>NC_136071.1:147094669-152104928 GCF_964261635.1 Lissotriton helveticus
AGTACTGATAACAAGAGTGGTGACATGCTTGTTCGTTATCAGGTGAAAGTCCTCTGTTGTTTTTATTGGTGGCTATTTGGTGGTCCTGTTTGTGGAATGGGATTTCTCTTTTCTGATTTGCGTGACATACAGAGTTACCGTGAAGTCTATTAGGTCTTGTCGCTATGATTAATATTGTATACAACTTTTTGTGCACGTAGTATCGATAAGTGATTGGGTTCTGGGTGGATCGTTTGGCTATGGGAGCAGAGCTCGTGATGGTAAATTATCGAGCCTACCTCTACGTCTTGCAGGGTTTTGCTTCTTCAGGGAGGAGGGCACACAGAGGGAGGTTGTACTATGGAGAGAGGTCAACTATTAGTTTCAAATAGAAAAACCACTTGCGGTTTGCCTCTCCAATGTCCGTTGTTTCAGCTTGTTACCTCAATCCTTCGCCTCGGTTCGCGCAGCATGTACTGTCTCTGCCACTCTTCACCCGGAATTCATTGGGAGTTGAATCCGGTTCGTTCTTTAAGAGAACCAAAATATTAGAGATAGAAAAAATATTTATAGTTTATCAATTCTTTTTCTGCTCACGGTGATGCCGCGTATTTCTCAATGATTATAATTAATTCATCGATGAATTAATTGAATTTGGAAACAGATTTTTGTACTTGTTTATTTGATTAATAGAAATGGTGGAGTTATTAATTACGTTGTGAATTTATTATAAAAAGGGGGAGTTGTGGTTGGAATTGATACATGGTCTGTTCGAATAGTTCAATTCTTTTGGGCTTTTTCCGATGAGACTCTCATTATGTTTTGGCACTCAGTTTCTGTTTGTTCACTCTCTGTGGTTACGGCTCTGGTTTATGGGGTAGCAAATTCTTTTCTTTCATTGTAGGGGGATAGGTTTAAATCATTTATTCAGGGATAACCATGGAATGGAGTCATTGAGACCGCTGGTGTTTGTCTTTAATCTGTGGACCCAGCGTTGCTCCTTTTCGAATAGGATTTTAGTAGCATTCCTATCTATTGTTTCTAGAGTTTCCAGGATGACCCACTGGAGGTCATTAATAGTGTGACCTAAGTCTTTGTAGTGGGTGGACATTTTGGTAGTGGTTCGTTTACAATTCACATTGCTGCGATGTTCACATAGTCGCTGTCTTGCTTTTCGGCAGGTCATGCCAATGTATCTCATCTGGCACGGACAGGTGATCATGTAAATTACATGACTTGTATTGCAGTTCGTGTGGCGTTTTAGTTTCCAGACGAAATTGGGAAGTAGCTGCAATTCTTTTGTGGGTTTTGTGGTCTCACAGGCTGTGCAGGTTCGACAAGGATGATGTCCTGTTATTGGAACGGTGTTCCATAGTCCTGGTTGATTTTTCTTTTTCTTGGGTGGTGGCCTGGTGTGAACCAGTAGGTCCTTGAGATTTTGACTTCTCTTGTTTGCAAAGCGTGGTTTGGGCCAGTTTAGTTTGTTTGATATTATAATCTTCCAATTTTTGTTGATTATCTTTTTGACCTGATTTGTGACTGGACTGTAGGTAGTAACACACGTTGTTCTGTCATCTTGTGTCTTGGAGTGTGTTTCTAGTAATGCTCCTCTTGATTGGTTACGTGCTCGTTTTTTGCAAGAGTGGATGACCTTCCTGGGATGTTCTCGGGCCGTGAGTTTTTCACATAAATCTTCAGCTTGATTTTTATAATCACCTATTGAGCTGCAGTTCCTTCTCAGGCGGAGGAACTGGCTGTACGGGAGATTTTCTCGTAATGGCCGCGGGTGGAAGCTTTTGAATGATAATAAGCTGTTCTTGGCTGTAGGTTTAAAGAAAGTCCGAGTTTGTAAGGTGTTGTTTTCTGCAAAGACAGTTATATCCAGGAAATCTAGGGTTTTTTCATTGGCAACAAATGTGATTTTTAGACAATCATCTTGGTTATTTAACCATCAGTGGAAGTTCTTTAGAGTTTCGTGGTTTCCTTTCCAAATCAGTAGGATGTCGTCTATATATCTCTTCCAAAAAATAATCTGTTCAAAAAAGGGATTATTTCTGTTATGAACATGGGTGTCTTCAAAAGTGCTTACATAAAGACCCGCTACGCTTGGGGCAAAGGTACTGCCCATAGATGTCCCATGACGTTGGGCAAAGAGGGTGTCTTTGTACTGAAAAAAGTTTTCTGTTAACGCTAGTCGGCAACATTCAAGGACGAAATGTCTGGGCGTTTTATAAGGCCATTCCATTCCAAAAAGTATTGTTTCCAAAATGTCTAGAGTTTTTTTCTGTGGTAGGCTCGTGTAGAGGCTCTCTACATCGAGCCCTACTAGGAGCATTGTATCTTCTGAATATTCAAAATTGGCCAACATATTTAGTAGGTCTCTCGTGTCTTTCAGATACGTCGGGGTTCTTTGGACTATGGGTCTCAAGTACTGGTCTGCAAATTCCGAGAGGGGTTCCAAAATTGAGTTGATCCCAGCAACTATTGGCCTCCCGGGAGGGGTTATCTTTCCTTTGTGTGTTTCCTCCGCCTGAGAAGGAACTGCAGCTCAATAGGTGATTATAAAAATCAAGCTGAAGATTTATGTGAAAAACTCACGGCCCGAGAATATCCCAGGAAGGTGATCCACTCTTGCAAAAAACAAGCACGTAACCAATCGAGAGGAGCATTACTAGAAACACACTCCAAGACACAAGATGACAGAACAACGTGTGTTACTACCTACAGTCCAGTCACAAATCAGGTCAAAAAGATAATCAACAAAAATTGGAAGATTATAATATCAAACAAACTAAACTGGCCCAAACCATGCTTTGCAAACAAGAGAAGTCAAAACCTCAACGACCTACTGGTTCACACCAGGCCACCACCCAAGAAAAAGAAAAATCAACCAGGAATATGGAACACCGTTCCAATAACAGGACATTATCCTTGTGGAACCTGCACAGCCTGTGAGACCACAAAACCCACAAAAGAATTGCAGCTACTTCCCAATTTTGTCTGGAAACTAAAACGCCACACGAACTGCAATACAAGTCATGTAATTTACATGATCACCTGTCCGTGCCAGATGAGATACATTGGCATGACCTGCCGAAAAGCAAGACAGCGACTATGTGAACATCGCAGCAATGTGAATTGTAAACGAACCACTACCAAAATGTCCACCCACTACAAAGAATTAGGTCACACTATTAATGACCTCCAGTGGGTCATCCTGGAAACTCTAGAAACAATAGATAGGAATGCTACTAAAATCCTATTCGAAAAGGAGCAACGCTGGGTCCACAGATTAAAGACAGACACCAGCGGTCTCAATGACTCCATTCCATGGTTATCCCTGAAGAAATGATTTAAACCTATCCCCCTACAATGAAAGAAAAGAATTCGCTACCCCATAAACCAGAGCCGTAACCACAGAGAGTGAACAAACAGAAACTGAGTGCCAAAACTTAATGAGAGTCTCATCGGAAAAAGCCCAAAAGAATTGAACTATTCGAACAGACCATGTATCAATTCCAACCACAACTCCCCCTTTTTATATTAAATTCACAACGTAATTAATAACTCCACCATTTCTATTAATCAAATAAACAACAACAAAAATCTGTTTCCAAATTCAATTAATTCATCGAGGAATTAATTATAATCATTGAGAAATACGCAGCATCACCGCGAGCAGAAAAAGAATTGATAAACTATAAATATTTTGTCTATCTCTATTATTTTGGTTCTCTTAAAGAACGAACCGGATTCAACTCCCAATGAATTCCGGGTGAAGAGTAGCAGAGACAGTACATGCTGCGCGAACCGAGGCGAAGGATTGAGGTAACAAGCTGAAACAACGAACATTGGAGAGGCAAACCGCAAGCAGTTTTTCTATTTGAAACTAATAATTGACCTCTCCCCATAGTACAACCTCCCTCTGTGTGCCCTCCTCCCTGAAGAAGCAAAACTCTGCAAGACGTAGAGGTAGGCTCGATAATTTACCATCACGAGCTCTGCTCCCATAGCCAAACGATCCACCCAGAACCCAATCACTTATCGATACTACGTGCACAAAATGTCGTATACAATATTAATCATAGCGACAAGACCTAATAGACATCACGGTAACTCCGTATGGTCACGCAAATCAGAAAAGAGAAATCCCATTCCACAAACAGGACCACCAAATAGCCACCAATAAAAACAACAGAGGACTGTCACCTGATAACGAAAAAGCATGTCACCACTCTTGTTATCAGTACTTTTAAAGAGAGTCTGACACGGATAGACTTTACAGCTAAGCACACTACAGTACAGCAAAATCACTCTTTTTCACTATGGCATGAGAATGAATAAGTTGACGCCTGAAATGATTGTGATTCTGCACAAAGTATTGCCATTTTGTAGCTTCTTGTACAAATCAGTGGTTTCTAAAAAACTGTACTATTGTACACAACTGTATGTCTCCCAACCCCCCTTTTTCCCTATATGTTGTTGTGTGTACGTTCTCTTTTTCTTATAGGTACAATGCGACCTTCTACTACCTCAAGAATCAGGTTATAAATTTACCTATTCTTTCACTTTATTCACTGCACCTTTTTGGTCCTGAAGAAAGCCTACTGACCTATTGGCAACTAAGGCTGAAACATGTCGAACTTTTTAAAACACTAATGGAGTGCGCTAGAATTCATAACCGATTCAATAGCTGCACAAAGTAATTTTATACTTGTCCAAATCCAGACCCATTAAAGACAAATTTCTGGCAGCCTTGGACAATTTTAATTTATCAGCACCTTTTTCACTCACCTTTCCACGATCACTACTGCCATAACCAAAGGTAAAACCTCCTGGCGGAGGGTGCACACAAAAAACAGACCCAAGGATTACGCACTCACGTGTTTAAATAAGCGGGGACTTATCATATACCGCTACGAGATACCCAGAAAAATGCATGTATGAAAGTCTTTTATTGGGAGACACCCACTTACCTACCTGCAGACCTTGGTTTATGCAGGACAAGTGATCCTTTCCCCTATTGATTATGAGCAACTAATGGATACTGAAAGGATCCGATATCTCTCTCTCCCCCCCTTCAATTGATTATACGTATCAAGCAGCGCACAGCTGTGGGAGATTTTCCAGAAAAAATTGTACAAAAAACATTGAACGTGAGTCCAGCCACAACAGGCCACCCCACCGTGGTACTCCACCATGGCAGGAAGTTTTGGACTCAGCTACACCACTGAAGACATAGATGAAATACTTGCCAGACCACCACTACTCATGGAAGGTGACCTTAATCAGACTCTGTCTTCAACGGCGGAATGGTACGAACTAAGCGAAACAAAAAAAGAACAAGTGAGAACGGCCGTACATGGGATAATAATGACCGAGTATCTCCGAGTCAACCCTGCACCGAGAGGACTATGGGTAACAAATGCCCCACGGATCTTTCTAAAAGACTTAGCTTTCCGGAAGGACTGGTCTTCCATTTCATGGAAGTGTACCAGAGACAACCTTGTGCTAATAATCAAAACTGCGACAAGACTGACGAATGAACTAACGGTCAAAATAGAAATCCTAGAAACCAAACTGAATAACACCGTAAATGTCACCATTTATAAAACCCGCTTGGAAGAAATTAATAAAGAGATGAAAGAAAGCCAGGAGTATTTAATGCAAACAAAGCTGCAGAAACTAGCCCAAGAACTAAAGAAATTCTCCTTAGAACGGATACATCCTTACAGCAGCAAGGATTACAAACCCAATGAAAATACCTCGAACTACGATTCCAACAGTGTATCATCCAATGACAGTTCAGATCAGAGCGGAGATGACACAACTAACCGAGGTAGAGGAAATTTCAGAAACAGAAGAGGCAATAGAAGAGGCTACAATAACTTTGGACGCCCTCCATATTACCAAAACAGCGGACAAGGTGTGCCCTTCCACCCCTTCAATCCCCTATTTCAAGGATGGCCGAACCCGTTCTTCCAAGTACCTATGAACCAACAAATGCAGCCACAAGGAGGCCAAAATTTTCAACAAGGCATTCCTTTTTTAGGGAATGGCGGGTCCAATCGCCGCCCAAGACAAAAAGGAATAACCTGGTCCGATCAAACAAGACAGGTCCAAACCAGGAGCGTGACCAAGGCCAAGACGGGACCAGGTCCAACGACCTTATCGTAAACTTGACAAACAAAAATCTTACGGAGAACGAGATTAGTGTCCTAAACAAAGGCCTAGGTTATGTACCTACTCCAAAGACTGACATTTTCAAAACAAAATGTGAACTAGCCAATTTCTGCCACACCTTAAAACTAAAAGCTTTCTTTAAGGACCAATTACCACCACCCCAAGAAAGAGATACAAACTTGAGAAATAATTCCAACTTCTGCCCTCTCAACTCACAAGTCCCGATCGAAATATGTACCTTTGAACAGGCCATAATAAAAGAGCTGGATGAACTGAATTTACAAACCCAAAAACCTTTTCAAAACATCACTAAGGCGGAACAACTGGCCCTTACCGAACTCAGGAACGACAAAGAGATCGTAATAAAACCAGCGGACAAGGGTGGAGGAATAGTCATACTATCCGTTGAGGGATATGACAAACAATGCCAAGATCTACTTTCAGATACCAAATTTTATGAAGTCTTAACAACAGACCCGACGATGCGTTTACAAAGGACAATATCTCTCATGATCGAAGAGGCAGAAGCTAACAACTGGCTGTCCAAAAAAGAGGCGGATTACCTAGAAACAAAGTCACCAGTAACACCATATTTCTATTCCCTTCCAAAAACACACAAAGGAAAGATACCCCCTCCCGGGAGGCCAATAGTTGCTAGAATCAACTCAATTTTGGAACCCCTTTCGGAATTTGCAGACCAGTACTTGAGACCCATTGTCCGAAGAACCCCGACGTATCTGAAAGACACGAGAGACCTACCAAATATGTTGGCCAATTTCGAATATTCAGAAGATACAATGCTCCTAGTAGGGCTCGATGTAGAGAGCCTCTACACGAGCCTACCACAGAAAAAAAACTCTAGACATTTTGGAAACAATACTTTTTGGAATGGAATGGCCTTATAAAACGCCCAGACATTTCGTCCTTGAATGTTGCCGACTAGCGTTAACAGAAAACTTTTTTCAGTACAAAGACACCCTCTTTGCCCAACGTCATGGGACATCTATGGGCAGTACCTTTGCCCCAAGCGTAGGGGGTCTTTATGTAAGCACTTTTGAAGACACCCATGTTCATAACAGAAATAATCCCTTTTTTGAACAGATTATTTTTTGGAAGAGATATATAGACGACATCCTACTGATTTGGAAAGGAAACCACGAAACTCTAAAGAACTTCCACTGCTGGTTAAATAACCAAGATGATTGTCCAAAAATTCACATACGTTGTCAATGAAAAAACCTTAGATTTCCTGGATATAACTGTCTTTGCAGAAAAAAACACCTTACAAACTCGGACTTTCTTTAAACCTACAGCCAAGAACAGCTTATTATCATTCAAAAGCTTCCACCCGCGGCCATTATGAGAAAATCTCCCGTACAGCCAGTTCCTCCGCCTGAGAAGGAACGGCAGCTCAATAGGTGATTATAAAAATCAAGCTGAAGATTTATGTGAAAAACTCAAGGCCCGAGAATATCCCAGGAAGGTGATCCACTCTTGCAAAAAACGAGCACGTAACCAATCGAGAGGAGCATTACTAGAAACACACTCCAAGACACAAGATGACAGAACAACGTGTGTTACTACCTACAGTCCAGTCACAAATCAGGTCAAAAAGATAATCAACAAAAATTGGAAGATTATAATATCAAACAAACTAAACTGGCCAAAACCACGCTTTGCAAACAAGAGAAGTCAAAATCTCAACGACCTACTGGTTCACACCAGGCCACCACCCAAGAAAAAGAAAAATCAACCAGGAATATGAAACACCGTTCCAATAACAGGACATTATCCTTGTGGAACCTGCACAGCCTGTGAGACCACAAAACCCACAAAAGAATTGCAGCTACTTCCCAATTTCGTCTGGAAACTAAAACGCCACACGAACTGCAATTCAAGTCATGTAATTTACATGATCACCTGTCCGTGCCAGATGAGATACATTGGCATGACCTGCCGAAAAGCAAGACAGCGACTATGTGAACATCGCAGCAATGTGAATTGTAAACGAGTCACTACCAAAATGTCCACCCACCACAAAGAATTAGGTCACACTATTAATGACCTCCAGTGGGTCATCCTGGAAACTCTAGAAACAATAGATAGGAATGCTACTAAAATCCTATTCGAAAAGGAGCAACGCTGGGTCCACAGATTAAAGACAGACACCAGCGGTCTCAATGACTCCATTCCATGGTTATCCCTGAATAAATGATTTAAACCTATCCCCCTACAATGAAAGAAAAGAATTCGCTACTCCATAAACCAGAGCCGTAACCACAGAGAGTGAACAAACAGAAACTTAATGAGAGTCTCATCGGAAAAAGCCCAAAAGAATTGAACTATTCGAACAGACCATGTATCAATTCCAACCACAACTCCCCCTTTTTATAATAAATTCACAACGTAATTAATAACTCCACCATTTCTATTAATCAAATAAACAGCGACAAAAATCTGTTTCCAAATTCAATTAATTCATTGAGGAATTAATTATAATCATTGAGAAATACGCGGCATCACCGCGAGCAGAAAAATAATTGATAAACTATAAATATTTTGTCTATCTCTATTATTTTGGTTCTCTTAAAGAACGAACCGGATTCAACTCCCAATGAATTCCGGGTGAAGAGTGGCAGAGACAGTACATGCTGCGCAAACCGAGGCGAAGGATTGAGGTAACAAGCTGAAACAACGGACATTGGAGAGGCAAACGCAAGTAGTTTTTCTATTTGAAACTAACAATTGACCTCTCCCCATAGTACAACCTCCCTCTGTGTACCCTCCTCCCTGAAGAAGCAAAACCCTGCAAGACGTAGAGGTAGGCTCGATAATTTACCATCACGAGCTCTGCTCCTATAGCCAAACGATCCACCCAGAACCCAATCACTTATCGATACTACGTGCACAAAAAGTCGTATACAATATTAATCATAGCGACAAGACCTAATAGACATCTCGGTAACTCCGTATGGTCACGCAAATCAGAAAAGAGAAATCCCATTCCACAAACAGGACCACCAAATAGCCACCAATAAAAACAACAGAGGACTGTCACCTGATAACGAACAAGCATGTCACCACTCTTGTTATCAGTACTTTTAAAGAGAGTCTGACACGGATAGACTTTACAGCTAAGCGCACTACAGTATAGCAAAATCACTCTTTTTCACTATGGCATGAGAATGAATAAGTTGACGCCTGAAATGATTGTGTTTCTGCACAAAGTATTGCCATTTTGTAGCTTCTTGTACAAATCAGTGGTTTCTAAAAAACTGTACTATTGTACACAACTGTATGTCTCCCAACCCCCCTTTTTCCCTATATGTTGTTGTGTGTACGTTCTCTTTTTCTTATAGGTACAATGCGACCTTCTACTACCTCAAGAATCAGGTTATAAATTTACCTATTCTTTCACTTTATTCACTGCACCTTTTTGGTCCTGAAGAAAGCCTACTGACCTATTGGCAACTAAGGCTGAACATGTCGACCTTTTTAAAACACTAATGGAGTGCGCTAGAATTCATAACCGATTCAATAGCTGCACAAAGTAATTTTATACTTGTCCAACTCCAGACCCATTAAAGTCAATTTTCTGGCAGCCTTGGACAATTTTAATTTATCAGCACCTTTTTCACTCACCTTTCCACGATCACTACTGCCATAACCAAAGGTAAAGCCTCCTGGCGGAGGGTGCACACAAAAAACAGACCCAAGGATTACGCACTCACGTGTTTAAATAAGCGGGGACACATCATATACCGCTACGAGATACCCAGAAAAATGCATGTATGAGGGTCTTTTATTGGGAGACACCCACTTACCTACCTGCAGACCTTGGTTTATGCAGGACAAGTGATCCTTTCCCCTATTGATTATGAGCAACTAATGGAGACTGAAAGGATCCGATATCTCTCCCTCCCCCCCTTCAATTGATTATACGTATCAAGCAGCGCACAGCTGTGGGAGATTTTCCAGAAAAAATTGTACAAAAAACATTGAACGTGAGTCCAGCCACAACAGGCCACCCCACCGTGGTACTCCACCATGGCAGGAAGTTTTGGACTCAGCTACACCACTGAAGACATAGATGAAATACTTGCCAGACCACCACTACTCATGGAAGGTGACCTTAATCAGACTCTGTCTTCAACGGCGGAATGGGACGAACTAAGCGAAACAAAAAAAGAACAAGTGAGAACGGCCGTACATGGGATCATAATGACCGAGTATCTCCGAGTCAACGCTGCACCGAGAGGACTATGGGTAACAAATGCCCCACGGATCTTTCTAAAAGACGTAGCTTTCCGGTAGGACTGGTCTTCCCTTTCATGGAAGTGTACCAGAGACAACCTTGTGCTAATAATCAAAACTGCGACAAGACTGACGAATGAACTAACGGTCAAAATAGAAATCCTAGAAACCAAACTGAATAACACCGTAAATGTCACCATTTATAAAACCCGCTTGGAAGAAATCAATAAAGAGATGAAAGAAAGCCAGGAGTATTTAATGCAAACAAAGCTGCAGAAACTAGCCAAAGAACTAAAAAAATTCTCCTTAGAACGGATACATCCTTACAGCAGCAAGGATTACAAACCCAATGAAAATACCTCGAACTACGATTCCAACAGTGTATCATCCAATGACAGTTCAGATCAGAGCGGAGATGACACAACTAACCGAGGTAGAGGAAATTTCAGAAACAGAAGAGGCAATAGAAGAGGCTACAACAACTTTGGACACCCTCCATATTACCAGAACAGCGGACAAGGTGTGCCCTTCCACCCCTTCAATCCCCTATTTCAAGGATGGCCGAACCCGTTCTTCCAAGTACCTATGAACCAACAAATGCAGCCACAAGGAGGCCAACATTTTCAACAAGGCATTCCTTTTTTAGGGAATGGCCGGTCCAATCGCCGCCCAAGACAAAAAGGAATAACCTGGTCCGATCAAACAAGACAGGTCCAAACCAGGAGCGTGACCAAGGCCAAGACGGGACCAGGTCCAACGACCTTATCGTAAACTTGACAAACAAAAATCTTACGGAGAACGAGATTAGTGTCCTAAACAAAGGCCTAGGTTATGTACCTACTCCAAAGACTGACATTTTCAAAACAAAATGTGAACTAGCCAATTTCTGCCGCACCTTAAAACTAAAAGCTTTCTTTAAGGATGAATTACCACCACCCCAAGAAGGAGATACAAACTTGAGAAATAATTCCAACTTCTGCCCTCTCAACTCACAAGTCCCGATCGAAATATGTACCTTCGAACAGGCCATAATGCAAGAGCTGATGAACTGAATTTACAAACCCAAAAACCTTTTCAAAACATCACTAAGGCGGAACAACTGGCCCTTACCGAACTCAGGAACGACAAAGAGATCGTAATAAAACCAGCGGACAAGGGTGGAGGAATAGTCATACTATCCGTTGAGGGATATGACAAACAATGCCAAGATCTACTTTCAGATACCAAATTTTATGAAGTCTTAACAACAGACCCGACGATGCGTTTACAAAGGACAATATCTCATGATCGAAGAGGCAGAAGCTAACAACTGGCTGTCCAAAAAAGAGGCGGATTACCTAGAAACAAAGTCACCAGTAACACCATATTTCTATTCCCTTCCAAAAACACACCAATTAAAGATACCCCCTCCCGGGAGGCCAATAGTTACTGGGATCAACTCAATTTTGGAACCCCTCTCGGAATTTGCAGACCAGTACTTGAGGCCCATAGTCCAAAGTACCCCGACGTATCTGAAAGACACGAGAGACCTACTAAATATGTTGGCCAATTTCGAATATTCAGAAGATACAATGCTCCTAGTAGGGCTCGATGTAGAGAGCCTCTACACAAGCCTACCACAGAAAAAAACTCTAGACATTTTGGAAACAATACTTTTTGGAATGGAATGGCCTTATAAAACGCCCAGACATTTCGTCCTTGAATGTTGCCGACTAGCGTTAACAGAAAACTTTTTTCAGTACAAAGACACCCTCTTTGCCCAACGTCATGGGACATCTATGGGCAGTACCTTTGCCCCAAGCGTAGCGGGTCTTTATGTAAGCACTTTTGAAGACACCCATGTTCATAACAGAAATAATCCCTTTTTTGAACAGATTATTTTTTGGAAGAGATATATAGACAACATCCTACTGATTTGGAAAGGAAACCACGAAACTCTAAAGAACTTCCACTGCTGGTTAAATAACCAAGATGATTGTCCAAAAATTCACATACGTTGCCAATGAAAAAACCCTAGATTTCCTGGATATAACTGTCTTTGCAGAAAACAACACCTAACAAACTCAGACTTTCTTTAAACCTACAGCCAAGAACAGCTTATTATCATTCAAAAGCTTCCAACCGCGGCCATTACGAGAAAATCTCCCGTACAGCCAGTTCCTCCGCCTGAGAAGGAACTGCAGCTCAATAGGTGATTATAAAAATCAAGCTGAAGATTTATGTTAAAAACTCACGGCCCGAGAATATCCCAGGAAGGTGATCCACTCTTGCAAAAAACGAGCACGTAACCAATCGAGAGGAGCATTACTAGAAACACACTCCAAGACACAAGATGACAGAACAACGTGTGTTACTACCTACAGTCCAGTCACAAATCAGGTCAAAAAGATAATCAACAAAAATTGGAAGATTATAATATCAAACAAACTAAACTGGCCCAAACCACGCTTTGCAAACAAGAGAAGTCAAAATCTCAAGGATCTACTGGTTCACACCAGGCCACCACCCAAGAAAAAGAAAAATCAACCAGGACTATGGAACACGGTTCCAATAACAGGACATTATCCTTGTGGAACCTGCACAGCCTGTGAGACCACAAAACCCACAAAAGAATTGCAGCTACTTCCCAATTTCGTCTGGAAACTAAAACGCCACACAAACTGCAATACAAGTCATGTAATTTACATGATCACCTGTCCGTGCCAGATGAGATACATTGGCATGACCTGCCAAAAAGCAAGACAGCGACTATGTGAACATCGCAGCAATGTGAATTGTAAACGAACCACTACCAAAATGTCCACCCACCACAAAGAATTAGGTCACACTATTAATGACCTCCAGTGGGTCATCCTGGAAACTCTAGAAACAATAGATAGGAATGCTACTAAAATCCTAGGATGTATGACGTTACAACGCATACTTTTACAACACATACCTTTACAACGGAATTTTTACAACGCAAAAACTATTACAACGCATGTATTTACAATGCATGTTTTTACAACGCAGGTACCTTTACAACGCATACCATTACAACGTAAGTATTGGTAAGTATATATTAATTTTTAAATGTAAATTAATTGAAATTAATATAATTTAATGTAATGTAATTTAATTTAATTTAATTTAATTTAATTTAATTTAATTAATTTAATTTAAATTTAATTTTACTTTATTTTTACCCTGTACCCCTGTACCCCAAAAACCCAAAACTGACCCTGAACCCTAAAAATACCCCTTTACCCAAAAACGCAAAACTGACCTTGAACCCTAAAAATACCCCTTTACCCAAAAACGCAAAACTGACCCTGAACCCTAAAAATACCCCTTTACCCAAAAACCCAAAACTGACCCTGAACCCTAAAAATACCCCTTTACCCAAAAACCCAAAACTGACCCTGAACCCTAAAAATACCTCTTTACCCAAAAACCCAAAACTGACCCTGAACCCTAAAAATACCCCTTTACCCAAAAACCCAAAACTGACCCTGAACCCTAAAAATACCCCTTTACCCAAAAACCCAAAACTGACCCTGAACCCTAAAAATACCCCTTAAAAAAACCAAACATATAACATTTTAAATATAATTATATACTTACCAATACTTACGTTGTAATGGTATGCGTTGTAAAGGTACCTACGTTGTAAAAACATGCGCTGTAAATACATGCGTTGTAATGGTTTTTGCGTTGTAAAAGTTTCGTTGTAATGGTAGTGCGTTGAAAAAGTTGCGTTGTAAAGGTAACATACCAAATCCTATTCGAAAAGGAGCAACGCTGGGTCCACAGATTAAAGACAGACACCAGCGGTCTCAATGACTCCATTCCATGGTTATCCCTGAATAAATGATTTAAACCTATCCCCCTACAATGAAAGAAAAGAATTCGCTACCCCATAAACCAGAGCCGTAACCACACAGAGTGAACAAACAGAAACTGAGTGCCAAAACTTAATGAGAGTCTCATCGGAAAAAGCCCAAAAGAATTGAACTATTCGAACAGACCATGTATCAATTCCAACCACAACTCCCCCTTTTTATAATAAATTCACAACGTAATTAATAACGCCACCATTTCTATTAATCAAATAAACAACGACAAAAATCTGTTTCCAAATTCAATTAATTCATCGAGGAATTAATTATAATCATTGAGAAATACGCGGCATCACCGCGAGCAGAAAAAGAATTGATAAACTATAAATATTTTGTCTATCTCTATTATTTTGGTTCTCTTAAAGAACGAACCGGATTCAACTCCCAATGAATTCCGGGTGAAGAGTGGCAAAGACAGTACATGCTGCGCGAACCGATGCGAAGGATTGAGGTAACAAGCTGAAACAACAGACATTGGAGAGGCAAACCGCAAGTAGTTTTTCTATTTGAAACTAATAATTGACCTCTCCCCATAGTACAACCTCCCTCTGTGTGCCCTCCTCCCTGAAGAAGCAAAACCCTGCAAGACGTAGAGGTAGGCTCGATAATTTACCATCACGAGCTCTGCTCCCATAGCCAAACGATCCACCCAGAACCCAATCACTTATCGATACTACGTGCACAAAAAGTCGTATACAATATTAATCATAGCGACAAGACCTAATAGACATCACGGTAACTCCGTATGGTCACGCAAATCAGAAAAGAGAAATCCCATTCCACAAACAGGACCACCAAATAGCCACCAATAAAAACAACAGAGGACTGTCACCTGATAACGAACAAGCATGTCACCACTCTTGTTATCAGTACTTTTAAAGAGAGTCTGACACGGATAGACTTTACAGCTAAGCGCACTACAGTATAGCAAAATCACTCTTTTTCACTATGGCATGAGAATGAATAAGTTGACGCCTGAAATGATTGTGATTCTGCACAAAGTATTGCCATTTTGTAGCTTCTTGTACAAATCAGTGGTTTCTAAAAAACTGTACCATTGTACACAACTGTATGTCTCCTAACCCCCCTTTTTCCCTATATGTTGTTGTGTGTACGTTCTCTTTTTCTTATAGGTACAAGGTATCAAACCGCCGCTTAGCGCTTCGCGCTTCCTCTGCTGCACTGCTGTTTTTAAACAACCTGTTTGTTATTTGTGTTTCTATTGTTTAGTTACCCTGTTTTTAAACTAGGGATTCTTTGCTCCCCTCACTCGCATTGTAATCGGGACTCACCGCTGGTTTGAGCGGGTCCGGTTCCTGGGGTGGGGTAATTTTTCAGCCGCCATCTTAGAGTGGTGTCGTTTGATTAGGCGCCATCACCTGCGAGCGCTCTAGTGCGCAGGATCTATAGAGGGACGCCTACTTAAGGCGACCAGCCTTGGGGTCTGCCCTGACAAGGAATCAAACCGCCGCTTAGCGCTTTGCGCTTCCTCTGCTGCACTGCTGTTTTTAAACAACCTGTTTGTTATTTGTGTTTCTATTGTTTAGTTACCCTGTTTTTAAACTAGGGATTCTTTGCTCCCCTCACTCGCACTGTAATCGGGACTCACCGCTGGTTTGAGCGGGTCCGGTTCCTGGGGTGGGTAATTTTTCAGCCGCCATCTTAGAGTGGTGTCGTTTGATTAGGCGCCATCACCTGCGAGCGCTCTAGTGCGCAGGATCTATAGAGGGACGCCTACTTAAGGCGACCAGCCTTGGGGTCTGCCCTGACAAGGTATCAAACCGCCGCTTAGCGCTTTGCTCTTCCTCTGCTGCACTGCTGTTTTTAAACAACCTGTTTGTTATTTGTGTTTCTATTGTTTAGTTACCCTGTTTTTAAACTAGGGATTCTTTGCTCCCCTCACTCGCACTGTAATCGGGACTCACCGCTGGTTTGAGCGGGTCCGGTTCCTGGGGTGGGGTAATTTTTCAGCCGCCATCTTAGAGTGGTGTCGTTTGATTAGGCGCCATCACCTGCGAGCGCTCTAGTGCGCAGGATCTATAGAGGGACGCCTACTTAAGGCGACCAGCCTTGGGGTCTGCCCTGACAAGGTATCAAACCGCCGCTTAGCGCTTCGCGCTTCCTCTGCTGCACTGCTGTTTTTAAACAACCTGTTTGTTATTTGTGTTTCTATTGTTTAGTTACCCTGTTTTTAACCTAGGGATTCTTTGCTCCCCTCACTCGCACTGTAATCGGGACTCACCGCTGGTTTGAGCGGGTCCGGTTCCTGGGGTGGGGTAATTTTTCAGCCGCCATCTTAGAGTGGTGTCGTTTGATTAGGCGCTATCACCTGCGAGCGCTCTAGTGCGCAGTATCTATAGAGGGATGCCTACTTAATGCTCCCTTTCGAGCGCAGCGGTATCGCGCAGCGGGCGCGCCTTCGCTTAGCCTGAGTCGTGCCAGAGTCCTGCCCATCTGCGCCCGTCCGCGTCAGGACGCGCTGGACGCGCCGGTCATGCCAGGATTCCGAGCTGCTAGTACTGTGGTGAGTGCGTTGATCAGCTACTCGAGAGACGATTTACTGTCTATCAGACAGCAAGTCTCCAGCTGTGATGTGGCTCCTGTGAGTCCTCTGTGTGGCCCCTACCAGTGCGTATGCGGTAGGTGGTCGCTCTGCACTCCCGCACTTTCCCGCTCTATGGGCAAGTCGTCAGTACCCAGGAATAAATGCTCCTCACGCAAGCTTAGCATTTGGAACCTGAACGTCAGGTCGCTGGTGAATCACTACCAAGCCATCTATGACCTTATTAAGGATGAGTCGCCTGGTATTTTTTGTATTACCGAGACTTGTCTGCAGGAGGCTGATACAGCTATCCTCAACCTGGCTTTTCCGTCGGAGTATTCAGTATACACGCTTAATCGCCACACTAGAGGTGGGGGTATAGCGCTTGCTGTTAGGTCCTGCTACCCCTGTGACTGGAGAGGATTAAAAAATTGCGGGTTGTGAAAGTGCTTCTTTCCAGATTTCTATCAGCCCCCAGTTTTCCCTCTCTGGCATGCTGATCTACCGTCCGCCTGGTAGTGACGTGGCGTTTAGGGAGGCTCTTCCAGATGCTATAAGTATGCTGGCCGTAGGATGTGCTAATTTTTCCATTCTAGGGGACTTGGATCTCCACTTTGAGAACTTGACCACTCCTGTTGTTAGTAGTACTGTGGCTGACTTGGAGGCCTTTCAATTGCATCAACTGGTCACTTACCCCACTCATGTGGGAGGTCATACTTTGGACCCTTTTTTTACGAACCTTACAGATGCCAGGGTTTTAACTTCTACCCCTCTTGCCTGGACTGATCATTTTTTAGTGACGATCCAGTGCCCACTGTATGAGCCCCCCTCTAAACCTATGCCCAGAGTCGTCCCTAGACGACACTGGAACAAACTCAAATTAGAGGATTTGTACCGCACCCTGTCTGAAGACCCACTCGGCCCATTTGACAATGTGGAAATGGGCTACAATCTTTTTTGCGAGTGGATCACCCGTGCTCTGGATTCCCTCATCCCGGTGACCCTGAGCAAATGTGGCTCAAGGGACCCTAGCCCCTGGTATGACGGTTCCCTACGTATATTAAAAAGTACGTGCAGACGCGCCGAAAGAGAATGGCGGAAAGCATATGATACTAGTAAAAAAGCGTCATATCTTGCCACTGTTAAATCCTATCATCGCGCTGTCTGCAGAGCCCGCGCGGCATCCTACTCTCTTGAGTTTCGCAACAGCTCGAACCCTTCCAAATCTATCTTTAAGGCCCTTAAAGATTTGATGGCAAAAAAGGCCCCTATTAGTGACATCTGCTCTGTCTCACATTGTGAAGCCCTGGCGAGTTTCTTTCTCGAGAAGGTCCAAGCCATCCACCGAGCCTTCCCTTCTCCTACATTGTATACTGGACCGTCTCTTAGTTCTGAGAAGCATATTGTCCTGCATACTTTTCCTTGCCTATTGCCTGAGAGTTTTAATCAACTGGCCCAGCATACTAAGTCTGGTTCTCCGGCAGATCCGTTGAGACCGGCTCTATTCAGGGACCCGTCATCTTTTGATTTTCTACCGGTGTGCTCTCTGATTAATCTTTCGCTTGCTTCTGGTATGGTCCCCGCCAAGTGGATGCATGCGGTGGTGACGCCCATTCTGAAGAAGCCTGGTTTAGATCCTCTTAAACCTGAGAACCACCGCCCGATATCACTCCTTCCGTGGCCAGTGAAAGTAGCGGAGGCACATGTGAACAGGGCCCTTTCCGAACATCTTTCGCGGGCAAATATTCTGGACCCTACACAGAATGGTTTCCGTGCTGATCACAGCACGGAGACAGCCCTTCTCTCCATGGTGGAACATCTGCGCATGGTGTTAGATTCGGGTCAAACGGCGGCGCTTGTTTTATTAGATCTTAGCGCCGCCTTTGACACCGTCTCTCACAAGATTCTTCTCCAGCGCCTGGAAGAAGCTGGCATCATAGGGTCTGCCCTCCAGTGGTTCCGTTCTTTTCTCGCCGATCGATCTTTTTGCGTGGCTATTCCGCCCTACCAGTCCAAATTCCATCCTCTGGACCATGGGGTTCCCCAGGGATCCTCGCTGAGCCCCACGTTGTTCAATCTTTACGTGAGGCCGTTGGCTGATGTCGTCAAGCAATGGGACATGACTATGGTCTCATATGCTGACGACACTCAGCTGGCAGTCACGCTCAGCGGGGACTCTGACTTGGATGCCCCTAGGTTCCAGAATGGACTGAGGGCGCTCGCCAGCTGGATGAATTCCAACTGTCTCCAGCTGAACGCAAAAAAAACAGAGATAATGATCATCGGCAAGCAGTCGGAACTATGGGGCGATACATGGTGGCCTCCGGAACTTGGGATCACCCCGACTCCGTTTACGGAGATAAAAAATCTCGGGGTGTGGTTAGATCCTGCCCTTAGTTTTTGTCACGGTTTGCAAAGTTGCGCCTACGGACTACATCTCCCAGGAGGCCCTGTAGAAGGGAGGAGCCTATGGCTTAAAGGCTTCTGCAGTGCTGGCGCGCGTTGTACGTGATTTGTTACTCTGGAACTGTGTTTACTCCTGTGTTCAGTGTTCCTGAGCTTCCTGGTTAGCGTTCTCGGCTGAGACGCTGAATCTGTTTCCTCGGAGTAGGCGGCTGCCTTCTCTGAACTAGTACATTTCCTGATCGTGACCGTCAGCGGCTGCGGCGGTCATATTCTGATCTTCCTGTCGGCGTTCTCGGCTGAGACGCGGAGACGGTGGAGGAGGCGGCTGCCTTCTTGGGTGCATTCCCATATTCGTCAAGGTACCGTTTGCGGCTGCGGCGGTCGAGTCTGGAAGATCTTGGCAGCGTTCTCGGCTGAGACGCGGAAACGGCCACTGAAGGGGGACGGCTGTCTCACTCGGTAAGGTGCTCGTTTCTTCACCGTCTGCGGCTGTGGCGGTTTCCGTTACTGTTCTTCTGTGGCGGAGTTGGTCCCTGTCACAGCTGGAGTTTTCCGTTGCTGCGGCTGCAGCACTGTCCGACCTTTTGGCGTTTTCTGCTATCTGGATCCAACGCTAACCTTAGGACTACACTACCGATCCAAGGAGGTGACATTGAACTGAGTTGCTGGTTCGGTAGCCAGATAAGTGACTTGGTTTTTCCTTTGTTTTATTCCTTGCTGGTAAAATTAGTGCAAACCTATAAACGCTGTTGCTGAACTATTGTGTATAATGGTAACCCATTATTGACTTTCCGTGTGGAGTTCTTTGGACCTCATCTGTTTTGGCCGGTCTTCTTTATTTTCCTTGGTTTGCATTTTCATTGAGGACTGTGGTGATTCCTCCTTTATTCTTCAACATTGCCGGTTGCTGGAGAGAGATATTTATATATTGTTTTTCTGGGGAAAAAGGGACTGGTATGTATGTGATATTACAGGGGATACATGAGTCTCTATAACTGTGTGCAAGGAATATAATTGTGTTTCATTCTTTCAGATTGATAGGTGTATGGTTAGAGACGTATCTACATACAATCCAGAGAAGGGTTGACATCCAGAAAGTTGACTGGGGTAGGTGTTCTACCAGTGAGAAATTAATGAGAGTAGTCAGAAATAATTGCTATAACTTTGTGCCTTGTTTTTTCTCGTTTCAGTGGTCCCTTCCGTTCCAGTCCCTTCCCTTACCTTTCCCTCGCTTGATTACCTAGAGGCTCTGTATATGGTTATTCAGTCAGAGTTTCGGGAAATCAGGAGGTGGACCCCTTTGAGCATCGCCCTGATCCTGTGGAGGCCGATCGTGACAGTTTTGTCTCCCACACTAAGAGAACGGCCGCATGCTGTTTTGGCATCTTGCGAGGTTTAAGACCAGCCTTGAAATTTTTCGATGCCTCGACCAGGCAGCTTGTGTTACAGGCGACGGTGGTCTCTCGGCTTGACTATGCCAGCTCCCTCCAGGTAGGGGTGAATCAGGCCGAAATTGCACGTTTGCAACGTGTTCAGAACGCGGCAGCTAGAGCAGTGGTGGGTCTGCCCAGGTTCTGTTCTGCTGCCAACACTCTGCGTTCCCTTCACTGGCTACCGGTCAAACAGAGGATTCAATTTAAAGTGCTCTGCCTGTCCTACAAAATCCTTAAGGGCTCTCCTGCCCCAATTCTTATGAATCTTTTGTCTCCGTATGTCCCTGCTCGTCCTTTAAGATCCTTGGGCCATGATCTCGCAGTGGTTCCTCGGTTTAAGCTTAGCCGAGCTGGAGGCCGCTCATTCCGAGTTCGGGCTGCGGTCCTGTGGAACTCTTTACCTCTAAAGATACGTGTGCTGGATGATCTCCTTTCATTTCGTAGGGCCATTAAGACCTTTTTATTCCTTTAAACTGTTGGCTTTTCTTAGTCCGCTGCCTTCTTAGTTGTGTTGTGTTGGTTACCTTGTCACGCGCCAGGACGCTCCTTTGCTGGAGCAGCTGTGCGCGATATAAGTTCCCATAACATAACATAACAATGCGACCTTCTACTACCTCAAGAATCAGGTTATAAATTTACCTATTCTTTCACTTTATTCACTGCACCTTTTTTGTCCTGAAGAAAGCCTACTGACCTATTGGCAAATAAGGCTGAAACATGTTGACCTTTTTAAAACACTAATGGAGTGCGCTAGAATTCATAACCGATTCAATAGCTGCACAAAGTAATTTTATACTTGTCCAACTCCAG
Organism: Lissotriton helveticus; assembly: GCF_964261635.1. Taxonomy (NCBI): domain Eukaryota; kingdom Metazoa; phylum Chordata; class Amphibia; order Caudata; family Salamandridae; genus Lissotriton; species Lissotriton helveticus. Next base: position 147,116,155 of record NC_136071.1, read on the forward strand.
ACCCATTAAAGTCAATTTTCTGGCAGCCTTGGACAATTTTAATTTATCACCACCTTTTTCACTCACCTTTCCACGATCACTACTGCCTTAACCAAAGGTAAAGCCTCCTGGCGGAGGGTGCACACAAAAAACAGACCCAAGGATTACGCACTCAGGTGTTTAAATAAGCGGGGACACATCATATACCGCAACGAGATACCCAGAAAAACGCATGTATGAGGGTCTTTTATTGGGAGACACCCACTTACCTACCTGCAGACCTTGGTTTATGCAGGACAAGTGATCCTTTCCCCTATTGATTATGAGCAACTAATGGAGACTGAAAGGATCCGATATCTCTCTCTCCCCCCTTCAATTGATTATACGTATCAAGCAGCGCACAGCTGTAGGAGATTTTCCAGAAAAAATTGTACAAAAAACATTGAACGTGAGTCCAGCCACAACAGGCCACCCCACCGTGGTACTCCACCATGGCAGGAAGTTTTGGACTCAGCTACACCACTGAAGACATAGATGAAATACTTGCCAGACCACCACTACTCATGGAAGGTGACCTTAATCAGACTCTGTCTTCAACGGCGGAATGGGACGAACTAAGCGAAACAAAAAAAGAACAAGTGAGAACGGCCGTACATGGGATCATAATGACCGAGTATCTCTGAGTCAACGCTGCACCGAGAGGACTATGGGTAACAAATGCCCCACGGATCTTTCTAAAAGACTTAGCTTTCCGGAAGGACTGGTCTTCCATTTCATGGAAGTGTACCAGAGACTACCTTGTGCTAATAATCAAAACTGCGACAAGACTGACGAATGAACTAACGGTCAAAATAGAAATCCTAGAAACCAAACTGAATAACACCGTAAATGTCACCATTTATAAAACCCGCTTGGAAGAAATCAATAAAGAGATGAAAGAAAGCCAGGAGTATTTAATGCAAACAAAGCTGCAGAAACTAGCCAAAGAACTAAAGAAATTCTCCTTAGAACGGATACATCCTTACAGCAGCAAGGATTACAAACCCAATGAAAATACCTCGAACTACGATTCCAACAGTGTATCATCCAATGACAGTTCAGATCAGAGCGGAGATGACACAACTAACCGAGGTAGAGGAAATTTCAGAAACAGAAGAGGCAATAGAAGAGGCTACAACAACTTTGGACGCCCTCCATATTACCAAAACAGCGGACAAGGTGTGCCCTTCCACCCCTTCAATCCCCTATTTCAAGGATGGCCGAACCCGTTCTTCCAAGTACCTATGAACCAACAAATGCAGCCACAAGGAGGCCAACATTTTCAACAAGGCATTCCTTTTTTAGGGAATGGCCGGTCCAATCGCCGCCCCAGACAAAAAGGAATAACCTGGTCCGATCAAACAAGACAGGTCCAAACCAGGAGCGTGACCAAGGCCAAGACGGGACCAGGTCCAACAACCTTATCGTAAACTTGACAAACAAAAATCTTACGGAGAACGAGATTAGTGTCCTAAACAAAGGCCTAGGTTATGTACCTACTCCAAAGACTGACATTTTCAAAACAAAATGTGAACTAGCCAATTTCTGCCGCACCTTAAAACTAAAAGCTTTCTTTAAGGACGAATTACCACCACCCCAAGAAGGAGATACAAACTTGAGGAATAAGTCCAACTTCTGCCCTCTCAACTCACAAGTCCCGATCGAAATATGTACCTTCGAACAGGCCATAATGAAAGAGCTGGATGAACTGAATTTACAAACCCAAAAACCTTTTCAAAACATCACTAAGGCGGAACAACTGGCCCTTACCGAACTCAGGAACGACAAAGAGATCGTAATAAAACCAGCGGACAAGGGTGGAGGAATAGTCATACTATCCGTTGAGGGATATGACAAACAATGCCAAGATCTACTTTCAGATACCAAATTTTATGAAGTCTTAACAACAGACCCGACGATGCGTTTACAAAGGACAATATCTCTCATGATCGAAGAGGCAGAAGCTAACAACTGGCTGTCCAAAAAAGAGGCGGATTACCTAGAAACAAAGTCACCAGTAACACCATATTTCTATTCCCTTCCAAAAACACACAAAGGAAAGATACCCCCTCCCGGGAGGCCAATAGTTGCTGGGATCAACTCAATTTTGGAACCCCTCTCGGAATTTGCAGACCAGTACTTGAGACCCATAGTCCAAAGAACCCCGACGTATCTGAAAGACACGAGAGACCTACTAAATATGTTGGCCAATTTCGAATATTCAGAAGATACAATGCTCCTAGTAGGGCTCGATGTAGAGAGCCTCTACACGAGCCTACCACAGAAAAAAACTCTAGACATTTTGGAAACAATACTTTTTGGAATGGAATGGCCTTATAAAAGGCCCAGACATTTCGTCCTTGAATGTTGCCGACTAGCGTTAACAGAAAACTTTTTTCAGTACAAAGACACCCTCTTTGCCCAACGTCATGGGACATCTATGGGCAGTACCTTTGCCCCAAGCGTTGCGGGTCTTGATGTAAGCACTTTTGAAGACACCCATTTTCATAACAGAAATAATCCCTTTTTTGAACAGATTATTTCTTGGAAGAGATATATAGACGACATCCTACTGATTTGGAAAGGAAACCACGAAACTCTAAAGAACTTCCACTGCTGGTTAAATAACCAAGATGATTGCCTAAAATTCACATACATTGCCAATGAAAAAACCCTAGATTTCCTGGATATAACTGTCTTTGCAGAAAACAACACCTTACAAACTCGGACTTTCTTTAAACCTACAGCCAAGAACAGCTTATTATCATTCAAAAGCTTCCACCCGCGGCCATTACGAGAAAATCTCCCGTACAGCCAGTTCCTCCGCCTGAGAAGGAACTGCAGCTCAATAGGTGATTATAAAAATCAAGCTGAAGATTTATGTGAAAAACTCACGGCCCGAAAATATCCCAGGAAGGTGATCCACTCTTGCAAAAAACGAGCACGTAACCAATCGAGAGGAGCATTACTAGAAACACACTCCAAGACACAAGATGACAGAACAACGTGTGTTACTACCTACAGTCCAGTCACAAATCAGGTCAAAAAGATAATCAACAAAAATTGGAAGATTATAATATCAAACAAACTAAACTGGCCCAAACCACGCTTTGCAAACAAGAGAAGTCAAAATCTCAAGGACCTACTGGTTCACACCAGGCCACCACGCAAGAAAAAGAAAAATCAACCAGGACTATGGAACACCGTTCCAATAACAGGACATTATCCTTGTGGAACCTGCACAGCCTGTGAGACCACAAAACCCACAAAAGAATTGCAGCTACTTCCCAATTTCGTCTGGAAACTAAAACGCCACACGAACTGCAATACAAGTCATGTAATTTACATGATCACCTGTCCGTGCCAGATGAGATACATTGGCATGACCTGCCGAAAAGCAAGACAGCCACTATGTGAACATCGCAGTAATGTGAATTGTAAACGAACCACTACCAAAATGTCCACCCACTACAAAGAATTAGGTCACACTATTAATGACCTCCAGTGGGTCATCCTGGAAACTCTAGAAACAATAGATAGGAATGCTACTAAAATCCTATTCGAAAAGGAGCAACGCTAGGTCCACAGATTAAAGACAGACACCAGCGGTCTCAATGACTCCATTCCATGGTTATCCCTGAATAAATGATTTAAACCTATCCCCCTACAATGAAAGAAAAGAATTCGCTACCCCATAAACCAGAGCCGTAACCACAGAGAGTGAACAAACAGAAACTGAGTGCCAAAACTTAATGAGAGTCTCATCGGAAAAAGCCCAAAAGAATTGAACTATTCAAACAGACCATGTATCAATTCCAACCACAACTCCCCCTTTTTATAATAAATTCACAACGTAATTAATAACTCCACCATTTCTATTAATCAAATAAACAACGACAAAAATCTGTTTCCAAATTCAATTAATTCATCGAGGAATTAATTATAATCATTGAGAAATACGCGGCATCACCGCGAGCAGAAAAAGAATTGATAAACTATAAATATTTTGTCTATCTCTATTATTTTGGTTCTCTTAAAGAACGAACCGGATTCAACTCCCAATGAATTCCGGGTGAAGAGTGGCAGAGACAGTACATGCTGCGCGAACCGAGGCGAAGGATTGAGGTAACAAGCTGAAACAACGGACATTGGAGAGGCAAACCGCAAGTAGTTTTTCTATTTGAAACTAATAATTGACCTCTCCCCATAGTACAACCTCCCTCTGTGTGCCCTCCTCCCTGAAGAAGCAAAACCCTGCAAGACGTAGAGGTAGGCTCGATAATTTACCATCACGAGCTCTGCTCCCATAGCCAAACGATCCACCCAGAACCCAATCACTTATCGATACTACGTGCACAAAAAGTCGTATACAATATTAATCATAGCGACAAGACCTAATAGACATCACAGTAACTCCGTATGGTCACGCAAATCAGAAAAGAGAAATCCCATTCCACAAACAGGACCACCAAATAGCCACCAATAAAAACAACAGAGGACTGTCACCTGATAACGAACAAGCATGTCACCACTCTTGTTATCAGTACTTTTAAAGAGAGTCTGACACGGATAGACTTTACAGCTAAGCGCACTACAGTATAGCAAAATCACTCTTTTTCACTATGGCATGAGAATGAATAAGTTGACGCCTGAAATGATTGTGATTCTGCACAAAGTATTGCCATTTTGTAGCTTCTTGTACAAATCAGTGGTTTCTAAAAAACTGTACTATTGTACACAACTGTATGTCTCCCAACCCCCCTTTTTCCCTATATGTTGTTGTGTGTACGTTCTCTTTTTCTTATAGGTACAATGCGACCTTCTACTACCTCAAGAATCAGGTTATAAATTTACCTATTCTTTCACTTTATTCACTGCACCTTTTTGGTCCTGAAGAAAGCCTACTGACCTATTGGCAACTAAGGCTGAAACATGTCGACCTTTTTAAAACACTAATGGAGTGCGCTAGAATTCATAACCGATTCAATAACTGCACAAAGTAATTTTATACTTGTCCAACTCCAGACCCATTAAAGTCAATTTTCTGACAGCCTTGGACAATTTTAATTTATCACCAACTTTTTCACTCACCTTTCCATGATCACTACTGCTTTAACCAAAGGTAAAGCCTCCTGGCGGAGGGTGCACACAAAAAACAGACCCAAGGATTACGCACTCACGTGCTTAAATAAGCGGGGACACATCATATACCGCTACGAGATACCCAGAAAAACGTGTGTATGAGGGTCTTTTATTGGGAGACACCCACTTACCTGCTTTAAAATTCCATCAGCTTGCGGGTGCCCTAGCCTCCAAGCATAAAGCATCCTTTACCAAGCCAATAACACCTGCCTTGGAGATTTATAATATGAAGGTTATAAGTGCCACTTTGTATTGATTGATTGATTGATTGTGGGTTTCTAAAGCGCTAGAAACGACTCCCGAAGGAGTATCTCTGCGCTGTAGACCGCTGGGGAACCCGTCCTGGCTTTCCCTGTGAGATGGTCCCTACTGGGTATCTCCAAGGTGAAACCAGGCATCCCCAGCGTATGTGGGGGGCCGTTGTGGAGATGAGGCAAACTAATGCCCAGAGTTGCCGAGTGTGATCCCTAGTTAGAGTAGGCACCGAGGCGAGAATTATCGAGTCCGTTGACCCTGGTCCAAGACCCTGCCGCGTCGGGGATTGAACCCTGGTCCCGGGCCGTCCTCTGCTCCCGGGTCTGCCACCTCTAACCAGTGAGCCACACCACTCCACTGTATGGTTCAGAACTTTGGGGATTTACTTATTTGAACCAACTAACAAAGGCGGAGAATAAATTTCTACGCTGTTTAGTTGGGGTTCCCCAAAGTACTCCTACCGTTCCACTCTTATATGATCTTGGTAGGAAAAATATCGAGGACCTAGCACGGTTACGGCCTCTATTGTATTGGAGACGAATCTGGACAACTCCTGTACTAGTCCACTATGCCCATGCACTAAAGGATATTATTAGGGCAGATCGCTTCCATACTATCCCATGGCTCAAAGAGATAAGGGGACTACTAATAAAGTTGGAACTCTGCCAGTTATGGGAAGATCCAGACACATCAAGGTTCCCACCAAAAATAAATCTGAAAAAAAGTATTGGGAAATGGTCTGGACATCTTCTCATAGAACTAGTATAAACACCAATCTAACTGGCCGCTTCCTTGAATTTAAACTTCGTCCACTTTGTGAGGCTTACTGGGACATCATAGAGGGTCTGTTTGACCGTAAATTATACTTTCAGTTTAGGATCGGGACCCTCCCTGTAAAAGCTTTCACCTATAAATGGTCATTAACCAGGGATGACAAATGCCACAACTGTAAAGATTCGATTGAGACTATAGTTTATATACTGTTTGTATGTCCCCTTTATGACATCCCTTGTCGTAAGTGGCTAAAACCAACCTATACTAACTTGGGCACCCGGAGGTACATTGAGGCCCTAAGGATACTAGAGTCAGATTGCTCACCCTGTATAGCGATAGCCGTATCTAAATTTTTAAGGTGGTCTTGGACCATACGCGCTCGCACTTTATAGCCTCTAGAAGCTAGCTAATGAACCTTAAGATGTTTAAAAATATAAGAATGGCCACCATTTTATGTACTATTTTAACTGACCTAAAAAGATTTTTTTTATTTTTTTATGCTGTAAACGACAGCAATCTAGATTTAATAACTTTTTAAATACTGTATTTGTTATGTATTATTTATAATGTTTGTGATGTGATGTATGTCTTGCTTTTATGACATTCTGTCGAATAAAACTTTCGAAATCGTAATCGTTTCGAAATCGTAAATCGAAATGTCTACCACTTTGTAAACAGTTGCACCAACAAAGTGTTTTATTATACCAGAAGGGTAAGATTTGAAAATATCCAAGAATGAATGTGAATTTTGCAGGAATGGTCTAGTCAATAAAGCAGAATAAGTCATTACAGGAGAGAAGAGGGAAGGAGGTTTTCGTAATAAATATGTAAAATCCATGTAATTAAAAGGATGGATTAAGGTGTGTTTTAGTTTTAGACAAATGCTGAGAGTAGGTATGAGTTCATCTGGCATAAAAATACAAACTTGCTTGCTTTTAAATGCAGAACGATGATTCTGAATAATCAGGATGTTAACACCACAATTTTGTTTAGGTCTCTGTAATTTGGCCAGAGATATACAAGTTCTCTTTGCATTGGAGAGAATCTTAATCACAGACCTGTCAATAAACGTTTAGATTTCTGTCCTACCAAGATCGTAATAGAGGTGACAAATTATCTGAAAGCAATTCAATTTTATGCACTTTTATGCTTAATCTCTGCCAGAATAATGCTACAAATCTGTTATATGGAGTCTGCTTATGCATTTCAGTCTTGTGGTCTTCCAAACACAACCAGTATATAGAAACATTTCTTTGTAACAATGCTTATTAAGCGGCATAACTTCAGATTTGTCAATATTTAATTTTCAACCAGAAACGTTTGAATAATAAAGTAATATATATAAACACAGGAATGGAGGTATCAGGGCTAGACACATGAAGACAAATACCCTCTGCATATGCCGGAAATGTAATTTAAAAGTCTTTACATATGCAGCCAGTACAGCTTGTGGGTGTGTGTATTTTTTCCAAAAAGGGTTCAAGTGCTGAAATAAATAACAAATGCAATAGGGAACAACCTTGTCTGGTACCTTGTTTGATATTAAAATAGGAGGATTGTATACCATTAACAAAAACTGCAGTTTTAGGCGAACTGTATAGTAATTGAATACACTATATATTTTTCATTTCAAAACCATGCCAATGTAAAGCACTAAACAGAAGGTCCCCGTTTATTTGATCAAAGGGTTTCTCAACATCTCATGAAATTGTGAACACAGGCTCATGTAATTTTGAAGCAACATCAATTATATTCCAAAATATTCTGGAGTAGTCACTTATGTATCAACCTTTAACAAATTCAGGTTGTTTATGGTTTACTAAAGAAGGGATTATGTCAATAATGTGCCTGGCTGATATTTTGGCATATATTTTTTAATCAGTATTTATTAATGAAATAGGTCTATCATTTTTGCATTCTGATAAATCTCAATCTTTTTTTTTGGGATCAAGCACAGCATTGTTTCTAAAAGGTGCCCTTGAGCAAGCCTGTGAAGCAAAAATGTTGAAAAAGTAAAAATAATTTGGGTATATGGATCCGTGAGAAAAATAAATACAATTTGACAGGCTTTATCTGTGGAAGGTCCTGAAATGGCATCTTTATTTCAATAATATCAATACCCACTTCTAAAGAGGAGAAGGCTAGAGTTTGTATTGTCTTTTTCTGTATATTATTAAAACAAAGATGTAGAGTAGGTTGTGATGGAATATTCTCTGGTGTGTATAAATATAATGATAATAATCCACAAAGCAATTACAAATATCAGAGTCCTTGTAAAGTTTATCATTAGTATCCATAACGGTAGTCATTTTTGTTTATTAATTTTTAAGTGATTAGCAAGCAAGTTACCTGCATTATTTCGTCCACCATAATATTTAGTATTCATTTTCAAAAGTGTGCCACATGCTTCATTAGAGGATTTCATATTAAATTCTAATTTCGCCTGCGGAAGCCAGGCTAGACTGACTTTGCAATTGGAAGAATAATTCTGTTGTAAGTCTTTGATTGATTTAAGTAGATATAGCCAATTTCTTCTTCCCTGCGACATAGTCAATCATAAAATCTCGAGCTGTGGCTTTTAAGGAGTATAAAATAAATTTAAATTTAGCATCTTCGATAGCTTTAATATCAAAAACATATTTTACTAAACTACTGAATTTGTAATAAAATTGGGATCCTGCAGAAAATAATCATAAAATCGCCACTAATTCGACCATGTGGAGTCTGATGGCAATTCCAAGTCCACTACTACTGGGGCATGGTCAGAGATTAAGGTCACTACTATTTCAGCTCTTCTAAAAGAGGAAAAGGTATATGCCAGGAGATCTGGGTTACACAATCACCACAAATCAACTATTTTACTTTTGCAGTTTGTTTGGAACATATTTAGTTTGGTGCATTGTACTCAATAAACGGATCTATAATCTGACTGCAGTCACCTCCTAAGGGAAGGTAGGAATGAGAAAGTGACATGAATTTAGAAGTAATGCATTCCCAGAAAATAATATTAATACCATTTGGGCCATAGGCATTGAAAATGAAAAACAGACTATTGGTAATTTAGAAATCAAGTAATATCCATCTATTATTATTATGATATTTTTCATTAATGTCTAAATTTATAGATTTAGGAAATAAAATTATAGCTCAATTTTTGTTACTGGTTACAGTGGAAAGGAAAACAGAGCAAATCCAACTACGTCATAATAAATGAGACTATCTTTCTGTTAGAAGACTTTCCTGAAGCAAAGCTACTTAGCATTTCAATTTTGACAAAGTAGTAATAACTCTTTTGCACCCATTACGATGGCAGTCGGACAAGCGTCTGACCACCAGTGTTGTGAGACGGAGACCGGCCGACATGTAGTCGCGGCTCCAGCTGCCATATTATGATTACAGCCCAGAAAAGGGCTGCAGCACAAGCCGCAATTGGAAAAGGTGTTTTTAAACATTTGTGCACCGTGTGCCAGGCACCATGTGGTGCCTGCCACACGGTGCATAGATGTTTGATGGGGCATCACATGTGCCCACCTCGCCACATTGCAGTGGCCCACGAGTGACAGGGGCCCTGCTTGTGGCCCCAAAGTCCCTTTCTATCTGCCTTTACTTGGCGGTGGGGCCGCCATGTAAAGGGTGAGGGAAAGTTACATCCTAATCCCTACTATGGCACCGCCCCCATTGTGGGGATTAGGCTCTGACCGCCGCCCGACAGACCCTGCCAGAGATGGCGGTCTTTTCCCCGCGTAACTCAGTCCAACTGCCAAAATTGTAATCCGGCGGTCGGACCGATACACTAGGGGGCCGATTCCGATTCGTTAAAATCCCTTACAAATAGCCGTACGGAGCATATTTCCTGTACGAATCGTACCCTTAAACGTCCCCGTACGTACGATGAAGTACGATTCAGACCCAAAGCAGATCTCCGCACGAATCGTACGAAAGACCATACAACTTAAAAATCCGTACGAATCGCATTCGGAACATGTAGTATGCGACGTCCGTACGGATCGAAGCAGCATTTTTCGATCCAGCAAGTACGATTCGTCTAGTCAACACTCCGTACAACTCTTTTTCTACGGGAGCGCTAAACGTCCGGAAAAGCAGATTTCAACTCAAACCGCATACAAAACGGACCTCCCCCCCCCCCCCGGGTACGGTGCGCACATCCCATGATTGTAGGGGTACGGTGCGTAGGGGTACAGTGCGTACACCCCATGATTGCAGGGGTACGGTACATACACCCCATGATTGCAGGGGTACGGTGATGTGATGTGATTGTGTGGTTCTCCGTACGAATCGCTCATGCGCGACTTTTTCCGTACGAATTGCGTTCTCATTCCCCGGTCCGGATCGTATTTGTCGGGTCGTACAGCATGTTTACAATTCGTATGGTTCACTGTGAGGGTCCGTGTCGTACGGATTTTCCCTTGCTTTTCGTACGGTTCGCAACGATTCGGTCGTATATTTTTCCAATGAATCGTACAATGCGATTCGGACGGAATTGTACGAGTCGTACGGAAAGGGCTACGGATTCGATTCGGTCGTACGATTGGTTTACCGAATCGGATTCGGCCCCTAGATGTCAGCAGACCTCCATTGATGGCCTGTTTGTGGGTGTCCACCTGACATCTCAATAAGGCCCTACGTCTTTTAATGGGTGTATGAATACCTTTTACATTCCAATAAATAACATGTAATTCCCCACATAATTCAATCAGAAGTAAATGACAGTCACAACTTAAATAGGATTAAATCTTTGTGTCCAATAAAGGCCGAAAGAAATGTATAATATAGAGATAAAGAATCATATGAAATCCTTCAGAGTAAGAAGGGAAAGGATGAGGAAAGGGACATAAAATGAAATAGAAATAGGGGGACTAAAAAAATAACCCTGAGGGTAAAAAAAAAAAAAAGAATATGGCGTAGGACATAAAAAGGCTGTAACCATGAAAACTATCCTATAGTGAAGAAAGTAGTGAAAAATGGAGAGTGGTGATCACAGAAGTTGATAACATCCGAAAATGGGAAGCCCCAGAAGGCGAGAAGTATTAGCAGACAAAGAAGAAGAAAATGTATATAGATATAGAGAAGTAAATAAAACAAACACAAAAACTTCATATAGCAAAAATAATTACAAGAATATCGTAAAAAAGAAAGAAACTAGTAGCAAGAAAGAGAAACTTGAATAAGAATGTTAATAGACAATGAAACAAAATAAACAAAGTCACACCTGGACAAGAACATAAAGCAACTCTATACACATAGCTTCTAGGTTCTACTGACTTCCATATATTTTCCATTATGTGAATAAATACAGTCATATAACTTGTCTGGGTTTCCAAATGAGAGAGTGTTCTTTTTGCACATGACTTTGAAATAGAAAGGATGGATTTTACCATAGCAAGCATTCATAAATTTCAGTTGACGTCGAATGTACAAAATCTTCTTACTCTGAGTGGCAGTAGCCTCAGAAACATCTTTAGAAAGATCATCCTTATGACCATAAAAGTTGCTTATGCAGTTTCACTGCAAAGGGATCATCATGAGTTTGGTACGTTGCAGAAAAATCAATAATAGCTATAGGTTTAAATGACGTTGAGACTTTAGCTCCAAGTCGTTGAGCTCTTTGGATGTTAAGTAAATGTGATTCTGTCAGACCAGTGAATTTAGAAAGATTGGTTTGTAGAAAGAAAATACTGGCAGAACTTTTGTCTTCCTCCAGAATATCTTAAATCTGTAGATTTTTCACCCTTTGTTTTTTTCCAAATCCTCACTTTGCGTTTTGAGAAGAGTGATTTCTTCACCATGGACTCAACCCTTGTCGTGACATCCTGGACATCACTGTTCCATTTTTCAACTTCTGAGAGCCATGAATCCAGAATAGACCATTTTTAGTGTTGGCTTCAATGATAGAGTTTCATGTTTTTAACTCGACCATGAGCTCTTCAAGAGTTACTAAAGAGGGTGATTTTGTGGGTGACTTAGAATCTTTTTTGGAGTGTTTTAATACCCCCACTCACTGGTTCCTTACGAATAGTTGTAGACAAGTGATCTGTTGTTGATGGTTTGGGGATTGCAGATGGGCGATTGTCCCCTTTAGATCGTATGACTTCAAAAATGATGTTCTCCTGCTCAGGTGAAGTTTGTTGTGGAGGTGCTAAGTGAGAGGAAATATTGAGATTGTTGGATCTGCGAGTAGATTTTGATTGTGACATAAATTGCAAATACCAATCGTGCATAGCAATTAAATGAGAATTATCCTGGCAACATGAGCATATTGCCTGTGAAGTAATAATACAATCCAAGATAAATCAGCAATATGTGCCGTTTATTGGGGTGTGTTACTAGTACGAAATAATAATTCTAGGCTGCATCCATGTTGTAATAAAGCTGCGAAGAACCTGTGGCTTAATATTCTGAGAGAATTTTGTTGTGTGGATTTATAAGCCTTTGATTATGGTGTGGCATTGGGGTATAAAAACAAAATAATGACTGGGACATGCCAGCAAGAGGAGGGAAAAAAAGTAAAATGTGATGAGAAATAGACCCCAGAATGGTCTTTCAGTACTACTGTGGCGCCCCCAAAGTTTCCAATGCCTGGCCTGCCCAAATTCCTTCAGCAAAGAGAGCGGAAGCCACAGTATTCTCCCATTAGCTCTCCTTTTGAGGAGAAGCCCCAGACTCAGACGACCATCAAGTGGCACCACTAGCCATGTATTGATAATTGTTCCCCAGTACTACTTTGCATATTTCAAAATGCAATTTGTAAATCAGGCACAAAATTTTCAAAAACAAAGGCAGCTTGCTCCCTTTCATTCCACATTAACCATGGTCGAAGCATAGCTCTTGACTGCAAACTACATCCCAGGGCGCAGACACAAAAGTAACTTCCATGGACATCAATCTACCGTCCCTGAGCCCCAGAGGCAGCTCAATCTGCATAGTCTATCTACAGAAATCATCTGCAATCCCTGAGCCCCAGATGCCCCTGAGCCCCAGAGGCAGAAATTAAGGTTTAAGAGCTATACATTCATTTCAATTATATTCTTTTAAAGGTGACAGATCTGAGCAATGGGAATAAGCACTTCCAGAAATATTTAAATTGCACAATGTTGTTTCTTGTGCTCCACAAAGCTAAACTGTGGAAGCTGGAGCACCTGACCAGGAGACCCACCATGCACCTTCGAGGATTCCCAGTTTTTCAAGATGTGGCAGACCCAAGAAGACATTTTCATAGTTAGGGAAGAATGAAATTCCCAGTATCTTGCAGAAAGGAGGGTAAAGAGACTGCCTACTAAACGCTTCCCTAGAGAGGCCAACAGAGGAACAATCCTTGCAGGTCACACTGAGAAATGCTAACAAGAAGGTTTTAGTCCTTCATGCTGCAATGAGAATGAAAGGCAGGTTTTTCCACTAAAAGAGGGGTTTAATGACATCAGGGGATTGGAATTAAAAAGACAAGATACTTTAAATCAGATCCAATATCTAAAGATGGAGGTTGAAACCTAGTCCTGACATCTGGCAAACGGGAGGATGATGCAGGCTGGCACATCCCATTTGTCAATAGACACTGAAGCGACCCGAGTGTTCTTGGAGAAGATACAGAAGATATAGCTCCTGATCAAGCAGTAGATGAGAACTGTTGTCTTGCTGTTGGCATCTCCTTAGCCTTACCCAGGTGTAATCTGAGATTCAGTCCCATCATGTGTACCAAGATGTCTAGAACACTCAACATGTTTCGATGTTGTTGTTGTTTGGCTAGGGACCACTGGACCTGTGGCGTCCTGACTGCTCATTGGGTGGGATCCCTGATTGATGCAGCACCCCTGAGGGCAATGACACCTTTGTAATATTTTTTTGGGGGCGTTTTATATAACGTGAACTCGACCCGAAAGTATCAAAGCGCAGTACATGAGCAACAGTTCAGCTACAGATTAACACATTCCTTTTGATAGGCACGGGGAGATTAATTGATTTGCCAGGAATCACAGGATGTTGAGCGTCCCTGCAAAGACTCGAACCCGGCTCCGCTGCTTCGAGGTCGACTGACCTAGCTATTAGGCCACATCCTTTCCCCTTCACACTATTTCATACTTTGCACAATATTTGCATTACTCTGCACTGTATGTACAGATATAAAATATGACTTCCACATTAAAGTTGACCATAGTTAATGCAGGCCTCAGTTTAAATTAAATGACTAGTTTTTCTTCCTTCTTTCTCTTGTTTCAGGAGCCAAGCTACACATGTATGTATGGAGAAGTGTGGCTCAATGGTTAGAGCGGCAGACCCTGATGCAGAAGTCTGGCCCGGGACCAGGGTTCAATTCCCGCCTCGGTGGCTCTCAGACTCAATTTCCCCGGACCTTTTAATTCTCGCCTCGGTGCCTATTCTAATCATGGGTCCCACTCTGTGACTCTGGGCAATAGCATGCTTAATCTCCACAACGGCCCCAGCAGCGCTTGGATGCCTGGCTTCACCTTGGGGGTGCCCAGGAGTGGACATTTCACATGAAAGGCAGGATGGGTTCCACAGCGGTATGAATACAGCACTACGAGGCCTCCGGGTAGAAGTGCGCTATATAAATACTACACATTTACATTTACATTTCCTGATAAAAATGGTATCATTATTGTTTTAGTTTCTGTGTGAATGCTTATCTGTATGTGTTCCATGGAGAGCTGAATAATAAACGACGGCATGTGCATATAGAACACGCTGACCGCGATGTATCATCCTGCTATGAGGTATCTCTCGAATGCCATGCATCAGAGACTTCCATTGTGTGATGGCTGAAATTAAGGCAGAACCTGGCTTACTGAAGCATGTTCGATCCTGATTGGTTCTCTTCATGGGAACTGTGGGGAGTTAATGTTTACTGAAGATCAGTACTTTAATTGTGCTTTGCATAGTTAGTTAGAGTCTGATGCCCTTCCCACTCTCCTCAAAGGAGATTCTCACTCCCTCCTTGTTCCAGGTCAAAGAGTTTGACTCCTGAGCAAATTCATTCTCACTTATTTAATTGAATGTTCATTTGATTCTGCCTTTTAGAGGCCTTCTTGCTTACACTTTTTGCCTGACTTTTCTCACAAATATTATGTGTTTGCTACTTTGGATTAATTTGAATTATACTAACTGATTGCTTTGACTACTGATTTTTGACATTAAATCAACCATTTTTCACTCTCCGCACACCCACACTCACCATCACGGCTTACCATCAAAAGAGCTCCACCAACGAGCCCACTCACAGGGCCCGTGGGGTATTGCAGCGCTGACCCCATGAGGAGCAAAACCAGATGATGAAGCATGACAACCTGACGGGTGTGTGAGGGCACCAATTCCTATTAAGGATATACCCATCAGTAATCCCAATAGTCCCAGAAACCTGCAAGGTTACACTATAGGAGCAGTGACCCTCTAGGATTGATGAACTGACTCTTGGGAGCAAGGGAACTAGACCTTTTATCAGGCTCCCCATCCGCCTTCTTCTCTTCATATTGATATATTACCCTGATATGAGACATATTGTACAGGAGAATCACTGTCCCCTATAATGTGATTGTTCTTTTAGGCAACTAGTGAAATAAGGTGGGTGATATGTACATAGCATAATGAATCAACTGGAAAAGTCGATGAAGCTTAGAATATACCAAACTAACATTGTTTTTAAATACACTGCAATGTTGGATATCCCTGAAAAACAAGCAAATTAAATAATGGTATTATCAACGATGCCCTATGTAGCAGCATTGTATGCACATCTCCCACCCATCAAGCTAATTTATGATGCGAGAATTAAATTTGATTTACAGGGAAGATAATAGCAAGAACTACATATGAGATATGAATAAAAAATAAAACAAGCATTAGCAAAAGCAACAGGCCTTGGTTTTAATGAGCAGAACAAGGACATAAAAGGCACGCGGTCAGACAGATAGGGCTATGGCTGCAAATTGTCTTACATGTGGTTCAATACATGCACTCTCGAGGCGGAAGGCTACAATCATCAGCCATTAGCATAAAGTGAGATATGAATACCCTATTGTGCCGAGCCAAAAAGTGATTGACAAAGTTTCAAACCAATGGCCTATTGAAAGGGGCAGACTCAAATCTAACTCTAACAATAGCTCTGTTTAACAGCTGCACTGACAAAACCCAGACCTGAGAATAAAGACGTTTCCACAAATTCAAAAGGTCTTTAGCCTAGTGCCAGGTAGGTAATAGCAACTTCTTCAATATTCTGTATTACGTAATAGACAATTCAACTCATAGAGAGACGAACGGGGGAGTGAATACACATAACAGGCTCTCTTGAATCACACTGACTATGCTCCTAAATTCTGTGGGCAAATACATCTTCTCCCCAATGCAAACAGAGAAGGCTGCAAGGGAACTAGGAGGAAAGTACAGAGAGTGAAATAGATGCTAGACATTGGCATTAGGTATGGGCAAAGCTCCTCGTCTGTGGCATATTTTTCCTTTATTACACAATTAATGTTCTTTCTGCTTCTCTAAGCTCTATTAGTTACCGTTCAACTTCACACAGTGAAACTATTAAGGAATATTAAATGTTAATTACTATCAATAACAGATGAAGGCACCATGACAAGATTCAGTAGACACATATGATGTGTGAATACCAATGTCTCCCAATGTCTCTCTGCTGTGGTTTGAGGAAATAATCTCAGTATTAGCTAACATTCCAGAAATACTAAAAAACTTTGTAGCATAATATTTAACAAATATTCTGCTTTATTAAAGAGGTTGCACACCAAGTCTGACAGGATACTTCTTCCTGCACCTCTGAAAGTAATTACAACTAACTGACAATAGAACTTTACTTGATACCTTGAATTTATGGCACCTTATTTCTATACGTTTGTGCATATGCAGAGCAATTATTGTTTTGTGCATCTTATAAACTCATTTCATTTCAAATAATGCTTTATTGGCATGACCCTGGTTCACAAGAATTGCCAAAGGCCTGCAGCTTCATAGTCATTGCAGTGGAGCTTTACATGCAGGTATGTTGGTGCCTGATTGTGACACAGGCTGGCAGTGTTCTGTTACCGTTTCGGTCAGCTCTGCTTCATCTCTGATGAGGAAACAGATCTCCTTCAGTTTTATGATAATTGCTAGAGAATTTGTCACAATAGTGCTTCTTGTGCCTTCATATTTGTGGCAGTGAATCAGTGAGCTATGTGTGGAATATATTGCAGTGTGTGTGTGTTTAGGTGTATACGTGTGTGTGTGTATATGTGTGTGTGTGTGTGTGTGTGTGTGTGTGGATGTGTGTGTCCGTGTGTGTGTGTGTGTGCATGAATGTGTGAGTGTTTGTGTGTGCGTGCGTGTCTGTCTGTTTGTCTGTCTATAGTCGTTGTTTGAGTTCCCAAAAGCATAATTGTCCAAAGGGCGTAGTTGAACAATATCACAAGAAAAAAGGTAAGAAACTAGAGGGAGGTTGATTGACCAGACCTAGAAACGCATCACAATAGCCCAGGTGGCCCAGACTGGTCCTGCGTATCAGTGTTTGTTTTATGGTCTAGGGAAGTGGGGAGCATGCCCCATACCTCAAATGAGGACTGACCCTGAGTGGCTTCATGTGAGTACCAACCCTGACTAGCTTCATGTTTTGGTCTCATCTTATGCAAATACTTACCAGTCAGACTACGGTCAGTGACCATTCCGTGTTCTAGTAGGTTGACTTAGTGGCCCTAGTTTGGGAGCAGGTATGCAGTCATGCCTTTATGAAGGATGGTATCTAAGGACACCCAAGTTGGTGTGCAGATGCTGCCTATAAAGGATTTGAATGTCAACAAGGGCTTTCCCAATATGCCCTGGCATGTTTCCTGATCTCAAGATGGTGGTTCTTTCATAAACTGCATACATCCCGTCCCATTCTAAGATGGCGTGCAATATTTTGGATGAGCACTTCCAGGTCGAAATTGAGAGTGCGTAAAAGAGAGGCTACTCAACAGTTGCAAAAGGACTTGGCAACTCTGAACTTGCTCGGTTGCTTCGCTCCTCGTCCCAAGTTGCATATGGACTCTCTACGTGTGCACCGCGCTTATTTTACTCTCTCTCCCTCCCTATCTCTCTCTCTCTCTCTCTCTCTCTGGATTATTCTCTGTGGACCAACTTCCTGCTTAAGCCCATCTTTTGTCCTTTGCCTTCCATATTACAGCAGTGGCTGTATGTCAGAATAGTGTGGTCATACACATAGACAGACCTAAATATTGTAGCCTAATTACCATTTATAAAAATATTGTCTGGGTGGGCGTAGAATTTATATTTAGTTACTTCCGTGGGGTGATATTGTTTTAAACAATATTTAGGATACACTAGTGATAATATTCTATGCCAAATATTCTGGTACAACACCACAGTGCTTATTTAGTTCTCCTGGCTTGCCTACATCATCAGCCGGAGACTTAAAAGTCCCACACTGTGGGTCGAGCACTCAATTCAGTCTGCAATGGTAAGTAAACATGATTTGCAGACATTTCACAGAGGGGCAACCAGGATACACTCTCGATGGCAGTGTTTGTACCGTGGTGTTTGCTGTTTTTTTTTTACTTTATTACTTTAATTACTCTTTGTTTTGGTTTTTATAATACCATAAAAGTGATGCATTGTTTAATTAAAATAGCATGAACATACAAAAAATCAAATATTAAAAACATTAATTAAACTATCAAACTGATACAATCTGGTTAAAAATTAAATTACATCATTTACAAATCATTATATAAAACTCCAAATACGCTAATAGGTTCACACAATCAGCTATTCACATTGAACTCAATCATATAGATATTCTAGAGATGCCACGATAGGGTAAGCTGGCTAACTCCAATAATAAAGGGATACTGCGGCTTTTTAAGAACCAAGAGATCATAAGATATCTTGATAACGCAAAAACCAAGGGAGGAGCTGTGTTAGTTTGGAGAATCCTAAACGCCTCCTCATGATTTCTAGTACCCAAACTCCTACACATAGAAGCTAACCATTTTTGCCCAGCTACAATTTTTTTGCCAACCTTGTTTCAACAACGTCCAGGAATTATTCTATTGAATATAATCTTTATACTGTAAAAAAAAGAGCAAGTTAAAGTTCCATGTGCATGAGAGGTTAAAAGATTAGACATCTTATAGGAACTATTTTTATTTTTCAAGTCCTTCACACTTATGCCTGAGCATGATCCCCCAGGGTCGCACCACATATCCACGAGTCCCATTCCTTCGAAACATTCTCTTATATGCCTAATCCTAGGGATACTGATGTTTTTTTTTTTACAATAGGTGCTGTCTCCATTCCCCTGCTACCCTTCTCAACCTGCCCATGGGCATTTTGCCGTCTACAACTGCGGTGCTGTTAAATTAATCAATGCTGTGCAGATGGCAAAATGCCCACCACCATAATAAACGTGGTGCAAAGCCTGAATGCCAGTAAATACATTGTTTGTTAAAATCTATATGCTCAAATATTCTTATCTATATGTATATTGCCAGCTAATGTAAGTATATATAGCTCATTTTGTCTCTATATAGCTAGGTGGTGGTGCTGTCTAGGGGCACTTGTTTGCATTCCCACAGGACTCTGCTGTTCAAAAGAATGCTTACTTATGCCCAAATTATCAACATTTAAACCTACTGCTTGAAAATACTCAAATATAGAACACTGCCCCTTATTACTATATCATGGCCTTACCAAAACGTAAGTACTCCTTTACACAAGCAGTCCATGACTAGTCGTATTCCTTCATCCTTCAGCAGGTAGCTTAACAAGTCGTTTAGCCTCTCAATGTTCCCCAGTCAATCGCATAGCAGGTCAAACATATTGTTTCAAGTGGTGAGTTCACATAATTTATAAGCACTACTGGTGTCAGATAATTTTTACAAATTTTTTGGGCTGCAATCCAAATTTGCAGACATATCTAATCCATGTCCCTTTACAGACAACATCTTGAGACCCTTCTTATGGCTCAAGCTCACTCCTTTAATACAGGAGTGACCTGTTCTATTTCACCTGACCTGCCCAAATATATACTGTACAGTTAGACAGATCACAACCTCCCTTTCTTTGGTCATTTGATGCATTTCATCCTGGCCATTCCCTACAACAACATTCTGTTTACATAATACCATCTTCCTTTTTGAACTGGAATACCTTAGACAAAGAATTGGCACATCATTGGGCACCTCATTCACACCCAGCTATGCAAATTTGTTCATGTTCTGGTTGAAGGAGCAGGTGGCCTTGGCTGATGATAAGGAATGTTTTACCAACAGAATAATATTGTGAAAGAGGAACATTGACTGTCTCTTTTTCATTTGGAATGGTGATGGGGAGAAGTAGAAGAATATGTAACCTTGCTCAATAACAACAACCTAAATCTAAAGTCAAACACCGCAGTTACCTTACTCGCACTCCATTGTATTTGCTGTAACTCTACACAATGTGTGATAGTGATTGGAGTGCAGATGTTGTCACTGCCTTCTCAAAATAGCAGATGTTGAATGCACACAACCTGAGCGTCACAGACTGTGTACTTGATATAAAACAGATGTTGCATTGTACTGATGGCAAATGGTTATGCATGTATCATAGCCCGGACTTTTACTGTAGTAAATAGTCTTACATGCAATTGCTACTTTTCACTAGAACGTAAAAATCAATAAAACAGATTTAAACAAAAAATACAACCTAAATCTAAAGTCCACAACCTGTATTGGCAATCAAGAAATTGACTTTCGAGACATACACCTAGAGGTTGAAGATGGTGGATGAATGACCCAATTACATCGGAAAGAGACAGCTGTTAATAGTGTATTACATGCCGCAAGTCAGCACCCCTTTCCCCAGAAAATGGAGGACACCTTAAGGTGAGTTGTTTACGCCCAAAAGGAACTATAGTGCAAATAGTAAGTAGAGAAAAAAATAATTATGCAGAGGTTTTGGAATATGGGTTACCCACAGTGAGTGTTATCAAAAACAAGTCGGAAAGTGGAGAAACTAAACAGAGAGATCCTGATATTCAAAACAAACATAAGAAAGAAGGGAAAAAGCGCAGATGTGAGGTTTATCACTACATTTAACACAGCATCAACCAGGATACATACAATTATTAGCAGCCACTGGAATATCTTAAGAACTGATCAGATTGTGGCACCTTAACAGATATGTGTCGGTAACTTATTGTAAGTCAACATCGTTAAGGGATTATTTGGTACACAGAGATTTCAAAACTCAAAACACCAGCAATTCGATGATAGAACTAAGAGGTTTCACAGAATGTGGTATTTGTAAACTCTGCAAATGTAGCAAAAATGAGTATACAGATATCTATGGTCTAAAAAAATCCATCAACAAATGAATGACCTTTTCACCTAGATTTTGCATTTATGTACTACAATGTCCATGTGGTGTATGTAGGGAGTTCAATTTTCCCTATTAGGAAGAGAATATTGGAGCATATATGCGCAGTAAAAAAACAAAGATTCCTCATATCCTGTAGTCAGACATTGTGGGCAAAAACATGATTTACACCCTGGAATATTGGGTCACTTCTGTATAGACAGGGTCCTCCGACACAGGAGAGCGGGACACAATTAAAAAACTCAAGAGGTTGGAATCATGTTACATACTAAGGGCCTTATTTATGAAGGCCTGCGTCACTCTTGCACCACCGTTGCGTCACCTTTAGTATGGAGACATAAATACTGTGGCACGTTGCGCCATATTTACGAAGTGACGCATCTAGGCAGATACGTCACTTCGTAAACCCCTGCGCTACATTATACCTGCGTCAGGTATAATGTATGCAGGGTGGGCATTCCCCCGCAAGAAAGGGTATAGGAGTGGAGGGGCGTGGCCAACCGGGCAACATGGCGGACGCCACTTGCTAGAGCTCTGCCAGCGAGGCCCCAATTTATCCTGCATTTTCCCGGATGGAGTGACCTGAGCTCACCAGTGCCAGGCGGAGTGGTTGCAAGATCGCCTGGGGACCCCATCGGTGTGTCTACGACCCTGGGACACGGCCGGAGAGCCGAGAACGCGCCACTGCCTGAGCGCCGCGGGTGAACGCGATGAGGGCGCGAAAGGCGCCCGGACCTCGGAGAGGAGAAGAGAGCCCCTGACTCCGACACCGCGGCAGCAGCGGAGGAATCGCCGAAACGGCGGAGAGACCCCGACCACAGATGCGGACTACGGAGCCCTCGGTGGAGGTACCGCGGACCGAGTGATCGATTGCTCCGCTTGGCCGCTGGCAGGCTGGGAGGAGGGACCCGGAGCGATCCGCACAGGGAGCCGGAAGACAAGCGGCTGAGTGGCGACATTGCTGTGGACTGGCGAGCGCTGGGAAGGCGCGGGCTTTGCCACTGACGGGACCCCTCAGACGTGCAGCGGAGGGAGAGGGTCCCGCTTCCCTGCAGACGGCCCGGTGCGAGAGGCTGCTGCAGTCCTTGAGGTGAGCTGCGGGAGACCGGGAGGCGGCTCAGCGCTGACACAGGGCAGTGACCACCGGGAGCTGCGGGGTGCCTAGGGCGGCGATACCGGCTGAGAGACACGGCAAGTCGGCGGCGAAGCTGAGGTGAGACGGCCATTGGACTTCGCCGTAGAGGCGACATTTTGCTCTCAGGCGCCATTTTGGGAGCCCGCGCACCGAGGGGCCCCTCCGCCTCCCTGCTCACCCAGCATTGGGTTCCTCGACCTCGCTGGCGAGATCAGGTATAGCGCAACCACTGCGGAACGGCGGAGCCTGCCTGCGCTGCTGCCCCGGGGAGGGGGGGCCTCCGGTGAGACATCCCTGCCTGCAGCGCGCAGCAGTCTACAGCACAGGGCACATGCCGTGCTCTTGGTGACAATCAACACACAGCGGGACACTTGAGAGCAGCGGAGGCACGGTGGGAGTTCTGCAGGCCGGGGTGGAGAGGCAAAGCAGTCGAGGCGGGCGGCTGAGCGCGGCAACGCACGCCGGGAACCACCTAAGCCCACAGGAGGTGAGGCCCACGCTTACGGACCACACCCCTCAGGGTGTGCCGCGCCGGGGCGCTCAGGTGGAGGCAGCGGCGAAAACCCCTGAGCAGGGTATAGTGACGAGCAGCCTGTGAGCACCGCCTGCATATCACCTGGAAGCGAGGCACGCGAACTGAGACCTGACGCTGAGCCGCCCTCCAACGACACAACAACGCGCTTTACTGAGGTGGGTGCGCTTGGGCCCGATCGACGCTGGTTGCCACATTGACCCCCCCTGGTGAGCGCAAAGAGTCTGGTGGGTTCGTGCGCTCCGCTGCTGCTGGTCCAACATCGGGGGAGTAGATGCCCACGGCGCAACAGCTTGCCATGGGTAGACTGAGAGATAAATCGCAGCCAAAGCTACAGGGCCCGGGTGGCCCCGACGCACCACACGTTCAACAGCTGCCGGAGATGGAGCCTGTGTCGGCTCTGGCGGCCAAGATGGACACAGTATTGGTGGTGGTGGAACGCATTGGGACTACCCTGGTGCAAACCAAAACCTCCCTGGAAGCGCGACTCGACAAGGTCACCTCTGACTTCACGCTGCTACATGCGGATCATCGCAAACTGTCGGAGTCAGTTGCTGCGCAACGCCAAGCAGTCCAGGAACTGCAGCCGGTGGTACACGATCATACCTCTGTTTTGCAGGACCTCATTGACAGAGTTCACGTGTTGGAGGATCGCGCCGAGGATGCGGAAGGGCGCTCTTGGCGCAGCAACGTTCGGGTAGTGGGTCTGCCGGAGGGGGAAGAGGGGAAGAGCCCCGAACACTACGTGGAAGACTGGCTGCGGGCACTTCTGCCAGATGGGACGCTATCGCCGCAATTTGTAGTGGAAAGGGCACACAGGGTGCCAGCACAAGCCTAGAGGCCCGGAACTCGCCCCCGCCCGTTCCTCTTTAAACTCCTCAATTATCGCGACCGCGATACAGTGCTTCGCGAGACACGGAAGATGGGAGACCTCAAAGTCGGCAACAGCCAAGTCTTGTTCTTCCCGGATTACACGGCGACAGTACAGAAGAGGCGTGGCTCGTACCTGGCGGTGAAGAAGCATCTGCGGGAGCTAGGCCTACCCTATTCGCTGCTCTTCCCCTCTCGCCTGAGAGTGATCACTAAGGAAGGTTCGCGCTTCTACAAGGCCCCGTCAGAGGTTTGGGACTGGCTGGAGGAAACAGGTCAGTGGTCGGGGCCGCGACCGACAGGCCCAGATGAAGGCGGTTGGCAGGAGCAGTGCTCCAGGAGGCGGCGGAGGAAGAGGGGGACCCGGAGGAGCGCAGGCTCAGGACAAGCCGCCCCCAGCCCGGAGAAAATGCGACAGGAGCGGCAGGAGGCCCTAGAGGCGGTTGCGACGCTGAGTGTTGGGAATACAGGCAACGAGCAAGACCTTGGACAGCTGAGTGGAGCACAAATCAGCGGGCCGTCGTCGCCGTCCACGGTGCTGTCGGATGATATTGTTATGCCTACGGTCACGCCCCAGACAGCAGACTTTATAGTGTGAATTGGGTCAGACTTGGGAATGGCCAGATGTACTGTCCGGACTGAATGCACTACATATTGTATCCTTTCATTGCCTGTCAGTTGTGTTGCTAATGTGGGTGGCGGGCCCCCTCGATACTAGGCGCTTGTCACACTGCAGAAGCCTAGTCGAGCCCGGCGGGGGGAGGAGCTGGGTGCTCGGAGCGCGCATCACCCCATGGGCTACCCTGGGCCGATCGGCGCGAACCACCGATCGATAGTTTCATGCACACCTCCACAAGTTTAAGGGCCTTGGGTGCGGGCGTAGTATGTTCAGCTATTGACCGCGCGCTTTCCCCCACACGCACTCCCATCGAGGGCACGTTGTCTTGAACAGCACTTACCTATTAAGTTTGGACGTTTGCCCCGTTGGGAAACCGCCCTTTGAAGTTGTCATGTTTACATTAGTTCACATATTTCAGGAACGACACTTAGCGAACACCCAGCACAGGCCCGAACCCCGGCCCGACAGGTCGACCTCCCCGACCCCCCAGATGGCTGCACTACAACACACGCCATGGCAAACACCAACATCATGACATGGAATGGCCGTGGCATGCACACCCCGTCGCGTAGATACTCAATATTCGCTTACATGCAGCGGCACCGGGTGGGGATTGCGCTCCTTCAGGAAACGCATATGACCCAGGTGGAACTGGACAGGCTCCGCAGGCGCTGGAGGGGGCAGATACATGGCACGATTTACTCTTCGCAATGGCGTGGGGCCCTGATATGGGTGAGAGCCGGCGTCCCCTTTACATACACTGACGCGCAAGTTGACCCTGACGGGAGGTACTCTTTTGTTAGGGGGAGGCTTAATGGGCAGGAGATACTACTGGGTTCCATCTATGCCCCCAACACAGACCAACCCGCTTTCCTGGCATCCCTCAATCCTGCCCTCCAGAGATATACTGGCCTCCCCTGGCTACTGGGTGGCGACTTTAACATGGTTCTGGACACGCACCTAGACCGCTCCTTCCCACCCCTGCGCGTAGCGGCAGCGACATCAACAGCACATGCCTTTAGGACCTGGTTAGCGCACTGGGACATACACGACCTCTGGCGCACACAACATCCTGCGGACAAACTATACTCGTACTATTCGGCTGTGCATGGCCTCCACGTTCGCCTGGACCGCATAGTGGGTTCCCAGTCCCTGCTCCCGCTACTGTCCAAGACTGAATACTTAGGAAGGACACACTCAGACCACAATCCCCTCTGCTTTCAGCTCAACTGGGAGGCGGATAGACCGCCGGTGCCCACCTGGCGACTGCAGCCCGCGGCGTTGGAGGACGCTGAATTCAGGTCATCCCTGGGCACGGCCATCCTTTCTTATTTTGAAGATAACGAGGGCACGGCGAGCGATCCGGGGGTGGAGTGGGACGCCCACAAGGTGTCTATATGCGGACATTGCCTGGGTGCCACGTGGAACATCCGCGCGCAGGTGTCTGAGTCCCTGACCCGTATCGAAAATGAGCTCCTGCGCTACGAACGAGAGGGAGAGGGTGCCGGCGAACATACGCTTACACTGGGGGAGCTTCGTGGTGAGCACGCGGTCCTGCTTGAACGGCTGAGATGCCATAACTACGCGGCCCACACGGCCAGAACACACTCACAGGCGGACAGGGCTGGCCGCCTGCTAGCTTGGCTGGTCCGAAAAGCAGACCGCGTGACTCCGATCGGCGCTCTCCGATCTCAAGACGGATCGGTAGTGTACACGCAGCGCGAAATTCACCGGGCGCTGACGGACCACTATCGGGAGCTCTACAGGTCGCGCAGCACCGGCCACGCACACGTGCTGGCGGATTTTTTGGACTCGGTCACCCTGCCTACTATTGCGGACAGCCAAAATGAGGACCTCGGTGCGCCACTGTCCTTGGAAGAGGTGGGGGACGCAATCCGAGCGCTGGCGTCCGGTAAGACGCCGGGGCCGGACGGTCTCCCGGCTGAATACTACAAGGCACACAGCGACATTCTGGCGCCTCAGCTCCTCGGGATGTATAGGGCGTCAGTGGACGCCGGCCGGCTTCCACCTTCCCTGAGGGAAGCGTTTTAAGTATTCGCCAAGCTCCTTGCAGAGCGACTGGCACCGGTGGTCCCGCATTTAGTGCACCCGGATCAGAATGGTTTCGTACCAGCGAGATCCACATCCCTGAACCTCAGGAGGTACTTCCGGGTAGCTGCGGAGGCAACATCGGCCTGGCCCAGGGTGGGATGCCTGGTGCTAGACTTAACAAAAGCTTTTGACTGCCTGGAGTGGGGATACCTGTCGGCAGTGTTGGTGGCGTACGGGTTGGACGACAATTTCCTGCAGATGGTGGGGCTTCTGTATAGCAACCCCACGGTCCGTGTGCGGATGGGACCGTATGTCTCCGAGGCGGTGGCGGTGGGCAGAGGTACCCGGCAGGGTTGTCCCCTGTCGCCGCTCCTCTTCGCTTTGACAATTGAGCCCTTAGCCGCGGCCATGAGACAGCATCTAGCGGATGGTATCCCGTTGGGCGACGGGGTCCATCAAGTGTCGCTGTATGCTGATGACCTACTGGTCTTTGTCCGGGACGTGAGCCACATACCGGACTCACTGGCCGCGCTACTGAGTCGTTTCGCCGACCTCTCGGGGCTCCGAGTCAATGCGGGCAAGTCGTGCCTATATGCGTTCAGGGAGGGCGTGGCGGACCCAGAGTACAGTCTCCACGGCACGAGAGTCTGCTGGCAGGAGACTACATTTAAATATCTGGGGATCCAGATTTACCGCCAGCAGACAGACCTGCTAGACGGGAACTTGGGCAGAGCAGTGACGGCGCTCAGGGCCCAGATAAGCTTCTGGTCTACACTTCCGCTGTCACCTACAGGCAGAGTGGCCCTCGCTAAAATGGTGATGCTTCCTCGCCTCCTCTACTACTTCGCGAACCTCCCGCTCTTCCTGTCCGCGTCCTTCTTCTCTAATCTCAATAGGATTTTAAGAGACTTTGTCTGGGGTGCATCTCGGCACCGCCTCGCGCTTGGGAAACTGTTTTTGCCCACGGACAGGAGCGGACTAGCGGCTCCCTGCTTTGAACACTACTACTTGGCGGCACAGCTCCAATGGGTCGCCCGCTGGCTGGCGGACAGGGGAAGGGAGGACACCGCTACAGCTGACCCACCGTATACACTGGAGCGGATCACTGCGCTATTTCACCCACTGGCAGCGCCAACGCACCCCACCCCACTACTGCTGGCGGTAGCATTCAAATGCTTCCGCAGGGCACTGTACCTCACGAGAGGGGTGCGCCCTTATGCGCCTGCGGTACCCCTGGAGGGTTCGCCCGGCGGAGGGGGGGTGCTCACGCCCTCTATGTTAGAGCAATGGCATGCGGTGGACGTCCAGATGCTGGGTGATCTGTACCAGGAGTATTGACACCCTACGAGACGCTGGTCACGGACGCTGGGCTCCCCACCGGAGGCTTCCTGATGCACAGGTCCCTAATGGCGCACATGGCGGCTAGATGGGGCGATGTCACGGAAGAACCAGTGCAACATTTGACGATTCAGTATTTACACGTCATGGGCAGGGGCAGACACCTAGTCAAATGGTTTGCTGCGTCCCTGCGGACACATACGGAGCAGGACCTAGCCCCACTATGGGTGAAATGGGAGAGGGACATGGGACGAGCGTTCGCAGACAGAGAATGGGAAAAGATTCTAAAAAGCCCGGTCCGCATCCCCAGAAACGCGAGGTTCCGCCAAATCCAAGTATACATAGTGCACAGAGCCTACCTCACCCCAGACCTAATCAATAAATACTTCCACAGAGCGGATGCATCTTGCCCCAGATGCGGGGAAGTAAACGCAGAACTTCTCCACTTTTTGTGGCATTGTCCGCGCCTTGGCACCTACTGGAGGGACATTCACGCACTACTTACACGGAGCACAGGCCGCAACATCCCCTGCAATTAGCCTGAGTGTCTCCTACACCACTTCAAGAGGCCGCCCAGAGACAAGGCGTCGTCCAGATTCCTTGACTTAGGAATGGTGACGGCGGTCCGTCTCCTTACCAAGAGATGGAAGGCGAGATACCCACCCACCACAAGGGCGTGGATCCTATCATTCTCGTCATGGGCTCGCGCAGAGTGGACGGCCATCCGGAGGGAGGAAACTATGGGTCTCCGTAAGGAACCTATGGCAGGCCGATGGGAACACATGCTAAACACTATGCTGGAGACTGGAACTGCAGTGGAGGAAGGGGCGGCGGGGACCTAAACTGACACCACAGGCGGGAGGGGCGGGGGAGCAGGCAGCATCATGGCAGGCATGCCCTTAGGTGTAATGCGCGACACGGCGGCGATGCAGCGCCTGGAACAGAACCTCACGAGCCCACTGGGTGGGAACGGAAGAAGTGGGGGGGAAGGTCAGGGCTGGGGGGGCTGAGAACTGGGGCAAAAAGCAATGAAACCTGACAATAGTGTCGTAGTTAGTTGTTTGGTTCTACTGCACATGCTAACCATTTAGGGATGGGATGCCTATGTAATGCTTGCCCTTCTCCTTATAAAGAGGTGAAGAACTGACTCCTGACTCCTGACTCCTACTCGGCAGGCACGCCAGGGCATTGGTTCCCTGCTCCAAACCATTTTAATTGCACTGTCATGCTGCCACTGATGAGTCACACTGTTGATATCCTAATCCCTGTGAATTACTGAAGAGCAATTCTGATTGTAAAGCAGTGCCTTTTGTATTGTTGAAGTTACAAATACCAATAAATAGATTTAACAAAAAAAAAAAGAAAGGGTATAGGAGTGGTGCAGGGAAATCTATAAGATTTGGCTGCGCCACTTCTAGGACGCCAATAGGTCAAAACCATATCCATGCCTCATGGCAGGCGTAAAATTGATGCAGGCCCTTAAACATGGGGCTTGCCCCATGTGAAAGGAACAATGCTGGAGTTGCGTCACACTTCCGATACAACTCCAGCAATGCATCACTTTTGCGCTGACAGCTACAACAGTAATACTGACGTATCTGTCATTCCTTGCGACATGATGCATCATACAGTAAATATGACGCATCAATGGTGTCGCAAGGAGGGATCACTTAGAAGTTTTGCATCTCTGCTTTCACGCAGCGATGCAACACTTCTCATAAATAAGGCCCTAAATCTGGGGACAAAGTACCCAAGAGGGCTAAACATGGAACAAGAGTTAGAAGTACTGTTAGGCTGACAATAGAAATGCGCCAATTATAATCTCTGAGTTGTAAGATCACTTTTAAATGTGGGATGATTGTTATGATATTGTGTTTTTAGCAAATTCTTTCGTGGCAGTTGAACAGAGTATTCTGGATATAATGTTAGATGTTTTTCATTCATAAACATAAATTTGCAGACATTTCTGGAACAGAATGTCTACCACCGAGGGATGCCCAGTGGGTGAAGATGAAATGTTCTGGATGGCAAATTTTTGGGAACATTACTGATTGGAGAATATTCCCATGAAAAGGGAGTAATAATCATTAAGATGGCAAATTGTTCTGGACAGGCAGTCCAATATATGGATTATATGCAACAAAATACCCTTCCTTTTATCTTGGACAAATAAGGAAGTATCAAACAATGTCAGATGTGAAAGGAGGAGTGGACAATGTTAACCATTCTTCTACCAATCTGCACTTTCTTTGGGTGTGAATTGATGACAGACCATATTGAGGACAAATGCTAGCCAAAATATGAGAATATATGATGGCACATATGGATAATTGTGTGAGTATGGTACACATTTCTGTGACATAATGATTTAACTGTAGTTTTTTCATGATGGCGGCACTTTAAATATTGATTACCTGTCCTCCATTTATGAAAATGAATAGGGAATTTTAGATGGTTCCTGCACCTAATGAACCTCCAAGAAGGTCATTAAGTAAACATGACAAAGCAATTGTTCTGTGAATGAGGCCAGTAATTCCCTTAAAAATGGGTTTCCATGGTGCATGGACCGCTAATAACCTTTCCAAAATGGCGGCACCTAGGATGATTTAACAGATATAAACAGTCCAATAAGTATAAAGTGGAAATGGGAGTCTGAATGATTATTCGAGTAATGGTGGCAATTGCTATTTAAAACATGAAGTCAGATGTTAATATAAGTGGGAGATTTATGGTGCACCGAACAAGTTCCCGATGTATATTAGATATTGGTATCCTTACCACCTTACAAAGATGGAGGGACTGGATAAACCACTAGCTTTTTGTCAATTTGTCAATTGACTTAAAATTGTATATATATATATAGCCAGTAGGTAGATATAGTTAGGACCTAGCTACCATAGGAAATCCGCAACATTCTATTGGGAATAACTTTGGCGCCGGTTGAGGAATTTGGGTGTAATTTTCGAAAATTTAGGCCAGCTCTGCTCCGCTTCTTCCCTGAAAGTTTCGGGGGGATTCACCATGCGGGGGCCGAGAAAAAAGGAGGGTCCCAAAACGTGTTTTCCCCATGTTAATTTCCATAGGACGAATAGACAAGGCTACAGCCCGAACCGCTGAATGGAATTACACCGAACTTTGCAAAATTGTAGGGACTGGTACGCAGAAGTGCCTTTTCTATATTTGATGAAAATTGCTCCGATGGTTTTTACGAAAATTAACTTTAAAAAAATATATATATCTATAGGCGCGCTCCGAGCTCTTACCCGTACGCTTACCCGTACGCATACGTACGCGTACGTGCGCGTACCTCTCCGTGCACGAGCTGCATTCTGATTGGCTGCCACTGTCTGTCAACACTCCAAAACAGAAATTGTGGGCAGCCATCTTGTGCCTCGGTAGACTGAGGTACAGGAAAGCAGAAAAACAAACGTGTAGAACTCAAATAGGGGGCAGGGTAGAAGCACCCTGACCCCCTCGGCCTGCTCAGGGGGTCCCACAAGGACCCCCATGGCAAAACAAAAAACAAATTCTTAAAAAGTCGCGGGGTACGCGTACCGTACGCGTACGTACATGCACGGTACGCGTATCCCGTGATTTAAAAAAAAAATATATTTTTTTTTTTGGGGGCCTGGGGGGTCCTTGTGGGGCCCCCTGAGCAGGCCTAGGGGGTAAGGGTGCTTCTACCCTCCCCCTTTGCGAGTTTTCCACCTTTGTTTCACTGCTTTCTTGTGCCTTGGTTCTACCGAGGCACAAGATGGCTGCCAACACTTCCTGGTTTGGAGTGTTGACAGACAGTGGCAGTCAATTAGCATGCCTTCCCGAGAAAGCTGCATGCTCATTGGCTGTCAACACTTCTAACCAGGAAGTGTTGGCATCCATCTTGTGCTAGTGTTGACAGACAGTGGCACCCAATCAGCATGCCTTCCCGAGAAAGCTGCATGCTCATTGACTGTCAACACTTCTAACCAGGAAGTGTTGGCATCCATCTTGTGCTCGGTAGACTGAAGCACAAGAAAGCAGAAAAACAAACGTGTAGAACACAAAAAGGGGGCAGGGTAGAAACACCCTGACCCTCTAGGGCTGCTCAGGTGGTCCCACTAGGATATTAATATATTTAAACGTTATCCGCTAATAGAATTAGCATTTAAAAAACCTTGCAAATTGACTGAAAAAAACCATAGGTTTAAGGCCTTATATAGTTAGGAATTAGCATTTAAAAAACCTTTGAAATTCACTGAAAAAACCATAGGTTTCAGGCCTTATATAGTTAGGAATTAGCATTTAAAAAACCTTGCAAATTCTCTGAAAAAACCATAGGCTTCAGGCCTTATATAGTTAGGAATTAGCATTTAAAAAACCTTTGAAATTCACTCAAAAAACTATAAGTTTTAGGGGTGTTATAGTTAGCTGGACATTTCATTCATACAAAATCATTGAAATTGCTCCTATAGGGGAGGAGCTTCGCGCGCAACCAAGATGGCCGCGTGAGCTTAGGGCTCCCGAGACCCTCGCAACCTCCGGCATATATCCTGCGGATAATCCTGACTTTTCTCTACGTCTCCCTGAAGACGAACCACGGTAGACGCAAACACTGCAAACTCGAATCGGACCCGGGGTGCTGAAGTTGTGCGAATTGAAAGTTGCGGCCTTCTACCTCCGCGATGCCCGGCGGTGGTGTAGGTGTGATGCCCGAGCTGAAGTTGAACAACATCGGCCAGCTGTAAAGGAGAAGACCGGGTGGGCCTACTTTCACTTTCGTTTCTGCTGGATGAGACGATCCCGCAAGAGCATTCACCAATCTCCTGCCGTGGTGGTTTGACCTGCGCTCCAGTGTGAACATTTATGAGTTGCACGACTTCAAAGCGACTCCGAAGCCGCGCTCTTGGGTCGATTTGGATTCCTCGCAGGGACTTGGTGAACCATATTCCTCGACCTCGCCTGTACATTGGATGTGGCCTGCTACTCGGCTCTTGTGTGTTGTCGCCATCTGACCTTTGTGGTAACCGTCTACACGGCCCCTCAACATGGCTGGCAAGCCAGAGGGGGACAAGCAGAGGTCTAAGACCACTCGACGAGGTGGCTACACCCAAACCAACATCATGGATCGTTATGCTCAGGCGAAGGTATCACCCGGTGGGACGAGTAAGACGCCCGAGGGAGCAAAGGAATCGTCGACCCCGATGGCGGACCTCACTTTGCAGGACGTGATGGTCTCTATTGATGGGATCCAATCGTCTCTTGGCAAACAGATGGAAACGCTGGCTCATAAACTCGACACTGTTGCCATAGATGTGAATTTGATACGCACGGACTTAGCGAAAACCAATGAGAAGGTTAAATCACTTGATATTAAAACCTCTGCCCTGACGGATGATGTTGTTGAGATTCAAACGGAGATCCGCAATTTGAGGGCCTCTAATGATTTCCTTGTGCGTCGCCTGGAGGATTTCGAAGGAAGATCTAGGCGGAACAACGTTCGCATCATAGGTGTTCCGGAACAGGCCGAAGATTCTGCGACCGATCTCTTTGTTGAGAACTTGATCACGAACCACCTCGCCCCCAAAGGGCTCAGTAACGTTTTTGCTGTGGAACGTGCCCACAGAGTCCCTGGTGGGAGGCATAAGACCGGGGCCCCTCCGCGGCCTATTATCGCTCGGATTTTCAACTTTCGTGACAGGGACGCTATCCTGCAGGCTTCGCGTTTGAGTGGACCCATGAAGTTTGAGAACACCACCATCAGCTTCTACCCTGACTTTACTCAGGCAGTCCAGAAGCAGAGACTCGGATTTCTGGGGGTGAAGAGGAGACTTCGTGAGATGGGACACAAGTATGCCATGCTTTTTCCGGCTAAATTGCGCATTGAACACGCTGAACAAACTTATTTTTTTGACCGACCAGAAGTGGTGGCCGACTGGCTTGAGACACTCCCGGCCCACTACCCGCAGGACGGGCAGAGCGGTGGAGCTGAGGGCGGACTGCCGGATCAAGAATGACTCTTTTGCATTTGTTTGGCTCCTGGGTTCCTGCAGACTTTGAACTATGACTCGTTGACTGTGCAGTAAGATTCACGGAGACACTTGAGGAGGGGTGGGGGGAATCGGGGGGTTGTTTTCCTCCTCCACTTAGACTTTCCGTAGATTAGTTGGGATGTGGGGGCGACAGGCACATTGCAAGTTGGGGTGGCTTTTTGGTCTTAAGCAGGGGTGCAGGGTGGGGGGTGTTGTAATGGGATGGGGTAGGGGGGGAGGTGGGGTTTGTTTGTTTTTGGAGTTTTGTTTTTGCAAGGCAATGCATCGTTTACATGTCTGGTTCAAGTGCTGACTGTTACGTGTGGCTGGAATGTCCACTTTGTATGGGATGGGGTAGGGGGCTGAAACTATTGAGTTGGAATGTGAACGGGCTGGGAGATAGGATCAAGCGGGGTATAGTGCTGCAGCTGATTAAACGTCATTCCCCTGATGTTGTCCTGCTTCAGGAAACCCATTTGGTCGGAAACACATGTCATGCAATGAATAGGAGGGGCTACCGTTTGGTTGCTCATGCGGGGTTTTCCTCGGGCTCCCGAGGAGTTGGTATACTCATTAAAAATTCATTTCCTTTGGAGATCGACACAATGATACTGGACGATAGAGGCCGCTATGTTGTTCTTACTGGCCGTTGGGAGGGTAAGACGTTGTCCCTGGTATCAGTCTACGTTACCCCCGGGTTGCAATCCACTACCTTTGCGGACCTAGGGTGGACTCTCCTAGATCTCCCTGTGGGGCCATTGATACTGGGTGGTGACTTTAATGCGGTCGTCTCAGGTACTTTTGATAGACACCCACCGAGAGACCTCAAGGGCTCACAGAGTTGGCTACACGACTTTATTGGTACTTTGGGTCTGGCTGACTGCTGGAGATTGTTGCACCCCTCTCAGCGACAGTATACATTTCACACTGGTGCACATGGTAGTCTTTCGAGAATTGATTATGTCTTGGTACCTGCCGCACAGGCGGCGTCTGTTGCAGAAAATAGGCACATGGCTAGAGGAATCTCTAACCACTCTCCTGTTTGGCTTCGAATTGAACTCTCTGTGGGATCGGAAGGGAGGGTTGCGCCAATTAATCCCTGGTACCTTCGTAACCCTAACACACGGGCTACCTTGATAAAATCACTTGACTTATACTTCCTGGAAAATGAGGGTTCTGTGTCATCTGCGATATCGCTTTGGGAGGCCTTTAAGACGGTTTTGAGGGGACAGGCTTTGTCGCTGATCTCAGGGGTAAAAAAACAAAGAGATGAGGCTGTAGTTGAGATTGAAACGGAAATAGCAGACCTGGAGTCTGTTCTGGAGCACGACCCTACCCGCGCGAACATGCATCTATTGCGATTAAAGCAATTAGATTACAAGGCGTTGGTCACTGAAGCGGCCAAGACTATGTTCCGCGAGCAACAGGGCCGCCTCTATGATGTGGGAGATAAGGCAGGGAAATTGATTGCTTGGCTGGACAAAAAGGAGAGAGTTCATCGTGTAGTGCCTGAGATTGAGATGGCCTGCGGTACGCGGGTGTCCGATCCGATTAAGATTGTTGAGTGCTTTGTGGACCACCTTAAAGCTGTGTATTCTTCTGTTTCGGACAGACCGGAGGAGGACTCCCACTACTTTTTTTTAAACTCAGAAATTCACTAAACGAAAACAAAAGTTAAAGGGACTTGATAGATGAAATGTCAGTTAAAACATGCCCTTTTAAATGAATAAACCACTGAAATTCACCAGTTATCATTATATCAAGTAACTATAACTTGTTCCCTAAAGTAACTATGATTCGATTCGCACTCCCATCATCCACAGTGTTGTTGTCAATGATGTCATTTCAGACATTGCAGTGATGGTTTCAATGATGTCATAGAACATGTCATGAGTGATGTAATATGGTAGGTAATTAGCAAGTGTCATCCACATTTTGCTTCTTCCAGTGACTCTTTCACTCTTTTTCCTGTCATTGACGGAATTTCATTTGGATATCTGTATTTTCTCCTAAAAAGTAGCCCACTTCAGTACCCGGGCTAGTGGGCCAATGTCTGCTCAGTTCTGTTTTTATTTCCTTTTTTGTTTTATTAACATGGTGATGAGTCACTTTTT
Source organism: Lissotriton helveticus (assembly GCF_964261635.1). Taxonomy (NCBI): domain Eukaryota; kingdom Metazoa; phylum Chordata; class Amphibia; order Caudata; family Salamandridae; genus Lissotriton; species Lissotriton helveticus. The sequence goes on from NC_136071.1 coordinate 147,152,393, forward strand.
CAAAAAAAATTATTTTTAAATAGATGCATGCCATCTTTAAACAGTTGAACTTACACTTTGTATAATTGTAAAGCTTTGAATGCCGTTTGCATGTGCTTACAAAAATAAACAAAAACCGTGTGTGCTTGACAAGGCGAGAGCTGTTGGCGTGACAATGCTTGTGTTTTTGTGACCTATGAGAACAGAGCGTTGACATGTCCTCCGAGGCTGCGAATCTGGGGGTTCTTTGACTGACATTTCCGTTATTTGGTTCACTCTTGGGCTCACACTGGAGTAGTCTTGATATTGTGCTTGCACCTTTTGAATAAATGATTATGACCGTGATGATGATTCTGAGATGAAGTAGATGGTTGCTGCTTTTTGCTTCCATCCTTCTTTGGGGGGTAGGTTGTTTTTTGTTTGACGGCGAGGTCCATTCTGTATGCAGCTATTGTCTACTACTAACGATGGTGTATATATTTTCTCTTTGATCCTAATATAACTTAATGCACAGATGTTAAAAAAACAAGCCAGGGTTATATATTTAGACTTAACAGATGGGGCTCCAAAAATGCACCATTGTTAATTTCTATTTCTATCTTTGGCATAACAGAAATAAAGCAGTTTTTGTGCTCATGCATGCACATCATAAACAGATGGCAGCTTATTTCCAGGAACCTTTTCCCACTAGAATGCCAGTTTAAATTAATCTAGTCAGTGGAATGCAAATGTTCACAGAAGAGTCTCTACTCCAAGTCAGTCAAGTTCAATGGCAAAGATCATAAATCTTAACAGCATGGAAGAAGCAACGCAAACATGTTTATTAGCAACCACATCATACGAATTTCTGCTTGCCCGGGTTAAGATACACAAAACAGTTCATTTCACCTTCAAGTTCTATATATTTTTTTGTATCTCTAAAAATAACACATATATTATCTAGTTGCATTACATTGATTCATAGCAATGCCAGTAGGCATACCTTCATGGGCCTGTACATTTAAAAAACATCTTTACACCCTACACAGACTCACTCTCTCTCCACTTCTGGGTTTGAGTTCTGTCTAGGGCAGGCATCAGGCATAGATGCAGTGCTACCACCTCTACTGGGTGTGTGCTCTCAGTTTATTGTATTGGTCCCAATTGTATTTATCTCATCAAATTGGAGTTTTGTCGTCTCTTCAGCCATGGCAGCCAGTGTCTTGCTCTCTCTCCTTCTTCCACCCCAGGCGGTTCGAGTTTTGGGGGCAGCGGACTCCCACCACCCGCTCTTACCGGTGGCTGCGTGAGGCAGCACACACAGGATTTGTTTGCCAGCACAAACCCCTCAACTCTTACGCATGCCGCGGGCAGCAAAGGCTAGGACTGCCACGGGCAGAAAAAGGCCTAGCTATGCAGCTGCCCTCTGGTGCTCAGGGGCCCTCCTACTGCAGGGGTTGCAGGTGCTATTATTTCACCACAGCTCCAGTTGGTCACACGTCTGCTTATGTTCTTCAGGTGAGTTGCAGTGGTGGGTGAACAGACGTATTATCGACTTTGTAATTTTGATCTACAGAAATATTAAGTTAGAAATATCGAAGGGACAGAATATCGACATCAAGAATATCGGTGACCAGAATATCGACATGAAGGCTATCCAAAACTTTCCCTACTGTTGCACGCACTGGAGTGGGAATAGTAATTTTTACCCCTACGCTATCCAATATTTCCCTACTGTTGCACTCACTGGAGTGGCAATTTTTAAAAAACGATATTTTTTACAATATTTTTTTCTCGATATTTTTGTACTTACCATAATGTAGATAGGACTTCGATATTCTGGATCTCGATATTTCGCCTCCGATATTTTTGACGTCGATATTCTTGTAGTCGATATTCTGTCAGTGATTCGCGGGGGTGGGCTAGAGATCAAGGTCATGAGGTCACAAGGTAATTGTCCGGCATCAGGACCCTGTTACTGCTCATGCTGCCTGGTTATTGGCTTAGTCTGTTCAGGTACAGCTTAAAGTCACAGCAGTCCAGTTTGCTCAGGCAGTTATGCAACATCACAGTGGCACAGTCTGCTCAGCGTCATGATATTGCAGCATCACAGTCCATTCTGACACGACTTCAAGATGTTGCAGCAGAATGGTCCTCTTTGACACAAATTGATGTAGTTACTGCTGTTCAGGCCGTTTATCAGGAGAAACTGAGCTCTGGTCCGTGGCGCCCGCAGATTGTTCTCCTCATATCCCTCAGTAGACAGACCCTCAAGCACTGGGGTCAGCTATCAAACCTCCTGAAGGCAGGCATGTTGGCCTCCAGGTACCTCAGGATGGGGGAATAGCATCTTTCTTTTAGGTCAGACTCCAGGTGATGTTCCCTCACCTCTGAGACGCTAGCTGTCAGGCAGAGAACGGCTAAGGTTGCGCGGCAGTCATCAGAGTACTCTATAGGGCACTCCCTTCCTTCTTTAAAGAGATATTAGAACGGGAACAACAAGTTGGTTAGTGGCTACTACTTTTATACATTGAAAGCAGACAGTGGATGTGGATTCCCTGTCTACACTTTCAGAACCAGTTTGTGGCGATTCTATCAAGTATCCCCTGAAGGCTGTTCTCCAGGCACAGCCTTTGTGTAGAGTGATGCTCCTCATAGAAGGAGCTTTCTGCAGCACTCTATCCACAGCCACACAAACTGTGACCAGGAAAGAAGGAAAAGGCTAGCCTCACCTAATGGACCCTTCACACTCTGAACAATTGAGACTGCAGTGTCACCATTCACCCTTCATAATCTACCAAATGGCAGTGCTCAGTAAGAAAAATCGGTACAAAAGGGAGTGGTGATGGACGGAGCATCTGAACCAATCAAACACTCACACCCAGTCAAAAGATCTGGGTTTGACCCATCACCGTTCTTTAGCCCACTCTGCCACCCCAGTTCAGACATGGCTATATGCAAATCAGTCTGACCCTATGTCTCATGGGAACAGTCCAGCCCGAACTGCCAAGCCATGCCTTCCCTGGCATTGTCTGAACTGCTGTCAATTTATGGGTCCAGCTACATATGCAATGACACAGAAGAAATGGAAATGGTTGTGCAAGACTTTGGAGTAGATGTAAAAATGGAGTACCTGGAGGCATTCACATGAAAAATAGAGGACAAGACGGCCTTCTCAAGCTGAAAACAACTCTGTAAGGAAAAGAGAATGTGAGTAGAATGAGTTAGAGTGAGAGTTTGGAGGCCAAAGCTATACACACGTTCAACATGTTTAAAAGTGGTGTGGATAGTTTAAAAGGAAGAGACGTTTGTGATGGTTTGGTGATTAGGACTCAATGGTTGAGGGCTATTTCTCTTTTGGGGGCTTGAAATATAGGTTCACTTCTACTCCAGCAGATCTGCACAACAATTGCCATTGAGTGACTTCTTGAGAGGAACAAATACACTTTATATCTGGCAATGGAGAGAGTTTGGGGGATTTTGGAAGGCTTATAATTGGTAATGGTTGAGAAAGTGGACAATGCTCCTAACATACTGTTTGTATAAAGGGGGCTACAGGAGGGTCAGATGTATTTTGTGTATATCCTAATTCATTTTCTTGTATTTATCCATAGACACAGATGATCGCCTTTGACAGTAACCGTGAAAAAGACAGAGACGGATATAAAGAAAAGCATCTTTTTTTTTAAACAGATTTTATTCATTAATATCCAAGTATGCAGAAGCACTACAATGGGAATTTAGAGCACACAACGTGCTTCTGATAACAATTATCAATAAACGTGTCTGTTGGTCACACATTATCTGATGCAGATTCTCACCATGTATAGTCCGTACACAAAATGGTAACAGTATTTGTTGGTCAAAGCAGAGTTCTCAGGAGAGCTATGCTCTGCATCCCTATGGGAGGAGATCGATATCTCAACAGTCCGTCTCAGTTCGAGCTCACAAAAATCACAGCAAACAATAAAAATAACGAAACCCCCTCTTCCCCCCTTTCCCCCTATGCAAATCCTCCCACCCCCTTCCCTCCAGGCATGTCGCTCAATCATCTATGGCTCTGTGGAGCATTGTATCCAGTCATGCAGGCAGGGCCGGACTGGGAACCAAAACCGGCCCTGGCAAAGTGCTCGCCCCCCCCCCTCCCCCCGATTTTGCTGCAAAAACGGCTCTGTAACAAAAACGGCCCCCAGGGGCCAAAAACCGGCCCCCACCCGTGCGGCGCACCGGGGGATTGCCCGGTGCCCGCTATGGCCAGTCCGGTCCTGCATGCAGGGCAACAGACACAGTGAATCCAGTAGGAAGGGATCCTATCAGGGAAAGCCGTTATGTGATATATGCTTTCAATCCCCCAGCCTACATGTCCGAATAGGGCAACGTTTCAACCCCCACCCACAGTTCTACTCAAGGGGTGGTTCGGTATCGTCAGTCGGGCGCTTGAGCAACTCTACTAATGCCACCCATGCTCTCGCCGTGTCTAGCATTTTTTCATTGCCTATCCTCTGGGCTATTTAGAGCCTAAGAATCCCTTCACAATCTGCCCATTTTATAAATTTGCGCAAGCACCTCGAGACACTAGGGGCACTGGTCACCTTCCAGTGACTGGTAATTTCTCGTTTAGCCAGGACTAACCCCAGATCTATAAATTTGCTGGTAACGTTATTCCGGGCAGTGTGAGGAAACCAGTGTAGCAGACAATATCCCGGGGTCAGTGTGTTGTCTCTTTCCGTTATGTCGCCCAGTTTAGTCGATATCTCCCTCCAGAACCCCTCTAGTATGAAGAAAAGCATCTTAGAGCTGCAAAGCAAAATAAGATTTGTGTGGTGGAAAACTAAAGAAAGAAACCTGCATCATTTATGGTCGATCTATCAGTTAACATGAAGGGAACTATCCAAGCACAAAGATATATGTAATTGAAAGACAATTTGCAAAGTTAAGATTAGAAATGATGGATCTAGCTTCTGGGTGGATAGTTATCCAGAAAGAGGAAATTAAACATAACTAGTTGGAGTTCAATATTGTTACAAAATGATTGGTGGAAAATGAATTTGCCTGGTGTTTAAGCTCTGATGTAAAACTTTTAAAAAAAAAGACTTAGGTGTCAGATAGCAGATCTGCGTGGGCAATGAAATGTTAACCATTGTAATGATATATTAATTGGAGTCAAGCATAATTCATGAGACATATAGTGATTTTCATTAAAAGATGCATGAAAGCCCTATATATGTGTAATATGTTATATATGTCCTACTCACCACCAGACAGGTGAAAGACTGGGCTTGACTAGCCATTTGCACAGTGCTTAACACTGAAAGGCTATAACAACATGAGGCTAAGGGGATTACTTCGAGCTCATTATAAACTGAAAATCCTTCAATATCAGGGGGACACTTTTAGGAGCCATTACGATCAGGTGATATTCTGCCCAGCATTCACCAGTAGTCCCACCACCCGTTACCAACACTGAAGGCATGGGTAACTCCAGTGGGCCGGAAATAGTCCATGTTACAGGATTTGGGGAGAGATATGCACAGACTTGGTGTTTGAGCACCAACTCCCTTAAGATGTTGGTTGCTTTAAGCAGAAGAAGTCTCCAGGTGAAATGTTGGTCATCTGATGTGGTACTGTGGATCATGTAATCCAGGTGGGGTTGGTTCATTTTCAAGCCTCATTGGGATTACCAAGACACTTGAAATGAGGTCCTAATACAGATCAGAATCCACAAGATGATTTTCCTCACAGAGATAGGACCTTGGAGGAAATTCAGCCAGTGGCTCTTTCTCTGTATTTAGAGTTTGCACCAACAGGTCCTGCTGGCATTATTTAATGTTTTGTAGTAAGAAATCCCCAATCAGGGGTTTATTTCTGTATAACAAAACTCAATTGCACAGATGTGCAGGGAGTTTTCTCCCAGTGACTGCTGGGCATTGATGACTGGAATGGTACACTTGAGAAGGAAAAGTCTGCATCAGGTACCCGACTGATAACAGGACCGGCTTTCTGGCACTGCAAATCCTGCAGCCCTGTCATGAATGGACTATCCTCAGTTATTGTGTGCCAGCAAACCTGGCAGAGGTTCCACCGGAGTGCAACCAACAGCTACTCCACCTCAAAATGTGGTGGGAGAACCAATAGTTTGGTAGACAGGAACAAAATCAATTTATGGTGCTCCTCCAAACCCTAAATGATCCCTTTAATCTTTCCTGTTTACATCTAATGTTCGCTTTTCGAATCCTCTTTGTTGCCCTCTTCAAGCTTTTTCATCTGTTAATGCTACTATTTTATATGAAGTGCTCCCTGACACCTGCAGCAAGGTCCCTTCTATACAAATCCCTAAAATAATGAAAATAGGTAAATAAATATAAAATATAGGGAAATAGGGACTATGTTAGCCTGCGTGTTGAGAGTGGTATTGAGATGGGAGAGACTGCGGAATTATTGAAGCCTGGTTTAACAGATATACCTACAGAGGACAAAGTTCAATTCAGTGCTCATCATACAGACTAATTTTGCTTTTAAGTACGGCGCAGGGAACAGAGTATATATTGAATGCAATATTGCCATGGATCATATATGGTGACTGTTGGACCTGGCATCCTTGCGAAGTTTACCCCCTAATTTTTTGCCTTCAACCCACCTATTTGTTGATTTCGTTTTTGTTGACTTTGGGACTCAGCACATTTTACCCCTGCTAACCAGTGCGAAAGTGCCTGTGCTCCCTCCTGAAAACATGGTGGAATTGGCTAGAAGACAATTGGCATATTTCATTTACTTGCAGGTCCCTCATCAACTGGCACTTTTTGTGCCAAGAAGCTGCAAATTAAATGCTGCTAGTAGACCTGCAGCACTGGTTGTGCCACCCATTTAAGCAGACTTTTAAGCATGTCTCAGGCCTGCCATTGCGGCATATGTGTGCAGTTTTAAACTGCATTTCGATCTGGCAACATAAACTTTTTCCCAGGCCCAAAACTTCCTTTTTCAAACATATAAGGCATCCCTAGGGTAAACACTGGTTAGCCCAGAGACACGGTGCAATATATTTAAAAAGTAGGACATGTACTTTTAAGTTTTACATGTCCTGGTGGTGAAAAACTCTTTTGTCCATTTGTCATTACTGCAAGGCCTACTTCTCCAATAAGATAGCATTGGACTTACCTTATTAAATTTAGTCAGCTGTAACCTTCAAATGGGAACAGGTAACTCTTCATGTTTGGTGTCTTTGGAATTATAATGACAAGTCCTAGCTTATTGTGAAGTTGGACCTAAAATTATAATTAAGAAATTGCCAGTTTTGAAAGTTCTACTACAACTAAAGAATGCACACTTAGGTACCCTTCAAACCGTACATAAAGAAGATAAGTGCTGAATATACCAGCTGCATCTAATGCTATCATCAAATATTTATATTTCAGACCACAATATTTCAGACCAATCCAATTCTTTTCAGTAATTATTTTTCATGTTCGGTCAAAAGGATAATTATACAGAGCATTTCTCACCATATCACTCTTTAATAAAAACATGTGCACAGTGACCCTAGTGAACAAAGATAGTCCTTAAGCGCCAGCAGGGCAGCACGTTGTTCACGTTTATTTGTTATATGCACATATAACAAACAAACATGAACAACGTGCAGCCCTATTAGGGCTAATGGACTATCTGTAAGGACTTAACATTGTTTGTTACACGAAGTGCACATACATATTTTTTATTAATTTGTTTTGTGGTTCTTTTTTCACTTGTTTCAGCATTTAATCACAGGCCGTTCTTGTAGCCTAGTAAGTGGCTCTTAAAAAGTTGGCAATTTCCTGCCTTAGTCATTTGGTGCCTGCAGCCTGCAGCCTGAAGCCTGTCTCTTGGTCACATGGCTGGGTGTAGTTGACACTTGGGCTTTGTGTGTTCTTTCTAAACAGCTACACACAGGGAACGTAGGTGTGCCTGGATGGGCCATCACTGGCAGAGTGGGAGGGAGGAGCTAGTCACAGCCCCACTTACACCTGAATAGGCTGTGCCCTGCCTCCACACAAAGCGCTGCATACCCACTGTTGTTAGCCTGGAGCCAGGGCAAGGCAGGCAGTCCACCTGTTCACTTTAAAACGCATGCCTCTAGAAACTTCTACCACTTTAAGAGCAGAACTGGATATACATATTGGACCTCAGAAGCCGACTCTTGAGCAAACATCTGGACTTGTGGATACTCTGCAAGGAAGAAGGACTGTTGTGCTACTGAAATGACTGTCACTTTGCAGGACTGCTGCTCTGAAGGAAACTCTGCCTTGCTGTGCTTACCTGCTGCCCTCTTGCCTGGATGAGAAGGACTGGACCTGCATCTGTTGAACCCCGGACCCCAGAGTGACTCGAAGGGCTAGTTAGCTGCCTCCTGACTTGAGCCTCAGAGACAGAATGCTCCAACAATCTTGAACCCAGCACATACACTCTGCCATCTTTGAGTCCACTGTGCCAAGTGGTGCCACCCCAGTCCGCGACTCTTGAAAATGGGCCTAAGTAGTTCTGCCAGTCTCTGTCGATTCAGTGGAACTGACACATCTTTTCTGCTGCTCAGTGCAACCCTGAGACGAACAGATGGATCGGCACCACTGCGTGGGTCTTCCCGGGGTAATAGACCCACATTGCAGCCCGCTGCCTCATCAGAACTGCCATTGCATAATGCATCCTCAGTGCAGGCCATCGCACCCCTTATCGAAAGCAGCCTTGACAACAGTGCTGAACTCCGCATTCCCAATCTCACAGCTCCTCGGAATGAACGCACCACCCGACTGCAAGAGGCATCCACAATGCTGGAATTCATATTGGAAGCCCTTGTCGATGGAATCTACAATGCAGGACCTTGCATCGCAACCTCGCCACACCTTGGAACTGACGCATCGCTTCGCCCATGGTACGCATTTTCAACGAGGACCCTCGCAAATCTCCGCAAACAAGGATTTAAGATATTTTGTTCAGCGTGCCTACCTGGGTCACTAGAGCCAGCCTGCTCATCATCGCAGTATAGGCCTGAACTTGTGACTTTGTCCAGATATCCGCAGTTGGCGCTTGTGCTTTTTTTGGCACTATTTTCACTCAAATATTTTACATTGCATATCTTCAGTTCTACAGTTAGAATCTTGTTGCTTTAAGTGTTGCACAAATACTTTACACATTACCTTTAACTTAAGCCTGACTGCTGTGGGTTGACTACAGGTTAATTTAGGGTTCGCTTGTACCTCACCCTGACAAGAACTGTGGTTGCTGCTTGATCAGGGCTCACACCAACTACACAATTTCTTAAAGTGACCTAGTGGGATTGACTTGTGGAAGAGAGACAATATTATTGTCAAGAAAGTAATGAATAATCCTATTCCTGCAAAAGAAAAAGTGGTCTATCAGGCTTACTCTAGAAGCAGAGGAGTTTTGGGCCAGATTTACTAACAAGTGGCACAGCAAGCAAAGTTGCTACGCTGTATTGCCCCACCTCGAGAGAGCAGAACTGCATCAAATCTCTCAAAGAAATGGTGCAGTCCTGCTGCCTCCTCACACTGGGGTACATTGTGCTGCCTATCTCCAACGCGAGTGCCCTTGTGCCATAGTGCATGGGTGCCTGAGCCAAGGTCCAGATAGTTTTTGTGCTGGTAGGGGTATCTTCCTACACAAAAAGTATCTTTGATTCTATTTCCTCTTTGTAGCTTACATGGTTGAATGGTTAGTATACAAAGCCCCATATGTTATGCCATACAATGGCAGACCCTTAGCAAATGTTAACCGATCACCTTTCAGTTGCTGCCTGCTTTACTCCTGTGTTAGACTTGTACTAATGAGGTTTTTTTTTTATTTATTTTGACTAGATTTGAAGTTGCCTTCCCAAGGAGCACTACCAACTATTCCAATAAAATGTGCACGGACAAAATACAAGTGCAAAAATGGGAACATAAGTCAATAAAATATTATCGCCGCTAAGAGAACAGTTGATAAAAAGAAATGAGAAGAAACCATAAATAAATAAACACTTTACATTTCATTTCCCAAAAAGCTCTTAAAATTTTTATAAATCCGAGCAGCATCAGTTATTGTTGGTAGGATAAAAGCTGGAGAACCTGGTTTAAATGAGGAGTCTTTTCCCTCAAGGCCATCCATTTCAGGTGTCTGGAGATGAGCAACTTGAAGAGTTGAGTGGTTTGGTGTGGTGAGCAGACCATAACATACGGCCTGTGCGCCACCATTGCACAGTGAAGAGGTTCTGTATTAGAGCTTATGCCTTCACTGTAACCCACACCAGATCCTCAGGAAACAGTATGTGATTGTGTTAAAGTGATCTGTGCAGTTTGTATTCATTTCGTTTTAGTAAATATGGTTGCAGTTTTTTGCAGCCCGTTTTGTTTTTATGTTGGAGAAGACTGAGGTTTGTTAGTGCCTCATGAACTGGTTTCTTAGCATTACACGTTTGAGAGTTTGTAAAACTCACAGGTTGTTTTGGAGAATTTATGGTCCTGGTCTGGAAGTAGTGGTATCTGTGTCAATTAGCTCAGGTAGGTGGTTTGTTGTGCCAAGGGCTCTTAGTCGGTCCTGGCTGAAATCATGGAGGTGACAGGATGCTTGTTTCTGGTCCAGGGAAACCTGGCTTGGCAGTTCGGGCTGGACTGTCCCCATGAGGAACAGGGTCAAGACTGATTAGCATATGGCTGTGTCTGAACTGGGGTGGCGAAGTGAACTAAAAAACGATGATGGATTCAACCCAGATCTGTGACTGGGGGGGTGAGTGTCTGAAAAGTTTCAATGCTCCATCCATCATCTCCTTGTGTTTGCTTTGTTCGCCCTAAGTTGGCAGGGTATGCCCGGACATGGGTTCCTTGATCACTTTGCAACTGGATTTAAGCTAACCTGGCTGATGAGGGGTGTTACCCCAAAACTGGTCCCAGGATGCTTGTTTCCAGTCCAGGGAAGACCTGTCCTGGTATTTCGGGCTGGACTGTTCCCATGAGGAACAGGGTCAAGACTGATTTGTATATGGATGGGTCTGAACTGGGTGGCGAAGTGAGCTAAAGAACGATGATGGATTCAATCCAGATCTGTGGCTAGTGGTGAGTGTCTGAACAGATGCAGTGCTCTGTTCATTATCTCCTTGTGTTTGCTCAAGTCAGGTTTCATTGTGCCACTGCCCCATTCAGCTCAAGGCCAAATAATGTGTGTGAGACATCGGCAATTAAGAGGGCCCTCCTCACATTCAGTGGCAGGGGCATTATTTTGCATTACGCCAATGCCTCAAATCATATTGCTTGCATGGGAAGGAACTGCTGTACTCCGAAAATAGATTTTCATATTTTTCCTTTGTCCTGTTCAAATAGGACACCATGTTGTGCAGTATTCATTCCACTCTGTATAAATATGTAGGAGGAACTTTGATATTCATCTGTAGCTGGTGCTTAAGATGGTATTTCTCAGGGGCATTGTCAACCTACGGACCCCAACTCCATCGGCTATGGCTTTGCGCTGTAAATGCTGCTTATGAAGTCAATTAACCTTTCTGGGTTATTGATGCCCACAGGTAGTTGTAGCTTTTTAATCCTTACATTTGGGTGGGGCCAACTGTCCATGCAAGGTGTACCTTGTTTGTGTTTACAAATAACGTTACTTTACTTGTATTTGCATTTATTCTCAGGAAATGATGATCTGAATAATACTTGTAAAACTTTTAGTCCCCCTTGTAAACCGATGGACAGTACTTAATTTGTAAAAGAATAAGTGTTGAGGCTTAAAGCTTTGTTGAGCGGCCTATGGCCGACCCTATTTATTGTCGGGGCTGCTGAATACCAAGGCCCCGTTGTCTTGAGTCCAACTCATGCCTTTCTAATCCACCACCAGACACTCCTTCACCCTGTGTCTCATTCTTGCAGACTCTTTTTTCCATGTCTGCTTTTTTTGGTCTCTCTCTTCCTCCTTTTTATCTATCCCCTTTTCCGCTCTCTCTCTCTTGCTCTGGATCAGAAATAAGAGCAGGTGGCTCCCACCGGCAACCACAGGCTCAAATTAAGCATTGCTGATGGGAGAGTGAACTTAGTAGATGACATCATCTACATAAAAGAAGGTGTAAAGCTTATAATTACCTCCAGCTGTGGGGAACATGTTTACTTACTAAAGTGTGGGTGTAAAGTCATGAAGATATAATGTAAATAGAAGGTGCACAAATATGCATCTTTACTTGAGGTCATTTTTTACTACATTTGAGTACTCCAGCCCCTGTAGGCACCCAACAAGATCTTGCGACAGGTGTCAACAAGGAGGGCTAGGAGTATCTTGAGAAGGCTATCAATTTGTGCCATGGTAAGGTGCGGTCAACCTTATCTAAGGCAGTGGAAAAGTTAGGGATGCTGCCTAAATTACTTGATGTTTTAGTAGGTTGTACTTTCCATGGTAGGGTTTAGGATTGTGATGTTAGGTATGTATTTTATTGCATTGCTATAGCGTAAACATAGCTAAAAGGTAGTGGAACGTTGAACATGGTCACAGGCAAGTTTGAAGTCAACGAATAACAAAGGAGCGGGTGCTGTGTTGTGGGGGTTAACGCATTGTGATGTAATGTTCTTTAAAGAGGTGAGTCTTCAAGACTTTTTTTTTTGCAGAGTTTTATATAGCGCGAACTAGACCCGAACCGAATCAGGTATCAGAGCGCTTTTACATATTTTTCCAGTTACGTTACATTTTTACGTTTTCCAGTTACTTTCATTTTAGGCACGGGGAGATTTGCCCAGAATCACAGGAGGGTTTGGCGTCGTTACCGAGACTCGAACCCAGTTCCTCCAGGTCCGAGGTCGAGCGCCTGTAATATGTGTACACGCGCTCTCACACGAGCGCAAGTCAGTATTAATCTACACGCGCATTTGCATGCGCGCATGTTAACTTTCAAAGTCAAATGTTATATTGTGTACTTGGGTTTGAATATGCATTCTCGTGAGGGCGATCTAACTCTCTGGTATGGACAGTTTCCTTTATCAGTTGCTGTTCATAACCCGGAGAGGAAGGACGCACTCCCGTGGTGTTCTGATTATCTACTTGAATAAATCCATTCTTTTAATCTACTGCTTCCTTTGGATTACTCATTCTTGGGAAAACCTCACCTTTACATTTGGCGACGAATTTCGGCGTTTTTGTGGATTTAACTTCAGGATTTAACATCACCATTCATTTGTGCTGTACCTCCCTTGATCTGCTTCCTCAACTGCTCCCTCTGTTCAACCGGAAAGAAAACACGTGATCAGCTCTGAGTTCCTGACTCTCGCTTCTCATCAAAGGGTCTGCCTGCTTTACTAAAACTCATTCCAATTGGGTTTCATCGCATGGTCACGCCCCCTAATGAAGCGATTGGCTGTTCACCTTTCCCTGCTTGTTTAAGGAACTGGAGCACGATCGTTTACCAGAAAACGAATTTACTGGCTTTGATAAAAGAAATAAAACTATCCGGAGGACATTTCTTCTCTTTAAAGGAACAGTAAGTCTAAATATTTTTCTACTTACTTCCTATTTGTCCAAGAGAAACTAAGCACTTTATTTTAAATAATAACTTAAACAAAAGGAAAAGTTTAACCTCATTCATCAACTTAAATTCCTGTTTTTCAATGGCAAAACAAGAAATTTTTCAACTAGAACATTTTTTACCTCATCAGGGTAAACCCAAAGAACCCTGGAAACTATGGATAAAATCTTTTGAAAACTATTTAGTAGCCATTGACGCAGAGGATTATTCTGCTAAGCGCAAACTTGCTATTTTATATAATTTTTTGGGGAGAGTTGGACGTGAGACTTTTAATAATTTGCCAGTCACTATTCCACCACCAGATGGAGGTGAAGGATGGAATATATATACAGATGCTATCCAGAGATTAAATAAGAAATTTTTGGAAGAGCCAAGTGTTATGCTTGAAAGATTTAACTTTAGAAAAAAGAAACAAAGTTCAGATGAATCCGTAGAAGACTATATATCAGTTCTCAGGAATTTAGCATCTGAATGTAACTTTGGTGCAGAATTGGATTATCACATAAGAGACCAATTTGTTTACTCTTGTTTTCATAAGAAGATACAAGAAAGGATTCTCAGTTGCAGAGACCCAACCTTGACTGAAGTCATTATCATAGCAAAAGGAATAGAGAGGTCCATCATCACCTCTTCTTGCTTGAATCAAGACAACGTTTCGCATATTAATGTTGTTGAACATGATGCTTCTGTTAATAATATTGCTTACAGATCACGTTTTTCAAAACCTTTTCAAGTGAGACAAAACAAAAATCCATCATATTGTTACAGGTGTGGATCTAAAACACACTTAGGTGATAGTCCCATTTGCCAAGCCTTAGGCAAAAAATGTACTAAATGTGGAAAAACTGGTCATTTTTATAATGTGTGTAAAAGCAAGAGACTTGTCAAAGTCAGTTCTCTAGATACTAGAGAAATTTCAAATGAAGATTCTACTGAACATGGTCTCATTCTTTCTAATAGTATGGAAAGAATGATGCTGTCTGTTGACATTGATATTATAGATTTAAATTCTTCTTCAGAGAAAAAGGTCAAAGAACCGTTAGCTGAATTCATTATTGGTGATTTGAAATTAGAAATGATGGGTGACTCTGGAGCACCAGTCACGATCATTTCTGACACTTTGTTTGAGAAACACTGGCCTGGTAAAGTATTAGAAGAATTAGATATCATTCCCAAAGGTTATACGGGTAAAAAAATTGTAATGTATGGATATTTCATTGAGTTTGTGTCTGGTTTTGGGAGAAAAATTTCAACGAAAATTTATGTTGCACTTAAAGGCAAACTCATTATTGGATGGCAAGATTTAGCCAAGATGGGCTTAAAATTAGTCCCTGGTTCTGAAAATCCCATTCAAATCAATGATGATGTTGCTATTGATGTCATAGATAATGTTACTATTGATGTCATAGATAGTTCAGTAACAAATGATGCTTCTTCCATCACAAGTAAAATTTTAAATGAATTTGCAGATGTGTTCACATCACGCATTGGTAAGATTACCAAAGTGGAACATTTTATAAAGCTAAAAAAAAATGCTATTCCCATTGTACATAAAGCTAGGCCCATTCCCTTGAGCGTGAGAACTGATCTAAAAATTTTACTTGATAAATTGGTGGAAGAAGAGATCATAACTCCTACAGACTCCTCTGAATGGGTGAGTCCCATTGTTATTGTACGAAAAAAAGATAATTCGATTCGTTTGTGTGCTGACCTGCGCTCACTTAACAAAAATATAGTGGTAGACTGCCATCCACTGCCCAAAATTCAAGATCTTTTATCGAATATTGCAGGCTCCACATGTTTTTCTATCCTGGATTTGAAATCCGCGTACCATCAAATTCCTTTATCCACTCCTTCTACTGACCTGACAACCTTTATAACACCTTTCGGTGCATTTAAATATCTAAGGTTACCCTTTGGTTTAGCCTCTGCGGCAAGCGTGTTCCAGAGGTTCATGGATCACATGTTAGCTGGTATTGCTTCAGTTCAGGCTTACCAGGATGATGTCCTCATTTACTCAAAAAACAGAAATGAACACATTGCTACCCTAAGGAAAGTACTTGAGAAATTTAAGGAATTTGGAGTTACACTTGGTACAGATAAGTGCAAGTTTATGGTTCAGTCACTAGATTATTTGGGGCATACCATCTCAGCTTCTGGAATCAGTCCCAAATTTTCTCTTACAAAGGCCATTGATGAAGTAGCTATTCCCAATACCAAAGATCTACTTAGGTCTTTTCTGGGAATGACAGAATATTATTCTAGATTCATTTCCAACTACGCCCAGGTGGTTCAACCATTACGACTCTTATTAAAGAAAAACATTCACTTTACATGGAATGATGATGCACAGAATGCCTTTGAATTAATTAAAAAGTTAATTCTTCAGGCTCCTGCGTTATCACCATTTTTACCTGGTTACAAATGCATACTAGCGGTGGATGCGAGCCAAAAAGGTTTAGGAGCTGTCTTATCCCAATGGGTGAATGGGAAAGAGTACACTGTTGGTTTCTCTTCCAGATCCCTCTCTATTGCTGAATCTAACTATAGCACAATAGAGAGGGAAGCCTTGGCTTGCACTTGGGCTGTAGAAAAGTTTAGGACTTTTATTTGGGGTACCCAATTTGATATTCTGTCAGACCACAAACCCCTAATTCATTTACTTTCAGGCAATGGAACGGGTAAAGCTTCCTCAAGGCTGGTAAGATTATTATCACGCCTACATGAGTACAACTTTGTTATCAAGTATATCCCAGGTGGTCGAAATGGCAGAGCAGATTGTTTGTCAAGATTGTCCTTAAAAGATGACTTTTTACCTTCAAGGTTTGATGACGTGGAATGCGTGGTTGCCACCATAGAGGATGTTATCACTGATCTTCCTCACATAACAAAAGATGATTGGTTAAAAGCGGCTACAGAAGATTCTACGCTTATAGCTGTTAAGAATATGATTTTAACTGGCTGGCCTAAAGAGAGGTCATTACCATCTCCACTAAAATCGTTTGCACAAGTTAGTGAAGAACTATCTATAGTTGAGGATTTAGTTATGCGTGGAGACTTAGCTGTACCTCCTTTTTCTTTACAGAAAAGAATTTTTGAAATAGCACATGAGGGCCATTTAGGTATAGGTGCGACAGCTAGAAGATTGAAAGAAAATTTCTGGTGGCCTGCCCTAGAGTCTGATGTTACCAAATGGGTAAATGCTTGTAGCACATGTCTGGTCTCAGACAAGCACTGGAAGATTGCAAAACTTCCGTTACACAACGTACCAACGCCTGAAGAAGCTTGGTTGAAAGTTGCAGTAGATTTTGCAGGCCCCTTTGATCTACTGCCCAATAATAAAAAGTACATCTTAGTATTGGTTGACTATTACTCAAAATGGGTGGAGTTTGAGTTTTGTTCTTCAGCTTCTTCTAGTGCTGTGATCAACTTTTTATCTAGAATTTTTATGACTGAAGGTTTTCCCAAGGAGGTAGTAACTGACAATGGTTCTCATTTTACCTCGACAAGTATGGAAACATATTTTTTGTCTCATGACATCAAGCATTTGAAAGTTGCTTTGTATTCTCCAGCAGCTAATGGTTTAGTCGAACGCATGAATAGAGTCATAAAAGAAGGAATACAGACAGCTTTAGCTGAGAGGGTTCCTGTGGATGTATTTCTTAAAAAGAAACTTTGGGCATATCTCACTACCCCACACACGACCTCTGGAGTTTCCCCCTTTAGACTTTTAAGAAAAAGGGATCCAAATGGTACCTTGTGTCCTTCTTGGATCAAGGATTTAAAGAAAGGCAACAACTCATGTTTGGTTTGTAAGGACAAAGAAAGAATGCTCAAGAGTGTGTCTTTCAAGCAAGCTGCTCAGAAAAAAAATTATGATGGTAAGAAATGTAAAACTGATTCTGATTTTGTAATAGGAGATTGGGTTTTGATCAAGTCTCCAATGAAAGTAAAGAAAGGCCTTTCCAGGTTTTCTCTTCCAGTACAGGTATTGAAGACTTCAAAGGGCTCTTTGTTTCTTGGGCAAAAAGGTTGGTGGAGTAAGAGAGTTTTGGTGAAATTAACGCCAGATCAAGCAAGAATGATAATTGATAGAAAAGAGGTCTTAACTGATGATTTACACTTTTCACATTTTTTGGAGGATTTAGGTGTACAAAAAGAGTTTCCTCTTGAACCTAATTTTGAGCCTGAACGTATAACTGTACAAAATGAGTTTCCTCATGATCAACTTGAACAGTGTCAGGATCCAATACCGTCAATTAATTCTTTTAATACCGATGTTATGTGTACTGATCAAGCAAGACCAACACGTAATTGCTCCTTTCCTTCTAGGTACAAAGATTTTTATTTATCTTAACTGTTTTCATTTTTTATGAAAGGGGAAGGGTGATGTAATATGTGTACACGCGCTCTCACACGAGCGCAAGTCAGTATTAATCTACACGCGCATTTGCATGCGCGCATGTTAACTTTCAAAGTCAAATGTTATATTGTGTACTTGGGTTTGAATATGCATTCTCGTGAGGGCGATCTAACTCTCTGGTATGGACAGTTTCCTTTATCAGTTGCTGTTCATAACCCGGAGAGGAAGGACGCACTCCCGTGGTGTTCTGATTATCTACTTGAATAAATCCATTCTTTTAATCTACTGCTTCCTTTGGATTACTCATTCTTGGGAAAACCTCACCTCCCTAGCCGTTAGGCCAACTCCTCTTGTCTTATTTTTTGTCGTCTTTCCTAAATCAAGTAAAAAATGAGGAGTTTTTTACAGGCCGGCTTGCTCCTTTGGTAAGGTTCTGTTGTCAGATGCCCAGTTTAGTTTTCTAGGAGCTCCAGTATGCATTGAATTAGTATTTTTCTAGAGTCATCAAGGTGGGCAAATTTAGTGGACCAACTCTAGCTCACTTGTTGAAGAATGGAAGAAGCGGGTGGCATAACAAAACTTGAACTATATAAATATATGTGTGTATATTGGTGGAAGAAGAAATAGTCTAAAGTGATGAATTACTTAACGTTCACAGATAGGCGATTAGTGGCAGACATCACGTTTTGCTTTTCAGAATTAACTTTTAAAAAACCTGAATCTTAACGTGCAAATTTACCATGTTGTGCCACGGGCGGGCTAAACCAGCCCCAGTGCAGTTAACCCGAGCCCCGCGGCTGCCTGCGACAGAGCTGCTTTTATTTACGTTTGTGTACGCGTTCATTTATTGTGCATTTATGTGTGAGGTTTTATAGCATATGTAACGACCCTTCAGATAACTTTACAATTAAATTGCATAGCTCGGAGCTACAAGGGAATGATATTTTGCATAATGAGCGCTTTGCGTTTCAGCAACTGACGGCTCACAGCAGTATTTCTCATAATGCCTTGTTTGCATCGGAGAGGGTGCAGCAGCGAGGGGGGGGGGGGGGGGGGCTTAGGAGGCGAGCAATGGGACTGGCACATTGAGAAAGGGAGGCACCCAGGGGCACAGCGAAGCAACGAAGATAAGATGCCCAGGCTGGCATGGGGGTAGGGTCGGGGGACGCTGTGAGGATGGAGCCCTGAGTGTGTGCGCGTGGGGATGGGAGACGGAGGGAGGTGGCACGCGCTGGGAGGATGGAGCTGATAGTAGGGAGCAGGGGGAGGGAGGGAGGGCGCGCGCTGTGAGGATGGAGCCCCGGGGAAGCGAAATCAATGGGAGTGATTGAAGGAAGTGCGCGCGCTGCGCATTCATCTATTTTTAGAGCAGCCGCCAGAGCCGGAGTGTGCCAGCCCAAGTCGGAATTTATTTACATTTCTGAGTGCTCGTCAACGTGAGGGGTACGGTCTGGGGAAAACAGTGGCACCTATCTCCGTGGAAGCCTGGGTCGGACTTGGACAAAAAAGAAGGCCGGGCAATAAAGTCAAAGGGGCCCACGTTAGCGAAGCAGTTAGCTAAACAAGCACTGGCAACGCCAACAGGCCTTGCCTATGTGAGATTTATTGGCTTTACTATTTTTTTTTAGCTATTTGGAAACATCCGAAAATAATGTAAAAAAAAAAGGCTGTATGGCACAGCCAGGGTTGCCCACGTTATAGTGCGTTTTTTGATTTTCGGTTATGCTGCACTGAAGCTAGCGCTGCAGTATAATATGGCAAAAAAAAATATTGACAAAGCCACGAGACCTATTGGCTTTGCCAATGCTTGGTATGGAATGCCATATGGTAAGTTATAAGTATGTATATAGTTTTTACAACAGTTGAATTGCTAATTTTATAGAATGGAGAATCGCATTGCCAAGGTGTTAGTGTGTCCAGATTCAGAAGCATTTTAGGACATTGTGGCTCCTGTGCCACTACGCCAGCTGCACCCTTCAAATCATGGACCTAGTGCCTGCAAGGTAACTGCACGTGTGACTGCTTGTTTAGTAGTAAAATATTGCAAAAATCAGTGCTCAGTGGGTTCCCAAAACCTTTTCGCCCTTGTACCACTGCACCTGCTGCACCATTAAAATCATGACCCTAGTGGCTGCAGTGACAAATGAGGAAATCATTTATGTCCAGTAATATATGTGTTCCAAAAAAGGCACAGTTGCAGATGAAATACACAACTATTGTGGAGCTAAACATAAACACAAAAGCTTTCATAAGAAGTCTCTTTAAACTGATCCAACTCTCCAAAATGAGTTGCCACAGATGTCATAAATAAAGCATATGCTTCACATATCAAAGTGAAAACCAAGCATTGTTAAGTTTTGTTACAATATGGCTGTCTATTTCCAGTAAAACGATATTATCCTGTGCTCGACAGTGAATGGGCCATAAACAGTGTAAATTCCCCAAGATCACCATATTTTAGGCTGACACTGAGACTGAAATGTGGTTTTGTACTTTGTTCCTAAAAAGACAGTTTCACAAATTGAATGGACTCACTAAAGAAGAGGGATTTTAAAAAAAAACGTCGAAATGTTTTGTGTAATTGAAGAATGAGTTACCTTTTGGGATGGCTATGTCTAAAATAAAAACAAAATTAAAAAGGGATTGAGCAGGCTCCATGGAGAAAGTATGCTGCATTCCTCTTTCCTATAAATGCTCTCACTTTAAAGTCAGCCAAAAGTAAAATAAACACAGGCTCCCACAAAAACAAAGCTTGACATTTGACCTCGGTCTTTGAATGCCCAGCAAATGTGATGAGATAAGAACAAGATTTAAAGGCTGTTTATTACAGAAAATGAGTTTGTTACTGTACACACAGCTTTATCACGGGTGGTTCAAACTCAAACTGCACAGCCTAAAACAAATAAAGCCAGCAAATGGAAAGCCAGAAAAGGTGAGTTACAAACCACATATTCAACAGCAAGTCATGGGCGGAATGCATTCCCAGGTCAACTTTCTGAAAGTCCCCAAGATGTCTTTCACATAGCCAGATGGCTGTGCTGTCTGGTAGGCGGTGACCTGAAAAGTGGCCCACATTTACAAATCACACCAGTTTTGAACTTGAAAAGACACGCTGTGTGAATATTTTGCAAGATATGGGAGGCTGCATGCATTTGTGGCCAGTCCAACCCTGGAGGAGGCTGCCTTTGTCCCATGTGTCTGGGCTGCCCTCCAGTTCACCCGGCTAAAGAGTGTGTCTATGTAAAACAGAGCTGTGTTTATTTTATTTCACCACATGGGTTAATCCAGAGCTTTCAGTAAGTTAAAAATTGGCGAAGGAGTGGGGTTGGGTCCCAGCCGCGGCCGGTGGTTGGAGTTACGGTGGGGCAGGTAGGCGGGGAGGGGGAGGTGCAGGGTGGAGGGTTCTAAAAAACGGCAAATGGATAATTGCAGGTAAGTACACAATTTAATTAATAAAACAAAATTCGTAGCGCGCACAGCATCGCATTTTGCCATGCTGTGCGCGCTACGAATTTCATTTTATTAATTAAATTGTGTACTTACCTGCAATTATCCATATGCCGGTTTTTAGAACCCTCCACCCTGCCCCTCCCCCTCCCCACCTCCCTGCCCCACCGAAACTCCCTGCACGGGCCGCGGCTGTTGGGTCCTCTGGAAGGGGTGCATCCAAAGTAACATCATTCTGGATGCTTTCCACAAAGTGTGGCCTGTGCAATTTATGGTTGTGACCTAAAACCTGAATGAGAACCCTGTGCTTGATAAATCATATTTCCTGCCTGGATATTGTATATAACACCAATACTTAATAAGGGTTTTGGGTCAGCCTGTTGCTTATCATTGGTTGGCTTTCTTGTCAATCTTGTGTGTTTGGTCAGTGATATTCCTTTCTTACCTTGTGTTTGTCCCTCTTGTGAAGAAAAATTCTTTGCAATACTTTTGATTGAATGAATTTTAGCCTCCCTCGGCTCACATACAAGTATCTACTTCTTTCTTTTACTTTTAGCCCTTCATGTGAGTACATTGTTTTCCTGCTCTACTCCCTTCCTTGTGTGCTGCTTCTCATTTTGCACCACAACACCCTTCATGTAGCTCTCCCATCATCCAGTTAATCTTTGTTTCCCCCACCCAATGTGTGGATTTCAGGTCAGGAGTGGGTGTGGCTGGGGTCACAGTGAAAATAATCCATGTTTAGACCTGTCTGCACCTACAGCATCAAACCCACCAGTGTCAGACCATTCCCCACCTCATCCATTGAATTACACAATTCATAAAGGGACAGGACTGGAGACTGTGGAAGTCTCGGCAGTGGTATCTGAGGAACAATAGACCAATAACCTCTGCAGGGGTGATACCTTCCAGCGTTCGAGGTTCACATTCTGGTCAATAGTAGTTGTTTGAGTATTTAGCAGCACTGCACGCGTCTGAATGCCTGGCAACATTTCGTGGGTGTATTTGGCTCTTTGCCTTCATTCTGTCCTTATGCTCCACCTTCTATTTCACCTTTATTGTTTTCCTCCCTTCATTTTCCTCCCTTTGGTTAGTCTTTGCACTTCGCTTTCAGGGCTTCTTACCTTATCTTGTTTATATTTTGTTTCGGCTATCGTTCTATTGCTGTGTTTTAGACTTCTACTTCGTGGCATCCTTTGGATCAAGACTGGTATTCTGGTGGACTTGTCTCAATACCACCAACAATGCCCTGGATCAGGGTAGTTACGGTTTGTGGGACTCCTTTCTGCACCAGCTCATATGTGGCAATTCTTGTGCAATGACCTGATGACTTATACCGTACACATTTAGAACTCCCTCCATTCACTGCCAGAGGTCATGGCCGCACAGCAGACCACTAATAGATGTCACTTCATGAAGGGTATTCCTCACAACACATTACAGTAGCAAGCCCTCCTGTGACTTCTCTTCCCCTTCACACTTTTCTCCATCTTTTTCTAGTGAGCTATTCAAATTCTCCATACCTTCAGAGAGACTCAGGGAAGACAGGGATTCTCAGCAGATTGTGCATCCTTAGCAAAAGCTTGACACCCCTTGCAATTCCACTCATCATTTTTTAAAGACCCCCATTGCTCCCCACTAATTCCTTCTCACCAGCACCAGCATTTTCTTACTCCCCATGGAGTTCTGATCACCACCACTTGTTGGCAGCATTTTCTTGCTTTCCACATGGCTGCTATGTTGCTAGCTGGCCTGTCTATTTTTTAAAACTTTTTAGGAGGGACGAATGTTGCAGTTTGCTACTGGGACGCTCCATTCTATAAAGGCAATTTTGTGCAACTTTTTTTTATTTTCATTTACCATTCCAAGATGGGGTCCAATATCTTGGAATGGTAAATTAAGAAGAAACAAATATGGCTGCAGTGTTAAAACATAACAAAGTACTCGATTGGTGATGCAGGGGCACATACATGACACCACGTTGGGGTCTCCATAATGTGACAATGCATGTGCACATTTACATCATAGGGCTTCTCTTTGTCAATGCTCTTCAGGATCCGCAGTAACAATTTTTGTTGCCAATGCTCAACAGTAAAGGTAAAAGCATTTGCAAAGCCAGAAAGCAAGACTGTTTATCTTGTCCACTGCTTGTTTGTTAGTGTATTCAGACATATACATCGCAAAATAACGGCCTAAATTAGCAGAATTTTTTGTGCCAATAAAACATGCCGGCCACCCATGATTTTCTTTTTAAAAGGTGCCAGGGTCTGGATTATTAAAATGTTTAACAGTTCTCTGTACACATTTTTAACCGTGGGGTCAAGTAACCATATGAGTGTAGTTTAGCTCTCCAGCAGGGTGATATTCTTGAATACTTTGCTTGTCTCCCCCCACCCCTGTGTGCGATAGTTTTTTGGGGTTGACTTTTCTGTAAGTAAAGGAGACACCGTTTGGAATTGTAATCTGTTGGACCTGACATCATTGGCATGGCTTCCCTCCAACTTTTTTGCCTTCCATCCTCCTTTGTTTGCTGACTTTGTTTTTGTTGGCCTTAGGATTCTGCACACTTTACCACTGCTAACCAGTGCTAAAGTGCTTGTGCTTTCAGCTTTAAACATGTGAACATTGGCTTACACCCAATTGGCACATTTAATTTATTTGTAAATCCCTAGCAAAGTGGTGCTACATGTACCCAGGGCCTGTAGATTAGATTCTACTTTTGGGCCTGCAGCACTCATTGTGTCACCCACTTAAGTAGCCTATTAAACATGTCCCAGGCCTGCCATTGCAGCCTGTGTGTGCTGTTTTAAACTGCCATTTCGACCTTGCGAAATAAACCTTTTGGCAGGTTGAGACTTTCCTTTTAAATACATACAAATCACCCCTAGGGCAGGCCCTAAATAGCCCACAGGGCAGGGTGCAGTGTATTTAAAAAGTTGGACATGTACTTTTAAGATTTACATGTCCTGGTAGAAAAAAACTGCTAAATATGTTTTCCACTACTGTAAAGCCTACCTCTCCTCTGTGAGAGCATTGGGTCCCTTATTACATTTAATAGAGGGTAACTTTCAATTGGGAGCATATAGAAATCTCGAGCTGAGTGTCAAAAGAATTGTAATTTAAAGCCCTCTTTAATGGTAAAATTGGATTTTAAGTCGCATTTCAGAAAATGGCACTTTAAAAAGCTGCATTTTTTGTCCTAATCAATTTATGTTTGCAGCCTATACCCTGACTCACAAAACTAAATGTAACTGGCAGTAGGTCTTTGTGTATTTCTCCCAGACAGTGAGACAAAGAGGGAACAGGTGTTGGCAGGAAGGGCCATCTCTGATCTGATGAGGTGGAGGTGCTGTCAACTGCCACACTTACACATCAAAAAGACTCTATCTGAGCACACTCACAAAGGTTTTGACAGCAGTCTTTCGTGACCACTGACAAGCAGAGGCAGGAAATTTCAGACACCTCCGAGTGGTGGAAACCTCCGGAACCTCCTCCTGTTTCAAAGGGGGCACTGTGCATACATCTTGGACCCTCAGATCCAATTCTTCAGTATACCTCCAGACCCGTGAAAAACTCAGAAGGACTACTGCGCTGCTCTGCAAGAAGGACTGTTACTCTGTTGCTCTGCCCTGGGAAGAACTGGACTTGTATCTTGACCCCAGGACCACCAGAGTGAGTCCAAGGGCTTGATGGCTGGCCTCCTGATCAGAGCCTCAGGGACAGAAAAGGCTTCAAACACCTTGAACCCAGCTTTCTGTCTGCTGTGATACCTACCCCCCAAATTGGTGCCACCCCAGTTCTGGACCTTTGGAAGTGAGCCCGAAGGTGCTCTGGCAGCCCAGCTGTGGTCCTGTGAGCAGAATTGACGCAGCTTAATGAATCTTCTTGCAGCCTCATCGGAACCGCTTCTGCACGATGCATCCCCGATGAAGAACTTATTGTAGCCCTACAGCGGCCTCGGAACTGCCGCTGTGCAGGGTATCCTTGACACAGTGCTTCGCATTTCAAGCCCATCGTTGACGGCATCCTCAATGACGAAGGACCCCACATTGCAGCTTCCTAGTAACTGTCGCTGTGTGACGCATTCATGACCTGGGATCTCACAATGCTCCACAAACCAGGATTTAGGGTAATTTGTTCCGGGGGCCTAACTTGGTTCCTGTGTCTTGTCCGTGCTCCATCATGGTTGGCCTGAACTTTTGACTTTGCCCCGGTCCGGCATAACTAGATAACCACAGTTGGCACTTTATGCTTCTAAACGCTGGTTTTACTTAAATCTTTAAAACTGCATATCTCTGGCTCTTCTGGTGGGATTTTTGGCATTTTTCCTCAAATTAATTACATTTTAGTCTATTTTTAAATTAGTATAGATTTGTTTTTGTATTGTGTTTTCACTTTATTACTGTTTGAAGTGCTGCTTAAATACTTAACACATTGCCTCTCAGATAAGTCTGACTGCTTTTGTGTCAAGCTACCAAAGGGTTAAGTACAAAATATTCTGGAGTTTGCCTGTGTTTCACCCTGACAAGGATTGTGGTGGCTGCTTGAGTAGAGTTTCATCCCTCCTCAACCAGTAGCCCAATTTCCTACATTGGTGTTTAGTAGGGCGATTGGACTTGTGTTTGTGCAGTGCCATACAGTGATTTTGTGTTACACTAAAAGTCCCAAATAAATAATCTGATAACAATTCAGTTTTTTTTAAATTCTCTGTGCTTGCCTGTTTTGCTGTTTCAAAATCCACTCTTATTCTACCTCTCTGTCTGTGCCCGTGACTACACCTGCAAGAATGGAATTTGAGCTTTCCAACATTGATAACTACACTGTGGTTGAGCTCAAGCAGTTTTGTAAGGAAAGGGGACTTTCAACCAGGAAAGGCACCAAGACGTTGGAGCTACAGAAAGCTCTGAGTGTGTGGTCGGAGGTGCACAGCTTGCTGACAGCAACAGATGACCAGGATGGGGATAATGATATGTAGGAGCAGGAGAAGGACCTGGATACCAGTCCTTCGGTGCAGCTTTTAGGGAAGGGAAATGACTTGTCTCCTGAGTTAGACCTCCCTGCCAGAGTGGAGATTGGTGTATTATCACAAGCCCTGTCCCCAGAGGAGCTCGCATACAGGAAGGCTGAGAGACCTTAGGTTGCCGATTGCCAAACTCAAGATTGAGGAGGGAGTAACCCAGAGAGCCATGAAGGAAAAGACACTGGCCATGGAAGAAAGGAGAATGGCCCATGATTTAAGTCTCAGAGAGCTGGACATCCAGCTAAACAAATGTAATCCAGCAATAATGGTGGCAGCGTACCCACAGTGCAGTCTGGAGACAAGAAGGTCCACATCCCAAAGAATTTGGTGCCTATCTTTGATGTGGGATATGACATCGACATATCCCACATCATATGGACTGTTCCCACGAGGAACAGGGTCAAGACTGACTTGCTGGGTCTAAACTGGGGTGGCGAAGTGAGCAAAAGAATGATGATCGATTCAACCTAGATTTAACAGTGACTGGATGTGAGGGTCTGAAAAGTTTCAGTGCTCTGTCCATAATCTTATTGTGTATGCCTGGAAAAAAGGCCCAGGTGCCTGTCAAAAGAGGAAAGACAAGGGGCCTGCGAAACCTGCTCCTGAAACTCCCACGGTCCAGGAGGAGGCTGAGACTGATGGCAAAGCACCGGAACCTCATGGGGAGAACATTGCATCCTAGGAAAACCTAACTGAACTGACCCAATTCGCAGAAGAAAGGGAGGAGTTCTGCACAGTGCAGAAGGAGTTCCCTACTCTGAAGGGCCTATGGCGACAGGCTGAGGTCCAGAAAGCTGGCGACACCTTTGGTGATCACCTGCTTTACTGGGAGAATGATCATTCTGTGCAGCAAGCATAAGGTTCCTGAGCCTGTTAAAACCTGTGTGTTGGTAACATAAGGTAAACTTTTATTGTTTTAAATTATTTAAAACCATAGCAATACATAAACACTTGCATATAATAAAAAGCATAAAATCAAATGATATCATAATTTGTCAGTTCAAGCTGGCACCCTGCACAGAACATCAAGATAAAATCCAGTAACATCACAATCTGTCCATTGTGCCGCACAATTGATTCATCCATCTAGTGTTCAATTTAAGTCAGTGGTTAAATTTCATTACAACATCAATAGAAAGCACTGGTCAAATAAAGCTTTATAACCATCCTGAATGTTCTCTTATTAGCAGTCTCTAAACATCTTTATAAAATACATAAAAAGCATTATGAGTGCAATAAATAGAGGCTAATGGCTAAGCCATTCTAGCTTGTGAAAATCCTATCTTGCCTCAAAGAAAGAGCACTTGGCCTGCTAGTAGACGGGCCCACATAAATTTAGCAAAAGCATGGGGCTTCGATGGATCCCGGCCAAATCATAAGATGCGAGATATAATGAGGAGGGACCTGCTGCCACCTCTCCACAGAACCTCGCCAAATCTTTCCAATGAATATAATACAGGATTTTGACTAAAAGTCTGATAGCCAGCCCATTATTTCAGTTGTCTGAGGAGCTCAAATTCAAGACCTTGAACACTTCCTGAAAAAATGTCATACATCTGGCAGAAAGTTGTACATCAACGCGGCTCAAACATGCAGTAACAGCCTCATTGCATTGAGTGATGCTCAAACGTCTGAATATAGGTTTTAGCCAATAGAATCTTAAGTTTTTTAAGGCAGGGCAAAGGCAGATTACATGCATCAGGGATTCCTGCTTGAAGTTACACAGCCGACAATTGTAATTGGCGAGGCCTTTTAAGCATCCAAATTTGTAAGCTTAAAATGTAATTCGACCACATCACATCCTCAGGAGTGTCTTTTAAGGACTGGGTTCAAAGAGCTGGATAAATGTCGGGCATTTCCCTGGTCCTGATATAAAGACATGCATAGGTCTGCATGGGCCTTTTGCGGTAGTTCCTGTCGGTCTTCTTCCCATTATAATAATTTTTCACTTTGACCAGCATCATGGGTATTAGTTTTTGCAGCAGCTTTTGTGTGAGCATCCTCAGGGCTCCGAAACATTCAGTTGCAGTTGTCACAAGGGGTACCCATTGAAGTTTCTTTTCATGAAGACAACACCTGATCAATTTCTTGAGGGCCCTTCTAGGGGCCAGCGTCAGCTTAACAAAGTAGCTCGTGAATTGAGCTTTCATCATTACTCCTTGCTTCTTCAATCCAAATTCTAATCATATTTGGGAAGATGGAGTGGCAGTGTGTTGGTGCCACCCCCCCCGTGTTACAGGGCCTTCTTATTGGAACTGGATCATGATGTTCCCCTGTCAGGCCATCTACGGCAGGAAAAGTCCTTTGGCTGGTTGTCATCATCTTTTATTGGCAACAGATGAAGATGGCGTCAGATATGTTCTGAATGTCATGTCCCGCCTGCCAGGCCAATAGGAAGTAAGGAAAGAACAGCAAGGCTTCCTTGGTATACTTTCCAGGCATTAGCACCCCCATTGAAATGGTGGGCACCAACATTGTTGTGCATCTAGACTCCAAGACTGCCCATGGCAAGAGGTTCATCCTGGTCTTGGAGGACCATGTAACCCGGTACACAGGGGCTATACCTCTGAGGAAAAGACTGCACCTTCAGTGGCCAGGGCACTGATGAGGATATTTACCCATGTGGTTTTCCTCAAGGAGGTAGTATCTGACAGTGGTACCAACTTCATGTAGGACGAGTGTGGGGTAACATACAAGTTCACCACACCCTATCATCTCCAAACCAATGGGCATGTTGAGAGGTTCAAACAGAGTCTTAAAGGCATGATCATGGGCCTGCAGTGCACTTGGGGTGGAAGTGGGATGTACTCTTGCCACACCTGTTGTTTGCATACAGGGAGGTACCGCAGAAGGGGGGTGGATTTAGCCCCTTTGAACTTCTTTATGGGCATGCTCTCAAAGGATCTCTCAATTTGGTTGAGGAGGGTTGAGAGCAAGCTCCTTAGAATGCCCCCTCAGAATGTGGTCAGTTAAATGCTCATCTCACTGTCCACACTCAAATGAAGCGCTTATGGAAGAAGGCGAAAGAGAATCTGGAAGCCAGCCAGGAGGTTATGAAGCAGTAGTATGACCAGAAGGCCACTCTGGCAAGGATTGCGGTTGCTGCTTGAGTAGGGCTTCACCCTCTTCCCTCAATCAGTAACCCAACTCCTTACCAAATCTAACAGGCTTTGGGTAGTAACTTACGTGAGGTGGCACCAATTTCTTAACCGCAATGGCAAGAGGAGTTGTTTAGTTTTTACTGAAAGTGCACACCGCATAGGAACCAGATTGTTGATCTGGTATTTTTCCTTACAAAATGTATTTTTGAAGGATCTCAATGTTTGAATCGTATTAGGAAAGGTTCTTCTTTGCGTGGTACCTACTCCAATAGTAACAATCCAGCCTTTGGCCTCATGGATTCCACAGGAAGTGTAAATGCATGATCTGTGACGCTGATGGTACAAGTGGAAGTGACATCATGTATGTGATTGTAAAAAACAAATCACTGAATGTAAACCAGAAAAAATAACTTTGGAATCTCATTGAAGCTGAACAATAATATCTTACCAAATAGCTGACTGAGTTTGTTTACGCAAACAGCATAGTGCCAAATTCTGTGCCCCAAGAGATTCAGAGTCTCATTTATGAGGTTTTGAGGTAGGGCAGCACCGCAAGGACTCTTGCTTCGCTGCCCTACGTCAAAACAAAAAGGCAGGAATGCATCGTATCTATGAGATACGGTGCATTCCTGTGCTTTTGCCCTGCACTGGCGCACGATGGGCTGCCATGCACTAACCGAGGCATCCTTGCACCATGGTGCAAGGGTGCCTGCATTGCTGGGCTAATTGATTTGTACAGGAAGGGACACCTTCCTGCATAAAATCAATCAATAGGCGATTTCCTATTTCTATGTGTGCTGGAGAATGCAGCACACATAGAAAGAAGACAAAATTAGGAGAAATTACAAAATTTCTCCTTGTTGCGCCTCCCTAACACCACACTTAGGGTGGCTTTAGATTCTGACACATTCCCAGGTTTACAATTTCTTGTAAATATGAGAATGCTTCAGATTCCACAGGTGTTGCGTGTGAGCACCCACAGCAACACCCATTAAATGCCCTATTCACATAGTGTTCAGCGTGAAAGGGCACATATTTACAAGGCCATGAAAAGCCATGTAAAGTGGTTTTACATGGCCTTGCAGATATGCAGTGGCAGTGGAACGTCAAAAAAGTGAAGTTCCGGCAATGCAAAAGTGCTGCAGGGGCCTCATAAATTTCCAGATAAAGGAGCAGAGTTTCAGAAACAGTGTGACTGTGATTGTATTTATAAAGTGCTTCCTATCCCTGATGAGGCACTGAATCAATTTATGATGAGTAGCACGCTACTCTGGAACCCAAAATCTGTGGCTAATCCATTGTTTTTTGGTTGGTGTTGGCTATTTGGATTAGTCTTGTGCCCTCAGTGAAAATCATTCCATGTCTGTACTCCACTTTCTTTGTGGAAAATTACATTAATAGGAGTTAGGTGTGATGGTCAGTGGGGGCTATATGAGTTAATGCAAATGGCTGTGGGAATTAATAGGTAAGCTAGAAGAGATTAGGTATTGTTAGGTGTTCAGCGATATAGTTTCAAAGAAGAGGTTGTGATCTATGAAATGAGAGGTTGACAATTTTCTGAGACACAACATTAGAGAGTAATGCAGCCAGGCATGCGGTTTAGCATAAGCTATACTCAGACCAAGAAAGTATGCAATGAAAGAAAGGTAAGGACACAGTCATTTGGAGGTAAGAAAGGTCAGAGAACAATTGAAAGTTTTAAGTCAAGTTTTCATGTGCAGTTTTATAATTATAGAAGGAGAAGGCTTTTTGGAAAAGGATACAATCTAAGGATGTAAAACTGTAGAAAGAAACAGCATTATTTGCATGTGAGCTAGTACTATATTAAGTGATTTCTAATAGGTACTAGAATCATTGTAGCATCTGAAACTGCAATAAAAGGCTTACATTAAGAAACAAAACAAAATAGGGGACTTTGCCTACCAGGTGACCAGATGTTTTTTTATATGAGAAAAGAGGACCATCTTTAGACATAGGAATTCAATTTGGTAAATAGCATGGGCACGAGGAAAGACTATCTTAGCAGCGCCCCGCACATCCCAGCCAACTTAAAAAAATAGGGGACACTGTTTGTGCTCTCCCAAACCGGCTAGGAAAAATGTGACATTACATGGACTTTTAAATGCGAATACCTGAATACTAGGTAAGTGTGCATGAGAAGCCGTTGCACCTGGCCACACATACAGGGAACAAAGAAAGACCTTTACATTATTGTCTCTCAAATGAGGCTTATTTGCCACGCCTTAAACATTGCAGAAAACATGCAGCCCTCAAGAAATTGATGACTAAGAGAACACATGTGATACAGAGATAGTGTTACCAAGTTGCAAAATAGGATTAATTTATTTTGTACCTGTAGTATTAAAGAAATGGAAGGATCCCAGCATCACAGCTGTGGGCTCCCAGAGAACCCGAACATAGCTTACCATCTTTCCTGATCTTCTGATTGAGGTTGTTGATGTAGATCATATGACTTGGGCAAGTTTCAGGGTTGCTGGCAAGGCCTGAACAAAATGTTATTATGCCTACAAATGTTCTTTATATTGCATACAATTTTCAAATTTCACAGCTGCAAACTTTACTATTTTCCCTGTCGAATGCAGGCTTAAGCAGAAAATGTTTTCAGGGAGACATTTTCTCCTCAAACCAATCACTTTGCCTGTTTATTGCATAACCTTTGATTATGAGGTATGTCCTTGCCATCACGTTTCATGAGAGATAATATAAAATTAGTTTCAAGGAACTTACAATTTCCCAAAACAAAATGTTGCAATAATACATACTTTGGGCTGCCACATACTTAAAGCAAAGCCTGCATGCAAGCACCTACTTGTCCACCAGACACAAAAAGGCATGTTTGTTAGAGACAAGGCAATGATACGTCAAAACATCAAAACCAAACAATGCAAGATCTTGTGTAGATATTGGAAGATCTCAAGCAACCATCTGACAGTGAAACTGTTTAGGTCGAGCCTGGGCAGAGCAGGCGATGCTCTGCGAGGCATACTGTAAACTAGACTGTGACTTGAAGAACCTCCCATCTTTTCCATTTGTTTCTGTTCGTGCCCTTCATAAATGCCTTCTTTTGTGACTGGGGGTGAATGTTTGCATTGTCCAGCATTCCGTCCATCAATTGTTTCTTTTGCATAGATCGCCCAAAGTGGGAAGGGTATGCCCAGACGTGGGTCCCGTGCTCACTACACCACTCGATTCAAGCTAGCCTGGCTGATGAAGGTTGATGCCCAGAAACCGGTCCCAGGATGTTCGTTTCCGGTCCAGGGAGGACCTGGCTTGGCAGTTTGGGCTGGACTGTTCCCACAAGGAACAGGTTCAAAACTGATTTGCATATAGCTGGGTCCAAACTGGGGTTGTCTGGTGAGCAAAATAATGATGGATTAAACCCAGATCCTTGTGACTGGGGGTGAATGTTTGCAATGTCCAGCATTCCATCCATCAATTGTTTCTTTTGCATATGTCGCCCTAAGTGGGGAGGGTATGCCCAGACGTGGGTCCCGTGCTTACTACACCACTTGAGTCAAGCTAGCCTGGCTGATGAAGGGTGATGCCCAGAAACCGATCCCAGGATGCTTGTTTGCGGTCCAGGGAGGACCTGGCTTGGCAGTTCGGGCTGGATTGTTACAACAAGGAACAGGGTCCAGACTGATTTGCATAAAGCTGGGTCCAAACTGGTGTGCTGTGGTGAACGAAAGAATGATGGATTAAACCCAGATCCTTGTGACTGGAGGTGAATGTTTGCATTGTCCAGCATTCCGTCCATCAAATGTTTCTTTTGCATATGCTTTTGTTTTGTCAGCATGATTAATTAGCCCCGCCTTTTGGTGTTTCGACCCTCCCAGCAGACTGCCCCTGTTACATGTGGATTTACTCTTTTTTAATTTACTTTCCTTCATGCTCACTATTTTTATGGGGGGGGTTGCCTTGGGCTTGTGTTCACGCACTTCCTAATACATTTTAGGTTAACAGATGCTCTTCACATGTGTGAACGCTTGTTATTAATTAATTGCAGCTCTTTCTGTAACCCTTCGCTCCCCCCTCCTTCCCGCACATAGGCTTAGTGGGCTGGGCTGTGGCTGGCTCGGACTCGGGATTCCAGCAACAAGCAGTAGCACTTGAGCCAGGTACGTTCACTCAGGCAGTGATATTGATAGAGCGCGCGAGGCCACCCGACCAATAGTTTTCGCCGTTTCCGGCTTCAGGGCCCATATACTTTTCAAATCACCATATACATCGATCAGGTGACTTCACGAGCTCTACCAAGTTGGTGTGTGTGTGTTCCCTGCTACCAATTTTCGGTGCACCCGACTTACCATCCACCGATGCGGGTGCCTAATGACCACAATGAATCAGGGAGCTAGCTGTAAAGGAAAGGCAGCAAAATACAAACCCAACCAATAACATTCAAATACTGTTTAAATGACCACGGACAACTGGAAGTTTTAAAATGTTTATCTAAAGTTCATTATTTTCTTGCATGAGGTACAATAAAACAAGGCAATCAATAACCAAGATAACGTAAATTATATATGCATAAGGAAATAATGACAGAGTAATCATCAAGGTACTAATAAAATGTAACGAGAAAAGATACTATGCAAGTCAGTATTATCTAAACAGGGATACCCTAAGTGTAGGTGACTATAGGAGAGCTTATAATGAATAACACGCTTCACTTAAGGTGAAGGGGCCTTTGAACAATCTAGGCAACGAAGTTCTAGACCATATCAGGAAATGACACACTGCTATGCAAAATATAATTTCTAATAAATGAGAAGACATAGGAATAAACTTATGGAAAAATATAAATGACTTTCAATAGTTGCAGAAAGGCATGGAAAGTATCACATGTGCAATGTTGAACTTTATTAAAGCCAAAGTTAGAAATTCAGAAGGTGCAAGAATTTAAGAATTTTCAGAGCAATATTTACCTAGAAAGGTGTGGAAACCAAACCCTGGCCACGGGTCAGTTAAGGACAGGAAATCCTCAAGGAAGGATACCCCTCAAAGGAAAGCAGGTGCAGAATGGACACCCAGGATAGGACAGGATACCCTCGGAATAGGAATCAGGACAGGACCCTCAGGATAGGACAGCAAACCCTCAGGACAGGACCCTCTTCAGGACAGGACCGGAACCCACAGTTCGGAAGCAACGCCTGCGCTCCACCCGCTCTGCAGCTATCGATCAAGACCCCGATTGGGTCAGCGAACTCCCAGCAAAGTGCTTCGCCAGCACTTTAAGGTTCAGTAGAACCTCAGTCTATGGTCAAATTCGGACAGAGTGCTTCGCAGCGCTCTGTATCTTCAGTCACCTATTGAGTGCGTTGGGTCAGTGACAGGTCAGCTAAACCAGACAAGTCGGACGGTTCACTAGGTGAACCCAGGGTAGATATACAGTTTGGGGACAGTGTACCACCCCCCAATGTTGCAAAGTGTCAAAATCCCTCCATTTGGATTGGTCCTAAGGTAGGATTTGGGTAACACACCAATCAAAACAGTCTATTTGTATGCCACATTAACATTTTCTGGTACCGCCTATTGAGCTAGGGGTTCCCATGAGAGACTACACGACAAGCAGCAATACATTTACATTGTATCATATAATAAGCCACATTCGCTGTTCTCGCAGGGCAGAGGTGACTTTCTCAGGAGCATCTTGCCCATCACTGCCAACTGGCGGTGATCCATCTGTCAAGGTCCCTCGTGCTGCTGAATGTCGCACAGGCGCAGAAGGGACCTCCAATATGGCTCTCCTCTCACTCAGACCCCCATTTCCCGCGGTACATGAAAAGTAAGCGAAAACAAATTAATACATAATAATGTCATTATGAAAACACATCACAGGGTTTGTACTTTTAACTCATCATCAAGAAATAAACTTATTGCATCTAAATGTTAGCTACATTGATACGGGCACAAGAGCAGTGGCACGAGCAGTACCACATGATAAGCACAGCTATGAATTACGCATGCGCATAACTTTCCCTCCACTTCTGCAGACGCGTCAGGACACGTGAGTGTGGCTGACGCATGCGCAGTAACTAAAATACAAGCGGCGGCCATATTAGAGGACACGGATTAAATTCATTAGAAATACACATAGGCAAGCTTCGGGAACTTTGCTTAAACAAAATAAATGTTAGTAAAACATACGTTTTTATTACCTTATTACACATAAACGAGGTTCTTGACTTCGGCAAGCCGCAAAATATGCGAAGCTTTGCTTCATCAATCCCCTCTTTGATGATATTTACTATCATCACAAATTATAATGGAACCAGATGCCAACTTTCTTTCACACTTTATAAAGTTCTATTTCTTCCAGCAACCGTTCTAACTTTTCTCTCTCAGTTTTAGCAGGGTGAGAAGTCTTCACCTTTTTGTATATCTGATCATTCACTTCCTCTAATTCAATCTCATCCACACTTCGTTTCACTCCTCTTGCATTTACCTCGTGCCTTTTGGTGCGCTTGCGGCATTTACAGCATAAGAAAATGGAAAGTATAATAAGACCTATAATACCAATTGGCATCAGAATTTTGAATAATAAGCTTTTACCTATGCTAGCAAGCCAATGACCTACATTTGAGAGACCATCTACCAGTCTCTTCCAGGCACTATCAACCTCGAGTGGTTTGAGTTCCTTTGCCAAATTAGTAATGTTTTTCACATATCTTTTGATCTGTACACTTTTATCCGGAATATAAGTGCAACAATGTTGCGCCTTCAACATCCGGCAGACTCCGCCCTCTTTCGCTAATAAGGTGTCAAGAGCAAGTCGATTCTGTAAAACCATTGATCTGATCGCAACCATTTCGGTATTGACCAGCAGAAATCCATGAGCTGTTTCAGTAGACAGCACATCTACTATAGTAGACAATTTGCAAATTCTGTGAGTGTTCAGAACCACTCCCACTCCAGGTATCAGTGCACTGAAAATACTACCCATAATTTCACCTATACTTTCTCTTTTACTACGCACTAAGCCATTAGTATCTTCATTGCTTCCAGCTTTTCCATTCACATGGTATATTTTCGGGAAGACAATGCCAAAGTAGCAGCTTCCATACCAGTGATCCGGCAATTTGAAATAAGCCTTGTCCCCACAAATATAATAAATTCCAGGAAACACAGGCTCTGACCCATTTTTGAAACCCCAGCCTCCAATTACCTTGTAATTATGTTCGCATTCACTGGAACCAATGAAAACATTATTATAATAGCTAGTCTTCTCGCGGTGAAGACATAGCTTGCCTTTCTTTTCAAAATCCAGCAACAGAGCAGGACCCGCTCCACCAGATGAGGTGCCTTCCATGTTCTCTGCCCACTTTGGCCTTTTCTGACTTTCGTCATTAGCCTTCTTCTGAATTTTAATTCTCCTTTTCTCTGCCATGTTCAGGAACATCTTTTCCTGCTCACGCAAAGAACAAGTCAAGTTATCTCTGTGTGCGTCTGCTATGTCAATGTTACCTATAGTCAGAAAGTAGTCTCCCATATATCTTATGGTGTCAGTTTTGGTATGTACAGGATTCAAGTTCCCACGTATAGGAAGTTCAGAAAAAAATCACGTCATTGTTAGAGTAATAGTACTGTAACGGTCCTCTTTTATAGAATAAACTAGCTAAAATGCTACAGGAGATTCCATATGTCAATGGCAGATGATGGTATGTCACGCCTTCAGCCACAGAAGTAGGTAGCTTCATGCAGACATAGCAATCTTCAATTTCCATAGTCTCTACATAGTGTATTAACAAGTTTGCGAAAACATTTAAGTGTGTCTTGTTCTTAACTCCATGATAATGTAGTCCTCCCTCATCTGATGCTTCTAAGTTCTGTTTTGTTTGTCTCAAAGCTCTTTCATGTCGTGCTACACTCTGTGTTGTTAGCTCCTCATTGTCAGTATTTACAACTTCAGTAGGGACAATGTTAGTATCTTTACTTACAGCAAAGGGAATGAAAATTGTTAATCCTATCCAGATAACTATCAGTACTACTACACTACATATACACACCTTGCAACACGTCTTAAAACGGCTGCAACTAGGTCTACCATTCACCGTTGAATCAGACATTTTGGCTCAGAAGGAGTGTTCTCACCCCTCTTTTTTGCTTTTTACACAACTAGCTTACTTTGTGCAAATTCACGGTGGTTCGTCTTCCTCTTCAGCTGAGTACTCTGGGACGGGTTCTCCGTCGCTCACGTCAGTTATATCAAGATCTTCAAGCTCCTCTAAAACCAGTGTCCATTCAGGAGACTTGTACTTTTTGTTTTGTCTTTTTATTCGTTCACTCCTTCTTTTGGAAGAGTCTTCTTCTTGCTCTGCTATTCGAGCACTTCTTCTTGCTTCTGCACGTTTTTCTTCCACTGTCTTTATCCTTAGTCTCAATCTTTTTACAAACCTAGGCTCAAGGTTGTTTCTTTTCTTTAGTCTCTTAGTCGGTACTTGGACTTCACTTTCTTTTCTTATTCTCTTGTTCTCTTTATCTT
The DNA here is from genome assembly GCF_964261635.1 of Lissotriton helveticus. Taxonomy (NCBI): domain Eukaryota; kingdom Metazoa; phylum Chordata; class Amphibia; order Caudata; family Salamandridae; genus Lissotriton; species Lissotriton helveticus. The sequence goes on from NC_136071.1 coordinate 147,190,310, forward strand.
GTGGTAATTCTTCTCCACTTTCTTCTCCTACTTCCCTTATCTGACTAGTTCCAGGGCTAGCATCAAATTCTTCTGCCTGGTTGCTAATCTGGCCTTGTTCAGGAATATTTTGTTTTTGGCTTTCGATTGTCTCTGTTTCTGTTTCTGTTTCCTGAACCCGTTCTTTTAACCCTCTCTGATCCTGTTCAAGCACTTCGATCTCTTGATTTTCTTCTGCTCGAACTATCACTCTATTTCTAGTCTCTCCCTTATCTGCATCAGGTGTTAGCGGTGGTGTATCGAATACCTGCTCTGTCCCTGTCTGACCTTCTCCTTCCTCAGTTTTGATTTGAATCTCAAGCGGCTGAGGTTCTTCGCCTGTGCCTTGCTTTTCCTGACTAGTCCATTCTCTACCTTCACTAAGTCGTTCTCTTGTTCTGATAGGATCTTCGGTCAGATCAATCATCGGTATCCATTCTTCTGGCCATATGCTTGGCAGCTCGTCTTCAGCTACTCCTGGCTCAGTTTCCGGGACCTCTTCCACAGGCTGGTTTCTTGGCAGTTCGTAGTCAACTACTCCTGGGCCAACGTCTGCTGTTCCTGCAACCTGACTGGTGCTGGGCTGCTCGTTGTCAGTTGCTTCTGGTCTGGCTCCTTCAGGGTCCTCTGCTGGTTGCCCTTCTTCTTCAAATCCTTTGTCTGGCAATACCTTCTGGGTGTGTCCAGCGTGGATCCACTGGGGAACACCTGCGACTTTCACTGCAGTGGTTGTTACCAGGATTACTTGGCGTTTCTTTCCCCACCTTGGTGCCAGACAGCTTGATCGAGTGTGCTTCTTTATTTTGACCCAGTCTCCTGGAACCAAGCTGTGGAGAGGAGTCGTTGGATTGAGGATGCCGTCGTCTCCAATCTGGCGAGAGATAGAGCGCACTTGGTCACCCAATCTTCTGCAGTATTCAAGCACCAAATCATCAGTAATACTCAACAGTTTGCTTCCTGGCACCCATGCTTGTCTCATCACTCTTCCCATAATGATTTCATGGGGACTTAGGCCTGTCTTGCGGTCAGGAACACTTCTCAGTCCCATCAGGACCAGGGGCAGGGCCTTCACCCAGGTCATGCCAGTAGCATCTGTCAGCTTTGCTAGTCTGTTTTTGATAGTTCCATTTACTTGTTCCACTATTCCAGAAGCCTCTGGGTGGTATGCACAATGGAGTTTCTGCCTTATTCCAAAGGCCTTACACAGTTCAGCCAGTATTTCATTCTGGAAATGTCCACCCTTATCTGATTCAATAATGTATGGTATTCCGAATCTAGGTATCAGTTCTTTTAGTAAACACTTCGCTACTGTCAGTGCGTCACTTTGAGGAGTAGGGTAAGCTTCTACCCATTTTGAAAATACGCAAACAATGACAAGGACATATCGTTTCCCTTCACAACGGGGCATGGTGATGAAATCAATCTGTATCCTTATAAAGGGACCCCCTGATCTCCCAATCCTGCTCAGTTCAACCATTGTCCTCTTGCCTGGGTTCATCTGTTGACATGACAGGCACCTCTGGCAGAGGGACTCTGCTACCTTCCTGAACTTTTTACTGTACCAAGTCTGTTGAAATACCAGAATCATGGCATCCCTACCAATGTGTGATCCTTCATGTATTAATCTTGCCATTGTGCCAAGCAAGTGTCGGGGTAACACAGGCATACCAGTTGGGCCCAAAATCACACCATCCACACGTCTCGGTCTACACCCATCCTCCTTCCATTTCTCTCTTTCTTGCCAGGGAGCCGATTCCTGCCACTCTCTCACTTCATCCCACGTAGGCACTTCTTCAAACACCTGAAGCTGGCAGCTGGTTCCTGGCCCCCCTCGTTTTGGATTTACAATATACCGATCTTTGGCACACCATTGGGCCACTCGGTCAGCATAATCGTTTCCCAGTGATACTCTGTCCATGCTCCTTTGATGAGCAGCACATTTCACCACTGCCAGTTCTTTGGGCAACTGGATGGCCTCTAAAAGGTCATGAACAACCTTTGCATTCCGAATGGGAGTACCTGAGGAAGTCATGAATTCCCTCTGTAGCCATAATTGGCCAAAGTCATGCACAACTCCATAACAGTACTGACTGTCAGTATACACTGTTATGCGTAAGTCCTTCCCAATTTTGCAAGCCTTTATCATGTCTATCAATTCGGCTACTTGTGCAGACTTGATGTTATATAGGTAACCTGCTTCTTCAATTTTTGTGAAAGACACTACTGCATAAGCAGCACTCAAGCCTCCTAGTTCATGTCTTAGACAGGAACCATCCACAAATAGTTCTTTATCATGCTCAGGCAATGGTACTTCTTTTATGTCTGGGCGTGGCTTAGTACTGAACTCTGTCAGGTCAATACAATCATGTTCATCATCATCCCCACCTTCTATTTCCAAGGGGTCGGGGAGTAAGGTGGCAGGGTTCAGAATACCGCACCTAACAATGCTTACATTTGCTGCACCCACAAGAATCCTCTCGTATTTAGTCAGCCGACTAGGGGTGAGATACTGTGTTTTAGTTCTGGTCAATAGAATTACCACTCCATGTGAAACATACACGGTCACAGGATGTCCCATGACAATGGACTCACTCTGTTCCAAACTTGCACAGGTAGCAGCTACTGCTTTCAGACAGCCTGGTAACCCAGCAGCTACTGGGTCCAAAGTGGCAGAGAAATAGGCCACAGGCCTTCTGGTCGTGCCATGTTCTTGAGTCAGGACTGACAATGCGCAATTATCGCGAGTGTCACAGAATAGGGCAAACTCTTTGGAATAATCTGGCATTCCCAACGCAGGGGCCGTACACAGACAGTTTTTCAGTCTTGTGAAAGCCATTAGACTTTCATCGTCCCATTCTACAACATCTGGCATTCCTCTCGTGGTCATTTTTATCAAGGGCCTGGCTAAGGCTGCAAATCCCAGAATCCACTGTCTGCAGTACCCTAATACCCCCAGGAACATTCTGACATCTTTTTGAGTACGGGGCAACTGCATCTTTTGAATTATTCTCACTCTTTCTGATGTGACTTTCCTGACACCCTTTTCTATCTGGTGTCCTAGATATTTTACTGATTTCGCACAGAACTGTAGTTTGTCAGGGGCCACTTTATGCCCTTTCTCACACAGATGATTTAGGAGGGCAATGGTGTCAACTACACAGTCCCTGTGACTTTTAGACGCCAGTAGAAGGTCGTCTATGTACTGCACTAACACAGAGTTCCCAGGTAAGATCAAAGTCTCTAGACATTTTTTCAAGATCTGATTAAAGATAGAGGGGCTCTCTGTATACCCTTGAGGGACCCGGTTCCAACAATACACGTGACCCTCGAAGGCAAATGAGAAAAGAAATTTGCTGTCGGGGTGCAGGGGTATCGAAAAAAATGCATGACATAAATCAATCACAGTGAACCATTCAGCATCCCAAGGAATCTGGTACAATATCACTGCAGGGTTCGGGACAATAGGGCAGCAAGGAACTACAATTTTGTTAACCTTTCTCAGGTCCTGCACTACCCTATACTTGCCACTAGGCTTTTTGATGCCCATAATCGGGGAGTTGCATGGGCTGCTCATCACTTCCTGTATGATGTCTCCTTCTAATAATTTTTGTATTTCCAGAGTGACACCTGCTTTCACTTCAGCATTCATTCGGTAGGGCCTAGTGTTAGGATATACTGCATTGTCCTTGATGGCTATCTGTATGGGGTCCACATCTTTCATCAACCCCACATCTTTTCCAGTGAAATCCCACACCTCTGGCTTTACGGCTTCCTGGAGTTCTTGGGGCAAGTCCTGCAGGGTCAATCTTTTAATTTCTGAGTCAGGTCTAAGTAACAATAATTTATAAATGCCATCTTCATCTGGGGTCTGTATTTCAACACCTTTTGGTGTGCAAAAGATGGTACAGTTCATTTTGCACAGCAAATCACGACCCAGTAGATTCACTGGACTGGTGTCACAGACGACAAATCTATGCATCTGTTTAAAATTTCCAATTGAAATCTCCATTGGTTCGGTAACAGGAGTACTAATCAATTGATTAGATACACCCACTACTTGGATATTTTCTCCCGAGAGGGGTAGGTTTGGAACGTCCACTGTTCTTACAGTAGAACGGGTAGCGCCAGTGTCCAACAGAAAGGTGACATCATTTCCGTCAACCTTTCCTTCAATATATGGTCCAGACTGGTCTACCGGCAAGGAAGCGCCAAGTACGCACTCCTCGTCCTCCCCTCTCAGGCCCCGTCAGTCCTGATCATTACAAAGGAAGGTATCATTCAGCAGATACTGCGAAGTTGCTGTATTTCTGTTCTCCCCGCTTTCCCAAACCTCTATCTCTTCATCTTCTGCCTGTCTTCCCCTGTATACCTGCTTGGGTGCTCGAGGCACCTGAACTGTTTTTACCTGGGGTTGAGTCTTTCTTGGTCTTTCTTTCTGCGTCTGTGGAGTTAAATCAGGAGTTTTTTCATTAACATCGACTAATTGAGGACACTCGTTTCGCCAGTGTCCAATTTCGCCGCACTGATGGCAGGGAAATTTCTTCATAGCCTCTTCCCTGCTAAATTTGGGCCGGGGCTTTCCTCCACCCCCTCCCCCAGGACCTTTGTTCTCAGCATTTTTAACCATGTTACTCAATTGTTTTTCCTGCTGTTCTGCGAGCTTCACCTGAGCCCACATCACCTTTTCCTTAAGGGCCTTTTTCTTCTCTGCCATCTCGTCCTCGCAGTACTTAGCGTACCGCAGGACCTCATCCATTTTCTTAGTATGCCAACAGATTTTATTATCTTTTATCCACTGACAAATTTCAGGTCTTAAACCATTTACAAACCTGTAAATAAAGTGCGTCATGTCCTTCAAATCGATGTTATCAATACCACTGTATGTTTTAAATACCTGCAATAACCTCTCATAGAAGGAGTGCACTGTCTCGTCCCTTTCCTGTGTTGTTCTATCTATTTTTGTCCAATCAGTTTCCTTTGCGGGCACCTTTTCTTTCAAATGCTGAATTACCTGCTCATATTTTCGCATGACATCCTTTGATGGCTCTCCAGTTTCCTTGTTTCTGGGGTACTCCTCACTCAGCCAGTCTATGTTTATTTTACACTGGGTCCATAAATCTACTGGAACCACAATGTCGAAAAACCCATCCAGGTCTTTCCACAGACATTTCTGTACCTTCACGAACCTTTCCACCTGCCTGTACCAGTCAACTGGTTTCTCTCGTAATTTTGGAAAATCGTTCGTGAAGGACACAATATCCTGCCTAGACCAGGGGACATGCACATATTTCCCTCCTGGAACTTCGCGCATGGGGCATAACTGCTCAGGTTTTTCTACCTCTCTTAAAGCAAACTCGGGAGTCACTTGTCGGGAGCGAACCTCTTCCCTCTTTTTCGCCCACCTGCTTCTCCATCTTTCCACATCTCCCCATTTCTGCAGTACCCCCATTAATTCTTTAATCTGCAACTTCTTCCCTGCCACATTCAGGTGTTCTATATCTTTGTCTGAGAAGTCTGCTCTGTACGGTTTCTGTAAGGGCTTGGATTTTGAGATATCTACCCCCATACTAACTGCTGTTTCGGTCAGTTTTTCGTGGAGCACTCTGGTGTTCCTTGTAAAGCTTTTACATATGAACGACAATTCTTCTTCAGAGTAGGTATTCAATCGATCCAACCCCACATTTCCTGCCATTAATTCTTCTATTTCGACCCTCAGCTTGTAGAGGTCTAAAGGTTTTGTTTGCGGAGTCTGCTTCTCTAATTCACGACTCCAACTCTCAATTTCATCCGGAGTTACCAGAGAGACATTCCTAGTACCTGTTGCTGTCTCTAACTTAATTTCTTTTGTATTAAAAGGGTTATGCCTCTGCTGTATTCCCTTTCCAGTCTGTTTGTTTGGCAATTCCAAAAACGCAACTTCAGACTCGCACTCACTGGACTGATCATCTATGATGATCGGTTCCTGTCTCGGGGTTGCCATGCCTGGGGTCATAACTGGAGTAATCGGATTTCCCTGACCATTTCCGTATAACGGGACCACCGGTCCAATAGTTACTGGAATAGTCAATGCCTCAGGACTGGTATTTAACTGGGAAATTTTCTGAATTATTTCTGTTCTTTGTCTAGCTAGAGCCTCTTGCTCCTTTTCCACTAGTACCCTTCTTAAAGTTGTGTCATGTAATATCTGTGGGGTCAACGGAGGAGTAAAACTCGGGGCAGTAGGATGCGTTTCACTTGGTCCTCCCCCATAATTTGGTTTCGGGAATAAAGTTCCAGTATTAAAGGACCTGCGCTCTTCCCCATATGGAGGTTGAACAAAAGGCAGTCCTGAATTCGATGGTTTCTCTTCGCTTTCATACAAGGGTCTGGGAAAAAAGATTTTCGTACGTGAATATTTTTCTTCCTGACTCGCGGGCACTTTGGGATATATATCCCTTGTTTCCGTCGGTTCGGGTTTTTCAGGATAGGGCAATACTTGACCACCCCCTCCCAGTCCCAGGGACCTGTCTTCTTCCTTTAGGAAGTGGCGTCGGGGAACATCTCCTACACTGGAAGGTCGGGTTCCCTCATTGTAAGGTGGCGGACTTCTGGTACAGATGTCATCTATTAGTTCATCATCTGAATCCCCCAGGGCCCCCCAATGCTTACATTTTTCAGTACTTTTCTCACCCGCTCCAATGTTATGACATGCCGGCATCATGGGAAACAGACCCTCAACAATCATGCTCTGCCTCCACTGTTTCATCCTTTTATCCCTGGATTCCTGTTTCTGCCTGGGGTACCACTTGGTCAAACCCTTGTCCATTCGGGGTCTTTCTCTCTCAAAAGCCTCAATCTCCCATTCCTCTAATGCCTCATACTGCGTTAGTCTCGGTCTGGGATGCAGTTCATTCATTCGGGTTCTTAAATTAAATAAGATCCTACCATTGAAAGTACCATCTAACGGAAAAGCCAATACTCCGTCATCTTTTGTGTACTTCACCCAATTCTCCAACCACACACAGGTATTGTACCCTCGGTCAAACATCATGAATGAGGCGGGAGTATTGGGTGCTGGAACAAGAACACCTTCTCTAGATTTTATCGGTTTGTCCGTTTTGAAATAATTTTTCACCTTACTTACAAGGGACATTTTTCTCTTGGTTCCGTACATAATATCGTATCTATTAGTCTTCCACTGATCCCTTTCAAACCCTAGGTGCCTTGGATCAGGTCGAGTTCCTGTAGTCTGCGAGTGCCACATACGACTTCTGCGCTAAACTTTGTTTACAAACTACCTCCAATCAGAACGCGCTTCAGAAATTCGTGCAACCAATGGGTGCGCGACGCTAAATAAGCTCCGCCAATGGGTGCGCGGCCCCTTCGTGAGACAGTTCCCACGCTCCGGCGCTCACCCCTCCTTTACAATTCCAGCTCCGCTACCCGCCCGCTGCTTCTACCAATCCCAGCGCGGCACAGAGTGACGTCAGAGGCGCTTCGCGACTGACTCCCTCCCTTCACAAGGTAACGGAAACTTTCTTTCTTTTAAAGTGCTCAGTGCTTGGTTATTTTACAACAAATACACATTCGCCACAGTGCTCAAGTGTCTAGACAGAGAAAGAATTGTTTTACTGCAAGTAAACTACTTCCATTTACTTTTCACTCGCTGCGGGCAGATCTCTTCCGCCTACCCTTCACTCTAGCATCGGTGAACCTGTTATTCCCCTAAACTCATCCACTTCTTTCCGGGATATATTCCGAGTTTAAGGTTTCTCAGCGGACCCCTCTGCTTTCACGCTAGCTCCGAGGAACCTGCTACTCTTCCGATGTGACCCTTACTAGGTTACGCCACTATGGGAATTTTGCCAATGAACCCCGTTACTGTCATTTATTCACACATGTATTCAGAAAACCCTAGTTAGTGCTTCCCGGTTATCCTAACCTGCACCTAACTTTCCTCGAACCTGTGACCTCAGGACAATGGATTCTATTCACCACTTGCCCTTTCAATTCCCCGGGGAGTTCGGACAACATACAACTAAACGATTGACAATTGCATGGATTAGTACATATAACAATATAAGAACAAGAATAATGGCAATACAGTAATTCATGAATTTCAGCAGCGTATTCACAAGAGAGTGATCAGTTCCCTCAGAACAGCCGCTCTTATAGCAGCATTAATATAATAGCAGCTTCCGATTTAACTAGTCCAACTAATCCCTGCCTTACTCTCAACTAGTCCCTAACCATCCTCTAGCTACCAGAAAACTGATAGAGCGCGCGAGGCCACCCGACCAATAGTTTTCGCCGTTTCCGGCTTCAGGGCCCATATACTTTTCAAATCACCATATACATCGATCAGGTGACTTCACGAGCTCTACCAAGTTGGTGTGTGTGTGTTCCCTGCTACCAATTTTCGGTGCACCCGACTTACCATCCACCGATGCGGGTGCCTAATGACCACAATGAATCAGGGAGCTAGCTGTAAAGGAAAGGCAGCAAAATACAAACCCAACCAATAACATTCAAATACTGTTTAAATGACCACGGACAACTGGAAGTTTTAAAATGTTTATCTAAAGTTCATTATTTTCTTGCATGAGGTACAATAAAACAAGGCAATCAATAACCAAGATAACGTAAATTATATATGCATAAGGAAATAATGACAGAGTAATCATCAAGGTACTAATAAAATGTAACGAGAAAAGATACTATGCAAGTCAGTATTATCTAAACAGGGATACCCTAAGTGTAGGTGACTATAGGAGAGCTTATAATGAATAACACGCTTCACTTAAGGTGAAGGGGCCTTTGAACAATCTAGGCAACGAAGTTCTAGACCATATCAGGAAATGACACACTGCTATGCAAAATATAATTTCTAATAAATGAGAAGACATAGGAATAAACTTATGGAAAAATATAAATGACTTTCAATAGTTGCAGAAAGGCATGGAAAGTATCACATGTGCAATGTTGAACTTTATTAAAGCCAAAGTTAGAAATTCAGAAGGTGCAAGAATTTAAGAATTTTCAGAGCAATATTTACCTAGAAAGGTGTGGAAACCAAACCCTGGCCACGGGTCAGTTAAGGACAGGAAATCCTCAAGGAAGGATACCCCTCAAAGGAAAGCAGGTGCAGAATGGACACCCAGGATAGGACAGGATACCCTCGGAATAGGAATCAGGACAGGACCCTCAGGATAGGACAGCAAACCCTCAGGACAGGACCCTCTTCAGGACAGGACCGGAACCCACAGTTCGGAAGCAACGCCTGCGCTCCACCCGCTCTGCAGCTATCGATCAAGACCCCGATTGGGTCAGCGAACTCCCAGCAAAGTGCTTCGCCAGCACTTTAAGGTTCAGTAGAACCTCAGTCTATGGTCAAATTCGGACAGAGTGCTTCGCAGCGCTCTGTATCTTCAGTCACCTATTGAGTGCGTTGGGTCAGTGACAGGTCAGCTAAACCAGACAAGTCGGACGGTTCACTAGGTGAACCCAGGGTAGATATACAGTTTGGGGACAGTGTACCACCCCCCAATGTTGCAAAGTGTCAAAATCCCTCCATTTGGATTGGTCCTAAGGTAGGATTTGGGTAACACACCAATCAAAACAGTCTATTTGTATGCCACATTAACATTTTCTGGTACCGCCTATTGAGCTAGGGGTTCCCATGAGAGACTACACGACAAGCAGCAATACATTTACATTGTATCATATAATAAGCCACATTCGCTGTTCTCGCAGGGCAGAGGTGACTTTCTCAGGAGCATCTTGCCCATCACTGCCAACTGGCGGTGATCCATCTGTCAAGGTCCCTCGTGCTGCCGAATGTCGCACAGGCGCAGAAGGGACCTCCAATATGGCTCTCCTCTCACTCAGACCCCCATTTCCCGCGGTACATGAAAAGTAAGCGAAAACAAATTAATACATAATAATGTCATTATGAAAACACATCACAGGGTTTGTACTTTTAACTCATCATCAAGAAATAAACTTATTGCATCTAAATGTTAGCTACATTGATACGGGCACAAGAGCAGTGGCACGAGCAGTACCACATGATAAGCACAGCTATGAATTACGCATGCGCATAACTTTCCCTCCACTTCTGCAGACGCGTCAGGACACGTGAGTGTGGCTGACGCATGCGCAGTAACTAAAATACAAGCGGCGGCCATATTAGAGGACACGGATTAAATTCATTAGAAATACACATAGGCAAGCTTCGGGAACTTTGCTTAAACAAAATAAATGTTAGTAAAACATACGTTTTTATTACCTTATTACACATAAACGAGGTTCTTGACTTCGGCAAGCCGCAAAATATGCGAAGCTTTGCTTCATCAATATCACTTCCTGATTTTCTTCTCATAGATTGTGTGCACTTTCGTTTCATCCCAAATAAAGTGAGCACAATGTTTATTTAGAATAGAGACGTACAGGCAGCCCTGTTTAGGTCTCGCCTGGCGTTAGCGGCGCGCAGGTGCTGCTCTCGTCATGCGAGTATTCTTCTTGGAAATAATTTGGTGTGCGATGTTAACTTTCGTCTCCGGATGTAATTTTCATTAGTGTGTGTCATTTGACATCACCAATTGTGCTAAACGGGGTGTACTGATATTCTAGGAGGCTTTTTAGTCCCTCCTGGTTAAAACACAGTCCACTTTTGGCCCCGCCCACAGGGACTGGATCTTTTACATGCAGATTTACACATTTTGCTATAAAGGGCAGTAAGCACTTTTGTCTTTGCATTTGCAGCGCCCTCCACACGCTCGTAATGGCTGCTCAGACAGCCTCTCTTGCTTTAGCTCCCCACTCCTCGTTGTTTTATATTATTTAATCGCACAAGCGCAGTCCGTTTCGGCTGCGTTTGTGTATTTAATTAATTATTTAATTAAAAATTAAGTAACTGTAACAAGACAAGAGGCATTACCGGTTTGGCCGGAAGTAGTCACTGTAATTTCATTGTGAAATTACAATTGCAAATAGTGCCTTAAAAAACAGTCAGCTGGTGATGTTTTTGATAAATTGTTTAACTAAGCCCACGTGTTCGGAATGAACGCATCTGTGTCTTGGGCTGGGAGCGGCAGTCTTGCACTTAGAGGGCGTAGATGGGTAGGCAGCGCCCCTGCCTCCAGGGACATGTTTGCACAGCAGGAGGTGGTGCTGTCTCACCGCCCTGACCACTTATCTACCCTGCCCAGGACACATTTTTTTCGGGACAGCAGGTGCGTTGAAGTGCAGGAATGTGGTTTCACCAGCTCCCGAAGGTGAGGAGTGAAGGCAGAGACATCCCGCTCTGTGCCACTGGAGGAGGGGTGGACGGCAGACCCACACGATAAAACCAGCTGAAGTGTGAAGGAAGTAGCACGGCCATCCGTCGTCTGCTAAAGAGCTGCTAACGTAGCCCCACCACCATGGGACACTTTAAACCATCCCTGGCATTTTAGCCAATACTTACAGGGTTGTTTTAGCAAATGCTGAAAGTGAAACTACAATTCAAAGAATGCAATGCGTTGATTGCTAACAAGCACAGGTGTGACTCGTCGGCCGAGAATCTTAACAGCTGTTTAGAGGTTCCGAGCCCCTCCAACCTCCCAGTATTCGCCTGCAACAGCAGCGGTGTTTTGGAAAACCTTTAGAAGTTGAGAGCAGCACAAGTTCCAGTGACTGGGCGGGGAGGGGTGGCGAGTCCCTGCCTGCAGACGGCCCGTGATTCAAGCTGTATCAGCTGCCTCTTGGACACCTGAGCTCACAGGCACATCCGGGCTCACAGAGGAGGACTGCAGCCCATCTGGGATCCCAGCGTCCTCGACATCCTACTTCTCTCGCTGTTGAATCCCTCAGGTGCCCGCAATCTGCGTGACTCTGTGTTGGGGCTATATGTAACTTGCGTGACTCTGCATTGGGGGTATATGTAGCCTGCATGTTTCTGCCGTTAGGACTATCTGTAACCTGCGTGACTCTGCTCTTATTGTAAGTGCGCGACTACTGTGCACAATTTCGAGATACCCAGAAAAAAACAGATCGAAACGTATTAAAAGCAAAGATTTGTTTCTACTCTTGCATTACAGCGCCTAGAGCACTGGCACCAGCTACAAAAGATTCAGTAACATCTGCTAAACAGCACCTTGCAACATGGCCATCGGTAGCTTATCACGCACAAATCTGAATCATGTGTGGATATTATTTATTCACACAAGTGCGGTCCATTTTAGCCGCGTTTCTGTATTTAATTAATTTTTTTATCGCAGCAGCGCGGTCCGATTCGGCCGCGCTTGTGTATTTAATTAATTATATAATCGCACAAGCGCGGTTCACTTTGGACACAAGTGTGTATTTAATTAATTATTTAACCAAACAAGAACAGTCCGCTTCGGCCGTGCTTGTTCTCTTTTATGTGCCTCCCTTGGCGTTAGCTGCTAACTGGGATAAAGAACTGGGTAGGGGAGTCTCTAAAAGGGGCGTGGTCAATATTATTAAGGGCGTGGTTAAAAACACCTAAGCTAAAAATCTGTGTTTAGCATAGTGTGCCGCCCCACTGGTATTTTGCTGCTTCTATCATTGCATCTTAATATATAATACAAGTAACATTGCACCTACAACAATCCAGGACTATTGGCTTTGTCAGTGGGTATTAGTTCCATAAGCTAAACAAGTATCAAAAATGCAATAGATCTCGCCTTTGATAAAGTTAAAGCCATTTGCTTTGCTATTCAATACCATTAGCAAAGCAAATGGATTTAACTTAATCAAAGGCGAGACCTATTGCATTTTCAATGCTTGTTTTTGTTTCAAAGCTATCCCCCAAATGTGTCCCTGTGGTTTGAGTGTCTGCCATTTATTGCAGTATTATCCTTCTACCTGTGTTTGGTACTGTTTTATAAACAAGCACACGTCACTTTTCTATTGTAACACGCTGTTTGCTACCTCTTACATTTTATTTGCTTTAGATACTTGCACAAGTGCCACCATTGCCTACGTAACGTTTGTTCTTGTGTTTGAGTGTCTGCCATTTATTGCAGTATTATACCTCTACTTGCACTTTGTACGCTTTTGTAAATTGCACACATATCACTTTTTCCTCCTGTAATGTACCGTTTGCTACCTCTTGTATTTTGTGTGCTCACAATCGTCACGTTTGCCTTATGTAACTTAACGTTTGCTTTTGTAATTTGTTCACTTGTAATTTTCACCTCATGTATCATTACTGTTCCTATTGTGAAGCGCTCTGACCTTCGGGTAAAGTCCGCGCTATATAAAAACGCATAAAATATAAAAATAAAAATAAACATTTCTTTTTGACTCCCAGACATCACCCCAACACCACCTCCTACCGGTCGACTTCACTTACCCTCCCCTAAAGTAAAGACAGGTTTAAGGTGATCGTATGTTTCCAACCCGTTTTTAGGTTTCGCCCTGGCCTAGGGCGAAATCTTATGTCCTACAGTATGGGGCTTAGTCCCGCCTCCGTCTTCCATTGGCTAGCTCCATAAATGGAGGCTAGCCATTGGAAGAGATTGGCTGTCAATCACGCTTTCCCCGTGAAAACGCGATTCGGGGGCGTTTCTGTGTCTTTTTTAAGTCCCGCCCTCTCCTCTTCCCATTGGCTGGAATTTTACCTTCCAGCCAATGGGAAGGGGAGAGCACGAAAAACACGCCCACAAGGAGTTGTTGTGCCTTGTTTATTCCCCGCCCTCCCTCCAGTTGTCCGTGCCTTCTTATGTTTTTATCAAATTTTTGCCCTGATGGCTAAGGCTTATAAGACAGACGGCTGGCTCAGCTCTTCCCAAATGTGCCTAAACATCCTACCACCCCCCTCCACCGAAATTGAATGTTTCCAACGCACATGGATTTCGTATTTCTCCTACTTGTAAAGAGCGCAATGATTAGCGTAGGTTTTCTTTGATGTATTGCCATTTTTGTATCAATTCGTGTACATTTCTCCTGTTTTCAAAACAATTGAAATCACCTGTACCGGCCGGGGTGGAAGCTTTCAGTCCCGTTCTTTCTTGGGATTTGTAGTTTCGCTGTGACGCCACTAGCCCAGGCAGCGTGATTAGTAAACTACAATTCCCAAAGGATGCTAGCGAGAGACACCGCTCAATGGTAACTAGACGCGCAGCGATTGGCCGGCTGAGATGCAGTCAGAACTTTGCTGACCAGCGAAAACGGAGCGTCTGACAGTGCGAGGAGGCTGCTGGATCGCGGGGAGACCGGTAAAGACGCCGTGAGTTTTAGCGCTGCTTTCGAGGTGAGTGAGGGTGCTGTGGCAACGTCCACTGTACAGGAATCAGTCGGAGAGAGTTAAGATTGGGTGATCGCGCTCGTGGTTTTTGTGAGTCCCCGGACAACCCGAAGAGGTCTTTCGTCGCAGTGCAGGCGATGGAGGAATAGGTGGTTATGTGGATTTGCTTCCATGTATGACACGTGCATCTGAATGTTCACGTGCTTACCCCGAAAGACTCCCTCCACCCCACACCTTTATATTGGTTTTTAGGGGTTTGTAATCATTTCGAGGGATTGAGGACCCCGCCAGGAAGTTCTTTAGTCACTGTAAATTTGTCACGTATATTTATATTTTTGTTTGTACAGTCTGTGCTTGCTGTACTTAAGATTGTGCTTTTTGCCTGCGTCGCTTTGATTCTAGGGCATGCTATTTTTGTTTTACCATTCCTGTAACAGTTCTCTCATCAAGGTAACTGGTTCTATTGTACAGTGCTCGGACACCTTCGGATAAAGTCCGCGCTTTATAAAAATGCATTAAATAAAATAAGGATCAACTCCCCGTTCAAGCACAAATTCTTCCCACAAATCCCTAATTGCATGCTCGTTGCTTTAGGAGACCATAAGCTTCCGGTCTGCCTCGAAAACGTGTATGTCTGCTTGACCTATTGTTGCCGATTCCTAACCGTATAAATATTGGGCCTTGACTCCGCCCCTCGAAGTATTTTTGTCGCACCTAATGCTATTGGCTTCTGGTGTACCAGGCCAACTGCCCTCGTGTGTTGCCACAGCAGGGCACGGGGTCCATTTTGCATCTCAAAAGTACACTGAATCTTCACAAATTGAATGTTTTTGTTTTTTTCTTCGTTTCTTTATTTTCAGAAAGTAAACAATTATCTCGCTGCTGCACACTTTTCAAAAACATTAGTGTAGACTCTATGCTAGCCTCGCCTATTTACTTTGTGTGTGTGTGGGGGGTCTCTTCTCTCCCCCCCCCTTTTATATTTTTTTCCCCCATTCTGACCGGACCGCAAAGGGTATATCTTCTGCAGTGTGGGACTGCAGATGACACATCACTGTTACAGTCCTTGTTATCCACTGCTTCTCTGTGGAAAGGAACCTGCTTGGGTTTGTTGCACTGGCCATATTAGCAAATCATGCAAGTGCGAGACCCGTATGAGCTAATGATGCCCACTTGTACTACTAATCCTCTTAAAAATACTGTGGGTCAGATTCCTCAAGCATCGTACTGGTAAAAAAAAGATGAAACCTATTACTCTTTGGCTATTGACCTTTTCTGCAAGAAGATTGTTTTATAAGGTACTAAAACCTTTGTCTCGAACCACAAAATAGAGTACAAAGGGTGGGCTGGATGGAGTTTTGCCAGCCTATCCGCGGTCCATCTGTAAGAACAGTAGTTCCATTTTCACACTATCTCAAAATAGTCCTGGCCTGGAGAACCCCCAGCACCCCTGTGGACCAACCAGCTTGCCACCACTGGAACCAACGGCTGCCAGCATCTCTCAGCAGTTCCCTCATTAGTAGCACTTGCCCCAAAAATGACTATGAAGTGGCTGGGCGAGCTCTGGAGATGAATGGGAGTAATCTGACCGCTCCCTTAACAAGAGATTCTTCAGTTTCTCTTCTACTGCAATACGCCTACAATCTGTACCAGTAAGTTCCTGGGCTGACAGTAGACATTTGGTTGAGGAATGAATATGCCAGAGTTTCTAGGTGTAATCTGGTATCCTCTTGCATGATGAGAATGGACAGGGAACGGGGTACTTAATACCATTAGAGCAACTTTGCAGTTGAACCCAAGGTACTGTAGCCTCATTTACTTTGTATCTAGGCATTGGAGAGTGACGCTTTTAATGGGTATCTGCTCCTATGGTGACAGTGTTTCTATGAAAGTCCACAAGTTCTGAAGTGGGCTCGGATGAGGATGAAGTCACGTCATGATAGCCAACTTCCTTGACAATAAATGCAGGACAACAGAGCATCAAAACACCTTTGGTCTTATACTAAGTCAGACTGGTCCTATGTCCCTCCTTTAAGTACAGGTCATGCACAGCATTGGTGTAGCAGTAGCTTAATTCAAGCCACAAATGTTCAGACTTACTGATTCTTTCTCCTGTGCCTTAACGTAATCCTCTTATTGATGCCAATCTGCAAGCTTAAAGTAGAAGCCCATGCTTCCAGTGGTGAACCCAGGTCTTCGTTCCTCTCCCTTGGTTGAGGCTGAAACGAACCAAAGACTGCTATATTTCAGGTACCATGTATTCTTGCCAATAAGTTAGATGTATCACTTTTCACTGATGGTGTCGAAATTGGCTGGTATCTGTAACCACTATCCAAAACCTCTTGTCTGTTGTGAACCTTGAATACTCCACCTGAGGTTCCTGCAGGATAAGAGCCACCCCTAACCTCCATGGGGCCTAATGTAATACTGCGACCTTATAGTTATCCAAAAGTCATGTGGCATGACTGTTCAAGCACCACATCCTCTCACAACAGGCTCTAGATGACTGGCTCAACCGTTGCTAGCCTGCCTGAAACCCTTGTGTAACCCCCTCGTCGACCATTTCTGAGAAGGATTCACTTCAAAGGCAGACACACAAACCTAAACAAGGGTTGGTGAAAACGATTTGTTTTCAACTGCTGACTTCACACATGAAACTTGATTACTAGGACTTCTCTCGCACAAGCTTGCTTCCCTGCCCCCTCGCTGTGCTTGCTCTCCTGAGTGTGTGGCTCTGGATGGGTGTGTGTGGCTCTGGGTGGGTGTGTGTGGCTCTGGGTGGGTGTGTGTGGCTCTGGGTGTGTGTGTGTGGCTCTGGGTGTGTGTGTGTGGCTGTGGGTGTGTGTGGCTGTGGGTGTGTGTGTGTGGCTGTGGGTGTGTGTGTGTATGGCTCTGTGTGTGTGTGTGTGTGTGTGGCTCGGTGTGTGTGTGTGTGTGTGGTTCTGGGTGTGTGTGTGTGTGTGGCTGTGTGTGTGTGTGTGTGTGTGTGTGTGTGTGGGGGGGGGGGGGGTGGCTCTGGGTGTGTGTGTGTGGTAGTAATTGCGGTCTGCTGAGCTCGTCCGTAGGGTACAATAGGTCTCACATTTGCGAGAGATTAAGCTAATGGCAATGTAAATGACAATGCCATTTATTTATCTGTTTTCAAAACCAATACAAATTTGTGTCATTTACAATGCCAATAGCTCTAACTTTTCCAAAGGCGAAACCATTGCATTGTAAATGCTTGTTAAAATTCTTTGGAAAAAACCCCAAAAACGGATGTGCGTGTAGCTGTTTAAATTGCACAAAACGTGTTACTTTATATATTTTTGGACGCCTCGCGGCTTTTTTTTAATAGCACGGTAGGGCGCGCTTGAGATCAGTGCAGTCTTTCCTCACCTGCACTGCGGGGGGAGGGGAGGGTCGTGGCTGCCTCGTTCGCATCCCTCCTGAGACTGAGAGAGGAGCACCAGGGAACTTCACTCCTGCCTCACCCAACCCCAGGTAACTGCACAGAAGGCGCTGGCATGGGGTGTTTAACTCCGTATTTGTGTCCAGCTACAATGACACGGATTAAGTACCCCCAGAAACGCTCTGTCTCCAGAAAACTTTGTGCAGTCATTATGTTCATGTGTAATGGGGGAGGCACCCTCGTGCAGTCTAAACACTTCCCTCAGTGGCTTGCACACCCTTTCTCTGACGTTCACCTTCGAAGTTCTTTTGCACTTTAGTCCTACAGCGCAGACTCCCCCCTCGGTGTTCATTATACATTGTGCCACTTAGGTATCTATAGGGCACTTCTTTAATTTTCATCGCTGCTACAGAGGATGTCGCAGTCGCAAAAATATACCACAACATATAAGGGGCAGCGGAGCAGAAACATACGTCTCAGAGGTGTTTTTAAGGGATTGTCATCCAAAGAGCCTGCGTCTACGAGCACCTTTTTAATGCAAAGAAAAAACCCAGGCCCGTTTTATCTTCTTTTATTGATGAAACTACTAATATGAATGCATACTGCTTGCCTCTCCTCCTCTGTGGTGCTTTAAAACAAGAGACTGCTGACCTAAAAACGTACCTCAACGGAATTCTGATGGCCCATATCGGGAAGCTGTCACTCCATAACACAAGGGTAAAATAAAACGCATTGCTATTTACAAACTCAATAACTCAGACCTATTGCATTTCTAATGCTTGTTTACTTTAGCATCGCTGCAGCGGCCATGATAGTCTTTTTGGGCAACCACAGAGAACGGGTGGCCACCTTAATAGATGGGGTCCTTTTAGGTTTCTTTTTTTTTGTTTTTGTTTTTAAATATTTGTATTGCTTGGCATAGCTGCTGAATGCTCAGTGTATTTGTGGGGCACATAGGTTGAACGCCCCTGTACCTCTACAGTCTATTGCTCTTGTGCCTTAAAATAGATTATTTTGATAATCTCTCAGCTGATCTCTAGACGGAGTGAACATAAATTCCATATTTGACAATCAACCCTCGTTACAGTGTACTTCGTCATTGGGACACAAAGTCAGACAAAACATGGTGCTGTAAATCAAATGGTGTATTCAGCTGCGGGTCCTACCTAGCAGGTCAGTAGTTACTCATTGCATCCAACCCACAGCACTCCATCTGACGTAGCAAATATTCCGGAAGTTGATGAAATAGAAGATAGACCACACAATTCCTGTATCTAAATGAGTGATACTTGATTTATGACTCGGAGGAAGCGGGTGCTAGATGCAAAGAATGGAGGGCTTCTTGAGAAATGAAACGTTTGAAAAATAAAATAGGGACATCGGTAAAAGAAAAGTACTATGAGCACTCGTGTCAGATCAGCAAATTATGCGTGTTTCAAAAGAAAAATGTCTTAAGTGTCACAACAAGCTCTTCTCACGAGGAAGCACAACAAACGCATAAGTTTGATACTGAATATAATATAACAACTTTTCTGAGAATAATTTGCCTTTCACATTTAAAGAGTCTCAGTCGATTCTGAAAAAAGATTCTCAAAGGGATGGCATGTTTGATCCTATTGAAATACTCTATCTTAGTTGGAAATATTGTGGACGATGGACCATGTGTCAGAGTATGGATCAAAGGGAAAGAAGGGTAACTGGTTTATGTAATATGTTTTTTTCTCATTCCAGTTCTTGAATCCATAACAATGTGTGTTACTCTTTCATGGAAGACATAAACCTTGATGTTGTTGGGATCAGGTCATAGGGGATGTGAACACTTTGTGAAACATTGGGTTCCCAACATGAGCTCCCTTCCCAAAAGAGGCATCAATCAGTCAGTACTTTTTGTGAGCCGGTGTTTTGCGGTGCTCGGCACTGGTACTAAATTGATAACACCTGCGCTTGTCAGTCTGCCACAAGGTGGCGCTGTCTGAATAATTAAGAGGTAACCACAACACCAGTTATTTATTAAGTCAATATATAATAAAAAAATTACTGTCACCTGGTGCTCAAGACGTTTTTATAGCTTTGGGGGTCTGAAATAGTCCGAATTGTCACACTTAAAGGAGTGTAATGTTAGTAGTTCTTGCAGGAGCAATGTGTGGTGTAAGCTGCGGTGGCCTCCTTGCACTTATTATTTTTTTTATTACAAATTAAGCATTGGCGCATCATTAACTACCTGGACTTCTTCATGGATGACATATCTCCAGCACATGCCATCTATAGTGTTGAGACCTTAATTCACATTATTGGTAAGGTCAAGGACTAATTGGAAGGATGTTATTTTGGGTTGCACTCGGTGGCGTAGGCAGTGGGGTACGGTGGGTGCAGGCCGTCCTGGGTGTCATCACTAAGGGGGGTGACAAAATGGGAAAATATGTGATTTTAAACACATTTTTGCCATTTTGTCACCCCCCTCAGTGATCACACTTGTCACCCTGTCTTGACAAAATGGGAAAAATGTGTTTTAAACACATATGTTTGCTTCTATGTATTTATTAACTGTTCAATTAATTAAAATCATTACAGTAAAAACAATCCGCGAATAAAAAAACAATTATACTAAAAACTTCTGTTTATCTTACATAAAATTAAGTACCCCACCCCTGTACCAACACGAATGTCCCTCCCCGGAGTTTATAGTCGGTGCCGTGTGGACTTGCGTGGCTCTTTCATGAAGTCCCCTTTGATCCTCGCTAGGTAAACAGCGGGACAGAATTGTGGAAAACACCTCTTGCATTCCTATTGACCCCTCGCTGATGATAGCGCTGTCTGTGGCTGGCGGGTTAGGGATGTTTGAGGCCGCTAAGCTTATGTCCACCAGATTTGCAGTACCCTTCACCAGAGTTTTATTGCTTTCATTAGCAGCTTTCAGGGCAATCCTGATTTGGTGGATGAATTTTGCCAGCCTTGCTAGTGTCGTTGTGTCGGTGGTGGATAGACACAAGGCTGACGCTTCACTGCAGGACTCCAATCCATTCGCAATGCAGATTGGATGCAGGAGGCGCCAGCAGTCGTTGTTAATGTGCGGGCAGCAGCATAGGAGATGCAGCCAGGATTCCCTCATATAGGGGCATATTTTTGCCATTTTGTCAAGCCGGGGGTGACAAGAAACTTTCCGCACCGAGTAACACCTGACCTTGCTACGCCACTGGTTGCACTCAAGCCAAATAGGCATCATCTGGTCATCTTTAACCCAATTAGAGGTTGGTCTTAGACCAGAGGGAGTGTACGTTTTTTGGTCATGTTTGCATTTGATGAAAAATGGCGCATCCGCTAATCATCTTTATTTGAGTGTAATCAATATGAAATAAAAACAAGCGGAAAACAAGCAAATGAAGGAGAGAGATCAGCACCTCGATACCCTAAAAGGCGACAAGCAGCACTTTACAAATCCACCGTAAATTACAATCAGAGCTAGCAAAGGAAAGGGCCATAGTACTAGGGTGAAGAAACTAGGTAGAGTTTCATGTTTTTTGTTTATTTTTGGTTGCAGTTTTATATAGGGCATACTTGACTCGAAGGTATTGGAGAGCTATACATGAGATCCAGTTACATTACACAAGGACACCTACGTTTTTGGTAGGCACGGGGAAGTAAATGATTTACCCAGAATACCAGGATGTTGAGCCGATGCTGAGACTCAAACCTGGTTCCCCAGTTCCAAACTGGGCAGTTCAATCAATCAATCAATTAGTCATATCATTTGTAAATCGCACTACTCACCCGTGAGGGTCTCAAGGCACTGGGGTTGGGAATGCTGCTACTGCTCGAAAAGCCAGGTCTTGAGGAGTTTTCTGAAGGTCAGCAGGTCTTGCGTCTGCCGTAGGTGGATGGGTAGGGTGTTCCAGGTCTTGGCGGCGAGGTGGGAAAACGATCTGCCGCCGGAGGTCGCTCTTCCGAAGCAGGGGACTCTGGCGAGGGCGAGGTCGGCGGAGCGGAGCTGGCAGGTGGGGGTGTAGAAGCTGAGTCGTCTGTTGAGGTACGTTGGTCCGGTGTTGTGGCGTGCCTTGTGTGCGTTGGTGAGAGCTTGAAGGTTATCCTCTTGTTGACCGGGAGCCAGTGCAGTTCTCTCAGGTGGGGTGTGATGTGGCTGCCGCAAGGGATGTCGAGGATCAGGTGTGCAGAGGCATTCTGGGTGTGTTGGAGCCGTCTCAGGAGTTTGGTCGAGGCTCCTGCTTAGAGGGCGTTTCTGTAGTCCAACCTGCTGCTGACGAGGGCCTGGTTGACCGTTCTTTTTCGTTTTAGTGGGGATCCATTTGTAGATACTGCGCAGAATGTAGAGGGTGTTGAAGCAGGAGGAGGAGACGGCGTTGACCTGTTTAGTCATGTTGAGGGTGGATTTGAGGATGACCCCTAGGTTGCATGCGTGGTCGGTGGGTGTTGGAGCGGTTCCCAGTGTGGTCGGCCTCCAGGAGTCGTCCCAGGCTGAAGGGGAGGATCTGAGGATGAGGACCTTTGTCTTGTTCGAGTTCAGCTTCAGTCGGCTGTTCCTCATCCATTCAGCGACAACCTTCATTCCTTCATGAAGGTTGGTTTTGGCGGTGTGGGGGTCCTTGGTGAGGGAGAGGAACAGTTGGGTGTCATCGGCGAAGGAGATGATGTTGAGGTCGTGCAGATGGGCGACGTGGCGAGCGGTGCCATGTAGATGTTAAACAGAGTTGGGCTGAGGGATGAGCCCTGGGGTACACCGCAGATGATCTTGGTAGCTTCGGAGCCAGAGAGGAAGGAGGGGGTCTAGTCCAGGGCCTTCTCTTGGATTGTTGTGGAGGCGTGTTCGTAGTATGTGGTGGCAGACCGTGTCGAAGGCGGCTGACAGATCCAGGAGGATGAGGGCCGCCGTTTCTCGATTGTCCAGCAGATCTTCTCCAGCTTTCGGTCGGTTTGCTTGGAGGCCCGGAGGTCTTCAGTGAACCAGCTGGTTTTCTTCTTGGTGTGACTATTGGAGTTTTTTTTTGATCGGGGCGAGGGTGTTGGCGCAGTCGTTGATCCACTGTCTGAGGTTGCGGGTGGCGGGGTCGGCGGGTGGGCTCTGGGCGGAGGTGGTGGTTAGCTGGTCTTCGGTGACTTTGCTCCAGCAGTGGCGAGGCAACTGTTGGGTGCGGTGGTGCGTTTTGGGTTTCTTGAAGGTGAAGTGGATGCAGCGATGGTCGGTCCAGTGGAGTTTGGTGGTGTGGTTGAAGGAGACGTGGGGGGCTTGCGGAGAAGATGGGGTCAAGTGTGTGACCGGCGGAGTGGGTGGGTGTTGTGAAGAGTTGTCTGAGTCCGAGGTTGGCTAGGTTGTCAATCAGGGTGGTGGAGTTGGCGTTGTTGTTGTTCTTGAGGTGGAAGTTCAGGTCCCCGAGGAGGATGTAGTCCATGGAGGTGAGAGCGTGTGTGCTGACTAACTCGGCGATGGAGTTGCTGAATTGTGGTCGGGGTCCGGGGGGGTCTGTAGATGAGGGTTCCTCTGAGGGTGGAGTTGGGTTCGGTGGGGATCTGGAAGTGCAGGTGTTCTGCGGTGCTGAGGGTGTCGTCGGTGTTGGTCGAGACTTTGAGAGTGTTCCTGTGTACGATGGCGATTCCTCCTCCTGCTCTGTTGGTGGTGTCCCTGCAGGTGATCTTGTAGCCTTCCGGGATGGCTATGGTTATGTCGGGTGCCGAGGCAGGGTTCAGCCAGGTCTCCGTCAGGAAGGCGACGTCTGGGAGGTTGTCGAGTAGGTCCCAGAGTTCAACAGCGTGTTTGTGGGTGGAGCGGGTGTTGAGAAGTATGCATCTGAGGTGGTTGAGTTATTTCCTGGTCGCCAACATGGTGGGGCGGATGCTTGTGAAGCTGCAGTTCCGGCAGGTGAAAGCTCCGTGGTTGCGCTTCGGGGCTGCCAGGAAGCAGGTGTGTGATCGTCTGGTGTTGAGTGCGTGGAGGGTTCTGGCATCATAGCGGTGTCAGGCGTTCGTGGAATCCAGGGGTCCTGGCGCTGGGCGCGGTCCAGGCGCAGACGGGCTTGCCTTAGGCGCCTTGCGGCGAGCCTGCTGCACAGCTTCGATATGAGGGGATGTGGGAGGGAGGAGCATCTGGGAGGCGGGAGCGGTGCGGCGAATGGGATTGCAGGGGGGCAGGGATGCAGCGGTGGGAAAAACGGGCGGGCTGCAGGAGAACTGGGCACAGGAAGGGAAAACAAGTTTAGGCAAGAAAACAAGTACAGGCACAGTGGAATAAAAAAAAGTCCGGGCAAGAAAGCAAGTACAGGCACGCGATTAAAAACAAGTCTGGGCAAGAAAGCAAGTACAGGCACAGGGGAATAAAAACATGTTTGGGCAAGAAAGCAAGTACAGGCACAGGGGAATAAAACATGTTTGGGCAAGTAAACAAGTTAGGCACAGGGAAAAAGTACAAGATTAGGCAAAAACAATGCAGGCAGAGCGGTGCAGCAGGGTGGGGAGCGACCTGCCTGCGAGCAGGGTCAGAGGCAGTTCTGGCCATTATGCCACAGAGCAGGAAAATTGGGAGCCTAGAGAGTTCTGGCAGTCATTATTGGTTGTTGAAATCTATCTGGCTTTGGTGTCCAGGAACGTAGGAATTGTAGTTTAGGATCAAGGAATGCAGCAAGTGCAGAAAGGGAATACTGGTAAAGAATCAATGTTAGATATTCCATGATACTTTCCCACAGTCAAAGAGTTTCCATATTAACAAAAGCTGCAGACATGTCATGCCTGGTATGCAAATGATAACTTTTTAACAAGCATGTGCATCAGCACCAAGCATCTGAATTTCATGCCCTACCCTTGCTTCCATAAAAAATCAGAGATGGTATGTCTCACTGCATGATGTAGCAATTCTTGGGGAAGAGCACCATCACCCAGAGCTTGGCAAAACCGTTCATTTATCGAGGTGTTTGTCTTGCCCATGTTTGCCCAATTCTATAGCTTAAGAACTGCTCAGTCTCGACCCTAGACCCTTACAGAGAAGCTCAAGAGTCCTATTACACAAGCGCCCTGGGGTACAATGGGAGTTTGCCCCCGCTTTTCTGTACCCCCGGGGCATTTTGGTATTACAGAACAGCCCGCAAATGCTTGTGCTGCCCCTTCTGTGATACAGATAGCGATGGCGCACATAGAGCACTAACGCTGTCATTGAAGGGTATTCCCTCATTTGCATGGGGGCGTGGCTCCATGCAAATGAGGGAGCACCCTCATCTGTAAAACTGGGAGCCCCACATCAGTAATACTGTGCTTCTGCGCTCGCACAGTATTAACAATGTTGTCGCAGAGGCAAACATGCCTTTAGAAGGCGCATTGAAAGTGTGCCACAAAAAGGTGGCTCACTCTCAGTGCACCTTCTAAATGCAACCCTCTAAAGGGATGAAAGGGGTCCCATGGACCCACCAGACATCCCTTGCAGGCGGGTGCAGCCACTCACTACACTCGCCAGCAAGAGGATCTCAAATCCCTTAAAAAAGAATTCAACCCGTCTGCACAGAAAAACACGGAGCAGCTTTCAAACAGCAGCGCATTCTTCCTGATAGGGCACACTTTCCATGTTTGCACCCGGCGCACCTGCTTTAGGGCCTCAATTCTTCCAATGCCTCAGAGGTCTTCATCATGCACTCCTAAGATCCTTCATCCTCAGATATGTAATGCTGTGAACAAATGACCACCGCTCTGCCAGTTCCCTTGTTGAAGTCTTAGCTATCATCACTGAAACCCAACTACTCACTAAATGTGTTTCTTCTACAATGTTTTCGAATTTGGTATGGGATTGTTTTGTTTTTGAATAAAACAAATTGTCTTCTGCATTCAACTGTATGACAATGAGTGGGCGGTTAAGGAACAAATGTAATCATGTAAGCATTGTTCTTCAAATGAAAAAGAGATGAAAATATGTGGTACAGCAATTGAAACTGCAGAAAAGCATTTGATTCCCACTCTAATTGTTAAGCTAAAATTGCTAACGCCGTGCTTTGCCATTTTGAAAACACAGGGATGAGCTGTATTTACAATGATACGGCGCACCCTGCGTTTTCCCCTAGTGCTGGTGCTAAATTTCGCTGCCAAGCGCCAACTAAGACCCTTGAACTATAGTGCAAGGATGCCTGCATTGAGGGAATGATTATGTATGTGCAGGAAGGTGTCAATTCCTGTAAATAAACAATCACTAATGGTGATTATAACTCCTATGTGTGCTGAATTATGCAGCACACATAGAAATTGAAAATCGTCATTTTTTCATAATTGTTTATGTGCAGGAAGGGACACCTTCCTGCACATAAACAATCATTAAAAAATGATGAATGCACGATGTGCAGGACACCTTCCTGCACATAAACAATCCTTGATGGCGATTTGCTGTTTCTATGTGTGCTGCACAATGCAGCACACATAGAAACAGCAAAAACTAAGAGAAATTATTCATTTCTCCTCATTTTGCCTTCTTAAGACTAGTTTTTTTTTTGGTTATCGTTTTGGCGCTGACCATATTTATACAAAAATGTAAATAGGGGGCAGCGTCAAAATCAATGGGTGTTGCGGCGGAACGACCACCACAACATCCATTGCCTGCCCCTTTCACGCTAGATTTGGCTTGAAAGGAAGCCTTATTTACAAGGCGGTGTTCAGCCAAGTTAACTGGATTAATGCTGCCTTGTAAATAAGATGAGGGGTTTATCGCCACTGGAACGTCATAATAAGTGACTTTCCTGTGGCGATAACCCCTTGTAAATATGCCCCTTGGTTCAGAAGGCCAAACCTCGACCCTGTATCCGGCCCGTACTCCATGTCGGTCGGCATGAACTCGTGGCTTCCTCCTGGTCTGGCGTGATCAGATCACCACAGTTAGCACTGCGTGATTCTAATCACTGTTTTCACTTAAATCTTTAAAATGGCATATTTCCGGTTCTACCGATTGGATTTCTGTTGGTTAGGTCTCAAAACATGTATTCAATTTTGATCTATTTTTCTAAATTCATGTGGGATTTATCTTGTGTGATGTTTTCACTTTATTACTGTTTGAAGCACTGCATAAACACTTTACACATTACTGTTAATTTAAAAGTGACTGCTTTTGTGCCAAGCTACCACAGGGTTAAGCGCAGGTTAATTATCTAATTTGGGGTTTGCTTGTGTTTCACCTTAACAGAAATTGTGGTTGCTGCTTGACTAATGTTTCACTACACTCAACCAGTAACCCATGTTTTACACTACTGGTATAGTCCTTTGCGTCTTCATCCCACACAATCAACATAACATTTTTTACAAGCCTTTGCTCCACTGTTGAGGAAGGAGATTTAAGCTGGAAACTCTCTTTTTATGTCTGTGTATAGTCCTTCAAGAGGTATCTAAAACTCTTCTGCTATCCTGGTGACCATGCACTTGCCCAAATCTGATCCTTCCACATTTGGAGGGATGTCAAAAATAAAGACGTTCCTGGCCTCCCATGCATTCTTGAAAACATCAATTTACCAGTCCATATCACCTTGGCAGTTTTGCACTGCCCCAGGCATTCCTGCAAGTCCATGATTTCCTTTCAAACTCAGTTTCACCTTTCCAGGAAGGATTGAGTAGGCTTCTCTAGTTGTGACATTTTGTCTTCCATTACCCAAACAAACCCCTGCAATGTATACAATCTTAAATTCAGTGCAGCAGAATTCTTAACAATCCTCGAAAGTCCTTCAATTATGCTAGAGTTTTGGGGGTATTATTTCATGAATGCCTCAAACAGTATTGAGTCTTATAATAATAATCCACATTTTACAATCACCCGTTAGGGTCTCTAGGCGCTGGGGGCCGTCGGGAAGATTAAGCAAGCTATTGCCCAGAGTCGCATGGTGCTGGGCTAACCTGCCGCCGGAGCCGGGGATCGCAACCCTGATCCCCAGATTCCAGCGTCAGTCGCCCTGGCCGCGGCGCCACACCTCTCCCTTGTCTCTATCTCTACTTTCTACTTGTCTGGGTCCTTTTAGGTGTGAAAACATTTAGTTTCTCGTACTCTTTTTGTTGCTATTTGGGATAGTTGAGCATCTTGAATTGCCCCCCTTCTGGAGGTAATTGTTACTGGACTGATGAGAAAGTGTAGATCGAGCAACGCTCCAATATGGCCGCCATTTTAACCGTTTATATTCACACATCCTATCAACTACAATGATAATGATCTGCACAAATGTATACTCCACAGTTTCAAACCTCAGTATGTCATCAAGATAAGCATATAGTGGAAAGTACAGATTTACTATTCTAATTGTACTTCCCTGGAAGATTTAGTGATAGTCAATATTGTGGAGTCGATATTGTTGCAGGTTGATATTAAGAACTTCATTTTGTGACTCTCCGCTCCTAGGGTGCATGCTCCAAAGGTGGCCGTTAACTCTCCAAATTGCCTCAACCTTCTCCCCACAGGTAAAAGGTGTTGGAATTTTTCCTTATTTGCTTACTCTCCACCTGGTTGCTTATTGAACTGTCATCCTTGTGCTATGGTCACTCCAGAACACTGTGTGCTAAATTGTCCTACTATAGGCTGTGTGCAGCTCCGCATCTACCATCAGAAAGGGTGAGGCACTCTGTGATCAGCATGGCACTGATTTTCCCCTAGTCAGCTTCCACTTGTTTGTAGGGAGCCACCCGTCCACTACGTGGAACGCTGCCCATGCTGCATGCACCCTGAGGATGGACATTGCCAAGGTTATAAATAAATGGGGCAGGGGCAGCTAGTGGTCTTGTTCCTGCACTATGACACTGTGGGACAGGTTTACCATTTAATTATGCAGCAGCAGTAAATTCTGTGCTGTGTGAAAAGGAGAGAGGAGGAGGGTGCCATATTTACAGAAATATGGCACTCTCCACCCCTTTCTCTAGCCGCAGCGCTGTAATCGGCTGCTGTGCACCACAGAGACTCCTTTGCGCCATAGTGCAAGGGTGTATCCGTGAGTATAGCATAGGATTTGTTCTGGGAGGGTACCCCTCTAGTACAAAATAGTATGCATAGACTGACTTAAACCATTTTCCCTCTTTGTATGTGTGCTGTACAGTGCAGCACACGTACAAAGTCGGAAAAGGAAGGAGATTTCTCCTTCCTTGCACCTACTTCAAAAAGGCATAGTTTTCTGATGCTAAACCCGGTCTACTTTATTTAATAAATTGGGATTAGCATCAGAAACCTTGGGTGTTGCATGGTAACGCCCATGCTCCAACCATTGTACGCCCCTTGGCGTTAAGTAAGCTGCTTTGCGTTACTTTCATGTTATTTCAAGCGCTAAACAGTTTAGCGCTGGTAAGTAAATTGAAAAAAAAATACTTTGCACCGATTTGCGTCATTGTTGTAAAGGAAATACTGCGTAAAATCTTAGTAAACTCCCCTCAGTGTCTGCTTATTTGAGTAGCTCCCCGGCCCTACTGCCCCTGCACTAACCACTACAATACTGATCTTGCCGGCTGCCCTGCACCTCTTCTGTCCCCCTGCAGATCTGATGTTAAGGCATGTTGAGAGATGGAGGGATTACTCGGAGACAAAAGCCTTTCAAATGAGTCCCATGGAGCCGACAAGCTCCAGCTGTAAACAGGGCAACATCTGCAGCATTCAGACATGTATGCCAATGTAGCTTAGTAGTAGAAATTGCAGCGGGAAAATCTAAGCCATTGGGGTATAAACTGACAGCAGAATTTATGCAGATGTAAACAATGTCTTGAAGAGCTCTTCTAACAAGGAATTAATGCTGCTTCCACTTCTTCAGTACATTACATCGGCCCATAGCCCCGCATTAGAACAGACATCTTTTACCCGTACTCATCTTGACACATAAACAGATGCTGGCCTGGAGCTTCATGTGGTGCAGGCTCCTGAACTGCCAGAATCCAGTCCAAGTATTGGGTCTTGCCCAGGGAGTCATGTTTCTCGAATAGCAATCCCCTCCTTCTACCATAAATATGTGCACAGTGTGAATGCCAACAGCTGGACAGCTAATGTACATGTTTTCATCCAACTTAACCCATCACATTATTGTTCCTGTAATCCCAAACCTAAACATTATGCTGTGCTGTGTATATATGGCTGTGTTGGGTGAGGTATGGGGGATGGGTGCTACT
The DNA here is from genome assembly GCF_964261635.1 of Lissotriton helveticus. Lineage (NCBI taxonomy): Eukaryota > Metazoa > Chordata > Amphibia > Caudata > Salamandridae > Lissotriton > Lissotriton helveticus. Next base: position 147,220,045 of record NC_136071.1, read on the forward strand.
TATATTTTATTGTTCCTAAGCTGTGCAAAGGAATGAGCTGTTAATTACTCTTCCCCTCATGTCTGAGATTTAGACCCATAATCGCTGGCGAGCCATTAACACTGGTTAACACACCCTGTGTAGAGAGCATTAACCACTATTAACTCCCTGAGCAATGGGCAATAAGGCTTAATTGATCTCTGCATACAAAGTGGCAGGAGAAGCCTAGCTCAGAAGAAAAAAACCTTTTGTATGCTCATCTGCATTGCTAGAAGTAATTGCATACAAACCATGGCGTGATCAACAGCTTGATGACAACACACAAAACAAGTGTAACGTCTGCCTCCTTCATGTACACATGACTCCTGTGCTGAGTCCGGCATTTAGCATCTGACGTACAACATTCATACTTTTTTCACTACGCTCAGTTCTTAAATTATTTCCACCTTTTTGTGGAGTACATTTGTATTGCAAAATCCAAATATTTCTTGTCAGACTTCCGACTCTTAACTGTAAATTTACTGCTAATTCTTGGATAAAATGGTGGCAGGCCAGTGGTCTTTCTAAAGCAGACTCTCTTGTGCATTTCAATACTTTTATATCTGAGTACCTTGCACCTCTGTCACTAAATACATTTGTGCATGCTTTGTGGCAAAAATGTTGTTGTGGCTGCCGCTCTATTTTCTTTCTAGCTGTTTACTACGTCCGCTGGTGTCTCGGAGGTGTTCAAGTACCAGCAATGCTTATTGGTTTTGATTGGGTACCAGGGAGTCCATGTAGTTCTTGATCCAGTCGTCGAAGTTGTTGATGTCATTGTCGAAGTTGTCTATGGGTCTAGGATGATCCATGTTGAGGGCGCTGAAGCAGTCTGCTTCAGTGATTTTGCCCCAGCTGCGGCTTTGAATGATGAACCTGGTAGGGGTGTTAGGTGTGTTGATTTTGAAGTGGATGATGAAGTGGTCTGTCCATGCGGTGGAGTTCTATTTGATGCTGCAGATGGTGATGAAGAGGGATCCAGTGTGTGTACTATGGTGCGTGTTGGTTCTGAGACAAGTTGGGTGAGTCCAATGTTGTTCAACCTTTCCAGGAGTGCTGTAAAAAGGGGGGTGGCTTCAGTCTTCCAGGTGAAAGTTGAGGTCACAGAAGAGATTGTAGGCTCTGGAGTCAATGGTAAGCTGAGAGATAAAGTCGGTGATGAGGCTGGTAAAGGTGGCTTGTAGTCTGGGTGGTCGGTAGGCTAGGGTTCCATTCAGGGTGATGTTTTTTTAAATCTGCAACTTGAAGTGCAGGTGTTCCATGAATGGAGTTGCAATCTCTGTGGGTGTTGTGCATTTGATGGATTCCTAGATGGCAGCAAGTCCTCCTCCAGGCTTGTGAAGGCGGCCCTGTTAAGCGATCTTGCAGCCCGCTGGGATTGCTGATGCGATGTCGGGAGCTGATGAAGGTGAGAGAGCGCCATTTACAGTGAAATTTGTAGGGGTGCATCATATGTACAAGTAGTCAACACCCGTATATATAGAGGACTTTTAATCATGTTTAGATGCAATGTGGGATGGAGAACAAGAGTAATTGGTATTAGAATTCTGAAGAGCCAAGGTTATGAATTACATTCACATTTGCTGTTAACATAGAGATGTAGTTGAAATGAAATATTTCACTAATGAGAAGCGTGTTTAAACAAGCACTGTCGTGATTTCAGATTTGCTTATTGAAATGTATAACTGTGTCATTTATACTCGATAACTAGCAACAATAGAAAAAGGCATTAGCTATGAAGGTTAGAGGCCTAGGGAACCAAGGGATTGCTCATGCAAAATGTTGGGCCTATAAATCAAGTCGAGGCCTAGTCTATGCAACTCGTGCAGGCCTGTTTGAAAAAGTCTTGCTTAGCATTTAGCTGTGAAAATGTTTTATAAAGATGCTTTTAGAAAACTTTGCAACATTTATGGAATGTGAGCCGAATTGTATGTATTCCTTTGCAGGTGCACCACTGTGTAGGCATCAGAGTAGAAGGGCCCATTGTGTATGAGAGTTAGAAATGCTAGACTCAGACATGGAGGAGTAGACCAGGAATTTGAAGATACAACTTGAAGCGACAGAGAGTCTGAGACCCAAGGACGTTTTAACGGACAAGGATGGAAGAATGCCATAGTGGAAAACTTCTTGAAACCAACACCTTCGAGAGGGGCGTACCGAAAGGCGTGTCGTTCACATTTTGGGGTTTCGTATTGGGACAGCACCCCGAGGGTGGAGGCAGAGCAGATGGGCTGAGGAGCTAGAGAGAGCGGTTGGATGGCAAGGAGCTTAGCTAGGATTGAGAATTACACCTGATTCAAGAGAACGTGAGTGAACTTCTTTGGAAGTCACCACGGCTGACACCTTTTGCTAGGATGGGCTGTTGTTAAGTAGGGATGTCACCTAGTATAGAGTAGGGACAGTCTAATTTGAACTTATGTCTATTATCCCAATGAGTACTAGAACCCAGGTTATAGCAATTTTGTTTAGTCTGATGATTCTGGAATTGATTCTCGTATTATTCATCAGTTGCTTGAGACTTTTCCGTAGAATTATGTTTGTATTAGTACCAGTGTATCTTTTGAACCTCTTGCTGAGGTGCTTGTATCTTCAGTTGTTTTTGGTTATGTAATATATCTTCAAACTTAGTTTTGGTCAGTGGTTCTTGGGGGAAGCTGTTGGGATTTCTAAAACTGTTGTTGATTCCATAGACAAGATTGCCTAATTCACTCTATGACAGGTAAAAAGGTCTAGTCGACCTGTGACGGGATTCTGGAGAATGGTAAGCAGACTCTAGAGGTAAAATCCCGCCTTTCCAGTTGGTAGCAGAGTAGGATGGTTTATCTTCTGGAGTGAGGGTAATCTAGAAGTAGGTTGGGATTTCCCCGAGGCCCATAGAGAAGCAATGAAGAGTGTCCAGAAAGCTGCGGAAGGATGGCGTTCCATGGAAACTGACGAAGAGTGACAGTGCGGCAGAAAGCAGCAGGTCGGAGGAGAGTGAGTATGAAAAGGGTCATGCGTTGTTAGATTGCGGTTATGTTGTGTTGCTGTGTTGTGTTGTCTTGCGGAGTTGAGTGCCTGTAGTGTGAAAGAGAACAGGTTGTGAGCGCGCGCCACCGGAGAAAATCTTAAGCTCGAGGGGAGTTTAAGTGGTTCGGGTGTATCGAACAATCAAAGTAATTGTCGACCATTGTAAGGGGGTCATGAGGTACCATTGATCGCCCGCAGGACCGAGATAGGGGGAACGAATGTGTGAGTGCGTGGGTAACGGACGCTGGTCGGAAGTTGCTGTGAGTTTGTAACCTATCAGTTGAGGCGATTGTCCGGTCGTTCGCGGACAGACATTTGCCAGTTTGGTGACAATTACAGATAGACTGTGGAAGTACAGTCAGGGAAGTGGTTGCTTGGTCGGAAGTAACCATTTTTCAGTGTATGATTGGGACGCATGCGAGACCGCGAGATGAACGGAGAGAGGAGGGGAACTGCTGCGAAACGGAGGCGAGTGACGTCAGAAAGAGCCGCGCTGGGATTGGTCGGCTAGCGTGGAGCCGCGCTGGGATAGGGCGGTTAGTGAGAAGCCGCGCTGAGATTGGTGGATTGTCATCAGGAAGTTAACGAGTGCAGTAAACAAGAAAACGTTGTGAATTTTCATCATGAAATGTTTTTAAAGTGTTGCGGAAATGTTTCAAGGGCGACAACAAGATAGAACCTCGGGGTGGGGAGGAGGCTCCACCCGAGGATACTCCAGCTTATTATACGGCAACAAATGTTGGGTTACACACCATATTGTGGCTTGGTACTTGGTGTAAGATGACAGACGGAAACGAAGAATTGACATTTCCTAAATATGGAACGTTTAGACTAGAGGTGTTGTATCAGCTGAAAGCGATTATGGCTGCGTTGCGACCTTTGCCCAGACCAACACAGGTTGAAGCACTAAATGCATGGATCAGGGCAGCCCATGAACGGAACAGAGATAGGAGACAAGAAAGAGTGAAACGATCAGTTAGGGCGGTCAAAGATGCGAGATGGGATGCCCTGGCCAAGAGGTGGAGGGTACAGACCATTGAAGGGGATAGGTTGTACCCGTTGTTGGTAAATACGGGCGATGCACAGAGGAAAAGTACAGAGGATGAGGACAGTGAGACAGACGACAGCCTGATAGAGAGGCTGTTGTCAGAGAGACCACCTCCATACAATCCTGAGTTGGAGGGAACGCAAACACCAGCAAAGAACTGGGAAGTCTCCGACGGGGATGGTGGGGGTAAAATGGTGAGTGGGTCGAGTACCTTAGGGGACAAGTTTTGCCCAGCAGAGGGAGAAAAGGCACCTCCACCTTCCCCAGTGGCGAGAGTAGTGGGAAGGTTTACAGTACAAAAAGTTCGGGTAGAAGAGTGCGTCAACTCTCAGAAACTGCCAGATGCTCTTACGGTACCGGTTACCATAGGTCCCATAGTATCAGTGTACAATCCAGAACAGAAACAATGCGAGAGTCCGCCATGAAGAGAGAGCGAGAGATGTGTCAGTGAGGACAGGAGTAACGTGGCGGATGGGTGGAGGCAGTTGCCAAGGCCCATAGAAAGAAGCACTCCTTTGGCAGCATCAGCAGACTCCTCAGAAGAGCAAATGGGTTGGAGAGAACCAATGGATTTGAGGGGACCGAGGCCGAGGTCGATGAGAGAATTAAGGCCAGATTTGAGAACTTGGGAGACTATTGTGGACACTCAGAGTGATAGATCGAGGAATGTGTTTGGATCTGAGAACCAGGAGAATAGGATGGAGTCTCACTGTGTGCCTAGTGAAAGCTGGCAGGAATGGGTTCGCGAAGGGGTGGGGAATAGGGGGGCGTCCCACCACACCTCTGGAGACAGCAGACAAGAGTGGGACCGTGAAGGCTGGGAAAACAGAAGGGTTCCCCCTAACACACCTGAAGAAAACAGGCGAGAGTGTGAAGACTGTGGCGGGAGGGACTGTAATGGGACCTCTAGCCAAGGTACATTGAGGGCTGCAATTAAGGCAAGAAGGATAGATGTGCTGAGGCTAAAATCAGAAGTGGAGGAAATTGTGGAAGGTACATTGCCACTAGAAAGAATCGAACTCTATGAACTGGACAAACTGTTATTTGTGGCGAAGGATGTTACACGGAGGGCTAGGACAGCTCATGAGAAACTCTCTGAATTAGCGAATAAGTATACCATGGATCTGACAAAGACAAAACCACTGCAGGGTGGCCATAGGTTGCAGTACTCGGACCAAGATCTAGAAGAAAAGAGGGTGATCGGATTTAAAACTCACATCAGAGAACTGATTGTGGGAATCCGAACATGGTCCCAGTTGGAGAAATGGGAGGAAAGGTGGTCAAGGAAAAAGAGTGTGAGACGGAGTGTTATTGAGACATCCCCGGGAGGAGGGTTGATGCATACAGAAGCGTACCCCTTGCGGGAGGTGGCTCATGGTGGATATGTACATGTACCCTGGAGTAGGGGAGATCTGGCTGCCTTTACGAACACATTTCCAAAGTTGCGTGAGAGTCCAGTGGAATGGTACAAGCAGGTAGAGAGGTTCGTTAAAATCTCAAAGGTGCTGTGGATTGATTTAAACACGCTGTTTGACATTGTGGTTCCAGGTGATTTGTGGATAGCATGTAAGGTCAGTGTGGAATGGCCCACAGCGGAGCCAGAGCGAGATACTGCCACCAATGGACCGTCGCCTAGGGTGATGGCAAAGTATGAGCAAGCGATCACGTGGTTAAAAACCAAGGTGCCACCACAGGACATTGACTGGGTGAAAATAGACCGGACTAGGCAGGAACCAAAGGAGACAGTGCATGAATATTATGAGAGGCTATTGCAGATTTTTAAACGGTACAGTGGGTTAGATGTGATGGACCCAAAGGACATGGGACAGTTTGTGTCCAAGTTTGTTTTGGGACTGAGGCCTGATATTTGTCTCATGATACAGCAACATTTAATTTGTTGGCAAAACAAGCCTCTGGATGAGATCCTGAGATACGCGAGGTATTGCAGTGACGAGATTGACTCGAAGACAAGAAAGCTTAAGGATAAACTGATGTTAGTACAGATGCAATCGGGAGGACAGGGTCAGTCAGGAAATGGCACCTTGGGGAGGAAATCGGGGGGACAGAAGAGGGACAACGAGGAGGGTCCGAGACCAAGGATAGATATAGCGACCCTGAAAAAGATGACCAAGTGCCATCAATGTAATGAGGTCGGGCATTGGAGACGCGAGTGTCCCCATAACCCAGACAATCAGGTACAGGAGGAGGAGGAGGAGGAGGAAGTCCAAGCCCCTCCAGTACGGAAGGTGACTGTGACAAAATACCAGACGACCAAAGGGGGGACTTCAGCCCCTAAGGCTCCGGTTCCCCAGCCACCGAAGATATCAGCAGGGAACAAGGTTTACAAGCAGATGCCTTTCATAGTCGAAGGGGACGAGTGTTATTACTTTGACCCCGTGACAGGACGGTACCTGGATGGGAACGAGGGCTGTACTCTGGGAGCGGTGCTGGAGGTAGATCAGAGAGGACCATTTGTGGAGGCAGATGTAGATGGACATCCCACCACCTTTCTGGTTGATACTGGTGCTTCTCGCTCTACTGTGCGATCTGCGGTAGTCCCTAACTTACCCCTTTCAGGACAGACCATCCAAGTTGTAGGAGTCGCAAACAGGAGAATGACAAACCCCCTGACCGAGCCAGTCCCTGTGAAGATCGGAAGTTTTAGAGATAGACACCAGTTCGTAGTAAATGTAAATGTATTTCGATTTATATAGCGCACGAATCACCCAGGGGTCTCAAGGCGCTTGCTTAGGGAACCCGTCCTGGTATTCCCCTGTGAGATACCCCGGCAGGGTATTCACAAGGTGAAAGCCAGGCATCCCGCCGCGAGGGGCCGTAGTGGAGATTAAGCAAGCTATTGCCCAGAGTCGCAGAGTGTGACCCCGTGAGTCGAGTAGGCACCGGAGCGAGAATTGTCGAGTCCGTGGAATTTTTGAGCCCGAGACCCGCCGAGGCGGGGAATCGAACCCTGGTCCACGGCTGATCTCAGCTTCCGGGTCTGCCGCCTCTAACCACTGAGCCACGCTTCTCCTGCAACAAAATGGTAAATGGCAAAATAGTGTGTGATTCCAGTCCCGTGTGCCTGTTAGGAAGAGACCTTTTATGTAAACTCAATTGCACCATCTATTGTACCCCAAAGGGAGTGGAGCTACAGACTAACGATGACGATGCTGACTTTAAAGTTGCAAATACGCATGTGTGCATTGAATTGTACCCTGCTTTGACGGTGGAGGAACTCCCTTGGGACTTGAGAGATTCAGTCTCACCGGAGGTTTGGGACTTTACAGGGGAGGAAATCGGATTGATTAAAGGAGTAGAGCCAGTCAGAATTCAAGTAAGGCCGAATGCTGAATTCCCAAGAGCACCCCAGTACAAGTTGACCCCGGAAACAATTGCAGGGATAAGACCCTTGATTGAGTCCATGATTAGACAGGGAATTCTAAAGGAGGTCATGGGCAGTCCCTGTAACTCTCCGATAATGGGGTTGCAGAAGCCAAGTGGGAAGTTCAGGATTGTGCAGGATTTACGAAAGGTTAACAACATAGTTGTTCCGTGCTGTCCAGTGGTACAGAATCCATCAGTGATACTGTTTCAGATACCGTTCCAAGCTGAATGGTTTTCTGTGATTAATTTATGTCAGGCTTTCTTTTCCATCCCATTGCACGAGGAGAGCCAATTTCTTTTTGCGTTCAAAATAGAGAGTCGCGTCTTAACATGGTGTCGTATCCCTCAAGGGTATACAGAGAGTCCATCGATCTTTAATCAGTTGCTGAAAAGGAATCTTGAAAGTATGATACTGCCGCAGAACTCTGTTCTTGTGCAGTACATAGACGACCTCCTTGTTGTGTCAGACACCAAAGATGCTTGTAGGATTGACACCATTGCCTTGCTGAACCATTTGGCAGAGAATGGACACAAGGTATCCCCCAACAAGTTACAGTACTGCCTATCTGAAGTGCAGTATCTGGGTCACAGAATAGAGAAGGGAAAGAGAAAAGTGTCGCCTGACAGTGAAGGACTGAGCTATTTAAGGCCCAGCGGTGCCAGGGAACAACACCTATAACCTTCGTGGGATACCTGTTTCGGCGCACAAGTGACAGAGACACGGGAGACTTCCTTCGGCGTCAAAGGTCAGAGTTTATTACTGCAGGGAGGCAAAAGTCACTAGAAGTACAACAGCGTGTAGGTTCTACGAGTCTGCTTCAAATTGTATATGTGAGTCGCTCTCTTTTATACAAGGTTTTACCATTGCACAACATGTGAACAAAAGGTTACAACCCAGTTCCCACGAAAAGACTTCAAAAGGGTCGCTTACATGTATTCAGAACCCCGGAACATAATTACTTTAACATCACCAGTTCCAACTGTAAAAGCACATCTTCCCACCATTAGGTACATTCCACTTGAGTTGTGAATAAGCAAAAGAAAGAGACAAGAACAGCTGCAGGGAAGTCAGACAGCAGGGAAGAGATAACGCGAGGTTAATATTGGATGTGCAATCGCAGCTTAAAAGGGCTTGATCCCAGCATGTGCGAGGCTGAAACAATAGACCGGCACGGCGGAATCACCTTCGAGCGGAGGCAATTGCCTTAGCAGATTCTCTTCCCCTAGTCATAAAAGACGCATGAAAGGAATATGCTTCTTCCGTAAAGCTTGGGAACTAAAAGGTCATGATGCGGACAGTTGCCTGTTCGCTGACTACGTGAGGGCAAGAAACAAAATGGATGCCGTATCTAAAATGGAACCCAAGGGTTCAGATGTAGAACCACGTAAATAAGGCGAAGCATGCCGGGTAGTGTAGTGAAAATGCGTACACTTACTGAACTCGTCATTTACGGTTCATAGATACCTTACTTGCCCATATTTGTTCATGCCCGGAACATCGTAACGATTCTCACGGAACCTCAGACGCTCCTTTTGCCCTCATGTAGGCAAGAACTAGTCGAAGTCGGAGTCGATCTCGATATTCAGATGTTGTTGGAGCATAATTCTATCCATCAATGCCTCTTTGGTAACAGATGGCCTTCTTATACACGTTGTAGCGCAAAGGCCACATAAGGCAGGACCACACTGTACACACAGACAACACGTGAACAGAAATGTCACAACAACCCCTATAATAATCAGAATCTTCCAACCCCAAGTCGACATTAGACCCCAAAACCATCCTAGAAGCGTCCAATCTCCTTCGTCCTCGTGTATGGACTCCGAGATTTTGTGCAACTTGGAGATGGCTTGATAAACCGTTGGAGCGTTATCAGGTATAAATATGCAGCAGCTCGAATGGATGACCTTACACACACCGCCTCTATCTGCTAGAACAACGTCCAGTACCATACGGTTCTGTAACGCCATAAGCCTATCTGCTTGAAGCTCTGCTGTCAGATTACCAAGGGCGCTTGCAGTTATGTTAGCAGCTGACTCTACTACACGAGTTAACTGTCTCAGATTTCTGCTATTGACCATAGGGCCCCAAAACGGTAGAAAACCCTTGAAGAAGTCTCCTGCTTCTTGGCCGGAAGTATCCTCTTTACTAATGACACCTCTCACAACTCTGGTTTTGTGATAGTCGGCAGCAACAGTGAAAGTCGGGGGCAAGAGATTTGCAATATAGCAGGTACCTGAGAAGTCATGTGGTAACCACGTGTATGCTCGGTCATAACATACAAAATAGGTACCCTTGGCAGTCAGAAAGACAGGGGAAGAGAGCATCGGTAGAACGTAAGTATCCACACAAGCACTCTTCCCAAGCTGGGCTCTTGGATTTCGGCCACGACCTTGCAGACAAAAGTGGCCTAGGTGAGGTACAATCCAGATTGGAGACGAGCTTTTAAGCTGCCTATCACCCACTGATGTACTATACTCAGCCTCACTAAGGTACTTATAGGTTTGCACCTCCTCTTCTGGGATAAGTGACGTATCGAAGATATCTCTATCTAGATCGGCAATAGCTATCATAAGAGACTTGTGATACGGGCCAGGACCAAAGTTTGCTGAGCGTGGCTCTCGATGGGGGTAGGAATCTAGTGCACTACGGAACATGGTTTGGAATGCTCGAGCTGACCCCTGGGGGCTGTATGGAAGAACCAAATATGGGATACCCCTGTCCATGGTATGTGGCATTAGCCCACACACCCAACAGTTTGTAGTGTTTACCACCAACTGATGCTGATGCAGAAGTTGCACAAAGGAATTGTTTCTAAATTCCGCACGTCTGACTTGTTCGTGTTGGGGTAGTAGGTGAAAAGAATGTGAAGAAGCAGTAGTGATGAAATTTAGATCGTGAGACGGAAGAGTAGGTAAGGTAGAAGGTAATAATAATTGAATCCCAAAATATACTCCACCCACCAGTAGCATTGAAACGGTTAGAAACAACATAAAGATCTGAAATAGAAAACACTTTGTACAAAACACTTTTGATCTTTGCGCCAACATTTTCTCTCTTTCCGACAGCTTCGAGAAGTCCATCCTCTAAAAAACCGTCTGTGACGTTCTTGACGCACTTCGTTCTGAGTAGCGATTGCCAATTCCCAGGAGTTCCCAGAAATCGACAAAAGCAACCGACCTAGTGTCGATAGCTGCTAAACAGAAGGAAGTACCCGCACGGCCCTACGGCCAACCCAGATGATAGGTTAAGTGAATTAGAATCAATTCAATAATAGTCTCTTAGCTGCATGAAAAGAAAAGGTAAACACAATATATAATGTCCACAATGTTCATGACAACAGTAAGGGGTACTGTAAATTCAAAAAGGGAAAAAGAAAAACAGAATTCTTTTATTTGTCCTTAACGCGCGGTCGAAGAAAGTATCGACTTTTCCCGGGTTGAGTCTGATCTTCAAACAGTGGATTGGATGGCGAAAAAGTGTTCGATTGTCCAGGCAATTGTCCAGTACTTGTATTCCCCAATATTGAAGGAAGGGAAATTGTTTGAGGGGAATCAACAGGGGTGTCAGATAACACTGAAGTGTTCCCTACAATCTGTGCTTCGCTGAATGGGACATAGCGCTGGGGAACGTCAGTTTCAGACGAAGAAAAACCTTTACGTATCCAGGTGTCTGCCGGCAGAGGAAGCGGAACCTTCTTGGTGTGGGTGGCATGCACCCAGTTTTTCCGTCCCTCCAGTCGAACCGCCGTCCTTGTCGCCAGTAGCACCTGGAAAGGTCCCACAAATCTCGGCTCAAGATTCCGTTTTCGTCCGAAGTTTCTGGTGAGGACCCAGTCCCCCGGTTGTAGCCGATGACCAGGACCCTCAGTTTGTGACGGTAGAGCCTCAAAGACCTGTTGATGAATCAAACTCAATTTAGCAGTCAGATCATATAGGTAATCTATTAACATTGGATATTCAAGTCTGTTCAATTCTTTAGGCCTCGGAACCCCCCAAATGTTCGCAGGACGGCCGAACACAATCTCATATGGGCTAAGCCCTACTCGAGAGTGTACAGTAGCCCTGGTTGATAAGAGAGCTAGAGGCAAAGCGTCAGGCCATGATAAACCAGTTGTTGCCTGAATTTTAGCAAGTTTTAGTTTCAGGGTGCCATTGTATCCTTCCACCAATCCCGCTGACTGAGGATGATTAGCACTATGGAATTTCTGGGATATTCCCAAACCACGACACACACTCTTCATCACACTTCCCACAAACTCACTTCCGTTGTCCGACCATACAATCCGAGGCATGCCGTACCTGGGGAAATACTCTTTGAGCAGAATTTTAGCTGTGGATAGGGCAGTATTATCCTTAAGAGGGTAAGCTTCAATCCATCTGGAGAATGCACAAACCACGACTAAAACATACTTCAAATTGTTGCATCTCTCCATGTGGATGAAGTCTAACTGAATAACTTCGAAAGGACATGTAGGAGGGGCAAAATGACTAGGTGGAGTGGGGGTGCCCTTACCGGGATTATGCATCAAACATACCATGCAATTCTTAACCACTCTCTCTGCACATTTAGTAATCCCATCATTCTTCCATACAGGGGACAACAACTTGCATATGCCCTTCGAGCTAATATGTGCTGTGCCATGGGCCATCGTAACAACAGCAAGCACATATGCATCCGGTAACATCCATCTCTGTTTCTCTGACAAATCAACCCAACATCCATCCTCGTCTAATTTCCCCGTGCTTTCTTTCCACTTAGTCTTCTCCATCTCAGTGGCCTCATTCTGTATTCCCTTCACACGCTCAACTGTGTCTTCACACATACTAGTTTCCGCAGGCCATCTCACTGAACTTGTAACATACATTCGATTTGTCAGATCTTTCGCTGTTTCTTTGGCTGTCTCATCTGCAAACGCATTCCCTCGACCAACATCGTCTGTCACTTTTCGATGCGCACTACATTTAATTATGGCCAATTGCTTAGGCAACGTAAGTGCATCCAAAAGGTCATTCACAAGCTGTCCATGCTGAATCTTCGTGCCATGCGACGTTAAGAATCCTCTTTCTTTCCACAGTCGCCCAAAACTATGTGCCACACCAAACGCATACTGACTATCGGTAAACACATTCTCTTGCTTTCCTCTGGACAACACACACGCTCTCGTCAAGGCGATCAACTCACTAGCCTGAGCCGAGTTCTGATTTAATCTCGTAGATTCCACAACCGTTCTCAACGTCACCACAGCATACGCAGTCGTCACATCACCATTCGGTAACTTAAAACAGGAACCATCAACATACAAAGTACCATCGGGATCTACCAACGGCGTATCTTTTAGGTCAATTCGACCTTTCGTTTCCTCTTCGGTTCTCAGATAAGTCATGTGATGCTACATCACTTGACTCCGTGTTGATCGGCAATAATGTTGCTGGATTCAACACATTACACCTTTTTATCCGTATGTGACTTGCCAATAACGTCAACTCATATCCGGACAACCTTGCACTTGTCAGATGTTGAGTTTTTGTTCGGTTCAAGAGAGTGTCAACTGCATGCGGAACCATCACCGTAAGCATATTATCCATGACCAGACCTGCGGACTGTCGAATGGACGCCGCAGCTGCCGCTGTTGCTCTTAAACAACTCGGCAAAGCTCTAGCTACTGGGTCTAAGGTCGAAGAAAAATAAGCGCATGGGCGCTGTTTGTCACCAAATTGTTGCGCCAGAACACTCAACGCACAACCATCCCTCTCGTGAACGTACAGTGTAAACGGCTTACTGTAATCAGGAGTACCTAACACAGGAGCCGAACACAACGCATCACGTAATTCTGAAAAACCTTTTTGACACTCTTCAGTCCAGGGCAAAGGAGTCGGAACATCCTTGCACGTGAGAGCTAACAATGGTTTCGCTAATAGTGAAAAATTTGGGATCCATTGTCTGCAGTATGACGTAATACCTAGAAAGGCACGTACGTCTCTCTGAGTTTTAGGCACAGTCATTCGAGAAATCGCTGCAATTCTCTCTGGGGTCAACCTTCTCCCTTCGTTTGATAATAAGTGACCTAAGTAGGTTACTTCTTGGCAACAATATTGCAGCTTGGAAGGTGACACCTTGTGATGTAAGTCACATAGATGCCGCAACAACGATACTGTAGCAGTTCTACAAATATCTTCGGTATCAGCAGCGACCAACAGGTCGTCAACGTACTGAATCAAGGCTGCGCCTGCCGGTAATATAAATGAATCAAGTTGAGTTTTAAGGGCTTGACTGTAGATCGACGGACTCTCACAATAGCCCTGTGGTGCGCGTTTCAGTCTAAAACTGCGACCACCTAATGAGAATCCGAATAGATCTCTGCTTTCCTCAGCAATCGGGATACTAAAGAAAGCATTCTTTAGATCGATCACCGTGAACCAGGAGGCAGAAACTGGAATCGGGGTCAACAAAGCCGTTATATCAGGGACCACGGGGAATTGTGGAATCACGATTTTATTTACTTCTCTTAAATCGATTATGAAACGATACACAGGAGGTTTAGATGGATCAGTGCGTTTTAAAATTGGTAGTACAGGACTATTACACACATTTCCTCGAGTTTCTTCAACGACATCCTTTTTGATCAGGTCGTGTACAATCGCTAATAGCGCTCGTTCTCCCTCAATGGAGATACGATACTGTGGTATACGTGGCAGTCGCACATTTGGTTTCAGCTTGATCATATAAGGTGAGATGTCCAAGAGACCCACGTCATTTGGACCTGTGGCCCATAGAGACGCAGGAAGGGAGCTCAATTCCGGTGGGAGTTTATCGATCGACAAGTACATAGGAGAGATTACTCTCCGACCTAATGTAAGCTCCACTCCTTCAGGGGAGCAATACAAAGTCGCATATAACCGTTTTAACAAATCCAAGCCCAAAAGATTCTCACCACAACCAGTAGATAGAATCAATGGAGCCTCCAGCTCACGAGGGCCAATCGTAAGTGGCAAAGGGCTGGAAACAGGATTGCTAACAGGGGCGCCAGAGAATCCAACGGAAACATTTGTTAAGCCAGACAAAGGTGCGCCAGGGAGTTTCGAATGCATGATGGAACTTTTCGTCGCACCAGTGTCTAACAGAAAAGGCTCAACTACGCCAGAAGTAGCTACTGCGACGTAAGGCCCACTCTGATCAACCGGGACTGATACTACTCCCTCTCTTTGTCGGTGGCTGTCCTAGTAATGATCGTTTGCAACAGTCTCATGTTCAACGTAGTAATCGTCCACATGATATTGTGTGGATCTAACTGACCCCGCATTTCGCTGGTCAAAACAATTATTCGTATCTGGTGAATTCTGGGGGGATCATTCTGGTTGTGAATAGTACCGCGGCCTCTACCTCGAGATGCCTGCTGAGGACCACCACGGCTTCCTCGTGGCGATACACCATTAAGACGGTCACGCAAAGCGGGACAGTCGTATTTTATGTGACCTTCCCTTCTACAATACGCACACTGATTATACCCAAGTGTAGATCTATAGTCAAAGTAGTCAGAACGTGGCTGTGTTCTGGAGGACTGTGATTGTGGTCTATATTGTTGTTGCGACTCATTTTGATTCGAACGTGGAGGATACGCTTGTTGCAACAAAACCTTCGTTTTGAGCTCTTTCGTTTTCTTATCTACGCGATCACTTTCTTCTTTCTCCCTATTCTCATAATATTGAGCCGTTGCTAATATTTGTGCAGTGGTTGAGACAGCCCATGCACTTTCTGAATTTTTCAATTTGTTGCATAGTTCTGGCAACAAATTTAATACGAATTTATCGACAAATAAACGTTGGCCTCCCTCAGTACCCATATCCTGACCGCTATGATCGACAAATGCCTCTTCGAACCTAGTGAAGAAATCGGAGACACTCTCGTCTTTCTTTTGCTTACAAGCTGATAATTTATCCCAGTTTACTCTCATCGCCGGCATAAGCGTTTTCATGAGCGTAATTATTCTCTGGGGCAGGTCTGAAATTACCTGCTCAGGCTTAGCCCCACCAACTTGTCGACCATCAGCCGCTATTATTGTAGCCCAATCACCGCCTAACTCATTCGCATGATTTTCCTGACGAATTTTTGCCCAAACTGGCTGTGGTACAACATTACCGAACAGCATGTCGATGTCGGCAAGGTTCATAATGGTCGCATCTACCAATTGAGACAACTCCTTGTAGTAACCCGCCGGATTCTTGCGTGGATCAGGCAAGGACTGTTTGACTTGTAAGACTTCTGATCGCTTCCATGGGAGGTGTATCCAAACCCTTTGGAAATGTGGAGGGATCGGAGGGGCAGCACCAGGATCACCTGGCATCCATACTGGCGGAACTTCTCTCATAGGATACTGACCAGGAGCCGCTTTCCAATTCTCATAGTCGTCATCAAACGACACTCAAGAAGGCACTGTTGACCTATGGGCTAACAATCGCTCTAAGGCACGTCGTACATCTCCACCTACAATCATACCATTCGAAAATTGACTCTGAAGTTCAATCATATCGGGCGGTACGGTATCTAAATCATCATTATACCATTTCTCCCTCAAAAAGTTACACATTTCTTCGAACACGAATCTCTGTGTAGGCTCATTAAACTGAGAAAACGTGTCGAAGACCACTCGTGGAGGGTAATTAACAGGATGTCTTATCCACCTATGTGCCATTGTCACTAACGTCTCTCTCTCCCTTCCACCAGGGATTTGACTTCGTCTCTGAGAAGTTTCAGAAACGCTGGGCGGCAGTATCGATCCAGATAGTGGTGAATAGAGCGTAGCAACAGTATTAGGGATACGGGTACGAACAGAAGGAGAAGTAGGAAAAAGAACAGGAGCGACAATATTAGAAGTGAACGTAGGAACAGTAGAGACAGACGAAACAGTCGAAGCAGCAGAAACTAGCGGCTGAGGTGGTACAGGCAAAGGTGCAGTAGGAATAGGAACAAGTGGTGGGACAAACGTAGGATTAACAACGGGCACACCAGCAGCCGCCGTAACAACAGGAGGGACAACAGGAGGAACGACAGGTGGGACTACTGGAGGAACTACAGGAGCTGTAGCACCCTGTGCATAAGGAGGTGGCGATTTCATCAAATACGCTAACAGGGGATCCTCCTTTGAATCCTCTTCTTTCTTATCAAGACTAGTTGGTAAGACCGGATAACATTTGTCTATCCTCATGTGATGTAGTCTAGTGGAAACTTCTATTTCTTTCTCTTCTTTATCTCGCTGGCATTGTTGTACAACTTGCATGATCGGAACGAAACCTTCTCTTCGATCCCTTTTAAGCTGTTTGATTTCTTTCTGCTTGGCCTCTTTACGCCATAACCGAAAAGAATCAAACATAGCTGGCCTAGCTTTCTTTTTAAATAATTTAGCTTCAAGATTATCTAAAATCGCAAGTTCAAAACTTCCATGCGGTGGCCAACTAAGGACACCATCTTTTCTCGTGTAACGGACCCAATATTTATTATAAATAATAGGACCCACACCATGTCGACTATAGAGCTCATATATCGGAGTTCCAACTGGAGGTATCGGACACAAGTCCTCCAACCGGGAATCCTTGTTGCAACATTTAAGGAAACCAAGAAATCCACTATGGCTAGGCATCGTGCACACTAACCTAGTATCAAACTTCAAGGGTTACCGAAACACTAATTCTTCGTGAAAAACAAAACCCTCGGTTTTTGGCAATTGCAATTGTCAAATAACAACTAAGGACCAACAACTAAGAACCACAAATGCAATGGAACCATGCATACAACAAAGCTTCAGAAAGCTCAACAACAACTAAGGACTGGGAGCGACCCACAAATACTTAACTGAAAATATAATAGCGTCACCCGGAAGGCCCGTCTATCGTCTCGCTGTACGAAAGGTCTACGCCAGGCGTCGAAAACAGGTCGACAGTCAGGGCATCGGTCCGTTGCAGCCGTCAGGAGGCGGGAATCTTCGCGGGAAAAATCTTCGGACCACTTATTTCGACAACAGGATCGATGAAGCGGGGTGCACCTTTTCCTCGGAGATTTCACACGAAGTTCCTCACAATCGTCAGGCTTTGGACCGGTACCGCCGATGTCGCCCCGAGTTGGGCGCCAACTGAAGGACTGAGCTATTTAAGGCCCAGCGGTGCCAGGGAACAACACCTATAACCTTCGTGGGATACCTGTTTCGGCGCACAAGTGACAGAGACACGGGAGACTTCCTTCGGCGTCAAAGGTCAGAGTTTATTACTGCAGGGAGGCAAAAGTCACTAGAAGTACAACAGCGTGTAGGTTCTACGAGTCTGCTTCAAATTGTATATGTGAGTCGCTCTCTTTTATACAAGGTTTTACCATTGCACAACATGTGAACAAAAGGTTACAACCCAGTTCCCACGAAAAGACTTCAAAAGGGTCGCTTACATGTATTCAGAACCCCGGAACATAATTACTTTAACATCACCAGTTCCAACTGTAAAAGCACATCTTCCCACCATTAGGTACATTCCACTTGAGTTGTGAATAAGCAAAAGAAAGAGACAAGAACCGCTGCAAGGAAGTCAGACAGCAGGGAAGAGATAACGCGAGGTTAATATTGGATGTGCAATCGCAGCTTAAAAGGGCTTGATCCCAGCATGTGCGAGGCTGAAACAATAGACCGGCACGGCGGAATCACCTTCGTGCGGAGGCAATTGCCTTAGCAGATTCTCTTCCCCTAGTCATAAAAGACGCATGAAAGGAATATGCTTCTTCCGTAAAGCTTGGGAACTAAAAGGTCATGATGCGGACAGTTGCCTGTTCGCTGACTACGTGAGGGCAAGAAACAAAATGGATGCCGTATCTAAAATGGAACCCAAGGGTTCAGATGTAGAACCACGTAAATAAGGTGAAGCATGCCGGGTAGTGTAGTGAAAATGCGTACACTTACTGAACTCGTCATTTACGGTTCATAGATACCTTACTTGCCCATATTTGTTCATGCCCGGAACATCGTAACGATTCTCACGGAACCTCAACAGGATTGAGACGATCATGAGAATGACGGTGCCTTCGACCCAGAGAGAGGTCAGGATGTTCCTAGGCATGGTTGGCTACTGCCGACAGTGGATTGCTAACTTTTCTCTGAAGGCGAAACCATTGCAGAAACTGACTCACAAGGACGTGAGTGATCCGGTACCATGGGAAACAGATTGTATGATGGCCTTTCTCGAGCTGAGAGAGGACTTGTCGCGCTCCGGCTCTGGGAATGCCTGATTACACCAAATCATTTGCATTGTTCTGCAGTGAGAGAGAGGAGTGTGCTTTGGCAGTCCTAGTGCAGGATCATGGAGGAGTCCGTAGACCAGTTGCATATTTCTCGGCTACTTTAGATCCAGTAGCCGCAGCGTTGCCCGGATGTCTCAAATCCGTTGCTGCAACAGGTGTCAGCATTGAAACATGTGAGAGTATTGTGATGGGATATCCACTGACAGTGCATGTACCCCATTCTGTGGAATTGTTGATGACCAGGACCAAGACACAGCACTTGACCAATAATAGGCTCACACGCTACGAGCAGGTTATACTTGCTGTGGAAAATGTGACTCTCAGGAGGTGCTCTGTCTTGAATCCTGCTACTTTGTTGCCATTACCAAACGATATAGAAGATGACTGGGAAGACCATGATTGCCTTGATGTGACTGAACTATGCACCAAACCTAGACCGGATATTGTTGATAAGCCATTGACGGACCCCGATGAAATTTACTTTGTAGATGGCTCATGTGTAAGAGACAATACTGGTCATTTGAGAGCAGCGTTTGCTGTCTGTACCATTTCTGGAATAATTGAAGCAGCCTGCCTGGAAGGAGTACACTCCGCGCAGGTGGCTGAGATAATTGCGTTGACGCGTGCCTGTTTGGCAGCCAACGGGATTCGGATCACCATATTCACTGACAGCCAATATGGGTTTGGGGTGGTTCATGACTTCGGTCAATTGTGGTCTCAAAGGGGCTACATGACATCATCGGGCTCCCCAATCAGGAATGGCGAATTTATCAGGTTATTGCTGGAGGCCTTGCAAGGTCCTGCAGAGATAGCCGTGGTAAAATGCACAGCCCATACCAAAGGTACAGATTTTGTGACAATGGGGAATCGTTATGCTGATGAAGTTGCACGATATTGTGCGGAGCAGGGATACTCCTTTACTGAACAAACAATTGAGGGACCAAAGGAAAGAACCGAACTAAGCATGATGGTTGAGGTGGCAGACACATGGGAAGAGTTGAGAGACATGCAAGGACAGGCGTCAGACTATGAAAGAAGGGTGTGGGAATCGGCTGGTTGTGTCAAAGGAGAGTTGGACATGTGGGTTTCGGCTGACGGAAGAGCTGTGTTGCCGAATGAGTTGGTGAGTGCAATGGCACGACAGATACATGGTCCTGTGCATCTGGGAAGGGATGCGATGATGCGTGTGTTCAGGCAAACATGGTACAATCCGAAATTTAGACAGGCTGCGGAAGCAAGATGTCAGAGATGTGTAACCTGTCAGCAGCTGAATGTTGGGAAAAGAACACCAGTTACATTGAGTCACATTGGGAGGTCCGGAGGACCTTTCTATAGGATGCAACTGGATTTCATTGAGATGCCGAGGTGTAACCGCCTCAGATACGTCTTAGTGATTGTGTGTGTGTTCTCTAGATGGGTTGAGGCATATCCCACTCGTAGGTGCGATACACTCACAGTAGCGAAACTATTGTTGAGGGAATTGGTGCCACGATTCGGGGTTCCGACCTCTTTGGAATCGGACAGAGGAAAGCACTTTAATAGCGAAGTTGTGAAGATGCTCTGCTCTGCCCTGAACATTGACCAGAGACTGCATTGTAGCTACCGCCCAGAGGCTTCTGGCATAGTGGAGCAAATAAACGGAACTCTCAAGGCCCGAATGGCAAAAGTGTGCTCATCCACATCCCTGAAGTGGCCCGATGCATTGCCATTGGTACTAATGAGTATGCGTAGTACCCCAGACAGGAGGACAGGGCTCTCACCTCATGAAGTACTGATGGGGAGGGCTATGCGACTGCCATCTATTCCTACAACTGCCTTGCTGAATATCACAGATGATCTGATTCTTGATTACTGCAGGGGACTTTCTGATGTCATCCGTTCTGTGTCCCTTCAGGTGCAGGCTGTTGAAATCCCGGCTTCTAGCGACCTTTGTCACGACCTATGCCCGGGTGACTGGGTCCTGGTGCGGAAACACGTTCGGAAAAGTTGCCTGGACGTGCGTTGGAGAGGACCCTTCCAAGTCATCCTAGTGACGACTGCTGTGAAGTGTGGCGGATTGCCAAACTGGATCCATGCTTCTCATACCCGACGAGTCCCAGCACCCCTGGAAGGAACAGCTCCTCTAGAAGAGAGAAATTCTGACGAGGAAGATCCACAGGAGGGGTCGAGTCAAGCTGAGGGGGTGCCAGTGGAAATTGGGGACTCCCCTAATCAAGCTGAAAGTGACCACGACGACAGTGACACAGAGTCTGCCTCAGAAAGGGGAAGTGGCGACGAAGGTGATCTGAGCGCAGAAGAGGCTGACAGTGGGGACGAACAGGGTGTGCAAACGAGAAGCAGAAGAGCCAGAAGTGCAGAGGCTCATTGGCCCGAAAGACGGAGGCGAATGAATGTGAGATTGGCTTCCGAAAGAGATCTTGCTCCTGTGTCCGAAGAATCAGATCCGGAAGAGGGAGAACAAGAATCAGAGCAAAGGGGTCCGAGAAGGTCAAGGAGGGTGAGAGTACCTTGCCGAAGATACGCCACTCCTGAGTGGACCTACCCTTTTACAAATGCCAGGTGTACTGAGGTCCGGGAGGGTGAGGTCAGTGGCTGTGACCAGTACGATCCCAAACGTTAAGTTGGAAGTGATACTGTTGGTACCTGGACTTGAAATTGAAGGCGTACTGACACTCACAATTCCCAATCCCCCTTACCTAAGCAAGATACGTGATTTACTCCTGGATAGACTGATTTTTCCTACATTTGGTCCGGATATACCAGCCTATGACGCAGTTGTGCTCCGCATGGAACTTTTAGACTATGTGTTGCAGGCAATTGGACCCAGTATCATCATAGACTATTAAAGACTTTGTAAATAGCTGTTTTACCTAACCTAGAGCCGAGTGGAAGAAGAACAAATTTAGGGACTTTCCACAGAGGACGGAGGAGGGTTAGGGTTGTCTGTTGTTGAAGCAAAAGAAGAACTGAAACGGATTTCTGATTCCCAGCTGTGGTTTGAGAGACTCAAATAACAAAGAAAGAGACTTTTGGGTGCTTTCCGAGAGCGAACTACTTTGTGCTGAGACCATGGCGCCTGGAAACCCGAATCGTAGAGCCAAGTGCATAGTAGGAACTCTTTTAGGAGGAGTGATACTCCTTATAGCTATAGTAGTTTTAGTTTCCTATTTTGCACCACACAAACAGGTAGAGAAGGCTGAGGGGACACCGGCACCTACCACCCCTAGCCAGAAAGAAGACAGAGCAAGAAGAGAGAAAGCTTTGCTGGCTGCAGAAAGTCGCAGGCTACATACAGATCTGTCTAAGGGAAACTTTGGACAGAATGCATATGCAAAGCTATTGTATGAATACATTGATGCGATGGATGCGAAGGACTGTTATGTGTGTAAGCAACTGCCAGCTTCAGTAGATGAGGGCATTAGATACCATCACCTTCCCTTGACATATGGAATATCCTGTAGTTTGCTGATTAGTATACTTTATGGGCGAAATCATTTTGAATATTTCTTTTCGAATTATGATGCTGTGTTACCAGAAGTCCCGAATTACAAGCATTTGAACAAGTGGGATTATTATAAGTCAGAGGACAGACTCGGATATTTTTTCATTCCCACACAACAGCTAGACACCCCGTATGCACACCGACACAACTTGACATGCTTATTATCTGAGATGGAGAAGAAATTCATTGAACAGGTGGAAGATAGGTACGTGAAGCAAAAACAGTTGCGAGATTCAGGGCAAGGCAAAGTAGATTGGACGGAAGAAGAGAAGCAGCATAAGTCAAGAGGGAGTTATGGTCCAATAGCTCTAGATGAAGTGCAGAAAGGGAAGTTGTGCCTACACCGACCATAGACGTATTATGAAAATGTGTATGTGGGTCATACTACATGTGAACACACTTTCACATTGGAATATTACACAAAAGATTTCTTGAAGAGCGTGGTGCAGGTGATTCCTACTGTATATTTAGTTTGCGGAAGGAATGCGTATGTGAGATTGCCAGAGAAGTGGTATGGAACATGCTATCTAGCAATTATTTTTCCCAAGATTTATCATACTGAAGATTTTGCGCTCTTAGAGGGAGGGCCTCAAAGGAGGGTAAAGCGAGGGGAAAGTGCTGGAGCAATTGTGGGAGATGTGTTTGGAGCCGCGATACCTATGTTGGGTGTCATTTTGAATGACATAAAGATGCGGCGGTTGGCAACTGTAGTGGATGAATTGTCAATGAATACAGCCAAGTCATTAGTGTTGGTTGAGGGTGAGATGTTGTTGATCAGGACAATGGTTTTACAGAACCGTCTTGCTCTCTACGTCATCCTAGCAAAAGAGGGAGGAGTCTGTAAACGTTTGAAGGTCCAGGAATGTTGCACTTATATCCCAGACAATTCTAAGGATCTGGAGAAATATATAAGCAATATTACTGCAATCCATTATGAAATTGAGGATTTGACTCAAGAGAATGCGTGGGAGACTGTTGGCAAGGGATTTGGGAAAGTTGGAAGCTGGTTTGCCAATTTAGGGAAGAGTTTCCTTGGGTTTGTACTGAAACCTCTTATCATAGCAGTGGCATGTGTGATTGGATTGTGGGGTTTTGTGAGACTGGACAAGTGGTACAAGTCCAATAGATTGGCGAGATCAATGAGAACGCAAGAGATGCGAATGGAGAGGCTGCAGGACCGTCAATACCGCAGCTTGAGAGCGTTGGAAATGCTCAAGCGAGGGAAAATGACCACGATCACAGTTTAGAGCAGTTCTTACCCTGAGGATGGTGTAAGGGTGGTGATGACACGGGTCATCAAAGGGGGGAACTGAGAGAGCGCCATTTACAGTGAAATTTGTAGGGGTGCATCATATGTACAAGTAGTCAGCACCCGTATATATAGAGGACTTTTAATCATGGTTAGATGCAATGTGGGATGGAGAACTAGAGTAATTGGTATTAGAATTCCGAAGAGCCAAGGTTATGAATTACATTCACATTTGCTGTTAACATAGAGATGTAGTTGAAATGAAATCTTTCACTAATGAGAAGCGTGTTTAAACAAGCACTGTCGTGATTTCAGATTTGCTTATTGAAATGT
The DNA here is from genome assembly GCF_964261635.1 of Lissotriton helveticus. Taxonomy (NCBI): domain Eukaryota; kingdom Metazoa; phylum Chordata; class Amphibia; order Caudata; family Salamandridae; genus Lissotriton; species Lissotriton helveticus. Next base: position 147,243,860 of record NC_136071.1, read on the forward strand.
ATAACTGTGTCATTTATACTCGATAACTAGCAACAATAGAAAAATGCATTAGCTATGAAGGTTAGAGGCCTAGGGAACCAAGGGATTGCTCATGCACAATGTTGGGCCTATAAATCAAGTCGAGGTCTAGTCTATGCAACTCGTGCAGGCCTGTTTGAAAAAGTCTTGCTTAGCATTTAGCTGTGGAAATGTTTTATAAAGATGCTTTTAGAAAACTTTGCAACATTTATGGAATGTGAGCCAAATTGTATGTATTCCTTTGCAGGTGCACCACTGTGTAGGCATCAGAGTAGAAGGGCCCATTGTGTATGAGAGTTAGAAATGCTAGACTCAGACATGGAGGAGTAGACCAGGAATTTGAAGATACAACTTGAAGCGACAGAGAGTCTGAGACCCAAGGACGTTTTAACGGACAAGGATGGAAGAATGCCATAGTGGAACACTTCTTGAAACCAACACCTTCGAGAGGGGCGTACCGAAAGGCATGTCGTTCACATTTTGGGGTTTCGTATTAGGGACAGCACCCCGAGGGTGGAGGCAGAGCAGATGGGCTGAGGAGCTAGAGAGAGTGGTTGGATGGCAAGGAGCTTAGCTAGGATTGAGAATTACACCTGATTCAAGAGAACGTGAGTGAACTTCTTTGGAAGTCACCACGGCTGACACCTTTTGCTAGGATGGGCTGTTGTTAAGTAGGGATGTCACCTAGTATAGAGTAGGGACAGTCTAATTTGAACTTATGTCTATTATCCCAATGAGTACTAGAACCCAGGTTATAGCAATTTTGTTTAGTCTGATGATTCTGGAATTGATTCTCGTATTATTCATCAGTCGCTTGAGACTTTTCCGTAGAATTATGTTTGTATTAGTACCAGTGTATCTTTTGAACCTCTTGCTGAGGTGCTTGTATCTTCAGTTGTTTTTGGTTATGTAATAAATCTTCAAACTTAGTTTTGGTCAGTGGTTCTTGGGGGAAGCTGTTGGGATTTCTAAAACTGTTGTTGATTCCATAGACAAGATTGCCTAATTCACTCTATGACAGGTAAAAAGGTCTAGTCGACCTGTGACGGGATTCTGGAGAATGGTAAGCAGACTCTAGAGGTAAAATCCCGCCTTTCCAAAGGTTTGAGCCAGGTTTAAGTGATGAAGGGGCTGTTGGGTGTGTTGCTGGTCAACTGGTCCCATATTTCGGCTGTGTGTTTGCTGAGTGATTGTGTGTTGAGAAGCAAGCATGCAAGTGTGTGTTGACGTGCATGTTTGCTGTGGCATGTAGTGTCGGGTAGTAGTGTGTAATCATTGTTGGTACTTGTGTGGCGTGTATGTTGCGAGGGGGTGTTGAGGTTCTGTTAGCACTGGTGTGAGAGATGTGGCAGTGGGTGCAAATGAAAGCTCCTACCGTGGTGTGAGGCACGGCAGCAGTTAGGGGAACAGCATCCATGGTCTAGCGACCTAGGGAGTGCTACGGAGTATCACTGAGTAGTGATTAGACCAGAGTTGCTGGCACTGGGTGCTGTCCAGGAGCATATGGGCACAGTCGGGTTTGCCTTTGGTGCGATCATTGCACATCCATGGTGCTGCTGCCTGGGAGGTAGAGGAGTACAGGATGCTATGATTTAATTTCCTGTGCTGGTGGGAAATTAAGTACTCTAGCTTGGCTTCTTCTTTTAAAGACCGTTTTGGGGGGAAACCCAGTAATTACACTTCCTGTCCAGATGGATGACAGGAAATTCAATGATGTCACTTCCTGTGCAGGTGGGTGATGGGAGTTCCAGTGATGTCACTTCCTGTGCTGATGGGTGGTTTGTGAAAATAGTCTCTGTTCCCTTGCTGGCTGGCCCTATATGTCTGTTGATGTCCAGCGCATAGAATGTGAACTATGGCACAGGAACTATGAAACGCACAATCTTACAGCACATGCATATGTAGTATTGTTCAGGAAGGATCAGATTCACACTAGTACAAGAGTGAAATTTATATTAATTGAATGTAAATATATCTCCACTAGGTATTCTGAAAATGCCATCGTTTCAGCCACGGGGAACCTGTGGCGAACACCTCTCTGTAGGACAAGAATACAGCTGCCAGAATGCAGTAAGTTACTAAAGGAAAGCTCATGACTGGAAAATGATGACCCTGATTCATATTGTAACCTTAGTGTGTGTTTCTGTGCTTTTTTGTGTTGAATCAACCTGGAAAAGATGACCGAATAAGTCACAAAGCATGCATTCGCACCAGTTATTTTATGGTACACATTTCAGTCGCAGATGCATTAGCCCATTGAGCTCATGCACGCGCAAGGTGGGGGTGCAGCCTTGCATTCGATTTAGACTTTCAACTAGTAGTGTAGCGTGGATGCCATGGGCCCTGACTGAAGCCAGGAAAATCGACATTTTTGACTGCCTATTGGGGTAATAAAATACAGCACTTCAATGGGGCCCCTTGTGGCTTTGGGACCCGGTGCCACTGCACCTGCTGCACCAATGGTAGGTAAGCCACTGCTTTCCCCATCGAGCCCCATTCTTTAAGTCTGTTCATCAAGCATTGTAGCCTCACAAACATGGCCGACTGAATATCACAGAAACGAAAAGCCTTTCCATTTCACACACTGCAAGTCCAATTTCCATCAATGCACCAAGATTTGACTTCAGCTCATCTTTATTGCATGACCCCCCTCTTTGCATGCAAAACCAGAGGCCTTGTCATAAAATTCTCGCACAATTCAAACATTTCAATTTACATCCCGCATTAGGACTCGAGTCGAAGTGATACACGCATTACTTAAATCTCCTCGATTCGGTTCCACTCTAATTCCTTCATTTGTCACACTGAAGACATCTGCTTTAATTATGGTGATGTCCTTTCTGGTGCAGCGTGCGGGAGGCGGCACGTGACAGCTAACCTTATTTCTTCTCTCACTCCATTTAGTATTGAATTTTCTTAGTTCATTTCCCATTGCTTTTTGTCAGCTTGTTGCACTTTTACCGACACGTGTTTCACGACCTTTGTCACCGTCTCAAGGCCTAATGGACGTGATTCTTGTTCTGATGAGGTATCTCTTTTCAAAGCAGATCACAATTCCCAGTCATATTTATTCCAGAATAGCAGCTCGTAGCTGCACAGAGGACTTGCATGGGATGGCATGCTGCCCATCCATTGGTTATCATGCCATGGAACGAAGAAAATACAGTAATAAATAGAGGGAAATGAGAAAAAAATATTCAAATGGGCTGTTCAGAGAAGAAACAATCCTTAAGTGTTCTGAATGGTACCTTATTCATAAGTGTACTAATGGACCAGCATTACCTTGGGGTGGTGATGCTTCTACAAGAAGACTCTAGTGCGCATGGGTTCAATTTGCCCAAGATTACACACAAAGGGGTAAATCTGCTTAGATTTTGCATCAAGGTTCCTCCACTTTTGTGGCATAGCCCCAACTCAAAATCATTTTTCTTATTTACTGAGCCGCTTTGCGTGGCTTAGCGTGGTTATGGAAATACAAAGTAAAGCAAGGCAGTGCAAAGTGCTGCCTTGCGTTACATTGTGATGGGATGGCGTTCCATGGGTGAAGCGTGCACGTTCCTATGCTTCCACCCATGGACTTGGGTGCATTCCCAGATTTTCAAAGACTTGTAAACTTGATAATGTGTCAAAATGCTACACCTTTCCCAGAGAGGCACAACAAGAAGGCTCCTCGTGCCAGCCCCCACCCCCTCTGCTGCTAGTGCTTTCCAGCCGTGTTATTTTCTTTTTATTTCCTCCATATATGTATCGCTGTAACTATTGTTCTTTGCCACTGTTATAACTTTGTTTTAGCCACCTTTATCTCTGATTCTCTGTAAACATTGTTTAGGCTACTTTATCTCTTACTGCTTATTACATTTACTTGTTATTAGTATATTGTATTTTTGTACCTCATAGCCTGTACCTGTTTGTATCTGTATCCTGTTGTTTTCCTGCCTCTGTCCCCTCGCCACTGCTCGTATTGGCTGCTATTTTTGCCCACTCTTCCCTCCTGCTTCCCTCTTCCAGTAAGTCCCGCAGTGGACGCTCACAGTCAGGCAGCTGCCAGCACGCCAAAGGCAAGCCTGATTGTACTAGTCAGCACCTGGACCGCACCCAGTGCAGAAAACCTGGCTTTCCTACCACCAGAAGCTACGCTGCCACCGAGCCCACAATCCAGGAACCCACAACAAAGGCTTCTGCTGCACCTTGCCACGATAGGGCCCTTAGCTTTCCTGCACGGCCAATTTGCATGCTACACCAGAGCACCCATTTGTCTCCACTGCCTCCTGCTCAATGCACAATCTCTCTTCAAGCACGCCACCAAGATCTGGGACACCATCATCTCCCTCACCCCTGACATCATCTTCCTCACCGAGACCTGGCTCAACCCCGCATCTGTGCTCGAAATGTCCTCAGCAAAGTCAGAAAGCTATAAAATTAGACACTGAGACTTCGTCAGCCAACACAGAGGTGGCATCGGCATCATCCATCAGTAAACCATTCACTGCACCACCACTGCAGACAAAGTCACCCCAATCATGGAACATCTCAACTTCCAACACCACACTGATGGAAAAACCACCATCAGAGGCACCCTCACCAACAGACCTCTAGGACCTCGCCCCAGCTTCTATGATGCCATTCCCAACTTCATCCCCCCAGTATCCATGGACTTCAAGCACTCCATGTTCCTTGGAGACCGCATCTTCCACCTCACCGAACCTGATGAATCCAACACTGCCAACCTCCTCGAAAGTATAAACACCCTTGGCCTTACTCAACTAGTCACCAACCCAATGCACATCGCAGGACACACTCTCAACCCCATCTTTAGGCCAGCGACAGAGTCAAGTACAGCCACGCCAACAAACTCACTTGGACAGACAATGCCGTTATCCACTTATCCATTACAGGTCCCCGCGGCACCACCGTCAAACCTTCCTGCACAGCTCATTGAAGCCAGACCAAAGTATCAGAGAGCCAATGGACCAACGTCCTCAACTCCTCCCACCCGAAAACCTCAACCAACCTAGAACAGGCTGTCAAGAACTTCTCTGCCTGGATCCCCAACTGCAGCAACAGTCTCCCCCATCAAATCTGCTAAACCTTAGAGACCCTCCAAACAGGCAGCTGTGCAGCACAGAACTAAGAGAACTAAGAGTTACAAAACACAACTGCAAGCAACTTGAAAGAAGGTGGCGCACCAGTAAGGTCACCACAGTCCCAATCTCATTCAAAACCTCGCTCGACCAATACCATCAACTCCTGAAAAGGATGAAAAGTAACGCCCTTGCCAACCGCGTTGAGGCCAGTACCAACCACAGCAAAGAACTATTCAACATCGTCTGAGAGCTCTCCAATCCCCTCCACCTCTGAAACCATCATCCCCTCCCTGGAACTCTGCAACAGCCTGGCGGACTTCTTCCATGACAAGGACTCCTACATCTACAAAAACTTCGAAACCCAACCCACCGCCACCGAACATCCTCAGTCTTATCACTCCGACAGATGCAAACCACCTGGGATACGCTCACCACTCAACACACCACTGTCATCATGAACTTTTTCCACTCAGGAGCCCCCACGGATCCCTGTCCCCTCCACATTTTCAACCTGGGAAGCAAGTCAATCAGCAACAAACTCATCACCACCTTCAACACAGAGATTGACACCTTACCAGATTAATGGAAACATGTTTAAGTCAAACCTCTTCTCAAGAAACTGTCTGCAACCCCAATGAATTAAAGAACTTCAGTCCCATCTCTCTGCTCCCCTTTGCCACCAAGGTCCTCGAAAAAGCCATCAACCGCTAACTCACAAAACATCTGGAGGACAGCAATCTTCTTGACATCTCCCAGTCTGGATTCCGCATCAACCATAGCACCAAAACCACTCTCATTAATGCCACCAACAACATCATAGCTCTCCTTGACCAAGGAGAAATGGCTGTCCCGATAACCGAATCCTATCACACCCTTATCAAGGGCTGCACCAAATCGGGATTCAAGGAGACGCCGTCAGATCGATTGCCTCCTTTCACAACTGAAGAACTCAGAGAACCTGTCTTCTTCCCATCATCTAGGAACACCAGAGTATCCTCTGCGGCATCCATCAAGACCCACCCCTCAGCTGCACCCTGTTCAACACCTACAAGAACCCCAGGCCAACATCATCAGAACTCATGGACTGAACATAATTTCCTACGCGGATGACACCCAACTCATCATCTCGCTATCAGAAGAGCCTGCCGACAGGAGGGACAACTTTCACAGGTGCATGACAAGCATCACTGACTGGATAAAAGTCAACTGCCTGAATGCTGAACACGGCCAAAACGGAAGTATTGACCCTCTGGAACAACACCTCCCCATGGAATGACTCCTGGAGGCCTTCTGAACTAGGGCCCTCACCCACGCCGACAGACCACGCCCGCAACCTCCGCATCATCCTGGACAGCAAGCTCACCATGGAAAACCAGTTCAGTGCAATCTTCTCCACCTGCTTTCTCACTTTTCACATGCTCCGCAAGATCTTCAAGTGCTTCCCAGTCAGCACCAGATGAACGGTCACCCAAGCACGGGTTACCAGCAGGCTGGACTACAGCAACGCACTCTACTCAGAAGTCACCTTGCATCTTCTGAAGAGACTACAGATCATACAGAATTCGATGGGCAGACTAATCCTAAACATCCCCAAGCAAACCCACAACACTCTCTCACCTCAGGAAACTCCACTGGCTCCCCATTCAGAAGAGATGTCACTTCAAGATGCTGATCCTGCACAACCAAGGATCAGCTTACATCAACCACTGCCAGAGCTTCCACCACCTCTCCAGACACCTGCACTCCATCTCCCTTCACCTCGCTCACACCCCTTGCATACGTCGAAGCTAAAGCTGTTTCCATTCCTTCTCCTACCTTGCGGCCAGGACCTGGAACTCCCTCCCTCTACACCTCCGATCCTCACCCTCTCTGCTGGAATTCAGGAAAGAATGATTCAGAAAAGGGGGTGGTGATGAACAGAGTGCCTGAATTAAGCAGACCACTCTTACCCAGTCCAAAGATCAGGGCTTGATCCATCACCGTTTTTTAGCTCACTGCACCATCCCAGCTCAGAACTTGGCTATATGCAAATTAGTCTGTTCCTGTCCCAGTGCATGATGGGAACAGGGCATACCAAACTACCAAGCCAATTCTTATACTGGGAAGGAAACAAGCTTCCGGGGACCGGTTTCTGCCATTTCAGGCGTCGTCGGCCCGGCTTGCTTGAATCCTGATGGTGCAATGAGCAAGGGACTCACATCTGAGTATACCCTTCCACGCTTATGGTGGACAAAATGATTCAGAAAAGGGGGTGGTGATGAACAGAGTGCCTGAATTAAGCAGACCACTCTTACCCAGTCCAAAGAGCAGGGCTTGATCCATCACCGTTTTTTAGCTCACTGCACCATCCCAGCTCAGAACTTGGCTATATGCAAATTAGTCTGTTCCTGTCCCAGTGCATGATGGGAACAGGGCATACCAAACTACCAAGCCAATTCTTATACTGGGAAGGAAACAAGCTTCCGGGGACCGGTTTCTGCCATTTCAGGCGTCGTCGGCCCGGCTTGCTTGAATCCTGATGGTGCAATGAGCAAGGGACTCACATCTGAGTATACCCTTCCACGCTTATGGTGGACAAAATGATTCAGAAAAGGGGGTGGTGATGAACAGAGTGCCTGAATCAAGCAGACCACTCTTACCCAGTCCAAAGATCAGGGCTTGATCCATCACCGTTTTTTAGCTCACTGCACCATCCCAGCTCAGAACTTGGCTACATGCAAATTAGTCTGTTCCTGTCCCAGTGCATGATGGGAACAGGGCAAACCAAACTACCAAGCCAATTCTTATACTGGGAAGGAAACAAGCTTCCGGGGACCGGTTTCTGCCATTTCAGGCGTCGTCGGCCCGGCTTGCTTGAATCTGATGGTGCAATGAGCAAGGGACTCACATCTGAGTATACCCTTCCACGCTAATGGTGGACAAAATGATTCAGAAAAAGGGGGTGGTGATGAACAGAGTGCCTGAATTAAGCAGACCACTCTTACCCAGTCCAAAGATCAGGGCTTGATCCATCACCGTTTTTTAGCTCACTGCACCATCTGTAGGTGTGGCAGGGTATACTCAGACATGAGTCCCTTGCTCACTGCTCCATCAGGATTCAAGCAAGCCGGGCCGACGACGCCTGAAATGGCAGAAACCGGTCCCCGGAAGCTTGTCTCCTTTCTGGTGAAGAATTGGCTTGGTAGTTTGGTCTGCCCTGTTCCCATGATGCACTGGGCCAGGGACAGACTAATTTGCATATAGCCAGGTTCTGAGCTGGGATGGGGCAGTGAGCTAAATAACGGTGATGGATCAAGCCCTGATCTTTGGACTGGGTAAGAGTGGTCTGCTTAATTCAGACACTCTGTTCATCACCACCCCCTTTTCTGAATCGGAATTCAGGAAAGGACAAAACCTGGCTGTTTAACTGGGCCTCCACAGTAGGATCCTCCATGCCTGAATGTCCTCGCGGGTGATTAGAGGTGCTTTACAAGTCTTGTTTGATGATGTTGATTTCTCCCTGTTATTATCACCTTTGCACGTGTGCACACACAGAAAGAGGAACATGCTGCTAAGGAATGTTTTTGTTCAGGAAGGTGCTCCTTCCTGCAGAAAAACAATCCTGCCTGGAACGAAGGCACCGTTGCACCATGGTACAAGGGTGCCTGCATTGGCGCTAGGCAGCCCATATTGCGCCAGCACTAAAAGGCTGCAGAAGGGCACCAAATCTTAGTTGATATGATGCTTTTCTGCGGTTTCCCTTTCACACAAGGCACTGCAACACGTTGCCCTGCTGCGTTTCGTGAACTGTAAGTAAATCTGCCCCTACATGTATTAACATTGTTGAACAGCTGCTCTATATCTGTGGTCCATGGACCCCTGTTGTCCTGCAATGCCTACTCAGAGGACCCACAACGGCTTAGAAAATTAAATAATATTAGCAGATTTAACATGTGCATGTAAAAAAAAGCAAAATATCAATTCTTAAAATACTAAATAGAAAGAAAATGTAAATGGAAGGCTAAAAATCAATTTGGTTTCTGAAGTTTGAATCGTCACAACAGGGAAAGAATAACAAACAATAGCATGGATAATTGGTGGCCTTGGTTGAGGCACTAGTGCCCACTGACAAAATGAAAGGATGCTCCAGGAGAAAAAGAAGATAAAGTGATATGCTAGAGTCCGTATTCATACTTGGTGCATTTGTTTCATGTATACTTGTTTCTGTAGTTTTGTGTATTTTTTTTGGTTTAAGTTGTAGAAATTGCTCAGGCAGAGGTCCTCTGGTTTCAATGGTGATTAAACGGGAATACACAGAAGTCAAAAAGTAAAGAACCGCTGTTCTAAATGCTAAATATTAGAGATCCAGGGTAATGAGAATTGCTTTTGTCCTCACTTGATGGGCCCTTTAAACGCATCCTATTGTAGGAAGAGCCAAGACCATGCAGGATTTCTCTTGGTGTCCACAAGTGGTGGGTGTTGAAACTTAAAAAAGGCAACTCTAGTTCTATTACTGGTTCAACAAACCTTTCACTGCACAGGAGGGGTCCAGACCAACGATTTTTGTAAAGTTGTACCTTACAACTTTTACTTTGTTAAAACATGAATTCCTTGTCGCTCATTTAAAAAAACTATGTTAGCAAAAAAACATACTTTCGAAGAGAACCAGTCTGAATTTCCAAATTAATGAGTTTGTACTTAGTTGTGAAGACACTGGTGAAAACAGTGATCAAATCAAAGTGCAAGGATAATTTCAAGAAGAGTTGATTGCTTTAAAACAGAAACTCATTGATATGAAGTAGGTATGTCACGAACCCAGAGTGCATTCATCCAAATGTTCAGGTAAGCCCCACAAAAGTTGCCTACCCTCCTCAAATCATGTGGTGGCCATGCCTGCTTCCTGTTTTTACATATTAAATTATTTCACTGGAACTCAAAAAATAGTTTGTAACCGATATGTGTACATGTTATAGTATAGTAATTCAGATTAAAACATTTGGGGGGGCGGGCGGGGGCGGAGGGAGAGGGGTTTAAGGGATTTGGCTAGAATCCCAGGATATTGAACTCGAACCTGGTTTCCCAGTTCCAAAGCCGGCAACTCTGGCCTTCAATCACGCCACATCATCTGGGTATATTTACCATCGAATCGTTAATCTTCATTGTACAGTATACAATGTAGAAGTATCAATTGGACAAGATGATTCACTCTTATCCCAGAATGCACTGCTCCCTTCAACTCCGATGGCTGCAGAGGTTCGCTCAAAAAGAAAATCAAGGCAGTTGGCTTCAGTGCAGGACTTGTTTACTGTTCAGGCTGCAGGACGCCCATGCCGGCTGGCTAGCTTCCTGCCTGGCACACAACCCACCCCACTGGTCAGAAAGGCCTTCTTTATTGATGGCAAAAGTAACTGTGAACCCAGTGACAGTGATTGATGAAGGCTGCCATGTTTTTTCTTTCATTCCTGGCAAAGTTCTTCTGCAAAATAATACTGCTGGAAACATTTCGAAAGGGGATTATTTCTCACGTTTGTTTAAAAGTACCTTCCGCCCTTTTTATCTGACGCCTTGATTTGATCATGAACCCCCATTTAAAAAGAGAATATTTGAATAGGTCTCCTTGGAGGGTAACAGTCTTTTTGCGAAGTTGCTGTTCTAACCCCAATTAGTGCTGTGGGTTTCTGGCAGGTTGTAGCTCCATGATGGGCCATTGGTTATTCATGTGCATGTCGGTATGTATGCGACGTCTAAGTGAAGTTAATAGCATGGGTGTCGGCTGCTGCCGAGCCATGTGATTCAGCCGTATAGGCTAATTGGCCTGTGACATCACACTAGGGTGTTCATGCTTGTTAGAACTGGTTCTTTGTCGTGGAGTCAGGCAGCCAGGTAGCTTTTTGCTTGAAGCTGATTGGAGGAGAATGACAGGGTCACCCGTCTTATCAGAAATCTAGGTGATGACTCATTCTTTAGGAAGAAAACTACCTGGCTTAGTTAGCCCTAGCTACCTGGGCCTCTGTGACATTAAACGTGGGAGGACCTGCTAACTGACAGGGTCCCACTACATCACAGCAAGCCACTCCCCTTCACTGTGGAACTAGATATTCTCTGCAGGATGGGCCCGGGACTTTTCACCCTGATGTTTCAGTAAGATTTTGGAAAGAAATCTTTGCCCTAAAGTATGAACTACATCTTATTCAACCTAAGGTACTAAGGTGTTCTGGAATTCTCCAGTTGTACTGACTCCACACTTACCCATCACCGATCCACGGTACCTTTAGCCAGTGGTTATTTGTGAATACAAAAATGCTGGGGCTCTCATTGGAGGCAGCTTACACCAGCCTATTTCGCCTGTTAGCGCCGCCTAAAACAGACCCAGGTACTAACCATGAAAGTGAGAGGGTGAGGCGTAATGGCCAGAGCTGCCGACTTGGGAACTGGGGAACCAGTGGGGCGACGCTCCTCCCCTACATGGAGTAGCTGCCCCTGCTCACGGTTGAGGGGGCCTGCACACAGAGGCTCTGTCTCTTGAGGGCTTGGGGACCAGGATGACGCCGTTGGCTCACTTTGACTTGGGCTGGGGGGCTCGGGCTGGGGGTGCAGTGGTGCTTGGTGGCGTTAGGGTTTGGCGGGTCTGAAATCCTCCTTGGGGTTCCTGCAGGATGCAGGAGAGCAGCTCTCCACGTGAGTCCATGAGTCTTCATTGAAGGCAGGCAGTCCTCCCAGGCTCTGGAGGCACAACAGCTTGCAGGCTGAGTCATCATTGGTGCAATTCCACGGGGAGCAGCAGACAGGCCGACAGGGCTGGTACCAAGTCAGTTGTGCTTCTTCAGTCTTTGCTTTAGGGGCTCTTTAGTGTCCTTCAACTTTTGTAGGTCTTAAGGATCTGATTTTCTGGGGCCATGAGCTTCCTTAAATACTGGATTTGGGAGTGTTAGTGGAGTGTAATGTAGTAGCAATGGGCTACCTACCCCTGGGGTCACTATGCCCCATATATGACCACTTCCTGGAGTAAGTGAGCATGACCCTGTTCCAGAGTTCTTAAATTTGTAATCACCGGGGAGGAGCTTCGCGCGCGTCCATGATGGCCGTGTGAGCTCGGAGCTCCTGAGACCCCCGCCGCCACGGGAACATCCTGACTGAAATCCTGTGCCGGTGATCCGGAATTGTGTGGCAGAACGGAAGCGGCATCGAGTGTGACGTTCCGCGACCGCCTCTGACGCTGGGCTGCAGAGTTGTGGGGTCGGCGAGTTCGAGGCCTATGACCGGAAGGTGACCGGGGTCTTGGGTGAGATTTGACCCCGGCTGGAGTTGAACAACAACGGGTCCGTGAGCCGAAAGTTGCCGGTCCGGCCCCATTTTTGCCGCCGGTCGCGGTTGGCTTGGCTGTGACCTCGCCTTCCAGGCCCCCTCTCACCCGCGCACCAATCGACTGTCGATGAGGGTGAAGGCCTTGGTCGTGAGGGGACCAGAAAGGGAATAGTCGGTTGCGACGCTGTACCCCTTGGGCGGAACTTGGGTCCCCGTTGGTGGCCTGTATAGGCCATAAGGAGTCGTGCTGGGATCGGACTGGGCCTAGAATAAGGGCGCTGCCACAAATACATCGCAGCCAGGGTCGGACAAGGGCTCATTGGCTTTGAAGACTGAGATGTGACCGTTATGGACCTGGCTGTGGTGATGGTGTCTGGGAATTGGGAGCGGACCCGGAGGTGGTCTTCGATCGGTGCTGGTGGCGGCAGGGGCTAGGCGGGCCTATGTAACTGAGTGCTAAGATCGTAACGGGAAGGGATCGACGAGATGAACCGCTCTGGGAGCTGGCCGAGGTGCTGAGGGAGAGTCGGAGACTTGACGGGCGGGCGGTCCTACTCCCGGTGTCGCAATGGCGGCTAAGCCTGAAACAGAGAAGCCCCAGACCAAGTCCACCAGGGCGGCCCGTTATGTGCAGACCAACAAGTTGGATCGCTATACGCATCCCAAGGGCTCACCCACGGGGTCTGGTCGTACGCACGATGGTGGGGCGGATGCCTCTGGTTCTACTCCCGAACTCACTCTACATGATGTGATGGCGGCTATCGATGGAGTTAAAACATCTCTCAGACAAAAGATGGAGTCGCTGGATCACAAGCTGGACACGGTGACCATAGAGGTCAATCTGATCCGGGCAGACCTCACTAAAACGAGCGAGAAAGTGAAGTCGTTGGATATTAAAACGACGAGCCTGGCGGACGATGTGGCGCAACTACAGCAGGAGGTGCGATGCTTGAAGGCCGCCGGTGAGGTGGCGAGTCGTCAGCTAGATGAGTTTGAAGGGAGGGCCCGGAGGAACAATGTGTGTATTACAGGGGTCCCGGAGAAAGCTGAGGGGCAGGCCCCCGACCTGTTTGTTGAAGATGTCATCTTTAACCATTTGAAACCTAAAGGTCTGGGTACATTCTTCACTGTTGAAAGAGCGCACAGAGTACCAGGTAGGCGGCCGCGCCCGGGCGCCCCTCCTCGACCGATGATCGCGAGGGTCCTCAACTTCAGGAACAGGGACGCTATCCTGCAGACCTCCAGGTCGGAGGGGCCTTTGAAGTATGAGAATTCTACCTTCAACTTCTACCCGGACTTTACCCAGAAAGTACAGAGACAGCGGCAAAGCTTTCTTGGAGTTAAGCAGAGACTCTGGGACAAAGGATACAAATATGCTATGATATTCCCTGCCCAGCTCCGAGTCGAGGTTCAGGGAAAGTTCAGTTTTTTTGATAATCCTGAGGTGGCGTCGGACTGAGTTGATGGTCTTCCTGCACGGACAGAGCCGCAGGGGGCGCAGTGGCGAAGATGAAGAAGGCCCACAGGAACAGTGATGTTTTTACGGCTATGGACTGTGATGTGGGGTTGGTTGCCGGGGGGGCGGTGGCGGGACACTTTGTTGCGCGCACGCTTTTCTGGCTTGGAATTATTTGTAACAGGTGTTCTGTCCCAGGGGCGGGCTGGGGAACGCAGGCGCTGTACTCCTCCTCAGATCTACATTTAGATAGTTGATTAGTTAGAGTATCGGGCAACAGGCACACTGCGAGTTGGGGTTTGGCGAATGCCGAGTGCAGGGGTGCAGGGAGGGGGGTGGAGGGTTGGGAGAATTGTTGTGGAATGTGTGGGAGTGAGATGGTGTGGTTTATTTTATTTTTTGAACTCAGGTGATGATATTGTTGCGAGATTCGTTCTGCATGGGTGCGGAGACACGTAGTATTAGAGGGTCGGGATGAAAGTGTTGAGTTGGAACATCAATGGCCTGGGGGACAAGATTAAGAGAGGGATGGTGAGTCAGTTTATTAGGCGACATTCTCCAGATGTGGTACTGCTGCAAGAGACGCACTTAATTGGTAATAGATGCTTGGCCCTCCACAACTGTGAGTATAAATAAGTGGTACACGCTGGATTCACTACTGGTTCCAGGGGAGTTGGGATCCTGGTCAAGAACTCCTTCCCGTTGACTGTACAGGGTACCTGGATCGATCAGAGGGATGTCTCGGGGCAGGTCGTGGGCCGGACGGTCACTCTATTGTCGGTGTACGTGCCACCTGGCCAGCAGAATGAAACTATCGTGATTTGGGCAACGTCTTTCTCTCCCTGCCTCTTGGAGACTTAGTGTTTGGCAGTGATTTTAATTCAGTGCTAGATGGCGAGAGGGATCGTAGCCCGCCCCGTGCGCTTAGGCAATCGCAGAAATGTTTGCCACACTTCCTGGCAGCGCTGGGTCTGATAGATAGGTGGCGCACGCGCAACCCGATGACCACGCATTATACCCACGTCTCGGCGGCTCACGGTAGCCTGTCTAGGCTGGATTATGTACTGCTTCCGGCGGCAATGGCGCCTAAGATCCGTGAGGCGTGTTACCTCTGGAGGGGAATATCTGATCACTCCCCGTTGTGGGAGGACCTTAATCTAGAGTTGCCGGCGGTTGTCAGGGTCGCTTCCCTTAGTGCTTGGCAGTTGAAAGACCCCGCTATTAAGAGAGAAATTCTCCAGATGTCAGATCAGTACTTTCTGGAGAATACGGGCTCGGTGGACTCCGCTCAAACCCTTTGGAAGTCGTATAAGACTGTGGCGAGGGAAGAAGTATTGTCCCTGGTGTCAGGGAAGAAAAAGAGAGTGCAGGTGGAAATGGTTCAGAAGGAGGCGGAAGTCGCGTGCTTGGAAGAGAAGATAGCTAAGACGCATACACCGGCGGACCTCCATCAGCTGCGTCTCCGAGAGGAGGAGTATAGAGCGCTTGCCAGGGATAGAGCAGTGGCGAGTCATGCTGCGGTCCAGAGCCGTATATATGAGCACGGGGATAAAGCCGGCAAGTTGATTGCTTGGCTTGAGTGTGGGGAGCGGGCCTCCGTGCTTGTACCGGAGTTGGAAGGGTCGGAGTCACAGATACTTACGGATCCGCAGGCGGTGGCAGACGAGTTTGCAGATTATTACCAGAAGGTCTATACGGCCGGGAGTGCCTTCACGGTGGCAGAGAACAGTGAAGTGATTAGGGATATCATTATGCCTTGTTTGTCGGAGGAGGACAGAGGTTACCTTGATTCCGCATTGACGGACGACGAGGTGGCCCAAGCGATTAGGCAGATAAAATCGGGTAAAGCGACTGGACCGAACGGGATACCCATTGAGCTATACAAGTTGAATGCAAATAAACTAGCCCCTTATATGCGCGCCATGTTTATGGAGAGTAAGGAGTGCGGTGAGCTTCCTTACAATCAACGTGTCGCTAACATAGTGGTCCTTCATAAAGCGGGCAGACCCAAGACACAGTGCCCCTCCTATAGGCCCATATCACTCCTTAACGCAGAGGCCAAAATATTGGCGAAACTCCTGGCGACCAGGCTGGTCAAGGTGATCACGTCTCTGATTCATCCGGACCAATCCGGATTTATGCCGCGCCGAAATACGCCGTTGAACCTGCGCCGGTTGCAAGGGGTCCTCGAAAAAATATGAGCCGACGGTGTTGGTCTCCTTGGATGCTTCGATGGCATTAGATAGGGTGGAGTGACGGTATTTATTTGCTGTGTTGGAGAAGTTGGGCTTTGGAAGCGAGTTCGTCAGCAGGGTGCGCCTGTTATATACAAAGCCACTAGCTAGAGTGATTGTTAATAATTGCAAGTCCCGTGATTTTCAGTTAGAGAGGGGCACCAGGCAGGGGTGCCCACTGTCCCCGCTACTCTTCGCACTCGCGATGGAGCCATTGGCTGCATGGGTGAGATGGGATAGGTCGATCCGGGGTTTGCGGTGGACTTCCGAATGGGAAGATAAGATTTTGCTGTATGCCGATGACGTGTTGCTCTACCTCACTAGGCCCAGGGTGTCCTTCCGGACTTTCCTGGATGTGTTTGCTATCTTTAGCAGGTACTCTAGATTGGTCATTAACTGGGCCAAGTCGGTGATGTTTGTGGTGGTGGGTGACCCGCCGGCAATCCCGCAGTCGTGTCCTGTGCGGATTGAGACTACGGGATTTGGGTACCTGGGCATATATATTATGCTTGATCCTAAGCTGAGATATGAGAGTAATTTGGCTGCCCCGTTGAGCAGGTGTAGGAAAGACGTGGAACGCTGGAGGTCCCTTCCTCTCTCTCTGCTCGGGAGGACTGCTTTGTTCAAGATGATGGCGCTGCCTCGGTTTTTGTATGCTTTACAGAACTCGATGGACCCGGTTCCGGCCGCATATTTTAGAGAGATTGAGGCCCTCCAGAGGCAGCTCCTCTGGGGCGGCAGCGCCCGAATAGCTTTTGGCAAGTTGACCCTCCCTTGGTATGATGGTGGGATCGGACTTCCAGATTTGCGCAAGTACTACTGGGCCTCTCAGTTTTCTGCAGTGAACCATATAGTGTATAGGATTCCGGGAGACCCGGGCTACGCCATGGACCGAGGTCAGGCCCCCGGAGGGATGATTGATAGAGCCTTGTATTCTAGACCTGGCAGATTTCCTCTGACTGGTCCGACTGCCCATGTAATACAGGTGTGGCACTCGGCCAATAAAAGTCTTGGGTGGGAGGGTAAACTCACACTGGCCACCCCTCTATTTAATTCTGAGAAGTTGGGCAGTATGTGGAAGACTAAAGGTTTCGATAGATGGGACCTCATTGGAATTACTAGGATAAAGGATGTGTAGGGGAAAGGCTCGGTCCACACGTTTGAGTCCCTTGCGGAGCAATATAAATTACACCAGAATTAATACTTTCGTTATCTACAGGTGAGGCATACTCTTACTGCACATGTCCCTAAGGGCACGGATATCCCGGAGACGTCCCCTTTGGAGGACCGGGTGCTGGATGAGCATATCCCGGAGAAAACAATATCGCTAATTTATCGAAAACTGGTTAATCATTCCGAGAACCCATTGTTGAAACTTAGAGCTCAGTGGAGTGCAGATGGGCTAGAGTTGGATGATGAGGACTGGATAGAAGCGGTGTCCTCCCCCAAGGTAGTTGCTATCCAGATGTGGCGCCGATTGGTGCAGCTGAAGATCCTGCATAGGTCTTATATTATGGGGCCGCGCCTGGTGCGAATGTGGCGGGCTGAAAGTGGAGCTTGAAGGAGGGAGTGCGGAGAAGTGGGTACCTTGATGCATACACTATGGCATTGTGACATGATACAAACATACTGGGCTGGGATCCATGCCGAGTTGGGAGAGGTGTTGGGAGTGGAGGTGAGGCCAGAAGCTCTGAGATGTCTATTGAATATTTGGGAACCATCCGATCAAAGTGTGTATCAGAAACAGTGGGTTACGTTGACGAATATGGTGGCCAAGCGTAATATTGCTCAACTTTGGGGTGCCAGCCAGCCGCCCGAGTCACCAAGTGGGCGAGGACCTTGACTGGTGTATGTTCAGAGAAAAGTCAGTCTATGTGGCCCGGGGTTGCCCGCGGAAATGGGATAAGATTTGGGGGGCGTGGAATAGCCATCGGGGAGAAATCTGTGACCTGCCCATGTCAGGCCTGGATGTGGCAGTGCAAGAATCCGATGGACCCTAAGATTGAATGTAGAACATTGCACTCTGTACTGTACCGTAACCTGTGCTTTGTAATTAATGGCATTCACCTGAGAATTCTTCTATGTATATTTCTGTTTTTCTTTGTTTAATAAAAAAGATTTTTTTTAAATGTGTAATCCCAAAATCTCTAACTCTGAAAAGCCACCTTCAATTCAGGTAGCCCACCTTAGGGGTGGGACTAACCTGAGGGTGGACATGCCTATCTGACTATCTGATTTTCCCACCTGTTCAGGTGCCAAAGAGATCTGGACAAAGGGGGTTGGCTTCCACTCATGTGAGAGAAGTCAGATACGCATACCAAAGGCGGTGGGCTCTTTGAAGCTCCCCTGCCTTGGAATGCTAATCTGCAGGCCATCCTGTTGAAGGGGTGTAAGCACCCTCTGCCCAAGCAGGCCTTGTTTCTGGACCCCTAAGAGCAATGACCCTCAACCTTGGTGGTCCGAAACTTGTGTCTGGTGGCAGGCTGTCGAAAACCAGTCAGTAAGCACACCAGTAGCTGGTGGATTTTCAAGGGGTACCTCTAAGATACCTTCTGTGTGCATGTATCAATAAATCCAACACTGGCAGCAGTGTAGGTTTATTAATACGAGATGTTTGATACCAAACATCCCTATGTTCAGTGAAACCATCATGTAGCTGTGGAACTTATTTTATCACTGTCCAGCACATTTACTCAAAATGGCTTCCCTGTCCGCTTGTACTAGCAGCAATAGAGTGAACCAGCACATGGGAATTTCTGCTCCTGCAGATATGTCCCACATGTAGTATAGTGCACCCTGCCTTAGGACTGTAAGGCCCGCTGTAGGGGGGACTTACCTATACTGCATGCAGGGACTGTGGGCATGACATACAGGGATGTGGGCCATGTCATGTTTTCACCTTTGTCTGCACCAAGACTTACAGCCTGCAGTGACAGTCTGTATTTGTTTGGTGAGGGGGACATTTAAGGTGGCACAATTCGTGCTGCACCCCTTAAGTACCCTCTTTAGCCTCCTTGCTCTATGTACCAGGGGTACCTTTTACTAGGTACATACAGGTAGTACCAAAGCTATTGCCAATGGGGAAAGAATTTACAGTTTTGGGATAGAGATCTGGCACTGGGGACCTGGTTAGCAGGAACCCAGTGCACTTCCAGTTCAAATCACATCAATACCAGGCAAAAAGTGGGGTGACCATGTCATCAAGTTCGCGCTATATAAAACTTTATAATTAAAACTAGCAGCCCGTCCCGACGTTGTCCGGGTATGAAATAGAATGTGTGTAATGTGTGTATTTCGCAAGGGCAATTTATTTTAAAATCTCGCGGTAGACAACATTTTTTGTTTCATTAGAATAGGGACGGAGAAGGGCCAGCTGCAGCCCTGGTTGATGTTAGCAGGCGCGTGTATTTGGTGTAGTGATCCGCCGCCTGAGCCCGGCTACAGCCCTGGTTGATGTTAGCAGGTGCGTGTAATGTCGTTGAATGAAAGAGTTATCAGCCGCGGGTAAATCCGTTTAAAGAGAGAGTTCAGTGACAGCAAGTAGGAGAGGCTGCAGTAATTGTCCCTGCAGACACGCTCATTTGCGTGTTCCCCCGCTTGAGGCCCAGATGCAGGCCTGTTTGATGTTAGCAGGCGCGTGTTCCCCTGCTTGAGGCCCAGCTGCAGACCTGGTTGATGTTATCAGGTTCGTGTAATTAGTGTACTGATCCGCCGCCTGAGCCCGGCTAGAGCCCTGGTTGATGGTAGCAGGTGCGTCTAATTTCGTTGAATGAGAGAGTTCAGTAACAGCGCGCAGGAGAGGCTGCAGTAATGTTACTTACCAGGCCTCCAGCTGAACGCGTTTGTCATGCCCCAGCACACGGCCACAGCAGACGATCTTCTGATTAATGTACGACCCACATGGCAAGAAGGGCGGAGGAGGCGTGGCTAGGGCGCCGATGGTGGAGGCGGCGTGAGCGGCTAGCTTGGGGCCTGATCCCGCCAATTATCCTGTAAATCGACCTGTGGTGCAGCTGTTTCTACGGACACGGGTGTCGGTACATCCAGGGAACATACCGGCCAGCTGCGGTGCCCTTTGAGGATCCCGAAGTGCCTCAGCAGCGAATAAATCGTCCGATAGTCCCGGGGGAGGTACGGCAAAATGGCGGCGGTGACCGGCAGCTGAAGCCGAGACGCGGTGCCCTGGAAAGCATTGGGTGCTCACACATCCGCGACACAGCTGAGGAAGGTGAACGCCGCGTGATCGGCGACTTATGCTGTGAGGGTCCCACCAGTATCTACGGGGGCGAGACTTGGGTCCAGAGATGGAGATCCGCTGCCTCACCCGGGGCATCCAACATGGCGCCCGGAAGACGGATTGATCGGAGAGTTCCGAAATGACGAAGAGGTGAGGCGCAGGCTCCCGGAAGAACTAAAGGTGCGGGACCGGTGGGTAGCAAGCAAGAACTTTCCTTGCGGGACGAGGTGGAGGCTTCCTTACTGTGCGGCCTCTGTGGAGCAGCGGTGAAGGGGCGGGCGATCTCTGAACGCTATTGTGCTGGCTGGGGGACCTTGCGGCCAGGCAACTAGGACGCGGCCGAGGAGACTGACGAGGGCCCTGCAGACTGGACCTGGGGAGCTGCGGCTGGCGACTGGATGGTCCTCAGGCCTGGGTGAGTGCAGCGACGCAGGCCCGGGACCCGCGCAGTGGAGTTGAGGGCAGATGTGGGGAGCCTCAGAGCCGGGGACCGGGAGCACGAGACCAGCAGAACACAGTGCTGGAAAACTTGATAACACACCCCCCCCTTCAAGAACTGAAACTAAAAACAAAACAAAAAAAAATAAATGAATAAATAAAGCACATACCTGGCAATAGCTGGAAGGGGAGGAATGCCAGAGATACCGTGTCCAGCGTGGGGATTTGGCTCCAGTGAACCCCGAGACTATTCCTAACCTTCTGCCCACGATTCAAGGTATATGAGAAGGACCATTGATGTGGCAGGACCAGCCGCGGATTAGTAGCAGCAACGCTGACGGCGAGTGGAGAGGTGGCTGGGGGCTTGAACGGCAGAGTGTGGTGTGATAAAAACGTCGTACATTGCTCGTACCTGTGGCTGATAGGGGGCATCTGGCAAGGGCTCTAAGCTGTAGACTCGTCCTCTGGAGCATAGTGGCCTTCTACGAGTTGAGGGCAGGCGCTTTGTGAGCCCAGGAAGAACCCTGTATTCCCACGGTGGCCCACGTTATCGCTGACGGCAGTGTAGCTGAACGAGTGGTTCCCTGTTCGCAGGGTAGTGATACACCTAATCAATCAAGATGAAGCCCAAAGGCAAAACAGAGGGGGCCGCGGAGCAAGATGGTGCCAGAGGTGGCAGTGAAGACAGAGGGCACGCCATCAGAAAAGAGACTAACTGAGCGCCTTGATAAAATCCTGGAAGCTATTGCAGCAACGAAGGATTCCTTGCACCAGGACATAACACAAGTGGCAACGGGGTTGGGGCACCTAAGGGCGGACCACTCGAAACTGGTAGACCGGGTCAAGGACGCCGAATCGGTCATACAAGATTTGAAGCCGTCGGTGGTAACGGTAGAACGTAAACTGGAGGACGCGCTGCAGCGCCTGGCGAATCTGGAAAGCAGGGCGGAGGATTCCGAAAGTCACAATCGGCGTAACAACGTACGGGTAGTGGGCCTGCCCGAAAAAATAGAGGGAACGGACATGATAACGTATCTGGAGGACTGGTTCAAGACGCGGGTCGCCCCGGAGGGCTTATCCTCTTTCTTCACCCTGGAAAGGGCGCACAGGGTCCCGGCTAAACCACCCTTGCTGGGACGCCCTCCTCGACCTGTGGTGGCCAGGGTCCTTCATTATAAGGATAGGGATCTGCTGATTCGGAATGCACGCTCCAATGGGCCTTTTAAGGTAGAGAACAGCACTGTCACAATCTTCCCGGACTATACCCAAGACATACAAAGACGAAGGGCCTCGTATTTGGCGGTTAAAAAAGAGCTTAGGGACGAAGGGATCCAGTACTCGTTACTATTTCCTGCAAAGTTGAGGGTGATCGTGGATGGTGCCACACAGTTTTTCCTAACGCCTGATGATGCTTGGACATGGCTCGAATCCTATAGAGCAGGCACGGATCGCAGGGGCAAAGGAAATGGCGAACAACCCAAACCGCTGCGAGTGCGTCAATCGCAACGTCTCCGCAAGAAAGACAAAGCCAGGAGGGCTTCACAGCTCGCACAATTAGCGGCGGACAAACAAGGTGCTCTGATGGCCACGGCAGCAATCACTGGATCACAAACAGAGAACTCAACTAGGGGTACAGACTCTGAAGAAGACAAACGGCACTCAGGCGTCGAGTTCTCAGACACAGATAGCACCAGGGGCCCGGAGGTAACGCCCATGACAGCCGACGATCTGTAAGTCTCGCCAAGTCCCTTGAGGGTGGATGCTTAAGGTCTGGATTGGGGACCGCTGGAACAGTTGGTGATAATTGCGAACACTATGGCTGCATCTTATTACTATGGGGATTGAAGGGCCGGGCTGGAGCGAGGGCCGTCACCTGTCGGGCCTACACCACCTTCCCATAGCCCTTAAGGCGGCCTGTAGTGGTGACTGCAGGATAGGAGTGTGTGATTTGTTGTGGAAGTTTGGATGGGGACTGATAATGTGTTATTGGGTCCTGTTCTGGGGGGAGGGTACTGGGAATTGTTCAAAGAGTTGTGGGTTTAAGGTTCAAGGGTCCTGGTGTGGGCTGGCGATGTTGGGGGAAGGAGAGTCCAAGGTGCTTCTACAATGGGGACATTACCTGAACTGAAATGTATAACATGGAACGTACGTGGATTGCATACTATGTCCAGACGCCACAAGGTGCATGCGTATCTGGTGAGACTGGGAATTCAAATAGCGTTACTTCAAGAGACCCATCTCACTAAGCAGGAATGCACCGCATTGCAAAGGCGGTGGCGGGGCCAGGTGTTTGGTACAACCTATTCAGCATTTGCCAGAGGGGTCATGGTATGGGTGAGGGCGGGGACTCCTTTTCAGGTTACGACTACTGTCATAGACCCGGAGGGTAAATATGTGGCGGTGGAAGGGAGATTGTATGGAAGGGAAGTGGTGCTCTGCAGTATCTATGCCCCGAACACAGATCAACCCCGGTTCTTAGATAAATTATCAGGGACTCTGGCACATTCTCTAGCTGGTACTGTGATAATAGGAGGAGATTTTAACACGATTACTGATGTAATCTTAGACAGGTCACACCCGCCACTGGTTGACTCCCTAGTCTGTAGAATAGCGAAGCAGAGAACGAGTTGGCAGGACAAGTGGGGGCTAACCGACATATGGAGGGGATACCATCCCGGAGATAGGGATTATTCTTTCTTTTCTGCGCTCCACGAGCTACATGTCAGAATTGATAAGATCCTATGTAGTCATGCGTTGGCGCCCCTGGCGATGCGTTCTGAGTACTTGGCCAGGACTATATCCGATCACAATCCTCAAGTGGTGGCCTTCCAATGGCAGCGAGCACGAACCGCAATACCCACATGGGGATTGCGCCCGGACACCCTGGAAGATCTGGTCTTTAGCTCAAAAATTCAGGAAGGTATTGAAGGCTACTTCAAAGTGAATGAGGGAACAGCATCTACAAGGGGAATAGAATGGAACGCTTTCAAAGTAGTGGTGAGAGGGTTGTGCATTAGCAATCACTCGGGTGAGAGAAAGGTAGTATTGGCTGATGTGGCGAAAGCAGAGGCGGCGCTGCGGGAGGTAGAGAAGCAAAGGCCCGAACAGAAGGGACTACAGGAACAGCTTTTAGAGGCTAAAGAACTTGTGGCGACAGAGACGGAAAGATTGCGGAGCGTTGACTACGGACAATATATGGTAAGGGTCCACGCGGAGGGGGACAAGGTGGGAACGCTTCTGGCAAAACTGGCAACACCGGTGGCAGGGGGGTGCCCGATTTTGAACATGCGAACGGAATTGGGAGACATGGTATACTCCCAGACTGAGATTCTCTCATGCTTCTTGAGCTATTACACGATACTGTATCGCAGTCACCTGGAAGCTGAGAAGCCGGACATAGAGGAATACCTAGTGGGGACTCAGCTGCCGCAGTTAGATGAAGAGGATGCTAAGGAACTGGGACAGGAGATTCGGTTGGCAGAGGTCAGAGGGGCGATCAAGCAGATGGCTAAGAATAAGACTCCAGGAGTGGATGGGCTCCCTATAGAATTTTATGTAAAATACGTGGATATCCTAGCGCCCCGCTTAGTGGAGGTGTATAATGAGGCGGCGGAACAGGGCCACCTACCACAGTCTATGAGGGAAGCACTGGTAGTCCCCCTGTTGAAACCCGGAAGGGAGAGTAGCGATGTGACTTCATACAGGCCGTTGTCAATGTTGACAGTAGACTATAACATTTTGAGCAAAATACTAGCCACGAGGCTGCTTCCCCACATGACTGCTCTAATTCATACGGACCAAGTAGGGTTTATTCCAACTAGGAATACCTCGGTTAATATCCGCCGCCTCATACGTGTGTTGGAAAGTGACCTGGATGTAGACATGCGGCCGGCTGTATTGTCGGTGGACATAGAGAAGGCGTTTGATAGCCTGGAATGGGAGTACCTGGACAGGGTGCTAGAGAGGTTCGGGCTAGGGGAACGGTTTAGGAGATGGACGAAGATCTAGTACTCCGTGGCAACAGCCAGGGTGAGACTGGGTACTGTCGTATCCTTGCAGTATCCGGTACAGAGAGGTACAAGGCAGGGATGTTCGCTCTCGCCCCTGCTGTTTGCACTGGCAATTGAGCCTCTGGCGACCTAGGCCAGGGTGGGGAGGGCATATAATAGCCTTCTATGTGGAGGGATCCCGCACCACATTTCCTTATACGCAGATGATCTGCTCCTGTTCTTGGAAGACGCGACAGTAGCATTACAGGGGGCGGTGACCCTACTCACGGAGTTTGGGGCACTTTCGGGCCTCCGAGTTAACTGGAATAAAACATGTGTTTTCCCTCTGAAGGCGGACATGCAGCAACCATCGTTGCCATCTGGTCTGCTATGGGAGCGATCGTGCTTTACATACCTGGAAGTTCGGATCTATCATGGTGCGGAAAACATGCTGGAGGGGAATGTGGGGCGTTGTATAAGGGCTCTGAGAGGTTGTATAGCGTTTTGGGCTACCCTTCCCCTGTCAGTGGTGGGGAGAGTAGCACTATTGAAAATGGTGGCCCTGCCTCGCTTACTCTACTACTTCCGTACGCTTCCATTGTGGATACCCCCAAGGTTCTTTCGTGAATTGCGCACGCTCACTATTGATTTCATATGGGGCCACATGAGGAGACGAGTGGCGCTGGATACCTTGCTGAGACCAAAATTGGACGGAGGATTGGCTGTTCCTAACTTCGAACTTTATTATTTAGCAGCGCAGCGACAGGTTCTTACACAGAATGTTGCAATTTAATTCAGGGGCCCGGATCAGACCCGTGGGGCGGGAATCCAGAGGCATGTTCTTTCTTACATCGTTATGCAACAAAAACTAGAACTACTGGATTTAACGTTGGAGGAAAAAACCCTGAGGTTGTGCTGGAATAAAAGCCAGCGGAAGGCAGGTGTAACTCACCCGTACACACCTAAAATCCCTCTGGGCATGTTGACGGCCTTGCCACACGGGGGTGATTGGTCACAACTGCTGGAATGGGAAGAACTGGGGGTCCAAGTAATAGGGGACCTCTATGCTGAGGGTGAATTGCTGCCCTTCTGGGCAGTGCAGGACCGATTTGGCCTTCCGGATGGGAGCTTTCTCTTGCATATGGCTGTCACGACGGCGATAAAGAAGAATTGGACATCCGGGCAAACGGAACCAAAGACCACGATGGCCTGCCAGTACGTGGTGATGGCGGCGGGCACTTTTAAAGCGGTCACTTGTTTACAATCTCGAATGTTACATGAAGGATTGGAACCACTTACAGCTCTCAAGCAGAAGTGGGAGGAGAGTGTAGGGAAGCCCATCCCGGACGTGACGTGGGGTCATATTTTGAAGAGGACATGGAATTTGAGCAGGAATGCTCGCTTCCAGCAAGTGCACTTTTTTGTGCTGCATAGAGCTTACCTTACTCCAGGGAAAATCAAGAAATATTTCCAGGTGCAGGATGCAGCATGCCCTAGGTGTTTGATGCCTGATGTAGAACTGGGACACATGTTGTGGAACTGTCCTAAACTGGGGTTTCATTGGTCCGAGGTGGGGGAGCTACTGAACAAGGTTACGGACAGGCAGATAGACTACGACATGGCAACTTGTCTGTTGCTTTGGTTTCCTCATACGAAAAGGACTAAGATCACTAGGAAATGTATTGACCTAGGCCTTATGTTAGCCCGGAGGGAGATAACCTGGCACTGGAAATCGAAGGAGGGTCCGTCTAGTAAAAGATGGGCGAATGAAATGTGTAAGTGGGCCTGTAGCAAAGGTACTATTAGACTTAGGCAGGCAGCCCGCACAGCTAATGAGAGGAGCCTAGAGATGGCGAGAGCGTGGGAGGACCTAGCACGAATGTTCAAAAACAGTTTAGTAAATGAAGAGGACTAAATCGGAAGGGCTGTGGAGGGAAGTTCCATGAAATACACAGAATAATACATAAGGTTCCTACAGGTCTCTTCTTTTTGCAAATCGTTACTTATGAGCTAGGCCCACACCAGTTGAGGTTCAGTGGGGGGGTGGGGTGGGAGGGCGGGGAATCCCATGTTTGTTGTAAAGGGAATCTAACCTATGAGGGCTGCTTGAGTTGCTGTTTGAGTAGTGTACTTGATCCTTTCCCCCAAGGGGATGAGAGCAAGATATTTGTGCTCCCAAAGGGCGTTTATCCCAAGGGACAAGTTGATAAGTGGAGGGAGCTCAGGCAACAACAGTGGTACACGTTAGAATTTCCTGTTTGAGCTTACGGGCAGATTGTCCGGTGGAATTAGGGGAGGGGGCAATAAAGTAAAAAGCAGATGCTAGATCTTCTGGCCGAGTGAAGGTCGTTGCTCCCTTATGCTATTACCAGGTTTGAGCACTCTCTAACTGACGCCGCCCGGCCTCCGGGATGTGGGCTCATCGGCTGTGTGGGGATTCCTTAACGATTTGTGGGTGGCATTTGGGAATGGCCGGAAAATCGGAATAAACAAATGTATGTTTTTCTAACTCTGCAATAAAAACACAGTTTAAAAAAAAAATGGCAGGAAGGGCGGAACGTAGCACACGCCCCCAGCGTTTCTCACGCCCCCAGCGTGCCCCGTGATGCGGCGCAATTGCGTTCACATGGCATGAAGGCCGGACACACGCCCCCAGCGTTTCTCACGCCCCCAGCGTGCCCCTTGATGCTGCGCAGCAACGCAATTGGCGCTTGTATGTACGACTCACATGGCATGATGGGCAGACACACGCCCCCAGCGTTTGTCACGCCCCCAGCGTTTATCACGCCCCCAGCACACGCCCACAGCCCACGATGTGATGGCCGTACCACACGCCCCCAGCGTTAGTCACGCCCCCAGCCCACGCCCACAGCACAAGGCAAACATGCCCACAAGGGACTACTTTGCTGGCACGGTTCTTTTACCTTTTAAATGTATATGGTGTCCTACGGTACAATTGTATGTCTTGCACTGTATGATTGTGATGAACACCACTGTTTCTTGAAAAGTTAATAAAAACAATTTAAAAAACAAATGTATATGGTGGCCGTCTGCATAGCCTATGTCCTTCTTCTGCAACTGCCCTTTCCAACGCTGTATTGGGGGTTGTGATTGGTGCTATGGTTACTGAGATTACCCGCCTCAAAGGTTTGGGCTCTCTCTTTATAATATTAGTATGGATAAATAAAAAGAGTAACTTTCCGAAACACATCCATACCCATCATCTGATTCTTGCAATTTCTTTGAAATTGCAGAGTCTGTCTCTGTGCAACCATCAGCCTCTCTTTAATCCTTTTTTGCGTTGCATCATACCAATCATTACTTTACTTGGTATATGTCAGGATTCCATCTATATCCTTCATCTGCCAACACATGACACTCTGCTGGATATGCAAACTATGCTCAAGACACAAACCCATAGCAAAGGTAGATAAGAAACAGCACCATCTTTCTTAGGATGTTCAACTCCACTGTGTTTCTTAAAATTCTGCTTAAGCCTCTCGTAATAAGCATTCACTGCCTCCTTCAGCTCTTGTGGTGTTCTCAAGATCTTTGCCCAATTAATTTCCTTCTCCGGCACCTGTTTCACATTTTCTATCACTGCTATGTACTTGTCAGTGACTTCTTCATGTGGGGGATTATTAGCCATAGCTCTGCTGGTTCCTAAGTCAGCTGAGCAAAAGCAACCTTACACCCAGTCCACAAATCACTGTGGAGAACAATCTCAAACAGAGCATCCAAATCAGTCCAAAGCACTTTAGAAATTAGCATCAATCTTAGAACCTATTTGTACCATTTCTCATCTTTCTCTCGTAATTTTGGAAAAATTGTGGTAAAAGCATAAAGATCACCTATCGTCAAAGGCACATGTAAATAGTTCCCTCCATGTACTTCTCTCAAAGGGAATTCTGAAACTGCCTCTTCTTACTTGAAATCACTCTTTATTTACTTTTTTGTGTCTGTGGATTTTTTTTATCGTCGAAACTTACTTCTTCCAACTTTCACTTTACTTCTTCAAACCTATTCAATCTGTTATCTTTTCAAATGCATCTTTAATGCGACTTTTCAATATCATCAAGCAAAACTCTTATTTCACCATTGGTCAAATCCATTTTATAATTTTTCTGTACATCTCTTTTTTTAACATTTTTGTTTATTTGCATTTTCACAAAATATGGCACATGCAGGATAGCCTATTTATGCATATTGTGCATAACATCTATTTGCTTACATAAACATAACAGTTAAAAAAACTTTAGGACAGTTGTATGATATCATTCAATAGAAACAGCGATATACAAACCATAACTATATTAGCAGGACCAACCTTGCGAACACAAGCATGTAGCAAACCACAAATCTAAATACATTTGTTGCACCATCACATGTCAATAATTTATTAATACAATTGGGGGGCTTGTGCAGATAGTTACTGTAGCAGGTGAGTCTGTACCTGTGTCGTCGGATTGGTGTATTCATAACCACTCCAATATAGGGCTCCAAATGTCTTTAGGTCTGGACGCTGTGGGCACGAGTTCCCAAAATAGTGAGAGCTGAGTTTGACAATAAGTAAAGTCGCATAGCGATACCTTAGCTAAGGAGGCTCTCTGTTTCCTCCAATGAATGGCTATTCTGTGTTTTAGCTAATAATAATATCCTGGTGTGTAATTTCCTATGGTTTGCAGGGGTGTCCTCTATGAATCCCAATAAACCCATCATCGGATTGGGTGACTTTGATATATTCAGGACTTCCCCGATAATTTTAAATATGTCTACCCAATACTTTGCAATAGAGGGGCATTCCCAAGCAACATGCAAGAAAGTTGCTGACTCTGCCCTACATCTCCAACAGTCAGCATTTGGCCTCAGGCCCATGCGGTGCAGCTGTGAGGGAGTTCGATAAAATCTGTGCAAATATTTAAAATGGATCAAACGCAATTTATAATTAGGGGGTAGGATCTTTAATTGGCCACAGCAATATTTCCAGTGCTGTACTGAGATTTGGGGATTTAATTTGGTATTCCAGAGCAGTAGTGCTTTGGGCTCAATCACTGCAGCCGTAGTTTGCATATTACTATACAGCCTTGTGATAAGTCTGCGTGGTGACGGATTAGTCAGCATTTGCTCTAAAGCCTGCAGTGTAGGTGGCTGGTTGAGGAAAGAGGTGTGAAGATGGCGGCAGGTTGCCCTTACTTGGTAATACAAAAACAACCCGGAGAAAGTGAATACCTCACCCTGTTCTGCGTCGGGGGTGGTCGAAATGTGCGCTCTTGGTAGAGGTCTGCGAATTTGTGCATACCCAATGTGTTGGCCAACATTACATTCCCTTTATCCTCCAGCGGTGGCATCTGGGGGTCTGTGCCTGCAAAATCGATGGGGCATATAGAACCTCCAAATTTGCTCTTTTCCGCAGTCCTTCCCAACTCCACCTTAGCATTTCGACCGTGTCAATTTCATCCCGGGGACGCTTCTATGGCTGAAACAGCGCAACCTGGAGTGGAATTGGAGCTGTCTCGACTGCCACGTGCAGTTGAAAGGTTGAATAATGTATCCAGTGATGTAAGAATTGACCTTGTGCACAGTTTGCATTAAGCGGGATGTCTGGCGCAACCAGTCTGCCCTGTGCTAAGAGGAGGGTCCGGAGTTCCCATGATACCGTAGCTTGTTTACCTGCCCACACCAGGGATACCATTAAAGATCGCATAGTGTTAAAGAAAGCTTTCATAAGTGGGAGGGGGAGATTTATGAATAAATATAGAAACTTGTGGAGAACAATCATTTTAGCAATAGTTATATGCCCCGCCAAACATAGCGGGAGTCGGGCCAGATCTTAATTTTGTTCTCTAGCCAAGTCACTGCCCTACCGTGGTTCTCATTCCAGAGTTCTTGTGTAGTCTGGCAAAGCCAGATCCCTAAATAGCGTACCGGACCGGTAGCCCGTTGGAGAGGATAATTTAGTGGATAGGGCATGGTGCTTGCAGTTAATGGAAACAGAACTGATTTTGACCAATTGATCTGAATGCCAGACAGCCCCCCAACTTTTAGGATCTTGCGTATTACTGGATTGAGGTTTTCCGCAAGGTTGTTAATATATAGGGTAATGTCATCTGCATATAGCGAGACAATGATGCCTTAAGTGGTAAATCGAAGACCTCTTGCCGCATGAGGTTGCCAGAGTGCCGCAGCTAGCAGCTCCATGGCAATGGCACAAAGTAAAGGGGAGAGGGGGCAACCCTGTCTCGTACCCCGGGTGATGGACAGTGGGGGTGAGATTAGTCCATTTAACCCAAGTCTTGCTGTAGGTGAGGCATAGAGTAGTTTTATCTGACATATACAAGTTGGGCTGAATCCCAGTCTTGTAAGTATAGGGAATAAATACTCCTATTCAAGGGAATCAAAGGCATTTGTGGCATCAAGGAGTGCCGCTAATGCTGGAAATTGAGGATTTAAGTAATGGAGTATCGTGAAAAATGTACGTACATTATGTGATGTAGACCTGCCCGGAATAAAGCCCGATTGTTCTGGCCTAGCAATCAAGGGCAACAATGATTGTTGCTGGTTGGCCAACAGTTTAGCATAACTTTTTGTTTCAATATTTAACAATGAGCGGGGACGATATGAATCTCTGTCCTTTAAGGAGTTCCCAGGTTTTAACAATGATAATTTTATAGCTTCTCTCATTGTGGGCGGAAATATCCCCCAGCTCCTGCACCTCTTCATATACTGTCAAGAGTTTGGGCGCTAGCAAGTCGGCGTATGTCTTATAGAATGCTGCTGTTAGCTCATCTGAGTTTGGCGCCTTGCCTGAGGGAAGGCTGTTTATGACCTCAGTGATATCTTCCACTGTGAAGGGCTCATCGAAGAGGCTTTGTGGCCTCTGCCTAACCTCCACGTTCGAGGGAATATAAATATGACTGTAATTCCTCAGGAGTCGTCTGGGAGGAGGATTTGTAGAGTGCAGAGTAATGTTTTGTGAGTTGTTCCAATATTCCCTTGGGTCCTCTAACCAACTCACGATTATCGCCTAGGATATCTGTGATAAACAGTTCAGTGTTTGGTGTGCGTAGGGTATTTGCCAGCGTTCTGCCTGATCTTTCGCCTTCGCTGTATCTGCGTGCTTGAGCATATTTCCCTAGGAATTTCACTTCCCTATCAGCTTCCTCTTCATATTCTGATATTTTGCCTCTTATGTCCCCCAATCCTTGTATGTCCCCAGTGCTATAATATTGTGACTCCAGATCTCTGATATTTGTATCCAGCTTACTAAGTGTTTGTCTGATGGATCTTAGTACCCCTGCCTGCCTCAAGATGCATTTCCCCCGGATTATAGCTTTAAATGCTTCCCATAGTGTGGCTTGTGTCTGTACTGAGCCAGCATTAATGGAAAAATATTCTATTATGTCTCCTATCTAAATAGGGTGTCTGTGAAGGCGTGTGGTGGAAGTTTGCAGCAGGCCGATTTTGGCGCAGCGTCTAGTATAGTCAGTTTAAGCTGGACTGGGGCATGGTCTGAGAGTGTCCTAGGTAAATGTTTTATAGTTGTGGTCCTGCTGCATCAGGAGAGATCAGCCAGAAGTCTAGGTGATACCAAGAGTTCTATTGAGCTGTGATGCAAGTTCCCTCGTGCAGTGTAGGATACCATTTGCCCCCATTTATCTATCAACCCACCTTCAGTGATGATGTAATTTATAACTGCACTGGATCTTGAATGCCGCTTGCGGGATCCTACCTTCCTATCCATGGAATCGTCTACTATTGCGTTGAAGTTGCCTCCTGTTTGTATTTTGGCCTAGACTGTAGTGTAGTTCCTAAATTCCCAATCGTATCTGCGCATTGGAATAATATAAACAGTAGTGTAGACGTAGGACTGAGGTCGACTAGGTCTCTACTGACTAAATCAGACTTAATTAGTTTTGCCAGCTAGCTCCGAGGTCACTCGAAACTTTCTCGAATGTTCAGGAAAGAGTTAACCCTCCGGATTTAGACAAGAAGGGATTAGCTTCTGACAACCATATAACATGACAACTTTGCTCCCTCAGAATAAGAGTGTATCTCTAGAGTCGTGTGAAAACAATAGACAGCTATTTCACTCAGTCAATTGTGCATACTTAGTTTCACCAGAGTGCAGAGAATAGAGAGACTGGCGTTTTCAATAAAAGGTGTTATTTATTGAGCAGTCTTCTTTCTCGTGCAAGAGGAATGAATTGCCACAATTGCAATACTTATAGTAAAGTAAAGTGCGTACAGTAAAAGGAGTATTATAAAATAATACTGTAAAAGCATTGATATGGTTTCTTAGCCATATGATACTTTAAAATAGATAAAATATATACATACATAAAAACATTGACTAACGTACTCAACTGGTGCTTCTAAATACGCCTACCCCGGTGTACCTGACCTAAGCCTAATACGTGGGAAGGAGTAAGTAAGTAGCAGTTTAAGTTAAGTTGGTTTTGCCAAGGAATCTGAATCAAGAATTCTCTTAAGGGTTTAGTCAGCTCCGTACCTTGGTAATAGAATGCAGGAGGTCTGGTATCTCTCTCTCTCAGGACTCGATATCCCAGCAACCCGCAAGGGTATCTGGAAACACCGGAGCTGGATTTTCTCGGCTGGAGAAAAGGACAGCGTCTCTCTCAGTGCGTCAAAAGGGAGGGGCGTCGTCCGTGGGCTCTCGGGCAAGTAGATAGCCGCTCTGCTCCAAACCAGCGTGTGTTTGCTTAAGGCAACATTGGTATATTTATACCTGAAAGGTGCCGGGTTTGACGTAAGGTTGGACATAAGACGTCAATAAAAGATGTCACTAAGAACTGGCCGTTCTTTCAGTGTTCGCAGGAGTTCTAGGACAAATCAAAACAGAAGCATGGGGAATTCCCAGGTTGCTGGAGGAGGTTTGTTTAAAGAACGCGTTGTACTTTCTAGGAGTCTAGGGAGGTAGCCTTGCTTGATTTGGACTGCATGGGCTATGACTAAATATGGATATGGTTCTTATACCTTTATAAGGATATTATTTATTATAACCACATAAGGGCATAAATCGGGAATATGGAATTAGGGTCCTAGATAGAAACACAACACCCACTCCACGAATTAATGTCCATCATTACTAAAACTAAGCAATATTAAACATATAACAATGCATGTGTGTTTTCCAACCCACCCCAAAATACATAAATCGCATTTGAAATGGTATATGGTAAATACACGAAAATGAGTATTGGTACTGTACGCTTTTCAAGCAGTGGTGTCATTCAGTTAAATGCATATATATATATCAGCTGAATGAATTGCGAAATTTACACATGAAATGGCTCTGAATACAGAAGAGAAGGTCGAGACCATTTCATCACATATTAATACAAAATGCTGTACATGTGCTAGAGGCTGATGTAAAATATTGTCTCTAGAGTTCCTAAATTAGAAGCTCTGTTCTCTAAGAATAGTTCTACTTTAAGCAGAGTACTTTGTGCCAGAAAAAAGGTAAATATTTTGGAAGTGAAAAAAAAATAATTTCGCTTTCAAGGGAAAAAATAGTTCCAACTGTTTTCGGTAGCTTTTGTTTTTCAAAGCTGAAGGCCGAATTTCAGAGTTCAGGGAACGCTGTGTGCTTGTTGCTTTAAAAGTTATTCTCGTTGTTCAGGGGAGAACATCATTTCAGACAGACTTGCAAAAAATTGGTCTACAACATCAGGTGAAAGTTCGACCAAGTTTGAAAAGGTTGAAATTGTGCACATGTGAGAATGATTGCTATCATCGATGTCTGGATCAGCAATGCTCACAGACGGTTGTACCTGTTTGGTGCTGCTTTCCTCTCGTACTTCACCGCCACCTACTCGTAGTGGTGAAGTCTCAACGAATGCCGTCATCCAAATAGGTAGCCGCTGGGGACAACACGATGCATGAGTCGTTACAGGATCTAGCAAAGTATCGATATCCATTGGTACTGCTGATGGTAGTGTAAGACAGATGTCCAACACGCATTCTTCTCCGCATAGCAGACAGCGAAGCACAGGTAAGATGCAATTCTGCCAGATTGGTCTGAATGAAAGAAACCAAGTTGTACTTGGATCTCTTAGCCAGGCAAATCCGAGGACTTTAGTGATGCGGTCCCGGAAGCGTATAGCTAGGATCGTTTCTCCCATCGTTGCTGGAGTCTTGTCTGTGGCTTGGCTTGCCATATCGGAGCAGAAGAATCAAAAATAAAATTCCTGCTACGAGTCCCAAAAGAAGAAACAGACCGCCAAAAATGGAATGCACAAAATTCGGGATAAAGCCCAGAACTGTTTCAAAGGGTGCTAACAGTCCCGAAAAAATTATCTTAAATACATGTGCGATGCCACTGGTATCTGACATGTTTAAGATTTGGCTTAACATTTCTACGAAATGCACGGGGCAATTTGTTGATAATAGGGAATGTATCTCTGCTGTTGTCCTTGCGACTTGCAGATCATACGTTTCTTTAGACGAGGTCAAAGGCACAGTTGTCGGTAAAAGAATAGACTTCATTCTACTTAAAGTATCAATTCGAATAGAAGGAATATTCAAATAAGGCCATATTGCCGCCTCAATGTCTGGATTGCTGTTTGGATACAATACTTGCATACAGCAAGTGACCATGGAACTAACGCTCACGAGATAGGCTTTTCCTGGCACCATGCCACAACAGCTGTGGTCACTTATTAGAACGTAGCTGCCGTTGGAAAGCTGTCTAAAGAATGGCTCCATCTGTGTTGCAGGAGTGCCGTGCAGGTGACATGAAAGGTTATTTGAAGACCCTTTGCAGGCCCCATGCAAGTTAATACCTTGACACAGAAGTGTACCGCTTAGTGATTTTTTACAATTGTTACCACTAAGGAATACCTCCTTTTTCCTTTCGCTATAACATTTGTGTGTATAAGGTAATTTCCATGTTGACCCAACCTTTCATACTGGCCCGCTGGTATATACTCTTGGCAATATTTAAACTGGAAAGTTATCGGAATTGTAATTATTCCGTGTATTATCCATTCAATGACAGGTCTTTCTGACATTGTCAATGGTAATCTCTCAAGTTTTTCAATGCTCAGAATCGTATAGTCTGCTCCTTTTTGTGCCAAACTGATTTGTTTATCAGTAAGGTTAAAGATAGAGAATAATGACGTTGTGTTGATTAAACGCCATGGCACGTAGCCTGAACGTAGATTTTGCAACGTCCAGCCAAGCTGTACAATAGAACGTAATTGGGACTGACCATGTTGTAACATTAGTAAGTCCTGCTCTATTATGTCAATAGCAGATGATACAATACTGTCCAGTGAATATATTCTGGAGGACAGAGTCGTTAACCCATTGTTCACAACAGAAAGTGATTTTTCCAAATTAATACGATCAATTTCTCTTATTTTTTCTGCTGTTTCAATTTGTGTTACTTTCCAAGCCGTTGCAAGCAGCGTATATACCGGCCGCTATGAAACGTTTTTGACGCTGTTTGCGTGGTCCCGGTATGAAATCACGCAAGTCAGCACCGTCTTTAAGTAAAGTCAAGTGTTGCTTAATTTCAGCCAGTGTGGATTTCTGTAGCCATTCAAGGCATGGTTTCCCTACACTGTATGTTGTAACTATCCCTGGATGTTGTCTCTCGGAGTATCTTGGGTCTGGCCTGTTCAGTTTTAACCCCTGTATTTTGTTCAGGAATCTATCTTGACAGTTATTTGTGTCTGTGGGCCAGATCAACCATTTTTTCCAATCAGGATGTGTTCTGTTTTGGTGTAAAATATGGGATACGTCTATCTCCACATCTGTAGTGCTATTACTATCAGGTATGGCCTTCGGAATACGCGGTTTGTTTAAGTCTTTTATCTTGGCTAGACCACGACAGGTTGTTTGCTGAATGGTGTCATTCAGGAATATTAATTGTTCTGGGATCATGCAGGCTCTAAATAATGCTTCTAAACATTGGACCTGCCATTCTTTTGTACCCCAGATGGTTTTTGTTTCAATGTTGTTTTTCCAGAATTCAAAACCAAATGTAGTAATTTTTTCATAAAATGTTTCAGAATAAATCAATTTAGTATTTGTCAACATTGTTTTCATTCCTGTCTCATTTAACATGTTAAAATAAAACGTTTCTGCATCACTTGTGTTAAACCCTGAGAAGTATGGGAATTTCTCATAAAATGTTTTCGAGCTGCTTTTAGGCGGTGTTGCACAATGTTCCCATTGGTTATAATTAAAAACATTTATAGGTTTAGCAGATTTATGCAAATAGTGATGACCAAAATGATTATAGCAATACAATTCTTCATAATTTGATGAACCCTGTAAATAATCATGTTCTGTAAATTTTGCTGACATTACTAAATCTGACATCATATTATTAATATTTTCAAAGTCCCAATCATCAGAGAAAGTACTTGGTTTTACAAAGTCACTTTATGAAACCTTCAACTGGTGTATATATTTCAAGAGCTCAATCGGGCCATAAATATCATAATCTGTTTTGTCCCATGCTACCCCACAGGGTATTGGATTGGCTGTGATGTTTACTGATGACAGTTCTCTTTTCTCGATGTGAGATGACTTGTGAGGCTTTAGGACCAAGTTGATGTTCTGACTTGCTGTGTCCATTGTACTGTATTTTCCTTCAATGAACTTTCCCAAACATAGAACCATGATGAGCCAAAGCAGGAGGAAAAGTACACCTAACACAATCCAAAATTCAATCCATGGTGTAATCTGATAGGTTTCTTTTAGTTGATGAAAGAGTTCAGTTACTTTGTCTTTGAAAGTTTTTGTTGCTGGCGTTTCTTCACGTTCGCTTGGATCATCAGAAAAGTCATCGAAATTGATGAAGTAGTTAGATGCAGTTCTGTCAATTGTTGGAATTGCTTCCGGATTTTCTTTAGTCTTTGGATCTTTCTTGGAGACATTAGTATAGTCCGATGCTACATCATTGTAGACAGGTGTTTTTTGACGAACTGTTGCAATTTGGGTTTCAAGAGGCACAAGTTCCATGGCTTTGTTGCATAGTCCTTTTTTTATTCACTGCATGTTTATCAAATGTGATTAGTCTCTCAGTTTGAACCTCTTGGATTGTAGCAAATTTTTGTGTTCTGCTATTTCTTGGGAGACCACTGGGCCTACTACTTATTATTGGCCACATGATTGTGGTTTTACCAGGTCGATGGATACAACTCGGTTCTCCTTTTTACCAGCAAGGGGCGGTAGTACAACTGATCTTGTTCCGCTGACAGCTAAGACAGGTACTGCTTTTCTGTAAGAAGGCCCAAATTCCTTCTTCACCGCGATCTTCTCTCTGACCAGATCCCCAATCTTTGGAATCCAAACAGGTCTTGCTGGGACAGGTGGTTTTTCTTCAGTGGCTGTTGGCTGTTGTTTTAACTTTGTATTACTCAGGTTTCTTCTTGTTTCAATTAAGTCCTGTAAAACAGCCAAACGGTCTTTGATATCAAAGGATTTTTCTTCTACCACTGAAGTGTGACTATCAAGATCCTGAATGTACATTCTAGTAGGAGATCGGGGTGCCGCAGGGCTCTGTGTTGAGCCCTACTTTGTTTAACATTTACATGGCACCCCTGGCGGCTCTGGCGGAGTCCCCGGATCGTGTCCTATGCTGATGACACCCAGCTTCTTTTTACTTGCCCGAAGGGTGCTGATTTTGACGGTGTGCAGATCAGTGGCTGCTTAGGAGCGGTTTTCCAATGGTTTGAGCAACACAGCCTGAAATGCAATTCCAACAAGTCGGAGCTGCTATTTTTTGGTTGCCCATCAGACCCCAGGTGGCAGTCTTGGTGGCCACCAGATATGTTCCCTCCCTTGGCTGTGTCCTCCAGGGCTAAGAACCTGGGTGTTCAGATTGATGATGGATTGACACTGAAACCCCAGGTCATGGGCCTTGTGGGCAGATGTTTTGGCATCATCAAAATGCTCAGGAAATTCCTACCGATGCTGTCTCTATGTCACCGGAAAGTGACGGTCCAGGCTTTGATAGGCTCCCGCCTTGATTATTCTAATGTGCTCTATTTGGGCCTGCCGAATTTTCTCATTTCTCGTCTGCAAGTTGTACAGAATGCCGCTGCTAGAGCCATTTTTGGCTTCCATCGCAGAACAAACGCGACGGCACTGTTACAAAAACTTCATTGGCTCCCCATTAAAAAGCGCGTGGCGTTTAAGGCTCTCATGCTAGCCTTCAAGGCGCTCCATGGCATCGGAGCCAAATATATCAGAAACAGGCTGGCTTTTTATATGCCTTCACGCACTTTGAGGTCAGCTTCCCTGGCCTTGGCAACTGTTCCTCTTGTCCGACGGGCTCGACTGGGCGGGCGTTCCTTTCGCTATCTAGCTCCCAAATTGTGGAACTCCCTGCCGGTCGCCCTGAGACAGAATACCAGCCTTTTGAAATT
Source organism: Lissotriton helveticus (assembly GCF_964261635.1). Lineage (NCBI taxonomy): Eukaryota > Metazoa > Chordata > Amphibia > Caudata > Salamandridae > Lissotriton > Lissotriton helveticus. The sequence goes on from NC_136071.1 coordinate 147,283,002, forward strand.
TAGGAAAGAGCTAAAGACATGGCTCTTTGTACAATAGTCCTCGCCTGGTCTGCCCGCCCTTAAACACCTGCTCTCAAATCTGATGAAGCGCCGGGACACTCCTTTGGAGTAGCTGAGCGCTATATTAAGACAAATTTTAACATAACATAACATAACATAGTACCGAACAATAGTTCGTACGGAGTGAGACCTTTTAGAGAATTTCTTGGTAGATTATTAAGACTACGTTGGACACTTGTTAAATGTTTGACCCACCCATCACCCGAACCTAATACCCTCGCCGTTCTAGATTGCTTTATGTCCCGGTTTTTTCTTTCCACTACCGCATTTCCCTCAGGATGGAATGGAAAAGAGTACCGCAATGCAATGCCCATGCTGGCCATGGCCTCCTTGTAAGCCAGAGAGCTAAACGCAGGACCCTGGTCAGAATGTAGCATGCCAATTGCGTATGTGCCGATAAAGACTCGCAAATCTTTTGTAACAGTTCTGGCGTCAGCCGAGCGCTGGTGTCTACATTTAAAGTGAATCTAGTCTTAAATATTATGGGGACGCATTTCTCCTACTGGATTTCTGCATATAGATAGCCTGATGCTTTCTAATAACGGGATCCTGGCACTAGTCTGGTCCGGTTCACGACTGCGATCTCTGTTGCAGTTTGGACAGCTCTTTGCAAATTTGTAATGTTGCAAACTCATCCCCGGCCACCAGTATTCTGATTGTAATACTTTTAGAGATTCCTTGATCTCTTGATGCCCTAGACCCTCTCCCATGTGTGCGTCTGCTATTAATAAGACTCTCCTGTTCGTGTTTGGAATTACTCTATCCCCCACTCCAGGGATTTCAGAAAAAGGAACAGAGTTTGCATCTATTATGTATGTATAATTGAGTGGATAGCCGAGAGGTAATGCTGCATAGTCGCCTTTTAATGAGGTTTTTACCGCGAGCATTGTTTCTCCGTCTATGTATTTCTTAGTATGCTTTTTTGTGGCTACGGAAGCCGGTTGAACCGCTTCCGCTGTGGCTCTGTTAGTTAATGAATTCCCTGCAACGTGAACGCCATCACGTTGATGACTCAGTGTATGTATCACGTGAGTCTTTTGTAGTTCTTTCTGCAAAAGAACTACCTGTTCCCAAAGTTTCTTATGCTTTATTGTGGCACCTGTCATCTTTGTAATCGTTTTGAATCCAGGTCTGCATGTCATTATTGTAAGACTTGACGCAGAAATGCGAATCGCACACTATTAGTGTGGGGAATTCGCGATCGGCATTTTCAAGCGCCATCTTTAAAGATCTAATTTCAGCTCGCTGAGCTGAACAGTTTCTGAGTGACTCAGTTTTGGTGACTATTGGTCTGAATTTACCAAAGCGCCAGCGACCTTTAGCAATCGCGCACGCTGCGTTGTAGGATTTTTTCTCTACATCGTAGTGTTGTGCAAATCTGTCCATGTAGATTACACATGTGTACTGTTCGAGAGGCAGAATTTCGATTGGCAGAGGATATTCTTCTTCATATTCTAGATCTTCTAGTTTTTTCATTTTCGGGTCAAAATAGTATTTCACGTCTTCTGCAGCAAGAGAATTTTCCCATTGTATCCATTTTGGATCTAATGCCACAGCAGTCAAATTGCGTGGGCTTGTTAATGCCTCAAGGGCTGATTCTGCTGTTAAAACAGTTATTCTTCTGCCTTGGGCTTGGGCTCTTTCTTTTGCTACAGCAGTTTGAACCGCTATTAGAATTTTTTTAGTAGAACTGAATTTCATTTCAGCTTGTGTGTACAAGTGTGATTTGTAAGCTATTGGTACCGTTTCTCCCTCATTAGAGATCAGGTACGTGAATCCGCATCTTCCTGGGATGACTCGGATTACAAGGTTGCGTACGTTTTCACGTGTTTGCAATTTTGTTTTAGCTAACGTCTGTTTGCAATGATCTTAAAATTTCTGTGTGTTTCTGAGTCCAATTTATTGGTTTGAAATCAGGTTTTATTAATTCATAGAGGTTTAACCCTCTCTGCATACTTTAGAATGTATGTTCTTCCGAAATTCAGGAAACCTAGTATTGATTGTAAGTTCTTCAGCTTTTTAGGTGCTTGGAGTACAGCACACTTCTCTAAGAAGTTGTCTGCTAGGCTCTTGCCTTCACTTGATAATTCAAATCCTACAAATAGGACAGTTAGATGGGCAATTCATGACTTTTTAAAGTTGAATTTGTAACCCTCAGCCGCAAACCCAAGTATTATGGTGTTCACTCTTTTCAAGTGTGTCTCCAGGTCATCATCTGTTAGATAGATGTCATCGACATAAGATAATGCCTCATCATCATATATTTGTAGTAACTCTGTTACCCTTGCTGAGAATAATCCTGGGCTATTCTTGAATCCCTGTGGGAGTCGACAGAAGTGTTTTTTGCGACCCCATTATTGAGGAAGCGGTCAAATACCTGCTTTCAGGTGCAATGTTTTGACAAAAGAATCCATTAGAGATGTCTAGTGTCGTTTTATATTTGTTGCGCACAATGTTATTCATTAGTGCTGCACTGTGTGAGTTTTGTACTGCAAATGTTTTGCAACAGGAGTTTAAGTGTCTGTAGTCCAAAACTAGACGATATGAATCGTCTGGCTTGGACACAGGAAACAAAGGATTGTTCATTTGTGAGGTGCATGTTTCAATCACCCCTTGATATTCTAGTTGACCTAAGATCTCCCTGACTTGCTTTTTAGCTTCTTGTTTAACTGGGTACTGTCTTTGTGCAGTGGGTTGACTTTTTAACTGGATTTTGTGAGGAGGAGAGTCCTCATCCCATCCTAATATGATTTTTGTATAATGCAGGAGCTTAGGCCACTGCCCATTTTCTTGCAAGTGTATATTTTTTATGAATCGGAATATGATTTGAGAAGGCAGGCATAATCATTTCTTCGCCATGAGGGCACTCCCTGACAAACTCTGGTGGCCAGTCTTTCTCGGCTAACAGAATGTCATAGCCTTTCGAAAGGTTATCCCAAAAGAGACCCCCTTACTTTCCTAGTCTTGTCCCCCTCTATACGTAATGTTATTTCGTATAATTTATGGGGTTTGCTAACTCTGGTATCTGCAGTGTCCACCTGAATGTATTCATTCGTGTCCACTGTCTCCAGAAGCATGTATGACATTACAACGCATGCTTTTATATCGTTGGGGTGCTGGATAGTGAAAAGTTTCATTTACTATTCCAACTCCAGTCCCTGTGGACACTAGGGAAGGTGTTGGATAGTAAATTAAACTTATTCCCTATCCTAGAGCGCCCCCAGCGCAATGCGTTGTAAAAGTTGCGTCGTAAAGGCACTGCGTGGTAAAAGTTGCGTTGTAAAGGATGTTTCCCTCTCCAGAAGATTCATCAGGATCTTGCGAGCTATTGTCACTTCTGCTGCGCTGTCTAGCATTGTCTGGGCCCACTCTCCGTTTTTCAGTTGTGTCCTCAGTATCCTCTGCATGTTTTATTATTTTAATACTAGCTACCTTCTTTCTTGGAAATTGTAATTTTTTACTTTGGTGAGCAGGTTCCTTGTCTTTGGACTTGACGTGCTCTTCCCTGTGTTCTGACCGTCCTCTTCTTTCCGATTTCTGCGAGGAAGTCTGAAAAGATCGAGAGGGACGTGTATCAATATCTTGATATCTATCAGGTTTTTTCAAATGATCCCTATTTCTGAGGTTGTATCTTTTCTCAGTGGGCTCCCTCTGGGGAGACTTGTTTCCTCGGTCTGGACATCTTTCTCTCCGTTGAGGAGACCGTCCCCTGGACTGGAATCGTTTTTCTTTGGGAGTGGATTGTTTATTACCATCCCAACTCTTTTTCGGAGTATTTAAATTATTTTTAATAAATGTTTTTTCAGGATTTTAGTTAGTTGGGGTTTTACTGGTTTCCCACCCAAACTATCTCTACGTAGTTCTTCATAGGATTTTTCTATGATTCTGGCAAGTTCAAATGGTTGTTCTGCTATATCTGTTTCTTTCAATTTCTGGCGGATCGCCACAGATGCTGCTTCTCCTTTTATGTTGGCTAATAATATAGCCGAGACCTGCTTGAAGTCTTTCAGTAATTTCATACCTAGAGTTAAAGCAGGTTCTGGACCGTATTCATTTTGAATCTGTCTTAGTACGTCTGGTATAACTGCCATGGACGGAACACCATGTGTTTTTGTGTAGATGGAAGCAAAGACCGTGCCCCAAGTGTCACAGTCCTCCACATGTGGTGCGATCCCCATTGGAAGACAGATAGTCAGAATTCTGTGTTTCTCAGTAGGCGTAGTATCAGGAAATACTGCTTCTATTTGAGTTATTTTTTGTGCTAGCCAGAATGGAATTTGTTCCCGTTTTGCGGGTATTTTGCCAATGGCTGATTGTATGTTCTGTGGTGTAATTTTGTTTGTGTTCCCCTGATGAGGGGTCAGCTGTGGAATGTTAATTGTTGGTTGGACTGTTGAAGTCCGCATGACATATTGGACCAATTTTCTATATATTTTAATTAGTAATTTTAGCTGAGCTAAAAGTTCCCAGTCTGGATGTGGTGTGTAGCTGGCTAGAACCGGCCACGTGGCTCCTGTCTACCTAGTGGACCGTGCCTGGTGATGTGATTTTGATGTTTTAGGGCGCCTATAAACCAGAGCAGGTGCTCTTGGTAATTTAGTGGGATTTCAATATCCTCGAAAGGAGTGTATTCATCCGGAGGTTCCTCTATTTTGTAATAGTGGAATTCTTTTGTTACAGCGTTTGCTGCTGGAAAGTTTATCCATGAATAGAATACCTCTGTCTGCCGATTTTCATGGGCCTCTAACACAAATGTGACTGTACCACCTTGTGATGTCAGTCCATTTTCTATAAGTATAATAGTTATAGTTATTCTTATGTTGACCGGAATGAATATAGCATTCGAGTCATTTTCTTGGAGACTCGTGTCATCTGCTACGAGTTGAGCTGCTATTCTAGCTCTCTCCGCTTCATCGTCACTTTCCACCATTTTACTGACAGAAAGTTTTGTTGCAGATCCAGTTTCAAGGAAACAAAGATTAGGTGCACAATATTTTGGAACACTGTATCCTTCAACGTTGACTAAACCAAAAACTATACATAGGAATCCAACCTTTTACCTACTCCAGACGTCTATTGGAGTTTTTCGGGAAAAGGGTCTGTGTGAAAAATCACGACTGAGTTACTCTACCGTCTTGTGTTAGATTTATCGCCTTACCAAACGTTGGGCGCCATGTAGTGTAGTTCCTATATTCCCAATAGGCTCTGCGCATTGGAATAATATAAACAGTAGTGTAGACGTAGGACTGAGGTCGACTAGGTCTCTACTGACTATATTAGACTTAATTAGTTTTGCCAGCTAGCTCAGAGGTCACTAGAAACTTTCTCGAATGTTCAGGAAAGAGTTAACTCTCCGGATTTAGACAAGAAGGGATTAGCTTCTGACAACCATATAACATGACAGCTTTGCTCCCTCAGAATAAGAGTGTATCTCTAGAGTTGTGTGAAAACAATAGACAGGTATTTCAGTCAGTCAATTGTGCATACTTAGTTTCACCAGAGTGCAGAGAATAGAGAGACGGGCGTTTTCAATAAAAGGTGTTATTTATTGAGCAGTCTTCTTTCTCATGCAAGAGAAATGAATTGCCACAATTGCAATACTTATAGTAAAGTAAAGTGCGTACAGTAAAAGGAGTATTATAAAATAATACTGTAAAAGCATTGATATGGTTTCCTAGCCATATGATACTTTAAAATAGATAAAATATATACATACATAAAAACATTGACTAACGTACTCAACTGGTGCTTCTAAATACGCCTACCCCGGTGTACCTGACCTAAGCCTAATACGTGGGAAGGAGTAAGTAAGTAGCAGTTTAAGTTAAGTTGGTTTTGCCGAGGAATCTGAATCAAGAATTCTCTTAAGGGTTTAGTCAGCTCCGTACCTTGGTAACAGAATGCAGGAGGTCGGGTATCTCTCTCTCAGGACTCGATATCCCAGCAACCCGCAAGGGTATCTGGAAACACCGGAGCTGGATTTTCTCGGCTGGAGAAAAAGACAGCGTCTCTCTCAGTGCGTCAAAAGGGAGGGGCGGCGTCCGTGGGCTCTCGCATCAGCTGGGCTCTCGGGCAAGTAGATAGCCGCTCTGCTCCAAACCACCGTGTGTTTGCTTAAGGCAACGTTGGTATATTTATACCTGAAAGGTGCCGGGTGTGACGTAAGGTTGGACATAAGACGTCAATAAAAGATGTCACTAAGAACTGGCCGATCTTTCAGTGTTCGCAGGAGTTCTAGGACAAATCAAAACAGAAGCATGGGGAATTCCCAGGTTGCTGGAGGTTTGGTTTGTTTAAAGAACGCGTTGTACTTTCTAGGAGTCTAGGGAAGTAGCCTTGCCTGATTTGGACTGCATGGGCTATGACTAAATATGGATATGGTTCTTATGCCTTTATAAGGATATTATTTATTATAACCACATAAGGGCATAAATCGGGAATATCGAATTAGGGTCCTAGATAGAAACACAACAAGACGTCTAGGAAGGAATCAGGCTTGTGCACATTCGGACCATATGTCACGGCCAGGGTGACATATACCTCGCCAAGTTTCCCTCCTAAGACCACTTATCTACCTTCCAGGTCAATATGTAACGTAGTCGTCTTCCAGTACACACCACACCTAATCAGTGTGGACACCCCTCTGGCATAATTGGAATAGATGGAGGAATAAATAGCTTCCCAGGGTCTGTTGTGTAACTTGCTGTGCGGCGTGTTTTGCAAATGCGTTTCTTGAATGAAACAAATATCAATGTTGTGTCTAACTAAATCTGATTGAACAAGTCTGGGTTTACAAAAGTTATTTGCCCCCCTGATGTTCCATGTGAGGAAATTGTAGATTGTCATCTCAGATTGCCGGTATTGTCCCCATATTAGATAGGTGGCTTGGTTTGGGTCTTTCTCTAAGCACATACAAATTATTGAGCTTGCTCCACGCTGGTGTGACCATGACCTGACATTTAGATGCCCTTGGCTATACTGCAGTTTGCTGCTTCTACCGTTTAGATGACATGCAATAGAACTGTCCTGTCCAACCTTAATAACTTCCAGTTCCCTCCCTGCTCATTCCAACCCCCTAATTAGGTTGAGTATAGAAGGCCACCCCTACATACATACTGTAAATTGAGTCCCAGACTTGTGCCAGGGGACTAAGTGCTGGGCTGGGAGATTTCCCTGGGGGCATGGATTAACCCGAATACAGCCCGCCTGTTGGTAGGGAGGCCGCACTTAACAGGCGAGAGTGATGCAGTCGCCCTTCTAATGTATTGTTGAAGAGGAGGAGGCATTTTGCAATAACTCTATTACATTAAGATCTATTCTAACGCTAAACTTTGCAACACTGTCAAAATAAATAATACCTGCCAGGACAAATCATTTCTAATCAGTCAGTCATCACTGAGTCTAGCTTCAAAGGCATCTTTGGAGGGTGATTTTGCGGTCTTTTTTGAAGTTCCGATGTGGTAAGCGAATTGCAACACAGATTTGGAGTGACTTAGTGGACCAACCCCTCATGATTAATCTTTAATTTGGCCGGGTATAATAGAGCATATGGTGTTTCTGCTTGACGTAACCTCCGTTTGACTGGCACAAATTCACACCTGGCTGCTTGGACTGCTGGGGTAAATTCTGCGTACATGGAAATTTTATTACCCTTATGGTTGATATTTCCTCTCACTCTGGCCAACATGAGACTAGCATCACGGTTGTGATAATTCAGTATACATGCTAATATGGGTCTCGGCGTGGATCCCACCGGGGGTTTGGGGACCAGTGTACGGTGGGCTCTTTCAACTATGAAGAGTGCTGACAGGTCCAGATCGAATAATTTGTGCATCATATCCTCCACGTATGTTTCCATCTTCATGATCTCTGTTGTTTCTGGGATGCCCGTGATGCGTAGATTGTTACGACGAGAGCAGGCCTCTAAATCTTCATTCTTGAACTTGATAATATTAAGCACTCTGTCCATATTAAGCAATTGTTCCTTAGTTTGTATCTGGAATTTGTGGTGCTCAGTACTGCGATCATCCAGTACATCTAGGCATTCCTCGTGGGAGTCTAGGTGCCTCGTAACCTGGTCCTGCCTTGTGTTCAGCATGTCTGTTTTGTGATTGATAGTCTTTAGACTGGCTTTCATGTGAAGTAGCAGGGTGCTGAAGTTATCACCACCACCTTCAGCGCCTTCTTTATGGTTTAAATCTCTTTATTGAAGTTTTTAGCACATTCAAAAACACTCATGCAGGTTTAGACATTGTGTCTTTTAACATTGCTAAAATCATGACCCTGAATAGACAAGCCAGATCCGTCAGCGCAATAATGGGACCGTGCCAATTTAGAGGAACCTTGCATGCACTATAATTAGCAAGAAGAAACAAAACAGTACAAAAACACACTAAACCCTTACCTTTTCCCTTGAGGATTGGATGTGGGCGCACTCCCACAATAAGTGTACCAAAGTGCCTACTTGTTCACAGCCCTGCCAACATGTTGCTTCTCTAGTGTGGTCCATGGCGTGGAGACGCTCAGAGGTTTAATACCAGTAGGTCGCTATCTTTGTGAGGGTTTCAGTGAGTCCCATGTGACAGGCTGAGTGACGTGCTCTATAGTATATGCCCTCTCACTCTTTATGACTGAGTGTCCTGCCCAGTTCCCTCTCCCAGTGTGCCTGCCCGGAGCTATAAGAGTGAGCATATCTAGCCTGTAGCATCTTGTATAAATCGGATATTAGCTTTTTGACTGTCGTGCATGTAATAAGCCATTCCTCATAGGGAAGAAGGTGTCCATCAGCCATGTAGCATACCTGATCATTGAGTGCCCAATGTCGTGCTTGCATATACCGAAGTCTCTCCGTCATCCCATATTCTTGTTTAAATTGGTAGAACGAGATAACCTCCTCTGCGGTATACATGTGGTATAGGAATCAACACCCAGAGGGTTGCCACCTCGCAAAGGCTACCTTGTCCATACCCGAGGTGAAATCTGGGTTGTCCATCAATGGAGTGAGTGGAGACGGAAAGTGGTAAGTTTGTGCTTAATGTTGGTTTGATCCCATATCTCCATTGGGACTCGCGTGATATGCGAAGCATACAAGTTAGGGGGTCTGTGTTGTTTGCGAAGAAAGGGGATTTTCTGTAGGGGTCTGGCAGCTACCGCCTGGTCCTGGAATAACCAGTGTTTCTCTGACTCCCAACGACTCCACTCAACCAATAGGCGCAGTTGTGATACCTGGAAGTAGAGCTGTAAATCAGGGAGTTGAAGTCCCCCCTCCCTCCGGGGGGAGCATCGCCAGCCTCTGCTTCAGGCGCAGCTTCCAACCATTCCAAATTAACTGGGAAAGTTCTGATTGCATCTGCTGTATCCAGCCTGAAGGTGGCCTGAGAGGGATAGCACAAAACAGGTAAAGGATCTGTGGTAGAATGGTCATCTTGACTGCGGCTACTTTGCTGAGCCACGATAGAATGTAATGTTTCTATTGTCCCAGTTCCCGCCGGATTTTCTATCGCAGCAGTGTGTAGTTAGTAATAGCTGTTTTTGAAAGAGAGAGGCCAACTGGATCCCCCAATACGGGATCGCGTCTGTCGCCCATTGAATGGGGAACAGGCTTTGCAGCTATTCCCGGGTGGACCCCGCCGGGGACAAATCCAGGGCAACCGACTTGTCCATATTCACTTTGAACCTGGCAGTTCGTGCAAAGAGATCGAAGTCCTCTAGGCATACTGGCAGCGCGCCCTGCAGGTTAGATAGTGAAATCAGAACATCATCAGTGTAAAGACTGATCGTATGATGTAATTTGATCCCGGTGACCGATGAGTTGAGCCGCATCTTTTGGGCTAGCGGGTCCATGTAAAAAGCGAAAATGAGGGGCGACAAAGGGCACCCCTGCCTTGTGCTTCTCTCAATGGTGACCCGGGAAGATGTGTGTCCGTTTACTCGAACTGTAGCCATCGGGAACTTATAGCAATTCAAGATATATGTGCGGAATTTCACGCCCATCCCTACTCGTTCCAGAACGTGCTCCAAATAGGGCCAGTGGACCCTATCAAAAGCTTTTTCGGCGTCGATAGCTAGCATCATGTATTCTCCCTGTGTGCCTTGGGCTTTTTCGATAAGGTGCAGGGCTCGTTTCGTGTTGTCAGAAGTATGGCGTTCAGGGATGAAGCCTGCCCGATCCGGGTCAACGAGACTCGGCATGTGAGGCGCGAGGCGGGAGGCCAGAAACCCTGTGTATAATTTAAGATCTTTATTAAGAAGGGGGATAGGGCGGTATGCCCCACACTGAACTGAGGCTTGTCCTTTCCTGGTTTGGGGATCACCGCTATGGAGGCCTTCAGGAGATTTCCCGGGATCGCACCGGGCTCCAAGAAGGAATTCAAAAGTCGAGTGAGGAGAGGAGCTACCTGGGCACAGAACGTTTTATAAAAGACAGCAGAAAAGTCATCCGGCCCGGATGCTTTCGCTAGTTTGAGCCGCACGATGGCGGCAATGACTTCTTCTGGTCAAATGTCTCTTTCAAGGTTGTCAGCTTGATCTTTAGTTTGAGCTGGTAGAGTGATGGAGTCGAGGAAGGCTACCCCAACTGAGCTCTCTAGTGGAGAGCTAGCGTAGAGGTTGGCGTAAAAATCACGGAACGCCTCTGCAATGTCGCTGTCCTCCGAGACACACTTACCATCCCTCCGGAGAATTTCCTGCACCCTCTGCTTTTGCCTGGTCTCGCGTAGTTTATGAGCGAGAAGGCGTCCGCACCTATCTCCCCCTGTATAATAAGCATGTCGCAGTCGCAAGGCCGCGAATTACGCCTTATCCCGGTCGAACGCCGCAAGTTGTTGGCGCAGGGCCTTAAGTTGCTTCCACAATCTGGGGGGCTCCCGTTCTCTGATGCATCTGCTCCAGCTTTCTAGTTTGTTGTGTGAGCTCTTCCCGCTTGCGCCTGCGCTCTACATTGTCTGTAGCTGAGATGGCTATTAACTCCCCCCTAATGACTGCCTTCAGTACCGCCCATTGCGTTGCAAGATTGATGTCCGTATTAGTTTTGTGAAAGAGGTAGTGATGACGCGCTGTACCCGCTTAACCACTTCCTTTTGATGCAGTAGTGTTTCCCTGAGGCGCCATGTCCTAGGAGGTTGATGGGCAGGTGGGAGGGAGAGAACAGTGGTCACTGGGGCATGATCTGAGAGGGAGGCGGCTCCTATTTCTTCCTCTGTCGCAAGCATGTGTACGGATGCTAGCAGATAATCCAACCGGGCACACGTTTTATGCGCATTGACATAGTAAGAGTATTCGTGGCTTTGGGGGTGGAAGCCACGCCATAGGTCCACTGAACCCTAAGTCATGTAAACGGGTCAGACCCTCTGTGGAAAGGGCGCCTGTCTGATGTGCGCGTTGACATGATCTATCTAAGGTGTTGTCAAGAACCAGGTTTAGATCTCCCCCTAGAAGAATGTGGCAATCGGACGTGGCTGAAGCTTCTATAAGAGTGGAGTGTAAGAACCGTTCCTGGCCATCATTTGGGGCGTACACTGAACCAATGGTGAATGTAAAACCGCCTATGGCAAATCTATAAGTCAATAGTCTACCCTTTATATGGGCCTCCTTGTATAAGACCTCCCCTTTAAACCGCTGGGCCACCAGGATAGCAACCCCGGCTGTTTTAGATGGACCTGAGGAAAATAACTGAGTTGGGAACTTCCGGGACCGAAGGCGGTGACAATCTTTAGACAAAAGGTGCGTTTCCTGCAACAGGCAGATATCTCCTTGGGTATGCTCCAGACACAAAAGAACCGCTCTGCGCTTCACCGGATCATTAAGACCTCTCATGTTTAAGGGGAGTATTTTAAGCTTGGTAGCAGGCATTCACCATGGTAACAGTATAAAAAGCAATGGTGGGGCGCTTAATCTGATACTATCGAGGCGCAGGATATGCTCTCGCCCTAGAGTGCCCGTGTTGCGTGGGCCTATGGTAGCTCTGAAAGGAAGGTGGACAAGGCACACCGGAACCCCCCCCAACATAACCCCCCCCCTAGAAGGAAAAAATTGGGAAAAAAGAAAACAATAACATATTGTCCATCATTCGTAGGTGATTGGAAGTGTGGCAAATTGGGGTAATCGGCCAAGATTCGAAAAGCCCCCATCCTGCCAACGGCCCAGAGCAAAAAACAAGCAATCAATCGGCCATTTGACATCGTAAAGTTCAGCCAGTTTGAGAAGTAGCCAGCTCTGTAGATGCAGTTTCAAGCTTGGCTTGCTGGCCCTTTGTGATTTCTGCCGAAGGGGGGTTTCCTAGTATGGCACCTTCAGCCCTGTTGACGCCACCGGTGCCTGGAGTCGTCCAGTTCCATTTTGAGGCCCTCCGTATCCTTCTCCTCTGTAGGGGTATCCACGCCCAGCAAGCGGCAGGCCTCCATCAGGGATCGTAACTGGTACAGTTTATTGTCCATGCGAAACACCAGTTAAAACGGATGGCCAATATTGCGCTGTTGTAAGTGAGCAGTGATGGGTCTAAAGGTTTTATGTTTTTGCAAGGTGAGCGCTGACAAGCCCTGGTATAGAACCAGTGTCTGATTGCGAATCGTCAGGGGGTGTAGCTAGCGGGCTTTTTGGAGGATATCTTCTTTGGTGCGATGATAATCTTGCACGCAGACCAAAATGTCCGGTGGCAGAGCCGATGGGGCCCATGGGGGACCCACCCTATGTGCTCTGTCTAGGCATAGTTCCGTTTCTGGGGGTCTCCCTAGGATGTGATTGAATAGCTCCCGCGTATATCTGAAAAGGACCTTTGTGTCGTCTTCTAGTTTCACTCCCCGAATCCTGATATTATGGCGCCGGGAGCGGTTTTCCAGGTCCTTGAGGTGTCTGAAGGTCAACCTGCTGGTCATGAATCCCGAGGACCTATTGTTGCCGTGCCGCCAGTTCTGTGTCCCTTCCGTCACTTTTGTCCTCCAGCACGGCGACTCGTTCACCTATGCCGTCCACGTCCCTGCGAACCTCGTTTATTTCCTCTGCGAATTCCCTCTTGAGCGTATGGATATCTTCCATTACCGCAACAAACATAGATTCCAAGAAGACGTTGGTGATCGGTTCCGTCCCATCATCTCGCTCGGATGCGAGCCGGGTAGTGCTTGATGCCATGCTGGTACGTTGCTGCCCTGCTTGTGCCTTCGCAAACAGGTCCTTCAGTGTCATGTCTTTGCGTCCCCCGGGAGGTGGACATGTCACGCACAACTGATTCCCAGGGGAGCTATGAACTGGCTGCGCTCCCACTAGGTACCAGGGCCACAACCCCAGGGAACCCCTGGATATGGGCAGGCTGACCCTCTCATTGTATTTAGCGTTTGCAGGCGGCAGGGCCCAATGCGAGGTGTGACACAGTGATGCTGTGGCTATGCAGTCACCAGCGGGGGTCCGGCGTCTCTCTCTGTATGTCCCCTCTAGGAGGCCCGACTGACACCCAAGCTGGGTGATGGCTCGCCGTTCTCCGAGACGGTGTCCCTCGCCGCTCCTACCCACCATAAAGGTGCGCACCTTAGGCTGCACTTGCCTGAAGGTGTCCGTGGTTCTGTGCCAGACCGCGCAGAGCTTAAAGCGGCCGTTCCTCTTCTGCCAGGTCTCAACAGCTGTAGGTCCCAGTGCTAGGGGCCCCTTCCAGTCTCCCCGGGCCCCCTGCCGGTCTTGGGTCCGTATCTCTGGCTGGCGGGTCAATGACCGGGGTATGCTGCTCTCTACATGCTCCAGGCAGGGCCTCCGACCCCGGCCTCTGTGCGGCCAGCGGCCAGTCAAGCTGCCCTGCACGTATATGGGGTCCACCGAGTCAGATCCTCTGCCAGCCCTCAGAGGTTCGCCCGGCCGGGATGCCTGGCGCAGGCCGCAGCGACTCTTTACCTTCCCCAAAATGGCAGCCCGCTGGCGGTATGAGTTTTCCTCTACCCCCCACCGTGTGGCAGGGAGTCGCCCAAGTGCATGTGTCTTTCTCCGCCGCAACCCCCACTGCGTGGATGAGCTCGGAAAAGAAAAGAGGGCGGGCACTCGCCTGGGGTGGTCCGCTGTCTCCTTGTTCCACGTGGGGTCCCGCAGGGCAGATCCCACATCACCTGGGGCCCATCCCATCGCAGGAGTGTTCTTTTGGGCCCCCGACATCCTCGATCAGTGTCCGATCGGACAGCGTCCCCCCTGTTGCGGTGTTCTGTGGGCAGCGGGTTTATTCCTCCACGTTGCGCCGGTAGAGCCTTGATACTGGGCCTCGCGGTGGGCCTCTCCAAGGCAGGCCGCTCTCTTTCCCCACCCAGGGGATCGTCTGGCAGCAAGACCCAGATCAGGCCGTGATGTGTCCCGCCGGTTGTAGTTCGCTTCCCGTGCTCAATGAGTGGCAGTCGCAGGTCTGCCCGTTGTGTCGTCGGCGAGTTCCAATTTATCTGCCTTGATCGGGTAGGGACCTCCGATGGGTAGTGCTCCTCAAATCCGGCTCAGGCAACGAGCCCACTTCACCCCGTAGCACATCCGCTTCTTCAGGCCCGCAGTCGGCAGCTGCCTGGCCCCCGTCTCCCCGCGCCTCACCTTGATCCGGGGCAACAACGGTGCTCGAGTTCCCCGCTGCGTCCCAACGGGAGGCCACAAGATCGCTGCTGGGCCCTAGACCGTTTCAGCGCGCGGCGGGGTTCAGCGGACCCGCTCCCAAAATGGTGGACTGGAGCACTTGTCACTTCTCAGCTTCACTATCGAACAGTAGCCAGCCTCCCCCTCGTCTCTGCCGTCCTCAACTGCTTTCTTGGTGGATCAGGGCCCCCAACGCCAGGCACTGTCAACCCGATGCTGCATGGGTCTGCCGCTTTGTCCCCCGGAGTTCCCTCTGCCCCGTCAGTAGTCTCTGGGCCTCTCCTCGCGGGTCTGCTGGTGAGTCGGTTTGCAACTGTTCTCCTCACGCTATTGAGGGTATTTTATTTTAATTTTATTTTGTGTATTTTATATAGCGCACGGCTACCCCAACGGGGTGTCCCGGCACTTCTGAGAGTGTAACTAAATCTTACTCCTGAGGGTTTTAGCAAAAGAGGAATGTCTTTAGTGCCCTACGGAAAGGGAGCTCATCCTGGATCATCCGGATGTCAAGAGGGAGTTTGTTCCAGAGGGATGCGGCACAGGCCTGAAAGGTTTTCCCCCCAGAGCGTGTTTTCTTGAATCTGGGGGTAGTGAGAAGATTTTTAAAACTAGAGCGAAGAGATCTGGCATTCCTGTAGGGCTGCAAACAGGACGACAGGTAGGCGGATCCTTTTCCCTTAATAGCCCTATGAGCCAGTATGAGGGCTTTGAATTCGGCCCTCTTCTGTATTGGCAGCCAGTGAAGCGAGCGTCGGTGAGGAGAGATGTGCTCTCTGAGGGAGATGCCACATACCAGACGAACCGCTGCATTTTGGACTGTCTGTAGTCGGTGGCAGAGCCCTGCAGCCAACCCAACGTACAGACCGTTAGCGTAGTCCAGGTGAGATGTGATCAGTGCCTGGACGATGGTTCTTCTGGTGTTATTAGGGAGAAAGTTGATAAACTTTTTTTACCATCCTAATTTTAGAGAAGCAGGCTGCCGCTACTGTCTGTACTTGCCTGTGAAAGGAGAGGTTGGAGTCCCATCTGACTCCTAATTTTTTTACGGATTCCTTAGGTGCGGGCGGCGGGCTCAGGTCGAGTGGCCACCAGAGGTTGGGGTCTAAGGGGGACGGCTGTTGGAAAAAAAGAACCTCGGTTTTCCCAGCGTTAAGTCGGAGGCAGTTGTTGTCCATCCAACTGGCGATATTACGCAGACAATTTTTTAAGGGCTCAAAAGAGGATAGGGAGGGACAGTCATACGAGAACAGGAGTTGGATGTCGTCCGCGTAAGAAGTAGCTTTAATTCCAGATTGAGCGATAATCTCAGCAAGTGGGGAAAAATAAACATTATAAAGAAGAGGGCTTAAAGAAGAGCCCTGCGGAACTCCCCACCTTAATGGCCGGCTGTTGGAGGTGTACGGAGGGGTAAAAACCGCCTGAGTCCTGTTAGACAGAAAAGATGACAACCATTTCAAGGCCTGGCCCCGGATGCCCTTGGCGTGGAGACGATCTAGTAGGACAGAATGGGAGACGGTGTCGAATGCTGCTGACAAGTCCAGCAGCACCAACACCGCCCTTGATCCTCCATCGAGTCTCCAGCGCACAGCATCGGCCATCTCTATCAGGGCTGATTCCGTGCTGTGACCCTGTCTAAATCCATGTTGCGAAACATGGAGAGAGCCGTGGGTTTCCAGAAAGTTCGCAAGTTGTCTCTGCACTAGTTTTTCTAGTACCTTGGCTGGAGCCGGCAACAAGGAGATGGGTCGGTAGTTAGCCGGCTCATTAGGGTCAGCATTACTTTTTTTCAGAATGGGGACTAGTCTGGCATGCTTCCACGAATCTGGAAAGATTCCAGTTCGGAGCGAGTCATTCCAAATGCTGTTCAGGATGGGGTTAAGCAGAGGAGCCAGAGCTTTGTATTGTTTGGCCGGCCAAGGGTCGGTCGGCGATCCGGACCTACATTTAGATAATTCTGCTAACGAAAGGTCAAGAGAGATGTCTTCAAAGTTGGTAAGGATCTGGGCATGGTTGAGGTCGGGAGTAGTGATCACTGTGGGACTGAGGTAGGGGTCAGAGCGATGTTTTCTAGGAAAGGAGTCGTGGATGGTAACAATTTTATCCTCAAAGTTATCAGAGAGACGATTACAGAGGGCCTGTGACACGGGGGATTGATGTTTGAGGGCCAGACGATCAGTAAATGATCTCACAGTGTTAAAAATCTCTTTGGTAGAACCGTGGGCGTTATTAATTTTTTCTTCTAAGTAGGTTCTTTTATGCTCAATGATCTTTTTCCTATAATTTTTGAGGGCTGATTTATATGCCGTTTTACTATCAGATGAGTATGAAAGTCTCCAACGTCTTTCCAAAACTTTACAGGCAGACTTGCACTGGCGTAGTTCTTCAGAGAACCAAGGGGCGGAGGGGGCAGAACGATATGTTTTGATTGGCCTGATAGGATCAATGGAGTCGACAGCAGGGACAATCCAGCTGTTAAAGTTGTCAATCCTGGAGTCTAGGTAGGTAGCTTCCCTCGGGGTAGTAGCACCCAAGAGAATTCCGAGGCTATCAGGCGTGATCTTGCTCCAGTTACGCCCGGATGTTTTGGTCTGAACACATGGTCTTACTTGATGGGATAAGCTGATGGAGAATGGAATAAAGAAATGGTCAGACCAAGGCACAGGGTAAGGATCGTCAGTAAACAAGTCTGGAAGTTTGGAGCAAATCAGGTCAAGAGTATGTCCGGCCTTATGAGTGGGACTGTGAATCCATTGCCTTAAGCCTCCATCAGAGAGCGTGGAGAGAAAATTAGAGCTTATGGAATCAGAGGCGTCCTCCACATGGAAGTTAAAGTCCCCGAGCAAGGTGAAATTTGCGTACCGCGAACTGGCCTGAAGAGCATAATCTAAGAGGTCCCGTAGGGAGGTGGTCTTGGATTTAGGGGGGCGGTAGACAAGTAGGCCTGTAAGGGTGATGTTTGATGGAAAATGAATACAGAATGGGAGTGCCTCAATGGAGTCAATTTGAGTATAAGGGAAGGAGGAGAAGGTCCAAACTGACCTATAAATTATAGCCACGCTATAAAGGAGGCAGTTAAAGGACCTCCGAGGTCCTTTAACTGCCTCGGGCCGGTGCCCCACAAGTGTCGCTACTGCACAGGCCCCTGTGCTAGGGCCGACATCCGCTACAACGGCTAAAAGCCGGTGCTATTGCAGGCATTCGGCGGGAGCTCCGGAGCGACACGTCCGCGCATGCCGCCATCTTGGCCTTCAGCGCCTTCTTTAGTGCTAGATTCGTTATCAGTGTCCGCCTTATCTTTGTGCCGGGTGAGTCTTTTGTGCTCAAAAGTAAGTTTGGCTTCTTTGGCGTTGTGTTTATCCATACTAATGGCAATTGCCTCGCCAGACTGTGGGAAATGCACAGCCGAGGAGCGCAGGTACCACCTGGCCTCACTCCGAAGCAGCTCGTACACCGGTTTGGAGATAGCACACAAGTTACACAATGGATCACAACCAAGTCTCAGGCAAACAGGCAGAGACCCACGAGCATGAGGCGCTGGGGCTAATAAAGAAAATCTGGTCTCGTAAAATAATGCCTTCAGTAGTTTCCTATTCGGCACTGCCTGCGCAGAAGGGCCTCAAGCCAAATGAACCAAGCAACTCTGATGTTTGGCACCTTAGACAAGTCCTGCGACACGGGACGGAGCAACTTTCAGTTTATATGCCTGTCGCAGCCTCCGGCCTGGGCTAAGAGATCCAACATGGATCTATCCGCAGCCGCCCTAATTACGGTCTATCCTGGCGTTTCTGTGTGAAGACTGGCTTCTTTTCACTTTCGGGTCCAACACGGCACACAGTCAAAGTAACCCCTTCCAATGACACCCAGGGCTACACATGAAGGCCTCAGCACGATAAGGTCCAGGGCCACCGCAGCACCGCCCCCACCAGCACGCTGCCTGGGCCCATCCAGTACGGCAGCGCCTCACAGCACTCTATTCATGCATCTGCCGCTCGCCTCTCACCTCTGCAGGATTATTGAGGATTGTGTTGCGGCCAGCGGAGCCCTCTCAACGAGTGGCCATTACACTGCTCAGCAAGCCACGCCCCCCATTTTTCTGTACATTTCTTATTCTACTAATACTAACCACATTTATCAGCAAATTCTTCAAGCTTATCCTGTACTTCATTTGCACACCTCACTGCGTCTCTGATCAAATATCTAATTTCATCCACATTGTCTATCGCTCTATTTATGTTAATTGTCCCTTGTAAAATTCCTCCAAATTTTCATGTCAATTGTCCCTTGTAAAATGTCTCCAAATTCAATCTTTTAAAAACCCAAAATTAATGTCTCTTACTTTAGGATGCTCAGCAAAAATAGCAGCAGACATGTCATCTAAAACCGGAGAGACAACAGTACCTAGTAAAGTTGTCATTGTATTCTCAGAAAGGGCAATCTCTTATCCAGCCGTAACTGTATATGCCTGTGCCTGTTTGTTCATAGGTTCTGATTTGGGTTTTGCATTGCTTGACAATTCTAGAATAAATGGAGTGCATCTGATGCATGGTGTGGGAATGGTAAATAAGACGGTACAGATGCAAGGTCGTGGATGAGGAGTTGTGAATAATTTTGGAGTGAATGTAAATATTGTTTTGCTGAAGAAGAGCACTGCTTGTCAGTTCTGCATTAAAACCAGCCACTGGAAGTGGGAATGGTTAGGATTTGGCGTTTCTGGTTGGCTAAGGTATACAGCCAAGCCAGGCAGAACCCACAATTCTAGTCAGGGTAAGCTAGGTACATAATGAAGATAACCTGTGCTCACCGGCTCGTAGCTTGGCACAGAGCAGGCAGGCTTATCAACAGATGCAATGTGTAAAGGATTTGTGCAACACACTCATACAGTAATCCAATGAATATACCACAAGAAGAATCCACACAGGTTTATAAAAATAGTTCTTTGTACTGTCAAGGAAACAAGCAAAATGATATAAATGCAATCATTCATTTTCAGGATATGTGTATTCAAAATATGCAGGTTTCAAAAGAAAATTCAGTGCGATTATAGGTTCTGCTTCTGTAAGCTCTGTTCTGGAAACACTAGCAAGGAAGGCACAGGAGCACTTTCTGTGGTAGGAGGTCCGTCGTCTTACTCTCTTCCAACTCTCATAGAGAAAGCCTCTGTCCCTCCAGAACGGAATGCAGGTAATTTACCTTCAGATGCCTGCGAGGGTGCGAACGCCGGCTGAAAAAACCTCATGGGTCTCGGAATCACAGTACTTTTGTCATCAAGAAAAGCAGCTGTGCAGCAAGTTGCGCTGCAGCACCCTTTAAAGCTGGTGTTGGAGCATGGCATCGTCAGGCACACTCAGATCCAGGAAGCAGAAGAGTCCCGAGGTTGTAAGGGCAACGTGGATAGTGAGGCACGCTGGAGCGTTGTTAGACCTGGCACCTTGGCGTGAGTTTCCCTTCCACTTTTTGCTGATGTGCCTCAGATGTTTTTGCTGGTGTCCGCTGCTCAGGGCACTGCGCCACGGCCAACCCGTGCCGCAGTGCAAGTGCTCCCACTGTAAAGTGTAACTGTGATTGATTTCCATGATTGGTTCATTGGATTTACTGTCAGACCCCAGTAAAGTGCACCAGGAGTGCCAGGGCTTGTAAATGCCAATACTGCTAGTGGGCCTGCAGCGCTGATTGCGCCACCCACAGAAGCAGCCTTTTAAAATGTGTCTAGGGTCTGCCATTGCAGAACCTGCGTGCAGTCTGGTACTGTCATGCTGGCTAGGCGAAGTGCACACACTTGCCAGCCCCTACACCTTCCCTTAACTTCATATTAGTCACCCCTATGGTAGGCCCAAGGGCAGGGTGCATTGTAAGTGTAAGGTAGGACATGCTCTGATGTGGGTGGCATGTCCTAATAGTGAATTACAGCCAAATTCGTTTTTCACTATTGTAAGGCTACCTGTTCTCTTGGGCCAGATGGGCTGCTGGAATTATTACACACTATAATCCCAGCAGGCTCAGGGAACACAGTAGAAAATAAAGTTTAGTATGCCAGAACTCAGAATAATAAAATACTTCTTTTAGTAAAGTTTATTTTAATATCCTGGGTTTGCAAATGCTACTTATAGAAAGTTAGCATTTGCTTGCCTAAACCATTTCAGCCCGCCTCTGCTAGTATGTGTATCTGGCTGTCTGGGATATGTGAGTGACAGGGCTGTGGGATGACAGGTGGTGAATGCAAGGATCACACCTTAGTGGGAGGTGGGAGTGCCCCTGGACTCTGAATAGGGCTGTGCTCTGCCACCACAATGCTGGCTCCGCCCCCTGGGGAGCGACTGATGACTCAGCCGGCACCTGGCCCAGGAAGGGCGAAGCACTGTCATCAAGGTAGTCCTGGCTGCCCCTGTCCACACAATGCTGGCTCCACCTCCTGTGGAACATCTGATGTGCCTGCCCCTCACACTGAAAGCAGACACCAGAGTACACCCAACATGTGCTCAGAGACTGAATGAAGTTATGCAAAGCCCCCCCTGGCCTGTGAGAACAAAGAAAATGCTGTATAAAAGTAGGAGCCCTGCTCCTTGTAAATTAGAATCCTGTTTCCCACAAAGAACCTCTGCCCAACTAGAAGGAGAAGAAGACGCTGGAAGGACTGGCCTGCTGCTTGCCTTGCTGAGGAAGGAGAGGAAAAGACTTGCTGAAAAGACTTTGCTGATTTGTGCTAGACACTTTCTCCAAGGGCTTGACTGAGCTTGCCCCCTGACCTGAGCCACAGGACCATCTGGCTCAACCTGCTCTCTGCCGGTAATTACGAGGACTTCTGCCCCGCCGGAGCCGTGATCTTTGGTGACCCCAGCCCCTCCGTGAGGCCGTGACTCAACCGTGTTTCCCCGTCCCCGCCGAGGAAGAGCCCCGCTCCGTCGAGCCGCTCTCCCCCCGCTGAGGGAAATCGCCGTGTCTCCCCGCCTTGGGAGGCTCGCTACCGTGACCTATGTGGTGCCCCCCTACCCCTCCTCGAGGCCGTGGTCGAACCGTGCTTCCCCCGTTCCCGCCGAGGGAGAGCCCCGCTCCGCCGAGCCGCTCTCCCCCGCTGGGGGAAGTCGCTGAATCACCGCCGTTGGAGGCTCGCTGGTGCACCCCCCACGCTCCCGCCTGACGTCCTCACCGGACCCCACAGACCCAGAGGACAGACCGCCGAAGCCCGGACGCCTCGGGCGCCAGCCTCGCTCTGATCGAGAGCCGCTGGGTGCCTCGCATCTGCCTTCGCGTAAAACCACCACCGAGACATCTTCACCGGGCTCGGGGCCCGCCACGTTCTTATTTCCCCGCCTTCACAAAGGATCTCTAAGGTACTGTAAACCGAACCGCGGTACGAGCCGTCCTTCCACCAAGACTCACACCGCTCCTTGTCACCTGGACCCCTGTCAGCTCCGTAGCCTACGCTCCCTCCTGTGCGAGTCGCACACATCGGTACGACTCGTACTCCCTGCCAGACCCGGCCGTGCCATACGCGGGAAGCGTGAGCTTTGGCAGGTCGGGCCCGTATCTCGAGCCGGAAGCGGACAGGAGCGCTAGGAAGCGCATAACAGATGAGAACTGAGTGAAGGTGCCCAAGAAGGGTGCATTTAGAGAACTGTGGCCTCTACCAAGAACTGAACTATATTTGAATTGCAACAAAGAGAACACTCGCCTATTTTTCATTCTTGTGGCTAAGAAAAGCGTTACTTATGGTCTTGTGATAAATACTTGCCTGCATATATATTTTTACATAAAGAGAACGTATTTTTATATAACTACAGCCTGGTGTCCATTTGTGGAGGGATTGGGATGTTTACTGTGTGTGTTATTACAAATGCTTAACTCAGAAATGCCTGAAGAATAGCCTTGGCTGCTCACGCCACGCACCTAGAGGGTGAGCAAGGGTCATTCTAAGGGTTCATCCTTTGCCCTGACTTAGAGGAGAGGGTCCCTGCTTGTCACAAGTGAATACTTGCGCCAACCAGAGACCCCCACTTCTAACATTGGACGCAGCGGTGAGGATTTGCGAATTTGCATTTGTAGTTGACATACAGTGAATTGCTGATCACCACATAGTGAGAGCAGACCTATAACGCAGCCACAGATTTCCATTTTTTTTTAAATTTTGTTGAGACATCTGCCATTACTGAAGCCATGCCTGGCTCACTCCCTGCTGGAAGAACACCCTCTGTCTACTCTGGGGAAGATGAAGTAGATTGGGGAGAAGATGCACTGAAGGACTTGACCAATGAGCAGCTGAGAGGGCTCTGCGGAAAGTTCAGGATTCCCCAAACAGGATGCAAAAACAAAACCCTGCTTGTCAAGGCGCTGAGAGCCTGGAAGGAGTCCAGGGAACCACAGAATGCGGTGGATGTGATACCACCAGATGGCATTGTGGAGCCCAGCAGAGGCCTGTCACCAGAGGAGCTGGCCGACAGGGCAGCAGACAGGGCACATGCAATGGAGATGGCAAAATTAGCTGGGCAAATGGAAATGGAGAAGCAAAAATTGGAAATGGACAAGCAAAGATTAGCCATGGAGGCGCAGCAACGCCAGCTGTACCATGACCTAAGATTGAAGGAGTTGGAGCTGAGTGGTTTGGGAACAACTCCTTCTGGTGGCAGAACAACGCCGGTGCAGGTAGAGTCCAGGGTGTACATACCTAAAGATGTAGTTAAGGAGTTCTTTAAGGGGGATGACATAGGACAGTGGTTTAGGGCATATGAGGTAGCCATGTCCTCCCACCGGGTCCCTGACAAGGATTGGGGAGCGGGGTTGTGGGGGAGGTTCCTTAGCGAAGGGCGGGACACCCTGCTAGATTTGACCACTGAAGAACAAAGTTCCTATCCCCGCATGAAAGAGGCCTTAATGACCAGGTATGGGCTTACCCCTGAGATGTACAGACAGAAGTTCAGGGAGAGTGTAAAGCGTCCTGGGAGTACGTATGTGGAGTATGTGACTGGTTTTTGCAGAGCACTGGATGGTTGGGTGGCGGGTAGCAAAGTAAATGATTTTCAGGGGCTTCTTGATTTAATTGCCTGGGAGCACTTGTCGCAACATTATTTTTCTGAGCTACGCCAGCACCTGATTGATAGCAAGCTGTCCAACCCGAGGAAGCTTGCTGAGGAGGCGGACCGCTGGCTCAGCACCAGGGTCCACAAGGGTCCCCCGGGAGACTCCGCCAAGGGTGGGCAGGGTCCCCAGCAGAAGAGCGGGGGGGACAGGGGTAAACAAAGAGGGTTCCAACGAGGCCCCCAAAGTAATCCCCAAGGGAACCAACAGAGAGGTTCTCAGCCTCCCCTACCCCCAAAGCAGAACAGGGCCCGACAGGTAGGCCTGTTCAAAAGGGGCCCTTCAATTGTTTCAGGTGTGTTGACCCGGGTCACATTGCCAGTGACCCCAAGTGTCGCCTGTTTGGTAAACAAGCACCCACTGGTGCTCCACCCCGGCAAGTAGCTAGTGTTAATTTAGGGGGAAAAGTAGTAGTCCTCGGGGTGGAGATCCTGTCCAGATGACCCTAGTCTCTTTAGGAGACAGTGAGATGGTCCCTGAGAAATACCTGGCCTCTAACACTAAGAAGTATGGGCAGGTGGTGACCATCAATGGTAAGAAAATTGAGGCTCTTAGAGATACAGGAGCCAGTGTGACTGCAGTGAGGCAGCACCTGGTGTCTCAAGAGCAGGTTGTACCCCATGCCTACTGTAGGGTCATCAATGCTGATAATTCAGAGAGTCAGTGTCCGATGGCTCAAGTTCCCTTCGAGTGGGGGGGGAGGGGGTCTCTGGTACTCTGCAGGTTTGTGTGAGAACGGCCATGCCTGTGGACTGTTTGCTAGGGAATGACCTGGAAGACTCCCCTTGGGAAAAGGTGGAGAAGACGACTCACCTGGGGATGGTGGGTCTGCCTGACTGGGCGTGCGTGACCACCCGGTCAATGGCAGCCAGTAGGGGTGCTCAAGAGATCCTGGGGCCTAAAGGAGAGGCCCAGGAACCGGCCTTAGGGAGAAGGCGCAGGGGGCGCGGGAAACCGGCCCCTGAAGTTCCCATGGTCCAGGAGGAAGCAGACCTTGAGGGGGATGCCCTGGAGCCTACAGGGGAACAGATTGCTGAACTGGGGGACCTGCCTGAGCTGACCCATTGGCAGCAAGAAGGAGGCCCCTCCAGGGAGGAATTCTGCAGGGAGCAGAAAGAATGCCCTTCTCTCGTGGGTATGCGGCAGCAGGCTGCAGACCAGGCCAATGGTGTTCAGGCCAAGACACATTATGTGTACTGGGAGAATGACCTCCTGTATTCAGAGCCTAAGGCTGCTGAACCTGGGTCAGCCCGTGTGCTGGTGGTACCCCAGAAGTTCAGAGCCTTCCTACTGGGGCTGGCTCACGTGCCGTTAGCAGGACATTTGGGAATGGACAAGACCTATGACAGGCTTGTCACCCACATTTATTGGCCCTAAATGCACAAGAGCTCAGATGCTCACTGTAGATCTTGTCAGACTTGCCAGGCAAGTGGTAAGAGCGGAGGGAGGCACAAGGCTCCTCTGCAACCCTTCCACGTGGTCTGTACACCATTCCAGCGAGTGGGCATTGACATTGTTGGGCCTCTGGACCCCAAGACAGCCATGGGCAACAGGTTCATCCTGGTCTTGGTGGACCATGCCACCCGGTACCGTGAAGCCATCCCTCTGAGGACAGTGACGGCCCCCGTGGTGGGACGGGCACTGATGGGAATTTTCTCACGAGTGGGATTCCCTCAAGAGGTGGTGAGTGACAGGGGGACCAATTTCATATCCAAGTATATGAAATCCCTTTGGCAAGAGTGTGGTGTAACATACAAGTTCACCACCCCTTACCATCCCCAAGGAAATGGGTTGGTTGAGAGATTCAACCGAACCCTAAAAGGCATGATCATGGGCCTGGAAGGTCCAATGAGGCGTAAGTGGGACGTCCTCTTGCCATGCCCTCTCTTTGCATACCGTGAGGTGCCACAGAAGTCCCTAGGGTTCAGCCCCTTTGAACTGCTGTATGGACCCAGTGAGAGGACCTCTGAGCTTGGTAAAGGAAGGCTGGGAGCAATCTCCCAGGAAACCTCCCGAGAATGTATACAGTTACATGCTGGCCTTCAGGAACCAGACCAGGCGCTTCAGGCAACTTGCTGAGGCAAATCTGGAAGCCAGCCAGGAAGAGATGAAGCGGTGGTACGACCAGAATGCCACTCTGGTAGAGCTTCAACCTGGGCAAAAGGTGTGGGTCTTGGCCCCAGTGGAGCCTTGTGCACTTCAGGATAAGTGGACAGGTCCATTTGAGGTTGTGGAGCGCAAGAGTCCTCTAACCTACTTGGTGGACATGCAGTCTCCCAGGAACCCTTTGAGGGTCCTACATGTTAACCGCCTTAAGCCCCACTTGGAGTGGTCCGAAGTGGGCATGTTGTTGGCAACTGATGATGGAATGGAGGAGGAGTCTGAGCCTCTTCCTGACCTCTTGGTAGCCTCTGAGAAAGATGGGTCAGTGGATGGAGTTAACCTCTTACGCACCTTGACGCCTGAGCAAAAGGAAGACTGCCGCCAATTGCTGGGGCAGTTTCCAGATCTGTTCTCCCTGGTTCCTGGTGTCACAGATTGGTGCGTCCATGACGTGGACACAGGAGACAGCTTACCTGTGAGGCATAAGGCCTACAGAGTAACTGACCGGGTCAGAGCCTGCATCAAGGAGGAGGTATCCAAAATGCTTGCTCTTAGGGTGGTTGAGTCCTCCAGCAGTCCTTGGTCCAGCCCCGTGGTCTTGGTCCCAAAGGCTGCTGCGCTGGGAGCCACACCTGAACTCCGGTTCTGTGTGGACTACAGAGGGCTCAATTCAGTCACGAAGACTGACGCGCACCCTATCCCCAGAGCTGATGAGCTCATTGATCGGCTAGGGGCTGCCCGGTTCCTCAGCACGTTTGATTTAACCTCTGGGTACTGGCAGATCGCCTTGACCGATGGGGCAAAGGAGAGGTCAGCATTCTCTACACCAGATGGGCATTTCCAGTTCCGGGTTATGCCATTTGTAATGAAGAATGCCCCTGCCACCTTTCAGAGGTTGGTCAACCAGGTGTTGGTTGGGCTGGATGAGATCTGTGCCGCCTACCTGGATGACATCGCAGTGTTCAGTGGCACCTGGCCAGAACACCTGCGACACCTCTGGGAAGTGTTGATGGCACTGCGCAAAGCAGGCCTCACAATCAAGGCAAGCAAGTGCCAGATTGGGCAGGGCTCAGTGGTGTACTTGGGACACCAAGTGGGGAGTGGCAAGGTGGCACCTTTGCAACCCAAAATTGAGACCATCCTGGCTTGGGAACCCCCCAAGACCCAGACTGCAGTAAGAGCCTTCCTGGGGCTCATTGGGTACTACAGGAGGTTTGTCAAGGGCTATGGCACTATTGTGACCCCCTTGACAGAGCTGACTTCCAAGAAGCAGCCCAAGAATGTGATTTGGACTGACACTTGTGTGACGGGGTGAGGCCACCAGATGAGGAACAACACAGTGACTGGTGGGACACCTCTCCCCTGTTACCCAATACCTTTCCTTCCCAACAGCCGCCTGAACCCACGTGGACAGAGGAGCAAGAAGCATGCTGGCTGAGTGAGACAGAGGACAGCGGTCCCTTTAAGTTCCCGACGTGGGAAGACGTAGCCCCGCCCATCAACACTCACGGAGGAGCCTCAAAAGACAGCCTGGCCCCGGAAACAGCGGACGGCGTTTCCCAGGTGGAGAAAGGAGAAGCGAGATCATCGTGCAGAGAAGAAGCGAGAGAAGGAGAGCGGAGACGAGAGACGGGGAGCGGAGACATCGTCCCGAAGCCAGGAGGCCACCAGATCCACGAGCCGCCCCGCCACGCACCCACGGGAGGGGCGTGGCTCCAACAGGTACGGGGCCGCGTAGCGGGTTGGGTTGGCAACCGGGTCCGGCCTCCGGACTAAGGAGTAGCTCCTTTTGTAAATACTCCCCTCCAACAACCCTATCCCTCACGGCACCTCCCTCACTGAGTGCTTAGTGTACATAACTGCACGGGTTTCCCTCACCCCCGGTCCCCCCAGATCCTGGTCATCTCGTATTGCCGTCTGACACGGTTTCTCTCTCTCCTTTTACACGCTCTGGAGTCGGAGAGGAACTGCGACGGAACCAGTCCCGGGTCTTGTGTGAAGCAAGCTGGATTCACCGAGGAAGCCACCCTTTGACCCTGCAGCGTTCGCAAGAGAAAGGATCACGAGTCGGCAAAGACGCTGCTACATAAAAATAAAGCCCTCTTTGAAACCATTAATTAAAGACTCCGCCTCTCTCTTGGCGTCTTCACCCTTGAGCGTCCCAATAGAAACCGATCTACCCCTAAGCAGCCCCCCTACCCTGGGACAACCTGTCAGAAGGCTTTTGACACCCTGAAAACTGCCATGTGCACGGCGCCCATGCTCTTGGCCCCTGATTTCTCCAAGGAATTTCTAGTGCAAACAGACGCTTCAGAGCATGGTGTAGGGGCTGTTCTCTCACAGATGACTGAGGAGGGCTGGGACCAACCTGTAGCCTTCATCAGTAGGAGGTTACTTCCCCGGGAACGTAGGTGGAGTGCAATAGAGCGAGAAGCTTTTGCTGTGGTCTGGGCACTGAAGAAGCTAAGACCCTACTTGTTTGGGTCTCACTTCCGGGTTCAGACAGACCACAGGCCCCTCAGATGGTTGATGCAAATGAGGGGTGAGAACCCAAAACTGTTGCGGTGGTCCATCTCCCTACAGGGTATGGACTTCACGGTGGAACACCGCCCTGGCACAGATCACGCCAATGCTGACGGTCGGTCCAGGTTTTTCCGCCTTAGTGATGAGGAACTCCCTGGGTAAGGGTAGTTCTCCCCACATTTCAGCTGGAGGGGACACGTGTTAGACCTGGCACCTTGGCGTGAGTTTCCCTTCCACTTTTTGCTGATGTGCCTCAGATGTTTTTGCTGGTGTCCGCTGCTCAGGGCACTGCGCCACGGCCAACCCGTGCCGCAGTGCAAATGCTCCCACTGTAAAGTGTAACTGTGATTGATTTTCATGATTGGTTCATTGGATTTACTGTCAGACCCCAGTAAAGTGCACCAGGAGTGCCAGGGCTTGTAAATGCCAATACTGCTAGTGGGCCTGCAGCACTGATTGCGCCACCCACAGAAGCAGCCTTTTAAAATGTGTCTAGGGTCTGCCATTGCAGAACCTGCGTGCAGTCTGGTACTGTCATGCTGGCTGGGCAAGTGCCCACACTTGCCAGCCCCTAAACCTTCCCTTAACTTCATATTAGTCACCCCTATGGTAGGCCCAAGGGCAGGGTGCATTGTAAGTGTAAGGTAGGACATGCTCTGATGTGGGTGGCATGTCCTAATAGTGAATTACAGCCAAATTCGTTTTTCACTATTGTAAGGCTACCTGTTCTCTTAGGCCAGATGGGCTGCTGGAATTATTACACACTATAATCCCAGCAGGCTCAGGGAACACGGTAGAAAATAAAGTTTAGTATGCCGAACTCAGAATAATAAAATACTTCTTTTAGTAAAGTTTATTTTAATATCCTGGGTTTGCAAATGCTACTTTTAGAAAGTTAGCATTTGCTTGCCTAAACCATTTCAGCCCGCCTCTGCTAGTATGTGTATCTGGCTGTCTGGGATATGTGAGTGACAGGGCTGTGGGATGACAGGTGGTGAATGCAAGGATCACACCTTAGTGGGAGGTGGGAGTGCCCCTGGACTCTGAATAGGGCTGTGCTCTGCCACCACAATGCTGGCCCCGCCCCCTGGGTAGCGACTGATGACTCAGCCGGCACCTGGCCCAGGAAGGGCGAAGCACTGTCATCAAGGTACTCCTGGCTGCCCCTGTCCACACAATGCTGGCTCCACCTCCTGTGGAGCGTCTGATGTGCCTGCCCCTCACACTGAAAGCAGACACCAGAGTACACCCAACAAGTGCTCAGAGACTGAATGAAGTTATGCAAAGGCCCCCCTGGCCTGTGAGAACAAAGAAAATGCTGTATAAAAGTAGGAGCCCTGCTCCTTGTAAATTAGAATCCTGTTTCCCACAAAGAACCTCTGCCCAACTAGAAGGAGAAGAAGACACTGGAAGGACTGGCCTGCTGCTTGCCTTGCTGAGGAAGGAGAGGAAAAGACTTGCTGAAAAGACTTTGCTGATTTGTGCTAGAAACTTTCTCCAAGAGCTTGACTGAGCTTGCCCCCTGACTGGAGCCACAGGACCATCTGGCTCAACCTGCTCTCTGCCCGTCTGCCGATAATTACGAGGACTTCTGCCCCGCCGAAGCCATGATCTTTGGTGACCCCAGCCCCTCTGTGAGGCAGTGACCCAACCGTGTTTCCCCGTCCCCGCTGAGGAAGAGCCCCGCTCCGTCGAGCCGCTCTGCCCCCGCTGAGGGAAATCGCCGTGTCACCCCGCCTTGGGAGGCTCGCTACCATGACCTGTGTGGTGCCCCCCAGCCCCTCCTCGAGGCCGTGATCGAACCGTGCTTCCCCCGTCCCTGCCGAGGGAGAGCCCCGCTCCGCCGAGCCGCTCTCCCCCCGCTGGGGGAAGTCGCTGAATCACCGCCGTTGGAGGCTCGCTGGTGCACTCCCCACGCTCCCGCCTGACGTCCTCATCGGACCCCACAGACCCAGAGGACAGACCGCCGAAGCCCGGACGCCTCGGGCGCCAGCCTCTCTCTGATCGAGAGCCGCTGGGCGCCTCGCATCTGCCTTCGCGGAAAACCACCACCGAGACATCTTCACCGGGCTCGGGGCCCGCCACGTTCTTATTTCCCCGCCTTTACAAAGGATCTCTAAGGTACTGTAAACCCAACCGCGATACGAGCCGTCCTTCCACCAAGGCTCGCACCGCTCCTTGTCACCTGGACCCCTGTCAGCTCCGTAGCCTACGCTCCCTCCTGTGCGAGTCGCACACAGCGGTACGACTCGTACTCCCTGCCAGACCCGGCCGTGCCATACGCGGGAAGCGTGAGCTTTGGCAGGTCAGGCCCGTATCTCGAGCCGGAAGCGGACAGGAGCGCTAGGAAGCGCATAACAGATAAGAACTGAGTGAAGGTGCCCAAGAAGGGTGCATTTAGAGAACTGTGGCCTCTACCAAGAACTGAACTATATTTGAATTGCAACAAAGAGAACACTCGCCTATTTTTCATTCTTGTGTCTAAGAAAAGCGTTACTTATGGTCTTGTGATAAATACTTGCCTGCATATATATTTTTACATAAAGAGAACGTATTTTTATATAACTACAGCCTGGTGTCCATTTGTGGAGGGATTGGGATTTTTACTGTGTGTGTTATTACAAATGCTTAACTCAGAAACGCCTGAAGAATAGCCTTGGCTGCTCACGCCACGCACCTAGAGGGTGAGCAAGGGTAATTCTAAGGGGTCATCCTTTGCCCTGACTTAGAGGAGAGGGTCCCTGCTTGTCACAAGTGAATACCTGCGCCAACCAGAGACCCCCAATTCCAACATTGGACGCAGCGGTGAGGATTTGCGAATTTGCATTTGTAGTTGACATACAGTGAAATGCTGATCACCACAAAAGTGAGAGCAGACCTATAACGCAGCCACAGATTTCCATTTTTTTTAATTTTGTTGAGACATCTGCCATTACTGAAGCCATGCCTGGCTCACTCTCTGCTGGAAGAACACCCTCTGTCTACTCTGGAGAAGATGAAGTAGATTGGGGAGAAGATGCACTGAAGGACTTGACCAATGAGCAGCTAAGAGGGCTCTGCGGAAAGTTCAGGATTCCCCAAACAGGATGCAAAAACAAAACCCTGCTTGTCAAGGTGCTGAGAGCCTGGAAGGAGTCCAGGGAACCACAGAATGTGGTGGATGTGATAGCACCAGATGGCATTGTGGAGCCCAGCAGAGGCCTGTCACCAGAGGAGCTGGCAGACAGGGCAGCAGACAGGGCACATGCAATGGAGATGGCAAAATTAGCTGGGCAAACGGAAATGGAGAAGCAAAAATTGGAAATGGACAAGCAAAGATTAGCCATGGAGGCGCAGCAACACCAGCTGTACCATGACCTAAGATTGAAGGAGTTGGAGCTGAGTGGTTTGGGAACAACTCCTTCTGGTGGCAGAACAACGCCGGTGCAGGTAGAGTCCAGGGTGTACATACCCAAAGATGTAGTTAAGGAGTTCTTTAAGGGGGATGACATAGGACAGTGGTTTAGGGCATATGTGGTAGCCATGTCCTCCCACCGGGTCCCTGACAAGGATTGGGGAGCGGGGTTGTGGGGGAGGTTCCTTAGCGAAGGGCGGGACCCCCTGCTAGATTTGACCACTGAAGAACAAAGTTCCTATCCCCGCATGAAAGAGGCCTTAATGACCAGGTATGGGCTTACCCCTGAGATGTACAGAAAGAAGTTCAGGGAGAGTTTAAAGCGTCCTGGGAGTACGTATGTGGAGTATGTGACTGGTTTTTGCAGAGCACTGGATGGTTGGGTGGCGGGTAGCAAAGTAAATGATTTTCAGGGGCTTCTTTTTTTTTTTTTTTTTTTTTTCAAAAACCTTTATTGTGCTTGAGAAGGAGAACAAATACGGGCCTACAACCACCAGGCCGGCCACGATACTGTAGGCACAAATGTAAGCAATGCGGTTCCCCAGCGGCATCAGACAATATAGCATCAATTAGTAGCAGTTACACTATATGGGAACATGTCGCCAAGGAAAGGAGCAATGAGGTTTAAGTTTTTTAAATTTGATCTAAATAGAAGTCAGTGAAGAATAGATTCGAGAAGAGCTGAGTCCATACATTAGCTTCACAACATGGGTAGGCAGCATAATTAAGAACAACAGTAGAGATAAACACCCCACAGTATGGCAGTATAATACAAAACAGCAGGAGTATCAGTACACATTTACGCACCACCTACAGCGCCACCCACTCCCCACTAATCCCATGTCAGACCCAGAGCAGAAAAAGAACAAGAAAGCGCAGAAATTGTAGAAAAAACAAGGCCCATAGTAACTAAAAAGAAAAACTAAATCCACCCCCCCACCCTACAACAATCCGGAGGCTACGGCCTACCCCCCCCCCCGGTAAAGTGCCTGTCGCCCTTTAAAGAACCCGAAATATAGAGAAGAGAAAGAAAGGAAACGAAAAGAAATAAAGATTCTCACTCACGAAGAGGAGAAAAGGCAAAGAAAAACCTTCACAGGTGATAAAGGGAGCAAGGAAGGACAGTCCCAAACCTCCCATTAAAGAAGGTGGGGAGGAGCCAACACAATAACAGATCTCCCGGACACCCAGCCAATAGGGACCCCTACGCCATTAGAATCTAAAAAAGACAAAGGCCAAAAAACAAGGGGGGTACAAATGCGGTACACCAAGAGCGTGAATCGGACCCATAAATCACCACCCCACGTGTAGGGGCTTCTTGATTTAATTGCCTGGGAGCACTTGTCGCAATATTGTTTTTCTGAGCTACGCCAGCTCCTGATTGATAGCAAGCTGTCCAACCCGAGGAAGCTTGCTGAGGAGGCGGACCGCTGGCTCAGCACCAGGGTCCACAAGGGTCCCCCGGGAGACTCCGCCAAGGGTGGGCAGGGTCCCCAGCAGAAGAGTGGGGGGGACAGGGGTAAACAAAGAGGGTTCCAACGAGGCCCCCAAAGTAATCCCCAAGGGAACCAACAGAGGTTCTCAGCCTCCCCTACCCCCAAAGCAGAACGGGGCCCGACAGGTAGGCCTGTTCCAAAGGGGGCCCTTCAATTGTTTCAGGTGTGGTGACCCGGGTCACATTGCCAGTGACCCCAAGTGTCGCCTGTTTGGTAAACAAGCACCCACTGGTGCTCCACCCCGGCAAGTAGCTAGTGTTAATTTAGGGGGAAAAGTAGTAGTCCTCGGGGGTGGAGATCCTGTCCAGATGACCCTAGTCTCTTTAGGAGACAGTGAGATGGTCCCTGAGAACTACCTGCCCTCTAACACTAAGAAGTATGGGCAGGTGGTCACCATCAATGGTAAGAAAATTGAGGCTTTTAGAGATACAGGAGCCAGTGTGACTGCAGCGAGGCAGCACCTGGTGTCTCAAGAGCAGGTTGTACCCCATGCCTACTGTAGGGTCATCAATGCTGATAATTCAGAGAGTCAGTGTCCGATGGCTCAAGTTCCCTTCGAGTGGGGGGGTCTCTGGTACTCTGCAGGTTTGTGTGAGAACGGCCATGCCTGTGGACTGTTTGCTAGGGAATGACCTGGAAGACTCCCCTTGGGAAAAGGTGGAGAAGACGACTCACCTGGGGGATGGTGGGTCTGCCTGACTGGGCGTGGGTGACCACCCGGTCAATGGCAGCCAGTAGGGGTGCTCAAGAGATCCTGGGGCCTAAAGGAGAGGCCCAGGAACCGGCCTTAGGGAGAAGGCGCAGGGGGCGCGGGAAACCGGCCCCTGAAGTTCCCATGGTCCAGGAGGAAGCAGACCTTGAGGGGGATGCCCTGGAGCCTACAGGGGAACAGATTGCTGAACTGGGGGACCTGCCTGAGCTGACACATTGGCAGCAAGAAGGAGGCCCCTCCAGGGAGGAATTCTGCAGGGAGCAGAAAGAATGCCCTTCTCTCGTGGGTATGCCGCAGCAGGCTGCAGACCAGGCCAATGGTTTTCAGGCCAAGACACATTATGTGTACTGGGAGAATGACCTCCTGTATTCAGAGCCTAAGGCTGCTGAACCTGGGTCAGCCCGTGTGCTGGTGGTACCCCAGAAGTTCAGCGCCTTCCTACTGGGGCTGACTCATGATGTGCCGTTAGCAGGACATTTGGGGATGGATAAGACCTATGACGGGCTTGTCACCCACTTTTATTGGCCCTAAATGCACAAGAGCTCAGATGCTCACTGTAGATCTTGTCAGACTTGCCAGGCAAGTGGTAAGAGCGGAGGGAGGCACAAGGCTCCTCTGCAACCCTTCCACGTGGTCGGTACGCCATTCCAGCGAGTGGGTATTGACATTGTTGGGCCTCTGGACCCCAAGACAGCCATGGGCAACAGGTTCATCCTGGTCTTGGTGGACCATGCCACCCGGTACCCTGAAGCCATCCCTCTGAGGACAGTGACTGCCCCCGTGGTGGGACGGGCACTGATGGGAATTTTCTCACGAGTGGGATTCCCTCTAGAGGTGGTGAGTGACAGGGGGACCAATTTCATATCAAAGTATATGAAATCCCTTTGGCAAGAGTGTGGTGTAACATACAAGTTCACCACCCCTTACCATCCCCAAGGAAATGGGTTGGTTGAGAGATTCAACCGAACCCTAAAAGGCATGATCATGGGTTTGGAAGGTCCAATGAGGCGTAAGTGGGACTTCCTCTTGCCATGCCTTCTCTTTGCATACCGTGAGGTGCCACAGAAGTCCCTAGGGTTCAGCCCCTTTGAACTGCTGTATGGTCACCCAGTGAGAGGACCTCTGAGTTTGGTAAAGGAAGGCTTGGAGCAATCTCCCAGGAAACCTCCCGAGAATGTATACAGTTACATGCTGGCCTTCAGGAACCAGACCAGGCGCTTCAGGCAACTTGCTGAGGCAAATCTGGAAGCCAGCCAGGAAGAGATGAAGCGGTGGTAGGACCAGAATGCCACTCTGGTAGAGCTTCAACCTGGGCAAAAGGTGTGGGTCTTGGCCCCAGTGGAGCCTTGTGCACTTCAGGATAAGTGGATAGGTCCATTTGAGGTTGTGGAGAGCAAGAGTCCTGTAACCTACTTGGTGGATATGCAGTCTCCCAGGAACCCTTTGAGGGTCCTACATGTTAACCGCCTTAAGCCCCACTTGGAGAGGTCCGAAGTGGGCATGTTGTTGGCAACTGA
The DNA here is from genome assembly GCF_964261635.1 of Lissotriton helveticus. Classification (NCBI taxonomy): domain Eukaryota; kingdom Metazoa; phylum Chordata; class Amphibia; order Caudata; family Salamandridae; genus Lissotriton; species Lissotriton helveticus. The sequence continues at coordinate 147,318,462 of NC_136071.1, forward strand.
TGATGGAATGGAGGAGGAGTCTGAGCCTCTTCCTGACCTCTTGGTAGCCTCTGAGAAAGATGGGTCAGTGGATGGAGTTAACCTCTTACCCACCTTGATGCCTGAGCAAAAGGAAGACTGCCGCCAATTGCTGGGGCAGTTTCCAGATCTGTTCTCCCTGGTTCCTGGTGTCACAGATTGGTGCCTCCATGACGTGGACACAGGAGACAGCTTACCTGTGAGGCATAAGGCCTACAGAGTAACTGACCGGGTCAGAGCCTGCATCAAGGAGGAGGTCTCCAAAATGCTTGCTCTTAGGGTGGTTGAGTCCTCCAGCAGTCCTTGGTCCAGCCCCTGGTCCTGGTCCCAAAGGCTGCTGCACCGGGAGCCACACCTGAACTCCGGTTCTGTGTGGACTACAGAGGGCTCAATTCAGTCACGAAGACTGACGCGCAGCCTATCCCCAGATCTGATGAGCTCATTGATCGGCTAGGGGCTGCCCGGTTCCTCAGCACGTTTGATTTAACGTCTGGGTACTGGCAGATCGCCTTGACCGATGGGGCAAAGGAGAGGTCAGCATTCTCTACACCAGATGGGCATTTCCAGTTCCGGGTTATGCCATTTGGAATGAAGAATGCCCCTGCCACCTTTCAGAGGTTGGTCAACCAGGTGTTGGTTGGGCAGGATGAGTTCAGTGCCGCCTACCTGGATGACATTGCAGTGTTCAGTGGCACCTGGCCAGAACACCTGCGACACCTCTGGGAAATGTTGATGGCACTGCGCAAAGCAGGCCTCACAATCAAGGCAAGCAAATGCCAGATTGGGCAGGGCTCAGTGGTGTACTTGGGACACCAAGTGGGGAGTGGCAAGGTGGCACCCTTGCAACCCAAAATTGAGACCATCCTGGCTTGGGAACCCCCCAAGACCCAGACTGCAGTGAGAGCCTTCCTGGGGCTCACTGGGTACTACAGGAGGTTTGTCAAGGGCTATGGCACTATTGTGACCCCTTGACAGAGCGGACTTCCAAGAAGCAGCCCAAGAATGTGATTTGGACTGACACCTGTCAGAAGGCGTTTGACACCCTGAAAACTGCCATGTGCACGGCGCCGGTGCTCTTGGCCCCGGATTTCTCCAAGGAATTTCTAGTGCAAACAGACGCTTCAGAGCATGGTGTAGGGGCTGTTCTCTCACAGATGACTGAGGAGGGCTGGGACCAACCTGTAGCCTTCATCAGTAGGAGGTTACTTCCCCGGGAACGTAGGTGGAGTGCAATAGAGCGAGAAGCTTTTGCTGTGGTCTGGGCACTGAAGAAGCTACGACCCTACTTGTTTGGGTCTCACTTCCGGGTTCAGACAGACCACAGGCCCCTCAGATGGTTGATGCAAATGAGGGGTGAGAACCCAAAACTGTTAAGGTGGTCCATCTCCCTACAGGGTATGGACTTCACGGTGGAACACCGCCCTGGCACAGATCACGCCAATGCTGACGGTCGGTCCAGGTTTTTCCGCCTTAGTGATGAGGAACTCCCTGGGGAAGGGTAGTTCTCCCCACATTTCAGCTGGAGGGGACACGTGTTAGACCTGGCACCTTGTCGTGAGTTTCCCTTCCACTTTTTGCTGATGTGCCTCAGATGTTTTTGCTGGTGTCCGCTGCTCAGGGCACTGCGCCACGGCCAACCTGTGCCGCAGTGCAAGTGCTCCCACTGTAAAGTGTAACTGTGATTGATTTCCATGATTGGTTCATTGGATTTACTGTCAGACCCCAGTAAAGTGCACCAGGAGTGCCAGGGCTTGTAAATGCCAATACTGCCAGTGGCAACATACAACAATGTCCCTATAGGATTTGTTCAAGCAAAACTCAATAAATTAAGTAATTTGCCACCGTAGTGATCAATTATTCAGGAGAAGCAAGGAAAAACAGATTTAAACTGTTTTTTATTATTCCAAATGTTCTTTTGCACACACAAATGTAGAATATGGCAACCAGAATACTACTACGTTGACAGATATGATTCTGAGTAGTATGGCAACTTTTGCTATACACATGAAAAAATGAATACCATGTACAAGAAAATACTTTTCACAGTACAATCATTTAGAAATCAAATGATGATACAACAATGAGCAAAACGTTGTCAAGCGTCGACGTTTCGGTCCTTTGTTGGTTTCAACAATCCATCGGACCATCTTCAGGACCAAGCGTTGCACATATTTATCCAGGACCTCCAGCCGGAAGTCAAAGGCTTTGCGCTGCAATAACCTAAAGTAGATGAAGTCACAAGATTTCCACCTATCTCGTCTTGTGCATCTGATTCTAGCGTCACCAGGGATGGAGCGAACACGTCTCTTAATGGCATGCGGGAAGCGCCGTCGTTACTGCCCACTCGACTCAGTGTCCGAGGACACTGGTTGCCATATTCTACATTTGTGTGTGCAAAAGAACATTTGGAATAATAAAAAACAGTTTAAATCTGTTTTTCCTTGCTTCGCCTGAATAATTGATCACTACGGTGGCAAATTACTTAATTTATTGAGTTTTGCTTGAACAAATCCTATAGGGACATTGTTGTATGTTGTTACTGATTATACCCAGTCCCTCTAGGAATATTGGGTGGCTCTATTTTTGCAAACAATACTGCCAGTGGGCCTGCAGCGCTGATTGCGCCACCCACAGAAGCAGCCTTTTAAAATGTGTCTAGGGTCTGCCATTGCAGAACCTGCGTGCAGTCTGGTACTGTCATGCTGGCTGGGCAAGTGCACACACTTGCCAGCCCCTAAACCTTCCCTTAACTTCATATTAGTCACCCCTATGGTAGGCCCAAGGGCAGGGTGCATTGTAAGTGTAAGGTAGGACATGCTCTGATGTGGGTGACATGTCCTAATAGTGAATTACAGCCAAATTCGTTTTTCACTATTGTAAGGCTACCTGTTCTCTTAGGCCAGATGGGCTGCTGGAATTATTACACACTATAATCCCAGCAGGCTCAGGGAACACGGTAGAAAATAAAGTTTAGTATGCCGGAACTCAGAATAATAAAATACTTCTTTTAGTAAAGTTTATTTTAATATCCTGGGTTTGCAAATGCTACTTTTAGAAAGTTAGCATTTGCTTGCCTAAACCATTTCAGCCCGCCTCTGCTAGTATGTGTATCTGGCTGTCTGGGATATGTGAGTGACAGGGCTGTGGGATGACAGGTGGTGAATGCAAGGATCACACCTTAGTGGGAGGTGGGAGTGCCCCTGGACTCTGAATAGGGCTGTGCTCTGCCACCACAATGCTGGTTCCGCCCCCTGGGGAGCGACTGATGACTCGGCCGGCACCTGGCCCAGGAAGGGCGATGCACTGTCATCAAGGTACTCCTGGCTGCCCCTGTCCACACAATGCTGGCCCCACCTCCTGTGGAGCGTCTGATGTGCCTGCCCCTCACACTGAAAGCAGACACCAGAGTACACCCAACAAGTGCTCAGAGACTGAATGAAGTTATGCAAAGGCCCCCCTGACCTGTGAGAACAAAGAAAATGCTGTATAAAAGTAGGAGCCCTGCTCCTTGTAAATTAGAATCCTGTTTCCCACAAAGAACCTCTGCCCAACTAGAAGGAGAAGAAGACACTGGAAGGACTGGCCTGCTGCTTGCCTTGCTGAGGAAGGAGAGGAAAAGACTTGCTGAAAAGACTTTGCTGATTTGTGCTAGAAACTTTCTCCAAGGGCTTGACTGAGCTTGCCCCCTGACCTGAGCCACAGGACCATCTGGCTCAACCTGCTCTCTGCCCGTCTGCCAGTAATTACGAGGACTTCTGCCCCGCCGAAGCCGTGATCTTTGGTGCCCCCAGCCCCTCCGTGAGGCAGTGACCCAACCGTGTTTCCCCGTCCCCGCCGAGGAAGAGCCCCGCTCCGTCGAGCCGCTCTCCCCCCGCTGAGGGAAATCGCTGTGTCACCCCGCCTTGGGAGGCTCGCTACCGTGACCTCTGTGGTGCCCCCCAGCCCCTCCTCGAGGCCGTGATCGAACCGTGCTTCCCCCGTCCCCGCCGAGGGAGAGCCCCGCTCCGCCGAGCCGCTCTCCCCCCGCTGGTGCACCCCCCACGCTCCCGCCTGACGTCCTCACCGGACCCCACAGACCCAGAGGACAGACCGCCGAAGCCCGGACGCCTCGGGCGCCAGCCTCGCTCTGATCAAGAGCCGCTGGGCACCTCGCATCTGCCTTCGCGGAAAACCGCCACCGAGACATCTTCACCGGGCTCGGGCCTGCCACGTTCTTATTTCCCCGCCTTCACAAAGGATCTCTAAGGTACTGTAAACCCGACCGCGGTACGAGCCGTCCTTCCACCAAGGCTCTCAACGCTCCTTGTCACCTGGACCCCTGTCAGCTCCGTAGCCTACGCTCCCTCCTGTGCGAGTCGCACACAGCGGTACAACTCGTACTCCCTGCCAGACCCAGCCGTGCCATACGTGGGAAGCGTGAGCTTTGGCAGGTCAGGCCCGTATCTCGAGCCGGAAGCGGACAGGAGCGCTAGGAAGCGCATAACAGTTGAGAACTGAGTGAAGGTGCCCAAGAAGGGTGCATTTAGAGAACTGTGGCCTCTACCAAGAACTGAACTATATTTGAATTGCAACAAAGATAACACTCACCTATTTTTCATTCTTGTGGCTAAGAAAAGCGTTACTTATGGTCTTGTGATAAATACTTGCCTGCATATATATTTTTACATAAAGAGAACGTATTTTTATATAACTACAGCCTGGTGTCCATTTGTGGAGGGATTGGGATTTTTACTGTGTGTGTTTATTACAAATGCTTAACTCAGAAACGCCTGAAGAATAGCCTTGGCTGCTCACGCCACGCACCTAGAGGGTGAGCAAGGGTAATTCTAAGGGGTCATCCTTTGCCCTGACTTAGAGGAGAGGGTCCCTGCTTGTCACAAGTGAATACTTGCGCCAACCAGAGACCCCCAATTCTAACAAGCGTCTACTCAAAGTGCTGCAGCATCCGTTGTTGGAGCAGAGCGCTCAGGTGGTCATGGACTGCAGTGCTCTGCGAGCGCCTGATGCAAGCAGGACCTAACATGGAAAGCTCCTTCCCGAAGTAGGAGTTTTAAAATGGGAGAAACACAAAGCATTCTATCTCTTCTGATCAGCTGCCAGGTGCAGCTCTTGCTTGGTGTATACCACGAATGGGGAAACACAAAGCGCTCAATCAGGTTGTTGTCAAGAGCCCACTGCCAGATTCACAGATTGTGAAGCCCCACGACAGGGGCTAACAGGCAAAGTTTTGATGCACCTGAGACTTTGGAACAGAGGGCAAACCAACAAGCCCTTGAAGAACACAGTCACAGTTAGTCACAAATGCAGAGGTAGATGGCAGCAGCCGAGCACAGCAAGGCAGGTAGCAAAGTGGCAGTCCCTCCTGAAGCTCAACAAGCAGCAGCCCAAACACAGCAGTACAGTTAGCAAAGTGACAGTCCCTTGTAGAAGTACAGCAGTCGTTCAAGCAATGTGCAGTTGTAGAGCCAGCAATGTCTGGTTGAAGGTTCAAAAGTGTCTGATTTGGTGGGTCCAGAGCCCCAGTACTTCTACCCAAATGTGCCTTTGATGTAAGGGGTGACTTCAAAGGAGTTCTCTAAAGTGTACAAGGGTCCCTTTCAACCCAGCCCTCTTTCCCAGGCTACCGTTGGGGGGTTTTCAGTAACTTATGTGAGAACACTGCTTATTCAAGTGGAGTGTTAGCCCCTTCCACCCCTCTCAGCCCAGGAAAATCCATCAGAATGCAGATGCAGCTGAGGGACCTGGGTTGTGGCTATCTAGAGGGAATGCACAAATGTAGCTGTCACCTAGCCAAACCCAGACGTGTACTGGAGACAAATTGTCAAGGACATAGAGCAGTAAGTGCAGAGAAATGACCACTTTCTAAAAGTGGCATTTCTAAAAAAGTAAGGTTAAATCCAACCTCACCAGTAAATAGAATTTATCAATACCATTCCAAACATATGAAACATCAAAAAATACTCCTCTCTGACCAGAAATTACTACCGAAAAAGCTATAAGCGAATACACAATGCTAACCTATGAGAGGGGTAGGCGTCACAATAGTGAAAAATGAAATAGGCTGTTTGTCACTACCAGGACATGCAGACCACAACAGTATATGTCCAACTTTAACTTGCATAGCTCCTTAGGGCTACCTAGGGCCTATCTTAGGGGTTACTTATATGTAATAAAAGGGAAGTTTAAGGCTTGGCAAGTCGTTTTAAATGCCAAGTCGAAGTGGCAGTAAACTGCACACCCAGGCACTGGGTATACCACTTTACAAGAGGCTTACAAGTAAATTAAATATGTCAATCAGGTATACACCAGTTACATATAGAACACAGCAAGAAGATACCCTGACTCAGCGTCTGATCCTTAGTGAAAGTTAGGGCACTTTTTTGCCAGAGATTCAGGTGGTGTTAGGCATCTCAAAAAAATGTATGGACTGGCCTCATACACCACGGGTGTCCTGCGTCATCATCGGCTATACTCGCCCTTTAAAAAACACTTTTGATAAAGGGTGGGCCTGCACCTGGGGACAGGGAGGCACTTCTAAAACTAAGTGGGGGCCTGTTCTGAGAAGAGTGAGTGAGTGATGTCTAGAAATCGAAGCACAGTCCTGCGTGAAATTTAATGATTCCGAGTGTGCTCAATATTAAAAGAATTGGTGGAGACTAGGGGTTCTATATCCATATGTTTTGCCAACATGTTTCTGCCGTTGCGGCCTGGAGGTTCCATGGCATTCATCAGGGCTTAAGTAAGAAAGCGGGCTCCTATCCTGTCTCTAAGAGACAGAGAGAAAACCACTTGCATAGGCTGGCTTCTAGTCCAACTCCTGCAAAAAATGACATAGCACAGCATAGGGGAAACAGTTTAAAATACACTCCTACTGGTCAAAAGATATCAGACAACAAACGCATGTACGTGGTACATTAAGGGTGCAGGTGCTGAGCACACGTGTCACTGCATACGTGACGCTCAATAATAAAACAGTTGTGAGACCGGCTCACACTCTTACCCTATTTTAGGAGTAGGTATGTCCCATGGGGAGGGAGGGGTAGAGGGACCCCTGTAGTCAAACTCTAAATGCCAGCTTAAATAAATGAAAGAGTTAAGAATGCCAAGGTTGGAGCCATGCAAGATGCTACACCATTCTTATTCCCAGTGGTGGTTTGTACCACCATACAACCCAATCATACATCCATTCATTCCCTTACTACTCCAAGGTGCGTCCCTCGAGTCGTTCCTACGGTCCTTCCTCGCTGCTCCTTGCTGATGAATGGTTGGGAGAGGTAGCGCTGTATTTATATCAGTGGTGAAAGGCGTAATTGTTAATTAGACCCGCAATTGGATACACCTGGAGCATCGTCCAAGATGGTCTGGCGCTTTTACCCACGTTGTGTTTTCGCTGCCCGATAAATCACAGCCTGATGCGAGCATCATTGCTTGACCGAAGCGTTTGTACGCACTAATCCTGTTTGGATGTTTCCATTTTGACGCATGTGGACACGGTGTGTCGCGCATGCGTATGGTTATGCAGCACGGTGCACGCTTCTTTTACCCGTTTTCTGCCTCCCTGTATATTTCTTTAAAGAAGGAAAGCAAGGAGCGAATAGCGCATACGGTCCACACTCATCAAAGTGCAAGAGTGATGGCCAGAATAAACCCTCAATAAGGTGCATTTGTCGGGTATAAATGGGCACATATTAACACATATCATTACGTATAAGAGGAAGGAAAGGAGTCTAGAGTGCCTAGGAACCACACCTATGAAGGTGCAAGAGTGATGGCCAGTTCTACAAGTAAACCCTACTAGGGATCGTTTATATGGTTATATATGGGACCATATTAGTAATTATCAATAAGGACTGAGACCCAGGATGGAAGATCTTGTTTGCTCATGAGTCTAGTACCATGTGTTAAAGTACTAAATGGGCATGGGGGCCACATACTGTGCCATGTAAACCAGGAGTCTGCCCACGTGGTTGCACATGTGGAGTTTTATAAAAAATAGAATGAACATATAACCGTGTCAATCTCTGTTTAGACTGGTGGTTACTTAATGTCAACATTGCATCAAGTTGGATCTAGCTCATATGTAGCCATGGTGTTTAATCGTTTAAACCATGGTCACTCGATTTTAGGCGGTGCACCCACCTCTGTTCCCGGATGTGCAGTTTTCTTTGTAGATTGGTACTGCCTGGCTGCATTTTGTCCAACACTACCCATTCAAGGTCTTGGTCGCAGTGTCCCTGCTCCAGATAGTGTCGTGTCAGTTTCGTGGTGCTTTTTTTGCATCTGATGGTACTGCGATGTTCATTAATTCTTACCTTTACTTTACCTAGTGTCATGCTTACATATAGGAGGTTGCAGGGCACCTAATAAGGTAAACCACATTCTCAGTGTTACAATTGGTCAGATCCTTCAAGAACCAAGGTCTGTCCGTATTGATGTTGACCTCTTTGGTGGGGTGGGTGAATTGGCTTGCTACACAGCCTCCACAGGGGTAGTGGCCAATAAGTCTGTTCTGATACCACAAGGTAGTTTGGGTTAGTACTGCAGGTGGTGTAACTTTGGAGTGCACCAGGGCGTCATGGATGCTTGAGTTCCTTTTGAAGGCGAACCTAGGTGTTGTCTATTGTTTTCCTGCTCCGTTGAGTATGTGCCAATGTTTCCGGATTATGTTTTGGACTCTGTTGGAAATCGGGGTGTATTTAGTGACGCACACTATCTTGTCACTCTCTTGTTTCTCATTATGCTCAAGCAACGCCTCTCGATTGTTGTTCCAGGCTCTTTTTTGGCCCTTGTGACCATTTTCTTTGGGTAATGGCGTTGGATCAGCTTGTCTTCCAGAGTTTGGGTTTGATGGTCATAGGCCTCTAGTGAAGAACAGTTCCTCCTCACGTGGAGGAATTGGCCCACTGGGAGGTTCTGTCTGAGTGCTCTTGGGTGGAAGGTTTCGTTCATAAGAAGGCTGTTCTTGTTCGTAGGTTTGTTGTTCACCTTCGTGCTGAGGCCTTCCTCATTCAGGGTGATAACGAGGTCCAAAAATACTGCTTCGTTCTTGTCGATGTTACACGTAAACTTGTGGTGTTCATCTCTTGTGTTAACCCATTCATAGAAGTCAGGGTCTTGTTGGTGGTTCCCATGGCATACTATGAGGAAGTCATCTTTGTATGGGCGCCACATCTTTAGTTGTTGTCTGAAGGGGTTTACTGAGTTGTATATGAAGTCTTCCTCAAATTGGCGTACATAGAGGCACACCGTACTCTAAGCAAAAGTGCTGCTCATAGACGTGTCTCTGATTTGGTGGTATATGCCATTCTTATACCAAAAAAAGTTCTCCATAAGGCATATTTCTGTGCCTTCCATGATGAAACTGCATGGAGTGATGTCGTCCCATTTTATTTCTTGAAGTATGTTTTCCACAACTGTTAACGTGCGTCTCTGGGGGATGCTTGTGTACAAAGCCTCTATATCCATGGTGATCAGCCAATCTTCTGCTGGATCGATCTCCATGTCCCTAAGGAGGCAGAGTACATCCTCCGTGTCTTTCAGGTATGATGTGGGCGTTTGGACAATTGGTTTAAGAAACCAGTTGCAAAACTATGAAAGAGGCACGACTACCGAGCCAATACAATCGGTCATCCCGGTGGTGAATCCTTGTGGATTTTCAGTAGGGTGTAGAATCTTGGGGTCCGAGGGGTGTCCCCCACTAAAAAATGTGGCCTCATGTTTTGTTATCCAATTGTTGTTCATCCCTTCTTCAATCATGGTTTTGATTTTGATGGATAGTCTGGGCGTGGGGTAATTTGTGATGATCTCGTAACTATTTCTGTCCAAGAAGAGGCGCATGCACTCTGCATGGTATTTGTCCTGGTTCATAATGACGATCGATTCCCCTCTGTCCGCTGGTTTGATAACCAGATTGGTATTCTTCTTCAGGTTATCCAATGCTATCTTTTCTCCTCGCTTCAGATTTTGGAATACCTTGTTCTCTGTGTAGTTGAGGGCATCTGCCTCTTTCAGGACTGCTTGTCCAACGCCTGGATATGGCAAGAAATAGCATGGGTAGGTGGTACAAATGTGGATTTCTTTCTCAAGCCCATGCTGTTGGTCGGACTATCCCTGTCTTGTTCTTTTCCCTCGAAGAAATGTTTGAGTTTGATTTTCCTGAAAAATTGAGCCAGCTCGGTGCGAAGAGTGGAAAGGTAATTCTTGGGTGTGGGCACAAACCCTAATCCTTTGGCAAGGACACTCTCCTCATCTGGTGTCAAGGTGTGACTGATCAAGTTTACCACATTAGGTGCTATTTGCTTGTTGTTGGTCCTTGTTCTTTCCCCTTGCTCCTTGTCACCACTATATTGAGTGTTTGGTCTTCCCACTAGACTCTGGTGCCTTGTCTTTGATTGTTTTTTGCCGTCCTCTCCCGCGGGTCTGGCCTCTGTATAAACTAGCATTGCCATAGCCAATAGGTCTCTCCTTTGGGAACTTATAAGTGTTTAGTTATCCAGCACCATATCCATGGTGCAACAACATCAACTGTTGCATGGCTAAACACTTAAAAGGTCCCAAAGGTGACCTTTTGTTGCATGGTTATCCTTGGCAGGAGGGTGAGGTGCCCTTCTCTTTTTGAAACCAGCGCTTTAAGTGGAAGCTTTTTCAATAATATATACAGGCCATAGTTACTGTTTATTTATCTTTTGCAACAAACAACCATTGACCAAACCAATAGTCCTGACTTCTAGTAGGAATGATGTTACTTGTTGTATCATATATCTGGATTCAATGACAGATACAGCAAAGTACAAGTCGGGCGGCACACTATGCTAAGCACAGATTTTTAGTTTACATGTATTTAAGCCACGCCCTTAATTACATTGGCCACACCCCTTTGAGACCCCCCTAGTTTTTTTCATCCCACTTAAAGCCCTATCACATATCGTTTTTTATACTTTGTCAAATTGTTCCTGGACGACGCCCAGTGCATTGAAGCTCATAATTTACCTACTGTGATGTATTCCTATAGGTTCTGAATCGATCCCCCTATTCCTGACCCTATTCTGGTTAACAAACCAACAAGTTAACTAGCAGTCAGCCCATGAGGCAGCAAACCCCCATGATGCAGATACCGTTATCTGACGAAGCCACACTACGGCACAGGAACGTGTTATCTGATTAGGTCATAACGCTTGCGATCTAATTAGACAAGCGATATTCCTCCAGCCCCTGATAAGGCATACGGAGTTCTCTAAACAAATCAAACCTATGACAACCTGGAAAAACCCTGCGGCCATTGTTTTGATTTCATCGAGAACTTCAGCAAAAGAATGTGCTAACGACCAAGTCGTATGACATCCTTATTGACGTATCTATGTCCATCCTAACGTCAATCTCGGCACCTTAAAGGTATAAATATTACCGATATTGCCCTATGCAAACACACACGGTGGTGACGAGACGGAGCAGCCATACTTGCCGAAGCCCAGAGCAGAGCAGACTCCGCTGGCGCAGCCCCGCCTTCCTGACGCGCTGAGAACGAGACGCGCTGCTTTCTCCTGCCGAGAGATCCAGCACCGGCGCTTCCGGGTAGCCCTCGCAGGCAGCCTGGAATATCGAGACCAGAGAGAGAGATACCATCCATCATTCATCCTAACTTCCAGGTACAGAACTGAATAACCCCTCACAGAGAATTCTTTAGTCAGTCACTTGGCAAAACAAACTTAACTTAAACTGTAACTTTCTATTCCCGCCCACGCATTAGACTTAGGTCAGGTACACGGGGTAGGCGTATTTAGAAACACCAGTTGAGTACGTTTAGTCAAATGTATATGTGTATGTAATATATTTTATTCATTTTAAACCTTCATATGGCTTAGAAACCATATCAATGTTTTTACAGTATTATTTTATACTTCTGCTTTTAATGTATGCACTTTACTTAACTATAAGTATTGCAATAATATCGATCCATTTCTCTTGTATGAGAAAAGAGACTGATCAATAAATAACATCTTTTATTGAACACGCCCGTCTCTTCCTTTTCTCTACAATCTGATGAGAGTAAGAATGCACGTACTGACTGAGTAAAATAAATTGCCTTTTGTTCACACGACTCTCGAGATACACTCTTGATTAGGGGAGAGCAAAGTTGTCATGTTCTATGGTTGTCAGAAACTAAATCCCTTCTTGTCTAATCAGGGAAGTTAATTCCTTCCTGAACATTCGAGAAAGTTTCTAGTGAACTCTGAGCTAAGCTGGCAAACCCAAAACTTTAAGTCTAATATTGACAGTAGTAGACCTAGTTAACGTCTGGTCTAGGCCTATACTATTGAAGGTATTATTCCAATGCGCAGAGCCTATTGGGATGATAGGAACTACAATACATGGCGCCCAACGCGTTTGGAAAGGGCGATAAAACTAACGTAAGACATTTAGAGTAACTCAGTCGTGCTTTCTCACTCAGACCCCTTTTTTCCCATAATACTCCAAAGACGTCTGGAGTGGGTGAAAGGTAATATCCTCCAAAACCTCGCAGGAGGGAACTCCTATGTATGGTTCTTGGTTTAGTTAACGTTGAAGGATACACTGTTCCAAAATATTGTGCATCTAATCTTTGTTTCCATAAGAAACCTGATCTGCAAACAAACAAAATAACCTTCCTGTCGGTAAAATGGACAGTGATGATGAAAGAGAGGCAGTTAGAATAGCAACTGAACTCGCAGCAGCTGATGCTACTATGCAGGAAGCAGACCCGGATATAATACTCATCCCGGTCATCAAAAGAAAATCTATAACCTTAAAACTTATAGAAAATGGACTGACACCTAGAGGTGGCACAGTCATATTCGTAATTGAGGCACACGAATATCGGCAGACAGAGGTATACTATTCATGGATAAATTTTCCAGCAGCAAATGCTGTAACAAAGTACTTCCACTATTACAAAATAGAGGAACCTCCTGATATTTACACTCCTTTCGAGGAGGTGGAAGTACCACTCAAATTTCAAGAGCATCTGCTCTTATTTGATGGCGCCCTAAAACATAATAATCACATCACCAGGCTCGGTCCCTTAGGTAGACCAGGAGCAATGTGGCCGGTCCTAGCCAGATACACACCACATCCAGACATCGACGGGATGTCTGCAGCAGAGCTTTTAACACAGCTAAAACAATTAATAAAAGTACATAGACAATTAGTCCAGTATGTGATGCGGACTTCAACCAATTCAACCAGCAATTAAAATTCCACAGCTGACCCCTCACCAGGGGAACACAAATAAAATTACACCACAGAACATACAATCCTGCCTAGGTAAAGTACCGGCTAAACGGGAACAAATACCATTCTGGCTAGCACAAAAAATCACCCAAATAGAGGCGGTGTTTCCAGACACCACCTCGTTAGAAAAACACAGGATTTGACTATCTGTCTTCCAATGGGAATCGCTCCACACATTGAGGACTGTGACACTTGGGGTACAGTCTTTGCTTCCATTTACACAGAAACGCACGGTGTTCCATCCATTTCGGTAATACCAGATGTGCTAAAACAAATTCAAGACGAATATGGTCCAGAACCCGCTTTAACTCTTGGTATGAAATTACTGAAAGACTTCAAGCAGGTCTCGGCTATATTATTAGCCAACATAAAGGGAGAAGCAGCAAACGTGGCGATCCGCCAGAGGTTAAAAGAGACAGATATAGCAGACCAACCAGCTGAAATTGCCAGAATCATAGAAAAATCCTATGAGGAACTAGGTAGGGATAGTTTAGGTGGAATACCAGTAAAACCACAACTGATTGAAAGTCCTGAAAAAATATTTTTTAATAATAATTCAACATCACAGAAAAAGAACTGGGATGGAAACAAACAATCCAATCCTAAAGAAAAGAAATTCCAGTCCAGAGGAAGGTCTCCTAGGCGAAGAGAAAAATCTCCGAACCAAAGACACAGGTCACCCCAGAGTGACCCCTCTGGGTAAAGATATAACCTTAGAAATAGGGATAATATAAAGAAGCCTGATAGATATCAAGACATTGATACACGTCCCTCTCAATCTTTTCAGACTTCCTCGCAGAAATCGGAAAGAAGAGGACGATCAGAACAAAGAGAAGAGCACGCCAAGTCCAAAGACAAGGAACCTGCTCATCTAAAAAAGAAATTACAATTTCCAAAAAAGAAGGTAGCCAGTATCAAGGTAGTTAACAATGCCGAGAATACTGAGGACACAACTGAAAAACGGAGAATGGGCTCAGACAATGCTAGACAGCGCAGCAGAAGTGAGCATAGCTCGCAAAGTCTTTATGAATCATCTGGAGACAGTGGACACGAATGAATATCTTCAAGTGGAAACTGCAGACACCAGAGTTAGCAAACCTCACAAAATATATGAAATAACATTACGTATAGAGGGGGATAAGACTAGAAAAATAAGGGGACTATTTTGGGATAATCTCTCCAAGGGCTATGACATCCTTCTAGCTGAAAAAGACTGGCCACCAGAGTTTGTCAGGGACTGCCCTCATGGCGAAGAAATAATTATGCCTGCCTTCTCAAATCATATCCCAATTCATAAAAAATACACACTTGCTAGAAAGTGGGCAGTAGCTCAAGCTCCTGCTTTATATAAAAATCATGTAGGATGGGATGAGGACTCTCCTCCTCACAAAATCCAGTTAAAATCACAACCTACTGCACAAAGACAGTACCCAATTAAGCAAGAAGCTAAAAAACAGGTAAAAGAAATACTAGATCAGCTAGAATACCAGGGGGTGATTGAAACTTGCACCTCACAAATGAACAACCCTTTGTTTCCGGTCTCCAAACCAGACAATCCATACCGTCTAGTTTTGGATTACCGACACCTTAACTCATGTTGCAAAACTTTTGCAGTGCAAAATTCGCATAGTGCTGCACTAATGAATACCATAGTGCGCAAAAAATACAAAACAACATTAGACATCTCTAATGGATTCTTTTGTCAAAACATAGCACCAGAGAGCAGATATTTGTCTGCGTTCTCAATAAATGGCACTCAAAAACAATTCTGTCGGTTAGCCCAGGGTTACAAGAACAGCCCGGGAGTATTCTCAGCGAGAGTAACAGAATTACTACAAATATATGATGATGAAGCATTATCTTATGTCGACGACATTTACTTAACAGATGATGACTTGGAGACTCACTTGAAGAGAGTGAACACCATAATACTTGGGTTCGCAGCAGAGGGTTACAAATTCAACTTTAAAAAATCCAGAATTGCCCATCTGACAGTCCTGTTCTTAGGATATGAATTATCAAGTGAAGGCAAAAGCCTGGCTGACAATTTCCTAGAGAAATGTGCCGTACTCCAAGCACCTAGAACACTAAAAAACCTACAGTCAATTCTAGGCTTCCTAAATTTCGGAAGAACATACATTGCAAATTACGCAGAAAGGGTCAAACCCCTTTATGATCTAATTAAACCAGATTTTAAAAGAACCAATTGGACTCAAATACACACAGAAATTCTGAGATCCTTACAAACAGACATGTTAATTAAAACAAAATTAGAAACACGTGATAACAAACGCAATCTTGTGATTCGAGTCATCCCAGGGAGATGCGGATTCACATACCTGACCTCTAATGAGGGAGAAAAGGTACCAATTGCATTCAAATCACACTTGTACACTAAAGCTGAAATGAAATTCAGCCCAACGGGAAAAATTCTAACTGCAACACAGACAGCTATAGCAAAAGAACGAGCCCTGGCACAAGGTAAACGAATAATAATTGTGACACCAATACCAGCCCTAGAGGCTGTAACAAAAGCAAGCATTCCAAATGCTAAAGCGCTCCACCCAAGATGGATACAATGGGCTAATTCTCTTGCTGCAACAGACGTGGCATACGAATTTGATCCTAACTTAAAAACACAAGAATTTCTCCAATATGAATTTGAATGTCCTCCGCCGACCGAAATTCTGCCTCTAGAACATTACGGCTGTATAATATATACAGACTGATCAGCACAACCCGCAGTGGGGGGTAAACAAGCTTACAGTGCTGCGTGCGCGATTGTTAAAGGTCGCTGGCACGAAGGGAAATTTAAACCAACCCTCACTAAAACACAATCGCTAGGAGATTGTACAGCTCAGCGAGCTGAACTACTGGCATTTAAGATGGCGCTTGAAAATACCGATCGAGAATTCCCCACACTCATAGTGTGCGATTCGTATTATTGCGTTCAGTCTTACAATGAATACTTGCAGATCTGGCTTCAGAATGGTTTCAAGGATGCGAAGGGTGGCACAATCAAGCACAAGATGCTCTGGGAACAAGTAGTTCTTTTACAAAAAGAACTACCAAAGACTCACGTGATACATACACTGAGTCATCAACGTGATGGCGTTCACGTTGCAGGGAATTCATTGGCTGATGAGGCCGCGAAGGCAGCTGTGCAAACGGCTTCCGTAGCTGCCATCACACGGTCAAAAGCAAAAATAGACAGCGAAATATTACAGGCTGTCAGCGCTACAGAAAAGGATTCGATAGAAACACTCCCGAAAGGCTTTCCAGTAAAATACTAATACATAACTGATGCAAACAATGTTCCTTTTGCTCGAATCCCTGGAGTGGGGGATAGGGCAATTCCAAACATGGAACATAGGTTAGGACTCATTATAGCGGCACACGAAGGGCTTGCTTCTATACATGCTGGCGTCTCAGCCACAGTATCATTATTAAAACAGAGATACTGGTGGCCACAAATGAGAAGACAAACAAGGAACTATGTTCTAGAATGTGAGATATGTCAAAAAATGAAAGTATCAACGGTGAGACGTCCAGCGCAGACGCCCTTCTAATCTCGGATAAACCATTAGCCTGTGTTTACCTAGACCACTGTGGTCCCTTACAAAGGGATGGTAACTATAAATATATCTTGGTTGCAGTGGAATCATGTACGAGATTCATATGGATGTGGCCCCAGCGAACGGCTGACGCCAGAACTGTTATAAAAGATTTGCGAGTCTTTATCGGCACATACGCAATTGGGATGCTGCATTCGGACCATGGTCCTGCTTTTAGCTCTAGAGCTTATAAGGAGGCCATGGTCAGCATGGGCGTTACATTGCGGTACTCTTGTCCATTTCACCCTGAGGGGAACGGAATTGTTGGATGAAAAAACCGTGACATAAAGCAATCTATAACGGCAAAGGTATTAGGTTCGGGAGCTGGGTGGGTCAAACATCTAATAAGTGTCCAACGTAGTCTAAATAACTTGCCAAGAAATTCTCTGAAGGGATTCAGTCCGTACGAATTATTATTTGGAACTAGGATGTTGATCTCTGACCTTGATAGTCAGACTTCAGTGGTGAAAGAAAAAAGCTTTGATATCAAAGACCGTTTGGCTATTTTGCAGGACTTAAACAAAACAAGAAAAGACCTGAGCAACATAAAGTTGAAACAACAGCCAACAACCACTGAAGAACCACCACCTGTCCCAGCAAGACCTGTCTGGATTCCAAAAGTCGGGGATCTAGTCAGAGAAAAGATTGCGGTAAAGAAGGAATTTGGGCCTTCTTACAGAAAAGCAGTTCCTGTCTTGTCTGTCAACGGGACAAGATCAGTTGTACTACCGCCGCTTGCTGGTAAAAAGGAGAACCGAGTTGTATCCATCGACCTGGTAAAACCACAATCATGTGGCCGATAACAAACAGTAGGCCAAGTGGACTCCCAAGAAGTAGCAGAACACCAAGGTTTGCTACCAGTACAGAGGTCCTAACTAAGAGGCTCATTACATTCGAAACGCCTACAGAAGAACAACAAGGACTATGCAACAATGCAATTGAACTTAGACCTCTGAAAACCCAAATAAAAACATTTAGCAGAGACACACCAATTTACAATGAAGTAACAAGTGATAATGCAAGAAACAGTAATCCTGAAGCAATTGGAACAATTGACAGAACTGCATCCGGCTACTTCATAAACTTCGATGATTCCTCTGAAGACTTCAGTGAATCAAAGACACAGCCATCATCAAAAACCTTTAAAGATAAAGCTAAAGAACTTTTGAAACAACTAAAAGAAACATATCTGATTCCTCCATGGATTGAATTTTGGGTGGGTTTTGGTGCATTTATCCTCATACTTTGGCTCATCATGATACTAACTTTGGGACGATTTATTGAGGGAAAATATGCTAAAATGGACACAGCAAGTCAGAAAATCAACTTGATCCTCAAACCACACACATCTTCACACGTCGAGAAAAGAGAACTTTCTTCAGTCAACTTCACAGCCAATCCTATACCGGGTGGGGTAGCATGGGACAACACTGACTACGAAATCTATGGTCCGGTTGAAATCCTGAAATATCCACACCAAATTAAGATCTCATTGAGTGACTTTGCAAAACAAAACTCATTTGCTGATGATTGGGACTTCGAAAGCATTAACAATATGATGTCTGACTTAGTAATGTCTGCTAAATTTACCAAACATGATTATTTGCAGGGTTCTACAAATTATGATAGTATGTATTGCTACAACCACTATGGTAACCATTTTTTACATAAATCTGCACAACCTAGGAATGTTTTAAACTATAATCAATGGGAACATTGTGCAACCCCCCCAAAAGGAAGCTCAAGAACCTTTTATGACAAATATTCATACTTTTCAGGTTTTAACACAAGTAATGCTGAAACATTTTATTTCAAATTGTCAAATAAGACAGGGACAAAGACCATGATAACAAACACAAAATTGATATATTCAGACTCATTCTTTGAAAAAATGAATACCTTTGGTTTTGATTATTGGGACAAACATGTTGAATTGAAAAGTGTTTGGGGTACAAAAGAATGGCAAGTACAGGGTATAGAATCTTTGTTTAGAGCCTGCATGATCCCAGAACAAATTATATTTTTAAATGACACTGTTCAACAAACTACCTGTCTTGGCTTAGCCAAAATCAAAGACTTAAATAAACCGTCTATTCCAAAACCAACAATGTACAGCAATAGTTCTACAGACGAAGAGATAGACGTAAACTATGTATTAAACGAAAACAGAACACATCCAGATTGGAAAAAGTGGTTGATCTGGCCCACAGATACTAATAACTGTCAAGACAGATTCCTGAATAAAACACAGGGGTTCAAAATGACCAGGCCAGACCCTAGATATCCTCAAAGACAACACCCAGGGATAATAACCACCTACAGTGTGGGCAAATTATGCCTTCAATGGCTACAAACTTCCACACTGGCAGAAATTAAGCAACACCTAACTTTACTTACTGATGGTGCTGACTTGCGTGATTTCGTTATGGGACCGCGCAAACAGCGTCAAAAACGTTTCATAGCAGCCTCTGTATATGCAGCATATAACGAGGCCTGGAAGGTTACTCAAATTGAAACAGCAGAAAGAATACGGGAAATTGACCGTATTAATTTGGAAAAATCACTTTCTGTAGTGGACAATGGGTCAATGACTCTGTCCTCCAGAATTTTTTCTCTGGACAGCATTGTGTCTTCAGCAATCGACATAATATCGCAGGACTTACTGTTATTACAACACGGTCAGTCTCAATTGCGTTCTATTGTACAGCTTGGCTGGACGTTACAAAATCTGCGTTCAGGCTATGTGCCTTGGCGTTTAATCAACACAACGTCACTATTCCAAATCTTTAACCTTACTGATAGACAAATCAGTATGGCCCAGAAGGGTGCTGATTATACAATCCTGAGCATTGAGAAACTCGAAAGATTACCAGTGACAATGTCAGAACGACCTGTCAGTGAATGGATAATACATGGAATAATTAATATTCCAATATCAACCTTCAGGTTTCAATACTGCCAAAAATATATACAGGCTGGCATGTACGAAAAATTGGGGAAAGGGTACATTAAAACAACATGGAACTTGCCCTATTCACATGCATGTGTCAGTAATAAAGGACAGAAAGTGTTTCTTAGTGGCAATAATTGTGCGATGTCACTAAGCGGCACACTTCTGTGTAATGGAATTAGTTTGCACGGAGCCTGTGAAGGGAACTCAAATAACCTTTCATGTCACCAGCAAGGCGCACCTGCAACAGAGATAGAACCATTCTTTCAAAGACTCTATAATGGGAGTTACATTCTAATTGTAGACCGCAGATGTTGTAGTCTTATGCCCGGGACTCCTTATCTCGTAACTACGACTGCGAAGGTCAAGTGCTGTGGACACTCATTGTTCCCCAGCTCCTTTCCAGACAGGGAGGCAAGGGCATGGCCCAACTTGAAAATTACTTCTATTCGAATAGACACTTTAAGCAGAATGAAAACAGTGCTTCTTCAGACGCCTACCAGGCTAACGTCATCAAAAGAAACGTATGATCTACAAGTCGCAAGGACGACTGCAGAGATACATTCTTTGTTATCAACTAATTCCCCCATACATTTCGCAGAAATCCTGAATGAAATCTTAAATATTTCTGATACCAGTGGGGTCTCACAAGTATTTAAGACAGTATTTTCGGTGGCATTAACACCATTCAAAGCCATACTGGGTATTTTTCCAGATTTCGTCCATTCGATTTTTGGCGGACTTCCCCTCATTTTAGGACTGATTGCAGGAATCCTATTCCTAGTCCTTATTTTTCGTTATGGCAAACCGTGTCACAGACAAAACACCTGCGACAAGGGAAGAAACAGTCCGAGCCATTGGATACCGGGACCGGATATCAAAAATCCTGGGACTATCCCGGCTTAGAGACCTGAACATGACTTGGTTTCTATCATTTCGACCAATGTGGCAACGATGTGTTTTACCTGTATTAAGGTGCCTGCTATGCGGAGAGGAATGCGTGTTAGACACCTGTCTGACGCTACAATCGGATGCGCCAATGGATGCAGAAACATTGTTAAGTCCGATAAAGGCTCATGCTTTGTCCTGCCCTCAACGGCTACCAATCCTGATGACGGCATTCGTGGAAGCTTCACCATCACGATTAAGGGGTAGTGAAGTTCAAGATGAAAGCAGCATCGATCAGGTACGACCTTCTGTCATCATTCCAAATCAAAACGCCAGTGGAGACAATCATGCGACCGAATGCATGGTGACACCTTTTTCCTAGTTAGTGGAACTTTCCCAGGAAGCTGTTGACAGCTTTTTCGAAAGCCTAAATGATATGATGTTCTCACCAGAGCAGAAATAGAGACTTTTGAGCAAGCTCGTACACGGCGTTCCCTGAATTTGGCCTTCAACTTTAATAATAAAGTCACATGAACAATTTTCCATCCAGTTCACGGACAGCAATTTTTTCAGCAGCCCCAAAATATTTTTGCATATTTTTCGGGACACTATCTTCTGCTTAAAGTAAGAACTATTCTTAAAGAACTGAATTTCTAATTTTAGATAGCTTATAGACATTAGCTGCCCGCAGGAATGTTCATAATTATTTTACTCTGTGATGAAATGGTCTCGAACCTTTTTTCTGTATTAAGAGCCATTTCATGTGTAAATTCTCATATACCAAATAGCAATAATGTATACAAATGCGTGAATACTTTAGCATTATTCTACAGCTTGAGTGCATACTTTACATGTAACTGCATTTTTCCGTATATTTGATAATTTCAAAATGCATTTATGTATTTTGGGGTGGTAAGGTATACACAATACTCTATAGTATATTGTACTATGTTTTACTATGCATAGATTAGTAAATATGTCCATAGTTAGCGTGGAGTGGGTGTGATGTATTCCTATAGGTTCTGAATCGATCCCCCTATTCCTGACCCTATTCTGGTTAACAAACCAACAAGTTAACTAGCAGTCAGCCCATGAGGCAGCAAACCCCCATGATGCAGATACCGTTATCTGACGAAGCCACACTACGGCACAGGAACGTGTTATCTGATTAGGTCATAACGCTTGCGATCTAATTAGACAAGCGATATTCCTCCAGCCCCTGATAAGGCATACGGAGTTCTCTAAACAAATCAAACCTATGACAACCTGGAAAAACCCTGCGGCCATTGTTTTGATTTCATCGAGAACTTCAGCAAAAGAATGTGCTAACGACCAAGTCGTATGACATCCTTATTGACGTATCTATGTCCATCCTTACGTCAATTTCGGCACCTTAAAGGTATAAATATTACCGATATTGCCCTATGCAAACACACGCGGTGGTGACGAGACGGAGCAGCCATACTTGCCGAAGCCCAGAGCAGACCCCGCTGGCGCAGCCCCGCCTTCCTGACGCGCTGAGAACGAGACGCGCTGCTTTCTCCTGCCGAGAGATCCAGCACCGGCGCTTCCGGGTAGCCCTCGCAGGCAGCCTGGAATATCGAGACCAGAGAGAGAGATACCATCCCTCATTCATCCTAACTTCCAGGTACAGAACTGAATAACCCCTCACAGAGAATTCTTTAGTCAGTCACTTGGCAAAACAAACTTAACTTAAACTGTAACTTTCTATTCCCGCCCACGCATTAGACTTAGGTCAGGTACACGGGGTAGGCGTATTTAGAAACACCAGTTGAGTACGTTTAGTCAAATGTATATGTGTATGTAATATATTTTATTCATTTTAAACCTTCATATGGCTTAGAAACCATATCAATGTTTTTACAGTATTATTTTATACTTCTGCTTTTAATGTATGCACTTTACTTAACTATAAGTATTGCAATAATATCGATCCATTTCTCTTGTATGAGAAAAGAGACTGATCAATAAATAACATCTTTTATTGAACACGCCCGTCTCTTCCTTTTCTCTACAATCTGATGAGACTAAGAATGCACGTACTGACTGAGTAAAATAAATTGCCTTTTGTTCACACGACTCTCGAGATACACTCTTGATTAGGGGAGAGCAAAGTTGTCATGTTCTATGGTTGTCAGAAACTAAATCCCTTCTTGTCTAATCAGGGAAGTTAATTCCTTCCTGAACATTCGAGAAAGTTTCTAGTGAACTCTGAGCTAAGCTGGCAAACCCAAAACTTTAAGTCTAATATTGACAGTAGTAGACCTAGTTAACGTCTGGTCTAGGCCTATACTATTGAAGGTATTATTCCAATGCGCAGAGCCTATTGGGATGATAGGAACTACACTACACTACAAAGCTTGAGCTGAACTTGGAAAAGTTGTACCAGCACAAAGGATCAAGCCTTTACAGACACAACCCGCTTCTGCTGCATGGACCTAGGTGTCTACTGGGACTACGGGTCTCTTCGAAAGAAGAACTTTGAAAAGATTTCATGCAGGAAATTATAGCATCAGCAATAAATGAACTAGCAAAAGAGAAGGCGCGAGGGACTGACATGCTAACAGCGGAGGCCTTCAAACAAAAAAAAGATTGGTGGTGACCAGTTCCAACTGAGCATTCCATTGAAATTCTACACCCAATACCTGGCAGGAGTCTCGACAGAGCAGCATTATTGTACCCTGGTACAATAACCCACCCCGCCCCCAGGGCATCCCTAAATCGAATCACCGAGGGGGCGTTATCTGGCATCCCCTGCACACTCCTTGGCAGACGTATGCTGACGGATTGGGTCAAATGGGTCCGATTGAAATAGAAATATACTCATCGTAAGTGGAGTAACACAAGAATGCGTCCTTACGTGTTTTCACTCTACGCAAACGATATGTAGAGCGAAGTCTTGAAGGCAAACATTGACGATCCAGCGATTTCGCCCTCCAGCGATTTCCCCCTCCTGCTGCACTGTCCCTTCTCTGCCTGTCTTGGAGGCCAGAGCTCCTAAAGCCAGCCGGACAGGTAAAACAGGGCAGGGACAGTGCGGAAGCATGTGTGAGTGAGGCGGTGGGCTGTGAGAGGAGTGTGTGAGAGCGGGCGCGGGAGAGCTTGGGAGTCAGAGGCAGAGAGAGCAACAGGAGCGTGGAAAGAAGGCTGTAAGACCAAAGAAGGGAGCACATTTGTGATGAAGAGGGGACCATGAGGTGAGTCGTAGACTCTTTTCAAGCACTCGTGCTTGTGCTGGCATCCACCTTGCGGGATCAAGCAGCGGCGGCCCGAGAGCCATCTGTTTTCAATTAGCTTTGCGCCTCTGCTTGCTCCGGCAAGGTGGATGCCAGCACAAGCACGAGTGCTTGAAAAGAGCTGACCAATTTCTAAAGGTCATCTCCTAGTGCAGTGTCTGATAAATTCGGGATACCTTCTTATCACCGAGGTCTCCCATGAAGATTTTCGCCTCCACCGGACTGAATTCCGGCAGCGACTCCAAGCCAGCAATGTTAGGCGCTAGCGCATGACGAAATTGGAGGTATCGAAAGAATTGGGTTGTGGGCATATGGCACTCGGTCCTGAGCTCCTGGAACGATTTTAAGGTGACCCCGGACAGCACATGTCCTAGTGACGAGATCCCGATGGCATCCCACCCACCAAACCCGGTCAATGAGGCCAGCCCGGGAAGCCGTCCATTCTGCCACAGCGGAGTCTCCGCCATCAACCTGCCCCACCAGCCCATGCGACGCAGCGCCTGTCGCCATATAGCAAAAACCACACGTGTGGCACATGGGAGCTTTCTCCGTAGCTTGGCTGAGTATAAAATAGTGTGCAGCGTGCTGTCACCCATTAGTGAGCGCTCCAGGGCATAAGCTGGGTCTCCTCTGTCCCCATACCACCATTCGTTGAGTACAAGCAAGTGGGAGGCCTGATAATAAGACAAGAGGTCCGACGTGGCCAGGCCACCACAATAAGTGGACAGGAAGCAGGTCCGCAGCGCCACCCTGGCAGCACCCCCAGCCCACAGGAAACGGCCCAGGACCAAATTAACCTGCCGAAACCACTGGGGAGCGACAAGGTGAGGGTGGTTCTGCAGTTGGTACAGGAGGCGCGGAAGCGCGACCATCTTGAAGATCGCGGATCGACCGAAGATAGTAAGGGGCATCCGGGACCACGTTTTAACATCTGTCTGGACCCTCTCCCACACCGGAACCACATTACGTTCCCATGCAATATCCGCGGAGTTGGAGAGGAACACTCCCAAGTACTTCAGGCCCCCGACCGCTACCTGCAACTCTGACGCCCAGGAGTCCGCCACTATTCCGCCACCCAACACCCATAGGGTGGATTTACGCGGGTTTAGATAGAGGCCCGATACCTCCCCGAAGACACGCATAATCTCCAAGACTCGGGGGCCCGATCTGTTTAAATCTGTAAGGAAGAAGAGGACATCGTCTGCATACAGTGCAATTCTATCAGTGAGTGCACCGCCCCATTCAAATCCCCGCATCTGTGCGTCAATACGCACCCAGGAGGCCAGTGGCTCCATAGCCAGCGCAAATAAATATGGGGAGAGCGGGCACCCCTGTCGGGTCCCCCTACCGATGGAGAACTTCTCGGATACCGCTCCGGAGACACGTACAGATGCCGTGATATCTGTATAGAGTAGTTTGATGTAGGAAATAAATACCGGGCCTAGGTTGAGGCGAGGCAGGAGCGCGAATAGGTATGTCCAGCTGACCGAGTCAAATGCTCTATCTATATCCGCTAGCAGTAGAGCCGCCCGCTCCACCGTGTCCCCCACCACATCAATCGCCGCCTGCGCCCGCCTGATAGTGTGCCGCGTCGCCCTATGTGGCATGAAACCGGCCTGGTCCGGATGGACCAGGTCAGTCACGTATGGGAGAAGATGGTTCGCCAAGGCCTTAGCCAGCAGCTTAGCCTCGATATTGAGCAAGGATATCGGGCGATAGGAGTCCTGTCTGTCCGGGGGCCTGCCGGGTTTTTGGAAGACCACAACTTTGGCGTGTCGCCAGTCAGCTGGCAGTCTGCCCTGTGATCGCGCCGCCTCCAGTGCACTCAGGTAATGGGACCCCAATTGGAGTTGGAATTTCTTATAAAATTCACTTGGAAAACCACTTGGCCCAGGCGCCTTCCCTGTGTTGAGCTGTCCCAACGCTTCTCCCAATTCTTCCGCTGTCAGGGGAAGGTCCAGCGCCGTTTTGGTCTCATCAGAGACCGCCTTCGGTGGCAAGTCTCCAATGAATTTATCAATCGCGTCCGCCAACAGACAGTCCCGCGGGGCATACTGCTCCATATAATACTGGGCGAAGTTTGCCGCTAGAGCAGCCGGGTCCATAATCGCCACCCCATCCCCATCGGTGAGACCCGGCAGCGAATGCGGCTGGATAGTACGTTGGCATAACCTATGGAGCATGGTACAAGACTTGTCCCCCCACTGATAAACTCTACTCCGCGTGGCCAGCCACGCTTGCCTTGCCTCATCGATTAGCACAGACGCATACGACTGCTGCGCCTGCAGGAGCAACCTCAACGCCACTTCATCCCCCCCTCCCCGGCACCGTTCTTCTAAAGTTTCCACCTGTGTGGCCGCCGCAGTGACGGCCTCACTACGTTTCCGACGGGCCGCTGCACACCATGCGATATCTATCCCTCTAATCGTGGGCTTCATGGCCTCCCAGACTACAACTGCGTCTATATCGTCCAATAGATTCTCCTGCCAGTAATGTGCAATTGCACCCCGTATGTGTTGGACGTAGTCGGCCTGCTGAAGATGCCACGAGGACATCCTCCACCGGAACGGCTGACGTTTCGTAAGCAGCTCAACCCTAACGGCTACCGGAGAGTGGTCAGACAGCCCTCTAGGCAAGATCCCAGCCTCCCGCACCCTATCCAAGGACGCATAGGGCACACAAACATAGTCCAGGCGCGAGAAGGAACCATGTACCGCTGACACATAGGTGTATTCTCGGGCCTTGGGATGCATATGACGCCACACATCAACCCAGCCCATTCCCTCCACCATCGCATTCAACCGGGTAGGGGCAGCAGCCGTCAACATCCCCTGCAATCGTCGACGATCCATACACACATCCATCACCTCATTCCAATCGCCCCCCAGCACTGCCAAGGACTCTGGGATATCCGCCCACACCGCAAACAGTTTCTCGGACAAGGACCACTGCAATGGTGGAGGGGCGTAGACACTCCCAAAAACCACAGGCTCAGCACCCACCATCCATTTGATAAAAATGTATCGACCCTGTGGATCTGTCCACTGTTTCTCGGGGATATAGGCCAAGCTGCGATGCACCAAAACAGCAACTCCCCTGGACCCCCTAGAAAACCCGGCATGATAGACTTGTTGGTAGCCAAACCGCTGTAGGCTAAGCACTTTCGTTCCCAGCATGTGCGTTTCCTGCAACAATAATACATCCGCCGCCTCCCTCTTCCCCCATCGCAGAATCGCCCCCGTTTGATCTTGTCAAGCATCCCCCTGACATTCCAAGTAATCACACGCATGGACTCCCTGGGGAGCCCTTGGAGCGGCGCGTCAGCCATAGCCGAGGGGAACGATCTTGGCAGACCCCTGGCGCCACACCCAAGCACACAGCACCGTCATTGGCAAAGCATTAGAAATCACATGCAGTCCCCCCTGTCCACCCCCGAGCCCCCCAAAAACAACAGCCCCTCTGCCCACCGTGCCCCAAACTACACCCCCCCACACCCATCCCACCTCTGCCCCTTGCCCTCCACTCCTATACCTCACTGAACTCTGAAGTATCTGTCGTGGCATGGGCAACCTCGGGCCCAAAACAGAGCGCCCAAGGCCAACCATACCAATGGATCCCAACTACCCCTGCAAACAATAGAAACTCCCCCCCCTTCCCTAGACAACTCCCACTTACGTAGGAGGCAGGTAGCCCCTATACAGGAGCACCCCGAACCCTTCCCCACAACCCCACACAATGGTACAGAAAGAACTAGCCTTGGCAGTATACTCAGCAGTCAATCATCAGTATAGTGGAACACAGCGGCACAGCACCTCCCGGACGGAGTTCATGACATACGTGTAAGGGCATATGTCCCCACAGTCTTTCAGCTGCCTTTTCCAGAATGATCAGAGTCAGTAGGCGCAGCAGAAGGAGATCCACTGCGAGAAGCAGATCGTTTCCGAGATCTAGACCTCCTATTCCGTTTGGTTCGGGCAGTCTGGTCCCCCCGGTCTTGCGACGGCTCCCTCGAGCGTCCCGGGTTCAAACCAGGTTGAGCATGCGGCCTGACTCTCACCGTCTCATCAGTCCATTTGAAAACGTCCTCCGGGGTATCAAAAAAATGAGTTTGTGATTGAAAGATCACCCGTAGGCGGGCTGGGTAGAGCAAGGAGTATTGAATCTTCAGACCACGAAGTTTCGCCTTGGCGGCAATAAAGGAGTGCCGCTGTTGTTGTACAAGTCTGGTGTAGTCCGGGAAGATCATAATTTTCTGGTTTTCAAAAAGAAGAGATTCTTTGGCCCTCGCTTCCCGCAATATAGTATCTCTGTCGTGAAAGTTCAGGAGTTTAGCAATCACAGGTCTGGGCCTCTCTCCCGCCCGCGGCTTCTGCGTCAGGGCCCTCTGGGCGAGCTCGATCACGAAACAGCGGGACAGGGCATCTGAGGGGAGCCAACTCTCCAACCACTGGGTTAGGAACTGTTCCATATTACCCTTCTCACACCCCTCCGGAAAGCCCACAAAGCGGAGGTTGTTTCTGCGCGCCCGCCCTTCGGCATCCTCGACACGGAGCGCCAGGCCCCGTTGAATGTTTTCCATCGCCGCCATTTTTCGCTTCAGGGTCCCAACATCGTCCTCCACCACCGAGATCCTAGATTCGGTCTCTGTAATTCGCGCGACAGCGTTGCGCAGGTCTTGGCGCAATAGGGTCACGTCCGCCCCAACTGCCCCAATCTGGGCATCGAGCATGTCCCTAGACTGGGTGATCGCCGCCATGAGCGCCGCGTTGTCCGGCCCCGATCCCAGGCCACCGGACGCTCCCGGACCCCCACTCGGTCCAGTGTACTTGTCGATGGGGCCCTGCTTGGCAGGCCCACCCCCCCCTCTGGTCATGGCGAGGCTCTCTTCGGGGCCCCTGTTCTCGGAGCAGGCACCGGTCCTCTCAGCTAGGTATTCCGTGTCACCAGTAGCGGCCAAGGGAGTTACACAGTCTAGGACCAGCAGACTGCCTCAGTCCGTCACCGGGGGGGGGACACATGCAGGATTCCTCAGGTCGAGCCACTGCGCAGTCAGGGTCGCCGCTCCCCACGGGCCGAATGCCCACCTCGCCGCCGCCGCCAGTGTCTACATACACCCCTGATGTCGGGCACCACCTCCGGGGAGATCTGAGGCAGGGGAGCCCCCACCGGCCAGAAGATCAGGCAAGCTAGATAGTTCTCGGGCCGGGGAGCGAGCAGGATCACACCCCGGGGGGCCGCAGCACTGTCCGTCCCGCTACTGCGTGGCCCAGGTCTCCCTCGCGCCTCACCTCTGGTATCGCCAAAATCGAGGCCCCGGTCTCCGGGCCTCCACGCCGGCCGCAGTCCTCCTCCAGGGCCCCGGCAGAGCCCGCACTCACTCCTCAGCTGTGGGGCACGGCCACTCCCTCTCCCTCTACTCCGCCGCTGGTCTAGACCCCAGGTTGTGGGCCCCACCGCTGCCACTGCCTGCCGACTCCGGGAGCTCCCGGCCGGAGACCGCCAAAATTGAGGCCCCGGCTGTCCATGCCGTGAGTAGGCCCCGGGGTGTCGCCGCCGCTACCTCTGCCACCAAAGAGCCGGGCGCTCTGAAACCCACACCGGAGGGCACCCCTCGCCAGTCTCTACCTTCGCCGCAAATGTGGGTCGGGATACGAGTTCGGAGGCCAGGATAATATGACGGATTTGTAGCGGGCTGGTGGGAGCTCTAACAAGCCACGTCCACCATCTTCGCCCTCGAAGCCACGCCCCAGACCCTATTTTTTTAATAGTCATTCTTCCAAAACACTATTGCAGCAGAAGGAAAAGATACACCAAGCAGGCAAACAAAAAGAATTTGTAGAAGAGAAGTACCATGATTACAGTGTACAAAGTTAAAAAGTTAGAAAAGAAGATCTTATAGTTCTTTCACAGTCTCATCATTTCAGAGCTGAAGCATTATTATTATTATATACAACAAAGCCATAGTTGCTGCTTTTTTACTTTTTTTATGCAACTAACATCCATTGACAAAGCCAAATGCCATGGCTTATTGTAGGTCTAATGTTACTGGATGCAATGATAGAAACAGCAAAATACCAGTCGGGAAGCACACTATGCTTAGCACATATTTTTAGCTTAGGTGTTTTAAGCCAAGCCCTTAATTACAGCAGACACACCCCTTGGAGAGACCCCAAGTTTTTTCATCCTTCGTAAAACCCTGGAAACACCATGTCACCGTTACCTCACGTCCTGGCACTGTGCATTATGCATGACTCATGACTTCCCCGTTTTCAGATTGCCTATGAGCAGGGGCATAGTGAACCCTCCCTCATCCCACCCCTTGCTTTAGGAACTACAGCAAGGGTGAAGTTCTTGATGGGCCTCTTCTGTCTGCAACTGGATGGGTGGGTGTATGGGTAAAGTTTGGCTGGAAGGATGCGTGGCTAAGTGAAAGGGGAATGGAGAGAGAAAGGGAGGATTGATGGATGAGTGAAAGCATGGCTGAATGATTGGCAGAATAGATAGGCAAATAGGTGCATGGATGAGTGAAAAGAAGAATGTAAAGGTGGGTGAGTGAAAGAATGCATCCACTTAAAGCCCTGGAAACAACACTATGTCACAGTCACCTCATGACCCGACGCTGTGCATCATGCATGACTCATGACTCAGATTGCCTATGTGCAAGGGCATAGTGAACCCTTCCCCACCCCACCCCTTGCTTTAGGAACTAGAGCAAGGGTGATGTTCTTGCTGGGCCTCTTCTGTCTGCAATTCTGCAGACAAAGGCTCAGCTCATAATTAAAATTAAAAAGTGGGTGAGTAAGCGAAGAGATGGGTGGATGGCTGGATAGATTAGTGAAAGGGTGAATGGATGAATGTGAGGGTGAATGGATGGATAATGAGAGAAAGGATGGATGGATGGACGAGTGAGTCAGTGGAAGGATGGATAAGACAAAATGTAAAAAGATAGATGCTTGGGTGGAAGGGTAGAAGGATGGGTAAAAGGGTGGGTGGATGAGTGAAAGGCTGGAGGTAAGAGTTAAAGGGTGGTTGATGGGCGAGTGAATGGTCGGATGTATGTGTAAAATTATGGATGGATGGATTGATGAATTGATAAGTGAAAGGGTGAATGGATGGACCCATGAGTGAAAGGTCGGATGTAAGGATGGATGAGTGAGTGAAAGGGAGGGTAAATTGACAAAAGGATGGATAGATGAGTGAAGGAGTGAAAGGGTGGATGGATGACTGATAGTATCAATGGATGGATTCATGAGTGGATGAGTAGATGGATGGGTGGAAGGAAGGATGGCTAAGTGCAAGGGTCGATGGAGAGAGAAAGGGAGGATGGATGGATGACAAGGGTGAACGGGTGGAAGTATGAGTGACTGGATGGATGAGTAAGTGAAAGGATGGCTGGATGGGTGAAAGGCTAAAAGGCTGGATGGATGAGTGAATGGATGGATGGGTGGAAGAGTGGATGGATGAGTGTACCGATGGATAGGGTGAAAGGGTGGATGGATAGATAATGAATGGATGAGTGAAATGATGGATGGATGGGTGAAATTAAATGAAATGAGTTTGCAAATGGTTGAATATGTTTGGCTATGGATGGGTTGAATTATATACTATTGCGTGAACTCCTCTGATGTGTCTGTAAAACTTACCTGTTGTCCCAAAGTTTTGTCCTGAATTTTGACCTCCTGTCCTGAATTTTTGTCCTGAATTTCGACCCTTTGTCCTGAATTTTTACGCTCGCTGTCCTGAATTTGGACCCATGCCAGTTGGTCACCCTACTTGGAGTGCCCGGATAGCGGAGGGTAGGCCCAAAGGCTGACTGCACGAAGATGGAGACCGGGGCACAGAGAGAAGCCCGACCTGTGCTCTTGGAGGCAAGGTGGTGAACACCGCTGAGACGGGCAATACCTGCGACCCCCAAGGGCAGACTGGTGAGTACGGAGGGTGGGCGTTAGTGGTGCGGCCCCCAGTCCCAGCACTGCTGGGGGTGTTCATTGCTGAGTGCCCGCATGCGGCACCAGCGGAGGGTAGAGGGTGAAGGACCCCCCAGAGATTCGCCTACAGAAAATAGTGACTGACGGCTTTGTGGCGCAGTGTAAGTCTCTCCCCCTGGGGCAGGTCTGCCTTATAACATGGGACATGGACGGCCGGCCGGCCTGTGGGGCACACAGTGAAGAGTGTAAAGCAGCGCAAAGAATTAGAGGGTGAGAGGCCGTCCCCTAGAGCAGCAGTATTGGATCTCGCACCTTGCCTGGTACTGGTAAGGGGCCCCCTGGACACATCCACAGCTACCCGGAAGAGAGAGTGGATCCTGCCTGGGGTGCACAGGGCACCGAGCATAGAGCCACACCCAGAGAGCTAGGAACTAGTAAAGTGCACAAATGGCGAGCGCCAGACTCAAAAAAGCGCGATCCATGAAGGAGATGCTCTTGAAACAAGCTTCACAAGGGACCACCTGCCCCACCGGCCAAGAGGAAGATGGGCCTACTGGCTCACAGGGGGGGGCTGATTCCCCAGCGGCAAAGGCCTTTATGACGGCGCTCTTCACTACTTTGTACGAAGAACTGCAGGAGCTTAAGGGCCAGCTGGCAGTAGACTTCAAGGAAGTGAGACTGGACGTGGCAGAGGTTGGAGACCGTGTGGTGACACTGGAGGAACATGAAACCGGGCGTGACATGAAAATAGAGATAATGCAGCAGGAGATACTCCAGCTTAAGGAGCTGCACATTGACCTTCAGGGTCATGCGGAGGACCTGAAAAACCGGTCCCACCGCAATAACGTGTGCATTCATGGAGCGAAATCCGGGGCCGTGGGAGAAAACATCGGGAATTCATCCAGGCCCTCTTTCGCCAAGTGTTGGGGCCAGAACACACCACAGAGATCCAGATCGGCAGAGTGCACCCCACGCTGCGGGTCAGCCCTGCCGCCAGATATCTTGGCATGCAGAACTTCCAGCTAAAGGAGCTTATCATTTGGAAGGCTAAAGACGTGCATCCTTTGCAATTTAGAGGGCACCCCCCCACACTCTTCCAGGATCTCAGCGCCGCTACGCTGTTCAAAGGGAGGGAATTTCGCCCGATTACCCTTCACCTGAGGTAGACTGGTATTGCCTACACTTGGGGGCATCCTTTTCACATCTTTAGGAACGAGGGCAAGCTGAGACAGCTCAGATCGTTGCAAGAGGCCAAAGAAGTTCTGGGACTTAAGTCACCGGAGTGACCGGACTCCCTGGAAAGCCAGCACAAATCCTGGGCAGCATGAGACAGATCTGATCTGTGGAAGTTGGTGGGTAAGCAGTCCTCCGCCCACAAGCCAGATATGGCCACCAGGGGAAAAGAAAGGGAAGCACTACTCTCCTCTTTGACCACCAGCCCGGTCCACTCGTCCTCTGCCTGAATGTAAGGTAACATTAAACTAAGCTGATCATTACGAGGTCCGTTCTGGGTGCTTGCCACCATATATACAATCCTAGGATGAACCTTTGTCATTTACGCACCCTTGTGTTAGAATGGTTCTGTTTTTGGGGTTTATTTTCTTTTGGGATCCTTGCACCACCCCTCAAGTCATTTACACATGAGGGTCCTTTATCCAGACCCCCATGCACACTACCACGGGCCTCTTAGCCGCAGAAGCTGTGACAGTGCTTCCCTTACCACTAACTATTCCTTATGAGTAGTGATCTCAAAGTTGTTAGCCTCAACGTAAGAAGCCTTAATCACCCTG
Organism: Lissotriton helveticus; assembly: GCF_964261635.1. Classification (NCBI taxonomy): domain Eukaryota; kingdom Metazoa; phylum Chordata; class Amphibia; order Caudata; family Salamandridae; genus Lissotriton; species Lissotriton helveticus. The sequence continues at coordinate 147,352,173 of NC_136071.1, forward strand.
TGAAATGCTCCGCCATCCTCTCCTTATTAGAAAACTCTGAAGGGAACATTTGTATGCTGCAGGAGAACCATCTACTATCTAGAGATACGGACCGGATGCGATCCCGCCAATTCCCCTATCAATACTGGTCCTCCGGCAGTGCTAAGAAAAATGGAGTAGCCATTTTGTTGGGAGCAAAGTTCGAAGGGAAGGTCCTATCTACCCTACATGAAGTAAAAGGGAGGGTACTAGCCCTTAGACTGCAATGGGGAGCAACTCTTATTACGCTGGTCAACATATACTCGCCATACACGCACCAGGAGCCCTTTCTTGTCCGGCACTTATCAGCGAGCCTGGCCTCACAAGCCGCTGTGATTCTGGTAGGTGCGGACCTCAACCTGGTCATGACAATGCTATGGACTGCTCCTGTTGGAGGGTGGGGCAGGAGGGGGAGCTTTCCACGGAGGGGAGACAGTGGCTCACAGACACGGGGCTACATGATGTATGGCGGCTATGCCACCCAACTAGTTGGGACTATATCCACTACTACGCTGTGCATAAATCCTACACTTGACTTGACCACCTTTTGGTCTCCACAGCATTGATTGATAGGGTCTGGGATACCACTATAGAGCCGTGTTCCCTGTCGGACCACACACTGATCACGATCACCATGCAATCAGACACGTTCACAATCGCTGGCACTTACAGGAGAACGCGGAGAAGGCGTTCGATAGAGTGAGCTGGAAATATTTGTTTGCCACCCTCTGGTCGTTTGGCTTTGGCGAACGCATCATAAAATGTATAGGGTGCGTCTATCTATCACTGAAGGCTTTTTGTCAGTCAACGGGGTTTCGTTGACGCCTTTCCAGATTGAACGGGGGACGAGGCAGGGGTGCCCACTGTCTCCCCCAACTGTTTGCGCTCTATATGGAGCCTTTTGCGCAGCGTATCCGTGACCACCTGCAGATAAAGGGACTCTGTTTCGGTGGCGATACCCACAAGATAAGCCTTTACGCCGATGATGTGATTCTATCACTAGCAGATCCGCTCCATTCATTGCCCGCCCTCTTGCAGGAGTTAGAAGCCTTTGGGGAGATCTTTGGATTCAAGGTTAATTTGAGCAAATCCCAGGTCCTTAATCTTTCCGTACCCCAGGCACACCTAGAGTTCTTGCGTGAAAGATTCCCACTACATTGGGCTACGCAACCAATAACCTACCTGGGCATTCGGCTGGCACCCATGATCCCACAGACCCTGAGCTTGAACCTCTCAACAATGGTGGATCAAAAGACAAGAGATCTAGATGGGTGGACTAAGCTGAAACTGGCCTGGTTTGGACGCATGGCGGCGGTTAAGATGACAGTATTACCGGGAATTCTGTATGTATTCCAGACACTATCCTTGGCCACCCTGAAAACGGTACGAACCTACTGCTAGCAATCAATAAGTTTGTCTGTGGAGGGAGGAAACCGCGCTTGCCTATATCCAAAATGGTGCTACCCAAAGGAGAGGGAGGGACGGGCATTCCACTAGTACACAGATATCTACAGGCCTCACATCTCCGCTATATTTTTGAGTGGAACCGCCCGCTCCCCGGGAAACAGTAGATCTATATGGACCATGTAGTGGCAGGCATAAATATATGGCGGGAGATCTGCCGCGTAAATTAAGGGTATGGGGACTTTACTCTTCGCCCATCACGGCATTGAAGTTAAAGTTGTGGGATGCGGTGGCGCTCAAGCGAGACCTGACTACGTTCCTCTTGCCGATGTCACCAATAGTGGACAACCCTGACTTTCCCCCAGGCTGGAAATCCGCAACTTTTCAAAAGTGGAGGGAAGCGGGCTGCAAGCTGGTCGGCTCGCTATTTGATGAACAGGGCATAACACCTTTTCCACAATTACGCTTAGATTACGACCTCCCTCAGAGTGAGTTTCACCACCTTCAACTGAGGCAGTGGGTCACCTTATCTAGCGCAGGCCTCGCGGCGGCTGACACCATTTGAGAAATTGCTCCTTTGTAAAAATTACGACAAACACCTGGTATCGGAATTATACAAACTGCCGTCTGTAGTGCAGAAAGGAGAGTGCACTGAGAGCCAGCCATTCTGGGAAGCAGAACTGGGCAGGGTCTTAGCGGACAAGGCATGGGAGCAAATACACTACAGGACCCACCACACTGCCCATAACACAGCAGGAAAGGAGTCCGCTTTCAAGGTTGCCTCATACTGGCACCTCACACCAGCCAGCATACAGGGGTGGGACAAACACCACACAGAGCAATGCTGGAGGGGTGTGGGCTGGCTGGCTCTCTGGCACATCTACTTTGGCATTGCTCGAGACTAGGAAGATTCTGGGAGTATGTGCTAAATGACATTGATAGGGCATTCGGGACAGAAATTCCACACTTTACCGCCTACACATTGTTGGGACTCCCTAACGCTTTGACTTTCCCTCTACGGTCAATAAGGGGCAGGCAAATAGCTTTAGCTTTATTAGCCGCAAGGCAAGCGATCTTGGTACATTGGGGTACATCGGTGGGCTGTGATCACACAGCATGGTTACATAGATTACGGCTGACCTTAGTGATGGAGCGCATGTAGCTGGTGCAAGACCACAAAGGTGAAAAGTATGCAGACTTATAGGCCCCTTTCATTCAACTGCTGTAAAAAGAATTCAGGGAGGTGACGTGCACCAAATACTTACAAATTTTGCACCTGATCCTGGAGTCCGAAAGGGAGAGAGCATCCCGTAGATGAAAGGGTGGAGTTTTGATGGAGAACAGTGGGTTGGGAGGATACACTAATCCGCAGTTTTCCTTTGCTTTTGGTGCAGGACCCCCTGTTTTCCTTTTTTTGGGGTTGCTAGGGGATGGGTGGGGGGAGCGGGTAATTTTCCTTCTCTGTTCACACCATATGTTCTTCTTTTTGTAAATAGAGCTGTTTCCGCGGTCCAGAAAACGCTGCCAGCCTACGGGTTGTAGGCATCAAGCTGTGTATCTATGATTTATATGCTATCTATTCGCTGCCGGCCTCGGAGGTTGTAGGCATAAAGCGGTGTACTGTCACAGGACTGCTTTTCTTTCTTTTTCCAAAATAAAAAAAAAAGATTTGTTCTATAAAATTATGGTCTGCATTATTGCAGTCAAATGTAGTGTCTGCAGGATTGGAAACATTGAAAGGGAAAAAGCTGGACTTGGAGTTAGGCAGTATTTATGTCGTTTGAAGGGAACTGGTGTTAGGTGTGTGTGATTTGATTCAGGTGTATGAAATTCTATTATGCCCTTCCAGACAGAGGTCTTCCTTTATGTAATTCTCTTATGCTCTTCCATAAAGAGGTCTCTCTTCTGCATGTGGAGGTATCTGGCCCAGTTGTAGAGGTCCTGCCCTGGTTGTGAATGTCTCTGCCAAATTCCGTCCATCATCAGTGTCTTTTTCTTTATCGCCCTAAGTGCGCTGGGTATGCCCAGAGGTGCGTTCCCAGGCTCACTGTATCAATGAATTGAAGCTAGCCTGGCTGATGAGGGGTGATGCCCCGAAACCGGTCCCAGGATGCTTGTTTCCGGTTCAGGGAGGACATGGCTTGGCAGTTCGCGCTGCACTGTTCCCATGAGGCACAGGGTCAAGACTGATTTGCATATGGATGGGTCTAAATTGGGGTGGCATGGTGAGAAAAAAAACTGGATTTAACCAAGATCTGTTGACTGCAGGTGAATATTTGATTTACTCTGCATTCCATCCATCATCTGTGTTTCTTTTGCTTTCTTGGCCTAAGTGCGCCAGGCATACCCAGACGTGAGTCCCAGGCTTACTGTGTCACTGGATTCAAGCTAGTCTAGCTGATGAGGGGTGATGTCCCAAAACCGGTCCCAAAATGCTTGTTTCCAGTCTAGAGAGGACCAGGCTTGGCCGGTTGGGCTGGAATGTTCCCATAAGGCACATAGTCAAGACTGACTGTGGGTAAATGTTTGATTTGCTATGCATTCTGTCCATCATCTGTATCTCCTTTGCTTTCTTACCCTAAGTGCATGGGGTATGCCCAGACATGGGTCCTTGGCTCACTGTGTCACTGGATTCAAGCTAGTCTGGCTGATGAGGTGTAATGCACAGAAGCTGGTCCCAGGCTGCTTCTTTCCTGTTCATGGAGTACCTGTCTTGGTAGTTTGGGGCTGGACTGTTCCCATGAGGCACAGGATCACAACTGATTTGCAAATGGCTGGGTCTAGACTGCGGTGGCATGGTGAGCAAAAGAACAATGGATTTACTCAGATCTGTTGACTAAGGGTGAATGTTTGATGTGCTCTGCATTCTGTCCATCTTCTGTGTCTTTTGCTTTCTCGCTCTGTGTGCCGGGTTTGCCCAGACGTGAGTGGGTCCAGGGCTCAATGTGTCTCCGGATTTAAGTTAGCCTTGCTCATGCCCCGAATCCAGTCCCAGGATGCTTGTTTCCAGTCCAGGGAGGACCTGGTTTGCAATTTTGGGCTAGAATGTTCCCATAATGCACTGAGTCAAGAATGATTTGCATCTGGCTGTGTCTAAACTGGGGTAGCATAGTGAGCAAAAGGATGGATTTAACCCAGATCTCTTGACTTGGGGTGAATGTTAGATTTGCTCGGCATTCCGTCCATCATTTGAGTGTCTTTTGCTTTCTCGCCCTAAGTGCGCTGGATATGCCCAGATGTGGGTCCCAAGCTCACTGTGTCACTGGATTCAAGCTGGCCTGGTTGATGAGCGATGCTGCCTCGAAACAAGTCCCAGGATGCTTGTTTTCTGTCCATGGAGAACCTGGCTTGGCTGTTTGGGCTGGAATGTTCCCATAAGGCACAGGGTCAAGACTGGTTTGCGTATGGCTATGTCCAAGCTACGGTGGCATGGTGAGCAAAAGAAGGGTATGACTTATTGACTGGGGATGAATGTTCGGTTTGCTCTGGATTCCGTCCATCTGTGTGTCTTTTGTTTTCTTGCCCTAAGTGCGCTGGGTATGCCCAGACATGAGTCCAAGGCTCACTGTATCAATGGATTTAAGCTAGCCTGGCTGATGAGGGGTGATGCCCCGAAATTGGTCCCAGGATGCTTGTTTCCGGTTCAGGGAGGACATGGCTAGGCAGTTCGGGCTGCACTGTTCCTATGAGGCACAGGGTCAAGACTGATTTGCATATGGATGGATCTAAGTAGGGGTGGCATGGTGAGAAAAAGAACAACGGATTTAACCAAGATCTGTTGACTGCGGGTGAATGTGTCACTGGATTCAAATTAGCCTGGCTGATGCCCCGAATCCAGTTCTAGGATGCTTGGTTCCAGTCCACAGAGGACCTGGTTTGCCAGTTCAGGCTAGAATGTTCCCATAATGCACTGAGTCAAGACTGATTTGCATATGGCTGTCTTTAAACTGGGGTGTCATGGTGAGCAAAAGAAGGATGGATTTAACCCAGATCTCTTGGCTTGGGGTGAATGTTTGATTTGCTCTGCATTCCGTCCATCATCTGTGTGTCGTTTGCTTTCTCCCGCTAAGTCATCCAGGTATGCCCAGGCGTGGGTCCCGAGCTCACTGTGTCACTGGATTCAAGCTGGCCTGGTTGATGGGGCGATGATACCCCGTAACCAGTCCCAAGATGCTTGTTTCCTTTCCAAGGAGGACTTGGCTTGGCAGTTCAGGCAGGACTGTTCCCTTGAGGCAAAAGGTCAAGACTGATTTGCATGTAGCTCCGTCTATACTGGGGTTGCTTGTTGAGCAAATGAACAATGCATTTTACCCAGATCTATTAACGGGGGTGAATGTTTGATTTGCTTTGCATTCTGTCCATCATCTGTATGTCTTTTGCTTTTTCGCCCAAGTGCACAGTGTATGCCCAGACTTGGGTCCCAGGCTCACTGTGTCACTGGATTCAAGCTAACCTGACTGATGAGAGGTGATGCCCCATAAACTGTCCCAGGATGCTTGTTTCCGGTCCAGGGTGGACCTGGCTTTGCAGTTCAGGCCGTAATGTTCCCATAAGGCACAGGTTTAAGACTGATTTGCATATGGTTGTAACTAAACTGGAGTGGCATGGTGAACAAAAGAAAGATCGATTTACTGGGGGTGAATATTTGATTTGCACATCCATCATCTGTGTGTCTTTTGCTTTTTCGCTTTAAGTGCGCAGGGTATGCCCAGGCGTAGGTCCTGGGCTCACATCGTCACTGGATTCAAGTTAGTCAGGCTGATGAGGCGTGATGTCCTGAAACCGGTCCCCGGATGCTTGTTTCTGGGCTAGGGAGGATCTGGTTAGGCAGTTCGGTCTGTACTGTTCCCATGAGGCACAGGTCAAGACTGATTGGCATATGGCTGGGTCGTAAGTGGAGAGGCATAGTGAGCAAAAGAACATTGGATTCAACCCAGATCTATGGTGTTTGGATGAATGTTTGATTTGCTCTGCATTCTTTCCATCATCTGTGTATTTTTTGATTTCTCGCCCTAAGTGTGCCAGGTATGCCCAAACGTGGGTCCCCTGCTGTGTCACTGGATTCAAGCTAGCCTGGCTGATGAGGGGTAATGCCCCGACTCCGGTTCCAGGAGGCTTCTTTCCGGTCCAGAGAGGACTTGGCTTGGCAGTTTGGTCTGTACTGTCCCCTTAAATCACAGGGTCAAGACTGTTTTGCATATGGCTGTGTCATACCTGGGGTGGCATTGTGAGCAAAAGAACAATGGATTGAACCCAGATCAATTGACTGCAGGTGAATATTTGTTTTTCTCTGTATTCTGTCCATCATCTGTGTGTCTTCTAGTTTCTCGCCCTAAGAGCACCAGGTATGCCCAGACGTTGGTCCAGGGCTCACTTTGTCACTGGATTCATGCCAGTCTAGCTGATGAGTGGCAATGCCCCGAAACCGGCCCCAGGATGCTTGTTCCCGGTCCAGGGAGCAAGTGGCTTGGCAGTTTGGGCTGGAATGTTCCCATAAGGCACAGGGTCAAGAATGATTTGCACATGGCTGGGTCAAAATTGGGGTGATGTGATAAGCAAATAAAGGATGAGTTTAACCCAGACCTATTAATTAATTAATTAATTAATTGTGGGTTTATATAGCGCTAGAATCAACTCCCGGAGGAGTATCTCCGCGCTTCGACCGCTGGGGAACCCGTCCTGGCTCACCCTGAGAGATGGTCCCTAATGGGTATCTCTAAGGTGCAACCAAGCATCCCTGGCGGTCTGGGGGGCTGTTGTGAAGATGAGGCAAGCTAATGCCCAGAGTTGCCGAGTGTGGTCCCTGACTGGAGTAGGCTCCGAGGCGAGAATTATCGAGCCCGCTGACCCTGGTCCACGACCCTGCCGCGTCGGGAATCGAACCCTGGTCCCGGGCCGTCCTCTGCTTACGGGTCTGCCGCCTCTAACCAGTGAGCCACACCACTCCAATCTATTGACTACGGCCTGGTGAATGTTTGATTTGCTCTGCATTCAATCCATTGTTATATGGCTCTTGGGGTCATTCTTGACATTGCTAAGTTGGCATGGGCTCTGCTGCCATGATGCTGCTTTTGCGCACATTACTACGTGACTTTATTTTGCAAAACTCTGTCTTTCACATGAGAACGGTCTGCTTTCTGCGTTCTCGGCTGTTCTTGGAGTTTAGTCTGAATACGATGTGCAAGGTCGAAAAACATGCCCCTTGTTATTCTGTTTGGTCAGTCCCTATTACCTAGACAAAACATGCCCCACAGAGCTGCACTGCTGGATAGCTCATGCTTTGATATTTCGGAGTTGCATGTTGTTCACACACACACTTGGAGGGAAACCTTTCCTTGGAGAAGAGCTATGCTGTTCCTATGATGTAAAGCTACCATCTAGGCTCTAAGGTATGGTGTCTGCTGACAAAGCCCAGAGGTCTTCATTTATATAATACATCTCAACTTACCTAGGGGAGGGTGGTTAGGCCTTATAGTCCTTTTTCAACTCTCTATATATGATGACATCCCCCTTCATATTCTATGGTATTGTAACAATGCTAACTGTGCTAGTTTTATGCATTTTGCTGCTGGTAGTGGCTCGTATACTGCATTATAGAGCACAATAGTTAAAATAAACATTTTGAACTAAACAGCAACTCTGACAATCCTTATTGTGGACAATTACGAGTAAGTGAGCAAAAGGGTATGTCTTGTTACCGCGATTCCTGAGAGAGTCAGAAGTGTTGTGTTCTGGGTTGTCTAATAATTTGTAGCTTTGTGATTATATAGGAGAACAAATGAGACACTATAGCTAGTCAGTTTGGGGATTTTGGGCACTAAGGTGGTAGGAAGGTACAACCTCTATACACCGAGGTCCTGATTTCCTGCGCGTAGATCTGTGTATGTGCAGAACCACCGCAACATGGCGCAGTCAATGTTTGGTCTGGTTCTGATCTGCGATACTCATGAGTAGTGCTTGTGCTTGTCCACAATACCCTCATTTCTGTTTCCAGACACAGCTGTGACGGTGTAACCTCCTATATTGTGATATTTATTATAGATTTTTCAAGCCTGAATTTTAAAAGATCTTTCTCTTTCTTTTAACCCTTTGTTGTGCTGCCACGCATAGGTTGTTATTTTATTTGATTGACTGCGCACTCCTAAGGGCTTATTTACAACAATACGGAGTACCTGATGCAGGCGTTTTACTTCTCTTCTTTGTGGAGGCAGATCCAGCCTTCCGATTTGAGGTATTTTATTCTTGGGTCACCTTTCTGGCAGTCGATGGACCAGACAATTGGTTTCACGAGTATTCTGCCACCGCGATTCCGCAGGAATATTGCCCTTCTAGTACTCTTGAGGTTCCGCTCACAGCTTGGCAACACCAAATATGGTTTAATGGCGCCCTTCCACACCCAGTCACTCCGGTCCGTTTAGGCCTTTATCGATAGAAGGGGCCACATGGCCCGTCTTGTCTGGTTATTCCCCACACCCACGCTCTCTAACAACTGCAATGATTGCTGAACTCCGTATATTACATACTTCCTTGATACGTACACATAGGGCAGTTATTCAGTTTATGTTGCGCAACTTCCAGGTGGGACCACCTGCGCAACCACCTGCATCTGGTGGTATGACCGTCAGTCCGTTGAAGGGTAATTCTGTTATGGGCAAGCATCCCCAGAATAAGGATTAACTTCCTTATTGGCTTGCCAAGAAATTTGGGCATCTCAAAGCTGTTTACAAATACCACACCTGTGGAGAAGCACAGGATTTTGACCATAAGTCTACCAAAAAAATCTGTTTCCCGAATTAGCTGATTGTAACACTTGGGGTAAAGTGTTTGCAGTGGTATATTCGATGTGTTTCGGCACCCCCTCAATGACTATTTTCCCATCCGTGATCAAACGTATTCTGGAAGAACATGGGGCCGAAGCGGCCCTGGAGTCGTGGTGTTAGACATTGTTTGCGATATGATCCTTGCTAATGTTAAAGGTGATGCTGTATGCTTACAAGTGACGCACTGCTTGGAGGCTGTGGCAGACGCAGACAAGGCACGCGAGTTGCCAAAGATTATTGCTAAGGCTTATAAATCCATAGGGCGCAATAGTCTGGGAATTAAGCCTTTCACTCAACCACAAAATCAAACTCCAAATCAACAAAAGGAGGCACAGACTGATAAAGATGTGTGACGGTTCTTTCCTAAAAAGAACTGAAGGAATAAAAAGAGGGGCAGCAACAACAGAAGCAGGGTTCGCGTGCTGGTTCACCGACTCCAGAGTCTTCTGAGCATACTTATGTCTTGCTCGACCGCGCGTAAATTAAGACTCCTGATAGATTTCAAGCCCCTGATCAGCGCCCTCCTTGTTCCTTACAGGAAAGCCTGTGGTGGAGAACGCCACAATTGTGGCAAAGGTCAGCCCACACAACCAGGAAGAGATCTACCTCGACAACTTGACGTTAAAGCCAAACAAGAGTATCTGCCTCGTTTTAGACCACCCTATCAGAAGAAGAAAGTTACTGCTTTAACAGCAAAATATGCCTCAGACGGTGAGAACACGTCTTCTAGACTGGACTTGGGAGGTGACTCTGCTCTAAAGCGCAGCGGAGGTTACCATAGTGCGGGAGGCATTGCGTCCCTGTCTGGAGGCGAGAGCATCTGACTCATTCATTACCTAGAGACAGCAGATACACGAGTTGGCCCCTGGATAGACTCTATAAAATAGTCTTCCAAATTGAAGGTAATACACAGCGTACAGTCACAGCAGTTTTCTGGGAAAATCTAACCTCTTCATATGTAATTTTGTTACCAGAGGCAGACTGGCCAACATCGTTTATACTAGCCGTTCCCAGCGGGGAAGACATGATACTTCAGAGTTTTTCGCGTTCTGCACCTGAGGAACATGCAAAGGATTTTGCACCTGAGTGAGCTTTGGCCCTTGCCCCGGCTTTAGCCCTTGCCCCAGGTGGGCTGGGATAGAGATTCTCCGGCACATGAGATCCCGTTATGGTCTGTGCCACCGCCACAGCCGCAATATCCAATCAAACGAGAAGCTAAGGCTCCGGTTTGTGCTATTCTGACTCAGTTGGATTATCAGGGTGTGATTGAATCCTGTATATCACCGATAATTAATCCTCTTTTTCCTGTATCTAAACCTGGCGGATCGTATCGCATTGTCTTAGATTATCAAAATTTGAATAGTCATTGTCGTACATTTGCGGTACAAAATACGCACAGCTCTGCATTAGTGAACACACTAATCCTTAAAAAATACAAAACTACACTGGATAGCTGGACCACGGAATGGTGGCCCCCGAGTTTGGGCCCTACCCCAATCTGGGGATATGGGTAGATCCTACTCTCTCCTATGACGGACACATCAGACGCGTAGTGGGGAAATGTTTTGGAGTATTAAAAAAACTGCGGAAAAAGCTGGATCTTCTCCCATTAGGGGCTAGGAAGACGATGATACATGTACTCATTATATCTCGTATTGACTATGGGAACATACTCTATCTGGGAGCCACGGCTAAGGGCCTGGGGAGACTACAGGTTCTACAGAATGTTGCTGCTCAGCTGGTCCTTATGCAGCCAAGGAGAGCGGCGTCAAAAAAGGCCCTGGACTCATTGCATTGGCTCCCAGTTAAGAAAAGAGTGATGTTCAAGACGTTACTCTTCTGTCATCGTATTTTGCTGAATGTTGGCCCGGTCTATTTGAGAGACCTGATTACCAAGTATGTTCCTAGCAGGTCTCTTAGATCCAGCGGAACGGGGCAGCGGGTTATTTCCAAGGTAAAGAAGGCCAAAATGGGAGGTCGCTCTTTCCGGGTTCTGGCTGCTCAGAGCTGGAATAAGCTCCCTCTCGAATTAAGGCTAGAATGCTCTGAAACTAAATTTAGAAAGCTGCTGAAAACTCACTTGTTCACTGCTTAGCACAATGTGGTCCTCAGCTGCGGTAACTTGCCTCCTCCCTCTCACTTAGTGCGGGGACACGCCGAGATGGCGTAACCATGCGCTTTATAAATTTCTTTATTTATTATTATTATATCCAATTGTTTCTATAGTCACAACTTGGCTCCTGAGAGCAGTGACTGGACAGCCTTCACCACCATCGGAAATCAGAAAAAATTTACACGTTTGCCCACTGCACGTGTTGTGCCTTTGCTACATAGCATAGACCCTGATGCGTTCTTGTACGTTGATGATATTTACTTGACGGACAATGAACTGATGCCACATCTTGTCTGATTCAACCGCATTATTTTGTCGTTTGCCGACTATGGATGCAAATTTAATTTAGCAAAATCACACATCGCACATTTTGTGGTGCTCTTTTTAAGCTATGAGCTCAGCAATGAAGGCAGGGGGTTAGCCCCCCACTTTCTGGAGAAATGTGCACAATTGTGACCACCTTCTACACTGAAGAAACTTCAGTCACTGCTGGGATTTTTGAATTTCGGGAGGACATACATTTCCGATTATGTCCAGCGTATCAAACCGCTATATGTGTTGATACAACCTAAATTTTGTTCGGCCAGCTGGCTTCTGAAACATACCTCAATTCTACAATCTTTGCAAACAGACTTGCTTGCTACTAACTACTTGTTGACCCATGACAATGCCATGAACCTGGTGATACGTATAGTACTGGGGACGGTTGGTTTCACTTACTTGACGTTCACTGAGGGTGACGCAGTACCTATTGCTTACAAATCACATTTATACACATAGGTTGAAATGCGGTTTTCCAATACTGAAAAAGTTTTGACAGCGGTACAGATTCTGAAAGAACGCTCTCTGGTGCAAGCTAAACGCATTCTTATGGTCACGCCTCTACCTGCCTTAGAAGCAGTGACTAAGGCAGACTACCAGGCAGGCTAAGACTACCAAACTCTAAGGCTTTACATCCCCTTTGGATTCAATGGGCTGCATCGTTAACATCAGCTGATGTCCCGTTTATTTTTGATCCTTCTCTTCGGACACAAGAGTTCTTACAGTATGAACATGTTCATCCTCCTCCTCTATCCGTGCTACCTTTGGATGAATACAAATGTATCATCTATACCGACTGATTGGCTCAACTGGCCGTCGGTTCTAAACACACTTATTCAGCGGCTTGCACGATTGTGGCTGGTAGGATTGTCAATGGAGAGTTTAAGTCTTCCATAGTGCATACGCAGGCACTTGGTGACTGTACAGCACAATTGGCGGAGCTTCGTGCTCTTGTTCTCGTTTTTGAGTTTGCTGATCCTAATGTGAATACTCTTATTGTATGCGATTCTTACTAGTGTGTCAAGTTTTTTAATGACAACTTATTCTTTTGGTCACAAAATGACTATAGAGACTCTAAAAGCAGCGCAATAAAGCATAAAATGCTTTGGGTCTGAGTGGCAGAACTTAAAAAACATCTCCCACTCACACAGGTTATCCATACTCTTGGCCATCAGCGTGTGGGAGCACATGCTCTTGGTAATTCTTTGGCTGATGAAGTGGCCAAGTCTGCAGTAGCCACGTGTTCTGTAGCAGCAGTTACAAGATCCATGACTAAGATTGATAATTACTTTTTGGCAGCTATTGCTGCGACGAAGGATGGAACTACTCCTCTGCAGGGTTTCCCTTCTAAGTAATCTCATCACTTATCTCCCGAACAAGTTCCTTCATGCTATAATTACAACTGTTGGGGATCAGCTGATTCCCAACAAGGACCGCAGACCTGCTTTGATTGTTGCCGCACAAGAAGGCATGGCTTCTGCGCATGCCGGAGTGTCTGCAACAGTTTCTATTCTACAGCAACGTTACTGGTGGCATGGTTTATATAAACAGGCCCATAATTATGTTATTTTGCGTGACATTTGTCAACAAATTAAGCCATCTACGGTCACGCGCCCACCACAAGCACAGCTGTCTGTCTCCAATCAGCCTTTCCCCTCTGATACTGCATATAAATATATATTTGTTGCATTTCATTCATGCACTAGATCCCTTTGGGTTTGGCCACAATGCAGTGCTGACACTGGAAATGTCAATTGAGATTTGCGTGTCTTTGTCGGGATGTTTGCCTGGGGCACCCTCCACTCTGACCAAGGTCCAGCGTTCGCCTCTGAGGCGTACAAGGACGCAATGATGTCAATGGGGGGTGCAGGTATAGTTTTCGTCTCCATATAAACCTGAGGGCAATTCCATAGTGGAGCGAATGAACCCTGACTTAAAGCAATCTTTGACTGCTAGAGTCTTAGGTACTGACAGGAACTGGCTAGCCCACTTGTATGGGGTTCAACGTGCACTTAATAATTTCCCTAGAAGATCTCTGGGTGTGCAGTCCCAATAAGAAATCCTTACTTCCAAAGCTTTGTTGATTTTCTTGATGATCTGCACATCTATTGATAAAACTAAGTTTAGATTATAAATTCATCAGTGTTTCTTTGGGGTGCTCATATGATGTTACATTACCCACCCACCAGGGTATTTCTTTCCTAGGACTAAAAGGCCTAGAACAACGGTAAACCACAATACATCCGAGCACACCCGATCATTATATCTATAATCCAACAAAGAAACCCAAAAGAATAGAGTGGAATTTCTACCACAGAGTGCGTTCCAATTATGTCACTGGTCAAATGTCCTTTCAATTGAAAATTAGGCAAAGTCTTAAATTAGGTCCTTCCGTTAACTTTTATTTCCACTTTTCAATACACGAAGAACAGCAGCAGCCGACGGACGCTTCGCCCCCTGGGCTTTTTCAAGGCTCTAATTTGAAAATTTCCGTGTCCGACTGTTCGTGACCCTTTATTTATAAAAATGAACCTCTGTATTGATTATTGCAGAGCAACTAACGGATGAAGTTTCACTCAAAACGGGCAGTAAAGAGCTGCTATCAAAATATTGAATCCTTTCCAAGCACTGCCTTGCATAACTGAGGACCGTTTCGTTCCTTTATGATATATATATATATATCGCCATTGCATTTTGACATCCCAAAGGCAGCACTTACCTGGACAATGGATTCTGGGGCTTGTAGTTGCGATGGTCTGCAAGCAGTGTGCGAGGGGGTATGGCGACCCTACACCAATGGGACAGTGGCGGGGCAGTATTTAATTGTAAACCAGTCTACAGGATCATTTTTAAGGCATCAGAGGAAGGCCGGTTCTGGCCGAAATGCATTATGCCGATTCTACTATTAAAAGTGTCTCCAACGCGACCCCCGCTGTGGTCTCTGCTTCTTCAGTCATGGGAGGAGTTTCAGATATATATATATATATATATATCTACTCTGATGATTTAACTAAAATAAAATATGATAGTAACCAACTATAAGATGTAAGCTGCCAAGAACATGTTAAAGGTCATCATGCAGGAACTTTAATGAGATATGACAAATATGTGGTCATCGAATACAATTGTAAATTGGTACATATATGGATTATGCCCACTTGGGCTCAATGTAATTTTAATTTTAATTTTCATTAACTTTCATTAATTTTCATTAATTCATATTGTATTTCATTACATTTCTTTATGCCATGAAAAGTGGTTGATGTTTATCATGCATCCCATATATTCTTTCACGCCCACTAGGGCAACATTGCAGGGCTTGTATATATATACCAAGCCATTTGAATTACGGGTAGCCCACACGTAACTATATGGTTATATGTGACCTTAGAAATGTTTTAGGTTGAAACTGTCTACCATAGCGGATCGTCAAAGAGCAATATTTAGAAACACAGTTAAAAGAGTGTGAATTGTGGCCATCGTGCAGTTTTATAATCTCAATTTACAATTGTAACTGGCAAAGAATGATGTTATTTTCTGTTCCAGCATGTCCGCTATATTCTCACTTATAGGTGTGCACAAATAGTCCTATTTTTATGATAATCAATTGAAAGTGTAAAAGGACTAGGTTTTGGAGTTCACAGCAAACGTGAACAAGCCGTGAGGTGAAACGCGTTGTTTGTTTTTGCTGCCAATTAAAATTTCGAGCACAGCAACTCCTGGTGTGTCGTTTACGTGTTTTCCTGATGGGAGAATGGTTGGATAAATATATATATATATATATATATGTATATATATATGTATATATGGAAACCAATCCTTTTAGAAAAAGCGAACTCCTTCAACAGGAACGGACCACACAAAAAGTTATCAAGTTTACGTGCGTTTATTAGCCTCACACAACATGACGCGTTTCAGCCGGGTCACCCCGGCCTTGATCACATGACGTGCCAGGAGGAAAATTCACCCTTTAAGTACTACAATACAATGTTAAACCCTCCCATAAATTAATCGGAAGGGAAGACAGACTAGCAATGACTTATAAAGTGCAAAATACATAGTGCAATCGTGCGTAAATAAATCATGTTATACATATTTTTTACAACATAATTCAGCATGATTCAAATATAACTACTCACATCAAAAGTAGAACATTTCAATGAATATCATTTGGTAATTTACAGAAAAACTTCAGGGCAAGTGCCCAAATCCTTATCATAAATCATGTACTAGTTCTGTCAGATTCTAATGACAATTGATTGTAGTAAAACCATTAGTGAAGTTAAAAAATGTGGTTGATTTCAACCATACATTAATGAAGAAATAAAATGAATAAACAAATGCGGATGCTATAAATATTTAGTCTGGTGTTTTTGTCACAGAGATGAATGCATTATAAGATATACTCATGTTATTTAACTAGCGGATTGAAAATTCAAAAAGGATCAAATAGTCATCAATAAATAGATAAATATGTGTATATACAAAAATATATATATATATATATATATATATAAAACAGTGTTATCATCAGAATATAAATGAGATACAAATTCCGTCATATAGTGGGAACAAAACTCTGTCACCAATAGATTATTAAACCTTTTTCTCAGAACAGCCCGAAGTCAAGCCAAAGTAAACTAGAAGACCATGTAAGTACTAAACTCTAAAAGGTTAGAATAAAAATCCATTATGTACACAAAATTGTTGAATTTTACCCAAAATATAAAATCTAAATTCATATATATACACACATATATACATCAATCAACTCTTAAACCAATTAGGATCATCATGAGGTAGACATAGTATGCACTTAACTAAAGAAATCACTTGACATTGAGCCCAATATCAAGTATAAATCCAGAGTAATCAGACTATCTAGACACAAATGGCCTACAAAATCATAGGAAATTCACCATATCCTCTCCCGTATTCAACCCATTTGGTATTTTAGTATTTAATCTCACTATGTATTTGCTCTCCAGCTGGCGGAGCTTTTTCTCCCTATCTCCCCCGCGTATTGATTTTGGAACAGCGTCAATTACATAGTATTTAAGGTCCTCCAATTTTTTACGATGAACAAGTTTAAAATGGCGAGCAACGGGGTATGATGGATCAGAATTTACAATTGCTCGCAGATGTTGAAGGATCCTATTGAACACCGGGAGTTTGGTACTGCCAATATATGATAGATGGCATGTGCATTCTAAAACATATACTGCAAAATATGTTTTGCAGGTGAAGTAACCACTGATTTTGTTAGGTATTTCTGAAAATGGGTCAACAAATGATTGTTTATTTATACCAAATTTACAGGCACGACAAGAGAAGCATTTTACAAAACCCCTCTTGTCAGTCAGCCAATTCGTTTTATTTACCACTTCAGGGCTAGTTTTAACTAGAGCATCTCTCATAGATGGGGCTCTTCTGAAAGTGACAGTAGGCTTATTTAGTAGTTCTGATGACAGAATAATATCAGTATGAAGAATAGGCCAATGTCTATTCACAATCTTCCTGATATCATGCTCTTGATTACTAAAGGTAGTTATAAGCCTTACTTGTGTAGGAGCGGTCACTACACTCTGAGTCTCACCTGGTACCTTGTTAATTTCTCCTGAAGGGGTAATATCAAGTTTGTCTAGGGCCCATTGTAAGTCTTTGGCACTGTAACCTCTTTTCAGAAATCACTCCTTTGCTTCATGCAGACAAATGTCTAAATCCTCTTTTCTATTGCAGATCCTTTTTATACGTAAAAACTCACCAAAGGGAATACTTTTTATAAGATGCCTAGGGTGAGCACTGCTGGCGTGCAGAATAGAATTGTATATATATGTATATATATATATGTATATATATGTATATATATTTTCAAAGCACACGTCCTCCACTCTCAAGAACGACGTCCAGGCCAGCTTAGTTTCAAAAACCGGTGTTTATTTCACAGTCCACTAGTGGGCTGTGAAATAAACACCGGTTTTCGAAACTAAGCTGGCCTGGACGTCGTTCTTGAGAGTGGAGGACGTGTGCTTTGAAAACATAGGGAGTGGCGCTCCCGTCCTGGCCCGCCGCTGCAAGTGGCCACTTATGCTTCGCGCCAAACACAGGAGTTGGATATGTATATATATATATATATATATATATGTATATATATATATATATATATATGTATATATATTTTCACTGAAAAAAACATAGGTTTCACACACGTTATAGTTAGGAATTAGCATTAAAAAAAACCTAGCAAATTCGTTCAAAAAACCATAGGTTTCATATCAATTATAGTTAGCTGGACAATTTACTCATA
Organism: Lissotriton helveticus; assembly: GCF_964261635.1. Taxonomy (NCBI): domain Eukaryota; kingdom Metazoa; phylum Chordata; class Amphibia; order Caudata; family Salamandridae; genus Lissotriton; species Lissotriton helveticus. Next base: position 147,370,156 of record NC_136071.1, read on the forward strand.
CAAAACCATTGAAATTCCCACGTTATAGTTAGTTGTACTCACTATAACTGGCGCGCCCGCAATGCACTGCTAATAATGTCACATATTACATCACTCATGACATAGTCAGTGACATAACTCATGACATCACTGATGACATCTCAAATGACATCACTGATGACATCACTGAGAAAACCTAGGGGGTCTGGGAGTCTCTACCTTACCCCCTTTCCAAGATCTCCACTATACTTTTTCACAGTCTTGTAGATCGAGGTGTGCGACCCGGTGCGCGCACCCCGCACCCCCTGAGAAAACCTATGGGGGCAGGAAGTCTCCACCCTGCCCCCTTTCAATGTTCTGCCCCTTTGTTCTCTACAATATCTTGACTCGCACTGACAAAATGGCGGTCAACATTTCCTGATTTCCTCCGAATCGAATGTTGACAGACGTCAAACAGCAAATCAGAATTCCGCTCGCGCACGGTGCGCGCTTATAGATATATAATTGATTTCAACTTTAATTTTCTCAGCAACTACTGGAGGGATTTACACCATTTAAAGAAAAGCGTAATCTGCGAACTGGACTCTACCTTTTTGCCAAATTTCTTATAACCTGCTGAGAATCTGTCCCCTCTTTTACGGGAGGTGGTCCGTTTTGGAGTGCACTCTGGCTTGGTCATTAATTGGACCAAGTCTGAAATATTTTCACTGACCCCTGCCACCACTCCAGGTGACCTTGAATTTCCTTTGCAATGGTGCGCTGGCCCGCCTTAATATCTGGGCATCTATTTACACTGTAGAGCCCCCAAGGTTATCCGTTTAAACTGTGGACCTGCAATTGATCGTCTCGAAACACAAATGAATAAATACTTCAGCTTTCTATCGCAGGAAGGATCGCTATTATAAAGATGGTGGTATTACCATGATTTTTGTACCTTTTTTTAAATATCCCTATAACTTTAACAGTGCCTTTTTTTATTACACTCCATTCACCCCGGATACGACTAATCAGGGCGGGTAAATAAGCACGAGTGAACTGGGCCACATTGACCATGCCATTTGAACGGGGGGCTTCTTGTTCCTGGACTTCTATCTATACTACTTGGTAGCCCAAGTCCACTTTATGTACTACTGGTACCACCCAGACGCCCAACTGCAATATCTCAAACCTGACGGATCACAGATATAGTCCCACTCCTTATCGACGTTACCTCAAGGACTTCCACGACGCCCCACTGAAATTCAAACAGTCCCCGCAACATGTTGGGCATGGACTAAGTTGCAGAGGTACCAGCACTACACATCATTATACTCCCCACATTTACCATTGACAGATAACCCGTCGATACCCCCTACAACGGAAACACTTACTAAGAGGACACTACTTAAACACAATCTATTTAAAATGGGCAACCTGTTTTGCGAATCCAGAACATGCTCGACCACCGAATTGGCTGCACACGGAGCTGCCACGCAAATGGACAATTTCTTGCTCCACAGAATTTGTAGCTCTTTATTAAAGTATTACCAGACATGCAATCTGAACCAGATGACTTTCTGCCACTCACACTTGTCATAGCCTCGCGGGATCGCGCTCACTTAATTTCACGCACTTGTCATCTATCTCTTTCCCTTCGCCCGCCTGTGGGCACTAAAGCACGCACATCCTGGGAGCAGGATTTTGGTATTATTATTATTATTATTATTATTATCATCACTATGACCGACGATATATGGCATTACTGTTGTGCTCAGATGCAATACGTCTCTAGTAACTACAGACATAAATTGTTACATTTTAAATATCTTCATAGGGTTTACGTTACTCCAGAATTATTATCAAAAATTAACCCAGCATCGTCAAACGCTTGTATGAGATGTGGCACTCCAGAGGTGGACTTTCGCACCTGGCTTGGTACTGTACTCCTGTAAACGCATACTGGGAGGATATTTTTAGACACCTGTCCATCATATTGGAACAAACTATACCCCCCAAACCATAGTCGGCCCTTTTGGGATATGTCAAGCCACTCAAGAGAAGCATTAGTCGATTCTCTGCAATTGCCTTATTGATAGCCAAGCAACAAGTTTCATTACATTGGGGCAGAACACAAACACCATCAGTGCAGGGATGGCTTCATGACCTCACTTACTGTGATACTATGAGTGACATATATCCCACACTCCTACCCATCACCTCACGCCCATGTGATATTTGGCAACCTCTCAAAAGTTATTTGCAAGCCCACTTCATAGACAATGAATGACATAGGTACATATTGCCCATATGTCGGCATGTCTATCAACAAGACCAGGAAATAAGTGTTACTGGAATTACCCCTACGTTGAGTAATGTACAAGAGCTGTACCGGTAATGATATTATGATAATGGACTGGGTCATTGCTGTACTGTGACTATTACCAGGATTTTTTTTGTAAATTGCTCCTCTGTATTTGGGTCCTTTTTAATTTGAGTTTTTTCTCTATTTTATGTAGAATGACAGGGAATGGTTTCTATTTGTCAAAATAATGCTAATAGTCTGGCAATTCACGGGACACCTGCTTCTCAATTATTGCTTGGGTGTAATATTTCCTGAAAAATACAGTAAAAAAAGTTTACATTTTTGTATTTTTATTTAAATGACACATTACACCAGACCACTTGTTTAGGCTTGGCGACTGCTAAAAATGTGAACATTCCATCATTCCCTTCCTTAGCGGAATATGACAATTGGCGCGCACAGACTAATTATACCATCGATGTATTACAAGCTTTGTTTCGCAATGACACTTTTAATATTTCTGAAATTGGCCAATCCAGTTGGTTGGTCGGCCCACAAGTTCAAATAAATGGCAACAACATTTTTATAATGTAACTCCTGGTTTCACGCAGACTAGACCGGATCCTCGTTTTCCAAATTCAAACACAGTCACCACATACTCTGTGGGTAAATTATGCCAACAATGGTTGAAACATTCCACTTTGTCATCAGTAAAACAACATTTATCACTCTTGTCGAGCGACATTAATTTGGCTGATTTTATCTTGGGTCCTCGAGCCCCTTGAAATAAGAGATTTCTGTATGCAGTTTACAATGAAATTTGGAAACTTTCACAGGCAGAAGCAGCTTTACGTCTGCGTCATAGATCAGGCAAATTTAGAAAAAGTTCTTGCTGTGGTCGACAATAGCATCAGTACACTGTCTTCATGCATTTTCACATTGGACAATATTGTTTCATCTGTTATTGATATTGTTCAGAATGATGTATCTGTGTTGTATCATGGTCAAAATTAATTTAAGATCAGTAATGCAGTTTGCATGGACGTTACAGACTCTCAAAATGGGAAAAGTCCTCTGGGATTATTTAAATGCTTCTGCTTGGTTTTTACCTTCTAAATTGACTGATAAACAGCGATTTATGTCCATGAAAGATGCTACATACACACTATTACACATTGAACAGTTGGAGCCCTTTCCATTTTCTGTGGCAGAAACTGACTCAGCTGTTTGGTAAATTCATGGGGTAATATCTCTCCCATTTTCGTTGTTTCAATTTAAATCATGTATGCAACATTTTCCGATAGGTCGCCTTGATCCCCTGGGTAGTTAATTTCTCCATAAATTATGGTCCCTTCCTTTCACTTACAGATGTCAACGGGACGATAAGGAAGTTTTCCTAACAATGGGAGGACTGCGATTCTACAATAGGCCATTCCCTGGTTTGTAAACACGTTAAGTTGCTTGGCGCTTGTGATGTATTGGTGCCTAATTTTGCTTGTTTTTTAAAGGAACTAGCGTCCCATCAATAATCTCCGCTTTTGTATTGCTAGCAAATGGCAGTTATCTAATTCTGAATAACCACGACTGCTGTGGTTTACGGGCTGGAAGCCCGCATTTAGTAACCGTTTCACAACGTGTTACTTGTTGTAGCAATGTGCTTTTTCCACCCCTGCATGGGAACGTAGATAGTTCAATTTGGCCTTCCATTCCAACTTTGAAAACCGATTTCAACAAATTGAGCAGGCTAAAAGCTCTATTGTTTAAACAGGAAGTGGCCCTCACTTCAGCTCGAGAGACCTTTGAGTTGCAGGTGGCTAGGACATCTAGCGAGATTCAGTCACTTCTGAACACTAACCTCCCACTTCACTTTGGGGAGCTTAAACACCAAATATTTATTACGTCTGACACCAAAGGCCTTGCTAATTTTTTTAAGAATGTGGGTTCCGGCCTAGTGACTTCTTTTCAGACGATATTTGGAGTAATACCGGCTTTTATTCGTTCTATCTTTTCTAGTGTCTTCGGAGGGTTTCCTTTGTTACTGGCGCCTGCAGGTGGAACACGGATCCTTCTGCTTCTATTACGCAATGGCTGACCATCATGTGGTAATGCACAGACCAGGCCAATTGCAACTGTACCGTGACCGAATGCAACAACTTTTTGGATGCTTGTCATTAGAGACGCTTAGCGTGAGTTATGGATTGTATTTTCGCTTTGCCTACTTCACTTTTGTGCAACCTGTGTTCTACTGTCAGCGGTGCCCTTTCTATTGGGCTCAGGAATTTTGCCTCTCCAATACAACATGTACAGTCCCGGATTTTCACCATTTAATAGGTCCCTTAGAGGCCCATGAGCAGGCTTGTTCTGGGAATAGCAACATGGCGCTTGTTGCTGCACTTGGCATCTTGGCTTAACGGGATATCAGTGCGGCTGTGCAGAACATCCTGCAACAAAGTTTCATTGAATATCACGTAAGTTGTCCACATATGCTCTTGGAAGCATCACAATACGAGGAGGTTGTCTGTTCCTTCCGACATACTTAATTGGATGGCATCCTTTTTTTCTACTGACGAAAGAGATGGCCTTTTAGAACAAATTGCATTCTTGGGTTCACATACTTTTATGGATTTACCACCTTCTTCTTAATTCCGTTTTTCATGAAACGACAAATTTTAATTACTTGGGGCCAGATGTAGGTAATTTTTATTTACCGACCTCTTAAATACCGAGTCACACCAACTCGGTATTTAAGAGGTCGGAAAATAAAAATACCGAGATGTAGGTAATTGCAGATGTGCAATTACCGAATCGGAAACAGTCGGTAATTTCCGATGTGGTAAATACCGACCAGTTAATGACCATGCATTCCTATGGGCTTTGAAGCCCATAGGATTGATTGGGCATATACCGTTCGGTATTTACCACATCGGAAAATACCGACTGTCACAAGGGTGCAGGGGGTGTCACTTTGACACCCTCTGGCACCCCCAAAAGAGGCTCGGGTGCCATGTGGCAGGCATACCTGCCCTAAGGGCAGGTCTGCCTGTCATATGGCATAGGTGTGCATGCACACATGTGCATGCACACCAGAAACGGTATTTTACCATCAAGTAGTATTTGATGGTAAAATACCGATGTGGTACTGCTTGTGGGACTCAGAAGAGTCCCACCTACATACCAATTGTCCGGAATCAGTAATGATACCGACTCGGTATTTTACATACTCGGTAAATTTACCTACCGGTAAATTTACCGAGTCTGTAAATTACAGGGACCTACATGTCAAATTGCTTTTACCGGGTGGTAACGGCCGAATTCGGCCGTTACCACCCGGTAAAAGCCTACCTACATCTGGCCCTAAATCTTTTTTATTTTTCAATCTTTTTTTCCCCATAATCTGTCTTTTTTTTAAAAAAACTGCGCTTCTAGACTCTACTTAATTTTGAACTCTGTTTTAGTCTTTTGTCTAGGCACTACGACCTTACCAGGGGGAGGGTGTTATATGGCCCTATGGGTCATTCTCGACATTGCTAAGTTGGCATGGGCCCTGCTGCCATTATGCAGCTTGTATGCATGATACTACATTACTTTATTTCGCAAGAATCTGTTTGTGTCTTTCACATGCGAACGGTCTGCTTTCGGCGTTCTCTGCTGTTCTTGGAGTTTAGTTTGAACACGATGTGCAAGGTCGAATAACATGCCCCTTGTTATTCTGGTCAGTGCCTATTACCTAGACAGAACATGCTATACACAGCTGCATTGCTGGAGAGCTCGTGCTTTGATATTACGGAGTTGCATGTTGTTCACACACACTTGGAGAGAAACCGTTCCTTGGAGAAGAGCTATGCTGATCCTATGATGTAAAACTACCATCTAGGCTCTAATGTACGGGGTCTGCTGACAAAGCCAAGAGATCTTCATTTATATGATAAATCTCACCTTACCAAGGGCAGGGTGTTTAGGCCTTATAGTCCTTTTTCCACTGTCTGTATATGGTGACATCCCCTTCATATTCTATGTTATTGTAACAATGCTAACGGTGCTAGTTTTATACATTTTGCTGCTGGTAGTGGCTCATATACTGCATTATAGGGCACGATAGTTAAAATAAACTATACAGTGACTCTGACAATCCTTATTGTGGACAAGTATGAGTGAGTGAGCGAAAGAGTATGTCTTGCTACCGCGATTCTTGAGAGAGTCAGGAGTGTTGTGTTCTGGGTTATCTAATCATTTGTAGCTTCGTGATTATATAGAAGAACGAATGAGACACTATAGCTAGTCGATTTGGGCACTAAGGTGGTAGGAAGGTACAACCCGAAAAACTCCAAGGTCCTGCTTTCCTGCACATAGTTCTGTGTATGTGCAGAATCCCCGCAACAACATCTGTGTGTCTTTTGCTTTCTCGCCCTAAGTGCACCAGGTATCACCAGACGTTGGTCCAGGGCTCACTTTGTCACTGGATTCAAGCCAGTCTAGCTGATGAGGGTGAGGGGCAATGCCGCAAAACCAGTCCCAGGATGCTTGTTTCCGCTCCATGGAGCAACTGACTCGGCAGTTTGGGCTGGAATGTTGCCGTAAGGCACAGGGTCAAAAATGATTTGCACATGGCTGATTCAAAACTGAGATGGCATGATAAGCAAAAGAAGGATGGGTTGAACCCAGATCTATTGACTACGAGTGTGTGAATGTTTGATTTGCTCTGCATTCCATTCATCATCTGTTTCTTTTGCTTTCTCACCCTAAGTGCGCTGGGTATTCCCAGACGTAGGTCCTGGGCTTACTGTGTCACTGGATTCAAGTTAGCTAGGCTGATGAGAGGTGATGTCCCGAAACCTGACCCATGATGCTTGTTTGAGGTACAGGGAGGACCTGGCTTGGCAGGCAGTTTGGGATCAAAGGTTCCCATAAGGCACAGGACAAGCATGATTTGCATGTGGCTGTGTCTAAACTGGGGTGGCATGGTGAGCAAAAAAAAGATGTATTTAACCCAGATGTATTGACTGGGGGGAAAGGTTTGGTTTGCACTGCATTCCGTCCATCATCTGTGTGTCTTTTGCTTTCTTGCCATAAGGGCGCCAGGTATGCCCAGACGTGGGTCCAGGGCTTACTTTGTCACTGGATTCAAGCTAGTGTAGCTGATGAGGTTGATAGCGATGCCCCCAAACCTGTCGCAGGATGCTTGTTTCCGGTCTAGGGAGGACCTGGCCTTGCAGTTCGGGCTGAAATGTTCCCATAAGGCCCAGGGTCCAGAGTGATTTGCATATGGCTGGTTCTAAACTGGGGTGGCACAGTATCACTGGATTCAATTTAGTCAGGCTGATGAGGGGTGATGTCCTGAAACTGTCCCTGTATGCTTGTTTCCTGGCCAGGGAGGATCTGGCTTGGCAGTTCTGGTTGGACTGCTCAATAAGGCACAGGTCAAGACTGATTTGACATATGGCTGCGTCTAAACTGGGGGGGGGGGGCGTGGTGAGCAAAAGAAGGATGGATTTAACCCAGATGTATTGACTTGGGGGACTGTTTGGTTTGCTCTGCATTCCATCCATCATCTGTGTGTCTTTTGATTTCTCGCCCGAAGTGTGCAGTTTATGCCCAGACATGGGTTCTGAGCTCCCTGTCTCACTGGATTCAAGCTAGCCTGCTTGATCAGGGGTGATGCCCCGTAACCTGTCCCAGGATGCTTGTTTTCGGTCCAGGGAGTACTTGGCTTGGCAGTACAGACTGGAATGTTCCCCTAAGATACATGTGAAGACTGATTTGCATATGGTTGTAACTAAACTGGTGTGACATGTTGAGCAAAAGAATGATGGATTTAACCCAGATCTATTTACTAGGGGTGAATGTTTGATTTGCACTGCATTCCATCCATCATCTGTGCTCTTTTTGCTTTTTTTTGCTTTAAGTGTGCAGCGTATACCCAGGCGTAGGTCCTGGGCTCACAGTGTCACTGGATTCAAGTTAGTCAGGCTGATAAGGGGCGATGTCTTGAAACCAGTCCCTTGGCATTTCGGGCTGTAGTGTTCCGATGAGGCACTGGTCAAGAATGATTGGCATATAGCTGGGTCATAAATGGGGTAGCACAGTGAGCAGAAGAACGATGGATTTAACCCAGATCTATTGATTTTGGATGAATGTTTGATTTGCTCTACATTCTCTCCATCATCTATGTATTTTTTTGATTTCTCGCTCGCACATCTATATTGCCACCAAGGGAGCTAATCACAAGATGAGTCTATTAAGGAAACTCAAACCCTTCCTCCCTCAGGATGATCTAAAAATTGCAGTACAAGCTCTAGTACTGCCAAGATTAGACTACCCACACCACCCTCTATGGTCTCCCTAAATACAGACTTGCACCGTTGAGAGCAGCCCTGAATGCTGCGGCTAGACTGGTATCAGGAAACAAAAGAAACAGTCACATTTCACCAACCTTGATAGCACTGAATTGGTTGCCTTATGAGGCAAGAATACACCTTAAAGTGGCGTCCATGACACACAAAGCAATTCACAACAATACACCCAGTTACTTGGCGCTAAAGTTGGAAAAATCTGGAGGCTGTAGACCACTACGAAGTGCGAGCACTTTATTTCTGAAACCCCAATCCTTCGGGAAGAAGAGAACATGCTGCAGAGCTTTCTCAGAGATTGCACCAAAGATTTGGAACTCTCTACCACCACTAGTGCGTGGAATCACCTCCTTTACTGTTTTCAAAAAGGAAGTAAAAAGTCTACTAATGAACAAATTCATGTCCTAAGTATGGGATGTACTTGAGTGTAAGACTTTTCATCACAACCCTTGTTGCCTGTAATTGTATGCAGCTTAATGCTTAGCTGGATGTAGATCCGCTTGATCATATATACTTTTTATATATGTATATACTTTTCATTTTTATTTCTATTTTTACAAACTGGTAAATTTCTTTTGTGTTGACTACCTCATCCATTGTTATTCTTCTATTGTAAATCGCTCTGATACCCTCGGGGGGCACGTTCGTGCTATATAAAACTCTATAAATAAATAAGTGCGCCGGGTATGTCCAAACGTGGATCCGGGGCTAAACATGTCACTGGATTCAAGCTAGCCTGTCTGATATGGGGTAATGGCCAGAATCCGGACCCAGGATGCTTCTTTCTGATCCAGGGAGGACTTGGCTTGGCAGTTTGGGCTGTACTGTCCACTTAAAGCACAGGGTCAAGACTGTTTTGCATATGGCTGTGTCTTAACTGGCGTGGCATATTGAGCAAAAAATAATGGATTGAACTCTGATCAATTGACTGCAGGTGAATATGTGTTCTTCTTTGTATTCTGTCCATCAACTGTGCGTCTTTTGCTTTCTCGGCTTGTGCGCTAGGTATGCCCAGACGTTGTTCCAGGGCTCACTTTGTCGGTGGATTCAAGCTAGTCTAGCTGATGAGGGTGAGGGGCAATGCCCCGAAACCAGTCCCATGATGCTAGTTTCTGGTACAGGGAGCAAGTGGCTTGGCAGTTTGGGCTGGAATGTTCCCATAAGGCACAGGGTCAAGAATGAATTGCACATGGCTGGGTCAAAACTGGGGTGGCATGATAAGCAAAAGAAGGATGGGTTTAACCCACACCTATTGACTACGGGTGGGTGAATGTTTGATTTGCTCTGCATTCAATACATCATCTGTGTGTATTTTGCTTTCTCACCCTAAGTTATGTTATGTTACTTGTAAAGCGAGCAACTACTCCAGAGTGTCCCTGCGCTAAGAAAGGACCCAGAGACTGAGACAGTGAACACAGGCTGACATGGAGAACTCTACTTGCGTTGAAAAAGCCAAGTTTTAAGATTTTTCCTAATGCTGAGGAGATCCTGAACCTGTCTTATGGAAGGCGGCAGGCTGCTCCACAGCTGTGAGGCCACCACCTGAAAGGAGCGGCCCCCTATGCGAGAGGGAGCACATTTTGGCACCGTTGACAGTTTCGGAGTCGAGGATCTCAGGGTTCTAAGGGGAGCATAATGTTGAATTCTATTCCGAATGTATGGGCCCCTATTTTATGAAAAGAATTAAAAGCCAGAACTAGGGCTTAAAAATGTATCCTCTTTCGCACCGGAAGCCAGTGCAAGGATATCAGGTGAGGGGTCATATGTGTCCTAGGGCCTACCATGAGTATGGCCTATGCCGCCGCGTTTTGTACCACCTGAATGCGGCCTAATAGGTAGTCTGGGAGGCCAAGGTACAAAACATTGACATAGTCCAGTCTGGATGTTATTAAGGCCTGGACTAAAGTTTTCCTGTGAGGAACTGGTAAAAGAGGAAGAAAGTTCCTCAACATTTTGAGTAGCCCAAAGCATGTCCTGGCCACAGTTTGGACCTGAGATTTCATGGACATGTCTGCATCTAATTTTACTCCAAGGTATTTCACCGTGGTGACTTTGTTGACCTGAGGGGACATATGCGGAGGCCACCACTCGCGCCATTCCTCATCCGGACTATGCCAGAAGAAGATGATTTCCGACTTTTCAGAGTTGCACATCAACTGGTTCTGTCTGAATCGGGCAAACACTTTCGACAGACAAGCGTTTATGTCGCTTCCCCTCAGCATACTGTCTTTCTCGCACATGAACAGCAGCTGTGTGTCGTCAGCATAGGATATTACTTTTGCGCTGAATTCCTCTGCAAGAAGAGACAGGGGTGCCATATACACATTAAACCGGGACGGGCTCAAAATAGATCCCTGTGTAACTACTACTTTCATAGAGTGGATGAGGGCTGAGAAAGGGGGGGGCCCATACTGTTTCCTGACGGTCTTCCAAATATGAAGTAAGCCGCCGAAAGTGCGCGGGGTATGCCTAGACGTAGGTCCAGGGCTCACTGTGTCACTAGATTCAAGTTAGCCAGGCTGATGAGAGGTGATGTTCCGAAACCTGACCCAAGATGCTTGTTTCGGGTCCAGGGAGGACCTGGCTTCGCAGTTAGGGCTGGACTGTTCCCATGAGGCACAGGATCAAGACTGATTTGCATATGGCTGAGTCTAACCTAGGGTGGCATGGTGAGCCAAACAATATGGATTTAACCCATATCTATTGACTGGGGGTGAATATTTGATTTGCACTGCATTCAATCCATCTGTGTGTATTTTGCTTTGTACCCATAAGTGTGCAGTGTATGCCCGGACGTGGGTCCCATTCTCACTGTGTCACTGGATTCAAGCTAGCCTGCTTAATATGGGGTAATGCCCCATAACCTGTCCCAGGATGCTTGTTTCCAGTCCATGTAGTACCTGGCTTGGCAGTTTGGGCTGGTATATTCCCATAAGGTACAGGCATATGGCTGTGTCTAAAATGGGTTGGCACGGTCAGCAAAAGAATTATAGATTAAAACCAGATCTATTGCATGGGTTGAATGTTTGATTTGCTATGCATTCTGTCCATCATCTGTGTGTCTTTTGTTTTTTCGCCCTAAGTATGCCAGGTATAACTGTGTCTCTGGATTCAAGCTAGCCTGGCTGGTTAGAGGTGATTCTCGGTAACCAGTCCCTGGATGCTTGTTTCCGGTCCAGGAAATTCCTGGCTTGGTAGTTGTGGCTGAAATGTTCCCATAAGGCACAGGGGCAAGACTGATTTGCATATGGCTGTGTCTAAACTGGGGTGGCATAGTAAGCAAAGGATCTATGGATTTAACCCAGATCTATTGACAGGGGGTGAATGTTTGATTTGCTCTGCATTCCGTCCATCATCTCTGTGTCTTTTGTTTTCTTACCCTAAATATGGGAAGGGTAAATATAGTTGTACAGTTACTAGCAGTAACTTTACACTTGTAAATTACATTTCTGCATATTTCACCTCCTGAAGTGAGGGGTGGAGACCTGTAGGTCTACATCTAGGAATGTCTTTACTATTTTCCACTATTCACCATTTCCAGGTATAAAGTTACTCCAAGGAGTAACTGTAATTTTGTACAAATAAATCTACTTTGTGACTAGTGCTGAGCTAAGCGTAGAGGTACACCTATGTGTAATAGTATATATTCACATGATACAAAATACAATTCAAAGAATACCCATAAGTGGCCACCATCGTATTTATATGTGGTACGAATGAGAACTGAGGGGGAGATTTATGAAAAAATCACTCAGCGCAGGCCCCCGCGAGGCTGTGCTGCGTTGCGCGACAGGGAGGGAGCAGGAGAGCGCCATATTTTCAAAGATATTGCTCTCTTATCCACTTTCCCGTGCGCCGTTGCTGATTACAGCTGCTGTGGTGTGTGTGTGTGAGTTGAGCATAGGTTTTGTACAGGAAGGATACCCTTCCTGTACCAAATTCTATGCCTAGACACAAAGGAAAGCTTTTCCGACTTTGTAAATCGGAAAAGGAAGGAGAAATTAAAGCATTTCTCCTTCCTTGCACCTAGTTTACTAGCGTGCAGTTTTCTAATGCTAAACTCAATTTACTGTATTTAGTAAATTGAGTTTAGGGTGAGAAACCTTGGGTGGTTGCATGGGAACGCCCATGCATCACCCTTGGCACGCCGCCATGGCGCAAAGTAATGTGATCTAGCGCATATGCTCTGCTTCGCATAATTTTACGTTATTTCCAGCGCTAACCAAGTTTAGCGCTGGAAAGTAAATTAGAAAAAAAAGGTTTTGTGCCGTTTTGCGTCCCTTATGTGACGCAACACGACGCAAAAGCTTAGTCAATCTCCGCCCCCCCCCCCTCACCCTCCCCAAGTGTTGTATTGATGTAGGACCGGATTAGGAAGTGGCCCCCGTGTTTCAGTACCATGGATTTGGACAATAACCACATGGGACTGGAATTCTCTGTTCTATAAACTAAACAGAAGTCAATGGGTGTTTAAAGCATTCTTTTACCACCTACTGTGAGCTTGTGGTAAATGTTTTCTGTGGCCTCAGTGTGGTGTGGTTTGGTTGGAGTAGGGGTGGGAAGGGGAAGCTAAGTTCTGGCAGGGAGGAGCAGTGTATGGGGTATAGCTGCAGCTGCTGCAGTCAAAATCTCATGCGATTTTACCAGGGAGATTTACTGACTTGTGACATTAGATCCAATAATCCAAACACTCTGGAAACCCGAGTGAGGGGACTCCACCCCACTGAGAACCCACTCAGAATCAGCCAGAGTGTAATTCTGCTCTGCTTGACTCTTATTCAGAGCCTACATGACTCCAGGACATTACTTCAAACATAAACCTCCCATCTGCCAAAATCCTAATTAATGGAATAGTTATCAACCAACTTTTTACAGAGTTTCATGGTACGTTTAATAGAACCACATATGGTACCCAATACCGTTGCCGCCCATCTCTGCCATCAATGAATGAATAGTTTTGGAAAGTGACTGTCTTATTTACTTCCTCGGTTAATGGTCCTAAAACCAATGTCCTTTTTCTACTCTCACAGTGTAAGGAAGTTTCAGACCACCAAGAATATCTAATGCATGACTGGCTATAATGTATAGCCACTCTCAGAGTGCCTAATGACTAGGTTGCAAGCTGCGTTACTATTTCATATGAAATGCCAAATAAATTAGAACTTTTGACTACATGTTCATGGAAAATGATTTTGCACTGCATGGAGGAAATGTGACCTTTTTGTTCTCAAAGATCAGCATAATTCACATGTATTTAAGTGACCAAAAAAGTTTCATACTGTCAGATCTACAGGCCAAGCGCTATTCAAAGTCTTTAAATGTGATTTTAAGAGTTTGATCTGTAACTTGTGAAGAGTCGGAGAAAGCCTGTTCAAAGATTCAAGGAGTGTTATTGAAGGGACGTTTATAGCACTTCGGCTACATACAATACCCCTACAGTATCTGTCAAAAACCCAAATCAGAGGTAGACAAAGCAAATCGCCCCTCCCACAGTGTTCCCTAATATTTGATCTGATGCTCACATTCCCTAGTTCCAGCCGCTGAGCGCAACTACTGCAGAAGCAGATACATATAGAAAAACAAATGGGGTGGAGCACCCAAAAAAGAAAAGTCCATATCATCCAACTTCTTAGGTCTTCTTTATTTTTCATCTGATTTCATTTATTTCATGTTAATAAAAACATATACAGCCTTAGTCACAAAAGAAAACTTCTTCAGGGCTGTTCAATTCAATATTCCATATATTTCCATTAGGCCAACGATCATAACAACACTGGTAAATCATGCCACTACAATGCAAATTCAGTTCCTGATAGATCTCATGCCCATGTTGAGCTTTTGATCATGCACCGACTGCATCCACATATTACGGGTCAGCGGTTCCCTAGAATGACATCCAAATCCATGTCTCGCGTGGTGATGGGCATTTCACATCCTGACTGTCAAAGACTCCTAGAGGACTTTAAATGCTCCACGCTCTTAAATGTCTCCACCACACAATTTAGAACATTCTACTTCCCTGACATTCCTGCATTCCAACCAACACCATCAGTAATGCCTTGTCAAAAGCTTTCACTCACCCTACATCACAAAGACTTACCCCTCAAAATAAATATAAAATTCAAACACCCAAAATGATTGCATGTATTCATCTTTTAAATGAACCAGAAGAAAAATGGGGAATCCAGTCCTTCTATGAATGTTCTTCACTGGTCCACCAGAGTTTATTGCTCCTTTCTTTGACTCTTCCTCCTATCTTGAGTAACCCTTTCCTGTGAATAATGAAACTATTTTGTTCCACATTCGACCATTTGAAGAGGAAAAGATGTGAATGCCATTCTTCATTTTTTCAGTGATCTTCATCAATTCTGACTTACTTCTCCCCAGTCCAGTGTCGATCACAGGTTGCGGTCTGTATCTATCATTTACTACCTTCTCATGATGAAAATTTACTTGAACTCAAACATCTCATTCAGTTTGTTAGAGTTGATCAAAATCAGATCTCATCTTTGCTTCATCTTATTTCTCGGTTATTGGCTCAATCGTTCTTTTTTGAGCTACAATTTCTCTTGTAATCTTCCTAATGGACAATGAAGTTGGATGACTAGACATTGTACAGTTTGGCACCTCAGTCCCACTCAGGGAACTTCTTCAAATGTTCCAAACCCACGAACATGAAATGGAGTAAACTATAGCGGCCTAAAGTTGCTAATCGAAGATAGTCAAATGTTTCAAAGGAGGAACTTGGTTATCCAAGTTGGAGCACAATAGTATTTGATGGATGCTGCCCTGCATTCACTGATTGTCCTGGGACATAGAGAAAATGTCTCAATTTGGTCAGCAAGCAATATGGTTAAAGGAATACAGAATTTGGTCACCATGTGAAACCATTCAATAAAACCAAGTTTGTTTTAAATAGGAGGCTCAGAAACGGATAGTTGACCCTAGGCTAGTAGCTGGTTCTATTCTGAGAGCCATCTCTATGGAGAACATGTAAAGAATCATTCTGTCTCTCCTGATAAAAGGATGTGTATGTATGTATGTATTCCACACTTATAAAGCATGCTGCAACCCCACGGGCATCCTGGCGCTGTGTATTATAGGGTTTGTTTATTTCGAAAAATTCCTTAAAAAAAAAGTTGAGTACATTTTCTCCAAACAACACAATATCATAAACTTCATGATGAAAAAGGAGATAAAAGCAGGAATCCGAATAGTGTGCAATTGCATTACAAAGAACATTTATTCATATCATTATCTTAAACTTGACTAAAAAGAAAAAAGAGCTATAAAAACCTTGCAATCCATGATATGCAGGTTTAGAGTGCAAGCGCTTTTAAAACAATTAAAATATACTCTAAAATCATACGAGTCAAATAGCATTGAATATACTAAACAGAGAAGAGGTACTGCAGGTAACATAATCGTCTATTATTTAACAATGACATTTCATTATACTTTGTATCCTATGTCTACTACACTTGTAAGAGGCTGCAGCTTAAAGTTGTACTCGATTTATACTCTCATGTGCACATAGAATCTTATAGAATCAGTTGCACATTAGAATTTTAAACCCTTTTGCTTCCTCATAAGCCCTACAGCGAAGAGATAACTACTCATAGTAATCACAATGTAGGTGGTGGTAACACTTGTCAGTACCCTTAATGCTTCAAGGTATTGCTTGAAGCCAAGACAAAAACATAATCGGCGTATCCTTCTGCTTCTTGGCTTTGCAAATATAGGACAGAAAAACAAGACTATAGTGTACATCGGGCACATCAGACAGATATCATCATCAACTCTGCCCATTTTCCATTGTGACGTAAATGACCCAATTTCAGGGGTGTTGTAAAGGAACTTTACGTACAAAGTCTTGGTGGGTTGGGGAGCATCCAGGAACTCCTCAAAGTAGGGTATGGGCATACAGATCAAATATTGGGCTGACAGTCTCCCCAGAGTAGAGCTTTGGTGGAGACCAGCATTAATAGAATCCTGGAACGCAGATTTCAATTGCTTTTATCGAAGATCAGACTAAAAACTCCCAAAGACCTAATTTGTCGAACCATGATTGGGAGAGAGGTAGGGAGAGAGAGATCTTGTCTTTCGTTACATGTTTGTTTCTGATGATCGTTTTTCTTCTTTTCTGACTTATGATTTGTTATTGTCTCCCTAAAGGAGGAAGTGTGTGTTAACCTGTTATTGCTGTGTATTTCTTCATTTGCATTCTGTGCCCTGCTGCTCAGCCACTGTGTGAGTGATGTCATAGAATGTTCATGTGTGCCTGGTTGAGTGAATGCCAGTTGGAGTGTGTGGGCTGAGCAGCTGGGATGCTGCTCCCGGTGGGGCTGCCACCTTGACCCCTTCGGTGCTCATGACGGAGCGGTTCCGTCATGAGCGCCGGTTGGGTTGTGCTTATGACGGAACCGTTCCATCATGGCCCCGCCCGCTCAATAGAACGTTCAGCACAGCGCGAAAATTCGTACCGCGCTGAAGGTGTTAATACACAATACCTGTAGCCTATGACTCCTACTTGAAACTGGAGATTAAACTTTCATCTTGTTTCATCATCGAGGCTGGCTACCCTCATTCTTACAATTTTACACACTGCTATATGTCAAATGTACTCTCTTGAGTGCTACATCAAAGAACACGGGGAAACAACCTTTACAACGCAACTTTTACAACGCATTACCATTACAACGAAACTTTTACAACGCAAAAACTATTACAACGCATGTATTTACAACGCAGGTACCTTTACAACGCATACCATTACAACGTAAGTATTGGTAAGTATATAATTATATTTAAAATGTTTTTAGGGGGTATTTTTAGGGTTCAGGGTCAGTTTTCAGTTTTTGGGTAAAGGGGTATTTTTAGGGTTCAGGGTCAGTTTTCAGTTTTTGGGTAAAAGGGTATTTTTAGGGTTCAGGGTCAGTTTTCGGTTTTTGGGTAAAGGGGTATTTTTAGGGTTCAGGGTCAGTTTTTAGTTTTTGGGTAAAGGGGTATTTTTAGGGTTCAGGGTCAGTTTTCAGTTTTTGGGTAAAAGGGTATTTTTAGGGTTCAGGGTCAGTTTTCAGTTTTTGGGTAAAAGGGTATTTTTAGGGTTCAGGGTCAGTTTTCAGTTTTTGGGTAAAAGGGTATTTTTAGGGTTTAGGGTCAGTTTTCAGTTTTTGGGTAAAGGGGTATTTTTAGGGTTCAGGGTCAGTTTTCAGTTTTTGGGTAAAGGGGTATTTTTAGGGTTTAGGGTCAGTTTTGGGTTTTTGGGTAAAGGGGTATTTTTAGGGTTTAGGGTCAGTTTTGGGTTTTTGGGTAAAAGGGTATTTTTAGGGTTCAGGGTTAGTTTTGGGTTTTTGGGGTACAGGGGTACAGGGTAAAAATAAATTAAATTTAAATTAAATTATTTAAATTAAATTTATTTAAATGGGTTTTTGGGGTACAGGGGTATTTTTAGGGTTAAGGGTGAGTTTTGGGTTTTTGGGGTACAGGGGTACAGGGTAAAAATAAAATTAAATTAAATTTAAATTAAAATATTTAAATTACATTTAAATTAAATAAATTAAATTAATTAAATTAAATTAAATTATATTAAATTATATTAATTTCAAATAATTTAAAATAAAAAAAATAATATATACTTACCAATACTTACGTTGTAATGGTATGCGTTGTAAAAGTACCTGCGTTGTAAAAACATGCGTTGTAAATACATGCGTTGTAATAGTTTTTGCGTTGTAAAAAATTTGTTGTAATGGTATGCGTTGTAAAAGTATGCGTTGTAACGTCATACATCCAAGAACACGGTACCAAGAGGGGTACTTTTTGGGAGATGTAGAAGTGAAAGTGCAAAATTATTAGTGCTCCTGGTAAGTGATTCTTTGTTAGCAAAGCCCCATATTTCCGCACCATTTAAGGCCATGGATTGAGCTTTTAACTGGTAAAGATCGATGGCCAGAATTATTGCTCTTAGTAACGGTGTCCGGTGCTTTTTAGAAATATCCATTGCTCTGTGCTAGAGCAGTGCCCTTCGCATTTGAATATGAGGAGCCCTGGATACTTTACTATCTAACATAATATCCAGGAACTAAAAACTTTACACACATTCTGATTTCTTCTGTTGCAGGCAAAAGGCCCCTCTGAATGACTTGTGAAACCTGATCACCATGAATTTGTTCTTGATAGCGTTAATCTCCAGACCCTTGTTTTTACAGTAGCCATTAAAGTTATTCAAAAACTATTGCAGGTCACTAGGAGTTTGTGATATTAAGAGAGTCATCTGCAAATAAAAGTGTAGGAACAAAGTCCCCTTCTAGCTTTGGTGAATCATTGTTACATTCTAGTAGGACCCCGATAACATCATTTACTAGGATGAAGAAGTGTGTGGGGGCTCTCACCCCTCTGCATTTAGGGATACAATCAGTAAGTTGTCCCTGTGTACATCATGAGAATTATGCTCAAGTCTGTTGGGGTAATCTTATTAATTAAGAAAGAAGGTCGTCGTGAACTCCCATCTCCTAAAGCGAGGCCTACAGTAATTCCCTTAGGACTAGATCTAAGGCTGCCCTAAGATCTACAAAGCCTATATATAAGTGACCATCTCTTAGCTTTATATATTTCCAGACTATAAGAATAAGCCTCAAAACTTGATTTATAATGCTTACTCTTGATCTAAATCCCGCCTGACAGAAACTGGGCCTAAGAAGGTGTTTGAAGCCAGAAGCAGTAATTACGTTGGATTAATGAAAATGAACCCCAGACTATTAGATTGGCATGCAGGTAATTCAGGCCACTGGACTCAATTCACCAAATTTCCTAGGGTACTGAGTGATTCACTGCATCTCTTGACAACCAGTCTGTCAGAGGGTTGTCACCTTGTCTCCGCCATTGCCTTTAAACAGGCTTAATTCTCCACGGATGTGTATCAGAGCAATAAGGGGAGAAAGCAACAGAAAGTAAATATGGGTTTTAGATGACTCTATATTTTTTTCTACTGCCACTGCCTTTAAGGTGCTTTTGCATACAGAACAGTGGTCCCAAAATCATAGATATCACAATCAATATACAAATCCATCAAATGATCAATGTATTCAATTGTATATACATTATTTTTAGAAACAACGGGACAATGTAGTGGGTGTGTGGTGAGAAAGCATTGTCTGCTGTCTAGGTAGATCTCGGGGTACTAGTTTGGAGGCCCGTTTACATTCTATAAGCGGCCTATTCTGCCCCACTCAGATTACCAGATCCCACTGGACCACATCCGAACTACACTGGAATTTTTTAATGACTCTGTGAGTCTATAAAATCATTGCACAGGTGTAGCTGAATTGAGCCCATTGGTGCCTTCAGCAATGTTGATTAGTTCTCATCCTCTATTTTTCTCGGGCTCATGTATTCCTAGAGTCCTGATGATGATCCTTCTATCTGTCTAAAGGATCGAAACGTCATTGACTAGTTCTACAGACCCAATTTATTTATACATAGGAATAAAATGGACTAGATTATTCTTACTTGGAAAATACTCCAAGGAGAAGCAACCATCCTTGGAGCACACCCAGCCGACTCTAAGCTCTCCTTTCAAGCTGTGTGGTCTATTGTCCAGGAGAGCTTGTGGTACTCCTCCGGAGGCCTGGTTACATTCTAGAAGCAGCCCACTCTGCCTCGCTCACATTACCTCATACCCCTGGTCTGCATCTGAACTATTCTGGCAATTTTCTACGACTTTGGGTGTCTATACAATCATTACACAGTTGTAGCTGAATTGAGTCCATTGGTGCCTTCAGCAATGTTTGATTAGTTCTCATCCTCTAGTTTTCTCAGGCTCATGTATTCCTAGAGTGCTGATGATGACCCTTCTATCTATATGAAGGATTGAAACGTTGTTGACTAGCTGTACAGACACAATTTGATTGTACATAAGAATAAAATGGGATCCATTGATCTTACTTGAGTAGGTACTGGCATCCCAGAGTCTACCACGGGTAAGATAAGTGTACTTGGAGGTGACGCGTAAAGGGAAAAAAGCTAATAAATGGAAGCTGCTAAATAGGTCAAGTTTATTATGGGTATTCTCATTTTGTAAGGGACTGGAGGTGGTTACGTCAAGTGATACTGAGTACGTAGCCTTTATTCTATCCAAAGCGGGGAGAGAAGTCACAAAAGGTAATTTTAGTTCCCCAGTTTTTGTGGACCTGGTACTAGAGGCTAGTGATGGGCTCAAAAACGTACTTGGAGGTGACGCGTAAAGGGAAAAAAGCTAATAAATGGAAGCTGCTAAATAGGTCAAGTTTATTATGGGTATTCTCATTTTGTAAGGGACTGGAGGTGGTTACGTCAAGTGATACTGAGTACGTAGCCTTTATTCTATCCAAAGCGGGGAGAGAAGTCACAAAAGGTAATTTTAGTTCCCCAGTTTTTGTGGACCTGGTACTAGAGGCTAGTGATGGGCTCAAAAACGTATCTTAAGAATTGTACATGTAATTTAGGTAGAGTCCCCTCGTCCAGAATTGCCTTTCCTGGCAAATAATGCTAGCCTAAATCTGGAACAACTAAATCTGGTAATTGGAGGGGAGGTAATTCTGTCCAGTCCCGTGGGGGGGGTATAATCAATGTGCAGTAAAGGTAACCATTCCAGCCCATCCAAGAGAGGGAGTGATAGTGCATATCCCACTTAGCAATAGGTTTTTGCAAGTCTAAGCGTTGATAGGGATAGTGTCTTATATTGGGGGAGTCAGGTGGACTCGGTAGTTGTGGCACGTGCCAGCTTGGGGTTATATCCTGGAATGTTCACGGGCTGAGGAACTTAATAAGAATGACAGATCTTACACAAATTTGGGAGAAGAACAAGATAATTTATTTCCAGGAGACATGGTTGGCGGGTGATCTGGTTCATCAGAGTGGGTTCATGCAGTTTGGAAAAGGAGGAACTAAACTGGGTCTTGGGTGGGTAAGAGGTGGCCTTATGACTAATTTCAGCTAATTGT
Source organism: Lissotriton helveticus (assembly GCF_964261635.1). Taxonomy (NCBI): domain Eukaryota; kingdom Metazoa; phylum Chordata; class Amphibia; order Caudata; family Salamandridae; genus Lissotriton; species Lissotriton helveticus. The sequence goes on from NC_136071.1 coordinate 147,391,746, forward strand.
AGTTAAGGTGCAAGAGTCATTCATACAAGTAGTGAGTGACTTTTGGCTTGTTTCATGGCTCTGCATGACGGCTGCCTGAGGCAAAGTAGCCTAACAGTTGCTATTTTAAATATAAGTCAGGATGAGTCCCGGAAGGAGAGGTAGGAGGTGTTTCAGAGGGATCTGATGGATCTAACAGGATTTGCGGTGGCCTACCAATTCTCCTACTAGGGGATTTTAACCTTCGTCTTGCCCCAGTGCAGGTAGACATTGGGGTTTCTGATTTGTTAGAGTTTTATGGTATCCCCAATGCAATTTTTCCAGAGTGCATTCAATCCGAGTTAGAAGGAAAATGTACACAATTCCTTTCTGCGTTAGAATTTGTTTGCCTAAATGGCCATTTTAAAGGGGATTTACTGGCAGCCTAAACGTTTTTACATGGGAATCAGCTTTGTCCAATAGTTTAGGGGCCTCATTTACAAGGAATTAATGCAACGAAATGCCGCAAGCCACATGGCTGCGTCGCGCTGCCTAAATTCTGAAGCACAGGGATGCGCCATATCTACAATGATATGAAGGAACCCTTTGCTCTCCCCTGTGCTGGTGCAGAATTTTCTGCCATTTTCCGATGCAGGCACCCTTGCAAGGGTGCCTGTGTTGAGGGGAATGATTGTTTATGTGCAGGAAGGTGTCCCTTCCTTCACATAAATAATCTAAAATGGCGTTTTTAAACTTCTATGTGTGCTGCTTAATGCAGCACAAATAGAAGTTGAAAAACGTCATTTTTTACAATGATTGCTTATGTGCAATAAGGTCCACTCAAGGAACACAAGGGGTCTGAAGCAACACTGCGTGTGGCTAGCTATCCTAAACTCCAAACAAGCTTGTGAGTTGGTGCCCTTGTCACCCTGGATAGCCTATAATGTAACAATGGGTCTGTGTGCATGGATTTACGTACATACAGTGCCAATTTACTTAATCCCAGAAAGCTCAAAAGTGGATAACCATCAAAATGAACATAGTGATCAGTCCTATCATATGGTTCACCAGTATCACGTGGTAGGTCCCTTGATCATTGAGACCATTTGACCACGATATTGATAGTGGAGCAGGTTCAAGTCCATCGGCACTTATAGACCACCATGCGACAGTCGATCAATGACGGTTGAAAAAGTAGTGAAAACGCAGTGCAAACGATAAAGTGGTGATAATAAAATAGAGTGGAATGTCCTAAAAAAATCTTTCAGGCAAAGGACATGCCCCCTAATTAAAAACAGAACAGTGCAGGCAACAGTGGAAACAAATATCTGTCGTTAAACAAGGCCAACATGTTTCTGTCTATCAGGGCAAAGAAGTCCCCCTGGCTTTCATCAGGGCCTCTGCTCTTAGTGTATTGCTACTGCTATACAGAATGTGATTGTTTTTATTATTTTTAACACGCTGTATTTCTGCTTTTATGATATTTTATATATCGAAATAAAGCCATTCATTCATTCATTCGCTATACAAATGGTGTAAATAATAAATATAACCAAGTAAACAAAGGTTGGAACAAATACAACCTGTGGTTTGCTAATCCTCCATGTCAGTGGATGCATAAGTGCATCCAGCTTGACCGGGGACTGGACCTCGCCTCACCTAGACCGTGTTCAGGTATCTCAAGGCCCGCTTTATCCGTCAGTGCCTCAAAGCTCAAGCCTGAGTCTTTGGAGGAGGCAATAAGGGACATCTTCCTGCACATAATGAATCACAAGAGGTGATTTCCTCTTCCTATGCGTGCTGCAGAATAAAGCATGTATAGAAAGAGGAAAAAAATGAGGAGAAATGAAAACATTTCTCCTCGTTTCGCCTCCCTACTCCTCCCCTGGGGAGGCGTAGCATTCTGACGCATTTTCAGGTTTACGATTTTTCATAAATCTGTAAATTTGGCAGAAGCCATGGGTGTTGCGTGGGAACACCAACACCCATGGCACACCCCTTTCACACAAGGTGTTGTGTGTAAAGGGCCATATTTAAAAGAACACGAAAATCCACTCCGGGTAGATTTATGTGTCCTTGTAAATATGGAGCATCGGGTTGTGCCGCCGGTGCATCACAAAAAGTAACGCACTGGCGGTACACAGGGCTTGTAAATAAGCCCCTCTATTTTTATAAAAATGTGTGGATCTTCAACCTCTGCATCTGGTTTGAGGTGTTAGAAATAAGGGACCTTGACCACTGGGGCTTAAAAATTGTCATCGCTGCAGTTCCATTAACAAGGCAGCGGGCGCTGCAGATGGAAGTGATTTGTCCCAAATGCTTAACAACAAGAATAGTTGAAAGGGATACGCCCCAATTGACGCAGTACCAATTCCTTAATCCTTAATGAGTTGGAGTTTGCTAGGGACACAAGTTCTTCAAACTTGGAATGGTATTCCACAACCATTGCTGAAGTAGTTAATTGTTTGATACCATTGATAAGGTCATGTAACAAGAGACAAAAAAGGACAAGTCCTACGAAATTCTAAACAATCTGGTTTGATAAGGAGTGTTTACTGGCTAGGAAGGAGTTAAGCAAAGTAGGAAGGCCAGGTGCTCCAGAGATCCTATAAATAAAATTGAGGTCAATAACTGGAAAAAAAGGAAGTACGAGACCCTGGTTAGGACTAAGAATCAGGCCTATTATCAGGCATATTGGGACCTAATGATTCGCTCCCTCCAGGATAAAGATACAAGATAATTATAGAAGTTAGTTCAGAGGGCTGTAGCAATGCGATTCTCCAGATAAGATGTATGGTTCTAGAAACCAACTGGGTGACCTTTTTAGTCACTATTCATAAGACTAGGGAGATAACTGTTTTTTTTAAAAAGTTTTTTTATATAAAAGTAAAATAGGAAACAACAGTTATTATAGAGCCATGAGAGAGAATATCGTGGGTGAACAGCGCCATGTTACTCCCAAAGAAGATCGGTACAGATCCGATTAAATGTTAGCCAAGAGTGCGGCCCTCTAGCTTTAGCCACAGCGAGTTCCATCTCATAGACCTATCTGAGTAATACCCATAACTCATTAACACCAGGGCTGACATTATCTACCCAGACTCTAGCGATACATAAATGGGCACATGCTATAATAATATTTGCCAACAGACTCCTATCACCAGCCTCCTCCCTTCTAATCCCAAGGAATATTTCTTTCTCGGTAAGCTGGAAAATTGGGCCCGAAAACTAAGAATACTGGAGACCCCACTCCAAAACCTGTCAAGCTTTGGACAGTAAGCAAACGTGCTTGAGGTCTGCAGCATACATATGCCATTTCGGACAAACTGTTTTTTGGAGCATCGGGAGGCCCACTTAGATATAATCTCAGGTGTGTAGTACAACATATATACAACCCAATACTGTTGCAACTTTAAATTGTCCGATGTTACCCCTTGGTCTAATACACCCATGGACTCCTGTATGTTCTCTACCGTTATTTCAGCCCGTAGGACCCGACTTAATTTAGCTGTGATCTATAAACTGTCGTCATTGGAGCTAGCCGGAAATTTCTGATAGGCTAAGCCGATAGCCCCTCAGCCGAAACGTGTATATATTCTGACCAATATTTCAAACGGGTTTGACATTGTTGATAGCTTTTTGCCGCATGTGAAAAAGTCCCTAACCTGTAAGTATTTAAAAGTTTTTTGCATAAGACCAAACTCGTTTTTAAGAGCGGCAAAAGAGCGAAACCACCGTCCATCATACAGTTGACCCAGCCGGGTAATACCCTTACATTGCCAGTCTTTACCAATGCAGTCCTGGAATATATTAGGCAGGATAGGATTACTCCATAGTGCCATGTATTGATACAACACCGAAAGAGTATTGCTTACAAATGTCTAACCAAATCCGAGTTATGCCTTCAATTACCTTAAACTTTACCCGCTTATAGTAGTTAAGATTAGAAGTTTTTTATAGCATAAACTACACCAATGGATCACAGGCTAGCTGATGACATAGCAATGTTGGGCCAGCATCCAGCCCACAAAGCCAACCGACGAAGGAAACCCAATAGTAAAGCTGGAAGACTGGCATATGTTAGTGACATAAACTTGAGAGCCCTCCGGGCCCGCCTATTCGCCCAGATGATGCTACCTATGACACTGTTAAATTTATGTTTTTAAAACAAAGGGACCCGCAATGGTATATAATGAAACAAATATAGAAATTTAGGGAGGATATTCATTCTTATAAAGTTATATCTCCCATAGATGCTTAACGGGAGCCGATGCCAACTGCACAATTCAGCCAACAGTTTTCAGAAGGGGGTCGTAATTTAATGTTACAATATCATCGACCGGACTACTGAGACATACCCAGAGATAAGTTGTGGTCCGTGTAACCCCTAATGCTGGAGGCAAGGCTTCAGATTGAAAGTTGACAATTGTCTGGGTTTTGACTAGATTCAATTTGTAGCCCTAAAAGGAGCCGAATAACACAGCCTCCTGCATAATATGTGTAATAGCTTTACTGGAATTAAGGCTAGGGAGATAACTGTGAAGGGCAACTGGTCAAAATTGGGGGAGAAGACATTGGAGTCTTTCTCTGCCCAGTCTATAGCCAAGTTGATAACCTCCCTAAATGTAATTAAAGGAGCTGGGCTGGATAATCTCCCCACAATTGTGATCAAGTTTAATCCTATGATGTGGGCAACTTCTTTTTTACAACTAAGTCAGGTATATTCACACCCAGCTGGAAGGGTGCAGTAATTAAACCGATACATAAAAAAGGGGAGATTGATGTACCTGGTAACTACCGTTTGATAAGTTTGCTCCACTTCGCGGAGCTACTAATTTACTTGCCTTCAGGAAGGGCCTTAAAACCTGGCTGTTTGCCCTCTAGGCTGTTCTTTTCTTCTGCTCTGCTCTCTACTAAGTTGTTTTATTACTGTGTTGTGTTATTCTGCTGTAGGTCTCATTATCAAAAGCGCCGGGACACTCTTTTTGAGTAGCCGTGCGCTATATAAGAATAAATATAACATAACATAACATAACATATGTTGGTGCAAAATTGTATTCCAATGTCATTGTCACTTCATTAAAGAATTGGATTCCGTTTAATGAAATAGTCCCAATGGAACAAGGGGACTTCAAGTGTGGGCCCTCAATGATAGATAATTGCTTCACTTTGTGGGCCCTGGGGCAAAAGGTGAAGGAAAGTACTGGGAGTTTGTTCTTTTGTTTCATTGATTTTAGCTCGGCTTTTGATTTGGTAGGTCGCAGTTTACTCTGGGTTAAATTATGCAATGAGGGTATTCCCCTATGTTTATTGGTAATCTTGCGGGAACATCGTACTCAAAATTGAGCCAAGTGGAGCTTGACCTTGACGGTGGCCTATCACACAGAATGCCTTTAGGAAATGGGTTAAGGCAGGACTGCGTCTTGTCCCCTACATTGTTCTCCTTGTTCCAAGCTACTCCGTCATTTTCATCGAAAATAGGAGGTAGACATGTGGCATGACTACTTTATGCAGATGATCTGGCGTTTCTAGATTTGACCCAATAAGGTGTATAGTGGAAACTGAATAGATTTAATGGTTATTGTAAGGCAAACAATCTAAAAGCGAACTTGGGGGAAAAATAAAAATAATCCCCTGTGGGGAAAAAATCCAAGCCGTTTAAGTTGTTCCTGGGATGGTGAAGGTGGTATCTTCGTACAAATATTTAGGTATGACGTTTACAAAAAAGTTGACCCGGGACCTACATAAATAAATGGTTGAGACATGGGCTGCAACAACTATAGGGAGCCTAGTCCACTACAAGAATACCTTTGGTGGTCCATCTTGGTCTCTCCTGTTAACAGCCTTTAGCCCAATGGTCCCCACTCAATGTCTTTATGGGGCAGATGTTGACCCCAAGTATGAAGTGAAGTTGGGAGAGATGTGAGAACAAGTGTTTGAAAAAACTGCTAGGTCTTCCAAAAAGTGCAATGGGTCCTGCAATAAGACTGGAATCTGTAGGCCTGAAATTTCTTGGCCCACAAAGCAACCCTGCACTCTTGGGATAAACTTTGGTCCTTGGAGGTACAGAAGATAGAAGTTCTCTGTGCTTCTGAAATAGAAAGGAGCGAGTTAAGGGGGTGGTGCAGGCCAGAAATAGGTTAGGTACCATTGCGGGGCCCTAAAAATTGAGAAATTTAAGTTGACTGGGGCCTCCCACTTTTGAAAAGGCGAGTTAAATATTTCCAGCAGGAGGTAGTCTAGACTGGCCGATATGGCGTATGTAGGGAACAGACCCTCTGCAATTTATATGTTAGAATCTTGGGAAAATAGGAGAGTTTTCCCGTACATATCAGCTCTTCCAGGTGCCCATTTATGTTGATTATTATTACAATTCCGGGTTGCTTTTTATGTCCTGTATCTAAGGGCTGAGAAATGTAGTGTTTTTTTGGATGCAGAGAATAACTGTGCATGGGGATTGAGGTGTCAACATTTTAATGTACATTTTTTAATTGATTCTCAGCATTTTTACAGGACTCGTCACTTGCTTCTAAAATAGCTTTTTATAAAATATGATGTAAAACATCGCAATAATGCACTTGCTCTTTTGTTGAGCATGGAAGATGTAGATGTTTCGTGTCCCTTGGCAATATATATTTTTTAAATATGCTTGGGTTAGTGATGTAAGGAGCCTCGAGCAAAGGTTATTTACCCAGATTCTCCAGAGTTTGAAAGGCTAGGTAAGAAGGGTTTGTATTGGGAAAGTACATTTAAGTGTTTGTGGACTGGGGTATGACAAGAAGATTGAGCATGTATTGAAAGAATTGGGGGGTGGGAATTGGGAGGGGGACAATTTTAATGTAAACCTTTTAAACAGTTTTATATGTTTATGTTTTAAAGACAAGAGTCTAAACATGATTAAACTTGAACTTAAAACTTCACTCCTATTAAGAAATCGGTGATGTCACAGTCTGACAATTTACTTGATAATAGAGCTGGCAAGTTACTGCACAGCATGTTCCATGTAAATATATTAAAACCAAGCAATCCTGCTGGCCACCAACATGGTCTAGGATGAGAGTAATTCCCCATCCAACTAGCTGGGAAGGACAGCTCAGTTAAGTAATTGAAATTCATCCCCATTCTGATTCTTACAAAACAAGCTGGATGCAGCCCAGCATTGTTTTATGGTCCCACATTGGTCTCACTGAACTCTAGGCTGACATCCATCTCCACCCATGACGAAGTCTGTATGGAACACAAGAGAAAGTGAAGCAGAAGTAATAACCAAGATTCATGAAATTCATTACAATCAAAAAATTAAATGAATTCGCCAAATATAGCAGTTGCAACTGCGTCATTGTATTATGGGCAAAAGAAAAAATTCCAAGAGCTCAAGAACAAATTAAAATAGAGGAGATTTTAAGTTAAAATAATACAAAATGCAAAAAATAAGTACAAATCAAACAGTTAAGAGGAAAAATTTGATTGTTTTATACAATTGGGCTTTAAAAATGTAGCAGCTGAACTTAATTCTAATATATTCCCAGTGTTTAAGCAATGTTTTAATACTGCTGCACATCTTGAGATTCTATTAATAAGAAATATCTGTTTAATAAGAATTTGTCTCTCAGTCTTGACCTCTGGGCAAATGCACAAGAGATGCAGTATTGTTTGATTGCGATATTCACACATTCTGCATCTTTGATTGGTAAAAGGTTGGTTACGTCATCATGACCTAAATTCTTTTGAGAATAATATAAATTGCATGCGGATTATGTTCTGGGAGCTTGATTTGTGTAAAAGCTGTATCAGATAATATTCAGCAGACATGCTATTGTACGAATCACTGAATACATTTATATATCTGGATTTGCTGAACGCAACATAATATGCAGCGGTACTGACTAACTTTAGTTGTAATTTTATTGACGATTTAAAAGCCACACTAGACGGATGCTGCCCTGGGGCCATTTTACAGAAGTGCCCCAGGGTCGTAACGGGCGTTTGCACCCGCTTTGTGCGACCTTGGAGCATTTTGGTATTACTGAAGCGTTTGCGGGCCCTTCTGTAATACAGATAGCTCTGGCGCACATGTAGCACCAGCGCTATCATTAGAGCATGTTCCCACATTTCCATGGGGGTGTTTCTCTATGCAAACGAAGGAATATCTTTGCCTCTGCGCCCACACCATATTACCGGTTGCTTGTTTCCAGTCCAGGGAGGACTCGGCTTGGCAGTTCGGGCTGGACTGTTCCCAAGGGGCACAGGGTCAAGACTGATTTGCATATGGCTGGGTCCAAACTGGAATGGCATGGTGAGCAAAAAAACGATGGATTTAGGCCCAGATCTCTGTACTGGGGTGAATGTATGACATTGTTCTGCATTCTGTCCATCACCTGTTGTTTTTGCATATTACCGGTGTAGGCACAGACAATCATGTCTTCAGGAGGCACATTATAAGCATGCCACAAAAAGGTGGTGCACTTTCAGCAGAACTCTGGAGGGATATATGGACCCCCCCAGACATCCCCTGCAGGCAGGAGCAGTCACTCATTGCACCCGCTTGCAAGGGGATCACACATCCCTCTTAAAAATGCTGGCGGGTTGCCACCTGCACAGACCAATACGGAGCCACTTTGGAACAGTTGCTCCTTGTTTCTCTTGAATGTGCTGCACTCAAGGTAGAGCAAGTTTGCGGCTGCCCTAAGGGCAGTGCATTCAACATAATAGGGAGGGTGTACTTTCCCTGTTTGCACAAGGAGCACCTGCTTAAAGGTGTGCCGTGGCAAGTGCGCCCTATCTGTAATAGGGCCCCTGGAGTCTAGATGTCCTTCCCAAGCTAGATGTGCACCCCATTCCACATGCAGATGGGGTTGTGGAAAAACTGGTGCAACAAACATCTTGAGAATCTTTCATCTCAACAGCAATTACATGCAGGTTGCCTGGATTTATCTATTGAAGTAGAAGATAATGTCGTAAACCCCAGAGACGCAATACTGAATGTGGTAGACCAGATGCTGACTTGGGTGTGTGTTCTCTATCAGGATGGCAATGCTGCCTCCAGTGAATGGTGAAAAGGGAAACCTAAAACAGGTGTCGGAAGCATCCCAGGAGGGGTACTAGCAGGGCAGCTAAGTGACAATATTACCGTCCTTTGTAATGCGCTCTGACATTCTAGTGGCCAGTGGGAAGCTCGGACCCCTTGAGGCCAAAGTGTAGGCGGTGCTGGACTCCGGGGTACCTCATGGCTCAGACTAAGGTGAGAGACCTTCTAGTCTCCACATTATCTTACACATGGTTGTATTAAGAGAGCAATATAAAGCTGCAGTTTTTGGCACATTCTCAGTTTCCTAAAGTTGTCCCTAGTTTAACTGACCTGGGACTGTTAACGTAGCCCTAAATAAATGCGAAAGGCCTGCGTAGTGAGGGGAATATCTGAAGACTTGTTTGAATAGTGGCTACATTTTCCCCTTTCCCTTTGGCTTTCCACTGATGGCCCAAACCCTACCGGGGAAGGGTGAACCTTAGCACTCTGTTGTCCGGATGCACATTACCTGATGCCAGCACTGGCAGTGGGAATAGTCTCAGATTGCACCCAGAAATGTCTGCTAATCCTCTGTTCGTAGATCTTTTTGAGGTTCTAGAGTTCCTTTGGGTCACACTTCTAGCTAAAGGGGGAGAAACAGAAAAGTGTGGAGTTCTCTTGATCAGCCAAAACTTATACCAATCTGTCATCTCCGACAACCCAGCATCATTTAAGCATGTCAAGCTCAGGTTTGGGATTCTGGAAAGGTTACTGGACCTAAGTCTTGGGATCTAAGTAACTTTAGCAAAAGTGTTCATTTGAGATGAGGGTGACGTGGCCTTGTGCTTCACTGATGCTTAACTTGACCCTACTTATCACTGTTAACTGCATTGATGACAAACCTAGGCATAACCCTTTCCAGCATCAGTGAATCTTTAAAAACCCCTGTGATTGCCAGTTCTTGTATTACACAAGAGGGAAAACTTTTCTCATCCACATAGAACGGATATTAATTTGGGTTCCCAGATTTAGACTCTCGGAAGCCCATGCCCAAAGTCTTTACTGGTCAGTTCCAAGGGCCACACGTAAATTAAGATCTGTGCAGAGTCACTGAACCGGGAGCACGAGGGTGGAAAAGGAAGGGGAAACCTAAATATGTCATCCTCCGAGGGGCAAAGGATTTTCCCAAACCCAAGCAAAAAAACAAACGTTCACATCCCTGCTCCCTTTCACATTGCCAGCTCTGATGCAGTGCTTTTTCAAAAATAACCAAACCCATACAGTGCCATATTGGCATTATGCCCCAACGCACCAACGTAAATTACAAAGGGAAGTCCTGCAAGTTGTGCAGATATGCAATTACACTTTCCGTGTAAGCTGTCACTAGCCAGGCATTCAATATTGGTCACACTGGCAAATTCACAAGAGAAGCCTGAGAGGGGGGTACTCGTTGGTAGACCACGAGGCTCACCAGGATTAGAAATATTCATAAAATTAAAGGCGGTACTAATGACATGATACATTCTTTACACACATCATCAGTCTTTTCTCCTGAAATATTATATTATAGATCTGGTCAGATGTGTACCGGAGGCCACATTTTGTTAAAGGCAGAGCTGTATTATGATATACTACCTTGTTTTAAGACATACATGCTAAAGGCTCCAAATTATGTGGAGAAGCCCACATTTATTCATCTGTAGCTCACCTCAGCCATGCTTCTTCGCTCATGCTAACAAAAGCCTAAAGGAAGTGTCAGTTTCAGTCGTTTGATTCACACTTTGGCTCCTGGGATGAGACAATGTTTGTTAGCTAGGTCATCAGAAAAGTACTTGTTGCAGGCTGAAGGTCATCTTTTTCCAGGGGAACATCTTTTACGACGCGGATGTTACCCCGCGCTACCATTACGATGCGTCTCTTACAACGCAAGTCGTAACCACGACTTGTGCTGGAGGGCGCTCAAGGACGAGGAATAGTTAATTTACTATTCCAACACCTTCCCTACTATCCACGGGGACTGGTGTTGGAATAGTAAATTAAACTATTCCTAAGTCTGCACCCTACAGTGCAAGTCGTGGTAACGACTTGCGTTGTAAAACACGCGTTGTAACGGTACGCGTGGTAATAGCCCGCGTCGTACCGTCCTACATCCCTTTTTCCATTCTCATGATCTGTGTCATTAAGACGCATCTAGGATTCATTTACATACATTGTGTGCTTCATTGGAAATCCGTGTGTACAAGTCTATAAATGTGTGCTTCCCCTCTCCTCGTCAAGCTAGCAGGAATGTCCTCTGGTCGACTGAATCTGTGATTAATAGAGCATTCATTTTCCTTTAGTTAATAAATCCTTATATTCTTCGATTGAGCAGATGTGTGAGCAGATTTTCTTAATCAATTGTGATGGTAGCCCTATAGTTGTGGTGCAGGCTGGTAAGCTAAGAATAAAATAATTCCATCATACACAATGCCCTGCCTGCTGTAGCTCTCTCTCCTTGGAGATGAGTGTTTGTGAGCCATTGACAGCCTTGGCATCTGCCCACCTGCCAACTCCATCTTCAGGTGGAATGCGTGGGCGCGTTATGCTTTAAAAAGACTTATCTCCTCAATGTATAAAAATAAATTCACACTTACAACAGGTGCTGGGGATAAAACAAACGCCTTGCTTTGCTTTTACTCCTGAAACAATGATCAAATGTTTACTTGGAACTGTAGTGCAACAGCTACAAAAGAAGTGGGAATATGAAATAAGCTAACATATGTTGACTTGAAAAGGTGACACATATGTGTGCCTTTTACTCGTGGAAAGGAAAATATGACGCTCGGTATAAATAAAAATTCAACAAAGAATAGAATCTATAAGAAAGCAGTACATATTTCCATTCTTAGTGGATGGATATCTTAAGAAGATACACAGGATAGGCGGCTTAAGTGGCAACAGGAAGAAATGCTGTGGTCTGTTTTCCTCCTTTGGGTGCCATGAATGTCAATAGGGTGACAGTCAAGAGAAGGGGACACTCCTCCTGGATTGCCCATATGTACCATGGCACTGTCCTTGCTACCCCTTGTCTCGGTGGCTTTGAACACAGTGGCAGGAACAGAAAGATGCCAGGGCTCTAAGAGCCAAATGTACCTTCTGTAGTTTCCACACCTTGCCTTTGAGGAAAAGGGTAGGTGTAAAGATCAATCCAAATAAAATGTAGTTAAATCCATCTAGTGAGGGGCTAAGGGTGGAACAAGAGGTTTATTTTGTTATGTTATCAGTCGGTCCAAAGGGTGCGGTGAATGGCATCCATGTCTGGGTTTTAGGTGGAGTCACTTCCTGCTGCAAAATCACCATGTACCCTGTATACCAGGTTTCCTCTCACTGCGGCACAGTAAACGGAAGGTATGACCTCATCCCACCCCTTTCTCTACAGAGCAGCATCATGAAGCTCTGGGTAGTGGCTCCCGGCTATGACAGTCTGCATCCCTTTCAGTTTGCCAAGGATCAGTGGGCCACCATGTAATTCAAGATTTGCCGTCGGGTCTCCCCATTTTAATTCCCATTCCTGAAGCCCTAAAGCTGGTGCTGTGAATTCAGTGTAGGCAATTCCAAGCAGTGTGTTAACCACTGGTAATTATCTGAGGTGAAATAAATTGATACATGGCTCCTGGAATAAATAAATGTTCTATATTCATGGGCTCGCCCCCATGACTTACCCTCAACTCTAAAGATATCCATGTATTTCCCCAAACATGTGCTATATAGAGCACGATGCGGGGATCAACAATTTCTTGAAGGTTGATGAGCATCCTTGCTTTCCTCTCCAGACCTCAGGGATTCTGGGAGGGTTGCTGAAGGCTCCTCTGATGCTTAAAGTGGGAAGGGGAAGACAAGGGGGCTTTATCAGTGCTACAGCAGCTGGGTCTAGTGCCATCTCTCTGTTCACCTCCCGTCAGTCAACAAAACAGCAAATTTGACCAAAGCACTCAAAATACAATGTTTATGTAGTAGTAGGACCTCACCAGTAAGCAACTCGGAGATAAGGAGCTCAGCAGGATTCATAGGTTCCACACCTGAGCTGCACCACATTTTGCACGTTGCAGGGGGAGCTCCAAACCTTCCAAGTGGAAGCCAGTCAGACCAATTGCAGGGCCTCACTGTCATAGACACAGCATGACTGACAGCTGGGGTCCTGCAACACAATTCGCAAGTTGCCATATGCTGAGTATGTAGAAAGAGGGCAATGAAAGATGATGGCCAGTGTTAGCTGAAGGAGGACAACAAAAATGTCAAGTTGCAGGAAGTGATTTGGAAGTATATGGGCTGAGGGCATAATCGGCCTAGGAGCTGAGGGTAGCATCAGCTGCAGTGGGAGCAGAAGGAGAGAGGAAAAGAAGAAGTAGTAAGTGAGGGGGAGAGAAAGTTCATGTGTGTGCTCATCCATTTCAACATGAGTGTGCCCAGTGTTTCTTCATGGCAGCAATTCCTTCCTTTGTGGCCACCAAATGGGATGTGATGTGCACTTTCTTTCCCACAGGCATGCAAGAATCACTCCTGGCACAACAGTGCTTGTTCCTAGCATAATAGAATCACTGTGATCCTGCAGGGCTGTCTTAACAGCATTATAGGCCCCCGGGCAAAGCAGAGCACTGGGCCCTGCCTACACAACCACTCACTGGAATACAAATGTTTAACGGAAATTGAATGTAAAATGGGGCCCATATGCTCGTGGGGCCTCCGGGCAACTGCCCAGCGTGGGCACGCGTTAGGACCGCACGGTGTTCATGTCAAGTAGAAAAGAAAGAAACCAGGATCATAAATTACTGCCCTGCCCGGGTAAAGCTTGAGATTAGAAGAGGTAGGGCTCTCTTTGCACAGGGTCCCCTGCTGTAGAATTCCCTTCCATGAAATGACAAACTTATCCCTGATCTGACCACCTTCAAAAGAGTCCTTAACACGTTTTGGTTATCGGTAACTCGATGACCTGCACCAAGAGTACTTCAGGTTGTGAGTGCAATATAAATGCCATGGTTCATTCCTATGGCTACCCATGGCATAAAGGTAGGCAGCAGTAACATAACATTAATTCTTCTTGTTACTTTGTGGGTATCCTTTCAATAATCGTTTCAGCCCCTTCTCTGAAGGAGGATATCCTTCATATAATCTCTGACCTAAACGACACCCACCGTGGCATAATGGTGCCCAGTATATTGTATAGTGTTAACCACTCTTGGCATATTGTTGCCACTGATGGCCTAATCATGCCCACTCATCTCATAATAGCAACCAACCTGGTACTATGATGCCCACTCTTGGTATATTATCTGCATTATGGTGTACATCTGTCGAAGCACAATGGTGACCATGGTCAAACAGTGACATCTTTGGCATATTATGGGCATCCTTCTCATTATGGTATCCACCCCAAGCATAATGGTGTCCCTGATGTAAAACTCAAAAATATGAGAGAGCAACCCTTCTAACAAAAGGGACAGAGTTTGAATACTTAGCAACAATAGTGGATCCCTCTTGTGTATCCTATATATTGTCCCACGCCCATCAACTCTCTTATTCCACGGGAATAATTTACTCAACATTCTTTCACCCATCCAACCATGCAATGAGACCTGTTTGATGTAAAATATCTGTCCTTATTATAATAGTGCAATTCTTCATATCTAAAATATCACAATACACTAATATCTCATAGACAATCTAAAATATCCTCAAATTGAATACCATCAAGTTCAATTCGCACTCTAAAAGATCATCATGTCCTACTAAAAACAGGCCTCTTCTATTATTGACACCCTTTTCAAAACTTTTCTATATCAATGTATTGACTAAGTTTAATTCATTCAAAAAAACGTCATTACTTATTATTTCATGGGTATGTCAAGAGAAAATGATGTCAAATAAGTACATAATACAAAGGCATATTACACAAATTCTAAAATTCAATGTTCCAAGTTGTCTCTGGTGTAAAGACCATCCTTGGAATACTGGTGGGCTTCATTGGCATATTGCAGACTTCCATTACATAATAGCGGTCATTTCTTGTGTGTAACAATCATAGATGGACTTAAAAAAAAGTTTAAACATGCTTTATGGAGAAAGTGAAACAGGAACATATTAACAGTATTACATCCTTCTGGGTTCCTTTCATTCTAACAGGACACTCAGTGAAAATTAGGTTACGACATCACACTGAGCGGATGCACACAGCTCAATGACTCCTCACTCATAGTTTGAAACCAACAGGAAGTGATGAACTTGGACAATAAACAAGTGCCAGGGCTCTAGTCTGGAGGACACTGCAGCTTGCACCACACATTGCGCCTGTCTGGGCTGCCAATGATAGTAACAACATAACCACTATCAACTTACAAGTGTGGCAATTCGGACTATTCCCATCCCCTAGAGCTATAAGAATGGCTTGAACGGCAGGTAATAGTCATTTTTAATGTATATTGAATTAGTGATTGACTGTTGTTGTGGTCATCTCAGACTGCGCCACCTTTTGGCACACTGATCCAAGCACCAGTGTTGATTATTAGGTGCCGGTGCTGAGCACTAGAAACCACTGGTTCAAAATAAGCTCCGCCAACAGGTGCACTTCTCTTCTGCTCATATAAAACGCACAAGCAAAAACCTTTGCCTGACAATGCCTACCATTTCCTACTTGGCACGGATTGTTATGTTAATGAATCCTGCTGGTCCTTGTTCTTTGTACTAATTTTGTAATGAGACTATCAGATGTGTGTTGCTTCCTTTTCCAACTTGCTGTATTTCCCTATGTCAAAAACCACAAAACCTAAATAAACATTGTTTCCCCCAAAAAAAACATTTTAACATTACTAATGGATATATATATATATATATATATATATATATATATATATATATATACAAAAGATATAAGAATTGCATAAGTTAAACAGGTAACAAAAAGAACATTTTATAGATTTTCAATAACAAATATAAGAACAACACTAATAATAAGTTAATTGTAAGCATGAACCAGAAGTACTTTATGATGAACAAAATGTATAAGTAGGTATTCAAAAGGCCTATATTCAAGGAGGTTTTGTAACCTCTTCAGGAATAATATGTAATGATTTACTTCGGAAACTAGTGTTTTTAAGGAATACTGTTAAAGGTAACCACATCTGTTCCCTTTTAAGGACTAACACAAAAGAATTAACATAAGCTCTATCTAAGCTATGATTATATCAAACCGCATAACACCAAGCTTTATAGATCACATTCACAGCTTTTTTTCCAGTGTGAAGTAATCTGATGAAATCGTACAGCAAGTAAAATATCTAACAACTTAGGTGGATCAATATATGGATAGAATCTATTCAGGTTAGGCAGTTTTTTTGTGTGAATGCATTGTGAAAATTAAAAATTGACACTTCGATACCAAACATATATTTTCCCAGCAAAAAAAACCTACTATTTCAAGGCACAAATAGTATTTTTATTTTACAGAAAATGGCAACTGTGTGCACAAAATGAAAAGCTTGCATTATACAGCAAATTGTGTGTATTTGCAGAACATTGCTGAATTGTTGCATTTCTAAAGCTGGTATTTGTATGAGAATTCGTGTTGGTTTTGGAAGAATAATTGATGATTAAATTTCCTTGTGCTAGAGGGCCCTCCTTGTGAAGGCTGTAATGTCATTACTCAAGTGGGAGGATTTCATATAGTTCAAACCTGTTAAGACATTACTGTTGATAACCCATGTGCTATGCACTGTTGTGTCAGTTGCTGGTAACCTACACCTCACTATTTTAATTTTGCCTGGCATGTGAAAGCTGATAATAATACTTGTATCTCAAATAATTTTCAGAAGTACCACTTTGTATAGGAAAAGTTAAAGACCATTAAACCAGGATTTGACAAAGTGTGACACATGTATTACAAATTACTCATTCTTACACTGTTTGTTTCTCTCCTCTCCAGTTCTAACTTGCTACCAGTGTTTCCTATTTATTAAGCAGAGTAAAGAAAAGACTTTTGCTTGCTGTGCCCCACTTTCGTGCTTTCTCACCATGTGGAGTCACACAGAGCTCAATTCTCTCTCCAGTGCTTTTCGTTTCATGTATATACGCACTAGTTGGAAGACTTCCTTTAAACATCTGGTATCCACAACATAATTGGTTTCCAGGTCATGGCACCTTGTAACAAAATTAAGACCAGGGAAAACCTGGTCATAAACAGGCGCAACAAGGAGAAATGTTTAATTTCTCCTCGTTTTTGCTGTTTCTATGTGTGCTACGCTGTGCTCTTATGACCATACATTGCTGGATGAAAAACATGAGTTGACTAAACATCCCCAAAAAGAGAATTATTAACTCACACTCGCTCAGATTTCTGCCGCTATTCAAGTCCAAACGTGCCAATACCCTGTTTTTAACGATAGCATCACTTTCAGCATAGCTAGTGTCTTTATCCCGCTACTCCAATATGACTTACACATCTAGTAACTGTCTTCATCTCAGAACTCCACCCCCAGAGTTATAGGATACATGAGGTAGATCTGACATAAGAAAATTAGAGATGTCTTAATAGCACCTAAAGAGGACAACTACAGCAATGTTTTTACAGGTATCCATGCATCTAATTTGGACTTTTTTACAAACCTCTGCATTCAGAAGAATCTTGAAAGCACAGACATGTGGGTCACATTAAACCTGGCCTAAAAACACTTCACTGACTTCCCAAAAAAGACTGATGCGAATTCAGTCTTGGTCCTATCCAGTAAAACCCTAACAAGAGTCCTAGATGTCAGTTCGACCATATGCCAATCTATACTTAAAAGTCACTGCAATCCTCTTCTGATATCCCGATCGATTTTTCAGGATTTCACAACCTGAAATTCTTAATCACAAATGCCATCCTTTGGAATCTCTTTCTCAACACCTTGCTAACACGGCAGACAATCTTTCTTTTGGGAAACAACTAAAAACCTGGATAATGGCTGAAACCTTTGGCAAATCCGGTGAAACCCACTGTGGCATGTGCAATACAATATTACATTATATACAATTATAATAATAAATCTAGGGGTATATTTACATGCCCCTATCACCACAGGAACGTTACTAAAAGTGACGTTCCTGTAGTGATGTGTGCTTCACCTTATTTACAACGCCGTACAAAAAGGGGTGGTGATGGACGGAGCATCTGAATCAATCAAACACTCACACCCAGTCAAAACATCTGGGTTTAATCCATCACCGTTCTTTAGCCCACTCTGCCATCCCAGTTCAGACATGGCCATATGCAAATCAGTCTGACCCTGTGCCTCATGGGAACAGTCCAGCCCGAACTGCCAAGCCATGTCTTCCCTGGACCGGAATTAAGCTTCCGAGGACCGGTTTCTGGCATTCCAGCCGTCTTCAGTCCCGCTTGCTTGAATCCAGTGGCAAAGTGAGCAAGGGACTCACGTCTGAGCATACCCAGCCACACTTATGGCGGCCAAAAGCGGTACAAAAGGGGGTGGTGATGGACGGAGCATCTGAATCAATCAAACACTCACACCCAGTCAAAAGATCTGGGTTTAATCCATCACCGTTCTTTAGCCCACTCTGCCACCCCAGTTCAGACATGGCTATATGCAAATCAGTCTGACCCTGTGCCTCATGGGAACAGTCCAGCCCGAACTGCCAAGCCATGTCTTCCCTGGACCGGAATCAAGCTTCCGAGGACCGGTTTCTGGCATTCCAGCCGTCTTCAGCCCGGCTTGCTTGAATCCAGTGGCAAAGTGAGCAAGGGACTCACGTCTGAGCATACCCTGCCACACTTATGGCGGCCAAAAGCGGTACAAAAGGGGGTGGTGATGGACGGAGCATCTGAATCAATCAAACACTCACACCCAGTCAAAAGATCTGGGTTTAATCCATCACCGTTCTTTAGCCCACTCTGCCACCCCAGTTCAGACATGGCTATATGCAAATCAGTCTGACCCTGTGCCTCATGGGAACAGTCCAGCCTGAACTTCCAAGCCATGTCTTCCCTGGACCGGAATCAAGCTTCCGATGACCGGTTTCTGGCATTCCAGCCGTCTTCAGCCCGGCTTGCTTGAATCCAGTGGCAAAGTGAGCAAGGGAATCACGTCTGAGCATACCCTGCCACACTTAATGTGGCTTAACGCTGCCTTGTAAATAAGGCACTCTTTTACACCTTACTTACCTTGAAAGGGGTGGGCAATGGATGTTACGGTGGGCTATCCACCGCAACACCCATTGATTTTGACACTGCCCCATATTTACAAGGGTGGCGTAAAAATGGGGCGGCACCACAATTAAGACCAGGAAAAATCTGGTCTTACGCAGGCTCAACAAGGAGAAATGTTTATTTTCTCCTTGTTTTTGCTGTTTCCATGTGTGCTGCGTTTTGCAGCACACAGAAACAGCAAAAGGCCTTTGATCGTTGATGTGTAGGAAGGTGTTGGGCGGGACCGGAAATTTAAAAAAAACAATTTAAGAAACTTACCTCGAGGCTGGATTCCACGTCTTCTCTGCTTCTGCTCTCATGCCTCCGACAGGAACAGGAAGCAAGCAGTAGGTTCCCTCCCCTAAGCCAATTACAATGCTGCAATGCAGCGTTGTGGTTGTTGTGAGCGCCGTGACCTAGTGCTCAGCCAGGGGCTGGAAGGGTGGGCATATTCTCCATACAGGCAGCCTGCATGGAGAACAAGGAAGTGCGCATGACTTCGGGCTGGCCAAACCGTCATTGCACACTTTAGGAGTGGGCAAACCACTCCTCCACTGCCCTGCTCGGAGAGCAGTGAGGCCCCGCCCACCCGCCTGCCGCAACCCAGCAGGACACGAAACATAAAATGAGAAAAACTCGAAGTTATTGTCATGTTATGTTTCTCACTACTTAAAAGCAGTGAGGCGACGCTCCTCCGCCATAGTGGTGGAGCCGCCCCTGGAATTTTGGTCATTGTACCAGAAGGGTCAAGAAGTCAAACACACTAGGAGAGTTCTATTGGTTAAACACAAATGACATTAGACACCAAAAGCAAAACATTGATACCAAGAACCAAGTCCAAGATGCAATTGTATCCGTTCGAGACCATTATAGCCAATCATTATGTACTTTCCCAAAGGGTAAAGAATCAGATGGGTGGGTCATAACCAGTGAGGTATTCTTCGGGTTATGTATCTTTTCTATTTGGGACCTGTTGTACTGGTTTAAATATAATCTCCTATTTCGAAACCAAAAATCAAAATGTTAGAACTGAATTTTACAGAGCTTAATAATGTATTCATGTAGGCTCAAGGTCATTAGTATAATAGAACACCAAAAGTTATTTTATAGCATCACAGATTTTGCAGCTCCCCTTCTTGCAGCATAAACCTAAGTCTAGATGATAATAGAGGTATGTGACCTCGGACCTTACATGTCTCAATGGATAGGAACATACACCTGACGACACTTGTCCTCTGCGTATCTCTGTCCCCACCTTATTGCACGGAGTACCCCCACAAACACGCTTGTCCAAGACATTCAGATTTCCGACTCTCAGCACATGGCAGATCTGGGTTGCAGCCGAGACACAGGGCTGCCTCGCCAGCTCCATTAACACCATCTGCCTGCCTCTCTAGAACATTTTAAAGGCGACAGGCTGCCTGCATGTAATAAATACTAGAGGGACTCAGACTGATCCTGGCTATGCTGCCTGTGGGCAACTTTGCCTGCCGGTCTCTTAGAGAGCCACAGTGCATGCACCTTCAGAGTGTTCTAGCAAAGTTTATCCAGTGGCCACTTGCTCACAGCTTTTCTATTTGGCGGTGGCACTTAGCGGGATAACTGTGTAGCAAGGTCTCCTTTCCCTCATTCAGTGGTACTCACACGACAGGCCACAGCGGAGTAGCAAGAATGCCTTAGACAGCAGTGCAAGCAAGGAATAATGTTGGATAATAAACAACAGAACTGGGGTGCTGTAGGAACCTCATACCCCCTGGCCCTGGTGCGCAATGACTGCCACACTTCTCCTAAAGGACACAAATAGCTGAACACAGTCGAAAGAGTGCGATGCCAGATGAGGAGTTTAGTGAAGTGGAGTCCACTCCCACCGGAGAGTGTGTCTGTCAAGTACCTGCCAACTTGAAGAACAATCTCACTGTGTTTGGAGGGGGAGGGGCCTTGTGCGAGAAGTACCTAGGAGGCACTTTTGAACCCCACCCCGCCCCAAGGTCCCCCCAAAAAGACCATGCGGAGGCTAGTGTTTGCCCCCCCCCCTCCCCCCCATAAAAAGCTTGCAGAGGTTGGAACCGATGTCCTGGGGTGTTTTCACACCCCTTAATGGACGTCAGCAGTTCAAAGCCTCGGAAAACAAGCTGGAAAATCACTATATACACCTGTTTTCAGCTAGTTTTCCCTGCCACCGTGTGATATTGGATCCTCACCGGGACAGCGTGTGATGGGAGCTGATACCGTCTGTCACACTGGCACCGTGTGAGTTGGCAAGTATGTACCCGTCCACTTCGACCCCTGCCGGCTACACACGCTTCAAAGCCAATGGACGGTGTGTCTAGGAGTACAATCGATACTAGAGTCGACACTGCCTCATCTTGGTCCGCTACTATAGGAAACAGCTACACAGATTGCCTCATATAGCCTTGCAGGGTAGAGCGGGGTGGTCATGCCCAAAGCTTCTATCCATTAATACACTAAAATGCACACAAAATGGTTGCAGACAAAAAAACACATGTGAAAACCTTCAGCTCACCTGACTGCACCTGCAGCAAACAATAAAGCAAGTTCGAAGGGGTTGGGGGAAATGTTCTGTCCAGGGGTCTCTTCTTTCCCACATCTGACAGGAAGCCAGAACACAAAGACATTAAGTCCCTTATGAGCATAGGGTGGATAAACAGCAATGCAATGCAATGGTGGAGTAGCTTCACAACCCCCCACCCTCCACCCCTAGGAACCTGCGGGAAAGGAAAAATAAAATGTTAATAAAACAGTATTATTATAATTTTGTTTTTCCGAGTCTTTAGGGGTGGGGCCATGCCATTACAGCCATAAGAGGGGAGTGGTGGTTAGCACTGCTGTCAGTGCGCATGATTGTTTGACAGGCCATCTAAGGACAGCCAAATCGCCATGCACATCAACATCTCTCCAACCTCAGCTACATTGCCGGGGGCAGAGAACAGTCGCCATAGGCTCCCAGTCCCCTTTTGAGCCAAAAACGAGCCATTCAGGCCAATCCCAGTACTTCTGTCATGCTGGCCAGCATTAGAGAAGCTCTGGGATTGGCCGTGGGGAGTCTGGGAGCGTCAGCACATACACAGAAGGAAGGAGAAGACCGGCAGAACAGCGATCATCGAGGAGCAGCTACGTTATTTCTTTTATTAGGTCTCACTGAACCAACACGCATGCGTTGTTCTGCGAGAGTTATAGTAAGGGGGCTTTAAAAAATGCTCCCAAAGTCTGCAGGCGGATCGGGCACAGTGCAAGTGCGCAGGGCGCGCGCACCATTTGTCCACCTACAGCCTTCGGGAGCATTTTCGCGGCCGCTTTGAAGTTCTCCGTGAGCAGCGTGGCCACTGAGAACCTCAAAGCGGCCGCGAAATGCTCACCATTTGCCACCCCCTCCCTTCCTGCTGGCATTCCCCCCTCCCTTCTCCCCCTCCAGCCTTTCTTGGACACTCTCCTTCACCAGCCACCTTTAACCGATCTGTGCCCTTCATATCCCCTCTCCGTGTTTATCTTTATTATCTACTCCCTCCGCTACTCCCTCCGTTTTACTCTTCCCTTTTACCCTCCTCCGATTCCCCACCCCATTTGCGGGCAAGCCCTTTCCTCCCTCCTTCACTTTCGTCTCCTCTCGTTTTGATCTTTTCCATCTCCCTGTCTCGTCTTTTCAGTTTTCTCGTCACTCTCACCCCTCCTCCCCGTCTCGCTATTATCCCTCCCGCCCACACCAGTTTCTGGTTATCTACAAGAGTGGGAGGAAGGCTGGCGTGCAAACAGATTTTTCTGGCGTAAAGTTTTCCAGTTCCAGTGCTGGTACATTCATATAAACGAGTGAACCCTATTTTTGAAGTGTAAGTATCTGTACCTTAGGGCAGTCTGATATGTCTGCTGGTATAACGCAATCAGCTGCGTGAAACCGGCAGGCAGTGCTGCATTGCTCACGTGTCCAAAGTGTGTCCAGAGAAATGTTCACTACAGACCAACTGCATCAACATCCACTTAAAGCGTTGCCATTCAAAGTTCATATGTTCCTGAATGGCTGGTCTGCCTTGAGCGACACAAGCAAGAAGGGGGCGTACGTCAATCAATATCCGAATTCGCTTGTGTCTTAATTTTCCAGCTGAAAACTATTTGGTTGGAATGTTCAGGATTGATATTTTTTTCTACAGTACGTTATATAGCAAAATGCCTATATCCGCGTTTGTTTTCAGTCGTCACTAGAGGGAGCCAAAACATCTCATGGTCAGCGACTAGCTGCCGCCTCCCCCCCACTCCGGCACCCAACACCCAGGAACGTGGACACGAGACGTGTTTTACTTTTTGGAAGGCGGGCGCTAGTCGCCCGGCCGTATTTATTAAAGTATGAAATTAAAAAAGGTTTTAATTGCATAATCAACAATGAATACAAAAATCAGCAGGACATTTAGTTATACAATTGTTATCAACAAGTTTGAGAGCCTGACCTTAACAAAACTCTAATACATGTTGTTCCTAGCTTAAACTAAACATCCTAAACTTGATTTTTGTACATTTCTGGCCATATGGCAGGGTCACTACCGGTGTCAGGTCCTACAAGCTGCGCCTCCCCCCTAGAAGTGCGCATGCGCAGTGTTACCCCGGGAGTTGCCCGGTCTACGCCCTAAACTCCATTTACCCACTAAAGGAGGGCCCTTACTCTGCGCCGGTGGTGTCATGAGTCCACGCGCGCGGGGTGGCTACCAGCCTAAGGAAAGCGTGAACTACTCCTACCCGCGCTCCTTTGCCTATTACCTTGCCCCTGGAGTTCTGGGAGTGGCCCGCAGGCCCCTCCCCCTGGGCGGGAACCTCCATAGGATGATGCCCGCCCCCTCAGACCTCAAATATGTGCTCACCGATAATGACCTTACCGCATGCCCCATACCTAATAAATACGACGACCTATGGAAAAAATTCTAAAGGACAACTACACTGGCTAATAAATAACAGTATCAACGTATAGCTAAAAGGGAAAAAAGGCCTAACGACACATGGCATTAAATTACAATTCGGTTCACTCATGTTTCGCCAAATAACAATATCAACGTATAGCTACAAAGGGAAAAAAGGCCTAAAGACACATAGCTTCAAATACAATTCACTTCACACATCTTTTGCTACAAAGGGGAAAAATTCCTAAACAAACGCATCACAAAATACACCAACAGCCCACTCTCAGCTGTGGTCCGTACCTTCGAAACTTATCATTAAACCATACATAACACTGCTCAAAACTTTGTTCCAAGGGATGGTGGGTGGGAAAACAAAGAAGCCCCGAACGCGGGGCACAACGTTCAGCGAGGGAGCGCCCAGGGACAAGGGGGTCTCCTGGGCGCTCACTACCTCTTATTCCCGAGGGGCCGGATGGCCCCTCCTATCGCCCGCCCCCCCTGACCCGGACCCACTAAATTGAATCCGGGTCAGGAGGGCCGCCGGCCAATCGGCGGTGGGCCGCACCCCCCCACCGCCGAATGACCACGAGGGGAAAGGGGGGGCGACGGTCGCCGCGCCGCCATGCGTGCGGGGGGGCCGAGGGCCCCCCCTTTTCACATGGTCAGCGACTAGCTGCCGCCTCCCCCCCACTCCGGCACCCAACACCCAGGAACGTGGACACGAGACGTGTTTTACTTTTTGGAAGGCGGGCGCTAGTCGCCCGGCCGTATTTATTAAAGTATGAAATTAAAAAAGGTTTTAATTGCATAATCAACAATGAATACAAAAATCAGCAGGACATTTAGTTATACAATTGTTATCAACAAGTTTGAGAGCCTGACCTTAACAAAACTCTAATACATGTTGTTCCTAGCTTAAACTAAACATCCTAAACTTGATTTTTGTACATTTCTGGCCATATGGCAGGGTCACTACCGGTGTCAGGTCCTACAAGCTGCGCCTCCCCCCTAGAAGTGCGCATGCGCAGTGTTACCCCGGGAGTTGCCCGGTCTACGCCCTAAACTCCATTTACCCACTAAAGGAGGGCCCTTACTCTGCGCCGGTGGCGTCATGAGTCCACGCGCGCGGGGTGGCTACCAGCCTAAGGAAAGCGTGA
The DNA here is from genome assembly GCF_964261635.1 of Lissotriton helveticus. Lineage (NCBI taxonomy): Eukaryota > Metazoa > Chordata > Amphibia > Caudata > Salamandridae > Lissotriton > Lissotriton helveticus. The sequence goes on from NC_136071.1 coordinate 147,416,979, forward strand.
ACTACTCCTACCCGCGCTCCTTTGCCTATTACCTTGCCCCTGGAGTTCTGGGAGTGGCCCGCAGGCCCCTCCCCCTGGGCGGGAACCTCCATAGGATGATGCCCGCCCCCTTAGACCTCAAATATGTGCTCACCGATAATGACCTTACCGCCACAGGCCAGCATTGTTAACCGACGATCTGGCCTCCCCCTCTAGCCCCTGCCTAAGGACCCCCTCCTCCTTTCAAAACCCTCTAGCCAGGCCCAGATATTGTCAGACCAAAGGACATTACCCTCCTCTGTCAAATGCACCCCGTCCTTCAAGTAATACTTGTGACCCCAAATGCACCCATGAGGTATTGACTGTAACAAGGGGGTTCGAAACAACCTATCCAACCGTGTGTTGATCCTCTTTACCGAGTGATTCAACGCCCTGACCGAATGTCCCCCCCGCCACTGTAGTCGAGGTATGAGTTGTGACCATACTAGTGTGCACCCGGGGCAGGTCCTAGCCATCCAACCCGCCGTTGAGATAATCTCCTCAATCAGAATGCGCCTGCCCAGTGTTGCCAAATCATTCTCCCCAAGGTGAAGTATCACCACTGACGGTGGAGACTGCTGGCATGCTAACAGCCCTTGGAAGAATCCCCTAAACTCGTGAAGACACAACCCCCCTCTGCCAAAGAACGTGATGTCCAACCCTAGTTGTGCCGCCCTTTCCTTTTTGTCACCTGACAGGAAGACACATTCTGCTCGCTTCACATATGAATGACCAACAATCCAGACATTGTTCCTCATTGTTTCCTGGTCGCCGCTCCGTGCTGATGAATGTTGCCGGTGCCCGACGACAAATTCCTCCCCTGCGTAACAGGTCTGAGAAACTGTAAGAGAGCGGAAAGAGACCAGGCGTGAGTGACAAGTAATCATAGCATGTCAATCCGAACATAACGTTTATAGCATTCTGAAGACCATCTCCCAATTGTCTTTACTCTTTCCACCGGGAGGCCCCCCGCCACCGCCTCAGTTGCTGCCCCAATCCTGAAGGAGTGAGAGCCAAAATCTTTAGGGTCAAGACCTGCTTTCCTGACCCCCATCTCCAACACTTTCCTGAATTGATACCTGGTCAAGGGGCTCCCGTCGGCGTGACAGAGCAATGCCCTGCCCGCTGAACCTACCAACAGTCCGTGGAATAATTCTACGTGCTTCACCGGGCAGCACGGGTTGGCTGGGGCCCGTTGCAGAACTATGGTGTGACCCCTAGCTTCTTGGTCGGTTTTTGATTTTTGGATAATCACCCACATGGTGTCCCCCATTATCGTCACACCAGCCTTTTGCAAGCCGCCCAGTAGGTCTGACTTGGAACCTGCCACAAGTTCGCTAATTCTCAGCGCCCCATAGAATGCCAAGGAGAATGCCGCCTTAAAAAGAAGCACCTCCCACTCCGAGCTACAAACAGTCTCCAGCGTGCCCAGTAAGGCTGTTAGCCGGGCCAATCCAATGGGCTTTCTCTTATCCTTCTGGTGTCCCTGAATACGGCGCCATCCCCTTAAAGCCTTACGTACCATAAAGGTATTAGTGGGATCCCGGAAGCCCCTAGCTTGAGCGAAGAATGACACCGCTGCCCTATGTCTGGTCGCAGCTGCCACAGAGCGCCCCTCCTTATGCATCCATTCTAAATAGGCTGCAAAGCCATCCTCTTCCGCCCAAAGCGCTTCCCACTGTGGCCCCAAGAAAGAACAATAAGACAGAAACGCCCCTTCGTAAGCCGTCTTGGTCCTGGGGGCTAGGCTAGCGACCACGAGGTCCTGTAATCTGGGGCACCAATCTGCCAAAGTACTGCTGGGAAGTCTGCTGGCGAGGGGTCTGCTGTGGGAAGATGCTCCCTGAAAGCCTGCATTTTGAAGCGAGAAAGGGAGTCAGCCGCATTATTTAAAATACCAGGGACATGTTTGGCTCTAAAATTAGCATTCAGTTTAAGGCACCGCAGAACAATTTCCTTGATTAGACGAAGTATGAAAGGACACCGGGCCCCCTGCTGGTTGATACATTCCACCACCGTCATGTTATCTGACCAAAACACCACTGATTGGTTACATAGGTGTTCGGGCCAGACCATCAGTGCCACCCATATTGGGAAGAGTTCAAGGAAGCCAATGTTGCTGATCAGACCCCATGTCTTCCATTCTTCTGGCCACTGTTGAGCGACCCACCTGTCCCCTAGGATGGCGCCAAAGCCCACACTCCCGGCCGCATCAGTCCATAGGCCCAACTCCGCTGATGTTGTGAGCGGGCCGGGCCAGACCACCCTACCGTTAAAATCCTCCAGGAATGCCATCCAAATAAGCATATCCTAGCGAATTTCAGACGATAGGCGCGTGCGGTGGTGCTTTTCCCCCAGCCCCCTCATCGCGTGGGCGATGGAGCGGGAGAAAGGGCGAGCCATGGGGATGATTCTCAGTGCGAAATTCAATTGCCCTACCACCTCCTGTAATTGCTGCAAAGTGACCTTCTCCTTCCGGAGGCATAACTGTAGCGATGTCTTGAATTTGCACACCTTGTCCTTAGGTAATCTAAAACATCCCTCCATTGAGTCAATCTCGATGCCAAGGAATTCTAAGCAGGTGGTCGGGCCCACAGTCTTCCCGGGCGCAAGGGGGACCCCAAAAGCCCGCATGAGCACGCAAAATTCCTGCAATGCCAGTGCGCACTCCTGAGATCCCGCTGTACCCAGGAACAGGAAATCATCTAAATAATGCATGACCCGCTGATGGCCCGTCACTTGTCTCATGGCCCATTCAAGAAAGGAGCTGAACATCTCAAAGTAAGCGCAAGATATAGAACAACCCATAGGCATGCATTTGTCCATGTAGAACCTGTCCCCAAAGGCGAAACCTAAAAGATGTTGGTCCGCCGGGTGGACTGGGAGGAGGCGAAAGGCTGATTCTATGTCTGATTTCGCCATCAGCGCCCCGGGTCCCGTGGCCTGTAATAAGTTAACAGCCTGATCAAAAGAGGCGTACTTAACACTACAGATACCCTCGTCAATGGCATCATTCAGTGACGTCCCCCTAGGTGCTGACAGGTTATGAATCAATCTGAATTGCCCCTTCTCTTTTTTGGGGACAACTCCCAGTGGGGAACATACAAAATTGGGTACTGGCACTTCAGAAAAAGGGCCCGCTATCCTGCCTAATGAAAGCTCCTTGTCAATTTTGGCGGCCACAACAGCCGGATTGTGCTTGACTGACAATTGATTTCTACAGTGCGCCCTGCCTGTGTATCCCCCGGCTGGGATCCTAAAACCCTTAGAAAAACCTTCTTGGAGTAGGGTGGCCGATGTGTGGTCTGGGTATCTGTTCAACCATGGAATCATTGCCACCACATCCACTGGCGTGGGGGGGCCTAACCTGTTTGACTTATAGTGGCTTTCCCCTACCCCTCTGACCTGCGTTACCTTGCTTGGACCTACAGGTAGTTTCTGGATGCGAGGGGTGCCCACAGGAGGAACATGCATGTCTAAACTTACACGCGGCCCTTGTGCAGGTGCGCCTATTAAAATCCCAGCACACCCCCTTTTTCTCTGGCCCACCTGCCCTAAACTTCCCAGGTACCTCACTCGTTTGGGGGGGCCGAAAGGGCTGATGCGGTCTAGTGAACACCTTGACCGCACCGAACTGAGGGGGAGGTGCAGTATCGGAGAACTGTTTGTGCCAAGCCATGGAATCTACCGTGTCCCATGGCAATGATCTATTGAATTCCAATGCCTTCCTGAAATTGACATCATAACCCTTCCATGCTTCCCCAGAATACTGTTGACTCCACCCCACAATCCTGCTCGAGTAGCATGCCAATGCTGCCTGTAAATCTGGAGGGCGCTCAGCTTTAACTGCAGTGAATACAGCCCATGCTTGCATCCAGTTGTTGAGATTTTCCTCAACCCTAAATCTAGTACATTGCGCCCTCCATTCACTTGGGAGCATCCACTCCTTTAGTGCTTTTGCCTGCTCCATTTCCCTATTATCTAACAACAAAGAGTAAATGTACACATATTTATCCGCCCAAATCATCTCTTTCACAGCTAATGACACATGTTGAGCCAGATTCTCACTCCTGGAAGGTACAACACCGTCCCCCAAGAGCGGCAATGCCACTTCCTTACCAAGTGCGGGCACCGGGGGCGGCTGCCCTTTAACTCCGTCCGGCTGGGGAACACTTGGACCTGCAAGGGGAGAAGATATTGGCAACGCAACACTGTCGGCGACCGGTGCCGATCTGATTTTCTCCACAAACCTCGCCGCCTCTGCCGCATGGTCTGCAGAATTCGGGAAGGCTCCCCCTTTTTGGAGCCATGGCATCATGGCCGTTAACTGAGATAACAATTCGGGTGGCATTGAATCTACATTACCCCCCGGGACAACAGGTACCACTGGGGTTATGCCCAGTGGTCCTGGTACTGCTGGCAGGGCGGGTGCCGGATGTGGCCAGCCCGTACCCGGGATTGTGGGCACCGGTGCGGGAGCAGACCCAGCGTCTACTGGTTGACCTGCCGGCACCGGCACCACGGGGGCAATGGGTGTAGGCACATGCAGGGGTGGGACTACCGCCGGCGGCGCGGCAGGTAACGGATCTACTGGACCTGGGGTGGGGGCCGCATCCCTGGGTCTTTTGGACCTAGATTTCCCGGGCGGGGTGACAAAATCCCCCCTTGGCACTGGTGCCACCCTCTTGCGGATCGGCCTCCCGGATGGGCCCGGGGCATCACCCTCTCTCTCATTGAACCGTGCTTCCAGCTCATTAACTTTCCCTAGCTGTTGCTTAATGTCAATCATCTCCCGCATCATGGCCCGCATCATAGCCTCCATGTTGGACCCCCTTTTTCCACCCCGTGGACCTGGCATGATGCTAAACCAAAAGAACACCCGCTGCCTACTCTTAGTCCCAACAGGCCAACTGTGTGTACCTTTCAGATGGAGGGTCACCAGGGGGCTTTCAGCACCATGCAACGGCGACCGCAACACTAGCGGCTTGTCCGCTTATGTAAGGGGTGAGTAAACCTAATGTAGACCCACCCGGCGGCCACCAGGAGCGATGAATGCCAGCCCCCCGTATCCCTCTTACCGACCAGTCCTGCGTCCTCGCCGGCGGTAATGATCAGCGGTCCCCGTCCACACCACGTTGCGTGCTGGCTGGCCTTAGGTCCTGTCCGCTAGAGAATCGCACCCCAAAATCTCGTTAAATTGCCTGGAATTGAGACATGTATTAGCACAGTGTAATGACACAAGGGCAGATTTAGGGAAATCCAGTGTGAGTACAAGGAAACGATTGAACCCGCCTGTTCACCTCCCTGTTGCTGTGCACCACAATAGTAATGTCAGCACAATCAACCCCAATTACCACAATATCCCCCCTATAAACGACCTATTGCCCCATTAATGTCGTTAAATGTCCGCATAAAGATCCGTATCACCAGCCTGTAACAAAAGGTGGGATGATTGTAGGGACAACAGACCCCTCGTTTTTCAACAAACACTGGAGGCTCGTAATTACAAAGCAGTATCAATCATACCAATCAAGCAGTACTCTAAGATCTATATCCTCAATTCACTTTGTGTAGGGATATGCACCAATAATCACTCAATAATTGAAACAATACATTCGTGAAAAAACATTCCTGATAGATCACCTCGTTTTTTAGAAAATTGCACACTTTGTGTTACATCCAGCACAATGAATTATAAATAAGCCCTGCAATGTAGCGTGAAAAAACAGACACATAAATGCCACTTCGTTTTGTAAACTGTGCACGGGGTCTCCCCTCCAGGTGCTGCCCTGGTCGACCCTGCTTCTCTTCACTCGCTTACACGTGTGCTCGAGTCGCCTCCGCGCTCGTTTAATTACCAAATTGCCCCACACCGGCCTTATTAACAGTCCGCTTGAGTGCGCGTTATTTTTCCTGGCCCCAACGTGAAGAGATGGGCAAATCGCCGATGTGAGGAGCGGGAACGGCCAGTTTTTAAATCTTAAACTACCTCGTCGCCCTAGCGGACTAGCGGAACAAAGGAAACGCGGGAAAGAAACAATCGTGAGGAGCGGGGGCGGGGGGGGGGGGGGGCGGCGGGATCTCAACGTGCCAATTCAATTGTACGGACACCCTCCTTTACCTCATAGCCCTGAAGCGGGGTTCCCACAGGTCCACTGGCACAATTGCAGCGCGAGTCTCACCTCCCTGCACCCGCCCGCCGAGAAATACCTTGTTCTCTGTCCCCCACAGCCGGCCCGTGTAAAATGCGGCGCTCAACGTTGCTTCAGTGTCCCAACTCCTCGCTGCGCAACCGACGGCAGGCACTATACGCGACGACGTCCACCGAGCTCGAGGCCGCACCACACAGGAACCTGTAAGATAAGAAAAAGGATTATCAAAAAACAAAGAAGCCCCGAACGCGGGGCACAACGTTCAGCGAGGGAGCGCCCAGGGACAAGGGGGTCTCCTGGGCGCTCACTACCTCTTATTCCCGAGGGGCCGGATGGCCCCTCCTATCGCCCGCCCCCCCTGACCCGGACCCACTAAATTGAATCCGGGTCAGGAGGGCCGCCGGCCAATCGGCGGTGGGCCGCACCCCCCCAGGGCACGCCCCCACCGCCGAATGACCACGAGGGGAAAGGGGGGGCGACGGACGCCGCGCCGCCATGCGTGCGGGGGGGCCGAGGGCCCCCCCTTTTCAATTTCAATTAAAAAAAATGACGCATGCAACTTATTTTGTATTGTCTCGAAACATTACTAAAGATGGAAATTAATGAAAATTAGGCAATGGAAAATATAAAGGCGTTACAGATGTAATTTATAAGTGATATACTATTTTGTGTCTGTAATTGATTTAGCTTGTTAACTAAATTACCCCATAGCGCACACATCTTATTACAAATAGTTCCCCGGTGTCCAACATCCTGAAAGTTTGGTATCTATGGTCAATGAAATGAGGTTCCCCATTAGTCGCATGCCAAACAGCAGGGAAGTGAAGTGCTTTACAGTGGCACTTTAATGCGGAATCTTGAAAGAGCCGTTAGCTGACTCTTCTCTGAAGCTTTCTGCGTCAGCATCACGCCAGCCAGGCATATGTTAACGAAGGCCTACTGTGCAGGTACAAAAATAACCATAACAATATCTGCAGTGTTTAAAGAGCTTCAGAAATTATTTTAATATTTGTATATTGGAACCGCCGAAAACACACCGACCATTCGCCTCCCCCGCCCTTGAGTTGTACGCTGAAAGTCGTCTTGTTGTTGCGATGCTCACACTGACCTCAGACAAACTTGTGGTCATTCTGTAGTCTTTGTGCTGTCTTTCACCCCTTCCACCCCTATCTCATCCACATCAGTAAACAACAATTCACCTGGTATTATTTGAAAAGCTCTAGTTCCATTTGAAATTTAAACCCTATAAACAACAAGTCGCCGTCAAACTGAAAGTAAATTATTCCTGTCACCTTTTCTGTTCCTCTGCGTTTTCACTGTTTTTAAAGGAAATGTGTGAAACGCATCTCTCAGCAAGTTATCATAGGAGAGTATGGCTTCCTTATAGCTGGAATGTCTGATTACAGAATACCACTTTCCTGCGACGAGCCAACAACGCACTCGGGCCATCCAGGGCAAAGCATCTCTCAACCACACATCTACCCATCCTCTTACCCACTCATCTAACCACCATCTTACCCACTCATATCACCATCCTCTCATCCATTTATCCATCCTTTCACCCACTTATTCAACCATCCTCTCACTCATTCATTATTCTATCCACCCTACCATCCATCTTTCACCCACCTACCCACACATGCATCCCTCTAGCCACCCATTCATCTTTCACCCACTGTGTTCATCCTTTCACCCAGTCATCCATCTTTTCACCCACTCATACACCCATCCTCTCACAAATGTATCCATGATTTTATGCACCCACTCATCTATATATCTTTTTATCAACCCATTCTTTCACCATCTCATCCATCCATCCATCCATCCATCCTTTTTCCCTTTTTCTACTACTAGCCCATCTTTTTTCTTCTTTATTGCATTCAAGTTGCCCGTTTATCTGCCAAGTTGCAGACAGAAGAGATACATGTAGAGCCCCACCCCACTCTAGCTGCTAAAGTGGGGGTTTCACAATGCCAATGCAATAGATCTATGATCTGTGGCTCGGAAGCTGGGGCGTGGCATTTGGGGATGCTGCCCACCGGTTATGCGCAGCTGTCTCTCCCGTCTCCTTGTAACCCTGCCCCTCCTTTCACCAGAGGATCTCTGTTTCTAACCCGGTCACTTATTTCATCTCAGCCTTTCAGTCTATCCTTGTGGCACTCCCCACCACCACTCTAGGCTGTCTCTGCGCTCTTCTAGTCACCCTGCCCCTTCCTTCACTAGAGTCTCTGTTTCTTACCGGTCTCCTCCATTCACTTCACCCCTTCAGTCTCTCCTAATTGCCCTTCCCATGGGCTGTCTCTCCCTCTCCGAGTCACTCCGTTCCTCCTTTCACCAGATGCTCTCGACTTCTTCGAGGACTCCTCCTGCCACTGTCTTCTAGTGGTACTGCCATCCTGTACTATACGGGCTATCTCTCTCCTAGTCATTCTGTCCATCCTTTCAGCAGAGGCTGTCCTTTTCTCAACCAGTCACTCATTTCCTCTCAGTCTTTCAGTCTCTCATGGTGAGGATGGGGATGGAAGAAAGACTTGAGGGGACACCAGGGAGGAATAAAGTGATAACATTTGTGAACCTACATCATTCCAGTGCAGAGAAGCAAGGTGATTGGCCGCCTTCACCAGCTGGCATCTCATCGTGCCAGTGCAACGAGGCTGGGTGACTGGCTGCCTTCAGCAAATGGCATCTCATCATGCCAGTGCTGTGAAGCAGAGTGACTAGCTCCCTTCAGCAGCTGGTGCAGGGTGGCTGGCTTCCTCACACATACACAACCACACACATACAACCACACACATACAAGCACAACCACACACACACACACCACACACAACCACACATACACACCACACACGCAACCACACACGCAACCACACATACACACTACACACACACGCAACCACACACACAACCACAAGCACACAAACAACCACAAGCACACACAACCACACACACAACCACACCACACACAACCACACACACACCCACACCACACACAACCACACACACACCCACACCACACACAACCACACACACACAACCACACACACATGCAACCACAACCACACACACATGCAACCACAACCACACACACATGCAACCACAACCACACACGCAACCACAACCACACACACGCAACCACAACCACACACACACGCAACCACAACCACACACACACACAACCATGCACGCCCACACACAACCACACACACACAACCACGCACACACCCACAACCACGCACACACACAACCACACACACAACCACACAGTCAGTGCACACTTTCACCAGGCACAAACGCCACCAGCCGTCAGTGCACACTTTCACCGGGCACAAACACCACCAGCCATCAGTGCACGCTTCCACCAGGCACACACCACCAGACGTCAGTGCACACTTTCACCAGGGGCACACACACCACCAGCCGTCCGTGCATGCTTTCACCAGGCACACACCACCAGCCGTCAGTGCACACTTTCACCAGGCACACACACCACCAGTCGTCAGTGCACGCTTCCACCAGGCACACACACCACCAGCCGGCAGTGCACACTTCCACCAGGCACACACACCACAGCCATCAGTGCACAATTTCTACAGGCACACACACCACCAGGCATCAGTGCGTACATCAATTGTTAACACATCCACAATTAACTATTGTAGCAATCGCAGTATGGCGCACTTTACTTTTAAACATATTCATCTAAAGCGCAGCATGCCACCATTGCAAAAAAAATAAAAGCACATTTTTTTGGCCTACAATTTATAGACTTTTGTTGCAATTGGTGTTGCAATATTTAGCAATGCCAATAGCTCAAACGTAATTAATGCGCGACCTATTGCATTGCAAATGCTTGTTTTTGTTTATTTTGTCATCCGTCCATCTCCTCTCACCCCATGCCCCTCCCTGCCACTCTGCAGGGAGACAAGCAACTAGTGTGGATAAACACTTCTCTTGGCTTGGGCCCCACCATTAAACATCCTCATCCGTCCCTCCCACTTGCGGGGCTCGCCGCGGGACTACAAGGTGACTGACCGCAAGCCAGACCTCACACACCGCTCTGTGGAGCAGAAACGCGGTGAGATAACATATCATCACAGTAGCAAACCCCCAGATTAAAATAAACTCTAATCCTATAAATACCGGCAGATCTCACAGGATTACACGGAACTACTTCTCATGGCTTTGTCTGTTCTCTTCAAGTCCATCAAATATACGCGAACCATTTTGTGCTTCTTCTTTTACAACAGTTTTGTGTTAGTAGCAGTACCATTGGCCTGTGGGCTTCATAACGCCTTCTACAACATGCAAAACTATAAAGAACAAATGTATATTTTAAAGAAATACATGTACAAACCGGTTTGTTTTTTCTGCACACTGCCTCAAAAATAACTTTACATTTCGAAAATTGCGTGCTTCGGTGTTGTGCAAAAAAGATTGCATTGAAGAAGACACAATCTGGTTGCATCCTACCGCTTTGTTTTGTACATCCTTGTACATGATCAGGGTGCAAAGATACTATTCATACATTGAAAGTTATGCATTCTGTAACTTGTGTATATCCCAATCATATTCTATTTCAATTATACTTTCTCCATGCTAGAAAAACTCTTATCGGATGACATTTCTCCACCAGTATTTTACTTTATAATGGAAATAGATATATCGAAACTTAAGGGGCCCCCTTACAAGGTACATGGACGAGCCCCCCTTCCGGAGTCAATCAGGAGCTCTCAGGCAAGGGGGTTATGTTAAGCCACTGCCACCATCTCTTATTTGATGGACCTGGGGACGGATCTAAAAACGTTTCTGACTGGCGCCATTTCATGTCCTTGATGATGAGCGAAGTGGTTGCTCCAACCACCTTTTACTACAGTAATATGAAAACAAGATTATGGAGGTTGTGAGGTGTGATAAGAACATTTGGGCACATTTGTTGTGTAGTATTTTAATGAGGTGATTGATATTTTTGTGCTCCAGTGGTTTTTTTTGTAGTGCATTATTGCAAAGTGATTTTGGGGTACTGTACTGCAGTTCTGCTCTGCTTTTCTATACGTGCCCTCATTTGCTTTGTGTTGTATTGCATTGTATATGTTATTGTCTTCTGTTTAGTTGTTTACTTAAGTAGGTCAACAAATGCTGCTCCATTCCAGGGAAAAAAAGAAGCACATACCTTGAAAGTCCCTGTGGCAAGCTACCGTTTCCCAATGCCTGAGGTGGTACAATAGCGCTGCTCCAGCTCTTCAACCACTTAAGACACCAGTCAGCCAGTGGCGGCTCGTCTGCTAAGGTGTAGGAGCGTCGCCCCACTGCTCTATGAGCACTGTAAAGAAAAAAGAAAACGATGATAACCGAACGTTATCATCATTTTATTTTTACTAAAACGGATTGGAGCCAGGTTAGGACGGTGGGAGGAGTGGATGTTGCGCCTAAGTTTGCATGACGGTTTGGCCAGCTGTCTTGGGAGTTAGTAAATATGGTAGTCTCACAGCTGGAGGTCTGAGATAGTCCCTGTGTATAGCAGGAGCTATTCGGGTGTGCATGGGTTTAATTCCCATGATATCCATTTAGTCTTTGGTTCAAGGATCCTAGATGAAACTGGGAATCTGAGGATTATGCCCTCTGGCATCATGCCCAGAAAGGGTTCCTGTCATATGAGAATACCATGATTGGCCAGATGTTGAGGCCAAATAACTAAAGCCACTGACTGATGATTTACTGCCCTAAGAATTCAGGTCAAGGTTTTTGCTCTCCTTCCAGTTAAGTACCAGAATACCATTGTACAGACAGAAATAACCTCTTAACTGGACTTAGGGAATTCGCTCTACACAGGACTTCCCAAATATTTGCCCAACAGACTGCAGACAATTCAGAACGTGGTAGTGAGGCTCATCCTGGGTGTGAGTAAGAAAGACTATGTTCCATCATTTGACACACCTTCACTGGCTACCTAGATAGAAGCTAATCTTGTTTAAGTGCTTGTATAAGGCGAATAAAACTTCTTACGAACAAGGACCGACCTTACTACATAAATATATATATTTTTTTATTTAAAATGTTATTCAAATTACAAGGACAAACAATAGGAACAAGGGTTCTAACCAAAACCAGCCAGCATGTCATCACACTGGTACAAAAAGCTTCACAATACAAGACATCGGAGTGCTACATATAGAATGATACATCAAGTGAGCAGCATGCACAATTCAGGTAACAATCTGTCCATACATATACCACAATCTTTAGTATAGTCCATTGCAGATCTGAAGATCACATGAATTATCGGTGGTGAACAAATAGCAGGTTACAGCCAAACCTATTAGACCAATGTCTTGCATGGTGGAGATGCTACAATTACAATGTAAACCTATCCAGTAGCGAGAGCCAACCTAGCACCTCGCTGGGACTGGGCACAGGGGAATCAGATATATTTCGCGCCCAACTTAAGAATGGTTCCCATTCATCATGTGGTCTTGAAGTCGGGGGCATTAGTTCCCAGAATATGCCAAGTTGTGTGTGACCATACGTCACATCAGTCAGCCAATCTCTGAAACCAGGTACCCTCTTTCTCCCCCAACGGATAGGAACCTGCCTTCTTGCATACAATAAGAGAAGTGTATGTAATTTGTGCTGTTTTGGTGGTGTCTTTCACATATCCCAGGAGGCGCAATGCAGGGGAGGGAGCGTCCGTTCTGCTAACAATCTGGTTACCCGCAATAAAGACCTCCTGCCAGAATGCAGTAATTCGTGGGCAGTCCCAGGCAATATGCAAAAAGGATGCAGGGGCATACCCACAGTGCCCACATCTTTCATCTTCCCTAAGCTTCATGCGATATAGGCTGATTGGTGTCCTGTAATACCTATGTAGAAATGTTATATGTATTAAGCGAAGTCTATAGTTTGGGGAAAGCTCAGTCAGCTGCCTGCAGCAGAATTCCCACTGTTCTTCTGTCAATTGAGGGTCAAGTTCGCTGTTCCACTGTTGTGAGGACTTTGGCTGGACCACCGGAGTTGTATTTTGCATACTGGTATACAGGGGCGCAACTAATTTGCCTGGGGAAGGTGATTTCAGGATTTGCTCTAAAGCTGGCAGTATTGGGGAGCTTTGGGAAATCCTGCCCAAAGTGCATGACATGCAGTTTTCAGTTTGTGATACAAAAACAACTCTGTAAAGGACGCAGCGCGATTTTCAGTCCTAGCGGGGGGGGCCTAAACTCACCATTCGGATATAGGTCAGCAAATGTGTACCAGTGCATATCTTTGACCAGGGTTTTACTCACCCCATCTACAATGCAGGGTAACATGGGTTTCGCGCCAACGGTATAAATGGCGCATATAGTATAGGGATATTAGCTCTCTTCTGAAGTGCAAACCATGCCCAGCGCAGGGTGCCTGCCGTATCCACATCTCCCCTTGGGCGTTGTGACTTTTGGTACAGCGCCACCCCGAGTGGCACTGGGGCCACCGCGTCAATCTCTACCGCTACATGAGGCTGATATGGCGTCTGGTGCACCCAGAAATTGAGACATTGAGCCTGGGTGCTTAGAGCATATAGCTGCATATCAGGGGCACCCAACCTGCCCTGCCTCAACGCAAGAGTCAATAGGTCCCATGAGACCCTGGCCTGCCCTCCAGCCCAAACCAGGGATAGCAGTTGTGATCTCAAGCGTGAGAAAAATGTTTGCGTAAGGGAAATTGGCACATTGACAAACAGATATAGAAACTTCGGCAATATAACCATTTTCGTCAGCGCTATCTTCCCAGCAATGGACAAGGGCAATTTAGACCAAAGTTCAACTTTACCCACCAGCCAGGTGTATGCCATGCCAAAATTTAAGTTCCAGATCTCCTGCAGGTTTTGGCTTAACCACATCCCCAGATATTTGACTGCCTCAGCCTCCCATCTCAGTGGGAATTCAGATGTCACTATGGGAGTACCATCCGTCAGTGGGAAAATTACTGATTTTGTCCAATTAATGGAGACACCCGCTAGCCCTCCAAATCTGATAAATTCTCTAAGACTGGATCCGGATTTTCTTCTGGGTTGAGAATGTACAGGGTTCCATCATCCGCATAAAGTGAAATCAGGAGGGTCCGCGTACTGAAACCAATACCCCGTGCTGTATGATGTTGCCGGATTCTGGCAGCCAGGGGTTCCATAGTGATGACAAAGAGCAGGGGCAAAAGGGGGCATCCCTGTCTTGTGCCACGCGATATATGGAATGGGTTGGATAGCAAACCATTGACCCTGATCCGAGCCAGCGGCATAGTATGCAATAACCTTATACGATTTATAAACTGGGGACTTAATCCCATGCATGCTAGTATTGTGAACAAATATGGCCACTCAAGCGTATCAAACGTTTTCATTGCGCCTAAAAAAATTGGCAGCGGCATGTACGTCCGGGTGAAGGTAATGTAACACCGAGAATAATGTACGCAAGTTGTGTGACGTCGACCGTCGAGGGATAAACCCTGATTGGTCTGGGAGCGCAATCATTGGAAGGAGCCGCTGCAATCTATTTGCCAACAGTTTAGCATAGATTTTTACATATACATTAATCAAAGAATGAGGCCTGTAGGAGTCAACCTCCGTTTCTGCCTTCTCAGGCTTCAACAGCGCTATGATTATGGCTTCCCTCATTGACGGTGGCAGAGCGCCCACCTCCAAAGCCTCCTCATACACTGCAAGCAATCTGGGGGCCAGTTCTTCCGCATATGTCTTGAAAAAAGCAGTAGTCAGGCCATCTGGCCCAGGGGCTTTATCAAGGGGTAAACTTGTAATGACCTGGGTTACGTCTTCCACCGTGATGGGGAGCTCCATATAAACTCTGTGTATTGTTAAACCACACCAAGGCAATGTGTCTAAAAAATCCAGCAGGCCTTCTGGGCTGGAAACCTGGGTGGCAGTGTACAGGGAAGATTAAAATCTGGAGAACTTGTTAAGAGTCTCTGAATGGCCCCTAATAGTGTCTCCACTAGCGGTGTTGATCTCATGTATACATGCTGTGGACCTGGATGGACGAATAATGCCTGCCAGTGCACGGCCCGGTCTGTCGCCTTCGTGTGGAAGAGGTGTGGCACAGCGGCAAGGTTGACTGACATGGGGGATCGCGGTTCGATCCCCGGCTCCGGTGGCAGGGGTCTGCCCAGCACCATGTCACCATGCGACTCTGGGCAATAGCTCGCTTAATCTTCCCGATGGCCCCCAGCGCCTTGACACCTTCGGGTAATTGTTCACGCTTTACAAATACTGGACATTTACATTTACATTCTTGCCTCGGCATATTTGCCCAAAAATTTGACCTCTTGCTGCGATTCCTCAGCAAACTCCAGTAGTTTTGCCTTTAGAAGTGCAGCTATAGTGGAGTCGTTTATAGAATAGAATCGTTTCTCTAGTTCCCTTATCTGTCCCTCCAAGGCAGCAATAGTACCCCTAATGGCCTTCAACACCCCAGCCCGCCTTGCGAAGCATTGACCTCTTATGACGACTTTGAAGGCCTCCCAGAGCGAGGCTTCAGTGTCTACCGACCCAGTATTGAGAGTAAAATACTCAGAAATGTCGGATCGGATTTCCTCTTTGAAGTCTTCGTCTAGAAGCGCCTGGGGGTAATCGCCAAGTGAAAACACGCGGGGGCACATCCAGCAAGTGCAGTTTGAGCAAACAATTGGCATGGTCTGACAGCGAGCGTGCCAGGTGGACCACTTCCAACATCCAGGGAGCAACGTCACGCAAGACCAACCAGTAGTCCAAGCGGGACCAGGCGCTATGATGGCTAGAGATGCATGCCCCCTCCTTGAGCCCCGGATGACGAACCCCGCCAAATATCCAGCAAATCCCCGTCTGACATAATATCTTTTAGTGCCGCGCTAGCCTGCAGATGCGAGGTTTGAGCTGAGCCCTGTCTATCAATGTCATCGTTCAGTATGGCATTAAAGTCTCCGCCCCAAATTACCGTATAGCAGCCAGTTTCTCTAATCCGTGACCAGAGATCGCGGAAGAACTCCGGGGAGTCGACATTTGGTCCATACACGGCCACTAGTACATGCCCAGCCTCCCATGTAAGATTATACACCTCTCTTCTGGATCAATATATACAGTATCTTCTCGCCAGTCCACCCCTTTCCGAATCAACACTGCCACTCTCCGTGCGTAGTTGGAATAAATAGATGAGTGTGTTTCTCCCCATCTACTGTAGTGCAATCGGTGTGATGGTTTCACATTTAGATGCGTTTCCTGCATGAAGCATATGTCAATGTTGTGTCTAGCTAGATACGCATGCACAAGTCTGGCCTTCCTACCATCGTTCAACCCCCTAATGTTCCATGTAAGAACATTCAATGTGCTAGCGTGTGGTCATTCTTGAAGTGCGTGCACCCATCCCTAAACCATGCAGCTGTCTCCTACACCAGTGTAACACTCCAAAGTTCCCTGTAGCTGCATGTTGGCATAGAACCAAATAACCAAGCCCCAACCTCCACCCTCCACCCACTCCAACCCCGCAATCAGGTTGTAGCATACCCCTCCCAATTCTAACCTGTGAAAGCATCATACATAATAAAGGGAGACTTCCCATGAGGGCAAGGTAAAGCCGGCGATCTACCCTACCTGCACAGGGTGGCCGGGAGTAATGCGGAAAGGCATTCAGTGGTAATCAATAAACATGAGGGATCAGTCATACATGTGCCCCAGGGCTGTCAGACCCCAACAACCGGTTATGTTGAGCTAATAGAGTGCAGAGCATAACAAAAAATCTGCTTTGTTCGGCAAAATAGAACATCTGCACATCATGCTAACTCTTCAAAAACAGTATAGGTGAGACGCACACCTATTCAACACCTTCATTTTGACCAATATACACTCGTGCGTTGTACTCATAATGTTTAAACTCTGTCGGTGTGCTGGCATCTCGGCGCTCTGCCCATTTTGTGCTGCAATATAGTAAGAACACAAAGGGACCACTTTCCGGTACCCACTGCCGCGACAACCTATTTTAATGAATTTAATGAATCAAATTCGTACTCAATTCTTTGTTTTTTCACAGTTATATCCACTAATCTTCGTCTAGCTTATTCTTCAATCCATTGTACTCATCACCATGTTTACTCTTTCACTCTTAACTTTTCCAAAAAAACGCAGAAAATTCACTGTTTCCACATGCCATAGATTTTATTGGAAACCCAATGCATTTCGGGTAGGACCCTTCTTCAAGGGTTTCTAAAATACAAAAAGAACACATCGTATTTAATACCAATGTTCTAATAATACTCGAAGCCATCTAAATTCAACCATGCTTTCTCAAACAATTCATTAATACAAGTACACTTGTGTCACTTGTAGCTCAATCGTGAATGTCCACTCCCCCTTGCTCGACGTCAGGACTAAAAACCCCTCTTTTGTTTAACATCCTGTCATCTGTGCGTGTTACCTCATCCCGCACTTTTCTTGAGCCCAATTATAATGTCGCACTGCACCGAACAGAATAAAACTGTGCCATGCACTTACCCCGACATGTGAAACGTTTTTCTTTTAATCTATCATTTTCACGTTAGGGAACTGCTTTCCCCTCCCTCTCCTCTCGTGAACAAGGAAAAACCATCAGCCAACCCGTGCTAGCGGCCGTTCATTTTAAGTCGGTTTCCTTCACCTGCGTTGTCACGTGGCATAAAGCTCACTTAAAACTCAGCACTGGATAGCTGTCGTACCGTTATCCGCATTATTATTGTATTCAATTAACCAGAGTGCATCTGCTAGTATTTCAGAATGAAATCAACAACTACACTTCCCACCCCGAGTGTGAGTGAAATGCTCGAATATAAACTTGTAACATGTGACAGTGCAATAACAAAATCATCAACCCAACGATTCTAGTGTTACATGCGTTGAATCAAATGCTTGCTCCTAAGTAATTGCGTAAATCATTATCTCCATTGACTCTAGCTGGGAGACAGTTATTCAGTGTCCATAAAGTTCTACAAATAAGCTAAGCAGAAACCAAATAATAAATCAATCATTGTCACTGAGATGGCCTCCCGAATTTCCTTCAGCAGCACCGGTGTTCTTAGATATCTTTCCGCCAACATGTTTGGCAAACTTCAGAGCAGATTTCGCATCCATAAAGTAGTGGGTAGTGCCATCGTGCGAAACCTTTAGTTTAGCTGGGTAGAGCAGGGAGTAAGGGATTTGCGCCTGCTTGAGGATGCGCTTGGCTGGGAGAAACTCCCTGCGTGCCGCCTGTACTGCCGGAGTAAAGTCAGGGTAGAAGGAGATAGTATTACATTTGTGAGTTATTTGTCCCTTTTCCCTCACCAGGCGCAAAATGAGGTCCCTGTCCTGATAGTTCAGTAGTTTAGCCAGGATTGGCCTCGGCGTCCCACCAACAGGAGGTTTCGGGCCCAGGGACCTGTGAGCCCTTTCAACCACAAAGACTGGGGACAAGTGAGGGTCAAACAGCTCATGCAAGAGATCCGAAACAAAGACCTCCATTTTGGAAATAGCGGTAGTCTCTGGAATTCCGGTAATTCGGAGGTTATTTCTTCTAGACCTAGCCTCCAAATCATCGTTCTTAGCCCTAATAACGCCCAGCAGTTTATCCATATGTATCAATTGTTCCCTAGTTTCCACCTGGAATTCATGGAATTCCGTGTGTCTATTCTCAAGACTGTCCAATATGGTCTCCTGGGTAGTCACCTGGTTCTTCACGGAGTCTAAGTGCGAGGTCAAGGTATCCAACTTTTTGTCAATGTTCCACAAGCTGGAGAGCATTTCCAACATTAGTGTCCGCAAGTCTTCCCCTGATCATCTGCATGAGAGCCTTGGTGCGAGTCGCTCTGTGTGTCAGGGTCGGGGTCTGTGTGTCTCATAGAGCGTTTATTCCAAGTTCAGCTTGGGCTGCTTTGCATCAGGTTTGCCCATGTCGCCGGTACCAGCAGGCAGCACAGGACCCGCAACCCCACTCCTGTATTACTACCCACCACACAGTCAGCCATAGATCAGCAGGCCAAACCAAGCTCCAAAATTCAGGGCACCTCCACTGCAGCTGCGCACTTCGTATTGCCTAATCGTACCCCGCTGACGAACAAGCTGCAGCAGATCAACTGGCGAACACACCTCAGGCAGGGCCTCACCTTAAGCATGGCCCCATGCCCCGTGCGCTATATGTCGTCTTCAGAATGGGCAATAGGGCAGGCCATGCATCGACCAGGCCGGGGCTCCTATCCGGCACCTTCTCTCCGCCGCCTGGGCACCTCGTCATTCATATTCAGGGGTACACAGTGGCGTAGCAAACTTCCCCTCCTGCGTGCCTCTTGGCGTCACCAAGCACAGCGACTTAATGCTCCGCAATTATTCTCTGACGTGTGCATACATCCCCCGATGCAGTATAATGAATGACACAGTCTCCCAGGGTCAGTGACAGTGTGGCCCCATCTACCGTGGTAGAGCTGTGCGTAACCTATAGCTCCCAGTCTGCACTCATCTGACCCGTGCTCTTATGTGCTATGCGGGCCTTACGATCATATCAGCCGCCTCTGGTCTCTTCCTCGCTGGGCTCCAGCTCCGATCATGACCTTCCGAGTCTCGCCCCTCTTAGCCTCCATGGTGAGCCGCTGCTTCCCGATGGCGCAGCTTAGCCCCTCGTACCTGCAGGGATTGTTGTTTAGGCGGCCGCCGCCCTCCGCCACCAGCTCTGCCCTTTGCCGCCACTCAAATCGCCCCAGGCGCCCGGCCGCCGCAGGGGTCGGGCTCCGATGGGCCAGCCGCCGCTCAGCGCGACCTCCAGTAACCTCAGCAGTCGGTGCGCTCCGCTCATGAAAGTAACAGCAAGGTGGGAGTTGGTGTCCCCACAGCCCGAGGGGGTATTTATGCACCACTACAGCCCTCCGTGCACAGGATTTTATCAGGATTTTCTCCCGGCCGGCGGAGCACGCTTACAAAGCGGCCATTCCGCGACTCGGCTAGCCACGCCCCCACTACATAAATAATTAGTCAAATGTCTCCCCTCATACCTTTTTAAGATCCCATGCAGCATTCCCCCTACAAATCCCAAAAGATTGAAGGTGCTAAAGGTGGTAAAGATTTGTCCATACACATGGCTAGGTTTTGGAATCTGAAATAACACGAAAAAATTGGAGGGTCTACGAGACCAGAGGCTGAGTCTGTAAGATCCTTACTGAAATGCCACACTTGTTGGATTGCACAAGATCAGTCCAAGTGGTCACATGACACTAGCTGTGTAGTCGATATCCTATCCGACCACCCACTTGGCGGAGCCTCGTCATATAGGACAACTGGAACCAGGGTAGTGCGTCAAGGCCCAGATGAATTGGCCATAGAACCCACACTTCTGGTCCGAACGGTGAGAGTGTCCATGCCACTACATGGTACTGGTCGTGTGCAGTGCAAACAAAAAAGTGAGTAAGTGATGTTAAAATGGCGTTCCAATCAAAAAATTTTTTTATTAGTATTCACCAGGACGTCAGGTTAAAAACAGGTGTAGAACAATGTGAAAAAATCACTGTTGCTTAGCTATGTTGTAAAGGCGGCCAACATGTTTCTGCCAACTGGTGTGACTACACCGGCATTCTTCAGGGCCATATAGATAAGCTGTTGCTACTGCATGAAAACACGCTAATGTTTTCTTATAAAGTGGAGAAGACAGACCTAGAATCCTCAAAAGACTGTCAAACTACTCGTGTGGTCAAATTGACCATCCTACCGTATCCCCTTGTGCGAATATCTCGAAGGAGGATACACTCCTGTAAAAGAAACAGAAAAGACAAAACTATTTTGTGTTCATTAAACTATATAAACTAAAAATGTCATAAGGACCAAAAAAAGACTCAGCAAGGCTAGTCCCTATTAGAACAGCCAATGAATATTCTTTAGGTTGCAAGAAAAGTAAACCATAGACACTGCTACATGTAATTCAACAAAAAGTGAAGTAAACACGACTTACCCATCAGTATGTGGGAGTCAAACCTCACCTCACCCGGCAACGGCTCGGAGAATGAGGCCCCGCTCTAAGCACAAAAAACATATGTAAACATGTAAGCCTGAATGACTCAGAGGGCTTAAATAGTATCCTGAGTCAAAACTATGTTTTAAAGGGTTTGTGCATATATAAAACTGGTTGTTAGATTGCCCACCAAGATCTAGAGTCCCATGGAGAGTAAAGGAAGGCTGGCTGATTGAGACTAATATAACAAAACTAGACTGACTGAAAAGATCCTATGTGAAAACATATTCTTCACTAGTGACAATTGTCATATGGAAATGTACCGTGGTATATCTAATTCACAATACAATTTAAGATTTTTAGGCTGTAAGAAACAACCATAGCCAATGTCTGCAACTAAGGCTTGATTGCAATATTTAGGCACATTACAAGTCCTTACTCATTTGTAAATTCTAGTTCTTACAAAAGCAAGTCGAACTCTTCATAGCTAAGTCGCTAAACAAGGCTCCTACACCAATTTTGGCACAGCGCGACGCTCCTGCTTACCTCTCCGTCGGTACCTCTCGGCTGAATGCGAAGCCGAAGGGGAGGCGACGACGAGAGGCGAGGCGCGTGGTTAAGTACCTGCTCTGATTGGAGCAATTTTCGTAATATCCGACAGCTGCTCTTCAATTGGCAATGATGATCTGAGCGTCTGATACAGCGCGCATGCGCACCACGATGCGTGCAGTCTCTGGGGCATGCGCAGAGGCATGCCACGGTTGTATAAACAAGCACCGCTCGGTCGCGCATGCGCGGCTGGTTTTTCACAGTTTCTAACAGGAGAAGTGGCTCACAAATAGAGCGTGGTCGCTCGTCATGCTGGACATTATTCTAAAACCACCCGCAAAGCATACCGTGGAGGCAAGGGAACACTCTAGATGTAATAATGTCATCTCCATAGTCTGGAGGCTTAATGGAGGCACTGTGTGAGTACAACAGGACAAAGAGAATAACATCGCCTCATGTTTATGGCAATTATTAAAAAAGTCTCTTGTCTAAAAGACGTTATGAAGTCTGTAACACGCCCAGGTTAAATGAATTGTCTGGAAACAACACAGGGCTAATTGCAAAGTATGGAGACCGTGTAGTGGTGAAAGGTGTGAACTACCCTAACACTGAGGCAAGGCAACGCTCTAGATGTAATAATGTCCTGTCCATAGTCTGGAGACTTAATGGAGGCACTGTGTGAGTACAACAGGACAAAGAGAATCACTTCGCCTCATGTTTATGGCAATTATTAAAACAGTCTCTTGTATAAAGGACGTAATAAAGTTTGTAACCCGCCCAGGTTAAATGAATTATTTGAAAATAACACAGGGCTAATTGCAAAGTATAGAGACCGTGTAGGGGTAAAAGGTGAGAACTACCCTAACACTGATGTTGGTCATGTGGCCAAGTATGAGCCACTGGGGATACAATCTGACCACTATAGACCATGAGTTTAGCTCCTTGATAAATAGGGCGAACACTTCATGGGTGGCTACAAGAGTAGAGCACCCGCGATGTACATACTAACCCCCAGACTGATACCAATGGGATCAAGATCATATATTCCTAATGTCTGTGGAATAAGGTTTTGGTCAATGGAGGGGATGGTGAACCAACTGTTGTATTTTGGTTAAAGATGTATAGAAATGACAACTCCTAAGGGCTTTCATGGAAAGTCAAGGATGGTCATATGGAGACCCAAGGGATGTTGTCATTCAACCCTGATATATCAGTCTTCATTTTGAAGATCCAGCGTTGTTCCTTCAAAAATAGAAATCGTGAGACATCAGTTATGTGCGCTGGGATGAAGGGTTGTTCTAATACCACCCACCTCAGGTCATCTGCTTTGTGCTTTTTGGTTAAAAAGTGGTTCGTCAGGCAGGTGGACTGTTTATTGCACCTTATCGTGCTCTTGTGCTCGCCGATACGTAGCTTAACTTTTCTAGTGGTATGTCCGATGTAAGCCAGACCACACGGGCATGTGATCATATAGATCAATCGCTCAGAGTTGCAGTTCGTGTGGTTAATCAATTTCCATGGCCTCGATGTACCGATGTCTATGGAAAGGGTCTTCCGGGTCTGTGGGCAAGCCGTACAGCTACCGCATGGGTAGTGCCCCTGTACCGGAGTAGTATTCCAGATGGTGTCCAGAGTGGTAGTAGTCTCTCTCCTCCGTGCCCTTGGTCTCGTGTGAACCAGACTGTCTCTGATACTGGGTCCACGTTTAAAGGCAAACAAAGGCCTGGATATTGCACCAGAAGCAGTGTTGAGCATTTTCCAGTGTTTCAGTACTATTTTCTTCACTGTGTTCGATCGAGTACTGAAGGTGTGTACCATTGTAATCCTATCAGTTGGTGTTGTTTTTTGCTGATGTTCAATTAATGCCTCTCGGTTATTATTGAAGGCTCTTTTGTGCGCCTTACGTATCAGATGATTAGGATAATGCCGTTCCTTCAGGTTCCGTGATAACTCTTTGGCGTGTTGTTCGTACAGGCGATTGGAGGAACAGTTTCGCCGAATCCTCAAAAATTGACCCACCGGCAGGTTGTCACGTAATGATTGTGGATGGAAACTCCGGTATGACAGTAAGGAGTTTCGAGCCATGGGTTTCTTATATAATCGACTCTGCAGGCCGTTCTCTTCCGGAAAAATGAGAAGATCTAAAAATGGAAGTTGCTCCTTGCTGTACTCAACTGTAAATCGGAGATATTGGTTTCTTGAATTCAACCACGTATGGAAGTCATTAACCTCTGAAACAGTGCCTCTCCATATGACAATGATGTCGTCTATATATCTGCGCCACAGCAACACCTGATGAAAATAAGGGTTGCTGTGGTTAAGGATATGTTGTTGCTCGAATTGATGCATATATAGATTTGCCAGACTAGGGGCAAAGACACTCCCCATTGAGGTCCCGGAGACTTGGAGATAGAGGTCATCTTGATATTGGAAATAATTCTCCATCATAGCCAGTCTGGCGCACTCCATGATGAAAGGTATTGGAGTAATAGTATCCGGAGGGTTAGATTCAAGTAATTGCCTGATGCAGTCCAGAGTTTCTTGCTGAGGGATACACGTATAGAGGGATTCCACGTCGAAACTCACCAGTAGGTCGGTCTCAACGTTGAACTCGGTCTCTGCGAGTAATCGTAGTACGTCACCAGTGTCCTGCAGGTACGTGGGTGTCTCTCTCACTAGTGGTTTAAGAAAAACATCCACGAAAGTGGATAGTGGCTCAAGTAGAGACCCGATCCCCGATATGATTGGACGGCCCGGAGGGGGTCTCTTCTCCTTATGTATTTTCGGGAGGCAGTAAAAGTAAGGGACCACCGGATGTGTCGTGGTCAGATACCTAGCCTCCTGAGGTGTAATCCAGCCCTCGCAAGATGCTTCCTCGACAAGACTTCTTATCTCATTGGAGATTCTCATAGTGGGGTCCTCCGTTAGTCGACGATAGGATTTGGAATCGTTCAGTTGACGTATGCATTCACTATGGTAAGTGTCAG
The DNA here is from genome assembly GCF_964261635.1 of Lissotriton helveticus. Lineage (NCBI taxonomy): Eukaryota > Metazoa > Chordata > Amphibia > Caudata > Salamandridae > Lissotriton > Lissotriton helveticus. The sequence goes on from NC_136071.1 coordinate 147,441,642, forward strand.
TGTCCTGGATGACAATAGCACCGCCCTTGTCGGCGGGCTTGATTGTAATGTTGGTGTCTTTGGACAAAGTAATGAGTGCCATCCTTTCTGTTCTGGTCATGTTGGAAAACGATTCTTTGTTCGCTTGGTCCATGTTCATGATATCATGAGTGACTGCCTGCTCGAAAGCAATGACCCTCGCTGGCACTTGATGGTTGAGAGGCGTATATGTAGATTTCGGTCTGAGACCAGTGTTCCAATATCAAGATGACCTCTATCTCCAAGTCTCCGGGACCTCAATGGGGAGTGTCTTTGCCCCTAGTCTGGCAAATCTATATATGCATCAATTCGAGCAACAACATATCCTTAACCACAGCAACCCTTATTTTCATCAGGTGTTGCTGTGGCGCAGATATATAGACGACATCATTGTCATATGGAGAGGCACTGTTTCAGAGGTTAATGACTTCCATACGTGGTTGAATTCAAGAAACCAATATCTCCGATTTACAGTTGAGTACAGCAAGGAGCAACTTCCATTTTTAGATCTTCTCATTTTTCCGGAAGAGAACGGCCTGCAGAGTCGATTATATAAGAAACCCATGGCTCGAAACTCCTTACTGTCATACCGGAGTTTCCATCCACAATCATTACGTGACAACCTGCCGGTGGGTCAATTTTTGAGGATTCGGCGAAACTGTTCCTCCAATCGCCTGTACGAACAACACGCCAAAGAGTTATCACGGAACCTGAAGGAACGGCATTATCCTAATCATCTGATACGTAAGGCGCACAAAAGAGCCTTCAATAATAACCGAGAGGCATTAATTGAACATCAGCAAAAAACAACACCAACTGATAGGATTACAATGGTACACACCTTCAGTACTCGATCGAACACAGTGAAGAAAATAGTACTGAAACACTGGAAAATGCTCAACACTGCTTCTGGTGCAATATCCAGGCCTTTGTTTGCCTTTAAACGTGGACCCAGTATCAGAGACAGTCTGGTTCACACGAGACCAAGGGCACGGAGGAGAGAGACTACTACCACTCTGGACACCATCTGGAATACTACTCCGGTACAGGGGCACTACCCATGCGGTAGCTGTACGGCTTGCCCACAGACCCGGAAGACCCTTTCCATAGACATCGGTACATCGAGGCCATGGAAATTGATTAACCACACGAACTGCAACTCTGAGCGATTGATCTATATGATCACATGCCCGTGTGGTCTGGCTTACATCGGACATACCACTAGAAAAGTTAAGCTACGTATCGGCGAGCACAAGAGCACGATAAGGTGCAATAAACAGTCCACCTGCCTGACGAACCACTTTTTAACCAAAAAGCACAAAGCAGATGACCTGAGGTGGGTGGTATTAGAACAACCCTTCATCCCAGCGCACATAACTGATGTCTCACGATTTCTATTTTTGAAGGAACAACGCTGGATCTTCAAAATGAAGACTGATATATCAGGGTTGAATGACAACATCCCTTGGGTCTCCATATGACCATCCTTGACTTTCCATGAAAGCCCTTAGGAGTTGTCATTTCTATACATCTTTAACCAAAATACAACAGTTGGTTCACCATCCCCTCCATTGACCAAAACCTTATTCCACAGACATTAGGAATATATGATCTTGATCCCATTGGTATCAGTCTGGGGGTTAGTATGTACATCGCGGGTGCTCTACTCTTGTAGCCACCCATGAAGTGTTCGCCCTATTTATCAAGGAGCTAAACTCATGGTCTATAGTGGTCAGATTGTATCCCCAGTGGCTCATACTTGGCCACATGACCAACATCAGTGTTAGGGTAGTTCTCACCTTTTACCCCTACACGGTCTCTATACTTTGCAATTAGCCCTGTGTTATTTTCAAATAATTCATTTAACCTGGGCGGGTTACAAACTTTATTACGTCCTTTATACAAGAGACTGTTTTAATAATTGCCATAAACATGAGGCGAAGTGATTCTCTTTGTCCTGTTGTACTCACACAGTGCCTCCATTAAGTCTCCAGACTATGGACAGGACATTATTACATCTAGAGCGTTGCCTTGCCTCAGTGTTAGGGTAGTTCACACCTTTCACCACTACACGGTCTCCATACTTTGCAATTAGCCCTGTGTTGTTTCCAGACAATTCATTTAACCTGGGCGTGTTACAGACTTCATAACGTCTTTTAGACAAGAGACTTTTTTAATAATTGCCATAAACATGAGGCGATGTTATTCTCTTTGTCCTGTTGTACTCACACAGTGCCTCCATTAAGCCTCCAGACTATGGAGATGACATTATTACATCTAGAGTGTTCCCTTGCCTCCACGGTATGCTTTGCGGGTGGTTTTAGAATAATGTCCAGCATGACGAGCGACCACGCTCTATTTGTGAGCCACTTCTCCTGTTAGAAACTGTGAAAAACCAGCCGCGCATGCGCGACCGAGCGGTGCTTGTTTATACAACCGTGGCATGCCTCTGCGCATGCCCCAGAGACTGCACGCATCGTGGTGCGCATGCGCGCTGTATCAGACGCTCAGATCATCATTGCCAATTGAAGAGCAGCTGTCGGATATTACGAAAATTGCTCCAATCAGAGCAGGTACTTAACCACGCGCCTCGCCTCTCGTCGTCGCCTCCCCTTCGGCTTCGCATTCAGCCGAGAGGTACCGACGGAGAGGTAAGCAGGAGCGTCGCGCTGTGCCAAAATTGGTGTAGGAGCCTTGTTTAGCGACTTAGCTATGAAGAGTTCGACTTGCTTTTGTAAGAACTAGAATTTACAAATGAGTAAGGACTTGTAATGTGCCTAAATATTGCAATCAAGCCTTAGTTGCAGACATTGGCTATGGTTGTTTCTTACAGCCTAAAAATCTTAAATTGTATTGTGAATTAGATATACCACGGTACATTTCCATATGACAATTGTCACTAGTGAAGAATATGTTTTCACATAGGATCTTTTCAGTCAGTCTAGTTTTGTTATATTAGTCTCAATCAGCCAGCCTTCCTTTACTCTCCATGGGACTCTAGATCTTGGTGGGCAATCTAACAACCAGTTTTATATATGCACAAACCCTTTAAAACATAGTTTTGACTCAGGATACTATTTAAGCCCTCTGAGTCATTCAGGCTTACAAGTTTACATATGTTTTTTGTGCTTAGAGCGGGGCCTCATTCTCCGAGCCGTTGCCGGGTGAGGTGAGGTTTGACTCCCACATACTGATGGGTAAGTCGTGTTTACTTCACTTTTTGTTGAATTACATGTAGCAGTGTCTATGGTTTACTTTTCTTGCAACCTAAAGAATATTCATTGGCTGTTCTAATAGGGACTAGCCTTGCTGAGTCTTTTTTTGGTCCTTATGACATTTTTAGTTTATATAGTTTAATGAACACAAAATAGTTTTGTCTTTTCTGTTTCTTTTACAGGAGTGTATCCTCCTTCGAGATATTCGCACAAGGGGATACGGTAGGATGGTCAATTTGACCACACGAGTAGTTTGACAGTCTTTTGAGGATTCTAGGTCTGTCTTCTCCACTTTATAAGAAAACATTAGCGTGTTTTCATGCAGTAGCAACAGCTTATCTATATGGCCCTGAAGAATGCCGGTGTAGTCACACCAGTTGGCAGAAACATGTTGGCCGCCTTTACAACATAGCTAAGCAACAGTGATTTTTTCACACTGTTCTACACCCGTTTTTAACCTGACGTCCTGGTGAATACTAATAAAATTTTTTTTTGCCTGGAACGCCATTTTAACATCACTTACTCACTTTTTTGTTTGCACTGCACACGACCAGTACCATGTAGTGGCATGGACACTCTCACCGTTCGGACCAGAAGTGTGGGTTCTATGGCCAATTCATCTGGGCCTTGACGCACTACCCTGGTTCCAGTTGTCCTATATGACGAGGCTCCGCCAAGTGGGTGGTCGGATAGGATATCGACTACACAGCTAGTGTCATGTGACCACTTGGACTGATCTTGTGCAATCCAACAAGTGTGGCATTTCAGTAAGGATCTTACAGACTCAGCCTCTGGTCTCGTAGACCCTCCAATTTTTTCGTGTTATTTCATAGTCTTAATAGGGGTGTTTGAATTTGGAGGGTCTATAAATATTAATCCCCTTGACCCTTCCCAACTTGTTGTTTTTTAGGTTTTGGAATCAACAGGAAAACCTTTGCTCACATCAGGCCCGGCTCCAGGAATTTTTAATTGGGTGGGCCAAGGACGCATTTGGGTGGGCCACTGCGGGCTCGATTTGGCGCATATATGTCTAGGCAGGCCTGCTTCAGGGCCCTCCTTTACCTCTTCTTAGTCTTACAAGGCCCAGTAAAACGCACTCTTTTCCAAATCTCTTTTTAATGTTATCACTCACAAAAAGTGTTTTTTCTATGTAATGTTCCTTTGATGGGAAGAGGATGTTTCTGAGGTGGGAGTATCAGGCAAGTGACACTTCTCGGGCTCCCTCTGTGCGAGCCTTCAGGGAGAATCCCTCTTCATTACTACCTCCACCTGACCCTGGACTCTTCAACGCACTCCCTTACAAGCTTGATTAGCCCCTATTACTCTCCAGTGCACCTTATCTGTCTCACAGATGACCTTGGGCCCCCCCATGTCAGGCACCATCTCCCGGTAAAAACATTAGTAAAATCACCTTCATACTTAAAACATTGAATATTAGTAAAATCACCTTCATACTTAAAACATTGAATAGAGCAATAAATATAATTAGCACGCACTTTAAAGTATGTTCCACAGTGGCCCTTATGGCCCGACTGCTAATTAAATAAACAAAAACAGAAAGGCCGTGACAGGGCCGGCTTCAGCGCTGATGCAAAAGTCTTTTTTGGCGCTGCACCAAAAACCTCTTTCTCCATAAATACCTTTACTACCACCTTCCAACAGTGTACCTCATCCATCCATGCCCCCCCTATTGACCTCTTCCTCGGATTCCCTCACTGCCACCCTCCCCCAGTGCCCCTCGTCTCTCTGTAGCCCCTCCCCCTCATGACCTCCTCATCAGACTCCCTCAATACCACCATCCACCGGTGCCCCTCATCTCTCCCTAGCTCCCCCTCCACACCTCCTCTTCGGATTCCCTCACTGCCACCCTCCTCCAGCGCCCCTCATCTGTATTGCGACTTATATGTATATGTATTGCGACTTATATAGCGCACGTATCACCCGAAGGTATCAAGGCGCTTGCTTAGGGAACCCGTCCTGGTATTCCCCTGTGAGATACCCCGGCAGGGTATCCACAAGGTGAAAGCCAGGCATCCCGCCGCGAGGGGCCGTAGTGGAGATTAAGCAAGCTATTGCCCAGAGTCGCAGAGTGTGACCCCGTGAGTCGAGTAGGCACCGGAGCGAGAATTGTCGAGTCCGTGGAATTTTTGAGCCCGAGACCCGCCGAGGCGGGGAATCGAACCCTGGTCCACGGCCGATCTCAGCTTCCGGGTCTGCCGCCTCTAACCACTGAGCCACGCTTCTCCACACTGAGCCACGCTTCTCCTCTCTCTGTAGCCCATCCCCCTCATGACCTCCTCCTTAGACTCCCTCACTACCACCCTCTACCAGTGCCTCTCATCTCTCCCTAGCTTCCCCCTCCACCCCATGACCTCTTCCTCGGATTCCCTCACTGTCATCCTCCAACAGTGCCCCTCATCGCTCCATAGCCCCTCCCACTACCTCCTCCTCAGATTCCCTCACTGGCACCCTCCACCAGCGCCCCTCATGTTTACGTATCCACTCTCTCATATGCATTTAATTTGTTGTATAATGCTGCTCATATCAATGTAGTGTGTGTCAGTACTTTACACCACGCACACCCTTACAGAGACAATGAATCATGCAAGTATGTAAATCAGTCTACAGGGAATGTAACATAAGCCAATGAGAATTACAAGGTGTAGGAATCATAGGTCATCCATTCTGGTGGGTAGTATATTTTAAGAGGGTTTGGTCTGGGGAAACACAACCTTAGGATTTAAAGAGTATTCCATGGGGGTCAGCTTTACTGATAAAAATGTATATCTGCCCAAACATACTCATTTTCGCAACATTAGAATAATGAAAAGAGTAGGGAAGTTCTAACTATATCACAAAACAAAAAAAGCGAAGTTCTAATTCTACCATTCATGTTTGTTTGCAGCTCTTTGGTGGCAGTTCATTGTTCACTGCCTTTTGTTAGGATTGTAACTTCAGAAGTAACACAAGGATCTCTGTGACAAAGGCAGTAACCCACTGAGCTATCCACATAAAATACAGTGCGTCTGCATTTAAAAAATACTAACAGACAAACGATTGCTCTAAAGCAGGATCATTAATCACCAACTTTATCTGGGCATTGCCATTTTGTATTGTTTTGTTGTTGACCAGCATCGGCTATGATGAAATGATAAAAACTGTTTAAATGAAGCACATACGAAGTATGTGTCCTGCTGGGCCTGTGCAGATTTTAAAAAGATTTTTTTTTGCAACACATTCTCTTACCTACTCCATTAGTCATACTTTGTGTCACAGCCTTATGTGATAAGCAGCTGCAGGGGTCAGGGGGTGACTAGGAATAAACAGACCACTTTTCCCCTGCCTGCATAGAAAAAGAAATATCAACGCAGCAGGACAGTAGGCAAAGGTTACCAAAGGTTACCGTTGTCAAAGAAAGGATTTGTCCCCTTTCACCATGCAGAGATGAAGGGGTGAAAAAAGTAAACAAAGCCTAGTTAACATGTTAATGGTCTTTTAAAGACCTGTTAAGTACTTTGGTGCGGCTGCGATAATCTTAAACTGTCTGTGTGTGTGCCCGGGAAGCTGTCTTCCCGGGCTGACACACACGAACTGTGCGATGCACGCCTGCCTTCAAGCCCTCACTGCGAGGGCCAAGGCTCCTGTTTGGGTGGGCCAGGATCATCTTTGGGTGGGCCGGGCCCACCCGGCCCACCCGCTAGAACCGGGCCTGGCTCACATGCAGGTTTTATAATCGGCTGTCAGCAGAGATTAAAAAATGTGAAAAGTGCTTAAAGTCTGACTCTTCAGTAAACAATTCATTGTGATCTTGTCTTCATCACTAGGGTATGTGTTATTCTTTCTCTTGGTTTGACCTTTTTAGGTTTCGCCTCGCCAAAAAGATGCGCTCTGCGCATCTTTTTCGCGCAGGCGAAAACCTGATGAGAATTGTAGTGTGCTTTGGGTCGGCCCTCCTCATTCATTGGCTGGCTCCGTAAATGGAGCCTTGCCATTGGACGAGGGGCCTGTCCGTCAATGCCGGACCAGACACGGGGGCGTTCCCGACATTCTTTGGCTTTTGCCGACGTCACGCGACGTCAGCCGAAAGCCGGGAACGCCCCCGAATCTGTTCCGGCATTGCCGGCACCCGGAAGAAGTCCAGGTGAGTGCTTGCTTTTTTTTTTGCTTGCTTTTTTTTTTTGGCCCGTTACCCCCTCTCCGTGAATCCTGACCCCGTTCCCGCCCCCCTCCCGCTGGTGCCCGTGCGGTTTTTTATGCATGTTCGGCTCGTCTTCCGGCCCCGTTCCCGGGGGCATTAATGCAATAGAAATGCAACTTGTTTGTTTAATGTAACGCACACGTCCTAACTTTGCGGACACCCACAAACATCCAGCAAAGCTCAGCCCACACTCTGGTAAGCAGCTAAATTACTCCCAGGTCAATCAGGAACAGGCGCTCTCCCCCCGGGTGCCAGGCTGCCCCCCCCTCGGCCCCTCCATCCTCTCGCGCAGGATCTCCGCCACCGTTCAGCAGGTTCTGCGCGGCGTTAGTACCTTTGTTCCCCCTGGCATGCCTGGCATTCTCAGGGCCCAGCCTGACTACCCACACGTCGAGATGTTAAAGATGGATTTTCGGGCATTATGCGCAGCATTGTGGCGGCCACAAAAAGCGCCGAGTGCACACACAGTTGAGCCGGCCCCTGCCCTGACGCGTTCACATCGAGAAGCTGAGGTTAAATGTTTACGAAAAGCATGGAATCTGCTTGCAGCGGCGGTAGGGGCGAACGGAGGGAGGGGCTGGATTTATCGCTTTGGTTTGGTGATCTGCTGGGTGGTGTGTGGCGAGTGGGAAGGACGGTGGCGCGCCCGCAGATTCCCCCTCTATCACACTCGCCTTCTCTTTAGATCATCGTCATGGTGTAAACAAACAAGCTAAACTCCCGGAGATTTACAGTGCCCGGCGTCCGTGACTTCCTCTGCCGCGCTGTGAGATATTTCCGTACAGGCAGGCTAAGCTCTTTCCATTTTATACCTCAGCGGCTTTATAGCATCTTGAGGATTTTATTTTAAAGTGCCAGCAAACACTCCCTGCGCTCCCCGTTGGAAGTGAGCACGACGCTGCTATCTGCATTGTGCGGCGGGAAACTTCCTGTGTGTATTGATCCCTTGCTGAGAGCACTGTCCGTCATGGGGCTGCTTTGTCTGGCAGTCACTTCCATTTGACTTTGACTGACTGAGGGAGCCTGGTTTATTTGTAAAGGACAACAAGGATTTTCATTTATAATTCCGGCAGCGGGGACGGGTGCTAATGACAGAGCCCTGAATAATGAGGGCGCGGTATTCAAGGCAGGAAGGAGCGCGGCCGGGGTTGCCAAATGCGGCAGCCAGAGACGAGACGGACTGCAGGGAGCGCAGGCGGCGCCGGCACTCAGGGATCCACATCTGCAGCACGCCCTGTGTGACCCTGCACACCCAGAGAGATCCGCAGCACGCCCTGTGTGACCCTGGGCACCCGGAGAGAACTGCATCAGCAGCACGCCCTGTGCGACCCTGGGCACCCGGGGAGAGCCGCATCTGCAGCTCACCCTGTGTGACCCTCGGCACCCGGAGAGATCTGAAGCACGCCCTGTGTGACCCTGGACACCCGGAGAGATGACCGTTGAGGATGGCGCGCCCCTTACGGAGGTCAGACTGCCCATTTCACGTCCTAGAGAGAGGGGGCGAAAGGGAGAGGAGAAGTGGGAAAGTTTGAGATGTCGAAAATGAGTGAGAAACGTGAACGAAAAGAGAGCGGAGGGCGAAAGAAGACAGGGAGAGAGGCAGTGAGGGACGGAGGCACAGAGGAGAGGAAGATAAGCTGAGCAGTGTAGGGGGTTGGGGGGTGGGGGTGTAGAGAGGCTTGGAAACGGAGACGGGGTATGTTTGTGTTTCGGGTGCACACGCGCGTGAGCGTTTGAGTCCCTAGTTGTCTTTTCCGAAATTAATTTTTCAGTTGTCTTTCTTAAATACGCTGATATTCCCTTTCCGTTTGTCTGTTATCTCGGCATTGCTTTATTTTTGTTTTTAAAATGCTTTTGTTGTTGCAGTGAATCATTTTCTGTTTGTGTCATTTAGGGTGGGTCAGATGGGGTTCTAGGCGCCTCCAGGTCAGATTTTCACTTGGGTCGGAGCCTTTGATTTACTGCTTCCTTTCTGGGGTTTTATTGGTGTTGTCGGCTGCGCCGTCCTTTTCTTGTAATTATAATTCGGGAGAAGTAAAGTGAGCACGACCCCGAGTGCTGTGGAGTGGAGTGTGACGTCCAAGTTCAGGTCTGAAGGACGGAGTCAAAGCTTTAACAGCAGCAATATTCAAAGTGCCGCCATAACTACTGGAGTGAAGTGCTGTGTCTTTGGGGTTGGAGGGTTGTGCGGCGATGTCCATTCAGTGCCGCCTGTAACCACCAGTGCAAAGCTCTGTGGAGGTCCCGGGTATATCCCTTCAAAGTGCCACCCGTACCTACCGCTGTAAAGTGCAATGTAAAATGTAACTTGGAGAGGGTCTGGATGTTGAGTGTGACCTGAAGCTTTTATTCCCTGCATAGCAGACAAGTGGTGTCCAAAGTCTCGCTGCAAGAACTGTTTTTTGTTGCAGGTTTATAAAGCATGAACTCGACCTGAAGGTATCAGAGCGCTTTACATGAGCACCAGCTACATTACACAGTCAAGGACACATTCATTTTTTATACCTACAGGGAGAGTGAGTGTTTTGCCCAGAATCACAGGACGCTGTGCCAACGCTGAGACTCCAACACGGTTCTTCAGATTCAAAGTCGACAGTTTTGGCCATTAGGCTACCCCCCCCCCCCCCTAAAAAAAATGAAGAGGGGAAATAAATAAGTGAAAGTGGAGCTGATAAAAAAGTTGGGGCGGTTAATCCTTAAATACATTCAGTAACCTATTAATAAATAGCAAAGTGCAGATGGGTGTGATCTCGAAATGCCACGGGAACGTTTAGGAGACTTTAGTCGAAAAAATGTCCTTTAAAGTGCAGTGGAAGGAAAGGGATTCCCTGCACTTCAGCTTCACAATATAAGTGTACCGCGTAATGTGTGCTAACGTGTTCATCCGAAGTGCAGCGGTGCTGTCTAGTATAGTATTTACGGTTGGAATGAGTTAAAGTGTAGGCGACATCTGTACACACAAAATGACCCGGGTATATGGATTTAAAGTCCAGTGATTGTGCACAAGCTTAAATTGAATTAGTGTGTGAATTTAAAGTGAAAATCAAATGAGTAATGTGCTTTGAACGTGCTGCAGGGTGTACGTTTAAATACGTTACTGAATAACGCGCAGCTGACATAGGTGCCCTTAAGTGCAGAAGGGTGTATTCGAGTAAAGTGCTATGAGAAGGGAGCCAGGTCCTCACCCAGAGGGACAGTGCGTCCATTTAAAGTGCAACAAATAATGTTTGAGGGTGCAGTATGTAAAGTGCAGCACTGGTGCATGATTTTCGAACGCAGCAGGCACCTCTTGTGCTCCGGTGATGTAGTAAAGTGCAATTGAGGAGTGCCGTAGGGGGTGTACAGTGCAGCGAGGGAGTACAAGAGTGTGCATTAATCGTGCAGCTAGCAGGGTTTCGTTTGCAGTGCAAGGGTCGTTGCTGACACGTCTCTGTAGGGCACATCAATTGTAGTAGTTGCAGGTCGTCGGAAGAGGATACATTGCGACGATTTTAGACTACCATATTTGAGGAAGCCTCATCTATGGTTTGTTTTTCAGGTGTGGTGTGAACCAAGATCTTCTCGTTCTAGTAATATCATATATTTCGCTCTTACTTATAGGGCGTTCAGGCAGCCCTCTTCACCCATTGGTCTGCTGTTGTGCCATTCACACTTCTCTTCTGCTCGCTGCTTTGAACCCCCTGGCCCAGCCCACTTCAGCCATTGGCTTACTGCATCCTGAGCGAGGGCAAAAGCAAACCCTGTCAAAATGAACACATCCACATGCAAAGTAGCACCCCCTCAGGGGCCACTTTGACACTGTTTGTTTCGAGAAAAAATGCGTGTTTATATTTTTTTAAAATATTAGTGAAGGCCTGGCAACTTCAACGGCGGCGTTTTATGCAATCGATGGCAATACAGAACAACTATTAACCAAACCCAAAGCCTGGAACCCAACGCTAGATGGATTGGCTTTGCTAATGTTTGCTTTCCTATGTTGCCCATTGTTTGCGAAGCTCCAGTTACACAGAAGTCCGAGAGAGATACTCTGCGCAGTTTCTAACCATTTCTAAACCTCCAGGCTTGTCCTCAGTCTCCCTCTGTGTGCAGTGAGTCCCTCCTGGCTTGTCCTCAGTCTCCCTCTGTGTGCAGTGAGTCCCTCCAGGCCTGTCCTCAGTCTCCCTCTGTGTGCAGTGAGTCCCTTCAGGCTTGTCCTCAGTCTCCCTCTGTGTGCAGTGAGTCCCTCCAGGCTTGTCCTCAGTCTCCCTTTGTGTGCAGTGAGTCCCTCCAGGCTTGTCTTCAGTCTCACTCTGTGTGCAGTGAGTCACCCCATGCTTGTCCTCAGTCTCCCTCTCTGTGCAGTGAGTCCCTCAAGACTTGTCCTCAGTCTCCCTCTGTGTGCAGTGAGTCCCTTCAGGCCTGTCCCCAGTCTCCCTCCCTGTGCAGGGAGTCCCTCCAGGCCTGAAATGAGACTCCGCCTTTGTGCAGCTAGCTCATGCAAGTGGGTTCTAGCCTGCACCAAAATAACAGATACAACTTGGTTTTGTTTTTTCTTGCCTTCTGCCTTTTGATTGTGCCTGTGCCTGTTCCCGCCCCCCCCTCCCGCTGTCCGTGTCTCCGGCCCCACTTGTAAATGCTTGTTTTATTTTTGCAGTATATTTCCTTGGGAAAGCACATGTCTGTAGTTGCATTTGGGGAATGAATCTCTGAAACTGAGATCTGTTTTGAATTTGGGAAGTGCTTCTCTTAGAGACAGCAGCATAGTGTGGGCTGTGAGAGCTGTGTGGGCTGTGAGGGCTGTGTGGGCTGTGTGGGCTGTGTGGGCTGTGAGGGCTGTGAGGGCTGTGAGGGCTGTGTGGGCTGTGTGGGCTGTGAGAGCTGTGTGGGCTGTGTGGGCTGTGAGAGCTGTGTGGGCTGTGAGGGCTGTGTGGGCTGTGTGGGCTGTGAGGGCTGTGAGGGCTGTGAGGGCTGTGAGGGCTGTGAGGGCTGTGAGAGCTGTGAGAGCTGTGTGGGCTGTGAGAGCTGTGTGGGCTGTGAGAGCTGTGAGAGCTGTGTGGGCTGTGAGAGCTGTGTGGGCTGTGAGCGCTGTGAGGGCTGTGAGGGCTGTGAACTGTTGGCAATGTAAATAACAATGCCATTTATTTATAAGTAAAAAAAAAATAAGAAATGTCATGAGCAATGCCAATAGCTCTAACTTTTCCAAAGGCGAAACCATTGCATTGTAAATGCTTGTTCCAAAATATACGTCAAATACTAGGATGTCCTCCAAGGCCACTGATGCACTATACAAGTTTCCTAAATAAATAAAAGTGATCTTACGCCCCGAATCTGAAGAAGCCTCAATATATACTTGAGCAATGGAACCTGTACTTGGTTACATTTTGTACTTCAAAAGGATCACTACAGTACTGCAGTGGAGAAGCGTGGCTCAGTGGTTAGAGGCGGCAGACCCGGAAGCTGAGATCGACCGTGGACCAGGGTTCGATTCCCCGCCTCGGCGGGTCTCGGGCTCAAAAATTCCACGGACTCGACAATTCTCGACTCTGGGCAATAGCTTGCTTAATCTCCACTACGGCCCCTCGCGGCGGGATGCCTGGCTTTCACCTTGTGGACACCCTGCCGGGGTTTCTCACAGGGGAATACCAGGACGGGTTCCCTAAGCAAGCGCCAGGATGCCCTTTGGGTGACAGGTTTGCGCTATATAAGTACACCTACATTTACATTTACATTTTCCTGCAGACAGCAAGCAGCTGCCAGGATCAGCACTGTGTCGCTGTCACCATTGAGCTTAAAAGCAACCCTACCCAGCAATGAGAAGAGGAGGCTATGACTGTCCCTGCCACTGCTCAGCTGTCAATGATATTCATGGAGGGCTGACTCGAGGGAGAGCCAGCCTAGAAAGCCAAGAAGATCTGACGTCTAGCTGCCTGGAACTGAAGAAACCCTCTCAAAAGATGAAAGGCTTAAGGGTGTGCAGGTAAACCTAGATACTGTAGTTAGCTACTGCTTCCTTGCATTAGCCCACCGACTGACCTGTATATGCTGTTTCCCCAAAGTGAGTCTGGAGTAGGACTTTAAAGATATTTGACTCCACTCTCATCTCTGCCAACACAAATAGCGTATAATGAAAAAACCTTACCGTATCAGACAGACTGGAACGGTAGGTCCTGTCCCCTTATGAGCATGGCCTTGTGCGAGTCTTTCATTGGAAAAGCCTGACGAAGCTGAGTTTCAGAGGTCAATAATAATTCAGCTACAACCTACTGCTCTTAATTTATATTGATAGTTAAAGGTCCAGATATCATCCTGGCATTAAACTAAGTTCCCTGACAGCCTGGCTGATGCCCCTGGCCTCTTGGTTAATTCAAACGCCAGACATATTGACTGCAAATTTGTAAGAGGGTAGATGCAGGCATAACATGGCTTAGAAGAGCAGATACATTAGGACATACGCTGAATGGAGTCTGGGAACCAAAATAATAGGGTTCGTCAAAGACATAGCAATGCCCTCAAGGCTCCAATAAGAGTACAGTGGATATGATATGCTCCATTCCAAAACACTTGCATATCATGCTATCAAAAGAATATGTTACTTACATCTAGGGGGAAGGCAGTTATCACCCCCTGATTCCTAGATTCCAGAAGTGGCAGGATTTTTGTGCTCATCAAACTGCATATATGTTTTTGATTGTGAATAAAGTCACATTGCTTTTAAAGCCATCACTGCCTGGCAAATTACCAATATTGTGCCATAATTTAGTATGACTAAAACTTTTATCACATCTTAACAGTACAAACAAAGATCCTGTGAGATAATCACTAACAACAAGGAACTTGAAGGAAAGGCCTAACAGAAGGTAAGTAATTCATCTGGTTAGCTGGTTACTAAAACCTCAGCAAACTTGCATTCCCATTCTATGTAAAACAGCGAAAGGGAAACAATAAAAGAGTTAACATGGATTATGTGGGAGAAAACATTTACACCGTGCTCATTGAGTGGAGAATAAAGTGCCTCGTTATTAGTACACGTTTGCCCCTCAGATAAAATGACAACATTTTGCTTAACTTTTTTTCTCTAGTATGGCAATTCATCTTTATAGTAAGCTCTCTGCTGAGTGCAATAATGCCTCCCAGGCAAATATACGCTGTAAAAGAGAACTTCGAGCAACATTGCTGACGCCCTGACAATCAGTGGGCTATTTATTTTGGCTGAAGTTATCTGCCAGCATGAGTCTGGTGTTATGTCTATAGAAAAGAAATACAGACACAGTAATACAAACAGCCACACAGGCTGCCGAAATATATATGGGTCGGACTGGGAACTGGGAAGTGCTCGGCCGGCCCCCGGGGGAAGGTCAGAGCTCTTTGCCGGGGCCGGTTTTCGGACGATTTTGTTGCAGGGCCGATTTTGCAGCTATGCTCGTTTAGGTTATCTTCACCCAGGCCCGGACTGGCCAGTCCGGGCCTGGGTGAAGATAACCTAAACGAGTACTGATGGCTAACATAACGTTTTTTTACAGCTACGTAAACTTCCCGTTTTAAAGACGAAGAGGCATGTAGGAGATACGCATAGTTTCTCATGATTTGACTTGATCATATGCTCCTTTGTTTCACATTTCAGACATGACTTGTTATATAATGCTGCACTGAGCTGAGCGTTCCTTACTAAAATCGTAGCATGTGCTATATACAAGCATGCCACTCACAACTTTCCATTTCTATAGCTAAGGAGCGGGGTGTTATACAATCCTCATCACTATGTCCTCGTGGTCACATACTCTCATTCTGTTTGCACACACTTCTAAATCTTAAAGACAGATTAAAAATGGCAGTGATCCTCGGAGGTGATTTCAAGGTTAATGTGGATGACAGCAAGCAGGCATAATATATGGACTTTATTGGTGTCTATTTTCATGAACATCTGGATGGTTTTCATTATGAATGGTCTATAAGACAGAGGGGCGCATCAATAAACCAATCATATTTGGGGTCCAAGAGTCTAACTATCCTGATTACAGACCCAATTCATGGTACTTTATAAAACTTACAGAGCAGGTCCGAAGGACTTTAAAAGAAAGTTTGGGCTGTAGTTGTGTCAAATGGAAGTCAACAGATCCTTAAAACCAGGTCGTTAGGCTGATGTGCACATTTATGGGCATTAAAACAAAATGGGCTACATCAGAAAAGTCAGAGCTGGGGTCTAAGTGCGATCTGGGAAATTACTACAGCTAAGAAATTGAAAAAAGGGTAGGTCAGAAGGTGTCTCTTTGATTTAGGTTAAGAGATACAACATTCAAATTAGTTTATCTAAATGACAGACAAAATGAAATGGGCAAATTTACACCACAAAGCACCAAAACGGCAAATGTTTTAAAGGAAACCCAAAGAAAGCACAGACTGCTCACGTGCATTCAACATGTTCCTGTGATACAACAGACTGTGGCGATACTGCATAAACAACCCCTGCACCCCCAGGATGTTTAAAATATGTCACACTGAAATATTAGCAATAATATTCTAGTTTTTGCTGCATTTAAAATACATATGTCAGTACATTGTGTAGAATGAAGTTGGGGGTGCGGGCGGGTGATGGTAGGTGCAACTCCACACCCCCAGCTATTTGGGCGAGTGGTAAGGGTCAAAGAGGGCAAGTCGGGGATTGGTAAAGGGTGGAGGTAGAGCCAGGGCTGTGAACGACCCCTTTCTTTTACGCACTTGTCATGAGCCGTACATACAGTTGCTGTTGCCTAGTTAGTGTACCCGAACACCTGATGTTTGAGGAAATTATGGGGAATGGTTGGTTCTTGGGGTGCATAACTTGTTCGTGTTGGTTAATATTCATTAGGTTTGCATTTGATGAGACAGGTGCGTACAAGTGGAGAGTTCTTCACTCTCACTGATGAACAGGTGCGCTGTGGGGGGGCAGATTGGAAGTTTGAGGATGCGTTCATAGTTGGACTCGTAACGTTACTGGTCAAGGTGATCAGCTAAGGGGAGAGAGCAGACGTGGAAGTCTGGGACAGTTGTGAAATAGTATGGAGAGGTTAGACATCACTTTGGTTAAAAGGTGTTGAACCGGTGGCTTGGAGCAAGGAAGTTGTTGGGTAAGGGTGATTATGGACATGGGACCAATGGATGGTTTTTCACTAATGTTTAGTAAGGCCAAAATATCCTGTAAGGCATGTGCCACGGTTGTATACAGTGAAATACATGCCTATTTAACAAAAGCAGCCTTTTTTAAACTGCATTAGGTGTCTTCCTTGGTTTGCACAAAGCTTATTGTGGCTCCTGCATTTTCATAAGCAATGTAGGAGCGAGAATGGAGTTTCACAACAGCAAATAAACCTATACATGCAAAACACAACAACGGTGCTACGCTGCACACGCAGAAGCGCCAACATTAGCTGATGGGGTGGTAAGCATCATAGCTTCTATTTAAGACAGTGCAAGCATTTCCAAAATACAACATTACATGAACCCCTCCCCAAAGTTTGGAGGAAGATTTGTAGCAGCACTTTGTATATTTCCCGAGTTGTGATTTAATTGTAAAAAAATATTTTAACACAAATCAACAAGGAAACAAAAATATTGCTCTTTCTGCTATTAAGCCTCTCTCCAAACTGCCCCAGTTGTGTGTCAAGCTTTGTTTCCATGTAGAATGGACAACGTGCCCTCATGTGTCTTCCAAAAAGCCACTGACACCGGCAGCGTGCTTGCAATGCCTCTTTACCTGTGCTGCAGTCCCACCAACCCCAGGGTGATGACATGGGGCACATCTAGCTGGGTTGGCCACTCTCCTGCGGCGATGCAACCGAACACTCCGCATTCCTCCCTGATGCCCAGCTCTTCAAACTCCATGCTGCTGCTGTACTCCCACACATGTGTGCACACACTAGAGCGAGAACTTCAAAAGACACATTCAAACTCCTCCCACTCCTCTAGACCAAGAATAAAGACGACTTAACCTACGCTGGACTGCCATCTTTTAGTGGTGTTAATGCCAAAAAACAAAACGTTGCCGACTAGGCTTACCATTCACTACTCAAAACATTTTTGGCCAATCATTGAGAAATTTGAAATATTATTTAAGGTGACAACAAAAAGTGTGCTTTAAAGTCCTACGGTGTATGATTTATTTTACAATAAAAAGCCTGTTTAAATAAAATGTCTAACATGACTAACTATTTAAAATTATTAATTTATTTTGGAAAGACAGAATGAATGATTTAGGTTTAACCATGAATCGTCAGTTGTCTGGTAAACAAACTAACAACAAGAGGCAGCGATGTGGTAGAACAGTCCACGCGTGACCAAATGATGAGTGTTTATCTCTGTATGCGTCTCATCTTTTTTATTTTAAAAGCCAGGCGAACTTGTCAGAAGTGTACGTTTTCTTCCGTGTTGGAAACGCCATCATCCTGTTTCTGTTGGGCTTGGTTTGTAACAATTTTCTATTAACAAGCATTGGCCGCAAGATGGCAGCTTTGCATGCACGTTCACACGCGCGTAACAGACATCTGGTGGCCGGCAACAGCCTTTGGAAGCACTTCCAAAAGCCACTGACTAATGTCTCTCCGAGCAGCGCATGCGCTGACTCAGCAAGACTTAATGAATAGAGCATTAGAATGAACAACAATTTAGATATACTTTATGTATGCTTAACTAGAACATAATTGATTTATTTGTTGCAGCGCATCCAACTAGCCTTTGTATTCACAACTGATACTAAACGCAGCTTTTAGCTTAAGTAAGAAGGTTCTCATGAGAACTTTCCTCCATGTTGCTAACACTTGAAACAGTGTTTTGTTATGTATCGGTGTGAAGGTTTACCGTGAGAATCAGGACAAGAAGCAACTGATGTTGACAACACCATCGGATGAGTGGTTTCCATTGGAGGAGAGAATCGGACACCCACTAAGTTTCAATACATTAGTGTATGATTTTATATTAATGAGTGTTCCAAATTCTTTAGGAGATCCTGCATTACCCTTTATGACTCTGCTACAGGAGAGTAACTCTATTGAATCCTTATCCTCATCTTTTGTTACCTGCAGCTATTGCTAAAGGTGACTTTAGTTTACCCTGTCTCAGATATTCTCTGATCAATGCTACTGCAACAATCATTTCGCTAACACCGTTATTCTGACTGTTGCTACTGCAGCTGTGGGGAACTCGGCTGAGTTTCCAGAACAACTCTTTATGGGAAGATCTACTCTACTGCTCTGAAGTCGTGCTCTTTTCTGAAAAAGGAACTGTTCATGGGTTTCTCTGCGTAGGGTAGATTAGGCTCTTCAAGTAGATATTCACTATTTCCTTTATGGAACACTCTGTATTGATTTATGTTGTCACTAACCAACCTTTTACTTGATATTTCTATACACTGCACTAATCTGAATAAAGATGACAAAACCATATTAATCCTTTAACCTCGTGCGTGCGTGTGTCGGCCGTTGCGAGCACTACCTCAGTAGTGCTGCTCACGTCCGTTGGCCGACACGGCGCTGCCGGCGCATTCGAATGCCTGCACCGCGGCAGAATTGCCGCTGCAGTAAACAGGTTAAGATAAATAAAAGTTTAAAAAACGCCTTCAACCTTTCACCATTGAAGGAACATGCCAAACCCTTCGGAGATAGCGCATATTATCAGTCCTATTTTAAGAGCACAATCGATTAGTTTGTACCAACTTTCTGTGACAAAGTGATAAATCCTCTGGTCTGTACCTTTATGACATGAAACATTGCAGGTCTAAAGGCAAAAAAAGATGATGAACAATGGCTAACGGCAATAAAGGTGGGTCACATTTTTGCACATCAAGAAACCTGGGACACTTTTGACTCTTTTGTAATGGATGGTTTTGCCTCATTTTCTAAACCTGCATCCCCATCAACGGTAGGAAGAGCAAAGGGTGGCTTGCTTACCCTAATTTCGTTAAAATTATCATGCACCAACGAGGGTCTGCCTAGCCTCTCTCCACATTTATTAGCAGTAGAATTAATATTTCCAGGTAGTGTTACTTTGGTGATAGTAAACTTTTACAATTCATTTTGTAGGGTTTATCAGAGTGAACACCGAACTGCTCTTTTAAAGCTTTATAGAGGATTTTGCACAGGAGAGAAAAGCTCCATACAAAATAATTATAATGGGGGGATTTTAATATACATTGTTGCAAATTGAAATGCTTGTCAGACGGAGAGCTTTTTGAAGATTTACCACCCATGGCTCATTTTGAACACTCTAGCCAAGGCGCCCGGCTAGAAAGTTTATTAGCAAGCACTAATCTATACTGTTTAGAGTCCGGGGAAGAAGCAGAGGTGATACCATCTTTTTTTGGGAGACGCTGCAGTTCTGCTATAGATTATGTTGTAATATCTGCCCCTTTATACCAATATATACGGGAAGTTAGGGCGGCCCAAACCGGTTACAGTGACCATGATCCCATTATTGCAGAGTCCAAAGGTCTTATGGTTTTTCGGGGAGTTAAAAACCTTCGCTAATGGGGATTTTCGACCCTCGGACCAGGATCGAAAGCAAGACGGGAGAAAATTGTCCCTGAATTCTTTATAGCAGAGTTATACATGGAGGGCAGAGAGAACATTGAGCAAAGCCTTAATGAACATAGGCCCCTAGTACTTCTGTGGGCTCACTATGATAAACTAACTAAGCTAATTGGTAAGAAGTTAACCGGTAAAAAGATGCTGGTAGGCACTAAGGAGGTCAAGTGGTTTAACACGGACTGCTCTAAAGCCCACGAAGCACTTATGGTTGCAATAAAAAGCTTACCCAGAAATCCCGACCTAATTAAAACCCGAAGGAAAGCATATGGTTCAGCCTTAAAATTAAGGAAGGCTGCTTTAAGGGATCAGGCATGGGAAGACCTTACACAGGTGAGTGCACAAGCTGATAGTGCAAAATTATGGAGGGTAGTAAATAGCTCCTTTTTTAAAGATAATACTACAAGAATAGAGTGTGTAATTTCAGCTGTCCGGTGGATTAGTCACTTTGGACAGATTTATGCAGAGGTTGTCACTAAACAAACTGGTTCCCCCATGGGAACCGAGTGCCTTATCACTCGCTTTAAGGTTTGAGGTAAGAGAAGTTCAAAACGTGATTGAGGGCATGTCTGCACGAAAAGCCCCTGGGCCCGATGGAATACCTACAGACCTCTATAAGTCAGACTTGGCCACATGGGCGAAAATTTTAACCGGGGTGTTCAATGCTGCTATAAGGATAGGCCAGCCCCACTCATGGTCAACGGTGGTGAATTTGCCAATCTACAAAAAGGGTGCTAGGGACGATCCCTTCTGTTATCTTCCAATTTCCTTGTTGGACTCTGCAGCGAAAATAATGGGCAAAGTAATCTTAGATCGCCTAAGCCCCTGGTTGGAAGAAAAGGATGTATTGTCAGAATTACAATTTGGTTTTCATAAGGGCAGAGGTATAGTGGAACAATGTAAGAACCTACTCATGATTACTAGTAAATATACCCTAGCCAAAAAAGGACGTATGTTTTCGGCTTTTATGGATTTGACATCCACTTTTGACAGGGTAAACGGGTCTAAGTAATGGCAACTGTTGCTGGAAATAGGGATGGATAGGAATTTAGTATGTTTCCGGCACTGGTCCCATCTTAATTTGTCCGTCTCTGTAAGGTATAACGAGAATGGCTCCCTAACCAATGCCTGGAAGGTAAAAAGAGGAGTGAGGCAGGGGTGCATTCTTGGTTCAGCGTGTGCTAAAGAAAAACACTTTGGCAAGAGCAGATGGAGCTTCACTGAATCTTGCTAGAAGATTCAGGAGTAAACCTATACAACCACTTCTGAAAATTTACAATGAGAAATGTGTCGCTATGACAGTGTACTGTAGTGTGTTGTGGGGTTACAAGGATTGTGATGAACTCCAAGGGGTCGAAAATAAATCTCTACGTAAACTCTTAGCTGCTCCTTCAAGCACTCCAGCTTTTATGGCACATGAGGAATTAGGGAGGGCTACATAACAGATAAAATTGTTGTAGCACCCCTGATATGGTGGCTAAAAAGATATAGTGGCTTAAAAGATAAGCCAAACCTAAACCAAACTATTTTGGAGGACTGCATGATGTTAGGCAGAGTTGCAGATATTCCCTGGTTAAAATATGTCTCCCAGCAGCTTTCTGCTCTTGGGCAACTGGAGCTATTTAAGCGACCAAGACAGCTGCATCCTGAAGCCGTAAAAATTATAAAAATAAATTTTTTAACAAGGAGGCAATTGGATAGGGAATAAAATGAACTGAAGAAACCTACATGTAGATATTTTATGATTATAAATCCTGGAATTTTAACTCAATCGTTTTGGTCTTTTGCATTATCGATTTCTTTTATCGAGATTTAGATGTAATTGTATCCACTGGCTCCTAACTGTACCTAAGGGTTTTTCAAAGCCAGGTACCCTGCAACCATGTGCATGTGATAATTTTTCTGACCAAGACCTGTTGCACTGTACGTTTTTTGTGATTTTTATACTGAGTTGCGAGCTAAATACACCCTACCACTTTTCAGAGACTTGTAAGACCAGCATTGATCTATTTACAAATTCTTTCTTCCCCACTCGTATTTTCTGGACTTCCACGTTTTTTATCAGGGGCAATCCGTAAAATAAAAAATCTGGTGTGCTAACTATAATGTTTTGGGCTGTTTGAATAGGTTTGTTTTAATGTGAATGTATTTTAATTTAGTTTTTAATTTCATATGTGGTATAGTTTTAACCCAAAATATGAACGTGTCCCATTCTGTAAAATACTTTTATGGCCAGAACGTGGCAGAATAAAGTTTTAATTGACTTGTCTGGACATTAGGGATCTGGAAATTGATGATAAATGCATGACTTGTGTTTTGATCCAGCTCAATTCGTACGACGGTTGTAAAGGTCCATCGGATCTGTCAAGCGCCAACAGGATTTCCAAAGGTCAAGATCTGTAAGTTGGGGTGTTTTGTCCTTTTTTAAAAATATTTTTCTAGATGTTATCTTATTTCTTACACAGGCTTATACTATAAATCAGGTCATGACAAATTCATCATACAAAAGAAAAGACAGAATACAGAAAATGCGGTTGGGTTGGGTGCATAACATCACACATTGATAGGCTGTAATACTCTCTAATACATCCATTATTTTACCCCAGGGGCCTCCTCCCCCTCATTTCCACCAAAAATAGTACAACTCCTGTTGAAACGCCGATTCTCAGACTCCGCTCATGATTTGAACGAGATCGTGTATGTTTACACAGCATCTGGAAGACATTTTCCTGTATCACAGACGTCTCTGTCCAAAAGCAAGAATAGTAAAGTTATTTTCCTATATCACAGGATTTTAATCACAGCAGTGACCATAGATTAAGCACTTGGCACTAGGCTGTCTTCACTACTTTTCAAGAGTCTTCTTTCTCAGCTTCAATTTTCGTCCTGAAGATGCTCTGATGGACTACAGCCGAAAAGACCGAAACGTCGACCTTATCCTCTATTCCTAAGTGATTTTGGCACTCAAGAGCACTACATATTCTCATTATGAGATTTGTTGCCCATGATTTAATTGGAATAGTTGTTTAGTCTTGTACTGTTAAGTTAATTTTATTTTACTTCTTTCCATGATTTTCTGCGGATTGATTTCAAATGTTTGTACTCCTTTTGATATTTACTCAATATATAAAGATATATATTTCCATGCTACTAGGTTCTCCCGTGTTATTTATGCCAAGATATTGCATTGCTTGATGTTGTCTAATGACACTTTGTTGTTTTTTTTCCGTTAGGACTAACACTCTGATTAATCTTTCATTAACAAAAGTTTGCTGCAAATCAAATCCCTTGTAGGCTTCTATATGTCTATACCAGGCATCCACCAGCCCATGTTCTCTAATTACACCTTGGGGAGCTTTGAATACTTTTGCTTTTATCCCATGATATGGAGATTTACTAGTTATATCAAAATCATTGTCTATATGAATATTGAAATCTCCAAACAAAATTGAAGGATGCGGCCATAGTGCTAATTCAATGCTCAAAAAATTCAATACACCTGGATCATCTAAATTAGACCCATAAACAGAACAGACTGACATAGGAGAGCCATAGATCATTATTTCAGCGATGACTCAACGTCCTAAGACATCTTCCTTAACATGTTTACAAACACCAAAACCTCGTTTTGTCAGAATAGCTTCCCCTTTATTAATTTTACCTTGTCTAGTACAAGATAGTATCTCAAGTCCCAAATCTCTCAACCAGCCACATTTGTCCCCAAAAATATGAGTCTCTTGCAAACACAGTAGATCAATCTCCATAGATTTTAAATTTTTAGCTGTAAGGCCCCTTGTTTTCCTGTCGTTCACGCCGCATATATTCCATTAACACAAACAAATTCTACCCATTATCCCTGTATCAAAACTACTCAAACTCCAATCTTGCCAGCCAGACCAAACACAAAAGTCAATACTATTCATAAATTATTTTTTTCTTATATAGAAACATATGCCATGACCTAAGATCACACAAAACAGCAGTGCCGCCCTCTCTCCACCCCCTTCCACCCAATGACCATTCCCTTACCTCCCAAATGAGGCATCTCAGGACCTAGGTCCTCTGTAATGGGAAGCAGTTGGCGAGGATTTCCGAGACGAAAAATTGCGTCCGGCCCTTAACTATTATTTTCAACTTCGCAGGGTTCAACAAAAAAATCTGTGCCCCCTTCCCCTGGACTAGAGGAATCAACTGCCGAAGGTGCCATCTTCTCTCCACTGTGGCCTGACAAAAGTCAGGTCGCACAAAAAATGTGCATCCCTTTCCTGCTCTCTTCCTGTCTGGTCTGGCTAAATCATATATTGCTTCTTGAGCCAAGAAATTATTGAGGCAGATCTAAATAGCTCTAGGTCTTTGAGGGGATCCCCCCATTTGTTTCCGTTGATTAAAAGTAAAATGATGAGCCCTTTGGAATTCAACTTTCCTGTCCCATTTCGAAAGTTCAAGAAATGCTTCTGATAAAAGTTCGACCACATATTGCCTGATGTCATTACCCTCCACCCCTTCAGGAACCCCCAAAATCTGCAAGATACTTCTTCTCAAGCGATTTTCCAACTCAGTCAATTTCCAAATAGTGTCATCTTTCTGAGCCTTCAGGGATTCAGTGATAGATTTTTGCTGTGCTAACTCATCCTCCAGTGATGAGATTCTAGCTTCCGCCTCTCCAAATCTAGTCTCAAATTCTGAGGCGTGACCCACATGGATGGCCCCAGTGTAGCCTTTGTTCTATCATCTTGTCCACATTCTTTTGCCTCCATGTTATAACCTTAGCCCTAGCAGCTATTAGACATTTTTCCCTGCAGGCTGCCATGTACTTTTGTAATTTTCCATGTGTGAATGTATAATTATTGCAGTGAATGAGTTTTAGAGTATTTTAAGCGGTTGACTGTGGGAGTGTGTGGGACCTGGATAAATGCATGTTGCTTAATGTTAATCATGATATGTACCATATTAGACTCTAAATCACTTGTTCATATATATTTTTTCTAAGCACCTATATGGATTTTTATATAAACTTTAATACAACAAATGACGAATAAACCATATATATTTTCATTAAAAAAAGGTGTACGGACTCTGTGTGATGAAGTGTCAGCTCTGATATGCAATTTAGGTCACCTCTCTTTTGAATGTTAGGATCCCCTTGAGGGACCTTGAAATCAACCCTGGCAGGGTATTTCCTCCTTCTATTCAGCAGCTCAAATTCTAAGCAAGTCTTAGCAACTCTGCGCACTGAATTCGGCAATTTCTTAGCTGCACCCTGAGTTCGTGAACCTTCTGCCCTGGTCTCCTCTCTATGGACCATTATACTCTGATATATGGTAAGAAGAGTAATTTCATCTTGTGACTCTGTATTCAGCCCAGCAGTTTCCATGCAGATTCCCCCTTGCCCGGCTTGATTTACGGTCAATTCCGGGGAAAAAGAATACTAGAGGTACAAGTTGCTCCCTATGTTTCCGGACAGTTGCAATATTTAACGTCCTGTTAAATGACGCTCCTTCCGGGCGTAAGCTGCTCATGTCACGGTCTTCCTCAGCCCAATCTTTCCCAAGGCTCTCATCCCCCGAAGAATTAGAGGGGTCCGATATGGAATAAAACTTATCCCCAGAGTCCCCTTCTTTAGCCTGATGCATGACTGCCTGGACTGTATTTGGTAGAACCAAAACCTCTACTGCTCCTTTTTCATCGTTAGGTGTTGCAAAGTTTTGTCTAATAACTTCTTGTTCTTGCTTATTTCTTTGACCCTTGTAGACTTCAGGCATGATTGTTTGCTCCTTATCCAGAGTACCTAGGATGCAGGTCCCTGTAATGACCGGCGCTCCCTCAATTACAGACGGGTCGTTATGGTCAAGAGGACTAGTAGCTCCCTTCAAGATCTCTTTCGACCCTTTCGAGCCAGATAAGCTGATTCAGTACCTTGTGGGAGTATTTCCTGGGGAGGCACAGGGGCTTCTGCTGCAACATTGTTTCTTCCCGTCTGAGCGTCCGAAACATCTGCTACATTCTTCCCTTTGCCGGCGTGATTTTTAAACAATGCAGGAACCATGAGGCGGCCACGGTTAGAAGCGTCTCCCTTTCCCGCTGAAGCTGGGGACAGACCATCCGCCTGTCAGTATGTTCCGCCATCGGCTGCTTTGCCGCTGCTTGTCTTTGCGGGGCTTCCGGCCGCAGTACCTGCGGCCACTGGTAGCCCTCGGGTCTTAGTGCCCTTGGCGGCATTCTTCTGAGGCATTGTGATGTTCAAACGAGTACCTGCAGTTGTATATCGCCAGCAAAGAGGTCCTGCCCAATTCGATCTTGAGAGGACCGGGAACACCAAACGCCAATAATTAGACCTCCAAATCATGCCTTTCTATGCTCGACTCGCATCCACTCTTCTTCAGCAAAACACCAGACCGGAGACAATGGGAGGGGGGGAGTTGGGTCAGGAGTACGCCGACGACTAGCTCACTCAGCAGAGCGCGCATCCGCCATCTTGCCTCCGCCTCTCACTTCTGTTTGTCTGGGGGTATTTAGTCCTAAATACAATTTGGTCAATCCTTTGGGTGCCAACATCCTAACTGTAAAAACCCCACATTGTTTTTAATGTGGAAAGGCTAGTGGCCCCAATTGCCGAGAACAGGGTTACAGGCTGATGACTAAGCTGTGCTAACTTCTGAATGGGACTGCTAAAAGTGGTACTTCAAAGAATAAAAATAATCAGCACATTACATCCAACTTGATGGGCAAGTCTAATTTACTATAACTTTGGAGTAAATGCAATTTTTAGAAAGTTGCCACTATGTTGCCCAAGCTTTCCAGTGGCCAGTCATAGGTGCTGGCCACAAGGTAGCCTTATGCTCTCATGGGTAGAAGTGGGAATGACTCCCAGGAAAGGAAACAATAGACACCTGCTTTTGGATCAAGTGTCACCTCTCCCTGGCAGAAAGCCACACAAGGGGTGAGCCCAATAAGGCAAGCTTCAATGGGGAAGCCACCTTTGAAGGGCAAATCATGGAAACACACGAGACGGACTGCTCTTTTGTTCTGGTAGACAGCTGGTGTCTGGGACGGAGAAAGGAAAACAGTTGCCAAATCAATTTTTCCATGGGCATGTAGCCCTCGGGTAGCCATACCTTAAGGGTGGGCTACCAAGCTCCACACACTCAGACGGATGTTCAGTGGGCAATATAGTGCACTCAGGGATAGCTAGATGCTACATTTCTTCAGTAGGTTGTCATGAGGCAGGAGAGGACATGGAACCCATTGGCTAGTAAGCGCTGCCTCCCCCAAGAGCACTTTCTGGGCATAAACCTCAGAGATCACATCTGGATTAAAGAGAAGACTGAAGAACGACTGCCCTGCTGTCCCGTGGACCTGGCAAGAGAGGCTGAACCAACAACTGGACTGCACCCTTGAGCTAGCAAAGAAAGGACTGTGACTGTGGTGCCTGGTTTAAGGAAAAGCCGCCTAAGACCGAAAAGGTGAGCTCCAAGTCAGTTGGCTGACTTCCTCATACACCTCCAAGGCCACAAAAGCTGAAGAAGCCCTCTTTGGCTAGTTAGTAACCACAATCACTTGATTACCACTAACTGCTGATATGCAGCTGGGCAGACCAAGTCTCAACACTCACAAGTTGCACCAGTCTGGCCGACCTGGGAGAGTTGTCGGAGTGCAGTTGGGTCATCCAAGGAGGACACTAGCCTTCACCAAATGGAAAGATGGGTTTTGTTGTGACAGGAGACCTGTAGTCTAGTGACAACTGGACTTTTTTTTTGCTTTTGCTTTGATGACAAATACACTGTTTTACAAATCCTTACTGGCCCCTATGGCCCTGCTGGAGTTGGTTGCCCAAAGTGTACCCAGAGTACCCAAACAAAACTTTACAAAGGTTTCATAAAGTTTTCGCTAACGTGATGGTTACCAATGCTTGTTTACAGTTTGAATGAAAAGTAGTGATGTATGTTTTACTTAAAAGTCCAGATCTCTGTAACGCTCCTGGTGGATTTTATTACTTTTGGTGTCTAAAAAGTCTTAAACATAAGATCTATTTTTATAAATTAGTGTCAGATTTCTTTCGTGTTGTATGACTTGATTTCGGTTTTTTTATATTTCTAAATACTTTATGCTAGCTCCTTTCTCTAAGCCTGACTGCTCGAAGCCACAGCTACCCAGGGTTGAGCTAAAGGTTTTACAAATGAACCTAACTGGACCCAAAATGGTATTGTGAGTGTATTACACGGCGAAGTGTCACAACAACACCATATAATACACCACTTTCCTCACACTTTCCCTTTATAGACGGCATTGCTTAATCAGATTCCAAAGTCTAACTATACAAACACTGGCAAATCCAAGGATCTGGTGTTGGCTGCCAGCCTTATGGCAATGCTTGTTTTGTTTTCTCATGGTTTTTCCAAACGTATTTGTTGGGGGTCTGCAAGCCATCGCTGCTGATATAATAAAAGAAAAACATTAGTTAAAAACAAAATTATGTATTTGTTCTCAAAAAGCACTGCTCGCCAAAGTAACCTTTCGCACTGAAAGGAATGAACCTGCGTGTGGGTGTCTCGATGTGCAAAGATGAACACCATCACTAACAGTGAAGTAACCCAATGACTGAAATGGGCTGGCCTAATGCCACACGCAAGAGAAAATGTGAACGACACAACAACAGACAAATAGATGAAGAGGGCTGGCTGAAAACTGCTATAAAACTATCAAATGTATAATGTTAATACAGTAAAAACACCTTGGCTTACGCCGGACCCAAAAATTAGTGATCTAGTATGAGCTTCTAAATTTGGCCTTGGTCTTCTGGTTACATATGGCCGAAATCCTTGGCCTTAACATCATAATTTAGCATTCTCACATTCTGCGTTACATGTTGTTATTCTCTGCATCGCACCATATTATGCATGGCCAGATGCATCTGATTCCTGCTGTACAACGTCTGATGTTCATTCCGCTGCCTCACAAACTGCGCAAATCCATTGAGTCCTAAGAGGGGATGTGAAATTAATTGTGCCACTTGATGGAACGAAAAGTGCTGATGCTCATGTTGTGATTCTAGTGCTCTGTGGACACAAGCAATTTTTATGCGCAGTGGCTGGATATATTAGCCACCATTTCCCACTGGTACATGGCGCGCAGCCAGAGACAGGCCATTAATATGGCAGACATGAAAAATGCATTCTAAATCCCTGCAGGAGCTGATGTCCAGGACTTCCCCTTGGCAGATTCTCATTAATGGCCAGCCTATGCAGATCCTCGGTTTACAAGCTACAATCTTGCCGCAAACAATGGTGACACGTGCGCAGCATCTGGTGCATTGTACACCCAGCATTCATCCATTCTGCCTTCATGGCGGTTGTCATCTTCAGTCTGGTCCGCCGCCTGAGCTGCTTCTTCCACGCTGCCAGCCGATGTTTCTGATTCCATTGGCTTTGTTGTTTGAATTTGCGACTAGTGGGTTGCTAGCCGACGTGTCAGGGTCCATTGAGGCAAGCCAAAGACCACAGCAATGGGCAAAAACAGGGAGACCCATCTCCTCCCCAATGGGCTCCGAGCCTCTGATGACGCCATCACATCGCCCCTTACAGATTCTGAACCATATCCCTCCGCCATGCTGGCAGAAATGATAGCTCTAACACCTGTGCACAGCACATCAGGATGTTGGCGCGCCGCAGATACGAACTTTACACGATTGCCATGCCAGCAATAAATGATAGCGCAACTCCCTCCCCCTGTGCAGGCCCGGTGACAGCACTGTCATATATTTCCGCCGATACAAGTCTCACATCCGCCTGACCACCTGCGCCGACTGATAGCCCGAGCTCCTGTGCATGTTCGGCGACAACAACACGACGGCAGTCGGCAAATGAATGCACCGTGTCAAGACACGCTGTGAGGAATTGATGGCTTTCTACCCCCATGCCGCTCCAGTGGCGGGAGGACGGTCGCGCGGCTGGACGCAGAGCGCGCCTACGTCACCGCCGCCTGCGACGTGCGCAGTAAATGATGCAGGGAAGGAGACATTTTTCATGGCCGGGGAGTAGCGACTGAAAAACAAAGTCAATTGCACATTTTATTGTCCCTACATTTCAAATGACCTTTCGGCATAAGGTCAGGGCACTCAGGAGGGCAATCCAATCATGTCTGGGTGCAGTGAATTACAGGGAAGGCCGAGATGAGACTTTGGATATATAGAAGGCTGTAAAAATGTCCCTGTAACAGATGTATAGCACGGCCCCTGTTTCTTTGCTTGCCCTTCCACGGAGAGGGAAACCTAGCCAGGGATTGCTTTTTGAGGGACCCAACTCATCGATGAAGAGCAGGGCCCGATCATGGCTCAAAGCAGGAAATGAGGCTAGCCATTAAATGAAGCAGTGCCCACAAGAAAACCCTAGACTAGGAAAATTGCCCCAATGAAGAAAATGCCTGGCAGGCATAGTAGTGTGACTGTGGGTAAAATTACTCCTCAATGCATACAGAAGGGCCATGATGCTGATTATGTATTGAATTGAGGCGACAAGATGTAAACAGAGACATAAGTTAAGATGTATAAATGGTGCAAGATGGCTCAGAGTTCTTGCTTGCTATACCATTGGCAATGATTTCAATGAATATACAAAAAGTGATGGATTGAATGTTTGAATTAATCTCAGCCACTAGTAATTACTCAGGAACGAACATCCAGTCCATCATTATTTTGCATACCCTACCCCATCCATTAGCCACCTAAGTTTAAAACAGAAGGGTGAGCTGCCAGAGCCCCCGGTGGTAAATCAGGCAGTATCTCGTAGATTTTTCGTAAAAGTTCACTTTTGAGCAGACTCCTTGTTAGCTTGTCTTTACTGACATCATATTTACAATATGATAACTAAAATCTCAGTTGGGTCCTAGGTTCTAAAGTGAGTCAGGGAGCACATTTACTTTTTGGATGGGATAAACTGGCCCTCTAAGCAATGTACACCGTGTCTTGGAGGCTGTGATCCAACTAACTGCTTGAGCGGATAGGTTTTAGTTTTTTTCCAGGGAAGATAGGTATTCGAGTTTTAGGCAAAGAAAGTCATTCAATTCCATCGTTAAACATTTGGAAATACTTTAATTAGGGCAAAAGTCCTAAAAAAAGAAGTGTGGGGACGCTGACATCACGACAGGAAGTGACGTCACGAAAGGTGGCTTGCACCATCAGACTCATTGTCTCCCCTCGCTCACCTCTTAGATGCGATTGCATCAGAGAAGCCAGCGCATGAGCAGCATTCTGAATGGGCTCCGATCTCGCCCCAGAGAGGTCAAAGAGTGAATGTGTGGCTCCATTTGCTCCAGTTATTGAGCACCCGGTAAAATAAGTGGGGGGACGCCGTCCACCCGTGTGGTACCCCGACTCAAGCCCTGACTTTAATGCTTGTACATTTGAAAGTGAATGCATTTAATTATTTAAAACAAGGGAGTTGGGTGAGCTGCCAGGGGATGTCGTCCTCGCTTTGTTTTCACATCTGAGAACAAAATGGAAGGAAGGGCAGCCAATGGGATTTGTAAGAGTCTCATTAAGTGTGCGAGAAAAGAGGGAGCTGCTCAAGGGGAAGTGATCAATCAGTCTGTTTAAGAGTATTCTGAGCCTTTACACAGGAGGAAGGCTTGTTTTAAACACACTGCAAGCTAAGCTGGCCGTTGACGACTTTACTAGCATTTTAGAGATTTTAAGTTTTTTTTTGGCCTTATAAGCTACTAAAATTGTTTAACTGAAACATTGGAAGGAAAACAAGTTCCCTTCCCGACAGTGACTCACATCTCTGCCTCCCACTGCATGCCCAGGCACAGCGACTTGAGGCATGACTTGGGGCACGATAGGCGCATCAGTGTGGTCACTCACACATGACACTAATAGAATTTCTACTTGAACTTCACTGCCATCAAAACTAGGCGAGGCACTCCCTATGAAGTAGCACGCTATGTTTCAACCAATGTGCTTCTGCTCCTTCTCAAGCTCTGAAGCACTATATACATGCAACCATAATGCTATATAGTTCTACAATCCAGAAGGTACTGCAGAAAATTAGGGACCTTACAAAGGACAAGCATCACTTCATTCAAATTTTAGAGAATCCATGGCCTTTCATATAACCTGGTGTCAGAAACACCGGAATACAAAGCGTTAATATCCCCATCATATGCAAAATAGGTTTAATTAAACCTGTTCATCAGTTAAAAAAACATACCTTCTGAACTCTATTAAAAACATGAATATGCAAATGTAGACCTTTTTTGTTCTCATTTGCAAGGCGTCTTGAGTCAGGCTTGATTATTCAACGTGCGCTAAGAGCCTGTAAACCGGGTGCAAAATTGAATTTCCATTTTCAGTTACAAATGCAAGTCTGCCGGTAATGAAGCTAATTACAGCGTTACTCTAACGAGGAGAAAAATTGAGAGTGCATGGTGGTTTCTTAAATTTAGCATTGGGCTTGGGGTCTCCATACTCCCCGAGCTGGGAGTGGGCCGGTGAATCATCGGCAAAGCTCGCTGTGTGCTCTGGAAGGTGAGCTCGATTCTGAGTTCCTCATCAGAGCTGAGAGTCTCAGCCCTTTAAAAATGGCTGACGCATGCACTCCATTAAGGCAAACTGCAGAGAAGGGAATTAAGTAAATATTGCATATATGTTCACTTGTATCTTATTCTTTCGACCGTACAGTGATGAATTTGAACCAGAAGAGTTTTGGCCAACCTGGGCAAATTACGTGGCGTTGTTTATCTTGTGTTCTCCACACTATTGTATTGTGATTGTCGTTGTATAGTGCTTCATACCCCACCACGTGGTGCATAAAGATGTCAGCGGACTCTAGCACAGTACACTGAGGGAAAGAGCTTGATTGGAAAGATGTGGTAATTGCTGTGGGCTTATGCACAAAGCATTTTTCTGTAATGTGTTAGTGGCCACAATCATGTTATCATTTCTTGGGTCACAGTACTTAGTAGTGTGATGGAGGAGGGAGAGATAGCACACTCAGGTTACATTAGCTGGCTTCTATAAGTTACACTGTGGGTCCTCTGTTGGGTGCTTACAGAAAACTTCCAAACTGCCTCCTGCGTTAGGTACAGCCATAGGACAACCACTCTGTAAATCTTGTGGGTTTAGAGAGGAGATGGAGGACAGAAATGCACCTGGCTGGTATGTGTTACCGCCATCTCTTAAATTTTTTGTTCTTCCCAAGAGTTTTAGTAGTGTAGAGTGTCCAGTTTGAAAACGGTGAAGGCCCGGAGTGGGACCGGCAGGGGTGGACTGGATTACAGTCTTCCAAGATTCCAGCCATATGTGGCTGATTGAGTAGGGCATTGAGGCCAGGCCTCTTCAGTATTGAGTGCCTTTTTTAGGTGGATTTATAATTGTCTCCTGGAATCATGGGCACATGCTATGGGTTTAGAATGCAGGTAGTGCGGTCACGATTATTCTACAAGTCAATTGAACAGTAAGGATTGAAGTGTTTTATAAGGAGATCAAAGGGTACAAAGGTCCGTTAGTACCATACTCTATGGGATATACACAAGATCAGAGACATTTATCATGCATATTAGTTAGTTTATCATGCTGTTTATCACATAGGGCCCGATTTGGATGTCGGGCAGAAAGCCACCTGACAGTCTGTCGGAGACTTTCTGCCCGACAGCCAGGGTTTTCCTTCAACCTCCGTATTATGATGCCGGCAGTCAGAGGGAAACCCATGGGGGAATTCTGCTCCTTTTCTGACGGGCTCATAGAGCCCTTCAGAAGAGGAGTGGAATTGTAATCCCTTGAATGACGGCGGAGCCAGCATAGGCTCTGCCGTCCAATTAAGATTTTCCTACAGCCTTTCCATGTCGGCCTTTTCAACATGGAAAGGCTGTTGGAAAGTGTGACCTTGGGGGCCCCTAGCAGGGCCCCCTTCTCCCCCTGGCCCTCCACGATGGAGCCTGGGAGGCACCTATGGTGCCCCTCTAAACATCCCTGCATTGTGTGGCAGGCATCACTTGGTGGCTGCCACACGGTGCAGGGATGTTCACAAACATCAATTTTTCAATGGTAGCTTGTGCTGCGGGCCATTTCCAACCCCCACCCTGCGTCCATTGAAAAATGGATGTTTGCAACCGCCCAGTCACATCCTAATTCTGCGGTCAGCACCGCCGACCTGAGGTCAGGTGGTTCCAAACCACAACGGTGTTATCCGCCCGACATCGTAAAGAGGCCCCACGTAGTTACACTGTCTGTGAGTAGTTGCCCTGCAATATGTCATATACTCTTTTAAATAGAAGTTATGCAGATCTCACAAACTGTCCTGCCAACTGCCATGCAAAATTATTTTTGCGTTTGTCATTGGTCATTAAAGTGAGTGCACATGTGATTTTTACATAATCATGCAAGTTGTCATGAAGGGCCCATGCAAGTATCACAAAAGGGTCATGCAATTTGATACCGACCATCTGACAGAAGTAGGACCAGTGAAATAGTACACAGAGGAAAACCAGGCATGTCATAAATGCAGCCATGCGTTAGGCCATCCAGAAGTACTATGTAGAGTCAACTCAGGAGCAATAGAGGAGCAAACCACTGATTGCACTGTTAGACCACCAAGCAACATTATATGGAGTTTACCAAGGATCGACAGAGGAGCAACTCAATGATTGCAGTGTTGAGCCACTCTGGAGCACTATGTGGAGTAAACCCAGGAGCAGTTTAAGAGCAACCCACTGATTTAGTTAGACCACACAGCAACGTTATATGGAGTTTACCAGGGATCGACAGAGGAGCAACCCATTAATAGCACTGTTAGACCTCCCAGCAACATTATAAGGACTCTACAAAGGATCAACAGAGGAGCAACCCACTGATGGCACTGTTGGAGTACCCGGCAACAATTATATGGAGTTTACTAAGGATCGACAGAGGAGTAACTCAATGATTGCAGTGTTGAGCCACTCTGGAGCACTATGTGGAGTAAACCCAGGAGCAGTAGAAGAGCAACCCACTGATTTCACTGTTAGACCACACAGCAAAGTTATATGGAGTTTACCAGGGATCGACAGAGGAGCAACCCATTAATAGCACTGTTAGACCTTCCAGCAACATTATATGGACTCTGCGAACGATCAACAGATGACCAACCCACTGATTGCACTGTTAGACTACCCGCAACATTCTATGGAGTTTAGCAAGGATTGACAGAGGATCAACCCATTGATAGCACTGTTGAGCCACTCTGGACTACTATGTGGCGTCAACACAGGAACATTAGAGGAGCAAACCACTGATTGCACAGCTAGACCACCCAGCAATATTATACGTAGTTTAGCAAGGATCGACAGAGGAGCAGCCCATTGATAGCACTGTTGAACGACTGGAGGACTATGTGGAGTCAACACAGGAACATCAGGGGAGCAAACCACTGATTGCACAGCTAGACCACCCAGCAATATTATACGTAGTTTAGCAAGGATCGACAGAGGAGCAACCCATTGATAGCACTGTTGAACGACTGGAGGACTATATGGAGCCTACCCAGAGTAACAAATCACCACTCTCTGGTCGCATAGTAAAGTTACCGGGGGGGGGGGAAACATTCTATGGAGGAAGAGAAGTGGAGGATCTGAAATACAATCCCTTCTAAAATATTGCTAAACTTTTGTGGTCTCTCGGGTGACAAAAGAGGGAGTGGTGGAGGAAGAAAGAGGACGAGATTATTTTTTAGAGGAGGGCCACCGTTATGCAAATGAGAGCAACCATTATGTCAAGAACAACCACAAGATGTTACGGATGGGCAGTATTCTGCAATTTAAATTCTGCATGTTGTTAAGAATGGGCACAGGATGTCAAGCATTGGCAATATTATGCCACAGATAGACACAGTATGTGAGAAATTGGCCGTTCTTATGCTACGGATAATCAAATGCTGTTAAGAATGTCCATAATTAAGGAGGGCTATTCTTAGCCTATGGGTGGCAGAAACATCCGTAACAATTACCACAATATTGCAAGGATGGGCTGTTGTTTTGGCAGATATAGCCATAACTAGGAATTCCCATAATATGACAAGAATTAGCCACAATTACGTCAGAGATAGAGGCAGCCTGAAATGTAGGGTTATGGAGTATTTATTGCACCTTGTAAACTCTGACATTCCAGAGTTCGGAATGTACTCTATCTGATAAATAGCACTTATTCGATATTTCTCTCCAGTAATTTGGATAACATGCACATTTTGGTGTGTAATGTACCAAAATCCTAATTTTCCAGTAATTACTAGGCTTTGCGCAATCCCTTAATTTCTGTCATGTTGGACCTGCTAAAATGTAATAAGAGATGCAGTCTTATCATTCCTGGAAATTACCGGATGCGAAAATGTTTGTTAAATGCATAATTTCAACCCCTTCGCAAATAGAATTTTGAGAATGCGGGAAAATTATTTAGATTCACAATCCTGACTAGAATGTTGTCAATAATATACACAGTACTTCAGTTGCAGGCAACATTTGGCCAAGGTGGGCCCCCATTGCCCTGACTATAGCCCAACTCCACCAGGTCCCTGATTACCGCTTTCTCCCACAAACGCATTCATTCGTCCATACATGCACTCGCCCAAATAAAAGTACTCATGCGCTTGCATACACAGATTCTGTTCGCTTGCCACATAACTTAACTTCCGGGCCTGGTGGCATTAGAACTAGAAGCGCAGATAATGGTAACAATGCTTCAGCAGAGATGGGGAAGGGGTGTTATCATAGTTGCCAAATTCTGATTGTCCCACCCCGGTCCCTGCCTCTCCTGTGTCAGCAAAGGAGTAAGGGATTATGGGAGGTCTTTGTCTGAACAAAGGCTGGTGCCCGCACCACCCCATTCTAGCCATAGGTGCAGGGGAATTTGTGTGCATGCAAACAGGGGGCAACCTCTCACCTGTCCTATATCTGCTGGCAATGTGCATGTGCACTGAGGTCATTCACTCAGCTAATGGCTATCCTCCAGGTCCTCTTAACATGCTAATCATTCCCTAGAGTGCTAGCTGGGAGATGTGGGGGGGGGGGGGGGGGGGGGGGGCTGGCCATCATGCCCTAATGTGTGGGCATCCACTGCACCACATTAGAGTTCAAAAACAGAAAAAAAATCGCAGGTACTTTTTGTTTTTTTTGTCTATTTCCCCCTCTGACAAAAGCCATTCATCCAATATTCCCATGGAATATGAAATGTTTCTTTACCTTACGACCCTGAATACACATTTACTTCTGTATTTGTAGCAGTTTATCATTCGTTTCCAGGATGACCAGCCAAATGTTTGTGAATACCCACAAATTCTTGCCCGGCTAGCTTTGCACTCTACTAATATTTACACAAATGTATAAACTTACAGGTATGTGTGTGATGACTGCATTTTACCTGGTCGCCCTCTTAAATGCCTCTTTACCCCTAAATTTGTTTGCAGACCATTTGTGGCACTAGAAGTTTATCCATGCCACTAAGATCAATAAGTTTCAACATGCCTGCATTCAGGGAGCACTCTTTGGTGTACTTCAGGGTAACTTGGAGGCGCAAAAGTGTATGGAATAGACCATAAATAAGCAGGCATGTGTTCTGGGGTTGCGCCATATAGCATCGAGTGGCAGCTGCAGCACAATGAAAGTGTGTGGGGGGGGGGATTAAGGGGGGGGAGACAGGATGGGGAATTGAAGGTAAAAAGAATATTTAAAAAAAAACTTACCTCTCAGTGCTTCATTATCGGCAGTCTCTGGAAAGGCACAGGTTCCCCACCCAACCCAAAGGCTGCTCTCATGCTATGAGAGCAGCACCACGATTCGTCTGAGCAGCCTGGTCTACCTGTCAGACACTGCCTGGGAGCCTGTGGCATTTCTCCAACCCAGCTGTGAACACAACTGGTTTGGAGAAATAGTAGTGCGCCTGTCTGTTTGGCCAACCTAATATGCGCACTTCTAAATGCCCACCATTCCTGCCTGTCATGGCCCGCCCGCACGCACTGTCTCCCAGAGCCCCTCACAGAAAATGTATTTATATTATTGTTTTAATAGGCATTTTATTTTTTCTGTGACTGACTCTGACCGGTAGGGCGACGCTCCTCCGCCATTACGGAGGAGCCATCCCTGATCACATCTTGTTGTTTTTTTTTTTTGCCAGTTTATAGTGCATTCTTCATGACCTAGCTGAAATGCACTATGTCCACCTCTGCCACCCTGATCTGCACCAGATGTTTGCAATTTGGGCTGCAATCGAGGGAATCTCCTGCCTGCGTTTGGCCGAAACAGTTCACAGAGGCCTATGTCGACATGAACTGCCTGCTAAAATCAGCCCTTCAAAATATTTTAATATTGGCATGTATTTCGCAGAACAAAATGGAGCATATCAATAGGGACGTGTGAAATTACGTGGAATGCAAATCTGGCATTTTATCACGAAATACGTTGTCAAGTCCTTTTGGGATGAGAGGATGCAATTTACACTAAAAATAGTGCAAAAAGCACAAGAGGCACGAACAGCAGCAGCCCACGTTCTATTCTTTCATGCGGCTTCCGTGCTCCGCAAGTGGATGTCCTTGAAGCTATGCGACATGGTGTAATTGCATCAGTTTGGATATTTCTCTCATCAAACTTGCAGCAAAATGTCCGAAATTACTCTGGATGACGCTGGCATAAAGAAAATGTCACCCCGGCCTCCATGTCAACTGATTCCTGCTCTTTCTAGTAAGGTTTTGGGCCTTCCCCAACCCCTAAAAAATGTTTATGAAAAATGGAACTCAGACAATTAACTTTACAGCAGCGTTTGCTAAATACTTTGACTAAAATGGAATAAGATTCATAGGCAGTTGTGAAGCAACAATAAAATCAGGATATCCTGCAATATTTCAAGGCTGGACACAAAAACCATGAGTATTTTCCACAGCACCTAGTAATTGATATGCCTATAAGAAGATGGTACCCTAGTATTGCTTTCAAGGGCTTTCTTCCCATCCAGTCTGCAAGTAATTCCTTGTTCCCCTGCCTTGTGGGAGGTTACGGTGGGGAGGGCGGAGAGTGGTTCCCTGTGTTCTGTGTTAAATAGTTTTCAGATTCTTAATAAACCTTGAACAAAAACCAGGCAAGCTTGCAGTTTCACAAACTTACACTGCCTAAAATTGCAACTGCAGGCTCGGTGTGGAATACAGAGAAAAGTAAAGACCAGTACACAGTGGGTAACAAAAGGATGCATGTCAGAAGCATGGAATTCAAATACTCTGTATTAACTGAGTACTCTTTGGAAAAGTACAGAAAAATCCAGGCAAGCACAAGGTAATACATCTAAACAAATAGAATACAAGTGAGGGAGGCGTATCGCACTGCACAAGCCATAAAGAGGGGCTATTCAGTAGAGAGGGAAACGACTCTGCATAAGAGAGCTCAGGAGAAGCTGTAGGTCTACCATAGCTAAGGTGATGGATAATATGAACCTACATGGAACATGTGAGAGTCATGTACTGTCAAGACGTGGTGCAGGTAGCATTGCACTACTGTCTTTAGAATCCTCAACAGTGCTTGGGACACCAACAATACTTTGATCTTTGCATGCATGCATTATTCAAAAGCTTACAATGGGAAGGGCTGAATTTCAGTACAAGCAATCCTACACTGACAGCCATACAGGTCCTATAAGAACTACAGAGATTGATGAGGGAGTGTTTCAGAACCAGGGCTACGTGTGCTATTGAAAATTGATGCAGGTTCTGTCTTCCCAGATACCTGATTGGCCCAGAGTCTAAGCAGAGCTGTAGCCTATACACATGTCTGTAGTTCTACTGCCCAGGGCTCTATGCAGCACTGGTTTGAAAGAATATAGGAGTTCCAGAGCTCATAGGACCCATATCTCCAGATCAGCTTAGACTAGTTCTAGATACTCTTAAGCCTCTCAGCAATTAAAATAATCTAGATCTTAAATTAAAAGGGCGAAGTGTATCAGAAAACACCTATAAAGCCTTACGTGTTCTATCCTCTTCTGGACTATTCTTTGAAAGTGCTAGAAAAGCACAACCATAATTGTGTATCCAGATGTCATAAATACAGGAGTCGAAAACCCCAAAAACATTTGGATGTTGTAGTACTGCAAAGTTTGTCTGGGCACGTAAAGGAGCAAGCAGTGAATAGTGGAAAAATGTGGTCTGATTTTAAGCACTATCTGTTGTGACGAGATGAAATGTTCTCTATGTAGAGTAAGGAACAAGTGACTACTTACCTACGAGAATACTGTAAACCGTTATCAGCTTAACTCTCAGATGTTTCTCTAAAAAATAAAAGCCTAACTCAGAATCCTGGGTGTAGATTCTGGAAAGAAGATCCAGGAAAGACGATATTCCTCTTATTGGTTGGTTAGACACCGGATACCTCATCTTTTCTACCTGCTGGTGAATTGTGTGCACTGGAGATTGGGAAGTAGCTCCTTTGTTGGACCTTTTTTCATCTTTTGCATTAGGAATGTAAGGAAAGTGGGATGTACCTGGAAAAGATGGAACTGTGTACATGGTATTTGTATAGTGCGCACCGCCCCAAAAGGCAGGGGAGTGCTGCACAGGGTCAATGGCAAAGTTAGTCAGAGAATGGTTGGAAGGGATCGCTGGTTTCCCAGATTGAGAGTGCATTGTTACGACATTGTGATGTATGCAGGCAGCAAGCCTAAGACGCATTAATGTATTACAGTCAAACCTTCCCTTTTATGTTCAGATTAACACTTCCAATATGCAATATACAATGCTCTCAGTTCAGCTGGTTGCATTTTATTTTTTACCATAGTGCAGTGAGCTTCATTCCTGAGCTGTTAAGTGTCTATATTTTCCAGCATCACGCTTGCTAGACTCTCTTTGAAAATGGTATTCCACATTGATATCCATTCCAGAATATAGTGCTACCAGCCAAGTGTAGGTTTACTTTACTTAACTCCACATATACTTACTTTGACAACATATATATCTTTAACATACATAGAAGTTAATATCATACCTCTATACCTACAAATATGCTTGT
Organism: Lissotriton helveticus; assembly: GCF_964261635.1. Lineage (NCBI taxonomy): Eukaryota > Metazoa > Chordata > Amphibia > Caudata > Salamandridae > Lissotriton > Lissotriton helveticus. The sequence continues at coordinate 147,482,606 of NC_136071.1, forward strand.
GCTTTCTCAACATTTTGTTCCGCGATACTTTGTTCACAATATTTTGGTAGCACAATGTTTGTCGTTGATATTTCAACATACAACCAAAATATGGCTCATAATCTGTCCAAAAATAATTTGCAGACCTAGGAAAACACAGGTAGTGAAGCAACTAAATTGTCAACTTTGACCCAAACCTTACGGAAAATAATGGCTCATCTATTTCTCAGCACCTCTTTCATCAGAATCAGGAAGTCTTCCCAGACATATGTAGGCTCTGAAACAGTTACCAGCATGGGGCCTCTGCTCAGCATAGTTTCCAGCCATTCTCCTACCTCTTCCTCTGTACCAATTTTGAGAAGTGTCAAAGTTTAGGATTGGTCACATCTCTTCCATGAAATTACTTGAATTCCAACGCATTAAGTGTATCCTGTGTGGCACATTGAATTGACAGTTATCAGCTTGTCTTTTCTTTTCTCATGGATCATGTGTCCTGCTTTTAACATAATTTCCCTATTTGATGTATGTTCATTCCCAGCGTTGGAGTCCCTATGTGAATGTGCTGTAGTGGACACCTCAGCAGTGAGTAACTTTGTCCTTCTTGTGTTTGCATTTGGTTTCAATTTTCTCCAGTGTGGAGTTGCTGGAGTCCTATATGGATGGCTTGAGGTGGTCAGCCTGTGAGAGTGTAACAATGAAAAATAATTTTCAACATGTAAGATGTAGACCTGTATTCTGATAGAAATAAGAAACTGACCATCACATACTGTTTTTCTTTTCTTACGACTGTACTCATTGTCCGCAGAAAGCCCCCACCATCCCCATTTGCTTGGTTATTGTTGGACTTGGCCCTTTTTGGCTAAAGTTCCATACACTTTTTGCCTTCCCCCTAGACCTTTTTTCTGACATGGTGTTGCCAACTTAGGTGCTTTAGGCACTATGCGACTGCTGATCAGTGTCAAAGTGCAAGTGCTCCCTGTGTAAAGTGTAATTGTAATTGGTTGTCCATGATTGGTATGTTTGCCTTACTAGTAAAGTCCCTACTAAAGTGTACTATGTGTACCAGGGCTGGTAATGCAAATGCTACTAGTGGGCCTGCAGCGCTAATTGTGCCACCCACACAAGTAGCCCTAAAGAGAGAACTCAGGCCTGCCACTGCAGTGCCTGCGCACAGTTTGTTATACTGCCATGTTTTGCTGACAAGTGCACCCACTTGCCAGGCCTTACCCTTCCCTTTTTATGCGAAACAGACACCCCTATGGTAGGTCCAAGGTACCCCCCCTGGGCAGGGTGCAGTGTATGTGGAAGGTAGGACATGTACTAAGGTGTGTACCATATCCTGACAGTGAAATACTCTCTATTTCGTTTTTCACTGTTGCAAGGCCATCTTGCCCAAAGGACAGAATGGGGAAGGCTGTGTCATATGTTTCCAGCCTATCTTCCCATAGGCTTAGGATGGAGAGGTGACATTTAGTGTGCCTGAACTCACAATTTAATAACATATTTTTGTGAAGGTGGTTTTTGCATTGTGTGTTTAGAAACCACTCTTTTAGAAGTGGCTTTTTTTGTGTTCTAACATTTCTGTGTGTCTCTGCCTGGTTGTGGATTGACTGTCTGGATTTGAATGTGATAGGCTCTAGGGAATGTCTTGACCCAGGGGAGGAGGTGAGACAGCAACAGACTGACCAGCATCGGGAGGGTAGGGGGAGGAGTAGCCCCTGGAGGTGAAGAGGCCTGTGCTGCTGCCATAAAACAATGGCTCCATCTCCTGCTGATTGATTGAGGATCCAGACCCCCACTATCAAAGAAAGAAGGTGTCACTGGCAGGGAGACACCCACAACTGGGTTCTACAGGGGTCAGTGCTCCCCTGAACACAAAGACTTCAAAGACATTTAGGGATATAACTATGAGAACTGAAACCGCTGAACATTGGAATGAAACTGATCAAGACTGAAAAGGATTGAAACTACTTTGTGGTCAAGAGGAACCTCTGCCAAGGAAGAAACAGCTGAACAGACTGAAGGAAAGGACTGACCCTTGCTGTGTGTTCTGGGGATGGCCTGCAGTGTGCTTATTTAACCAAGGAGAGGCTAAGGGACTTTGCTGTGTCCTGAAGTAACGTGTCCCCAAGGGCCCGAGGAGAGCTGGCTCCCTGTTGTGGAAACTCAGGAACATAAAAGATTCCAAGGGTGTCTCAGCAACGCTGTGTCCGTGTGCTTTTTGCAGCCTGAGACCCTCGTAAGAATTCCCGTGTGATCTTGGGCACCTGGAGTCCAAGTAAGTCTCAGCGACGCTGTGTGCATGTGCTTTGTGCAGCATGAGTCCTTCGTGAGGATTGTCCTGTGATCGTGTGCACCTGGAGTCCAAGTGAGTCTCAGCGACGCTTTGTGCGTGTCCTTCGTGCAGCCTGAGACCTTTGTGAAGATAGCCCTGTGATCGTGCGTACCCGCAATCGTGCGTACCCGGAGTCCAAGTGAGTCTCAGCGACGCTGAATGCATGTGCTCTGCTGCAGCCTGAGACCTTCTTGAGAAATTGCCCCGTGACGGTGTGTTCCAGAGCAGTCGTGTTTTCTGAGTTGATCGACAGCCTGACCTGAAGTGCTGCGATCGTCATTGCCATCAGCCCGGACCAGCACCCCCAGAGGAGCTGTGAGGATTCACTGGCACCGGCCCAAGCCTGCTTTTGCCAAGGAGAGACCTCGAACCATCACGTCAGGTGTCCGTGTTCCACTGCCCAAGATCAACGAAGTCGCATTGTAGGCTCAAGCCGAGAGGAGAGTGAGATCGTACACCCCAGGTAACGCTCAGCGAGCATGCGTGGGCCACACCTTGGGTGGGGTGTGAGCTACGAGAGAAACGCTCTCAGCCTTTCCCATACATGCAGCGCGAGCCTCAGCTCAAGTTCGTATCACGGCCCATACTTGCGGAGGAGTGGCAGTACCGGGGCCGGAGTGTGGAGCTGCACTTTGCTTTACACCATACCCATGTTGGGGGCATATTTTGGCAGTAACTGACTGTGAGTCAGTAAGAGTAGCATAGAGGCCATCCAGAGATCCGTGATCGGTGCCGGAGTACATTATTGGTGGCATTTTGAACTGCCTCATTGTTGCATTACGTATTGCATTATTTTTGCATTACAAACTGCCTGATTGTCGCATTACGCATTGCATTATTTTTGCATTACGAACTGCCTGATTGTTGCATTACGCATTGCATTATTTTTGCATAACAAACTACCTGATTGTTGCATTACGCATTGCATTATTTTTGCATAACAAACTGCCTGATTGTTGCATAATGAACTGCATTATTTTTACATTGCGTAGTGCCTGATTCTTGCATTACGAACTGCATAGCATTGCATCAGGACTGCATTGGATCATTGAGAATTGCTCATTAATACTGCAAGAACCTCCAAGGGCTTGCTAGCCTAATAACCAGCAAGGTGAAATATTACAAATACGCTTATGTTGAATTTTTATGGTGTGGTTTCATCGTATATCTTTTCTTTTATAAACATATAATTGTTTTTTTTATGAAACTCATGTGGAGTCCATTTGTGGTGTCATCATTGGGTCGTTGAGAGCATGGTTTCAAATACTTTACACATTTGCCTTTTGAGATAAGCCTGTCTGCTCGTGCCAAGCTACCAAAGGGGTGAGCAGGGGCTATCTGAGAAGGCGTCCTTCCTTTCCCTGCGTAGAAGCAAGGGTCCCTTCTTGGACTAAGGTACCTATCTCAGCCAACTAGAGACCCCCAGTTCTAACAGTTATCCTGGAAAAGTTTGAGTAATTCTAATTGTTGAAAGATTCAAGTTAATGCTGAAAATCTTTTATTTGGAATGGGGGACCTTTTTTCAATTCTGAGACTGCTAGAATTGTTCCTAACTTGTGCATTACACATTCTGCTCACATGACTAAAGTTTATCATTTCAATTTACAGGTACCTTGGCTACAGATTCACCATGACCTGCTAGTGAAAATCATCATGGGGTGCTTCAGAAATCAGGGCTGTCCCTTCTAGTGAACTCTGCACTGTTCCACTGTGAGGCAGGTTATTCTTGCTTTCCAGTAGCCTGGCCAATGACATGTCAAGTTCCCACATCAAAGACCAGGATTGAGGAATGGATAAGCATGCAGTTGCCCTTTCCATCCATTTGCCCTCCCATAGCAGCTTGCTCCTTTGGACACGCACATTGGGCAGATTTACAAGCCTCTTGCAACACTTTTGCGCCACCGTTGCGACACTTTGTGTGATGCAGCGGCGGCATAAACAATGAGCCACATTGCGGCCCATTTACAACGTGACCCATCTAAGGAGATTCATCACGTTGTAAAGACGCTCCATCAGGTATAATTTATGCAGGGTGGCGTTCCCATGCAGGAAAGCCTCATAGAAGTGACGGTAAAATCTACAAGACTTCACTGCGCCACTTCTAGGACGCCACTGCGTTAAAACCCTACACCTGCTTGGAGCAGGCGTAAGGAGTGACGGAGTGTAGTGGGAATAGGCCTCCCCGTGCACTGCCGGAGTTGCGTCGTGCTTGCATCACGACTCCAGCCATGCGTGACTTAAGCAGCAACAGATGCATCAGAATTTCTGACGCATCTGTCAACCCTTGCGCCATGGTGCACCCTATTGTAAATACGGCGCATCCATTGCGGCCCAAGGGTATCGCAGGCTGGCGCAGGAAAACTGACTCATCAATACAGATGTCAGTTTCTTGTAAATCTGCCCCAAGACTGACACTCATTGACACACTTACAGTTACCTGAAAGGGGAAATAGCCAGAAGTACTGCCCCATGCTTTTCCCATTTCGTTTATGCAAATGTGTGCCAGAATATCACCTACATAAATATTGTCTGACATGGATATTGTGTTCTAAATATCATTTACAAAATATTATCCCATTGTATGTAGAGTTTCTGTCATTAACTCAAATGGGGTAATGTTTTTGTAAACAAGGACAATTGGATATTTACGACAGATGTTATTCTGGCAATGATATTCTAGCGCTATGTTCCCCGGCCCACCACAAAAGGAAGCATCTGCATGACCGCAACCTCACTTCATGGACCTAGCAAGACAAAAATGCCATCCGTTGAGCTCGCCAAGAAAAAGCCGCCTGCTCTGAGGGCTAGGCAGGAGCCTCCACATCCACATGAGGGAGCTTCCGAAATTTCCATTCAAGGCCTCCAACATGCCCCCTGCCTGACAAAAAAACGAGTACAGGTACAGCCTTGCCCCTAGGCCCACCATACTGGCCTGCCATCTTTTCCACTGGATTGTTAATTTGAGACAGCGCAGAAGTGTAAGTGAAGGTACTGTTGACTGAATTGGGTGGTGGCACTTGCCAAATTGTAGCACAGTGGAGGAATTACAACTAAGGTGCCGATTAAGATGTCGGGTGGAAGCTTTCCACCCGACACCGACTCGGGACCGACTGCCCGATTATGATGCGACCGAACACTGTTCGGTCGGATTCCCATTGTTTCCTATGGGAGCTTGTGTTCAACGCAACAACCAGCTGTAACACAGGCTCCTATGGGGAAATAGGGTGTGTGTGTAAACTCTGCACCCTGTGGCAGGCACCCCACGGTGCCTGCCACACAGAGTAGGGTTTTACTGGGGAGTCCCTTAGGTACCCCTTGGGCCCCCAACCGGATGCCATAGGATGAAGGGGCCCTACTAGGGACCTCCAAAGTCACTTCCCGACAGCCTTTTCATATCGGACAGGCCGACACGGAAAAGCCGTTAGAAATCAACATCGTAACCTCGAGGTCGGAAACGCTGTCCATAGGGATGTACGATGTGGTTCCGACCGACACAAATCCTCTGATAGCCCGGTCAGAACTGATTCGGAATGACCGTGCGGTTTACCTTCCGACTGTGAACATCGTAATCAGACGGGCGGATTGTAAACCAACTGAGTCGGTCAAAAGGTCTCCGACGCGGTCGATGAGAATCCGACTGTCGGAAGGGGGCTTTACGCCGACACCGTAATCGCCCCTAAGTATCTAGTTAGCGCTATCATCAATTGCAGTGGGGATAACATTCTAGAGAAATGCCATGACTTTTACAAGCTCGACTTGTGTATAAGACAAAACCTGCAACTGTACATGGGCAGATCACAATAACATGTGGCCTGATGGACAAGGAGCTGAGTAGAGACCAAGCTGCAAACATCATGCTATAGATAAAAAGCCTTATCAAATATATATTCCCTCTTCTGATCACCAAAATGGTGAGGTAACCTAGGTGGGGGAGAATGTACCTAAAAAAGTACCTAAGCATGATGTTACCCTAACAGACAATTAACAATGAGTATCACATCACCCCAACCATTGTTGAATGGGACCAATAAGTTCCTTCAATTGGGCTTACACTTGGTAAATCATAAACTATATCTTTATGACAAGTTGTGGTACATCACAACATTCTCCATGCACATGAGATAAGAAAATACAAAATACATCATTTTGGCAATAGGGGTAACTGAGGTATTCCAAAACATAGCCAGCTGATTTTCCAGAGTTCAAACTTTTAGTGGTATTATTCTCATATATGTCCATTCTGAGACAGAGCATTGTAACCAAGTAATGTATGTGCTGAAGCAATGACATGAAACTTGAATCACTCTACACCAAGAAAAATATTAATTCATGAAGTTCAGTCTGAATTCCTTGAGCACACCTTCTCATTTTCTGGAGTTAATTTGGACCTAAAGATGCTGCATAGCTTCAAATCAGTAACAGTAAAAACATCAGAAGTGAGGAGCCTTCGGGGCATGCTGGTGTAATGTGGGATGCTTTTCTGAATTCTCAAAACTCTCCTTGTTTTTATACAGAATTTCTGAAGCATCACACTTAGATCTCCTAGGAGACGCACTGTGAAGAAACTTGTCAAGGGTCATAAGATCCTCTATTGGTGAGTGTGATATAGATACTAGAGGGCATATTTATGACTTTTGTGACACAAGACAGCTCATCAAGTCCCCTTGCTGCACTCCCCTGCTTCACAGGGAAAGGACAAGATTGTGCTGTATTTATTCAATATGGCGCATTCTTATCCTTTTCCTTTACCCTGGCGTCGTTTTGGCAGTCTAGCGCCAACGCAGGCACCACTCTTGCACCATGGTTCCTGTGTTGCAAAGGGACTAGCCCCCAGGTGCTAAACAGGAGTGGTCATGGATACCAGTTAGTGGTGTTAAAGTTGTAAAGTTTGTCACATGCAAACTTCTGTAATGCTTGCGAGTCCTAGAATGAATACCCATAGCTCACAACGTTTTCTGCATGTGCATGTTCAAATTATAGTGTTTCAAGAAAAGAACAATAGCCAACATGCGCCTGTTGTCAAAGGAAAGCCGTTTTAAAGATAACTCACAAAAAAGCAAAATTGTTTTTCATTGTCATCTAACACGTGCGAGAAGAATTGCCAATTTGCAGTGGAAATCAATGTGAATGCCTAGAGATGGGTAAATAGGAAAACTAAAAAAAAACTACAAGTAGCCCACTATTTAGGATTTCCCCGACAAGACACTTATGTAACAAAATCTTCAACCACTCCCATTACCTTCCTTTGCGGTATGGGTGGTAGTAGCCCAAAAAGATGATAATGGGGGGCTGTTGCAGGTAACTTATGCAACGCGATCTTTAACCATCCTGGGCGGCCCACTCTAATGTGGTGATATTGCTATTGTTTGGGGATAACATCGCTTCAATGCCTTGTCAGGGGTAGTAAGTGCTATATAAATACAATTTACTTATAAATATACATCAATACACATCCATTCAAGGTATTAATGGACCACATGATCGTTCACTTGTTTCAAGGGTTGGCACCAAACTCACCCAAGGGACTATGAAGTGGATTATCCAGCTGAAAGACTACCAACTCACATATTTCCATCCCAGGGGGCAATAGTCATGAGGCTGTCTGGGATGTCACCCCGGTACAACAACTCTGGCAGCAATAGGAAGAGCTCATAAAAACAGAATAAAATCCAAATCTATTAGTTGAAGAGCACTTCCCACAATCAGACTAAAATATGTGGGTTTAGCCATGGCAGGAGAGAAGTGCCTTCAGATGATTGCATTAGAAGAAGCGGAGGAACCTACTCAAAGCCATCAGGCGTTGCACTCTGACTGTAAGAAAAGGGTTAGCTGACTTCATGAACGAGGGCCGGACTGGCCATTAAATTCATCTGTACCTCTGTCACTTCCATCAACTCCCTCAAATTAATTGCACCAGCCACAGAGGGGGAGCTTTAGGAGAGAGCAAATTAGAGGACGAGAGAGATACGTATTTTTTACCCTAGAACACAGACTTGTTATTGGACCTCATCCTGAATAGAAGGAAGGGTCCCTACTTGGACATTATCTATACCACTGCCAACTAGAGACGACCAATTCTAACACTTGTGAAGAAGAAAGTAGAAAGACAGAGCGAGCAAAAGAGAGGGATACAGAGAGAAGAGAAATTGAATAGAGCCAGAAAATAGATGATTGAAAAGAGACAAAAGAGAGAAGGGACAAGGAGAAGAAGGGATTGGGCCTAGTTGGGATGCATTTGGTTCCCCGTTGGTCCTTGATGAACATGTGGAACAAACTGATAATGTTACTTGAAGGACGTACTGAAGAGCAACCCATCAAAACACTGTAGGGTATATTTACAAGAATTGCTGCTAAGATGTTTTCATGCAGTTTAGCTGCAATTTTTTTACCGCTGCTGATCGCCAAATCCTAACGCTATACTTGTGACATATTTACCTGGCGTTAGGACAGTTAGCGGCGCAAAAAATGACGCTGATTCTAGCATCAAGGCGATAAAAAAATCCATCTTGGCGTGAAAAAATTGGCTGCCGGCCAATTAGCAGTAAAAAAGTTCCCGCTAGTCAGCCCAGCGTCACTTTTCAGCATCTACAAATACACCTCTAAGGAAAAATAAGAAAATGAAAATACCGGAATGCAGAATGGAGCAGCCAGGACCTAGTTCAGCAACGGCCAACAACTCCCCAGACTCCCCAACATCCAAAATGACCAGCCAGAGTCCCAGGGGAAGAGGAAATGCAGATTCAGGGCCTCATTTATGAAAAGTGGTGCGCCTCTGGGGAAAAACAGTGATTCGTCATTTTTCATTGTGCCATCCTTGCGAAACCATGAATGCGCCATATTTACAACAATAAATAATGCGGAGATAGATTTAGGAATGAGGATAAGAAAGTGTTTATCGTGGGTAGGGAGGGAGGGCTTTAGGGAGGGAGGGCTTTTCGCGACTGAGTGGTCAGAGATAAAAAATGAATGAGCAATGTTGTGTGTTTAATTGTTGAGATCAACTCTGAGATTGACTAGATTGATGACATGAGTATTTGGTGATAGGGTTTCTATGATGCTATCAAGGTCATTAAAGAAAGCTTGATTGACCCCAGGCAGAAGGTAGATTGCCTCGCTACAAGCATAAACCTGCATAGTGGCAGTGATGAAATACAATTCCTAACAGGATGGTTAAGGATCAAGTACTGTGGTAGAAAAGACTTGACAGATTTGCTGAGCAGGAGGAGAGACCCGGAGCGAAGGGTAGGAGGAAAGCAAGTCGTCAGCCTCCAAAACGTTAGAACGACGACGCGCTCTGCCTCCCCCGTCAGCCCTAGGCTTGGGTTCTAGGGGTCTACTATTCACCCCAGTACAAGCCTACTAGGGAACACCCTGCCGTTTTGGGGTACTAGCCATAATAATTGCAGAACCAGACGGTAGTGCACCACTCACATTTTAGTGTTTTCCGGTCCCGACGAAGTGCCACCAGACCCGTTAGGGGCTAAAGAGGCACGAAACATGTTGACCCACTCCACATTTGGCTGCCCTTGAGGAATATGAAATCCACGTAGGGGCCCACACACTGTTTCATCCGGCTCGAGCTATCTAAACCAATATATCAGACCAGAGTAGGACTGTTCCTGACCTATTTTACCTCACCACCTGTGCTATTTTACATCACTACCCAGACCTCCCACCCGCACGCACCCAACGGCTTCTTCAAAAGATCTCCAACAAAGAGCCCCGTTTACAGGAGCCCGTCAGGCATTGCAGCGCCGGCTTGACTTGGAGCGAGGCCCAATGATGAAGCATGACATCCTCCGGGGTGTGTGAGGGCATCGTGAAGAAAGACATCCCTTTCCCCTCACGTCCAGCTAGGAACTTCACACCCTTCTGACTCTCAGTCCCCTTCTGGAGCCTTTGTGCAGGACCTCATTTAAACTCAGCTCCCAGTCCCTCAATTTTTGAAACAGGAGGAGGACTAACCTGCTTGAGTAGTTGCTAGTTGGAGGGTCACAAGTTTAAATTCCAACATGGCCGACTCAGCCTTCCATCCTTCCGAAGGTCGGTAAATTGAGTACCATACATTGTGTAATAATGTGCTACTTATGTATTCAAGTGCTTCAGCACCCCACAACCAGAGCGACTCACTCCAGAGCGCGGGGCTCGCGGTTCGATCCCTGGCACCGGCGGCAGCTCAGCTCAGCTCAGCATCATGTGACTCTGGGCAATAGCTCACTTAATCTCCCTGACTGCCTCCCGCATCTTGAAACCCTTAAGGGGGTGATATGTTTGCGTTTTACGCATATGAATTATACATAGGGATACTAAGCGCTGTATACATGTTGCAATACAACAAAATACGCTAACAGGAAACAAAAAGCACTTCGAAACAAGACTGCTAACCAGCTTCACCTGCGGAAGAATAGGGTTTCTGTCCCAATTCAGAAATGTACTCCTGCAAAAAAAGCTTATGGGATCGAAAGGTTTCATTAAAAAATAAACTCAGTCAAGTAATTTCAGAAAAATGTATTGAGCCTGCTCGGCGCATACATTCCCAGTCCTATCAAGGGTGACATATGCCCACAATCAGCTAAACATGCCATTCTGAGCCAAAAGCTTTCCGGCAGATGTCACCCACGTGTGATAATTGGACTAATTATAAGTACAAGAGCCTCTGTGTACATGCCAGAAATATTATTAAGCCTGTTCTTCAGAAAGAGATAACAAAGCTGGCGTGAGCTCCACTAACCCTTCTGGAGTTAAAGGAAGAAAATTGGTGGAAAGCGATCGGAGCAGTCAGGAGCTCATTAAAGCAAAATTTGTGTTTTCTCCTAGCTGCATGGAAACACGAAGATAGAGTATTTTAACTCTTCCCTCTATTTGCAGCTCCATTTCTGGGTATTGCATTTCTGTTCTCAGGGAAGCCCCGGTATCTTTCATGTGCTGCTGGGGCATGCATAAAATGGCTATACTTATGAATTGTGATCTTGCTTGTCATCCATGTGGTCGTGCTTGCAAACAGTATTTCGTATTTATTTATATGACTTCTGTGTTTTAAACAATAAGTATACATTTATCATTTAATTAAGTAGCTGGGTGGGAAGGTAGGGGGTTGGTGCACATTAGTTATCCATGTTTAGGTCTCACCTACAGGCAGTTTTAGCTGTGGTTGTTTTCTTGAAGCAAAAGAAAATCCATTCAAAATGGCCGCCTTGGAAGTGCATGCATTCACATCTTCCATCGATGGTTAAAAGAAAAAAATCATTGCCAAAGCCAATAGCGTGCAGGGGCAAGACATTTTGGCTTTGTCAATGCTTGTTTTAACATGAAATCGATATTTCAATATTGTTGAAAACAAACAAACTAATCCTACGGTTTTGCTTAAAGAAAGACTTTGTTAGGAATTGTCGTATGCGGAAACCCAAATAAGCGGAGTTGACTTTATTGTGGTCTTTCTTGTGGGTCAAAACTGACAATGGAGCCTGTTGTGTATGAGTAAGTGGTCACTGGAGGCAGGCACCAGTGCAAACTCATGCTAGTTGAGTAAAATTGCAAAAATATTTTGTACCTTAATGAGCGACATTCTTGCACAAAAAACAGGTTTCATGAATATTATACAGGGGCGATAGTTCATAACTTTAAAAATTCAATGCTTGGTATGTCCCTGAATAAAAAAGGCACACAAAATATCAATTAAATGCATTATCCATTCAATTTCTAAACTCAGGTGATTATTGCTGTAAGAAATGGTATTATTATTTAGGGTGAGTGACTATCCAGATCAAGGAATAATCACAACCTTTGTCAGGGCGAACCCTCAAAGTCACTAATTACCTGGTGCTAAAACCCCTGATAGCTATGGGAGACACCAGACAGGCTAAACTTAGAGGCAAGGTGTAAAGTATGTTTGCAATACCAAAACAGTAATAAAGCGAATGAGAAAAATAGAGTAAAATTTAATAAGGTGAAATGGAGATAGGATTTTTTTTTGAAGTTCTAATTAGGAAAAGTGGAAAAAACTATAAAGTGCCAAAGATGCACAATTTTCACAGACTAGAACATGGGCACAATTTGATGCTGCCTGCTATGGAGCGCAGGTTGGATACACAAACTACATTGATTTTGGTAAAAGATTTTAACTTCTGACTTCATTTCTTTAAGTCCCAATCAACCACAGGAGTACACTTCTACAGCCCTAAGCACCGCAGGAGGGTACTTAGACAATGACAGGATGTCAGGCAGAGGTCAAACAGTAGGGTCCAATGCAGGTCTAGCATTACTGTTCAGCTGGGCAGCTGCAGGAAACACCTATTGAAGATTGTTTTATCCCTGTAGCTTGAACAGGAGTTCAGCCTTATGACCTTTGGAGTCCACTTCTTTGTCCTAGGTACAAGAGGCAGACCAAGTACATTCCTTTGGAACTCTTCTCAGGTCTCAGACAGAAGGTTCAGTCTTCTGCTCTTTCACAGGTCCAGCAGTGTTCTTCTGATCTTTCACAGGTGTAATGAAGTGAGTTCCTGGAGATGGCACATTTATCACAAAAAATGGGGGAGGAGGGATAAGGAGCTGGATCTAGGTCCAGTGACTCCTGCTCCTGAAAAGTGGAATTGTTGTATGGGGAGTCACAGTTCCTATGAAAAAGTGTGATAGAAGGAGGAGGAGAGAGTCGTTCTCTTAATATAATGCCAGGGGACAGTGTGCCCTTGTCTTGGTGCCCTCACACACTGCGAAGAATGTCAAGCTTCATCACTGGACGGTGCTCCTTGTCGGGCCAGCGCTGCAATGCTCTGCGGTTCCCCGAAGGATCACTTTTTCAGACATCTATTGAGTCATAAAGCTGAAAGGGTGTGTGCAGGTCTGAGTCAAGGTGGTGTCCTGAGCAGTGCTAAAAGATGGCTGGAGTGGGGGGGAAGTAAAAGGTTTAGTAAAAATAACCCCTCTGTCATCAATAAAAAAAAGTAGAAGGTTGTGCTGCTTGAGGGTGATAATGACCACCTGTAACTAGACAAGTGTCACGTTCATTATGGACTTATCATCGCACTGACTAGGGGCTCTTGTGACTCCCACTTTCAACAACGGTAATAATTAGCAATTTACAGTAGGCACATGTATTTTGCCTACAGTGTTGTATTCACTGAAAAAAACAAAGGTTAAAGGAAAGGCATAGTTAGGTGAAAATGTAGGTTAAAAAAACGTAATGTTTTAAACTAACAAAACCACTGAAATTCACCAGTTATATTTATCACAAGTAGCTATATCTTGTGCCATAAAGTAACTATAACTCACGCCTTCACCATTCACGGTGTTGTAATCAATGATGTCATTTCAGATGTCATTAGGGATGTTCTCAATGTGGTCATTGAAATTGACATGAGTGTTGTAAATTGTGTAATATGTAAGCAGTACAGAGATAAGTCCATTGCAGTGTGCTTCATGTTTCAGTGCAGGGACTGCTTTGCAGCCAAGCCCTCCATCTAACTCTCGGCAGACATCTAGACACTTTTTATTTTATTTTGTTGCTTCACGGATCCATTGTCATTCCCCAGGGGGCCGCACTAGGTCTTGTGGTGGATACCTGCATCTATAGAACCACAGAAAATCCTTTAAAAAAAATGTTGCTCTCATGGCCCGGAGGGTCCATGTACACCGACCCTGCCACCTTATATCTTCACCCACAGTTTTATTTTTTGGGTGGAGGCCTGTGGGCATGCCACAGCTTTCTTCTTTTGCTTGGGGTGGCGGGGAGATCCCCAGAGCCCCACGGTCCGCTGCAAGCAGCCCGATTGCGTGGGGTAGTATAGGAGCTAACCACTCTTTTTTTTGTCTTTTAAAAACAATTGGGTGTGCCGGTCCCATCCGATGCACCCAACAGTTTATTAACATTTGAGCCCGATGGGGGAAGCCCATGGTCCCTGCTGAACCACCGAATCACCTGTCAGCATCTTTCCTGATTGCTACAGGAGCCACCTTTAATCTCGCCCGGCCGGGAGCAGCTTTTCTCTCTGCCTCATGGACAGGGAGCAATCCAAGGCTCCCTGTCCATGCGAATGATGGCAGGGAGAAACATTTCAGCTCCCAACTGGCAGGAGCTTTTTCACTCCTCCTGGGTAGGATCTCTGAAGACTTCCCTGTCTGTGCTTTTGCAGAAGGGAACAGTGTCCAGAGGTATGTTGTCCCTGGGAAACCAACAGTGATCTGGCTCTGGGGGATGGGGTCCCAGGGCAATATCATTAACTGAGGATGGGGGCCCCACTCCCCCTCCCCAAAATACAATATAGCAAGCCCCAGGGGATGGGGTCCTTAGGCTGTAACATGGCTCATGGAGGGGGCCCTGGGGCATGCTGGGTTCTGTGAAGGGTGGGTTGCATGCCCCCTTCCCTAAATTTAAATTGCCCTGGCCCTCTGGGTCCCTGGCCTACCCCGGAGAACTTTCATTTAAAAAAGGCGTGAGCTTGCCTTTTTGGTTTTAATTTTAGTTTGCATCCTCTGCGGATCCGCAGTACCTTTAAAAAAAATTATGTTTTGGCTCCGGTGGTCACTCTGGGACGCCCACACCAGGCCTATGGGGCATACTCTATCGATCTATATGTTTTTTTTAATCTGTTTTCAGGACCAGTGGCTGAGTCCTCGAATCTTAGAATGAATGCTGCTTTGTTGATGTTGTGGCAGCCAATCAGATCTTCTTTTTTGATCTGCAGCATGAAATATTTATAAATGCTGATTCTTAATCTCTCAAAAACTACTAAATGGATTTACACCAAATCACAAAAAACACATTTTCAGGATCAAGATCTAGCTTTCTGCCAGAGTTAGTGTAATTCTGTTCAGCTGTTTTGGCTGTAGCGACGTCACATGTTCCCATGGAAAATTGTAGGAAGAAAATGTGTTTTGGGCCCCCTCCTTTTTCTCCCACCCCCCCCCGGTTGACAGATCGCCCGAAAATCGAAGTGGATGAGACTTTTTTTTTTAAAGTTTTGATTATTTGTCATACAGCGCCAAAGTTATTAGCAAACCAAAAAATCTATTTCCTATGGACATGTTATACTATAACTTACCGACTGGCGATTGCCACTGGTTGTGTGTCGGAACAACAAGTTACTTTATAATGCCTACCTGAACAAAGCTGTCTCTACTACAACCGCGTCTTAACCACAGTTAGCTTTACCATGCATGCATGGTAAACAGATATGTGGCTGAGTTTACCAACTCCTCCTTCTCCACCTGAGCCCTAAATACACCCCCAACCTCCTTAAAACTGCCCCAAACCCCCATCCCTAAAAGCTGATCTGTACCCCTTCCACCCCCAAAAACTACCCCGAACATCCCCACCAGCTAAAAACTACCCCTTAAAACTATTCCAAACTCCCACCCTCTAAAAACTTGCCTGAACCCCCACCCCTAAAAACTAGCCTGAACCTCCACCCCTAAAAACTAACTCTAACCCCCGCCCCTAAAAAATAACCCATACCCCCATCTCTACATACTAACTTGAACCCCTCCCACACCCTAAAAACTACCCCTTAAAACTACTCCAAATCCCCCACCACCTAAGAACTCATTTGAACCCCTCCCGCCCCCTAAGAACTAACTTGAACGCCCTCACCCCCTAAAAAATTAACCAAACCCCCCCACTCCCTAAAAACTAACCCATACCCCCACCCCCTAAAAACGAACACAAATCCCCACCCCAAAAAACGAACACAAACCCCCCCTCTACCGACGAACCCCTATTACCTGTTCGTGTGTGACACTCCTCTGAACTCCGCCCTGCACTAACACTAGACCTACTTAGCATTAACCATGCACATGCGTGGTTAAGGCTAAATTGTTGTTTGTGCAAGTCGTTGTTTGGCTTGCCTGACTCCGGAACTCGTTGTACAGGAGTCGTTGAGGATATTTCCCATTGCCACCTGGTAATATACATGGGATAAAGTGCACTTTACCGTAAATGTTAACAATACTGCACGTCACTAAGGAGTTTCAGGACCATATAGAGGATCGAGTCCAAAGGCTGATTTCCTTCATAAGGTTATGAAACTCAGAGGTGACTTGCAGTATCCTTATCATGCACAGAAGGGGGAACTTTACCAAAAGAGGCTAGATATTTGTTGCAAGAAGATATTAGAATCAGTTTAATACAAGTTAGTTTTTTTAAAAAGAAAAGTTGAAGTATCTCAAAATGTGTAGAAACATGCATAATGATTGTAACTTTTTATAACTACCCAAGGAGTGCAAACAATAAGCATGGTGCAATATATGTATTTTCTGCTTGTCACTTTATAACTAGAAAAACAAAGCAGAAGAAAGAAAAGCCATGTTTGGTTTTGTTCCTTAAATAGCTGCTTTAATTAGGCTCCACGACCTGACAAGCCTTTCCTCTTTGGCTGCTGCCTCTGGCAACAGGCACTGTAACATCAGAACTCAACTGTAATGAGTTATTACAGTTGAGTTCTGACATCATTTCTTTGTAGGCTGGTGGGTGTGTCACAATTCGCCAATTACAAAGAAATGGAGATAGGTTTGTAAACCTTGAAGACAACAGTCAAATGGTTTGTAAATGGAACAAGAATCCCAAGACGGTAACATATTGACTTTTACAACACATACAATTAAAGGGGACCCAAGGGCAATTTAATGACCAGCTCTGAATACATGCCCTATAAACATTTATCACAATAGAGTATCAGAGGGTCAGAATTCCTACAAGTGATTACTGGGGACACAGTAGTGAGTTGTTACCACTAGCCAAACAACTGAAAGTTATAACAGCCAGGTCAAGTTAGTGTCTGGTCTCTGGCACCCATCAGTCACCACTCGGATCCGCCCTTCATCATTTGGGGCTCCGAGGACAAACAACGCACCTGATCTTTTCTCTAACAGGGAAGGATTAACCTTCCGGTTAGTCAGGACATAGTCGTTGATAGTCTGAAAGATGTGTGCTAGTAATGTGACTGACGGGGTAAAAAAAGGATGCAGTGCAAAAAATGAAGTGATACCAAAAAGTATAAAGAAGGTACATAAAATTGGTTTAAGGAGCAGAAAAATTATTTAATAGGGTATAGCTCCCGACACCAATGTTAAAAAATAGCCAAGACAGGGAAAATTTATAAACTGTCTAGTGGTGGAACGTGGTCGACATGTTTCAGCAATAAATGGCCAGGTGGCCTTGCTTTCTTCAGGACCTAAAAATAACGCTACTGCAAACAAAAAAAAACCCTACAATGTGAAGAAGTGTTTTCGTTAAAAAGAATGAGATTAAGAGGAACAACTTAAATATTTCTTGAAGTGTCACCTGAACCTTCTAGGTGTACTTGTTCCAAATCTTCTCACAAATTCAGTAATGGACTGATTCGTAAGAAGTCAAGACCTCACCCCACCTGGCTGCGGCTCAGGACATAGGTGAAGCACCGCTCTATCCGTCGGTACTTCAACGCGGCATCTGTGCCGTCTGGGGAGGTGACGGCACAGATGCCGCGTTGAAGTACCGATGGATAGAGCGGTGCTTCACCTATGTCCTGAGCCGCAGCCAGGTGGGGTGAAGGTTCAGGTGACTGTCTTGGCTATTTTTTAACATTGGTGTCGGGAGCTATACCCTATTAAATAATTTTTCTGCTCCTTAAACCAATTTTATGCACCTTCTTTATACTTTTTGGTATCACTTCATTTTTTGCACTGCATCCTTTTTTTACCCCGTCAGTCACATTACTAGCACACATCTTTCAGACTATCAACGACTATGTCCTGACTAACCGGAAGGTTAATCCTTCCCTGTTAGAGAAAAGATCAGGTGCGTTGTTTGTCCTCGGAGCCCCAAATGATGAAGGGCGGATCCGAGTGGTGACTGATGGGTGCCAGAGACCAGACACTAACTTGACCTGGCTGTTATAACTTTCAGTTGTTTGGCTAGTGGTAACAACTCACTACCGTGTCCCCAGTAATCACTTGTAGGTAACATATTGACAACATACAAACATATATGTTACGTGTGATATATTTCTTATATTGCATGTTTATTTTGGTACTGGTAGTATGAAATTGTGCTTTTCACAAATAAGGAAATGTTTATTCAAAATATTGGACTGTACTTTGGACTGCATATAGAAAAACGGGGAGGAATTTAATTATTCACTTAGGGGGTGGAGCTAAAAAAAATTCGAGAAGATATGGAAAGGCTGGCAAAAACAGTATATACTGGTATAAATTGAGATGGATGAGATTAGGGCTGTGGTTCCCAAAGTGTGCGCCGCGGCGCCCTGGTGCGCCGTGATTAGAAGCCAGGGGCGCCGCGGCGCGGCACAGGATGTGGGTCATTGACATTGCAGCCGAAATTCCTCCCCCTACTTTGTGCTGCCAGGTCAGGTGATCCTCTTGAAGTGTTTGCTTGACCAGCTGACGGCCCTCGCATATGACACGCAGGGCTTCCACCGCTCTGTTACTGAGGGAACAGCACTCAGCTGCAGCTCAACCAAGCATGGGCGTGCACGCTTTCTGGCTGACTGAGCCGATATTTAAGCAGAATTCCGATCACAATCCTGTGAAACGGAACCGCATCAGTAAGAAAGGTATGTCTATTGTCCCCCATCCCGAGGGACCTATGTCTAAGAGACCTGTTTAAGTCTATTTCACAGTGGTGGGGGTTATTACTAATTCGTCTCCTCGTATTCATTTTTAGATCTCTGGAGCCTTTGATTTTTGCGAGCCCAAGTTTAGGAAAATAGGACATTTAATGTAGGATTCCTTTCTCGTATCATATAGCGCAACCTCGACCCAAGGTATTGGAGCACTTTACGTCAGCACCAATTTCAGTACACAAGGGCACATTATTTTGTGTATGTTTTTACAAGTGTCCTGAGTTTTGACTCGTTGTACAGGGGCACTGGCACAGGTGGAGGAGCGGGTGGAGAGCCTACTAGTGACATGAGATTTGGCATATTGTACCAAGACACTGACACACTGATGAATGGGTGGAGCGCTACAAGTGGCACGTGTTGTGGCACATGGTACCGGACACTGCACGTGTGGAGGAATGGGTAGGGAGCCTACTAATGGCCTGGGTTTTGGCATATTGTACACTACAGGGGCACTAGCACTTGTGAATGAATGGTTGGAGTGCCAAGTCGTGACCTGGACTTTGGCACTTTGTATGCGAGTACTGCTCCTGTGCAGAGATAGGTGAAATGCTTTCAAGTGGCCTGAGTTTTGGCACTTTGTTCATTGGCACTGGCCCATGTGGAGGAGGTTTCATATGAACGACTGCATAAGTAAGTGCTTCTTGTTGGGTGGGTACAGGGTCAGAGGCCTGGTGGAGAGCATTGGGTGGATGCAGGGTCAGGGGCATGGTGGAGAGCGTTGCGAAGGAGGGGGCCGGGTCAGGGGCCTGGTGGAGAGCGTTGGGTGGATGCAGGGTCAGGGGCATGGTGGAGAGCGTTGAGTGGGTGCAGGGTCAGGGGCCTGGTGGAGAGCGTTGGGTGGGTGCAGGGTCAGGGGCCTGGTGGAGAGCGTTGGGTGGGTGAGTGGTGGGTCAGGGGCCTGGTGGAGCGCGTTGGGTGGGTGGGTGCGGGGTCAGGGGCCTGGTGGAGAGCGTTGGGTGGGTGGGTGCGGGGTCAGGGGCCTGGTGGAGAGCGTTGGGCGGGTGCAGGGTCAGGGGCCTGGTGGAGAGCGTTGGGTGGATGCAGGGTCAGGGGCATGGTGGAGAGCGTTGAGTGGGTGCAGGGTCAGGGGCCTGGTGGAGAGCGTTGGGTGGGTGCAGGGTCAGGGGCCTGGTGGAGAGCGTTGGGTGGGTGAGTGGTGGGTCAGGGGCCTGGTGGAGAGTGTTGGGTGGGTGGGTGCGGGGTCAGGGGCCTGGTGGAGAGCGTTGGGTGGGTGGGTGCGGGGTCAGGGGCCTGGTGGAGAGCGTTGGGCGGGTGCAGGGTCAGGGGCCTGGTGGAGAGCGTTGGGTGGGTGGGTGCAGGGTGGGGGGCCTGGTGGAGAGCGTTGGGTGGGTGGGTGCAGGGTGGGGGCCCTGGTGGAGAGTGTTGGGTGGGTGGGTGCAGGGTCAGGGGCCTGGTGGAGAGCGTTGGGTGGGTGGGTGCAGGGTCAGGGGCCTGGTGGAGAGCGTTGGGTGGGTGGGTGCGGGGTCAGGGGCCTGGTGGAGAGCGTTGGGTGGGTGCAGGGTCAGGGGCCTGGTGGAGAGCGTTGGGTGGGCACCTTATGCTCTGTAGTGATGGCTACTCTCTGAATCCTTCATCAGGTCTAGGCTTGATTCTTCATGTAGACCAGTGGTTCCCTTAAGGGAGCGCCGCGGTACCCGGTCCGCGGGTAAAAAAAATTGGTGGGGAGCCACGGTCAACTGCCAATTAGGTCAAGGGAGCCACGGGTCAAAAAAGTTTGGGAACCACTGGATTAGGGTGAAGGATCAAACGATGGAAGGACATAAGGGAGGCGGTGCCCAAACTGGTCTGATCCACCACACACAAGCACCAATAGAGGAGCACCACAGGTGGAAACAGATGGACCCAGCTCGGCTTATGGCGAATAGCGACGCGCCAAATGGAGAGGATTGCTTGTAATGGAATTTACTTTTAGTAAAAATTAAGTAAATTATCAATAATTGAGGTTGATAAAATTGGTGTAGTTAAGAATATAGGGGCTTATTTACAAGCCCCTTGCGCCGCTGGCACGTCACTTTTAATATGGGAAAAGTGACGTACCGGTGGCGCAAGGGGCTTGTAAATAATCCCCATAGGGTTTTAGGGAAGAAAAAATACAGGCCTTGCTCTGTTGAAAAGCACATTTTGTCCACAAGTCAGATATGATACTTATAAAACCCTAAGCCTAATTAGAATGCTCAGGTTTAGCTTAACTAATGAATATGCTGCTGATTAAATGGGTATTGCTTAAGCTCAGAATTTGTTTCAAGCTTCTGGATTCATTGTTTAGCTAAACCAACAAAGGGCTCCGATTGCAATTAGAATGTTCACGTTTTGCAAATCTTTCTCAAAGATTCCTGATTAAACAATGGGCAATGACGAATGCCTGCAATGTGGTCTCGAGCTGTGGTTGATCTAAATGCACTGTTGTATGAGAGACTAATTTACTATCATGGCTGACAGGGAGGAGGGGGCGAGAGTCACACGAGGCATAGCCTGGAGTGGGTGAAACTCTCACATGTGCATCAGTAGGTTGGGCAACGTCACATTCGTTTGATTCCTTATAAGCATATGAGCCTGCAGTGATCACGTGCATGCACACAAAGTCGTGCCTTTCTGGGGCAGAGAAACAAATCTGTGTTGCACGTTATAGCCGCGCACACATTGCAACTGTCAAACTATAGGCGCCTGACTCCTGGCAGAAATACCCCGCCATATGACACCCTCTGCCCGCCATATGACTCCCTCTGCCCTCAGAGGCCTGCATTAGTGCACTGGCGTGTAGATTCCACGGCGCTCTGAATTCCCATGTAGGTTTGCAGCTCCGCTAAAGCGTAATTAAAATAAGAACTGCTGTTATACACTGTTAATTATGGTTTACAGGCGCCGTAATCCTTTAAAATCAGTCATTAGCGCGTCCTTAAGAACTATTTGGAACGGGGAATGTTGTAATGAGTTTGTGCCTTTAACGACTGTTTTGTAAAAAGCTGTAATCCTTTCGACTTCACCTCAGGACCGCCAGCTAGCCGGCGGCGCAAGTAATTATCCAGCCATAAGCGAGTATTTACCGCCAAAGAATTGCAGCGTACTGTACAGGAGGTGACGCATCAGAGCACCGGAACTACTAAAGCAGCCTGCAAGCTGGGCGGGTCATGGACAAGCCTGTAGCGTCCTCCCCAGCCCCGGTACATGTAAATCATCACCTCACACTCAACTCGGTATTACACGTCTTTATTCTTCAGAATGTAACCATTAACTGAACGTACTACGTCATGAATTTTCTGAACCACACCCAAATCACTTATGTCACCATCGTACAGAATCAGTCAAGGACCAGAGGAGGCCCGTTATCCACAGTGCTTTAAGTGGGCCGGGTCTCACCCGTGCTGAGCACCGGCAGTTTTTTAAAGGGGGCCTCGAAACGGGTCTCTATCGGGCTCTGTTTTGTGTCCTGGCACAGGCGGTCCGTTTTTTTTACGGTCTGCAGTGACCACATACACATCGATGTGCGCACGCTCACACTGCTCACTTCTCATTAGTGGAGAAGTTACGGCCATGCCAGCTGAGCGTTGATGGGGAAGGGAAATACTTTAAAGAGAATCATTTTCTCTCTGGATTTCCCTTCTCTTTTTGAAACGCAGGAGCAGCAACATTGTCCTGGTGTCAGCAGGGCTTTAAGTGGAAGCTTTTTCAATATTATATACAACAAGCCATAATTATTACTTGTTTATCTTATGCAGCTAACAACCATTGGCAGCCCATAGTCCTGGGTTGTTGTAGGTATAATGTTACTTGTTGTATCATATATCTGGATGCAGTGACAAAAACAACAAAATACCAGTGGGGCGGCGCACTATGCTAAGCACAGATTTTACCTAATGTATTTTTAAGCCACGCCCTTAATTACATCGGCCACGCCCCTTTGAGAGACACCACCCCCCCCTCCCCAGTGTTTCATCCCACTGAAAGCCCTGGTTATCCCCAACACCCACCACCCTACAAAGTCAATTTCGTCTCTTACATTTAAATCTCACTTTTGCTACCTGCTAGACAGCCCTAGCCACCCTCCCCCCACCACTTTTTTTTTTAGCCTTTCCGTAGGCTCTGCCGTAAAAAATGGTGGCATTTATTTTGCGTCTGGCAGTCAGGATGAAGAGGTTTTGACAAACTAGTCTGCAGGTTTATTAAATCAATTCAGAAGAGCGATGTTATCTCGGGAAATGTTATCAGCCTTTCTAGCTTTAACATTCCTGTCATATTTTTTTTCTCTTCTTCAAGAAAGGGAGGAAGTGGGGAAAGCCTTGTGATAAGGAGAGCTGGGGATTGCGTCACTTCAGAGCATGCCAATCAAACGCGGCTGTCTTCAGCATCCGTGCCACTGGAGCAGAGGATGATCAAGGGCATCTCAGAGGGAACCGCTACATGGGACCACGATAGGAGGAACAGAGCGTGTTTCCTCAGCCCTCCCTCCCTTACTATTGTGTATAAGCCTACTCCCAGTATCGTTCCAATGTCCTCTTATTGATAAGAACGGAATTCTCGTGACCCAGCTAGCACAAGCTATGTAAATAAAATAATATGCATAGGGAAATGCAATAAAATGCAAAGCAATTTGGGCATTTCTGCCACACTGCAGGCTTGAATACATTGCGTAAGGCTCTGAATGCTACCGCTCCTCACATCTAAAAAGAGGCATGTCCACAAACATGCCAGTTTCCACTTTGTCCTCTTCTCCACCACAAAGAAGGTGAAACAAGGTTGGAAATCCTGTGACCTATTTCTTTCTAGTGAATAAAATCTAGACTCTGCAGTTTTTGTTGCACCCTAGTTTTCAACGTGGATTGGGTTCCAACAGTTAGACTGCACCACACATTGTTGTATAGGTGGGCTTTTATGTCTTAGACACATCCAGGGCCATGGGAGAGGTTGGCGGTTGGTGCGTCGTGTAGGTATATCATTTCTGGCAAACACCACGTTGATCAGGCTACATGCCCAATTTCCCCTACGAAGTGCTACCTGAGGCAAAGCATAGCATCTGCTCTTTCTCATCTGTTGGGACGTGTAATTCCATGATGATTGTTTGCTGCCACTGATGGTCTTGGACATGGTAGACCACTTTGAAAGTGAAGTTCTCCATGATGTATAGGCCTTTGTATGCTCCAAGTTTGCATTGCTTGGCATTCAGCCCAGCTCATTATGTTCACAGATAAATAGGGGTCAATGGCGACACATGCAGACAGTCCATGGCTAGTCATGCAACATCTGCCCTGTGGTGGGGTGTAAAGGGCAGTTTTTTTCACGAGATCCCGAAGAGGTTGGATAAATGCACTAATTCTTCACTTTGGTGATCACCCTCACGTGGCAATTCTGAAGCACTATTCCATTGCGTTGTATGTTACAGCTTCACAGTTATTGGTGAGGAATTTAGTAATAAGGGAAGGGTCAAAGATTCCTCTCCAGGACGTATTCGCCTTTTATCTTGTAATTTGGAGGTAGTGAGTCTCGAGGTATTGAACCTTTAGGTAACTCAGTTAATGATGAATGAGGAGTAGGCGAGTAACCCCTCCACCACTTTTTAGTTAATTCTTAACAAAGAAATGCTCCCAGGACTTGGGTTGTAGTTTTAGATCATGTTTATTTGTCCAGAATTCATTATATGATAAAATAGGGCGACTTCTGAAGACCTTCTCCCAGCCCAATGCAAGTTAGACCTGGACTTGGATGAGGATCTGGGGGATGCAGGTGACCAGAATTATGCTCCAGAACCTGGCGCACTGTCTCCTTCTACCATGGCTACGGAGGAGGGTGAATCATATTCTATGATGTTGGGTAGGGCAGCGAGGCTCTCTACCTCGAACTCCCTACTGTGGCCGTCAGAACTAATCTCCTGACAGAGGTGCTTCGGCCAGCTTCTGCTACTACGGAGCCGCTGCTGCCCTTTAACGACTCACTTTCAGACGTTCTTTTGGGCACCTGGTCCAGGCCCAACATAGAGGTTCCTGTGGACAAGAACATGGCTCGATGCTATCGCCTGGCCCGGGGCGACCCCGTTTTCCTCTCCCAATACCCCACCCCGAGACCTTAGTTGTCCAAGCCTCTGCGTCCCCAAGCGCATTTGCTTTCGCACCTCCGGACAGGGAATCCAAGAAACTGGAGCAATTTGAGAAGAAGATTTTCTCTTCCGCCAGTTCAGGCTAGCGGTCTGTGAACACCGCATGTCTCTTGGGCTGTTACTCCCATTCTGTGTGGGATACGGTTGCGCAAGTGCTGCCTCAGTGTCCGGTGGAGGCTCGGACAGTTCTTTCCCAAGCTATTGCTGAGGGGAGAGACACAGCCAAGTTCACCATCCGTTGTGGTCTTGACACTGCTGACTCGCTGGGCAGGGCAATTTCAACGACAGTGGCACTACGCCGTCACGCCTGGCTGAGGACGACTGGTTTTACTGGGAATGGCCAGAACACGTTGATGGACATGCCCTTTGATGGCACTCGCTTGTTTGGCGATAAAGCAGACTGTGAGTTGGAACATTTTAAGGACTTGCGGGCTACGGCCAAGTACTCAGGCCTTTCGGTCACACGCACTCCTTCAGCTTCTGCTTTTTGTTCCTTACGTGGCCAAGGAAGAGGCGCCCAAGCACGTTCGTTTCAAAGCCACAGGCCTGCGCAGCAACAGTCTCAGCAGAGGTAGGTCACGGGGCCAGCATGTGGGTCAGTCCACCACCCCCCTGCATCCGCTACCTCCAAACCTACCTAGTCTGGTGTTTCAGGCCCACCAGACACCAGTGGGTGGCAGGATTCACCATCACCTCCACCACTGGCGCACCATCACATTGGACAGGTGGGTTCTGCAACTGGCCTGAGGGGCTACTCCCTCCCCTTTGAGACTACCTTTCCAGCCATGCCCCCACAGTACCACCGCATATCGGGGGATAACTTGACACTTCTCCAGCAGGAAGTTGCGGCCCTCTTGGCCAAGGGGGCCATTGAGCACATTCCGATGCCAGAAGTAGGTCATGGTTGTTATTCCCACTATTTTTTGGTTCCAAAGAAGGTCAAGGGACTGCATCCTATCTTAGACCTTCGGAACATCAATCGCTTCCTCCAGAAGGAGAAGTTCAAGATGCTCACACTTGCTCAGGTCTTGTCTGCCCTAGACCCGCAAGACTATTTGGTAGCGCTGGACGTGCAGGACGCTTATTTTCATATCCCCGGCCCACCAGCATTACCTGCAATTCATGGTTGGGCAGGAGCCTTTTCAGTTCATTGTGCTCCCCTTTGGCCCCTCGGGTTCCCCCGGGTGTTCACAAAAGTGATGGCGGTAGTCGCAGCTCATCTGGCAGGATAAGGGGTGTCAGGCTTCCCTTATCTCGACGACTGTCTGTTGAAGGCAAGCTCGCCCCAGGCAGTTGTCTTGCACCTCCAGACTACGGCCGACCTCCTGCATTTGCTGGGGTTCTCCATCAATGTGCCAAAGTCGCACCGGATTCCCTCTCAGAAGCTCCTCTTCATCTGAGCGGTTCTGGACACAGCGCAGTTTCAGGTCATTCCTCCCGAACAGTGAGTCCAGGACATTCGGGCTATGATTCCGATCTTTCGGTCCTTGTCCCGGGTTTTGGTCAGGATGACCTTGAGGCTGCTGGGCCTTATGGCCTCCTGCATCCTGCTCACCTACCATGCCAGATGGCATATGCGAGCTCTGCAGTGGGACCTGAAGTTCCAGTGGTCGCAACATCAGGGGAACCCGTACGACTATGTCCAGATCTCGGAGGGCACTTCACAACAATTGCAGTGATGGCTCACGGATCAGCGTTCGGTCAACGGCAGATAGCTCTACCTTCCCCAACCAGAGCACACAGTGGTGACTGATGCGTCCCTCCTGGGATGGGTAGGCCACATGGGAGAGGCAGAGATCAGAGGCTTCTGGTCTCCGGCGGAGTCCAGGCTCCATATCCACCTTCTGGAGCTTCAGGTGATCCTTCTTGAACTGAAGGCATTCCTTCCCTCTGTCAAGTGGAAGGTGGTGCAGGTTTTCACAGACAACACCACCGCCATGTGGTATTGCAACAAGCAAGGTGGGGTGGGGTCGTGGACCCTATGTCAGGAGGCTCTGCGCCTCTGGACATGGCTGGAATGTCAAGGCATTTCTTTGACGGTTCAACACCTGGTAGGTTCTCTGACCACCAGGGCGGACTAACTCAGCCGCCGGTGCCTGATGGCTCACGAGTGGCGTCTTCACTCTGAGGTGGTGCAAGGTCTCTTTCGACAGTGGGGAGAGCCTTGGTTAGCTCTATTCGCCACTGAAGAGAACACGCAATGTTAGCTGTTCTGCGCGTTGGAATTTCCAAGGCGGCATACGCTCGGCAACGCTTAAAGTTGCAAGTGGAGCAGCGGTCTATTGTACGCCTTACCGCCTATACCACTTCTGCTCAGAGTGCTGCAGAAGATCAGGCACGACCGGGCCCTAGTCATTCTTGTGGCACCGGACTGGGCTCGAATAGTTTGGTATTCCGAGCTACTCAATATGAGCGTAGATCCCTCGATCCGACTGCCTCTTCGGGAGGATCTTCTGTCGCAGCAGCAGGGGACGGTCCTCCACCCGAACCTATCCAGCCTCCACCTACATGCGTGGAGATTTAGCTGCGACACTTGATTCCGTTTGACTTGCCTCCTGAAGTCTGTGACGTCATTCTGGCAGCCAGGCGTCCCTCCACTAACTCGTTATACGCCTGCAGGTGGAACAAATTTGTGGCACGGTGCACAGCAAAGGCTGGGAATCCCCTTTCCGTCCCTCTTTCAGAGGTCCTTTTGTTCCTTCATTCTTTGGCCCGGCAGGGCTCTACTCTGGGCACTATCAAAGGCTACCTTTCTGCGATCTCGGCCTTTCTCAGGCTTCCTCTCTTTTCAAGTCCCCTGTTGTTAATAGATTTCTCAACGGCATTACTCGCCTTTTCCCTCCTATTCCGTTTATGATGCCACAGTGGGACTTGAATCTGGTACTTACTTTTTTGATGTGCACTCCTTTGATCTGCTCCACAACTGTCCTCTTCGGTTGTTGACTTTGAGGACTGCTTTCCTGGTTGCTATCACCTCCCCATGGCATGTGAGTGAGCTCCCGGCTCTTTCTTGTAAGCTTCCTTTTCTGTCAGTCCTTCTGGACAAGGTTGTGCTTTGCACTCGTCCTTCCTTCTTGCCAAAAGTTGTCCCTGCTTTTCACATTGGGCAGACTATCACCTTGCCCACTTTCTTTCTGCCTCCACATCCTTCTGGAGAGGAAGAGAGGCTAGACTGTCTGGACCTAAAACGTGCGCTCTCCTTTTATCTGAACCGCACACAGCAGTTCCAGGTGGATGACCAGCTCTTTGTTGGCTACGTGGGCATCAAGAAAGGCCGGGCTGTACACAAGAGGACAATCTCCCGCTGAGTCGTCTTGTGTATCAAAGCCTGTTATTCGCTGGCTAAAAAGGAACCTCCGGTGGTGTTGCGCGCCCATTCTACCAGGGCGACAGCAGCTACTACTGCATTAGGACGTAGTGTTCCCCTGCAAGACATCTGTCAGGCAGCCACGTGGGCCTCGCTTCACACTTTTACTAAGCATTATTGCCTTGACAGTCAAGTCCGGAGAGACGGCTTCTTTGGCCGTTCTGTTCTCTGTGACTTTCTGGTGTGATCTTTGTTCACAGACCCACCACCGGGATTGGTATTGTGGGGGTATCTATTCTAAGGTAAGGAACCTATCACTAACGTGTCTCTTTCAGATGCACAAGTTACTACTTGTCTAACGATATATCTGTAAGAGGCATTAGTTAGTGATAGATTCCTTACCACCCCACCCATCCTCCCCGTTCGGCAAACTGATTTCTAGGGTTAAGGTCAACCCTTTTGGGGCCCTAGTTTCAATGCACCAGTGGTCAGTATCTTGCATGGCTCTGCGTTCCTGGCACGGAAAGTCGTGTACAGAACGGACGTCCGCGCGCGTGGCGCGTCTAATTTATTTATTTATTCTATGATTTATAGAGCGCCTGGTGACCCGAGGGCATCCCCGCGCTATAGGGTAGTGAAATCCAATAAGGGGAGATCAGGAACTATTTGGGGAAAAGGAAGGTTTTAAGTTTCCTACGGAAGAGGGCTTGACTAGGTTCGAGTCGCAGCACGCGAGGAAGAGCGTTCCAATTGGCCGAGGCCTTAACCGAGAAGCGGCGGCCACCGGTACGAGACTTCTTAAATCTTGGAACTATGGCCAGATGTTCATTGTCAGAGCGGAGGTTTCTAGGGGCTTTATAGGGGGTGATCATGTCCTTGAGAGCGGCAGGTCCAGCCCCATTGATGAGTTTGTGTGTAGTGCACATGGCCTTGAACTCCACTCGCTGGCGGACGGGAAGCCAGTGCAGAGATTTAAGGGCCGGTTTGGTCGGGGCTCTGGGAGGAAGGTTCAGAATGAGTCTCGCCGCGGCATTTTGTGCTTGTTGGAGTTTGGTCAGGGTGGTTTCAGGCGCGCCGAGGTAAGCGGCGTTGCCATAGTCCAAACGTGCTAGAATAAGCCCTTGGACTAGGAGTTTCCTGGACAGGGGGGGGAGGAGGGGAAGGATCTTGCGAGTTGATCTGAGAAGGCCAAAGCAAGTCCCGGCGGTCTTGGCTGCCTGGGTCTTCAAGGAGAGGTCCTGCTCCAGCCAAAAACCCAACGTTTTGATTTCTGTCTTGGGAGTGGGGATATCGCCGAAAGTATCCGGCCAGACTGTTGGAGGGATGGAGGACCATTTATTGCCCAAAAGCATGATTTCTGTTTTTGTCCCGTTCAGCTTCAGAGAGGATTCGCACATCCAGGTATATATATCTTGAAGGCAGTTAAGTAGGATTTCTGGATTGTTGTCCAGATGGGAAAGAGAGACGACAAGTTGGGTGTCGTCTGCATAGTTGACTATTTTTATCCCGTAGGGGGTCACAACATCTTCTAACGGGGCCATGTAGACATTAAACAGGGTGGGACTAGGCGAAGACCCCTGGGGCACTCCGCATGAGAGAGGGTGAGGGTCTGAGCGGGAGTTGCCGTCCCACACCTGAAATGAGCGACCCGAAAGGAAGGATTTGATCCAAGCATGAGCGGTTCCCACAATTCCTGCCTTAGTCAGGCGATGGAGGAGGACACGGTGATCCACCGTGTCGAAGGCAGCGCTAAGGTCCAGGAGGATCACTGCCACTGATCCTCCTGAATCCAGTATGCATCTTGCCTCCTCGATGACGGAGAGGAGTGCAGTGTCTGTGCCTTGACCCGGCCGGAATCCGGTTTGGGACTGACGTAGGATTTTATTGGTCTCAAGAAATTGGGAGAGTTGCATGTTGACTAATTTCTCAGCCAGCTTGCTGAAGCAAGGGAGGAGCGATATGGGTCTATAGTTGGCCATATCGTCCGGATTCAGATGGGGCTTTTTCAGCAAGGCCTTGACGACTGCGCCCTTCCATGTGGAAGGCACTATGCCTTGGGCAAGGGAGGTGTTGATCAGGTCCCTAATGGTGGGAGATATGCTGAGAGATACAGTTTTTAAGAATCTAACAGGTGCCGGGTCCAAAGGGGATCCGCTTCTCATTTTTGCCAGCACGGTGGTGACCTCATCGAGGGAGACTCCTCTGAAGACGGACAGCCGCGGGCTGGTGGGGCAGACATTTATATCAGCCGGGATAGGGGGGCTGATAGGGGGTAGGGACTCCAATATCCGCGTGATTTTGGAATCAAAATATGCGGCTAAGTCCTTGCTTCTATCCGGAGGGGGGGGAGAGGCAGCGGGGGCTGAGGGGATGTTGAGCAATTCCTTTACTATCAGGAAGGATTCTTTGGCCGAATTGGCCGCATTTTTGATTCTGTTATCATAGTAGGTGGTCTTGGCTAGTTTAATGGCCGATTTGTAGCGTCTTACCGCTGTGTTGTAGGTGTCTTTATTGCTGTGGGCCCAGTCTTTCCTCCACAGTCTTTCAGCCTTCTTGCACTCTTTGCGGAGGTCTCGGAGTTCGGATGTGTACCATGGGGCATGTCCCATTGTCCTAACTTTGATCTCACGATTTTTTATGGGAATGATACTATCCAGGGAGGAAGAGATCCAGCCTCTGACTAGGGTGTCAGCCTCGGACGGGTCGGACACAAGGCTCGGGGTTGAGGAGTCCAGAGCTATGGACCAGTCCACCGCAGAGAGTTTAGCCCACGATCTGTCTTTAGTAAAGATAGGGGCTTTATGGGGTTTCTTGATGGCCCCCGGTATATGGAAAGTGACCAGAAAATGGTCCGTCCATGGAATCAGTTGGGAGTTAATAAATTGGAGGGAGGGGATGTTCGAGAGCACTGGGTCGAGAAGGTGCCCTTTCACATGTGTTGGACCGGTGTTGGCCAGAAGAAAGCCATGGGCAGCCAGGTCACAGATAAGGTCATCAGCTCCTATATCCAGAGGGTCGTCAAAGTGTATGTTGAGGTCGCCTGTTATAAGAAAGTTTGATGTCAGGTGGGCTGAAGAGGAAACAATTTCCAAGAGAGATGCAGCAAAAGGGGCGAAGTAGCCGGGAGGCCGGTACACCAGGAGGCCTGATAGGGAGCTGGTCGGAGTTAGCTGAAAAGTGAAGAAACAGCTCTCTGATTCCGGGGTTGCCATTTTCTTGATGCGACAGGCGAAGTGGTCCCTGAAGATGATGGCAATACCTCCGCCTCTACCTAGGGGGCGAGGTTGGGACAAGATGAGAAAGCCAGGCGGGAGAGCCAGTGCCATATCTGATTTGGAGAACTCAGTGATCCACGTTTCTGTCAAGAAAAGTATGTCCAGGTTAAGGTCGACAATGAGGTGATTAATATGCAGGGCATGCTTAGGGAGCGATCTGCAATTAAGTGTCGCCATTTTCAGGACAGGCGGTGAAACCCGGGGTTTAGGGAGGGATAGCTTCGCCGGTTTGCAGTTATTGCAGCTGAGGTAAGGGATGATCGGATCAGGCGGGGCAGGGCATGTGCTGGTTTTACTAGGTCTAAGGCCAAGAAGCTCTCTACGAGAGTAGCTTACCTTTGTGCTGGGGGGGACAGGCATGGAGACAGGCCCTGGGCCCGGCCGGTCGCGGACGGGCGCAGACGGGCTTGCCTTAGGCGCGCCTTCGGCGCGCAAACGGCGCTCCCGCTGCGCTCGACCGCTGCGCTGGTATGGCCGGCACATTTGTAGTCTCCTGGGGTGGGCGTGGCCTCGCAGTGGGCGTGGCTATCCCTTTCGGGCGTTCCCTGTCAAGCGAGGGGTCGCTGATCCAGGGGGTCGAGGAGGGCGGTGACAGCGCGTTAATATCGGCGCTTTCGAGCAAGTAAGCTCAGGTGGGTCTAAAATGCTAGCAGAGAACAAGAATAGTGCAGTTTTAAAATATTAACAGACACAGTCCTCCGGCTTCCGCCTCAGAGGAAATCACAAACAGTGACAATCACTTTTTTATTCAGCGGTTATATAGTCTCCTGGGGTGGGCGTGGCCTCGCAGTGGGCGTGGCTATCCCTTTCGGGCGTTCCCTGTCAAGCGAGGGGTCGCTGCTCCAGGGGGTCGAGGAGGGCGGTGACAGCGCGTTAATATCGGCGCTTTCGAGCAAGTAAGCTCAGGTGGGTCTAAAATGCTAGCAGAGAACAAGAATAGTGCAGTTTTAAAATATTAACAGACACAGTCCTCCGGCTTCCGCCTCAGAGGAAATCACAAACAGTGACAATCACTTTTTTATTCAGCGGTTATATAGTCTCCTGGGGTGGGCGTGGCCTCGCAGTGGGCGTGGCTATCCCTTTCGGGCGTTCCCTGTCAAGCGAGGGGTCGCTGATCCAGGGGGTCGAGGAGGGCGGTGACAGCGCGTTAATATCGGCGCTTTCGAGCAAGTAAGCTCAGGTGGGTCTAAAATGCTAGCAGAGAACAAGAATAGTGCAGTTTTAAAATATTAACAGACACAGTCCTCCGGCTTCCGCCTCAGAGGAAATCACAAACAGTGACAATCACTTTTTTATTCAGCGGTTATATAGTCTCCTGGGGTGGGCGTGGCCTCGCAGTGGGCGTGGCTATCCCTTTCGGGCGTTCCCTGTCAAGCGAGGGGTCGCTGCTCCAGGGGGTCGAGGAGGGCGGTGACAGCGCGTTAATATCGGCGCTTTCGAGCAAGTAAGCTCAGGTGGGTCTAAAATGCTAGCAGAGAACAAGAATAGTGCAGTTTTAAAATATTAACAGACACAGTCCTCCGGCTTCCGCCTCAGAGGAAATCACAAACAGTGACAATCACTTTTTTATTCAGCGGTTATATAGTCTCCTGGGGTGGGCGTGGCCTCGCAGTGGGCGTGGCTATCCCTTTCGGGCGTTCCCTGTCAAGCGAGGGGTCGCTGATCCAGGGGGTCGAGGAGGGCGGTGACAGCGCGTTAATATCGGCGCTTTCGAGCAAGTAAGCTCAGGTGGGTCTAAAATGCTAGCAGAGAACAAGAATAGTGCAGTTTTAAAATATTAACAGACACAGTCCTCCGGCTTCCGCCTCAGAGGAAATCACAAACAGTGACAATCACTTTTTTATTCAGCGGTTATATAGTCTCCTGGGGTGGGCGTGGCCTCGCAGTGGGCGTGGCTATCCCTTTCGGGCGTTCCCTGTCAAGCGAGGGGTCGCTGCTCCAGGGGGTCGAGGAGGGCGGTGACAGCGCGTTAATATCGGCGCTTTCGAGCAAGTAAGCTCAGGTGGGTCTAAAATGCTAGCAGAGAACAAGAATAGTGCAGTTTTAAAATATTAACAGACACAGTCCTCCGGCTTCCGCCTCAGAGGAAATCACAAACAGTGACAATCACTTTTTTATTCAGCGGTTATATAGTCTCCTGGGGTGGGCGTGGCCTCGCAGTGGGCGTGGCTATCCCTTTCGGGCGTTCCCTGTCAAGCGAGGGGTCGCTGCTCCAGGGGGTCGAGGAGGGCGGTGACAGCGCGTTAATATCGGCGCTTTCGAGCAAGTGAGCTCAGGTGGGTCTAAAATGCTAGCAGAGAACAAGAATAGTGCAGTTTTAAAATATTAACAGACACAGTCCTCCGGCTTCCGCCTCAGAGGAAATCACAAACAGTGACAATCACTTTTTTATTCAGCGGTTATATAGTCTCCTGGGGTGGGCGTGGCCTCGCAGTGGGCGTGGCTATCCCTTTCGGGCGTTCCCTGTCAAGCGAGGGGTCGCTGCTCCAGGGGGTCGAGGAGGGCGGTGACAGCGCGTTAATATCGGCGCTTTCGAGCAAGTAAGCTCAGGTGGGTCTAAAATGCTAGCAGAGAACAAGAATAGTGCAGTTTTAAAATATTAACAGACACAGTCCT
Organism: Lissotriton helveticus; assembly: GCF_964261635.1. Lineage (NCBI taxonomy): Eukaryota > Metazoa > Chordata > Amphibia > Caudata > Salamandridae > Lissotriton > Lissotriton helveticus. The sequence goes on from NC_136071.1 coordinate 147,516,840, forward strand.
CCGGCTTCCGCCTCAGAGGAAATCACAAACAGTGACAATCACTTTTTTATTCAGCGGTTATATAGTCTCCTGGGGTGGGCGTGGCCTCGCAGTGGGCGTGGCTATCCCTTTCGGGCGTTCCCTGTCAAGCGAGGGGTCGCTGCTCCAGGGGGTCGAGGAGGGCGGTGACAGCGCGTTAATATCGGCGCTTTCGAGCAAGTGAGCTCAGGTGGGTCTAAAATGCTAGCAGAGAACAAGAATAGTGCAGTTTTAAAATATTAACAGACACAGTCCTCCGGCTTCCGCCTCAGAGGAAATCACAAACAGCTCCAGTGACGTCCTCTCGGTGACTATGACGTCAGCGACGTACGCCGGCCATACGATGACGCCTACCGACACGCAGGGGTACTGCTAACGAAAAAACTCAGATCCAGTCTGACACCTGGGGATATTATAAGGTAAGGAATCTATCACCAACTAATGTCTCTTACAGATATATCATTACACAAGTAGTAACTTGTGCATTAATGTATGCAGCTGGCTGGCTGCTATCACCCTACATGTATGTAGAACGTTGAACATCATAAACTCAGGTGATGAGTGACTTACTGCACTCTTGTATCTTTCTTCATTAACCAAAAGTTTTTCATTATAGGTTTGCTGTAAACAGCCCACCATCAAGGTCCCTACAAGGGTAAGCATCCTTTACAATGACTGCGTTACTACACAGTCCACTACCCACATTTTTTACTCCGCAAAATCTTTTACAACACAGGGCTTACAGCGCATTCCCCATTACAACGAGGGTCGAGTTAGAATAGTAAATTGTGTTGTAATGGATAATGCGTTGTAATGGAATGTTTTGTAAAGCCCTGCGCTGTAAAAGATTTCGCGGAGTAAAAAATGCGAGGTAATGGCACGCGTTGTAAACGTGTGCGGAGTAAAGTGACATTTTCACGTACAAGCAATCATGGACATGACTTATGCTTATGTGGGCCCGGAAACATCAATATTGGTTAGGGGAGGAGGAGCTACGCTAGCAACCAAGATGGCCGCGTAAGCTCCCGGCTCCGCCGACCTCGGCCAGTGGCCTGCAAATCCTGACGATTATCCTGAATTTGCACCGGACTCCCGTGTAGCTGAGGTGTTACTGAGTCTAAAGGTGCAATCCCGAGATTTCAATCTTCTCGAATAATGAAGATACGCCGTGCTCCATTCTCGGCCTAACCCAGCGTGGAAGCCGGGGCCTCGATTTCTAACCCATCCGGGTTGGAATTGAACAACATCGGCCGCGTGACGTGGGTAGCGTCCGGTCTCCCGAAGTGGAGTGTATCCTGACCGTTTTGGATGGTGGTACTGTGGCCGTTTGCTCTTGAAGCAGTGGCGGCGTGGCGCACCAGCTGCCGTGGTCCGGGGTCCGCTGCCCGGGGACCCCGCTGGGCCCCCGGGGCCGACGGGCTGGAATCCTCGCTGGCGGCGACGGCATTGAGATCACGCTTTTGAGAGTGCCTGCAGTTGTCTTCGGACTCGCCTGTGCCTGGTGCCCCGGAGTAGTGGACCTCCGGGGTCGAAGTATCTGCACTGTCGCTTCGTGAGAGGAGATGGAGCGAGTGGGATTTACGCCGTCGCTGCACACCGTAATGGCCGCCATTGGGGAGCTCCACTTGTGGGTCGCCGCCACCATCCGGAAAATCGTTGTAACATCCGACATCATTTGCCTGAGACGGGACTATGACCCTACGATAGTTCTGGAACAAACTGTTTTACCCGCGGAGCAAGATATATCTGAGACAAAGGGCCCCGTGCTGAATTCAGAAGATGTATTCTTTGTCGGCTCCCAAACAGCAGCTGGCGTGCCCGGGACTACCAAAAGCTCATCATGCTCGATGCCAATACCGCCCAAGATGGATATAGACGATCTTGTATTCCGGAGTAAGTTTCACAGTGACTGTCGGATTGATTCATCACCCTTCTCCTCCCAAGTGGTCCGAATACGTTCTAGCGACCTATATTTGGTAGACAGTGGACTCCGTTTGACTTTTGGACTCTGTGTACTGATATCCTGGTTTCGATCCTTCCATACTGACTTTGAATCTTTTGAACGCTTTAATTCTCCTATTGAGATGGCGGTTCGAGCGGACGAGGCTCGTGCGAAAAATCGGAGTGGCCAGGGTTGAATTTGACTATCTAGGTTTGAAAAATGTCTTCATTTGATACGGGACTTGTAACCTATAATGGGCGCGGGAGTCGGGTGGTTCTCACAAACTCCCCCTGTTGGATTTTAATCGTAGCATTATATCGTTTTTGAATATGTGAAGGGGTGGTTTGCTTCTGGCGGGGGGTAAGGGAGAGCGGGGGCCTGTTTGACATTTCCTCCTCCACTCTTTTCCTACTTTTAGGTCTAGTTCCGGGGCGACAGGCACGCTGCTAGTGGGGTTAGGCCGTAGCCATTGCAGGGTGGGGGGTTTGGGGAAGGTTTTTTTTCTTTTGCCTTTGTTTAGTTCTATGGCCTTTTTTTCTTTCTCCTTTCCCTTTTACGAGAGGTGGGTCGTTTATCCTGTATCGATCTTTCTTACTTATCTGGGTGTCTACTTTGGTCTGAGTTATCCTGAATCATGGGTGGATGTGCCTTGCAGACTGTAGTTTAGCGGGATTGTCGATCGTACTTTCTCTTCTTTTGTATACCTAGCTATGTTGACGTTGTATACTACTGTGAATTGATTTCTCTGCATTGGCCTACTCGCTCACCTATCGTTGTACTGTATTCTATCGTATGACACCCGATATATGTAACATTCCCTCTTGTCTTCTTCAATAAAAAGATTTAAATATATATATATATATATATATATATATATTGGTTAGGGGACGACAGAAACTGACCCACAGGAATGGCCTCCAAAATTTTGTGCTCCATCTGCTGCACTGCATGTGTGTGTAATTAGAAAACAGATCAACAGAGGTTCTAAAGTGTAATCATGTTAGTTTTCCTTTATTCTTAAATACGTTCTTCCTGAGGTTTAGCAAAGAAGAACGGTTTTTGTAATTTGGTTAGGTTTGACATCCTTTTTTATCCTACTTTGCCTGTCAAAATGTGTTTTGTATAACATTATTACTCTATCTCTTTTTCAGGGCTAAACACAATTTCAACAAGGTATTCCTTAAATATCACTGTAGAAATAGCAACTTCAAACTTTATCATATTATTCATACACTTGTGGCATTTGTAAAGTAATCAATAAAGAAAGAAAGTGGAAGATATAAAAAGAAATATTAATAGTCATCATAATTTATGTCAGAATAACAAAGGGCCTGATTTAGGATTTGACGGACGGTACTCGGCCTTCAAATTTAGAAATGACCGTTAGCTCAGTGGTTATGTCTGTACATTAATAGGAACTACATCCGTTTTTTTCCCAATATATACAACGTTTGTTGGATTTCTGCAGTTGGTTTTGGAGGCCTTTCACCAAACTTTTCAAAAGTGTTTTGTTTTTCTGAAACAAACTTCCAACGCAGGAGTTAAAAATAATAATAATAATAATTATAATAATAATCATCCCCACTCCCTGGGATCTTTCTCCCACATTGTAGGCCCCATTATTATTTTTTGACTGACAGGAAAGAAAAGATTTTACACCAAAATAGGGTGTTGGAGGAATCTTTCGGTTGACTGAACCAACAGGGGCTCTGTGGACAGGAAATTTAGAGTCTGTCCATCTTTAAATGAGGCTGGCATTCAAGAGATTGGCAGACAAGGTACTTCGCCACATTTGCAATAGACTACCCTGACCACCAAACTCTAAATTGGGCCAAAACCTAGTACAAGAGTTTATAAGACATACGCCATCTATAGTTTTTTCAAAAAACACCTTTACATATCATATTTTATGCTTCATTGAAATGGTTCATCTATTAGTATCTGTATATGACAGAGGAGATAATTTCCATAGGTTTATAAAAGCGGAAGGGAAAACAGTTGACTACATGAAAAAAAGGCCTCACCTATTGATGTGCACCTCATCTATTCATCTGTTAAAGGCCAACATTTCAAATCTTTGATCTGGCTTAACATTGAGGTAGTACATCTTCTCTAAATCTCTACTTGTCAGAGAAAACAGTAGAAAATTTAATTTGTGAAAAACAGGGTCAACTTTGCATTCATATTGCCTTATACATCCTACATTTTAGCATGACACATATTATCCAAAATATCATGTTTTACCTGTACAATTGAATGGCTGCAAAAATTAATGTCTGGATAAGTAATCAGTTTCCAGCCAAGTCACTCTATCCAGAAAGATGTATTTTATGACGTAAGCAACTTGGGGGTATATTCACAAGGACCTCTGATAACTACCGCCCGAGTAGTGTAACGCAACTTTCAACATGGCAGCCTATCGCAGGAAACTAACCTTGTGTCAACGTGGAATTAACAACGCGGCGGTAGAATGTGATAGACATCAGATAACTCGTCAAAGGTCTGCGTGAAAATCAACGCCATGCTGCAAAAAGGCGATATGCGAACGCAAAAAACATTCGATGAGGCCAATCGCGGTACAACAATCTGAGAAAACCGGCCAGAGGCCTGCAAATCCCACGCGTCTGGTCGGAAAATGCACTATAAAAGAAAGAAAAAAAACTATTCAAACTGCCCTGCAACATGGATGCACCCGGACCAAGTGCAGACGACAAGCCGAACTCCACAAGCCCCACGGAGGTACTGCCAGGAACACCGTGTTCGGGAAAGGGCAAGGACAAGAGGAAGACAGGGTTCCGTCCACAGGAAGACCGGATCATCGTCATGAAGGTGATAGAACACCATCAACAAGTGTTCGGCACCTCCACTGCAGCACTGGCAACCCAAACGGAAATATGGCAGGCCATCGTCACCAACGTCAATGGAGTCGGAGTGTTGAGGAGGTCACTGGAGGAGGTCAAGAGGTGCTGGCATGAAGTGTACACTCATTGTCAACAGGAGAGCAAGGGATAACGTAGAGAAAACACTCTTGGTCCCCCACTAGTAAGTATAAACAACGAAAGAGTGTAACTACTGCAACAGCAAAAAAAGGGGGAGCATGGAAAAAGGTATATAAATCTTAGAATTGTATAGAAGGCCCTCACTCACCAACCTGGTTGGTGACATGCTTTATCATTGGGCCCCACCGGGAGAGGCCGAGTGCCTCCCCGGTGTGCTTCGATGCCAGGATTACTGCGGAGCTGGTTTTTTGTATTGTGAGGAGTGAATGGGTGATAGTGTGATTACTTTAAAAATGTCTGAATTGTGTCACAAACATTTTTTTTATTGTGTGGCCAGTCAAACACATTAAAAACAAGGTGTGGGAAGGGAGCCAAATAAATTGTTCAGCTACTTCCTCTTAAGTGAGGTCAACATGTTTCTGCCATCATGGTTTCAGTTACCAGGCATTCGTCAGGACCTAAGAGCTAAACCTCAGCAGTATGGGCGCGCTAAGGCCCACCCTAACCTGAGGGCGTGAAAGTGAAAAATTGTAAAAAACATGCAATCAGAAAAAATGGTTGCTCAATTTGAGAATAAACGGGTTGCACCTGTGGAGAGCAATGACGATAGCAAACATAAAGAGAAGAGACAGGACAAACAGTTAATCACTAGTTTGCGCCAAAGTTTGTTACAGGTATACCATGCTCATCATGACGTGCTCTGATTCTCAGAGTGAAAATTACCTGATTTATAAACTGTACTTGTTATGTTTGTGAGAGGTGGCCTGTACAGTTAATGAGCACGATAAAGGCGATCAATATCAGTATAGTACTATAGCACTTGCACACCAGCTAGGGCGTTTAGCGGTATTGCGTGTCTTAGTAGACGATCAAACAGCCCAAATGGCCGGTGAGCCTCTGCGGCGTGACAAGGGGGCCCCAAATCACATGCAGGTAGCTAAAAGTCAAAAGTAATTAAAAATGTAATCTAAAAGTCTCACGATTGATGTGAGTGATCCTCACATCATGGGTCTCGGGAGGGGGTGAAATTGGCACACCCTGAAACGGAGGAAGGAAAGGGGATAATCATCAAGGTAGCGCTGGTAGCACTCGTTACTTAGCTTAGTATCCGTTGATGTACTCACGCCCGCGTCGCCAGGCACCCACTTGGTACCTGTGTATCGCCAAACCAAGGAAAAGCTCCCCGCCAACAGGAAGGCAGCAAGGGCTACTGGAGGTGGGAGTCCTGCGACACAGGAGGTGATTAATGAGCTGGAGGAAATGGTGGCCACAGTCAGCAGTGTGGAGACGGTGGCAGGAATTGGGGGACTGGACACAGCACAATATGACCGGACCCAACAGCAACAGAGTGGGTAATGACCAGGGCCAGCGGGGACTGGGGGAGATGGACACAATAGCACACATGCAAAAGTATGTGTAGCACACTGCACACCCACAATGATCGTGGAACATGTCACTGATAGCCTTGGCGCACTGCAGCACACATAGGAACGCCAAGTAGGACCCCGTCCACAATGTGCTCAAAGGGGTCCCCCTCCATATCACCAATATCACTACCGACCCATGCACGTGCTGAATCCATCAAAGCAGTGGCTCTGTAACCCACACTGACTATGCAGGTAACACTGCATGCCCGATAGCATGGCAGCAGCCCAAAAGCATGAGATGGCCCATGAATCGACATGGAGATAGCCCAGTACGGATCACATCCGTAAAGGAGCAGGTCACACCCTGACATGTCCACGTGCACACACAACCCATGCCATATAATACAAGCAGCAGACAAACAATGCCCCAGGCCACAATATCTGTCTGAGAACACATATGACCAAAGTAAAAAACAAATCATGCCTCAAAGGACTCAATTCAAAGGCACTCCGCCCTAAAGGGAGAAGGCTACACGAAATCAGAGCTGCAGGGGCAACTCCCCCACAATGCAGCACACACACATAGCAATCACAGAACATCAGCAATGACTGCAATGAGGTACAAAGTGCAACACCAACACCATAGGACACGGCTCACAACAGGTCCTGCACGTGCGTAATAACTGTCAACTCACATCTGGCATTGCCTGACACTGTGTGATGATAATGCATGGGTACTACCACACATCCGTCATGTAGTCGAAAAACACACTAGCTGCCATCAAATAGCCAGCTCCACCAAAACAGTGACAATGTACATTGGCATGCAGTTTGAATGGAGACATCTGCAAATCCCAACATACATGTGTAACTCAGTTAACCTGCATCTCCCCTTTCACATTGCAGCGGGACAAACACCACCACCTGCAGGACACTTCACATCATTGATGATGAAGAGGACAACCTGCACATATGTCCAGATACCCTCCAACGGATAATGGACAGCCTCCGCACCCCATCCCCAGGAGCAGGGAAAGCCAGCTGCCCAGAGGTGAGCCCACCACCTGCACAGACCACACAGCAGGAAACACACACCATCACGGCTGTCTCCCAGCACCCCCGGCCAATACATGGAGTGCCAACAACGTGGGTGGGGTTGCCAGGTGAAGTTGGCTGAACAGCTGCGGGTGGGTTTCAAACTCATGATAGCCACACTCTGTGACATACGTGGGTGTCGGAGTCCCATCAGGGACCACGTACAGTCCCTATCGGATACCCCCTGTATGCACCATGCTCCGCCACAGACCTTTGCTGACCCCGCTGGGGTCATTAATCGTATACAAGAACTGGCTGGTCAGACAGGCACCAGCGATTACAGCATAGAGTTGGCACAGATGTGGAGGTCAATGGAGACCATGCCGGCTGGAAGTATGTCTGCCACGGCTGGACACCAGTGAGTAGTATCTGGGAACTTCAATGCCCTCCAGTACTTCATCTTGCCATTGCTGCCACTGAGCCGTTCCCAGATGACAGCAGCGACACATAGGAACATCGACACACACAGCTCCGACCCCTGATGTGTCTGTGGCACACAGTGATGCTGCCCCATCACCTTCGCATTCTTTGGTGTCAGTGGTACACACTGATGCAGCCCACACATACCGGACTCAGAACCTGTATCAGGAGAGTAAGAAGGGGATGGAAATTACTGTGTGAGGAAGGAGGCAATAGCATCCATCACCGCCATATGCCCTCTCCCTGCCTGGTTATGACCTATGCATCATGCCCTGGGAAATACCTCCTACTGACCCCGGGAACACTTTGCGACATTCACCCGGACCCCGACACGGACTCCCATTTCATCACTGCTGGCCAATTACACAGTAATCCTGCTGCGGAATGCACACTCCCACTCCCTAGTCACTTCACAATACCCAAAGGGTTCTGGTTGGCCCACGACTGGGCTTCCTTGTGATGTCGACCTGGATGGCCATGTGCAGCTCCAGCTCAGTCAATCACCTGAATGTGAATAAAACATTCTAACTCACATAGATGTGTCATTACTATGTTCACTCATGTATGGTAGTATGGCTGGATGTAGGGACAATGATTGCACATGAATGTACACCATGGTAACTGACATCTATGCGCATGTGTATCCCTAGGACACATGGCAAATTGGATGACTATGTAGGTGAGTACTAGCTGTGTCCCCATTGCACATCAACAAAAACCTCACGACCCCCAACGCAGGCCCACGTCCATGTGTTGACTAGGGCTGTGTATAGGAGTGACCAAATCGGTAGCAGGCCAGGAGTGGTGTCCTACTTCACATGTGACAACAGAACTTCACGACACATACCTACTTACACACATCTGTGTGGACACATTCTGTTATGATATGACATTGCTCCACATGGGCAGAGGTTGGACACCATACTCAAATTGCTGAAGTCACTTAAGTGCACATGTCGGCCAGCACCTATACCATAACAATGTCTGGCTCACAGAGGTCGAGCTTGCAAAAGGGACGCACCCCCATTGCACATGCGTCAGTCAGTTCCTCCCTGTATAGGGACGATGCTCATTGTGGCACACAAATGGACAATCTAATGAACACACCTCGCAGTTAGACACCAGTGGGGTGGCATAGACTTTATAGGCATGTGCGTGTCAGTAAGGACAAGGCAAAGGACACAACAGGCAGGGACATGCTTAAAACACTTACATGAGTACATCTTGAGGTTCAGAAAATGTTGGTGCGAAAATGGTAAACAATCATCACCGATGGCAACGCCCCACCCCACCTTGCCTTGCTGGATGAGTCATATGTTGTTTGGCGTCTGCCCATTGCCCCGTGTGAGGGGGCACGACTCACTGCCCATGGTATCTGCATAGTGCTCTGCCACCGGAGTGCGCCGATTGTCAGCTCTGCTGACCGTGATCAGGTGAAAAGGTCCGACAGGTTCCCATGTCGTGCTAGGTTGCCATGTGTGTGCTCTCCCCCAGCAATGTGTCCGAATTTGCAATGTTGCAAAACGACGTTGTGTTGCTCCGACCATGGACCTGCATGACCATGCACAGGTGTGAGTACACACGCGTTGTTCCACACACATGCATCCAAAGCCCGAATGATGGCAGACGTGTCCACTGTTGTGGTGGGATATGTAAGCAATCCCCACAATGCAACAAGTTGTTGTTACATGTGCTCTGGGTAACAATCGGATGTGGCTGCAGGAACATAGTTACTCATCCATGAATGCCCACGCAGCTTCATGTGCAATGTGTTCCAATAGTACGTCGTTGTCGTTTTCAAGGAACACCAGGGTGAGCCAATCCATTAACTGGTCCAGGCAGGTGTACTCAGCTCAAGCCGTTTCACCAATCCGCAACACAGCCCAATAGGGGAGCGCCTAGATGTGGTCACTGCACACTAGGAATTATGCAATCTCCCATGCACAACTGCCAATACATACGCAGTATGTCAAGGCATCCCATGCATGGCTGTTTCGGGTACACTCCTGTTCGTGATACAACAGGGGGCGCAGGCACATGTCATAGTCCAATTCATCTACGGTTGTGATGGATAGCCAGGGGACACTCGAATGTGCATGTTCAACAGTGGAACCATGGCTAGACGCAGGTGACGTAGGCAATGCGGAAGCGGAGCCAGTAGCCTATCCGCAGCACTGCCAGTGGCACTGCGCCCAGTACATGCAGCATACAAGCACGGTAGTGTTTCACGTGACGGGGGTTGTTCATGTGCCCGGTATGGCCTGCCATTGCCTTGGTGCGTCTCGTGGAACTGGCACTCTTCTGAACTGCGGCAGTAGTGTGGAGGATATGCCATAGCTCTGGGCAATGATTTGAATATGTGTGCAATGTTGGGCTGAATAGGTTGCTGTTTCCATGAGTGTCAAGGGCATCCCATAGAGGAGTTGGCCTAACGGCTAGGGCGGTCGACTTCGAATCTGGGGAACTGGGTTCGAGTCTCGGCAATGCTGCTTAACATCTTGTGATTCTGGGCAAATCGCGTAATCTCCCCATGCCGAACAAAAGAAAAACGATTGTGTCCTCATGTAATGCAACTGGTGCTATGTAAAGCGCTCTGATACCCGATACGGGTCAAGTGTGCGCTATTTAAAACTCTGTAAAATAGAAACATTTAAAAATCCCATGAGGGGGGTCCCTCAGGCAGGGGCTTCTGTGTGTGGGGTGTGGATAAGTCGGATAGTTTATTTGCACAAATGCGTGGTGTGGGAGTCATCCACATCTGCCATGGCATCTCTCTCGGGGTGTTCCAGGCGTGTTCTGGACCAAGGTCAGCGGTGCAGGTGTCCTCCCGCCTTCTGCATTGGAACAGTGGAGCTTTCATCTCTGTTGTTTGTCTGACTACTACTTGCGTATTCGGAATGAGATGTGGCTTTGGTGCTGAGATTGGGACACGGCCATGGGCTCATGGGGTATGGATGGCGATATACACATACATGTTGGCATGTGGAGCCAGGTGCCCTGCAAGGCCTTGCGCTGCTTGTTCAATCTCACTCTGTACCTCTCCCTCTCTTTCCTTTGTTGGGCGCATAGCACATCTTCTTCTCTTGGATTTAGTCTTCCAGGCTGTGTCCTACGTATTGTCCAGTGAGGACCTGCTAGGACTCATCTGAATGGTTGTTTTGGCTTTTGTTTGTATGGTGTTTTGTGTTGGTGTTTGCATTGCTGTATGACTAATTCCTCATTTTCTGACCACACATGTATGTTGATTTTCCTGCTTGTGCGACCATCAAGCAAAATATTTGTTTAGGGATTTGTGGTGTTGGTGTGCAGTTTCTTGGCCTGGGGTTGGGGGTGGGGTGTTGCGGGCCTAGGTGTGGGGTGTCCGTGCTGCATGTTCATTTGCTCGGGGGCATCTATTCTTCATGTGCGGCTCTGAGCTGTGCTCCCTTTTGTGGTGCAGACTGTGGTCCGACTTTACACCAGGTCAAAGCAGGTGTTAATTTCCTGCTGCTAATGCGCCTTACTGCCTGTTTTGTGTTCTTATCACGGTTCTCTCTGGTCGTCGTTGTGAATGTTGTGGTGTGGTGTCGCGGCTTTTGGCATGGGAATGCCTACTCTGCATCTCATTAGCTATAGTTGTGGGGGTCCTCTGTGGCAATGTTTTTTGCGCTGTCGCGGGTAAACTGGTGCTGTGGGCTGTTAGCACCAGCTTGTCAATGGGGGGGTAAATTTATCAGGACTTTGGCTGTTTTCGGCGATGGCTACTTGTGAATATGCCACTTAGTGTTCATCGGTGGGCAGTCAGCATAGTTCTGTCTAAACTGTACGCCTGACCGGGTGCGCACACTTAGGATTCCATACTTAGGGCCTGACTACCAGGGCGGTCGCCGCAGTCTTCGCGGGCCCTTTACAACCGCCGAGACCGGTAAATTTTCCCCCGCCGTATTACGATGCAACCGTTTCTACCGCAGCGGTCGCATCTACGGCGGAGCACATAACCGCTTATATGTTGCTGCAAATGCGTGCAAAATCACAGAAAATATGTGACTTGTACACACAAGCATGACATGTGGGGATATGCCCCGTGCGCCATGTATCTCATTGCTGGAGTGTGGCGGAATGTGCACAGTCCAGTCAATGGGAATACATAATGCAGAAGGCCTTACCTGGATTCCGGCGCCCACAGGATCGTAGTCATCGGGGAGCAGCTGCTCAGGTGTAGGGGAGACCTGGAGGAAGGGATCCATGGCAGAGACTGCTGGAGAGGAGAGAAGCGAATATGAGTTAGTTTGCACCCCAAATCCATAGTTTGATAACTCAAGGCAGTCGGTCGGACCACCGCGGTCAGGTCGTCGGAAACCCACATCGTATCCGGACAGCCGTCGGCAGGGCCGGACTGGGAACTGAAAGCAGCCCTGGCAAATTTTGCCAGACCAGCCCCCGTCCGGTGCGTAGCGAGCCAGCCCCCGTCCGGCGCGTAGCGAGCGCAGCGAGCGAGCCCGACGGCCACTAGGGGGGTTTCAAAAACGACAGACCAAAATGGTGAATTTTACAGCACATTTTTCATTACATATTCAAATTGTATCAACTTTCAAAGCACAGTAAACAGTAGATGATGACCTTAAAGAACATCCGGTTACCCACCTAGTCATATGTATTCATAGGCATTCTTTCAGAGAGCACCAAAAATAGACACAAGTAGTGAATCAGAGAGAACAAAGTAAAAGTGAGACCAACCCCCACATGGTGTGCAGCGAGCAAGCGCCGTGAGCAACCACTAGGGGGAGTTTGGGGGGTTGAACTTCTCTTCTGAAAGAGAAGAGTTTCTGGGACAGCCAGCGGACTGTGTGAGAATTTAACCAATGGTGGCTGAAAAAGTCTCTTGCTCCAATTTACAGACTAAAGATGAATAGAATGATATCAACATGGGAGTGTACAAGATCCACACGCGGGCAAAACTGAACTCTCCTTTGCTAACCTGTCTAAAAAGATGCCTAGTCAGCTAATGAACTCTCAGTGGCATGAGGTAACTCCAGTGCCTGTGTGGGGATGGGCAGGAATGTCGTGGAGGCAGGCTGGGGAGAGAGGGCCGGAAACACGCCTTCAATCTAGGGGTCTATAAGGAAGCAACATGAAATAATGGCCCGATTGGCAATGTCAATTACTGGAGACACATAACCATTGGGGTCTGTATGAGCAACGGCCCTGTCTTAAAGTAATGCAGGAGCCCTATTGACTTGTACAATTAAAATAGAAATAACTGCTGAAAATGTCACAGTCCTGGACAGTTTCCACGTCCTTGCATTTTATTAACTCCTCTTATGTTAGCAAAGGTGATCTGGGCTATGACATCACATGGGCCACTGGAATTATTCATGTGGAGAGGGTAAAATTATGCAGCCGTAGTGTCATGGCTGGTGATGGTGTCAGACTCTTGCCTAGCCAGCAGCAGAGGTAAATCTTCCTGTTGCTGTAGTGAGTGTCTCCAAGTTCAAATTGTAACAACTGAACATTGATTGGACGAGTTCCAACGTACCCTGTCTCTTAGCCCAGGATGGCTAGTCAAGTCGGAAACAGACCTCGGATTACAATATTGATTACATGGCCCTTCTCAAGGAAATCCCTCTCCTAACAGATGCCATTTCGCAGTTAAGATAACAGTGAAAAAGAGAGAGGGGAGTAACTTTCCCAAGCTCACACAGTTTGTAAAGGACAGATAGGGATTTTAACTTCTGCTGCTGTCTCTGGGTTTATTCCCTTAATCGACACACTTCACCTCCCATTTTTAAAAATCAGTTTAAGACTGAGCACAAAATTGCGTGATAACTGTCTCTCACTGAATCGGTAACATTTTTTGCAACTCTGTTGTTTATTGTATATCTATATGGCACAGACATGCATAAGTACATTTCCATGTCATTAATATAAAACTTTGTTACTGGAGTGCTTCTGATTAAAGTAGGTAAAGGCAGCGTGGCGCTTTGATGATATTCAGAGAACACTCTGTTTCTGTTTTACCCTTTTTAATTAAACCGATGGATGATCAGATCATCATGTGTTGTTTCTTTTTACAATATCACCCTGATTAAAATCAACACATTTTCCAACCCCTGCCACACTTTCAATGAATCCTGCGGAAGACACGGGAGTGGCGTTTTTACCATGCACCAGTGATTACTGAATAGAAGTCTGGGCGAGTGAGTGAGAGCAGGGAGCCATCTTTACTTCAACCACTCACCTGCAGCCTGCAACACTCCAAAATAAGACTCCACCTTCCCTTGTAAATACCACTTCTGATCTAAGATGCTGTCTTCAGAGTGTCATACTAGGGTCTACCCCCAGAGGCCGCTCTTTCCCCCAGTGTTAACTACTTGTCACCTTCCACCTCTAAGATGGGGCTCACTAAAATAACTCACTTGAAGGGACCATTCTGCCTCTCGGGTACCTCCAGTGTTCCAGAGCGGATGGAGACCTCCGTGGCCATCTCTTCCGGGAATGTAGACCCAGGAGCAGGGATGGGAGCGTCTCAGGATGAACCCTCAGGCGTCCAGGTAACAGCGCACCAGCAAATCACCACTTCCGAGTAGAATTATCTTCATTCAAGTGCCCGTTTTCCATGTTCACTATTCCAAGTTTGGTGTTTAGAACTCAGACAGGCAGCAGTTGTGTGACGCCGGAGGGGACGTTTTTAGCGATGCATGGTCCAGAGGAGTGCTGGGACTTGTAGTCTTTTCTACTATCGATTGTAGTTCCACAGGGGACTTATATCAATGTCCTGCATCAGGGTGGCTTTCTGGCTCAGCAGCTCTGCTCAGTCATTCTCTGCCACTGATGATTGTGCCCAAGGAGGGAAGTCCAAAGCCGCCCTATTGTTGTACCACAGCTCCCACGTTTTCCAGATCCGTGCATGACTAATTAGTGCAGTCGAGTTTTTCCATCAATCTCTGGCAATTGCAGTCTTATTAAACCTAATATAAAAACAAGACTACAAGTCCCAGCATTCTATGACAAATGCGGGGCTGGACGAACTAGTTCACCCATGACCTTTGAAACTTCTCATCTATGATCTAGATTTCTTAATTTGTAGCCCGCAGCACCCTGCAGGCTGTGACCCCTAAACCCAGACATTAACTCGCCCTACAAGCCAGCCTGTAATTTGCTGTGCCATTTGACTATGGTTCCAAGTTCTCAGGCAGAGGCTGGGGTCAAGGTGGTGATTGAGGAAAAATGTGCAATCAAGATTTCCGAATGAATATACAAATATCAGCAGGTGCAAATTATTACTGAGTGTTGTTACAAATCTGAAAGAAAATGTACAAGGATATTGTTGTTTTCGGGGGAATTGAGTCAGCGTGTCATTTGCCGGAGCCGCTCCAGACACTTGGCACATTATGAACAATACTTGGACTCGGAGGCGCTTTGTGAAGCGGGGTATTCTCAATAATCCCCGGCGTGGCGCGCAGGCTTCTGTAAGATCTTAAGAGTTTACTTTCTCGTTGCTCAAATGGGTGCAAAACTAATTTCTGATATTTATATGTTGCTGTCGTCTTGCGAGAAAAACGTCAGTCACTCATAATTACTGAACTTATGAAAATGTCACACACATGGCAATCTGAAACCTTGGCAGCTATGGGCAGCCTCTAGCTGACGACTCCGAGGGACTCCGAGAGGCCTCATGTGACATACAGAGCTGTGCTGTGCATATACGGTCAGTGGTAGGTAACTTAACACTGACCATATATGCACAGTCAGCACAGCTCTGTATGTTACACACTGTGTGGTAACGCGGTCCGATTGGAATCACTCAGGCCTGGTCCCCGGCCTCGGTCCAGACCACCACCACCACTGCGCGACGCCCCGCCCGCCAACTTCAGTGTTTGTGAGAGTGAATACATTAAAAACAGTCAATGAGTGATTAATAATGAATCTAATGATGATTAAAAGTGATTGTCGGTACGGGGGCCAGAGTGGAAATAATACACTTACTCAGTTTCACTCACGGACCACGGTCACGGGTCGGGCCGGCTCCTGCTGTTGGTGGCACTGGCAGACACAGGAGGGCTACTTCTAGGGGCGGGCGAGCAGCGGCCTAGCCACCACAGTACAATAATTAAATGATGGTGGCCGCTCCGGTCCTCTCCTGGCTGGCTCTCGTCACTCGCCGTGCTGATGATGGCTGCAACCTAAAGTGCACCCTGACTGTGCGCAGTTTTCATTGCCCACTATGCAATGCGCATGCGGGAACAGTAGTTGCACCCTAGGCGGCGGCGCGCAGACGCGCCGGAGGAGGCAGGGCATGACTGCGCGCTGCGCACAGCCACAGGCACCTCCCTCCTGAAACGCTTCCGCTTTTTTTAGGTTGCACTTCAGTGTGCAAACACACCGCCGGTCAATCAGGCTTGTTGTTGCTGCTGCAGTATGGGCGGCGCGGCAGGCCTGCTGAACTTGGAGACGGAGCCTAAGACTGAGTGAATAGTAGACTATAGTCTCACTCAATCTCAGACAAGACGACACACACGCACCTGTGTGACACAGACACACACTGACGCTGTGACGGTCGGGTCGGACCGAAAATCGGCCCCTCACTCACAAAACCGGCCCCCTGATCCAAAACCGGCCCCCACCCCCCTCCAGCCGACCGGGGGATTGCCCGGTGCCCGAAAGCACCAGTCCGGGCCTGGCCGTCGGATATCCCTGTACTGAACTATGGATGCTGTTTTTCTCCGACTGCCATTTACGTTGTTGGAGAAAGGCTGTCAGAGTCGGCGTTCTTTCTGTGGTCTGTCGGAGTACAGGATTCATGCATCATTCTCCGGCGGTCAGACCGGCTGCTTCCAACAAGACCGCGGCCTGTCAGAGGCGGTCCGACCGCCAGCGCAGAAGTCGGTCCGACCGGCCTCGTAATCAGGTCCTTAGTGAGCCACAATCAGCGCGCACACACAGGATTCTCTGGCAGCCATTAAATGATTAATTTCAGCTTTCAAAGTATAGCGCACGCTGATGAAGCTGAGCTGCTAAATGCTTTTTTATAGACTTATTATTTTGGTCTTGAGAGATGCTAACAAGGTAGTGTGAAAACCCACAATGAAGGGCAGCCCTGACGCAGCAGGAGAGAGGCCTCAGAGCTTTCAATGCTGCCCAAGGTCCAGCCTTCTACAGCCCTGTGTTAGCCTCAGAGAGCACAAAGGTAACGTGACCAATGTAGAGATTTGAGGGAATAAGTGTCTATAGTCCCTTCACATGCTGGGAATGAAATACTCCTTCCCCTGCAAATCTAGCTGAACTCACAGCAGGCTTCATTATGAAGAGGCGGGCCATTCACAGCATTTCATAACCAAGATTTTCAGTGAACTCTGCAAATTCTATAGCCCAGGCCATTCATAGCATTTCAGATCGGAATCTTTTCAGTTCAAATGGAACTTTTGCAGCTTCTCCAAGAGATTAAGAATAGTAACGGGTAGGGAAACCAGAAAAATGGGGAGTTGAATAGGGAGACAGATAAACAGCAAGTGAAAGAAAGACAAAGATAGGGAGAGACAGACAAAGCCACAGAAAGACAAGGAGAGGTGTGGCGAGACAGGGAGAAGTAGGAGTAATGAGGGAAAACCGAGAGAGATAGGAGGGATAGAGAAGTGAAAGAGAGAAAGGAAGACAAGGGCAAACAAAAAAAGATAGGAAAAAGCTAAGGAAAAAAAGAGCGCTAGAGAAAACAGAAACAGACCATGTGAGTCAGAAAACCAGAGAAATAGGGAGAGAAATAGAGTAGTCAAAGGCAGAGAGGCTGATCCATAAGCAGTCAACTAGACAGAGATGGACAGGCAAATATAGAAATGGGGAGAGGCGAGAGAGAAAGACAGGAGTAATAAAGAAGTCAAAGGTAGGGAGACACTCCTAAAGACAGAGAGTGAGGGCGACAAACAGGGAAACATAAAACGTGGAATAGTGAGAGTTAGAGAGACAAGGAGAGTCCGAGAAAGACTTGGAGAGACAGAGAAAGAACTGTAGAAATGATGAGAATGAGTGGGGAAGAGAGAAAGAAAGATGAATAGAAACAGGAAGGGATAACGACAGGGGGAGAGAAAAAGAGAGACAGCGAAAGATTGAGAAAAACACAAAGCAATGAGGAGATACAGATAGGCAGAGGCAAAAGATGACGGGGAGAAATAAAGACAGAGAAAGACAAAAGGAGAAGAAGAGAAAGAGACGGAGTGAAAACAAAAAAAGATAGATTCAGTTCAGGGTGTCCAGGTCTATCTCTTTCTGTCTATCTATCTATCTATCTATCTATCTATCTATCTATCTATCTATCTATCTATAGTTATCTTTAGCTCTGCTGCTATTCCTCTGTATATCAGTCTGCCTTTCTCATCTATGTCGATCTCCATCTGTCTCTGACTATTACTTTGCCCCCCTCTTTCCATCCCTCAATCTGTATATTTATATAGGTCTCTGTCTCTATCAGTCTATCTACTTATGTCTGTTCATCCTCACCCGTATCTATCTATTCATCCATCTATATGTATCTATATGGATTAATCAACCATCAGTATCCATACATCCATCCATACATCTTTAGCTATACATCTGTATCTATGCATATCCACTCATATGGTCATCATTCCACCCACGCTTTCACCCATCTAGCTTTTAAGATATTATAATTGGAAAATGTACTTTGCAGTCTACAATTTAGCCCATTTACAAAATAAAAACTAACTTTAAGTAGTAGCTTCGTAATTTGCCTAGTTGCACATCTCATAACTCAGTTGCACCCACAATCATAAAAACATTATGTTGATGCACAAGAGGAAGAATTAGATGAAACATTGGTTGGAAGTATGTTACTATTAATAGTAATGGTATTTATCGTATGTGTAGCCTGTGTTTATTGAACGTTTCAGAGCAAGTCGTATTCTGTGCCCCCCTGCCATCATCAAAGGGTATGGTAAGTTTGCAATTAGTGAAGAAATAGTTTTATTGGCTTATTGAACGCCACATAAAGGAAGCATTTTGCTAAAGCTATTGTTATCTTTAAATATTAGGTGTAGCAGCCCTGGACGCCGTGTCATTAGATAAATACCTACATCCTAAAGATGGCTTGTTATTTTTTTAATTTTCTTTTTATAAGAGAAGCCATTTTAATGTCAATATAATTTGCTTATTGGCGACCTAGTCTCAATTACAAACCTCATGGGATATATCTGTCCCTTACAACGTTTTTAATGGTAAAGACCAATAAATGCGAGAAAGAGAGAAAACAGAACTGATAGCTAATTTAACTACTGAAGACATGTTTTATAAAAAGCATTAATCCACAGCAAGAATATCAATAATCAATTGGGTATCACACCAAATCTTAAAACGGAATCTATAAATGTTTGATTCAAACACTGATTTAGTAAGGTTAAAAGCGCATGAGACTAATCATAGATTCCATTTCCAGGCACATTTGGTAGTTTAAAAAAACAATCTTATGAAAATTAAAATATTTTCGGTGACTGTTTTATCAAATATATTTCCCAACTTACCAATTTGGAGGGGTCTCATTCTCATTTCAAGGATAGGTACTTGAAGATAGGAGGAAAAGAAATATACTAAGTTTTTAAATCTAGAAGGTTCCTGGTGCTGAAGCTGCGATCCAAACTTGTGACCTCATGATCATCAGTCTGCACTCTTCTATCACCTCATCTCCCTGATTTCCATAACTTAAATAACAAAATTAAGTTATTGTTAGAGTTAAGGTGTAAATGGTTATATTGCCACACCCACCATTACTAAGGGATATGGATTATGTTTTGTTATATCAATTGTAAACAGTCTTCTTTATTCAAGATTCAATTTTAACAGTATTGAGAATTCATAACCTAATTGGGAATGTGATTTTATCAATCCATATAATCCCCCATGCACTTCTTCTTAATCTCTTAAATGTATATTCATTATCCAATCGAATTATTGTATTAGTGTTGCCAAACTTAGGAACTTTTTTTGTAAATAAATGTCATATTTAAATAGAAAGTGATTAGTTAGTGCAGCATTTAATATAACCTTATAGCCCACCGTAGCGGGCTATACCGGCTATTAAAGGCCCACTCCCGTGTTAAAGTCCCGAGGCGAAGGCAAGGGACTTTAAAAAGGGACGGGACTTTAATAGCTGGTATAGCCCTGCTGCGAAGGGGTATAAGGCTATTAGAACATTCTGCCACTACAGGGTAGAATGTTCTAACAAATAAAACAATGGCTTCTCAAAGCTCGAGGGGATTTAAATCCCCTCGAGCTCCGAGAGGCCTTTGTAAAACATTGGAATGTTACTCTGCTGGCCTTTACCGGCCCGTAGAAGCAGGGAGCACTCCTTTGTCTTCAATGGAGCTCCCAACATTCCAATAAAGGTTCAAGATTAAATGTAAGCTATGTTTATTAGGAATGCATTAATTCCCTTATTTTTTTTATTAAAGACGTCTCTTGCAGAGCTGCATTTGCAAATTCAAAGAACTCTCATGTAAACTGTGCTTTCTCTTCCCACCTCTCCTGTTGAAACCTATCTTACCAATGGATACAGGCTTTATCATGTCAGGTATCGCTCTGCACTCGATTTATTGATATGTATAGATGTTGGGAATCTCTGGGCCACATTTTTTAAAGCCTTGGGGTGTTCTTTCCAGCATTTTGTTTTACAGGTCAAATAGTGCAACTTATGCATTTTGAAACGGGCACAAGTATAAATACTTGCTCTTGCATTTTCTTGACTTATCAGTTTTTTTCATGTTTGGCATCACAAGATTATTTTTTATTTATTGGTGGTGTTGGAGGGTAACATACTCAGTAGTTATATTTATGGAAACTAGCTATGTTTGAGAGCTTTTACTCACTCCTTTGGAGTATTTTATACTGTCACTAAAACATAGTCTATGACTACAATTTAATGTAGTCACAGATTTCATGGTCAGAATGAGTATCTGTGATGTATAACTATTTTGTAGCTCTGTGCTCTCACTGTTGTAGTATTGGGTAATAAATCGTATTCTATTACTGTCAGTGCCTATTTTCATTTTAGTTATAGGTGTATTGTGTAGCAATTATTGTTTGCGTAAGGTTTTTACTTTATTGTCAGCGTTCACAATTGTATGCTTAGGATAACCTTTCTGTAAAACTCTTTGGTAAATTGTAATGGCTTCAGTGTCTAGAATGATTGAAGAATACACAATTTTCTAGCTCTCATGAATTTCCCATAAGGAATAATGATGATCTGCTGTGTACCTTTAGTCAAAGATAAATAATTCACAATCCAAGAAGCAAATCTTTATAATCAAAAGAAGATTCTACATTTATATTGTTGATATTCATTCATTTGTGAAACGGTAAAGTGCCTTGATCTGTCCCATTCCAAATAATGAATACATCATCTGTGAACCATAGCAGAATATTGTTTTCAAATAATACTGAAGATCCTTTTTTTTAAACTTCTTTATTTGATTTTACACAATAATATAAATAGTAACCCACCACTTTCCCTTAAGATAGCAGATTCATATGATATTTGGTTAGGAACAAAAAAAGACAAAAAAAGAACAGATAAACTTCAGAACAGACATCCCTCCCTACGTCATCACATCTGAGTACGCTTGCCATGCCTGATAATATTTTGTGATTCCCGGTTACTGAAGGGAAGCCAGGCTCTAAAAAAAAATTCCCGTACCTTCCTTCTTTTTCAGGAATAAATAGCCCTTTCAAGATAATAAATATAGACTAGGCGTGCAAACCATTGATGAAACACTGGGGTGGGTGGGGGGGTTAGGCCAGGCAGTTGTCAAACCGATCCGATAAACAGCCATAGCGACAAACATAAAAGGTTTGACATTAGATAGGCCTGTCTCCTCATGGACCCCTAACAGGATCCAGCGAGGAGACAGAATAATGTCTATCCCTCTTTGTTAGCAAGAAAATCTTTAACCCCTTCGCTGCGGCGGCTAGCGCTAAGGGGGCGGGGCGGCGGCACGCCGGTCCGGTGCTCGTGACGGAACCGCTCCGTCACGGCACGCGGGTGAGCTGTGCTTGTGACGGAACGGTTCCGTCACGGCCCCGCACGCACAATAGAACGTGCCGCGCAGGCGCGAAATCAGTGCCGCGCAGGCGCGGCAGCGGGGCCGTGACGGAACCGTTCCGTCACCAGCACAGCCCACCCGAGGCTCGTGACGGAACCGTTCCGTCACGAGCATGGGAGGGGTTAATCTCTCATTTAAGACCATCTAGTGCCAGACAAGTCGCCAACAGATGCTCATGATCCACACCATACTCCCTACATCTGGGACACCCTCTCCTTGTGGCCCCTGCCATCTGGCTATCTTCCTAGGTGTAATATAAAGATTAAAATAGGTCTTAAAATCTTGGGCCTGTAGATTAACATAGATTAAAAACATCTGAGCACCATCCATTGACCTTGCCAGCTCATTAGGTTGAGTATTGATCTTATCCACCCAGCCCTGAGAATGTTTGGCCATATCATCCTGCATTGTGTTATTTAGAAAACCATAGAGGACTCCCTATCCGGGTTTCGTCGGCCAAAATCAGTTCACCAGTATCTACCTTATTAAAGCCAATCATCCCACCACCTTTCTTCCTTAAAAAATCCCTTATATGTAAATATTTGAACAAGTCCCTATAATGAAGCTTGAAAATTTGTCGCAGCATTCCAAAGGTCTTAAAAGAATTAGACGTGCAAAAATGTCCAAGCGTACAAAGTCCACGTGACAACCATTTACCCATATAAACATCATGAAAAATTTCCAACAACAGCGGGTTATCTTGTATTGGGGTACAATAGTTAAGTCTTCCCAAAAGTGGACTTTTTTGTTTTAGTAGCCAAATTCAGTTTGCCGAAATAGACAGCCCTTACTTTTATCCCCTATAAGGTGCTCATATATAAATGGGGTCATATCATCCTGTCGGGGGGGGAGGCTCCCCCCTTACCTAGGAGGGCTGCCAGTTGCTGCAGTCCGGTAGCCCAGTATTACAATTTGAGGTTGGAGACTGCTAGCCCTCCATGATCTTTTGGCATAGTCGTAAATCTGAGTGCATGCCTGGGATTTGCATATGCCCAAAGGAATCAGGTCAGGATCCCGTCAAGGAGTTGAAAGCAGTTATTCTCAATCTCCTGCGGGATAGCCCTAAACAGATAGAGGATTTTGGGAAGGAAAATCATTTTGATCAGGTTACTCCTCCCAATCAGGAACAGCCTCAGATTGTTCCATCTCCCAAAGTCCTGTTTGGCTTTCTGGATTAAAGGGAGTCAGGTTAGCCTCCACGATCTTTCAAACATCTGAAGTGATAATCACATAGTTAGTAACCTGCTCATCCAATGGGAGTTCCTCTTTATTGATGATAACTTGGGTTTTCTCCCTGTTCAACAGATACCCAGAAAATTGGCCAAATTTCTTAGCCTCCTTCTCGATCTCCACAAGAGCACCACTAGGTTCTGAGGTAGCAATAGTCAAGTCATCAGCATATGCCAAAATGTTAAGCTCACCTCCTGGTAGCTTAATTGGCTGGATTGCATGGCTGAAATGATTTAATGATTTGCCTGATCAAGGGGTCGATGTAGAGCGCAAATGAAAGATCGATTCTTGTTGTTTTGCTCCCTCTCATACCATCCCATAAAGAGGGAAGCATAAAATGGGGTGAACCGTTATCCCTGGAAACAGCGATTACAACGCATAACATTAGAACGCATATGTCTTTACCACACATGACTTTACAACAGATTTCGTTGTAAAGGCATGCATATCTGAAAGAAACAGGTTAGTATTAGATTCCTTACCTTAGAACATCCCCAGGCGTCAATCTGGATCCGGAATTTTTTGCGTAGCAGTACCCCTGCGCGTCGGTAGGCGTCGACTGCGGCTCCGCATCCGTCGTCGTTGGTGCCGGGATGACGTCGCCGGAGTACTTAGACGCCGCCCTTGTGCGCTGACGTCAGTTCTTCTTTTTTCCGCGCCAGCAAGCGCAGGTCCAGAGAAAGTGGTACCCTTTAGTCACTTTTTGACTAAGACTTTTCGATACTTTTTGGATCCGTTTCGAGACGTACGACTCCATCGGTGCTGGTAGGGATGCCCGGGTTCAAGCCCTGTGCCGACTGCAACCGACTGATTTCGGTTACCGACCCCCATCGCCGGTGCCTACATTGCCTGGGGCCCGACCACGATGACAAGTCGTGCCCCGACTGCCGGGCCTTGACATCGAAGGCTAGGTGGGAGTGGTCCCGTAAGCACCTCGAGCTCCGGCAGTCGGCCCCGGTCCGGAAGGAGGTCACGGGACCGGTCGCGGGGCCGGAGTCATCACAGCTCGGCGAGTCGACACCACTCGTCGGGCTCCAAGTCCTCAGGTAAGAGGCACAAGAAGTCGAAGAGGCGACATCGCTCTTCTGACTCCCCCCGATGCTCACGCGGCAGGGGGTTCGGGTGACACCGCCCACGTGGCTGCGCCTGTGCCGCGGCCTGCTCCATACCCGCCGGTCCCTGGGCAGAACGCGACGCTGGAGGAGATCAATGCCTTCCTCATGGCCATGAGGTCACTCACTCCTCGCGGCCCCGACTGGGAGCCCAAGCGGGCCGGGTGCTTTGGCCCCGGCGCCGCAAGGCCCCACTGGATCTGGTTCCGGGTCGCCGCTGGTCGACCTTACAACCCCGCCGGCGTCGACCCCTAGGGTGTCACCCTCTGCGCCGTCCTTGCACGATGCCGTCCCTGGTTCAACCCTTGGTCCGGATCCGACGTCGGGCGGCGTCGATGGACGCCACATTCGGCGCCGGACGGAGAGGAATTCTTCGAGGATCTGGGTCCGTCCTTTACCCCTGATTAACAGGAGATGGACGACGAGGGAGGCTGGGAGGGGTCTGAGGACCCTTTGGCACATGAGTGCCAGTCATCGTTTTTTTGCACTCCACACCAACCCAGGTCAGACATGGCCATATGCAAATCAGCCTTGACCCTGTGCCTCATGGGAACAGTCCAGCCCGAACTGCCAAGCCATGTCTTTCCTGGACCGGAATCAAGCATCCAAGGACCGGTTTCTGGCTATCAGCCTTCATCAGCCTGGATAGCTTGACTCCAGTGGTGTGGAGAGCATGGGACTCACATCTAAGCATACCCATCCCACTCGGGGTGGCAAATGCAAAAACAACAATTGATGGACAGAATGCAGAACAATGTCATACATTCACCCCAGTACAGAGATCTGGGCCTAAATCCATCGTTTTTTGCACTCCACACCACCCCAGGTCAGACATGGCAAAAAAACGATGGATTTAGGCCCAGATCTCTGTACTGGGGTGAATGTATGACATTGTTCTGCATTCTGTCCATCACCTGTTGTTTTTGCTTTTGTCACCCCGAGTGGGACGGGTATGCTCAGACGTGAGTCCCGTGCTCTCCATGCCACTGGAATCAAGCTATCCAGGCTGATGAGGGCTGAAAGCCCGAAACCGGTCCTTGGATGCTTGTTTCCAGTCCAGGGAGGACCTGGCTTGGCAGTTCAGGCTGGACTGTTCCCATGGGGCACAGGGTCAAGACTGATTTGCATATGGCTGGGTTCAAACTGGAAAGGCATGGTGAGCAAAAAAACTATGGATTTAGGCCCAGATCTCTGTACTGGGGTGAATGTATGACATTGTTCTGCATTCTGTTCATCACCTGTTGTTTTTGCTTTATAATAGTGGGATCGCAATTGGATTACTGTGGAAAAAATATTTTTTCATCACTTTCGGAAAACAAATGCACTCACTCAGGCTTTCATTTAGTAGTGGAAAAGCTCATATGGTTGTAGCGATGGTTAATATCCATATGGATGTGTTGGGGTAGTCTTTTGGTGAACCTGGGAGACTTTCTTTGGGTCTCTGTGCTCCACTGGTTTTTAACCAATATGATAGCGAAGAGGACTTTTAAGATGTTTCCCTTCATGACTATGTCTACAGCTTGGATAAGGCAACGTTTGTGTTCATGACTGGGCTGTGAATGGGTCGAAGGTGGTCATATTTACAAACTTGCCATATGGGCTAGCTCCATGAGAGAGGCCACTGTACTCATGTTTTATGTGGACTCGTATTGCTAAGCAGCATAGTGTTCACAGTAATGGTCGAATGCTGAGATAACTATGTTGTACAGACCTAGAAATGGCTTAGAAAGGTTGTGGATAATGTTTTGGTTTAGCATCTTATGGAAAATTTTGGGAGCGTTGTCATGTGGCACTCCAAATAGCAGAGCTGCCTTTAGGACTGATTTGTTATTATCCCTCCTAGTTCCAAAGTGAAGGCCCCAGAAGTAATGGTAGCAAAGATTCTTCCATTGCAAAAATGCCGCTAAATTTCCATATTTGTGCCGCTAAATTTCCATATTTGTGCTGCTAAATTTGCTAATCCATGCCGCTATGTCCTGGGGGGTCTGCCCAGCGCTCCTTTCGTGGCCACAGGAGGGGTGCCCCCACACGTCTTGCCAGCCACGGGCCGCAGACTACCATTCAGCGATGCGGCGGGCGTGGTTACTGTTGCGGTGGTAACAGGGGACAACGGCACGGCCAGTCCACATCCACCCCCGCAGCATCCGCCTCAAAGCCTTCCTAGTCAGAGCTTTCAGACCCATTTCACGCCAGTGGGGGGCAGGGTTCGCCATCACCTCCTCCACTGGCGCTCCATCACATCGGACAGGTGGGTGCTGCAAATCGTCCGAAGGGGCTACTCCCTCCCCTTCGAGGCGACCCCTCCAGCCATGCCACCGCAGTACCACCGCGTGTCGGGGAATCACTTGCAACATCTGCAAGAGGAAGTTACGGCCCTCTTGGCCAAGGGGGCCATCGAGCGCGTTCCTGGGCCAGAAGTAGGGTGTGGTTGTTACTCCCACTACTTTCTGGTTCCCAAGAAGGGCAAAGGGGGCCTACGCCCTATCTTGGACCTGCGGAATGTCAACGGCTTCCTCTGGAAGGAGAAGTTCAAGATGCTGACTTTGGCTCAGGTCTTAGCTGCCCTAGACCCGGGAGACTGGATGGTAGCGTTGGACTTGCAGGACGCCTGTTTCCACATTCCCGTCCTGCCGGCCCACCGGCGCTACCTGCGGTTCACGGTAGGCCACGAGCACTTTCAGTTTACCGTGCCCCCCCCCTCGGCTGTACCAGCACCCCACAGGTGTTCACGAAAGTGATGGCGGTAGTCGCAGCTCATCTGCGCAGGTTAGGGGTTTCAGTCTTCCCCTACCTCGACAACTGGTTTTTGAAGGCGGGCTCGCCCCAGACAGTCGTCAGCCACCTCCAGACTATGGCCGACCTCCTGCACCTGCTGGGGTTCTCCATCAATGTGCCGAAGTCGCACCTGTGTCCCTCTCAGAAGCTCCTCTTTATCGGAGCGGTTCTAGACTCGCCGCAGTTTCTGGTTTATCCTCCCGAACAGTGGGTTTGGGATATTCAGGCTCTGATTCCGATCTTTCAGCCGTTATCCCGAGTCTCGGTCAGGTTGACGCTGCGGCTTCTGGGGCTGATGGCCTCCTGCATCTTTCTGGTGCATCACGCCAGGTGGCGGATGCGAGCTCTGTAGTGGGACCTGAAGTTTCAGTGGGCCCAGCATCAGGGCAACTTGTCCGACCATGTCTTGATCTCGGAGAGCACTGTAAGACAGTTGCAGTGGTGGCTCATGGACCGCGATTGGGTCAGCGGCAGATCCCTCTCCCTACCCTAACCGGGACACGTAGTTGTGACGGACGCGTCCCTTCAGGGCTGGGGGGGCCACATGGGAGAGGTGGAGATCAGAGGCCTCTGGTCTCCGGCGGAGTCCTGGCTCCACATCAACCTTTTGGAGCTGCAGGCGATCCGGCTTGCACTGAAGGCATTACTCCCCTCTGTCCGGGGGAGTGTAGTGCAGGTGTTCACGGACAACACCACCGCCATGTGGTACTCCAACAAACAGGGCGGGGTGGGGTCGTGGACCCTATGCCAGGAGGCTCTGCACCTCTGGCAGTGGCTGGAACATCAAGGCGTGACCCTGGTGGTTCAACACCTGGCAGGTTCCCTGAACGCCAGGGCAGACAAACTCAGCCGTCGGTGCATGATGGATCACGAATGGCGTCTGAACTCGGACGTGGCGTAAGGTCTCTTTCAGCAGTGGGGAGAGCCTTGGTTAGATCTATTTGCCACAGAAGAGAACGCGCAATGTCATCAGTTCTGCGCGTCGAAATTTCCAAGGCGGCACTCGCTCGGAGACGCTTTTCGTCGCGAGTGGAGTTGCTGTCTATTGTACGCCTTTCCGCCTATACCACTTCTGCCCAGAGTGCTGAAGAAGATCAGGCGCGACCGGGCTCAAGTCATCCTTGTGGCTCCGGACTGGGCACGAAGATACTGGTATCCCGAGCTACTCAGCATGTCAGTCGAACCCCCGATTCGTCTGCCTCTTTAGGAGGATCTTCTGTCGCAGCAGCAGGGGACGGTCCTCCACCTGAACCTGTCCAGCCTCCACCTCCATGCGTGGAGATTGAGCGGCGACAGTTGAGGCCATTTAACTTGCCTCCTTAAGTCTGTGATGTTATTCTGTCAGCCAGGCATCCTTCCACAAAATCGGTATGCGCCTGCAGGTGGAACAAATTTGTGGCATGGTGCACAGCAAAGGCTGTGGATCCCCTTTCTGCCCCTCTTTCTGAAGGTCTCCTCTTTCTTCTTTCCCTTGCTCAGCAGGGCTCTGCTCTGGGCACTATCAAGGGCTACCCCTCTGCCATTTCCGCCTTCTTAAGGCTACCTGATCAGCCCTCTTTGTTCAAGTCCCCAGTTGTAAATAGGTTCTTGAAGGGCATCACTCATATGTTCCCTCCTGTTCCTTTCGTGATGCCTCAGTGGGACTTAAACCTTGTTCTGACTTATCTGATGTGAGCTCCCTTCGAGCCACTTCATAACTGTCCTCTTCATTTTCTTACCCTTAAGACTCCATTCCTGGTTGCCATCACCTCTGCCAGGAGAGTGAGTGAGCTCCAGGCCCTTTCTTCTAAGCCTCCTTTCCTCTCAGTTCATCCGGACAAAGTTGAGTTGCGGACGCGACCCTCTTTCCTGCCCAAGGTAGTCACAGCCTTCCACATCGGGCAGTCCATCACTTTGCCCATCTTCTTTCCGCCTTCGCATCCCTCGAAAGAGGAAGAGAGGCTCCACCGTCTGGACCCAAAACGTGCGCTCTCATACTATCTGGATCGCACACGCCAGTTCCGGGTGGATGACCAACTCTTTGTTGGTTACGTGGGCGCTAAGAAGGGACGGGCGGTGCACAAACGGACCATTTCCCGATGGGTCGTCTTGTGCATCAAGGCTTGTTATTCAATGGCTAAAAAGGAGCCTCCTGTGAGGCTACATGCCCATTCCACTCGGGCCATGGTGGCTACCTTTGCCCTGGGTGGTGGAGTCCCCTTGCAGGACATCTGTCAGGCAGCTACGTGGGCCTTGCTGCACACGTTCACAAGACACTACTGCCTGGACAGCCAAGTCCGGAGAGATGGCTTTTTCGGCCGTTCCATTCTCCAGGACTTTCTGGTGTGATCATTGGTTCGCAGACCCACCACCGGTGTTGGTATTGCTGGGGTATCTATTCTTAGGTAAGGAATCTAATACTAACCTGTTTCATTCAGATGCACAAGTTACTTACCTTCGGTAACGATATATCTGTAAGAAACAGTAGTTAGAATTAGATTCCTTACCGCCCCACCCATCCTCCCCGTTCTGCGAACTGATATCTAGGGTTAAGGTCATCCCCTTTCAGGGCCCTAGTTTCATGGCACCAGTGCTGTTTTTTATCATGGCTCTGCATTTCTGGCGTGGAAAAGCTGTGTATAAGAACTGACGTCAGCGCGCGAGTGCGGCGTCTAAGTACTCCGGCGATGTCATCCCGGCACTAACGACACGGGCGCGGAGTCGCAGACGACGCCTACCGACGAGCAGGGGTACTGCTACGCAAAAATTTCCGGATCCAGTGTGACGCCTGGGGATATTCTAAGGTAAGGAATCTAATACTAACTACTGTTTCTTACAGATATATCGTTACCGAAGGTAAGTAACTTGTGCGTTAAAGGCATATTTGTTTTACATGTACGTATAAGGTAAGTTTAGGGTGGTTTTGGGGTAATTTTAGAGTTCCAATGGTAATTTTAGGGTTCAGGGTGGCTTTGGGGGATGTAGGGGTAATTTAAATGTTGAGGGTGCAAAGGGGACATTTTAGGGTAGAGGGTGAGTATGGGTTTTGGGGTGTAGGAGTAATTTTAGGGTTCAAGGTGGGTTTGGGTTTTATGGTGCACATGGTGATATTTGTGTTCAGGGTGGATTTAGGGATTGGGGTGCCAATGGTAATTTTAAGTTTTAGGATGGATTTTGGGTTCCAAGTGTGATATTTACATGTTAGGGGAAGTATGGGTTTTGGGGTGTGTAGGGTAATATTAGGGTTCAGAGTGGGTTTGGGTTTTGTGGTACCCAGGGTAATTTTTAGTTTTAGGGTGGATATGGGTTTTGAGGGGGCAGCAGTAATGTTCAGGGTGATTTTGGGTTATGGGGTGCCCAGGATAATTTTAGGGTTCAAGGTGGATTTAGAGTGCCACGGGTAATTTTAAGTTTTAGGGTGGTATGGGTTGTGAGGGGTCTAGGGTAATTTTAGGGTTCAGGGTTGTTTTGGGGTGCTAAGACCAATTTTAAGGTCCAGGATGGGTATGGAGTGTAGAGGTAATTTTAGAGTTCATGGTGGGTATAGGTTTTGGGTGCCAAGGGTAATTTTAGGGTTCGGGTGGGTATGGGTTTTGGGGTGTAGGGGTAATTTTTAGTGTTCAGTGTGAGTCTGGGTTTTGAGGTGCCCAGGGTAATTTTAAGGTTCAGGGTAAATTTGGATTTTGTGGTGCAAAGGGTAATTTGAGGTTACACTGTGGGTATGGGTTTGGGGTTTGGGGGTAGGAGTAATTTTAGGTATCGGATGGCTTTGGGTTTTGTGGTGCCCAGGGTAATTTTTTGGTTCAGTGTGTATTTGGGTTTCAGGTTGCCAAGGGTCATTTTAAGTTTTAGGGTGGGTTTCGATTTTGGGGTGCCAAAGGTCATTTTAAATTTTAGGGTCAGTACGGGTTTTGAAGTTTAGCAATAATTTAAGGGTTCATGGTGGGGTCGGGTTTTGGGGTGCCAAAGGCAATTTTAGGGTTCAGGGTGGGTTTGGGGTGCAGGGTTAATTTTAGGGTTCAGGGTGGGTTTGAGTTGTGTTGTACCAAGGGTAATTTTAGAGTTCAGGGTTGGTATGGGGTTTGTGGTGCCAAGAGTCATTTTAGGGTTCAGGGTTGGTTTGGGGTACCAATGGTTTTGCGGTGTAGGAGTAATTTTAGGGTTCGTAGTGGGTGTGGGATTGGGGTGTCTAGGGTAAATTTAGGGTTCAGGGTTGTTTTTTGGTGCTAAAGGTAATTTTAGGGTGCAGGGTGGGTTTGGCGTGCTAAGAGTCTCTGCAATCAACATGCCATATCCAAAATCTATACTACCCTACTTAGCAACAGCCAGCCCGCCACTTACTTGCTCTGAAAGAGAAATAGTGCGAAACCTGGGTAGACTGTGGAATATAGGCGAGCTGCGCCCCCAGTTGTGGTCTTTCAGAGGTAGCGATTTGAGACCGAAACAATTTCAAGCTGAATCAGTTGGAATCCAAGAGCTACTACACCAGGACCATGCTATTTAACTTGGCCGGGAACCATGCCATAGCCACCAACAATTGTATGAAATGTCCTAGATGGTAGGCAGTACCATGCCCCTTTCATCACATCCTCTCGGGGTTCGGGAATTCGAGGCAGGCATACAACGTAGACGGTCATCTACTATAGGTGATTCAATAGACATTGCCCACCAGGGTATTATCCTGAGAATATGGAGAACTGACCCTGAACTGATACTCGCACTGTATAAGTAACACAGCTTTGGTGGTGCCCAGCACACACAGGACACATCTTCCCCATTATCGTATTCTGACAGTAATAACCCCTTTCATGCTTCTGTCGGCTAACGCCCGTCGCGAGCAATACCTCCGTAGTGCTGCGCACGTCAGTTGGCCGACGCTGCCCCACCCACTCATTAAAACAGCCGCTGCGCTGCGGTTAAGCTGATAATGTGGGTATCCAACATGGACTCGTGCATGCAGGTCGAAGAACTTGTCTACAAGGCGAGGGGATGTCCACAAAAAATTACTAAAGTATAGTGTCCTTGGCAAGGCCTGGATGATTGATATGAGGTTGCAATGTCTCTTGACGCTGCCCATTTCACTGAGGCTTGTTCATGAGGGTGCAATGTCTAGAGGGACAACTTGTGTGGGGATACCACATGGACAAAGGAAGAAGGACTGGATTCCTATTTTAAAAGCTGACCCACTACATAGTGGTTTTATTTGGCTTCACTGGGGGATAAAAAAACGTCATTAGTCAAAGTTCTGATAAAAAGTACACTTTCAAAATCTAAAACTAATGGTGGTGCTGCTGCCCATGACTCATGTTCTGCAATGGAGCACTGCTTCTGCTACTGACATTAATTTTAAAGGGGCAGAACCACGTGACAACTCTCTTTTATGCTGGTCGTGCTTAGAGTGCATGGTACATAGTTTTTTCTTTTTTAAGTAAGCCCAGGTACAAACTCTGGAATGTTATTCCTTTGAGGATCAGACCTTTGAGTCCTCATTTTGTTTTCAGAGGCGCACTCACCGCCTGCTTTATTCTGATAATGAGCAAGCTCTTAACTCTCCTTGGCAGTACTCTCTTTAACAGTCCTCCCTGTTCACCGCTAAGAAGCCACTCTGTTGTGGTGCATTTTAGAAATAAAATAAAATATGTGCATCACACAGATTAAATTGAATGCATCTTTGTAATTTGCCGCTAATTATAATATGTGTTCCCAGCACACTCCTGCATTAAGAGGACAATGAGACTAATTGATTAGTTTAAAGTTAATTTATTAGGAAGAAAGAAAATGATCTGCATGATTGAAGCTAAAAAATGGTTTTCACATGTATGGTAACAGGAGTACCTGCTTCATAGATTCCTCTTTTTACCCAGTGCTGGATCCTGGCAAAGTGTGTAAGGTTCAAGCTATAAGAAAGATTCAACTTCGCATCCACATAAATGTAAACATAAAATGCATGATAACAGTATAAGCGGGTACTTTTAAAAAGTAGTTGTTCTCTTTTTTTATTATAGTCGTCCTTTGGCTGCCCTTGAACAAACACCAAGGGCCTGATTATGAGTACAACGGTCCGTAAGACCGCCGATAATCGCGGTGGCGGTGCGACCTCGGCCACACTACGGGTTCGCCCGCAGTATTAGTAGTGTGGCAGTCGAACTGCCATAGGACTACTCCGTTCGGCATGGATCCAGGATCCCGCGGGGTTGGCGCAGAGGTTAGAGGCAGGAATAGGATGGTGGTGCCGCAGTGGCCATGCCAAGCATATTCCGAGTTGCCTTTCCACTGCTCTTTTCATGTCGGTGAGCCCACC
Source organism: Lissotriton helveticus (assembly GCF_964261635.1). NCBI lineage: Eukaryota > Metazoa > Chordata > Amphibia > Caudata > Salamandridae > Lissotriton > Lissotriton helveticus. Next base: position 147,550,159 of record NC_136071.1, read on the forward strand.
ATGAAAATGGTTGCATGAGAGGCAACTAAGGGAGCGTGCATGCAGGGAGCATATGCTGTGCCCCCTTTCCTGCACAGAGTGGCATGCACAACATGGTGCATTCCACTCAATGCAGGATTGTGCAGTTGGCACTCTCACGGTAGCAGTCTGCATGTTAGGCTCTTCTATGAGTTGTCAAGTTTGGTTTGTTGTTTCCTTCATCTTCCCTCTCTGGGAGTCATACTCCTGCGCCAGCAGTGAAATCGTGAATTATGAATGAGGCTAAGAAGGAGCTGGATATGCAAAACACCTAGACGTCTAGGAGGCCCTGATATTTCCCACATGTAAGCAAAATTATAATTGGGGTCACTGGAGGCAGACATATGAGCTCCCCCAAGATTAACCAAGCACCCTACCATGAGACTAACAAGAGAGCTAGTGAGGAAATTGGAGGGAACACACACTTCAGGGTCGCAGGGGCAGCCAATCAGACAAGACCATACATCTTGGGTCATGCTAAAGGAAGAAGGTCATAATGTCCTTAAACTCTAATAACAGGGCTGTCTCTGGAATGTCTACATAACAGCCTGCATTGGTTAAGATTGCAGGCTGTACTGGAACCTGCCGGGGCAAGTTTTGTGAGGTCCTTTCTGTCCACTCCTTAGAAAAACAGAGACAGTACTGGTCAATCCTACATCCTTTTCAACTGAGCGGGTCACCGGCCTTGCTCAGGAGGAGGTGGGCTCTCTGTTGTATATCTGCAAGCAAATGTATTAGGTATTCCCTTGCATTTGTATGTGACTTTGTAGACTAGACTACCTTATCTATGCTTTTGTTCAGTGTGATTCAATTTAATATTATTTCAAATGGCTCTAGAGCTAATGAGGTCTGCACCCTTATGAATAAATCGTGTACAACCCGTTTAACTCCTTGGATACTTGTGAACGACAAAAATTTAGCAATATCGATAAGTTCTGTAGGCAGAGCGGGAATCCATCACTGAGTCAAATTCAGGTAGTAAGTGTTGCTGCCCCTCAGTGACATAAAGGACCATAGATCACATACCTGGATGTTACAAGCTATACAGTAACAGGGACTGGTATTGCAACGGTGGGGCTGATACTATACATTATGTTTCTGGTGACTGTGTCTGTGGCTAGGAAGATGCTATTAGCAAGTGATAGCGTTCAAAGGACACATGTGGTTAGAAGCGAGGACATACTTTACAAGGAAACAATCTTGGAATCATTGCTTATCTGGAACATGCATCCAAAATCCATCCAACACTCAGAGAACGAGTGCAAGAAGGCAAGATGACATGACTAGTGCAAGGACACTTAGAGGGACACTGGACTCCCCACCCTGCATGTATTGTATTCTATTGCACAGTCAAACTGAAGCTGCATAAGTGCCTCATTTGTAAGTGCTGTTACAGAGACTGTCTACCGACTACTCGCCAAAAGGACATATACCCAAGAGCAGGGTTTGTGGAACTGTACACTTTGCGAATGGCATAAAACTAAAGACTGCAAGCATAGAGAACAAGAAAAAACACCTAAGGAGGCAGACGTGCCAACAAATTCTGGATATTACACAAAAGCTTGGAAGGCTGTAGCAGAAAGAAACATTGATAATTTGATACATAGCCAAAAATAAAAGGAGCAAGAAAAAATAGTGCTTAGCAATAAATGGGGAAGGCTATAGGCAAAAGAATCCACTGCAGATGTACAAACAAGGCACACAAAAAGCAGCTACCAGGATAGCAAGTAGGAAGTGAATAGCCAGGGCTGAGTAAAGCCAATAGACAAGAAGTAGTCGAAAATGAAGAAATAAGAGTGCAGTATCAGATGGTGCGACCTTTGGAAACAGGGATGCACTCCTAAAGGGTGCTCACACTTAAAAGAAGTGCAATGACCACCATGGCTTGTTCGAGAAGCAAGGGTGCACTAATAAGTACTAACTCAAGAAACTGTAACACGTGAAAGGCGGGTCAACTGCCGAGCAGTCTCAGCTCAGGATACAAGGATGCACAGCAAAAAATTGCTGACTCAGAAAATAATGCTAAAGACAAAAATAGTGAGTCAAAAATGTTGCTTACCACAATATTGTACTCAATTACAACCCTGGGTGCTAAAGGAGTTTAGAAGCGCTCTTGAAGTAGTGCACTGTAGTATCTCTTATCTAGATATTATTATACACCTGGGTGCTTACAATGTTTAAGGGGAGGAAAACAGCCCACTCCTCCCTGCGTAATCAAAAGATTAGGCACAGTTTAATGTCCAACATAGATTGAAGCACTCCACTTATCACAGCTCAAATAGCATAATGCTTTAAACTTCTCAAAAAAACTAAATCATCCACAGGCTCTTGAAGATTTTCTTCTTTTAATTCCTTTCCAATTCCAATCCCATACCAACACGTTTCGCCGAGGTTATTGAGAACCCATCGGCTTCATCAGGGCTGGAAATGATACAAAATGTTTGCATCTTAGCATCATCAACATTTTCCAAAAACAAATTTCAGAAGTAGAGCCCCACACGGCCCAAAGAGCAAACCTGTGCCTTTCACAATTCTAATTTTTAGTGAATGCATGCACATCACTCTTAGTAGACTGTATCGTAAGCCAACTTCTTGTAATACGATTTTGCATGCGAAGAGTGCTCACCCACATAACCAAATTAAGGCAATTCCATTTGGTGAAATGCTAAGAGCAAGACGAAATTGCAGTGAAACGCAGCAATTCAATGAATGCATTTGTGATATTGAAAAGAGGTTTATCAGAAGGGGATATGATAAACGCAATGTTCATCTGGCAAAACAGAGGGTGATGAATGTGGAAAGGAATATGACATTGAAACCTACAGCCAAAGAGACAAAGGAAGAGCAACCAATTAGACTAATTACAAACTATACTCCAGTGAGCAAGTTGTTACAGCAAAGTATGAGTAAACATTGGAATATTTTAAGAATGGATAAAATACTATGTAAACACATAGGAGGAAGACCGCAGATAACCTACAGAAGGGGCCAGACTCTGGTCACCCTACTGAGCCCAAGTTATCCAGTGTCTGATCGTACAATAACCTGGTTAGATAAGCACTCGAAGGGGTTCTATAAATGTGGCCATTGTGGCATGTGTAGATGTGCTAAGGATAAGACCAAGCACTTTCAGGTACAAAATGGTAAAATATATGAAATAAGAATGAATATAACATGCAGTACAAAATATGTTATCTATGTTATTGAGTGCAAATGTTTACGAGTATATGTGGGCAGCACAATCCGCATGTTGAAAGATAGAGTCAGTGAGCACTTGAGAGCAGTGAAAAATAATGATGTAAGATATCCAATAGCAGAGCATATACATACATGTGATAAGCAAGATCAGAGCAAAAGTTTTAAATTCTATGGAATTAACCATGTACATAGTGACCCACGAGGTGGGAACAGGGAACTGAAATTAAGGCGGCAGGAGGCAAGATGGATCATGCGTCTGCGGGCTGTAGAGGACGGCCTAAATTATGATCGGGAGCTAGAATTCTTTCTTGGTGATTGATTAGTAAAACACCACCAGAGTCTAAACCAAGGTACTTGTAATATGGTGGAACACAACGTATAATAGCTGCAAGACTGGGAACTCTGTGTTTAGGGTAGGTAACATTAAAAGTACGTATTTATTACTGTTCTTTATTGGGTAGTAAAATAAATAGGTCGGATTTAATATCTATATCTTGCTGTGTATTGAACAGCAATATTAGTATAACTAGAATACAAGGGGAGACCTATTCAAAGATGGTGGCTATACTGGACTTAGTAGAAAGTCCGTTTTCCGTTTTTGATTGAGGTACCATCTGAGTTTAAATTAAGGTACTTATGGAACATGGAGAAACACAGCGTTTAATAGCTGCGCAATAACGATGTAACCAGAACGTGAAAGGGAAACCTATTCAAAGATGGCGGCTATGCTAGCGTTAGTAGTAAGTCCGCTTTCTATCTTTGGACAATCAGACTTAACGGAATCAGGAAGCAGTCAAGGTGTCGCCTGTACTCTGGACGCACAGACAGTGTGGGAGGTAAGCGCTTAACATGGAGGGACGTTAAGTTTTCAACTATGTACGCTGGGTTTCAGATCAATAATGGCGAAATATGCGCTTGTATTCAACAGGGAGAAGTGCTTGATGTAAGGGCGACGGCGTAACGATAAGAACATTTGGAGTAAGCCTAGATATTAAGGTACGATATGGAATGCTTTGAAGGGTGGACATTTTGAAGCGGTTGTTTAGCCGATGGGTAAAGTATGGAGAATAATGTAGATTTTAACTTTCAGATTGAAGGAATACTGATCAGGCAAGACAAAATAGAAAATTGAAAATAGAACTACGATACTGGACTAATATGACTTACTGGGAATAATTCAGGTGAGATTAGTTGAATTTGGAAGTTCTTTACTATTCTAACAAGCTGATGGTTATGGGTGTAAACAGAGTGGTCTGAGACGTAGTTATGTCTCTGTTTTATTATAGATGATACGGGTACACAGAACTAAGCTGTTTTAATCGGAGGATTTCAACAAAGAACATAACAAGCATTCTCCCTAGAATACGAGGTATGAAATCTCTTGGGTTCTGAATTTGAATATTGAAATGTAACGCAATTGATCCTAGGTCTTTCCTTCATGCCGAGTCTTAAGAGTAAGGAACCTTTTCTCTTTTAGGCAATAATTCGAATCAAGAAAAGGTAAATGCCATAAAGGCAAATCTAGTACATATGGGGCTATAAGAAGAACCACATAAGCAATCTCACATGAGGCTAACCACCTTTGTATATGCATGACCTGGTAGCGGTCATACGTGTCACCGTTGTGATGTATGTTCTAATGATATATTTCACTTGGTTTCAAATAATTTAGGTGTATATATTTCAATTGTTTCACAAGGTGTATCACAATATTGTGCTCCTATACTTATAATGGTAAAAACAAAAATATCAGAAAAAAATATCGTTGACAACAATATCGTCCAAAAATTGACAAAACTATCCATTTTATAATTAGAGGTTAAAGTAGTAAATGTTAAGTATTTTATTATATACATTTATCATAATGTAAATTAAGTTTATTCCACTAATATTTAATACTATAACGTATATACTTATATGAATACACAAACATGTTTATATTTTTAAAAACATATATAGTGTACCATAAATAATAAAAATATTTATTTTACATTATATTTTTTTATATTTTTTCAATTTAATAATATATAAATATATATGCATATATATTTGTACTAATACATTTAAAACATTCATAAATTAATAATGTAAAATAAATATTGCATTCATTATATTACTCTCTCTCTTTCCATATATATATATATATATCCAACGGCTAGTTACTCCTTCTGGACCCCCACGACCCGTGAAAGGTGGCGTGTACGCCGGCGGAGTTGCTCCGGTGTGTAATTGTCACCAAAAACGTTTAGAGTTAATCCACGCTCTCAGGAAAAAAGAGGAAGGGTTGCCAAATTCAGAAAAATGCTGTTTATTCACAACGCGTTTCACCAAATAAATGGCTTGATCACGTGAATACCGCTTGAAGTTCATAGGTTAAATAACATGAACAGCGTCGTAGAGATCGACATAGGACTACGGCAATGGTTACTCATAAAAATAAATCAAATGGTATGTAACATGTTGAATGCACGAAATACGTGTTAACAGAAACAATGCGAGATATGAGCACATTAAATCAATTGCAAAATATGTACATGTAAGGAAAACATAACAATCATAGCAATGTCTTTTCCCATTAGGTACTCCCTCCAAAATTCTCACATTACATCATGTTAGTAATTCTGATAAAAGAGGACCTCTCAATAATGATTAACTGGCCGTGAAATTTGCCGATCAGAATTGTCGGGACTCCACCCTGATTATTCGTGGGTCAATCACAAGTAGCTGGCGTGAATATGCCTGAGGGCGGACCAATAAGGAGAGGAGAGAGGAGACACGCCCTAGTTATGTTATGACACCTGTCTCATGCATCGTATCTCATGATCCAACACTGACGGAGTGTCACCATCCGCAATGTTGTCAAAGTGCTGGCCAGTGCCAAATCAGTTCATGTAACAATAAAATAAATTGCCAATCCTGTCACATAATTCAACACTAACGGAGTGCCACCATCCGCGGTGTTGTCAAAGTGTATATATATATATACACACACACACATATATACACAAAACCATAAAAGTATATACAATTGAATAAGAAAAATACAAAAACTACTATAAACATTAAAATTTTAAAAAATAGGAACACATATCAACTTTAAAAAAAATCAATGGTATAAAATCTATTTAGCCACTAAGAAGTTATGAAAACTACTGGAGTCTAAGAATATTATACACACTATTCGCACCTATACAACAGTAGGGAGAGTGTTGGACTTCAGAAGGGTTAGACTTACTATTCCTTCTCCAGTTGCCGCAATAATAGGGAAAGTGTTGTACTTCGGAGGAGTTAGATTTACTCTTTCCACTTCATTTTCTGCAAGAGTAGGGAAAGCGTTGGATTCCGGATGAAATATACTATTTCCACTCAAAACAGCGAAACAGTAGGGAAAGTGTTGGACTTTGGATTGTTAAAATGTACTATTCGCACTCCAGTCTACACAACAGTAGGGAAAGTGTAGGACTCTGAAGGGTTCACATTTACTATTCCCACTCCAAACAACGCCACGGAAGGGAAAGCGTTCGACTTCAAAGTGCGTAAAATTGACTATTCACACTCCAAACAACACAACAGTAGAGAAAGTTTGAACTTCAGAAAGAAAACATTTACTTCTCCCACTCCAAACAACGCCACGGTAGGGAAAGCGTTAGACTTCGAAGAGCGTAAAATGGACTATTCCCACTGCAAACACAACAGTAGACAAAGTTTGGACTTCTGAGAGGATACATTTAATTTCTCCAGTATTAGGGGTGTCTTTCATAGATTCACATGCTTGAATATTCCCCGTTGTCGAAGTGGGAGTCCCACGGTAAATAAAATAGCAATAATGCTAAATATATATATAAAAATATATAAACATAATACAAGAAAAGAATGGAAATACAACTGAAATCCTCTAAAAACGATTCCTACATAGGAATGCAAGGTAAAGTGAAAAACTATTTGTAACACATTAGTGTCATTATGTTAGTCCAAATTACAGCCAATCAGGCGCCAGCACCCTCTAGAACCTTCTCCTCAGAAGCTCAAGCCCTCAGATTTTCTACGGCACATCGTGTGAAGAGAGTCTCCCTGAGCTCTGCTCAGTTCTCATCTCTACTCTTCTAGTTTCCAGTGTTTTCTTCACAAAATGTCAAGTAAGAAGTCTTTATTTAGACCTTGCTCTTCTTGTGGGAAGCTGCGCCTTTTTGAAAAGGACCCCCACCAGAAGTGTATCTACTGTTTATATCCTGATCATGAGGCTGCCAACTGCAAGTTCTGTAGAACTTTTTCTACTAAGACTCTTAAAGACCGAGAAGGCCGTCTTCTCCTTTGGCTGCAGCGTCTTAAGGACAAGGATTCTGCGCTGTCTGATGCAGAAAGTTTACAATCTGGTCTTTCCACAGCAGCCTCTAAGCATGGTAGTGTTCAGGAGTTTCCTTCTCCTTTCATCAAAAAACCTAAATTAGCCTTGTCTTTGCCTCCTGTGGTGTCCTCTGCCACTCCTACCACCTCTACGCCCACGAGACCTGGCTCTCAGGCGTCTTCTGCTGCCTCTCGAGGTGTTTCCACGCCTCTTAAAGTTCCGCCGTCGACGGGAGCGTCGACGAGCATTCCGACGACGAGAACAGCTTTGCCTGCCTCTTCGACGACGACGCTGACTACCACTTCAGCCTTCTCGTCGTCGACGAGAGTTTCGTTGCCGTCTCAGCCTGTCCCGTCAACGAAGAAGAGAGAATCCTCGTCGACGAAAGACCCCAAGAAATCATCGTCGTCGACGACTCCGTCGATCAAAGTCTCGTAGACGAAGACACCGTCGACAAAGGTCTCGTCGACGAAGACACCGTCGACCACAGCCCCGTCGACGTAGATACCGTCTACGGAGGCGACGACACCGTCGACGACGAATCCGTCGACGACTTCACCTACAGTGGATCGCCCGTCGACAGTGATCCGGGCGACGACTCCGTCGACGGCTAAACCGTCGACGACGACGACTTCTACAAAATTACCTTCGTCGACAGCCAAGTCAGTCTCGTCGACGTTAACGTCGGCACCGATTTCGTTTGCCTCTTTACCGCTTGTGCCGTTGAAGACTTCGGAATCTTCACATCGTCGCACTACTGTTCTCTGCCAACAGATCTCTGATCCAGAGCCACAACCACCTTCTCCGATGTTTGCAACTACAGACACAGACTCGGAGCATGAAGGGGACGCGTTTGGGGCGGCACATAGTCCCTCTGATTAATAATTAAATGTCATGAGTCTGATTCGGACGACAATGGCGGTGACCAAGAGTCTCAACAAGAAGAGCAGTCGGTCCAAGTTCCTTTGGCTACCATTCCACTAACCTTGATCTCTAATCTCCAACATATGCTGGATGACTACAACCGCCGTTTTCCTGCAACACCGCAGACTACACCTGTACAGTCTCCTGCTCCTGTGGCACTACCTCTACCGTCTTTGCCGCCTATCTTACCACCAACAACTTCGTCTCATGTTCAGACGTCAATTAGGATACATACCACTGTTTACCCGCAGGATGCGGATGATGAAGCGGTCCCAGAGCGTGAGGATGGAGAGGTCCCTGACAACTCGGATGACGATGCAGGCGACCAGGATATGGCTGAATGGGACGATTATCGGGCACAGACGCCCTCTCCTCAGCCTGGACACTCGGGGGAATCCCCACCTGTGGATATCGCCAGTTTCCATTTTTTTATTGACAAAGCGGTTCAGCGTTTCAAATTACCATGATCACAACGCGAGGAGGACTGTTTTCTTTATGATTTTAAAGATAAACCTTATAAGCAGGTACACACAATTCCGATCATTGATTTCGTTTGGAAGGAGGGAATTAAACTCATGGATGCTCCAAACTCCTTACCTGCTCAGATACCGCGCCTTGAGAAAAAGTACAAGACGCCAACTGGTTCTCCAGCTTGCCTGACTTCTCATCCCAAGCCAGACTCCGTGGTGACTCAGGCTGCACAGCGTAGAGCACGGAATCCAGCGTCCCAGGTCACAGCCCCTCCGGATAGAGAGGGTCGACGTTTAGATGCTATTCGCCGAAAGTTCTCAACGATGGCTTCAACATCTGTCCGGGCAGCCAATGCCTTAGCCATCTTGGGACGTTATGACCGGCAGATGTGGTCGGACATTTCAGATTTCATGGCATTCATACCTGATGCTTCTAAGGCTGACGCTCAACAGATTCTTCGCGACGGTCAGAGGGCTTCGGAAGAAATAATCGACTGTGCAGTCGATATCGCAAACACAGGTTTCCGTCTGCTTGCAAGTGCGGCTGCACTCCGCCGACAAGGCTGGCTGAAGTCCACCTCCTTCCGGCAGGAAGTCCAATCCAAAATACTGGATATGCCACATGATGGGGAATCGCTATTCGGATCCCATATCGATCACGCCCTTGAGTCCATCAAGAAGGACACCGATACGGCAAAATCTTTGGGCACGTTGCAATTTCGGAAGCAGTCCTTTCGAGGTGCGCGCGGACGCAGCACTTCTTCCACCGTTCGAGGTGGGCAACAATACCACTCCTACAATCAGAGCGGCCAACGTTACACGCCCAATCAGCAACCTCGTCAGCAGTCCTCCAGACCTTACAGAGGAAAGTCTTCCTATCGTGGATCCAATCCTAAACGCCAATGACTTTTGCCACCATCAAAGTGTTGGAGGACGAATCTCTCTGTTTTATTCTCAGTGGTCCTCGATCACCTCGGACCGCTGGGTTTTGGACATTGTCAAACGGGGTCATACCCTGGAATTTGTACTGATTCCTCCTTGCACTCCACCTCGTGGCCCGCCTCCTCCACATCTCGAGGAGCTTTACCATCAGGTCCGTCTTCTTGTTTTAAATGTGCAGTCGAAGTGGTCCCGAAACATCTAAGAGAGAAGGGTTTTTACTCTCGATTCTTCCTCATACTCAAGAAGACCGGAGATTGGCGACCCATTCTGGATTTGAGGGCTCTCAACCAGTTCCTAAAGTCCCAGTCATTCCGCATGCTGTCGTTACTGGAACTCCTGTGTCTTCTATCCAGCGAGGATTTCATGACCACCATAGACTTTCAAGACGCATACTTTCATGTCCCCATAATCCAATAACATCGCCAGTACCTGCGTTTCAAGGTGGGACCAATGCATTTTCAGTTCAAAGTTCTGCCCTTCGGACTGCGATCAGCTCCTCGTGTGTTCACGAAGAAACTGGCACCTGTGGTGGCTCACCTGCGTCTACAAGGAGTTCAAATCTTTCCATATTTAGACGATTGCTTTCTCAAGTCTCAATGCCACCTTCAGCTAGGTCAGGATACTCGCCTTTGCCAGTAGGTGTTTCAGTCTCTGGGGTTGACCATCAACGTCGAAAAGTCACAGTTTGCGCCTCTGCAAACCAGAACCTTCCTGGGAGCGATCCTAGACACGCAGCTCTCAAAGGCGTTCGTCTCCAACGAGCGACGTCTGAAGATCCTTCGTCTGGTCTCCCTCATTCGAAGAAAACAGTCCGTTTCAGTTCAGACGTTAAAATCATTCTTGGGAATGGCTTCATCTTGTATCGCACTGATCCCAAATTGCAGGTTGCGCACCCGTCCCATTCAGGAGGAACTGGACTTACAGTGGCGTCAGGTCTCCGGGTCTTTCAACGACCTAGTTGCAGTCACAGCCCGCATGAGAAAGGGCCTGCTTTGGTGGGCGCAGCCCACGAATCTGGAAGAGGGAATGTCCTTCCTCGTTCACGCTCCAGATCTTACGCTGACGACGGACGCCTCCCTGGAAGGGTGGGGCGCTCATCTCCAGGGATTATCCATCAAGGGCAAGTGGATGCCGACGCAACACACTTGGCATATCAACAGGCTAGAATTGCTGGCGATCTTCCTAGCGCTCAAGTCCTTCCTCCCGGTTGTACATGGGGAGTCAGTGCTAATCCAAACAGACAACACCACCAGTATGCACTACGTGAACAAACAGGGAGGGACCAAGTCTCCACATCTGTCCCACTTGGCCCAGTCGATCTGGGATTGGGCTCTCCGACATCACATCACCTTGACAGCCGTCCACTTTCCGGGCGTGTCCAACCTCCTGGCGGATTCTTTGAGCAGGTCCACATCCACAACACACAAATGGGAACTGCACCAACCAACTCTAGATCTTGTGTTTCCCCAGTGGGGACACCCGGATCTAGACCGCTTTGCAACACCGGAGAATCGGAAATGCCCGTCTTATGCAAGTTGGCATCCCCACCCCTGGTCCTGCGGGAATGCCCTTTTGATCGACTGGTGCGATCTATTCGCTTACGCTTTTCCGCCGCTCCCATTGATACCACGAGTACTGTGGAAGATGCGGAGGCAGCCCTGCCACATCCTGTTGATCGCACCTCGTTGGCCCAGGCAGGCATGGTTTTCGGAACTGCTGCTGTTGTCCCTGTGCGAGCCCATCCATCTACGTCCTCGTCCGGATATTCTAACTATGGACAGGGGCCTAGTGTGTCATCCGGACCCCTCCACGCTACAATTGTGGGCATGGAACCGGAGTACCTTGAATTCGCTGACTTGAACATATCCCAGGAATGCAGAGACATCCTAGCTCATGCCAGGGCTCCATCTACCATCAAAACTTACAAACTCAAGTGGAAGCGCTTCTGTCATTGGTGCGCTACAAACAATATCCATCCCATCCATTCCACTCCTGAGCAGCTTCTTCCATTCTTCTTGAGCCTCGCTCAGTCAGGGCTCTCGCATGCTACTCTAAGAGTTTTCTTAGCTGCAATATCTCGTTTTCGCCATGATGGCTCTGTCTCCCTCTGTTCATCACGGATCATACGTCAATTCTTCAAAGGGCTCTTCCGCAAATTCCCACCTGTTCGGCGCCCTCCTCCATCTTGGCACCTCAATGTTGTGCTATCTCAACTTATGAAGTCACCATTTGAACCTATCCATAGGGCGGATATCAAATTCCTCACCTGGAAGGTTGCACTTCTTCTGGCTTTGACCTCATCTCGTTGCGTGAGCGACCTTCACGCTCAGTTTAAACCTAACCCGGTGGCGCTCCGCACTAACCCCTCCTTCCTACCTAAAGTCCCTACAGATTTCATTTGAATGAACCTGTGTTCCTCAAGACTTTCTTTCCCGACCCAAGATCTCCGGCGGAGCAGCGCTTGCATTCTTTGGACATCAAACGATGCCTTAAATTTTACATTGCCAGAACTGCCCCCTTCCGCAAGTCCGACCAACTATTCATTGCCTACGGACGACTGCACAAGGGACATCCAGTTTCCAAACCAACTATTGCCAGGTGGCTGTCTTCAGCCATTGCCTTCTGCCACCTACAAGAGGGCAAACCTTGGCTGTCTTCAGTGAGGGCTCATTCTACGATGGCGATGTCTTCATCCACCGCCTTGTTTGCTGGTGTGCCACTCCATCAGATCTGCCGTGCAGCGACATGGTCCAGCAGGCACACCTTCACCAAACATTACTGTTTGGATACCATCAATGAGGCGGATACCGCAGTGGGACAGGCAGTGCTTCGCCATCTTTTTCAGTAAGGTGAGCCTCTGTTCCTTCCTCCTTAGTGTTTTCCTGTGATTTCTATGATGTGTTATATGACTGCATTATTATCAGTACTGTCTTGATTTCTTCTTTATATGCCTAGCAATCTCAGTTCTCGGAGGTCACTGCTTTCTATTCTATTCAAGCATGTGAATCTATGAAAGACACCCCGAATACTGGAGAAGAACAATTGTTACTTACCTGTAAACAGGTGGTTCTCCAGTATTGGTGTCTTTCATAGATTCACATGCGACCCACCCTCCTCCTCTCAGAGGCTCTCTTCTCCTCATACACTCTTGGTTACTTTGTGCTACAAAAATCTGAGGGCTTGAGCTTCTGAGGAGAAGGTTCTAGAGGGTGCTGTTGCCTGATTGGCTGTAATTTGGACTAACATAATGACACTAATGTGTTACAAATAGTTTTTCACTTTACCTTGCATTCCTATGTAGGAATCGTTTTTAGAGGATTTCAGTTGTATTTCCATTCTTTTCTTGTATTATGTTTATATATTTTTATATATATATTTAGCATTATTGCTATTTTATTTACCGTGGGACTCCCACTTCGACGACAGGGAATATTCAAGCATGTGAATCTATGAAAGACACCAATACTGGAGAACCACCTGTTTACAGGTAAGTAACAATTGTTCATTCTCACTCCAAATATGTACAACAGTAGGGAAAGTGTAGTACTCTGGAGGAGTAACTAATAAACACAAAAGGTTCCCTTGAGTTTCTATGTTCTAGAATCTATAGAATATGAGATCTCTAAATCAATTGCATGAAGGTCTCACTGTAGTTTAAATGACACAATTATTCATGCGCTCTGCACTCATGAACTTAAATGGAACCACAAAAAAGCACTTACATTCTAAAACTATATATGCTACGTAGCCGGGATATATATGTTGGTAACAGTATTTTTTATTTAAAATTTCGAATTTACATGAAAGAAATTTCACATTTAAAAACACACAATATATGTATCTCTTTTGGTGGGTATTCATATGTATATCAACATGCTGTTATTAGTTTCTATACAGACTCGTTTTTTCAGACACTCACAAGAGATATAAATTCATGGTACATTTATAAACACACTCAAATAAAATAAAACCAAGTCGACGCGTTTCGGTGGGTCTTTGCTGTGCGCACTACCTTCTTCAGGACAGTTAAAAACAGTTCTGTGAAAACAATTTAAAAAAAAACAAAATCATTCATTTATCCTCTGCAGACGTTTATAAAATGTATAAGATAACTTCAGTGTAAGGCGAATTCGCTTTCCATTTAAAAAAACTCATATTAGAAATAGTTTAGTTATATCCAAAAACATTACCCACAAGTACAGCATATAGATTGTTTATATACTCAATTCTTGTATACATTAAAGGGTTATCGATCTTGCATGAGTCTATTGTAGTCATATTCAGTACATTCCCTATGCTCATTTTGTGTTCCAGCTAACATGCATCCATTTCTACACTCATTCCATTATCATCCGATGTAGCCATCGTTTGGATTTCTAGACTACCATTATGATAAACATTCACACATCGATGGTATATCGCCCCAATATATTAGCGTACCTTTAATTTATTCACCCTTGGGCCTCGTTGTTTAATTGTGAAGCTGATTCTAGACCATTATTATTCGTGGTCCTATGTTGAAGGAAAATAGACATATTGTATATTATTCTCTTATTCTTACCCTTCTATTGCCACTCGCTCTTCTTTTGCCTTACACTTACTGGCTATGTTATAATAGATCCCAGTTTAGATCATTTCTATATTCAGTTTTCAATTTATTTCCGCATTCAGAATATTCCTTTCTGTTCTTAAGGATAAATGGCACCTATTTACGAAAAACAGTGCGTAGATTTTTTAGGGTACTCCAATTTCAATCCTACTCTTCTCTTTTCCATGCAGGGCAGTACTTTAACTTACCAGCATGAGGATAAGTTCCCGTGTATTCCTCTTAAGATTCGAGGTTTTTTTTCATTTCTTTTAGTGCTTTCCTCAGGGAATTCGTCAGTTGTTCAAATTGCAACGTTCTAATGCATTAAACGAAATCAAAGATAGGGACATTTTTCATTGCTGCCCGGTATACTATAGCAGTTTATACTATAAAGGACACTGTTTAGACCGCTGCTTTTACTGCACATCGTCTTCATTACACTCTAGTTCTTTGGTATGATTATGCTCAGATATTATTTATTTACTCTCTCCTGAGCAGGGTTCTCGCTCATATGGTGTAGTTACGCTGGAGTGACGTGATCCATGTGTGGAGTTGGTCACGATAAGTTTGCCCTGTTTGCTTGGTCTCACCGATCCAGTAACCATCTATAACATTATAGCGACTCTTCTCAACTGCTCTTTTATGTTAGAACTGACTTGTTAAGTATTTAATGCCTTTAGGTCTTTTATGTTGTTTAATTCATCAGATTTAGAGTTTTCCCAATATCCCTGAATCACACATTACCCAGCGTTTAGAGTAACTATAGTGCGCAACCCTTCCTACACATATAAAGTAAACCCAGCACGCAGCTCCTTCTTACCTGGTGCCTCCTCGTTCTTGTTTCCCGCGGTTCGTGTAAAGTCACCCGGGTGAATTGCTTCCGACCTTTAAAGCGATTCAATTGGTCACATGACCAAACCACATGATTAGTCCAGTCGCCCACATAGTACACATGGATTCATCTTCCTATTTTAGCGGCCATCTTGGAGTGATGTTAGTTAAATCCTATCTCAATATCCGTTCTTCCTTACATTCAAACTCCGTATAAATGAATTATGTCACTATTTTCGTAAGCTTTAATTTTGAATTTTATCGTTGACATATGTGATTACTATACACTATAGTGTTAAGTTTATGGATATACGGCCTTTGAGGGTGTAATATTTATCACCTACTTTTAGTTGTTACTTCCAGTTAAGAACGCTATTCTAGAAGTATTTATTCATGTTGTAAATATATTAACGTTAGTCCTATCAATTATTCAACCATATGCGTTCACTACATGTATATGGCGCAAGACGTGCTTTATTTTCGTCGCCATCTTAACCTAGTTTTAGTGCCTCTACGTTTAGTAATGTAACATGATGGATAGTGCTAGGTCACTTCTCATTGTCTCTTTTTTTATGACACATTTACAAGCAGAAGATCTTCTTGTTTGTAATTACAATTATAATTAAGTGATCAGCTATTTTAAACGAATATGAGTATTAGTGGGGAGATATATTATTTACAGTTTTATCAGGCAAGAGTTGTATAAGATCTTGTAGCCTGTTTTGCCGTCCCTGATCTCGATTCATCTATATATTCTCACCCGGATGTAAATATTAGTAAAGAGATCTAGTATTTACAACTTTAAAGAGCAAGAAAGAAAGTAATTTTTTGCTTTACAATATAGAGTTTTATGGCCTGTAGGGTCATCCCTGATCTTTGATTCATCTATATATTCTTTCCCATTCTTCGCGATTATTGAGACCATGTGTAAAGGTTTTAAATCTACACATGTGGAACTGTTCTCTTATTTTTCTTTTGTTATCTATATTGCCACCTCGTTTTGACTGTTCTATCTTTTCTATAATGCACCACCTAAGGTCATCCACTTTATGCTTGTTCACATGCCAATGTTCAGTGAGGGGAGCATTGCATTTATTATTTTTTATAGCTGATCTATGTTCATTAAGACGAGTTCGAATCTCTCTTCCAGTCTCGCCTATATATCCTAAGCCGCATGGGCATTGTATCAGGTAGATGACATTCTTTGTTCTGCAGTTGAACATTTGCCTGGCTGTGTGGTCAACATTATTTACTGTAATTTTCTCTCCAGTGATTATTGTTTTACAGTTGACACAGCTACTGCATGGGTAGGTTCCAATTACCTTATTGTTAGTGTCTATACTCTTCTGGTAACTAGTGTTTTTATCTTTATAGGTCTTCACTAATCTATTTCTGATGCTCCGATTTCTTCTAAAAGAAAAAAAGTGGTTTCTCTAGGATTACCTGTTTTTTATCCTGTAGTAGGCCCCAATTTCTATTAATGATATTTTTAATTTTATTACTAAGTAAGGAATAATTAGTCACAAAGGTTATTCTATTCATTTCTGTTTTTTTATTTCTGTCAGAGTCAAACAACGAGTCACGATTGTAGTATTTGGCTCTTTTGTATGACTTCTTGATTATTCCTTTTGGATAGCCCCTACTTGCTAATTTTCTTTTTAGGTTACCTGCATGTTTCTCAAAATCCCTTTTATCTGAGCAGTTTCTGCGTAAACGCAGAAACTGCCCAAATGGGATGTTATCTTTTTGGCATCTGGGGTGTTCACTCTCATAATGCAGCATGGTATTTCTGTCACTTGGTTTTACAAATAGATCAACGGTAAGTGTGTTGTCTCTATTTAGGATTTTAATATCCAGGAAATCACAGTATTGTTGACTAATATTTGATGTGAATCTTAAGTTGGGATCGCCACAGTTTAACCATTCAATAAATTCCAGCAGGGTCCCTTCTTCCCCTGTTCAAATAAAAAAAATATCATCAATAAATCGCGACCAATGGGTCACGCATTCGAAAAAAGGAGCTGCCTCATTGTAAATGTGTTTATCCTCAAAGGAACCAACATAGAGACATGCCAAGCTTGGTGCACAGGTAGCCCCCATGCTGGTCCCTTTGGTTTGACAATACAGATCGTCCTCAAAAATAAAAATATTGTTCATGAGGATTAGTTCCACCAGTTCCACTATGAAATACGAGTGTTCAGAGAGATCCCCATTTTCATCCTTTAAAATGTCCTTTATCGTGTTTACTGTAGCTTTTTGTAGTATGTTTGTGTATAACGCCTCAATATCGAGGCTGACCATCCATTGACTGTTACCATTAAATTCTAGTCCTTCTATCTTTTTAATCATGTCGGTAGTATCTTTAATGTAAGATTTTTGTAATGCCACCAGTGGTCTAAGAAATTTATCAACATAAATGCTTAAGGGTTCAGTCCCAGAGTTGAAACTTGAGACAATAGGTCTCATCGGGGGGTCCGTTATACTCTTATGGACTTTTGGTAGTCCATACATGGCTGGAAGGACTGGGTATTTATTATATAAAAAATCATATTCTTCAGTACAAATGATTTCATCCTCTTTAGCAAAGTCTAGGACTCTTTTTAGGTTAACCTGCAGGTTGTTCCATGTACTCTGGAGGAGTTAAATTTACTATTCCCGTCCCAAACAGCGAAACAGTAGGGAAAGCATTGGATTTCGGAGGGGTAAAATTTAATATTGCCACTCCATTCTCTGCAAGTGTAAGGAAAGTGTTGGACTTTGATGGGGTAAAATGTATTATTGCTACTCCAAACAGCGTAAAAGAAGGGAAAGTGTTAACTGCGAAGAGGTTCATTTTACTATTCTTACTGCTGTCTAAGCAAGAGTAGGGAACATACTTCACTTAAAACACACTACATATATGAGTAACCCAATGAAAGTAGAAAAAAACCCTAATAGAAAAATATCAATTAATATAATTGATATATATATGTATTAAAAAACTAAATACAATTATTCTATTTACATAATTACTACTCAATCATTTTTTTATTATCTATTATTAAATAATTTTCATTCAGTTAATAATTAACTTCCCACCCTGTACCCCTATAAATCTAGCATCCTGCACCTAAAATATAACAAATATCTATTCCAAAACGTACATATTTAAAATATTTATGATTGTTTGCGAATTAAATATTACTTCATTAACTTCCTACCCTAGACCCTTATAAACCTAGCATCCTGCAAATCAGAGACAATTACATTTAATAAGTATTCCACAGTTTACATATTTAAAAATCAATTAAATATTTAATTTACAACTAATAATAATTAATGTATTATTACTTGATTAACCTCCCACCCTAAACCCCTACAAACCTAGTATCCATCAACTAAAATATAGGTAAAATTAATTAGTGTTACATAGTTTACATAATTTTAGATCAATTAAATAATTAATGAATAATAAATTGGTGTAACTTAATTAACTTCCGACCCTACACCCCAATAAACCTAGCAGCCTGCAATTAAAATATAAGTAAAATAAGTATTACATAAATAACTATTAAAAAACAATTAATTAAATGTTAATTAATTATTACTTATTTATATTCCCTTCTTATAACACTACAAAACTAAAATCCCTGAAAATAACATAACCCCAAAAATAAATCAGTCTTACATAAATGACATAATAAATATCAATCATATAATTAAATAATAAAATGTATTAAATAATTCTTAACTATTACTTAATGCATCCCCTACAAACCCACCAATCTACTACGACACTATAAATCACTATTAAAAATGAATAAAAATTGTATAGCACTTAAAATTGCAAGCTATATTTAAAAACAATAAATATATAAATAATGGAAACACAAAATTAATATAGCAACTAAAACATATTAAAACAATAGAAAAGCGATATTTTTAACTAGTAAATTACAGAAAACGATATTAACATTGACATTATTTACAACAATATTGCTAACCTCAAAAATGATATTCTTGTCAATAATATTTGAGCTTAACGATATTTGTGTCACACTATTTAATTTCTGATATTTCTGTCTCATGATATTTTTTTATTAATCTTTTGTCCAACCAACAAAAAAAGAAATGCCTCTTGGTACAACAAACTTGGAAAAACAACAATTTATTGCAAAACAAAGCAAACTGGGGAGTAAGATCCTCTAGTGACAGCAGAACAGTTAAACTAGAACTCTTCATCAGTGACCAATGCTGAACTGGAGCCGTGTTTAAAATTATCACAGGCCTCAAGTGTGATCAATTAGGACTAACACCTGCCTGTCACAGGTGTACTTATTCCACCACCCAACCTTGGCCCATGAAGGGGGAGAGGAGGCAGCTAATAATAATTGTTGCTTAGCTGGGAAGACGGTGGTGTTTGGATTGATGTGTTCTGTAAACCTGAGCTCTTCAGAGGCGGTTCCTTCATTTGTGCGGAGGAGTGTCGCACCACTTAATTGCCCCAGCGCCGAAAAAATAAAAATGTTAATTAACTTAATTCATTACCATTTGATTTTCCATCAACTTGTCCTGAACCGAGTGTCACAATGGGGCGTGGCCTGCTGAGCAGTGGCGGGCTGCCTGTGCACTAGTTTAAAGTGCGCATGTCTCTTTAGCCTGCCACCTTGCAACAGCCAGCCTGACACGCGCACTATAAACCTCGCAACCCGGCTGTCTTAGACAGCTAGGATGAGAGCCTACAAAAGCCTCCAGTGTCCCCGGGAGCAGCGACAGAGGCCGCTCCCTCCAATCCTGCACTGCTCTCAACACAATGAGAGCAGTGCCAGGATTGGTTAAAGGGCAGCTGGACATGACGCTAGAAGACGACGACGAGTAAGGAGGGCATGTCTCCGGAAAGCATGGTAAGTACCCTTTTATTTATTTCTTTTATGTATTAATTTTTTTTTATGTATTAACCCATGTCCCCGCCCTTCCACTCACTGTATTTACCAGCCGCCACTGGCGCTCTTCCAGATTACTGCACCACTAATAACCAAGAAATTGGATTTCTGATTTCTTTCCAGTTTCCATTATACCTCAGTTGGGTTTCTTTTCTCTCTTTTCTTGAATCAAGAAGAAGCTTTTTCCACTGGGAAATGTTACTGGGATGTTCACCACTATCTATGTCCAAGTGATATTTTGACTAGTCAAACCTCGGTCTTCTGTACTTTCTTATTGCTTTCTTATGAAGCTCAAATAGCAATGTGGAAAGTATCTCTGTGATGAGATGTTTTCCAACTGAACGTGCCTGTCCCTCAATACTTCAGGCTTGGGCACACACCAGAGTGGAGTCCACTACATGCAGGGCTGCAGCCAGAAATATTGTTTTCATTGGTCATGGCCCTATCTATGACAACAGGCCTTCTTTGAGCTCTCCCTAGCGAGAGACACTAGGGCTGCGAGC
Source organism: Lissotriton helveticus (assembly GCF_964261635.1). Classification (NCBI taxonomy): domain Eukaryota; kingdom Metazoa; phylum Chordata; class Amphibia; order Caudata; family Salamandridae; genus Lissotriton; species Lissotriton helveticus. Next base: position 147,570,900 of record NC_136071.1, read on the forward strand.
ACTTTTAGCTGGACTTTCATGTTGGCACATTTAACGGAGGAAATTGTATTTTAAAGATTGAAAAATAGCGTTTTTTAGCATCTGTACCTGGGGGCTCTAAATACTTTGTTTTAATTGGGGAATTCGTTAGGCACACTGACACCTGCTCACACGCTGTACTGTACCCTCCCTGCCTCGCCCAGTCGTTTTATTGGAACTGTTGCTAGCGCCGGCGGGCGCCATCTTAGGTAGGGCTGGGGGTGCGCTCTAGTCGCGCCGCCCTCCCGCCCTCCCAGGTTACTTAGGGCTGCTCCTCAGCACTCTCGCTGCCTTCTTTGAGCTCTCCCTAGCGAGAGACACTAGGGCTGCGAGCACTTTTAGCTGGACTTTCATGTTGGCACATTTAACGGAGGAAATTGTATTTTAAAGATTGAAAAATAGCGTTTTTTAGCATCTGTACCTGGGGGCTCTAAATACTTTGTTTTAATTGGGGAATTCGTTAGGCACACTGACACCTGCTCACACGCTGTACTGTACCCTCCCTGCCTCGCCCAGTCGTTTTATTGGAACTGTTGCTAGCGCCGGCGGGCGCCATCTTAGGTAGGGCTGGGGGTGCGCTCTAGTCGCGCCGCCCTCCCGCCCTCCCAGGTTACTTAGGGCTGCTCCTCAGCACTCTCGCTGCCTTCTTTGAGCTCTCCCTAGCGAGAGACACTAGGGCTGCGAGCACTTTTAGCTGGACTTTCATGTTGGCACATTTAACGGAGGAAATTGTATTTTAAAGATTGAAAAATAGCGTTTTTTAGCATCTGTACCTGGGGGCTCTAAATACTTTGTTTTAATTGGGGAATTCGTTAGGCACACTGACACCTGCTCACACGCTGTACTGTACCCTCCCTGCCTCGCCCAGTCGTTTTATTGGAACTGTTGCTAGCGCCGGCGGGCGCCATCTTAGGTAGGGCTGGGGGTGCGCTCTAGTCGCGCCGCCCTCCCGCCCTCCCAGGTTACTTAGGGCTGCTCCTCAGCACTCTCGCTGCCTTCTTTGAGCTCTCCCTAGCGAGAGACACTAGGGCTGCGAGCACTTTTAGCTGGACTTTCATGTTGGCACATTTAACGGAGGAAATTGTATTTTAAAGATTGAAAAATAGCGTTTTTTAGCATCTGTACCTGGGGGCTCTAAATACTTTGTTTTAATTGGGGAATTCGTTAGGCACACTGACACCTGCTCACACGCTGTACTGTACCCTCCCTGCCTCGCCCAGTCGTTTTATTGGAACTGTTGCTAGCGCCGGCGGGCGCCATCTTAGGTAGGGCTGGGGGTGCGCTCTAGTCGCGCCGCCCTCCCACCCTCCTAACACCCTATATAATGTGTATTCCGGCCAGACGGCGCAGCGGGCTGGCGCAGCGGGCGCGCCGGATGCGCGCCGAAGCCGCGCCTAAGCCAAGCCCGTCTGCGCCCGTCCGCGACCGGACACGGCCCAGGGCCCGAACCCCTGCCCCGACTAGCAGATTCACTTGGAGCAGGAATGAACTTGTAAGTTACTCGTTTAATGTGTGCACTCCAGGACTCCACAGTATGAGAGTGGGGTTGGACGATGGGTGCCGTCACTGTCACTTCCGCTTCCACACAGGGAAAGCAGATAGTAAGACTAATAACTTCTCCTTGTCCTGTGGCCTCATTAACGTGAGATCATTGAGCTGTCATAAATATGATGTACATGAACTTCTTACTGATAAAAACTTTGACTTAATGTTCATTACAGAAACATGGCTTGATTCCACCTGTGACCCTGACATTATACAGGCCCTACCTGAGAACTATCAGATGGTCCGCCTGGATAGATCGAAAGGCAGAGGAGGTGGAATTGCGATTGCCTATAAAAAACATTGGGCCTGCAAACTTGAATCAATCTGTCTGCCAAGTTGTGAGGCGGGCTTTTTCACCATAACAATTGATGGTAATACAACTCTAAAAGGCGTGTTAGTTTACCGCCAACCAGGGCCTATGTCCAGATTTAAAGGCAATCTGCTAGAGTGTATCACTGAAACAGCGTTAAGAAGTGATAACTTTTTGCTGCTAGGTGACTTAAACACACATCTAGAAGATCCACTTGATAAAGGAGCGATGGAGCTCTGTGAGGAATTGAATACTTTACAGCTAGAGCTTAAGGGTCAACTCCCCACACATAACCGTGGGCATTTGTTAGATCCTATATTTGCTAACTGGGGGGATGTCCTGGCGGCACCTCCAGAGCCCCTGCCCTGGACAGATCACTTCCTTGTCCCGTTTGTCATTCACCTGCCTAAATATAAGGCTCATGCTTCCGCCCCTCTCAATTACCCTTGTCGAAGGTGGGCAACATTTTCCTTGCTAGAGTTTAATAGGGCTCTCATTGCGGAAGGACCTCCAGGAGGTAAGGATGTGACATCAGCAAACAAGTTGCTTAATGATCGTATTATAGCCGCTCTGGACTGTACAGCCCCATTGAGTCGGCTTAATAAAGGTGCCCGCAGACAGATAACTGCTCCCTGGTTCAGCGAGGCATTGCGTCTCGCCAAAAGGGACTGCAAGCGGGCAGAGAGACAATGGAGAGTGGCATATGAGGGTTCGATGAAAGAAGTCTACCTTATCAAGAGACGCTTCTATCATAACAGAATCCGTATTGAAAAGGCCACATACTATGCAGACAGAATCCAGAGGGCAGAGAATTCTGCTAAGGAACTGTTTAGCATATATAAGTCTCTAGCCACCCCCAAAACTGCAAGTCTAGATAAAGATCACTCAGTAGCAGCATGCAACCGCATCGCTACTTATTTCGGAGACAAAGTGTCGAAAATCTACGCCGCCTTCCCCGAAATACCCTGTGCAGCGGAAGAGCCAATAGACTTAGCAGTAGAGGAAGATGACCGTAATCGGCTGCTTAACTTTATCACCCCTTTACCGGAAGAGCTAATTAAAATCTGTAAGTCTGTTAAATCAGGCTCCCCTCGAGATCCCGCACCCCCTAAAAGATTGAGTGACAGTCTGGAGACCCTGGAACCCTACATCAGGCATGTGCTGGATGTTTCCTTCCGGTCCAGTTCAATACCTGATGATTGGAAACAGGCGGTGGTGCTCCCCCTCCGTAAGAAGCCCAATATTAGTTTCGAGAACTTGGACAATCTACGCCCCATCTCCTTGCTGCCCTATCTCTCCAAAGTAGCGGAGAAGGTGGCAAATAAACAGCTAATGGCATACATGGAGGAAGGCAACCATCTTCATCCTACCCAATTTGGGTTTCGGCCCCGTCATTCGACCGAGTCCGCCCTTCTGAGGGCCACCGAAGCCCTCAGGCAGGGTGCTGACGAGGGACAAACAATGGCGCTAATTCTATTAGACCTTAGCGCTGCGTTCGACACTGTAGCACACTCCATCTTGCTACAGTGTCTGGACAAGATCGGGGTGAAAGGAGCGGCGTTGAAGTGGATTTATTCATTTCTCACTGGCCGAGGTTTCCAAGTGAGGCAGGGTGACTACTACTCGGAGCGAATTTCTTTGGACCAGGGGGTGCCGCAGGGCTCCTCCCTGAGTCCAACACTTTTCAATCTTTATGTCGCTCCGATTGCCACCTTAGTAGAGAGTCACGGCCTCAGCTTGGTGTCGTATGCCGACGACACGCAGCTGGTTATCTCCCTATCGCGTGCACCCGGTCTTTCGGCGGACACCTTCAGAGCATGCATGCAAGACCTTGCTGCCTGGATGTCCGCCAATTGCCTCAAGCTCAACGGGGGCAAGACCGAGGTGCTGGTCGTGGGGGGCTGCCAGTCTGCGTGGACGTCGGCATGGTGGCCATCCTCCCTGGGCCCAACACCCATTCCGTGCCAAAAAGCGAGGAATCTGGGCATCTGGTTTGATGCAGCCCTCACCTTTAGCCCTCAGATCAACCAGGTGGTCGGACTATGCTTTGGGATTCTTAAAAGCCTTAGGAAGACGCTGAAGTTCTTGCCTGTGCAAGCCCGACAGACCTTGGTACATGCACTAGTCACATCAAGGATGGACTATGGCAACCTTCTCTATTTGGGCACCCTGGAGAAGAATCTTAACCGCTTACAGGTCCTACAGAACGCCGCTGCCCGACTGGTGCTCAGACTACCCAGAAGAGCTGCTTCTGCAGCGGCTCTCCGTTCTCTGCACTGGCTCCCAGTCAGAAGCAGGGTAGAATTTAAAGCACTTTGCACATGCCATCGGATCATCAATGGGAGATCCCCTCTCCCTTTACAAGAACTTTTGACACCTTATGAGCCTCCCCGCTCCCTGAGATCTTCCGGTTCTGGACTCCTGGCGGTTCCTAAGGTGTCCAGAGCGCGGATGGGGGGAAGATCTTTCAGATGCCTTGCAGCCGCTAGATGGAACAAGCTGCCTATGGCGCTTCGACTTGAGCCATCTGAATCAATCTTTAGAGCTAAGCTCAAAACTGCTCTATTTGCTTAGTTGATGCGCCGTTTCTATAGGGTCCAGTAATGAAAGTAGCTCCTTAGCGCGGGGACACGCCGTTGTTGCGTCACCATGCGCTTTACAAAACTCCCTAAATAGAAATAGAAATAGAAGGATGAAAGACTGAGTTGGCTTTGTTACGGTTGCAGCTACAGGCCGTCTACTATTACATATGTCCAAGTGATGAAGTTAGAGCTCCACAGCACAAATGAATACTTATACTTAACTTCTCTCCTTGCAACAGGGAGATTAAGATAAAGCAAAGGCATACCTGTCTTGATGAACACCTTTAATCATATTATCATTCATGTTTGATCCATCTTTAATATCACATCCTCTCATCACTTCTCACTTGGCTGAGGCTTTCCATTCAAGAGGCACAATCTTAAAGTCGTGCAAAGCTGAGGATTTTTTTATTTATTTTTACTTAACGGATTTTTATATAGCGCGAACTTGACCCGAATCTGGTATCAGAGCTCTGTACATAGCACCAGTTGTGTTACATGTGGACATATTCAGGTGTTTTTTTTTTGTTAGGCACGGGGAGATTAAGTGATTTGCCCAGAATCACAGGATGTTCAGCGTCGCTGCCGAGACTCGAACCGAGTTCCCCAGATTCGAGGACGACCGCCATAGCCATTAGGCGCTAAAAACAGAAGATGACCAAACAGATAGACTGGGTCGAGGCACAGGTATAAGACGACCTGAAAACGAATGAAGAGAATCCTGCAAGATCAAGCGTGATGTCAGAAGAGCTGCTTGATACCAATCAGAGCCTGAAAACATAAGAGACTCAAATGTCTAGGAATACATAAAAAGGTATAAATGTGCCCAAATCATCAAACATTCACAAGAAAGAGCTTAGTTCATTTATCTAATTCTCTCTCTGTATTCTTCCTTTCCATATTCAGTATAGGGTGCATCAATACCAGGAAAAATTCTCCATGAGCAAACCTTGACAATGTGTACATCAAGAGGCATTGTATTCTCGTCTTGCATATCAGATCTATGGTATGCCTGTTGGGAACCCGGACTCCTACCCATAAAGTGCCTTTTGGAGACCTGATAGAAATATTAATGCTATACAAAGATAGAGACAGAAAAAATACAGGGAGAGAGACCTGGGGAGAGAAAGTTAGGAGAGGCGGAGTGTGATGTTTGGAAATACCATGATGTGTGCTCTCAAGAATTTCGTACCCTGCCTGTGTGGATACCCTGTTCCCTTTTTAAAGCATTAAAATCGCAGATATCCTCGTATCTTTGGGGCGCAGGGAGATGCAGGGTCGCCCAGAACACGCTCCTCCGACCGAAAGATGAGGGGGGACTTGCAGTCCCGGATTTCGAACTCTACTATTTAGCAGCTCAGTTGCAGCTCTTTACACAGGAAGTGGCGAGAGTGTTCAGAGGCCCAGAGCAGGAGAGGGAGGGAGGCATACCGCGCCATGTCTTGGCCTACATAACACTGCAGCAGAAGCTAGACGTACGAGACCTAACCATGGAGGAACAAACGTTCCGTCTTTGCTGGAACAGATCCCAAAGGCTGGCGGGAGTGCGTCACCCATACCCGCCGGAAATACCTATTGGAATGGTGACGCGTTGCCACATGGTGGGGACTGGTCGCAGCTGCAGGTCTGGGAAGAGGCGGGACTACATGTGGTAGGGGATTTATACGAGGACGGGGTGCTGCTGCCTTATCAATCGCTCCAGGAAAGGTTTGACCTACCAAGGGGGGGTTCTTATTGCATGCCGCAATCACTAGAGCCATGCAGGCGCACTGGCAGGAGGGATTACTGGAACCCACGACGTCTATGGCCTGCCAATATACCATAATGGCGGCGGGTACTTACAAAGCGGTCACATGTCTATGCTAGAATGCTCCGAGAAAACTTGCCACTTCTGACCGGGTTGAAAACCAAATGGGAAGCAGATATAGGACGGGAGATCCCAGAGACGGCTTGGGCGCAGATAGTGCGACGAGCCCGCAAGAGTACTAGGAATGCACGCTTCCAACTAGTGCACTTTTTCATATTACATAGAGCGTATTTAACCCCAGGGAAAATCCGTAGGTATTTTGGAGCGAGTGAGGCAGCATGTCCTAGATGCACTAGAGAGGCGGTCGAACTGGACCATATGCTGTGGACTTGTCCAATGCTGGGAGACTATTGGAAGGCGATAGGGGACACGCTGAACGAGGTGACGAAGAGACAGTTGCAGTTTGACATGGCTATCAGTGTCCTACATTGGTTCCCTCACACCCCCAAACACAAGAACACCAGTAAATTTATTGACATGGGTCTAATATTAGCCAAACGCGAAATCACTCGACATTGGAAGGCAAGAGCTGGTCCTTCGTACAGACGTTGGATGAATGAATTCCTGAAATGGGCTGCATGCGAAAGCTCCCTTAGGTATCAGATGGCGCGTAGGCGACAGGACGACAAAGCATTGGACGCGGCGATGGCGTGGGAGGTGTTAGTACAAGCCCTAAGGGACCTAGAGACACATTACGAGGAGAAGGAGCAGGATAATGAAGGGCAACCCCTCAGACACACCCAGGGCACATCGCACTCCGAAACACTTAACGCTCCTGGCACATAACTCTAGAAGACCGACTGAGATGACACGCAGAAGTGGTGGGACGTTGGGGTGGGGGTGGGGAGACCCCGTTGAGAGCACTAAGGGACTATGGATCGCACAGCAGCACCCCTAATGAACATTACAGAAGGAACCCTCAGGACACGGCACACAATATCATAAGGTTGGCGAGGGACACTCCTGAGGAGTGTTACGGAGGTCGTTCCACTTGACACGGAGATAGGGGGTTTCATGTCGGGCATAGCTACCCGCTGAAGGGTTCGCAGGATTGGGGGGCGAAGTGGCATGGCAGGCTGTATTAAGGTGCATCCAGTTGCTCATGATTGTTTCCTAATGTTGCTAAAGAGATGGGAGTTGTTGGGGGGGGGGGGGTTCAGAGAGGGGTTGTTCACAAATAGAAAAGCGGACATGAGGTCTTCCTACTAGATGGCTGCGATTGACTCTTGCTTTAAGTCCTTTACTTACTCGTGGTTACCGCCGCCCGGCCTCCGGGATGTGGGCACACGGGCTGTGTAACGAGATTCTAGGAGATTGGTGCATAGCAGCCACTGGGTTTGGAATTGTAAAATGTGATTACATGTAACTTTTATATTGTCTGCAATAAAAATATATTTAAAAAAAAAAAATGATGTGTGTTCTCAAGTGTAAAACAAAGCGGTCTTACGTGGCGCTCAAAACAAGGCCACAAAGTTTGGTGGTATTTAGAAATGTACAGTAACGTACTTCTAACCGCTAAAGCCATTACCACTGTTGCTGTACATTTGTACCTATCCATAGTGAGGTTTTCTATATTTGTAAATCACAGAAATAGGGACTGGGGCTTGACCGGTCCAGCATACGTGCCCCTACATGTTGAATGGCAATAACAAGAGTATGCCGTTCCTATGGAAGGCCGTGTATAGGGGGAAAGTTAAGCTGGTGTCCAAGGTGTCAGGCCGTTAAGAAGACAAAAGGGGGGTATAACTTCTTTGAGGACCAAGGGTCTTCATACACCCGGGGAGGTGTCATGCTTCATCATCGGGCAACTCCTTGTTGGTTTCCGTGACAACCGAACTGCATACCCTTGTTTTTGCTGTTTTCTATATTTGCACACGAATATGCAGTCAATAGATTTTGGACAAAGTTTTAGAGCACGTGCAACAGAAAACTCTGATGTCACACAGCAATGGCAGGCATTAAAGATTTGGTATCTGCCATGTTGTCCTGCAGTCATCATTGGGCATGAGAACTTTTTTTTTACCACTAAGCAGTGCTAAAATGAACACTAATACGTGCAGTTGTAACAGCTTGGCATCAATACTTCTTTTTGGAAGTTTAGCAGCGCACTTGTGGTATTGTTAAAATACAAGGGTATTATTACAACCATACAACGTCAAGAAAGCTGCAATAATATTACCACCTTCAGATGTACATGGAATTAGGATGATACTCTAAGGGAAGGGGTTAATAATGTACTTTGAAGGTTTGATGTTGAGAGAGAACTTTTTTTTCCAACTTCAGAGAAACATTAAATGTAGCAGTGGTAGATTAACTTGAACAATATATATTGTAGAGTAAAACAGTCTTTGATGTGAAAAGGGTTTTAAGAGCAAAAAAAAAGACCACTGATTGAATGTGCTTCTCCTTTCCGCAGGAGGTTCCAGTGTGGCTCTGGTTTATGATTGCAGTAATCCCATTAGGCAATGCACAGTGATCTAGATCATTTATGTAATTGATTCATTTATGCCTGCGGTGAGCGCATCACTGACATCGAGAAATGGCGGCCCAGAGTGCAATGGGATTAGATGGCTCACGCTACTCGCTTCAGACGCGTACAATGGAGCCCATGCTCCACCTGACCCTGCCTGGGGAGCCGCGACAACCCGTCCGCTCTGCCTCAATTTCATCTCTGACGTTCTAGTACTGCTATTATCAGCAGATCATCTTCTCATCTCACCGGTGTAATAGCTGAATTTTATTAAAATTGTAGGAGTTGCAGCAGACTTGCATCTTAAAGATACCGGTGGGAGTGCATGATATGGGGGCCCACTTCCTCAAAAGACCCCAAATCAGTATTCCCTTTGCTGGAACCACATTCATTTGAATAGAGGGGGGTAAGGACTTAGAGCCGCTTAGAGGGTTTACAGAAACATGAGCAGTTATAAATAAAAGTTTAAACATGAGGATGAAGTATCAAGGGCCCATCTATATATTTTCCCAGACCTCTGCTACTTTTTTCTTAAGCGATCTATGAGGATACTGGCCATTAGTTGTGTGGCCCCCACAGGTAGTGGATTCATATTCACCCTCCCACTGGGAACTACACAAGCCATTGTAGCACTTGACTCTCTCGGGGTAGTGAAGCAAAGCCGTCCAAGGCCTACACAAGGGAGGTGGTGTAGGCAGGCTAGTGCTGACCATTCGCTGCCACACAATGATAAAACTCAATAAATCACTGTCCAGTCTTTGCATTTTCTTTGAAAAAGGGAAAGTGCATTTATTACACACACACTTCTTAGTACTATGCAGTAATTTCCAAATGTACATAGGGCTGGTGGACATACCTTAGGCAACATTACTTGACCTCTAAATGGTGAAGACCCCAATACCACAGTAGCCCTACTCCATGTTCAATACAACACATAACCATATAGGGGGTGTCACTTTACATTAGGTCAATGTTGCCACACTTGAAGACCAGAATCACAGTATCATGGGAATACTTCATTCCATTACTGATTCGCTAACTATAATCCTTCTGCACTTATTATGAATATTCAAGCATTGAAACCATTTGCTCATATTATCCTTAACAAAGCATTCCAGAATTTCAGGAGTATACAACCCTTTAAATAAAGCATTGTAAATAACACCTTTGGATTGCTTAAAACCATTTTGAATTATACTTTTACACAAAGCATTGTTGTGAATAACCTTTACATAAAGCATTTTTAAAACATACACCATGTGTCTGTCATCTTTAACATTCAGGCAACATAACTGCACCATAGGATCAGCCCCTTGAGGGTGATGCAGTACACCCGTAGATGTTGAGCTATAGCTCCAGCCTAGAGAATGCTTGAAAAACGAAGAAATCCTGGGTTGGTTCTTTCCTGAGACCCACAAAAATCAGGGCCAGTTATTTTGGTAAATCTCCTTGGGTGGTGCGGAAGTGACGGGACTCCTGCAGCCCCCCACCGATGCCCCCTCCAGGCTCAATCAGGAGCTCTCTGGCCGGAGTGCAGTGCCGAAGGGGCCCCATGGAGCTTTGGGGCCCCCCGCACCGCGGGGGCCTATGTTACTTCCCTGAGGCACTCCCTCTGAAACATGCATATTTGATTAGCGGCTCGGCCTCATTCCTCTCTGCTGTGTGATATTGTTTTTTATTTCCTTGAGTGTGCCCACCACTGTTGTGGGCATGGTAGTGCTCCCCCTCCCTGCCTCTTCTGGGGGGCCTAGAGATGGGATCCCAGGCCCCTCCTCCTCGCAGTGGAGCGTGACAGCACTCCCCCTGTTGCGACTCACATCGGGGCCCAGAGTTGGGATCCCAGGCCCCTCTCTTATCTCTCGTGTGCATGACAGCGCTCCCCGCTTCTTTGCTTCTTTCTTCTTTCGGTGGGAGTGGGGGGGTGGGGGGGTGGAGTTGGAGTCCCAGGTCCCTGTATGTGCATTTCAGCCCCTGGGGTTGGGATCTCCAGGCCGCCAGGACTCGAGGGAGGGAGCCCCAAGCATGCATCCTAGCAGGGCTCCTCAATCCTAAAAGGCTACTTTCATCGACCCTTGAGTCCTGGCCCACCTCAGGAGTTTTTACAGACTTTGCAGCGGATCCCCACGCACTGCATGTCCTCACTAGGGGGTCCATAGATATCTTGTGCCCAGTTGCGCTGTTTTGCTTGATTTGTGACTCACTTTGCTATTGATGGTTGTAGGAAGGTGGATATCTGACTATAAGGTTACCCCAACTTTTTGCCTAGTGTTTTGCTGGTTTTCGACTTAGTTGGCATGGGATCCTGCTATTCAGGGCCCCAGGCTATCTGCTTTCACTGTAAAATGAACTCCATGTACTTTAGGTACATACCAGATTGTGTATTGGGTCACCTTTGTGAGCCCGTGTATAGTGTACCATAGGTATCCAGGGCATAGGTTCATCCAAGGCCTACCAGGGGCTGCAGCATGTATTATGCCACCCCTGGCTGGCCCTCCAAACTGACACCTCAGGTCTGTTCACACAGCCTGGGTAAGGTGGTGTAATCACCGCTTACTTAGATATAGTATACCTATATCTACCTTATATATGACACATATGCACCTATAAGTCACTCCTATGGTAGGCCTCGACAATCCTGGAGGCAGAGTGCTTGGTTTTATGTGAGAAGGTGCCCTAGCATTAGCTGAGCCCCTCTGCAGCTTTCGGAACCATCTCCTTATAGCTGTTCTATGATATGCCATACCATATACTCTTAAGTGCATTATAATGCTCGTGGTTAATGCTAACTTTGGATTGGCTTTATCAAAACATGTCGTGTAAGGTAGCATTCCACCCTTCTAGAGGGATAAGACATGTAGGTACTGCTTTACCCGGTTAAAGTTAAACAGAGCCTCAGCATCACAAAATGGATGCTGCTGCCACAGACACGAGTCTGACCTCCTGTTGCTGGGGGAAACTCCAGCAAGGGAGGCCTGGACAATAGGTTTCCTGTCCAGGGAGGTGCCAGCACCTCCCCAGACAGGAGTTTTGTGTATTGGGGCAGGGAGGGCTGCATTCAGTGAATGCATATCGACACTGCCTGGGGCACACATGGTGCTCCATGCATAGCCCAGTTCAAACCAGTTGCTGGGGCACTCCAGCCCCAGCTCTTGCGCGAAACTGGACAAAGGGAAAGGGGTCTCAGGTCCACCCATAGGAGGGACCTAGGCAGGTAATCCAGCCCCCATCCTTTGTATAAGTATAGGAGCTGTGTCCCCAGGACTTTAGATTATCCTGGAAAGAAACTTTGATACAGAACTCTTGGACCTCCGACATTCTATTCTGACTAGAAGACGGAAGACATCTCCCTTGTGGTCAAGGTGTGACCACCCTGTTCAAACAGGCACCATCAGCAACTTTGCCAGTCTGCAGTTTCAAGGCTCCCGCCGGAACCCGAAGACTCTGCGACTCAAGAGCTCAACTTCCAGACTTCTCTGACCCCGATTCACATCCACAGCAAAGTTGAGACCCGTGGCGGACACGAGAGACGTGGGACCGGACATCTTGGACATCCTGCATTTTGCTACCTGCACTCCTTTTCTGAAGCCTCAGTAAATTGTGCATTGGAGTACGAGTAGCCCGAGCCCCGAGCATCGTTTGAACTGAAGCTCAGGCCCTCACACTCCGCGAGTGTCCCGTGGGCCTGCCTTTATAATTGTGCTTGACGTGTCTTCCCGGTTTCTTGCCCGTTGGCTAGTGAGCCCCCTGAAGACGCCATCTTGAATCTAACTTGCGATCCTGGTTGCTCCAGGCTTGCTCCAGCTTGCCTACAAAGGAGAATTGCCACAGACTTTGCTGGTCTGCAACAGAGCCAATCTTGACATCCTGCTTGGGTTGCAGTTGCCAAGGCTTGTTGGGTCGAATCCGGATACCAACACCGCAGTCAACTAGATCCTTTGTAGGACAGCTCAAATCCAACGCTTGGTCATCATCGATGCCTCTTAGACCTCGTGGCTGAAGAGATAAGCTCACCTTCTTCACCTAAGATCATCGCAACATCGCCTGGTTCCTTCCTGGTACCTTCCTGGTCACTGGCTAGTGACCCAGACTCTGACCCCTCTGCTTTCAGGTTCTTCAGATCTTCGATCCACTCTTGGATCCACCCGGACACTATCCTCTGGTCGCCTGCAGCACTTCTTTGCAGATCTCCATAGAAAACGACGACGAAACCCGACACCAAAAGGCACCTATGCACCCGGCTTCCCTGGGTGAGGTAACACGAGTACTCCGGTGCTCCTGTGGGTCTTGACTCTTGAAGTGTCCTAGTCTAAAGGGGTTTTGTCGAAGGCCATCCGGAAGTGCTCTCAAAAAGTAAATTTGTAACTTCTTCGTTTCCCATTATAAATCAATGGTTACTCGCGACGGTGTTTAGACACTGCACGCATCTCCCGTGGGCCTCCTAATTCCTAACCTTTGGTTGTTTAGTGTAGCCCCAGCGATTCCCTAGGCCCTAGGCCTACTTTCTATTTCAGACGTGGTTCTTATACCACTTTCTTAGTATATGGTTCGTGAGGCCCCTAGGGCATTACTGTGTATTGTGCAACTTATCATATGCTAATTGAGTAACTTGTGATGTACTTTGACCTCTGACCTCATAAAGAGTGCAGAGGGGTTGTGTTAGAAATAAATATATATATATTTGATATATACCTTGTGTGGTGTCCTTTCATTTGGTATTCAAGGGATTATAATTGGTAAAACAACTAGCTTCACATGCTCTCTGAAGTCTTAGCCTATTGACTGCTGGTCCATGCTACCACTAGGATAGCTTTCTATAAGGTTGACTTTACAACCACCATCAATAAGGGTTGATTAGACTGGTGCAAGGTGCCCACTAGAACTAGTGGACATCATATGCCAGGCTAACTTCTAACATTGGTGTGCAGCGGATGGGATAAGAGCTTGCTGTTGTTTTACCATATAATCTTGAGATATCATTTGAAAGATCACATTAAGGTACCTGTAGGTACATATAAATCAAGTTCTTGCAAAACATAAGTTCTACTGAACTTAGTAGTTGTAGGTGGTAAGGGCCTAGCACACCCTGACTACAACTCCTAGAGAGGTTCTAGTAGGAAAACATTTAGTGTAGGTAGGTGCACACACCACACCTCACTAGAAAATGTTCTTGGAAGCAGGTCCTAGTGGATCCCTGCCCGAAGACCCTCCTAGGGTACCTTCTAAATATGACACATTCACTTTTCAGGAACTGAGAAGTCTGTGTTCAATCAGAAGACTGAGAAAAGGACAGACTCCAACCTTTAACCACCTGGTAGATATTTTAGTGGAGTATGATGCAGAAAAGGCATCCAACTCAAATCACCCAGGTAGTACAGAGGGGGTCAGCCCACAACAGAAGATCCCACTGGTGAGAACCAAGGGGAGTCTGATGATGATGATGTAGATGCTAACCAGGTAGAAGTCAGGGAACTGAACCAGGTTAACCTAGGACTACATGGGACTGGAAAAGGAAGGATCCAATCCAGACCCCCAAGTAGGTCTAATGGTGAATACAGAAGACCCAGATCACTTTCCAGTGCATCTGACCATTCTGATTCATCAGTGGGGTCCAATGCCTCTGCTCTGAGGAGAATGCCTTCACCTCAGAGGAGGGAGCATAAAGCTAGGATGAGAGAAGCCAAGCTTAGGATCAAGAGGCAAGAAGTTATCCTTGCAAAAGAGACCCTAGCTCTTGAGATAGAAGTTTCTCTAAGATAGGCCCTGTCACATGGAATTCCCTACCACTGGCTCTAAGATCAGACCCCAACCATAAAACATTCCGTAAAAACCTCAAGACATGGTTATTTTAATCGGTGACTTAGCTCCCATCCGTTCTGTTCTCTCTTTGCCCTCTGTCAGCGCTATGAGACCGAATGGTGATTTATGCGCTTTACAAAAATAAATACATACATACGTACATACATACATACATTGAGAGAGAGAAACAGTTGAGTGGGTTAGAACCCACTGGTGGCAGCAACAACCCTAGCGGTAGGGAAAGGTCTTGTGACCATAGAAACCTGAATAAAATTGTCCCCCCCCCCCCCCCCCCCATCAGGCAGGGGATGACATCCACAAGTGGATCACTGCTTTGGAAAGGGCCTGCAAAGTGCAGAAGGTCCCCAAGGAGCAGTGGGCAGCAGTTTTATGGCTCTCCTTTGCAGACAAAAGCAGAGATAAGCTCCTGACAGTTAGTGAACAGGATGCTGACAACTACAATGTCCTGAAGAGTGCTCTGAAAGATGGGTTTGGCTTAACCACTGAGCAGTACAGGTTGCTGTTCAGAGACACCCAGAAGACACAGACTCGGGACTGGACTGATTTTGTAGATTGTGCTACTAAGGCTCTGAAGGGCTGGTTACTGGGCAGCAAAGTACAAGTATATACAGGATTGTATAATTTGATTATGAGAGAGCAGATCCTTAATAATTGTCAAAACCAGCTTCTACACCAGCACCTGGTGGACTCTGATCTGACCTCTCCCCAAGAATTGGGTAAGAAGGCAGAAAAATGGGTCAGAACCAGGGTTAGACCTAGAAATCAGGGTGGGGACCAGAAGAAAGATTCTACCAAACCACAAGAGAAAGGTGGGGATACATCTAAAGAGAAATCCACAACAGGGCCCCAAAAATCCTCTGAGTGGTGTGGGTCCCAAACTCCTTCCTCTACTGTCAAGAAACCTTATTGCCATGAATGTAAGCAACCTGGCCACTGGAAAACTGACAGCAGTTGCCCAAAGGCCAGCAATAAGGAAAATATTCCTCAAAGCAATACTCCAACACCTCCTGTTACTACTAGTAGTAATCCCCCAGGTGGTGGGAGTTCTCCCAAACATGTGGCTGGGTTTACTTGGGGAACTCAGGTGGACTCTGGCCTAACCAGATCCCCTACTACAACAACTCTAGTCTGTGAGAATGGCATGGGGTTTGCCAACGTCACTGCTTGTCCCAATACCTTGGACAAGTACAGACAGGAGCCCCACATCAATGGTCAGAAAGCTCAGACCTATAGGGACGCAGGGGCTAGCATCACTTTGGTGACTGAGAGACTAGTCCCCTTACAACAGCTTTTACCTGGGTTCACATACCAGGTGAGCAATATTGATGGAGTGCAGAAAGATCATGCCATGGCAGTAGTAAATCTCAGCTGGGGAGGTGTCACTGGCCCAAAGAGAGTGGCAGTGTCTACAAATTTGCCTGTAGATAGTTTACTGGGCAATGGTCTAGAGATCTCAGCCTGGGCTGAGATAGACAAAGAAATCCATTCCAAAATGGTAGGCCTTCATGAAAAGGTTGGTAGGGCTGTGATGGTCACAGCCCAAACCCAGACAGATTTTAGTGATGTGAAGCCTGAAACTGTGGATCACTCCACTCAGACAGAGAGCATTGGGGAGGAAGAAAAGTCTCCCTCCCACCAGACATTAGGTGAGGGCCAGCCTCCTCAGGGAACTGAACCTACCCCTTGTGAAGGAACTGCCCAGAGGTATTCAGGTCTGGCCTGGCAGAGCCCCTGATGTCAGTGGACCCTTCCAAGGTGGTACCCAGTCTGGAGCAGGTAACCTGCCCCCCTCTACCCTGCCTCAGTCAGCCCAGGGCTGCAGAGGTCAGGGAAGCCAGGGGACCCCAAAGGGCCCCGTGTCCAGAGGACCCCCCCCCCCCCCCATCAACAGATTTGGGGCACCTAGTCTAGCAGCCCTAGCCAGGTGAAAATTCCTCAATCATCTGAGGGATCTCCCTTACCCTTGGGTAAGAACCTCCCCCAGATGGACTCTGTTGGGCACAAGCAAACCTGGGACCCAGTGCCCCCAAACCTGCCCTGTCCCTCCAGTAGTCCAACCAAAGGGACCCAGACTCCAGCTATAGGCAGCCAGAGGTTGACCCTGAGAGCACAGTGCAACTCAGGCATGGAAAGAAAGGCCTTTATGGTGGATAGTGATTGGAGGAAGCAGAGCCCAACCTTAGGGGAGCCTCACTTCATTACTCCATCCCAGCACCAGCCTTTTACTTTCCCAAAACACCCCACAGGTAGAGATTCCCTATGGTGGAGACCCTCTGATACCCTTAGGGTGAGGGATTGCTTAGTGGACCATAAGACAGGGGGTAACCATGCTAGTGCGGGTACTTTATTATATGGCCATTTAGTAAATATAGGCTTACCTGGACAAGGATAGCCGTATCTCCTTTCGTTGGGGGGGGGCGTTGTGTATGAAGGTGGATATCTGACTATATGGTTACCCCAACTTTTTGCCTAGTGTTTTGCTGGTTTTCGACTTAGCCTGGGGCCCTGAATAGCAGGATCCCAGGCCAACTATCTGCTTTCACTATAAAATGGACTCCATGTACTTTAGGTACTTACCAGATTGGGTATTGGGTCACCTTTGTGAGCCCCTGTATAGTGTACCATAGGTACCCAGGGCATAGGTGCATCCAAGGCCTACCAGGGGCTCCAGCATGTATTATGCCACCCCTGCTGGCCCTCCAAACTGACACCACAGGTCTGTTCACACAGCCTGGGTAAGGTGGTGTAATCACCCCTTACTTAGATATAGTATACCTATATCTACCTTATATATGACACATATGCACCTATAAGTCACTCCTATGGTAGGCCTCGACAATCCTGGAGGCAGAGTGCTTGGTTTTATGTGAGAGGGTGCCCTAGCATGAGCTGAGCCCCTGTGCAGCTTTCGGAACCATCTCCTTATAGCTGTTCTATGATATAGCCATACCATATACTCTTAAGTGCATTATAATCCTCGCGGTTAATGCTAACTTTGGATTGGCTTTATCAAAACATGTTGTGCTAGGTGTCAAACACTTTGGAATACTACCCACCCCTCCCCCCCCCCACCCCCATCAGTCCTAGCGGTGGGGGTAGCATTTCACCCTTCTAGAGGGAGAAGACATGTAGTTACTGCTTTACCCGGTTAAAGTTAAACAGAGCCTCAGCATCACAAAATAGATGCTGCCGCCACAGACACGAGTCTGACCTCCTGTTGCTGGGGGAAACTCCAGCAAGGGCGGCCTGGACAATAGGTCCATGCATAGCCCGGTTCAAACCAGTTGCTGGGGCACTCCAGCCCCAGCTCTGGCTTGAAACTGGACAAAGGGAAAGGGGTGTAACCACCCCCTTCTCAGGTCCACCCATAGGAGGGACCTGGGCAGGTAATCCAGCCCCCATCCTTAGTATAAGTATAGGAGCTGTGTCCCAAGGACTTTAGATTATCCTGGAAAGAAACTTTGATACAGAACTCTTGGACCTTCACCATTCTATTCTGACTAGAAGACGGAAGACATCTCCCTTGTGGTCAAGAAGTGACCACCCTGTTCAAACAGGCACCATCAGCAACTTTGCCCGTCTGCAGTTTCAAGGCTCCCGCCGGAACGCAAAGAATCTACGACTCAAGAATTAGACTTCCAGATTTCTCTGACCCCGACCCACAGCAAAGCTGAGACCTGTGGCGGCCACGAGAGACGTGGGACCGGACATCTTGCACATCCTGCATTTTGCTACCTGCACTCCTTTTCTGAAGCCTCAGTAAGTTGTGCATTGGGTAACGAGAAGCCCCAGCCCCGAGCATCATTTGAACCAAAGCTCAGGCCCCCACACTCCGCAAGTGTCCCGTGGGCCCCGCCTTTACATTTGTGCTTGACGCGTCTTCCCGGTTCCTTGCCCCTGAAAACGCCATCTTGAATCTAACTTGCGATCCTGGTTGCTCCAGGCTTGCTCCAGCTTCCCTACAAAGGAGAAGCGCCACAGACCTTGCTGGTCTGTAACAGAGCCAATCTCTATATCCTGCGTGGGTTGCGATTGCCAAGGCTTGTTGGGTCCAATCCGGATACCGACACCGCAGTCCACTAGATCGTTTGTTGGACAGCTCGATTCCAGCGCCTGGTCATCATCGATGCCTCCCGGACCTTGTGGCTGAAGAGACAAGCTCACCTTCTTCACCTGAGATTATCGCGACATCGCCTGGTTCCTTCCTGGTACCTTCTTGGTCACTGGCTAGTGACCCAGACTCTGTCCCTCTGCTTTCAGGTTTTTCAGATCTTCGATCCATCCTTGGATCCACCCGGACACTTTTCCTCTGGTCGCCTGCAGCACTTCTTTGCAGATCTCCATAGAAAACTACGACGAAACCCGACATCAAAAGGCACCTATGCACCCGGCTTCCCTGGGTGAGGTAACACGAGTACTCCGTTGCTCCCGTGGGTCTGGACTCTCGAAGTGTCCTAGTCTAAAGGGGTTTTATCGTAGTCCATCCGGAAGTGCCCTTAAACAGTAACTTTGTAACTTCTTAGTTTCCCATTACAAGTCAATTGTAACTCGCGACGGTGTTTTGACACTGCACGCGTCTCCCGTGGGCCTCCTACTTCCTAACCTTTGGTTGTTTAGTGTAGCCCCAGCGATTCCCCAGGCCCCAGGCCTACTTTCTATTTCAGACGTGGTTCTTATACCACTTTCTTAGTAAATGGTTTGTGAGGCCCCTAGGGCATTACTGTATATTGTGCAACTTATCGTATGCTAATTGAGTTACTTGTGATTTACTTTAACCTCTGACCTCATAGAGAGTGCAGAGGGGTTGTGTGAGAAATACATACATATATATTTGATATATACCTTGTGTGGTGTCCTTTCATTTGGTATTCAAGGGATTATAATTGGTAAAATAACTGGCTTCACATGCTCTTTGAAGTCTTAGCCTATTGACTGCTGGTCCATGCTACCACTAGGATAGCTTTCTATAAGGATGACTTTACAACCACCATCAATAAGGGCTGATTAGACTGGTGCAAGGTGCCCACTAGAACTAGTGGACATCATATGCCAGGCTAACTTCTCACAATGGTGGCCCTAGCCACCTGGAGCCTTTACCTCCGGCATCCTGGCCTCTATGTCAGCACACTTTGCAGGGAACTGGTTTCACTGACTCCCTGCACTGGCCTTACTTTTTTCTTCTCCAGTGCTTCTCCTCTCCTTGGTGCAAAAGTCAAAACTCTTCCCCCCAACTAGTCCTTAGGGGGTATAAGGGGACCAGCTTCCCTGGTCCTGGGGAGAGACCCACTGATCCTGAGGTCAACTGTAGTCAGAGTCCTTTAGTCCAGGGGTGAATCAGAGGGTTCGTCCTTCCAGTTGCTCATGGCTACTGCTGTTCAGTCCCTGGGTCTAGCTCCAACAAAAAGCACTCTCTCCCACTTGAGCAAAACTTTTTCAGTGGGATTGGAATGTTCTAGAAGCCAGGCTCCACTGGTCAATCTTATAGTGCCACATTACCGCTTCACCCGTGTCCCAACCCTCCCGCACAACATAGTGGGACAATTCAAGATGACGTCCTCCAGGAGTTACTGGTCACATCTCCTCTGGGGACCTCAGCTATGCCCCTCGCCGACATCACTGCCAGGGGTCTTTCCCAACAAAACTTCGAAGGGGAGCCTCCTCCTGTGTTGGTTCCAGAGGTCTGCGCTCCCTCCTTTGTTTAGTGGGCTTGGGCTGGCCCACTCCTGGAACAGTATGGCAGCTAACTGATTAATGCAGATTCTTTCTTCCCACCACTTCCTACTCAGGAGCTGAATGAAGCACTGATAATTGCTCCCTTTGTGTGGAGAGTCCATTGTTCCTGCTGCTGGAGAGAAATGCAATTTACTTAGCCCACCACCAGAGTGGCAAAATGCCTGGGCTCTGATCCTGAGCTGAGGCAGGGAAACTTGACAATTTTGGATTAACTATAAAGAAACCTTAGAATTTGCAGATTTGATTTTGGCACACGTTCCACCCCATTTTGATATGCCACTGGACTTTGTATGCCAAAGGGAAGTGAAACTGCACTCCAAGGCATTTTTCCCCTATATGTAAAATAAAGTGTCACTTCAGACAAGACAGTAACCCCACTCACTTTCCCTATGAGTGTACACTAACATTATTAGACTTACCCCAGGTTAATATCTAATTCTTCAGAGTTGCCTCTGTACCAGACTATCTGTGTTTAGTTACCTGACTAGACACGACAGGAGTCTTACATGCGCAGCCCTCAATTGTGCACACAACTGTGTTCACGTGTACCCAGCCAAGTGCCTCTTACCCTTGCTGTGTCTCAGCAGCCTTATCTTTAAAGGCGGGCACTGGCGATAACCATGCACAGTCCATTTACCTTGGTTGAATCACTGTTCTAAGGTTTACCCACAACAAAAGGCCAAAAGCTAGGGGATGAAAAAGTGAAAAATCCAGGCGGATTACATGGGCAGACCCCATTTTGTTAAAGACACCATCGTGATCTGAATCATATGGGGGAACAATTAACCACCATACTTGGGTATTCTTGCCTAGTCAGAGATAACAAGTGAGGAGGGGTTCTGACCAGACACACCACTCGTCAGTTGTCGGCTACCCCAGATACCTTACTCTAGCCATCAGCTGCTAATACCACCCACCTCACCCAATCATGAGGCCACGTTTCTCTAAAGGGAATCTAGACAGCACTATGAACCCTCCCTGTTCTAGGTTGGATGCTTCTAGGACACTAAGGACCTACATTTACTGAGCATAACTAGGCCTACCCTTTCCCGTGGTTCATGCAACACTATACCTACCACACACTCTTTGGCAAGGGTTCAGTGCCTCAGGATAGATGTCTTCAAACTAGACAGATCTAGAACATATCTCAATGGTCACTGGCTGTTTTCCCTCTGGAGATTACTCAACCCAGTACCCTCTCTCATATGGGTCTCTACACCATAAACACCCTCACCACTTATGTTGGGATCTATAGCCGACACCAGCCTTGTGGGACGATGGTCTCCACTAAAGAAAGAACACCCCACTCACAAAACTTGGTGCTGTGTTGTCCCCACCCCGACAGAGAAGTGCCCTTGGCCTAGGTCCCACCTGGCATTCCAGAATCTAGCCCATATTTCCCCACCATGCTGGCGATGTCTGGCGTTCTGAGATTGCCTCACCAGGCAACCCTGTAGCACACTCCTCCTAGGAAGCTCCACCCAGAAAACCTATCTGGAACCTAAAACCCTCTTTGTCCTCCACCATGAAAACAGGGTTTCCCTAAACCTCTAGAGAAGAACCCTCTTCAAACAGGCCTAGTGTGTGTAGTGTTGGGGTTCAAAGGGACACTATGTCCTGAAACAATATCATAAAACAGGTCTGTGAAAGCCCCACCCCGATATCACATCATATGTCAATACAAAACAGTAGTAACATTACAGTTTAAACGTTAAACCTCAATGTCTTCACATGAGATATATATATATATGTACGGAGGGCTTTCCTTTTCCTCATCTTTAGTTCACATAACCAAACCTTTGAATCCCTCTCAGAGTCATACACCCTTATATTATATGTTATCAATGCGTACCGGAACTGGATACTATGTATCCCACCACTGAACACCAATATGAGGACTGTGGTGTATAATATGGTGTGGTTGTGTGACCCCGCCAAGTAATACACTTACAAAATTGTCTTGGGACCAGTCGGGCTTGTTTGTAAAACTCTTGCTCAAACCTGGGTAGCTGTGGCTTCGAGCATCTTGGCTTAAACCAAAGCACTAGTGTAACGCATTTAGAAGCATCAAACAACGGACTACGAAAGTCATACGAAATCTGATTCATATAAGCCATTAGGGCAACTTTGCATCTGTTACTTACGAGTTTTCCCCATAAAGTGATTTTTTGTACCCTATAATTACAAAGGAAACATGTTCTAATGTGATAATTATTCATTTTTGACTTTTCAACTTTTTGCACCAAATAACGCCCTTTTGGTGATCTGCATTGCACATGCATCTTCAGCTTAGTCTGTTTAAGGAGACCGTGCATGCATGTGGATCGGCCATCCAGTAAATTCACCTTGATTGCCTTCAGAGCATTTGGTAAGTACAACAGCTTATCAATCACATATAGAGAGAAAAGAAGTGCCACCATCACTTGTCCTCCAGAGTAATTAATATAACACAACCCAAAGTGATGGCCTTCTTTTGACAAGAAGGGAGGAACACTAATTGTTGCTACCCCTATTTTTTGTGATAATCAAGTGTCCCTTTCAGAGATATCCTGCAAGTGTAGGATTAATATAGATAGGCCAGTTATACTTGATGAGGAAGCCTCACCTACGATTTGAATGAATGAATGAGCAGATTTGAGTGCAAACTTAAGCCCGGACGCGTCTTGGTGCTAAAAACGGAGCAAGTAAGCAAAGTTCTGAATCCTATTTCTGGACAAAGAGACATGTTTTCAGTGCTTTCCTAAAAACAGACAGGGAGGCTGATTTTAGGTTCAGTTTAGGATACTGTTCCAAGTAGGGCTGTGGACTGAAAGAAACTACTGCCACCCCAGGAGGTCCTTCTAAAAGAGTGAACCACCCAGGGGCATATTATCAAGGCCCGCGATTCAATTTTCACTACTTTAGCGTCTGTTTTCGGGTGAAAAGCGGCGATAATTATATTGCACTATCAGCAAGACAGAAATAACGTGGAAAATGACGCTAACAGACATTTCTCCAATTATCAATCTGTTCGCTAACCTGTGTAGCGACGATAAAAGTAGCGCTTATAGCAGGTTTCATTACGCCTGCTTTGAATCTTACTAAGCCATTATAGCCTATGGGTGGTGGATTATAAGGATGAGATCACCCTGTCCTATCTACAAGGATTTGCCTATCGCTGTGCGATTATCGCTGGATTTCCATCGATAATCGCACATTTTGCCGCTATCGCTGGATTTTATAGTGCATTGGAAAGAAGTGCTGATGATAACGCGCTATCTCTGCGATAAAATTCCAGCAATAGCCGGCGATAATCATACTCGTGCTGAGAGCTGCCTGCGATAATTATCGCTGTTGCTTGATAATATGCCCTCAAGTACTTGGGAGAGCCCAAACGAAGGGTCCTGCTGGGGGTATACCACCTCAAGTGGTCCTTGAAATAAGAAGGACCCTGCCCATGAAGGGTCTTGTAGGCTACGCATAGATACTTAAAAATAATACATTGCTTAACCGGCAACCAATGAAGTTTACTAATGGTTCCTCTGGCTGATTGAAATTTAGGAATTTTTTGAAGAAAACGTGTTGCTGAATTTTTAGGCATGTTTCGTCCTCGGCAACCTCATCCCACCGTGGCAAGATACTACTACCAGGGCCGACTTGACCCCTGCTCAAAGGGGAGTTCTTGACGCTATAACTTGGTGTATAAAGCTAGGGGATCCAGAGAAGAAAAAATAATTTAAAATACCTTTTTGTAAACCCAAGGGTTATCCTTTTTATTAGTGGGTGCCCCAGGTACATTAAAAGGCAATACAGGTTAAAAACTGCATCTTATTTGGGTTTTTAATGCCCCGTTCATCCATCCTACGCCTGAGCCAACATGTTTCTGCCCTCGCTAGCGCCTCACCGCCGGGCATTTTGGTCGTTTTTTCTTGATTTTTGTGCTAATACACCCATTCCTTCATACTTTACACAGAGCCTACTGGGAATCTAATACCCCAAAATATAACGCAATGTAAGACATTATTTTTTTTTCTACATGGCTTATCGCAAATATCACTTTCAGGCTGTTTTGAGATTCGCTAGAGTTGTTCTTTATATTTTGTTTACTTCCAGAGAAATTAACCAATTCTATCTTCCCTGTGAAAAGCGTTCTTACACAGTGGCATGTATTTGCACTGACTACTGCTCAACCCACCATTTTACAACTGAAGTCCTTTTCTCATTTTACTTTTCTAGTTTTAGTGGCATATATTCCACATGGACAGATATGAGACACTAGCCTTTTTTGGGCCCTCATTGGCTTTCCTTTTTTTGTTTATAGACAGTGACCCTATTGTCTGTCCTGTGCCTTAGACTGCATCCAGTATGCCCTGGTCAGGGCCATTTTAAAATCATTTTGGGTGTTGAAACTTTAAAACAAATTCAATTTTGGAATGTCACTTTGTAGAGCGACAATCTCGTTCCATGATAAATTCTGTAACAATACATATTGGATGCCGCAAGCCAGAATCTTGATTCCAAGATTTGCTTTATGATGTTCATTAGTCAAGTCACCAACATTTTCATGCACCACGCTCTCTTTCTTCCATTTGGAAAACCATTTCTGGTCTTTGGAAATATGTCAAAATCTTTTCATATATATTGTTTACAATTGCATATATATGACTATGAGGTTTTTAGGATAAATGTATTTTCTTGGTAATGCATTTACTGGTCCCTAAATCAGTGTTAAGGTGTCTCTATGAATGAATCTGGAAGAACCAATATTGCTTTACTATGTTATGGTAGTCAGCATATGTATTCTATATAGTCCAACAGTGTATACACTACTTACACTGTTGAAACACACACTTTGGTGATGTACGTCACGTGTGTTACTTTAGGATACCTGTGGAGTGATCAGACAGAACTCCATTCCTTTACCTATAAGTACTAAGACACTGCATGTTCTTTCTGCTTGTTCATAGTGAAATTCTAGCATCCTCGTTTCTAAAGCACTTAAGGCCTTACGTGTCATGGGGACAATGTGTTAGTACATTTGGCTTCTAGAACCGAATTAACAAATTCTTCATAGTTCTATGGCAGTGGAAAAAACCTTAGGATGAAAAAAAGGTACCTGAATTATCAGAAAACCCTAAAGAAACAAGAGGTTAGAATGAAATGATTGATAGAAACAGTTAACTACTGAGTTAATAGTTTCAGTGGCTTGTCTTATGACAGTGTCACCTTAAGGATTGGGGGAAGCCAGTGCTTAGTTTGGAAAAGAAATAAGTGCCAGATCTCTAGTCAGAAGGCCTCTGAAGCGTGCACCACCCATTGCCAACATTGCCAATGACATCACCTACACAACTACTAACCAGCACACTGCTGCAAGTGTGACAATTCGGCCTATTTCAGGCCCCCAAAGCTATAAAAATAGCTTGGGCAGCAGGTATTAATTGTTTCAATGCATACTGAATTAATAAACAATTGCTGTGCTCCTTATCTTTAAATTATACAAACAGCGCCACCACGTGGCAGCTGTCAAAAGTACTGGTGTTGGCATTTAAGTGCAGTGCTAACAATTAAGTGGCAGTGCTGAGCACTGGTAACAACCAGCTCAAATTAAGCACTGGGGGGAGCTAGTGGGGGACCGAGTAAGGCACATTTAGGTGGGGCCCAGTATGCAATACATTTTGAATTGTATTACCCATTTTCTGCTGACTCAATCCCACCTGTTGCCAAACAATACTAAATTATATGTCAAGCTTCAACAGGATCATACAAAAACTGTTGAAATATGTCTTACCTGGGACCCTAAAAATCCATAACTTGATACAGGGTAGAGCTACGGAATCCGAGGTAGAGGCAGATAGGTAGGGAGAGAGGCTTGGATAGGGAAAGAGTAGACAGAGGTGAGCGAGAGAGAGTTCACTTCCCAGGGAGCCCCTTGGGAGGTGAGGGTCCTGGGAAATTGCCCACTTTGCCCATGCCTTAAAACGTCTCCGTCTTCTGATACCCAATTCTCTCTCAAAATGAACACCCCTAACTCAGTCTCAAATTCATTGGTCTTTTTTTCAAAGTTAATATGTCCAAGTTGGTGCTGCTTCTGCCCTTGTTCTGTGGCAATAGAGACTCTCATTGTTGTGATCACAATCCTAACACTGCCCAGGTTTTGTTCACAGACCTTGTCCAGAGTGGGTTTTACATGAGATTTGAGAGTTTCAGCCCTTTGAGTTACCATATCGGATAATTGCGTCCCATTGGCTAGTTGGCACCTTCTCAGGGAGTCTGTTATCTTTAAGTCTTAAATCATGCCTGAACATTTTCTAAAAAAGTGATATTCCATTATAACAGGCTTTTTTTCATCTGAAAAGGTTTCTTGATTTCATTTCAATCAAGAAATTGTTCTCCCATCCTTATATTTCTACATACATTATGCTCAAACCCAAGGGGGTTCGACCTAACTAGACGAAGAGAGAATGTGTTCTTATCCTGAGATTAACACACCAGCCGATATCCACAACTTGGAACGCAGGCGTGAAACTTTGATTACCTGGAGCAGGTTAGTCTAATTTGTGGTTTCATTGGCTTATTGACTAATATCTGCAGTACCATGTTGGGTGAAGCATTCTCTGGGCAGTCTAAAATTATGTTTGTTGTGGAGCAGCACAGAGAGTAATGGCTGCGTTATGAAGCAATCAACTATGCCTTCGAGAGCTAAATGCAGTGGAATATTCAGGAGTACTAACATTAATATGATTGGGTACATTTCCATAAAGCAGACCTAAACAGAGGGTCCTATTACATAGCCATTAGTTCCACTGAAAACTCGATATGCAGGGACACTTCGATGACTGGCATCAAGTAGCCATGACTCTCATGAAGGACCTGCACTGACCTTATCATCTGGACACTGCTGCTCTTGCCGTCTCCTAATAAAACTGAGATTCAAGTAGATGCCTTTTAATGAATGTTATTGTGGATATTTTTATGTTTCTGTACATTTTATTGTCTTTTTACTGCCTCTGTTTATCTTTTATGATCTGCTTTTGGAAGATTGAATAAAGATTATTGATTATTGAGATGAAAGTTTTGGGGTGAATACCCGATGCGAACCAAACTACTACATCCTGAAGCACAGGTGTAATTATATGACTGAGAAGATAGCATTGGCAAACCCAATAGTTCAAGCCCTAATTGACGGGATGGTTAATGTTCTTTTAAAGCAAGCATATGCCCTAAAACAAATAGGAAAAAAAACTCACAGCCACCTAAACTTAGCTGCAATGTGCCCGCAATAAAATAAATAAAAATAAAAAAAATTCACGTATGTGGCTACTTTATTAGTGAAATTTTATATAAAATAACTAGCCTTTTAGATGTGCGGTGCAATTCATTATAAATATTTGGGAACAAGAGAAAAATAAATCAGCCCCATGCACTCAAATTACAGGCAGCTATAATATTACAGTGTCACTTAAACACTTTATTACAGCAGCTGTCAAAAGGATACAGAAAATAAATCAGCATCTAACTGGGCACCTTAAGTGCAAGCAAATTAAATGGCCAGTATTAAAAGTTAATATGAACAATAGAGAGAACAAAACACACTTTGAACCAGTTTTGTCAATGAAGAGATTGGATCTATTTTAGGCGGATGTGAACAAAATGCTCAGTCAGTCAAAGTGCAGGGTGCTAATGGGTAAAATGGACTCACCCACTGCCCCATTCACCATGCTGCAAGTGGGCAGGAGCGAAATGTGATTGACAATTTTACAGACCAATAGATGAAGCCCACTGCCCAAAAAGCACTCTCTGCATATGTAGTTAATATATGGTAAAAGAAAAAAAACACAATAGTTTGATGGGACAGCTTAAGTTTAAAGAACAGACCTAAAAATATGGGTCAGCCACTACATAAATCCCAGCCTATAGAGGGTGGATTTGACAAATGATATTGGAGAGATGACTAGTTTGCAAACTTGCCGCGCGAGACCTTTGACTACAGATTTCCAAACTAACAAGTGCCGCAGCAGCCTGAAAGACTGACTTGTTTCTTCTTGAAGGCTTCTTGCAAGATTCATTGCCCACTCTTGTGTGCCAGGGAACGGCGCCTGATTCATATGCACCCCGCAGTCCCAGAAGCCACCTCCATCAGTCATGTAGAAAATGAAGTGTGACGTCAGCCACACTCGGCTTCACTGCCAGCACAATAGCCGAGTCAGGCTGGCACGAGAAATCTCACTCTGGCTTTCTTCGCAGCTCTCGGGATAAATTGCTTAATTAATGGGTTCACAATAAAACCTCATATCTTAGGCAAACAGAGGTGATGTGCAAGACAGCGATGGGAGCTGACAAAAGGCAGCGGAGGCTGCTCCCCCCTGAATAAGGCTCTCTGGGGGGAGGAAAGTGCGGCGCGCGGCGAGGAACTCTGAGCATCACACGGGACCGCCATTATAATGAGGCGCGAGGGAGTGTTTACCGCGAGACCAGGCATCAGAAACTGGCAAGATTAAAGGCCCAATGTCATTAGAGCCTCCCAAGGACGTGCATCTTTGGACACTTTGCACAACCGTTAAGCCCCTTGGTCCCGTCTGGGCTTAGAAAGACCGACCCCTTCTCCCATACACACACACATACTGCTCCAATGAAAGGGACTTATGTTTTTTTTTCCTGTTACTTTGTACTCGCCAGAGTATTTTTAGAGACGTTTAAATTTATTCTCTCAAACCGTGACTTATTTTTAAAGAAGGGAGTGTCATTCCCAGAACAACTGAGCGGGAAGCAGTTTTAGCAATGCTTGGGGAACCTCACTCACACTGAAAACCAACTCACTCTGATGTTCTGTAATGTTAAGCCAGACATGACTATATGTACCTCGCAATGCACCATCGTTTGATGCGTAAACCCCCCCCCCCTCACTTATTTTCACCTTCTCAACAAGCAAAATGCCTCCCATGGGATGACCCGGCCTGAAATAAATGAGCCCTCTCCATATGATTCCAATGTGATCACCCTGCAAAAACACTCCTTCAAGCTCCTCACACATGCCTACAAAGCTCTCCATGATGAAGGACCAGCATACCTGAACCACCGCCTCGCAATCCACAAACCCGCCAGACAACTCTGTTCCGCCAAACTCACCCTAGACTCCGTCTCCAGGATCCACAAGACCAGAACCGGAGGAAGGTCCTTCTCCTACCTCGCTGCTAAGACCTGGATGACCCTGCCCCTCCACCTCAGGCAATCCGCATTGTTGACCCAATTCAAGAAGGGCCTCAGGACCTGGCTCTTCGAATGATCCTACACCTACAAGGACCAGCAGCCCCCCAATGTTGAGACCCCCGCGGTGTGTACCCGCGCTATACAACCCCTGATCGATCGATGGATGGATTGAAAACACTCAATATCACCCTCCTTAGGAGCTCAATGGATGGACAGGTGTGTAAATAACAGGCGGGAAAAGCTGGGATAGGTATATGGAAGCAACTTGGCACCATGGAGTTGAAAGTACGGGGATCTAGGTCTATTGCATTTACTCTAAGGTGATGCCTCCAAGGCAGAAAGAATGCAGCCGCGTATCTTGCATTCAAGCAATACTAGAAAGAAAAGAACATGCTTATGGAGAAGCGGGGCTAAAACAACTTTACTTGGGGCGAAGATTGGCAGGGGAGAGGAGCGTCACCCCACTGGCTCAGCGCCAGTAGGTGAAAAATAAAACAATATTATATATATGTTTTATTTTTCACCTGCTGGCCGAGCCAGCGTGCATAGGGAGGGGAGGGGCGGGATCAAGGGAGGGTCAAAGAGGAACGGTTTGTGCACTTTTAAGTGTGCATGTGTATTTTGCCGGCCGTCCGTCTTAGGACGCCCAAACATATATGCGCACTTAGGTTTCTCCAACCGGGCTGTATTAAACAATTGGGCGGGAGAAACAACAAAGACTCCTGTGCGGAGCGCCAATTGAGCCCACTCAGGCCTATCACAGCATGAGAGCAGCGTGGGGATTGCAGAGGGAGTCTGTGATGCTTTCTCAGTGCCTGCTCAGACAAGGAAGAACACCGAGGCGCGACACGGGAGGCGGCCGGCAGCTTCAGCTAAGTTCCTTTTATAAAACTATTATTAAGTCCCACCCACTTCCTCCCCTGCGTTCCCCCTCCCACGCACCCCTTGCACCCACTCTCCCCCTGCCCCAGCAGACCGCCATTGAAGCATGGGAGCCTGACCAGCTATAAACTGAAACACACCTCTGCTGGGTGCTACAACACAACAGAAAAACTAAAATATGCCACCACAGTGTTTGAAAAAGAGACCCTAAACAATCAAAAATATTGTGTCAGGAAAGTATAACGAACCTCGGGGCAGATTTACAAGCCCCTTGCGCCCCTTTTACACTGCCATTGTGTCACTTTTGTGATGCAGCGGCGCAAAAGATGCGCCATGTTGCGGGGTACTTACAACGTGACGCATCTGGGAGATGCGTCATGTTGTAAAAATCTGCTCCAGAAGGAGGCGTTACTGCGTGAGGGGGAGGGGGGCGGGGGGCGTTCCGGAGCAGGAATTCCTCCTAAAAGTGGCTGAGTGAAATCTACAAGATTTCACTCAGTCACTTTTGGGCCCATGCTGCGTCAAAACCCTGCGCCTGCTTGAAGCAGGCGTAAGGATTGATGCAGCATTGAAACAATAGCCCCCCCCGAGCATTGCTGGAGCTGCGTCGCAACTCCAGCAATGAGCCTCTTTTACGACACAGATGCATGACGCATGTGTGACGTTTTTGCCCTATGGTGCGGCGCATTGTAAATGCGGTGCATCCATGGTGGCGGAGGCATGGCGCACAATAACTGGCGCATCCCTGCGGATATGCAGGGATGCACCACTTATTGTAAATCTGCCCCCTCGAGTATTAAATCATGAAGAACAAACAAGAGCGGGGGAGGATTGGCTATAACATGAAACTGTATTTTTTTGGAATAGGAAAGCAAACAGTGGGTGTTACAGCGGAAAGAACTGAGGTAGGTAGGCGCTGAAAATCGAAATCCATTCTGTAGCCTGGAGCTGCAAAAAGTTAAAAACTAAAGAGTTCAAACACTGCCTTCAGACCTCAATCGAAAACCAGTGAACTCTGCGATTAGTAGTTTCACAAAACCAAGCCAGCCAAAGGAAGGCTGCAAAACAGAAGCGAACACTGCCTCTTCCATCAGAACAAAACAGAAGAATAAAATACAGTCTGCCCTGCAGATGCGTGGTCCAGTAAGCTAACAGGCGGGTCCCAGTGAGGAAGGGCACAGGAAGCTGCTGGAAGTTAGTTCTAAAGGAACAATCACAGTCCTGCAGGCGGGCATCAGACCGGGGACCGAAAAATTTAAGAGATACAACCCGCATTCAGGTCTTGAAGACGGGGTCTGAGAGCAAACACCCATGAAAAGCCAACTGAGGGCAGGAAAGCACGCCTAGAGCTGACTCTGAGTGGATGAGGCCTCAGTCTGGCTCTGGGGAGCTTTGCAAATGGCGATTACTGCTGTGCGGCTTCCAACGGCTTAGTACACTTTTTAGGTCTGGCCCAGAGAGTGCTTTAACCCTCTCCTAACCTCATGTTTTCCAAAGATTGCAAAATAAAAATATATACCTACATATATACATGCAGGGGCTTTTGGTCAGCCCTCTTTACCCAGTGGTCTGTTCAAATTATGATGTTGAAGGCAGATTTATAGAGCATACAGTTCCTCCTAGGAGTGTCCCGGCGCTAGTCTTGCGGCAAGTAAAAAATTACAGAGTGAATAGCCAAGTTTTTAGCGCTTTCCTAAAAGCAAGTCCCTACCTTTCCTGCCTCTGGTACAGTAGGAGAGATTACCATGCAGACGGACCTAGGACCTAGGACTCTTGGAACTCCAGGAGAAATTTCATTCACATTTTGCTTCTTCTCTCCACACCCTACAGCATTGAGCAATGGATCAGCCCACTTCATCCATTGGCTCTCTTCGCTGTGACTGATAACGTTTTGCTCTTGCACCTGTGCACATTGGCTTACAAAGTAGTCCACTTCAGTGCCAGGGCTGGTAGGCCAATCTCTGCGTTTCAATCTCTGCTTTTCATTCTCGTTTTGCAGTTTTAAATTTATTTTTGAGATGGGTGATTTTTTTTTTCTCATTACTTTATGCAAAGATGCATATGCCACCTTTAGACTGCAGCATTTTTTTTTTACACTTTTAAATGTTGGTTGTTGAGGTTTGCAAAAAAAACAAAAAGCAGGTTTGCCAAGGCCAATGCTTATTAGTCACTTAGTGCTTGGTATTGACAACAAGATGGTTGCAACATATGACTTCCCATTCCAGGTCTTCAAGTAGCTTACCACTGTGTATTGCGGTAGACAATTATTTTATGTAAATTATGCCATACTATACTCATTAATGATAAAGGCAACTGAGGACCAACTGTCCTATCTTAATCCAGTCCTGATCTGACAAAGCAGCCTCACATCCGGCATCATCCCACCCTTGCTGGTCAGAGGTGCCAACTCTACGCGGGGACATTTTGTGCCGATCCCATGGTCAAGGACAGGTGTTTGTCCGCTGCACTCGTTCTACTTACGTTGTTATATTGTCTTCGGTGTTTCATGCCAGGTGCACAAAGCAGCGGGTGAGATGTGGCTTTTTTAGTCCCACATTCAGCTAAAGGGTATTTATTTAGATTTTTATGAAGTGACGGCGGCTTTCTCTCACTAGCAACTTACACTTTTCCCGCTCACTCAGAAACATGTTGTTTCTTACCTCAGCTTGAGCGCTGTTGGCTTCTGATGCCCACCAGGTCCCATGGACGTCATTTAGGGGTTGCCAAAAGTAAGTCACAGCTGTGACACCTGGGTTGCCCTTTGCTACCCCTAGCACTGCCTTTGCGACTCCTGGCCCTAGAGGTGGTAAATCCAGTGCCAGCTGGGGCTCCACTCTCTTTATTTTCTGTCAATTTTTCATTACAATGATAGTGGATAAATTACAATTATTATTCACGAATATGCAATACAAATGGAGTAGAATATGCTCTTACATTGCAGCTGTGGGCAGTAAAAAATGCTTTTAAATGTATGTTGTGTGGGTGCTTGAGGATGAGTGTGTGTTTATGTGTGAGTGAGGGTGTATATGTGAGAGAGTGTATATGTGTGTATGTGTTGTGTGTGTGTGAGTGAAAGTGGAGATCAAAGGGCATGTGATGTCATTTCCGATACCCCTGGCATTTCGGTGGTGTCCATACCAGAACTACTGCAAACCCATCGAATTTCTATTGTTTTCTGTTTTATCTGGAAGGTTTACAACTCTCCATCAGATGTCACACTGCGAGCGTTGCTCATTTCACTCTCTAATGAAGGTTCTGTAAGTATCAACATTTGCCTCGGTTATTTGCCTTTCACCCTTAGTGTGAGATGACCCTTTCTTCTTGGGTGCTGTGGCTTTCCGCCCACCCCGTAGCTTTATTAGTCATGATTCTCCAAGCTAACTTTAGACCTGTTCAACTCTTCCTTTTCAGCAAGACCCTGCAGTTTATGCAAAATTAATACGTAACCTGATGCTTTATGGGAACACAACTTCAGATTCACTCAGCTCAATAATACCAACTCTAAATTCACTTTTCTAATACTTTTTATTACTGTTTCTCATTTATCAGGCACATGGAAATCCGCCAGCACCGTGGGGAAAAATCTAATAAATTCACCTGTCACTTTTATAATGTACATATACAATAGCTTTTCAATTTCCTAAGTAAACTAAAACCTCACCAAGCCACTGAACACAAATTTAAACAAAAAGGTCATTTAACTGTCATGAATAAGTGCAAATCAAAATTGCATAAAATACAAGCTACAATCACTTGATGCATGCATTGCATCAGTAACATGAAATACATTGACTTGCACTGCCGCAATGCACAACCCAACAATGCTAGGAAGCAATAGACAACAACATAAAATGCAACCACAGAATGACCTTGGCAATAAAAGTGTAGTTTGAGAATGCTTTAGTTTGTGGTGAGTGTAAATACAAAACACACAAAATGTGATGGAAGCAATGCTTGCAATTTGTCTAACCAATGGCTATTCGCTCTTCATTCTTTGCTCACCATGCTACATCAGTTTAGACCCAGCCGTATGCAAATCAGTCTTGACCCTGCTCCTCATGGGAACAGTCCAGCCTGAACTGCCATTCAAGGTCCTCCGTAAACCAGAACACAAGCATCTGAGGGCTGGTTTCGCCCTAGTGATGGGCTCATCAGCCGTGGACTGTTTGGTTCCAGTGACACAGTGAGCATGGGACCAACGTCTGGGCATACCCATGCCACCTTGGGCGGTGCATGAAACACACAAAAGATAATGGAAGTTATGTTTGCAATTTGTCTAACTACTGGCAATCGCTCGGGGTAGAATCCCAACCCATTGTTCTTTTGCCCACCATGCAACCTCAGTTTGGATCCAGCCATATGCAAACCAGTCTTGACCCTGCTCCTCATGGGAACAGCCACAGGATGCAAAACAGCAAATAAGTGGCTCCACTGGGCACCTATTGTTGAATCTGAGCATTTCAGGGTAGGTGAGCCCTTTTGAGTTTGAAGTAGGCAAGTTTTGCCTTCATATATATTGCCTCTGTCTGTTCATTTGAGGGTATATCTACACTTTGAGGCTACAGTTAGGTTTTTTAGTTAGCAACTAGGCATTTGTCAACTTTTATTGGTATTTAAAGATATGCCTGCACATATGGTGGTTAAGGCTGGTATTTGAGACCATGGCTGGACATTTGGGGCTGCACATGGGAATACAGGGTTTTACTGGGTCACAGGCTGTTGGTTCCTAGGCATGTGATAGCTCAGACCCCGATATTCACTTTTGTTTCCCCCAAGAATCCTCGCAACAGCAAAGTGAATTTAAGAAGGTAATTATGTAAGTGGATTTTTACCTACATAAATATCCTGTGTAAGTTTGTCAATCGTGCAGTTATTGAATGTTAGAAATGAAGGCGGAAAATAACACTGAAAAAGAGATGGAAGAAGAAATGAAGAAACATTTAAAAAACAAAGGAAAGAAAAAAAGGGAAAAACAAAGGAAAAAAGAAACAAAAAAGAAAACAGAGGAGAAAAAGTCATGAAAGAAAGGGGAAATAAATGAAAGCAAACAAAGAACACATAAGGACTAAAGAGGAAGGAAAGGGAATGGCATGGGCAAAAATCAAGGAAAGAATGAACTAAGAAATAATCCAAGAAAAGAGGAAAGATCAAAGGAAACAAGCTTAGAAATAACGGCACAGAGCCAATGACGTGAAAGGGCACAACAGGAAAAAGGAAGATGGTGAAAAAGAAAAACAGAATGATTGTAAAAAAGATGGTGGAAGGAGGGAATATGAGGGCAAGAAGATTGAAAGAAAGAATGACAGGAGAAACAAGAACAGATATAAGAAAAAAAGAATTGGCTATGAGAAGAAAAGAAAGAAGAGAGTAATGAAATCTAGTAAAAACAAGACTGGAAGGGAGAAACCACAGGAAAGAGAAACATGAAAAAGTAAAGAAAGAAAAGAGAAAAATAGCGCACAAGAGGAAGAAAGTAAGGAAGGGTAAGAGAAAAAATTAAGAGGAAGGGAAACAGTGCTTCAAAAAAAGCAAAGAAGAACACAAAAATATATCAAAGGACATACAAATGTGGATAATAAGTGAAATGGATAGATTAAAATGTTCACCAGTACTTTTGGTATTAAAGCCCTGCAAAACCCCTTATCACAGAAAAGCCTTCTCTTGCCTGTTCTCTGAGGTTTAGTCCAGGAGTGAAGTATCCAACTCCTGTTGTGTGACGCAACAGCCCCTCTGCTTCTCCAGGGTTGCATGAGTGAGTATTGGCGGTGGGAGAATTATGGCTTAAGGGAACCATGTGGTAGGAAGAGTTTTTATTATTGCCTCTTGCATCCTCTACCTGCAGGTTGCACACACCATGGTTAGCCTTTTATGCACAGTGATGAACCATTTCCTCCAGTGACGACTCAGCAGCAAAGGACATCTGGCATGCTTGGCTGTTCTTTACTATTTTATCCACTCCCCCTTTACCCTGGGTGTTCACCTTGGGTGGACAGTTCTTATTTGTCCCCTGGAAAGAACACAAAGGAGAGTGGTTGGACTGTCATCTCTCCATCGCCGGCTGACCAGATTACCAGGGGCGTAGGAAGAGGGGTGCGGTGGGTGCGTGCCGGCCCGTGTGTCATCACTGAGGGAGGTGACAAAATGGACACCTGTCACCCCGGCTTGACAAAATGGCAAAAATATGTGGTTAGGATCTGTCAGACAGGTCGAATAGCCATTGTCAGGATGGTTTTACTCTCTAGATTACTATATCTGTTTGTGAACATATCTAGTCCTCTCACCAAACACTTCTTTAACTGGCTGCTGTCCTGCATGACCACGGTTATCTTGGCTGGAAAACAACCTCGCTTGAGCTAGAAGACACTGACCCTTATCTTCAAGCAGGGTGACTCCCTGCTCCAGACTTACAGCTGTATTATGTATGCACACATGTTCATATTGTGTATTTTTGGTATCATCCCACACCCTTCCAGCTGCACACATCTGTTGAGGGGGCAGAATGCCAGCCCCATCAACGTTCATTTATTTTACCTGCTGTGAGCCCGAAAGCCGAGATAAATAATGTGAGCTGTACAATACACGGTTGGGATAGGTTGAGGTCTCAAAAATTAGAAATCAAAAAATCTTTACTCGGTTATACTATAACCATCAAAGCACATACAGTCCCCTGTAAAACATTTCATAAATGTAACATACAAAGCAAATAAAATACACATTTCAGAAATAAATAAAATCTTCAGTTAAAATCTTATAGCACACACCTGCAGATTGCAAAGGTATATAGCGCGAGACAGCAGCATAGTTAACCAAGCATGGAATCCCTTACTCTCATTGCAGCACTTAAAAAGCACGACACAATGGCATGGTCCATGGATACACAGTAACTGAGAATCAGCCTGTTCAGCTGGGATTCCTCTCTCGCCCACACCTTGATCCAACATATCAGTGGCCCAAGAGCAATCATATCACTAATAAACTGGACACCTAGTTTTTCATGCACAAATTGTGCCAGTGTACTCTGGAGAACCTGCAACCCCTGCCTTAAAAACAGATTTTCATGGATCTAGAAGTTGTCAACACTCATATATCCCCACATCTCGCTGCCGGATAGGACCTTAGAGACACACATAGCCTGATACAGCTGAATTAAGGTTCTGGCAGGTGGGACCCCAATCTCAGAGCAAATCTAAAAGCAGCGGCATTTGCATTACTGAGCTCCATTTTCATGTTTTAGACCAATGGCTTCCAATTTCTATTACAATCAAACAGGTAGAAAAAACCAGAGACCATGGCAACTGTGTGCATGCTCAACTTATTTTTTTTGATTTAGTGCTTCCCGGGCCCAAGCTAACCATAAACTCAACAAACTTGTCCAGTAACAACTGTAGGCCCACGGCGGCCCTCGCCATGAGTACTGCATCATCGGCGTACAGTAAAACCGGAAACGATATCGACCCAGCCTTTGGGCAGTCAGCCCCCACAGACAGTAGGGTTTGCCATAGACCGTTAACATACAGTGTGAACAGAAAGGGGGCAAGAACACACCCCTGATGCAACCCCTCTGCTAGTGCCAATGGGTTGAGACAAGCCAATACGAAACTGATGCTGGCGAGTGTGCATGTAGATCACTCGGCCAGTGAACAATATTAGGGTCCACCTCCAAAGAAGCGAGCACCACAGTTTTCCTCGGTTGATCCTGTCAAACACGGACGTTAAATCCATCAACACAAGATGGATTGATTCAGGCCTGGCAACAGTGTATTTGTTGATTACCAGATGAAGGTTAAGGCATTGATCCGTTGTTGATCTGCCTTGCCTGAAACCGTATTGAACATCAGAGATTATGTTGTGCTTGTCTGCCCATCCCATCAGCCTATCGAACACCGCCCTGATGAGCCAAGCTAGTCTCGACCAGCTCTATGCCCCAGGAATTCCTGGAACATGCAACCCCTATTAACCCTTTACGAATGCACCCAGGGTAGAGAGTGAGCAGCGGCGCACTGCTGGTGACCCATGTCCTGCAGACAGTTTTATGCCATTAGCGGTTATTCAAGCAGCCCATACACATTCAAAGTTAGATACCTTTTTGTAGTATGGACTGTGAGAAACTTCCAGGCTTACCACATTTACATTCTCCTCCCCTCCTCCTGCACTCACGGCATTCTCCAAATTGATTGACTCTGAATCCCCACAAAAAATGGGACTCCAGGCTATATTCAACTATGCAGGCAGAGACACATGTGTTCATTCCTAATGTCAGGGAGGAATGGAACGCCAACTTGGACATTCGGCTAATTCTCTCACCTAATTACAGAAGGAGATTAATAGATGGTAAGTTCTTACACAAAATACACCAAACACCTGTAGCGATCTTCAAATTGGATCTCCATGATTGTTCAAAGTGCATTAGATGCCAAGACCCAGATGCTGGCTTCTCCCACTTGGCGTGGAAGTTCCTGACTTCTGGCCCGAGATACTGGGACCCCTTGCTGATATTAGAGCCACAACAATCCCCAACATGGTCAGTGACTGGCTGCCGCCCCTCCCTATGACCACACCAACCCACGGACACATGAACATGAAACAGGGTTATCTTTGGAAGGCGGGGGGTTGCAAGACCCCCCGGCCATATTTATTAAGATATAAAACAATAAATTTTAATAGCGCAATAATCAGTTTATACAAAAATTAGCAGGACATTAGATACATGATTGTCAACAGGTGTGAGAGACTATCCTTAACAAAAACTCTAATACAGATTGTTTACTAACCGAATCTAACATCCTCATCTGAATTTTTGTATACTAACATTTCTGGCCATATGGCAAGGTCGCTAACCGGTGTCAGGTCCTACTAGCTGCGCCTCACCACAAGATGTGCGCATGCGCAGCCGGGCCCGGTAATTACCCGGTCCACGCCGTGAACTCCATTTACCCACTTAAGGAGGGCCCTTACTCAGCGCCATCTGTCGACGTCATAAGTATGCGCGCGCGGGGTGGCTACCAGCCTAAGGAAAGCGTGACTCCTCCAACCCGCGCCCCTTTGAAGCACCAGTTACCTTGCCCCTGAAGTTCTAGGAGGGGCCAATGGCCCCTCCCCCTGGGCGGTAACCTCCATAGGATGATGCCCGCCCCCTCAGACCTTAAAATAGCTGCTCACCGGTCATGACCTTACCGCATGCCCCATACCTAATAAATACGACGACCTATGGGAAAAAATTCTAAAGGACAACTACCCTGACTAAGTAAACCATCACACATAACATTGTAAAGCTACAAAAAGGGAAAAAAGGCCTAAATACCATTGCACCCCAATAACATACTACAATACCATTACCTAAACGGGGAAAAGGCCTAAAAGAAGCATCACAAGCAAAATACACAAACCACAACAGTTTCCTACGCATGGAAAAAATTGCCTAACAATCATCACAGCAAATTACAGACTGCATCAGACTAATAATGCATACAACACCGCATTGTTCCAGGGATGGTGGGTGGGAAAACAAGAAGCCCCGAGCGCGGGGCACCACCGGTGAGGGGGAGCGTCCAGGCAACAAGGAGTCCCCTGGGTGCTCCCCGCTTCTTTATCCTCGAGGGGCACGCCCCCCTCCCAGCCCCCCCTGCAGCCCGCCCCCCTGCCCCGGATGTCGCTTAAAGCCATCCGGGTCAGGGAGGGCGCCAACCAATCGGTGGTAGGGTGCGCCCCAGAGGACACGCCCCACCACCGAGAGGTACCGAAGAAGAGGAGCGGTCGCCGCACCGACATGCGGGCGGGGGGGGCCAAGAGCCCCCCCTTTTCACATGGTCAGTGACTGGCTGCCGCCCCCTCCCTATGACCACACCAACCCACGGACACATGAACATGAAACAGGGTTATCTTTGGAAGGCGGGGGGTCGCAAGACCCCCCGGCTGTATTTATTAAGATATAAAACAATAAATTTTAATAGCACGATAATCAGTTTATACAAAAATTAGCAGGACATTAGATACATGATTGTTAACAGGTGTGAGAGACTATCCTTAACAAAAACTCTAATACAGATTGTTTCCTAACCGAATCTAACATCCTCATCTGAATTTTTGTATACTAACATTTCTGGCCATATGGCAAGGTCGCTAACCGGTGTCAGGTCCTACCAGCTGCGCCTCACCACAAGATGTGCGCATGCGCAGCCGGGCCCGGTAATTACCCGGTCCACGCCGTGAACTCCATTTACCCACTTAAGGATGGCCCTTACTCAGCGCCATCTGTCGACGTCATAAGTATGCGCGCGCGGGGTGGCTACCAGCCTAAGAAAAGCGTGACTCCTCCAACCCGCGCCCCTTTGAAGCACCAGTTACCTTGCCCCTGAAGTTCTAGGAGGGGCCAATGGCCCCTCCCCCTGTGCGGGAACCTCCATAGGATGATGCCCGCCCCCTCAGACCTTAAAATAGCTGCTCACCGGTCATGACCTTACCGCCACAGGCCAGCATTGTTAACCGACGATCTGGCCTCCCCCATCCTAGACCTAAACCAGGACCGACTTACTTAGCAAATCCCTCTAACCAGGCCCAGAGATTATTAGACCACATGACGTTCCCTGCTTCAGTCAAGTGTACCCCGTCCCCCAGGTAAAACTGCTTGCCCCAGATACATCCATGTGGAATCGTCTGCAACCGGGGGGCTCGGAATAGTTTATCCAACTGTGTGTTGATCCTCTTTACCGAGTGATTCAACGCCCTGACAGAGTCCCCCCCTCGCCACTGCCACCGAGGGATAAGTTGCGACCATACTACTGTGCAGCCCGGGCAAATCCTAGCCACCCACCCCGCAGTGGAGATGATCTCCTCAATAAGGATGCGCCTCCCTAGTTTGGCCAAATCACTCTCCCCCAGGTGAAGTATCACCACTGACGGGGGGCGGGCTGCTGAGCTAAGAGTCCCTGGAAGAAGCTCCTAAACTGGCTGAGGCACACACCCCCTCTTCCGAAGAATGAGATATGAAACCCCTTCTGCGCCGCCCTGTTCCTATGGTCTCCTGAAAGAAAAACATGTTCAGCACGCCTCACATAAGAGTGGCCCACAATCCAAGTCACCAATTTCCTGTGCTCTTCGTGCCGCTTGTGCTGCGATGGTGTAGATCGTTAACGCCCGGCGGCGAGTTCCTCCCCTGCGTCACAGGTTTGAGAAACTGCAAAAAAACAGAAACACACCAGGCGTGAGCACCATCCTGTCACAACATGTCAATTCGTACATATCCTTTGTAACATTCAGACGACCATCTCCCTATTCTCTTCACCTTCTCAACTGGGAGACCCCTTGCTACTGCTTCAGTTGCTGCCCCAATCCTAAAGGAGTGAGTGCCAAATTCCCTGGGATCAAAACCTGCCTGTCTGACCGTCAGCTCCAAGACTCGCCTAAACTGGTACCTGGTCAATGGTGTACCATCGGCGTGACACAACAGTGCACCCCCCGTCGTGCCCTCTCGCTGCCTGTGGAAGAACTCCACGTGAGAAACCAGGCAGCAAGGGTTGGCCCGGGCCCGGTGGAGCACTATGGTGTGACCCCGAGATTCCTGGTCAGTCTTCGATCTCTGAATTGTCACCCACATAGTATCCTCTCTGATCTTTACACAGGTCCACTGTAGGCCGCCCAGCTTATCTCCTTTTGACCCTACAACTAATTCACCAATTCTCAGACCCCCATAGAAAGCCAGGGAAAATGCAGCCTTAAACAGAAGTACCTCCCACTCTGAGCTACAGACACTGTGAAGCGCCCCCAATAAGGCTGTCAGCCGAGCTAGCCCTATGGGCCTTCTTCCATCTGGAGAGTGACCTTGTAGACAGCGCCAACCCCTCAAAGCCTGTTAGTAGGATCCCGCATGCCCTTAGCCTGCGCAAAGAAGGAGACCGCCGCCCTATGTCTGCTTGCCGCCGCCACTGAGCGCCCTCCCCTGTGCATCGATTCTAAGTAGGCCGCAAAGCTGTCCTCATGTGCCCACCTAACCTCCCATTCCAGCCCCAAGAAAGCCCGGTAAGCCAAAAACGCCCCTTCGTAAGCTGTCTTGGTCCTGGGGGCTAAGCTAGCAACCACGAGTTCCTGTAATCTGGGGCACCAATCTGCCAAAGTACTGCCGGGAAGTGCGCTGGCGAGGGGTCTGCTGCAGGAAGATGTTCCCTGAAAACCTGCATTTTAAAGCGAGAAAGGGAATCAGCTGCATTGTTGAGGATTCCTGGGACATGCTTGGCTCTGAAAACCACATTCCATTTTAAGCACTGTAACACAATCTCCTTTATCAGGCGCAGTATGAATGGACAGCGTGCCCCTTGTTGATTTATACATTCCACCACTGTCATGTTATCCGACCAGAACACCACTGATTGATTACATAGGCGTTCCGGCCAGACAAGAAGCCCCGAGCGCGGGGCACCACCGGTGAGGGGGAGCGTCCAGGCAACAAGGAGTCCCCTGGGCGCTCCCCGCTTCTTTATCCTCGAGGGGCTGATCCAGCGGCCTATAGAAAATATATCATAAACAACGCTACCCAACTTCATAACCTATAAACAAAATTCTACACTAACTTATGGACCCATTTATAAACATGACATATTTTGGGCCTACTGAATCAGGTGGTCAGACTAAATCTTTATACACATTATCTACAAACTATATACAATTTTATACATCTGTGGAAAGAATATTGTCATTAGAATAAATCCTAACCATTTAAACGACCACCATTGGCGATGGGATCTAGCTAATAGTAACCTACACTTCTGAATAACCAAGACCAGCTTGTTTGTCAAAAGTAAGATTTTATTTACTAAATTATGGTATTTCAAAATATAAATTTATAAATGCATTTTTATTAGCATTAAAATAAGCATGTTTGAAAAGTTTCATAAGAAAATTACAGTTTAAGTAAGAAATTCAAAGTTTAAGTAAGATTTTAACAGTTTAGCATTTCTAAAGCCTAAGTCCCTAGCTAAGCTAAATAAATGGAAAATAAAGTAAAGTTCTTTGAGGATTCTTACGTGCTACACGCAAAGTCCAGCAGCACTTCACCCTCATCGGAAAGTCAGAAAGCAGCAGCCAGCCCATCCCTAAGGGCATGACTTTTTATACCTTTCTATGCTAGCTAAACTAAGCGAAGGAAAGTTTTCATAAATCCTCGAAGTCCCATTGGCTGAGAGTGACAAGTGACATGTCACCCACATTTCAAAAGTTCCATTAGGTCACGTTTCTTAAAGACCATTGTCTTTCCCGAATGCAACCAGGAGCTTCCTTGGTTTGCAACAATTGTAAATCAATATTCTCACAGTGTTCATTTCGTTTCCGCGGGTGCCAAGTTAGAGCTGACAAAATTGTCCTTTATCACATATCCGACCTTGGCCACGTCCGACAGAATGATGACAGCACATCAGTTTTTGCTTTGTGAATGCAGCTTTGACGAACACTTTTTTCAGAATGGGCTTCTCGTGACTTGTGCAGAAGTAAAATTCAGCTTTTAGCAAACTCGAGCAAACTAGGCCCAAAAGCAGTCAACTTATGCTTTCTAGTAATAAACAAAAACAAGAAAAGTATTAATTAAAGAAATAATGTTGGTTCTGTATCCACCCTAGGTTTACTAATTAATTAACCCTCCCGATTAGTCTAATGTTACCTAGCAAATGCAAACAAATAAAGCAGCGTTTATATCTACCAGTCTTCATTAATCCATGAGACTTATGTGCATCTAGAATAGTAGAAATGACATCACATAGACAAGGAAAAGCAAAATAAGCACATGCTTCTTTAAGTTTGCTGCAGTTAGTAATGACAAAAACGAAAACGACAAATTATTTTTATTATTTTGCACAAACAAAAAGATGCAACATTTATGCACGTTTATGAGCACACATGTTAGTCCCCCCATGTGTAAAGTTTAATCTAGGTTGTATTAATACAATACATCACAAATCATTAATATTATTATTCATGTTATGGAAATGTGACTTTGCGAGTTTAAACAAAATTTTATTTTCTATCTCGCTCCATCAGGGCCAGGGGGGGGCGGCACGCCCCAGCCCTCCCTGCAGCCCACCCCCCTGACCCGGATGTCGCTTAACGCCATCCGGGTCAGGGAGGGCGCCAACCAATCGGTGGTAGGGCGCGCCCCAGAGGACACGCCCCACCACCGAGAGGTACCGAGGAAGAGGAGCGGTCGCCGCACCGCCATGCGGGCGGGGGGGCCAAGAGCCCCCCCTTTTCATTCACTGCTCCTGGCCCTGTTGAGCCACGTCAAAACATCCCTGCTACAATTCATGGTCTTGTTTATACTTCTTACCAAGAGAAGAGCAGGTTTCTATGGGGTCGAGGTCCCCCTAAACTTAATGACTGGTTGAAAGACATTGCCCATTAAAATGAACAGCTGGGTGCCTACTGGGATCTGATGCACCCATTTGTGGCCAAAAAGCACACAAAATGCGTTTCACGCATACCTCCTACAGTGGTCCGCAGTGGCACCACGTCCGAGGAGGCTGCAGTCTCTAAATAAGCTCTTGTGATGTTGCTGGATTGAATTTGTTTACCCTGCTAAGCTGGAGATGTCGCACTGTAAATGTCACTGCTATTGCATGCCCCAACAAACTTGCTCCATAGGGATCTACAGCGC
This sequence comes from Lissotriton helveticus, assembly GCF_964261635.1. Taxonomy (NCBI): domain Eukaryota; kingdom Metazoa; phylum Chordata; class Amphibia; order Caudata; family Salamandridae; genus Lissotriton; species Lissotriton helveticus. The sequence continues at coordinate 147,615,885 of NC_136071.1, forward strand.
ACCTGTTTGTGTTATGCGATTGACTGCTTTCAGTAATAGTTATTGATCGAGGTTTCATTGCCCTCTGTAGGGGGTGGGTGATACCTTGTTGATTGAAAAGCCAATACATACAATTTAAAAACAAATATGGTGCTGTAAAATTCATGTTTCCTCTATATTTTTTTTCAAAAGAGGTCTGGAGGAACTAACACCCTTCCTGAACCCTGCGGTTACAGATGCTGTTCACGGTGGGTGATATTGTACTTTTCTGGCTGCTCTCGTGGAGGAGTTTTTCCGGTTTCTGGGCTCTAAGGAGTAAAGAGCATTCTCCAGCATTCCATACTCCTGGTGATAGCGTGGATAAACAGTGAGCAACAACAGCCTTCCTGGAGAAAGGAACATAAAGAATACTGTTGCCTAGCAGGTTTGGGCAGGGTTCATGCAGGCATGTACATACGCGAGGCCTAAGGCTCTCACCTGACTTGATCTTCCGTTATTGAGTGACACCCTTATTCTGGGTTGTTTACAGGTCATGCGTGTCAGGAGCGTGATGTAGTCCTGTAGTCACACTTGCATCAAGGATCAGACACCGCCGATGCATATAGGTGTCACCGCTTCACAGACCCTGATGGGCTCTTAGCGTGGGCTGAAACATGTTGGCTTTGATGTAGTAGGTTTATTTGAACAATTAGATCCAATAAAAACCAAAATAAAACTTTTAACTTATACCCCAGGTACCCTACTAATAAAGAAATTCTTTGGGCCTAGCTGGAGGGATTTTTAGATTTTCTACTCTTCATCTGGATCCCTGTTTATCCAGTAAAAATGTATCTAGGAACTCCCATCTCTTTGGTTGAGTGCCTCCCGGTCGTATCACCCTACCAGGGTGTGGATAGGCACCAATGATGAAGCATGTCACGATAAAGTGAGTGAGGCGTCTATTTCAATATCTTTGGCTCCCCAGGTGTACCTAGGAAGTAGCATTCTCTTCGGACGTTGTCAGTTTTCTTCCTTTTCCTGGTTACGTCCAGCTGCTCTTTTGTGTTAGTCAGGGCTCGAGTCGTGGTACCACGGGGTGGACAGCGTCCCCCCCCCCTTATTTTACCGGGAGCTCGATAACTGGAGCAAATGGAGCCACACATTCACTCTTTGGCCTCTCAGTGGCGAGGTCGGAGCCCATTCAGAAAGCTGCTCATGCGCTGGCTTCTCTGATGCAATCGCATCTAAGGGGTGAGCGAGGGGAGGCAATAAGTCTGATGGTGCAAGCCAACTTTCGTGACGTCACTTCCTGTCGTGACGTCAGCGTCCCCCCACTTCTTTTTTTAGGACTTGTGCCCTGGTGTCAGTAGTGATTCTGGGAGAACGCAACTGGGCACGTTTCTCTCACTCTCCTTTCTGTGAGAATGCTATAGAAACCCACGTTATTTGCCTGGGTTAATTGCTGGCGGGGTAGTGGCGAGCTGCAGGAAGCTTTCTCCCAATAAAGTGAAACCAAATATCCGAAATCCAAAGACTGGTTAAGGGGTCCCTCCTGGACAGACCTGCAATTAGTCCGCAGGTTTCTAAAAGCAAAGCCCAACAAGAGATCATGCTTTGCAACTGGAACAAAAGACACGAAGGGAATAAACATTTAAAATACATTCTGCCTTGTTCTTATTTTATAACAACACCTTGAGGCTTTAAAACGAATGACTTAGGTGGAAAGAACCGTGCAAATAAATTCCAGTACATTAAAAAATTGCAATTTAAACTTCACGGGGATATGCCTCTCACTTTGGGAAGGAAGTGAGTTTGTTTAAAGCAGCTCTGCAGACACAACATCTTAGCGGGGTCAGGAGTAAATCGCCTTTGGGATAACCAGATGTCTTTTTAAGTAGTCAATTTTACGGCAATGGCCTTTTATGTATGAATAAATTAGTTTTTGTTAATTATATCACGAGGCTTGCGTGGGTTTTGGTTGCAGTTTAAGTGCATGCCGAGAAACTTACCCTGCTCAGAGCAGCAATGACGTGGCTCTAAGTGAATTTAGCAAGGCGAGAACTGCTGATGCTCGATCCTGACAGTGCCTTGGAGTGCAGCCTCGGCATGTACTGTTCAAGTGGCAGAAGGAATGATGGAACCTTGTCTTATGTTCTGAGTACTGCTAGTGTCTCTCCGAAGCAGAGTCGACTCCACCGGAAGATGAGGACAGAAGCGCCTAACATTCTCTCTACAGCTTCCAAATAAGGGTGCACCCAATGCATGATTAGCCCGAAACTGGTTCCATGATGCTTGTATCCGGTTCAGGGAAGACATTACTTGGCAGTTCAGGCTGGACTGTTCCCATGAGGCACAGGGTCAAGACTGATTTGCCTATACATTTGCATATAGCTGAGTCTGAATTGGGGTGGCAAAGTGAGTAAAGAACGATGATGGATTCAACCTAGATCTGTGACGGGGGTGAATGTCTGAAAAGTTTCAGCGCTCCGTCCACTATCTCCTTGTGTTTACCCAATGAATGATGTCACAGTGTGTCTGAAAACTGAGCCAGATGTCTGCAGCACCTTTGTTTGTGAGTGTTAAAGACATAAGACCATACCTGCCAACTTAAAGAACAATGTCACTGTGTGAAGAGGGCATGGGGCCTGGTGCCAAGATGTACATACCAGGCTCTTTTGAACCCCACCCGGCCCACAAGCCCCGTTCTCCTGAAAAAGCTTGTTGAGGCTGGTGATGATGTCCTGATGTGTTTTCATGCCCCTCAATGGACTTCGGCAGTTCAAAACCTCGGAAAACGGGCTGAAAATCTACTATTTTCAGTAGTTTCAGATAGTTTTCCCTGCCACTGTGTGATATTGCATCCTCACCGTGAGCCGATATCGTGTCACACAGTGGATCCGTGTGAATTGGGGTATGTTAGATATGCCAAAAATAGGACTCTCTCTACAATCGACAGCCTAGATAATATTATGTCTTTAGCGAGGCAGAGTTTGATCCATAGTGGCGGCTGTACAACGGCGTTGATGCCAAGACTTCTCTTTTAATGATGGGTATGAAAGTGGAAGCATATAATACTCCAAGAATTCCATTCCTACTGTAGCTTTTGGGGTCTCCTTAACCTCCCCTCCAACACAGAGCTAGTAGGCAAGCAGTATACTCAGGGCCACTAGAATTATGTGATTCTGCCTCCCAGCTTTTTTCACGTAATTACCGATTTGCCGCATTTACCACACAATCCATCAGCTGCTGCCTAATTTGCAAATTAAAAACATTGTTTCAAGCTCAAATGGATCAAAAGTTACTATAAATGTGGCAACGTGTTCATGCGCAGTGGAAGTGTCTTTGCAAACTTTTAGTTGGTACTCTCCAAGTAGACCTCTTTGATCAGCCAATGCCAGCCTGGTTACCACTGTTAGAATCAGAAAACCGACCTGGGATGGTAGGAGTTTCAGTCACAGTACAACCAGGCTGTGGAACTCTCTTCCACTAGATCTTAGGACCATACCCACCCTTCTTGCATTCAGAAAACAACTCAAGACTTGGCTTTTCAGATATTAGCTATACCTAAGCGCAGTATGTTTATGATCCTGAAAGCACCAAGCCATCTACGGGTAGACGTGTGCTATACACGTTTCAATAACATAACATAACAGAGGTTAATTGGTCATGTTCCAGTTGCTTATTTCTGTATTTGGTTGATAAACTGGATCTGATGAGGTGAAATATTTGTCACAATGGCATTACCATGTATATAAATTATAGAATAATAAAGCAATACTATAAAAAAAATGTGCAGCATTATGCCTCATAAAGTACCTTTTCTCGCTGCATAATTTAATCAATCCTGCCTCATAATTTGGTACTTCCCTGCCACATAATTCCAGGTCCTGAGTACACTTGCATTCTGTAAGCCTTCAAGGTGGTCTGGATTCTGACCTTGTCATGTACAGAGATCACTACTGCCTCTACTGTTACCTGTAAGCTCTGTTGTCTCACCTTCGTAAGGGATGTATGGATGGGAAGGTCGTCGATATGTGCAAACTATAAATAGTAACTAGACAGGTGTGCTGATCGGTCACTACCGGCCTGATGTGTGTAATAACCGAAAGTGATATGAAGGAAATTATATTGAAAGGTATGTTAAGCATGCAGACCAGAAGCTGGATCAGATCTCAACTAAACAGAGCGAAGAACCCACCCAGAAACTTCTTTGACATAAGGCAACAGTCTGGAAAACTTGCAGAACCCACAAGAGCAAACAACTCAACTGACATCTGCAACGTCTTCTCTACTTTCTTTAAAGATAAAATCGCAACCATAAGCAACTCTATGCCCAGTCAAGCGTGAGCCCAACCAAGGGATTCCACCAACCTCACTCTGACAACACACAACAAGAAAACCGACAAACACACCCCAATTTTCCTAGGGAAAAACTGAGCCTTCTGGAACAGTTTCAGACCCATGTCTGAGAGGGAAACCCAGAAAACTATTCAGCCAAACAAACCTACCACACATTTTCCTCCCCCTTCTAAAAGAGACCCACCGATCTGTTACTCCCTTATGGACAAAAATTGTGAATGCATCTCACCAACAAGGATCCCTCTCAGAATGCCTTAAGATGGGCCAGGTATACTTCCTACTAAAAACAAACAGGCACTAACTGTAAAGAGTTAAACAAATTCCGCCTAGTATCCAGTCTGCCTTTCCTGGCTAAATGAATGGAAAAATGCGTCCACAATCAGTTAGGTGAACTTATCACAAATTTGTACCTATTAGACAAACACCAATCAGGTTTCAGGACTAATCACAATATCAAGGTCGCTATCATGCTAAACATCCTACATGATATTCAAACATTACTAGACCAAAGAAAATCCTGTCTGTTAATACTTCTGGATTTATCAGCGACATAGTCAGCAACAAACAACTCATAGAAACTCTTGAATTCTGTATGGGCCTTGCAGGAGCCATCCTTAACTGGTCCACTTCCTTCTTGAAGAAACGTCACCAATGAATCAAAATCAGGAACATCCTATCTGATGTAGTAGCAGGCATCGACAGGGCCATTCCACAAGGATCTATAAGTTCACCAATGCTCTTCAATCTGTACATGGAAACACAGAATTTCTGAAACAATCCACAATTTTGCACAACATGTACGCGTATGATACTTAACTCTACATGAGACTCTTCTCACAAGAGGATATCCAGAGACTGGTTGATACCCTCAACAAAACACAAGAGTGGCTGGCACACAGCCATCTAAAACTAAATCTGCAAAAAAACAAATTCATTATTTTCTCCCCACCCCTTAGACCACAACAGCCACAGCTATGGCCCCTGAACCTCAACCCACTAAACTGCACCCCAACCACCTGTGACTCTGTAAAATCAGTAGGCATCACACTAGACTCAAACCTAAACATGCAAGCCCTCTCAGGTGGATGCGGCTTATGCTGTGGAGATGCTGTTCATGGCGGATACCCCGCTTCTTCACCACTTATACAGCAGCTCGTCCTTGGAGACTATTCCCCCAGCCTACCGGACAGTTATTCAGATATGGAGGCGGGTGGTTCAGTCAATGGGATGGTGGGGTGTGCTGACCGGTGCTACTCCCCTCTGGCAGGGATCTCATCTTAGGCCTGTCTCGGCACTAGAGGGTTTCTGCAGGTGGGACGATATCGGGATTTCCACTCTTGGGGCTATTATGCAGGGTTCCACACTTCAGTTCTTTCAGAGTTTGTAGGCAGACTTCGACCTTCACAAATCACAGTTCCATAGGTACTTGCAGCTCGGCCATGCCATGTTCCCCCTGATACTACATCTCACGTCTCTACCCGAGTTTCACCCGCTGGAGGGCCGGCTGCTGATGTGTGACCTGGGGGCCCACAAAATCCGGCAAATCTACCAAACACTCACTACACACTCGAAAACCAATATACACCGGACCCGGGCGGCATGGGAGGCAGACTTGCCCGCTTGGACAGATGACAATTGGACTGAGTCGCTGGCTAGTCCTAGATACTCAGCGATCTCCACTAGATACAGGCTGATCCAATTTAAATATCTCCACAGGAGTTACACACGCCTCGCGAAGATTGGGGTTATCCAGTCCCCCGTCTGTCTCCCCTGCGATTCGGACGCGGGATCGTTTCTTCACACAGTGTGGAGCTGTGGGGCACTACAACACTTATGGTCGGGCGTCATGTCTTGCATTGGGCGGGTTTTAGCATGGGACATTCCTGCGAACCCTAGATTGACACTCCTTCACACCACAGAGGGCACAGGGGGAAACAGATACAAATGACACCTTCTGTTCTTGGGCCTTACGTTGGCAAAGCGTAACTTTGCACAGCACTGGAAGGACACGTCCCAACCCGATGTAGCAAGTTGGAAGACGGCCATGGATATATGTATGTCAGTGGAGGTAGCGGTGTTTCAGGCGAGGGGCTGCCCGAAAAAGGATGGTAAGATCTGTACCAAGTGGGCCAAATATTGGGATATCGATTTGTCCTTAATGTCACGACCCGTGACTCAAGATCCTCTGGAACGGCTGTTGGTAAATGATTTACAAGTCTATTGTGAGGGACTCATGTAAATGTAGATGGAATTCCATTCGATGTGTATGTTATATGTGGGTGGCGGTATGTATGGTGCGCAGTTGGGGGAGTGGGCTGGTTGTTTGTCTGATGTTCTGCAGACCGACTGGGGGGGAAATTTGCATTAACTAAAGCTTTTACAATATGCCTTATATCTATATGTCTCTTGTCGGGCTTGGCCAATCTGGTACTACAGAAAATCAATAAAATCTGTTGTTAAAAAAAAAAACCATGCAAGCCCGCATACAAGCTGCCTCCAAAAGTGGCAACCTGCTTCTGTACATTCTAAAAAAACAAAAAACACTTCATACCGCTAGGAGACCTCAAAACAGAGGCACAATCTCTAGTGCTCTCAAGACTAGACTAAGGGAATGCATCATGCATAGGTCTAACAAAAGCCAGCCTAGCCCCAATGAAAGTAACAACTAATGCGCAGCAAGACTTTTAAAAGGCACACTCCTTTATGATCACAATAACCCTTGACACGGAGCCCTAAACTGGCTCCCAGTTGAAGCTAGGATTCAACTGAAGGTTGCATGCATCACACACATAGCCCTAACATAATTCTGGCTCTAAATTCATGGCAAATAGGATCAAGCTATCAGGAGGTGGAAGGGATTCTAGAAGTGCTAAATCCCTCATACTAGAACCCGTCAGATTAAAACAAACGCAAAACACAGGGCTGCACTTTTGCCAAATCTGCCCCCAAAAATATGGAACTCCCTCCCACCCTCAACAAGAGCAATTACCTCATTCCAGCTTTTCAAGAAGGAAGTTATGGCCATACTACTAGAAAAACAGGTGTCATAAGAGAACTCTTTTGAAACTTTCGTTCACCCTAGTCGATACAGTATGCTATTGTTTTATAACTTGCTCTTTGAATCCTATTTAAGAGAACTCTTTTGAAATGGTCATGCACCCTACCCTATATTGTACAGGATGTTTGTATACTTTGGTCGTCGAACTCTATGTACAACGTATCTTAAGTGACAAATGTACTTATTGTACTGCAACTATCTTTTGCTCTTTTTTACAGCGCTTTGTACCGTGATGGTCATGTTCGCGCTTTATAAAACACTGTAAATAAACAAAATATGTGGACTCTTCCCAGGTAATTTTCCGTCTTGCAGCATTCCCTGGGTATCTACAACGAGGTAGATGCATATAGGAAAGCAAACCAGCTCAGGGAAGGGGGGCACCTGTTACGTGAGGCAAGAAAACGACTCCTTCGAAATTAAGAAAAGTGGGAAAGAGGTGACACAATTTACAATAAAACACAAGGTCAAGCTTGACAGGCCAGCACCAATCAAGACACTACTTACATGCTGGTATTAACCAGCATGAGAGAAGCGTAGGAATTGAGCAGAGCAAGCTGGTTTCACGCTCCAGCAGGGATTGGGAGAGCCTGTGCTCCTGAGCTTACTGATATCTCCAAGCAACAGCCTGGAGATATCCAAGAGCCCATGTCAGTTTGGCCGGCTAGCCGGTTGTCCACTCAGACATGCGCACTGGCAGTGCCCTGAGCCCACCAATCATCATGCTCCTGATGGCCCTGCCCTCAAGACTCGACTGTAAGATTAAAATAAAATGATTATAAAGCAGTTTTATAACTGCTTTATTATCATTTTATTTTGCATACGTCTGCTGGTTCCAGCAGTGGGGTGACACTCCTCCGCCATAACGGAGAAGACGTTCCTATCTTCCAAAGCATTTTCAGAAGTGAGAAGTAAGTGGAAGACAAAATTTCATTTGGGCAGTCAGAGATAGATCACTATCAAAATGGAGCCCTAGGTTCCTGACTGCAGATAATCCCAAGGGAGAACAAGCATTTGCAATGCAATAGGTCTCACATTAGTAAAGTTTGAGCTATTGGTCTTGTAAATGACAATTTTTTTATTTATGTGTTGGTTTTGAAAATAGCTAAATTAATAGCTTTGTCATTTAGAAATGCCAATAGTTATAACTTTCGCAAATGTGACACCTATAGCATTTGTAATGCAACATGTTTTGTATTTACGTGACTTAGATGTATTGATATTACAAATAACAATGGCTTTTAATTGTTTTAATTAATTAATACTTAAATAAAAGTGATTGTAATTTATAATGGCAATAGCTTAAACTTTTGTAAATAACTTTTGTGAAGATTATGTTCAGTGTATTTTATTGTGACGAAAATGCAAGAAGAGAAGTGAAATATTAAATTTTTTTGTGACATTTGTAATAAAGCTTGAAACATTGAGAGAACATATTTGAACAAGTTGTTGTTGAATGGTTGCACAGATTGATGCTATGCTGGCGCGGAGTGATGTTGTGGTGGCGATGAGTGATGCTGTGGTGTTCAGTGATGCTGTGGTAGCGCATAGTGATGTTGTGGTGCCCCTGAGTGATGCTGTTGTGGCCCTGAGTGATGCTGTGGAGGCCGTGAGTGATGCTGTGGAGGCCGTGAGTGATGCTGTGGAGGCCGCGAGTGATGCTGTGGAGGCCGTGAGTGATGCTGTGGAGGCCGTGAGTGATGCTGTGGAGGCCGTGAGTGATGCTGTGGAGGCCGTGAGTGATGCTGTGGAGGCCGTGAGTGATGCTGTGGAGGCCGTGAGTGATGCTGTGGAGGCCGTGAGTGATGTTGTGGAGGCTCTGAGTGATGCTGTGGAGGCCCTGAGTGATGCTGTGGAGGCCCCGAGTGATGCTGTGGAGCCCTGAGTGATGCTGTGGTGGCGCATAATAATGCTGTGGTAGCGCATAATGATGCTGTGGTAGCGCATAGTGATGCTGTGGTGTTCCAGAGTGATGCTGTAGTGTTCCAGAGTGATGCTGTGGTGGTGCTGAGTGATGCTGTGGTGGTGCCGAGTGATGCTGTGGTGGTGCTGAGTGATGCTGTGGTGGTGCTGAGTGATGCTGTGGTGGTGCTGAGTGATGCTGTGGTGGTGCTGAGTGATAATGTGGTGGTGCTGAGTGATAATGTGGTGGTGCTGAGTGATGCTGGGGTAGCGCTGAGGGATGCTGTGGTGGTGCTGAGTGGTGCTGTGGTGGTGCTGAGTGATGCTGTGGTGGTGCTGAGTGGTGCTGCTGAGTGATAATGTGGTGGTGCTGAGTGGTGCTGTGGTGGTGCTGAGTGGTGCTGGGGTAGCGCTGAGTGATGATGTGGTGATGCTGAGTTGTGCTGGGGTGGCGCTGAGTGATGCTGGGGTGGCGCTGAGTGATGCTGGGGTGGCGCTGAGTGATGCTGTGGTGGCGCTGAGTGGTGCTGTGGTGGTGCTGAGTGGTGCTGTGGTTCCCCTGAGTGATGCTGTTGTGGCCCTGAGTGATGCTGTGGAGGCCGTGAGTGATGCTGTGGAGGCCGTGAGTGATGCTGTGGAGGTCGTGAGTGATGCTGTGGAGGCCGTGAGTGGTGCTGTGGAGGCCCTGAGTGATGCTGTGGAGGCCCTGAGTGATGCTGTGGAGGCCCTGAGTGATGCTGTGGAGGCCCTGAGTGATGCTGTGGAGGCCCTGAGTGATGCTGTGGTGGCGCATAATAATGCTGTGGTAGCGCATAGTGATGCTGTGGTGTTCCAGGGTGATGCTGTAGTGTTCCAGAGTGATGCTGTAGTGTTCCAGAGTGATGTTGTGGTGGTGCTGAGTGATGCTGTGGTGGTCACGAGTGATGCTGTGGTGGTGCCGAGTGATGCTGTGGTGGTGCTGAGTGATGCTGTGGTGGTGCTGAGTGGTGCTGTGGTGGTGCTGAGTGATAATGTGGTGGTGCTGAGTGATAATGTGGTTGTGCTGAGTGATAATGTGGTGGTGCTGAGTGATGCTGGGGTAGCGCTGAGTGATGCTGTGGTGGTGCTGTGGTGGTGCTATGGTGGTGCTGAGTGATGCTGTGGTGGTGCTGAGTGGTGCTGTGGTGGTGCTGAGTGATAATGTGGTGGTGCTGAGTGATAATGTGGTGGTGCTGAGTGGTGCTGTGGTGGTGCTGAGTGGTGCTGTGGTGGTGCTGAGTGGTGCTGGGGTAGCGCTGAGTGATGATGTGGTGATGCTGAGTTGTGCTGGGGTGGCGCTGAGTGATGCTGTGGTGGCGCATAATAATGCTGTGGTAGCGCATAGTGATGCTGTGGTGTTCCAGAGTGATGCTGTAGTGTTCCAGAGTGATGCTGTAGTGTTCCAGAGTGATGTTGTGGTGGTGCTGAGTGATGCTGTGGTGGTCACGAGTGATGCTGTGGTGGTGCCGAGTGATGCTGTGGTGGTGCTGAGTGATGCTGTGGTGGTGCTGAGTGATGCTGTGGTGGTGCTGAGTGGTGCTGTGGTGGTGCTGAGTGATAATGTGGTGGTGCTGAGTGATAATGTGGTTGTGCTGAGTGATAATGTGGTGGTGCTGAGTGATGCTGGGGTAGCGCTGAGTGATGCTGTGGTGGTGCTGTGGTGGTGCTGAGTGGTGCTATGGTGGTGCTATGGTGGTGCTGAGTGGTGCTGTGGTGGTGCTGAGTGGTGCTGTGGTGGTGCTGAGTGATAATGTGGTGGTGCTGAGTGATAATGTGGTGGTGCTGAGTGGTGCTGTGGTGGTGCTGAGTGGTGCTGTGGTGGTGCTGAGTGGTGCTGGGGTAGCGCTGAGTGATGATGTGGTGATGCTGAGTTGTGCTGGGGTGGCGCTGAGTGATGCTGTGGTGGCGCATAATAATGCTGTGGTAGCGCATAGTGATGCTGTGGTGTTCCAGAGTGATGCTGTAGTGTTCCAGAGCGATGCTGTAGTGTTCCAGAGTGATGCTGTGGTGGTGCTGAGTGATGCTGTGGTGGTGCTGAGTGATGCTGTGGTGGTGCCGAGTGATGCTGTGGTGGTGCTGAGTGATGCTGTGGTGGTGCTGAGTGGTGCTGTGGTGGTGCTGAGTGATAATGTGGTGGTGCTGAGTGATAATGTGGTGGTGATGAGTGATAATGTGGTGGTGCTGAGTGATAATGTGGTGGTGCTGAGTGATGCTGGGGTAGCGCTGAGTGATGCTGAGTGGTGCTGTGGTGGTGCTGAGTGATGCTGTGGTGGTGCTGAGTGGTAATGTGGTGGTGCTGAGTGATAATCTCCTGTGCTTCAGCTGCGACGATCCCTGGTATCGCTGTAACGCACTAAAAACTAAACTGCTGCTGCATTTGTATTTTGGCGCCTCTGCTGATTACCTGGCTCTCTCTGCGCTTTTGGAATCATTATTGCCGCATTTGTAAAGCGCCTTTGGTCAGATTGTGATATATTTGCATAGCGCTTTTGGTGAGACTGTGCTGTAGTAACATAGCGCTTTAGGACAGATTGTGCTATATTTGCATAGCGCTTTTGGTGAGACTGTGCTGTAGTAACATAGCGCTTTAGGACAGATTGTGCTATATTTGCATAGCGCTTTTGGTGAGACTGTGCTGTATTAACATAGCGCTTTAGGACAGATTGTGCTTACTCGCTGTATTTCTGCTATTGTTACCCCTGTCTGCCTACCACTCGGACCCTCCATTTTGTTGTTGTTGACCTCCCCAGGCCCGCCCCTCAGCCACACTACCGCCTCCCTGCTGCCCCTCCCACGCTCCGCCCCCTCCACTGTCCATTAATGTCAGATGTCCCAACGCGCAGCGTCCACGCGCTACGTACACGCCGAAGGTGCGCCAAAGGTAAGCCCGTCTACGCCCGTCCGCGCCAGGACCGCGCCCAGTGCCAGACCCCCTGCCCCTCACGCTCCCCAGCCCCCCCGCATTACCTATGATGCCGCCTCCCTCCTAGCCCTTGACCCCGGCCGCGCCCCCTCCTGCGTCCAAGCCGCTCCTGGACACACCCATGGACCTTTCTCATGCTACTACTGCAGATTCAGCGGAACCGAAAACATCTCCGCTACGACCACAACACAGATTCCTGACCCCAACCACCTACAATGCATCCTTCTCAACACCCGCTCGGTCCACAGGCACGCCATTGACCTTTGGAACCTACTAGACACCATCTCTCCTGACGTCGCCTTCCTAACGGAAACATGGATGAACGCTTCCTCCGCCCCTGACATCGCCATCGCTATCCCTGATGACTATAAGATCACACGCAAGGACCGCACTGACCACACAGGAGGAGGAATCGCTATCGTCCATAAGAAATCAATCCGCATCTCAACCAGCTCTGACGCCAACCTCGCCAACTCTGAACACCTCCACTTCCAGATCCACATCGACCCCAAGACCACACTCAGAGGCACCCTCCTCTACAGACCACCAGGACCCCGCGCAAAATTCAGTGAAGACATCACGGACTTCATCACCCCACACGCGCTCCCCTCCAAAGACTACATCCTCCTGGGAGACCTCAACTTCCACCTTGAGAAGATCAACGACCGCAACACCGCCACCCTCTTAGACAACCTCGCCAACCTCGGACTTAAACAACTAGTCACTTCCCCCACCCACATCGCAGGTCACACACTCGACCCCATCTTCACCTCCAGCAACCATGTCTCCTTCAGACACACTACGGATCTCCTCTGGACTGACCACAGCTGCGTTCACTTCACCTACAACAAGCCGAAACCCATCATCCTCCTCCAACCTACTCTACAAAGAAACTGGAACAAAATCACCACGGAGCAGATCTCCACATCACTCCTTCAAACCTCCCCAGCCCTCTCTTCTAACACCAACGAAGCCGCCTCCAACCTCACCCTTTGGCTATCCAACACCGCCGACACCTTAGCACCACTGAAAAAACGTCAACACAAACTTGGCATCAAGAAGGCCTCATGGTTCAACGATGACCTCAAGAAGTCCAAGAAACTGTGCCGATCCCTTGAAAAGGCCTGGAAAAAAGACCCATCCACCAGCACCAAGGACGCCTTCAAAAGCGCCATCCGTACTCACCACCAACTGATCCGAAAAGCCAAGAAAACAGCATTCAAGGATCGACTTGACAACAACGCCCACAATAGCAAGGAACTTTTCAACATCGTCAAGGAATTTTCCTACCCCTCGGCCAACTCCAACGACATCACCCCCTCTCAAACCCTCTGCGATTCCCTAGCCTCTTTTTTCCACAACAAGATTGCTGACATCCACAACAGCTTTGACAACCAACCCGGAAGCCAACCCACCCTACCATCAGCTGACCATCTTCCCCCCGTTAACACCCTTAACGCCTGGAACCCAATCTCCACTGAGGACACCATCAGCCTGATGAATTCCATCCACTCTGGATCCCCCACAGACCCATGCCCTCACCACATCTTCAACAAAGCAGACTCCGTCATAGCTCCGCACCTCCGAGACGTCATCAACTGCTCCTTCAACTCCGCTACCTTCCCAGAAGACTGGAAACACGCTGAACTCACCGCCCTTCTGAAAAAACCAACAGCAGACCCCACCGAACTCAAAAACTACCGCCCCATCTCGCTTCTTCCATTCCCGGCCAAAGTCATCGAGAAAGCTGTCAACAACCAGCTCGCCGCCTTCCTCGAAGCCAACAAATCACTCGACCCCTCACAATCTGGCTTCCGAACCAAACACAGCACTGAGACCGCCCTCATCGCAGCAACAGACGACATTCGAACTCTACTGGACAATGGAGACACAGTCGCCCTCATCCTCCTCGACCTCTCTGCAGCCTTCGACACAGTCTGCCACAGCACCCTGTTACAACGCCTCAGAAACATCGGAATCCAAGGAAAGGCACTGGAATGGATCACCTCGTTCCTCACCGGAAGAACCCAGAGAGTACGCCTCCCACCATTCAAGTCCGAGGCCTCTGAAATCATCTGCGGCGTACCACAAGGATCCTCACTCAGTCCCACCCTCTTCAACGTATACATGAGCCCCCTCGCGGCTATCGCCCGCCAACACAACCTCAACATCATCTCTTACGCGGATGACACTCAACTGATACTATCTCTCACCAAGGACCCCAGCACCGCCAAAAATAACCTACACGAAGGAATGAAAGAAGTCGCCGAATGGATGAAACAAAGCCGTCTGAAACTGAACTCAGACAAAACAGAAGTCCTCATCTTAGGTACATCCCCCTCTGCATGGGACGACTCCTGGTGGCCGGAAGCCCTCGGAAATGCACCCATCCCGACAGACCATGCACGGAACCTTGGCGTCATCCTGGATTCGTCACTCTCAATGAACAGACAAGTCAGCGCCGTATCCTCTTCCTGCTTTAACATTCTTCGCATGCTCAGAAAAACATTTCGCTGGATCCCCACCGAAACAAGGAAAACAGTCACCCACGCTCTAGTCACGAGCCGACTGGACTATGGAAACACCCTCTACGCAGGTACTACCGCAAAACTCCAGAAGAAACTCCAACGAATCCAAAACGCCTCAGCCAGGCTCATACTAGACATCCCACGCAACGAACACATCTCTGGTCACCTTAAAGACCTCCACTGGCTACCCGTCAATAAAAGGATTACTTTCCGACTGCTTACCCACGCACACAAATCACTCTACGACATCGGACCAGATTGCCTCAACTCTCGACTGTCCTTCTACACCCCCTCCCGCCAACTTCGCTCTTCCAACCAAGCCTTCGCCACTGTACCTCGCATCAACAAGACCACCATGGGAGGCAGATCCTTCTCATACCTGGCTGCCAAAACATGGAACTCACTCCCCGCTTACCTTCGCCTCACCCAGAATCACCCAGCGTTCAGAAAGCAGCTTAAAACGTGGATATTTGACAAATAATCCTCCTCCCCTTCCTAAGCGCCTTGAAACCCTCTGGGTATGTAGTGCGCTATATAAATTTTATGACTTGACTTGACTTGACTTGACATAATGTGGTGGTGCTGAGTGGTGCTGTGGTGGTGCTGAGTGGTGCTGTGGTGGTGCTGAGTGGTGCTGTGGTGGTGCTGAGTGGTGCTGGGGTAGCGCTGAGTGATGATGTGGTGATGCTGAGTTGTGCTGGGGAGGCGCTGAGTGATGCTGGGGTGGCGCTGAGTGATGCTGGGGTGGCGCTGAGTGATGCTGGGTGGCGCTGAGTGATGCTGTGGTGGTGCTGTGGTGGTGCTGTGGTGGTGCTGAGTGATGCTGGGGTGGCACTGAGTGATGCTGTGGTGGCGCTGAGTGGTGCTGCTGAGTGATGCTGTGGTGGTGCTGAGTGGTGCTGTGGTGGTGCTGTGGTGGTGCTGAGTGATGCTGTGGTGGTGCTGAGTGATGCTGTGGTGGTGCTGATTGATGCTGTGGTGGTACTGAGTGGTGCTGTGGTGGTACTGAGTGATAATGTAGTGGTGCTGATTGGTGCTGTGGTGGTGCTGAGTGATGCTGTGGTGGTGCTGAGTGATGCTGTGGTGGTGCTGAGTGGTGCTGAGTGATAATGTGGTGGTGCTGAGTGATAATGTGGTGCTGAGTGGTGCTGAGTGGTGCTGTGGTGGTGCTGAGTGGTGCTGGGGTAGCGCTGAGTGATGATGTGGTGATGCTGAGTTGTGCTGGGGTGGCGCTGAGTGATGCTGGGGTGGCGCTGAGTGATGCTGGGGTGGCGCTGAGTGATGCTGGGGTGGCGCTGAGTGATGCTGGGGTGGCGCTGAGTGGTGCTGTGGTGGTGCTGAGTGGTGCTGAGTGGTGCTGAGTGATGCTGGGGTGGCGCTGAGTGATGCTGTGGTGGCGCTGAGTGGTGCTGCTGAGTGATGCTGTGGTGGTGCTGAGTGGTGCTGTGGTGGTGCTGAGTGATGCTGTGGTGGTGCTGAGTGATGCTGTGGTGGTGCTGAGTGATGCTGTGGTGGTACTGAGTGGTGCTGTGGTGGTACTTAGTGATGCTGTGGTGGTACTGAGTGGTGCTGAGTGATAATGTAGTGGTGCTGAGTGATGCTGGGGTAGCGCTGAGTGATGATGTGGTGATGCTGAGTGGTGCTGTGGTGGTGCTGAGTGATGCTGGGGTGGTGCTGTGTGATGCTGTGGTGGTGGTGAGTGGTGCTGTGGTGGTGCTTAGTGGTGCTGTGGTGGTACTGAGTGGTGCTGTGGTGGTGCTGAGTGGTGCTGTGGTAGTGCTGTGGTGGTGCTGATTGATGCTGTGGTGGTGCTGAGGGTGGAGAGCTTCCACTTCTAATTGTATACGCCTATGATACATAGATGCACCAAACATTTACTCGCTATTCTCGTTGCTACCACCATGCTTACATAAAACATGCATGCCTTTAAAACAGCCTCTTTGTTTCAATTACAGCCTGTGCTCTATGCAGAATGTTCATTCTTGAGAAACTAGCTATGTGTCCAGGTCTCTGTATAAATTAGATAAAGCTACCTGTGCGGAATTAAACGTTCTAAACACACACTGTGGTAACTTCCAAAAAAGTTAAAGTTATATTTTTTAAGTAAAAGAGATGGTTTGCTTAAGTGTAAGGTTCTCGTGCTACATGGGACTTTCCTTTTATAAAATGAACCCAAAAATCCAGTAAATCGTGCTTGTTTTGAATCACGGTGAAAGGAGAAAGCAGCGTGCAGACAGCAGCAGTGAGAAGCGATTCAAACACGTTGTTTTCATTCATGCGAAGGGTTTGCTAGGCGGTGATGTCAGAGTCTGTAGCAGCTCTGACCTGGGGGATGCAGACGTGTGCGCGCGCGTGTGTGGAGGAAGAAAAGAGCTGGTGAATTAGAAGGAGGACCTCCCCTCGTCTCTCCCTGATAAAGATGGCGAGAGAAATCCAGACCCTCAAATGGTCACAAAACTGATCAGTCTCTTCTCGTAACAGGCACAAGCATCCGATGTTGTAAAGTTTTCTACAAGGCTCGTCTGTTCTTCGAAGTAGGAGTATGCTTCTCTGTGTAAAGTAAATAGGCAGACCCTTTCCTATCAATTGTATTTAATCCATTAAATAAGCACTCATGCCATTCATTATTTAAAAAACAAAATCGACACTCATATTTTCCCAGACAATGCCGGTAGATATTTTTTTTTTTAAAAACATCTTCACACAATGAAGAAAAATTGTGCTCAGAAACTCATTGCAAGGGAGAGCACGTTTGTTTTAGTTCATTCATGATTTTCTGCAGAACTTCGCCTTGACCTAGACAGCGGCTGCAGGGGGAAGCAATCCCCCTCGCTGCATAACATTACAGCAGAATAGCTTGGAAAAAAGCGCGTTCGTCTTGTTCGGCTGCCGCTGGCCACGGTGAGGCGGCCAACGCTTTTCACAACAGCAGCCATACATAGTACTATGGGTAGCGAAATGCGTCATAACCCAGGAAACCTCAGACAAGAGAAACTAAACAGTAGGCGAAGCATTCCCGTCAAACAGAAATCACCATATTGAAGTAATAAACAAGAAACACGAGGGAGGAATGTTGGGGTAATTAAAGCTGGCCGAGCGCGCGCTGGGGAAAATTCACACTTGAATGCCTTAAGTCGGAAGGGTGGGAGGGAACCTTTGAAGTGTGAAGCTCTCGGCATTGCTGTGGCGGGTCTGAAGCGCGTGCATGGGCACATGAACTGCATGTAATCCGAATCCGCGCTTGGTTCAAAGACTTTGTTTTAGCTACAATAGATCGACATCTGCAATGCGCAAGCGCATTGGCAGAGGTCGACCTAAAAACCTGTCTAAGAAGGCCAAAGTCTGTGGGGAAGTGACTGAGGGATCTTATTGCTGGCGCTGCAAAGATACTCGGTTTTAGCCTTATTTACCTTGAGAGCTTTAGAGGTCAGACAACCGGTGATTTTACGTATACAAAGGTGGAAGATCTCATAGGGAGCAGGCAGCTAAATCCACTGAGATGATAAGAAGGGTATTGTCCTCATAATTCACGGCATCCCGATCACGGATCAGCTGAGCGAATGGGCTCAGTTAGATATTAAATGGAGTGGGGCTCAGTGCTGAGCCCTGTGGGATGCCCTCATTGATAGATCCAAACTCTGACTAGAAAGGAAGGAGATGAATTGCTTCGGCTCTGTTATCAAGATAAGATGAGCACCACTTTGGTGCTATGTCCCTGACACCTATTTTGGCCATCCTGGATACCAAGATCTCATGGGAACGAGTGTCAAAGGCAGGCCACAGATTTAATAAGAGATGGGCAACAAAGTTGCCATTGTTGGTTGCCCTCCTGAGATCGTCTATGACAGAGACCATGGAGGCTCTAGGTCAATGTGTGGGCCGAATGCCTAACTTGGCCCAGTCTAGCAGATTGTCACTCTCGAAATAAGTAGAGCGAGTCAAGTTCCCATGCTTTTTCAGAATTTTTAAAGGAAGCAGTAAAATAAGCCAAAAATGGTTGTGGATGGTAAGATCAGCTATAAGCTTATTCAATAGTGGCATCACCCAGGCTTTCTTCCACTCAGTGTGGGGGACAACCGTGGATGTCAAAGAGACATTACAAAGAGTGCGCAGAGTGTCCAACACAACACACGCAAGAAGCTTCCAAATTCTCGGAGGAATAGATTCAGTCAGAGAACACGAGGACGAGGAAATGGAGCCTGCAAGATACTGACAGCTTTCGTCAGATATCTGGCCAAAATCCCTACGAGAGGGTGATGTGGTCACAGTTCCCACATAAGAAGAGGACAACGCCTGGCTGTTTGCCTTTATCTTGGTCAATGGTCAGAGAAAACCTGTTGGCAAAGGCTACAAAACAGTCATAAAGCTAGTGATCTGCTCCTCAAATAGAAAGTGATGTGTCACAAGTGGACAATGAGAAATGGGAGTGAGGAGGATGTTGCAAAATAGTGATTTGTATTTGTTAAAGAGTCCTTACACCTGGAGCTCTGTTGGCTCTAATGTTGACTGAACAGAAACTGGAGCAACAACAGTATAAAAATGCAAACATGTTGAGACCTTTCAAGCAAGAATGTGAACAAAACAGAAAACTGAAACAGAGAGGTTAATAATATAACCATGTTTCGAGAACTTTCCTGAAGGAGAGTGAATAGTTAACGTTTTGAAGATCGCTTGGCGATGTCTTCCAGATAGCAGGAGCTTCAACCTAAAAAATCTTCCACCCAGATGGTCTTTACAAAAATGTGGAATACTCAGTTGAGTTGCAGGAGCTGACATAAGCTTTCGTGCGGGGGGGTAGCTAGTTAGTCTTCTAGAGATAAACTGAGGGTCTTACCATAAGGATATTGGTGGACAATACAAAGCATCTGGACATTATCTATTGTTATACAGGAAATCAGTATAGATCACTTAAAATGGGTTTCAAATGACAGAAGCGGAAAGCCCCTGTTACAACAATCTGATTTTGAATAGTATTTAGAAGGCACGCCAACCAAGATTTTGTATCTAGCTAGAGACTGTTGCAATAATGTAGACTTCAACATATGAAGGGTGCAACACAAGTGTGTCTGCTCTTAGTCGACATCTGAGGCAATATAAAGCTGATTCATCTCATGCCGAAGATGCAGGAGGAAATAGTAGCGTATATCTGAAGGGGGATGCATCAATATTTATGCTCAAGTTCTTCATGTCTTCGAAGAAGGCAGACAGAGCCCAAAGTCTATGGGCCAGAGGAGCGGATGCCACATATTATGACTGCCATCAGTCACTAGAATTTCCATAGTGTCTGTTTTAAGTTTCAGCCAGAGATTGCCCATCTAGTTGTTTCTGCTAGACGACAAGTTAGCATGGAGAAGACATCATTCAAGGGATCCTGCGACGAGTATATTTTGGAGAAAAACAGACGAAATGTTGCTTGCTTATTTGAGGTTCTGACATAGTAACCAGAAGTGTTACCCCCTCAAACAACAATACAGTTCTATATTGTACCTGCCAATGAAGAGTGTCTAGCCACTCTCATAATAAAGTACAGCTATTGCAGGAACATTATCATTCAGTCCATAAATCTATCGGTATGTTCATTCGTCTGAACTTAGTGGCAGGACAATTTTCGCCCTGGAGCGGAAGTGAATCTGTGTTTATGGAAATCTAGAAGTTAGTGGGAAAAAGTACGGTATTAAAGACTCTCTTTACAATGATGACCATCAACATGCATCATTCCATGAAATGCATTTCTTTATGTATGTATGTCTGCAAAAGGGAATGCTATTAGGAACAAGTTAAGGTGGATGCTCACAGACTGGAAACAGAAGTGATGTCAACCTACCAGGAGCAGTCCCATTTTTAGGTACATTAGCAGTATTTGGTGTAACCTCATTAATCTTTGGAGAGGTCATGGGGGAGGGGGCGTCCAGATTCATTCATTATGGTGAGGCTATTGCTTTCAATCAATCAATCAGGGGATTTTATAAGCGCACTACTCACCCGTGAGGGTCTCAAGGCGCGGGGGTGTCAGCAGTTCCTTATCAGTCGAAGAGCCAGGTCTTCAGAACCTTCTTGAAGGTGTTCAGGGAAGGGGCGCGTCTGATGTTGGTGGGGAGCTCGTTCCACAGCTTGGCCGCGATGTAGGAGAATGATCTTCCCCCTGTTCTGGCTCTGCGGATGCATGGGGTTTGGACGAGGAGAAGGTTGGCAGAACGGAGGTTTCTTTTGGGTACCTGGAGGTTGATTCTGTCGTTGAGTTATTGCGGTCCGGTGTTGTGTAGACCTTTGTATGCGTGGATGAGTATCTTGAAGGTGAATCTTTGAGGGTATCCCGCCCCGAGCATCTAGGATGGTTATCAAATGATTGTGAAAGAGCCAGAAGGAGTTTTTGCTTTTTTTGATTAACCAGAATTGTATACCAAATGGGTGAAAGTACTGACCTATTGTATGCACATACAAGTACACTGTTCACTTCACTGCGAGTCACTGCAGGTGTCTCCAGGGGAGGCTCCGCTGTTGGAGCAGAGGAGTGGCACTCCACTTTAAATACTCCCATACCCCTGAAAAATAAAATGGTAATTTATTACCATTTTATTGTTCTTTATCGTCCCGAACAGGATGGGAGCGGGATGCTTGTTGGGGGCGTGGCTAATTACGCAATGGCGGCAGACGTGCCTGGGTAGAGCTCCGAGTGAGACTCCCCTGCCACAGGCCATTTCTCCGTCTTTTTAGCCCGTAAATGCCTGTAATTGCTGTCGAGTGACTGCCAGACACTCTTCTGTTGGCCGCCAAAGTTTGGGATGGCTGGCACACTCGGAACCGCACGGGTGGACACGAGCGCTGTCTGTCCGCTCGGTGCTCCATTGCGGAACGGCGTGAGAAACTAGGCGAGGCCGGGGATCCGGCCGGCCTTGTGGACCCACCGGAGCGGATTGCTGCCTTTCGCCCTTTGTCCGGGATTGAGCGCTGCCTGACCTTCCCTCGAAGGGGCTGACGGGGAGATCGGAGCTGCGGAGCGGGGCCGGCCCCTGCTGGCCCACGTGGCGGTGGAGCCCGAGCAGCCGGACCGACGTGGAGGTGCCCCCCCTGCCGCAGTGACCAGGTGTGACGTCCCGAAGCTTCCCTGAGGCCTCTGGAGTGTCTCCCTCGCCGGCTGGGTGCCGGCTTCCCCTGAGGATCCAACTGCGGAGTTGCTGCCCGGAGCCCCCACCGCTGGACAGTTGGACCTACCCGAGCCCGGGGACGCGGCCTCCTGCACAGGCCCGGAGCTGCGGAGGGCCGACGATCAGATCGAGCGAAGTGAGGAGCGCGGTGGGGCACACCATCTCGGCACCCCCCCCTCACGCGAACTTGCTGGGCCCGTGGAGCCGAGCCCCTAGAGCCATCACCACAGCGGAGGGGAGCTGCCCGGGACGGAAGACACGGCCTACACGTTGGGCCGGGTGGCGGCTGAGACCGGCTTCGCGGAGGTGATTCAGAGGCCCATACTTTTGGCTTTGAGCGTGGTGGGGGGAACAGAGTGTCGCACCACCGCCCCCCCCCCCAACTGACTTTCAATGACCGCGGCGCCCTGTCGGATCCTAAGGGCTGCCCACGCTGCGGAGGGGGTAGTTCATAGGTGATGTCCTGCAGACGCTGGATGACTTGAACTGCTGCGGGGGTGCCCCTGACCACGCACCGCCAACCTTGATCTGCCCTGACACTGGGACCCGGCTCGGGGCGTGCAGCGCTCCATCCCCCCCGCTGAGCCGCGGCGAGGAGACAACAGCGGTCCTTGGCCATAACTTGCCCGGTGAAGGCGCTTGCTCGCTCACAAAGCGGTTTGCCATATCCCTGAACCGCCTGACTTTGACAGTGATACCTACACGACGCACGAGGGAGCTGTGAGGAGCTGGAGAGCGCATCTGTCCGGACTGCTTGGACTCACTCCACCCCCCATTCCGAGAGGCCTCCAGTCACTTGTGCCATAGTGCGACTCTTTGCACTGCACCATTGGCCAGCCAAGACGCGGTCGCTCATGTCGGGGGGACCCAAAACGAGAGCTGTAACAGGCAACGCGCAGGTGAAGGAAAAAATGGCGAAACAGATGGAGGTGGACCACACTGCATCCAAGCTGGACACGATGTTGGCGGCCATGGAAAGGCTTGAGGAATCGATGCAACAGAACCGGGCCTCCTTAGAAACTAAGATCGACAGCGTGGCAATAGACATGACGCATCTCCGCGCTGATCACAAAAAACTGTCGGAGAGGACGACGATGCTAGAGACCGCAGTAACGGACCAGACTCCCAAAATATCCCAGATGGATAAACATGTGCAGAACCTTCTCAACAGGGTGGAGTTCCTAGAGGATCGCGCGGAGGATGCGGAAGGGCGGGCGAGGTGGAACAACATCCGCATTGTGGGTCTGCCGGAGCGATGGGAACCCCGGGAGGCTCCAGAGCACGTGGAGCGGTGGATCAGAGACATTCTCCCAGAAGGTACCCTCTCACAGCACTTTGTAGTGGAGCGCGCTCATCGCGTACCGTCTAAACCCCCTCTGAGGGCTCCAACCCTCGGCCCATGCTCATTCGAGTGCTGAACTATCGAGACCGGGACACTGTCCTGCGGGAGGTCAGGAAATTGGAGGAGGTCAAAGTGGACAATGCCACAATTATGTTCTTCCCGGACTATACGATACAAGTACAGCGACAGCGGCATTCCTTCCTGGAGGTCAAACAGCGACTCCGCCGCATGGCACTCAAATACTCCCTGCTATTCCCTTCTCGCCTGCGAGTTATAGCTCATGACAAAACGTATTTCTTCAACACTCCGGAAGCTGATGAGACTTGGCTTGACTCGGGCATTGTTCTGGACCCGGGTGGCCCGCCCCTGAGATCCTGCCGTGGAGGAGGCGCTCGTCGACGCCGGCGCAGGAGACACTCGACGGCGAGCTCGGTGCGCCCAGAGGCGAACATTGGCCCTACTCCAGAACACCGTCATGAGGAGCAACGAGAGGCGATCCGCAGAGTGGCAGAGATCAGCGGGTCACAGCAGGATGCTCCGGCCGCGGGTGCCAGTCCTGGCGCCATGGGGAGTGATGATGACTATATATATGGCCTACCGGATTCGCAGGTGTCACTTGAACTCCCGGATGTCACACCACAGACTGCTGATTTGCTCCATTAGCACTGTTGTGGGCTCCCTGACTGTTGGAGAGGAGGGAGCTACACTTACCCACGACTTCTGTGCCCCCACACCATTGTTGACCGGGGAGCCCACTGCGCCGACTCGAAGGGCACTGAGGAGTGACCCGAACTCGGAGTCACAGGCCTTCAACACTGAGCGACCTGGTGGCCCACTGAATAGAGGAAGCCCTACCGCAGGTGGGTCATGTAGGGGGGGTTGGGCGTGCTGCCCCCTGATGGTAAGTCCTGCAGGTGAACTATCCGAAGTGTCTGTGGGCTTGCTGCCGCCTAGACAGCGCTTGGAACTGTGCGCCTTCGCCGTCATTGGGCTGTGCGATAATGAACGCCTGTGGCATGGGAGGAGTGCCCATGTCATTACTGCATGTATCACAAGTACATTTAACTCACGTGCTTAGCAAACCCCCCTACATTATTTTAGAACGTACGAACAGTTAGTGCTCACTAGAGCGTTTGGACGACGGCATGTTTCGCAGTCGCCCTTTTGGCATTATTATTCAATGTTTAACAGTTACAGGACTGGTGCTAATTCCCCCTCCCCTTACTGTGTGTAGGAGAATTGGAGCGAATTGGTGGGCAATGAATATGACATTATGTGATGATTTGAACTGGTGGGACGCAATTTGCGGTGCGGTGGGCGTCCGGGGTGGTGGAGAAGAAATGTTTCAATGGCTGTGGTTAAATTCTGCACTTGGAATGTACGCGGTATGCACACCCCCTCATGTCGCTATCAGGTGTACTCGTATCTCAAGCGACATCAGGTACAGATAGCGCTATTACAAGAGACACACCTGACAGGACCTGAGGCACTTACCCTGCGCCGCCGCTGGAGAGGGCAGATATATGCTACAGGCTACTCGGCTTATGCGCGTGGGGCTCTCATATGGATTCGCCCTGGGGTCCCCTTTGCTATGACGCATAGCAACATAGATGAGGAAGGTAGATATGTGCTACTTCAGGGCAAACTAGACGGCCAACACATAGCCCTGGCATCTATATACGCTCCCAACATCGACCATGGATGCTTCCTCACACACTTGTGGACAGCACTTGCAACATGGCCGGGAATACCGCTACTACTAGGAGGCGACTATAATTGTGTCCTGGATGTAGTGTTAGATAGGTCCACCCCTCCTTTGGCAAGTGCGACGATGCACGGTACGTCGCACGCATTTGCTGACTGGGCAGCGCAGTGGGATCTCGCTGACGCTTGGCGCTGCCGCAATCCCACCACACGGACTTACTCATACTATTCCTGTGCCCACGCACTACATGTCAGACTCGACAGATTCATGCTGACCAGCGATCTCTTGCCATTAGTCACAGACTCCCAGTACCTGGGTCGCACTCACTCGGACCACAATCCACACACCCTTGACTTCGCATGGGAGCGCCCGCACCCGCCAGTACCCACGTGGCGCCTCCAACCTGGTGTGCTGTTCGATGCTCCCTTCCGGGAACTGCTCTCGAACCGTGTCTTACAGTACTTGAAGACAACACTGATACTGCATCCACCCCGCAGGTTGAATGGGATGCATTCAAAGTAGTGGTGAGGGGCCATTGTCTGGGGGCACAGGCGGGATTACGACGCCAGTAGATAGGGACCTGACACAAATAGAGACGGAACTACTGACGGGCGAACGGGAGGCGGTGGAGGGAGACGAATCGACCTTATTGGATGCGCGCGGGAGGCACGCGCAGCTCCTTGACAGACTGAAGAATTTGAATTATGCAGCACACTCGGCGCGCATGCATCACGCTGGAGATAAAGCTGGCAAGCTTCTGACCTGGCTGATCAGAAGGGACACCCAAACACTGCCAGTGATGTCGATCCGCACGGCGCAGGGGGATGTGGTCTACACCCAGAGGGCTATCCATGAGGCATTTTCGAGCCATTACAGGGCCTTGTACTGCTCCCGCTTGAGGGCGACTGCAACAGAGATCACTGAGTACTTATCAGGCCTCCCATTGCCGACGATCACTAATGCGCAGTGTGAGGAACTGGGTGCGCCGTTCACTGCAGAAGAACTCCGGTCTGTAATATACTCTCTTTCAAACGGCAAGTCCCCCGGACCGGATGGCCTGCCGGCGGAGTTTTATAAGGCGTACTCCACCATTCTCATTCCCGAATTGCTGCGGGTGTACGCGGCGGCGATACGGGAGGCAGTCCTTCCTTTGTCCCTGAACGAGGCTGTGATCTCTCTACTGAAACCTGACAAGGATGCATTAAACATGGGGTCTTACCGGCCACTTGCTCTCCTTAACACGGATTATAAGATCCTAGCTTCTGCGCTGGCCCAGAGATTGGCACCTTTGGTCCCTGCACTAGTGCATGCAGACCAGAACGGATTTGTCCCTACCCGCAGCACGTCTTACAACATTAGACGGCTCTTTCGAGTGCAGAGTCTGGCAGTGTCCCGGTGGCCACACTCGGGGTGTGTGGTGCTCGATCTTGAAAAGGCGTTCGACTCGGTGGAGTGGCCCTACCTAGCGCTGGTGCTGGAAAAGTTTGGACTGGGTGCGGCTTACCTCCGAATGGTGGAACTCCTCTACTCGGCTCCTGTAGTGCGGGTTCGAACGAACAGGCTCTTTTCGGACCCGATTCGTGTCCGCAGGGGCACGAGACAAGGGTGTCCTCTCTCCCCACTGATATTCGCGCTCATGATGGAGCCACTGGCGACACTACTACGTGCCTCTGGCGAGACTTGGGGGATCCGGTTAATGGATGGGATGCACTCAGTATCGCTATATGCCGATGACTTATTACTCTATGTCAGGGACCTGACCTGTTTCCCCCGCGCACTAACAGACATATTCAGAACCTTCGGCGAAATGTCGGGGTTGCGCGTCAATTGGGCGAAGTCGGGGGTGTACTCTTTCGCAGCGGACACCCCTGAGTGTGACGTCACGGTAATGGGCGAGCGGCTCCTTTGGTACCCCACAGTATTCCGATATCTGGGGATCCATGTATACCGCGAACCCGCGGACCTACTGGACGGCAACCTCACGAGAGCGATTTCCTCGCTCACAGCGCAAGTTTCCTTCTGGAACACTCTTCCGCTGAATGTGCCCAGCCGTATAGCTCTGGCGAAGGCAATCGCTTTGCCTAGGCTACTGTATTATTACGCAAACTTGCCGGTCTATGTACCAGTTCGCACCTTTCGCGAGCTAGAAACTATGCACAGGCGATTGATTTGGAACAAAGGCCGCCCCAGGGTGGCGTTGAGAACCCTTTATGCTGCGACCGAGAGTGGTGGGCTGTCGGTCCCGAACCACGAGCTGTATTACCTGGCTGCACAACTGCAGTGGGTAGCTTACTGGCTGAGTGGGCGTAATTTGAGTGACACGGCCACTACAGAGACTATCCTGTCGGTCTCCCAGATACATGCACTGTTTCATCCCTTGGCTAGGTCACGTGTTCAGAGCCAACTCCACCTTGAGGTGGCGAGGAAGTGCTTGATCAGAAGCCTGAAACTCACTGCAGCGGTAAAGCCATACGCGCCCAACCTGCCACTACTGGGTACGCCCTGGGGATCCGGGATACTCACGGCGCCTCTGCTGGAAAGCTGGGGAGCGGCTGATTTAGAAAGCTTGGGCTACCTATTTGCGGAGGGTGCACTGCTCCCTTTCGGGACACTAGCAGACAACACAGGGTTACCGGCAGGACAATTCCTGACTCATGCGAAACTGATGCACACATTGACGAGGGCTTGGGGACCACTGGCGGAGGAACCACCGATACACCTGCTTATCCAATACTTGCATGTGATGGGCCACGGCTCTCATCTCATACATTGGATTGCTCAAGCGTTACACACACACAATTCTCCCCTCAACGCCTGCGAGACAAATGGACGACTGATAGAGGACGGGACTGGACTGACAAAGAGTGGGCGAGAGTGCTAGCTGGATCGCTACATATACCGCGCAATGCACGCTTCAAGATTATACAGTACTATGTGATCCACCGAGCATATCTGTCCCCGGACAAAATTAATCGGTACTTTGGACTCACTGCGACAGCATGCCCTAAGTGTGGACTTGTGGACGCACAGTTTTTACATGTCCTCTGGTCCTGCGCTTTGCTGCAGCCTTATTGGACTGCAGTGTCGACTGCCCTGGCGAACGCAACTGGGGGCACCTTACCAAATACTTGGGAAGCTTGTCTGTTGGGGTTATTTAAAAGAACGAAACAGACGAAGGTTCAAGCGAGATTCTGGGATCTAGGACTGATTACGGCAAAACGTCTCATTACTAGGCGTTGGAAGCATAATGTGCCCCCCCCAAACGGTGCAGTGGCGTCGCTCGCTGGATAATTGGGCAAGAGCTGAGAGTGTGGCATTGCACCGAGAGGAGACGGCAGGGCTCAGGTGTGTTTACAGCGTTTACCCCATGCTGTCCAGTACCACTTCTAGTGTTACTCTCGCACCCGCCCCCCCCTCCCTTTCTACCTCCCCCCCTCTCGCCACGACATTTCCCGCACGCCCTGCTGTACACGAGGAGACTGCCTCGATCACCATGTTCCTGCCGACAAGTCACACTCAGTTGCACTCCTCTCAGAAGCACAAGCTCCCCACATACGCACATGATCACAGTTAGACACCACCTGGTTAATGGTTTCCTATATATCTAGGATTGTTCCTTATGGTTAATACTTTTCAAAATGCAATTTTTGAATGTGCAATATCTTGACGATGTGAACAACTGACCTATTTCTCCGGTCATGGTATACCTTGAGTGCTGTACGGAATAAGACTAAGATATGCAGTCACTATACAGAGGTTCTTTGCACCAACGCTGGGCACTGCAACTACTGAACATTAATGTATCATGCATATGCTGGTTGCTATATGAACCTGTCATGCTGTTTACCCGTACACCTGTTAGGTTGGCTCTTTGCTACCATACCTCCATGAGGGTGTGGTGGTCCACGAAGCCTGAGACATACTATCTTATGTAACAGCGCCGTTTATTCGATATGACTGCATATGTGTAATACTGTACAATGACAAAATGCAATAAACATATTCAAACAAAAAAAATGGGAGCGGGATGCTTGTTTCCGGTCCAGGGAGGACCTGGCTTGGCAATTTTGTCTGGGCTGTTCCCATGAGGCACAGGGTCAAGACTAATTTGCATATGGCCAGGTCTAAACCTGGGTGGCATGGTGAGCAAAAGAACGATGGATTTAACCCAGATCTCTTGACTGGGGGCGAATGTATGATTTATTCAGCATTCCGTCCATCATTTGTTTGCATAGCAGGTAACAGTATTACCAGCATGACAGCAGCGTCGCGATTGGCTTAGGGGAGTCTGGGAGCCTGTGTTCTTTCGCGTGTCGACCGAAGAGGATGGAGGAGCGGCGACAGCCAGCAGGTAGGAGAAAGATTCTTTTTTTTTCTGACCCTCCCCATACTATTCCATGGCAGCCATCACTGGATGACAGTTCATTGATGAAGAAACCAGACACAACAAAAATATCTTAAAGCAGTCTAAATATTTATATATGTATAGTAATAGTAAATACATGGTCTGATCAGTATCTGTCCAACAAGGTACAATGCACTGTGGTGCAACCGGCCTGTGTGGCTCTCCAAACACTATTTTTTTCATTTGCTTGAGAGTTAAGTTCTGAAATGCCTTTGGAAGGTTTGAAAGGGGGAAGCAGGGCTGTGGCAACCATGGGTGCAGCAGGTACAGTGATATTACAGCCACGAGCCCTTCGGGGTCTTTTTGAACCCTGAAAATTGCTGTACTTCCTTCCCCGACAGAAGCGCAAGAGGCCATTTTCCTTGCTTGCACGAGGGCTCATTGAATCCTTGCTAAGCTTCTGTGGGAAGGAGGTCTGACAGCGACATTTCAGTGCACCTGCAGTTTAGAAGGTTGAGTTATTTAAATAATTTTGAATTGTAGCAGTCTGTTTTCATGGATTCCTGCAGTGCTTAATTTGTATTAAAAAAAATACAATAATAAGTGCCAGGGCTCTCGTCAGGAAGCCACTGCAGCTTGCATCACACATTGCCCAGCCATGCTGCCAATGATAGTAACAGCACAACTACTAACCATCACACTCCTACAAGTGTGACAATTCAGACTATTTCAGGCCCTCAAAGCTATAAGAATGGCTCGGCAACAAGTAATAATTATTAAATCAATGTACATTAAAAATGACTATATGTTGTTGTGGTCATCTCTAAATTAGCCAGACAACACCACCTTGTGGCAGACTGTCATAAGTGCCAGTGTTGACAATTAAGTGCTGGTGCCGAGCACCAGAAACCACTGGCTCAAATTAAGCACTGGATTGCTACATGAATTAATAAAATTCATTTACATGTGAGTAGGGAACGCAGACGAAGAATACCATGTTTATTTAGTTGAGGGAAAGAGCAGCGAGCCATGTTGCTGCTGCTTTACACTAAGTAAAAGTGTAATTTCATGGTTATAGATTTCGCCGCATATCTCCACTCAGTTAATTCAGAGAATTACTTGTTACAATTTCACTTCGGTGTACCGCAGAGTGCATGTTTACAGTGCAAGGTTACAGACATTATTGCTAGTCTAATTAGTTATATGACAAGATAATGAACATGCTAAAAATGTTCTGTGCATATCTATGGTGGCCAGGACCATCACATGAGACACAAGGTCATTTTTTTCCAATATATTTAATGTAACATAAACAATTATTATGGCAATTTAGAAAGCTGTGTCATGTATTTGGCTATATTTATTATGGCATACTTGCACATTGAGGTGCCTCATCATATATACTTTAAAAAAGATCATGTTAATGTTGATTGAAGTTTATAAAAAAAAAATCTCCAATGGCCACAGTCATTTTTTTATTGTTTACTTCAGGTTTATTGCAGGTGATGTGTCCTCTTGGCCTGCCTTTGAGTAACAGCTCTACCTATCCAGCATCAGCAATAAAAAAAACATGTTTTATCTTTGAGATGCGTACCAGCAGTGTGGCTTTGCCAGTGCTTGTTTTAATGTGGAACGCCTGCAGTGCTGATGTCTCTCTTGTAACTATCCTCTTTGTGGGGATGTTTACACGTCTGCTGCATGTGGTGCAACTGTGGGATGCAGCTGTTCCACTACTGCCCATGCTTTACCCGTCCCATTATTAGGGAATCTTGAACTGCTGCTTCCATGCTGTATGTGGTTTTTGTGTGTGGGGAAAGTTTACACCACTGTTGCCTATGATCAGGGCAACTGGAATTATGCAGAAAGTAAGGACCAAATTATATGGTATGGTTTACTAAATTATGCAGCCAAAAAATGGTAATTATGCGGCATAATGCGCCACATTTTGTGATAGTATTAGTTCATTATTCTGTCATTTCAAGTTAACATTGTCTTTTCAAAGGTTTATTCTTATTTGTACTTGTTAATCATCCAAATACATAAATATACAACTGAAAGGTGAACGGCTAATCTTTGCAAAGTGCCTTCTGCTGCACAGTAACATGCGTTGCTGCATTTTTAATATCTTTTGATCTGTTTGAGCAAGAAATAATTTTTGCAAATTATGCAGCAGGCAATGGGTTATGTGGCAAATGCAGCAAATCCATAATTATGCCAAACATGGCACAGAATTGCATAATTCCAGTGGTCCTGCCTATGATATAACTTATGCGTGGATGAAGCTTGACCTCCGGCCGCCAACGATGTACTTTTTTGTGTGTGACCAACGCACGGAGGGTTTCTGCCCATTTAACTGTCCAGTGAATCCGGCAAAAACACCACAGTACAAAGCCTACAACTATTAGATTTATCCAGTCTTGTTGGCAAATGGGTAAGGACATTGACAATGCATTGCACAGATTTTTTCCTATGCTACCCTCTGAAGTCTACCATCATGAGTGCTGGATGTTAAAAAAAAAGTTAGATACTGGTAAAAGCCAAACTGATGAAAGTTGGAGGGAAGATGAACGCCACCTTCTATTTTCGGAATTCTAGCCAGGCGTATCCACGGCATAGCACAGAGCTTTTCTCTGTATATACCTATATTTCTCACTTTGAATGGGACTTTACTTTTGTTGTCAAGGTTCTGCTTTCAAACTGCTCCCAACCTCCAGAATACCACAATGAAAGGAGATTTAAAAAAGTAAAACACAATTATCTACATTAGCACTCGTCGTGCCGTCATCAATAATTTGCACTGCTGTAATATTTATGCCCAAAGTGCATCACAGATGTAGGATGAAAGCCCATCGCCCATGCCTAGTGTGGCCATGCATAATGTGATGCACCTAATGATCAGCCCACAAAAGGCAAATGCCCTACATGGGAGGCCTTGCACTTGGATGCCGCCAAGACCTGGAACCGTAATTAGCCATTAGCATCAATGCGTCTCAATGCTTGACAGATTCCAGGTCATTGGCTTACTGCGCTGCAGAGGATATGCGTCAGTTCTGCGGAATCCACAAATGGGCTGGCAGAGTACCTTCAGGCCTACTTTTAAGGGTTCAGGACAGAGGTGGCAGCACTTGGAAGGACAGCACTTACTGATGGCAGGGCCAATGTGCTGGGTTCAAGGTTGTTGGAAGCCTGTTCTGTTCCTGAGGCTTCTGATCAAGAGACCAGTCAACTAGCCCCTAGAGTCACTATGGGCCCTGGGTTTAGAGATGCAGGTCCAATCATTCTCACCCATGCAAGAGGCAGCTGGGTACCAAGTCTGCACAGCAAGGCAACAGTATTTCAGGGCAGCAGTCCAGCAGAGTAGCAGTCCTTTCAGCAGCACAGCAGTCCTTCTTCCTGGCAGAGTCCACAGGTCCAAATGTGTACTGAATAGTTGGGTCTAAAGGTCCAATATCTATACCTGGTGCCCACTTTGAAGGAAGCTTTTAGAGGTTTCCACCCCCCTGAGGTTTCAGGCATCTCCTTCCTTCCTGCCCTGTCCCCAGGTTGTCTGAGGTCGCAAAAGACCAGTGTCAAAACCCTTGTGCAACTGCTCAGGCAGAGTCTTTGGGATGGGACAGGGTGGTAGGTGACAGTTTCCCCTCCTCGTTAACCCAGAGGTTTACAGTGCATGGAATCATACCTCCCACACTGTTTACGGTGTGGGAGTATGATTTCAACATGTTTGATAACAAACATGACAGGGTTCGTTACAGCCAGCTAAGAGATGGTCATCGCGTAGTGACGCATGGCCACTCTATGTATCGTATTGGCTGATGGACTTACGACACGGGAAAATGGACTCCGAAGGTTGTAGGGGTGTCCTGCTCATGCAGGGGCACCCTCACATTTAGAACCAAGCAACCTGCCTTCAGGATTAAAAGGCCTGCCTTAGGGGTGACCTATAGGTTTTAAGTGCAGTGACCTCAGATATATGGAAACCTATATCTGTCGTAAGTGGTGCTAGCACACGCTTACACAGGCTGCAGTGGTAGGCCTGTAGTTACAGTTTGAGTGATCTCCCATGAATGGCACAATACATGCTTGAGCCCATGGGGGACCCCTGGTGTACATATGCCCTGGTTAACTTAGTACCACATACTAGGGGCTTGTAAGTGTACACCAGTAGCCAATCTGGGGTGTACCTAGGTACTCACCATAGCCAATTTAGGGGAGAAAGCACAGAGACTGGGGTCCTGATTAGCAGGATCCCAGTCAGAAATAGAATAGCACCAGGCAAAAAGTGGGTGTAACCATAAAAGCAGATTCTACTTTCCTACACATATCCATGTATCACTGTCTGGGAGCAATACACAAAGACCAACTGTCAGCTAAACCTGGTCAATTGACCCATGATTAGACTGCAGACACCAAATGGTTAAGAAAATTCCAACTTCTTAAAAGTGGTATTTTCAGAATTGTGACTAAAAATATGACTTTGCTATTAAAGAAGCATTTCAATTTAAATTCCTCAGACACCAAAGTTGATCTTTCTACCTGCCCGCAACTGAAAGCTATCACTTATTAAATGTAATAAGATAACCCCAATGTTATCCCATGGGGAAGGCAAACCTTGCACAAATTTAAGATTTTTTCACTACCAGAATATGTCACATTTACAAGTGAATGTCCTCCTACATTTTACATACACTTCACCCTGCCGTATGGGTTGTTTAGGGCCTACATTAGGAGTGACATGTATATTAAAAAAGAAGGTTTGGGCCTGGCAAAAGGTTTGCTTTGCCAGGTTGAAATGGCAGTTAAAAACTGCAAACCCAGGCTGTAATGGCAAGCCTGAGACAAGGTTAAGGGGCAATTTAAGCGGGTGGCACAATGAGTGCTGCAGACCCACTAGTAGAATTTAATCTACAGGCCCTGGGTACATGTAGTGGCATTTTACTAAGGATCTATAAGTAACTTAAGAAGTGCCAATTGGGTGTAAACCAATTTCACCATGTTTTAAGGAGAGAGAACAAGCAATTTAGCGCTGGTTAACAGTGGGATAGTGTGCTGAGACGTATAAACAGCAATAATGAAGTCAGCAAAACAGGAGGGTGGAAGGCAAAGAGTTAGGGGATAACCGAGCCAAGGATGCCAGATCTAACACTAGGTAAATGAATGTGTGACAAGTAGCATTTTGGGACATGTTACCACAGTTAGCTCAGAGTCAACTGGCTCTCACAAAAGTCCTCCAGTTGCAGAACCTTGTGAATAGAAGACATAAGTAACATTTCATGCCTCAGTCTCCTCACCCATCCTGGACCCCTAAACAAAGCAGAATTACAAGAGAAGTTTGCACTGCTGCTGCCGATGCAGGACCTGTTTTGCTAAGCTGTTCATCCTGCGTTTCTCTGTCAGGGAAGCTTGCGGTGCTGCTGCCAAGTTGTGGTGTGCTTATTCTGTGTGTGAAGAAAGCTTGTATAGCTGTGGTCTGCCAAGCTTGTTTTGCATTAAGGAAACTTGCAATTCA
Source organism: Lissotriton helveticus (assembly GCF_964261635.1). NCBI lineage: Eukaryota > Metazoa > Chordata > Amphibia > Caudata > Salamandridae > Lissotriton > Lissotriton helveticus. The sequence continues at coordinate 147,650,671 of NC_136071.1, forward strand.
GCTGACTGCTATTCCTCTCTTGCATTTAGGAAACTACAGCTTCCTGACCAACGACACCTTCCTCAACTGGATAGCCCTATGCAGCCAGTTTTATCTATAAGGGGGCACGAGACCGGCCTGCAGGAAGTGCTCAACGTACTCCTATCACCAAGCGAGCAGAATAAGAAAAGTAAAGGATAAATGTTTAAATATTCAGTTTCTCATCTATAAACATTTATGAAAAGCAGGTGTATTTTAGCAGAGGAGTGATCGGTTTTCAAGTTTTGATGAAAGCTTTACATAATAAAAGTTAGATTTTTTATTTTTAAACATATAAAAGGCCTTTTTTCACTTTAAATTAGAAATAGTTGGAAATAATTTCATCATTATATCACCTGCCTTTCGATGAAGGTGGTCTTGTCCAAACTGGTTCCCCTGCTCCTCTTTTTCATCATTGTGTGGAAGTCAGGCATGAAATGATTTGCATCTACAGGCACAAGAATTATTCATCTTGAGCAACCAGTGGCGGCTGCCTGCTATAGGGAGTGGTGTGGCAGTAATAATGATACAGAAAATAAAAAATACATAAACAAAAGAAAGTAATTTACATGGCTGAACATCTTTGCCGGTCCCGATCGTTTTTTTCCAGCATGGGCCCAGCCAACTCCCTTAACCAATCCTGGCGCAGCTCTCATGCTGTGATAGCAGAGCCAGGATTGGATGGAGCGAGCGGGCTGGACGCTCCATTAGTCCTTGTAGGTCTGTGCTCAGTCTCCACTTAGCTGTCTAAGACAGCTAGGTGGAGAGCCTCAAAGTGAGCATGTCATTTTGGCAGGCGCAAAACAGCCAGCCAAAGTGACATGCGCACTTTGGAGCATCCAGTCTGCCACTGCTCGAGTCTGCTGCCAATCGACAGCAGAGGACACGCCCTGCATGTCTCTGGGCTGCTGCAAATGTGCATCAGTGAAATATAATACTGTTTTATTTTTTCCTGCGCAGCTTGCAGTGGGACGCGACGCTTCCTCACCCAAGTGAAGAAACCGCCACTGTGAGCAACACTATTTAGAAGACAGCAAGCCATGACAATGTGACATCATTTGTCAGGTAAATACGCTTGAAGCACCACCATCCCTTGCAAACATCTAAAAAGTGCCTTTAAGACCAAAGGTACACTTTGTAGGATTTCCTGCCCTTTAGTAAGGTGTGTTTTATGCTTCTTCAGCAATTGTAAAAGGTGCATGCAAGGGTGTCATTAAACAGGTCCTCGATGGGTATTCAAAGTCTACAGTGGTTTCTTACATACAGAGAATACTATTTTTTTAAATGATTAAAACTCGTCATTTCAGCCCCCCAACACAGAGCCTAGATACCCTCTAGGGTGATAAGCAGCACTTTACAAATCCTGATTTATTGATTTCCGTTAAAGAACAGCATATAGTACTATTATATTTAAAAAAATAATTGACAAAAGAAAATCTACATTACAAAATGAAAATCATGTAAGCATTTCTAGATCCAAAGTGCTGCATTATGGGAATTCTATTGTTCTAAATAGTTAAATACTTCAAATTAAATTTGTGCATGCCTAGAAACCATGCCCTCTCTGAATCCCATCCCTGTGATGTTCTTGGAAGTATGCCATGTCTAAGGATCACAGAATTGGGGGTCAGTCCGGTGAAGTGAGCATAGAAATGTGTTACTATTACATTGGCATCAAACATTTGTACATTTAAAGGGTAGGGAGGTTGGGAATGGGAAACGCTTGCAATTTGACCTACGTACCGGCAGCAGCAGAGGGGGACACGAACGGAGGAGAACCACGCTCCCCACAAGACTGCGGGGCAGAGACACACCCTTTCGCCACGCCCTGCCCCAGGTGAACTGTGAAAACCTCTTGCGTTTCCCACACCGCGGGAAACGCTCGCAATTTGACCTACGTACCGGCAGCAGCAGAGGGGCACACGAACGGAGGAGAACCACGCTCCCCACAAGACAGCGGGGCAGAGAGATGCCCTTTCGCCACGCCCTGCACCAGGTGGATCTAATCAGCCTCCCACCTCAGTCCCGTGGGACGCGCGCGGGTGGGCGCGCGCCGGGCGAAGCCCGAGCCAAGGGCGGGCCCGTTTTAGCCTGTTCGAGCCCGGCAGAGGACGGGACGGGGCCACCTCCTTAACATCTGTGGAGTAAAGGTCAGTGCTTTTACTGATTATAATATAATGCACCTCCCTGCAGTGATTCATCTAAAGAAGCTACAGCCCCTTAATTTCTGATATGGCTACTAACAATGAGGCTAAGGGAGGGAAGCCCAACACAGGTGGCTCTCTAGTGGGCACGCTGGATCGTTTTATCACCAGGGCTTCATCTGTCCTGTCGCGTGAAATCGAATTGACTGAAAAAAGACTGTCATTGAACCCACCCTTTGATAAGCACTCATCCCTGGGCTCCATATTGCATGCAATCTCTCCAAATCGACAATCCGTGACTGGCGTTGGCCATAGTGCGGTGGGAAGTCCAGACCACCAGGGTAGAGAAAATCTGGAATCCACAGGAGAAAGTATAAACACTGGACCGGTTAGCATAAGTGCCATTGACCTTAACGACGAAGAACCTGGCCCCTCGAATACGAGACCTAAAACGAGATCTCTACAGAAATCTAAAATCAAGGCCGCAAAGGTGGTAGTAAAGTCGGACACGAAAAGGAAGTGGGGTGGCGCTCCTCTAGTAAATAATAAGGCGAAACTTAAAAAACTCAAAAAAGGGCATGACACGAGTGAGGGCGCAAGGACAAGACCCCCAAATGTCCCAGCAACTACTCGACAGGCTACCCACAAGGCAACTACTCAAACGGAATTCACAGATGTCGATCCAGCAGATCTGGGAACTGCATTCTGGGCGAAACTGGAACTTATTTTCACAAGGACTTGTCTCCCCATATATGAAAGACTTGCCCAGATTGAAAAGAGACTTTTGCATTTAGAGTCACGATCTGATTCTGCCCAGGTGCGGGCAGATCTGCAAGCCATAGGGAGGGATGATCTCCGCAATGGGCACCATCAACTTAGAAACAGTGAAGCCAACCCTAGCATTCTACCCAATAATGATAACACATCTACTGCACTGCCGTTGCTGGTAAATCAATGTCCGCCCACTAATCCTGTGCCTTTACCACCAAGGGAAAGATCTGGAGATAACAATGATGTAGCACATAAAAGCAGGGCACTCGGGGGGGCTAGCGGGGCACTTGGATGAGCAACTCCAAATTTAGAGACATTTAGTTGAGGAGAGGCCTGTAAAACCCCTACCCTGCATTGACCTCCCCCAGCCTCACTGCCATATGTGGTGGTGCTTGCTGGGGTCCCAGTGTTAGACAAGGGGAAAATTGAAACGTATTCTGATCTCAATAACAAATGTATACAGTGGCTCAATGTTAATAGGCCTCTTCCCCCACAGGTCTCTGGAGAAATATTGTTCGCAAGGCGGGTTGACTGGGTAGGGGCAGGGTCAAAAACCATTTCCGGCTGTAGTGTTGTGAATCTATCTAGTACCCTAATCAAGATATCCCCGATTCATGCCCTTATATGGTTATAACAAAACATATCCTTGTAAAGGCATAGGAATCATGTCCATATCTAGTCATAGCCCATGCAGTCCAAATACGGCAAGGCTACTCCCATAGACTCCTAGAAAGTACAACGCGTTCTTTAAACAAACCAAGCCTCCAGCAGCCCGGGAAATCCCCCTACTTTTGTTTTGATTTGCACAGGAACTCCTGGAGTCCAGAAAGAACTGTTAGTTCTTAGTGACGTCTTATGTCCAACCTTACGTCAAACTCGGCACCTTTCAGGTATAAATATACCAACAGTTGCCTCAAGCAAACACACGGTGGTTTGGAGCAGAGCGGCTATCTACTTGCCCGACGGCCAGCTGATGCGAGTGCCGAAGGAAGCCGACCCTCCCATTTGACGCACTGAGAGAGACGCTGTCTTTTCTCCTGCCGAGAAATCCAGCTCCGGTGTTTCCAGTCACCCTTGCGGGTTGCTGGGAGATCGAGTCCTGAGAGAGAGATACAAGACCTCCTACATTCTATTACCAAGGTACGGAGCTGACTAAATCCTTAAGAGAATTCTTGATTCAGATTCTTGGCAAAAAAAACAACTTAACTTAAACTGCAACTTACTTACTCCTTCCCACGTATTAGGCTTAGGTGAGGTACACCGGGGTAGGCGTATCTTAGTAGCACCAGTTGAGTACGTTAGTCAATGTTTTTATGTATGTATATATTTTATCCATTTTAAAGTATCATATGGCTAAGAACCATATCAATGCTTTTACAGTATTATTTCATAATACTCCTTTTACTGTACGCACTTTATTTTATGATAAGTATTGTAATTGTGGCAACTCATTTCTCTTGCATGAGAAAGAAGACTGCTCAATAAATAACACATTTTATTGAAAACGCCCGTCTCTCTATTTCTCTGCACTCTGGTGAAACTAAGTATGCACGACTGACTGAGTGAAATAACGGTCTATTGTTTTCACACGACTCTAGAGATATACTCTTTATTCTGAGGGAGCAAAGTTGTCATGTTTATGCGGTTGTCAGAAACTAATCCCTTCTTGTCTATTCAGGCAAGTTAACCCCTTCCTGTTCACTCGAGAAAGTTTCTAGTGACCTCTGAGCTAGCTGGCAAAACTAATTAAGTCTAACATAGTCAGTAGAGACCTAGATGACCTCTGTCCTACGTTCAAACTGCTGTTTATGTTATTCCAATGCGCAGAGCCTATTGGGAATATAGGAACTACACTACAGTAGTTTGTGAACCCCTACTACCAGAGATGCAGGAGGGGGTAATTGGCTCTGTTGCCGAGCCGTTAATCGGCGAAGCTATAGAACGAATGTAGGTGATTGAGAGGCAGGTGTTCTCTAGTGGGGCAGCGGTTGGCGATCATGCTCCAATGGAAGCTCTAGGCTCTTCCAGCCCTGGGATTAAGGACGGTAATATAAAAGTCCTGTCCTGGAATTTGGCAGGGCTGAGAAACAAATTATCTATTCCTGAGTGGGGCCTCTTTATTGAAAATCATGACATCTGCCTGATGCAGGAGACATGGGCGCTGGAGGGGACTGCGTGGGCTGGCTTTGCCACCTTTGATATCCCGGCCACAACCAGGGGTAGGGGGAGACCCTCGGGTGGCCTGTCGATATGGGTGGGTGTGCACTTGGGTGCCAAGGCAGTCCATATTCCTACCAACTCATCCGACGTCTAATGTGTTCTCTTGACCCTCTCAGATTCCATACAGATAGCCCTGCTTAACATTTATTCAAGGCCTTCGCAGGGCGGGCAGGAATCTGCCACCATTGTCACACTGGGGCAGTTTATTCTCTCTCTTGATCCTGCAGTTGCCCTACTAGTTGGAGGAGATTTCAACGGTCAGTTCGAACCTCTTACCAGCTTAGGTTTGGGTGATTTGGAGGATAAGGACCAGCACTGGCGTATCCCTGAGCCGCGGATAGCCCCTGTCAGAGCCTGGACCCCCCTGGTTCTTCAGATTAAATCATTATCCCTTGCAGCGTCTTTGCGAGCTTGTAACGGGAGGGTGGATCCAGACAGACCGGGCCTATCTACTTTCAATAGATTAGGGCAAAACTCCAACATTGACTACATAATGGTTGAAGCCAGACACTGGGATAGGGTTTTGGAGTTTAAGGTCCATTCGCGGAGCGATAGTGACCACAACGCTCTGGTCCTGACACTGAAACCCGGGAGTTTTGGTCTGTCTAGCCCGGCCCCTGAGCCTAATTCTGCCCAACCGCCTTTTCTGTTATCCAATAATCTGCGGCGAATTAAGTGGTCGAAATTTCAGGACTCGCCAACCAAACTGGCAGGAATATACCAGCTGGCACTACCGAAATGGGGGAGGTGGGAGAAAAGGCCCTTGACCGAGAGGCTCAGATTAGGTCCGGAGAAATCCACAGGCAGCTGATTACAAAGCTATCAGATGTGTTCTACCCTTGTAGAAGAATCCAGGCTACCCCTGCCCAAACTCAACCCTGGTACAACGCATCATGTCGGAATGCGAAAAAAGACCTGCTAGTCGCAATAAAAGACAAGAACAGAGTTAGTACAAAGCAGTGTCGACTTAGGTAGAAGCAGGTTATTAACAGGGAAAAGAAAAATTGGGAGGAGAACAGGTGGGAAGATTTAAGATTAGCACTTTTGAATAAAGACTCCAAAACGTTTGGGCCATTGTTAGTATGGAGAACCAGGGGGGTGGGTCACCTACCTTGGCAAATATAGCACCCGTGGTTTGGGAAGCCCATTTTGGAGCCTTATATGCCGGACCAGCCAAAGAGTTATCCTCGTCCTCTACCCTTGGACCCCTCCATGAGTATAGATTGGAGGGGCCGATGGTTCTAGTGGCTGGTGATGAGGAGGAGGTCTGCTCGCTCTCTACCCCAGGTCCCCACCATGAGCATCGAATGGTGGGGCCCTTGGGCACCGAGCGGGGCGAAGAGATAGTGGCTCCACACTGTGAGCGTTCCTTGAGTGTGCACGCAGATATCTCGCTTGCGGAGGTTGAGACCGCAATAACCAAACTACTACCTAATAAGGCACCCGGCTTGGATAAGCTTCCCGGGGATTTATTTCGAGCTCAACCCAAAATCTGGGCACCGTATCTGACCGTTTTATTTAACGCGATACTCAAGGGTAATGACCCGCCAGATACCTGGCTTGGAGCAGAGATTGTCCCTATCCACAAAAAAGGTTGTCCGTTAACCCCGTCTAACTATAGGCTTATCAGCTTGATAGATACCACACAAAAGCTGATGGGCAGGATCATCTTAGACAGAATTCAGGGGTGGATAGAGGAAAATGGGATTCTGTCTATATTCCAAGCTGGCTTCAGGACAGGCATTTCCACACTAGATCAAATGTTTAGGCTGCAGGTACTATTCTGGAAATTGGTGTGTGTGGAGGGTGGCAGCCTCTACCTCATCTTTGTGGACCTGCGGGCCGCATTTGATCTCATACCGAGGAAAACATTATGGGGAGTTCTACTAGCTATAGGTTTACCCACCTACTTGCTGGATATTTTGATGAGACTCCATATGAACAACTATGCCCAAGTCAGGTGTGGGAGGTATGGGGAACTGTCGGGCTGTTTCCCTGTTAACAAAGGGGTACGCCAGGGATGTGTCCTGGCCCCAACTTTATTCTGCCTCTATATAAATGGGCTAGTTGATCATTTGCAGAGAGTAAAAGATAATGACGCTCCAAGGCTGGTGACTGGGCAGGTGCCTACCTTGATGTTTGCAGACGACACCGTGTTATCTAAAACATCAACGGGCATTCAGCGCACCTTGGATGGCTTCGCAGTTTTCTTCAAATTGCGCAGCCTAGAGATAAACCTGGACAAGACCAAGTTTATGATTTTTAACCCTCCCAAGAAAACCCGCCCCAACCCTCTTTTAAACGGGATATATCTGGAAAGAGTGAAGACCTTCGAGTACTTGGGCATTACCCTGTCGGAAAATTATGATTGGGGCCCTCAGACATCTAAGGTGGCCCTTAGGTTGTCCCAAGTGGTGGGGGGAATTAGTAAAGTTCATAGAACTTCGGTTTTTAGGCCTGCTGCACCGGTCGTAGAAATTTATAAACTCCAGGCCAAACTCTATGTACGGTGCAGAATTATGGGGCCATAAACCTATAACCAGTCTTGCAAGGGTAGAGCATGCTTTTATGGGAAATCTACTGGGCTTACCAGTGAGTACACCACTTAACCCCCTACGCATGGACTTGGGGCTAGAACCTATAGAGGAGGCAGTAGCAGCACGACCGCTGATGTACTGGAATAGGCTTTGATCCGTGCCTGAAATAGCTTGCTATAAAGAAGAATTCACAGAGGTATGGGCCGCTCTAAAAATTAAGAACATCTCGAGGCTCTCACACATTAGGGCACTCTGTGGGCAAATTGGATTGCTTGAGTTGTGGGAGAACCCTGCAGATAGCTGCCCAAGGATAACGAAAGCTGAGCTCCTACGACATGTTAGGAACCAGAACCTATTAGCTCTCCAGAGATGTGCCACTCTTGGTAGACTGACGGTGGAGTTCCTTTTAGTGAAAACTGAACCGAGAATGGAGGAATTCTTGGACCTAATTAATCCCTCCCTTGAAAGGAAGCTTTACATGCAGCTTAGGATCGGCTGCCTCCCGCTTAGGACATTTACATGTAAATGGGCTAATGCAGAGAACACTGTATGCCCGGCCTGTAACTATAAGCAAGAAGATGTATGCCATGTCCTGTTCTTTTGCCCGGCATATCACACAATTAGGAAATATTGGCTAGCCTCCACTCTGCAGGAATTTAGGTTTTACCCAATGTGCCCAAGCCGCTAGGGTTCTAAGATATGACACCCACCCTCCCATCGTCTTTGCTGTATCCCGGTTTCTGTTGGGTATGTGGCGTAGAAGGAGGAGTTTTCTGTAACATTTGTGCTCATCTCTTAATTTTATCAAATGTACTGTTTAGCTTGATAACGATCAAATGTAATTGTATTTTAGCTTCAAGTTTTAACGTACATCTAATTTATTGTTTTAAACTTCTTTGTTTTTATGTACTTATTGTTCTGTGCTTTTCTGATCTCCATTGACCGAAATAAAGTTATCAATGATGATGATGGTCTAATGTCTTTGTGATTCCTATAGATAAATACGATGTTTAATTTTGTGATGTGCCCCACTGTACTGTATTGCAATTTTGTGAAGCAGTATGGTCTCATGAGCATTGTTAACAAAAATATTTATTTAAAAAACCACACAAAAAAACATTTGTACATTTAGAGTGACTTATTACATGAGGGCAGTCCAACACACCTATCACATTTGGAACTCCAATAATTGCACAGAATTTAGCACTCACATTGTTCACTGTATTTTAATTATTTGGGAATCTAATGTGCTGTGACGATAAATGAAGCAGGGCTGCTAATGCTTGATTCAAAACTTTATTAAAGGTGGGTGTGCCTTGGACACCACTGGTTGGTAGACATTACTATCATAAGAGAAGCTAAAGTAGTCTGTCTCCCTATATAGGGTCCTATACATTTCCCGTTGCATTCATAGAATCCACACCCAGCCTATATGTGCTCAGGGTTTAGGCTGAAGTCATATTTAAAGGATTAATGCTTGTCCTGATTAGGTGTTACTAGCCATTAATTTAATAATAGGAGGTAAAGCAATATGTATTCCTATATTGGTTCCAGGGTCTCCTGGCATTCATAGAATCTAAATCCAGGCTATTTGTGGTCAGGATGTAGGTTGAAGTCATATTTAAAGGATTAATGCATATCTTGATTATTCTGGGATGTCTCCTCCTGTGATGTTGTACTGTTTACTGACACTGAGTGGCTTCCTGCTTCTATTTGCATATAAGCATTTGAAGCATTAAGAATGAGGCCCTGGTCAGTTACTCCCTCATTGGTGTTGGGCTTAGCAAGTTTTAGAAGAACAAGCTACTTACCTTTGGTAACGCTTTTTCTGGTACAGACTCTAACTGCAGATTCTTCACCTTCAAATATTCCCCTTGCATCAGACAGGATTTGGAACATTTTGAGAAGTACCTTTCCGTGCCAATGGGTGACGTGAACCGGCTCCTCGTTGAAGTCGTCCACGTCAGAAGTGATGCTGTGGTACCCTTATAAGTGCCACCCCGGCTTGCTGACATTGCTTACTTTTGTGACTATTTAGGCACTAAAAAAGCAGAGTCACGTAAAAAACAATGTTTGACCAGTGTGCAGTGTTTAATAGGAACTTTATGGTGAACAGTCCAATTTGTAGAGTTGGCAGAATGGGAGGGTCAGTGAGGAATCTGCAGTTAGAGTGTCTACTAGCATTACGGAGGGTAAGTAACTTTTTCTTCTGATACAGACTTCGAAATGCATATTGCTCACCTTAGAATAGATACCCAAGCAATACCTCCAAGGAGGTGGGCCTGCAAACCAGAAAATCTTGGATGACCAAATGGGTAAAATGAACATCTTGAGTGACCGGACTGTCCAAGCAGTAGTGCTTTGTGAATGTGTGGAGTGACATCCACGTAGCGGTTTGGCAGATGTCCAGGACAGATACTTCACATACTAACATATTATTAAAAGCTGTGGTCTTGTGGAACGGGCCTTCATGCCTTCAGGATGCTGCTTCTTAGCTAATGCGTGGCAAATCTTAATGCAGAGTACAATTGTAATGACCTACTTCTCTGTATGTTTTGGTGCTTCTGTCAGTCACCAGGTCATTACTTACCACATCCTTTCTCAGGTTCCAGAAAGACACCACATTTCACAATACTTACCCAAGAAAGGAATAAACACTGACAACATATAAGACCATTGCCGAGGAGCTCGCAAATAACAACAAGTCACAACACCTCCCAATCTGAGAGGGTACGCAGAGTAAGTCACAACACCTCTCTATTCTTTGAAAGGGTACACAGCACATGCTCCTCCTAGCAATGTAATTTAGACATCCCTGATGGGAGCCGATTTCCCTCCCGTATCAACAATTACCCATTAGAGGGGAATCGCCCATCCCTCTGTAAGTACTTGGGGGAAAAAAAGGGTCCCGACCTTCCCTCACAAGGAATACAAGCAAATGATATGCTCTAGGGTTTCTTTATTACATGATAATAGGATGACAAAAGAAAGAAATGACTAAACATAACAGTAAACATTAGTAGCAATCATCAACACATACATAAACATAGAACCTGAAAATAAAAGCATAGTTAAAGACAATAAGTACACCTGGAACACCTCACCATAATCTTAGGCGTCTTGTCATCTGAAGAAGGGTCCGTCTCTCTTTCCCTCTCCCTGGTTGGGTCAGGACTCTGTTACACAAACACGACTGCACGTCTGCACCGTGATGTATCATCAGACCGCCAAAACACCAGACCAGCATCTCAGCTCAGCATCCCAGCTCAGCATCTCTCAGAGAAAGGGGGTCCGAGAGATTCTGAGATGCTAATATAGAACTCTATCCTCTATCGAAGCTTCTGGAAGAACCCGCCTACCTTTCTCACAAGATTCCTGTACCTTTCCACACCAAGCACCCAACAGCAGCTGGCCAAGCATTTTGTTATGGCGCCAATGCGAAGAAGGCACATTCCTCCTGATAAGAACTGGTCTGCTCTGGTTCACTGCCGGTGAACAACACATGTAATCTCAAATATCACCTCTCACCTACAGAGGCTCAGAAGATGGCTGCAGTTTAGAATATGGAGTTGCTCAAGCATAGGCCTCTACTACTTGGAAAGCAGAATAATATTAGACCACGTCAAAGCCAATAGGCTAAAGTCATAATTCACCTAACTCAAATAACACTATGCACTTAATCCCTCAGTATCCACTATGGAGCACATGTGTGCACCATCACCAACAACTCTGCACCTCGACATCCCACACCTTCTATTCTTTGGCGAGATTATTCTAATGCAAGACCATCCTACATTAAGGCTAAAGTAACATAGCTCACTAAAATCAGTACACAATGGTGGTGATCGAGGGTCATCACAGATCATCAGACCACTAAAGTGGCTCATTCAGTACAACAATTCATCCAGAGATGGTCAGCTTCTCCACAGCCTTGCCTTTTTCATTCCAGTGAACCCAATGAAAAGCTGATCATCCACCCAAGGACCTTTGGTGAGATCAATGTAGAAAGCTCTGTTCAGGTCCAAGCAATGGAATCTCTACTCCTCCTTGGAGGGATGAGGCAGAGCATAACATGGAGGGAGAATGATACTCTGACAACATGAAATGGAGTGACAACACCAAAAGAAGCACAAGTCCCTAAGACCAGTTGGTCAGGTAAAAAGCTGTAACGAGGGTGAATAGACAGAGTTTGAAGTTGCGACCATCAATGCCAATGTAATAGCCACTAGAAAGACCAATTTTCCTATCTGGGAGTGTTTTTTAGCTCCAAGGGTCTCATTGAGCAGAGAACCAAGCTCTCTAGGGCTGTTGGTTCACTCTTTAGCTTACTTTCACTTCCTGGCAGCTGCACATTTGCTTGTATGTTACAAATATACTCTATGCAATGCATACCGGTTGCCATTTACGGGGTGGGAGTCTGGGACATTAGGGATCTATCAGCAATCCAGACAGAAGAAAACTGCCTCTGTCGTAAGCTCCTCCTAGTCCCTTTTCCCATGCCGTACTTAATTTGTCATAAAGAATTGGGACTAAGCTACATATGTGATCTCGCTCATATCTCTACCCCTCCCCCCCCCCCATTATTGGTGCAGAAGTGTGGCTCAATGGTTAGAGCGGCAGACCCTGATGCAGAGGTCTGGCCCGGGACCAGGGTTCAATTCCCGCCTCGGCAGGTCTTGGGCTCAATTTCCTCGGACCTGATAATTCTCGCCTTGGTGCCTATTCTAATCATGGGTCCCACTCTGCAACTCTGGGCAATAGCTTGCTTAATCTCCACAATGGCCCCAACAGCGCTGGGATGCCTGGCTTCACCTTGGGGGTGCCCAGGAGTGGACATTTCACAGGGCAAAACCAGGAAGGGTTCCACAGCGGTATGCGTTACAGCGCCAGGACACCCATAGGTATTAGTGCGCTTTACAAGTACAAATTACATTACAATTACATTATGTCTTTCAACCTGGAAAACAAAGAGGCATTCCTAACTAGAGGCATCATAAAAGATTGTATAGCTTGCAATAAAAGTTTAGCTATACTGCGGCTAGCATTTGTTGAAAAATCTTTTATCGCCTTTGATCTTGAACAAGCATTTATTGTCGTCGAAACCTGTGAGTCACTGGGCAAGAAGATTGTTTGGTCCTTATTAAGTGATACTTGGCTAAAGACGCAAAGCACAGAAATATCAAAGACTTCTATTTCAGCACACCTTCCCCTGAATCTTGACAAAACTCTTACCGGTTACTTGCAGGGTGGGAGAGGAAGATGGGAATGTTCTTTATTATATCGCTTTCGGGCTGCTACAATAAAATATATGCTTTGCTCTCCCTCAGGCTTTCAAAACTATTTAAAATCAATGGTGTACCCCTGTAAGAACACTTTTAAACAGTCAATGATGCATTTTACTATTTTTTGCCGTTTTGATCAGAAATATACCAAAATGTTTTTAATGCCTTTTATTAACTAGAGAAACCTGATGAACTGCAATCAGTCAATACTCTTTCTGAAATAATTACACAACGACGAAACATGTTTTTATGTTAGTTTATTATTAAGGGCCGCGGTATGCTCTAGATTGTCAATACAATCGGTTTAAATTGTCTTATTAAGATGAAAAATACTTTTAATGGTATTGTTGTTAAACTAGCAAAGGTACAAGCTTAGATCAATGTACTGTATTAATGTTCTGAAGCACATTGCATTTTATTATAAGTTAGATTGTTTTGAGCACATTTAAACCGTTTCTGTTTTTATGTATATTTTAACGTTTTATCTTGTACTTTTATGGCTTTATCCCAGCCAAATAAAGATGAAATTGACTGATTGAGAAGCGCTTCGAAAACTCCAGTGTGCAGCAATGGCATTGCACGTTCTCAGTGGTGGCGAACAGATCGCACCAAGGTTCTCCCCACACATGGAAAACATCTAGTTCCACCTACGGGTGTAGTTGCCATTCATTACGAGCAAGTTATCCACGGCAGCCTTAAAGTCAATCTCACCGAAATCCAGAATAGAGGGTGAAATGTCGAAATCGCAGCCTAAGTAGTGTGGGTTTTCCTCTCCAGAGGATAGCCGCAGAATCGCAGTGTGTCCAGAATGGCTCAAATGAAAAGGAGAGTCTGAGAAGGGGTCAGGTATGAGTTAGGCACACTGATAGTGAACCCCAGCAAATGCAGAAGGTTTGGCGTAGAATGGAGCTGGGTGATGAATGCCTGCGGCGAGCCTGCCCTCAGCAGCTATTCATCGAGGTAGGGAAGACTGGAACCGCTGAACTCCGCAGATGGGCTGCAACAATTTACATCACTTTCATGAACACCCTAGGGGTGCTGGTAATGCGGAAAGGGAGCACAGCAAACTGAAAAATGCTCATGGCCCACTATGAACCGCCTTTAACTCCTGTGGGCTGAAAGGACAGGGATGTGGAAATACACGTCCTGCAAATCCAAGGAGTCTCCACAATCCAGCGCAGACAGGACCTGAGTCAATGTGAGCATTTTCAATTTCTCTTTTCTCAGAAAGTACTTGAGAGGGTCTAATATAGGAAGGAGGACTCCATCCATCTTGGGCACCAGAAAGTAGTGGGAATTACGATCGCACCCTACTTTTGGTGGCACTACCCTCCTGATTGCTTCTTTGGCCAGCAAAGCCTGCGCTTCCTAATGGAGCAAGATCAGGAAGCGCAGGCTTTGCCTCCATCAGCCGTCTTGGTTTTTTGGAAAAGGCGGAGGATTTCCAAAAATTGTAAGGAGTATGTATCCTTCCCACCTAATTTGAAGCACTAACTTGTCTGACCATTGGGGCAGATTTTGCCTGATCCTGTCGCCAACAAGACGGCTGTGCTGGATGGAAGGTGTTCTAAAGAGGATTAGATGCTCTGGCCGCCAGAGGGGTGGAGGACTGGATAGCATGCTGCGTCTGCCTCCAGCTTCCTCTTTGGACTCTGCAACCCTACCCACAAAATGATTGGTTAGTCTGCTGGACTGGCAGGTACTGCAGATATACATGAGTGCCCAGAGTACATCTGCCGTAGGGGTGAAAGGACTGTTGCTGTGACCAGGCAGATAGGGAAAGCCAGAGAAACCTGGTGGTGATACGGCTCTCCCAAAAGCGCTCAAGCGCTGTGTCAGCCTTGTCACTAAATAAGTGAGAGCCATCGAAGGGCATGTTAATGAAGGATGACTGCACATCCCTCAAGAACCCAATGGACTACAACCAGGCATGGTGGTGCAGTGCCACTGTAGAGGCCTTGCCTCTACCCATGGAGTCCATGTGATCCAGTCCACACCTGATGGCGGACTTAGCTGCATCCCGACTGTCCACTAAGACTTGGATGAGGATGGCTCAGGCCTCTTCGGGAAGCATGGGAAGAAGCTGCACAACTGACTCCCACAAAGCATGGGATTATCAGCTCAAGAGGCTAGCGGTGTTCACTGACCGCTAGGCTGATGGAAAAGAAAATACACTTTCCACAGGCGTCCAACTACTCGGCTTCCCTGTCCAGTGAAGTTGTGCTGGGCGCAGAAGGCTGGGTCTCCTGGGTAGGGCGATGACATTGGGTAACCATATAATGCACAGGAACAACCATGCAAGGTTTGGCCCTGGCCCCCAGGAAAACCTCGGGGAGAGCTTAATTGAAGAGGAGCATTGGCTCAGCCGAACCTGATCCTCGGTGAAGAACCTCCATCAAGACATTGGTCTTGACCTTGACTGCTGGCAGCTTAACATCAAGGACCTATGCCGACATCTGCATCACAGCGGTGATGGATATGACTTTTTCCATACCAGGAACTACAGGAGAAAGCATGCCAGAGTCTAATGAAGTGTCCAAGCCACTGGCATCACCCAACTTCTCATACCTACTCTCTTCTGGCTCAGGGTCGTACTCTAGGGGACCAAAGCCTTCCTTCTGATCTCCCACTTCAGGAAGGAAGGGATTATCTAGGGACAGTAGGTCATGGGGTAGGTAGAGCCTGGATGGCACCGTTATTTGCTAGGAGTTGGAATGATGACGTGCTCGTCGAGGATGGCTCTGGAACGGAAGGACCCCGGTGGAATAAGACACCTGTGGTGGTGGTGGATCCAGAGGACCCAGGAGGTGTCAGGGGCAGACCCAGCTGGGGCCCTACTCAGCACATTGGCCAGAGGGAGTTGGTAGCCCAAAGATGGCAGGCATGGCGTTGTAAAGATTCTTTACGTTTGGCAGGTGTGGCACCCGCTCCAGGGAAATCTGGGTAGCAAGGAGGTGTGAAGGAGTGAGGCCTAGAAGCTCAGCGTTTGGGTCTTGGAACGTGAAGACTATCATCTGCAGGAACAGCTCCAGTAATGACTCTTAGATCTATCCTAGGAGCAGGAATAGCAAGGAGCCTTCTTCTACCATGCCACCAGGAGCCTCAACGCCTGCTTGCAAATTACTTTGGGTTGCATCAACTTGCACTTGACGCAGGCTTTGGAGATGTGGCCCAACACCAGGCACCAGAGACAGACCAAATGGGGATCACACATTGGTCTGTGACATTCCCAGAAAGGTTTAAACCCTGTAGGTTTCGACAGGAGACATTTCCCTAGCACACTGGGAGAAAAAGCTCAAAAAGGGTTGTCAAAATAGTTTGTCAAAAAATGACAGAGGTAGCTCCCCCGATCCACACTGGTGGCATGGAAAGAAAAGAAATATTATCAGCATGCTGGGGTGGCAATTATATGGCCACTATGACATTACTATCAATGCGGACGCCGCCGAGCTGCTCAGAGCCATCTACCAGCGTGCAGAGTAACTGCTCAAAATTTTCTAGATATATTCTGACTCCTGTGGAATATTCTTAGGTGAGCAATCTGCATTTGAGGTCTCTATCAGAAATAGATATAACGGAATGAAGGTTTTGAGATCCGTAGTGATATAGCTAAGCATCAGGGGATAAAATGGATTGTTTATTTGGATGAAGCTTTGATAACCGATCAGAAAAATTAGGGTAGGATCTGAGATGCTAGCACATTTGTCACAGTCCTATTTGCTGCAAATTTATAATAAATCAAAATGAGTCCCTGTGCTGGAGTTGCTGTTCCTTGTGATGAGAGGCAGATTTGAATTTAAAAATTACATCGGCAATAACAATTTGAAGATCTGTTTTAGATGAGCAAACTTTTGACGCAGAATCGTCTATCGAGGGGAGAACTTTGGCAGAAGTGGTATGCCAGGCACTTTCCGCAGGGTCGTTTGCGGTGAAGAATTTCCCTAGGGAAATGCTTAGGAAGTTGGCTTTGCATGCCGCCTGATTGAGTTCATAAAACAAGAGTGCCGGTTCCCCACAATATAATCCACTGAGCAGAGCATGCTTGGTCAACATTTGAGAGCTCCAACTAGTAAATTATGTTGATCCTATACTGACAGGCTTTGACCTTCCCTAGCTGCTTCCTCTCCAGATGTAACAATGTAGGTCTGAGGGGTCCTCTTTGTGAGCTGTAAGCTTGGTCTCCACACTGATCATGGGGCTTGAAACTCTGAGTGTGTTTAAACATATTGGCTTTTGCCAACAGACTGCCAAGATTCATTTACTGCTGCATCAGCCAGACTGCACAGAGAAATGTGCCTGTAAGTGTGCTTAGGAGTGAAATTGTAGCACAGGGAGCAGATTCTGCCACTCCCAAGACTACACCATATGCAGTGCCATGCATAATTCATCATTTAGTAACCAAGCCTTACCACCAGCCAAAGAGGAAATAAACATCAGTCTGGCTCAAGCCTCTACCTATGCCTCAGGCAGATGGGACCCAAACACTCTTCTTTCTCAGCCTTGGGTAGCTGCCATTTTCTCCCAGATTTGACACATATGGGAAGGGAAGATAAGAAACAAAGTGAGGGACAGGAACAGGACAGAGAAGTCAAGGCAACCCTAAAATGTACAGGACAGGGAAAGGAAGCAATAATTGGCAAACACACTGGATTACCACTTGGGTTGTACAGAGGTAAAAATCAGAACTTCCCACAGAGATAGGAAACGTCAATGTCTCTGTGCAGATTACTCTTACAGATAGTCACTCTTCGAACCCTGTACAAAGGAGGCAGCAGACAGGATTCTGTATCTTGATCCTGGGGCACAAACAAGGATTCTACTTACATGCATGAGAAAAGCCCCTGTGTGCCCAGCTGGATGCACAATAGAGATTCCTATGAAAACAGCAATATCACAGTGTCACAACTAAGGCACGTATGACTACATGTAACACAAGATAAAGGATGTGGCAGGAATCGCCTACTGAAACCCAAGAACCAACCACTGCACTACAGCAATAGACTTACATAAAGGTCACTTACCAGATAATGAGAGCCCAAGAGGAGTACAAGGCAAGTAGCAGACAGAAAACTACTGTACATAAACAAGCATAGATAGGCAGAGGACATAGGCACATAACTGCAAGACAAAAGGGTGATACGAATAGAGAAAAAACTGGAGATGGGACAAGCATAAGAATTCTAGGACTGTAACACGCAAGAGACGGGAACTGACAAGGAACTAGAGACTGCAAGAGAAACAGAGAAAGGGCACAGACGTGGAGCAAAATCTAACAGACAGAGGAGAAAATATACAACCATACATAAACAAAAGGAATACATGAAGGGGAATTATTGCAGGAACTGAAGGAAGAAACTAGCAACAATTGGGATGAGAGTAGTCCAAGTGGCAGCACAGGAATGTAGACAAAAGGCAGAGAAGGGAGTAAGCAAAATGCAAGGAAGGCTGGGAGAAAATTTGTTGCAAGCTGCAGAGGAACAGGCTCTGGCTGAGACAAAGCAGGAATTGATCAGATAACCAGGCATCAAGAGTTCTAATACACAGAGGTTCAAACTTCAGTGCACAAACAAGTAGCTTCAGACTACGGCAGCTTACAAGCAGCTCCAAGCCCTAGGTAAAGTCACACGATTGGGCTGCACAAGACTGGTCACGGGTGTGTGCAATTTGCATCTCGCACAAGTACTGGTAGAGAGAATCCAGTGCTGAGGAACAGCAGGACTAGCCCTATTTAAGGCATTGCACAGTAGATCTCTGTGAATACTAAGCAGTGCATTCTGGGATCAGTAACCCATGGAAATAAACAGGTTTTTCCAATGTGTCCAGTACTAAAAAGGGAAGCAGGTAGAAGTCATACGGGGACTTTGGGTGAGTCTTGGTGGTGATATTTAGGCTGTTGTTGGGCCATTTACAGCATTCCCCAGAGGAGGAGTGATAAAAACTAGTTCCTGTAAATTAGTTCTCAGCTGCATTTGTAGAACAATTCTGTACTTCTAGGAACCCTAGGGTGCTCATATTCACTATTTACAGGGCCACTCTAAGACATTTGGTGTGAGAACTAATCCAGAAACAAAGCTAAAGGGCAATCTGTGGTGCACCAGCCAGAGAGGGGCGACCAGCGATTGCGCTGTATCAGCCTACATAGTGTTTCACTGGACCGACTCCAGTAGTTTGTGGTTGTAATGGCAGCAGACTTATGTTGCAATGCTTCGTGGAACAGGGTTGTGCACCGCCGACTGTTCCTTAATCTTTTACTGTGCTAACATGGGAATCACTCCCCTCCTGGAGTGTGAAGTATCTAACTGGCTAGTAGCACATCTATGAGCCCATAGGTGTGTCTCCCATGGCACCAGTATTTCTATTGTGCTGTACTCCTCACAGCTCAGTTCGTGAGAAATAACTTTACACAAAAAGTTTCTTCGTGTTCAAAAATGAATGTATTTCAAATATTTTGTTCAATATTCAAGACGTATTAACAACTCATATTAGTTCCAATGCATTTCGGTGTGTTATCCACCTTCATCAGGGAACGTCTGTCAATTAAACAAAGATATATACAATGTAACAATTTCACCATCAATACATATTCATTCATATGCTTTACTCAAAGTTTCCACATACTGTTCTAACATTAAGTTCATGTTAAAGCATCTTGAGGATTAACGTGCTGGCTCGGTTGTTTCTCGTGTGGTGCAAGCATTCTAAAGCGACGCGCCCCTTTAAGCTAACGGTCAGAAAACCTGATGTATCAGTTCCCTTCTAGTTCTTCAGTTACTAAAGTACCTTATTTACAGATTATACGTAGGTGTTAAAGCCTTTCTCAAAGTAACTGCGCGGCGTTACGCCTGGCTTCACTCGCTCCGTCTTAATGCTCACCTGCCTTGTTGTTAACGGTTAATCCCGCTACTCCCGTAGGGTTTCTGACGTGGTTTGTGCGCTCCGTCTTTATGAAAACTCCCACTGACGCCGCGCGGTATAACGCATGCGCTGTGTGTGCATCTACTCTTTTTTACAAAAACCAGCTGGTTCATTCAAAATAACAAAACTTTAGCATTCCTGTTATCTGTGTTTTGTTATTTTGAATGAACCAGCTGGTTTTTGGAAAAAAGAGTAGATGCACACACAGCGCATGCGTTATACCGCGCGGCGTCAGTGGGAGTTTTCATAAAGACGGAGCGCACAAACCACGTCAGAAACCCTACGGGAGTAGCGGGATTAACCGTTAACAACAAGGCAGGTGAGCATTAAGACGGAGCGAGTGAAGCCAGGCGTAACGCCGCGCAGTTACTTTGAGAAAGGCTTTAACACCTACGTATAATCTGTAAATAAGGTACTTTAGTAACTGAAGAACTAGAAGGGAACTGATACATCACGTTTTCTGACCGTTAGCTTAAAGGGGCGCGTCGCTTTAGAATGCTTGCACCACACGAGAAACAACCGAGCCAGCACGTTAATCCTCAAGATGCTTTAACATGAACTTAATGTTAGAACAGTATGTGGAAACTTTGAGTAAAGCATATGAATGAATATGTATTGATGGTGAAATTGTTACATTGTATATATCTTTGTTTAATTGACAGACGTTCCCTGATGAAGGTGGATAACACACCGAAATGCATTGGAACTAATATGAGTTGTTAATACGTCTTGAATATTGAACAAAATATTTGAAATACATTCATTTTTGAACACGAAGAAACTTTTTGTGTAAAGTTATTTCTCACGAACTGAGCTGTGAGGAGTACAGCACAATAGAAATACTGGTGCCATGGGAGACACACCTATGGGCTCATAGATGTGCTACTAGCCAGTTAGCAGACTTATGTTGTTCACAAAGTGTCACAGGATACTTCAGCAGCACCGTGAAAGAATCTACTACTTATAGAAAGTTCATTTTTTCTGACTTTACTACATTGGGTACTACTCTGCCTAAGCGAACAGTCTTCATTGGAGCACCAGACGAATCAGCATTAAGTACTGATCCCATTCTCCCTTTATGCCCCATATGACTGCCAACCTGGAAGGAATTCTAGCACTATAACACAGCAACCAGGTTGAATATGCCAAAGTTACAAAACACCCAAGTCAAAATCCTGGCATGCACGACGTTTCAGCTTTCATGGCAGATTCGCATGTGCTATACGCATATTCGAGCGAGTTGCACTTTATGTCTTTAACCTCAATGCATACCACCTCCTTGGCACAGGCTACCTTCAATCAGCATTCTAGGCTCTGTATTTGTGGATGGTTTTATAGCTCGGTGAGAATGTCCTGACAAAAACATTGTAATTTGTCTGCAAACGAGGATTCTCTGAGGTTATGGATGTGGCATTCACGTTCGGCAATTTAATCATGGATGTGAGAAATGTGGGAAGGGATAATGAAACCACATTCTATAAGGGAGTGAACATCAATAAAAATGGTTAACCCATGTGTGATGTCTTTGATGGAGTTAGGACTTTTTGCACAGAGGTGGATGCATGAAAATATGTATTCCTCATCTGTTGAGTTTGTAATCGGCTTGATATTACCTTGTAGTGTGTACCAATACCCAAGCTAGAATGTTTCTCACCACAGTAATCCTAGGGTACCAGCAATCTTCTCACCTTTCTTTCATATAGAATGCCAGTCACTCCTAAAGAGTGGAAACCAGTCACACTCGTCCTAGCTCTGAAGGTTACTCTGGATGCATCCATCAATTAATCTTGTTCAGCACTAAATCCCTTTTTAGCACTAGGCCTATTCCTACATTTCCTTTCACCTCCACCTAACCTGCTACCACATCTATGATAAGAGGATAGCCAAGAGGAAGAGGGACCAATAGAATTGTAGAAATCAGGCTTCAGCGTAGATCCTTTCAAACAGTGCAGCTCCTCTGGAAAGTTGCTAAAGATGAAGTGAGCCTTAAGGGCCTTGGCATGTGTGCATGGAAGGGTAGGAAGTCCCATGTCTGGGTCAAATTTGATAATGCAGGGCATCAGCATTTGGGCAATTGAGGTTTTTAAGCCTCTTTCTCTGGGCTAGAGCCACTGTAGGCAATGAAGTATCAGAGCCCGCACAGTCTTTGTATAATGCCACTTAACGGCATCATCAGCTTCACACTAAGAGGCTCAAAGGGAGGTAAACATTTCAGTTTATATTAACATCCAGCGGGATTTCAGGTGCAATCTCAGGATGTGTTTGAAGGATAGCTTTTTTCTTGATTAAAACAAAAATTATGGACCCTTATCATTCAAAGCATGCTATATGTGTACCATTGAGAAGATGAAATGGCCACCTAGAAATACATTTTGCCAGTCCCAAATCACATGGAGTCCTTTAAGGGGAGGAGATTGATGGTGCAGCTCTACAAAATGTTGGTTGAAAGCTTCTGAAAGGAGAATCAAGTATTTTGGGATTCTCTGAAGTCTAATAGCAGATGGGAAAGAAAAAGTAACCCATATAAAAGATTGAAATGCCTGTTCAAGACGAGGAAAAGTTCTCCTTACACGGGTATCCAGCAAAGACCTATAAACGGCATAATTTGTGACATAATGAGAAAATCATTTTGCTTAGTTATGCGACAGGTTCAACAGAGAATAAAATGTCAACAGTTCAAGACAATCCAAGGATCCTCAGCCAGATGATGATGGAATCAGCCTGTTCAAGTGTGTTGCAAAAAACAAGGTGGAAGAACACTTTGCACGGTTTGTACAACCAACCGCAAAAAGAGTTTCTTGTAGGCACCCAGTTAGAAACTTGTATGTGAAGGCCTCTGATTAGTTGTTCATGGAGGAGAAGCTGGAGTAAAACCTGAAGGTCAACTTTAGTGAAACAACTGATTTCACCACAGAGGACTCCATCTCCAGAAGATACTGGGTGGTGATGCAGAGGAGAGGGCAGAGGAAATCGGGTCCATGTATCGGGGAACCAGGTGTCATGTTCCTCTCGAAAAATCTTTAACATTTGGCACTGCAAACTGTAAGGAAATACAAATGTGTTTTTAGGGGCGAAACAGCTGGCCTCAAAACGGTATAGCTGTAACTGTTTGCACGAGAAGGTAAACGGGAAAGGTTATGCATGCACTCATGTGTTGCTGATGGCTTTTTGGGAGCTAAAGGGGTGTTGAGGAAAATCAAGAGAATTACCATGAGTGTGACTGCCTTCTTCCCTTAGTTTATTCTGTAGAAAAAAGCTAGAATTTGTGTGACCTCCACTTACTCTTTCCGTTAAGGTAAGGGCCTCATTCAACAGGGTGATTTCAGATTCACATTTTGATCGGGGTTTACTTTTATTATTCGTAGACTTGGTAAAGGACCAATCAATCAATCAACAATCAATCAGGGCGTTACTAACCCGTAAGGGTCTCAAGGCGCGGGGGCAGTTCCGGATCAGTCGAAGAGCCAGGTCTTGAGGTCCTTCCTGAATGTGTGCAGGGATGGGGAGTGTCTGATGTTCACGGGGAGCTCGTTCCAGGTCTTGGTTGCGATGTAGGAGAAGGCTCTCCTGCCTGTTCTGTTTCTACTGATGCCTCATTCATGTCCGGCATCTTCCCAGACGACGAAGCAGGCGGAGGTAAAACCCCTCCTCAAGAATCCCACAGCCGACCCAACAGACCTGATAAAGTACCGGCCCATCTCTCTCCTCCCTTTCGTAGCCAAAGTCACCGAGAAACTTGTGAACGCCCAGCTGATCCTCTTGCGAAAGAAAGAAGCAATGAAAAAGTGAAAGTGAGAATGAAGCCAAAAAGAAACAAAGGAGAGAAAAAAAATTAGGATTGAAGGAGAGAATGAAAGAAAGAACCATAGAAGGAAACAAGGAAAGGAGTGAAAGAGATGGAAAGAAGACCAAGAAAGGCATAGCAAAACAAAATGAAACAAAGGAAACGAAAGAGAAAGAAAACAGGCACATAGAAAAAATAGAAATAGAAAGAAAGGAGGGAAGAGAAAGAATGAAAAAAGTAGGTAAAGTAAGAATGGAAAAGAACACCCCAAAAGTGTGCTAAGAAGCATGTATTTGTTTTCAGGCGTCTTACCAGGCAGCCGATAGACTTTGTACATTTAACAAGAGGGTGTGTGGTATGCTGCTCCTGCACTGTACAAGCCTGACATAACCAGATGCAGGTTTCTTAAGGTACATCATTAGAGGGAAAGAAGACATACTCCTGAACTCCACTGACAAGCAAGCTCCTCCAAGTCAGCCTGAGAGTCTACTACTGAAATCTCTTTACAGAGGAAATAGCATATACATTTTGAAATAACATGATTTTCCAAGGAATCCCTTCGCACACCTGCTCCAGGTCCACTTTTCCACGTGGATTCAATGCGGAATTTGTGCATTTCAGAAAGTAGTATCTCTGCATTGGGACGTAGGTGTAAACCTCGGAGTGTAGATTCTCCATTATCTTTGTGAATCGGACCCCATGCACTTTACTAGACAAACTTGTAAAGGATTGATACTCGGAAGGGGCACAACTTTACTGTGCCCTACATGATTGCACTTGATCACCCTCATTCAGGAAACAAAGTTTACAAGAGGCATCAAAGAACACAATGGGTACAGACTTCAACACTTTAAAAATATATAGCAAGCAATCTGAAAAACATCAGTTGAAGTGCTCCTTAATGAAAAAAACACCACTGCTAAATTGTTAATTAATTCTGACTCCCTACTATTAACCCAAAACCCAATTGTGCATTATTCTTTTCTAGTGCCTTGAATTTTTTGTTTGAATGAAAACACCCCAAGTGATGCGTTTATAGTACTTTAGAGACTTTTTTTTTAGGTGTTAGTCAATGCCCATTGGAGCCTTAGCTTTAATGAAACCTTTCTGTTTTTTTTTTTTTTAACAATTACATTTTTTTTTAGCTGAGCACGCGCTTGTTACCAAAAATGAATCCGTTTTTAGGACTGTAAATGGCAAGCGTGCTGACATCAACTCAGTGATAGTCTGTCATCCTTCTGAGACTGATAGAAACTGCTGCAGTTTCACATGGATGTCTGCAAGGGTGTCAGTTCTGGCAGATATGCCCACCGCCTCAAAACTAAATAGTGCACGCATGAAATAGAATGACTGATAGGCTACTTTTTACCAGATGTAAGAATGCAATCTTTCTTTTGGTAAGTTATTTTTTGAATGGCGTTGCACACTATCATTGCTCTTACAGATCAACAAAATACAATTAACATTCAAATGTATGCTCAAGGGCGTCAGGGTGCATCTTTCTGTCACATCCCCATCTTTGTATTTAAATTGTCATTTCATTCTTTCTTTTCATTGAATTGTTGCAGGGCACCTCTATTGCTTATTTGTAAATGAGGAAGTATATGATACCTGCCATGTTTTTACTCCTGTCCCCCCCCCACTCACTTTAACCACTAACCTTCACTGCTCCTTTACAAACTTTAAAGCTAACCTTTTCAGATAGTTACCGTCCTTATGAGGATGAGAGCATTCGTCCTGGAGGTGTCAGGCCTAGAGGCCTTCATCTCAAGCCTAGCACATAGACCCTGGTCTGGGCGCTAAAGCCCTTTCCGCCCAATGTGCGTTGCGCGCCTGTTGCACTGTATGCGCGTAAAACGTTTTGGATACTCAAATATAGAGTACATTTAGCGGTTAAATAAATATGGAAACATGTTCGTTGCATGGCTTAACATCTTGCGTGCTGATGACGAGCTGAGCTCGTCATGCAGCACGGTGGCGCTGTGCTGATGACGAGCTGAGCTCGTCATGACCTCCGCGGAACGCCCACGCAGGGATAATTACCCCGCTGTGCTGGGCGTTGCATTGAGCAGGCGTGGCCATGACGAGCTCAGCTCGTCATCAGCACAGCGCCACCGTGCTGCATGCCGAGCCGAGCTCGTCATCAGCACCACGACGCCGCGCGCGGCCCCCCTCCCTTGGCGCCGCGGGGAATTAGCCCTGCGGCGATGGGGTTAAGAAACCCTACGTGAGAAATTTGAAGCTAACCTTTTCATCACACTTAATGCACAGTATTGTATTGCACCATTTATATAGTGCTGACTTACCCCTATGTGGGGCGCTGAAGCGCTTGCCTACATAGATAGCACACTACACCGTGTAGGTTGTTTGGTCAGGAGTGTGTCGTCTTTGTTTTGATCCTGTATAAGAAGTGTTTCCATGTTGTATTTGAGGTCCACGGAGGTGCGGTTATCCTGTTATGGGACACACGCTTAGGAGTGAGTGAGAAACAGACGCGCTGTTTATGGTTTTCCATAAGCTGACAGCTTTAACAGCTCTGCAGGTTCCTTTTTGACATTTTTGTATGTTCATAGTCCACTTATCTGGTTTCTGTACTGGGTTGTCCATCCTGAGATATTTTGTTTAAGTTTATTTTCTTTAGTTTTAGTGTATGAGAAATAAAACTATGCCTAGGGTACACGCCTGTCTCTTTGTTGCGGCACATAGACAAGTTGTAACAGCTGTGGAGCTGCAAGTTTTTTTTTATGCGGCAGACAGAAGTAGATGCTGACAATTCACATGCAAAGGAGCTCATTGACTCACAAAGTATGCTCCATTTATAATCCAAGCGCTCATAACTGAAAAGGAATTTAAAATTCTAATGATCAGAATACATTTTTTAGAAATTGTAACACTCTGATGTTTAAGATGTTTGCATTCAAACCTTGATATGGTGTTTGTGGTCTAAAAATATCAGGAAATATTTCTTGTTGAGAGTGAATGCTTTTTTCCATTAATATTGAGACAATGTAAGCTTATTGATAACATTGAAAAAGACTTTATAAATAGGGATCCCGGTTTTATGGTATTTTTTTTTAACCTTTCCGTCTATTTATCCATAATTATTTTTTGCCCATACTTTTGATATTTATCCATATGTATTTTGTGAATAAATGGAGCCGTAAATTGGTATATTTCCGCATTTAGTTAACTGATAAACATGCACTCATACTTTGCTGCCTGTCTTGTTTTAGCAAATTAAGCAGCAAAATATAGGAAACACTACACCCACAGGTAAATATCAGCTTTAAAATACAAATATATATTAACGATGACTGTATTTAGGGAAATCTCAACATGATCTTTTAACTTCCCCTGCTGTCTATCTGCTCAGCTGTTGTCCTGAAAATCACGAACAAACAGCACGGAGTCACCCACGGGAAGCACAATTTTCCATATTTTTCCACTTTTAAGAATGAATGCAGGCAATAAACATATTGTTTTCTGTCTGTATTTATCTGTAAAAATCAGTAAAAACGGAAAACTGGGAACCTTATTTATAAATACTGATGATAGCAAATGTTCAGGTATCCTGTTATTGAAAGCACAGTTTTACTGATTTTATATTTCATAAAACGTACACCAATAAGCGTAGTTTCAAAAAACACCATCAAGTCTCATAGCCGGCCGGCACAGGACTGAAAGCAGAGTGTCCAGTCCAGCACTCATTATAAGACAGAGAAGTACATGAATAATGTGTTGGGCAAAGGAACTAAGTCAATTAGTGACTAATGAATATTTATCACATGAGGCAAGCACAGCCGGCATATTCAAACCTTGTTTACCTTGGAGGGAAGATGACAAACTGGAGCTGGAGATGCTCTGGACAAATTGCAGTAATTTGAATTTTTGGGAACTGTCAGCTGAAATTCTGACCACTGGTAATGCAAGAAGACATGGGTGAATTGCTTATTAGCAGCGGTGGCCGTGACTGTGTGTTGCGCACTGCTGGAGGTGCTGTGAAGGGGTGGTAAACAGAGGCGGGCAGGTCCAAAGCTAGGGGATAGCGGAGCTGCTGTCCTCGAAGGAACAGATTTTGGCAGGAGTCCATTGGAGTTCCACCATCCCACTCCTTTGGTGCTTACACTGTCCTGCTTAGCTGTTTGGGGCATCAGACACTATAAATCACATGAACTAGGGCTGACTTTCCACCCTGGAGGAGCCAAGCATGCAAAATGAAGCAGATTCAATGGGCCATATGTATAAAGAGATTTTAGTGGTCACAAACAGAGAATCGGGCCGTTAGCCTTTCGACATGTACTAACCCTATTTTGCGAGTCGGTAACCTATTACCAACTTTTGAAATAGGGTTTGAGAGCCAGTATAAGGAAGGGATGTGTCAAGGACATCCCTTCCTAACAGCGAGTTCCAGGGGATCAATGAATGTTTTACGACCGGAATGCAGTCGCAAAACATTTGCCGTTTGCTGCCTACTTAAAATATGTAGTAAGCCAGTCGCAAACGGGAATGGGTCCCCAGGAGACTGCTTCCCCTTCGCAAATGGTTATTAAAACGATTTTTAAGAGCAGGCAGTTGTTCCTTGGACCACTGCCTTCCCTTACAAAATTAAACTGAAACGTTTCATTTTTATTTTTAAAACGCATCCCGTTTTCAGGCTGCATTTAAAAAAAGTTGCATAATTTAAAAGCAAACAGACACATTGGTCTGCTGTCCCCAGCAGGCCACCATCCCTGTTTTTAACAATTCTTACTGAGTCGCAAATTGCAACCCACCTCATGAATATTGATGAGGTGGATTAATTGTGACCCCATTAGGACTCACTCAATATGTCTAAGACACATTAGTATATCGCATTTTGTGACTTCCAAACTGCGACTTGCAAAAAGTTGCAATTAGCAACTTGCAAAATGAAGCTGTCGTACAAGTGGCCGAAAGTTATTGCATTACAAGAATGGTTCACGTGTTAACACCGGAGTCTCGCTGGTCTCCGGCTCTTCCCCCTCACCCACCTTGAGCCATATGGTAGTGAACACCTGAATCTCCTGGCAGAGGAATGTCTATGAAGGGGACAACTGGAGGGAAACGAAAGAAAAGCTTCTGAAGCAGACACAAAGTTTAGCCATGGATGCAACAACAGCAGATCTGGCCCTACTTAATGCTTGAGGGTATTTTCTTGACCTCAGACTAACCAAAAGGGATTAATTAAAGTGCCAATACTGGAGGCCATGAAGCTGAATTTCAGCATTTCAACATATATAGGGGTAAAACATTTCATTTAAAAAAATACAGCTGCGTGTATATCTGGTCTAGGTTTACGTCTTCACTTGGATATAGATTTAATAAATGTAGGAACTCACAAAACTTTTCCAGGTTACACCTGAGCAGGGTGTCTCCTGCAGACCAATACCAACCAATGGTGTTCAGTTACTTAGCTCTGAGATTATGCAGAAGGAGGAGGCAAGTTCAACTAGCAGCCCTATTCAACATTAGCAGTATTACCACAATTTACACTATGCTGAATCATCAAAAACAAAATCAAGAACATCGCCGGCATGTAGGGCAAACTGCATAACAGTTGTTTATAGTCTTATTTGTTGTCGTATGCAGCGAAAACATGCGCAAACAATCATGGCACGGTTGTTGGTTTGGGTTGGCGAACCTGGCATAATTTGCAAAACACTGACCTTTGCATTGGCATGTAAATGCATGCTATATAATTCTGGTAGGCACCCAATAGGATCTGATCTCAGTGGTAAAGTGGACAGCTTACAGTGAAGAATACGTTGACTGTTCAAGAACAGTGCTTTTGTATGACAAAGGCATTGAGTATCTGTGCACTGATGCCACATCACAATTTGCAGCATTACGCTGATAGACAACACACACTGCCCTCAGTCTGCTTCTGGCGCACATCCTGTGGCTTGCTTACAGGCAGAATTTCAAAGAGTCATCAAATGAATTTGTACCACACAGGGGAGATCAGAATCACAAAAGAACAGATGGAAATAAAACACAAACGAAAAAATTTGGATAAATTGAAAAATTCTTTTATTATTCAAAATCTAGAAAGCTGAACTATCAGAGCAAAATTGTACATTTCACATCTTTCTTTTTTATATTCTTTAAATAGGCATTTCATAAGTATTCCAAATTTGAAAACTGAAATCTCATGACAAGTTCTGTCCCCTTCACTCAATCTATTTTTAATTCTATAAAAGGTACCACATTTTCAAGGAAACAATGTTGCCCAGACCACAAAACTGTTTCAAGAAATGCCTTGGTAAATACCAGAAAACAATTTCAAGAAATACCTCTGTAAATACATCACTGTTCGCCACAAACAAAATCTGCATTAGAAGTCAATGTAATACTTCTCAAAAAACGTGCAGCTAATTGTCCTACTCCTATATTTCGCCAAAAACCACCATGATAATCCTCAGTGTATTGACCTGCTCGTACTGCACCAATGAACTTTATAAACATCTAGGACTACTAGTGTGTTCGAAAAGCAGACTATCTACAAAACACAACAGTCATGCCCCTGCTACACCTCAAATCAAAAGACCACCTTACTGCTTCTCGGCAGTAGCTCCTTACAACCTGCATGATAGGTTTCGAGGCACTATGTATATGCAGAAAAATTTACAAGCAGAGGATTGAAATTTCATAAATGCAATCTAAACCAAATGTGGCCTCCGGCGACCACTGTATTCTGATTCAGCACTACTGCGGACACTGTGTCCCACACTACTACTAGTCCAACTGGATGGGACCTCCTTGGCACAAGAGACTAAAGTCTGGAACAGACTCCTTCAGCACATCTAACATCTAAGACAATGACATTTCATGAATGCATTAAAAACCTAGCTCTTGCCCCAGCCCCACAACTTAATGGGAATGTATCTACAATGTATAGAACAAGCTATCCCAGATACCAAATATTGCCGCTAACCGCACTGCACAGACAAAGCAGATCCCACCCCCAAACCAGGCTATGCTGGCCACCTCCAAATAGGAAACATACCGAAAATGCTGTCCCATAACATACCAATACTCTGTCATGAGACTATATACCACACTCTTCAAAACAGCACCTACAAAATTTCGAATATCCTCCACGCACTAGGCACTACTCGCTATGCTTTAAAATCAGCCATCCTTCAGTTACACCGCACTAATACTATAACAACAAACAATGCATCATACACTTTCTGCACACTAGCAAAACCTCACAAAATATCTCTCACACACATCTAAAAGCATGTTTCCTGACAAATCCAATAGGGAAGATGGGTGCAAAGCAACACTTATGTTTTTTTCTTTTAAAGTCCGGAAATTGTTTTCTATATAATTCATTCCTAAACAACAATATATGGAAGTTGGTGGCAAGAGAAAATTTGCAAAGACAGCTAGAAACATAATTGGGGGAAAAGTTGTGCTCAGAATCCCTGAACGTCCTCACATCCTACTAAACCTCTACCCATGTTTTAATAGTTACAGACGACAGAAGGACTATTTCCTCTCATGGTGGCATTTGGTTGGGAAGCACCTACAAAGTTCCCAGTGTATTGGAGGAGTGCGTGCTGATTTCCATCGGAAGTAAAAGATCTGGAGCAGCAAGTGAGGCGGACATTACTTTATATTTTGGTTCACAAACATGGGGTCATTCTAGCATGTTCTCATGGACAGCAGTGCACAACAGATTGGCCTCGTAGACTCCTTTCTACAGAAATGTATTCCTAACCCATTTATTTCTTCATGCACTAACAAAAAAATAAGCACTGAAAGATTAATATAGAAAAAAATACCTATAATAGGAAAGCTAGCGAAGGGTTTATGGCTACCAGTGGCATGCTATGAAGTGACCCACATAGAAGCTTTGATTGAATTCATCTACATGTACACCATTGAGTAAGACTCGTTGTACAACGGGGGAAACTGGGCTGAGCTTAGGCCATGGTCTGGCGGCTGAACAGGTCCAGGGTGACCGCGCTGAGGAACGCCGGGATGCTGTTCTGGTGATGGAGGTGGAGATCGATGAACTCGCGGACAGTCAGGGAGAAGTCTGTTTCCAGTAGCTGCATCTTTCCTCCAGGAGTTGATGACTGCAAAGAGATGGAGAGTTAAGAGATTTCATTATTTATGTATTTACTTAAAAAAAAAATTATTTGCAAACAGTCTGGATGGACGTATGAAATCCCAACACAAGAAGATACATTTATACAAAGTACAAAGTCATTTAATTGATACAGTTCAGTAAGTTTTAGTCCAGAAACCGTCAACAGAGGCACAGAACACAAACACCTCACTTCCAATAGGCTCTGGTACGTCAACTCCAGGAGGGTTATAAAGTCCTCCGTTGAAGCATTTTACTAGTCTCGGTGATGGGGGCTAGACAAAATCTTGGTCAAGTGGGATGGATTGTAGGAGGGGAGTAAGATTGGGAGTAAGTATAATCATACAGGGAATGCAAGTTTAGGGGCCTTTGTAGCAGTGACATTGTTAAGGACGTTATGAGGAGAAAGTTTAAAGTGGAAGAAGTGGACACGGCCAAAGTAAAACTGCGATAGGGTACCAGATTTTCAAAACTAAGAACTGGGTGATTTCAACACAGAAGTAGAATTACAATGTCACGTCGACTGAGGGGCATAGAATCACTTAATTGACAGTGCTCACAACCACAGAAAACACAAACAACGAGGCAACACGCAGAATAAATTACAAACAGCTTTTATACAGATTGTCAACCCTTTTAAGGAAATTGATTTCTGAAAAGGGTAGTAACTAATCCTGCACTGGAACACACAAAAGCTTTTCTCCCTCTTTGTTCAGTCCACACTTTAAAAAAAATACTGGCACATGTGCTAAATTCAGTGAAATCTGCCA
Organism: Lissotriton helveticus; assembly: GCF_964261635.1. Taxonomy (NCBI): domain Eukaryota; kingdom Metazoa; phylum Chordata; class Amphibia; order Caudata; family Salamandridae; genus Lissotriton; species Lissotriton helveticus. Next base: position 147,683,228 of record NC_136071.1, read on the forward strand.
GGACAGATAATGAAAAACCGGGACTCTCCCAGCAAATTCAGGATGTCTTGTCATGCTAGACCAGAGGTGGGCGCGCCATTGAAAGCTCGAACCAGGCTTGAGCCTGAAGCCTGGCGCTGAGCTATAATCATGTCGCTTTTGTATGCCACCCTCTCTACCCTCATGCACAAAGAACCAAAACACAGCATTAACATTTAGGGTAAAAAGGAGAGACAGACAGAACCTCAATTGGTGGATGACGTGTACAAAGTGGCACCAGAATAAGTGGATTAATCACATCTTTCCTGCTTAACCAAACTGTATGATCTTAGGCAAATATTGTATTTCCTGGATCCTCCTTTTCCTTCACTGTAGCATGGGAAAGCACCTTGAAATTCATGGGTTCAGAATGCCAGCTGTAAAAACATCTATGTTCGATTTAATATATTGTAATGTTGCTCTATCTAGAGAAACAAGAATCTGGGAAACATACAGGGTGAGAATGGGGGCACGAATGGTTGGAAGTTAATGTTTAAAATCTTTCACTTTTAATAAGTACTTCTCACTTCCGTGCTATAATGTGACCTACTAAGGTTAAAGCGTCCAACTATTAAAGAAATGCACTTTTTGGAATTTTTAAGAGACTTTACGGTTGTTGCATGATTTACCCGACAAGCATTTGTCGGGCTCGGCTCGTGCACGGGCTCTAAGAGCCAAGCCAGACCTTTGGCGCAGCTCAACCCGCCCTGTTAATTTGTTGGCGCGCCCACCTCTACCCTAGACAGAGAGGTAGATGAGACATTGTCAATGAAACATGGGCAACAGAGGAAGAAAGGAAGCCAGAGACAGTAGGGGTGCAAACAGACTAGAGGGAGAGAGAGTCGAAGCCGTTCATACTCTTCAGAGAACGGAATCAATTAAGCTCCCTCATCCCAGAGTCTCCTTCCGTGTCTGCGGATGCGATGCTGCGGTTATCGGCGTTCCAGCAGGTGTCTCACCCAATATTTAATTGGATCGCTATTAAGCCTTGAATTTCTAAAACCTGAGAGACGCCGCCCTCCGCGAGTCTGGCATGGATAAAACCGGGATGGAGAGAGGGTTTGTAATTTCAATATAATACGCGAGAAGTGTCTGCCTAATTAAGATATGCAAGCAGAAGGACGCGTCGCTAGACAGGTGCTGGCCCGTCGGAGGGAAGGGTTCTTCTAACGTGGGCTGTTTATGAATGTATTCACATGTTTGTATAGCGCAGGGCGACCCAGGCTGTGTCAGTGCGCTTTACAACTAAAACCACGTTGGACAGCAGGAACCCTACTTGGAAAGACACTGAAGAAGAAACAGTCAAAACATTAGACGGTGCCGAAAAACACACTGACCAAAAGGGAGCAGCGTGCACGGTGAGCAGAATAGAATGGGCAGACCCGAATGATGAGGGAGACTTGAGAGGCAGGTTACAGGAGCATGAAAAAGTGAGGGGAACATTTGATAGGGTTGGAGGATGGCGGGAAATTAGTGGAAAAAAGAATAAAGGGGATGCAGAAAAGGTAAACAATGAAAATGAAGGGGTAACGGTTTGGTGGGGACAGGGCTACGAGAGAGGGCTGGACCGCATCATATAGAATGCACATTTAGTCTGTCCAGGATGGCTGGGCAGGTGATGAATTAACATGATATCCGTCAAGTAAACAAGGTATCAAGAGGGCAGAGTGTGAATCTTCACCACTGTGAGTCCATGGAATCAGAGAATCCTTTACACCCAGGCGGAGGGAGATTGGCAAGGAAGGCAGCGTGAACAAAGAAGCCACCACTCTGCACCTCTGCTGTTGTCAGCTACTACGGAGCATTTTAGATTTCCTACAAACATGGCAAGATGGCAGCTATCAAAAAACCACTGATTATGAGCTACAGGGATAGTAAACTTGTGGCGCGTACAGGATGTTCCCTTAACCCCTTCCGCGCTCGTGACGAAACCATTCCGTGACGAGCCACGGTGGGGCTGTGCCGGTGACGGAATGGTTCCGTCACGGCCCGGCCGTCGCACCTGCGCGGTGCTGATTTCCCACCTGCGCGTTGCGTTCTATTGAGCGGGCGGGGCTGTGACGGAACCAGTTCCGTCACGAACATGGCGGAGCCGCGCGGCCTCCCCTGCCCCGTAGCGCCGCGGCGGAATTAGCGCCGCGGCGGAATTAGCGCCGCGGCCAAGGGGTTAAAGGAGCCATCCAGTATTGATAAAAAAAAACTATCTTTACATATTCCTGTAATACTAATAATCACCAACAATAAGACATTCCAAAATTTTGTTTTGATGATGTCTGCTTGTATTATGTCATAAGAAACAACAACTGTACAATTACTTAAATGGTTGCTAAACTTCAAACAATTATGAAAACACAGATTCATCTAAAACTTAAAGAACCAAGAACACAAATGGGTGCGCTGTGAGGTCGACGGCGTTTCGACCTGTGCTTAGTTCAGGTCATCTTTAGGACCGGGTAACAACAGATTTTGTAAGTGCTGTTAGGAAACGAGGAAATCCAGGGGATTGAGCTTCAGTAGATGCACCCAAGATCTGGTGTGCAGGAGGACCCAGGTAGATGGATGGAGTAGAGGCACTACCGGTCTGGTGTGCAAAGGAATTATCCTGTGATGTGGGTGTGAGCTTGCATGTCAAGGCTTCCGGATCGCGTGTCGTACTAAAGTTGTGGGGAGGGTCGCGGTGCGTGGCGTGGTCACACCAAGCTGGAGTCACAGTGAGGACGTCCAGGCTGGGATGATCGCTCAGTAATAGATACCGGCAGCAGCTCGAGAGGGTTTCGTGGAATCCCAATTAGTGGGCGAGACCTCTGGGATGTGGCGTTGGCGTTAGTCCGGGTTAAACAGCGCGACCATTGGTGTTCTTGGTACTTTAACTTGTTGATGGTTCTGTGTTTTCATAATTTTTTGGGAAGTTTAGCAACCATTTAAGTAATTGTACAGTTCTTTTTGCGCTGTTATTCTCGTTGTTTCCCTTGTCACTTGTGCTGTTCACTTTCTTCCACGAGCTCTGTAATGGACAAGATGTATGGGTTACACCCACATCTAATGTAAATAGTGCTGAGACTTTATCTGTATTCATTCCTCTAAATAGAGTCCACTCTATACAATTTTCTTAAAATCATGGTCACCTCGTTTCTTTCCTTTTGCAACTAGTGTGCACATTTTACAAAATTGCCTCTGAAAATTACCTATTGAGATGCGGTTTGTTATAACACTATTTACCCAGGTCTCAAAAGGGTTTATGGGTAACCACCTGTGGCTTTTCACTGCTTGCATTTTGTGACATCGTTCACAGGTGGACCCTTCAAACGCTTGGAAAGTCACACTCTGGACTATCTAAGCATTCTACAGTGTCCTAGTAACAGAAGAGTATGCGCTGTACAAATGCCGTTTCCAGATATGTATTGGAGATTACTTGAATCAACCAGTGACATTACTTCTTACAGCAAATAGTGACTGTGACTTGCAGCAGGTTTGTGTCTTCTTTTTCAACTTGGGCGGGAATTTCTGATTAAAACACACCCCTAAAAAAGGAACAGTGAATTTTAGGTCGAATTCTACCAGACAGTCGGCAGTCTTGTTTGCTAATGACATCTTGGGAACATTCGGAAAGCTTCCCAGGGAATATATGCCACCCATTTCTTACAGTTGGCTTTGTGGTTTGTACCTCACATTAATAAGCTTGCTTTCGATTTGCTGGCTCCATTTGTTTAAGGATGTCCAGCTTGAGTTCGTCCCTTCCGTTCGCCAAACCCTATTTATTATATTCTTCCACCAGTGCTCGAATTTGCTGTGCATTCAAAGGCAGAGGTCAAATCTCAGGCTCTGTCTTCCCAGGAAACTTGGTATTTACTTTTCTTTCTCGGACTTCAAAGTGAGAGTAACTAAGTGACAATCTTGCTGGATGCTGTGGCAAGGAAAGGTTTTTTTTCTAGCCCACAACAACATTTAATTTAACTATGCAAGCGTTTCAGAACATATCGGAATTAAGATCGAACAAATGAAGCACATTTTTTTTATTAATTCTGAAGTGTGTTCGAAACAAATACTTTATGATCAAAACAACTCAATTGATTAGGTGATGCCATTTCTACACATTAAGGTGTGCACGCTTCATAGTTTTATTAGTAAAACTCTATGTCTGTGTAAATCTAGTGATCATTTCAATTGAAAATGTGTTGTCTGTAATACCAATCTGCTACCATACCAAGCATGCTCCACTGTATGGCACTCCACTCTACGAACTTCATTGCCACTGCACTCCACACTGCACCACTCCACACTACATTACTCCACTCCACACTGCATCACTGCGCTCTACTCTGCACCACTCCACTCTATACCACTGTACGCAAATACACTCAACCCCACACTACTTTGCTATGCACTACTGCACTCTTCATCACTGCACGCTACTCTGCGCCACTCCAATCTATGCCACGCTACTCTGCAACACTGCATTCTATGCCCGTTGTATTGCTTCGCCCTCGCAAACAATAAAAAATTCCACACCCCACACAGAGACACAAACACAGCGAAGCAATATAAACACCTGGAAAGGGATTTTACACTCATAAAATGAGGCACATCAAATGACTGGGGGTTTATTTGTGAAACACTCTCTAACAAAAAGGCTTTCCCAGATGTCAAATGAACAACATTTAAATGTATGTGTGTGTGTATATATATATATCTATATATATATCTATATATATATCTATATATATATATATCTATATATATATCTATATATATATATATATATATATATATATATATATATACAGGTGACCAATCGGCTCAGCTGGGCTGCCGCCAATGGCAGTGAGATGGATGACTGAAAGGCTTCAGGAGGCAGGTTGCAGTGTTTTTGGCATTTGAAGAAGGGACTTAACCCGAAACATGTCATGCCGCCTGTACTGCCATTAAAGGTTTTTCTCTGGCTCCCCGTCCCTCCGGTTCTTTCCCTAGTAGAGTGAGTCGTCTGTTGGATATATATATATATATATATATATATATATATATATATATACACACACATACACACAATAATAACACACTTATAAGTAAGCACATGCAACTCAAATGCATGGAATAAAATACTAGCAAATAATACTGGACGCTCACTGCAAGAAATCAGAAAGATATATATGCTAAATACATCCGATGATTATAACCACTGGATACTTGAATGTGCACACAGACACACACACACACATTACAATGCCAATAATCAAAAGAAAACACCTCAGATGATTATAACCACTGCAGACTTGAATGTGCACAAAGACACACTCACACATCACATAGTCAATAATCAAAGCACACACATCACCAGTTGCAAACACTGCATCTTAGCCCACTCCAGACTGTGGGATTCACAGCCGGGGACAAGAGACTCAGCAAGCCAGGAACTGTTACAATGAAGTAGACGTGTCCGCCTCCATTCAGGTTCCAAACAAATAACACTTTCCAAGTCAACAAACTCCAGTTTTATAATGTGAAAGTGCTAGAAGTTTCCGAGAGGACCTCCTCTGCGCCAAGGAAACTTACTGGAGTTGGCCACTCTCCACGCAGGCATTTCAAAGGCAAAGGAATTCTCACGTATTCTTCTGCGCTCCCACATGTTCCTGCTCCTTTTCTTAGCAAAGCTTGAGAAAGTAGAAAACAATCCCCAAAAGTACAAAAAACAATCCCCAAAAGTACAAAAAACAATCTCTAAAAGTACAGAAAACAATCTTGAAGGTGGATAGTCTAAACAACTTGAGTGATCTGGGGGCCTGCATGTGTGCGTAAAGCTCAAGCTAGACAGAGTCAGAATTCAAGATGAGGGCATGTCAAAGCCAATAGTAAGAACTTCATAATACTTCCCTATTTACAACACAATGCACATTGTGCACCACTGCCTATAGCACTACACACTTCATCTCCCAATGTACAGCAGAATGCACATTTGAGCACCACTGCTTATAACACTATATTCCGAGACCGAGAAGTACATTCCACACCTCTCTCTCGCTCTCATGCTTTCAAATGCACATCCCACACGTTCTGTCCCTGGCAAGGCTGTTCAACTCTGTTACAGCTACAAGGAGACAAGAAAGAAATCTTCAAAGAAAAGTGCACATGCAGTAAACATCATGTTGTACATTCAAGAAAACACCTAAAGTCAATTAAAATATTGTTGGTCCGAATATATGGAGTGCCTCTGGCACTACACTAGTGCACTATATGCCATTTCACTCTACTCTGCACTCTACACCACTTCACTCCAATCTGAAACAATATGTTTTATGCCACTACACTCTGCACCACAGTACTCTACTCTGCACCACTGCACTCTACATCACTTTACTTAAAACCAATTTACTCTGCCAGTCTACTCTGCACCATTCATCTGCACTCTATGCACCTCTGCAGGTATAGTGCACCTCTCTACTATATGCTAGTGCACTCTATCCCACTCTACTATGCACCACTGCACTATATGCTATATCACTTTATCTTGCAACACTGCACTCTACACCAATTCACTACACCACTTCACTCTACCCTGCACCATTCGACTTTATGATACTTCACAATACTCTGAAAAAAATGTACTCTATGTCACTGAACTCTACACAACTCTACTTAACTCTTCACTAATCCACTCAATACCAGTGCACTCTACCCTGCACCACACCACTCCATGGCACTTCACTCTACTCTGAAACAGTCCACTCCATAACACTAATCCACTGTACAGCACTCTATCCAACTCCCTCTATGCCTCTTTAATCCAGTCTATTCTGCGACACACTACTCATCTCTACGCCACTCCATTCTATAACACTCTATGCTTTTCTACTCTACAACACTCTACTCCCCTCTAAGCCATTCCACTATCCTACACTAGTCCACTCTATGCCATTCTACAGCAATCTACTCTGCTCTACAACACTATACTCCAATCTACGCCACTCCACAACACTCCATTCCACTCCATGACTCTCTAAGCCACTCAACTCTACTCTATGCCCTTTCACTCTGCGACACTCTATTCCCTTCACGACACACCACAACACAAAACTCCACTCCAATCAACTCTACACCATTACACTTCACTCTACTCCACTTTATGACACTCTACTCCATGCTACTCTCCTTTACCCCACTAACTTTTAGCCCAGCTGAACAGGCTGAAACATGGCTGAAACCTATTGGCAAAGCTAATAGCTCTTGCATAGGGAAGACCTATTGGCTTTGCGAATGCTTGTTCTAGACAGAGGCTCCGACTCCAGGTATCATCTCATTTTACTGGCTACAAAGTACATGCAAATAAAAAGATGACCATTAAAGTTGAAGAAACCAGGTTATGAAATGTCCAGCTTTCTTGCAAAACCATAAGTAGTGAGAATAATTCTAAAGCCAGAAACCCAAGAAGGAAACTGAGTGACTACAAGGTGATTATGACCTGTAGTAAAGAACTGATAAGAACAAAAAACATTTCTATATTATAAATTGATATTTTTGTTTTATTTCCAAATTTTTTATCATTTTTGTAGAACATATTCAGTTTATAAAAATATACATTATCAAGTTAAAAAAGTATGTGGTATACATATTAATTTGTCAAATGAAAAAATACAAAAACGAAAATTACAAAGTGAACAACAAAGATGACTCCGATGTTAAATGGGGCTTGAGTGTAATAAGCAAAGCGGTAGATGGGACTCTACGCGCGTTTCGGCATAAGCCTTCTTCAGGAGTCCGTCATTTGCAGTGAAAACATATAAGCACAACACTACAAAAAACAATTGAAAAAACATGTCATATATCACAAATTTCTTATTAGTTTATATGTTCATACTGTACACAGTATATCCGTCTTGGGTCTAGGTCATAATTTATTAAATATCACAAAATTTGATCTAATGATCCTATTGAAATTATAAACATACTATAAGCAGCTATAGGATAATAAATCAATCTTATATAGTCATTTTAAAATCACATCAATGGTCGCATTCCTCTGTTTATCTATAAACTATACAACAGATCTTACTATATTTGTTGAAATCTACTGAAAAAAGAGAATCTATTAGACATAGACAGTGGTAGTCAAGATTAGGGTAGAAGGGGGTAAGAGTATAGGCTGTGTTGAAAGAATTTAAATATGTGAGACATTTGATGTTCATAAATGGCCATTCTTGCTATAAGATGGATATAATTTAATCTCTCAGTTTTCTTACAGGGAGAGAATAATAAAGCCAAAAAGTGGGGGGATTAAAGGTAAATAGGGTTGTCATGCTAAGATTTACTTACATTAGATATTTAAGGTACAATATTCTTCTGTTGATATTAGTTGAGGACACCTCTCAAGATGGTTGTCTGGTTCTTAATTATACACGCTTAAACCAAAAGAAAACCCATGTTATATCAACCGTTCCGCCTAACCGATAGTATAAGCATAAAAACCAGGCATAAATTGTTTTAATGTTATGAAAAAATATATATTCCATGTATACCTATTTGTTCTATAATCAACTTTATTATGATTTTCAGGGCACTAGCTTACATCCCCATCTTGTTAAAAAGGATATTGAGCAGTGGAGCCGGTGGCAAACTGGTTTTACCTTAGTGAAAACAAAGAAGAAATAAAATTTATCGGGGGGTGCTCCATAAGTATCTCAGACTGAAATTTATAAAGAAAATAGATCTGCACTCGTCTCAGTTACCTTATCTAAATATTCTGTTTTGGCAGAAAAAGAGAGGTTCACTTAAAAAGAGACTGATCCAGTCGTACCGATAGATGGTCGGTATGATGTAGCCTGCTGAAACGAATAAAGGAATTTCTATTTAGTGCCTAATAGTGTACAAGAAATGCATCTTACTTATTATATGAGCCTGCAGGGTTGCATAAACGGTATTTACCTATTGAAACTCCAATTGGATAATGTTGCGTGTATTTGGCGTTCCGAAGATGCACCGCTATCTAGATAGCTGTGGAAAATGAGCAAAGAGGAGAGCATGGAGTTTAATATGTATTGTAAACTAGAAAGCGGATAGTCATAAATGTTGAAGCTAGGTGGCAGTACGTACCTACAGAGACAGAGTCCATGTCCAAAATGTGGATATGTGGATGGATAGATCACGGACGTCGGCAGTCTTTAGATTTAAACAATATGGAAAGGTAGAATCCAAACGGGAAACAAAATGAATAAAGGAGATGGTATTAATATATGTGTGCGTGTTTGTTAAATTAAATTGAATGTAGCCGAGATCCTGTCTACCTAGGTTCGCAAAACATACCTTGTTATTAGCGGGATGCCTCGTCTTGGCGGGAGTCAGAGCTGGACCATCGTGGTGGATGTGCCGAAAGGAATGAGGACTGATTTACAAAGTGTATATATACTCCTCTACTCATTAAGCGGTGCCAGGTGTGTTTCCTAATTGGGTAGAGCGTGTGTTTCCGCGTGGGATTTGTACAAATATCGAACGTATCACCGGTGGTCCGTTCTGTCCAATAGGAGCGCATAGGTAGTTCTAGCTTAAAACTACTAAGTACAGCCAAGTCCAGATCCCACGAGAGTCTGGTATATCCAATGAATACACTTAGGTAGTTCTGATACAACACTACTTGTTGCGGACAATGTCAGATATCGCAAGAATAGGCGTATCTAATGAATGCACATACATAGTGCAACCACGAGAATTACACATAGCGCACGAGTTTAGATTTCGCAACGGTGAAATATACTCGCTATGGTCAGTTGGATAATAAGACAGAATAACTACATAATCCGAATGGGTGTAAATTACGCGTGCATATAGCATTAATCCACGATAATATACAGAAATAACAAGGATACTTAAGTGATGTTTATAGAGTATTGTTCGGATGACATCGGTGGTTTCAGCTATAGGACCATTGGCAACAAAGGATTGGATTAGTCTAAGAGGCCGATCCGAGATTAGATTGCGAAAATATGCAATACCAACAGCCACCGAGTAAATATACTCGATCGAGCAGGCATGGTTGTACTCTCTGACTGACCATAGCGGAAACCAACCGGGGAACACAGTGCATATAACAGACTACATGTCATTATGTCTGTAGTAAGAATTATACATAAATGATAATTCATATAATTAAGCCTGCTGGCCTACTGATTTTAAATAGTTCTATGCTGCCTCTATGATATTCTGTTAAGATGTTATCTTCATTTGATGCCTATTCCCCAATGCTATATGTGCAAATAAACCCTGACCACTGATTATTACTAGATAGTTAATTGCTGACTTCTTGCTCCTCTATACAGGTATCTGGGCATAGGCCTGTTCTCGGTTTTATATATTTATATAAAACCGAGAACAGGCCTATGCCCAGATAAGATCCGGAGAAAGAGAGAAGTATACTGGATATTTTCTCTGGAAACTTCAACTAAAGGTCTCAATTCAGATATCCCTTGGGAACAGGCAATAATCTAAAATAATACCTGTATAGAGGAGCAAGAAGTCAGCAATTAACTAACTAGTAATAATCAGTGGTCAGGGTTTATTTGCACATATAGCATTGGGGAATAGGCATCAAATGAAGATAACATCTTAACAGAATATCATAGAGGCAGCATAGAACTATTTAAAATCAGTAGGCCAGCAGGCTTAATTATATGAATTATCATTTATGTATAATTCTTACTACAGACATAATGACATGTAGTCTGTTATATGCACTGTGTTCCCCGGTTGGTTTCCGCTATGGTCAGTCAGAGAGTACAACCATGCCTGCTCGATCGAGTATATTTACTCGGTGGCTGTTGGTATTGCATATTTTCGCAATCTAATCTCGGATCGGCCTCTTAGACTAATCCAATCCTTTGTTGCCAATGGTCCTATAGCTGAAACCACCGATGTCATCCGAACAATACTCTATAAACATCACTTAAGTATCCTTGTTATTTCTGTATATTATCGTGGATTAATGCTATATGCACGCGTAATTTACACCCATTCGGATTATGTAGTTCTTCTGTCTTATTATCCAACTGACCATAGCGAGTATATTTCACCGTTGCGAAATCTAAACTCGTGCGCTATGTGTAATTCTCGTGGTTGCACTATGTATGTGCATTCATTAGATACGCCTATTCTTGCGATATCTGACATTGTCCGCAACAAGTAGTGTTGTATCAGAACTACCTAAGTGTATTCATTGGATATACCAGACTCTCGTGGGATCTGGACTTGGCCGTACTTAGTAGTTTTAAGCTAGAACTACCTATGCGCTCCTATTGGACAGAACGGACCACCGGTGATACGTTCGATATTTGTACAAATCCCGCGCGGAAACACACGCTCTACCCAATTAGGAAACACACCTGGCACCGCTTATTGAGTAGAGGAGTATATATACACCTTGTAAATCAGTCCTCATTCCTTTCGGCACATCCACCACGATGGTCCAGCTCTGACTCCCGCCAAGACGAGGCATCCCGCTAATAACAAGGTATGTTTTGCGAACCTAGGTAGACAGGATCTCGGCTACATTCAATTTAATTTAACAAACACGCACACATATATTAATACCATCTCCTTTATTCATTTTGTTTCCCGTTTGGATTCTACCTTTCCATATTGTTTAAATCTAAAGACTGCCGACGTCCGTGATCTATCCATCCACATATCCACATTTTGGACATGGACTCTGTCTCTGTAGGTACGTACTGCCACCTAGCTTCAACATTTATGACTATCCGCTTTCTAGTTTACAATACATATTAAACTCCATGCTCTCCTCTTTGCTCATTTTCCACAGCTATCTAGATAGCGGTGCATCTTCGGAACGCCAAATACACGCAACATTATCCAATTGGAGTTTCAATAGGTAAATACCGTTTATGCAACCCTGCAGGCTCATATAATAAGTAAGATGCATTTCTTGTACACTATTAGGCACTAAATAGAAATTCCTTTATTCGTTTCAGCAGGCTACATCATACCGACCATCTATCGGTACGACTGGATCAGTCTCTTTTTAAGTGAACCTCTCTTTTTCTGCCAAAACAGAATATTTAGATAAGGTAACTGAGACGAGTGCAGATCTATTTTCTTTATAAATTTCAGTCTGAGATACTTATGGAGCACCCCCCGATAAATTTTATTTCTTCTTTGTTTTCACTAAGGTAAAACCAGTTTGCCACCGGCTCCACTGCTCAATATCCTTTTTAACAAGATGGGGATGTAAGCTAGTGCCCTGAAAATCATAATAAAGTTGATTATAGAACAAATAGGTATACATGGAATATATATTTTTTCATAACATTAAAACAATTTATGCCTGGTTTTTATGCTTATACTATCGGTTAGGCGGAACGGTTGATATAACATGGGTTTTCTTTTGGTTTAAGCGTGTATAATTAAGAACCAGACAACCATCTTGAGAGGTGTCCTCAACTAATATCAACAGAAGAATATTGTACCTTAAATATCTAATGTAAGTAAATCTTAGCATGACAACCCTATTTACCTTTAATCCCCCCACTTTTTGGCTTTATTATTCTCTCCCTGTAAGAAAACTGAGAGATTAAATTATATCCATCTTATAGCAAGAATGGCCATTTATGAACATCAAATGTCTCACATATTTAAATTCTTTCAACACAGCCTATACTCTTACCCCCTTCTACCCTAATCTTGACTACCACTGTCTATGTCTAATAGATTCTCTTTTTTCAGTAGATTTCAACAAATATAGTAAGATCTGTTGTATAGTTTATAGATAAACAGAGGAATGCGACCATTGATGTGATTTTAAAATGACTATATAAGATTGATTTATTATCCTATAGCTGCTTATAGTATGTTTATAATTTCAATAGGATCATTAGATCAAATTTTGTGATATTTAATAAATTATGACCTAGACCCAAGACGGATATACTGTGTACAGTATGAACATATAAACTAATAAGAAATTTGTGATATATGACATGTTTTTTCAATTGTTTTTTTGTAGTGTTGTGCTTATATGTTTTCACTGCAAATGACGGACTCCTGAAGAAGGCTTATGCCGAAACGCGCGTAGAGTCCCATCTACCGCTTTGCTTATTACACTCAAGCCCCATTTAACATCGGAGTCATCTTTGTTGTTCACTTTGTAATTTTCGTTTTTGTATTTTTTCATTTGACAAATTAATATGTATACCACATACTTTTTTAACTTGATAATGTATATTTTTATAAACTGAATATGTTCTACAAAAATGATAAAATATTTGGAAATAAAACAAAAATATCAATTTATAATATAGAAATGTTTTTTGTTCTTATCAGTTCTTTACTACAGGTCATAATCACCTTGTAGTCACTCAGTTTCCTTCTTGGGTTTCTGGCTTTAGAATTATTCTCACTACTTATGGTTTTGCAAGAAAGTTCTTACATGTTTCCCTACAAGTAGTGAATGCATCATTAGTAGGGGTCCCCCTTCTTTACAAATAGTATGAAATGTCCAGCAACAGAGTATTTTGCAGTGGCGGATTGCCATCAACTTAATTGTTCATAACGCATTCCATGAAATTGTACAACAAGACTTCCAAACACTTGAAATGATTCATTCAGCGCACCATTTGGAATATTTTCCAATGGGCTCGGGTGAGGTGCACGAGTTTGGCGGGGCGGGATAGAAAAATAACTTAAAAACTGACTTACCTTGCTGCTGGGCCACCGCCTCACATTGCCCTCTTCTTTTCCAGCTTGAAGCAGATAGTACACCCTGGCTCCCCTAAGCCAATCACAACGCTGCAATGCAGCGTTGTGATTGGTCTGAGCACTGTGGTTCGGCGCTCAGACAGGGACAGTGAGCCTGTGCATGTTCCTCACCAGGCTGTGTATAGCCTGGTGGGGAAGATCCAAAGTGCGCATGACTGTTTGGCCGGCCCAAGAGGGCCGGTCAACCGCCATGCTCAATTAAGTCCCCACTACTCCTCCCGCTGCATAACAAAGGGAAAATACAATTATAACGTAGTGTTATTATCATTTTATTTTACCTTTTGCCACTGCAAAAAAATGCTGTGGGGAGACACTCCTTCCCCTTAGCGGAGGAGCCGCCACTGCAGACAGGATTGCATTTCTGGAATATTGAGCGCAAAAATACCGTCACTAATATTTGGCAAAATATCAAGGGACAAAATACTGAAAGGTAAGTGTACAGTGGGAATTTAAATGTACTACTCTTAACTCCACATCTCTGTACATGGAAGAGATCTACTTCGTCAAGAACACAGATGAGGATTTAGGTATAGAAAATCTATACATACATACCTTTCGATATTCTCTCTACGATATTAATGTCCTATGATGTGCTTTAGTCAATAATCAGGATAGAAGATGCATTATTTTCTTTCTGTAGTTCAAGATATGGATATTCAATATACTCTACGATAAACACGGCAGAAATCGCGTGGTCGTTAAAAAAAATGAATACACTTAAGTTCATCACAGACTTGCAATGTTCTTCCTCTTTTCTATGAACCTGCCATGCTACTTCCCCTTCTTATGGCAGTAGAACACGATTTCACCACAATGGTAGAAAGAAACAACAGCCTCACTGAAATAGCAGCACTAACCATCTGCCAGCAGTGAAGGTGATCAATAGGCCGCATGTTAACAAGTGTAAACTTAACCTGGAACCAGCTATCATGATGACTGTATGTCTCGGTTCAAATCAATGCATGTCTCTTAGTCTGCACAGACCAGAACAAATGGCCTACCTTTCTATCTCTTTGGAGTCACGTCTGCAACTAGAAACAAAAAGTCCCTTAACTAAGCGCTTAAGAACGTGAAATTGTACTTAACATACCCATAGCTTCATAAACAGGGAGATTACATCTGATAAGAGGGTCAGTCATTGCAAAAAAAAGCTTATGAAGGTAAATAACATTCTGAGGTTGGAACCTCGCCTTCACGTATGGCGCTCCACCCTAAGACCAGAGTATGAGACAAAATAAACAGGGGTGGCCCCTCAGCTAAGGTGGAGGAGCATCGCCCCACTGCTTGTCAGCACTGCAAAAAAGGAAAAATAAAATGATAACACAATGTTATTTTCATTTAAATTTTCCGTGCTGAGGCAGTTTTGCGGGGTGGAGCAGGGCAGAGCAGGGAGGAGGATTGGTGACACTCTCTAAGTGCGCACAACTGTTTGGCCGGCCGTCTTGGGCAGGCCAAACAGACCGTGTGCACTTTGCATGTTCTCCAACGGCTGCATTGTACAGCCTGGGTGGAGAACATACCCAGGCTCCCAGACCCTGTTTGAGTGCCGAACCATGTTGCCCAGACCATTCACAAAGCTGCATTGCAGGATTGTGATTGGCTTAGGGGACCCTGTGTGCTTTCTGTTCACACAAAAGGAAGTGGACAGAGGAGAGGCGGCTGCCGGCCAGCTGGCTTTTTTTTTTTAAACCCACCTGTCACCCGCCCCCCTACTGCTGCCCGGGAGTAGCCACCACTATAAATAAAACAGGTGAGGGAGACGCTCAGACAAATATGTACATGGTACAGGTTTGGCTCAGCTCAACATAGCCACAAGGCTTCGACTCAGAATTAGCATTATTGATGGAGGCATGAAAAGGTTCACTCACTGAAAGGTATGTTATAATGGATTGGGAATGAGAACTGCCAGTGCCCACCTTTTAAAATAACATCCTCTGCTGCTGCTAGGGTAAAAGCTCCTTGCTTTACTGCATGTGAATATGTTTGTTGACACTGTGTACGGGCGAAGCGTGTGAGACTACTGCCCAGCTCAGCCTGGTGTCTGTGCACAGGTACACTGTTGCAGAAGGGATTCTTCATGGATGGGTGCTGCCCTGTGAAGGCCTTGTAATATGAGTGGGCACTAACAGTGTGACTATGTACATCTGTAGAGATTACTGAAATGTCTGCGTCCTTCACTGTATTATACCCTTCGGGCGCAATCTGCACTAAATTACAAGTTCATCATATGTAGGCCTAGAGGCTCAGTTGATGTACCAATATTATGCTAAATCGAGATCCCGAAATACAGATTTTACATTAATTTCCACATATGCACTCCATGTGGCACTTCAACATTTATAATTTTTCTCTGACTTAGCTCCCAATGGGATTTGGGCCTTTGAATTACCTGGAGAATCAAAGGCCGCCCTACACGATAGGGCCATTAGCCAGAAATAAGGCCTTCTCCTTGTAGAGGAGAGGGTGTGAATGTAATACGGATGTGCTAATCAATGTTCACAATGCACCATGCCTACAAAGGCTCAAACTCACAGAAGCAAAGGAGGATAGCCAGACCTCTGGAGTCAGTCACAGGAGGTTGTAACTTTTGACGTTTTGGAGGTAAGGGGCCAGCCAGCTGTGGCAGCCAAGGCTTAGAATTACATAGAAGGTCTTTAAATAGACTATCTGATGGCACCATCTTAGATATTCCCAAAATGCTGTGTAGGAATGTTGGGACAAGGATGGAGTGATGATGCGTCGCCCTAGAACTGGGTAGAGGTACCATGCTGCTGGAACTTTCCACCCCACTTAAAAACCTAGTGTTAGATAGACTTTTGAAAATAGTCTGTAACTGGGGGAAGCAACACAGGAGGAATGCCCAGCTGAAAAAGAGAAAACAAATTACCCTTAATGCAAGGATGGATTAAAGGACTTGTGACTTCAGTTGGAACTCAGGAACTAGGATTTTTTAATACAGAGCCAGCAGTGCTGGCCCCGCTACACCCTCTGGGCGACTATATATGGGTATGAACCTTCAGCATTGCAACCCTGGAGGGCTCCCATGGATCCTCTGTGGAATTCTCCTGAAGGAATGTATCCCTGACTAATGCGGATTCAAGAGCTCTGCAAGCAGTCATATGCGGCTGTGGGACCTGGAAAGTAGTGGTAGGTAGTGAACTATGCCGTGGGGCCCCAGGGTTACTGCTAAGGAAAACCCCAGGCCCAAGTGAACTGCAAGATGCCCAAGTGCCTGTGCACGGAACTATGTATGGGAGGGGAGTACCAGATCCCAGAGATTGATGGAACAAACGCAGAAACTAAAGAAATGAATGTGCTACGCTGCGCAGTTCATGGTGTCCCAGGAGGCCCACAGTTCCTGTGGACAGAAGAGGACTGAGCACTGCCACGTGGAGAAGTGTGGTGCAGCTGCCAGGGCAGCTGACTTCGGAGCACAGGGTTCACGGTTCGATCCCCGGCGGCAGCTCAGCACCATGTGACTCTGGGCAATAGCTCACTTAATTTCCACGACGGCCCCTCAGCGCCTTGAGACCCGTAAGGGTGAGTAGTTCGCGCTTTACAAATACAGATTTAAATTTACGCTCAAGACAGAATTGTCACATAGTGCTGCATCGCCTCCTGCTCCCTGTGCACGTCTGGGGTGGTGTGGAGAAAAGTAGCGGAGCAGGAACCTACCCGCTGTCGCTGGCAAGGAAGAAGTGAAGCTGCTCCTTCACCATCTGCATAGAGCCGAGCAGGGAGGGGCTGGGGCGATGAGGGTCTGCCCGCGCAGGCCTCTGACAGAAATGAAGGATGGCGGTGCCCGGAGTTGGACCGGGGAACCAATCACAAAAAAAAGCATAAAGCCTTTATGTGGCAATGAGAGGCTGCTTGTTTGGGAAAATGACCCGAAGGCAGTTCCCTGGGTAGTGCGAGGCTGCTCATAAAAATTGCATATTATTGGCCACAGGAAAGCCCCAGAATCCTCTGGAGTGAAGTTCATATGTGACGTTTTGTGGTGAGGGGACAGTCATTATGGGCACCACCAACCATTCTACAAAGTTCTGGGGGATGCTAGGAATGTAGCAGCCCCCACAGAAGCACCTACACAGAGGTCCCTCAATGTTACCCATACCTACTGGGGAGGGGGGGAAAAGGGGGAGGGTTGGGGGTGTCAGGTTAGTGACTCAAGGATAAGTCTGGTCAGTTTGGAAGCACTCCTGGAGTTCAAGGTTTTATCCCAAAGGCTTTGGAGTTTAGGGACCCATGCTGAAGGGTTCTAGTGCTGTAATGCAGCAACAATAAAAGTAAAAGAAAGGCTAATGTACACTCATCACTGAAATACTTCAGTGATAATAAACGTAACAGCGAATCATTACATGCTTTGATGAAGTTCATTGAAATGCTGTAAAAAGCTTTAGTGAAAATCACTAGTTAACAGGGAGTCAACAATGCCCAAATTAATGTCATTGATAGATGATACCATCCTTAGTAGTTCAATGGTGTTGCATCGATTCATCAAGATATGTTTCTGCTTTCAATAATGTGGGATTCCCTGACAAAGACCGATAACCTGCCTTTTGACACCTACACACCTTTATATGGTGTTCAGTGTACGTAGGGGTGTGTGGCAGGTAGGTACTGTGGTTATACTGTTCAGGTCTAGCTCAGCGTGTCAACTGTTTGAAGCGTGTCACTATAGTTATTTCCACCTGCCACCGTATGTATATTTGCAAATTAATTTGCAGCATTGAGAAGTGAGTATAATAAAACACTTTCACTTTTTAGAAGTAAAAGCACTGACTCAACATGATTGCTGGGTGCCTGCACCGAGTAGGACTTTGACTGCTCGGTCTTGCTACCCTGAGAGAGTCTGGTGCTACAGTGAGGTACTTGGCTGCCAGTAGATGGGAACAACATCATCAATTGTGTAAGTTAAGTCAGTCATGTTCAAAGATGTCTTTTGCCACTCAGGATTGAACCTCCAGGAACAGCCAAGTGCTACTCTACGGGTCCGCTTGTAGTAGCCAGTAGGCTATCATGGTAGAGATCTCTATTCAGTCTAATAAATGCTGAAACCTTGAGGCAGCCTTGGGAAATAATTACTGATAAGGTCACTGGACATCAATTTACTCTTTCTCCGAGTGCAAGTCCAGATACTCATTACTTTGTTTTATTTTATTTTCCTTTGACTAGGGTATTTATAGGAGTGAACCTAGCTTTGAGATGCATGAAACTAACACCGAGAAGCAGCGAGCAAACAAAAATTAGTTTATCAGGCTAAGCTGGCCACAGTATTCAGTTACTTCAAAATGTCTTGAAGGGAATCTAAGTGTACTTGGCCTTTTGTCCCAGATTTGTTTCTTTCATTTATTAAAGTATGTATGAAGTTCATGAAGTACAGGAGGGTGTTGGGAGTGCTGTACAAATAAAGGAAAGTGAACAGCGACAGCAGTCAGAAGCATTGAAGTTAAAAAGAAGGCGTGCTGCGTCTTCTAAATGATTACTGTATACTAATCCTCTCTATGGGGAAACAAGATGGAATAATTTTCTCTATAATCCACTTCTGGAGTAGCCAGAGGTTATCAAGAAAGAAGCCAACGGTGGTATAAGAAACGTATAATTTCATTAGCTTTACTGCATACACATTTTGTTCGTCCAGCTGCTATCTTTGTACAAACGGACTTGTATTTATAGAGGACTCTTGCTCATAATAAGGCAATAACAGGCGCCCTTCGAGCCATCTTCCGAGCAGATGGCAGTTACCCAAGGTCACCAGCAGCCTGGCAGGCCATGAAGGCATGGTACAAAGGCAAGGCATCAGAAATATACAATCAGTTCTCCCTAATCAAAATTTGGGAAACCAGCACATCAAGCACGACAACCTCTCCCCTTTCTCAATCATCGGGGATCATTTTAAATATTTTTATTTTAACTTCAAGTATTATACTTGAGAAAAATACAATGAAATTACAGCGACTTTCAGAAGCATCCTTCACAGACAAGATAAGAGCACGAGTCTGGACACTCTTGCACAGCACCAACACACTTCCCACAAACATTAACAAATACAACACTGCCAACCTCACACTGCCCACGCAGTATTGCGCTACCAGTCCAATAAAGTGCTGTGGTGTCCAATAATGGGCCAAGAAGCACTACATTAATACTACTATAAACCTGCTCTGCAATTTTCTAGGAAAAGGAAGCAATTTTACATGTCTCACTTCTACAAATGTAACGGATTAAGAACCCTCATTTCACCTGGAAATAATTTACATAATCTCACCCATGTGCAGTACCAAACAGCCCTCAACCACAGTAAATCAACTTCACACACACACACACACTGTTCTAAACATTAGAGCGACATGGCTAAAACATATTGGAGCTGTGATAAACAATTTTTCTCTCGCATGTACCACATTCACATTGAGCTTATATGCAATAAAACCATCTTTTCCGCCAAGCGCGCATATCCCACCAAAACCGCTGCATGTGGGGCAATATAAGGACAGTACTAGCAAAGTCCCCAAAGGAAATGGAATTCTCTGGCCTGCCTTTCAGGAGAGAGTTGCCTGTTGCCACTGTAGGGTGCCCTCACAAAGGTACTACTGGAGGTTTGAGTATGGAGGGCAAACATACCATGGCCAAGGCACAAAGGTGTCTCTCCTTAGCTGTATCCTTCGGATATCTCGCAGAGGCGCTCACTTATCACCATATACTGGGTACTGGATGGCTTCCTAGTGCATAAGTGTCACGTTGAAGCCACCAGACCACATTAGGAAACACAAGAAAGAGGAGTCTAATTTGTTGACTTTCATGGATAAAGTTAAGATTTTACCGACTCCATCAAAGTATAAAACTTCTGGTGTTTGGAAATTGAGCTGCGACAAAATAATGTGTTCCTGAACCTTGCAACCCAATCTAAAAACTGATATATTGCAGATGGATAGATCATTCCCTCTCATGCGAAGCATCAGTCACTTACAACTCTCTGCGGTTAACTACAGGCAGGCGAGATGATGGATTAGATTAAACCCCACTATGACATTGTTATTAATTACTCCATGCTAGAGTTTACATTAAAAATCTTGGCAGGGAAATGAGCTTGATTGTGGCTGCAGGGGCATCAACAGCACAGCACGTAAACAACTTGGATGCTATGAGCGTGGAGGCGGGACGCTGCGGCTCTCAGCTCTGCGAATGGGAGGTCAATGCCTGGACCAAGACCCCTCGCTTCAAGGGAGATGATGCCCCTCAGAACCTCCTCGGAACACCGTGAACCACGCCGCCTCTCTTTGGAGAGAGGTTAATGCCTTTCAGAAGCTGCAGGGAACAGAGTGAACCAAGTCCACTTGCTGTGGAGGGGATGGCCCTAGACAGTGCGCGGAGGGTTGGCGCGTGCGGAATAATTACATTCATGTAAAAAGAAATTGAGTTTTAGACAAACAGCGAAACAAATTACAAGAGGGAAAAACATAAAAGGTCTCCAGCATCCATTACCATCTGAGAAGGAAAGTAGAAACACTGGGGGGGATGAAAAATGAACAAAGTTTTGGATCATGATCCAAGGTCTCCCTCCTGCAAAGAGACAAGAACGAGATGCCAACATGATGAGATTCGCAAATCTGGCTTTTGCAACCGAATATATTAGAGATGGTCAGCTAATCCAAGTGAGCAGAGAGGCCGATCATGGAGAAGTCATCTTTTCTGGGAGTGGACTAGCAAATACACCAGAGGGTTTTTTGTCCAATATAATAGGCAGATTCTCCGCCTCCTCTGTAAAAAGATGTATAAAACATCAACGTTTAAGGATGCAAGTGCTTTTCAAAATAGGTCCACACCCATACCAAATTTTCAGGACAACCACATACATTGCATACAGATGGAATTTGTATTTGATTTTTGTGGTATTTTGGCATTCCACAAGGCTGTCTCCCTTTCTCTCCCCCCACGCATAGTTTTTTTTCTGATAAAATAAATCAGTGGTTTCGCCTCTTCTTTCAGCAGTAGTAGTGCAAAGTAACTTGAAACACACGCGATCATTTTCACCACTCGCAAAGATATTACTTGTTTCGATTCCCTTTAGTAGCAGATTTATTATGAGCAATTTCAGGACAACCCCGAAAAGCAAGTCATCTTGTTTTACGAGGCTTGCTGCCCAGTCATCCCAATACTTGGGAAAACCCAGATAGCTTTTACTGGATCTTCAAATCCCTCATGAACTCCTGTGGTCTTTTTCACTCACAAAACACCAAATGGAAGTCAGGCACATCTTCAGCTTGGATGGGTTGGCGCAAACCCAAACCAGGTTACCAAAGCAGCTATGTAAAGAAACAGACATTTTAAATAAATTAGATCACTGCAATTCAACTCATATGAGAGAAAGGAATAGTACAGCATCTTCAGAGTCTTCCAGTGTCTGAAGAACACTCAGTTTTCATTTTCCATTGCTTGACTCCTAAAACCCCTCAAAGATCCTCACTCCTGTCCCCTATTGAGTCCTCAATCTCCTTTCGCATTCTTTAACAGCTACGCAACACCTGCTTTACGAATACATGAAACAATTTATCAAATAGGTGTATATACGCTCGAAAGGTAGCATTGCAATTTTTGAAATGATGATCTGTGAACGAATTTAAGAAAAATCAATAAAATGAAAATGTCTCCATCGACTTTCTTTATATTAATCATTCAGGGACATAATACAGAGGAACAAAAAGGAAACATGTTTAGTCTCTTGATAAAATGAGATATGATTTGCAAGAGACGACTTTCTAAAAGAAGGATCTCAAAATGCTAACGAAAGACCATGATGAGGGAGTGTGTGATACAATCGAAAGCGGGATGGTGGTAATATTACTTAGCAAATCTCTTGTGAAGAACGAGATCAATATCCTAAAAGAAGCAGAGGGTATATTTTACTGAGGATAGAAATAGAAGTAAAATACATTATACTAAATATATATGTGATAAACTACAGGTAGTAAACATTTTTTGAAGAACTGCATCTGGAGACCGCGTTTAAAAAAAGAGGTAAAACGAAGGAAGAATG
Source organism: Lissotriton helveticus (assembly GCF_964261635.1). Taxonomy (NCBI): domain Eukaryota; kingdom Metazoa; phylum Chordata; class Amphibia; order Caudata; family Salamandridae; genus Lissotriton; species Lissotriton helveticus. The sequence continues at coordinate 147,706,032 of NC_136071.1, forward strand.
TACAGATAGAACTAAGCAAATCTCATCAAGATGTTTTTATTTCAAGCACACGCTGTGTGAGCTTCAAACCCAGAAGAATAATGCCACATGACCTCCCTGCCTACCAGCAAAAAAGAACCAATTACAGGCCAGACCAGCTTCCTCTCTCCTACCACATGTTGCTTTGATTGACTTTCAAGATGTCCTGGCATGGGTGGCTGAAGCAAAGGATGGGAGAAAACAATTAACAGTATTGACTTCTGTTTGGCCCCATGAGGACCCCGATAAGGTTCATAGCAAAAATATTTGCCTGTCAGGCAAGTCAATGCCATCTGTCTGTACCCTAAGCAAACCCTGCACAATTTCCACAGAATCTGAAATGATCAACCATAATACACAAACCCACACAAAGTTGCTTTTGCCTTCAACCCCAGTAACATCAACAACATCACATTCACCACCACATTAAGACACCAGCATTAAAAAACAGTATACCTCAAGCTCATCAACTTACACACTGCAGTTCGCCAGGCAGTGGACATAACATATGGCATTAACGCCTACACACACAATCATTTTTTGGGTTACTTCCTACTAACTCACCGCCAGTTGTAGCATTCTCCCCAGCCTGAGAACCCGCCAAAGACTAAACCTCACACGGAGCTTTGTATTACATGTCTTTGTTCGTCTGCGTGTAACTGGGAACCCAACATTCTAAATCAGCATTCATTGCATTCCAATCTAACACTTACGTCCCAGTTCTACTAGGTCCATCAGGAGCCAAAAGGGTTCCATTATATCTAACTCGCAAGACACTACATCTCCCGCTCTGTTAAATAATTGATTGTTTTTTCAAAAGATATAGAGATAGACATAGAAAACTAAATCTCTTTAATCAATCTTTTTGGCGCTTTAATTGTTCGAACTGATCTTGTTCTTTGAAACGGGGAACTTTCATCAGCAATGTCTAGGATCTTTGTCAACGGTGTAGAGGCAACAAGACGGAACAGCAGTCACTGATGTTTCAGACCAGTCTCTCCTTCAACAGTTAGATCTGAAGATCGATTAGTTAAGTGCTTAAAATTAGAAGAGTCTCTGTTAATAGACTTCCCAGTGCGCTGCAAAGTCACCATGTGTTCCTTGGTAGATACCACTTGAAAAAGATCTGCATCAAATGGAGCATCAGATTTTCTTCTCTGCATCTGTTGTGCTAGCTATCTCTGTCCTAAAGACTATGTTCTTCGCCCATCGTCTTTGGTCAGCATATGCTTTCATCTTTTGTTTGTTCACAAAGTCCTTCTCATGAGTTGCTTTTTCATCTTTATTTCTCTGATTGGTCCTTTGAGGTAACCTTGTATTCATTGCTCTCCTGAACATCAACCTGTGATCGAGTGTGGTGTTCAACGATAAGCTCTCAATGTAGAATTCAACACAGTTTTCAATTCAAGCTTCTCAAGAGTAGCACGCTGCACTGCATACTATAGCGTACTCATAAAATGCTCAACAAGTACGTTGGCCTGTGGCCACAAAGGTGTGCTCTTCTGATGCTTTATATGCAAATGCTCCAAGAAATCTTTGACTGTTGAAAATCGGGCCATTGTCAGACTTCAATATGGTTGGGACAACCCATGTTGCAGATCCCATCTACTCTTTCAACTCGTTCTTGAGGAGTGGTTGAAAGATATTCAATTAATGGAAATCGTCGAGTGGACCGAAAATGTCAATGGCTATTCTCTCCAATGCATGCTTTAGGAGTTCCAACATGTTCAAGGTGTGGTGAGCAGTTTTTGTAGAAAGGCAGTTTCATAGATGACAGGCCTTTAGGTTCTTTTCAACCCAGTCATCAAGATAAGAAAAACAGACTCCGTTTCATAGAGCTCGTTTTGTGGCGACGATTCCATGATGTCCTTCATGGGCCACTTCAATTATTGTCTGTCGCAGACTCCTCAGAATCAGAATTCTTAACCCTTGTAGTATGATTTCTTCTTGAGCTATAGACAGTTTATCTTTGACATTCTTGTATTATTGACATTCACCATCACTGGTGTGTTGCTACCATAACTGATATGCAATTATATCCTTCAATCAATCAATCAGTCAGGGTTTGTAGAGAGCACTACTCACCCGTGAGGCTCTCAAGACGCTGGGGGGAGAGGGTTGTGAGCAGCTCCGCTGGGGGTCATTCAAAGAGCCAGGTCTTGACGTCCTTTCTGAATTGGTGCAGTGTCGGGCACTGTCGGAGGTGAAGGGGGAGTTTGTTCCAGGTCTTGGCTGTGAGATAGGAGAAGGATCTTCGATCAGCTCTGGTACTGTAGAAATGAGAGATGGTGGCTAGGGTGAGGTCGGCTAAGCAGAGGTTTCTCTTGGGGGAGAGGAAGGAGAATCGGTTATTGAGGTGTTGTGGAGGGCTTTGTAGTCGTGTGTGAGCAGCTTGAAGGTTATTCTTCTTTCGACGAATGGAGGTCGTGGAGGTGTTTGGTGATGTGGTTGTGTAGTGGGATATCGAGGATAAATCTGGCTGCAAGGTTCTGGAGGAGTTTTTTGTTGATTCTAGCGTAGAGGGTCTTGCCGTAGTCCAGTCTGCTGGTGATGAGTGCGTGGATGGCGGTTTTCCTGGAGTCAGGGGCGCTCTACCTGAACGTCTTGCGAAGTATGCGGAGGGTGTGGAAGCCTGCGGAGGATACGGCGTTGATCTGGCTGTTCATGGTGAGTGAAGAGTTTAGTATGATGCTGAAGTTGCATGCATGGTCCATTGGGGTGGGTTGGTTTCCGAGGGTGGGCGGGCCACTAGGTGTCATCCCATGTGGAGAGGGTGGAACTTAGGATGAACACTTCTGTCTTCTCCGAGTTGAGCTATTGCAGCTATTGCTCATCCCAGTTGCAACAGCTGAAACAGCTTTTATCCCTTCTTGGAAGTTGTGCCTGGTGATGTTGGGTTCCTTGGTCAGGGAGAGGATGAGCTGGGTGTCATCGGTATAGGAGACTATGTTGAGCCTGTGGTTTCTGGCGATGGTTGCGAGTGGGGCCATGTAGACATTAAAAAGTGTGGGGCTGAGGGAGGATCCCTGGGGTACTCCACATCTGATCTCTGTTGGTTCTGAGATGAAGGTCCGGAGTCTTATTCTCTGTGTTCTGCCTGTGAGGAATGAGCGTATCCATTCTAGGGCCTTTCGTTGGATGCCGGCGTCGTGGAGTCTGGTGGCTAGTGTGCAGTGGAAGACGGTGTTGAAGGCTGCTGATAGATCCAGGAGAAGGAGGGCTGCTGTGTGGCCTTGGTCGAGGAGGCCGCAGAGGTCATCGGTGGCAGCGAGGAGGGCGGTTTCGCTGCTGTGTTTGCTGCGGAATCCAGATTGAGAGGCGACTAGGATGCTGTTGGTTTCTATGAAGTGTGCTAGCTGGGTGTTGATAGTCTTTTCGATGACTTTGGCCACAAAAGGAATCAGTGAGATGGGCCTGAAGTTCTTGAGGTCCGTCCGGTCTGCAGAGGGCTTCTTTAGGAGGCGGTTGACTTCGGTGTGCTTCCAGTTACCGGGGAATGTGGCTGTGTCGAGGGAGCAGTTGATAGTTTGGCTCAGCTCGGGTGCGATGGCGACCCCGTGGAAGATGCGCGGTGGGCAGGAGCAGAAGGTGCTCCTGAGTGGATTTTCTTCATTGTCTTTAAGGTGTATTCTGTGGTGATAGGGGTCCAGGTGAGGAGGGTCTGTTGGGTGGCGTCTTTGGGGGTGGGAGTTGAGGCAGTGCTGTGGTCTTGATCTGCGAAATTGTAGTAGAGCGTCTTGAAATTGAGGTGAAAGAAGGAGCTGAGTTTGTTGCAGAGGTCTTGGGAGGGAGGGATGTCGGTTGTTTCGCTGTTGGGTTTGGCGAATTCCTGTATGATGACGAAGAGTTCCTTGGTGTTGTGGGCGTTGGAGAGAATTCGGTCTTGGATTAAGATTTTCTTTGTTGATTTGATGAGTTGGTGGTGTGCTTTGATTGCTGTAATGTAGGCGGAGCGTGCGTCGGGGTTTCGCTTTTTCTCCACATCTTTTCCTGTCGGCAGGAGCGCCTGGAATCTCAGACATCCATGGTGAACCAGTTGGCTTTCTTGTTGTGTCGTCTCGTGGTGTTCTGGGGGAGGCAGCACGGGTGCTTGTGTGTGGTGGGTTTCATAAAGGAGAAGTGGATGCAGCGGTGGTCGGTTCAGAGTAGTTCCGTGGTGTGGCTGAAGCGAATGTTGTTTCCTCCGGCGAAGATGGCATCGAGTGTGTGTCCTGCTGTGTGTGCGGGGGTGGAAACAAGTTGCTTCAGTCCTATGTTGGTGAGGTTCTCCAGGAGGGCGGTGGTGTTGGGGTCGCTGTTGTTGTCTAGGTGGAAGTTCTGGTCTCTGAGTAGCATGTAGTCCGTAGAGGCAAGGGCGTGAGGTGCGATGTGGTCGGCGATGACGTTGGTGAAGGGGGTGCGGTGTCTAAGCAGTCTATAGGCGAGTGTTCCACTGAGCATCATTCTGAGGTTAGGCTGGATATGGTAATAGATGTGTTCCATGGAAGGGGTGAGGCGTCGTCCAAGTTGGTGGCTGTCAATCAGAGGGCGCTTTTGAGGACAATGGAGAGGCCTCCTCCTGGGCGGTTGAGGAAGTCTTTCCTCAGGATCTTGTACCTATAGGGGATGGCGGTTGTGATGTTGGGTGCCGAGCTGGTGTTGGTCCAGGTCTCTGTGAAGGAGACATCAGGCGTGTGAGTGAGGATGTCCCAGATTTCTATGGTATGTCTGTGCAGTTAGCGTACGTTGAGAAGGATGCACCTCAGTGGCTTATGTGGGCGCATCCGGTGGGCTGGGGGCTGCTCCCGGGTCGTGAGCTGGCAGTTGTTGTTGTGTCCATGGTGGGGGTATCTGGGTCCCTGGCACTGGTTGCCATTGGGTCATGGATGGATTTAGACGGGCTTGCCAGTGGTGCGCCAGCGACATGCCTGCTGCGTGCGGCCGCGCAGCTACTGCCATTAAGTGGGGGTCAGGGGGGGGGCGAACAGCTGGGAGGAGAGCGCGGCGCAATTGGGGGGGGGGGGGAGCACGGGGCCAGCAGCGGCAGGGAGCGTGGGAAAAAGAGCGAGGTTCGGAAGAGGAACGAGGCAAAAAGAGAGGCAAAAGAGAAAAGGAGGTGAGGGGCAAAAAAGAGAAACAGCAAATAAAGAGAGGCGAAAAGGAAAAGAGAGAAACTGCAGAGAAAGAGAGGCAAAAGAGAAAAGCACAAGGACTCAGAGCAGGGTGGAATAGCAGAAGAGCAGGCTGCTCTTCAACTAGACCACAAGGGATGAGGCGCAGGCAGGAGCCTGGGGGTGGAGAAGAGCCTCTAACACCTATCTGGCAGGGTTCAACGTCGGAGTCTTAACGATGGAGCTGCGCAGGGAAGAGCAGTGGCACCGACCAAGGAGGTCCGAGGTCTTGCTCTTCTTGCCATGCAGCGGCCACCATTAAGTAGGGACCTGGGGGAGGGCGAACAGTTGGGAGCGACGTGCTGGGGGGGGGGTAGGGGCCGCGATTGCAGCAGCGCCGGGGAGCATGGGTATGGGAGGGAGGGTCGGAAGAGGAAAGAGGCAAAAAGAGAGGCAAAAGAGAAAAAGATGTGAGGCAAAACAAGAGAAACAGCAAATTAAGAGAGACAAAAGAGAAAAGGAAGGTAGGCAAAGAGAGAGAAACAGCAGAGAAAAGGACAAGGACTCAGAACAGGGTGGAATAGCAGAAGAGCAGGCTGCTCTTCCACTAGGCCACCGGGGATGAGGCGCAGGCAGGAGCTTGCGGCGGGAAAAGGGCCTCAAACCCTTACCTGGCTGAGCACAAGGTAGGAGCCTTAACGGTGGAGCTGCCCAGGGAAGAGCAGTGGCAATGACCAAGATCAAATTTAACATGTAGCTATCATGGCTCGTGGCAGTGATAATCTGGGCTAACTAAATGGCATCTGGTGTGTTTGCTTTTACAGAGAAGTTAATATAGGCCTCAGCGGTATTAGATGGAGTAATATGACATTGTATGGGCAATCTAGAAAAGGAGACAGCAGGGCTTTGATCTTTAAATGGATGCTGCACAATGGTATAATTATTATACTCTTGTAACCGTGGTCTCCATCGTTCAATGTGAGGAGACATTTTGGCCTTTAAATTACTAAATAAGGTCAGCAAAGCTTGATGATCAGTTGCCAGCATAAAAGGTTTTCCATACAGAACACATGGAAATGTTCACTGGCCCAAACTACGGCTAAGTTTTCTTTTCAGGTTCAAAGTTAATATGTTCTGTTGGGGACTAACTTCTACTTGCATATGCCACAGTATGCCTTCAAGCATTTGGGTGTCAGCTGTGCAAGGATAGCATCTACCCAGACTGGGCTAGAGTCAACAACCTCTGTAAGAAGTTTCAGATCGGGGAAAGGAGTTGGCCTAACGGCTAGGGCTGTCGTCCTCAAATCTGGGGAACTGGGTTAGAGTCTCGGCAAAGACGCTGAACATCCTGAGATTCCGGGCAAATCACTTAATCTCCCTGTGCCCAACAATATTGAAATAAATAAATAAATAAATGTATCCTCATGTAATGCAACTGGTGCCAATTCGGGTCAAGTTCGCACTATATAGAACTCTTTAAAAAAAAAAAAATTTAAGTATGCCATTTCTGTAGCATTCTCAATAGCTTGTTTGATTTCCTTAAAACTTCTCACATTCATGTGACTAATGAGATAAAACATTATTTTTTGTCAAGTCTCTCAACGGAGCAGGATCTGGTGTCATACCCACACAAGAAAAAATGTGGCCAAAGTATTTTAGCTTTGCCTTATGGAACTCACAATTTTATGCAGCAAGTAAATGACATACTTGTGTGAGAACTTTATTGTGTGAGAAATGTATTGTGTTCATTTTGTGTAGCTCTGAAAACCAATATGCAATTATGCAGTTGAACGCATTCATGATAGGCTGTATAATACTTCGAATTACATCTTGAAACAGTTCTGCAGCGGATGACACACCAAAACCTAATCTTTTGTGTTAAAACAAACCAACATGTATAGAAAAGGGTGTAATGTACCTGTAATCTTCTTCAAGTTCAAACTGCTGATAATCTTTATTTAAATCAAGGCGAGAGAAAACCTTTGCACCATTTAATTGCGTTATCATGTCAACAATGTTGGGACCTGGATGTTGTTCTCCTTCAGTTTTCTTGTTTGCCTGATGCATGTCAACAAATTTGCATACAGCTCCTTCACTGTTCTTCATAGGCACTACTACTATGAGAGAACCCCATGGCGTTGGAAAAGTGAAACGCTCAATAATATCATGCTTAACTAAAAGTTCAAGTTCTTGGTCAACAGCTTCTTTTGTCAAATGAAAAGCAATTTCTCTGGGTCTTTGAGCAGCAGGACAGACGTCCTCATTAAATATTAAAGTTTACATTCCTAGTCGTAAGCTGTCCCAAACCATGGAATAATGAAGGTAACTGACTTACTATTTCATGGTGAGCATTCATATTGTAATTTACGGAAATCAGTCCCATATCAGAGGCTGTGCTGAAACGGAGCAGACAGGCACTTGACGCTGTGCCTTGAAGCACATGGATGGGTTCTTGCATCTTAATTTTTTTGTGTTTCATTGTCACTACAAAGTAACCTTGACTTTTTAAGGGTTTCGATGCAGTCCATGTATACACTTTGGCTTTCGATGGATTTGGTTGCGCAAGGGAGATAATAAATTGCATTTCTCCTCAGTCATAATGTATATCGATGCGCCACTGTCGATAATGAAAGGTATCGAACAACCATTTACTTTAAGTGTTATCTTTGGACAATGTTTGAATGACTTTGGTGCTTAGGCATGTCGAATTTACGTTTTTCTTCACAAGCGGCCAGACCAACATGCACACGTTTTGGACATGGAACAAACATTTTCATCCCTTTTACTTGATATTGATACAGAAGAACTGCTTGAAGAGGATTTAGATGACGATCAACTTCGTTTAGTGTCGATTTGTCCTAATTGAGGTGTTGCTTGGCCTTGTGGGTGTGCAAAAGTTGCTTCTGGAACATTCTGGTGGACATTTTGTCTCCGCGCCATGTCGCACTTACTTTTTCCTTCGCTTTGCAAACAGTCACAACATGGTTCTCCTTCCCACACTTTACATATCTTTTCAAGAGCAGGACATTTACCTTTGTGTGGAAATGAAATATCACACCTAAAATACAACTTCTTTTTACGTGCAGACATCACTTTGTCCCCTTCAGTCTTTTGTTTTGGCTTACTTTTCACACTCATGATGGATTCATTTTGGGCACCTCCGGCCTCCATGTCAGCAGCTTGTCTATCAGCATGCTCTTCAGAGCTGGCAGCCATTAAAATTCTCTCAGCATTTGTCTTCTGAATGAACCTGACAAGCATCTGTCAATAACTCTGAGATGCACAGATTCTTCATCATTAAATTTACTAATCTTACAATATTTGAGTGTGTCGAGTCTGTCCACAAACTCATCAATGGTTTCACCAATTTTCTGGTTGAAGATGTAGCATTCGTGATCAACATTTGCCATTGGAATAAACTTGTAATTCAATACTTCTTTAATCTGATGATTTGAGACTTTTTCTTCAGATTGCAGCATTCTCTTCATGACTTTTTTTACACCGTAACCAGCAAGATTTTTGAGATACTTGTTAAGTCTTTTTGTTATCAGTCACTTTAAGTGCATCAATGAAATCATCAAATATCACTATCCAAGCATCTATCACTAATATTTTGCTTTTTGCCAGTATCGAACGGTGGTGGTGGTTTCAGTAAAGTAGCAGATTTGCACCAGTGTATGCAAGTAGTTGGCACGGAGGTCGGACCATTCTCCAACTCCCTTGGCTGTTCATCTTGAGCCATCTCTAAGGCTTTGAGATGTGCTCGGAATCATCCTTGATGACTTTTGGAAAGATGGCCGCAGTCTTTGCCTTCATGAACATCGTTCACTATTCCAAAGAAATCGGAGATAATGGTGATAGTTGTGAACCTGTCAAAAACAACCATTGTGCTTGTTTCTAGGTTACGGTGCCTCGCACAGAGGTCGTACTGGCTCACTGTACTTCTGGTCAGTATATAACTTTCATTGTTTGGCATCTCTTTGCACTCTTTCTTTTCACCACTTTCTAATTGTACCGTTATCCACCAACTTGTGAATATCAATAGCTGTTCTTTAAAACCCTGGTTCTATGTGCCTTCAGCGTTAATGCTCAGTATTACATCTGGCTTTATATTGCATAGCAGCGCAACACTTGTATGTACGGTCTGACCAGCAGGTTCTCAGTCACAGATATATTGATTTCTTTGCAATGCTTTCATTGTTTTCAACTTCTTTACAGTGGCTGGATTTGCGCTTTGACTCCACATGCATTAAACGTCGGTTCCGTACTTGGATCGCAACACACGTGAAATGCATGAGCAGTTTGGTTGGACCATGGCAAACCCTCTAGGAGAGTACTGTTGATCTTCGGGTTATTTGTCCGATCCTCATCGCCAGTTGTACCGTTATCCCCAGCCTGAGTGCCTTCCAGTGACTATGTCTCACAGGGAGCTTAGTACTACACCTCTTTATTCGTCTTCATGTAACTGCAAACTCAACATTCTAAACCAGCCTTCATTGCATTCTGGTCTATAATGTCTCAGTTCTATGGAGTCCATTAGTAGCCAAAAGGGTTCCATCATTTCCAACTCACAAGACACTACAGCCACTACATAAAACTGAATGAACACACCCAAAACAGGCGCAAAATCACTCAATTCAAGCCCAAAACTTCATCTTTCCCACAACCCTCTCATCAGCAAACAAACAATTGATGCTAACTCTTACTCCTAAAAATGATCAAGTAAGATCCCCCCCTTCCCGTAGGAGATTGGGTTACTGGTTGAGGGGGGTGAAACCCTACTCAAGCAGAAACCACAATCTCTGTCAGAGTGAAACACAAGCAAACCCTGAAGTAAGCTATGCTTAACCATCTGGAAGCTTGGCACAAAGCAGTCAGACCTTAGAGGCAATAAGTATTTAGGCAGCACTTCAAACAGCAATAAAGTGAAGACAACACAAGAAAAATCCCACACCAATTTAGATAGAGTAAAATGTAATAAGTCTGAGACCAAAACGACAAAATTTCCAATCAGTAGAACCACGAAAAGCAATTCAAAAGTTTTAAGTAAAAATAGTGCCTAGAACCACAGAGATGCAACTGTGGTTATCTGATCGTGAAGGACCAGGACAAAGTCACAAGTTCAGGTCGACTTCGATGGAGCACGGGCTGGATACAGGGACCCAATTAGGCCCGGTGAACACAGTACCTTTAATCCTGGTTGCGGAGCATTACAAGATCCCACATTGAGGATGCATCGCGCTGCGGCAGGTCAGAGGAGACTGGGGGCTGCAATGTGAGACACGGAGGCGGGGGTGCATCGCTCTGCGGCGGTTCTGAAGGGGAGCTGCGAGGAGATGTGTCGGTTTTGACCACAGGAACACAGCCGGGCTGGTAAAGTACCTTCAGCTCAATTCCAAGGGGTTCAGACGGAGATGCAGTGCGGCTTTGCTCTCTGCGGTGTCAAAGCTTCGGTGTGAAGCGAGGCGGTGCAGATTGCAGTGCCCACAGGTCATGACGTCAACAGGCATCGTCGGTGAGACCAAGGTTGCGTTGCGGCGGTGCCCTCTGCGGTGCCTACAGGACACGGAGTCGGCAGCGGCGTCATTGAGTTGCTTTTCCTCTGTTTGCAGCACAAAACAAACAGTCCCCAGTGCTGCGGGCAGAAGAGCTTGAAGTCTTTGTTGTTCCTGAGACTTCGAGAACAGGGGGCAAGCTCTACCTCAAGCCTTTGGAGAGACTCACAAATTAGGTTGCAGAAAGTCCAGTCCAGCCCTTTCACTGCCCAAGACAGAAGCAGCCACTGCAGGTCAGCCCAGCAAAGCACCCAGCAAAGCAGTCGTCCCTTTTCGCAGCTTCTCCGGCTCTTCTTCTTGTTCCAGATGAGTTCTAAAGTTCAGGGGTCTGGGTCCCAGTATTTGTATCCAAAAATCATTTGATCCTCTAGGCAGAGGGTGTCTGTGCCCAGCCAGAACCAGTTCTGTCTTCTCTGGTGTGAATTCCTGGCAGGAGGTGGAGACGGCATTGTCAGAGGCAGACCAGGCCCTGTGAGGCGCAAGGAAATCTCCTCCCCCTTCCCCCATTGTAGCCCAGTTCTATTCAGCCCCTTCCTGACCCTACCTAGACTATCTGGAGCCCTCCTGCTCCCCAGCCTTCTGTCATCCGAAACCTAGACAGGCAATCCACATTCCAGCAGAGGCACACAGGATGACTAAGCAAGAAAATACTTACTTTCTAAAAGTGGTATTTTCAAACACAGAGTGTAAAAATCACCTTCACTAAAAGATGTATTTTAACATTATGAGTTCAGGCATACTAAACTCGAATTTCTACCTTTTTCCCTGGGTCAGTTGAGGATTATAAAATGTTATAATCAAACTGCCCATTCTGGACTATGAGAACAGATAGACTTGCTATAGTGAAAAACGAAATTGGCTGTTATTCACTATCAGGACATGTCACATACACTGCACCCTGCCCAGAGGGGTAACTTGGGCCTTCCTTAGGGGTGACTGACATGTAGAAAAGAGAAGGTTTAGGACCTGGCAAGTGTGTGCACTGGCCAAGTCGACATGGCAGTTACCAACTGCGCCCAAACTCTGCAATGGCTGGTCTGCGTTACCTTTTTGAGGATACTCACGTGGGTGGCACAATCAGTGCTGCAGGCCCACTAGTAGCCTTTGATTCACATGCCCTGGGCACACTCCGTGCACTTAACTAGGGACTAACAAGTAAATCAAATATCCAATCATAGAAACACCAATCCATAACACAATTTGCACAGAGAGCGTATGCACTTTAGCACTGATTAGCAGAGGTAAAGTGCCCAGAGTCCTAAAACCAACACCAACAAGCCAGGAAAAAATAGGAGGAAAAAGCAAAAAGTTTAGGGATAACCCTGCAAAAAGGGCCATTTCCAACAGGGCCTAACAAAAGGTTTATTTTGCCAGGTTGCATTTGTAGGCCTAAGGCATGTTTAAAGGGCTACTTAAGTGGGTAGCGCAATCAGTGTTACAGGTCCACTTTTATCATTTAATTTACAGGCCCTGGGCACTTGCAATATCACTTTACCAGAGACTTACAAGTAAATTAAATGTGCCATTTGGGTGTAGGCCAATGTTACCATGTTTAGGGTGTAATCACAAGCACTCTAGCACCGGTTTGCAGTGGTAAAGTGCATAGAGTACTATGGCCAACAGAAACAAGATCAGCAAAAATGGAGGAGTGAGGCAAAAAAGTCTGAGGGAAGACCACCAGTGCCGTAGCATGGGTTGTCAGCGCCAGAGCAAAGTATCCTTCAATTTTTCTTTCAAAGTGTTACGCCCTTAAGAATGCCCCTGAATGGTGTGCCCGAGGCAACTGCCCTGCGGCCTCGCCGACGCTACACCACTCAAATCCACTCTAAGGCTGACAGGTTTAACGCCCCCCCATGCAGATTTTAAAGCCAACTTTCAAGCCTTCATCCTTTACCATGTGAATAGTATCAACAATCTGCTGACCTGCTCCCTTGATGCCACCCTTGTCCTGCTGAAGATTAGTCCTTATACACCACATAACTTATTGAAGGTTTGAAGAAATGTAACCAAATCTCTCCTAGCCTGGTGGATTTACAATGGCTGCTTAGCTGTTGGCTGTCCTCAACTCCCCACTGATGGTTGATTATATCTGCAGCTCCTAATGGATATATATTTCAGAACAACTGTGAAAACACCTATTTGTCAGCAACCCGCCAACTTCCAACCTCTCTAGAAATCTAAACCGAAATGCGTTCGTCGTTTTAGCTGTGCTTCAAATGTGTGGCTATTGTTCACATTTTAATTTTATTTTCTGCAATGAATATCACTCTGACAAGTGCTTCGAAATCCGACTTGATATAAGCTGTGGATCGATTCTGTGTCCTATTAATTTAGCATTATTTCCAAAACCAAGGTCTCGGTATAGGCTTTTTGCGGTAATGTCACAACAATCACACAGCATCTATCTCTTATTCCTTCAGGTGTTATGAGAGCCATGGCTCAGTTGTGTTCCGCATAGATGCTGCCGGTTTTGATGAAGGGCCACTGGGTACGAGGCAGGTGAGAACACAAAAAACATAATTGGATTGTGTATTTCTTAGTTCCTCTGGCTCTGGACGACCTGTGCTTGGGTGAAAATGAAACAAAGCAATCAAGAGGCAGAGAGGTAAAAGAACCTACAGCAAGCTCTGTCTGCAAGAAAAGTACAAAATCCTACACAAAATCCACCCCACTCGAAACACACACAAGAAAACATTTATTTACAGGACTTTGCTGTGCACTCCTCCACCGATGGGCCAATGAGGCCAAAACCGCAGATCAGTCATAAAGAGAGCAATTAATATTTAAACCTATAAAGCAAATGTCTTTAATGTTTTCAGACATTTGAGAAGATTAAGTCCATATGCAAAGCTCAAAGAACAAGATTCCATTGAGTGGCCACTGCCACCAAGAAAGGCCTATTACAGATCCTGGTTTGTTTCCCTTTAGACACCTGAAGAAGACGCTGAGATCTTAATGCCCGCTGTGGGCGGTCCCAGCTAAGGCAAACTGTGAAAGGAGCACTGGAACTGGCATGCAAGGTTTAATCCATTAACCACATTCACTTGCAAATCACCCTTTGCTTATTAGGAAATCAGTGTAAGCAGTGGTTAATTTGTAAAAAAAAATATGTGTCAGGGCTCTCATCAGGAGGCAGCTTGCACTAGCCCATTTCTCTTGTTAGCGCCGCCTAAAACAGACCCAACTACTAACCGTGAACGTGGGGAGAAGATGAGTCATAATGGCCAGAGCTGCCAACTTCGGACCTGGGGAAATAGGTTTGAATCTCTGCGTTAGCTCAAAATCCTGTGATTCTGGGTAAATCACTCCATCTCTGCATGCCTATCATAAATGAATGTGTCCTTAACTGTTGCTCATGAAAAGTGCCAGTGTTGATGATTAACGGCTGTGCTGAGCACCGGCTCAAATTAACCCCTTGGGCGCGGCCGCGATTCTGCGCCTGTGCGGCGTTTTTCAAAGTGGGTGGGTTTATGACGGCCCCCAGCCGTCATCAGCACACGAGCCCCGTAATGCATGACGGCTGGGGGCCGTCATCAGCATCGAAGGGGGTTAAGCACTGGTAATACGGTAAGAGCAGGTGTGAGATGAAACCCTTTTTTCTCAAGCCTCTAACCATCCTGGCAGCTGTATTTTGTAGTAGTTACAGTGAAGGAAAATGGGATTCTTGCATCCCCATAACGATTACTCCCACCTAAAAAATCACAAATCAAGGGACTCGATTAATAAAACACGTATTTATCCCAACCTCTTAAAACCACAACAGCTTGAACAGATGAGAAAATAAAGTTAAAATAAACGCAGACCACATTTGCCAAATACACTTAGGAGCCAAAGACAAAATAAGATCAATCAACAGACGTAATTCTATACACCCCCAGTCCATCTATATCAAAACAAAAGTCACAGACACCCTCAATACAACAAAAAACGAAACCTAAGGTCCGCTGCCCCACCACACACAAAATTAAACACAGAATTCCATCCACCGGCAAATTCTGCCTTTCACGAGACAAGTTTTCTACCCATTGACACAAAGATCAGAAGAACCCCAGACCACTATTACTCTGCCGCCACAAAGATACACTTTACTATGACTCAAAAACGAGTGTGGATTAAGGCCAACTATGAACCTTGTCCGTCAAGAATTAGACAGACTATCACCTGTGCAACTGCAGCTAGAGCAGACAAAAAAAAATACTGAGTTCATTTTCAATCATCTCTGATGTTGGATCAAATACGAATGGTAGGAAGCCGCGGGGCCTAGTGGGGCAAATTTTATCAGCGTGCAAAACTAGCTCTCAATCAAGCAAACACTGGTTCTAAGACAGCTTTTTGAACTGTATAGTATCACCGAGACAGAAGGCAACTTCAGAGAATGTGTGCTAAATGTCAACAGTACAAGCACAACACTAGCATCAAGAAACCAACCAGTAAAACTCCCAGACCAATTTAGTAAAAGAAAATATTTTATGATTAAAGCAAGGCCAAAATGACAAAAATCGAATTAGTCAATGGAAATGTGTAGGTTTTTAAAGTGGCATTTCCATTCCACGTGGCTACTCCATTTTGAAGAGCGAGTTGTCGTGTATTTCTATAGGTTCTGAATCGATCCCCCTATTCCTGACCCTATTCTGGTTAAACTACCTAGCTAGTTAACTAACAGTCAGCCCATGAGGCAAGAAATTCCCCATGATGCAGATACCGTTATCTGACGCAGTCACACTACGGCACAGGAACGTGTTATCTGATTAGGTCATAACGCTTGAGATCCAATTAGACAAGCGATATTCCTCCAGCCCCTGATAAGGCATACGACGTTCTCATAACAAATCAAACCTATGACAACCTGGATAATCCGTGCGGCCATTGTTTTGATTTCACAGAGAACTTTAGTAAAGAATGTGCTAACGAGCAAGTCGTATGACATCTTTATTGACGTACCTATGTCCATCCTTACGTCAATCCCGGCACCTTTAAGGTATAAATATTGCCGATCTTGCCCTATGCAAAACACACGCGTGGTGACAAGACGGAGCAGCCATACTTGCCGAAGCCAAGAGCAGAAGCAGACCCCGCAGGCAGCAGCCCCGCCTTCCTGACGCGCTGAGAGACGCGCTGCTATCTCAAGCCGAGAGACCCAGCACCGGCGCTTCCGGGTAGCCCTCGCAGGCAGCCTGGAATATCGAGAGCAGAGAAAGAGATACCATTCCTCATTCATCCTAAATTCCAGGTACAGAACTGAATAACCCCTCCTAGAGAATTCTTTAGTTATTCACTTGGCAAAAACAAACTTAACTTAAACTGTAACTTTCTATTCCCGCCCACGCATTAGACTTAGGTCAGGTACACGGGGTAGGCGTATTTAGAAACACCAGTTGAGTACGTTTAGTCAAATGTATATGTGTATGTAAATATATTTTAATCATTTTAAACATCATATGGCTCAGAAACCATATCAATGTTTTTACAGTATTATTTTATACTATTGCTTCTAATGTATGCACTTTACTTAACTATAAGTATCGCAATAATATCGATCCATTTCTCTTGTACGAGAAAAGAGACTGATCAATAAATAACACCTTTTATTGAACACGCCCGTCTCTTCCTTTTCTCTACATTCTGATGAGACTAAGAATGCACGTACTGACTGAGTAAAATAATTGCCTTGTGCTCACACGACTCTCGAGATTGACTCTTGATTAGGGGAGAGCAAAGTTGTCATGTTCTATGGTTGTCAGAAACTAAATCCCTTCTTGTCTAATCAGGGAAGTTAATCCTTCCTTGAACATTCGAGAACGTTTCTAGCGAACTCTGAGCTTAGCTGGCAAACCCAAAAATTAAGTCTAGTATCGACAGTAGTAGACCTAGTTAACGTCTGGCCTAGGCCTTTACTGCTGTAGGTACTATTCCAATGCGCAGAGCCTATTGGGAAGATAGGAACTACACTACATGGCGCCCAACGCGTTTGGAAAGGGCGATAAAACTAACGTAAGACATTTAGAGTAACTCAGTCGTGCTTTCTCACTCAGACCCCTTTTCCCAAATACTCCAAAGACGTCTGGAGTGGGTGAAAGGTTATTATATCCTCCAAAACCTCGCAGGAGGGAACTCCTATGTACGGTTCTTGGTCTAGTCAACGTTGAAGGATAAAACAGTTCCAGAATATTGTGCATCTAATCTCTGTTTCCATAAAGAAACCTGATCTGCAAATAAAAATAATACCATCCTGTCAGTAAAATGGGAGACAGTGATGGAGAAAGAGAGGCAATTAGATTAGCTACTGAAATAGCAGATGCTGATGCTACCATGCAAGCAGCAGACCCGGATATAATACTCATCCAGGTCGCCAAAAGGAGATCTATAACCTTAAAACTTATAGAAAATGGACTGACACCTAGAGGTGGCACAGTCATATTCGTAATTGAGGCACACGAATATCGGCAGACAGAGGTATACTATACATGGATACATTTTCCAGCAGCAAATGCTGTAACAAAGTACTTCCACTATTACAAAGTAGAGGAACCTCCTGAAACGTACACTCCTTTCGAGGAGGTGGAAGTACCACTCAAATTCCAAGAGCATTTGCTCTTATTTGATGGCGCCCTAAAACATAATAATCACATTACAAGGCTCGGTCCTTTAGGAAGACCAGGAGCAACGTGGCCGGTCTTAGCCGGATACACACCACATCCAGACATCGACGAGATGACTGCACCAGAGCTATTAATACAGCTAAAACAACTACTAAAAATTCACAGACAATTAGTTCAGTATGTAATGCGGACTTCTACAATTCAGCCAGCGATTAAACTACCACAGCTGACCTCTCACCAGGGGAACACAAATAAAATTACACCACAGAACATCCAATCCTGCCTAGGTAAGGTTCCAGCTAAACGGGAACAGATACCATTCTGGTTGGCACAGAAAATCACCCAAATAGAGGCGGTGTTTCCTGACACCACCCCGCTAGAGAAACACAGGATTCTGACTATATGTCTCCCAATGGGAATCGCACCACACATTGAGGACTGTGACACTTGGGGTACAGTCTTTGCTTCCATCTACACAAAAACGCACGGTGTTCCATCCATTTCGGTAATACCAGATGTGCTAAAACAAATTCAAGATGAATATGGTCCAGAACCTGCTTTAACTCTTGGTATGAAATTACTGAAAGACTTCAAGCAGGTCTCGGCTATATTACTAGCCAACATAAAGGGTGAAGCAGCAAACGTGGCGATCCGCCAGAGGTTAAAAGAGACAGATATAGCAGACCAACCAGCTGAAATTGCCAGAATCATAGAAAAATCCTATGAAGAACTAGGCAGAGATAGTCTAGGTGGAATACCAGTAAAACCGCAACTGACTACAAGTCCAGAAAAAATGTTTTTTAATAATAATAATAATTCACCAAAAAAGAACTGGGATGGGAACAAACAATCCAATCCTAAAGAAAAGAAATTCCAGTCCAGAGGAAGGTCTCCTAGGCGAAGAGAGAAATCTCCAAACCCGAGACAAAGGTCACCTCAGAGTGAACCCTCTGGGAATAGATATAACCTTAGAAATAGGGATAATATTAAAAAACCTGATAGATATCAAGACATTGATACACGTCCCTCTCAATCTTTTCAGAATTCCTCGCAGAAATCGGAAAGAAGAGGACGATCAGAAGAGCACGCCAAGTCCAAAGACAAGGAACCTGCTCAACTGAAAAAGAAATCACAATTTCCAAAAAAGAAGGTAGCCAGTATCAAGGTAGTTAACAATGCCGAGAATACTGAGGACACAATTGAAAAACGGAGAGTGGGCTCAGACAATGCTAGACAGCGCAGCAGAGGTGAGCATAGCTCGCAAAGTCCTTATGAATCATCTGGAGACAGTGGACACGAATGAATACCTTCAAGTGGAAACTGCAGATACCAGAGTTAGCAAGCCCCACAAAATATACGAGATAACATTACGTATAGAGGGAGATAAGACTAGGAAAATAAGGGGACTATTTTGGGATAACCTATCCAAGGGCTATGACATCCTTCTAGCTGAAAAAGACTGGCCACCGGAGTTTGTCAGGGAGTGCCCTCATGGCGAAGAAGTAATTATGCCTGCCTTCTCGAATCAAATACCGATTCATAAAAAATACACACTTGCTAGAAAGTGGGCAGTGGCCTTAGCACCTGCTTTATATAAAAATCACGTAGGATGGGATGAGGATTCTCCTCCTCACAAAGTCCAGCTAAAATCACAACCAACTGCACAAAGGCAGTACCCAATTAAGCAAGAAGCTAAAAAACAAGTAAATGAAATACTAGATCAGCTAGAATACCAAGGGGTGATTGAAACTTGCACCTCACAAATGAACAATCCTTTGTTTCCGGTCTCCAAACCAGACAATTCGTACCGTCTAGTTTTGGATTACCGACACCTTAACACATGTTGCAAAACTTTTGCAGTGCAAAACTCACACAGTGCTGCACTAATGAATAACATAGTGCGCAAAAAATACAAAACAACCTTGGACATCTCCAACGGATTCTTTTGTCAAAACATAGCACCAGAGAGCAGATATTTAACTGCATTCTCAGTAAATGGCACTCAAAAACAATTCTGTCGGTTAGCCCAGGGGTACAAGAATAGCCCGGGGGTATTCTCAGCGAGAGTAACAGAATTACTACAACAATATGATGATGAAGCATTATCTTATGTCGATGACATTTATTTAACAGATGATGACTTGGAGACTCACTTGAAAAGAGTGAACACCATAATACTTGGTTTCGCTGCAGAGGGTTACAAATTCAACTTCAAAAAGTCCAGAATTGCCCATCTGACGGTCCTATTCTTAGGATATGAGTTATCAAGTGAAGGCAAAAGCCTGGCAGACAATTTCCTAGAGAAATGTGCCGTAATCCAAGCTCCTAAAACACTAAAAAACCTACAGTCAATTCTAGGCTTCCTAAATTTCGGAAGAACTTACATTGCTAATTACGCAGAAAGGGTCAAGCCCCTTTACGATCTAATTAAACCAGACTTTAAAAGATCCAGTTGGACTCAAACTCACACAGAAATTTTGAGATCCTTACAAACAGACATGCTAATTAAAACAAAATTAGAAACCCGTGATAATACACGCAACCTTGTGATCCGAGTCACCCCAGGGAAATGCGGATACACATACCTGACCTCTAATGAGGGAGAAAAGGTACCAATTGCATTCAAATCACATTTGTACACAAAAGCTGAACAGAGATTCAGCAACAAAGGAAAAATGGTTCAAGCAGTTCAAACCGCAATAGCTAGAGAAAAAGACATAGCTGATGGTCGACATATCACAGTCAGAACAGCTGAATCAGCCTTCGAGGCATTAACAACACCGTGTAATTTACCAACAACAACATTGGATCCAGATTGGTTGCAATGGGTAAATTCAATCACAACGGACAAAGTATACTACTTCTTTGATCCAGAACTAGAAGAATTAAAAAATCTACAATATGAAAAAACGTATCCTCTGCCAATCGACATTCTGCCTCTAAGACATTACGCCTGTGTAATCTATACAGACGGACATGCTCAACCCTCCGTTTGGGGAGAACATGCATACAATCCCACATGTGAGATTACAAAAGAAGTGTGGCACGGAGGTAAACTAAGACCTCTATTAACAAAATCACACTCA
This sequence comes from Lissotriton helveticus, assembly GCF_964261635.1. NCBI lineage: Eukaryota > Metazoa > Chordata > Amphibia > Caudata > Salamandridae > Lissotriton > Lissotriton helveticus. The sequence goes on from NC_136071.1 coordinate 147,726,380, forward strand.
GTAGAAACTAATTCAGAACTGCAAACTGAAATATTAGCTTTGAAAATGGCGCTAGATAATGCGGATCGCGAATTCCCGACGCTTATAGTGTCAGATTCATATTTCTGCGTCAAAGCATATAACAAGGATTTGCAGACATGGATTCAGAACGGTTACAAAGATGACACAGATGCACCAATAAAGCAGAGACTTCTCTGGGAACAAATAGCTCTTTTGAAGAAAGAACTACCAAAGACTCACGTGACTCACTCACTGAGTCATCAGCGTGATGGCGTTCACGTTGTGGGGAATTCATTGGCTGAGACAGCCGCAGCGGCAGCCACTAAATCGGCTCCCGTAGATCGAAAAAAGCGTACATTAAAATACATTGACGGCGAAACATTGCTGGCGGTGAAAACGTCATCAAAAGGCGACTGCTCAGCGTTACCGATCAACTATCCACTCAATTATACATACATAATCGATGCAAACTCCGTCCCTTTTGCTCGAATCCCTGGAGTGGGGGATAGAGTGATTCCAAACACGGACAGGAGAAACTTGTTAATCGCAGACGCACACATGGGCGAGGGTCACAGACACCTTAAATTAAAAGATTCTCTGGAAGAATTACAATCACGGTACTGGTGGCCAGGCATGAGCCTGCACTACACCATGTTTGTAAAAAACTGCCCAAACTGCAACAGAGATCGCAGTGGGGAGAGAAGCAGTTTAATACCTCGTCGTATCAAGGCAGATAACATCTCCACTAAAAAGAATGGCTTGCGATTAACATATACAGGCTAGTTCCCACTTATAATGTAGATCCACAGCACTCGGCTGACGTCCGGACTGTTATACAAGATTTGCGAGTCTAAATGGCATATACGCTAAGAGCATGCTACGTTCGACCATTTTTTTCTTTTTCTCAGGCAATCCAGCCTGGGGGGGGAAAGAATGGCCAAATGAGCACAGCCCAGCGGGAATCTTCTCACTTCCTTCCTGAGGGTATGGGATGGTGTAAAGAAAAAACCAAGACAGAAAGCAATCTATAATAGAAAGGATATTAGGTTCGGGAGCTTGGTGGGTCAAACATCTAATAAGTGTCCAACGTAGTCTAAATAACTTGCCAAGAAATTCTCTGAAGGGATTCAGTCCGTACGAATTATTATTCGGAACTAGGATGTTGATCTCTGACCTTGATAGTCAGACTTCAGTGGTAATAGAAAAAACCTTTGATGTCAAAGACCGTTTGGCTATTTTGCAGGACTTAAACAAAACAAGAAAAGACCTGAGCAACATACAGTTGAAACAACAGCCAACAACCACTGAAGAATCACCACCTGTCCCAGCAAGACCTGTCTGGATTCCAAAAGTCGGGGATCTAGTCAGGGAAAAGATCGCGGTAAAGAAGGAATTTGGGCCTTCTTACAGAAAAGCAGTTCCTGTCTTGTCTGTCAACGGGACAAGATCAGTTGTACTACCGCCACTTGCTGGAAAAAAGGAGAACCGAGTTGTATCCATCGACCTGGTAAAACCACAACATGTGGCCGATAACAAACAGTAGGCCAAGTGGACTCCCAATAAGTAGCAGAACACCAAGGTTTGCTACCAGTACAGAGGTCCTATCAAAGAGGCTCATCACATTCGAAACGCCTACAGAAGAACAACAAGGACTATGCAACAATGCAATAGAACTTAGACCTCTGAAAACCCAAATAAAGACATTTAGTAGAGACACACCAATCTATACAGAAGTACCAAGTGAAAATGCAAGAAACAAAAATCCTGAACCAATTGGAACAATTGACAGAACTGCATCCGGTTACTTCATCAACTTCGATGATTCCTCTGACGGTTTCAGCGAACAAAAGACACAGCCATCATCAAAATCCTTTAAAGACAAAGCGAAGGAACTTTTGAAACAACTAAAAGAAACATATCTGATTTCTCCATGGATTGAATTTTGGGTGGGTTTTGGTGCATTTATCCTCATACTTTGGCTCATCATGGTATTTACTTTGGGACGCTTCATTGAGGGAAAATATGCTAAAATGGACACAGCAAGTCAGAACATCAACTTGGTCCACAAACCACACACATCTTCACACGTCGAGAAACGAGAACTTTCTTCAGAACTTTCTTCAGCCAACTTCACAGCAATTCCAATACCTGGTGGGGTAGCCTGGGACAACACTGACTATGAAATTTATGGTCCGGTCGAGATCCTGAAATATCCACACCAAATCAAGATCTCTTTGAGTGACTTTGCAAAACCAAACTCATTTGCTGATGATTGGGACTTTGAAAGTATTAACAATATGATGTCTGACTTAGTAATGTCTGCTAAATTTACAAAACATGATTATTTGCAAGGTTCTACAAATTATGATAGTATGTATTGCTATAACCACTATGGTAACCATTTCTTGCATAAATCTGCACAACCTAGAAATGTTTTAAATTATAATCAATGGGAACATTGTGCTACACCTCCAAAAGGGAGCTCTAGAACCGTATATGACAAATATTCATATTTTTCAGGTTTTAACATAACTAATGCTGAAACATTTTATTACAAATTGTCAAACAAGACAGGGATGAAAACCATGATAACCAACACAAAATTGATATATTCGGATTCTTTCTTTGAAAAAATGAATACTTTTGGATTTGATTATTGGGACAAACATGTTGATTTGAAAAATGTTTGGGGTACAAAAGAATGGCAAGTACAGGGTATAGAAGCTTTGTTTAGAGCCTGCATGATCCCAGAACAAATGATATTTTTAAATGACACCGTCCAACAAACCACCTGTCTTGGCCTAGCAAAAATCAAAGATTTAAATAACCTATCTATTCCAAAGCCAACAATGTTTAGCAATAACTCTGATACAGATGAAGGAATAGACATAAACCATATACTTAACCAAAACAGAACACATCCTGATTGGAAACAATGGTTGATCTGGCCCACAGATACAAATAACTGTCAAGATAGATTCCTGAATAAAACACAGGGTTTCAAAATGACCAGGCCAGACCCTAGATATCCCCAAAGACATCACCCAGGGATAATAACAACCTACAGTGTGGGCAAATTATGCCTTCAATGGCTACAAACTTCCACACTGCCTGAAATTAAGCAACACCTAACTTTACTTACTAATGGTGCTGACTTGCGTGATTTCATACTGGGACCACGCAAACAGCGTCATAAGCGTTTCATAGCAGCCTCTGTATATGCAGCATACAATGAGGCCTGGAAGGTTACTCAAATTGAGACAGCAGAAAGAATACGGGAAATTGACCGTATTAATTTGGAAAAATCACTTTCTGTAGTGGACAATGGGTTAATGACTCTGTCCTCCAGAATTTTTTCATTGGACAGCATTGTGTCTTCAGCAATCGATATATTATCGCAAGACTTACTATTATTACAACATGGTCAGTCACAATTGCGTTCTATTGTACAGCTTGGTTGGACGTTACAAAATCTGCGTTCAGGCTATGTGCCTTGGCGTTTAATCAACACAACGTCACTATTCCAAATCTTTAACCTTACTGATAGACAAATCGGTATGGCGCAGAAGGGTGCTGATTATACAATCTTGAACATTGAAAAACTAGAAAGATTACCAATGACAATGTCAGAACGACCTGTCAGTGAATGGATAATACACGGAATCATAAATATTCCAATCTCAACCTTCAGGTTTCAATACTGCCAAAAATATATACAGGCTGGCATGTACGAGAAATTGGGAAAAGGGTACCTTAAAACAACTTGGAACCTGCCCTATTCACATGCATGTGTCAGTAACAAAGGACAGAAAGTGTTTCTTAGTGGCAACAATTGTGCTATGTCACTGAGCGGCACGCTTCTGTGTAACGGTATTAGTTTGCACGGAGCCTGTGAAGGGAATTCATACAACCTTTCATGTCACCAGCAAGGCGCACCTGCAACTGAAATAGAACCATTCTTTCAAAGACTCTATAATGGGAGTTACATTCTTATTGTAGACCGCAGATGCTGTAGTCTTATGCCTGGGACTCCTTATCTCGTCACTACGACGGCGAAGGTCAAGTGCTGTGGACGTTCTTTGTTCCCCAGCTCCTTTCCAGACAGGGAGGCAAGGGCATGGCCCGGTCTGAAAATTACTTCTATTCGAATAGACACTTAAAGCAGAATGAAAATAGTGCTTCTTCAGACGCCTACAAGGCTCACGTCATCTAAAGAAACGTATGATCTACAAGTCGCAAGGACGACTGCAGAGATACATACATTATTATCAACCAATTCCCCCGTACATTTCGCGGAAATCCTGAGCGAAATCTTAAATATTTCTGATACCACAGGGGTCTCAAGGGTATTTAAGACAGTATTTTCGATGGCATTAACACCATTCAAAGCCATACTGGGTATTTTTCCAGACTTCGTCCATTCGATTTTTGGCGGACTTCCCCTGATCCTAGGACTAATTGCAGGAATCCTATTCCTAGTCCTTATTTTTCGTTATGGCAACCCATGTCACAGAACAAAATCTCACGACAATGGAAGATACGATCCTAGCCATTGGATACCGGGACCGGATATCAAAAATCCTGGGACTCTCCCGGCTTAGAGACCTAAACATGACTTGGTTTCTATCATTTCGACCAATGTGGCAAAGGTGTGTTTTACCTGTACTAAGGTGTCTGCTATGCGGAGAAGAATGCGTGTTAGACACCTGTCTGACGCTACAATCGGATGCGCCAGTGGATGCAGATACACTGTTGGTTCCTACCAAGGTTCACGCACTGTGCTGCCCTCAAAGGCTGCCAATTCTGATGACGGCATTCCTGGAATCTTCACCACTGCGATTGAAGAGTAGTGAAGTTCAAGATGAAAGCAGCATCGAACATGTACGACCTTCTGTCAGCAATGCAAATCAGAATGTCAATGGAGACAATCATGCGCATGAATGCATGGTTACCCCTATTTCCGACTTGGTGGAACTTTCCCATGAAGCTGTTGACAGTTTTTTCGAAAGCCTGAATGATATGATGTTCTCTCCGGAACAGAAATAGAGACTTTTGAGTAAACTCGCACACGGCGTTCCCTGAATTCGGCCTTCAACTTTAAAAATAAAGTCACATGAACAATTACAATCCAGTTCACGGACAGCAACTTTTTTCAGCAAGCCCCTAAAATATTTTTCTATATATTTTTTCCCGGGACACTGATCTTCTGCTTAAAGTAAGAAACTATTCCTAGAGAACTAAGATTTCTATTTTTTTAGATTCTTTATAGACTTTATATAGACTTTAGCTGCCCACTGGTATGTTCACAATATATTTTATGTGATGAAATGGTTTCGACTTTTTTTCTGTATAGCCATATTAAGAGCCATTTCATGTGTATTTATCATATACCAACAAACAATAATGCATAACAATGCGTGTTTACTTTTGCATTTGATTCATAGCTTAAGTGCATACGATATATATGACTGCAATTTTTCAGTATATTTGAAAATTTCAAAATGCATTTATGTATTTTGGGGTGGTAAGGTATACACTATACTCTATAGTATGTTGTACTATGTTATACTATGCATAGATTAGTAGATATGACCATAGTTAGCGTGGAGTGGGTGTCGTGTATTTCTATAGGTTCTGAATCGATCCCCCTATTCCTGACCCTATTCTGGTTAAACTACCTAGCTAGTTAACTAACAGTCAGCCCATGAGGCAAGAAATTCCCCATGATGCAGATACCGTTATCTGACGCAGTCACACTACGGCACAGGAACGTGTTATCTGATTAGGTCATAACGCTTGAGATCTAATTAGACAAGCGATATTCCTCCAGCCCCTGATAAGGCATACGACGTTCTCATAACAAATCAAACCTATGACAACCTGGATAATCCGTGCGGCCATTGTTTTGATTTCACAGAGAACTTTAGTAAAGAATGTGCTAACGAGCAAGTCGTATGACATCTTTATTGACGTACCTATGTCCATCCTTACGTCAATCCCGGCACCTTTAAGGTATAAATATTGCCGATCTTGCCCTATGCAAAACACACGCGTGGTGACAAGACGGAGCAGCCATACTTGCCGAAGCCAAGAGCAGAAGCAGACCCCGCAGGCAGCAGCCCCGCCTTCCTGACGCGCTGAGAGACGCGCTGCTATCTCAAGCCGAGAGACCCAGCACCGGCGCTTCCGGGTAGCCCTCGCAGGCAGCCTGGAATATCGAGAGCAGAGAAAGAGATACCATTCCTCATTCATCCTAAATTCCAGGTACAGAACTGAATAACCCCTCCTAGAGAATTCTTTAGTTATTCACTTGGCAAAAACAAACTTAACTTAAACTGTAACTTTCTATTCCCGCCCACGCATTAGACTTAGGTCAGGTACACGGGGTAGGCGTATTTAGAAACACCAGTTGAGTACGTTTAGTCAAATGTATATGTGTATGTAAATATATTTTAATCATTTTAAACATCATATGGCTCAGTAACCATATCAATGTTTTTACAGTATTATTTTATACTATTGCTTCTAATGTATGCACTTTACTTAACTATAAGTATCGCAATAATATCGATCCATTTCTCTTGTACGAGAAAAGAGACTGATCAATAAATAACACCTTTTATTGAACACGCCCGTCTCTTCCTTTTCTCTACATTCTGATGAGACTAAGAATGCACGTACTGACTGAGTAAAATAATTGCCTTGTGCTCACACGACTCTCGAGATTGACTCTTGATTAGGGGAGAGCAAAGTTGTCATGTTCTATGGTTGTCAGAAACTAAATCCCTTCTTGTCTAATCAGGGAAGTTAATCCTTCCTTGAACATTCGAGAAAGTTTCTAGCGAACTCTGAGCTTAGCTGGCAAACCCAAAAATTAAGTCTAGTATCGACAGTAGTAGACCTAGTTAACGTCTGGCCTAGGCCTTTACTGCTGTAGGTACTATTCCAATGCGCAGAGCCTATTGGGAAGATAGGAACTACACTACAGAGTCAATGAAAGTTCCTGCATGGGATTCACAAGTGGCCACTGGAGACTTTTTCTCCCTCTAGTGATTGTGCATGACTCAGCGGCCTCCAGCCCTCAGTCAGGCAGGAGGGGCTAAATAAGAGTCAGTCATCTTGTGTAGGCATGGACAGTTTATGGTTTCCAAACTTCCCAAAACTTCTGAAGGGGTGTCTCCATGTCACACAATATCACGCGGGTCTTTCCGAATCTGACTAAGACAGTAGATAGTAACCCCATCATCTCCTTTGCGTCCAGTGCAGTACTTATTGTTGACTCTAAAGTCCTCTCCTTCCTCTGGAGAGTCCACATTTATGGATACCAGTTGACGCTGCAAGTTAACTGTACCATTCACTTTCCACTTCCGGAAATTAATCTTCACCAAGTCTAGTACCAGGCGAGTTACAACTGGTCGAGTGGTCTGCTGCAGTAGACCATGACACACAAGTCTTGGTAGGGATGGGTCATACCTCTACCCACAGTCGAAGCAGATTCAATCTGCTCCCAAAACCTGCATCACGCAAAATTGTGTGGGTCTGTCTGTGCCACCTCACACTTCCAGCTGTGTTCCAGTCTGGTGTCCATAGCTATCTGGCCCTGGACAACCATCACCACCGTCAAGGTCAGCGGGTGCTTTTTTCCAAAGGCTCTCCAGCACGTGTCAGCCAGGAGCAGCGCACCCATCTCCAGCCCAATCCAACGTTTCTCAATAAAACACCAACAGAGGCAGCATAAAGGAGTGATGTGGATCAATGCCGTTGTATAATTCTTCACATCTACAAAGTATGACAGTCTCTCTTTTGAAGCTAAGACCATACTAAATGAGTGGTAAGATCAAGCTTTTAAAACGTTTAAGCTATTAATGTTCAGAATCTGGGCGGCAGTTGTTTAGTCCATTTGCACTGGTTCCCTCCCATTGAATACCAAGGTTGCTCTCAACTAAACTGGTTTAGTCAACTTTGATATCCTTCCCACTCTTGTATCCCAGCCATGCCTGTTCTTTTCAAGAGTTACTGAAGGACATTCCTTTCTTATCTTCTGGGCCAACTAGGGAGCTGGTCCTTCACAATACTTTTTTCATCTGCAGACCCCTGTGAGGTCCTGCAAAGGGAAACTAGTTTGAAACTCTGTCTTGCAAAGAACAGTCAGGGGATATGCTGGGAGAGGAGAAACTGAATACAATCAACTTCAGGGATGTGGAATTCCTATAGCCCGACGCCCGGGACATATTGTTTGGGGTCAAGGGCTACAAGTTTTAATGTGCATTTTGTCCTTTGGACAAGTAGGCCCAACCCCCTGCAGCACAAACCCTTTGTTGCCAGTTTACAGTACCACATTGTGGCTCAGGGAAGGGCATTCTCTACAATTGAGGTAAAGTGTGTGTTATATGTAATATGTGTGTTAATGCTGTTCAAACTTGTATATATGGTTCATTAACGCAAAGCCTTTATTATTAGGGTGAGCACTAAATGTTTTAGGCTCAGCCTGCAATACTGACGGTGGTTCCAGTATAAAAGAGTACACACATTTTCAAAGTTTAATAATTTGAGGCTCTGTATAATACACCCAGAATGCTCTCTGATGATATGCAAATATTTGCAGAAGCTGGAAAGCAAGAGTGATGATTCTTTGCTTTCAAAATAAAACATTCACAAAAAAATGCATGTAAGAAAAGAAAACATTTAGCTAAACTACTGTAAGATTTTAGGTACCATATTTTTGCAGCATCGTTTAGTAACATGTTGATGTAAGTTATGAATGGAATATCGGTGTAACCAGTTTAAATATGAATATGGAAAACAAGAACAAACCAGCATTGGCAAAGCTAGTAGGTCTGAAATTGGTGGTCAGCCTTTTGGTTTTGTCAAGGCGTGACTTGTTTAGGCATGGTTTTTGTAAAACCTTAACAGTGTGGGAGCTGCGGGGTCCTCACCATTATAACAAGCATTGGCAAAAGCAAAGAAAAAATTAAAAAATGTTGGTCTCAGCACACATTGCCGCAGCGGTTCTGGGCACTGAACAAAACTACTTTGTGTGCCAATATGCTTCTTCTAAAAGAGCAAAATAGTGTCACTTACAGGGACGCCAGCAGATAGACAGACAGAGAGTAACAGAAAAAAACAAAAAAACAAAAGGTCATGGTTAATGCCAGGCCTAATTAGAGGCCCAATTATTAAAGAAAGTCTCAAAAGTGCATCCATGGTATATATCCTTGCATTAAGTGCATATGTACAGTTTCCATTAATTCACAAGAATTTACAGAAGTAGGCCAAGAAATAGTACTCCCAGTAAATATTTGTAAACTGCATTTTAGCATGTGAAAATCTGAATGTTTTCAAGTTCACTTTTCCTCCAACCACTTTTTTCCCAACCCTGGAAGAAGTTAAAAGTCTGCCACTGTCAGTAGTAAATTTCCAACCGTTCTCAGTATGGGAAATGATTAGAGAAGAATTGGTGAAAACCCTTAAAACATGCACGTTAGTAGGTTTGCACAGACTAAAAAGGGCATTCCAACCCTGGAACTATTGCTTACCACTATCTTCAGCCCCAGCATGTAGACCTGCAGAAACATAGCAGCATAAAGGAATTGCTAGTATTCAAACACTACTATGGTATGAACCCTGGCATAATCAGAGGCTATATCAGAACTCTTATATAATGAGACTGCTGCGTAATTTGCTTTCTGGACTACATGGCACAAAGGGGACAAGTGGATTTTGTTACAGGACAAGTAGAATTATTAAGTAGCCTGCCCCATGGACAAGTAGATATTTTATTAAATTCCACACCCCTGTAATCAACGTATACACCAAACATGAAAAACATGCACTGAGAAACCAATTAGTGGTTTCTCATTGTGCACAGCCAAGACATTAGCAGGGTCTAGCACAGACAAAACAAACCATGCAACAAAGCTGATTTTCTACATAAACCAGGAAAGGCTGTGATCTGTACCAGTGAGCCACCTAGACATGTGTCTTTGGTGTGAAACCCAGCATACAGAATGAGTGCAGTAGGTCTATGTAGATGTCAATAAAATATGTTATTAAAAATCTGGATCAATCTTGCCAAGAAGGTGGAAGCTTAGTCTGCCATCCGTTTGTTTACCCTGTTAAAGAATTGATGCAAAAATACTTGCTTGCAGTTGTGGCTGTAGCGCCCCGAGTAAAAAAGAAGTGCATAATACAAAGGAGTACTTTAGACTTTAGATCATAGATGGCAGAGTCGCCAGAAAGATCAGCGGTAAGGCGATTGGTGAAGAAAGGGAAATAAAATGAGGACCAAACCAGATCTTACCAATACAAAAAACGTGGCTTGCTGAGATTCCAATCCAATAGTCAAGAGGAAGGGGCGACTTAGGTCTTGAGGAGTAACAGGATGGCATTGCTCATAATAACCAGATTTGGCGGTGTGGAAGGGACGAAGTGGGCAAATTTTCCAGATGTTCAGTTCTTATAAAAAGGCTGGAGCCACAAGTTGGGTAGATTTGAGATGCCAGCTTCTAAGCAATCTAAGATCCCTGGTGGTGGTTGGTGTAAAATTATCAAGAGGGAGGGAGACAGAGGTAATTAAAGTAGTGGGTGCCTTCAGAATCGCAAACTAGCTCCCTTTTATAGGAGTTCAGCATAAGTGAGCAGAATAGAGGGCCATCAAACACCTAATAGTAGAGTGACTTATGAATATTCTACAGTAGAGGAGAGAGTTGGGAAACATGAGGGATGAGATGGTCTGTGTGTTATCTGCAAAATGGGGAAGAGGGATGCTAAATGGTAAAGTGCCAGAGCTCTTTGACGAAGAAGGGGAAACCAAGGACAACTGACAGAGCACCCATTAGCAGGGATAAGAGTTGGAAATCAAAACAGTATCAGAAGATAGGAAAAGAGAGTGTAGAACGGTAAGACGAGAAGCTATTGTGCACTGTGTTGGTGAGCCATAGTCAGGCAAGAGAAGCTAGCCTGTGGAGTGATTTCCACGCTAAAAGCTGTTGAAAGGTGCTGATGAGCTCTGACAAGGAAGGGGGACACTAGTGGGAGAGCAGTCTTGGTTGAGTGGGAGTGGTTGAATGCATGGTGCAGGTCGATGACTAGGTTGTGGGGGTTATGTACAATAGCGAGCTGTTAAACACTAAGCTTTGGAGTATTTGAGAGATGAAAGGATTTTGAGGCACAGAACAATCACTGGAAGAAGGAGGCTCATCTACCAGATTCTTGAAAAATTATATCAACTGTGTAGTTTGGAGGTACAGTGAGTGGGGGGGCGTGGTGGAAATTAAGAGAGAATACATGCAATTAAGCAGTTAAAGGATGTTCAACTATTGCTGAAGCAAAAAATGTATTGAAGAGTCCTGGAATTGCCACACTATATAGTTTCATAGACCCTACGGTTATAAACTGAAGAGCTATCCCACAATTCTTATTCAAAAAGAGATCATTGAGCAGTCAGCACTCCCTTTATTTAGACTCTTTGGTAAACTATGAATCATTTTGGTGTTCTATAAAAGCGGATTGTGCTGGATAGATTGACAGTCATAAATATATCTAATTTTACATTAATGACTAACTATGGTGAATTATAAACCAAAACTAGGTTGGCGGTGATAACTCACTGTAAAAAATAAAAACCAAAAAGGTTTGCCGAAAAGAGAGTAAAAATTGATTTAAACCTATCTGATGCATCCTTTTTTGGAGGGAGGAGGGGGGGCAGTCCACGGTGGCCAAGATGAATCCACAAGCAGACATATAATCTTCTGAGAGGCACCAGTAAACAAACGTGACCAGAAGGACAGTCTTCTAAAAAGCCCCACAATACCATTAAATCAACTTCTGTCAACGTATGCTTAAAAACCATATATGCAGCAGAGGCGTAGACATTGTTTCTTCGCTTTCAAGAGCACTGGTAGGAGAAACAGACCAGTATATGAGTCAAGGCAATTTTCTTCAGGCCTTCCTCCATCAAATCTCATGAACATATAATGCTCACGGTTAAGTCTGATTGGATAAAATTGATGCGAGCTGCATGTCAATAACAAGCAGAGAGAGATATATTCTAAAGCAGCAGCTTAACATACCCGATCAATAGCTGACCTGCTCAGCCGTGGATCAATAGCACTATACGCCCATTGCAGCATGAAATTACTTTTTATTACACAGTATCATTTCTGCAGGCATGAGCTGGGAGTTTGATTCTCCTCCTGGTTACAAATTTTATGTCTTTGCAACTTGCTCCACGAGCCAATCCAGCTCCCTCCACTAATGTATGCTAGTTTTTTTTTTTTTTAGCATTTCTCAGTTTGCCACTATATAAGAATACGCAAACTAGCACGTGGTGACAATACATCATTTATCAGCTGGTGCTGGAGGACACACACATTCATTCGTCGACTAGCAAGCTTGGAATTTCATAACAAAGGGGTTTCCAACAAAGGTCCGGGAAGGATGGATTCAGTGAATGTTTTCAGAAGATCCACGAAAGATGAAGTTATATATTATGAATCTAAATAAAAATGATTTATATTCAGTGGTTGTTCTGAAAATGTGACATGTTTTGGCCCTGGTGTATGAATATAGATTACTTCCACAAATGAGACAAAAAATGCAACCCTTTCACACGCATCCAAAACCACAAACACAACAATATATTTACACACACACACACAATGACATTTGCCACTAGTACGCACCACATTACAAAGCATGTATTCGCATAGATCCATGGAGTAGCGTCGCAAGGTCAGGTGGTACCCAGGGCGGAACATTTCTTGTCACCACCCGCTTGACAAAATGGTAAAAATATGTGTTTAAAACACATTTTTTTGCTATTTTGTCACCCCCCTCAGTGATGACACCCGGGGCGGCCCACACCCACCACATCCCCCTTCCTACGCCACTGGATCTATGAACCCTAAAAACTGCTTACTACCCCAAACAACCACCCTTGTTAAACCCTAAAAAACATTTACTACTCCAATAAACCCCCACGCATCACAATCCTTACAGAAGTAAAGGTATTTCCTCGTTGTAGTGAATGCTTTATAACAGTGCAACACCTTTCTGTATATAGACGTGACACCTTTGTCCTAACGTACACATATTCCAATAGGTGCAAGCCCACACTCCTGTAAGACTCTGGATGGATGGTCCAAGTCCCCTCTCAAAGCCTAACATGGCATTTGTCTCACTGCATCAATTCGTACTTGACGGCGCTTCAAGTCCTGGTTGCACCAAACCAATCCCTCCTCTGTAACCCCAAAGGCCCTAACCTGTATCATTGTTATCCAGTCCTACCCATGCAGCTAGGCACATGATTGGTGGAATACTGGTGGAATATTTGCCCCTCATCCTACCGAATCAATACCATCACTTGGACAATCCATCATGCCATCTAATTCAACCTCATTCTTCCTACGGCCAATCCACTTCAATCTTCAACGGACCCTGGTAGAATCTTAATTTAAATACTTTTTGGGCCCAATTTGCTACTTCTCTGCTTTCCAACAATGGGTTGACAGTCCAGACGTTCTATCTATGGTTTGTGGCTGTCCTTGATAATCTAATCGAATTGTATTTATCTTGTCCTCGTGCTACATCACCATCGGCAACCTGCTTGGTTGAAACTTAAACTTGACTTAAAGTAATTATAAACAAAAAATAGAATCCTGAAAACATGCTTGGAATCTGTCATATGCTAATGATCTTAAAGACAAACCTTCTACTGCAATGACAATCCAAGAATGTACAAAGCCAATATGAGCATTGTAGAAAGGCTTCATTACTCCACCAACATCTCAGAAGCTGCTTGCCCTTGAAAATAATTTAAAACTTCCAGAAACGAGAACGCACTGGCTTTGGTATCACCCACTCTCAATAACCAGGCAACTTTCTAGCAACCCATTTCATTACCAATCCACAAACTTGGAAGGCCTAGAGTTAAAAACCAAATGGAGAAAAAACATCGTAACCCAAATCATCAAAGACTTCTCTCCCCAGCCAGAATTCAAGACTACTACTAACTCCCTTTTTTTTTTAACACCCAAACAACCTCGTGGCACAGAAGGTTCTTCAGCTGACTCTTGCCCAGTGCACTTATTTAACAATAGCCTCCTTAATAGCTCAGCTGCTATCTCGGGTCTAGAGTTTTCATCAAAAATCTTCTAATAAAAGGAGTCTTTGAGTGACCTCAAATATCTCCCATTTTCAAGCTAAAGACCCTTTTTCCCCTGATTTACAGAAAATAAGTTTTGGCCAACCACATCGAAAAATGACCTTTCAAACAATTTTCTGTATTCAATTAATGTAACAGCCTTTGCCCTAAAGACCACACTAAATTGCATCCCAGTGGTGGCACAGCACCACTTTAATAGCCATCAGGGATGACAGAAAATCATAATTGACACAAATGGAGTCCAAGCTCTACGCCACTTCTATCTTCAACACTGTGCACCCCCCAAAACAGCAGAGACTGGGAAACGAATGAAAACAGTTTTTGACTGGATTTCCACCTCCTTCACAGACCTATCCCTCAGGGTCCAGGTCTCCAGCTTATTTTCAGTGCCTTCTCTTTCAGCTTCTACCGAGCCGGAATCCCACCAGGTTCCATCACTGCACCGCTCTTCCTAAACAAGTATCTTGATCCTCTCCCAGACTTCTTTAGCTCCACCCACATAATCAAGGTTTGATAACCCAGCAAATGACAAAGGCGATTGCCTCTAAAGCGTTAACTACCGGATGCTGATCAACCACCTCAAGCTTATATCATCCATATAGGCCCAAGTGAAACAAGTATGCCTCCTCTTCGTGTGGCCACAGGAAATTGGTCCAACTCCAGTTAGCTTGAAGTAAGAAATCCTGGAGTGAATATGGTCCCCTACCTCTCCCTTGTTGCAAAAGTAAATCAAGTTACCAAAGGAACATTCTACAGTTCTGAAATTCCTACATTGCATCTTTGCTTACCCATGTTTCCTTAAGAGGAGTCGAAGTCAGTACTGCAAAGTTGTTTTCACATTTAGTCTAATCAGAGGATCTTTACTTTACCTAGGAATGTGAATGTCTCTCTACCTATTTCGAAGGCTCAAGCGCACCCAGCATTCAGCAGCACAACTCTTAAACCTTTATATCCAGGGCCACATCACACCAGCTCTCCAATTCTTACACTGGCTTCCTGTGATTTATCACTTTTAAATATGTGTGCATTAAACGCTGTGCCATCTTCGGTACTCCAAACTCCTCCATCAACAGAAACGCTGCAACTACAGCCAAATCAGAAAAGAATACTCTGTATACAAAAGAGCCAGAGGAGCAGGACATGCACATCCATTGAGAGCTAAACGAGACATGAAACAACAAAAAAGTTCCCTTGCTTCAGCAGTGGAGGAATACAACTTAGCCATTAAAAAGCGTTGATTAAGAAGAAATGTTCCATTGGCAGGACAAACACACAAATAGGGAGGAAAACCATCCAATAAAGAGCTTGAGAGATAGATAGACAAGAAAGTGATTCAGTCATAAGCAAGAGTTTGAGTGATTTGACCCATATCACAGTCTATCTAGCAGTGCTTAATGTAAGCCGGTGGTTTCTGGTGCGGGACACCGGGACTGAATTCTCAACCCTGGCTCTAATGACAGCCTACCACACGGTGGTGCTGTCTGTCTAATTTTGAGATGAGCATAACAAGTGTTAAATAATTCAATCGACATTAAAAATGAATAATACCTGCCACCCACACTATTCTTAGAGCTTCCGATGGCCTGAGACAGTCAAATCGTCACACTTGTAGGTGTACGATTAGTACTTGTTTTGGGACTGTCACTGGCTGTGCTGGCAGGGGCAATGGCTGGTGCTGTGCAGGCTGCAGTGGCCTTCTGAGAAAGGCCCCGACACTTGTTTTTTTATTTTTTATTAAGCACCGCTGTCTAGCATTGTTCGCAATGCTTTTGCAGCAAGATTGCAACTAGTATTATTTGCAATGCTTTTGCAGCAAGATTGCAAAAAGCAAGGCTAAGACAGCTGTGCAACTTGCCTCCCAAAAAAAGGCTTTACATCTGTAGGCAAATACAGGCTGCCACCCACAGGCTAAGAAACACACACACACAAAAATATAACAAAAATAAGATACTTCAAAAGGGGACTTCAAAAACAGGTTTAGTGCTGGAAATCAAGAACATTTCCGTGTGGTAAAAATGCCTAATATTTAACTACTTTCTACAGCTCCGTACTTTTAACAGGCAATGCAAAGTGCACAGTGGCACAGCCTTTGATTGTATTGCTTCCACTCCGCTCTCTACTCATTCCAGGCATCTTGCTCCCAGTGACACTTTTATCTAGGCCTTGGCCCGAGAGGTGCTGCTGCGAGCCGAAGAAACGATAGGATCTGCTTGTTTTATGGCCCTATGTTGCACACTGTGCTCAGTGTCGCACTCCTAGCTGGACGACAGAGTGCACTTCTTAAAACAACTGTTCTCCCTCCGCCCAGATTCTCGGCTGTAATATTTTATCAAAGTCATCAAGACCGACCGGCGGTTCTCCGGAGAGACTGCCGCCGCTTCGGGATAAAGCCTGGTCGTAAAAATGAGTCACCCGCCGCGCGCTGACATTTCTGAATGAAGCTGCCCGGCCTGCCCCAATTTATTGCCCAATAGTTGTCAGTGCTCCAAAATTCTGTAGTACTTTTCAAGGAGTGTTCTCTTAACCCTCGGATACTCCAGTCACGAGAGATTTATGCTATGAAAACCCAGACCTTTGGAACAAATAAAGGAACGTTAAGTAGTAAGAGTGAAGGAAGGAATGTATGTCATAGTACATTGTGGCACTCATTTTAACAAAGGGGAGACATTTGTTCCCCTTAAGGTTGCACCCTGGCTGGACAGTCACAAGGGGCATTCGGGGCTCTTTGCCCCAGACATTTTGAAGCCCCACTTTCCAGTTACATTTTTCTTTTTCATTGAAAACAAAAGGCCCCCATGTCCATTCTTGATACAGATAATGACACTACCACTAGGCGGCGCCAAATACCAGATTTACGATTTCCCCAGAGTACTTATATTTTTCATTCTGAGCATCATCTTCCACTACTAGACACTAAAGCAGTGGTCTTCAAACGTTTCAATACTGCTACCCTACCCCCGTGCAAAAATAAAATGTCATCAGGACTCCCTGAAATAACAAACATATTTTTTTTTATATATTTAATTTATAAAGTTCTATTTAGCGCAAACATGACCCATGAGGGTATCAGAGTGCTTTACAGATGATCGGAAGGAATAAACAAGAAAGCAAGGAATAAACAAGAAAGCAAACAACAACAGAATCAAGAGAGGTACAGACTGTGTAAGCTCACAAATTGAGGAACGTTAGTTACCTCCATAGGACCAAGTCGACAGGTCAGACATGATCCAACATTTGATAATAATCATGGGTGTAGATCATGAGTCAAATTGTGAGACCTAGAGCAGAAATGTGTTCATAAGTAGTATTTTAACTTCTTTTTTGAATGATTAGTTGAGGGGATCCGTCTGATTTCATATGGTGATGAACGTGTTCTTTCGACTTTAGTTCCGGTCCAGCAATACAATCAGGACAACTAACTCTGTATAAATGAATACATTGGCGACTATAAACATATTCAGCAGTTCAAACATTACACGTATGCTGAGTTTCCTTGTTAAAAATGAAACCAAGAAGCAACGTCTGCATTACCTGCGGATCCCCTTCACCTCCAACAGCATCCTCTCTACCGGAATTCAGAAAGGGAGTCCAGACCTGGCTTTTCGACTGATCACAGCAAGAACTAGCACCTGGATGCCCTCGGGTGATTGGCAGCGCTTTATAAATCCAGATTGATTGTTTGATTGGCCATTGGGTCACCTGCCCCTCAATTTAGAATGGTGCTAGCATGCCATTAATGCCTTTTGAAACCAAGGTCATGCCAACCATGATAGACAAACATTTTCTTTCAGACATTTCATTTTGTTTTTACGGAAAGCAACCTTTTCCTGCAGGTTATCACTACAACAGAGGTAAGGGGTGGAAATAGAATGCTTTTCGTCAGCAAAAGAACGGGAGGACCTGTATACCAGGACACTGATCTCTGCAACCAGCAGCACCAGTAAAGAGGCACTCCTAAAAATGGTGTACTATTAGCATCATACACCTGAGCAGTCCATAAATGGTACCCAGCAAGATCCAGTGGCGTAGAAAGGGGGGGATGGGTAGCGGTCTGCCATGGGCGGCACGATTTTTGGGAGCAGTGGCCTCCCACCACTCTTACCTGCAGTCTCGGGGCAGCCCGCCGCACTTCAATCAGCCGCCGCGGGGCAGCGAAAGAACCGGAGATCTCACCAGCTCCCCCACCAAGCAGGGTGGCAAAGTCATGGACCAACACAGGCGGCCATGGGGCTAGCTACAGCACTGGCAAGATCAACTGAATGTTGGTTGAAATATGGAAACATGCATACATACTCATTATGGAAATGCTCTAAATTACAGAACCACTGGAAAGAGATACTCATTAGGATCAGTATCCTATTCGATACAAGCATTACACAATTCCCCACCTATATCTTACGGGGCCTCCAAAATAGACAGGCTTTTTTTGTGATCCATAATGGGCAACACCATCACTATGGCGTTTTGCACAGCTGGACCGGCCATCACAGTCTGAGGGGGATAGAACAGGCAGCGGAATACGGGGCATGGCTCTATAGACTTTGATAGCTACTTGGCATGGAAAAGCTCTCTGCAGCCTTGGAGAAACAGGTAGCCCAATTTAGACAAAATGTTCGAGACAGGACATTGAAATTCTACAACAGAATACAGAGAGTTTACCTGCCCAGATACCTCAGAGTTCTCCTTCACATTACACACACTCATTCAACGCAACACACGGATGTCACACTGAGCGGGTCCGCCAGATCACTAGATGGGCGAAACCCCGGGATGGAATACTTGACTAAAAAGTGCTATATACACCGCATGTCGTAATCACGGATTGGTTTAGGTAGAGGGAATGGGGGGGGGGGGGGGCTGATGTGTTTCTTTCTTTTTGCTTAGTATGTAGTATGGGTTCTATAGTTACTGCAATAAACTCATCACTTGACACCTGTAGGAAAAGTGCATCTTTTTGCATGGTTAGCCCCAATGTTTTGCCTGATGTGATTTAGAACTGTAAGTGCACTGGGTCCCTTCTAACTAGGTTCCCACACCCAGATCTCTTTTCCAAACACTGTTCCATGATTGGCACCACTTCAACTACCCCTGTAAGTCCCTAGTAATTGATACCCCTGGTACCTAGGGCAAGGATACTGAAGAGGATCCTATGGGGCCGCAGCACTGGTTGTGCCACTCCAGGGAATCCTCACCAAGGCTGTGCACTCTGCCATTGCAGGCTGCGTGTCTTAGTGCAGAGCAATCCGAAGAGACGACATGGCACACAGCCCAGTGCCATGTATATGTAATTGTCTGCCTCACCACCTGTGAATAATACATTTCCCCAACCTCCTGTTTGGAGTGCTCTGAACTAAAAGAGGCCAAGCAAAAATTTGGCCCCTGGGCCTCACAAAGGCTTCTGACATGCCTGCCACTTACGGTACCCTTCGCTCCTGATGTGCGAAATGGCGGGACCGTGGAGAAAAGCCAGACACCGAGCTTAATTTGGAAAAAATCTAAAATAAGCGCAGGTGCCCAACATATTTATAAGGAGGCTGCCCGCTCAACTCCACCATTGGCATGGCCCACTGATTGAATAGACAACCAAAACTCAAAGTGCCTACTTCACTGTGCTGCACATTCTGGGGACAGAGTCCAGTGATGCTCGCCTCTGCATGTTCAACTGTTCTTCCATTCATACCTCACCGCTTCTCACTCACCATCCTAGCTCTCTAGCCCTAGACACCTCCCTACTTTTTAACCCCCAATAATAAAAAAAGTTAATACCTAACTCAACTAAGTAACCTTGAAAGTACAAAGGTTGTGTGGGCTCTGTTGAGGTTGCAACCATTGGCAGGCAGGTTGTAGAGAGATCTCAGAAGCAGGCACATTAACCAACCATAGTGCCTTTCAGGCTTCTGTTTAAACTAGACATCGAGGAGAACAGTGATACATCACCAAACATCATAAATATGGTACGGACGCGTACAAGTATAGCATCTCGCAAGAGAGCACAGCTACGTCGCAAACCTTATCAGTGTCTTTTCACTGCAGGTCATCCCACCACAGCTTTCCTTCTGTAGTGACTTTCCAGAAGAGGAAATGCATTTAATCTAGCTGTATTAATGTCCCGCTCTGCTAGTTATTGTTAGGGCAGATTGGCAAAGCGGGGGCATTGCAGCATATCTCTAACCTCCCATCATCCCCCCGAATCACTGGTATTAGCCTTGTAGTGATGTGCAGCACTCTGGTCTACTTGGCCTCTAACCTCCATAGAGTGACCCAAATCATACAATGCAAGCACTTCACCTTTATTAAATGATGCAATATGTAATAAAAGGCAAGGAGACCTCGCATTCTCAGGATCAATCAACCTCACTTTTACGTAATAAAAATGTGTAATTTGATAACAAAGTTTGGGAAGTTAGATTAACTATTAGTTCCCAACTCATAAGAATGTGCCCCTGCTCTGTGTTTGATCTTCAAGGTGCTATGTGGGAGGTGCATATACTTCTGCAACCCCAAAACATAACGTACAGACAATCCTTAAGAATCAGTGTCAACAGCTATAGTTTCGGGTGGAAAATATGCTGTGTGTTAGGAACTGAAATGTATGTGCACAGTTTAACCAACTCTGGTTGCATTATTTGATTTTATGACTTTTACTGGTCAGCACAATTCTCACTTAGAAATCTAACCCATTGATCTTCCTTTGTGCGGGTACATTACTGAAAATACTAGTCAGAAACTGTTAGCATCTAGTAGAAGTACTGACAGCAGAATATGCGTTTAGTTCTAAGACGGGGAATATTTTAGGGTAAAGATCACTTATCACTTACACGATTAACTGGAGGATGGCAGTCATTCCAGCCCAGCCTGCATGTTTACTTCTTACTACAAACTCATGTCTGCTACTTTGCAATGGGCTCCCTTCAATTAACAAAATGTATATATGTAGGTCTCAAGCAGACCTTGTAGACTTTTATTTTTCTTGATAGAACACATTGCCGTGGCGTCCTTCAAGTTCAGCATGGAGAAGCACAATGCAAGAAACCCATTTTGCTAGTTTTTCTCAGAAACCATAAATCAGCATTTATCGAATAATTAGCTTTTTAGATTAATCCAGTCATGTACAGGATGGTTCAGACCAGGTGGTCTGCAACGCTTGAGATCACAATGGACATGCTGAGAACCTCTAATCGCAACTTTGGAAAATATATATTATTCCATTTCAGTAGCACTGGGGTAATGACAGACTTTCTGCAGATAAAAATTGTACTCATTGGTACAACATGGCCTTTCACTTCTACGGATATTCCTGGGACTGAGAAGACTCTTCCCAGAGCTGTCCTCTGGTATTAATTCGCTAGGGCTTCTAAGGGAGTAAACCGCGAACGGCGTCCCTACGTTTCAGTCCTGTTATCCAACCTACTGCTTCGTATGTCAGTATCTAGGGATAGCCTTAAGTCAGTGTAGATTGATTTGGGATCCTGTTGGTTCACCTGAAATCCTGCAGTCTTGGGTCAGGGTCCACCCCTTACCTCACAGAGCCACATTAATGCAGATGGGGTTGGCTATACTGAATTAGGTCAGTATCAGTTGCCTCGGACCCTCTCAAGATGAGCATAAGAAGGCATGCATTATAGGTTTTTAAATCAAAAAGTGAGAACTGAGTTCTATGTTCTTGGAAATTTACATGTTTTGGGATTAAGGACCGAATCAGAACTCACTGTCAACTGCGTCCTTCACTGAGTTCCTCTTTAGGAATTCACACTGTTTAGAGCTCCTCCTCACTCCTACCCATTGGTTAACACAGTTCTTCTGGAATTGTTGTGATGGAGCAAGGATTCGCACGTAAAGCGACTTGCTTGAATTCATGAACCTCAAATAACATTAATTAACTAATCAATATGTTTGCCTTATTAATTTGCCCCTTTTCCGCCATGTTTGGGTGTCCGAGAGAAGCTTGCTTATGTGTTTACTAATCCTAATACGCTTGCAACCTAAAATGGCGGCTGTTACGCGGGAATTTCTACTGCGCGTGCATCGGTCATACCCATGTGACGTGACGTACTCGCGGTTCTGGAGGGAATCTGTTCGCATCTGCGCAGTAGAGCTAAAATGGCTGCTTTGTGTTCTCACAGGCGAGAAGCTTGCATTGCTGCTTTTGCTATGCTCTTCGTTCTGCTTAATCTCTAAAGCTATAGTTTATTATAAAGTAATGGGTATAGAGTAGAGGTTCATGGTATACAGTGTATTCATTTTTTTTGTGTTCTAAAACTGTTTCTTTTCTATTTTATGATACATTACGAAATATGGCCTGTTGTCCCTTGCTGCACTCCATCTTACTTGAATCTGAGTCTGCGCGAGATCTGCGAGTCTCCACAGCAATGACCTTTGAAACTTTGCCAGATGGACCCCGCCTAGCAGACCCGGCAGCAACAAAGCCCCTTGGTTCACCGACGAACTCAAGTGCTCCAAGAAGAACTGCAGAGCCCTTGAGAACGCCTGGCGCAGAGACCCCACCACGGACAACATGGCTGCCCTCAAGCTCGCCACCCGAAAACACCACCAACTGATTCGCACCACCAAGAAGACTGCATTCAAGGAACGACTGGACAACAACGCACACAACAGCAAGGAACTCTTCAACATCGTTAAAGAGCTCTCCAACCCCAACGCCGGAAACAACGACATCACCCCTTCGCAAGACCTCTGCAACTCCCTCGCCTCCTACTTCCACAACAAGATCGCGGACATACACAACAGCTTCAGCACTCAACCGACGCACGCCACGATCGAACCACCACCCCCCACCACCACCCTCCGCTCCTGGACCACGATCAGCACCGAAGACACCATCCGCACGATGAACTCCATCCACTCCGGATCCCCGACCGACCCCTGCCCCCACCACGTCTTCAACAAAGCTGACACTATCATCGCACCCCACCTGCGGGACATCATCAACACCTCCTTCAACACCGCTACCTTCCCGGAGAGCTGGAAGCACGCCGAACTCAGCGCCCTACTGAAGAAGCCATCAGCCGACCCCACCGACCTCAAGAACTACCGACCCATCTCGCTCCTCCCGTTTCCCGCAAAAGTAATCGAGAAGACCGTCAACAAACAGCTGGCCGCCTTCCTCGAGACGAACGGATCCCTCGACCTCTCGCAGTCTGGCTTCCGGGTCAACCACAGCACCGAGACCGCCCTGATCGCAGCAACCGATGACATCCGAGCCCTGCTCGACAACGGAGAAACAGCGGCCCTCATCCTCCTAGACCTCTCCGCGGCCTTCGACACAGTTTGCCACCGCACCCTAGTACAGCGCCTCAGCAACGTCGGAATCCAGGAGAAGGCACTGGAGTGGATCATCTCCTCCCTCGCCGGAAGGACACAGTGAGTCCGCCTCCCCCCGTTCAGATCAGAAGCCACCGAAGTCATCTGCGGCGTCCCTCAAGGCTCCTCGCTCAGCCCAACCCTCTTCAAAGTCTACATGAGTCCCCTCGCAGCCATCGCACGCCAGCACAACCTCAACATCATCTCCTACGCCGACGACACCCAGCTGATCCTCTCCCTCACCAACGACGCCGCCACCGCCAGAGCCAACCTACACGAAGGGATGACAGAGGTAGCCGAATGGATGAAGAACAGCCGCCTGAAACTGAACTCTGACAAGACGGAAGTCCTCATCTTGGGATCCTTACCCTCCGCCTGGGACGACTCCTGGTGGCCCCCCGCCCTAGGCAGCGCACCCAAACCAACAGACCACGCACGCAACCTAGGCTTCATCCTGGACTCCTCCCTCTCCATGACCAGACAAGTCAACGCCGTCTCCTCATCGTGCTTCAATATCCTACGCATGCTACGCAAGATCTTCCGGTGGATCCCCACCGAGACCAGGAAGACGGTCACCCAGGCCCTCGTCACCAGCCGCCTGGACTACGGCAACACCCTCTACGCCGGAACCACTGCCAAACTCCAGAAGAGACTCCAGCAGATCCAGAACGCCTCAGCACGACTCATCCTGGACATCCCCCGCCGCAGCCACATCTCCGGACACCTGAGAGACCTGCACTGGCTCCCGGTCAACAAGCGAATCACCTTCCGTCTCCTCACCCACGCACACAAAGCCCTGCACAACCAAGGCCCAGGATACCTCAACAGCCGCCTCAACTTCTACGCTCCCAAACGCCAGCTTCGATCGACCAGCCACGCCCTCGCCGCCGTCCCCCGCATCCGAAGAGCCACCACAGGGGGAAGGTCCTTCTCCTACCTCGCCGCCAAGACCTGGAACTCCCTCCCGACCCACATCCGCCTGACCCAGGACCACCTCGCCTTCAGGAAGCAGCTCAAGACCTGGCTGTTCGAGCAGTAGCGGACCCCCTCTCCCCTAGCGCCTCGAGACCCTCCGGGTGAGTAGTGCGCTATACAAATGCTTTGATTGATTGATTGATTGATGGCAACTCCAGCCAAGATGCGCCTGGAAAGAAGACTCTCACCTAGTCAAAGAGGCTGAACTGTACTAAAACTAATACAATGTATACAATGTTAAATTCACCATTGTTATGTGTAAAGCATATGTCATGAGAACCCGAAATTCGATGGGCGTGTATGAAAATTCTAATGAGGAGCCTGAGAAAGCTCAAATCTTAGGTGGTGTGATGACCTGTCCTTTTCCTTTGTCCAATCGAAATTGGGGATCCTTATACTTGCAACATTTGGGGGTGGTACACTGACCTGGATAAACCGTATAACTAGGGTAGGTTTAGCTAGAGAAATTGTCCGACTTGTCTGAATAGCTGACCTGTCACTGACCCAACGCACTCAATAGCGGATCGAAAACAGAGGTGCTGCGAAGCACACTGTCAGACAGACTCGCCGACCCAATTGGGGTTTTGGGGACCTTAAGTGCTGGCGAAGCACTTTGCTGGGGAATTCGATAACCCAAACGGGGTTCTGACTGATAGCTGCAGAGAGGGTGTAGCGCAGGCATTGCAACTGAACTGCGGGTGCTGGTCTCAACTTTGGTGGTCCTGTCCTGATCCTAATCTGGTCTATCCTGTCCTGGTTTCCATATTGCACCTGCTGGCCTACTGGCAACTGCATTCCTTGGGTTTTTTCCCAGTCCTTAACTGACCCGTGGCCAGGGTTGGTCTTCACTCCGTTCTAGGTAAATATAAATCTGTGAGGGAAACACATTTGCGTCCTTTTTCTTACCCTTCCTGAATCGTGTTAGAGTCATAACTGCATATGTTCTTTTTCCTCTCCTCCTCTTTTCTGAGACATTAAATAAATCGTGATCTTTGCTATTTTAGCATGACCCATTTTCTCCTATCCTTTAGAATTGAAGATAAGAACTGTTCATGAGTATATAGATGTTCCTTTTTCTTTACTCTCCTTTTAGCCGAATTAAAGTGGTTGCTCTGAATTATTAGCGTGTTCCATTTCCTACCTTCCCTATAGGTACATGGTTACTTCAAATTTCGTCATTACAAATTAAGTTCCTTTTCCTTATCCACCTTTCTAGTGGTACTCAAAGATTTGATTTCTAGCATGTTCCTTATTTTTCCCGTCCTTTAGAAACACCATATTATGTCAAATTTCCGTGAGTTTCTTATTAGCATGTTCTCTGTTCTTACCTACCCTTTAGACTTCCAAATGGTAGGCATCATATCTTTTACATGGTTATACGCTTTTCATGATTTTGGTTATCAATAGTTTGCTTGCTGTAAACCTTATGCTTTCAACCTTTGAAGAAGACTAGATAAAGGTTTTCAAAACTTTTTGAGTCTGTGGTTATTATAAAAGAGTGCAAATGTTATAAATGTTATTTGACTGCTTATCTTTGCAGCTAGCTCCCTGATCCATTGTGGTCATAGGTACCAAGTGACAAGGATTGGTAAGTCAATGGTATAGGAATTAGTTAGGATTAAATAACTGGTAGTAGAGTGTAGGTTACCCGATTAAGTCGATATGGTGAATTGAATTATGGGTCAAGTGTGCATATGGTAAAATTATAGTCGGGTGATCTGCGCGCTCTATCAGTTGACTGAGTATTGGAGAATGATATCCAGCACAGCACCTCCAAATGAGGTGAAAGATTGACTGAACCCAGTTGGTATGTTTATCTTTTAATTAGAACATTGGAATGTTGGGGGATCAACTGAAAACAATGGAGTGCTCCAGGCTTCTAATGGCTGGTAGAAGCCCTGAGTTCCGACATTTCAAAGTTTGCCTTTGTTCACAGCTTTTGCTAATGGTCGGTAAAGTCTACAGTAGACACACAGAAAGTACATGGAAGTACATCAGTGGAATAACAGTTACATGCGACACATGGGCTGCAGTGTAAATTTCCACCAATTGGAAAGGTGGCTTTAAAAGCCTTGCCTTGATTCAGGCATAGCATTCTGTCTCTGAAATGGTCTGAGTGAGCAGCAGCAGGTACATGCTAAAGGAAATATTTTGACATGCTAAAAAGCTTACTTATGACATTATCTATGTCACTTTTAAGTAGCACCTTGAAGTCTGCAGAGTCTAGGTGCATAATGTCAAAAGGTGGGACCTGCCTAATATTTGGATGGGTTAGTCCCTGCTGTGGAAGAATGCAAAAGCTATTTTCAATGCATAGGCTGTGGAAGCCTTTTCCTATAGCAAAAACCTACTAGCAAATTAAAACCATGTTTTTTTTCAGTCAGATAGGAAATGGCTACAAAAACCAGCGGACCACTGTATATATTTATCAAACATCCAATTCAGAGCTAAACAAAATTTTGTTTAATATATTGGTAAGATGACTTTATGAAAACATGTTTGACTGTACCTAAGAGCCTGGATAATAGCATGAAATGCTTTCCTGAGAAGGAACAAGAGCCGCAAGTCAGTAGGAAAGAAGGAAAGGATGAGCAGCAACTGGTTACTTAACTCGAAATATGGGAGTGGGGAGTACACAGGGCCATCAGAAGAAATGGAAGCAACCCTGGGGACTGCCTTTGAAGCTCCTTTGTGATTCGCCGGGTTGTGTCTGCTTACCACTGGAGGGGTCCACATAATAAAACCACCCAGGATTCGTTTTCTAGGAATGTTCCATCATTGTAGAAGACATGCCCTGGGTGGAGATTCATTGCTGGCACTGGGATGAGGCTATTTTGAAAGACCCCTAGAGCAAGGATTCCTATGATAGTTTACCTAAAACCAACAGGTGTCCTGAATAGGAAGGCTGGTTAAAGTGTGGGGATTTTCGTATCACTGGATTATAAATTGTCAACAATCACTGGCTAGTAGCACTACAAAAAAAACTTTTAACCCCTTGTGTGCTCATGACGAGATAAGGCCGTCATGAGTCACAGTCACAGTTGAGCTGTGCTCATGACGGCCTGGTCTCGTCATAATGGCGCCGCTCCACCCACGCGCAGTTAATTACCCGCATGTGCGGGAGAATTAATCAGTGGGCAGGGTCGTGACGAGACCAGGCCGTCATCAGCACAGTGCCACCGTGACTCATGACGACCTGCTCTCGTCACGAGAACCGCGCTCACCGCCGCCCCTCCCCCGCACCGTGGGGGTACTAGCCCCGCAGGGAAGGGGTTAACTCCTCAGAACACAAGTGGATTGGGAGAGCCAAGAAGAACAAATAGAGCATGCTGCCTATGGAATGGAGGCGGCCTGGGTCTCGCTTCCGTTTGTATACATGCTTTGGAAGAGCTCTCCAGGCCAGAGCAACTGGTCTCCGGTAACCTCAGGGTGGGAAAAGCTGGAAAGAATGGCAGAACCAACTGGTCCGTTGTAAATGGCTAGGATTAAACTTTGCTGTGGCTGGGTTAATTTGGTGAGTTTGCCTTTCACTTCTGAACTATGGTCTGGGTCCTAAAACCGTCCACAATCTGTTTGTGCAGCTCTGTAAGTGACCAGCAAGAGGATTTCCAGCATGTTGAATAACTGCAACTTGTTTTGATGTCTGAAGTACCAGGCAAGGTGCTGAGGTTAGGTGAGAGAAGCACGACTCGATGGGCAAAGATTTCCTGGTTCATCCATTTGAGTGCTTTTTGCTGCAAGGAAAACGTCTTTAGTGGGATCTTGATGAAAACGTACCTGACACAATGGAGGCCTGCCTGGCTGCAGTGTTCCGGTTTGCCCCACTGGAGAATTGTGTGCTGTAAAATAGTGAATACGTCCAAAGGTAACACTCAGGAGGTGAAAGAGGCAGGAAAGTGATCCCACTGAAAAGAGGGCCTATGTGGCTATGTTTTCGAAGTGGATCTACCTCTGAGCTTTTGGTGCCAAAAGTCAAGGCTTCAGCTGGGCCTAGAAATTTGAGTATTCGGCTTCATAAGGACCTTAACAGTTGCAGTGTCCTCCCACGCCCTGCTGAAAAGTCTAGGTCAAAAGGTGAAACTCCTAACCAGTGCAGCCTGCTAGGCTTACCCGACACTCACTATCAGCCTGAAATCCCATCTATCTCCGAACCAACCATAACTTCATACACTTTACCGTTTTTTGCACCTTCCGACTTCAAAATTTTAACACTTTATATCTCCAGTTCCTTTAATCCAGTTCTGACCATTTTTGCGTCACTTGACTTTATTAACTTCCTCTCCTTTTTAGTAAATCGGTTTGGTAATTTTATTAGTTTGTTTCTTATTTTTAATGTTATTTTAACGATAATTAAATACTTAACACATTTTTACTGTACTCTTTTCCCTTGGTAACTAGGGTGTAAGCTCTGGTTTTCTCCTTGGAAATGTGTTTTGGACCAGTGAGATACTAGATTACAAGTTTAGTGAGACTTTTCCAAACAAATAATTGAGAATCTCAAATTTTACAAGGACCATGTAGTTGTGGCTGCAGCTTCAAGTTCAGTTGAATGATGCTCCTTAAATCTGCCGTGCATGCAATGCCATTAATGTTTGTTGGGGGGTCTTTTCAATGAAAAATATGAAACCTATGTTAATATTGTCTATCTAAGAGGGTGGGCTCTCACGAATGCTATCAGTCATGGGTGATGCTTTTCAAAGGTGGGTTTATTGGCTTGCCACCGATAAACACGGCCTTAACGAAGAAATACCCTGGTCGACCCTTAATAGATCTTAGCTTTTACGACTTGCACCACTGAACCTAGTTGACCCTCCATATATGGCGTATCATCTCACTGTGCTAGGTCCGAGCTTACACTGGATGGCCCTTAATGCATCTTACAATATGACTTCATCGCAATATCCCCCTGTTGGACCTGGCCTCGTGGCGTGGTTCTCCCCCGTTCCTCAGCACCCCGTTAGCGTAGCCATGCACCCAGAGTTCCCTGCGCAACACCCCGCTAGCATAGCCTGCACACAGAGTTCCCTGGTCGCCCTGCTCCCTGTACGCCCAGACCCCGTAACCGACGACCAGCCCCGCTTATCCCGTCCCACTCCCGGCTCCGAGCGCCTAGAACCTGCATGCCCCACAAGGCCCGGCAGCCATTTTTCCCTTCCCAAGATCCCTGACTCCCTGGGCCTAGCGTGACCCCAGCCCCAGCGAAACTCAGACTCCCAGGCGCGCCAGTCCCGGCTGGGGGGTAAAGGGCTCCCCGAATGAGATAAGCCAGGGAGTTTCGATGGCACCTCCGGCCTCCCCTGAGAGACTGGTTTCTGTCACACCTCTGGCCTTCCCCCCGTGGGCCAGTTTCGATCGCACCTCTGGCCTCCCCGAATGCTGGCTCCAGACCCTGCTGGGCGTCTGGGAATTCCTGGGCGCATCCTCAAAGGATCAAAGAGCCAACCGCCGGACCTCGCCAACGACCAGCCCCCAAGGCATGAGACCTCCGCCTGCGAGGGTCCGGACATCAAAGGGCCACTGGACTATATCAAGGCCCGCACCACAACTAGCGGGCAGTTGTATCCTGGACAAGAAAGCCCTGCTGATCTGATCGCGGCTGACCTGAAGGAGAACTGAACCTTTGAATCGCTGAGCCCTGCGGACGCTGTCGCGGCTCATCCTCCCAAAGACCTCGGAGCCCTGCTGACGCTGTCGCGGCTCGTCCTCTCAAAGACCTCGGAGCCCTGCTGACGCTGTCGCGGCTCGTCCTCTCAACGACCTCGGAGCCCTGCTGACGCTGTCGCGGCTCGAGCTTGAACACGAAACCATCTGGGCCCTGCCGACGCTGTCGCGGCTCCTCAAGAACTTCTCCGGATTGAGCCCTGCTGACCTCGTCGCGGCTCGAGGAGTACTCTGGTCCGGCTGGACCATCGACGCTACCATCACGACCTGAGCCGACTCAACGTGAGTGAAGCAGCTAGTACGACCATCATCTTCCGTATCCCCCGGCTCGAGGATTGAGAGCTGTGCGCCGGGTACGCTTCGTACTGGCCTAAAGGCTAAGACTGTCCCGCTTCCCTCTTCCCGAATTCCTAGAGACTGTACGATCCCTCGATCGCTTGTACATAAGAGTGCCGATTCTTCTTACTGTTTGATAAAGAACTTAATACTGAATACCTACGGTGTGGTGTCCGTTCATAAGTGTGGTGTGAGCTCAGTGTGTACGATCCTAGACTCGAAGTCCTCCCCGGTGGGGACCTCACGATAAGACTCGGCAATATCTGTGGGAGAGGTGGGTCCTGGGGTGGTCGGGTGAGCACAACCTGGCCCTCTGAGATCGTCCCTTCTAACACCCCCTTATTGATGCAACTAGCTCTCTGAATCCTTTCAACGGTTGCTCTCCCGAGCCCATTACACTTTCCAATATGGCATTAGCGGCTGTGCACGGATCCTTCCAAAATGGCCGCCACCACTTTCCTCCAGGCGGGGTTACATTGCAGTGTTTTGCAGGCATAGGTGACATTCCATCGTGCATCGTTCATCCACAGCAGGCATTCACCTCCTGGATCTGGCTGTGCGGGCAAGGTCTACCATCACCTTGGCACGATATCATTGTGAGATTCCCAGCCTCTGTTCCTGACGGGTTACTTTGTAGCCTTCTTCCTGCACGAGGGGAGTTTCGAGGTTCATGGTATTAGGTATCACATCCGATATCCGCAGCACACCTCCCAGATGAGGCACCGACTTCACGAGTCGTTGCAAGTAACGGTGCGACCCTGCTTTCCCCACGTCACAGCTGACTTCCCTTGCCGCCTGCCTTAGGGTAGCGGGATCAGGCAGGTTACGTACCGCGCAGATCGTGTTTGACGGGTCCCAACGTAGGGACCTGACTACTAGCCGCCTCTCCATTGACTCTCCTTGCAATAGGAGCTGCAATTTGATCCTACAACTAGTTGGTACCTATCCCATGATTTCCTCGCAGTAACTTTGATGTACTTTTGGCCCTCCTTTCGGACACATGTTACTTTAACGTGTCTTGCACATGCCGAGATTTGATGGGGCCATTTGCTATTAGTGTTTAGGTGAGTTGTTCAATCTCACCACTCTGCTCTTTTTAATACCACACTCTCTCACTTTATCTCACTATGCTCAACATGTCACTTGGTTTTACTGTTTCCCAGTGCCCTTGACCACTGTGACACAAGAATGGCTGACTACACATTTTCTCAGCCACCTTCACCATGTAAGGTCCACCATAGTTGCGTGAGGGCACACCATGTGGATGCTTAGGGGAGAATGACGCGGTGATACCAGAAGTCAAGCAGCTTTTCTATATCATGCTATATTAATTGTTCATCTGTTTTCTAGATTGGCTGCCTCATCAACAGGTACAACACCTCAATAAGTTAACATTAGGTTAAGACCCACTTTACCATAGCCATTAGTGTAGATTCAGCATTTTTCCCCGAGGTCCTGAGGAATTGCTGCTAGATCAACCTGACTACTAAGCAAGAAACATGTTGACCGCATGAGACTGAACACAACACCCTGCAGTTTCATTGCACAGGGTCACCACTCATTTTTAATTAAGGCGGAAGGCAGGGTCATCAAAATTGTTTTGCCTGACTCTTCCCGTTCCCTGTTTTAAATCACTAGGTCCAGTTGACCAACACACACACACTTCTACACTCCATAGGCCCCTTACACCCACTACACCAAACAATAAAAGATCTCCTCCAAAGAAACCTTGCATAGGGTGCCTGTTGGGTATTGCAGTGCAGACCTGACGAGGACCATGCCCGAGCAGGCTGGGTGTGTGAGGGCCCTCATTCCAAAAGGAATGATTCCCCACCTCCTTTCGTAATACACCTTTTGAGTCCTTCTTGTGATCCCGCCACACCAATCTCCCTCATCTACCCTTGTAGGAACGGCATACCTCTTTGTTTGTACTTTGATGCTTTTCTTTGCCTGGAGTGAATTCCAGAGATTGTCCATCTGTCTCTACAGGCATTATCTTCAACATGCATTTCTCAGAAAGAGGTTGGTCAGGAGTGCAGTAAGTGTGGAACATGTGTCATCCCTAAGGAGTCTCAACATGGTATTAGATGGAGAAATGGAGGTCCGCCAATGGCCAGGGAAAACGGAGAGCATTGAATGAGCGGTCTCCGATCATAGGTAATTCATGGACAGATGTGGTTACGCATGCTTAGATATAGGAGTTCTCTGAGAGCCACACTCTGAATTTACTGAAATCTGTCAGACCATCACTTGTGATATGCCTTACTGCCACGGACTGCTGACTCCCCTTCCCTTGACCTCCCAGCACAAATCTAAATGAAAATTTTAATTTTGCTTTCTTCCTGTCAAATTACTTTTTTTTTGCTGTTAAGTTTCACGTGGATAATTCACGTACGAATTTTGGTTTTTCAGGTTACATTTTGATTGATCTGTTAGCATTTATTGATGCAATCTGGTCAATGTTCTTTTGTCATGCAAAGTTTCCCAGATTGTATATTTTCTGTGCACCACACAAGGCAGATTAAAGCCTTTCTGTTCTGACAGCACCTTAAGGCTACCGTGGTTTATACACACAGCTGGCTGAACTGCAACTCTCTGGAGATGGTTTCATGAAAGGGTGAGGACACAGGCTATCCCTTCACTCAAAGTTCAATGCGCACCTCTCTATCGTTGTAGCCTCGCTTGTCCTGTATTATAAAGTTTACTCAGAAAAAGTAATGCCAGGGCTTGGGAGAGTAGGCATGCACTGCCATCTGATCAACATGAGCTGAGCTGCCGGGGGAGCACACAGTCCATCCACCGAGCCAGTGACCGTATCCTGGTGGACGAGCAATTGCTCAAAATGACTGATATATTTACCGAATCAGACCAGCAAATATGGTCCTACTCCCTAGGCGAAGGTAGTTTTGTTTGGTTTAGGGCTTAAACTACTTTTTTTTACTACACTGTTTTTGCTACTAGCAAATCCAGGGAGGCCTTCAAGCCTGTGGCATCATCCCGGAATATTCTCTGGGACAGCATAAAATGAGAAGTTATTTACAAGATTCTCCCAGATTTATAGGGTAAACATTTCATCTAGTTGGTCCTTGTACTATTTTTAATACCATATAAAAGTAGAGTATCATTTAAAAAACAGACAAGACGTTCTTCGTTATCATGACTTCTTGCGGCCTTACAGTGGATACTGCCCCTGGGCGGAGTGCACAAAAATCGAAATGCAGCAGGATACGGTAATTCAGAGAAGCAAAATAAACCCATAAAAGTCAAGGGCCCGGTTCAAAGAGGAATTTACACAGATGAGTCAAACTCTGACTGGCAATGACCTCCATTTACTAGTGAAAAAACACGTTTTTCTATTCACAAACCATGACTATACTAGTGTGGTGTAATGTTGCACGTGGGCAAATCTGTTCCAGTGGGTGGTATTCCAGAACAAGGGATATGACACAGACACATAGGCACACACCTGCCACCCCTTTAAGTTTACTATGTTTTTTAAAATGTTTTTTTTTTAACAAACAGTGCAGAAGTCTTTAGGATACAATCATCTTATGCACATTAGCAGGTGCCCTGAAGCCAACAGTCTCCCAGTTACAACATTTCAAGCGACAATGAAGAAAGATAATAACATTGCAATAGATACATGTAGTAGGGGGGAGTTGCACAGCTGCTCTGTACATATTGACTACTCTCCGAATCCATTATCCGCTCCACGTGGTCCACCCTCGGTAATCTCAGACTCATGTTGGCCATTCTCTGGAGCATGGGTACTAATAAACCTACTCCCGGGGGCCAAATTTACAGTGTGGTTTGGGGCCGAGGGCTGCACTGGTGGAGCGGGTCAGTGGGTGAGGGGGCGGCGCTAGATCAAAAATAGTTCATCCACTGAGCCACTAGACCCGGCAAACACACAGTTCCCTCTGTCTATCTCCCTCTCTCTCGGTCTGTCTGCCACTGTCACCCTCTGTCTCCCTCCCTCTCTCTCTCTCTCTCTCTCCTTCCCTCGGTCTCGCTCTCTGTCTCCCTCTGTCGCCCTCTCCCTCGCTGTCTGTCTCCCTCGCTGTCTCCCTCCGTCTCCCTCCCTGTCTCTCTCCCTCTGCCTCTCTCTCTCTCTGTCTCCCTCCGTCACCCTCTGTCTCCCTACCTCTCCCTACCTCTGTCTCCCTCTGTCTCCCTCTGTCTCCCTCTCCGTCTCTCTGCCTGTCTGTCTGTCTGTCCCGGTCTCTCACCCTCTGTCTCTGCCTCTATCTGTCTGCCCCTGTCCCTGCCTCTATCTGTCCCTGTCTCCATCTCAGTCTATCTTTCTCTGCCTCTATCTGTCATTGACTCTATCTCTGTCTGTCTCTCTCTCTCTCTCTCTGTCGCTCTCTGTCGCTGTCTGCCTCCGTCTGTCTCGGTCTCTCTCTCTATCACGGTCTGCCTCTATCTGGCTCTGGCTCTATCTCTATATGTCTCTGTCTCTGCCTCTATCTGTCTCTGTCTGTCTATCTCTGTCACCCTCTGTCACCTCACGGCCGCGACACTTGGAATAGTGCCAGGACACTCGCAGCATGAGGTATTGATGTCGAGGAAGAGGTGTGGCGCCGCGGCTAGGGCGACTGACTCCGGCTTCTGGGGATCACGGTTCGATCCCCGGCACCGGCGGCAGATTAGCTCAGCACCATGTGACTCTGGGCAATAGCTTGCTTAATCTTCCCGACGGCCCCCAGCGCCTAGAGACCCTTACGGGTGATTGTGCGCTTTACAAATGTGGATTATTATTATTATTATTATTATTATGTCGCGGGGGAACGTTGTCTTGCTACCTCTATAATTGAATTGTAGCCTAATCTACCTATTAAGGCCTTTTATACTGTACTGGATGGCGGCTGGGGCACCCATGGAAACATGCGTAGTCTGTTGGTGCAGATGGTTCCTGTTGCGCTTATTTATTAATCACTTTATACAATACTCCTTACATCATGAACATGTATATCAATGAGGAACGTAAATCAGAGATTTGGGAATTTCCAATTGTTTTTTTGAATCCATATGCCCTGAGTGAAATGGGATGCACCTTGCTGGTGTCTCGGTCATATGCTGGGCGGTAGTGTCTGTTTTTTTGTATGACAAATCTGATGTTAGGCCATTAATAAATGTCTTCTACAAAGGTTCTAAATGTGAACATGTAATCTTTATAAACGATGTTGCTTTAAAGAAGTAGAATCCTTTCTGACCCTGCTGAGACAGCTTCCCGGGCACACACGCAGCTGTACCCGAGTACTTCACAGATCTTTAAAAGACCATTTCCTTGTTAATGAGGCTTGGTTGTATTACACCTCTTCTTACCGCACCTGAATCTCCACTCTGACTATCGCTGGAATCGCCAGGCCCCCATAGAGCAGAGTCTCTCGGAGTCTGCGCTGCTGCAACCAGCGGTGTTTGCTGACACTCTTTAAATAATTAAATAAAAAGAACACAGGTACGATGTCTGCAAGGTCCCCGGGCCGCCATGGAAAACTTGCCAGGCCACTGGCAGCCCGCGGGCCGTACTATGAGTACCCGTACTCTGGAGTATCGGGGTTAAGGGCAGAGTTGCACAGTTCTCACCACTCCGCTAAGTCCCTCTGCAGCTTATCATCACTATGATTTGATTTCATATCAACTTCTTCTGTTAATGCCCACTCTTGCATATCCCCAAACCACACTGTTATGTCTGGCCCTCTCTGTTCCTTCCAGGTAATGGCAATTCTATGCTTAGCTAGGACCATCATCAGCTGCATCAGTTTGTATGCCATTTTTCGTGTCCTAGGTCTTCGTACATGGCCCAACAGGCATTGCAGTGGTTGGTCTTATAAGTGCAGGCCTGTGCTTTCGCATACCTTCGCCACAACTCAGGGCCAGAACTACTGCAGCCCAGGACATGCCCAAGCCAAATGTAGGAAGTCTGTCCTCTCAGCGTCGCATTTGGGGCACGTATCAGTGTGGCTCCAAGATATACGCCTCAGTTTCAGAAAGTAAGGTAGGTGCGGTGTAAAAAGTTGGAATTGATCTGCTTGAAAGGCATGTTGCAGGAAACAGTGTGCATAAGCGTGCTTGTGGTCGTCCAGGTCTTGTCATCTATTTGTGCATTTAGATCCCCCTCCCAAGCTAAGCCTGCCCGAGGTGGCGGACCAGCCGAGTCTAATCTTACGGCTTTGTATAGGAGCGATATTAACCTGCGCCCGAATCCGCATGCGAGTAATATGTCCAGTGCGGGGGTCGGTTGAGGAATATTGGGGTGTTCGGGCCAAGTTATTCTAGCAATCGCCAGTATCCCCATGTAGTGTTGGTAGTGATCCTGTCCTAGTGTGAAACTATTGTAGGCTTCATCGTATGATAAAAAGGTTTTGTGTGGGTAAAGGTCCGCCAGGACGTCACAGCCCCCATCTTTCCATGCCTGAAAGGACATATGTGCACTCATAGCTCTTACTGGAGCTAGTTTCCATATGGGGAGTTCACTATGGAATTGCGCGTCTCAGTACCTATTCCACATACTGTTGCCGTATATTTGCCGTATGGCTTACTAAATATGGTAGGTCATCGTTAACCCCCCTACCTTGCATCAGGGCAATCAGGAGCATGTCTGAGTTCACTCGCCCGGCGAGGAGTAGTTTTTCCCAGTTGTCTCTTTCTTCTAACCAATGGGATGCTTGCTGAAGCTGTGCAGCAACGTACTATAAATCAAAGAGTGGAGCCTCCAGATCCCTTTCTTCATACACGTGCGTCAGTGTGCTCAGCGACGGTCTGCTTCGTTGCCCCGCCCATAGTAAGGAGAAAAGGACAGCGTTCAGCTGCTTGAAGATCCGCGGCAAAGTGAATTCTGGAGCGCGTAGAGGCAGCGCGGCAGCATCACCATTTTAGCCACTGCAAACCTGCCCATTAATGAGAGTGTCAATGTATTCCAGAAGCATACAGGAGCGTAGCAGGGCGTCCATGACCCTATCTACGTTTGGTGCTATTAACTGGGCATTGTCAAATGCTACCTGGACGCCAGATACTGGAAGTGTCCCTGTTCCAACCTAACTCCCAGGTCTGGGAGACTTTCTGGGGGCAGTGTGGCCACGCGAGCCAGGGGAGATTAGTGATTTATGGCAGTTGAGTCGCATTCCAGAGACCTCCCAAACTGCTCCAAATGCTGCAGGAGTATGGGTAGGGCCTCCCGGGGAGATGCTACATAAAAGGGCATCGTCCACATACAGGGAGATCACGTGAGTCGTGTCTCCCACCTGGATACCCCACCGTCTCATCTCCTCTCGCATCCGCACTGCCGGGGCTCAATTGCCAGGGCAAAGAGGAGGGGCGAGAGTGGAGGTGCAAGAGCAGACATCCCTGGCGCCTGCCCTGCCCTAAAGTCCACTCCTCTAAGTGGGCACTTCCCACTTGCACTCTGGCACATGTTTCTGTGTACCGTATTTTAACCTAGCGGCGGAAAGGGTGCCCAAACCCCACTGTCTTAAGGATCTCAAGCAGGCAATCCCAGTCAACTGTGTCAAAGGCCTCTGCCAGGTTTATTGACACTTGAGCAATTTCTTCGTCTCTGTGTTTCATTTCCTGCATAATGTGGGTTAGCAGGGGCAGGTTCATGCCCATATGGCGTCCAGGTATGAAAACATATTGGTCTTCGTGTATAAGGTGTGGCATATGCAGGGCGAGAGGCAAAGAGTTTGCACACGATTTTAGCATTCCTATTAATCATGGTAAGCGGACGATAAGAGGCAAGATCCCAGCTGTCCATGTCCGGTTTTAGTATCAAACAGATTTCATCTGGTCTCATGGTGGGGGATAAGATTCCATGATCTAAGGCCTCCGTGTAGACCTGCAGTAGTGACTCTGTCACAGTGGCCAATAATATTCAGGCAGGAACCCATCTCCCCCCAGGGCCTTAGCCCCTGGGAGTATTAGTAATGCTCCTTGTAGTTCCTCAATGGTCAACTGTGCTTAGAGCTCATCAAATGCCTGCTTGGGGAGGCGTATGAATGGGACGTATCGATCCTCCCTCACTGCCGGGTCCGCAGCCTATACTGTCTGTAGGTGTCATTGGAGCACCTGCAGGATTGCTGCCCTGGTGTATACTGCCTCACCCGTCGAGGTGTGGAGAGCAATAATTGGCACAGGGGTCTGCTCTCTGCAGAGGATTCAAACCAAGAGCCCTCCTGACCTATCCCCTTCTCTATGCAAGTGCCGTCGATACTGATGGAGTGTGTTCTTGTCGAATGTGTCCCATAAGTCCCTTATGCGCAACGTATATTCCACTCTCGGGCTGTGGAGGTAGGGTCAGCTTGGTCTGAGGCCTGTGCCCCCGCCAATGCCGATTCCTCTGCCTTGAGGTCCCATTGCAGTTGCCTACGGACTCCACATGTCAGCCCCATACAGTCCCCTCGTAGCACCGCTTTCAGTGCCTCCCATTCTGTGGCTCTAGTGGTGTTTGCCTCCTCCCAGTTGATTGTCATATACTTAGTCAGGGCTTGAGATATGCTTTGCTTTCCAACCGGACCTTCTAGGATGCAGCTAATTGGGAAGCGATCAGAGAGGAAACGGGCCAAGAGGGTCCCTACAACATTTAGGTCAGATTCCATCTCAGAGACTAAAATCCTGTCCAGCCTACTGTGTGTGTTATAAGTGGAAGAGTGGCAGGTATACAGCCTCTGAGTCAGGTGTGTATCCCACCAAATACCCTGTATTCCAAAATTTCCCATCACCTCTCATAGGCTCTCAGCTATTCGTGGCTGGGTGACTTTCTAGTTCAAGTTTACTAAGCAGAAGTGTGGTGCAGCATCCAGGGTGGGGTACTCCAGAGGATGGGGCTCACGGTTCGAGTCCTGGCACCGGCGGCAGCTCAGCCCAGCACTCGGTGACTCTGGGCCATAGCTAGTTTAATCTCCCCGACAGCCCCCAGCGCCTTGAGACACTTAGGGGTGATTAGTTCGCGTTTTACAAATACCGGGTTACTATTACTCACAAACTTCTACAAGCCACATTCCCACTTTTAGGTGGTATGGATTTTACTCCTGTAATAGAAAGGAGTAAATAGGCATTCTGGGCAGAAATGTGGAGAGTGCCTCCCCCTTCAGCTCCTTAAAAATGGCACATGGAAAAGCCAGCAAATGCAGTTGCTCTTGGGTGGCACATTTACGTATGCGTAGAAGTAAAGCGGTAGCGTTTACACATGTGAAACAGCTTTGCCATTCGATTAACTTAGAATTCACTAAAAAAGCCCGGAATTACTTTTGGCAAAATGCAATTATCACAGTTTTTCAGATAATTGGACAACCTCTAAATTCCACCCTCCAGAAAAAGTTATAAATGTACTCCAAACGTAGGGAATGGTTTACAGCAGTACATGCCTGATGTCTTTTAAGCCAAGGGCCACAAATGATTGACAAGGCTGATGAAAGCGTTCTCCAAAAATTGGCACAGTATACCAAAATCATAAAATTAAAGACACAGGCATCCAAGTATTTCATGCTACAAATCTAACTGGAATTTACAAAACCCTTTCCCCCTTGGTGTTTCTGGGATATGACCAATGTTGAGCGAGCCACGTTTTGAGGCAAACATCTGGAGATTGGGACAATACTGGTTATAAAAAACAAAACACTTTTTCATGCCAAAGCTTGCTAATATTGTTTGGGATACCTTAGGCTGGGAAAAGCAGCTGAGTCCAACTAATCATTTGGGACTCATTTTATACAACATCTTAACTTGATGTGTGTTCCATCATATAATTTAACAAGTTTAAATTACAGGAAGAAGCAGTTAAGTATTTTACTTTAAATGAAGGTATAAAACTGGCATTATAGTAAATGCTTCGTTAAACGCAGCTGTTGCTGATGTTTACATAATTCTTAGGCGTGATATTGGGAAGCAGCACATCCTACACGGTTTATGATGAGACGATAAATTGTTTCAATAGAGGCTCTGCATGCCATTGGCCATGTGTACACGTTCTGTAATATCAAGACGAGGGCATCCCTTTATCACTCACTTCACTCATATAAGGTTTTTCTTATAAGGCAAGTTATTGTGCATGTGTATAGATGAGGAGTCTAAGGGCCTGATTATGACGTTGGCGGCACAGCAGCGAGCCCACCCCGCCGCCGCACTTCCAAAGCCGTGGTCAGACCACACGCCAGATTAGGAGTTTTCTCCTGTGTGGCGGGCTGGTTTTTGCTGTTCCAACGGCAGTGCCTCAGAAAATGGGCACCACTAAGGCAATGCCAAAACCAGTTCCTGCAAAGGCATATACTGAGAAGTCTATGCTGTGCAGGATGGGGCGCATGCACACATTGATGCACATAATTAGGCCTTCTGTGTGCATCCCTATGCGGAGGAGGCACAGGGGACCCTGCCCGGGGCTCTTTTGTTTCCACTCCACCACTGTGTTCATGGAGGAGGAACCTTCATTACACCGCCGGTGGAGAGAAAGCTCATAATATGCTTGGCGGGACCGCGAAGGTCCCGCCAAGCATATTGCGGCTTCCTGACCACCACAACACCGCCAAGGAGCGGTGGTTCCCTAATGGCTATGGTGGGGCCGTGGCGGTCCTGTGGCGGTCCCACTGCCCGACTCATAATAGGGCAGTCGAGGGACCGTCACCGTAGCGCCCAAACAAGTCTGGTGGACTGCCAGATTCATAATCGGGCCCTGACTGGTTTTGATATACAAACATTCACCTACCTAGGTACCGACGGAACACAGCGGCTTATAATCGGATCTGATTGAAGACTATACTTTCTATTCAAGGCTTTGTCTTTTTTTCTAGATATCTTGATCAAGTATAAGTTTCTAATGGATGCAATAATATGAAAGAATTTCTGAGTACAACATAATTAAAAAAACAAAATACCCCACCCAAAAATCCTGCATTGTGATGTGCAGTAACACACTGTGCATGCGCAAATGGAGCGGTCTGCTCCTACTGGCTGTGAAAGGCATCAATTAACATGTATTGACAGCTGCCAGAAAGGGCAATTCCCTTCTAAAAGCTGGTGTATAGACTCCAACACAACAGGGCTTCTCCTACAGGCAGTCAAGAAAATGATTTAAAAAATGTGTGAAATAGCAGTGGCGCTGGAGCAATTTTCCAAGTAGCTCACTGAAAAATCTTAGTCTTAACGAATCAGCAAATGAATAAAAATGCATCTGCAAAAATTTGGAATTCATGTCAATGCCTTGGGGATGAAGATGGCCCTAAAAAGAAAAACACATATTCCTAAATATAAAGCTATATGTTACTATCTGTGATATAGCATTTCACCATTGATGGTGAGCACCTTCTCCAGCACACTGCCTTCATGCTGACAGTAATTAACTAGAAGCTGCTACTGAACAGCTCGCCCAGAGGTACAGTTGGGTCTTAATTGCTTTTCACAAGTTATGATGGTCTATTTTAAAACAAGATTTGAAGGGGACCTTAGGAATTCATCTAATAATCACAATTTTCAGCATTTCCCCAGATCCTCTAACCCTCCACCGTTCAAAAACCTTTCACTGTCCAATTATAAATATTTTGGCCCCGATGGGAGCCCTGAATACATTATGGGAAACAGTTCATGAGACAGCCACAATCTTTTCTAGTTAGCAACACTGAGCTACGACATCCATCATAAATGTGATATCTAGGGAAATAATGGCTACTGATCGTACTAATTTACTGGTAAAAAAAAAATAACTGCTAACCCTATGGGGGGAGGGGTAATACAGTTATCATAAAATACTTAGCTGCCAGCAGAAATACTATCTCATGGGTTAAATGTGCAATTGTACAGTCTTGCACCGGATACTGTGTCCTGCAACAATACTCCTCACAGTTATGGGTTAAGACCATGCCCACAAACCAATGGGCCAAGGAAACTGGCATCCAAGTACTGAAAACAAAAAGTTCATATTATAGTTTTCTGCCTTATAACAATAATGTCAATACAATGCATAACAGGTCATTTATCTTACTTGAAAGTATTTATAGAATATCAGATTCACCAAAGGTTTGCTCTTCGTAACACCTAGATCACACGGTGCTCAGCTCCTGACAAGTCGCTCTGCAAATTACTCACGCAACTATACTCAGGGGTCTAGTCCTATCCTCGAAGTGCATTAAATACCTTATCTAGTGGTACCAAAAAGCAGCCAGAGTTGTGCTCTGATCAAGATATTATCCAAGGTCACTCTCGTTAGATCCCAGGCTCACTCACATCACCGCTTCTCTTGATGCCCAATCAAAGCTTATCTCATCACTAGAGTCTCACTCAGCTCTCTCCGGCATAAACTCAGAATCACTCTGGCGCGGGCTTGGGTTGTGGCGTGCTTCCTGTATCCTCTATCCCCAATTTCCTGAGAAAATCGGAATTTTATGCGCTTTAAAATTTCACACTCCCAACCATTGACAAAGCCTTACTATGACCGTGCCCCCATTACAGAGGAGCCCTACCAAGAAAATCCTTTTTTGCACAGGTGCCATCTTCTAAATTTAATGAAATCAACATAAAAGTCACAGAAAAGCCTCCCACGGAATAAAACCTGCAAGGAGTACTTTATCACAATAGTATTTTAGTAAAAGCTCACATTTTTCAGATTTGACTAATGTCTCACACATAAAGCAATCTCTCTCCCTTTCAGCCTTTATTTTTACAGTTAGAAAAAATAGAAATTAGATTAACATATCGAGTAACTTTCCACGCTTTCCACTGGCAGCTGAACTGGTTCATAGCATGGTTAAAAAGGGATGATATTGCCTAATGAAGTCTAAATTACTAGCCCTTTAATTGACTTGTACTGTAATGCTAATGGACTTAAATCCAAAAACTCCAAGCGGCATCCAAGCCGGAGTGTATATTTATAATGCAAACACTGTGGAAGTAAAACAAATTTCAATTTCTATTTTTCACACGGCTTTCAACTATTATTGGCTTTGGAACTTATCACCAGCAAGAGGCGATGGTTGTTTCCCGACACCCATGCTGGGGTTGGTCAGGCTGAGGGTCAGAAGACAGCCCTATTATGGCAGTGCCTGTTTCTATCCAATCAGAAACCAGTTTTCGAATAATTCTGACATTTGGGCTGACACAGTTTACCCTGGCACGTACAATGTCGGCCAATCAGCTCGCTGCAGCGTCCATCAATAGGTGTGAAATCAGCTGCATTATCACCGATTACATCTTTCTTCAGGAATGACCAAGACACAATGACCGCTTCTATCCAAGGCTTGTATTGTGCTCTGCTGGGCACTGCAGCTGTATCCGCATTATAGCCCCCTGCATACACACTCGGACACTCACTGTAGAGAAGATGGCCCTTTAGACAGGGATGCCAGAAATGGCATCAAGGTGGAACAGTGAAACCTTTGCACAGCTGGAAGTGAACAAGGACTCAAAAAGATTGTACCCAAAAAGATGGCATCAGGATGGAATCCATACATGGTTGGTTATGTAGGGGTTTGTTTTAAAAATGGAGCACATATGGGGCTGAGACTAAAAATGGAAGTAATAAACATGTTCCTTTTCTATATTTAGCCAAGCCAAGCAGCTTGGCACCCTGGTCTCAGGAAGTACAGTATGCCACACTTAATCCTGAAATTAATGGGAAATAACAGCAAAAAAAATCAAGCCCACTTGTTGAAGTCATTCAGATCATGGACAACTCACTCGGGGCTCCCAGGGACGCTTTGAAATGTGTGTACTCTGCTTCCATCTTTCATAAACTGGTATTAATATGATTTCTGAGGATGGTGGAAGTACTAATAATTGGTAAAATACTATTATAATTTTTGCTGTCAAACTATGGCTACTTATTAATTTAACAATTGATTTCTTCATAACCACATACGTATCTAAAGGATGAGATATGTTTTCCCCTTAAACTCCCTTCTCTGTTCAAGCAGAGCACCTGCTTATGGTCGGCTACTTCTGAGGTCACTGATGTAGTCATATTACTCAGACAGTCTGGGCTGAAGCGCAAGTAAAATTCTGTGTATCCACTGCTCTCTTTTTTGACAGTACAGGTATCTGTCTGTTCATATTTAATACATTGGCCCAGTACGCTGCTCAGCTTGGGCACCACCTGCGCCTTCAAAATCCAAGTCTTTAATCTCAGGTACCAGTCAGTATCCGGCATCTAAACAAAAAAAAAACTTAAATCTTTCGCTTCATGCAAATACTAATTGACTAATGTCCTAGCACCCAATTTCCCAACCATTCCTTCAGTCGCCATTCTGGTCACAAAGCGGTCAATCTTCTGACAGAGTGCAATGGGAGTATTTGTTCAAGGGCAATGAGAGAAGGAAACGAAAAATAGTCCAAATAAATTATCATTAGTGTTCCAAGTCTTGTTGTGTGTTGACCCGATTGACTGTCCTAGACTGAAGCATACCAGCGTCCGCAACAATACATTTGAACCCATCAGGTTCTGGGACTTGAGTAGCCACCCTCAATGC
Source organism: Lissotriton helveticus (assembly GCF_964261635.1). Classification (NCBI taxonomy): domain Eukaryota; kingdom Metazoa; phylum Chordata; class Amphibia; order Caudata; family Salamandridae; genus Lissotriton; species Lissotriton helveticus. The sequence goes on from NC_136071.1 coordinate 147,771,287, forward strand.
CCATTACTTCCCACTGCCCCCAAAGGGTACCAGGAGGCATCCAACTTCCCACTGCCCCAAAGGGTACCAGGAGGCATTACATCCTAGCAGAGACCATGGCGGTGATACGCTCAAGCGGATCATGCCTGCAGTCGGCCGTGCCGGCTTCATGACTTTCTTGCTACAAGCAGAACGGCGGCCTTCTGAATACTTGACATGCAGTAAACGATATATTTTCCAGTGTATGGTGTTTGTATGTTGGGAGTTTTCTTGTCGTGAGAAAGGGAGAGAGAAAATGCATGTGTCTGTGCGTGGGAGAGTGGGTGGGCGGCAAGCATTTAAATGAAGAGGAAAAAGAAATTGCCCAGGAGGCATTTCTTAGTAGAAAATGACTGCTCCTTCACAAGAGAAAATATACCAGCTTGTGATTAATTATACCTCTCTGAGATCCTCTGTTTTCTCCTTCATTAAGTTCCTTCTTCCTAAAAGCATCACAGTCAACAGAGAGGGTCGAGTGCAACTCCTCCCAGGGAAGACCCCCGAGCTGACCATAGGCCAGGGTGCCTCAGCAGCACGATGGCCCCAGAAGCAGAGCATGTGCTTTCAGTGTCAGTGCCTCCAGCAGGAATATAAATCAAAACACCAGTTAATATAGCACAGCAGCAAAAATAGAAACTACTGTACAGTGAAGGCAGAGTAAGCAGTCAAATGAGGAAGGTGCCTAACAACAACATGTGCTCTTTTAAATATTACTATCAAAGATAATTGAGTGTTGATTGAAGGGTAACTCTTGTATGAAAACCACACTCTGCGGCCCTGGGGCTTTGGAAGTAGGCAGCAAGCAATGGCCACCGGTTGCTGTTAACCTCCGACACTCGTCCACTCAGTTGCTAAGTGTTGCTAAGTGTTGCTTGCAAACAGCGAGAATCAGTTCAATGCTGTTGCAGTCAACAGTAGCAAGCCTTGCCACATGCAAGTCAAGAAAAGGGAATCACACGAGGAGAACATGGGAGTGGGAGGCACTCTGCACCAGCACGCAAGAGGACCATCACCTCCCACAAACCGCAAACCTGCAAAAAACTTAGAGGGTTTTCAGGAGCACGTGAGGGTGGATGCTTTTTTTGTGGTGGATTCACTCCAATGGCCCAGATATAATAGCGGGCGCACCATGGTCAGGAGACCACATAAGTAGAATGTGACTGCCATGCTGGCAGTCAGAAAAGTGCCCTTTAACATGGTGGCTTGTGCAGCGGCCCAGGAAAAGGGTCACAGCACAAGCCACAGTGTAAAAGTGCACTTTGTGCACATTCATGCATGGATGCGCGTGGGGGCACAACATGTGCCCTCCAGTGTCACTTTGCAGTGGCCCACAACGGAAGGGGGCCCTGTTTGAGGCCCCATAAACTCCCTTTCCAACAGCCTTTTCATGGCAGTCGGACCACCATGAAAAGGCTGTCGGAAAGGGACATCGTGAACCCGACAGCGGTGCCTGCCTCAGCACCGCCACCATTCAAGGGCTACGATTCGGACCACCGCCCCCTGTCGCAGGTGGTGGTGGTCTTCCCCCCCATGGTTTTAGTCTGACTGCCTGCATCATAATGTGGCGATCGGACCGAAGGGCTGTGTGTTGGTGGGACTGCCACTGACGGCCTGTGTCCTAAAGGACCAACCACAAACACCACGCATTAAGATCCAGCCACGTTCTGCCATCTTGCACTAGAGAGGCCACACAAACGCCTTAAATCTACACAGTAATCAGAGACCATAGGTTCAAAAGAAAATATGCAGCATAGATGCCCCAGGATGCCCTGAAGCCAATAAACCTTGCACAAATGCACTCCTAAGACCCAAGGCCACAGAACTTTAGCATTCGGTGAGCTCCCTTGTTGAATTGGTCACAGCTATGAATCTGTGATGAATTCTTCTAAGTAAACTATCAAGAAATATATGTCTATTCAGAAATGCAATAACGGCATGGCTTCATACATTAACACACTCAGATATACCCCGGTCAGTGAAACACCTTCACTGTTTAAACACTCAAATGAGCAAAATCACTACATTGCCCTGTGAGATGGCAATTCATGATAATGTCCTAAGGAACCCCTTGGGGAACAGAGATTTTGTTCCCCAAACCAGACAATTCCTTTCGATATACACTATTTCAAGAGGAATGTATGGTGAAACTGGGTTGCAATATAAACTTTACTCATAAGGTGGGTTGCTACCCGGACAGCCACCTACGTAAACCCACTACATAACACTGTTCCTTGGCCATCAACTCAATGGAAAAACAAGGTGCATAACCTCTAATCACTGCATAACTAGTCAGAGATCCTTTTGTAAACAAAATGGGCGCATCCTTCCTAAATGTCTTAATCGCAAGATGCATTGGGTAGCTAAATGACAGTGCCCATTTTTGCCCAATAGATGATTTGTTTTAGCCTATAATCAAAGCTTATTTTGGGATATCACCAGCAGTGAATTTAGCCAATTGGTTGCTTTCAAGTATACATGCTTTCAAACAGGAGATCACTGTCCTCATCCTTCTGTGAGGATGCCCTCTTAATATCAATTGTGACTTTGCAACATCACTGCTCATTGCTATTGTTTATCACTGGTATCAGAGGGCCTTAGGTACTTCCACACTTTGACTTGACAAATGGGTTACTCCTCCCTTTGGCCTCCTGACTCTCCAAGTGTAGCAAGATCAAGTTGGTCTTATTTACATCTAGAAAATGTAGGGCACTTGAAATGATGATGATCTACAATACACATTAGAACGTTCTAGCACTTCTGGTGTGGAGTTACAAATACAAACATGGACAATGTCATCCTATGGGACAGAATTAGGAAGTCTTGTAATGGCAACAAACCGATGGATCTAAGCCCGCTTACTAAAGCTCTGTTTGCTGTCACAAAAATACCAGGCTCAGCCAACAAGGATCTACGCTAAGACCAATTGTGAAAGAAGGAGGCAACTGTGCGATGCCTGGGCAGAAAAAGGGGTGATATTGGCATTGCCAAAATTAGGGATGGCACGAGATGAGTCAGAGCTATATTGGCTCACCACACTCAGTCATGGAAAGTTTCACAAAGACTCAAAACCCTCTTGCAAAGCAAATATCTTACGATTTGTTCTGGCCAGCTGTGCTAAAGCCGATATAGCTCATGGACTGCTCACTTCCTGAGGTACCCTTGTAGGACCACGAAGAGGCACTTCTCCTTCCTAGTCAGGTCGCAGCACCAAGGCTTCTTTCAGAACCTTGGACCTGTTCCCAGTCTTGTGGGCACAGCAACTTCCAAAGACATATGATAGACCTGTTTCTGGTCAGATGCCATACTGTTGGAGGAGGCCATGTGTTCTCCAAAAGCCCAGAATACAATACACTATCGTAAGGGAGTCTGCACTTGAATCTAAAATGGAAGCACTGGAAGGAAGACCAGGACAATTAAGCTGAGGTGCCAGATTTAAAAAATCATCACCATAGCCAATCAAATTGGAGAGGATCAGGCCAAGAAAATGTGGATTTCCATGGTGGCAGTGCAGAATTTCTGAGTTGAATGTCCGCTATCTTCGGCCAGTCCTTTGAAGAGCAGACATGGGTCGGCCACAAGATTTTGATTAGGCCTCATACAATTCCCACATTTTTAATAGAAGTGAGCTGTCACCGGAAAGATCAGTCCAGGAGGTAAAACCAGTCAAATATTTATGCTCAAGCAGTGCTCTAGTTTATTAATATATTTATTGTGGAATTTTGTAGACCGCTGCCTGTTGCGTTTCAGTTATGTCAGGACGCTGTTTAGGCTGAATGTATTTTGCAGCCAGACGAGAGTGAAACTGGTCAGGGGCTGCTTTACGGATATGGAATACACATTGGCCTTATCCTGCGTGGGGAACCGCGAGAGCGGAGAGGCCCTCAGCAAGGACGCCATTCACATGTTATGTTGAGTGTAATCGCAGACACACACAAGAGGACAAAAGAACCAAAACTATTGGGAACTAAGAGGATTTTAAGAAAGGGAGGGTTGAACACGTCATACTCCAGAGCAAAGAAAAATTACCTATATCCATCTCTAATCTCAGCTGCCTCGGTCAGTCTCCAAAATCGTGGTGATGAAGAAGTGGTCACCCCTCTACAATGGGTGGAAGCCGCCACTAGCGTGTAGCAGAGATGGGAAATCGCAAAGTAACACAAAAAACATGGAGCACTTCAAGTGAGCTCACACTTCAAGTCCACTTGATGCAGCATTGGATTTAGTTTAAAGGCGAACCAAAAGCCTGGCAGCCAGCTTTCTGCTTTATTTACTCTGAGATTACAAAATGTGCCACTAATCCCATTAAATAAAATTTTTTATTGGCTTAAGGTGACTGCAAAATATGCCTAATGTATTGTGTGCCACACAAGCCAGGACAAAATTTGCTTCGTAGAGAGGGATCTTACTCAGGGCAGAATGTGAATCTCCATGCTTTTTTGGCCCATTGGCTGCTCCTTCTTATTGCCAGACGGCCAATTTACTGTACTGCACACAACTCTGTATCCACCGGTCTCAAGGGCTGAACACCGTGGGGGCGCGTGGACCTCCAACCCCAGCCATGATTCAGACAAAATTGGAAATTTTCATTCACTTTTCGACTACATTTTTGCCACGGACAAGTTTGTCCTAGACTTGCACTTGTTGGTAGCTCAAGCTTTTAGGACTTCGAGTAATACGGACTATGTTAAGTTTAGACCTTGGAGAGCCTATGCATTATCACACTGACAGTTACAGCTCAAGGCTGGGACGCATCTGCTACATCCCCCACACACGAGCCTTATATTGTTCTTAAATTTTAGAATTGATTCACTGCCTTGTACAGGCCTGGTTGTCAACCTGGACTGCAGGCAAACACCAATGCAGTTTCCTAATGTAGCCATGTTGTTGGTTTTCCTAAAAGTAGGGCCGGGGACACTGGGCCTGTTCCATTGTCTTCTCTAAAAATTAGAGGTCAGTAAAAAGAAGCTTGGGCTACCCGTGTCCTTGGAGAAGTGTTTGCTTCCTAGTATGGTAAGAAAGCACTTGCTGATAAGATTCAAAATGAAAGGTTCTCCATCAAGAGGTAGACAAAATGGCTGCTTGAAGATCTACACTAGACATGTTGATCCGCTAGCCACCTCGCTCCGGGCTGCCAGTGTTCTGCTCCTTTGCTTTCATTTGCCATTGGTGGCAGCTGTGGGTTTGGTTTGCTTCCATGTAACTAACTGGAGTAAGGAGGCTGGCTGATGGCCATGATTTGTAAAAGGAAGGTCCAGGGTTGGAAGCATGGCTCGCAGATCTTCTGAAGCCAGGCTGCATGTCAATATCATCAATGTAAAAAAGTCTATCAGACATCACATTCGGAGAAAGGGCGTCATGTGGGTGCTTCGCATCTGCCGGCATCCAGTTCACCTCCACATAAATAAGAACATTTAAAAAAAGGCGCACGGCTACTCTACAGAGTGTCCCAGTGCTAAAAGCTTGTGGATCACTGAACCAGCAACTGAATTAAAAGGCACTATTAAACAGCCAAGACTGTAGGCTCCGCCTAAGGAAACCTTCATCCTTAGTGGCACGCAGGTGAGGAAGGCATGCCAGCTGGAAGCGGCCAGCGCAGAGAAGGCAGTACCTCCCCATTTCTTCCTCTTGGTGTTCCGTACCACCACCCGCAGTGAGTCCAAAGAGCGCAGAGTTCTGGCCCTAAGATGGTGAATGAGACTTCTGACCAGGTGAGCGGGACCTGATCTATTGAAGGCTCGATGGGCCACCACCGGTCACTTAAAGTGTGCATGATGACGGCACATCTCACGCCCTCAGTCCCATATAGTGACAAGAGGGTCACAAAGCATATTGTGAGCTTTTATGCACTGTCACCACTTCTTTAAAGTTGGAAGCGGCGCTGTCCCCTCCTGGGCAATCCTGCTGCACATCACCTCTTCTGCACATCATGCCTCTCCACAGGCAGGCTGCCATCCTGAGCACGGCTGCTTTCACCGGAGGTGTCGAGAGAAGATTTATGCGGACCCCATCTACACAATTATGGAAACAGAAGACACGACGCCCAGATATCATATTAACGGATGCATTTTGCCAGCAGCTTGTATGCTCGAGTCAGTAACAGCTGTCATGCTCCAGCCTCTCTTCTGTGTTCAGATCCCAACTTGATTTTCTGAAACATTCATCAACACAGTGCTCTCCCCTCTGTTGGCACGACTCAACTCTTTCCCAGATGCACCAGCAAGGCTACTGCAGTCTGGTAGAAGCGGGCGACGGTGCCAGGAATTCTATGTTTCAGTGTTAAAGCACAAGTCATAAGTGGTCAACACTGTGTGACCATGGGAGGTGAAAGCGTGTGACGGTGACAGGCATTCGATGTTCATGCACAAGTCATAAGTGGTCAACACTGTGTGACCATGGGAGGTGGAAGCGTGTGACGGTGATAGGCATTCGATGTTCATGCACAAGTCATAAGTGGTCAACACTGTGTGACCATGGGAGGTGGAAGCGTGTGACGGTGACAGGCATTCGATGTTCATGCACAAGTCATAAGTGGTCAACACTGTGTGACCATGGGAGGTGGAAGCGTGTGACGGTGACAGGCATTCGATGTTCATGCACAAGTCATAAGTGGTCAACACTGTGTGACCATGGGAGGTGGAAGCGTGTGACGGTGACAGGCATTCGATGTTCATGCACAAGTCATAAGTGGTCAACACTGTGTGACCATGGGAGGTGGAAGCGTGTGACGGTGACAGGCATTCGATGTTCATGCACAAGTCATAAGTGGTCAACACTGTGTGACCATGGGAGGTGGAAGCGTGTGACGGTGACAGGCATTCGATGTTCATGCACAAGTCATGTGTGGTCAATACTGTGTGACCATCGGAGGCGGAAGAACGTGACGGTGACAGGCATTCTATGTTCATGTACAAGTCATGTGTGGTCAACACCGTGTGACCATGGGAGCTGGAAGAGCATGACGGTGACAGGCATTGTGTGCTTTTATGTTCATGCACAAGTCATATGTGGTCAATACTGTGTGACCATGGGAGGTGGAAAACCGTGAGAGTGACAGGCATTCTATGTTCATGCACAAGTCATAAGTGGTCAACACTGTGTGACCATGGGAGGTGGAAGCGTGTGACGGTGACAGGCATTCGATGTTCATGCACAAGTCATGTGTGGTCAATACTGTGTGACCATCGGAGGCGGAAGAACGTGACGGTGACAGGCATTCTATGTTCATGTACAAGTCATGTGTGGTCAACACCGTGTGACCATGGGAGCTGGAAGAGCATGACGGTGACAGGCATTGTGTGCTTTTATGTTCATGCACAAGTCATATGTGGTCAATACTGTGTGACCATGGGAGGTGGAAAACCGTAAGAGTGACAGGCATTCTATGTTCATGCACAAGTCATGTGTGGTCAACACGGTGTAACCATGGGAGGTGGAAGCCTGTGACGGTGACAGGCATTCTGTGCTTTTATGATCATGCACAAGTCATGTGTGATCAATTATGAATGACCATGGAAAGTTGAAGCATGTGATTGGTATCAGGTGCTTTGTTTTCATGTATAAATATAATCCATGTGTGGTCAACTACAAGTGGCCGTGGCTACCAGTGCATGCAGCCCCCATAGAGAGAATGGCCTCCACATAGGCGCCCGCCTGAGCACTGTCCTCACCAATCACAACACTGCCATTGCAGCGTTGCGATTGGCTTAGGGGAGTGGAGGGAGGCTGCCTTCTTCCTGTTCCTGCCGGAGGCAGGAGAGCAGGAAAGCAGCAGGATTCCAGAAAACGTGGGACGCGGCCAGGAGCGGAGGCGGCGCGGGACCTGGTAAGGTACGTTTTTCTTTTTTTTGCCCCTCCCTCCACCCGCGAGTCATGCCGGCCGCGACAGGCCTTCGGATTAAATAACATTCTTCAAGTTTTTTAACTGTCTTTTCACTAAATAACGCCCTCGAGCCTGTGTACACGTACACAGTTTGAAAACCCAACTCAGGAAGCTACACCGCCACCATACAGCAGTGTGAATAGTCTGAGATAACCCCAGTGCATCAACTATTTGCCATCATTATTAGGAATGGCTGGACTTAGTATCTATTGTTGCTAATGTGCAGCAATTCAAACCCTGCCTCATAGGCACTGGAAGTAGAGGTGCTGCAGCTACTACGAAATAACTATGCTGGAGTTCAGAAGATGAATGAGCAATAAAGCTACCTTTACATTTTGTTTTATCATGTCACAGAGGTAACATTTTACGCTCTGTCTTCTGGAAAACTGCTGCTTCTTCTTTTAACATGGAGATTGGTGTTTACTTTCCACGACTGCAAAGGAGAGGATTTTGTAATGTGAACCATGTGCCAAATGTGGAAACAAGTGAGCTGCCTCAAGACCTCGGACTACCTCAATAAAGCATTCAACGAGGCTACCTCAGGACTCAATCACTACCTCAAGAAACCTATGCCTCAAGTAGCCTCTGCACTCTTGGACTGCCAATCTTTATGCTTTTAAGACTGCTTTACTATGTAACTTTTATGAAACAATATTGTAAAGCGCTCTGATACCCCCGGGTCAGGCCAGCGCTATATAAAACTCCACAAATAAAAAAATAAAATAAAATAAATTCTGAAGTGTGATGGAAACAATTTTAATAATATCAAAACACTTTACTTGGTGATAAGCAAATGATGCATATTCACTGACACCCTATTTCCTAACATTATCATTAGTGTGATATATAGATTTTATCAGCAAAGCTACGTGTCTGTGTAAATTTGGTTGCCACTAAAGTGGAAAATGTAAATGACAGTGTGCTACCAAATCATGCTTTAGTAATATATTTGCAACAGCGTGCTCCAAAATGCACCTCCATCTACGTGGTGCTTCCTTACAACTCTGGTGATGAATGGGCGTGACTCATTTGCTACACTTGTTCTTTGTATGATGCTTGAGCTTTTCGCAGTCCCCAGGACTGAACTGATGGCAGCACCCCAATCTGAAAATGGGACCAGCACCACTGCTTGCGTCTTACCCTCAACACGCTGCTCTGAGAATCAGGCTGCAGCGATTGAGACAGAGAGGGCCGCCTGTGACGTAGACCACTATTAACGCATGGGGTCCAGTGACAGACACATTACTCCGTGTTAGACTCTGGCGAGAAACGTATTATTCAATCCACGAGACCACTGACCTCAACCACTCAATTCTTTCTACACACATGCTGATTATGTGACTTTGGATGAGGAAGGCAGAAATGAAGGTGTTCACTTTGGTATACCCAAGCACAGAGACGAAACTAGACTTAAACTAGGGGGGGTGCAACATGTCAAACAGCGGGGCGGAGGCAACATTATAGCCATGTCTAAATGAGTTGCACGCTGAAGTCATTTATCAGGGCCATTTATACAAAATTAGCTTTTAAGGCACATTGGCCATGTTACATTATTTCAGGATAACAAAATTTAATATAATTTGCAGGAGTTTTGGGGTTTTCAATTCATTATAGCACAATTTTTGGCAAATGTTTTCATATATTACAAGTTGGGCTGGTAGACCTAGCACGATTTCGAATGTTCTACTGTATGTATCAATTAATGACATCACATATTTCAAACACACTGGAAAGGTTGCATCAACCTAACAACACTTAAAGACACACACACATACACCTTTAACCCCTTGCATGCTGATGACGAGCTCAGCTCGTCATCAGCGTTACCTGCCGTGTGCTGATGACTGAGCTTGTCATGTAACGCGGTAATTTTTAAAATGTCGCATACCGCGGGAAAAGCCGCCGCACGCATGCGGTTAAGCAGGTATTTGAGCATTCTTTCCTAAAGAAAGTTTTGGAAAATTAGTAGTAAAAAGTGCAGTTTAAGCACATTTCTTTAGTTATTTTCATATCTATGTGGTATTTACTTCCACACGTAATTTTATGTTATTTGGAGAATAAGCTGTTGATATAATAAACAACTTTCTTGCTGTCTGGCAGGGGCGGCCTCATGCTCAAGCTCTGAAACCCCTAGAATTGCAAAAATTAATTCATTGTTACTGATATAACTTAAATATTCTTGGTTTTGAAAAGCTTGGTAGGCATGTATTCTGAAATGCAGCCCATGTTTGCAAAGATCTTATGAAATAGCGTACAAAAAGGATTATCCATGCTAACCCCACATTACGCATGGAATTCTATGAGGGTTTACCAGGTGTACCGGTTACTGTCCCTAGCTTACCATATGGTACCCACTGCATTGTCCTTGCTACCCATTGTCTTAGGGGTTGTGATGGTACTGGCAGTATCAAAAACTAACGAGCACTCTAAAAGCCCTGTTTATTTATTTTAATTAGTTTACATTGTATTCCCTCCACCCAGACACTGGGCAGTAAGTACCTAGATTCTGACGAGCCAGGTGAGTAACAAATGGTCAACCTGTGCTGTCAATGGCTGTGATAGATGGGTGAAGTCACTTCAACCACTTCTGGCATTTTAGTGAATGAACATCTATGGCAGTAAAGGATAGACACCCAAACGTGGAACATACCAATGAATGGTAGCAGGAGCTAATTCTAAAATAGTAATCCATTTCTATAAAAAAAAGTAAACAGTGCAAAAAAAATACCAGAAGTCAGTTTGTATAGATAGTGCGGTCAGTATATTTCAGGAAACAGTCAGAACAACCCAAGCTCAGCCACTTGTTTTTTGACAACGCAAGCGCTACCAAGCTTATGCCTTAACCACGTAAATGCATGGTTGAGGCAGTGCGCGGTCTAGCTGCTGCTGGGCGGAAGCAGGAGGGGTCGGGAGAGCCAAACGACGCTGTGAGTTAAGTGAGGCTGCGGCTGGTTTTTGGTGGGTGGTTTGTATGGGTTGGTGGGGTCGTTTTCAGGGTTGGTGGGGTTAGGTACTTTTTCAGTGCTGGCTGGGTAGTTTCCAGGGCTGGGGAGGTCAGAATAGGTTTCATGTAGTTTTCAGGGCTGGGTATTTTTCGGGGCAGGATATTTTTCAGGGATGGGGGTCAGGGAAGTTAATAGGGCTTAGGGGGGTCAGGGTAGTTTTTAGGGCTTAGAAGAGAGAGTTGTTTTTAGAGCGGGGGCAGGGACGTTTTAGGGTTGGGGAGGGGGTTGGATCTTAGGAGCAAGGGGGTAATTTTAGGACTCATGGTGGGGTCACGGGTCCACGGGGTAAGACGTACCTGTCAAGTCTTAACCACGGATATGTCTTTGCCATACATGCCTTAACAATGCATATTTCGTTGTAAAAGCATGCGTGGTAAAGGCATATGTGTGGTTAAGACGTATGTGGTTGAGACAGCATTGAACCGGCATGCATGGTAAACGCATGCATGGTTCCATCGACACAGCCGTATCTTTCTGTAGATTCTTGTCTAAAGTAAAGGGAGGTGGAAATAAGAATTCTATTAACGCACAAGTTACTACTTGTGTAACGATATATCTGTAAGAGACATTATTTAGTTATAGATTCCTTACCTTAGAATATCCCCAGGCGTCAGACTGGATCCGGAAAATTTTGCACAGCAATACCCCTGCGCGCCGGCAGGCGTCGTCGTCGTCGTTAGTGCCGGAATGACGTCGTCGGAGTACTTAGACGCCGCCCACGCGCTGACGTCAGTTCTGATACACAGCTTTTTCGCGCCAGATACGCAGAGCCATGATAGAACTAACACTGGTGCCATGAAACTAGGGCCCTGAAAGGGGATGACCTTAACCCTAGATATCGGTTCGCAGAACGGGGAGGATGGGTGGGTCGGTAAGGAATCTATCACTAACTAATGTCTCTTACAGATATATCGTTACACAAGTAGTAACTTGTGCATCTGAAAGGGACACGTTAGTGATAGATTCCTTACCTTAGAATAGATACCCCAGCAATACCAACCCCGGTGGTGGGTTTGCGAACCAATAATCACACCAGAAAGTCCTGGAGGACGGAACGGCCAAAGAAGCCATCCCTCCGGACTTGGCTGTCCAGGCAGTAGTGTCGTGCAAACGTGTGCAACGAGGCCCACGTATGTATATGTATAAACCATTTTATAGCGCGCTCTATTACTTGGGAGTATCCTGGCACGATGGGAGATGGCAGAAGAAGACAGGGCGGAGATCCACTTATGTCACAGTTTTAAAAAGATGGGTTTTTAAATTTTTCTTAAACTGGGCTACACACTGAATGGAGCGCAGATGGAGAGGAAGGGCATTCCAAGCCCGGGCAGCAACCACAGCTATGGACTGGCCCCCTAGTCTAGTTCGCTTAAAGCGAGGAAGAGTCAGCTTGAACAGGGAAGACGATCTAAGAGCTCGTGTGGGGGCATAAAAGGTGAACCGCTTCTTCAGGTAAGCAGGTCCCTGGTCATGGGTTGCTCTAAACGAGAGCACCAGAGACTTAAACAAGATATGTTGTGGCACTGGCAGCCAATGGAGGCTACACATGTGAGAGCGAACGCTCTTCCATCTCGGAACATTAAATAGAAGACGGACAGCGGCGTTCTGGATAACCTGGAGGCGATTGACCAGATAAGCGGGGATACCGCTAAACAGGGCGTTCGCGTAGTCCAACCTTGCTAGGATGAGAGCTCGAGCGACAGACTCCTTTGCTTCTCTAGGCAGCAGTGGAAAAAAACTTCGTAACATTCTCAAAGTAGCAAAGCATGTCCCGGATAATTTCTTTATGTGGTCCTCAAATCTTAGGTCCTCTCCAAACCATATGCCAAGATTTTTTGCAGGGCCTCCCATCACCTTGGGGCTGGGATTGTTCGGGGGCCACAGCGCATTTTTAAAGTTGGAAGGGAAGGAACCATAGAAGAGGACCCCAGATTTGTCTTCATTACATTTCAGCTGGGCCCTAGTCAGCCAGCGGAAGACTGAGGACAAACAAAGCTGGACTGTTGTAGTATCCAGATGGTCATCAGGCCAGGTAAACAACAACTGCGTGTCGTCGGCGTACCCTATAATCTTAGCCCCGTACTGTTCCGCCAGGTATACCAGGGGAGTAATGTAGATATTGAACAGTAGGGGACTAAGAGTGGATCCTTGTGGGACCCCAGTGAGGAGTGGTCTGGGTTCAGAGGCATGAGGCGGCATCCAGACCTGCTGTGTCCTATCTGATAAAAATGAGGACAGCCAGGTCAGGGCACCACCACCGATGCCTATGGCAGACAGCCTGGCGAGGAGGAGCTCGTAAGGAACGGTGTCGAACGCGGCAGAGAGGTCCAACAAAATCAGGACCGCTCTGCCGCCTCCGTCCAAACACTCCCGGATAGACTCCGTCATCTCAACCAGAGCTGCCTGGCAAATGTCCTGCAAGGGCACTCCTCGGCCCAGGGCAGTGGTAGTCGCCGTGGCCAGAGTGGAATGAGCCCGCAATCCAACAGGGGGCTCCTTCTTAGCCAAGGAGTAGCATGCCTGGATACACAAGATGATCCACCGATGGTACGCTTGTGCACTGCTTTTCCCTTCTTAGCGCCCACGTAACCAACAAAGAGTTGGTCATCCACCCGGAACTGGCGTGTACGATCTAAATAGTAAGAGAGCGCACGTTTTGGATCCAGACGGTGGAGCCTCTCTTTCTCTTTCGAGGGATGCGGAGGCGGAAAGAAGGTGGGCAAGGTAATGGACTGCCCGATGTGGAAGGCCGTGACAACCTTGGGCAGGAAAGAGGGTCTCGTCGGCAACACAACCATGTCCGGATGGACAGAGAAGAAAGGAGGTGTAGAAGAAAGAGCCTGGAGCTCACTCACTCTCCTGGCAGAGGTGATGGCAACCAGGAAAGCAGTCTTCAAAGTAAGAAGACGGAGAGGACAGTTATGGAGCGGCTCAAAGGGAGCACACATTAGGTAAGTAAGTAAAAGATTCAAGTCCCACTGGGGCATCACGAAAGGAACAGGAGGGAACATGTGTGTGATGCCCTTTAAAAACCTATTTACAATGGGGGATGAACAAGGAAGGCTGATCAGGTAGCCTTAAGAAGGCAGAAAGGGCAGAAAGGTACCCCTTGATAGTGCCCAGAGCAGAGCCCTGCTGGGCAAGGAAAAGAAGAAAGAGGAGAACCTGAGAAAGGGGTGCAGAGAGTGGGTCCACAGCCTTTGCTGTGCACCATGCCACAAATCTGTTCCACCTGCAGGCGTATACCGACTTTGTGGAGGGGCGCCTGGCTGCCAGAATGACATCACAGACTTCGGGAGGCAAGTCAAATGGCCTCAACTGTCGCAAGCTTGTAGGTGGAGGCTGGACAGGTTCGGGTGGAGAACCGTCCCCTGCTGCTGCGACAGAAGGTCCTCCCGAAGAGGCAGACGAATCGGGGGATCGACTGACACGCTGAGTAGCTCGGGATACTAGTATGTTCGTGCCCAGTCCGGAGCCACAAGAATAACCTGGGCCCAGTCGCGCCTGATCTTCTTCAGCACTCTGGGCAGAAGTGGTATAGGCGGAAAGGCATACAATAGACCGCAACTCCACTCGCGACGAAAAGCGTCTCCGAGCGAGTGCCGCCTTGGAAATTCCAACGCACAGAACTGATGACATTGCGCGTTCTCTTCTGTGGCGAATAGATCTAACCAAGGCTCTCCCCACTGCTGAAAGAGACCTTGCGCCACGTCAGAGTTCAGATGCCATTCGTGATCCATCATGCACCGACGGCTGAGTTTGTCCGCCCTGGCATTCAGAGAACCTGCCAGGTGTTGAACCACCAGGGTCACGCACTGATGTTCCAGCAACTGCCAGAGGTGTAGAGCCTCCTGGCATAGGGTCCACGACCCCACCCTGCCCTGTTTGTTGCAGTACCACATGGCGGTGGTGTTGTCCGTGAACACCTGCACTACACTCCCCGGACAGAGGGGAGGAATGCCTTCAGTGCTAGTCGGATCGCCCGCAGCTCCAGAAGGTTGATATGGAGCCGGGACTCCGCCGGAGACCAGAGGCCTCTGATCTCCGCCTCTCCCATGTGGCCTCCCCAGCCCTGGAGGGACGCGTCCGTCACAACCACGTGCTCCGGGTGGGGTAGGGAGATGGATCTGCCACTGACCCAATCGCGGTCCGTGAGCCACCACTGCAACTGTCTTGCAGTGCCCTCCGAGATCAAGACATGATCGGACAAGTTGCCCTGATGCTGGGCCCACTGAAACTTCAGGTCCCACTGCAGAGCCCGCATCTGCCACCGGGCGTGATGCACCAGAAGGATGCAGGAGGCCATCAGCCCCAGAAGCCGCAGCATCAACCTGACTGAGACTCGGGATAAAGGCTGAAAGATCGGAATCAGAGCCTGAATATCCCGAACCCGCTGTTCGGGAGGATAAACCTGAAACTGCGCCAAGTCTAAACCGCTCCGATGAAGAGGAGCTTCTGAGAGGGACACAGGTGCGACTTCGGCACGTTGATGGAGAACCCCAGCAAGTGCTGGAGGTCGGCCGTAGTCTGGAGGTGGCTGACGACTGTCTGGGGCGAGCCCGCCTTCAACAACCAGTCGTCGAGGTAAGGGAAGACTGACACCCCTAACCTGCACAGATGAGCTGCGACCACCGCCATCACTTTCGTGAACACCCGTGGGGCGCTGGTAAGGCCGAAGGGGAGCACGGTAAACTTAAAGTGCTCGTGGCCTACCGTGAACCGCAGGTAACACCGGTGGGCCGGCAGGACGGGGATGTGAAAATAGGCGTCCTGCAAGTCCAACGCTACCATCCAGTCTCCGGGGTCCGGGCAGCTAAGACCTGAGCCAAAGTCAGCATCTTGAACTTCTCCTTCCGGAGGAAGCCGTTGACATTCCGTAGGTCCAAGATAGGGCGTAAGCCCCCTTTGCCCTTCGTGGGTAGCAGAAAGTAGTGGGAGTAACAACCACACCCTACTTCTGGCCCAGGAACGCGCTCAATGGCCCCCTTGGCCAAGAGGGCCGTGACTTCCTCTTGCAGAAGTTGCAAGTGATCCCCGGACACGCGGTGGAATTGCGGAGGCATGGCTGGAGGGGTCGCCTCGAAGGGGAGGGAGTAGCCCCTTCGGACGATTTGCAGCACCCACCTGTCCGACGTGACAGGGCGCTAGTGGAAGAGGTGATGGCGAACCCTGCCCCCCACTGGTGTCACATGGGCCTGAAAACACGGACTAGGAAGGTTTTGAGGCAGGTGCTGTGGAGGGAGGTGTGGACTGGCCTCGCCGTTGTCCCCGACCGCCGTCACGGCGGTTTCCACGGCCGCCACTGCGCTGTTGAACATTCTGCGGTGCGTGACTGGTAACACGTGTGGGGGTGCCCCTTCCGTGGCCACGAAAGGAGCGAAAGGCACCCGATTGCTGGCGTGTGGCCGAGAGGCCCAAGGACTTGGCCGTAGCCCTGGAGTCCTTAAAACGCTCAAGCGCATGGTCTGCCTTGTCGCCAAAGAGGCGACGGCCATCGAACGGCATGTCCAGAAGAGTGGCCTGGACATCGGCCGAAAAGTTGGCAGTCCTCAACCAGGCGTGGCGTCGAACCGCCATCGTCGTTGTCATCGCCCTGCCCAGTGAGTCCGTGGTATCCAGCCCACACCGGATGGAATATCGCGCTGCATCTCGACCCTCCGCAAGGGCTTGGGCGAGTTTAGCCCGGACCTCCTCCGGACATTGTGGCAGCACGTCCGCGACCGTGTCCCACAGGGTGTGGGTGTAGCGACCCAAGAGGCATGCGGTATTTACAGACCGCAGTCCCAAACTCAGGGACGAGAACACCTTCCCGAACTGTTCGTACCTCTTGGATTCCCGATCGGGTGGAGCCGTCGGGAAAGCGGTCTGGGAAGTAGAGGCCTGGATAACCAGGCTCTCGGGGGTGGGATGGGTGGACAAAACGCAAGGGTCGCCCGGGGTCAGGCAGTAGCGTCTGGCCACGTTCCTATCCACAGGCGGACCTGTGGCGGGCTTGGACCAAGTGCCCACAAGAACGTCACACAAGGCCTCATTAAACGGCAGCAGAGGCTCACTGGAGCTTGCCTTCGGTTTAAGGACCTCAGTGAGGAGGTTAGTCCTCACGGCCGCGACGGGGAGCTCAAGGTTTAAGGCCATGGCCGCCCTCGTCAACACTACACTGTAAGCAGCCCCCTCCTCCGTAGTCACGGTGGGAGGGGAGACAAATCCAGTGTCTGGCGAAGTGTCAATACCACTGGCCTCCCCAAGCTCATATGTCCAGTCCCTGGAGACTGGCACTCCTATGCCAGAGGGTCCGTAGACCCCTCCCAATCATCCTCGTCACCCGTCTCCTGTAGAACCGGGTCAACAGACGGGGCCTCCTCGTGGAAATAAAAATCTCCAAAGGCCGTCAGAAGCGGCGCCGCTCCAGGACCAGAGTCGGACCGATGGGAAGATTGGGGACGGCGTCCACAGTGGGCGCCGGTGAGGTCGACCGGCGACGACCCGGATCCGGAAGCGGATCCGGTGAGGTCCTGCGGCGCCGGGGTCGAAGCACCCGACCCGCTAGGGCCTCCAGCCGGGACCGTTGGGCCTGGAGGCGCCAGGGGACCCGGCGGAGAAGGGAGGGACCTCATGGCAATGAGGTACCGCTCGACCTCCTCCGGCGTCGCGTCATGCCCAGGGACCCGAAGGTGTGGGGCAGGCGGCGACGCCGGCGATTCCTTGGAGCCGCGTGGGTGGTGTCACCCGAACCCCCGCCCGCATCGTGCGAGCGTCGGGGTGGGTCGGAGGAAGGATGATGCCTCTCCGACCTCTCATGCCTCTTACCTGAGGACTTGGATCCTGACGACCGGTGTCCACTTCCGGAGCTTCTGGGACTCTGACCCCTCGACCTCTTGTGGGACCGGGACCTGGAGTGGCGCGGGGCCGACTGCCGGAGCTCGAGCCGCTTGCGGGACCGCTCCCGCCTAGCCTTCGACGTCAGGGCCCGGCAGTCGGAGCAGGTGCGGTGGTCGAGGCCTAAACACTTGAGGCACCGGCGATGGGGGTCGGTAACCGACATCAGTCGGTCGCACTTGGAACAGGGTTTAAACCCGGGCATCCCTACCGGCACCGTCGGAGTCGAAGACTCAAGATGAGAAATGATCAAAAGATCAAAAAAGTTTAGTAAAAAAAAATAACTAAGGGGTAGAGCTTCTCTGGATCTGCGCTAGCTGGCGCGGAAAAAAGAAGAACTAACGTCAGCGCGCATGGGCGGCGTCTAAGTACTCCGACGATGTCATTCCGGCGCTAACGACGACGGACGCGGATGATGCCTGCCGGCGCGCAGAGGTATTGCTGTGCAAAATTTTCCAGATCCAGTCTGACGCCTGGGGAGGTGTGTTACCGCTACAACGCATCTTTTACAACGTAATGCTGTTACAACGCAGCTATTACATCGCAAATACCATTACAATGCATGCCATTACAACGCATGGCATTACATAGCAGATGGTATTACAACGCATACCATTACATCGTAAGTATTGGTAAGTATTTAATTTTTTTTTATTTTATTTAATATGTTATTATTGATTTAATTATTATTAATTATAAAAAAATATTTATTTCGTTTTTAAATATTATAAATTAAATATATTAATTTAAGTATTTTTTAAAATAAGTATGACTATAGGAGTATATGTTTTGGGGTACTGATGTATATGTTTTGGGGTGTTTGGGTATTTTTAGGTTTTAGGGCAGTGTTTGGGTTTTGGGGTACAGGGGTGTTTTTAGGTTTTAGGGCAGTGTTTGGGTTTTGGGGTACAGGGGTGTTTTTAGGTTTTAGGGTAGGGTTTGGGTTTTGGGGTACAGGGGTGTTTTTAGGTTTTAGGGCAGGGTTTGGGTTTTGGGGTACAGGGGTGTTTTTAGGTTTTAGGGCAGGGTTTGGGTTTTGGGGTACAGGGGTGTTTTTAGGTTTTAGGGCAGTGTTTGGGTTTTGGGGTACAGGGGTGTTTTTAGGTTTTAGGGCAGGGTTTGGGTTTTGGGGTACAGGGGTGTTTTTAGGTTTTAGGGCAGGGTTTGGGTTTTGGGGTACAGGGGTGTTTTTAGGTTTTAGGGCAGTGTTTGGGTTTTGGGGTACAGGGGTGTTTTTAGGTTTTAGGGCAGGGTTTGGGTTTTGGGGTACAGGGGTGTTTTTAGGTTTTAGGGCAGTGTATGGGTTTTGGGGTACAGGGGTATTACGACTTTATATAAATTAAATTAATTAAATTATTTTTATTCAATTTAATTAAATTAATAACAATATTTACTTACTGTTTTAAAAATGTTATATTATTTTTATTATTTTAAATTAATTTAATTAACTTTATTAAATTTTTTTAAAAAAAAATATACTTACCAATACTTACGATGTAATGGTATGCGTTGTAATACCATCTGCTATGTAATGCCATGCGTTGTAATGGCATGCATTGTAATGGTATTTGCGATGTAAAAATCGCGTTGTAACGGAACGCGTTGTAATAACATGCGTTGTACTGACACCAATCCGCCTGGGGATATTCTAAGGTAAGGAATCTATCACTAACGTGTCTCTCAGATAGAATGTTCAGTAGTTGCATGAGAGAGTAAGTCTGTAAAGAAGTGTGAATGTGTGAGACTGGTGTCTAACATGAGCATGGGGCAAACTCAGAACAACTATGAAAAGGTTTTGGACAAACAGGAGTAATAATACCCATTTAGAGCACTCCCTCTGCTGCTACCTCATATTCTTACAGACAAAATCCTCAGCCTCCACCTCCCACCTGGTTATTACATCCCTCTCATCTCAAAGAACTCCACTGCCTCTTAATCCAGAAACGAGCACTCTTCAAACTCCTGGCGCACACATACAAAGCCTTACACAACACTGGCCCCACATACCTCAACAACCATATAAGCTTCCACAAACCTACCAGACACCTCCGCTCAACCAGACTCCTATTCATACCACCCCCCAGCAATGCAGAACAAGATGCGGGGATCGTGCCTTCTTCTACCTCGCTCCTAAGCCCTTGAATGACATGTCTCTGCACATCAGAGATGTTAACTCATGCTGAATTCCACAAGAAACTGAAGACCTGTCTCTTGATCTACCCCCGAAACTGGCTCGGCCCCTTGCAGCTCCTGCTTCAGTGCTAGGATACCATCCGGGAGAGTCATGCAGTATACAAATACACATAATATATAATAATATCTTCAACCCTGTTTGCCTCTGATCATATCAGCCAATTTCTTTCTCCAACTTTCCCTTCTGGCCCCTCTTCAGCTAAATGTAATGATTACATGGATGCTCATGAAACATCTGCCTTTAGATACTCTTGGCCTGATTTAGAGTTTGGCGACAGGGTTACTCTGCCACAAACGTGACAGATATCCTGTCAGACATATTTCCAGTTCTATAGTATTGTAATACAGCATTTTTGTTACCAAGTAGCCCCATCCGCCAAGCTCTAAATCAGAGTGTGGAAAATGTTGGTTCTGTCGGGTACAGAAATTTACTGAGTAATAATACTCAAACCTTTCATCAATAATCAATGACAAGTGAAAAAAAGGCAAATACCATGAATCAAAGAAACAAGCACAAAAACACACCTAAATTAAATCAATCGAAGTCTGTATTTAAGGATAAATCCATTTGTTCTTTGCAATTAATGGAGTAGAAATGAAATTAACAGGCTGTCAAAGTTCATGAACATTCAATTGGTTCCAACGGCGCAAGTAATATAGTGAAAACAGGTGCGAAAAAAGTGCTGAATGTGAACAGGATATATGCAGTGCTGTACGAAATAATGAAAATGGTCATTCAAAAGACATCTTTTCCTTGGTACACAAAGCTCTGCGCCGCTTGGGGTCTTAAATTTCTGTTTCACGTGGGGCGGAGAAAGTAGGGTCAGGATTATCACGAGCACGTTGACGTTTCGACCCAATGGGTTGTGTAATTTACTAATTAGCACAGCAGGTCTTCCTCAGGACAAGGTGATACAAGGGGCAGCCATGATTAATCAAAGAAAAGTCTTCAGGGAATGGTCCACCATGGGTTGGACTCACAATTACTGTGGTAAATAATTCACATCAATAGGGCAGTGTCGTTCTGTAAATCTCCGGAGCAGCTCAGAAAATGAAAGAGCTCTAATTGAGAACCCATGTCAGTTCCTGCTTCCCAGGAGCTCCCTCTGTCCTGACCAGTTATCTCTGTCCTTATTTCTAACTCTCTCTCTCTCTCTCTCTCTCAGCCATTCCAAACTTCTCATTATATCCGTTCATACCAAAACCCATCTCTTTCCCTCTCTTGTCCTGCTCTCTTCATTTATGATTTTTCCTTTGTTCTCGACCTTCTGGCGAGATGCCTGTGGCCGGATACATGTTGCTGTGACTAAGGTAACACCAATGTCTAGGGTGAGACTTGCATTACCTACAACACTCATTCCTACTTCTCTCCCAGATGGTACATATTAGCATGTACCACCATCTTGGCTTCCTTTCAAGCTTAAGTGAATGTGCAAAATTGCTGCAACATAAAACAAACACCTCTCTAGTCATCATGCCCCCACACCAAAATGTCTTCCATGAGGTCACACTATAAAGCCACACTCTTAACACCCAAGCATATAGTGGTGTGTATAAGTGTAAGTGACTAAATTTTTCACGTTTCTTCACCTCACTCCACACTTAAGTGCACCTACATATATGCTGTGTTGTGACGAGCAGTCATTGAGTGCTAACAGCAATACTGTTTTCATCCAAGGTTACTGTATAAACCTTCACTCTTCCAACAAAGCACACGCATAGGAGAAGCTAGATACCCTTACACCAAGACGAGCTTCAAGGCCTCATCGGAGGTAGAACACTATTTATTAAAGCAACCACAACATAATTCATCCTTTTTGTTACATGTCAAACTGAGTCTAATCGAAAGTGCATTTGCTCCAATTAGTGTTCTTTCAGAAAAGCAAATGCACACATTATAATAAATTAACATTTGTACACAGTAGTTCTGAACCTATGAATGTACAATTGCACAAAAGAATATACATTTAGATGAGTTAATGTACATTCACAGGAAAAAATGTGCATTCTTACAATACAGACAGCATCACATTTACACCAGGTAACTAAATGTGCATGAAGTAAACAGACCATCAAGAAGCCATTATCGTTCAGGAAACATAATATTACAAACACATATATTCTTCGAAACAAACATGGAAAATGACTTTCCAAAATGTTGTTATTGTTTTTTCCACACTACAACAAGCAGTTAATACAGCATTACTCATACTCAGTACTCATCGCAGCAACTGCCCCTCTCATCAGGAGACTCACTGCCCCCCACCGACACATTCACGTGTTTATATGCCAGCAATCTGTAGACCAGCTCTTGCTAGCCCTATCCCCGTATGACGTGCAACTGTCAGGGAGAGGCCCGCCCCCCGCCAGTTATCAAGGTGTGCTCATGCCATGGGAACCGAGTATCATAACAAAAACTAAACAGGCTTCCCTCGCACCCCCACCCCACCCTCTTCCACCGGTGTGTCCCAAATACTAATTTCCTATACAATCTAGTACAACCAATCCCTCAGCAGCGCTTGTCATAATAACAGTAATACAATACGTCTTATTCTCTTATCACTCCATTGGAGAAACTGCACAGCATGTCTGCACTAGAGGGTTCCCTACCGCCCTTGTATTTCAGGGTGTTCCCGGCTGTGCATTCAGGACCGAGTTTACATCTGATTCTACCTCTGATGTCTGCAGCGATATAACTAAGGCCTCCCATGCCCTTGCGGTCTCCAGCGCCTTGTCGTTATTAATCTGCTTGGCATGCTGAAGCCGATCTGTACTTTCACACGTCTCCCATTTAACTAGTTCTGCCTTCCACCTCGCAAAGCTGGGCCCTCCCCTGGACTTCCAGTGCGCTGTGATGCACAAGTTACTACTTGTGTAACGATATATCTGTAAGAGACATTAGTTAGTGATAGATTCCTTACCTCAGAATATCCCCAGGCGTCAGACTGGATCCGGAAAATTTTGCGCAGCAATACCCCTGCGTGCCGGTAGGCGTCGTCCGCGGCTCCGCGTCCGTCGTCAGCGTCGTTAGCGCCGGAATGACGTCGTTGGAGTACTTAGACGCCGCCCATGCGCGCTGATGTCAGTTCTGATACACAGCTTTTCCGCGCCAGATACTCAGAGCCACGATAGAACCAACACTGGTGCCATGAAACTAGGGCCCTGAAAGGGGATGACCTTAACCCTAGATATCGATTTGCAGAACGGGGAGGATGGGTTGGTCGGTAAAGAATCTATCACTAACTAATGTCTCTTACAGATATATCGTTACACAAGTAGTAACTTGTGCAACTGAAAGAGACACGTTAGTGATAGATTCCTTACCTTAGAATAGATACCCCAGCAATACCAACCCTGGTGGTGGGTCTGCGAACCAATAATCACACCAAAAAGTCCTGGAGGACGGAACGGCCAAAGAAGCCATCCCTCCGGACTTGGCTGTCCAGGCAGTAGTGTCGTGCAAACGTGTGCAGCGAGGCCCACGTAGCTGCCTGGCAAATGTCCTGCAAGGGCACTCCTCGGCCTAGGGCAGTGGTAGTCGCCGTGACCCGAGTGGAATGAGCCCGCAATCCAACAGGGGGCTCCTGCTTAGCCAAGGAGTAACATGCCTGGATACACAAGATGATCCACCGAGAGATGGTCCGGTTGTGCACCGCCTTTCCCTTCTAAGCGCCCACGTAACCAACAAAGAGTTGGTCATCCACCCGGAACTGGCGTGTGCGATCCAGATAGTAAGAGAGCGCACGTTTTGGGTCCAGACGGTGGAGCCTCTCTTCCTCTTTCGAGGGATGCGGAGGCGGAAAGAAGGTGGGCAAGGTAATGGACTGCCCGATGTGGAAGGCCGTGACAACCTTGGGCAGGAAAGAGGGTCTCGTCCGCAACACAACCTTGTCCGGATGGACAGAGAGGAAAGGAGGTGTAGAAGAAAGAGCCTGGAGCTCACTCACTCTCCTGGCAGAGGTGATGGCAACCAGGTAAGCAGTCTTCAAAGTAAGAAGATGGAGAGGACAGTTATGGAGCGGCTCAAAGGGAGCACACATTAGGTAAGTAAGTACAAGATCCAAGTCCCACTGGAGCATCACGAAAGGAACAGGAGGGAACGTGTGTGATGCCCTTCAAAAACCTATTTACAATGGGGAACTTGAACAAGGAAGGCTGATCAGGTAGCCTTAAGAAGGCGGAAAGGGCAGAAAGGTACCCCTTGATAGTGCCCAGAGCAGAGCCCTGCTGGGCAAGAGAAAGAAGAAAGAGGAGAACCTCAAAGGGTTGCAGAGAGTGGGTCCACAGCCTTTGCTGTGCACCATGCCACAAATCTGTTCCACCTGCAGGCGTATACCGACTTTGTGGAGGGACGCCTGGCTGCCAGAATGACATTACAGACTTCGGGAGGCAAACCAAATGGCCTCAACGGTCGCCGCTCAATCTCCAAGCTTGTAGGTGGAGACTGGACTGGTTCGGGTGGAGAACCGTCCCCTGCTGCTGCGACAGAAGGTCCTCCCGAAGAGGCAGACGAATCGGGGGATCGACTGACATGCTGAGTAGCTCGGGATACCAGTATCTTCGTGCCCAGTCCGGAGCCACAAGGATAACCTGAGCCCGGTCGCGCCTGATCTTCTTCAGCACTCTGGGCAGAAGTGGTATAGGCGGAAAGGCGTACAATAGACCGCAACTCCACTCGCGACGAAAAGCGTCTCCGAGTGAGTGCCGCCTTGGAAATTCCAACGCGCAGAACTGATGCCATTGCGCGTTCTCTTCTGTGGCAAATAGATCTAACCAAGGCTCTCCCCACTGCTGAAAGAGGCCTTGCGCCACGTCCGAGTTCAGACGCCATTCGTGATCCATCATGCACCGACGGCTGAGTTCGTCCGCCCTGGCATTCAGAGAACCTGCCAGGTGTTGAACCACCAGAGTCACACCCTAATGTGCCAGCCACTGCCAGATGCGTAGAGCCTCCTGGCATAGGGTCCACGGCCCCACCCCGCCCTGTTTGTTGCAGTACCACATGGCGGTGATGTTGTCCGTGAACCTAATCTTCCCCGGACAGAGGGGAGGAATGCCTTCAGTGCTAGTCGGATCGCCCGCAGCTCCAAAAGGTTGATATGGAGCCGGGACTCCCCCGGAGACCAGAGGTCTCTGATCTCCGCCTCTCCCATGTGGCCTCCCCAGCCCTGGAGGGACTCGTCCGTCACAACCACGTGCTCCGGGTGGGGTAGGGAGAGGGATCTGCCACTGACCCAATCGCGGTCTGTGAGCCACCACTGCAACTGTCTTGCAGTGCCCTCCGAGATCAAGACATGATCGGACAAGTTGCCCTGATGCTGGGCCCACTGAAACTTCAGGTCCCACTGCAGAGCCCGCATCCGCCACCGGGCGTGATGCACCAGAAGGATGCAGGAGGCCATCAGCCCCAGAAGCCGCAGCGTCAACCTGACCGAGACTCGGGATAAAGGCTGAAAGATCGGAATCAGAGCCTGAATATCCCGAACCCACTGTTCGGGAGGATAAACCCAAAACTGCGCCGAGTCTAGAACCGCTCCAATGAAGAGGAGCTTCTGAGAGGGACACAGGTGCGACTTCGGCACGTTGATGGAGAACCCCAGCAAGTGCAGGAGGTCGGCCATAGTCTGGAGGTGGCCGACGACTGTCTGGGGCGAGCCCGCCTTCAACAACCAGTCGTCGAGGTAGGGGAAGACTGACACCCCTAACCTGCGCAGATGAGCTGCGACCACCGCCATCACTTTCGTGAACACCCTTGGGGCGCTGGTAAGGCCGAAAGGGAGCACGGTAAACTGAAAGTGCTCGTGGCCTACCGTGAACCGCAGGTAACGCCGGTGGGCCGGCAGGACGGGAATGTGAAAATAAGCGTCCTGCAAGTCCAACGCTACCATCCAGTCTCCAGGGTCCAGGGCAGCTAAGACCTGAGCCAAAGTCAGCATCTTGAACTTCTCCTTCCAGAGGAAGCCGTTGACGTTCCGTAGCTCCAAGATAGGGTGTAGGCCCCTTTTGCCCTTCTTGGGTACCAGGAAGTAGTTGGAGTAATAACCACACCCTACTTCTGGCCCAGGAATGCGCTCGATGGCCCCCTTGGCCAAGAGGGCCGTGACTTCCTCTTGCAGGAGTTGCAAGTGATCCCCCGACACGCGGTGGAATTGCGGTGGCATGCCTGGAGGGGTCGCCTCGAAGGGGAGGGAGTAGCCCCTTCGGATGATTTGCAGCACCCACCTGTCCGACGTGACAGTGCGCCAGTGGAAGAGGTGATGGCGAACCCTGCCCCCCACTGGCGTCACATGGGCCTGAAAACACAGACTAGAAAGGTTTTGAGGCAGGTGCTGCGGAGTTAGGTGTGGACTGGCCTCGCCGTTGTCCCCGACCGCCGCCACGGCAGTTTCCACGGCGGCCACCGCGCTGTTGAACATTCTGCGGGCCGTGGCTGGCAGCACGTGTGGGGGCGCCCCTTCCGTGGCCACGAAAGGCACCCGATTGCTGGCGTGTGGCCGAGAGGCCCAAGGACTTGGCCGTAGCCCTGGAGTCCTTAAAACGCTCAAGCGCATGGTCTGTCTTGTCGCCAAAGAGGCGACGGCCATCGAACAGCATGTCCAGAAGAGTGGCCTGGACATCGGCCGAAAAGTTGGCGGACCTCAACCAGGCGTGGCGTCGAACCGCCACCGTCGTTGCCATAGCCCTGCCCAGTGAGTCAGTGGTATCCAGCCCACACCGGATGGAATATCGTGCTGCATCTCGGCCCTCCACAAGGGCTTGGGCGAGTTTAGCCTGGACCTCCTCCGGACATTGTGGCAGCACTTCCGCGACCGTGTCCCACAGGGTGTGGGTGTAGCGGCCCAAGAGACATGCGGTATTGACAGACCGCAGTCCCAAACTCAGGGACGAGAACACTTTCTTCCCGAATTGTTCATATCTCTTGGATTCCCGATCGGGCGGAGCCGTCGGGAATGCGGTCTGGGAAGTGGAGGCCTGGATGACCAGGCTATCGGGGGTGGGATAGGTGGACAAAAAGCAAGGGTCGCCCGGGGCCGGGCGGTAGCGTCGGGCCACGTTCCTATCCACAGGCGGACCTGTGGCGGGGTGGGACCAAGTGCCCACAAGAACGTCACACAAGGCCTCATTAAATGGCAGCAGTGGCTCATTGGAGCTTGCCTGCAGTTTAAGGACCTCAGTGAGGAGTTTAGACCTCACGGCCGCGACGGGGAGCTCAAGGTTTAAGGCCTTGGCCGCCCTCGTCAACACTTCACTGTAAGCAGCCCCCTCCTCTGTAGCCACGGTGGGAGGGGAGACAAATCCAGTGTCTGGCGAAGTGTCAATTCCACTGGCCTCCCCAAGCTCATATATCCAGTTCTGTTGAGACTGGCAGTCTTGTGCCAGAGGGTCAACAGACCCCTCCCAATCACCTTCGTCACCCATCTCCTGCAGAGCAGGGTCATCAGACGGGGCCGTCTCGTGGAAATAGAAATCTCCAAAGGCCGTCGGAAGCGGCGCCCAGCGGCGCCGCTCCGGCGCCAGATCCGGACCGAAGGGAGGATTGGGGACGGCGTCCACAGTGGGCGCCGGGGGCGACACTCGCAGGGCCGGCGCCGGTGAGGTCGTGAGGTCGACCGGCGACGACCCGGATCCGGAAGCGGATCCAGTGAGGGCCTGCGGCGCCGGGACCGAAGTTGCCGGCGGCGCCGGGGCCGAAGCACCCGACGGCGTCGGAGCCGAAACACTCGACCCGCTAGGCCCTCCAGCCGAGGCCGCTGGGACCGGAGGCGCCACGGGACCTGGCTGAGAAGGAAGGGACCTCATGGCCATGAGGTACCGCTCGACCTCCCCTGGCGTCGCGCCATGCCCAGGGACCCGAAGGTGTGGGGCAGGCGGCGACGCCTGCGACTCCGTCGGAGCCGCGTGGGTGGTGTCACCCGAACCCCCGGCCGCATCGTGCGAGCGTCGGGGTGAGTCTGAGGAACGATGACGTCTCTCCGACCTCTCATGCCTCTTACCTGAGGACTTGGATCCTGACGACCGATGTCCACTCCCGGAGCTGTGAGGACTCCGACCCCGCGACCGGTCCCTCGACCTCTTGTGGGACCGGGACCTGGAGCGGCACGGGGCTGACTGCCGGAGCTCGAGTCGCTTGCGGGACCGCTCCCGCCTAGCTTTAGACGTCAGGGCCCGGCAGTTGCGGTCGTCGTGGTCGAGGCCTAAACACTTCAGGCACCGGCGATGGGGGTCGGTAACCGACATCAGTCGGTCGCACTTGGAACAGGGTTTGAACCCGGGCATCCCTACCGGCACCGTCGGAGTCGAAGACTCGAGTAGAGAAATGATCAAAAAGATCAAAACGTTTAGTAAAAAAAGGACTAAGGGGTAGAGCTTCTCCGGATCTGCGCTAGCTGGCGCGGAAAAAAGAAGAACTGACGTCAGCGCGCATGGGCGGCGTCTAAGTACTCCCACGACGTCCTTCCGGCGCTAACTACGCCGACGACGGACGCGGAGCCGCGGACGACACCTACCGGCGAGCAGGGGTATTGCTACGCAAAATTTTCCGGATCCAGTCTGACGCCTGGGGATATTCTAAGGTAAGGAATCTGTCACTAACGTGTCTCTTTCAGATATCTTGTTTAGCCAACAGCAATCCCAGGTCCAGAAACGTGCTCATTACCTTAGTTTTGGGAGTATGCAGAATCCAGTGCAATAAACAGGTACCATGTCAGGCTCAATCCATCGCTCTGTTATTTCGCAGACCAGGTCCACTACCTCCTCCCAGTATGCACCCAGTTGCGGACAGCCCCACATCATGTGATAAAACTCCGCACCCTCCAAGTACAACGTGGACACTGGGCAGTGTCTATTTTACAATACTTATTAATCTTAGCAGGAGTAAGGTATGCCCTATGCAATATAAAAAAGTGAACCAGTTGGAATCTGGCGTTCTTAGTACTTTTCCATGCCTTCTCGGGGATCTCCTTGCCTAATTCCGCCTCCCATTTCCATTGCAATTCACTCAGAGGCTCCATTCCCTCCCCCTCCATGCGCTTTTATAAACATGTGACTGCCTTGAAGGTCCCCGCTGCCATCGCTACATACTGACATGCCATGGCCGTCCGTGGTTCCGAGAGTCCCTCCCTCCAATATCGCTGCACCGCGGAAACCAGGGCAGAATGTAATAAGTAATCTCCATGAGGGAGACCATATCTATTCTGCAGGGCCTGATAGGGCAACAGAGCTCCATCTTCATATAAATCCCCCAATACCTGAACTCCCAGTGCCTCCCACTTGACCAACGTGGCCCAATCCTCCCCGTGCCGGAGAGCTGTACACATACCCAGTGGTATCTCAGGGACATAGGTACGAGCGATCCCAGCTCTTCGCTGACTCCGGTTCCAACATAACCTCAACGTCCGCTCCTCGTTAGACAGTGTCCCAAGGCGCAACCGCTGCTGAAGTACTATAAAGGACAACACATGGCACTGTATCCATTGTCCCTCTGGGCCATCAGGGCCCCTAAACTCCAACGCCTGAGTAAGCCACTGCAGTTGTGCTGCCAAATAATAAAGCTCAAAGTCAGTCACCGCTAGTCCCCCCTCGGCCCTCGGGCGCATCATCGTGTCCAGCCCCACCCGCCGTCTTCCATTCCCCCACAGAAACCCCCTATCATTGAGTGAAGCTGTCTAAAAGTGGTTCCCAGTATCCAAATCTGTAGAGTCCTAAAGTAATACAACAAACGGGGGAGCGCCACCATCTTTAATAGGGCTACCCGGCCACCGAAAGCGGCAAGGTACTCCAAAATGTTAAGCTACCCCCAAGTCCTCGCACAGCTCTGCCTATGTTCCCTTCTAACAGGTCACCAGGCGCATGATAGATGTTAGTTCCGAGGTAGGGCAAACAACGGGACTCCCACTGAATGCCCTGGACATGGGTAGGGTTAACACCTGATGGAGTCACCGGAAACAGGTAAGTCTTCGCCCAATTCACCCCAAGCCTCAGACCCTGCCAAATTCGCGAAGCAGCGTCGTCGCTCCATCCAAAGCCTCCTCTGTATTAGCCAGAAACATAAGTAAATTGTCGGCATAGAGGAAAATATACTGCGCAACCCCGCGTAGGTCTAACCCGAGATAATGCTGTCCCAATCTGGCATGTACTGTAACGGCTCAATGGCCAATGCGAACAATAAAGGAGACAGTGGGCATCCCTGCCGCGTTCCTCGCCCTACAGGACATGAGGAGGAAATCATAGTCCCTGTCCGAACCCGAGCCGTCGCCGATCTATAGAGGATTTCAGTCCGTCCCACAAAAGCCTCCCAGAGCCCAAACATCCGCATAACGTGGAACAAGTAGGGCCATTCAAGGCTGTTTAACGCCTTTTCAATATCCCCCCAGCAAACGGCCGCAGAAGTAGCCAAATACTGGCCCAACCCTAATATGCGAAGTAACCGTCGCACATTGATGGCCGTATTCCGGGTTGGTATAAATCCTGCTTGATCTCGATGGACCAATTGCACCATATACAGAAGGAGCCGATTCGCAAGGATCAGAATTTTATAATCGGATGTAAGCATGGATAAGGGGTGATAAGCCGTCTTATCAGAGAAGTCCTTCCCAAGCTTAAGCAGGGGAATAATGACCGCCTCTCGGGTGGAGGCCAGTAATTCTCCAATCTCCCATGCCTCCTTAAAAACCACCAACAACTTAGGGACGAAGACATCGATATATGCCGAAAAAAACTATGGGCAGGCCGTCCGTACCTGGTGTTTTATTACGTGCCATATGCTTAACCGCGCTCCTAATTTCCCCATGCGTAATCTCTTGTCCAAGCAAGTCCGCCTGTGTCTTTTCTAGTTGTGGTAGCGCAATCTCGGCCAGGAAATCCCTTATAACCTCCCAAGTAACCCATAGTTTGCTTCGGTACAACTCATTACAATAGTCGAAGAACAGCCATTTAATCACCTGTTGGGTATACACCAGGGTCCCCGTCGGAGATGTGAAGTTTAGTACGGGAGTGCCTCTGGGGGTCGGGTTAGCCAACCAGGCAAGCAGCGTGCTTGCTTTGTCACGTTCCGCGTGTGCATGCGCCAAATATCTCTCCAGGAACTAGGCGCAACGTCGTTGCACTTCAAAAGTGTGATCCGGGAACAGTGTCACATTGCCATTTTCGACCTTGTAGGGGCCTGACGATCGGGCTCTATGCAACAGCAGATCCCTGTCTTTGTAATGAAGTAGGCGCACCACCACCGGTCTAGGAGGCCTTCCGTGTGCCAACGGACGTGCCGGCACCCTATGTGCTCTTTCCAAGGTGTAAAATGGAGATAGGCCCTCTGGTGCCACCTCGGTTCTCAGCCAGTGTTCCAAATAGTCCACCATGTTGGCCCCTTCCACTCCTTCCGGCAACCCCACTACCCTTATGTTGTTCCTGCAGATTCGGCCTTCAGCGTCCTCAGCTCTCCGTTCCAGGTCCTGCAACCGATTCATGGCTTCCCCCATTTGGGCTTCCAACGTCCTCTGAGCCGGCGCCGTGACTTCCAACATCGTTTCTGTCTGCTTCACCCGATTGGACAGTTTTGCGTGCTCTGTTCGGAGGAGACCCACATGTGCAATGTCCTGCTGTAGGGCAGCCCTTGTGTCCGTGATAGCTTTCAATATTTGATCCACTTGCTGCTGCATCAGAGTCTCAGGCTGCGATTCCGCAGCATCCTGCTTCCCTTGATCCATCACCGAGTCTTCAGGGTCCAGGGAGGCACCCCCTTGTTTCCCTCGTGGCTTCCCCATACCCTGCTATGTCCCTGGCCTCCAGCTCGACTTCCTGAGTAGTTCTGTACTCCGTCACAGGCAGTGCAGAGGTTCAAAGCAGCCACCATGCGCAAAGCCTGCCCCCAACAGCTCTCCTGCTGGGTCCCCCACAAGCCCGTAACAGTTGAATGGTCTCTTCGCCCCCTCCAAGTGACGTCCAGCACCCTATGTTTGCACCAATCTCAGCCATGTGGTGGAGCTACCTGTGCATGCACAATCCGCAGGTCACCCCAGCCAAATGCTCCCTCTCCTGCGCTCTGCTCTTCCCACCAGCCATGCAGAGCTGGTAAAACCTCAAACAGGGGGAGCCCGTCTCGGTCAGTGTCCCATCCGATAATGTCACGCCCCTCACGGCCCGACCCGTCCTTATCCATCCAGGGATGATAGTGAGTTCACGGTTCTCCGCCCAGCCAGAGCTCTCTAACAGCAATAAGCAACCCCCATGTTCCGGCCCCGGGTGGGTCCATCACATCCACTGCAGCGTGCACTCCTTCACTGGTTCCCCAGTGTGATGTCCTTTGGCCAGGTATACTCTCAAGATGGCGGCCCGGCCCGCTCTCAGGTCCCCAAATTAGTCCCACCTTGCGGAGCTTTATGATGGAAGGCCCTGCTGAGCCCCCCCCCCCCCCTGGCCTACACTTCTCAGAGCAGCCTCCTGTCAGTCTTCCGCCCGCTCCATTCACCACCACTCTCTCCGGCTCTCTTGGCCCCCCCCGCAGGCAAGCCGGCTTGCGCTGCCAGTGTGCCGCAACCGCCCCCTGTAACCTGGCAGTTCAGCGGCACCGCCAGCAGTAAAACTGGGCACAGCAAGGCGCAATCCACAGGCCTCCGCCAATCCGGTCAGCACTCTGGGTGCATCTTCACCAGGCCCCAGTCATGCAGCCCGCCAGAGCATCCAAAATGGCAGTCTTTTCCGTGCTCGGCACTCCAGCCATGTCTGTTCTCCGGGTCTCAGAGGAAGAGACCTCCCCCAGTCTCCCCACGGGGGCCACACAGATCAGGGGGTGCTCCGTGCCACTCGTGCCTCTCCCACGCTGCCGATCAGCCAAAGACCCCTGCGATCAGGTGGACTCTCGCGGTCTCCTGCGTCCTCTGGCCCCCCACTCGGCACTTTCTGCTGTGATCGCTCGGTCCATGGAGAGGGCACGGCCACTTATGATACACGGCGCCCCCTCGACCTCCGGTGCTTCTGCTCTATTTTATCCTCCAGAGGCCCCACAGGCTTCAAACCGCCATCGTCAGCGCCATCTTGAAGCGCCCGGCCCGGGCTCCTGGCATCACTTGGCCACCAGTCGCTGGTGAGGGTTCGATCTCTGCCAGCACCCTCTCCCGCTACTCTTGAGGCCAGCCAGCACGGTCCCTGGTCCTCGAGTCGGTCTCCGCGGCTCTCTGCTCAGGATAATTGCCGGGGTCGACGCGGCGCTCCCAGCTCACGCGTCCATCCTCATCGGTTTCTTAGCCACGCCCCACATGGAAAATGACTCCTATTCAGACTACATAACTCCACTTAGGTTCGGATTATGAACACCGGTGGAGGCGACTACCTCCTCCCACCTGACAAAATCTGACACATCGGGGATCTGAATTTATCAGGTGATAATTAGCACCAATTGTGAGTTTCCTTCAATGAAAGTGGCATTATATGTCGATCTTGGTGCTTTATACACAAAATCTGCATTTTCCCCAGCTAAACTTCAACAAGTTTCCCTGCTGAAATTTACTTATGGAAAATTGAGAGAATGTGGTTCTTGCCGCAAAACTCGCACCTATCTGAATTAACTGGGCCAATTGTAATACGGCAGATGGGATATCCGTCACGTTTGTTGGGAGAAGGGGGGGGCTAAAGCCCTTTTAGGCCAATGGGCATTGCACGCCTGCCTAAGCATTATTGGTGCATGCTGCGCAGAGGATGGTGGATGCACAGCCCAGGATGTGTGTGAGTAACTTGAGTGTTTGTGCAAGATTTGTGTCTGCGAAACTGTTCGACCTAAGTGGTATGGTTTCTGGGTCTTGCGTAGAGCTTATTTTTTCTCAAGGGGACAGGCTGAAAAGGCACTGAGTATTTGTGACGAGTCTGTTGGGGTTTGTTGTGAAAAAAGCTTGTATGCCAAGTGTCAAGATGGTTAGATGCTTGCTGTGTAAATGTGAAGCTTTCATTAAATATACCTGAATACAGCATTTCAGCTGTTTCTAAACGCTGTAAATAACTGATGATATTATTACCCAATTTATAGTACTCAATTCACCCACCTTGGAAGCATTGGAGCCTGGTCCATCGCACTGGGACTCAAACCCATGACCACTAAGTTTGTCAGTTCAGCTCACTTACTCACTGGCAGCTGGTGTCTGCATAGATCCTACTGCTTGCAGAGCATGCAAGTTTACTCAGCGCTGCATCAATACACATATTCTGTGCCAAGAAGGGCTAATGGTGGCTTAATTTAACGAGCAAACATTTCTTGCCAATCCATACTACAGCTACCCATGTAAGTCTTCCCTACAGTACAATCTCAATGTTATGGCCACTCAATTCAACAGAGTAGAAAGATGCTACCAAGACCTGCCCCCCCTTCCGAACAGGGTGGGCATTTCATTTTCCATTTAATGCCTCCAGTTTGGATTATCATTGAAGCACTGAGAAGGAGGGGCAGGCCTGGAGAGGTGGTCTGGGCGCTGGTATTTATTTCCTGGCTTAGCTTTTTCCCTTTCCTCGGCGGAATATTTATTTCCTTGTTTTGATCTTCCTGCTTGTTCTCGGCGCTGACAAGCTGCTGCCGATATTTTCCGTCCATGACCCAGAGGGAATCAATATCTTTCCTTAGTCGATCTCAATGATTGTTGTTTCCAAAGCAATCGCGCCGGCAATTAAGGACACTAAAAGTCTGTTTCAGAGAGACAGAGAATGTAAAAAGAGGAACTGAGCAGCTTTTAGTGTTCTGGAAGCAGCGGTTCCTCTGACACCCATGTATGTGTGTAAGGAAAGCAGAAGTTGCTCAACCATCTGCCTGTGTGTAAGGGGGGGCCTTAAACAGATCTGCCTGTAAGGGGAGCTGGGTGCCTCAAACAGATTGACTGTGTGTAAGGGAAGTCGGGGGGCCTCAAACAGCTCTGCCTGTGTGTAAGTAAAGCAGAAGTTCCTCAACCAGCTGCCTGTGTGTAGGGGAAGCAAGGGTTCCTCCAACAGCTGTGTATGTGAGCGACATAAGCAGAGGTTCCTCACACAACTGTGTATGTGTAAGGAAAGCTGTGGTTCCTCAAACAGCTGTGTGTGTTGGGGGAAGCATAGGGTTCCTCAAAAAGATATGCCTGGGTGTACGGGAAGCTGTAGTTCCTCAAACAGATCTGACTGTGTGCAAGGGAAGCTGTGGCTCCTCAAACAGCCCTGCCTGTGTGTAGGGGAAGCAAGGGTTCCTCCAACAGCTGTGTATGTGTGCGAGATAAGCAGGCGTTCCTCACACAACTGTGTATGTGTAAGGAAAGCTGTGTGTGTTGGGGGAAGCATAGGGTTCCTCAAAAAGATATGCCTGGCTGTACGGGAAGCTGTAGTTCCTCAAACAGATATGACTGCGTGTAAGGGAAGCTGTGGTTCCTTAAACAGCTCTCTGTGTAGGGGAAGGAAGGGTTCCTCAAAAAGATATGCCTGGGTGTACGGGAAGCTGTAGTTCCTCAAACAGATCTGACTCTGTGGAAGGGAAGCTGTGGTTCCTTAAACAGCTCTCTGTGTAGGGGAAGGAAGGGTTCCTCCAACAGCTGTGTATGTGTGCGAGATAAGCAGGGGTTCCTCACACAACTGTGTATGTGTAAGGAAAGCTGTGGTTCCTTAAACAGCCCTGTATGCGAGTAGGGGAATCAAGGAAGCCTCCAACAGCTGTGTATGTGTGCAAGATGAGCAGTGGGTCCTCACACAACTGTGTATGTGCAAGGAAAGCTGTGGTTCCTCAAATAACTGTGTGTAGGGGAAGGAAGGGTTCCTCAAAAAGATATGCCGGAGACACACAACCTAGCGCGATGAAGAGAACTCAGGAGAAGGCACGAACCGTATTTTTAGTGCTCGCCTGCTGATGCGCTTGCGCATAGCTGGCGAAGCTCTATAGTGGCTTATCCAGAGTTTAACCACTGGCGATTCCATGCAGTGCATGTGCGCGTTTTAGGTCATTGCGCAAGCGCAAGCCCTGAAAAGTGCGTGCACAATGCCACCAGCCGCCTGCCTGCGTGCCTCGCATTACCACATCAAAGGCAGCCCAGCCTCCCTCCCACAAGCTTCTCAGCGTGCGCTCTGCATTTCTCCTCCCAGCGCATTTCTCATCCCTTAATTATTCACGGCCGGCCGGACTTTCAGTTTCACGGCCGCCAGGACGTGTCTCCTTTTATGCTCTCTGATGCTTGGTTTTTTTTAAACTTGTTTATTTTCTACCCCCACCCTATTGGTGGCTTTATTTCACCACCTTATAGCCCATTTTCTTCATTTTATAGACGCATTGTCCAAAAGGAGCAGTCAACTCTCGGCGTCTGTTAAATATCCGGAAACATCTGCTCGGACTTCTACAGGTACTTGGAATACTCTCTCCTGTTTGATATTTGGTCCCATTGTTCCACAACACCGGAACATTTCTGGACCGCGTACCCAGCCTTGGTGTTCGATATTTGCTGCTTGGACTACACCGAGCTTGCTTAAAATTAAGTCAGATCCACTTCCCTGAAGCCAGCTTGTGTGTGCTTTACACAAATAGACTACGTGTACTGCTTTTAATGTAACTTTTATCCGTATAGTCGTGGATTCATATTCTGCGCATCTATTACCTTAAAAAAACGTTTTGAGCTTGAACAAACGTCTTTGCTCAAAATAGACACGAGTAGTACTTCATCCTACATTCATCTCGTTTCTCTGCACTTTGGCCGCCATCATAGAAAGGTAAACAGTGCGATGCATTATTTGAACAACGTGGCTAGGTCGCAGTTTTCTGACCGCATCCGATATTGGTGTGATTAATCTCTCCCCACCCGGGTAGTCACCATAGACAAGTTAACAGGGAGGTGCCCTATTTAAATAATGCTGTTAGGTCGTATTTTTACGACATTCAAGTCATTTATTTTCCTGTAAATCCATACCCCTTCATGTTTACTCATTAAACTAGTGAAGATGCTGTCTATACACTTTTTGATGCTGACACTAGATTCCTTCATTTTTTCCCCTCCACAAACAGATTAACGCAACGGTGAGGCTACTCTGACGCCCCTCCCGTTCCCATTGTATTTAGCTGAACTCCTTCGAGGCTTGTATCTTTGTTTCTTTTTGGAGCCTCAGATATTTGCAGCAGTATTGTGCTTCGAGGTGTGTTATCCTACTTTGCCTTTTTGTTTCCTATCAGGAAATCATCCTTTTCACTTTGTTCTCATTTCTGATTTTTCACCAAGGGTTATAAGACACTCTTTAAACACTATTTTCTGGTTCTTGACGAACGGTGCATACTTACTTTTTCTAATATGCATGCTTGTAGCCTTACCCTCCCCTTAGGGTCACAAAAAACTTATAGAGACTACTCCTTGGCTCTTGACGAATGATGTGAACTCACTTGTCTTGTGTTGCATTACAAATGCTATAGGTGTCACATTTGCGAATGTTATAACTATTGGCATTGAAAATGACAAAGCTATTAATTTAACTATTTGAAAAAATAACACAAATAAAAACCAAATCATTTATAAGACCAATAGCTCAAGCTTTCCTAATGCGAGCCCTATTGCATTTCCAATGCTTGTTATGTTATGAACATTAACACGTTTTAAAGTGCCTCTGTGAGAGTTGTATCTTCAGAAGACGTTAAGGAAACACTACAGATTGCCAAAAATGCAATTAAGCAGGAGACAGCCCACCATTTGACGTTATTAGCAGAGAAGGCCAAATGGTGAAAAGAATTTGCAGAGTCAAGTGTCAGGTGAATGTGAGGGCGTTTTTTTTATCTTAAAGTTGCAGTTAAATGAATTTGACAAAAAACACAAGCTAGTGACAATCATCATCAAGACTGTTAGAAACAGTTCATGAAGGTTAACATACAATGATGGTTAGGCAGCTTTCAATAAAGGTTTTTTTTCACCGAGGTGCTCCAAACCACATCAAACACACAGGAGAACAAAGCTTGAGTTGTTGGTTGTGTAAGCCCCCAAAATCTCTTCCGCTGCTCAACTGACACCATGGATTAAGTGCTAGGGGCCAAAATGTCGAATGGGAGCAGTGCACAACTATCCCTAACTGTATTTAAAAAAATAGCATAGATTAGGCTTCCTGCCACAATATATGATGTTACTTAGCATACAGTAACTTCGCAGGTGTTTTTCTTCGAACTTTTTACTTCGCAAATACCATTACTACGCGTGATTTTAGTGCGCATGCTTTTATTTCGCAAATATATACAAATACATTAAAATGCTTTTACTTCGCAGTTAAATATTACGTATACTATTACAAAGCATTATTGGTACTTTACATCAAAAAAGTAATAGTAACCGATCCCCTGGCACGCACCCTGACCCCTAAAATTACCCCAGCACCCCAAAACCTAAACACAGGCTGAACCCCAAAAAGACCCCAGCACCCCAAAATTTTACTCACCATGAAACCTAAAAATACCACCTACACCCCAAAACCCTATCCGAAGCTGACCCCTAAAAATATCCCAGCACCCCACAACCTAAACTCCCCCTGAACCCCAAAAAATACCCCAGCACCCCAAAACCTTAAATGCACCCTGAACCCTAAAAATACCCTAAGCACCTCAAAACCCTAGCACCTAAACACACCCCAGCACCCCAAATCCTAAACTCACCCTGAATCCAAAAAAATACCCCAGCACTCCAAAACATTAAATGCACCCTGAACCCTAAAAATACCCCAGTACCCCAAAACCTAAATGCACCCTGAAACCTAAAAGTACCCCCTACACCCCAAAAGCTAAACATACCCCCACCACCCCAAAACCTAAACTTACCCTAAACCCCATAAATACCCCAGCACCCCAAAACCTTAAATGCACCCTGAACCCTAAAAATACACCCAACACCCCAAAACCCTAACCCACCCTGATCCCTAAAAATACCCCTGTGCACAGTAACTCCATTATGAGTAGTAAGTGCATGCTAAGTAATGGACTCTGCGAACTAAAATATACGTAGTAATGGTAATACGAAGTAATAACCGCGTAGTAAGGGTAGAATACTTTCCTGCCATCCTGCACCAATGCTCATAACCACACTTCCTCATGCCTGAAACCTGGCCTTCAACCCCTCTCCCAAATCACCATCCACACATTCCTTCCCCTTCCACAGCCAAATCAGTCCTCAGAAAGTGACTGAGGCTCTAAGAGTTGGGCCAACACATCCTCCGTTTTCATGTGCAGGGGTCTCTGCAGGCCCTCAGATGACATGTAAGATGGTGGGGTAAGAGTATCACCCACATTCACAAGACTCCTTTGGATCCATGGGAAAATGAGGTAGGTTGACAATATGTCAGCTCGTTACCTGGTATTCCATCACATACCTCCCAGCTCTCTGGATACGGAAGAAGATTCGCTTTTCACTGGCTGACATCAGAGCAGTGAATACCAGGCTTTCAAGACTTGTGTTCTTGATAGTGGCTTCATGTATAAAACGCAGGATTACAAATGGTTCAACGTAAATAACAGGGTTGTTTTTGTCTGGTGGGTTCTGAATGTTACTAAATAGACGAGACAGAAGGTCGAGTTTGTTACAATTTCTCCCAAAATCCCAACAATGGAAGAAATCCATCTATTTTGAAACTGTATACTTTAGTGGTCCATGGCTTTCTAGCACATGTGATAACTTATAAGTAGCTATCGGAAAAGCATAAGTACTTGCACTCTGTACTTTCTGGACTCATACCTATAAACTGAGATGCAGTGAGTGTGTTGCCAGTAGATTTGATTAATACATGAGATACAGTCACACCGGTATTCTGAACGAAATCTACAGGGATACGTGGGTGTAGTAGTATAAATCAGGCTTGATGTGCCTAAAACGGCAATTATAGGAAATGGAGGGACAGCCTAAAGTAGATGGTCTCTCTGCCATGTCTGAAGAATGTTGGCTTACAAAGTTCCCGAATGACCATGCTATTTGGAATTAAGTATATGCTGGTCCATGAGTGAAATCCCCTCC
Source organism: Lissotriton helveticus (assembly GCF_964261635.1). Taxonomy (NCBI): domain Eukaryota; kingdom Metazoa; phylum Chordata; class Amphibia; order Caudata; family Salamandridae; genus Lissotriton; species Lissotriton helveticus. The sequence goes on from NC_136071.1 coordinate 147,811,210, forward strand.
ACGGAACTCTAGTTTTGCAGTCTTCTGAGCTGCACTCAAGTAGTCTACTTTGACTGTGCCCACAACAGAAGATGAAAGGTGCTTGGCAATGGCGTGATGTTCCAAAGGTCAGAGCCACAAACACATCCACTACATGCCAATAAGCCATATGTCCATGCCTTCCAATTGCTATGGAGCTTGGTAAACTTTAGTGCGAAAGGACAACAAAGGAACTCAATCCTTAACTCGAAGACTAGGTCAAGAGGCCAATTGTGTGCTTATATGACCAAAGAAACACTCATCTGAGAAAATGGTAGACTCATCTACCAAGGCAAAGAAAGGGTTAAATATAAAGACAACCTGGTAGTTTTGTGCAATATCGTTGTCAGACTTCTCCTGCTCTGCAACCATTGAAGGTCACTCATCCTTATCAACAGATGCAAGCAGTTTTCCAGAGAACTAACGGTCTAATTTTTCGGATTATCATTTCACGCACACCTAGAAGTGATTCAGTCTGTGGTGCCTGATTCTTACAAACCCGTCCAATCACAGCGATAAGCCCACTTTCTCGGTGGTGGCAGAGTGTGAAGACCCGGGGGAAGTGCTACTGTATGGCAAGGGAAGTGACAGACGCAGACTGGAAGTCTTCCATTCACATAAAGAAGGAAGAGAAGTTGGGACCTGTGCCTGAGAACGGATACACATAATGGCAATGACAACTAAAGCAGTTAAATCATTGGAGAAAGAATACAACTGGAGGCAAGATAAGGTGAGAGAATAACACAGGCCAGCAGCGGGTAGAAACTCACTCTACCAGAGATGGATCTACCTGCATAACTGAAGGACACTTGGGGACAGAAACAGAATACCTGATGACAGAGACACACATCATACTGACAGTGCCAGCCCTTTTATCGGGTAAGACTGAAGGTGAAAGAAGTAGTAGTTTCTGTCCTGTAACTCCAGTTCTGTAGTAGGGGTATCTCTGTTATAGTCATAATCTAGTGAATAGTCCCGCCCATGTGCGAGGACCCCGGCAATCAAAAATAATCTCTTAAGTTGTCAAAACATTGCAGAACTGCAAAGACACTTAAGAGACAATTTAAAGACAAATAATGCAGCCTATATTCACAGGCTACACTGTCCAGTACTTCAACTAGAAATTCCACCAAAAATCCACAAACAGCAAAGCCTGTCCAGATTTCCCTTGCTTTTACTGCAAAACCCCTCAGAATGATAGAGAGGAAGGCCTGGACAGACAAGCCCCATAGGCTGCCATTATGTGGTTTAAATAGGATACTGTGCCTTTCAGAGAATCTTCCAGAACTTTCTCCCAGTATCCCAGAATGCATAGCAGGTCCAACTTACTTTCAGTTCTTTTTTCCGGCTCCTGCTTACAGGACCCTGTGCATTGAGCTCTCCCTTGTTCAAGGGTTTATTGGAGTTTTTTGTTCACTTTTTTGACTAAAAGTGTTCTCATTTGATTCTTGGTGCTTTCTTTTCACTTCTGTGCGTTTGTTCAGGCTTTTAGGGATCTAAAATGCCTGCTTTGTTCGACAAGTGCCCAGCATGTGGAAGAAAGAAGGCAAAGTCTGATCCACACGACGTCTGCATCCTTTGCCTCCCTGAAGAACATGTCCCTGAGGATTGTGACATCTGCCAGACCTTAAGTGTCTTTGCAGTTCTGCAATTTTTTGACAATTTAAGAGATTATTTTTGATTGCCGGGGTCCTCGCACATGGGCGGGACTATTCACTAGATTATGACTATACACAGAGATCCCCTACTACAGAACATAGAATTATCTACAGCTTCTGGCACAATGTAGTCTGAAACATCCCTGTATCCTGAGAAGATTGTCAAAAGCGCCCAGGATGTTACCAGTGCTGCACTGCTCAAATAATGTATAAAAATGATTTCTTTATCTGTCCAGAAAGAAGGCTGGGTTCTCCAATCGAACCTTACAATATATGGGCCACATAAAAAAATCAACCAAAAAAAATCACCATTGGCACTTGATGCTATCTTCTGCCACCTGTGCACCATGACGTTTAATCTACAAACCAATTCATCAGCTTCTTAAAAATTGGGTTGTGGATCATAGGTTTATAAAGGCTGGAACCATGCCAGATTTTCAGAATTGTAGACATGATATATGAACCCTATTCAGATCATATGTAACTTTGGGACTGATTTAGATATCGGCGGATGGGTTACTCCTGCCACAACAGTGGCGGATATCCCGTCCGCCGAAATATAAATCCCATAGGGTATAATGTGACGTTGTGATGGAGTAACCTGTCCGCCGAGATCTAAATCAGGCCCTTTATCTCCAGCGCCATCTTGAAAAATCTGGCACTGCTCTGGTTGGCATGATGGTAATATTGTGTAGTTAATTGGCGTTCAACCACATGTACATCGGCTTTTTGAACATAAAGAGATGGTTTGTTTTTTGTGTCACAGCAGCTTACCTATCTCTGGAAAAACGATGTTTATTAACGCCTAACTGTTAAATTATTCAATGAAATTGATCATTTGAGTAATATTAATCAGCATCTTCGAAATACACATTTGAAAACGAATTCGTTAACTACTCAAAGCCCTTCGAGGCCATGACAATAGCAGATTCTGCGCTCTACAAATGCTAACACCACAGCACACAGGAAAGGTCTGCAACTCAACATCACGACATTCATCAGTTGAAAAATAAAACAATAAGTATTTTCTTTGCCTTTATTTAGCATCTTCAAACTCAGTCATCTTGAGTAATGGAAGTTAATATACCCAAGAATTTGATATTGAAGCTAATCGGAGCGTGAGGCTCTTAAACATGCCGTATCACACTCCCACAGGCCTAGGGAAAATAAAAATTAATAATTGCACCGGCAACAAAGTAAAACGAAACCGCTTAAATGGAAGCTAATCTCCCTTGGAGAATAGGGATAGCCGAGCTCAGCCGCTGAAAACTTATTCGACTCAGCCCTTTCCTGGAGAAGGCAGGGAGGGGGTCGGGAGAGGGAGCTGAAAAATGAGGGTGGTGGGCGAAGTGGAGATAAAGGAAAGCCTGCTGGTTTAATAAAGTGAAAAATGAAGTGGCGAGTCACTGTAATCGTCGCATTACATGCTATGCCCACATTCTTTACACCACAGCATGCACTTCAAAGCTTCACACAAATTGGTTTTAAACTGCAAATGTGGCCATCACTCTGCAAAGCCAAGGTTTGGAATCCTCAAGAGTAATTTCCTTCTAAGGGAGATGGAAGCTTCTTTTTTTTTTTTATGTCTGGTCGCATGTTAGACAGATGGTCAACATAAGTCACTGAAGCAATGAAACTGTTCAATATATCTGCCTTTCCTGGAACAAAGTAATTGTAGGCATCACAGATGAATTTCGGGTGGAGTAACAAATACCTAGCGTAGGTGTTTCCTTTAATAGCCAATTGCAATGTACATTTGTTAGTCTAGGAGACTAGAACATGTTCTGCCGAAACACGCAGTGGTGGCTTCTCCGCGATAACGGAGGAGCGTCGCCCCACTGCTTTTAAGCAGTGCCAAGAAGAAACATAAAATGATACTAACTCAGAGTTATTATAATTTTATGCTACGTATCCTGCTGCTTTGCGGGTGGGTGGGCGGCGCTGCTTTGTTCTCAGATCAGGGGAGGAGTGGTTTACCCACTCCAAAGTGCGCAATGACTGTTTAGTCAGCCCTCTTGGGCCACCCAAACCAGTCATGCACACTTTCTCCATTCTCCATGCAGGCTACATTACAGCCTGCATGGAGAACGTGCCAACCCCTCCAGCCTCTGGCTGAATGCTGTGTCACGGCGCTCAGACCAATCACAGCGCTGCATTGCTGCGTTTCATTGTCTTAGGAGCGGGAGCCTGGCTGCCTGCTTCCTGTTCCTGGAGTTGGAGACAGGAGAGCAGGAGCAGAGACGCGGGACCCGGCCTCAAGGTACGTTTATTTATTCCCCCCAGCGTGACCCCTCCGCACCGCACGACAAGCCGCGAGCCATTCCGGCCACCATTGCGAAACATACACACAGCGAGATGGGCACTCACAAACTGCCTCCAGCTCTTCACTGTAGGTTGTGAACAGTCCAGGTCACACTTGTGCAACACGTACATTAATAAAAACTCCACAAAACAACGTCTTGGTTTCAGACACCAATCTTTGCATCTCAACATGAAGATTAAAATCCAAAACACATTTCAGAATCCAAACCTGTGAATAACAACCTTTTATTATTTCTCCTCTAAGAACAAGGAGTTAATCTGGACAGTGGCGTAACAAAGGCCCCCGCAGTGTGGGCGGCCCCCGAGCTCCAGGGGGCCCCCTCAGGGCAGTACCCTGGCCTGAGAGCCCGCCGTATATGCATACTGTAACCAGTGTCCTGAGGGAAATAAAAGCACAGTCCACACGTGTAAAACAGCCAGTGTCTGCCAGCCTAGTGTCTAAGAAAGGCCAGAGTCTGATCTGAGGCACTGCAATCATTGATAGGAGCTAGGTTCACTGGAGTCCCCTAGATGGTTACACTGGCTGTCTCACATTCCCAGGTCACAGACAAGTGAAGACATACCAGGCAAGTTTTAGATTGAGCTGGAATAGAATTGTGCAGCCACAGTGTGATAGGATTTATAAAGCCAAGTTCTAACTCTGGAACATATAACCTGGCTTACCTCTACAATTTGATCCTAGTGGTCACAGAAGTTTAGATAATCAGTCTCTGTCCCTTAGAAGTTCCTGGGAGAAACACTACATCATAGTTGTATAACTTTGAGCCAGGACGGCCGGATCCTCGTCCAGTTTCTAGACTATGCACTGTTCTGTATCACAGTGATCCTAATGTAACCCAGTAGTTCCTGCTCTCACGGCAGAGTGGAGGGTGGTGGAGGTGTGCGAAGGGGTGGCAGGGGGGCGTACGGAAGCCAAAAATCAAAAAGAAAGAAAAAAAGAACTTACCTTCTCCTCGCTGAGCTACACTCTTCTCCTTCCTGCTGAGGTTCCCAGACTCCCCTGCAGCCAATCCCAGCAATTATCTCATGCATGAGAGAAGCGCTGGGTTTGGTCTGAGAGAGTTGTTTTCCGCTCCAAAGGGGAAAAGGAGCCTACGCCTGCTATACTCTCCACCCGGCAATGCAGCTTGGTTGGGGAGATGTCAGTACGCATGACGGTTTGGCTGTCCTGAGACAGTGTCACCCCTGCTGAGTGCAGTGTCTCCGGTACTCCTGTGATTGCACCCCCCCTCCCCCCCCCCCCCAGATGACCCCGCCCACAAGACGTGGCAGGAAAGGAAAAAGAAAGCTAAAACATACACATTTTATTATCATTTTATTTTTCAAATGTTGAGGTTGCTGGCATGGGGGGGCATAGAGGAGGAGTTGCCACTGATGTAACCCACAGTCCATGGTCATCATCAAAATCTGGCTGGCATCTAGATCTCATATCTATCCAGTGGGCATACCGGCAATAATTTGTTAATGTAGGAAACAGCAAGTACTTGATAGCTTGTCAGGCCAACTTGAGGACAATCCATTTAAACAAAAAACACACACAGATGGAACTCTAGCAAACCATTCATCTCGGGATGGCCAACTGAGGTTTTCAGGTTACACACATCAGATTTAGGCATCCAGTAACTAGCCAATGACCATCCTGAAAATCTGGTCTGGACCCTGCACTTCGGGAACTACAGTGGACACCCTTACATTAGAAAAGGCTCAGTTCAATTCAATTATTAATATAGGTAGACCTCAGCAAGCAAAATTACAATAAAAAGTATTTAGATTTTTTCCATGTACAATGTCAAATCAATATAAATTCCAAAAGCTATTTAAAAACGTAAACTGCAGTAACAAACTTTCTTATTAGACGAACACAATATAAAATGATGACCCTCATTCAAAGATTTGATGCTATACGTTAACAACAACACATGTAAAAAGAACTGCACTATAATCTTAATGCTGAATAAGCACATTAGTAATATTCACACTGATGGAGCAGATTCCATCTGCAGTCAGGCATTGTTTTATTGTTTGTGCTTCAGACAGGCTGCATTTAAATTGCCACGCACATTTTGGTGCAGGTTAAAAACATGGCACATGAAAAACATGAAAGTGAGGCCTATTCAGTCTGAAAATGCTTTTGCTGAATTAACTTGTGTTTTTTTTACAGTCTAGACAAAAGTGGCCTTTTTAGCTTTCAAGATTAATAGAATGTGTTTCTCTCTTTCCAGCTCATCCCATTCAATCTAAATTCCCTATTTCTGTCTTAAAAGACTTTGACTTGTTGCATATTTTGATAAATATTTTCAGTTAATAACACCTCTTTTTATAATGTGTGTGAATTAATAATGCACCAAACACTACACAGGGGACTACATGCTTTTTTTGCATGAAAAGCTATCTAAAACATTAATTTAGCAACAACAAGGGACCCCAAATTCGTCAGCAGGGACCTCGGGGAACATACTTTGTACATGCAACACTGGTCCCATGCATACAAGCAATTTGAAAGGAATAAAATATAGACAGTCAATCTATATTACGAGTGACATGTCCAGCCGGACAGTGGTCTTCAGAGTTTACTCAATTTACACTTCGTTATACCACAAGGAGTACCTTCCACAAGTCAGCCAGTGTGGAACACAAGCCTGTGCCCAGCACTTACAGAACAGGTACAGAGGGTGGATATAGGGAGCAAAGAAGGGCTTTTTAAGGCAAAGCACGTTTTTCTGTCATTAATGCAATTATACAGAATACTTAAACAAAGCACCATTTAAAACACATAGTAATCACGTTTTTAGCATTTGGTGCTCAAAAGGTCGACGGCGTTTCGGACCCCCTAGTAAATCACGGGGACCATCATCAGGACATTTCAATGAAAGCCTTAACAATGATTTTTTTGCTCCGAGCACGACAGGGAGCACAACTGCCCACCGACCCATCCGGTTCCCCTGACTCCGACGGATACCAGCGTGTACCGCGGGACCTTGCGCTTGATTGTGGGCGCACGCAATCCACACTAATCTACCGCCGTTCCATATTGAGGAATTAGGGCATTTAGAGGCTAAATCATTGTTAAGGCTTTCATTGAAATGTCCTGATGATGGTCCCCGTGATTTACTAGGGGGTCCGAAACGCCGTCGACCTTTTGAGCACCAAATGCTAAAAACGTGATTACTATGTGTTTTAAATGGTGCTTTGTTTAAGTATTCTGTATAATTGCATTAATGACAGAAAAACGTGCTTTGCCTTAAAAAGCCCTTCTTTGCTCCCTATATCCACCCTCTGTACCTGTTCTGTAAGTGCTGGGCACAGGCTTGTGTTCCACACTGGCTGACTTGTGGAAGGTACTCCTTGTGGTATAACGAAGTGTAAATTGAGTAAACTCTGAAGACCACTGTCCGGCTGGACATGTCACTCGTAATATAGATTGACTCTGTCTATATTTTATTCCTTTCAAATTGCTTGTATGCATGGGACCAGTGTTGCATGTACAATCTAAAACATTAAAGCATGTTGCTGTGTGTGCTGTATTAACTGTGAGCGCTATATTAACTGTGTGTGCTTTTAAAGTTTACACTAAAGCACGAAAATGCTATGTTGCAAATTGCACATTTTTGCATGTTGTACACAAATTAGAAAAAGCAGCTTTATACTAATAGCTTGGCTAGGTAAACATTTATAAGGGGTATTAGTATGGAGTTGGGAAACATAATGGGCTGATTTACATGAAATTAATATTATCTTTGTGTTTGGTTTATTTTTGGGGCCTACACAAAACATGGCTGCCTGTGAATCCATCAAAGCTATGGCTTGCAATTTAATGAGAAGGGAGCATGCGCAGACTGTGGCAGCTTTCCTCATGACAAGAAGTGAAGGACATCTTTAACTGCTCCGCCCTGCTTCCAGCAGTAACGGCCGCTCCTCACGCAGCTCCCCGCCTCCAAGTGGTATCGTTAGCGCTCTCTAAGACCACCGCTGCCTGCCTGCTCGCCTAGCTGCTGCCATTGCCAGAGATCGTGCAAACATATTATTGCATGACGCTAGGTTGCCTGACTTCCTGTATTAGCCTGTATTAGCGTGATCATCTATCTGCGCGAAGACTGCCTGGGTGCGCTGTAGACCTGTCCTCAATTGTGCCTGATTGATTGTACTAAATTGTATTGTGCTTATTTATTCCCCCCTGATTGTGCCGCTAGCTGTGCCCCAACCCTGTGGCGATTTTGGCTCGCTGCCATTTTGTGTGATCTGCTGTTGTTGTTGTTGGTACCTCCCTACCCGGATCTCCGCCCCGCTTCCCGCCTCCCAGCTGACCCTCCCTCGCCCCTCCCCCTTCACATATCCACATATGACAGATGTATATGCGCGCAGCGTTCACGCGCAGCGGTCGCGCCCCAGTTGCGCCGAAGGTGCGCCAAAGGTAAGCCCGGCTACGCCCGTCCGCGCCTGGTCCGCGCCCAGCGCCAGACCCCCTGGTCCCCGCAAACCACACTCCACCCTCATAACGTATGACGCCACCACCCTCCTAGCCCTTAACCCCGGACGCACACCACAATGCTATGAAGCTGCCCCTGGACGTACCCACGGTCCCTTCGCCTGCCACTCCTGCAAATTTACCAGCATCAAGACCCACACCAAATCCACGACCTCCAAAGACAGCTCCGACTCTAACCACCTGAAATGCATCCTACTAAACACCCGCTCGATCCACAAACACGCCACTGAAGTCTGGGACCTACTCGACACTGCGTCACCGGACATCGCCTTCCTCACAGAAACCTGGATGAACGCATCATCGGCACCCGACATCGCCATAGCCATCCCAGACGCGTACAAGATCATCCGAAAAGACCGTACCAACCAAACAGGAGGCGGCATCGCCATCGTTCATAAAAACACCATCAGAATCACGACCAGCTTCGACGACTACCTTGCATCCGCCGAACACCTCCACTTCCAGATCCACACCGACCCCAGGACCACACTTAGAGGCACCCTCATCTACAGACCACCAGGAACCCGTAAACAATTCTGCGAAGACATCACTGACTTCATCAGCCCACATGCCCTCCCCTCCGAGAACTACATTCTACTGGGAGACTTCAACTTCCACCTGGAAAAGAAAAACGACCACAACACCACCACCCTTCTGGACAACATGGCCAATCTCGGACTCAAACAACTTGTTGACACCCCCACCCACCTTGCCGGACACATGCTCGACCCTATCTTCACCTCCAGCAAACACATCTCCTTCAACCATACCACAGCTCTCCATTGGACGGACCACAGTTGTGTTCACTTCAGCTACAAAACTACCACGACTCACAACCCCCCACAACCTATTCCTCAAAGAAACTGGAACAAAATCCCCACCGACCAACTCATCACATCGCTCAACCAAAACCCTCCAGCCCTCTCATCAGACCCAAACGAAGCTGCCACCAAACTCAAACAATGGATCACTCACAGCGCTGACAAATTAGCACCCCTAAGAAACCACCAGATCAAACAAGATAGCAAAAAGGCCCCCTGGTTCAACGATGACCTTAAGAACTCCAAGAAACTATGCCGCACTCTAGAAAAAACATGGAGAAAAAACCCAACCACTGACAACCTGACCACCTTCAAGGCAGCCACCCGCAAACACCACCAATTGATCCGCGCCACCAAGAAATCAGCACTCAAGGATCGACTAAACAACAACGCCCATAACAGCAAGGAACTATTCAACATCGTCAAAGAATTTACCAACCCCACCGCAGCCTCAAACGACATTACTCCCTCCCAAGACCTCTGCGACTCATTATCCTCTTTCATCTACAACAAAATCGCCGACATACATAACAGCTTTAAGAACACTTCGAAAGAACAGCCCACCCCACCCACCTCCAAAACTAAACCGATCTCTAACAACCTTAACGCCTGGAACCCAATCACCACTGAAGACACCATCCGCCTGATGAACTCCATCCACTCAGGATCGCCAACCGACCCCTATCCCCACCACATCTTCAACAAAGCAGACTCCATCATCGCACCCCATCTCCGTGATGTCATCAACTGCTCCTTCAACTCCGCTACCTTCCCAGAAAGCTGGAAACACGCCAAACTCACTGCCCTCCTGAAGAAGCCCATAGCTGACCTCTCTGAACTTAAGAACTACCGCCCCATCTCCCTCCTCCCTTTCCCAGCCAAAGTCATTGAGAAAGCCGTCAATAGCCAGCTCGCCGCCTTCCTTGAATCCAACAACTCCCTCGATCCCTCACAGTCCGGCTTTCGAGCCAAACACAGCACCGAAACCGCCCTCATTGCAGCAACAGATGACATCCGAATGCTACTGGACAACGGAGAAACAGCTGCCCTCATCCTACTCGACCTCTCCGCCGCCTTCGACACAGTCTGTCATAGCACCCTCATACAACGCCTCAGCAACGTCGGAATACAAGGAAAAGCATTGGATTGGATCATCTCGTTCCTCGCCGGGAGAACCTAGAGAGTCCGACTCCCCCCTTTCAAATCAGGGGCCACCGAAGTCATCTGTGGAGTCCCACAAGGATCATCACTCAGTCCCACCCTCTTCAACGTGTACATGAGTCCCCTCGCATCCATTGCGCGACAACACAACCTCAACATCATCTCTTACGCTGACGACACCCAGCTGATCCTTTCCCTCACCAAAGACCCTAACACCGCCAAAACCAATCTTCATGAAGGCATGAAAGTAGCCGAATGGATGAAAAACAGCCGCCTAAAACTTAACTCAGACAAAACGGAAGTTCTCATCCTAGGATCTTCACCCTCTGCATGGGATGACTCTTGGTGGCCATCGGCCCTGGGTTTAGCACCCATACCCACAGACCACGCACGCAACCTGGGCTTCATCCTAGACTCCTCCCTCTCGATGACCAAACAAGTTAACTCCGTCTCATCCTCTTGCTTCAACGTACTCCGTATGCTCAAAAGAATCTTCCGTTGGATCCCCACCGAAACAAGAAAGACGGTCACCCACGCACTGGTCACTAGCCGACTGGATTATGGAAACACCCTATACGCCGGAACCACAGCCAAATTACAGAAAAAACTCCAACGCATCCAAAATGCATCGGCCAGACTCATATTGGACATCCCTCGCCAAGCTCACATTACCGGCCACCTGAAAGACCTCCACTGGCTTCCCGGCAACAAGAGAATAACGTTCCGTCTCCTCACCCACGCTCACAAGGCCCTCTACAAACTAGGATCCGAATGCCTCAACACACGACTGTCCTTCTACACACCCTCCCGCCAACTAAGATCCTCCAACCAAGCGCTTGCCGCAGTTCCGCGCATCCACAGATCCACCATGGGAGGAAGATCCTTCTCCTACCTGGCGGCCAAGACCTGGAACTCTCTCCCCACTCACCTCCGCCTCACACTGAACCACATTTCCTTCAGAAAGGAACTTAAAACCTGGCTATTCGATTAATAATGCTCCCCCTCCCACAAGCGCCTTGAGAACTTGAACTTGAACTGTAGATTCTTGTGACTGTGCCAATGTACCAGTTAGTTAAAAGTATCCATCTGACTGCACTGAGAAGGGAAGGAAGAGAATTAGAATGAAACATTTTTCCTAGTAAATGTTGCAAATGTTTATAAATGTAGTTATTCATGTATGCTTCTTTTGTTAAAACTGGTAAAGTCAGGATTTTAGAATGAGTCAGGGTAGTGAGAACTCATGCCATCATGACTGACCAATCACGTACAGGTTTTCCTGAAAGATGCTACATCTTTGTGTAGTCTGCCAATAATTAGAGTATAAAATAATGTCCTCTCTGGATGGGGGCTGGCTTTTTCTCAGCTCAGCTGGCTTCTATGGGTTAGGTACGAGAAACGTCCCGGGAGATTGCTGAAGGGGAGGTGCGTCCGAGGAGAGTCAGGGGGAGGTTTCTTGCTTCCACGTCATATCTTGGCACTGCAGGCCACATTCCTTTGAGGTCTATTGAAGGAGGGGCTGTCTCCCTCCTTGTTTGCTCTTTAGACACAGAGATGCACAGAGCAGCAACAGATAGAAAGGCTCTTTAGATTTAGATGCTAAACTTTGAGTTTATGCTTTGACTAATTAATTAGGTCTAAAAAGATTTATTTGTTTTATGCATTTATTTCTCTTAATGGGAGATTTTTGCCAACTATTTAATTATTAATTATTGATTAGCTTTGCAAGACTATTTTTCTTACAAACTCTTTAAGAATTGTGACTGAAATTTTGCGCCACATTTTCTTCCCTACATGTTATGCTTATATGCAGACTGTAATGTGTTCTGTATTATTGATATTTTTCCTGTTTTCCAAATTATGTAACCTGATTGATATTTTACTAATGAATAAAGGGTCGGAGAAAACTTAACTTTTGACTAGAAAATAAAACCCTTTAAATACTCAACAACTCTCTTTATTGGCTTAAAATAATAATTGCATTTTTGAATGTTCATCTTTATTTAAAGTCTCCTGAAATTAATACATGGTGTGAAGGGCCCAGCACCTTTTGAGCGGTAAATTAGAGGCAGCATGAAGGTTTTACATTGAGAAACTACCAGAAGTAATTACCGCTCCATCAACACCACCTGAGAAAGGACATTTATTGTGCGTGGGGCAATCCCACCTGTGAAACTCTCAGCATTTAGCTTTCAAATCTTGATAAAAGTATCACGTTTCTAGCCTTAGGCTCTAATATTGATTAAGGTACAGATACATTATATTAAGCAGAGCATTCTTCAATGCAGCTTTATAGAGCTTCAGTTTTGAACAGTGTTCTTTGTCTATCCAAAAGATCACTAAAAGATTTACGCTTAGATTTATTTTTATTTACAGAGTTTAATATAGCATGAGCTTTACCCGAATTGGGTATAAGAGCACTTTATATAGCACCAGTTACATTTCATGAGGACCCATTCAGGTTTGTTAGGCACGGGGAGATTAAGTGATTTGCCCAGAATCACAGGATGTTCAGCGTCGTTGCCGAGGCTCAAACACAGTTCCCCAGAGTCAAAGTCAACCACCCTAGCCGTTAGGCCAACTCTTTGCTTTCAACTTGCCACTAGACTAGCCATGGAGACAATCCGGAGGCAATCAGTGGTAGTTCAGAACCATTAAAACAAAGCTAACATTCTTGATGAAAGAACTATTCCCCCCTCCACAATGACCCCTCAAAGGAATAGTTCAATGGTAGCCCCACTGAATCACAGCTGCTAAACGCAATATAAAAGTTCTCGATAAACTAAACTCTAGATGTATGGCTTGAAATTAGATAGAAGGTACCAGTGGGAAAACTGTACACAAAGTTTTTCCCATAAATGTATTTTTAAAATAATAGGATTTATATGTGATATATTCTAATGCATTTTATAAATGTTGATTAAGTACTTAAACTGCCTTCTTTCAGTAGCTTTGTGGAATTAACTTATAGGCCCAACCATGTGCCAGAGCCTTACTTCTCGATAGGTAAAGTGTTACTTATTACTCACATCCTAAGATAAGACTATTTCTAAGTAGGGGTATGTCTCTGCACTTCAATCCATCTAGGACCAACTAAACAAAGTGCATTTTTCTTACTTCTATAGACCATAACCTAACTCTTATACACAATATTTTTAAAATGATTGATGCAAAACAAAGCAACTCAGCTAAGCCGCTTTGTACTCCAAAAGGTGTAAGGTCAAAATGAATGGCGTTGTATGCATACATGGAGAAGTGCAAAGGTCAGGACCCTAATTTCAGCCCTAGAAACAATGTCCTGCAACTCTTGGAAATTTGAGAACAAAAAGGGAATAAAAGGCACCCTTTCCTCTCCCGTCATTTAAGAAAATATATGGCTGACCGTGCCAAATCCTCTCAGTTTTTCCCTTCAAACATTGGAATAATAGAGTCTGAGACCTTGAAGATAAGAGTTAAATACATACTGTGTCTGGTACAAGCAATTCACAATTATATTATGCAAAAAGGCCCATATGATGAATGCATGTGTTAACAGCCAGATCACTTGTGATGACTCTACTGTTACAACCCCACATAGAGAGATCGCTTGCAGACGTATTTTCTGTAACCACCCTACATAAGCACTCTTCAGGGTCGGATTGGTAACGCGGGCACTCTGGAAATGACCGAGGGCCGGCAGCCGAGTTCTAGCTGTGGGCTGCTTTTTTGGGCAGCCTGGTGGCCTATTTGGTGCTTGAGTGGCCTTTCTAAAGGTAGATGGGCCGAGGTATCACTACCCTTTCTCTCGCTGGGCCAGCCCATTATTGTATGCTGATTGAGCAGGGGCATAGGGCCTGAGCAGAAGTGATCTCACTTGCATTCATGTGTGGCTCTTTTCATAAAACTTCACTGAAGAAGTGCTTTGCAGAAAGGCAATACGCAAATGTGGGCCATTTTTTTTCAGCGTGCCCTGGACGATTTTTGATCCCAATCCAAACCTGGCACACTTCATAGGGATAAGCAGGACACGTGATATTGACAGTATAACAGAGAATCATGGAATCTAGAATTCAGCATTGCAGTTTTGCCCAGCGTCAACCATATCAATCTTCAGCACAGTGTGGCCTTAGAAATATTCCACAGAATGTGCACCCCAAAACCACCACCATACTATTAGTGTTCCCAAAAAGAATAATACTCCAATCTAGAATATCCATCTCCATTTTCATAATTATTTTTTCTCTCGAATAAAAGCAAACTCACTCTGGCTACCCATCGAGGGTAGCGAACCATCACCAAATCTCCCAAACAAAGCATCAATTTCCTTTTAACCAGATTAATCAATTTTACATGGCAACAAATCCACACAACCACAAAATCAGATTAACTGTGCATATTGTACGTTAAATATACAGTTACCTGTCCTAGAACAATAAAAGCACAACGGTAAGTAAGAAGGAATAGTTAATGAAAAATTGGAAAACGAAGGGACTCAATGAAGCAACAATTTATTAAGATTCTTTTCTTTGTAACGCAACATTTGTGCTTGTGATTTTCATACATTTTTCTTCTATTCATCATTCACATACACAGTTGTTAGCACACTTTCCGCTCCAATTTTTTGAACAGACTGATGTTGGTGACAAATTCTGTGGTACAGTGCTTCGTCAATGTCTCCTCCACCACTTGCTTACAATCCATCTACTGGGTCTCGCCAAATGGATGCTACCCTTACCGAGTCTGTTAGTCTTTTCTACCAACTAATTGTCCCTCTATTTTTACAAAGCTCTGCTTCTTTAACCAGTGGGCAACCTACCAAAAAGGATAATTTCTTCCAAGAGGTCATGCATACTGTTGTGAGTGATTTTGACTTTTGGTCCTCACACAGAAAAAAAACCTTTAAAAAAAAGAAAACACAACAGCATTTTTAAAATTCACCTCCATGACAAAGTTACACTCAATCCATTTCTTCAATAGTATAGGACTATCACAAAGCACATGCCACCTGAAGTACAGACCCATATTATCCAATACTAAGAGTCATTCTCAGGCACCATTGCATGAGAAAGTAGGGAGAAGTTGGATCTTATAAACCTTGCCACTGGACTTGCACACTATAGCCTCCGCCATTTCAATCTCGGAAGACATTCAGGTTGATCAATCATTTTCTTACACCCTCTGCTTGGTTACATGCCTATGGAGACGACCCATTTAAGCTAAATCAATAATTCCACCGCTCAAGTGTACAGGAAGATACCTATAGCCCGAGAGTGGACAGGCTCTTTACCTACACACCCTTTACATTCCTCCTAATAATGTCAGTTATCTTAAAGTACCTATTTGCGGACTGCAAAAAAGCATCTTCTTCAACATTCTTACAACTCCATTCTAAAAATGGCTATCAATCGGTCAATAGGAACCTGAGCACTTCACCGACTTTAGAAAATATGATTCAAATTGCAATTTTTTGCACATACTCTACCACAAATTAGTGCACTGTCATAAGGACCATAGAATGCATGAGGCAACAATTTCTTTTTCAGAAGATGAATGAAACTCATGATCAGGCTGCATTTTAAAACTCAAAACCCCACTGAAATGATCTGCACGCCACAGCAGCAGCAGGTCAATTCCCTCTGTTCAGTCACATAAGGTCTGTCTTCCTCTACCTTTAAAATATCTGAATCAAGTGCTCCTGTCAACTCCTCGCCATGTGGTATACTGAAATAAGTATATCACCAACTGACAGGCCTAAAGGTAGCAAAAGAAGTTTGATCCTTTAAAAGTGACGGTAAATACATTTGGTGGAATGCAGACTGAGCTTTCCACCCCTTAGTAAAGGGAGTGGGACGTTACATTTAATTTGTATCGGGCAAGGGACCTTGGTACACCTCTACATTGTTAAGTTCTTTAAATCCAAACATATAACTATATAACACATTGGGACTTCTGAACAATTACAACAGGTGTGAGCCATTCGAAAGTGTCTATTGGCACAATCTCTACTGTTACCAAACACCCACATTTTATGCAAGGCTTATCTCCTTTAATGTGTACATTTCTGACCTTGTACACCATGCTCAGAAAACCTCTTTTTAAATAATTCTATGCTGGAAGCCCTACGTGTTTCCAAACCTTCCCTCCAGTGAACACATCTGGAATCATTGCAAATCATTTTTAGACTCTAATTAAGGTTGTATAATAAGAATACATATAGCAAACCTTGGTCATAAAAGTATTCTCATCTCTCCTCCATTAGGCGTATCCCTTCAATAACACGTCGATCTTACCTTTCACATGCCTTCCTATAGAGGTGTTACCCTAATCAACAAAGTCCACCTTGTCAATCAATTATCACATATTTTCATCCACAGCACTGATAAACACCTCAATGGACGCAACTGTATTTAGCGAACCAGAGTCGATTAGAACATTTTTCACTGTACCAAGACTCATCACACGGACGTGCGCTCAAATTTTAATCTACAAATGTTTCACCTACAAAATTAAATTCACAGTGCCTCATCTGTGTCACCTGTCTCTTTGCGCTTGACCTCACTGACATGTGCTTTACATAAGCAGCTGATATCTTTCTACCTCCTGCTCTTTCAATACTTCTCCCTCAGTGCATTTCTTGTCTGGTAGCACAGGAACAACAACACACCACCACAACACATTTAGCCCCTTTCTTTTATTAACTTAATGTCTGGAATGCCTAGTACTTCCTGCTGTACTCCCATATTTTCATCATAGTGCCTAACATCTCTCTTTCCTCAAATGTTTCTTGCTCCTCACATCCTACGACGACACTCAATTCTTCTGGCTTTGCAATCACAAACTGTAAAGCATAATTACTAGCAGACCACTGCAACTTTTCTATCTAGAGTTCATGTGCTTTCAATGGGACCCCTAATAGCTCACTTAACAACTGCAGTACATTTACAAAATTACAACAGTGTCCTATATACACACAGATATTGTGCCATGGTTCCATTTGGCGCTTGTCCCCAAAAACACACACAAATGTAATCTCGTTAAGCTATTACAATGGTGTTTTTATCAAAGCTCATGTCAAGCAGGAAAACACTGTTTCATCCTCTAAATCCCTTAATCATCTTCCTCTGGAAAATATTTCACATCCATTGAACCTCAGCACTAAAGTAATGCAATACAGACCCCCGGCATTACCATCCCCCACCCATCCAAAAGATATCCCTTAAAAACAACCTCCTGTTGTTCTCAGGGCGCTTCTTGCACCCTTGATATGGCCAATGAAACATGTGGGTGTGAAAAATGACTACACATGGTGTGGGCGTAACTCCTGGCACCTGGGAAGCAGATAACTGGCAGCACACGTGTAAACGATGTTCTTTCTGTGTACTATAGTCAATACAAAATACTCCATATGCTACCAATGTAGTAATTCAAAATGGAGTCACTTTAGCCTCCAGCTGTTTCTACTGTTCTCCACAGTACTAGTACATGTCTATGTGATCTTCCAGCCTCTGTATACTGAATCATAAGTGCTGTACCTAGACTCCAGGATTATTATTATTATTATTATTATTATTATTATTGTGAAATTTATAATGCACTCAGTTACCCAGGGGCATCCCGGCGCAGTACAGAAACAAGAAAGAAGCACCAAAACAATCACTACACTGGAAACAGATGGGTCTTCAAAAGTTTCCTAAAGGGTAGGATCTTAGGCTCTGAACGGATCTTAAAGGGAAGGGAGTTCCACAGTGCAGCCACTTGCACTGAGAAGCGCCTACCCCCAGAGCGAGCTCTCTTTACTCTAGTTGACTGCAGGAGCGGTCTTTGGTCCGAACGCAGTGGGCGTGTGGGCTTATAGGGGCGTGCCATGGGGGCAAGGATAGGCGGGCCCTTGCCATGCAGGATTTTATGAGCCGTACACAACGCCTTAAATTTCACCCGTTCCCTAACGGGGAGCCAGTGAAGCATTTTCAGGGCTGGGGCAGCTGAGTGTCTTCTGGGAACGTCCATCAATACTCTAGCCGCTGCGTTTTGTACCTGTTGGAGGATTTTCAAAGTCGCTTCGGGAGCCCCCAGAAACACCGCATTCCCATAGTCAAGCCTCGACAAGATTAGACCACGAATCAAGAGCTTCCTAGCTGGATCAGGGAGCAGTGGTAAAACCTTGCGAGCTGACCGAAGCAAACCGAAGCACACCCCTGCGGTCTTCCATGCATGGGTCCTAAAGGAGAGATCTTCCTCCAACCATATTCCCAGGGTCTTGATCTCCTTCTTGGGGGGCGGAGGGTCACCCAAGGACCGGGGCCAGCAGCTAGCAATTATGGAGGGACTAGATTTTCCCATGAGCATCAGCTCAGTTTTCTCCCCATTTAACTTGAGGGCAGAGTGGGACATCCAACGATGGACATTAGCAAGACAGTCATGAAAGACTTCTGGCTGTTCCGCCAACTGAGTGAGCCCCACCACCAGCTGAGTGTCATCAGCATAGCTAATGAGCTTCACTCCCGAAGGGGCGACCACTCTTTCAAGCGGAGTCATATAAATATTAAATAAAGTAGGGCTCAAAGAAGAGCCCTGCGGGACTCCACATTGAAGAGGGAACCAGGCCGACTGTTCTACCCCTTCCCACACTTGATAGCCACGGTTAGAAAGGAAGGATTCAAGCCATTTCAAGGCCAACCCTGTAACACCCACCTCTGACAGACGTTGGAGGAGCACCTGATGGCTTACGGTGTCAAAGGCAGCACTCAAGTCCAGGAGGATCACTGCCACTGACCCTCCTGAATCTAGAATGCTCCTAGCTTCCTCCACTACTGCCAGTAAGGCTGTGTCCGTTCCCTGACCAGGGCGGAAGCCCGTTTGGGAGTCTCCCAGCAGATGATGGGACTCAAGATGGAAAGAAAGCTGGCGATTGACCAACTTTTCTGCGACTTTAGAGAAGCCGGGCAGAAGTGAAATAGGCCTAAAATTGGCCAAATTGGAAGAGTCTAATGCTGGTTTCTTCAATAATGCTTTTACCACCGCTTTTTTCCACCTCTGAGGCACTGTGCCCTGGGAGAGTGAAAGGTTGATGAGGTCAGTAAGTGGAGAGGACAAAGTATCTGCCACTAGTTTGAGGTATTTCATGGGCACTGGGTCACTAGGCGACCCACTCTTCATCCCTTTCAAAACCTGTCTGACCTCTTCCTCTGAAAAGGGGCCGAAGGAGGACAGCTCGGCGGGGCATATTACCGGGCTAGAGTCCAACTCGGGGAGCTGAGATGTCGCCGGCAACGAGAGTAGGATCTTCTCTATTTTTGAGTGAAAGAAGTCCGCGAGTTGTTCGCATTTTTCCTGAGGGTTGTCGTACACAACTGGAGGGACTGGGGCTTTCAGGAGTTCCTTAAAAATTTTGAAGGATTCCCCTGATGAGTTGCTTGCCTTCTCAATCCTATCGCTGAAGAAGCTCCTTTTGGCATCCTTCAGCGCATTTTTATATTTCCTCATCGCTCTCTTATAATCTAATCGACAGTCTTCCATCCGCTTTCTCCTCCATGCACGTTCTAGTCTCTTGCATAGAGTTCTGAGACCCCTAAGTTCTGGGGTGTACCATGGAGCGGAGCCAACTCTACTTTCCCTAATAAGCCTTCTCTTTTTAGGAATAAATAAATCCAAGGATTTAGTCAGCCAGTTACCTATGTGCTGGTCAGCAATAATGGGGTCAGTGACAGGGGGAGGATGGGTTCTTGCTAACTCTGCCACCCAATTGTCCACTGGCAACCTTGACCAGAGTCGTTCTCCTGTATGCTGTCTAGGAGCGGAATCTCTCCACTTCCCCAGTTGCCATGTAAGAGGGACTAGATAATGGTCTGTCCAGGGGAGCGCCAGCGGCTGGAGGGCTTGCAGGTTCTCAAAGTTGGCAAAAACAACATCCAGCTGATGGCCCCTGTTGTGGGTACTACCGACATTCACAAGATGGAGATCAAGTGCAGCCAGCATGCTTTGTAGATCTCTCACCACTACATCAGAGGGATCATCAAAATGTAGGTTGAGGTCCCCGAGGACTGCGAAGTTGGAGGATGCGGCAGCCAAGGGTATAACTGCCTCAATCAAAGAGTCAACGAAATTACCGAACGTTGCGGGAGGCCGATACACGAGAAGGCCAGATAAAGAGATAGTGGGAGAGAGGCGTAGGGAAAACTGACAGCCTTCCGAGTTGTTAATGGTACAATCTTCCGCTTTGCATACATATTCATCTCTGTACATTATAGCCACTCCTCCCCCCCTCCCGCTCGGCCTATCCAGATGGTATATAGAGTATCCTGAGGGAAGGGCTATAACAATATCTGGGTCAGAGCAGGGAGCTAGCCAAGTTTCCGTAAGGAACAAGACGTCAAAATTGTAATCTAGCATCAGGGTGTTAATTTCCGTTGCATGACAAGGTACGGACCTGCAATTAGGCAAAGCCATGGACAACGAAGTCCGGTCCTTACAGGAGTAGCTTGCGCCACATACAGAACATTGATCATATGGGGCCCCTTCTACCCACTGATAGCTACAGCTGGAATGTCTGGGAGTGCGTAGCGACAGCAAGGTATCCCTAGAATACCTGAATGTAGAGTCCGTATGGGCAAAGGTGTTAAGCAGAGTAACATGCCCTGTGGCCGTCTGGGCCCGGACGGGCCCAGACGGGCTTAACTCTGGCGAAACTCCGGCGATATTCCGGTGATGACGCTGATGACGCTGCGTGATGACGCTGCGCGTCAGCATGGCTGACTTTATGTACGCCGAGCGCCTGGAGACTATCGCGCTAACCGCGCCGCCGGCAGTGTCCCCCCTCCCAAGATGGCCACCACAGCGAGGCAATGGGCAGGGACCCCCGAAGAAACGCGGTGATCTACAAATTAGAGTGGGGGTAAGGTGGCAGCAGTGCGAGTCAGCGAGTGGCCTTATTTAAAATCAAGGCAAAAGGTAAAAAAATAAATTAAACAATATGACAAAAACTGGGCTTTTTAAAATAGAATTAAATTGTGCAGCTTGCAGCAAGGAGGCTGTAATGCGCGGGCTTTCTTAGCGTTCTGATTTTAAGATGGTAAGGGAGCTCACCTGCAGGACGCCTGCCTTTATGCACGCCGAGCGCCTGGAGGCTATCGCGCTAACCGCGCCGCCGGCAGTGTCCCCCCTCCCAAGATGGCCACCACAGCGAGGCAATGGGCAGGGACCCGCGAAGAAACGCGGTGATCTACAAATTAGAGTGGGGGTAAGGTGGCAGCAGTGCGAGTCAGCGAGTGGCCTTATTTAAAATCAAGGCAAAAGGTAAAAAAATTAATTAAACAATATGACAAAAACGGGGCTTTTTAAAATAGAATTAAATTGTGCATCTTGCAGCAAGGAGACTGTAATGCGCGGGCTTTCTTAGCGTTCTGATTTTAAGATGGTAAGGGAGCTCACCTGCAGGACGCCTGCCTTTATGCACGCCGAGCGCCTGGAGACTATCGCGCTAACCGCGCCGCCGGCAGTGTCCCCCCTCCCAAGATGGCCACCACAGCGAGGCAATGGGCAGGGACCCGCGAAGAAACGCGGTGATCTACAAATTAGAGTGGGGGTAAGGTGGCAGCAGTGCGAGTCAGCGAGTGGCCTTATTTAAAATCAAGGCAAAAGGTAAAAAAATAAATTAAACAATATGACAAAAACGGGGCTTTTTAAAATAGAATTAAATTGTGCAGCTTGCAGCAAGGAGGCTGTAATGCGCGGGCTTTCTTAGCGTTCTGATTTTAAGATGGTAAGGGAGCTCACCTGCAGGACGCCTGCCTTTATGCACGCCGAGCGCCTGGAGACTATCGCGCTAACCGCTCCGCCGGCAGTGTCCCCCCTCCCAAGATGGCCACCACAGCGAGGCAATGGGCAGGGACCCGCGAAGAAACGCGGTGATCTACAAATTAGAGTGGGGGTAAGGTGGCAGCAGTGCGAGTCAGCGAGTGGCCTTATTTAAAATCAAGGCAAAAGGTAAAAAAATAAATTAAACAATATGACAAAAACGGGGCTTTTTAAAATAGAATTAAATTGTGCAGCTTGCAGCAAGGAGGCTGTAATGCACGGGCTTTCTTAGCGTTCTGATTTTAAGATGGTAAGGATACCCCGTTACTCACAGCACACGCTTTTGTATTGGACCCTTCTGATTCAGACGTAAGTTATTAACTACACGTCACACTGCGGGAGTTTGGGGCTTTGCACCAGTTTGACGCACATGTAACTGGCCATCTATGAGGTGTTGCAGACGCACGCACATCTCCTCTCCTTGGCTGTGTGCAGGACTGCACATCTCGGGTGGTAAACGGGCAGCTCGATGAAGGCCACACAGTGGTAGACAGTGTGCAGAGGTTTTCACTCCAACCAGAGACGTTTTAAGGCATGGGCAAAGTGGTCACTGGCCCAGGGTCCCAGCCTTTTAAGGGGCCCCCTGATACAGCCAGCTCTGTTCTGCAGAGTCTTGCCCGGATGACCTTGAATAATTCTTAAACATATTGTTTTAAATACCGTTTTCCTTTAATTTATTTTAAAATGGGTGAAGTGTGAGTCTATTACAGACATTTTGCGGTTTTGTTTATGATTCATGCAACATTCATAAAAGTTTTTTTATTTTAGATGAAACCAGGACCTCACATATGAGAAATGGGAGGGTGTCACAGAGATTATTTGCAATAGTAATATTAGTGAGCTGCTGCTGTGTTACAATACTGAAAACACACATCACTGTCCCTGAATATTAGATGTAAACACGTTTAGAATTTGGAACAGTAGTGACTCGGCCCAAGTGGGAATGAATGAGCTGAAACTGGATCATAAATTCAAAGCTGTCCCGTACAGGGATCCCAAAATACGTTTGGCCCAGGGCCCCCAAAATCCTGAAGATGTCCCTGACTCCAACCACAAGAACACAATGACATAAGTAGTGGTACATTTCACCTCACCACAGACATACATGACAGAACGTGACAGACATTCCGCATTACAATGCCCTGCACAAGTAAAACATCATTACTACCTGCAGTCGAAAACCCTTGGTGCAGTAAAGTGTTTACAGGTGTTGTTCTCGCAGACCCCCAGCCCCTTGACTGTAGCTACAGCGCATGCGCGTGCCTGTCGGCAGGGTACATTAATCAATAAAGATTCCAGTCGCGCGCTTCCCGCCGGCTTTGAAGGAGGCACGTGTGGGGCCCGCCTGAAGCTTCCTCAGATGGCGGAGCGGCCACGCAGCCGGAAGTCGGCTCTCGCAAAGTACCGCGCACTTGAAAGGGTGTTTCGAGCAGTTATTTTGAAAGGAATGTTGTTGTGTTTGAGCAGCCACGGACAGTCCTGTCAAGTGTCACGCAATGCGTGTGACACTCACGCATTTCAGTGCGGTGATCCGCATCACCGCACTGAAATGAAATGTCACGCATTTGCCACCAACGCGCCTGTCACACTGTGCCCGTGGCTCTCTGACTGCTGCGAGGTGCGCCTGTGCCTGTCCGTAACGTTAACACACTGACACTGCCTGCAGCTGAGCTCTCTGAGACTGAGCCGGCCGTGCGGCTACAAATGTATCAACACACACTCTGCCAGCCAGGGCCTGTTGCCCTGGAAACAGAAAATGCGGCAATTCACGGGCGGCGCCAGCAAGGCTCATGACACAGGCCGGGGCCGGAATCAGGATGTGCGGCGGTATGCCGTCACGTCCGTCCGGGCCACAGGAACAGGAAGCTAGGTAAGCGACGCGGGCGGGAAGTGCAGGCTGCCTTGCTCACACTCACAGCCATCATGGGGCTCCGGCCGCATGGATTGCGGCGGCGCCGCCGCCTGCGCCCGCCACCGCCGCGGCGGCAAACTGGCCAGCAGCTGAGGAGAGCCCCACCAGGAGGAGCCGTCCCGGTGGGGTGTGTGTGAGTGTCCCGGTCCCCGGAGGAGTACAGGGGCTGCTCTGCCTGGCCCAGCAGAATCGATGAAGACAGCACCACTGCTGCTGGTGAGTGAGTCTCTGGTGCATTGAGGCACCAGGGTTCATGATTGTTGATGCACTCTTGGGCTGCTTTGAGGCACTAGTAGAGTGCACGACCAGTCTCTGTGGGTTCGTGGGCTGCTCATTGGGGTAGCCAACGTGCGTGCCCGGGGGCGGTGGCCCCACTTCCCTGCCCGGCACCGCCTCACAATTATCATTGTAGGCCGCCGGATGAAGTCTTGCCAATGTTGTCTCAGTAGTGCAAGAGTGCCCCCCGCCCTCCGTCCCATGATCTGCCCCCTCGCCCCCTCACTTGGAGCGCACACTGACCTCCTGGGCCCCTCAGAGCAGTGCCAGGACCCTGCAGCTCCTGTCCAGGCTCTCTGTCCCATCACACGTTCGGTCTCCTTCCATTTCTGGTGCTCTGCAACAGTTTCAAGAAGTTCTTGGAGTTTCTTGTTGCTCAATTGGCTGTAATTTCTGATATTTAGAAGTTTCTATTGTCTTAATTGCATGATTTTTGCTAGCGAGAAAGTGTCACTCATAGTCGTTGAAATGTCACTCATAATTTCACTAAAATTTTGAAAATGTCACACATGGCAATCTGAAACCTTGGCAGCTATGCACGGATGCAAGAGGCATACGGAGGAAATATACTGATGTTGTCGAAACAGGCTTGAAATGGCGGCATTCCATTTTCAATGTCACTGCGTCACTCTTCCGCATTGTAAAGGTACAGAGGCCCCTTGAAGCTGCAGGGGACGGGACATATTGAGATCATCAGACCCCCATTTAAAAAGCACAGTGGTTACAAGGGGTGGGTGGCAAATGCCTGTGGTTCCTCTGTAAGTCTGTCTCTGATGGTGGTCACCTTGAAGCTCAGAGCCCTACTGGAAATAATAGGATCTCTTAGTAACCTTTCACAAAGTCGGCCAAATCTATGAAAATACTGCAGTCACTCCTTTCAGTTCAGCACACCTTATTTTGGTTCAGTGTGTTTATCACCGAAGGGCATTGCTGGGTTGAAAGATAACTTATGTGCATTAACTGCACAAGTATTTAATACATTTAGACATGGATCCTGGAGCAAGATTTCCAAAAGACAGTGGAAACTTTGAAGGAGACAATAAATATAATGAAACGATCAGGGCAGTGTAAAAGGATTGGCACAGGAGAAAGACATTTTCCGGCGAAATCTGATGGTCTGAATGGCAGAGAATAATTTGATGCCCCCCCGCACGTGCTTCCAGAGGTGATCTATAAGTGCCTTTGGTGTGCTATTTCTAGAAGGTATTCAGACCTCATCGAGCTACACTCTAGCAAGGAAAAGATGATGTAGGCATAGCAGGAGTATTGTATATGCTGACATCATACCTGAGAAAGACAGAGAGCTGCAATAATGTAGTGAAATGGGCACAGAGAGAGAGAAGGCAAATGGTGTGTGAGGTCACACTGTTTCTACCCCAGCCATGGGTAACGCTTTGTCCAGCTGGACCTCATTTGTGTACACAGGCGATGAGGATGCACTTGTTCACTGGCTCATTCCTACAACGCCTTCTACTGGCACCTTCACCTGAAAAGCCACCCCTACATTTACAAGTGTTGTGCCAAAGAAGTATGGTATAGCAATGCCTTTTTCCAGTGTCCTAAACCAAAATGCAAAGTTGCACACATCAGTAGATCCCGAGAAAGGTCAAAACAGAAAATTACACTGAACATCCCTTGGAACTGATACCTTAAGATCTCCTAGTTGCACACCTAGAACACATTCAGACTCCTACAGATTAGTCATAAACAGCACAATGAATGAACTGCAAAACATGTAAGAGGCAGGACAAAAACTGACCTGCACCAACCTTCTTTTCTCCCCTGAATGGTGTATTTGGCACCCCACTTCTTAGACTAACAATTTTAGTCAACCTTCCTGCTTCAATTTCATCCATGATTAAAAAACAGTTTTTGGGGATGGAGCTTGGCCAGCAGCAGGATGGCTGGTTTCTGAAGAAGCTCCTGGGCACAGCTGCATACACTATTGCGATTAAAATGGCTATCGCTACTCTTGACGACCCTTATGGGCAGCCTGATGGGTTCTTCAATGTATGGCACGGGAAGAGGGGAGAATGTTCCTGAATGGGAGCTTTCAGTGGATGTACACGACCCTACAGCACTGCCTTGTGACCGGTCCCAGCGTGAGAGGGCGCCTAGAGGCTTCTCCTCCCCTCTGTGCATCCTGGGTTACAACCTACGGCAGAGGGGATATCTCAGGTCTGCTGAGATGCTGGTTCTACCAGAAACCACGCAGTACTACGATCTCATAAACTGCCTCGCATCCCCACACTCCTGCCGGTATCATTTCAAACTGAACAAGTTCGAGAGTGCTGGCAAAGCTCATGGCGCACCATGGGACATGCATCCCTGAAAACACGTCACATCGGGAGCTCCTGCTGATTGCCACTTGCAAATAATCAATAAGAAAATGGACACTTGTAACTGCGTTGCAGTGGTTCTCTTAGACAACCCTCATAAACGCTATGTTAGTCTCGGTTGCGGTTTATATAGTTTCTCCGCCCCACATATGCGTTATGGCATTATCATCTTACTTCAATTCCGCCATCTTTGCTTGGGCTGGACGCTGACTGATAACATCTTCAGCCTCCCTGGATATTGCCATTTAGCCTGGTTTTGTTCCATTGCGTAACATGCGTATTTAGAAAAGCGCACGTTCACCCAAGGATATCTTGGCGCTGAATAACAGGGGCTGTATTATGCATTGTCATTGTTTGTGCCCGGTGCACCTTTAAAAAGGTGCGCCGGGCGCAGACAATTACAATGCGCCCTATTAGGATGCATGTGCTGCCCCGGGTGCATTAATGTGTGAACACAAAGCAGCTGCTCCGTGGTTTCACCGTGCAGGTGGCACCCGCCTTCACTTTTACAGGTTAATAGAGATCCCCTTGCAGACTGGTGCAGTCAGTGACTACACCCACTTGCAAGGGGATGTCTAGACCCCCTGCAGAGGGCTTCTCTCACGTTTTAAATGGCGCAGTGTCAGTGCGCCACCTGAGGAACGGGCGCAGAGTCAACGGAATTCCCTCTTTGGCATAGGGCATGCCACTATGCAAATGAGGGAACACCCTCTGAAGGTAGCGCTGGCACTTTAAGTGCGGCAGCGCTACTGGTATTAGTAAAGGGGACGCACAAGCTTCTGCACCCCCTTCTATAATACCAAAGTGCCCCGGGGCGCGCAAAGCGGGTGCAAACGCCAATTACGCCCACGGGCACTTATTGTAATACGGCCACAGATTTTTATTGTTACTCATCTCAATGGTACTCATTTTATCGACCTCAGAAGGATGAAATGCTGAGTGAACCTGCCTGGATTTGAACCAGTGACCAGAGACTGAACACAGGCCCCTACAGTGGACGCATAGTTAAGAAGATTGCTACCTGCTCTCGCATGACCATCATTGGAAGACACCACAGCTAATAAGGCACCTGTTAGATTTGTGTATAACTCACCACTGATTCTCTTGCTTTTTGGCTATATTGTAAAGTTAGTTTCATCCCGTGACACCAGTTATTTAGTCTCAGAGGTCAGTTATGTTGATGGAGACTCTGTACTCTTTTATTGACACCAGTGACACTCTGCAGATGTCTAAGTCCTCCCACCAACTAACATTCTCTTACTTTGTGAATAAAATTTCTAAGACACAGTTGCTAACAAAGACAGATATGGCCATTGTTACTTTAAATGCAAACACAGAAGTGCAGGTACTTGCTATTCAGAGTTCTTGTTCGCCCCTGAAAAGTGCTGGTACTCTCCCATTAAATGTATTGCAGCAGTGCTAAGAAGTGCAGGTATTCTCCCTGTCAAATGAAAGAAGTGCAGGTACTCAGTACCTAAGAGTAACTGCCTATTGAAAGCATTGTTTAGAAGTAATTAAGGGTGCTGACAGTATAGACCTTTTTGACAAGCAGTATGTAAAACAAATTTTGATTGGATCATTTGAAGAGTCAATTTGAAAAGATTATATAGGTATTTATAAAAAGGATCCCATTCAAGGAAATGGCTACAAATATGGATCTGATCTGCTCTCACTGGAAGGGATTAATCCCTCAGCAATCCAGTAAATTATCAAACAGATGAATTTGTCTTGGGCAACTTGGAATTATGTTTAGGCTTAACAACAGCTGGTGGGCTACTAAGTTGTGTCCTTTTTAGATCTGACTTTTGAAGCAGCTGTAACCGTCATGCCAGACTATTGCTTTCCAAAACAAATCATACATAGTATATGTAAATACATACCTATAGGGGCTTTTGTCAGCAGGTTTCATGTATTGGTCTACTGAACTGTCATTAACATTTTGCTAAAGGCCCATCACAGCATACTGCTTAGGACAATGGGTCAGCGCACTTTACATGTTGGCTTCCTTCACTTTCAATATCTGCACAAAGCTTGCCATTGATCACACCTGCTGAAAAATAGTTCCTTTCTCTTCAGAGACAAAGCTTTTCGAAATTGTGCCTTTTAAATCTATTTTAGTATACGTTCTTTTTTAAAAACTGCTATTTTGCTTGCCCTTCTGGTGCCCAGTTACATGACAAATTATTTCTTGTCTCCTCTTTAAAGAGGGTTTCATACAGGTTTAAGTGACATTGTGACACTGAAGTTACCTGAAATGTAAGTGCTTGGTTGAGTAATGATTTCTTTTTGTCTCCTTCATTAAAATAAAATAATGGGAAAATATATTCCACAACTGATCGGCTCGCTTCTTAAAGAAACACCTCTAGTTAAACAGCCACAATAGTGAATGTTCTTTTTAATTGGACATTTTTTTTATTACAAACATCTGGTGTTCTTACTTAAGCGGCAGTCTGTTTTCTTTCTATTTTTGGGGCCTATGCTTACACAGCAAAATGTAAAAACAAATAAACAAAAAATAGAACAACTTTTGCACTAGCATATCAAGGCCAGACCTACTGGCTTTTCCCATGTTTGTTTTAAAATGTTTCTTGCAGCAGGGTGCAATTCACTCCTTAGCTTGGTGCTACTGTAAAACGGGATAAGAAAGATCCGGCATGTCAGAGTATTTTTTCTGATAGATGTAAGCTTTAAATGTTTTTTAAATATGTGCTGGTTCGACTGAGATCCTTTGCAGAGGATGTTAAATTACTTCCGGAGAACAAGTGAGATTTCAGGTAAGCTGCTCTCCATGGATCAATGTTCTATTTTATGGGAGCTAGCTAAGAGATCTTTATGTAAACCAGACTCTGTTAGCTTTTTTGTGGACTTTAAAATCACTTTTGACTCCATAGATCGTGTCTTACTAGGGAGGAATTAAGAGCCTTGAAATACCACCTGGACTACTCTTTAATAATTCAAACACTACACAGGGAAACTTTAATAAGGTTGGAATTATCAATAAGTGGACCTTAAACTAATACATTTAGTACTAAGGATGGCCCGTAAGCAAGGCTGTGCTTTTGCTCATTTATTACTTAAGTAATTGATTTTTGATATCCTGAATGCAATTAGAAACACCAATTCCTTTTCTCAGAAAATAAATGTTTTTAATTTACACTGCCTTTTATTTCCAGATGGTTTTGCTTCTCTATATTTGAAATCTATAGGTGTCCAGAGGAACATTAGATAAGTATTTTAGAAAAGAAATTGGAAGCTTCTTTGGTGCCTAGGTGATAAGGAAATGAAAATAGTTGGCACATGTTGTTATTTCGGCAAGTTGTTAAACTAACTCAGGACCCCCATATAGAGATGATAAAACCAAACGCTGTTTCTCCTCTTGTTGGTCTTCTTCAATGTAATGCTTGCTATGAGGCTTAGTAACACAACAACTGATTGAAGCCATAATTGTGAAAATTATTCCCGCAGCCCTGAATGGACCAAATGTATAGACCGTTTAGTAAAACAAATTCATTCAAAGAGAACTGAACGGCATTTAATGAAATATGCTTTTAATCTCCTTAAATCCTCAATGTTGCAGGTTTAGAGGTTGGAGTTGGGACCAGGGGCGGTTCCTCCAATAGGGCGGAAGAGCGTCGCCCCACTGCTTTCTCGCAGTGCAAGAAGCAGAAAGATAAAATGTTATTTTAAATACCATTGTATGTTTCTGCTTCTCGCACTGCGAGAAAGCAGAAGGGTATGCCTGGTAGGGGGCAGGCGAGGAGTGGCTTCCCCAATGCTACGGGCCCTGACTGTTTGGTTGGCTCTCTGGGGTCGACCAAACCAGTCATGCGCACTCTGGACTTTCTCTATGTAGGCTGCGGGGCGGAAGGCTGCCTTCTTTCTATTCCTGCCAGGGGCAGGAGAGAATGAAAACACGGGACCCGGCCAGGAGCGGAGGCGGCGTGAGACCCGGTAAGGTACGTTTTTTATTTTTAACCACCACCACCACGAGTCGTGCCAGCCGTGACAGGTTGTGAATTTCAGCTGGGTAAGGGTTATCAAAATTATTTTCAGTTTAAGATACTCCTTCTCACCTACGCAATCTGCACTTACCTTCTTCAAAGAGGCATCCTCCCCTCCTTCATCCGCAGTGAGACCCACCAGCTAGATATTGCACAACAGTTCATCGTAAAGTTTGGCTGAGTGCCCAGTCTCATTTTTGCACTTTGCGCCCTTCCCAGGGTTTTCCTTTCTGTGCAACACTTGCTAAACCTGTGGCAAAGTGTTGAAGACTGCAAGATCCCGACCTGGGCTAAATTAACTCCAGAAGTTATCCTAAACAATGCAAAATAACTGAATACTGAAAAATACAGAAGCAGAGCCTGCTCCATAGCAGCCCCCAGGGGCCCATAGACACCTCCCTTTCATTTAATAATAGTGCTATAGACAAGAAACATTACTAAGAAGAAAGCATTCTTATTTGTAAAGTTTTTCAAGATTACATGAAGTTGCGGTTCTTTTGTCAGCCGCCTCCACACCTATGCGCATGCGACACCAGGCCTTTGGGAGCGGGCCGGGAGTGTATTAAAGTCATTACTTTGAGGTGCGCTCTACATCCAGGCGCGCGCAGGCACTGACGCAGCCATATGCTGTTTACCGTTTTATGAGTCCACCCGGGTGCGCGCGTCATAAACAGAGCCCGCACTACTTCCCTCGGAGGGACGGCTCTCATTAGGCGCGAGGAGAGCTGAGCCAAGCAGGCTGCCGGGTGAAGGCGCCTTTGGGCAGACGACGCAGTGGCAGCGGAGGGATATCTTACCAAGAAGTAATGAGCGCAAAGTGCTTTGCTACTCAGAAAACACAATCTTAAAATCCGGATAAACTGACGAGACTTGGAATTCCTGGAAAAAGAACATTTACAATTTTAAAAGGCCAACTACAGCATTGAAGCAAAAAGAAAATAACATTAATGCTCAAATTGAACAAATTGCAAGGTAAATAACTTACAGGATCGCACATGTATCTGAGCAAGTATTCAACCTTGTTCAATATGCAGCAAGTTACCCCAAGGCTTGGAGCGCTAGCCCAAAAACCATGTCCACACCAGAACTTTCAGGGTAATAACCTGTTTTTTTTATATACCTGATAACGAAGCGTTGTGGCTTAGTATTAGTATTGTTGTAAGTAACATTGTGATATAACTAGGGCCACTGGAATTATGCGGCAGGGGATGGACAAATTATGCGGTAGGGTTGAGTAAATTATGCCGCAAGAAAAGGCAAATTATGCAGCATAATAAGGCACATTTTGTGATAGTATTATTAAATTATTTTGTCATTGTTACACTTGTAAACAATGTATGGACATTGGTTGCACCTAATTAGTACCAGTTTAACACACAAATATAGCAATAAGCAACAGAAGGGTGACCAGTCTATCTTTGTAAAGGACCTTCCACTGCACAACAGCACGTGTCAGTGCATTTTAATAACTTTTGAACCGTTTGTGCTAGAAACAATTTTGTTTGTTAAAATCTGCAGATTATGCAGCCAAAAGTGCCACATGTAGCAAATCTAAAATTATGTGAAAAACAGTGCACCCACACAATCGCATTATTCGAGCGGCCCTGGACATAACCACATCTAATGGAGAGGCTAAGCCCTAAACCTTAAAATCTGGAGAGTGAGATTCAAATTGGCTCTGGGAAGCTTCCAAACCACATTGCTCTCAGTACTTGAAATTATACTCATGAGCAATGTAATGAAATAATACCTCAGCAGTCACCTTCACCTACCCATCATGAACTAACCTACCTCCTTATTAATACATATGTTTCTATAGAAGAAATGCATTCTATTAAAATAAATACATGACACTCAATTTAATGGCCTCCGAGAAGATTAAGGGCTGAGTCCGACAAGCCAGGGAACTAACGTCTCGCCTTTAGGCCACACAAATATCAGCAGAAACCATTGAACATGCTAAACCCTTTTCACTGTCACCTCTTTGTTCAATGTGTCATCTTCAAGCCTATGACACTATCATTCCACCAATGTTCCGACCAAGTCGGCAACTTCTTCTCTACCTCATTGTCAAACCAGTGACACTGTCATCCATTTGATTATCCTCAACACTACCTCTTCTCCATCTCCTAGATTTTCATCCCTCAGTACCCTGCACTACTATCACTTCTGTACCTCATCTTCCCACACAGGACAATTTCGTCTCAACCTCTATCCTCACTTCCTGGAACTTTTTAGTTATCAATAATTTAATTCTAGGCACCATTGCAAATCGCGTCCAGTCGTTTCTGAAACCTGGATGCAAAATTAGAGGTTGCTCTGGTGCTAGGCCCATTGAGACTTCAGATTCCACTTCAGAGCCCTGGCACAGTCAATAAACAGGATGCAGCAGGCTAGCAGGCCAAGAAGCCTCAGGACTGCTCTCACCGAGATTCAGGACCGAGTCTGAAACATCAGGATCATATCCCCAAAGTCTTGGACTGGTTTAAATGGAAGAAAGGCCTTGAACTCTACTATATCCAGGACAGATCCAATTAAACTAAGGCTCAGCAGAGGAGTCAGGTGTGAATTTGTCCTTCCATAGGTAGGTATTTAGAGGACTAAGATCTAAGATAGGGTGAAGCACTACATCCTTCTTTGGTAAAAAGAAATAGTAAGAGTAGCAACAATCTCCTGTTTTGGGGTCCAGAATCCTTTCGATGGCTCCTTTGGAGAGCACACCTAGCACCTGTTTCAACAGAATGGACAGGAGTTCCTCTGAGATTCGCTCTGATGAGGGGGATAGATTCGGCAAAGCAAAAATGAGATGTAGGTTATAACTAAGGCGCCCAGTTTTCAGTTTTTACTGATTTTTACAGATAAATACAGACAGAAAACAAGGTGTCTCCTGCCTGTATTTATTTTTAAAAGCAAAAAAATACAGAAAATTGTGCTTCTTGTGAGTGACTCTCCATGCTGTCCTTCATGAATTTCAGGCAATCCGCTGAGCTGATAGACAACAACAGGAGTTACAAAATAGTATGAGATTTCCTTAAATGTAGGCATATGTTAACATATATTTGTATATAACGGTAACATTTACCTGTAGATTTATTTAGTGTTTCGTTACATTTTGCTGCTTCCTTTGCTTAAATTAACAGGCATCAGAGTATGAGTGTATACTCATCAGTAGAATAAATATGGAAATATACCTTTATACAACTCCATTCATTCTCAAACACAAAATAAATATGGATAAATACCAATAGGAGGGATACAAAATAAATCTGGATAAATACAGATGAGAACGGAAAAAATACAGTAAAATCAGAAGTGCTACTTATAACCATGCTAAACAACTTATAGGACCCTTTTGTTGGAGGTGATGGAGCGCCACCCTGGGGAAGATACTGGATTCGACCTCCACCGAGTGGCTTTGAGCCACTAATGGCAAGCTAAAGTGGTTAGGCAGCTGTTGCCGCAGGGGAATAGGACTGCGCAGACTGTTGTCCTTGATGACCTGTACATTGTCTGTCTGATCGTCATCCAGGGCCTTGAAAGGACTGGGGTGATTACAACAGAGGCTGGGAAACTCATACTACCTATACGCCAGTCCCCTAGAATAGAATGTGGATTTCTGGAACAATTGACGAAACGGTTTGGCCGAGAGCGCGCCCTGGCCCAAATTTCCTTAAAACATTTTAAAGCAAAGTCAGCTTTTTCACCAAACAGGCATGAAACATTGAAAGGGATGTCCATGAGCGAGGCCTGTACGTCTCCAGGGAATCCTGTGGAGGTCAGGCACTCATGGCAGCGGAGCACTACTATAGCTCCAACCAACCATCCCAGACAATCAGCATTATCAAGGCCAGCACAAATCATGTATTTGGTCGCATCTTGAAGGGTCTAAATGGTTTGAGGAGGTGACACCCAAAGGTCTTTGGGGACTCCAGAAAGATCTTGCAGGTCATGTCCCAGTGGGTATGCATATATCTGACTAACAAACAAACTGTGTTGACTAAACACAATGCCAGGCTGGCAGAAGAGAACATACGTTTTCGGAATGCCTTCATTCTCTTATACCAGTGGTTCCCAAACTTTTTTGACCCGTGGCTCCCTTGACCTAATTGGCAGTTGGCTGTGGCTCCCCACAATTTATTTACCCACACACCGGGGTGCCGCGGCGCACCCTTTGGGAACCACTGGTCTACATGAAGAATCAAGCCTAGACGTGATGAAGGATTCAGAGAGTAGCCATCACTGTCATAAAACTTTATTTGTAATCACAAAGATCTTATAAAGTACATCTCAATGCATACATAGAGTAGTATAAAGCACTCGCACTAAAAGTAACCAGGCTAGAGAAAGGCTCAAGGAGCTCTGTGGCGTTACAAGAAGTTTACGTGAGGTGGGCTCTGATCATGGGTATCCGCAGAAATGTTTTCGGGGGGGGGGGGGGTGAATTTTTAACTTCATCACCATCCCCCTTGCACCCTTCTCCCCTCTGCCTTGCACCCTTTCCCCCTCTGCCTTACACCCTTCTCCCCCTACACCTTGCACCCTTCTCCCCCTTCCCCTTGTACCCTACTTCACCTCAGCCTTGCACCCTTTTCTACCTTGCACCCTTCTTCCCTCTGCCTTGCACCCTTCTCCCCTCTGCCTTGCACCCTTCTCCCCTCTGCCTTGCACCCTTCTCCCCTCTGCCTTGCACCCTTCTCCCCTCTGCCTTGCACCCTTCTGCCTTCTGCCTTGCACCCTTCTCCCCTCTGCCTTGCACCCTTCTCCCCTCTGCCTTGCACCCTTCTCGCCTTGCACCCTTCTCCCCTCTGCCTTGAACCCTTCTCCCCTCTGCCTTGAACCCTTCTCCCCTCACACTCTCCAACATGCAGCAGTCACGAGTGACGACCCCTCAACGAGGAGTGAGGCAAAGACAGAAGCTGGCAGAGTGTGGATGCATCAGGGCATAAGGCGCCCACCCAACGCCCTCCAAAAGTCCTCTCACCCTGCACGCACCCAATGCTCTCCACCAGGCCCCTGAACCTGCACCCACCCAACGTTCTCCACCAGGCCCCCCACTCTGCACCCACCTACCCAACGCTCTACATCAGGCCCCTGACCCCGCACACACCCACCCAACGCTCTCCACCAGACCCCTGACCCTGCACCCGCCCTACGCTCTCTACCAGGCTCCTAACCCTGCACCCACCCACCCAACGCTCTCCACCAGGACCCTGACCCTGCACCCACCCACCCACCCAATGTTCTCCACCAGGCCCCTGACCCCGCACCTACCCACCCAACGCTCTCCACCAGACCCCTGACCCTGCACCCGACCCGAAGAGCACCAGTCACATTACACAAGGATACATTCATGTATTCTGTTTTTGTAGGCGCAGGGAAATTAAGTGATTTGCCCAGAATGACACCGGATTCTGAGCTGACGTCGAGGGTCGAACCCGGTTCCCCAGCTCCAAAATTGGCAGCTTGCAGTTTCACTAAATTTTGAGGATAATTAAATATTTTTTTCAGACCCACATCCTGCACAGCGGTGCGGCGCCCCTGGCTTCCCTTCATGGCACACCAGGGTACCGCGGCGCACACTTTGGGACCCACAGATGTATGACATAGATATTAAGAGTGTACTCCCTGGACAGGTCCTGAGCATGGGTAGAGGAGGGGAGAAGATGGAGCTTGAGGTCAGAGCTACCGACTTTGGAACTGAGGAATTAGGTTTGATTCTGGTTTTGGCTCAACATCCTGTGATCCTGGGCAAATCACTTAATCTCTCTGTATCTAAAAATGGAACATGTCCTTATGAAATGTCATTGGTGCTAATGTAAAGCACTCCAATATGTTTGGGTTGGGTTTGCTCTATATAAAAATTGAGGGGAAAAAATGAAAAGATTAGTTTAATTTACTCTTTCAATGCTATTTGCATCTAAATAACCAAATGTGCTCTCGACTCAAGGAGCATGACCCCCTCCTGTGCTGCAACACCTTCCTTTGTGCCACTGACCAGCATCTCTTTCACAGCTCATCAGCAGCTGAAAGAGTTGATTGCCCCCCCACCCCCCACCCCCCACCCTCCGCCGGCCCCCGTGATGCTCTGCTTCAGAAAGGCAGAGACTAGGGGCAGAGCAACCTATTCATCACGGAGGCGAAAGTGACACATTCTTAGTGTGACTTTCACACTTACTTTCCCAGATCGTGTGCGGCGCCCCTGGCTCCTGGCTCCTGGCGCACCAGGGCGCCGCGGCGCACAGTTTGGGAACCCCAGTCTTAGACTATCCATCTGAGGGAGTCGTGGGGAATGAGCAGGTGATCTCCTTGCAGGTTGAAGTCTGAACCACCACACTTTCAGGAGTAGTGTGTTTTATGAGGAAATCCAGATCCCAAGGCTCCAGTCTATGACATCTGACCACCTGCCTATTCATGGAAGGGCAAGAAAATGACTTTCACCAGGTGCCCATTAAAGTATCAGTGAGGACCTCTCTGAATGGGAGCAAGAGCTGAGATGTGGCTGGCACACTTCGGCTCTGTCGTCACCATGCCAACCAGTGTCAGCACATGGAGATGTATCACCTAGGAAAACGGATGTGTTCCAGTCCTCTTGCTTCAGCAACAGGCACATATTTACAGTGGGGAGTAAGCCCACTGCCTGAAGAACACCACGAGCTCCCCTAAATGCATTGTGGGATTTGCAGTTCACAGTAGTTTCATGTACTTAAAACTAGCGATGCACTTGAAAGGACACCCACTGCGGACATCTTAGACGGCATAGATCCTTGGTCATTGCCGTCCATCAGCAGAGTGCAGCAGGAAACGCAGCTCAGAGAAAGACGCCATAGCTGAAAATAACTCCACTCCACTCCGCACAGCACAGCACAGCACAGCACAGAGACCAAGGCAACAGCATTAAACTCCAGCCGGAGGAACTGCATCCAGACTGACTGCCCCACTCCACTCTACCCTGCCCTGCACAGAGCACGAGACACCACAGCAAACAACTACTCCAGCCGGAGGAACTGCACCCGACTGACTGCCCCACTCCACCCTGCCGTGCACAGAGCACGAGACACCACAGCAGAAAGCTCCAGCCGGAGGGAACTGCACCCAGACTGACTGTCCCACTCCACCCTGCCGTGCACAGAGCACGAGACACCACAGCAGAAAGCTCCAGCCGGAGGGAACTGCACCCAGACTAACTGTCCCACTCCACCCTGCCGTGCACAGCGACCGAAACACCACAGCATTAAACCCCTCCACTTCACCCTGCACAGAGACAGAGACGCCACGGCTGGAAAAAAAACTCCAGCGGGAGGAACTCAACCCAGACTGGCCGCCCCACTTCACCCTATCCTGCACATAGACATAAACGCCACAGCTGACAAGAACTCCAGATGGGGGGGAACTGCACCCAGACTGACTGTTCCACTTCACCCTGCCCAGAGAAGCCACAGCTGTAAACAACTTCCGCAGGAGGGAACTGCACCCACACGGATTGCTCGACTTCACCCTGCTCTGCACAGAGATGCCACCGCTGAAAACAACTTCCGTCGTAGGGAACTGCACAGAGACGGACTACTCCACTTCACTCTGCACTGCAGAGACGCCAAAGCTGAAAACAACACCAGCCGCAAGGAACTGCACCCTGTCGGACTGATCCACTTCACTTTGGTTTGCAGAGAGACGGCCACACAGGTGGTCCATTCCAGGCCTGGGTATTTGACACCAAACATTTGCTACACGACTGTCCAATGCAAGTCTTTTATGCATGTGAATGCAATTTTTCAAGGATACACACAATTCATTCGATGACTGAGAGTCACTAACTTCTTCCTTGCATACTGGGTATCCGTGTAAGGTAGCTGGCAGCATACTCGGATGTCAGCTGTCACTCGATGGCTGAGGGTCACTGACTTCTTCCTTGCCTGCTGGGTTCACCGTAAGGAAGCTGGCAGCATGCCCAGCGGCCAGCAGTCAATCAATGACTGAAGGTCACAGACTATTTTTCGTTGCCTGGTTGGTGCCTCGTAAGGAAGCTGGCAGCATGTCCGGAGGGCAACATGCTGACCCACTCTGGATGTCGATAACATGCTAGGAAATGGCAACTAGTGAGCGTTAAAACTACCCTTTAGGTGGAAGCTTCTCCGTGACGTGGTTCTGGGGGCTCCAGCTTCCAGTTCCACCCAGGGTGGTCCTTTTCTGGTGCAGGGTGGACTGGGGAAGGTTGCGCTGTGGTTTGGGATTTACTTTATTCCAGTGTCTTATATTGGGGCCCTTCCTTCTGTTGGAGGGTTGGGTGAGGCTGTCACATAGTGGGGGGTCTGCAGGCACCTTCTTCTACTGCCACTCAGATCCTTTCTTCTGATGCAGGGTGGACTGGGGACAGCTGTCATACTGCGGTCTTGGGTGCACCTGTTACCTGCCACATGGGATGTCCCTTCTTTCTTTGGGAGAGTGGGGTGGATTAGGAACGGCTTTGCCCTACTGTGGACCTATGCGGTCTGTCTCTATATCAACTATTTAGAACCCAATGGACCAGAGGGAACAGTGAGACCAACAGCCATAAGAAGGGATTCTGAATAGTGTGTGTAAGCCAGCAGAGATAGAGCACTAGGCCTCAGGGTAAAGTTTGTTTCCTCAGTGGTGATGCTGGTAGCAGAAAACTCTGCAAAGGCCCAGGTAGCCAAGGGAAAGGTATTAATGGTGCAGGAGGTGCAGTGTTACCAAGGCCTAGTCGTGCGTGGGGTCCACTTCACCCCAATTATGGCTGTATTTTACTACCAACCAGAAGGCGGGCATTGTTCTTGCTTGCACCAGCTCCTATGGCACCCTAGCTATACTACTGCATGTGGAGCCTGTCTAAGTAACGCAAAAACGCTTGGCAGTTCGGTCTGGACTGTTGCCAGGGTCAAGACTGACTTGAATACGGCCAGGTCTAAACTGGGGTGGCATGGTGAGCAAAAGAATGATGGATTTTACCCAAATTTCTCGACTGGGGGTGAATGTTTTGATTTGTTTTGCATTCCGTCCATCAATTGTGTGTCTTGTGCTAGTAACACAGCCTAGTTTCCTTCCATAATGATCCAGACTTGCAAGACACTGTGGCAGAATCAGCTAGTGCCCACTGTGGTTAATCAGTTTAACCCCATACCTCGTTGGTCAGGGCAAGAATCAGGCTCCTCCTCAGACCAGGGTGAGGAGCTCTTCGAGAGGTTCCCAGATGAAGACTTTAAGTAGAATGTTTGAGGCATCATGTTTTCCGCTGACTAGTCAGTCAGACATGCCCTGTCTTATCACAGTATATGTATGTTATAAACTGGGAGGCAAACCTGTTTCACTGGCTCGTCCACTAACTTATTCTGGTGGATACACCAAAGAATTCTGTACAGGACCGCATGTACGGTTACAGGCAACTAGACCCTTGCAATAGGGAGGCCAGAAACAATTAAATGGCTTGCTAACTCAAATATGGGAGAAAATACCCACTCAAAACACTTTGACAATCTAAGAACGACTTTGATGGAAAGTGGGGAGGTTTCACAGTACAGACCTCTCGGGCCTCTATACAGACTTGTCAGGTCTTAATACAAAAAGAACATCTCCAATTCCACATCGGAGGAAAAGGGCAAGACTGGTCTAACGAAGAACACCTACACTGATGGGGAGCAAAGCCTTAAACGCAATCCTCCTAAAAGCCGACAATACATGCTAAAAACATGGAAAGGGAAGAGAGATAACATGAGGAAGACATTCATGGGCTGTAGGTCTGGTAAAATAAAAACATCAGAGTGACCCAGACTAACTGAGGCTCCTCTGTCCTATGAATGGCTACTTTTAAGTAAGATGGTGAACTGACGTTTACTATCCCCATGGCAGAGGCGAGGAAGCACTTTTAGGCAAAGGGCACCTAACCATGTCCCAAGGCAGTGCGACAGTGATGCCAGCGACTGATCTGTGGATGTTCACCGTTATAGAAAGTAAGCTAAATAGCTGTAAA
This sequence comes from Lissotriton helveticus, assembly GCF_964261635.1. NCBI lineage: Eukaryota > Metazoa > Chordata > Amphibia > Caudata > Salamandridae > Lissotriton > Lissotriton helveticus. Next base: position 147,852,015 of record NC_136071.1, read on the forward strand.
TAGGTGATAGATGTGTCCTGCACGTTTTAGCAGCATATCCCATGGACATGGAGGCCGCTTAGTTTCTTTCTACCATGGTAGAGGTGGAAAAATCTTCAGAGACATCAGCTGACACGGATATTGTGAGATGCTGGATCAAAAGAGCAATCGTCTACCAATCAACGCCAACTGTGCCGGGTTGACTGAGAAGCCCATAAGGAAAGGGACCAGGTGAGTTTGGAAGATCGGTCCAGTATCACGAGGCCAGATCTTGTAGAGACATTTCTAAAGGGCTAGTACTTTTACAGCCTTGGACGTGGCCCAGACTCAATCAACCAAAATGGTTCTGAGAAATCAAAACTAGTACTGTATGGTGGATAGGTCTGGCAAAACTTTTAATAAAGCCAGAGACTATAACTGAACTAAGAGCCAACAGGATTCCAAATCTACTTCATAGGTATGACAGACGACACAGCAGTCGTCTAGTACTTCCCCGAGTAATGGATAGCGACACATTCTGATCACATTCAGCCAGCTTTAGGGTATAAGCTTTCAGAAATCCAGGATCTCTCACCAGGATGAGCAGCAATTCAGACAACAGAAATCCACTGACAAGCCCCGTCAGAATGAAGAGCTGTTTGTTTCTGGGTGAAAAATTTGTATCCACAGCATCCAAATCCAGCAACTGTGTAAAACATAGACTACAATCTTGGAGGGTGATCTCAAAAGAATTTTAGGACTAGAGAATAAGCATGCCACTACCGAGACAGGCCGAGGATATCAGAGTGCCCTTTTCTTGGTCTATCTGATAAGTGGAACATTTACTTTACCTTAGAGGCACTTTCATAGTGCACATATACCTTAGGTATAGACTTGTTTAGCTATTTATGCCATCTCAGTCTCAAAAATGTCTGCCAATGCTTTAACGAACAAACCTAGCTATAAAGCAAGAACAATTGTTACTTACCTGTAAACAGGTGGTTCCCCAGTATTGGTGTCTTTCATAGATTCACATGCTTGAATATTCCCCGTCGTCGAAGTGGGAGTCCCACGGTACATAAAGATAGCAATAATGCTAATATATATATATGTAATAACATAATACATAATAACCTAGAGATAATACACACTGAAAAACCTCTACAATGGTTCCTCCATAGGAATGCATTATAAGAGAAAAAACTCATTTGTAACATATCAGTGTCATTATGTTAGTCCAAACTGCAGCCAATCAGGCTCAAGCACCCTCTAGAACCTTCTCTTCAGAAGCTCAAGCCCTCAGATTTTCGTAGCACTAGTAATAATAGCGCATGAGGAGAAGAGAGCCTCTGAGGGGAGGATGGGTGGGTCGCATGTGAATCTATGAAAGACACCAATACTGGAGAACCACCTGTTTACAGGTAAGTAACGATTGTTCTTCTCCAGTATTAGGGGTGTCTTTCATAGATTCACATGCTTGAATAGAATAGATAGCAGTAACCTCCTTAGAGCTGGGATTGCTAAACACATTCTCCAAACTTGAAGACAAGAACATACAGCTTAAAAGCATATAGCAATCACAGAAAGAAATGGAGGAGGGAATAGAGGCTCCCCTTATTTAAAAAGATGACAAAGCACTGCTTGCCCCACAGCGGTATCCGCTTCATTGATGGCCTCCAAACAGTAATGTCTGGTAAAGGTGTGCCTGCTGGACCATGTCGCTGCCTGGCAAATCTGGTGAAGAGGCACCCCAGCAAACAAAGCGGTGGATGACGCCATCGCTCTCGTCGAATGTGCCTTTCACTGAACACTGTAAAGGCTTGCCAGCCTGCTGGTGACAAAAAGATATGGCTGCCGAGAGCCATCTTGCAACTGTTTGTTTTGTCACTGAATGTCCCTTCCGCATCCATCCATATGCTACAAACAGCTGATCGGATTTACGGAAAGGGGTAGTCCTTGAAATGTAAAATTTTAGGCAACGTTTGATGTCTAGAGAATGTAAACGTTGTTCAGCCGGAGATTTTGGATCCGGGAAAAAAGTCTTTAAGAAGACAGGTTCGTTCAAATGGAAATCAGTAGGTACTTTCGGCAAAAAAGAAGGATTGGTACGAAGTGACACTCCATCGGGCTTAAATTGCAAGTACGGAGGCTTAATCGTGAAAGCGTGCAGATCACTAACACGACGAGAAGAAGTCAAGGCCAGAAGTAATGCAACCTTCCAGGTAAGATACTTGATGTCTGTTCTGTGAATTGGCTCAAAAGGAGGCTTCATAAGCTGTGACAATACCACGTTGAGGTGCCATGCCGGAGGAGGGCGCCTAACAGGAGGAAACTTCCTGAAGAGACCTTTAAAGAACTGTCGGATTATTCTGGATGAACAGAGAGACGTTGAACCATCGTGTCGAAAGCGCGAGATAGCCGCTAGAAAAACCCTCAAGGTGGCTTGAGAGAGACCAGACTGAGCAAGGCTCAGAAAGAAGGGCAAAAGCTGCTCCGGAGTGGAATTGATTGGATGGACATTGGATGCAGCGCACCAATGACAAAAACGCTTCCATTTTAGCTTGTACATTTTGATTGTTGATGGAGCTCTAGCAGACGCTAGAATGTCTCTGCATTCTTGGGGCATATCTAAATTTGCAAATTCGACGTATTCAGGTTCCATGCCGATAATTGAAGTGTGGCTGGGTCTGGATGACAAATTTGACCTACGTCCATCGTTAGGAGGTCTAGACGTGGATGCAGATGAATGGGTTTGCACTGGGATAACAGAAGCAGTTCTGAAAACCATGCTTGTCTGGGCCAACGAGGGGTGATCAGTATTAAGTGGCAGGGCTGCCTGCGCATCTTCCACAATGTCCTCGGCACCAACGGGATTGGTGGAAATGCATAAGCAAACAGGCCGCTCCAATCCATGAGAAGGGCATTTCCGCTGGACTCTGGGTGGGAATGCCAGCTTGGGAAGGATCGGCACTTCGGATTTACTGGGGTTGCAAAAAGGTCTATCATGGGATGACCCCAACGGCGGAACACCAGGTCCAGAGTTGGCTGATGTATCTCCCACTCGTGAGTGGATGACGTGGACCTGCTCAGAGAATCCGCAAGGATGTTGGATACCCCCGGCAGATGGACCGCCGTTAAGGAAATTTGATGACGTAGAGCCCAATCCCAAATCCTTTGAGCCAGTCGAGACAGTGGCTGAGATCTTGTGCCGCCCTGTTTGTTCATGTAGTGCATGCTGGTGGTGTTGTCTGTCTGAACCAGCACCGACTCCCCTTGCACTACGGGCAAACATGATCTGAGCGCTAGGAAGATCGCCATCAACTCCAGCCTGTTGATATGCCAGGTTTGTTGTGTCGCCGTCCATTTGCCTTTGATTGAAAGGTCCAGGAGATGAGCGCCCCAACCCTCCATGGACGCATCTGTGGTCAACGTCAGATCCGGAGACTGGGCCAGAAACGAAGTTCTTTCGTCCAGATTGGATGGTTGTTCCCACCAAAGCAAACTGTTCTTCATGCGGGACTTTACTCTCACTAGGTCGTTGAAAGACCCCGACACCTGGCGCCATTGCAGGTCCAATTCCTCCTGTATAGGACGAGTGCGTAACCTGCAATTCGGGATCAGTGCGATACAGGACGATGCCATCCTCAGAAACGACTTTAACATCCGCACAGAAACTGACTGCTTTGACCGGATGAGGGAGACCAGACGGACTATCTTTTGATGACGTTCTTGGGAGATGAAGGCTTTTGACAGGTCCATGTCTAGAATTGCTCCCAGGAAGTTTCTTCTTTGCAACGGTGCAAAGTGTGACTTCTCCATGTTGATGGTTAACCCCAGTGACTCGAACGTCTGCTGACAGAGACATGTGTCGTGAGCCAGCTGTTGAGGGGATTGGGATTTTAGAAGACAATCGTCCAGATAAGGAAAGATTTGAACTCCCTGAAGACGCAGATGAGCCATGACCGGGGCCAAAACTTTCGTGAAGACACGAGGTGCTGATCGTAGGCCAAAAGGTAGCACCTTGAACTGATAGTGCATGTGCCCCACTTTGAACCTCAAAAACTGGCGATGCCGATGGAGTATTGGCACATGAAAATAGGCGTCTTGCAGGTCTATCGTAGGAAATCTCCGCTGCAGAGAAGTCGCAAGACTTCCGATAGCGTTAGCATGCGGAAAGATTGTTGTTTTAGAAAGAAATTGAGAGCTCTTAAATCCAGAATGGGCCGCCACTCTCCCGTCTTCTTGATAATGAGGAAAAACCGTGAGTAGAAACCTTTCCCTCGCTGAGATACAGGAACCACTTCGACTGCACCCTTTTCTATCAGAAGACAAACCTGATGTTGTAATTCCTCGAGATGGGGAGGTGGCGGGCCTGATGGTGGAGAATTTGGAGGAAACTCTGAACTCCAAGGCATGACCCCTGTGTACAATGTCTAATACCCATTGGTCCGATGTTATCATAGACCACTGGGAATAAAACTGCGAGATTCTCCCTCCAACTCTCTGCGGAACCTGAAAGTCATTGACGTTTGTGGTTGGAGCCCCTATAATTAGGTTTTCCTCTATAGGGCTTTGACTGCTGTTGACGATTTGACTGCTGGTTAGAGTAACGCTGGTTACCTTGATTGTACTGGTGGTACTGAGACTGTCCTCCTCGAAAAGTGCTTGAAGATGTGCCTCGTCCACGTGCACCACGAAAAGGCTGCTTTTTGAATTGCAAGGATCCAAGCGACTTTGCCGTATCGGTGTCTTTCTTTATTGATTCTAGTGCCTCATCGATGTGAGAGCCGAAGAGAGACTCACCGTCATACGGCATGTCGAGCATCTTCGACTGGACCTCTTGTCGAAATGATGTGGATTTAAGCCAACCCTGACATCGGAAAGCCGCAGCACTGGCAAGAATACGAAAACCAGTACCCGCCACGTCCACCGCACAGTCGATCATCTCTTCTGATGCCCTCCTGCCATCCTGAAGGATCTGTTGCGCCTCCGCTCTGGACGCCTCCGGTATCAGCGAAACTAGGGCAGAAATATCTGACCATATTTGTCGGTCGAAACGACCTAAAATGGCCAATGCATTTGCGGCACGGACTGAAGTAGACGCCATGGATGAAAATGTTTTCCCAATCGCATCCAAACGTCGACCTTCTCTATCAGGTGGAGCAGTGATAGGAGTTGCAGGGTTACGTGATCGCCGTTGCGCTGCCTGGGTCACCACTGAATCCGGCTTAGGATGCGAGAGCAAGCAAGCGGGGGAACCAGTTGGGGCCCTATATTTCTTCTCCAGCCGAGGGAGTTGAGCAGGTAAGGAGTTAGGAGCATGCATGATCTTTATACCCTCCTTCCACACAAATTCAATAATAGGTATGGTGTGGACCTGTTTATAGGGTTGGTTTTTGAAATCATAGAGAAAGCAGTCTTCCTGTCGCTGCGCTCTCGGTAATTTAAAGCGGTCTGCCGCCTTATTCATCAATATATGGAAACTAGCGATGTCAACCAGAGGTGAATCACCGGTGTCGGCCGGCTGAGGAGAGGGCGTCTGCATTCGATAGTCATCGAATTCCGCCATATTCGGGTCTTGGTCATAATCGGAATCCTGGGGAACTTCTCCTTGCTCTCTGTCCGTCTCTGCCTCATCCTCCGCATCTTGTTGAGAATTAGTGGGGATAGCTTGACGGGGCCGATCTGAATGAGCAGTCTGCTCTGAAGATTGCTGCTGATGTTGAGTAGGCTCTGTTGTCTCAGAGGTAGCATGGCATGGTGTACCCTGAGGTGTTGGAGGAAATCTTCTATTGTAATCATCCAGCATATGCTGGAGGTTGGAAAATAGAGATACTGGAAATGTTGCCATAGGAACCTGTACATATTGTTCCTCTTGCTGGTTATCGTCCTCCTCCTCATCGTCTTCAGAACTTGTGTCCTGACACTTAATAATCAAGTCCGATGGACTATGGGCATCACCAAGGACATCGTCGTCCGCAATGGATTCCGTCTCATGGTCAGTAGCCATCATTGGTGAGGGTGGCTGGAGAGTAGGAGGTGGCAATTGGAGAGTAGACTCCTTGAAACTGTCCATAGAAGGCTCCGTAAGGACTGGAGAATTTGAAGTGTTCAAAGGCACTAGGGGCATAGTGGCGAAAGACCTCGATCCTGATGTGGATTCTGCGTGTTCCTGCTGTGCTCCAGAATTTAAAGGCAAAACTGCCGTCGACGTAGCCGTTGCCGTGTTAATCGACGTAGCTGTTTTCCCTGGAGCGATCGTCGACGATGATGATGTAGACACAGCTGTCAGACGGTGCTTTTTTAAATGTAGTCGTCGACGATGAGTGTTTTGCCCCAGCCGTCGACGGTGCCTTCGTCGACAGGATCTTCGTCGACAAATCCTTGGATGTTATCTTCTTCGTCGACGAAGCCTTCGTCGACGGGATAAGACTCGTCAACGAGCTGGTCGACGGAGCTTTTGGTGTCGACGAGACCTTCGTCGACGTGGAACTCGTCGTCGGGACCTTCAGCGTCGATGACTTCTTCGTCGACGGCAGCTTCTTCGCCGACGAGATAATAGGGATCGTCGACGAGACTGTGGAGATTGAAGCTCTCGTCGACGTGCAAGACGTCGACGAAACAATCGTCGACGACGAGGAAGCAGACGTCGTCGTCACTGTAATCGTCGACGAAGTCACCGCAGCCAATTTCGTCGTTGGAATGGTCGTCGACGAGCCCGTCGACGACCGCGGTGTCAGAAGTGTAACAACACTTATAGAGGCTGGAAATGACGCCTGAGAGCCAGGTCTCGTGGGCGTAGACACAGAAGTCACAGGAGCAGTAGGTTTTACTTGGGCTACTGTTAAAGCCATCCTTTTCTTCTTCAGAAAAGGAGAAGGTAACTCCTGAACACTGCAACGCTTGGAAGCAACAGTTGAAAAACCTGACTGGAAACTCTCTGCGTCTGATAAAACTTCCTCTTTGCCCCGAAGGCGCTTCAACCACAGAAGAAGACGACCTTCCCTGTCTCTGAGAGTTTTTGCTGGAAAAGTTCTACAGAACTTGCAGTCAGCCACCTTGTGTTCTGGATATAAACAGTAAATACACTTTTGGTGGGGGTCCTTCTCAAACAAACGCAGTTTCCCACAGGAAGAGCAAGGTCTAAACAAAGACTTCTTACTTGACATCTTTGAGAAAACAACTGAAGTAGTAGTAGTAGAAGAAAACTGAGCCGAGCTCAGGGAGACTCCCTTCACACGACGTGCGGTAGAAAATCTGAGGGCTTGAGCTTCTGAGGAGAAGGTTCTAGAGGGTGCTTGAGCCTGATTGGCTGCAGTTTGGACTAACATAATGACACTGATATGTTACAAATGAGTTTTTTCTCTTATAATGCATTCCTATGGAGGAACCATTGTAGAGGTTTTTCAGTGTGTATTATCTCTAGGTTATTATGTATTATGTTATTACATATATATATATATATTAGCATTATTGCTATCTTTATGTACCGTGGGACTCCCACTTCGACGACGGGGAATATTCAAGCATGTGAATCTATGAAAGACACCCCTAATACTGGAGAACTTAGCACTTACAAGAGGATATTACAAGGGCGTGGTGGACACCCAGAGCATGAATGGGAGCAAACTGAGCAGACTTGGGTGTGTAGAAAGGGGAAAACCATTGGTATCAGTGTGTGTCTAGACATTTTAAAAGCTGCATGTCAAAGAGTATTCAACCAAGAACTGCATTTCAAACACCTTGATTAAATGATGTTAAAGCTCATGAGTATTTGGATCAGGCAACTTTATTAAAGTTCACAAAGGCAGCTAGAAGGTGTTTAACTTTGTAATTGAAAATAATGCTCCAGGGTGAAATGGTTTTAGAGAGGCAGCCAGTAATCAAAGACCTCAGTTAATGATGCTATTATGTCCCTTTGAGAGACAGCGCTGCTATTAAAAGGTATGAACCTTTAAAATTGGCATTGTGTTGATTTTCTGACAAATTAACCCCTTTGGGTGATCACATTTATGCAGGCATCGGCAGTTCTAGCTATGTGTATTTAATCCAACACTTTCTCCCACAGCCCCAAGTTTAACACTTAGCCAACCACAAGGGAAAACGTGCACACACCCAGGCACTGCCTCCATTCACTTAACTATTTGACATCAACAGCAGGTACTTGCAAATAGCTATTGCACATCGTCCTTGTGAAGAATAGTGCAGACCTAATGGCTACATCATGAATAAGCACACAAAATGTCCTAATCCCACATATGCACCCTAAATAAGTACCTTCTTGGTGTCACTCCTGTCCAGCAAGACGGGCATCATCAGACTTCCTACCACATCTTCAAACACATTTGGCCTCCTACAGGTATAAATGGCCAGAAGTATTGGGACAACTTCTGCTAGCAACTTGCTCCAGCAGTCTCCGCGTCCAGAGCACTGTTAACGTCTTGTACATAACAGGCAGAATCCCAGGTGACCACTGACCTTCCTAAACTACTTTCAGTCCCGCACTCCTCCCACAGAACCGCCCCATAGCAGCTGGAAAGAGGGAAAGACCTCATTAAAGCCAAAGGCCACTGGTAAGTTACAGATAGCCTCCTCCCCAGGACACTGCCCCTTGCCCCTCTTCTCGCCTAGAGAGGCAGCTCTACTAGCTGTCCACGGCCTGGGGCACTGCCTGCTGCAACATGGCATCAGTGGACGGTTCGCTCATTCCTTCAAGACTCCTAGGATTGAGGCCCTCAGGCAAGTCCTTCACAAATGTTTCTTTGTGGCCAGTGTAAGCAGGCATAGGCTTACATGTAGAACACTGTACCAGGAGAAAGAGGCCATCAGCAGGTCCTACTCAGCTCCATCCAATACATGGTATATATCAGTGTCGGCTCCTCTGCTAAGGAGGCCCACTGCTGCAGCAGTAAAAAAAAGGAAAAATAAAATGATAATAATGCGATGTTATTATACCTTCATTCTTCCCTGCTGCAGCAGCATTAGGGCGGGCTACTCTGCTGACAGAGCAGGGAAGGAGTGGTGGGCACAAGTGACCATGATGCTTTGGGCGGCCTAAATAGTCATGTGCACTTTAGCATCTCCATTCAGGCTGAATTTTAAGCCTGCATGGAGAACATGACCAGCTCCTAGTCCACGACTGAGCGCAGAACCACAGCGCTCAGACCAATTGCAGCGTCGTGATTGGTTTAGGGGAACCAATGCAGCGTTGTGATTGGCTTGGGAGAGCCTGGCTGCTTCCTGTTCGGCGGAGGAGAGACAACATGGGACAGAGCGGTGAGGAGGTAAGTGAATTTTCCATATTTTTTTTTTACACTTATACCGTCTTACTCCTTCACCCCCCCTACCCCAGATCCGTGCTGGCCACCACTGGTATATATGAAGGAGCGCTGAAAAGCGTGGCTCGAAGAGCTAGGATGTGTGTACTCAGTCACCAGGTCAGCTCTCAATGGACTAAACGACAGCATTAGAACACTCAGAATAGTACACTCTGCTCCATGACTCAATCCATCTCCAACCAATCACACAACTTCTCCAGCCAGGCCCCGCGCACACCCACAGACGGCAATCCAACATCCTTTCTGCCTTCTGGTCTTTTGCTGGTGACATAAATGGCGTCTCAAGGCACCCAGTAATTCATTTTCACGCATGTCAATGATCGTGGCCAAGTCCTCCCATTGAGAAACAGCAGCGCTGTCCCAGGTCCTGAACCGCCTTGTGCTGTGAGTGAAACCGACGCCCCGTATGCATGCAGGACTGAATGAGTACACACACAGGCACGTGCTTCCATGCATTCACCCCTGGCGGGGGGGTCATGTGTATGTGTGCCTACAACAATTATAGATAGAATAAAATGTGAACAACTTGTGTCTTCTCTTCCAAAAAGTGCATGAGCTAATAAAATATCAGCTCAGACAATGCTGATCAGCGGCCTAAATTAGTTTCGAACAACAAATGAAAAAAATGGACAGCTCCCGCTGGTCTCAAGGGGAGCAAGAACAGGCGCTCGGTTTCTGCCACTGTCCCGAATTTACAGTCAAACAACGCAGAATTTACAACGTTAGGGAAACGAAAGGACGCGCTGAAGGTCAGGCAGAGCCGGCATGTTTTGTAAAGCAGCAATAAAGCCTGCCTGTTGATAACTTGTCACTCACACTAAGCGTCGCCTCGCGAGGCCCGCGCCAAGGTGAAGTCCGCGGCGCGCGGCGCTGCATGCAGAGCAGGGTCCCGACCTTCAGCCTGACAAGGCCCGGAGGAGGCTTCTCCAAAGAAGGATTCACTGAGCCGAGCCCGCGCCGCCAGCCTGACGGAAAATATCATCCCCGGAAATGTCAGGACGTGGGAAGCGTGCTCTCGCGAGAGACAGGTCACCGCGACCTGGAGACCTCCTAGCAGTAGGCCAAAGGTGCAACCAGAGTGACCACCTGGCATGGAAGCGCATTCCAGGCAGGGACCCTTAAAATGTACAAAATTAGGGACAAAAAGTCATATTTACGTACACATCAAATTTACGTACACATCAAAGGGAGTCAAGTGATATATACATTTAATTAATCGGCTGCCACAAATAAGCATTTGCAATGAAATAGGTCTCGCATTTACAAGAGTTTGAGCTAGTGGTATTGTAAATGACAATGCCTTTTATTTAGGAGTTATTTTTAAAATAGATAAATAAAAGGCATTGTCATTTACAATAGCTTAAACTCACGCAAATGTGAGACCTATTGCATTGCAAATGCATGCTATAAAAATAAAAAGCATTAGGAAAGAGCGTGCCCTGCCTGCAGTAGCAGGCAGGACAAAGCTATTTGAGAAAAAAGTGCTGGGAGGCTGTAATTAAAGCCTACAGAGTCACAGCACATTATTAAATTTAAATAAGGGCCAAACAAGGTAATTTGTATTGTGTATTTATTTAACATAAATAATATAAATCATTTCTTAACAGAGCCTGGGCCAACTGACCTAAGATAGAATGTGAGACATGTGGAACTCTGACCCATGGTTCTGTACGACACCACTGGTTAGTATGCCACACATCCCCTTTCGTTAACATAAATACACATATACAATATTATCAAGAGAACTGTGTGTTACATATTATTATCACTGAATCATTAACAGAAAACGAGTAATTAAACAAAAACAACAAATACCAATTTTCAAATGTTGAAGCAGATATAAAGCTTATTTAAATATTACCTGGTACATATATTCAACAGTAAACAAGGATAACAAACTTTAGTAAATGTATTATGTCATGACAATCATTACACCAGGCTGGTTTGGATTTCAACCTTGAGGTAGATGAATTTCTTGTAGCATCATTGTTTTGTTGATTAAATTAGGTATTCAATGAACCAGATGCAGTATCTAGCTTAGACCATAAACATGTAGGCACTTTAACAACCTTGCTCATGCTCCACACATTTCCATCAGTTAATTCTACAACTTGGTGTCCAACTCTTACAATTTTCATAGGCATAGAAAACTTGGATTCTCCAGCTTTTATTAATCTTCCTTTTTTTACCCGAACCCAATCTCCAATTTTAGATTGAAGCAAAGAATCATCACACTTCTGAAATGACGTTCGTCTTTCATTGGATGACCAATGACACATACCATTGGAACTCCTCAACACTTTGGATTGATCAACTTTTTTTTTTCATTTCTAACATCCATGATTGGTTCAAGTCACAAACAGCCTTCCTTCCCCCCATTTTCTCAAAAGGAGATACATCACCTGGCACTCTAGGAGTAATCCTATAATTCCACACTAAGTCTTTGAGAGCTTGTGCACAATCCTTCCCATTAGCTAATGCTAATGGTGCACCCTCTTTCAACACTCTTATCCACCTTTCCACAATTCCATTGCTTTGTGGATAGTATACTGATGTTCTTATATGAGAAATGCCATGTTTAAGCAAATACTCTTCCATTTGAGTGGATATTAACTGAGTACCTTGTCTGTTACTAAGCGTTTAGGAAATCCTTCTTTATCAAACACTTCATTAAAAAATTGAATGATTGTATGAGAATCAACTTGACGAACAAACTTAATTTCTGGCCACTGAGAAAATTGATCAATAAGAACAAATATATACATCTGACTTTTGGATAAACAAATTGGTCCAGCAATATCAAGAGAAACTCTTTCCCACACACTTTCTGGTCTTGACACTGGCGCTTTTTCATACTTTACAATTTTTTGTGACTTATCACTTATTGCACATTCCATACAAGATCTAACTTTCAACTCAATGGATTTGTCAATAGCTGGCCACCAAAATTCAGATCGTAATCTGTTTTTCATACTAGACATACCAGGATGTCCCACATGAGCTAAGCATAATACCTGTTCCCTCAGCTCCTTGGGTACCACTATTTGTACTCCACGAAATAACATGTCATCAATAACTGACAATTCATTGGCCACATACATATAAGGTAATAATTCCCTATCCAAATCTTTCTTGAATGGCCATTGCGTACCAATATATTTGATAACTTCTTGAATTTCCTCATCAACAGCACAAGCATTTTTCCACTCATCTCGTTTAATACAACCATTCGATACTACACAAACTGATATAACTTTTTCCGTATTTTCATCACGAATAAATGAGTCACAATCTTCCTTGATGGGCAAACAAGATAAACAGTCTGCTAAAATGTTCTTGACACCTGGAATGTATTCTACATTAAAATGAAAATCCTGCAGTTTGTACTGCCATCTGGCAATCCTTGGTGTAGCTTTTCCACAACCTTTAGTAGTAAACAATTCCACCAATGGACTGTGGTCTGTTCTAACTTTAAACACTGTATGTACTATATACATATTTACGAAAATGCTCTATACCCCACCAGCATGCTAGTGTCTCTTTTTCAAGTGTAGAATATTTAACCTCAGCATCACGTAAAGGTCTGGATGCAAAAGCAATTGTAACCAATCTGCCATTTTGATTTTGCATTAAAACCACACCAATACCAATATTACTAGCATCAGTGATGATAACTGAACTACAACCTGTGTCAAATGTTGCCAATGCAGATGTTGAGGATAATTCTTTTTTAAGATTGGAAAATTCTGTAGCACAATTTTCACACCAAATAAACTTTTGATTTTTTTTCATTAAACTCCTCATATGATTAGTCTTATCAGAAAATAAAGGAATACATTTGGCATAATATTCAGCCAGCCCCCCAAAAAATCTGAGCTGATCTTTAGTTTGTGGTTCAGGAGCATCTTCTATTGCTTTAACTAAATTTTGTTTGGGAGAAATACCATTTCCACTTATATTGTGTGCTAAATAATCAACAGAGCTTCTTTCAAATTTACATTTTTCTTTGGTCAGAGTCATACCACAGTTCTGCAAAATATTAAGTACTTTACATAAGGTTTCCGTATGGTCTTGCTTATTGTTACCAAAGACCAAAATGTCATCTTGAAAATACAATGTATTTTTGACATCTTTAAACAACTTGTGCATTACTCTCTGGAACACTGCAGAAGCTGAAATTAGACCAAAAGGCATCCTTTTGTATCTAAAGGCACCTTCAGAAGTGTAAAATTTCAAATAAACGCCAAACGAGGTAATTTGTATTGTGTATTTATTTAACATAAATACTATAAACCATTTCTTAACAGAGCCTGGGCCAACTGACCCAAGATAGAATGTGAAACATGTGGAACTCGGACCCATGGTTCTGTAAGACACCATTGGTCAGGATGCCACACACATGTAACAGAAGGTGTTGCCATGGGAGGTTACAAAATGATACAAGGTGGTACTGAGGAGGGACTACTAGCCTTTTGACCAATGAACAGCCACAGTTTACAGTGGACAATGACATAAGCCAATGAAAAATATGGGCGGAGAGTCGGCGGAGCTTCAAGTCCCTACCTCAATACTGCATGCCTTGCAGAGCGGCGCATGCGCTACCCAGGCTCGACCTAAAAAGCGAAGTCGGTTAGTATCTTATGGTTGCATAGTGCATTTCAGTACTGAACAGCTATTCATATGTAACTGGACCTAATTAAAGACTAAAAAACTAGCAAACGTACGCACAAACATATTTTTACATCCAACAGAAGGTCAGTTATCACATGATTCTGCCCCTTTGCCCAGAATTAAAGAAAAAGGGGCAACCAGGAACCCAGGACCTAGGCCGGACACGTATTATCAAAAAGGTAGTCCCTATGGGGGAGGTGTAGCCTTGTATTTGCACTGCAATAGCGATGTAAAAAAATCTCATGTAGATTTATTTCAATTAAGCGGTAAGTGCTTTTATATAATTAATTCTATTCATAAATGATACAGCATTCATATTTTTTCTCAATGACTAGGTTTTCCTTCAAAGTGGCAGCGCAGTGAAAGTGAGTTCAGTGATAAAAAAGTGCACTTATGTTTTGTGGCAAAATATATACACGCGACTGATTGTGACAATATGTTGTTACAAATGGGGACACATGGTATGAGTATCAAAGGACACAATAACAATTTAATAACAGTCCACACAGAATTTTGTTGACGTTTCGACCCCTTAGCACAAATATTTAGATTGGGTCATCATCAGGACAAATTAAGAACGGTAGACACCAGAGGACAAAAAGACCCACAATTGTAGATGTGCCACAAGCAGTCTCTGAGGAAAATCTCCGAGAACTGCATTAAAGGAGCAAGAGACTGTGCCATATTCCCTATCTGCACAGCTGACACTTGTGTCCAGTTTAAGGTCTATGAATTTCTGGTATAGTAGATGTCAAAGGCCCCCTACAGCAACAGGAATAATCACCTTCATGCATTGAAATTATGATGCTGCGCTCTCTTTGCATAAATCACGTGCAGCAGACTTCGCAAGGGTTACAGCGTTTGGCCGCTACATCAAATTGTCACTTGCAATGGCTACGAGACTGATTCAATTCATTCTCCACAATTTTTCAGGAAACACCTTGTGAATTGGTGCTATTTACAAACACCCAATGTACTTGCCATTTCTTTTATAAGTAACATAATTGGCCCCAAAAGGAATATGATCACTAGTTGGGGAGGAATTAGCTCCGGAGCACGCGGGCAGAATCTGGCTTACAAGGTATCGCCACAGGGAAAAGAGAGTTTTCTTTGAAACCAACATGCATGTGCCCAGAATGGCAGTGCCAGAAGCAATGGTCAGTGAAGAACATGGACTTTACTTCATACATTATAGACTTTTGCTACCGGAGCTGAAGAGGAAGAGTAGAGAAATTGGAAGATTAATTTGGGGGAGAACTTGTATGTGTGTTTGTTTATTCTGCTATGTTAGAAAACCAGCATAGACTGTCTGCAAACCTCCCATCATGCTGCTTTCACCATCCACGCCGCCACCAGCCTGGAAAGGACTCTGTGTAAGAAGGTAGCTTCAAGAGCTAGTACTATTAGAAAGGACAGATTAGAGCATAATAAAACTTAAACAAGCATTGACAAAGCCAACAGGGTTGACGCATGCACTTTACTGCTGAATAAAGCAATACAAAATGCCTGCCGCAGTGCAAAACAAAATGTGATTTTTAATGTATACAATGCATGGATGATATTTTCTAATGTAAAATAGCCCCTCGTGTTCCAAAGGAAGCAGCTGGATACAGTCAAAAGTACTGTAATAAGGCGAGACTGAAATACTCCTGTGGGCAGAACTAAGACAAGCATGACAATGTCTAAAACCAGTGGTTGAAGGTTCCTGAGCCAAAGAAGCTAATGGTTGATGGATGAACTAAAGCCCTTAGAGCAAGTTTTGCATAAAATAGGTTTGCAATGAATGGTTCAAGAACTATCACATAACAAACCTAAAAAGATAATTGAGAGGTGGAAATAGAGCACATACAATACTTGGAAAAATCCCAGAGATGCACTCATGGATGATCATACACAAGCTTTGCCAAACAACGCACGACCATATGCTGCACAGTGCACCATTACTCACTGCGTAGTGTGCCCCCATCAATAGCATAGTACACAAACTTACAGAGCAAGACATTGGGCTCAAATTATGGGCAGTGTGTGTGTGTAACTGATGGAAATGAGGTCACAGTACCTCAGGAAGACCTTCTAAAGAGCTGTACTGCCTGCTAGAATGCATTTCACCAACAAAATGCCCAGCGCTTGATTTGTGAATGAAAGAGTGCCAGTGCCTGAAGCTCTGCTCAAAACCTGGCAATTAAACATCGGCGCACGGAATACCAAATCTGGTAGTCTTTAATCCACTACCGGACAATCCCTGCCCCATTATCTCACTCTTGCAGGTTCCTGCTTTCTCTTTTTGTGACGCTTTTGCCATATTTCTCTTCCTCAGTCTTTCTGATGTTTTTCCTTCTCTTGCACTCAGCAAATCTCTGGTTCAGGAAAATAAGTGTGGGTCCCCAAATAAGTGCTGGTGGTCCCCAAAAATAAGTGCTGGTGGCGGCCACCGGTTCAAATTAAGCAGTGAGAATGCCACATTTTTTTGATCTATGCAGCTAGGGAAATCTTTCACTTCCTCTTTCCTAATTTTGGATATTGAAAAATGTTTTCTAGCCTTAAGATGCCAACAGGGCCTTAACTAAGGCCCTTGCGAAGACTGCTGAGCCAGGTACAGGAGCTTTTTACAGGAAAGGGAAGTGGCCTATATGGCTTGTGTAGGACTAGGCAAACATCACCTTTAATGATGTGGTAGTACTACCTCAACAGAGGAGGCTTCAAGGATTGTCAGAAGCTCTTGGATTGCATCACACAAGCCTAGACAGCACACTGCATGTATGAAGGCCCCCACATCTTTGCAACTACCTTTGCTCTTTCTCACAGACGTTTCAGATATCGAGTTAGGGAGCAGCAGCTTCTTTATATCAAAGTCCATGCAAGAACCCCTTCACCCCCGGCTAACACAGCAGGCTGCAGCTCGTGTAGCACTGTGGCTTAGCAGAGAGGTTACTAATACATTGTTAAACATGTGGACAGTACTTCTCAAGAGTTTGTTCACACAGATCCATCCACTCACCAGGATCCATCAGTCTAGGCGTCCATGCAGCCAGTCATTCATCTATCTTCACAGCCACGAACGTACTCAGACCCGTACAACCACACATCAACACCATCTCCACTCATTTCCACTCTCTATCCGTTCATCAATCCCTCAACCCACAAATCAATCAGTAGATTTGTAGTGTGCTTCTTGCCACCTGTGAGGGTATCCAACCATCAATCCATCCACTTGCCCATCCGTCACCAATCTACCCCAAGCAACATGAGAAACATATGAATTAGTTCACACGCTCAAGATAAAGGAAAATAATGGAGCACTTGGTTAAGATACCCTTAAAGAATTCTAAAAGAATATTTTAACAATTTGTTCCTCTAATACATTATAACAAGCTTCCATAAAAGATCTAATTGTAATCCCCATTAGTTGATCTTAAACCCGTTGTCTATTATAGCTGAGCTCTTCCATTTTGACTTTTTTTGTTTTACTTAAATAAGTTCATGATTTTTACATTATTTAAGTAAAACAAAAAAAGTCAAAATGGAAGATATATATATATTTTTTTCCAGTACCTGACAGCCTTTCTTGCAGATTTACATTTTTGAACTTAACCTATCAGTCTGCAAAGATCCATGTGTTACCTTTAATAGGCTTTGGTCAATTATGCCCATGAAAACTGCACTTCAATTTTAAATGTATCACAGACATGAATGAGCACCAAGATATGCGCCAAAAACTGCAAGCCAGAAAGAAAATATTAACGACTGGCAACTATCCCGGTGGACCATTGTGTGTCCTCTAGAGAAAATATTCATGATAGCTGCCATGTTAGGACAGGCTGCACAACATCCAAGCACTTCCTGCAGCTGTCAATGTAGGGAATAGTAATTACTCTAATGGAATGGCATAAACTCAGGCCATCTGCTTAGGTCCTGACATGTTGAAACTGATGGTGCACTACATGTCACTGCACCCAGGGTATAATGCATTATGTCTTCCATAAAAGTGCGTGCATTACCCCCATGAACTATAATTCACTTGTGCTGCCAAAAATAAAATATGTGCTCTGGCACACAAAATAAAGATGTGTGAGTTAGGATGAGGCCCTGGACGGAGTTTTAAAACAAGAAAAACAGAGGAATTGTTATAGAAAAAAAAAAGAATGTATAGGTCTCTTACAAACAGAGGAGGGACCTGATATCACACCCCAGGTCAACTTTTGGATACACCAAAATCTCTTCATGCTAAGGCTCTTAGGAAGCCTGCTTTATAGGTGAGAGGCGCATGGAACTTTCCTTGGAAGCGGTATTGAAGTTAAGACTCTTCATGTGTCTTGGTATCAATGATGGCTCCATATGCAGGGCAGCAGGCAGCAGAGGGTGATTATTCAATGTCATCAAAGACTGGAAGGGTCATGTGAATTCAGGACTCCTTCTGGTGACTGTGTAATGTGTAGGACTGGTGTAGCTGTAGATACAAATTTCAGTAAGGAGTAAAGTTGGAAGTGTCCTTTGTGAGTAATTTGAAGGCGGACACTATAGGGCACATATATTAATAACTCATGTAACTAAGGTTGCTGCGTTGCATGAAGGGTAGAGACCAGTACAGCACCCTATCTAACAAGTTAGGGCGTTGTGGCTCTCACTTGTACGGGTGCACTTTAGGAAGCTAATACCACACACGTCTTTGCAGCGTAAACGCCAGGGTTTATGCGTGGTGTTGAGCATACATTTGTTTTAGAGGAAGTGTACCCTTCCAGTACAAAACACTATGCATAGACATTGGGCCGGATTACGATCTTGGCAGACAGGGTTACTCCTTCAGAAGCGTGACGGATATCCCGGTTGCCAAGTTAGGTTTCCATTATATTGTATGGAACTTGTAATACGGCGGACGGGAGATCAGTCACGTTTGTGATGGAGTATCCCATCTGCCAAGATTGTAATCAGGTCCTTAGTCTAAAACTTTTCTAACTTTGTATGTGTGATGCAGGGTTAAGTTTTGAGAAAAGAAACCTTTTCAAGAATTACACCTTCCTGCAGGAGGCATACATTTTTAGTGGTTTTGGAACAAAAATCATAGGTGGTGACATGGAATCGCTCATGTACCACCCATGTGGCACCCCCTACCGCAAAAAAACGCTCTTAGAGCTACTTTCCATTACATTCCAAGACAAAGTAAGATTTCCACTGGATAGTAAACAGTTTATCAAGAGTTTGCAGAGGATTGCCTCCTTGTCGAAGACTATGCATCTGCACAAAGCCTCGCGAAATCTAGACCTCCATCTTTTTCTCACTCTCACCTTTCTCTGGGGGCTTTCTCTTCACATGACTGCTTGTGTGCATACACTGCACACATGCACAGTGTGGCCCAGGTAGGTGTTCTTTATTCCAGAGGCTCAAATACCTAACTACGCCATTGCCTAAGGGTCCAGGAGGAGAACAGTCAATTTGAGTCCTACCGGACTCTCAGGAAAATATTTAAAGACAACTCTGCTCCACTATCTCCAAGCACTTAATTGCCAGATCGGTCTTGTCACACCTCACCACAATGCCCATAATCACGGACAAAAGTGGACCATAATGGTGACTATTCCATATGTTAGTGTGAAATTACGGATTGCCTGTGAAAATACCAGACAGGTGGTCAACCTAGTCCAGAACCCCGTTGCAATCGAGGGAAATGGGCCCAGTCTACCCTGATGAGCAGGGAAAAGAGCCACTATTGAGGTATGGGAGGCCCCTCACATCCCTGGACCCCAGTGCCACTGATCCTGCTGCGATACTGATAGCTACACCTTTGCAGATAGCGCCGCTTTTATGAACAGGAGCTTACAGCACTCTGCACAGCAAAAGCAGGCAGTGAGGTAATCACTAAAGGACTGAGTTTGGTTTTGAGAGAACAGTTCGGGGCAGGTTCAGGATCTTGGAAACAGTGTTTCATCATTCCGCCGCTTCAACCAATGTCTGATGTGAAACGTAAGGACGTCACCGTCCACTGCGGATCCAACAAGGCTCTCTTGGGCATATTCAGACTCCGTCTTTTGGTATTTACTTAAATAGACTGAATATGGCAAAAGATCAGGCAGCCAGTTTGTTTTACTGCACTTTTCAAGCCAGTCAGTTTCATGGTGTAACTTCACCCTATTCCAATCAATTAGACCATTTGTTGACCATTATGAAAACAGTGGCTTGAGTATTTTATTTTCAATTTAATTTCAGTGTTTGCAAAAGGTCTTAAAGGAAGACTTCCGAACCGGATCGTGATGTGATTAGAAGTCTAATTACTTAAGAGCATCAATGTTCCGACATTTCCATCAAGCCTGCGCCAGACTGGATCACTGCAGGGGGTGAAAGGACAGCATCCAGCCCATGCTCAATGAGCTCTAAGCCACTGGAAACTGAACCAAGACCACCAGCCATCTTGCAATGGGTAGGAGCTGGGCGACTCTTGTACAGTGATGGCTCTGTTGTCACTTCAGATTTAGGAAATGGGTATGTACAAGATCGACTGGACTCTTGTTGCGACTGGAGCAGAATTTTTACTTACGAGAAACATGCTGCGATTGGCTGTCCTAGTGGGAGAAGTCAGAGTAGATGTGAGGCACACAGGCAAGCTTGAGGGAGTACAACACTTCTAGCAATTTAAGAATCCTCTAAGGTCTTCAGAGAAGAAATGGAGCAGGACCTAGGCAGGAGAGGTCATCGTTGTGCCTTTTTGCCTGCTGAAAGTATGCAAATGCCAGTGCTTGCAAATATATAAGTTAAGCTTGCTTAGAATTTGCTCAGCACATAAAATGTTTTCCCACATAGAGGAAAGGAGGCACAGAATGACCTTGCTTTCCAACAAGAGCAGAACACTCCCTTCCCCTCCTAGTTAACCCCTTCGGGCGGATGACGAGCTCAGCTCGTCATGAGCGTAACGTGCCCTACGCTGATGACGAGCTGAGCTCGTCATGTAATGCGGTAGTTTCGAAAACGCAGCGCGCAGCGGGAAAACCGCTAGCGCGCATGCGGTTAAGGAACCAAGATCAACAAGAAAACTATAGCACTGAATCCAAACTTCTCTTCTGTTGTTGTCAGCTTGGTAGACAAGCACTGTAATTTATATACCTGGAAAGATAATAAACAAGAAGTGGGTGTGAATACTGCCCCAATGTTGGGCAGTATTCAATGGTGGCGAGGATGTAGCCTTACGGCTAGAGCGGTCAACCTCGAAGCTGGGGAAGCGGGTTAGAGTCTTGGCATCAACTCTCAACATCCTGTGATTCTGGGGCAAATCACTTAATCTCCTCGCGTCTAACAAAAATGATTATGTCCATCTGTAACGAAACTGGTGCTCATGTAAAGCCTGACATCTTCGGGTCTAATTTGCACTATATAAAAGTCTATTAAAAAAATTCTGCGTTTTCTGACTCACGAATACAAGTGACCACCAACATTGAACTTGCTATTCAAAGTTTATATTATATATAACTCATTGTAAAAAAAAATGCTGTCAATGAAGAAAGAACAGAGCTCAAGATCTTTTTCCCATTTCTGTTGAGAGAAACTCTGGAAGCACGTTCTCTTTCTTATCACAAAATTAAGCATGTTAAACAAAAAACATTCATCTGACATGTAATGAACACCCCGACAACAGTAAAGCGATCACGGTGCCTGGAGTATTCATGCAAATAGGAGCAATTTCACTATGATTAAAAAGGCAATTAACGCCTAAAAAGTGCAGTCATTTGTTTAATCTGCCTGGTTGTCAGGAAGGCCTCCGCAGAGCCGAGAGCTGACATTTTGCAGTCGCCCATGTCCCGCCAATGAGCGATATGGTAGCGATGCGGTCCAGAAGTGGGACAAAGCCACGGTAGAGGCATGCATCTTTTCAAAAATATTCACTAGCCCACTACACCCCCAAGAGAGGGAGAGCACAGCAAAATAAGGTGTCCAGTGTGGAAGGCATAAAAGTAAATACTTAAAGACAGTGCCCACAACAGAAGGTCTAGTTTCAAGGAATAAGTCACGCTCAAGTCCAGAGCGATGTCTGGGACAAGAGAATGTATTTCACTATAGTTGGATATTACTAAATCATGGACTTAGCAGGTTTTGCAAGTCGAACCTGCAAACTCTTCTGCAACCTATAGCAGAAATCCAACTTTAATTGTATATTAGGTGACATATGCTGTGCACACAACAAGGCTGAACCAGCTCTATATTCAATAAAATCAATAAATGAGGGTGGGATACCCACATCCCATCCAATCAGATAGGTCTATAACTTTCTTAAAGAAGGGATTATTAGGGAATACAAATATTTCAATTGTGGATTTAGTTGAAGAAAATACATTTAAAAAACCTGATGAACAAACCGGATTACAAACTCAACTCAATCAATGAAATAATGTATTCATAATTATTAGCAAAAGGTCTCTATAGCCAACTTGACCACTCCTCCCTCTGGTGTTCTCATTGTGTAGAACCAATGAGATTGTCAGAGTATTGTGCTACATTAAATGCACGGTGTATGTATGGAGTCAGTGCTTACATGGAAAGTAGTGACCATGTAATTCAGAAATGTAATAGAACACACTGGGCTTTCCCTACTATACCACCAAACGTACTAATAAGATTGCATTTAAAGCCACACGCAAATTTGATTATCCTGAAAAGTAAAAACACAGACTCAGTTGTCAGTGTAATACAATAATCCGTGAGAAAAAAGGGTGATGCATTACCTCCTGTAAACAATCAAGGTCTCCGTGCTGTGTGGCTCTATTTATTTAGGGTTTTTGTACCATGCAGCTGACCTCCATGTAAGCCTCAGAGCGCAAATTTAGTGGAGCAAAAGATAGACCTCAGGGAAGCTCAGAACATACAGGTGGATTTTCAAAGCCCCATAAAAAAAAAAAAAATTACCAAAATGATGGTAAGGCCCTGAGAATCTTTCGACCGACCCTGGGAGTATGGCGCAACTGTTTTAAGCGTGCAGCATATATTTAAACACTCACTACTCTTGTCTGCTGATCTACCACGTTATGAGTCTGAATTTGTGGCTGCATCCTCGGACAAGAATTGTTAGGACTTTGCTTCTCCTGTGCACATAAATTCAAATTTGAACTGTGCAATGCATATGGAGGTAAAAGGAGTTTCTATTATGGCAAGTGTTCAGATCTCCGTCCCACAGCTCGTATTTTATTTTATGTTTTAACTAAAAGCAGTTTATATTCCCTTTCTCTAAATTTACCAACAGTCTTATTGGTTTTAAAATCCCAACAGGCAACATCCTGACAGAACAGAAATGTAGTCATGTATAAAGATATTTCATAACAGTTGTTTTTCATACCTCCAATCTACTAAAGGTGTTAAGAGCAAAGTTAGTAATTTTTTTTTTCCTCGTCGCCACTTGAGAAGAACCAGAAGGAATAACTATCAAAACAACATTTTAGCAGCTGAAGCTGTGAACTGTCTTCTCATTGGCTGCGCGTGGGAGTAGGGCGAGCAGTGGGAACGGATGTTTCCTTCGGGATAGCTCATTCACACTTCAAGTTAGCCTCTGGGTACGTCATCTGTGAACCCCTCAGGGCCGCTAAACCCGCTTTATGTACCCTCGGTGGAATCATTAGGCTATAATTCCACTTAAGCAGCTTCCGGAAAGGAGTCTTTAATGCGCCACCAAGGTCCTACTGTGAAAGACGTTGGAATGGTGTGTAAACAGTAGGCGGCCATCGCTGCTCTGCGGATGAGTGGAGATTCACTAACGGTAAAAATTGGACCCTTGCAAGAGACCTCGCGCAGCAGCTGCCAAACGGACATCCAGGAGGCTGGAAATCTCGGAGTCGCCATATTATTAGTCAATAATTTGCTTATCATAAATGGCAACATTTTAGACCAGAAAAATGGTGGATTAAAAAATAATAATAAATAAACAAGAAAAAAAAATCGGGTAATGTAATTTCTTCATTGACTTTTATTGAAGCAAAGAGCTAAATACACTTTAGTCTTCAATAATTCGCGTGTATACCGCCTGAAGCGGGTCTGTTGGCATGTATGGCGCATGGAAATGCCAGCCTCCATGTTAGTTTGCTCTCCTCGGGAGAGATGTAGGTTTATCTGCAAAATGGATGATTCCTTCCTCCTACAGACCGCGGAGGGGTTTACATTTTAAGAATAGAACATCCGTCTGCAGGAGTTATGGCCTTCTTCAACTGGACACAATACCTTCGCGTAATGAATCGCCTTCTCTAGATACCGCTGCATAATCTCAAACATGAAAAAAAGGCGGCTTAGTGCGTTCAGCACTGCGATAAACCGGGAACAAACATACACGGGTAATCTCCGCTTCACAATAGACACGGGCGGCGGATCGATCCCTCGGCTCGCCACGTCACGCGGTTCCGCCATCTTAGAATCTGAAGTGCCAAACTCAACATTAAATGCGACCTGCAGAAAACGCAGACATCTGCGGTAAACACGTATATGCGCACCTCCTCACACAGTTCTCTTTTCGTTGAAAAGACTGTCAAATAGGCGCAGGCAAGACTCCTTACCCAAGTGATAGCTTGTGAGACAAGTCCTCACTGATGACACCTGGTGTGATCTTCAAGCCATCGTTTTCACATCATCTGCAAGGCCAGGAAGGTTGGTTTCCAAATAAAAAGCGGAAACTAGATCATCCTGCCGAGATGCTGTCCTTGTTTCATAGTTGAAGGTCTGTACCTAGCATTTTATAATCATCGCCGCCCGACCTCCGGGATGTGGGCTAAACGGCTGTGTGATGCTTACTTCATGACGTTTGTAGAATGTTTGTAACTGGCAAGGCAGCTGGTACACCTGTTTGTGTGTTTTCTAATGCTGCGCAATAAAAATACAGTTCTCAAAAAAAAAATCAGCTGCAAGGCCAGCACAACCTTTCGTCCTTCTGAAATCAGCAAATAAAGTACCACAACAGTGGTTATTTACAGCACTTAGAACTATCAAAACTGCACTATGTACCGCTATATTAAAACTGTTTCTCCAGTGTTTTGTTTTCTCCACCTTTGTTCTGCAATATTAGTTAGAGAATATTTGAAGGAATGCAGCTCAAAATTAACTAACTTGTGACAATGTGAAATTTTTTGTCCCTTTACGTTGGATCAGTTTATTTGGGTTTAACAAGCAACACAAAGTCTAGTTCCTTAAATGAACACACACATCGAGTTTACCTCCATTCTTTCTCAAATAGCCAAAGAGTCAGTCAAACCCTTAGCTTGGGTTCAAAAGTGAATTTTGCCAACCTTCAAAAAGCAAGTGGGGGTGCTGGGCATGGTCAGGCATCAAAGCGAGGTTCACTGGCATCGTGGGTCACACGCTGCACGACATGTGCTTTACACAAGGGTAATGGAGGTGTGGTGAGGGGCTCCACGTCTCATCTCAGAGAGGACCCCCAAAGCTCCTGTTGACATACAGCAAAGTTATCAAAAAGCAACTTAAACGTTGAATGGATAGACAGGATGGCTGAGGCCTAGCTGCACAGGAAGAGGTGTTAAACCAAGCAACTCCCCAGCAGCAGACATGCAGGTAATTCTGCTCTCACTGTGCCCTTGAATCAGCAGGCCTGCCCCCCTACTTTACAGTGGTAGCTCCAAGCGACAGCTAGGTTCATGTCCACCTTCAGGGTCTCTGCGTGACTGAAACCATTGGACAGGTGATGCATGCAAGCCCAGCACTGCCAAACATGGATAGAATGTAAATACATTCTGTCCACACCTGAATTCAGAGAGACTTTCGAGGATTGGAACATGAGGCACAGCATGCTGCGTAGCTGGATTGAAGAGGTAAATTACAAAAAAAAATATTGATGTTACTTTGGGAGAAATTAAAAGGGAGATGGCAGGCAGAATGGGCTGTGTATAGCATGTGTACCACCCCACACCCTGCGTGTAAGCCATGCTAAGGACGCAGCTGTCAATATAGCAGCAATTGCAGTGACACCATGCTAAGGGGGTGTGAATTATAGCTATTTATTACCAAACATCAAGATGGGTGACCAATATCCCTTGCTTGCATTATGGCTACTGGCACCCTTGGTACACCACAGGACAGGTCTGCTGAATCTACTGGCCAGTCCCAATTGTTTACATTCACATTTCCACCTTATACAGATCCCTCTCCAATGGATTCTGTAATGATCCCTCCTTCCCTCCAATACTAAGAGACTTAACTGCACACTCTACATCCACAACCTTGTACTACAGCCCACCTCCTCTGCCAGTATTTTCACATATTCATGTTTCCTGTCAACCTTTAAAGTGGGAAAAAAAACCACACGGGGAGTTGGGGTTACTTTTTAAATATGAGGAAAGGATCTGTAGAAGGCACACACTCAGGGTCAGGCCATGTTCTATGTGTTTACAAGGATGTGGTATAGGGTTAATGGTCACTCATGGATGGTAAGCGCATGAGGAGGTGTGAAACTTGTGTTCACTGCATATATCCAAATACATTCCACTTTGAAAGTTTTTTTTCTACTTTGCTGCAAAATGGAGAAAAAAATGAAAAAAGGTTCTGGAATGTTACAAAGGGACAGGGGCAAGTGGGGTCCAAAGATAAGGGCCAGAGAGACATTTTCCAACGGAAGTGTCAGCGGTCTTGTGGCTATTTTTTTAATTCCCAGAGAAAGGTCCTTTCAGAATTTGTCACAGGGGTTGGACTAACTAGGGAGACGAATGAGCCCTTGCGAGGTATCGGGAAATGGGTATTCGTGAGCACAAGTGTGTGTGAGTACACAGACGAGAGTTTCATCCACAAAGAGCGGTGTCAGGGATTAACAAGAGGGTATATGCTGCGTCAATCAGCGAAGCAACTTAACTTAGAAAGTCAAGCGTTTGCCCCTTGACTAATGCGGTGTCCACTAAGGAAGTGGTCCCTTTCACCGCCGAGGCCCATTGTCCTGTCTGAGCAGGCCCGTAACAGAGCTTGTGCTGTTTTTTGGGGGACGCCATTCAGAAAGCCTGTTTTCTCTAAGGTTGCTAGCCTCTAACTAACACTGAATTTTCTCAGATGCTAGCCCTGCACATTTTGTACTCTCAGGGAGCCGGCCCTTCCCAGACCATTTCTTCACCCCCCAAAGAGGCAGTTTTCTCAAACATCTCGTGACCCTACAGAAGCTGTCCTTTCCAAGACTCTATCATCTCTGCAAACAGGCCCATATAGTTTCCATACCCTATCGGGCATCTGCCTCCTCAGACTTTAGTGCACTGTCAGGGAGCTGGACCTACATACTCTCTCTGCCTTCCAAGTGCACTGCTGTTCAAGTTCAATGAAAGTTTGTGTGCAACTATTAGCCTTTAATAAAAGAAAAACACTTTCAACTCATGTCACAAAAGCCATCTAAATTTAATATACAACAAATATTTCACAAATGAAATAAGCATAGATAAAGAAAAGCATGCTGTCCCTTTTACGTTGCATAAATCCAAGTTGCTGCAGAAAGTTACAACTTTTTCCCCTTTTAAATTGCTTGCATTTTAGCTCTTGTGTAAGCCAAGAGCTTTTAATTTTAGTAAAATAACCAAAAGTCCACTCCTGCCATTGTTAACTTCACTGAGGACTGCATTTTCCTCTTTCAGAAGGAGAGCATAGGCCAGGCAGGAAAGATCTATTGCTGAAGCGAAGGAGTTCTCTTCAGCAAGAGAGATCTGCTGCTGAAGGGAAGTAGATCCCCTCCAGCAAGAAAGATCTATTGCTCAAAGGAAAGTAGTTCCCTTCAGTGTCAGGGACCAATATGCCAATGTGCGCTTTTTGAGACCAAAAATATTTTAGCCAATGTATCTTTTTAATACTAGAGAGGACACGCCAGGTCCCCAAACACAAAAAAGATTTCCAAAAACAATGATAAAACAAGCGCAAGAAAGGCTAGCAGCCAATGCCAGCTCTATTGGCTTTTCTAATGCCCCTTATAATTGTGTTACATAGCAATAACCCTGACTTCTGCCCTTTAGACTTTGCTTACTTATTTATAATTCGCATTGCTCCCTTTTCAACAGAAGTGACTGGAAATATCCATTTCCCAGCACCCCAACTTTCAGGATTACTCCATGTGGTGCAGCACCTAAGTGTGAACAGTAGTGAGTGAGTGTGCATCGGAGCAGAATCAACATTCCTTTTATCTTTGTAACGTTGATAAATTGAGTACATTACACTGTTCCACAGTAACACATTAAATATAGTACTAAAACCAATAAAATGTTATTATTAAGGACTATATTTGGTTAAAAAAGCATTGCATTTAAATGTTGTGAGTGCCACACAGTTTCCAATGTACAAGGACCATTTTAAGTTGAACAAATTTAACCAACTGAATGAATTTTGAGCTACCCTGCAGTTCCATCATAGGCAATTATCCAACCTTAAACATTTACATTAAATGCTTTTTAAGATTTAAATAAATGCAGTTTTGGCTACCTTTATTGTCACTGCCACATCATGATTTTCTTGCATAGCGCTTTAAGCCACCCAAAGGTTACCCTATGTCTATACCTACTTCACCACCTATTTGAGAGTACTGAGTAAGAGACAACCAGTCTTTCATACAACACCATCTGCATTCTCTCTTGGCATTTGAGTAATGGCAATGTTTTTTGCCAGTCTGAGCATCTGCGCACGCATGCTTGCCTGTGATTGTGTGTGAGTGCCTGCATGTGTTTGCCAGTACTATACTCCATGCGCGTGTCTTGTCTGAAAGGGACAGTATGCAGGTGCTTCTGTCCCAATAGAGCTTGCAGAATCTCCCAACAGCGAATCTCTGCATCCTTAGCTGATGCTCTGCACCCCTGGGGCCTTGGCAGTGCACGAGGAACTAAAAAAACTCAATATTGATTCTGGGATAGCGGGAAGAGCATGGGCGGGTATGAAAAGCGCACCCCCAGTTACTGCTGGGATATGGGAACAGCACCTCGCATGTGGGTGTTTACCCTAGTACTGGAAGAAAACATCACTAAAGGGAGGGTAGCTGGGATGTGAGAAGAGCGTATCACATGGAGGGGTTCCTGCTCCTGAGTTTGAGATGGGCACCTCCAGCTGGTGATAGGATGGAGGCCTGTAAACCTTAGGGTGACATTCAAGGCTAGCATTATAGCGAGGAGAGAGGACTGCTGACGAGATGTATACAACGCAAGCTCAGATCACCTAATATTTCTATAGGCCGGTGTGGACCCACTCTCTGCTGACACTGGGCTGTGTCGGGGATGCGAGCACTGGGGGCACCAGATTGTGTTTTTTTGACACTGGAGGAGAAGCAATGTGGACACCAGAGTTTTCTCACTTCCAGAAAAGGAGAGGACACATTCATTTCATAACTATTTCGATTTCACAAAGAAATCATAAAAGTATACATCAATATAAAACACCAACTACAATAAAACCATGGTACATATTTACATAATTCTGATTTTCATAAACATTCAATAACGGTTTCTAATCACAAGAGCTGATCTAATAAAACTCAGTACAGCATTACAGATGTTTGCAGTTGACAAAGATAATAGATATTCATATCCTTCTTTATAATAGCACGATCCAAAGGATAATAGTAATGGTCTAATATAAGTATTTCTTGGGACCTTATACAAAGTGCAAAAAAGAATAAGATGCAGGGTGTTTTGCGAAACCTTATTATTACAGGGGCAACAAGGTAGCTTCTCACTCCACCCCCCTGCTTTGGAAAGTCAAAAAGGAAGTGTAGAGTACTAAGGCGAAACCTTGTCAAATAGAAACACCATTGCGTATTCATAATATATGATAAATAAAAGGGTCGCACTAGTTTGCCCCGAACACGTAATACATATTCACTGTTCCTTAAGGAGCCCAAACTAGAACTATAGGCGTTTTTGATGGTTAACTTAGCATCCTTATTGATCATGCCAGGGTTTGTAAACATATTTCCTAACCCAATTTTATAAAGGGTATCTCTGACATATCGAAGCCATGGAATTTCCCTATAGTACTCAAGTTTAAGGCAATCTTGTAGGATATCTTTTGTCAACTTCAGTTCCTCAGACTGCCAAACTTTAGACCATAATACTAATGGCGCTACGTTTATGTCACTTGCAAACTCAATACCAACCTCCCCATGACAAAAAATATTTGATGTGCTTGATGGGACAGATAGGAGACGTTTTATAAATTTATTCTCCATAATCTGCAGCTTTTCACAATTTTGTGACCCCCAGACACCAGCACCATAGGTCATAGCAGAGACACATTTAGCTTTATACAAAGTTATTATTTCAGCTATACGTCGTTGTCCTAATTTACTGGCAAAGCGAAAAAGAGCTTCAATTGATTGTGTAACCTTTTGAACCCGGGCTACTATCAGAGGTTCCCAGTTAAATTTTTTATTAAAAAGGTTTCCCAAGTAATTGAAGTTGTCAACTTTCTCTATATTTGAATCCCTCACCATGTACTTGCGGATTTTAACACTTTTCGGACCGCAAGTCATGGCAAAAGATTTAGTAAAATTGACCCCAAGATCTAAGTTTCCCATAAACATATCAAAAGCATTCAGGCAAATCTGCATGCTATTGGGAGTAAGGGTCATTAGGACAGTGTCATCTGCATATGACAACATTGGAATTCTTTTGCCATTAATCTGAGGGAAATCAGCACCAGTTTCTAACAAAAAACTTTCTAGTCCGTTCGTGTAAACCAGAAATAAAAAGGGGGCTAAAATACATCCCTGGCGGACACCTTCAGTAGATAATATAGGTCTAGTTTTCTCTCCCCCAGGGCCATATCTAATTCTCACCGTTGTGGCAGCGTGAAGCCTGCGGAGCAGAGTAACCAAAGGCTCCTCAAACCCCATAGGCTCCATCATCCGCCACAATTTACCCCTACATACCGTGTCGAAAGCACTGGACAAGTCCATGAATGCCAAATGGATAGAGCTATTATTGGCACCCATGTACTTGCCCATAATCAGTGCTAAATTTAAACACTGCTCAATGGTTCCTTTCCCTCTTCTAAAACCATATTGGGATTCTACAATAACCCCCGCTGACTCTGCCCATGTTTCAAGGCGAACCAATATCACCCTACCCATTAACTTACATGACGCGTCTATTAATGATATTGGCCTATAGCAGCGTGGGTTAGACTTATCACCCTTCTTAAAAATAGGTACCACAACTGCCTCTTTCCAAGAGGTCGGAATGGACCCCAGGATTATTGCCTTAAAAACATTCAAAAGTAATGGGGACCAGACCTCCAAATTATGTTTAAAAAGATCCAAGGGTACTGCATCAGGGCCTGGGGCCTTTAAAGCAGCCCCCTTGGTCAAAGCTAACTTTACCTCTGAAAGCGTTAATGAATCACTAAGTGATTTTGCTGATTCTATATTAAAATTATAATCACCCTCACCCGTGGTAGCAGTCAACAATATCTCATTTGGGTTAAAGATTTTACTATAGTGAGCTACCCAGGAGTCTTCAGGTATGTGCACTCGAATAGTATTATCTTCCCCCGATTTAAAAAAAGGCCTATTTATTATCTCCCAAAAGAGCCTATTATCCCTTAGATCAACCGCTTTTTCCAAGTCTTCCCATGCTTTGGTCCGTAGATCATTTTTTCTCTTACTCAGTGCCTCCCTATATCTTTTCCTAGCTGATCTAACCAATTCTCTATCACGTGGGTCTCGGCGTAATGCCTTTGTTAAATGTGTTTGAGCAGAAGAACATTCCGCATCAAACCATTTAGGCCCACGATCTTGTTTCGTCCCCCCTATCTTTACAAGGTGTGAAGCAACATTTCTCAATAACAATTCAAAATTCTCAATTATGTGGTCTGGATCCGATATAGGTGTCAGACAAATTTCTATCTTATCCTGATTTTCCTTAAAGACATCCGCTTCCAGTTGCCTCACATGTACTTTGTACCACCTTAAAGTAACACCCTGGTTTTGGCTATATACTATAGGTTGTTCCACAAACTGGTTCTTCTCGAGAGCCAGGTTAAAACTCAAAGTTAGGGGGTTATGGTCACTAGCTGGGTTCGCCTCAATTCTAAAATCTTTCAAAAAATGAGAGTAACCCTTAGATACCATGGCAAAATCAATTACACTCATTCTGTCCCCTGTACCTTGAAAAGTGGGTATATTCAATGCACCAGAAAAGCTAGACGTATCCAAGATACATAAATCATTATTCATGACAATACTATTTAGAGCCTCCCCTTGTTTTGAATGAGTAAAATGAGCCATAGGTTGGTCAGTTAAATCCATCAGACCGCACACCCTAGAAGGAGAGAACACAGATAGCCCACGTTTTAAAAACATCAATTTACTGGATGTTTAGCTTTCCTAAAGAAATACAAAAGTTACATGGATGGCTAACACAGGAATTATTCTTTCCTTCACTGCTGGTAAAAAAACCACTTTAACAATAGCTACACACAGAGCACTAATCAGCATACCAATGAACCTTTCTTAGAGTATAACGGTAAACATTGTAAAAGCAAAACCCAGTCAGCAAAAATAATTTTGTTTATGTCAGTCTTGTTAACCATATGCTATAATCAGGCCACTGGAATTATCTGGCAGGGGAGCATCAAATTATACGTCAGGTCTGACTAAAATATGCAAAAAGAAAAGGCAAAATATAGACAATAATGTGGCACATTACCGGTACAATTGCTCCATTAATTAGTATTTTTTACACGTGGTTATACCGCCTGGGTGAAGACTTCACATCATTAATACCAGTTAACAACCAAATAAAAAAAAAACTGAAAGATGACCAGTTAAACTCTGCAAAGGATTTTCCACTGCATGCAAACCAACATTGCCACGTGTTTAGTAACTTTTGATATGTATAAGGCAGAAACTATTTTTGGGGTAAAATCGGCAAATTATTCAGCACATGATGAATTGTATCGCAAATGTGGCAAATCCATAATTATATGAAAAAACGCCACTGTAGAGCAGAATTCCATTGGCTCAGGCTACAGTGTCAATGCAGTACAAAAGAACAGCAGACTTTAGAATACATGCTTTTAATTTGCTTATAGTGTGCTTAGCTTTTCAAATTTGACTTACAATACATACTGTGGCATGAAACACATTAGCACATCATCTCCAACAAAAAACACCTATTTCTCAAAATATTGTCAGACATATTTGTAGAATACTAAACAGATGAAAACTTAAATGCTTCAAACCTTTCTGAAGAGTATTAAAAATCAATTAATAAATCATTTAACTTTGTGGTTTCTAATTGTCACCAGAACTCCACGATGAAAATATGGACCTATATTATACAGTTACCAGATTTGCATTTTGTCTGTCTGTCTATCCATCTCCCACCCTGGCCTACTAGGGTGTCCAGTAAGCAGGTACTATTATTTGTGCCCCCTCCTCCACAAGACATTATTTTGTTTTTTACTTGCTGTTCAATCGGAAAAATTCAAATTACCATGTATGTAGATTTCCAGCTATATAGAATACAAAGTATGCTGCATTAATAATCACACATGCTTTGAAATTTAACAATATATTCTAAATTATTTATTCAACTAAAAATCTCACACTAGGAATCAAATTTCAAAATTAAGGAATAAAATGCTACAAAATCAAAACCTTTTCTGGAAGGTGTGCATTTCAACATTTGCCAGCAAAGATCCCATATTATAAAACCTTCATCTTAAGTTGGTATTAATCTCCAACCCTAGTTCGTAAAAGTGCCAACATTAAATCTTTAGGCTCTGCTGTATATTAAATCTTGAGTATCATGTTCTAGTAATCTCAAAATTAGGTTTACTAATAGAAATGTTACTCCAAAACATAAAACACATCCCTAAAGTGAAACTTAAAAAAATGTGTTTTCATTAAGTTTTGAATGGTATCAGTATAGAGATATTAATTGCCAGCAGACGTTCACTAATCTGAAACATAAGGCCGTTTTTAACGCGTAATTTAAACCTGGAATTGCAAATAATTCCAAAATCCACTCATGGTCAACTTCTTTTTCTGCAAAACGAAGACCGGTTTCAAAGATTATCAAGTCAAGACTTAACTCTGCAAACTCACTCTATCGGGGCCTGGCAGATTATCTTTTATAGAGAGTTCATTTTTGCAGCATCAAGCAGTGCATCTTGTGAGCAAAGCGTCAGGCTTTAGTCACACTCAGTGCCATTTGAGCGGAGGAGTGTCGCCCAGAGCTGAAAAATAAAATGTAATTACCTTTATTCATTACCTTTTTATTTTTAGGCAACCTGTCCCAAACTAATGGCCTCCCGATGAATCTCAGAGCCTTGCCAAGCCTTGAAGTCGTGGCTTTTTACTAGCTAGGCTGAACTCTCGCTGGCATCGCCTCTTTCTCACTTTTGGACCCAGGAAGGACTTCAAATAGCGCCAGGACACCTTCGGGTAGCAGTTTGCACTCTATAAATGTCAATAACATTAACTAAGTGTCTGGACAAGGCAGGGCCAGCGCTGCAGAGTGGCAGCAGAAGGGAGCTGTGTGCTTTAAAATGCACATCTCTTTGGCCGGCCATCTTGGGCCGGTCAGCCAGACATGTCCATTTTAAAGTTCTCTAACCTAGTTGACTTAGACAGCTGGGCTAAGGAAAGCGCAGGCCGCCATTGCTTTTGGGAGTGCTGGGAGAGCCTGCTCTATCCAATCCTGGCACTGCTTTCATGCTGTGGTAGCGGCACCAGGATTGGGGAGTGCAGTTTCCTGCATTGGGAGAGAGGAGGACATCGCGCTGCATAGGTAAGTGAATTTATTTTTTGGTGCCCCCGTCCACCCTCACTAAAAGCCAGCCGCCACTGGTCACTCACCCAGATGTAAAATCTCTTTGCTGGCTCCCATCCATTATAAGGCATCTTTCATAGTACACAGATCATTGCACGGTAACACACCCAGTTTAATCAAGAATCTGAAAATTCCCACCCGAGAAGACTTTGCTCAGCCTCTGCCAATCAACTCACAATTCCAAAGGTGTTTAAGATGCAGGTTTGGGGCAGGTGGAGTGAGAGGGGGTCGGGATCGCAGTATCTTGGCTCAACAGCAAATTGTGGAACCGTCTCCCCCTACACCTGTGCGCAATATCGTGCTTCTCGCGAGACAGATGTCAGATGAACGTGCTTTTTTCTATGGCATATGAATAACCATTAGTTATTTATGCAACAGCTCAAAGAGACCCTGGAGTGGACGGGTGCCATATAAAACATGGTGTCAAAACGCCAACCCTGGTGTTTAAACCTACTTATAAAATATGTGCATAAAAAATGCAGCTTATTGTAAAGCTACATCAATCCAAGAAACTCCGCTCCACTTTTATTAAACACATTTATAGCACCATACTTTTTTTGTGGCATCAAATAAAATCAACACTCAAGATCAGAACAGTCTTAAGTTAATAATACGTGATGAAATTGGTTCCTGAAATGGGGAAAAGTAAAAAGGGATAGAATGCATTAACGAAAAAAAGCAACTACAATATAGTCAATACAGATCACAAGTCAGGATAGGGCTTCTCCCAGACAATTAAGTAAGTCCTGGATTGTTCTAAAGCTTCCACGCGGACTTTGAGATAGGTACATAAATGTTCCAGTTCAGTGTTGCCAACAATTATCCCTCTGTTATGTATCACTCTGAAAGATCTCACCCGCCGAACCAAGTTTACAGTAAATGTTTTATATGTGCAAGAGCGTTATAGTGAGAACGGCAAAACATCTACTGTATGTATCAACAGAAGTCAATCTCATATGCAGTCCTACAATAGACAAGAATCCACAATATAAGGCTTTGGGCTTCTTCTGCAAATGACTGTGCTCAGTACTGAATTGTTAATAGTTAGTACTGGAAAAAGATATATATATATATATATATATATATATATATATATTATATATATATATATATTTTTTTTTATATATATATTTCCTCAAAACATCCAGTAAACAACGATAGAATAGCGGACCCAAAAACTTCTTCGCGCCAGAAATATTTAATTTGAAACACCCTGCACCGCCGCCATGACGCGTTTCAGTCCCACCTGGATGTTGATCACATGACGTGTTGCGTTACTGAAAAGCCAATTTTAAAGCACCCGTCCAACATTATTTACAACAGCTGTGCAACAAATTCATAGATAACAAAGACAGACTACGGCAGTGTTTTTAATGAGAACATAAATGTTGAAAAGCAAAATGTAAAATACTTACAAATATTTACAATTCAAAACAGTATCTGCTTAAATGCATTAAGATCAAAAATAATTTATAAATATATAAATAAATAAGCATATATGTACACACTCTATATACAATAAAATATACAGTGCAATCATAGTGGGATCATGTGGGGCACAGTGAGCTTGATGATGAGGCAAAACTCATAAAACCCATAACACATGCATAACCTCATTTTTAGAGGATGCCCAAGCGAGGAGATGCAATAAAACCACCTCTCGTTACCGTTGCCCCAGATAGTTCAGCATATCATGATCTCATAGTTTCAAGCAATTAATTTACCATTCATAGTCTGTCATGCAAGGAAACTAAGATCAATCAGAGTTTCCTAAAAAGAATTAAGCCCAAGTGGGCATGCACAGCTGTTGATGAGTGAGCTTTCCAAAAAAATCGAATAATCTTTGCATCTCATCACCAGCCGGGGATGAGAGATAGATTCTATGTGGGGTGGTAATAGACAAAAATTATAGTGAATTAAAACCATTGTGCAATAGATCTTAAAAAGCGCACATGATAAATACAAATTCATAATGTAGTGAAAAAAGGGGTTCACTCATAGCCCATATAGTAGCAAATGGATATGATGGTGAGCATACATATATGATTAGGGTAAAACAGTCATATAAACAACATTATTGCTTCCTTTAAGACTTGAGAAAGGGGAGGAAAAGTATACCCAAAACAATTAGCCCAATATAAACATGTATGTAAGTCTTCCGTTGTGTTAATACCTGCCGGGGACTTAGTATTTATTTCCAGTATGTATCATGTTTCTAATAGACGAAGCGCACTCTCACGATTGCCACCTCTACGCGATTGAGGTATATGATCAATTGCATAGTAACTAAGATGTTTAGGGTCACTATCATGGGCTACCTCAAAGTGCCTCGCCACTGGATATGTCTGGTCTTTGTTAGAGATTGCACGTATATGTTGAAGAACTGTCTTGTGAACTGGCAGTTTTGTGCTGCCTACGTAGCGTAGTGCACAAGGACATTCTAAAACGTACACAACATGATCCATCTTGCATGTGATTATTTTTTTTGATACATACTGGATTGGGCAAAAATGGGGTAGTGCATTGCTTTTTATTTTTAGCAAACTTGCATGCCTTGCAAACATGCATTTATATATATATATATATATATATATATATATATTATATATATATATATATATATCTGGAAGCACTAGGTGTGACTCGCCACACATCCCCCACTTACTGTCACCAAGCTTTAACTTCTCCCTGCCCTGAGTACCACTCCGTCTAACGAAGACGTGACTGCCTAACATAAAGAGCTTTCGGAAATGCGCCTGTGGATACTCATTGCAGGTGCTCTCTGCAGAGGATGGTGAGTGGTCCCTGCCACCAATGTCAGGCTTGAAAGAATCCCCTACCGGGTAGCACTCACAAGCGCCTCACCACTCTCTCTGATACCAGCACTTGAACCACCTCATTAAGAATATCAGAAAGTTCCCCTCACACTCTGGCCAGCAAACAAGCGGACTGAGCCGCCTCCATCATCACAGAACCCCTGACCTCATCAGGCCTTGCTTCATCCTTCCTTCCTGGAGGACACACAAGGTCAGCTTCATCCACGGCCTCCGAAGACATGGCTAGTCTGGTGGCCACCAACCAGTGCCAGATGGCGCCCTCCTCCACACGCGCCTGCACACACCTTTTTGGAAGGTGGGCCCACACAAAATGCTACAGTCATTAGCTTGTTTACACCACCAAGACAGATACTAATGCCAAGTTAATCCGTCGTGGAACGGCCCATCCTTTCCGCTGGGAGAGATCTGAATAAAGCACGAGGCAGAGCATTCCACTTTTGGGGGTGCGGGAGGGCAGAGATTCCCAGGGATTCTGCAGTTTCGCCCACGCCTGCCCAGGTATCTACAAGGGACTACTTTCGTGGTGCAACAAGTGCCTATGCTAAGTGTATTTCAAAGCAAACCATAGGCCAGACCGGAAGCGAGGATTTACTGCTGAGTAGTCCAGGTGAACCCTACACTTGCAGAAATCTGCACAGAAAACAGAGGAGCGCGCGCGTCCGCCGTGCCACATCCCGTTGCTGCAGTTTCCCTCCAGTGGCATCTTATTATTTTGTGAGTGAGTGCCGTCCCGCCTGAGCAGCCACGGAACTCTATTCTGGCTGCCGAGAGAGAGGGGAGCTGATCTGGAGAGCTGCATTCACTCTCCCCTCTCCATCCCGCCCCCATCTGCCGTCAGCTTTTATGGGTACCAAGATGCGCGTCTGGAGTGATCCGGCATCCGGGGACGACACGTGAAGGAAACGCTGATGAGGGCGTGTAGATCGAGTTCAGTACATGAAACAAGACCCTTCTTGGGGGACGGAATGCTCATCGTGTTTCCCCCCCTCCCTTCGCTGATCTCTCCAGAGCCCAGCGCGGACCATTCATTCAGCATTCCCGGCCATTCCACTCCACCGTTTTCAGCCTGTCGGTGCTGTTACGAACAGGGAACAACTAAATGCATGAAGCTGGTGCCTCTATAGGGTGAACCCCTGGGAAAAGGCTGCGGAGAACTATACCGGGTCGAAGGCAAGCATACAGTCAGCGAGTGATAGGAGATGTGGCTGGGCTGTGGATGGTTAAGGCATTGTGCAGTTTTCTTTAAAGAGGGGACTCTTCAAATATTTGCAAGCCAGTGTTTGTGCTGCCACACATCAATCATGAACGGTTAGAAATGCCATTGAGAAGGGACCTATATTTGCCACTTGGGTTGAACCGGTCTATTTATGACAGAGCTAAGCCTGATTTGCATATGGTGTGCCCACTTCTACAGTGGCGCATATAAGCTAATAAAACGATGGAATGCACTTAAAGGAGACCAGATATAAAATGGCCTTCAGAAAGTCACAGGCTTTGTAGTGTGGCCCATGCTACCTCTTACACGGACCAAAGCAGTGCCACTCAAACTGTCCAAAAACTCTCTTTAGGGTAGTGAAAGAGCTTTCAGACTCCAATAGAATCTCCGCCAGTCTTGTCGTAGGCTCAGAGTAACACATTAGTGTGTTTCTTCATCAAAAAGGTGACGGATATTCAGGCTTCTCTTAAGATCAGAGAGAAGACTATGGGGTCGCCTAGTACTAATGATGGCCCGCTGGAGAGCAAGGACCAGAAAGTACTGGTCTTGGTAGGAGCGCGGCTGAAACTGAATGGCTGGGAAACTCTGGATGCGCCATTGTTCTTGGAATTACTGACCTCAATTAGGTGGGGTTCGCCTGTAGACCCCCTCCCGCCATCCAAAATGAGTGCCCTAGAGCCAGATATTTTGCAAGTTCTAGTAGGACTTTTGAAAATCTTCCCTACACAAGGAAAGATCACGCTGGCATGGAAACGTGCCTTGGTTCTGCCACGCTTGAAGAAAGAATCTAGACCCCACGAATTGGTCTACTTAAAAAACAGTCTCAATGCTTCCAATTATGGCAAAAGTAATGAAGAAGAACGTTAACAGGCAATTCTGTAATTTTATAGTTTCAAGAGTATTTTCCTCCCTCTGAAAGGGGGGGGTTCAGGACTGGACACAGCACTAAATCCACCGTCCTAGGAGTCACAGAACATCTGAGAAGGCTCCTAGATGAGGGAGAGACAGCTGTGCTGATTTTTCCCGATCTCAGCGCAGCCTTTGATACAGTCTCCCATGCTTCTCTTACAGAGAGGTCGGTCGAGTTAGGCATACAGGGCACGACTCTTGCCTGGTTGACATCCTTACTAGAAGGTCGGTCTTTCCAGGTGTTCTCTGCCACCGATTCTTCGGAGCTGCATGCTCTTAGTTTAGGAGTTCCTCAAGGTTCCTCCCTCAAGGTTCCTCCGAAAGTTCAGCACTTTTTGATTTCTATGTGCGTTCACTAGCAGACTTGGTGGAAAGTTGTGGGCTCATGTTATTTTCCTATGCAGATGACACACAAATCATCTCCTTGTCATCTGCACAGTACCACGACTCTGAAGGCTTGAAATCCTGTCTGAGCAAGGTGGCAGACTGGATCCACTATTCATTAAAAATGAATGGGAATATGACAGGTGCTGTGAAGGAATCCGTCCCATGGTGGGCCCACCATTGGCCCAAAAATCTGGGATCCCAGATCCAGCATCTAAGGTCAAGAACCTGGGGTTATGCTCGATGATAAGCTGTCACCAAAGCCTCAGGTAATAAAGGTGGCGGCCACTTGCTTTGCCGTTTTAAAATGGCTGCGGAAGATCATTTGGCAACTTCAATTTTCAGCTCAATGGTCGGTGGTACAGACACTTATGTTGAGATTGGACTATGGCAACTTGCAGTATCTGGGGCGCACAAATCATCCATTAGACAGTTGCAGGTGGTCCGACATTCTGCAGCAAGTATGCTTTATAGGCTTTCGGGTCAGAACTCGGCAGAGGGTCTACTACGGGTGCTGCACAGGCTCCCAACTGTGAAGCGAATCCAGTTTAAAGCCTTGTGTTATGTGTACAGAGCAGAAGCAGGGGTTGATCATTGCTATCTGTGGGATGTTGTTAAATCATATCATTCGGCCCGGCATTTTTGGTCCAGTGGCTTGTCCTTGTGTGGGGTCCAGACAGTGAAAGTCACGCATGTGAGCACGTTTGTTGGCTTATCAAGGCCCCAAGTTCTGGAACTCCCTCCCAGAACAGCTGAGGCAAAATCTCTCACTAACGATCTTTCGAAAACAGCTGAACATTTAACTGTTCTGAGTGGCTGGTTCTGATAATCCCTGCCTGAAGTTTAGCCCTGGGAAACCCCCAGGGGTAGCTGTGCAATTTATACATTTAAAAAATAATAATTATCATTCTTATTATTAATAAAATACATTCCAGCACCACCGCAGCAAGATACCAAAACAGGCACCAGACACTAGACTATGCTGAAGGGGTGAGTGTAACACCTCAGAAACCATATATAATATACCGGAAGATGAAATTAACTGATATCAGATTTCGACTTGACAAGGCCCATGCTACCATTCACAGGTCTTCAGTCTGCATCAGTGATTTCCTTCACAAAAAGAGGGTATATATGCAATGTCCACAGTACAATACTTCAGAAATCAAACTATTACATTAAAAGATTGACGCATGCTTGTAGAATCACTACTTCTGGCTCAAAGTAAAAGGCTTTGTTGTCAGATAGCTGTGTCATTGGAAATGAACACACCTGACGGACGCGTGAAACCGAACTGGTGCCATCACATTACAATTGAAATTGCATTTATATAACACTTACTACCCTGATGAGGAATTGAAGGGCTGTATGGTGAGCAGCACACTACTCCGGAACCCAAGGTTAGTGCCTGATCCAGTGGTCTTGTTAATGTTTGTGATTGGCCATGTGAGCTCAACAATAAACTACATGCATTTACTGCAGTTACTTTGTGATAGATTATATTAATACCACTTACGTGTGATCATTAGTGAGTGGTAGGTGGTTTCAGGTGAATGGGTGGTGAGATAGATAAACTGGTGGAGATGAGGTAATCTTAGATCACGGGGATAGGTGAGTATCACAGCTGTGCACTGAAACAATAGCTCATTACTGCGCAGATGAGGGGGAGTGGTTGGGGATACTGGAGCTGGAATATTCACAAGCGTGTTGCACACCTGTAATAAGACTTCTCTAGCAAGTGAGTCTCTTGCACATGCTGACAGCAAGGTCTGTAGCGCAAGTACTCATTGATCACGTGCTCTTACAGTCATTTATACGGGTGCAAACCAGGTTTGCCTCTGCTATTTGCAAACAGTTTCAACTAAAGGTACAAAGCCAATGCCCTGGTATGTTTCACTCGGTTAAGGATGTCTGTAGAATGCAAGGATTTACAGGGAACACCAATGTAACTTCTCAAGAAAATGATCTTCAATTCCACTGGAGAACCGTTCAATGCATAAAGACCAAAGAAGCTGGACTCAAAAGAAGTTTGCCTCCTGCTAAACTGGGGAATATGCTTTGACGCGTCAAGGAGTAAAGAACTTCTCCTTTAACAAAAAGGTCCACAGACCTTCAGAAGTGTGAGAGAGAGATCCAGCGTCCCCACAGACGCAGGAAATGTGTGCGTCTCAATGTCTGTGAAACTGCGGCCTCTCCAGAGGACATGATATGGCTCAGAATTCAGGCTATCAGATCTCGCTGTGAGAATGGCTGAAACACAGAGCATCATGATCTCAGACTACCCGATTGTACTACTGAATATCGAGGGCAGAATAGCGAAAGGTCAGTGCATATAGAGAACATAGACTTTCTACTCCTAACTCCACATCAACGTACCATGAAAATGCATGTACCGCAGCATAGCTGGGCTGGACTGGGAACGCAAACCGGCCCTGGC
Organism: Lissotriton helveticus; assembly: GCF_964261635.1. NCBI lineage: Eukaryota > Metazoa > Chordata > Amphibia > Caudata > Salamandridae > Lissotriton > Lissotriton helveticus. Next base: position 147,894,518 of record NC_136071.1, read on the forward strand.
AATTGAGCCGGACAGGCCGCGGAGTGGGGGAGGGAGTGTTGCACATAGAAAACACTGCAGCTGCTTTTGTTACAGGGGGCCAATATTGCAGCTATGCCGCAAAAGCGGCCCCCGGTAACGAAAACTACCCCCAGGGGTCCAAAACCAGCCCCCACTCTGGTGGCACACCGGGGAAACACCCAGTGCCCGCTACGGCCAGTACGGCCCTGCCACCTAGGTATATACATGTGGAGCTAAGTATAGAAAATGTATACTTGCTTACCTGCCTATATTTTATTGTCGATATTCTGAGCTCGCAATTGCCGATTGTGTCTCATCGATATTTAGGAAACACACCAGAAGACCCTTTGTGTAACGAACTGAAGGCACGCACAGTGAAATATCTCGTGTTCCTTTTTCTGTAGAAGATTAAGCCTGAGAAGGTCAATGTAAGCTGATTATTTGTCTTAAATACTGATTTTAGGTACGTCTATTCAAATGCACAAATGGATATAGGATGGTAACAGAAAATTGTAAAAATGGATTTTAAGTATTGATTACAGTTTTGTAAGCTGAAAATGTAGTAATGGATATTGGCTGCTGTAAACAATATTGTATGATCTTGTTAAGATTTAATCAATCCATATTTGGGGCTCAACTTGTAAGGTTCACTGCATGAAATTAATCACCCTTAGACCTTGCTACACAATGATACTGGTGAATCAGAGCAGAGACTAAGAACATGAGGGGTTTTAAACTTTTCCAATAAGACAACAAGCTACACTGATAAGGTATGAACAGAGCCACTGTAATTATGTGATTTACGCACGCTGGATGACCCTTTGCAACGGATAAATGGTCATCTTTCAGATGCTTATTTATTTATTTGGTTGTTAAACTGGTACTAATGAGGTTAAATCTTTGTCCAGACAGTATTACCATGCGTAAAAATTACAAAAAAATGAAGAAATACGAACAAAAAATGTGCTGTGCTATGCCGTATAATTTGGGTTTTTAACCACATCATTTTGTCAACCCTGCCGCATAATTTGGTGTTCCCCTGCCGCATAATTCCCCAGGTATGCTCCTTCAAAGAACAGGGTTGCAATACCACTTACAGCCATTGCTATAAGGAAAGAAACCATTGCTGACGAAAGATTACACAGTGGAACTTTTTATATAAGGCAAGATAACATGATGGTACTTTTTCTGTAAGGAAGAGCTGTGAAGTTTTCCGCTCAGCCTTTGAAGATTACACATTGCTATCTTAATCATCTGTAAGAAACATCTTTTCACCCACACATGGAACGACGGGACCCAGAGACTAAGTATGCCATAAGGTAAAAGCTTTCTTGTTAGTTTGTTTTATATTTTAAAAAACTGAGATTTTGGTAATAATCAATGTCCGAGGTAACATTTCTCTGAATCGAAACGTCAATTGCTACTAATAATAAAGTGGTCACACACTGGTCCCCTCGTCATCAATGTAAAAGTGCCTACACAGTCCATAGGTCATAATTCTAAAGAGGGATGAAATTATTCAAAAAGTAACAAGACTGGTAACCATGCAAGCTGCACTCTGTCTTACCTGGGATAAGTGAAACTACTGGAGTGTCACTGCAAGCTCTGACGTCAAGTTTACTGTTGTAGGTAGATTAGGTAGGCAGCAGAACACGTCTTCAAGTTATTAAGATAGATTTATTAAGATAGCACAAGTTAGTACAGTAGAGAAGTAAGATAGAAACACTAAGAAAGGACTACTGACACCAAGTAGCCATATTGAATGAAGTACAAATATACAACTTTTAAACTATTAGGGGGTGGGAGCGCACCAGACACGCCCCAGCGTAATTACCTCTTGCATGATGGTTCACGTAGTTCATGATTTCTCGCTCAATACTCAGTTCAAAGTGTTCATTGCACCCACTGGGGTGAACCACTCAAGAACTCCATGTACCAGAGTCCCTAGGGGCGGACCGGAGGAGGGGCTAGCAGTGTGCGGTCCATTGCGATGGTTTCTACAAATTGGCTCCCCTGAGCTTTGAGCGAACGAGCTCCTGGACGACGCACCTGCGTGCCGGTTCAGGCATCGAGGCCTTTGACGTTTGCTTGGCGGCCTTCTCTTCCACCCCTAACTATTTTCTCTACTGATGAGGGAAGTTATCCCAAAACCCGAGCCATGTCTCGGGCGATATCCAAAAACCCGGGACATGTATCGGGTCTAGAGTTCATCAGTTCAACAAGTACTTACTTGCACCCACTGGGGTAAACCACTCAAGAACTCCACGTACCAGAGTCCCTAGGGGCGACCCGGAGGAGGGGCTAGCGGTGTGCGGGCCATTGCGATGGTTTCTACAAATATACAACATTTACCTGCTTCTGGCCCACAGAATAATCAGTGACTTTGAAGTCAGTGGATGTATGAAAACACTGCTACAGCTGAGATGCTTTTTCCACAGTGCAGTGAAAACCCGATAACAATAGCCCGGCAACAACAACCCAGGTACCGTCAACTAGGAACAAGAGGACTTCTGCACCCGAAGGACACCTTTCAATCTAACCAGAGGCACGGATAGCCACCTCCAAATCCAAGACAAGCTACGCTTACAAACGAAAGACCTTCTGCCAAGAGTTGGTAGTTACTCTTTACTTTATTAGAAACATTTCAAACTTGGGAGCGGAAATGTAATTTCCTTCATGGTGGAGATCCATCACATTACCCACCCCCTGAATGGAGAATTGTCCAAAATCTGCTGCCATACTGCCACCGCTGCACAATTCCCACAGTGATGGTTTGTACATACACTAGGTGTGTCACCAGAGTAAAGGGCAAAGGGCCGTGCCCTCCTTAGAGAAAATGTGAGCTATGCATGAGGCACCCATAACTGGAAACACGGTACCAGATAACACACCCAGAGAACCAGGAAGGAAGCTAAATGTAATGCCTTTTCATTAAAAAAATTAGGATTGCATACCCACCTAAGGGACCTATTTGACACTTTCAAGGAGTCCCGACTTGACCCAGTAGCACTTTCTGCTCTGGGACTAGCAGGCACAATACCAAATGCTGTTGGTTCAAAGGACAGAATTGTAGAATGACGACTTTAGGATTTACCCTGTTAACAGGAAAAAACAAACAAATCAAGTGAAGTTTTCGGCTCCAAGTAATGTTGAGGGGACTTGTGTGGTGAAACCACCAAAGGAAATACAGTCTTAAGAGGCATTATAAAGGGGTCTGAATTTTGGGCCTTATGACACGCAAGTACTGCATTGTACTTCTGTTACACCTACCAACTGGCCTGAAAATAAAATCATTACGGTGTAAGCTTACTAGCAGCCACAGAATACGCTCTCAGAGCTCCACAAGCCAGGCAACAACAAAACTGGGACCGGTCATAACGCCGTGGAGGTGTCTGCATCACACAGGCGTAATATAGAAGAGCTAGTTACTAAACACTTTTGCAAACCATTTATTCATACCTGTAATATATTTGCTAGTTTGTATTAGTTACTATTTTGTATTAGACTCACCTATAACTTTCTATGCTTGTTTTGTTTACTTACATCTGCCCTGTAAAGTGCTCTGATACCCGTAAGGGTCTTGTTCGCGCTATACAAATCCTTCAAAATAAATTAATGAAGGCTTCTTGCTATCAGACAGTTATTACTGATCAATCACGTCCAATATCAGAGGTGATCGGAGTGCTTTACACAGAGAATTTTCATAGCAGCAGAAGCAGACAGAGCAGGTGCCTTACCTGAAGCATTATTATGTTTGATTGACGGCTAAGGCCTGAGAACACGAACTAGAAAGTGTTTCAGGAGGGTGGAGCTGCATCTGAGGCAGTAAACCGTGCAATGTACATTGGTTTTTACATTAAATACATATTTACAGTAAGTACACATTAACAATTTGAGGCTCCCCAGCGATGTTCTTACATATGGCCTGGAACTGCGTCCGCCTGCAATTGTACTGGTAACAAGCGATCCAGGTACTCCGAACAGTTACGGCTGTGTGAATAGAGGAGTCAATTAAGCATGGTCTACTAGGAGTGTGTCGGGCACCAAAAAAGGGAACTCGCATAAAATACAAAATTACACTCCTAGACCTTGTCCTGGCTAAATGGCGGATATCAATACATTGCGCAAACTATCCCCCCTAGACTAAACCAATGGAGGGCAGGCATGCAAGAGTGGGGGTTGGCTGCGGAGTGCCGCCTTCGAGCTGTGGGCACAGATGAAAATCCAGAGCGTAATTTGGAAGACTGGGGACATATGCTGGAGGGATTGCAGCCGATAGAAGACCAGAATGAGAGGGAGGAGGTCCCAACACAGACGCAAAACCACACCACCTCCATATCTACAACCCGCACCCCAACATATAGAAAGAGCATTCACTGGAGGGTAATGATGATCACCCCGTTTCATTGGATAAATAATGGTGGCCGTTTGACAGCGCCGCTGTAGACGACATACATACAATATCTATGAGATGGAGTTCCATCACTAGTCGCTGCCAAGGTTATGCTCTTTTCATTAATTTTTCTTCATGTTCTATGTTGTACTAAATATTGCAGTACTCATTTCTTTTGGGTGGGAAAGGCTTTAAATATCAAATAGCTAATATGCTCCCACAAATGAAACTATGGAGTGGAGAGTACGGACACTTAAATAGACTGCTGAGATGTAACGCTAATAATCAGCCGCTACTGATATACTGTAAATTGTATGATGAACTTGTACTGCGATATCTGTGCAGTGTTGCAATAAAAATAAGTAACAAAAAAAACAATTTGAGGCTCAGTGAGAGCATAAGATTGTGGTCAAGTAGCACTGTCTGGATCAGAACCCATATCACCAGAATCAAAAGTAAGCAAAATATTTACTAGATCACATTTGTGTCAGTGATCAATTTTCAGGTCATAGAGTAAAGAACCAGTTTCTCACAGGTGATTTGAACCAACGAATTGGAAAGGAAGGAATTCATTCTTCATATTTTTTCAAACTGTGGCATTTTATTACAAAATGACAGATTTTTGCGACAACTTCTGCCTGTGTTGATTATCTTCTAGTTGGTTGACGTTCTGATGGATTTAACACTGCATGTCCAATGAACCTATTTAAATGTACTAGAAAATTGCTAATTATATATATGTAATTAATTTAATTAACAAATGATTATATTCTATTTGATATTCCACTGTTTAGTAATATTAAATTGTTATAAGACAATTGTTTGGCAGTCCATGTGGAAATTTGAATACAAGATCTCAGTTTAGATATCACTCTCCAGGAGAGTATGGTCTGGGAGTCTGACAAGGACCAAGTCAATTGTGAATGGAGTATATCTCTTTGGATACTTCAATTGTTTATTACCATATACTCAGATTTACACAGGGCAACGTCTGAGGGTGTCTCACAGGAAATCCTGCACGTAATGCAACTGATCCGTTTTCTCCAACACAGTAGAGTTCAGCTGAAAACCTGAGATCGATCAGTCCAAGGAGCCGAGATAAGAGTCCTGTCTTGATGATAAGTGAAAGAATAAGTGAAATATTCAGTGTGTTGGTCAGCCCAAATTGAAATGAATGGGCAGGAAAAATCCATGTGACACAAGATGGTCAAATCTTGCTTCCATTCGAAATTGCAGACTGCTTTCCACTATGAATCTTTGAGTCTTTCCTTTCCATCGTCAAGACTAACAACCCCTATCAAAAGCTAGTACCACATTTTTTAGTGTAATACCTACTTGCGTAATCTGTCTGAAAAACTACAAAATCATGTTCCCTTTTGCCGCAGCATTAACCATGAGATATATTGCCCCGTTCCATTGCAGCTTACAACTGGCAAAGCACTCCACAGCAAAAGCAGCTGCAGGTCTATCAGCGATGATTGATTCAGGATCTCCTGTGCCATCCAACTACCCTGGCTAAGCGCATTCTTTACACACACAAAGTTAGTAAATCTCTACCAAAAAATGCACATCGTCAAACAACTCAAGTTTTCATTATAGCAGCCTGTGAATCCCTCACCGAAAAGAAAAAGCGCCTTGTGCAGGCATCACCTTTCTGAAGATCATTATCATGTGTCGCATACTACTACCAGAGCAGTAGGGTTCTATCCTAAAAGCTATGACACTTATTTTCAAAAAAACGTCTGGGACAGAAGAGCAAACAACATAATATCATCATCATTTGGATACTAAGGTGAAGGGTGATAGGAATACAACCTATCTTTATCTGCTGCTTCATTTTCCCACTGCAGCCACTTTCCTTACCTCTCCCGTGCCATAGTTTAATTCCCTCACATTTTCACAATATTGCAATCTGTTTCTTCAATAATTTCTTTAACATTTTATTGCCCATTTGTTTCTCATGGTGGCAATATGCTGCCAGCAGGAAGCTTCTGAATGATTGCAAGAAGGCTCGCAGACACAGAGATGGATTAACGAGTACATGCATGACAGTTTCCAGTGCAAAAGGCCAATTCTAGAGTATAGTTAGTAGTACCTGCTTCTACAACCAACTCAACTGATTCCATTTCAACAAAACCTTCAGCTGTGGCCTCTGTCTCCAACTACATGTTAAACAAACTTTTATTGATTCATTTTCCACCGCACCGTCCTTCACAGATGTCCACTGGTCCCACGTCTGGAATAAAAGCCGGCAACCAATCAAACTCCCTAACACCCTCAAATTGAATTTGCCACTATAGTAATCTGCCCGTCTTATTCCTCAGCCATTTGTTGCTTTCACCTAACCTGCAACTCTCATCACATACTAAACTTATCAAGGCAATTCACTCCCTACCTACCCTCTTTTAAACCCCCCACTCCCGCCATTCTTCCCCTATCCATCAAATTCCTACTTTGCGTCCTTGAGCTGTTGGAGGAGACACTGGACTATGGCTTTCTCCTCGACTTTTGTTGCCATTCCAGCCGGAAAAACGATTGCAGCAAGCCACACCCTCAGAGCAGGCTTCAGATAACCCAAACATCACCTCTCCAACGAGATCTACATAATCCAACACTAGCCGCTCTCTCTCCAGCACGAGATGCCGACAATCTCACCCCCTTTGTGGCCATACCATCATAAACAAGCCCCAGACAAACTGCCACAGCAAACAAGCATCTCTCTCTGCTTTTGCTGTCAGAGGCGCAAGAAATCATCTGATGAACAAGCCAAACAATTAACTACAGTATTCCACCCATCTCTACTACACGAGCAATTAACGGAGAGGTCAACTGTATCCTGCAGCGGAAGATTTCAGACCCCATAATAATCAATATCCTATTCTACACAGACAAACTAAAAACATGCTCCATTAAAGGCAATACTACATAAGCAAGGACTCAACCGACATGACACAATCTGGTTTCTTAGACAAAACAACCTTCCCCAGTCAAACAGACAGCACTCCCCCCGCAAATGCTATGAAAATTTAGGATGACTCCAAGAAAACTGTAGACTCTAGCAGATGTATTGCCCTGCTCCTAATCAATATTTCATCAGCCTGCAACAGGGTTGACCATCAAATCCTACTCCGCAGACAAAGTGACAGAAGATTATTGGACTGGATTAGTAACTATCTGGCAGAGATCAAATAGTGACATTTCCTCCATTTTGCTCACCACCAGTCATCCACTGGGTAAATGTCACTAAAGGTTCAACAATCGCACCCCTTCATTTTACTATATGCTGGTCGCACTCAGAGCTTTTTAACTACCTCAGGGCTGAAATTAACACCAATGTTGAAAAATCTTTTCATTTTGAAATTAGAAAAGCCTTAAAATCTGACTACATAAAGACTCAGTCAAGGATATATGATATGAGGTATATTTGTAGAGCGCGAACTAATGCCCGTAGGCATCTAGGCACTACACACACTGACCAAAAAGAACCAGTGGGGAATGGGATCGAGCCAAGCTGTAATTACTGAATAAAGAGCCAGGCTTTGAGAGCTTTCCTAAACCCTAGCAAACCTAGGGATGATCTAAGCTGAGAGGGCAGCGAGTTCCAGTTTGGAAGTGGCAGTGACAAAGCTCCTGCCACCCCACTTCTCAAGCCGATATCGGGGGACCTCAACTAGGTTGGCATAAGAGTATCAAAGTTCTCTTCGGAGAACCTATATTTAAAGTACTCTGGAACTTTCCCATGCAGGACTCTAAAGTCAATACATAGGGCTTTAAAATTGATCCTGTTTGCAAACAGTAGACACTTTGATGTTACAGGACCACTTAATGATCAACTCTTCATAAATGGAGATTCACAGCTGTGAAGACTGGCAAAAATGAGCTCACATCACTGTGTGGTCTACAGAGATTTGACCTTCACAGAACATCTCTACAGAAGTAAAGAAACTGGCCATAATCATGGCCTCCAACCTCAGGTTTACCAAACGATCAAAAGTACCTTCTTCACCAAGGGAACCCTTTGCTAGATTTTTCCACACCAGGAACTCTCTTACAGGTCCTGGCCTCAAGAGCCTTTGTTCTGTATCAACTCAATGCACAAGTTACTTACCGTCGGTAACAATATATCTGTAAGAAACAGTAGTTAGTATTCGATTCCTTACCTTAGAATATCCCCAGGCGTCAAACTGGATCCAGAAACCTTTGCGTAGCAGTACCCTTGCGCATCGGTAGGCGTCGTCTGCGGCTCCACGACCGTCGTCAGCGTCGTTGGCGCAGGGATGACGTCGCCGGAGTACTTAGACGCCGCCCTCGCGCGCTGACGTCAGTTCTTATACACAGCTTTTCCGCGCCAGGAACGCAGAGCCATGATAAAAACCAACACTGGTGCCATGAAACTAGGGCCCTGAAAGGGGATGACCTTAACCCTAGATATCGGTTCGCAGAACGGGGAGGATGGGTGGGGCGGTAAGAAATCTAATACTAACTACTGTTTCTTACAGATATATCGTTACCGGGGGTAAGTAACTTGTGCATCTGAAAGAAACAGGTTAGTATTAGATTCCTTACCTTAGAATAGATACCCCAGCAATACCAACCCCGGTGGTGGGTCCGCAAACCAATGATCACACCAGAAAGTCCTGGAGAACGGAACGGCCGAAAAAGCCATCTCTCCAGGCAGTAGTGTCTTGCAAACGTGTGCAGCGAGGCCCACGTACCCGCCTGACAGATGTCCTGCAGGGGGACTCCCCGGCCCAGGGCAGTAGTAGCCGCCGTGGCCTGTGTGGAATGGGTACGAAGCCCCAGAGGAGGCTCCTTTCGAGCCAAAGAGTAACAAGCCTTGATGCACAAGACGACCCATCGAGAAATGGTTCGTTTGTGCACCGCCCGTCCCTTTTTAGCGCCCACGTAACCAACAAAGAGTTGGTCATCCACCCGGAACTGGCGTGTGTGATCCAAATAGAATGAGCAAGCACGTTTTGGGTCCAGACGGTGGAGCCTCTCTTCCTCTTTCTTCCTCTTTCGAGGGATGTGGAGGCGGAAACAAGGTGGGCAAAGTGATGGACTGCCCGATGTGGAAGGCTGTGACTACCTTGGGCAGAAAAGAGGGTCGCGTCCGCAACACAACTTTGTCTGGATGGACTGAAAGGAAAGGAGGTTGAGAAGAAATGGCCTGGAGCTCTTTCACTCTCCTGGCAGAGGTGATGGCAACCAGGAAAGGGGTCTTCAGAGTAAGGAGGGGAAGAGGACAGTTATGAAGTGGCTCAAAGGGAGCGCACATCAGAAAAGTTAGAACAAGATTCAAGTCCCACTGAAGCATCACGAAAAGAACTGGAGGAAACATATGAGTGATGCCCTTCAAAAACCTATTTACAACCGGGGACTTGAACAAAGAGGGCTGATCAGGTAGCCTTAAGAAGGCGGAAATGGCCGAGAGGTAGCCCTTCAGAGTGCCCAGAGCAGAGCCCTGCTGGGCAAGAGAAATAAGAAAGAGGAGAACCTCTGAAAGAGGGGCAGAAAGGGGATCCACAGCCTTTGCTGTGCACCATGCCACAAATGTGTTCCACCTGCAGGCGTATACCGATTTTGTGGAGGGACGCCTGGCTGCCAGAATGATATTACAGACTTCAGGAGGCAAGTCAAATGGCCTCAACTGCCGCCGCTCAATCTCCACACATGTAAGTGGAGACTGGACAGGTTCGGGTGGAGGACGGTCCCCTGCTGCTGCGACAGAAGGTCTTCCTGAAGGGGCAGACGAATCGGGGTATCGACAGACATGCTGAGTAGCTCGGGATACCAGAACCTCCGTGCCCAGTCCGAGGCCACAAGGATGACTTGGGCCCGGTCGCGCCTGATCTTCTTCAGCACTCTGGGCAGAAGTGGTATAGGTGGAAAGGCGTACAACAGACCGCAACTCCACTTGCGACGAAAAGCGTCTCCGAGCGAGTGCCGCCTTGGAAATTCCAACGCGCAGACCTGATGACATTGCGCGTTCTCTTCTGTGGCGAATAAATCTAACCAAGGCTCTCCCCACTGCTGAAAGAGGCCTTGCGCCACGCCCAAGTTCAGACGCCATTCGTGATCCATCATGCACCGACAGCTGAGTTTGTCCGCCCTGGCGTTCAGGGAACCTGCCAGGTGTTGAACCACCAGGGTCATGCCCTGATGTTCCAGGGACTGCCAGAGGCGCAGAGCCTCCTGGCATAGGGTCCACGACCCCACCCCGCCCTGTTTGTTGCAGTACCACATGGCGGTGGTCTTGTCCGTGAACACCTGCACTACACTCCCCTGGACAGAGGGGAGGAATGCCTTCAGTGCAAGCCGGATCGCCCGCAGCTCCAGAAGGTTCATATGGAGCTGGGACACCGCCGGAGACCAGAGGCCTCTGATCTCCGCCTCTCCCATGTGGCCTCCCCAGCCCTGGAGGGACGCGTCCATCACAACTACGTGCTCCGGTTGGGGTAGGGAGAGGGATCTGCCGCTGACCCAATCACGATTCGTGAGCCACCACTGCAACTGTCTTGCAGTGCCCTCCGAGATCAAGACATGGTCGGACAAGTTGCCCTGATGCTGGGCCCACTGAAACTTCAGGTCCCACTGCTGAGCCGCATCCGCCACCTGGCGTGATACACCAAAAGGATGCAGGAGGCCATCAGCCCCAGAAGCCGCAGCATCAACCTGACCGAGACTCGGGATAAAGGCTGAAAGATCAGAATCAGAGCCTGAATATCCCGAACCCGCTGTTCGGGAGGATAAACCCGAAACTGCGCCAAGTCTAGAACCGCTCCGATGAAGAGGAGCTTCTGAGAGGGACACAGGTGCGACTTCGGCACATTGATGGAGAACCCCAGCAGGTGCAGGAGGTCGGCCGTAGTCTGGAGGTGGCTGGCGACTGTCTGGGGCGAGCCCGCCTTCAACAACCAGTCGTCGAGGTAGAGGAAGACTGAAACCCCTAACCTGCGCAGATGAGCTGCGACCACCGCCATCACTTTCGTGAACACCCGTGGGGCGCTGGTAAGGCCGAAGGGGAGTACGGTAAACTGAAAGTGCTCGTGGCCTACCGCGAACCGCAGGTAGCGCCGGTGGGCCGGCAGGATGGGGATGTGGAAATAAGCGTCCTGCAAATCCAATGCTACCATCCAGTCTCCCCGGTCCAGGGCAGCTAAGACCTGAGCCAGTGTCAGCATCTTGAACCTCTCCTTCCGGAGGAAGCCGTTGACGTTCCGCAGGTCCAAGATAGGGCGTAGGCCCCCTTTGCCCTTCTTGGGAACAAGAAAGTAGTGGGAATAACAACCACACCCTACTTCTGGCCCAGGAACGCGCTCGATGGCCCCCTTGGCCAAGAGAGCCGCAACTTCCTCTCGCAGAAGATTCAAGTGATCCCTCGACACGCGGTGGTACTGCAGTGGCATGGCTGGAGGGGTCACCTCGAAGGGGAGGGAGTAGCCCCTTCGGACGATTTGCAGCACCCACCTGTCCGATGTGATGTTGCGCCAGTGGAGGAGGTGATGGCGAACCCTGCCCCCCACTGGCATCACGTGGGCCTGAAAGCTCAGACTAGGAGGGCTTTGAGGCGGATGCTGCAGGGGTAGATGTTAGTCTGCGGCCCGTGGCTGGCAGGACGTGTGGGGCGCCCCTTCCTTGGCCACGAAAGGGGCGAAAGGCAGCAGATTGCGGGGGCGACAGGCCCAAGGACTTGGCCGTAGCCCTTAAAGCGCTCAAGCGCACTCTCTGCCTTGTCGCCAAAGAGGCGACGGCCATCAAACGGCATGTCCATAAGGGTGTTTTGGACATCAGCCGAAAAGTTGGCTGACCTCAGCCAGGCGTGGCGACGAATCGCCACCGTCGTTGCCATCGCTCTACCCAGCGAGTCCGTTGTATCCAGCCGATATCGGATGGAGTACCATGCCGCATCTCGACCCTCCGCAAGGGCTTGGGCGAGTTTAGTCCGGGCCTCCTACGGACATTGAAGCAGCACAGAGAGTGGGTATAACAGCCCAGGAGGCACGCGGTGTTAACGGACCGCAACCCCAAACTCAGGGAGGAGAACATTTTTTTGCCATACTGTTCGTACCTCTTGGATTCCCGATGATGGGGAGCCGTCGGAAATGCGGTCTGGGAGTTAGAGGCCTGTATGACCAGGCTCTCTGGAGTGGGGTGGGTGGACAGGAAGCAAGGGCCGCCCGGAGCCGGGCAGTGGCGTCTGGCCACGTTCCTATCTAGAGGGGGACCTTTAGCGGGCCTGGATCAGGTGCCCAGAAGAACATAAGACAAGGCCTCATTAAACGGCAACAGAGGCTCCGAAGAGCTTGCTTGCGGTTTAAGGACCTCAGTGAGGAGGTTAGTCCTCACGGCCGCAACGGGGAGTTCAAGGGATAAGGCCTTGGCCGCCTGCATCAACATCACACTATAGGCAGCCCCCTCCTCCGTAGCCACGGTAGGAAGGGAGACAAAACCAGTGTCTGGCGAAGTGTCCAAACCACTGGCATCCCCTAGCTCACCTGCCCAGTCCTGATAAGACAGGCACTCACGTGCCAGAGTGTCCTCAGACCCCTCCCAATCCGCCTCACCACCCATCTCCTGATACTCCGGGTCAAATGATGGGGCCGGCTCATAGAAAAAAAATCTCCCATCGGCGTTGAGCGACGCCGCTCCGGCGTCGGAACCAGGTCGAGGGGGGGCACCGGGGACGACTTCGTCCGTGGACGGCGCAAGAGGCGACACCCTAGGGGCCGGCGAGGTCGTAAGGTCGACTGGCGACGACCCGGATCCAGCGGGGCCCTGCGGCGCCGGGACCGAAGTCGCCGACGGCGCCGGGGCCGAAGCACCCGACGGCGCTGGGGCCGAAGCACCCGGCCCGCTTAGGCTCCCAGTCGGGCCACTTGGCCCTTAGGCGCCGCAAAACCCGGGAGTGAGCGACCTCATGGCCGTGAGGAAGGCGTCGATCTCCTCCGGCGTCGCGTTCTGCTCAGGGACCGGCGGGTATGGAAAATACCGCGACACCAGCGGCTCTGGCGGAGCCGCGTGGGCGGTGTCGCCCGAACCCCCGGCCGCGTCGCGCGAGCGTCGGGGGGAGTCGGAAGAGCGATGTTGCTTCTTTAACTTCTTGTGCCTCTTACCGGAGGACTTGGAGCTCGAGGAATGGTGACGATCCTCCGAGCCGTGATGACTCCGGCCCTGCGACCTCCTTGAGGACCGGGACTTCGACCGGCGTGGGGCCGATTGCCGGAGCTCGAAGCGCTGCGGGACCGCTCACGCCTAGCCTTCGACGTCAAGGCCTGGCAGTCGGGGCACGACTTGTCATCGTGGTCGGGCCCCAGGCAATGAAGACACCGGCGTTGGGGGGCGGTAACCGACATCAGTCGGTTGCAGTCGACGCAGGGCTTGAACCCGGGCATCCCTACCGGCACCGTCGGAGTCGTTCCACTTTGAAGAAAGATCAAAAATGATCGAAAAAGTTTAGTCAAAAATTGACTAAGGGTACCACTTTTTCCGGATCGGCGCTTGCTGGCGCGGAAAAAATAGGAACTGACATCAGCGCGCGAGGGCAGCGTCTAAGTACTCCGGCGTCGTCATCCCGGCGTCAACGACGCAGACGACGGATGCGGAGACACAGACGACGCCTACCGACGCGCAAGGGTACTGCTACACAAAAGTTTCCCGATCCAGTCTGACGCCTAGTGATATTCTAAGGTAAGGAATCTAATACTAACCTGTTTCTTTCAGATTATGCCAATGGGCTCTATTTGGGGTTACAGAAAACCTAATCTTCAAACTACAAGAAATCCAGGAACCTGCAGCCTGGCAAGTGAAAAGCCTGAACTTCAACACATCACTACACTCCTTTAGGCCCTGTCCCATCCTTCTCATTGTCAGAAGAATCGCATTCAATGTTTTCTGCATCACCCATCATGCCATTAAAGGGTCCAGACATATTTTATTAAATGTAAACTTAGGTTTCATTGACAAATGAACATAAGATGTTGTAAGGCTCCAACACTGATCAACTCCCCTTTGAAAAGAACGCGATATGTTGTGAGTTTCTTCTCTGTACAGACATACAAATGTTGGATCACACTATCGAGAACATTTTGAATAATGAGCAACCATCTAGAATTCAGGAGAGCAATAAACATGATCAGAGTTTGATCTAAAGAATTACTGGTCTGTATATGCATACTGTGAACCTATCTCTTAAGCTCTTGCAATATTATGCTGCAACACGCCTAAAGCAACAATATTTGTATGCGCTGTCAATCCTTGCCCACAACAGCAATTAGTTTAGTTTAGTTTATGGGCTTATTTAGTGCTTGAATCATCCCCTGAGGGGTATCTCAGGGCTCGAGCATGTTTCTCAAAGGGCAAACTCCAATCAACACTTTCCACCAGGCATAGCAAAAGGAGCAGATACTTAACATCTTGGAAGGTGCTTTGAGTCTCGATCTTGCCTATGAATGGTAGGTTAGAGATGGGCAAGTCATCAGGGCTGGGTGTTGGATTCTTTAGGAGCGTGAAAACCTGGCCTATCTTTAGGGCTTCTGGGAAGATGCTTTAAGTAAAGGAGGCATAGACAATGGTAAGTAGATCAGCAGTTAGACTGAGATCTAACCACCTTCCTCCTTAAATGTGGAGTCCTTACTTCCACTAAATGAGACCCTCTTGGATCCTGTCATGGCAGCTTAGTTCAGCAAGCCACAGAGAGGTAGGCAAACAACATAGGTCTACTCTGAGTGACCCTCACCCCACACAATTTTTGTCTTTTCATCTGTCACTGAAAAATCTGGCTGTCAAAATGTTCTCATCAATGCAAAATCCGAAAGCCTTCCCAATGGTGCCTCCTAATACATAGTCAAAGGTACTCGAGTCCATGGGCACTGCCTGACCTGCCTCACGTCTAACACCACCTGCCTCCATTATGTTCATGGTTAGTGGGAATTGCATAAATATACAGTGGTAAGCTTGCTAGATCATGTGAAAAATCTGTTGACAGACCTGGTCAAAGATAGACTTGATACATCCAAACAGAGGTTAAAGTGTAACTAGACTCCTGGAACACTGTTGCTTGGTCTATTAGGGCACTCAGTGCCATGGTGCCCTTGCATGCTTGGATAAGTTCCACCAGATTCTCCGGGAATGTCAAGTCACAGTCATGGACAAGCGCTTTTATGGTGAACAGCTGGCCTGAGACAAAAGAGGAGAGGACTCCCTCCATAGCTTCACAAACAGGAAAGCTAAAACTTGTGCGCTGTGTCTAGCCTCTACAGTGTCACAATCCTGCCAAAACTAAAGAATTTGTTGTAGTTACTCAATCAGAGGCAATGTAGCCTCTGCGTAGACACGTTTTCAGCCTGCCCAGACACCTCCGCAACTAAACTACGCTTTTTGGGGCAGAAATGTATCTGGTGGATTACATCACCTGCAACAGCAGACCAGTCGCTGCCCTCTTCCGCAGACTCTGCTGCCTTAAAACTTCCCTTACGCCCAAGATTCTACTCCCTTTATTTTGGAGTTTCCAAGAAGTTTTGAGACCAATCTTGGATCTGTGATATTGAACCAGTACATTTGACAGGACATGCCCAAGATACTGTGCATGAGGTGTTCTTCTGGTCTAGAATGCAGGATTGGTTGGCTTCCCTGGATATCCAGGACACCTGCTTCCTCCTTCCCATTATCCCCATCCACAGAGGTTAGCTGAGGGAGATGATGCCAAAGTTTTTAAGACTTGAATTCCAGTCCTGCAGATATTGTGCATGCTTGGTTTCAGAGCCTCGTGCATCTTCTTGGTGCCATACACCAGGTGGCATTTGAGGCTCCTCCAGTGGTACGAGAGACTGTAGCATCAAGATAGGCTCTCGGCTCAGATGCAGATCTCCCATTCTGTTCATCTGGATTTGCACTGGTGGAAGGTTCACTCCAACCTTTTGCGTGATCGTCCATTCCACCTTCTGTAGGCGCAGGATATCTCGGTCAAACATGCCTCCTTGCCGGATTGGAGCATCCTTCTTTGTGACACGACAGTGTGGTGTTTCTGGTCCACCTTCCAACGGTGCCTGTACATCAGTGAGTTTGAGCTGCAGGTGGTTGTGAGAAGTTGGCCTGGTATATGATGTTCACTATTCTAGTGAGCACCTTGCACCAGTCCAAACAACCCTTATGGTGATGGTTGTAAAGTCAACCTTATAGACCAGCTATCCTAGTGGTAGCATGGACAAAAGCAGTCTTAGGCTAAACTCAAGAGGGCATGTGAAGCCAGCTGTTTTACCATATGCAAACCTTTTAATACCAAATGAAAGGACACCACACAGGTTATATATTCAAAATATATATGTATTGATTTCTAAATAGATCCCCTTAACTCTTTATGAGCACAGGAGCAAAAGCGTATAACAAGTAACTTAATATAACATACAAAAGTTGCACAAATATGGATAGGCACTGGTGGCCCGTAAAACCATATACTAAAATAGTGGTATAAGTACCACGTCACGAACAATGGTAAGGCCTTGGGAATCGCTGGGGCTACACTGGACTAACAGCAGTTAGGACGTGGGAGGCCCACAGGATGCGGGTGCAGTGTCTAAATGCACACGCGTGCACCAATATAAGTCAATGGGTGCGTAAAGTTAGAAAGTTAGAGATTTGGAAGCCTTCCGACTGGACTAGAACTTAACCACTTAAAACTAGGACACTAGGGATGTAAACCTCTACAGGAGCACCGCAGTACTCGCGTTACCTCACCCACAGGAAGCGGGTGTATAGGTGTCAAAGTGTGTCGGGTTTCGTCGTGGAGTTCTATGGAGCCTTGGAGAAAAGATGCTGCAGGCGACCAGGAGAGAAGAGTCCGGTTGGATCCAAGGGTGGATCGAAGATGTAGAGTACCTGAAAGCAGAGGGGACAGAGTCTGGGTCACTAGCCAGTGACCAGGAAGGAACCAGGCGATGTCGGGTTGCAATCAGGTGATGTCGTGAAGCTCGTCTCCGCTGCCACGTGGACCAGGAGGTGTCGAAGACGACCAGGAGCTGGGCACGGACTGACCCACGAAGGTTCTCGCTGTTGGCGGTGTCGGATCTCGATTCAGAGTCAACAGGCCTTGACAAATGCAACCCACGCAGGAATCGAAGATGGCTTCTGGATCAGACCAGCAAGCTCTGATGGGCTGCTCCTTTTCAGGGGAGCAATGGCCAGTCTGGACCAACCAGACCAGCATTGAAAATTCGAAGGTTCGTCATCATAGAGGCCACTAGCCAACGGGCAAGTGACCGGACAGACGCGTCGAGCAGGAAAATACAAAAGGGCCCCACGCAGCACTCGGTGAGTGTGGAGAGGTGATCTTCGGTGCAAAGGATGCTCGGGGCTGGGGCTTCTCAATCCCCAAAGCACAGCTTTGAGGGTGCCTCAGGAGCTGCACAGAAAGCACTTCGCTGGCTTTCCAAGATGGCCGGTCCCACGTCTCACATCGCCTCTACGGGTCTCAGCTTTGCTGTGACTGTGGATCGGGCTGTTGGATGTCTGGAAGTCCGGTTCTTGTCGGTCTCTGTTGTTCGAGCTCCGGCGGGAGCAACAACAAAGCAAACTGTTGAGCGCTTGATGGTGCCTGCTTGCACAGGGTGGTCACTCCTTGACCACAAGGGAGATTCTTCAGTCTTCTACGTCGAGTAGGATGTCGAAGGGTGCAGAGTTTCGTATCAAAGTTTCAGTCAGGATTATCTAAAGTCTAAGGACACAGCTCCTACCTTTATTCCAAATCAAGGGGCTGGATACACCCCTTTCCCTTTGTCCAGTTTCGCGCCACAGTTGGGCTGGAGTGCCCCAGCACCGGTTTGAACTGGACTATGCATGGGACACCTTGTGTGCCCCAGGCAGTGTCTCGTTTCATTCTGCCCTCATCCACTATCTCCTGTCTGGGGTGGTCCTAGCACCTCCCTGTGACAGGAAACCTATTATCCAAGCCTCCCTCACTGGAAGGGCTCCCAGCAGCAGGAGGTCAGACTTGTGTCTATGGCAGCAGCATCCATTTTGTGATGCTGAGGCTCTGGTTAACTTTAACCGGGTTTAAGGAAAGTAACATGTCTTCTCCCTCTAGAAGGGTGGAATGCTACCCCCGTCGCCAGAACTGGCGAGGGGGTAGTATTCCAAAGCGTATGACACCTTACACGACATGTTTTGATAAAGCCAAACCAAAGATAGCATTTAACCGCGAGGTTCATAATGCACTTAAGAGTATATCCTAAAACAGCTATAAGGACATGGTTCCAAAAGCTGCAGACAGGCTAAGCTCATGCTAGAACACCATCTCACATAAAACCAAGCACTCTGCCTCCAGGATTGTTAAGGCCTGCCATAGGAGTGACTTATAGGTGTATATGTGTCTAGATCATAAGTTTAGATATAGGAATAATATACCTAAGCAAGGGGTGATTACACAACCTTGCCCCGGCTGAGTGATCAGCCAGTTGTGTCAGTTTGGATGGCCAGCCAGGGGTGTCAAAAGATATGCTGCAGCCCCTGGTAGGCCTTGGGTGCACCTATGCCCTGGGTACATATAGTACACTGTACAGGGACTCATAAGAGTGACCCAAATCCCAATTGGTGATGCACCTAAAGTACATGGTGTGAAATTTAGAGAGAGAACAGCAGGGCTGTGGGTCTGATTAGCAGGCCCACAGCCACATAAAGTCGAAAACCAGTGAAGCAAGAAGCAAAAAATGGGGTGACATTAGGATAGCAGACCCTACTCTCCTACAGTGGTTCTCTGGACATGGGAGCATTTCTCTCTTCCGTTTCAAGGGCCAACATCCAAAAGCTGTCAACACCACTATCCAACTGCATCAACAGACAAGTGCAGGGTCACAACCCTGTGATGGAAGCCACTCTCTACTGCATCATAAGCAACATAATAAGACATCATCAACCACATACTGTCACGTCCTAAACTATGGACAGTCATACACAGCCACACTCTGCAAAATCCTCAGACTTGCCACATCCTCAGCCAATGCGCTGCCCAAGCAGACAATACCAACGTGCACTCTCAGACAAGCTCTGTTACACCTACTGACACACACAGCCACACTCTCAAATGTCTGCTAAGCACTGCCACCTGCCAGACCTTAGCCGGGCCCTGACACTCCCTCAGTATTCTCTGTGCATACTGACTAACCTGGACATGCACACGATTCAATGAAGACTGGAGCGATTTGGTTATCAACTCCAAGGCACAACCACAGAGTACTGTGCTACTTATCTGCTAAGCCGTTTGGTGCCTCCCCGGCGACAAGAAGCGCCATTTAAATGCAATTACAAAATTATACAACGCCAGGCCCCAGCTACCCTGCATGGGCGTAGGAACTGTGGGGGACACGGGGGACATATCCCCCCCAGATTTTGGAGTGGGGGGGACGCAGGGGACAAACGCATTCCCTTCTCCCTCCTGAGAGGGAGATTAGCAGGCCTTTAGCGCGCGAAAAAAAAGTGCGAGCGGAGCTGCGTGACCTAATGGCCCTGCACTTGACCTGGCGCCTCTCCAGGTCCCTGTCTGTGAGCCGCCAATGATCCGATAGCAGGGGCGGATTGGCACAGCGTGCAATCGGGCATTGGCCGAAGGGCCGGTGTGTTGGTGACCTCTGTGGGCCGTTTTTTCCCCCCTTGTTAATTTCCCAGCCCACAGAGGACACTGGACAGGTATAATGAAAAGCTGCCTCGGTGGGGAGCGTGTGATATGGCCTTTGGGCGATGATTAGTTGTGGTCTCTCTTTGACCCCCTGCCTTGCCAACCTTTTGCCCTGATGGTGGGCTGGGAAGCTGAGGACTGTATGCGAGAATCGGCCTCCCTGGGGGCCAGGTATTCCTCAGGCCAGTGAGCCATTCTCACCTCGGCCCCCCTGGGGCCACACAGCCCAGAAAAGGTGTTTTCATCTGACACCTCGCACATGGGCCTTCTCATTCAGTGCACTGGTGGGCGGAGGAGGGTGGGTTTGTGCTGGGGCCTCGCTGTGGGGGACAGGTGATGTTGTGGACTTGAACCATCTTCTCACCGCTACCCCTGCCCCTCTGGATGGCACAGCAGTGGAGTTTTATGCTTTATACCCTCCCCTGTCAGGCCATTGCCCCGAGGCAGTGGAGGACTGGGGGAAGCTTGAGTAATTTAGTAATATAAATGGGCCTGGCAGTTCTGTTGCTCTGGCAAGGGGGGCTGGAGGGGGGATTTAGTAATTTTCTAAGTGAAAGGGCCTCCCTGTTGTCCTATTGCTCAGGGTGTCGGCCATTGTCACCTTGCCCCCAGTGTCCTTCCAAAGAACAATATCCTCCACTTTCATGGCTTGCGTGTGCATAGGCACATGTGACCTGAAGGTCAGAGTTGCAGAGATGGGGGATCCGGTTTGAGTCCAGGCGTCTGCTCTCAACATCCTGTGATTCTGAGCAAATAACTTCATCTCCTAGGCCCTTAAATAAAACATCTGATCTTGTGTACTGTAATTGGTGCTCATGAATAGCGCTTAAATAGCCTTTGCCTTGGGTTGGGTTCACACTATATAAAACTGTCAAAAAGAACAACAGCAATAAAAAACAAGCATTGGCAATGCCAATAGGTTGCGCATTCGCAAGAGTTGGAGCTATTGGCGCTGTAAATGACAATGTGTTTTACCCATGTGTTTTGGAATGGAGTGGTGGTATGTGTTATGGAGTGCAATTATGTTGGTTGGATTCGAATTGCTAGTTGTGGAATAGTGTGGCGTAGAATTATGTGGCAAGGTGTGCAGTGGAATTATGTGGCTAGTAATGATTTGGTTTTGAGTGTACTGGAATTATGTGGAGTGGGATTTACCCTAGTGTGGGCTTCACAATGCTTCGCTCTGTGTATCCTTAGACTGGGGTATGAAGTAGTCTCCAGGAAGGGGGCAGGGGGAGAGAGGTATAGATGGCGTCTGGGTGAGGTAAGGTCCATAGGATGGAAGACCAGGAGAGCGGTCCAGAGAGAGTTTTGGTGCTCAACAGATTGTCTGTGTGAGTGATGAGAAATACTTCAGGAAAGACGGGAAGGGACGGGACATGATAGAGTCCAGGAAAGACTACTGGTCGGGTCTGAACAAGGGACAATGGGCAACGAGAGAGCGGGATAAATATGGGTATGGTTTGTGTATGAATGCCTAGTTTGTGATTTGACTAAGTAGTGTGGGTTGCAAATGAGCGTGCAGTAGTTGTGGTGCAAGACACAGTTCTTCTGTAACACTGCTGACTGACTTGGTCAGAAGCCGTTGCCTGTCCAGTCCACAAACAGGTCACATTATACCCGTCTGCAGCACATTACACAATGCTGTGAAACCAGCCACACCACATGTGCACCATGCAAAGCTGCATACTCACTGCCTGCCTAGAGTCACTTACTACCTTCATTGATGTGGCTCACCTGACTGTGGCTTTACCCCCATGGACCTTATATGGGCAACTGCTGAGCCTCAAAGAAGGGCAGGGTCAGGAACACCTTGAAGTAATGCAGCACCTAACCTCTGGCCCCTTATAGTGCTTGCCCGACATGCTGCATGCTAAGGGCTGGCATCAGTGTCTGAGAGGGAAATGAGTGTTGAGTCCTGGCGGGGTGGTTATTCAGGCCACGCCTGCTCCGACACACCAGGTGACCGGCCGAGGCCCTTGATCACGGGAAAGGGATGATCATCATAGAGTAGTTCCCGGCTCCTTCATCCAACTGTTGGCACACAGAGGGCAGGATCCTCCGGACTCACATCTCGCTCTTCCTTTGGGATAGGGCAAGAAGAGACAGGAGGAGCCGGGGAGGAACTGTCCTCTTACTCTCATTACCTACCTACTTCTTCCTCTATCTATATCTATGTTCCTTTTCTCCCGGCTATCCAATCTTTGTGTCTTTACCTTTGGTCTTTCCCCATCACACCTATCACTACCGGATTTCTAGTTCTACTTCACCTCTCTTTACCTCTTTTTCCCCCAGCCCTCCCGTTGGCACTACCCAGCAGAGCTGGAGATCACTGTCTAGCCACAGTAGTATGTAAAATGGAGAGAGAGACCACTTGTAGTCAAGGGAGTAGGGTACTCTTGACGAGTAAAAAAAAAATATTCACTGTTGGCATTAGAGGTTCTATTCTCCATGGCAGAGGTTCAGAGTTGCTCTTCCTGTTACTTTTGTTATTACATATTTTATTCCCAGAGATTCCAGTCTAATTCTTTCTCCATGACTTTGTACTAGATTTCTGAGATGATCAGAGTCAACAACATAGCTGGTTGGGAAAGAGTATCTAACTACATTGTGCAGGGCATTAAGATTGCAAGTAAGTATTCAGTTATCAGAACTGCAGTGCTCCTAGTCTTTATTAATGTTACTCGCTCTATAAGCTTTAAAATGTTTAATTTACCAGAAATTTCTCTACAAATGACACCTCTGAGAGTAACCAAATGGTATTTCGTGAAAGGGCACGCCCCGCGAATGTGGGCCACTTTTTTAGGCAGTGCCCAGGCAAAATTGTGATCCCAATCCGACCCTGTCCGATAGTCACAGCATAAGGTGACCTCAGAGGCCACTCGCCCCCCTGCCTCTGCCCTTTTCAACTCTTTGTGTGGCACAGCACCCTGAGGCTCCGGGAATTATTTATTTCTCACCTCAGCTGCCTGTAGCCAGTGCACTGATTGATATGCTGACCTTGGACTCCTCGCCCCCGTGTCTGTGGCCGGCTTGAAGAAGGAAGGGCTGCAGCAGCACGCTCCCACTAAGTGTGAGGTCCTTCCTGCGTGAGTACCTATCCCATTGAAGTGACTAGTGAAACAGCAATAAAATCAGCTGACATGAAAAAATAGAATGATCCAGAAAACCAAGATGCTGTTGTGTTTGGATATGTTCTGTGCCAGACATTACAAGTTTTTTTTACAATACATGTGAAAAACACATGACTTTAGTTTTGGTTAAAATTCGTAATTTAGGGGAACAATTATTAATTTAAGGAATACGTTACTTCAAGTGAATTTTGACATTTTTACACATACCTACAGTCTCTGCAAAGATTTTGCCTCGTTAGTACCAATATAACATACAAATGCAGCAATGAGAAAGGTGACCAGTCAACCTTTGCAAAGGGCCCTCCACTTTGCAGCAACATACCTCACATTTAATCAGTAATTGTTGATCCCTGTGAGCTACAAACCACTTTTTAGTTAAAATTGTCAGATTATTCAGCAGATGATGAATTATGTGGCAAATATGGTACAACTATAATTATGAACAAAACATTTGCAAACTAGGATATTTTGCTATTCATATTTGAACTGCGGAAAAGAGAAAAGTACTGATGACAGAAACTGCTTGGCTCAGAGACAAATGGCCTGTGATTCCACTTTTAAGTGTATTTGGGACATTCTGTGATTGAAAACATATCCCACTTTGTGAATGTATTTTAATGTCAATAACTCATATTAAACCTTAAATAAGCATGTGCGGCTATTGGTTGAATTAGATAGCGTAGTAGTTTGTAACTGGTCAGTGAAATGCTAAACAAATACTAAATATAGGGAAGATTTGCTCTTTCTGGCCACACCTCTGACTCCACCCATAAATCTAATCCTCAGGTTATTCTGGGCCTCTGATTCGCTGCCCACAGTTCTCCTACTTTCCCCCCCCACTCTGAAAACATAATAAGCTGAAAGCAGTGGTCAATGTCGAACCCCCAGAAACTGGAGTATTATCAGAGTAGGGGTTAAGCACGACAGTCGCAGATCACAGTTGGCTCAGGTGGGAACTGGGTTTTGAAATTAGGAATCACGGGCTGCATAGGGGCAAGGGCACTTTCCCTGTGCCTTGCCATTTTACTAATGAAGCCCAATAAATACCAGATGACACTATCAGGAAAAACGCTATTTTGTAGTCCCTGACTTTCCTTAAGCGCACTAATGCATCTTGGGATATGTAGTCTTGCATTACATCAGCTTAACTAAGTGGACTAATATACCTGAGAGCAATTTCAGGAAAAGGGAAGACCCATGGCTTGACCACTGTGTATCTAATGATATTATAGAGTACGGTGATAACATTAATGGTAAGCTACATTTATTCAGGCAGAACCACTCTGAACCCGGAGAGAAATATGAGGGCTCTTTTTGCAGGTGTGGCAAGTGTAAACTGAGTTGCCCCATTATCAAGTCTTTTACCATTAATGGCCTGACAGTGTTCCCAAATTAAAAATTGATTTTCCCACTTAAGCCTCTTGTGCTTGTGTTTGTGATTCGCAAAAAGTGCAAGAGATTTACTCACAGTCTTGAACCAGCATTTGAAATGTGAGTAGCCCTCATGACCTTACTGCACCAGTCGGCGCCTAGCCACCTTTAGAAGTGTCAGGCCTGCTAGGGCATCTTCTTGATAAAACGTGTGCCAAGTGCCACATGCCCTCCGAGCTTTCTGTTTGTGTTTGTTTGTGACAGCTGTGGGTCATCTTGAATTAGAGACACAAGTGGGATTTCAGGAAAAATTATGCTTTTGAAGACTGTACAAATTATATTTTCAGCTGAGTGACTTTAAATTTTAAAGCTCCAAGTGGACAACAATTATAGATGAGGTTATCGGCCACTTGTGGCTTTTTAGCCAGCAGCCCTTTGCATTCTGGTACTTGTAGTTTTATGTTTTCTACTATAGGCATGGACTTTGAAACCTAGCCTTACATAGTGCAGCTGAAAGTCAACCAGTGGTGTTAGAGTTAGCTGGTTTCTTGGCTATTAATGCTTTGTGAGGCAATATTCTTTAAAACGGTGTTTCTTCAATGTGTAAAATTTCCACCTGCAGAGGTCACACCTATCATACAAACAATTAACATAGTATTTGTACTATTTTTTATTTGATTTTTAAGTCTGGGAATTGGCAATTTGGTACTCACTCCCTTACATATTTTGGGTGCAAGGGCAGGCTATGGCAGAGTACCGGTGGACTATAGGCTAGAGGTTACCTGCAACATGTTTGAGCCTTCGTGCATCTCACACACACTCTCTCCTAGTTCTGTGTTTCACAATTCTCTATTGCTCTTAAAACTATGTGGAGTTTTTCACCTGATGGTATCTGGGCTCAGGATACTGCTAGTGAAGATATTGTCTCAAGTCCCTCAGTTTCATTTCTTTGTACTTGTCACCATTTGACAACTGAGCAGGATCATCTTAGTACCGCATTTGAGTAGCCAGTACATCTTCCAAGTCCACTACTTGCCTGCCTTTCTTAATATTTCTCTTCATAACTATGCGATTGTATACATTTAACGCGCGTACGGTCTCACACAATGGGCGATTTGTATAGGGTCACTGGAAAGTCCACAATGTTGTCCCTGTCCCCCCCAGAAATTTAGTGTCTCCTACGCCCATGACCCTGGCCCTACTTTAACTCTGCAAGCTAGGCTCCCTACCGAAGCCCAACAGGAAAGCAGATTAGTAAATCCAGTGCCATGGGCTCCAGGACTACTGTCGAGCCCATCAAACACATCACTCTGTCGAGCCTTACAGAAACATAGGATGCGTTTCCTCTCACCATTTCAGTGGCACGTCACTAAAATACACGCATCACTCAGCACCATCAATCCATCTAGCCTGGATCTATTGCAGACATCACCTCAGCATACTTTACCAATTATGTCTAGCGTGAATGGCAGAATCATTGAAATAAAAAAAATAAACTCTACACCTAGGGCATTAATGGAGGCAGATGGTGCAAAGAGGACAGGAGGAAGCATGAAAGAAGAAAGAGAGAGAACGGGGGGCTACTCTTCGAATGGGAGAGGTGCATGGGAGAAAAAGAGAAGTGACACAGAACACAATGCACAGAG
Source organism: Lissotriton helveticus (assembly GCF_964261635.1). Lineage (NCBI taxonomy): Eukaryota > Metazoa > Chordata > Amphibia > Caudata > Salamandridae > Lissotriton > Lissotriton helveticus. The sequence goes on from NC_136071.1 coordinate 147,920,729, forward strand.
GGCGAGAGACGGGAGCACAATAAAGAGGGGCGAGGAGAATGGAAAATGGAGAAATGATGGAACAAATGGAGCAAAGGAGGAATGGTGGGGGGACAGAGTTTGGGAAGGCGAGAGAGAGGCACAGCAGGAGTTAAAAGGCAGTAGAATGGAGATATTCACATTAAGTGTGTTGAAAATGGGACAGAGAGTGGAGAAACAAAGGGAAGGGGCTAGAAGAGCAGGAGAGACGTAGTGCAAGAGACGAACCAAACGAACGATGTGAATAATGAAGGGAGGCAATGGATACATAGGGGAGAAAAACACACAAAGTATGCGACGGGAATGACGGAGGTGAAACTAGTAAGCCAGCTTTTATTTATCGGCCGTTCTGGCCGGGCGCAGACAGCGGACCAACACATGCATCTCTCCTGCCGTCAGCGCCCGCCTGCGACGCCACGCTAGAAGTGAAAAGGGCAGATTGGGTGCCCTCTCTTGACGCACTGATTTGTGACTACTCTTTTGCGTTTCCAGACAGCCGTTTGTCTCGGAACTCTGCTGCTGCAGCAGCTTCCTCCAAGGATTAATAGTTTAATTAGAAACTAACAAGCCCTCTCGGTATAAACGCTCCATTACGGCAGGGAGAGAGGCAGTGAGAGACGCAGGCGCGAGGCAGAGAAGCAGCTTCAGCGGGTGAGCTGAGATGTGGCGCGAGGCGGCTGCTTCTCACTGGACCAGAGATGCCCGAAGGTCTGGTCGTAACCAGCTGCCTGCTGCCACGTGTGAGCTTCAGAAGCTCAGGCAGAGCCAACCCTCAACCACTGGATGCGGGGGCACCTACCATCACCAGTACCGTAGGTGCAAGAACACCTAGAACGAATAAACCCACAGCCCCAGGATGCTGCAGCATCTACCATCACCAGTACCGTAGGTGCAAGAACACCTAGAACGAATAAATCCAGAGCCCCTGGATGCTGCGGCACCAACAACCATCAGTACCGTAGGTGCAAAAACACCTAGGAGGAACAAATCCAGAGCCCCTGGATGCTGCGGCACCTACCATCACGAGCACAGTAGGTGCAAGAACACCTAGGCCTTATAAACCCACAGCCCCTGGATGCTGCGGTACCTACCATCACGAGCACCATAGGTGCAAGAACACCTAGGCCTTATAAACCCACAGCCCCTGGATGCTGGGGCACCAACAATCATCAGTACCGTAGGTGCAAAAACACCTAGGAGGAACAAATCCAGAGCCCCTGGATGCTGCGTCACCTACCATCACGAGCACCGTAGGTGCAAGAACACCTAGGCCTTATAAACCCACAGCCCCTGGATGCTGCGGTACCTACCATCACGAGCACCATAGGTGCAAGAACACCTAGGCCTTATAAACCCACAGCCCCTGGATGCTGGGGCACCAACAACCATCAGTACCGTAGGTGCAAGAACACCTAGAAGGAATAAACCCAGAGCCCCTGGATGCTGCGGCACCTACGATCACGAGCACCGTAGGTGCAAGAACACCTAGAACGAATAAACCCACAGCCCCTGGATGCTGGGGCACCAACAACCATCAGTACTGTAGGTGTAAGAACACCTAGAAGGAATAAACCCAGAGCCCTTGGATGCTGGGGCACCTACCACCATCAGCACCGTAGGTGCAAGAACACCTAGAACGAATAAACCCACAGCCCCTGGATGCTGGGGCACCAACAACCATCAGTACCGTAGGTGCAAAAACACCTAGAAGGAACAAACCCAGAGCCCCTGGATGCTGCGGCACCTACCATCACGAGCACCGTAGGTGCAAGAACCCCTAGGCCTTATAAACCCACAGCCCCTGGATGCTGGGGCACCAACAACCATCAGTACCGTAGGTGCAAGAACACCTAGAATGAATAAACCCGGAGCCCCTGGATGCCGCAGCACCTACCACCATCACCAGTACCGTAGGTGCAAGAACATCTAGGCCTTAAAAACCCACAGCCCCTAGATGCTGTGGCACCTACCATCACGAGCACCGTAGGTGCAAGAACACCTAGGCCTTATAAACCCACAGCCCCTGGATGCTGGGGCACCAACAATCATCAGTACCGTAGGGGCAAGAACACCTAGAAGGAATAAACCCAGAGCCCCTGGATGCTGCGGCACCTACAATCACGAGTAACGTATTTGCAAGAACACCTAGGCCTTATAAACCCACAGCCCCTGGATGCTGAGGCACCAACAATCATCAGTACCGTAGGTGCAAGAACACCTAGAACGAATAAACCCAGAGCCCCTGGATGCTGCGGCACCTACCATCACGAGTAACGTATTTGCAAGAACACCTAGGCCTTATAATTATAAACCCACAGCCCCTGGATGCTGGGGCACCAACAATCATCAGTACCGTAGGTGAAAGAACACCTAGAATGAATAAACCCAGAGCCCCTGGATGCTGCAGCACCTACCAGCATCAGTACCGTAGGTGCAAAACACCTAGAACGAATAAACCCAGAGCCCTTGGATGCTGCAGCACCTACCAGCATCAGTACCGTAGGTGCAATAACACTTAGGCCTTATAAACTGACAGCCCCTGGATGCAGGGGCACCTACCACCATCAGTACCGTAGGTTCAAAAACACCTAGAACGAAGAAACCCAGAGTCCCTGGATGCTGGGGCACCTACAACCAGTACCGTAAGTGCAAGAACATCTAGGCCTTATAAAGCAACAGCCCCTGGAGGCTGGGGCACCAACAATCATCAGTACCGTAGGTGCAAGAACACCTAGAACAAATAAACCCAGAGCCCCTGGATACTGCAGCACCTACCAGCATCAGTACCGTAGGTGCAAGAACACCTAGAACGAATAAACCCAGAGCCCCTGGATGCTGCAGCACCTACCAGCATCAGTACCGTAGGTGCAAGAACACTTAGGCCTTATAAACCGACAGCCCCTGGATGCAGGGGCACCTACCACCATCAGTACCGTAGGTTCAAGAACACCTAGAACGAAGAAACCCAAAGCCCCAGCAGGCTGGGGCACCAACAATCATCAGTACCGTAGGTGCAAGAACACCTAGAAGGAATAAACACAGAGCCCCTGGATGCTGCGGCACCTACAATTACGAGCACCGTAGGTGCAAGAACACCTAGGCCTTATAAACCGACTGCCCCTGGATGCTAGGGCACCTACCACCATCAAAACCGTAGGTTCAAGAACACCTAGAACGAACAAACCCAGAGCCCCTGGATGCTGGGGCACCTACAACCAGTACCGTAGGTGCAAGAACATCTAGGCCTTATAAAGCCATAGCCCTTGGAGGCTGGGGCACCAACAATCATCAGTACAGTACGTGCAAGAACACCTAGAAGGAACAAATCCAAAGCCCCAGGATGCTGCGGCACCTACAATCACGAGCACCGTATGTGCAAGAACACCTAGGCCTTATAAACCCAGTGCCCCTGGATGCTGGGGTACCAACAACCATCCATCCTGTAGGTGCAAGAACACCTAGAAGGAATAAACCCAGAGCCCCCTGGATGCTGCGGCACCTACAATCACGAGCACCGAAGGTGCAAGAACACCTAGGCCTTATAAACCCACAGCCCCTGGATGCTGGGGCACCAACAACCATCAGTACCGTAGGTGCAAGAACACCTAGGCCTTATAAACCGACTTCCCCTGGATGCTGGGGCACCTACCACCATCAAAACCGTAGGTTCAAGAACACCTAGAACGAACAAACCCAGAGCCCCTGGATGCTGGGGCACCTACAACCAGTACCGTAGGTGCAAGACCATCTAGGCCTTATAAACCCAGAGCCCCTGGATGCTGGGGTACCAACAACCATCAGTACCGTAGGTGCAAGAACACCTAGAAGGAATAAACCCAGAGCCCCTGGATGCTGCGGCACCTACAATCAGGAGCACCGAAGGTGCAAGAACACCTAGGCCCCTTAAACCCAGAGCCCCTGGATGCTGGGGTACCAACAACCATCAGTCCCGTAGGTGCAAGAACACTTGGGCCTTATAAACCCAAAGCCCCTGGATGCTGGGGCACCTACTATCATCAGTACCGTAGATGCAAGAACACCTAAAACGAATAAACCCACAGCCCCTGGATGCTGCGACACCTACCATCACAAGCGCCGTAGGTGTAAGAACACTTAGAACAAAAAAATCCAGAGCCCCTGGATGCTGCAGCACCTACCAGCATCAGTACCGTAGGTGCAAGACCATCTAGGCCTTATAAGCCCACAGTCCCTGGATGCTGGGGCACCAACAATCATCAGTACAGTAGGTGCAAGAAAACCTAGAACGAATAAAACCAGAGCCCCTTGATGCTGCAGCCTCTACCACCCTCAGTACTGCAGGGGCAAGAACACCTAGGCTGAGTAAATCCAGAGCCCCTGGATGCCGCAGCACCTAGCATCACCAGTACCAAAGGTGCAAGAACGCCAAGAAGGAATAAACCCACAGCCCCTGGATCCTGCAGCGCCTACCATCATCAGTACAGTAGGTGCAACACCACCTAGACAGAATAAATCCACCGTCCCCGGAAGCCGCAGCCCCTACCATGATCAGCCCCGTAGATGCAAGAACAGACAGGCTGAATAAACAAACCCACAGCCCCTGGATTCTATGGCACTTCCATGATGAGTACCGTAGGTGCAAGAACACATAGGCTAAATAAACCCACAGACCCAGATGCTGTGGTATCTACAGTACCATGATAAACCCCACAACCCCTGGATGCTGCAGTACCTACCATCATCAGTACCGTAGGAGCTGCGGCACTTACCATCAACAGTACAATAGGTGCAAGAACAGCTAGGCAGAATAGCCCTTGAGGGAGAAGTGCCCAGTACAATGGATAGAGAGCTCTTCCCCTATCTTCTTCTAAAGCTTAGAACACCTTGCATAAGAAGCAAGAGATGCAACACACGGCTGCACCTGCACCGGCATTTTATTTTACCTTTCTTCACAATCTCCTCCACCCTACCAACACGAGCTGTCAGAACTCCATGCCAATGCTCTGCAGGCTTCATGCCAATGTACTGCCTGACCTTTCCTCTAGAACAGGGTCCTCGAAAGTCGGTCCTGGAGGGCCGGATCTATGCCAGATTTTTAGCACAACCTCATTTATATAAATGTAGTTATCTTAAAAATCTGGCTTGGATCCGGCCCTCCGGGACCAACTTTGGGAAACCATGCTCTAGAGGGCTCAGCGATCTTTAAGCTCGACCAACCTATCCTAAGCCTCATCCCTCTGCTCGTTCTACACACTTATCTTACTGAAAGGGGACGGAAGATGTGAAACCAATGGACTTTGTGGCCTCGAATGGCTACATATATTTTACAAACTTCACCCAAGTTAGTTCACATTTGTCACCAGCCCATATCTGTTCTTCTTGCCCAGCATATTTGTATTGTGACAAAAAAAAGATAATCACATAATACATTAGCCGGTTTTGTGATAAACAAAGGGTGCCTGGAATAACAAATGTAGCACAAAACGAATAGAAAATGTAATAGGCAAAGTTAGTGAAATGGAAAAGTGAAAACGCAAATCGGTAGCTGGGTACTCACTCCTGAAGGAAATGTATATTATTGACTCGGAAAGAGCCCGGAGCCTCACTCCGCCTGCAGGCTCTCGAGGCTGTAGAGCTGAGATGGTAATGTCTAGGCGAAGCCATGCGCTCCACATTGTTGGATGCATTTATCCAACAAACGTTCATGTGCTGGCCCTTAGCTTCAGACATTGCAAATCTTCTGTTCAGAAAAGTGAGAGAGGAGCTTCTTCTTTGTATGCCGTCAAACATGGTATGCTTTTTCTTCGACGGGCAGCATTTAAACAGAAAACCAAGCATGCTGGGTATCAAACTAGAAGATGGGCTCCACTGATCTGGCCAGACACTGCTGACCATCATTGCCGTTAATTCTCAGTTTCTCAAAGCAACATTTCTTAACATTTTCATGGAAGGCCTAATTTTCTATTGAGAATTAGTGTCTGGTGCAGCTCCTTTTTTCTGGCAGATGCAATCCATCTAGATGTATTCAAATTCTAAAATAAAAAGAGGATCGGCCTGATCTCTTTGGATATCCGACTGGCAAGGATGTCCCACTGTGGTCGTTATAGAGTTGCATATTGGTGGATATTGACAAAGAGGGTTTCGACAAGGCGTCTTGCATTGCATGTGACCCAGATAATCGAGGACCTCAGAAATAGGTAAAACAACATGTCCCAAAGACCTGTAGCATGGCATACAGGCATGCAGCTGGGGAATTAGGTGGGACTTGCCCAGGTAATGTCCTCATTTCTCCCTATGTGAGTTTCCGGCTGCAAGAAGAGAGTGTTAGCTTGTGATCCTGGAATACACCACCAGGGGACTTCAAGAAAGTTATTCCTCCTTCCAAAGACCCAGAGAAGGGGGGCATGGACATCCTCATTAATGATTAGTAGGGCAGTTTAACTCTTGCGTACAGATAGGTTACCCAACCAAATACTTTAGTCTAGGTTAGAGTTTTTTGGCTAAAACTTTGATGAAGGGTTGAAGCTTATGCTACACTAAAATGTGCCAATTTAACTTCTCCCCATTTTTAATTCAAGGGCATTGGCAAAGAGCGACCAGTGTTTCTTTCCAAAGACCGCTTTGCATGAACTCAGAGGACCCTTGTGAAGTGATGGACTGAAAACTAATAGGGGGCCTGTTCTTCCAGCTAGGTCTACTGCATGTAAATACACAGAGGCAAGGTAAGAACAAACGACAAGGCGGTTTCGGACTACAGTGGCCCTACGGTATGTGTTCTATCGGGAAATCATGATGACAACCGAAAAGGGGTCTGCCAATATCAATTTACAAAAAAAAAGAAGGTCAGTTAAACTAAACTCATAGCCACTAAGCACATTTTTACTAATTGAACTGCTTGGGTAATTGCTGCTAATATCCCAGTAGGCCAAATGCCACACAAAGCTAGAAGGAACCAGCACCATGTCATAGGTCGAAGTGATCAAGTTAGTTCAATGGATAAACCACAGGACGACAAACCCCGAATAGATTCACACAGCTGTACTTGAGGGAAAGAGTAAGGTGGCTACCACATATCTTGCCCTTTCTCAATTCTAGACATTAGATCTACTGGTTGCAATTTTGGGTACTGCTCCAAAAAAAAAAAAAAAAAAAAAATCGCTTTAAAGCACTGGCATGAAAGAACAGCCAAGCAGTACCGCCTGTATATTATTAGAATGTTCTGCATTCAGCAGACATTTAGGTTTGCCACAGCACTTTTTGCTGTAACCTGAGACTGTTTTTCTCAGTTAGCACAATCATAGCTAGAGGTCAACTCAATCTGGTCTGGATTCAACTCCCGTTAGAGCCGTGTGATGAGAAAAATGCAGCAAGGCAGTCTAAGAAATGACCATCAATCACCCTGAAAACCCTTTTGTCCTCATTGCAACAAGGAGCTGCAGTCTTCACAATTGGTTGGCACTGGTAATTGTTAGTCAGTGAACGCCCACATATTTGTAAAGCGCATATTAAGGCCACTTATAATGCTGAGCTGGGAAAACTGGGGGAATGGGAGGTGTGGGCTCCGGCCAAGCTTACGGCAAAGTGGTATTTGCTACTTCTCTTTACCTAGTGTGTGAACCCCTCCACTCCAAATACAAAGTCCAATGCGAGAGGCTCCTATACCCAGCAGTCTTTAAGACAGACATGGGGAAGATAGTCTCTTTCATAGCAGATCCAGGGGTTCTGCTGAGTGCCTATAGCTCAACCCCCTCCTTTGGTTACAGAGGTACAAACGCAAAGAGAATTTCATGGACCAAGCATCCGATCACAAAGGTTATCATTTCTTAAACAGGAAGCAAGAGAGAGGGCTTTTGAGGAACTACGCTGTCTGTTCTTCATCTTACTCTAATCGCGACAGCTCTATTTTGTGCCTTCTCTAAGGATTAAGACAGCCCAGCATCCAAGCTGATACAATTCTCTGTCTGGAACTGGTGAAAGTTACAACCAATGTGGCCCTACTTTTTGACGGAAGGATTTATTTCTAAACTGGGTTTAAAATGATTTAATAATGGATCCAGTCTAGTCTTTCAGCGACAGCACTTGACCAAGTCAAATAGGCTCTTAGCCTTCTCTTCCATGTGATGGCAGCCACTAGAAGTCTAAGAATATTACTGAAGGTGCGGATAGTCTTTTAAAGCTAGGTTCATCCATTAGGAATAACTTCGACATTGAAGCATACAACAGACTACCAACAAGCCCTAGAAGAGAATATGTATATGTCTGCCACAGAATACTTTTGATTATTTTGCCTTTTACACATGACTTGTATTTTTGTCCATATTTCACCTATCTGGAACCTGAAAGCCATGAATACTTCATATTTTACAGCTGGGTCTTTCAAGCTTTTAATTTTAGTTTTTTTAAATTTACAAACTACTGGCTTTAGATTTTTTAACTATTCAATTATCCTGTACTCATTTGTACTGCCTCTCATCTTAGGCGACGACCAGAACTCGAGCAAGAGACTGTAAAAAAGGAGCAATATGATAATGTGCTTAGCAGCTGAAGCCTCTCTGAACCTTATCATTGTCTCACAGCATCTCTAGAGAAATTCTTACAGGCCATCGAATACCTCACATATGTAAGGGGTGCACGATTATGACGCAGTGTGAAAGATGAGCCCGCTATAAGATATTGGTATTAGAGGGGATCATTCTCAAACCCTGATCGCGCTCCCGGCTCGAAGAATTACCTTACACAATAGTACCTTCCAGAACTCTGTGTCCCACCTGCCCTATTGATCACTCTCATTGGAATGCTCGAGCACTCTTCCCTGAGCCATGTCTTTGACCTTCCAGAAGAAAAATCCCATCCTCAGCATCTGTAGACAATTTACATGCACTGACACCAGGAGTGAAAAGCAATTGAAGACATTATGCAGGATCAAGGCTGAGGATGCGGTACTATGATCTACAGGGTCTCAGCTCGACAGCAACTTTATTTTGAGGCATCACAGAAGTGCCAATGTCGACACAGGTCTTGGTGAGTTCTATTAACTAAAACAGTAAGTGGCACAGGGGAAAAGATATCTTGCTCCTAAGAAAGGATTTCTTTCTCTTCTACCTTTGCACATTATTTTAGACTGTCAGGATGCATCATTGTGTTACAAAAACACTCAAAAATTCAGCTTTTGATTTTACCATAGACATAATTAAACATTAACAAAATCAAATAAAATAGAATACATAAAATGCAACTCTACCCGTGCCCACTTGTTTATTTTATATGTTTGACTCAGAATAAAGCTATTCCACGTTGCCATACAGGAGCAGGAACATCAGCGTACTATTCCGGATAGGACGACAATATCGGCAGCGTCCCGGGAGAGCTAAATTCCTGCGTATCCATGTCTCAGTCATGCTGGAAGCATTGGCAGACATACTCTTCATGTTGCTCCTTCTGGTGGTTTTTCTGGGTAGGTTCTGAATTCACAGCAACGCTGCATGCGCAAAGTGTGCGCTAGAACTTGCACCTACATTGAAAACCTAGACATTTGCTAATGGGCTACTATCAAATGCATAGGTTGTTGTATTAAGGGCATTACATGAGCCTGAAATTACTGTAACTGGCCATCTTCCTTTAAACCTTCTTTTTGTCCTTTAACTCATATACCCTCAATCGGGTCCAACAGATGACCCAAAAGAAGTACAACTGCGACAATCACACCTATGACATTCCCAGCTCTAAGTTGACCAGTATCCAATGCTATCTTTCTATTCCTGGATAAGCCGCCAGCACAGATTCTGAAATAAGACCTTGGACAGACAGTCATTTTTGGTCTAAACCTCAAAAGGAGTTTTTAGGATTCATTCTTTCCTCATCGATATCGTAAGTGACCCTCTATCCCATGACCAACTTTGCTTCCATTATTTCCATTCAATAATCATTCAATTTTTCAGAGCAAACCGCAAACCAAAGGATACAGCAGGAAAATCATCCTTTGGTTCCAACATCAGCGTGTTATCCATATCCTAAAGCAAAGTCCTTCTTTTCAAAGTATGTTTTTATTGGCTCCTCTAACTTGGCCACCCTTGCATTCGTGGCCCTTCTCCCCATGTGGCCCTTGGTCAGCTTTATTTTAGTCGCCTGAGTAACGCGGACCAGATGGCTGGCATCTCACCTGGACTAACTGTGAGAAAACAAGAAACAGTAGATGTGGAGGATGTAGTGGCACCTACAGAGAATTGTAATGTTCTCTTTTTAATGCAATAACTACGTTTCAATTAATACACGTCTGATGTAGAACTTAATGATTCTGACGTATGTTTTACTGTCTGCGTTCATCTTCATGTGGAGAGCTTATTCAGTTTCTTCAGTCTTTGTCAGGAAAAGATTTAAGGAAGTTTTAAAATGGCAACTGGGAGGACCTCGAGAGAACGTTAAAATGCAGCACTGTACGAAGCACTACTATAGGAAGTTTCAATTTATGAAAATTGGGGGTATTTCTGTAGATTGCTGTTAATTCATTTTTTTAAGTCCTAACCTTTTTGATGTATTTTCATTCTACAACCTTGGTATTGATGTTCCCTATGCCACATACTGGTAACTCTTGATTGTAAAGCAGTCTTGTAGGGTATAAAATATAATACATAGGGGCCAACTACGAGTTTGACGGTGCTGCGGCGGGACCGCCCGCCGCACCGCCAAACCGCATGAGAACCTCTTGCCGGATAATTACTTTTTTTAGTCATTGGAGGGCGTTTCCTTTGGCGTTCCCACGGCGGTGTCTATAAAATAGGCACCGCAATGGGAACGTCAAAACAGTTCCAGTATGGCATGGACTGAAAAGTCCATGCCGATCTGAAACTTCTGTGCATGTACACTGACAGGGAGAACTGCCATGAAAACCCTGGTGGAGAGGAAACTCGCAATATGCTTGGTGGGACCTCTGTCTCGTAATTAGGCCCTTAATGTCGACTTAGAGCAGGGAATTTTGGCGGCCATTAAATGAATATTTATCGGTGCTTGGGATTTAACATTCATTTAGCCCTTTCCAGCAATGCAGGTGTAAGACACCCTCTCTTCATACCCAGCACTGCTGCAGGTCTCTGCCCGACGTCAGTGAGGACGTCTGAGATGCAAGGGCTGAACTAAGAGTGGAAAACTCACTTCAGCATCATTGGGAATATGGCCCATCAGTACAGAGCAAATTCATTAGCAGTTGAAGAAAGGGAACAAACTTTTACTAAAACAATACCCAAAACCAACGAACCACTGCAGCTGAACCAGCAAATTCCCAGCTCAGTCGTTTAAAAAGGAATAAAGAGATATACAGGGTCATTCCTCGGTTTCAGGCGAATTGGTACCCACTGCACAAAAACCTACCCCTATCAATAAATAATAAGTTAAAAGGTGCTAGAAGTCACCACAAGGGACAGAGTTTGCACTCGGAGACTGCACCTGGCCGTCCATGCACAGCAGGACTGAGGCAGACGATTGGGGTGTCTAAGGCCCACTTCTAAGGTTCACAAACTCCCACACACTCCCACTGTTACAAAATGTGCCTTTCCCCTCTCCTGGCAACGATCTAAAGCGAGAGAGGCCGATATTATGCGACCGCAAAGTTAATTAAACTAAGCAATATCAAGTCCAACAGCCCCCGGTGTTTATTCAAAAGGGCCTGTGTCTGCAGTGTCTGGAGCGGGGGAGGAGGGAATCTAATGAAACTCTGTCGAGTGATGCGCTAAGGAGCACGCCATTCGGATCTGGCGGGGCCTTGAGCGACAGGAACAAGGTATTTTACACAGAGCTTTAAGTGGGCCGGGTCTCACCAGTGCTGAGCACCGGCAGGTTTAGAAAGGAGGGAAGCCTCGAAACGGCTCTCTATTCGGGCTCTGTTTTGCGCCCCGTCACAGGCGGTCCGTGTTTGTGACTGCATTGACAGCAGGCACATCGGTGTGTGCGGGCCCACACTGCTCACTTCTCACTAGTGGAGAAGTTACACCATGATGTCATACCAGGTGAGCGTTGCAGGGGAAGAGACTAAGGGTGGGCGTCCGAATCGGCTACGCCCACGGAGTAGGCGTAGTGTTGCCTTCTACGCATTTTGCGTAGACAGCGTAGCCGGCAACAGTACGCCCACTCCGTGAGCGTAGCCGAGTCGGCCGCCACCCGCCTCCCTCCCGCCCTCCACTAGATACTTTATTTAAGCATTTGCACGGATAAAAACAACTTAAAAGCACTTACCTTGTCCGGGGCTCGTCCGGGTCTTCATCTTTGAATAGCGTCCTTTGCCTGGATACCAATGCGCATGCGCGGGCGGCCGCGCATGCGCATTTCTCGGGAGAAATGCGCATGCGCGGCCGCCCGCGCATGCGCATTGGTATCCAGGCAAAGGACGCTATTCAAAGATGAAGACCCGGACGAGCCCCGGACAAGGTAAGTGCTTTTAAGTTGTTTTAATCCGTGTAAATGCTTAAATAAAGTATGTAGGGGAGAGCGGGAGGGAGGTGCGTAGTGGGGCTACGCGGAGTGCGGGAGTGGGCGTAGCTTCTCGCCCTCTCCGCGTAGCTCCGCGGAGCCCCACTACGCCCCACTACGCCCAGGGTTAGAAGAGACATCCTTTAAAAAGAGTCATTTTCTCTCTGGATTGTTCTTCTCTTTTTGAAACTCAGGAGCAGCAACATTGTCGCGGTGTCACTAAGGCTTTAAATGGAAGCTTTTTCAGTATTCTATACAAGCCATAGTTGCTGCTTATTTATCTTATGCCACTAACAACCATTGACAAAGCCAATAGTCCTGACTTGTTGTAGGTATGATGCTCCTTGTTGTATCATATTTCTGGATTCAATGACAGAAACAGCAAAATACAAGTTGGGCGGCACACTATCCTACTGTACAGTCATGTCTTCCATTTGAAGCGCTTTGATGTGAATTAAAAGTTTGTGAAACGAGTGCTATGTATATTGACAAACTATTTACCTTGGGCGATTTCAAATGTACACATCCCTTAATAAATATTTAAATATATATATATATTTTTTACTTTTTGCCAGATCTCTCAGTTCATAGTATCAGTGGCCTGTATACTCTAGCTGTAAACAGAACTCTCAGACTGTAAAATAACAGGAAAAAGAAGACTTTCATCTAACAAAGCTGCCTTTTCTTGATTATGGCCCTAAAGCCAAAAGTGAAGCTCAGTTTCCCACAGGACAACAACAGTGGACAGTTATGAGTATTAGTTTCTCCTTATTAGAATATTTAATGGGCCCACCAAAGATAATTTCCAATTCGCAAGTCTACAGCTTCTTAACTAATGCCATAAAATGACCACCAATGAACCTGGACTCTTCTACTCAAAGAAGCCACTTAAACTATCACCAAAAAAGTAACGCTCAAGCAGAGCACTAAAAAGCACAAAAACCAAATGAGAACCCAAACAATTGCCTATACTTAATCTACCCAATGCAACAGCATTGCCTACCATTCTTTGCACCAGCAGGACAACGGGTGCCACCACAAAGGAAGCTTTCAGGCCTAATCACCACCACATATGCTATTTGTCTCCACTGCCTTCCATACCCAAAGTAATCAGGGCCTAAACCAGAAAAACCTACTATACTCAGGGCCACTAGAATTATGCAGCAGGTGAGCACCAAGCTATGTGGCAGGATTGACAAACATGCTGAAAGAAAAGCCAATTATGCGGCATATTGCTGCACACTTTTTGATAGTATTAATTATTTTGTCATTTTTACACATGTTAATGCTGTATGGGCAAAGAATTCACCTCATGAGTATAAGTTTGACAACTAAATACAGAAATATGGAAATGAAAGATAACTAGTTAACCAATGGGAACGGCCTTCCACTGCGCAGAAACACATAACGTGTTCTATCAACTTTTGATTCGTTTGAGCTAGAAACAATTTTTTTAAAAATCTGCAGTTTATGCAGCAGATGATAGATTATGTGGCACATGAGGCTAATCCATAACTATATGAAAAAAGCCACAGCCTCAGAATCGCTAAATTCCAGTGGCCCTGACAATAGCACCACAAAACCGTGAATGGATTTTCAATGTGAGACTATAATCACCAGGACGACCCGAGTGGGTTATATACTATCAGTTTCGCCGCACTCAGAATGAATAATAGATGCAAGGCAGGCCTGCAATTATTTTACATTTTGCTTGTTGAATAATAATGATTATATGAAAAAAAACTGCTGAGACTAAGTGCAATGCTATTAAGAGGTGAGCATACAATGAAATGTTTTGTGATTGGGCTCCGCCCACACCAGTCCACGTGCAGCTGCAGAACGAGATGTTACATCCAACTACAATGGATCGCTTGAGAGCATCACGTAGGCGAAACAGGAACAACCATCAGCGAAAGAAAAGCCTCACGAGATCGATGTTGCCATTTAGAACCTGGGCAATAAGCACAATAAGTTGCTCCTTGACATGATCTATTACATTTAATTTTTCATCTCAACAATGTACAACACATGAGAGGGTGCGATCTAATTACAGACTGGCTCTCATGAATATGCATGTGCTCTAAGATTACATTCATTAAAAGAAAAATCCATAGTCCTACTTTTTATACAGTTAATCCCAGCCCCCCTGATGTACCTCCATAAACAATTGTTGTCCAGGCATTTTCATTTTTGATTTGTGTTTTTGGATCATTAGAGAAGTAATTTAGCTTGAGTAGACATTGCTGATCTGGGCCAAATCTTTCTTGATGACATTTTTAAAAACAAGCATTTACAATGCAATGGTCTCGTCTTTGTTAAAGTTAGAGCTATTGGCATTGCAAATGTCATTTCTTTCATTTTTTTTCTAAACCGATAAATATATGGTATTGTCATTTAAAATGGCAATAGGTAAGCATTGGAGAGTAGTAGAGTATTAGCAGTGATGTGATTAATAGTTAGTAGAGAGTGAATAGCTGATTAATAGAGAGTATACATGTATAGAGTAGAGTAGGAGTGAGTTGTAGGCAATAGTAGTTAGTGAGTAGTGTAGATTAGTGGAGAATAGTATAGAGTGAGTGGTAGATAGTGTGTAGAGAGCGTGTAGGAGTTAGCGAGTAGTAGAGACAGAGTAGTAGTGAGTAATGAAAAGTACTAGATAGAAATAGATGTAGTGTAGTGAGTTATAGATAGTATATGGAGTAGTATATCTATTTAGTAGAGTGAGTAGCGAACAACTTTTAAAATAGAGTCTATATTAGAGAGCAGTAGTTAGTTAATACTTTTTAGTATTAGAGTGTAGTAGAGAGTAGTAGAGAGTGAGTATATATAATTGTGGATAGTGTAATTTAGTGAGTTGTGAGGAGTGTGACCTGTATGTAGTAGAGAGTAGTTGGAGGGTGTATTAGAGTGTGATTAGTTGAGTCAGTAGTAGAGTGGGAATTGAGAGTATTAGAGAGTAGCAGAGATTGAGTAAAGTGTGAGTAGCTTAGAGTAGTAGTACCGTGAGTAGTTAGTAAAGTGTAGTAGAGTATTAGATAGTTATAATACAGAGTATTATAGTGAGTAGTAATGAGTAGTATTTTGTAGATATAGTTATTAGAAAAGTTTGAGTAGGGTATTATAAACTGAGTATTAGAGAGTTAGTAGTAGAGAGTGAGTTGTAGAGCGAGTAATAGTGAGTAGTAGATAGTTTTATATAGTGTGTAGTAGAGTAGAAGTGAGTACTATAGAGTAATAGGTATTAATATTGTAGAAAGTTAGTAGTATAATTATTTTGAATAGTGGAGAGTGTGTAGTAGAGAATTTTTAGTGAGTAGAGTAGTAGAGAGTATTAGGATTAGGGTATTATAGAGTATTTGAGTGAGTAGAATAGAGTATTTGAGGCGTGGCGAGTGAGTAGTATATTGTAGATATAGTTATTAGTATAGTGTGAGTAGGGTATTATAAACCGAGTAGTAGAGTACAATGCAACGGTCTCGCCTTTGCAAAAGTTAGAGCTATTGGCATTGTAAATGACAACATTTGTATTTATATGTTGTTTTTGAAAACAGATAAATAAAAGGCTTTGTCATTTAAAATGCCAATCAATAGCCTAAACTTGCCTAAATGCAAGACCTATTGCATTGCAAATGCTTGATAAACTGAGCAATTGTTTTGTCTTTGCTTCAGGGAGAAGGGAAGATAAAAAAAGTGTGTGTGCCAGAGAAAGACAGAGAGTGAAGTAACGTGGAGACGAAAATGAAAGAGAGGGCCAAGGAAGAGTGGCAAGGGAGAAAACAGAATAGGAACGAGTAGTATAGTGATTGGAGAGTAGTAAAGAGTGAGTAGTAGAGAATGAATAGTAGAGTAGTAGAGAGTAGTGGTGAGTAGAGTAGTAGAGCGAGTAGTATAGAGTTAGTAGAGTTGTAGATAGTGAGTAGTAGAAAGTAGAGTGAATAGTAGAGTAGAGTAGAGAGTAGTAGAAAGTGAGTAGTAGAGTAAGTAGTAGAGAGTGAGTAGTAGAGTGAGTAACAGTGAGTAGTAGAGTGATTAGCAGAGAGCGCGTAGTAGAGGAGTAGAGAGTGCTGTAGAATATTAGAGTTAGTACTAGAGAGTAATAGAGTTAATAATAGAGAGTGAGTAGTAGTGAGTAGTAGAGTTGTAGAGTACTATAGTGAGTAGTGAGTATAATGAATAGTGTGTGAGTAGAGAGTAGTAGAGTGAGTAGTAGAGAGTAGTAGAGAGTGAGTAGTAGAGTGAGTAGGGAGTATTAGAGAGTTGTAGAGTAAGTAGTAGAGTACTAGAGAGAGTAGTAGAGAGAGTATTAGAGAATGAGTAGTAAAGTGTGAGTAGTAACGTGTGAGTAGTAAGGAGCGAGTAGTAAAGAGCAAGTAGTAAAGAGCAAGTAGTAAAGAGCGAGTAGTAGAGAGCGAGTAGTAGAGAGCGAGTAGTAGAGAGCGAGTAGTAGAGAGCGAGTAGTAGAGAGCGAGTAGTAAAGAACGAGTAGTAAAGAACGAGTAGTAAAGAATGAGTAGTAAAGAACGAGTAGTGGAGTGAGTAATAGTGAGTAGTAGAGAGTGCGTAGTAGAGAGTGCGTAGTAGAGTATTAGAGTGAGTACTAGAGAGTAGTCGAGATTGAGTAGTAGAGTGAGTAGGGAGTATTAGAGAGTTGTAGAGTAAGTAGTAGAGTAGTAGAGTGAGTATTAAATAGTGAGTAGTAGAGAGTAGTAGAGTTGAGTAGTAGAGAGTGAGTAGTAGAGTGAGTAGTAGAGAGTGAGTAGTAGAGTGAGTAGTAGAGAGAGCATAGTAGAGCGTAGTAGAGAGTAGTAGAGAGTAGTAGTAGAGAGAGCAGTAGAGAGAACAGTAGAGAGAGTAGTAGAGTAGTGGAGGTTGGAGGGTATGGTGAGGGTGTAGTTGGAGGGTGTAGTTGGAGGGTGGAGTTGGGAGTTAGAGTTGGAGGGTGTAGTTGGAGGGTGTAGTTGGAGGGTGGAGTTGGAGGGTGGAGTTGGAGGGTGGAGTTGGAGGGTGGAGTTGGAGGGTGGAGTTGGAGGGTGGAGTTGGGAGTTAGAGTTGGAGGGTGGAGTTGGAGGGTGGAGTTGGAGGGTGGAGTTGGAGGGTGGAGTTGGAGGGTGGAGTTGGAGGGTGGAGGTGGAGGGTGGAGGTGGAGTTGGAGGGTGGAGTTGGAGGGTGGAGTTGGAGGGTGGAGTTGGAGGGTGAGTTGGAGCTGGAGGGTGGAGTTTGAGTTGGAGGGTGGAGTTGGAAGGTGGCGTTGGAAGGTGGAGTTGGAAGGTGGAGTTGGAAGGTGGATTTAGAGTTGGAGGGTGGAGTTGGAGGGTGGATTTAGAGTTGGAGGGTGGAGTTGGAGGGTGGATTTGGAGGTGGAGTTGGAGGGTGGATTTGGAGTGTGGAGTTGGAGTGTGGATTTGGAGGGTGAATTTGGAGTTGGAGGGTGGAGGGTGGATTTGGAGTTGGAGGGTGGATTTGGAGTTGGAGGGTGGGTTTGGAGTTGGAGGGTGGGTTTGGAGTTGGAGGGTGGGTTTGGAGTTGGAGGGTGGGTTTGGAGTTGGAGGGTGGATTTGGAGTTTGAGGGTGGATTTGGAGTTGGAGGGTGGATTTGGAGTGTGGGGGTGGAGGGTGGAGGGTGGAGTTGGAGGGTGGATTTGGAGAGTTGGAGGGTGGATTTGGAGTTGGAGGGTGGAGTTGGACGGTGCTGGAGCCCACCTGGAGAGCAGAGACAGGCGCTGTACTTCCATTAGAGCCCCTTCTACACCCTGACACTCGGGTCAAAGTTGACTGAAGTACTCCCTGCCTCCCACGCCTGCCACCCGGCTTCTTTCTCACAGAGTGCGCAGCGCTAGCTACATATGTTCAATATGTCATGCATCCATCCCTGCCAGCCGCTCCATCTTTCTCTCAGCTGTGCCCACACCCAGCTGTGTCCCACTCTCTCCTCCCCAGCCGTGGCTCCTGCGGCGTCCCCGGTGCCATGTGCGCTGCAAGCGGCGGACCTGCTCTCAAACTCTGCTCAAGCACTACCCCCTCCCCCTCAATCCCCCCTACGGGGACACAAGTGGTGCGGCCGGACACTCACATGTCAGATGCGGGCGTCTGGTACTGCTGCCTCCGGCACAGGATGGAGTGTCCGCACGCCTGGCCCATCTCTCTTCATCCACCCGCCGCCCTAGTAGCGGATGAGAGCTGGGGATGCCGCCACGGTGAGAGGAGACCCCGGGGGAGGTGCCAGGGTGGGGGGCTCTCCCGCTGCCCTCCTGCCTTACTCCGGTGCAGCGTCACCTGGTAATGGAGCTAGCTGTTAGGAGCAGTCTCTCTGCCTCCCCCCACCCCACCCGGCGCTGCGAGAGGGTGTCTGAGGACCGCTGTGGTAACGGATCTGAGTGGAGCCTGGCGAAGCGTTCAAGGGAAGGTGGGAGAGAGAGGGGAAAAGGGCACGAAAGATCAAGAGATAGGAGCTGAGCTGAATTGCATTTTTGGGACAAGGATGAGATAAGTTCAGCGGCCATCTTGGGGGAGGCAGGCTCGCTGGTTGGCGGACTAGGCCTGCTGGCGCACGCTGTGACGCTATAAATCAAGCGTCCTGTATCGGCTCACATTAGACTTTCTGAACTACTCCTGAGGAGGAAGCCGGGAGTTGCAATTTGGCACTTATTGTGATTTTAAAAACTGTAACTTTTATATCCACGCTGTTACTTTTCTAATTTGCGCCGCTTTTCCTTGCACTTTCTGCACTTTCTGCAATACTCCTGAGGCGATAGCCGGGAGTTGCTGGTCTGCTCTTGCTCCGGTTTTAAAAGACTGTAAATCTTACACCCACTTTGTTACCTCTTAAACTTGCGCCGCATTTCGGCGCCTCTGTCCCCTTTCAGCCGATTAGGAGCTGAGTTGCATTTTTGGGACAAGGAGGCTGCCTGTAAGTTCAGCGCCCATCTTGGGAGAGGCAGGCTCGCTGGTTGGCGGACTAGGCCTGCTGGCGCGCGCTGTTACGCTATAAATCTAGACGGTCATGGCTCCGCGCAGCGGACGCGCCTCCTAAGGGCTGAAGGAGCGCCTAAGGAAAGCCCGTCTGCGCCCGTCAGCGTCCCGGAGGTGGCCGGGGGCGGGAGATTTGCCCATTCATTCCCTGGGTAAGGTGCTAAACTATGCATCTGCACAGCTTACTGCACTAAGGGGCAATATTAGAGGCTGCCATTCAATCTTTCCCAAGAGCCCTAAGGGCAATAATTGCTGCCCTAGTTGCGGCTGGACATTGACTAGTGGTTCTATTAGGGAGGCCTTGCCTGGGTTGAAGAACCATCTCAATCAGGATACGGTCGTAGGGAATCTTCAATCCAATGTTAACTGTTTACTTCCTAACACACGGTCATTAAGCAAACATGCTATTGATCTTTTTAATTTATTATCCGAGTCCAAGCCTGCATGTCTTTTTTTGACCGAGACCTGGCTCGGTGAGTTTTCGGGTCCAGATGTAGCTAATGCCCTCCCTCAGAACTATTTCATGTTAAGGAAGGATCGGGAAATGGGCAAGGGTGGCGGTGTTGCACTGGTGGTTGACAAACGTTTTTCTTGTTCTATTGTCCCTACGGAAGAGATACATGGGGTGGAGTCTTTGGGCTTCTGTTCGTCATTCTCGCCTCATCAATCTTGCGCCGGGCTGCTGGTTTATAGGCTCCCCAGTCTGACCGGTTATTTCCATGATGAGCTTCACACAGCTATTTCTTCTCTAAACATGAAGTTTAAGCATTGCTTGCTGTTGGGTGATTTTAACATCCACATGGATGTGGCAGATGCTGCGGATACTATTAAGCTCTTGGATACCACTAATCCATTGGGATTGATTCCCTATCTCGCTACCCCCACCCATAACAAGGGCCACACCTTGGTCCAAATTTTCTCCACTACTCCCATTGCTGTTGCCACACCTGTACCTGTGCTGTGGTCTGATCACTATTTGGTGAATTTTGATATTTTATGTGTACCCAGATTGATAAATAGTGGCTCCAGTCGTCTGTCCCAGGCCTCGCGCGCTTTTCATCGCGTATCATCCGACATGCTAGCACAGTCTTTGACGTCACATCCTTGCCTGCCCACAGGCGATCTAGAAGCCGATTTAGTTATTTTCCAGACTTGGCTCGCGCAGCGTCTTGACGAGCTGGCACCCTTCTCGTCTGCCCGTAAGGACACTGCACGTGCATCAGCACCTTGGTTTACATCTGCACTCAATGAAAGTTGAAGGCTCTGTAAGAAGGCAGAGAGGGCATGGCGCCGAAACTACGATGGTTTATTAAAGGAAACTTATAGGGAGTGTATTAAGTTATATCACAAAGATATCATTTTGGAGAAAAAATCTTACTTTGCCAGGAGAATCGAAGCTGCTGCCAATACTAGCAAGGAAATCTTTGCGATAGTGAAGGAATTTACATCGCCCTCATCCATAACATCCAAGTGTTCTCATTCTGAACCTTGGGTTATTCAACTGGCAGATTTTTTTGCCAGTAAAATCAAAAACATTCAAGCGTCCTTCCTGCCGTCAGATTCAGTTGTGGTTCCTAATTCCATCGTTCTTTCACCTTCCTCCGTCCCTGAGTGGCCCTTGCTCTCGAATTTTCCGCCTCTTGACCCACTGGCCTCGTTGGATCTTCTATCCAAATTAAAATCGGGGTCACCGATGGACCCCTGTCCTGCCAAATTTCTTGCCAAAATAGCACATGTTATTAATCCCATAATTAACCCGGTTCTAAATCAATCCCTTAGTACTGGAGTTGTCCCTCGTGCCTGGAAGCAGGCTCTTATTCTTCCTCTCCTGAAAAAACCTAACCTTGACCCCAGAATTCATGCTAATTATAGACCTATTTCTCTTCTCCCGGCATTTACTAAGGTTGTGGAAAAACATGTCAACTCCTCCCTCTCGAATTTTTTAGAGACACATGATGTCCTCCATCCTACCCTGTCCGGGTTCCGTGCAAATATGAGCACGGAAACAGCGTTGCTAGAGGTCTCGGAATCTAATAAGGAGGTCTTGGATGCTGGAGGAAATGCGATGCTGGTGATGCTGGACCTTTCGGCGGCTTTTGATACCGTCCCTCAAAACAGTCTCCTTTCAAGACTCTATGAGATTGGTTTGAGGGGGACGGCTTTTAGTTGGTTCGAGTCTTTTCTATCTGATGCCAACAAACAATCTGGGCCTCCATTTTCAGCTTCAGTGCCGCCACTGGAGGTGGGAGTTCCTCAGGGATCGGTCCTGAGTCCCACTCTTTTTAATATCTATATGTCCCCTCTGGCAGCACTGGCGGAATCCTATGGTGCCCGGATGGTATCATACGCCGACGACACACAGCTTCTTTTCACATGTGAAGAGAAGGCTAATTTTAATGGAGAGAGTATTAAGAGCTGTTTAGGGGCCGTCTTCTCTTGGTTCCAACAAAATCATCTTAAATGTAACGCGGATAAATCTGAGGTTCTTTTTTTGGATGCCCACCGGACCCTTGTTGGAAGTCCTGATGGCCTGTGGCTATGTTTCCTCCTTCCGCCGCCACCTCTGTGGCTAAGAATCTAGGAATAAAAGTGGACAACTGACTTACTTTTAAATCCCAGATTCTGGGTTTAGTTGGGCAGTGTTTTGGTCTTCTAAAAATGCTGAGGAAATTTCTCCCACTTCTGTCCCTTGCCCACAGGAGGACCACGGTCCAGGCACTGATAGGTTCACGGTTTGACTATGCCAATGTGCTATATTTGGGCCTTCCAGAATATCTTCTCTCTCGCCTTCAAACGGTTGAAATTCCGCTGCGCGAGTGATCTTTGGCCTCAGCCAGAGGTCTAACACTGCAGTTTTTCTTAAATCTCTACATTGGCTGCCTGTACGCAAACGTATTTCCTTTAAGACTCTAACCATGGCATTCAAGGCCCTACATGGTATGGGCGCACGCTATCTTAGGAAAAGAATAGGCTTTTACCTCCCCTCTAGATCGCTACGTTCTGCATCGTTAGCTTTGGCCTCGGTTCCTGCAATTAGGCGAGCCCGTATCGGGGGTCGCTCTTTCAAACGTTTGGCACCCCAACTCTGGAACGAACTGCCTTTGTTTTTGCAGAAGATTGACAGCCTCCTTGCCTTTAGGAAGGAACTTAAAACTTGGCTGTTTGGTCAATAATTTCATCTGGTTCTTCTGTTCTTTTGTCAGCTAGGTCTGATAGCGCCAGGACACTCTGCCCGAGTAGCTGAGCGCTTTATAAAACCCCTTCTAACATAACATAACATAACATAACGGATGGAGCAGACCCTTGTCTCGATGTTAAAGAGTGCATTCTTGGCACGCGCATATCACACTAGCATGGCTACGGCTACAAGAGCTTGAGCCGTGGCCCTAGACTGCAAGGGCGGCTGCTCCCGTGACGTAGCACTTCTTTAGGTCACAGAAGTGCCACGCTCGACGACAGTTGTATTTATTCATTGCAAGCGTGTTGCGAATTCGAAAGAGTTTGCAGAACGCAGCCTGTTTTTCTGAAAAAAGGAATCCAGTTACAGCAAGCTGAAGCATTTGGCCCACAAAAACATGGACATGCATGCATACATGCATTATAAATGCACAAGCGTGTGTAGTAAATAATTTAGCGACATGCACGCATACATACATTGTAAATGCACAAGCGTGTGTAGTAAATAATTTAGCGGCGATACTGAAACGCTTCACTAGTTGATTTAACATCTTTGAATGCAAATGATGTGTGAAAACGGAGGAACTCCGATGACGATGATCTCAAAGATGTGGGAGCGGGCTGGGGTAGCACGGCTGAGGCACTGCTGGCTGTCGGGTTCTGCTCTAGCAACAACTCAGCCCAGGAGGTTTCAGGCACAGGAACCAGCATGGAGGGTGAAGCCATGGCCAGGAGGGTCGCGAGCTGCCTCGTGAGACAGAACACAAATGCGCAAGAGGCAGAGAACCCGGTCTCAGCTCACCAGCTCCAGTCACTGTCCACGTGCCATTCCGGACTGCTGGTCTCTGCGCCTGGCTGCTGCTGCCAACTGTTAACACACTTTAATTAAAACGCGCGGTTTTCGGACATTTGATAGTTACAGGTGTCCCCCCAAAAAAAAAAAAAAAAGACGCTACAATCATATAAGAGCACAGGTGATAAATGTAACAGACCTTACATAAGAGGCTCCGAGTTGCGCTGTATAGGGCTGTAGTCAGGGCCTGTGCATCAGATGCAGAACAAATAGGAAAGAAAGAGCAAAACAAGCGAAAGCGCTCGCCATTTGTCAGTCACTAAGCTCCGTCCTTTTCGGATTGGGGGGCATGTTTTGCAATGATGACGTCACAGAGGGAAAGAACAGGAAAAAACACGACCCCCCAATCCGAAAAAGACGTGGCTTAAATTGACAGACAAACCTCTTCTCCAATGGCTGGCCGCCGTTTAGGAAGCCAGCCAATGGAGAAGAGGGGTTGGTTTCAGCCCCACTTACTAGAAAACATAAAATCAATTCCGCCAGCGAGACTGCGCAAGCGCAGCCTACGCTAGCCGAGACCTAATGAAAGATGTGTTGCAGTGATTATGTAATATTTCAGGAACCATGAGACCTATATACTTCATTTTGGTGACAAAACATAGGTTTTGGGGGTCAAGTAGTCTTATAACGACATAAAATAACTCCTCAGGGCAACCCTTCCACTATTTTACAATATGGCAGCTAAAACAGAGGAAGAAGAGACATGTATAGAAATGAAACTCCTGTTTTAGACACATTTTCATAGATCACTATTTGTTTTGGCAATCGCTTGGGGTACATTTGTAGAATGTTAACCCCTTCCATGCCCGTGAAGGAACCATTCCGTCATGAGTCACGGTTGGGCTGTGCTGATGACGGAATGGTTCCATCACGACAACGCCCGCAATTGAAATGTCCAGCACAGGGCTGGAATTCCTGCCGCACGGTAGCGGCTAAACATTTGAGAGAAGACTATCAACAGGGACATCTTTTTGTAGCTCAGGTTTTGCAAGTACATGTACGTTTAAGTTCTGTGGGTTGAGGCTTCAAAACATTGGTAGGCCTAAGCACCCCATCAATAACTCTCAAACCAAATTCACACGTATGTTTCTCTACATATGCATTATCCAAAACATTTAAACATCTTCTGATCAAGTAGAACGCTCTTAATGTGTCCACGATCAAATATTTCATAATTTTAACATTTCTGCAGCGGGCTGACGCCTCGACTACTATTAATAGCTCTCATTCTGAAATGTAATTACTGCTTCTCTCGGCAAGCTGCGGGTACATTTATCCACTATGTGCAATCATCGACTCTAGACTGTATCATTCACCCGGGGCACTCGGTGAGGGCGCTGCCCGGCAGTAAAAATGTAGAACGGGAAGTGCTGTGGCAGATTCCAACAACAATTCAAAGTAACACAGAACAAATACATAGCTAAGTCATCTGCGCAAGTGAACTGTAATCGATAATTCCCAGAATTGTGGATGGGTGGGTTTCAGACCACTGTCGTTTCCTTTCCACCCATGGCGTAACAAGAGAGCTGCTGAAGGCCCAGAGATGAAAACTCTTATCTGATTGTAGCTTATCCATGTATAACTGACCACTGGTTACAGTGGGTGCTTTTGCTCCTAAGTGATGGAGACAGAGTACTACTATATTACTAGTCTCACTAGTTAGTTCTGATGTAAGTTTCACTACTACTATTACCACCCTTGTTGCAAATAGTAATCTTATAGCTCCTAATATAAGTGATACTACGCTTAGTGGTACAAGTACTACTTATCCTTATGCAAATGACAGCTAGTACGGAAACAGACTTTATTTAGTTACCGAGGATTCAGAAAAGGGGGTGGTGATGAACAGAGTGTCTGAATTAAGCAGACCACTCTTACCCAGTCCAAAGATCAGGGCTTGATCCATCACAGTTTGTAAGCTCACTGCACCATCCCAGCTCAGAACCTGGCTACATGCAAATTAGTCTGTTCCTGTCCCAGTGCATGTTGGGAACAGGGCAAACCAAACTACCAAGCCAATTCTTATACTGGGAAGGAAACAAGCTTCCGGGGACCAGTTTCTGGCATTACAGCCGTCGTCGGCCCGGCTTGCTTGAATCCTGATGGTGCAATGAGCAAGGGACTCACATCTGAGTATACCCTTCCACGCTTATGGTGGACAAATTGATTCAGAAAAGGGGGTGGTGATGAACAGAGTGTCTGAATTAAGCAGACCACTCTTACCCAGTCCAAAGATCAGGGCTTGATCCATCACCGTTTTTTAGCTCACTGCACCATCCCAGCTCAGAACCTGGCTACATGCAAATTAGTCTGTTCCTGTCCCAGTGCATGATGGGAACAGGGCAAACCAAACTACCAAGCCAATTCTTATACTGGGAAGGAAGGAGGGTATGCTCAGACATGAGTCCCTTGCTCACTGCACCATCAGGATTCAAGCAAGCCGGGCCGAAGACGGCTGCAATGCCAGAAACCGGTCCCCGGAAGCTTGTTTCCTTTCCAGTAAAGAATTGGCTTGGTAGTTTGGTCTGCCCTGTTCCCATGATGCACTGGGCCAGGGACAGACTAATTTGCATGTAGCCAGGTTCTGAACTGGGATGGTGCAGTGAGCTAAAAAACGGTGATGGATCAAGCCCTGATCTTTCGACTGGGTAGAAGTGTTCTGCTTAATTCAGATACTCTGTCCATCACCACCCCCTTTTCTGAATCGTTTTGGCCACTATAGGAGTGGAAGGGTATGCTCAGACATGAGTCCCTTGCTCACTGCACCATCAGGATTCAAGCAAGCCGAGCCGAAGACGGCTGCAATGCCAGAAACCGGTCCCCGGAAGCTTGTTTCCTTTCCAGTAAAGAATTGGCTTGGTAGTTTGGTCTGCCCTGTTCCCATGATGCACTGGGCCAGGGACAGACTAATTTGCATGTAGCCAGGTTCTGAACTGGGATGGTGCAGTGAGCTAAAAAACGGTGATGGATCAAGCCCTGATCTTTTGACTGGGTAGGAGTGTTCTGCTTAATTCAGATACTCTGTCCATCACCACCCCCTTTTCTGAATCGTTTTGGCCACTATAAGAGTGGAAGGGTATG
The DNA here is from genome assembly GCF_964261635.1 of Lissotriton helveticus. Classification (NCBI taxonomy): domain Eukaryota; kingdom Metazoa; phylum Chordata; class Amphibia; order Caudata; family Salamandridae; genus Lissotriton; species Lissotriton helveticus. Next base: position 147,947,265 of record NC_136071.1, read on the forward strand.
CTCAGACATGAGTCCCTTGCTCACTGCACCATCAGGATTCAAGCAAGCCGGGACGAAGATGGCTGCAATGCCAGAAACCGGTCCCCGGAAGCTTGTTTCCTTTCCAGTAAAGAATTGGCTTGGTAGTTTGGTCTGCCCTGTTCCCATGATGCACTGGGCCAGGGACAGACTAATTTGCATATAGCCAGGTTCTGAACTGGGATGGTGCAGTGAGCTAAAAAACGGTGATGGATCAAGCCCTGATCTTTCGACTGGGTAGAAGTGTTCTGCTTAATTCAGATACTCTGTCCATCACCACCCCCTTTTTCTGAATCGTTTTGGCCACTATAGGAGTGGAAGGGTATGCTCAGACATGAGTCCCTTGCTCACTGCACCATCAGGATTCAAGTAAGCCGGGCCGAAGACGGCTGCAATGCCAGAAACCGGTCCCCGGAAGCTTGTTTCCTTTCCAGTAAAGAATTGGCTTGGTAGTTTGGTCTGCCCTGTTCCCATGATGCACTGGGCCAGGGACAGACTAATTTGCATGTAGCCAGGTTCTGAACTGGGATGGTGCAGTGAGCTAAAAAACGGTGATGGATCAAGCCCTGATCTTTCGACTGGGTAGAAGTGTTCTGCTTAATTCAGATACTCTGTCCATCACCACCCCCTTTTCTGAATCGTTTTGGCCACTATAGGAGTGGAAGGGTATGCTCAGACATGAGTCCCTTGCTCACTGCACCATCAGGATTCAAGCAAGCCGGGCCGAAGACGGCTGCAATGCCAGAAACCGGTCCCCGGAAGCTTGTTTCCTTTCCAGTAAAGAATTGGCTTGGTAGTTTGGTCTGCCCTGTTCCCATGATGCACTGGGCCAGGGACAGACTAATTTGCATGTAGCCAGGTTCTGAACTGGGATGGTGCAGTGAGCTAAAAATCGGTGATGGATCAAGCCCTGATCTTTTGACTGGGTAGGAGTGTTCTGCTTAATTCAGATACTCTGTCCATCACCACCCCCTTTTCTGAATCGTTTTGGCCACTATAGGAGTGGAAGGGTATGCTCAGACATGAGTCCCTTTCTCACTGCACCATCAGGATTCAAGCAAGCCGGGACGAAGATGGCTGCAATGCCAGAAACCGGTCCCCGGAAGCTTGTTTCCTTTCCAGTAAAGAATTGGCTTGGTAGTTTGGTCTGCCCTGTTCCCATGATGCACTGGGCCAGGGACAGACTAATTTGCATGTAGCCAGGTTCTGAACTGGGATGGTGCAGTGAGCTAAAAAACAGTGATGGATCAAGCCCTGATCTTTTGACTGGGTAGGAGTGTTCTGCTTAATTCAGATACTCTGTCCATCACCACCCCCTTTTCTGAATCATTTATTTAGTTACCAGTACAAGTGTGGAAATCGCAAATAATCTGTTCGCATAAGCTGAAACAATCTTGTTTGTGGCATCCATTTTGTCAGCTATGTAATTCTTCCATCCTCTGTTGTTCGTCTTTTTCCCTGCCTGTACTGTCTAATTTAGTTAACTTCCTGACTCAGTTAAAAGCAATATGCATGCTAAAGAGTTTGTAGCTGCCAGAACACCTGGTCTCAGACTCAATTGTCAATCTCTTAGTGCTGCCATAATCACTCCTGCCCCCCCTCCCACTTTGCTGACTAAGTGATTTCCACATTTGCCCATGTTTGTCGGTAGTTATTCCTATGTAGGCCTGTACCTTCTATTTGTAACTACATGCTTACCAGTGCAGAAAATTCAGCATAAAAGGCCCATGGGCTGTGTATTCAAGTCACTACCTCTCCTGGAACACTCGAGGGTGTTGTATGGACGTGGTCTTACTCATGAGTGAATAAACTGGTTATTTTGAATTTCACCTCCAGTGTCAATCTCTATTTTGTTGGTCTAAGGACCTGTGGACAAAGATAAGGGTGACCCCTGCACCAGTCTGCCCCAAAAAAGGCACATTTCCACAGTTTGGCGCCCGACTCATGGGGCTCATCGGAGACGCGGCCGCCGGAAGGTGTGGTCTTGACGGAAGAGGGGAATCTTGCTGATGACACGTCCTGCATGAGGAGACCCTTGTCTTTGCAGACCCAAGTGTTTTTCAGTTTTCTCGATATTGACCCTCCAGGTGGTGGCCAGTCCAGACTGAGATTTCCTTTGGCGCTCATTTTTGCAGTGACCGATAGGTCGACCAAGAGATTGGTAGTTGCAGGTTGAAGACTTTTGTTTGGTAAGGTCGCTGAAGTGGCACTCTAGATTTTGGATTTGCTTGGCCAAGATTCTGGTTTTGTTTGTAGGTTTACCTATTGCAATAGTTAAAGGCAGGTAATGTGGAGATTTTTCTCTACTTTGATATATCTGGGATAATTCATATTTTACTATAATTTGGTAGAATTCCTGCTCCTTGCGCACTTCGTCAGTTGTGTGGCTGTCTTGGAGGTACCAAAATGGATTTAGAAAGAAGTCAGCCGGCTCCCTCAGAGGGGACACCTAATAGGCATATGTACATTAAATACACTATTTCTTCCATAATGTAGAGTACACCGGGGAACAAATATAAGAAAAAGGATACTGATTTACGATGGCCTGTGAATGGGTCATTTGACTTTAAAAAGATTCAATATTTAGAGCAGGGTTTATTTAAGAAGAAAACTCGACAATATATGTTTGTGTACGAATGTATGTGAAAGAAGTGCATGAAAGAGTGAGGAAAGAAGAAGCTATAGCAAAAAACAATCTATAAAAAAGCATTAGAATTAAAAAATAAGAAAATGAAGGAAATAAAAGAAAAAGAGGAAAGGGAGCGTCGTTTAGAGGTAACTGGCCAGTACCCTATTAGGCGCCCCATTTACTTTTGTTTGGTAAAGTCGCGATGCGACATTCTTGATTTTGGATTTGCTTGGCCAAGGTTTTGGTTTGGTTCTTTATATTGCAATAAAAAGGGGCAGATAATTAGGAGATTTTTCTCTATTTTTTTGGTATATTTGGATCAGTACTATATTTGGGGAGAGTACTATTTAACTGATATTATTATATTTATTTTAATATTCTTAGCATGCCTGCTAGTAGCGCACTTCGTAGGATGTGTCGCTGTCTTGGTGGCACCACAATGGATTTAAAAACAAAATCTGCCGGCTCCCCCAGAGGAGACACCCAACAGACATATGTATGTCAACTACGGTATTTCTTACATAATGTATAGTACACTGTGGAACAAATATATAAAAAAGGATCATGATCTACGCACTTAGTAAAATTCGTAAATTGTGATACGGAGTGCTTTTGAGTGTTCCGCCAGCTCAATTGGAAATTCGGTGTCTTTTGGAGAAGGTCTGGGGCTAAAGCCTGTCTTCTTGAACATGGAACAGTCTTTGGGCTGTTTACTTTTCTTGGTGCAGTCTCTGGACTACTTTTGCGCGCTCTTTTTGTAAATATGATTTACAATTGGTATTTACAGTTGGTTTGGTTTGAGTGCGGTCTGTGGGCTGCCTCTTGTTTTTGTCCCAAGTGTTGATTTGTGGGTTGATTGGGTGTTGGAGTGTCTATGTGGTTTGTGGACTGACACCGGTGGTGATGCTTGTGAAGTACTTGTTTGAGTGAGTAGCGACTGTGCTTTTTGTGTGAGAATGGCTTGCCTTAGCAAGCAGTGTTGTGTGTTCTGAGTGGGTGGGCCCTTCAGGAAAATGCCTGGAATGAGCTCAATTTGGTTTGTCATCATTGTGTTCTGCAGATGCCATTGGAAGAATTACACTTTGAAATTCAAAGAATGAATTATATAACATATGTTAAGTAACTGCAAGCTACTATTAAAAGTAAAGCAGTAACAAAGTATAGATGTGTGAACCTTCCATTATTATATCGCCACAGTGATAAAACACAAAACTTTGAATCAAAACTCAATAGGAAAAAGAAAGAAAAAAACCACCAAAAAAAATGAATTTGTGCGTTTTACACAACTAGGACTCAATACAAAATGTTACAGCATTATCCTCAGATACACTATATTAAATATTAAAAGGCATTCACATTATCTGAGTAATTGGTTGCTGCTAAAATAAAAGCGCCCTTCTTGTACCATATTGCAAAACGATAGATTTTGACTAGCTTGGAATGCCTGGGTTTTAAATAGTGTGAACTGTGCTCAATTCGTTTAGAGGTAACTGGCCAGTACCTGATTAGGCGCCCCATTTATCCCATACTTAATAAACCTCAAGATGATTCTTCTTGTTAGATAGACCTCCACCCCTGTATAAATTCCCAAGTGCTCCTGAGAATGAGGTTTCTGACGAGAAGCATGTATCCTCAAATGAGAAAGATATAGTTAAGCAAGATGGGCGCCTGACTCGTTCGACTTTAACTACTGAATGCAAGGACACTCTTAGATCCGCTGCTCGTAATACAGCTCGTGGGAATGCCTCCGCTCCAGAACTCATAGCAATGGTTCAGCAGTGGATAGATTTAGAGCAGTTATATTTTGTAGAGACATTTACTTGGGAAGTAATACCCCGTTTTAGAAAACCTTCTGGTGATCTAGAACCCTCTGATATAAATTCTGATTATAAACAATTAAGTGATTGCACCTTTCTTCCTTCACAGGCGCCTGATCTAATAAGGCGAGTGGTCAAAATGTGAACTGACGCATTCCGCCTGCGAGAGGAGAAAAAAGCAGCTAGCAAAGCTACAACTGAACAAACACTTCAGACCCCAGTGCAACAAGAAGGAGCTGCAGTGACAGATAAAGACACTAGTGATTTTGTAGTTACTGTAAAACCGAAGCGTGAAGCTGCGCCTCTGTATGTTCCTCCGAAGGGTATAGGAACAAGTGACGATAAAACCTCAGATGATGCAAAGGGATATTTTATTTATAATTGGGTTTATCCCCTTTGGAGTAGAAAAAATGTTATGGCTCTTGAAGCTGCTTTGCCCGACTCACCGAAAAATCCAGCTGCTTTTTATGAAGAAGTGGAAGTGTGGAAACTAGCAAAAATCGCTGTTAGCATGAGCTGAAGCCATTTTCGTTGTGGCAGCCATTTTAGTTAGCCATCTGCTAGCCATGTGCTTCTTGTCTCTTTACTGTTGCCTGCTTTTCTATTCTGCTTGAGTCATCAGTTACAGTTAACTCCTTCAGCACTGAGCCAGAGCAGTGTATGATCAGAAAGGCCTGTAGCTGCTGGAATACACCTGTTTTAGAATATAACTGTCAGGCTAGTCCAACTGATGTAAGGGCTTTTGTTACTCCTCCCACTCTGTTGACTAAGTAGTTTCCAGTTGTCCATATATGTGAATAGATATTCTTGTGTATACTTGTACCGCCTCTTTTCAAGTCTTCATGCTTACTCAGCTATAAACTGGCCATAAAAGGCCCATGGTTTCTGTACTCCATGTACTACCTCATACATTGCCTGAGGGCTCTGTGTCGATGTAGTCCCACTCATGAGTGTTAATAAACTATTTCTTTGATATTACAGCTTCTGTGCCAATCTCTCTTTTGTTAGTCTAAGGACTTAAGGACAAAGAAGGAAAAACCCCTGCACCAGTGGGCCCCTGAAAAGGCTCACTCCCACAGAAGGAGCTATTAGTTCCTGTACTATGACCCTGCCAGATAGCAATATGTTTTTTGGACTTATTTTGCGCCCTGATATGTGGCGAACAATTCGGAAGGTAGACGATATTGCAACTTATGGTGATAATTGGGTGCATTTAGAGGAAATAGATGTGGCTAGAGAACCTGCGCAGAAACCACAGCAGGTGATATTCAATCTTCCCAAAGCTATTTTAACTAATTTAAAAACTCTTATACCTCCTAAGAAAATAGATTGGACAACGCTAGCGTCTTGTAAACAGAAAGCGGGTGAGTCAGTTTCTGATTTGTTTACATGATTTGAAGAGACATTCCAATCAATCAATCAATCAATACATTTGTAAAGCGCGCTACTCACCCGTGAGGGTCTCAAGGCTCTGGGGGGAGGGGTGCTGCTACTACTCGAATAGCCAGGTCTTGAGTAGCCTCCTGAAGGTAAGTAGGTCCTGGGTCTGTCATAGGAGGATGGGGAGGGTGTTCCAGATTCCATGACTTTAGTGGGAAGTCATTGACAGATGACACAGGTAAGCATCTGTTTGTTGACAAATTTGTTGCGAACACGTTGCCAGAAATAGTTAGTCGCCTAAAGGCCAGCGAGAGTTCATGGACTATGTGTTCCCCAGTCTCCGTTTTGAATATGGCCCAGTATTATGAGCATCATGAATTGGAAGCTAAAGGCAAGGAGGATAAAAAGGTTAAGGTTTAAAAATTAAAGTTCTGTTGGCTCAAGTCTATGGTCCACCAATTCAGAGGTAGTGGTAGAGGCGGACGTGCAGCATATACCCCTGGTGTACCCCCTTTCTCTCTAGCAACTTTGTCTTCTGACCAGTGTGCTTAGTCTAAAGAGATTGGTCATTGGCGTTCTGAGTGCCCCCTTTTGCGAGGTCAGCAGTATCAATGGGGTAGAGGAAGCATGAGGGGACGCCCAGGGAATTCAGGACAAAGGGGAGGAATAGGAAATCGTATCAGATTTGAAGCAGCTGACCACAACCCGAATTATTCTAATACCTTCGATAAACTAAATCAATATCAAATATCTGATTATTCGATGGTCTTGGGGATTCTAATTATGCATAGGAATGCCTAGCATTGATAGGATTCACTGGGACACCTACACTTAGCCCACTGTCACAGCCCCTTGCATTTAGTCTTGATAAATTCACAGCAGCATGTCCATTTTTGCTTTTCCCTAACACACAAGATAACATTGTAGGTATCGATATGCTTAAACATTTCCGTGCTACAATACGTTGTTCCCCAGAAGGTGTGCGTGTTATTTTAAATGAGAACTATCCAATGGTTGAGAGGTTGTGTCTAATTAAAAAGAATGTTGCTCTGGCATCATTACCTAATACTTTGTGGGCTACATCAGATACTGATGTGGGACACAAGGTTATTTCACCAGTACATATTCAAGTGAAGGAAGGTGCTTTGTTGCCTCAACTGCCTCAATATAAAATATCTCGGGAAGGCGAAGAAGCATTAATAGATATTATTCAGGATTTGATTAGCGTGGGGGTTGTGGAAGAAGTCCCTTGTAACATTTGTAAGAGCTCTATTCCTATTTTGAAAAAAGACAGGGACACTAAAATATATAGATTAATCATCGACTTACAAGAAGCCCCAATATCCGGTAGTTTCTGACATCACAACACTTCTTACTATGGTTCCTCCTACTGCAACTACATTTAGTGTCATTGATTTGATAAAATGCATTTTTCTCAATACCTATTCATCCTGACAGCCGTTATTTGTTCGGCTTCACTTTGAATTATCGATCATTCAGATTCTGTAGAGCTCCACAAGGGTAAACAGAGACTCCTAGCATTTATAGCCAGGCATTGAAAGGCAGCTTGATTTTTTTCCCCTGTGCCAAAAGGGGTGGCTCTTATTCAATATGTCGATGACATCTTGTTGGCTGCTGATACCCCTGAACAGTGTACAGAAGGAAGACTGTTATTGCTATCATTTCTTGCCTCTCATCATCATAAAACCTCTCTGAAGAAATTGCAATATTGTAGACAGCAGGTTACCTATTTAGGTCACCTCCTTTCTAAGGAGGGACGTGCACTCACACAGACCGCATTCAGACCATTTTAGATACTCCTCTGCCCCGTACACAGAAGGATGTTCGTGCACTGATTGGCCTTACTTCTATCTGTAGGCAAAGGATCACTAGTTTTTCTCACATTATTAAACCATTGTTGGCCCTTTTGACTATAGACACTCTGATGCCTCTCACATGGACCACTGAATGCCAGAATGCTTTTCAACAGTTACGTCACGCTCTTTGTTCTGCACCAGTATTAGAAACTCCAGACTACACTAAGGCCTTTACACTCTACATACACGAGAGGGACGGTTGTGCTCTCTCAGGTTTAGTACAGACACACAGTGATAAGCAGCGTCCTTGTGCATATTTCTCAGCGGTCCTTGATCCAGTTGCTCTTACACTGCGTGGTTGTTTTCGAGCGGTGGCAGCGACAGCTGTGTCCATACATCAAAGTGAGGGAATAGTCTTGTCACATAGATTGCGTGTGTTAGTACGCCATTCAGTTGATGCTCTGTTAAATCAAACGAAAACACAACATTTGACTGGTGCCCCTTTGACAGGATATGAATTGACACTCTTGGCCCCCTCATATCACACTGAAAAGATGTATGCCTCTAAATCCTGCTACATTATTGCCATTTCCAGCTACTCAGTCTCAGTCAGAAGAGCTACCTGACTGTATATCCCTTACTGAAGAACAAACAAAGGGTTGTGTTGACCTACAAGATACACCTCTTTCTAACATTGATGGGGAACTGTGGGTTGATGGGTCTTGCCTGAAGTTGCCTGATGGCACAACATCTGCTGCTTATGCAATTACAACACTTCAGACAGTAGTTGAGACAGCTCGCATCCCACAGAAGTCGGCTCAAGCAGCCGAGTTGATAGCACTGACGAGAGCATGTGAGCTTAGTTCAGATCTACTTGTTAACATCTATACCGATAGCCGATATGCTTTTGCAGTTGCTCATGATTTTTGGCAACTTTAAAAGGAAAGAGGCTTTCTTACTTCACATGGGACACAAATAGTGCATGGGGAATTAGTACATAATCTCCTTGCTGCCTTGACATATCCTAAGAAAGTGGCAATTGTTAAGTGTTGTAAGACCTAGTGAGCCCAGCTGTGTTGGCAGATCATCGCGACATCCTGGACACAGAGAAAGAACAAGCCACGTCACCTGAAGGACCTGAGGAAGTTTACCCGGACTACACGATCCCTGGTGCATCTCGATGTCAGCTGCGACCCCGGAAGAAAGACACGTTGTTGCTGGAAAAGACTGTTTGACCCATTGTCCTGGGTTAGTGAAAGACTGAGTTACACAGGGGGCAACTCGGATTAGTGGCTACTCGTCTCAACCTCAGCGAAGAAACCAACGTCTGCCAAGGACCTTAGGGCACCATCTGTTCTGTTGTTCAGTGGCAAGATGAACATGCCTACGGAGAAGAAATCAACTGCTGCAAGAGTTTGTGAACGAAAGAGCAAGTTCATTATTGGACTCACTTTGATTGCTGTCATCATCGCTACAATAACATGGGTTGTAGAGGGAGTAGCTCCTGCTCGAAAACTACTGACTGCTACTACTCCTGTAGCCATTGAACACCACCATTTCACTCTTCCTTATCACGAGCAGAAGCATAGACTGTCTTATCTCAACAATACATTCATTCAAATGTTGCATCACACCCATAATGCTACAAACATTACCAACTGTTGGGTGTGTGGAATGATGCCAGCTCATCAGAAAAAGGGAGGAACGCCTTTCATTCCTCTGCCGTTTTCTCACATTGTTTCCTGAAGAGCCTGGTTCGCATTGTTGTGGGCCTCTGAAGTTGCTAACATTACTTATGCTTATGTTGGAAGACTAAACGTTCAGTTAAATAGAGCTTGTTACCCTGATGAGGAAGGAGATCCACAAGCTAAAGGAACTGCATGAGAAATGGAGGAGTATCGTCGAGGAAATTCCGCTGTGCACTATGTTTTCCCTAACACTCAAACTGTCAAGGTAATGGACCTCCTGTTATAGCTGTTACTAGAGCTCGAGCAGACCTGTGTGTGAGCAGTATTGGCAGTATTCCTGTGGGGAAAAGTTACTGTACTATGGTGTTAAATGTTACTGGAATAAACAATAGCATTTTTTTGTCATCACAGAACACCTATTTCATTTGTGGAAGTAAAGGCTATTACCACCTACCTATTGGGTGGTCTGGAAGCTGCTACGTGTCCTTTTTGCTACCGCCTGTGTTTTTGGCACCTGCATACCTTAAAGACTATAAAATGTATAATAACATTTCTAAGAGCCGATATAATAGGACAATAAATCATGATGAGGTGGATCTAACTGATACTGTACTGCAGCAGTACGTACTATTCTTCTTTGTTGGTGCGGCCTTAAACAGCAGAAAGATAAGGTGCTTGACACGTGTTGTGGAGGCTGTAACCAATCAGACAGCCATGGCACTTGGAAATATCACAGAACAACTACAAATTGCGATAATCGTGGCGCTCCAAAATAGGATGGTCCTTGACGTCATCCTTGCCGACCGTGGTGGAGCATGCCGAATCATTGGGAGCAGCTGCTGTGTATATATCCCTGACCACGCCCCTTTACTTTTTGAAGCGATTTCCAAGCTGCACAAAATAGCCACTGAAATCCATCAGGAGTCAGGGATATAAACTTTGACTGGATGGCTATGGACTATATTTACTGTATGGGGCTGGAAATTATTGTCAGCCCTATGTATATTTACTGCGATTGTTTTAATTTCTTGCTTATGTGGCCCAATGTTCCCTTTGTATTTCTACTTGTACCTCATGCATACCGACTAAACCAAAATGTCACAAATGTGAATGCTTGCTTGGCAATGGACCAAGAAATTACTGAATTAATGCAGATATATGTGCACTATGTTTTCCATACTCCCTCAAAAGTATAGGAAGATGTCTTCAGCATACTAAAAGGACTGTCTGTGGAAATCGCAAAAAATCTGTTAGCATAAACTTAAACCATCTTGTTTGTGGCATCCATTTTGTCAGCTATGTAATTCTTCCATCCTCTGATGCTCGTCTTTTTCCCTGCCTGTGCTGTCTATTTTAGTTAACTTCCTGACTCCGCTAAAAGCAATATGCATGCTAAAGAGTTTGTAGCTGCCAGAACACCTGGTCTCAGACTCAATTGTCAATCTCTTAGTGCTGCCATAAGCACTCCTGCTCCCCCTCCCACTTTGCTGACTAAGTGATTTCCCCCTTTGCCCATGTTTGTCGGTAGTTATTCATGTGTAGGCCTGTACCTTCTATTTGTAACTACATGCTTACCAGTGCAGAAAATTCAGCATAAAAGGCCCATGGTCTGTGTATTCAAGTCACTACCTCCAGGAACACTTGAGGGTGTTGTATGGATGTGGTCTCACTCATGAGTGAATAAACTTGTTATTTTGAATTTCAGCTCCAGTGTCAATCTCTATTTTGTTGGTCTAAGGACCCATGGACAAAGATAAGTGAGAACCCTGCACCGGTGTGCCCCTAAAAAGGCACATTTCCACACCAGTAGTGCTAAAAACTAAACTACAGCAAGAGCTATTAGTAATATTGCTGCTTCCCCTGATGGTGATACATAACTGCTATTACTAGCAGTAGTACACCTTATATTTTCTGTTAAGATTAGCACTAACACTTATTGGTGGTGCTATCACTAATACACCAAGAAGACTAGTTCCATTATTTGTACTACAACAGGTACAAACAGTACCGCTATTACTACAAAAATTAACTGTGCAACTGATAGTACTACATTTAGTATTCGAGACTATTGAACTTTGTGCGACTAGTGGAAAGTATACTAAAATGAACCTTAAAGGGCTCAAAGACTCAATATCAAAAGACGAATTTTCATTTTGCAGTTAAATAAAAAGTTGTTATGCAGCTCAGTAATAATTATTTTAGGAAGTGGTATCTTAAAGGGATATACACCCTCCACCCTACTGTACAACATATGCACATGCTCATGAGACACTTTATTAGACTTACAGGTCCCGTCATGTTCATGCCATATTCAGATTAACCCTGGGCGTAGCACTTCGCTACGCCCACGGAGTGGACGTAGTGTTGCCTACTTCGCCATTTGCGAAGTAGGCGTAGCAGGCAACACTATGCCCACTCTATGGGCGTAGCGAAGTTGCCCGCCACCCGCTTCCCTCCCGCCCTCCCTAAATACTTAAATAATGATTTTAAAAACAATAAACACCACTTATCTTGTCGGCTGCGTCTCCGGGGCTCCCTCTGGTAACTGCGCCGCCATCTTGGATACTAATGCGCATGCGCGGCCGCCCGCGCATGCGCATTTCTCCCGAGAAATGCGCATGCGCGGGCAGCCGCGCATGATCATTAGTATCCAAGATGGCGGCGCGGTTACCAGAGGGAGCCCCGGAGACGCAGCCGACAAGGTAAGTGGTGTTTATTGTTTTTAAAATCATTATTTAACCCCTTCGATGCTGATGACGGAGCGGTTCCGTCATCAGCATCGGTTGGGCTGTGCTGATGACGGTACCGCTCCGTCATCAGTACAGCCCTGGGGGGGGGAGAGCGCTGGCGCTCCCCCCCCCCCCCCCTGTGCAGCGATCTTTTTTTTTTGTTGCAGGGGTGGCAGCGGAAGACTTTCCGCTGCCACCCCCTGGCCCCCACACGCTTCCTGGTGACGTCAGCACGCACAGCGCGTGCCGACATCATCAGGAAGCGCTGGACGCGCTGGAAGCCATTTGTTTCCAGCGCGTCCAGCAAAGAGGTGCGTGTTTGTTGCTCCCGGTGGGGCGGGGGGCCGTTTTTCGGTGCCTTGAGGCATCGGGGGGAGGAAACTGTGTTTCCTCTCCCCTGATGTCCCAATGCACGGCATTCCTGGTGCACGATCGCGCACAGCGTCGCGATCGTGCACCAGGAATGCTCCACTAGACACCAGGAATTCTGTTTGTGTATATTTTACTGTGCAGGAAGCGACCCCTTGGGCAAGGGTCGCTTCCTTAGGGGGCCACATAATTTTTTAGACTTTTCTGCCCCCCCCTGGGGCAGATCGGCCGTTTTGTTTGGCCGATCTGCACCCAGGGAGGGCAGAAAAGCCCACTAGACACCAGGGATTGTTTTTAGTGATATTTATTTGTCAAGGAAGCGACCCCTTGGGCAAGGGTCGCTTCCTTTTGGGGCCAAATATTATTTCAGACTTTTCTGCCCCCCCTTGGGCAGATCGGCCATTTTGTTTGGCCGATCTGCACCCAGGGGGGCAGAAAAGCCCACTAGACACCAGGGATTGTTTTTGGTGATATTTATTTGTCAAGGAAGCGACCCCTTGGGCAAGGGTTGCTTCCTTTTGGGGCCAAATAATATTTCAGACTTTTCTGCCCCCCCTGGGGCAGATCGGCCGTTTTGTTTGGCCGATCTGCACCCAGGGGGGGCAGAAAAGCCCACTAGACACCAGGGATTGTTTTTTATTTATAAAGGAAGCGACCCCTTGGCAAGGGTCGCTTCCTTTTGGGGCTAAATATTGTTTCAGACTTTTCTGCCCCCCCTGGGGCAGATCGGCCGTTTTGTTTGGCCGATCTGCACCCAGGAGGGGGCAGAAAAGCCCACTAGACACCAGGGATTGTTTTTTATTTATAAAGGAAGCGACCCCTTGGGCAAGGGTCGCTTCCTTAGGGGGATAAAATATTTTTCAGACTTTTCTGCCCCCCCTGGGGCAGATCGGCCGTTTTTTCGGCCGATCTGCACCCAGGGGGAGCAGAAAAGCCCACTAGTCACCAGGGATTTGTTTTTTTATTTGAAAAGGAAGCGACCCATTGGGGAAGGGTCGCTTCCTAGTGGCCCTAATATTTTTTTAGACTTTTCTGCCCCGGGGGGGGGGGGGGGGGGGGGGGGGGAATAGAAAAGACCACTAGACTCCAGGTTATTTTTTTTTTTATAGGGTGCGACCCCTTGGCCAAGGGTTGCTTCCTTGGGCCCATTTGTTTTCAGTATGTTCTGCCGTGTCTTTATTTGGCCTCTCTGCCCTCCGTAGGGTTGCTTCCAGGGGGCCCACGTTTATAATGATTTATAATCTTCCCCCCTTGGGGACAGACACCCCATTTGTGACATACCCTGTGACATAGCCTGTTGTAATGTGTGTTGTTTTTGTTTCTTCTAATGTGTATTGGGTTTTTTCTCTTTAGATTGTTGCAGTGTGCGGTTCTGTTACTGGTGGTTCTGGTTGTTCTGCTGTTTCTGTAGTTGCATGTGTTTGGTAAGAGACCTTTTTTTTGTTCAATTGTAATGTAATTGTTTATTTTGCAAAGTGTGTAGTAATACGAGTATGTTTTGTTGCTGTTTGCTGTGATTGTATAACATGTTTTGCATTTGTTTTTGATGTGTCCTTCTGTAGATGTAAGTTTTTTTTTCTTCTTTCTAGTGGGATATCGTTGCCTATTTGCTGTGTCTTTGCAGAGTAGGTGCTGGTGAGTGTAGTTGTGTCTTGTAAGTGAATTGTATATTTTTTCTAAATATATTTTTTGGTGAAAAAGTCTTACATTTTTATCTTACTTTGCGCAGTGTTGGGGTTGTTGAGTTGTTTGTGCAGACTCCTTTATTTGTAAGGATAATGGCTAGCCGCCGGATTACTGCTCAGCAAGTTGTTGGAATGCTTTTTGATTCTTCCTCTGACCATGGTCCAGAGTCTGACTCTGATTCTGAGCCAGAGGTGGGAGGTGAAGATTCAGGTAGTGAGTTTTCTCTACACATGGCTTCATCCGATGATGAAGACACTTTGAGTGCTGATGAAGCTACTTTTGGTGTGGATGATGTGCCTGTGGTTGGGAGGACATTGCTGTGTTTACGGTTTTGGAGGACATTGTTGTGCCTGTGGTTGCGGAGGACAGTGATGTGCCAATTGTGCGGCAAGAGACATCTGGGCTGCAGCCTGGGGCTGCTAGACTTCCAGTTGGTGTAGTGAGACAAGAGGCAGCTGTGCGGCGGCCTGCGGCTGCAAGACTTGACGATGAAAGTTCTGACCTCTGGGTTGCACCAGGCATGGTGCAGCCGGCAGTGCCTGAATTTACTGGTGTTCCAGGGTGTAGGGTGAACACTGAAAACTTTTTGCCTATTGATTTTTTCAAGTTGTTTATGGATGATGTGTTTTTGGCAGAGATTGTAGAGCAGACTAATTTGTATGCTGAAAATTTTTTGAGGGTGAACAGTGCCAGCCTTAAGCCCCACGCTAGAGCTACCCGGTGGACTCCCACCAATTTGGAGGAGATGAAAAAGTTTTGGGGTTTAACTGTTTTGATGGGCTTGCTTAGGAAACCATCAATGGCTTCATATTGGTCTACTAGTCCCTTGATGGCAACAGCTATATTTCCGGCAGTCATGAGTCGTAATAGGTATTTGCTTCTGCTGCGGATGATGCATTTTGTTGACAATAGTCTTGCTTTGCCACGAGATCACCCTGATTGTGACCGTCTTTTCAAGATTCGGCCTGTCATTGATCATTTGGTTGATCGATTTTCTGAGATCTTTTATCCTGGGAAAGAAATTGCAGTGGATGAGTCTTTGCTGTTGTTCAAGGGCCGCTTGGTATTTCGGCAATACATTCCTAGTAAGAGGGCACGCTATGGAATCAAACTGTATATGCTGTGTGACAGTGAGACTGGATATGTCTCTAATTTCAGGGTGTACACTGGTAAGGAATCCAGGATTAACCCCCCTGGTTGTCCGTCGACTTTTGGAGTGACTGAGAAAATTGTGTGGGAACTTGGTCGTGGATTTTTTAACAAAGGCCATCATTTGTATGTCGATAACTTCTACACTGGTGTGCGGTTGTTCAGGGAATTGGCCAAAGTGGACACTGTTGCTTGTGGCACAATCCGCTCAAACCGTAAAGGTTTCCCAAAAGAACTTGTTTGTCGAAAGCTTGCTCGGGGACAGTGCAGTGCTTTGCGTTGTGAGGAGCTTCTAGCTGTGAAGTTTACAGACAGGAGAGATGTCTACATGTTGACTACAATACATGATGAAAGCCCTGAACCGCGGAATGTTTGGGGTCAGGTTGCATAAGTGCGCAAACCTGTGTGCATACTGGACTACAATAAGTACATGGGTGGTGTTGACAGAGTTGATCAGAGGTTGGAACCGTATGCTGCTCTTCGTAAGGCTTACATTTGGTACAAGAAGTTGGCTATCCATCTTTTCCACTTGGCAACCTTTAATGCTTTTATTGCGTTCCAGAAATCTTGTCCCCAGTCAAAGTTGACTTTTGTAAAGTTTCAGGAGTCTGTAATAGGCAGCCTTGTTTTAGTGGAACAGGCAAGTGTTCCTAGAGTTGGAGTGGTGGAGGATGTTGCCAGATTGAAAGATCGCCACTTTCCTGATACAATTCCTCCTACAACCTCCAAAGACTTTCCCAGTCGGAGATGTAGACTCTGTTGGCGAAGAGGTTTGCGTAAGGAGGTTCGCATGTACTGCCCCGACTGCCCTTCAAACCCCGGGCTGTGTGTACCTGCTTGTTTTAGATTGTACCACACGCAAAAGAATTTTTGGGAGTATCAATGAGTGGTAAAGTGAACTGGTTGGTCTTTATTCTGTAATAGTTATTGTTCAGTTTCAAAGTTTGTATTTGTGTAGTCTTTTTAGATTTAGTTGTCGAGTTAGTCTTGATTGATTGATTGATTGCTTTATTTCGATATGCATATATCATAAAAGCAGTACAAAAGGTAAAAACAGCATGTCGAAAAAAAGTATGACTGTACATTCGGTAAAAGAATAAAACACATTAGATCAGCATAAATTAATTAAAAGAAAGGATTAAATTGAAATGGACAGTCTTCTATGTCTAATCAACCAAGCCCATTTTAAAAACTTGGCAACAGCACAAACAATGGGAGGGGCTGTATTGGTTAAAAGAATCCGGAGGGCGACAGAGTGCTGGCGGGTACCCAATTCTCTGCAGATAGGACCAAGCCAACGTGATCTGGGGCGACCATAGTCCGGGCATTCGAAAAGAAAGTGTGGCACCGTCTCTGGTTTATCGGGACAGAGAGCACAAAAGCGTGATGGGGACTGGGGTTTATTCCACCTGGAGCAGAAGTCGGCCAAGGGTAGGGTTCCTAACCGAAATTTAATGTACAGGGACCGATCCATGGCAATTGTTATTATGTCCATGTACGGCTCATAGGTGACGACATCTTTTAACAGCAGAAAAGCTGCGGTGGTTTTGCAGTGCTGCTGGCTGCTGGTGCGCTTCACACAAACCCACTCCCCAAAAAGTTTTTTTAAGGTCTCCTTTGGGGGAGCGGAGTGGCTATGCCAGCAGGAGTCCAGGCCTAAGTCCCCTAAAAGGTGTTTAATGTCCTTCAGCCATTTAATGCTATGCCAACCGTCGGAGTGCATCACCTCAGCTAGACCATTGGCATAAGGTTTTAGCTCAGGAACCCTCCACAGGCGAGCCCAGAGCAAGAGGGGTCGAAGACGGGCCTGATCCCTTATAGCTTTACAGCCAGTATCCATGAGCACTGGGATAGTCGGACTACTCGATGGAATAGCAAGGAGATCTTTGATGAATTTGTTTTCGGCCTTGCTCAGTAAGTCCACTTTGCCCAGGCCCCACAGTTCGGCTCCATAGAGTGATGCAGGGACCGCACGTGCTTTATATATGTCTAGTAGAGGGGCAACACAGTGTTTTGTTGAGTTGTTGAACTCCTTGAGGAGGGCCCCCCCCACCCTTTTGTGGGCCATTGTCATTTTATTGATGTGGGCGGTCCAGCTCATCGCGTCGTTAAGTCGAATTCCCAAGTAGTCGAATTCTGCCACTCTTTCAAGGGGTATGGAGTTCAGAATGGGAGGGCGGCCAAGTTTGCGTGGTGGATGCATAACTAGGTACTTGGTTTTTTCCACGTTGATGACAAGTCCCTTGGTGGTGCAAAAGTCCTGAAAGCGGTTCAATAGTGTCTGGAGACCTTGGGGGGTTTTAGAGATGAGGAGGGTGTCGTCGGCGAACAGTAAGGTTGGAATTTTTACGCCTCCCAGAGTGGGAGCGTCTGCTGGTTCGCCGAGTAGATGGTCTACCACTCCATTGATATAGAGGGAGAATAGTGTGGGGGCCAGGACACAACCCTGCCTTACTCCCCTCTCGACCCTGATCTTGTCGGTCTTTTCCCCGTTCAACCCCCATCTGACCTGGGCATAGGTGTTGTTGTGCAGTTTGATAAGGAGGTTTAGTATATACGGGGGCATCCCTTGTCCGTGAAGCACCCTCCAAAGTTCCTCCCTAGGAACCAGGTCAAAGGCAGTCTTTAGGTCAATAAAGGCCAAGTAAAGACTGCCTTTGCCCAGCTCCACCACCTTCCAGTATAGTAGCAGGAGCCTAAAGACCTGTTCGATAGTTCCTGTGCCTGAACGGAACCCAGCTTGCATATCGGACAGGATGTGGTTATCGTCCACCCATTGTGAGATCCTCCCCAAAATGGCTTTCCCCGCCAGTTTCTGGCTCGAGTCTATTAGGCTTATGGGCCTGTAATTCCCAGGTAGATCCCGGCTGCCCTTTTTGTAGATGGGGACCACCTCCGCACCTCTCCAGGAATCTGGCACAGGGCCTCCCACAACGATTGCATTGAGGAGTGCAGAGATTAGTACCCCCCATTCTTCCGGATATGCTCGGAGGATGTCGCCTGGTAGGCCATCTGGACCAGCTGCTTTTAATGGTACCAAGGTTTTAATCTGCTTTGTGACATCCAAAACAGAAAAAAATTCCAGGTCTTGAACTAGGGTAAAGGGCGGGAGGTTAAAAGGGTCGTTTAGTGGGCCTTCAGCGGCAGAATAAAGTTTTTGGAAGTGGGAGAACCATGTCTGGGCATTGATGGTACAGGTCCTCAGGGTGTCATCGGGACGGTTCCTATTGCCCACCAAGTCCCAAAAACCTTTGGCGTCTTTCCCACGACTGGCAGCCAGGAGGTCCTGCCAGAAATTATCCTCCCACTCCATCTTCGCGTTGTTTTGGCAGAGTGCATAGTGTCTCCTAGCCACCCTAGTCCTGGACGGTAGTTTGGACTTGACTGCTTCAATGAGAAGTGACTTCGCCTCCCTGCACTTCTGATTGTACCAGCCCTGTCTAGCTCGTGAGCTTGGTTTCCTTCTGTTCGTGTTAGCTGGAACTACAAAGAGGTCACTAATAGCCTGGGTTATGGTACAAAACCTTGGGGCCACCTCCAGCAACCCATCCTCTTGGGGGTCAAGATTGACTAGGGCTGAGGCAAGAAGCTGCCTGATGGCAGAAGTTTTCTCCTCTGAAAGTGCCAACTTCGCCCACTTTAGCCGCCGTCCACAGTTGGTGACTACTGACAGGTCCGAGGCGGGGTTACGAGAAGTTCTGCTCACAGTACTAGTTAGCCACCTGTGAGACAAGGTGAGAGAGAGGAGGTTGTGGTCACTCTCGACAGATGGTATAATCACCATGTCCTCCAGGATGTATGACGTTACTCCGCATACCGTTACAACTACCTACCATTACAACGCGACCATTACAACGCATACCATTACAACGCATAGCGCTTTGGGGTGCTGGATAATGGTAAGTATAATTTACTATTCTAACTCCAGTCCCCGTGGACCCTAGGGAAGGTGTTGGATAGTAAATTATACCATTCCCTATCCTATAGCGCCCCCCAGCGCAATGCGTTGTAATGGTATGCGTTATAAAAGTCGCGTTGTAATGGTAGTGCGGAGTAACGAATGCGTTGTAACAGGTGCATACCTGTCCTCCACCATGCTCCACAGGTGTATGTCAAGGAGAAAGTAATCAATCCGTGACGTATGCCCTAGCCTATTGTAGGTATGGGCCCCTGCTTTGTCGGACCTGGTCCTGCCATTGGCAGCCCTCAGACCAAACTCCATAGCTAATGAGTTGATCTGGAGGGCCACTTCTGTCCACTTTTTGATGGGACTGAGTTCAAGGGACGGAATCCCCCACCTGATGTCATGTTCCTCTTGATCAGTTAGAATTTCGAGGTCCAGGGGCTCAAAGGTACAATTGAAATCGCCCGCCAACAGGGTACAAGACCTATGAGGTGACGAGCGAAGCTGGGCTTCTAGACAGGCTATTACTGGGGATTCTCTACCCCCCTTTGTGCCTCGGGCGTAAATGTTAAAAATATTTAGGATAACTCGACCCTGGGAATTTTTCAGCAATATATTGAGGAGATCCGGGCATTTGGTATCCCGCTCCACCACCCTGCAGTTGAGTTCTGAAGCCACCCAAATTAAGAGGCCACCCGAAGGGCGGCCCCTACCAGTTGCACTATGAACTGCTGGCAAAAAGTGGGTGGAATATCCTGCCTTGTGCAGGGGCACCCCACTCCAGGTTTCCTGGAACAGGCATATGGAGTATTGCTCCACTAGCGCGTTCCAGTCCGGCAGCGCTAGCTTCCTCTCGAGGCCCGCCACATTCCAGCTGAAAACCCTAATCGAGGGGACCGTCACAGCCGTAATGCTACAGTCCTCGACAGGGTGCAGCGTGTCCACAGCACCCACACCAGGGAGGCTAACCAGAAGGTCAGAAGATGCCCCGGTCTCCCCTTGCTCTTTTACCAACTCGGCAATAGCCTGGCTTTGAGATGTAGTCAAGGGGCTACGGGTTTTAAGGAGGGGTGTAGGCTCGGCAGCAGGACTCAAAACCACAAGGGCCTCCCCGGGAGCGTCACAGAGTCAGCAACCCCAGGAACCCCAATTCTGTATCACTGGAGCTGGATATAACTGCTGTGAGAAGACTCCCGGGGAAGGGTGGCCGTGGACGATGTTTTCTACGAGAAATTGGCCCCCAGGACTGCTATTATAGGGGAGTTGTCCAAGGTGGATGGTAGGAGTGGTCGTGATAGTCCGTGGGTAGAAGAATGTTAAGTCGACTGCATCGACACCCGTTCCAGCCGTGGATCGCCCTTGGGAGCATATCAAATGGGCGACTCTTGCGTCTTGGAAATTAACCACCACACAATCCCCTTCAAGAGATTTTTTCCCGTGTCCAATCCATCCCACCCTGCGTACGCCAAGAATTATGCCATCCACTCCCGGAGGGAGGGGCCTGTTGATTTTCAGCCAATGGATGACCTTATTCTTAAGCGCCTGGTGATTTTCCTGCTGGGTACTCCTAATAGGGGGGACTTTGGTGAGGACGACAACAAATGGGTGGCACTCAGGGGGGAGGTTAACTGGGGGACACTTTCGTGTAGGTTTCTGCGAAGAAGCCAATGGAGAAGGGTTTTTGGGCGGAAGGGTGGTGGGTTTAGCCTTAAGGGTTGTCGCTGTACCACCAGTTTTGGCGTGTAAAGCGGCCCCAGGTTGTGAAGTTGGGCCCGTCCCTCCCTTCTGGTGTTTCCTTTGGCCTAGGTTAGGGACTGGGGTTGTTACAACTGGGGGAGGGATAGCATGCACTTGGGCAGCTTGAGTGGAGACAATCGGCCTTATCTGCCTCGGGCCATCCTGGGAGGCGACCGAGGAAGCGTTCCCAGAAGCTGGTCGCTTGGGCGGCTGTGTCAACTGTTCTACTGGAGGATGACTCACTAAAGCCTCTTTCCCAGTGTTCCTGTCTGTCCTGTCCTCGCTGGGCTTCGGCTGTAATTTGAACAGGGTTTTCAGGGAAAAGAAATTGTCCCTGGTGACCTGTTCAAAACGGTCAAGCCTGTCCCCCAACCTTTTGACTTGGTCAATAAGTGGTACCAAAAGAGACCTGACCAGTTTCTCGATCGGCTCCAGAAAGAGACCCTCGTTGACTAGGTCAGGTACTGCTGGGACCAGCAGGGGGGTAGCACTGTGTCAGCTGCGATTGGAGGGGCATTAGAGTTCCCAGATGGTGCAGATCCTCCGGCACCTGAAAGAGCAGAGCCCCTCTGGGGCTGATACCTGGCGTGCTTAACAAGCGTAGGGTGACAGCCCTTTCGGAAGATATTTGCCTTTTTCCCCTTCCTTTTCGTTGGCCCCTGAATGGATCGAGACTTGGACTGAAGTTGTGGATCGGGTGTGGGAGCGTCAGGGCAGGATTGGGATAGAACACCAGGAAAGCTGGCTATGGGAAGGTCGGGGCAGGACTCCACAGCCACGGTACAAGGGCTGACGAGGAGAGGATCAATCAGCAAACTTTCTACCCCATCTGTTCCAACCTCTATTGGTGCAATATGTGAATCCCCAGGTAGATCCCCAAACAGGGGTGCGGGGGAAATGGAGGTTTGTGAGGACATCCCTAATGCCGAAGAAGGACTTTTGGAAGGGGGGAAGTCCAAAGAGAGGCGCCGTTGTGATATAGCGATCTCATTGTCTATAACAGCCGCCACCCTGGTGAGGAATTTGTCCATAGAGCCGAACATGGCACCCCCTGGGGCACTTTCACCGCCGCCCCTCAAGGCCTTACCGGAGCGGGTTGACATGCTGGATTCCAGGCCCACAGTGAAGCACCACGAACTGAGACCTGTTGCAGTGGATGTAAGGGAGGTGGCCCTGCCCTGCCTCCTCCTGCCCCGGACGGCCACAGACGGCCCGCCCTTTGCTCGGGCTTCGCTCGGCGCCCCGCTCGCGTCCCGCGGAGCGCCAGACAGAGCGTAAAATAGAAGAGAGTTGCAGGCGGGAGGCGTGGCTGGTGGTGGGTGCGTCCGCTAGCGCACCTGTGAGAGCAGGGACTCCTGGGTCTTTGAGTCCCTGCTGAACGCCAACGCCAGGAAACAGCCTCCGCCCTCTTGGAGCCGCGAAGCGGCACCCGCGGAGCGGGTGCGGCGAGCGGTGACAGCAGGCGCACAAGGGTGGGTCCCCGGGTCAGCGGGACTCGCTGAGGCTCCGCAACACAACAAACGCCCAATGCAGCTTCCAGGTGGGTCGAGTTAGTAGATTTGTATCAATTTGCAATTTGTTTTTGTTTCTCTTTTATTTAAAAAAAAAACTAAAGTATGATGTTGGTTTGCGTGTAGTGTCCATTGTCTGACTGTGTGCATGGTTTGGCGCTGGACTGCCGGTGTCTGTGGACTGGTGCTTGTCTGGCGGTGTCTGCGGACTGGTGCTTGACTGGCGGTGTGCGTGGTCTGGTGTTTGGTTGGCGGTGTGCGTGCTCTTGCGCTTGCCTGGTGTTGTGTTTGGATTTGTCTTTGGCTGGTGGTGTTCGTGGAGTGGTGCTTGGCTGTCTGTGCACGGAGTGGTGCTTGGCTGGCGGTGTGTGTGGAGTGGTGCTTGGCTGGCGGCGTGTGTGGAGTGGCGCTTGGCTGGACGGTGTGCATGGAGTGGTACTTGGCTGTCTGTGCACGGAGTGGTGCTTGGCTGGCGGTGTGTGTGGAGTGGTGCTTGGCTGGCGGTGTGTGTGGAGTGGCGCTTGGCTGGACGGTGTGCGTGGAGTGGTACTTGGCTGTCTGTGCACGGAGTGGTGCTTGGCTGGTGTTGTGTTTGTGGAGTGGCGCTTGACTGGTGGTGTGTGTGGAGGGGCGCTTGGCTGGTGGTGTGCATGGAGTGGTACTTGGCTGTCTGTGCACGGAGTGGTGCTTGGCTGGCGGTGTGTGTGGAGTGGTGCTTGGCTGGCGGTGTGTGTGGAGTGGCGCTTGGCTGGACGGTGTGCGTGGAGTGGTACTTGGCTGTCTGTGCACGGAGTGGTGCTTGGCTGGTGTTGTGTTTGTGGAGTGGTGCTTGGCTGGCGGTGTGTGTGGAGTGGCGCTTGGCTGGACGGTGTGCGTGGAGTGGTACTTGGCTGTCTGTGCACGGAGTGGTGCTTGGCTGGTGTTGTGTTTGTGGAGTGGCGCTTGACTGTGGTGTGTGTGGAGGGGCGCTTGGCTGGTGGTGTGCATGGAGTGGTACTTGGCTGTCTGTGCACGGAGTGGTGCTTGGCTGGCGGTGTGTGTGGAGTGGTGCTTGGCTGGCGGTGTGTGTGGAGTGGCGCTTGGCTGGACGGTGTGCGTGGAGTGGTACTTGGCTGTCTGTGCACGGAGTGGTGCTTGGCTGGTGTTGTGTTTGTGGAGTGGCGCTTGGCTGGTGGTGTGTGTGGAGGGGCGCTTGGCTGGCGGCGTGCATGGTCTGGTGCTTGGATGGTGGTGTGGGTGGACTGGCGCTCGGCAGGCGGTGTGTGAGTAGTTACTTTCTGTTGGTCACTACACACACTGCTAGTTGAGTGACACTCCACACAGTACATCATTTTGTGTAGTTGCAGTGTCCGAAATGTGGGCGTGTGAAAGTGATGGGCCCTTGAATGGCGCTGTTTGCTGGTGTGAGTGTTGGAATGTGATGGGTCCGCGGCTGGCGGTGTGAATGTTTTGTATGTGTCACGCGTACGAAAGGTGTATGAATGGCCTGTAAAGAGGTTGGTGCCTTGACGTGGCTTTACAGCTCACGAGCTGTGAGTCAGTGGTTCAGTTTATCATACTTTCAATTATACACAGTGTATTTAATTTTTGTGAAATTACTTGCGTATACCATTGTATGTACTGAATCATCACTCGCCCTCGTGCCAAATCCAACCAGTATGCGTGTGTGCTTGCGGATTAGATGGGTGTGCAGTAATAATTGTTTTTTTTCTCTTTCTGCAGTAGGGTGTACCTTGCCCCTTATTGTGATTGTTGTTATGTGTTGCTTTTCCATTCGGATGGTGTCAATGGTCTGGTTTGTATCAGGTATGAAAGGTGCGTGAATGGCCTGTAAAACGGTTGGTGCCTTGTCGTGGCTTTACAGCTCACGAGTTGCGAGTCACTGGTTCAGTTTTTATGCATTTATTTATTGACAGAGCATTTCATTTTTTTGAAATATCTTGTTAATAAAATTTTATGTACTGAACCATCACTCGCCCTCGTGCCAAATCCAACCTGTATGTGTGTGTCTTTGAGGAATAGATAGCCGTGCTTGAATGTTTGACTTTTGAGTAACTCTGTTAAGGTGTGGTATCCTTTTACTCGGGAGAACAAGGGGAACGCAGGGTGGTAGGACTTTTTTGCCGGCACGGCGATCCCACGCCAAAAAGTTTGGAAAAGTGCTATTTTTACCTATTTTTAAGGTTTGCAAGGATTTCTGGGTAGGAGAACATTGGGGGACCCACACATGCCATACCTCCCTGGACTCTCCCGGGTGTCTAGTTTTCAGAACTGTTTGGGTTTGCTACTTTCCAAAGAATACCACCCAGCCCCGGGCCAAAAACTCAGGTGCACCCCCCCCCCAAAATCAAAGTTATATTGCTTCGGGGTATTTTAAATTCACCACAGTACGATTTGGACCTTTTCCTGTTGCAGCCACTATGGCTACCCACGCAAGTGAGGTACCGTTTTTATCGGGAGACCTGGGGGAACGCTGGGTGGGAGGTAATTTGTGTGAGCCCAGTGATGCCACGCTTTCCCAGACTACAACGTGTGAAAAAATTGATTTTTTTCTGCTAAAAGTGAGGTTTGCAAGGGATTCTGGGTAAAGGAACGTTGGAGGATCCACGCAAGCCATACCTCCTTGGAAGCCCCCGGGTGTCTACTTTTCAGAAATGTGTGTTTTTGGTAGGTTTCCATAGATGGCTGTCTCGCACGGGGCCAGAAACCCAGGTAACCCCTCTTGCAAAAGCTGGTGAATTTAACAATGGTGAAAATGTTAAGTCCACCAGCGAGACAGCCATCTAGGGAAACCTACTAAACCCACACATTTCTGAAAAGTAGACACCCGGGGGCTTCCAAGGAGGTATGGCTTGCGTGGATCCTCCAATGTTCCTTTACCCAGAATCCCTTGCAAACCTCACTTTTAGCAGAAAAAAAATCAATTTTTTCACACGTTGTAGTCTGGGAAAGCGTGGCATCACTGGGCTCACATAAATTACCTCCCACCCAGCGTTCCCCAAGGTCTCCCGATAAAAATGGTACCTCACTTGCGTTGGTAGGCATAGCGGCTGCTTTAGGAAAAGGCCCAATTCATACTGTGGAGACCAAAACATTACCTTTAGCCAAATAATCTTATTTTTTGAGGGGGTCACATGAGCTTTTGGCCCGGGGCTTGGCAGGCATCTTTGGAAACTACCAAACTCAAACAGTTCTGAGAACTAGACACCCGGTGGAGTCCAGGGAGGTATGGCATGCGTGGGTCCCCCAATGTTTTCCTACCCAGAAACCCCTGCAAACCTGAAATTTTGGTCAAAAAACCCACTTTTCCATACTTTTTTGGGTGGGATCTTGCTGCCGGAACAAATGTCCTACCACCCAGCGTTTCCCTTGTTCTCCCGAGTAAAATGATACCTCACTTGTGTGGGTGGGCCAAAGGCATGTGACTCAGGCTGGGGGGCTTAATTTGTAAAACTTAAATATGACTAAAAACTACTTTTTTCAAAATTCATTTTTGGCGTGTTCTGCTTTGGGGCACCCACACAAGTGAGGTATCCTTTTACTCGGGAGAACAAGGGGAACGCAGGGTGGTAGGACATTTTTGCCGGCACGGCGATCCCACGCCAAAATGTTTGGAAAAGTGCTATTTTTACCTAATTTTAAGGTTTGCAAGGAGTTCTGGGTAGGAAAACATTGGGAGACCCACGCATTCCATACCTCCCTGGACTCCCCCGGGTGTCTAGTTTTCAGAACTGTTTGGGTTTGCTACTTTGCAAAGAATACCACCGAGCCCTGGGCCACAAACTCAGATCCCCCCCCCCCAAAATCAAGGTAGTTTTGCAATAAGGTAATGTAAATTCACCACCGTACGATTTGAACCGTTTCCTGTTGCAGCCACTATGTCTATCCACGCAAGTAAGGTACCATTTTTTTCGGGAGACCTGGGGGCACGCTGGGTGGGTGGAAATTTGTTGATCCACGCAGATTCCAGAACTTTCCACCACAGAAATGTGAGGAAAATGTGTTTTTTTGGTCAAATTTTTATGTTTGCAAGGGATTCTGGGTAACAAAACCTGGGGGTAGGCAGACGAGTCACCCCATCCTGAATTGCCCTGGGTGTCTAGTTTTCAAAAATGTATAGGTTTGCTAGATTTCCCTAGGTGCTGGCAGAGCTACGGTGCAAAAACAAAAGGTAGTCTTTTTGTCCGAAACGTGCTAAATTTCACTGGGAAATTGAGGTGCGACCATGCTGCGTTTTGCGCTGTTTCATGTCGCAGCCACTATGCCTACCCACGCAAGTGAGGAACCATTTTTTTCGGGAGACCTGGAGGCACGCTGGGTGGGTGGAAATGTGTTGATCCACGCAGATTCCAGAACTTTCCACCACAGAAACGTGAGGAAAATGTGTTTATTTGGTCAAATTTTTATGTTTGCAAGGGATTCTGGGTAACAAAACCTGGGGGTAGGCAGACGAGTCACCCCATCCTGAATTGACCTCGGTGTCTAGTTTTAAAAAATGTATAGGTTTGCTAGGTTTCCCTAGGTGCTGGCAGAGCTACGGCGCAAAAACAAAAGGTAGTCTTTTTGTCCAAAACGTGCTAAGTTTCACTGGGAAATTGAGGTGCGACCATGCTGCGTTTTGCGCTGTTTCATGTCGCAGCTACTATGCCTACCCACGCAAGTGAGGTACCATTTTTTTTCGGGAGACCTGGGGGCACGCTGGGTGCGTGGAAATTTGTTGATCCACGCAGATTCCAGAACTTTCCACCACAGAAATGTGAGGAAAATGTGTTTTTTTGGTCAAATTTTTATGTTTGCAAGGGATTCTGGGCAACAAAACCTGGGGGCAGGCAGTCGAGTCACCCCATCCTGAATTCCCCTGGGTGTCTACTTTTCAAAAATGTATAGGTTTGCTAGGTTTCCCTAGGTGCCGGCAGAGCTAGGGTGCAAAAACTACAGGTAGGCACTTTGCCAAAAAAGGGTCAATTTGTAACTGCAAAATTTAGGTGTGACCACGTTGCATTTTGCGCCGTTTCCTGTCGCAGGCACAAGGCCGACCCACACAAGTGAGGTACCGTTTTTATCGGGACACTTGGGGTAATTCAGATTTGTAAATCAACTGTTATTACCAATTGAGCTTTCATGCATTTCTCCCTCTTTATGAAAAATGACCAATAATTCTCATGCTAGTATGAGTATTCCCAACTTTGAAAATGTGCAATTATATACTGTTTCTGAACTCTATAATTTGTACCCAATTCAGAAATACATAGGTGTCTTTCATACAGATTATTCCATGTATACATTTTCCAAGACAAAGTGCACTATACCCAGTAAATGGAAAAATACCATTGCAAGTTGCTGCTCAGTTTTTGGATCTGGGTTTGTCGGGTTCTTGGTGAAACTACAAGTCCTATATATCCCCACAACCAGGAAGGTCTAACGGATGTAACAGTATATTGCTTTCCAAGAGCTGTCAAAATTAGAAAAAGTTATAGGTGAAAACGTTGAGACAAAAGGCTGTTTTTTTCAACAAATTTTCAAATATTCCAATATCTAACTGTTAGTTTCTATAACGAAACATTCATGGATTTAGACAAATGACCCCTTTCTGAATTCAAAATTGTGTCTACTTTTCGAAAATGTAAAGCTTTCCAGGATCCATTATTGCTTTCAAACTCATTTCTACCATTAACTGGAAGGAGGTTGAAAGCTCTAAAAATAGCAAAAATAGGCTATGTCCCAGAAAAATGCCAAAACTGAGTGAAAAATTTCGGTTCTCTGACAAAAGACTGTCATTCCCTGAAAGCTGGGAAAATTGAGATTTCAGCCCCACAAACCCTTTTGTGATACCATTTTCAGGGAAAAACCCAGAGGCTTTCATTTGCAGCCCGTTTTTCCCATTTTTCTGAAAAAAAACAAAAAAATCACTATATTTTGGTTAATTTCTGGGACCCCTCCAAGGGAATCCACAAACCCTGGGCGCCTTTAGAATCCACATGATGTTGGAAGAAAAGGACGCAAATTTGGCGCGGATACCTTATGTGGTCAAAAAGTTACAAGGGCCTAAGCGCGCACTACTCCAAAACGCCAAAAAAAGGCTTAGCACAGGAGGGGAAAAGGCCTAGCAGCGAAGGGGTTAAGTATTTAGGTAGGGAGGGAGGCGGGTGGTATTTAGCGAGGGCGGGAGGGAGGCGGTGGCGCATAGTGAGGCTACGCGAAGTGCGTAGGTGGACATAGTTTCTGGTCCACTTCGCGTAGCCCCACTACGCCTACTACGCCCAGGCTTAATTCAGCTCCATATAGAGCGGCGGATCTGGTAAAAAAAGACGTATTATCTCTGAATAGCAGGAACACATGCACCATTGGATGAGGAAGAGAGGTTGGGGGGCGTGGCCAAGCCGGCTGCAATGGTGGCAGTGTTTTGCTGAGGCTCCGTGGCAGACCGGTATTTTGTGTACATTTTCCAGCGTCGATCCCGACCGCAAAACGGATATTTGGGGTCCGGACCACGCGGGGCATACAGCACCGCTCAATCCCAGCAGTATAAATGGCGGCCACCCGTGATATCGCCCGTCGTCCCAGCAACCAGGCTCCCTAGAGGGCTCCTGACCCAGCTACCATCGTGGAGGGTCGGCGGGGCCAGATTGAGGAGTTTGTGGACGGTCCACGCACCCGGCAGCAATCGCCGGCCCTCCCGCAACCGCGGGCTGTCATTCCGGACGGTGGATGGCACGGGGGGTCCCGACCACGGCCGCAGAAGAGTGAAGCAGCGTTGGGGGGCAGGAGAGACACGCAGCTGCTGCTCTAGGTCGGCGAGGGGAGGCTTACCTCCATATGGGAGGCCAGCGACCACGAGCGGCCTTCTACCCTCCCCCTCTGCAATAAGACGCCAGGCCGCCATCTCAGACTGGGCCGCCTGCCCCTAAAATGGCGCCCAGCGCTGGTGACCGTAGGGCACCCACGAGGAGAGAGCAAGGCACCGGCCATCACCGGACAGATTGGCAGCTCCCTGCAGGCGGTGAGTGATAGGAACGCAGACCCCCTGGGGGCCGTCTAACACAGGGGGGGCATGAGGCGCCCCCTCACTACCGCCACAGCCAATCAGCACCTTTTGCCTGACCCTACGATGGTGGAATGGAAGCCGGCTTAGCACCAGGTCTGACAGTCTACCCCTCCACCTGGCCGGCACCTACCTACTCCTCACTATCACTGCAAGGCATCTGGGGCCCGAACTGCTACGAGGACACAACTGTATCTGCTCCAGGTTATTGAAGGGGCTCATTGCCAAGGACAGTGGAGAGAGGAAGGAAGGGGGATACTAATGCCAGCAACAGTGGTCACCCTGTGAGAAATAATACCGGCAATTGTGATTCAAGCGCTACAATACCACGGACTATGGACTTTTCTGAGTAATAATACCCATGGAGGGAAGCCTATACAGAGAGAGATGAACATGCCCCTTTACACCCCCGCAGTGTATCTGGCACGGTACACAGCGTAGCACGCAACTGAGAAGGGGTAGCGCTCAGACCGACTGGCAAAAGTGCTTGCTGGGGAGCACACAACACCTAGAACTTATCCCAGAAGCACAAAAGACCCCACGGGACACGTGATTCTCCCCGACCCCACATCGCACGAACCCGAGCGAGATGGTGCTGTACAGGTTCCACGATGGGGAAACCCAGAACCACACAGACCACCATGGTGTCAGAGACCGCACCCGAAAACATGCCACAATCCAAGGCGGGGGCCGCACTGGCAGCGACCCCCTCCGACATGTCCCTATTGGACAAGCTTGAACGAGTGTTAGCAGCCATCGAACGTTGCCGAGTGTCAATGGAGGAGAGGCTTGGCCCTTTGACGACCGACATCTCCATAATCAAAGATGACCACCGGAAACTAGCTGATAGAGTCAACGAAGGGGACAAGCTCATGGCGGACTTGCAACCTGCAATGAAGGACCAGCAGAAGACGACTCAAGATGTCCTAAAGTGCCTGTCCATAATGGAGGCATGCGAAGTGGACCTGGGGGGTTGGTCCAGATGCTGTAACATACAGGTGCTTGGATTACCAGAGGGGATTGAGGTACAGGACCCAGTGGGTCACATGGAGACATGGCTGAAGTCCTTCACCCCAGCTGCGGACAGATCGGCCTTCTTCTCCATTGAGCACGCTCAGAGAGTCCCAGCGCGCAGACCCCAACCCGGAGCACCCACGCGGCCAATGCTCGCGAAGTTTCTGCATTTTAGGGATCGAGATGCTGTGCTCAGGGCCGCTAGGAGAACCGGGCCCCTCCGAGTCGAGGGCAAGCAAGTGATGATTTTCCCAGATTATGCGAGGGCAGTACAGCAGCAGAGATCGCTCTTTCTAGAAGTTAAGCGACGGTTGCGGGCGAACAATATCCAGTACTCCCTTTTATTTCCAGCAAGACTCAGAATTGTCTACAAAGACTCAGCCTTATTTTTCGCGTGTGTGGAGGAGGCGAGAGACAGTGGGGGACATGCACTTCCCGCAACAGCCTGGATCCGGAACAGAGCGAGGTCGAAGGAACAGGGCGCCGAGACCCAGAAAACGCAACCCCAATAAAGGACAAAATGCCAGGGACTTTCTGGCAAGGAGCCCATCGTTTGACTCCCCTGATCTTGAGCAGATTATGCAGGAGCGCCGGGGCACTCTCCGGGCCGTATCGGCGTTGCGGGCCTCCCCGCCCTCTGATGACATGAACAGACCCCCGCGTCTGTTTTCCTCCGCGGGCGAGGACAGTGACGAGACGTCGTCCAAAGGAGATTCTATCA
The DNA here is from genome assembly GCF_964261635.1 of Lissotriton helveticus. Lineage (NCBI taxonomy): Eukaryota > Metazoa > Chordata > Amphibia > Caudata > Salamandridae > Lissotriton > Lissotriton helveticus. The sequence continues at coordinate 147,978,476 of NC_136071.1, forward strand.
CTCTGCTGCAGGTCACCCCTTAGACAGCAGACTTCATGGGGTAGGACTCACGCAGGGGCACAACACTGTGTCAGCAAGAAGGACACAGTATTGGGACTGTGGTGGTGGGCGGGCATGGGGCGACCCTGCTCAGGGCGGGTCGGGGGCGAAAACCCCCTTCTACCCCTCCCACATACACTGGTAGGTCTCTCACACCACTCACACATCACAAACCAGCAGCAGTCAGGGACTAAACGAACACATTGATCCTTACAGTACCCGACCATGGATCACCCTCGCATACACCAACCACCACCCCCAAGATTGTTAATTGTTTGTTGACACTCTCCTTCTTTCAGAGCATCAGTTTGGACGCATCGCCCCCAGTGATAGGTCCCCAGTATTGGGACCGTTTCTCGACCCCAGTTCTTAGCTTACTCACCCCTCTCACCATGATCACTGGTTACTCCCTAGACGTGGGGCAGGGGCACGCACACACTTCCCCAAGTAGTTACACACATGCCACTCACTGGCTAGTGAAAGGAGGCTCCCCTTTCATGGGAATAGAAAGCACCCACAACCCAACTTCGGCTCCCCTATGACACATGTGGACTTCCAGTTCTTAACCCTAAACGTGCGGGGGATGCACATAGCCCAGAAGCGGTATGAGATATATGCATACATCTAGCGACAGCAGGTACAGATCATATCCCTTCAGGAGACCCACCTTACAAGGGAGGAACTGCGCAAATTACAAAAGAAGTGGCGGGGCACCTTCTGCGGCACAACCTACTCTGCTTTCGCAAGAGGAGCGCTCATTTGGATCCGACCCGGAGTGCCTTTACGTGAAGGCCGCTACGCGCTATTAGAAGGGTTGTTGGATGGGATGCCCCTCCTAGTAGGCAGTGTATACACCCCAAATGTAGATCAGAAACTGTTTTGGGGGTCCCCGACGAGCGCGGGATTCACTCAGTCCCCGTGGCTACTGGGGGGAGGAGGGGGAGGGACTACAATTGCTCCCTGGACCTCACGCTAGACAGATCCTGCCCCCCTGCCGGCGCTCCCCAACCCCTTCACAATTAGCCGCAATCCGCCCCTGAGCTGCCCACTGGTCCCTGGTGGACGCATGGAGGCACACACACCCGACCTCCAAACTATACTCATTTCACTCGATACCACACGACCTGTGAGTACGTCTGGACCGTTTTATGTGAACACAGTCTCTCTATCCCAGCATCAGGCACTCAGACTACTTAGGCAGGGTAATCTCGGATCACGACGCGCACACTTTAACGCTAGAGTGGAGACCCCCAGCACCGCCGATTCCCTCGAGGCTCCTCCCCAGGGATTGCCTTCTGGACCACGTGTTCAAACAAGAACAGTCAGAAACCATTCAACACTTTTTCACTGAAAATACAGGCACATCGACATCGACAAGGGCCCTAGAATGGGACGCGTTCAAAGTAGTCCTCAGAAGGTCATGCATCAGACAAATCACAGGAGTGAAACAGACACTAGAAAGCGCAGTGCAGACTGCGGAACAACAAGTAGCTAGGCTTTCTAAGGCAGCCGACCAACGGGAGCTCCCCCCCACACAATTGGCGGAGGCCAAAACCAAATACGAAGAGGCATGCGCTGATCTACGCCGGTATAATTTCCGCTCGTACAATACCAGAGTCCACAACAAAGGTAACCGTGCAGGCGCCTTATTGGCTTGGCTCGTCAGTCAAGACACACACACACAACCGATTACTAGTATTCAAGATACCGCGGGAGATGTAGTCTATGCGCAAGCTGATATTATGGAGGCTTTCCATGACTACTATGCCATGCTATATAAGCAACCAACTCCGAACAGGGGGGAACACATCAGGAACATGTTGACATCACATGCTATAGTCTAACTCATGGACGAGAAACGCAAGACGTTGGATAATCTGATCACGCCGGCGGAGATCAAATCTGCCATACAACACCTGGCCAAAAACAAGGCGCCTGGTCATGATGGGTTTCCGATGGAACTCTATTCCACGTTCTCCAAGCAGTTAGTCCTGCAGCTTGACACAGTCTTTCAGGAGGCGCTAGAAATGGGACTCCCTCAATCGATGCGAGAACCGGTATTGGTAACATTCCCCAAGCCCGATCAGGATCCTTTGCTCCGAGCTTCCTGCCAACCCATCAACCTCCTGACCACGGATTTTAAAATCCTGGGAAGGATCCTAGCAGATAGATTGACCGACATACTCCCCAGACTAGTGCACACAGATCAGAGTGGATTCGCCCCTGGAAGAAACACTTTCCAGAATATACGGCGACTGGTCCAGGACGGGGTACAAGGCAAGTTCCAGAGGGCGGCGTGACTCGTGTTGGATCTGGAGAAGGCGTTCGACACCCTGGCGAGGCAATACCTTTTCGGTGTACTACAGAGGGTGGGCATGGGATCCCAATTTACGGCGTACATCTGACTATTATATACAGATCTCACCACAAGGGTCAGAATAGGCCGCTCCGTATCTTCTCCCATCCCGATCATGCGTGGCACTCGACAGGGGTTCCACATGTCCCCTGTCATCTTTGCCCTTGCTATGGAGCCTTTGGCAGTTAGGCTGCGGGAGGTGGGCGAGGAATGGGGCATACCCGTTAGGAGATCGCACGCATTGTGTCTCCCTGTATGTGGATGATCTCCTTATCTACGATAGAGACATCGCAGCGGGCCTCACCACCCTCTGGACCACACTAGCAGACTTCGAAAGAGCTGCAGGACTCCGGGTGAACTGGCAGAAATCCTCTCTCTACCCCCTGCATCCAAGCACCCCGTATAGAAAGTTACATATAGGAGACGCCACGCTAGCACGGACGGGCGACGCCCCGCGGTACTTAGGTGTCAGGCTCTACCATGAGCCCCGAGACCTCCTAGAGGGCACCCACTATCGGGCTCTCCGGGGTCTTAAAAGCCAGGTTGCTTTCTAGCGGACCCTCCCCCTGGCCCCTATTGGGAGGGCAGCCTTTTCTAAAAGGATCATGATACCCCGACTTCTATATTTCTTCACCAATATTCCAGTAGTCCCGCCACAAACCTTCTTCCAGGAGCTCAATTCATTACTAATTTCCTTGATTTGGGGGAAGGGACGCAGCAGAGTGGCCCTGGCGGCCCTGTAGTTGCCCTGCGACCAGGGAGGGATGGGTGCCCCATCGTTCGAAGCCTATTGTCTGGCAGCGCAGATGTAGTGAATATCGCAGTGGACGGCGCATCGCAACCTTGGGGACACTGTCCCGGGACAGACAAGTGACGGTCCCGGAGCTGACCCGAATGCTCTTACCAGGCACCCGACCCGATCCAACCCATCCGTTGCTGGTCAAAGCAGCCAGAGCCGGTACCATATGAGTACACCGCATGTCCAAGGGGGCGCCATTGTATTCCCCATTACTACCGTTGGCTGGCCTCCCTAAGGGGCACGGGTTGTACACCACGGGAGAGCTTAGTATCTAGACCTACTTCCAACTCACTGAAACGGAGGCCCTGTTCCCTGACAGCCAATTGATCCCGTTTGCAGACCTGGCTGAAGACACTGGGCTTCCAGCCGACCAATTCCTGCTGCATAGGCAGCTAATGCAGACTGTGAGCAGACCTGGGACCTCGGGAGTGGGGAACCTAAGGCGCACCCGGTTCTGCACACATTATTACGCATGGGGGCGGGTAGACACCACAGAACATAGATCTATAAATCCATTACGGAACTCACACAGGTACCACTAACCCGATTAAGGCTCCGTTGGGAGGATGATTTCGGACGCGCCCTTCATGATGGTGAATGGCGGATGGCCCTGGAACACCATAAAAAAGTCTCCCGAAATCAAAGGTTCCAAAATATCCAATCTAACATATTACACCGAGCTTATCTTACACCGGCACAGCTCAAGCGCTTATACTCGACATCCCACTTTGACTGCCCCCGCTGTCACACCCCGGAAGCCACATTTGCCCATATGTTTTGGTCATGGCCAGTGATACAGCCCCTCTGGTCGACAGTACGCACCCCCCTGCAGGCAGTTACAGGTCTTGCAGACTTCCATACATGGGAGGTATGTGCCCTAGGTATTGTTAAGCGCAACAAGCGGAAGAAAGTAGAAACTAAATTTGCCCTGCTAACGGTGCTGTTGGCCAAACGCGGTGTGGCTATATATTGGTGAGCGGCGGAAGGGCCACCAATCGCTGCATGGTGGGGAGCGATGCAGAAGTGGGCAGCAGCCGAGGAAGATCTTATTCGGCAAAAGGAGGCCCGTGGCATGCGACGGCGACCTATCTCATTAGAATGGGTGACACTCCTACAGGACTTTAGGCAAGCCCACACAAATGACACAGAGCACGCCACCCGCCCCCAGGCGGCACCAGATTTACCTGCATCGCAGTCCACACAAGCATCCTACTTTCCACCCCCCCCCCCCTTTACTCATACAGCGACATCTCCATTTGGGTCATACCCCGGGAATCATTGCACAGGTCGAATGTAGGTAAAGTGGCGACACCAGAGTAATGGTATGGGACCCCTTTACATTGACCAGCGCTTTCAGTGACCCCAGGCTACTCCCCTCCCCAACCTGACCCCCTTATCCCCGAGTTATACATCCCCAAGTTTAGTTTGACAATTGGATTATCCATGAATGATACCCTTCACGGGGGAGTTTGAGCAGAAACAGGTATACGGGTCGGAGAACGGCGGTGAACCTTCTATTAACTGCCTCCCCGATGCCTCCTGGCACCTTCGGCGGAGATGGTGGGAGGGATGTCCCCCCTCCACCAACGCATCCACTATGTGTCCGATTATTCCGTTACCCTTGTCATATGACTGATATTGTTACTTTGTACTACCGAAATGATCAAGCTGATTACTGTATGGCATGTACCATGTGAAAATCCAATAAAAAGTTTTTTTTCAAAAAAAAGGAAGAGACGCTGATGCTTCAATAGATCATAGCAGAGATGCCGATGAGACAGATGCAATATCTTGCACTGAAGCTTTACATTTTAATTGTAAAAGCTCACAGCAGGATAAAGAAGGATTCCATAGCCACCAAGGTTGCTTTGCCACTGGGAACAGTTTTTGACTTTACACAAGTCCAATGTTTTATGTGTGGACTTAGTCACTTTCTTGGTTCTGCAAATCTACCAGCTAAAGGTTGTAGCCAATAAAGGCTCTACAAGGAAGGCAACTCTACCCGCAAGATCTTGCTGAAGCATTCTTCTTCACAATAAAAAGCTCAGAGTGTGAAAAAGCTGGATATTGTGTCTGCCTAGGGCGAGCCCTCTATAGAGTAGCCTCGGCACTTTGTTAAGTCATCCAGAGGTGGAAAAAATACCTAAACCACAAAAAGTCCTCAACTGCTCATACAGTTCCTCCTGCCCACACCAGCAGCCCTCAGGTCAGGCTTCAAGGTACTAGGTCCCTCTCCTGACAGAGTTCTTAAAGTGACCAGCTCCATATGCAGCTGGGCTCTCTTAGAGTCCAGTGTCCTTATGCTTGTTGTGCGCCCTCTAGTAGGTAACAGGAGGGAAGCCATTGACCCATGTAGAGCACTTTCTATCCCTGGATGACAACAGGTGTCAGCAGTCCTTGGACATTTATTTTTTAAGCAGCCAGGCGAGATTTCTCTATTCAAGGTGTTTTCTTCCCAAGTCCACAAACGTTCTGCAGAGGAGATGAGGTACCAGTCTTCCCTTATGCATGAGGGAGTGATTGGACTACTCTCTACTCATCTCCTTCCCTTTAAATCTTAGCAGAGGACCCACGTATAAAGGCATTATTGGGGTTTGCAACTAGACAATATTGTTCATTCCTATCAAGATCCCTCATTCTTGTAATATCAGGTGGTCCTTCCAAGGTTGGTTGAGCTGATCCAGATGAATTGCCACATACCTAACAACAGCTTTTTGCAGGACTCCTTGACATACAGTGATTGACATACAGTGATTTACATTGTTTGCATCTTGATGTGGGAAGCATTGTTTCCCTCCAATTGGAATAACCGGGTTGTGCTGGTGAGAGGAGGTGTAATAGTTCGAGCCTAGGGTTTCTAGATGCACCAGCTGAATGAGGAAAGTTCATGAGAAACCTGGAAAGTAATGCTCAATGAAGCAAGCTGCATTTGCCCTTCACAAAGCAATATAGCTACATAATGCCAAAGTGTATACTTGAATTCTTGTAAGGAAAACCTCTACAATTCATGTATATTAAGCATGAATGTTGATCCACCAGACAAATTGATTTCTCGCACAGTATATATATATTCTAAAATCAATGTGAAAAAGTATCAGGCGCAAGTCTAAATCTGTGTGGGCAACTCAAAGAACCTGAATCAGCAAACAGTACCCGGTCTGAATGTTACCGTCTTGTTCCAGGCGTAATGCACTGGTAAGAGGAATGAAGTATCCATTTGTCCAGCAATTGATCTGCCGTCACTTCTCTCCTCTCTGCATTTAAGCTGTCAGGACCTGTTCTAGCAATAAAAACAGATGCAGCCTGTTGGCTCGGACAAGCCAATGCCTGACAGCCTGCCTGCGCCTCTATCTGTCAACTAGTGTAAAATAAAAAAAAATAAAAAGTTACATGCGAAAAAAAGCTTTTTTTTACGCAGTGCATAGCAGCACAGGGCTGCTGCCAGGCCCTCCAAAATTGGAGTAAAATGTAAAAGTCTGGAAGGAGTAAGGGAGCAACAGAGGAGTGTGTGGGTGGGAACAAGGGGGAGCGGGGTGTGGAGAAAATGAAAATAAAGCTGGATGAGGGGGAAGAGGGACAAAGAAGCACACAAGGGAAAAGCAATGTAGGGGACAGGGGGAGATGCACAGAAAGAGAGCAGCATACGAGGGAGAGAAAACATGGAGTACATGGGGGTGTTTGGGGGCACGAAGCAGCACACAAAGGAGAAAGCTGTAAAACACATGCACTCTTCATTGAGCGCTCAAAGGAAAAGTAGTTCCCTAAAAGTGATCAGTGGAAGAATACAAGTCAGCCAAACAAAAGGATATTGATGACTCTGTGATTCAAGGGAAGCCGAAACACAGGATGGATCAGGCAAGCCATCGAACAAGAAGCAAGTAAATGAGAGTGACAATAAAGCTAACCAAAGGTAATCAATGGGTGAGCTTTAAGCCCACTCTTAGTTTTGGTACGTCCACAATAGGTCTTTCACAACCAGACAGCTTGTACTATGGAATAGGGGAGACCTAACCAGTGCAGAGTTCTGAAGGCAGCTAAGCTAAACTGGTAGATCCCTTTGATTAGATTGTTACAGTGTGCCTTCCGCTTAGCAATTAAAAACAATGGGAAAAATACCTTGGGTAAACCAGCTCAAATATTGTGTCGCAGCTAGTAGTGTACAGTGTGTGCCTTCTTTGTTGATATTTGCAGTAGTTCACTAAATATGAGGCAGATTAATGCCTCACCATATTTAGCTCCTTAAGCTTTCTGATTCATTACAAAGTGCAGGGAGGAAAGTTTTCTGAATTTCTCAGTATATCAGATCGAGAAGACATCTTGCATGATGCAATTATCTGAACCAGGTTACACATCACATCATCATCTACAAGATGAATAAAGGAGCAGCGGAGCTAACAGGTTGGCCTAACAGAATAATTAACCCAATGCAAAAGAAACCATTATTGTGCTGCTTACAACACTCAATGTCATGGGAGTTTGTACGTTGTGGAACACATACAGTTTCTTCACACCATACGCTAGTGAACTGTGACCACCAGCTATTCTACAAATTTGGCAGAACGCCCTCGGTTGCATTGTTTTTTCTCTTCACTCAAATCTTAAGTACAATAATGTAATATCCTGATCACTTACTGGTGCACTTTATTACTCCAAATCCAATCATCACAGTCATTACGTAGGATGTAAGTCTCCTCCCAGAGTCAGATGTGCATTTTATTGACCTAGCATCCACGCCCCCATGCTAACTTTACTTCATACCAACATACAAAACAAGAGAGCTGCATGTTAACTGGAGAGGAAAATCGGTCTAGGTACAGACATCCAAACTTTGAACGTATCTCCTGAAAAACTGGAATGCAGAGAAATAGATTCTCAGTGGATGAAAAGCTCCTTCTCAGGGAGTCTGCTCTGACAGTTGCCTTCACAAACACTGCTCTTAAAGAGAGAAGATGCTCCTACACCCACTTGACTTTGTTCAACGACATGAATCGAGTCCCACCCTGACAATATATGCAAGAGACTGCCACCATATTGTCTTATCTCATGTTATTCCTTCTTCTGGGTAGAGGGAAAAAAGTGCTCTGTATACTAAAGAATCATACGGTTGTCCAGAGGAGGTGTGTGGCTTTTCTTTACAATACCTTTTTCCCTTCCCAACTCCACTACCTCTTTCTAGTGGCTCCGATCCGCCAGCCTCGCCCTCGCCTCTGCCCCACAAATTCGGAAATCCACCGTCGGAGGAAGATCCTTCTCCTACCTGGCAGCCAAGACATGGAACTCCCTCCCCACTCACCTACGGCTGACCCTGGACATCTCTCCTTCAGGAAACAACTCAAGACCTGGCTGTTTGAGCAGTAGCGACCCCCCCCCCTCCCCTCAGCGCCTTGAGACCCTTACGGGTGAGTAGCGCTCTATACAAATTTTGTTGATTGATTGATTGATTATAAGGAGATCGAGAGCTGAACAATGATACCTCATGGAGTCTAACTTTTTTAGGATGTTTCCATATTTATGCAACAAGAAAGTATCAATATCATACAATTTGAGGAGAACCACCAGCAATCGTGTTAACAGACCAAAAAATGGTTCACCTTGCAGATGCTTTGACTTTTGTAATTTCAAAACACCTTCCCTTGCTATTGGGCGAAAATGTCACACATGCGCAGTGCTTAGTTTCCTAAATGTATTGCACATGCTCAAGGGAAAGGACACCCTTCCGCTGTAACCGAAGAGAACACCAACAAATAACACAATAAAATATTGGCATACTCACAGTATCAGACTTTCTCTTACCACTGCAGAGAAAGATGCCAGCATGGAGTGAAGCAACACCAGATATACTCAGTGAGAACATGCAAGCAGAACACTTTCCAAAGAATTGAATCGATTTAGATGACGCTTAGTTGCTCAAACTCCTAGGCCCAGCAAGGGAGGTTTCAGGGAGCCTGTGTGGGTGGCCAGGCCTAGCAAGAACCCCACAACATGGAGAAGAAAAAAAAGTAAATGAAATGCCACAGGATATTATCATGTCCCTGTAGGAGACTGGGAACATACCAGGAGGATGCTGAGAGGACCGGAACCCTTTATGATAGATCTTAGGATCTGAACAATGCCGAAAGAACTAAAAGGAAAATGATTGAGCAAAAGAGCACTGAGGGATACTGCTGTGATCCAATTAAGGATATCTGTAATCATTTGTAGATCCACTTAGACAGTCTACTTTGCAGGCATTAGCCAAAGAAACTTTGGCTACATTGTAATAAACCAACTTGGAGGTCAATCACAAATCAAAGACATTCATGCATGGAGTACTATATTTAGGCACTGATTGAGCAATATCTCAACCAAGCTAATGCCAGATGGATTAGGTTGCATTGAAAACTTTGAGGACAGTATCCTACTGTTTGAAAGCTACTTCAAAGTAGGTATTCACATTCTTCCTTACTAGCAGATTTAGAGGCCAAATCGTGCTTCCAATGCAGAGTTGTGTTTGGCACCTCTGTGCTCCGGACACCTGCCCATATTAAACACTAGCCCTTTAGCAAAGTATATGTTCAGTGTGCAACGACGTACACATGACATTCCACCAAGGCACCCCAGATGGCTCCGGTCTACATTTTCTAACTGGTATTCATGTACAAGGAGCATCTGAGAACCACACCTCATCTTCAAAGTACACAATTTATGAAAAGTCCATTTTTTCATAAATTAAATTTGTACTGACCATTTGCGCTTGAGAGATTTTTGCCATTCCTCGCCAGATCTCACTCCTTGAGGCCAAGTGGGGACTGGCCTCATTCCAGTAAAAGCCCTCCTTCTCTTCTACCTTCCTCTTCAATAAAGCAATGGCACGTTCAGGATCTTTCACCCAGCAGTGAATGCTTAGTGCTTCTACTTAACCTCTTCACTCGAGTATGGCCAATGGGATTCTGACAATGCCTCAAATTAGGCTTTGGCGCCTTCCTTTTCTTTTTCCCTTAATAAGGTAAATATAAACAGCTTAAGGTTTGCTGTGTGCCATACTCTGTGGGTTCAAGTAGCACACACATTCTTTAGCAGAAAGCTCTACCCTGTGCTGCATACAACTAAAGCGGGAAACAGAATATGGACTAGCAGAACAGGTGCCACAGAACCAGGAAACAGCAGCCATGTTGAACAGGGTTCTTTCCTCCTAGTGTTGATAAAAAGGAGGTAATGACAAGAAACATGATGGGACGTAGAGGGAACAAGCAAGAGTTAAACAAGGTGTCGTAAGTTATAATGTGAGCTGCATACCATAACTAGCGAATTTCAGCATTTTTAGAGTACATAAATATACATTATTTATAAGCAAACCAAAAAATCAGTGTCCTGTGGAAACGTGGTCTTAACGATTACTGCCCAGTGAGTCACCACTGGTGATAATGTAGATATAGAGACACTCCAAGAATATTAATTGATATCAAACACAATATTGCAGCATTTGGATACCTCAAATAACCAAAGTGAATACATATCTATCGCTAGCTGGTGACAGAGCTGCAACAAGAGAATTAATGGAAGTCGTAGGCAACATTCAAGTGTTTTGGGACTCTCTGATCAGACGTCCGAACACCAAATTTTATTTACCACAACCATGAAAGGCATGTCTCCCATAATGATTAACAAGTTGCGTACCTTCTGTAGCACGCTTTCTGGTAGAGACTATTTAACTGCAGATAGCTCACTTTTAGAATACTCCTCAAGCATGAGACTGGGTCTAGAACATTTTCAGCAGTTGCCCTGCCTGATGGTGGCTCTGTATTGACGTGGTTCCATGCCAGATGTGACATTCATGGACCTATGCAGGTATAACCAATGTGCGATGACATCCCTTCCTTTCGTTCCATGCCAACATACATGAAGCCACAGCTGCTCCTCGTCTCAATTAGACCTTTCTACAAAATAATTATGCTAAAATTCTACATTGTGCAAGGGAAGTATGTCAGCCCCCCCAAATCTACAGTGTTTAAACCCTGTGGGGAATGTCACCCCCATGTGGTTTGCCTGTGGTCAGAGCATTACTCTAAGGCTGGCAGTGATTGTGCCTTGATGTACTCCAAAGCGATTTGAAACATGGGAAGCTAAGCTCTTTGCGGTGAACAACCACAAGATGCTGGATCGGTTGAAGTCTAAAGGTAGGTCGCTCCTGCAAAAGTTAATCTTCACAATTTAAGTCTTTAGGCAAATCCAAGAAGAAGTGCAAATAATTCAAGAGGAAGTCGGTCCTATCCGGCCACTCTCGATATCCAAAGAAGGTACAAGTGTTTCATCGTGCCTTCAGTTCGCGTTTACAAAGTTGCTAAGCTTCGGAGTCAATTCTGATGGCTGTTCAGTTGCAACTTGAATTTCCAGGGCTATTGGCAGCACCAATCGAGTTATTCCGCAAAGCCATGCTGCAACATTTTGGCATTCCAAATTGGATTCCACCGAAAGGTCCGCCCTCTGGATCTACTCAAGGCTCCAGACAGACTTCAAGAACGGTTCTCTCCCCAGCGGCAAAACCCATGCTGGACCTCGACACAGCAATGCTGGTGCCATCGACTCTGTATGATGACAGCCAACCCATAATGCTCACTGAGACAGCTCCGCCCCAACCTCAACTAAGCCATCAAGCTCCTTTTTCGGAGCTGCAACCTCTTTACCACTGGAAAAGTATTTAAAAGGTGACGAATCTGCGGTTAGAAGTCTGTATTAGAGGTTCGATTTTCTAATATACTTAGTTAACTTTTAAACACTGAGCATATGTAGAGAAAAAATGTCGGCCTGTTAATCCCACCACCCCCCATGGTTCTCCTCAAATAATATTGCAGAATGGATATGGCAACCACTGTTGCATTTCTGAAAACAGAGCTTGTTTGCTAAAAACTTTCATAGTCAATTAACTAAAACCCCTTCATGGAAGAATGGACTGCTTCTCTGTCTCAGAGAATTAAAATGAGTGACAGCAGTTAACTAATTTTAAGATAAAAACAGATGAACAAAAACGTGCAGCAAGAGAAGCATTACGAACCCCCACTCTAGCCAGTAATTTAACAATCGTTGCCAACAAATAAAAGTTTCCTCGATGAATAAATCAATTATGACAAAATAAACAAAACCTTTTTAAAAATGCATGTTTCAGCGTGATTGCTTTTTAAACGGGTTGGTTTAACATCTGAAATATCCTTTAATTTAATGCTGATTTTCAGGCTGACAGCACACCAGAAAGGACTAGCCTTCTTCCCGTAATAAGAATCCGATTCCCAGGGGATTATCTTCATGTTCCTTATCTTCGCTACTTGGGCCTTTCTTCCATGCGCAAAGTCACAGCCATATCCTTTCCGGCCTTAAAGGGGATTTTATAGAACCCCCCCACTCCCCCTGACGTGTTGTAGCACTCCTACATTTAAATTATGTTAAGTGCATTTGCATAGCACGTTCCCTTCATTAAAAAGGCCTTGCAGTGCATTTGAAATCTGCAAGCAAACTTTCTTTTTACAACCTTTTACAGGTAAAATATCCCTATGAAACTTAGCTGCAACTAGGTTTTACGTAATTTTTCTCACGTTAGGCCTACCACTTGTCATTTGGAACAATGCCTGGTGTCCATTTTGATAAAAGGAGGCATACCACCAGAGTAGGTCTCCGAGTTGCTGAGATGTCTATGCAGTGTAACAATAGTTACGCCTATGTATTGTACAGAGTACTGGTGGCTGGTTTGCAGGTAAGTGATGCCGGTTCTGGTGGCTCAGTGGACTAATACGTCCATTGCAGGGGCCTGAGTTCCACCTCATGGTCACAGGTTCAAATCCCAGCGGGTCCACTCAGCCTCTCATCCATCTGAGGTCGATAAAATGAGTACCATTGAGTTGGGTAACAATTAACATGTTATCCAGCGCCAAGAGACCTCTAGGTGAATGTGTGTTTTACAAATACACATGTTATGTTATGAAAGTGAGGGGGCAGCACCACCAGAAGCCACACGGACGTCACCTTTAGGATATGGACCTATGCAGTGGTCCTTCAGCACAATGTAAGAGCATCACATTGGCCCTGTGATAAGAAAGCCCTTCTAGGGCAACTGTGGTCATCTGAGGCATCATTTATGGACCATGGTATAATTGTGCGACCTTTTCATGCTGTAGGCATCCTAGAAATTAAAGAGAAGGATCTTGGCATACTGTACCTATACTAGGCATTATGGAGGCAAACCTGACCATCTTCTGGGCATTATTATTCATGGACTAGGGTATAATGTTGCCCCTTTACTACAGTATACAACCCCCCACCCATTTAAGATGGTGTACCTTGGCATACTGTGAGCATCCTCGACATTATGGTGATCCTGGGTTGAAGGGGAATCTATTTGGTATTTTGGGCCATTCTAGGAACTATACTATCCCTGGCATAAAGGGCCCACATTAGCATATTAAGACCATCTTATGCATTATTGCACTCCTGTATTAAACTTAACATTGATACAGGAGTAATAATTAATGATTAGTAGTAGGACACTTATTGCTGATGCAATGTCTTTGGTGACAGAGGGCACTTGGTGCTTCAGGGGCCACTTCTTGGCTTAAATCGAAACTTTTCAACATCTATGTTGACTAAATATGTTATGGTATTATTAGGGCTAATACCATTTTTGGGTCGGAGCCTTAAAGACTGTCGTAATCTTAGCGATATACATGCTACCTGAACCTGGTAGGTCTCCGCAACCCGGAGGGTAGTCCATGGTTTGAACTTGACCGCAATTTTAACATCTGTGCACTTTCAATTTCAGCACTGCACCAACTTCTAATAGATTCTTAGTCATAATATATGACTGCACAGCTATACAGAAGGGGCAGGGTAGGAGAATAAAGTAGCTGGAAGGTAAAAGAGAAGAAAGAGACTATACACGTCTTGAGAAGTAACAGATTCCAAGTCAAGTTGCATATCCAGATTATATGAACGGTCTCCAAAGCCTAGGGCAGTTTTTAGCGAAACTGGACTGGAAAATCTACCATTTACTAAGGTTTCTTTGAGAGGGGAAGGGCTGTTAACCCACCAGCATCCATTAAAACGTTTAAGCCTGTTTGACACGCCAGGAAAGTGTTGTAAAATATCACTGATGCACCATGCAACCTGCAGTGCAAATCGCTTGGCTTTTTAGCTAAATTATTTGTAATTTCTCTATCAAATGGAAACTCATCGTTGACGTTAAGTGAATGCTTACACCCGAGCTGCTATTTGTGAAAACTCCAATGAAAACAGACAGCAGACTTAACAAAGGAATCTCTGGTTGTTTTGCACTGTGCTATGGGTACAAGATGCATGAATGGAGTCGCTGTGGCTTTTCTTTGGTGAGTTAAAAAAGCCGCCATATACACTTCTATAGCCGTGCAAGTCTGAGATAACTGAAAACAAAATTCACTCGAACTGAATATATTCACCACATACTCCGGCGTGATTGAAGAAAAACATTTACAAAAAAAGAGCTACATACGTGTTTTTTTTCCCTGTTGTGACCATAGTTTTAATGTAAACAATCGTGATGGTGATTACTGCTTCAAAGATAGCAGAACAAGACTCTAAATGCAGAGGATACATCTCATTTGACTTATCTAAGTACGGTGCATACATCAATGTAATTACTGAACTATAATCTACAAGTAAATTATCTGCAGCAATTCTTTCACCAGAGAAAAACTATTGTTTCACGAAAAGTACACCTGAAGTGCTTGCAAGATTCGCAGTGTGCCAAGGATTACCCTATTCCGAGCACCAACATCTACAACTCTTCAGTGTTCTCAGACTTCCTCCTATGCATAGTGCCTTTAGATACTCATCCATAACCTATTGATAGTTAGTCCTACTCAGTGTGCAGAGACGTCTTTGCTGTGGCGAAAGCTGCTCTTATTTTGTGTTCCAAGAGTTAGTACTATTGAGAATGCCAATATACTGTCAATTAGAATGAAGTTACTCCTACGCCCATGTACAAGTGTACTCCTGTTTGGTGTTTTGAGAAATAGTTCTGATTAATGTATATAGGTATTTTTTATATGTGGTATAAATTAACACTATTCATGCTCATCTTAATTGAGCAGAGAAATCCTCTTAGTTCATGTTCTTACTCAGGGTGCCATATCCAGTATGCAGAGGAACCCCTCATCATTTCTGGGGTTCTACTCTTTCAGTATGCTGAGCGGCTACTATTCCACACTAACCAATGTTTCCTATTCCATGTGCAGTGTTAGTTCTACTGAGTGGGCAGAGCAGCACAAATTCCGTGATGGTGTCCTCTCTACATACGTTCACAAAGCACTATTGTCTTGACAGTCAGGTCTGCTGAGAAGGGCATTTTGCCGCACAGTCTTAAAGGTCTTTTTGGTTTGAGCCCCCTCACAGATGCACCTCCAAATTGGTACTCGTTTGGTATCTATTTAAAAGGTGAAGAATCTGTGGCTAGAATTCTCTCTCATAAGAACAAGCTACTTACCTTCGGTAGCGCTCTTTCTGTTAGAGACTATCTAGCTGCAGACTCCTCACTGACCCTCCCTTTCTCCTTATTCTGTGAGCAGCCTCCGTCCATTAATACGAACCTGCACACTGACCCACCAATTTGCTGTGCGTTTAGAGTAGTGGACAGTCTCGAAAGCAAGTGACTTCAGCATGTGGGAGTGACATCTATATAGGCCCGCATGTCATGTCTAGGCCATCCCTCTGAACTTAACCTACTTGTAGCTATTTTTTGGTCCTGCCTACCTGCTGGCAACCCCAGATTAACCGCTTAAACACAATACACATATAACTGTACTATTTAGCACTGCACGTTATGTTGCCACCTGAGCAAGTTATTTACCTTTAGCAAGGCTCTTTCTCATAGACACTATCTAGCTGAAAATTCCTCATATTTTGAATATTCTCCAGGTGTCAGACTGGACCCAGAAACTTTTCAGTAGTACCTCTGTGCACCGGTAGGTGGCACACTGCGGCTACACGACGACTTCGTTCTAGTCCAGAAATGATATGAGAGCCTGTATAGATGCTACTCCCACATGCTGAAGTCACTTTTTTGCGACTGTCTATGATCCTAAACATACAGCCCCAAAAACAAATTGGTGGGACCAGACTGCAGGTTCCTAGACCTGGGATCTTCTTGATGGACGGAGACTGCTCACAGAATAGGGAGAAAGGAAGGTTTGGTGAGGAATCTGAAGCTAGATAGAGTCTCTACCAGAAAGAGCACTACCAAAGGTACGTAGCTTGTTCTTATGAAAGCGACTTCTAGCCACAGATTCTTCACCTTTTAAAAAGATGCCAAGCAGTACCTATTTGGAGGTGCATCTGTGTGTCACTCAAACCAAAAAGTCTTTAAGACTGTGCGGCAAAATGCCCTTCTCCGCAGACCTGACTGTCAAGACAATAGTGCTTTGTGAATAAAATGTATGTAAGGATGATCAAAGACCGCCTGGACCACCTACCAGATGTCTAGGACAGGAACTCCTCATGCTAATGCAGTGGTAGCAGTTTTAGGCCTAGTAGAATGAGCACACTGCTTTTGGAGGCTGCTTTTTTAATCTCAGCCAATGCATAGCAGATCTTAATGCAGAGCACGATCCAGCAGCAGATGGTTCTCTTCTGTACAGCCTTTAACTTTTTTTATTACACTGAACCCCACGAAGAGCTAATGGTTCACTCAGTGTTCTTTAGTAAGATCAATCTAGAAGCTAAGTGCTCTCTTGGGGTCCCAGTGATGGAGTCTCTCCTCCGTAGAGAAGTGAGGCAAAGTGTGGTACGTTGGAGTGGTAATGTATTGACCGACATGGAACCGTGCTACAAATGTACGCAAAACAGATGTTAGTATCCACAAAACCAGTTAGTCAGGGAAGAAAGTGGTGTAGGACGGGTCAATGCAGAGCACCTTGAGCTCACTCACAGGCCGCACAAATGTTATGGTGACAAGGAACAGTCTTAACTGTGAGGAGCCGTAATGGAGTGCACATCAGGAAAGTGAACACCAAGTTAAGGTCCCATTTTGGCATGACAAAGGGGGTGGGGTGTTGCAGAAGAAACAGTGGGACTATTTAAAAAAATCTCATTACAACTGGAGACCTAAAGAAGGCTGATCCTGCAACCGCCAAAGAGTCAAAAAGTACCCTTTAACTGTGCTTAGAGGAAGGCCATGCTGGGCTAAGGATAGAACCAACAACAAAATATCAGATAATTTGACCTGGAGGGGGTCAATCTTGCACGTGCTGCTCCAAAATACAACTTGTCCCAAAAACAAGAGCATACGTTTTTGTTGATGGACACCTGGCTGCTAAGATGACATCAACCACCTCTGGAGGAAGGTTAAAAGGTGTTCAGCTATCACCACTTAATCTCCAAGTATGAAGGTGGAGATTGAGAAGACCTGGGTGCAGATTTGAGGAAGGTGCACAAGCCCTGGGGTTCTGGACAGGGTCAGCCTGGGGCATTAGGCCCGGGCACCGAAATAAAAGTGTTCCCTTTAGTGAATTCGATACCAAAAAATGGGGTCATGTTTGAATTTCGGGCAATTTTGAACTTCTAAAGACACAGTATTTTGCAAGGTATGGAAGACTGCATGGATTTGCGCTTGCTTCAAGCAAGGTTTATTTTGATATCAGTGAAATCAACAAAAATAATGGCCCAGCAGATCATAAACAGCCAAAAACGGATCACCCACTTAACTGTCAGACCAGCCATTCAGGCACTGTCCGATTGCCCTATAGGCCAGTCAAACTCTGGATGTGGATACCATACTCTCCTGAGCCCAATCCGGTATCACTAGGATGATTTGGGCCTGGTCGGTCCTGATCTTGCTAAGAACTTGGAGCAGAAGTGGTGTCGCCAGTCTCAGAGGGAGAGACACCTTGGAAACTTCGACATGCAGAAGTGCTGACATTGTGCATTCTCAACAGTGGCGAAGGGATAGAGCCAAGGCTCTCCCTATTTGCGGAAGAAACCTTGTGTTGCCTCCAAATACAATAGCCACTCATGATCTGCTATGCGTAGAAAGCTGTGTTTCCCCCCCCTGGCATTCAAAGAGCATGCCAGGTGGTTCACCATCAGGTAGATCCCTTGGTGGTCCAGCCAGTTTCATAGGTGCATAACCTCCTCGCAAATAGTCAATGACCCACCCTGCCCTGTTTGTAGCAGTACCACATGGCTGTGGTGTTGTACATGAGCACTTGTACCAGCCTCCCCTTGATACACAGACGGAAGGCTTTTAACGCAAAGTGAAAGGCCCTCTGCTCTAGAAGGTTGAAATGGAACTGGGAGCCCAGAGACCTCTGATCCCCACATCTCCATACCAGAACAGATGCATCAATCACCACTGTTAGCCCTGCATGGGGAAGAGAGAGGGGGTCTGCCACACATCCAATTGCGATCCAGTAACCACCACTACAAATCTTCTACAGACTCCTCCGAAATCTGAACATGGAAGGAAAGGCTCCCTTGATATTGGGCCCACTAAAACTTCAGATCCCACTGCAGAATTTGCATATGTCACCTGGCGTACTCACCAGCAGAATGCTAGAGGCCATCAGTCCCAGCAGCTTAAGAGTCAACCTCACTGAAATTCAGGACTGAGGCTGAAAGATTTTGATTATTGCCTCAGTGTGCTGGAATCTCCTTTCATTGAGAAAGGCACTAAACCGAACTGTGTCCTGAAGGGATCCGATAAAGGGGAGTGCCTGACAAGGAGTCAGGTGTGACTCTACACATGACTAGTGATCTACAAAGATGACAGGAGGCTCACCGTAGTATGAAGATGGTTGAAGACTGCCTGGGGTGAGCCGGCATTCAACAGCCAGTCATTGAGGTTGGGGAAGACGGACACCCTCGACCTCCAAAGGGGTGCTTCTGCATTCACCATAACTTTTGTTAATACTCGAGAGATCAAGCGGGAACACAGCAAACTGAAAATGCCTATCAAACCACGAACAGCAAGTAGTGCACAGGGGCCGGCAGGACAGGTATTTGAAAATTGGCTTCCTGAAGGGTCAACACTACCATCCAGATGAGACCTGGGTCAGGGTGAGCATTTTGAATTTCTCCTTTCGGATGACGGCACTGAGAGGGTTGTAGAATAATATACCCAAGAAGGCGAGAGGCCATTGCCCTGTGAACGTGGCAGGAATCACAACAATTACCTACTTCTGGAGCTGGCTCCCTCTCAACAGCCCCTATGGTCAAATGGACTTGTACTTCCTTCTGCAAAACGAACAGATGGTCATCCATCAGTCACAAGACGAGACAGTGGTAGGTGTGGTGGAGGAGAGAAAGTAAAGTATATCCCCTGTGAATAATAAAGTATATCCCCTGTGAACAATGTGCAGGACCCACCTGCCTGAGGTTGTAGCTTACCAACTCAGTAAGAATTGTGAATCTTGCCTCCCACCAGGGGGGCTGTGCTCCCCTGAAGGCACGCTAAAGGAGTTTAAAAGGTGGTTCTCCAAGGGGGGGGGTGAGTGGACTGAGCGGCTCCATGACCTTGGCCGCAGGGAGTGGTCAGCACAACTGCCCTGACTGCCTAACTGCTGAGTTGCCTGCTGAAGCTGAATAGGCTGGCTGTACAGGACAGCTTAACCAAATCTCGGAAAGGAGCGGTAAAGTTGGTGCGGTTGACAAAGCAGGGAAATAAGCCCAGAGAGCGGGCAGTAGTTCTGTTCACTTTAAAGCGCTCTGAAGCAGAATCAGCATAGTCTCCAAATAGCTCGTCCCATAGACGGACATGTCAATGAGGGGGTACTGAACATCAACAGAGAACCTGGCGGATCACTGCCACACATGGCAGCAAATGGTGACACAGGTGACCATGGCTTGCCCAATGGAATCAGTTGTGGCCAAACCACAATGAATTGTTAACTTGCCCGCATCACGACTGTCTTGGATGGCTTGTGCAAGGACAGGTCTGAGAGCTTCAGGGACAGAAGGGAGGACTTGTGCTACTGAGTTCCAGAGGGGTTGGGAATAACGTAAATGGAGGGGGCTTGTATTTATTGAACAGACAGCCAGCTGGTAGAAGAGAAAACTAGCTTTCCAAATTACTTCTCCTGCGTGGACTCCCTATTGTGGGGAATAGCCGAAAAAGTGTTGGAATTCGAGCTGGTTTTAGACGCTTGCACCATTAAACTTTCAGAAGAAGGGTGCTGCGAGAGGAATACGGGGTCACCCGGGGCAGAACAATGGTGTCTAGTTATTTGTCTGTTTATATATTTAAGGTACTCTCGTTGAGCGGGCCTAAGTCGGTCACTGCATGGGGCCCGCGATCCATCATGGTCAGCCTGAACTTGTGACTTTGTCTCAGTCCGGCGCGACCAGATAGCTACAATTGGCACTTTGTGCTTTTAATCACTATGTTCACTGAAATCTTTTAACTTGCGTAGCTCCGGTTCTACTCTTTGGGTTTTGGTCGTAATGTATTTATTAAAATGTACTTTCTTTTTATAAATTCAAGTGGGATTTATTTGTATTATGTGTACACTTTATTAATGTTTGAAGTGCTGCATAAATACTTCACACATTGTCTCAAAATTAAGTCTGATTGCTCTGTGCCAAGCTACCAGAGGGTTCAGCATAGGGAAATTGCTTGTACCCCACCCTGAAAACGATTGCGATTGCTGCTCGAGTCAGGTTTTACAGACCCTCAACTAGTAACCCAATTTTTCTAAATATCTAGAACGGTAACGCTAACAACTAAATAATATTAATACTAATAATACCAATAATACTACTATTAATAGTAAAAATTACTTTAATAATAATAAACTATGCTGGTAATAACGACGGTATTGACAATACTGACGATGGTAATTACAATAATGATGACGGTAATGACAATGACGACTGTAATGACAATGACGACGGTAATGACAATAATGAGGACTAATAATAATTATGACAGGAATAATATTAATATTATTACCATTTTTTGTTTGAATTTTTTTTATTGATATTTCAACATATGGTAACAATACAGAGCCTTAGGTGGTGGAGGGTGAGGCAACGATTATCAATGCGATTAGCAGCAAGGAACAAATACAGTGACAGCATTATACATTACAATCTTCTCAATTCTTATCCGTCATTCTTGAAAAAATAAAGGAAAACATTACTGGAAACGTACAACAGTTTTTCTCTGTGTCCCCCACCGGGGTGTGTTGTCTGTATCCGTATAATCCCCTAACCATCCACCAGGATAAAGATGGCTTTGAGAGATCAAGGCAGTGGGACTTAGCTTGTGAATGTGAATGTGGTTCATCACGAGTGACGAGTGTATGGCTAGTGGGATGGTATAGGGGCAAGGTGCCGCTGGAGGCCGTAATGGGCGCGGCACAGGCCATTCTGTGTACAGATATCCCGCGCTAATTACGCCGGGGGAGAAGGAAAGTGAAAGCATATCATACGTGTTTCTAATTCACAAGGATGCAGGTAATGATCGCGGGGCGTAGCGCGCAATGTAGCCGTCTGTCACTCAGTGAGTCATAGTGGGTCTCATCGTCGCCATTCCAACCTCGTGCGCACCGTAGGGGGAACATGGAAACAGGGAAGGGTGGGGGAGGGTGGGGTGTGGTCATCAAGCTCGATGGCGTTTTGTGTGTGTTGCGGTGGGAACGTCGCGTCATGAGCGGGTCTCAGGGAGGTCATCAGGTGCGCTTGTCATTGCTCATCTAGTGCGAGGAGGGCGCGGGGAGGTGTGTAAGAGGTGCGAGATGTGGGGAGGGCGTGGAGGGCGTCATCCCGTCTGTTAGAGTGTGGTGTCAACTGAGGATGCGGCAGTCTCCCCTTCTGGTGATGCATGGGTGTCTTGGCTAGAGGCGTCAAGGCCGTTGCCCGCATCGGCTGTCTCCTCTATCGCCTCTCCATTCCCTCTGGGGTAATTGTCAGGTGTGTGGTCTCCCAATGATTGGCTTTCCCTGTGGAAGGAGCTGAGCATGCCGTCCCATAAAGTTGCTATTGGGAACTGTCGCAAACCCGCTGTCTCCTCGTTGTGGAGGACGATGCTTTCTGCCCTTGCCCAGTTGTCTAGGGAGGCGTGCCAGTGTTGCGCTAGGGGTGGAGTCGTGCGTTTCCAATGCTTGGTGAGCAGTCTTTTGGCCGTAAGGAGGCCAAGGTCCCAAAAATGGGAGGGGACTTTATTGAGGGCGGTCCTCCTGTAGAGGCCTAGTAAGCATGCCTCCCATGTATGCGGTAGCAGCATAGCCGTGCATCGTTCAAGAATTAGCAGCACTGACCGCCAGTATGTTTGTATCTGTGGGCATTGCCACAGCATGTGTAGCAGGTCCGCTCCATTAAGCGCGCATCTTGGGCAGCTAGCCGTGGCACCCAGGAAATATTGGTTGATTCTATCTGGCGAGAGATATGCTCTGTGTAATATGTAGAATTGAATCACCTTAAAGCGTGCGTTGCGAGGGACGTTTTTGGGGCTCGCTAGTACCATCGCCCACTCCTTGTCCGTCCAGTCCCTCCCCCTGTCGGTCGCCCATTTGGCCCGCAGGGGTTGTAGAGTATGTTGTGTGTGTGTCAGTAACGCTTGAGTTAACCAATGCACCACGTGTGAACCATCCCCCATGACGTGCAGGTGTTGTATCAGGTGGTGTGTGGGGGGCTCATCAGTGATGTTTCCCCATCGTCGTGTGTATGCCGCTACTATGGAGGCGTGGTGTCTATTCCTGAACGTGTCCAGTGCTCCAGTGCGGCTTCCGTGACAATGGTTGTTGCCTTAGGCGTACCTAGGAGCGGAAGCGCTGGGGCATACGGTTTGACATGTCTAGTGAGTCGTAGGCTTCTGGTGAAACACTTCACAGCCACGTCTACATGTAATTGTGGCCGGTGCTTCGTGCGCGCTAGTGGGTGGAATAGTGAGTGTATCTGCAGGAGGGAAAGCGAGTCCGCGGATGTGGCCGTGTCTTCCAGGTTCCTGCCCGAGAGCCAGGCCGTCACCCATTGTAGCTGCGCTGCCAGGTAGTAGAGCTCTAGGTTGGGTACTGCGAGGCCGCCCGCTTCGACTGGCGCGTATAATTTGCTCAGTGCCACTCTGGGCCTTCCGGTGTTCCAAATCAGCTCCCTGATCATGGTTTCTAATTCCTTAAACGTACGGGCCGGGACGTACACTGGGACGTTGGCGTAGTAATATAGGAGTCTGGGCAGCACTATCATTTTTGTCAATGTCACTCTGCTCGGTACATTGAGTGGGAGAGTCTTCCAAAAGGCTATCTGCGACCTGATGGACGTGACGGCGCGTGTCAGGTTGCCATCCAGGATGTCCGGGTGCGTCCTGTATATATAGATCCCCAGATATTTGAACGTGGTATCATGCCACGGCAGCTGTTCGCCATTGATTCGAATTCCGGGGTCCGGGATGTCGGGTGCAAACAAATATGCTCCCGATTTGGCCCAGTTCACTCTGAGGCCCGACATGGTCTCGAAGGTTCGGAAGACGTCTGAGAGTTCCGGTGGCAAGTCTGCGAGGTCCCTGAAATACAGGAGCAAATCGTCAGCATATAGCGAGACAACGAGTGTGCCGTCTGCTAGCGGTATGCCCCAGTTCGCCCCACTGCTGCGCAATATCTCAGCGAGAGGTTCGATTGCCAGCGAGAAGAGTAGTGGGGACAGTGGGCATCCCGGTCTGGTGCCACGTCTGACCTTTATGGCGTCTGATAGCAGCTTACCCGTGCGGACGCGTACCTCAGGGCTCCTGTATAGCAGTCCGACCAATTCGATGTATTCATCGCCTAGGTCGAATTTACGCAGTACCTCCAGCAGATAGGGCCACTCAACCGAGTCAAATGCTTTTTCGAGATCAAGAATTAAGCACCCTGATCTCGGCCATCCCCGCACCGCGTATTCCTGTATCCGAAACAGCCTTCTGATGTTGTGGGAAGTGCACCTAGTGGGCACGAAGCCGTTCTGGTCGCTATGTACCAGGGAGGGCACTAGTGGCGCTAGTCGCCTGGCCAGGGTCGACGCTAGGATCTTGTAATCCGTATTCAGGAGCGCTAGAGGTCTGTACGATCCGAGGAGTGCGGCATCTCGACCTGGTTTGAGAAGCGACACCAGTGTCGCCTCATTCATGGATGCGGGCAAGGCTAAATCATCTAGTGCCGCCGAGTACACTCTGAGGAGCTCCGGTATCAATATATCGGAGCATGCTTTATAATATTCAGCCGGTAGGCCATCCGGTCCGGGGGCCTTGCCGTTCGAGAGGGCATAGATGGCATCGCGTAGTTCGTCCGCTACAATTGGTGACCCAAGGTCGTCACGTTGGTCCGCCGTGAGGGTAGGCAGCGTGATCTCGTCTAGGTAATCGGCGATGTTCGGATGCGGGTTCGGTAGGCGTGACCTATACAGCGCTTGATAGTGCGCTATAAAGGCTTCGTGGATCTTCGCTTGGGTGTATACCACAGGGCCAGCAGGCGGGTGTATCGCCGTGACGGGTGACGTTCGCTCTTCACGTTGTATCAACCAAGCCAGCAGTTTGCCGGGTTTATCGCCGGTGTGATGTGTGCGGGCCGAATGTGCCGCGTAATTAATATGTTTCAGGCTGTCCATCAGTCTGTCATGTTCCGCGCGCGCTTCAAATAATCTGGCGTCTTCGCCCTCAGCCGCTTCCTGTTCCGCCTGCAACAGGTCCGTCTCTAGGCGCTTCAGATCAGTTTCTATTCGACGGCGTGAGAGAGCCTGTGTGCCCAGACACTGCCCCCTGAGGACCACTTTAAATGCGTCCCATTCAATCTGCGGGGTCGACGCCGTGCCAACGTTATCCTCAAAATATTGGGCTGTTTGTGTGCTTATGGAGCTTCGAAATTGGCCATCTAATAGTAGGTCGGGTTGGAGCCGCCAAGTAGGTGTCGGGGGTCGGGGGCAGTCCCATGCCATACTCAGGGTGTGGGGGTTGTGGTCAGAATGTGTGCGGCCCATATAGCAGGTGTCCGTAACATATGGCAAGATCTCACTGGTGACCATGTATCTATCTAGACGCACGTGTAGAGCATGTGCCCCAGAATAGAACGAGTAGGCTCTGCTGTGTGGATTGCGACTGCGCCACGCGTCCTGTAAGTCCCATTGTGTGGACCATGCCTTAAGAGTGCCCGCAGTAGTCTGCGCATGTGAGTTGGGCGGTGGGGGGTGTGATCGGTCCAGGGCCAAATCCAACGTACTGTTGTAGTCCCCGCCCAGCACCCACGGGATACCATGCCAGGGAGCTAATGTGGTAGACAACTGTGCCAGGAAAGCCGCCAGGCCCGTGTTGGGTGCGTACACCGAGGCCAGCACCAGCGGGTTCCCGTCTAACCTGCCATGGACCACCACAAATCTCCCCCCGGGATCTAAGTGTGTGTCCAGTGTCGTCCATGGGGTGCCTGGTCTGACCCACACTAGTGTCCCCTTAGCGTAAGACGAGTAGCGTGTGGCATACAGTTGCCCCTGCCATCGTCGGCGTAAAGTGCAGGTTTCCGAGTCGCTGAGGTGCTTCTCCTGCAGGAGGTCAATTTGTATGTGATGGCGCTTGAGGTATGAGTAAATCTGGTAGCGTCTGGATGGTGTGTGCATGCCCCTGACATTCCACGTACATATCTTAATGACAGACATTACAGTTTCTCAACAGTGTCCCGCCTCCCCGGTGCCGCTCCCCGAGCCCCACATCCCCGTCGAGCAGTTGTTCCCAGCACCACATATCCGTAGCGTGGCCGTGGCCACACTCCACAGCAATAGAGGGGGGGGGGGGAGGGTAAAAATACGACTAATGGAACAATGAACCATTGAACATGGTGAACATATAGAATACCAAAAGGTCGGGTGCGGAACGTGCTCCCGTCCATACTCTCAAGGAGAGCAACAATGTCTAAGTCAAGAGGGGGCAGGCGTGCAAAGCGCACCGTAACCGTGGTATCAAACCAACAAAGTCTTTTCATGGAGGTCCTCCACCCTCCCGGGAGGTATGTGGCAGTCCAGACCATCTTTGCATACAGGGGCCCCCATACACACATGCATCAATTCTCTATACTTTACGTGTCCCAGGGTGGCAGCCGTCAGGAATGTCATCTCCGGGTGAGCGCGTCGGCTGAATGCAGGCGTCTGGGCCGCGTCCGAGGGCCATGGTCACTGGGGAAGGCCACAGACGTGCACCCGCACCGCATGCTGTGCATAGGGCCGACGCTGCCATTTGTCGTTGAGAGTGTCTCCCACACTCACGGGGTGAGTTCTTGTCAGTCCATTCCTCCACACCTGTTGAGGTGCCCCACGGCATATGTCCCCGAGAGATCGGTCCTTGTGGTGCTTTCAACTAATGTATTCCGCTGTCTGGGGCGTGACATCCGGTCTTTCTTCCGAGTCTTGTGAATCTGGCACTCCATAGATGGCCTCATTGTCACTCGGAGGGTCCTGGTGACTACCACCCGCTGTCTCGCTCTGCGCAGGGGAACGGCTCAATTCCATCAACAGGCGAAGGGCGATCTGTTTCTCCTGTTGCATGGCGTCTTCCGGGGGGGGGGGGGGGGGGGGGGGTGTCCTCGCTGTTCCTCGTGCACCAGACTGTGATTTTCGGCGTGGTCTGCGTCTCCTCCGGGCGCTTCCAGGCTGTCGCCCGGGCATGGGACCCGCCGTAGTCCTGGGGTACGTGTCTGTACCGCTGTCCAGCCATGCCTCCACCTCGGTAGGGTCAGTGAAGAAGTGGGTTCGCTCTCCAGCCACCACTCTCAATTTTGCGGGAAACAGCAGAGAGTATTGTAGGCCCTGTTGCCTTAGGCGCTTTTTCACCGCCAGGAAATCGTGTCGCTGCCTCTGCACTTGTATAGTGTAGTCCGGGAAGAACATCACTGACGCGTTCTCAATCCGGATCTCCTGGAGCTTGCGTGTTTCCCGCAGGATGGAGTCTCTGTCCCTATAATTCAGTATTCGTAGCAGCATGGGCCTCGGGTTGGAGCCTGTCGCTAGTGGCTTAGTGGGGACACGGTGTGCGCGTTCCTACCACAAAGTATGGTGAGTGTCCCCTCCGGTAGCAGGCCCCGCAGCCATCGTTCCATGTGTTCCTCCGGGTTCCTTCCCTCCCATTTCTCCGGGATCCCTACGAGTCGCACGCTGTTTCTTCGTGCCCTGCCTTCCGCATCCTCCGCCCTATCTTCCAAAAATTCCACCCTGTTCAGCAGGTCTTGGACGTGTTTGGTCGATTGGCTGGTCTGGGGCCGGAGTTCCTTCATTTCATTTTCCAGGGACACGGTGCGGTCCGTCAGTTTCTTGTGGTCCGCCCTCAAGTGCGTCAGGTCTATGACTACGCTATCTATTTTGGTGGCTAGTGAGGTGCGGGTGAGTTGGATGGACTCCTCCAGTCGTTCCATGGCTGCAAACATGGTGTCCAGTTTTGCCGTCGTTTGATCCGGGTCAGTGCTCTTCCCAGGTTTATCCATCTTGCCTTTGGAGTTGGCACCACCGGTTCCGGTTCAGGTTCTGGGCCTGTTAGACATCTGTGCCAGGGCGCGGGCGCCTACAGCAGTGGGGCCCGTCTCCGGCGGGCAAGGTAGAGCTCAGGGTCGTGGATGTCCAGGAATGTCTCGTGGAGTGTGCGTCTAGGAGGAGGGCAGCCTCTCGACCCTGGGCCGCGGCGTATATATTCTGTAGTGTCCAGCGTCCGGTGGCTCGTGAGTGTGCAGCGCAGATTCAGTGTCAACCCCTCAGGAGTATCTCAGACGCACCGGCTGGCTCCCCAGGGCCTAGCGCACCACGAGTGGTTCAACTGGTGATGGGGAGGCGCTGTGGGTGTCCTGGCCGCCCTCCCGATTTGTCAGGACTACCCCCAACCTCGGGCGGCGGAGCCTCCTCGTCGTGTTCCGGCGGCAGGCGTGTGCATTGTCTCCAGGGGCATTCACCAGTCACCATGCCCCGGTCGCGTTCCCGGCCTCAGCCACCGCCATTACCCGGGTCTCCGCCGCTCACCTCTTCCGGCCGCACGGCCTGTCCGCGCCCCCGCGGGTTGGGGTCTGCCTCGGGTCGTCGCGTGGGCCAGCCGCCTATCTCCGGGCACAGAGGGGGTCGTCTCCGTGGTTCTGGTCTCTGGATCTCAGCTCCCCTGCCAGTGCCTCGCAGTTTCCTAGCGCCGCTCAGATGTGCAGGCGTCGGGAACGGCAGTGTGAGTGGGCCTGGTGTCTGCGGTGGCCAGTGAGAGGCTTAGGATGTTGTGGCCGGTCAATATGGCAAGTTTCGTGGGCGTCTCAAGCAGGCCGCACCTCCGGGCCTGTCGGAAGCGGCGAAGCCTCGGGCTCTCCTGGGCGCGCGCCGGGTGAGGAGGCGGCGTGCGCGGCTGCGTTTCAACAAATCACCCGGTGCGGGTCGGGTGCACCGATCGTCTCCAAAGTCAGTGGGGCGTTGGATGATGGTCCCCCACCGCGGCGCCGGCAGTTTTCGGTCGGCTGCGGCCAGTGTTTAGCAGGATAATTGCACCGGGGAGGGGAGCTTAGCACGGAGCTCTACCCGGAGGCGTCCATGCCGGTCTCGTGCATAACCACACCCCCATTAATATTATTACCATTATCATTCTTGTTCATAATAATAACAGCACTCCACATGCAGCACTCCACAGGCCTCATCATGTGTACAGGCTCATAAAAGGGTAATGGCGGTGCTTGCTGGAGGCGACAACCAGGCCTGTCTCACACAAGTCCTACAAGGCCCCTCACTTCGGTGCATGAACATCTCAGTCAGAAGAAGCGCACTGTCCTGGGTCACACTTCGAAGCAGCTCTCATATACGGGACATGACTGCCTCATCCGGATATATAAATACATTTAGCAGTGGGTAGCACGTGGTCTTAAAAGGACAGAGCATGGGTAACCCGTCCCAGCTGCTTCCCCCTCGTGTCAGATCTGATGGCAATCACAAAACAAACTGAAGATGCAATAAAGCGGACTTGCACAGACTGGAGTAGTTCATTTACACATATGCAAATCCACCGCGCGAACAGAAAATGTAGATTTTCTATAGTGCTAACACATTCCACAGGCAAATAGGCTGTATAGAGAAAGCAGCACTCAAGGTATTCGCCTGTGCCTGCACACGAACAAGTAGGAACAGCTGGCTGACCAAATTGGAACAGCTGGGTGACAGAGTGGCTGACTGAGAAACTGAGTGAATGTCACTTTCATCTGAATAGCCTCCCAGACTCAAACAGAATACCAAATCAGCCAATCTCCCAGACCGGTACAGTCGCTCTAGAAACAAAGCTGGTATATCCTGTGTGTGTGGATGAGCGGTGTGGGATAGGAAAATCAGAGCCAACCCTTCAACCTCCCAGCTGACCTTTCACCAAGTCATTCACCGGTTCAAGCACACTCAGACCATTATAGAACCGGTCCATCTAAAAAGAGCCTCACCAACAGCACACCTGCAGAACCGACACATCCAAATGTAAGACTGAATTACATGAACATAGACCGATGTACACTTTTATGCAACTGGCACACCAGACACGCATGACAAGGTGTAGTACAATAACACCAGTAGCACATCCAAAGGCAGTTTCATATACACTCATGCCCAATGCAGGCCAGCATACAACCGGCCACCTAAAACCAGTATATCACACACAAACATCACAGGCCCTGTGGACACCTGCGCTCCTCTTCACCAGCCCTCGCACACACCCCTGCATCCGGCGCAGGTGGCCGCTCCTTCTCCTACATCGCAGCCAAGACCTGGAATGACCTTCCCCTCCAGCTCCATACAGGTCCCTCACTGGCAGACTTCAGAAAGAGACCCAAGACCTGGCTCTTCGAGGAGACACAGAGTCCAGATACCCCTAGTGGTGACAGTGCTGTGCCATACAAATGCTGTTTTATTGATTGAAACACACACACTTAAGCAAAACGAGTATCACATTCCAAAATGCAGTGTATTTCAATCAATCAATCACAGTTCTTGTAAAGCGCGCTACTTACCCGTGAGGGTCCCAAGGCTCTGAATGGAAGGGGGGTGGGGGCGGGGGGGGAGTGCTGCTACTGCTCGAAGAGCCAGGTCTTGAGGAGTCTTTTGAAGGCAAGTAGGTCTTGGGTCTGTCGTATGTGGGTAGGGAGGGTGTTCCAGGTCTTGGCGGCGAGGTAGGAGAAGGATCTGCCGCTGGGGGTTGCTCGTTGGATGCGGGGGACAGCGGCGAGGGCGAGGCTGGCGGAGCTGGCGGGTGGAGGTGTGGAAGCTGAGTCTGCTGTTCAGGTAGGCTGGTCCGGCGTTGTGGAGTGCGGCGGGGGACGTTGACGATCAGACGGGCGAAGGCGTTTTGGATGCGTTGTAGTCGTCGTAGGTGTTTGGCTAGGATTCCTGCGTAGAGTGTGTTGCCGTAGTCCAGTCTGCTGCTGACGAGGGCCTGTGTCACCGTTCTTCTTGTTACGGTCGGGATCCACTTGTATATCCTGCAGGGCATGCGGAGGGTGTTGTAGCAGGAGGAGGAGACGGCGTTGACTTGTTTAGACATGGAGAGGGAGGAGTCGAGGATGAATCCTAGATTGCGTGCATGGTCGGTGGGTGTTGGTGCTGTTCCCAGTGTGGTCGGCCACCACGAGTCGTCCCAGTCTGAGGGGGTGGGTCAGAGGATGAGGACCTCCGTCTTGTCCGAGTTCAGCTTCAGACGGCTGCTACTCATCCAGTCGGCGACGGCCTTCATTCCCTCGTGGAGGTTGGTTTTGGCGGTGTGTGGGTCCTTGGTGAGGGAGAGAATGAGCTGGGTGTCGGCGTAGGATATGATGTTGAGGTTGTGATGGCGGGCCACTACATTTACAACTCTGCCACACCTAAAACCAATATCTCTATCTAACATTAATAAGATGCAGCACACTAAAATCACTTGTGCGTCAATCTCCAAGATGGGTACAGTGGGAAACAGGTTCACAAACACTCACCCCGCCATACACGTGACCGACCCAAAGCCATACCCTACACATGATAGTTACTAAATTTTGGTAACAAACATTCAGGTACATAATCCATCTACCTGCAGATGCCTCACCTAATGAGCCTGCCCCAGAATGGATATGTGTAACTGCAAAAAATGATGGACAGAATGCTGAATGATTCAAACATTCTCCTCCAGTCACGAGATCTGGGTAAATCCATTGTTCTTTTGCCCACTACGCCACCTCAGTTTGGACCCAGCCACATGCAAATCAGTCTTGACCCTGTGCCTCATGGGAACAGTCCAGAACGAACTGTCAAGCCAGGTCCTCCCTGGACCGGAAACAAGCATCCTGGGACCAGTTTCGGGTTATGTCTCCCTTCATCAGCCAGGCTAGCTGGAATCCAGTGGCACAGCGAGCAAGGGACCCACATCTGGGCATACCCATCCCACTTAGGGCGAAAAGTGTAACTGCAACAAATGATGGACGGAATGCTGAAAGATTCAAAAATTCTTCCCCAGGCGCAGGGTCAAGACTGATTTGCATATGGCTGGGTCAAAACTGGAATGGCATGGTGAGCAAAAAAACAATGGGTTTAGGCCCCAGATCTCTGTACTGGGGTGAATGTATGACATTGTTCTACATTCTGTCCATCAATAGTATTTTTTTTGCATTTGTCATCCCGAGTGGGACGGGTATGCCCAGACATGGGTCTTGTGCTCTCCATGCCACTAGAGTCAAGCTATCCTGGCTGATGAGGGCTGAAAGCCCGAACCGGTCCTAGGAGGCTTGTTTCCAGACCAGGGAGGATCTGACTTGGCAGTTCGGGCTTGACTGTTCCCATTGGGCACATGGTCAAGACTGATTTGCATATGGCTGGGTCCAAACTGGAATGGCATGGGGAGTAAAAAAAAGATGGATTTAGGGCCAGATCTCTGTACTGGGGTGAATTTATGACATTGTTCTGCATTCTGTCCATCAATTTTTTTTTATGCAGAATGGATATGGGCATCTTGCAACAGCTCTTCTAAACTGCCAGGTGGCACAGTGACGCCAGATCGACTCCAGCACCTCTCAGATGTGATGTCATGGACTAATACATGGCTCCACCCAGCACAATGACATCAGTTCCACACCAACACTATTGGAGGCAGAGATGAGTCTAACGAACTTAAGAGATTGCAGTGCACAAAACCATCTTCAGTACCACACAACCTCTCCCCAGGGTGAGGGAGATATGCAGGTCAGTGAGGAATCTTCAGGTAGAGGATCCACCAGAGACTGTTACTAGCAATAAGTAGCGCTTCTTCTGATCAATACTTCTAACTGCAGATTACTCAAAACACATGACATGTAGGCAATGACCCAAAATAGCGGTACCACCATAAATAGGCAAAAGCCTGACCCTAGAGACACAACTAGGCACACCACTGGACGATAGCAACCAGTTGAAACAAAGAAAGCATAAGAATAAGGCGCCAAGACCGGATCACCTATCAACGTGTGGCCAATGATACAGCAGACAAATATCTGATGCCAGGAAACACCTAAATAAATTAGAATGTCCAGGACCGAACACTCCTAAAACACACATGGGCAAGTGCAAAATAAACCATTTAACCAGTCAGTACTTTGGGGTAAAAAACAACACTAGGAGGGTGCTTTGACATGGTAACTCAAGGCAGTAACTATATGTCACACCACAATGCCCTTAGCCTAAGACACAGGGAAACAAGCACCCACCTGATGAAGAACAAAGAGATACAACATAATGGCAAAAAGGGTGCAAGGAGTCAGAAAAGCAGCCATCCAGAAGAGTCAGATGCACAACGGTGAGCAAAACGCATGGGCAGATCGGTCAATCTGTACAGCCCAACCAACATCTGGGCGATACCAAAGGGGATGATGGACGGAGCGCTTGAGCAAATCAAACACTCACCCCCAGTCAACTGATCTGGGTTTAATCCATCATCATTCTTTAGCTCACTCCACCACCCCAGTTCAAACATGGCCATATGCAAATCAGTCTGACCCTGTGCCTCATGGGAACAGTCCAGCCCGAAATGCCAAGCCATGTCTTCTCTGGAACGGAAACAAGCATCCTGGGACCGGTTTCTGGCTAATCAGCAGTCATCAGCCAGGCTAGCTTGAATCCAGTGGCAAAGTGAGCCAGGGACCCACGTCTGGGCATACCCTTCCAACTTAGGGCGAACAAAGCAATACCAAAGGGGTTGATGGACGGAGCACTTGAGCAAATCAAACACTCACCCCCAGTCAACTGATCTGGGTTTAATCCATCATCATTCTTTAGCACACTCCACCACCCCAGTTCAGACATGGCCGTATGCAAATCAGTCTTACCCTCTGCCTCATGGGAACAGTCCATCTGGGAGCAGAAGCAAGATCACCAGTACAGTCAGGATGCACCCAAAGAGGCACTCATCAACCTGCACACCAGTTAATATTAGACAGCTAAATACAGAACAATCAACAGATGCCAAGCATACCCAAGGGCAAGCTGGGCCACCTAGGGCAGTGAAGGACCTCCATCCTTCACAGGAGTGGAAATAAAATATGAGGGCATCTAGGCTACTCCAAGCCACTTACCCCAATGCCCATGTGTAGCCTGAATTCAGTCCCCGTTTCTGGTGAGGGGCAGTAGCACATATAAATAAGAGAAATAATTTGGGTTTAGCTTGATCGAGCAGTGCAGTACTATAATGCTTTTTTGTTGCATGTTGAGTCAAAAATACTGGTGAATACTTGTGTGTGTGTTATGAATCCAACTACTGCATTCCAGGTTATTGTCATAGAACATAGGTGAACAGGGGCTGTCATCGGTTTTTTGAAGTGCACCTGGCTCAGCTCTCATTGGTTGGTACGTATGTAAACAGTCAGGCCTTCAGCGTTCCGTTAAAGTCTTGGTTGCCATGCACATTTTTCTTTTTGGTAAACCGTATTTGGAATGAATTGAAAACCAATATAAATAAAAAGGTATGGCTCACAAGTTTATTTTGTAAATGGAAATGGCATTTTTCTGATCAGGTCGTACCTCTTAGTGAATATTCTCTACTTCTCCCTCAACAGAACCACTCTTCTCACAGCAAAAGTTGCTTAACCAAAGATTCAAACAGCAGCAATAATTGGCCCATACTGTTAGCCGACATGATAGCTCTTCACACCAGTTATGCATTTCTTTCCCTTAGACATGTAGCCTAGAAGGTTGACCATATCATCTCAAACTTCATGTACTACTCTTTAATGGTGCTAATCAGACACCATAACAAGTACGCTCCATAAGCTGGAACTCTCTTTTTCCAAAGCAATTCAATAACCACTTTAGCTGCCCCTAAACACTGCCAAACCAGAGACGTGTCTGTCTCCTTCGTCATTTGACACCCAGTTCCCTGGACTCAGTCCGCGTATAAACACTCCTGGCTCATCAGGAATGGAGTAACTCAATATTTCTAAGTGCGTTTTTCACCTATGACCAAAAACTCAATACTTTGGGGCATCACCATCACATACGCAGGACGCTTCCCATCGGACAAAGAACTTCCAGCGAATGGGACTCCCTGCCTGGTGCATCCTATGCACTTTGGAAGGAGTGCAATGCCAACTGCAAATGGTCTTAGAGTGGATCTCCATGCTTCGTCTGCTCACTGAGTCTCACTGAATATCTCTCGACACCGCCCTCATTCTCTAGATGTAGATGGAATTTCACCGTATGTTTTTTTTCTCTATGTATTTGTGTGTGTCCAGCCGGGAACGACTCTGAACTCCATCAGCACCGAGCACAATTTGGACACTACGCTCCGCAACGTGGTGACTGAAGAGAAAAAGTTCTCAAATAACGTTTCCTCATGCATCTTTCTTCGAGGAATGCATGTATCAATGCCTACATTGTGCAGAAGCTTCAGACTCCTCGATCTGAAAGTCCTTTCTACATTGAGGGACTGATTTGATTTTACCTTGACCAAGCAGATCCAAAATAGGTCTATAGACTCCTTCACTCCACCCGAGCAAGGAGACCTCCTCGCCTCGCCAGCTCCAGGTTAAAGTTAGTGTATCGAGGTGTATGGGGATGGAAAAGTAGTGAGCAAGTAGTTAGTCACCAGGTTATTTCCTAAGGATAGAACTGTGTTCACCAGATTGCGGGGCGGAGGTAAGCATTCTTTTCGTAGCCAAATTACATTACATAGTGATTTTATCATCTCTACTCTCTCATCGGT
This sequence comes from Lissotriton helveticus, assembly GCF_964261635.1. Classification (NCBI taxonomy): domain Eukaryota; kingdom Metazoa; phylum Chordata; class Amphibia; order Caudata; family Salamandridae; genus Lissotriton; species Lissotriton helveticus. Next base: position 148,013,792 of record NC_136071.1, read on the forward strand.
GTACGTATTTTGCCTGCTTCGGTACAACCATTCTTTCATCACTATTAACTGGGATTCATAGTAGTACCTTCTAAAGTCCTCCATACTCTTTACGACTTTGCAATAAATGTAATAGTAACATTGGGTGGGAGCTGCTCGAGATGAAGTGATATACGGATTATTGGAAAGCCTAAAAAACACAGCTTCAACTCTTATTGACAGTGCCTGAAAAAGACAAAATACTCTGGTGCGAATATTCATCTTTACCTCGCTAGTTCTCCCTAGCCAAGAATAGAAGAGGGTAAACTACATTCTCAGGTATCTGACAAATTAATCTAGTAGCAGAGGGAAGTTTGCTTTGCATAAATCAGCTGAGCAGGTTGCCAGTCTAATCCCGAAGTATTTAACATCAGCATGGGCCCATGCGAACTAATATTTATTCTGAATACTCGCCACATCTTTTCTATGAGGGGTTAAATTAAATATCTCACAGTTTTCATTATAGTTTTTGTAGCCAGCTAAAACTCAACATTTATTTCACTCCTTAACTGGTCCAAAAAGACTTAAATCCAGGTCACTGAGCATAAGGAAGACATTATCAGCTCAGAGGAAAACTGCATGTATGTCCTTCCCAAACCATATGTCCTGTATATCCTCACCGTGTCTTATATGAGATGAGCATGGTTCAATACGAAGATTACAAATTAATGGGGTTATTGGGTATCCGTATTACCTTCCCCCTTGTAGATTGAATATTTTTGATGCATGGCCACTAAGTATAATTCTTGTTCTAACTGTCCATTATCATTCATAAAACTCTGAGACCTAAAGCAAGGTTTTTCAAGACCAGTCCATCCGATCAAAAGCTTTTCAAGGTGCAAAGCGAGGCTAGTACCATTTGGATTCTCTCTTTTTTTGCACTTTCTCAAACAAGTGGACTACTTGTCTCACGTTTTTGTGTGTTTGTCTTTCTTTGATAAACCCAGATTGGTCTAGGTGCCCGATCAGAGAAGCAGATACTCAGGCCACGAAGCTAATGGTTTTTTTGCCTAGCTTAGTCTATATTCAGAAATCCAATAGGTCTGTAGGAGCACCCAGGAAGTCCCAAATTTAAGAATTACTGCAACACTGGATTCACGCTTAGAAGGTGCGTTCCTGTTTATGCAAAGAAAATGTAGCTTGTTTAAGAACCTCCCAAAGGGCAACTATATATTTGTATTTACTTTAACAAAGCATTGCATGCTTCAGTGTTGTGATGTGTATTGAATTATTGTGATTAACAGAGCTGTAATGATCAGCCTCTACATAGTCCTCACAAACTATGCTTACTGCTTGATGTGTCATGAAGGGAGAAAATATTTAACCCTTATGCACCTGTCACACACACATACAGCCCTTGTGACATTCTTTTAACCTCGCCCATTACACATGCAACCCCACGCGGATTCTCAATGCCTCATCCCCCCACAGCTGGCGCATTATACATTTCCAACACCAAGCAATAAAACACGAGCTCATGTCAATAACACATGTCAGCACTTACACCGGCTGTGGCAACCTACATCTTACGTGTCCACACGTTTACACACACGGACACGCACACTTTCTGAAGGCGAGGGTACGATGCTTCAGAAACCACACTGGTGGCACTACATACAAATAACAGGCTGTCGACAAAGCACAAGAGGTGGGCAGGTTTGACTGTGCCCCAGAAGGCAACGCGCGCCTACCTCAGATTTTGAAAAAAAGGCATGTCTATACAGGAGAGTGGGAGCGAAACACCACCACACTTCCAGGAATCAAAGACAGCAGGAGCGCAGATCATGCAATATCACACCCCGTGATATTTGTTAACGCCGAATATTTGTATTCTGACAATCCGTTTGGGCGGGAAAGAGGGGTCCGCAGATGGTTGAGGGAGGGAGCACGTGGCTGCAACGTCTGCGCCTACTCTTCTCAAAGTGCCGGCATGCGCGCGCAGCCTATGAGACCGAGGACCTGTATGCAGTGTACATGTCATATTTATTTATTTATAAAGTTTTATATAGCGCGAACAAGATCCCGAGGGATAACAGAGTGCTTTACAATATGATGGGAGGAAGGACATAAGCAATATCTATAACAATATCCATAAGAGGAAGGGAGAGAAAGAAAATACAGTGCAAAATACAACCAGGAGGGTAATACAATAAAACAGGTGTAGGCGGGCAGCAAGGTAACTCTCCGAGCCACAGGATGAGCAATGTGGTCACTAAAGCACTGTCCCACGTACACTGACATTTTTCTGCTTTTCCCTTCACCGGGAGCTTGCTTCCTGCAGGTAAGAGCACCACGACAAAAAACGATCCAAATTCGTGCTTGGTTTGTGAAGTTAAACATTTGCTCTTGGTGTGACCTGCAGATCACAAGATTAAATTCCAACAGGGCGAACACACCCTCAGGCAAAGTGTGCAATTGCCCAAGGCCCCTACCTTGGAAGGTCCCACTCTACCGGGAATATGATCTTTTTCTCTCCTCATCTCACATCTGGCTATTTATCTCAACCAACCTTCCTCTCTCTGCCTATCTTTACTGCTCCCTCATTCTCTCTACGCATTGCCATTCCAAGTCTTTTTGATACCACTGGAAAGCTGTTTTTGCTTGACCCCATTTCTGAAAGTTTAGGCATAATTCAATGTTGTCTGGCATTATGTGGGCTTGAATTTGCATACATTGTGTGATCAAATTAAAAGCTGTTCTAAATAGGGGGCCCGAAGGATATTGTGCCCAGATTCCAAAAAATCATATTTACACTGTATTTACAGTGCTTAAAAAGGGTAAGACATATACACTTAAGAGCCATACTATTATTGCAGTTAGGCGAGGGTGAGGACTGGAGCTCGCATGGCCTTACCTCACAATGAATGTCCCACAGGTCTATGCCAACACAATTTCATCATTTCAAACTTTAGATGATTCAGATATGAACATGAAATCATCTCAGGTGGCATACCTTACCCACTACATTAGCTAGCCTCTAATTCATGGGACACTGCAGTTTTTCAAATGTCAAGGGTTATTTAATTAAAAAATGAGATAAAATAAATGAAATACATTTAAAAAAGGGTGGAAGTTGGTGGAGACTCCAACTCAAAACTATGCAATGCCCAATGATAAAGTGGAGAAAATACAGTAGTGAGAGGGTAATGCAACATTGGCTATCAGTTAGACCAAGCAACTGTGGGCATCATAAAATAAAATCTAGACACTTTGATTCTAAACAAGCTTCACCTGCAGACCAATGATTTAAGAGCAGGTTAGAGACTGCAGTGGTCTGTTCAGAGTATGCTTGGTATGCTGGCTATCTACTGCAACAGCTAACCTTTCTTAGGTAGTCACGGGGTAGACAAGCTCCAGAAGTATAAATAACTTAAAACAGGACGTCAGCATTTTATTTTAATATTCCTCCCACATAAACGCAACAAAATGCAGCAAATCCTAGGACTTTTGACTTTCTAGGACCGCACAGACCCTCTTCTCCTTTTCATGTTTGCACAAACTGTATACCTCTCTTTTTGGTATAAACAGCAGCAGCATTTCCGTTTCTAGAGCTCCACTTCATTCCCCTTTCTTATAAGTTTTGCAGTGCTCATATTTGATAGGAGTTTAAGGGTGTGCTCTTATTCCAAAGAGGTAGGAATTCACAGTTGATTTCAACTAAGTCTTCTTTTGGTAGCAATATCCGCCACTCTTACTGAACACAAAGTTTTAACTTATCTTAGTCCTTTTACTCAATCCATAAAGTACATCATCAGAATAATAAGGGCGAAGTAAATTAGCTGCCTCCTCGTCATTGGGATCATGCATAACTGTGCCTTAACCTGATCTGAATAAGACCTGGAACCTTTGGTAGAATTGACGTCAAGGTAGGGGCACCATCAAGGAATCGCATCAGACCAGAGGCTTCATTATAGTTCTCTTATAATGAGACATCGGACAGCATCTACCCAAAAATTATACCACCCCCAATGCCAAATGTGGAACCGAGAATCAGTACCTTTGAATTGAGGCCAGAGTAGCTGAGATCAGTATGGCGACGGGCCATTGACGGCTGATCAGCTGAGAGTCAAGCAGAACATAATGGGTCAATCGCCAGTGAGGTAGACATCATCTGTGTACTTTTGAATAGGGGCACCTAATGGATCCAAGGGGCCAGAATAAAGGACCCGGAATTGTTCTCAATAGATGCAGCATGACCTCCTTCAAGGTCTCCACTTGTGCTGTGGGGTTGTGATGATCTGAGAAACTTGGAGCTCCTCAGGGCGACCAGATTGGGATTAGGGTCAGAGTCGGAGGATTGGGATGGAGTCGAATACTGCAAGTGCCAACTGTGCAACTTCTCTCCAGAGTGGGAGTTACGGGAGGAAAATCTTATTTTGACTTTTTACATTTATTACAAAACTTGCCTGTTGACTTATCCAAGGAGAGTGACTTGGAATAGGCCAAGCAAAGGAATTGGCCTTTAACGTGGAGAAGGCTTGACATTAGGAGCAGGATCTGCCTCAGTTCCTGTGCTCGAAGTTGTACAGCTTTGCCTCGCGATCGCCGATAGCCTTCAAATCCATCGTGGACATACCGCATGCAGGTCGGTGACCAGCAGCTCTTCTTGCAATCACAGCACGGTTTGAAACATGGAGTCTTCGGGCGAGATATTTCCCTGGCACACGGTCTTCAAAAAGAGTTTTGAAGTTGGGAAGACATTTACAAACGTTTAGGAGAGAAGCTCTGCGTCAGCATCCAAGGGTGCAGGGAGGAACTCACGTCAGTGTGCAGCGGAGTTGCCTATATGTGATTATGACATGACTTCAGAAGGTGGTGCACCGCTGTTGTGGAGTCCGATGGCCCCACTTATGGGGTTGGACAGGGGCTTAATTCTACAAGGCTTAAGACAGGGCCTTAAACTTAGTTTTATTTTCATAGCGCACTAGATAGCACTGAGAGACTCAAAGTGCACAACATACCAAACCGAATGTTATCAGAGTTAAGATGGGAACAAATGAAAAGTGCTTAAAAACTGCACTGTAGCAGCTTGCAGTGGTGTAGTACAAACATTTGAAATAAGGGATGACAAATGCAGGTGGGCTGTTCCACGTTAGACTGTGATGCCCTCCATCTAAGCATACATACTAGTGCTTTAAACGGGCCAGTACCGGCACTTTATTATTTTGAGAGGGAGAGTACTGGCACTTCTCAAGAGAAATGCAATACTTTTAATTGGCGAGTACCAGCACTTCTCAGAAACAAGTAGGTACTCTGGTACAGAGAACCTGCACTTCTATTTTTCCATTTCAAGCACCGATACGTAAAATGAAACTAATAGGCGCTTGCCTGTAGATCTGGAATGGATCCGACCCTCCTGAACTCAAGCACGACACACCTGTTGTAAATGTACATGAAGCATCAAGGAACGGAGCACTGGCATGTGAGAGGGTCCGGTCCAGAGCAGGTGTTAATTCCCCCTGGTACCTGTCTTCAACTGACATTTCACTTCCCACCTGCATCTAGTGGCAGCTCGTGCACAGGACCATGGAAGGGCCCTCAGAGCCACGCTTCATTAAACCCCATGGGAGTGATAGTCTTGCGAGGCGCTGCTGTGGGTTTCCTGTTCTTGTTCTTTGCATTCCAATGCTGACCGATTCCTACGCCAACCACTGCCTTGAAACGACTACACAAAGCTCCCTCATAAAGCGTTATTACTGCCAGACTCCCTATCGTGGTAGTCCTGTCCAAACAAAACAATGCTGGGCTTTGCCTATTCCCATCTGAACAAAGCGTTCAAACTGAAGTCTGGCTTGCTTCTGCAGCCTTTCACAGCACCGGAAGGTGTGTGCCCTGCATGCAGAGGCACCACGAGGCGCGCGCAGAGAGCCTTGGCTGTCCTCGAGCGCAGATTGTTTGCTCTTCCGCCCTGCAGCCCGCGCGCCCCCCTGCAGCCCGCGCGCCCCCCAGCAGCCGATTTACCGCCGCGCCGCCTTCGGGGCACGGGCTGGCTTCACTTGTGATTAATCGTCTCTTTTCACTTCACGGACCAGGCGCCACTGCAGGCAGGTTTTTATTCGCACTAAATTGGCTGGTAATGGTGGCTCCAGACATCCAAATAATTGTAATTACGTGGGTGTCTTCTTGGCGCACTTGTGGGCCTAGGATGACAGCAGCGGGGCAGGGAAAGGGGGCTTCTTAAGGTAGACATGATGGAAGGCCGAGCTGTCCGAGCAGCCACGGAGGAGCACGCGGCATTCATGAAAAACACCCCGCTTGCATATTTAAATGAGAGGGCATTAGAATAATGGAGGCAGGAAACACAAGTGTCATCAGATTCACAGATTGTAGGAGGGAGGGGGCGCATTCCACCCATAGTTCTTCAAACTTTCACACATACTCGTTAAAAAAATTAAAAAAATTAAGGAGAGGCACCTCCACCCCCTTTCAACAGGACTAAACTTTGTGGAATCTGGAACCTGCTTCTGCGTAAACCATCCTCCACCAGGGCACATCTGGTAAATTGCTGTGGTGGGAGCACTAATACTAAACCCATAACACTATATAATAAACTAAAGGTTTGTGAATGGCTGAAAACAGGTAACAGGTGCTTTCGCCCACAGTCCAAGCGAAAAGTCGCCAAGAAAAGTTTGGACAACAAAATGTTCAATGGTGTTTTATATTCCCATATATCCTAGAATGGTAAATTGAGTACCATTAAATTTAGTAACAATACCATTTGTTATTTGCAGCGTTTAAAAACAATCAGACGTGCGGTGCTGACGCACTATAAAAAAATAAGTAATTATAGCTTTACTTTTAAAAAGACAAGTGCTGCAGTGACATGAATCACCCACACAGTTCTAAAGTGCATGACTGCACCCCATGCAGTTTTTGTCAAAAAAGAACATAATTTAATAAAAAACGGACTGCCTCTATCAATGACAGGCAGTGCTTTAAATGGGCCGGTACTCACCGGTACGGACTACCGGCACTTTTATATTTGTTCTCCTTGAGTACCGGGACCTTTCCTCGGTAAAGGAGAGTACCGGTACTCATAACGGCCCGGTTTTGATGCGTTTGGTGCAGCGCTCCATCCTTGGCAGGTCTTTCTGCACGGCCTACAATGGGTTAAAAAGCGCCTTTCAAACCAAGCTGAAGCCTGGGCTGCGCTGGTTCAAAAGCGCCAGCAGAGCAGCTCGCCTTCAGTAGAACACAGAGCTGCGTGTGTTATCTCTGGAGTGAAAGGTCGAGTATTGCTGCAGGGTCCCTTTCAGAGGGGTCTGAAGGTGACAAAAAAACCTGATTGGCGCGAGCGTGGGCCATATTGTTCAGGGACACAGCTTGTTAGTATGCCCATTGTTTTAATCGCGTGCAAATCTTTGCCCATCAACAATTTAAATGAGAGGGATTTGCATGAACAAAATCCCGGCCCTCTAGATTACATCAATGCATTCATGCTTTGAAGAAGAAAAAAACTGCAGCACTAACATAGCTCCGCCCCTTGCCCCGTCCCAAACTCCGCCCCCAATGTGCCACTATTTTTTTGGCGAGTACCTGCACTTATTTTTTTGCATTTAAAGCACTGATGACAGGCAAAAGCCAACTGATGGTGCTCCCCCTCGGTGTGACGATATCGTAGGGTGGACTTGGAAATGGGCAGACACCTATGCTACGCTCGCGAAGTTTGCGCTACTTCGCAACATGCAAATTGCACGTAGCACAGTGCGAACACACGTAGCGGTAATTTTTTGCTTGCTGCGTTCCTCAACGTCAAGTTGGCGACCGCGAGCAAGCAAAAAGACACCCCAGCGAGACTTTTTCCTTTTCGCGATCAGCAACATCAAGTTGGCGATCGCGAGCGTGGAAAATAAACCTCCTGGCAGGATTCTCAACGCGGGGAGGTCAGGTTTCTCATTGCGAGTGGTCGCGTATGCTCGCGACGAGAAACTACCAGTCCGCGTTGAGAAAGCTGCTGCTCGAGTAAAAATCTACTAGAGCGGCAGAAAACGACAGCTCGCACTGTGCAAGATGCCGTTTTCAATGATTGCACAGTGCGGACAAGCATCCGGGACTGTGCAATCATTGCGAACAGTGCACTACGCATAGCACTACGTCGCAAACTACGCCCAGGGTTAGAAATGGGCACCATACAGGTACTGAGCTCTTTAAAAAAACAAAGAGCGGACTGCTCTTTAAGTGATCAATCTATTGGACTGGACAAATACCATTGGTAGATTTAACGTCTAATCCTGATTTTGCCAATTTCCCAAAATATGCCGAAATGTAAATGTCATGGTACTTATAGAGCGCACTGTCACCAGACGGTCACCTTGCGATGTCGCCTATTCGGCTTCCTGCCGCTGATACTCATACCGCTGTGGAACCCCTCCTGGCTTTCCCTGTGAAGTGTCCACTCCTGGGCACCCCCAGGGTGAAGCCAGGCATCATTTGCGCTGTTGGGGCCGGTGTGGAGGCTAAGCAAGCTATTGCCCAGAGTTGCAGCGTGGGGCCCGTGATTAGAATAGGAACCGAGGCGAGAATTAACAGGTCCGAGGAAATTGAGCCCGAGACCCCGCCGAGGCGGGAATCGAACCCTCGTCCCAAGCCAGAACTCTGCATCAGGGTCTGCCGCTCTAACCATTGAGCCACACTCCCCCGCCGAACATGAAAACGAAATTATGAATCTGTGCAGGGCTCAAATACAGTGACATTTTGATGGGAAAAGAGATACCTGGCCTTCCATCACAATCACTGCCACCCCAGCCATGCTCTAGTTTAAAACTGTGAACCAAGAAACATGGATTTTAATCTTGGCCTCCCCACAGGCTAAATTATGTGTTCTTGGACTATCACATTTTGAACTTATTTATCTGCCCCTGATTTAAGTCCAATATTGTGAGTATTTAGAATCAACCTAAGAGCTCTAAGAGAGTGTGTGAGTACAATTTTAATCTGTATGGCAGCAATAACTGAAAAGCATAGCATAGGCAGGTAGGTAAAGAAATGGAAATTAAATTCTGCAAACCTAGGATGGAAGGTGGAGCAGGGGATGGAGGGTGGAGCAGGGGATGGAAGGTGATGCAGGGGGGGGGGGGGGGGGGGGGGTAACAGCACTAAAAAATGTAGAAGGGTGCTGAAAAACAATATCATCAAGTGGTGGATTACAGAATTATACTACCTTTAACTACAGTCAGCTGTGTTACATTTCACCTATTTACAATTTCTGGCTCAGGGAGACTAAATGCATTGCCTAGAATCACACAAGTGTCAATCCTGGGAGAATGCTGGGAACAGAACCCACCTCTCTAGAGTCCAAGAGCTGTACAGCAGCTACCAGATAACATCCTATTGTTTGAGAACACAGGGGAAAAAGAGCCCAGAAAAAATGGGGTAAATATCAACAAACAATTGCCACTTGCACTTTAGGACAACACGTGAAGACAGACATGATCAATGGTTGGTCAAGGCGTTGCTACTACAGGCACTAGACTACAGAACTTCCAAGTTACAAAATAACTAACACTTAATACTTAACCCCTTTGCCGCGGGGCTAATTCCCCCACGACGCGGGGGAAGGAGAGCCGCGCGTGGCGCCGTGGTGCTCGTGACGAGCTCAGCTCGTCACGCAGCACTATGGCGCTGTGCTAGTGACGAGCTGAGCTCATCATGACCACGCCCGTTTGAATGGAACGCCCAGCACAGCAAGGGAATTATCCCAGCATGGGTGTTCCGCGGAGGTCATGACAAGCTCAGCTCGTCATCAGCACAGCGCAACCGTGCCTCATGACGACACGCAAGAGGTTAAGTCATTCTGCCACCACCTTTCCAAACTCACTCAGACTTCCAGCCCAATAAGCCAAAGAAAACGAGATAAAACACAAGGGATCCCCAAGTATGTCAGACAAGAATCAAAGGTAAATTACAATAACACAAATACCAGTGGTTCACTGAAGACTTACTCAGTTACCTTTAACAAGTTAATGGAGACTCATCCACTGTGAATTAATCACAACTTCCAACCAATATTTTTACACCAGAAACATATACATAACTCATATAATGAGGCATTTCTTCAAATAAAGGCATCAGAGTGCTAAAACAATGAAGATGAACTCCACTAGATAGTATACAATGACAAATAATATGGTATGTGCATTTAATTTTCTTGGTATCAAATTTGATAAAAATGTAATGTAATTGGCAAAAACTGTATTACAGCCCTAATAACAAATCTATTATAAATAGAAGATTTCTAAAAGATATGGAGGATTGTAGACACTCCCTTTAATTATTATATTTAGGAATTTGTCTTAAGGTAAAAGGATGAAACCCTATTTGTGTTACTTAGTCATGAATTTCGTAGATTAATTTTTCACCTAGGAGCAGATGGTCTTCTACTTAACAAAATACAGCAAAATAGAAGAATAGAAAAAGTGATGCCACCTGTCTATTGTGTAGTATATATGTGCCAGGTTTGAAACAGGTTCTATTTCTGTCTAATAAAAGATGCTGTTATGTTAAAAAAAAGTGTTGAACAATGTGCTAAATGCAAATCATGCATTAGCTTTAGTTCTTAAACCAAAAACTCCAACAAATCCTACAATTGTTAAAAAGTGTTAAAAGGTGTGTGAATTATATTTATAGCATTATTTTTGTATTGTTTGTTGTACGTCTTAACCCCTTCCCTGCTTATGACGGAACCACGCCGTCATGAGCCACAGCCGGCGTGTGCTCATGACGGCGTGGTTCCGTCATGCTGCGGGCGAATTAGTGAGTGGGCGGAGTCGTGACGGAACCACGCAGTCATGAGCACAGGTCGCCCGTGACTCATGACGGTGTGGTTCCGTCACGAGCATGGCGGCGCTGCGCGCAAACCCCAACCACCCAGCGCCACAGCGGAATCACGGCCAGGGGTTAATGCAGTTTTATCAAACAAAATTTAGTATAAAGTAAGGCTTGGTCTATGATATGAGTGGATCAGGGAGGCTGGAATCCGATTTGGAACAGCTACATATTAATTAGGCTTTGTAGTACCGTCTTTAGAGTGAAGTACTACAACTGGATCATGTGCCCCCTGTCTCTCATGCCTCTTTTGTAGCATATCTTGAATGTTGCTCATAGTACCGGCTGTCTGGTGCGTGGCCTGACACGTGCTACCTCCCTTCAGTTTCAAAGTCAATGTGCTAAGAGAGCCTAATTCTGGGAAAAGGTGATTGGAGTGCTTGCCAATAGCTTTGTCTGAGAGTTGGGAAGGTTTTCCTGTTGTTCCAGCCGTGTCTCCTTCAGATCAAGGAACGGGGCAAGATGTAGAGTAGGTCCGTCAGAGTGATGATGGTTAACAATAACTGGCCATCAGTTGAAAATCATATTGTCCTTATTTTTAAGGACAGGCTTGGGGGCCAGAAGAACTGGTGCAAAAACAGAAAGGAACGGGTCTCAGTAACATCAAACTTACAAAGTTGGTAGGCAGTTTACCTGCTTGGAAACAACTTGATGGATATAACACTTTAACATGGAGATCTGAGGTCACATTGATCATTGGTCTGGGGTAACATCAATACATCTTCTGGAAATGGGTTCTTCAGCTAACAAGGATTTGTTTAAAAGCGAGAGGGGCTGCAGAACACTGGTATAGCAACACAGTATGTGCCAACTACACAGAAGCCATGACAGTGAGTTTGTTTTCCAAAATGTTGCAGGCTCTATATCTTTAAGAGATAAAATTATAAATGTAAACAGCGCACTTGGACATGATTCACTCCTTCTTTCAGATACCAACGTAACCATATATATATCACATTCAATCAAAGCAGCGCGAATCAGAAACTCTGGGTGCAGAGCCCAATGCTCATAAGACATTGTGCTAAAACACTCAACCTATGTTCAGTTCCTGACACATCTGACCTCATCGACTGACTTCCCACCCACACCAGGATAGGGGCTGGAAAAAGCATGGAAGCACCAAAACAAGTACAAAAGTCAAATCCGTAGTGGCGGGCATGCACATGAACCACTTATAACTCCGACCAAAACAGTACTGGAATGCTCATCAAATCAAAATAAACTGATTTGATTGGTCCAAACAAAATGAAAGTTGTACCCAAGAAACAACCACTGGTTTGTTAATATTGCCTTCTGCACAGAAACAGCAGAATGAATAGACCTTTTGAGATAGCACCTGTTCCTTTTGAAGACTAGGTTTTAAAACGATTACCTGATGATCATTTAATAGGGGTAAATCGTGCAGATTTGCTGTCTCTGAAATTATGTTGGTGAGGATCAAACTGCTGGCTTGCTGGTGAAGATGACACGGCGGCTTCGGAAAAATAAACCTGTACTGGCGATACTAGGGATGCGCCAAAAAAATTTCATCCATATAATGAAAGTAATCAACAAAAACAAGGAGGAAAAAAGGAGGAAAAAAGGGCTGCAACACAGCAGCAGGTCCTACAAACAAAGCACTGATTAAATTTCGGGTTTACACCTGCCTCCATTAGATAACTGTCCATTTGGAATCAACTCTGGCCATGACACTACCCTTCCTCAAAAAAAGACAAAAGAGAAGGGCAGCAAAAAATAAAATAATACGTAGGCAAGTGGGAATGAGAAGGAAATAACAGCAGACACAGAAGAGAATTCACTATGGGACATTCAACAGAGATCCAAGAATCAGTGAAAATATCTCACAGGCTATTAGATGCTAAAGCAAAATATCCTGCACTCTGACATCTATAACTATCGATGTCAACCCCCTCTGGTGAGGAACTAAAGTTTGCCATTTTTGGCTGGCAACGAAGTAGTGTACAATTTCAAGAAAAGGGCCTCTATGCAGGTGAACACAAAGACTGGTACCCAGCATGCATGGCATTTTAAAATGGCTGCCTCTCAGTCCTATTCACTTAAAACACTCCCTCTACTTTCATATAGTCGTATTCTTTTACTTAAATAGTGTCCCCTTTATTCACACACCGCTTTTGAGAGATCTGAACCAAATAAATGACATGCTAAATGTAGTGGGTCCTGGTGGCCAACTTTATTGAGAGAAGTGCAGTAATATTGGTCCCGAACTATTTTTTTCTGTGCTAAACACAAGAAAATCTAAATGAAGGGGATCCTCACAGTCAACTGTATTGAGAACAAAGCTATGAGTTCAAGGGTGAAAGGCACTTTCCTTGTACTTCAAAAGGATAAGGGGACACCCGGATTTAAACATGAGACTTTGAAGTTATTCCACTGCTAAAATGGATGTCTACAGCGGTCAAGTCAAGAACATTCATTTGCTGAAATAATGTCATGGTCTATTTAAACAAGCGCTCATGCATGTTTGTGTAATTAGAATTAATATCCTTGTTCGACTAATTATTTGTGTTACATTTTGATGGCAAGTGGTCGACAAACGGCACAGACAGTGGCATCGTTGGTGGTGAGATTTATTTGTAGAGTAACAGTGCTGAGTGTGTCCTCCATGAGGAGCGGCACAGTCTTTTGGGGCCCTAGATGTCTTAATTGCAACCTAAAGTGGATGCCTATTGACAAAGATCAATCTCCGAGACGGCAACCTAACTAGCAAGTGCTCCACAAACACAGGATATGCCTTGGCAAGCCAGGTCTTTTCCTCTTGTACCTCTTGAGGTCACCACTTTTGCCTTCTGAAGTGATCAGACCATGTTAACTAAGACTCAATATCAAAGTAAAAAGAACTGAGAGAAAATATGGTTTAATACACACACTCCCGACCATATCAATAAACCCAAAATGTACTGTTCCAAGATGAGGGTCCAGATTATTACATTAGGTATCTGGGCTCTACCTGGTCATAGGAAGCATTTATTTCTCCAAGCACAAGCCCTCCCCCTCCAAACGGTGGCATGTTTCATTATTGAGCTGTGCTCCTTGTTAGGCTGGCACTGCAATGCTGAATGGGCCCCTCCAGAGGGCTCTTTGCTGGAGATCTTTTTTAGGTTTCGGCCTTATAGGTTGCAATTGAGCAGCCCAATTTCCTCCAGGGTTTATAATGGTGAAAATGCTGGTGCTTCAAGAAATAAAAGCTTTCTGTGACCTAGGCCTGGATACTTAATATAGTAACCTAGAACCTCATGTCGGAATGGTATAGGTTATCTAAGAATCAGCCAGAATCGGGTAAGACAATCTACAGATTATGTTGTATACAAGCCCATTCCAGGCTCTGAACGTTCCAAGAAACATGCCCCCTTATGTACTTTCATCAGCCTTTCGCTTATCTATAAGCACCCTCCACTTCGGTTGAGCAGCCGCCCTAAAATACAAGATGAGGCGGTTTAAGACCTGAGGAAGGGATCCTTAGCTTCAATAAACGATGGCTGCTAGCTGTAGAACAGAACGTATTTGGATTAGGGTGCTTCCTCATTTGTGGAGAACATAGTATGAGTCCCCTGACTATAAACCCTGCATCTTTCTCCCAGGTCAATGCTTGACCCAGGATACAGTACAGTGCGCATGCATGGCCGTGAGCCTGCAACACGTTCCTTGCAATTTATGTAACAAAATTGAGCCCTTAAAGAGAAAATAAGAGCCCTCGATGGACTGCACGCTTAGCAAGCAACGTAACGAACCCATTACGGGCAATTGATAAAAATGATCCGAGTCCAAAGATCCCATATGGCTTATGCGTCTCTTTCTAACAAATATGTATTTTTAATTTTAACCTGACAGTGAGAGAACCACTGCCATTTGCACCCAAGCTCACTACCTGGGCGAGAGACGTCGCTGCACCGACCCAAACGGGTCTAATGAAATGTCAATCCATTAAGCTCCCTCCATTTGCAGGCCGAGGAGGTAGCATTTCCGGGCAAATTGCTGCTTTCGAGTCCGAGAGGCCGTCATTAGGGTGCGCGGTGCTCGGATCCGGTGCCAGTCACGGCGGCGCTCCCGGCCTGACCCGGCGCCCCCGGTGCCGGGCGTCCGGGCAGCCCGCTCCATTAGCGGCGGGGATTCAGCCGTCATTAGCCAGGCGAGGCACCCTCCTCCGTGTTGTCAAACCGCAATCAGGCGGGTCGCAGGTGAAGAATAAATACCTTCAGAACAAGCCCAATTACACCATTTACATTTCATTACCCACCCTGCCTAATCTGACGCGGGCCGTCCGCGTTCGCTGGCTTAATAAACAGTATTTCTGATGAATTAATAGGCTCTCCAAAACATGCTAATTACCGTCTTCTGCATGCAATCTGCAAGACTGATTTTTTTAAAGTTGATATTTCCCCTCCCCTTTCGCGCCAACCCCTTTTAACAACAGCCACCCCGCCACTAAACTGCAGCTTTAACTTCCCATCAAGAGGGTCTGGGAAGGCTTAATTGGTTTGCAGATCTGGAGTTAATGCGTTTCGCTCGCGACAGAGGTTAGCTTATGTAAAGAATGATATACAGCGAGGGACTTTAGGCCCCTAAGTTGTGCGAAGCTCCAGAGGGAGACGACAGCCGGGAACAGCTGGTGAATAGTAATTACACACCCGGTGCAGGCGTCAGCGCGAGACTTCGCCATGGCAACAGCGGTCCAATAGAATGCCCCCATAGAGGTCTCCGGCTCGCGGGGTCTACGGAGCTGGGGAGTGTGTGTGTGTGTGTGTGTGTGTGTGTGTGTGTGTGTGTGTGTGTGTGTGTGAGGGGCATGGATCAGGCCCCCTGCGAAACACTGATGTTCTCCTGCGTTGACGAGAACTATGGGGTTAGAAGATGTTTGATACACAATTTTTAACGCTACTCAGAAGAGAAAGCATTCATGCTTCAATGTATAAAAAACTTTTAAAAACCAGAACCATCCAATGGAATCACAATCATGCCCCTCCCATTACAATCCCAATCAAAGCTAGCGAGGGTGCATATGTCATGGCCATGGCTACCACTGCTGAGGCCGGCAGCTGCGCAATGTGCTTTTAAGAGGTGTCATGGAGAGCTGTCAGACTTTTAATCTAATACTCTGTGCAAGGGGGCCACGGTGCCAGTAGACATTCTAATATTAAGAGGTTTTAGTGAAAGAACCAAATTGCAGTCTCCAGGACTGAACTGCTCCTGTGCCCCCTTGCTGTGGGAGTATGCCCTTCCTGGAACGCGTCTACACCGGACTGCGAGACACGCCAGAGGACTTTAGGGGCCCTTACCATTTCTGTGGTCTGCTCCGACCTAGAAAGATTTAATTCCACAGCCTACAGAACGGCTTATGGAGGGGACATTTAGCCGCCTCCAAACCACGGGCTCGAAGAATAATTTTCTTCCTTGTTCTGATGCACTGGAAAGCCCCCCAACAGGAAATCGGAAAATAAGACAACTTGTTGAGATGCTGGTCTTTGATATCCTCTGTCCTTGTAGTTGGGTTTTGTGTGCTTCAGAGTCTGCCTCTTGACCAGGAGGCATTCTCATGCAACACACCAATACACTGTAGCACCAGGGTATAAAGGGTAGTCTATGCTAGGCAACCGCATTAGACCAGTTGGTCACTGCAGCTCCTAGAAGTCTAGATGTACACATACTCTCCTGAAGGCCATAAACTGCACAATGACAACCATGGAACACCTCCACTTCCAGATCCAGAACAACCCCTCCCTCCACGACACACTCGTCTGCAGGCCCCCGGCCCATCCCTCAAAGACGCCATTGTAGACCTCATCGCACCCCAGGCTCTCACATCCACCAATTACATCCCCCTCGGCGACCTCAACTTCCATCTGGACAAACCCAGTGACCAAAACCCTGCATCCCTACTGCCAACATCGGACTCAAGCAGCTAGTCACCGCACCAACCCACACAGCCGACACATGCTCGACCCCATTTTCTCCGTCAGTGGTAAGTTCACCAACACCCACACCACCGAACTCCTCTGGACCAACCACCACTGCGTACATCTCACCTTCGCCACGCCCAAGGCACAGCCACCGCCCTCATCTCCCCACCCGCCAAAACTGAAACAAGGCCACCGAAGAACGTCTCATTGACTTCCTCAGCACAACCACTCCGCCAACACCAACAGACGCCAACACTGCATAGCGCAACCTTCACCAATGGACGTCCAACTGCGCCAACACTCTGGCACCCCTCAAGAAGACACCAGGCAAGCAACACTCGTAGAAAGCCAGCTTGTTCACCCCTCCCCTCCAAGAGTCCAGGCGCATCTGCAGACTTCTGGAGAAGAGCTGGAGAACAACAAAACTCCGGAAACCCACGCAACCTTCAAATCCGCTGTCAACCCACACCACCTTCTCTTCAAAACCACAAAGAAAACGGCCTTCCAAGACAGAAACAACGCCACAGACGTACCACCTCCCAAGACCTCTGCAACTAACTCCGCTTCTTCTTCCACCACAAGATCAGGCAGATCTAGGACAGCTTCGACAACCAAGACCCTGCCACTACACCCGCCACACCCCAACAGATCATGCTCAACTGGACTCCGCTCACCCCCAGACAACACACTCAAGACTATGCAGAGCATAGTGCTCCCAGCATCACCTATTATTTAAATCAGGCACACCAACGTCAGCATCATGACCAAGATTTGTGGTGTCCAAGGTGTAGATCCAAGAGGCATAAAACAGATAAACGCTGCTCCCGGGGGTGAAAACAGACTATGGCTGTTCAACACGGGCACAGGAGGAGCAACAGACACATACTAGGGCTGCCCAACAGTGGTCCAGCTGGTGCTTACAGTCATACGCTGGGCTTTCCAACACAGGTCCAGGGTGAGCTAAAGACACACACCAGGGCCAACTTTAGTGCCGATAGCGCCTAGTGCAAGTCTTTTTTGGCACCACCCCAAACAGATCTCCTTCTCCACAGATTCCCCCACTACTACCTTCCAACAGCGACCCTCATCACTCCATAGCCCCTCTCTTACATACATTTAATTTGTTTTGTTTTATAGCGCTACTCATACCAGTGTACGGTGTCCGAGCACTTAACATTGCACACACATTATACAGAGACACTTAATCATACATGTGTAAATCAGTCTATAGGAGATGTTACATAAGATAAGGAGGGTTACAACGTGCAGGAATTGCAGGCCAATCCATACCAGTAGGCAGTAGAGTGTTTGGTCTGGAGAAGCACAAAATCAGAATTAAAATGTAATGCAGTGGTTGGTTTTGGCTTTACTAATAAAAATGCATGCCTACCCAAATTAACCCATTTAGCAACATTATGATAATAAAAGACTGGTGTTAAAAAAACATAACATTCTAACCTATACCTTCAGTTTGCATGCAACTCTGTGAGAATAGTTCACAGGTCATTGTGCAAATTATGAACTGCAAGTATCAAAAAGATCTGTAACCAAAGAAGTAACATTGGACTTTCGGCATATAAAACTGCTCTGTGATCTGCATGGTACATGTTCTTTGCAGCAGGCATATGAACCCTCTGTGCTACTTTATGAGGAGTCAAAACTGCCACTAGACAAAACTGCGATCAATCTCCAGCAGGAACATTAATCACCAGAGTTGCCTTGGCATTTATACTGTTGCCTGAAAACTGCTGGACACACAAGGAAATCTGCATAAGGTACTTTTAAACCCATAAGTTATTTTTCAATGCAGCACCCTCGAGTTCAGCGCCAGGTGTTGCTGCACCGGTCGCACCTCTCCAATGCAGGTTCAAGAGGCTGCTGGCCACAAACATGTACCATGGATGTTAAATAGAAATCTAATGGAGCCTGATCCATACCAAAGATTTAGCTTCTCCAAACACAAATTATTTACCTCAATGGAAACCATTTACACAGTCAGTAATTATCTTGAAAATATGTGAATCAGGACAGATCACAATTGAGCATTCCACTCCGTCACTCTTCCTGTAATATTCTTTCCTTAGCTGCCCTTGATGAACAAACGTACTTCATGTGGCCACTGTGTCACCACACTCCATGTAGATAGCACAGACAAATCAATGTTATTTAGCCAACATTTTGAAATGCTGTGGTCACCAGAAGGCAGGGAAATTCCAGTTTCTGCCAGCTGCATCTAGGTTTCCCTCCTAATGTATAAATGATTGCCCCTGAAGTGAGACTCTGTGAAAATACTATAGTACCAGCCATTATCTCACGTTTTTACACTTAGAAATGCCTTAAATATCCGCGTTCTCAATTCATGAAAGAGTTGGCATATATTGGAATTTTATGTACTTTTTAGCTATTGCTGATCCCATTACGCAAAAGCTCTGATAACATTCTTTAGTCTTGACCTCATCCACAGGAAGATGAAGGTCAAGGACCTCTGCTGCCCACGCATCACGGTGGTGAAGGATGCACTTATATGTGCACTGCGTCGTCACTTCTGATGTGGACATTGCCGACACTGAGCCAATCGACACCACTTACTGGCACGCAGAGGTACTGCTCAATATATTCTGGGTCCAGTCTGACATCTGTGGAATATGCTAAACTGAGAAATATACTGTTAGAAGTCTGTATCAGAAGTTTACAATTCAATAGCCTGCCCACAGTATATCATTAGTTTTTTTTGTCGTTGCTCTCATTTGCAGTGTTTCAATGGCTTAGCTCCTATAGGTTTCCCTTCCTTTCTTGTGTTAACTTCTCCATGGAGCACCGACCAAGTACATGTGTTCTTCCTCGTCTTTTTGCAATGCACCATTTAAAATTTTTTAAAAGCATTTGGTATTATTCCTGGATGTGCAATGTGCTTTGCTACTTTTAACACAGGCCTACGGCTTATGTGGCTTTCACCCTCTCTGCTGTCTCTATTTATGTCTTAGTTACTTACACAGACTACTGTACTACTCTATGCCACTACAATCAATGACACTATGTCACTCTACCACACCCCACTCTATGACACACCACTCCACTCCACCACTCCACAAGAGTCTATGCCACTTCACGGCACTCCGCACCACCCAATGCCACTATACGGCACTCCATTACACACCACTCTACTCTATCCCAGTCCACTCGATTCCACTCTACCGTATGAAGCTTCACTCTACGCCACACTATGCAACTACCCTCTACACCAGTGGTTCCCAAACTTTTGACTCCTGAGGACCCCCATTGAGTCACCACTGGAAGCCGGGGACCCCCAAGCAATTTGTATGAGTTAAATTTCAAATATTAAAACAGTAATTCAAAAAAAAATACACACGTGTGCACACAAAACAAATACTCAAAGTACTTAGGGGCAGATTTACAATAAGTGACGCATCCATGCATATCAGCAGGGATGCGGCACTTATTGTGCGCCATGCCTCCGCCACCATTGATGCGCCGCATTTACAATGCTGCGCCTCATGGGGCAAAAAAGCACAGATGCATGACGCATCTGTGCCGTAAAGGTGGCGCATTGCTGGAGTTGCGTCGTAAGCGCGACACAGCTCCAGCAATGCTCTGGGGGGCTGAATCTTGTTAATGCTGCGTCAATCCTTATGCCTGCTTCAAGCAGGCGCAGGGTTTAGGCGCAGGGTTTTGACGCAGCATTGCCCCCAAAGTGACTGAGTGAAATCTTGTAGATTTCACTCAGCCACTTTTAGGAGGCGTTCCTGCGCCAGAACGCCTCCTTCTGGCGCAGGGCTTTACAACTTGGCGCATCTCTCAGATGCGTCACGAAGTAAATACCCTGCACCATGGCGCATATTTTGCATCGGCGCTGCATCACGAAAGTGACGCAACGGTGGCGTAAAAGAGGAGCTAGGGGCTTGCAAATCTGCCCTAAGGATTTTGGGGCCAGATGTACAACCATTTCATTTAGTGCCTCGCAATTGGCGACACATTGCGAGTGGCAAATTGCAAGTCGCTAAATGAAATGTACAACAGTGTGTTTAACACTGTTTCGGATTCCCAATGGGGTAGCAAATTGCGAGGTTCATTAATATTAATGAGCCTCTCGCAATTTGCGAGCCTATTGGAAATGCCAGCCCTCCTAGGTATGGTGCCTGCTGGGCTCTGCAGGCCACCATGTCTGGAACTGCTCTTAAATAAAGCAGTTTAAAACAGAAAATGCAGCCCATTTAACATGCATTTAAAAAAAAAAGAAAATGAAACGTTTTCGTTTCAATTTCTAAGGGCAGGCAGAGGTCCCTGGCACCACTGCCTGCCCTTAAAAAATAATTTTGCATGCATTTGCTAAGGGGAAGGGGTCCCCTTTACAAATGCATTACCATCTACTTGAAGTAAGTGGTAATTGCGAGTGTTTTGCGACCGCAAAACATTTGTACATGGTTTTAAGACTCGCTATTTGGAAGGGAATGCCCCTTCCAAATTGCAAGTTGCAAAACCTATTTAGCGAGTCGCAAACAAATTGGGACTCGCAAAATAGGCAATGTACATGCCCCAATACGTTTTTGCATGTGAAAGCGGGTTCACGAACCCGCTCACGCATATAAAAACGGATCGTACATCTGGCCCTTAGTATTTTATATTGAAGTAATAGCTCCTCTGTCACATGTATTTCATTTGTTTTGTAGCATCTCTCATACCATTGCAGGATGTCAAAGCACTTTACATCACACACATATAGAGACATTGAATCGTACATGTAAATCAGTGTGTATATAAAATGTTTAAAAAGTGCTTGGTCTGGAAAAGCACAAACTCAGGATTCAGAACATAACACAGAAGCTAGCACTGACTTTACATTAAAAATGTATTTCCACCCAAATAAATCTTTTTAGGAGCATCAGGATAATGAATAACTGGGAAAAAACATAAGTTACTAACTGATATCATGCAGTTTGCATGCAGCTCTTTGATGACAGTTTATAGGCCCCTCTGCTACATTACGAATGTCACTTATGAAGTGCACAGTAACAAAAGAATCTCTGTGACGAAAGCAGTAACCACGAACTTATGCACATAAAATGCTGCTTTTTAAAATGCATGTTACACATTCTTTGCAGTAAGCACATTAACCCACTGTGCTACATTAGTTAAGTCAAAGCTGCCACTAAACAAAACTCTCCTCATGCTCCAGCAGGTACATTAATTACTGGCTTAATCTTGACACTTTTATTGCTGCTGGAAAGCTGCTAATTATACAAGAAACTTTTCTGAGCTTTTAAAACTGTTGCCTGCGGACCCCCTGGGAATGTGTCACGGACCCCTGGGGGTCCGCGGACCACAGTTTGGGAAACACTGCTCTACACCATTCTACCGTACGCCACAACACTCCATTCCATGCCACTCCACTGTATGCAATCTACTCCACTCTCCTCTCTGCTATGAACTTTTAGCTCTGCTTTACAGCAGCCATGCGGTTGTAAAGCATGGGTAAAAGACATTGGCAAAGGTATTATTTCTCAATTGGTGAAACCGATTGGCTTTGCCAATGCTTTTTACACCATAAATGCACAGTTGCTATCATAGGGCAGATGTAAAGAGGAGTCGAAAATATATAATGCGTAAACATACTACTAACTTTATGGAAAATAAACACCGCTTCTTTGAAGTAGCAGGACAACTATATTTGGCTCTCCGGAGCCTAAGATAAATAAATATACATTGATTACACGGACTCTTCTAAATACATGTGATCTCCATCCTGTCCCTTAAGATCCCCAGCTTATCTTTCACTAGTACTACCTCTCCGCCCTTCTTCCTTAAAACATGGACAGTGAAAAGATGGAGAGATCTGGGCGAAATTCAGAACTGAAAGCTTATACAGACCTTAAATAAAGATCAAATTGAATGCAGGAAACAGAGATACGTAGGATAACTTTCATAAATACTAGATGCGGCAGCACTTCCCATTCCTAGTCTTATTGCGCCATATCACATCTTATCTGCCATTCAGCTGAGGGTTTAACCGCAGCTCACCCCTGTCACATGAAAAAAGAATGACGGAATTCAAGTAACTCGGAGCGACAGCTTAAAGTGCAAAATGATGTGAACAAGGCTCCTCTAACCTGGAGTCGGAGATAATCCCTAGGAGAAAGGCACTGCCGAAAGAACAAACAAGCCCAAGCCCTTCCAAAAGCACTGCAAGGCGTGTATTTGTTCCTTTTGCCTTTTCAAATATGGAATTTGTAGGCGGGAAGTAATGGAATTTATACCTCTATGCTTTTTGCTGCTGGGCTCTCGGCAGAGTCGTGCCATATTGAACACTGGGATTGTCCCATCGGACTTGGCTAACGTCTGTCAGCCATCAAGACAGCTGCTCACAGGAGGCGCTGGGAGCACCAGGCTCGTGGATATTAGCATAAACAGATGTCAAATGCCACTTTGCCTGAATAGCTCACACCCACACAAGGCTCACTCCGACAGAGAGGCTGCCAGCCCTTGTGCTCGCCGTTTCTACTTCTCGGGTGGAAATAAGGGCCATATTTGGTGGCAGAAGGCCTCCAAAAGCTTCTCCCATAAGAGAACATCAGCAGTTGCAAGGCCCATATGTGTTGTTCAGAAAAAGCTCAGGCTCAAAGTTGTTTTGACAGAAGGAAAACCTTAAGTCTTGGCAACACAAGTAAAATGTCATACAAAGCTCGATCAAAGAAGTGAACATGTTCACAAATATCCGATCCGCAGCTCTGCCCTGTGCAGCTATTAGCCAGTCTACGCCATCTGTTGACGGGGATATGGGAAGTGAGGCTGGGGGCTTCTTTGGGCTAAACCCAGAGACACAACCATCCCTGGTGTGGGAGGAGAAATTTGATAGGTTGTCAACTATTGCTGGGTCAGCTCAAGGTGAATCTCTCACAAAAAAATATCTCTTATTGAAGGAAATTCAAAGCTGGGGCGATAGAAGTATAAATTGTCACCGAATTTCAAACTTTGGATTTTGATGACAGAAAGGCAAGAAAGCACTTTAAGGGAAGGCAATAAACATCGGTTCCCCAAAATTTGATTGGCTACGGGCAGGTAAAGAAAATAATCATATATAAACCAAAAAACAAAGGACCCCCATCCCCCTTCTGTAGACCATGTAATCATATGCACACTCCTGTGGTTATTATAAAGGGGGGGTAGAACCCATGCAATCGTGGGGACCTGGGCGTCAAGTGGTAAATATATAGAGGGGTCCCCGTGAGAAGGAATTATTTATACACAAACAATAAAAATTCCAAGAAAACTAAGATAGTACTCAAAGGAAAAAAGATGTTGTCATTTATTCAACAACACAGGATAACAATTTAAAGCAATATTTGCAATCATTTAGAAGTAAAACGAGAAATCGAAAAAATGAAAAGGCCCCAAGAAAGGGAGGGAAAGAGGTGTGCTCAAAGGCTGTGTGAAAGATTATAAAGATAGTACACAGACTTAAACATAATGTACATATATCCCAAGATCAACAAAGAATTACAAATTATTCCAAGAAACCAAAACGGCCTACATCAATTAAGGCAAGTATTTGGGCAAGTATTACAAAAGAGGTGGGGCATTCCACGGTCACATGTATAAATCAATCACATACAGGAAATGTGCCGGATGTCCCAAAATGAAGTGGTGTCGACGTTTCGACCCCTGTTTGTAGGATAAATTCAGTCCTTTGCCGGGGTCTTCATCAGGACCGTAGTAGTGGGGGAAGGGACGAAGAGGGGCCGTCCTATCTGAAAAATGTAAACCCATGTCAGGGGATGGAGTATAAACTTTAAAAACTAAACAGTCTTTGTACTGTACACCAAGGAGGTGACTTAGTTAAAACCAAACTAAAAGCCTCCTGTGGTTGGTGAGAAAAATGCAAATCAATTTTCTAATATTTTCTTTGTATAAATATAAATAAATAATATATGCAAAAAATTGTTTTGATATCATTTTATACATATATATATATATATATATATATATATATATACGCACACACACATATCTATATCATACAAAATACCTTATATATTCCTCACAATCATAAAATCCATAAAGAAATCGTACCATCATTCAGAACAACTTAAAAACCCATGTAATCCTAAGCCAAGTTTAGATATAAACCAATAATAAAAATACTCCCCATTAAAATGGGTGGTCGAGGTTAATGGGACACACAAACACCTCTAAGTCACAGTGCTGTAAACCACAGAGTAGTTGACATCACTTTTTGCATCTGGAACTTTCAAATTATGCTTGTATACCCTTGTGTGTTCTGTCATTTGGGTACTTTGATGCTACCTTTTACATGACAAATTATACAATTAGTGTGACTTGTGCAGAAGTCTAACAACATTTCTGTCGTTAAATTTGCAATTTGACCTTCTCACAATCTACCAATAATGTCTCACTCGTGGATTTTGATATGAAATAAATAAATGACCTGCCAATATCTGTGCCAAATGATCTCCAAGATTAAGGAATCCAGGATGCACTTGAACCATACACGTTCTCATTCCGGAGCAGAGAGAATTGGCAAGTGTGCAGGAACCCTTCTGGAGATGCTCCCTTAACTAGAAAAATAATGTGGATGGGGAGTATTTTCGTCCAGATGGTGGCATTGTTCAGCAATTCAAAATATGGTCACATCTCCATTTTAACCAGAATACCACCCACTCATTATAATACGACAAACGCCATTTTCCAGAATATTTTGACATTCAAGGTATTTAAAGTAGGGAGCCTCATCCAATTTACACCTCGGACAGTTTGAAGATAGAATGAGGATGCAATTTTTGCCAAACGAAAGTTGTGAAATATGTCCTATTTAAATATTTAAAGTGGATGGGCACAAATGGAAGTTTCTTGTTGCTGTTCTAATATACAATATTGTCCTGTTTCATTTAAAATCGGTAACCCATGGGCACCCTTGGGTCACTGCTAGCAGTTCCAGGTGGGTACTAGATACCATGGTCTACCCAGAAATGCTATTAATGTACCATGTGTCACCCTGGACAGGCTGGTATGCTACATGAAGTGCCATGCTTATGTAGCCGACCATGCCCTAACTTCTTCAAAAGTACTTAAGAGTATCCCTCACATACATTTCCCATTGTTTAGCCAATGTCATTCCACCCATTCACTTTAGTCTCCCGGTACTGCTTGAGAGCCTCCTGGAGTCAACAGAAAAGCGCCTGATTTGAGATTGGAATCTGTTTTTATGACTAACCTAAATACCCAGCCTCACTATTGTGCCATAAAAGAAACAAAATAAGAAATCCCAGGGCCCACTACCTACAGAGCAAGAAACAAGCACTTTAAGTGCAAGTCTCCATGGTAACCATGTCCTAATCCATGTTCCCTTGCGTACGTCTTGGAGAGCCAATACGGAAGGAGCAGGGACGCCAGGTAGTAGCATTCTATATCTGGTTCCCCATTTCAGCATTATCACATAGCAATTTCCAGAGTGCTCAGTGGATTCTAGGTCAAACCCAGGCCATTTAAAGGATGTATGTACACTAGCTGGTTCTCATAAAACACTGCAAGGGATCAAGCACAATATACTTGGAAAGACAAACCTGTGCAACTCCACCACATTTCTTAAAGCTATTCTGTCCATCATGTACCAATTTTGACCACAATGACAGATTCTTACATTTAAGCTAGCGTGTGATATATATTTCATTTGATGGAGCTGTCTCGGTTAAGCATTACTCTAATTTCCATATATTAAAAAAAAAAAAACAATAGTCACAGATTGGGGAAGGTGATCTTCCCTTTGCGGGCCCACACACCCAAGGGGAACAGTTGAGATAGAGACAAATTGGTCCAAAGCTCAAAATGACTGCCATTTTCATCTAGGATCTGTAACAGAAAAGGAACAGAGACACCAGTATCTTGGGTATACTAAGGTGCAGTGGCGTCACTAGGGGGGTGCGGGGGTGCGGCCCGCACCGGGTGACACCAACACATGGGGTGACACCAATCTGCACTGCAGCCTCGCCTCTGCTCTTACCTTTACTGTCGCTCCCTGTGCAAGCTTGTTCCTCATGCTGTTCACACTCGCCTGCGTCTCGCAGAAGATCTGCAATGCTTGACTGCAATTTTCTTTGCTCACAAGGCAACTCTATAGTAGCCTAGCTCATCTGAGGGTGCATGGTTTCCTATTTTTCAGTATCTTGCAGTCTTCAGTTTTCCAGTGAACCAGTTCCAAATTTCAGCTTGCTCTTCACTACAGTGCCACCTGTTGCTCGCACTCTTGTTTATACAAATCAAGGGTAGACAGATGGAGTAAGAGAGAGAGGGAGACAGAGGGAGCTAGAGGGAGTAATACAGAGAGAGGGAGCTAGAGAGAGCAAGACAGAGAGAGAGGGAGCAAGAGGGAGTAACAAAGGGAGAGAGGGAGCTAGAGAGAGTAAGACAGAGACAGAGGGAGATAAAGGGAGTAAGAGAGAGAGGGAGCTAGAGGGAGTAAGACAGAGAGAGAGAGAGAAAGACAGAGAGAGAGGGAGCTAGAGTGAGAAAGACAGAGAGAGGGAGACAGAGGTAGCTAGAGGAAGTAAGACAGAGAGAGAGGGAGCTAGACAGAGAGAGGGAGCTAGAGGGAGTAAGATAGAGAGAGGGGGAGCTAGAGGGAGCAAGACAGAGAGAGAGGGAGCTAGAGGGAGTAAGACAGAGAGAGGGAGCTAGAGGGAGTAAGATAGAGAGAGGGGGAGCTAGAGGGATCAAGACAGAGAGAGAGGGAGCTAGAGGGAATAAGAGAGAGGGAGCTAGAGGGAGCAAGACAGACAGAGAGGGAGCTAGAGGGAGTAAGACAGAGAGAGGGAACTAGAGAGAGCAAGACAGAGAGAGAGGGAGCTAGAGGGAGTAAGAGAGAGAGAGGGAGCTAGAGGGAGTAAGACAGAGAGAGGGAGACAGACAGAGGGAGCTAGAGGGAGCAAGACAGAGAGAGAGGGAGCTAGACAGAAAGAGGGAGCTAGAGGGAGTAAGACAGAGAGAGAGTGAGCTAGAGGGCGCTAGACAGAGAGAGGGAGCTAGAGGGAGTAAGAGAGAGAGAGGGAGCTAGAGGGAGCAAGACAGAGTGAGAGGGAGCTAGAGGGAGTAAGACAGACAGAGAGAGAGAGCTAGAGGGAGCAAGACAGAGAGAGAGGGGGCTAGAGGGAGTAAGAGAGAGAGAGAGGGATCTAGAGGGAGTAAGAGAGAGGGGGCTAGAGGGAGTAAGCCAGAGAGAGAGGAAGCTAGAGGGAGTAAGACAGAGAGAGGGAGCTAGAGGGTGTAAGATAGAGAGAGAGAGGGAGCTAGAGGGAGTAAGAGAGAGAGAGAGCGGGAGCTAGAGGGAGTAAGAGAGAGAGAGAGCGGGAGCTAGATGGAGTAAGACAGAGAGAGGGAGCTATAGGGAGTAAGACAGAGAGAGAGGGAGCTAGAGGGAGTAAGACAGAGAGAGAGGGAGCTAGAAGGAGTACGAGAGGGAGCTAGAGGGAGCAAGACAGAGAGAGGGAGCTAGAGGGAGTAAGACAGAGGGAGAGGGAGCTAGAAGGAGTAATACAGAGAGAGAGGGAGCTAGAGGGAGTAAGACAACAGAGAGAGAGGGAACCAGAGGGAGCTAGAGGGAGTAAGACAGAGAGAGGGAGCTAGAGGGAGCTAGACAGAGAGAGGGAGCTAGAGGGAGTAAGACCAAGAGAGAGGGAGCTAGAGGGAGTAAGACAGAGAGAGAGGGAGCTAGAGGGAGTAAGACAGAGAGAGGGAGACAGAGGGAGCTAGAGGGAGCAAGACAGAGAGATAGGGAGCTAGACATAGAGAGGGAGCTAGAGGGAGTACGACAGAGAGAGAGTGAGCTAGAGGGCGCTAGACAGAGAGAGGGAGCTAGAGGGCGCTAGACAGAGAGAGGGAGCTAGAGGGAGTAAAAGAGAGAGAGAGAGCTAGAGGGAGCAAGAGAGAGTGAGAGGGAGCTAGAGGGAGTAATAGAGAGAGAGGGAGCTAGAGGGAGTAAGAGAGAGAGCGGGAGCTGGCGGGGGGTAAGAGAGAGAGAGCGGGAGCTAGAGGGAGTAAGACAGAGAGAGGGAGCTAGAGGGAGTAAGACACGGAGAGAGGGAGCTAGAGGGAGTAAGACAGAGAGAGAGGGAGCTAGAAGGAGTAAGAGAGGGAGCTAGAGGGAGCAAGACAGAGAGGGAGCTAGAGGGAGTAAGACAGAGACGGAGGGAGCTAGAGGGAGTAAGACAGAGACAGAGGGAGCTAGAGGGAGTAAGACAGAGAGAGAGGGAACCAGAGGGAGCTAGAGGGAGTAAGACAGAGAAAGGGAGCTAGAGGGAGCTAGACAGAGAGAGGGAGCTAGAGGGAGCTAGACAGAGAAAGGGAGCTAGAGGGAGTAAGACAGTACCTAGCGCCATACATTTCCGACAGAGGTGGTCCATGTGGTAAGTCGTGAGGGGGTGACACCATGAGTTACCCGCACCGGGTGACACCAACCCCAGTGACGCCACTGCTAAGGTGTTCTCAGCATAATGAGAAATGACATGCAGGGTAGCACTGATATTAATCTCCCATTGTGCCCGTCATCTGATTGTACAAACCAGGGGTTCCATTGCAAGCAGCAGGTGAGGGAACATGCATTACAGGCTGGTGCCTCGAGCAGGGACCAAATATCGCGTATGATCTCACAACCTTTGGCTTTTGGTAGGGGTTTGGAGTAAGATAATGAAACCACTGAAGGATAGAGGGGCCGCTTGTCACTATATTGAAACTGGTTTTAGGGAGCAGGTAAGTGGCAAAGTAGCTTTCTGCAGAGCAAACTTACAATGGTAAGGCATTCCAAAGGCTTGCAGCAATTACAGAGCATGGCAGGCCACTGTAATTGACCTTCCTGAAGGCGTATACAAATATCTAGATGTATGCAACGAATGCTGAGAGCCAAGCGGGACTGGGGCCGAGCAGGCAAAATATGGCCCTATCATCCTTCGGTGGGCACCAAACAGGTGTCCGCATTCTGAATGAACTGCAGTCAACACAAGAGATAGGCAGCCGCCTTTCAAATGTGTATGGTTCCTGTGGTCGACAAACAGGATTCTGCTTGAAAGTGTCTGATTAAATAACCAATTTTTAAAACAGTCGGGATCTAACAGTGTCAATTTCCAAACAAGTCATTTAAAACTCCTCTTGGCAATCCGTATTACCTCTTTAAAATATATAACTTAACATTTTTAGTTAAGATTACTGGAGGACAAAGCTTTTCTAGCAATAAACCAGGAAGCGTTCCTTTCTGGGGTGGCACAGGATGGACTAGCCCCTCAGCCATAACCGAGCGGAACTAGCAAATGTGGGCGACTAGCCCCCCCCACTTCGAGTTGCACAGCTTTCTTATGCAAAGCTCAGGTTAAAACCATGCAGGAGTATGAGAAAAGCACAAACACACCCTTGTACGTTTGTCCTTGGAAGGGGTACCCCGTGTGTCCTGCCACAGGCGAGTGGGACCCTGGCTGTGCCAATCCGTAGAAGGGATACAACGAATAGAAATACTGGCACACATTTCTATGTACTGCCCAAGCAGCAGTAAGAGACACAACAGAGAAATCTAAACCCCCGAGGAGGGAAAGATGCCCACGCATGACTAACAAATAGTAGGTATTTGAGGTATGGATGAAAGAGCTGCAGATCAAAAATGTGTTTTTTCTGGACCACCAACTTCAAGCACAGCAGGAAAACAAAAGCCTCCTCGGGACTTCTCTGCTGTCACTTGAGCGCGCTGCTCAGCATGACCCCGAGGATTAAGAAGCTTCGACCTTACAATTGAATTGCCGGTTACAGAAACTCAAATAGAAAAAAAAAATTCTATGGAGGAGTTAAACGCTACCTTCGATTGCAAGACTTAAAATGAAAACCCAGCTCCAGTTGGGTCAAGCAAAATGAGGTCACGACAACAGCAATTGAAGAACACATTCATTGCGTACACCTAAAGGAACAGTCTTGTTGTAGCTTTTTAATTTTATTTCACGAGGCTGTTTCCCTGCACCTAATTTACCAGTCAGCCACCTTTACAATTTTTTTTAGCCCAGTGGAGGAGAAAATTACCTTTGTCAGTCTTCACCTCTTGACAGGGGCGTAGCTCTCAAGGGGAGGGGGTGGACTGGGTTGTTTGGGGTTTGCCCCCTCCAACCCCCCAATAAATAGATTTGGGTGAGTTCAATTGGGTGCTGGGGCCTCCAGTCAGGCTGGAAGTGTCTCTGGTCAGGTTCCACTCGGATAAACAGCCCTCATAGTACAAACACCAGGGCTTTAAGCGGGCCGGGTCCTGCCGGTGCTCAGCACCTTCAGTTCTAAAAAGCAGGTGCTGCGACAGGCCTCTATCAGGCTCTCCATTTTTGCCCTCAAGGTGAAAAAAAATCTTAACTCTGCAGCAGTGCCAATCTTCACTGCCTTTAATCCTTTAATGTACTTCGAAGAGACTTGTTGTAGGTCTATCATAGTGTCATCATTTCAGAACTGAAGCATTTTCAGTATTATATACAACAAAGCCGTAGTTGTTGCCTACTTATCTTACACAACTAACAACCATTGGCAAAGCCAATTGGCAAATCCTAAAGCCCTGACTTCTTGTAGGTGTCATGTTACTTGTTGTATTATATATCTATGTGCAATGACATAAGCAGCAAAATACCAGTCGGGCGGCACACTACGCTAAGCACAGATTTTTAACTTGCGTACTTTTAAGCCACGCCCTTAATTACGTTGGCCACGCCCCTTTGAGAGACCCCCTGGGTTTTTCATTCCACTTAAAGCACGGACAGACACATATCTCTTTGAAACTTTGCAGAGATTGTATACACCCACCCCTCCTCTTCCCTCTATCACAAAACAGGTCAAGAATAAACTAAGGACAGGACGACCCGTGGTGCAGAGAAGCCTTTTTAATTAAACAACATTTTCAGCCATTTTAACGGCAGTGATGGTTAGGCAATCTGAATTCCGCACAACCCAAATTTAACTTACTGAGCAATGCCCCTGCCCCCTGATAGTCATAGTTTGGTTTCTCCTATGGGGCATATATATAAATATATATATATTTTTGTTTCCACAACGACCATCTCATATCAGACAATGTGAATAAATATTTATCGTTTTCTATATTCTTTCTGGTGTCATATCAACACCCCACACGGCTAACACCATACTGGAGTTTTTTTCACTGACAAAAATATGGTCAAAGGGATGTTATAGTTAGGTACATATGTTAGTTAAAATACACCATCTTAAACAATCAAAACCACTGAAATGTATTACTTGTAGTTACAAGTATAACTCATGCCCTAAAGTAACTATAAGCTTGTGCACTACCATGCAGTGTTCTCATTAATGATGTAATTTCAGATGTTGTCATGATGTTATCAATTATGTCAAAGAACATGTGATGAGTGATGTAATATGTGAGGCAATTAGCAGTGGATGGAGAGGACGCGAGTTACACTTACTTTGTTTGGTGAGTTATAGTTACTTTAAGGCACGAGGTATAGTTACTTTGGATAACTATAACTCTGGAATTTAAGTGATTTTGTTTATAATGATAGGTTTTAACTGACATTTTCATCTAAATATAATGTCCCTTTAACGTTTTTTTTCATTCAGTGAATTTCTAAGATTTATATTTAATATAAAATACGATACTATTACAATTCTTAACTATAACGTCACTTCATCCTTTGTTTTTTTTCAGTGAATTTCTGTGTTTTCTTTAACAAAGTAAGATGTCCATCGCCATGTGCGGTGTGGGGTGTGGGGTGGGGCGTAGGGCCAGGCCTTTGGGCAAGCCATGCGCCCAACCTCCAGTGGGCATCCCACCTGCTCCGCAGTGCAAGGCCTGCGGCTGTGCAAGACATCAGCTTGTGCGCAAGGCCTATATCTAGGCCCTGTGCTCGACACTTAGCGGGCATGCACGGCTGACTATGTGATGTAACAATATAAAGGGTGTCATTTTAAGTAAGGCAGATTACTCACTTTGTCAGAGGATCAGAACACCAAAATATAAAAAGAGGGCCTACTGGCTTTATCAATGGGTCAGCATGTCAACATACATAAAGCAAACCTATTGTTTTTGTCAAAAAGGCACCAATAACTATAATCTGAAGGCCTCAAGTACCCTAGCCAAACGAACTGACCAGTTTTTTTAATGGGATTCAGGGCTTGCATCTCCTCCCGCTGAAAGCCCCAGGGACACCATCCCTGTTTTTTTGGGGGGGATTGGGACGTGGAGCCCTCCTCCACGAGCCATTTAAGGGCCATGTGAGCCCTCAAAAGCCATATAATGGACCCGGGGATAGAATCCTCCAAAACTTACATTTATTTTTTAGGTAGGGACATGCAGGCCTACGGGAGCCTCTGGAGGGCCTAGTAAACGCATCTCCCAGGGCCAGTTTTTATTTATTGGGGAGCGGGGTCTGAGGCCACCTTCACGAGCCTCAAAAGGGCTCCGGGGACCAAATTTCCCGGCGTCAAATTTGTTGTTTTGCAGAGCGGGACTGGAGCCCCCTTCATCTAGCCATTTAGTGTCTCCATACCCCACATGGCTCAATGGCAGCCGTGGCCCGGGAACCCATCCCCCAGGACATTGAAGTACCCTGCCTGCAAGAGCGCAGGCAGTGAGAACTTCAACTCCCTGCCTGTGTTCTTGCAGGCAGGATACACAAGTTTGCTCCCGATTGGCTAGAGCAGAGAAAAGTTGCTCCCGCCGGGCGGGCATAAACAAATGTAGCCTGCTCCCACCCACCCCCCGGATGGGTGCAGGCAGGGTGGCGGCAGGTGCTGCGGAGCCATGGGGTGGGTATACGGGGTGGGACCAGGCACCCACAGCAACTTAAGTTGGTCCGGCATGGGGATGGGGATGGGGTCCCTGGAGCAGTGTTATAGTTCAGGGAGGGTGCCCGCATGATCCCCTTCCTATAGAAACTATAGCGCCCTAGGGCTAGGGTCCCTGGGGCCTTAAAATGAATGGATGTCTCTTAATGGAGTCAATTCAATTCAAATAAACTTTATTCGACAATTAAGTCATAAAAGTAAGACATAAAATCACATTTTCCAATGACTAAAAAATATCATTTAAGAAGATTATACAATAAATATGTTTAAAAAAAGAATTAAACACCAAGGGACAATTGTCGAATATCACATAGCTAAAAACACATCCTTTAAAATTGATAAAACTCATCAGTTATGTAGGTCAAATGCTATATTGCAAGGCTCATGTCCCAGCTACATCCCAACGTTTACAGTGCAAATAAACAGGTTAGATAATATTCTCAATCTATTTTCATAGTGCTCTTGCCCGAATTATCCATGCCCATTTTAAAAATGTTGCCACTGCTATGGCAATTGAGGGATTGGGGTCTGTACACAAGATTCTTAACGCCTCCTCATGTCTGCGGATACCGATTAGTTTACATATTGGTTTAATCCACACCTCTCTAGGGGCCACATAGAGGGGACAGAAAAAAAGGAGGTGACTTATCGTCTCTTGTTCTTCCCTACACCTAGGGCATTGTCATGATAGTTTTCGCCTACCCAATTAGCTGTGAATGACCTTATTGGAAGGGAGCCTACTCTGATTTGAAAATAGAGTTTACGGTCAAACTGCTTTTCGATGGGATCCCAATACGATTCCAGCTTAGGGTATCCCTTGAATTCCAGGAAGCGACCTGTAAGGTGCAGGGAGAGGCCCTTCATTCTTGCATTTAGTGTAACCATCTCCCAATATTTTATCTTCAGAACTTTTTTAGAGGGAAAAACACCATTTACCGGGTCAACCTAAAGTTCCCTCATCCCCAGGCTAATTAACAAAGACTTTATAGCCTTTAGCCAATGTATTTTTTGTGAGGAATCTTTCATTATTATTTCTTTTAGGCCCTCTGCATAATGCTGAAGCTCTTCTGTGGTCCATATCCTACGCCAGTACAAGAGCGGGCATAGGAAAGCAAGATCTTGGACAGATTTTTTCCCAAGATCCCACATTAAAGGTAACAGCGGGGTGCTTGTCGGGACACTAGTCGCTTTTCTTAGGAATTCATTTTCTGCTAGTGTCAGACTCCCCAATTTTTCAAAACCCCATAGTTCAGCTCCGTAAAGAGCTGAACTAAGTACCTTCATCCCATATATTTCTAGCAGTGGGCTAATGGGTTTTGATTCAGAAGACTTAAACCTTTTAAGAAGGATACCTGCCTGCTGGCGATGCTTAAGGACTGCTAGTTCTAGTTGGCTAGTCCATCCCAGATCTTTCTGAAGGGTAACCCCCAGGTAGGTAAAGGCTTCAACCTATTCAAGCGGGGAGTTGTTCATGTATATCCTCCCTCTATAGGGTTTGGTACACCCAGTGAATTTACGGTCAGTGAGGACCATGTACTTGGTTTTGGCTATATTTATTTCCAAACCCCGTTCTAGGCAAAAGTCCTCAAAGCGCTTAAGAGCACGCTGAAGGCCACTGGAAGTTTTTGAAATTAATAAGGTGTCGTCCGCGAACATGAGGATCGGGACTCGTTCACCACACAGCACAGGGGCATCAGTCGGGACCAAGGAGAGAAAACGCGCTACCCCGTTCACAAAAAGAGAGAACAGGGTAGGCGCCAAGACGCAGCCCTGCCTCACCCCTCGTTCAACAGGGAAGGGTTCCATAACATCTCCCTGGCCCCCCCACCGTACCCGAGCAGACGTACCCTCATGTAACCGGACGACCAAACACAACAGCTCAGGGGGCATCCCTAATTCCTCCAGCACTTGCCACAGTTTGTTGCGGGGCACCACGTCAAAAGCCGCCCTTAAGTCTACAAAGACGGCATAGAGTACCTTTGTCCAAAACCACAGTGCGCCAAAATAAAATAATAAATCGGAAGACCTGGTCTATGGTGCTGGTCTTGGGTCGAAACCCAGCCTTGGAGGTGACTCAAGATGTTATCATCCATCCACGTCTGGATTTTTCCCAAAAGCAGGCGTCCCATGATTTTTTGGACAGAGTCGATCAGGCTGATGGGCCTGTAATTGCCTGCTAGCGACTTGTCCCCTTTTTTAAATACTGGAACTATTTCCGCGCATTTCCATGATTGTGGGACTTCCATCCCCTGGGCGATGGCATTTGCCAAATGCATAATATACAACCGCCATCTTCCCTTATTGTATAAAAACAAATCAGCGGGGATACAATCCATTCCAGGTGCACGGCCCGCGGTCACCAGATCTAATGCTCTGTCCACATCTCCTACTGTGAATACTACTTCATTATAGAAAACGTGGACCCGCGTTCCCTCTGTACAACCTGCTTCATTAGCGGCGTATTGTGGTTTAAAATAATCAACCCATGCACTTTGGGCTACATTATTTTGGGGGGTCTCATGTTGTCCATCCCTACCCCATTTTAAAAAGTCCCAAAAAGCTTTTGTGTTCGTAGCTTTACAAGCTTCTTTAAGGTCCTGCCAACTAGACTCTTCCCATGCTTTTTTAGCAGTAAACTGTTTGTGCCTATAGTTGGCTCTAGCCGCCTTTACTTTACTTGGGTCCTTTGATTTTAATGCTTTGGATAGCTCCTCCCTAGCTTTACGACAGGAGCCATCATACCAACTCTCTGCTCTACGAATTTGCAAACTTTTTCCTTGACGAGACGTACAGAAGTAGCTTTTTAGACTAGTAAAGTAAATATCATGGGCATCCATAAAAGCTCTATACGGGAGCCCATGATTAGATTCGACCTCCATAGTCCCCAGGACACCTTCCAAGCCATCCTCAATTTCTGTAATGATGTCCTGATTTCCTTCCACCTGGCACCACTTTAAGCGTCGCTCATCATTAGATAGAACTAGGTTCGACTTAATGGGTCCCCTAGACGCTACATCCACCTTCTTTAAACCCAAATTAAACACACCGCGGAGATGGGGTTATGGTCACTCTCGATGCGGTCCACTATCTTCATATCAAGAAGGGTGTACCACAACTTGAGAGGAACAAGTAGATAGTCTATATGACTTGCTCTATTACCATTATCAAACGTTGCTTTGCCCATTCTATCCGATGGTGTACGGCCATTAGCTGCCCTCAACTGGTGCCCCATACAGAGGCCCTTCAATTGAATTGCAGCCTCAGTCCACTTTCTTATGGGGTTAGTATCTAGCTGGGGAACTCCCCATCTACTGTCCTCTTCATCCGTTAGGTGCATGTCGTCGGGCCCAATGGCTCGAAAGTGGTATTAAAATCACCTGCTATTATTGGCAATACATTTCCAGGTGTTGCCTGAAGCATTGTGTCCAGGGCTCCTACCACCTCGGATTTCTTGCCTCCTGGGAGACCCCTGGCATAGACATTAAAAATGTCTATTTTCAAATTCGAAGGGAAGCAAAGCCTTACGGTAAGAATATCGCAGTTTGACCCGGGGAGTAAGTGGCTATGACAGTTAAGACTCTGCCTGACCCAAATAACTAAGCCCCCCATAGGGCGACCTGGGTGGCTTTTAACTGCGGCGACATAACAATTTAGATAACCCTCTTTAAACACAGGATCAATCGCCCAAGTCTCCTGGAGCAGGCAAATGTCAAATTTATCGATAAATTCCATCCAGGCGGGCAAGTTAAGTTTAGTCCCCACACCCGCCACATTCCATGAAATGAACGATGTTTGGCATACCACCCCAGCATGACCACAAGCTAAATTTCCTAATTCTGGAGAACTCACAGGTGCTTGGAATTCCTCATTCTGCATGGACATTGCTCCCACTCCTGATGCCTCGTCTATGTTTCCAGTACCTGTCATGACTGAGCTGCAGGCACCTTTCTCTATGCGTCTGCAATCATTGGCAGTCACTTCTTCTACCCACTTATCACACCCATCCTCACCTATACCTGGAGACACAACACTTAATGCAGGGTTTTGGGGCACATAGCGTCAGTCACACTCACCCAACCCCGACAGAGCCTCAAACCTATTAAACAGCCTTAAATTACCCAAAGGGCATGCATTAGTTTGCTCTTCCGATCTGAAAACATTCCTTCCAAAGGGTACCCTAGGGCCATAAAAATATGATCAGGGGAAAGTTTGTATCTGGGGGGACTGATCAGATCATGGCCAGCTACAGATGTAGTTTACACTTCTCCAGTCTTTGAAGTTAATAATGATACAGTCCCCTTCAGTCGACTTAGGGCTCCTTCCCAACCAGTTCACTCTCCTGGCAAACAGAATTTCAGTAAGAATGTTCGGTGGTAATGGACGATACTTGTTGAGCCAAAAGACACATTTATTTTTCAGCTCCCCATAGGTTTCTCGGTTGCCCTGGGCTACTGGAGGTACTCCCACTAGTATTACCACATGTGGTGCTGATTCAGGCGGGAGATCAATAGTCGGTAAGGTAGCCACAGATCTTGTTACAGACCCCACAGTACTTGTTACAGGCCCCAAAGGTGGATTTGACAAAGGTACTACTGGTCTATTCTCTGTAACATGAGGCCCTCGCTCCGTCCCCACTATGTTCCCAGTGTTTGGCAGTGTAGATGGCGGTGGTGCCAGAGAAGGCACCATGTTAACTGCCTCAGAAACTCTGGCCCCCACACTGGTTGCCCCAGAAATGGAAGAATCCGGTGGATTTTGAGCTATTGGTGATTTTCGTTGCGAGTTTGGAACACTACGCCGTGTTCCAACCTGCTTCTGGACTGTTGATAATGAGAGTTCCAGACACACCAGTCTATTTTCAATAGACTCCAACCGATCATATATTGGGTTGCATAGCTTTTTAATGGTTCCCTCCAGTTTTTTCCAAAATGGTTGACCCAGATCAAAATGTGACTCGTTCCTTACAGGTACCTGTGACCCTCCATACCATTCAGTAATAGGTGGTACAGTCTGACTTTGGCTACCAGATGACGTTACTACTGCGACCTCCTTTGAAGCAGTCTTCTTTGGACACTTTGCTTTCCTTCCCTCAGCTTGGATCGATGGGCCGGGACGTTTTCTTTTCGCTAACATCCCCCCTCTACCTGTGCCGGGCCTGATTTCAAATTACAGGCTAAGCGGGTTTTGATGTTAGGTGAGGGAACTCTTCGAGCACCAGGATGGGGTGGGTAAAGACATAGATGAAGACATACTTAGCTCGTCAGTGAGATCTAGGTGGGGAGAAGAGATAATCTCCACCACCCCCGAGGGAGGGAGTGTTCCCTGAATATCTTCCTGCCGAGGTAACGGTGATCTAGCTGTTGCTAGATTCCCCAAAGATGAACGCTTATCAAACAGGGTGTCCAAGGATAGTCTGTTTTCCGTAAGTTCTATATCCTTGGCAAGGGCTGACGATACCCTAATCAAGAAATTATCCAGTGTTCCCAATAGAGAACCTCCTGTAGACTTTCTACCATTAAGGTCTGTTTCTGGTGGAGTCGCCATGCTCACTGTTGTAAGATTACTACTCCTCCCAACCACATGGACCACACAAATGATGATCTAACTTGACACTAACCTTGAGCCTTAAGATCTTACTGGAGATGTTAGTAGTCTGGCCCGTCCCGTCCTTGTTCGGTCTTGAGCGGGCTTAAACGGGCCCGCCCTTGGCCCGGGCTTCGCCCGGCGTCCCGCGATGCGGGGCTGCCCGCTAATTAAATGCGCCTTCTGGCGCTCTGCAGACGTGTGAATAGCGCGCCGCCGCTGAGCCTGCCGGGTAATGTAGTCCCGGGGCGGCGGCGCGAGGCTTAGTGTCTTGTGACTCCTGGCGGTGGCGGCGTGAAGACCTTGGCTTTCTCGTGACTCCTGGCGGTGGCGGCGTAAAGATCCCGACTCACTGCTGTCAGGTACGACTCTTAATGGAGTCAGTCTTCTACTTTTGAAAATAACACAAATCAGGAAGCCTTTCAAATTTTATTTCATACAGTTTTCTAATTTCACTGGCATAACTAAAATTGTGCCCAGAGGCCTAGTTTTAAATCGATTTCAAAAAGGGGGTGGTGATGGACAGAGTATCTGAGTTAATCAGAACACTCCTACCCAGTCAACAGATCAGGGCTTGATCCATCACCGTTTTTTAGCTCACTGCACCATCCCAGTTCAGAACCTGGCTACATGCAAATAAGTCTGTCCCTGGCCCAGTGCATCATGGGAACAGGGCAGACCAAACTACCAAGCCAATTCTTTACTGGAAAGGAAACAAGCTTCCGGGGACCGGTTTCTGGCATTACAGCCGTCTTCGGCCCGGCTTGCTTGAATCCTGATGGTGCAGTGAGCAAGGGACTCATGTCTGAGCATACCCTTCCACACTTATGGTGGCCAAAATAATTCCCATGATGCACTGGGCCAGGGCCAGACTAATTTGCATGTAGCCAGGTTCTGAACTGGGAAGGTGCAGTGAGCTAAAAAAAGGTGATGGATCAAGCCCTGATCTTTTGACTGGGTAGGAGTGTTCTGCTTAATTCAGATACTCTGTCCATCACCACCCCCTGTTATGAATCGTTTTGGCCACCACAAGTGTGGAAGGGTATACTCAGATGTGAGTCCCTTGCTCACTGCACCATCAGGATTCAAGCAAGGCGGGCCGAAGACGGCTGCAATGCCAGAAACCGGTCCCCGGAAGCTTGTTTCCTTTCCAGTGAAGAATTGGCTTGGTAGTTTGGTCTGCCCTGTTCCCATGATGCACTGGGCCAGGGCCAGACTAATTTGCATGTAGCCAGGTTCTGAACTGGGATGGTGCAGTGAGCTAAAAAACGGTGATGGATCAAGCCCTGATCTTTTGACTGGGTAGGAGTGTTCTGCTTAATTCAGATACTCTGTCCATCACCACCCCCTGTTATGAATCGTTTTGGCCACCACAAGTGTGGAAGGGTATACTCAGATGTGAGTCCCTTGCTCACTGCACCATCAGGATTCAAGCAAGCCGGGCCGAAGACGGCTGCAATGCCAGAAACCGGTCCCCGGAAGCTTGTTTCCTTTCCAGTGAAGAATTGGCTTGGTAGTTTGGTCTGCCCTGTTCCCATGATGCACTGGGCCAGGGCCAGACTAATTTGCATGTAGCCAGGTTCTGAACTGGGATGGTGCAGTGAGCTAAAAAACGGTGATGGATCAAGCCCTGATCTTTTGACTGGGTAGGAGTGTTCTGCTTAATTCAGATACTCTGTCCATCACCACCCCCTGTTATGAATAGTTTTAAATCAAGCCTACAAGACAGTACAATCTTATGGAAAATCAAATTATTGGCTTTACAAGAACATACAGGAGGCTGCTGCCGGATTGCGATTACCATTGGTCGGCTTTACTGTTAGTCTCGTTTGCCTGCTTTTTATTTGTGTCCCAGCTTATCAATCTGGTGTTGGTCTCTCCCATGGAGCATAGCCTCTTTAAGGCTCTTTGATTTGCTAGCTTCTATGCTGTGACGGTTTTCTTTTAGGGAACTACTTTTTTCGTCTTGTTTAAGCACCTCATTACAGTACATGCGTTTTCCCGTGATCTTCCTTGTGTGCTTTTCTCCATCCCCGCCAGGTTATTCTCTTGCCCATATGCGTATTCCCCAAACCCACACTCCTGTTGCACTCTTGACTGTGTACTGTTCTCTTCTGCCACTTTGCTCTCGTTAACTCTCCCCCCTACATGCTGTGTTTCTTCTCCCCCATCATCTCACTCAACCTGGTCATGCTTTTTAGTTTTTCTTAAAGTTTTCATTTTCATGCTGCATATTTAAGCAGCACTTTTGCCACTCTTTTAAATTAATTTTATTTATTTACTGATCCATCTCAGATAGGTAAATACAAAGAAAAAAACCATGACATTTTGTAAGTAAGTATGTGTTGAATGCATGCATGTGTCTGCAAAAATATGCAGCAGCCATGTAATTTCACTTTCTTTCAAATAGATATGGGGAATAGCAGTGCTGATGCTATAATGCAGCGCTGAAAAAGATTGTTAAAATCATTGTGCTAATAAGTTAGACCTATTGGCTTTGCTAACGCTTGTTAATGAATACCACTGAGATGTAGAGAGATTAGAGACGATTAAATCCCGGAGGGAATTGATATCATGAGTATATTGAGCGAGTGAGATATTGTGCGCAGCACTCTCTTTAATTTAAATCACATATAAGTGCTCAGGTACATTGAGGGTGTGAATGTATTACTCATGACACAAGCTGGCCTCGGAGTCCTTAAAACTGAATTTCTCTGCAGAAGTCCTGTCTTCCGCTCTTTGTCTCTAGAGTGCATCTAGCTACCTCGGGCAAGAGAGAAAAGGTTAGGGCACCAAGCACAAACTTCCTAAGCGCCACTAGAACAGTGGTTTTGTCGTGGGAAAATGACAGAATGGAGCAACATGTCTTGTGGCAGTAAAGTATAAGGGAAAAAAACAGTTGGCAGTGCAACACGAAACAGAGAAATGAATGGCCGTGGGAAGTCAAACAGGTGATGAAATGGTCCAGGAGGACACAATAGGCCTATCTCTTGACTGGCAGCCATGTGTGAGGCTGGGTAAGTTCAGGAGGGATACCAGAAGTTGTGATCAGTGTTAGACTTGCACAGTGTTTCAATACTTCCCTGTGCCTACGGGGAAGGCTCAAGGACTGGACACAGATGCTGCACCATTTCTTCATCAAGTAGTACTTTACTTCAGTTGCCTCTGCCAAGTTACTCGAATGGAACAGGACCTGTGAGGAAAATCTATTCGAAAAGGTCACTCAGGAAGCTGGAAATGTCAGTCTACATTAATTCCCTCCAGTTTAACATCTTGTACTTTCCAATGCCTCTGGCCCTAAGAAAATAGTTACAGAACTTTTTTGTGTTTTTTTTCAACTCTGCTGTTCATGTTCATCAACCCTCATGAGGAGGAATAAGCCGAGATGTAGGTTATTCTGTCCAAAAAGCTGCCACACTTTGGGATTCATTCAAA
The DNA here is from genome assembly GCF_964261635.1 of Lissotriton helveticus. NCBI lineage: Eukaryota > Metazoa > Chordata > Amphibia > Caudata > Salamandridae > Lissotriton > Lissotriton helveticus. Next base: position 148,056,427 of record NC_136071.1, read on the forward strand.
CGTAAGTAAGAAATAAGCATTTGGCAATGGGAGCTGCTCATATAACCCAAAATACTCCACCTATCAAGAAGATGGCTTTGAATTTCAAGTGTGTTGCATCCTTACTTTAGCTTCTTTTTCATTTAAACCATAACAAACCAGATAACCGGAAAGACAGTGTGGGGGCAGGGAGAGGTGTGTGTTGGGCTTGCTTTTAGGTGGAGGGGGCAGTGTGGGTACACATCTAAAATGTAAATAAGCATCTAGAGAAAGTTAAATTTCGCTGGTCATGACAAGTCTCTGAATTCAGACTATTTCTATTCATGTGTCCGAGTGAGTTAAACGCTCGTTGCCGATATATGCAGTGATATGAAGGTCACAAATCCAAAATCCGGCAAACCAGACTCTGCCTTACAACATTCTGATGTCAGTAAATTGAATACAATTAAATAGGGAAATACTAATATCTGTTGCTTATAGTATAAACTACAACGGTGTGGTGTAAGTCACTACATACAGAACAAAGTAGTATTCATATTATACTTGTAGAGGCCATTGTCTTCTGTATTTCATTGCCAGCTGCATGCGTTTCCATGCCGCGCGAGAGGCCCAAAGCTCCTTTTGTGTGACTGAGTGATGGCTCTTCTGTCTGTTATGCCAGGATTTAGAGGCTTGTTTATTTAGACTGGTTAGAATGTTATTGCTGGTTTACATTTGCATGTACCCGCCATAGTTAACCTTTTTGAGTTTACATCTTCTGGCAACTAGGCATGCCGCTATGTAGAACAGAGCTGGATCCATCAGAACTCAGCAGTGGGTTACCGCCAAGCAGGGGTGGCTGCTCCATTGGCGTGGGGGAGCGTCGCCTCACTTTAATGCCACCCAAAGACCCCGAGATTAAATATAAAATGGTAACTCATTACCATTTTATTTTTCATTGTACGGTCCTGAACCGAGCATCAGGATGGGGCCCGGCTTGTTGAGTGACAGCAGGGAGGCGTGGTGGGCAGAGGGCTATTTGCACTGTTTAAAGTGTTCATGTCTCTTTGGCCGACCATCTTGGGGCAGCCAGCCAGAGAGATGCAATTTAAACCGGTCAGCCCAGCTGAGAGTAAGTGCAACCGCCAGTGCGCTGTGGAACATCGAGTGAGGCCGCTCCCTCCAATAAGGGTGCTGCTCACATGCTGATGCTGCATGTGAACCATGCCAGGACTGGGCAAGGGAGTTTCCTCATGCCAGTAGTCATGAACTCCAGAAAGAAGAGGTCCAAAGAGCAGGACTGCAAGATAAGTGCTCCACCAATCCCAGTTTTTATTTTACACAAATTGGGCATCGCACTTAAACTGGCGCCATGGGTGAGACTATATGAACGTGCCGCCCTCTGTAATGGCCTGGGCCCTGAGCCCTCCCAAGGGACGGGGCAGACTGTATACTCCGACTTCCGAGGTACATGTCCTCCTCGAGAGGCTCGCCACTTCCTCCCCCTGTCAGCGTCTCGCCCTCACTCATTTCCCGCTCCACCGCCCCGCCTGCAGGCCGCCATTTCATGCGCACAGGTGGTTTAGAGTTTTCTTTCCAGCGGCGCAAGTGTTCCAAAACCTCTGCGCGAGGAAGATGACGTCTGCCCAGGACAGCGTGCGCTCGAGGCTACCTCTTACCTCTGCGCTGCACCGAGCAGACAGCGCGAGCCCGGCTTCTGCTCCCACTTCCTATTGATGTGACAGCTGGCATCCGGCTGCGGAGCCCGAGATGCTCACTTTGATAATTTGCACCGAATCCTTGGAGGGTAAAAAGAAGAAGAAAAAAAAGGATTCCCGGTGCCACGTGCTTCAGCATTGCTGCAGCGCTGCTCAAGCACAGGATTAATCATTATTATTTCCAAAGTCCTATTTATACGGATTTTTATTAGGAAAAACATAAGGGCCGTGGCAGAAAATGGCCGATGGCTGGCAGAAATACTGCTGTATATCAGCAGTTTTTAATTGGAGAGAAAAAGCCCTTCTCAGAAACAAGCAGGTAGTCTAGTACAGAGTACCTGCACTTCTATTTTTCCATTTCAAGCACTGACTAGTAGTACCCATTAACCAGCACTAGTTCAGGACTCAGGGAGATTCACTAGCAGTTCCCGCGCCAACAGCCACTGTCATGTGAATGTTTAACACTTTGTTACCTGGCACAGCTTTGTGAATTTTTACAGTATGGCAAGGCAGGGGCCAGGTCTCCTATCAAGACAGTAAAATAATATTGAAATAACTGTTGCTCTTTATGTGGAACATGTGTGATGGGGATGTGTAAGGAGGAAAGCCCTTTTGGGATAAACCTCAGAAGTGAGTAAGGGTCAGGTTGTGTATTCAGACCCTGGAGTCATCAGGCCTCGTCACTCAGATGGATTTGCTCAAGGCATGATGGACCCTTTTCAACTAACTTTTAAAAATTATTACTGTATGTCCTATTTCTGGTGCTGATCCTTATCAGACAGGCACGCAACACCCATTGGGCTGAAAGGGCTTTATTAGGATTTACTAAGGTAGGGGTTGCCAATTGTGGCATTCAATGTGCTGGATACAACTCTGGGTGATTAGCACGCTCTACAAACATTGATTGATTAATTAATTAATTACCATTGCTATTGTTTTAAAGGAGAAACAATATTTGACAATTAGGACCGGTGTGAAAGTGAGGCATCTGACATTGAAAGGTGCTGGGTGCGTTGAAGCAAACAAGGTGGCAGAAATCACAAATTGTCTGCATTTGCAATTGCATTTATATAGGGCTTACTATCCATGCAAAGGTTAATAAGCGCTATATAAATGAAATAAAGTAAATAACTTTAAAAAAAAATGTTTTTTGTAGAAATCCATTGACCATCCAACAGTCCAGACTTTACTAGGATTAATTCAGCAAACACTGGCAAAGCAAACAGGTCTCACCTATGTGAGCTAAGGCCCAAGCATTGATGTTGCCTTGAGTCTGAGGCAGTCTTGGCGTCAGAGTGGTAGCTACACAATGACGTCATGTCACGCAGTTACTCTAACAATCTATACACATGCAGCTCTGTAGTGCAATACCTTACGGTGCTGATCTGCCTCATGCTGAAGAAACCTTCCCACAGTGTCTGTGGGAGCACTTTTTTGAGCTCACTTTGAGATTCCCCTCCACACACCTCTAGTTGGTAGTTGGTGCATTTATTTATTTTTCAGCTTTTACTGCTTTTAGGAAAAAAAAGACATATTTCCAATAACCTTCCAGTGCCTTCTTTTTGATGTGTCAGACATGCACAAGACTGGCTTGGTACAAACCATCTTGCAGACATTCGATGCTCGCGGGTCGGGGGTAAGCTCTCTGAGTTACAGCAGTGCTGAGTGTCTCAGGGGAATTCATTGGCAACGCTAAGAGATCTGGCTTTATTGTGCTAAAGCATAAAAGAACAGGCATGCGCAAACGCGGTTTGCATGTGTTAGCAGATTAATGCAGGACCTATTGACTTTCCCAATGTATATTCTAGTAGTGGTTTCAAGGATGTCTTGGGTCCACTGTGTGAAACTGTAGCCCCCCACCACCACTGCTTCAAGTACTAGCCCCCCCCCCGCAAATTCAGGTCTAGTTGCACCACTGTTATCAGCCTTTTTCTCTCCTGTAAGATCCTCTTGCATTCTCTCTCCAGTGCTCCCTTTAGTCACTGGGAGTTGTGCCCTGTTGTGTCTGCTAGGATTTGAATATTAGGCTCTTCTCTTCCTCTGCCCTGAACATCTACAGTCTTCTCTCTAGCTCTTCTGTCCACACTTAACTCAGCTTCCCCATTCTTATTTTCCTCCCTCATGAAAGGCTCCTCAGTCGTGGCTATCTCTAGTCATTATTCATGGGGAAAGAACCTGGGAAAAATCCCATGCTCCCTCTATTCTGGCTCATCTTTCGTCTCTCCTCCCTTCCTACTACTTCAGTCTTCTTGATGCTGAATAAAAGTCCCTATCAAAATCTTACTTCTCCATCAACTCTCTCCAGTCTGCTACTTAACCACCTTTTTTAGCTACACTAACGCTGCTTCTTTCTCTTCCTGACATTGTGTCATTCTTTACCTGAAAAGTCCACAAACTCTGTGCTTCCTTTACTGCAGCCCTTACAACGGGTGCCCAGCTTTATCCACTGGACACTCCTCCATCTTCCTGCTTCTCGCTGAGCGGTCCTTCCCTCAGTAGCAGCACATGCAGGTAAGAGGGGTGAGGCCGGGGTGGGGCGGGGGGGGGGGGGGGGGGGGAGATTTTGACTGACTACAACAAAGGGAAAATAATTATTTATTTAATTTTCCCTCGTGGTCTTCAGTCGAATCTCTCCCCCGCCCAACCCGGCCCCACCACTCTTACCTGCACAGGCCGCTGCTGCCTTCCCTCCATAGACGTGTTAATCCTCCCCCACTCCTTTAGACATCTTCTTCCCTATTTTCTTATGCCATCGATTTGCCAATGACTCTTCCCCACGCAACAGCTCTTTGTAAACCTATCTCTATCTCTTTTTATTTCCTTGAATCCTTTAAGCACACTACAATCATCTCACTCATAACAAGCATTGGCTCACATTTGGCCAGTCACTCATCCTTCCTTTTCTCTCAAATATACTTGAATTTATAGTGCAGACACGCCTCAATCCATAGCTTTACGTGCATTCTCTTCTTACCAACTTGGAATCTAGTTTTCGGCCAAAGCCCTGGAGAGAGCTGCTGTCCTCCCAGTCACCAATACTTTCTTCCAGCAGCAGTACCCCATCTACCAGCACTGCATCAAGTATGAAGAGGAACAGCAACAAAAAGTACACCCAAGATACTATCCTACTCCAATGTCCCACCACATGAGTCTCAGCACTGGAAAATGGTGCTTTACCGCTTGCTCCTCACAATAAATTGAACTAGAAGGGACTGCAATTACGAAGTCTCCTTAGATTACTCCAGTGACCTTTATTAAAGCCCATGTAACTCACACCTTGGCATCAACCGGCACACTTATTGTTCTAGACTTCCCACTTTTGTTCTCGACAAATGGCCCACTAATAATGCTCTTGCCTACATAACGGCTTGACGGAGACAGGATTTTCTTCACATTTTAAGTTGGTACTGCTTGCGGGGAGCTGATCGGGTATAGACTACCTCCTGTTTCCAATTTGCTTTTAAGTAAATAGAACCGGATTGTAGCACTGCAGAGCGTTCTGCATTTTGCACCACATTAAACTTGTTGAAATGTTCTCCTAAACCACATCTACTGCATGCATCTCGTTATATAAAAGAACAAACCAGAGGCAATAGGAAAGATACATCTGATCACAAAAAGCAATGAGGCCAGAGATGACCATCACGTTTCAAAATGCATTTATTTAGCGGACTGCTGTAAAGCGGGTGGATGTGGCTGATCCTGACACAGCAGTGTTAGTAACATGGATGATAAATGAATACACAGCGTCTGAAAGGTTTCAAAAAGCCCTGCTTTGTGCTGACATGGAGCTACATCAATGAGAATGTACATAGAGACTGCTTTAGAAAAAAGACAGATTTCAAAGTTCATGTAATTAAGTGAACTGCACTGCATTTGAATCAATACCCAGTTATCTGTCATAGCCTCACTCCAACCACAACTGTGAACTAAAATAAAACCAAACATTACAAAGTCGGGAGAGGGATATTCAACTCATTAAAAATCCTTACAATCAAAGTTAGGCAATCGATTGTCTCACCATATAGTCGAGACAATGCCCCAGGACACAACCGTTGAACTTCCAGCATCCTTCCATCAAAACGAACTGCTCTAAAACCCCACAGACGGACAGAATGACTGCCAGCAAGGTGGTGCTGGGGGAAGGGGTCACCACTGTGAATTTATGAGTGTAAATCAGCGAAGCGCCTGGTCAGAATGGTCGCATGCAAAATAGCACCTGGAGGGCCTGCAACTCAATTCTCAGAAATAGCTTCTAAACATCTGCAGTGCAAGAGGCTTGCTGTATGCACCACATTTAATTACGACTCTTTTTTTTGGCCTAAATTGCTCTAGGGTGTTCAATTTTTCTGTGCCCCTGTCTTCTGCTTTTAACATCTAGCGCCACGTTCAGGAGGAAGCTGTCCACCTCTCTCGCAGTTATTTCCGGTTGACTTTTTCAGCATTAGCAGACTCTCTTTCGAGTTTGCATCAGAGCCGCGCACAAAAGCCACACATGGGCTGCTTCCGGTGGCTGAACGCGTCGACCCGGCAGCAGAGTCTGCTGTTAGTTTGTCTACAGCAGGCTCCTCCAAGGAGTAGCTCGCAAGCACTGGTAGATCTCCAGCTACCTGTGAACAGCTCTCCTCTGCACAGCCCAGCCTACTAAATCAGAAGGTTTTGCTTGGCTTAATTAGTGTATGTATATCAAAATTGAAACCAGTAGATTTAAGATGAAAATGTGTATTTAACTCATAACCTGATGTTTGGAGAAAAATGGTGAAATTTCTAAAATATATTTAAAGCACAAGTTTGAATAATAAATCAGGGACGGTGGGCATAATTATTACTAATATAACTATGGTGCCACAGGCTATGACTAATACCCATGGAGAGGCATTTCACATTGACAAAGCCTTATTTAAATGACTGGTGGCAACCTAGCCTGATGCGCTGAGGAGATTACTGTTGGTAATCTTGCATAGGTCGGCCAGTGATGTAATATTGTCTGATGCGGTCGCTCTTACAATACTAATCATATTAGTAGCCTGGGATGTTTTTCAGTGAACATAAGTCACTCTTATTACAGAAAAGGTTTGAGACCCCAGGTCTACAGCCAGCACCACCAATCCTTCAGCTTATAGCCACCCCAGGTCACCTCCATTCAGCTGTACACAGAGCACCGCAATGATGTATGGAAACATCCGGGACCCCCTGCAAAGGTTGGAGAGAGGGCCCCTCACAATACCCATACCCTGGAGCTGACAAGCTGAGGGGGCACTCCTTTATGTATAGAAGACCGGGCCCTCCTGCACTGCAGGGGGGTGTCCTTTTCACCCCTGATGACTGAGTCATATGAACTCTACAGAGGCAACCACAACCTTCCATTGGCAGCTCAGGCTGAGCTCAAGGCTTTCTCCCAAGAACTGGAATAATAAATGATACATTATGGTGTCTAAGCACTTAAAAGTCCAAAACAAGGATTTATAAACACAACAGAAATGTGCAAACTAGAAGCCGTAAAAAGAAGAGATGAAAAGATAGAACATGCTCGTTTTGTTTTTCAGACACCTTTAAGTGACAATGTTTTTGAAAAACAATTGGCCCGGATGCACTGGAGTTTCCCCTAAAAAAGTGCATGTCGTTTGTATTGTTTGCTTGTAAGTAGTGTGGATTGTGTGATGTACACTGACCAACCACTGTGGGGGTGAAGGAGCGACCTGTCAACGTTCTCCAGCTGTGTAGCCAGCTAGAGCTCTGCCCCTGGAAACCAGGTCATTCCCCCAACTTTAAATAAAGGCGGGCAAACTGCAAGTTTGGGGACTCAGTAAGCTGCAGACAGGTTAGAGGGGATTCCGCAGTAGATATTTGATGCAAGAACATCAGATGAAGATGAAACCTTCTTGCAGTCTGTGAATTCTCAAAAACTCAGGAAGACCCAGCAGATGATGATGATGGGTTGAAGCCAAACATAGCTCTGGGGCCCCAATGAGGTTGCAAAACAGCCAAAGTAAGTGGTTTCTACTAGACTTGGGTTTTCTCCTTCAAGAATGACGCGTCTTTAGGGTTGACTAGTCAAGTTTTTTCAGAATAGTGTTGGAGGGTCATTCCCATTCCTTTGTTGTTCCCTAAAAATGTTACTGCTCGAACCAACAAACGTTCCATACTCTTTTTCAGCAGGCAGGTTCGGCAGTACAAGCCATGTCCAAAAGTCACAGGAAGCCCAGTGATTAAGTACAAGAGGACAGAACTAGTCCTCTTTTTGACAGGTCCAGCAGGCCATTTGAAGTACTCGCCTCCTGTCATGCATTGCCTTTTATCCTTACACCGGGTGCATCTGGCCTTTGGTGGTGAAGGTAGGCTGAGATGTTATCGAAATAAAAGGCATCCACCACTAATATAGCCGGAAGACTGTTTCAGCTGCATTCTGCGGACTAAAGTGGCGTCAGCAAGGCTGGCCCATGGAACACCACCACAATGTTGCTCCAGCCCAATCAATATCTGAGATACCCCAAGAAGTAATTACAATCTCCCAGAAGTTTATATAGTTTCAGTGGCATAATGAGCTCAACTATATCAAGCTGAATGATGACTAATCAATTTGTTGTGTGGAACTAATGTTGCTGTGTTTATTAGACCTGCTACCTGTCCATTGTCCTTAAAGAAATGATGCTGTGCGGTACTCTATGCTGGACCATGGTGGCCCGGCATCTGCATCACAGCTATCTATGTGAAGATAAAATACTGATGGCACATCTTCACATCTGCCCTAGATGATCAGTATTTAGCACGGTATACATTTGGATAAACTCTCTAGTGATGCAGCCAGTGCCAGCCTATTCTCAGCACCAGCTGATTGCTTTACTTATTACACCATATTAAAGAGTAATGATGTACCTACTGCTAACACAGGCCCACATTACGAATGTGTAGATGTTACATATAATCTCTCCAACGCTGCCTGGTTTCTGTGCAATGCCAGATGCCAACGAGCTTCATCACAAGGAAAAGAGCAGACGTTCCTTGCAGCACTTTGGGAGAGCAGAGTAACCACACAAGGTAGAAGTTTGCGGACGGATAGGTGGGTTGTGTAAATAGATGCATTTTTCAGACATTTTGCAGGCTTGGAAGCTATTTGCATACGCGGACACAGCAGACGCCATTTCTTGGGGAGCAGGAAGAATTGAGATTTGCAGAGCGCTTTTAGGTGTTTAATTCCATATCCACCCTCCTCTAACTTAGCCCTTTTAAAAACAGATCACTCAGCCGGATATCAAGTTATCGAGTCCGTGAACAGTCTCAAACTGTGTTACACCTCCCAGAGTAAACTGGGACTGCCTGCTATTAGGACAAGTGTGCAAAGAGAATATGGAAATATTGTGGAGGCGTGGCATAGAAAAAAAGAGTAATACAGACAGCAAGTGCTACAAAACACAATCTGACAGCACCACTAACAAGTTAGGCAATTCACTGGTGTGGGCAGACACCACTAGACTTCACATCTACACCTAGCTTAACCTAAATATGCCGGAAATAAACAATGAACTATACATGTGGGAAGGGCCCTCCATGCAGCCACATTTCTTTGGAAAGGTAGTCCACTGGCCTTTAAATGAGAACCACTGTCACCCCACTGGTGGTCTAATGAGCTAGTTATAAACTGTGGAACCAAAAGGCAGATTAAATACCTGGCAGCCCCATTGGGGATATTAATGTTTTCTAAGGCAATCATCTTTTGAACTTATTCCTCTGCCCTCATTTTCTGTCCAAGTTTGGAAGTATTCAGAAACCATACAAAAGCTGTTACTACTAAAAATAAATATATAAATAAATAAAAAACAACCCGGGCCACATTATACCAAGGGCGCACTGTTGAGGTTTACTCCACAGAGCACTTTTAAATAGGTATGCTGTGGCGCAATATGGACATTGCGCCCTATTACAAAAACCGCGCTCCCGCAGAGCAGCTGCAAGCTTCAGTCTGAACTGAGGGCAGCGCAGTAGTGAAAGGCAGACCAGCTGTGTGAACCAGCGGATCCGTATTTCCCAGTTCAGGGGCACCAGGTCTGTTTTTGAAAGGGCGACAGAGATCCCCCTGCAGGTGGGTGCAGTAGCGACTATACCGGCCTGCAGCGCAGTGTCCGTGAGGTCCAAGGAACCCTCTTTCTCTCCATACAAGGGTCGCCCTAAAGGGATGCAATAACTGGGTGGGACTTAGTCAGTGCATCTCCTGGCCGTCTCTTTCCCTCAGCACCAAGCAAGTGGCAAAGCAGTCATGCTGACGAGGGAACATCCCCTTAGGGTCACGCCGACGCTCTATGTGCGCTGGCACAATCTGTATTACAGAGGGGGCAGTGGAAGCATCTGCAACACCTCCTGAAATACCAAAGTGCTGTGGTGGTGCAGAAAAAAGGCACACATGCGAGTTGTGTCCTTGGGGTACTTTATGTAATATTGCTCCCGGGCTGGATTTTACTTAAAGGGAGGGGTGAGTAGAGAGTGCCCACTCTCAAGGAGTATTTACGAAAATGTAATGTGGCCAAGTAATAGCCTTTGGGAAAAGCAGTACTGCATTAGAATCTTGAGTCTCCAACTTTACCAAATTGCTTGATCTTTTGCCAATCGAACGCTCCTTCTGAATTGGGGGACGCGCTGGAAGCTGCTGGGGTTGCGGTCCGCGTTTGCCACCTGAGGCCTGCAAGCCTTGAGCTTGAGAGCACGTGACAAGACCCCCTGGATCTACTCAGACAGAGCCCGGCTGGTCCTGATTCGGCGACACCGCTGATAGAATCTGGTGGCCAAGATGGGAAAGTCAGACAGAGGCCAAACCCACTTCCCTTCTCCCAGACACGTTCTAAAACGCAGGAAGATGGGGTTGGAGAGGAGGGCGGGCAGGCTGCGCCACCGGAGCAGGAGCAAGATTTAAAAAGTATTCTGAACTTAATGGAGAAAGGGCTGCAGGAAGGAATCTCCGCGCTAGGAGTGAAAATGGATGCGCTAACATATAGGATGGACAGAATGGGTGAGAGGCTTGACAAGCACGCTGAACGTCTGGATATGTCGGAGAGAAGAATCACTGAGGTGGAGGAAGCGCAAACTACTATGGACACAGAACACAAGCAACTGGGAAGGGTGCTGCAGGTCTTCCAGGACAAAACAGAAGATTTAGAGGCCCGTTCTCGACGCTGCAACATTCGTATCCTGGGTCTGCCGGAGTCAACTCAGACAGGCAAGATAGAAATCTTTGTTGAACGGCTACTGGTGACGCTGCTGGGAGCGGAGGTATTCTCCGATATGTTCATAGTGGAACAAGCGCACCGCATGTTGGCCCTGCGCACGAAGCCAAGGGCACTACCGAAGCCAATAATTGCTAAGCTTCTCAACCACAGGGACAGAGACGCGGCTTTGGGCACCGCTAGGGAAAAGCAGACGCTGACATATGAGGGATCCACTATAGCACTTTATCCAGACTTTACGGCGAAGGTCCAGGAGGCGAGGAAACACTTTGTGCCGATGAAGCGTCAACTACGCGAGCTGGGAATGGACTACGCAATGCTCTACCCGGCAAAGCTCAAAGTGGACAGAAACGGACAAACCCACATTTTTACTGAACCGAAGGCATTGCAAAAGGCGTTAAAAGAATGGGCAAAAGACAGGAGGAAAACAACTGAGCGTGAACTTCTGAACGAGGCGACAGGGGGCCGAATGGAGGAGCAGGAATAAGAGTTGACACACTAAGATCCTTTTCACAAAGTCTACAAGGTCTGTAGGACACACAGCTGCCGGCTGGCGAGGCTGGGATAAGAGCGGCACATTGTGATTCAACTTGCTATTTTTGAATGGTTCGTAGCCACCTCCGCCCACATGTGGTAACACCAAATTGGTTGTTGTTTGCTTTCTTTTTGTGGAAGGGCGGAGGGAGGGGGATGGGGGAGATGACAGTCCATTGGATCACGACCTAGTTGGGGGAGGCCCGCTGTCGGTGGGTAGGGCGGGGGCTGGGGAGTTGGGTAGCTTATGGTTTATGGCCAGGAGGTGCGGAACACTATTTATTGTACATCAGAGACCATGCAACCGTTCACTATGTGCAGAATAACGAATGTCTCAGCTAGACATGAGTGATAGAAAGGAAGAGCCTGCAGGTGAGAATCGGATGAGTGGGCTGATTGCTCTGACTTGGAATGTGCGTGGCCTAAACGACCACCGAAAGTTACGAAAAGTCTTGAGTTACTTAATGAGACATCATGTTGACCTGGCCCTACTTCAAGAGAGGCATTTACAGGAGAACTCACCTAGATTACAGGCCCGGGGATTACGTGGGCACATTAACGCGGCCGGTTTTACATCACATGCCCGAGGGGTGCTCACTTGAGTAAACCCAAAATCGGACTATTCCCTGAGTAAACTGTGTGCCGACTCGGACGGTAGATATCTAATATCGAAACTAACTGGGAAGGGCTTGGATGTCTTGGTGGCTAATGTGTATGGCCCAAACTACGAACACCCTGAATTTTACAAAGCGTTAGCTGAAACGGCTCGGAAGTATCCCAGCCGGACTACTTTGTGGGGTGGGGACTTTAACATGACCAGATGAAAACCGATCTGGACCGATCATGCGGGCCGGACAGGCGACCTGCTAAGGCAGCTAGGGAATTGGACAGGATATTGATCAGTGACGATCTGGATGACGTCTGGCGCAGTCTACACCCAGAGCCGGGAGGGGTACACTCACTATTCAGCCTTTCATGATACACACACGCGTATAGATTATTGGCTGGCATCGTCGGGACTGCTCGACCGGGTTTTCAAATGCAAGGTGTTGCCTCGTACACTTTCCGATCATTAGCCGGTGCTGTTAGGCCTTGCGCTACCACAGAGGGCCCCCCTTCCCCCATTTACATGGAGATTCCCACCGTACTCATTACTTGACCCCGTCTTTCGGGAAGAACTGCACGGGGCGATAGAGACATACTTTGAAACGAACATAGGATCGGTGGACAGTTTTCAGACAGTGTGGGAGGCGTTTAAAGTTTACGTAAGGGGCGTGGTCATGAGTAAACACTCTGGTGTTCTACGCTCGATTCGCCAGAGATTATCGTAATTAGAGACTCGACTGGAGGACTGTGAAGAGCGACTGCTGACAAAGGATGCGGAGGCCGCCGGCGAGGAATGGAAGGGACTGCTTGCAGAATACCAGGAAGAAGCGACTGCAGAGGTTACACACCTGGGAAAACACGCTATAGCTAGGACATACGGAGAGCGCAATAGGCCGGGGAGGGTTTTAGCCAACATGGTAAAGCAACAAAAGTCAAGAGTAAGGATTACTGCGATAAGGTCGAAGGAGGGTGTGTTGCTCACAGAGGAGGAAGGGATTGCGCAAATGTTCCTCGAATATTACTCTGATTTGTACGCGTCGCGCGCGACGGGCAGTGAAGAGGAGAACTCGGATTATTTAGACCACATCAAACTCCCGTTCCTGACAAATGTGCAACGTGAGTTTTTAATGCTCCCTATACAGTTTGACGAGATCCGGGATGCACTCGGGGATGTGCAGACGGGGAGTGCACCAGGGACTGATGGCCTCACAGTCGACTTTTATAAAACATTCCTGGAACTGCTGCTACCGCACTTATCCAACCTGTACACAAATATTATTGAGACTGGGCAGATGCCTTGCACAATGAGAGAAGCATTGATCGTCGCCATCCCTAAGCCTGACAAACCCTCGGAGGAATGCAGTTCCTACAGGCCACTCTCACTGCTTAATGTAGATACAAAAATATACGTGAAAGTCCTCGCAACTAGACTGGCACTGTTGACACCTGAGCTGATTGCCCCGGAGCAGGCGGGATTTGTTGCGGGCAGAAATATTACCTATAACTTGCAAACGGTTTTCGGGGCTATTCAACATACGAGACCGGACGCAAGGGCAATAGCAGTTTTCCTTGATATGGAAAAAGCCTTCGACTCCGTGGCGTGGTCTTTCATGAAGGCGGTTCTTGCGAGATTGGGGCTGGGTCCGATGTTCCTACAGATGATATCGGTGCTGTACACAGAGCCGACGGCACGCATTAGACTGGGCGGTAAGGTCACCGATCCAATCAAGATTCGCAGAGGCACACGGCAGGGATGCCCCTTGTTCCCACCGCTGTACACTTTGGTCGCGGAACCGCTAGCGTGTGCTATGCGTGAATATCACTCCCACCGGGGATTGAACTTCCCCACATATCAACTAGTTATAATGACGTATGCGGACGATACACTACTTTACGTCCTGGAGCCTGAGACGAATCTAGCCCCGATACTTCAGGAAGTGGTGAAGTTTGGGGCACTATCGGGTCTGAAGGTAAACTGGGACAAGTCTATAGCGTTCCCCCTCATGACAGCCACAGAATGGCTTGAGATGGACTATCCACTGAGGTGGACCTCTGAATCTGTGAGGTACTTGGGGGTGCAATTACACACGATGCTGAGACAGTTTTCCATGAGAACTACGGAAGAGCTATGGATAGACTGGAAGACAATGTAGCAAAATGGATCGGGCTACCTTTGTCCCTACTTGGAAGGATTTAGATAATGAAAATGGTCGTCTTACCTAGACTGCTGTATCTGTTCACGAATATTCCGATTGTACTCCCAAAATATTTTTTTTACACGGCTCACGTCGCAAATGATTAAAATGGCTTGGGCTGGCAGGCAAGCGCGAGTGCAATGGAAAATTCTAATTTTCCCGTATCAGTTGGGCGGCCTTGGCGCTCCCGACTTTGAATTATACTATCGGGTGGCGCAGGCAGCTCACTTACACCAGTGGATACACGATAAAGAGAAGGCACCATTCATTAAACTAGAGAAACTCTTTGCTTCCCCATTGCCCCTGCCGGCTGTGATCTTTGACACACCAGATAGGCGCACAGGCTTGCTTGACTCATTAAACTCTCCTAGGCATGCCTGGCACGTGCTTTTGCAGTACCATGCCGGTGCGATTTTATATGCCCCGCTTATGCCCATTGAGTGGATGACCTGGCTGGCACCGTGCAGGGACAAAGGAGTGATTACAGCCTTGAAGGCTCTAGGTATGCACACAGCTGGAGACATGTTCAGGGAAGGAACGCTTAAGAAACCACCCGATATAGCAGCGCTTGAGGTGCCCCCTACCGTGTTGCAACGATTTCAATTCCACAGACTCAGGGAGGCTTGGCGGGAACAGCTGGGGGATGACCTACAGGAACCTCCGGAGCTCATGGAACTCACACATGTAATTAAAACCGAAGAGCCGAGGAAATTGGTCGCCACTCTGTATAGGCTGAACATGTCCGAACAGGTGGCTGGGTAAAATAATGCTCGCCTCGCTTGGCAACGGGACTTAGACACAATTATCTCGGATGACGTATGGCGTTACTGCTGCTCTAATACCCGATCCGTCTCCCTGAATGGCAGGCACTGGTTGGTACACTTCAAGTACATTAATAGGGTATATCATACCCCAGAAAGGCTGCATCGGTTCGGCTTACGCGACAGCGCGGCGTGTGACAGATGTACTGCACGAGAAGCAGGGTTCATACATTTGGTGTGGGAATGCTCGGGGCTGCAACACTACTGGGGGGCGGTGTTTCATGAATTAAGCAATATACTTCAAGAAGAGATAGTACCATCCCCGATGCTTGCGTTGCTGGGGTATTGCAAGACATTTTTTTCGCGCGGTTTCCTTACCTGACCGACCTGTACGAAGACTCGCTACCGGGCGTTGGATGGCTTCTTCGCGCCTCGAAATTTAACTTATTCCATCCAGTGACACCTATTATAGTGTCCACCCGGAAATCCATGTATTACCTGCTGAGACCTGACCACTATATGAATTAGAGATAAATTTATTACAGCGCTTAGAGACCCCTGTGGTTATAACGCGCCATATAAATTAAATAAATAAATAAATAAATAAATAAATTGACATGTAAGAAAAAAATTTCTGCATCAGTGCTGTGTTCGTGTAGAAAGCCTACTGGCATCCATCGCTGAATAGAATACGCGTGGATTGTTTCACTTATAGACAGCTTTAATTCAACTTCAAAGAATTAGGCTTGTCCTCATGGTAACATCATATTGAAGTTCCTTGGACACTCATAAAATCTTCTTGCCCTGAGGAAGCCCGATCTGGGCGAAACGTGTTGGCTGTCATCTTTGTCAAGATCATGTTTTAAGATTGAAATAAAAATTGAAGAATTACTTGAAGGACCATTACTCTCTCTTTTGTGTGAACATAGATGAACATTCTTATGAAAATTACTTAATATATGTACTGCACTGTATATTGTTGCCTCTCTGTTCTTCATCTGTATCTGTTTAACTAAGGTTCTTTAGCAGTGGACCTAAGAGGTGGGCAACTGTGGCAAATAAAGCGCAGCGTAGGATTGTGGATATGGGGTTGCTGATGGCGAAAAGGAGGTTAGCAATGTGTTGGATGAGAGGCCCGCTCCCCACGACTGTGCAGTGGATGCTTGATTTGACATACTGTTGCACACAATCGGAAAATCACAGCGAACTTCTTCCCCCCAAGAGTAGCCCCAAGAACTTCTGGGGATTATTCTTTGATTATAGGAGGAAAAGCACAGCAGAGGCAGCTAGTGATGGGGAGGCTGGGCAAGGTAGCACCACTGATGAGGCAGATGAGAGAGAGTGAAGTGCTAGGATGAGCAGGCCCCATGTATGTACATCAGTAGAGATGAGCTCCAAGGACACAGGTGTGTTAGGATGACGTTTTTCTAGCTGGGTTCGGTTCGGACTTTTTCATGATAAGTTACACATGGTAGCGTGATTGCGAGTGAAGAGTACACGCCTCTGGTATGTTAATGGTTGGGGTTCTTTTTTTTTTTTTTTTTTTTTTGGTTGGTTCCTCCTTATTAGAAAAAGCGATGTCTCAATTCTGGAAGATCTAGGATGCAAGCAAATTCATTAGTTAATTCATGGAATCCATAAGTTGTATGCCGCCCGCCCTCCGGGTTGTGGGCTAAATGGCTGTGTATATTTAACGGAGAAATGGAATTCTGCATATCACTCTGGTTTTCAGGACTGCATGTCCGCCTGTTTTGTATGATGTATGCATCGCAAGGAATAAATAAATATATAAAAAATAAAAAATAAAAAATGCAGCATGCTTGTAAGGTGCACAACGCTTAAAGAAACCCTATGGCCTACTGCCAGGTGGAGTAAGATTTCCAGGGCAGGCGGGCACAAATGCACCGGAGTCTCCTCTGTATGCATGCTGCCCCTCTTTGAACTGATTGCCATTTCACAGAGGACTCGACGGTATACCTGCATTGATTTTCTTTTATACTGTAATTAGGCGTAGATATATCTGTCGTCCTAATCGCTTTGCAGCTGCACCATAATAGAAGGTAATAAGCATAACAGATCCTATTTTTCATACCCAGTATACACAGGGTTCCATGGGAAGGAAGTTATTGAATAACATTCCTGAAATTTTTAACTCCGTTCTCTAGGAGCATAAAGCGGTTCAGACCAGTGGCGCGGCTCACCATTTAGGATGTTGATCCAGTGTGGAGATCATGGTGCAAGAACAGGTATGTGGTGGCAGATATTAACATGGCATTGCAAACACCACCATACGAACACCCTGTTCCTCCTATCTGGGGGACAACACAGTGGTCAGTGCAAAAAGGAGGAGGAATTGGAGGGCTATGGGGAGGGGCACCAGCACACAAGAGTAATCTTTAGGATTACTTATACCGAGTGGCTCTAGAGCAGTGATTCTTAACCTGGGGTTCACGACATCTACTCTGGGGGTATATGACTGTTTAGAAACTTAAATGATATTAGCTCATTAATAAGACAAATGCACATAAAAAAACAAAAGGTACAACTAGATAATTTAAAAAGCTCAGTAAATGTGAAGGCATTTGAAATTGGAGGTGAAAAAGTAAAGTTGCTCTCCTTAGCTTGGTTTGTGGGAGCAGCAGAAGTAGAGCAAACCGAGTCTAGAATCAACATGTGGGGGCCTCAAGTGTCGCACTAGTATATGCCGGCAATGGGAGAGCATCCATTAGGGGCAAAAAGGACAAAGTGATATGCTTGAGTCTGAATCGTCATAAATAACATTTCATAAAGACCCAACCTTCCCATTAAAATTAAAATTCCATTGATTTCTTCGGCCTAATTAAATTACAAATATTTTGAATGTGTGTTTGTTTACTTTTTTATCGTTTTGGGGGGGGAACTCGTTAAAATTGTTAACGCGGGGTCCCAGGCTTCCAGTACTGATTCAACACCAACATAAGTTAAGAAGATAACAACCGCTGATCTAAAGTGTGTGCTGGTGTGGACTATGGTAGTTCTGTTGGGTTGACAGCACTTTGATAACTATTACTATGTGGCTTTAGTGCCATCTTATGGAAAGCAGGGGTGCACGGATCCTGTGTTCCCAGTGCTGGTTAGAGGGTGACCATTTTGTAAGTGTCTCACTGGACACTATGCCCTTGCTGTTACCATGTGCAAGTATAGTTAAAGTACTTGTATTGCAGATGTAAGGAACAATCAAGCACCCCTAGCAAGTGTGGTTGCAAAGAAGTTGTCAAAGGGTCAGGCTTATGTAAAGGGTATCTGGTGAGCTGCATCATAGCGTGCAGCATTTCCTAGACTGCATGGTCACCTACCCTGTCGCTGTGGCTTAGTGCACTTGTACCAGGGACGTAGGTGCATTACAGAAGACAGGGCGCACCCTAAAGACAGTAATCCTTAGGACTGCTTGAGTGCCTCTTGGTGTAACCGGAGCAGTCTCACAGGGTCCAGGTAGACACAGCAGCACCGCCATCTCAAAGTGGGCAAGCTCCAGTACCCCTCTGCAGAAATAATTTCTTCCTTCCAGTCTATCAATGTTCTGATTGGCTAGAGACTACATCTTCCTGTGTCAATCACAGCAGGTGTGGGGTGCGTTGTTGGTGGTCATCCCATCATTTGATTGGTCGCATCTCTGCCCCCAACTTGTACCTAGAAGCTGGAGCATAGATGGCAGGACTCTGGCCGAATGAGTCTCCACTGCGCATGACTTACTACACCATTTCACCTACGCACCATCCTAGCTCAAAGTGGATTGCCACAGCCATAACATATTTTGTGAATCACTACTTACATTACTTTCAAGAAATCTCTATTATCATTGCAGAAGTACAACACCAACATATGCATGCAGTAGGAAGCAGTCATCCACTTTTTGAAAAGGGGGTTCCTGGAGAAGGGAATCAACGTATTTTTTTTTTAAACATCTCTACATTTGACTGGTTTTTATTGAGTTAATATTCTGTGCTAGATCCAAACTTCTTCTAAAGGGTCATCACTGCTAACTTCACTTCTGTGGCATTAATTGACCAGAATATCTGCAAAGACATATTACTGGTGCTCCTTTTCAAGCACTGAGCTCCTCCTGCTCAGCCTTTAACAAAAGGTGTTCAACAGGAAGTGGCCATTAGCAGGCCATGTTTAATGTCTGTGGACATCTGATTACGATCAATCTGTGTGTAATGTACTACATTGCATTAGGCCACTGGATTGTGCCAGGCTAGGTTCACTCCAGTGACATGGAGAGCACGGGAGCCAAGTCTGGGCATAGCCCTCCCGCTCAGGGTGACAAATGCAAAAAGAACAATTGATGGTTAGTATGTTGAACAATGTCAGACATTCACCCCAGTATAGAGGTGTGGGCCTAAATCCATCTTTTTTTTGCTCACAATGCCATTCCAGTTTAAAGCCAGCCATATGCAAATCAGCCTTGACCCTGTTCCACTTGGGAACAGTCCAGCCCGAACTGCCAGGTCAGGTCCTCCCTAGACCAGCAACAACCATCCTGGGACCAGTTTCATGGTTTCACCCCATATCAGCCAGACTAGCTTGACTCCAGTGGCACGGAGAGCACGGTAAGTTCCCTGCTATGTTTCTCACTGACAAGATGAGAGATTTTAAACATGTAACTTCAGAACATATGCCCAACCGGAGTATACCTCTCTGTGATGTCCATCTACATCTGGTGTCTAGGAGGAGCACATTGGTTACATCCCAAGTTTAAAAATAGATGATATATATGGTAACGTAATCGCCATATTTTGTCATTGTTATGAAGGTGAATGCAACTAAAGTTACACCTCTTTACACAGAGTTCTTAAGGTTCACTTTTGTTAGGTATTGATTTTATAAAGACATCATTGTATTCAAGAATATTCAAAAAGATGGACAAAATTAATTTACTTTTTAAACGGCATAATGATCATGCATGTGAATTTCTTGAACATGTGCATCTGTAGCATTTTCTGTTTTTCTGGTTTCAATTTGAATCTTTCAGTTTTAAAGTTGACTATTTAGTGACCTACATGATTAACACAATTGTTGACAACATTTAGGTCTCGCCTACTAGACAGCGCATGCGCTGTCTGCTGCAATATCTACTGTTTGTTTATGGTGGGTTTAAAGCCCGCCATTGCTTACCACTGGACGGCTTCATTGTCACTTTCATTTGCTTGCTTCTTATTCTTCAGCTTGTGTGGGCTTTCCTTCCTCCTATCAATCAATCAGGGAATTGTGAAGAGCGCTACTCACCCATGAGGGTCTCAAGGCGCAGGGGGTGGGAGGGGTACAGCTCTGAGTCAGCCACAGAACCAGGTCTGGAGGCTCTTTCTGGAGGTGTGCAGAGTGGGGGAGCGTCTGATGTTGATCGAGAGTTCGTTCCAGGTCTTTGCCGTGATGTAGGAGAAGGCTCTTCCACCCGCTCTTGTTCTGTGGATGCGCGGGGTTTTAACGAGGTCGGCAGGGCGGAGGTTTCTCTTGGTTACATGGAAGGAGACTGTCATTGAGGTATTTGGGTCCGGTGTTGTGGAGGGATTTGTAGGCATGGGTGAGTAGCTGGACAGTTACTCTCTTCTCGACAGGGAGCCAGCAGAGGTCCTGCAGGTGTCGGTGATGTGTTCATGCCGTGGGATGCTGAGGATGAGTCTGGCCTCGGTGTTCTGGTTGGTCTGGAGTTTGTGTAGCAGGGATTTGTTGATTTCGGCGTAGAGGGCGTTTACGTAGTCCAGTCTGCTAGTTATGAGTGCGTGGGGTGACGGTCTTTCTGGATTCGGGGGAACCATTTGAAGGTCTTGCGAAACATGCGGAGGGTGTTGAAACAAGTGGAGGCGACGGTGTTGATCTGGCGGTTCATGGTGAGGGAGGAGTCGAGTATGATGCAGAGATTTCAGGCCTGGTCCGTGGGGGTGTTGCCGAGGGCAGTGGGCCACCAGGCGTTGTCCCAAGCTGAGGAGGTGTGCCCGAGGACAAGGACTTCTGTCTTCTCAGAGTTGAACTTCAGATAGCTGCTGCCCATCCAGGATGCAACGTCTATTATTACTTCCTGGAAGCTGAGTCTGGTGGCGTCTGGTTCCTTCATGAGGGAGATGATGAGCCGAGTGTCGTCCTATTTCTTTTGCACCTCCCCTGGAGCATTGATGCATTGCTTGTGTCCGTCCACTGCTCACTTTCCAAGCACTACTTTTTTTCTTTTTAAGCACTTCACAAGACTGCATGAGTTTTTAGCTGCCCCCACCACTGTGCTCTGTATTCCTCTCTCTCACCTGTGTGATTCTCCCCGACAGCTCGACATTGCTCTTTCGCTCATTTGCTAATCTCCCAGCCATGCCATGTGTTGTTGCCCCCCGCGCCCTGCGTGTTGCTTTCACTGCATCCTGTGTTCTATCTGCCCCACCTTCCATTTTGCTATTGCCTCAACCAGTGCTACTTGTGTTACTCTGCCCCCGTGTTGATTCCCTCCACCTGTTTTGCTCACCCCATTAGTTTTTTTTCTTTTATAAAAAAAAAACCTTTTACGTTTTCTTTTTGTTTTTGTTACCAACTTGGACCGATAACTACAAAGGCAAACAAATCGCCTGTCACTTTTTTGGCACATGGGCCTACAAAATGACTAGGCTGGCCGGGTCAGAGGCTTTTTTCTTTTAAAATTATTTAGCCATGCTCCACAGCATCGGGAATGTTGTGCAGCTTGGCTAAAAGCAACTGGCAATGCCAGAAGGTCCCAAAGGCGAGACCTATTGGTTTTGCCAATGTTGGCTATCCTTTGAAGGCATTGCAAGCATAAAGGGGGTTTTAAATGCAATAGTGGCCTTTCCGTGTGAAAGGGTTAGCCGAGTTGCCTCTCCAACTCTTTAAAACTTCAATGGCATTACATTAACTGTGACTCCCTGGTGACATCAGAGTGGAGTTTATTAAAAAACACTCCTTGCCTTGCTCATCTTACGGTGGTTACTGTCAGCTACATCTAAAACTGCTACAGTCCCCAAAAGCAATAACGTTTCTTGGGGCGTTAAAAGCTTTGTTTCTTCTACTTGTAAACTCTACAATAAAAGGCCTTAGCATCTCACAAACCAATCCAATCTGATCTGTTTCAGGAAACAACTTAAATCTCGGCTCTTTTCACTTCCCTGTTAGTTTTCAGTCACCTTGAACCTTGCAGACGCTAGTGCCAAGACACCTTTGGGCATTTGTGTGCTTCATAAACAATATTATGAATATGACTAATCTCTCCCTTCGCTTAGGAGTCATTTTTGACCCTCTAAAGCATGCAATGGCAATCCCACTCCTGAACCAAAAGAAACCCAGACGCGAAGATTACAGGATGGTGCCCAACCTACATTTCCTCCAAAAAATCCTGGAAGAGGAGGTTGATATGATGAAGCAAAGCTTCGCATATTTTGCGGCTTGCCGAAATCAAGAACCTCGTTTATGTGTAACAAGGTAACCCGTGTATGTTTTACTAACATTTTTATTTAGTTTGGAGAAAGACCGTGAAGCTTGCACATGTGTTTTACTAAAATAATTACTCGTGTCCCCTAAAATGGCCGCCGCTTGTATTTTAGTTACTGCGCATGCGTCAGCCACACTCACGTGTCCTGACGCGTCTGCAGAAGTGGAGGGAAAGTTATGCGCATGCGTAATTCATAGCTGTGCTTATCATGTGGTACAGCTCGTGCCACTGCTCTTGTGTCCGTCTCAATGTAGCTAACATTTAATTGCATAAGTTTATATCTTGATGATGAGTTAAAAGTACCAACCCTGTGCTGTGTTTTTCATAATGACATTATTATGTATTAATTTGTTTTCGCTTACTTTTCATGTACCGCGGGAAATGGGGGTCTGAGTGAGAGGAGAGCCATATTGGAGGTCCCTTCTGCGCCTGTGCGACATTCGGCAGCACGAGGGACCTTGGCTGATGGAACATAGCCAGCTGGCAGTGATGGGCGAGATGCTCCTGAGAAAGTCACCTCTGCCCTGCGAGAACAGCGAATGTGGCTCCTTATATGATACATTGTAATGTTGCGCTACTGTTTGCCGTGTAACTTCTCATGGGAACCCCAAACCTGCTAGGCGGTACCCAAATATGTTAATGAAGGCTTCAAATCGTGTATTGTGATTGGTGTGTTACCCAAACCCTACCTTAGGACCAATCGAAATTGAGGGATTCTGACACTTTGCAACATTGGGAGGTGGTACACTGTCCCCAAACTGTATATCTACCCTGGGTTCACCTAGTGAACCGTCCGACTTGTCTGGTTTAGCTGACCTGTCACTGACCCAACGCACTCAATAGGTGACTGAAGATACAGAGCGCTGCGGAGCACTCTGTCCGAATTTGACCATAGACTAAGGTTCTACTGAACCTTAAAGTGCTGGCAAGGCACTTAGCTGGGAGTTCGCTGACCCAATCGGGGTCTTGATCGATAGCTGCAGAGCGGGTGGAGCGCAGGCGTTGCTTCCGAACTGTGGGTTCCGGTCCTGTCCTGAAGAGGGTCCTGTCCTGAGGGTTTGCTGTCCTGTCCTGAGGGTCCTGTCCTGATTCCTTTTCCGAGGGTATCCTGTCCTGTCCTGGGTGTCCATTCTGCACCTGCTGTCCTTTGAGGGGTATCCTTCCTTGAGGGTTTCCTGTCCTTAACTGACCCGTGGCCAGGGTTTGGTTTCCACACCTTTTCTAGGTAAATATTACTCTGAACCTCTTGAAATTCTTGCACCTTCTGAATTTCTAACTTTTGCTTTAATAAAGTTAAACATTGCATATGTTATATTTCCATGCCTTTCCGCAACTATTGAACTATCATTTATAATTTTGCAAAGTTATTCCTATGTCTTCTCATTTGTTAGAAATTATATTTTGCATAGCAGTGTGTCATTTCCTGATATGGTCTAGAACTTCGTTGCCTAGATTGTTCAAAGGCCCCTTCACCTTAAGTGAAGCGTGTTATTCATTATAAGCTCTTCTATAGTCACACACACTTAGTCTATCCCTGTCTAGATAATACTGACTTATATAGTATTGTTCTTGTTACAATTTATTAGTACATTTGATGATTACTCTGTCATTATTTCTTTCTGCCTATGTGATTTACGTTATCTTGGTTATTAATTGCCTTATTTTACTGTACCTCATGCAAGAAAACATTGAATTTAGATAAACATTTTAAAACTTCCAGTTGTCCGTGGTCATTTAAACAGTATTTGAATGTTATTGGTTGGGTTTGTATTTTGCTGCCTTTCCTTTACAGCTAGCTCCCTGATTCATTGTGGTCATTAGGCACCTGCATCGGTGGATGGTAAGTCGGGTGCACTGAAAATTGGTAGCAGGGAACACACACACACCAACTTGATAGAGCTCGTGAAGTCACCCGATCGATGTATATGGTGATTTGAAAAGTATATGGGCCCTGAAGCCGGAAACGGCGAAAACTAATTGGCCGGGTGGCCTCGCGCGCTCTATCAGATACACCAGCTTCAAGAGTATGCAGATTAAACCCTGTCCTCCATGATGACCAGTTTGGATTCAGATCAGCAAGAGGGACCTAAGCAGCCTTAGACGAGACGAGAAAGGATTGCCTACTTCTCAACGGACAAAAATAAAAAGTACCACTGACATGTCCACTGCATATAACACTTCTGATCACTTAATGTTGCTGGACAGAATAAAAAAAACATGGACATGGGAAGCATGCATTGACCTATTCTTGGTACAAACATTTCTCTCCAAAACTAGTCAAAGAAATGAGGACTGGATCAGCTGAATCGCCAACCTGCCCAGAGCCCTGCAGCGCCCAACAAAACCCTTCCAATCTCAGGCCTCTTCAACATCTATACTCCCCATCACCTAACTCCCCGCCACAGCCTTTCGGGTAGTACAAAGGAAAACTTCCAAATGTATGATTAAGATTCCCAGATCACCCACCATCTGGGGAGACAAACTAAACAACACTAACCAGAATGCCTAGGCCACACCCCTCACTGGCTGAAGGAGAGCTCCCTCTGCATGAACTGAATGGAAGCCTCACTCAACCTAATAGTGAAAGTGAGCCCACCTTATTTCTCTTCTGGTCTTGGTACCCCTGGCCTACCACTCTTCAAGAGAGGAACCCGGGGTTACTATTGGACACAGAATAGTCAGTTGTCCCACAAGACACTGCAGAATCATTTACACTGGCTTCCAAATTATGATTACCGCCAGGTTAAAGCGCCTAGACAACCAGAATGTGCTTCAATCTACCTTTGTGGGATAATCTAAAATATCTCCAAAAGTGAGACGGCAAAATATTTGAAAACCTAGCTCCACACTGCACCTCAGCCAGAAAACTAATTCTTCAGCTTCAAACCTAATCTAGCAAAGTTATTCAAGCAGATGAAACACTGAAGCAGACACGTGGGAGTACAAGGTTCAAGACTATGGAGCGCCCTCAGCCCCAACCTGATATCTGAATTGATTCACATGCACTGCAGGAAACTCTTGAAAACCAAGTTACACAGACTTGCTTTTTAAATGATCTTTCTTCCTTTAGGGCATCCGACTATAGAACATCAAAGTACTTCATCTGTCCGGAATTGTTAGGCGTCTACATCTTCTTTTCTTCGGACTGTTCATTGTTCCTGCCCCCTGCTGTGCTCTAAAGTAACCAACAGGGTGCAAGTACCACCTCATACAATTCCATAAGAAATAAAGATGCACGTTCAAAACTCACATTAAGACTATAGCCACTTTCATAATGGTGAAATGACACAAGGACATGTCTGCCAGGGGTCAGCCAGTGCTGAATGTAATTGGAATTTTAATGAAATGATCACCTGCTCACTGGGGACTAAGATGGGGCCGCAGTTGGATTTCTGTGCAGTAGTAACAGTTCTCTGGTTATGGTAAAAAGAGGAAAGATCCGTGCTGTCGGTGCTAGCAGCAGGAAACCTCAATTGAAGTAAAATAAAAATAAAAATGTAGTGGTAAAGGAGTTGTGGCCCAGAAAACTCTTATTGTAAATGCAGTATACTATTCATTTATTTTCCCAAATTGTTAGGTTTATGGTAAACAAATATTGTGGAATATTAAAAATAAAATGCTCAGTTCATTGAAAAAAATTTGCCTTATTTACTTATTTGTCAACAGTAGAATGACGATTGGAAATATTTTACGTAACACAATGGTGCAATATAGTGAAGTAGAACAAGTAACTTACCTTCAGTAACAATATCTCTGTAAGAGAAATTAGTAGTTATGGATTCCTTACCTTTGAATTACCCCCAGGCATCGGTCTGGATCCAGAGAATTTTTTTCTGCAGGGTCGGTAGACTCCGGGTCCGTCATCGTGGTAGAAGGGATGACATTACACTGTGTCTACTTAGACGACGCCAGTTTTGACACGACTTTCCACGCCATAAGAGCAGAGCCATGCAAGACACTGACCACTGGTGCACATAACTAGGGCCCTGTAAGGGAGTCCTATCCCTAGAAGCCATTTCGCAGAACTGGGAGGATGGGTGAGGCGGTAAGGAACCTATAACAACTAATGTATTTTACAGATACATCGTTACCGAAGGTAAGTAACTTGTTCACCTGAAAGAGACCGTAGGTATAGATTCCTTACCTTAGAATAGCTACCCCAGCAATGCCAACCCCAGAGGTGGGTCTGCTAACCAAGTTCACACCAGGAAGTCCTGGAGAACAGAACAGCCGAAAAAGCAGTCTCTCAGGACTTGGTTGTCCAGGCAGTAATGCTTTGGGAACGTGTGCAGGGATGCCCACATGGCTGCCTGGCAGGTGTCAACCAATGGAACTCCATGTCCCAAAGCAGGAGTGACTGCCGTTGCCAGAGTAGAGTGGGCATGCAGCCCTACTGGAGGTTCATTTTTTGCCAAAGAATAACAGATCTTGATGCATAGGACAATCCATCGAGAGATGTTACATTTGTGCACTGCCCGACCTTCCTTGGTGCCCACATAACCCACGGAGAGTTGATCGTCCACCCAGCAGTCATTAGTGTGGTCAAGGTAGAAGGACAGCGCACGTTTTGGGGCTAGACGGTGGAGTCTCTCCTCCTCTTTGGAAGGGTGCGGAGACAGGAAGAAAGTGGGCAATGTGATGATCTGGCCTATGTGGAAAGAGTAACCACTTTGGGCAGAAAAGAATGCAGAGTAGGAAGGACCACTTTGTCCCCATGGACAGCAAGAAAGGGAGGTTTGGAAGAAAGAGCCTGAAGCTCACTCACCCTGCATGCAGATGTGATGGCAAGCAGGAAAGCAGTCTTTAAAGTAAGGAGACGAAGAGGACAATTATGAAGTGAGGGCAAGATACAAGTCCCACTGAGGTATTACAAAAGGAGATGGAGGAAAGAGATGAGTAATGCCCTTCAGAAATCTGTTAACGATAGGGGACTTGAAAAGAGAAGGCTGATCAGGAAGGCGGAGAATGGCCGATATATAGCCTTTAAGAGTGCCCAGAGCAGAGCCCTGCTGAGCCAAAGAACAAAGAGGAGATCCTCTGAAAGGGGAGCAGAAAGGGGATCCACAGCCTTTGCTGTGCACCATGCCACAAATTTGTTCCAACTACAGGCTATGTATACTATCTTAGTGGAGGGACGCCTGGCTACCAAGATGATGTTAAAGACTTCGGGAGGAAGGTCGAAAGCGGTCAACTGTTGCTAGTCAATCTCCACGCAAGGAGGTGGAGACGAGACATGTTCGGGTGGAGACCCGTCCCCTGCTGCTGCGACAGAGATCCTCCAGAAGAGGCAGTCTGATCGGAGGACCGATGGCCATGCTCAAGAGCTCGGGGTACCAAACTCTTCACGCCCAGTCCAGAGCCACAAGGATTACTTTGTCCCGGCCTCGCTTGCTCTGCTTCAGCACTCTGGGTAGAAGTGGTACAGGCGGAAAGGCATACAGGAGGCCGCAATCCCACTCGCGATGAAAGGCGTCGCCACGCGAGTGCTGCCTTGAAAACTCCAATGTGCAGAACTGCTGACATTGTGCATTCTCTTTGGTGGCAAATAGATATAACCAAGGCTCTTCCTACTGCTGAAAGAGACCTCTCACCAACTCCGAGTGAAGATGCCATTGGAGATCCATCATGCACCGGCAGCTAAGTTTGTCCGCCCTGGCGTTCAGGGAACCCACCAGGTGTTGAACCACAAGTGATATGCCCTGATATTCCAGCCATGTCCTAAGGCGAAGAGCCTCTTGAGATAGGGTCCATGACCAAACCCCTCCCTATTTGTTGCAATACCACATGGAGGTGGTATTGTCCGTGAACACCTGCACAACTCTTCCTTTGACAGAAGGAAGAAAGGAATGGCTTCATTGCAAGACGGATCGCCCAGAGCTCCAAAAGGTTGATGTGGAGCCCGGACTCCACCGAAGACCAGAGACCCCTGATCTCTGCCTCCTCCATATGTCCGCTCCAGCCCAGGATGATGTATCCTTCACCACTATGAAATCTGGTTGGGGAAGGGAGAGGGATCTGCCGCTGACCCAATCTGGTTGGTAAGCCACCACTGCAACTGACTAGCATTCCCTCCGAGATCTGGACGACATTGGAAAGATTGCCCTGATGCTGCGCCCACTGGAACTCCAGGTCCAAATGCAGAGTCCGCCTATGCCATCTGGCATGAGCTACCAGCAGGAGGAAGCCATGAGGCCCAGCAACCTCAGTCTGATGCTCACCGAAATCCGGGATAGAGGCTGAAACATTGCTGCTCAGGAGTATAGGCCCGAAACTGCGCTGTATCCAGAACTGCTCCAATTAAAAGTAGCTTCTGATAGAGAATCAGGTGCGACTTCGGCACGTTGCAAGTGAACCCCAGCGAATGCAGAGGTCCGCCGTAATCTGGAGGTGGGAGACAACAGGTTGGGGCGAACCTGCCTTCAACAGCCAGTCGTCGAGATAGGGGAAGACTGGAAACCCTGATCTGCGCAGATGAGCAGCGACCACCGCCATCACTTTTGTGAACAGCCGAGGGGCGCTGGTAAGCCCAAAGGGGAGCATCGGAAACTGACAATGCTAGTGGCCTACCGTGAACCGTAGGTATAGCAGGTGGGCAGGCAAGACGGGGATGTGAAAATAAGTGTCCTCTAAGTCCAAGGCACCCATCCAGTCTCCAGGGTCGAGGGCAGCCAGGACCGGAGTCCAGATTAAATTTTGAACTTCTCCTTCTGAAGGAAGCGGTTGATGTCTCTGATGTCTAAGATAGGACGTAGGCCTGTGTCCTTGGGTACCAGGAAGTAGTGGGCGTAGCAATCACAACCTACTTCTGGCACAGGAACACATTCGATAGCTCCCTTTGCCAAGAGAGCCGTAACTTCCTGGTGCAGAAGGGCCAAGTGATCCTCTGACATGCAATGGAGTGTCGGTGGCATGGAGGGAGGGGTAGTCTTGAAGGGGAGGAAGTAGCCCCTTCGGACTGTAAAACCCACCTGTCCAACGTGATGTTGCTCTAGTGGGGGAGGTGATGGCAGATCCTGCTGCCCACTGGTAACTGGTGGCCCTGAAAAGTCGGACTAGGAAGGTTCGGAGGCTGCTGCAGGGGGGGCGTTGGTAGACTGGCCTGCCCGCTGGCCAATAGACCAGCGATCCTGGGTCTCACGCCCCCGGCCATGCATAGGCTGGGTAGCCTGCTTGTGGGTGTAATGTAGTGGGGAACCCCTTTCGTAGCCACGAAAGGCAGACTGCATGGGGCGAGAAGTTGCTGCGAGGCCCAAGGATCTGGCCCTGGGCCTGGAGTCCTTGAAGCGCTCGAGCCCGTTGTCCGCCTTGTCACCAAACAAGCGACGGCTATCAAAGGGCATGTACAAAAGTGTGGATTGGACATCCCCAGAGAAGCCGCACATTCTCAGCCAAGCGTAGCGCCTCAGGACTACTGATGTGGAAACCATCCTACCCAGTGAGTGAGCGGTATCCAGCCCACACCGGATGGCCAACTTAGCTGCGTCTCGACCCTCAGCAACAGCTTGGATGACATAAGCAGGCACATGATTAGAATGGGTCATATAGTGCCTTGTGAACCACTCTCCCCTGCTAGGAACTAAGTTTTAGGGTTTAGGCTGGTAAAACTTGATATGTGAGAGGCACAGGAGGAAATGCCATTGTATTAGTAAGAAAGAAAAACATTAAATACCTTCAAGAAAACACACTTTACAAAAGCAAAAAATGTAAGACCGTGAGTGAGACAGAGCGCGAGACAGAGATGCGGACAGTCAATTTCTCAAGAAATCTGGTCACTTCATCGTGCGGACAGTCACCAAAGCTATCCTCGCCATTTCGAGGGGCACTAAATAGCCAAACACTCCAATACAGTGTTTGTTCAGCAGATCAGTTAACACGTTTATCCATGATATACCATCAAGAAGCAAGGCAAGAAAAAAAAACTTTACTTGAATTAAAACTATGCTTTACTAATTCCAATCCGGTCACATCAATTTCAGTTTTATTGGCAGTCTTGTTATGTCTTTGAAATACGTGAACAGAGACTAAGCTGCGACTAGAAAAGAAAAGGGAATACATAAGGAGTGGCAAAAAAATGAAAGGCAGCCTGAATGCAGGCAGTTCGAGAAGACTTGATTTCAGACATAACCCTAGCCGAAAAGGAAAGGCTTGCTAAAAAACAACCAGCATCAGCACGACTTTCTAGCTGTGTGTAAGACGTATTTTCCTACTATGGTGCCCCTGAAATATACCAGCTTTCTGGGCATCCTATACAAGGTCTTTGCGATGAAAACAAACTGCAGTGCTGGGCCGAGGGACCCATCAAACTGTAAATATATTGGCTCTAAAAATTTAGAAAAAAGTACTTTTATTGCCCAAAGCAGTAATAGAGCTGTCCGGCGAGCAACAAGAGGGAAAGGGAGGGAGAGGTTAATGAAAACTATTAATTATGGATGCTTCTTCCATTCACGATGTCAAGGGCAGTGACTTACGAGTTAATCTTGTATCGTCCTGCCCCCATGAGAGCTGTCAAACTGATTTCTGTCAATTTGAGACTCAAGTAGACACAAGGGCAACATCACCAGTTGAATATGGCTTTAATTCTACTTATCCCTTAATCTAGTCCTAAGAACCAATGCTTCGTGCTACTCTATAAAGGTATTTCGCACTTCTTAACAATGAGTAACATCGATAACAATTCCTCGTTTCCTGTACTCCAAGAGTCTCAAGCTATGATCCAGTCTATAGCCAGTTTTAAGCGACTGTTGGGACTGGAATGTCCCAAGCTAAATAGGCGTGTACCACTGACCTCAGTCACCTGACTGCACATGAAGCTGGAGTCCTGACATGTCTTTGGCCCACCTAACACATTAATCTTGCATGTGCCATGAGGTTCAGGTCTGTCCATTGTGACCTGGAGGGGTGCACCAAGCGTGCCCTCTGGCTTGACATGGACCTGCTGTGCATGCCCTAGGTTGTTGTCATAAAGTGGCGGTGGCAGCAAAAGTTTTTTTAACGGATTCTTGCACTGAACAAACCCTTTTATTGGTTCAGATTGAGGGTGGAGCCTACTGGCCCATTGGTGTAAAAGTCTGCTTTGATGTGACACACATATCCTTGTGCTGACATCCCATGTGCATGTCAAGTGCATGTGTGTAAGGTGTGGATGGTAAAAAGACTATTGTGGTAAGAGTAGGGTTGCGGAGAACAGAAGGGACCAATTTGTATTGCCCCCGGTTACAGAACAAAATGAATAGTCTTAGTGCATTGCCTGCATTCTTTGAGGTGGCGGGAGGAGTCCCAGACACTGAAGTGTGGGAGGATGGAGGCAGAGCTACCCTTAGAAATTCAATGAGGACCTTTTAGCAGGCGTTGCTGATTAATCTTTTCTGAGCACTGCCATTTGGTTGATAGTAGGTGACTGGGATGAGTCAGGAAATCCTGTTAGGGAGAGGGAAGTTTCTAGGCAGGCCTTGTCCTAGGGTTCTTCCCAGAGTGCTTACTCTGGAAAATCGACAACATCAAGATGCAGAGTCTTCACAATTAGTTTTGCTAAGTTTTGGATACTCCCGCTTGGAGCCAGCATCATCACTGTCTGCTGTGAGAGCCACCACCTACATCAACTAAAGCCAGAAAATGAAATATGAAAAGGACATCCCAAATCCGCTCCCGGACTTTAGATCATGGCTCAACATTCCAGGTCTGGAAAAACAGTATAAATGTAGAACCCAAACCACCCCATTTTCTTCCCATTCCAAGTTCTCCTTGACCAAGCAAGGGAGTGCTCTGCAGGGTACTCGAAGAGTTGCTGTGATCCAGGGCTGGTGTCTACAGTACAGTCAGTCTCCAAGAGTTGACTGGCCATCACCTGAAACCTACACAATGTGCTGGAAAGATGTGGGTCTGGCTAGATCCTAGCAGAATGTCTGCCTGTTCAGAGAGAAAAAGAGCGTGCCTGGCCCTGCAGGAGGGACTGTCCAGGAGGAGACGCACAGGTGTGTTTCAGGTGTGTTGAGCACCCAGAACAGCTGACTTGTACTGTGCATACAACCCATAGCTGGACCACATCCCATAGACAGGTAACATGAAGATTATAATGAAAGCTTGAGAGGCTTTGTCTTTAACTCAAACAATGGATATGTACATTAAAAGGATTAACAATTGCAAGTGTGAACTAATTTGCAAGAAATTAACTGAACTGACCATGGATTATCAAACTTATTAACTTCTCACACAAGCCAATTAGTGAACTCACATTCTGCTGAGTCCAGCCAATGATCTTTCCTTTGCTCCTATTACTCTGTTGCAGCGTGGTAACTGTTAAAAATGCACCAGAAAACTGTAGTGAAGTGAGAACTGTTGCTATTGTGTTAGGACATTTTAATTGTTGTGGGAACTGTGGAAAATTGCCTAGTCTCCTAGTCGCTTTTATTAGAACCCTGTCTCTTAACTCCCATTAGTGTGTGTAGTATCTCGTTTTGTTGTGGTATAGAAGTACTTTTCTCTTACTAAGACAAACACTCGGCTAGACATCAAGTTATTGTTGGACATGGCCCACTCTGCAGGGTCACCCCCCAAAAGTTGAACATCTACTTATAAGTTTCTGATGTCCTGGTAGTGAAAAACGTATAAATTCGTTTTTCACTACTGTGAGGCCTACCTTTCCCATTGGATAACATTGGGTTACCTTATTAAATTTAATAAGCGATAGCTTTTGTTGGGGTACAGGTGAAAATATCATGTTTGGTGTCTGAAGAATTGTAATTTCAAATCCTCTTCAATGTTAAAGTCAGAATATAAGTCACAATTCTGAAAATAAATTTTTTAGAAGGTTGGCATTTTCTCGTCCTAAAGAACAGAGCACTAACAGAAAAGGAATGGTACTTCTTAATTAGAAGAGTTCTCTTAAGGAGGAAGGATTCCCATCACCCACTGAGGTGGCATGCTTCATCATCTGGGATTTCCTCTTGGTTGCAATCCAAGGGCTGCAACCTTCCCAAAAGGGGAAGGGCGCTTGCAGATGTTTTTGAGATAGTCTGAGATGGAATCTGCTATGATCCCCTAAAGGTGGAGCATGAGATGTTTCATTGTGATGGTTGCAGTGCGTGTAAGTACAAAAAATAATGTGATTTAAAATTGCCTACTAGGACACAAACAAGTTTAATAAGCGCTGCCCAGGTGTCAGATCTAAAAACAGTGCGTATGCAGTTTCAACCAAATAACTGCAACCGTCCAAACGGATGACAGGTCCTGTCATCCTTTTGGACTATTGCAGCATATCTGCAGACTGGAAGGAGGGATATTTCATCAAGATCCCCACGAAAGGCGACCTGAGTAACTATGCAAGCTATAGACAGATAACTCATCTATCAACCCCAGGCAAAGTGTTCAACTGAGTAATCCTGAACAGAATGATGTAAAAGTCAATGCTAAGTTGCAAGACCAGCATGCTGGCCTCTGCAAAGATAGATCCTGCGGAGACCCGATTTTAACACTGCGTATAATCATTGAGCAGTCGATGGAACAGAACTCACCCCTTTATGTCAACTTAATGCCAGGTAAGGACCAGAGTCTGCCAGGGTGGTTTGCTCTTGCCTTTTCTCTTTCTGCTGGCCATAGACTAGATCATGAAGGCATTCGCAGCAAGTAGAAGAAAAATGATCCAGTGGACACCTTGGACACAGCTCAACGACCTGGACTTTGCAGAGAACCTGGCTACTCTTTCATGCCCATCTGCAGATGCAAGAGAAGACCGACAATGTAGCCATACCAGCACAACTTGGCCTCGACATCCACAAAGGAAATGCCAAGATCCTGAAGGCTAACACGGCCAGCATAATTGAGTCACTCTTGCAGAAGATGCACCGGAAGAGGTTGAGGCCTTAACCTACCTGGGCAGTGTCACAGAGAAGCAGGGCGGCACAGACGCCGACGTCAAGCCAAAAATCGGAAAAGCAAGTAGTGCCTTCATTCAGCTAAACAAGATTTGGAGCTCCAAGGACCTAATGCTGCAAACAAAAAGCATTTATAAAGAACAACAGATGCTCCAAAGAGTGTCCCAAGATCAGGCTTTTTAAACCAACATAAAATTGGTCCTTTTGTGTGGAGCAGAAACTTCGAGGACAACAGTGACCCCCACCAACAAAGTCCAGACCTTCATCAATACCTATCTGAGGAAAATCCTTTAACTCTGCTGGCAAACACCATCAGCAACAATGAACTATGTCAGCAGACTTTCCAACTCTCTGCTTGTGAAGACATCGTGAAAGGACACCAGGGCTGGACAGGTCACACCCTCTGCAAGCCTTCATTAAACACCACCAGGCAAACAAGTCCTGTCCTGGAACCCTCAAGGGAAAAGGAAAAGAGGAAGGCCAATAAACACCTGGTGCCGAGGCTGACTGCAAGGAGATGGGTTATACCTGGGGTCAGATTGAAAGAAAATCCCAGGACAGAGATAACTGGAGAATACTGGTTACAGGCCTTTACCCTGGGAGGACTAGTAGGCCTAAGTATACTTTGTATATGCAGAGAAGTAGCGCAGCTGACAAGCACATGGAGTCACACTGTCAGATTTAATAGTCTGTGCCAATTGTTTTATTCTATAAACAGAAGTACCAAATTCCAAAACAAATGGAGGCAACAACAAAAAACATGTAGGATGGAAGTTAAAAGCAACCTGAAGGTGTACCATGGAAGTGGAAATTATGGTTAGAATTTTTTTTTAAAGTACACGGAATCACAGCGTGAGCAGCTGAAGGACAATAATCAAATTAAATCAATTAGTACCGTGTTCATGCTCCAAAATGTAAGTGACGAGAGGCATGTGGTGGCCAATTAGAAGTCAGCTAAAAAGAATGACAAAAAAGCCAGCAAATGGTAGGTAATGGGCGGGCTCCAAGTCCTTTACTGTTCTCAATATACATCGCAGCAACAGCATGTTCATTTGTGCTGGTTGATACTTAACAGAGCAGTTCATTTCTGAAAAGACTGCCAACAGTGTATAAGTAAATAATACAGTTCCAGCCGTGGTCCGTGTAAATAACAATGGTGGGACGGTGGGGCCGTGTAAAGGGGGAATTCGAGGGACGATGCAGAGGGAAAATTAATTATTTAATTTTCCCTCTGCATCGTCCCTCGAAATCCCCCCTTACTCAACTCCACTGCCTCACCGCTGTTACCTGCACGGACCGCGGCTGCCCCGTTCACAGCGGCGTGGCACACAAGCAGAGTATGGCACATTGTGCTGTGTTTCATCCACGCCACTCCTTTTCCCTCACAGAGAAAGTACACTGAAGTACCAGAGTCACTGAAGGAAAAAGAGAATTTGTTTCAGTAAATGATCACACCTCACAAAGCTACTGACACAACTTTGAGGTTTGAAATTGATGAATGAGTCACTGCTCAGGTAAACATGACAGGCTGGGTCCCTGAGGCCAGCATCGTGTAGACTGCCCACACTCAAGTCATGCTACGCGTCCCTCCTTCCCGCCCACGAAGTCTCCACCACCAGGCTGGTCCAGCTCGTTTTTAATGGACTCTGCCTCCCACGTGCCCCCCTGCTCTCAGAGGCAGGGGATGGAGAACTCGCAGCTAATCTGTGAGCAGAATGAAGGTTGCAACCTTCTCAGATATGCTCTGCGGTGGTGGACTGCCGGGACTTGAAGGAAATAGCCAGGCTGCTTTCAGCAAGATGGGAGGATTAAGAGGGATGATTGCTGACCCTAGACTCAATGAGACCTGCTCTGGTTTCTCGCGCTTTTTCTTCTCTCTGAGCCAACTTACTTCCTGCATAGAAGATAAAGCAAGGCGGAGGAAGGTGGGAGAACCTGAAGGGCTTGAAGGAGGTTTACCGTGGAATGGTGTGGGTACTGCACAGGCCCAAAGTTAGTTACAGGCTGGATGGGTAGACGGATGAATGGATGGATAGACGGATGTATGGATGGAGAGACGGAGGAATGGGTGAAGGTAAGGCCGATTAGTGAAAAAATTGATGGATGAGTGAAAGAATGTGGATAAGTGAAAGGGAGGGTCGACGGATGGATGGATGAAAGGTAGGATGGATGGATGGATACGTGAAATGGTGGATGAATGATGAGGGAAAGGATGGATGAGTGAAAGGATGGATTAGTGAAAGGGTAAATGGATGGATGCATGAGTGAGAGTATGGATGGTTGTATGGGGAGAGAGTAGATCGATGAATGGAGTGAAAAGGTGGATGGATGAGCTAAAGTATGGACGAATGGATGGATGGATAATTGAAAAGATGGATGTAAGGATTGATGAGTGAAAGAATGGATAGAGGAGTGAGGGATGATGGATGGATGAGCGGGTGAACGATGGATGGATAAGTGAAAGGGTAGATGGATGGATGGATGGTGAAAAAGGATTAAGGGGTGAGTGAAAGGATGGATAGATGAGTGAGGGATGATGGATGGATGAGCGGGTGAACGATGGATGGATAAGTGAAAGGGTAGATGGATGGATGGATGGTGAAAAAGGATTAAGGGGTGAGTGAAAGGATGGATAGATGAGTATAATGGTAAAGGGATGGATGGATGGCTGAGTGGATGATGGGAGAAAGGGAGGATGGATGATTGGATCGATGGATGAAGTGAAAGCATGGACGGTTGGATGAAAGGATGGATGGATGAATTGATGGATGTGTGGATGAGGATGGATGGGTGTAAGGATAGATGTAAAGATGGATGTATGAAAGAATGGATAGCAAAATGAAAGGGAGGGAGGTTGGAAGAATGAAAGCATGCATGGATGGATGATTGGATGGAGGAGGCAAGAGATCTCTTTCAGGGAGGGTTGCAATGACTCGCTTCACTTGCTTGGTGCCATAAGAGCTTTGTTTCAAAGTGGGGGGTATTTACATTTTCTGGCTACTCTCTTGAGCAGACTAGCCATTTCAAGCCATTCTTATTATTCAAAAGATGGCCATGGTGGCAGCAAAGTACACTAGTATGCATTTTATAGAAAAGCAGATCTGTTTCACATTTTTCTGGCGCTAAAAATTGATTCTTTCTTCCTGAACATTTAAGTCATTACTTTTACTTCTCACAGTGATATTCTTCTGGTTGGCGTGTCTATTAACTTACTTCTCTATCCTTATCCTTAGTTACATTGCTCTCTTAACGCACGCTTTAAGTATTAAGATTACTCTTTAAGTGGGGCTGGTAAGATGATATCCACAAAACTGCATGATGCAGAAGCAACTGTTTCTGGATTTTTGACCTGTGCAACTAAACAGGTGCAAGATGAATGCCCCAGAGCCTTGGAACCACCAAACCGGGGTCATTCTGTAGCCCTCAAAAGGGAGATTACCTTCTTTATAATCTATTGTTCCCGAAGCAAGCACGAAGGCCAAGCCCAGATCATTTTGTCTCAGTGAACTATAAAATCAGGGAGGTTACAGAGAGTATAGCTTGGGATAACAAAGGATTAGCCCCTTTTTCATGGCATCTCCCAAAGGGGAAAAAACAGACTTATTTTTTTATTTTATTTTGTGTTTTATAGAGCGTGAACTTGACCTGTGAAGGTGTCAGAGCGCTTTACATGGTATACAGTGATACAAACAAAAGGTTTAAAGTGCAGAAATATACAAGATCAACATGTAGGGTTACAATCACTAAGAAAGTTTGTAATACCACAAGGACCCGTATGATCTCGGTGTGAGGAGTTGGTGATCTGGGAAAGAGGTAGTCTTGGCTTAGTCAGGCAATGCGGTGGTTGCGTGCAGGCCTTAGACGAGGAATTTATCCATGAGGAAGGTTTTGGCCTCGTTTTTGAAACGTGCTAGAGAAGGGATTCTTCTGATGGCAGGTGGGAGACAGTTCCAAATTCTTGGTGCTGCTCCGGTGAACGCCCTGTTGTAGGTTCTTTTTTTCTGAAAGGAGGCGGGTTGGAGTAGGAGGTATCTAGCGGACCGGGAGTTCCTGTTTCCTCCAGATATCACTGATATAGACTTGAAAGGAAGAACGGCGAGCAGACACAATGAAACACTGGTTAGTTGATGATCAGGGCTAGGGCAGACATATATTCCCAGGAATTCTAGAAGGGCTGCAAATATTGCTAGAATTTAGGTAGAGATAAAGATTTTTTTCAATAAAGTCACTAGAACTTCTCATTCAATATTACGGTCCCCGCAGAAAAACTTGTGTAATGGAATGCGGTCCATCCAGATACAGACAAAAAAGTTACATGCCTTCTGTAATGATCTTTCCGATGAATAGCCTATCCACCTGCAGATTCCTCACCTGTGAATATCCCCCATGTGTCAGACTGGATCTCACATGTTTCGTCACTCCGCGGCACCGGTAGAAGGCATTAGCTTCATCTCGAAACCAGAAAGAGCATCCTGGTGAAGTTAATGAGCCCATAAAGCAGCCCCACAGGCACAGTGAAGTCCACTCCCGTCCATTCTTCTCTGTGCTTTATGAGGCTGAGACAGGAATGACGTTCGATTAAAACAGTACTGAGAAATCTAACCTGGAACCGTATTATAAGAAACTTACGAGACTATTCTTCAGAATGGGGAGGTGGGTAGGACCAGTGAGCAATCTCAGGGAGATAGAGTATACATACAGAACGATTGTACCAAAGGCAATTGACTGTTGACCCTGCAGCACTCATTGTGCCACTCACTAAAGAAGCCTTTAAAACAGGCCTCAGATCTAACACTGCAGTCTGTAGTGCAGTTGTAAATTGCAATTTCGACATGTTAAAATACATTTTTTGCCAGTCTTAAACCGTGCTTTTTAATATATAGGAGGCGCCCATAAAGCAAGCCCTAAAGGCTTATAGGGCAGGGTGAACTGTGTTAAAAAAAAAAATAGGACATGTTGGTTTAAGTTTTACATAGCCTGGAAGTGAAAAACTCCTAAAGCAGTTTTTCACTATTGCAAGCCCCATCTCTCCCTTGGGATAACACTGGGTTATCTTATTCCACCTAATAAGTAATACGTTTAGAGGCAGATAGGAAACTTATGTTTACACTCAAAAGAATTGTAATTTAAAACCCTCCCTAATGTTAAAGTTGGATTTAATGTCACAATTCTGAAAATGCCACTTTGAAAAAGTTGTCAGTTTCTTGTCCTAATCATTTGTGCTTTCTGCCGGTATTCTGGGTCATGTGCCAATGATTAGTATAGCAGTTGGCCCTTGTGTATTCCTCCCGGACAGCAAGACAAAGGGAGTGTAAGTGTTGGCAAGATGGGCAATCCTGCCAGGATAGTTGGGGCGGAGCTGTTCAACGCCTTACTTGCATATCAAAGGGCTGCCCTGAGCACACAAAAAGGAACTTGAAACCCGTCTTTTGTCATCCTAAACCAGTTGGAGGCTTCACAGGCGAAGGGAAGAACTTTCCAGAACCATAAAGGGTCCTCACACTTCAAAGTTGGCACCAGGA
This sequence comes from Lissotriton helveticus, assembly GCF_964261635.1. Taxonomy (NCBI): domain Eukaryota; kingdom Metazoa; phylum Chordata; class Amphibia; order Caudata; family Salamandridae; genus Lissotriton; species Lissotriton helveticus. Next base: position 148,096,271 of record NC_136071.1, read on the forward strand.
ACAAATATTGTACCTCCTGAGCTATTAATTGGATCAGAAGGACTGTCCTGCTACTGGAAGCACTGCCCTGCTGCCTGAGAAAGGACCCTGGACCTGCTCCTTGAATCCAGGACCACCAGAGTGATTCCAAGGGCTAGTTGGCTGGCCTCTTGTGACTTACAGGGACATAATAAGCTCCAGAGATCTGTCCTGGTGCTGCCCAGCTGACCCGACCCAACTGGGCCTGCCTGTGCCTTGCTGCTCGCCTGTGCTGGAGTGAACCCTTATCCCCGGATGTGCCCCAACAGGTCATGGGCTGGCATCAGTGTACTCCTCGTTGACCAATTGAGCGTGATGCAACTCAACGCAGGACCTCGCACTGCAGCACCCTGCAGCTCTTTATCATCAAAACTGATGAAGTATGATGCAGGACCTAAAAACATAGAACCTCACGAGCTGTGAACAGAACCGATGCCCTCAACAGAAGATTTCTCAGAAGAGAAATCAAAAAAGCCTAACCGATCACTACAATTCCATTCACAACACTCATTTGGGTTGGACTGGTAGGTATAGTGGATAGAAAAAGAGAATTGCTCTTTTTCTTGGTGTCCCCTCACTCACCAGGGTTGCCCCATGGTGACATGCTTCATCATATGGGCCATCCCAGCCCTCTATGGACTGGGGCGTGCTGCGACTGGCGAATTACGTAGGAGCACTTATAGTTTGACTATGTGTGGTGCGGGTGTGATAGTGGAGTGGGCTAAGTGATTGATTTAAAAATACCTGCCTAGTAAGCTTCCAATAAACTTTATTCCTGCTTCCAGGTGGTAACCTTAAAATACGGGGTGGTAGAACTAGGATTACCTAAACGCAATGTGTCAAGGTGTACCTATCAACTCCTGTCAACATGTTTCGTGCATACCCCAAGCACTTCTTCGGGACTACACAGGGACCAGCCCTGTGTTCGCCACTCCTTAAACGCTAGAATAAGCCTTTTCAATGCAATCAATACATGCATATAATACCTACGTATTCTATTGAATCACGCGGTTCATGTAGTGGGACCTAACTGTGCCCCATGGACTCGAAGGGGATCAGTATCCCAGCGATTTGCTAACAGGATACCTCCCTCTTTTAAGCACCTACTCGCGCCGCTTCGGTCCGAATATTATTTTTTTTCCTCTACCTCCCTTTCTTTTGTATTAACAGAACCGATGCAGCACTTCACAGCTCCTTATCGGCGAGCTAATCAGAACCGATCCAGTGCAACGGAACTCGACACAGCAACTCGCAGCTCCAGATCGACAGCCCCATCGGAACATATGCAACTTAGGCTGAGTTGCGAGGTGCTGCATTAAGTACAACCAGGTGCATTGTTCAGTGGGCCGAAAGTGGTCCTGTACACGGCCCGCGCTCCATCGTGATTGGCCAGAAGTTGTGACTTTGTCCCAGTCCAGTGCTACCAGATAACCACAGTCGGCACTTTGTGATGCTACTTTTACTTAAGACTTAAAATTGCATATCTCTATTTCTACTAATTGGAATTTTGTCATTCTGGGATCATTTTATTTATTTTTTTTAAAAAAAGACTATTTTACTAGATTGGTGTGAGATTTTTCTTGTGCTGTGTTTTAACTTTATTATTGTTTGTGTGCTGCATAACTACTTTACACATTGTCTTCAAGTTAAGACTGTCCGCTTTTGTGCCAAGCTACCAGAGGGTTAAGCATAGGTTAATTTAGTGGCTTTTTGTGGTTCACCTGGCAAGGATTGTGGTTATTGCTGGAGAAGGGTTTCACCCTCTCAATCAATAACTCAATATCCTACAGTGACTTTTTATACTGATTGATACTTCTGCCTGCAGATTCCACAACTCTAAAAGGATTCCAAACCAGTACAGTTCTAACTTGTGGATCTATGGGAATGGTCAGACTAAAATGTTCTAAAGCATAGAACATGTGAAATGACCATCTTTCCGTACTTCAGAGTTCAGTCAGTAATAGCTTACAAAGGTATTTAGGGATGCTGAATATCGGCACTCATGACATCCCCAGCTAGCACTGAAGTATACACTTTTACTCTGTTCAATGGGCCCACAGACCTTCTGGTGTTTGTTTCTTGGTCAACGCATAGCACGTTGTAATGCACAAGATTATTGTGGTATCCTCTTGACCACAGAATGGTGTCAACATTCTCCGTTAGCGTTCCCTGCGTGGAATGGCCACGGGAGTGTAGAAAACGGTTAGAGAGAGAGAGAGAGATGGACGTTAGAGCAAAGAGGCTGGGGTGTAAAGAAGATACTTAATAAAACGATATACAAAATAATACAGTTTCCGGACGATCCTTACAGTGGAGATGAGCAGCAGAGAGACCCACTACTTCACCCCAACTTTTCATAACGCTCAACATCAAGACTCTCCTCTAGAGTCTGTGCGGGAATAAAACGGTGAGATCTGCCTTTTGCACAGTCTGAAGCCAGTCAGGAAGATTAGAAATGAAGGAACAGCATTTGTGGGGAAATCATTGACTTAGTACTACCGGAGGTACGGATATTGGTAGGCTTTAATAACTGAACACCACCGTCCTGCGCATTGTAATTGAATAATCAAATGCTTCTGTTCCATGCATCTGCACTATCTAGAGGTTATGTGTAAGCTGACTGCCTGTGCTGCAATTGGGAGGAATTACGTGTTTGGGCAAAGATCGCAGGTACCAGTGGTTTCCAATAAATTAAAGCTTACCGTCCCATCCATCACGAGCACTGAGTAGGTTCCAAGCCACATCTGCAAAGTTCTTAGTGAATGTCTCTCCTCACATGTTATGAGGATTTGTAGCAAGACTGAAGTAGTCTCTTCCAAACAGCTAGAGTGCTAGCTTAATTCGAGAATGGTTTGTGATGTAGTTTGGCAGCCATTTTAGATTGGTCACTGATACGATCACTATTACAAAGCGTCTTACCGCCGGTTTCACTTGTGCTGGTTTAATCTACTTCAGTCTTCAGTGTGTGGAATGCAGAAGGTGTGACACATTTTTGAAATCCCGGGTGCAACCCATGAACTTGAGGAAGTTGCCCAAAGAAGCCTTGAAGGAAGTGGCCATTGATATCGTGGGTCCCATTAGAACATCAAGCATGGATAAGTATATCATTGTTCTCCTGGACATGTACTCAAGGTTGCCCGAGATAGGCATAGTAAACTCTATTGAAACTAAAGATGTAATAAATTTCTTGAAGATTTTTGAGAGGGAACGTTTACCATTGAATATACTGTCTGACAACGGAGTGCAATTTGTATCAAGGGAGATGAAAAGGTACTTGAGTGGGAGATGCATCACACATAGGAAGACAGCTATTTATTATTCAGAGGGCAATGGAATAGTTGAAAGGTTCAACCGTGTCTTAAAGTTAACTATTCAAAGAGCGTTAGCCAATCAAAAGTGTTGGATGACTGAGGTTTCGAATAATGTTAAAAATTATAGGTTTATGCCTCACTCCTTGACAAGACAAACACAGTTTAAGTTATTCAGGAAAAGGAAAGTGTGTACTTTAGTTTGTCCTGATTGGGTGTTGGACAAGAACGACAATTTGAAGTGTGAGAGGGATGATGTGACAAAGAATAAGGTGGAAATGGAGAAGATGATTAGAAACAAGAAGTGGTTTGATGTGTGCAAGCCGGTCAAGAGTACAGTAGTTAAAATAGGTGATGTGTGAGGATAAAATCTCCTCACAAAGGGGATTCTTCACACAGGTCTAAATTTATACAACCCATGAAAGTGATAAAGGTCTTCAAAAATGCCGTAAGAACAGAGGACCATAGAGTGTGGCATTTTAGTTGAGTGGCAAAGGTGACGCATGGAGTAGGACAGGGTAAGGATTTGACTAAAAGTGATGAGAATGTAACCACTGTGATGGAAATGAGGATAAGTGTTAGAAGTGTTTGCAGACTCAAGTATTTGGAGGATAATGTGCAGTTGTAATCTTATGGTACCTTTGGGTTGTGGTATCAATATGTTTTGTGCAGTCTATGTTTACACCATGTGTTATTTAAACAAAAAAAAAGTTCTTGAGTGCATACCTTCTTAGAGTTCATATTTCAAATTAGTTGGTGTCTAAGCTTTTGTAGTTCATATAGTGTGTTACTTTGTTATGGGATTGGGGAGGTGTTGTATCCTTCTGACTACAGAATGGTGTCAAAATGCTCCGTGAGAGTTCCATGCATGGAAAAGAAACTGGTTAGAAAGAGAGACGTACGTTAGAGCGAAGAGGCTGTGGTGTAAAGAAGATTTTTAATAAACTGATATACAAAATAATACCGTTTCCTGACCATCCTTACAATTATTAAGTATCTGTGAGACTTATTGTAGAGGAGTAGGGAATAGAAGCCTCGCCCACTCTACACCCACATTTGCCATTGGCTTGTGTCATTGTCTGTCCTAAATGCAGGCTTCTGATTCGTCAATAAGCTTGTTAGTCCCTCCTTAGTACCGCCTCCTCTTCATTTGTCACCTCCTATGGCGACTGGCCCCTTTACTTCGGTTGTTACACGGTATGTTTTATTTAGACTGTGAGCACTCTTTTCTTTAATGAGGTTCTCCTACTGCAGGCACAACATGCTTTGGTGCCTTCTTTACTCCTCCCTTCTCCCCCGCCCTTCCTACTGTTGTCTGTGCCTTCTGGCCGCTCTCCCGTTGTCAGTTACTTCTCCACCCCGCCCGCCTGTTGTCCATGCCTTCTTGCCCGCCCTCCCAATCTCTGTGCCTTCTCCCCCCGCCATCCCTCCCGTTGTCCGTGCCTTCTCCCCTCTGTAAACACGAGACCTATTGCCTTGCAAATGCTTGTTTAAGTAAAATTACTGTCACACTATTAAATAAATAGAGGCAAATCACTTGAGAGGTATACATTCTAAACTTGCTTGTGCAAAGCATTAACTACTTCAAACCTGCAAAATCGGCCATGAGCAAATTTAGCTGTGAAACAGAAGGAAAACAAATACCCAGTCTGAAAAACAAAAACACACAAGGAGGATAACAATAAGGAGGAGTGGGGTGCTAACACATTCATAATTCAGGGGCATAACATGGTCTGTCCTATCTTGTTTGGCGAAAAATGAACTTGAGTCTAAGGCATGCAGGAGACCACCGTGCAAGCCATGGGTGGGAATATTAATCTGTGGACAACAACGGTGCGAAGCCTATTTACTGCACACTGTTAAACCCCTCACTGTGTACAGAGGGTTTCAAGAAGCTGGCAAAGGAAGATGCTAACAGCAATGCAATTCAAGCCTCCAAGGAAAGCCAACATAGATGGCTACAGCATGGAATGGTGAAGTCTAATTTCTTGACCCTCGTAATCATACATGCTGGGCAGCGTTTTATACGAACAGTCTGTTGTCCTGTGGGTTATTTGTAGAAGGCAAAATATACGAAAGGTGATTTTCCTTAACCACTGGAGAATGGAACTTTAAACGTGTGCCCTGGTGGTAGGAGAGGTGCGCATGTTTACAGGGGAGAGTGGAAAATGGTGCAACTTCATATGAGACCGCTTCCTCTTCTGTGGTCTAGGGGTACAGTGCACCATTTTCTGAGTGGAACTGTAGTAAACATATTGAACTGTGAGTTGTGTGGGGTAAACTTCTTGTTTTTCTGGTATGTCAAATGCCTTTCGTGGGGGTCAAGAGAATTATGAGGCAGGGTTGACTAAATTATGCTGCAAGTAAAGACACATTCTACAGCGTAATCCAGTGCATTTTGTGATAGTTTTACTTCCTTTTTTGTCAGTTTTACACATTTTAACACTGCCTGGACAAAGATGTCCTTTCAGTGGTACAAGTTTAACAGACAAATAGATCAATAAGCGAATGAAATTACACCAGTCGATCTTTGCAAACCACCATGGTGTGAATATACATGTTGCTGCATTTTCAGTAACCTTTGATCCGTTAGTGCTCAAAACTTTTTTTCGTTCTGAAATCGGCAGGTAGTGCAGCCAATGAAGGATTTTATGCAACATTCATAATTATGTGAAAAATTGCTGCAGCAGCACCACGTATTTCCAGTGCACCGCTTTTAGTGTCAGATGTGTATGTGCCGATCCGTGGGGTAAGAATACAAAATTGTGCGCCTTGTTCAGTTGTTTACAACAAGGGGTGGTGATGGACAGAGTCTCTGAATTAAGCAGAGTACTCTCACCCAGTCAAGAGATCAGGGCTAGATCCAACACCGTTTTTTAGCTCATTGCACCATCCCAGTTTCAAAACCTGGCTGTATGCAAATTAGTCTGTCCCTGGCCCAGTGCATCATGGGAACAGGGCAGACCAGACTACAAAAGCCAATTCTTACACTGGGAAGGAAACAAGCTTCCGGGGACCGGTTTCTGCCATTTCAGGCGTCTTCGGCCCGGCTTGCTTGTTCAGTTGTAGCATTGCTGTTCTGTTGGATGACACTTTACTTTGATGCTGATACCGAATGTTTCCTATAGCGCAGCCATTCCTGGTGCACACTCAAAGTAGGTGATTTATGAAAGCAAAAATAGGTTAGCAAAACTGGCAACACTTCACTCCATGACTCACTCCTGCTTCAATTTCAATCTCTAACTATTTCACACTTGACATTGTGAAACTCTAAACACAACCCTCATCACAAAAGGCTAGATAATGGCAGCAGGGTAAAGTGAAAGCAGCGATGGCTAGTAAGTAACAGGGAGCAGTGGTGGTAGTAAGCCATGAGGTTCAAGTCAGGGCTTCAACTAGAATGTCTATGATCTTGGTCCACAAACTCAATATTAGAAGTTGCATCAAATCCTCCATCATTGTCGTGGAGCAGTAAATGTGCGCCAGATTCAATAAGGCGGATCCTGAGGGACCCCTAGCCAAGTGGTCCTTGTGGTAGGATATGAGAACAGGATCAGTACCACCCTCAGTCACTTGACAAGATGCAATCAGTTCAACATACCAGCCCACCATTTGAAGTATGGCCATTTCATTAGGAATGCTGCCAAGGAACCCTCATAGAAACAAATAATCCTTTCACCAGAACACTGAGCTAATAAATGTATCCTTACCTTTGCTTACGTACATTACAAAAAGAAAATAAGCGCTTTGCTCCCTTGCTGCCTGAAACAATAACCTCGCACAACCTAGAGCGGCAGCGCAACCCGACAGGCTCTCTGGCACGCGCGGCTTCCTTCCCACTCGCTGCCCCCCACCAGGGCCAATTGGCAGGTTTGTAATTCTGTTTTCTCCTTGTGCTGTGGAAAGGTGTCATTAGATGCCGCATTTAGAACAATAATAAAGGCAGGCAGACCCATAGGCACCCATCGCCTACGAAAGAAGGCGGCGATGAAGCGAGCAAGCGGGGCTACCCGCTGATGTGAAGGAGGCCAGCGGAGGAAGGCGAGGGCGGGGATCGCCTAGCTCGCTTCTCAGCTACCGTTCATCTTGTAAGTGGAGAGATAGCTGCAAGGTAGGGAGAACCAACCATCCGCTGGCAGTTTTCCCTGCTTCACCTTGGGAATTCAAGCGTACTATATTAAAAAAAAAACTACAGAGCACACACTTTCATATTGCTCTGCAAACTATGTGATTTTTATTTATTATAGAGCATTTCTACGGGGGGGCTACTTGTGTCCCAGCTCTGCTGCATCTCCAAGAGCCATAGAAACAGTGAACAGACTGTACAAACAGTCTGATGGAAAGACAGTAGAGCAAGACTGGACTGCGGTGCAAGGAGAGCAGTTCTGGAGCCGAGGGCCAGAAGACACAGACACACAAATCATCAACAATGTGCCAGTAACTCAGGACGTTGTTGGGATTGAAGGTGAAACTGATCCCTTTCAAGAAGGGAGATGGGATCCAGCCCATAAGCAGCTCTGTAAAGCGAAGACAACCTGGCTGGGACGAGTCAGGGAAGGTGACACCAGTTCCACACGAGATCTCGAATTCCTTTGTGATGAATTGTGATCACCTTAAGATGGTGCACTACACCACACTCAGTGTCCTGGATCCATATTTCTAATCAAACAATTGGCATGTAATTTCAAAGAAACCAGCAGAGGTGAGATTTGACTGATAGCAGGGCAAACCATCATTTATTTTTTGAAGTATTTTTCTTCTGATTTTTTTAACAGGTAAAAACAAAAACTGCTCCACGTACATGTCACGAGCACTTCTGAGCATTGTCAATGGCTTAGATAGTTATCTTAACTACACAGCAGACGTGCTCATATCCAAATAAAGTTAAAAGAGGAGCAGCGAATTTCCACAGACACCTTCTAAAACTTCATCTGTATTATCAGTACTAAATGTGCCGTAGTGCTTAATCTGTAAAGAAATAAGTGCCTGGGCTCTCGTCAGGAGGACACTGCAGCTTGCACCACACATTGGCCTTGCATTGCCATGCCTACCACGCTGCCAATAATAGTAACAATGCAACTTCTAACCATCACACTCATACAAGTTTGACAATTCGGACTGTTCCAGGCCCCCAAAGCTTTAAGATTCGCTTGGGCGGCAGGTAGTAATCATTTTTAAAGTAAACTGAATTAATAATGACCTGTTGTTGTGGTCATCTCTAAATTAGCCAGACAGCGCCACCTTGTGGCAGACTGTCACAAGCGCTGCTGTTGACATTTAAGTGCCGGTGCCGAGCACCAGAAACCACAGGCTTAAAATAAGCACTGATGTGCCATCATCTCTGCTGACGCTCCACAAATTAACGTAAGACCCAACAGCTGCAGGTGTTGCATTAAGGGCATCAATCTGTCTGTCTGTATATAAAGCTCATGAGAACTTCATCGTGCAGCAAGATCGAAATACTCATGGGATGTACAGCCGACAATCATGTCATTTGTCTGCCAAGAACCGTTACAGTATTCTTACGTCTGCTAAAGTACATGCTAGGGTGGATCAGTACACACATCTAAAACATTACGAAGGTGCTCCTTCTAACAAGGCATGCAATAATGTTTGGCTGTTAAAAAACATAGCAGAAATTGCCCATTCGCTTCTAGTGTGAGCTGTTACTTGTTGCAATGGTTTGACTCCACAAACATTTTACATTAATATGGAGAGGTGATCGGTTCAAAGGCTTCAATCAATGTAGAGGGTGCCAAGAAAGTGTTTTACCACTAGTGCCCTGGGGCCAGTCCTGCAATTGCTGTGCGAAGTGGGCCAAGTAAGCCTTTTCCGCACTTGATGCTCATGGTAGCAAAGGCAAACAGTCAACATATTCTTAGGGTGGTAGTGTGGGGACAAGAGCTCAGACCTCGCCCGTCAACAAACAGACACAATTGCGTATTTTCCATCCCAGTGATTCGCTTTTCAATAAAAGAAAGTACTTGAATCACACAGTCATATTGTAATACTAGACCATATTAGGAGAAAAAAACACAGAGTTGAAATCCCTTTTGCAATCTTGAGGTGCTAAACCCTTCCGTACCCTCCCCACGCTAATGGAGTTCCCAATTAGTAATCCCAGCATTTAATCTTGGATGAGCCACTGATTAGGCACTGGTGCCTTTTAATCGATCACCCACAAGGTCTAAGCCCAACAGTTGAGTTTGCTTTTCACTTCTGAATGGTCACTTATATATAAAAAAAAAGTTTTGTCCATTTTGCAGACCTTGGTCTATTATTAGTGTCTTGTCCTTTCAGTTCTCAACACCACAGGTACCTGCAGCGTGGGGTTGCAGTCCAGGTGGCTGTGGGATGTACAGGTGCATAGGTCCCGCTCCTGTGGCTCATGAGTTGTCTAGATCGCAGCAGCAGCAGCATTGCTTGAAACTTGAAGACTCTGATGATTGCATCACAGCAGCTCCCTTCCTTGGCAGTTGCTGACTCCCTGAGTCGTCAGAGATAGAGACGACGCTGGTACATGGGGGCAGCCTCTGGGGCTTGTGGGTGACTTTGGCAGCTGCAGCCTCCAGGCCAATAAGGAAGCCCAACTCAGTATTGATGGAGCATTTTGACTTAAGACATTGGCAGCATCATCGCAGTCTGCCGATCATACTTGATTTTTCATAAGTTGTGATGTAGTTCATGTCTGGAACCATGTATGTGGAGTCCACATCCAGATAGTTGTTGATCCGGGATTCGCTCTGTTGCTGTCACTCATAGTCTCAGACTATTCCCCATGCCGGCAACTGCTGGGCTTCTTTTCATGGACAGCCTGTGAGTCGAGGAACGCGGTTTCCCTATTTCTGCAGGCATGCAGTCTTCAAGACAGATCCTACGCAGCTCCAGCACAAAGTGCAGACTTCAGGTTGTAGCCCTTCCCGCTGGGATACTGGCTGTCGTGTAGAGACAGAGCCCTGGTGCCACAGCAGTCATTCAAGTACTCTGCAGAGCATGCCCTTCCTTTATCATTAAGAACTTGGAACTGTAACAAAGTTGGGTGGTTTGGATCCCACTTTTATACAGACTTCCCAGACAGGGATGTGGATCATAAGGTTTCAGTACAAGCTTGGGTTGGTTCTCTTTCAATTGTCATTTTCTGGCTGTTTCTCACACATACATTGTGCAAGGTGACAGTTCACACAGCAGGCAGCAATGATGAAGCTCAAAGCAGGAGCGTCCAAACACACAGGCTCAATAACGTTAGAGATCTCTGCACTAGGCTGTCACCAGCCTTCCAAAAGTAGTAATCCGAGACAGACAAAAGGACAGGCTCTACCTATAAACCTCATCACCTTGAATAATAGAAACTACAATCTTAACACACATCCCTACTATCTACAAAACCACTGCCCAGGAAGAGCTAATTAGCAGTCATTAGCTAATAAAGCATTAATTTTATTTCTAAGGGAGGGCAGCCTACATTCTCCTTCAAGTCAGGGCATGGGTATCTCACCTTCCAGCCACATAGATGCAGTAAAGACACTTTAACAGTCCAGGGAAGCTGTATCCACCCTACATCTTGAGCAATGCTAAACGTGGAGTCCTCAAAAATGGATTTCACTGGTCCTAGTGCCTCTCACCACAAGCTAAGTTCTATTACCAAACATGTGCAACACACTCTTCACATGCAGGCACGGGACACACACACACAATATCAGCATAAAGAGTTGTGTTTTCACATAAGAGTAAAACTACTTTAGAAGGTTCTGTAGCTTATCCTCTCCCCGACACAGAGAAAAAACAGGCCTTATCACCCTACTGAGTAACAACATTTCAGTATGCTGCCACAATCCCATTGTGTGGCTTTCAAAGAGCTTGGACAGTAATCCTATACCTCGTATGAACATATGCTTTGTGCACTCCTCTGGGTCACAGAATAAGTTTGGGATCTCGTAATACGAGAGACAGGAGTATGCCCGGGATACACGACAAATCTGAATCAAGCCGGGGTTAAAGTAAAAGTGAGGACACTAGCTTCATGAACAGTCGGGCAAACAGGGTAGGGGTACAAGCCCATCTGCCATGCAAGGGACATTCCTATACCAACAAAAAGTACACCTTATTTGACTTCGGCATGGGGTTAGAGCGGGCAAACTTTGAGGCCCGGGGGTGCCCGCGTAAGAACTACAAAATTTGTAAGCGGTGGGCTGACTATAGGGGCATGTGGTTGGAGCCTCCGGTTGAAACGGATGACATCTCTGTGGACTGAGGGTAGGGACGGAGTGTTTGGGCCTGGTTTGGAGGGGCAGTCTGGGGTGCGTGTGTGTGCGGGTGGGTGGGTCTCGGTGGTGGTTGCGTAACTCAGGGGTGGGGAGGGTGATATAGTTGGGGCAAGGGGGGATGTTATCCTAAATGATGCTTATTGTCAACTATGCTAGTTGTGTTGTTTTTCCCAAACAGTCAATTGCTGCCTTGTAATTGCGTAACAAGATACTGCAGTGGTGTCTGGTGTTGGAGAGCCATGCACCTATTGTGCAAATTGACGAATGACGTTTGTTTTAAAAAAAACTACAGCTTATCTCAGGGGATACACTCACTTTGAGACCAACGGGGCTGAGGGAGTTAGTAAAGTGTTCAAATACCGAGTACCAATGTGATCTATGTCAGAAGTTGAAGACATTTTATACCATAAGAGAGCTACCTATAACGGCGCACGTGCCCTACACATACCTGACACATCAAACAAATGGACAAGCAACGCTGCCAGAGGGAACAGGAAGAATGGACGTTTCACGCTCCTCTCTCTCCCACAACTGGTTCAGCTATATTGGCACAGACTGTAAACCCTTGACCAGAGCAGCCAGTGTCACTTCTCTTCCAATGACAATGCGAAGCTTTAACACATGAGAATAAGGACACGGACAGTCAGATGGAATAACCCAAAAAATCACAACACTGTTCAGAACACACGAGAAGGGTTGGGAGGAAGAAGCAAAGCGAAGCAGACTTCTAACTTGAAAAATGCATTATTTATGAAAGGCAGATGTCCTGTAGCCAGGTGCTGCCAATCTGTTCTACTGAGCACCCAAACTCCCATCAGCAGCCGGATCCCGTGCAGACCTCAGATGACACAGAAGTGTTCTCTCCACCAGTTAACTCTTTCCTTACTGTTGAAGTTTTCACAACCGTATTTCGCCTTCTGCAAGTCCCCTTTCCACGGAGTTTGAGGCCACAGCTAGGAGCAGACATTGGGTTGTTTTACATGCAGACTGATGTCAATGCTGGATTTTAAAAACTAAGGCCTAACGATGAACCCTTCCTTCCAATGCTGGATCCTGCTTTTAAGTGGTGGCTGTAATCCATAAAAGCAATCTAGGAACACAGAGAAGCAGCCGCCACACTGGAAGGGCCACGGTGGAGACGGTGTGCAAAGATGAATTGAACATCAGCGTACCAGAGGGAGGCATGCGCAGATTCACCCAGAAGTGAACAGAGCGGGAACCAGAGGGAGGCATGCGTAAATTCATTCAGAAGTGAACAGAGCAGGAACCAGAGGGAGGCATGTGTAAATTCACCCAGAAGTGAACAGAGCAGGAACCAGAGGGAGGCATGCGTAAATTCACCCAGAAGTGAACAGAGCAGGAACCAGAGGGAGGCATGCGTAAATTCACCCAGAAGTGAACAGAGCAGGAACCCGAGGGAGGCATGCGTAAATTCACCCAGAAGTGAACAGAGCAGGAACCCGAGGGAGGCATGTGCAGATTCACCCAGAAGTGAACAGAGCAGGAACCAGAGGGAGGCATGCGTAAATTCACCCAGAAGTGAACAGAGCAGGAACCAGAGGGAGGCATGCGTAAATTCACCCAGAAGTGAACAGAGCAGGAACCCGAGGGAGGCATGCGTAAATTCACCCAGAAGAGAACAGAGCCCAAACTAGAGGGAGGCAGACACAGATTCACCCAGAAGTGAACATCAGCGTACCAGTGGGAGGCATGAGCAGATTCACCCAGAAGTGAACAGAGCGGGAACCAGAGGGAGGCATGCGTAAATTCATTCAGAAGTGAACAGAGCGGGAACCAGAGGGAGGCATGCGTGAATTCATTTAAAAACTAAGGCCTAACGATGAACCCTTCCTTCCAATGCTGGATCCTGCTTTTAAGTGGTGGTTGTAATCCATAAAAGCAATCTAGGAACACAGAGAAGCAGCCGCCACACTGGAAGGGCCACGGTGGAGACGGTGTGCAAAGATGAATTGAACATCAGCGTACCAGAGGGAGGCATGCGCAGATTCACCCAGAAGTGAACAGAGCGGGAACCAGAGGGAGGCATGCGTAAATTCATTCAGAAGTGAACAGAGCAGGAACCAGAGGGAGGCATGCGTAAATTCACCCAGAAGTGAACAGAGCAGGAACCAGAGGGAGGCATGCGTAAATTCACCCAGAAGTGAACAGAGCAGGAACCAGAGGGAGGCATGCGTAAATTCACCCAGAAGTGAACAGAGCAGGAACCCGAGGGAGGCATGCGTAAATTCACCCAGAAGTGAACAGAGCAGGAACCCGAGGGAGGCATGTGCAGATTCACCCAGAAGTGAACAGAGCAGGAACCAGAGGGAGGCATGCGTAAATTCACCCAGAAGTGAACAGAGCAGGAACCAGAGGGAGGCATGCGTAAATTCACCCAGAAGTGAACAGAGCAGGAACCCGAGGGAGGCATGCGTAAATTCACCCAGAAGTGAACAGAGCCCAAACTAGAGGGAGGCAGACGCAGATTCACCCAGAAGTGAACATCAGCGTACCAGTGAGAGGCATGAGCAGATTCACCCAGAAGTGAAGAGAACCCTATCCGGAGGGAGGCATGCGCAGATTCACCCAGAAGTGAACAGAGCGGGAACCAGAGGGAGGCATGCACTGATTCACCCAGAAGTGAAGAGAACCCAATCTAGCGGGAGGCAGGCGCAGATTCACCCAGAAGTGAGCAGAGCCGAATAAAGAGGGAAGCAGACACAGATTCATCCAGAAGTTAACAGAACCCAATCCAGAGGGGGGGGCAAACGCGCATTCACCCAGAAGCGAACAGAGCCCAATCCAGAAGGAGGCAGACGCAGACATCCAGAAGGAGGCAGAGCGCAACAGAAGTGAGAAGAGCCCAAACCAGAGGGAAACCGGTGCGGATTCACCCAGAAGCGTACAGAGCCCAACCCAGAGGCTCACAAGGGGGCATTCACCCGGATGTCGACAGAGCCCAACCCAGGGGGAGGCAGGACCGGACACACCCATTAGCAAGAACAACCCAACCGAGAGTAAGGCAGGCACAGACTCATCCAGAAGCGAGCAGAGCACAATCCAGAGGAAGGCAGGCACGGACTGACCCGGAAGCGAGCAGAGCTTAACCCAGAGGGAGGCAGGAACGGACTGACTCGGAAGCGAGCAGAGCTTAACCTAGGGAAGGCAGGTGCAGACTGGCCCAGAAGAAAGAAGAGCCCAAGCCAGCGTGAGGCATGCGCAACTCACCAAGTAACGCGCAGCGCCTAACCTCTGGGGAGGCAGGCGCAAACTCACCCAGAAGCGAGCAGCGCACAACCCAGGGAGAGTTTGGTGGGAACTACCCCAGAAGAGAACAGAGCCCAACTCAGCGGGAGGCAGGCACAGACTCACCGAGAAGTGAGCAGAGCCTAACCTGGAGGGAGGCAGGCACAGACTTACCCAGTAGCAAGAACAGCCCAACCCAGGGAGAGGCAGGCTCAGACTCACCAAGCAGCGTGCAAAGCTCAACCCAGGGTGAGGCATGCGCAGACTCAGCCAGTAGCGGGCAGAGCCAAACCCAGGTTGAGGAAAGCACAGACTAACCCAGTAGCAGAGAGAGCCCAACCCTGGGGGAAGGAATGCGCAGACTCACCCAGTAGCAGGCAGAGCCTAACCCAGGGGGAGGCAGGCGCAGACTCACCCAGCAGCGAAAAGAGCCCAACTTAGGGGAGAGGCAAGCACGTACAGACCCTGAAGCGAACTGAGACTAACACAGGGTGAGGCATGCGCAACTCACCAAGTAACGAGCAGCGCCTAACCTCTGGGGAGGCAGGCGCAAACTCACCCAGAAGCGAGCAGCGCACAACCCAGGGAGAGTTTGGCGGGAACTACCCCAGAAGAGAACAGAGCCCAACTCAGCGGGAGGCAGGCACAGACTCACCGAGAAGTGAGCAGAGCCTAACCTGGAGGGAGGCAGGCACAGACTTACCCAGTAAAAAAACAGCCCAACCAAGGGCGAGGCAGGCGCAGACTCACCCAGCAGCAAGCAAAGCTCAACCCAGGTTGAAGCATGCGCAGACTCAACCAGTAGCGGGCAGAGCCAAACCCAGGTTGAGGAAAGCACAGACTAACCCAGTAGCGGGCAGAGCCCAACCCAGGGGGAGAAAGGCACAGACTCACCCAGCAGCGAAGACAATCCAACCCAGGGGAGAGGCAGGCGCGTACTGACACTGAAGCAAACTGAGACCAACAAAGAGGATGCCAAGTTAACCCAGAAGAGAGCAGCGCGTAACCTAGGGGGAGGCAGGCTCAGACTCACCCAGAAGCGAGCAGCGCCCAACCTAGGGGGAGGTTGGCGGGGACGCACCCAGAAGCGAACACAGCTCAACCCCGGGGAAGGCAGGCACGGACTCACCCAGAAGTGAGCAGAGCTCAACCCAGACAGAGGCAGGCGGGGACTCACACAGCAGCGAAAAGAGCCCAACTTAGGGGAGAGGCAAGCGCGTACTGACCCTGAAGCGAACCGAGACCAACGACAGCGTGAGGCATGCGCAGACTCACCCAGTAGCGAGAAGCGCCGACCCTCCGGGGAGGCAGGCGCAGACTCTCCCAGAAGCGAGCGGCACACAACCCAGGGAGAGGTTGGCGGGTACTCACACAGAAGAGAACAGAGCCCAACCCAGCGGAAAGTAGGCACAGACTCAAATAGAAGTGACTAGAGCCCAACCAAGAGGGAGACTGGCAGGGACTCACCGAGAAGTGTGCAGAGCCTAACCTAGAGGGAGGCAGGCACAGACTTACCCAGTAGCAAGAACAGCCCAACCCAGGGGAAGGCAGGCGCTGACTCACCCAGCAGCGAGCAAAGCTCAACCCAGGGGGAGGCATGCGCAGACTCACCCAGTAGTGGGCAGAGCCCAACCCTGGGGGGGGGGGAGGAACGCGAAGACTCACACAGTAGCGGGCAGAGCCCAACCGAGGGGGAGGCAGGCGCAGACTCACCCAGCAGCGAAAAGAGCCTAACTTAGGGGAGAGGCAAGCGCGTAATGACCCTGAATCGAACTTAGACCAACACAGGGTGAGGCATGCACAGACTCAACCAGTAGCGAGCAGCGCCTAACCTCTGTGGAGGCAGGCGCAAACTCACCCAGAAGCGAGCAGCGCACAACCCAGAGAGAGGTTGGCGGGGACTACCCAAAAGAGAACAGAGCCCAACCCAGCGGGAGGTAGGCACAGACTCACCCAGAAGTGAGCGGAGCCCAACCAAGAGGGAGGTAGGCGGGAACTCACCTATAAGTGTGCAGAGCATAACCCAGAGGAAGGCAGGCACAGACTTTCCCAGGAAAAAAACAGCCCAACCAAGGCCGAGACAGGTGCAGACTCACCCAGCAGCAAGCAAAGCTCAACCCAGGGTGAGGCATGCGCAGACGCAGCCAGGTTGAGGAAAGTGCAGACTCACCCAGTAGCAGACATAGTCCAACCCAGGGGGAACCAGGCGCAGACTCACCCAGCTACCAGCAAGACAGAAAAGGTCCAAGGATTCCAAGGTTTAAACAACGCTTTGATAAGCTGCTTTTGAGGGTGGATGGAGACACACTCGAAGCTCTGGACCTCTTGAGCTTCATAAGGAAATACAGGTTTGAAAGGTAGAGAGTGTGTACTCCATGAGAAAACACGATTGTACTTGTTTGGATTAATATCCGTTCTTTCAAATCGTCATACAAAGGACAGAACTATTTCAGGTTGCAGTGTGACATCTTTATTATTTTATAGTGAGACATGGACAGCCGACACATGTTTCGCCCCCTATTGGCGAGATGCGCCGGGGCTTTCTCAAGGCTGTAAGGAAAGATAGATGGATTATTTTAAGATGTAACGAGATAGCAGTTGACCCCAAGAAAGAAGTAAAGAAATCACCTAGAGTGAAAAGTGATTGAAATATTTTATGATGTCTCGGCATCAGAGCTCTCTTGTACGTTAAGTATTGTATGGATCGCGAGGCGCAGGTGTGTCGTACTTCAGAGAATGTGGTTACAGATTTCACATATATTTATGGAAGGTCAAAAACAACAAAAGCGTGCAAGGAGTTTTAATCCCATTTTGCCGAGACATCATAAAATATTTCAATCACTTTTCACTCTAGGTGATTTCTTTTTCATGGAGTACACACTCTCTACCTTTCAAACCTGCAGACTCACCCAGCAGCGAAGACAATCCAACCCAGGGGAGAGGCAGGCGCGTACTGACACTGAAGCAAACTGAGACCAACACAGGGGAGGCCAAGTTCACCCAGAAGAGAGCAGTGCGTAACCTAGGGGGAGGCAGGCTCAGACTCACCCAGAAGCGAGCAGCGCTCAACCTAGGGCGAGGTTGGCGGGGTCGCACCCTGTAAGCGAACACAGCCCAACCCAGGGGGAGGCTGGCATGGACTCACCCAAAAGTGAGCAGAGCCCAACCCAGACAGAGGCAGGCAGGGACTCACACAGCAGCAAAAAGAGCCCACCTTAGGGGATAGGCAAGCGAGTACTGAACCTGAAGCAAACCGAAACCAACACAGCGTGAGGCATGCGCAGGCTCACCCAGTAGCGAGGAGCGCCGACCCTCGGGGGAGGCAGGCGCAGACTCACCCAGAAGCGAGCGGCACAACACCCAGGGACAGGTTGGCGTGGACTCACACAGAAGAGAACAGAGCCCAACCCAGCGGAAAGTAGGCACAGACTCAAGTAGAAGTGACCAGAGCCCAACAAAGAGGGAGACAGGCGGGGACTCACCCAGAAGTGTGCAGAGCCTAACCTGAGACCAACACAGCGTGAGGCGTGCGCAGACTCACCCAGTAGCGAGCAGCGCCGACCCTCGGGGGAGGCAGGCGCAGACTCACCCAGAACTGAAGAGAGCACGACCCAGGGGGAGGTTGGCGCAGATAAGTTGGAGGGGACTCACACAGTAGAGAACAGAGCGCAACCCAGCAGGAGGCAGGCGCAGACTCACCCAGCAGGGAGCATAGCTTAACCCAGGGGGAGGCATGCGCAGACTCACCCAGTAGCGGGCAGAGCCCAACCCTGGGGGGAGGAATGCACAGACTCACCAAGTAGCGGGCAGAGCCCAACCCAGGGGGAGGCAGGCGAAGACACACCCAGCAGCAAAAAGCGCCCAACTTAGGGTAGAGGCCGGGGCGTACTGACCCTGAAGCGAACTGAGACCAACACAGGATGAGGCATGTGAAGACTCACCCAGTAGCGAGCAGCGCCTAACTTCTGAGAAGGCAGGCGCAGACTCACCCAGAAGCGAGCAGCGCCTAACCTCTGGTGAGGCAGGCGCAAACTCACCCAGTAACGAGCAGCGCCTATCCTCGGGGGTGGCAGGCGCAGACTGACCCAGAAGCGAGCAGCGCACAACCTAGGGAGAGGATGGCGGGGACTCACCCAAAAGAGAACAGAGCCCTACCCAGCGGCAGGCAGGCGCAGACTCACCCAGTAGTGGGCAGAGCCCAACCCAGGAGAAGGCAGGAGCAGACTCACACAGCAGCGAAAAGAGCCCAACTTAGGGGAGAGGCAAGCGCGTACTGACCCTGAAGCGAACTGAGACCAACACAGGGTGAGGCATGCGCAGACTCACCCAGTAGCGAGCAGCACCTAACCTCGGGGGAGGAAGGCACAGACTCACCCAGCAGCGAGCAGCACACAACCCAGGGACAGGTTGGCGTGGACTCACACAGAAGAGAACAGAGCCCAACCCAGCGGAAAGTAGGCACAGACTCAAGTAGAAGTGACCAGAGCCCAACAAAGAGGGAGACAGGCGGGGACTCACCCAGAAGTGTGCAGAGCCTAACCTGAGACCAACACAGCGTGAGGTATGCGCAGACTCACCCAGTAGCGAGCAGCGCCGACCCTCGGGGGAGGCAGGCGCAGACTCACCCAGAACTGAAGAGAGCACGACCCAGGGGGAGGTTGGCGCAGATAAGTTGGAGGGGACTCACACAGTAGAGAACAGAGCGCAACCCAGCAGGAGGCAGGCGCAGACTCACCCAGCAGGGAGCATAGCTTAACCCAGGGGGAGGCATGCGCAGACTCACCCAGTAGCGGGCAGAGCCCAACCCTGGGGGGAGGAATGCACAGACTCACCAAGTAGCGGGCAGAGCCCAACCCAGGGGGAGGCAGGCGAAGACACACCCAGCAGCAAAAAGCGCCCAACTTAGGGTAGAGGCCGGGGCGTACTGACCCTGAAGCGAACTGAGACCAACACAGGATGAGGCATGTGAAGACTCACCCAGTAGCGAGCAGCGCCTAACTTCTGAGAAGGCAGGCGCAGACTCACCCAGAAGCGAGCAGCGCCTAACCTCTGGTGAGGCAGGCGCAAACTCACCCAGTAACGAGCAGCGCCTATCCTCGGGGGTGGCAGGCGCAGACTGACCCAGAAGCGAGCAGCGCACAACCTAGGGAGAGGATGGCGGGGACTCACCCAAAAGAGAACAGAGCCCTACCCAGCGGTAGGCAGGCGCAGACTCACCCAGTAGTGGGCAGAGCCCAACCCAGGAGAAGGCAGGAGCAGACTCACACAGCAGCGAAAAGAGCCCAACTTAGGGGAGAGGCAAGCGCGTACTGACCCTGAAGCGAACTGAGACCAACACAGGGTGAGGCATGCGCAGACTCACTCAGTAGCGGGCAGAGCCCAACCCCGGGGGGAGAAATGCGCAGACTCACCCAGTAGCGGGCAGAGCCCAACCCAGGGGGAGGCAGGCGCAGATTCACCCAGCAGCAAGCAAAGCTCAACCCAGGGGAAGGTATGTGCAGACTCACCCAGTAGCATGCAGCGCCTAACCTCAGGGGAGGCAGGCGCAGACTCACCCAAAAGCGAGCAGCGCACAACCCAGGGAGAGGTTGGCGGGGACTCGCCCAGAAGAGAACAGAGCCCAACCCAGGGGGAGGCAGGCACAGACTCACCCAGCAGCGAGCAAAGCTCAACCCAGGGGGAGGCCTGTGCAGACTCACCCAGAAGCGAGCAGTGCACAACCCAGGGAGAGGTTGGCAGGGACTCACCCAGAAGAGAACAGAGCCCATACTAGAAGGAAGAAAGCACAGCCTCACCAGAAGTGAGCAGAGCCCTACCAAGAGGGAGACAGGCGGGGACTCACCCAGAAGTGTGCAGAACCTAACCTAGAGGGAGGCAAGCACAGACTTAACCAGTAGCAAGAACAACCCAGCCCAGGGAGAGGCAGGCAGAGACTCACTCAGCAGCAAGCAAATCTCAACGCAGGGGAGGCATGTGCAGACTCGCCCAGTAGCGGGCAGAGCGGAGAGGCAAGCGCGGACTGACCCTGAAGCGAACTGAGACCAACACAGGGTGAGGCATGCGTAAACTCACCCAGTAGCGAGCCGCGCCTAACCTCGGGGGAGGCACACGCAGACTCACCCAGAAGCGAGCAGTGCACAACCCAGGGAGAGGTTGGCAGAGACTCACCCAGAAGAGATCAGAGCCCAACCCGGCGGGAGGCAGGCGGGGATTCACCCAGAAAAGAACAGAACCCAATCCAGCGAGAGGCAGGCGCAGACTCACCCAGCAGCGAGCACAGCTCAACCCAGGGGGAGGTATACGCAGACTCACCCAGAAGCGAGCAGCGCACAACCCAGGGAGAGTTTGGCGGGGACTCACCCAGAAGAGAACAGAGCCCAACCCAGTGGGAGGCAGGCACAGACTCACCCAGAAGTGAGCGGAGCCCAACCCAGCGAGAGGCAGGCTCAGACTCACAAAGTAGCGGGCAGAACCCAATCCAGGTGGAGGCAGGCACGTAATGACTCAGACCCGAACAGTGCACAACCGAGGGGGAGGTTGGCATGGACTCACCCAGCAGCGAGCAGGGCACAACCTAGGGAGAGGTTGGGAGGCCTCACACAGAAGAGAACAGAGCGCAACCCAGCAGGAGGCAGGCGCAGACTCAACCAGCAGGGAGCATAGCTCAACCCAGGGGGAGGCATGCGCATAATCACCCAGTAGCGGGCAGAGCCCAACCCTGGGCAGAGGAATGCACAGACTCACCAAGTAGCGGGCAGAGCCCAACCCAGGGGGAGGCAGGCGTAGACACACCCAGCAGCAAAAAGCGCCCAACTTAGGGGAGAGGCAGGGTTGTACTGACCCTGTAGCTAACTGAAACCAACACAGGATGAGGCATGCGAAGACTCACCCAGTAGCGAGCAGCACCTAACTTCTGAGAAGGCAGGCGCAGACTCACCCAGAAGCGAGCAGCACACAACCCAGGGAGAGGATGGCGGGGACTCACCCAGAAGACAACAGAGCCCAACCAAGAGGAAGACAGGCGGGGACTCACCCAGAAGTGTGCCGAGCCTAACCTAGAGGGAGGCAGGCACAGGCTTATCCAGTAGCAAGAACAGCCCAACCCAGAGAGAGGCAGGCGCGGACTCATCCCGCAGGGAGTAAAGCTCAACCCAGGTGGAGGCATGAGCAGACTCACCCAGTAGTGGGCAGAGCCCAACCTTGGTGGGAAGCATGCCCAGACTCACCGAGCAGCGAAGAGAGCCCAACTTAGGGGAGAGGCAAGCACGTACTGACCGCAAAGCGAACTGAGACTAACACAGGGTGAGGCATGCACAGACTCACCCAGTAGCGAGCAGCGCCTTACCTCAGGGGAGGCAGGCGCAGACTCACCCAGTAGCGGACAGAGCCCAACCCAGCGGGAAGGAATGCACAGTCTCACCCAGTAGCGGACAGAGCCCAACCCAGGGGGAGGCGGGTGCACACTCACCCTGCAGCAAAAAGAGCCCAACTTAGGGGCGAGGCAAGCGCGTACAGACCATGAAGCGAACGGAGACCAACACAGGGTGAGGCATGCGCACACTCACCCAGTAGCGAGCAGCGCACAACCCAGGGAGAGTTTGGCAGGGACTCATCCAGAAGAGAACAGAGCCCAACCCAGCGGGAGGCAGGCACAGACACACCCAGCAGCGAGCATAGCTCAACCCAGGGGGAGGCATGCGCAGACTCACCCAGTAGCGGGCAGAGCCCAACCCAGGGGGAGGCAGGCACAGATTCACCCAGCAGCAAAAAGAGCCCAACTTAGGGGAGAGGCAGGCGCAGAATCACCCAGCAGCGAAAGGAGCCTAAGGGATAATCTCCCTTATGGCCAATACCTCCGAGTGAGACGGAATTGTACCACCACCGAGCAGTTTGAGTTGCATGGCCAGAACCTTACCTCGAAGCTACAAGAACGGGGCTACCCCCAAAAACTCTTGAAGCACTCGATGAAGAGAGCCAGATGGACACCTAGGGAACATCTCCTAGAAAAAAGACCCAGGCCGACAACGGAGAGGATGGTGTGTGTCTCCACCTTTGGACCCCATACGAACCAACTCCAGAAAATCATCAGAAAGAGTTGGCATTTGGTGCAAGAAACCCTTCCTGATATAGGTAATCCTCTTTTTGCACTGAAGAAAAACAGGAGCATTGGCCAAATGATTACTTCTACCAGACCTCCATCTAAAAAGGTTTCTCAAAGCACCATCTTCGGAGCAAGTCCAGTCACAGGGCATCGCAAATGCGGGACTTGTTCGGTATGCGATCTTACGATGGAAGGCTCACTCTTCACGGATGGGAAAAAATGTTGGCGTCACAACGAACACACAAACTGCAAGACTAAATATACAGTCTATGCTATACTGTGTCCGTGCAATTTGCTATATATTGGCAAAACCACACAGGAGGTCCGTCAGAGAATTATACAACACCGGTCAAGAATCAACAATAAAATCCTGACGGCCCCCATGGTTTCTCACTATGTACAACAAAAACATTTCAGTCATGACATGAGATGGACAGTGCTAGCGGTCATCAAGGGTGGAAGTGGTGACCCAGATGTCCGTCTCTCACATAAAGAGGCGTATCTCATACTAAAGTTTGACACCTCCAATTCTGGCCTGAACGAAATGACTGAATCTACTAGCCTATGAACTGAATTTTTTGGCTGAGCTTGGCTGTGCGCACACTTTCTACCCTCTACCTCGTCTAAATGTATCTGAGGCAACAACAAAAAAATGGGGGGGGTTTGGGCAGAAAGTTTGTTATGTAGCGCTATGGTAGCTTGCCCAGGAAGGCTTTTCTTGATCCTTTCTTTGGTTCTGTATATATCATCTGACGCACTACCTAGGTCTGCGTGCTGTTTTCTACGAGATTCTGTTCTAATATCATTACATGCACTCCCGTGATCCCTGAGATTGCTCACTGTTGATGGTATTTCATATTCCCTGTTTATTTACAGTTGTTGCAGTATGTGAATGATTTGTTGTAATAATCCCTCTTAATGTTTAATAACTTCCCTCTATGTGTTTTACAGACTATTGTGAAATGATTCCGCTTTTATGGCAATATGTGTTATGAGTAAAATGGTTGCATTCACCATTATTGTTGCTCCACATACACCCTCACAATACTATGTCCTACGTTGTGTACGAGCAGTCAAGCCGTTACAGCTACAACAACCAGCATCCCTGGCGACCACCGCCCCGTAGCCACACCCACCGGCCGTTCGACCGGACGGGTTCTTTAGCACTGTCCTTGGGCGCGGCGCGTTATCGATTGACCGCATTGCCGCCCAGAACGCCGGATTCATTCCGTTGTCCACAGTAAGTGCTGCGCGACCTCTGGACGCGTCTGACCCCGTTCTCGCTATGTGCATTGAAACCCGAGCGTGTCATTAATGCTAGCCCGCTTCTTCCCGACAGGTTCCAGCTGTCAACACTAATCGCTTGCTGGTGCGGAGTAACTTCCTTTTCCCCCATTGTCTGGGACTTCAGGTACGTTGGGTTGCCCGTGGGCACACCAGCTTGATGGGTGTGAGTGCCTACTCGTTTCAGTAACATTGACCCGAGATTTCATGTTTCTCATAACCTCCCAGATCCCACGCAGAGACGGCTCAACATGTGAGCTCTCTTGGACTCCGCGTGTGCACCGCGTCGCGGGCACTATACTCTATCCTCAGTTCTTGTTGCAGCACAGGTAGGACCCATTTATTAGCACACAAGGCGTGCACTTTCATGTCTGTACCATCCTCTTCCCCTGGTTTGCCTCACTGAGCCCACTTTCACTTGTTTTTCAGAATTTTTTCTCCCTGGTTGAGTTCTCCTATACCACGACTAGTTCCATGCCTTGTGCAGGTAATTCCTTTTGTCTGTTCCCAGGAGTCGGAGCATTGTGCAATAGCTTCATGATAGAAACTGCTGACACCCATTTTATATGTTTCTTACAGAACAACAGCCCCCAGTCCCTGTCCTGAAGAGAACCTGTAATAACGCCGGTTCGAAACGCGTCGACACCTCCACCCTGTGGCAAATCCTAAGGGTGCCCCTAGGATAGAATTTCATCAATTACTCTGGATCCTAGTTGTGTAAACCCGTTATAAATAACTAACCACAGGATTGGTTGACAGGCAGGCATTTCACTCCATCTTTCCCGCCTGTCCCATGGTCTCATATTTCTATGGACTGGTCACATGTTTGCTTTCCACCTGAAAGTTTTTTTCATTGTATAGAACTGCAATTGATTTTGTCTATTGATTCTAGTATTGTTTTGGTGTGTCTCGTTCACTCATTTTGCTTGATGTATTTTTGCGAGTGTTGTACATTTGTAAATGTTGTAAATTTGTATATAATGTCATCATGAATCCACTGTCGTAACATTTGTTTTGTTTGTGTCTGTGTTTTTGAATTTTGAATCTAAGTAAAAAGAAAAAATAAATTTACTTTGGGCTTTGTACCTGGTGGTCACGTGGTATACATCAACTACGTGGTTGCAAATTGTTTTTGTTAAAACTTCCTGTCCAGCCACTTTGTTCTGTTTTCCAACTTAGGGGAGAGGCAGGGGAGTACTGACCCTGAAGCTAACTGAGACCAACAGAGGGTGAGGCATGCGCAGACTCACCCAGTAGCGAGCAGCGCCTATCCTCGGGGGTGGCTGGCGCAGACTCACCCAGAAGCGAGCAGCGCACAACCTAGGGAGAGGATGGCGGGGACTCACCCAAAAGAGAACAGAGCCCTACCCAGCGGGAGGCAGCCGCAGACTCACCCAGCAGCGAGCATAGCTCAACCCAGGGGGAGGCAGGAGCAGGCATGCGCTGACTCACCCAGTAGCGAGCAGCACCTAACCTCGGGGGAGGCAGGCACAGACTCACCCAGCAGCGAGCAGCGCACAACCCAGGGAGAGGTTGGCGGGACCTCACCCAGAAGAGACCAGAGCCCAACCCAGCGGGAGGCAGGCGCAGACACACCCAGTAGCGGGCAGAGCCCAACCCAGGGGGAGGCAGGCGCAGACTCACCGAGCAGCGAGCAAAGCTCAACCCAGGAGGAGGCAGGTGCAGACTCACCCAGCAGCGAAAAGAGCCCAACTTAGGGGAGAGGCCCAACCCAGGGGGAGGCAGGCACAAACTCACTCAGTAGCAGACAGAGCCCGACCCTGGGGGGAGGAATGCGCAGTCTCACCCAGTAGCGGACAGAGCCTAACCCAGGGGGAGGCGGGTGCACACTCACCCTGCAGCAAAAAGAGCCCAACTTAGGGGCGAGGCAAGAGCGTACAGACCCTGAAGCGAACGGAGACCAACACTGGGTGAGGCATACGCACACTCACCCAGTAGAGAGCATCGCACAACCCAGGGAGAATTTGGCAGGGACTCATCCAGAAGAGAACAGAGCCCAAACCAGCGGGAGGCAGGCACAGACACACCCAGCAGCGAGCATAGCTCAACCCAGGGGGAGGCATGCGCAGACTCACCCAGTAGCGGGCAGAGCCCAACCCTGGGGGAAGGAATGCGCAGACTCACCCAGTAGCGGGCAGAACCCAACCCAGGAGGAGCCAGGCGCAGAATCACCCAGCAGCGAAAGGAGCCCAACTTAGGGGTGAGGCAAGCGCATACTGACCCTGAAGCGAACTGAGACCAACACAGGGTGAGGCATGCGCAGACTCACCCAGAAGCGAGCAGTGCACAACCCAAGGAGATGCAGGCGCAGACTCACCCAGCAGCGAGCAAAGCTCAACCAAGGGGGAGGCATGCGCAGACTCACCCATAGCGGGCAGAGCCCAACCCAGGGGGAGGCAGGCGCAGACTCACCCAGCAGCGAGCAAAGCTCAACCATGGGGGAGGCATGTGCAGACTCACTCAGTAGCGGGTTCGAGGCAGGCTGTAAGAACTGGGACCACCAGTTCCCCGTGGGGTAGCTTGGCTCGAGCAGGAAGGCGGCCAGGGGCTTACGTGTAAAGTAGCTACTCAACACACGCATCCAATGAGACATGAAGTGGGCGCAATAATGGAGACCCCACCATTAGTTGTGTTTGAAAATCACGATCCTTTATGTA
The DNA here is from genome assembly GCF_964261635.1 of Lissotriton helveticus. Lineage (NCBI taxonomy): Eukaryota > Metazoa > Chordata > Amphibia > Caudata > Salamandridae > Lissotriton > Lissotriton helveticus. The sequence continues at coordinate 148,123,170 of NC_136071.1, forward strand.
GGCTTTAGATCAAGCAAATAATGCATTAGCAAATCATCAGCATTACTTTAAAGTACCACATTAAAACATTTCATGTACGCCTTTCAAAATGCATTTCCTATAAAAGGGTAAAACATTTCACTAAGTACTTTCAGTACAGCAGAAAACTCCAAATACACAGCCTGTCACGTTAAACTATTCAGCAGGCTGGAAGGTAGTTTCATAAACCATAGGTAAATATCAACAGTCTTGCGACCAAAATCAGATCATCAGAGTAACATCAGAATGAATCAATAAGTACCACAATCCGGCCCCATCAGGAACTGTAGATGCCCGCCCCTGCAAGAAATTCAGTACCGTGAAAAAGATCCCCATTCCATTAGCAGGCTTGTAAATATGAGCACTACATGAGCACTACAGGCCGGAAACTGGCAATAAGGCAGTTCAATGCCGTGGGGTAAGTGTCTGTCACCAAGCCTCCAAATTCTCGAGGCACATTAAGGGGGAGGAGGGGGGAGCAACGGGGCCCAGTCTTAGTTCAACCCGGGGGAGGGGCGACCTCGGGCCTTACCCGGCCTACCACCCTCCTCCCCGGGGGTTACCTTGTGCTCTTCGGCCCTCCGGGGCCCTTGCGTAGGCTGGAGTCGGCGGGAGAAGCTTCCGCCGGTTGAGGGACCTCTCGCGGCCCGGCGCGGTGCAAGACGCTGCCACAGCGCACCTGCGCCAGGGGCGGGGAAACACACTGTGGGACCAAGCGGAGGGGCGTCTTCAGCTCCGGACCCCCTCCGCGATGAGTCGCGGCCTGCTCCGGGTGCCGGCCTTGAGAGAAGGGCTGGTTCGGGGCAGCCAATGGCTGCGCGGCTTGGGCGGGGGCGCTCCCGCTCACGTGACAGGGGCCCAGGCAGGCCTCAGGGCCTAACGCGGCCTGGCGATCTTGATGCGGCGGCCCTCTCCTGGCACCGGGGGCTGCCGAGGGGGGTCAACGTCGGCGCTGGACACAGCGGGGGGGCAGGCGGCCACAGGACAGGCCAGCAGCGCCTCCAAGGCGTCGCGTGGGCGTCGCTGAAGCCGCGGTGGCAAAATCTCCTCAGGGCGCCAAGGTACAGCGCTAGCGCCGATTCAGAGAAGCGCTTAGGGGGCATCGCAGAGCTGGTCACGGGCAGGGCCCGGGGGTCAATTTCGGCAATCTCTGACACAGCGCTGGGCCGGGGGGCAGAATAAAGCGCTATGCACCCAGTCAGACAGTCTCAACTACAGCACTGGTCAGGGGGGAGCAGGCTATAGCGTTTCTCCCTTAGTTCAGCAGGGACTGCACACAGTTCAGTCAGGGGGAGACAGGGAGGGCCAGAGGGGCCCAGATGAAGGCGGGGAGTGCGCAGGGCAGCACAGTCCAGTACCTGGTCGATCCCCCAGCAGGCTCTGCTCACAGGAAAGTATTCTTCTTGGCGCTTGGATGGTTCTGCGCCCTTAGATGTTTGTTTCTTGAAGCGTGGGGGGGGGGTTTGAGTTGAAGGCTTGATGAGTTTTCCTCAGTCACTGCAGATGGACCCTGGGGTTCCCTACCGCTGGGCCAGATCAGGGGGGCTAGTCTAGGACACCTCACCCAGCTTAAGAGGCAGCACCTAAATCCTGTCACTCCCAGTAGCATAGGTTCCTAACTAGGCCCTCCCGCCTAAAACTCATGCGTGGGTTCCCCAGGTCAGTGATGCCCCAACTGACTAGAAAAAGTTCCCTCCCTTGCTTAAGTATGCCCAGGTCAGGTGACCACTCTCTAAGGCGGCAAAAATCAGCTCCGCCTTTCTTCTGGAAGGTTCCAGTAGCTTCCCCACTCTACCTATGGACAGGGGAGGGATGGCTGGCATTGTAACATTGTATGGGGATCCAGCCTGCTCCTGGCAACTAGGGTGCTACACTAAAAAGACCACGCTGCAGTAGCAGGGGCCAGTGGCAGCCATGTCTGAAGTAGAGAGCACCTGCACCCTAACAATGATTATTTACAACAAGGGGTGGTGATGGACAGATTTCAAGGATTAGCCATGAAAAAGGTGCCCGAAGACCTAAGTGCCAACAAAAAGAAGGTGGGAAAAATGAGGCAAGGGCGAAAAAACACAGGGAAAGACCACCCTAGGGCTGACAGGTCTAACACTGGCGCAGACTCACCCAGCAGCGAAAAGAGCCCAACTTAGGGGAGAGGCAGGGGAGTACTGACCCTGAAGCTAACTGAGACCAACAAAGGGTGAGGCATGCGCAGACTCACCCAGTAGCGAGCAGCGCCTATCCTCGGGGGTGGCAGACGCAGACTCACCCAGAAGCGAGCAGCGCACAACCTAGGGAGAGGATGGCGGGGACTCACCCAAAAGAGAACAGAGCCCTACCCAGCGGGAGGCAGCCGCAGACTCACCCAGCAGCGAGCATAGCTCAACCCAGGGGGAGGCATGTGCAGACTCACCCAGTAGTGGGCAGAGCCCAACCCAGGAGAAGGCAGGAGCAGGCATGCGCTGACTCACCCAGTAGCGAGCAGCACCTAACCTCAGGGGAGGCAGGCACAGACTCACCCAGCAGCAAGCAGCGCACAACCCAGGGAGAGGTTAGCGGGACCTCACCCAGAAGAGACCAGAGCCCAAACCAGCGGGAGGCAGGCGCAGACACACCCAGTAGCGGGCAGAGCCCAACCCAGGGGGAGGCAGGCGCAGACTCACCGAGCAGCGAGTAAAGCTCAACCCAGGAGGAGGCAGGTGCAGACTCACCCAGCAGCAAAAAGAGCCCAACTTAGGGGAGAGGCCCAACCCAGGGGGGGGCAGACACAAACTCACAAGCAGCGAAAAGAGCCCAACTTAGGGGAGAGGCAAGCGGGTATTGACCCTGAAGCGAATTCAGACCGACACAGGGTGAGGCATGATGAGTCACCCAGTAGCGAGCAGCGCCTAACCTCGGGGGAGGCAGGCGCATACTCACCCAGTAGCGAGCAGCGCACAACCCAGGGAGAGACTGGAGGGGACTCACGCAGAAGAGAACAGAGCCCAACCCAGCGGGAGGGAGGCGCAGTCTCACCAAGCAGCGAGTATAGCTCAACCCAAGGGGGGGCATGCGCAGACACACCCACTAGCGGGCAGAGCCCAACCCTGGGGGGAGGAATGCGCAGACTCACCCAATAGCGGGCAGAGCTCAACCCAGGGCGAGGCAGGCGAAGACTCACCCAGCAGTGGAAAGAGCCCAACTTAGGGGTGGGGCAGGCGCGTACTGTTGGACCCGGCCTCGTGGCGTGGTTCGCCTGTCCCTCAACACCCTGCGCAGCATCCCCGTTAGTGTAGCCTGCACCCCGAGCCTGGTCGTCTCACGCCCGATAAACCCACGACCAGGCCCGCATGTCCCGTCCCGCTCCCGGCTCCGAGCGCCTAACCTTGCATGCCCCACAAGGCCCGGCAGCCATTTTCCCTTCCCGAGATCCCCGTCTCCCTGGGCCTAGCGTGACCCCGGCCCCAGCGAAATCCAGACTCCAAAGGCGCACCAGTCCCGGCTGGGGGGTAAAGGGCTCCCCGAGTGAGCTAAGCCAAGGAGTTTTGATGGCACCTCTGGCCTCCCCTGAGAGACTGGTATCTGTCACACCTTTGGCCCTCCCCTGTGGGCCAGTTTCGATCGCACCTCTGGCCTCCCCGAGTGCTGGCTCCAGACCCGATGGGCGTCTGGGAATTCCCGGACCCCTCTTTCAAAGGATCAAAGAGCCAACCGCCGGACCTCGCCAACGACCAGCCCCCAGGGCTTGAGACCTCCGCCTGCGAGGGTCCGGACATCAAAGAGCCCCTGGACTATATCTGGGCCCGCCTGACAACTAGCGGGCAGTTGTATCTTGGACCTGAAGCCTGCTGCTTTCTGATCGCGGCTGACCCTAAGAAGAAACTCATCTGGAACCCTCGGAGCCCTGCTGACGCTGTCGCGGCTCAAGCTGAACTATAACCATCGGAGCCCTGCTGACGCTATCGCGGCTCAAGCTGAACTGTAACCATCGGAGCCCTGCTGACGCTGTCGCGGCTCAAGCTGAACTGTAACCATCGGAGCCCTGCTGACGCGGTCGCGGCTCGACCTCTCTAAGACCACCGGAGCCTTGCTAACGCTGTCGCGGCTCAAGCTTGAACCTGCCATCATCCGAGCCCTGCTGACGCTGTCGCGGCTCCCCCCGAACTTCTCCAGATCGAGCCCTGCTGACCTCGTCGCGGCTCAAGGAGTACTCTGGTCCGGCCGGACCATCGAGACCACCATCACGACCGAGCCGACGTGAGTGAAGCAGCCAGTACGACCACCATCTTCCGTATCCCCCGGCTCGAGGATTGAGAGCTGTGCGCTGGATACGCCTCGTACCGACCCAGAGACTAAAAGACTGTCCCGCTTCCCCCTTTCCGAACCCGCCAAGACCTTGTGGTCCTTCGATCACTGTGTACATAAGAGTGCTTCCTTCTTTTATCACTTATATAAAGAACTTATTACTAGAATCCAACGGCGTGGTGTCTGTTCGTAGGTGTGGTGTGAGCTCCGTGAGTACGATCCTAGGCTCGAAGTCCTCCCCGGTGAGGACCTCACAATAAGACTCGGCAAGATCTGTAGGAGAGGTGGGTCTTGGGGTGACCGGGTGAGCATAACCTGGCCCTCGGAGATTGCCCCTTCTAACATTGGTGGCAGCGTCGCGATAAGAACCTACGTCTAGGGATCGTACAGTACGGACACACTACCCGAACAAAGAAAAACAACCATGAGCATTACGGAAGACGAGACTACCTTCCGGGTGGAGCTCCTGAAGGACTATACGCACCAGCAAATGAAGCAATTCTGCAAAGATCTCCACATCCCGACAACGGGATTAAACACCAAAGAAGACTTTCATCAAGCCCTGACCGCCTGGGTGGAGGCCGGAGCACAACCTCCAGCACCGACAGAAGCCGATGGAGGGGGAGCACCCCTGACCGAAACCCACGCCCCAGAGCAAGAAAGAGCAGAGTCCCCGACGCGGACTCACAGCATGGAGAGAGGTGTGTCTCGAGAGGAGATGACAGACCGAGAACGCAACCGAAACCACGAGCTGGAACTAGCCCGTCTGAAAATTGAAGGAGAACTCAAACTGGCCGAGAAAAAGCTAGCCATCGAGCAGCTGCGGCTGCAAGGAGAACTGGAGGAGAAGAAACTCCAGAGAGAACACGAGAGGAAAAGACTCCAGCTGGAGCATGAGCGCAGCATGAAGGAGATCGAACTAAAGGCCCGGACCGAAGACAACAGAACATCGGCAACCCGAGAGTCCGTTCCCCCGGTGGAACCCAAGGTCCATATTCCCAAGGATGTGGTCAAAGAATATTATAAGAACGATGATATCCAGCAATGGTTCAAGGCCTACGAGGTCGCCATGACCTCTCACCGAGTTCCGCAGAAAGATTGGGGAGCCGGGCTGTGGGGTCGATTCTTGAGTGAAGGGAGAGACACCCTACTCGACCTACCATCTGCCGAACAGACCTCCTACAGCCACATGAAAGAAGCCCTCCTCACAAGGTACGGTCTCACCCCTGAAATGTACCGCCAATGCTTCAGAGAATGCAAGAAGATCCCCGGCACCACATGGGTAGAATATGTCAACTTCTACAGTCGGGCCCTGGAAGGGTGGATCAAGGGCAGCAGGGTGTCCACCTTCGAGGGGCTCATTGACCTAATTGCCTACGAACATTTGTCTCTGAACTGCTTTGTGGAACTCCGACAGCATCTCCTGGACAGCAAGTTGGCTGACCCCCGGAAGCTGGCTGTCGAGGCCGATCGCTGGGTGAGCGCCAGAGTACCCCGGGGGCCCGGGGGAGACTCTGGCCGAAACGAACAAGGACCATCCCGCCCGAGGGGAGGGGGGGGGTCAGAATAGACAGAGGGGATCCCAGATAGGGTCCCCACGCAGTCCCCCCAGAAACCAGCCCGGCACCTCACCTCCCACAGTGCGCGCAGGGTTCCCCCCAGCCAAGCCAGGGCCCCGAGTCAGTCAAGCCTGCTTCCATTGCCAGCAACCAGGGCACTATGCCAATGACCCCCGCTGCCCTTTATTTAAGAAGCCTGCCGCTGCAGGGCCCCCAGTGCACCACATCACCTCAGTAGCCCTAGAAGAAGAGGGAGAAGAGGAGTTCGAGGGAGCTGACCCCGCAGCTATGATGTTAGTTTCCCTGGGTGATAGGGAGATGGTCGCAGGAGCCCCCCTACCCGACAACACCGAGAAAAACCGACAGCAGGTGACTGTCAATGGCCACCACATAGGGGCGCTCCGGGACACCGGGGCCAGTATCACCGCAGTCAAACGCCACCTAGTTACCGATGCCCAGATTGTTCCCCACATCTCCTGCAGGGTGATCGCAGCTGATAACTCCGTCCGCACCTGCCGGATAGCTCAAGTCCCGTTCGAATGGGGGAGGGCGTCTCCGGAGAGTTACGAGTGGCGGTCCGTTCAGACATGCCCGTAGACTGCCTGCTCGGCAACGACCTAGAGAGCTCCCCATGGCAGCGGGTTGAGAAGAGGACCCACCTGGAGATGGTGGGCTTGCCCGAATGGGCCTGTGTGAACACCCGGTCGATGACCGCCCGAGGGGCAACTCCAGAGGCAGCACCGGCTACCCCCGAGGACCCCGAGGTCCCTGAATCCTCTGAGACCCCTGAGTGGTTCCCTGGGGAGAGCTTCCCCCCCGACGCAGGTCCCCCTCGGTCCTGGCGTCGAACCGACCCCGAGCTTGGACGACCTTCCTGAGCTGGCCCAGTGGCGCCAAGAAGGAGGACCGTCCCGAGAAGAATTCTGCCTAGAACAGACCTCCTGTCCGTCCTTGGTTGGACCACGGCAGCAGGCCGCCGGTGACCAGTCCGGCTCCCACTTTGTCTATTGGGAAAACGGCCTCTGGTACAGCGAACAAAAGTCTGCCGAGCTAGGGTCGGCCCGAGTGCTGGTAGTACCCCTACGCTTCCGCGGCTTCCTCCTGAACCTGGCCCATGATGTGCCCCTGGCGGGACACTTGGGTCAAGACAAAACGTATCACCGCCTAGTCACACACTTCTACTGGCCGGGCATGCGCTCTGATGTGGAGGCCCACTGCAAGTCCTGCCCCACGTGTCAGTCTAGTGGAAAGAGCGGCGGGAGGCGCAAGGCCCCCCTCCAACCCTTCCCCGTGGTCAGTACCCCCTTTGAAAGGGTGGGAATCGACACCGTGGGCCCCCTCAACCCCCGGACCTCCTTGGGCCACCGCTTTATCCTTGTCCTGGTGGACCATGCCACCCGCTACCCCGAAGCCATTCCCCTCCGAACGGTGACGGCCCCCGTAGTGGGGCGGGCCCTCATGGGGATCTTCTCTCGGGTGGGATTCCCCCGAGAAGTCGTCAGCGACCGAGGGACCAACTTCATCTCGAAATACATGAAGTCCCTCTGGCAACAATGTGGGGTGACGTACAAATTCACCACCCCCTATCACCCCCAGGGTAACGGTCTGGTGGAGAGATTCAACCGGACCCTCAAGGGAATGATCATGGGTCTCGAAGAGCCCCTGAGGCGTAAGTGGGACGTCCTCCTTCCCTGTCTCCTCTTCGCATACCGCGAAGTCCCCCAGAAGTCCCTGGGGTTCAGCCCCTTCGAGCTCATCTACGGGCACCCCGTCAGGGGACCCCTAAGCCTTGTCAAGGAAGGTTGGGAGATGGCGGCCCCAGAGCCCCCTCCGGATGTGTTTCGATACATCCTGGCCCTCCGGAACTAGACTAGTAAGTTCCGAGAACTGGCCGAGGCCAACCTCGAGGCCAGTCAGGAAGAGATGAAACGGTGGTATGATCAGAATGCCATTCTGGTCGAGTTTCAACCCGGACAGCAGGTCTGGGTGATGGCCCCCGTGGAGCCCTGTGCCCTACAAGACAAGTGGACAGGGCCCTTTAAGGTGGTGGAACGTAAGAGCCAGGTGACTTATCTCATCGATGTGCAGTCCCCCAGGAACCCCTTGAGGGTCCTCCACGTGAACCGCCTCAAGCCCCACTTCGCCCGGTCCGAGTTGAGCTTGCTCCTCGCCACGGACGATGGAGAAGAAGAAGAAACGGAGCCTCTCTCCGACCTCCTGTGCGTAAAAGAAAAAGATGGCTCCGTAGAGGGTGTGAGCCTCTCCTCCTCCCTCTCTCCCGAGCAGCGCGAGGACTGTCGCCAGTTGTTGGGACAGTTCTCAGACCTCTTCTCCCTCACCCCCGGCGTCCCCACCTGGTGCGTCCACGACGTGGACACCGGGGACAGCCCACCGGTACGGCACAGAGCCTACCGCGTCCCCGACCGAGTCCGGGCCTGTATCAAGGCCGAGGTATCAAAGATGTTAGCTCTCGGGGTGGTTGAGGCCTCTGACAGCCCATGGGCTAGCCCCGTGGTCTTGGTTCCGAAGGCAGCCGCCCCCGGCGCTGTTCCCGAGCTGAGGTTCTGCGTTGACTACTGCGGGCTCAACGCAGTCACCAGAACCGATGCGCATCCCATCCCCCGAGCAGACAAGCTTATTGATCGCCTCGGGGCTGCTCGCTTCCTTAGCGCGTTCGACCTGACCAGTGGGTACTGGCAGATCGCCCTCACCGAGGGAGCTAAGGAAAGATCCGCTTTCTCCACCCCAGATGGTCACTACCATTTCCGGGTGATGCCCTTCGGGATGAAAAACGCCCCCGCCACCTTCCAGAGGCTGGTGAACCAGGTACTGGCTGGGTTGGAAGAGTTCAGCGCTGCATATTTGGACGATATCGCAGTCTACAGTCCCCACTGGCCCGAGCACCTCCAGCACCTCTGGGCGGTGCTGACCGCCCTGAGACGGGCTGGTCTCACCATTAAGGCAAGCAAGTGCCAGATCGGACAAGGGTCGGTAATATACCTCGGACACCAGGTCGGAAGCGGCCTCGTAGCCCCCCTCCAGCCCAAGATCGATGCAATTGTGGCCTGGGAGGCCCCTCGACCCAGACGGAAGTGCGGGCATTCCTAGGACTCACGGGGTACTACCGGAGATTTATCAAAGGGTACGGCAGCATCGTGACCCCCCTCACGGAGTTAACCTCCAAAAACCAGCCGAAGAAAGTCAGCTGGACCCCCACCTGCCAAGAGGCGTTCGAAACGTTGAAAGACGCCATGTGCACTGCCCCCGTCCTACAGGCCCCCGACTACTCACGAGAGTTTGTAGTTCAGACGGACGCGTCCGAGCATGGCATCAGAGCAGTCCTTTCCCAAGTGAACGAGAGCGGCCTGGACCAGCCAGTAGCATTCATTAGCCGGAGGCTATTCCCTCGAGAACAAAGGTGGAGCACCATCGAGCGGGAGGCTTTCGCGGTGGTTTGGGCCCTGAAGAAGCTGAGGCCCTACCTGTTCGGTACTCACTTCCGGGTCCAGACCGACCACCGACCTCTCCGGTGGCTAATGCAGATGAGAGGGGAGAATCCCAAATTGCTGCGCTTGTCCATTTCCCTCCAGGGGATGGACTTCACTGTTGAGCACCGGCCTGGTGCTGATCACGCCAACGCAGACGGCCTGTCCCCATTCTTCCGCCTCAGCGAAGAGAACCCCCAAGAGGATTGTTAGTTCTCCCCGCCTTCAGCTGGGGGGGGGGGGGGGGGGGGGGGGGGACACGCAGCATCTCCGTTAGTGTAGCCTGCACCCCGAGCCTGGTCGTCTCACGCCCGATAAACCCACGACCAGGCCCACATGTCCCGTCCCGCTCCCGGCTCCGAGCGCCTAACCTTGCATGCCCCACAAGGCCCGGCAGCCATTTTCCCTTCCCGAGATCCCTGTCTCCCTGGGCCTAGAGTGACCCCGGCCCTAGCGAAATCCAGACTCCAAAGGCGCGCCAGTCCCGGCTGGGGGGTAAAGGGCTCCCCGAGTGAGATAAGCCAGGGAGTTTCGATGGCACCTCTGGCGTCCCCTGAGAGACTGGTATCTGTCACACCTTTGGCCCTCCCCTGTGGGCCAGTTTCGATCGCACCTCTGGCCTCCCCGAGTGCTGGCTCCAGACCCGCTGGGCGTCTGGGAATTCCCGGACCCCTCTTTCAAAGGATCAAAGAGCCAACCGCCGGACCTCGCCAACGACCAGCCCCCAGGGCTTGAGACCTCCGCCTGCGAGGGTCCGGACATCAAAGAGCCCCTGGACTATATCTGGGCCCGCCTGACAACTAGCGGGCAGTTGTATATTGGACCTGAAGCCCGCTGATCTGATCGCGGCTGACCCTAAGAAGAAACTCATCTGGAACCCTCGGAGCCCTGCTGACGCTGTCGCGGCTCAAGCTGAACTATAACCATCGGAGCCCTGCTGACGCTGTCGCGGCTCACGCTGAACTGTAACCATTGGAGCCCTGCTGACGCTGTCAAGGCTCAAGCTGAACTGTAACCATCGGAGCCCTGCTGACGCTGTCGCGGCTCAAGCTGAACTATAACCATCGGAGCCCTGCTGACGTGGTCGCGGCTCAAGGAGTACTCTGGTCCGGCCGGACCATCGAGACCACCATCACGACCGAGCCGACTCGACGTGAGTGAAGCAGCCAGTACGACCACCATCTTCCGTATCCCCCGGCTCGAGGATTGAGAGCTGTGCGCTGGATACGCCTCGTACCGACCCAGAGACTAAAAGACTGTCCCGCTTCCCCCTTTCCGAACTCTCCAAGACCTTGTGGTCCTTGGATCACTGTGTACATAAGAGTGCTTCCTTCTTTTATCACTTATATAAAGAACTTACTACTAGAATCCAACGGCCTGGTGTCTGTTCGTAGGTGTGGTGTGAGCTCCGTGTGTACGATCCTAGGCTCGAAGTCCTCCCCGGTGAGGACCTCACAATAAGACTCGGCAAGATCTGTAGGAGAGGTGGGTCTTGGGGTGACCGGGTGAGCATAACCTGGCCCTCGGAGATTGCCCCTTCTAACGCGTACTGACCCTGAAGCGAATTTAGACCAACACAGGGTGAGGCATGCTCAGACTCACCCAGAAGCGAGCAGCACCGAACCTCGGGGGAGGCAGGCGCAGACTCACACGGAAGCAAGCAGCGCACAACCCAGGGAGAGGATGGCGGGGACTCACCCAGAAGAGAACAGAGCCCAACCTAGCAGGAGGCAGGCGGGGACTCATCCAGAAGTGTGCAGAGCCTAACCTAGAGGGAGGCAGGCACAACTTACACAGTGATACAAAAGGGGATGATGGACGGAGCGTTTGAGCAAATCAAACACTCACCCCCAGTCAACTGATCTGGGTTTAATCCATCACCATTCTTTAGCCCACTCAGCCACCCCATTTCAGACATGGCTATATGCAAATCAGTCTGACCCTGTGGCTCATGGGAACAGTCCAGCACGAACTGCCAAGCCATGTCTTCCATGGACCGGAAACAAGCATCCTGGGACCGGTTTCGGATTCATAATCCTCATCAGCCAGGCTATCTTGAATCCAGTGGCCAAGTGAGCAAGGGACTCATGTCTGAGCATACCCTGCCACACTTAGGGCGAACAAAGCGATACAAAAGGGGACAACTTACACAGTAGCAAGTACAGCCCAAACCAGGGGGAGGCAGGCGCAGACTCAACCACCAGCGAGCAAAGCTCAACCCAGGGGGAGGCATGCGCAGACTCACTCAGTAGCAGACAGAGCCCAACCCTGGGGGGAGGAATGCACAGTCTCACCCAGTAGCGGACAGAGCCCAACCCAGGGGGAGGCGGGTGCACACTCACCCTGCAGCAAAAAGAGCCCAACTTAGGGGTGAGGCAAGCGCGTACAGACCCTGAAGCGAACGGAGACCAACACAGGGTGAGGCATGCGCACACTCACCCAGTAGCGAGCAGCGCACAACCCAGGGAGAGTTTGGCAGGGACTCATCCAGAAGAGAACAGAGCCCAACCCAGCGGGAGGCAGGCACAGACACACCCAGCAGCGAGCATAGCTCAACCCAGGGGGAGGCATGCGCAGACTCACCCAGTAGCGGGCAGAGCCCAACCCTGGGGGAAGGAATGCGCAGACTCACCCAGTAGCGGGCAGAACCCAACCCAGGAGGAGCCAGGCGCAGAATCACCCAGCAGCGAAAGGAGCCCAACTTAGGGGTGAGGCAAGCGCATACTGACCCGGAAGTGAACTGAGACCAACACAGGGTGAGGCATGCGCAGCTCACCCAGAAGCGAGCAGTGCACAACCCAAGGAGAAGCAGGCGCAGACTCACCCAGCAGCGAGCAAAGCTCAACCAAGGGGGAGGCATGCGCAGACTCACCCATAGCGGGCAGAGCCCAACCCAGGGGGAGGCAGGCGCAGACTCACCCAGCAGCGAAAAGAGCCCAACTTAGGGGAGAGGCAGGGGAGTACTGACCCTGAAGCTAACTGAGACCAACAAAGGGTGAGGCATGCGCAGACTCACCCAGTAGCGAGCAGCCTATCCTCGGGGGTGGCAGGCGCAGACTCACCCAGCAGCGAGCAAAGCTCAACCAAGGGGGAGGCATGCGCAGACTCCCCCATAGCGGGGAGAGCCCAACCCAGGGGGAGGCAGGCGCACACTCACCCAGCAGCAAGCAAAGCTCAACCCAGGGGGAGGCATACGCAGACTCACTCAGTATCGGGCAGAGCCCGAACCATGGGGGAGGCAGGTGCACACTCATCCAGTAGCAAGCAGCGCCTAACCTCGTGGGAGGCAGGGGTAGACTCACCCAGAAGCGAGCAGCGCACAACCCAGGGAGAGGCAGGCGCTGACTCACCCAGTAGCGTGCAGAGCCCAACCCTGGGGGGAGGGATGCGCAGACTCACCCAGTAGCGGGCAAAGCCCAACCCAGGGGGAGGCAGGCGCAGATTCACCCAGCAGCAAGCGAAGCTCAACCCAGGGGGAGGTATGTGCAGACTCACCCAGTAGCAAGCAGCGCCTAACCTCAGGGGAGGCAGGCGCAGACTGACCCAGAAGTGAGCAGCGCACAACCCAGGGAGAGGTTGGCGGGGACTCACCCAGAAGAGAACAGAGCCCAACCAAGGGGGAGGCAGGCACAGACTCACCCAGCAGCGAGCAAAGCTCAACCCAGGGGGAGGCATGTGCAGACTCACCCAGAAGCGAGCAGTGCACAACCCAGGGAGAGGTTGGTAGGGACTCACCCAGAAGAGAACAGAGCTCATACTAGCAGGAAGCAGGCACAGACTCACCAGAAGTGTGCAGAGCCTAACCTAGAGGGAGGCAAGCACAGACTTAACCAGTAGCAAGAACAGCCCAACCCAGGGAGAGGCAGGCACAGACTCGCTCAGCAGCAAGTAAATCTCAACCCAGGCGGAGGCATGTGCAGACTCACCCAGTCGCGGGCAGAGGCCAACCCAGGGGGAGGCATGCGCAGACTCACCCAGTAGCGGGCAGAGCCCAACCCTGGGGGGGAGGAATGCGCAGACTCACCCAGTAGCGGGCAGAGCCCAACCGAGGGGGAGGCAGGCGCAGACTCACCCACCAGAAAAAAGAGCCCAACTTAGGGGAGAGGCAAGCACGTACTGACTCTGAAGCGAACTGAGACCAACACAGGGTGAGGCAGGCACAGACTCACTCGGCAGCAAGCAAATCTCAACCCAGGGGGAGGCATGTGCAGACTCACCCAGTAGCGGGCAGATCCCAACCCAGGGGAGGCAGGCGCAGACTCACCCAGCAGCAGAAAGCGCCCAACTTAGGGTAGAGGGAGGGGCGTACTGACCCTGAAGCGAACTGAGACCAACACAGGATGAGGCATGTGAAGACTCACCCAGTAGCGAGCAGCGCTTAACTTCTGAGAAGGCAGGCGCAGACTCACCCAGAAGCGAGCAGCGCACAACCCAGGGAGGGGATGGCGGGGACTCACCCAGAAGTCAACAGAGCCCAACCCAGCGGGAGGCAGGCGGGGACTCACCCAGAAGTGTGCAAAGCCTAACCTAGAGGGAGGCAGGCACAGACTTATCCAGTAGCAAGAACAGCCCAACCCAGGGGAAGGCAGGCGCAGACTCATCCAGCAGGGAGGAAATCTCAACCCAGGGAGAGGCATGAGCAGACTCACCCAGTAGTGGGCAGAGCCCAACCTTGGTGGGAGGTATGCCCAGACTCACCCAGTAGTGGGCAGAGCCCAACCCTGGGGGGAGGAATGCGCAGACTCACCCAGTAGTGGACAGAGCCCAACCTTGGGTGGGAGGCATGCCCAGACTCACCCAGCAGTGGGCAGAGCCCAACCCTGGGGGAGGAATGCGCAGACTCACCCAGTAGCGGGCAGAGCCCAACCCAGGGGGAGGCTGGTGCACACTCACCCTGCAGCAAACAGAGCCTAACTTAGGGGCGAGGCAAGCGCGTACAGACCCTGAAGCGAACGGAGACCAACACAGGGTGAGGCATGCGCAGACTCACCCAGTAGCGAGCAGCGCACAACCCAGGGAGAGTTTGGCGGGCACTCAACCAGAAGAGAACAGAGCCCAACCCAGCGGGAGGCAGGCGCAGACACACCCAGCAGCGAGCATAGCTCAACCCAGGGGGAGGCATGCGCAGACTCACCCAGTAGCGGGCAAAGCCCAACCCTGGGGGAAGGAATGCGCAGACTCACCCAGTAGCGGGCAGAACCCAACCCAGGAGGAGCCAGGCGCAGAATCACCAAGCAGCGAAAGGAGCCCAACTTAGGGGTGAGGCACGCGCATACTGACCCTGAACCGAACTGAGACCAACACAGGGTGAGGCATGCGCAGACTCACTGTTAGAAATGGGATCCCTGGCTGGCCAGGGCTTGCGCCAAAGTCAGTCAAAGACCACCACGTCCACGTCAGGGCAAGGGAGTTACACGCCAAGATAACCCCTGCTCACCCCCTTGGTAACGTAGCACGAGCAGTAAGGCTAAACTCGGAGGCAATGTGAGTTAAGTGCTTGCGTACGCACCCCCAGCAACAACACCCGAGGCCCACCACAAAGGAAACTCCACACAAGGTTATATGTAAAAATAGCCTTTGTATTATACCAAAACACATTAGATAAAAACACACACTTTACAATGTGCCAACAGGCACGGGCAGAATTTACAGGGGATATGTACAAGACAGGGCCATCTGGACCACTGTCAGGAATATGCACTTTTAGAACTTAGCACTTGGTAGAATTAGCACTTAGAACATAGAATATAAAGTCACTGTAGCACAAATTAGCACACAACCAGTAACTACTGGTAACAGGTAAGTACCACCTACGCAACCCTCACCACCTTAGGAAAATGTCACGCAGGGAACCAGGACCTCACTAGCACCACCTGTACTAGCAAGAAAACAACCACCTAAGAATCACCATACATGTAGGGGTATAAGCATAGGAACATTGAACAAGTTACTTACCTTCGGTAACGATATATCTGTAAGAAACAGTAGTTAGTATTAGATTCCTTACCTTAGAATATCCCCAGGCGTCAGTCTGGATCCGGAAACTTTTGCGTAGCAGTACCCCTGCGCGTCGGTAGGCGTCGTCTGCTGACGTCGCTGGAGTATATAGACGCCGCCTCCGCGCGCTGACGTCAGTTCTTTGCACACAGCTTTTCCGCGCCAGAACATGCAGAGCCATGTGAGAACCAACACTGGTGCCATGTGAAACTAGGGCCCTGAAAGGGATGTCCTTAACCCTAGGTATCAGTTCGCAGAACGGGGAGGATGGGTGGGGCGGTAAGGAATCTAATACTAACTACTGTTTCTTACAGATATATCGTTACCAAAGGTAAGTAACTTGTTCATCTGAAAGAAACAGGTTAGTATTAGATTCCTTACCTTAGAATAGATACCCCAGCAATACCAACCCCGGTGGTGGGTCTGCGAACCAATACAATCCTACACCAGAAAATCCTGGAGGACCGAACGGCCAAAGAAGCCGTCCCTCCGGACTTGACTGTCCAGGCAGTAATGCCTCGCAAAGGTGTGCAGCGAGGCCCACGTAGCCGCCTGGCAAATGTCCTGCAAAGGGACTCCCCGGCCCAGGGCAGTAGTAGCCGCCGTGGCCCGAGTGGAATGGGCCCTCAGCCACACAGGAGGCTCCTTCCGAGCCAAAGAGTAGCATGCTTTGATGCACAGGACGACCCACCGAGAGATGGTTCGTTTCTGTACCGCCCTTCCCTTCTTCTCACCCACGTAGCCAACAAATAGTTGGTCATCCACCCGGAACTGGCGTGTGCGATCCATATAAAATGAAAGCGCACGTTTTGGGTCCAGACGATGGAGCCGCTCTTCATCTTTTGAAGGATGCGGAGGCGGGAAGAAGGAGGGTAAGGTGATGGACTGCCCGATGTGAAAAGCAGAAACTACTTTGGGCAGGAAAGAAGGTCTAGTTCTAAGAACCACCTTGTCAGGATGAACGGACAAGAAAGGAGGTTTCACAGAAAGAGCCTGGAGCTCACTCACTCTCCTGGCAGAGGTGATGGCAACCAGGAAGGCCGTCTTTAAAGTGAGAAGACGGAGAGGACAGGAATGAAGCGGCTCAAAGGGAGCGCACATCAAGAAAGTCAGAACCAGGTTCAAGTCCCACTGAGGCATCACGAACGGAACAGGTGGATACATGTGCGTGATGCCTTTCAAGAATCTCATTACAATAGGGGACTTGAATAAAGATGGCTGATCAGGTAGCCTTAAGAAGGCGGAAAGGGCAGAAAGGTAGCCCTTGATAGTGCCCAGAGCAGAGCCCTGCTGGGCAAGAGAAAGAAGGAAGAGGAGAACCTCAGAAAGGGGGGCAGAGAGAGGATCCACAGCCTTTGCTGTGCACCATGCCACAAATCTGTTCCACCGGCAGGCGTATACCGACTTTGTGGAGGGACGCCTGGCTGCCAGAATCACATCACAGACTTCAGGAGGCAAGTCAAATGGCCTCAACTGTCGCCGCTCAATCTCCAAGCATGGAGGTGGAGACTGGACAGGTTCGGGTGGAGGACCGTCCCCTGCTGCTGCGACAGAAGGTCCTCCTGAAGGGGCAGGCGGATCGAGGGACCGACTGACATGCTGAGTAGCTCGGGATACCAGTACCTTCGAGCCCAGTCCGGAGCCACAAGGATAACTTGGGCCCGGTCGCGCCTGATCTTCTTCAGCACTCTGGGCAGTAGTGGTATAGGCGGAAAGGCGTACAACAGACCGCAACTCCACTCGCGCCGAAAGGCGTCGCCGAGCGAGTGCCGTCTTGGAAACTCCAACGCGCAGAACTGATGACATTGCGCGTTCTCTTCTGTGGCGAATAGATCTAACCAAGGCTCTCCCCATTGCAGAAAGAGGCCGTTCACCACGTCCGAGTTCAGACGCCATTCGTGATCCACCGAGCACCGACGGCTGAGTTCGTCCGCCCTGGCGTTCAGAGAACCTGCCAGGTGTTGAACCGTCAGAGTCACGCCCTGACGTTCCAGCCATTGCCAGAGGCGCAGAGCCTCCTGGCAAAGGGTCCACGACCCCACTCCGCCCTGTTTGTTGCAGTACCACATGGCGGTGGTGTTGTCCGTGAACACCTGCACTACACTCCCGTTGACAAAGGGGAGGAATGCCTTCAGTGCTAGGCGAATCGCCCGCAGCTCCAACATGTTGATATGGAGCCGGGACTCCGCCGGAGACCAGATGCCTCTGATCTCCGCCTCTCCCAAGTGGCCTCCCCAGCCCTGGAGGGACGCGTCCGTCACAACTACGTGCTCCGGTTGGGGAAGGGAGAGGGATCTGCCTCTGACCCAATCGCGGTCCGTAAGCCACCACTGCAACTGTCTCGCAGTGCCCTCCGAGATCAGGACATGGTCGGACAGGTTGCCCTGATGCTGGGCCCACTGAAACTTCAGGTCCCACTGCAGAGCCCGCATCCGCCACCTGGCGTGATGCACCAGAAGGATGCAGGAGGCCATCAGCCCCAGAAGCCGCAGCGTCAACCTGACCGAAACCCGGGACAACGGCTGAAAGATGGGAATCAGAGCCTGAATATCCCGGACCCGCCGTTCCGGAGGATAAACCCGAAACTGCGCCGAGTCGAGAACCGCTCCGATGAAAAGGAGCTTTTGAGAGGGACACAGGTGTGATTTCGGCACATTGATGGAAAACCCCAGCTCGTGCAGGAGGTCTGCCGTCATCTGAAGGTGGTGGACGACTGCCTGGGGCGAGCCCGCCTTCAACAACCAGTCGTCGAGGTAGGGGAAGACTGAAACCCCTAACCGGCGCAGATGAGCTGCGACCACCGCCATCACTTTCGTGAACACCCGTGGGGCGCTGGTAAGGCCGAATGGGAGCACGATAAACTGAAAGTGCTCGTGGCCTACCGTGAACCGCAGGTAACGCCGGTGGGCCGGCAGGACGGGGATGTGAAAATACGCATCCTGCAAGTCCAACGCTACCATCCAGTCTAGTGGGTCTAGAGCAGCCAAGACCTGAGCCAAAGTCAACATCTTGAACTTCTCCTTCCGGAGGAAGCCGTTGACGTTCCGTAGATCCAAGATAGGACGCAGGCCCCCCTTGTCCTTCTTGGGCACCAGAAAGTAGTGGGAATAGCAACCACACCCTACTTCTGGCCCAGGAACGCGCTCGATGGCCCCCTTGGCCAAGAGGGCCGTAACTTCCTCCTGCAGAAGTGTCAAGTGGTCCCCCGACACACGGTGGTTCTGCGGTGGCATGGCTGGAGGAGTGGTCTCGAAGGGGAGGGAGTAGCCCCTTCGGACGAGCTGCAGCACCCACCTGTCCGACGTGATAGTGCGCCAGCCGGAGTGGTGATGGCGAACCCTGCCACCCACTGGCGTCACATGGGCCTGAAAGCTCGGACTAGGAGGAACTGGAGGCTGCTGCGGGGGGAGGTGTGGCCTGACCTCGCCGCTGTCCCAGACCACCACCACGGCGGAATCCACGGCCGCCACCGCGTTGAGAAGTGTTCTGCGGTGCGTGGCTGGCAGCACGTGTGGGACCGCCCCTTCCGTGGCCACGAAAGGAGCGAAACGAACCCGTTTGCTGGCGCTGGGTCGAGAGACCCAAGGACTTGGCCGTGACCCTGGAGTCCTTGAAGCGCTGAAGCACGTTGTCCGCTTTGTCGCCAAACAGGCGACTGCCATCGAACGGCATGTCCATCAAGGCATTTTGGACATCCGTCGAAAAATTGGCGGATCTCAGCCAGGCGTGGCGACGAATCGCCACCGTCGTAGACATCGCTCTGCCCAGCGAGTCGGTCGTATCAAGACCACACCTGATGGAATACCTCGCCGCGTCTCGGCCTTCAACCATAGCCTGGCCGAGCTTGTCCCGTACCTCCTGCGGGCATTGCGGCAGACACTCCGCGACCGTATCCCACAGAGAGTGGGTGTAGCGGCCCAAGAGGCATGCGGTATTGCAAGACCGCAGTCCCGCACTCAGGGACGAGAAGACCTTCTTGCCATACTGGTCGTACCTCTTAGATTCCCGGTCGGGCGGGGCCGACGGGAATGCGGATTGGGATGTTGAGGCCTGGATCACCAGACTCTCAGGGGTGGGATGGGTGGACAGGAACTTAGGGTCGTCCGGACACGGACGGTGGCGCCTGGCAACGTTCCTATCAACAGGCGAACCTGAAGCGGGCCTGGACCACGTGCCCAGAACGTCCGTCAAGGCTTCATTAAACGGCAGCAGAGGCTCCTGTGGGCATGACTGCGGTTTGAAGACCTCGGTGAGAATGTTAGGCTTCACCTTTGCGACGGGGAGCTCAAGGGGCAAGGCCTTGGCAGCCCTCATCAGCACCACAGAGTAGGCAGCCCCAGCCTCCGACGCCACAGTGGGAGGCGAGACAAAACCAGGGTTAGGAGATTCGTCCAGACCACTGGCATCACCCAAGTCACCTGTCCAGTCCACGTCGTACTGACACTCGCGTGACAGAGGGTCCTCAGACCCCTCCCAACCCTCTCCATAATCTTCATCATCACCATACTCGGATTCAACGATGTAGACCGGCTCCTCGGGGTCAATGGGCCCCATCGGCGCCGGACTCGGCGTCGGACGACGCCGGTCCGACTCCGCGTCCGGAATTGGAGAGGGAATGGGGGTGGCGCCGCCCGGAGCCGGAGCCCCGACGCCAGCCGGAACCGGCGTCGGAGTCACGGCGCCGCGCGGAGGCGGCACCACGGGTTGCCCCGATGGAATCGGCGCCGGAGAGGCCGGGTGACCAGCCGGCGACGACCCTGAAGGGCCCAGCGGCGCCGGGGCCGGAGCCGACCGCGGCGCCGGGGCCGGAGCACCCGACGGCGCCGGGGCAGGAGCACCCGAACCGCTCGGGCCCCCGGACGGGACCACCGGGCCCGCAGGCGCCGTAGGCCCCGTCGGAGGAGACAGCGCCCTCATGGCCATGAGGAACTCCTCCATCTCCTCGCGCGACGCGCCTTGCCCAGGGACCGACGGGTATGGAGCAGGCAGCGTCGGCGACCCACGCGGAGCCGCGGGGGTGGGGCCACCCGAACCCCCGGCCGCATCGCGCGAGCGTCGGGGGGAGTCGGGGGTGCGATGACGACGCCCCGACTTCTTGTGTCGCTTACCTGAGGAACCGGAGGAATGGTGACGACTTCCGGAGCACTCGTGGCGGCTCCGCGACCGTTCTCTCGACCGCTCCCTCGACCTCCGGCCGGACTGGGACCGCTCTCGACGCGGGGCCGACATCCGGAGCGCGAGCAGCTTGCGGGACCGCTCCCGCCTAGCCTTACTCGTCAAGGCCCGGCAGTCGACGCAGGACTCGACGTCGTGGTCCGCGCCCAGGCACCGGAGGCAGAGTCGATGGTGGTCGGTGACCGACATCAGGCGGTCGCACCCGTCACAGTTTTTAAAACCGGGCATCCTACCGGCACCGATAGAGTTAGAGTGAACAAAAAACTTGGTCAAAAGACCGGAGTACTGCTCTTCGGATCTGCGCTAACTGGCGCGGAAAAAAGAAGAACTGACGTCAGCGCGCGGAGGCGGCGTCTATATACTCCAGCGACGTCATCACGGCGCACGACGCCGACGACGCGGAGCCGCAGGGGACGCCTGCAGACGACGCCTACCGACGCGCAGGGGTACTGCTACGCAAAAGTTTCCGGATCCAGACTGACGCCTGGGGATATTCTAAGGCAAGGAATCTAATACTAACCTGTTTCTTTCAGATACACATGATGCATAAACATTCAGAGGTGTAGGGAAGGAAAACACATGATGCATAAAGCAACACATTCAGAGGTGTAAGAACAAAGCACATGACGCATAAAAACACATTCAGAGGTGCAGGGAAGGAACAATTGCGCAGAAATCACATTGGCAAGTAAATCACAAGTTGCGCAAGGTGCACATAGGCATAACACCAGAACTGTCCCAAATGTCAGGGGCCTAAACGGAGCAGCTACCCACTAAGTGCTGGGCAGCTGGGGAGACAATGGGGCCACGCTGGAGCCTCGTGGCCCTAAACAATTACAATGTCCCCCCTGAGCCTCTCAGGCTCTGAATAGAAATGTGCCCCCGAAGTGATGGAGCTTCGTGGGCTCTAAAGCAAGTTTACCCCACACGTTAGAGTCCCTCCTCGGGGGACTCGAGAACAAATGTGGCCCCCAAGAGCCTCTCCGGCTCGTCAACAATGTGCTCCCTGAGCCTCTCTGGGCTGGCACACAAATATGCCCGGTCTGAGCCTCGCAGGCTCTGAAGAACAAAGGCCCCCTGAGCTTCTTTGGAGTCCCTCGTGGACTCGAGACAAAATGCGGCAATCAAGAGCCTACGGGTGGGGGGGGGGGAGCGGCCCGCTGCCAGCTGGGGCTGCTCGACCCTCCCCTGTGCCTGCAGATCGTTGGGGTCCCTCGTGGGGGACCCGGAAGACAGAGGAGACCCTAGAGCCCTCGTGGCTCTAAGAACAGTGGCTCTAAGAACAAATGTGCCCGTTTTGCTGGAGTCCCCCTCCTGGGGACTCAAGAAGACAATGGCCCCCGGAGCCCTCGGGGACTTTGCAACAACTGCGGAAGGAGGGGGGCGGGCACCGGCAATGTGCCCCGACGCCCCCCTCTCTTTAGCACAGCCCCGGGGCCCCACTCACCGGGACCTGGCACGGGGGCTTCCTCTCCTCTCGCTGGACTCTGCAGGCGGCCCTAGTACGCCTTGAGCGTACTCTTCTTAGTGAGTGCGTGGGGGCCCTGTGCGCTTTGGTACGCTTCTAGCGTACGGAGCGTACTCCGGTGTACGCTTGTGGGCTGGTGCGATTTTGTACGCTTCTAGCGTATGAAGTGTACGGCGGCTCAATGCGATTTGGTACGCTTCTAGCGTACGGCGGCCCAGTGAGGGGTGGGCACCCTCGAGGCCGCAATCCAGCGGGCAATGCCGGGTGGGCACCGGCCTCCGGCAAACAAATCGCTCCCAAGCGCTACAAAGGCAAATCCAGCGCTCCCAAGCGCTAAAGGCAATCAACAGCGCTCCCAGGCGCTTAGAGGAAAATAAAGCGCTCCCAGGCGCTTAGGGGCAAAATAAAGCGCTTCCAGGCGCTTGAAGGTGACAGTAAAGCGCTCCCAGCGCTAGGGCACAAATAAAGGTCCAGAAAAGTTCTTTTGAGGTGCAGCATGGGAGGGGGGGGGCTCCACTGGGCCTCCAGGCAGGGAGGCAGTCCAAGTGGCGGTCCTCCTGGCGCCCGGCAGCAGCAGCAGCCCCCCTCAGATAGAATCCTGGAAGAGAACAAATTGCAAGGGGATACAGCCCCTTTTTATACCTTAAATCCCTTTCTCTGGCTTCAGGGTGAGGGGAAAAACCAGTCGCAGCTGGTTTGTGAGCACTCTTGATGTGCTCAGCCCCTCACTCTATTCACTGGCAGGGCTAGGGTCGTTAGACGCACCAAAGGGGGCGGAGCCAGCATTGTGTGGGGAAAGCCCAGCCCTATTCAGGACCCAGGTGCACCACTCCCTCATATCACATATGCTAATCTCAACACTCACCACCGGGCAGACCCATCATGACTCATGAAGCCTGGCACCCTAGCCAGCTCCAGCCAATCACACGCCAGCACCTTTACAGCACACGCACAGCCATGTCTAGAAGTGGCACTTCCCCACTAGACACATACACGCTGCATACATCATTGCGCAGCATTCAATCACACGAGTCCGCACAAACCAGACTCGAGCCTGCACACCCCACTCATCAGGAACTACCAGGGACACATACATTCCCCATGATTCCTATGGGAGGGCAGGCCTATCTCACCACATGCACTCAGAGTGCGCACGCACTTTCCACTGGGACACAGGGAAAAGGCGCAGAAACCAAAAATCACCATCGCCAGGTCACCATTAAAAGCAAAAAGTTTAGGGGTGAACCTGCCAGAAGGGCCAAGTCCAACACTCACCCAGAAGCGATCAGTGCACAACCAAGGAGAAGCAGGCGCAGACTCACCCTGCAGCGAGCAAAGCTCAACCAAGGGGGAGGCATGCGCAGACTCACCCATAGCGGGCAGAGCCCAACCCAGGGGGAGGCAGGTGCAGACTCACCCAGCAGCGAGCAAAGCTCAACCCAGGGGGAGGCATACGCAGACTCACTCAGTATCGGGCAGAGCCCAACCCAGGGGAGGCAGGCGCACACTCACCCAGTAGCGAGCAGCGCCTAACCTCGTGGGAGGCAGGCACAGACTCACCCAGAAGCGAGCAGCGCACAACCCAGGGAGAGGTTGGCGGGGACTCACCCAGAAGAGAACAGAGCACAACCCAGGGGGAGGCAGGCGCTGACTCACCCAGTAGCGGGCAGAGCCCAACCCCGGGGGAGGAATGCGCAGACTCACCCAGTAGCGTGCAGAGCCCAACCCAGGGGGAGGCAGGCGCAGATTCACCCAGCAGCAAGCAAAGCTCAACCCAGGGGGAGGTTTGTGCAGACTCACCCAGTAGCATGCAGCGCCTAACCTCAGGGGAGGCAGGCGCAGACTCACCCAGAAGCGAGCAGCGCACAATCCAGGGAGAGGTTGGAGGGACTCACCCAGAAGAGAACAGAGCCCAACCCAGGGGGAGGCCAGGAAACTTATGGTGTCAGAGCGCTTTAGAAGATCCCCTTAAGATAAGATAAGGCAGGCACAGACTCACCCAGGAGCGAGCAAAGCTCAACCCAGGGGGAGGCATGTGCAGACTCACCCAGAAGCGAGCAGTGCACAACCCAGGGAGAGGTTGGCAGGGACTCACCCAGAAGGGAACAGAGCCCATACTAGCAGGAAGCAGGCACAGACTCACCAGAAGTGAGCAGAACCCTACCAAGAGGCGGGGACTCACCCAGAAGTGTGCAGAACCTAACCTAGAGGGAGGCAAGCACAGACTTAACCAGTAGCAAGAACAGCCCAATCCAGGAAGCGGCAGGCACAGACTCACCCAGCAGCGAGCAAAGCTCAACCCAGGGGGAGGCATGCGCAGACTCACCCAGTAGTGGGCAGAGCCCAACCCTGGGGGGAGGAATGCGCAGACTCACCCAGTAGCGGGCAGAGCCCAACCCAGGGGGAGGCAGGCGCAGACTCACCCAACAGCAAAAAAGAGCCCAACTTAGCGGAGAGGCAAGCACGTACTGACTCTGGAGCAAACTGAGACCAACACAGGGTGAGGCAGGCACAGACTCACTCAGAAGCACGCAAATCTCAACCCAGGGGGAGGCATGCGCAGACTCACCCAGTAGCGGGCAGAGCCCAACCCTGGGGGGAGGAATGGGCAGACTCACCCAGTAGCGGACAGAGCCCAACCCGGGGGGAGGCAGGCACAGATTCAACCAGCAGCGAAAAGGGGCCAACTTAGGGGAAAGGCAACGGTGTACAGACCCTGAAGCGAACATAGACTTACACAGGGTTAAGCATGCACAGACTCACCCAGAAGCGAGCAGCGCACAACCCAAGGAGAGTTTGGCGGGAACTCACCCAGAAGAGAACAGAGCCCAACCCAGTGGGAGGCAGGCACAGACTCACCCAGAAGTGAGCAGCGCCTAACCTCGGGGGAGGCAGGGGCACACTCATCCAGGAGCGAGCAGCACACAACCCAGGGAGAGGTTGTCGGGGACTCACCCAGAAGAGAACAGAGCCCAACTCTGTGGGAGGCAGGCGCAGACTCACCCAGCAGCGAGCATAGCTTAACCCAGGGGGAGGCAGGCGCAGACTCACACAGTAGCGGGCAGAGCCAAACCCTGGAGGAAGGAATGTGCAGACTCACCCAGTAGCGGGCAGAGCCCAACCCAGGGGAGGCAGGCACAGATTCACCCAGCAGCAAAAAGAGCCCAACTTAGGGGAGAGGCAAGCGCGGACTGACCCTGAAGCGAACTGAGACCATCACAGGGTGAGGCATGCGTAAACTCACCCAATAGTGAGCAGCGCCTAACCTCGGGGGAGGCACACGCAGACTCACCCAGAAGCGAGCAGTGCACAACCCAGGGAGAGGTTGGCAGAGACTCACCCAGAAGAGATCAGAGCCCAACCCGGCGGGAGGCAGGCGGGGGTTCACCCAGAAAACAACAGAGCCCAATCCAGCGAAGACGGCTGAAATGCCAGAAACCGGTCCCCGGAAGCTTGTTTCCTTCCCAGTGTAAGAATTGGCTTTTGTAGTCTGGTCTGCCCTGTTCCCATGATGCACTGGGCCAGGGACAGACTAATTTGCATACAGCCAGGTTCTGAAACTGGGATGGTGCAATGAGCTAAAAAACTGTGTTGGATCTAGCCCTGTTCTCTTGACTGGGTGAGAGTATTCTGCTTAATTCAGAGACTCTGTCCATCACCACCCCTTGTTGTAAATCAATCCAGCGAGTGGCAGGCACAGACTCAACCAGCGGCTCAACCCAGGGGGAGGCATACGCAGACACACCCAGTAGCGGGCAGAGCCCAACCCAGGGGGAAGGCAGGCGCAGACACACCCAGAAGTGAGCAGAGCCCAACCAAGATAGAGTCAGGCAAGGACTCACCCAGAAGTGTGCAGAGCCTAACCTTGAGGGAGGCAGGCACAACTTACCCAGTAGCAAGAACAGCCCAACCCAGGGGGAGGCATGCGCAGACACACCCAGTAGCGGGCAGAGCCCAACCCTGGGCGGCGGAATGGGCAGACTCACCCAGTAGCGGGCAGAGCCCAACCCAGGGGGGAGGGATGCGCAGACTCACCCAGTAGCGGGCAGAGCCCAACCCAAGGGGGAGGGATGCGCAGACTCACCCAGAAGCGAGCAGCGCACAACCCAGGGAGAGGTTGGCGGGGACTCACCCAAAAGAGAACAGAGCACAACCTAGGGTGAGGCAGGCGATGACTCACCCAGTAGCGGGCAGAGCCCAACCCTGGGGGGAGGAATGCGCAGACTGACCCAGTAGCGGGCAGAGCCCAACCCAGGGGGAGGCAGGCGCAGACTCACCCAGAAGCGGGCAGAGCCCAACCCAGGGGGAGGCAGGCGCAGACTCACCCAACAGCAAAAAAGAGCCCAACTTAGGGGAGAGGCAAGCACATACTGACTCTGAAGCGAACTGAGACCAACACAGGGTGAGGCAGGCACAGACTCACTCAGCAGCAAGCAAATCTCAATCCAGGGGGAGGCAGGCGCAGACTCACCCAACAGCAAAAAAGAGCCCAACTTAGGGGAGAGGCAAGCACGGACTGACCCTGAAGCGAACTGAGACCAACACAGGGTGAGGCATGCTTAAACTCACCCAGTAGCAAGCAGGGCCTAACCTCGGGGGAGGCACACGCAGACTCACCCTGAAGCGAGCAGTGCTCAACCCAGGGAGAGGTTGGCAGAGACTCACCCAGAAGAGATCAGAGCCCAACCCAGCGGGAGGCAGGCGGGGATTCACCCAGAAAAGAACAGAGCCCAAGAGAGGCAGGCGCAGACTCACCCAGCAGCGAGCACAGCTCAACCCAGGGGGAGGCATATGCAGACTCACCCAGTAGCGGGCAGAGCCCAACCCAGGGGGAAGGCAGGCGCAGACACACCCAGAAGTGAGCAGAGCCCAACCAAGATGGAGTCAGACAGGGACTCACCCAGAAGTGTGCAGAGCCTAACCTCAAAGGAGGCAGGCACAACTTACCCAGTAGCAAGAACAGCCCAACCCAGGGGGAGGCATGCGCAGACACACCCAGTAGCGGGCAGAGCCCAACCCAGGGGGGAGGAATGCGCAGACTCACCCAGTAGCGGGCAGAGCCCAACCCAAGGGAGGCAGGCGCAGACTCACCCAGAAGCGAGCAGCGCACAACCCAAGGAGAGGTTGGCGGGGACTCACCCAGAAGAGAACAGAGCGCAACCCAGCAGGAAGCAGGCACAGACTTCCCCAGTACCAAGAACAGCCCAACCCAGGGTTAGGCAGGCGCAGACTCACCCAGAAGCGAGCAGAGCACAACCCAGGGAGAGGTTGGCGGGGACTCACCCAGTAGCGGGCAGAGCCCAACCCTGGGGGGAGGAGTGCGCAGACTCACCCAGTAGCGGGCAGAGACCAACCCAGGGGGAGGCAGGCGCAGATTCACCCAGCAGCGAAAAGAGCCCAACTTAGGGGAGGGGCAGCGGCGTACTGACCCTAAAGCGAACATAGACTTACACAGGGTTAAGCATGCGCAGACTCACCCAGTAGCAAGCAGGGCCTAACCCAGGGGAGGCAGGCGCAGACTGACCCAGAAGCGAGCAGCGCACAACCCAGGGAGAGTTTGGCGGGGACTCACCAGAAGAGAACCGAGCCCAACCCAGCGGGAGGCAGCTGCCCACTCACCCAGTAGCGAGCAGCACACAACCCAGGGAGAGGTTGGCGGGGACTCACCCAGAAGAGAACAGAGCCCAACCCAGCAGGAGGCAGGCACAGACTCACCCTGCAGCGAGCATAGCTCAACCCAGGGGAGGGCATGCGCAGACACACCCAGTAGCGGGCAGAGCCCAACCCTGGAGGGGAGGAATGCGCAGACTCACCCAGTAGCATGCAGAGCTCAACTCAGGGAGAGGCAGGCGAAGACTCACCCAGAAGCTAAAAGAGCCCAACTTAGGGGTGAAGCAGGAGCGTACTGACCCTGAAGCGAACTTAGACCAACACAGGGTGAGGCATGCTCAGACTCACCCAGTACCGAGCACAGCTCAACCCAGGGGGAGGCATACGCAGACTCACCCAGTAGCGGGCAGAGCCCAACCCAGGGGGAAGGCAGGCGCAGACACACCCAGAAGTGAGCAGAGCCCAACCAAGATGGAGTCAGACAGGGACTCACCCAGAAGTGTGCAGAGCCTAACCTCAAAGGAGGCAGGCACAACTTACCCAGTAGCAAGAACAGCCCAACCCAGGGGGAGGCATGCGCAGACACACCCAGTAGCGGGCAGAGCCCAACCCAGGGGGGAGGAATGCGCAGACTCACCCAGTAGCGGGCAGAGCCCAACCCAGGGGGGAGGGATGCGCAGACTCACCCAGAAGCGGGCAGAGCCCAACCCAGGGAGAGGTTGGCGGGGATTCACCCAGAAGAGAACAGAGCACAACCCAGGGTGAGGCAGGCGATGACTCACCCAGTAGCGGGCAGAGCCCAACCCTGGGGGGAGGAATGCGCAGACTGACCCAGTAGCGGGCAGAGCCCAACCCAGGGGGAGGATGGTGGGGACTTACCCAGAAGAGAACAGAGCCAAATCCAGCGGGAGGCAGGCGCAGACTCACCCCGCAGCAAGCATAGCTCAACCCAGGGAGAGGCATACGCAGACTCACCCAGTAGCGAGCAGCGCCTAACCTCGGGGGAGGCAGGCTCAGACTCATACAGAAGCGAGCAGCGCACAACCCAGGGAGAGTGTGGCGGGGACTCACCCAGAAGAGAACAGAGCCCAACCCAGTGGGAGGCAGGCACAGACTCACCCAGAAGTGAACAGAGCCAGCCAAGAGGGAGACAGGTGGGGACTCACCCAGAAGTGTGCAGAGCCTAACCTCGGGGGAGGCAGGCACAACTTACGCAGTAGCAAGAACAGTCCAACCCAGGGGTGGCAGGCGCAGACTCACCCATTAGCGAGCAAAGCTCAACCCAGGGGGAGGCATGTGTATTCTTACCCAGTAGCAGACAGAGCCCATCCCTGGGTGGAGGAATGCGCAGTCTCACCCAGTAGCGGGCAGAGCCCAAACCAGGGGGAGGCAGGTGCAGACTCACCCTGCATCAAAAAGAGCCCAACTTAGGGGCGAGGCAAGCGCGTACGGACCCTGAAGCGAACTAAGACCAACACAGTGTGAGGCATGCGCAGACTCACCCAGTAGCGAGCAGCGTCTAACCTCGGGGGAGGCAGGCGCAGACTCACCCAGCAGCGAGCATAGCTTAACCCAGGGGAGGCAGGCGCAGACTCACCCAGCAGCTGGCAGAGCCCAACCCAGGGGAAGGCAGGCGCAGACTCACCCAGCAGCAAAAAGAGCCCAACTTAGGGGAGAGGCAAGGACGTACTGACTGAAGATAACTGAAACCAACACAAGCTGAGGCATGCGCAGACTCACTCAGTAGCGAGCAGCGCCTAACCCCGGGGAAGGCAGGGGCAGACTCACTCAGTAGCGAGCAGCGCCTAACCTCCGGGTAGGCAGGTGCAGACTCACCCAGGAGCGAGCATGGCACAACCCAGGGAGATGTGGGCGGGGACTCACCCAGAAGAGAACAGAGCCCAACCCAGCGGGAGGCAGGCGCAGACTCCCCCAGCAGCGAGCAAAGCTCAACCCAGGGGGAGGCTTGCGCAGACTCACTCAGTAGTGAGCAGCGTCTAGCCTCGGGGAAGACAGGCGCAGACTCACCCAGGAGCGAGCAGCACACAACCCAGGGGAAGGCATGCACAGACTCACCCAGCAACAAGCACAGCTCAACCCAGGGGGAGGCATGCGCAGACTCACCCAGTAGCAGGCACAGCCTAACCGTGGGGGGAGGAATGCGCAGACTCACCCAGTAGCGGGCAGAGCCCAACCCGGGGGGAGGCAGGCGCAGATTCACCCAGCAGCGAAAAGAGCCCAACTTAGGGGAAAGGCAGCGGTGTACTGACCCTGAAGCGAACATAGACTCACACAGGGTTAAGCATGCACAGACTCACCCAGTAGCGAGCAGCGCCTAACCTAAAGGGAGGCAGGCGCAGACTCACCCAGAAGCGAGCAGCGCACAACCCAGGCAGAGTTTGGCGGGGACTCACCCAGAAGAGAACAGAGCCCAACCCAGTGGGAGGCAGGCACAGACTCACCCAGAAGTGAGCAGCGCCTAACCTCGGTGGAGGCAGGGGCACACTCACCCAGGAGCGAGCAGCGCACAACCAGGGAGAGGTTGTTGGGGACTCACCCAGAAGAGAACAGAGCCCAACCCTGTGGGAGGCAGGCGCAGACTCACCCAGCAGCGAGCAGAGCTTAACCCAGGGGGAGGCAGGCGCAGACTCACCCAGTAGCAGGCAGAGCCCAACCCTGGAGGAAGGAATGTGCAGACTCACCCAGTAGCGGGCAGAGACCAACCCAGGGGGAGGCAGGCACAGATCCACCCAGCAGCAGAAAGAGCCCAACTTAGGGGAGAGGCAAGCGCGGACTGATCCTGAAGCGAACTGAGACCATCACAGGGTGAGGCATGCGTAAACTCACCCAGTAGAGAGCAGCGCCTAACCTCGGGGGAGACAAACGCAGACTCACCCAGAAGCGAGCAGTGCACAACCCAGGGAGAGGTTGGCAGAGACTCACCCAGAAGAGATCAGAGCCCAACCCAGCGGGAGGCAGGCGGGGATTCACCCAGAAAAGAACAGAGCCCAATCCAGCGAGAGGCAGGCACAGACTAAACCAGCACCTCAACCCAGGGGGAGGCATACGCAGACTCACCCAGTAGCGGGCAGAGCCCAACCCAGGGGGAAGGCAGGCGCAGACACACCCAGAAGTGAGCAGAGCCCAACCAAGATAGAGTCAGGCAAGGACTCACCCAGAAGTGTGCAGAGCCTACCCTCGAGGGAGGCAGGCCCAACTTACCCAGTAGCAAGAACAGCCCAACCCAGGGGGAGGCATGCACAGACACACCCAGTAGCGGGCAGAGCCGAAACCTGGGCGGAGGAATGGGCAGACTCACCCAGTAGCGGGCAGAGCCCAACCCAGGGGGGAGGAATGCACAGACTCACCCAGAAGCGAGCAGCGCACAACCCAGGGAGAGGTTGGCGGGGACTCACCCAGAAGAGACCAGAGCACAACCCAGGGGGAGGCAGGCGCTGACTCACCCAGTAGCGGGCAGAGCCCAACCCTGGGGGGAGGAATGCGCAGACTCACCCAGTAGCGGGCAGAGCCCAACCCAGGGGGAGGCAGGCGCAGATTCACCCAGCAGCAAGCAAAGCTCAACCCAGGGGGAGGTATGTGCGGACTCAGCCAGTAGCAAGCAGCGCCTAACCTTAGGGGAGGCAGGCGCAGACTCACCCAGAAGCGAGCAGCGCACAACCCAGGGAAGGTTGGCGAGGACTCTCCCAGAAGAAAACAGAGCCCAACCCAGGGGGAGGCAGGCACAGACTCACCGAGCAGCGAGCAAAGCTCAACGTAGGGGGAGGCATGTGCAGACTCACCCAGAAGCGAGCAGTGCACAACCCAGGGAGAGGTTGGCAGGGACTCACCCAGAAGAGAACAGAGCCCATACTAGAAGGAAGAAGGCACAGACTCACCAGAAGTGAGCAGAGCCCTACCAAGAGGGAGGCAGGCGGGGACTCACCCAGAAGTGTGCAGAACCTAACCTAGAGGGAGGCAAGCACAGACTTAACCAGTAGCAAGAACAACCCAACCCAGGGAGAGGCAGGCACAGACTCACTGAGCAGCAAGCAAATCTCAATGCAGGGGAGGCATGTGCAGACTCGCCCAGTAGCGGGGTGACCCCAACCTAGGGGGAGGCATGCGCAGACTCACAAAGTAGCGGGCAGAGCCCAACCCTGGGGGGAGGAATGCGCAGACTCACCCAGTAGCAGGCAGAGCTCAACCCAGAGGGAGGTAGGCGCAGACTCACCCAACAGCAAAAAAGAGCCCAACTTAGGGGAGAGGCAAGCACATACTGACTCTGAAGCGAACTGAGACCAACACAGGGCGAGGCAGGCACAGACTAACTCAGCAGCAAGCAAATCTCAACCCAGGGGGAGGCATGTGCAGACTCACCCAGTAGCGGGCAGGGCCCAACCCAGGGGGAGGCAGGCGCAGACACACCCAACAGCAAAAAAGAGCCCAACTTAGGGGAGAGGCAAGCGCGGGCTGAGACCAACACAGGGTGAGGCATGCGTAAACTCACCCAGTAGCGAGCAGCGCCTAACCTCGGGGGAGGCACACGCAGACTCACCCAGAAGCAAGCCGTGCACAACCCAGGGAGAGGTTGGCAGAGACTCACCCAGAAGAGATCAGAGCCCAACACAGCGGGAGGCAGGCGGGGATTCACCCAGAAAAGAACAGAGCCCAATCCAGCGAGAGGCAGGCGCAGACTCACCCAGCAGCGAGCACAGCTCAACCCAGGGGGAGGCATACGCAGACTCACCCAGTAGCGGGCAGAGCCCAACCCAGGGGGAAGGCAGGCGCAGACACACCCAGAATTGAGCAGAGCCCAACCAAGATGGAGTCAGGCAGGGACTCACCCAGAAGTGTGCAGAGCCTAACCTCAAAGGAGGCAGGCACAACTTACCCAGTAGCAAGAACAGCCCAACCCAGGGGGAGGCATGCGCAGACACACCCAGTAGGGGGCAGAGCCCAACCCAGGGGGGAGGAATGCGCAGACACACCCAGTAGTGGGCAGAGCCCAACCCAAGGGAGGCAGGCGCAGATTCACCCAGAAGCAAGCAAAGCTCAACCCAGGGGGAGGTATGTGCAGACTCACCCAGTAGCAAGCAGCGCACAACCCAGGGAGAGGTTGGCGGGGACTCACCCAGGAGAGAAAAGAGACCAACCCAGCAGGAAGCAGGCACAGACTTACCCAGTACCAAGAACAGCCCAACCCAGGGTTAGGCAGGCGCAGACTCACCCAGAAGCGAGCAGCGCACAACCCAGGGAGAGGTTGGCGGGGACTCACCCAGTAGCGGGCAGAGCCCAACCCTGGGGGGAGGAATGCGCAGACTCACCCAGTAGCGGGCAGAGCCCAACCCAGGGAGAGGCAGGTGCAGATTCACCCAGCAGCGAAAAGAGCCCAACTTAGGAGAGAGGCAGCGGCTTACTGACCCTAAAGCGAACATAGACTTACACAGGGTTAAGCATGCGCAGACTCACCCAGTAGCAAGCAGCGCCTAACCCAGGGGAGGCAGGCGCAGACTGATCCAGAAGCGAGCAGCACACAACCCAGGGAGAGTTTGGCGGGGACTCACCCAGAAGAGAACCGAGCCCAACCCAGCGGGAGGCAGGTGCCCACTCACCCAGTAGCGAGCAGCGCACAACCCAGGGAGAGGATGGCGGGACTTACCCAGAAGAGAACAGAGCCCAATCCAGCGGGAGGCAGGCGCAGACTCACCCCGCAGCAAG
The DNA here is from genome assembly GCF_964261635.1 of Lissotriton helveticus. Taxonomy (NCBI): domain Eukaryota; kingdom Metazoa; phylum Chordata; class Amphibia; order Caudata; family Salamandridae; genus Lissotriton; species Lissotriton helveticus. Next base: position 148,156,481 of record NC_136071.1, read on the forward strand.
CATAGCTCAACCCAGGGAGAGGCATACGCAGACTCACCCAGTAGCTGGCAGAGCCCAACCCAGGGGGAGGCAGGCGCAGACTCACCCAGTAGCGAGCAGCGCCTAACCTCGGGGGAGGCAGGCGCAGACTCCTACAGAAGCGAGCAGCGCACAACCCAGGGAGAGGATGGGGGGGGCTCACCCAGAAGTGAACAGAGCCCAACCAAGAGGGAGACAGGTGGGGACTTGTTGGACCCGGCCTCGTGGCGTGGTTCGCGCCTGTCCCGCCACACCCTGCGAGCGTAGGCCGGCACCCTGGGCCCCCTGCGCCGCATCCCCGTAAGAGTAGCCTGCACCCTGAAGCCTGGTCGTCTCACCCCCGATAAGCCCGAGCCCCCCGTAACCCATGACCAGGCCCGCCTGTCCCCGTACCGCTCCCGGCTCCGAGCGTCTAACCTTGCAGGCCCCACAAGGCCCGGCAGCCATTTTCCCTTCCCGAGATCCCTGTCTCCCTGGGCCTAGCGTGACCCCGGCCCCAGCGAAACCCAGACTCCAAAGGGCTCCCCGAGTGTGATAAGCCAGGCAGTTTCGATGGCACCTCCGGCCTCCCCTGAGAGACTGGTATCTGTCACACCTTTGGCCCTCCCCTGTGGGCCAGTTTCGATCGCACCTTGGCCTCCCTGAGTGCTGGCTCCAGACCTGCTGGGCGTCTGGGAATTCCCGGACCCATTTCTCAAAGGATCAAAGAGCCAACCGCCGGACCTCGCCAACGACCAGCCCCCAGGGCTTGAGACCTCCGCCTGCGAGGGTCCGGACATCAAAGAGCCCCTGGATTATATCTGGGCCGGCCCGACAACTAGCGGGCAGTTGTATCTTGGACCTGAAGCCTGCTGATCTGATCGCGGCCGACCCTAAGAAGAACTCATCTGTAACCATCGGAGCCCTGCTGACGCTGTCGCGGCTCAAGCTGAACTGTAACCATTGGAGCCCTGCTGACGCTGTCGCGGCTCAAGCTGAACTGTAACCATCGGAGCCCTGCTGACGCTGTCGCGGCTCAAGCTGAACTGTAACCATCGGAGCCCTGCTGACGCTGTCGCGGCTCAAGCTGAACTGTAACCATCGGAGCCCTGCTGACGCTGTCGCGGCTCAAGCTGAACTGTAACCATCGGAGCCCTGCTGACGCTGTCGCGGCTCAAGCTGAACTATAACCACCGGAGCCCTGCTGACGCTGTCGCGGCTCAAGCTGAACTATAACCACCGGAGCCCTGCTGACGCTGTCGCGGCTCCCCCCGAACTTCTCCAGATCGAGCCCTGCTGACCTCGTCACGGCTCGAGGAGTACTCTGGTCCGGCCGGACCATCGAGACCCCCATCACGACCGAGCCGACTCGACGTGAGTGAAGCAGCCAGTACGACCACCATCTTCCGTATCCCCCGGCTCGAGGATTGAGAGCTGTGCGCTGGATACGCCTCGTACCGATCCAGAGACTAAAAGACTGTCCCGCTCCCCCCTTTCCGAACCCTCCAAGACCTTGTGGTCATTCGATCACTGTGTACCTAAGAGTGCTTCCTCCTTTTATCACTTATATAAAGAACTTATTACTAAAATCCAACGGCGTGGTGTCTGTTCGCAGGTGTGGTGTGAGCTCCGTGTGTACGATCCTAGGCTCGAAGTCCTCCCCGGTGAGGACCTCACAATAAGACTCGGCAAGATCTGTAGGAGAGGTGGGTCTTGGGGTGACCGGGTGAGCATAACCTGGCCCTCGGAGATTGCCCCTTCTAACATTGGTGGCAGCGTCGCGATAAGAACCTACGTCTAGGGATCGTACAGTACTGACACACTACCCGAACAAAGAAAAACAACCATGAGCATCACGGAAGACGAGACTACCTTCCGGGTGGAGCTCCTGAAGGACTATACGCACCGGCAAATGAAGCAATTCTGCAAAGATCTCCACATCCCGACAACGGGGTTAAACACCAAAGAAGACTTTCATCAAGCCCTGACCGCCTGGGTGGAGGCCGGAGCACGGCCTCCAGCACCGACAGAAGCCGATGGAGAGGGAGCACCCCTGACCGAAACCCACGCCCCAGAGCAAGAAAGAGCAGAGTCCCCGACGCGGACTCACAGCATGGAGAGAGGTCTGTCTCGAGAGGAGATGACCGACCGAGAACGCAACCGAAACCACGAGCTGGAACTAGCCCGTCTGAAAATGGAAGGAGAACTCAAACTGGCCGACAAAAAGCTAGCCATCGAGCAGCTGCGGCTGCAAGGAGAACTGGAGGAGAAGAAACTCAAGAGAGAACAGGAAGGGAAAAGACTCCAGCTGGAGCACGAGCGCAGCATGAAGGAGATTGAACTAAAGGCCCGGACCGAAGATAACAGAACATCGGCAACCCGAGAGTCCGTTCCCCCGGTGGAACCCAAGGTCCATATTCCCAAGGATGTGGTCAAAGAATATTATAAGAACGATGATATCCAGCAATGGTTCAAGGCCTACGAGGTCGCCATGACCTCTCACGAGTTCCGCAGAAAGATTGGGGAGCCGGGCTGTGGGGTCGATTCTTGAGTGAAGGGAGAGACACCCTACTCGACCTACCGTCTGCCGAACAGACCTCCTACAGCCACATGAAAGAAGCCCTCCTCACAAGGTACGGTCTCACCCCTGAAATGTACCGCCAACGCTTCAGAAAATGCAAGAAGATCCCCGGCACCACCTGGGTAGAATATGTCAACTTCTACAGTCGGGCCCTGGAAGGGTGGATCAAGGGTAGCAAGGTGTCCACCTTCGAGGGGCTCATTGACCTTATTGCCTACGAACATTTGTCTCTGAACTGCTTTGTGGAACTCCGACAGCACCTCCTGGACAGCAAGTTGGCTGACCCCCGGAAGCTGGCCGTCGAGGCCGATCGCTGGGTGAGCACTAGAGTACCCCGGTGGCCCGGGGGAGACTCTGGCCGAAACGAACAAGGACCATCCCGCCCGAGGGGAGGGGGGGGGTCAGAATAGACAGAAGGGATGCCAGATAGGGTCCCCACGCAGTCCCCCCAGAAACCAGCCCGGCACCTCACCTCCCACAGCGCACGCAGGGTTCCCCCCAGCCAAGCCAGGGCCCCGAGTCAGCGAAGCCTGCTTCCATTGCCAGCAACCAGGGCACTATGCCAATGACCCCCGCTGCCCTTTATCTAAGAAGCCTGCCGCTGCAGGGCCCCCAGTGCGCCACATCACCTCAGTAGGCCTAGAAGAAGAGGGAGAAGAGGAGTTCGAGGGAGCTGACCCCGCAGCTATGATGTTAGTCTCCCTGGGTGATAGGGAGATGGTCCCAGGAGCCCCCTACCCGACAACACCGAGAAATACCGACAGCAGGTGACTGTCAATGGCCACCACATAGGGGCGCTCCGGGACACCGGGGCCAGTATCACCGCAGTCAAGCGCCACCTAGTCACCGAAGCCCAGATTGTTCCCCACATCTCCTGCAGGGTGATCGCAGCTGATAACTCCGTCCGCACCTGCCGGATAGCTCAAGTCCCGTTCGAATGGGGGGGGGCGTCTCCGAAGAGATACGAGTGGCGGTCCGCTCAGACATGCCCGTGGACTGCCTGCTCGGCAACGACCTAGAGAGCTCCCCATGGCAGCGGGTTGAGAAAAGGACCCACCTGGAGATGGTGGGCCTGCCCGAATGGGCCTGTGTGAACACCCAGTCGATGACCGCCCGAGGGGCAACTCCAGAGGCAGCACCGGCTACCCCCGAGGAACCTGAGGTCCCTGAATCCTCTGAGACCCCTGAGCTGTTCCCTGGGGAGGGCTTCCCCCCCGACGCAGGTCCCCCTCGGTCCTGGCGTCGAACCGACCCCGAGCTTGGACGACCTTCCTGAGCTGGCCCAGTGGCGCCAGGAAGGAGGACCGTCCCAAGAAGAATTCTGCCTAGAACAGACCTCCTGTCCGTCCTTGGTCGGGCCGCGGCAGCAGGCCGCCGCCCAGGCCGCCGGTGACCAGTCCGGCTCCCACATTGTCTATTGGGAAAATGGCCTCTTGTACAGCGAACAAAAGTCTGCCGAACTAGGGTCATGCCGAGTGCTGGTGGTACCCCTACGCTTCCGCGGCTTCCTCCTGAACCTGGCCCATGATGTGCCCCTGGCGGGACACTTGGGTCAAGACAAAACGTATCACCGCCTAGTCACACACTTCTACTGGCCGGGCATGCGCGCCGATGTGGAGGCCCACTGCAAGTCCTGCCCCACGTGTCAGTCTAGTGGAAAGAGCGGCGGGAGGCGCAAGGCCCCCCTCCAACCCTTCCCCGTGGTCAGTACCCCCTTTGAAAGGGTGGGAATCGACATCGTGGGCCCCCTCGACCCCCGGACCTCCTTGGGCCACCGCTTTATCCTTGTCCTAGTGGACCATGCCACCCGCTACCCCGAAGCAATTCCCCTCCGAACGGTGACGGCCCCCGTAGTGGGGCGGGCCCTCATGGGGATCTTCTCTCGGGTGGGATTCCCCCGAGAACTCGGCAGCGACCGAGGGACCAACTTCATCTCGAAATACATGAAGTCCCTCTGGCAACAATGTGGGGTGACGTACAAATTCACCACCCCATATCACCCCCAGGGTAACGGTCTGGTGGAACGATTCAACCGGACCCTCAAGGGAATGATCATGGGTCTCAAAGAGCCCCTAAGGCGTAAGTGGGACGTCCTCCTTCCTTGTCTCCTCTTCGCATACCTTGAAGTCCCCCAGAAGTCCCTGGGGTTCAGCCCCTTCGAGCTCCTCTACGGGCACCCCGTCAGGGGACCCCTCAGCCTGGTCAAGGAAGGTTGGCAGACGGCGGCCCCAGAGCCCCCTCCGGATGTGTTTCGATACATCCTGGCCCTCCGGAACCAGACTAGTAAGTTCCGAGAACTGGCCGAGGCCAACCTCGAGGCCAGTCAGGAAGAGATGAAACGGTGGTACGACCAGAATGCCATTCTGGTCGAGTTTCAACCCGGACAGCAGGTCTGGGTGATGGCCCCCGTGGAGCCCTGCGCCCTGCAAGACAAGTGGACAGGGCCCTTCAAGGTGGTAGAGCGCAAGAGTCAGGTGACCTACCTCATCGATGTAGAGTCCCCCAGGAACCCCTTGCGGGTCCTTCACGTGAACCGCCTCAAGCCCCACTTCGCCCGGTCCGAGTTGAGCTTGCTCCTCGCCACGGACGACGGGGAAGAAGAAGAAACTGAGCCTCTCCCCGATCTCCTGTGCACCAGAGAGAAAGACGGCTCCGTAGAGGGAGTGAGTCGCTCCTCGACCCTCTCTCCCGAGCAGCGCGAGGACTGTCGCCAGTTACTGGGACAGTTCTCGGACCTCTTCTCCCTCACCCCCAACGTCACCAGCTGGTGCGTCCACGACGTGGACACCGGGGACAGTCCCCCGGTACGGCACAGAGCCTACCGCGTCCCCGACCGGGTCCGGGCCTGCATCAAGTCCGAGGTATCAAAGATGCTAGCTCTCGGGGTGGTCGAAGCCTCTGACAGCCCATGGGCTAGCCCCGTGGTCCTGGTTCCGAAGGCAGCCGCCCCTGGTGCTGTTCCCGAGCTGAGGTTCTGCGTCGACTACCGCGGGCTCAACGCAGTCACAAGAACCGATGCTAATCCCATCCCCCGAGCAGACGAACTTATTGATTGCCTCGGGCTGCTCGCTTCCTCAGTACCTTCGACCTGACCAGCGGATACTGGCAGATCGCCCTCACCAAAGGGGCCCGAGAGAGGTCCGCCTTTTCCACCCCGGATGGTCACTACCATTTCCGAGTGATGCCCTTCGGAATGAAGAACGCCCCCGCCACCTTCCAGAGGCTGGTGAACCAGGTACTGGCTGGGTTGGAAGAGTTCAGCGCTGCATATCTGGACGATATCGCAGTCTACAGTTCCCACTGGCCCGAGCACCTCCAGCACCTCTGGGCGGTGCTGACCGCCCTGAGAAGGGCTGGTCTCACCATTAAGGCAAGCAAGTGCCAGATCGGACAAGGGTCCGTAATCTACCTCGGGCACCAGGTCGGAAGCGGCCTCGTAGCCCCCCTCCAGCCCAAGATCGATGCTATCGTGGCCTGAGAGGCCCCCACGACCCAGACGGAAGTGAGGGCGTTCCTAGGACTCACGGGGTACTACCGGAGATTTATCAAAGGGTACGGCAGCATCGTGACCCCCCTCACGGAGTTAACCTCCAAAAACCAGCCGAAGAAAGTCAGCTGGACCCCCACCTGCCAAGAGGCGTTCGAAACCTTGAAAGATGCCATGTGTACGGCCCCAGTCCTACAAGCCCCCGACTACTCCCGAGAGTTTGTAGTCCAGACGGACGCGTCCGAGCATGGCATCGGAGCAGTTCTGTCCCAGGTGAACGAGAACGGCCTGGATCAGCCAGTGGCGTTCATTAGCCAGAGGTTACTCCCTCGAGAACAGAGGTGGAGCACCATCGAGCGGGAAGCCTTCGCGGTGGTTTGGGCCCTGAAGAAGCTGAGGCCCTACCTGTTCGGTACTCACTTCCGGGTTCAAACCGACCACCGACCTCTCCGGTGGCTAATGCAGATGAGAGGGGAGAATCCCAAATTGCTGCGCTGGTCCATCTCCCTCCAGGGGATGGAATTTACTGTTGAGCACTGGCCTGGTGTTGACCACGCCAACGCAGATGGCCTGTCCCGATTCTTCCGCCTCAGCGAAGAGAACCCCCTAGAGGATGGGTAGTTCTCCCCGCCTTCAGCTGGTGGGGACGCGTGTTGGACCCGGCCTCGTGGCGTGGTTCGCGCCTGTCCCGCCACACCCTGCGAGCGTAGGCCGGCACCCTGGGCCCCCTGCGCCGCATCCCCGTAAGAGTAGCCTGCACCCTGAAGCCTGGTCGTCTCACCCCCGATAAGCCAGAGCCCCCCGTAACCCACGACCAGGCCCGCCTGTCCCCGTCCCGCTCCCGAGCGTCTAACCTTGCAGGCCCCACAAGGCCCGGCAGCCATTTTCCCTTCCCGAGATCCCTGTCTCCCTGGGCCTAGCATGACCCAGGCCCCAGCGAAACACAGACTCCAAAGGCGCGCCAGTCCCAGCTGGGGGGTAAAGGGCTCCCCGAGTGTGATAAGCCAGGCAGTTTCGATGGCACCTCCGGCCTCCCCTGAGAGACTGGTATCTGTCACACCTTTGGCCCTCCCCTGTGGGCCAGTTTCGATCGCACCTTGGCCTCCCTGAGTGCTGGCTCCAGACCTGCTGGGCGTCTGGGAATTCCCGGACCCATTTCTCAAAGGATCAAAGAGCCAACCGCCGGACCTCACCAACGACCAGCCCCCAGGGCTTGAGACCTCCGCCTGCGAGGGTCCGGACATCAAAGAGCCCCTGGATTATATCTGGGCCGGCCCGACAACTAGCGGGCAGTTGTATCTTGGACCTGAAGCCTGCTGATCTGATCGCGGCCGACCCTAAGAAGAACTCATCTGTAACCATCGGAGCCGTGCTGACGCTGTCGCGGCTCAAGCTGAACTGTAACCACGGAGCCCTGCTGACGCTGTCGTGGCTCAAGCTGAACTGTAACCATCGGAGCCCTGCTGACGCGGTCGCGGCTCAAGCTGAACTGTAACCATCGGAGCCCTGCTGACGCTGTCGCGGCTCAAGCTGAACTGTAACCATCGGAGCCCTGCTGACGCTGTCGCGGCTCAAGCTGAACTATAACCACCGGAGCCCTGCTGACGCTGTCACGGCTCAAGCTGAACTATAACCACCGGAGCCCTGCTGACGCTGTCGCGGCTCCCCCCGAACTTCTCCAGATCGAGCCCTGCTGACCTCGTCGCGGCTCGAGGAGTACTCTGGTCCGGCCGGACCATCGAGACCCCCATCACGACCGAGCCGACTCGACGTGAGTGAAGCAGCCAGTACGACCACCATCTTCCGTATCCCCCGGCTCGAGGATTGAGAGCTGTGCGCTGGATACGCCTCGTACCGATCCAGAGACTAAAAGACTGTTCCGCTCCCCCCTTTCCGAACCCTCCAAGACCTTGTGGTCATTCGATCACTGTGTACCTAAGAGTGCTTCCTCCTTTTATCACTTATATAAAGAACTTATTACTAAAATCCAACGGCGTGTTGTCTGTTCGCAGGTGTGGTGTGAGCTCCGTGTGTACGATCCTAGGCTCGAAGTCCTCCTCGGTGAGGACCTCACAATAAGACTCGGCAAGATCTGTAGGAGAGGTGGGTCTTGGGGTGACCGGGTGAGCATAACCTGGCCCTCGGAGATTGCCCCTTCTAACAGGACTCACCCAGAGGTGTGCAGAGCCTAACCTCGGGGGAGGCAGGCACAACTTACGCAGTAGCAAGAACAGTCCAACCCAGGGGTGGCAGGCGCAGACTCACCCAGCAGCGAGCAAAGCTCAACCCAGGGGGAGGCATGCGTATTCTTACCCAGTAGCAGACAGAGCCCATCCCTGGGGGGAGGAATGCGCAGTCTCACCCAGTAGCGGGCAGAGCCCAACCCAGGGGGAGGCAGGTGCAGACTCACCCAGCAGCAATAAGAGCCCAACTTAGGGGAGAGGCAAGGACGTACTGACTGAAGATAACTGAGACCAACACAAGCTGAGGCATGCGCAGACTCACTCAGTAGCGAGCAGCGCCTAACCTCGGGGAAGGCAGGGGCAGACTCACTCAGTAGCGAGCAGCGCCTAACCTCTGGGAAGGCAGGTGCAGACTCACCCAGGAGCGAGCATGGCACAACCCAGGGAGATGTGGGCGGGGACTCACCCAGAAGAGAACAGAGCCCAACCCAGCGGGAGGCAGGCGCAGACTCACCCAGCTGCGAGCAAAGCTCAACCCAGGGGGAGGCATGCGCAGACTCACTCAGTAGTGAGCAGCGTCTAGCCTCGGGGAAGGCAGGCACAGACTCACCCAGGAGCGAGCAGCGCACAACCCAGGGGAAGGCATGCACAGACTCACCCAGCAACGAGCACAGCTCAACCCAGGGGGAGGCATGCGCAGACTCACCCAGTAGCGGGCACAGCCCAACCCTGGGGGGAGGAATGCGCAGACTCACCCAGTAGCGGGCAGAGCCCAACCCGGGGGGAGGCAGGGGCAGATTCACCCAGCAGCGAAAAGAGCCCAACTTAGGGGAAAGGCAGCGGTGTACTGACCCTGAAGCGAACATAGACTCACACAGGGTTAAGCATGCACAGACTCACCCAGTAGCGAGCAGCGCCTAACCTAAAGGGAGGCAGGCGCAGACTCACCCAGAAGCGAGCAGCGCACAACCCAGGCAGAGTTTGGCGGGGACTCACCCAGAAGAGAACAGAGCCCAACCCAGTAGGAGGCAGGCACAGACTCACCCAGAAGTGAGCAGCGCCTAACCTCGGTGGAGGCAGGGGTACACTCACCCAGGAGCGAGCAGCGCACAACCCAGGGAGAGGTTGTTGGGGACTCACCCAGAAGAGAACAGAGCCCAACCCTGTGGGAGGCAGGCGCAGACTCACCGAGCAGCGAGCAGAGCTTAACCCAGGGGGAGGCAGGCGCAGACTCACCCAGTAGCAGGCAGAGCCCAACCCTGGAGGAAGGAATGTGCAGACTCACCCAGTAGCGGGCAGAGCCCAACCCAGGGGGAGGCAGGCACAGATTCACCCAGCAGCAGAAAGAGCCCAACTTAGGGGAGAGGCAAGCGCGGACTGATCCTGAAGCGAACTGAGACCATCACAGGGTGAGGCATGCGTAAACTCACCCAGTAGCGGGCAGAGCCCAACCCAGGGAGAGGTTGGCAGAGACTCACCCAGCAGCAGAAAGAGCCCAACTTAGGGGAGAGGCAAGCGCGGACTGATCCTGAAGCGAACTGAGACCATCACAGGGTGAGGCATGCGTAAACTCACCCAGTAGAGAGAAGCGCCTAACCTCGGGGGAGACAAACGCAGACTCACCCAGAAGCGAGCAGTGCACAACCCAGGGAGAGGTTGGCAGAGACTCACCCAGAAGAGATCAGAGCCCAACCCAGCGGGAGGCAGGCGGGGATTCACCCAGAAAAGAACAGAGCCCAATCCAGCGAGAGGCAGGCACAGACTAAACCAGCACCTCAACCCAGGGGGAGGCATACGCAGACTCACCCAGTAGCGGGCAGAGCCCAACCCAGGGGGAAGGCAGGCGCAGACACACCCAGAAGTGAGCAGAGCCCAACCAAGATAGAGTCAGGCAAGGACTCACCCAGAAGTGTGCAGAGCCTACCCTCGAGGGAGGCAGGCCCAACTTACCCAGTAGCAAGAACAGCCCAACCCAGGGGGAGGCATGCGCAGACACACCCAGTAGCGGGCAGAGCCGAAACCTGGGCGGAGGAATGGGCAGACTCACCCAGTAGCGGGCAGAGCCCAACCCAGGGGGGAGGAATGCGCAGACTCACCCAGAAGCGAGCAGCGCACAACCCAGGGAGAGGTTGGCGGGGACTCACCCAGAAGAGACCAGAGCATAACCCAGGGGGAGGCAGGCGCTGACTCACCCAGTAGCGGGCAGAGCCCAACCCTGGGGGGAGGAATGCGCAGACTCACCCAGTAGCGGGCAGAGCCCAACCCAGGGGGAGGCAGGCGCAGATTCACCCAGCAGCAAGCAAAGCTCAACCCAGGGGGAGGTATGTGCGGACTCACCCAGTAGCAAGCAGCGCCTAACCTTAGGGGAGGCAGGCGCAGACTCACCCAGAAGCGAGCAGCGCACAACCCAGGGAAGGTTGGCGAGAACTCTCCCAGAAGAGAACAGAGCCCAACCCAGGGGGAGGCAGGCACAGACTCACCGAGCAGCGAGCAAAGCTCAACGTAGGGGGAGGCATGTGCAGACTCACCCAGAAGCGAGCAGTGCACATCCCAGGGAGAGGTTGGCAGGGACTCACCCAGAAGAGAACAGAGCCCATACTAGAAGGAAGAAGGCACAGACTCACCAGAAGTGAGCAGAGCCCTACCAAGAGGGAGACAGGCGGGGACTCACCCAGAAGTGTGCAGAACCTAACCTAGAGGGAGGCAAGCACAGACTTAACCAGTAGCAAGAACAACCCAACCCAGGGAGAGGCAGGCACAGACTCACTGAGCAGCAAGCAAATCTCAACGCAGGGGAGGCATGTGCAGACTCGCCCAGTAGCGGGCTGACCCCAACCTAGGGGGAGGCATGCGCAGAATCACAAAGTAGCGGGCAGAGCCCAACCCTGGGGGGAGGAATGCGCAGACTCACCCAGTAGCAGGCAGAGCTCAACCCAGGGGGAGGTAGGCGCAGACTCACCCAACAGCAAAAAAGAGCCCAACTTAGGGGAGAGGCAAGCACATACTGACTCTGAAGTGAACTGAGACCAACACAGGGCGAGGCATGCGTAAACTCACCCAGTAGCGAGCAGCGCCTAACCTCGGGGGAGGCACACGCAGACTCACCCAGAAGGAAGCAGTGCACAACCCAGGGAGAGGTTGGCAGAGACTCACCCAGAAGAGATCAGAGCCCAACACAGCGGGAGGCAGGCGGGGATTCACCCAGAAAAGAACAGAGCCCAATCCAGCGAGAGGCAGGCGCAGACTCACCCAGCAGCGAGCACAGCTCAACCCAGGGGGAGGCATACGCAGACTCACCCAGTAGCGGGCAGAGCCCAACCCAGGGGGAAGGCAGGCGCAGACACACCCAGAAGTGAGCAGAGCCCAACCAAGATGGAGTCAGGCAGGGACTCACCCAGAAGTGTGCAGAGCCTAACCTCAAAGGAGGCAGGCACAACTTACCCAGTAGCAAGAACAGCCCAACCCAGGGGGAGGCATGCGCAGACACACCCAGTAGGGGGCAGAGCCCAACCCAGGGGGGAGGAATGCGCAGACACACCCAGTAGTGGGCAGAGCCCAACCCAAGGGAGGCAGGCGCAGATTCACCCAGAAGCAAGCAAAGCTCAACCCAGGGGGAGGTATGTGCAGACTCACCCAGTAGCAAGCAGCGCACAACCCAGGGAGAGGTTGGCGGGGACTCACCCAGGAGAGAAAAGAGACCAACCCAGCAGGAAGCAGGCACAGACTTACCCAGTACCAAGAACAGCCCAACCCAGGGTTAGGCAGGCGCAGACTCACCCAGAAGCGAGCAGCGCACAACCCAGGGAGAGGTTGGCGGGAACTCACCCAGTAGCGGGCAGAGCCCAACCCTGGGGGGAGGAATGCGCAGACTCACCCAGTAGCGGGCAGAGCCCAACCCAGGGAGAGGCAGGTGCAGATTCACCCAGCAGCGAAAAGAGCCCAACTTAGGAGAGAGGCAGCGGCGTACTGACCCTAAAGCGAACATAGACTTACACAGGGTTAAGCATGCGCAGACTCACCCAGTAGCAAGCAGCGCCTAACCCAGGGGAGGCAGGCGCAGACTGATCCAGAAGCGAGCAGCACACAACCCAGGGAGAGTTTGGCGGGGACTCACCCAGTAGAGAACCGAGCCCAACCCAGCGGGAGGCAGGTGCCCACTCACCCAGTAGCGAGCAGCGCACAACCCAGGGAGAGGATGGCGGGACTTACCCAGAAGAGAACAGAGCCCAATCCAGCGGGAGGCAGGCGCAGATTCACCCAGAAGCAAGCAAAGATCAACCGAGGGGGAGGTATGTGCAGACTCACCCAGTAGCAAGCAGCGCACAACCCAGGTAGAGGTTGGCGGGGACTCACCCAGGAGAGAAAAGAGACCAACCCAGCAGGAAGCAGGCACAGACTTACCCAGTACCAAGAACAGCCCAACCCAGGGTTAGGCAGGCGCAGACTCACCCAGAAGCGAGCAGCGCACAACCCAGGGAGAGGTTGGCGGGGACTCACCCAGTAGCGGGCAGAGCCCAACCCTGCGGGGAGGAATGCGCAGACTCACCCAGTAGCGGGCAGAGCCCAACCCAGGGAGAGGCAGGTGCAGATTCACCCAGCAGCGAAAAGAGACCAACTTAGGAGAGAGGCAGCGGCGTACTGACCCTAAAGCGAACATAGACTTACACAGGGTTAAGCATGCGCAGACTCACCCAGTAGCAAGCAGCGCCTAACCCAGGGGAGGCAGGCGCAGACTGATCCAGAAGCGAGCAGCACACAACCCAGGGAGAGTTTGGGGGGGACTCACCCAGTAGAGAACCGAGCCCAACCCAGCGGGAGGCAGGTGCCCACTCACCCAGTAGCGAGCAGCGCACAACCCAGGGAGAGGATGGCGGGACTTACCCAGAAGAGAACAGAGCCCAATCCAGCGGGAGGCAGGCGCAGACTCACCCCGCAGCAAGCATAGCTCAACCCAGGGAGAGGCATACGCAGACTCACCCAGTAGCTGGCAGAGCCCAACCCAGGGGGAGGCAGGCGCAGACTCACCGAGCAGCGGAAAGAGCCCAACTTAGGGGATAGGCAAGCACGTACTGACCCTGAAGCGAACTGAGACCAACACAGGGTGAGGCATGCGCAGACTCACCCAGTAGCGAGCAGCGCCTAACCTCGGGGGAGGCAGGCGCAGACTCATACAGAAGCGAGCAGCGCACAACCCAGGGAGAGGATGGGGGGGCTCACCCAGAAGTGAACAGAGCCCAACCAAGAGGGAGACAGGTGGGGACTTGTTGGACCCGGCCTCGAGGCGTGGTTCGCGCCTGTCCCGCCACACCCTGCGAGCGTAGGCCGGCAGCTTGGGCCCCCTGCGCCGCATCCCCGTAAGAGTAGCCTGCACCCTGAAGCCTGGCCGTCTCACCCCCGATAAGCCCGAGCCCCCCGTAACCCACGACCAGGCCCGCCTGTCCCCGTACCGCTCCCGGCTCCGAGCGTCTAACCTTGCAGGCCCCACAAGGCCCGGCAGCCATTTTCCCTTCCCGAGATCCCTGTCTCCCTGGGCCTAGCGTGACCCCGGCCCCAGCGAAACCCAGACTCCAAAGGGCTCCCCGAGTGTGATAAGCCAGGCAGTTTCGATGGCACCTCCGGCCTCCCCTGAGAGACTGGTATCTGTCACACCTTTGGCCCTCCCCTGTGGGCCAGTTTTGATCGCACCTTGGCCTCCCTGAGTGCTGGCTCCAGACCTGCTGGGCGTCTGGGAATTCCCGGACCCATTTCTCAAAGGATCAAAGAGCCAACCGCCGGACCTCGCCAACGACCAGCCCCCAGGGCTTGAGACCTCCGCCTGCGAGGGTCCGGACATCAAAGAGCCCCTGGATTATATCTGGGCCGGCCCGACAACTAGCGGGCAGTTGTATCTTGGACCTGAAGCCTGCTGATCTGATCGCGGCCGACCCTAAGAAGAACTCATCTGTAACCATCGGAGCCCTGCTGACGCTGTCGCGGCTCAAGCTGAACTGTAACCATCGGAGCCCTGCTGACGCTGTCGCGGCTCAAGCTGAACTATAACCACCGGAGCCCTGCTGACGCTGTCACGGCTCAAGCTGAACTATAACCACCGGAGCCCTGCTGACGCTGTCGCGGCTCCCCCCGAACTTCTCCAGATCGAGCCCTGCTGACCTCGTCGCGGCTCGAGGAGTACTCTGGTCCGGACGGACCATCGAGACCCCCATCACGACCGAGCCGACTCGACGTGAGTGAAGCAGCCAGTACGACCACCATCTTCCGTATCCCCTGGCTCGAGTATTGAGAGCTGTGCGCTGGATACGCCTCGTACCGATCCAGAGACTAAAAGACTGTTCCGCTCCCCCCTTTCCGAACCCTCCAAGACCTTGTGGTCATTCGATCACTGTGTACCTAAGAGTGCTTCCTCCTTTTATCACTTATATAAAGAACTTATTACTAAAATCCAACGGCGTGTTGTCTGTTCGCAGGTGTGGTGTGAGCTCCGTGTGTACGATCCTAGGCTCGAAGTCCTCCTCGGTGAGGACCTCACAATAAGACTCGGCAAGATCTGTAGGAGAGGTGGGTCTTGGGGTGACCGGGTGAGCATAACCTGGCCCTCGGAGATTGCCCCTTCTAACAGGACTCACCCAGAAGTGTGCAGAGCCTAACCTCGGGGGAGGCAGGCACAACTTACGCAGTAGCAAGAACAGTCCAACCCAGGGGTGGCAGGCGCAGACTCACCCAGCAGCGAGCAAAGCTCAACCCAGGGGGAGGCATGCGTATTCTAACCCAGTAGCAGACAGAGCCCATCCCTGGGGGGAGGAATGCGCAGTCTCACCCAGTATCGGGCAGAGCCCAACCCAGGGGGATGCAGGTGCAGACTCACCCAGCAGCAATAAGAGCCCAACTTAGGGGAGAGGCAAGGACGTACTGACTGAAGATAACTGAGACCAACACAAGCTGAGGCATGCGCAGACTCACTCAGTAGCGAGCAGCGCCTAACCTCGGGGAAGGCAGGGGCAGACTCACTCAGTAGCGAGCAGCGCCTAACCTCTGGGAAGGCAGGTGCAGACTCACCCAGGAGCGAGCATGGCACAACCCAGGGAGATGTGGGCGGGGACTCACCCAGAAGAGAACAGAGCCCAACCCAGCGGGAGGCAGGCGCATACTCACCCAGCTGCGAGCAAAGCTCAACCCAGGGGGAGGCATGCGCAGACTCACTCAGTAGTGAGCAGCGTCTAGCCTCGGGGAAGGCAGGTACAGACTCACCCAGGAGCAAGCAGCGCACAACCCAGGGGAAGGCATGCACAGACTCACCCAGCAACGAGCACAGCTCAACCCAGGGGGAGGCATGCGCAGACTCACCCAGTAGCGGGCACAGCCCAACCCTGGGGGGAGGAATGCGCAGACTCACCCAGTAGCGGGCAGAGCCCAACCCGGGGGGAGGCAGGCGCAGATTCACCCAGCAGCGAAAAGAGCCCAACTTAGGGGAAGGGCAGCGGTGTACTGACCCTGAAGCGAACATAGACTCACACAGGGTTAAGCATGCACAGACTCACCCAGTAGCGAGCAGCGCCTAACCTAAAGGGAGGCAGGCGCAGACACACCCAGAAGTGAGCAGAGCCCAACCAAGATAGAGTCAGGCAAGGACTCACCCAGAAGTGTGCAGAGCCTACCCTCGAGGGAGGCAGGCCCAACTTACCCAGTAGCAAGAACAGCCCAACCCAGGGGGAGGCATGCGCAGACACACCCAGTAGCGGGCAGAGCCGAAACCTGGGCGGAGGAATGGGCAGACTCACCCAGTAGCGGGCAGAGCCCAACCCAGGGGGGAGGAATGCGCAGACTCACCCAGAAGCGAGCAGCGCACAACCCAGGGAGAGGTTGGCGGGGACTCACCCAGAAGAGACCAGAGCACAACCCAGGGGGAGGCAGGCGCTGACTCACCCAGTAGCGGGCAGAGCCCAACCCTGGGGGGAGGAATGCGCAGTCTCACCCAGTAGCGGGCAGAGCCCAACCCAGGGGGAGGCAGGTGCAGACTCACCCAGCAGCAATAAGAGCCCAACTTAGGGGAGAGGCAAGGACGTACTGACTGAAGATAACAGACCAACACAAGCTGAGGCATGCGCAGACTCACTCAGTAGCGAGCAGCGCCTAACCTCGGGGAAGGCAGGGGCAGACTCACTCAGTAGCGAGCAGCGCCTAACCTCTGGGAAGGCAGGTGCAGACTCACCCAGGAGCGAGCATGGCACAACCCAGGGAGATGTGGGCGGGGACTCACCCAGAAGAGAACAGAGCCCAATCCAGCGAGAGGCAGGCACAGACTAAACCAGCACCTCAACCCAGGGGGAGGCATACGCAGACTCACCCAGTAGCGGGCAGAGCCCAACCCAGGGGGAGGCAGGCGCAGATTCACCCAGCAGCAAGCAAAGCTCAACCCAGGGGGAGGTATGTGCGGACTCACCCAGTAGCAAGCAGCGCCTAACCTTAGGGGAGGCAGGCGCAGACTCACCCAGAAGCGAGCAGCGCACAACCCAGGGAAGGTTGGCGAGGACTCTCCCAGAAGAGAACAGAGCCCAACCCAGGGGGAGGCAGGCACAGACTCACCGAGCAGCGAGCAAAGCTCAACGTAGGGGGAGGCATGTGCAGACTCACCCAGAAGCGAGCAGTGCACATCCCAGGGAGAGGTTGGCAGGGACTCACCCAGAAGAGAACAGAGCCCATACTAGAAGGAAGAAGGCACAGACTCACCAGAAGTGAGCAGAGCCCTACCAAGAGGGAGACAGGCGGGGACTCACCCAGAAGTGTGCAGAACCTAACCTAGAGGGAGGCAAGCACAGACTTAACCAGTAGCAAGAACAACCCAACCCAGGGAGAGGCAGGCACAGACTCACTGAGCAGCAAGCAAATCTCAACGCAGGGGAGGCATGTGCAGACTCGCCCAGTAGCGGGCTGACCCCAACCTAGGGGGAGGCATGCGCAGACTCACAAAGTAGCGGGCAGAGCCCAACCCTGGGGGGAGGAATGCGCAGACTCACCCAGTAGCAGGAAGAGCTCAACCCAGGGGGAGGTAGGCGCAGACTCACCCAACAGCAAAAAAGAGCCCAACTTAGGGGAGAGGCAAGCACATACTGACTCTGAAGCGAACTGAGACCAACACAGGGCGAGGCAGGCACAGACTAACTCAGTAGCAAGCAAATCTCAACCCAGGGGGAGGCATGTGCAGACTCACCCAGTAGCGGGCAGGGCCCAACCCAGGGGGAGGCAGGCGCAGACACACCCAACAGCAAAAAAGAGCCCAACTTAGGGGAGAGGCAAGCGCGGGCTGACCCTGAAGCGAACTGAGACCAACACAGGGTGAGGCATGCGTAAACTCACCCAGTAGCGAGCAGCGCCTAACCTCGGGGGAGGCACACGCAGAATCACCCAGAAGCAAGCAGTGCACAACCCAGGGAGAGGTTGGCAGAGACTCACCCAGAAGAGATCAGAGCCCAACACAGCGGGAGGCAGGCGGGGATTCACCCAGAAAAGAACAGAGCCCAATCCAGCGAGAGGCAGGCGCAGACTCACCCAGCAGCGAGCACAGCTCAACCCAGGGGGAGGCATACGCAGACTCACCCAGTAGCGGGCAGAGCCCAACCCAGGGGGAAGGCAGGCGCAGGCACACCCAGAAGTGAGCAGAGCCCAACCAAGATGGAGTCAGGCAGGGACTCACCCAGAAGTGTGCAGAGCCTAACCTCAAAGGAGGCAGGCACAACTTACCCAGTAGCAAGAACAGCCCAACCCAGGGGGAGGCATGCACAGACACACCCAGTAGGGGGCAGAGCCCAACCCAGGGGGGAGGAATGCGCAGACACACCCAGTAGTGGGCAGAGCCCAACCCAAGGGAGGCAGGCGCAGATTCACCCAGAAGCAAGCAAAGCTCAACCCAGGGGGAGGTATGTGCAGACTCACCCAGTAGCAAGCAGCGCACAACCCAGGGAGAGGTTGGCGGGGACTCAACTTAGGAGAGAGGCAGCGGCGTACTGACCCTAAAGCGAACATAGACTTACACAGGGTTAAGCATGCGCAGACTCACCCAGTAGCAAGCAGCGCCTAACCCAGGGGAGGCAGGCGCAGACTGATCCAGAAGCGAGCAGCACACAACCCAGGGAGAGTTTGGCGGGGACTCACCCAGTAGAGAACCGAGCCCAACCCAGCGGGAGGCAGGTGCCCACTCACCCAGTAGCGAGCAGCGCACAACCCAGGGTGAGGCGTGCTCAGACTCACCCAGTAGTGAGCAGCGCCTAACCTCGGGGGAGGCAAGCGCAGACTCACACGGAAGCGAGCAGCCCACAACCCAGGGAGAGGATGGCGGTGACTTACCCAGAAAATAACAGAGCCCAATCCAGTGGGAGGCAGGCACAGACTCACCCCGCAGCAAGCATAGCTCAACCCAGGGAGAGGCATACGCTGACTCACCCAGTAGCTGGCAGAGCCCAACCCAGGGGGGAGGCAGGCGCAGACTCACCGAGCAGCGGAAAGAGCCCAACTTAGGGAATAGGCAAGCGCGTACTGACCCTGAAGCGAACTGAGACCAACACAGGGTGAGGCCTGCGCAGACTCACCCAGTAGCGAGCAGCGCCTAACCTCGTGGGAGGCAGGCGCAGACTCACACAGAAGCGAGCAGCATACAACCCAGGGAGAGGATGGGGGGGACTCACCCAGAAGTGAACAGAGCCCAACCAAGAGGGAGGCAGGTGGGGACTCACCCAGAAGTGTGCAGAGCCTAACCTAGAGGGAGGCAGGCACAACTTACGCAGTAGCAAGAACAGTCCAACCAAGGGGGAGGCAGGCGCAGACTCACCCAGCAGCGAGCAAAGCTCAACCCAGGGGGAGGCATGCGTATTCTTACCCAGTAGCAGACAGAGCCCATCCCTGGGGGGAGGAATGCGCAGTCTCACCCAGTAGCGGGCAGAGCCAAACCCAGGGGGAGGCAGGTGCAGACACACCCGGCATCAAAAAGAGCCCAACTTAGGGGCGAGGCAAGCGCGTACGGACCCTGAAGCGAACTGGGACCAACACAGTGCGAGGCATGCGCAGACTGACCCAGTAGCGAGCAGCGTCTAACCTCGGGGGAGGCAGGCGCAGACTCACCCAGTAGCGAGCAGCGCCTAACCTCGGGAGAGGCAGGGGCACACTCACCCAGGAGCGAGCAGCGCACAACCCAGGGAGAGGTTGTAGGGGACTCACCCAGAAGAGAACAGAGCCCAACCCTGTGGGAGGCAGGCGCAGACACACCCAACAGCAAAAAAGAGCCCAACTTAGGGGAGAGGCAAGCGCGGACTGACCCTGAAGCGAACTGAGACCAACACAGGGTGAGGCATGCGTAAACTCACCCAGTAGCGAGCAGAGCCTAACCCCGGGGGAGGCATACGCAGACTCACCCAGTAGCGGGCAGAGCCCAACCCAGGGAGAAGGCAGGCGCAGACACACCCAGAAGTGAGCAGAGCCCAACCAAGATGGAGTCAGGCAGAGCCTAACCTCAAAGGAGGCAGGCACAACTTACCCAGTAGCAAGAACAGCCCAACCCAGGGGGAGGCATGCGCAGACACACCCAGTAGGGGGCAGAGCCCAACCAAGGGGGGAGGAATGCGCAGACACACCCAGTAGTGGGCAGAGCCCAACCCAAGGGAGGCAGGCGCAGATTCACCCAGAAGCAAGCAAAGCTCAACCCAGGGGGAGGTATGTGCAGACTCACCCAGTAGCAAGCAGCGCCTAACCTCAGGGGAGGCAGGCGCAGACTCACCCCGAAGCGAGCAGCGCACAACCCAGGGAGAGGTTGGCGGGGACTCACCCAGAAGAGAACAGAGACCAACCCAGCAGGAAGCAGGCACAGACTTACCCAGTACCAAGAACAGCCCAACCCAGGGTTAGGCAGGCGCAGACTCACTCAGAAGCGAGTAGCGCACAACCCAGGGAGAGGTTGGCGGGGACTCACCCAGTAGCGGGCAGAGCCCAACCCTGGGGGGAGGAATGCGCAGACTCACCCAGTAGCGGGCAGAGCCCAACCCAGGGAGAGGCAGGCGCAGATTCACCCAGCAGCGAAAAGAGCCCAACTTAGGGGCGAGGCAGCGGCGTACTGACCCTAAAGCGAACATAGACTTACACAGGGTTAAGCATGCGCAGACTCACCCAGTAGCAAGCAGCGCCTAACCCAGGGGAGGCAGGCGCAGACTGATCCAGAAGCGAGCAGCACACAACCCAGGGAGAGTTCGGCGGGGACTCACCCAGAAGAGAACCGAGCCCAACCCAGCGGGAGGCAGGTGCCCACTCACCCAGTAGCGAGCAGCGCACAACCCAGGGAGAGGATGGCGGGGACTTACCCAGAAGAGAACAGAGCCCAATCCAGCGGGAGGCAGGCGCAGACTCACCCAGCAGCGAGCAAAGCTCAACCCAGAGGGAGGCATGCGTATTCTTACCCAGTAGCAGACAGAGCCCATCTGTTGGACCCGGCCTCGTGGCGTGGTTCGCCTGTCCCTCCTCATCCTGTGAGCGCAGGCCTGTACCCTGAGTCCCCTGCGCAGCATCCCCGTTAGCGTAGCCTGCACCCCGAGCCTGGTCGTCTCACGCCCGATAAACCCACGACCAGGCCCGCATGTCCCGTCCCGCTCCCGAGTGCCTAACCTTGCATGCCCCACAAGGCTCGGCAGCCATTTTCCCTTCCCGAGATCCCTGTCTCCCTGGGCCTAGCGTGACCCCGGCCCCAGCAAAACCCAGACTCCGAAGGCGCGCCAGTCCCGGCTGGGGGGGTAAAGGGCTCCCCGAGTGAGATAAGCCAGGGAGTTTCATTGGCACCTCTGGCCTCCCCAGGGAGACTGGTATCTGTCACACCTTTGGCCCTCCCCTGTGGGCCAGTTTCGATCGCACCTCTGGCCTCCCCGAGTGCTGGCTCCAGACCCGCTGGGCGTCTGGGAATTCCCGGACCCCTCTTTCAAAGGATCAAAGAGCCAACCGCCAGACCTCGCCAACGACCAGCCCCCAGGGCTTGAGACCTCCGCCTGCGAGGGTCCGGACATCAAAGAGCCCCTGGACTATATCTGTGCCCGCCTGACAACTGGCGGGCAGTTGTATCTTGGACCTGAAGCCTGCTGATCTGATCGCGGCTGACCCTAAGAAGACACTCATCTGGAACCATCGGAGCCCTGCTGACGCTGTAGTGGCTCAAGCTGATCTCAGAACCATCGGAGCCCTGCTGACGCTGTCGCGGCTCAAGCTGAACTATAACCATCGGAGCCCTGCTGACGCTGTCGCGGCTCAAGCTGAACTATAACCATCAAAGCCCTGCTGACGCTGTCACAGCTCAAGCTGAACTATAACCATCGGAGCCCTGCTGACGCTGTCGCGGCTCAAGCTGAACTGTAACCACCGGAGCCCTGCTGACGCTGTCGCGGCTCAAGCTTGAACCTGCCCTCATCCGAGCCCTGCTGACGCTGTCGCGGCTCCCCCCGAACTTCTCCAGATCGAGCCCTGCTGACCTCGTCGCGGCTCGAGGAGTACTCTGGTCCGGCCGGACCATCGAGACCACCATCACGACCGAGCCGACTCGACGTGGGTGAAGCAGCCAGTATGACCACCATCTTCCGTATCCCCCGGCTCGAGGATTGAGAGCTGTGCGCTGGATACGCCTCGTACCGACCCAGAGACTGAAAGACTGTCCCGCTTCCCCCTTTCCGAACCCTCCAAGACCTTGTGGTCCTTCGATCACTGTGTACATAAGAGTGCTTCCTTCTTTTATCACTTATATAAAGAACTTATTACTAAAATCCAACGGCGTGGTGTCTGTTCGTAGGTGTGGTGTGAGCTCCGTGTGTACGATCCTAGGCTCGAAGTCCTCCCCGGTGAGGACCGCACAATAAGACTCGGCAAGATCTGTAGGAGAGGTGGGTCTTGGGGTGACCGGGTGAGCATAACCTGGCCCTCCGAGATTGCCCCTTCTAACACCATCCCTGGGGGGGAGGAATGCGCAGTCTAACCCAGTAGCGGGCAGAGCCCAACCCAGGGGGAGGCAGGTGCAGACTCACCCGGCATCAAAAAGAGCCCAACTTAGGGGCGAGGCAAGCGCGTACGGACCCTGAAGCGAACTGAGACCAACACAGTGTGAGGCATGCGCAGACTCACCCAGTAGCGAGCAGAGTCTAACCTCGGGGGAGGCAGGCGCAGACTCACCCAGTAGCGAGCAGCGCCTAACCCCGGGGGAGGCAGGGGCACACTCACCCAGGAGCGAGCAGCGCACAATCCAGGGAGAGGTTGTCGGGGACTCACCCAGAAGAGAACAGAGCCCAACCCTGTGGGAGGCAGGTGCAGACTCACCCAGCAGCGAGCATAGGTTAACCCAGGGGGAGGCAGGCGCAGACACACCCAGTAGTGGGGAGATCCCATCCCTTGGGGGAGGAATGGGCAGACTTACCCAGTAGCGGGCAGAGCCCAACCCAGGGGGAGGCAGGCGCAGACTCACCCAGCAGCAAAAAGAGCCCAACTTAGGGGAGAGGCAAGGACGTACTGACTGAAGCGAACTGAGACCAACACAAGCTGAGGCATGCGCAGACTCACTCAGTAGCGAGCAGCGCCTAACCTCGGGGAAGGCAGGGGCAGACTCACTCAGTAGCGAGCAGCGCCTAACCCCGGGGAAGGCAGGGGCAGACTCACTCAGTAGCGAGCAGCGCCTAACCTCGGGCAAGGCAGGTGCAGACTCACCCAGGAGCGAGCATGGCACAACCCAGGGAGATGTGGGCGGGGACTCACCCAGAAGAGAACAGAGCCCAACCCAGCGGGAGGCAGGCGCAGACTCCCCCAGCAGCGAGCAAAGCTCAACCCAGGGGGAGGCATGCGCAGACTCACTCAGTAGTGAGCAGCGTCTAGCCTCGGGGAAGGCAGGCGCAGACTCACCCAGGAGCGAGCAGCGCACAACCCAGGGGAAGGCATGCACAGACTCACCCAGCAACGAGCACAGCTCAACCCAGGGGGAGGCATGTGCAGACTCACCCAGTAGCGGGCACAGCCCAACCCGGGGGGGAGGAATGCGCAGACTCACCCAGTAGCGGGCAGAGCCCAACCCAGGGGGAGGCAGGCGCAGATTCACCCAGCAGCAAAAAGGGCCCAACTTAGGGGAAAGGCAGCGGTGTACTGACCCTGAAGCGAACATAGACTTACACAGGGTTAAGCATGCACAGACTCACCCAGTAGCGAGGAGCGCCTAACCTAAAGGGAGGCAGGCGCAGACTCACCCAGAAGCGAGCAGCGCACAACCCAGGGAGAGTTTGGCGGGGACTCACCCAGAAGAGAACAGAGCCCAACCCAGTGGGAGGCAGGCACAGACTCACCCAGAAGTGAGCAGCGCCTAACCTCGGTGGAGACAGGGGCACACTCACCCAGGAGCGAGCAGCGCACAACCCAGGGAGAGGTTGTCGGGGACTCACCCAGAAGAGAACAGAGCCCAACCCTGTGGGAGGCAGGCGCAGACTCACCCAGCAGCGAGCATAGCTTAACCCAGGGGGAGGCAGGCGCAGACTCACCCAGTAGCAGGCAGAGCCCAACCCTGGAGGAAGGAATGTGCAGACTCACCCAGTAGCGGGCAGAGCCCAACCCAGGGGGAGGCAGGCACAGATTCACCCAGCAGCAGAAAGAGCCCAACTTAGTGGAGAGGCAAGCGCGGACTGATCCTGAAGCGAACTGAGACCATCACAGGGTGAGGCATGCGTAAACTCACCCAGTAGCGAGCAGCGCCTAACCTCGGGGGAGGCAAACGCAGACTCACCCAGAAGCGAGCAGTGCACAACCCAGGGAGAGGTTGGCAGAGACTCACCCAGAAGAGATCAGAGCCCAACCCAGCGGAAGGCAGGCGGGGATTCACCCAGAAAAGAACAGAGCCCAATCCAGCGAGAGGCAGGCACAGACTAAACCAGCAGCTCAACCCAGGGGGAGGCATACGCAGACTCACCCAGTAGCGGGCAGAGCCCAACCCAGGGGGAAGGCAGGCGCAGACACACCCAGAAGTGAGCAGAGCCCAACCAAGATAGACTCAGGCAAGGACTCACCCAGAAGTGTGCAGAGCCTGCCCTCGAGGGAGGCAGGCCCAACTTACCCAGTAGCAAGAACAGCCCAACCCAGGGGGAGGCATGCGCAGACACACCCAGCAGCGGGCAGAGCCCAAACTTGGGCGGAGGAATGGGCAGACTCACCCAGTAGCGGGCAGAGCCCAACCCAGGGGGGAGGAATGCGCAGACTCACCCAGAAGCGAGCAGCGCACAACCCAGGGAGAGGTTGGCGGGGACTCACCCAGAAGAGAACAGAGCACAACCCAGGGGGAGGCAGGCGCTGACTCACCCAGTAGCGGGCAGAGCCAAACCCTGGGGGGAGGAATGCCCAGACTCACCCAGTAGCGGGCAGAGCCCAACCCAGGGGGAGGCAGGCGCAGATTATCCGAGCAGCAAGCAAAGCTCAACCCAGGGGGCGAGGTATGTGCGGACTCACCCAGTAGCAAGCAGCGCCTAACCTTAGGGGAGGCAGGCGCAGACTCACCCAGAAGCGAGCAGTGCACAACCCAGGGAGAGGTTGGCAGGGACTCACCCAGAAGAGAACAGAGACCATACTAGAAGGAAGAAGGCACAGACTCACCAGAAGTGAGCAGAGCCCTACCAAGAGGGAGACAGGCGGGGACTCACCCAGAAGTGTGCAGAACCTAACCTAGAGGGAGGCAAGCACAGACTTAACCAGTAGCAAGAACAACCCAACCCAGGGAGAGGCAGGCACAGACTCACTGAGCAGCAAGCAAATCTCAACGCAGGGGAGGCATGTGCAGACTCGCCCAGTAGCGGGCAGACCCCAACCTAGGGGGAGGCATGCGCAGACTCACAAAGTAGCGGGCAGAGCCCAACCCTGGGGGGAGGAATGGGCAGACTCACCCAGTAGCGGGCAGAGCTCAACCCAGGGGGAGGCAGGCGCAGACTCAACCAACAGCAAAAAAGAGCCCAACTTAGGGGAGAGGCAACCGTGGACTGACCCTGAAGCGACCTGAGACCAACACAGGGTGAGGCATGCGTAAACTCACCCATTAGCGAGCAGCGCCTAACCTCGGGGGAGGCACACGCAGACTCACCCAGATGCGAGCAGTGCACAACCCAGGGAGAGGTTGGCAGAGACTCACCCAGTAGAGATCAGAGCCCAACCCAGCGGGAGGCAGGCGGGGATTCACCCAGAAAAGAACAGAGCCCAATCCAGGGAGAGGCAGGCGCAGACTCACCCAGCAGCGAGCACAGCTCAACCCAGGGGGAGGCATAGGCAGACTCACCCAGTAGCGGGCAGAGCCCAACCCAGGGGGAAGGCAGGCGCAGACACACCCAGAAGTGAGCAGAGCCCAACCAATATGGAGTCAGGCAGGGACTCACCCAGAAGTGTGCAGAGCCTAACCTCAAAGGAGGCAGGCACAACTTACCCAGTAGCAAGAACAGCCCAACCCAGGGGGAGGCATGCGCAGACACACCCAGTAGGGGGCAGAGCCCAACCCAGGGGGGAGGAATGCGCAGACACACCCAGTAGTGGGCAGAGCCCAACCCAAGGGAGGCAGGCGCAGATTCACCCAGAAGCAAGCAAAGCTCAACCCAGGGAGAGGTATGTGCAGACTCACCCAGAAGCAAGCAGCGCCTAACCTCAGGGAAGGCAGGCGCAGACTCACCCAGAAGCGAGCAGCGCACAACCCAGGGAGAGGTTGGCGGGGACTCACCCAGAAGAGAACAGAGACCAACCCAGCAGGAAGCAGGCACAGACTTACCCAGTACCAAGAACAGCCCAACCCAGGGTTAGGCAGGCGCAGACTCACCCAGAAGCGAGCAGCGCACAACCCAGGGAGAGGTTGGCGGGGACTCACCCAGTAGCGGGCAGAGCCCAACCCTGGGGGGAGGAATGCGCAGACTCACCCAGTAGCGGGCAGAGCCCAACCCAGGGAGAGGCAGGCGCAGATTCACCCAGCAGCGAAAAGAGCCCAACTTAGGGGAGAGGCAGCGGCGTACTGACCCTAAAGCGAACATAGACTTACACAGGGTTAAGCATGCGCAGACTCACCCAGTAGCAAGCAGCGCCTAACCCAGGGGAGGCAGGCGCAGACTGATCCAGAAGCGAGCAGCGCACAACCCAGAGAGAGTTTGGCGGGGACTCACCCAGAAGAGAACCAAGCCCAACCAAGCGGGAGGCAGGTGCCCACTCACCCAGTAGCGAGCAGCGCACAACCCAGGGAGAGGATGGCGGGGACTTATCCAGAAGAGAACAGAGCCCAATCCAGCGGGAGGCAGGCGCAGATTCTCCCCGCAGCAAGCATAGCTCAACCCAGGGAGAGGAATACGCAGACTCACCCAGTAGCTGGCAGAGCCCAACCCAAGGGGAGGCAGGCGAAGACTCACCGAGCAGCGGAAAGAGCCCAACTTAGGCAAGCGCGTACTGACCCTGAAGCGAACTGAGACCAACACAGGGTGAGGCATGCGCAGACTCACCCAGTAGCGAGCAGCACCTAACCTCAGGGGAGGCAGGCGCAGACTCACACAGAAGCTAGCAGCGCACAACCCAGGGAGAGGTTGGCAAAGACTCACCCAGAAGAGAAAAGAGCCCAACCCAGCGGGAGGCAGGCGGGGACTCACTCATAAAAGAACGGAGCCCAATCCAGCGAGAGGCAGGCGCGGACTCACCCAAAAGCGAGCACAACTCAACCCAAGGGGAGGCATACGCAGACTCACCCAGTAGCGGGCAGAGCCCAACCCAGGGGCAGGCAGGCGCAGACACACCCAGAAGTGAGCAGAGCCCAACCAAGAGGGAGGCAGGCACAATTTACCTAGTAGCAAGAACAGCCCAACCCAGCGGGAGGCAGGCGCAGACTCACCTAGTAGCGGGCAGAGCCCAACCCTGGGGGGAGGAATGCGCAGACTCACCCAGTAGCGGGCAGAGCCCAATCCAGGGGGAGGCAGGCGCAGATTCACTCAGCAGCAAGCAAAGCTCAACCCAGGGGGAGATATGTGCAGACTCACCCAGTAGCAAGAAGCGCCTAACCTAACGGGAGGCAGGCGCAGACTCACTCAGAAGCGAGCAGCGCACAACCCAGGGACAGGTTGGCGGGGACTCACCCAGCAGCGAGCAAAGCTCAACCCAGGGGGAGGCATGTGCAGACTCACCCAGAAGCGAGCAGTGCGCAACCCAGGGAGAGGTTGGCAGCGACTCACCCAGAAGAGAACAGAGCCCATACTAGCAGGAAGCAGGCACAGACTCACCAGAAGTGAGCAGAGCCCTACCAAGAGGTGGGGACTCACCCAGAAGTGTGCAGAGCCTAACCTAGAGGGAGGCAAGCACAGACTTAACCAGTAGCAAGAACAGCCCAACCCAGGAAGAGGCAGGCACAGACTCACTCAGCAGCAAGAAAAACTCAACCCAGGCCGAGGCTTGTGCAGAATCACCCTGTAGCGGGCAGAGCCCAACCCAGGGGGAGGCATGCGCAGACTCACCCAGTAGCGGGCAGAGCCCAGCCCTGGGGGGAGGAATGCGCAGACTCACCCAGTAGCAGGCAGAGCCCAACCCAGGGGGAGGCAGGCGCAGACTCACAACACAGCAAAAAAGAGCCCAACTTAGCGGAGAGGCAAGCACGTACTGACTCTGGAGCAAACTGAGACCAATCCGGGGGGAGGCAGGCACAGATTCACCCAGCAGCGAAAAGAGCCCAACTTAGGGGAAAGGCAGCGGTGTACAGACCCTGAAGCGAACATAGACTTACACAGGGTTAAGCATGCACAGACTCACCCAGTAGCGAGCAGCGCCTAACCTAGGGGAGGCAGGCGCAGAGTCACCCAGAAGCGAGCAGCGCACAACCCAGGGAGAGTTTGGCGAGGACTCACCCAGAAGAGAACAGAGCCCAACCCAGTGGGAGGCAGGCACAGACTCACCCAGAAGTGAGCAGCGCCTAACCTCGGGGGAGGCAGGGGCACACTCACCCAGGAGCGAGCAGCGTACAACCCAGGGAGAGGTTGTCGGGGACTCACCCAGAAGAGAACAGAGCCCAACCCTGTGGGAGGCAGGCGCAGACTCACCCAGCAACGAGCATAGCTTAACCCAGGGGGAGGCAGGCGCAGACTCACCCAGTAGCGGGCAGAGCCCAACCCTGGAGGAAGGAATGTGCAGACTCACCCAGTAGGGGGCAGAGCCCAACCCAGGGGAGGCAGGCACAGATTCACCCAGCAGCAAAAAGAGCCCAACTTAGGGGAGAGGCAAGCACGGACTGACCCTGAAGCAAACTGAGACCATCACAGGGTGAGGCATGCGTAAACTCACCCAGTAGCGAGCAGCGCCTAACCTCGGGGGAGGCACACACAGACTCACCCAGAAGCGAGCAGTGCACAACCCAGGGAGAGGTTGGCAGAGACTGACCCAGAAGAGATCAGAGCCCAACCCAGCGGGAGGCAGGCGGGGGTTCACCCAGAAAAGAACAGAGCCCAATCCAGCGAGTGGCAGGCACAGACTCAACCAGCAGCTCAACCCAGGGGGAGGCATACGCAGACTCACCCAGTAGCGGGCAGAGCCCAACCCAGGGGGAAGGCAGGCGCAGACACACCCAGAAGTGAGCAGAGCCCAACCAAGATAGAGTCAGGGAAGGACTCACCCAGAAGTGTGCAGAGCCTAACCTCGAGGGAGGCAGGCACAACTTACCCAGTAGCAAGAACAGCCCAACCCAGGGGGAGGCATGCGCAGACACACCCAGTAGCGGGCAGAGCCCAACCCTGGGCGGAGAAATGGGCAGACTCACCCAGTAGCGGGCAGAGCCCAACCCAGGGGGGAGGGATGCGCAGACTCACCCAGAAGCGAGCAGCGCACAACCCAGGGAGAGGTTGGCGGGGACTCACCCAGAAGAGAACAGAGCACAACCCAGGGGGAGGCAGGCGCTGACTCACCCAGTAGCGGGCAGAGACCAACCCTGGGGGGAGGAATGTGCAGACTCACCCAGTAGCCGGCAGAGCCAAACCCAGAGGGAAGCAGGCGCAGACTCACCCAACAGCAAAAAA
Source organism: Lissotriton helveticus (assembly GCF_964261635.1). Classification (NCBI taxonomy): domain Eukaryota; kingdom Metazoa; phylum Chordata; class Amphibia; order Caudata; family Salamandridae; genus Lissotriton; species Lissotriton helveticus. The sequence goes on from NC_136071.1 coordinate 148,185,773, forward strand.
GAGCCCAACTTAGGGGAGAGGCAAGCGCGGACTGACCCTGAAACTAACTGAGACCAACACAGGGTGAGGCATGCGTAAACTCACCCAGTAGCGAGCAGGGCCTAACCTCGGGGGAGGCACACGCAGACTCACCCTGAAGCGAGCAGTGCACAACCAAGGGAGAGGTTGGCAGAGACTCACCCAGAAGAGATCAGAGCCCAACCCAGCGGGAGGCAGGCGGGGATTCACCCAGAAAAGAACAGAGCCCAATCCAGCGAGAGGCAGGCGCAGACTCACCCAGCAGCGAGCACAGCTCAACCCAGGGGGAGGCATACGCAGACACACCCAGAAGTGTGCAGAGCCTAACCTCAAAGGAGGCAGGCACAACTTACCCAGTAGCAAAAACAGCCCAACCCAGAGGAAGGCATGCGCAGACACAACCAGTAGCGGGCAGAGCCCAACCCAGGGGGGAGGAATGCGCAGACTCACCCAGTAGCGGGCAGAGCCCAACCCAAGGGAGGCAGGCGCAGATTCACCCAGAAGCAAGCAAAGCTCAACCCAGGGAGAGGTATGTGCAGACTCACCCAGTAGCAAGCAGCGCCTAACCTCAGGGTTAGGCAGGCGCAGACTCACCCAGAAGCGAGCAGCGCACAACCCAGGGAGAGGTTGGCGGGGACTCACCTAGAAGAGAATAGAGCCCAATCCAGCGGGAGGCAGGCGCAAACTCACCCCGCAGCAAGCATAGCTCAACCCAGGGAGAGGCAGGCGCAGACTCACCGAGCAGCGGAAAGAGCCCAACTTAGGGGATAGGCAAGCGCGTACTGACCCTGAAGCGAACTGAGACCAACACAGGGTGAGGCATGCGCAGACTCACCCAGTAGCGAGCAGCGCCTAACCTCGGGGGAGGCAGGCGCAGACTCACACAGAAGCTAGCAGCGCACAACCCAGAGGAGAGGATGGGGGGACTCACCCAGAAGTGAACAGAGCCCAACCAAGAGGGAGGCAGGTGGGGACTCACCCAGAAGTGTGCATAGCCTAACCTAGAGGGAGGCAGGCACAACTTACGCAGTAGCAAGAACAGTCCAACCAAGGGGGAAGCAGGCGCAGACTCACCCAGCAGCGAGGAAAGCTCAACCCAGGGGGAGGCATGCGTATTCTTAGCCAGTAGCAAACAGAGCCCATCCCTGGGGGGAGGAATGCGCAGTCTCACCCAGCAGCGAGCATAGCTTAACCCAGGGGGAGGCAGGCGCAGACACACCCAGTAGTGGGGAGATCCCATCCCTTGGGGGAGGAATGCGCAGACTCACCCAGTAGCGGGCAGATCCCAACCCAGGGGGAGGCAGGCGCAGACTCACCCAGCAGCAAAAAGAGCCCAACTTAGGGGAGAGGCAAGGACGTACTGACTGAAGCGAACTGAGACCAACACAAGCTGAGGCATGCGCAGACTCACTCAGTAGCGAGCAGCGCCTAACCTCGGGGGAGGCAGGCGTAGACTCACCCAGTAGCCAGCAGCGCCTAACCTCGGGGGAGGCAGGGGCACACTCACCCAGGAGCGAGCTGCGCACAACCCAGGGAGAGGTTGTCGGGGACTCACCCAGAAGAGAACAGAGCCCAACCCTGTGGGAGGCAGGCGCAGACTCACCCTGCATCAAAAAGAGCCCAACTTAGGGGCGAGGCAAGCGCGTATGGACCCTGAAGCGAACTGAGACCAACACAGTGTGAGGCATGCGCAGACTCACCCAGTAGCAAGCAGCGTCTAACCTCGGGGGAGGCAGGCGCAGACTCCCCCAGTAGCCAGCAGCGCCTAACCTCGGGGGAGGCAGGGGCACACTCACCCAGCAGCGAGCATAGCTTAACCCAGGGGGAGGCAGGTGCAGACACACCCAGTGGTGGGGAGATCCCATCCCTGGGGGGAGGAATGCGCAGACTCACCCAGTAGCGGGCAGAGCCCAACCCAGGGGGAGGCAGGCGCAGACTCACCCAGCAGCAAAAAGAGCCCAACTTAAGGGAGAGGCAAGGACGTACTGACTGAAGCGAACTGAGACCAACACAAGCTGAGGCATGCGCAGACTCACTCAGTAGCGAGCAGCGCCTAACCTCGGGGAAGGCAGGGGCAGACTCACTCAGTAGCGAGCAGCGCCTAACCTCTGGGAAGGCAGGGGCAGACTCACTCAGTAGCGAGCAGCGCCTAACCTCGGGGAAGGCAGGTGCAGACTCACCCAGGAGCGAGCATGGCAAAACCCAGGGAGATGTGGGCGGGGACTCACCCAGAAGAGAACAGAGCCCAACCCAGCGGGAGGCAGGCGCAGACTCACTCAGTAGCGAGCAGCGGCTAACCTCAGGGGAGGGAGGCGCAGACTCACCCAGAAGCGAGCAGTGCACAACCCAAGGAGAAGCAGGCGCAGACTCACCCAGCAGCGAGCAAAGCTCAGCCAAGGGGAAGGCATGCGCAGACTCACCCATAGCGGGCAGAGCACAACCCTGGGGGGAGGGAACTGCGCAGATTCACCCAGTAGCGGGCAGAGCCTAACCCAGGGGGAGGCAGGCACAGACTCACCCAGCAGCGAGCAAAGCTCAACCTAGGGGGAGGCATGTGCAGACTCACCCAGAAGCGAGCAGTGCGCAACCCAGAGAGAGGTTGGCAGGGACTCACCCAGAAGAGAACAGAGCCCATACCAGCAGGAAGCAGGCACAGACTCACCAGAAGTGAGCAGAGCCCTACCAAGAGGAAGACAGGCGAGGACTCACCCAGAAGTGTGCAGAGCCTAACCTAGAGGGAGGCAAGCGCTGACTCACCTAATAGCGGGCAGAGCCCAACCCTGGGGGGAGGAATGCGCAGACTCACCCAGTAGCGGGCAGAGCCCAACCCAGGGGGAGGCAGGCGCAGATTCACCCAGCAGCAAGCAAAGCTCAACCCAGGGGGAGATATGTGCAGACTCACCCAGTAGCGAGCAGCGCCTAACCTCTGGGAAGGCAGGTGCAGACTCACCCAGGAGCGAGCATGGCAAAACCCAGGGAGATGTGGGCGGGGACTCACCCAGAAGAGAACAGAGCCCAACCCAGCGGGAGGCAGGCGCAGACTCACTCAGTAGTGAGCAGCGTCTAGCCTCGGGGAAGGCAGGCGCAGACTCACCCAGGAGCGAGCAGCGCACAACCCAGGGGGAGGCATGCACAGACTCACCCAGCAACGAGCACAGCTCAACCCAGGGGGAGGCATGCGCAGACTCGCCCAGTAGCGGGCAGAGCCCAACCCTGGGGGGAGGAATGCGCAGAGTCACCCAGTAGCGGGCAGAGCCCAACCCGGGGGGAGGCAGGCGCAGATTCACCCAGCAGCGAAAATAACCCAACTTAAGGGAAAGGCAGCGGTGTACTGACCCTGAAGCGAACATAGACTTACACAGGGTTAAGCATGCACAGACTCACCCAGAAGCGAGCAGTGCACAACCCAAGGAGAAGCAGGCGCAGACTCACCCAGCAGCGAGCAAAGCTCAACCAAGGGGGAGGCATGCGCAGACTCACCCATAGCGGGCAGAGCACAACCCTGGGGGGAGGGGACTGCGCAGATTCACCCTGTAGCGGGCAGAGCCCAACCGAGGGGTAGGCAGGCACAGACTCACCCAGCAGCGAGCAAAGCTCAACCCAGGGGGAGGCATGTGCAGACTCACCTAGTAGCGGGCAGAGCCCAACCCTGGGGGGGAGGAATGCGCAGACTCACCCAGTAGCGGGCAGAGCCCAACCCAGGGGGAGGCAGGCGCAGATTATCCCAGCAGCAAGCAAAGCTCAACCCAGGGGGAGGTATGTGCGGACTCACCCAGTAGCAAGCAGCGCCTAACCTTAGGGGAGGCAGGCGCAGACTCACCCAGAAGCGAGCAGCGCACAACCCAGGGAGAGGTTGGCGGGGACTCACCCAGAAGAGAACAGAGCCCAACCCAGGGGGAGGTAGGCACAGACTCACCGAGCAGCGAGCAAAGCTCCACCTAGGGGGAGGCATGTGCAGACTCACCCAGAAGCGAGCAGTGCACAACCCAGGGAGAGGTTGGCAGGGACTCACCCAGAAGAGAACAGAGCCCATACTAGAAGGAAGAAGTCACAGACTCCCCAGAAGTGAGCAGAGCCCTACCAAGAGGGAGACAGGCGGGGACTCACCCAGAAGTGTGCAGAGCCTAACCTAGAGGGAGGCAAGCATAGACTTAACCAGTAGCAAGAACAGCCCAACCCAGGGAGAGGCAGGCACAGACTCACCCAACAGAAAAAAAGAGCCCAACTTAGGGGAGAGGCAAGCACGTAGTGACTCTGAAGCTAACTGAGACCAACACAAGGTGAGGCATGCGCAGACTCACTCAGTAGCGAGCAGCGCCTAGCCTCGGGGAAGGCAGGCACAGACTCACCCAGGAGAGAGCAGAGCACAACCCAGGCGGAGGCTGGCACAGACTCACCCATCAGCGAGCAAAGCTCAACCCAGGGGAGGAAGGCGCAGACTGACCCAGAAGTAAAAAGAGCCCAACCCAGGGGGGAGGCAGGCAAATACAGACCCTGAAGCGAACAGAGCCAATTCGAGGGTGGGTACTCGCCCAGGAGAGAACAGAGCCCAACCTAGCGGGAGGCAGGCACAGACTCACCCAGAAGTGAGCAGAGCCAAACCAAGAGGGAGGCAGGCGGGGACTCCCCAAGAAGTGTTCAGAACCTAAACTAGAGGGAAGCAGGCACAACTTACCCAGTCGCAAGAACAGCACAACCCAGGGGGAGGCAGGTGCAGACTCACTCAGCAGCGAGTAAAGCTCAACCCAGGGGGGAGGCATGCGCAGACTCACCCAGTAGCAGACAGAGCCCAACCCAGGGGGAGGCAGGCGCAGACCCACCCAGTAGCGGGCAGAGCCCAACCTCAGGGGAGGCAGCCGCAAACTCACCCAGCAGTGAAAAGAGCCCAACTTAGGGGAGAGGCAAGCGTGTACTGACCCTGAAGCTAACGGAGACCAACACAGGGTGAGGCATGCACAGACTCACCCAGTTTCAGCAGCGCACAACCCAGGGAGAGGTTGGCGGGTACTCACCCAGAAGAGAATAGAGCCCAACCCAGCGGGAGGCAGGCACAGACTCACCCAGAAGTGAGGAGAGTCCAACCTAGAGGGAGACAGGCACAGACTCACCCAGAAGCGAGCAGACCCCAACCTAGAGAGAGGCAGGCACAGACTCACCAAGAAGCAAGCAGAGTCCAACCAAGGGGGATGCAGGTGTGGACTCACTAAGTAGCGGGCAGAGCCCAACCCAGGGGGAGGCAGGCATTGGCTCACCCAGAAAAAGGCAGAGCCCAATCCATGGGGAGGTTGGCAGGGTCTTACCCAGAAGTGAGTAGAGCCTGACTTAGAGGGAGTTCGGTACAGACTCACCCAGTAGCAATAACAGCCCAACCAAGGGGGAGGCAGACGCAAACTCACCAAGTAGCGGGTAAAGCCCAACCTAGGGGGAGGCATGCGCAGAATGACCCAGAACCCTAATAGAGCCCGATTCAGGGAGAGGTTGGCAGGGACTCACCCGGAAGTGTGCAGAGCCTAACCTAGAGGCAGGCAGGCACAGACTTACCCAGGAGCAAAAACAGCCCAACCAAGGGCGAGGCAGACGCAGACTCACCCAGCAGCAAGCAAAGCTCAACCCAGGAGGAGGCATGCGCAGGCTCACCCAGTAGCGGGCAGAGCCCAACCCAGGGGGAGGAATGCGCAGACTCACCCAGTAGCGGGCAGAGCCTAACCCAGGGGAGGCAGGCTCAGACTCATTCAGAAGCAGACCAAGCCCATCCCAGGGGGAGGTTGGCGGGGACTCACCCAGAAGCGAACAGAGCCCAACCCAGGGGGAGGGAGGCACGGACTCATCCAGAAGTGAGCAGAGCCCAACCCAGAGGGAGGCAGGCGGAGCTTCCCCCAGAAGCGAGCAGCCCCCAACTAAGGGGAGGCACGTGCGGACTAACCCAGAAGGGAGCGGAGCCTAACCTAGGGGGAGGCAGTCGCAGACTCACCCAGAAGCTAGCAGACCCCATCCTAGAGAGAGGCAGGTACAGACTCACCCAAAAGCAAGCAGAGCCCATCCCAGGGGGATGCAGGCGTGGACTCACTAAGTAGCGGGCAGAGTTCAACCCAGGGGGAGGCAGGCGTTGGCTCACACAGCAGCAAGAACAGCTCAACCCAGTTGGAGGCAGGCACGGTCTCACCCAGTAGCAAGAACAGCCCAACCCAGTGGAAGGTAGGCGCAGACTCACCCAGAAGGGAGCAGAGCCTAACCTAGGGAAAGGGAGGTGCAGACTCACCCAGAAGTGAGCAGAGTACAAACCAGTGGGAGGCAGGCACAGACTCACCCAGAAGTGAGCAGAGCCTAACCTAGAGGGAGGCAGGCACAGACTCACCCGGAAGCGAACATAGCCCATCCCAGGGGGAGGCAGGAACTGACTCACCCAGTAGCGGGCAGAGCCCACCCCAGGGGGAGGCAGGCACAGACTCACCCAGTAGAGAGCAGAGCCCAACCCAGGGGGAGGCTGGCACAGACTCACCCAGCAGCGAGCAAAGCTCAACCCAGGGGGAGGAAGGCGCAGACTGACCCAGAAGCAAAAAGAGCCCAACCCAGGGGGGAGGCGGGCAAATACAGAGCCTAAAGCGAACAGAGCCAATTCGTGGGGGAGGCAGGCACGGATTCCCCCAGGAGCTAACAGAGCCCAACATAGAGAGAGGCAGGCGCACACTCGCACTGAAGCGAGCAGCGTCTAACCTAGGAGAGGCAGGTGCAGACTCACTCAGAAGCGAGCAGAGCCCAACTCAGGGGGAGGCTTGCAGAGACTCACCCAGAACCGAGCAGTGCCTAACCTAGGGGAGGCAGGCGCAGACTCACTCAGAAGCGAGCAGAGCCCCACTCAGGGGAAGGCTGGCAGAGACTCACCCAGAAGTGAGCAGAGTCTAACCTAGAGGGAGGCAGGCACGGTCTCACCCAGTAGCAAGACCAGCCCAACCCAGGGAAAGGCAGGCGCAGACTCACCCAGAAGCGAGCAGAGCCCAACCTAGGGGGAGGCAGGCGGAGATTCCCCCAGAAGTGAACAGAGCCCAGCCCAGGGGGAGGCAGGCACAGACTCACCCATAAGTGATCAGAGCCTAACCCCACAAGCAGAAGCAGGCATATCGTCTCTCACAAGCAGAGGCAGGCATACCATCCCTCACAAGCAGAGGCAGGCATGTCGTCCCTCACAAGCAGAGGCATGCATATCAATTCTCACAAGCAGAGGCAAGCATATCTTCCCTCACAAGCAGAGGTAGGCATATCTTCCCTCACAAGCAGAGGCAGGCATACCATCCCTCCCAAGCAGAGGCAGGCATACCATCCCTCCCAAGCAGAGGCAGGCATAGCATCCCTCCCAAGCAGAGGCAGGCACACCATCCCTCCCAAGCAGGAGCAGGCATATCATCCTCTGTGTCTCAACGAAACTAAAACAGTATTCCTTTAAAACTGTGCCTAAAAATATTATATTTCAAAACATTCTTTCCTTTATAGTTATTCTTTCCTGTATTCATTATTAATGGCAGCTGACAAGAAAGAAAATGTGCTCTGGTGCCTACAAAATTAATTCAATGATTAAAATGTGAGCTCCTTAGAAAGCGGGAGAGAACTTTGTCAAGCTGTAAAATCAGCACTTATTGAACATTGTAAAGTCCACTTCATGTCCAGCGTCTTATACATAAGGAACACCATGTCAAAATGTTCCATTTAATCCTGGAAATCCAATTACTGTGAAGTGCCAAATGCTGTCGCCCCATCTGCACTGCAGATACATTCACAGATATCGCACTTGAAGCAGTGGCTTTCATACTGTTCAAATTCAGAAACCTGAAGCAATAAGAGTCAAAGGTAACAGGTCCATGAAAACCGTATTAGTATCAAAGGGAAAAACTGGCTACTTTTATTTACATTTCGTTTACTTTCAGAATCCAATACTGGAAGTATTACATCCTGGTCCTCACCAGCAATTCTCTTGAATAAAAAATATACATGCACTCCGGATCTGCCAGCACATTTCTGAGAAGATCAGAGAAGGGAGAAGAGAAAAGATACTCAGCCTCTCCTGCCATGTCCCACTCTTGAACCTCACAAAATAACCAAACTATGTGATAAAAATATAACCCCACAGAGACCTTCTCCTGCAAGATGGCTATACCCTGACTTCTAACCCACCTTGGTTGACGCACTCACAACGCTTCTGATCTACTCCGGCACCTCCTGCTCAAGCCGCTATTCGCATGCCAACCTTACTCAACCAATACCAAGTCTCCTCATCAGTCACTTCTTCATCCACAACCATTCTTTGAAATCTTCACTTACCACAGCGATTCGTTTGTCTACTCCAGGGGTCTCCAACCTTTCTTGCAACAAGAGCTACTTGTGATCAGTAAAAATCATCATGAGCTACTGAAGTCCAAGAAACTTGCACATTGTGACCAGGCACCCCCTTGCTCAGCTTCATTGACTTTAAACCTAATGTCCATGGAGCAAAATACTATGGTTTGAACAAAATACTGTGACTGGAGGCCCTAAGACAGGGCTGCCAGTGAGAGCATGGTCTATGGGGATATATGGACGCGTGTGTGAATGAAAGGGATATAACTGTATGACTGACTGAGAGCCTGTCATATGTATTTGTGCCACAGGACCTTTCACCATATGTCGCACCATTACATGGACAACACAAACATACAACCATTTGTTTTTAAAATGGGAGGAATTTAAAAATGCAGAAAAATACTCTGCAAAAATGTTCAGTATATGGAAAATGTTTCTACACTTTAAATTTCTCCCATAAAAAAAACGGCTTTATTTTGCAGTTATAAATATAGCAGCTTTGTTGAGAGCAAGATGCCTCTGTGTAAATGGGACACTTTGAAATGGGAGAAAATTCAACTGAGGCGTCAACTTTATGTTTTTATCCATTCCATAAAACTCATCATTTAAATTTTCTTCTGTTTCAAAGGGCTGCATTCATAAACAGCAGGCATTTTGCTCCCAGCGGCCTGTAGAAATGATGCTGCATTTATAACAGAAAAATTCAGGCATTTATTTGAAATGGGAGGAATTTAAAGTGAAGAAACATGCTTCGCAAAACAAACACTTAATAGGCTTAATTGAAAGTAGAGAAAAAAAATTAAGACTTATTGTTTCATAGGAACATTTTGTCTTCACTTCAAATTCTTACCATTTAAAACAAATGACTTTTTCAGTTCTAAATATGGCACTATGTCTACCAACCACTTGGAGCAAGGTGCCTGCTATTTGCAAATGCCACTTTGAAATGGGAGAAAAATAAAATAGAGTTAACTTAATCATTAACTTAACGCTTCATTTTAACTTTCTGCCATTTAAAAGCATTCAGAAACATCATTTTGTTCTCACACTCCAATATTGAGTTGACAGGGACTTTTATTTAAGACTGAAATATCTCAGTGCTTCAGTTCTTTACCACTGTAGCCCACCGGGTCATAATTCTGATTGAGCACTTCTTATTATCAAGCTCTGCTAGCTGTAGCCTGATAATAATGCAAAACACATACATCCTTTCCTAAACTTTCAAAGGAAAACATAACACTTATATATTGCAGTTCTTAGTTCAAAATAAACTCAAGGCTAGGAGCTACTCTGGATCGACTGGCGGAGACACCTTGTCCACTGTGAAGGATTTACGACTCACCTCGTGTTAAGCTTCTCATACAGTGGCTCATCTGCATATGGTGGTACCCCCAACTAGGCAGACTCACTAAATTGTTTAGTTATTGGCTCAATTCCCATTGTGCTCTAGATTAAAATGGGACTTTGCTTTTTCCATTGGGGTTCCCTTTCAGTTTATTTACCACACTTTAATTAATTCTTGTGTTGTTTTTAAAACTAATGTTTAGGAGACCTCACTGAGTTATGGAGATACTAGACCAAAGAATGGTGATGATAAACGAGGCAGGGAGACCCGAGGCAAAAATACTCTAATGCTATGCACAGCCTGACATGTGACTGAACTCTCTCAATTCCTTTCTACCAAGCTTTTATCCAAGCAAAGGGAAACTGGCGGCCTGGGCTACACCAGGCATTATAATGAGTTAGCACTCAAATAGATAGCTTTCTTCCTCTCTGGAAGGAAACAATGAGTCAGGCTCTCGCCATTCACATCAGAACCCAAGGACCTCATCTGCAGAGTCCTACAGGGATCATCACTCAACCCCACACTTTTCAAAACATAGCCAACTACTCTGACAACCATCATCAGATCCCACGGAATCAACATAATCTACGATGACGCCACCGAGCTAATTTTTTCCCTATCAGCTGACACCATGACCACACAGACACGCTTCAAGCAATACATGATCAGCACGGCCAATTGGATGAGAGAAAACTGCCTCAAACTCAACACCGACAAAACTGAAGTGCTGATCTTTGAGAATAACAACTTACCTTGGGACTCCATCTGGTGGCCCGCTGATCTGAACCCACACCCAAACCCAACAGGCCATGCTAGGAACCTAGGCTTCATCCTGGACAACAACCTCACCATGAAGTCCCAAGTCTAACGCTGTCATCTCTTCATGCTTCCACATCCTCAACATATTACAAAAAGTTTTCAAGAGGCTCCCACTGGGCACCAGACATTCTATCTTGCAGGTCCTAATCATAAGCAAACTGGAGCATGGTAACAACCTCTACACCACCACCAGACTCGTCCTCCTGCGTCAAAGCCACACCACACCACTTCTCAGAGAGCTCCACTGGCTCCCCATCCAGAAGTGTCTGCCAGTTCAAACTTCTCACACATGCATTCAAATCACTACACAACATGGGACATGCACACCTCAATGACCGTCTTCACTTCCACCAACCCACCAGACAACTTCGCTCAACATCACTCTCACTCACTCATGCACACACCACATCCACAGAACAGGTGGTTGATCATTGCCCGAACAAGCCGCCAAATCTTGGAATGACCTCACCCAACATATAAGAGCCTCCTCCTCACTTCTCGAATATCACAAGAAGCTAAAGATCTAGCTATTCAATTTGTCTTCCTGCGGGACCATCAAGCCTCACCTCACACCTACACTCACCTAATCAGCACCTGGATATTCTCTGGGGGGACAAGCAGCGCTCTACAAATCCACCTTACATTACCCACTCTTCCCCAGCAGCTGACAAATATGCACCAGTCAGGGGGATGGCAGGTTTCAAAACAGGCGAGTTTGCCTCTACATTTCGGGTACCGTTTCCTGTTTGGGATGAGGTGTGTTAGTACACAAATATATACCCGACAACTACACCCTAATGATTCGCGTTGTTCACCCAAGAACAATCTCAACATTATACAAAACTGCTAACTTCCTACACGAGGATGGAGACCGATTCGCGGTGGAGGGCCTCTGAGTAGAATCGCTCCAACACAGCCTGGTTTCAAGTTCCTCTGCCGCTCAACCACTTAGTAACACATCAATAAGCACAGCAGGTCATCCCCAACCCTTAACATGCTCAATGAAACTACGCAGTAATGCTCTGTAGCGAGAGGATGAGGTGCTTGATAACTTCACCAACCAGAGAATTGTGTCTGAATCCCTACAGTCCCTCTCAATTTGTGTGAAACTGGGCAAATCGCTTTATCTCTGCAATTAAGAATGCCCTCAAGCAATTAATTTTGCAGTGTGTGCTTTATATGAAAATTCATAAATAATGAACAGTCTGCTCGGGACCCAAGTGGCACAAGGGCATATGCAAAAAGGAAAGCACTAGGAGTCATCAGTGACTGATATGCTTTTTTTTTTATGTTCCAGCGTGTATTCATTATTTTGATTATGTATGAGAGTAAACCATGGAAAGGAGATCTAGGGACCTGATTCACAAAGGGCCTCCACACTCATGGCGAAGGCCCCGCAGGCGTGGGGGAGTCTCATTGCGGAGATTCAGCCCCGAGTGCAGAGACTCCCCCACAACTGCGGGGCCTCCATTTCTAGCTGCATTTATACATTTGAAACAGTTTTCTAGATCTTTAATATCATGAATACAAAATTGGGAAATTCAAAAGCAATGATCCAACAAACTGTATCAAAGCATGAAGCCAGGCTAAAATATGGGTCCCGGCAATGCAGCCTTTCTGAGAAACGAGACACCGGCAAGAAGTGGAAAGCTAGGAAAGAATACCAACATGCAATTTCCATAGCAATGATCTGATCTACATTCATCATGAGATTCCGTCCACAGTCCAAAAACACAAAACACCTGAACATTATTAATTTCTTTTTATCTAAAACATGGCACTGACAATCATGATATGATTGGTTTTGCGGATAAGGCACTGCGGTTTAATATACTTCACTGACCTTAGCCATCTGCTCTACCTATTTTCAGAACTGGAATGAGTTTGCTTAAGTAGAGCAGCGCACAAGGACTACTTGATTGTGATAACATTTTCAGCAGCGTTGCCTAATGAAGTGTACTATATAGGGTACTTGGAGGCAGACATTTAGATACATTAAGGTTGCAATGTATTAGTGGTTAGAAGTCTAAAGAATAAGTTGTTTACCTTTGGTAACCCTCTTTCTGGTGGATACTTTATTAAACTGCACATTCCTCATCTTAGAAAACTCCCCTGGCATCAGACTAGATCTGAAAACATCTTCACTGCAGAGTTCTCGTGCTGGGATGTAGACGCAACTCATTATCTTCCAGACGCTGCTTGCTCTGCTTGTTCACTCTAGCATTCAGCGACCTTGCTCTATGGTTGGCGATTAGGAAAATGTCCTTGCGCTCCACCCAACTCCTGGGGTGCACTGCCTCCCAACACCGGACCCAGGAACCCAATCCGATTGCTGCTATACCAGACTTGTGGTGTTGTTTATAAAACTAAGAGTAGGTAGTGATGTTTTTTTTATAGGTCGCACCACTCTTTGGCATGTACCAATATTTTTTCCAAAGATTCACACCAAGAGGAATTTGGTTGTGGTGCTACTGGGTACAGATGTATCAAACTGCCCAATATGCATCAAATACAATGGTGAAACACCTCCGTTCATATAAGAAACTAATGTAGCAGAGCAGTCAACATAAGTAAATCAATGGTGATGTCGCCATGTACAATACTGTTAAAGAGCACCCCAAAATCAGAGAGTGTTGTAGAAACTTGTATTTTAGTCAGAGATACAACAGACACCTGTTTTGTGACACAAGTGACTTCCTCAAGGCTAAATGGTATAAAACTTGTCACGGTCCCGTGGGTCAAAAGGCCTGGGTAAAGAAGATATTGCTGAAAGTCACAGCCTGGAGCAGTAAGGCATCCCAGGTCTTTAAAAAATGTTCCAATGTTCAACACTGGTACATTAGTTTCTTCTGCGGTGTTGTTTGTATGAACCTAAACTAGTCTTCCCTTAATGGACAACAGGAAAGGCTTCAATGCTGGTAGAACGGCCTACAACTCCAGCATATTGCCAATGGCACATTTGGGGACACCTGATGAAGGCTGCTTGTGAGGCCAAAGGGAAGCCCTGCAAACTGAAAAGTGCTCCTGGCCTACATTAAAAATCCGAAAGTGTCTGAGCACTGCAAGACAGGTATATGAAATGTGTCCCGTAGACTCAAGGGCACCATTCAGTTTACCAGGAAGAGCAGACGGGATCTGGGCAACACTTAGCATTTTTTAATTGTCCTTCTGCAGGAAGACAGGAGGTTGAAGGTGTGAAATAGGCCTGTGGCCCCTGTCTTTCTTCAGGATGAGGGAATAGTGAGAGTAGCAACTCTCCTCTTCCTACTGTGGTACACTCTTAATGGCAGTGTAGGAGAGCAACAGGATGGACAGGTGCTTATTTGAAATTTACTTTTATGTCGGAGGAATAGTGGGAAGGGAGGTGAGAAAAGGCAGGTCAAAACCATTTTGAACAATCTGCAAGATCCAGCTGTAGGACACTATGTATCGCCAACTTTGGAGGAAATGCTGAATTCTGCCCCCACTCGTTAAGGATGCACCGATGAGGGCAAACTAAAGTGGTTTGGAGGCCATGGTAGTAGGGGTAATGAAATTGGAAGACTGGTAGCCTTGCTGGCCCACACGCTGCCTGCCAGTCATGTGTCCGAGCCCTCTAAAGGACTGGGGTGTCGAATGCATCACGGATTGGGAAGGTTGTCTCCAGCATCCTGGCATGGACTCTAAACATTGGGAACTGATGTGGGTACTGCTTTGCAGGAGTCAACAGCTCCAAAGAAGCACACTGTAGCTCTGCTGATTTAAAGTGTTCAAACACAGAGTTTGCCTCCTCTCTGAAGAGGTGGGGCCCATCAAAAGGCATATCCATTAGGGAGGTCTGTTAATCACCAGAGATTCCTATGCACCGCATACACGCATGTCTACAAAGGAGAACACTGGCCCCTAATACTCTACTTAGGCAATTAGAAGTATACTCATCTGCGTGGATAGCATATTTACCCTCATCCAGTGGTCATGTACCCTCTGGGTCACAGAGGCCCTAAAGTCTTCTGGGAATGCTGGCAAGATCTCACTGGCCATGTGTAGTGACCAAGAAGACAAACCACACTGAGGAACCAGAGTGCAGGACTAGTGGAAAAACATGTGCTTGCCAAAAGCATTAAACCTCTTAGACTAATGAGTTGGAAATGAGGTAGAAAGTAGTTTAGATTCACCTTACTGGTCACAACACGTACATTAAGGCTCTCTTGGGTGGAGTGCTGTGTGAGAAAAGCCCAGTCGCCAGGTATCGGACTGAGACGTCCAGCCACCTCCCTATTTACAGACAGGCAAGGACAAGACTTTGACCAAGTAGCCATCAAAGTTTCTGTGAGGACATCATCGAAAGGAAGTAAGAACTCATAATTGACTGGCTCCGACTGCAATATTTCGGTCAGCACATTTGTTTTGGTCTCGGTGGAGACTAACTGCAATTCTAGTGCCTCAGCCGTCCTCCGGACCACCGCTGCACTTGAGGCACTTCCCTTAGTGTCCTACTTCGGGAGTCAATTACTGTCTCAATCGAGGTTTCGAGCCGAATGGCATTCTGTAATCACCATCCATATCGAGGGAGAGCAAGCTGCACCCATCACCCTTATCACTGACATATTGTAGTTCAACCTGCTCTGGCTTAATGGAGATTCTGCTGGTAGGTGTGACATGGCAGAGGAACTAGGGTAGAGTTAGGCTGCATTATGACCCGATGCACTCATTTTGTAATGTGACATCCATCAGGGTCATGCTGAAGCCGGTTTGGGATCTGGCAATAGCATCAGCACAAGATCATCCTCTGGCACCAATGGGGTCAGTACCAGCGTTGGCGTGGCAGAGAGAGGCATGGACCTCTGGCCCGGAGTTGATGTTTGTACCATATTGGTGTGGGTACAGTAAAGATGACAGACTGCTCTGTGATGGACCCTATAGCTGTAACCTACCATGAAGCCAATTAGGTTCCACAGTGACTGAAAGCATGACAGAAGGAGCCAGAAACACACTGAAAAACTGCAGCATGGCCTTCTTGAAAACCTTGATTTGCTGATGGGGCAACAATCGCCTGGGAAATTTGGGGCACTTGGGGACCTTGTGAGTAAGTGGTTCCTTAGCTGGAGGCCTCAATCAAGTGCAACTGACACTGTGAAGCCCTGAGGTCTTCTCTTTGAAGTTGGGCGGAGAGATGGGGGTCAAGTCCCCCTTGCTTTCTTATGCTTGCACATTGATTTGGAATTACTGGATGACTTCGAGCGTGAAGGTGAACCATTTTCGAAGCCGCCTCATGACTATGTTCAAGTCTTATGACTTGGAGTGTGAGCGGGACCTACACAAAGGCTGTGTTGAACAATTAACAGAGTAAACATGAAGCTTGTGTTGGGCAGCATAGAACTTCTACCAACATCTGTTTCCCGCAATTGCGACATGTCTTGAAATAGGTCTTTTTCAGTCGGTAGATCACTCCCTATTGATAAACTGTTTAGAAGCTGTCCGAAACAAATGCTGGAAAACTGGAGAGGAACTCCAGGTCCGCGTCAGAAGGCCCAGAAAGGCACTACCATCAGCGACCAGAGGTGGTGCTTATAAGCGATTCTGTTCCATCACTCCTGGGGCATGCGCAGTCAGTGCGGAGCTGACATAATATCAACTAGTGGTGTACAGGAGTACTGCTAGGGAAACGTTTCTGTATTCACTTTGGCACATATCTAGTAGGTGATAAATCTGCAGTTAAATGTATCCATCAGCTATGGCCTGACCTTAGTCACCAAGCCATGGGGCATTTCAGTTGGGCTTGACTTTCAGGGATTTTGGATACATGCTGAAGGCATGGGGCAGGTGGTGGTTCCAAATGCATCAGCTGCTGTGCTATATTCCAGCCATGAACCAATCGGATTATTTCACTATACTGCCATATCTCAACTCTCAGACATTGCATGCATGACCTCTCCATCCCAGGCATATTCGTAAGAGCTGACTTACAACTGGAACTTTGCTTGCTGCATAACTAAGTTGCACTAGTGGTATGGACTGACAGTGCTCCTACTCAGTACTTCATCACTAGCTTAAGATGAGTTGCTCTATCCATGGAACCGCTGACACAGAAGTCATCCAAATATAGACCAGCTCAGCTCATGACACGCAGAAGCCCATAAGACCATCCTGTGTATATAACTTCTCAAAGTAAGCACCGACTGCTTTCCTGGTGTCTCTTGAGATCGCTGTGATAATGGTCAATTACCACAACTTCTGGGGCAGAGTAAACACAAAACGAGGATCCAGGCAGGCAAAGAGTAGCATCTCACTGAGCAGTCTTATAAATTACTGCAGCCAGTGCTTGGCAGGCTGACCCCCACCCAGCCTAGCCCCTGGTGTCAGATACACTAATAATGCTTACGCTCACGAACCTGTCTGAAAAGATGTATTTGATTCAATTTTTTCAAAGGACGTTTGAAACCAGGATTAGAACAGGAAGGGAAATAAAACAATGGCAATTAACAGAGCAAACATTAAAAGGTAGTCGGTCAGTACATGCTTATAAAAGCACAGCCTAATAAATTGTGTAGTCATGTGGACAAGTCCTCATAATGATTAGTTATGTTGCACACTCTAGCTATGAATAGCTTTAGGTGCTTGAATAATAGCTGCTCTCATTCCCAAAACAAAGGTACTCATCTCATCAAACGTGGAAACATGACACACAGCAATGCAGGTAAGCACGCCTCTGACCTGTGAGCAGGTCCTCAAACCTCAGAGATGTTGATACTGTTAGCAGCGACACATTAGCATGAGGTTTGTGAAGGTTGGCCCTTTGAATGGGAAGCTTGGTCTTCCACACCCAGCTCTTACATTCATCATCCACCTCCTTTTCCCACCAGATCTACACAAAGCAAAGCCAAGCCAAAAACCAAGAAAATAATACACCATTGATCTGCTTCCAGGTCCAATATATTGTTGATCCCCCCCATCCTTTCTGGCATCTGCAGAAAAGCACTGCATCCCTGTCCATTATTCGCTTATTAGATTGCACGGGCTGCGGTTACACCAATGTATTAAGACGAAGAAATACCAATTTTGGATGGAGCAGCAGCCGGGGTCTGAGAGTTCATTCTGTAAATGGCGCTCTGCTGCAGATAGTGGCCAATTACGTTCTGTGCTTACAGAATAAATAGGTTAGGGTTGAGAGGAGACTATTTATGAATTGACTGCCTGTATCTCAGCCCAAGGATTATAAATACATACCTCCGTCTAAGTTTATTATATCCGTACTGACTGCTGCCGGAGAGCCGGGCTTACTTTGTTAGAAACTGGTACCCGTCAGGGCTGCTTTCTGCTGGGATACTGAGCATCTCCTTGAAGGGCAAGAGTGGCAGAGACGAGGAAACAAATTGAAAAAGAAAGCGCTTTCTGCGGGTTCAGTAATAGTTATCTTCATACCCCTCTGTTTACTTTTAAAAACCAAACTCTCCAAAAAATGAATTGGATGAACCCAACACTTCCAACTTTCCTTACACATGGAAATGAGAAACCGACGCGGCAGGCTACAAATTCTCTTCTTAGCGATCAGGTCCACGACAACAGTAAGAAGCACTTTATTATTTCAGTTAATAAAAACCATAAAAATCTCCCAAATTACAGATATTCCGCATCATAAAATTAAAATTAAATTTCATAACAAAATCTACTGCGTTGCAATCGTTTCTAGTCTCAATATAAATACAATACATTAAGTCCACGACAAGAAATCACTAGGATTATTCAAGATATGTAGCCCAGCTCACACCTCCGCTGTGGCCATTTCAAAGCTATTAAAAGAATAATATTTTAAGGCAGCAGTATGATTTACAAATAACACCATATGTCACATTTGTCCTTGGGTGACCCTTAAGGATTAGTTACTTACTTGTAATCCTAGTTCTCATCCAGGGGTATACTCATCAAAGTCATAAGCTATGAACTATCCCCGCCCATGTGCGGGATCCCGGACCATATAGAAAATATATATATATATATATATATATATATATATATATATATATATATATATATATATATATATATACACCAACACACTCGTTCACGATTCACAAGAACGGAGTCCAGGCCACCAATAGTTTTCAAATTCCGGATTTAATCACAGCCTTACTCGACGCGTTTCGGGAATTGCCTTCCCTTTCTCACGAGCACAAGAGTCTGTTTGCATCCAACTTTTAAAGTAAATCACGTGATTGTGTTTGAAAAAATAAACATAGCCAACAGACTACCAAAACATCATACGTCTGGAGCTATGTAATACATTCGTTTTACAGCAACGTGTGGCATTTCATAGTATCAGCATTTTAAATTGGTTAAACATTGTTTGTCTACCTGTGTATGCTTTTGGCAAAAGGAAAATTGCACTGAAACTCATTATATTCGAACGGTATTCTGGCAGGGTCATTTCGAAGCCTCGAAAATTCCACATGATTTTGTATACACGGTATCTTTCTTAATGAAATACATTCTGATCTTTTGATTAAGGTGAAGACATTGCAGGCTTATTCATTGTGACACACAACAATACAGAAAATTAAATAAAATGAATTATGCTACGAGTAGCATAATTCATTTTATTTAAACAGACTCTTGTGCTCGTGAGAAAGGGAAGGCAATTCCCGAAACGCGTCGAGTAAGGCTGTGATTAAATCCGGAATTTGAAAACTATTGGTGGCCTGGACTCCGTTCTTGTGAATCGTGAACGAGTGTGTTGGTATGTGAAGGGATTGGCGATCCCGTCCTTGGCCCGCCGCTGCAAGAGGCCACTACAGCTTCGCGCCAAAACTTATGCTGGAATATATATATATATATATATATATATATATATATATATATATATATATATATATATATGAAAACCATATATTTGCAGCCTAAAAAACATTTTCCAACTGGCAAAGCTGCCGCAAAATTACATGAATTAGCATACACACAGTAGAACTCTCCCAACTCCTGAGTATAAAAGAGAGCAGTAAACATTTGCAAGCAACAATGCTTTATTGCCATAGGAAAACTTGTAGTTGCAGGCATTTGCCAGTAGGCTGCAGTAGAGTATAAAGAAACAAAGAAAAACGGACACCTTGCCTTTAAGGTAATAGAGATGGGGTACAGTGCCTTTAAGCCCTGAAGGCGACCCCCTGCTCCCATGATGCACCACAGGTGACAGTTGGGTCAGTTCTTTTTGGAGGTGCAAGACACCTGAGTAGATCCGTAGTAACTTAACATAGCTGTACAAATCATGCTCGTCCGGGGAGGAGGGCGGGAGCTTATGACTTTGATGAGTATACCCCTGGATGAGAACTAGGATTACAGGTAAGTAACTAATCCTTCTCATCCAGGGGATACTCATCAATAGTCATAATCTATGAATAGATTAGCAAGTTCATACCCAAAGTCTGGCGGACGAGCAAGAAATTATACCACAAAGACTGAATAAGTTACAAATTGCAAATACATCTTATGCAAATAAGTTCCTTAAAGAGACCTGTCCTACTCGGGCATCGGCCTATGTATCTGAGTCCAGGCAATAATGGCGCGTAAAGGTGTGCACAGACCGCCAAGTAGCCGCTTTAGAAATTTCAGAAATAGGAACGTTACGGAGCAGAGCTGTAGTTGAAGCTTTACCTCTAGTAGTATGTGCATGTGGTTTACCCTGTAAGGTCGTTAGCTAGTTGGTAAGCTAAAGCTATACAGGAGACAATCCAGCGAGAAATGGACCGTTTTGAGGCTGACAGGCCATTATTAGTGCTGCCATAATTAACAAAAAGCCGGTCAGACTTTCTAAGTGGAAGGGTTTTAGCCAAGTAGAACTTCAGGACCCTCCGGAGATCTAGAGAGTGTAATGACCTCTCCGGAGGAGTGGTAGGTTGAGGAAAAAAGGTAGGTAAGGTAATAGACTGGTTGATTTGAAAGTCGGAGACTACCTTAGGCAGAAAACCTGGGTGCGTTCGTAGAACCACCCTGTTGGCATGAAAAACTGTGTAACGTTTCTTACAACACAAGGCCTGGATTTCGCTGACCCTACGGGCAGAGGTAATCGCCACTAAAAAAGCAGCTTTCCAGGTCAAGTGCTGCAAAGAGGCCTTATGTATAGGCTCGAAAGGAGCACTCATCAGTTTAGTCTGGACGATATTAAGCTCGGGGGGGGGCTGAGGGGGACCTCACTGGTGGAAAGACCTTCTTAAGCCCCTCTAAGAAATCTTTAACTACAGGCATAAGGAAGAAAGATGTTTGAGAAGGTGACTTCCGATAGGCTGTGATGGCAGCTAAATGAACCCTGATGGAGGGGTATTTTAGGCCTGATCTCGCTAAATGCAACAGATACGGTAGAATCACCTGCTCTTGGCCATGTATAGGGTCAAGAGAGTGTTCACGACACCATAAGAAAAATCTCTTCCACTTGAAAGCATATGACATCCTAGTGGAGGGCCGTTTTGCTTCTTTAAGAATGTTCATGCAGTCTGCTGGGAGGTCTAGGTGTCCATACTGGATAACCTCAGGAGCCATGCCGTCAAGCGAAGGGAGGGAAGGTTGGAGTGAAATACCTTCCCCTGGTCCTTGGATAACAAGTCTGGATGGCAAGGAAGTCACCAGTGCGGGACCTCCGACAGCTGTAGGAGATCGGGGTACCACCAGTGGCGTGGCCACTCTGGCGCTATCAGGATCATCCTGGTGTTGGTCCTGTAGAATTTCTGGATCACCGCCGGGATCAGAGGCAGGGGAGGAAAGGCGTAGAGTAATGTCTGTGACCAGCTGATTAAAAGTCCGTCCCCCAGTGATCCCTGTTGGGGGAACCTGGACGCGAAGACTGGGCATTTTGCATTGGCCACGTCTGCGAACAGGTCTCTGTCCGGTACGTCCCATAGTTGAAAAACCTCCTGCGTGACTTCTTTGTTGAGCACCCAATCGTGCGCTTCTACGAAGACTCTGCTTAGGCAGCCTGCTTGGACGTTTAGGAGTCCTGGTAGATGAACTGCCACGATGGAGAGGCCCCTTGCCAGGAGCCAGTGCCAGATGGCTTGTGCTTCCAGAGATAAGCCTCTTGACCTGGTGCTTCCCTGCTTGATAGAACATAGTTGTCGTGTTGTCCGTCTGAACCTGCAGGTAGTTGGTGCGCAGAGAAGGGTAAAGAGACTTAGAACCAGATGAACTGCTCAAAGCTCCAGGAAGTTGATATGGTAGCCTTGCTCTACTTCGGACCAGAGGCCTTGAACTTGGAGCTGGTCCATGTGAGCACCCCAGCCTTGAAGGGAGGCATCCATGACAAGTGACAGATGGAGGAAGACGATGGAATGGAACCCACCGGAGGAGATTGGCACGTTTCAACCACCATCTTATTGAATTCTTGGCTTCTTGAGGCAGCGAGACACGGTCTTCCCAGTGACCTGATCTCTGAGACCATTGGTCCTCGAGGGCTCGCTGCAGAGGCCTCATGTGAAGGCGAGCATTGGGCACAATGTAGATGCACGAGGCCATCGACCCCAGGAGAGAGGACACTTGTCTGGCTGTGGGGTCGTGAGTGTCCAGTAGAAGGCGACCCTTCAGGAGCATAGATGACAACCTCTCCTCCGAAGGACACACGCTTGCCTGTACCGAGACCAGAGAAGCGCCCAGGTAGTGAATCAGTTGGGAAGGATTGAGTACTGACTTTTTGAGATTGACCTGCAGCCCCAACGAGTCCATCAGTTTGAGGCAGAACGAAAGATGGTTCTGAAGCAAGTCAGAGTGGTGCTTTTCAACAGCCAATCGTCTAGATAGGGGTAGACGAAGATCTTTCTCTTGCGAAGAAAAGCAGCCACTACTGCCATGCACTTGGAGAATGTCCGAGGTGCAGATTTCAGGCCAAACGGAAGCACTCGATACTGGTAGTGATGGCGTCAGATCTGAAACCTTAGACATTTTCGGTGCTTTACTGACACTGGTATGTGGAAGTAAGCATCTTGCAGGTCGATGGCACACATCCAGTCTCCCTGATGGAGATGCGGGAAGATCTGGTGCAGGGTGAGCATGCAGAACTTTTCTTTTTTGATGAATCTGTTCAGCAGCCGTAGATCCAGAATGGGCCTGTAATCTTTGACTGCTCCTCTTTTTTTAACCAAAAAATACCAGGAGTAGACTCCTTGATTTCTCTGCATGGGGGGAACCTCCTCTATGGCCTTCTTTTTGAGGAGGACGGAGACTTCGTCTCGCAGCAGTTGACTGTGGAATCAGAGAAGATGCTTTGCTTGAAGGAAGACTTGCGGAGGGGGGGGGGACTTGAACCTCAGCAAGTAACCATGCTGCACAATATTCAGCACCCATCTGTTCTTTGTTATGGATTTCCACTCTGCCAGATGATGAGAAACACTCCCTCCCACCGGAGTGGCGAACAGTCGTGGAGGAAGCAACGGCTCAGGGCTTGGGAGGCTGCTTGTTATTGTTGCCTCTACCTCGACGTCGCTGCTGGAACTGCGTTTTCTGCTGAGACTGGGATGTCCACTGAGGGGTTTGAACCCTCTGCTGATACGACCTCCTGTCTCCCTGGCACCATTGAAGGGGAGGTTCAATATCTTTTTCTGGGCATCTGGCTTAAGTCCTGTAAGGCGGAGCCATGCCGAACGACGAGCGCAAATTCCATGGGAGTAGCCATGGGCCGTAAGGTCAGAGGCATCTACTGTGGCGCTGATGACCTGATTGTTGAAATTCTACAGGAAGGAGGGCTCATAGACAAAGTACTGTCGATCTTCCTTAGGAAGCTTTTCTGTAAAGCGAGTCAGGGAGTCCCAGAGGGACCTGTCGTACCTCCCAAGTAAGGCAGAGGCACTGGCTACCTTCATATATGAAGCGGAGGTGTTGCATATCTTTCTGCCAAATGAGTCCATGAGTTTGCTGTCTTTTTCAGGTGGTACCCAGGAGGAGGTAGAACCCAAATGGGACTTCATGGCAGCCGCCACAATTATAGAGTCCGCGGGAGGATCAGATCTGAGGAACAAGGGGTTCTCCGCCGGGGCCTTGTACTTCTTGGCTATCCTAGATGGAACAGACCCCACCACCGCCGGTGTGAGCAAAGTAGCCATAGCCGGTTCAAGGAGGCCGGGAACCAGGGGCAGCAGAGGTCTGGGCGCTGTGCGATGATGAAGGGTATCAAAAATCACAGAAGTAGGTACCACTGCGGTATGCAGCGCAATATTGATCTTTTTTGCTCCCCTGCCCAGAACATCTGAGAAAGTCACGATGTCATCAATTGGCGAGACTCGTGAAGGAGGCGTAGAGGAGAAGGTCGGAGAGTAATCTCGGAACGACTACCTAGTGGAAGATGACCACGGTGGAGATATTGTTGGCCGCCTCTTATGGGGCCTGTCACGATGCCTGCTGTGACGGTCCCTGGACCTAGAGCGATGCCTCGACGGAGATCTCGGTCTAGGGGAAGGTCTTGGCCAGATAGGCCGCACTGGAGAGCGTGATCTGGCCGGAGATCTTGGTCTGGGTGAAGCCCGAGGCCTCCGAGGAAGAGACCTAGACGGTCTGGCCGGGGTTCTTGGAGCAGACAGAGAGTATGTGCGGGAGTAATCTGAGCCCGGACTACTGTGACCTCCAGATACAGCCCCCTGAGGACGATGAGACACACTGCGTGATCTGTCCGCAGATCTGGGTGAAGGTTCCGGGGAGATCTCCACGATATTCAATCCAGGAGATGATGATTTGTCTCCTGAAGACCTGGAACCAGGGGACTCCACAACGACCATCACCTGATCAAGTTTCAACGTCGACGACGTCTGTGTGACCAATGGCGCCGAGCGGGGTCTTGATGCTCTTGACGTCGATCGCCCACGCCGTGAGGAGCTCGACTGCGATCCTCGACGTCGAGCCGGTGACTTCGACGTCGATCTTCTTCGACGTCGATCAGATGGAGAGCCTCCATGACGTCGTGTCGGCGACGACCCTTGGCGTTGTGTCGACGATGACCTTTTTCGACGTCGTGTTGAAGGCGACCATTCCTGGCGTCGCCTCGACGTGGACCTCCTTGACGTCGAATGGTGGGATCTTGAACACCCTCTCGACAGCGGCCCGCCAGCCGGCTGCGACCTGGAAGCCATCTTAGCTCTCGACGCTGACCCCCTCAGGGGCGGCGGAGAGTGTCTCGACGTCGACGGAAGCCTCAACGTCGACGGAGACTTGGAGATGGTAGCAGCCACAGACTTCGAGCCCGAAGTGTGGCGTCTTGACGCCGACTTACGTGACTGCGGCGGAGACATTCGACATCGCGATGGTGATCCTGAAGAGTGTCTGGGCCTCTTCGACGGCGACTTCGACAGAGATCTCTGTCCTTCCTTCCTCTTGCTGGGGGCAGGAGAGGCGGAACGTCGCCGTTTTTGGCCATGTTTGCTTGTAGAAGACGACCTGGGGACTGCAGGAGCACCCACCTGGTGACTTTTGTCTTTCTCCAGCATGGCATGAAGTCTAATCCTTTCCCTGTCATGAAGAGTCCGTCTAGAGAATTTCTGACAGTGGTAGCACTGGTCAGGGTTGTGTGCTGATGGAAGGCACACAATACACACTGCATGTGGGTTAGCCAGAGCCATCTTCTTGTCACAAGAAGGACATTTGCGGAACAAAGCAGGCATTCTGACAGGAAATTTTTGTGGGTTACCACAAAAAAAACAACTTAGAAGCCTTAATAAACCAGAGGATGTCGAATGTTCTGAGGAAAATCAATCAAAATCACAATTTCAGTCAAAAACTGAAGAGCTCAAGCTCCAGGATTCTAACAGAAGGAGCCGGAAAAAAGAAGTGACCCAACTGTCACCTGTGGTCATCATGGGAGCAGATGGTCGCCTTCAGGGCTTAAAGGCACGGTATCCCTACTCTAGTGCCTTAAAGGCAAGGTGTCAGTTTTTCTTTGTTTCTTTATACTCTACTGCAGCCTACTGGCAAATGCCTGCAATTACAAGTTTTCCTATGGCAATAAAGCATTGTTGCTTGCAAATGTTTACTGCTCTCTTTTATCCTCAGGGGTTGGGAGAGTTCTACTGTGTGTATGCTAATTCATGTAATTTTGCTGCAGCTTTGCCAGTTGGAAAATGTTTTTTAGGTTGCAAATATGTGTTTTTCACATATATATACATATATATTTATATGTATTTTCTATATACTCCGGGATCCCATGCATGGGCGGGGATAATTTATGGATTATGACTATTGACGAGTATCCCCTGCATGAGAATAGGTATTACCCAAGGCTAATATTTCTTGAAATCTAAATCTGTGGTGGACAGGTCACCTGAAGTGTTCATACATACTTCCTCCAACAATCCATTTATCTCACCTTTAGTATGCGTGGTCATGTCATCAATGATGCCATCGTGGTTGTTTTTTGAGATGTCATCAGTGAAGTCATCAAGTGAGGTCATCTAACACGTAACAAGTGATGCAATGTGAGCTGGTAGCCAGTGCATCGAGGGAGCATAAGTTATAGTAGCTCAGCAAACTATAAATGGTGAATTTTGGTGGTTATTTGTTTTTGTGTTATTTCAACTATAACATCACAAAACGTTCTTTTTTCCAGTGAATTTCTGTTTTTTTTTATGTAAGGTAAGATTTTATTACCATATACAACTAACAATGTAACTTTTGCTTTTTCCCCAGTGAACATATGACTGATTAGGGACTGTGTGGGGAGGGGAAGTCAATGCCAGCGAGCAATGGTGGGGGATGGAGAGGTTAGTAGCATTAAGGAAGCAGTAGAAAAACGGGGACAAAGGGTTAAATAATTAACAAAACAGCTAGATGAGAAAGACAAAAAAGTAGTTATCTGAATGAAAACAGTGGAACGGCAAGTCATCCAATCATAACAGGATAAAAAAGCAGGCCTTTTGACGTATAACAGCTAAAGCTATATGTAGGCAAGACCTAAAAAAACAGGATGTGCAACTCATGTGCTGCAAAATTATAATTCAAACACTGCTTGTTAGTCAGAAATATTCCTCCCTCCTTGTGGTTACTACAGGTTATGTAATTTGGGGTTTTGTGCAGTCCCCCCCATTGCCTATTGAAAAAGTGTCTTTGTAAAGAAGGCAGGAAAAAGACAGAGAAGGAAAGTACAAGAGTCAATACATTGTTACATTACATGCACACTAGACCCTGTAGATGCTGGAACCTGCCTCTATCAGGCATTTTTTAGATTCGGGATCCGAAGTGGCTTGAGAACTGGGGGTGAATGTTTTGCCATTGTGCAACATTCCGTCCATCATCTTGTGTGTTTTGCTCTTCACCCTATGTGGGAAGGGTATGCCCAGACGTGGGTCCCGTGCTCACTATGCCACTGGAGTCAAGCTATCCTGGCTGAAGACGGCTGATAGCCAGAAACCGGTCCTAGCATGCTTTATTCCGGTCCAGGGAAGACATGGCTTGGCAGCTCGGTCTGGACTGTTCCCATGAGGCACAGGGTCAAGACTAATTTGCATATGGCCATGTCTGAACTGGGGTGGCTTGGTGAGGAAAATAACGATGGATTAAACCCAGATCTGTGACTGGGGGTGAATGTTTTGCCATTGTGCAACATTCCGTCCATCATCTTGTGTGTGGCTTGAGAACTAGTCTGCTCCTTGGGGCAGGGGCAATGCTTATTTTTTTTTTTTTAAAGAACCCAAATGCCAGGGCTTTCGTCAGAAGGCCACTGCAGCTTGTACCACACATTGCCCCTGCCATGCTGCCAATGATAATAAAGACACAACTGCTCACCATCACATTCCACAGGGTGACAACTCAGACTACTCCAGGCTTCCCAAGCTGTAAGAATGGCTTGGCCGCAGGTAATGGTAATCTTTTTAATGTATATTGAATTAATAATTGGCTGGTGTTGTGGTCGTCTCTAAATTAGCGAGACAGCGCCACCTTGTGGCAGACTGTTCCAAACGCCGGTGTAGACAAAGTACCGGCGCCGAGCACCGTAAACCACCGGCTCATATTATTAAGCACTGGGCATTGATGATTCTTGAGCTTGGCAACCTCCCCGCCGGGTGCCTGGCGGCACAAGGGTGCTGTACAGTGCACTGGCCCGACTTTTAATCATATTTGGACCCAGAATACCAAAGGCAAATATCTGCAGATGTGTTAGACACT
The DNA here is from genome assembly GCF_964261635.1 of Lissotriton helveticus. Classification (NCBI taxonomy): domain Eukaryota; kingdom Metazoa; phylum Chordata; class Amphibia; order Caudata; family Salamandridae; genus Lissotriton; species Lissotriton helveticus. The sequence goes on from NC_136071.1 coordinate 148,213,386, forward strand.
TTTCCACAGGAGCAGCTATGACTGAAACCGGAACGTTTCGATGAAGATATCCCTAACACAGCCAGAGTACAAAACATGTTGGAAGTCCATGATAACATTCTGGAGTAGAAAAAAAAGAAACCTTAGTCAGCAGACGGTGGTGGTGATCCATACATAAGACTCCGCGCGGTCACTTTCTAGAGGCGAGGGGAGGTCAGGCGGTCGCTGGAGAGTTTGACTGCGCCACCTACCGGCACACAGGAGCAACTGCGGGAAACGTTTCTCCGAACCCAGAGCCTTGACTGGGGCAATAGAAAAGAGAGGAATCTCCGTTTATAAGTATCCGTTTAAAAAAAAAATGCCTCACACTTTCAAAACTTTATAACATTCGCTTCTCTCACAAGTGGCGAGCCAGGAATCAGAATGGCGGGGTGGGATCTGAGACCCGTATGTCCTTGCGGAACACTTCAACGGCTTAAATCACACCGAAACATGGGCAATAAAATACTTTAAAGTTGAAAAGAAATACAAGGTAAGCGTTACCGATAAAAACGTTGAGCTCATCACAAGTGCCTGAAGCGATTCTAATTTGTCACAGCAAAGCAACCACCAGCTCCTTTCACAGGGGTGACCGCATCTTGTTCACAGGCAATTGAATTAAATAATTGCAATTTAATGAGGTACTAAGAGTTGAAAAAACTTGTAGCTAGGTACTGAAGTGCGGCAGTACTTTGCAATTAGGTTAATTATTTTTGCTTTTCCTTTGCAACGAGCGACGTGGGAAGCAGTGGCTGGAGAAGGCAGAAATTGGCCGGGGTTTTGTGTTTTGCCTGTTTTTCCAGCGCCCACCTGTTCCCTAGGCACGTGACGTGTCGTGCTCGAGCAGAGCCACAAAACGCATTCACACAGCACCGCAACGCAGATTTTAAGAGCCACTTCTCCATAGCTGGGGGAATGGGGGCCCTTTTTTCTGAGCAGCGTCTTTGAGGCTTTTGGTGAGCAGAAGGAAGGCTGTGCCTGTTTGTGGGAGCAGCACTGTAGGTTGTGTTGCGTCTTGGGCCCCAGGCCCACATGCAGGACAAATACAAGGGGGGGCCAATAGGCCCCCACGCAAGCATGGCGGGGCCCGGTCCCTCCCACAACCCGTCCCCTTCGGGGCCGCGTTCCCCGCCCCCTCGCCCCGGAAGTACTGGAGTGCTTCCGGGGCGAGGGGGCGGGGTCGCGGCGGCGAAGGGGTTAAGAGCCTGGGGGGCGCGGGAAGCGGCCTCTTTGTGCCCGCGCTCCCCAGGCTCGCTCCTCGCCCCACCGTGGGGCCGTTTAATTTTCTCTTTCTTTGTTACAGGTTTTTCGTTGGAGGTTCCTGTGTCGTTTGAGGACTCGGTATCTTCCCAAGAGCCCAGCAGACCGCCTTGGATCGGAGCGTGGCAGCGGAGGACACGGTGTCGGGGAGCACAGACCGGCGCCTTGTGAAGCAGAGCGGGAGCGGTTGCTGCTGGAAGGCGGGAGGACGCGGCCGGGACAAAGAGTGAGAGGCGCCACACAGCCGTGCGGTGGAGACCGGTCAGGGAGAGGCGGAACACGAGGTATTTTGCGGGGCGGGGGCAGCGGCAGGAAGGCTTGGTGCACGTCGGGGAAAAGCCGTTTTTTAAACGAGCCAGCACAGCGGAACGAATTTGTGAAATTGGCGAATGTAAAGTCAACACGCGAGTGCCCCAGCGAACTGTTAATTGATTTATGGTTGCAGGCAGTTGTGGATTAGACGCGCAAGCTTTGAAACAAAGCGAAGCAGGGGCAGCTAGGGCAGAAGCCGGATGGGAGACCAGAAATCCCTGTATTAGTGCTACCAAGGGCAGCAGTGTACTAGAATTGTTTAGTTTTTATATTTTAATTGTATTAGCACGATAAGGTGCCCTGCTGGGTGCTGTTGGGATTCACTGCCTCATATCACGTGGTTTGATAATTTACCTGAATTTGCACGCTAAAAGGAGCCAGGACTGTCTATGTTGTGATTTATTGACTGAAATCCATGTTTTATGAAAAATCAATTGCAGCACAGTGCTGGAGTTAACTAGTGGGGGTAGTTTAACTGGAATAGCGCGCTAAGGGCCTATCGTGGAATCTATTGCCGCATATCACGGCTGGTATAATTTTATCTTAAGTGTATGTTGTAAGTATTGCTAATACGGTGCAAGAGTTGTTTTGTTTTACATTTTAACGATTTAAAAACGATAAAGGTGCACGGCCACTTAATGTTGGGTTTTATGTGATAATATCAAGGATAGGGTGTTTCTCTAGTTCATGGTCACTAGTGGGAAAGGTAACGCTCTTTGTTTTGCAGGACTGCGAGACTAGGTTGTGGTCGCCATACATCAGCACAGGCGCTTGTGATCGGGTCAGGTATTACAGGTCGTGCACCACCAGCTGGGTCAGGTACGGAGCACGGTGTGCTCATAAATATGTCTCAAAGAAGGGGGCGTGTCAATCCAAATGTGGGTGTAATGTTACAAAAAATGATGCGCAGAATGTCTGCAATGGATAAGAGACTGGGGAAGGTTGATAAAATGGATAAGGCTTTAGCGGTTCTAGGGGCCAAAGTAGATGCCCAGGCCGGTCCATCTGGTAGACCCAAGCGGACGATAGTACCGCCCAAGCCAAGGGGCGTCTTTGTGTCACCACCCAGGCGAGCAAGAAATAAGAGGGTGGGGGGGCAGCCACAGAATATTACTCCCATCCTACCTCCCGCTGCACCAATTCTGCCACCACAGGTACCCCCTGCTGCCCCACTCCCGCCACTTCAGGTCCCGGTGCCCGTTCCAGCCCCGGTGCCCCAGTTGCCAGTAGCAGTACCAAATGTGCCAGTAATACCGGCGGCGGCACCAGTGCCACCCGTCGCGCCACCACAGGCTCCGGTGCCCCTAGGTGCGGGCCCTACTCCCACTCCCGCGCCAGGGCCCGTGCCAATAGACCTAGCAGCTCAGGTGGCGGCTATTCTCCCTTGGTTAGGGGGGGGTGCGTTGCCGGTCAATACTGCTCTGACAACGGAGCAACAAACATTGGTGACTCAGATATTGTTGGCTAGTGGTAGGGGCGCAACGCCGCCTGCACCGGTTTCTCCCCAAACAGGTCCAGCGAATGATGGAGGCAGTGCCAAGACCGCGGAAGCAATGTTGCCCAACGACAATGGGAATGGTAAGGAGATTGCCCTGCCTTTGCTGGGCGAAGGAACATTGCCCTCTAGGGGTGAGTGCTTAGCACAGCATGTGTCCCAGAGTGTAAAGGAATTGATATGGGCCGACAAGTATGTGAACATGTTTTCATTGCTGATAGATAACAGAGAATGGGAATATGCAAAATCGCAGAAGGAAATGTTGTTGCCCAGTGAATGGAGAGCGAAGTTGTACAAGTTTAGGGTGGAAGAAAACCTCATCAACTGGCTGAGGGCTTTTGCAGTGTTCGGCGCAGTAATGGGCGAACGTTTTAAGGGGATGCAACCAGCCATGAACTGCTACCAAAGTAGGATAACTATGTTCCATGAGAATCATGCAGGGGATGTATGGAAGGAATATGATGTCGCTTTCAGAAAGTCCAAAGAATTTGATAAAACTTTATCATGGGACAAGGTAGACTCTATCTCATGGCACAATCAATTCGAGAAGGGTCAAGGGGCAAGCACAAGCGCAAATGCGGGTAGAGGTTATTTCCCCAGGCCGCAGCAGGCGTTTCAACAGCCCTTTCGATCAGCACCGGGAGGGGAGACGGCCCAAAAGCAGAGAGCAAATGGAGGGGCAAAGGGGGTATGTTGGGACTTCAATAGGCGGACATGCAACAGGGCACCAGGTACCTGTAAGTTCAGGCACGCATGTAGCGTATGTGGCCACACGTCCCACCCCGAAACAACATGCCGAAATAAAAATAGTGGTGCAGGAAGCAGGGGGAGGAGGAAACCTGAATAGTAAGATCCACCCGCTAATAGCACATTCACCCATCCAGCTGTCAGCATTGATCCCCTGGTTGAACAGGTACCCGAATCACACGTCTGCTAGATTATTACAAGAGGGTTTCACACATGGTTTTCGAATTCCTGCTGGGGGGTATGTCGGGAGACCACAGTGTAGGAATCAGCTATCAGTCCTGGCCAATCCAACAGTGGTGTCAACAAAAATAGCTAAAGAAGTGCGTTTGGGGAGGGTAGCAGGACCATTTCACGTCATTCCCACGCAGAATTTTGTGTGCTCTCCTCTGGGGGTGGTGCCTAAGAAAGAAATAGGGGAATTTAGGCTCATCCACAACTTATCCGCACCAAGGGGGGCATCATTGAATGATGCTATTGATGATACAATTTGCTCTGTGAAGTATGCGTCCTTCGATCAGGCAGCGGGCATGCTGAGGAGTTTGGGCGCAGGTACACTGATGGCTAAGTCAGACATTGAGTCAGCCTTTAGACTACTCCCGGTTCACCCAGAGGACCAGCACCTGCTGGGTTTCTCCTTTAAAGGAAGGTACTACATGGATAAGTGTATGCCCATGGGTTGCTCAATTTCATGCGCTTATTTTGAACAGTTTAGCTCCTTTTTGGAATGGGCATTGAGACAACATACGGGTCACCAATGGGTGATGCACTACCTGGATGACTTTCTTTTTCTGGGCCCGGCGGGTTCACGGGAGTGTGCGTCGGCATTGCAGGAATTTTGCGTGCTCATGCGCTCTTTCGGGGTCCCGTTGGCGCAGGGGAAGACAGTTGGACCAGTGACATGCCTGGAATTTTTAGGCATTGAACTGGATTCGGTTGAAGGGTGTTTTAGATTACCAGCAGAAAAGATCCAAAAATTCAAACAGACTCTAGGACTGTGCTTACAAGCGAAGAAGGTGAATTTAGGGCTGTTGCAGCAGACAGTAGGACAGTTGAATTTTGCGTTGAGAGTAATTCCTATGGCTCGCCCATTTTCACGCTCAATTGCACAGGCCATGAGGGGTCTTCGTGAAAAACATCACCGGACACGGCTGTCTGCTGAGGTGCGCCAGGACATGCGGATATGGATGGCATTCCTGGCGGATTTCAATGGAAGAGTGCTGTGGGGTGCACCCACGGTGTCTTCAGAGGACATTGGTTTATGGACCGATGCGGCGGGCAGTGTTGGGTTTGGTGCCATCCTTGGCAAGAAATGGGTGGCGCAGAAGTGGCCCGCCTGGTGGGAGGAGAGCGGGCTGACGGTGAACATTGGTTTCCTCGAGCTCTTCCCAATCTGGGTGGCACTGAAAGTCTGGCCCGAGGAGCTGGCCAACAGATCGGTAATATTCTGGTCAGACAATATGTCGGTGGTTGAATGCATCAACCAACAAGCTGCACGGTGTCCACTCATTTTACGCCTGATAAAAGAGATTGTACTGTGTTGCATGACAAGGAATGTACTCTTCAGAGCGAAACATGTCCCAGGGGTATTAAACAATGCAGCTGATGCCCTTTCTCGCTTTAAGATGCAGGTGTTCAGGGATCACTTGCCGGAGGCAGAGACAGCGCCAGCCCAATTCCCGGCGATTCTTTGGCAAATTGGTGCCCCCAACTACATGACCTCGTGGCAGCCAGCCTAGCACCCAAGACCAGGACGGCATACGAAGGGGCGTTCAGGTCTTACTGTCACTTTCTGGGACAGGGCTGGGAGAGTAGGTGGACTATGGAGGCTAGCTTCAATGAGTATTTAGGCAGCCTACACAAGGAAGGGCGCACGGTGGCAACAGCCAACAGGCACAAGGCCGCTATCTCCTTTTTCGCACGGGCACGGGGGGGCAGGGACCCTACACACAGCTTCCAGGCCCACAGGGCATTAAAAGGATGGCGGCGCATGCAGCCCCCCTCCATAGATTCCAGGAAACCCATAGGTTTTGAACGTCTGTCAGCTGTTCTCCTCGCGCTGCCGGACACATGTAGCTCTACGTCTGAGGTGGGCCTATTTAAAGCTGCTTTCTCTTTAGCCTTCTATGGGGCATTCAGGGTAGGTGAACTCGTGGCAGCCAACAAAGGTGATAAGATAGGCGGCCTTCAGCTGCAGGATATCAGCATAAGGGGCGACACTATGTGGATCAGCATCAGGAAATCTAAAACTGATCAGGAGGCTAGGGGCCAAAGTTTGGCGTTACATCGGGCAAGGAACAATCCCTGCTGCCCGGTGACACATGTGGAGGAACTAATAAGACAGCGGGCACAGGAGTGTGTGGGGTCACTGCTAATGCATGGGGATGGGACTCCTCTTACCAGGTTTCAGTTCCAGAGGGTACTAGCCATGAGCATGGCAAAAGCGGGTTATAATCACAAAGAGTTTGGGACACACTCCTTCCGGATAGGGGCAGCCACAGAAGCAACAGCTAGGGGTTTGACCACAAAGAGTGTGCAAAGAATTGGGAGATGGTCCTCAAGCGCTTATAAACGCTACGTGCGGTTACACATGTTGTGAGAGCTGCCGCCATGTGGAGTATTGCTAATACCTGCTGTTTTTCTGGTTATTTACAGTTTCACGGGCCTGTGACGCAGGACGGAAACTACCCATGGAGCATCAAGGCAACTGTACTACAGCATGGAGGGACCAGGAGGACAGACAGAAGACCGTAGTCATTTGGGTAGTGGGGCATTCATATGTCAAACGTGCTAACAAAATTTTTCTTGCAGGTTCAGGCAAACAAAGGGTGGAAAGTAGGGGGTGCAGGGTCTCCTTCCATGGCAGGGGGGGGCTCCGCCTCAATCAGTTCAGGGACTATATGTCGGACTTACTAGCGCGACATACTACACCACCCTCGGCGGTAATACTTCACTTAGGGGGGAATGATCTGGCAGGTCTGGGCAGAAGGGTCCTCCTGGAAGAAATTATATCTGCAGCGGGTTGGCTAGCAAAGCGGTTACCAGGTAGTGTGGTAGTATGGTCACAACTGATACCAAGGATGCAATGGAGGGGGGGAAACTCAGTCAGCGCGTTGAACAGCTCGTTAAAGAGGGTCAACAACAAGCTGGACAGGTTATTTAGGACTCCGGTCTTACAGACCATCCCTCACGGTTGCATTTGGGGGGAACACTTCTACCTGCGGGATGGGGTGCACTTAACAGAGGAAGGGAATGCCCTTTTTATAAGAAACATCCTGGCATGGGTGGAAGTCTTTGCAGGAAGAGTATGACCTTTCTAGAAGAGGGGAGTTCTGGGGGGGGGCCAGATAGTCGGTTAACTACCTGGCCTGTGGCGGTAAGGTCATTAATCGGTGAGCAGCATTTTAAGGTCCTTACGGGGGGGGCGGACCCATTCACGAAAGGGGCCGCCCGCGGGAGGGGCCATTTGGTCTCTCTCAGAACTTCAGGGGCAGGAGATGATCTCCATTAATTTAAAGGGTGCGGGGGAGGGAGTCTACGCTTTCCTCAGGCTGGTAGCCACCCCTCACAACACTATGACGTCACTAAGGTGCGCGAGTGTCTGGGCCCTCCTGTTATGGTTAAATGAAGTTCGGGGAGCGCACGTGGGTGTAACGTGCCCTGGGTTGCGCATGCGCATCTTCAACGTGAGAGCGCAGCTGTAAAAGGATCTGACACCGGTTGGCGACCTTGCCGTAGGCCTTTATTAAAGTTATTAAAAGAGTTATTAAAAAGTTATTCAAAAGTATTGCAAATATTAGAATGCAGTTTAATTTTCAGGATGATTAGACTACGTTAGGAGACACGCTGTATTAGCTATTTGTTAAGGTTAGCCCATCATACCATGTCGAAACGGATGTCAATCTAATATTCTGAAAAGTGTGCATTTTGATAATTGTCAGAAATGTTTATTTGATTAAAATTTTGATTTGTTTTTATATTTTAATAAATACGGCCAGGGGGGGGGCCCCGTACCCCCCCTTGACTTCCAAAGACCCCCATGTGTTGATTGGTTGAATTGGGTAATTCAGTCGGTGTTCAAGGGGGGAGGTGGCCGGCAGTCCAAGACCATGATACAAGGGGGGGCCAATAGGCCCCCACGCAAGCATGGCGGGGCCCGGTCCCTCCCACAACCCGTCCCCTTCGGGGCCGCGTTCCCCGCCCCCTCGCCCCGGAAGTACTGGAGTGCTTCCGGGGCGAGGGGGCGGGGTCGCGGCGGCGAAGGGGTTAAGAGCCTGGGGGGCGCGGGAAGCGGCCTCTTTGTGCCCGCGCTCCCCAGGCTCGCTCCTCGCCCCACCGTGGGGCCGTTTAATTTTCCCCACCCTCCATCCCTTAGTAGCAGACCTTGGGGCTTGACAAATGGTGAGTATCAGGTTTTGTCAATGTGCCGGAACATAGTTGTAAGGGGGACTTGATCCAGTAGGCCTTGAATTTCCTGTTTACTGGAAGGAAGTACAGAATTTAAACGTTGGTGCAGTGCCGTGATTTTAACCAATTCTTTCCTTAGGCCCCTTTTTTCCCGCTTACAGGAGTAATTATATATGTGATGTTATGCTTTGCTGTGTGTTAACAATTTTATCCTTAGGCCTTTTTTCCTTTTAGAATAGCATTGTCGTATTTATTATGTGTGTCTGGCGGTAAGGTCATTAATCGGTGAGCAGCATTTTAAGGTCCTTACGGGGGGGGCGGACCCATTCACGAAAGGGGCCGCCCGCGGGAGGGGCCATTTGGTCTCTCTCAGAACTTCAGGGGCAGGAGATGATCTCCATTAATTTAAAGGGTGCGGGGGAGGGAGTCTACGCTTTCCTCAGGCTGGTAGCCACCCCTCACAACACTATGACGTCACTAAGGTGCGCGAGTGTCTGGGCCCTCCTGTTATGGTTAAATGAAGTTCGGGGAGCGCACGTGGGTGTAACGTGCCCTGGGTTGCGCATGCGCATCTTCAACGTGAGAGCGCAGCTGTAAAAGGATCTGACACCGGTTGGCGACCTTGCCGTAGGCCTTTATTAAAGTTATTAAAAGAGTTATTAAAAAGTTATTCAAAAGTATTGCAAATATTAGAATGCAGTTTAATTTTCAGGATGATTAGACTACGTTAGGAGACACGCTGTATTAGCTATTTGTTAAGGTTAGCCCATCATACCATGTCGAAACGGATGTCAATCTAATATTCTGAAAAGTGTGCATTTTGATAATTGTCAGAAATGTTTATTTGATTAAAATTTTGATTTGTTTTTATATTTTAATAAATACGGCCAGGGGGGGGGCCCCGTACCCCCCCTTGACTTCCAAAGACCCCCATGTGTTGATTGGTTGAATTGGGTAATTCAGTCGGTGTTCAAGGGGGGAGGTGGCCGGCAGTCCAAGACCATGATAACCAAGTTTATGTTAATTAGAACTGGCCTCGAGCACGGGCTCTTTTATGGGCAAGGTCACCTGACCGGTGACGCCTGTGTTGGATGGGTGTGGGGTGGGTGTATGGGCCAGCCCTCGTGGGAGAGGCTGGTAAAACACTAGACTGACGCTAGATGGCTAGAGTATGTTCGAAGAGGATGACCTGTTTTACAAAAACATAACGCCGTTATGTTACACGTGCATAGAGTATAGGCATACCTGCCAACTTGTAGAATAACTTGTAGAGATGATGTGGTCTGACGGCTAGACTGCCGACTTTGGAGCTGGGCAACCAAGGTTCGAGCCCGGGTCGTCTCCACATCCTGTGATTCTGGGCAAATCACTTAATCTCCTGTGTCTACCAAAAAAATGAATGTGTCCTTGTGTAACGTAACTGGTGCTCATGTAAATCACTCCAATACCTTCGGGTCGAGTTTGCGCTATATAAATCTGCAAAACAAAAAAAAAAACAATCTTGCAACGTGAGGAGGGGGCGAGGCCTTGAAGGGGGCCGGGCCTTGTGCAGAGAAGTACCTAGGAGGCACTTTTGAAACCCACCCTGCCCCCAAGCCCCCTGATCTAAAAAAAATAATAATAATAAAGCTTTGCTGAGGTTGGTGCCGAGTGTCCCTGTAGGGAACAAATGTGCATGTTATTATCAATTTCCTGCTAATATAAAACAGCATGATTCCAAACAATACTAAATTATATGTCCCGTTTTAATGGGATCACAAAAAACAGTACATATAGTTCTTGCCCAGGACCCCAAAAATCCTTCAATGTCACTGGGTACAGAGAGAAAGGTCAAATCTAAAGAAAGTTCACTTTCCCGGGGGGGTGGGGGGGGGGGGGGCAGGGAAATTTGCCCATGCCTTAAAAGGTCTCTGGATGGCAGGTGCTTCCATCTAACGACCTGTCGGAGGTCTTTCCCCTACACTCTTGAGGTTCACACTGCTCTTCACAGGCAGGCTTTTGGGACGCATAGGCTTTAGGGGCATCCCATGCCAGCAGAAGAGACCAGCGCTGCTCCATGTTACATTTTCATCTTGTGTTATACCGTCTTATTGAGCACACGTTCACCAGCGGATTCTTGGCACTTAAAATTCTGGCTGATGGACAGGTCAGAAGTCACTTGCTTTCTTAAGCCTGTTTAAAAGCCATGTCTTTAAAAGTTTACGAATGAGCCTAAAATCCATTAAATCAAGTATGAACCGGGGGCCGTAAAAACATATTCTTCATGTTATCTTTGGTTATCTATGGTCGGGTGCTTTACACATACAATCTTATCTTGTGGTTCAGAATCAGAGTTTAGGAGGCGTTTGCTTCTTGCTATCTGTGCCCACTCTCTGGAACTACCTTCTTCCTCTGTACCAGCATCAGAATCTCATGAACTTTTGACATTTTAATAAAAGTTCGATATTTTCCTAATGTATGAGTTACTTACCTTCAGTAACGATGTATCTGGTAGGGACGATTCTAGCCGTAGATTGCTTTACGTAGAATTATCCCCAGGCGTGATACTGGATCCGGAAACTTTTTTGCCACAGCATGCCTGCGCGCTGGGGGCAGGACGACATCACGCGACTCCTCCCAGGCGTCGTCCGCGCACGTGACGTCAGTGAGGTCACATAAGACCCACCCCAACGCGCCTACGTCAGTTTTCTTCAGAGAACTTTTCCGCACCACAATGTAGAACCACCAGATAAAAAACTGGAAGCACGGGAACAGAGTGCGAAAAGTAGACATTTTGGAAAGAAACGGTGACTAACAACAGCACCCACTGTAGTGTCACACCGCAGAACCCAAGGCAGGGAGAGAAGAAGAAGAAAAAAGCATAGCCCTGCGCAACCACCCTGCCAGTACATCGATAGCCTCCCACCCCTGCGCCCGGAGGCAAGGAACATGCGTAAGGACATGGTACATGTAGGAAACCCACCACCTCCAACCTGAGCAAGGAAGGGGGCCAGTCCCAACACAGACAGGGACAACAAACCTCCAAGCCACCCCAACATAGAGGGCAACCACCCACAAGGGACAAGGGCAAGACATGGCCAGATGACCCTTAATCAGGGGATAGCAACGGAAGGAAGGGAAGGACAGGGATAGAAAGCAATCCACCCCAAACCTGGAGTAGCCAGAGCAGCAGGGTACCGAAACACCGGAGCCCCATCCTCCAAAGAACCATGGGAGGAATGAACCGTCCTGAGACGGGGCCACCAGTCAAGAACCAAGGAGGCACTCACAGGAGGTACAGCCCCCCACGGGAGACGAGTACCGAAGACCAACCTAAGGGTCCTCGCAGGATAGGGGAGGAAGGGCAGGCCGTGAAGGAATCTGCGGCTAGAATCGTCTCTACCGGATACATCGTTACCGAAAGTAAGTAACTCGTACATCTGATAGAGACTACTGGCCGCAGATTCCTTCACGTAGAATAGATACCCTAGCAATACCCCTGGGAAAGAGGGTCTGTGAAAGGACCCCACCAACCAATACAGAACAGAGGGCCCCACAGGGAACCAGATCTGTGGACCAGGTAAAACCTCGTCCCTGCCAGGCAAGAGGAACCCCCCCAAGCAGACCCCCACCGACCCTAAAGGATGCAGGAGGGAGAAGAAGGCTTAAGAGGAGCCAAGGGCAAGGTCGGAGAGGCTGAAGCACCTCACTGCCCCACAAGGCAACACAGCTTCCACCCAATGCCAAGACAGGAATGGAGGAAGAAGAAGAAGATGAAGCCTAGAAGACCCAAGGAAGCGAGGGAAAGAAGGCAACCCTCTCCAGGTGGAGAACAACCTGCCAGCCAGAACAGTGCTGGCAGTCAAAAGCCGCCAGAAGCAAGAGAAAAGCCAGAGCCCCAGGAAGGCCGAGTAGGAAGCGCCTGGCAAGGGAGAACATAGGATCATCCCAGACCTCAGGGCAGGAGCAGGGAGAAGAGGAGATGCCCGGCACACCACTACAGGAGGCCGCGTACACTACCACAAGGAGCAAAAGCAACCTGCACAGCGCCATGGAGAACAGGCACCCGCAGGCGACCAGAATAAGCCATATGACAGCTACCACCACTCCACCTAGGGTACGATCAGTCCCAAATATGGGAACCCTCTTTGGAAGAACATCCGCAGCAGAGGGAAAAAAAACAAAAGAGCCACGGGGAAAAAAATACCCCCGCGAAAAGGCTTGATAAGCAGCCCAAGCAAGCAGAAGGCCTAATCTCAGGGCCAAGTCTGCGCTACAATTTCAAACACACAATCAACAAAAGGGCCGTCCAGCAGCCAACAATGCCGAAGTCCTAAGAAAGAATGCAATGGTCAGAAACGCACTCCACAGCCCGAACAACTGCCCTAAGAAGGCCCAGAATCAACCCGACTCAGGAGTCACTGAGGAGGGGGAGGAGGAGGAGAGTAAGGCCGAGGCTAGGGGGAGGAGGGGGACGGAGCTCTGTAAAGAGCCTCTGGATGGCGGAGTCGGCTAGGGCATGGAACAACAGGCTGCCATCAAACAGAAAGTCAATGAGTCTCTCCCTAATATTCTCAGGGAATACTCCATCCCGAAGCGAAGCATGGCGACGGAGAGCGACCGAGGAAGCCAAGGCCCGGCCCAGCACCTCTGAGATATCCAGAACAAACGCCACAAGCTCCCGGCCATCCAACGCACAATGCCTCAAATCCACCTGACCACCCTCCTGGGACGCTGCGGATCCGAGAGACTCAGCCGAGTCCCACAAACAGGAAGAGGCCCGAGCCAGCACACACAAGGTGTTCAGAGCCCGCAGGGCAGCTCTGGTCGAGGCGAACATGTTGCGCCCCCAAGAGTCCAGCCAGCGGGCCTCTCGGGATGGCGGGGTCAACAGTGGTGGCAGGGAGGGAAAGGCAGTCCGCAAAAGAGGACTGGAGGCAGAGGGAAAGGCACGCCGGTGCAGAAGATGCTGAGGCACGGGTCCCCTGAGGCAGGACGCCTCCAAGCCCCTGTCAAGGAAGAAAGTAGGGAACCTTCAAAGGGAAGCAAGACTTCCCTCCCACCAGAGCCCTGGTGGAGGACCTCCAATAGATGGTCCAAAAGAGCCACCGGGTCACCCATACACAAGATGCCCACAGCCGTTGACACAGCATGAGCGAAGGCCGCGCCCGCCAACGTAGGGCCTCGCGGCGGTGAAAGCAGCTTTTCTGTGGCCACGGCTGCAAACTAAGGCGGCCGTCCCCGAGGCCAAGCGGAACGGGCAAGGGCCAGACCTGGAAGGTAGAAGGAGCCGAAGAATGAGGGACCTGCCGCTCTTCCGACGAACACCTCTGCCTCAGCAAGGGCTGCGAGCCGCTCTTCGACGCCGGTGAAAAAGACATCACATGACGACCAGACTCCGGGGAAATGGAGAACAACAGTATACAGCCTGCCTACGGAGAAGAAGGAGCGTCCGAAGACGAATCGGCGGTACAACCCCTGCGCGGAGCCGTAGAGTCCACTGCTTGAGATAGGTTGTCGGCACCATCCGGTGTCGCCGGACAAGGGGCCTCCAAGTCACCCTGCATCGGCGACGAGACCGGAGTGGAGCTTGAGTCGAACCGGCTCCGGAACGGCGCCGACCCGACCACCGCTGAGGTATCGACCTGCGTGGGGGTACGAGACGGGCTTGGGGAGTGACACGAAGTCCTCCGCCAGCCGCGGCCCAGAATGAGGCGGAGATCGCTCGGCAACCCATGTGGCGGTGCCAGGGAAGATCCAACCTCTGACTCGTCCTCCGTCGAGGCAGCCGCCTGTGGGGAAGGACGAAAGGGGCTTGGAGAGGGATGAGGGGTCCTCACCCGGCCTCGAACTGGAGCAGGATGAGGAGGGTTCACCAAACCCTGTGGCTCCGCACGGTCCAGCTGCTGCCGGCGCCGTAGCGGCGTCCCCTCGGCCTTAGACAGGACCACCTTGTCAAAGGACCGAGAGGGGCTCGGGGATTCGACCCGAGCAACGGCGACCTCCCGCAACACCACAGGGACTCCTGCAGGAGTTTGCGGCGAGGCAGAGACGCCGTGGCCTGAAGGAGGTGCCCCAGAGGAGCCGCACCCCAACAGCATCCCATCCTACAAGACTGGATCCAAACCAGTTGGTGGCGGGGCTGGAGCCACCGGCGGCACAGCGGAGGGCCCTGCGATAGGCGAGGGGTCCGCCAACGCCGCAGGAAGGGAAGGAGGAGGAGACGCCAGCGAGGCCTGCAAAGCCACCACGTATGTCTCCATTTGGACTCTTGACGCCCCAACACCGGGAAACGGTGGACAGGACGACACGCGGGGCTGCATCACCCGTGGAGAGTCCACGCCCCCAGAAGGCCGAAGACCAGAGGGTCTGTCGCCGACATAAGACGCCCACAAAACGTACACGTTTTGAAGCCTGAAGGCATTCGCACACTGTTCCACCAAAAGAAATGGAGAAAAAAAAGGCCCTAAACAGGCCCGTAGCAAGGACCGGATCCCCTTTGCACGCGGAAAAGGAAAAAACTGACATAGGCGTGCTGCGGCGGGTCTTATATGACCTCGCTGACGTCACATGCGGGGGGGACGCCTAGGCGCAGTCGCGTGATGTTGTCCCGCCGCCAGCGCTCAGGGATGCTGTGGCAAAAAAGTTTCCGGAACCAGTCTCACGCCTGGGGATAATTCTACGAGAAGGAATCTGCGGCTAGTAGTCTCTATCAGATATTTGGTTCACTAAGTGGTCTTCAGCTCACTTTTGGCTCTGATGTACCAGCACCATGAAAACACTGTTGTTGTATACGTATGCTGTACCAAAGCCAGTTAACACAACATCTAAAGTTACACATGCTTCTCTAGTGTTGCTGCCTCTGAACAGTATGGAGAATGGATGTGAGGATGTGTATAAGTAACAAGACAACTGACTGCAAAGCAGTCATGGAGCATTAGCTGTCATTGAGTGTCTGTTATTTGCAAAGCTACCACAGACTGCACTAAATCAAGTAAGAAAAAATCCAACCAAAGATCATAGGGAGGGATTGGAATGTCCTTCCTAATTAGGGTGGACAGAACCATTACAATTGTACAAGAACATCTGACCCCATTTCATAGTGTTCTCCTAGGTACACCCTTTTGGGGAAACAGCCACAACTTGGACCTACTCAGTATTACTATGAAATATACAATGCAATGCATTTGTAAAGCGCACAGCAACCTCCGAAGAGGTGTCCCGGTGCTGGCGGAAAGAACACCTACAAAAACTAAAATCTACTGAGATCATAATGATGTCAAGGTAGGAATCAAAGAGTAAGCTTTTAAGGCTCTTTCTGAAAACAGCGTCAGCCAGACTACAATTCAAGCCAAGAAGTTCAGCATTTCACAACTTTGAGGCTAGAAAGGCAAAAGACCTACCTCCTCTTCTGGCCTTGTGAATGCGTGGGGGTTGGAATAGCTTACGTTTATTAGATCTCAACGATCTTTCTAGGACATAAGGCTTAAAGCAGCACCTGAGATAAGGAGGACCTTTGTGAGTGTAGGCCCTAAATGCAAAGAGGGGTGAAGTAAACTGGATTTTTTTGTTCACTGGGAGCCAATGAAGATGTCGTAGGTGACTTGACACGGCAGCCTGGGGGAGGGATCTTAAGCATCAGACGGGCAGCAGTGCTTTGAACAATTTGGAGACGCTGGATCAGGAACTTCACCGTCAGCCCTTGTTGGACAGCCATCCCTCCTACTGGAGTCTCACCTGCTCATCTGAATCCTCTGTGCACTCGCCTGCCCCCCACCATGGAGCAAAGGGGGGGGATCTTGAGCATCAGTGATTTGAATAATTTGAAGACACTGGATCAGGAAAGCAGCCCTTGTTGGAAAGCCGTCCCTCCTCCTGGAGTCTAAGCTGCTTTCCTGAATCCTCTGTGCACTCGCCTGCCCCACCTCCACTGAGCAGGGCCCATCAGAAGATGGATGTAACCAAGCAAGCATTGGAGCCAAGGGGTGAATTACACTGCTGCCTTCTCCAGGATTAATTGTACCATCTCTCTTCTTCTCTTTACTGTGCCATGGCAGGGTGGATCAATACTGACTTCCCATCCCACTGCTGCTAGAAGAATGTTAGCTCTGGAAGCACTGCCATGCACATGCCCTATGATTCATCACTCTACTTCAAGCTAAATGCAGCTATCAGTAAACAGTTCCCAGGGCCAGTACACCGGCTTTGGGAACCGCGGACGATAAGTTGTGACGGAGGCCGACATGTGGAAAAAGCAAGTACCAAAGCACAAAGGAAATCAGGCTGCAAGAAGTTAGTGTGTGTAATGGCATTTATACAAAACTAATCAGACAGGATAGTGTAGCACACCCAATCTGGCAAAACACTAAATACATTTAGTGCTGTAGATGGTATTTTGGTGTCAGCTGACAGTGAAAATTGAGAAGTGAGAAATTGCATACTACAGCTGCAGCAGTTTATTGAGGGTGCCTTATCTATGTCATTGCCATGCTCCAAGAAAACCTGTTACATTATCACATCAAGGAACAAGGCATTTTCTATCTCATTATAGAGCAGACTTCAAGCTTGTGGAAGGCTTAGCATGCTGAACAAATATTCCCAGAAATATAAATACCATGAAGCCATAAGGCCTATCCCATGCGGTCAAAATCCAGAATCACTTGAAAGGCCAGTGCTGGTACTGGATCTAAACGCAAGACAAATATCAATCTCACTGTCTGGTAAAACAGCGATTTTTACCAGATTGAGCTCAACACACCAAAAAGTTCAAGCACTAGAGAGAAATTAAAGAACTAGTTACTTACCATTGGTAATACCCTTTCTGGGGGATACTCTAACCACTGGAGCCAGATTGGATCTAGAAATGTTTCCCAACAATGCACTCATGCACCACTGCGTGGCGCCATGCTGCTCCTCGCTAGCTCTATACTGCCTGAAAGTGATGAGTCGAGTCGCATATAAGCACCACCTTGAAGCCAGTTTCTTGCTGATCTTTTTCAGCTCCCTTCGACGCAAAGCATAAATAAAGGTTATCATCAATGGGCGGATTACTAACTTGGGACCTTCTTATATGTTAAAAAGTGGTGATTCTACAGAATGGGGAAATGGAGGGCAGCAAGGAATCTGCACTTAAAAGTATCCACTAGAAACCGCATTACTAAAGGTAAATAACTTGTTCTTCTGATGGATACCTCTAACCGCAAAGTCCTCCCATTCAAACAGATACCAAATCAGTACAGGTCCAAGGTGGAGCATCTGTGGAATGGACTCAGCTGAAAAGTCTTGCAGGACCTAACCGGTGAAGAAATGTCCTTCCTGCAGGATTCAGCTGCAAGGCAGTTGTGCTCTGTGAAACTGTGCCATGACACCTACGTTGCAGCCTGGCTGATGTCAAGGACATGCACTTCATGTGCCAATGCAGTGGTAGCACGATTGGGCCCGGCAGAATGGGCTCTCAGACCTTCTGATGGTGGCTTCTGGGTCAGGGCACAGCACATCTTGTTGCAATGGGTAATCCACCTCGATAGGGTTCTCTTCTGCACAGCCTTCTCTTTCTTTGCTCCAGAGAACCCCACAAACTCTGATCATCCACTTGATGAGACTTAGTAAGATCAATGTAAAAGCTCAAAGCACTTTTGGGGTCCAACAAACGAAGCCTTTGCTCTTCTTACAAGCGCTGAGGAGGCAAAGAATGCAGACTGGATGATAGACTGCCCAACCAGAAAGGGAGTCACAACTGTAGGCAAGAAGGCCACTCAAGTTCTCGGCACCATTTTTTCTGGCTAAAAGGTGATGTAGTGCAGATGCACCAAAGTGCCTGAAGCGCATTCATGCAACAAGCTTATGTAATGGCAATGAGGAAGATAGTCTTCAAAGTAAAGGGGTGCAGAGAAGTGCTATGCATAGTCTTGAAGCATGCGCACATGAGAATAGCTGAGACCAAATTAAGGCCCCAACGTGGCATCACAAACGGTTAGGAGGAAAATGTCAAACCCCTTATAAACCTCATCCCAGCAGGTGATTCCAACAAGGACGGTTGGTCTGGCAAAAGAAGAAAGGCAGAGAGGGCAGACAAATAACATTTCACAGTGCCCACTTCAAGGCCATGGTGGGTTAAATATAAAACAAACAAAAGAACATTTTACATCTTGGCTTGTAGAAGGTCAATCCCCTGGAACTAGACCAGTCTACAAATCTAGCGCAGTGCCTGGTATAAAATGACTTTGTGGAAGGGTGTCTGGTGGGGCGGATGACATCCACCGCCTCAGGCAGCAGATTAAATGCAGACAACTGCCGCTGCTCAATCTCCACTCATTGAGGGCTAGATTGTGCTAATTTGCGTGCAGGACCTTTACTTGCTGCTGCAATAGAAAATCCTCTGAAAATGGAAACCTGATTGGAGGACAGATGTTCATATGAAGAAGTTGCAGGTACCAACCCATCCTGGCCAATCCGGAGCTACTAGGATTCCTTGAGCCCAACCATTCCTGGGATTTTTCAGAACCCGGGGAAGGAGAGTCAGAGGTAGGAAGGTGTACAGAAGTTGTGTGTTCCATTCCAGCTGGAATACATCTCATAGTGAGCATTCTCCTGGAAATTCCAAAATGCAATACTTTGAAGACTGCATGTTCTATGGTGGTGATATGGTGGTGACCAGATCTAGCCAGGGTTTACCCGCTCCTGGAAGATGCCCTGTGCCACCTCTGGATGTAGACGCTATTAATGGTCTGCCAGAAGCTGCCTGCTTAGCTCGTCCATCCTGGCATTGAGGGATCCTACCAAGTGGTTAGTGAACAGAGATATGCCCTGATGCTCCAACAAACTCTTGAGATGCAGAGTCTTTTGGCACAGGAGCCAACTCTGCCCTACTTGTTCCAATACCATTGCGGTGGTATTGTCCATGAGAACCTATAACAGACTACCCTTGATGGACGTCAGGAAAGCCAACAGCGCCAGAGGAAGGGCCTGCAACTACAACATTTCTATAGGAAGTCTGACTTCCATCGGAGACCAGAGTCCTCTGATCAACTCCTCCCGATGACTTCTCCAACTCAATTGTGATGCTTCTGTCACCACCATAAGGCTCTTGATAGGGAAGGGAGTGGGGCCTACACTGTATCAAACAGCATTTGAGCAGTTACCACTGCAAATTTTGACAGTCTCTAAAGAAATCTGGATGGTATCCAATAGATTTCCTCAGTCCTGGTCCCAATAAAACTTCAGATTCCATTGAAGAGTACACATGCAGCACCTGGCGTAATCGACCAGGAAGATGCAGGGGGCTAAATGGCCAAGAAGCCTCAGTGCTGCTATCACTGAGATCCAGAACATAGGCTGAAATATTGAGATCAAAGCTATAATGTCGTGGACGTGATGCAGTGGAAGATAGGCCTTGAACTGCACTGTATTTATGGTAGCTGAAACGAATGGCAGCCTCTGCGAAGGAGTCTGGATCGACTTTGACTCATTGACGGTATACGACCAACAACGTTAAACTATTTGCAGTCTTCTGGAGGTGTTCTATGACTGACTGATGGGCCCACTTTCAAAAGGCAATCATAGAAGTAGGGGAAAATAGGTATCCCTTACCTCAGAAGGTGTGATGTGACCACTGGTATCACTTTTGTTAATAATGAAGGGGTGATAGTGAAGTCAAAGAGGAGCGCTGTAAACCGAAAATGCTCAAAGCTGAACCACAACCACAGGTAAGATCTGTAGGACCATAGGACAGGTATATGAAAATACATGTGCAGCAGACTCCAGGACACCATGCAGTCCCTCAAGTCCAGAGCCACCAAGATCTGGGTTAGCGTGCACATTCTGATTTTACCCTTCCTCAGTAGGGTATTCAATGCAATATCGCAGAACGCTTCGTATACGGGATTACCCCGGGACCTCACTGACAGAACTGGGGCTTTTCTTATCTTGGACGTTTAAATCCAATATTTGAAGCAAAATGGAATGTATTTAACTTCTGATTCAATCTTTGCTTAATATAATGACTAGCCTTGAGAAAGCCCTGGCTCAACTTGCCACATAGGACGAAACATGTGTTGGCTGTTCCTTTTAAATGCAAATAAATTACCACCTTCATTCAAACTAATCTGGACTATTATTCTGTGTTATAAAAAGGAATCACCCTATTGGCTAAACTTGATTGTCTTGAAGGGAGGAACATATGCTCATACCCCGTCTTCACTTAACTATATGAGGCTGGAAAGGTCCAGAGCCTCAAGCAAAGTTTCTCCGGCATCATAGGAATTATTATCCAGAATCAGAATTCCTGAACCTTTCTCTACTACCCAGGGCCGGACTGGGAACCAAAACCGGCCCTGGCAAAGTGCTCGGCCGGCCCCCCCCCGCCCCCCGGGCGGGAGGGGGGCGAGCGCTTTGCTAGGGCCGCTTTTCAGCCGATTTTGTTACAGGGCCGATTTTGCAGCTATGCTGCAAAAACGGCTCTGCAACAAAAACGGCCCCCAGGCCCCAAAACCGACCCCCACCCTTGCGGCTGACCGGGGGATTGCCCGGTGCCCACAACGGCCAGTCCGGGCCTGCTACTACCCTGTACCATTCAGTGCAATATAGGCTGGAAGCCTCCGTCCTTTTTCAGCTCAAGAAAATATTGAGAATAACAACTCTTTCCCTTTCCGAGTCAAGAATCCTCTAAATAGCAGTTTGAGAGCAACATTCATATCTCCTTTAACAGAATGGGGAGGTGCTCCTCTGAAAGCTGGTCGGATGTGGGTGAAAATGTAGCAGATTAAAAATAAAGGTTAGGACACAGCCATGTTGAACGCATTTGTGGGGCCCATCTGTTGGACATGATGGATCAACAGACACAGCAGTAAACAATGAACCCTGCCCCCATTGGATGGGTGAGCGACTCTATGGGCAAACCAATGTGGCTTGTTGACTGCTGCCACAGGGGAAGAGAGGGGGACTGAAGAGCTAGTACCCCGATGGCCTGAGCATTGCCTGCCAGACCCACGTCCATGGCCTCCAAGGGCTGGGGTGACTGCTGCAGAGGTTGTAATGACTGTCATTCTCTTTACGCCAGCTCCCCAGAGGATCCTTTGAATTTTCTGAACTGCGTTAGAACTGCTCGACAGTAGTCAGGAGACCCATGCATGGAGCATGCCATGGCTATACGGTCATAGCACCACAGAGCTGTATTGGCTTTTTCACCACAAGTATGTGGGCTTCAGGGGAATAACCGTGAGGAAGGCTTGTACATCTTCCCAAAAATCCTGTGGAACAGATCCACACGGAGGTGGTGCATAATCCTAATGCCAACCACCTCCCAAGTAGTCAGTAGTATCTAGGCTAGCACGAGGTCCTAAGGTCTTCCGTGACTCCAGCAAGATCTCGAAGGTCGTGTCCCATAAGGCGTGCATGTAGTGGCCCAAGACAGCAATGACCAATCTCGGCCAGAATGGCTGAGGAGAACATTTGTTTTCCAAAAGCCTCAATCACCCTGGACTCCGTATCCAGACGAGGTGTGAGGAAGGAATTGGGGTTCAGCTTGCTAGTTAAAGCCTCAAACACCAAGCTCTACAGGGTACACCTAGCCAACTGCCTGTTTAGTGATGGGCAAGAACAAGGCTTTGTCCAAATGGCCATCAAGGTATCAGTGCAGGCCTCATTAAAGGGAAGCAAGGGCTTAGATGGAGTTGGCACAGGCAGCAATCTTGCAAGCCATGTCCTAAAGTGCATGTTTCTAACGTCATAAAAGGCAGATGGAGTTCAGACCAAGCTGGTTAAAGAAAATACATTTTTTCCAAACAAATCAATACATTTTCATTCTCTCTCTGGCAGCGCAGAAGGGAATGCAATGGGGGTTGACTTTAGTAGAAGTCTGAACTACCAATCCTTCTTAAGTTGGGTAAAGAGTCAAATACAGCAGCTCTCCTGTGGTGAGTCTAGGTCCTAGGACATCTAACCACCATGTAACTAACTGCGGGATCCGAACGCAGCATAAACAAAGTCATCGCCAAGGTTTACATCAGGGTCTTGTGAAAAGGCAGTAAGAGTGCTGAAGTAGAAAGCCCATGCTGCAAGATTTCTGTCAGTAGGTTTGCCTTAGTCCCCACAGGAGGTAGCTGCAGTTCAAATACTTATGCTGTTCTGAGGACTACTGCAGCGAAAGAGGTACTCTGCTCAGTAGGGGAGGGGGTGGGGGGTGCAGAGGAAAGTCTCACTCTGGTTTAGTATCCAGGCCACTGTCATTCTGTAAACCTAAATACAGTCAAGCCTGAGTGTAAATCATGGAAGCAAATTGTCCATCTCCTCATTGCCATTCTCAGCATACAGACCATTTTGTAGCCCTTCATCAGTATATGAATCCAATCTGAGCAAGGTTTCCAGCCTATAGTAACACTGGAATTGAGAGAGGCAATGGTTTATCTAAAGTTGGGGACTGTCTTATAGTAATCTCATAGCGAGATGTAGGCCTTGAGAAGGCTGATTGATGTCTGCTCTTGATCGGTACCTGGAAGAGTCAAGGCCGGCACTGGGATGGTTGGAACTTATGAGGCATCTGGAAGGAGAGGATGTGCGGGTGCTCACGGGGAGCCTGGAATTTGCCCAACGGGGTCAGTTGACACCAGGGTTGGACCTGCCTACGGAAGTCCAGCTACAGGACACCTGTGACTGGGAGGCCCGAAGGCACACCAGAGGGAGGTGGAATTGCCGTGAAAACTTGGAGCATGGCCTCCTAAAGGGATCTCTCAGCCACTGGGTCGATTACGGCCCAAGGAGCTCAGCTTTGTCTTTAACTTACTGAAAGGCAACGATGTGGAGCGGGCCCACTGTTTAGAGTGCGACCTACCTACTTCTTTGTGTTCAGTGACCTATAGCTTCGCCTCACACTCCCTGATCACCTTTGGGTGCATCAGGGAGCATTTGTTGAATGACTGAATCGTCCCTAGACACCACAGCAAAAAGTGTGTGGATCTGTGGCCAATATCTGCATCCTGCAGTTGTGGCATGGTTTGAATCCGGTTGCTTTTTTCGGGTGGGTGTGAAGGTCATTTCCCTAGTACACTGTCTTTTTTGTTGACGCTGAAAACCCCAATTTTGGCACGGATAAAAAACCTACAAAAGTTCGGAGTGGAGCCCAGGATACGTGTAGAAGGGTGCAGAAAGTAATTAACTGATGCGATTGTGGTGCCTATGTAGGACTTCGTGGCGTCACTTCTGGAGGAGGAGAGAGGTGGCAGGGGAGTCTGATGGTGCAACCTGCTGGCATGCAGGAGCAGTTTCCATGAAAAATTCCAGATCCAATCTGGCACCAGAGAAAATTCCAAAGATGACATCTGATAGTCGCACATCCACCGGAAAGAACCACTCGAAGTAATCCAACCAATTATAGGCCAGTCACAGTGACAACTTTTGCAGTAAAAAGTGAAGCAGAAAGTAGTCAACAAACAAATTACAAAACATACAATCCACAGCCTGCGCAGAGGCAAGCAATTGGGTTTCAGACCAGAAGAGAAACAGACAGCTTTGCCAATTACAAAGAAGAGATAATTAATCATCAACGAAATGGGCATTACAGCTCATACTCATTCATCAAGGCACGAAAGAATAAAAGACATTGTGAGCATCAAAGAGTTAACCCAGCGAGAGTGACCAACCTTTCTAGAATGAGTACATAAACAGTGCTGTAAACATCAAGTCTTCTAGTTATTCAGTTTATTAACAGTATTTAATGATACGCACGAATGGATGGCTGAACTGGTCTTGTCATCGAAACGTGACTTGTGGACTGCACCAGATGTCAGCGGGTAATGTTTAATTTGTTGAGCCATCTTGATGGCTCAAAAACATTACACCCTATCCAAAACGATGAAGGGCTTACTGAATGATACCCTTACATATCTAGCCAATGACTGACCCCCCTGAAATTGACAGTACCACACCAGGAGCCGGGAATTGACCAAACTGGAGATGGAGGCACAAAGCAGGCGGGCCATCTCCAACTACACAGCCATAATCTGGAATAACCTTGCTCCAGTCCAAGATACACCTCTTTCGAGAACATTACCCCCCTACAGGAGAGGAACTTGGCTGTTACTCCCCACTTTGCAAAGGATCCCAAATTACACCCAGGGCTATCTCCGGCTGTTCAGCTGTCCGCTGCGCCCCAAAAATGTTAGTGCTATGGTGCCTGTGCATGCATGCTAACAAAATACATCCAGCTTGAGGTGGGCAAATTCAGCATCTCCAGCAAGACCAAAACGTGAAGTCCATCAACATTTCTTTAACACGCCTTAGAATAACTTCATAGTTTGCGGTCTACCTTGGAGTACGGGTTTCACTCATATTTCTACAATGTCGAACTCAACTGATAGTGAAAAGAAAAATTTGCATAATTTTCTTTCTGAGTCATAATCATTAGGCAACTCTGAAACATTAAAGCCCTCTGCAAGCACAAACGGATGCAGAGTTAGGTTGATAGGTTCCAATATTCAGCATTAGTGTTTTTTTGTTTATATTTTTTAGACTGCGGTAGGGAAGAGGCGTGGAACGACTAAGGGAAGGACACTTAATGGATAAGCACCAAAAAAAAAATGTGAACCATGTCAATGGGCATAGCTATCCCCTTTACCCAGGCCGAAAAGATGCTTATAGTGGCCTTTCCATAGCCTAATATGGCAGAGAATCAAAGCTCATTCACTGAAATGAGTTCCTACCCATGGTCTAAACCTAAGGAGCAACATGCTGCCTGCCCACCGAAAGCACACGCGCTCTATGAATGCAACTGCATTGCAGTCTAGTAAAGAACCCACTGATGGGGGTGACTTAAACCAGGGCGTCTGACATTGGTCCAAGAGTGCCAGACCTCAGCCAGACTTTCAGGATAATCCATGACTGTATGTAGATGATTTAGATTAATTGCATGTAAACCTATCTTATATGGGGTCCCTAAACATCTGGCTTTGATCATCTGGGCCCATGGGCCGACGATGGACATATAAGTATAAACACACAATGTGTACGTCAGGACGGTGCAAGTGTGAAAGGGTAGTGACGTCACAAGGAGTGATCTGACAGAGCACAAGGGCACTATGCTGTTAGGACGAGAACCCTCACTCATCCAAGGGCGACATGCTTCATCATTGGGTCCCCTCCTCACACTGGGACCGAAAGGTGCCCAGAGGGGGCTACAGCTCTCCAAGAAGAAAGGGGGGAGGAGCAAAAGTGTTTTGTATATCAAGATGAGCAATGCAGAGCAGGGGGGGGCCTAAGGCATGTGCAAGCTGTGCACCTGCGTGGAGTGGTGTGGCTCACTGGTTAGAGGCGGCAGACTCGGAAGCAGAAGTCAGCCCGGGACCAGGGTTCGATTCCCGATGCGGCAGGGTCGAGGACCAGGGTCAACAGACTCGATAATTCTCGCCACGGTGCCTACTCTAACCAAGGGTCCCACTTGGCAACTCTGGGCATTAGCTTGCCTAATCTCCACAACGGCCCCATCAACGCCGGGGATGCCTGGCTCCACCTTGGGGATTCCCAGCAGGAACCATCCCACTGGGAAAGCCAGGACGGGATCCCCAGCGGTATACAGCGTCAGGACGCCGACTGGCAACAGTGCGCTTTACAAGTATACACATTACATTACACCTGCACAGGGCCACCAAACCCCAGGGGCCACCACACCAATATATATCCTTAATATAATAATCCTCTCCTCTGAGGATGGATACATATTTGCGTGGCGGCCCCTGGCAGGGATTTGGTGGCCTCCGGCTCTGTTCCACTTCCAAACACCCTGACCCCCCTCTTCAATGGCCTCCGTGCTCCGCACCGCCCGGACCCCCTCTTCTGGGGCCCTATTCGTACGCTCCCTGCCCAGGGTCACCATGAGCCTAGAGCCGCCCCTGTGCAGAGGTACTATAGTGAGGGGCAGGATGCAAAAATAGTGTCATTAAAACCATCTCGTGTGGTCCGGTGATGGACATGCAATGGGTAGATACTGCTAGGTGCTCCTAATGAAAAGGACCACAGACGGCGTTGATGAAGGAAGACAAAAGAGTGTGCGCACAGGGGTCAGACAGCTAGAGAGCGAATGGCCAGTACAATGAATGTACTAGTCTCGAATTTTCTACCCGCGCGGATCAGTACTGCACATCTCATCACCTGCTAATGTAATGTCACAAGCTGCTCTCACAAAGCTCCTGCGCGAGCGCCCAGACCAGAGATGCGAGGCTGACACATGGGATCTGCAGCTCCCAGTGCCGGGTAGAGTCATTCACTGCGCCACAAAGGGAGGAAAAAAATTGAAAACAAAATGCAAAAATGAAGTGGCGTGTAATTAAGAACACGGAGGAGTTAATGGAGGGGCCGACAGTGTCTAATCAGCCTCGTTCTGCCTGGGCTGTTCTGCGAATGAGTTCTATTGTTGTCTTTTTTACATTGTGTGCAAGATGTGTGCGGAAGCAACAGCTGTGATATACTGAAAAAAAGAGAAAATCTATTTTGCTCTCGTGTGTAGCAGCGATGTTGGTAAGCCAGAGTGGGGGAGGGGTACAAAAAAATAAAGTAGGGATGAGACCAAGCTTGGTTTTGTTTGGGGGAAGGTATGAGGCTAACATGAGGGCAGCATATGTGCAAGGCCTGCACAGTGTGTACATTCGCTTTGCCAACATATTACTTGCATATTCAGCCAACATGCTATGAACACATGTGCATCTGCCTCGGAGCCAAGCCCTGAAGGCCACAGCCGCCATGCTGGAGGTGCAGTGATGCAGAACGGTAGCCCTGGCAGAGCCGCTTGGATAGGGCCGGATGGTTCAACAGCTCGGGGCAGAGTTAAGATGCCTCTTTAGACGCAGGTCAGTGGTTCCAATCTGATCCGGGTCGGTGGACACTGCCACCAATCAGAGGCTGGGAGGGTCGCGCACAATGAGCAGTTGGCACACGCGCTTATGAAGCCTACTAAAATCCATGTTAAAAGCATACGCCGCCATTATGTCATACCAGCATCGCAAGCCAAGGAACGCGAGTGGTGAACTGCATGCCGTCACTTCGTGGCAGGGATGTTTGCATGACCATAATTCTCCTCTTTCCTGAAGACCAGGACATAAGCTGGTAACCCTCTTGAAATAATGGAACTTTTCAAAGCACTGAATGAACACAACCAACTTAAAACGATTCAACTGCCACAAAAATGGCCCCATGTTCCGCCATCCTGAAAAAAGACGTCAATTGAGAGAGAGGCCCTGGACAATGAGGTGGAGTCTGAGCATCTACCAATGAGTGACTACTGATAAACAGAAGGAGCTGGCGCCATAGCAGCTACAGCCAACTTTGTAAATAACTTTTCAAGCAAGGCACAGCTTCAATCTAAGCCAGATAGACTTCAATAACGAACCTGTTACTGCTGATCAGCTGGAATGACACTACACATAATGTAACAAACCACTCATTCAGAGTATGACCAGCCTGCATATTCTTAATGCTGCTCAGGGTATGTACAGAGTGTTTAAAACTCGAGGTGTTAATGTAGTATGTTTACTCGTTGATGGTTGATTAGCTGGCATGGAGAAATGGTTGGATTTCCAAGAGTGTGCCGTTCAGGCGCTCCTACTGAAGGACAGGTGGTTGGTCTCTTCCCATTGACAGAAGAGACTTGTTCAAAGAGTCTGGGCCAAAGAAAGCAAAGAATTACCAGCCATGGTGAAAGGCTGTAGACTAAGAGCTGAGGGGATTAAAGGAGCAGGTGTTCAACCATTGCCTGCCAATACAAGGCTGAGCAGCATCCATGCACCATCAAGCTTACCGAACCAATGTCCTACACCAAAGCAAAATAGTAAGTACCACTAACCTCTCTCTATGGATCTAACCACTGAAAAGGGTAAAATGAACAAAACAACAACACAAAATACAAATGCTGAGGGGCACAAGTTCCTGCCTGGAAAGGCTTGGGAACAAATCTCTTCCTTCTCTTCGGCTGGTCCACATTTCCTTCCAAGTTATTTCTTCCACTCCATACAGGTCATAAATACCAAGCACCTATCTTAACTTCACACCATCCAGGTATTCAGATCACAAAAGTGGAAAGCACCAGCCTACCCCCAGGGAGGCAAAGCGCTGCAGGATAAATCTGCTACCTTCCCCCTTACGGTCACAGTGCTGTGCCACCACCATTCATACTGCTTGTGCACTTTACAGCAATTGTTTCTCTGCACTTAAAATCTCAGCACCTCAAATGACTCCCTACAGAAGTCCAAGTGAAAGGAACTTTGATAGAATGTGATTCAGCTTTTAATCTGACACACTGGAGGAACGAGGAAATGGCTGGTTCTATTACTCCGCAATGCACTAGCCGGCTGGACACTAAAAAAAGGTTTCATTACTGCGAAAAGGCGGAGTGCCAAAATCCTGCCGACAGACCGTCTGCTGATAAATGCTCTGCTGCTTCATCTTTTATTTTCTGGCTAAAGTCCTAGAAATAAGGCATCATGCATCTTGCTGCGGCATTTAACCGAAGAACCTCCTTGCGCTCACTGGCTTACGCAGAGCTGATTTTGTACTCCGCCACTGCTCGGTGGTCAACTAGGGCATATCCACCAGGGGACACCAGGGTAGAGGATGTAAACGGTGCCAAGGGACCATGAGTAAGAAGGAGTCAGGTGGGATCAGTGGGATCAATGGGCTCTGCACAGAAATAAATCTGGATTGAAGTTCCATTACATCTAGAGCAGAATGCAACATTCACTTGACGGATCCTCTCAGTGCAGCCAGTGAGGGCTTTGCTGATGGATTCACAGTGTAATGTGTCGCTTCTGGCTGTGGAACGCACGGAATACATCTGCCTTCTGTGGACATTCTGCAGTCA
This sequence comes from Lissotriton helveticus, assembly GCF_964261635.1. Taxonomy (NCBI): domain Eukaryota; kingdom Metazoa; phylum Chordata; class Amphibia; order Caudata; family Salamandridae; genus Lissotriton; species Lissotriton helveticus. The sequence continues at coordinate 148,242,440 of NC_136071.1, forward strand.
AAGGAGACAGCTGTGCAACCAAAGCAAACCTTTCTTTCTAGAATGTGTTCAGAGAGTTAAGGCTAAACAATTTACAAAAGGCCCAAGAAACAAAGATACAACAACCCGCACTTTTCCAGGCATCGAGGATGCTGCAATCCAACACAATGGGAGAAGCGAGACCCACAAAAGGCAGAGTCACTTATGCTAACCTGACATTTAAGGCACAGGGTCAGACTGAAGGGTCCTCGGAAGCTTGTTTCCGGTCCAGGGAAGGCATGGCTTGGCAGTTCGGGCTGGACTGTTCCCATGAGGCACAGGGTCAGACTGATTTGCATATAGCCATGTCTGAACTGGGGTGGCAGAGTGGGCTAAATAACGGTGATGGATCAAACCCAGATCTTTTGACTGGGTGTGAGTGTTTGATTGGTTCTGATGCTCCGTCCATCACCACCCCCTTTTGTACCGCTTTTGGCTGCCATAAGTGTGGCAGGGTATGCTCAGATGTGAGTCCCTAGCTCACTTTGCCACTGGATTCAAGCAAGCCCGGCTGAAGACGGCTGGAATGCCAGAAACCGGTCCTGTTTCCGGTCCAGGGAAGGCATGGCTTGGCAGTTCGGGCTGGACTGTTCCCATGAGGCACAGGGTCAGACTGATTTGCATATAGCCATGTCTGAACTGGGGTGGCAGAGTGGGCTAAAGAACGGTGATGGATCAAACCCTGATCTTTTGACTGGGTGTGAGTGTTTGATTGGTTCTGATGCTCCGTCCATCACCACCCCCTTTTGTACCGCAACCTGACATTTAAGACATACAAAAAACATTAGATTCACAACCGCTGTAAATACCAAAACCTTATTATTTCCAAAACAATCTAATGCGACAATTTAACACAGAGCGCATTACAGTTTGTTAGGGGTCTGCATCAATTGGGGTTTCTTACAAATACTAATAGACCGGGATTCACGATCTTTCAATCAAATATATTTGGGTTTTGTGACCTTAACTAGCCAAGCAATGACGTAACATTCTAAATGAATTACACAACAACAGACTTCCTCAGTATTCTGTAAGGATCTCGATTCCTTGAGGAAAACCAGGACGAGATCCAACACATAAAGCCTTATTTGGGATTGAGCATATAGGGTTTAGGAAACAGGATGATCAAGCCTGCAAGAGGGCAAGAATGGAGTATAAAACATAACAATTTAGGGGGTGCCTGGAGACTGCCAAAGATAAGGGCAGAGGGAGTGCACTCATTATCGGTTTAGTGTTTATTTTTGTTATATTCATTGCAAATGTACAATAATGGACATGCTTGTGATGGAGAAAATCAAAGTAATTCTAAAACAAAAGTAGCCAAAAAGATTTAAGAAACTAGCTTGAGATCCATATAAGCCTTTCAGACTCTGCCTGTACCGCCAGGCTTTGCTTCGTGCCATTCTAGACACCAGCAGCAGGTTTACAACCACAGTCAGCCCTGAGGTTAAGGAGCCTGCCATGTCCCTCAAGGGCACCACTGTCCCCTTGAGAAACTCCACGCGCCTTGCTGAGTATTAGCATTTATCATTACACAAAAGCTCATCTCTCCCAGTATCATGCCTTTGTGAAGATATCCCAACAGAACTTTATTACATCACAGTCAGGTACTATTTTATTTAAATTTTCTATATTTCATTTTATAAAGTCCGTCCCTTAGCATCTGGCATGTGAAATGTAAGCAGTAAGCCTGGACGGAGTTCGCGCTGCGTGGAGTTCCGTAAGCAGGGGAGTGGGTTTCATCGCTTGCACGGGTGTTTGTCCTGCGCTGTAAAATAAGCGCAAACAGCACCACGCGTAGAGTAAAAGGGATCTTCTTTCTACTGCTCAAGTAGAAGTTCTACTCGAGTGGCACTTCCTCAACGCAAACGGAAGGTTTCTCAACGCGAGCAGTAGCGAGCGACCGCTCGCATTGAGAAATTTCACTGGGAGGTGGTCTAGCATTGTATTTTTCCTCACTCCCATTCGTCAACATAACATTGCAGAGTGAGGAAAAACCTCTGTTCCGTGGAGCGGAGTTTTTCTGAACTCCGCGGAGCACGGAAAACTCCACAGACACCCAGGCATAGTAAGCAGCACCTACATAAGTGGAGATGGGAGTGGATTGGTTTCGGCCTTTACTAGTAAATTGACAAGTGTTCTTCCTAGTAAAACTTTATTTTTAAGGCCTTTCAGAATCGAAAACATTCCACAAAGATTCCAGGTGAGGAGAGAAGATGCCACAAGGACAGGCAAGTCCTATTAAAGCACTTGTGCTGCAGCTTGGCTGGTTTGCATATTATGCAATAGGGTGTTAGTGGTTCTCTTCTCATCAGTTCCTACCAGGACATTGATGGCTTGACATTTGACCCAAGAACCATATGCTAATTAAAGTCGACCTCTTAACACCTTGACCGTGGCGCGAATTCCACCACGCTGCTGGAATTCTAATCAGTGGGCGGGGTTCGGGCGGCCCACGGTCGTCCACCGCGCGCACCCACCATCACGTGGGACGGCCGGGGGCTGTCCGCAGAGTAGAAGGGGTTAAAGTAAGTGAATTCTTTCAATAAGAATCTGTAAACACGGTCTCAAGACTGGGGAACATGTGATGATTATTGTCAGACAGGCAGGCACATTGTGAAAGGTTTGGGTTCTACCTCACAAAGTGATGGCCATTATATGCTACAATGCGTTACAAATACTCTATTTGAACAAACATCATTTCCTTTACGCAATGCTCTTCAACCTCATTGCAGGAGGATTTTATGCCTTAAATTAGCCGCCAGTGAGACCTGGAAGATCCACATGCATCAGCTTGAGATTCGGGGGTCAACTTAGTGATCCAGCACAAAAACAAACCTCTTCAATTTCACTGAGCAGGTTTGTTTGTTTAGAGTATCTAGCTGATGACCAATGCCCTCTGATTAGGAATTGTATTTTAAAAACAACAATACACGTCTAACAGGTGCGCTTACCTCTTTTCCATAAATCCACCGCCAAAGCAGCCTTTAGGTGTAGAACCTATAAATGAGGGATCGGAACAAGGGCACTGAATAGCAATAGTCAAAGAGATCAAAGATAAAAAGTGAATACGAGGAAACCTAGGTGACACAGTACGCATCAGTTTACTGCTAGGTGTATCCATTCATTGCTAGGAAGGCACCTTACCATACGCTGTCATTCTGAACAGTAGTGGGCAAAAAAGAAGATCATTTGTACGACAAAACTGTGTGGCAACCACTTTAGTAGCGGAGCCCATTTCAACTGTGATCAGGATCACTGAGCCGCACTAAGCTCCTCTGGAACCCACTTTACCACACAGCTTAGGCAAGGGATACGAGAGATAACTTCATGACCTCCTGGTCCCTCATCGACATTCGAGAGAGAACTGGGGTACGTAGACTACAGAGTAGAGCTTTCAGGATAAAACACGGAGGAGCCAACTTTCTCAAACATTGGGTGACAAACCATGCATTGTTTGTCTTGTGCGATTTGATTCTTTTTGTGTCTACAATTAGGCCAGAATTCTTAAATTCCACATTTAAAGAGCACCCTGAGGCTTAAGGCCTGAGGAATTGAGAGTCAAACATACACAAACGTAAAGAAATATCAATTATACAACAGAACAGCAGACTAACAAATGGATGGACGTCAATCATCACCAATGGATTTCAAGCTTAAAACCCCAATTCTCTGCCTCATCGCTCTTTCTTAGCTAGGCTGCATTCTGTGGAGTCAATGGGGATGACAAAGGGATGATTTGGGGTGGAGGGGCAGCATGTGAGAAAAACCATGAGAACATTGGAGGTGGGTACACTGGAGGCCGATGCTGCCTGCCAGTTTATCCTTCATTTCAGCTGCAGCTTAGAATTCTGGGCACAGCCCTGCATGTTTTCAGTCCCAGCAGTCAGCCGCCTCTTGGCAGGAGCCTGCGGCTATGCTTGCCAAGAAAAGAAAATGAAAAAAATATATGAAAGACTCATTAATTATTATATTTTGTTTGCACCAGGCTTTGTGGCAACAGCATGAGCACCACCCTCTGAAGACCAAGTAGGCCCATAGCTTCACACCCCAAAGAAAACACAAAAAAGAGGATTCCCCAACCCCCCATGAGGAGGGCCAACAGTGAGCGGTAAAGTCACATTCACAGAAACATGTGCCAATGTCCTTCTAAACAGGTGGTCAGTGTGATAGAAAACAAGGCCTGCTCATGCTTGAATGCATTAAATTCAGATTTGCAGGCTTCATACAGAGAAGGCGGGAGTAGGCGCTGTGCGTTCCCCGCCACTGACTCGCCGTAGCCAATCCCACGTGGCTACTGGGAGCGGAGATGATTTAGGTGAAGAGGAGAAGTGCTCCCGCATGTGTATTAAAAACTGAAGTGCCTCCGATGCAGCGATTATTACAAGGCGCTATCTCACTATCTCATATATGAGAAGAGAAGCCGCCAGCATTTATACATTCATTTTTAATGACACTTTATGTTTCAGAATAGCAGGAGAAGAAGCCAGTGGACTGCTAGCACCTCCAGGGCAGTGTAATGAAGGCAATGGGTAGGAATGCAGACTTCTGAAACAGTGGAGCATGTAAGAATCACTTTGCTACTACAGCAAGAAGGAAATCGCTATCCACGCTAGGCAGCTGAGGAGTATCGCAGCCAAATACATAGAAACCCACCACCACCTGAAACTGAGCACAAAACTCAAGACTACTATATAAACCAATGACAATGAAAGCTCCTAGAGTAATGACTTAAAGGGTGTAAGATTCCCTCATGTGAAAAATAATCAGTACAAGGTCCCATTATTTAGCTCTCTTTAAATGAGGGAGGGATTTAAATAAATGTCAACTACAGCTATGAGTATGCATACTACAAAGTAATGCAACTCTGCAAAGTGACTGCGTACAGCTTTCTGCAGAGCACGTGAAAACACCCCTACCACCTGACTTCGTAAGGGAGGCTCCATGTGATGTTCTGAAGGACCTTCCTAACTCAGTAACCGGTGTAGAACCTTCTAATGGAAGCGGCACCCGAGCTGTTGGAACACAACGCTGTCCTAAGAGTAGCAACTGGTGGTACGCAGTCAAATAGATCACTTGTTTGCTCTTGAGAGTAGATTTGGTGTCCTCAAAACGTAGAAATGCCAACTGTTCTCCACAGACGATGGCTAAATAACTGATTGGATAATATGACTAAGGCCGACTGAGCTACTTCCATAAACACTTGTTGTAAACAAATGCTGCCAAAGACCAGCAAGTGCATGGAACGATTCTGGAGATTGGACAAGAAAAGCTAATTGGAGGGAGGCAGGCACTGGCACAATAAGTGCATTCAATTTCTGAGCAGCCCTGTGAAAATGAGCTCCATCTCGGCCTCTCTGCTGGATGGTGCAGGTCAGGACAGCGGACTGGAAGCAGGATAGCTGGACTACTTCACCTGGAGCAGCACCAGCTCACAGCACGCTCAAGGCTGCACGAGAAGCACAAACCACTGCGGCATCATACCCATGAGGCCCGGTGGCAGCCTTTGCGATGGAACCTGAAGTGCAGGCATTTCAAAACTCATTGACATCTCAGACTGATGTTGGAAGATCAGCCACTGCTTCATGAGCTAGTAAGCCTACCACCAAGGGCGCTTTCAGGGCTTTTGAGAGTGCATGGGCGGCATTTACCAAGATTGTGGGTACATCTTTCTCTACTAGGAATTTCAGGAGTTTATAATTGACATTAAGCATATGGCTGTTTATACCATGGAATCACAGGGGTTTGTCTCCGGATCAGTCGCTTAACTCAAGATCAAGCAACATTAGAAGTGTTTTTATGCGGAGCGTTTGCTGTAGCTCATTTAAACTGGAGAAGGCTGTAGTGTATTTTAACTGCATTGTTCGGATCTGACTCTTAGTTCTTCAGCTCCCATCTCAAGTGGCAATGATGCCTGGAAGATTCCAAAATGGAGGTCAGGGAACATTTTCTTGGCAGGGATCTGCCATCTCCAAGACCCAAGTTGATCCGTAGCGTGATGATCTCTGCAGCCCAGCATGCAACTGAGGTAAAGCATTCGTTAAGTCAGACTGTACTTATCATTGCTCTAGTAGGCACAGAGCTAAAGGCAGTTGTGTGCCAACTCTACCATCAATGATTCATGTGCAGAATGGCGTCGTTTAATCATGCAAAACCACCATTTGCAAATTACATCATAGTAGCTTGCCCCCTACATTTAGCTGGTAATTCAGTCCCAGTTTTAGGTCTGGCGTTGGCCAAGACCTTTTAATTTAAATAAAATTATATATATATAAAGTACTTACAAAGGCTTTATGCCAGCCCTCTTCATTCACTGCTCTGTTGTGTGATGCACAATTTTCTTCCACCCACTGACAGGTTACTGCATGGGGCAGTTGGTCATCGAGGAGCAGAGGAGCACAGATATAGGCGCAGAGGCGGAGATCACGTCATGTATCAGGCTTGACCTAAAGGGTCTCCTGCCCTCACCCTCTTATGGGCACAGTGTCCCAACTATATGGCTTTAGATATAGGCCTTATCACAGTGGACTGTGAATCTATATCACCCCACTGAGTGGAAATCCTCTCCCCACAGTCTGGTTTATTTGTTTGTTTTGGTCCTGATGAATGCAAGGGACCCAATTGAGCCATTTGGCAGAAACATGTCAACTTCATTGATTTTTGTAGGGGGGGACAATAATATCCCCATTACACCAATCACTTTGTTTTAACTACCATATAGATGCCAGCAATATTAAAATGTTATTTGACATCTGTAATGGCTTCTTAACCTCACTATCTTTTTGTATGGGCCCCCACTTACTTTAGAAGTGCATCCCTGTTGTCAGGTGTATGCCCGCCCTCTTTCAAACCAAGTTTTTAGAGGGCGAGGAATGGTCAATGATGAAGCATGACACCAGGTGGTGTGTGAGACCAGCCCTTCACTTTTTGTGAGATGCCTGAACTCACAGATTGATCTGCACTAGCACCAGCGACACCCTACTGGGAGCGGCTACATTGTGGTAAACAGTTGGTCAGCCCACGTTGGCTAACGTTACTGCCAATAAGAGCATTCTGCCCTTTCTCAAGGAGCACATCCAAACATAAAGCAGTTTTCTTAAGTGCCAGGGATTACAATGGTAATGGGTTCGCTTTAAGGCCAAAAAAAAGTTGCTTTTAGGTTTTTTCAGGTTTGTTTTTGATAGATGAGGCTACAATAGTTTCCCAACAATAAAGTTACAGAAAGCTGTTTACTAAGCAAAACCAGTACTGACAAAACCAAAAGGCTGGTAGCCAAAGGCAGACCTACAGTATATTCCAAAGCTTGTTTTGTCTGTAAGGAATGCCTGAAATCATAGTCAACTAGTTCGACAGTGGCTGCTATATGAAGGTACTTCTTGGTTAGAATACCAGGGAACCTTTCTATTTGGAAACAGGCGTCCAAAACAGAGGGCTTAAGATCAAATGCACAAACACCCCTCACGCACTGTGTGCGCTTGGGCAAAATCATTTCTGGGAATCATCCTAAACACGAAGTTGGCAACAATAACTTATAGGGAAATTTTGTAATGAAAGGTACACAAAAAGAGTAAATCATTTTTCTTTCTTTGCTTTCTTGCAAAGAGCGTTGTGACGTAAGCAGGTTACAAAGACCTGGTCCTCCCACACTAGAAGAACATGGACAAATAAGGACCACAGAAATAGATGACGGAGCTTCCCGCGGATGCCCACCTCAAAAGATACAGGTTCAGGCTGTCTTCACACCAGATGCAGACACAGGTTTGCGGCAACGGGATTAAAAAAGCCACTTTCCGCCAGATTACCCAGTTCATTTAACAAGTAATGCTGTAATTACAGAAAGTGTTTTAAAGAGGGCGCCAAGTAGCCCTCTGATAAGCATAAATAAAGAACACTTCAGTAAATATGTATGGCTTCCCTCTGCAATTATGCAGCCCATGCACATTTCATGAGCGCTCATTTTTAATGCATAGCCCACCAAGGCATTAACTTGTAAAACTGGAGCGGCTCATTTGCTTTCGTAGCCTCGCTCGTGTCCTCTGCCCCGAGTCATGACCTAAATAGTCCTGAGCGAAGGCCCGTTCGCCACCAAGATCCATTTAATTGGCGCGCCATCTTTGCCCCGTCCCACCTTATGCCCTGGGGTGGCACAGGCCTTCCCTGCTGCTGCATATGGGCAGACACCACCCGACAGCCAGGATTCATTCCATAATATATTTGTCTCAACAGCTGCTGTTTGCTTTGGAAAGCACCAAGCAGGAATCTTTCTTTCAACTTCAGCTTTAACAAATGTCTTAAATACATTAATAAATAGGGCATTATTTACAAAGGGATTTATTCAGAGGCCCTGAGAGCGCCTCTTAATCTCCCCGGGCTGCAGTCTCTAATGTGCTGTTCACGTTGGAACAAATGAATTGCTCATTTTGCCTTTTCCCTTAGGTCCTTACTCATTAGGTCGGTGCCAACTCACTGGCTCTCCCAAGGCCCCCCTGGAGCATTTAAATGAACATGCCACGTTCCCTTCCCCGATTGTAATGCTGAAAGGATCAGGCAGACTCCTGTCAAGATGCTGAGACGCCCCATCTTTCCGAGTCTTACCCCCAAGGGGTACCAGGACTTTGGGAGCCCAAGTGCCTAGTTTTTCAGCGTAGGATGCTGCTTCGTTGTTGCTTTATGAGGCCACGATACTGTATTTCAGAGCTGTATGCCCATTTTGTTCTCTTTAAAGTGGTCCTTGTAAAAAGACGCAAACTTTGGCGAGTAGACTGCCATGCTGGTCTCATTCTGTCCAACGATGCGCAAAGCAAACACACGGAAATAATGGACGGAGCGGTGAAACTTTTCAGACACTCATCCCCAGTCACAGATCTGGGTTGAATCCATCACCATTCTTTAGATCACTTCGCCACCTCAGTTCAGACTCAGCTACATGCAAATCAGTCTTGACCCTGTGCCTTATGGTAACAGTCCAGCCCGAACTGCCAAGCCATGTCTTCCCCGAACCGGAAACAAGCATCCTGGGACCGGTTTCTGGGTAACACCCTTCATCAGCCAGGCTAGCTTGAATCCAGTGGCAAAGCGAACAAGGGACCCACAACTGGGCATACCCTGCCAACATAGGGCAAACAAAGCAAACACAAGGAGATGATGGACGGAGCGCTGAAACTTTTCAGACACTCACCCCAGTCACAGATCTGGGTTAAATCCATCACCACTCTTTGTATTTGCAACGATGCACAAAGGCAGAACCGCGCACCACTTGACAATGTTCTGAAGCTGGTTTGGTCTTACACAGACAACCACTCCATGTTGTTCCACATCATACAGTAGGCCCAACCAAAACTTGTACCAAGAGTCCTCAACAGTCCAACATCCCTCACCACTGAGGGGAAGTCTTCGAATGGCTTCCCTCAGCTCTTTACAAACACAGTGCAGACCAACATACCACCGCTACAGAAAGTTATTTATTTATTTTTCAAATATTTTATTAAGATTTTAGGAAATACAGAAAGCAATGAAAATATGCACACATTATATATATCAAAGGCCAAACATGACAAACACAATGGTTGATATCAATAAGGAACGATCAGATGTATGAGGGGGGGACTGACCAAAAGTTGCCATGGGACTATAACGGGACCCATAACATATAAATGTCATACTATCATAGTACTCTAAGCCTATATTACAATGTTGAATGTAGTAATGAAAGATATAACAAAGGCCAAATGGCAAAAATAGACCACTCATAAATGTATAAGGAAGGGGATATCAAATGGGGACATACACACAGAGTTGCTGGGCCAACAGGATTGTTAGACCTGGCACCATTGGCGTGAGTCTCCCTTCCATTTTTTGCTGTTGCCTCCTGTATTTTTGCTGTGTGTTGCACTCCGTTTTGCCTGTCTAGATGCTTTGGGCACTTTGCCACTTCTGTTCAGTGCCAAAGTGCAAGTGCTCCCTTTGTAAATTGTTGTTGCGGATTAGTGATTCCATGATTGGCATATTCAATTTACTTGTCAGACCCTAGTATAGTGCACTGTGTGTGCCATGGCCTGTGAATCAAATGCTGCTAGTGGGCTGCAGCACTGATTGTGCCACCCACAGAAGCAGGCTGTAAAATGTAACTCTGGCCTGCCATCGCAGAGCCTGTGTGCAGTATAGGACTGCCATGTCGACTTGGCAAGTGCACACACTTGCCAGTCCCTAAACCTTCCCTTTTCTACAGGTTAGTCACGTCTAAGGTAAGCCCAAGGTACCCTTGTGGGCAGGGTGCATTGTATGTGAAAGGTAGGACATGCCCTGATGTGTGTGGCATGTCCTGATATTCAATTACTGCCAATTTCGTTTTTCACTATTGCAAGGCTACCTGTTTCACTAGGACAGAATTGGGAGTTTGTTTAGAACATCTAATAAACATAACTGGCTCAAGGAACAAGGTAGAAAATTGAAATTTAGTATGCCTGCACTCAGAATGTTAAAGTGCATCTTTTAGTGAGGGTGACTTTTTCATTCTGTGTTTGAAAATACCACTTTTAGAAAGTAGGTATTTTCTTGCATAACCATCCAGTATGCCTCTGCTAGGTTTGTGTATTTGCATGTCTGGCTTTTGGATGATAGGGGCTGTGGCTCCAGAAGTTTGATGAGTCAGGGCTGGGCTGAATTGGGCCGGGCTGCATTTAGAGTAGGGGGGGAGATTCTCTTTTCACCTGAATGGGCCTGGTCTGCCTTCAACAATGCTGTCTTCACCTCCTGCCAGGAAGCTGCACCAGTGAGGGCAGAACTGGTTTTGGCCGGGTATAGACACTCTCGGCCTTCAGAGAACACAGGATTTTGGTGTATAAAAAGAGGGGCCCAGACCCCAGACTTTTAGATCACTTCTGGGAAATCAGGAGGATCCTTTGCCAAGGAGAAGAGCAGGAGAAGCTGAGCAGGAATACTTTCCCAGTGCTGCTTGCTGTCTGGGGTTGGCCTGCAGTGGCTGCTTGCTGCCAAGGAAAGGAGAAAAGGACTTTGCTGTTTGCTTTGTCATCTTGAGGAAGATCTCCAAGGGCTTGAAACTTAGCTTGCCTCCTGTTCTGAAGTCTCAGGGACACAAAGACTTCATCCCTTCTGTCTCCCCGCATCTGTAACTGCTGTTTCAGCTGCTACAGAAGGAAATTTCAACACCGACGCCAGCGAGTGATGCCGTAACCTGCACCGAAGCCGTGGGCACCGCTCGTTAAGAGCACGACGCACCGCCCCAACTTGTACCATAGCCCAACGCCTGCTGACGCCGTGCCGTATCGACTCCGAAGCAGTCATCGAGGTCTCAGCCTGCATCAGAGCCGAGGACATTGCTTGTGACGACCACGATGCACCGCCCCGACTCGCACTGCTGTCCTGACTTCAGCGACGCCAGTGCTTTATCAACACTGAGCCGATCCCTGACGTGGGTGACTCCTGAATCCATCGACCTCGCTGCCATTCGTGACGCCACCTTGCCGACACAGTAAGAAAATGATGTCTCCCCTCCGCTGCAGTAAGGAACAGAGGCATCACATCCCCTGGGGTCGTAAGGAACTGACATCTCAGGTGCCAATGAAGCATCACCTCCCCGACGCTGTACACTGTCTTTGCTTTCATCAATACTAAGGTACTGTTCTTTGTGGGTCTGCTTGACTTCGGACCCGATGCAGAGCCCCTCGCGGTCAGCGCCGTACTTTGGGGTTTTTCATCTGTCACAACGTCGTTATAACTACAGGTGGAGTTATTTGTTGCTACAAGCTTTATTTGAGTGAATAACCTATTTTTAAGGATATCTTGATAACTGTATTATGGATTTTTGTTGTTTGGTCTTGTTTTGGGTTTAGATAAAGATGACTTATTTTTCCCAACTGGTGTGGTGTCCATTTGTAGTGTTTTCGCAGTGAAACTATGTTTTCAAAAACACTTTACACACTGCCTCTGAGCTAAGCCTGTCTGCTCGTGCCAAGATACCAAGGGGGGGAGGTGAGCAGGGGTTATTTTATGAGTGTATCCCCCTTAACCTGACTAGAAGCAAGTGCCCTTATTTAGACAAAGGTGCCTACCTCTACCTAGTAGCGACCCCCATTTCTAACAGGGATGAAATCAGCAAAGCAATAGAAAGGAAGTAGGTGAATAGTAAGGTAAAGGAGGCAGGGAGCAATAGGTTAAAATGATGTACACCATGAGGAGACTACCTCTATGGTCAGACTGGGTAAAACATCATGAGCATGATGGGGTCAGATAGCTATAGAGGGGCTGCTAATCTCAATGTTAGGAAGAGATTTAGGTACAGAAACAAAACGCTGAAGCATACATTCTTGAGAGGAATGCTGCCACAAACTTGTACCGAAGGAATCATACAACATTTTGAATAATTACAGAATAAAAATAACAGATAATTTACAAAACTGCACTTCTGCCATTCCTATGTGAATACGTGTCAGGTTTATTCCTGAGCTCAACAGATGAAGACATTTCTGCTCACTGGCTACAAGTGTGTGTTACAATTTTTGTATTTTTGGAAGCAATCTCCATTGATTTGCACTAGATTAGATATTAAAGTAAGACAGTATAACATTATGTAAACTTCTGTGGCAATACCCCCCTGCACACTCTCAGCAGTCACATCTGTCCAGCTATCCCTAAGGTCTGATTCCTGGAAGAATCTAGTGCTGTTTGCTCCCAGCATTCACATCTGTCCAGGCATCCCTAAGGTTGATTCCTGGAAGCATAAAGTGTTGCTCGCTTCTGCACCAACAGGACATTAGGGAGTTGGCCAACAGACAAAAGCGTGGCTCTTCAGGTTTAAGATGCAGCTGGACCTCCCGCCCTCTTGGTTTTTATGTGCCCTGTGGTCTTTGCTTGTAAATGGCAGACATTACACGTTTACAGTTTTATTCCTCCAAGCTCTGGACACAGCTAATTTGGAAAGTAAACTAATAAAAAGCTCTATTGACCGATTCACATTCATGGCAAGGTCCTCATGAAAATGTAGCAAGAAATAGCAACATTCTGCAAATGTTTTCTCTTCCTGTTGCTAACGTGGTGGGAAGGGAGATGTGTCAGGAAACATGACACAGGTAAGAGAGACCCAGTAGGGAGGTGGGGCGGGAGATGGGGCCCCACTCTACGGACCCCACTATGAACCTAACAAAGGATCATTGTAAATAACAAATTCAGTTCACCATTTAACCCGATGATGATCTTTCCTCATTTTTTGTATCTATTTATTTTTGCTGGATTCATCTCTTACGCCCTTATTATGATGGCCCCTTTAAATTGAATATGCAAATAGGAAGGGTTAAATGGCGCAGTGGAATTTTGAGTTTAGCGGGCAGTCCGCTGCTCAGTGGTATTCTACAGTGATTTCGCCTACTGCAAGCAGGCCTTCCTTTCGGGTCGATTACCAGGAGAAAGCACTGCAGTATCGTGCTGGACATGTTCTAGTGTATCAGCAACATCCCTGGAGATAGCTGAATGGGAGAACCAAAAGTAAGCCAGAGCAAGCGAGAACCGAGTCTCTTACCAATGCTTCCCAGTGAGACCATCAATTCCCGAGCATCAGCAGTCTAAGTCAAACGGCATCCCTGCTGATGACCGCAGATGCCTCAGGTGAAAAACAAGCTCAGTAAAGACACAGCGTTACATGGCTGCGAAGTCCCTCCAGCCATTTTCACTCCTGGCGAATCATCACCACCTGTCGTACAGGTCTAATGGCAACCACAACATCATTGCTATGTGCATCACACATTCCAGCAAAGAAGCAACTTGACACCAGGGTGGAGCCTTGCACCTGCAAAGCACCAAGAGACCAAGACACCCCTATCGAAGTGAGAGACTAAGTGTCCAGGGGCTATTTGACAGCCCATCTGCCCCTGTGTGCTGTTGGTGAGCATACAACCATTAAGTCACCTACCCTGGCGGATGCACGAACAATGTTGTTGAATCCTGTCAATGATCATGCAGTGGCCCCCAGGCGGCCTACAAGCAGCCCTGCACAGTCCCAGTGGTATTGTGGCAGCCCCGCATAAGACAACAAATTAATAGTGGGAAAGGCACTCCTTAATGTAGATAACAATACTCAATATTATCTTATTCTAAATGAACAGAATCTATCATGCGTGCTACAGAAGGAGATGCTGTGTCCAGACTGCATCAAAGAAATAAACATGCAATGAAATCAAGCGTGACCGCTTGCCCTCTGTGCACTGTTGCAAGTCCACAATGGAAACTTCTTCACTACGTTTCTCAAATGTTAACTCAAATTATATTAAAAAAACAATACGAATTTTTCTTCAGTTGTCATCTTCATATCTTTACTAACAAGTCATAATAATCATCATGGCACACACTTCATGTGCAAAAACCATTGATACATGATTTAAATCAATTCAAGCAACAATTTTACAACATGAGCGTTTGTATTACAACAAAAAACTGGTCATTTTTCTTGCCCAATGCATTTCGGGCCACCCGGCCCTTCGTCAGGGGCGGTACCTAAAAAACAAGAGAATGACTTCTGTCACTGAGCTGAATGTGGTTCTTCAAAATGCATAGTTCATAGCAAGTCACTGTGTGCATTAATTGTAGGTGCTATCAAATGTTATAAATCAATCTGTAAGTTAATCAACTCCCTGTTCTATTGCATCATACTCACTTCAAGCCCAGCATGTAATGTGAATGAATGGACGTGTTCAAATATGCCAGTATAAAAAACTTCATCCGCCGCTCTGTGAGAAGAAAAGATACGCCTAAGTCATGTTTCTGGCAAAGTCATGGCAGAGACAAAAAACGCGACATTTTTCCCTCGCTACTTACTCGCGGAATGTGTACACCAATGGGGATACGGATTCTATCAAGGACTACTGGTCTAGCTGTAAAATAACGTGACACCCGAGAACTGCTTGGTGTTTCACTGTGACCGAAGCGTGGAAACGGAGAAACCCATCTAGAAAACAAGAACAAGATCGTGCGCTGTGAACTCAGTTTGTTCCCTCGAGCAGGGACATTTCCAATAAAGCACTCGTTCTTGAGTGTCCAGGAATGAACCCAAGTCTGGTACACTGTTTACATGAAAACAACGAAACACACCTCTTAGATTGCTGCTGCAGAAAACACCGGTTGCCAAAATTGCGGCGTAAATCTACCAAACCAGACTGCAAAAGACAAACAATACGTAAGCAAAGCTGAACGTCGCGGGTCAAAGCAATATCTGGGTTGTCCCAGTTCAGGCAATATCTACCTTTCTCTGCCCTGCAACACGCTTCAAAATTCGCCGGTCGACCCTCTCGCCTTCCTCGTAATCCCCGATACTCGGTGAACAACAAAGTCAAAACGCCGCCTCTAGTACTACTGGTCGCAGTGGTGACGTGGTTACTACGCGCAACGACACTAAAAATAAACGACGGACTTTGGGGCAAGATGTGTCATGCATGTATGCGTACAGAATACGCCATGTTGGTGTGGTGCAAAATGTAAACATAGACATTACAGGAGTGATTTTAAAATGACCACAATGCTATAAAGAGCTGAAAAACTCAAAATAGCTTTCATCAAAAGGCATTGACAAATGTAAAATGCGCCTCGAGCGTTCTCATTTGTGCTAATATCAAAGAAAACATATAAGATCTACTCGATCATTGATCCCTTTGGGATCTTGTGTCTGTAACTTCCTGATCCCAAAAATTTCTCTCTGCAATAATGTCTTGGTGAGACTTTTTCCGGGTGTTGGGGTAACCATTTCGAGTATCTGGAATTTTAGCTGGGCAATAGTGTGTCTGTTTTTGTCCCAATGTACTGCCAGGCTGCTGTTTGCATTCTTATTGCGGATAGTGCTCTTGTGTTCTGAAATTCGTATTTTTACTTTTCTCTCCGTTTTTCCCACATACAATAATCCGCAGGGACATTTGATGGCATATATTACATTCGTAGAGTTACAATCCGCATTAATCCTAATGGGGATAGTTTCGCCCGTGTGTGGGTGTTTTACAGAATCAGTAACAATCACATTATTACAATGAATGCAATTTTGGCATTTTCTCATTCCTCTCAAATTTCCTGCATGTTTCACAGAGCGGCGGATGAAGTTTTTTATACTGGCATATTTGAACACGTCCATTCATTCACATTACATGCTGGGCTTGAAGTGAGTATGATGCAATAGAACAGGGAGTTGATTAACTTACAGATTGATTTATAACATTTGATAGCACCTACAATTAATGCACACAGTGACTTGCTATGAACTATGCATTTTGAAGAACCACATTCAGCTCAGTGACAGAAGTCATTCTCTTGTTTTTTAGGTACCGCCCCTGACGAAGGGCCGGGTGGCCCGAAATGCATTGGGCAAGAAAAATGACCAGTTTTTTGTTGTAATACAAACGCTCATGTTGTAAAATTGTTGCTTGAATTGATTTAAATCATGTATCAATGGTTTTTGCACATGAAGTGTGTGCCATGATGATTATTATGACTTGTTAGTAAAGATATGAAGATGACAACTGAAGAAAAATTCGTATTGTTTTTTTAATATAATTTGAGTTAACATTTGAGAAACGTAGTGAAGAAGTTTCCATTGTGGACTTGCAACAGTGCACAGAGGGCAAGCGGTCACGCTTGATTTCATTGCAAGCCCCGCATAAGAGCCTCAAGGACATTCTTGCTCTGAGGGATCCTGGTAGCGGGAGGCACCGGAGCTTCGGAGGATAATGTCCTAAGCATCATATACGCTATTCCAGTCCTGGCAGATGGGTCATCATAGTGCCCACGTGTCCTCAAGAGAAGACTGTAGCGGGACTCCACACACACTCCTAATGCACCAAGTTTGAGAAGTCAGACACCAACAGCATCACTGCAAGAACACACAGGTGCATCCATAAGTGTGTAAGTGGACACTGATCCAACAGACAGGCTGGCAAGGAATCCAGACTTTATCAACACATCGTTTGTGCCCAGTAGTAGCTGGTTAAATTATGGACATGTGCCGAGATGCCCGGGTGCTCCTAGCTGCACCTGTACACAGTTATCTCGCGGACTGCCTGTCAAGACCGAGAGACTGTGTGGTGCCCTATGTGCATAGTTTATTTCCATAGGTTGGCCTTTGTTTTGTTTTTAATGAAGTGTGGGAGGAATGTAGTGTTGTGCTAGACACGTTCTAGTGTCTCAGCAGGCACTTACTTTGCCAGCCACTCCCTCGAGGGCTGGACACACTTCACCCCACAACCAGCCACCACAGGAATCACAAGTGATATGACTCTGCAAATAAAAGGGACTGGGTGCACGTGCTTGTGGCCAGTTAACCAGTATAGCCACGGTGACTGTGTGCAAAATCATAGTGCGCAGCACTACAAGCACATACAAATCAGCACAATAAATTGAATTTCCACATGTTATTCCCTAAAAACTTATGATGCACATGATTACTTCTGCTCTGAAATTACAGAGACACATCTACTGGAGGGAAACAATTAGGATTTTTATGGGCCACTTGTACTTATGGTCTTCCAGATTAATCGCAGGAGATTAATCTCAGAGTGATTAAACTCTGGATCTTGTTTTCCTTTGCATTGTTTTTTCATTAATCTCAGGATTTTGCTTATGATAATTCCAAGTTAACTCATATAATTCATTATTTTCGTAATTAACAGAGCTGCCATGAACCACACACCCACTGACCTATTTCCCACTTTCTCTTTGTAAACGCTGCTCTTATGCTATACTGTTATAAACCCCAACGTACCCCAATATTGGCCTAACTAGTCGCACAACCTTTTACCTACATTTGTTGTACCATTGTTCTACATAACGGGCCTGGCGCCGACCTTTTACCTAGTTAGGTGTCAAATTATGTTGTGTGGTTTTCTCCGAAAACTAGCCTAATTTATTATGCATGAGGATTCTCAGTATCACAGCAGGATTACCATCTTCTGCATAATAACTCTGTATAAGGGTCACCTCTATTGTCATCCTTGGCCAACATGCCCACAGTAGAGTGATCTAGTATGGTTTAGGGCCTCTTTTTGCGTGCATGTTATGTTAGCATGGCTTATTAGAAGTTTAAATGCCATTTTACCTTTTGCTGCTTTTTCACACGACCCTGCTTAGCTGTTTTTGCAAGTTAGCTTTCACAAAGGTCTATACATGAGAAAAGGTTTGTTTTTCGACATCTCTAGACATACATCGTGCCCCCAGTCTGTACAGTGAGTGCTGAGCCGTCAAGGTGATCATAAAATGTGAGCCTGTTTATTGGCATGTCCGTGTAACACATTCTAGACACAACATTTTGGCAGCTGCGAGCCAAGCAAGATTCTGTCCCCTTGATCATAGCACACTTGCCATAATTTCACACACTTGGAAGATTCCAGGGATGCAGAGAGCCTTGCTGATCCAGATGTAATTTACACTTACTGAGCGGACAGGTAATGGGGTCCCCCTAAACAAGCTCGAGAGACCTATAGTTTATAATATAGTTCCTATATAGGGAGGGTGTTTAAACTAGGCGCTATATCACCTGTTTGCACTATCATTGTAATATGATTCCTCCGTTTGTATTTTATGGAGTTGTAACCATGCTAACCATATTATTTTTAATCATATGTCTGCTTATGTTGACTAAAATACTGCGCATGAGATCACGTCGTTAAAATAAACATTTTAACCTTACCGTGTCTCTTTTTTTACTCCTGTTGTGTACTGGTACGAGAGTATAACAAAAGAGTGCTCTCACTTCCCACCATTCCTGAGATGGTCCTAGGTAGCATGTTCTAGGTTGTCTAATCATTGCTTACTTTGCTATAGGACGAAGAGCTAATGTGACACTGATTGCTAGCTGGTTGGGGTTTCTAGGTACTGAGGTGAGTTTCTGGTACACCACAATTCACTAATGTCCTAGACATGTGTATGAGCAGAAATCCTTGCAACAGTGACACATCTAGGTAGAACCCTTGAGGGTACCTTTCGGGTATATAAGCACCACATTTTCGCTGGGCAAACCAGAAAAGAAAAGACTTCCATGCTGACACGCTGACCCAAGACGCCGAGGTCCCGGCACGCAGACATTTCAGCACGCAGTGGTCTGACATCCCTTGCAGGGGTGTCCAACGCGAGACCAAGACGGGGTCCTTTGCTCTCTCACATCAGGTAATGTGGGTGGCTCTTTCCTAGGGGGATTCATGTCTGTACACCCACATACATGCTAGGTACACTTAGGTACATCCAGTTAGGGTTTGGATCATAGGAGTACTCATTATTACTGTCACATATCTATAGGCTTGCATATATTCACTGTTTTAGCACTATGGTAGAATTCCACCTATTATTTACTCTATTGGCGCTTGTAATCGTCTATATCTGTTTCTGTCCAACGGTTGTTGCAGCACATGTATTTTATACTAGTATGACGCTGGTTCAATAAATGCTTTGAACATGTTCCCGTTGTTTATTCTATATCTCTCTGAGAAAAACTGAGCACGAGTGACTAAGCGAAAAGTACTGTACTGTTTCCATGGTCCAGAGGGATCAGGGTTATCATGTTCGATAGTTGCCAGAAACTATTCGCTCCTTGGTAAGGTTGTGGGGCTTGTAGTGGCACTGTGAGCTAGCTGGTATACAGACTAACATATCCTTTGGGGGTGCCTGGAATCAGTCTGGACACCAATCCCTTAGTTTATGCGGACGACGTACTCCTTTCGCTATCCCACCCGTTGTCATCTCTTCCTCCAACTGCTGGCGGAAATTGCCGCCTTTAGTGCCACGTCAGGATTCAAAATTAACTTGAGTAAACATGATCCTGGCAGCAGACTGACTTCAGCTGTGACAGCTCTTCCTATTCTTGTGGGCTGTCAGTCACATCACGTATCTGGGGCTTCGGGTGTTTTTAACCATTGCAAAGACGGCACAGGTGAACTACTCAGACATGCTGGCTAAAGTCTGCAAGGAACGTAATAATTGGAAGAAGCATGCCCTTTCCTGGCTGGGCAAGATAGCCACAGTTAAGATGACTATCTTACAGCGTCTGCTCTATATAATGTAGAGGCTCCCTCTATGTCCGCCACCCTCGATACTGGCCCAAATGCAACAGCAAATTAACCGCTTCATTTAGGGAGGGAAGAAACCGCGCATGGTCCGACATCTCACATATTTGCGTCAGGAGGACAGAGGCCATGGTGTCCCCCATCTGGGCTGCTATTATGAAGCGGCGCAACTGTGCTCGATGGTGGAATAGTACCAGTTCGAGTCTGAAAAGAACTGGTGCTTTATGGACCGGGGTGTGGCGGGAATCCACATCTGAAAGGTTCCCTAGCTTCCTCTGCGATATCTCCCGCCAGGTGCATACCTGTCCCCGGTCTTGTGCGCCACCATGAAGGTTTGGGATAAGGTGCAGGAAAAATTTCACCTTTCTACGGCTATATCTCCTCTGACCCCCTTCATTAGGAATCCGGACTTCTCTCCGGCTCCCACAGGGAACGCTTACTTGAAATGGCAGGAAGCAAACTCCAAACTTATTGGCAACCTTTTTGATAAGCAGGGAATCATGGACTTCCCCCAGCTGGCAGTTCACTATGGGATTCCCAAGGAGGCATACTGGCAGTACTTAGCGCTGCGCAACTGGGTCGTGCAGCCCCAGGTCAGTCCACATGCAGATCAGATCCTTACAAAATTTGAGATCTGGTACATTACCCGCACTTCAAACAAGCGCCTCCTGTCAGACATTTATAGCTTTCTCAACAAGGTTCAGAACCCAACTAAGTCCCCAGCGCAGGCGGGAATCGGAGTTGGATCAGGAATTTTCCCCAAAAGAGTGGGCGGACATCATCCAGAGAGCCCGGGCATCATCGTGCTCCTAAAAATTGTGCACTACTGGTATTATACACCGGCACGGGTGGCCAAGTGGAGGCCCGCAGCAGCAATCTGTGTTGGCGCAACTGCGGTCAGGTGGGCACTTTTTCCCACATTCTCTGGCACTGCCCCAAGATACCAACATTCTGGGATCCATCTTGCCCTTAGTTGAAAACATATACCAGACAGAACTCCCTAAATTCCCCAGCTATATCTTGTTGGGACTCCATAACCCTCTCACATATCCTCTTGGTTCATGTAGGGGTAGGGCAATCACTTTGGCACTGGGAGCAGCCAAGCAGGTTCTTTTGGCGAAATAAGGTACGGATGTCATCCCAACCAAACTAGACTGGCTTCACAGGCTGTGGGAGGTGGTTGGGATGGAACGGATTACTGCTGGGATCAACCGCACGTTGCCTACGTTTGATAGGACTTGGAAGTCCACAGTGGAGTACCTTTCCTCAGAGTTAGTCGAGCTTACTTGCCCCAGCTACCTCATGGTTTTACTGTTCCCCCCGGCCCCCCCGGAGGCCCCACCCTCCTCCACGGAGAAAGCTCAGCTTTAACTCCCTACCAGGCCTGACCTCGAGTACTGGGTGGAATTCTGTCTCTTCTCTCCCCAACTGTTATACCTCTCCTCACCGCTTTACTCTACCTTTCCTGGACTCTCTCTTTCGCCTTCTGCATTCGTTCCATTTTGTGTTCGAATTAATAAAAGTTGAATGAGATGGCAAAAGTTCCCCCCCGGCCAGTGGTTGTATGTGGGTGGATTGTTACTCGTTGCAACAATATTCAATAAAACGATTTAAACCATAAAAGCACAGATCCTATATAGATTTATAGGAACTACACAGACATAAATTACACATACCATGTCCTTATTCCTTACCGAGACCCATTCCGATAGTCTATGCATCTTTATGGTTTTCCAGATTTAATTGCCACAAAATTATAATATCCCAAAGTAAATAACTGGAGAAAACCACGTTACTCAAATGCGCGAATATGATAAAGCTTTACTAGACAGCTAAATTCTTCTGTGAAAGAGAGGTGTTTATTTACCATATGTGCATTACAGATCTGAATATTGAAGAGTAGCTTCTCTCTGGGTTTTATACTGAGTACAATCACTTCAACGATAATGTTGCATAATCATTTTCCCAATGCATTTCTGCAAGGAGCAAACACACCAGGCAGCTATGATCTTAAAAGTGCTCTATGCTAAGTTTAAAATGAGTTGCAAGACACGAACATACCTGAAAATGCATCAACGCCCATCTCTTAATCGGTATAAGTATCTTGATTTTGGTTTAATCAAAATGCAAATACAAGACTACAAACTGAATATTTTGATATGAGGCAAGGAGTACTGTAATTCAAAGCAATGGGTAACTGGAAAATCTAATAATAACATGGCAGCACACTTTTGGGCTGCTAACCAAAAAGGCATAAGTAAGCATCTGAAGACGGATGTTTACTGGCAAACTTATGCAGCATACTTCCATGGAGTGCATCTTTGGTAATGTCTAGTAAAAATCTCTAAAGTCCTAAGCAATATTGAAGACTAAGACCCTCAACCATGTCAGGTACCCTCTTTTCCTGTAACATCTTCAGACATTTAAGTGGCAGTCGATTTTCTAAATGTTTAGCTCAAACCTTCTAGACAGTGCTGCACTGTCTGTTTCGAGACATATTATGGCTTTATAAGAAAGTAAGTAAAGTAAGTAAAAGCTTATAGCCCACACAAAAGCCAGGCTTCTTGGCGCTGTAGCAGGAAACGAGTTAGAGAAGGACGCGTGCCTTATTTCTGCAAGGAGAATAGCCAGGTCTTCAGCATTTTTCTGAACAGAGGTCTGGAAGGTTGTAGTCGGATGTCATCTGGTAATTAATTCCATAGCTTAGATGCTCGATATGTCAGGCTTCTATCTCCACAACTAGCCCTTTGTATTCTAGGTATCTGGAAAAGACTTTTGTTAGCAGATCTGAGAGTACGCCGTGGAATGTACTCACGGAATAATTTCTGTAGATCCGCAGCTCCACCACCAAACATTCTTTATGTACAAGACACAGTGCTTACAATTAAATTCGCTGAGGCACTGGTAGCCAATGAAGTGTTCAATGCTGTTAGAAATGTGGTGCTTTTGCAGAGATTGTAGTTTAGACAATTGGCGCTTGTTTATGCTCAGGAAAAGGGCGTTACAATAGTCAATCATCAAAGCAACTACAATGGATTTTCTGAGGTCCGGGAGAATAAAAGGGAACATTTTGCTGGGATTTTTAGTTGGAAGAAGCATGACGATATTAACTGATTAATCTGGCCTCCAAAGCTTAGTTGGTCGTCAAGCAAGGTTCCCAAATTCCTGACCTTTACTGCGGGTCCCGGGTATTGACCTGCCTCTGCCGGCCACCACTCTTGGTTCCAGAGCGGTGACCCAGTCCCAAACTCCAGACCTCCGTTTTACTCTTGTTTAATTTAAGGTAGTTCTGGTGCATCCATTCCATAATATGTTTCAGACAGCCATGAAATCTCCCTGCCATTGTTTTGGCACTTGAGGAGATGGAGATGACAATTTGAGTGTCACTGGGGTATGATATCAATGAGAAACCATGCCCCCTAGTCAGCTCAGCCAGGGGTGTAACAAATGTTGAATAACGTTGGAGACAGTGCTGACCCCTGGGAGACTCCAGAGGGGAGGGAAAATCTCTCTGATTTATAACTGGCCCAGCACATATCAATAACATACAGGAGCTTGGAGTCATCCTATTGACTAACACTTTTAGCTTTTGTTAGAAGTGGGGTCTCTAGTTGACAGAGGTATGCACCTTGTCCCAGTAGGATCCACCACACTAGTCAGGGTAAGTCAGATACACACCATAAATTAATCTGGGCTCACCTGCTGATAGCTTGGCACAGAGCAGGCTTAAAAGGCAAAGTGTAAAGTATTTGTCTAACACTTAATAAAGTAAAACAGTGAAAATACCATACAAAAATAATCTATACCATACTAGAAAAATAGAGCTTAATTTAATGACCAAAACACCAAAAATTCCATAAGTATAACCGGAGCTATGCTTTTTAGGTCGAGCCTGGCGTACGCAGCGCAAGGCGCTGTCGCCAGCGAGGCTTATTGTTGTGGACTTGCCTCGGAAGTGGGACAAGAGATGGGCACGCGCAGAGCTTTTGGCGATTTGAGCAGGTGCACACTCACGTACAGCCACTCGCTGTGCACATCTCCTGTCCGCCTTCCGAGGCAAGTCAGCCTCCTGCAATAGCATTTTTTGTAATTCTCCCACGTGCTCCACACATACAGCATGCCCCACTTACCGGCTCTTGTGGGGACTCTGCGCTGCTCCCCGGCTGGCCTCCTCGTGGCAAGGGGGCCTCTTCACCCGTTCACTGGCGCAGAAACACACAGGGCTCCCTCAGATCACGGAAGCCCCGGACACTGCCACACGCTCGACAGCACGCATACTCAGTATATAAGAAATGCGTGTCACCGTGTGTGTTCCTGTGAATACGCCCATCGCGCACTTTGAGTTACCGCCCATGTCGGCTAGTCTTTAGTTTTGTTATTGAGGCACAACACAATTTTTTCAAGCATGTTGGCATGACGCACTTAAACTATGGTGGCCACGTGCAATTCTTATTGTGCGGCTCACCATTTCATTTTCTAATTTAAATGATACTTTGTTATGCAGTGGCACACCACGCTTGATCTGCGTGGCGGCCGCACGCATTTCTATTTTTTGCTTCACAATGTTCACTTTGTGAAATGGATGGAACCGCGTTACTTCAAGATGGCGGCTCTTCTCAGCAAATCAGTAGTTTGACGAGAGCATTCTGGAAAATAGTAGCAGAGAGGCATGAACATTACTGGCACACAATTACGCAAATAAGGTAACTTGGGCTGAGTGATTTGGAGGCGAGAGGAAGCTCTATGTTGGCAAGAATTCGGCCTTCCAAGAGTCAGACTGCAATGCAATGTCGTTATGCGAGTGGTCGACGCTAGTGAGTCCTCAAAGTGGCGATGTGTCTGCTTCAAAGGCGAATGTGTCAGTTCCAACCGGCCCAAAGCAGGAGGTGCATGGATTTTTGCAAAAGCAGCCAGAAAAACCACCTCCAAGGGGCCTGGACTGTATTGAAACCAATTGGCAGGGCAGAGCTCACAGGTGGCAGAGTCCAGAAGAAGCAGCAGGCTTGAATGAAGTCTTTGATATCCCTGAGTCTTCAGAAGAGAGGGCAAGCCAGCAAGCCCTTGGAGTCACTTGGTTCTGGGGATGGAGAGATTCAGGTCTAGAACTTCTCACCACCAGACAACGTGTAGCAGGCAGCGGGGCAGACACAGCATAGGAGGAGTCTAGCATATCCAGCAGAGTCCATCAGGGTGTCAGTCCTTTCAGCAGCACAGCAGTCTTTATTCTTGCCAGTGTGTCCTCAGGTCCAGGGTGGACTGAGTTGGTGGTGTTAGGGTTCCAGTACTTACACCCAGTTGTGCCTTTGAAGTGGGGGGAGACTTCAAGGAGAGTCCTTTGAAATACTCAAGGTCGCTGCCCTGGCTCTAGACTCACTACATGGGGGTATGCAGCCCTTTGTGTGGGTGACAGCTACAGCCCTATTCAGGTGCAAGTGTCGGCTCCTCCCTTCCATCTCGCCCAGGAAGATCCATCAGGAGCTGACTCATCCAGGAGTGAGCAGAGTGCCACCCAGGGGGAGGCAGGCGAAGACTCACCCAGTAGCAAGTAGAGCCCAACCCAGGGGAATGTAATTAACATGTGGTATCCCAACTGGTATAATTTAAAGACAATTAGTTAAGATATGTATATAACATTATCACAAGATTCACATCACATTTTTGGTTTTTCATATATGTGCTCGTGCCATCATATTTATTATAGGAATAGAAAAAAAGGGGGGAAGGAAACAATAAACAGGATAATTTGCAGTTATTACAGCACTGCAAGGTGCAGTGTAAGACAATTGTAGGTAACCCAAATTGTACTTGGTGCTCAGTGCGAGTGAGTGAAAGGCACAGTAGCAACACAAGTAACAATAATCAGCGACGGCGGCGCATTGTGACTGGTGATCAATATGTACAGTGAGTAAAAGACAATGTGGTTCCACATTTGTTTGGAATATTGACTTCAATAAGATTTTACAGGTATTGTTCTGGAACCATTTTGTCTGTAGCGCCTATGTTGGCGCTGAACGGTCGACGGCGTTTCGATCCCCTTTAAATCAGGATCATCATCAGGACTTGGGTTGGGTGCAGTGCTATGGCAGCGGTAGACTCGTGCCCGATCCTAGGTGTTGCGGAAGCGGCAGCCAAAGGAAAGAGCCAGGTCTGGTGGAGCATCCAGACGGCCAGGTATGTGGTCGATCGTTAGATCCGGCGGGAAGGCAGAGGCCCGATCCTCTAGGTGATCGGCGGTAGGAGAGTGAATCTCAGTAAGGCGAGGCACCCGAGTGGAATGAATCTGGCGTTGCCGAGGGGAAGGCAGGCAAAGCTTCACCCAGAAGAGGAGAGAGCCCGACCCAGAGGGAAGCAGGCGCAGGTTCACACAGAAGCAAGCAGAACCCAAACCAGAGGAAGGCAGGCCCGGACACACCCAGAGGCGAACAGAGCCCAACCCAGGGGGAGGCAGGCCTGGACTCACCCAGAAGTGCACAGCGCCCAACCCAGGGGGAAGCATGCGCAGGTTCACCCAGAAGCGAGCAGAGCCCAACCCAGGGGTGGCAGGCGGGGACTCACCCAGTAGCAAGAACAGCCCAACTCAGGGGAAGGCAAGTGCGGACTTACCCAGTAGCGGGCAGAGTCCAACCCAAAGGGAGAGAGGCACAGATTCACCCAGCAGAAAGCAATGCTCTACCCAGAGGGAGGCAGACGCAGACTCACCCAGCAGCGAGCAAAGCTCAACCCAGGAAGGGGCAGGTGCGGACTGATCCAGAAGCGAACAGAGCCCAACACAAAGGGAGGCAGGAGCGGATTCTCCCAGAAGCGTACAGAGCCCAAAACAGGGGGAGTTAGGTGCAGACTCACCCAGAAGCGAGCAGAGCCTAAACCAGGGGGAAGAAGGGGCGTACTCACACAGTAGTGTGCACAGCCCAACCAAGGGGGAGGCAGGCATGGACTGACCCAGAAGCGAGCAGAGCCCAAATCAGGGGGAGGCAGGCGCAGACTGACCCAAAAGCGAACAGAGCCCAACCAAGAGGAAGGCAGATGCGTTTTCTCCCTTGTAACGAACAGAACCCAACCCAGGGGGAGCAGGCGCAGACTACCCAGGAGTTGGCAGAGCCCAACACGGGGATGCAGGCGCAGACTCACCCAGGAGTGAGCAAAGCACAACCCAGGTTAAGGCAGGCGCAGACTCACCCAGTAGCGGGCAGAGCCCAATACAGGGGGAGGAAGGCGCGTACTGACCCTGAAGCGAACAGAGCCCAACCCAGTGGGAAGCAGGCACAGACTCACCCAGAAGAGAGCAGAGCCCAACCCAGGGGAGAATGGCGCAGACTCACCCAGTAGCAATAACAGACCAACCCGGGGAAGGCAGGCGCGGAATGACCCCGAAGCATACAAAGCAGAGCCCAACCCAGGGGGAGGGAGACGGGGAATCACCCAGTAGCAAGAACAGCCCAACCCAGGGGAAGGCAGGCGCGGACTCACCCAGTAGCGGGCTGAGCTCAACCCAGGGGGAGGCAGACGCAGATTCACCCAGTAGCGGGCAGAGCCCAATCAAGGGGGAGGCAGGCGTAGACTCACCCAGCAGCAAGCAAAGCTCAACCCAGGATGAGGCAGGTAGAGACTCATTCAGTAGCGAGCAGAGCCCAACCCTGGGGGAAGGAATGCGCAGACTCGCCCAGTAGCGGGCAGAACCCAACCCAGGGGGAGGCAGGCCCAGAATCACCCAGAGGCGAAAAGAGAACAACCAAGGGGGACGCAGGCTCGGACTCCCCCGGTAGCGAGCAGAGCCTAACCCAGGGGGAGGCAGACGTGGCTGTAGTATTCCATGTTAGAATTGTTATTGTACATTCCCACTGTAACATTCTCTGTGTGTTGAATAGAACAGTCTCTACTGGTATTCTGCTGAAGGTGGTTGTTCAAGCTGTCTCTCTCAATAAACCTATCAACCTCTATCTGGACTACTTGAGCCATTTACTACATAAATTTGGCGACGATCGGGATCTATGATCTAAAAAGTCTAGAGAAGAACCTCGCGTTCCTAAGGATTTCCTTTGAAAAAGTCAAGAGATAGAGACAGCGTTCACAGATCAAGAAAATTCAAGGTATTTTCTGTTTTTTTTTATTATGTGTATGGAGATTGCACCAGCGGCAGCCTGCTTTGCTTATGTGCTTTGATCGCACCAGCGGGAGCTGAACTTCAAACCCATTTTTTTTTCTTCATCTCTCTCTTCTTATTTTTTATACGGAGGAATATTGGATTTTACTAACATACTACCCCTTTTCCTGGCGAAAGCGCTTATTATTTGGTTTTAACCTTTCACCATTGCTCATCGCGCTACAATCTTGATTTGCATCTTTTAAAACTCACCGAAGTTTAGAACGCGCGCTGCTGCCCGTGCTTCGCCAACGCCTATCTGCAGTGAAGGGTCACTACACGCGTCATCTCCACAGCGTCATCACACGCATCACGTCCTTGCGTGTGCGTTTCAGCGGCCATCTTTGTTGCTCACCGTTTCCATAACAACAACTACGATCGTATCCTGGCTAACTAACTTGATATGCCGCTTATTTTCCTTCGTTTTCATCGGAGATCACGACATTTAACAGTACTATTTACCTATTTATTTAACATATAAACTTTAGTACATAAAAAAAAAAAGAAAAGACTTCTCTTTGGATACTCTCTGCTGCACTTCCTGCTCTTCTCCACAGACTACGGTGACTACTTTTATTATTTTAAACCTTGACATTTAAAAAGAAATTATAAATCTTCTTGATCTAAAATGTCAAATAACATTATTTCACCTGCACATTTTCTTCCTACAGCCGGAGATCCTAAAGTAGAATGGGATCTTTGGTATCCTACATTTTTGGCTTACGTAGATGTTATTGAGGAAGATGGTTGTTCTCCAAAGAGAAAATTAGCTTTACTAAAGAACTGTTTAGGTGGTGCAGGACTCAAAGAATTAGAAAACGTACCTCCTGTTGAAAATATTGGCGCTGGCGATTTAAATATTTTTGAAGTTGTCATAAAGCAATTAAGCACTAGATTTGGAAGAAAGATCAATACTGTAATGGAAAGATTTAAATTTTATTCCAGAGTGCAAAAAGAGGATGAATCTATAGAAAACTATGTAGCCGCATTGCGCACTTTGGCTGGGTCTTGTGCTTTTGAAACCATAAACTTTGAACAGGTCTTGAGAGATCAAATTATGATGCGCACAAAAAGTAAAAAAATCCAAGAACGTCTTTGGATGGGTACTGAGTCTTCTCTCAGTGCTGTGTTAAACATTGCCAAAGGTATTGAACAATCTGAACTATTTGTGAATGAAATCAGAAGTCAGGATGCCAAAAGTAAGGTAGTGATCCCTGAAGTATCATTGGTAAAAAATGTCACTAATTTTAAGAAGACTTCTGTTCCTCCCAGAAGGGATTTCTCTGGAAGAGAAAATAAATTTTCTGTAAAAAAATCCCAAATTATATGCTATAGATGTGGTGCAAACGATCACGTAGGTAATTACAGAGGTTGTCCTGCTTGGAACAAGATTTGCATAAAATGTAGAAGACCTGGTCATTTCAACAAAATGTGTAAATCTTCTCAAAAAGTAAATTTCTTGTCTTATGAAGAATGTGAAGACACTGAACAACCTTCTGAAATTAATACCTTGTTATGTGTTGGCGATTCAAAATGCAAAGGCTTTCCCACTGATATTATTAGTATCAATGGAAAGGATATACCTATGCTCATTGATTCCTGTGCATGGTACACTATCATTGGCAAAAATGTATTTAACCGATATTGGAACTCTACTAAATTATTACCACCAGATGTACATCCTGGCGGGTATACTGGTAAGAAAATCGATATTGAGGGGTACATGTGGGCTGAAATTAAGTTTAAAGACAGGACCACCAATGGAAAAGTTTATGTTGCTACTAAGGGGGCATCCATATTATGTTGGCCTCATCAACACGATCTGGGCATTAAACTTGATCCTAATGCTTCTCCCCCAGTATATGTGGTACCTCCTGAAAATGATTTTATTGTTCAATTGAAGAACAAGTTTTCATCCATTTTTACTGATGATTTAGGAGTTTTTCTAAACTTTAAGCACCGTATCATTCTCAAAGAATCAGCCATTCCCATTCGGCATAAAGTAAGAAATGTCCCATTGGCTTATCGTGACAAATTGAGGGGAATTTTGTCCGATCTGGTTGATAAGAAAATCATAGAGCCTGTTGAATCCTCCCCATGGGTTTCGCCAGTAGTTTTGTCCCTTAAGAGCAATGGCGAACTTCGTCTATGTGTTGACCTTCGGAGTTTAAACAAGGAGATCTGGATCGACAGACACCCTTTACCTCATATTCATGAGCTCATCTCCACTCTTTCAGGTGCATCTGTATTTTCCACGCTAGATTTAGCTAGTGCATATCACCAAGTGGTGTTGCATGAAGAATCCAAAATTTTAACAACCTTTATCACACCGGAAGGTATGTTTCAATATTGCCGAATGCCTTTCGGCTTAGCCAGTGCGGCTTCTGTCTTCCAAAGACTTATGAAAACTGTTTTGGAAGGTTGTTTGGGTGCCATCGCTTTTCAAGATGACATTCTTGTATATGGTAAAAACTATGAGGAGCATGATGAGAACCTAGAGAAAGTTTTAAAATGTGTTCAAGAAAAGGGTTTAACATTAAAATTGTCAAAGTGTAAATTTAGACAAAACAAAGTTGAATATCTAGGTCACGAGATTTCCTCCCAAGGTATCAAACCTAAGTTCAATCACATTCAGAGTATTTCAAAAGCACCAGCACCTTCGACTAAAGAACAATTAGTGTCATTTTTGGGACTGACTGAATTTTACAGTAAGTTTGTTCAGAATTATGCCTCAAAAGTTCATCCTTTAAGATCTTTGTTAAAAAAAGATGTAAAATTTGTTTGGAGCAATGACCAGCAATCTGCCTTTGACTTGCTGAAACAAGAAGTTGTGAATGCTCCTTTTCTTAGACCGTTCGACCTGGGTAAAGAATGCATTGTATGTGTTGATGCAAGTAATGTGGGTTTGGGTGCAGTGTTAATCCAGAGGATAAAGGTGATGAATATGTAGTTTCGTATGCTTCCAGAACCTTTCGAGGTTCTGAGTATAACTACTCTACCATTGAGAAAGAGCTTTTGGCATGCACTTGGGCTTGTGAGCATTTTAGACAGTTTATTTGGGGAACAAGGTTTTGGTTAAGGACTGACCACAAGCCTTTAATTAACATGTTGGCAGCTGGTGGTGGCAGAACCTTAACCGCGCGTTTGGCCCGCCTAGCTGCAAAATTGCAGGAATTTTAGTGTATAGTGGAGTATATCCCTGGTCGTTTGAATGTACATGCCGACTGCATGTCCAGGTTACCATTGGTCAATTCCATTAGTACTGACCAATCCGATTCAGATGTTATTTTTAACATGGATGACGTCAATGAATGTAACAGTGCAGGTCTGTCTAACGGCATATCCGAGATTAGCTGGAGGGAAGCTATGAGTAATGATACTTGTTTGTCTGATATTGTGGATTATTTACAACATGGTTGGCCCCAGGAAAGGTATTTATCTGGTGATATTCTTTCTTTCTTTAAAGTCAAGGATGAACTCATGTTTGATCATGGTTTTGTAATTAGAAGTGACAAAATTATTCCCCCTTGTACTTTGAGAGAAAAAATCATTTCTATGGCACATGAAGGCCATATGGGGATGTCCAGTACCAAGCGACGTATTCGTGAATTTTACTGGTGGCCTGGGATTGATAAAATGGTTGATAAATGGGTTAGTTCTTGTTCTCCTTGTGCAAAAAGCGACAAAACTGTCAAACCTTTGTCGACAGATATTTCTCCCATTGATTTTGTCACTTGTCCCTGGAAAAAATTAGGCATTGATATTATTGGACCTCTTGCTTTGTCCCCCAACAAAGATGTTTTTGCTTTAGTATTGATCGACTATTTCTCTAAATGGCCTGAACTTAAAGTTGGTTCTACACAAGTCATTCAATTCCTGGATGAAGTTTTTTGTAGGGAAGGGATTCCAGCTGAAGTTGTATCTGATAACAGTCCACAGTTTGTCAGTAGAGAATTTGGATCCTTCCTTGAAAGATGTGGCATTGTGCATAAAAGGGTGTCAAATTACAATCCCCAGGCCAATGGTCAGACGGAACGATTTAATAGGGTTATTAAGGAATCCATCCAGTTGGCCATTAAGAGTAATTTAGATTGGAAGAAAACTTTGCGTGCTACTTTATTGTCTTATCGAACCTCACCCAACTCCGTCACAGGTTTGTCTCCTTTTGAGATGCTTAGAGGCCGAAAGCCTGGTTCAAAACTTCTTCCTTGGTGGATGAAAATTAAATTCCCAGGTGAAACTTCTTTTGACACTGATAAAGTAAAAGACAGAGTTTTGAAATACCAAGAGAAATGAAAAGCAATTTTTTGTCCTTAAACAACCGTTGTAGGAAGATCAGAGTAGGTGATTTTGTGTGTGTTAAGTTTGGCAGGTCCGTTGGGAATAAATGGAACAAATGGTCTGATCCTTGCATGGTTACAGAAATTTTTTCTAAAGCAGTTCGTGTTGAAGGGGGTAAAGTATGGAATTTTAGAAGAGTGTCTCTATGTAAGAATTTGAGTTTGGAAGGGAGTCAACCATCTGCACCTTCCTCTAGTACCCATCTGTCCACTTCTGATAACATACCAAAGGATTCTGTTGTGGAAGGTCATGTGCCTTACTCCGCTATGCTAGACACTTTTACGTGTGAGAATCAAAATTTGAATGATTCTATTCCTGTAGTTAATACTTCTCATGAGGGTCAAAATTTGAATGATTCTATTCCTGTGGTCGATACTTCTCCTCAAAATGCTTTTCCCAGACTTGTTAATGAGGGTAATAATGGCAACACTATCTCTCAAGACACTGTTTCCCGAAACAATGATGTTACTGACTTAGTTTTAAGGAAGAGTTCTCGTGTTAGGCAGATTCCTGTGAAATTACATGATTACTTGTATTGAAGTTTTTTTTGTTTTTTTTTCTGCTCTTTTCTTTTATTCTGCATTTCTTTTGTTTTTTTTAGGGGGGAAGGTGTGTAGTATTCCATGTTAGAATTGTTATTGTACATTCCCACTGTAACATTCTCTGTGTGTTGAATAGAACAGTCTCTACTGGTATTCTGCTGAAGGTGGTTGTTCAAGCTGTCTCTCTCACTAAACCTATCAACCTCTATCTGGACTACTGGAGCCATTTACTACAGTGGCTTCACTCAGAAGCGAGCAGAGCCTAACCCAGGAGGAGGTAGGCGTGGCTTCACTCAGAAGCGAGCAGAGCCTAACCCAGGGGGATGCAGGCCCGGACTCACCCGGTAGCGAGCAGAGCCTAACCCAGGGGGAGGCAGGCGTGGCTTCACTCAGAAGCGGGCAGAGCCCAACCCAGGAGGAGGCAGGCGCAGGTTCACCCAGAAGCTAGCAGAGCCCAACCCAGGGAAGGCAGGATCGGCCTCACCCAGAAGCTAAACCTCCACAGTTAAATAATTCTGTCCAATCCGATAGACATTTGTAACAGTACAGCCCAGGCATCGTTATGCATTATTTTGTTAGTTCTAGTCAAATTTACATCAAGATGATTATTATGTAGATGGGCTGCCATGGCACATAATGTCCAATTTCTTGATTTTTACTAATTAGTGACACCAATCTTTGTGCAGATGTACAGTAATGCAACTTCTTAATGGCATCAGAAGCCCATTCACAGTGACCTACTTATACATGAGCTCCGCTGTGCTGTGATTGGCTGCTGCATATCTGGCACCAAGGAGAAGACCTACACACACTCATTCGGGGATGCTCTCTTTCAGAAACGGCTATTTACGTCGCCCCCATAGCAGTAGGGTAGCGTGATGTGTCTTTAATTGTGTCTTTAATTGCCGCTGAACGGCTTTCATAAAAGCAACATCAGGTGAAAAATAAACAACAATGACCTCAGAAATAACAAGGCACTTGATTTCAGCAAGCATGGCAGCGCAATGTTATGCATGCTCACACAACCCGTGTGCTAATTAGTAGCTGTCTGAAAATGCTCATTAGCGTGGATTCCTTCCGTTCCTTTTAGAGTCAGCCAGGACTGTGAGATTCCCTCACACGCCGGCTTCCTACAGTCATGAAGGTACAGACTCACTTGGACACATGCATGCTCCAGCATTGATATCACGAGTATTCAGGGCTTTAAGTGGGATGAAAAAACTGGGGTATCTCTCAAAAGGGCGTGGCTGATGTAATAAAGGGCATGGCTTAAAAACACTCAAGCTAACAATCTGTGCTGAGCATAGTGTGCCGCCCGACTGGTATTTCGCAGCTTCTGCCATTGCATCCAGATATAGAATTCAAGTAACATTACACCTACATGAAGTCAGGACTATTGGCTTTGCCAATGGCTGTTAACACCTTCGAGTCTCATGACTAGCTCAGCTCGTCATGAGCCACGGTGCTCGTGTGCTCATGACGAGCTGAGCTCGTCATGACCATTAGAACGCTCGCGTGCTGGGCAAATTCCCCTGCTGTGCGAACGTTCTAAAGAAACGGGTGTGGTCATGACGAGCTCAGCTTGTCATGAGCACACGAGCACCGTGGCTCATGACGAGCTGACCTCCTCATGAGCACGGGGGCGCTGTGCGCGCCCCGCCCTCAAGCACAGCAGGGGAATTTGCCCAGCTGTGAATGGGTTAACTGCAAAGGATAAATAAGATACAGCTATGGTTTTGTTGTATTGAATACAAAATGCTTCAGTTCTGAAATGATGACTGTGAAAGAACTGTAAGGAGTCTCTCTGAAGTTGCATCAAAGGCAGTGAAGGGTGGCACCGCTGCAGAGTGGAGTTTTTTTTTTTTACCTTGAGAGTGAGGGCAAAAATGGAGAGCCCGATAGGGACCCGTCTCAGCACCTGCTTTTTAGGACCCGGCCCGTTTAAAGCCCTGGGAGTATTGTTCCATGTTGGTCACAACACACAATCATCTATGGAAACACAGGGAAGTCCTTCCAATTAAGCTTGGCTGTTCCAAGCATTGGTTGAGAGATCAATCATAAAAGACAGAGCGGTTTGGGGGTGAATGCAGAGGTAGGGAAATGCGTCCTCTTATTAAATACATCTCCCCAGAAGGTATAAGCTTCCTACTCAACAAAATCAAGTTGACAAAAGCGGACGTACAGGCGGCCATGGAGGAAACCAGCAGGAATCGTAAATCCGTGGAATTTGGCCAACCTTCTTGCTACAGGAGCTTTGGCTCTTTAGCCAACATCCAACCTGGACCTTCCCAAGAAGGTTCAGACAAGGTCCTTATGGGATCTTTATAAAACTCACTGAACGTGGGGCTGAAAGGAGCAAAATATACTCCGATCCTCAGATGCATGAAATTACAACATTTCTAAAGACAAATTCATACACCAGGACCTTGTTGGGTCTCAAACTCCATAATTTCCATGTTAGATGAATGGCAGACATCTTTAAAAAAAGTAGACCGTTCAAGATCCTGCCACCTATAGGGTAGAAGAGTTTTGGGACAGTGAAGCAAAGATCTTTGAAAAGTTCCTGTTACACTGTCTAGTGACAGGTTTGAAAAACAAAACCATACACCAAGCACGCAGGCTGGCTGTCAAGCTAAAATGAGAGCATTGGCTATTTTCTTGCCTTCCAGTATACCACAAAGACTCCCACAAGCATTACTAATGGTCAGCTGGCTACTTCCGTGACACATTAGACACAGGAGCAAGTTAAGTGTGACCGAGGGCCTCTTAGCTTCTGAAAAGAGTGCATGGACTTTGTTTCCACATGGACACATATGAGTGTTAGGGATACATGCCCGCTGATGAATACAATGCAGATTAGACTTAAGGCGGGGTTGTGCCACAGCCCCTATTCTTTTTATTTTATCTTTGCATGGATTATTATAGATGTTTCCTGGTGTCCTGTGCTTTCTCTCGATGGTGTAAGAAAAGCGTGTAAATCTTAATTTTAGATAGCATTCTTATTGGCCTATAAAGGCAATTAGAATCATTATCACTTTTCAGCTAGAATGAAAACAAATTAACAAAACTAAGCCCCAAGTGATATTCTATGGGAATAAGTGCATGAAATGTGTGTAGGCATTTGATTAAAAAATAAAAAATATCAGTGGTCGACAAACATTTGTATCTCTGACGGCTGACTTGGATGACCTAGAATCGGGATTAGGCAGCGTGGTAGTAAAAGTAAATTTTGGAAAAGGGACCCGTTTCTTCCAGGAGAGACTGAAGCATGCTATCCACTGGAGTGTTCATCTTTTTGTCGACAGCATGATTCAGTAACTTTATAATGCTTGGGCTTTAAACTATTGTTGAGTGGAAATGGAAGCAAATGTCTTACTTTATCTCTAAGCACTAAACTTAAAAAATATATATATATTACAGACGTTTATTGGCTCAATTAACTACTTACGATACCAAAACAACAGTCTTGTCTTCCGTTCTTGTAGTACTAAGACACTGTTTCAAGTCCTGAACTTTTCACTACAAATCATTGGTATCAGGTGTATATCATTGCTCTCGGGTGTATCAGTGTAATTAATTTAATGGATACAAACCAATACTTCTACACCCAGAATGACTGTTTTATTGTCTGCAAGTCTCAATGATTCAATTTTCCGAAACAAACTTCATTAGTTTTCTACTCTCTTAAAATAACCAAATCTCCCTGTTTCAAATATTCTAAAATATATAAAGAAAAGCTTCTTCTAAGTGAAAGTTAATAATGAATATGAACCGGCAGAAAAGTCGACAGGAGCAATGACTGGATTCTGAATTATTTTAACAACAGTCCTTAGGTAATGATTTTGATCCTAATTTCTTTATACTGGCTTCACTGAATTACTAAATTAACTAAATACCATTTAACTACCACAACTATCCATCGATTAGTAAGAAACAGACAAATCATGCTTCAATTTACACAGGTCACCAGTAGTTTTTCACTGACCACAATGTAATACCATTCCAATAAAGATTTCTAAAAACTGTATATAGTTTATGGTGGCAGGGTCAAGGGCTGAGGGATCCTTGTTGGGGTAAGATGGGAGGAGAAGCTGGCATCCATCAGACAAGAGAACAGAAAATGGTACTCTGCTGTCTGTATACCTCTTGACATCACACACATGCCTTTCACAGCTGAGGCACAGAAGATCCTTATGAAGCGCTGAAACAAACTCTGCAGTCGTATTTTAGCCGTCTCACCGGCAACAGCAAATGAGGACAACCATAAAAGGATGAAGGACACAAAACATGCACCTATTCCAAGGCATCATACTAAGTGGCAAGAGGAGAGAAGGTGACCTCTGGTCAGGAGGGGGGATCCAACTGAATATGGACACACTGCCTTTTGGAAATACATATTGCGGCAGTGTGCATGGCCCTCCTATCAACTACTAAGGCCGATTCATTTAGAGTGAGGCAAAACCACTCAAGTGGAAAAACCCTTTTTATCAGGAACTAATCGCTAATCTTTCCACTCTAATGGAAAATGTGCTCTGTTGAGCTTCTGAGACATTACTTGATGTGACTCAGAGAGGACGCAATTGTGGTGGCGCGGAAGACGTGGCGCTCAAGGGAGGGGGCAGCGATGGGAAGTCGAGGCTGTACCTTAAAAAGCAGACTGTCGTCCTTCTGCTCGGCATACATCGAGGTGAGGCGGTACTGGTTCTCGGTGGTGATATCGATCTGGTACCCCGTCAGCATGTAGCACACCGTCCGGAACTCGTGGATCTTCTTCTGAAACACCTCCTTGAGCCTCTGGTTCTTGAGTTCCGCGCTTTCCACTTGTTTCTTCAAATCTATGTTTTTGGATAGAAGTGAAATAAATCCCTTTTGAGCATGGATAGAGTGGGGAATAACTAGGCATGCAGTTCATTCAGGTTGCTTGTCTAGTAAAAAAAAAACACAAACATGAAAAAGGTTGATTTAGCGGGCGGGACATCAGGAACCCAGGAGGCCACCCTGAAAATATTGGAACATCCACCTACTGACTGGCCTGCTGCACTACAGCCTTAGTAGAGTAACCTGCCCAAGTCACCCTTCCCCATGCATCCAAAGTTCTCATGTGGTATAATAATGCTCCCCCATCAGTCAGTCTAATATTTTTGAACTGCATTACTTGAGATTTTGGGCCTTGTAATATCACTAACCCTATATATAAGCCTGGGCCCTAGAAGCCCCTGCATGCAAAGTAATGTTGACTAAAAGCAAGCAGAGGCTAACTGTGCCCCTTCGGACTTGGGTCCAGGTAGCAGCTTTCTGTCTCCTTTAGAGAATTATTTTGTCTATTTCATATCTTTAGGATTCCCACAATAATTTCTACCTCTGCTGATAATATTACAGTGCCATTGCCCTCATCAGGAGGCCACAGCAGCCTACACCACCCATTGCCTCTGCTAGCACTATCAATGAGAGTACCAAACCAGCTACGACCCATTACACTCCTACAAGTGTGACAGTTCAGACTATTCCAGACCCCCAAAGCTATAAGATTAGCATGGGCGGTATTAGTCATTTTTAACGTATATTGAATTAGTAAACAACTGTTGTTATGCTCACTGTAAGTCAGACAAACAGCACCACCATGTGGCAGACTGTCATAAGTGCCTGTGCTGCCAATTAATGGCCGGTGCCGAGCACCGGGAACCACCAGCTCAAATTAAGCCCTGCTATATTAGAAGATAGGTTCAAGCACTCTACAAAATATATTAGGAAGCAGTGAGTAATCTTCCTATTGGGTCCTATTACATTTATTATTGCAGATGATTTATGTCATAACACACTCCTAAGCAGAATATAACACATGGGAGCCTGGTATCCCTGTATAAACGTCCATCTCTAATTCCCTGATCACAGGCGACTTCTGACGTCTCCAGTCACCTGCAATAACAAAATGTCGCAGCTGCACAACTGCAATAATTACAGGCGAGTTGTGGTGTCAAGCCAGCGGTCAAGGTGAAAGGCAGGTCACAGAGCATCATTGCAGCTGAAGCTTAAGCAAAGCAGCTAAAACAGAAATTGGCTTTGCATTCTTCGGATCTTTTTTCCTCAATGGACCAGTGATGAGTAGTACGCAGATATTTATAGCAACATGTTTATTTTTCCGCGCTAAAGTGCATTGAAAGAATATCACAATAGCTCTCCATTTATCTGCCTGCCCTTTGTTAGCCCCATCATTTTCTTTTATCTGACTTACATTAAACAATATCTTTTTTGAACAAATTACCTGCACTTCTTTTTCATATGATAAATTTCACACTAGATTGTGCTTTCACTCTTCCTTTTTTTTTAACCCACCTTTGGAGGAATTTGTGTGATATAGACAGTCACGATATTACAGGAGTAAACATTGCTTACAAATTTTGCATGCAAATGGGTAATTATTTAGTTTATACTCAAAGCAATAATAAATCACAAACCGTAGCACCCAAAAAAAAAAAACACAACTGAGAGTTTGATTCTATGCGGTGTGGTAAATATTATAATAAACTTATGAAGAAACAGGGTCAAAGCTTGTAAAGGTTCCAGCACCAGACGTCACTACCAAGCAGGCCTGTTTAATTGATTCCTAAACTCGGTGCATTGGGTTTGGGATGTGACCCACATACATCCCACTCTGGCTGAATAGGTCCACCGTTACCAAACTCTAAACTGACCCTGCTCTCGAGAAGCGTGTATTCTTATTTATATAACCAGTGTAGTAGAATTTGCATTGATCAATACAAGCAAATATCACAAACAGAAAGACTTCACAGACAGAAATATTAAGCAGTCATGTGTCTTGATTATAGTTGTATCTAATCCTTTATTGAAACTCAATTATCCTCCTTTTTCTTTTTTTTTAAAACCACTACACAATTGATTTGCCGCCAACGCGTTTCATCCCTCTTGGGACTTCTTCAGGGCTAGAGGCAATTACAAAACACTATTTACAATATGTACACGTTAAAAACATTGAATTAATTACAAATATACAGTTAAACATCTAATACAAGATTGTCTATAATCAAAACACATGACTGCTTAATATTTCTGTCTTGGAAGTCTTTCCGTTTGTGATATTTGCTTTTATTTATCAATGCAAATTATACTACACTGGTTATACAAATAAGAATTCACGCTTCTCGAGTGCAGGGTCAGATTAGAGTTTGGTCAATATAATAAGGTGGTGTCCGCAGGTGGCTGTCAAGACATAGGACCTCCTACCTGCTCATGACAGTCCTGTGGGTGTACCGGGGTTGAACATGTGTTGAGGAGCACACTGACAGGGGGCGGGGGAGGAATGGAAGGGAGGAGTGTGTTGCTGAATGTATGCTGGGCTACAGTGGTCAGGTGGTGTTGCTAGGGTTGCATCCTAGGTGGCTGCTATTGAGAGCTTTCGCAGACCCCGTATTTCCTATCGGCCAGTGGCCCACTATATTCTACCAGTGTGAAACTCCTGGAAGTGACAAGGCTTTCCAATGCATTGTGATAGTGCACCGGCTAATAATAAGTTGAGGTAAATAAAGAGGCTGGTCGCTCCTCCCACCTTCTGACTTTTATAAAAGACTACTAGGCACCCTTTAAGGAGGGAGAGGTCTAGGCGTCCTTTAGCATGGGTGAAGCCCATACACATCTCATCCCAAAAGGACCGGACAATAGGGCAATCCCAGAACATATAGAGGACATACACCTTGGGGGTGTGACAGGAAGGGAAGTTGGGCGACACGGCGAGGTAAATTTAGCGAAGTTTGGCCGGCGTTAAATATGCTCTGTGTAATATGTTATGCTGTACGTATTGAAATTGTGCATTACGCGAGACCTTGCGTATCTATGAGTGCTCTGGACCATTTCTTTAGGGAGAGGCCTAATTCTTGTTCCCACTTCTGCCAGATATGGGCTAGTATGCCTTGGGTCTCATCTGGTATGAAGCTTTCATTCTTCATGTCTCGAAGTATATTATCTGATTTATATAAAATGAAAGAGAACACAAAGGATATAATCAGGTTGAAGGAAGTGTGGTTGTGTGACCGTGTGTTATAGGGAATAAACCTGTGCTGTACATTTTAGGGAGGTTACTCCGCAGTTCAATGACCTTATAAAGGAACTCTGCCTGCAGCCTCGTTCGTCCACAGTGTCACATAAATCTTCTGTGATTTGCAATATTCCTATAATGTACAGCAGTGGTACTTTGGCCGATAAGTGATGTCTCTAATAGCTTATAATAATGTATTAAAGATATTTAGTGACACAACATTGAACACAAAGCAGTCGGCAACATACGTTTTGCACTAGAAAGAAGGATTGTGTGTGGCCGCTGAATGTGGTGTGACAAACTAAAGTATACAAAAACGTGATGGATGGAATGCATTAATTAATCTCAGCCATGGGTAATTACTAAGGCCACATCCTAATCTATTGTTTTTTTGCACAACATGTCACCTCAGTTTGGACCTAGCTCTATGCAAATTAGTCTTGACCCTGCTCCAGTCGGACCACTCCAGGCCCAACTGCCAAGCCAGGTAGTCCCTGAACCAGAACACAAGCAACTTGCCCTAGTTATGGGCTCATCAGCCGGGTACAGCTTGGTTCCAGTAATAAAGTGTGCAATGGACCAGACCTGGTCATACCCGTCCCACTTAAGGCAACAAACTAAAGTATATAAAAAAGTGATTGATGGAATGCGTGAATTAATCTCAGCCTTTGGTAATTACGCGTGGCCACACGTGGTGTGAGCATAACAGTTCTGAGGTGCAGGAAATTCTCGGGTATGTTTAAACGACCTCACCTTGCTACGCCCGACACAAAGTATTAGGCATAGCAAAGAATAAAATAGAAAAAAAGACAGCACTTGCTAAAGTTCATTTAGAAAGAGTAGCTGTACGGTGGTGTGGTGCTGGAGGGACAGGTCTGACAAAGAACAAATGTAATCTATGAGAACAGCAACAAAATCAACAAACTAACCGAAAAAAACATAGCAAGAGAAGGAAAATAAGAAGGAAGATGGGGGTTGCGGTCGGTCTCAAAAGTGTGTAAAAGAAAAAAAGAGGTTAATAAGAGAAATTAAAAAAAACATTTGCACAGAAAAAGGGGCTAGAAGGAGGCATGCCTATGACCAACACATACAAGAACTAGTCATCTAAGACACTTTAACAGCATTACAATGTCGTGTGTAGCCCTGAAACCCTGGAAGTTCAAGCAGGTGGATACATAAACAAAATCACAGCTGTGAGGAGGGAAAGCACTCTATTCTGTGGAAGCACACAATCTTTTCCCAATCAAAACATGTACTCTAGGCTACCAACATGTGGGCAGAACGCTCTGTAATACTCATTCAAGCTGTTTTTAAGGTTGATCACACTACATCTGGCGACAGCTGGGCTATCAAGCCAGAGCTAAAAAGCTACATTCAATGTTAGATGGATTAAAATTACCTCATCTAGACCAGACTGGGGATTCTTCTTAAGACAGATGCAACTTTCACCAACTAAATTTTTCATCACACATCACGGAGAAGTACTCATCCTCTGGTATGACTTTGTCACACCGCAAACAGGACTCGTGCGGGTTACCACAAAATTGGGGTAAACTCCACTGTCATGGCTGGGATTGCAATGAACATTGGCAAAGATCTGGACAAAGGGCAAGTGAACCTAGTTACTGAGAGCCACACCGAAAAGACACTGGCTTCTTGCTTTTTGAGCTCAGAAGCTCTATTCATGATGGCCGTGGCCTTGCCAAACTACCACTCGCCATCTATATGACGTTCATAGGTGGCGGGTTTATTTTGCTTTTTAAATGGTGTAGGTTTTGTGGGAAAAGCTGTATCAAATCTAATGGTCCAATGCTCCGGAAACAAAATGCATGTTTCTGACCCTCCCCCAAGATTTGTTTGGTTTTTATATATGCTGCCTGTTTGCATTTTTATTGAGTTTGGCTGTGTTATGCTTATGCAGGGCAGATCAAGAAATTCAATTACGTGTAGTACACAACTGTTGAGAAGGGTGGACGAATGCCTTCTTTTATTCTCAATGTTTATTGCAGCTGTAATTTACTTTATTCTCAGAAGAAAACACAGCGATCGTAATGAAATGTTTTCAAGGAGCCCCCAGAGCACAGAAACTGAGATGTATTGCCCCAATTAATTGCGGGGGCTTGCAAGCCATAAAAAGACGGCGGACAGCCTAAAATCTCCTCACGGGAGCACTCACCACAACACCTAAGTTCATTCTGAGCCAGCACACGAAACAGTAATTCCAGCTGAGACTTTTTTTTTTTAACCAGAAAAGAGAAAATCTGTGTTTTTTCTATTATGTAACTTCAGGCATAGCCTCTCTTCTTTCTCACATGACATTTAAACCTTTTCCATTTAGCCCAGCGGATATTTGGGACTCATGTACTGTGTTAAAATAGCCCCCTATGGACACCAAACAGGTCTCCCTAAGGCGAAGTCTAGTTATCAACATATAAATACTTTCTTTTCAGGTCTCTCTATCCAAACAGCATAAGGTGTCTGTTTAAGAAAGCCCTATTGTGAGCTAAACAAAAACTTAAATGCCAACAGCACGCCCACTGCTTGGAATAGCCACTTCTACCATTTGCTTGTATTCGATGAATTGCCTTACTTTAATTGTTTTTGCCCTTGCCTTGGAGAATAGCTGACGTTTATCACACCCACTGTTCACTTTTAGGGCACTTCTTTTTTAAGTCGAGCCTGGGCAGCGCATGCGCTGCTCTGCGGCATACTGTATTGGACTATGGAATAGAAGCCCCGCCCACTCTCCGCCCATTTTCTCATTGCCCTGTGTAAATACTGGCTTCCAATTCGTTAATAGGCTTGTTAGTCCCTCATTAGTACCGCTGTGTCATCTGTAACCTCCCATGAGGACTGGCCCTTTTACTTCGGTTGTTACACGGTATGTCTTTTTTAGTCTGTAAGCACTATTTTCTTTAATGAGTTTCTCGTTCTGCAGGCACG
Organism: Lissotriton helveticus; assembly: GCF_964261635.1. Classification (NCBI taxonomy): domain Eukaryota; kingdom Metazoa; phylum Chordata; class Amphibia; order Caudata; family Salamandridae; genus Lissotriton; species Lissotriton helveticus. The sequence continues at coordinate 148,286,516 of NC_136071.1, forward strand.
ACATGCTTTCCTGCAGCATTCGGGCCATGCGTGCTTTTACTTTCTAAGAAGCCCGGGAAAATGGCAGCCGCTTCTTTGAATAGGTCACGCATTTACAAGAGTTTGAGCTATTTGCATTGTAAATGACAATACCTTTTATTTATGTGTTATTTAGCAAAACAAATAAATAAAAGGCATTGTCATTCACAATGCCCATAGCTTAAACTCTTGCAAATGCGCGACCTATTGCATTGCAAACGCTTGTTTCTTTTTGGCTACGCACACCATGAGAGTGCATGTGTTTTCTAGCAGTCACCCTTGCGTGCTTCTCCCCTGCCAAATATCTGAATCTGTGCTCGGTATTGCTCTCTCCCTTGTAAGCTTCTCCTCCTCTGATCCGTGATGCCCTCCCCCCAGTGCAGCGTTTCCCCTCCTTCTCACATTTGTCTTTATTTTAATATTATTTCTAATCATTTTCCGCTTCTACCCACCCCACCCACTCCTCCAATGCCTCGCAACCCTGGTCCCTTTTTTTTCTTTTTTAATATTTTTATTTAATTTTTGTAGGACCGGTCAGCATATTGCTGCTGGCCCGCTGTCTTAAAAAGGTACTTTTGCATTAATTAAAATTCATTTTTTTATTTACTGATCCATCTCAGATAGGTACATTAAAAATGAGGCACCCATGTCACATGGTAAATGCGAGCATGCTTGAAGGTACATGTGGGCACATATCATAACAGATTCGCATGCCTACAAATAAAATGACCACCAGCTGCATCATCACACTTTTTTGTTATGTATTTTGTCCGATGCTGGAAACCATTGGCAAACAGTCACCTTTTTGATCCATTGGCTTTGTCTGTGCTGTCTTTGCCAGTACTTTTTATAGAAAGTGCACACATATAACCTATGTAGGACATGAGAGCACACTGCTTCTGTACAGCACTGTGTTGCTTATAAAGCAATGCTGCCAGGTTTCGGAAGTTGGGCTGGCTTTTGTCAGCCTCTTGCATATACTATGGCCTACACTTCAGTTATTCTATTGTAGCTTATTTTAATTAACTCAGTAAATTCACAATTCTCTGATGGTGAGATGTTTACATCAATGGCGGTATTTAACTTGTCATGAATGATGCAATATATGAACCCATAAGCAATAGATAGTGGGGCAAAAGTTATAGTTATCTTAGTAAACTATAACTTGTGGGGTTTTGTTTGTTTAAAAAAAATTAGTTATCTCATTTCAACACCTAACCATATAGTCACAGTAACCAATTGTCAGCAAGTTACTAGGATAAAAAAGAAAATCATATTCAACCTTCAGTAATCGCCCAACCCCCTCCGGCAACTTGCAGCCACAGCCCGTCTGCACACGGCAGTCGGCCCTGTGCAGCAGGGGCTTGTGGCCTGGCCTCTTGCAGACCCTTCATCCAACCCCATCGTGGTCACCCAGCCCCATTGCTGAGTGCGCACAGCATTTGGCTGTGTGAAATGAGGTGTAGGCCACAGGGCCTGGTCTCCAGCCAGACCCTGCTCGGAGCCCTGCCGCAGGTGGCTATCTCCATCCCCCCCACCCTCACACTCTTAGTGGCCAAACCTTGAGGCACGAGGCTGAAAGTTGTGTGCAGAGGTGGAGGTGGGATTGGGCACAGGGCCTGAAAGGGCCACGCCATGTGGCTGAGTCTGTGAGGCGCAGGGCCGACTGCAATGCATAGCTGGGGCTTTGGTTGCAAGTTGGCTGAGAGGGTTGGACCAATGCTCAAAGTCTGAATATGATTTTAAAAAATCCTAGAAAGTCACAGAAAAAAGCCTACATTGACTATACAATTAGGTGTTGAAATGAGATGGCCTTGGCCATGCGCAATGGTGTGTTGAACATAGGATCTAGTGTTCGGAGAGGCCCTGCTCCTTACCCCCAAACAGCCAATACCCACTGCCTTTGGCACAACCCACATCTGATTTGTCATTTTTTTGGGTACCAGGGTACCCGCACCAAAACTTCTTGCCCATGCTACCGCAATAACGTCCATATTCCCCCGCGGTGGAAGCTTCCACAGGAGTACTGCAGTACCTTCTAAATTCATGAAGGAACTGCTGCAATCCTCAGCAACTGGTAATACTGCGCTTGTTCTCGCTCTGATTTGTCAGGATCATGACGCAAAAGGAAAGAACATGGTGGCAGCTCACTTTAAGTGGATGAGCTGCATAGAACCTTAGTACAGTGGTGTTCATACTACCAACAGAGCAGCTCTAACTTTCTCAAGAAGAATGTCAGCCGCTCAATGGACTTACCGCTGGATCAACAGTAAGCTAACCCAAACTATGTAATCAATCAACTTGCAACATAATTTTATCCACAAAGAGTGGTCAGTGTCATTTTTTGTGTTGCAAGTGTTATTATATTATTGTTCTCACATACACTAAGGTCTATGGGAAGAAATTCTATGGCATCTCCAAACAATCATGGCGGGTACACAATGGTACAGGACCAGCACAACTCCCTGTGGTTTAGAGAGGAACAATCAACACTAAATAAAAACCAAAGTAAAAAGGGCACTAATCTTCCCAGTCCTCAACACTACAGTCTTGGTATGCATGCCATACACTACTTAAGAACACCACAAGCTAACACTCAGATTGTCAATCTTTGGGCAGGGTTTACTTTAATTGAGTGTTTGACAAACAAAGATAGAGCTCTCTGAAAGACAGCTAAGAATCACATGGTTGTTAGTGTGTTGTACTTCTCAATTTGAGAGCAAAGACATCGAACTAGTGACTAACAACATCCTCATTGATCCACCAGGTGAGTGAAACCCTACAGCCATTGTAAAGCATGGTGGGACAAACACTTCTGTCAACATCTACACAAACATCCATCTGGGAGTCTGGGTCTGTCTGAGAAAGATGGGTCACTGTCTTTATATTATTCCGAGAGGTGCTTAAAATCAGTAAAAGGTTAAACAAGTGACTGCTCTGCACCCCCCACACACCCCAGTGCTTTTGCTTCTCTCAAGATTCTTGAATGATGTAGTCCTCATGCCCTTGCTGAACGCTCTATAGATCTGATTTGATCTCCATGGTGGAGCACGCAAATCAGTTTTGGGATCATTAAACCAAAGTAGATAGACGTCAATGACCAGGCTAGACATTTCAACGGAAAGTGTTTTGGGTCACTAGAGGAGAAAGAGAAATTGATAAAGGCCTTTGCAGTAAGATCCACTGCTGTTCAGTGAAAGACCAACTGATTGGTAATAACTATTACTGTGTAGGAGCAAAATTCAGAGATACCTAGAGTACGGTATGGACTACCGACCCCCGCCAAAATGATGATCCTGGTGGTACTTCATCACAGCTGACGACCTCTTATCTTCCGAACAGTTCTTCTTATTAAGACCACCAATCACAGGAATACAAAAATCAAACTCCTAGCCTCACACATAAGCATAATACCATACAACTGAATTCATATCCAATATTTACACAAATTACTGATTGAGGCTTTTAAATAACAAAGTGGGTGCATATTGGTTTGATATGAAACCAGGGCCGGACAGGCTTTTAATTCCACTGGCAATTTCCAAGGTGGGCTGGAGCCTTTAAAAGCCAAGGGCTGACCCTGGTGTATGTGTCACTTTCCCCACCTCCAGAGATTAATTGCAGCAGGCACGAGGAGGTTTCAAGAGAGGGAGGAGGAGGAAGATCGAGAGAAAGCAATTAGAGAGGGAGGACAGAGAGAAAGAATGAATGGATGTAAGGAGACAGCATGAGGAAACCAAGGGAGAGAGTTGGTTTGAGCATTTTTGTCAGTGCTGGTTTTGGTTCCACAGTCTGCCCTGTATAAAATGCTGCAAATTAGCTGCATCAGGTTTTCGAATCACCCATTAAGTACAGAGTGTGAAGTCTCTGAGCTGATTTTCAAAGTCTCTGGGACTCTGCCCCCTCTAACACACATGCTCAAATCTTGCAAAGTGCACTCCTGTTCTCAATAACACAGGAAGTGCAGCAAAAGTTTTACCTGATCACAAAATATTTGTGACTGGAGTTATTTTATTTCTTTGGTGGTGAACTAAGGCAGGGCTTGCTCAAAATCCACTTTACCACAGCATTATCAAAACAAGATTCTGGAGATGCCAATGTTTTACGAGAACGCTTGTGCATATCTGCTGTGTGGTATTTTGTTATGGTGGTGATGTGTTCTGGTTAGGTCGAGCGACCTATCTCAATGCGCATGCGCATTGAGCGGGAGCTCGATATATAGCGTCTTAAACAGAGCTTACCGAGATCAGGCGATTCCCAGGCGATTTCTTGCAGTGCATGTGAAAGCGCGTGCACAGTGCCACCAGCTGCTTGCCTCGCATTATCACATCAAAGGCGGCCGCATCTCAGGCCCCTGCTGCTTCACACCCTCATGCCGCTCTCCCCGCTCCGCCCCCTCCCCTGCCCGCTGTGTCGCATTTCTCCTCCGCCGGCCGTACTTTCACTTTGACGGCCGCATCTCTCGCGTTTCTCCTTGTCATCCTAGTGTCTGTGGTGCAGAGGCAGTCCCCCAGTTTAGATATGCAGAAACCTTCTGTTGCACCCAAATTAGGAATATTCAATCACCTGCTAAAATATTGAAAAACTTATTCAAACACGTACTCTGGAAAATTGTGGAATCCAGTTTCTACCGGTTTATTTATTCAGTCGTGGTACTTCATTTAAAAGCGTCCTTCAAAAGTACTGCAATGCGCGTCAGGAAGGCTTGCTGCCTGTTCCCGGTATGTTCAGTCTCCTCTCCTCCATTAATCATGATGTTAATGCTCGCCTTCTGATGCTGTCTCAAGCCCTGCTCCTCTGAGCGTGGGATAGCAGTATTCAACAGCGGGGGCGCAGCCTTTGTGAACATTCCACGCCAAATGGGTGCTCTCGAGCCCCGACTACCTGTGGCACTATTGTGTAATAGGGCCACCTGCCCCCCCCCCCCTGTCAATGCCACGCAGCGGATAAAACGGGACAGCGTCCTTCGCCTTTGCGAGTGATGGCGCAGTTGGCAAAAAAAATATTTAAATCGATCTGGCCCGGATGCATATGCCTAAACATTAGATCAATGCAAGAGTCTGCAAGCTAGCTAAGTTCCTTTTAAAATCTATTTATTTTAAAAACTCTGGAAAATGTCTAGTTGATGCTTTTAAAATAACGTTATACAAAGAACATCAATGCAGGGCTGTCTTTCTCTCTGAAACACGAGTTATAGTTTTTGTACATACTGGTCTGTGATTTATTGTAGATTTTAATTGGATTTCTTTTCAGGCTGTTTCCCACATTACATGTGAAGTTTTAATATTGCGCCGTCATGTCACTTCACTTTAAACTATGTTACGATACACACAACCGCCCTATTCCACGTTTTGTTAGGCTACCTTTGCTACATATAGGCGAGTTTGTTTTACTTGGCCAAAAGGACTGAAAGGTGTTGCTGATAGTATGGCTTATAGAGGGAAAAACAGGAGATTCAAGATTATCGAGAAAACTTGCAGGTTAGTAGTGTCCGGATAGTGGTCTTCAACATTTTTAATCCCGTGCCCCTCCAGTGTAAACGAAAAATGTTTTCACAAATACTCCTTTAAATTGTCATTGTTTAAATGTCTAATCTTAATTAAACATTGCAGTTAAGTTTTGTCAAACTTTTAAAAATGCAAATACATGCTTGCCAAACATACTATTATTTGGTCAGCCAGGCCTAATGTGCAAAAGTTTCCACAGCGTGATTATCAGACATGGGGGTGGGGTTTTGAAGAATATTTGGAGTCTCTTCCTTTTTGACACATACCTGCAGCTAGGATAACAAGTATTGGCATAGCCAATAGGGTTCGTCTTTGGGACCTTATAAGTGCTTAGCCATGCAACACTTGATGTTGCTGCACCAAGGATATTGTGCTGGATAACTAAATACTTATAAGGTCCCAAAGGCGAGACCTATTGGCTATGCCAATGCTTGTTTTGTTTGTGCTTCTGTGTTTAATGCCACACTATTGCAATGTGAGTTTGTTGGATCGCGATCTATTTTGTTGTGATGTGTGCCGTGTTATAATATATAGTGTTTTATCTTTGTTTATATATTATGCTTAGTTGTTTACTTTAGCTATGTCAACAAATGATCCTTTTTTTTCAGCCAACAGCAGGACAGGTCTCGAAAGTTCCCATCACAAGCAATCATCCACCACTGTCTAAGGTGGTAACAACCAACTTCTTCAACCTCAACAACTTAAGACAGTCAGTCCAAAACTGTAGCAGAGACCAGTTTCCTCTCCGCGCCCCCAGTGGGTACTTTGGGGCAGGGTCCAACATGCCCTCCAGATTGTAAGGAAGTGGAGCAACTCTAGGCGCCAGGATATGCCGTCCACTCACTTTTCTTGCCTGCAAACCGGTTGCTTTAATTTTTGAGTACATATAAAGAGAATATACCACTTGAAATGTGATTTACTCAACTGCTATTGTTGGGTTCACGATATAAAAAGAAAAAAAAGAGAAGCAAGCAGTGAAAAATTACTTTAATTTGTAAATAATCAATATCTCAGGACTACAGAGGCTTGCCTCAAAAAGCAATTCCGCCCCTCACTTTGCTAACTTCCCGTGTTTTGAAAACCCCACATTAACGTGTATGAATAATTCACGCTTTATTTTGGATACATAAATAAAAGATGGCTTTTGTATGAATAATGCCACCGTGTTTCGTTCTGCTGCCGTTCAAATCCCTGACTTTAAAGTGGGGAAATAAATTTACCTCGGAGGGAAGGCGACCGCCTTTGTGATGGGGTTGGAGGTTCTCAATCACGGCGGCTCGCTGGAAGCGGCTTTGTGCTGTGGAGAATACTGATTAAGCTCTGCCGGTAATTAAACAAGCACTGGCAAAGCCAGTAGGCCTAACTTTGCCTGCTGATGTTTTTTTCGCTCTGCCGGTATATAATTTGGTAGTGAATGTTTCTTTTCTGACAACGCGAGATAATCGGCCTGGTAGCAGCATTAGGGAGAGGGGCGCTCGTTTATGTAAAACAAGCATTGTCTAAAAGCCCAAATATGTATTTTTAACTGTAAAAGTACATACTGCACTTGGCACTGAACGGGACCACTAATCGTGCGAGCGTCCACATTGTACAGGGGCAGCATCCTGTCACACAGCCAATGGCTGAAGTGGACTGACCTTTGTGCCTCATGCTGTGGTGAGAAGAAGCAAAACGGGACTGACGCAACAACAGACCAATGAATGAAGAGGAGACATTGAATGCCCCTATGCGTAAGACGGGTTGGGTTGTATCATAGAAGCACAAATGGTTTTACTATGCATGCAGGGCCGGACTGGCCGTAGCGGGCACCGGGCAATCCCCCGGTGCGTCGCACAGGTGGGGGCCGGTTTTGGGCCCCTGGGGGCCATTTTTATTACAGGGCCGTTTTTGGCAGCATAGCTGCAAAATCGTCCCTGTAACAAAATCGGCAGAAAACCGGCCCTGGCAAAGAGCTTGGCGGCACCCACAAACCCACTCGGGGAAGGGGGGGGGCGAGCACTATGCCAGGGCCTGTTTTGGTTCCCAGTCCGGCCCTGCGTGCATGCCTCTACCACGCAGCCCAACCACAAATGCATCTTAACCATGCATTCTTTTACCATGCATGCCTTTACCACATGAACAACAGGTACTGTGCACACGTATGATAAAACAGTATCAGGTGATACAGTAGTTCTAGACAAAGAGAAGCATGAATAACGTTAATGAATTCAGAATAGTCTGTTGATAAGTTCAGTGTTGATCTTTATTTCTTTGTCTTGTTTTAACAAACGCCAGCCGACACGTGTTTCATCAACAGGGTAAAACCTGTGACTCATCAGGGCTGAATATGGCGCAACAAATATCAGAGAATGGTGATCGAATATAACTGGAAAAAGGATCGACGTCAGCTAGTGTACTTGCTGAACGTCACGCCGCCAAGCAGTGGAGTATTGCTGCTTCGGGTGGTTCTTGGGAATTGTGGAAGATGCTCGCGGCCGAGGTCTGGCGGTGGATAATGGAGGTGAACTCGCATATGCCTTTACCACATGGTAAAGGCATGAATGGAAAAGGGGTATGTGTGGCTCAGGATGCCACTACCTGCCTCCTTCTGACAACCTCCCCCACCCCTGCCCCCCAACGCTGTTCCTTAAACTACCCCAACCCCTTCCACTGCCCTAAAACTTAATCCAACCGCCTTGCAGCCCTAAAAAAAAATAAACAGCCTCACTTACCTCACCACGGCGTCTTACTCCTTCAGTCTTCCAGCAGCTAGACTGCGCACTGCCTTAACCACGCATATGTATTGTATTTGCATTTATATAGCGCTTACGACGAGGCATCAAAATGCTTTTTCAGCAAGTATCATGCTATTCCAGGATCCAGAAGGATTAGTGGTGAATTAGTATAGTGAAATATGAAATTAACTTGAGCGGTGGATGTTAGTCTGTTATTTGGATTGGGGAGGATAGTGGAGGGATAGAAGAGGGAAAGGTTTGCATTTATATAGTGATTGCTATCCCTGATGTGGTGTTTAAGCGCTTTTTGGCGGGTAGCACGCTACTCCAGATCCCAAACAAGATTAGTGGGGAAATTAGTGTAGGGAAATATAAAATTAACTTGAGCGGTGTACATGTTAGTCTGTTATTTGGATTGAAAAGGAATAGTGGAGGGCTAGAAGAGTAGAATATATATATTTTAGAGAGTACATAGCAGTATGAGGGGGTTTGGGATGAGTAATGGGAGGTGGAGGGGGAAGAGTCAGAGTGAATCAATCAATCAATCAAGCATTTATATAGCGCACTACTCACCCAGAGGGTCTCAAGGCGCATGGGGAGGGGGGTCCGCTACTGCTCGAACAGCCAGGTCTTGAGTTGCTTCCTGAAGGCGAGGTGGTCCTGGGTTAGGCGGAGGTGGGTCGGGAGGGAGTTCCATGTCTTGGCGGCGAGGTAGGAGAAGGACCGTCCCCCTGTGGTGGCTCTTCGGATGCGGCGGACGGCGGCGAGGGCGTGGCCGGTCGATCGGAGCTGGCGTTTGGGAGCGTAGAAGTTGAGGCGACTGTTGAGGTACCCTGGGCCTTGGTTGTGTAGGGCTTTGCGCGCGTGGGTGAGGAGACGGAAGGTGATTCTCTTGTTGACCGGGAGCCAGTGCAGGTCTCTCAGGTGTCCGGAGACGTGGCTGCGACGGGGGATGTCCAGGATGAGTCGTGCTGAGGCGTTCTGGATCCGCTTGAGTCTCCTCTGGAGTTTGGCGGTGGTTCCGGCGTAGAGGGAGTTGCCGTAGTCCAGGCGGCTGGTGACGAAGGCCTGGGTGACCGTCTTCCTGGTCTCGGTGGGGATCCACTGGAAGATCTTACGTAGCATGCGCAGGATGTTGAAGCACGACGAGGAGACGGCGTTGACTTGTCTGGTCATGGAGAGGGAGGAGTCCAGGATGAATCCCAGGTTGCGTGCGTGGTCTGTTGGTTTGGGTGCGCTGCCTAGGGCGGGGGGCCACCAGGAGTCGTCCCAGGCGGAGAGTGAGGATCCCAGGATGAGGACTTCCGTCTTGTCCGAGTTCAGTTTCAGGCGGCTGCTCTTCATCCATTCGGCTACCTCTTTCATCCCTTCGTGAAGGTTGGCTCTGGCGGTGGCGGGGTCGTTGGTGAGGGAGAGGATCAGCTGGGTGTCATCGGCGTAGGAGATGATGTTGAGGTTGTGCTGGCGTGCGATGGCTGCGAGGGGGCTCATGTAGACGTTGAAGAGGGTTGGGCTGAGCGAGGAGCCTTGGGGAACGCCGCAGATGACTTTGGTGGCTTCAGATCTGAACGGGGGAGGCGGACTCTCTGTGTCCTTCCGGCGAGGAAGGAGGTGATTCACTCCAGTGCCTTCTCCTGGATTCCGACGTTGCTGAGACGCTGTACTAGTGTACGGTGGCAGACAGTGTCGAAGGCCGCGGAGAGGTCTAGGAGGATGAGGGCTGCTGTTTCTCCGTTGTCAAGCAGTGCTCGGATGTCATCGGTGGCTGCGATCAGGGCGGTCTCGGTGCTGTGGTTGGCCCGGAATCCAGACTGTGAGAGGTCGAGGGATCCGTTTGTCTCGAGGAAGGCGGCCAGCTGCTTGTTGACAGTCTTCTCGATGACTTTTGCAGGGAACGGGAGCAGCGAGATGGGGCGGTAGTTCTTGAGGTCGGTGGGGTCGGCTGATGGCTTCTTGAGAAGAGCGCTGAGTTCGGCGTGCTTCCAGCTCTCCGGGAAGGTAGCGGTGTCAAAGGAGGTGTTGATGATGTCCCGCAGGTGGGGTGCGATGACAGCGTCGGCCTTGTTGAAGAGTGAAGGGTTTAGAAAGGCTTGTTTGGGAGATCTGAATAGTAAAAGAGGTATGAGATGATGCAAGGTGGGGCAGAGAAGGGCATTTGTGTGGCAAAAATGCAAATTATGCAGCACATTAGTTGACTGAAATTAGCCCGCTATTTTTCAGTTTTTCCTCGAACTTATACAAATGGAATCTGGAAGCTGTCCACAATACAAAGGTTTAAGAAAGAAAAGTACACCTTTCATTAGAACCATTTGTCACAATGATTTTTACTTGCAGAGAAGCAAAGGAATACACTTTTATTGGATTGGTGTCACTACAACGCGGTTTTTTACAACGCATTCCGTTACATCGGAATTTTTACAACGCAGGATCCATTACATCGGATGCCATTACAACGCATGGCATTACATAGCAGATGCTATTACAACGCATGGCATTACATCGTAAGTATAGGTAAGTATATCTTTTTAAAAAAAATGTAATTAAGTTAATTTAATTAATTTAATTAATATACATTTTAAAATAGTAATTAATTTAATTTAATAAATTTAAATCTATTTATTTAATTTAATTTTAATAAAAATTGTAATTAATTTTAATTAATTAATATAATGAAATTAATTTAATTTAAATATTTTTAAACATTATAATTAAAATAAATTAATTAAAATATTTTATTTAATTTAATTAATTTAATTAAAAAATGTAATTAATATAATATAATTAATTTAATTTAATAAATATATTTTAATTAATTTATAAATGGTAAATATAATTTAATTAGCCCTAAGCACAAACCCAACCCTGAACCCTAAAACACCCCTGTACCCCAAAACCCAAACCCTGCCCTGAAACCTTAAAACACCCTACCCTGAAACCTAACAACACCCCTGTACCCCAAAACCCAAACCCTGCCCTGAAACCTAAAAACACCCCTGTACCCCAAAACCCAAACCCTACCCTGAAACCTAAAAACACCCCTGTACCCCAAAACCCAAACCCTACCCTGAAACCTAAAAACACCCCTGTACCCCAAAACCCAAACCCTACCCTGAAACCTAAAAACACCCCTGTACACCTGTACTTATTTTAAAAATTATTTTATTTAATATAATAAATAATAATGTAATAATATTAAAAAACATAAATAAATATATTTAATTATAATTAATATTAATAAAATTAAAAAAATTAAATACTTACCTATACTTACGATGTAATGCCATGCGTTGTAATAGCATCTGCTATGTAATGCCATGCGTTGTAATGGCATCCGATGTAATGGATCCTGCGTTGTAAAAGTTCCGTTGTAAAAGCCTCCCGTTGTAAAAGTTGCGATGTAACGGTGCATCACCCTTTTATTACCACCATCTCTTCTTACTCCAGAGTAAAATAGTTTGTGCAAAATACACTGTTGGAATGGAAATGTCTGTACAAGGCACAGGAGAGGAGTTTTTTCCCGGGCAGAGATCCCATGTAGCGCGTCTCTGGATATGTGTTTTTTTATTTTTGGCCTCAAAGCGCACAACAACCATACATGTACCAAAAGCACCTGCATGATAACCGAGAGAGGCCCAGAGTAGGGCTTTGAAGTCTAAAAATGGACACTCTATTCTGAACATGACTGCAGTCAGCTCACCAGAATGTACAGAGCTTGCAGTTGTCACAGTGAACGATAAGTGCTGGACAAGCCTTTTATCCTATTGCCTGCCAAGGCAGAGTTGCAGAGTGGCCTCTCTGGTTTAAAGTGGTCTGCTTCCCATGCATCCTGGTCCTTCACTATGCCTGTTGACACTAGGATGTTGCATGTATGTTTACACTGCAAGAATTCATTCAGGTTCTCCATTGTGTGGACGGTACAAGGTTGGAGAGAACCTGTTGACCGCAGTGTGAATTGCAGGACACCTTCAAAGTATTTCTGACGTATTTTGGAGTAGACCAGTAACTAGGGTGTGTTAGATACACAATAGAAACAAACAATTCATGCTTCTTGTCTCCAGACATGTTACCCCAAAACGTTGTGAGTTATCCGAATGAGCTAGCCCCCTTCTAAGCTTCTGTTATGTGTCTCCCTGATAGGGAGCTCCCAGCCCCGCCACTCGTCCCTGCTACCATTGAAGTACAAAGACTGTGGCTTGAGCAGTACTGGAGATTTGTAGAGCATATGATCACCTGGGATGGGATCCTAGCTCTGAGCAGTTTGAGAGATTCATCGCTCCTAGGGTCTAGTGCAGGGGTCTCCAACTGGTCGATCGTCAGCTACCGGTAGCTCGCCGAGACCCTGCGAGTAGCTTGCGCCTAGTGCTGCTCAATTTAGTAGCCCTTTAGTGTTGTTTGGGATATTTAGGCTTTTTTCAGTGTCCTTTGCCCGCCCTCACCCAAACCAGCTGCTCAGATTGGCTTTGAGCTTAGCTGGGGTGGGGTGGGGCGGGGCTGGCCTAAGAGGATGACGTTCCTCTCTTGTGCAGAGTCTTGTGACCATTTGCTTTACGCGCCCCCTGCCTTTTCCTCACTGGCACCGCACTGTCCATTGTGCGAGTGCGACAGCTGCCAGTGCGGACCTCGAGCAGGCATGGCAGGGCGGAGCATTGTAGAGCTGGTTTGCAGGTTGCGCAAGCTAAAGAGAACTGCCGGGACCCGATCGTACAACCTTCCACCCATTTCCACCAGAAGCAGGAGGTAAGCCACGATCCCAGTCTGTGCTGTAACAAAAGCTCCCTAAAACCCTGGAAATCGTCGACAAGTTCAGATAATCCTGTATTTCACAAGAGTTCTTGCATGTGCTGTGACACAATCTGTAGTCATGTAGTGTAGATTGCTGCTCTTGCACACGGATTCAAGTCCAGATGGGCTGTTGGGAACTTTTGTAAACCATGGAGGTGAGAGGTTTGTTTGATTAATTAACTGACACATTCCCTGGTCTGTGCCTGGTATTTCCCTCTGAATGCATGATTGGATGATCAGTGATTAGCGCTGGGGCTGGACTCTGGACATTGGTCAATAGCAGGGGACATTAAATTGTGTGGGCCCGTGGGGCCTGGTCCAATGGATACAACCGTACCTCAGCGAGGACCCTCTCTTTGGGTGTGTTCTTCCCACAATGTTAGACTGGTTGCACTGACTGAAAGGAGAGCACATAACACCGCATTTTCATTTCCATGCCCAAAACTATGATAACAGCCCTAATATGGCTTGATTTATTTAGCGCTGTGCTATAACTCTGTGGATCCAGTCATAGGTGGGCATCAGGTTCCCTTTCAGCACAGGTTGCCAGAGCTCAACTGAAGTGTAGAGACCTTTCTAATCTAGCATTTGGATGCGGTGACTGCTGACTGAACACACAGCCCCCTTCCTCATCACATCTGAGTGCGTTTGTTGCTGGGTAGTAGAGACATTGCAGCAGCTGTTGGACACAATGAGAGCCAAGAGAGCAGCTCCTCTGGCTCCATGGCTATCATTTGTCATTCGTCTTAGGTCAGTAGGATAAAAATGCATGTCATTTAGTTCCTCGGGATTCGTAAGTACGTGGCTGTTCAGGGTTTTATGACGTAGCTTGCTCTCTGGTGAAAGGTCACCGCATTCTTAACCGATTATCGGGAATTAAACCTGCTTGCATTCTTTCTGTACCATGAATTGTTTTCTTATCTCATTACTAACACAGTGATAAAGTTCCCAAGTATCTTTGTCTACGGTCAGACGACCACTCCCATCCGCAAAATACTGAAAGGAATCGTTCTGCGCCAAAATAATCCAGTCCAGTCTCAGAGCACTGGGACCACATTGCGGTGGCAGCTGGGGTGCTCCTTTGTGTTGCAAGCAGGTGTCTCTTTAGCGGTGTCAGCAGCACACACAGTAGTAGACCTATGTATGCTAAGAAGAGGAATAACCGTACCAAATTGACAAATTTGAGCAGTTGCGGGGGCATTTCCCGCAGTGTACAGTAGAAGAAAATAATATGGAAGAAAAATACGAAATTTGTATTTGTTGGTATTGAGACCCCCTACGTTTGCAGCAGCTCTGAATTGTATTTTTTTATACTGCTTATTGCACTTTATACATTATGTTTGATCCCTATATATATGTACTTTAGTAAGGGTACTCCTCAGTGGTGCAGTGAACAGGTGATTCAATTATGTCTTTGCATCCAAATTCATCTTGGAGTTTATTGTGAGCCACCATTGCCACCCTGGAACCTTGTTCGGCCCCTCAGCCACACCACACTTCACTGGGGGGGGGGGGGGCAATAGATAGTCGCTGGCCCTGGTCACAGTGTACTCCTCCTCACCATCCCCCCTGTCCTCCAGAGTTTCACTCGCATTGGCAAAGGCCGCACGGAATCCAGACTCCAATCCGGACACACCCACCCCCAGGCACCAGAAGCTGTTCAGTACAGGGCCAGCAAGCCACCTGGGCCTGCACCACCTCCTCACACAGCTCACAGTCCTTAGCTTCATCACCACTTTCCAATCCACTCACTGGCCACTGCGCGCTCTGTACAGGCAGCTCTGGCCCTTCCTCAGTGAGGCCTTGACTGCTCCCATGTGGTGTCGTGTGGCCACTCGGGATGTTATTGGTTGTTTTTGGGGCTGTTTGTGGGACGATACAATTGGTTGGTGGTCTGTGCCAATGCTTGTCTGTGAATTTTTGGCTATTTGTGGGCCATTTTTATTGGCCGGTGGGCTGTTTTTTATTGTTAATTTTTCTGATATTACCAAAGAAACATTGCCTGCTGCAAGCACAAATAGCCTAGTCTTCCATACCTTGAAAAACACCTCCGACCTATGGCCTATACAACATGTCTTTACAAGTTTAAAACTTATTTTGCAAATGTGGACCACTTTTTTTAGCTATTTGATTTGCTTATATATATATATATATATATATTTAACATAACATCAAGGTATATTTGTAAAGCGCACGATTACCCGAAGGTGTCCTGGCGCTGCATAACAGATGTTTGTTACCCAACTCAATGGTACTCATTTTATCGACCTTAAATGGATGAAAGGCTGAGTGGACTTGCCAGGATTTGAACCTGTGACCCTGTCTATGAGGCCATTAAAAGCCACACAGGGTGGCTTTGTGTGGCCTCATAGATTTTGTACAGTGCACCCTCAACTTATGCATTTCAAGGTGCTGTCATGTGTGATAATGAAGAAAGGGGAGGCATGGTGTTGCACTGTGATATTAGCGCATAGGGCACACGTACTCAATGTGTGGCCATGAAGCACTTACCTACATGGGCAGCAGGCTGTGCCATGTAGGGTGTGTGGTTGAAAGTGTTTTCCTTGTTTTGTGATCCTATGTAGAAAGTTTTTCCAAGGCTTGCCTGATGAACACCAAGGTTGGCTTATTTAATTTATTATCTGATAATAGTATAATTATAAATATAAATCGTTATCATAATGGGGCACACTGTATAGCAGTGTGGTGCAGGATGAGGGGTGAGGCAGATATGCAGTTACTGTTTATGATTTTTCAGTCTGCTGCTATACTAGGTCCACTTTGTATTTCTTGTGGTTGTAGTAGTCTACTAGCAGCCTTATCTGGGTAGTACAGAGGTAAGGCTCACACAGTTTGCTGAAGAGGGGAGACGTGAATAGTCCCAGGTTTTCCGGTTTCAAATTGTAAAGTTCACCCACTGGGTATCCCCTTCTCCCTCCTAGACTAGAGATGTCGTGTCCATTTTTAGTGCTTCATTAAGTGAATTGTGACCTGTGGCCTACTGAAGATTATTAGACACAAGCAGAGCACCAGGGCAGTTTTTAGAGCAGCAGCACTCAACGACCCAACTGTTCGCAACAGGGCCAGTCAAAGAACTGTTTATCATTATACTGAGACATTTTCACTCCTACGTATATTGGGATAAACAGATAACATTATTCCTAGCCTCAGTCAGCTGTGGTCAATCTTTAGAAAGGTGATTATTTATTGGTTTGAATTGAAATGTGGGTGATCCAAGTCACCATAAGACTGAGGTCACAGGGCTGTCACAAAATCTGCAGCTGTCAAGGAATATCATTATGTGGAGTAGTTTTGAAAGCTTATCCTAATTCCAAAAAGTAAAATGTTTGCTACAAAATGTAGGAGTACCCAACTTAAATGATTTGCAAAACTTCCACTTTTGTGAATTGGGTGCTTGGTGTGGTACAATTTGAAGTCATGTTCTTACAGGAGCCATCTAAGGTCCATACAAGCCACAAACTATGGTTTGGTCATAATTAATGAAATCTCTGGTCATTTGTGAAAAGCAGCCCTCCTTTGTTCATAGTTAAACATAGCTAAGGTGAGTTAGTTATCTCACTTTCTAAAGGTGCTGTTTAATATACCAGCATGGCTGCTACACACAAATGGTCTGCAATACATTATTATTAAAGGTGTCCACGTGGTATTCTTGCCTGTTATGGATTATTAGATGTGGACTTGATCAACATTTTTACTCTTGCTTACAGGCTTAACAACTAATCATGGATGAAGAGACAGGTCACTCCAAAAAGGCAAAGAGCTAAACTTACTACTTGCATCAAGAGTGTGGGAACAAATTTTTATTTACACAAATTAAAGACAACTGTGTATGTTTAATCGGTGGAGCAAAAGTTGGAAAAAAGGGCAATGTTGAGAGGCATTTTTCAACAAAGCACATGCATTTTGAGTGGAAGTTCCCTAAAGGAAGCACCCTGAGGTCACAAAAAGTAAACAAACTGAAATCTGCATTGCAGAAACAGCAATCTTTTTTTACAAAGCCCACGAAGAAAGCCACTGTGGCAACTGAAGCATCCTTCGTTGTTACCCATCACTTGATTAAGCACAAAGCAACATTTTCAGATGGAGCTGTTGTGAAGGAAGCAATGCTTCTAATGGCAAACTCCTTATTCAAAGACTTTAAAAAATAGCCCTGAAATTATGTCTGTCATTTCAGATGTGCAGTTAGGGTCAAACACTATGGCAAGAAGCATATCTGTATTATCGACCAACTTGATAGAGCAGTTAGAGCGCGATTTAAAGACATGCAAATATTTTTCTCTTCAATGTGATGAATCTGTTGATGCATGCGATATTGCCCAGTTGGCAATGTTTGTTTAAAATGTTTTTGGAGATTTTAGTGATAAAGAGGAATTTTTTTTACTTTGTTGCCTCTGAAAACCACAACCAGAGGATCTGACATTCACAATGAGGTGAAAAATTATTTTGTGAAACAAAATGTCCCATTGAAAAAGTGAGTGGCGATAACCACTGATGGTGCACCCGCAATGATAGGGCGTCATTCTGGCTTCATTGCCAATTGTAAAGCAGATACAGATTTCCCTCCATTATTGAACTACCATTGCATTATACATCAACAGGCAATATGTGCCAAGGTAATGGGGTTTGATCAAGTGAGGACTCCTGTTATTAAAATTATTAATTCAATTTGTGCAAAGGCCAAGCAGCACCGAACCTTCAAATTGTTCCTTGAAGAACTATCAGCAGAGTTTGGTGATCTTTTACTGCACACTCAAATCCAATGGCTTAGCACGGGAAAAATACTTCAGAGATTTCTTTCGCTATTGCCAGAAGTCAAAGCTTTTATGGAGTCTAGAAATGAAGATACCACACTGTTATTAAACACTCAATTGTTGCTCGATTTAGCTTTTTTGACAGATGTGTCAGAAAAATTAAAAGTACTGAACTACGAGTTGCAAGGCAAAAACAAGACAATAACCAACATGGTAAGTTCTGTGAAAACTTTCAAATCAAAACTTAACCTTTTCATACAGCATGCACAGAAAAGGAAGATGCAGCACTTTCCCTCTGTGCTCCAAATCCTTTCAGAAAAACAAGGCTGAGGACCTGGACATATAAAAATACAGTAGCCTCCTCCTGAGGCTTAATCAAGAGTTCAGTGACAGATGTAGTGATTTTGAGCAACTGGAGCCCTGTGTGATGTTCACTTCAAACCCCTTCATGGAAGTGGATGTTAGTGACATTTCAGAGAAAATTAGTGTGCTTTTGAACCTTGACTCTGCCACAATGGAAATGGAGATTGTCACACTTTAAAATGACATTGAATTGAAATCAAGGTAATCTGACATTAATTTCTGGAGTCTTGTGGATGCTGAAAAGTTTAAGAACATCCACACAGCTGCATTGAAACTTTTTTCCCTATTTGGCTCTACCTATCTTTGTGAATCAGCATTTTTAGATATGAACTTTTCATAAAATCTAAGATTCGCACACGTCTGACTGACGAACATTTAAATGACTCCATAAGAGTTGCCCTCTCAAGCTACATCCCAGAATACAAGGGATTAGTCGACACCATGCAGTGTCAAGTCTCTCACTGAAATAATTTGAATGGATTCGCAATCAATACTTGTTCAATGACAGTTTCTGGTGAAATCCCAAATCTAGGTATCTGTTTCATTAAGAACACCAAGATTAAAGTCGCTGCAGAGAAGAATCTTCAGCCCCCAGTTTTTTTATTAGTTGAAAAAAAACAACTGAATGTGTGCTGCAGGACTGTTTTACTAACACAAGAAAAAGTAGCCGGAGAGAAGAATCTTCAGCACCTTTCCAAATTGTTATTTGCTGCACAAGAACAAAGCAGTGTTTGCTGGAGTCCTGGTTTATTGAGAATAAGGAAAAAAGAAAGCTATAGAGAAGAGAAGAATCTTCAGCATCTTTCAAAAGTCCTTTTATTACTAACAGTTATTAGAGTTGAACGAGAACAAAGCAGTGTGTACTTCAGCATGGATTTCAGACACCAAGAAAAAAGTAGCTGGAGAGAAGAATCTTTAGCACCTTTCCAAATGTTTATTTGCTGCACAAGATGAGAAAAAAATCAGTGTTTACTGGAGGCCTGGTGTATTGACATTAAAAAAAGAGAGCTAAAGGGAAGAATCTTCAGCATCTTTCAAAGTTCTTTTTAGTTGAATAAGAACAAAGCAATTTGTACTGCAGTCCTGGTTTACTGACATTCCTACAAAGTAAAGAGAGCAATGAGAATACAATTGCGAACATGGCTGGTCCCATAAAAACTTTAAAGTCAAAACGGAACCTTTAGAAGAATTCAGAGTGGAGGACAAAATCGTTACTAAAGCTGAAGTTCAGCTTATCTGGGAACTGAAAAACACAGCGATCTTGTCAAAGCTACAGTAGAAGAATCCATCTGCAATTGTGATTCAGGAAAGCTTTGCACAGGCTGACTGCCACAAACTGCGACTACTTCACTACTATAATGACTTCTTTGGAACTGCCCCCGCCAGGCTACCAGATTACACAGCATTAGAGGACATCATACAGTTCCACCTTGAAGGTAAGATTGGGATACTATCCCGAAACACGAGCCATGTCTCGTGTCTAGAGATTCTGGAAATATCAAGTACTTACTTGCACCAACTTTGGTGAAACACTCACAAACTTTTCCCCAAATTCTTCAAGTTACACGCACCGCATATACCAGAATGCAGAGGGGCGATCCGGAGGAGAGGCTAGCAGTGTGCTCCCATCGTTGTTTCTTGAAGGTAAGATTGCTTTTCCTGTTTGTTTGTTAATTGAGCAGCATTACAATGATTATTTCAGTGACAGCTATTGAAATGTGCTGATTTTGAAGCTATTATTTTGAAAGGTCATAAAGTGGTTTGACAACACAACACAAATCCAAAGTAATTCCTTTCAGTGTTTCAAGGGCACTTTTAAGTATTGTGTTCAAACCACAGTATGGTGGGCTCTGAAGAAACTAGGTTTTTAACCTTACCGTCAATTAAACTGGGCGTGGGAAGTCTCTCGGAAAAATGCGCGAGTTGCTTGGGGTTTGGTAGCTCACGACTATTTTCACTGACCAGAAGTAGCTCTCACTACACAAAAGGTTGGAGACCCCTGGTCTAGTGAGACTTCTCGAAAAGACAGGTCTTCAGCTGCTTGGCGAATTCAAGACATGAGGAGGGGGCTTTCTGTCTAAGAGAAATGCTCAGAAAGCTAGAAACTGCCCAAAACCCGCTTCCTGTAGTCTGGGAAGTCACCAATATCGGTTTGCAAACTGAGTAGGAGTATGGGGCAGAAACCCCCCCCCTCGGTGAGCCTGGATTGCATATCAACCAGTGCCAAGGGTCCCACATGAGCAAAGACTGAGAAAGTCATCTAAGTTCTTGTGTTTAGAGGTTGCGGACTACCAGCTCCTTTTTTCCAGGTCTGAGAACAGAATCTGGAGGTTCTGTATCCTACTGGAGGAAGCTGCTTTGAACTACCTTGAAGTAAGGAGCCCACTGACTGCTGGAGACAGATATTGGAGGTGCCCCTGAAAAAAGTGATGGAAACACCACCTAGAAAAGGAGGCCCTCAAGGAGCTGTGTAGGAAGAACCACACCATTGCCTGTGGTAGCCCAAGGGAGGATCTGCATGACCAGGCCATACAGCGATATCCTGGGATTTTGGTTCCAGTTCTCAGAAAGCAGCTGGCAATGTAAAATCAAAACCTGACCACGAACGACAGACCAGACAACAAATAACTTTTCATGGTTTGGCACTAGGAAGATTCACAACCTCGTCAGCAGTTTTATCTCATGACAACAACGGCTAGTTCATGTCTTGGCGCTAACAAGAAAGGTAAGCACTTTGGTAGTTTCATCTCCACTAGACAGGATCGCCATTTGAGATCTTTGAGATTTAGATTTTGTTTGGGTGCTGAGCTTGAGAATATCCACAAAAAAGGTCATGCCCCCACTCCCAACAGGAGCGGGCAGAGTGCCATCTCTCGTTACATGTGTCAGCATGACACCCTCCTCCCCAGAGCTGCATGCACGCACTTGAGCAGGGTGGAGATGTAAAGTTTGGTGGAATCGGCATGGCCATGACAGAGTCAATGTGGCCTCTCTCCATGGCTTGCATGCGACAGCACAAGCCTGAGCGACGCAACCCCTAGAGACAGAAGGGGTGGGGGAAGTCCTGTGATCAACTTCTTAATGGTACATTCTGCAACTGGGACAGTACGTGGAATGCGATTAGTAATAGACACCAGAACAGTTGTTACTGTGCAACAACCATACCATCTCCACATTGGTGTTAGCTACAGTCTTAGAGAAGTGTCAGGAGATTTGTAGTCGGCCAATCTCCTGGGAGTAATTTGTTGTATACTGCCCTGATTGCTTCACTATGATATCATTACCTGTAAGTCTAGGATTAGCCTGAAGTCAGTGCTGACTGGCTCCCCAATATAGTGATTCCCTATTTATAATTATGTTTATTATATTGGCCTTGTTTTTTAGGTCTCGCGCCTAGTGTTGCAGTGCACAGCATTGCTCGCGCAGCGAGAGACCTCATGTAGGGGGTTTGAAAACGTACCTAGGAATCACACACGCTTGTGCGTGTGCTCTTCCTTTTGGCCCAAGTTATTGGCCTTTCCGTGCGTCTTTTCAGCAAAGACAGCACGCAATTGGCCAAAGGCGGGCACATTGCTCTGTCCATGGCCTATTGCTGTCATTTACCCACAGGCCCAACATCTGTTTACAATTATCGTGTACAGAGGCGTGCGCAATAATAGGAAACAGATGTCTCGTGTGGCTGGCGCGCGCGCACCACTCCTGGGCTTGGTGTTTTTTTCTGCGGTGATTAAAAGCTGAGTCCGCGTTTTTGGATGGACGACTCGTGAGTCAGAGGCTTACGCAGCTTACAGCCGGGGTTCTCTGACCAACACGTATGAGTAGAGGTGTGTGGTTGGAAAGCATCTCAAATTTGCGTGCAATTCGTCAAATGACAACATTTCATCAGAGAGAGAAAAGCATCGCTCTGTTGTTTTTTTGGGGCAAATATGTTCTCCCTATGTACCCCTTCAAAAGCCAATGTGAATCACACACATTACACCCACACTTCGGCATCTATTGTTTGTTTTTAAAATATTTTTTACCATGTACATTTCCCACTCAATGTGTCATTCATTCCTTCAAGTACCATGGTAGTAAACAAGTAGCACGCACACACTTCTGGCATTTGCTGAGCATTGGCGCTGTATGCAAATTACAAATGACGGCCATTGATTGGTGTGGTGACTGCTGCGTAGGGAGCGCCATTCAAAGACTCTTTCCGATCTTTGCTATACTGCTCAATATCGGGTGACTTGAGAGCCTGGGGGCTCTTCTCGCGAGACAGGGCTGCATTGTGCTGACCTACATAAGCTGAAAAGTTAAGTGCCGATGAGACAATGGTGATGTTATGCACACAAAGGCAAGGGAGGATGCTGTCATCTGTCCTAGGCATACCGCTATCACCATGGTTCACTTTCAATATGATTTTTCACTTTCCAGCTCTGACACAAAATATCAGACTCCTCATCTGACTCCTCCATGCCCCAACGTGCCAGAATACCGTTATGAACTAAAGGCAGCATAAGGCAAACTGTCACTGGGTGAGTAAGGACAGGTAGCAGCACTGTGGCCATATTGTGCACTCAGCCATGCCTTGGGTAGGGAAAGAAGAGGGAGACTGATGCAGGATCCGGAAAGCTAAGGTGACTTTTGCATCCCACTATATGCGCGTACAGCCTCTGGCTGCGGCTGCTTGTGTGTGATGCGCAGCTGCTGCTCCAGGGACCAGTGGAGGTGGCCGCAGGGAGCAGAAGCAGCTATGCGCCTGGTCAGCAGTGATGGGGATGCAGATTCTTTGGGTGTAGGTTCCCTGGCTTAAAATGTTGATGTATTCTAGCAGCGATGGTAGCAAGTTGAAAACGTAGATTTGGGGTGTACTGGAATGTGGGGGAGGCTGTGTGGGAGCCTTAGATGCATGGCTATCCCGCTATATCTCTGCTGCATACTGAAAGCGTTGCTTCCTGTACCCTACTGTGAAGTCGGAGTCTCTTTCACCTTTTTGGCTCCTATATATTGATTGGTGTGTCCCTGGTACAAGAAAAAACTAAGAATGGTGGAGGGCCTTAGGGGAAAGTATATTTATAGACCTCCTGGTACCTTGTCCCCCAACTAGACAGTTAAACACACGTAAGATACCAAAGGTCTCAGTTCATTTTAAATTCTTAATTGGAACCTTAAAAGTGTCCCACGTAGGTGATAAAACCAAGAGGTTAATACAGAGGAGGACACCAGTATAAGGAAAGAGAGACACAGGAGAAAGGAACTTGGAAAATAAAGTTCAGAATGCGGAACTGGAAAGTGTACCCATCAGCCCACTCAATAGTGGAACTTCGTCATCTGGGGTTTCACGTTGGAAAATGGTGTCCAATAAGCTCTTCCTCAAGAAAAACCCGAGGCTAGCTGTTCTTGGACCAAATGGTTGAACCCTCAACCAAAGAAGATGACAGTATATAGGATGAAGGGGCAAAGTTGCAGTGCTCAGAAATTTCTGAAAAAATGAAAAGGAAAGGAAACATAATCCAAGTGATTAAAAATACCTATCTTGATGTCATAAGGAAACTTTATTAGGTCTGTCCATCAAGGTGGTATGGTTAAAAGCAGAGTGATAATAGCATGCAAAGAATTGCTATTCACCATGAATGTTATCTGGTCAACATGTTTCAGCCTTTATAGGCTTTCGTCAGGACCTATGATGCACTACTGCAACACTTACTTTACGTGCTGTGATTAACAGTCTACAGACATTGTCCAATTCTTAGTGAGAATTGGTGTACCTTCTCCTGTGAATATAATGAGAAAACAAAAGGGAACAATACAAGAAAAATTGAAGTTTCCAAAACAGTTGTCATATACTTATATGTACTGATTATTACATTGTGTTCTCATTTTCAACTCACCCAAATTTGAGGGAGGAAGAGCCCCACCTCACCTGGCATCCGCTCAGGATAAAGGAGGCCACGCACTATAAATTAGAAAATTAAATTTAGTTCATCTTACAATTCGGATTATTCAATCCAAAGAACATTCCATTAAGATACAACTAAGCAGTCCGAATGGCCATGGGATGGATGGCGCCTAAAAAAAGGGGGGGAGGGCAGCCACCATGCTGTGGTGTGGGTGTGGTCTGTAGGTTCATTTAACAAAAGCGGAGTATAAACTTATCCTATTTGAACCTTTGTTGTGGAAAATAGCATAAATCAACTCTATCTTTGCCAGAATGGTTTATGCAAAAATAGAGGTATGTTCAGAACTGTAACTGATCCGTCCAAAGAAGAATGTCTCTCTGAAAAATCCTTATGTCCACCTTACCTACTTAGCTAAGAGGTCGATTTATCAAGATATCAGTGGGTGCACAAGAGAGACTGACATAAACAAACCACAATAGGTTTTGGGGACAAAACCGATTCTATGACCGCAACCCAGAGCGCACTTACCTCTCCGTCGTTACCTCGCGCTGAACTGAGCCGAGGGGGAGGTAGTGACGCAGTGTGGTGCGAAAGAATTAGTAATGCACATGCGGACCTGAAGGAGAGCTGTCTGAAGCGACTCTGTGATAGGCTCTCGCTGCTATCTACACGCGGCCCAATTATTGCTCGTTGAAAGGGGTTTAGCTCGCTTCTAATTAAATGTTCGCGCCTTCGTTTGTCTCTACCCGGATGTTTGGACAGAGCTTACGGGGAAGCGAGACTATTGGGTATTGCGCACGCGTCAATTTGCGGACCGTTATGGAGACATGAGAAGGTCTATGTTTAATAGGTCCGTTTCGAACGGAAACGGAAATGAGAAACGTAAACAGTATCTACTTGCCAAAACCAGTAAATGTGACAAAGATTCTGCGCTCGTCTCAATTTGGCGCGCTATATGTGTAAAAGGTGAATAATAGCCTGTGTTGGTGATAGGCTAGTCACAAAAAGTAAGGGGGAAAGTAATCAAAGCCCTCGCTAATTCATGCAGTGGCTTTGTTCATTAGGAATATAGTAGTATGACTTCTAAACACTATCACATAGACAAAAAGAGCACCATGTCGAAACTTTTTGTTCAATTTAAAGTGTAGAACACACCCTGTTAGCACGATAGAAGGTCTGCTGAGTAAAAAGGCCTTACTGGGCCAATTAAAAGATCGGCCCTTTATCATGGCGCAGGAAAATTTGTACAGGAGACACAGGTAAAATCAGCCATTGGTTACCCGGCACCAGAACATGTGTGTAAAAAATCTATGATTGCGGATTGCGGCTTCATAAATTATGAAAGAAGTCTCACCGCTGACACTCAAAACAATGCTGCTGATAGTAAGGTAAACACCTTGATGTATAGCAGTAAGCATTAGGGAGATGTTTGTGCTGCCTGCAAGCTGGATTTATGCTGCAGGCTGTGGTCACAAAAAAGCCTTATAACTGTATCCACGGGATGTCATCGTTAAGTCCTTCTGTGTCACTTTTTAATTTGTACACCCATCTCTGTTCTTTTCTCAGTAGAAACTGTGAAATATCCGTGACATGTTGGGGTATGTATGGTTGTTCCAACACCAGCCACTCTAACTCATCTGTATGGTGTTTTTTAGTAAGGAAATGAGAAGTGAGCCGGGTGGCTTGCTTATTGCGCCTGATTGTGCTCTTGTGTTCTTGTATACGTAGTTTAATTTTTCTAGTAGTCATCCCTATATACCTCAAGCCGCATGGACAGGTAATCTGGTATATGACTTTCTCACTGTTGCAGTTAGTGTGGCGTTTAAGCAACCAGGGTCGAGTGGTACCAATATCAACTGATAAGGTCTTTTTTGTCTGTGGGCATACCGAGCAGTTCCCACAGGGATGGTGTCCTTGGACTGGAGGGAGATTCCACAAAGTGGATGTGGGCTCTTCCATAGTTTTCCGGGGTCTAGTGTGGACCAGTTCATCCTTCAAATTACTACCTCTCTTAAACGAGAATAGTGGCAAAGGGATTTTGTCGCCAGAGCTGTTCAAAATCCGCCATTTCTGTCTTATGATTTTTTGGATTTTTGAGGATGAGGTATTAAAAGTGGTGACACATGCCAGTCTGTTTAAAGGTGGTTTTTCGACTGGGGGTTCCAAAAGGGCCTCTCTATGGTTATTTGCAGCTCGTTTCAGAGACTTGGTGACCAAGGAACCAGGATACCGATGTGTTTTCAATTTGTTTGAAAGATCTTTTGCCTGGGAGTGGAAATTCATACTATCAGAGCAATTTCTCCGAACCCTGAGGAACTGCCCAAAAGGGAGGTTCTCTCGAAGGGAACGGGGGTGGTGGCTATCAAATCTCAGCAACGAGTTGCGTGCCATGGGTTTGCGGTATAGGGAACTGGCTAGATGGCCCTCTTTTGGAAAGATCAGAAGGTCCAGAAATGGGAGTTCGGTTTTGCTGTAGTCTAAAGTGAACCTTAGATAGGGGTTTAGACTGTTCAACCAGTTCTGGAAAGACAGTAAAGATTGTTCATCTCCTCGCCAGACCACCAGAATGTCATCAATGTACCTTTTCCACACCAACAATTGTTGATGATGTGGATTGTTTGTGTTTAGGACATGATGAGTTTCAAATTGGTGGACATAAAGATTCGCCAAACTAGGCGCAAATTTACTGCCCTGGTACACTCTGAGAAGCTCCCATTGAGCATCTCCCTTCATTTGCTTCAGCCGTAAGGCCTTCCATTAGCACATGTTGCCAGTACTTGTGTGATGCATTTGATGCTTTGTTGCAGGTGCAAGTTTGGAAAACATTGCCTTTTCTGCAGCATCCTTTATCTTTAGTTGCAACACCTGCGCTTTATGGAGCGGCTAAATGCATTCATTCCTTCCTCTCACTACTGTCAGACTGTTTTCTCCTTGAGGGGTGATGATGCCCTCAGAGCTCTGCAAACAATTTTTGTACGCATCGTCCGACCACCCACTCCCCCACTGTGTAATAAGCACTGTATATTTTGTTATGCTATTAAATGATTATTGTATTGTTTCTGGGCGCAGGAGAGAGGGAGCAGTGTCTTGAATGGTGCTAAATAAGTCGTGGACATCGCCAATAGCTCTAACATTCAGTAATGCGAGACCTATTGCATTGCAAATGTTTGTTAGGTGTAGCCTTCAGCTGTGTACCATGATTAAAGTGTTTTTCCTTTTCATGTAAAAGCAGTCTGTATACAATGATTTGTTCTGATTTTCAATCACACACCATTTCTCTGATTAAGCCTTAGACACCTCTGCCTATGTACTTTGTGGGTCAAGTACTAAGGGGAGTGGCCAGAGAATGAAGCGATGTACCATTTAAAAACATCTGGTTATAGCTGAAGGGCACTCACAGCTGCCCATTATAGTTAAAGAAGATACAAAACGTGGAAACTAACACCAATGCCAAATACAAAAGCCAAAATCAAGAAAGGTGATGGCCCTTTAGTAATCATACTGACATTCAGCTAGATCCTCTAGGACACTTCAAATCCTCCATTGAAGAAGACAGCAACTGCATCACCAGAGACGAAGATAATGCCTAAAAATTGTAAGATCACAAAACTAAAGATCACATAGGAGAGTATTAAAAGTACAGCGCCAAGACGCCTGCGGGCATTTGTTCGCGCTTAATAAATGTTAAAAATAAATAATAAAAATAAATAAATAAATAAAAGACGATGCTTTTTGTGCAGAGTGGGGAGGAAAGAATATTAGTGCTCGCAGGTCTACGAGTTCCTGGTTAACTACCTGACGGAGTATCGCACAGAAGAGAAGGATATGGAGTGAAAAATAATAATGGATTATGTTTGGCCTTGATCGATACTCATTCTACTCAATACATCATTCATCTTGTCAAAGCTTGATGATAATGGAGTCAAATACACATTGCAATATATAAGAATGTAATGCACATTCTCATGTGCCATCCTTGCATCTCAGACATCAGTGAGAGAATTAGTCATTGTACATACAATACAGTCAAATCTGGCTTCATTTGTTATGTTAGTGTTCATTAGATGTTATGGCGTACTCCTGTGGTAATAAACACTATAATTAATCACATGAAATGAGGGGGTAATTGGGCTTTCATTCCCATTCAAGAGAAATCTGCACCACAGGAAACACAAGCCCAATTCCTGCACCAATTGTGTTCTGGATCTAGCCAGACCTTCTCTGAGAGAGGCAAAGGTGTTTTTATTTAATAGTATTTTTAATTAATTTGCATGATTAATTAAAATAATTACAAATCATCCTAGTGAAATGAGTAGAGTATACAAATAGCTGGCGGTTAAAACTTGTTAAATATATAAAATGTTACACCCCCAGACTTCTCATAATACATTACATAAATAAACCGTTGTTAAAAGTACAGAATTTACACATTTAAATCCATTAATTTTTTTATATAACATCCCACTCCAAACTGTTTTACAATATGAGAGGGCTGAATAAGTATACACAGCTGAGAAGTGGTGACGGTTCAACAAATGGCAAACGATTACTACAAATACTAGTATTGCATAAAACATACCTGTCCTAACCTAAACCAAGCCATAAAAATATGAAAAAATTATCCTCCGAAATCTCTTTAAATATACATTTAAAAAGTGTATGCTAAAACAAACTCAACTTTGGAGGCTTAGTATCCCTTCGTTCAGCCTTGTCATACATTACATATCATTTTTTGAAGTCGTACGAAAACTCTTCAAATACTAATTTAAAAAGTGTATATTAAAATAAACAAAATGCTGTCGGCTTGCTATTCCGTCATTCATACTCTCTCGGAGAGAAAGAAGTATAGTGAAAATTACAGGAGAAACAAATCAGTTGAGCAACCAAACTGGAGCCCAGAAACACAAAACCACCCTGGAGGCAGGGACATCTAAAGAATTTTAGGGGCCATGGGTCAAATGTATGTTGGGGGCCCCTGTTTGGAACAGTTTTGAATTTATGATCCAATTTCAGCTCTTTCATGCAAGGTCACTGACAGTGCACAGGCACACTGGTCCAAATTCTAAATGTGTTTAGATCTAATATTCAGGGATAGTGATGTGTTTTCAATATTGTAATGCAGCAGCAGATCATTAATATTACATCATCTCTGAGACTCCCTCCCATTTGTCAAATGTGAGGTCCTGTTTTGATCTAAAATAAACCATTTTATATGAATGTTGCATGAAACATTATCTGCAAAATGGCTTTAAAAGACTCTCACACATCACCCACATTAAAAATAAAGAAAATCAGTACTTAAATCAATCTGTTCAAGAATTATTCAAGGTCATCTGGGCTAGATAGACTCTGCAGAACACAGCTGGGGCTATCAGGGAGCCCACTTTGCCCTTGCCTTAACCCCTTCAGTGCGGGGCTTTTTCCCCCGCTGTGCTGGGGGGCGCATACGGCACTCCGGTGCTCATGACGAGCTCAGCTCGTCATGACCGCGCCCGTTTCAATGGAACGCTCAGCACAGCAGGGGAATCAGCCCAGCATGCGAGCGTTCCATCGAACGGGCTAAGTTATGACGAGCTCAGTGCTCGTCATGAGCACCGGAGAGGTGAAGCTCATGACGAGCTGAGCTCATCAGGAGCGCTGAAAGGGTTAAAACGTCTCTGCCTGGAGGGGTAGGGATGTGGTAACCATGGAACGTTTTCTGAGCAAAGGGGTATAATAAATCGTTACTGTGAATAGCTGCGTGCAAAAACAGCTGCTAAATACTTTCCCTGTAGTTGTCAGCTTGAGCTGCAGGTGAGGGGGTATAGCAATGGGGACATGATTAGCAGTTATTGCCATGCAGGTGAGAACAATACGGCTATTTGCACCCTCAACCCCTCTACTCAATATAGGGAGTGCTGCAGGAGCACGAGAAGCTTTTTACCTGCATGCTTAGGAGGACAAAAATGAAAACAAACGGAAGCAGCCTTTCTCCCAGAACCTGGGCCAATAAACAATATTAAAGCAACAATGGTTCAGAGGGAATACACTTTGTAAAACCAAAACTTCTTTTCACAATACACGTATGAAACAAAATACAGTACTCACAATAATCATATGAAAAAAGCATTTATAGTTGTACATTATTCAAAAACACTCCTATGCAACTTTGGACTAGTGCTCATACAGTTACACAAGGCATATAACATACAAAAAATACAGTATAAACAAAAAAACAATGGCAGAGGGATAATTTAACACAAAACAAAGTCCGTCAAATGACAGAACAAAATACAATATATGCTTCCTCCTAATTTGCCAAAGGAAAGCGTTAACGGCGTTTCGACCTTCATTAATTTAATAGTTAATCGTCAGGACAAGGAACAAAAAGAGCAACCAACAGAATCAATCTATAATCAAAAACAAGGCAAGATTAAGGGGGTACCAAATGTAATAACCTACAATAAATTACCTATGACACAAGACCAACCAACGTGTGTCATACCAAACAAATGATGTGTGTAATTGTATGAGCACTAGTCCAATGTTGTTTCGGACTCTTTCTAAATATTTTACAATTATAAATGTTTTCTCTCATATAATTACAGTGGGTACCTTATTACTTGGTTTCATAAATTTTTGTGCTATGAGAAGAATTTTTGTTTTTTCCTCTGAACCACTGTTTTATTATAGGTGGGGAAAAAAGGCTCAATCCTCCTGTGGCACTCCATCAGCCTCTTCACGAATAAGAGTGGGCGTAACTTGAGCAGTTCAAAATGGCGGAATGACATGAATTACTTAAGAATTTTGCGAGATTGAGCTTGAATTACATAAGAATAATTCTGTGTTTAGCACGGTGTCTTAGTGCAAAAATTCCCCCTTCTGTCTAAAATGGATGTGAGCATGCATTTAACACTAAGAAATATCGCTAAATGCAACATGACACAAATAGAAAGCTTGAGCAGCTGCTCATGCCTGTTGGATTTTCACCCACCTTACTACTGCCATTTAGCACTATATTCTTACCACAAAATGCACCCGTGCATCCAAAATGGACAGGAGGAAGCATTTTGCACTAAGAAAAGGCGCTAAATGGAGCCGAACACAAATAGTGAGCACAAGTAACCGCTCTTGCTCGCTAAATGTGCTTTCACAGTAGGCTTTTCCCCTCCAAATTACTCTTTACTACGTGAGCTAGAGTAATTGTGTAATTATTGGTAATTCCGCGTCAAAGAGTAACACAAAACTATCGAAATACTCTGATCATTCTGGTGTAATAGAAATTCTGCCCACGTCAATTCATGAGTAGCTGCCAGTATGCAGATGACAGTCGGGGCTCCTACTTTTGATCAACTCTGTGGAACTTATTTTACAGAGCTTAGAATAATTAAACACTAACTGGAGCATTCCGAATTCAAAACTGTGACCCTCAAGGTACAAAGCTCGCTAATGGATGGAAAAATACACTGAGCTACATAACCAGCCTAACGAACTAGTCACCATCTGTATGTTCACATCCTTATCTCAGCAATTTGGAAACTGGGGCCTATTAATCATGAGATTCAGTTTATTTGATTAAATGTTTTCCATGTTCAGTCATCATACCATCTATATAGGAATTCAATCTCTAGAAACTTGAAATCCACTTTGGACTCCTTCCCCTTTGGGAATCAATGCAGCAGCTTCAGCTTGAGTAGGCAATGGTCCAAGGTACCAATGCCTGCTCTCATTGAAGATTTCGATAGTGAAAAACAATTTTGGAAAGCAAGCAGAGGGATAGGGGTCTGTTTTCTCTTACAGGCCACCATCCTGGTGACTGTAGGCAATCGCACAGAGTCGCAAACTGTCACCTGCCTAATATGAATAAGGCAAGTTATTCTGTGGCAGTCTGTGATTCATAATTTTGTGAACCAACCCAGTTGTGCATAGGTCAGTCTGCAACATTAAATTACATTTGCAAAACTTTGGTGTGCAATTTGCTATCACTTTTGAATTTAATCTTTGGACATCAAGTCCTCAGTTACAGGTCTTAAAAATGTGGGGCGCGCCCCCCTGGGTTCCATGACTGCATTCCCAGGGGAGTGCAAACTCTTTGTGCAAGGAATTGTAAATATACAGGGCTCAAAAATTCCACTCGACTGCAGGTCGAGCTGTTTTTAGGTCCTACTCCCCTTTTCTAGCGTAGGAAAACAAACCAACTTTTGTCCTCTGTCTGTGAAAACAGAGCAAATGTGACAAGATAACAAGATTTAAAGGCATTTTTATTGCTCACAAAGTTAATGAGCAATAAAGATGCCTTTAAATCTTGTTATCTTGTCACATTTGCTCTGCTTTCACAGAAGGAGGTCAAGTAGGTTGCAGTTAGGTCGAGGACATTTTTTAAGGTACTAGTCCTGCAGGACTAGTACCATTTTTTTGATTTTTCAAAGCCCTGATAATGATGGCCTGGAAGCTGTGACCTTGTTTATCTGGCTGGTTTCCAGGCTGTCTTCATTTATAGGCAGATGTTAAACTGAATACAAAGTGTGCAACTATAATCCTGAGTGCCCTGGGGAACAGTCAGTGACTAGGGTGACCAGGGTCAAAGCTAAAAACAATATATGGAGTAACTATGTAATTTATTTACCTTCAGATAATTGCATATAAAAAAACACGCGCACACAATAAATGAAAAAACAATGCAAATTAACTTATTAGTGGAAAATATACTATTTTACATTATAAACCTCAGTTAGCTGAAGCAATCACTGCTGACTTCTGTGTGTGACCAGAGAGTCACTGAATTGAAGCCTGGTTTTCACAGTGGAGTATAGTAACTTGTGTATTTATAGAGCTACACGGTTCAAGCCTGTGTTAAAAAGCACTCTGACTCCATCAGTTAAAGCATATATTCGCTCCCAAGCAGCTTTTTGGTTTGTACTGAACCAGATGACAGGGTCCAGTGTTATGAGAGGCCAACTAAACCCAGGGTCACTGGAATAATGTGGCAAGGGAGTACCAAATCAAGTGACACGGTTGACTAAATTATGTGGCAAGAAAGGCAAGTTATGCAGTGTAATACAGTACATTTTATGATAGGATTACTTTGTTATTTTATCATTTTTAGGGCTCGCTCATCGCGATGCACTGCGCAGCAGTGCTCGCGCAGGCGAGCTCTTTTGTCGGGGGTTTGAAAACGGACCCTGGAATCGCACACGCTCGTGCGTGTGCTTTTCGTTTTGGGTTCAGCCATTGGGCTTTGCGTGCGTGTGCTTTTTTAACAGAGCACGCAATAGGCCAAAGGTGGGCTCATTGCTCCACCCATCGCCTATTGGTATCTGTTACGCGCACCAAAGCCCATATGTTTTCAATTATTGTGCCCAGACATGGGCGCGATAATTGAAAGCACATGCTTCGCAGTGGCGCGCGCGCACCACTCACAGGCGTGTTTTTTTTTACAATAGTGATCGCTTTCGCAATCGCTTGAAGGGCCACTTGTTAATTTTTATTCATGTCAAAAGTAAAATCAGATTTGAGGTGGGTGGGAGGGGGTACAGGCCGTGTTTATCTGCTTTCGTCCACTGTGAGACAGTAATCAGCTCTCCCTGGGGCCGCTTCCCTCCCTGTCAAGTAGTTTGTATCAAGATTTCAAGGACATCTTGCAGATGGGGAGGCGGGTGTGTCGACGGAGGGTGGGGACGAAAACTCGTCTGTGCAGCAAAGTTCATTAAGAGTTTTTTTCTTGTCATTTTATTTATGCATACCTTGCCAAAAACTATGACAAAACGCTGACATGAAGACAGGGAGAATGTGCTGTACACACTCGAATTTACACCGATTCCTGCTTGGGCACCTTCCACTAATGTTTTCGTTTCTGCCCTGTGAGGACAAAGGAAACCATTACATTGTGAGTCCTAAGCTTAATTTGTATTAAGCAAACGGAATGTTGCCTGTATTCCAATTATTGGGTCGCACGTATTTCACATAGGTTGTATTTTTTTCTAGCGTTACATATTTGCGTTATTTTCTCCTGCAGAAGACCGGTTTGAGTGACAAATGACTTACCGAAACTATGAAACTGGATGTGTGTGGCAGTCGAGTGCATTGTGACTTTAGAACATATACATGCATTTAGTATAATATTTCTCACAGATGAATACCCAATGCATTGAGCAGGTATGGTGTACATCAGAGCATAGCTCCCGTACAATTCTCACGCAGCAGGTTGTATAATACTCGTTATTTTTGCCGAAATTATGAGTATTAAATACTTGGTATTTTTGATGACATTTTGAGCTTTAGATCTAGGCTTGGGTTTAGAGAACACTGTCCCTTAGAGACCTATACAGTTTTGGGTTTGTTCTCTTTTGAAGGTAGTGCCATACACCACACAGAAGTGTGTCCTCTTGATAACGTCCTCTGACGTAAGAGCTGTGAAAAATTACAAATATGTTCCATATGTACATGGCTAGGTGAGTGAAGGTAACATCTAAACAAAGAAATATGACACAGTTAATTGAATATGCAAAATTACTTGTCATGTTTCCCAACGAGTGCTGCTCTGATGTTATCATACCTACTAAGCGGCCCATACATTATTTTAACACAAACGGCTTTGCTGTGACCTAGAGGTGCTGCTAAGAGCATACATGCATCCTAGGAAACAATAAGTGCCTTTTCATTCTTTCTTTGGTAACATATTCACACCGCCCGAGGATACAAGTAATTTAAGGAGCTCTATGGTACTCCATACACATGGGGTAAATTACATGTTTTTCCAAACGTAGTATGCAAATCACTGACTGCTGAAAACCCTCGGTTTGCTCCCATTGGGCTCAAGACGAAATATAACATGTGACAGAGGTCATTTTTATGTTAAGGATGTCAGCTGCTCCCGCTCCTATGGTATAAGGTGACCTTCAGCCAGTCCTGGCGATTCAGACTTCACCACTATGCATGCTGGGATGTGTAGTTTCAGCTTTGCCCCTACAAGAACAGCTCCCCTCGTCGAAGAATGCTTAGAATCACGAATATCTGAGAATGTGGTTCATGCCAGGGGGCCAGTTGTCAGCCATAGTAGGTCACAGAACAGAAATTGTATTTTATGTTACATTGAGAAAAATCCAAGCAAGGGACCAAGCAGAAAATTAAAATCGACCCTCTTTGAAACTTACCTCTAATAACACCGACCTCGCAAACCTAACCCTGCATACTTTTCCATCCATCCTTTCACCCATCGATCGATTCCTCCTTCTAACTGTTCTTCTATTTATCTTTCCACCTACAATCCATATACTTCCATGCATCCATCATTCCATATGTGCAGTCATCTATTTACCCATATGTATGTGTCCCTGGATCTATCTATTCATCCATCCTTTCACCCATCCAACGTTTCACTCTTTTTTTCCTCCATGCTTTCCACCCATCTGTCCATAATTTCAACCGTCCATTGGTTAACCTTTCGCCAATGGTCCTTTCCCTCTTCCACCTGTCCTTTAATCTTTTGGTATCTTTCTTCTCAACTTTACATCTGTCCTTTGACCGTTCCATCAATCCATCCTTTCACCTTTTCATCAATTCATTGTTCTCTTTCTTTTCCATCCTATTTTTTACTTTTCTTGCTTAGTTCCAGGACATGTCAATTTTTCCTTCCTTTGTCCCCCCGTTCTCCTTTTACTTAATCGACCCATCTTTTTCCCTGCCATCCTTAGTTTGTATTTTTAACTTTCATTCTCGTGGTCACTCTTTCTCTATCCTCTCTCGCTGCTATTGCATCATTTCTCTTTTTCTCTTTCCTTTACTGTACATGTCAGACCAAGGCCTACACCCATCACTCATGGTGTTCCTTAATAGTGTTATTTATGAGCCCAGGGTCTGTAAACCTGCAGAAGGAAGACGCTCTGGAACAACAAATTAGAGTTTTAGTGGGACCCAGCTCACCAGCATGTGAGCCAAGCGGCACCCCCCGCTTCAGCTGCTGGAGTGGGTGGTGCAGAACACCACTCATTCCAGTTTGTATCATTTGATTGTTTCTCACGCGGTGAACACTGATGGTGATTCTTTAGGGGTAGACATCTTACAAAGCCTACGACTACTTCGGCCACAATAGTTTCCCATTTCAAAACAGTTTCCCCATAACAGGGCGTTTTTGCTCAATGTTCTCATCGGCGTAGGTATAATTTGTGCAGCAGGTGAAGTCGTGATGCGTTGAAGTGTCTTAGGGGTCTACTACATCCCAATTACTAGGAACACTTTGAATATTAGTGGGTCGGGTGAGTTGTAATTCTTGCAGAGGCCGGTCGACCTGATATAGTCCATCCACAGCCTCAAGCGGAGACCCTCTTAATGGGGGTAATAACTTCACTCTGTTGTGAGCCCCAGCTACAGTATTTGTAGGGAAAGGCCTAACCTGTATATTTACAATGCAATAGGTCTCGCATTTGAGAGAGTTTATGCTATTGGCATTGTAAATCGCAATGCCTTTTATCTATTTGTTTCAAAAACCAACACATTAATAAAAGGTATTGTAATCTACAATGCCAATAACTCAAACTCTAGTAAATGCGAGCCCCATTGCATTGCAAATGCTGGTTACATTTGGTAACACTATCAGGGCATAGGTTTCCCCTCACTAATACAAATTTAATACTCAAAATATAGCAATAAGCAACAGAAAGGGACCAGTCAAGCTTTGCGAAGGGCCTTTTACCATGCGGCAACACAATTATGATGGTCTTTCTCTAAATAAACGAGCATGGGGTTAATCTTTCTTGATATCAAAGAGCTGAGTGCACCTTTAATGCAAAAAGGTGGAGGCAACACGGAGTTCATTTTTTTCTAAATGGGATGGTGCCTAACAGCAAGAGCTACCTACTTTGGAACCTAGTTCAAGTCCTGACGCCAGATAAACTTTCTTTGATTCAGGGAAAATCACTTAATTGCCTAGTGCCTATAAAAAATTAATCTAACCATGTGTTTGTGTAATGTAAATGGTGCTTATGTAAAGTGTTAAAATAACCTTGAGCTGAGTATAAACTACATATAATCCCCCCCCCCCCCCCAAACAAAAAGACAGAGATCCTGTTTCAAGGGTGGAGTGATGGCTTGGCATGGTGAGGACGTCTTGAAAGAGACAAAGGAGATAGACTACTACTTAGGTCCTCTGCTATCATTAATGCAGTAGGTGTGGGTGCATTAGGAACAGGAATGTGAGGGGCCCACAATACCCAAATTAAGGAGAGAACAGTTTTTAGTCAATTTCTGTTTGATGATTTTCTCTAATATATGTCTGACATTTCTTGTGGATTATGAGCTACAGAAAAAGTATCAAAGTAATTTCAAAAACTGCCTTTGCCATCAAGCCCCATCTCTCCTGCTCCCCGATCCTTGCCATAAAGTTTTGGAGGGAGGACCCGGACTTCAAAAGTGGGGCTCAAGTTTGAATACCTCTGCCTTTTCACAGTATTGGATATTTTGCTGTCACCAGCAGCAGGGCACTTAACGATATCAACACTAATAAAAGAAGTGCCTCACAACCTTTTTTCCCAACCAAACCAAGAGGGCATGGACAATGCAGGGTAGATTTACCCAGTGCTAACACTTTCCTTCAGGTTTCACAGGTCAACCTTATTCCATCTTCCTAACCAAGGCAGGTGGAGGGGTAAGAAGGGAAGAGATGGTGTTCATCTACAATTGGAAAGGCTTGGGTTCTGCAGGCAGTCTCAGGGCTTCTCTAGGACGGAATCAGTGGGCATTAGAGACAAACTCGAGGAGTTATTATGGAACGGGGCCATTAAGCTACAAATCCTTTTCATTTGGGTTTTAGAAACAACAACTTTTGTCAAGAAAAAAAGACTAGAGTTTCAGTTTAATGATCTGCCCTTTGGATCTTAATTCATGGATACTGTATCAGCCCTAAAAGATGGGTGGCATCCATTTGTTGATGGACAAATTCATTGATGGACTGAACAGTACATTTGGTCTTCACAGATGCATATTTGCCATTACAATATTCTGGCCCTACCAAAGGCCCCTGCAATTCACCCATTTTCTCTAGAATTTCTCATCCGCCCCATAATGTTTCACTAAGGTGGTGACATCAGATTTAAGATATTCAAGATCAAAAGGAATGGGGGTGTTTATTTATTCAGACAATATGACTTTCATATCTCAAAACGCTTTCATACTTCGCAAATAGCTGGCCTTGGTGATCTCGCTCCTGCAAAACCAAAGCAAAGTCAAGCGTTTAGCATAAATGAATTGAAGTCGAATTCAGTTCCCAAGAGACAGATGGCCCTTTTAGGCTCCAGGACAGATTCTGTGATAGCGGCTTTGTAGTTACCCATGTCCAAAATAAAATCAATTAATATGGAGCTTCAGAAAGTTTTTAAACTGTATCAGACATCACTGCG
Organism: Lissotriton helveticus; assembly: GCF_964261635.1. Lineage (NCBI taxonomy): Eukaryota > Metazoa > Chordata > Amphibia > Caudata > Salamandridae > Lissotriton > Lissotriton helveticus. The sequence goes on from NC_136071.1 coordinate 148,324,929, forward strand.
ATAGGTGGCAATGATGATGGAACTATAGCCATACTCCTTGCTAGCCGTTTTATTGAGCCATTTACACTCTAAGACCCTCTAATACTTCGGAATTCTGCTTCTGTAAAGCGGGCTGCCCTATAAGCACTATGTGACTCTACCCAGCGAAGCTAGGCCAGAGATCTAGGCATGGCTAGACCACAGTAACACTTGGAATGCTTGGAGTTCTCGGAGTGACCTACAATTGCTGCTACATTCTGTGTGTATTCTCATGTGAGTGTGTGTGTGCTCAAGTGGGACCAGCAGTAATGGGACCACAAGTTCAGCACTTAAACCCTGCTTTGTTCTTTATCACATTTTAGAACACTACAAAAATGACAGAATAAATAAATACCAGGATAAGAGGCAAACTCTGACTTCATATCAATAATTCATATCTGTCAACTACTCTAACAACATATTTAGATGGGAATTATAGCAGGAATGTACAAAACATAAATACGTTAACACAAAAAACATTTAAAATCAATGGCGTGTGCAATTAATCAGTACCAAGAATGGGATTCTTGGACAAAGACCAGGCACATCTGCTTCCTACCAAATGTTCAGGGACAGTCAGTCCTTCTAGTGAGAAAAGGGAAATCCATTTCCACAAACTTATGCAGAATAGTCTAGCTCTCAAGAGCAGCAAACTCATTCAAATATTTAGCATGGCCAGTGTGGCCCGCCCTCACTTCAACTCTATCAGGAAATACTTAACTGGCAGAGAACAAACTTTACAATTTGATTGACAGTGACTTCGCCTTGAAGTTTAAGTTGGCAGGACGACTTAAATGTTTCAGTAGCACAGTATCATTATGAGAGCAAAAAGAATGGAAGTGGGTGGTGCAGTCAAGGGGAATCTGTACCACTGCATGTTAGAGGACCACTCAGCTACAATGTATGTGAATCTCCTCCTGCATCCTTCCTTTGACTTAACCCAAACCCCATCTAATGAATATGATCTTCCAGATAACATTATCTAAACTCTACTCTTCTTTATCCTATTCAACCAAACTAACAGACTCACATGTCCGTTGCTTAAATTAACAACTTATATTTCCCTACACTAATCCACGACTAATTCTTTGGGTTCTGGAGTAGTATACTACTCGCCAAAAAGCGCTTCAACGCCTCATCAGAGATAGTTAGTGATATATAAATACATTTACAATATGCTGCCTCTGTTTTCTATTCAGATGAAGAGATCCATCAATCTTGTTGACTTGTGGCCAATACAAGTCAGCTTACTTAATTTGTATGCCTGTCGCACACTGGATAAGTGTTATACTTCATATGTGAGAGCTAAGTAGAGCATTCAGGCAGGCCTCATCGGTCTGACAGACACTGTTCCAACAGATATACTTACTTGAGTTGACAATTAAGTTTAGGAGCATGGAAAATTGCCCTAATGCCATAAGCAAGCCTCCTTCTCGTGGACCAGGAGGAGCGGTGAAATAGATTAGCAGCCTGCGCTTGAAGTCACAGCCGATTCGCGCCTTCCTTGGTTCTGACAGCTCTGACAAAGGCCAAGCTGACATTTAACGCTAATCAAAGCTTGGCCTAATGGAGTCCTCCCCACTGGGAGCAGCAGGAGCTAGACAACAGAGGAAGCGATGGACATGCCCTCCTGCCAGAGTTTGCACCCTGTGATACCACAGTTCCCGCCATGCTTTCTCTTAGTGCCTTTGCCTTTCGATCAATAACTTCGCTTTTGTCTCCCAAGGTTTAGCTGGCCTTCAGATGCTAAAATGCTTGGAAAAACTAGAAGATGAGTTACAAAGTCTAATTCAGACTTCCTACTCATTCCTGCCAAATCCTCGTCCTTACTCATCAGGGTGGACTGTTTCTGCCCTGCCAGCTATTCATTCCGTGATTACTTGCGAAATTACTTCTCCTCCTCTCCTTGTTTGGGTTCAGGGCAGGTGCTTTTCTGTTATTTTTATTGGTACATTTTTCATGTCATCTTATCCCTTCCTTCGGATCCGCTTTTATTCCGCACCACGGAGAGCCCGGAACATAAAGCCGCAGCAGTATTGGAAACAAAAAAGGATGGAACATGAGGGGGCTGAAGGCTAGTACAGTGAATAAGGATCATTCTTCAAATACATTTCTTACAAAATAAGAAAAATGCGGGCCAGTTTACATTAAAAGGCGAAATTGCACAGGTTTAGGGACAGTCGGATTCACTAAGGCAAAGCAATTTTTCCAGGCCAAGTTTTTTTTTTAATATATATTGGGATTGCCTATGAAAGGAGTAAGAAAACAGAAGCAGGCAAAGCGCTAGTGGAGTGGTCTTCAAGCGTTTTATTGCTGCGCCCACCTCCAAATAAAAAAATTAAAATCATTGGGCCCCCCAGAATGTTTCACAAATATTCTATTACATTTATAATCATTAAATATGCCTAGACTCATTCAAACATTACAGAGATGTTAAACCTTTTAGAATTGTAATCAAATACATGATTGCCTTACATACTATTCTGGCTATCTAGTCCTTACTAATGTGTAAAAGTATCCATTGTGTGATCAGGGTCGGCTATGGCGGAGGAGCGTCACCCCACTGCTTTCTCACAGAGAGAGAAGCAAAAACATAAAATTGTGACATTTTATGTTTTCTTTTGTCAGTGGGCGGGGCTGCTCTCCTTGGAGAGCAGTGCAGGGGAGGAGTGGCTTGCCCACACTGAGTGCGCAATGACGGTTTGGTCAGTCCTCTCGGGCCACCCAAACCAGTCATGCACAATTCCCCGGTTCTCCAGCCCCTGGCTGAGCGCCGTGACATGGCGCCCAGTCCAATCACAACGCTGCACTGCAGCCAGTGCCAGTGCATAGTTTTTCCTTGATAAAGAACCTCTCCCTCCTGTTTGGCAGTTTGATCACAGCCCAGGGTGGAACGGCCATGAAATTGTTGTAAGCTGTGCAAGATACGAGAGTAGAAACTTTTTTCTCTTTACGCTGTTCGTACACATCTGTTGGGAAAATTCCACTGTGGGTGTGTTTTTAGTTGACCATGTAATGCATATAATTTATCTTTATGCTTAAAGTTCCTCAGTTCCCTCTGTAGTACTCTCTCAAGACTGTGCAGATGGAGCCCCACTCTGAGTGTATATAATAAATGATTATTGGTGTATATTCTCCACTGTTTCTCTGACTCTTCATTTAGAATGGAAGGCTGAGAGGTGGTCAGTGGTGACCAAGGTGGCCCTAGTCGGGTCACTATCTTCACAGCCAAAACAGTCTCTGTCAAAGTGAAAAAACAAGCAAACCCCAATGAACCCGTGCTTAACCCTCTGGTAGGTTTGGAACAAAACAATCAGGCTTAACTTAAAGACAATGTGTAAAGTATTTATGCTAAATAACAACAAGAGAGGAAGGGAGACAGAAACGCTCCTACTCCCCTCAGAAGTAAATACTCAAAAACAACAAAGGAGCGGGATCCGGCGTTTCTAGGTACCAAGCGGGTGCCTAGCTTCGAGAGCAGTGTGCCTAATAGCAAACAACCCCCCCTCTCCCGATACCCATGATGTGCTGTAAACAGAGCATAAACTCGGTTCCATTCCTAAAGGAATCTGATGTACATAATCAGCATTATTGCTTTTTTTAACATAACAGTCCTCTGGTAGGGTGGGCCTTAGCGCGCTGATACCACCGAGGCCACTACACACACCACTGTAAATGCTCACACACACTGGTCCTGATGAATGCCTGATAGAATTTGTCACATAGGCTGAAACATGTGGACTGCTCTTTTCACCGAGATAACAGTGGACCTTTAATCTGAGTCCGTTATCCTCCACACTTTTTTAACCTGACCATTTGGCAAAACCAATAAAATCATTTTTTTCGACTCAATTGGCCATTTTATTCATAACTTCACAATCACGATACCAGCTCCGCAGTAATTCTGGCGTTGTAGCACACCGGGGTGGCCTTCGGCCATTCCTGGTGGGCCCGATGATGAAGCATGTCACCGACTAGGTTGGTGAGTGAGGGCTTTCAATAAAACCTATTAGGGTTTTGCGTCAAACAACAAGAGTAAACACTTTATGTTGCTTCAAAATCTGTAGTTATTCCTCTATTATTTGACGCTCCTTTGTTGTTTTTGAGTAAAGTATTTATGCAGCACTTCAAACAGTAAGAAAGTGAAAACACAACAAAAATACCACACCGATTAAGAAAAATAGAGTTTCATTTAATAAATTGTTTGAGATCAACACTGACAAAAATCCAATTAGTAGAACCAGAGATATGCAATTTCAAATTTTAAATAATAGCGCTTAGAAGCACAAATCGCCAACTGTGGTTATTTGGTCGCGTTGGACCAGGACAAAGTCACAAGTTCAGGCCGACCACGATGGACCACCGGTCGAATTCAGGGGCCAAGATAGGCCAGCTGAACAAAGTACTTTAAATCCTGGTTGCAGAGCAGCGTGAGATCCTGCGTCGACTATGTGTAGCAAACCGGTGGTTCCGGAAAAGCTGCAGGCTGCAATAGAGTCCTGCATCATTATCGCTGATAAGGGGCTTGAGATACAAAGTTCGCTGTCGAGGATGTGTCACACAGCGGTGGTTCCGAGACAGCTGAGGGCTGCAATGTGAGGTCTGGCTTTGGGGATGTCTCAAGCGTGGCTTTGCAGAAGCTGAGGTAAGAGGAGATGCATCTTGTTGCATCAGTTCTGCCCACAGGACGATAGCTGGGCTGACAGAGCACCTTCAGGCCTACTGCCAGGGGTCCAGGACTGTGGTGGCAGTCACCACTTGGAAGGCAATACGCACAGCAGACAGAGTTCCGGTGCTGGGTTCAAGGTGGTTGGAGGCCTTTTTGTCCCTGAGGCTCTGATCAGGAGCCCAGCAAAATAACTGTTGGAGTCACTCGCTGTTTATGGGTCAAGGTGCAGGTCCGGTCCTCCTCACTCACGCAGCAGGACAACAGAGTAGCAGTTGTCCTTGCAGAGCAGCACAACAATCCTTCTTAGTCTTCCACAGATCCGGAAATGCACTGAAGAGTTGGGAATGAGGGTCCATTATTTAAACTTGGTCCCTACATTGAAGTAGGAGAAGGTTCTGGAGATTTCACCCCCCCAGAGGTGCTTTGAATTTCCGGTCTCCCTGCCCTGGCCCCAGCTTGTCTGAGGTCACAAAAGACTAGTGTCAACCAGTTTGTGAGCTCAGGCAGAGGCTTTGTGGTGTGCAAGTATTGTAGGTGACAGCTTCTCCTCCCTATTAAGTCAGAGACAGCACATCCTGCCAACACTTATTCCCCCTCTCTCTCTCACTGTCTGGGATCAAACCATAAAGACCAACTGCCAGCTACATCTAGTTATGTGACCCAGGATACAGTCACCAAATGGCTAGGACAAGAAAATTCTATCTTTCTAAAAGTGTTATTTACAGAATTGTGACTTAAAATACAACTTTACCATTAAAGAGGGTTTGAAATTACAATTCTTTAGACACTAAGCTCAACATTCCTAATTGCTCCCAACTGAAAGTTAGCGCTTATTAAATACAAAAAAGTGACCCAATAGCAGTGAAAAACTAATTTAAGAGTTTTTCACTATCAGGACTTGTAAAACATAAAAGTACATGTCCAACTTTTTAAATACACTGCACCCTGCCCTCTGGGCTGTTTAAGGCGTACCCTAGGGGTGACATATGTATTAAAAATGAAGGTTCAGGCCTGGCAAAATGATATTTAGCCAAAACAAAATGTCTTGCAAAACTGCAACTGCCTGACATGTTTAAAAGGCTACTTAAGCAAGTGGCACAGTAGGGGCTCCAGGCCCACAATGTCCTTGATAGGAAGCATGGCCGTTATCATGTAACACACAAAGTTTGGTTTAAAAAAAAAAATATATATATATATATATATATATATATATATATATATATATATATATATATATATAAAATATATATATATATATATATAGTTTTGGGAAACTTAGGATGGGCTGATAGCTAGATGCTTCAAATTCAAAATTTAAAAAAATCCACTCTCTGCATACTAAATCTCCTCAGTCAGTCATCTTAGGGTGTGGGTACGGTGAAAAATTTAAATTTAACGTGAAAAATTGAAGAAAAGCAGGATGTGACCCAGAACGCAATAGCTATTTCTGCGAAATAATGCAGCGACCTCATTACACGATCCATGGGTATCTTGCACTTCGCCAAAGTCTTCCACATTGTCACCCCGTGGATACGCTGCTCTCTTTAGATAGTATCACATTAGACCTCACCTTGCACTATAAGTAAATGTTTGGGCCTTAGTCAATTAAACAACAGTTCTCTGCTTGATTAATTTATTCCAATAAATGTAAATCAATAAAATAAAACCCCCCCACATGAGCGCCAGAATTTCCCATTGGATTAACATTTAGGGAGACTAAAATCACCCAAAGAGGCATAGGTGCAAGTTGATGGACCCATGAACAAAAGTAGCAACACATTTGGAGCCAACAAGGCAAATGAAATTTAGAACCAACAGATTTTAACACAAAGCTAGGCTGCTCTACAGCACTAGTACATATTTGTATTACAAGATTAGGACTGATAGGGGTGATTTAGTATCACACAGCACCATATGAACGAAACACTACATGAAACCACATAGGAAAATACCAGCATGGTAACCTCATTTCTCTTTCGTGGTTTCAAACATTTTTTTTTAGATTCTATGACATGGAAGAGGAACTAATTGCATGACAATACAAAAATATCAACTTTGCACTTAGGAATGCCACTATTGATCAATATATTCTGCAGGCATAAAAGGGCACTTCACAAAATTGGTCCAGCTTACCTCAACTGCCACCATCCCACCAAACTCCTAAGCTCTGCCTCACTCTCGCTCGCATAGACCAAGATAGAACAGGAGGCCCAGCCATACCATACCTTGCGCTCAAGACTTGTAACAAACTCCTTCTACACATAAGGGCCTTCTCCTCACTTCTGGAATTGTGCAAGAAGCTGAAGACCTGGCTCATCAACTAACACCCGGCAGACAACCTACACACCCGACCCCGTGCCAGGATACCCTTCAGGTCGCGCTTTACAAATGCAAATAACATAACATAGCGTCAGACCAAATAGAAATTAACCAAGTCCAGTACTAAAGATAATTTTTGAGTCAGCATTAGGCGCTCCAGCTTTAACCAACCTTACATCACAAGGCAGAACTAATAATACATGTTGCTTCATTTTAATTATGTCAGCACGCCCCCACATGAACGCTATAGCAAATCCATAGCATCTGAGAGCGACACAAATGGAGCAACTGACAATAACTAATATACGATCACAGCAAGAGGTCTGCTTTCACATTGCAAACAAATGCTCCCATTTTCAATAATGAAGCACACTGTGTCAAAATATGTTGCTGAGATATTCAATTGGTTGTAATTTTCCTAAACATGGATGTGAAACCAGCAATTCTGATAAAAATATTATTGCAAGATCGTAGAAAACAAATGTATTTTTATTTACAAGCCACATGTTGGGTTTCCACCAACTAGCATAATAAAGAAGGCTAAAACTAGATGTCAATCAAGAGCCCAACCAGAGGGCAGATGTTGTGTAGAAGTGTGATTTCGACAATTGTTGGACTGGGGGAAAGAAATCTCTAGGACTATCTCTTGAAGTTAAATCTCTATACTAAGAAGGCAGACAGGAAACAAATAATTCAAGAGTCGAGAATGGAGTTCATTCTGGTTACCATCTGTCGGGTAATACATACAAGACCTGGAAAAATTACCTACACGATCACCAGGCGGGTTACACATTCACCATGTGATAACACCTTTCACCAGAAGAACCTTAAATCACAAACGATACAGACACCCGAAAGGACTAAAAAGTTTCATATGGATTGAAAACAATGGGACAATTAACACCCGTGCCCTTTCTTGCTCCATTCTTTCATCAAAAAAAAGATAAAAATAAGCATTGGTACAGGCAGTGTCACCGAGTATCCTATATAACTGGAAAACATGCCTGGGTCCCTGCTCAACACAAGAGCCTGGGCCAACTTCCAGCCTCATAATTAATGCATGACATACTAACTTTTAAAGTATTTCAGTTTTACATTTTTAAATATTTAATAATTGGGCATTAAATATTCATGCCATTTTATTAGAAATGTGGAAGCAGGGCACCAATGCCCTACTTGTTCCGGTTTATTACAGGGAACTAATTAGGAGTTTTAGGGTGTGCTTAGCCGGCCTCACTAGAGATCACATAGCTAACCAAGGAAGTCCATTTCAAAGAACTCAACTCTTTGTTCCCCAACAACAATCACAAGGCTAAATATACACAATTCAGATTTAAGTCATAGATGCCAACAACCTGAAAGTGTCCATACACAAAAACCCTCCAAGGAAGGTGCATAGAATAGGTCTAAAAACGAGCTAACACTTTCTGCTCATCCACTCCTCTGCCCATGATCATGTTTTTTAAAATTGTCTGCTACAAGCAAGTTCCCTGCCATTTTAAAAGATGAGCTTTTTTTTAATTTGCTGCTTCCATTTAGAGATATCCCATGTCTCTAGGATGAAATCGCCTTTTTAGAAAACTGTGAATGCTACATTCACTCCAACAGGCCATCTTCAGCGAACCAGTGACTGGTGTGGGAGTATTACTTGGATGAGTTCATATCCGGGCGGTCCCTAGCACTGTTGCAAGATAACAAATCTTTCTGAAAATCAGGCAAATCTTGTCAATTTAAGCTTGTGAGGATTCGGTCTAATTTGAAAGCCTTGCTTGTGATTCATTAAAGGTACGAATGTAAAATGAGGACTTAAAAGCAATAAAGTGACTAACATTTTGGCAGCACTTTGAAGACAAATTGTGGTTGTTTTAGGTACATTATGTTCAGCAATTACTGAGTCGGGGGTGTTTTGAACCGCCCACTTCAGCAGCTGCAGCATGGACAAGTTGTTTCCTCAGATGCACTGCAGACTTGTCATATTCAATGACAATTGCTATTGATGACCTTCTTGGCTTTCATAGGAGATTGGAAGATCTCAGTATAGAAGTTTATAAATAAAAGAGAATGGGACCCAGAGAAAAGGGGTTGAGACCATTGGTTCCGCTTTCTTATCAAGAGAGGGTGCGAAAATAATGAAACTGGAATGAAAAGCAGGTGAAAGAGGCGAACACAACTGAGGTGTGGGAAAGACAGAAGCGAATATGGAAAGAAGTAAAAGTGTATAAAATGATAAACTGTAAATGAAAAAGTAATAAAGATAATAAAAATAAAACAAAAATGAAAACAGAAGAACAAATAAGCAAATTAAAAACAAGGAAAAACTGAGATAGCTACTGCCATCCGTTCACTCCGTTCGGGCAAAGCGTTGGGCCCGAACGGGTTGCCAATTGAACTGTACAAGCTTTGTCCCGACAGAGTGGCGCCATATCTTCGCGCCATGTTTCTGGAGTCCCGGGAACGGGGTATTCTCCCTTATGATCAGCGTCTGGCCACAATAGTTGTCATCCCCAAGGATGGTAAACCGGGGGACCTTTGTTCCTCCTATAGACCCATATCTCTGCTTAATGTTGAGCCCAAGGTATTGGCGAAACTCCTGGCGACCCGCCTCCTGACGGTCATTGCTGACTTGGTCCATCCAGATCAATCCGGATTTATCCCGCATCGCAACACGGCTCTTAACCTACGTCGTCTCCACGGTGCGATTGCGAGGGCGGGGCGTCTGACGGAGCCGGCCATTTTGGCATCGTTGGATGCCTCGATGGCTTTTGATACTGTGGAATGGCCTTATCTTTGGGCGGCTCTTGAGAAATTTGGATTTGGGCCTGAGTTTATTGGTTGGGTCAAGTTATTATATGCGGAACCCCTAGCACAAGTTGTGGTAAACGGTAGAGTTTCGACCCCTTTCAACCTTGGCAGGGGAACCCGTCAGGGTTGCCCCTTGTCTCCGTTGCTTTTTGCACTTGCCTTGGAACCGTTAGCTGCATGGCTTCGGTGGGAGCCTTCGCTTAAAGGGATTCGCTGGTCACCGGACTTTGAGGACCGCGTCTCACTTTACGCAGATGACATTCTTTTATATCTTACCTCCCCGCGTAAATCTCTGACTGTTTTATTTGATGTTCTTACTTCATTTGGTGCCAATTCAGGCCTCGTTATTAACTGGGCCAAGTCCTGCGTCTATGTTCTTTCGGGTGTTTTACCCCCATTGCCGAGCAGACTTCCTATCCAGGTGGTCCAGTCTGGCTTCAAATATTTAGGGATCTTCATTACGTTGGACTCCTCGCTCCGATTTGAGCGTAATCTCCTCCCCCCCGTTGCTTAGATTGCGACTGGACGTGGCCCGTTGGCGTAAGCTCCCTTTGTCTCCTTTGGGCAGGGCGGCTTTGTTTAAAATGATGTCCTTGCCGCGGTTCCTTTACGCGCTCCAGAATTCCTATGACGACATCCCCAGGACCTATTTCCGAGAGATTGAGAGTCTTCAAAGGCAATTGATTTGGGACGGGCGTCCACGTATTGCCCTCGCGAAACTCACCATCCCTTGGTACGACGGGGGCATGGCGCTCCCCGACATCAAGCGATATTATTGGGCTTCCCAGTTGTCTGCTATTAATCACGTGATGTTTTCACCGGGTCGAAATCCTGCATTTGAGATGGATAGACTCCAGCTGCCGGGTGGGGACTTTAATAGAGCGCTTTATTCTAGATCAGCCGGGTGCCATCTTGTGGGTCCGCCTAGGATTGCAGTTACTGTGTGGCGAGCCGCAAATGAGAGTTTGGGATGGGAGGATCGAATGACACTGGCGACGCCGCTTTACGCCTCTGAACGTTTGGGGTGCCTCTGGTCTACTAAGGGCTTTGACCGCTGGGATATGATTGGGATATGTAAGGTGGGTGATGTCTGTTCGAAAGGTAGTGTGAAGTCATTCCAGACCCTCCAGGCGGAATACGGTTTGAATGGGAGAGATTTTTTTCGCTATCTGCAGGTCCGACACGCCCTCGCCTCGGTCCTGACTCCTGCTGAGACCCTGCCCGAGTCTTCCCCCCTCGAAGATCGTGTCCTTGATGGCCACCTGCCTGATAGCACTATTTCCCTGATCTATAAGAAGCTGATCAATAATCGGACTGACTTATTGGTCCGACTTCGGGAGGTTTGGGTCGGCGATGGGTTGGAACTGGACGACGAGGATTGGCAATCGGCACTCTCTTCTCCGAAAGAGGTAGCCATCCCTGCCCGTCTCCGTTTGGTTCAACTTAAAATCCTTCATCGTGTATATGTCACTGGTCCGCGTCTGGTGACAATGGGCTTTTCTCCGGATGGGTTATGTAAGCGTGGTTGTGGGTCAAGTGCTACCTTTTTACATATTCTTTGGGAATGCCCAGTGGTGGCGGCCTACTGGACTGCTGTGCTTGAGGTGATGACTGCTGTGACTGGTGTGGCCCTGCGGCCGGAGACACGACGGTGTCTGTTGAATGTGTGGGAACCCACTGACTACTCTATAGCCCAGACCAGATGGGCTACCTTGGGTTACATGATCGCAAAACGGGATATTGCGCAACTCTGGGGCGCGTCCAGACCCCCTGAGGTCTCGAAATGGGAGGACAACATGGACTGGTCCATGTTTCGTGAGAAGACTGTGTATGTGGCCAGGGGCAGACCCAGGGCGTGGACAAAGGTTTGGGGCCAGTGGAATGAATATCGTGGGGATATCTGTACCCCTCCCCTTGCTGGCACTACTGATGTTCTCCTATCTCCCTAGGCGAGCGTTCCCGGAACCCTTTCATACGGTTCTGTGAATTTCCGGTTCTCCCCGCTGCTCCCCCGCCCCCCCGACATTGTTAGAGTCTTATGGCTCGTGTTATGTTCTCCTGATTGTTGACCATCCCCTCCGTTCTTTGGGCTGACCTTGATTACTATGCATTCGCCTTTTAGTGTTTGTTGTTTTTATGTGTAAAACAGAAAATTAATGTGCTCTGTGATATGTTTGGAGTAATGCTTGGTACCTGATTTGTGCCTAACCACGGGAGTACATTTCTACTTCTTTCCTTGTGCCTTATTATTAGCGGCCAGCCCGTGAGGTTGTAGGCCCATTCTTGGATTTTCCTATGCTTGCTCAAATAAAGGTTTTTGAACAAAAAAAAAAAAAAAAAAAAAAAAAAAAACAAGGAAAAACTGCACAAAAAAGATAGCTAGAAGAGGGAAGAATGAAAGATGGACAGAAGGAATAAAAGAGGAAAAGATGGAAGGAATGGTTTAAAGAAAGTAGAACGAAAGATGGAAATTGAATGAACCAGAAAGAAGGAAAGAAATATAAAAAGAAAGAAATACTGAAATAAAATACAAACGACGGACCAAAAAAAACTGCAACTGTGCGAGAAATAAACTCAGAAGCAAAGAGAGAAACTTTAATCAGGAAAGCGTGGTGTCACTAGCTTAGCTCACTTACTGCTCTCCCTCGCTCATTCAGGATATAGTTTGAAGTGGGGAACTTTATTTTTCTGGAGACTCCCTAAGTGCTTAATTTGGAAAAAATAAGAGACGGCCCTTGTCAGAAGGCAACTGCTGCTTGCATCGCCCATTGCCACTGTCTGCGCTGCCAGTTACACTACCACCACAACTAATACCCATCACACTCCTATAAGTGTGACGATTCAGACTATACCAGGTGCCCAACACTAGAAGAATGGATTCGGCAGCAGGTATTAGTCCCTTTTAATGTATAATGAATTAATAAATTACTATTGCTGTGCTCACTTCTAAATTAGACAGACACTGCCACCATGTGGCAGACTGTACCATAAGTGCCGGTATTGACAATTAAGTGCCGGAAATGAGCACTGGAAACACCTGCTCAAATTAAGCACCAGACTCCCTTGAACTGAGTCCAGGGTGTGATGTGCGTTTACCGGACAATCGTGCACACTTGATGAACTAACCGGATCACACCTTTTTTCCCTTCCAAATTGGTTTAGTGACGTGTAAGTGGTTAAACGGACATGTGAGCAAAACTTTTATCATTGGCAAACCTAGGGATGTCCACCATCAAAACATTAGGGATAATCACAATTTCGTAAGTTTGTGGGAAGTCACCAAATATTTGCAGACAGCCTTACGTGCCTCCAAATTGACATCTGTTAGGAACATGGATACATTTTTTTAAAAAAACATTGGGGGTGGGGGGGGGGGGGACAGCCCAGAATTGACAAAGCCAACAGAAAAAGGGTTCTAAACAAGGAAAATATTTTGCTACTACGTAAAAAAAGTTTCATTGTAAATGTAATTTTGCATTCCATTTTTCTAGTCAGAAGTGTACCCCAGCTACATTCTCATGTATAAAATGATTATGCATACAAGCAAATATGTGAATCTGAAACAGTCTCGGAATCCCTTCAGGACTTATGGATTTTTTTTTTATCCCTTAAAATGACAAGGGAAAAGTAAAGTACATTCATATTAATTTATTTTTAAAAAAATGCTTTCAATAAAGAGGTGACTGTGGTCTAGAGCAACTTACTACCGTTTACCAGACAGGCACCCATTAAAAGGGCCTAGAAAGTCTCACAAAGGAAAACATCTTCATTACATCAGCCACAACCTGGTACAGAAGCATTCAACAAATCCACGCCACGGAATAACATCTGGATTTAATAAACTTTCCATGGACTGCCAAACATATATCGGCGTGGGCTCAAGCAACGAAGGGCACCAAAAACTAGTGAAGGAGGTACAACAGGCAGACGGTATTGTAAAATGCATATAGTGCTTGCTACCCCTATGCTTGCATACATGGGTAGCACACAACACGTGTATGGTGTGTGGTTGGAAGTGTTTTGTGTTTGCTTTGATCCTGTGTGGGAAGTGTTTCCATGTTATGTATGATGGTATCCACTGGCTCTGAGAGAGGTAAAATTGAGTTACAAAAACTTGGTACAACTTTGGTGTCGTGACTACTTGAGCTCCGCTAGGGAGGCAATGAAGAAGGCCTAGAAGAAATATAAAAAAATTGGTTGCCTCTGCAAAATCTGAATTTTATACCAACAAACTTCTAGGGGCTGAAATTTCTGCAAAGTAGATATTTCAAATTGTACCTGATTTTTCATCGCCTAAATATGCAGCAAATACAATTGAGAATACCCAAGAGTTTGAAGATAAGTTGTGCTTTGAAGACAAGATCTCTACTATCCTTAAATGACTGATTCTCTCCAGTGAGATCTCATTCCCGCAGGCAGTCGATGCAGTAGTCCTGACTAGCCACTAAGGTAGAATTGCAAGGTTTTGCCTTTCATAATCTATAATATAGGGAATCTTTTTTGGACTTAGGACACTGGCGTAACGAAAAATGAGGGGGCCTCCCTGCACGGAATGCAGAGGGGCCCCCTCCAGGCTCAATCAGGAGCTCTCTGGGCAGAGTGCAGTGCCGAGGGGGCCCTCTGGAGCTTAGGGCCCCCCGCACTGCGGGGTTTGCAGGGGCCTGTGTTACGCCCCTGACTTAGGAACCTTTGCCCGTGGGCAAATTAATCCAGATAGCTCCCGCAGAGACATCTGGATCATCATTAGATCCATTGCCTCTGGTCTAATGGAAGGCAGCTAATGAGGCCTTTGAACCCCCACAACATGAGGTTTGCCATAAGCTCCTTAGTCAGTGGTCTCCTTTCAGAAGCACGGACAAAAGCACGGATATGGTCCCTCTAAAAAAGAAAACCCAAAAACCTAGTCAACCCCTCTTTGCTTTCCACTTGTCGACCAAAATCTCTATTACAATTTGCTGTTAAGAAACATGTCAACCAACTTGTGTCTCGGCAATTGCCGAATGGCCAGATCTTAAGATTCTGCCCAGTCTGAGTTTTCACCCATTACAAAGCATGGATCCTGCCCTTGTAGCCATGGCTGATGACCTCCAAATGCTGATGGACAAAGAAAACCCTTCAACTCTTGTGCTACTACATCTGTCCTCAGCATTCGATACAGTATTGTATACCATCTTAACATAACAATTTTTATATTTGTAAAGCTCTCGTTCACCCAAGGTACCGTGGCGCTGAATAACAGATGCTTATTCTTTCCCATCTCAATGGTACTCAATTTATCAACCTCAGATGGATGAAAGGCTGAGTGGACCTGCCAGAATTTGAATCTATGACCATGAGGTCGAATACAGGCCCCTAAAGTGGACCCATTAGTCCACTAAGCCACCAGACCTGGCAACTTACTTACCAGACTGCAGGAAATTGGCATTAGTGGTAAGGCGCCCGACTGGTGCAGATTCTATCTAGTGGGCAGGTCGCAAGTAGTCTATCTACCTCTGTTTATTTCAGAATATAAGACAATGCTTCTAGGGGTTGTTCAGGGGTCATCACTTAACCCAACGCTTTTCAATATTTATATACGACCATTGGTGAGGCTGGTAAAATCGTTTGGCCTCATGTGTATGAACTATACTGATGATACCAAACTCCTCATCACATTCGAGAGATCACCTGCTGATTCTTTTGAACCTTCCAATCAGTGTATGATGCCGGTTTCAACTTGGCTTCAACAAAAATCATTGAAGTTTAATTCAGACAAAACATAGATGCTCTGACTAAGACATTCCCATCTCCACAGTCATTGTCCTTTGAACTTCTGCCCACTCTCCTGGGCTGCCCTGCTTAGGATGGTCAAAACCTGAGGATTTATCTTGAGTCAAAATTATCCCTAGCTGGGCAGGTTAAGCATGTCAATTTGACTTGCTTCTTTCTATTGAAGGTGCTCAAGAAAAGTCTGCCTGTCCTACCCAAGAATGTCCATCATGTTGTGGTTCAGGCTACCAGACCGAGTTGCCTAGATTAGGAAGCTGCATAGGGTCCAGAATGCAGCAGCCGAACTGGCCTTAGGCTCCCATGGCCCTCCCCCACCCCTGCGTTCCTAAAGCTCTTGCTTGGGCCTACAGCAGAAAAAAGGTTATTATAGCCACGTTTTTAAAGCAGTCCAACTTATTGGCCTGGACTACTTATCTCAATATGTTGCCAACTATGTACCCATACATTGCTTACGTTCCTCTGAGGCCCGGCTGCTGGTCTTGCCAAGAACCAAGTGGATTTGCTCAGGAGATGAGGCTTTTTCAGTCAGAGGTGTAAAACTCTGGAATCAACTTCCTTGCACTCTGTGGAATCCCCTCTTTACTTCATTTCAGGAAGGCCTTGGAAACTTGGCTCTTCAGGAACAAGGACTCTCACACCTATTCTTAGTGTGCTAAGCTCCGTTTAGCACTGCGAAACCCATCGGCATATTTACTGACCACAAGAAATGTTATAGCATACATGACTACTACGGTGCAGTTATAGTACAATTGGATGCATGGTTTAGTAGCATGACGGATGAAGAAGAATGAGAAAGGTGTACAGTTTATGGCTTTCAGTAAGCTGGCAGCATTGAGCAGCCCTTCAGGACCCTTTATGAAGTTTCTTATGTTCATTGACCACTTAGCCAGTTACTGTAATGGGTTATTCATTCTGAGATATTTTGTTTAAAGATTGTGGTCATGAGTATGCTAAGGATAATGGGAGAAAGGGTGGAGGAATCTGCTTGGATGGATTTTGTTGATATTGTCCCATATTTAGTCTCATTGTGAGATGTCAATGTCTGGGTGAATGCTCTGAAGTTAATTCTACTACAAATACATTACGTTAGATTAGATCACATCAGTGGCCTCTGGGTTTTTGGATAAACAATAATATGCTATGCATAACACTTCAGTTTGTTCTTAGAAGTGGTTATTTGGACTATGATTCAAACAGTTTTCTAATGATTTGAACATTCTTTGTTCTTTCTTATGTACACACCATTCTATGTCCAAAAAACTATGTCTCAACAAGAGGGAGCAGAATTAAACTGGAAAATCATATTTTCAACAGGACAGGGACTGCATTTTTAAGAAACCTCCATAAAAGGTTCTTATAGCTCTTGTTGAGTAGATTAACAGGCAGGCCAACAGGCTGCACTCTGGAAACAAATGCAGCAAAATGATCAGACCAGTCCCACTTCCTTCGTATCCTCGTACTATGTCTCTATCTCCATTAAGCAAACTCGAGGAGACTTGACTGGGTCGAGTGACTGAAAAGCTTCAGCGCTCCGTCCATCATCGCCTTGTGTTTGCTCTGTTTGCCCTAAGTTGGCAGGGTATGGCCAGACATGGGTCCCTTGCTCACTTTGCCACTGGATTCAAGCTAACCTGGCTGATGAGGGGTGTTACCCCGAAACCGGTCCCATGATGCTCGTTTCCGGTCCAGGGAAGACCTGGCTTGGCAGTTCAGGCTGGACTGTTCCCATGAGGAACAGGGTCGAGACAGATTTGCATATGGCTGGGTCTGAACTGGGAGTAACGAAGTGACCTAAAGAACGATGATGGATTCAACTGAGACCTGTGACTAGGGTCGAGTGTCTGAAAAGATTCAGCGCTTTGTCCATCATCTCCTTGTGTTTGCGCCATCTCCATTAATCCATTCTCTCTTTCTTCATTTCTCTCTTTACTCCATCCCTGATCACTTTCTCCTTACATTCTCCCTCCATCCTTCTCTCGCCAAGCATCCCTATACCTGTTGCAGTTGACCTCGGGGAGCTGGGGAAGGTGAGAGATGCACCATGGGTGGCCTTGGACTCTCAACACCCGCCTCAAAGAACTCCAGCCCACCGGGGAAATTCCTGATGGCCAGCATTCAGATGCAGGCGCGGTGCGTCCATTGGGGCGTAGGGGCGTAGCCCCACTAAGCCCCATGGACCCACTGCGTCGTCAGTAAAATACAAATGAAAATATTAAAATAATCGCGCTACCCGCCGGACGGGAATCCGGGAGACACCCGACTTTTCCGGAGTGCAAAGGAGTGTGTGTGGGGGGGGGGGGGGGGGGCCGAGGCTGGGCCTGCTGCAGCTGCGCAAGTGGATTTTTGGGCAGAAACAAGCCCGTGCATGCGCAGATTGTTTCCCCTGTGCAGTTCCCCTTAGAGAGAGGACCAGGGGGCGGGCCGCAGCCCCCGGGGTTGCACAGGGCGACTGGGCGAGCAGTCATGGTGCCCCCCCAGCCAATCCCGGCGCTGCATACAGCGCCAGGATTGGCTGGTCAATACTATAGCCCGGGTCCTGCAAGGAGTGCTGGATGTAGAATTAGTTGTTTCTTTAATTAATAGTCTAATCTGTAAGCAAATGCAATTTAATTTATTGCTTTTGGCCACGTACATATGTCAAAGGTCGTCTGCGTAGAAATTTGACCAGTAGCGAATAGACAGTTATTTTGGACCTAGACGCACTTCCTTGGCACGGTTCTCTTTACCCTTTCAGACACACATTAACTCCGCAAGCTCAAATGACTTGAGATAGTTCAGTGTGTTAAAGCATCTGCTGCAGAAATGTGTGCGTCTATTCCAGTTCACCCGTTTATTTCACGGCACGAAGTTGTAAAAATGTATACATGACTTTGGTGTGAATATGTACCATCAAAACGGCAGGGCCACACCAAAGGGGAGAGGATGTGGTCTGACGGTTAGCGCTGCCAACTTTGGTGCTGTGAAACCAGGTTCGAGCCTCTTATCGAGCCATAAAAATGTATCATGACTTTGGTGTTAAATCAATAGATGTTTTAAAAAACAAATACAAATGATGTTCCGACTAAGGTGTGAAATTGGTGTCGAATAAATAGATGTTTTAAAAACAATTAATATTAATCATGTATCATTCGTGCTGGAGTACAAGGTTCGAGACTGGTATTGAACACTGACAAGCTGTGTGCAAGTTATATGGTCATAAAAATACATGAATGATGGATGGATGGATGCAGGGTGGGTGCATTAATGATTGTTGGGTGGATGGGTAGGTGGACGGGTGCATGGATGGGTGCATGGATGGGTGCATGGATGGATGCATGCATGATGGGTGGATGGATGGATGCATGAATGATGGATGCAGGATGGATGGGTGGTTGCATGAATGAGTGATGTATGGATGCAGGATGGGTGGGTGGATGGATGGGTGGATGCATGAATGAATGATGTATGGATACAGGATGGGTGGATGCATGAATGATGTATGGATGGATGCAAGGTGGTTCGGGCTCGCTCGCTGCGCTCGCTGTGGTGCAATACGCAAATTAGTTTACGCCCCACCACTTTCAAATGTCACCAGCCGCCCCTGTTCAGATGCGCCTGCAGATTTAACACGTTTGTTCTACCTTTGACACCTAATGAAAGTCCATATTGAAAACTTTTCACTAGTAAAGAAGCCTCCAATTTAGTACTTCCCAAACCTTTTAGAACTACTACCCAATTTTTAGAACGGCAAACTTTCATGACCCAACGAGCTTTAATGGACATGAGTGAGGCATTTTTTAAATATAACTAAAGCATCAAGTGATAGAGCTCTGTCATTTACAGACAGCACATTTTCCACAGTAACGGCCACTAAATTAGCACAGACATTTAGTTTTACCAAACTATATTGCAACCAAATGATAATGTGTGGGAATCGGATTTCTGTGAATATTCGTGTATCAACAAGTAAAGTGTCTTGATCCTCTGAAAAAATCTTTGTTTCCATCATTCTTTTGTTTTACAAAAAAAATGTGTTTCATTATTGCTTTCCTAACTGCTGGCCGTATACAGTTCATTCACAGGTATTTACATTTTGCTGTGTGTTATAAAAAAGATGCACCTTCCAGCCTTTCTGTTCACCCCTGTACCCCAGCAAGCTTGTCACAAAATTCACTTTATTTTTTAAGTGCGAGGAGTTTGTAAACACCAATCCCCATTAGAAAATAATTAGCAGCAATGTGATCGAAGACATTAGCTATTTCACCTTTGTCCTTTAAGCACAACAAATGTGACACAATAAATAATCTTTACTTATTGTTTGGACTATCAGGACTCGCCAACAATCGGCTAGCCACACCCACAGTTTGGGAAACACTGTTCTAATTCTTAAGCAGGGTCAGACTGGAACAAAAAATAGGCCTGGGCACCACAATAGAAGTGGCCCCCATTAGTGAATTAGATACCTAAAAAAGTGGCCAATGTTTGCAAACTGGGGACATTTGGGACTTGTTAAGCAAGCCATATAGGTGTCTTCAGCGGTATGGAAGGCTAAAGGGCTTTAAACCTGCCGCAGGCAATGTTTGATTTCATATCGGTGAAATCAACAGACCGCCCAGCAGACCATAAAACAGGCCCACAACCCCCCCCCCCCCCCCCCCCCCCAAAAAAAAAACGGCCCACAATCTGGCCTATCAGACCAGCCCATTG
Organism: Lissotriton helveticus; assembly: GCF_964261635.1. Lineage (NCBI taxonomy): Eukaryota > Metazoa > Chordata > Amphibia > Caudata > Salamandridae > Lissotriton > Lissotriton helveticus. Next base: position 148,345,192 of record NC_136071.1, read on the forward strand.
GGCACTGCCAGCTTGCCCTTAAGGCCAGTCCAACCCTGTTATTAAGTTATGAACTTTCTATCATGACAGGGCTCACTCTAATCCTGCGCCTCCTGAATCTGCTCATGCTCCCCTCCCGCACCAATACTCCTTCATACCTTATCTTACAGCTCTCCTCATCTTCTCCATCCTCTGTATCCTTCACAATTTATTTCAAATTGTCTTTTAACTTCAACTCAGAAAGCTCGTGCAGCAGCTGAACCAAGGTGATGAGCTGCTTCTAGTGTATTGTAATTGTATTTATATAGCACTTACTACCCCTGACGAGGCGTCAAAGTGATATTTGGCGATTAACACACTACTGCAGAACCCAAAAAGGATTAGTGGTGGATTAGTATACTGAAATGTGAGTTAATTTGGACCACCTATTTTACTTACAGGAGAGTGACTGTACACCGCCTCTTAACCAGTCACCAGCGCTGCACTTCTAGGGACTCCATCACTGCTTCTGCCCAACCTCAGAAGGGTCCGTCCAGAAAGCTATGGCGGAGCCTGCTGCGGCTTCCCACTATCACTTTCTGTGGACTAAGACTATGGCAGCTCTCAGGGAAGATTAAGAGTAGACGAGAGGAGAACTGAGGCGTGGTGGCTACTTTCACATCTCCTAGTCATTGCCTGGCGATCACTGACCAACAGCATTGCACAATTATGGGGGCCTCTAAACCTTCCAACATTTTACCCACTCCTTTCTCCTCTTCTTGTGCTTAGTCCTCTCATGTCTCAGCTACCGTGGAAACATCAGTTGTTTGAGAATCACTACAGCATCACCTTTGGAAGCAAGGACGTGAAGGTTCTAATAACATGGATTACCTCTGATAAGGCATTTCACTTCTGCAACCTGCATTCTAAAGGTCAATTGAAGTAGTGATTATGAATGAAAATATATGCGGATTGGTACAACCACGAAAAAGAAGCTGATGTACGAAATTCTCAACAACACACATCCATTTCCTACACCACAGAATCAATCAATCAATCAGGAATATTTATAGAGCGCGCTACTCACCCGTGAGGGTCTCAAGGCGCTGAAGGGAGGGGGGTGCTGCTACTGTTCGAAAAGCCAGGTCTTGAGGTGTTTCCTGAAAGTGAGATGGTCCTGGGTCAGTCGTAGGTGTGCGGGGAGGGAGTTCCATGTCTTGGCTGCCAGGTAGGAGAACGATCTTCCTCCAGTGGTGGTACTCTGAATCCGTGGGACGGTGGCGAGGCTGGCGGAGTGAAGCTGGCGGGTGGGGGTGTAGAACGAGAGGCGGTTGTTGAGGTATTCTGGGCCCATGTTGTGGAGTGCTTTGTGTGCGTGGGTGAGCAGCCTGAACGTGATCCTGTTGACGACGGGGAGCCAGTGCAGGTTCCTCAGGTGGGCAGATATGTGGCTGTGGCGAGGGATGTCGAGGATGAGTCGTGCGGAGGCGTTCTGTATGCACTGGAGACGTTTCTGGAGTTTGGCTGTGGTTCCTGCGTATAGGGCGTTCCCGTAGTCTAAACTGCTGGTGACGAGGGCTTGGGTGACAGTCTTTCTGGTTTCGGTGGGGATTCACCAGAAGATCTTTCGGAGCATGAGCAGGGTGTTGAAGCATGCGGACGAGACGGCGTTGACTTGCTTGGTCATCGTGAGGGAGGAGTCCAGGATGAATCCCAGGTTGCGTGCGTGGTCCGTGGGTGTAGGTGCAGTGCCCAGCGCTGTGGGCCGCCAGGAGTCGTCCCAGGCGGATGGGGATTGTCCGAGGATTAAGACCTCCGTTTTGTCCGAGTTGAGCTTCAGACGGCTGTGCTTCATCCATTCATCGATATCTTTCATTCCTTCCTGGAGGTTGGTTTTGGCGGTGGCTGGGTCTTTGGTGAGAGAGAGTATCAGCTGGGTGTCGTCGGCATAATAGATGATGTTGATGTTGTGTTTGCGTGCGATGGCGGCGAGGGGGCTCATGTAGATATTGAAGGACGTCTTCTCAAGAGGAAATACCCTGTTATGCTGCAGCCTACCAGAAACCCGCCTTTTATGCGTCGAGTGGTTTCATTTAATACCTAAACGCTTTTCCAACTTAGCACCACCGCTGACATTTGTTAATAATGGGTTGTAGTTTCCTTTAAAAATAAAGATGAATTTTGTGTGTGGCAAAAGAGAGAATTCAGTTTCAAATGTGCATACTTATTTCCTAGCATGGCGATCACAGTAGAGGTACACAAAATGTAAGTGAAAGCACATTCTCATACCAGGTTTATGGAAAAGAGAAATGTATTTATTATTTCTGATTACTTGAGGCATAGCTTTCCTTTGCACTCAGACTAGCTTTCTCAGAAAAGTAAAGATAGTATGCTTATCGACCAAAACCAATGAATTCTTTTTAACTGTCACATAGTGTGCAGATAGTGAGACTGATACGGAAATGCATTTAAATGCATTGAGAATGCGATTATTTCAGTCACACAAAAGGTGATGAAGTAATGCTTGCAAAGAACTTTTTATCAACCACAAAAAGCAATACCGAAGGTAAGTAACTTGTTCTTTTAATGGATACTTCTAACTGCAGATTCCTCACCTTAGAATAGCTCCCAGAGCAGCAGCCCACCGAAGATAGAGGGTGTGTGGAGTGGGCGCAGACCAGAAAGTTGCACAGGATCGAATGGGCTAAATGCCCTTCCTGTCGGACCCGACTGTCACGGCAGGAGTGCATTGAGAATGGGTGCACAGACGCCCACGTCACAGTCTGCCAGATGTCAAGAACAGTCCGGCACTCAACATGCCAACGCAATGGTGGAGGTCTTGGCCCTGGTGGAATGGGCCCTCTGTCCTTCCGGATACTGCTTACTGGCAAACGCGTCCTTTTCTGCACCGCCATACATTTTTTTTCCCCATAGAATACCACAGAAAAAAATTGATCGTCCCCCTGGCGGTTTTGGTTCGATCGATGTAAAAGTTTTAGTTTCGCCAGATGTAGCCACTCCTCTTGCTCCTTTTGCTAGGTACAAGTGACTGGATACCCTATTGGGTGATTAGCGCCCTATACAAATCAACATAACATAACATTTTCTTTAAGGTCCGACAACACGTTCATCCTTCCTCTCTGACCATTTATGGTGCCAGAGTAGAACCTACATTTGGTCCTGACATTTCTCATATGTCATACATTAGAGCCAATGCACAGTTGCTTGCTGCGACTTGTTTCCTAAATACTGTCTTCCTGATCGCTATCACTTCAGCTTGTTGCAGGAATGAGCTCCAAGTTCTCTAGGCGCAACAATGCTCCCCAATCTTTCTTCTGTTGCAACTGGTGCCAAGGACCAGAGCTGTCTGCTTACCAAAAGTTCTAACTACTTACTTATTCGATACTCCATCACTCTCCCAACGTTCTTTGCCCGGCCTCACCCTAGATTAGGGTGACCAGATATTGAAAAGCAGAAACCGGGACAGGTTAGACATAAATGTAGGATTAAAGTATTTCATGTTACTTTTACGTCGGGCCTGTCCCGTTTTTTTGCATACCCATCTAAATGCGTGTGTGCGTGCGTGTGCGTGTGTGTGTGTGTGTGTATATATATATATATATATATATATATATATATATATATATATATATACACACACACACACACACGTATTCACATGCATTTACAAGGCACAATTTATAAAAGCTGTGGCAGGCCCTCCACCCTGAGACCCTCGTCCTCCCTACTCTGTCTTTCCTTTACTGGGAGCAGGCAGCTGACTTCCTCCTCCTGTGCTGCCTGAAAGAGGCAGATAGTAGAGCACTTTAGAGGAGTCTCTTGAAAGGAGAGTAAAAGTTTCATTTCTGCGTTTCAGGATGACTATCTTATTCCTAAAAACCGGGACATTTCTTGAAAATTAGGAAGAGCGTCGGGACACTGGGATAGTCCACTCAAAACTGGGACTGTCCGGGGAAATCCAGGACGTCTGGTCACCCTACCCTAGATAGAGAAGGCATGATCTGTTTAACCCCCAAAGCACTCAGAAGGTCCAGGTACTACACTTTCCTTGCCCAATCAGGGGCAGGTAGGATGACTTTGGCCCAGTTGTGCCTGATTTTCTTCAGAACTCTGTGCAAGAAAGAGACAGGGGAGGAAAGGCATACAAGAGACCAGTGTTCCACTCCATCTAAAATGCATTGCCTAGGGAGAGCATTCGCAGAAACACCAACATGTAAAAGTTTGCATACGGCAAGTTCTCAATAGTTACAGTCAGGCAGCCACCACTGCAGACTTTGCTCAGTCGCCTTTAAAACCTAGATGACATCCAACCGATTTCCTTGGTGCTGGGCCCACTTAGACTTCGGATCTTACTGCAGAGCCCACATATGGCAACGGGCAAAGTGGGCAAGCACGATGCATGAAACCAAGCCAAAAAGCTTCAGAGCCGCTTTCACTGAGATCCAAGACAGAGGTTGAAACATCAGAATCATAGCCTAAATATGCTGAACTCATCACGAAGGAAGAAAAGAACCTGGAGTGCACAGTGATTAAGACTGCTCCGATAAAAGGAAGTTTTCTGTAAAGGAGTCAGACTGAATGATCGAGAACCCCTAAAATGGCAGGAAGTTCAACATTGTCTGAAAATGGTCTCCGACTGACAGTGGCGAGCCCGGCTTCCGCAGCCAGTCATCGACATTGGAGAAAGCTAGAATACTCAACCTACGAAGATTGTTGGCAACCACCACCATCACTTTCTTGAACACCGAGGGCCGCTGGCAAGGCCTAAGGGAAGCAGGGCAAACTGAAAATTCTTTTGGCCAACAAAGAACTGCAGGTGACATCTGTGTTAAAGCAGGACTGGTACATGGAAGTAGGAGTCCTGCAGGTCCAAGGTTTGTATCTAGTCACACAGATCCAGGGCAGACAATACGTAGGCCAGTATGATCATTTTGAATTTGTCCTTCCACAGGAAGCCATTTAGAAGGCGAAATCCTAAAATAGGATTAAGGCTTCCATCCTTCTTTGACATGAGGAAAAGGTAGAGAGTAACACCCTTTCCTATTTCTGAGTCCAGAACATTCAGGGTGGCTTCTTTGCACAGTATAGTTTGCACCCCTTGCAGATAGGTGCTGCTCTGAGAGCCACTCTACTGTGGGAGGAAGCTGCAGGGGGTTGGAAAAGAACACAAGAGCACAGCCTTGCTGAACAGCCTGGAGGATACTTCTATTGGATGAGTTGGATTGCCACCCTGGGAGAAAGTTTTGGATCCTGTCTCCCACAGACTAAAGCAGGTTGGTTGCTGATGCCACTGGGGAGGGGGACTGGGATGATCAATGCCCCTGGTGATCTGTGCGTTGCCTGCCTGATCCCCCATCCATGAATACGAAAGGACTGTTGTGACTGCATTGGGGGCAGAGGGCCTGACTTTTGATTTACACCAACCCTCCAGAGTACCTTCAAAAACGCCAAAACTGTTGAGAAAAATGTCTGGCATGGGTTGAGACATCCAAAGTCAGCTTTTTATTCGAACAGGCGGGATCCATCGAAAAGCATACCTGTAAGGGATGCCTATACATCTCCTGAAAAACTTGTTTATTTGCATCCAGCATGGTGACAGAACATCACCTTAGTGCAGACTGCTTGCGCCACGAAATCGGTAATATCCAGGCCAGGAAGAATTACTTATTTGGTCACATCCTTAACATCTTGAATGGCTCAAATCAAAAGTACATAAATTGTTCTGGGACTACTGTTAAGATCTCACTGGCCATGTCTCAAAGGGTGTGCCTATATTGGCCTAATAAGCATACCGTATTGACTGTCCTCAAGGCTAGGCAGAAGAGACATCTGTTTTCCGAACATCTCAATGCTGTTTGACTCCGTCTCTGGTCGGGTCATGAGGAATGAATTAGGATTCACCTTGCTGGTGGAAGTTTGGGCCACCAAACTCAGAGTATGCTGCGTACGAAAATCCGGGTTTTCAGGTGCCCGACAGGGGCATCTATCCACGTGACTGTTCAACAACGTGCAAGAGCAAGCCTTAGACCAAGTGCCCGTCGGAGTGTCAGCTAGAGCTTAACTTAATGGGGCAACGGCTCACAGTAAGCATGCCCAGGTAGCAGGAAATCTGTAAGGACGTTTGTCTTAACTTTAACACGAGAATACTGTAGGTCTAGGACATCAGCATCAGCTGATGTCCCAGAAGCACACACTTCTGTTGGTCACACAAGTTTGGAAATCAACCCTGTATCAGGGGAAATGTCAAGTCCACAGGCCTCCCATAAATCCATGCATACACTGCCATAATGTAATGGTAAACCATCCCCACCATCACCATTGTCATCTCTGGGTGGCAGACAATGGCCAGATTCAGAATCAGAAAGGTGAAGGAGCCTCAGAGGACCGCTCTGCGTTAGGGGGACCAGGTAGCACGAGTGAAGTCAGAGAGTGACTTCTGTTGGGAGTCAGAATAGATATGGTTTGGGGTCAGGCATCAGAAATAGCACCAGATCTGCTCCGGTGGTGTAGGGACCAGTGCAGATGAATGTGGGAACAGCACCGGTCTAGAATGAAAGTAGGCAACGGGAACCCGAGACGGATTCTAGGAGCTCAGACCGTGCAGAGGATGGATCTGCCAGCGGTAACCCTACTGGAGAAAATATGCAGCATGGCCTATTGAAGTCCTAGGATACTCCGGTACACTGGGATCAGTTGTGAAATCACTACCTTGATTGGGAGCAAGATCGACTGGTACCTTAACCGCCTCATGACTTCTCTTTAGATAATATGGCAAGAAAGGGTTGAGTAGTGCTTTGCCTTCTTGTGTTTCCTCTTCAATTTAGGCTTCAACTTACAAGATGATTTTGACCACGAGGAAGGCCACTGGATCTGTCTTGAGGGCAGGAGCAGGTCCGCACCCTTGACTTGGACAAGGAGCGAGACTTACACAAGGCCTGTGACTTCTTTCAATGTTCGGCAAATTATATCTTCGCTTCACTGTCCTAAATCGTGTTCAGGTGCATGAGGGCACATTCCTCACAAGGCTTGGTGTTGTGCCCCAAGCCCAAACAACAAAGGCACATCTGTTTTTCAAACGTCACAGCATGGTTTGAACCCTGTAGTTCTAGGTAGGAACATCGTTCCCTTGCACATTGGATTTTGATACGAAATCATCCAAAACCAACGAAAGAGGGAGCGACGCTCCGGATCTAAGCTCGAAGACGAAGAAAAACAGTAGTGACGTAGGCATGCTGTGGTGGCACTTATACGTAACTCCACTACATCTCTTCTAGGGACGAACAAAGTTGCATGGCACCACCTAGTGGTGGTGTGTGGGAGCACGGCTTTGAAAAATTTCTGGATCCAGTATGACACCTGTAGAATAATCTTGAGGTGAGGAGTTTGCGGTTATAAGTATCCTTCAACATAATCTAACCACTGGCAATCAATTAGGGTAGCATTCCAACTCATCGTTTATGCTACTCTAGACAGAAGTCAGCCGTATGCAAATCAATACTGACCCTGCTGCTCATAGGAGCATTCCACCCGGAACTGAAGGGAACGCAAATAACCCCAACCCCAGACCAGCGACTTGGAATGCTACACCAAGTGATGCCAGTGGCTAAACTATTTGCAAGCATTTCACCCATCACCTTGCGTGTGGTTGATGTTATTATTTCACCTAAGTTGCTTACTGCCCTTAACAAGCGTGCAACAGAAAAATACAAAGTAAACAAGAAGGTTAAGTACTGCACACATGCAAGTTAATAAGACATTAGAAAGTATAAGTTAGAATGGATGAGTACACGATGTGTGAGATGTTGGACAATGGGCTGAGGTTTAAGGATTGGATCAATTTTGTTTAACCCCTCCCATCCTCGTGACGGAACCGCTTCGTCACGAGCCTCGGGTGGGCTGTGCTGGTGACGGAGCGGTTCCGTCACGCCCCGCTCCCCGCGCCTGCGCGGCGCATTCTATTGAGCGGGCGGGGCCATGACGGAACCGCTCTGTCACAAGCACAGCCCACCCGAGGCTGAGTACGGGAGCGCCGCACGGCCCCCCTCCCCCCTAGCGCTGAGGCGGAATTGCCGCCGCAGCCAAGGGGTTAAACAATTTCCTAACAGTGATTACTGTAAAGAAACTAGTAAACAAGTATGCCACAACGATTGGGCTTTTTGTTAGTTTTGGGGACGTGAAAAACAACTAGTGTGCGACTGATATGGCTATGCAAACTTCTCCCACAGGAGATTAATGACAGAATTAATGCCTTGAGAAGAAAAAGACGTTGATTGGGTAGTCACATGAGATACAATAGTTGGCAGCAATATTGATTATTTCAGGGCTCAATCTACTGCCATCACCCCCACCATCACAGTTAAGTCACTGAAGTCACACTGTAACTGATCCCTTTGTTTATTGTCCAATGGCAGGCTGACTGCTTCACTTAGGACAGTTTATATTTCATCTGAATTCCCCTGATATTGCCCTTGCTATGGAGTATTGTATGTGGATAACTATTATAAAGTACATTGTCTGCTAGTATGAACTTTAGATACAAATACTGATGTATTTTTTCAAAACTTGTATTATTTTTATTATTATTCTCCATGTGGGTACATGCTAGCAGATGTTTGCATGCTCAAAGTTAATTTACGTTCTGTTATGCTATGTAGATTTGAAGAGCACACTATCACCCAGGAGGGTATTCTGGCGCTGAGAAGTTGAGAGTCTAGGCACACACCTTGGGTCTTATGGGGCTACTCGCAAAGCCAGGTCTTCAGGTTCTTGCGGAATTGAAGCAGTAAGGACGAGGCCCTTATGTGTAGAGGCAGGTTGTTACATGCTCTAGGAGCAATGTATGAGAAGGCTCGATCCCTGATTCTGTTTTTCCATTTGCGTGGGATTTATGCAAGTAGGAATCTGGATGCGCTGAGGTGCCCAGAAGGTTTGTGAAAGCAGATGCAATTTTTAAGGTATACTGGGCCAGTGTTACATAGTGCCTTCAAAGTGTGGATGAGGAGTAAAATTATGCTCATTTGTGAATGGGAAGCCAGTGGAGCGTCTTCATGTGTGAGGTGAGCGTGGCATTTGAGGTTGAGAGTGATTCTGGCCACCAAGTGCATTTATTGCTGATCCCGATAGAGGGTGTTGCCAAAGTCCCACTTGTTTTGGGTCCAGATTTTCAGGTGGTAATTCGAAGGCATTTGAAAATCTTCAGTATCTTCATGGTATGGAAATATGAGGCGCTAACAGCATTGACTTTGCAGTCATGTTGAGTTTTGCTGCTGACCCCGATGCTCTTGGTGAGGGTGGCAGGGTAGGTTGTCGATCATAGCTCTATTGGCCAGTTGGGAGTCCTACCTTGATGTGCCCTTCCCGAATATCTCAGTTTCTGTCTTGTCGGTGTTCAGTTTTAGACAGTTGGCCTTCATCCACTGGGCAATTGCATTCATGCAGGCCTCTAACTTGATCAGAGTACAGGGCATTTTGTCCGTAAGGGAGGGATTGAATTGCGTGTCATCAGCAGAGGAGAGGGCTTTGATATTGTGAGAGTGGGTGATGCTGGCTAAGGGGCTCATGTATGCATTGAAGTGGGTTGAGTTAAGGAAGGATCCTTGCAGAACTCCACAGATGAGTTTGCGGGTGCCCAAGGTGTATGGTGGCAGGCTGACTGAGTGGGTTCTTCCAATCAGGAAAGGGCTTATCCACTGAAGTGCTTGTCCTTGGACTCTGATGTGTAGGCATTGGATAAGGATGGAGTAGGAGATATTTTCAAATGTTTAACTTTGCCTTGTTTTAGTGCATCAAAGCTTGCATTTCACTTTTTAAAATAGTGGGCACCACTGCCTCTCATCACCAGTGCCTTGCCAATGCTCTGCAATTTGGTCCAGGAAACATCTTTGTTGTAACAGGTTTGTGTTTTGCACGGTACACTGACACTAGGAACCATCCATGTGAACATGAGCAAGCATTCTGCAACCTCTATCCAAAGCTTCATGCCCAACGAGCTGAGTTTTTGGTCTAGAAAAGCCCACAATCTATATCGGCGGCTGTGACAAAGGCTATAGTACTGAATGCACACACACCACAACCACACGGAAAATATGACTAGTCAAGGAGAAACTGGAACCATGCATCCCTCTTACTTTAAACATGCAAAGCAGCCTTTAAAGCCTACAGCAGATGTTTTAATCATCATGAGTCTAACTCCTAGGAACATTTGGGGTAGAGAAAAAGCGAAATCATTTATTGATAACAGATCTAGTATTTAAGCCTTCCCAGAAAAAACTGAACGCCACAACACAAGCTCCCTAAATGTATTTGAAACTTAAATAAAACATCTATTCAATACAATTGTAGTACTTTCTTAACCCCTTCACCTGCCAAATGAGACTGAGTTGGAAACAGCAAACTGAATCACACAGATGCAGTAAAAATTTTAAGACAACTTAGGAATATCCTCAATGCAGGCATCCTCCTCATCTAAAAGAAAGAGTTTAAGAGCCAAGAGACACTCTTTGGAATCCAAAACAATTACATGGTGACACAGGTGTGCTAAGACATTATCTTTACGGATCATTACTTCCTTCCTTCTGTCTATTCCTCTCTCCAACCCCCAATCTTACGAAACCCCAGAATATTGACATTAAACAAACAGGTAGGTGAAAGCCAATGATGATGTATTTACTTGCATAACCACTTCTACATCAACCAGACCATTCTTTTGAGATACTCCAGTATATGGAACACAATGATCAATGACTTTCTTTGGCTCATGTCTACAATGACATCAGATATCCCTTCAGTCTCAGAGAGACCAAAACTAAACTCTGCTGCTATTTACAGCCCTGGCTTGCTCAGATCTCAAAGGACTGCCGGATTGCATCCAAAGATTATTCAGACATTCTCTAACCCTTACTGTTTACCAGGCAGTGTTGAACTGTACAATATGCATTAAGTGGATGCTGCAGGTGCATGATCTTGTTTCTGATCAATTGTTAAACATCACAAGGATAACACTTTATAAGCAAACAACGTTTTATGTGAACAGTCATTAAGCACTTTGTATCATCTAATCATAGACTTTAAATCTTGATTAACATAACTGGGAACCTTACAGATAATATAAAACAAATGTATCGTTAGGCATGAAGTGTTCGTGTTGAGCAAAGAATGATTGTCTTGGGGCGTGGCTTGAATAGCCAACATGGCGGACACAGCCTAACCAGGCTCCGTGCAACCACCCCGAAATAGGTCATCAATCCTACCGTAATCCTGCTCGGAGGTGCTAAGTCGGCAGGGACTGTGCTTTGCTTCGTTGGGGCACCCCTTCTGCCGAGGTGCGGTGTCCAGGCGACGAGCTCTGGCAGAGTAGTGGCCGAGTTCCTCTTCCTTTGCCCGGACTGCTGAGGGCCAGCTGAGACTGAGCTCGCGGCCGAGACCTGGCTGCGCGTGCGCCATGCGGTGAGGCGCGGCCTGCTATCTGGTGCCCCGAGTGCTGGGGCCGACAGGGGAGCCCGGCGAGTGTCAGCAGGGCTTGCCCCCTCCACCTGGCAGGGATGCTGTGTTCCACCATTGCTGGTGGGGAGGCGCGGCGGAAATCATCCTGAGAGGCCCTGCAACTGCGCCATACCTTCCGCCTGCTGCCGCACCGCGGCATCCGACTAACAGCCGACGCAGGCATGCAACTGAGTGGAGGTGACCGGGACTGGACTGGGCCCCCAGAGGAGGGGAGGGGGTATGCTGCTACATGCCTTGACACTGAGAGGCTGATCGATCGGTGCTCCTCCGTGGGTTGTCTTTGGATCCTGACGAGATCCCGGCCGAGAGGGCGCTGTATCACCTAGCTTGTGGCCCACTTTGAAGGCATGGCTGGTGCCTCGCAAAGTGGTGCGGCTCTCGCGGACTCACACACACATCAGCGGCAGTTCTGTTGCGGGGTGGTGACAGCTGGCAGCCCCTGCTCTTTGGAGGCCTCGCTCTCTGGCTTTTGGGATGGGGTAGCCCTGGCCCCCCAGCGACTTGCTCCTACTAGGCTACAGCCCCCACCTGCGAGAGCACAAAAGGCCTTGCGTTTGTGGCCTACTCCATCCGGGCGGCTGTGACCTCCTCGATCCCCTAAACGATGGGCAGAAACAGGCCGGGCAGCACTGGCCCTAAACAGGGCACCATGGACCAGCACACTGCGCCCACTGGGGGCTCCACGAGCAGCGAGGGGGCAGGCTCGACCCCCAACAATGTGGCCCTCCTGGCGGCCATCAATACGCCAGGGATACGCTTGATGCCAAGATCAGAGCGGTGGGGTCGGAGGGCTCCTTCCAGCGCCAGGATCTACGCAAAGCGGTGGATTGCATCACGGAGGCGTAGACGAGGGTCTCGACGGTGGAGGACACGGTGTCCACACTCCAGAAGAAAGTCAACAAACTTACCGTGGTGTTGCAGGAGCTGGCCTCTAGGGTGGAGGACGCCGAGGGCCGGGCGCAACGCAACAATCTGCGCTTCGTGGGCCTACCGGAGGGGTGTGAAGGTGCCTCTATGACACGCTTTAGCACAGAAAGGCTCACTGACCTTCTACCTGGGGACCTGCTGTCCTCCTGTTTTGTGATGGAGCGGTCTCCCCGGGCCCAGACTCAAAAGCTTCCTCCTGGCCAAAACTCCAGACCAGTCATTGTTAAAATACTGAACTATGCCATCTTGCGGTATGCCAGGCTACACACGGACCGCGTTCAATACGACTCCAGACCCATAATGGTATTTCCGGACTACACAAGTTTGGTCCAGCAGCAACGCCAATCCTTCATGGCAGCAAAAAGCAAGTTGCGAGACATGAACCTATAATATATGCTCCTGTATCCGGCCAGGATGAGAGTGATCTGTAACTCCAAGTCGTTCTTCTTCGACACTCCTGGGCCGAGGAGCGCCCGCGACTCCAGCCTGACTCACAGTCACTGCAGGATTCAGACTCTTCACGTGGATCATGACTGTGGAGGTCCTGCCATAACAAATCCAAGAGACAACATGGCTCCGGATCAGATAAGACTGTCAACGAGCCCAGTGTGCCCCCCCCCCCCCGAACTGCTCAACGCACTGCTGACTGCTAATCGCAAGTTGATTTTTTTTTAGTTGTTAATTAGACTCCTTGATTGTATTTTCCTCCGAGGTGGTGTGGATGCCAAGCCATGGGACTCCCAGACCACAGACTCTTGGGGTCCCCCTTAATTTTCTTATGAATTACGGGTGGTTAGGGTATCGTTGGTGTTGGGGCTCGGGGCTCCCCGGTTGGGGGCCTGATATGCCTCATGCCACGACAGATGCTTCTTGTTTCAGGCAGTGTCGGGTGGGAGGTGGTGGGATGTTAAGGGAATGTAATGTAGTGTTAGGATGTTTCATGTGTTATATGCAGACATGTTCTATAGATCAAGCTCTCTCCGTTGCTCCATCCTTGGCGACACAGGGAAATGGCACTGGGTGATGTACCCCCCTTGGGGACCTAAATGTGGTTTCATAGTCCTCCAGAACACCCCGTTTTGTTTCCCCAGATCCTGGTTTAAGGAGTTGGATGGCATACTTAACACATTTTTATGGGGCGGCGGGAGGTCGCATCTGGCTCTCTCCACGTGCCTGATCCCTTCTTTTGACGGGGGTATGGGAATGACACATTTGTACCTCTACTTTATAGCCACACATTTACTGGTGGTCCATGATTGGTTCAATGGGGGATGGTCTGATCCGGCCTACCGGCTGGAGTGAGGCGAAGTAGGATTTTCTAAGGTTCAGGCCTTGTTGTATGGGGGACAGGTCTCGATCCAGCTGTCAGACGTGACACATTCAGTATTCCTGGCTTGGCGGACTTGGCTGCGCCATACCGGCTGGACCGGGAAACTGACCCAATGCACCCCCCTCTGGCAAGAGACTTGGCTCCAGGAAGTGGGTGGTCTATGGGGGTTAAAAACCTGGGACCTCATAGGCATAACACAGCTTGGGAACTTCTGGGATAGGAGCCACATGCTTTCCTTACAGGATATGCGCACCCGGTATTCCCTGCACCCCTCCCAATTTTATAAATATTTACAGTTAAGACACACCCTCCTCACGCACATCACGGACGGCACTTGGCTCCCGGAATACAGCCCCACGGAGGCCCAGACGTTATTGGGGAACTTGGGCAGGGGGGCATCACTCGTATATACCGCACCTTATTCAACAAAACTCCCACTTCGTTGGAGAGACTGAAGGTCCAATGGAACAGACTGGGTGGGGCCACTGGATGAGGTGGACTGGTGCGATGCGCTCATAGCGCCCAAAACAATTACCGCCTCCGCCAAACTTAGACTAATCCAATCATACTACTTGCACACCGCTTACCTCACTCCTGTACGCCTTCACCGAGCAGGCCTACGCTCCAATGCGTCCTGTGCCAGGTGCAGCCAGGCCCCAGCAGATTTTTTTCACGTGGTCTGGACCTGTCCCCGGCTGGCTAATTTCTGGGGAGCCATTGAAGAGGAACTTACAAAGGTCCTGGGGTGGACAGTTACTCACGATCCAAGACATTCATTATTAGGGATAACAGATGGGCTAGATGGGTCCCGGAATGATAAGACCTTCTTTAACACAGCTATGATAGTTGCCAAACGTAACATAGCGGCAGCATGGATTTGTCCCGAACCACCAACCCTGGGAAAGAGGAGCAAGGGAGTGTATTTGGTGCGCGACATAAGAGAAGGTTCTATCCCAAGAAATGTCGGAGGGTGTGGGGTAAATGGCTGGGCGCTGTCGAAGAAAGCGAATGATACTTTAAGTCATCCTGTGGTTGTACACCCCATGGAGTGGAGAACTGGGGTCAAATGGTTTTGATGATGTAAATGAATATCTACTGTCTGTGATTTTGCTGATTTGTCTGTGTGTGTTGAAAATCAATAAAACTTGAATATAAAAAAAAAATGTGGTTTCATGGAACGTTCGAGGACGTCCTCCTATTGCAAGAAGCCCACATTTTTGCCACCAAAGCCCCTTGCTTAGCCTGGTTTGGCTTTCACCATATTTATCATGCAGGGTTCACCAGGGGTTCCCGGGGGGTGGTCATATTAATTAATCGTAGGGTCCAGTTCCAACACATATCCCACAGGGTGGATCCCGGAGGCAGATTCCTCTTTGTCACATGCACGCTTCATGGTGAATGGGTCACTATTGGCAGTGTATATCCCCAACCCCACCCCCCCCCCCCAACTGGGAACGCGTTTCGTAGACAGGATTTCAGGTGTCTGGGGGGACCTCCAGGAGGGTCTGACACTTCTAGGGGGCGACTGGAACGACAAGTGTCAGGGGCCACTGGACCAACAGCATAATTCAGCCCCTCAATCAGTGCTAGGTCCCACTAAATTCAGCTCTCTGGCATCCACCTTGGGCTGGGTGGACATTTGGCGAGAGTATCACCCCTCCGAACAGGGCTTCACGTACCTATCCACAGTCCATGGGTCACAATCCCAACTAGATTATTTCTTCATTCCCTGCATATTACTCCATCGCTTCTCGCAAGTGACTCACCACCCATGTGGTCTCTCCGACCATTCTCCGGTTGCCCTGCGATTTCACACGAATTTCCGCAAACCTCCCTTCCGCAGGTGCATGTCCCCCTGACACCTCCGTTGCCCGGAGTACCAGGATATGCTTCCAACAGCTATCTCAGAGTATTTGGAGTCCAATGGCCCATCCGCACAGTCTCGATGCATTTTTTGGGAGGCCCTAAAGCCTACCGTCCGAGGTACCGAGATTAGTTATCGCACCAAGAAAAAACGTTCATGGCGTGAGCAATTGGCAGCTTTGGAGTCGCATCAAGCGGCCATGGCATCGCAGCTCAACAGGGACCCTAGCCTTGACATCGGGCAAACTCTGTTGCAGGAGCAGCAGGAACTGCAGCAATAGCTAATGGGCGGGACCAAAGAAATATGGGAGGCGTCGCAACACCGGGTATACCAATGGGGAGACAAACCGAGTAGAATGCTCTATCGACTTTGTCAAGTGGATAAATCCCCAGCGACTGTTCCTACTATCCGAGGTGCGGACATATCCTTATATACATTGACGGAGGATGTGGCCAGGGAATTTGCGCTGCACTTTTCGACCCTATGTGCTCGGCACAAGCAGATCTCTGCCGAACGAATAGCGAAATTCCTACGAGACATCCCGCCATGGAAACTCCCGGATTCCCTGCGCGACCACTTGGAGGCCCCCCATAACCATTTTCGAGCTGACAGGGGCCCTAAATACGCTCCAACAGGAACGGGCCCCTGGTTCCAATGGTTTCCCTATGGAATTCCTACAGCCTAACATACACCGGTTGGGCCCCCACCTTCTGGCGGCAATCCAGGAGGCTGTGGATGCCTCTATATTGTCTCAAGACTGGCGACATGCGGAAATTGTTCTCTTCCTCAAGCCCGGGCGCCCCCCTGAAGACACCTCCTCCTATCACCCCCATGACCCATATCAATTTTGAGCCTAAGCTGCTGGGAAAAGGTCCTAGCCGATCGCCTTCGTACATGTGTCTTAGATCTGATTCATCCCGACCAGTCGGGATTTATGCCCCAGAGAGCAACTCGTCATAATATCCGCAGGGTACACAGAGCCTTTGCAGCCGCTCAGGCGTTGGGCCGACCAGCCGCAATGCTCTTGGCTGATATAGAGAAAGCTTTTGATTCTCTTAGTTGGGTGTACCTTTTTCAATTGCTGGAGGCCATCCATTTCGGACCGCGGTTTCTTGCCTATGTACGTCTATTGGATACTAACTTAGCAGCATCAGTATGGATAGCCGGGCACCGCTCAATCACCTTCCCTATCCAGCGAGGCATAAGGCAGGGCTGCCCCCTGTCACCATTATTATTTGACCTCGCGGTCGAACCTTTGGCAGCGTGGGTTAGAAATGACCCGGTCCTTCGAGGCTTCGAATGGTCGCAATTACGCTCAGACCATATTGAGTTATATGCGGACGATGTCCTCTTCTTCATTACAGACCCATGGTTCTCAGGGCCTTGCATTCTGGAGATCTTGAGGGTGTTGGGGGGTACCACAGGCTTACACACAAACCCTGCCAAATCCATACTGTATCCGGTATGCGGTCATCAGGGCAGAGATATGTGGGCTTCACAACTCTCTCACGCCACAGAGGGCTTTACATACCTCAGTATTTTCATGTCATCATGCCCCAAAATCACCTGGGCCCATAATATCACTTCACTGTTAGCTAGCCTCAACAGTGAAACTGCGATATGATCTTCCCTTCCCTTGTCCCTGTATTGGCACTCGGCCATCTTCAAGATGGTATCGTTGCCTCGGATTTTGTATCGCCTAAAAAAACTTCCCCTATCACATCCCGCACTCATGGTTCGCACAGGTTAATGCCTCACAAAATAAATTTCTCTGGAATGGTGTGGCGATTAGAGTCGCTCTTGGCACATGTGTGCAATCTACATATTGCGGAGGGATTGCGGCAGCAGACATTTATTCATATTACGCATCCTCGCACTTACTCTGTAGTGTAGTTCCTATCTTCCCAATAGGCTCTGCGCATTGGAATAATACCTACAGCAGTAAAGGCCTAGGCCAGACGTTAACTAGGTCTACTACTGTCGATACTAGACTTAAAGTTTTGGGTTTGCCAGCGTAGCTCAGAGTTCACTAGAAACTTTCTCGAATGTTCAAGGAGGAATTAACTTCCCTGATTAGACAAGAAGGGATTTAGTTTCTGACAACCATAGAACATGACAACTTTGCTCTCCCCTAATCAAGAGTCAATCTCGAGAGTCGTGTGAACAAAAGGCAAATTATTTTACTCAGTCAGTACGTGCATTCTTAGTCTCATCAGAATGTAGAGAAAAGGAAGAGACGGGCGTGTTCAATAAAAAGGTGTTATTTATTGATCAGTCTCTTTTCTCATACAAGAGAAATGGATCGATATTATTGCAATACTTATAGCTAAGTAAAGTGCATACATTAAAAGCAATAGTATAAAATAATACTGTAAAAACATTGATATGGTTTCTAAGCCATAAGATGTTTTAAAATGAATAAAATATATTATATACACATATACATTTGACTAAACGTACTCAACTGGTGTTTCTAGATACGCCTACCCCGTGTACCTGACCTAAGTCTAATACGTGGGCGGGAATAGATAGTTACAGTTTAAGTTAAGTTTGTTTTTGCCAAGTGAATAACTAAAGAATTCTCTGTGAGGGGTTATTCAGTTCTGTACCTGGAATTTAGGATGAATGAGGAATGGTATCTCTCTCTCTGGTCTCGATATTCCAGGCTGCCTGCGAGGGCTACCCGGAAACGCCGGTGCTGGATTCTCGGCAGGAGAAAGCAGCGCGTCTCTCAGCGCGTCAGAAAGGCGGGGCTGCGCCAGCGGGGTCTGCTCTGCTCTTCGCTTCGGCAAGTATGGCTGCTCCGTCTCGTCACCACGCGTGTGTTTGCATAGGGCAAGATCGGTAATATTTATACCTTTAAGGTGCCGAGATTGACGTAAGGATGGACATAGATACGTCAATAAAGATGTCATACGATTTGCTCGTTAGCACATTCTTTTACTAAAGTTCTCGGTGAAATCAAAACAATGGCCGCAGGGTTTTGCCCAGGTTGTCATAGGTTTGATTTGTTATGAGAACTCCGTATGCCTTATCAGGGGCTGGAGGAATATCGCTTGTCTAATTAGATCGCAAGTGTTATGACCTAATCAGATAACACGTTCCTGTGCCGTAGTGTGACTGCGTCAGATAACGGTATCTGCATCATGGGGGTTTTCTGCCTCATGGGCTGACTGCTAGTTAACTTGTTGGTTTGTTTAACTAGAATAGGGTCAGGAATAGGGGGATCGATTCAGGACCTATAGGAATACATGACAACTCGTGGTCAACGAATGGTGGTATAACTCCCAAACTGATCCAGCGTATGTGATCGAGCACGCAGCAATGGAGCAGACCTCCCTCCTTCACCTCCTATATAGCTTGGTACGCCTGGACTTTATGCCACTGGCAGGTAAAGTAGTAATAATGCTCTGGCGGGCACTAGTCCGACAGATGGGATGGCACGGTAAACTTACCCGGTCAACCCCAGGTTGTCATAGGTTTGATTTGTTATGAGAACTCCGTATGCCTTATCAGGGGCTGGAGGAATATCGCTTGTCTAATTAGATCGCAAGTGTTATGACCTAATCAGATAACACGTTCCTGTGCCGTAGTGTGACTGCGTCAGATAACGGTATCTGCATCATGGGGGTTTTCTGCCTCATGGGCTGACTGCTAGTTAACTTGTTGGTTTGTTTAACTAGAATAGGGTCAGGAATAGGGGGATCGACTCAGGACCTATAGGAATACATGACACCCACTCCACGCTAACTATGGACATATTTACTAATCTAGGCATAGTATAACATAGTACAACATACTATAGAGTAGTGTGTATACCTTACCACCCCAAAATACATAAATGCATTTTGAAATTTTCAAATATACTGAAACAAATTGCAGACATATATATATGGTATGCACTCAAGCTGTAGAAAAATGCCAAAGTAATCGCATTTGTATACATTATTGCTTATTTGGTATATGAGAATTACACATGAAATGGTTTCTTACAGAAAAAAGTTTCGAGACCATTCCATCACAGAATAAAATATCTATATGAACATGCCAGCGGGCAGCTAATGTCTATAAGCTATCTAAAATTTAGAAACCTTAGTTCTCTAAGAATAGTTCTTACTTTAAGCAGAAGATAGTGTCCCGAAAAATATGCAAAAATATTTGGGGCTGCTGGAAAAACTGCTGTCCGTGAACTGGAGCGAAAATGTTCATGTGACTTTATTTTTAAAGTTGAAGGCCGAATTCAGGGAACGCCGTGTGCGAGCTTGCTCAAAAGTCTCTATTTCTGTTCGGGTGAGAACATCATATCATTTAGGCTTTCGAAAAAACTGTCAACAGCTTCCTGGGAAAGTTCCACTAACTCGGAAATAGGTGTAATCATGCATTCTTGCGCATGATTGTCTCCATTGACATTCTGATTTGCATTACTGACAGAAGGTCGTACCTGTTCGATGCTGCTTTCATCTTGAACTTCACTACCCATCAATCGTAGTGGTGAAGCTTCCACGAATGCCGTCATCAGGATTGGTAGCCTTTGAGGGCAGCACAAAGCATGAACCTTGATCGGGCTCAACAATGTTTCTGCATCCATCGGCGCATCCGATTGTAGCGTCAGACAGGTGTCTAACACGCATTCTTCTCCGCATAGCAGACACCTCAATACAGGTAAAACACATCTTTGCCACATTGGTCGAAATGATAGAAACCAAGTCATGTTCAGGTCTCTAAGCCGGGAGAGTCCCAGGATTTTTGATATCCGGTCCCGGTATCCAATGGCTAGGATTGTTTCTTCCCTTGTCGCAAGAGTTTTGTCTGTGACATGGGTTGCCATAACGAAAAATAAGGACTAAGAATAGGATTCCTGCAATTAGTCCCAGGATCAGGGGAAGTCCGCCAAAAATCGAATGGACGAAATCTGGAAAAATACCCAGTATGGCTTTGAATGGTGTTAATGCCATCGAAAATACTGTCTTAAATACCTTTGAGACCCCATTGGTATCAGAAATATTTAAGATTTCATTCAGGATTTCCGCGAAATGTACGGGGGATTTAGTTGATAATAATGTATGTATCTCTGCAGTCGTCCTTGCGACTTGTAGATCATACGTTTCTTTTGATGACGAGAGCCTGGTAGGCGTCTGAAGAAGGACTGTTTTCATTCTGCTTAAAGTATCTATTCGAATAGAAGTAATTTTCAAATCGGGCCATGCCCTTGCCTCCCTGTCTGGGAAGGAGCTGGGGAACAATGTGTGTCCACAGCACTTGACCTTCGCAGTAGTAGTTACTAGATAAGGAGTCCCGGGCATAAGACTACAACATCTGCGGTCTACAATAAGAATGTAACTCCCATTATAGAGTCTTTGAAAGAATGGTTCTATTTCTGTTGCAGGTGCGCCTTGCTGGTGACATGAAAGGTTGTATGAATTCCCTTCACAGGCTCCATGCAAACTAATTCCGTTACACAGAAGTGTGCCACTCAGTGACATCGCACAATTGTTGCCACTAAGAAACACTTTCTGTCCTTTATTACTGACACATGCATGTGAATAGGGCAGGTTCCATGTTGTTTTAAGGTACCCCTTTCCCAATTTCTCGTACATGCCAGCCTGTATATATTTTTGGCAGTATTGAAACCTGAAGGTTGAGATTGGAATATTTATTATCCCATGTATTATCCATTCATTGACAGGTCGTTCTGACATTGTCATTGGTAATCTTTCTAGTTTTTCACTGCTCAAGATTGTATAATCAGCACCCTTTTGCGCCATACTGATTTGTCTATCAGTAAGGTTAAAGATTTGGAATAGTGACGTTGTGTTGATTAAACGCCAAGGCACATAGCCTGAAAGCAGATTTTGTAACGTCCAGCCAAGCTGTACAATAGAACGCAATTGTGACTGACCGTGTTGTAATAGCAGTAAGTCTTGCGATAATATATCGATTGCTGACGACAATGCTGTCCAAAGAAAAAATTCTGGAGGACAGAGTCAATAACCCATTGTCCACTACAGAAAGTGATTTTTCCAAATTAATACGGTCAATTTCCCGTATTCTCTCTGCTGTTTCAATTTGAGTAACCTTCCAGGCCTCATTGTATGCTGCATATACAGAGGCTGCTATGAAACGCTTTTGACGCTGTTTGCGTGGTCCCAAAGTGAAATCACGCAAGTCAGCACCATCAGTAAGTAAAGTTAGGTGTTGCTTAATTTCTGCCAGTGTGGAAGTTTGTAGCCATTGAAGGCATAATTTGCCCACACTGTAGGTGGTTATTATCCCTGGGTGATGTCTTTGAGGATATCTAGGGTCTGGCCTGGTCATTTTGAACCCCTGTGTTTTGTTCAGGAATCTGTCTTGACAGTTATTAGTATCTGTGGGCCAGATCAACCACTGTTTCCAATCAGGATGTGTTCTGTTTTGGTTTAATATATGGTTTACGTCTATCTCTTTATCTGTATCAGAGTTATTGCTAAACATTATTGGCTTTGGAATAGACGGTTTATTTAAATCTTTGATTTTGGCTAAGCCAAGACAGGTGGTCTGTTGAACAGTGTCATTTAAAAATATCATTTGTTCTGGGATCATGCAGGCTCTAAACAAAGCTTCTATACCCTGTACTTGCCATTCTTTTGTACCCCAAACACTTTTCAATTCAACATTTTTGTCCCAATAATCAAATCCAAAAGTATTCATTTGTTCAAAAAATGAGTCTGAATATAACAATTTTGTGTTGGTTATCATGGTTTTGGTTCCTGTCTTGTTTGACAATTTAAAATAAAATGTTTCAGCATTACTTGTGTTAAAACCTGAAAAATATGAATATTTGTCGTAAACGGTTCTTGAACTCCCTTTTGGAGGTGTTGCACAATGTTCCCATTGATTATAATTTAAAACGTTTCTAGGTTGTGCAGATCTATGTAAAAAGTGGTTACCATAGTGGTTATAGCAATACATACTGTCATAATTTGTAGAACCCTGCAAATAATCATGTTTGGTAAATTTAGCAGACATTACTAAGTCAGACATCATATTATTAATGCTTTCGAAGTCCCAATCATCAGCAAATGAGTTTGGTTTTGCAAAGTCACTCAATGAGATCTTAATTTGGTGTGGATATTTCAGGATCTCGACCGGACCATAAATTTCATAGTCAGTGTTGTCCCAGGCTACCCCACCAGGTATCGGATTGGCTGTGAAGTTGGCTGAAGAAAGTTCTCTTTTCTCGACGTGTGAAGATGTGTGTGGTTTGAGGATCAAGTTGATTTTCTGACTTGCTGTGTCCATTTTAGCATATTTTCCCTCAATGAAGCGTCCCAAAGTAAGTACCACGATGAGCCAAAGTATGAGGATAAATGCACCAAAACCCACCCAAAATTCAATCCATGGAGAAATCAGATATGTTTCTTTCAGTTGTCTCAAAAGTTCCTTAGCTTTGTCTTTAAAGGTTTTTGATGATGGCTGTGTCTTTGATTCGCTGAAGCCCTCAGAGGAATCATCGAAGTTAATGAAGTAGCCGGATGCAGTTCTGTCAATTGTTCCAATTGGTTCAGGATTTCCGTTTCTTGCATTTTCACTTGGTACTTCATTATAGATTGGTGTGTCTCTGCTAAATGTTTTTATTTGGGTATTCAGAGGTCTTAGTTCTATTGCATTGTTGCATAGTCCTTGTTGTTCTTCTGTAGGCGTTTCGAATGTGATGAGCCTCTTCGTTAGGACCTCTGTACTGGTAGCAAACCTTGGTGTTCTGCTACTTATTGGGAGTCCACTTGGCCTACTGTTTGTTATCGGCCACATGTTGTGGTTTTACCAGGTCGATGGATACAACTTGGTTCTCCTTTTTACCAGCAAGTGGCGGTAGTACAACTGATCTTGTCCCGTTGACAGACAAGACAGGAACTGCTTTTCTGTAAGAAGGCCCAAATTCCTTCTTTACCGCGATCTTTTCCCTGACTAGATCCCCGACTTTTGGAATCCAGACAGGTCTTGCTGGGACAGGTGGTGGTTCTTCAGTGGTTGTTGGCTGTTGTTTCAACTTTATGTTGCTCAGGTCTTTTCTTGTTTTGTTTAAGTCCTGCAAAATAGCCAAACGGTCTTTGATATCAAAGCTTTTTTCTTTCACCACTGAAGTCTGACTATCAATGTCAGAGATCATCATCCTAGTTCCAAATAATAATTCGTACGCACTGAATCCCTTCAGAGAATTTCTTGGCAAGTTATTGAGACTACGTTGGACACTTATTAGATGTTTGACCCACCCAGCTCCCGAACCTAATATCCTTTCCGCTATAGATTGCTTTATGCCTTGGTTTTTTCTTTACACCATCCCGTACCCTCAGGAAGGAAGTGAGAAGATTCCCGCTGGGCTATGCTCATTTGGTCATGTTTCCCCTCAGGCTTGAGGGCTAGAGTGGAGACAATGGTCAAACGTAGCATGCTCTTAGCGTATATGCCATTTAGACTCGCAAATCTTTGTATAACAGTCCGGACGTCAGCCGAGTGCTGGTGATCTACATTATAAGTGGAACTAGCCTGTATATGTTAATTGCAACCCTTCCTTTTTACTCCTGATTTTTTCTGGAGTAGAACGACGAGGTATTAAACTGTTTCTTTCCCCACTGCGATCTCTGTTGCAGTTTGGGCAGTTTTTTACAAACATGGTATGACGCAGGCTCATGCCTGGCCACCAGTACCTTGATTGTAATTCTTCCAGAGAATCTTTTAGTTTAAGGTGTCTGAGACCCTCGCCCATATGTGCGTCTGCGATTAACAAGTTTCTCCTGTCCATGTTTGGAATCACCCTATCCCCCACTCCAGGGATTCGAGCAAAAGGGACGGAGTTTGCATCGATTATGTATGTATAATTGAGTGGATAGTTGATCGGTAACGCTGAGCAGTCGCCTTTTGATGACGTTTTCACCGCCAGCACTGTTTCACCGTCAATGTATTTTAATGTACGCTTTTTTCGAACTAGGGGAGCCGATTTAGTGGCTGCCGCTGCGGCTGTTTCAGCCAATGAATTCCCTACAACGTGAACGCCATCACGCTGATGACTCAGTGAGTGAGTCACGTGAGTCTTTGGTAGTTCTTTTTGTTAATGAGCTATTTGTTCCCAGAGCAGTTTCTGCTTTATTGGTGCATCTGTGTCATCTTTGTAACCTTTTTGAATCCATGTCTGCAAATCGCTGTTATATGATTTGACGCAGTAATATGAATCTGACACTATAAGTGTCGGGAATTCGCGATCCGCATTATCTAGCGCCATTTTTAAAGCTAATATTTCAGTTTGTTGTTCTGAATTACTTTCTACTGAGTGTGTCTTTGTTAATAGAGGTTTTAGTTTACCTCCGCGCCACACTTCTTTTGTAATCTCACATGTGGGGTTGTATGCTTGTTCTCCCCAAACGGAGGGTTGAGCATGTCCGTCTGTATAGATTACACAGGCGTAATGTCGTAAAGGCAGAATGTCGATTGGCAGAGGATATGTTTCTTCATATTCTAGATTTTTTAATTCTTCTAGTTCTGGATCAAAGTAGTAGTATACTTTGTCCGTTGTGATAGAATTCACCCATTGTATCCATTCCGGATTCAATGCTGTTGTTGGTAAATTCCACGGTGTTGTTAGTGCCTCAAAGGCTGATTTTGCTGTTCTGACTGTGATATGTCTACCGTCCGCTTGATCTTTCTCTCTAGCTATTGCGGTTTGAACTGCATTAACAATTTTTTCTTTGTTGCTGAATTTCTGTTCAGCTTCTGTGTACAAGTGTGATTTGAATGCAATTGGTACCTTTTCCCCCTCATTAGAGGTCAGGTATGTGAATCCGCATCTCCCTGGGATGACTCGAATCACAAGATTGCCTGTGTTATCACGTGTTTCTAATTTTGTTTTAATTAGCATGTCTGTTTGTAAGGATCTCAGAATTTCTGTGTGTATTTGAGTCCAATTGGATTTTTTAAAATCTGGTTTAATTAGATCATAAAGGGGTTTGACCCTTTCTGCGTAATTTGCAATGTATGTTCTTCCGAAATTTAGGAAGCCTAGAATCGACTGTAGGTTTTTTAGTGTTCTAGGTGCTTGGAGTACGGCACATTTCTCTAGGAAATTGTCAGCCAGGCTTTTGCCTTCGCTTGATAATTCGTATCCTAAGAACAGGACTGTCAGATGGGCAATTCTGGATTTTTTAAAGTTGAATTTGTAACCCTCTGCAGCGAACCCAAGTATTATGGTGTTCACTCTTTTCAAGTGAGTCTCCAAGTCATCATCTGTTAAGTAAATGTCATCGACATAAGATAATGCTTCATCATCATATAGTTGTAGTAATTCTGTTACTCTCGCTGAGAATACCCCCGGACTGTTCTTGTACCCCTGGGCTAACCGACAGAATTGGTTTTTGAGTGCCATTTACTGAGAATGCAGTTAAATATCTGCTCTCTGGTGCTATGTTTTGACAAAAGAATCCATTAGAGATGTCTAAGGTTGTTTTGTATTTTTTGCGCACTATGTTATTCATTAGTGCAGCACTGTGTGAGTTTTGCACTGCAAAAGTTTTGCAACGTGTGTTAAGGTGTCGGTAATCCAAAACTAGACGATATGAATTGTCTGGTTTGGAGACCGGAAACAAAGGATTGTTCATTTGTGAGGTGCAAGTTTCAATCACCCCCTGGTATTCTAGCTGATCTAGTATTTCATTTACCTGTTTTTTAGCTTCTTGCTTAATTGGGTACTGCCTTTGTGCAGTAGGTTGTGATTTTAACTGGATTTTGTGAGGAGGAGAATCCTCATCCCATCCCACGTGATTTTTATATAAAGCAGGAGCTAGAGCCACTGCCCACTTTCTAGCAAGTGTGTATTTTTTATGAATTGGAATTTGATTTGAGAAGGCAGGCATAATTATTTCTTCGCCATGAGGGCACTCCCTGACAAACTCTGGTGGCCAGTCTTTTTCAGCTAGAAGGATGTCATAACTGTTGGACAGGCCGCATGTTCGAGCTGTCCCCCCTCCCCGCAATGGGACCAGGACCCTGGCTCTCCCTGCATCCCCAGCCAGAGTCCACAAACGACCACCCGAAGTACCCTGCAATCCCTCCACTACAAGACACCAGCTCCGGACCCAGCTGGCCCGGGTCACCATCTACCCCACGACATCGACCCGGCCGCCATCTTGGGGCACTGCAGCACGAGGCCGCGTGGCCTCAACTCGACCCTAACCCCGGGCCCGGCCGGTCCCGACATCGAGGCCCCACCATCCTCCCAGGAGGCAGAGTGATCACTTGGCGAGTCAATGGGAGAAGGAATCGTCAACGGCTCTCCTCCGCCAGGTGTCGATCACCCCAGGCCGCCTGGGCGCTGGCTCCACCCCCCTGCTGGGTGTCTGGACTCCCTCATCCCGGACCTCCCGGCCCCCAGGCGCGAGGGTCCGGACATCAAAGGGGACCAGACCTATAACTGGGGCAGGGCCAGACCAGGAAGGCAGTTGTATCCTGGAGTCGAGAGACCCGAGAAGAACTCATCCGTGACTTGGCCTGCTGGCGCTGCCGCGGCCCTCTGCCTCGTGAAACCATCGTCTTGGCCTGCTGGCGCTGCCGCGGCCCTCTGCCTCGTGAAACCATCGTCTTGGCCTGCTGGCGCTGCCGCGGCCCTCTGCCTCGTGAAACCATCGTCTTGGCCTGCTGGCGCTGCCGCGGCCCTCTGCCTCGTGAAACCATCGTCTTGGCCTGCTGGCGCTGGCGCGGCCCTCTGCCTCGTGAAACCATCGTCTTGGCCTGCTGGCGCTGCCGCGGCCCTCTGCCTCGTGAAACCATCGACTTGGCCTGCTGGCGCTGCCGCGGCCCTCTGCTTTATGAGACTATCACCTTGGCCTGCTGGCGCTGCCGCGGCCCGATCCATAGACCCTCCAGCTCGAGGATTGTGAGCTCGCCTTTTACCACTACCTGTACCGATCCGGTACCAAGACTGTCCCGCTACCCCCTTTCCCTACAGAGACTAGAAGTGAGAGGACCCCCGGGTCCAAGTTATCCTGTATCGCTGATATCCTTGCCTTAAGAACCTTATATAAAGCCTTGAACTCGACTTGGTGTGGTGCCTGTTTGTGGGGAGGGAGGGTACTTGTCTGTACGATCGCCGGAGACGGTCCCCCTCGGGGATCTCTCCCTCGGTATCCGGCCGACCCTCAGGGTCCCCGTCTAACATTGGTGGCCAGCGACGGGATCCGAACCTACGCATAATCGTACAGAAAGTCACTCGCCCCACCACACACAACAACCATGTCAATAGAGAGCGGAACAACGGAAAAATTTCAGATGGAAAAATTGGAAGACTACAACCACCGGGAACTGAAGCAATATTGCATAGAACTTGGACTTCCAACCACAGGTCTTAGCACAAAGGAAGACTTCAAACGAGCCCTAGAAGCTTGGGCAGAAACGGGTACGGCCGTACCCCGAACACAAACAACCGAAACGAGCCCCGCACCAACTAAAGAAAGAGCGGATCTCTCCCTGGAAGAGATCCGAGAAAGAGAAAAAACCAGACTCCACGAATTAGAACTTGCCCGACTTCGCTTGGATGGGGAACTCAAGCTGGCAGAACAAAAAATAACCCTGGAACACTTACGGCTCAGGGAAGAGCGGGAAGACAAGCAAAGACAGAGGGAGCTAGAGGAAAAGAGACTAGAGTACGAACATGAGCGCAATCTCAAAGCACTGGAGATTCAGAAACAGAATAAAGACCTCGGGCTCCCCGAACGACCGACCCCGTCTGCCTCGACCGAGCCCAAGGTTCACATCCCCAAAGATGTCATCCGGGAATACCACAAGAACGATGATATCCAGCAGTGGTTTAAAGCCTATGAGGTGGCAATGACCTCCCACCGGATTCCCCGAAGCGATTGGGGAGCCGGATTATGGGGGAGGTTTGTCAACGAAGGGCGGGACGCCCTGCTGCAACTCCCGGACCAGCTAATGACCTCCTACGACCACATGAAGGCCGCCCTCCTCACTCGATACGGGCTCACACCTGAGATGTACCGCCAACGGTTCCGCGACTGCAAACGGATTCCGGGTACAACTTGGGTGGAGTACGTGAACTTTTTTAGCCGAGCCTTCGAGGGGTGGATCAAGGGCAACAAAGTAACCACCTACGAACAACTCTTTGACCTTATCGTATGGGAACACCTGTCGAACAACTGCTTCGTGGAGCTCCGGCAACACCTCCTGGACAGCAAGCTAACCGACCCTCGACAACTCGCCGCCGAAGCCGACCGGTGGGAAAGCACCCGAGTTGGCCGGAGCGCACCCAGCGAAGTATCCAGATCGTATCGCCCCCGAGGGGGAGGAGGAAGTCAGGGTCGGGGGAGAGACCCCGGCCCCTCGTCACCCCCCAGAAACCCCTCGACCCCGGTTGGCCGGGGAAGCCCTGCCGTCCGGGCCGGTTTCCGGGCCAACATTACGTGCCACAGGTGCCAGCGACCCGGCCACTACGCCAGTGATCCCAACTGCCCAAAGAATCCGAACACGACTCCCCGCCAAGTTGCAGCGGCGGCCCTAGGGGAAGAAATAATCCCGGAAGACCAAGAGGAGTACGAGACCGATCCCTCGGAATGGGCACCCGCCGCCATGGAACTGGTCTGCTTCGGGGAGAGAGACATGATTCCGCGGGCCCCCCTTCCCGCCAACACACAGAAGTACGGTCAATGGGTTAACATCAATGGTCGCCGGGCGGAAGCCCTCCGCGACACCGGGGCCAGTGTAACGGCGGTCCGACGCCACCTCGTCACTCCAGACCAAATCTTGCCGAACATTCTTTGCCCTGTTCGATCAGCCGACAACTCCGAAAGCCTATGCCACATGGCCTGCGTCCCCTTCGAGTGGGGAGGAGTAACAGGGATGTTAAAAGTAACTGTCCGCGATGATGCCCCCGTGGACTGCCTCCTAGGAAACGACCTTGAAAGCTCTCCCTGGGCAGCTGTCGAACGGAGGGAGCACCTGGGGATGCTTGGCCTCCCCGAATGGGTCTGCGTCACGACCCAGTCCATGACCGCCCGCGCGGTCCCCAGCCCAGAAGAGCCCGAGTGGCCAGAACCTCCTCCCGCGCTCATCCCAGAGGAGGCCGCCCCAGAAGCCATTCCCTTGACCCAAACCGAAGAAGGACCCGACCAGCTTCGGGACGTCCCTGACCTGGCACAATGGCGGCAGGAGGGAGGCCCCACGCAGGAACAATTCCGGGCCGAGCAAAAAACCTGTCCTTCTCTCGAAGGACTCCGGCAGCAAGCCCTGGCCCAGAGCACCGGGGATACCTCGGGGGCCCACTGGATCTACTGGGACCAAGACCTGCTCTACAGCGAGCAGAAAATTGCAGAACTAGGGGCCAGTCGGGTGCTGGTGGTGCCCCTTCGCTTCCGAGACTTCCTCCTGAACTTAGCCCACGATGTCCCCCTTGCCGGACACCTGGGGCAGGATAAAACCTACGACCGCCTGGTGACCCATTTTTTCTGGCCCCACATGCGGAAGGATGTCACCAACCACTGCAAGGCCTGCCCCACCTGCCAGGCCAGCGGAAAAAGTGGCCGAAAAATCAAAGCACCATTACAACCCTTTCCTGTCGTCACCACCCCGTTTGAACGAGTGGGAATAGACATTGTGGGGCCCCTCGACCCTCGAACAGCCCAAGGACACCGGTTCATCCTGGTCCTTGTAGACCACGCCACCCGCTATCCCGAGGCCATCCCTCTTCGGACTGTGACGGCCCCCGTGGTGGGCCGGGCCCTGATGGGGATCTTCTCCCGGGTGGGGTTCCCCCGGGAGGTCGTCAGTGACAGGGGCACGAACTTTATCTCCAGATATATGAAGTCCCTCTGGCAGCAATGCGGGGTCACCTACAAATTCACGACCCCCTATCACCCGCAAGGAAACGGACTGGTCGAGAGATTCAACCGCACCCTCAAGGGGATGATTATGGGTCTAGAAGAACCCCTTCGACGCCAGTGGGACGTACTGCTTCCATGCCTCCTGTTTGCCTATCGGGAGGTCCCGCAGAAGTCCCTCGGCTTCAGCCCCTTTGAACTACTGTACGGGCACCCCGTCCGGGGCCCCCTCAGCCTAGTCAAGGAAGGTTGGGAGCAGCCTCCCCAGAAAACTCCCCCGGACATCTACCGGTATCTCCTGGCTCTCCGCAACCAGACCCGGCGAGTCCGAGACACCGCCAAAGCCAACCTCGAGGCCAGTCAGGAGGACATGAAGAGGTGGTACGATCAGCACACGTCCTCCATTGAGTTCGAACCTGGACAACAGGTCTGGGTGATGTCCCCGGTTGAGCCCTGTGCCCTCCAAGACAGATGGTCCGGGCCCTTCAAGGTA
The DNA here is from genome assembly GCF_964261635.1 of Lissotriton helveticus. Classification (NCBI taxonomy): domain Eukaryota; kingdom Metazoa; phylum Chordata; class Amphibia; order Caudata; family Salamandridae; genus Lissotriton; species Lissotriton helveticus. Next base: position 148,376,139 of record NC_136071.1, read on the forward strand.
ATCGAACGCAAGGGGCCCGTCACCTATTTAATCGACATGGAGACTGCCCGGAACCCCCTACGGGTCCTCCATGCCAACAGGCTCAAACCCCATTTTGTGCGATCCGAACTCAGCCTCCTGATGGCTACCGATACTGGGACAGAAGAAGACTCCGAACCCCTTCCGGACTTACTGAGGGCCCTCGAGCAGGATGGCTCAGTGGAAGGGGTCCAGCTCTCCGAGGCCCTGTCCCCGGAGCAACGCCAAGACTGCCAAACGCTCCTGAGGCAGTTCGCCTCCCTGTTCTCCCTCACCCCCGGAGTCACCCCCTGGTGCCTCCACGATGTGGACACCGGGGACAGCCCTCCTATTCGACACCGAGCATACCGCGTACCAGACCGGGTACGAGCCTGCATCCAGACCGAGGTGTCCAAGATGCTGACCCTAGGAGTGATCGAACCCTCAGACAGTCCCTGGGCGAGCCCAGTCGTCCTGGTTCCCAAGGCAGCTGCCCCGGGCGTTGCCCCTGAGCTCCGGTTCTGCGTGGACTATCGAGGGCTGAATGCAGTTACCCGGACCGACGCTCATCCCATCCCCCGGGCAGACGAGCTAATTGACCGGATGGGGGCCGCCCGCTACCTGAGCATCTTCGACCTAACAGCGGGCTACTGGCAGATCGGCCTCACCCCTAGGGCCCAAGAACGATCCGCCTTCTCTACCCCAGACGGGCACTACCACTTTAAAGTCATGCCCTTCGGCATGAAAAACGCCCCGGCAACATTCCAACGGCTGGTAAACCAGGTACTGGCGGGCCTGGAAGACTTCAGCGCCGCCTACCTGGACGACATTGCTGTGTACAGCCACCAGTGGACCGACCACCTCCGCCACCTGCGGGAGGTTCTACACGCCCTCCAGCAAGCCGGGCTCACCATCAAGGCCAGCAAGTGCCAAGTTGGCCAAGGGTCCGTGACCTACCTGGGACACCAAGTGGGAAGCGGGCTGGTGGCCCCTCTCCAACTCAAGATTGCTGCCATCCAGGCCTGGCAACCTCCTACGAGCCAAACGGAGGTCCGGGCCTTCCTGGGGCTCACCGGATACTACCGGCGGTTCGTGAAGGACTATGGCAGCATCGTGGGGCCCCTCACAGAGCTCACCTCCAAAAAGAGCCCCAAAACCGTCAACTGGACCCCGGACTGCCAATCAGCCTTCGAGAAGCTAAAGACCGCCATGTGCACGGCCCCCGTGCTCCAGGCTCCCGACTACAGCCGGGAATTCATTGTGCAGACGGACGCCTCCGATCATGGTGTGGGGGCCGTCCTCTCCCAACTCAACACCGAAGGGGTCGACCATCCGGTGGTCTTCATCAGCAGACGCCTCTTGCCCCGAGAACAGCGCTGGAGCACCATTGAGAGGGAGGCCTTCGCCGTAGTCTGGGCACTCAAGAAGCTCCGGCCATACCTCTTCGGCACCCACTTCCGGGTGCAAACAGACCACCGACCCCTGCAATGGCTGATGCAAATGCGGGGGGAGAACCCGAAGCTGTTGCGCTGGTCCATCTCCCTGCAGGGGATGGACTTCACGGTGGAACATCGTCCAGGCCAGGACCACGCCAACGCCGACGGCCTGTCACGCTTTTTCCGCCTCAGCGAGGAGAGTCCCCAGGAAGATGGCTGACTCTCCCCGCCTTCAGCTGGGGGGGACGCATGTTGGACAGGCCGCATGTTCGAGCTGTCCCCCCTCCCCGCAATGGGACCAGGACCCTGGCTCTCCCTGCATCCCCAGCCAGAGTCCACAAACGACCACCCGAAGTACCCTGCAATCCCTCCACTACAAGACACCAGCTCCGGACCCAGCTGGCCCGGGTCACCATCTACCCCACGACATCGACCCGGCCGCCATCTTGGGGCACTGCAGCACGAGGCCGCGTGGCCTCAACTCGACCCTAACCCCGGGCCCGGCCGGTCCCGACATCGAGGCCCCACCATCCTCCCAGGAGGCAGAGTGATCACTTGGCGAGTCAATGGGAGAAGGAATCGTCAACGGCTCTCCTCCGCCAGGTGTCGATCACCCCAGGCCGCCTGGGCGCTGGCTCCACCCCCCTGCTGGGTGTCTGGACTCCCTCATCCCGGACCTCCCGGCCCCCAGGCGCGAGGGTCCGGACATCAAAGGGGACCAGACCTATAACTGGGGCAGGGCCAGACCAGGAAGGCAGTTGTATCCTGGAGTCGAGAGACCCGAGAAGAACTCATCCGTGACTTGGCCTGCTGGCGCTGCCGCGGCCCTCTGCCTCGTGAAACCATCGTCTTGGCCTGCTGGCGCTGCCGCGGCCCTCTGCCTCGTGAAACCATCGTCTTGGCCTGCTGGCGCTGCCGCGGCCCTCTGCCTCGTGAAACCATCGTCTTGGCCTGCTGGCGCTGCCGCGGCCCTCTGCCTCGTGAAACCATCGTCTTGGCCTGCTGGCGCTGCCGCGGCCCTCTGCCTCGTGAAACCATCGACTTGGCCTGCTGGCGCTGCCGCGGCCCTCTGCTTTATGAGACTATCACCTTGGCCTGCTGGCGCTGCCGCGGCCCGATCCATAGACCCTCCAGCTCGAGGATTGTGAGCTCGCCTTTTACCACTACCTGTACCGATCCGGTACCAAGACTGTCCCGCTACCCCCTTTCCCTACAGAGACTAGAAGTGAGAGGACCCCCGGGTCCAAGTTATCCTGTATCGCTGATATCCTTGCCTTAAGAACCTTATATAAAGCCTTGAACTCGACTTGGTGTGGTGCCTGTTTGTGGGGAGGGAGGGTACTTGTCTGTACGATCGCCGGAGACGGTCCCCCTCGGGGATCTCTCCCTCGGTATCCGGCCGACCCTCAGGGTCCCCGTCTAACAATAACCCTTGGAGAGGTTATCCCAAAATAGTCCCCTTATTTTCCTAGTCTTATCTCCCTCTATACGTAATGTTATCTCGTATATCTTGTGAGGTTTGCTAACCCTGGTGTCTGCAGTTTCCACTTGAAGATATTCATTCGTGTCCACTGTCTCCAGATGATTCATAAGGACTTTGCGAGCTATGCTCACTTCTGCTGCGCTGTCTAGCATTGTCTGAGCCCACTCTCCGTTTTTCAGTTGTGTCCTCAGTATTCTCGGCATTGTTAACTACCTTGATACTGGCTACCTTCTTTTTTGGAAATTGTAATTTCTTTTTTAGTTGAGCAGGTTCCTTGTCTTTGGACTTGGCGTGCTCTTCTCTTTGTTCTGATCGTCCTCTTCTTTCCGATTTCTGCGAGGAAGTCTGAAAAGATTGAGAGGGACGCGTATCAATGTCTTGATATCTATCAGGTTTTTTTATATTATCCCTATTTCTAAGGTTATATCTTTTCCCAGAGGGGTCACTCTGGGGTGACCTGTGTCTTTGGTTCGGAGATTTCTCTCTTCGCCTAGGAGACCTTCCTCTGGACTGGAATTTCTTTTCTTTAGGATTGGATTGTTTGTTTCCATCCCAGTTCTTTTTTGGTGAATTATTATTAAAAAATATTTTTTCTGGACTTTCAGTCAGTTGCGGTTTTACTGGTATTCCACCTAAACTATCTCTACCTAGTTCCTCATAGGATTTTTCTATGATTCTGGCAATTTCAGCTGGTTGGTCTGCTATATCTGTCTCTTTTAACCTCTGGCGGATCGCCACGTTGGCTGCTTCACCTTTTATGTTGGCTAATAATATAGCCGAGACCTGCTTGAAGTCTTTCAGTAATTTCATACCAAGAGTTAAAGCGGGTTCCGGACCGTATTCGTCTTGAATTTGTTTTAGCACATCTGGTATCACCGAAATGGATGGAACACCGTGCGTTTTTGTGTAGATGGAAGCAAAGACTGTACCCCAAGTGTCACAGTCCTCTATGTGTGGTGCGATTCCCATTGGGAGACAGATAGTCAGAATCCTGTGTTTTTCTAGCGGGGTGGTGTCAGGAAACACCGCCTCTATTTGGGTAATTTTCTGTGCCAACCAGAATGGTATTTGTTCCCGTTTAGCTGGAACTTTACCTAGGCAGGATTGGATGTTCTGTGGTGTAATTTTATTTGTGTTCCCCTGGTGAGGGGTCAGCTGTGGAAGTTTAATCGCTGGCTGAATTGTTGAAGTCCGCATCACATACTGAACTAATTGTCTATGAATTTTTATTAATTGTTTTAGCTGTGTTAACAGCTCTGCTGCAGACATCCCATTGATGTCTGGATGTGGTGTGTATCCGGCTAGGACCGGCCACGTTGCTCCTGGTCTACCTAAAGGACCGAGCCTGGTGATGTGATTATTATGTTTTAGGGCGCCATCAAATAAGAGCAAATGCTCTTGGAATTTGAGTGGTACTTCCACCTCCTCGAAAGGAGTGTACTCATTAGGAGGTTCCTCTATTTTGTAATAGTGGAAGTACTTTGTTACAGCATTTGCTGCTGGAAAATGTATCCATGAATAATATACCTCTGTCTGCCGATATTCGTGTGCCTCAATTACGAATATGACTGTGCCACCTCTAGGTGTCAGTCCATTTTCTATAAGTTTCAAGGTTATAGATTTTCTTTTAATGACCGGGATGAGTATTATATCCGGGTCTGCATTTTGTAGTGCAGTATCAGCTTCTGCTATGTCAGCTGCTAATCTAACTGCCTCTCTTTCTTCATCACTGTCTGTCATTTTACTGACCGGATGGTTATTTTGTTTGTTTGCAGATCAGGTTTCTTATGGAAACAAAGATTAGATGCACAATATTTTGGAACTGTTTATCCTTCAACGTTGACTATACCAAGAACCATACATAGGAGTTCCCTCCTGCGAGGTCTGGCGGATATAACCTTTCACCCACTCCAGACGTCTTTGGAGTATTTGGGAAAAGGGGTCTGAGTGAGAAAGCACGACTGAGTTACTCTAAATGTCTTACGTTAGTTTTATCGCCCTTTCCAAACGCGTTGGGCGCCATGTAGTGTAGTTCCTATCTTCCCAATAGGCTCTGCGCATTGGAATAATACCTACAGCAGTAAAGGCCTAGGCCAGACGTTAACTAGGTCTACTACTGTCGATACTAGACTTAAAGTTTTGGGTTTGCCAGCGTAGCTCAGAGTTCACTAGAAACTTTCTCGAATGTTCAAGGAGGAATTAACTTCCCTGATTAGACAAGAAGGGATTTAGTTTCTGATAACCATAGAACATGACAACTTTGCTCTCCCCTAATCAAGAGTCAATCTCGAGAGTCGTGTGAACAAAAGGCAAATTATTTTACTCAGTCAGTACGTGCATTCTTAGTCTCATCAGAATGTAGAGAAAAGGAAGAGACGGGCGTGTTCAATAAAAAGGTGTTATTTATTGATCAGTCTCTTTTCTCATACAAGAGAAATGGATCGATATTATTGCAATACTTATAGCTAAGTAAAGTGCATACATTAAAAGCAATAGTATAAAATAATACTGTAAAAACATTGATATGGTTTCTAAGCCATAAGATGTTTTAAAATGAATAAAATATATTATATACACATATACATTTGACTAAACGTACTCAACTGGTGTTTCTAGATACGCCTACCCAGTGTACCTGACCTAAGTCTAATACGTGGGCGGGAATAGATAGTTACAGTTTAAGTTAAGTTTGTTTTTGCCAAGTGAATAACTAAAGAATTCTCTGTGAGGGGTTATTCAGTTCTGTACCTGGAATTTAGGATGAATGAGGAATGGTATCTCTCTCTCTGGTCTCGATATTCCAGGCTGCCTGCGAGGGCTACCCGGAAACGCCGGTGCTGGATTCTCGGCAGGAGAAAGCAGCGCGTCTCTCAGCGCGTCAGAAAGGCGGGGCTGCGCCAGCGGGGTCTGCTCTGCTCTTCGCTTCGGCAAGTATGGCTGCTCCGTCTCGTCACCACGCGTGTGTTTGCATATGGCAAGATCGGTAATATTTATACCTTTAAGGTGCCGAGATTGACGTAAGGATGGACATAGATACGTCAATAAAGATGTCATACGATTTGCTCGTTAGCACATTCTTTTACTAAAGTTCTCGGTGAAATCAAAACAATGGCCGCAGGGTTTTGCCCAGGTTGTCATAGGTTTGATTTGTTATGAGAACTCCGTATGCCTTATCAGGGGCTGGAGGAATATCGCTTGTCTAATTAGATCGCAAGTGTTATGACCTAATCAGATAACACGTTCCTGTGCCGTAGTGTGACTGCGTCAGATAACGGTATCTGCATCATGGGGGTTTTCTGCCTCATGGGCTGACTGCTAGTTAACTTGTTGGTTTGTTTAACTAGAATAGGGTCAGGAATAGGGGGATCGATTCAGGACCTATAGGAATACATGACAACTCGTGGTCAACGAATGGTGGTATAACTCCCAAACTGATCCAGCGTATGTGATCGAGCACGCAGCAATGGAGCAGACCTCCCTCCTTCACCTCCTATATAGCTTGGTACGCCTGGACTTTATGCCACTGGCAGGTAAAGTAGTAATAATGCTCTGGCGGGCACTAGTCCGACAGATGGGATGGCACGGTAAACTTACCCGGTCAACCCCACAATGGCAGGGTACATACCTCCGTCCGGTGGCCACTTTGGGTGGGTGCCAGGGTTGGAACCTGGTGAGGATGTCGACTCTTGGGGACGTGATGCAGGGCACCACCCTGAAATCCTATCAACAACTGCAAACAGAGTACAACCTACACAAAACACAATTTTACAAATATCTCTGTCTCCGCCATGCACTCACTCCCCTGATCCGCTCCCTTGAGACCCTTCCAGAATTTCACCCATTGGAAAGCTGTCTGTTGATGGGGAATTTAGGCCTTCACAAGATTAGATAGATCTATCAGACCCTAACGACACACACAGACAACGTTCGACAAGACGCAACAGGAGTGGCAGGTCGACATCACTGACTTAACTGACGATGACTGGGCCAAAGCCATCGCCAATCCGCGGGGTGCGGCGGTCTCTACTAGATACCGCCTGATACAGTTTAAATACCTACACAGGGCTTACTATACACAGACTAGACTCTGGGGGATGTGAGCGATTCCATTCCCCACATGTCTGCGGTGTGAGCGAGACGAGGAGATTTTTCTGCATACAGTTTGGGGATGCATTGTCTTGCAGCCTTTCTGGCGCAGAATTGGGTCCTGCATCCAGGAGGTGCTCGCGTGTGAACTCCCGATGGACCCAAGACTTTTCTTCTTACATAGCACGGACGACATAGGGGGAAACGTGTGTAAGCAGCACTTGCTGTTCTTGGCCCTTACTATAGCCAAGCGAGACATAGCACAATTATGGAAAGGGACATCTCCCCCGACGTAGGGTAAATGGAAGACCGAAATGGACAGATGTATGTGGGCCGAAATGGCAGTCTTCCTTGCTCGAGGTTGCTCTGTCAAACGTAGGAAAATCTGGACCAGTTGGGTGACATATTGAGGAATCAAGCACCTCCCCCTGCCGCCCACCGACCCCTGAATAAGCCAGTTCTTTCGGGGTTTTTTGTTATTGTATACTGTTTGGAATATCCTGTATAAGATGGCAATGAAGCTTTATAATCTTTTAACTAATATGCATGTTCTGAGATCTAGTACTGTCTGCATCTTGTTTGAGTTTTACCCCGGCATGTTGGGCAGGTATCAGATTCAGGTCAAAATGTTGGACTATCTGTGATTATATGTCATTTTCTCCTACAAGTCATTGTAGGGCTTTTGTCCATATATCTAACAAAAAAAAAAAAAATTGTTGTGAAAAAAAGAATGATTGTCTTATTCCTTTGGAACCAATGAGTCGTATTTTTTTTATAGACTATGATTACATTAGCTCTCCAGACATTTTTTATTCAGAGAAGTGGTTTTCAGTATCAAGGACGTCAAAGTATTGATCTGGACAGCAACTACATTGGCACCATACGACTATGAATGTGTTCTGGGAGCTTGATGTAGCTTGACCACTAGCATCCATCCTTTGCAGCTTTGATACTGCGCCAACACTCAACTCCCCACTTAACATTAATCTGACTGCTACTGTCAAACCAAGCCATTACACAAGGCACACTATGTGAAAGTGTTGGTGTAGAGGAGGAGCTTAGCGCGCACCCAAGATGGTTGCGTGAGCTTAGAGCTCCCGGACCTTCGCCACCTCCACCGGTCATCCTGCACTTTATCCTGATTCAGACGACGGGCTCTTGTGATTGAGACCTTGCTGATCATTTATCCGTTTCCTAACTGCGATTTGGCCCCCGGGAACCGAAGATATGGACTTTTGAACATTTTTGGCCTGCTCCATGGTACTGCCCCGGGCTTGCTTTTTCTGCCAGCCGGGTGGTAATTGAATAACAACGGCCCATGCGAGTCTCCCTTGCCCGGTCTTCTACTTTCAGTTTCGATTCTTATGGTCTGGCCTCATTGACTTTATCTTGGTCGCCTCGGTCACTTGCTTCTTTCTACTATCGCGTCATCGTTTGGCGATCCGGACTTTCACTGCTCTTTCATTAGTGGCTGGCCCTCAACCTATTCTCCGACTTGCTGCGGGCGCATCGAGTGTAGCCATTTTTACTAGGTCTCAGAATACCCTCCGGGGCGCACGACCTGAAATGGCCACTAAGCCCGAGTTGGAGAGGCGCAAGACCAGACCGGCGACTCGGGGAGGTCCTGTGCAGTCCAACGTTATGGATCGATATACCCTCACTAAGGGCTCTCCGAGTGGCATGACTAAACCCCCGGCCATCTTTGGGGATGATTCCCTGTTGGGTGAAGAACCGTCGTTGAAAGACGTCATGGGCGCCATTGCTGGGATGAAGGCCGCGCTGGGACAACAGTATGAGGCCCTGACCCACAAGCTGGACACGGTTGCTATAGATGTTACCCTGATCAGGGCGGACCTCGCAAAGACTAACGAGAAGGTCAAATCCCTTGACCTGAAGACATCTAGTCTTGTCGCCGATGTCTCTGAATTGCAGACGGAGGTCGGTAATTTGAGATCCGCCCGTGACTACCTCTCTCGACGCTTGGACGATTTTGAAGGCCGTGCACGACGGAACAACGTCCGGTTGGTCGGTGTCCCGGAGAAGACGGAATCGTCGGCGGTGGACCTCCTGGTAGAAGACCTAGTCCTGAATCATTTAGCGCCCAAGGGCCTGAGCAAGTTTTTTGCAGTGGAACGGGCCCACCGAATCCCGGGAGGCCCGCCCAAGCTGGGAGCTTCTCCGCGCCCCATCATTGCGCGGATCTTTAACTTTCGCGATAGGGATGCGATCCTGCAGGCTTCCCGCACATCGGGCCCTACGGAATATGAGAACGCCGCGGTCAGCTTCTACCCGGACTTCACCCAACAGGTTCAGAAGCAGCGACTGGGATTTCAGGGGGTGAAGAAGAGACTGAGAGACAGAGACATCAAATACGCCATGCTTTTCCCGGCTCGATTGCGTGTGGTCCACAATGATAGAACATTTTTCTTAGACCATCCTGGAGCGGCTAGTGATTGGTTGGACTTGTTGCCCCCGGGACGAGGACAATTTGACTCTTCGGAACACTCCGGTGGAGCGGAGGGCGGCCCGATGGAGCAGGAATAGGGAGTGAATCGGCTCCTGGACCAACGTATTGACTTTCAGCAGTGGTTTGATGCTATGCTACTATTGTTCGCTATTGTGTTGTCTTAATGGGGTGTGGGTGGGGGTCGGGTGCATCTTCCTCCTCTGGGGTTCTTTTCGTAGATTAGTTGTATGTTAGGGCGACAGGCACACTGCAAGTTGGGGTGGCTTCTGAGTCTTATGCAGGGGTGCGGGGTGGGGGGTATGATGTTGCTTTGGGGGGTTAGGGGGTTTAGGTTTGTGTTTTTCTGTTTTTCTGTTTTACTCAAGGCGTAGTGCTGATGGTCTTCTGTGTTGCAGTGTCGCGGCTGGTGTGGGGAGGGACCTGGGGCGGATTCTGGGATGGGGGATAGGGGACTAGGCATACTGTGTTGGAACGTAAATGGGTTGGGAGATAGAATTAAACGGGGGTGGTTTTACAGCTGCTACGACGCTTGTCTCCTGATGGGGTTTTGCTTCAAGAAACGCACTTGCTTGGAAATACGTGCCACGCCATGAATAGGCGTGGCTACCGTCTCATGGCACACTCAGGTTTCACTTCTGGCTCCAGAGGGGTGGGCATTCTGGTTCGGACCTCCCTCCCTCTTGCCATTGACGACATCATACTTGATGATAGGGGGCGTTATGCCGCCATTGTAGGGCGCTGGGAGGGGAGGGTAATTACTTTGCTCTCGGTCTACATACCCCCAGGCCTTCAAACTACGACCTATGCTGACCTGGGAAAAGTGATCCTGGGAGTCCCCGAGGGTTTGCTTGTAGTAGGGGGGGATTTCAACTCTGTAGTGTCTGGGACATATGATCGTTACCCTCCCCGTGTACTCGTTAAGTCCCAATCCTGGCTGGGGGACTTCCTGGAGGCGCTGGGGCTGACCGATTGCTGGCGCTTGCATCATCCTGGGCAACAACAGTATACCTTTCACTCCGGGGCCCATGGCAGCCTTTCGAGATTGGATTATGTTTTGATGCCCTCCTCCCAGGCTTCCCTCGTAGGGGAGGTGAAACATCTTGCCAGGGGTATTTCTGATCACTCCCCACTATGGTTGGTTGTGAACGCACGTCTGGGATCGGAAGGTCGGGTTGCCCCGATTAATCCATGGTACCTCCGTGATCCTAAGATTAAAGTGGAACTACTTAAGGCAATCGATCATTATTTTGCTGAAAATGTGGGTTCAGTGTCCTCTTCTGTCTCCTTGTGGGAGGCGTATAAAACTGTCATTCGGGGACAAGCCTTCTCATCGATTGGTAATGTTAAGAGGTGTAGGCGGGAGGAGGTTGTCCGTCTTGAGACTGAACTTACCATCCTCGAGGGAGAGTTGGAATCTGGGGCCTCCCCTGAGAAGCTGCACTTGTTGGACCTAAAACAGCATGAATATAGAGCACTAGTGACTGACGCAGCGAAGGAGATGGGTCGTGAACAGCAGGGGCGTTTGTATGATGTGGGGGATAAGGCTGGTAAATTGCTTGCTTGGTTGGATAGGAGAGAATGCGCGAGTCGAGTTGTCCCTGTCATAGTTGATGTGAATGGTGAAGGTATCACTGACCCTGCTGGGATCGTTGCGCGGTTCGCTGATTATTTTCGGGTAGTGTACTCCCCTGTGTCCGATAGACCTGAGCAGGACTCCCACTTGCTTCTACGCGATATCTCGCTGCCATGCTTGTCTGACCCGGAGCGGGCCCTGCTGGAGGCTCCGCCCACGGTTGATGAAATTGCGACCGCTATCCGTTCGATTCGCTCCGGGAAGGCCTCGGGACCTAATGGACTCCCCATTGAGCTTTACAAGCTCCGTCCGGACACACTGGCGCCGTATCTGCGATCGATGTTCTTGGAATCACTGGAGAAAGGGTCTCTTCCCCCTGATCAGAGATTGGCCTCCATAGTGGTTATCCATAAGGAGGGAAAGCCGCGTGACCGCTGTGAATCTTTTAGACCTATTTCCGTGATCAATGCTGAACCCAAGATTCTGGCCAAAGTTCTTGCTACTCGTTTGGTGTCTGTTATAGGCGATCTTGTTCACCCGGACCAGTCTGGCTTTATACCACATCGCAATACGGCACTTAATCTTCGGCGCCTGCATGGAGTCCTTGCGCGAGCGGGGACTCTGCGGGAGTCGGCCATTTTGGTATCTCTAGACGCCACTATGGCGTTTGATACGCTTGAATGGCCTTATCTTTGGGCGGTCCTTTCTAAATTCGGTTTTGGGCCCACCTTTGTCCGTTGGGTGCAGCTGCTTTATGCTGACCCGTTAGCCCAGGTAATGGTGAATGGGCGTGTCTCGACCTCCTTTGCGCTTGGTAGGGGTACGCGCCAGGGCTGTCCTCTGTCCCCACTTTTGTTTGCCCTTGCTTTAGAGCCACTGGCGGCTTGGTTGAGATGGGAACCATCCTTGAAAAGTATTAGATGGTCTCCGGACTTTGAAGACCGTATATCTCTGTATGCAGATGATATACTCTTGTACCTTACGTCACCCCGGAAGTCGTTGGTCGTCCTTTTCGACGTTTTGACTTCTTTCCGTAAAAATTCCGGTCTAGTCATCAATTGGTCAAAGTCTTGCGTCTATGTTCTCTCCGGCGATGTTCCCCTACTGCCACGTGGATGTCCTATTTCGGTGGTGCTTGAGGGATTCAAATATCTGGGAATCTTTATTACCCTGGACCCCACGCTTCGTTACGAGCGCAATTTGTTGCCCCCCCTCCGACGCCTTCGGGCAGATATAGAGGCATGGAGCAGACTCCCTCTCTCTCCTCTGAGACGAGCAGCATTGTTTAAGATGATGTCGCTCCCCCGATTTCTTTATGCGCTTCAGAACACGCTTGACGTAGTACCAGCTAGTTATTTCCGGGAGATTGAAAGTCTACAGCGACAATTGATATGGGGGGGCCGTTCTCGTATTGCCCTTTCGAAGCTCACGCTCCCTTGGTACAATGGCGGCATTGCACTCCCGGACATCCGTCGCTATTATTGGGCCTCTCAATTAGGGGCCATCAATCACGGCACCTATGATCATTCACTAAACCCGGCCTTTGCGATGGATAAATGGTTGCTACCCGGTGGCGATTACAATAGGGCTTTATATGCGAAGTCGGCCGGCGGATCTCTTACGGGCCCCACTAAAACAGCGGTGCAGGTGTGGTATCGGGCTACGGCGGCCACGGGATGGACTGACAGGCCGACCCGGGCTACTCCTCTCTATGCTTCGGATAAACTTGGCTCCCTTTGGCAGTCGAAGGGATTTGATCGGTGGGACATGATTGGGATCAGCAGGGTCGATGATGTGTGGATCAAGGGCAGGGTCAAGACGTTTGAAGAATTGAAAGTTGAGTATGGGCTGAATGATAAGGAATCCTTTCGGTATGCGCAAGTCCGGCACGCAATCTTGTCTGTTTTTCCCCTAGGCTCGGACGTGCCGGAAGCATCCCCGCTTGAAGATCGGATACTGGATGGGCATGTCCCTGATAGCACAATCTCGCTCATTTATAAAAAGCTGATTAATACCAGGATTGATCTACTGGATGGTCTCCGGGGGTTGTGGACCAGTGATGGTCTGGAGCTCGATGATGAAGACTGGCAGGCCGCGATCTCTTCCCCTAAAGAGGTGGCTATCCCGGCACGCCTTCGGTTTGTCCAACTCAAAATTCTGCATAGGGTGTATGTGACTGGTCCGCGTCTGGTGCGAATGGGGTTCTCGGCGGATGGATTGTGCAGGCGTAACTGCGGTATGGTGGCCACATTTCTCCATATTATTTGGGAATGTCCTGCTGTGCTGCGCTATTGGAATCGTGTGCATGCTGTAATGAGTGAGGTCACGGGTGTGCGGTTAATCCCCGAAGCGCGGAGATGCTTGTTGAATGTCTGGGAGCCGAATGACTACAACCAGGCGCAGCTTCGATGGGCGACCTTGGGTAACATGATTGCCAAGCGTGACATTGCCCAGCTATGGGGCGCCCAGAGGCCTCCGACAGTCCTGGTGTGGAAACAAAACATGGATTGGTGCATGTTTCGAGAAAAAACGGTTTATGTTTCCCGTGGCAAACCTGGCAAATGGGGGAAAATTTGGTCTCAGTGGAACACGTACCGTGGAGATATATGTGCTCCCCCCATGTCGGAATGTGATACTGACTTGTCTTTCTCCCACCCTGATGTTTCCTCCGCAGGAATATAGATGTTTTGTGTACTTCTGGTCTCCTCTCCCCCCCTCCCCCCCGACTTATTGTTTGCTATATCTGATTTACTTCTGTAACCCCCCCATGGGCCACATGGTGACACATTCTATTGTAATGCCTTGTCTTGTTTTGTTTCTTTGTTTCTTGTTTTAAAATTCAATAAAAAGTTAAAAAAAAAAAAAAGAAAGTGTTGGTGTAGCGTGCAGCGGGCTGGAAAGCACCGACTGAACTATAAAGTGGCTGTGGTCTGGAGACCAAGCCAACACTGGACCCACATCAAACAAAAGACACCTTTGCTCAGGCAGATGTCCGACGCAGAAGCTGCTGAGCAGCAAATGGCCAATCTTTGTCAACCACAACATCAATTGTTTCTATTCCTCACTTTGATAGACTGCTTCTCATTACCCTGAGGAGGACTCAAGGGGACAGTCTACGTCAATGCACACTCTACTTCAATATGGACTCTTCGTTCACTACTTCGCACCATAGGTTGATGAACTACCTTAGTTTAGGCTGCTGGACAGCACAGAGCAGGGTGCTTATCCTCATCTATGTTTAAGAAAGTACTTTAACGTTCAATTCTGGATCAACATCATAGTGTGGTGCATCTGTACTATTTTGGGTTGCAAAGGAGAACTGTTGCATGTCTTGTACTAGAAAATATTTCTCTGACATGTTCTTCTATTTCACCCCTCAACGTATTACTTAAAAATTCTCTGACTTTACATTAACATTTTTGCACCAATTTACTACTTTGCCTACTCTGTTTTTCAGGTTTCTACTTCTGTAGTTTCTGCCATATTTTAATGTCCTCGGTAGGAGGAGTAAAGCAATCCAGATTTTAAAAAAGAGATAGTCATCCCACGCTGGGTTTGCACTCCGATATTGTTAACTTAAGTGGTTTCGTCTTTACTACTACTTGATGTGGCAACATTAATTAATTTGTGTTTGGTTATTTTCGTACAGTTGAATCACCCGTTGAGGCTGTTATCTTCAATGTAATATACAGTTATAGACTTGACTGGTAAATGCATCTGTCAAATTCTACGTCAATGCACACTCTACTTCAATATGGACTCTTCGTTCACTACTTCGCACCATAGGTTGATGAACTACCTTAGTTTAGGCTGCTGGACAGCACAGAGCAGGGTGCTTATCCTCATCTATGTTTAAGAAAGTACTTTAACGTTCAATTCTGGATCAACATCATAGTGTGGTGCATCTGTACTATTTTGGGTTGCAAAGGAGAACTGTTGCATGTCTTGTACTAGAAAATATTTCTCTGACATGTTCTTCTATTTCACCCCTCAACGTATTACTTAAAAATTCTCTGACTTTACATTAACATTTTTGCACCAATTTACTACTTTGCCTACTCTGTTTTTCAGGTTTCTACTTCTGTAGTTTCTGCCATATTTTAATGTCCTCGGTAGGAGGAGTAAAGCAATCCAGATTTTAAAAAAGAGATAGTCATCCCACGCTGGGTTTGCACTCCGATATTGTTAACTTAAGTGGTTTCGTCTTTACTACTACTTGATGTGGCAACATTAATTAATTTGTGTTTGGTTATTTTCGTACAGTTGAATCACCCGTTGAGGCTGTTATCTTCAATGTAATATACAGTTATAGACTTGACTGGTAAATGCATCTGTCAAATTCTAAAATTCTCTGTTCAGAGACCTAGAAGACTTCTATGTATTTTGGAACGCTTAGCCTGCTATGGATCATTTCTATTAATCTAGTTCACCTCTCAATTATTGCATTCAGACAGTGAAGTTATTACTCCTTTGAAACCAGATACTGGACTTGAAATAAGGAAAATGATCCTATTCCACCCCCTTGACCATATCAGGCATAAATCCTCATACACAAGCATTTATTTACTGTTTGGGAAATTTATGTTCCTGGGACCAATACCAGGCTGCTGAAGGACCGGGTGGATTGCCATCTTGATATAGGGCTGGGAGTGATGTTGTGGTTACGCCGAGACATGCAACTTTAAAATAATGGGACAGAATTTCAAGAAATAAGGAAAGTGAAGGCATAACCAATGTATAGCTAGATTGGAATATTAGGGGGGAAACAACAACAACTTCCTGCAGTGTACAGATTCTGAGAAGCTGTGGGTGCACTTTGAGGGGACAAATTAACAAATATTTGAACTGGATTCCAAACAGGCCCTCATCAATATGGTAAATTATGGGTGTTTCAATTACAGAAAGGGTTAAACTGCATGGTACTCAGAAATGATGCCCAACCTTCTTTAAATCAGAGATCCTGTGCAGCATAGCTAACACCATTGGCACAGCCAATAAGTCCCAAAGGTGAGACCTAATGCTAGCTGAAACTAGTTACCTGCTTCCGCCCCGTGATGCCATCACTAATTAAACACAGGTACACCGATGAGAAGAGCCGGTGATGCTGAAATTGTAAAACAGCAGTGCTAAGTCTACCATATACAGTGTGCTGCAGGACCATCTTATGTTTAGTTCGTGGGCGAGCCCACTATGTGACAGAGAGGAGGGATGACCCCACGATCAACCCTCCAACCACCTTCCACATGGTCCAGGCCATGATGTAGGGAAGCGAGTCAATAAAGGGGCCCGAGGTAGACGCCTTGGGGTCATACAAACTATCCACTGGTGTGTCTTATTACCTCCGGCCACATCCCCAGTTCTGTCCATCATTGTTGTGTTTGCAATTACCGCTCTAAGTGTACTGGGGATGCTCAGACGTGAGTCCCAGGCACTCCACACCACTGGAATCAAG
Source organism: Lissotriton helveticus (assembly GCF_964261635.1). NCBI lineage: Eukaryota > Metazoa > Chordata > Amphibia > Caudata > Salamandridae > Lissotriton > Lissotriton helveticus. The sequence continues at coordinate 148,392,633 of NC_136071.1, forward strand.
CTAGCCGGGCTGATGAGGTGTTACCTCGAAACCGGGCCGGTCCTCGGATGCTTGTTTCCGTTCTGGGAAGGACATGGCTTTTGTAGTTCGGACTGGACTGTTCCCATGGGGCACAGGGTCAGTGCTGATTTGCATATCGCCATTGTCTAACCCAGGGTGGTGTGGAGTGGAAAAACGATGGATTTGGGCCCAGATCTTTGGACTGGGGTGAATGTGTGACATTGATCCACATTCTGTCCATCATTGTTGTGTTAGCAATTACCGCTCTAAGTGTACTGGGGATGCTCAGACGTGAGTCCCAGGCACTCCACACCACTGGAATCAAGCTAGCCGGGCTGATGAGAGGTGTTACCTCGAAACCGGGCCGGTCCTCGGATGCTTGTTTCCGTTCTGGGAAGGACATGGCTTTTGTAGTTCGGACTGGACTGTTCCCATGGGGCACAGGGTCAGTGCTGATTTGCATATCGCCATTGTCTAACCCAGGGTGGTGTGGAGTGGAAAAACAATGGATTTGGGCACAGATCTTTGGACTGGGGTGAATGTGTGACATTGATCCACATTCTGTCCATCATTGTTGTGTTTGCAATTACCGCTCTAAGTGTACTGGGGATGCTCAGACGTGAGTCCCAGGCACTCCACACCACTGGAATCAAGCTAGCCGGGTTGATGAGAAGTGTTACCTCGAAACCGGGCCGGTCCTCGGGTGCTTGTTTCCGTTCTGAGAAGGACATGGCTTTTGTAGTTCGGACTGGACTGTTCCCATGGGGCACAGGGTCAGTGCTGATTTGCATATCGCCATTGTCTAACCCAGGGTGGTGTGGAGTGGAAAAACGATGGATTTGGGCCCAGATCTTTGGACTGGGGTGAATGTGTGACATTGATCCACATTCTGTCCATCATTGTTGTGTTTGCAATTACCGCTCTAAGTGTACTGGGGATGCTCAGACGTGAGTCCCAGGCACTCCACACCACTGGAATCAAGCTAGCCGGGCTGATGAGGTGTTACCTCGAAACCGGGCCGGTCCTGGGATGCTTGTTTCCGTTCTGGGAAGGACATGGCTTTTGTAGTTCGGACTGGACTGTTCCCATGGGGCACAGGGTGAGTGCTGATTTGCATATCGCCATTGTCTAACCCAGGGTGGTGTGGAGTGGAAAAACGATAGATTTGGGCCCAGATCTTTGGACTGGGGTGAATGTGTGACATTGATCCACATTCTGTCCATCATTGTTGTGTTTGCAATTACCGCTCTAAGTGTACTGGGGATGCTCAGACGTGAGTCCCAGGCACTCCACACCACTGGAATCAAGCTAGCCGGGCTGATGAGAGGTGTTACCTCGAAACCGGGCCGGTCCTCGGATGCTTGTTTCCGTTCTGGGAAGGACATGGCTTTTGTAGTTCGGACTGGACTGTTCCCATGGGGCACAGGGTCAGTGCTGATTTGCATATCGCCATTGTCTAACCCAGGGTGGTGTGGAGTGGAAAAACGATGGATTTGGGCCCAGATCTTTGGACTGGGGTGAATGTGTGACATTGATCCACATTCTGTCCATCATTGTTGTGTTTGCAATTAGCCTCACCGACACGCACACCACGTAACAGACCACACAGGGAAACAACTTTTTATACAAAGCATTTTGAAAACATTTACTGCATATAGCTGCCTCAGCATTTAAGAAGAGAAACGTTTAATGGAAACCCACTGCCCTAACCACTACACCACGGCTTTGATTTGGTGAGGGTGATCACACTGCATGGGTGAAAGCCCGTTGCTTTTAAAGGGACACCACTGCCTTCAACGTGGAAGCAGTTGTGCCGAGAGATGTTTTCCTTTTCAGTAAATGATGGTCCTTAAACCTAAATCAGTCCAGAGGGAGAGTTTGTGTTTTCATCTTTTATGAGCACAGTCGACTGCTGTGCCTGAATTGTGGGGTTTAGTCAAAAAGAAGACACCTCAGCCCTGGAATTATATGGAAATTAACAGATTCCACCAGCACATATTATTAAAACTCTGACTTTTCAATAAAGGCAGGGGGTAATTTGTGTGGCGGCATTCAAACAAGGGGTGGTACTAGGCTATTACCATCTCACTCTGGCAAACAGGCTGGCACCCACTAGAAAAATGATGTGAAAAGACACCAGCAATTATAGCACCAGAGATTATTGGTTAGCAGCATCCTCGCGTGATAGTCAGCAGTATGATTGACACTGAATACTTTGGGGAAACTCCTCCTGAAAAGTCAAAAGAATATATAAGCATTGCTATAGAAAATAATCATACTCAAATACATTAATTAAAGTGAGCAAAATGAGAGAGTCGCGTTTAGGGAACATCTACCAAGCTTGACTGTGGTCTTAGATTTTTTCAGAAGGGATTCATGGGAGATCTATTTGATGCATGTACATTGCATGACCAAGTAAGTATAAAAAAGCCCAGAAGAGTCCAACAAGTGGGCAGCAATTTAAGGAAACAAAATCATGTGTTTAAGGATTGAAAAACATGTTTGTTTGCTTCCAGATAAAATAACTATTTAAGTCAACCATTCAGCAACACTTTCAGTCTCCAAGCAAACACTTGTATAATATTGTAAAGTGGTGCAAAAAGTTACTGGAGAAGTGTAATCTTGAGCCCATCTGAAATATCATAGGAGTGCATCATATTAATTCGTAGTCAACACTCGAATATATTCTGTGTAATTAACGTTACTTAAGGGAGTGGAGTATTGCATATTTAAAGTATTCCACATAACATACATGGGTATAGCACGGTATTAATAAATGTTTATGTGAGACTTGCATATTAATGTGACAGGATAAGTTAACATAAATGCAAAAGTTACTACTTGTGTAACGATATATCTGTAAGAGACATTAGTTAGTATTAGATTCCTTACCTTAGAATATCCCCAGGCGTCAGACTGGATCCGGAAACTTTTGCGTAGCAGTACCCTTGCGCGTCGGTAGGCGTCGTCTGCGGCTCCGCGTCCGTCGTCGGCGCCGTGATGACGTCGTCGTAGTACTGAGACGCCGCCTCCGCGTGCTGACGTCAGTTCTTAGACACAGCTTTTCCGCGCCTGAAACGCAGAGCCATGTTAAAAACCAACACTGGTGCCATTGAAACTAGGGCCCTGAAAGGGGGTAACCCTAACCCTAGATATCGGTTCGCAGAACGGGGAGGATGGGTGGGTCGGTAAGGAATCTAATACTAACTAATGTCTCTTACAGATATATCGTTACACAAGTAGTAACTTGTGCATCAGAAAGAAACATGTTAGTATTAGATTCCTTACCTTAGAATAGATACCCCAGCAATACCAACCCCGGCGGTGGGTCTGCGAACCAATAATGACACCAGAAAGTCCTGGAGGACAGAACGGTCAAAGAAGCCATCCCTCCGGACTTGGCTGTCGAGGCAGTAGTGTCTTGCAAACGTGTGCAGCGATGCCCACGTAGCTGCCTGACAGAGGTCTTGTAAGGGCACTCCCCGGCCCAGGGCAGTTGTAGTCGCCGTGGCTCGGGTGGAGTGAGCCCGTAAGCCAACAGGGGGCTCCTTTCTAGCTAAGGAGTAGCATGCCTGGATACACAAGATGATCCACCGGGAGATGGTCCTCTTGTGCACCGCTTTCCCCTTCTTAGCGCCCACGTAACCAACAAAGAGTTGGTCATCCACCCGGAACTGGCGTGTGCGATCCAAGTAAAATGAGAGCGCACGTTTTGGGTCCAGACGGTGGAGCCGCTCTTCCTCTTTAGAGGGATGCGGTGGCGGGAAGAAGGTTGGCAAGGTGATAGACTGCCTGATGTGGAAGGCCGTGACGTGGGCAGGAAAGATGGCTTAGTACGCAACACCACTTTGTCCGGATGGACAGAAAGGAAAGGTGGAGTACAAGAAAGGGCCTGGAGCTCACTCACTCTCCTGGCAGAGGTGATGGCAACCAGGAAAGCAGTCTTCAGAGTAAGAAGGCGGAGAGGACAGTTGTGAAGTGGCTCAAAAGGAGCGCACATCAGAAACGTAAGAACCAGGTTCAAGTCCCACTGAGGCATCACAAACGGAACAGGAGGGAATGTGTGTGTGAGGCCTTTTAGAAATCTACTTACAATAGGGGACTTGAACAAAGAAGGTTGATCAGGCAGCCTCAGAAAGGCTGAAAGGGCAGAAAGGTAGCCCTTGATAATGCCCAGAGCAGAGCCCTGCTGGGCAAGAGAAAGAAGGAAGAGAAGAACCTCAGAGAGAGGGGCAGCAAGAGGATCCACAGCCTTTGCTGTGCACCATGCCACAAATCTGTTCCACCTGCAGGCGTATACCAACTTTGTGGAGGGACGCCTGGCTGCCAGAATGACGTTACAGACTTCAGGAGGCAAGTCAAATGGCCTCAACTGTCGCCGCTCAATCTCCAAGCATGGAGGTGGAGACTGGACAGGTTCGGGTGGAGGACCGTCCCCTGCTGCTGTGACAGAAGGTCCTCCTGAAGAGGCAGACGAACCGGGGGATCGACTGACATACTGAGTAGCTCTGGATACCAGTACCTTCGTGCCCAGTCCGGTGCCACAAGGATGACTTGGGCCCGGTCGCGCTTGATCTTCTTCAGCACTCTGGGCAGAAGTGGTATAGGCGGAAAGGCGCACAACAGACCGCAACTCCACCCGCGACGAAAAGCGTCTCCGAGCGAGTGCCGCCTTGGAAATTCCAAAGCGCAGAACTGATGAGACTGCGCCTTCTCTTCGGTGGCGAATAGATCTAACCAAGGCTCTCCCCATTGCTGAAAGAGGCCTTGCGCCACGCCCGAGTTCAGATGCCATTCGTGATCCATCATGCACCGACGGCTGAGCTCGTCCGCCCTGGCGTTCAGAGAACTTGCCAGGTGTTGAGCCACCAGGGTCACGCCCTGGCGTTCCAGCCATTGCCAGAGGCGCAGAGCCTCCTGGCAAAGGGTCCACGACCCCACCCCGCCCTGTTTGTTGCAGTACCACATGGCGGTGGTGTTGTCCGTGAACACCTGCACTACACTCCCCCGGACGGAGGGGAGGAATGCCTTCAGTGCCAGACGAATCGCCCGTAACTCCAACAGGTTGATGTGGAGCCGGGCCTCCGCCGGAGACCAGAGGCCTCTGATCTCCGCCTCTCCATGTGGCCACCCCAGCCCTGGAGGGACGCGTCCGTCACAACTATGTGCTCCGGTTGGGGAAGGGAGAGGGATCTGCCGCTGACCCAAGCGCGGACTGTGAGCCACCACTGCAGCTGTCTCGCAGTGCCCTCCGAGATCAGGACGTGGTCGGACAGGTTGCCCTGATGCTGGGCCCACTGAAACTTCAGGTCCCACTGCAGAGTCCGCATCTGCCACCTGGCGTGATGCACCAGTAGGATGCAGGAGGCCATCAGCCCCAGAAGCCGCAGCGTCAATCTGACCGAGAACCGGGATAACGGCTGAAAGATGGGAATTAGAGCCTGAATATCCCGGACCCGCTGTTCGGGTGGATAAACCCGAAACCGCGCCGAGTCGAGAACCGCTCCGATGAAAAGGAGCTTCTGAGAGGGGCACAGGTGTGACTTCGGCACATTGATGGAGAACCCCAGCCGGTGCAGGAGATCTGCCGTAGTCTGGAGGTGGCTGACGACTGTCAGGGGCGAGCCCGCCTTCAACAACCAGTCGTCGAGGTAGGGGGAAGACTGAAACCCCTAACCTGCGCAGATGAGCTGCGACCACCGCCATCACCTTTGTGAACACCCATGGGGCGCTGGTAAGGCCGAAGGGAAGCACGGTATACTGAAAGTGCTCGTGGCCAACCGTGAACCGCAGGTAGCGCCGGTGGGACGGCTGGACGGGGATGTGGAAATAAGCGTCCTGCAAGTCCAACGCTACCATCCAGTCTCCTGGGTCCAGGGCAGCTAGGACCTGAGCCATTGTCAGCATTTTGAACTTCTCCTTCCGGAGGAAGCCGTTGACGTTCCTTAGGTCCAAGACAGGGCGTAGGCCCCCTTTGCCCTTCTTGGGTACCAGAAAGTAGTGGGAGTAGCAACCACACCCTACTTCTGGCCCAGGAACGCGCTTGATGGCCCCCTTGGCCAAGAGGGCCTTAACTTCCTCCTGCAGAAGTTGCAAATGATCCCCCGATACACGGTGGTTCTGCGGTGGCATGGCTGGAGGAGTCGCCTCGAAGGGGAGGGAGTAGCCCCTTCGGACGATTTGCAGCACCCACCTGTCCGAAGTGACAGTGCGCCAGTGGAGGTGGTGATGGCGAACCCTGCCCCCCACTGGCGTCACATGGGCCTGAAAGCACGGACTAGGAGGATTTTGAGGCGGATGCTGCGGGGGAAGGTGTGGACTGACCTCGCCGTTGTCCCCGACCGCCGGGACGGCGGTTCCCACGCCCGCCTCCGCGTTGGGTATTACCTTGCGGAGCGTGGCTGGCAGCACGTGTGGGTACACCCCTTCCGTGGCCATGAAAGGAGTGAAAGGCAGCTGATTGCTGTCGCGGGGCCGAGAGGCCCAAGGACTTGGCCGTAGCCCTGGAGTCCTTAAAGCGCTCAAGCGCATGGTCTGCCTTGTCGCCAAAGAGGTGACGGCCATCAAACGGCATGTCCATCAGTGTGTTTGGGGCATCGGCCGAAAAGTTGGCGGACCTCAACCAGGCGTGGCGTCTGACCGCCACCGTCGTTGCCATCGCTCTACCTAGTGAGTCGGTGGTATCCAGCCCACACCGGATAGAATATTTGGGTGCATCCCGGCCCTCCACCAGGGCTTGGCCGAGTTTGGCCCGTACCTCCAACGGACACTCTGGCAGCACTTCTGCAACCGTATCCCACAGAGAGTGGGTGTAGCGGCCCAAGAGGCATGCGGTATTGGAAGACCGCAGTCCCAGACTAAGGGACAAGAAGATCTTTTTACCATACTGCTCGTACCTCTTGGATTCCCTGTCCGGCGGCGCCGACGGGAATGCGGTCTGGGAATTGGAGGCCTGGATGACCAGGCTCTCGGGGGTGGGATGGGTGGACAGGAAACATGGGTCGCCCGGGGCTGGGCGGTGGCGTCTGGCCACGTTCCTATCTACGGGCGAACCCGTAGCGGGCTTGGACCAAGTGCCCAGAAGAACGTCGGTCAAGGCCTCATTAAAGGGCAGCAGAGGCTCGGCCGAGCTTGACTGCGGTTTAAGGACCTCAGTGAGGAGATTAGTCCTCACGGCCGCGACGGGGAGCTCAAGGCCCAAGGCCTTGGCAGCCCTCAACACCACACTGTAGGTTGCCCCCTCCTCCGAAGCCACGGTAGGAGGGGAGACAAAACCAGTGTCTCGAGAGGTGTCCAGGCCACTGGCCTCCCCAAGGTCTCCTGTCCAGTCCTCATGAGACTGACACTCTCGGGTCAGAGGGTCCTCAAAACCCTCCCAATCCCCTTCATCACCCATCTCCTGATACTCGGGGTTCTCAACCAATGGGGCCTGTTCATAGAAGTGAAACTCCCCAAACGACGTCTGGAGCGGCGCCCATCGGGGTCGTCCCGACGTCGGAACAGGAACGAAGGAGGAATCGGGGACGGCGGCGACACCTGATGGTCCGACGCCGGGGAGGTCGTAAGGTCCACCGGCGACGAACCAGATCCCGAAGAAGGTCTAGCGGGGTCCCGCGGCGCCGGGCCCGAAGGCGCCGGGACCGCTGGACCCTGCGGCGCCGGGCCCGAAGGCACTGGCGGCGTCGGGATTGTGGGGCCCTGCGGCGTCGGGGCAGAAGCACCCGACGGCGTCGGGGCCGAAGCCCCCGACCCGCTAGAGGCCCCAGACGGGTCCGCTGGGCCCAAAGGCGCCGCAGAGCCTGTCGGAGGAGAGAGTTTCCTCATGGCCATGAGACAGCGCTCGATCTCCGGCGTCACGTTTAGCCCAGGGACCGGAGGGTGTGGAGCTGGACACGACGCCTGCGACTCCGACGGAGCCGCGTGGGTGGTGTCACCCGAACCCCCGGCCGCATCGTGCGAGCGTCGGGGTGAGTCCTAAGAGCGATGACGCCTCTTGGACTTCTTGTGCTTTTTGTGCTTCTTACCTGACGACGACTTCGACCCGGAGGAGTGCGGCCTACTCTCGAAACTGTGGTGGCTCCGAGCCCGTGACCTGTCCCTCGACCTCCCGTGGGACCGAGACCTCTCGCGGCGCGGGACCGACTGCCGGAGTTCGAGTCGCCTGCGGGACCGCTCCCGCCTGGCTTTCGAAGAGAGGGCCTGGCAGTCGGAGCAGGCCTGGTCGTCGTGGTCGACGGCTAGACAAGTTAGACACAGGTGGTGAGGATCCGTGACCGACATCGTGCGGTCGCAATCCTCGCAGTGCTTAAAGCCAGGCATCCCTACGGCACCGATCGGAGACGTAGACTTCGAGAAATGATCAAAAATGATCCAAAAAGTTAGTCAAAAATTGACTAAGGGTTACTGCTTTTTCCAGATCTGCGCTTGCTGGCGTGGAAAAAAGAAGAACTGACGTCAGCACGCGGAGGCGGCGTCTAAGTACTCCGACGACGTCATCACAGCGCCCACGACGCCGACGACGGACGCGGAGCCGCACACGACGCCTACCGACGCGCAAGGGTACTGCTACGCAAAAGTTTCCGGATCCAGTCTGACGCCTGGGGAAATTCTAAGGTAAGGAATCTAATACTAACGTGTCTCTTTCAGATGTGTCCCATTGCGAGGTTATTAAATATGAATGTGTGTAAACTAATGTTTAAATATATATACATGTAACAACAATTATTTCATGCAGGTGCATTTAGAGTGACATCTTCGTAATTCTTTACAATTTATACATGTATTAAGGAGCTGCATTTATTGTGTGTGTAGAAATGTTCACATATTCTGTAAACCTGTGCACTACTAAATTGAATAGAGTGGGCCTCGAGAAACAGTTTGGCCCATGCTCACGTTTAGAGTTTAACATGTTATTCGTATTTAACCTTCAATGTAGAATGTGTGTACTTGTATTTTGTTTCCACTGCAGGTATGGAGAGAGAAAGTCTCAGTCTCATCAGTTAGCATAGGATGGTTTTGTTTTCTTTAGATAGCAAGGTATGAGAAGACGAAGTTGGGAAGAAGAAGCGCGGTAACGAGCAAGGAGGCGAAACTTAAGGGAGAAGAGAAGAACGACCAAAGATGAGCGAAGTTGCAACTTATTGATGAGGGAAGGTTGGTAAAGGTATCCAGTTGTACTCGAGCTATAGAAATTCACCAGCGGAGATCACGTGGGATTGTCTACTCCGACTGCTATTGATATTTTCATGCTCGACGAAGCAAGGAAAAGGGAGACTCATCTTAGGTTTTCACAGGGAGCAGACCTATGCTTGTGTGGCTTTATGCTACTTGACCCATGGTTGAAGTACCTTCTACAAAGACTCCTACAGCTGACACCTTTCTGATTTCACCCTTACTGAATGCTTCTTAGCTTAGGGTTGCCCCTTTAAGGTAGTGTAGGGAGAAATAGTTTGCTCATGCTTACTTTGGAGAATCATCAAATGAAAATTAATAATCAATTCTTTTTCCTGATAGTCTGCATCATTGTCAGAGCTAGTTGTCTGCTTTGTATTATAGGAGTAAATCTCCGTCACAGATTTTGGTCTCATCTTTGTCTTTCTGCGCTTTTAAATGATTATGTTGAGATTTGTCTACATTAATTTTTGTTTTTTTAATTAATAATTAAAACCTACTAAACTCCGAGTAAGTTGTCAAGTAGATTATGTGGCCACATTGGTTGTAATGGAATGAGATGTTAACAAGTGATAGTTTTCTCCCTTTACCTCTTGTGCCGCTAGAAAGGTCACACTTCTGCAGATAAATGTTTGACTTGGCCCAAGCTCTGACAAAACTATACAATAAGCGGATGGCCCTTCAATGGCAGGATGCAGGAAAAGGCCAAGTCTCTGTAAATTCTGGAACTCTATGACAATGTAGGATTGATTCCAAGAATTACATTGGTTCTTGTTCCACATGTTACAACATTTTCAACCAACCTTTCAAACAACTAAAAGCCAACCACATGTTACTTCATTATAAACTTCATTGTGGACCAGGGTCAAAACGGACTCGATAATTCTCGCCTTGGTGCCTACTCTAACCAGGGAACACACTCGGCAACTCTGGGCATTAAGCTTGCCTCATCTCTACAACGGCCCCCCACAGACGCCGGGGATGCCTGGTTTCGCCTTGGAGATACCCAGAAAGGGACCATCTCACAGGGAAAACCAGGGCGGGTTCCCCAGCGGCCTTCAGCGCCAGGATACTCCATGGAGTCGCAGTGCGCTTTACAAGTACACCCACACATAAAGAGAGGCCAAAAATATTTTCTATTTCATGAATCCAGTTGTTCACATTTTGCTCTTTAAGAGGCCCAGGAAAGAATATTCTTACATGTTAGAGAGAGATTTAAAGTAATGGTGGGCATTTATAATAAAACATACTTTTTTTTGCATTTCTTGCCCTATAGAAACCTTCAACTATTTTGAAAACCTCTTGATTAAAAAAATGGAGATAAAAGTGCATACACAGATAAATACATATAGGGGCTTTGGATCAGCCTTCTTCAGCCAATGTTATGTTTAAATGGCATTCACATTTTTGTTCTGCCAACCAAAGCTCGCTTCCTGGGGAAACGGTCAACCTACTTCATCCACTGGTTGTCTTGCACTGAGTGATGGCTGGTGTGCCTACGAAGTTTGGCTATTTCCTATATTTTTATGTTTACCAATTTTTGGTTGATTCCATCTGGCAAGTATGCATTTTACCAGAATGTTTTTTTCCAAGGAATGAATTGGACTTGTCGTGGACCACTGCTATGTCAGATATCAAATGGTTGAGTGTCAGTGTGTCCTGCCAACGGCTTCTGCACTGAGAGCCCTGGTGATGTGGCATGACGATTACTACAGGACTGAATTGGTTAAAAAATGATTGCTGTCCATCACTAGAAAGTCCACTGTAGCTGGTAAAGAACCATCTGATGGGCAGAAATATTTGCAGAGCAGCTCAGGTAGTGATGCAGCACCGGGAGGAGAAAGTGTGGTATCCAGAAATACTCCTCGTTCCCACAACAGGATTATGACCAAAATCTGATAGCTAACCTGGAAAGTATTCCAAGTGATTTCACATGTAGAAGCATGTTATGACAAACTTTAGACTTATAGCAATAGGCAAAGGTGTCTCACTCCGAAATTGGTAAATCCGGTGGTCAATATTCACGGCATTGACAGACATAAAAGCCATGATCTGAAACAGTGGATAGCACACCTGAAATTTCTACTGTATTTCACAAGTTGTTTGCATTTTTCTCTTTGCAAAGCTGCCAGGCCATAATGTGCAAATGTAGTGACACAGGGTTTTGTGTACTCAGTAAGCCTTCCTTTGCTCATTGCCAAACCCTAACATTACCCAGGAAGAGTCAAAGCAGGTCAATAACAATAAATAGTGACTGCATTTGGAGAAATTGGATTGGCCATTCTGGTTTCCAAATTCAAATTCACATGGTTCTGCTAGCATTCTTGATAGCATTTGGTCATTTTTCTCAGGGTGAGCCTTCTCAGAACTGTTATTCACATTGAGGACTTAGCCTATTTGAACTGCAAATGTTGTCATTCTCTCAGCATGGTAGGTGAGAGTTGCCTGGCTATGCCCAGGTACCCTTTATTATCATCTCCAAGCTATGTGCTATCATTGAGCTCTGTAATATCTGATATTGTAAATTTTTATTTAGAGCTGAAAAAGGATTAGGAGCACTACACAAGACAAGCCATATAATGTAGACAGACCCTATCGCAGACCCGGCGGATTCTGATCTATGCACACACTCACAGAGTAACAGTAGGTCAGTTCAAGTGAAGAGCTCACAGCCGCAAGAAGCAACTACCCCAGTACTGGCGACAACACAATGAGGCTCCCTGGCATTAATGTTTTTTTTCTCCCTCACCCTTCCTCCCGAGTTTTATATAGCGAAAACTTGCCCCAAAGGTATCGGGTATCAGAGCGCTTTACATGAGCACCTGTTGCATTATACAAGGATTAGGCACGGGGAGATTACGTGATTTTCCCAGAATCACAAGATGTTGAGCGTCGTTGCCGAGACTCTAACCTGGTTCCCCAGATTGGAGGTCGACCGCCCTAACCATTAGGCCACATCCTCTCCCCAATGTTAAATTTGTGAAGAGCATCTGTACCCTCTTGGAGTCCTACAGCTACCGGTCTTCATGGAATACATAATGGATTACCTCTACAATCATTAAACAGTGGTTTTCACTTCTGAATTATCACTTGAATCCTCCTGTCTAGTAGTCAAAACAGTTGGTCCAAACTCTTGCAGAAAACGTGAACTAACTGGCCATGCCCCACTCATGTAAAAAAATGACTGAGTTCCTCATTCTCACCTTCCCAAAGCTTTCCACTAGGAGAATACATTTAATCTGGAGCTAGAGAAGCTGTTCAAGAAGGAGGATACTGAAATGACTGAGGCATGAGTGGTTGGTTCAGGTTATTCTGGTTTGAAACAGAAGAGGGGAAAATTAAGATTTGGGTATGTTTGAGGGATCTCAACCACTACATCGATGCTGTTCGTCACTTGTTGTCCAAGATCAGCGAGATGTTCGGGACCTTGAACATGTAACGGTATCCGTGACGTTGGATCTTTCATTTGTTTGTCTTTAGAAAGCCCTGGATGAGACTGCTAACTACTTACTTCGTTTATCACTCCTAAGAACACTTTCAGGTTAGGGCCAGCAGTCTTCCAAAAGGAGATTCATCACCTGTTTAAGAACGTAAAAAATATCACCTATTCCCAAGATAATAATTTGGTTAATAGGACAGAAAGAGAAGAATATAAGTCAAAGGAATTTTGAGGGAGAGCGGACTATCCAGTATGGGTGAGAAGGGCAAGTTGTGGACCAATGGAGTACATTATGTGCTTGTCTAGGACTAGGTTATTACAGAAATAGGTATGTTCTAAGACCTAAAGAGAACAATGACATTATTTTCTTTGGCTAGCAGATTAATTTTTTCATGCAAAAATTAATTTGTCGCTCTGAAAACAGAATGTTGTGATGCAGTATATATCTAGGCTTTTGACACAGTATCAATCAATCAATATCACAGATGCCTGTGACTTCGGCTTGAGTGATTTCCCTATGCAGATTTTAAATAGAAGAGATGTAACTGTGATTTATGTATCCAGGGCACTGACTAGTACCAAGTTAAAGTATTTTGTGATAGAAAAGTCAACTAGGATAGGTTGACGGGGCAGCAACCATTTATGTCTTAGTGTTATTTAAAATCCAGGAATATGTTTTCAGTGTGGAGTACGTTCCGGGTTTGAAGAATATACACATTTATTGGCTTGTGTGGCTACCACTGGGTGAATGAGTTGTGGCTGAGGTATGCAAGGTAACGCTGAGGGGCATTTCTCATGATGAAAGGGTGAAAGCTCAAACAAAATGTAGTATTACGGAATTATGGAAATATATGCAATCTCAATGAAGAGTTATTTGTTGAACGTGTATGCGTGAGAGGAACACTGTTGAGCATTATGCATGAGGTTATATTGGCACATATGCAACGACCAGACATGATGGGGCTGATTTCTAGAGGCCAGGATCAGAAAGGGAGGTTGAATACATGGTGAGTAAGTGAGTGCTATGAACTGGAATGATAAATTGCCAAGAAGGAACTGTTGTTTTATCTACAGTAGGTATCCTGTCCTGACAAGAAATGGGTAAATTTAGCACTAGATATTTCAGGGCCACTTCATGTGCACTTGTAGCAACCAATTGTTTTTCCCATCGCAAGAAGTGAAATTTCTATCTCACAGAGAAACAAAATTCATCATTGAATTCTTGGAGATACATTTTATGAGACAAGGAGTAACAGCTGAAATTGTAATGGACAACTTTGTCCAGATGGTATCAGTGGAGATGAAAAATGTCCTGCCCAATTTGGGTGTACGACATATGAGAATGCCAGTAAATCATCCACAGTCCAAAGGGTTAGTGGAAATATAGAATATGATCTTGAAGGATGATCTACAGTTGGTGATAGATGGTGGTGACTATTGGAACTGTGTGGCAAGAAAATCAATTTCTGCATATCACAATACGCCTAATGGAGTCATTGGATAAACTCAGTACATACTCAGAACAAACTGGAAAACAATTGAAGAAGAAAAGAAAGTGTCTTGGTTTTCTAACTATTTGCAAGTGGGAGACTTAGAAACAACAAATCAGAATTGTATAATTGAAACGTTTGGAATTTAAGAAAAATTGCACCCATGCCAGGCTGGGTTTTACAGGAAAGTTGAAACTGAGATGGAAATTGAAAGGCTAAGTTGGTTCATTCTAGGAGAAAAATGGTGGCAGCAAAAATAGAAGAATGTGGGAACTTCTCCCTCTTGTGATTCTTGGTTAGACGTTCAGTATAAAAATCAAGAGAGCACCGGTCTGGATGGAGAACTATAAAACGAGTGATACAACTCTGACCAATGCTATTGAGTTACTTCACGGAGATTCAATTTCAAATGTGAGGCCACCCTGTAATGAGTTTTGTATTAGTTATGCTCTCTTCACATGTGGTTATTCTTTCTTTTTGAGAGCTTTTGTCACTTCCTCATTCAACAAAGGTAATATTCTATTAACCACTTAGTAAAGAGACTCTGGTCACTGTGAAATTCTTCTCTTTCCATTGAATGATCATATAGTACCTTGCTCTCAGACTTCCAAGCTTAGTCCTTGCTGTTGGTCCTCTTCCCAGTAAGATGCTATCATAATATTGAATAAATATCCACCAAAATAACTAATTTGGTCTTTGTAGTTCGTTACAAAAGGCCAATCATGCCAGCTGCTTTTTATTTCTTGTTCACTAAAGAGATGCTATTCATCTACCTAAGTCAACACTTTTTTGCCAGATTGCCTTCTACCAGACACTTTGAAATTGTACATTTCTTATAGCGGTGATAGTCACTAATCTCCCATGTGTCTATATAAAACCTTTGCATAGTCTTACTAAATACATTTATAAATTCATTTCTTTTGGTGCTCTAGGCGTGAACTGGTGTTGACTTTTTTCTTTTTTTGAGCACAATATTCAACTATGTTCGCCAAATTATATTTTTAATGGCATGTAAATAGAGGAAAAAATGATATATTGCAGTACGCCGTGGTCTGTCTGATTATCCAAGAGTAATACGTCTCGGTAGTGGCAAATCACACATGTGACTTACAGACAATTATGTTTTAAATTCAGTCCTTGAAGGACAAAAGGAACTGTCAAGTCAACCAGGCCCTGAAGCAATTCTCTCCTCTGCAAAGCTTTTGAAGCTCTCTCTCCCGGTGTGCCCACATAACTCATCCTCATCTGTAAAAGAGATGATACAGTCAACAGGCATACATGGAGAGATTATCCAAAGGAAGAATCAATTTTTCAGGCAAGTAACTGGTTCTTTTTGACGGTCTTATTATCCTCCATGCTCTCCCGCCATGAGCTCATAATACCAAGAGGGAAACAGAAAGGTTGGAGGGACTGAAGTAATTCTCACAGGCAAAAGAGGTGTCGCCGCACAGCCTGCTCAACCCAAGCATCAACCATCAGCCTACATTGAAACAGCAACGCTGACAAATTGGATGGGAGATCAGGGCACCGCGCTGTTCAGCTCATCGAGAGCGACACTACATGGGGAAGATACCACCAGCAGTGTTTCCACTCATTGAGCCTGCATTATCAACAAAACAGCCGAAACGCGAACAACTAGCCGTGCGCCATCTGCACACAGAAACCGCTCTCGAGCTGGCGTATTTGATACAAAGGAGAGAAACAGTTTCTACAGAGTGAAAAAATTGCCTGAGTCATTGAAATAGACTGCAGACTTGTTTAAATTTTAAACTATTCAGTAAAACCTACAGGGGCCATAAGTCCAAGAGAATCTCTTGCTAAAAGCAAGCCTTGGTATATTCAGTTTAGAGTCAACAGCATCCAGAGGCCCTGAAGAGAGCAACAATTATAGATACCGGCCACTGCGGCTCTAAGGCGTACTTTCTGCTGGAGTAAGGATAAAATTTGGAAATTGGCAATAGGTCAACTATAAATCAAGTAACACTGTAAGCAGAGAATGGCTATAGAACCTTCCTACCATCTGGTGTCTAGAGGCACATTGGGCTGGTGATTGGTATGTGAAGACTAACCAGTGACACACTAACTCAAGCCCCCTCACCACCCACAAGCAGACCCTAAGAGTTGTTTTTTTTTTTTTTAAGGGCGACTTCTTTATTTATGTTCTTTATTTTATTGTAGTTCCTTTTATCTGAAAATTGTGTTAAACTGTCTGCTTACGCGTTTGTTTTGGTAATATCGGGAGCCCTTTTCCTGCCGCGCCACCCCAACCTTGGGAATCAATTCATTTACTTAAGTTTTCAGTTTGTCTTCCTTTGCCTTCAAGTCCCTCCTTTGAGTTTGGAGCGGAGGAAGAAGATACTGCAAGGTAGTTTTCAACTCTCTCTTGCGTCAAAAGGCTCTGCGCGTCCTCCTCAACTGTCTCCCTACCTAACCCCTTGTTCACAATAATTAACCCTCTCCTCCTGAGGTGTCTAGCTCAGGCACTCTGGAGAAGAAAGCAGAGGTTAAGGGTGTTCTACTTTGATATTTTTCCTGTTGGGACCGGTTAGGGTCTGAAGAGGAATTTGGTATAACACCCTTCCTGTTTACCACCTATGTAACCTTTCCTTGAACAAGGCCTCTTTCTAATGTTTATTAGACAAAATGCATTAATTTAACAGAATGGCTGAGTGACATAACCCCCACCCACACTGTTCCAATGCAGTCCCTGGAAACCCATCTACATATGAGGTTAGTCTATTCCTTGGCATTTAAACACTCATTTTTGGACTCCTGGTGGGCACATCAGAGCACTATAGCACAAGTTACTACTTGTGTAACGATATATCTGTAAGAGACATTAGTTAGTATTAGATTCCTTACCTTAGAATATCCCCAGGCGTCAGACTGGATCCGGAAACTTTTGCGTAGCAGTACCCTTGCGCGTCGGTAGGCGTCGTCTGCGGCTCCGCATCCGTCGTGGGCGCCGTGATGATGTCGTCGGAGTACTTAGACGCCGCCTCCGCGTGCTGACGTCAGTTCTTAGACACAGCTTTTCCGCGCCAGAAACGCAGAGCCATGTTAAAAACCAACACTGGTGCCATTGAAACTAGGGCCTGAAGCTTGACAACCCTAACCCTAGATATTGGTTCGCAGAACGGGGAGGATGGGTGGGTCGGTAAGGAATCTAATACTAACTAATGTCTCTTACAGATATATCGTTACACAAGTAGTAACTTGTGCATCTGAAAGAGACACGTTAGTATTAGATTCCTTACCTTAGAATAGATACCCCAGCAATACCAACCCCGGTGGTGGGTCTGCGAACCAATAATCACACCAGAAAGTCCGGGAGGACGGAACGGCCAAAGAAGCCATCCCTCCGGACTTGGCTGTCCAGGCAGTAGTGTCTTGCAAACGTGTGCAGCGATGCCCACGTAGCTGCCTGACAGATGTCTTGTAAGGGCACACCCCTGCCCAGGGCAGTGGTAGTTGCCGTGGCTCGGGTAGAATGAGCCCGCAATCCAGCAGGGGGCTCCTTCCTAGCCAACGAGTAGCATGCCTGGATACACAAGATGATCCACCGGGAGATGGTCCTCTTGTGCACCGCTTTCCCCTTCTTAGCGCCCACGTAACCAACAAAGAGTTGGTCATCCACCCGGAACTGGCGTGTGCGATCCAGATAGAACGAGAGCGCACGTTTTGGGTCCAGACGATGGAGCCGCTCTTCCTCTTTAGAGGGATGCGGTGGCGGAAAGAAGGTAGGCAAGGTGATAGACTGCCCAATGTGGAAGGCTGTGACAACCTTGGGCAGGAAAGATGGTTTGGTACGAAGCACCACTTTGTCCGGATGGACAGAAAGGAAAGGTGGAGTACAAGAAAGAGCCTGGAGCTCACTCACTCTCCAGGCAGAGGTGATGGCAACCAGGAAAGCAGTCTTCAAAGTCAGAAGGCGAAGAGGGCAATTGTGAAGTGGCTCAAAGGGAGCGCACATCAGAAAAGTCAGAACCAGGTTCAAGTCCCACTGAGGCATCACAAACGGAACAGGAGGAAAAGTGTGAGTGATGCCCTTAAGAAATCCGTTTACAATAGGGGACTTGAACAAAGAAGGCTGATCAGGTAGCCTGAGAAAGGCTGAAAGTGCAGAAAGGTAGCCCTTGATAGTGCCCAGAGCAGAGCCCTGCTGGGCAAGAGAAAGAAGGAAGAGAAGAACCTCTGAAAGAGGGGCAGCAAGAGGATCCACAGCCTTTGCTGTGCACCATGCCACAAATCTGTTCCACCTGCAG
Source organism: Lissotriton helveticus (assembly GCF_964261635.1). Lineage (NCBI taxonomy): Eukaryota > Metazoa > Chordata > Amphibia > Caudata > Salamandridae > Lissotriton > Lissotriton helveticus. Next base: position 148,410,998 of record NC_136071.1, read on the forward strand.
GCGTATACCAACTTTGTTGAGGGACGCCTGGCTGCTAGAATGACGTTACAGACTTCAGGAGGCAAGTCAAATGGCCTCAACTGTCGCTGCTCAATCTCCAAGCATGGAGGTGGAGACTGGACAGGTTCGGGTGGAGGACCGTCCCCTGCTGCTGTGACAGAAGGTCCTCCTGAAGAGGCAGACGAACCGGGGGATCGACTGACATACTGAGTAGCTCGGGATACCAGTACCTTCGAGCCCAGTCCGGAGCCACAAGGATGACTAGGGCCCGGTCACGCCTGATCTTCTTCAGCACTCTGGGCAGAAGTGGTATAGGCGGAAAGGCGTACAACAGACCGCAACTCCACTCGCGACGAAAAGCGTCTCCGAGCGAGTGCCGCCTTGGAAATTCCAACGCGCAGAACTGATGACATTGCGCGTTCTCTTCGGTGGCGAATAGATCTAACCAAGGCTCTCCCCATTGCTGAAAGAGGCCTTGCGCCACGTCCGAGTTCAGACGCCATTCGTGATCCATCATGCACCGGCGGCTGAGTTCGTCCGCCCTGGCGTTCAGAGAACCTGCCAGGTGTTAAACCACCAGGGTCACGCCCTGATGTTCCAGCCATTGCCAAAGGCGCAGAGCCTCCTGGCAAAGGGTCCACGACCCCACCCCGCCCTGTTTGTAGCAGTACCACATGGCGGTGGTGTTGTCCGTGAACACCTGCACTACACTCCTCCGGACAGAGGGGAGGAATGCCTTCAGTGCTAGACGAATCGCCCGTAACTCCAACAGGTTGATGTGGAGCCGGGCCTCCGCCGGAGACCAGAGGCCTCTGATCTCCGCCTCTCCCATGTGGCCTCCCCAGCCCTGGAGGGACGCGTCCGTCACAACTACGTGCTCCGGTTGGGGAAGGGAGAGGGATCTGCCGCAGACCCAATCGCGGTCCGTGAGCCACCACTGCAACTGTCTCGCAGTGCCCTCCGAGATCAGGACATGGTCGGATAGGTTGCCTTGATGCTGGGCCCACTGAAACTTCAGGTCCCACTGCAGAGCCCGCATCCGCCACCTGGCGTGATGCACCAGTAGGATGCAGGAGGCCATCAGCCCCAGAAGCCGCAGTGTCAACCTGACCGAAACCCGGGATAACGGCTGAAAGATGGGAATCAGAGCCTGAATATCCCGGACCCGCTGCTCGGGTGGATAAACCCGAAACTGCGCCGAGTCTAGAACCGCTCCGATGAAGAGGAGCTTCTGAGAGGGGCACAGGTGTGACTTTGGCACATTGATCGAGAACCCCAGCTGATGCAGGAGGTCTGCCGTAGTCTGGAGGTGGCTGACGACTGTCTGGGGCGAGCCACCTTCAACAGCCAGTCGTCGAGGTAGGGGAAGACTGAAACCCCCAACCTGCGCAGATGAGCCGCGACCACCGCCATCACCTTTGTGAACGCCCGTGGGGCGCTGGTAAGGCCGAAGGGGAGCACGGTAAACTGAAAGTGCTCGTGGCCAACCGCGAACCGCAGGTAGCGCCGGTGGGCCGGCAGGACGGGGATGTGGAAATAAGCGTACTGCAAGTCCAACGCTACCATCCAGTCTCCTGGATCCAGGGCAGCTAAGTGTCAGCATCTTGAACTTCTCCTTCCGGAGGAAGCCGTTGACGTTCCGTAGGTCCAAGATAGGGCGCAGGCCCCCTTTGCCCTTCTTGGGTACCAGGAAGTAGTGGGAGTAGCAACCACACCCTACTTCTGGCCCAGGAATGCGCTCGATGGCCCCTTTGGCCAAGAGGGCCGTAACTTCCTCCTGCAGAAGTCGCAAGTGATCCCCCGATACACGGTGGTTCTGCGGTGGCATGGCTGGAGGAGTCGCCTCGAAGGGGAGGGAGTAGCCCCTTCGGACGATCTGCAGCACCCACCTGTCCGACGTGACAGTGCGCCAGTGGAGGTGGTGATGGCGAACCCTGCCCCCCACTGGCGTCACATGGGTCTGAAAGCACGGACTAGAAGGGTTTCGAGGCGGATGCTGCGGGGGAAGGTGTGGACTGACCTCGCCGCTGCCCACGACCGCCTGGACGGCGGTTCCCACGGCCACCACCACGTTGGGTATTGCCCTGCGGTGCGTGGCTGGCGGCACGTGCGGGCGCACCCCTTCCGTGGCCACGAAAGGAGTGATAGGCAGCCGGTTGCTGGCGTTGGCCCGAGAGGCCTAAGGACTTGGCCGTAGCCCTGGAGTCCTTAAAACGCTCAAGCGCATGGTCTGCCTTGTCGCCAAAGAGGCGACGGCCATCGAACGGCATGTCCATGAGCGTGCTCTGGACATCTGCCGAGAAGTTGGCGGACCTCAGCCAGGCGTGGCGTCTGACCGCCACCGTCGTTGCCATCGCTCTACCCAGCGAGTCAGTGGTATCCAGCCCACACCGGATGGAATACTTGGCTGCATCCCGGCCCTCCACAAGGGCTTGGCCGAGTTTGGCCCGTACCTCCAACTGACACTCTGGCAGCACTTCCGCGACCTTATACCACACAGAGTGGGTGTAACATCCCAAGAAGCAGGCGGTGTTGGAAGACCGCAGGCCCAAACTAATGGATGAGAAGATCTTCTTCCCATACTGGTCATACCTCTTGGATTCCCGATCCGGCGGGCCGACGGGAATGCGGTTTGGGAATTGGAGGCCTGGATGACCAGGCTCTCGGGGGTAGGGTGGGAGGACAGAAAAAATGGGTCGCCCGGGGCTGGGCGGTGGCCACGTTCCTATCTACGGGCGAACCCGTAGCGGGCTTGGACCAAGTGCCCAGAAGAACGTCAGTCAAGGCCTCATTAAAGGGCAGCAGAGGCTCGGCCGAGCTTGACTGCGGTTTAAGGACCTCAGTGAGGAGGTTAGTCCTCACGGCCGCGACGGGGAGCTCAAGGTTCAAGGCCTTGGCTGCCCTCAACAGCACCACACTATATGTTGCCCCCTCCTCCGAAGCCACGGTAGGAGGGGAGACAAACCCAGTGTCTGGAGAGGTGTCCAGGCCACTGGCCTCCCCAAGGTCTCCTGTCCAGTCCTCATGAGACTGACACTCCCTGGTCAGAGGGTCCTCAGACCCCTCCCAGTCCTCTCCTTCACCCATCTCCTGAAATTCAGGGTCCTCAACCAATGGGGCCTGTTCATAAAAGTGAAATTCACCCAACGGCGTCTGGAGCGGCGCCCAACGGGGCCGTCCCGACGACCGAACAGGAACAGAAGGAGGACCGGGGTCGGCGCCGCCCGAGGACGGCGCCGGAGGCGACACCTGAGGGTCCGACGCCGGGGAGGCCGTCAGATCCACCGGCGACGAACCAGATCCCGAAGGAGGACCAGCGGCGTCCTGCGGCGCCGGGCCCGAAGGCGCCGGCGGCGTCGGAACAACTGGACCCCTCGGCGCCGGGCCCGATGGCGGCGTCGGGATAACAGGGACCTGCGGCGCCGGGCCCGAAGGCAAGCCGTAGCCGCCTACCCGCTAGGGCTCCCAGACGGGTCCGCTGGGCCCGGAGGCGCCGCGGAGCCCGTCGGAGGAGAGAGTTTCCTCATGGCCATGAGGAAGCGCTCGACCTCCTCCGGCGTCGCGTTGAGCCCAGGGACCGTAGGGTATGGGGCTGGACGCGGCGCCCGCGACTCCGACGGAGCCGCGTGGGCGGTGTCACCCGAACCCCCGGCCGCATCGCGCGAGCGTCGGGGGGAGTCCGAGGAGCGATGACGCCGCTTGGACTTCTTGTGCCGCTTACCTGACGACGACTTCGACCCGGAGGAGTGCGGCCTACTCTCGGAGCTGTGGTGGCTCCGGGCCCGCGACCTGTCCCTCGACCTCCCATGGGATCGGGACCTCTCACGGCGCGGGGCCGACTGCCGGAGTTCGAGGCGCCTACGGGACCGCTCCCGCCTGGCTTTCGAAGAGAGGGCCCGGCAGTCGGAGCAGGCCTTGTCGTCGTGGTAGACGCCCAAACACGACAAACACACACGGTGAGGATCCGTGACCGACATCAGCCGGTCGCAATCGTCGCAATGCTTGAAGCCGGGCATCCCTATCGGCACCGTTCCGGAGTCGAGAGACTTCGAAATAGTAATCAAAAAGGATCAAAAAGTTTAGTCAAAATTGACTAGGGTTACTGCTTTTTCCAGGTCTGCGCTTGCTGGCGCGGAAAAAAGAAGAACTGACGTCAGCACGCGGAGGCGGCGTCTAAGTACTCCGACGACATCACGGCGCCCACGACGCCGACGACGGACGCGGAGCCGCAGACGACGCCTACCGACGCGCAAGGGTACTGCTACGCAAAAGTTTCCGGATCCAGTCTGACGCCTGGGGATATTCTAAGGTAAGGAATCTAATGCTAACGTGTCTCTTTCAGATTAGCCATATAATGGCTGTCCCTGTGGGTTGTTCCTGGTCAGATCCATGGGGGATGAGGATCGACGGTCCATATAGAATGGGTGGTTGTATAACGTCCATTCCTGTGAGCTGCTCCAGGACACACCTGGTTGGAACCCACAATCCATCTAGTAGGGTTGGCTGGATAAAGCCAAATCCTATTGTTAGCTTCCTGCCGGTTTGGAGGTCGGGGTACTCCACAGCCCACCTATCACAGGTAGTGGTATATTGTACATCTCTATGGGTTGCACCGTGCCTCAGCAGGTAGGAATCCCCATGTCATGGTTTCATAGAGCTTATACCGAGGAGCAGCTCCGACTCCACTCTGGGTGGACCCCACAGACGATGTATCATGGCAGGTATCACTGCTGGTTCGAATCACCAGCCATTTGTTGTCCTGTGATATTCCTCTGTGGATGCAGGAGATATTTTATGGGTTGTTACAATATGGCTACTCCTTTACTGCACTCGGGTCAATTCCCCAGAGCATAATTTACAGACCGCTGTACAGTGCCAAACCTATGCTTTGATTCATGTCACATCTCGGTGGATTCCTCAGGCTTAACCTGGCTGATTGTATAATGAAAGCTCTCTGTTGCTAATAGTTGACAGAGCAAATCATACTGTGTGGCTGGCTGTATAATATTCATGCATAGTTTTGGTTCCTGGCACTCAAGGGCAGCAGAAGGTTTTTTTTCCATCTCATATTTCATGGCTGTTGTACAATGCCCATTCCTATGGATGGAATTCTGACACACTGGAGTTAGGGGGATGTGATATCCATAGTCCATATACATAGCAAGGTTAGGTGAACAATGCCATTTACTATTGGTTGCTCTATTCCAGTTATGGGATGTACCCCACACACAATGCATTGTCGCTGTTAGAATGACCAGTTCCCTCCGTTGCTCCTGGGTTGACTCAACACAGTATATGGTATGCCTGGTTGTTGTTATGGTGGTGGAATACACAATTCTCTGGGTTATTCCCTGCTGTGACTGTGCAGACTGATTAAAACATTAAGTAGGATTGGTTCTATATTGCCATTTCCATGTGGCTTGCTTTTTGCCAGACCAAGGTGGACTCCTTAGGCATATACTTTGCGTGATTGCATAATAGTTGCCCTTGCTCATTAACAGCGACCCTTCAAAGCATATACTGTGGTTGGTAGTATGATAGCCATTCATATGAGTTGCTCTGCTCCTGGGTGGATCCCAAAGACCATATATCAAGCTGGATAGAAAGACCGGTTCCTTATGTTGCTCATCGGCAGACCCATCAGAGCATATGGCATAGCTGCCTGCATAATATTTAATCCTCAGAACATACACTATGGCTGCTTTTATATTGCTCAATCCTATGGGCAACTCCCTCTGTCTCCTGGGTGAGTGCCTCTGAGCAAGTGCATGATGGGTTGTATAAGACCATTTCCTTTGGCTTCCTCCCTATCCCACCAAAGCATATATTGTGGCTAATCAAATAATAGTTGCTCCTTTGTCATCCCAGTGGCCCTGTCAGAGCATATACTATGGCTAGTTGCATTAGCCCATTCCTATGCGTAATTCTGTAGCCACCTGTGTGGTGGACTTCTCCAAGAATATACCATGGCTGGCGGAATAATATCCATTTCTATGGGTAGGTGATGCAGGACTGCATCCCTTATCCAAGGATAGCGTCCCTTGCCTCAGGACCTTTCCCATGATAGTAGTCTATATGGTTCGCACAGAACAATGCCAACCAATCTAACCCTGTTTTTATCCATATGGTTGCACACTGGTATCTTTTGTCACACTTTCTTCTACACCTCTGTGCATGTGCTTTTTGCAGCATGGTTCAACCAGTCATTGCCGCATATATACACAACATCAAAACGCTTCTCCCATTGGCCACTCTGCACTTTAGATTTTCTATTAATCCATACTCTAGCATCAAATGCTTGAGTGCCCAACTTTTCCGTTTTGCTTTGAATTTACATATAAACACAGAAACAACACAATAAAAACACAAATCTGCCGTACACAACAGCAGTACCCAAGTAGGCTACGCTACATAACAGGCATTGCACCATTCGCAGCATTCCCAAAGAGTAGCGTGCTTTCCATCTCAAAAATGTGCCTCCTCAGCTTTTTGAAGAACTACATAAAAGGAGCAAAAATATTGCAGTTGTTTTCCTTTTGGTAAAAATGTAATCCAGTTAGAGCACTATGGTTGGCACCAAAGAAAAATAAATCCAGAGCACAATGATGTACAATTTAACTACTTTTTTTTTTTACACTTTATTTATTAAAGTTTTAACAGAGAGGTTGACACATAGGAAATAAAAACCTAACTACTTTAAAGACAAAGTGATTGAGTTTTAAATTTGAGTATTCCAGGTCATGGGCACCAGAAAAAAAGACTAAGGTAAAAAAAAAAGCAATGTCTTACTTAAATTGATGGGTGTGCACTCTACTTCTCAAAGCTTGACCATCAGCTACCATATGCAAGGTTAAGAGGTGCCCTGAGCAATTGCCAGTGGTTAGACGTATTGATAACATACCTGCCATCAGTTTTGTGTGTTTGATGTAACGTCCTAAGTGGCCAAGGGTATGCCCAGGTGGGTGTCCTGTGCTCATTGTGCCACTGGCACAAAGCTGCACCAGACGGACGAGTTCCAATCAGAGCGAAACCAGTCTTGGGTTACTCGTGGTCCGGTCCAGAGAGGACCTGGTCTGGTAGTCCGGGCGGGATTGTTCCCATTGGAGCAGGACCAAGACTGACTGCATATGGCTGGGTCTGATCTGAGGTGGCATGGTGAACAAAAGAAGGATGGACGGGAGTGCCACAGCGAGTGATTGCCAGGGTTTAGTCTTACTGCAAGCATTCCTCCCACCACCTTTTGTGTGCTTGGGGTTAAGAAACTTACACAGCAGAATCAAATACATCCAGCTACCTCTGGTTTCACACGGCCTCATATTGTAAGAAGAAGCACAATTTAGGTTATCAATATCCACCTGTCCTGCACTATTTGCACTTCTGATGGGGAAGGACAATGTTTGAAGAATGAGGATGGGATGGTACAAAGAAATCGTGATTTTAAAGCCGCCTGACTGGCAAAAACAAACTAAGAGACGGCTCACCAATGATCAATCTCAGCTGGACATCTCCACTGCTACGATGATTCGCTGCAAGCAATAACTTTTAGTTTTGGCCTACATTTTTAACTCGCCACAAAATTAAACTATAAATGAAGAAAGCACACACTGAAAGAATATTCCAGAGCATCCTTCTTGCAGTGGAGAACACTGCAAAGAACAGAAATGCACTGGAGTCAAAACTCGCAGAGGTAAAGCCATGCCCTACTCTGCATGAGGTCACAACTAGAATAGAGAATAAAAGGAATTCACAAAATGCAACGCATGAATATCTGACTTGTGATAAAGGTGTCACTGTTCCAGTTGACAACATGAAACATTGAGGACACTCACCACTCCAGAGCCACGGCCGTCTGGGGACAACTGCTTCGAACTCCTGCTTTTAACGGTACCCAGGAAGTGGTAGGTACAAACATGGACAGCAGGAAGCAAGTATGCTTAAATATCTTGCCATTCCCCATAATGGAAGGGAGGAAGAACTCGTTTTTAGGAACACACTGAAAGGGTCTGATGAACCCAGATGAAACGGGACACCCCACGCAAAATCACACTTGTAACATCATTAATACCCCTTTGCATGAGTACTCACGAGTCTGCTTGAGTAAGCAATAGCATGACCTAAAAGGTAGCTGTGTACACCGAGTGGCTCGGCACTGGCCCTAGGTGATGTGGAGAATACGGCACTTCAGGTACTGGAGCGGTGGCTTGCTAAATCACCGGAGAGGGACGGCTACTTTTTTCTGAAGCTGTTTGAGGATGAGTGGTGAGCGCAACAGATGTATCCTCCAATCCTGTGTGTGGTGTGCCGGCTTGGCTGCAAGGACTGCTCGAAGTGTCCTGTGATGATCTCAGAACTCTATGGTGAGCACAGGAGAGGTGCCCTGGAGCTAAGGTGCAGAGTGATGTAGACTTTTTGATGCTGCCTGGTGATAAGTTCTGAAGAGCACGCTGGCCAGGAATTGTGAAACTAATACTCTCTCTCGCTGGTCGGCTGCAAGAGATGAGGCTTTGAAGATGCAGAGGCCTGAATGCATACAATATTCATCTCTTGCATTTAGCCTAAGGCGTCAGCCAGCCCCTTCCTATACTCAATTCAAGGTAGCCCGACCTGCACAGCTGTAAGGGGAGGAGACTGGGGTTGCTGTGAGGATCAATGCAACAGGCCAACAAGAGGCAGATCACTGGCTGGTGAGAGATGGACTCATGTAGAAACCTAAAAGGAAAAACTAAGCAAGAGGATGCTGTACTTTATTTTTTGCTCAACAGTTAATCTTATAAAAGATGTTTGGGAGGGACTTACGACTCAGAAGTTTAAAACTTTTTACCTCATAAGGAAAGGAAAGGTGACCATGAAAGACAGGAGTCAGCTGAAATGGCAATGCAAAGGGAAAAATTAGAATTTTTAGGAGCCTGAGCTAAGGATCTTTCGCATTAAGATTCACCCTCAATCTCCAGCAGCAATGAGGTCAGACTATGCTACATATTTTCTTCATGGTAGATCTCGATACACCACCCGTTGGCAGTCTTCAGAGTCTCTGCCTACCACAGATTCCGCCTTCTTCCACCGCAAAATCAAGAACATCTACAACTTCGACGAAGACAACCAACACATGGAAACCCCAGCAACCACCCCCGACGCCTCAAAGCCAACGATTGACAGCTGGACAGCACTCACCACTGAAGACACACTGAAGACCATGAAGTCAATCCACTCCAGGGCCCCAACAGACCCCTGCCCCCACCACATCTTCAACAGAGCTGCCAACACCATCGCACCCATGCTTCGCCACACCATCAACCGCTCCCTGGCTAAAGCTTCCTTCCCAGAAGACTGGAAACATGCCGAGATCATCCCCCTCGTGAAGAAGCCCTCGGCAGACCCCGCAGACTTAAAAAGCTGCAGACCCATCTCCCTGCTCCCGTTCCCAGCGAAAGTCATCAAAAAGCCATCAACAGCCAACTTGCCGCCTTCATTAAAGAGCACAACATCCTCGACCAGTCACAATCCAGCTTCAGAAAAAAATCACAGCACAGAAACGACTCTCCTCGCCGCAACAGACGACATCCGCTTCCTATTCGACAAAGGAGAAACAGTAGGCCTCATCCTCCTCGACCTCTCAGTGGCCTTCGACATGGTATCCCACCGCACCCTAATCGCAGACTCCACGAGACAAGGTCCTCGACTGGATCTACTCCTTCCTCTCCGGCAAAACACAGGGGGTTAAGACTCCCCCTTTCCTCTCGGACTCTACATCAACTACCTGCGAAGTACCCCAGGGGTCCTCCCTCAGCCCAACGCTCTTCAACATCTACATGGCTCCCCTCGCCCCCATCGTCAGACCCTACCGACTCAATATTGTTCCATACGCAGATGACACAAAACTCATCCTCTCCCAGTCTAACGTAGCCAACGGGGCCGAAGACAACTTCCAAGAAGGCATGGAAGCTGTTGCCAATTGGATGAAAAGCAGCTGCTTACAACTCAAGACCGATAAAACAGAAGTACACATCATGGGCCCACACCCCGACACCTGGTGGGCCGCTGCCCTGGGCAGTCCACCCGCCCCCACAGACCATGCACGCAACCTTGGAATCATCCTAGACTCAGAGCTCAAAATGGACAGCCAGATCAACTCTATCACATTCTCCTGCTTCCACAGCCTCCGCCTCCTATGCAAGACCTTGTCGGGAGGACCCCGAGGAACAAGACTTAGGGACTCGCGCTGACGATGATGTCCTGCTGCTACAAGTCCGAGACGAGGATAGTCCCTTTAATTTTACGTGGAGCCAGCGAGAGGAGGAGTCCAAAAGCCTGATATCAGCCTCAGGAGACCTATCGGAAGACTGCAGTCAGGAGAAGGAAGTGACGGATCGTGATGGCGCACATGCCGAGGAGCCAACAGGAGTAAAGGAGGAGAAGACGCTAGAGGAGGCTCCTGAAGAAGGCCCGATTGCCGGTGGTTCAGACGTCCCTGATCGCGGATCCAAGCCCAGAGGACAACAGCACCATGCCACACTCCAGGAGGAGGGCGGCTGGAGGAGGTACTTGCTAGCATACAGGGGTTCACAAAGTCACGGGGAGGGAACGGGTAGTCCTGTGGGGTGGACACCACACAACGTTGTCTCTTCTGTCTCCTCGATTAGGCTACTTTCAGTGATTCCTCACGTTCCTGTCCCTCTACTCGGAGTATCGTATATCGTCCATTGACCTGTGGCTTGTTTGTTTTCTGTTTTGCCCTTCTCTGCCACTTCCTGGACGTCTCCTGACAATCGACTAGGAAGCCCCCGCCCTTCCTGAAGCCGGTGAAGAAGAGGATCCACTCCCGTAAACCGGACCCTTTTCCTTTTGTGTTACTGCGATAGACTTGATCAATAAAAGAACTTACCCAAACTATAAAGCGTACAAGAAGCTACTTTGGGGGAAACTAGACCCCCCCCTCTTTGGGACACGACAGACCTTCAAATGGATCCCCCTCGAGCACAGAAAGAACGTTACTCATGCCATAGTCACCAGCAGACTGGACTACGGCAATGCACTCTACGCTGGAATAAACAAAAACCTCACCCACAAGCTACAAAATATCTAGAATGACGCCACAAGACTGGTCCTCAACTTACCACGAAACTGCCACATCTCCCAACACCTGCACACACTCCACTGGCTTCCCATCGAGGCAAGAATCACCTTCAAGGTCCTCACCTACGCTCACAAAAACCCTCCACAACACCGGACCAGCATACCTCAAAAGTCGAATCAACTTCCACGCACCCCCAAGAATCCTACGGTCAACCCAGCTCTCCTACGCCACCGTTACCCGCGCCAGAAAGACCAGATCAGGAGGCTGCTCCTTCTCATTCCTCGCGGCCAGTGCATGGAACGCCCTACCGCTCCACCTGAGGCAGAAAACATCACTCCCCATCTTCACGAGAAACCTCAAAACCTGGCTCTTCGACATACTCCCTCCTTGATGGACTGGAACCTGCATTCCCCCTCCACCCCCCCCCCCCCCCCCCCAGCGCCTTGAGACCCTTACGGGTGAGTAGTCGCGCTCTAACAAACCCATGATTGATTGACAGATCTAAAAGATGCATAACTTATTTAAAGTAGGGTTTGCAGAAAATGTCGTCTCCATGTCCAGTGAGTGGGCAGCAGGCTCAGATGGACTTTCTAGCAAGGTCTCCAAGGACTTTCTTTTGCATCTGCATTCTTCAAGAGTAATGGTTTCATTCAGGGGAATTTAGTGATTCATCAGAAGTCCAAGAAGGACTTCTCCAAGACAGGGTGCCTTCAGGAATGCCTACCTTAAACTGATTACGTTCAATACAGAGTATAGGATCTTAACCCCTTCGCTGCGGCGGCAATTCCGCCGCAGCGCTAGGGAGGAGGGTGGGCTGCGCGGCGCTCACATGCTCGTGACGGAACCGCTCCGTCACGAGCCTCGGGTGGGCTGTGCTTGTGACGGAGCGGTTCCGTCACGGCCCTGCCCGCTCAATAGAACGCGTCGCCTAGGCGCGCCGAGCGGGCCGTGACGGAACCGTCACCAGCACAGCCCACCCGAGGCTCGTGACGGAGCGGTTCTGTCACGAGCATGGGAGGGGTTAAATAACACATTAGCTAGTGTGGCACCTTGTTTTTATAGCTTGGGTTTTATTCTAGGCCAGCAAATTGCATCCACCATCCATTTCTTCTTGAGGTCATCAATTTTGTAGAAACAATGAGGACCACGCTTGTCCTTCTCTTTTAGATGTGGTAAAGGCATTTGATTTGGAAACCAAAGAATTTCGGTTTAGTACTGTGGAACATATGGCTTTTCCTTCCTAGTTCATCTGGTTGTTATGGTCGCTGTACACTGGCACGGCTTCCAACCTGAATAAGGAAGTGAATCTGGGCAGCATTCTCAAAACCGAATGAAGCACAATGCCCACCCCTCCTCTCCAGTTTGAGCTTTACACAGAACTGTTTTCCCGGAAAATCGGTTGTGGGATTATTTTTTTGGGGTGTAATAACAGGTGTATCAAAAATGTTATTTTAAATTTATTTTCATGCATTGTTAGGAAACCTGGAGAAAGAGTTCTGGACCTTGTGTGACACATCTTGGCCTACAATTGGACAAAATCATTTTATTAAGATACCATTCTTCTTCAACATTTAGTATTCTTTCAAACTTTCCCAGGTTATTCCTCCATTGCATTCTTTCAAAAACTAAATCTTACTATAGGCGCCTTTATCTTGGCAACGGAAAGCAGTGAATAGGTTCTGAGGAAGTTTTGCGAGGTCTGTTCAAATGAGTTGCCTCTGACGGATTGGGTGGACTTATTTTGTGGTACTGCTCAATATCTAACTAGAATACTACATGGGATCCAGTCTAAGATATTTAATTTTTCAAACATGCATCAGATGACAATGGTTTAGACCCAGTGGGTTTTGTTTAAGTTCAGGAGACCAAGAGTTTTTAAGAAAATCCCAGTTCTATTAAGTTTTAGTATAATCCACAAGTGCATATGTAGCACAATAAAGTTGAGGCTGTCAGAAGGATTAGTAAAGTTTTAAAACAACCCTGATTTAATAAATAAAATAACCATTAATAGTTGTGAGCTACAGGCAGCAAACAGGATCATTGAATGCAGTCAATTAATGTAATCAAGCAAATTACCATATTTTGCTGTCCTACAAGAGGGCTATTGGATCACTCCTCGAGGCTCCTTGTTCAATTAGCTGAAGCATAGCAATTATTTTAGCCTTCATCAAGAAACTGAGGAGAACATGAAATTAAATGATCAGGTATTGAAGTAGGGGCATTGCAAGGCAGTGTAGAAACTAAATGGGGGGCACTACCAACCAGAATATAAGATCCTTAAGTATTTGCCCGGCGGTGTCGCCTCTTGAACCCACAAAGAAGTTAAACTATTGAAGAGGCAGGCGCTGGAGACTGGAAGGCAGGAAACAAGGTTTTTATTCTCTCCGGAGGAGAACACAACGAAACGGACAGAAGGTATCGTTCTGAGGTGCTCTAACTGCATCCCTGAGGCCTGGCCTCTTATACACAAGTTTATCTTTTTATTGCATGTAACACATTCTCGTCGATACTTTGATGTACGGAAAGACATCCTCCGAATCCCCCCTTCCCAGCCCGTTCCCACGCAAGGTTACAGTGGGAGTCCCCGCCCCGTTCACAACAGGTGATGATCATCGCGCAGCTGGATATTCCGCCGATTCACGGAGTGTGTGGGATTTGATCGGATCTCGTAGGGCGGGGGGCTTTGATCAACCCGGGGATCCCTTGTTGGGGGGAAACTTTCTATTGCACGGGGAGGGGCAAGGAACAGTATCGGCAGAGCCGGGTTTCGGCCTGGGAACGAGGAAGACAAACGGGCACACGGGGAAAAGGGGTTTGCATCAAAGGACCGGGGATCATAAATGGGAAGAAGGGAGGTGTCGCGCTGGGAACAGGACGAGGGCCTGGCGCAGAACAGCGCTGAAGAGGGGTTTTATGATTCGCGGCAGGTGCAGGCAGGGGGGTTGTCAGTATGCGGGGGATGCCGGCGAAGCTAGGAGTGGGGGAGAGGCGCGCTGGCTCTCGGCGGGAGCAGGGAAGCCATGGTGTTCAAAATGGCGGCTGTTTTACGCGCACAAAAAGGTTAAGGAGAGCAAGAGGGCGCCGATAATGTTGACGGTCTCAGTCCAACTTTCAACAGTCCTCCCTTTTCAACATATCTAGCCAACTTGCTTATTCAATGTCAATTTTCATCAAATTCCTAACTTCGGTATCATACAATGCTCTCATATGTTCGCTTCCAATGTCCACAGTTTTGGGAAAAATACAATTCGCACATAAAGAACACATAGGTGGCAAACATTGAATTCCTAAGCATAGGCCACATATTACAACTACGGGAATCATGATAATGGTGAGCAGTCTCCAGCCCCAGCTTTTGACGGTGTCCCAGAACCAACCACCAAGCGACCATTCTTCTTGCTCTTGGTGAACTTCCGAAGAGAGTCTGTGAAGATGTTCGATGGCTTTGTACACTGAGGGTGAGTTGTCCGGTATGTATGTACAACAGCTGGACCCAATAATGCGGCATGCTCCTCCACGGTCCGCCAGAACCACATCTAGAACGAGGCGGTTCTGAAGAGTCACCAAACGGACTGCTTGGAGTTCGGCAGTGTTGTTGGCAAAGATGCCCGCTGTGATGTTCATGGTTGTCTCGACTGCCTGAGTCAAATGTCGGATGGCACGGCTGTTTGCCATCGGGCCCCAGAGAGGGACGAGTCCTTTCATAGCATCGAGGAACTGCGCCCCTGTTGAGTCGGCTTGCTCAACGTCTTTGGCTCGTTTCTGCCTGTGGTGATTCGCTGGGGCCACATAAGTTGGAGGAAGGACGAAGGAGATGTAGCAAGTGCCCCCCCAGCCTTTGGGGAGCCAGGTGTAGGCTTTCGTGCCGCAGATGAAATACATGTTTGGGGATGACACAAAGGAAGGTGGATCCGTGGAATCCAGAGTTCTGGTAAAGCGGCAAGCGCTGCGACCCACCAGCTGTGTCCCAAGTCCTTCTACACACATGTGGCCTGTGACGTTGATGACCGTCAGGGCCACAGTCAGAGTGGCAGCCGTTCGTTTCCGCAGATAGGAGAAGGTGGGTCTGGTTGGATTGTTGAACACCTGCATTTCGATTCGTTCTTTAGCCGGGATGTCCATTTGGATCGAGTCGCTGGGGGTCAGCGGGCAGAAGTGTGTCTTTGTCTTGTTTCGCCCGGCCCCATGAGAAGAATGTGCTGCAGTTCTGCTGGAGGTGGCATTGCCCGTATAGCTCTCTTGCAGGAGGATCAGCCAGGCAAGGCAGGAGCCGTGGACAGAGAAGGGCGAAGGGATGAATGGTATTGAATGTCCAGTGGCATGGGGTAGCAACCCACAGATCCAGCAGTTGGTGGTATTGGTGGCAAGATTGTGCTGGTGAAGTAGCTGCACGAAAGAGTTGTTCCAAAACTCCTTTCGCCTCTCTCTTAGTTGAGGAGAGAGCGAAATTAGATAATGTTCCTTCATGGTGGTAGGCTGAGCAGTGGTTAGGAATGTTTCGTGAGCAGGTGCGTGTTCTTCCATAATCCAGAGCGTAGTCATGAGGAGAAAACAGAGGAGGATTACGATGAAGAGTGCAATTGTCTTTGAGCTATGGAGTCTGTCTATTCTCGGATTTCTGTAGTGGGTATTTCCTGCTGTCTTCGTCGGCTTCTTATTTGGCGCTTCCATCATCTTCTTATCTGGCGCTTCCATCATCTTCGTCTTCAAGGTGCTCGGTAGTGGGCAGGACCACAGACTTAGTTTTAGCTTCTCTCCAGGTAACCCTTGGTAGTTTGGGTCACCGTTCTGAGATCCTTTAACCTAGTCCGTGGCCTACTTAGCCGAAGCTCCCTCCTTTCGACGCAGGAAATACCCTTCTCGAGATGGCACAGTGGGGTCAGGATGTTTTGAAAGTTCAAGTGTCTCAGTATCAGGGTAGCAGTCCAACGATGGTCGGTCCTGGTTCAGGAGCTCTTCTTAGGTGTTGACGGTGTCTGTCGTGGCCAGGGCTGGAGAGACCTTTTTGCAGTGATGAGCGTGCAGCCAGTGTTTCTTCCCCTCCACTCGAAGTGCGGTCCGAGTGGTGATCAGCACTTGCCAGGGGCCCGTCCACCGGGGTTCCAAACTCTTTGATCGCTGAAAATTTCGGATCAGCACGAAGTCCCCCGGCTGGATGGCGTGACCCGGACCACTGGAAGCATCGGGGATGGCCTGCTGCACCTGCTGATGAAGGACAGACAAAGTTTCAGTCAATTTGTACAGATAATCAGACATTAGGACATCCGGAACGTCATGAATGGAAGTTGGTTTCGGGGCAGACCAGACGCTCATGGGTCGACCGAAGACAACTTCATAAGGGGTTAAGTGATGTCGGGTGGGGGTAGAGCGCATCGATAGCAATGCCAATGGGAGGGCGTCTGGCCATTTCAGGCCCGTCGTAGCCACTATTTTGGCCAGTTTAAGTTTTAGTGTGGCATTGTGTCGTTCGACAAGCCCAGCAGATTGAGGGTGGAAGACTGCGTGGAATTTCTGTTTAATACCCAGCCCATTTAGGATGAGCTGGATAACGTTGGCTACAAAGTGGGGGCCATTATCACTCCATAAAACACGGCAGAGGCCATAACGGGGGAAAAACTCCTTTAACAGAACCTTTGCAGTGGCCATAGCGGTGTTGTCACGGGTTGGATATGCTTCCACCCACTTGCTAAATGCGCACACCACGACTAGTACATATTTCAGGCCTTGGCATCTGTCTAGCTGGATGTAGTCCATCTGCAGGACTTCAAATGGGTGGTTTGGGACCCCAAATCCCCCCCGGGGTACTACAGTCCCTTTCCCGGGGTTGTGTTGCAGGCATATTAAGCATTGTTGGACCAGGCGTTTGGCGGAATCTGGGATCTTGTCATTGTGCCAAACCCTGGAGACAAGTTCGATCATGGGGGCTGATCCTATGTGGGCAGGGGAGTGTGCCATGGTTAATATGGGAATCAAGTACGAATCAGGTAGCAACCATCTGTTCGTGTCTTTTGTCCGCCAGCAGCCTTCATCGTCTTTCAATCCCACCCGTGTCCATTCAGTCAATTCGTGTTGTGTGCTAGTCGTTTGTATGTCTCTAATTGTGTCCTTGGCGTCAGTCCAGTTTTCTGCTTGTGACCTGGTCACGTACATATGTGTTGTCGTTCTATTTTCAGCTGTCGTTCGGGCGGTGATGTCGGCTAGTGCATTTCCCTGTCCAATAATGTCTGTCACTTTCTTGTGTGCCTGGCATTTGATAACGGCAAGTTTGTTGGGGAGGAGGACAGCTTCAATTAAGGCGGAGACTAGATCCCCGTGCAAAATGGGTGTGCCGTGTGAGGTCAAGAATCCTCTCTCCCTCCAGAGGAGCCCAAAATGGTGAACCACCCCGAAGGCATACTGGCTGTCGGTGTAAATGTTCGCTGTGGTTCCTGTTGCCAGGATGCAGGCTCGCGTCAAAGCAATCAGTTCCGCTGCCTGGGCAGATCGCTGGGCGATGCGGGCTGTTTCTACTACAGTTCGAGCCGTGGTGACTGCATAGGCAGCGGAAGTGGTACCATCGGGGAGTTTGATGCAAGAACCGTCCACCCACAACTCCCCGTCGGGGTCAGGGAAAGCTGTGTCTCTGAGATCGACCCTACTCCTGGTCTGTTCGTCCGTAAGAGTCACGCAGTCATGTACGGGGTGCACATTGGGATCGTTCTCTGGCAAGGGTAACAGAGTTGCTGGGTTCAGTGTGGTGCATCTTTTCAGGGTGATGTGGGGGGCAAGCAAGGTCAGTTCGTATCCAGTCAGTCGTGCACTCGTCAGATGTTGCGTCTTGGTTTGGTTCAGGAGGGTGTCGACTGCATGGGGTACCAGTACCGTGAGGGAATTCGAGAGCACAATCCCCTCACTCTGTCGGATAGAGACTGCAGCAGCAGCTACAGCTCGAAGGCAGGCAGGCAAGGCTCTGGCGACAGGGTCAAGAGTGGCAGAGAAGTAAGCGCACGGTCGTTGCTTAGGGCCGATGGCCTGGGTCAGGACAGATAAAGCGCACCCCTCCCTTTCGTGAGTGTAAAGGGAGAAGGGCTTTTTGTAATCAGGGGTACCCAGGACAGGGGCTGAGCAAAGGGCATCTCGCAGTTCTGTGAAGGAAGTTTGACACTCAGGGGTCCAAGGGAGTGGGGAAGGGACGTCTTTGTTTAGCAGAGAAAGCAGTGGTTTTACAACGAGGCTGAAGTTTGGTAACCATTGTCGGCAGAAGGAGGTGAGGCCTAATAGGGAGCGAACCTGCTTCTGGGTTTTAGGGACAGGGGTATCTAGAACGGTTTGGATTCGATCAGGGGTGAGTTTTCTTCCATCTTTGGACAAAAGGTGGCCTAGGTAAGTGACCTGGGGTAGGCAGAATTGCAACTTCTTCTTGGAGACCTTGTGGCCATTTTCCGCAAGGAAGTGCAAGAGTTGAATGGTGGCGGTAACCGCTAGAGGGGTGGTGTCGGCTGCCAAAAGGATGTCATCGACATATTGTACCAACACCACCCCGTCGGGTAACTGGACTTGGTCTAGTTGTCTTTTGAGGGCCTGGCTGTAGATGCTAGGGCTTTCCGTGTAGCCTTGAGGAGCTCGGCAAAACCTATATGAGCGGGCTTTTAGGGTAAAGCCGAAGAGATATCGGCTGTCCGGGTGGATGGGGATGGAGAAGAATGCGTTCTTGAGGTCGATGACGGAAAAGGTGGTGGCAGTGGATGGAATCAAGGTCAGGATGGTGGTGATGTCTGAGACCACAGGGTACTGGGGTACCACCACTTTGTTGATCTCTCGGAGGTCGATGATGAAACGGTATGCTTTCTCATCTCCCTCTCCCTGCTTCTTGATAATGGGCAAGATAGGGCTGTTGCAAACGTTGCTAACCACTTCCTCTACCACTCCTGCGTCTATCAGTGACTGGATAATCATTACCAATGCCTTCTCGCCCTCTGGCGATATCCGATATTGTGGGAGTTTTGGGAGCGTTGCGTCTGGTCGGACAGTAATGTGCACTGGGTCAATTAACATACGCCCTACGTCCGAATCCGCTTTGGCCCACAGATACGGAGGTAGAGTGTCAAGCAGGGACGCGTCAACGTCGGTGATGGAAAACATGTGTCGGGGAGAGCAATGTCTAAGCAGAACGGGGTTGTCGTAAAGAAACACTCGAACTCCATCTTGAGAACACCTAATCGTCGCTCGGAAGTGTTTCAGTAAGTCAAGTCCCATAATGGCGTCAGGGCTATTGGAGGAAAGCAAGAACGTGGTGTCGGTGGTGTTGTTTTCTACGTCAAAGAGAATCGGGGCAGACAAAGGGTTGGTGGAGGGCGTTCCATCGAAACCTGTCGATGTTATGAGTGAGCCAGACAAGGGTGCCCTTGGAATCAGTCGTTTAGATAACGCACTACGTGTTGCGCCAGTGTCTACCAGAAATGGAGACTTGGTACCCAGGACCTTAGCAGTGACATAAGGGCCCTGCTGGTCAACATAGAGCTCGACTGGATCCCTCCCTCGCCCTTGGCTGTCCTATGCGAAGGTGTGAGTGTCGTCATAGTCAGATTGTTGATATTGGTTCTGTTGGGGTCGATCGAACGTATTTGGTCTGCTTGACCTGTCATTAGTCGCGTCATTTGGGGGCCCTCGTTGTTGTCCCTTAGGTCTCGGTCCATTTGCTACATCCCTGGGGTCTTTGTTTCTGATCATTTCCAGAAGAACTGGGCACTGGGATTTCCAATGGCCAGTCCCTTTGCAGAAAGCGCACTGGTCTTCTCTAAGGTCTGTGCGTCCACTGTAGGAAGTCAGAGTGCGGTCCTGGGGAAATGTAGTCTTAGGGACGTTTGTCTGGTAGTTTCCTCGGTATTGGTCTCGTCCTATAGTCACCCCCTGCAGTTTGGCAATCATCACCCTCTCTTTTAAGTCTTTCTTCTTTTTCTCTGTCGCCCTATCGTTTTCGTTTTTCTGATGCTCATAATATTGGGCCATTTGGAGAATCGCTGTAGGTTTGGAGGCTGCCCAACTACTCTCGCTGGCCTGTAGTTTCTGGGAGATTTCCGATGATAGGCCCTTAACATAATTCTGGACAAACAGATGGTGTCCGGTTGCAGTGGTCATGTCCTGGCCGCTGTAATCGGAGAACACCGTTTCAAACCGGGAGAAGTATTCCGATACATCCTCCTGGGGTTTTTGGCGACAGGCTGTTACTATCGACCAGTCCACTTTCTTTTCTGGGATTAGGGTTTTTAATTTCTCTACGATTTTATCTGGGAGGTCTAGGATGGATTTCAACGGCTTTTGTCCTGGTCCCCGTTGTTTGTCCAGGTCATCGAGTTGTGACCAGGTATGTCCAAACAGCTCAAGGTGGTCGACTTTCCGGATTTGCTTCCACACATCAGCTGGTAGACATAACCCGAAGAACAAGTCGATGTCAGCCAGGGTCATGATCGTTGAACCCAGGGCTGTACCCAATTCAGTATAGAAGGCAGTGGGGTTTTTACGTAGGTCGGGTAGAGATTTCCGAAATGTCAGTATCTCTTGCCGGTCCCATGGCTGGTAGACCCAGTTGTATACTACCCTTCCCTTCGCATCTTGGTTGTTTGCATCATCGTGAGTCCCTGTACCCCGAGGAGGAACCCAGTAAGGGGCAGCCTCACGTATCGGCATCATGGTGTTAGATTGCTCGGTTGGTGGTTCGGTCACTACGGGGGCTGCGGATTTAGCTCCCGGCTTTCGTTCAGTGAGGTGGCGGAAAACCTCAAGCGTACGCGTAAGGAGGTCCGACACATCACACTCGCCCTCATCCCCGATATCGACCTTCCGGTACAGAGCCCTTAGGCTCTCGGGACCTTTGTCTCGATATCGGTCCTCGTATGCATTCAAGACATGATAACACAGTCGTACGGTAAAATGTCGTCTGTGACTCCCTGTATACGAGCTGAACATATCTGTGATGTACTCTTCATCATCCTTCCTTTCTACCAGTGTCCTTGCTATTTTGTCGATCCCCGCTCGCTCATCTTTGTCTAGTCTGTTTGTTCTTGCAGAGCCAGCCCCTCGAGTCCCATGCTCGTCTAACGTCGTTGTTGATGCGGGTTTTAATACAAGGGGTTCGGCTGGCACAGAGGCCATTGGGGCCGACGCTGTGGCGGTACCTTCGTTTGTACCTGGGGGTGGCGCGTGCTGCGCCACGGGTTGAGAAGGGGCGTATGGAGGGGGCATGTAGATGATAGGAGGACCTAACAGCAGGTCCTCATTGGCTTGTCGTTTCGAGGGTAAATCAGGGTAGAGCATGGAGGGGGTTCTAACCGGACACTGGCTTGGCGTTTCCATTTCTAGTTTCTGTTTAGCTTTCTCTCTTTCTTTTATCTCTTTTTCTAGTTTCTGAGCAGCTAGGTGGGCTGCTTTTCGCAGCTCTTTTTCCAACCTACTCTCAGTTTTCTTTTTACGTTGTTCAGTTTCTTTTCGCCACATGCCGAAGCTGTCAAGCATAGTAGGTGTTGTCTTGTTTTTACCCAGGGCAGTTTCTAGCGTTTTTATTTTATCATCATCGAAGGATCCTATCAGGGGCCATTGACTTTCTTGACCCTTTTTTGTATATTTATGCCATAGTTTACTATAGGCTATAGCGGTCAATCCATGCTTCATGAACATGTCCTTATTAGGGGTGCCTTCCAGTGGGGCTGGATGGTCCATCTCTAATAAGCGGTCCGGGCTAAACAGGCTACTAATCAGTGGGGAGAAGACAGACATGACGGCTCGTAACGAGGGACTAAAAAGTCAGCACTGCCTATCTTATCACTAGGTGCAAAGACGGGACAGAATATTTCTATTCTACGTTGTTTGCAGGCAGTGAATACCTCATGGATCAAAATAACAAAAGACCAATAAATAACAATGGGGAGAATGAGTAGGTCCGCAAAGATCTGCGTTACCTACCCTTTTCACTATCTGCAAAAAGGGTGGTCTCTTCCCTGTTTGCAGACAGGGAATCTCCAGGAAACAAAAGTTTTGCGAACAACAGTTCAGTTTCAAGTGATTATTGAGTGGGGGAGAAAAAATAAGCACGGCTGCTGCCCTACCTATCCTCCACTGCTTGCAAAGAGAGAGCCCGTTGTTTCTCCGTTTGCAGACAGTGAATCTCCAAATAAATAAAAAGAGCAATACTAGTATTTTTAAACAAACAAGCAATCAAGCAAATATTTCGCGACTTGTCGTGGTTACACGACCTTACCCGGACCGCATGGACAGTTTCCTGTCTTCCGAATCCAGCGCCCGATCGTCCTCTCTTCTTCGTTATCCTCGCGGCACTCCTGATGGTTCCCAGTCAGGACCGTAGATCACTCGAGAGAGGTCTGTTCGGAACCAGTGAAGTTCGGATGATCGGCTGTCAGACGAGGGTCTATCGGACAGACGCGTTCCCGATCGTTGCAGTCGTTCACTTTGTCGTCAGGACCTCTCCCACTGGATCCATGGGTCGCTGATGGGCCCCACGCTTGGGACGCCAATTGTAGAAACTAAATGGGGGGCACTACCAACCAGAATATAAGATCCTTAAGTATTTGCCCGGCGGTGTCGCCTCTTGAACCCACAAAGAAGTTAAACTATTGAAGAGGCAGGCGCTGGAGACTGGAAGGCAGGAAACAAGGTTTTTATTCTCTCCGGAGGAGAACACAACGAAACGGACAGAAGGTATCGTTCTGAGGTGCTCTAACTGCATCCCTGAGGCCTGGCCTCTTATACACAAGTTTATCTTTTTATTGCATGTAACACATTCTCGTCGATACTTTGATGTACGGAAAGACATCCTCCGAATCCCCCCTTCCCAGCCCGTTCCCACGCAAGGTTACAGTGGGAGTCCCCGCCCCGTTCACAACAGGTGATGATCATCGCGCAGCTGGATATTCCGCCGATTCACGGAGTGTGTGGGATTTGATCGGATCTCGTAGGGCGGGGGGCTTTGATCAACCCGGGGATCCCTTGTTGGGGGGAAACTTTCTATTGCACGGGGAGGGGCAAGGAACAGTATCGGCAGAGCCGGGTTTCGGCCTGGGAACGAGGAAGACAAACGGGCACACGGGGAAAAGGGGTTTGCATCAAAGGACCGGGGATCATAAATGGGAAGAAGGGAGGTGTCGCGCTGGGAACAGGACGAGGGCCTGGCGCAGAGCAGCGCTGAAGAGGGGTTTTATGATTCGCGGCAGGTGCAGGCAGGGGGGTTGTCAGTATGCGGGGGATGCCGGCGAAGCTAGGAGTGGGGGAGAGGCGCGCTGGCTCTCGGCGGGAGCAGGGAAGCCATGGTGTTCAAAATGGCGGCTGTTTTACGCGCACAAAAAGGTTAAGGAGAGCAAGAGGGCGCCGATAATGTTGACGGTCTCAGTCCAACTTTCAACAGCAGCATCATTTTAGCGAGTCAGAAAGGTCTGAGGTAAAAAAAAAAATCACTTGCCTTGGTGACATTTGTGAGGCATGCACAATTTTCCTGCAGATTCCTCACTTTAAGGACACTTCCTGGTTTCAGACTGACTCAAAAGATATTTTCCATAGCAGTAGCACGTCAGCGCCATCAGCTGGCACCATGCGCCTCTGCCCCGGACTACACCCGTAGGACTTGATGACAGTGTTATAGAATAGATGCAAAATGGGTGCACTGATGTGTTTCTAATACTTTCTATTCCACAGTAATGCACAGTAATGCATGCTTTGAGGAACCAAGATCACATCAATGACCGATAATATTAGCATAATTATGCTGGCAAATGATGGAATCTTAATGAACGGCACTGACTTATTAGGGAACGGGAGAGGGCAGTGAGGAATCTGCAGGAAAATTATGTATCCACCAAAAATACTGACGGTTAGTAACTTATACTTCAGATGGATACATCTTACTCACCTTAAGAATCAATGTCAAAGCAATATCCTCTGGGAGATGGGAATGTGTAGAGCCAATAGACCAAGGAGATCATGTAACAGACATGTCAAGGTACCCCTCACCGCATACTTGTGCTGTGAGGCAGTAGTGTTTGGCAAAGTTTGGAGAGATGACCACATGGTCACCTGGCAATTTTCAGCTACCAGAACCTCTCTGGTGAGAAGCCACCTTAGAAGCAACCAGGGGCCTAGTGAAGGGGGAACTAATGCCGCCAAGAGGGAATTTCCTGGTCATGACATAGCAGATCTTGAATCATAGGATGACTTAATCATAAGCATTCAACAGGATACACAAACCCAGGAGGCCAAGCAGATGTCAAGCCTGTACGAATTGGAGATACGTTTACATAAGAGATCTTGTACTCAAATCCCATATATGTTATGTTAGGTATTCTTATATAGTGCGCAACTGCCTCAGCGAAGAGGCGTCCTGGCGCTGGTAGCAGTGTCAGTAGAAAGCTGGGGGCTAGACTGTGGGGAACAGGTAGGTTTTGATGGTCTTACGGAAGGGTAACAAGCAATCTAGGCAGCGGATCTGAATAGGGAGAGAGTTCCACAGTTTAGAGGCAAGATACCGGAAGGACCGGCCCCCCGCTCAGAAGGGCTTCACCCGGAGGACCATTGCCAAAAGTTGCTCAGCAGAGCGAAGCTGGCGGGGGTACATAGGGGGCCAGCAGATTAGATAAAATCTCAGGGGATGAAAGCTTTAGTATTTTGTAGGGCCTTTTAGACATGGGTAGCCAGTGTAGGTGACGCAATGCAACCGTCGTGGAACAGGTTCTGGGGAGCCTCAGCAGGACTCTGGCGGCTGCATTCTGGACTCGCTGAAGGCGAGTCACTTCTGCCTTGTTGGCGCGTAACATAAGTGAGTTGGAATAGTCTAGTCTGGACAAAAAAAGTCACCTGGACTATCAACTGATGGGTGGGTGGGTCAAAGAAACCAAATGCAAATATCGTGAGGAGCTGATATGTACCTCTGTTTGCAGCAATTACAGCAGGACACGAACTCTGACACATTGAGAGGAAACAATTTACTTAGTTGCCTGCAAAGCTGAGGAAATACTGTAGGTGAACAACCAAGACAGAGCATGATCCCACATTGATGAGAACCTCAGCGCTCAAATTTGTAACTATTGTTCGTAGATGATGTCATGTCTAGTGGGCGGGGTTAGGCAGGAATTGCATGGCGCCACCTGGCAGCGCTAAGGAGCTACTGCAGAGGAAAAAGCATTCAGGACCAGTGTGAAGCCTGAGGAATAATCTACTGGGTTATATATTCACCTTGATCATTTATTTTGCTACTGACAGCAGCGACATTTCCAAGAAATGGGAAGAAGCAGCTGATATTGTGTTCAGTCAGGAATAATGGCACCGAGCTATTAATGATCTTCATCAATATCCTATAGCAGCCAACTAGAAGACGACTCTTTTTTCTTGCACGGTTATATGTAAGATGACCTGAGGAAATTTCCTGCAGTTTACTTGATGCAAATTAGACCATTGAACATACGATTTGAAGATGCCCTGCTGTAGGTTTTTCTGGCAGCTTGTTTTTCAGAAACTAGGTCTCCTGGGAGGACTTACCTTGTCAGATAAAAAGGGCAATGGGGATGAAGCTGGAATCCCTGGGGGAGTTTGCGAACTCCAGGGGTAATAATTTGGGGCATTTGGTGACGGGATCTATAACTGTAGAGCTGTGGAGGAGCTTAGAGATTTGTACTGTGGATAACTGGAGCGTTTGAAATGAAATATATTTTGCATACGTTGAATGCGTTCATAGGTGAAACTGACTTCAGCAAGAAATTTCTGAGAAATTTGAGGCTTCCAATTTACAAGGCCTACATAGGCTTGGAGGGCCTTGTTAATTATAGCATTTCTAACTTTCTATATAATGAAAACACTGCTTTGTACTTCTGACAGGCTGTTTATTTGTCGTATTCCTTTGCTATTTAAATATAAATAACGCTGTACATATAAAAAAGGTATATATATATATATATATATATATATATATATACACACACACACACACATCCGGATTCTAAGTACTATCTCGTGACTATTCTCCAATCAGGATTCTAATATTTATGACATTTTCGATGTGTTAGTGAAGTTGTGCCCTGAGAATTTAAAATAATGTTGATAATGTATAGGCATTCTGAGTTTTGTGGCTACTTCTGCTTCCAATAAATTGCAGTAGGCAGGACCCTGTCAGCTTCCCAACTTCTGACTTCATATTATGTCATGGAAGACATGTATACTCAAGAAGATATATTTGAACTAACACAAAATGCAATGACTTCTATATTTTTGATTGTGTGTTGTTAGGAGGGGATCTTTGCCAATTAATATATCTCAATTTTACAACTACAAACAAAATGCATATTGATCTACGGCTGGTTTGGTTACACTGTTTTTTTGGGTGATTTGTTAAACACAACACTACAATTACTGCTCCATTTCTACACCGTTTGGATATAGGGAGATAGAGAAGGCCGAGATAGTTTTCCTACTTGGTGAACATATAATGCGCGTTCTAAAAACGGGAAACACATGAAATACATCAAGACACTGGCAGGGAATGCACTTAAGGGCACAGTTCTTCTAAGCGCCAAGAACAGGTTTGAGGAATGCTATATTTGATAAGTGTGTACACAGTGGCGCTAATGTAATGCCTTAAACAATATAAAAGAGGGACGTTGATTGATGGGATAAAGTCAAATAAAAGCAGTAAAAGGGGGAGAAGGTGCCCGCAGGCCTCAAACTCTACACAATCGGCAGGGGTTAAACATTTCTGTTTCATTAAGATGCTTGATGATCAATGGTTCGGCCCCTCAGGGAAAGCCACTTGGGTGCGGGACTCGCATAACATTTATTCCTTCATAAAATATTCATCTGGCAGGGCTTCGGCATAAACAGCGCGCGCTGCATGTTCGCGCGCAGCGCGACCTGCCACGGCAACGCGATGTGTAGCCAGGAGCCGGCGGATGCAGGAACTGCACGGAATTATATAACAGGGAGGGACTAACGGAGAGACGGTGTGTGACAGATGGAGAAGTGAGACAGATGTGTGTGGTGCAGGCAATGCTGCACGCGCATCCTGCCACCAGAGGCCTGGGCTAGGAGCCACTGCACGAAGCATAAGACGACGAGATACTCGCTTACAAGTTGTAACATAAAACTGAAAAAGCTGGGGATCTTAGAAGACTAATACAAATAAATAAAAAAAAAAAAGGTTATTTGACTATTCGTAAATCAAGTGCAGATTTCTGTGCCTTGCCTCAAATTTTGTGGCTTTGCTTAACTTGTGCAAATGAAATGAGATTTATAAAGTAACAGCTAATTCTCAAGGAAGAGCTTCTAGGCACTGGTACTCGATTAAAACCTCCTAACCAGAAGCAGGAAATAGAAATAAAATCCTAATAGGGCAAGGAGTCTAACCAGTTGAAGCCTGCCTGAGAAAGATGGACCGATCTGAGACCGAGCGAAGGGCCAACGTCCATAATGTTGCTCCCAGGAAGGTGGCAGAGCTGCGACCGTCCAACACTTTGGAATCCAGGTAGTTGGAAAACAAAACCATTCACAGACCTCAAAGAACTTGAAGGTATGGAGAAAGAAAAGATATTCTGTAGACCTGACAGACCAACGCTATGGACCGCTCTGTGGATGTGACGTAGTATTTTAAACTGAATGTTTTGAAACTGAGAGCCAAGGAAGGTTCTTCACTCTAGAAGAGACTGAGCAGTATTTAGGAATGTTCTGCTACAACGTAGCTGTATCATTCTGAACAATCTGCAATCTGTCAGCGAGATTTCCCTAGGTATAGGGCATTGGAATAGTGCAACCTAGAGGTGACCACCGTTTTCTTGGACGAAAGAGGTAACAAAGGAAGCAACTTGCGAAGAGCTTTTAACACACCAAAGCAGGTATTGGTAACAGCTTGACTCCTCAGTTGTAAGGATAACTGGCAGTCAAATTTGCCTCCCAGATTATGTACTGAATCAGTAAGGCTCAGAGGAGCAGCCAACTCGCTTGGCCACCAATCATTCGTCCAGCGATAAGGATTCGAGACAAAAATGAATAATGCTGTTTTATTTGAGTTTAATTTTTAGATGGTTTTGAGACTTCCAGGTGGCCAACGATATCATACATTAGATTAATTTAAATCTCTTCTGCTCATCGCCCAACGTCAGAGGTACAATCAATTCGGTGCCATCAGCATTGGTGAACACTTCGAAGCCATATTCCTTGACAAGTTCAGCAAAAGGGTCCATATAGATGTTAACGAGTGTCCGGCTCAAGGCAGAGCGGCTGTGGTACCCCACAATCAATTGCAATAGGAGCGGAAGAATGGTTGGGGGAGGGGGGGTTACAGCTTGTTGTCCGAGTTTTGGATAATCTGTGAACCAATCACGTGCAATGCCTTCTACACCTATTTCCCTCAGACGAAGACGAACCTTGTGGGTGATGGTGTTGAAGACTGTCGAGAGACCAAGTGATATGAGGGCTGCTGTGCCCTTGTCGTCCAACTAATGTTTCAGACTGTGCCACCATGAGCAACAATGATTCTGTAGAAAGAGCAGTCCGGAAGCCATACTGTGTGGCAATCAGAAGATACTTAGCTTGTGGATATCACCAGCCCTGGGTGATTTGCACACAGTTACACATTTTTCATTAGAATAGGACCGAGAGCAGTTGTTGATTTGTTATAGAGTTTATCATGGTTAATGTATTAACCCTGCTGCAGTGACTTACTAGCGCACCATAACATGCCTGCGAACTCACGCTGTGGCTCTGATACATATGGTTGGGAATTCTTCCAGGTCTAGCAGATGTAGAGGGCCTTTGCCTCAATTGTTGGTTTTACCGTAATGTATGATCCCTTCTTAGAGACGGCTGTTCTAGACTCTATTGTTATGAGTTATGTGATGCCACCATGTATGCCATCCTGCCATATTGTATATTGGGCGCATGCTGTGTAAAAAAAAGTAAAACAAAAATAAAAAAAGAATAGGACCAAGAGCAAATGAGAAAAAGGCAGAACGCAGACTAAAGTAAAATATAAGACAGCATTAACAAAAGTGAAAATGAGAGATAAACAAGTACCAACAAGAGTGACATAAAGAGACCGTAAATGTAAGGTGGTGAAGTAAATTGCACGAGATGAAATCCAGGCTAGGCCGCCCTGGTATTTGGCACCCAAAGTGGCAAGTGCCTAAGAAATGTTTTGGCCCCGAGCACCTTCTGTAATTTGACTGAGTGAATGAATCAGTTTCCTAATTCAAGGGTACTACTGAGCTTCTCTTTCTAAATAGCTCACACTTCTAAAATCTCCTCTGAGAAGAAACTTTTTAAGAAGCCACATATTGGTACATACAAGAATGTACGAAGAACATGCTCTTGCACCATTCTACACATTCTAGAACTGCAGAGCTGTCAGCAAAATATGAAACTATCGGTTTGCTCAGAATCTCCGAAGGGCAGTGTGCATCATACTGATTATGGATAACCTCAAATCCACAACTGTACTTTGGTACGCAGACTGTCTCTGAGGATCGTCCTGCAGATCTCCAGACCGTGTCAAGCACTCTCGCACCTTTCCAAGTTATATATCCAAACCCAATGGAGGTTTACTCACTTCTGCTTCCGCTCACCACACCTCATCTTCATCCCAACTACAATTCGGTTAGTACAAGGGGGTTGACCTGGAAGGGGTCAGCAGAACAGTGACCTCCTCTGGTCTCCAAAACCTATCTACAACTTAGGACATCTTTTCTCCTACTCCAGGACTCATTGCTTAGGCCTACCTGGCACCCATTCTAGATAAGACAGCTCCCTTAAACTTGCCCTCACCATCTCATGAATCTACAGCCCCCGCCAAACTCAGCCTACCGCCACGGCTGGGAACTGTGACCGAGCTTTACTGGTCCTCAGAGCTCCATTGGTTATCTGTCAAATAAAGATGTCGGTACAGAATACTAACTAGTAACTGCAAAGCTCTAAAGTGTAACACACCCGAACACATGCTGAACCTTATTACGCTTCACCAGACTTCAGGACCTTTTAATTCTACGAAATTGAACGTATGATACCGGACCAGGGATCAATCATCACTCGGCCTCTTTCCAGAGTTCACAGGAACTTCATGGTCAAAGTGGCCAGTTATGGAACTTTTTTGCCTAAAAGACACCTCTACGCTTTACTCATTTCTGAGATTCCTGAATAAGTGGCTTTTCTCAACAGCCACTAACAAGCGGTCAATACCTTCTCTGCCCTGTTCCCCGTGAATTCTTCGCCCCACATCTTGTTTGGACACCTTAAGACTTCAGCAAGACGATAAGCCTGTGAATACCCAAAATAAACAAATACAAATTGACCAGAATCCACGACTGGACGAACAGGACATCTCAGATGCTTCAGAGCGCCACAAAAAACGCCGATAAATGCCAGAGTGAGGATGGATCAGGCGGGGAGGGCGGCGTGAGCAACAAGCCGCAGAGGAAATGCTAACCTTGTTTAGAAGTTGCTGATTCTGCCAGGTCAGCTCCTCCAGGAGGGCTGGAACAGCAAACACCGAGGAGAAAGATGGAAAATCCTGGTCGCTGTGTCACACTTAGCAAGTCAAAGATACGTTTGTGTAGGGCTGCAGAGGGCCAAATCCATTTTACATGCTGTATGTATTATTAATTCCCGACAGTGGGCTTAGAGAAACCTAATTCCCCAAATACCAGCTTCTATAGAGTGCGGGAAAACCTTTTCAAAAGCTCATCTTTTATTGACTCGGTCATTTTTCTAAGTCAATCTGTCTGCTGTCGGCAAGGGCAGGCCGCTAAACCTTCTTTTTTTCCACCTCTTCCCCCTCCCCACACCTTTGCCCGCTCTGAGTCCTGCCAGTCTATTAGAATTGGCTCAAGTATGCAGCAAGGGCTCTAATTTGAAACCTAATGAATTCTTCACATAGCAGAAGATTAGAAGAGAACAAGATAGGAAGAGGTTGGTGGCTACAGGTGCCTAAGCAGACAGCTGATGAGCGGGGACAGAAGAGGAAAGTACGTGTGTGGTTTAACTCCTTATGCACCTTCCATTTTTATGCAGTCTGAGCCAATGTATGGTGGGGATGGTTCTCCAGCTCAGTTACAACCAAAATGCTGGGCTTTACTACCGAATGCAATTCAGGTTTTGCTTTGCATAGTACCCTAACGTTGAGCTATGCGCTGCTTAGCATTACTTCGCGTTATGGGACATTCCAAGGTGGTGTGCATGGACATTTTCATGCTAACACCCAAGGGTTTTGACCAAGTCCCATTTATATCAAAACCGTACGACTCCTAGAGGCAGGCATAACTAGGAGAAATGTTTTCATTTCTTCAAATTTTTCTAACTTTGCAGGTGTGCTGTATTTTTGGGCCCAGAGGAACCCATCCCATGGGGCAACATTTGACAAAAAGGGGAGAAGGGCATGTACACCCCCTCCTGAGCCTTATTAAACCCTGGGGACCCAATTCCATGGAGCCAAAATATGAATAAAAGGGGATTAGTACCTTCCTGTCCCCTCCCTGAGCCTTCTAAGGCCCAGAGGAGTCTATCACCCACGACTGCTTTTTTTTTTAATTATCTGGGATGGATGGCCACATGCCCCCTCCTCCCAAAGGCTCATTAGGCCCTGCGGACCCCATCCCCTATGACCGGATTCATTTTAAAGGGGAGGGGGGCCATGCAGCCTCCCTCCGCGAGCATCATTAGGCCTGAGCCTTGATATATCCCGGGGATCCCATCCCCTGGGAATCGTTTGTGTTTTTTAAATGGGAGACAGGCTGCGTGGCCCTCCTCCCTGAGCCTTTTTAGGCCTGAGGGACCCCCATCCCCCATGACCATATTTTTTTTAAAGGGGAGGTGGCTGCAAGCCCACCTGCCTGAACCTATTATGGCCCCAGAGGCCCCATCCCCAGGGCCTTTCTTTAATATATGGTGCCTGGGGCACCCACAAACAATATGTTGGGGGCAGCAGGAGCAGACCCAAGGGACTCCATGGCCCTAGCCAGCTCCCCTCATGCTGCGGGAATCGGGAATTGCTCCCGTCCTGGATGGCCACATGTGTATTTTGGTTCAATAATGAAACATTGGTGTATTGATAACCTTAAACTATCATATAACCAGAAAATTTCAATAGCATTACTGGAATATAATAAACAAATGTGTTGTATATGGGCATGCCTTATGGTACATTTTAATGGTATTGCAAGGTACAGAGGAGTTCAGTGACCACTGAGAGGCATGAGGCCGAAGGTGGAGTTCTACAAAGTCAAGGAACTCCAGGCTGGCCTCCAACATCCTTTTAAACTACAATCCTGATTTTTTAATTCCTTACATTAAGTACATGGTTCATTCCATGATATTTTGTACACAACAAAAAAACTTCTGTGTCTGAATAAATCGTCCGTAGAAATCGAATTGCTAAATTGTATGACACACAGCCAGCGCACTTAATAAATAAACTTAAATAATACACTGAACTAGTTGAATACACCCTCACTGACAAAACACAATGGGCCACAGGTTGAAGAGTATCTTGGGGTCTAACAGAAAAGTTTAAGAGGACAAGCTAACATCTTTAATTCAGTAAAGTTGGTTTTGTGATCATAAATGCATTTACTCAGCTGTATCCATGTGAATAAGTCTAAACCTGTTTCATCGAATGTGGGGCAAGTCGGTCGGAGTGACAGAGGGCTAGAGGGGATTGATGTGTTGTCCGGGACTGGAGTGGGTATGCTGATATCTTCCCTATGTATGTCTGCCTCTATATGCCACTGTGATGTGTTTTCGTCCTTGCGTTGTCTTTCACATTGTACTCCTGAATGTTGCGGTTACCTTTGTTGCAACCTAAAATCAATAAAATTGGTTATTAAACCCTGGGCGTTAAGAGAGGATACTCCGGGGTGGCATCGTCCTTGACTTTTGTACCCAGCCACAAATTGCGTGTCTGTGGATATTCGTAAACTATTTTCCGACCCCGAACTACCGTGGAAAAGATTGGCTATTAATCCCAGTCAATGACAAGGTGGAAACATCCCCAGAATAGGTGTTGAAGAAGGGGTTTTCGCACATGGAAAAATATTTTCCCATTGAAGAAATGTTCACAGTGAAGAAAAAAAAATTACGTGCATTTGAAGTAGCCGTGATTTTTCCAGATGTGAGAATGTAGCCATATATTTAGGACTGTGGAAATGTAATTCACAAAACATACTTGCTAACCCTATCGATGGAGGCGGTACCACCTACGGCTTTAACAATGCAATTCTGCAGCACTTTATAATACACGCGCAAGACGGCAATTTGAGCCCAGAAAAACACACACAATCACAGACTAATAGAGGCCACCAGCTGCTCCATCACAGTGCACCCAGGGCCACTTTCAGGCCCTGGGGAAGGCGATTAACACTGCCATCCGCTTCGGAGCCCTAGAAGCACGTGTGAGCAATGATTGGAGGCTTTAATGTCCTCTTTCAGTCCATGCCCAGTTGACCAGTAACAGTCGGCTTGTAATACAACGCAAATAATGCATTTTATTAAAGACAGGAGTTGATATTCAATGCAGAGAAGCTTTACAGCACCCCCCCTTTTTTAACAGAGCGTAAGCTTTTGTTGTATGGTGGTGATTTGCAACTTTACAATCAGGTATTTAATTCTTCTACTTCCGTAATGATATCGTTCATCAGCAGGGCTTTAAGTGGGATGAAAGAGGGAGGGTAAAATACATTTCTGTGATTCTTAGTGTAAGACCCGAACGGTATTTTGGGCTCTCTCTGCTATCGTATCTATAACAAACGACTCACTGTCATACATCTAAAACCAGCCAGGACTATTAGCTTTGTCAATGGTTGTTAACTGTTTAAGATAAATCAGCAACAGTGTTTTTGTTGCAAATAATGAATACTGAATATGTTTCAATCCTGAAATTCAGAGGCTGAATTAAACATTGCTGAGCCCTGTGCAATGATTGGATGGCCATATCCATTCGGATCCCTCTTTGTGGCCCACTGATGGGCGGGCACTCTGAAAAACTATCTGCCTTCAGCCTCAACTCCAGGGCTCTTCATCACAGCCCGCTTTAAACAACTGGAGGCAAAGTTCAGACCTGAAATAGAAACAGGAAGTAAATCGCTGGGATGGACTACGTTAACACGTTTAGCATTTGTTGTTCAGAAATCTATCAGTGTTTTTGGCTAAAAAGATAAGGACATGAAATTAGGAACCTGTTCGAATGTCCGTTTTTAATTACTACAGGGTCTGTGAGCAGGATGGACCCGGCCCACTTCAAGCCATGTTCATCAACGAGAAGACAAAGGAGGTGAGTGATTTAAAGCAATAGAGAATCTTTATATGAGAAGGTGAGAAGTGAAATATTAAGTCTAAAGTGACAAAAGCAACAAGGTGG
Source organism: Lissotriton helveticus (assembly GCF_964261635.1). Lineage (NCBI taxonomy): Eukaryota > Metazoa > Chordata > Amphibia > Caudata > Salamandridae > Lissotriton > Lissotriton helveticus. Next base: position 148,445,440 of record NC_136071.1, read on the forward strand.
AGAGAGAGAGAGGGAATGAGAGAGAGGGAAATATTTGGAGAGATTGTTAATAAGGGAAAAGAAAATTTTAATTAGTAGAGCTAGCGGCAAGAAGGGGAACTCGAGGCAGGACCATGAGTGCATGGTGAGATGACCTCAAAGACAGAGATCTTAACTTGACCCAAGTCAGAGGTAAGGAGTTGAACCGGTCATTTTTGTATTCTAATACTTGTAGTCTTTCCATTACACCTACAAAGTTACGAGACTTAGAAACAATGACAAACACGAGGCATCTTGAAATCTCTGAGAGAAGAGATATAGTGAGAAGGAGTGGGCAATGGTGGGGACAAACAGGAGTGCGGAATTGAAAGATAGATTAAAGGAGAGGGAAAGGAGACGTGATAATATGGATAATGGGGATTAGAATTGTAACTTGGAACGTTTGTGGGTTAAATGACCCCCACAAAAGAGCGAAAATAGCATTAATGCTGACACACATGAATCTTGATTTCGTATATATTCAGGAAACTCACATAATGACAACACAAGCTTATGTTCTGTCACAGTTAGGATTTAAGGTATTAGTTCACTCAGGCCAAGGGGTCAAAAAAAGAGGGGTAGCTATCCTAGCTAGGAATAATAATGTTCTAACTAGAAAGAAAGCACAAGACAAATGGGGAAGATGGGCTATGGTTGAGTGTTTTATTGATGGAGAGTGGAAAACATTGGTAAATGTATATGGATCAACAGGGGACGACCCCGATATATTTCAATTCTTAGATGTTGAATTAGCAACCTGGGCACCAAAAATTATATTGGGAGGTGATCTTAATATTAATGGAGCAGACGGATTAGGACTTGGTTCTTTTGGAAAGTATAGCGGGAGGAAAAAAAAAGTATTCCAGGCACTACACAGCCTGGTGGTAAATAATGCTCTGTCAGATGTATGGGGGAAAAAGATATTGGATAACAAAGGGTACACATATTACTCGGCACCGCACCAAACATGTGCAAGATTAGATTATTTTTTTATTTCAAGTATTAGTATCTCTGACTCGAAGATTGAAAGGCTGCCACGGGTCCTAAGCGATCATAACCCTCTAGTACTTACTATAACAACAAAAACAAGTACTAGACAGCACACGAACTGGACTTTTGAAAGAGAGCTACTGAAAGATGAGAAGTATATAGAATACATGAATAAATGGATTACTGATTTTTTTTCGTTTAATAAAGATCCAGCAGAAATGGGAGTTGTTTGGGACACTTTTAAAGCTGGAATACGAGGTGAAACAATGAGTTATAACTCTTATAAAAGGAAACAAGCTCAGCTGAGGAATCTAGAATTAGCTTCGAATGTTTTGATGGCAGAAGAAAATCTAGAAAATAGTGTGGTGTCGGGGCGGGATATTGAAAAAGCTTGGGTAGAGTTAGTAAAAGCCAAAGGGGAGGCAGAGGGTGAAATTGCTACTAAAGCGGTGAAAATTTATAACACTAAAAGGGAGAAGTGCTATGAGCTGAGTGAGTCAGTAGGTAGGATACTGGCTACTAGAACAAGACAACAAGAATCTGTAGGTATAGTGAGGGAAATTAGGGACACTGCAGGCATGGTACATACAGACTCGATTAAAATAAGAGAAGTCTTTAGGTTATTTTATGAGAAGTTATATGACGACGAGCTACAGGGTCGTGACCCTCTAAAAGATAAGGAAGAAATGAGGGAGTATCTTCAAGAGATCCCTGTAGACTCAATAGAGGAAGAGGAAGCAGATGGGTTAGAGGAAGAGCTGCAGGTAGAAGAAATAAAGCAGGCAATATGGAACCTACCTTCTGGTAAAGCAGCAGGTCCCGATCAGATACCCATAGAATTTTATAAAGTATTTTGGGATTGTTTGAGAGAAGAAATGGTGAAGGTGATGCAAGAGGCGCAAATGGGCATAATAGCGCCTAAATCATGGGGGGGTGCTGAGGTGGTCGTAATATTAAAAAAAGGTAAAAAACCTGAAGAACCAGGCTCGTATAGGCCTATAACCCTACTTAATGCAGACGCAAAAGTCTTCTCTAAAGCATTGGCATCAAGGCTGGCAAAAATCATAGATAAAATCGTCAGCAGCTGCCAACACGGTTTTATACCAGGGAGAGGAACCACCCACCATATACGGAAGGCAATAACTTTATTTGATGTCGCGTCAGTTACAGGGGACCCGATTGCAGTAATGTTACTCGATGCAGAAAAAGCATTTGATCGGGTCTCCTGGAGCTACCTCTGGCATGCCCTAGCTAGAACAGGAATTAAACAAGGTTTCATTAAAGCTTTACAAACTCTCTACTTAGAACCAGTAGCGACACTACGAGTGAACAGTGGAAACACAGGACAATTCCATATAAAAAGAGGCACCAGACAAGGGTGCCCTTGCTCACCTTTATTGTTCGCTATATATATGGACCCGCTTATACGCAGAATAGAGGCATCAGTGATGATAACACCGGTTACAACGCTTATTGGGCAATGTAAAATCTTAGCCTACGCAGATGATATCGCTGTTATCTCTCCAAACCCATCTGAGGCTATAGAGCACCTTGAGCTCGAGGCGCTGAAATTTGGAAGAATCTCGGGATACAAATTAAATACATCAAAAACACAGATAATAAAAAACTCGTATACCCCATGCTTAGACAACCGAGTAACACAAGAAGGTACATATCTAGGGGTTATTATAATGTCAGACTTGGATAACTTGGTGGAAAGGAATATTTCCCCTTTAATCAAGAAAGTGGAGAAAGATCTGGATAGATGGGATAATTTACACCTGTCATTAGTGGGAAGGTCTAATATAGTAAAAATGATTATCCTTCCAAAATTTCTATATTTATTTAGGGCAATACCGCTATTCTTTGATAATAAAATATTTAAAAAATTTGAGAGTATGCTAAATAGATTTCTCTGGGCAAAAGGCAAAACGAGAAGGGCTCTCAGATACATGACATTGCCAAGAGAAAGGGGAGGCTGGGGTGTCCCAGATTTAAAATGTTATTACTGGGCGGCTGCTCTACAGAATATGACTGGCTTGATGGGAGGAGAACAGGGTAGTGAAGTAGCGGAGTGGAGCAAATTCGGAACATTAGCAATCTATGGCCTAACTCTGGGAATGGAAGTGAAGGACGTTCTCCTGAAATTTACAGAGGCTAGTTATTATAAGAGGACAAAGTTCAAGATAATAATAGCAGCATTCGAAATTTGGAAAAGTTTTGCTAAAAAAATTGGGTTAGGAAAATTTAATTCTTATACAAGATTATTACATAATCCAACCCTCCCACAAGATATCTTCTCGGGATCTATAATGGCAGAGTGGGAAAATAGGGGAATTAGAACCATTGGAGATATTAGGGGGGAACAGTGTTTTCTCCAATTTAAAGATCTGCAAGACAGATATAACCTAGAAGCTAGGCAATTTTTCAAATTCCTCCAGATTAGGAGTTGTCTCCTGGGAAAAAAAGGTGGTGTTCTGGGATTTGGGCGTAATGCTATTATGGAAATCATTCAAAGGGGGCAGGATTGCACAATTAAAAGATTGTATGCTGAATTGATTAAAATAAAACAAGATGATCATCAAAAGTGGAGTGAAAAATGGAAGGATAATCTTACAATCAGCTCTGAAAGCTTTGGTATCTCCCTAGAAATGGGGAACTCATTACTATGTGCAGCACCATTACAGGCTCAACATTACAAAACACTTTATCATCTGTATTATACACCAGCTAAAATAGCACAATGGGGAGGTTTAGTGGGTATTACATGCTATAGGTGTGGAAGCTCGGATGCTGATCTGGAACATGTATTTGCTTTATGCCCCCGCTTAGATTTATTCAAAAAGGAAATCGAATGTTTTATAAGTAAAATTTTAGAAAGCGAAATTGTCCTAACCCCAGGAACCATTTTATTAGGAGTTAATGTCGAGGATGTACGCTCTTTTCGTGGGAGGGAATTTTTGTTTGTAGCTATGTCTATCATGAGATTATGTATAGCCTCTGCATGGATAGATCCTGTACCACCTACCTTCCATAAATGGCTGGCTAAGCTACTAATAACGCATAAAATGGAGAAAGAGATATATGCAAGGAAAGGAAAAAGGGGAAGGAAGCTAGGTAATATAATATGGGATCCTATAACACGATGGAAGGAGGAATAATAGTGTGAAATGTTGGATTCCCTAAAGATAAGAAATATTAACTTGGTGCAATTACAATATCGAAGTTTTACAATATGAAAGTATATTCTGACTTTATTTATGCTACTTTGTGCTTTAATTGTTGCTTTAATTTGTTTCTGGTAATATCACCCTCGCCTGCTGATGATTTAGTGATTATCTTTTATTTTGATCTATGAACTATTGGTATATACTTTTTCTCCTTCAATCTTTGGTTAATGATGCCGTGCCTTGTATATAAATGTAAAATATTTCAATAAAATTTTTTTATAAAGGAGAGGGAAATAGAAGAAGCAAGAGACAGACAAGGGAGGACAAGCATGAGCAAGAGGAAAAGTAGACAGAGAAAACGCAAAGAGGCAGGAGGAAAGGTGAAGAAATAGAGAAATGAGAGGGGTCAGCGGGAAAGTCTAGGGGACAGGATAAGTAGTAATGTGAGAGTCTGAAATGAAGGTGACTAGTTAATAAAACTACGTTTTTTCTTGGCTTTGTGTAATTTTGCTTAAGAGGAACAATTGTAGTGCAGGCATTGCAAACAGCTGCCATTTGCACATTGTAATGTTTAAGCAAAGAGGAAGGAGGAGAGAGAAATGGTTGAAGAGGTGGACGAGAAAGGAGAAAATGAGGAGACAGGAAACGATACAGAATATCTGGGAAAATGTAAACGTAGGTTAAAAGGGGTTTAAGGACTTTAAAAATACAAATGTAAGGTTGATGACCTCTCTTAAATACTTTAACTACACCAGTTGCAATCCTCCATTCTTCCCTTGAGGTTCACCCAACCTGTACTAGTCGCATGCCTGAAAGGTCAGCAGCAGCGGATTGGCAAGGGGTGGGCAGCCAGAGCGGATTGGCAAGGGGTGAGCCACCAGAGCAGAATGGCAAGGGGTGGGCCGCCAAAGCAGAATGGCAAGGGGTGGGCCGCCAAAGCAGAATGGCAAAGGGTGGGTCACGACCGCGGAATGGCAAAGGGTGGGCCGCCACAGCGGAATGGAAAAGGGTGGGCCGCCACAGCGGAATGGAAAAGGGTGGGCCGCCACAGCAGAATGGAAAAGGGTGGGCCGCCACAGCAGAATGGAAAAGGGTGGGCCGCCACAGCAGAATGGAAAAGGGTGGGCCGCCACAGCAGAATGGAAAAGGGTGGGCCGCCACAGCAGAATGGAAAAGAGTGGGCCACCACAATGGAATGGCAAAGGGTAGGCAACCTCACTACACTAGTCTATCATACGAGGGGGCACAGCACTGTGTACATAGGCAAGGCACTGCACATAGAGGGCATAGTGTGTGGAAGCACTGCATTTAATGCAGGCATGTGCCCGACACCAGCAGTGACATTTAGATACTTGGTCAATGTCACTGGCATGTTTGATGAAGACGCACTAGTTTGGTGAAGTTAACGCGGCCCTTAGCGCTCACCACACACTTCTTTTGTTATGTCATTGCTGAAGTCGTCTTACACTACTCTTTGCTGCAATCATATCCATGTTATGTAATATGGAGTCGTTTCCTGTGATCACTGTAGGAGGGTAGGATCTGCTTACTATGGTTACCCCCACTTTTTGCTGGTGTTTCACTGTTTTTCGACTTTAGTCTGGCTGGGGCCCTGCTAACCAGGACCCCAGCCTAGCAGCTTCCTCTCTAAATTGATTGCATGTACTTTAGGTACACTCCAGATTGGTTACTAGATTATCCTTGTGAGTCCCTAGTATATGGTACCTTAGGTACTAAGGGCATAGGTACCCCAGAGGCATACCAGGGGCTGAAGCATGTATTATGCCACCCCTGGGAAGCCTTCCAAAATGGCACCACAGGTCTGCTACTGCAGCCTGGGTAAGGTGGTGCATGCACCCCTTACTATGATATAGGCTACCTATATCTAGCTTATATCACTGACGCATATAAAGCTATAAGTCACTCCTATGACAGGCCTTAACTATCCTGAAGGCAGAGTGCTTGGTTTTGTGTGAGAGGGTGCCCAAGCATGAGCTGAGCCCCTCTGCAGCTTTCAGAATCACTTCTCTGTAGCTGTTCTGTGATACAGCCAGACCATATACTCTTAAGTGCATTATAACTTCGCGGTAAATGCTGACTTTGAAATTGCTGCATGGAAACATGTCATGTTTGGTGTCAAACACTTTGGAATCCTACCCCCCCACACCCCCACCAGTCCTGGCGGCAGCGGTAGAATTCCACCCTTCTAGAGGGAGAAGACATGTACACACTTACTTAACCGGTAATAGTTTTAAAGAGCCCTGGTGTCACAAAATGAATGCTGCAGCCACAGACACAAGTCTGACCTCCTACTGCTGAACGTAACTCTGGCAGGGGAGGCCTGGACAATAGGTTTCCTGTTACAGGCAGGTGTAACCACCTCCCAGACAGGCTTTAGCGTATTGGGGCTGGGTGGGTGCATTCATAGAATGCTTTTTCAGACAGTGCTGGGGGCACACTTGGTGTCCCTGTGCATACCCCAGTTCAAACCGGTTGCAGGGGCACTCAGCCCCTGCTCTGGTGCGAAACTGGACAAAGGGAAGGGGTGTTGTAAGCACCCCCACCCTGGGTCCTCCCATAGGTTGGACCCCAGAGTAAGTTCAACCCCTAAACTTAGTATAAGTATAGGAACCCAGTCGTTAGGACTTTAGATTATACCTGGACGAAACTCTGCAACATATATCCTGGAACTTCGACATTCTATTTTGACTAGAAGACGGAAGAATCTCCCTTCGGGTCAAAGAGTGACTCCCCTGTTCAAACAGGCACGAAAGAAGCATCTTGCAGGTCTGCATTTCCAAGACTCCCGCCGGATCCCGACAGATTTGCGACACAGGACCCAGACTTCCAGACTTCTCGGAGGTCGACACAAGATCCCAGCAAAGCTGAGACCCGCAGCCCTCACGAGTGACATGGAACCGGAACCCCTTGACACAGTGCATATTTGCTAGTGCATCGACTTCCCGAGCTTTCCCGAAGTTGTGCATTGGGCTACTTGTAGTCCAAGCCCCGAGCACCATTTGCACCGAAGATTGTGGGCCTATTCTCCACGAGTGTTCTGTGGGCCCGCTTCTAGCATTTCCACTCGAGGCTCCTTCGCGATCCCTGGTCCGTCGACTGGTGGGTCCCCCCCGAAGGTAACTCTTCTGTTTCTTGGGCTTTCCTGGTTGCTCCAGACGTGCCCTGACTACCCTCCAAAGGGTGAGTCCCTCAGACCTTGCTGGTCTGCACCAAAGCCAATCTTTGCTTTCTGCGTGGGTTGCTGTTGCCAAGGCTTGTTGGGTCCAATCCGGATACCGATGCTGCAGCACTCGACATTCTTCGTGGGACAGCTCTAATCCAGCTCCTGGTCATCGTCAATGCCTCCTGGTCCTCGTGGCTGAAGAGTCAAGCTTCACCTTCTTCACCTGAAATCACACGACATTGGTTGGCATCTTCTCATCGCCTTCCTGGTCACTGGCTAGTGACCCAGAATCTGTCCCCTCTGCCTTCAGGTTCTTCAGATCTTCGATCCACCTTTGGATACATCCGGACACTTTCCACTTGGTTGCCTGCAGCACTTTTCAGCAGCTCGCCATTGAAAACTATAACGAAACCAGACACCAAAAGACACCTATGCACCCGGCTTCCCTGGGTGAGGTAACTCGAGTACTCCGTGCTCCCGTGGGTATTGACTCTAGAACTGCCTAGTTCTAAAGGGGTTTGCTCCAAGTCCTCTTCTAAGTGTCCTTAATCTGTAATTTTCCCACTGCGACTTTCCCCATAGAAGTTAATAGTGATTCATGGCTGTGTTTAGACACTGCACGCGTCCTCCGTGGGTCCCCTGTGTCACTACCTTGGGTGGTTCCTGGTGGCCCCAGCGGTTCTAAAGGCTCTAGGCCTTGTATCTAAATCAGTCGTGGTTCTTATACCACTTTCTTAGTATATGGTTTGTGACGCCCTTAAGGCTAATCATATATTGTGCTAATTTACTGTGTGCTAAATAAGTTTACTGTATGTACTATTGCCTCTAGGCTCATAAAGAGACTAGAGGTATGTGTTTAGAACAAAGACATTTTTTATATATATATACCTGGTGTGGTTCTGCTTTCATTTGGTCATTACATGAGATTATAGACTGGTAAAACAAGCTGCTTTACATTCCTTCTAAGGCTTAGCCTGAAGGCTGCTCTCCACAGATACCACTAGGATAGCTTTCTATAAGGTTGTGTTTAACCTACCATCAATAAGGGGTCGTTTGGACTGGTGCAAGGTGCTCACTAGAATAGTGGACAACATATGTCAGGCCAACTCCTCACAATCACAATTAGGGCAAAGGTAATAATAATGACCTTTTCAGTGATGTCATCAGTATGCTAATTACGAAAACTTCCTTTGGCCACAGAATGATGGTAAGTATGACGAAACCTTTCTAATAGTGTGCATGTAAAGCTGAAACTGTGATTAGTTATGAAAGCTGCGACTGGTGTAGGTTTCCAGTTGGTGCCTAGAAAAAAGTTTTATGTATTTCTGTAATTAGTAAAACCAACACCCATACGAGGTCATAAACCTATGAATGCAGATTCCCTCAAATGTTTCACAATATGGCAAACTGGCTTCAAATTACCTAGACTAAGATCAAAGAGTAATCCCAGAAGCATGTGAAAGAACAAGTTAGTTACCTTGAGTAATGTTCTTTCTGGTGGGTACTCTATCTAACAGGAGATTCATAGAGTTGGTACACTCTGCTGATGCTCAGGATGGTTTGTGGTTAGTGTCAAACATTCAAAAAGGGTGCATCAGGAGTACTGTTTGGGCTCTTTTGCAAAGCTTGCATTATTGTTGTTGCTTGTCTCACTGAAGACAGTCTTGTTGAAACTTGGGAGATAGTGCCCGGCATTCTGAGACCGCACTACCTCCTGGTAACCATTGGAAAAGCAGCATGAAGTCCATCTCGTGCTTCGGTTAGCTTGGTTGCCATTGGAGTGTGGTGTGCGCGGGCGCTGCATTTATGCAGTGTCTTTGCAGCTGCAAGACCGCCAAGGAATCACTAGTCACTTGTGCAACCGTAAGGTTAGATAGATCATGATCAATGAATGCCACAGGTGACAGGATGAAGCTGTAGCCGAGGTGACCAGATAGTCACCGGTTGATTGATGCTTCAAAGTATCAGAAGTACTTCTTGATTTAAGACGTAATGGTATCAGACTCTACACTGGTTGTTAGAGGCTCCAGATAGTAGCTGTAATGCACTTAACAGGATGGTGTTGCCAGTATGATGAACCTATACGACAGGTGTTGATGACTTGCATTCATGGTTGCAGGGATTCGTTCTTGGTTTGTCGACGGTTGGAGGGATGGTAACTAGATGGCCTTCGTAGCCCACACAACTGAGTTGCTGTGCTCTATGTCTACTTGTGCGAGGCATCTGTATATCCTGGTGTGCATGCCATGGTTCGATAGAAAGCTGGAGACTGACTGGACGTTTGCAGTAAAGACTCGGTTCGTGGAGGGTTTGGCCCGATCGCTGTCCGATCACGCCCCTTGCCTATTAGAACTGAAGATCCCTGGTGCCCCCACTCATGCTTTTACCTGGCGCTTACCGCCACACGCCCTGCTAGATGCCGCCTTCACAGAAGAAATAAGGGCTGATATTAATAATTATTTTGACACGAATATCGGTTCTGTATCTACGGAATCAGTCTTGTGGGATGCATTCAAGGTGGTGATTAGGGGGCAGTGCATAGTGCGTCAAGCGGGTGTTCTTAAGGCCATCAGAGGTACCCTTAACATGTTGGAGAGTGACCTGAAAGACCTTGAGAGAATATTCTGTGTTAACCCCACTCCCGAGCTTGCGACACAAATCAAGGCTAAGCTATTTGATTACGCTGAGGAAGCGCAGCGCGAGCTTAAGTTCCTGGGCAAGCGTGCAAAGGCACGTAGATATGCCGAAGGGGGCAGGCCTAGTAGGACACTAGCTCAACTAATTGCTACTTCCGCGGCGCCTGTCCACATACACACCATCATTGACCCCAAGGGAAACGTGGTTATAGGCCAGGAGGAGATTCTGTCGACTTTTGCTACTTTTTACTCCACACTCTATGAGTCCACGCATGTGGTGACGCTGGAACTGCTTGAGACTTATTTGGATTCTATCGCCCTGGTTTGGTTTAACGATTCCCATCGCAAATACATGGACCTCCCGGTCACTGTCCAAGACATTGCGAAGGTCATTAAAGGTCTCCCCCTGAGCAAGGCCCCGGGCCTTGACGGACTCACCACGGCCTTCTACAAAGCATATGCGGATGAATTGGCGCCGAGGTTGCATGCTGTTTTCACAGAAACCCTGGTGGAGGGGACACTGCCGGAGTCTATGAGAGAAGCACTTATTGTCACGCTTTTAAAGCCAGACAAGGATAGCACATCCCTGGACTCCTACAGGCCTTTGTCTCTCATCAATGTTGACGTGAAGATTTATGCGAAAATCATTGCTGACCGCCTGTTGCCGCTGCTCTCAATGGTAGCCCTCCCTGACCAGTCAGGGTTCATACCAGGTCGCACAACCTCCCATAACCTACGTACTGTTTTTTCAGTATTACACTACCTTCATCCAGATGTGCAGGCCGCAGCAATATTTTTAGATGCCACAAAGGCCTTCGATTCTCTTGAATGGCCATATCTCTTCCGCATTTTGGAGCGTATGGGGTTTAGCCCGATGTTTATAGCACTGATTCGTCCACTATACACTGCCCCTAAAGCGAGGGTAAGAGTCAATGGCCTAGTATCTGCGCCTTTCTCTATTTCCAGGGGTACGCGGCAGGGCGGCCCTTTATCCCCGCTCCTGTTCGCCATTGCGATGGAGCCGTTGGCGGCCAGAATCCGACAACAATACACTGCGCGAGGGATAGGTTTCAGCACCCGCAGCCTCTTGATTTCCTTATATGCCGACGATGTCACCCTATATGTCTCGAAACCAGCTGAGAATTTAGACCCACTGCTCCGCGAGTCTGTTAAGTTCGCTGGATTGTCAGGTATTTCAATTAATTGGGCCAAATCGGTCATCTTTCCACTGACTGACAACACTCCGGAGGTACGGTCCGAATTCCCCCGTAGGTGGGAAGCAGATGAGGTTAAGTATCTGGGGGTGTGGATAAGTCGCAAACTCCATGATATCTGGTCTCTCAATTTTGGTAGAGCTGTGGCCTGGCTTGAAGGGAAAGTAGCCATATGGACAAAACTACCGCTGTCGCCGGCAGAATTGCTCTTGTGAAAATGGTGGTCTTGCCAACATTTCTGTATCTTTTTGTTAATATCCCGATCCCTTTGACGAAGCAGTTCTTCACCTGTTTACGCTCCCATCTCCTAACGCTGGTGTGGGCGGGCGGACAGGCTCGACTGTCTTGGGCGCTCCTGACGTTGCCGCTACGACAGGGAGGCTTGGGTGCACCAGATATGCATCTTTACGCCCTGTGCGCGCAAGCCCAATTTGCTAACTTCTGGGCATACCCCACGCCCTATCAGCCACATGTGGCTGTGGAAATGGATTCAGTGTCTCCGCTTCCACTCAGTGTTGCCCTCTATTGCAAAGCTCCGCGGCCGTCACTTGACATAGATACAGCTAATATGCTGCGCTGGGTGTGGAGAGAGTTGCAGAGGCATGCTGGTCTTTCTCTTCTCTATGCTCCGGCGATCCCTCTCCGGCAAAATCCAATGTTACCCTGTCTAGAAGATAGCAGAGGAGGCATCTCCCTGGCGGGCTCAACACTGCACACATTCGCTGATTTATATCCCAATGGCATATTCCGTGATATACAATTGACGGAAGATGGGCAGGTCCCGTCCTTTACAGACAGGTTCATGTACCATAAACTGAAGGCCTCCTGTAAGGCTTTTGGTGACTGTTTTCCGGAGGAGCCTCCACAACTCCGAGCTCTCCAGGATATTTTGGCCAGAGCCTCCACCAAAAAGTTAATATCACGTCTGTACAATGCCATGCAAGAGCAGTCCCCCATTGTCCTTCCAAACTCTAAGGCCATGTGGAATACAGAGCTTGACCCGCAGTTGTCCGAAGACCAATGGTCCTTTTGCTGCAAGCAGCTGTCGGAACATTCCCCTAACTATAAACTCAGGTTAATCCACTTCAAATTTTTGCATAGATTTTATCGCACCCCTGTTTCTCTCCATAGAATGGGTCTGCGTGAGGACAGCTGTTGCTGGAAATGTGGAGCCGAGAACGCCTCCCTACATGTGGCGTGGAGCTGCCCGTCCCTTCATAACTACTGGATGGCAATCTTTGATGCAACAAACCAGATTTTAAAGAGAACTGACACGCCATCGCCTTTGCTGGGACTATTGGGGTGGGTGGCTGACACAGAACCCAAATGTCGCAAACTGCACGCTCTTTTGCTGCTGTACGCCAGGCGCCAGGTGGCCATTCGTTGGGGACGCAGAACCCTCCCCAAATTTGTGGACTGGTTATCAGACGTGACCTATGGTCACACTCAACTTGAACTTTACTGGGAGTCCATGCCAACTGCTTCTCATCCCCGAGACATCTGGGAACCGTTCCTCCAGTGGGTACGCGATGGCAGCGCGCTGATGTCACCTGGGCCCACCGCCACGGCACATGAATATACTGCCACCTAGGGATGTGGTGCTGGTCTGGGCACAAAGTGTTGGTGGCTCCTTCCTATATGGGGCTCGCCCTTGTATTTTGCCTCTGATACGCACTGCTCGTGATTACACTGCTTTCTCTGTCTTGTGCATGCATAAGGTATCCCCCGGCGTTTGTTAACGCCAATATGCCTTTCCCAAAATTTTCCGTTCTCTAGCCAACCGTCCATCCATTGATGCATTGGCCTTCTATGCCACATTGTTAATGTTTACACTCTGTCTAACATATTTTGCTATTTGAGGTACGTACTTTGAGTATGTTCTCTGTACAATGTGCAAATTGCTCTATATGCTACCATTATTCACACAATAAAAAGAAATAATATTTTTTTTTTTTTTTAAAAAGACTCGGTTCGTGTACGTTTGCTGCTTACTCTTGCTTCTCCTGCTGGCTGTCACCAGGTCATCGTCGCTTAACATCGGTGGCTTGCTTGTGTCAGTAGATGCACTTACAGTCAGTGGTATGAGTCTTTCCTCGTGTCTTTCAGGCCTGTTCCCACCTAAATGTTCTTCTTCTGGGCATGAGCGTTCATCGGGTTTGAGAGTATGAACCGTGTGGTCACACTCCTTTCCATTTTCTCTGTGCTCTAGAATGCACCTTCTTCTGGACTACACCGGTGAGATATCTAGTTGCTCAAGTCTTTTTCTTCTTGGTGCACCGGTGTGCACTGTCCTCTGGACCAGCCAAACTGTGACTTGAGCAGGGCATCAGTTTCAATTCTGCTCCCTCAGGGTGCAGGAGGTAAGGCAGCTGTGACTAGGAGCAGGATGTCACTTTCAGTGTGCTTCCAAACCCCCTTCAGTATAATTACTTTTTACATCATCCACACTTCGACAATCCTCTTTTCCTGCTGAAAGAGGGGTTGTGGAGGAGGTGTGGTGGTTGCCTCTCGTTGTTGTCAGTATGTATGCATAGGCATGAGCTGCGGAAGCACTCAAAGTCCTCTTGGGGCGAGGATGGGAAGTGCTGTCGCTCCCTCACTCTTCCTCTTGAAACGCAAACTGTGGCCTCTTCCTCGGTGTTGTGCCTATCTGTGCTACATTGCTTTCTGTTAGTGCAGAGCCTTTCTCAGTGTGCAATTTGCTTGGTTTGTGCTGTGCCTTTCCCTTACTATCACTTCAACTGGTTGGCACCGATGCCTTATACGAACGCCTTGCTTTCTGTATTGACCCTCACTGGTTGGGAGGAAAGGAGGTGAAGAAACCCTCAGGACCAAAGTCTAAAAGAGGTGAGCAGAAGGATGGTTAAGCCTTCTACCAATTGCTGTCCATTATAAGGCTCCCTGTTTTCTGATTTTTACACATAAATACAGACAGAAAACATTTAATTTCTTGTCTGTATTTATTTTTGAATGTGGATAAAAACGGAAATTGGGTTTTGAGTAATTCTAGATGCTGTCTGCCATGACTGCCAGGCCAATAGCTATGTGGATTGATAGGTAAGTAGGCTAAAAAAGAAAGGAAATTTAGTAAGGAGGCTTTAACAGCTGTAGAGATGCACAAGGTTGATACTGAAATCTGCTTAAAAGTGCATTAATTAATCTTCTGCAGGTGTTTACAGCATTGACACCTAGTAGGCATTCAAGCAGGAGTGTATATTTACCGGTTAAATAAATGTAGAACTTTACTAATTTCAGCTTAATTTTTCCACAAAACCCTGAATAAATATGGATAAATACAGATAAAATTAGCACAAAATAAATATGGATAAATACACACAAAAGTCAAAAATAAATACCATAATACCGGAAACCCTGATTATAATGACCTCACTTGTACCGGACAGTTCGTGTAGTGTGCCAGAAGCAGGGGGCTGGAGTGGGGAGTATACTCTTGGATGCTGGCAATCCCCACCTTGCCAATACTGAGTGCCTCTGAGTCTTGCAGGGTAGCACTGTGACATTTTCCTTCTCTGAGGGCATAAAAAAGGATCGGAGTACTCTTCTCCTCTGAGAATCCACACTCCCCTCACCTCATCAGGGATCGGGCAGCTGCTGCTCATGATCCAGTACCAGTAGGGTGACCAACTGGCATGGGTGTGAATTCAGGACAGGGAGTGTAAAAATTCAGGACAAAGGGTCAAAATTCAGGACAAAAATTCAGGACGGAGGGTCAAAATTCAGGACAAAATTTCGAAACAAAGGGCACGTTTTACCGACACTACAAATTAGGTTGTGCAATAGTATGTAAGTAAATAGACAACACACATAAGTACAAGTCCAAATCCCTAGTATAAAATAGGACCTGGCTGTTTTGAGGCCAGCAGCCATTTCTGCACTTGCTTGTGTGCACTGCTGAGTGCCTGAGGCCAAAGTACTACTGCACTTTTCATAACTCGCCACCTCCCCAACAAAAAACACCCCACAAACGTCCACCTTGCAGGCTCCTTTCAGCCTCCCCTCTCCTGCTCACTTCATCGCCTTTTGTGGACCAGATTTAGTAAATGGCATGAAATAGATTGAGCGAATGGAAAAACGGACTGCAATCCCATGTTTACATCAAGTCCACAATACAAAATATTGTGTGATGCTATACACTGAAGTTTGAAGGGAATCACAGCAGTTAAGGTGAGGTCGACAAGCAGCAGGAAGAAAAAACATCCTTAGGTATAAGTAAGAAAAGTTCAGGGTAGGACTCCGTATTATGCAAAGGAAGAGCATGCTCTCCCACAACACATCTTTGAGATCCAAAAATGCAACTTTCTGAAAGCTTAGCAATCCAAAAATAACATCCACTTGTAGGGCACCTCACCACTGGAGTATGTATGTTGGGTTTACAGCAAATAAATTAAGGCATTCAGGACAAAGTGTAACGCTGGGTTGCAAGTGGCATGTTTATATGTAACATTAGTGACCCGCTGCTGAATTATAATATTGAAAACACACATCAGTATCCTGGCCTGAACAGTAGCTGTAAACTCATTAACAATTTGTACCAGCCTGCCTGTTTCAATGACCTCTGCAAATAGGGCATCAAAGAGCTGAAATTGATAATAAATTCAAAGGTGTTGTGAAGAGTGGCCCCTCAAAATCCTTAAAATGTGACTTGGAATTGTACAAGGGAGAATATAGTATGACAGCATATGAGAATAAAAATAATCTCAACCGAACGTATTGTAACTTAACCTAAGTAAATAAAAAATAAAGTTAAATATCACCAACAATGTTCAACGTGTCACCTCAGCCAAAAATAACTCCACATACTGAGAGCCTAAAGTAATGCAACTTAGCATTCTAGTGAGCACAATGTAATGAGTTTGATACAACCATGCTATGCTATATTAAACTCATTACATTGCCCTGACTAGAGTGGTGAGTTGCCTTACTTAGGCACTCAGTATGTGGAGTTATTTTTGGTTGAGGTGACAGCTTGTGCATGCTACTATCACGCAACATGATTAGACCTAAACATAATACTGTGACCGGAAAGTCAGACATTTTTAGGCTGATCTGGTCACCTGAGACTGAGGCATAGGAGAATCACAGGATTTATAAAACTGAAATGTTTAAACAAACTTAAACAAACATGGGCTAAGAAGTCAGAGGCGGACTTTCCTACATGGACATTTTATGTTTTCACCTTAATAGTGCCAGTATCTTAAAATATTCTTAATTGAACACTGCCTCCTATATTTATAAAACCTGCCCAAGCTCTGCATATATTTTCTGACACCAGGGACCTCATTTCCTAATGGTGGGAGGATAAATTATTAATTTGATGCCATTCAACTGTATCATCCAACTGATTTCCCAGTTTTAACATTTGAAAGATGTGCACAAAGATCTATGGAAATGAGCACAGATGAAGAATTGCGTACAGCACACATCTATTCATGAAACTGAGCATATTCCTTATCCTCATCTACCTTTTGAAGGTCATACTTGTCAACGTATGTACAGACACATAACCCAATTCGTAAACATTTTAAAGACGCTTCCCCTGTGAGTGACACTCTACTCTGAGTGACAACATTCACAATCTCTCAATTCTGCTCGCACGCGCATTGTGGGAGTAAGAAATGGCAGAAAGGATGCAAAAGCAATGCTATAGATTAAGTGGGCATCAGCAAAGTGCCAAAGCTAAACATTTCACTCATGTGAAGCTCACTGGGCCTATAGTAGGTAGGAGAGACTGATCTCCTGTCTCAAACTTATTTTAGACTCGAGGATCAATTTGCTTCAGCACATACCATCTTCAATAAATGTCCCTTGAAACAGTTCCTAAGGGGACGAAACATATTTTGGCTGGTTGCTGCACTACTTTAAATTATCCGAAGGTTCCCATTGGACACTGCTATATGCACTACTAATGCACATTTTGTACCATAGAGATGATTAGCTGATATACTGTCAGACTGTTAACAAGAATGTCAAGAGCCTCTCATTACAACACTACGACTACATAATTGTTATTTAGCAGTGTTCCCAAATAACCATGTACACTTCGTAACTGTCTGATCTGCGCACTACTGGAACTTTATTAAACTGCGTGTGTGCTACCATTATAGCTTTAACTCACCTCATACAAATCCATATTCAATTAGTTGACCTATGGTGTCCCAAAGGGATCGTCTGTTACCCTATATCTGTGATAGCGACATGACACTGTTTGAAAACATACTTGAAAGATTCCACATGGGTTAACACATGTATGCCTATGACACTCACGTCAAAGCCTAGGGGATCTTTGGTAAGTTCTGGATTGTCTCCTGGGCATGTAAATCTGGACGCACCAAAACTGACTTCATGTTAAAGCTTCCAATACACAGATAATTACAACTGGGATCTTCTGCTTAACCATCAAGACTGCAATGCCCCTAAGACTGAGATACCGCAACTAAGACCTGATAAGTGTTTCACTCTGTTATTCAACTAGTCTCAATACACAGGCTAACACAAGCACCTTTGTAAGACGTCCTCGACCTAGGTGCTGCCATTGACATCAAAAGTGTAAAAAAAAATGCCTAGTATTACCGAAGTGTCCTTTGAGGAATTCTGCTCATTTTGCACCTGCAATGAATTGCTCGAATGCTTGACACACTGATTTACAGAATGGATTACTGCATCACATTAAATGCCTTCTAGCCAAGTCAACAGCAAAACTTAATACCGTATAAAATGAACCTACCCACCTAATGAGCCCTACCTTAGAAGTTTGCATTATCTATGCCAGCAAACAGGTGCAGCAAGATACCAACACTTTCATGGCAGAACTTTCGATGCGCAGGTGTCGCCATTGAAAGGGTTTATTCAGATCCCAGCATTAACACCAAGCACATTCAATTAATCGAGTGCAGGGTGTGCTTTTGAACTTTATTATCATTTTACTAGTAAAAAAAAACCGAGAAAATGTGCCGATGCTTTTTCTGGGGGGGGGGGAAATGTACATACGCCAATACCACATTTAAAAAAAATGTTCGCATAAACAGTACCACTGAAGTAAAATCAAAATACACATGATAAAAGTCAACACACATTTTGTATCTGTTTTTGCGCTTTGTATTTTAATTTGATAGAACATGTATTAATTCCAACAAGTGTTTGAATTTGCCGATTACCAAATCGGAATGCAGTGATGTTTGCTGGATTATGGCGATCCGTGGTAGACTGGTGAGTCCGGTCCGGGTTTTCCCCCACTGGCAGTAGCGGCACACAGAAGCCTATAGGTCAGGGGTCGAGTCCAGGTCCCGCAAACTTTTAAAAGGGAAAGGCTCCCGTGTCTGGGTACCCTAAAGCTGTTCTCATTGGCAGAACACTCCTGCAGTGTACCAGCGAGTTCTAGGATTGGCTGGTGGCTCTCAAGCCAATCCTATATCCTAGATCACTTTGTTTGTTCTCCACAACAAACATTGGAGCAATGGTTAGCAAAGAAAGGCACATGATTGGCTGTCACTCAACAGCAGGTGAAATTACGGACAAATGGCGTCCGTTAAACAAACCTTCACGGACAACGGACAGACGGCCGAAATTACGGACTGTCCGTGAAATTTACGGACGGTTGGTCACCCTAAGTACCAGTGTTCGCATAGAATGGAGGCCATGAATGTTGAGGTACGCCTCAAGGGCACGGTTAGGAAGGCCATTCAGCCACAACTGGTTTCCATGCCCAATTCCACACAACCCTGGAGAAGTGTGTCAATTCTGGGGCCTTGTCGGTCCAGCAATGTGTGATGGGAAATAAAGCCGCTGTTTTTGTCTCATAGGAAACCTGGGCGGCAGGAGAGGAGCCCCAATGCCTCCCTTCCCAGCACCTCTGCAGATGAAGATGCACAACCACTCTTCCCCAGGGG
The DNA here is from genome assembly GCF_964261635.1 of Lissotriton helveticus. Classification (NCBI taxonomy): domain Eukaryota; kingdom Metazoa; phylum Chordata; class Amphibia; order Caudata; family Salamandridae; genus Lissotriton; species Lissotriton helveticus. The sequence goes on from NC_136071.1 coordinate 148,464,559, forward strand.
GTCAGCCGCTTCTCACCTGCTTACTTCTTAGGTCCCCTCAGGGGACAGGCAGGGACATGTCGCACCTCTGCCTTCGCATGCAGGATGGGACGGCTGCCTTAGCATGAGGTGGCAGATAACCGTAGTGACAGCATCATAGCTGACGTGGGCTGCTTATGGGGAAGGCAAGCAGGGTCTAGTCAACCTCGTCGCTAATGTGATGGTTGTGGGCCCTAGGCCCAAATGTTAAATGAATGATGACAAATTACACTGAGAATGTATGGTTTAACTGGCCCAGGGCTCGCGCGTCTATGCCCATTTATTATCAGGGTCAACTGACAGGTGACCCCCTGGGATAGCGTTGTGTGGGGCGGGTGCAAGTACAACCCCTAGGGGAGGGCCTGCGTCTCTAAGTATCCAGCAAGATGCCATAAATGTATTTGATGCAGACAATCCACAGTTCTGCTGCTAAGTAAACAGGGCTGGCTTTAGCACTGGTGGCACCCAGTGCAACAATATTTTTTATGCCTCTCCTCCCCATGACCTCCTCCTCGGATTCCTACCACCCAGAAAAAGTGACCCTCATCTATCCAAAGCCCTTCTCTCACATACATTTCATTTGTTTTAAATTGCTGGTAAAGTCTGGCTTTACTAATCCATTCAGCTACCCACATAAAATACAGATCTGTTCTTTGCAGCAGGAGTATTAACCCTCTGCGCTACTTTATGGCGTGTCAAAACTGCCATTAGACAAACTCCACCTCTCTCTCTCTCTGTCTTTAGCAGCAACATTAATCACAATAGTTATCTTGACATTTTTATTGATGCCTGAATGCTGGACGCACAAGGAACTCTGCAGCAGGTGCTTTAAAATCAAAGCATTGCTAACCACAGCACCCTCCCCTGAGGTCAGCGCCCAGTGCGGTCGCACCAGTCATCACAGCGCCCTAAAGCCAGCCCTGTAGGTGAACTCCATACTCAGGAATGTTGAGTAAGTAGTAACTTAACATGTTGTGTAAGTAATAACTTTACACGGAGACCTCAGCCACTCAGACCTTTGTTACTCAGGTTTTGGCTGACAATTTCATTTTGAATCAAGCCTCATGGCCCTAACCACCGCACTGTCAAGACGTTCCCTTTGTAAAACAAGCACTGACAAAGCTAATTGGACTGACTTTAATTAGCTAACACGTGCAAACACACACGGGCACAAACACTGCTTACACTGCATGCACTAATACTACTTTGCACATTAGGACTACACCTATTGGCTTTGTCAGTGTTGGAAAACAAAGTAGCAAGAAATTATTAATTTCTGAAGCCAAAACATGTAAGAAGAAATCAAGTTTTGAACGTGACAAAATGGGGCAGCTGAGGGTACTTTTTTCGATGTAAAGTAGTCCCCGTATCCATTCCAACTGAAAAACTTCTTAGAAAGTGGAACGGTACACTGAACAACCAACTGCATGAACGAGAAATACTTCCCTGGGAGGAGGAAAAGTCCGCTCTAGGAATATTTAAAAAAAATTACAATAGGAAAGCAGACAGCTGCACAGTGAAGCCAAAATAAAACCATATGAATCTGTGTAAAAGCCACAATTGGAAACGAAATGCAGAAGTGTGAAGGGTTCCCTTAATGGTAATGACATATACTATTCTGGACTAAAATTCTTAACCTACTGGATCACACATAATTCAGTCGTTCTAGAAAGTACTTTTCAACAAGCAAACTTCACCTACTTTACTTTCATGGGACTTTCTGCAGCAATTTTCCTAAAACTTCTATGAGATTACTCGAATACTGAATGTAAGGTAAAGCCCTAAACTGAGGCGGCCTTGAGCGAATTTCCAAAGTCAACCATGTTGGCTTTTGAAAACAGCCGCACTGCTACAAAAATAGTTCAAAGACAAAGAATTGCGTCTTTACTATTTTCTCCTTTTGTTCAATAATAGTCCTCCTGATACATCTTAGCATATTTCACAAATGTATCCATTTTTTTAAAGTACCACTTATTACTGCTATACCTCTTAATTAAGTAATCTACTCCTTTCAGGGTTCTCTTTGGCTTTTATGCCATACTTACACTTTGGATGTACTAGATAGTATATTATTACACTATTAAAGAAAGACGGGGGCGGTTTGAAACATATTTCAAAATTCATTCAATATGCAGAGAGGATCAGGGAACAGAAACATCCAGAGGAAGATCTAAATGAGAGCACAATTACAATAGTAATTTATCAAATCTAAAGAATTCCTTTTATATATGCAATTATCCTCTCGCCCAGGCTTTTCTCTATCTACACTTATACCAATGATATAATGACTGATCATAGCTCCCACCATCAGTACTGCTTCTTGTGGTGAAAAATGACTTACTTCTACTGTTGGGTGGGTAAAACAAACCGTTCGAGCAGTAGGGGGTGGTTGTGATGTTCGCTGCATGCAACAGCTTTTGGAGGGGTGCGATTGGGGGGATGCAGAATGGGGATAATGCTGGGCACAAGTTTTCAAAGCGAGTTGGCTGCAGTATCAAAGCAAGAGCTGTTCTCAAAGGGGAAAACAATATGGGTATCTAGGGGTCCGTGGGGGATCACCACCTATGCCTCTTCTTTTTCTGCCTGAGGCACCTTTTTTGTCCAAAAGTGAAAAAACACAACAAAGATGGGCGGGAGTCCAGGTGTGGCAGAACTCCTGCAAGGGTGCCATGATGTTTATTGAGTAGGATAGCCAGTACTAAAGTTACACTGATACTTCAGGGTTACTTGTTGGAATGCAATCTAGGGATCCTAATGACGGAGGAGCGTCGCACCACTGGATCCGAGCTAGCAAGTGAAAAATAAAACAATATCTTCGTATCGTTTTATTTTTAATTTGTCGGCTCTGAGCCGCTTGTACAGGGAAGGGCGGGACTGGAGCATGAGAGGGGGGAGGAGGAGTGCTATGTTCACTTTTAAGTGTGCATGTGTGTTTGGCCGGCCAAACACACATCCCACTTAGGTTTCTCCAGCCCAGCTGTATTGAACAGCAGGGCTGGGGAAATCCCACAGACACAGACTCCCTGTCCTGACCGTAGCGTCTTTTCAGTCCGCTCAGGCCAATCCCCGCACTCTCTCATATGAGAGCAGTGCAGAGATTGGATGGGTGTAGTGATGCTTTTCCAGGGACTCTTGGGACAGGAACTGCGGCAGAGGAGTGCAAGGCACACGGGTGCACCAGGTAAGAGGTTTATTTTTATTATATAACCCCCCCTCCCCCGAGTGCTTTCCACTGGCCCCCTCACGTGCACCCTCCACCCGCCCGCTGGTATTTTTTAGTGTCGCCCACCACTAGATCCTGAAACTTTACTACATCAACATGCGTGCATTTAAGAAAGGATGTTGTTTCTGTTTGCTTCAATTCCTTTTCCATTGCATTCGTACTACATCAACAGTCAGAAGCAAGAAAAAAGCTACAGCTTTTTGAAAATAATTAAAAATGTGTGTGTAGGGCTGACCTGCAGAACCGTGAAAGGCTATTGTTCCTATGATTATATATATATATGCAGTCAAGTATAGAGTTAGATAAGCAAAGGGTGGAAAGCCCATGACCGCGTTCCAGCTAAAATGACTAAACCCTCATCACTCCCAAGACAACAGAGGAACAAACCGCGACCAGCAGCTCTACGTTCAGATCAGCTGATCATGGTCTACGGAAGTGTCTACCTCTATAAAGTGAGTGACTTCAGCAGCCAGCCTGAGGGCCACAGCGAAAGGAGAAAAAGTGAGCGAGAGAAACCATAGGCAAGTCGTGAAGGGAAGAGTACCCACGAGTATGTGCAGAAGATAGGGTTTCCAATCAGGATCTGCCATGCCAAGTAAAAATGGGCGGTGGGAGCAGAAAAAGGGCTTTATGGGCAAAACAGAACAAGGGGTTCTGAGTGTCTGCCTTTAATAAGGAGTTTTTAAGAGTAGCTAAATGGCCTAGCAAGACAAGAACTAATGCTCTTGAACAGATTCAGGTAACAAAGAAGACACAGCTGGCATGGAGCATCACTGATACTGAACAGTCGATAATTATTTCTAGGTTTTTCCCTCTGGCGAGTGCAGGAATTTCAGGGATCTGTTGGCAGCTGTGCAGAGAAAGGGCATGATAGTAATAAGATTATTAGCCGTGAAGCAGACATTCTGCATTTGCCTTATTAAAATGCAACTAATTGGATTGAATTAGCTATATATTTTCTGACAAACAGCTTGGGAAAGAGCAACACACATCACGAATCAACATTTTTGTTTCAAATGACCTGGGTGTCATCCGAAATGATAGAAATGTGCACATTTAGCCTAAGTGGTCAAACATAATGGTTAAAAAACAGGACCACTTTGGATCTCCAGGTGTAACAAAGAACACCACCATCAAGAACAACACAGACAGAAGAGTTTGTTTAAAAAAGTAACAGCTTTGGGTGAATAGGTATTAACTTTTATTTGAGAGCAGCACCATAAGTATCACCTGCTCAGAAATGTTATGCTGTCTACCCATGAGTGTCAACATCACAGATGCTTCTGTTCTAGTCCTTCTTACTAGCATCAAAAATAAAGTCGAAACATTAAAAGAAATGTAAAAAAATATTTTCATAATGTACATGGAAAATTAAGTTATGAATTCACATAAACTTTGACACAGCATGTCACCAACATTGTTAACAGAAATCAAAAAAAATCAACAGATTTCATATAGACTAATACATAAAGGACTTAAACATGGAAGCAATGTCAGTGGAGACCAGAGCACAATTAAAATCTCGCTTCAATCCATTCAATGCGCCAATACATTCATACTGTCCTTTATATAGGACTTCAACTCCGCCACCTGTGCAGGAATACTACATTGATGGATTCTGGGTAGGTCTTCATAAGCCTAGTACGGCCATATGAGCTCGCCTGCCAAATAATTGCAGGAATTAGTGGGACATATTTGTCAGAAAACTAAATTCCCCATAACTAATAATCATTGTCAATATAATTTTTCAGTTTGATATGTTGTCTGCTGGAGATGTTATGTTATGTTAAGTGGGATTTGTAAAGCGCGCTGACACCGTGGGTTTCCTGGCGCTGTAAGACAGAGGTGGGGCTGAGGTCGGAGGAAGCGGAGTTTAGCTGGGTGGGGGAAAGAGGAAGGTTTTGAGCAGTTTCCTGAAATGAAGGAGGGAGCTACTGGATTTGATGGTCAGGGGGAGAGGATTCCAGAATTTGGGGGCCAGGAGGGCAAACCGACAGCCACCGAATTTGTTGGTTTTGGGGACAGCAAGCAGGTTGAGGTGGGCTGAACGAAGATCGCGAGTTGGGCGGTGTGGGTTGATGAGTGATGTCAGAAAGGCGGGGCCGGTACAGCGGAGGGATTTGAATGTGAGGCAGCCCAGCTTGAAGGCCGCCCTTTGTTCTATAGGTAGCCAGTGCAGTTTGTGTAGTAGGGGTTTGGCCGACTGCCATTTGGGAGTTTTGTAGGTGAGACGGGCTGCTTGATTCTGCACGACCTGGAGGCGTTGCAGTAGTGATTTTGGGAGTCCGTGATACAGGGAATTGGAGAAGTCCAGGCGGGATAGTACCAGGGAGATGATAACCTGGACCAGATCGGCTGGTGGTAGTAGATGACTGACTTTGCGGATTTTACGAAGCTGGAACGTACATGATGAGATCACGGTGCCCACTTGAGATCTAAGGGAGAGTTCGCCATCGATGGTCACACCAAGACTTTTACTGATTTTGCAGGAACCGGGGGGGGGGGGGGGGGGGGCTAGTTTGTTAGGCCAGAACTGCGGGCCCCAGTGGGAGGGGTTGGAGCCGGGGAGGAGAAGCTCAGTTTTCCCAGGATTTAATTTTAATTGATTGTAGTTCATCCACTCCTGGATGTGTATCATGGCGGAGTGGAAATTGTCCACAGCGTCCGAGGAGTCGAGTGGAAAGATGATCTGCAGATCGTCAGCGTAATTGTACACTGTGATATCCCAGTTTTGAAGCGAGTGGATCAGGGGCCGAAGGTAGAGGTTGAATAAAAGGGGTGACAGGGAGGAACCCTGGGGGACTCCACAGGTCGTGGGGGTTTTGGGCGCTGTGTAGGGGCCCAGGCGGACGGCTTGTGTTCTGCCGGTCAGAAAGGACTGAGTCCATTTGAGGGCAGAACCCTGGATGCCTGCCCGCTCGACACAGTGAAGGAGGAGATGTAAGAATTATATATTTTATTACATTTTTAATGCTCTTAAATCATCTCGACTTCAAAAAACTTCAACAGACTAGCCTTCAACATCATTGAAGAATGTGGACGTTAGTTTATAACTGATCACAACTGGTCTTAAAGTCTCAGCGCCTACTTTAACCAGAGCTACCTGTAATGCCTATATTATCCATCCATTGCCTTTACTTTCAAATTCTCTCCACTCAACTCGTATTGTTAATTCCATGAGGTTACTTTTTCTGTAATGTCTCTGTCCTTTAAAAGCAAATGCTGGTAATTTCAATTTTGTAAGGGCCTGCACAAATGTAAGTTTGCTTTTACAGTTTCAGAGGTCTTACTTAGGGTAAGTCCCATCTCTCATACAGACTTCTACATTTCTCTGAAAGTCCAGTATTCCAAATTTCTTCTCTGAGACATTGGTTACCGTAGATGTTAATCTTTTTGTATGGCTTATCAGACATGGGAGGAAATACCCTATAGCAAAGGGCTTCAAATATTAGAGCTTTAATAGTGAACAGAATAGACAAAATTACAATATTGGCTATAATATGCAAGATTACCAGGAGTGATCGTCTCAGTGCATCAGACATGGTTCTGAGCAGTAAAGTAAAACTGCTTTGTCAATTTGGAATACCTCTACACTGGTAATACATAACAGCCATACATGCAATGCCCCTGGTACTAAGTTAGCAATATTCGTAACAAGTCCCCCAAATGTAAACCCAAGAGTTCTGAAAATACACACATTTTCATCTCAAAAACATACCTTTCAGTTTTGGTATCCAACCAAGCAAAAGCTTCTAATTTAGGAGGCTGGGTTGCACAGAGGAGAGACCCTTATAGGTAGCTGGACAGCTACCAATAGCTCACAAGTTACCAGTTGAAGAAGCCTGCTTTAGCTAGACCAATTTCTTTGTCTATGCCCAGTTACCTCACTCCATTACATCCTTGCACATTTGTTATGAGCCTACTTCCCCCTTTGCTTTTTAGGTAAAACATCAAAATGGTGCGTGCATATTTTCACATTTGTTTCTATTGTAGGTGGGGGATAAAGATTCATGCAGCGGATCTGCTCACCATCCACTCAAAATACTGATGTGGCCAGACAATTCCTTAGGGGACCACAGACCAATGAATGTCAAGTTAGTCCCGAACACTGATGAGACGCATTCTCTACCACTATCCATTGGGACCAATGAGGTCTGAAAGGATGACCTATCAAGGGTTTAGATCATTCTGTTCACCATTAAACCAATCATTAATTTTAGTGGAAGCTGCACCAAGTCTTCACCTGGCCACAGTATTGATACCACTGTTGACACAGAGAACATTGCCGTAATCTCAAGGTTATGGTGATTGCTTTAGGCAAAAAAAAATGCTATCAATCCTGCAAGGATGATACATGTGGAAGTCTGGAGACGTGGTCACGTTTTGAACAGTTACAACAGGACTATGAAATGGCACGCTCCAAACACTTTAGATACCTGCAAATAAGGCATGCCCTGCTTGCATAGCTCCCTAGAGGGGAACCGCCCCCGGAGTCCTCTTCACTGGAGGATAGAGTACTATGCCGGAGAAAGCCATATCGCTTATCTATAAATAAAAGATAAATAACTTGCCGGACCCACTGGACCAACTGCGGGCAAAATTGGACCATGACGAGGCTGGTCTGGATGACGACGGATGGCTAGCGGCAGTAGCCTCTCCTCGAGAGGTGGCCATCTCTTCCAGACTGTGTTTAGAGCAGTCATCTATACGACATGACCCGGTCTCTGAGGCAATTCTATATTTCCTAAACATGTGAAAAATAAAGTAGTTTTCTACGTAACAAACACTGCTCTTTTTTTTAATTTTTTTAGGAGGTAGTGTGCAACACGTTTTCTTGCCATTCGTAAAAAGCCCTTTTCCAACAGACAGTCTAGAAGAACCAAAAAGTGACTGAAGTTATGTTCCACAAATTCCAAATACATACAGTACCAAACACACACATTGAGAAAAAATGTGTAAGGACAAAACGACCCCTCACGGACGCACCACCAACAGGGTAACTGGTAGGTACTCACTAGATATGCCCATTTTTCTCATCATCGGCGGTCATTTTGTCCAAAGAAAAAGTGTTGAAAGCAAAAACATAAAGCAAAAGAAATGTAGGTGCAGTGAAGTGACAGAGAATCACATTCCACGTTGTGACCAGAAGTGGTTAAAATTGACAGGTACACTCTTATTGAATCACTTTATTATTCACTAAGTGAAACCTATCAAATTAAAAACTAGGCAGGATGCTATTGGCAAGTGGACTATACTATGGCAACTTGTTTGTTGCTTTGGTTTCCTCACACTAAAAAGACTAAGATCTTTAGTAAGTTCATTGACTTGGGCCTAATCATGGCCCAGAGAGAAATAACATGGCACTGGAAGTCGAAGGAAGGTCCCTCTAGTAAGCGATGGGCGAATGATCTCCATAGGTGGGCCCATAGTGAGAGCATGATTAGATTGCGCCAGGCAGCCCGTACGGCTGATAAGAGGAATCTGGAAGCAGCGCGTGCATGGGCAGACCCAGTGAGAGTGTTAAATGACAACCTATCCACAGCGGGTGACTAAAGCAAGTGAGTTATAAGAGTTGTTCCATGTACAATACAGGCAGATAATTGCGATCCTACAGGTTTCCTCCCTTTTGTAAGTACTAAGTGCGTGAGAGACGGCCCACACTAACTGCAGTTCAAGGGGGTGGGTTTAATAGGGTTAATGAGGACATTTATTGTTATTGCAGAAGAGCGGGGCATTTTAGAATTCAGGGGGTGGTTCTTAAGATGATGGACTCAGTCTGGCGATGCCTTTTGAGGAGCAGCTAGGAACCTGGCGCGAAACTGAGGTTAGCAAAAGAGGAATGGGGGTCTGACATTGGAAATGGTACTACACTGACAGAACCTGAAAATACAGACCACTGGGATCATAAGTTTAGTTGCTTGGTAGGGTTGAAAGACAAGGAATTAAAGTAAAGCCGATACTGGATGATCCACATGGCAAAGATTAAGGTACCCCGCTAAGGACATCAATTATGTTATTGCATTACTAACGCCGCCCGACCTCCGGGATGTGGGCTGAATGGCTGTGATCTGTATCCGTTATTATGAAAGTAAAGTGTTTACCTAATGTTATTGGGGGGCTACCCAACACGGATGGACGTACAATGTCTAAATCTGCAATAAAAATAAAAGTTTGAAAAAAAAAATAGGCAGGATGCTATTCATGCATACCATTACCGAATGCCAACATGTTTCTTTGCCAGGAGAGTTTAAGGCAAATTCTTCAGGTCCAGACACTTCGCCACAGCACCAAAGTTGGACACACCGTTCTAGTAGACTGTCAATTGCAAAAGATAAAAACACGCTACGTCAGTGATCCACTACTCATTCCATGCAATTCTGTCTTATACATTAATTTTAATCATATTTACCCTCAGTCAGCCACTGTGTCTCCTACCGGCTTCGAGGTACAAATCAAATGTATAAACTCCTTATGTGAGTCCTCCTATCTGATTGAGCCTTCAGTCGTTATGTCAATCTAAACCCAAAAGCCCCCCAACCCAAAACAGAAAGGCACACATGGGTTTCAAATTCACAACATGATTACCGATAAAGATAACGAAACTGAGCGTTTATCGTTGTTCACCACACAGACAAGTATTCTTACAGAGCCCTTCTGAATACAGTTATCTCATCATGACCAAATTCAAGTTCCCAACATCTTCACATGTGGCTTAAAGCGCAAACCTGCAATGTTAGGCCCGTCTTTTCTCAATTGTCACTCTTAGTAATCACCATATGCGTCCGCCATCAAACACTCATACTTGCTGTTTTTACCATTAACTGATTTAAAAAGCACCCGGAGTTAAACTTCAATGTACAGGTGCCGATCATAACCCGGAAACAAACTGAAAACGTCAGCTCACATCTTGTGGATCTCTCGCTGAATTCGTATTGTTGCACAGTCCTGACACGGACCAGTAACTCGATCTTTCAAGACCCCCCCTACTCCTTACCACCGGGGCCTCACGGAGCACGTCGTCTCCACCTGTGTAAATCCCGAACCATAACTGGTTGTTTAAAAGATACACGTGTCAAGTCATGTGTTTACTTTACCAACGCAGAATTTCAATCGCCATTTTGGAATGGGGAGGAAAGCAGAGACATAGAATGTAAATACTCATTATCGAGAACTTCTAAAAAGACATTGGACCGTGATTGCAATTCCAGAAAACTAACAGCATTATCTTTCAATGTGCGAGCCTCGTATTTATACCCTTAATTCTAAATCAGGCAATTTTGGAGCACCACTTCTCATTCCTTCAAAAACGGCACATATGTTCAAACCGATGTACTAGTGTGATTTCAATAAAGTTTTTATTCAACAATATTTTTATTCATTTCTGTGTTTATAAACAGAACCACAGTATCCTAATTACTTTCATACATCTAACTGATTCAGTACTTTCTTGAAAGGTGGCAGCTTTATACAGACAGAAGTACTACTACGATGTTAAACATTTTTTCAATTCCAATAATCTGGTTGTCAATTTTCCCGCCTTTATAGTACTGAGATGTTCCTGTACCCTAGACTTATGGTCTCGGATGATAGGAATCATACAATAAAAGTGAATTCCTATCAGTTGGTTTTTGATGGACACGTGTGGTCAATGAGTCCCCACTAGCCTCTATGTCCAGATCCAAGTATACAGCATTATTATGACTGTAAGACCAGGTGAATCTAAGGCTGGGATCCTGATGGTTTAACCAATTAAGAAAATCCAATAGATCTTCAGATCCTGACCAGATGCAGAGCACGTCGTCTATATACCTCTTCCAGAGGCGGAGGTGCCTCTGGAAGGGATTGGTGGATTGATAGACGACGTACTCCTCAAACTGCCCGACATAAATACATGCCAGACTGAAGAACCGGGTTATTTAGAACCCGGCGGTGCCAGGGGCACGCCCAAAGTCTACGGGTTCACCTGTCTTAGAATACAGAGACACGGGACTCTTCGTGGTGACGTCAAAGATCGAATTTATTGACTGCAGCCAGTAACAGAAGTCCTAGAAATCATCACGGTATGAGTTCTCAGGAGACTGCTCAATTTTACAAAGCAAGTCATCCCTTTTATTGCCAAAAATCACATTCTAGACAAACACATAATATCTACGAACTGTCCAATCGCATGTATCCACACCAAAGGTATCGCATGACGGTAAAACCCACTTTTCAATTGTCCGGCCCATGATCAATCATCGGACAAACCCAACATTCTTCTTTAGACAGGCCGAACGAACCCATCATAAAAGAGGCCACGACCCATATCATAAATAGACCATAAAGAAAGAAACAGAAACAGGTAAGAGTAGGATAAGGCATATTTGTGTGTAGTAAAACTTTACGATGTCCTGCGCTCTGATCTTAGTCTTGATCAGCTAGCGGGCAAGAACTGGCTCAGCAAGGTCGGCTTCAGGCAACGAGGTCAGTTCACTTCGGGTCATGTAAAAGTCAGCACAAAACCCAGAAAAAGGGCACGGGTCTTAAAGACTCATTCAGCCGCAGTCATCGGCCTATGTGAGGGCAACCACAAAATGGCTGTCTTGCACAAAATGGAAACCATGGTTCGGAACGGAATCTTCAAATACACTGTGAATCCTTATGTGTAACATGGCGAAAACACTCGTACTTGCCGAACTCATTAGTTACGGTTCATTGTTACCAAAATCGTAACGGAACCATGACATTTAAAACACGGGTTCTGAATTCACGGAACCTCAGACCCTCCTTTTGCCCTTACATAGGCAATTACTCAGTCTATATCTGAGTCAATGTCAATTCTCATCAGATCACCAAGGTGCTGCTGAAGCATTATCTTATTTCTCTGTGCATCTCTCGAGACAGGCGGTCTCCTGACACACGTAGTAGCACAAAGGCCACATATGGCAGGACCGCACTGTACACAAAGACAACATGAGAAAAGAACCGCTAGAGCCGCACCAATGATCATCAGAATCTTCCATCCCCAAACGGATAACAGTCCCCAAAACCATCCAGTTAATGACCAATCTCCTTCGTCCACATGTATAGACTCTGAGATCTTATGTAACCTGGAGATGGCCTTGTACACCTTCGGAGCATTATCTGGGATGAAAACGCAGCAGCTCGATTGGATCACCTTACATATTCCACCTCGATCTGCGAGTATGACTTCTAAAACTATACGATTCTGCAACGTCATAAGGCGATCCGCTTGAAGCTCAGCTGTCAGGGCACCGGCAGTTTCTTTTATGGTGGATTCAACCACTCTCGTCCATTGCCATAAGCCTCTACTGTTAGCCATAGGTCCCCAAAACGGTAGTAAACCCTTAAAGAAGTCTCCCACTTCCTGTCCAGGGGTATCTTCCCGATCGAAGACACCTCTAACAACTCTTGTCTTGTGGTAATCTGCAGCGGCAGTATACGTAGGAGGCAACAAGTATCCAACATAACACGTTCCTGAAAAATCAGGGGGCAACCATGTATATGCTCTGTTGTAACAAACAAAATACGTGCCCTTAGCTGCCAAAAATGGCGGGGAAGATTGAGACGTAAGAACATACGTCTGAGTACAAACACTCTTCCCCAGCTGAGCTTTCGGATTTTTGCCATTACCTTGCAGACAAAAATGACCTCGGTGGGGTACGATCCAAATCGGAGGTGACATCTTTCGTTTTTGCTTTTCACTCAGACTAACACTGTATCCGGTCGTGTTCCATCCAACATAAGCCGATAACTCTTCCTTGGGAATAGTCCTGTACGTATTGATATCTCTGCTCATATTCATAACTCCCTTCACCAAGGCTTGATTACTCAACTTATCTCTCATGGAATGTAGGGGATAGACTTCCAGGGCATAAATGAACATCGTCTGAAAAGCCCATAACGACCCATTCTGACTAAACGGTAAGATCAGATAGGTACCAACTCTATCTGTAGTATGTGGCATAAGACCACACACCCAACAATTAGTAATGTTCACTACCAACTGATGTTGATGCAGTAGCTGTATGAATGTATTATGCACAAATTCTGACCTAATCTGCTCGTGTTTGGGTAATATATGAAAAGAATGCAAAGAAGTAGTAGTAGGAAAGGTTGTAGGTTGGGAAATGGGTGCAGAAGTCAATGGAGTAGAAAAAACAATCCAACCCACCAAAGTTAACGTCATGCTAAAAAACATCAGAATACATATAATCAGAAAATATTTGCTATGCATTATTCTACATAGTTTCATCATAAAGTTCATTTTCTCAGCAGCTCTCTCGATCTCAAAAAACTCCATCCTCTAACTGGGCTGTTCGCGGCGGTTGGTTTTCTTCTGCTAAGGAGTGTGTCTGTCAGTCCAGGGAACGCCCTAAGACCAACCAGAACCGTCGACCATGTGTCTACACGGCTGCAATCCCAAGTCTTTACACCGCGACCCTACAGCTGAACACGGATGGCGGTTGGAAAAAAGGGAAAAAAAAAAATTCAAAACTGTTTCTTGACTGAGAGAGTGCAGTTCTAAAAACAAAAAAGGAATTATTTGTTCTTTATTAGTCCATTATCTCTAGGTCGTAAATTATAATGGTTTTTACCAAGCTCTGTCTGGTTTTGAAATAACAGTTCAGGCTCGGTGGAGTCCAATCTCAAAGATGAAGGCACAGCTACTTGTAAGACATCATCGTCTTCTTTCTCAGTCCCTCTCTATACCAACTCAGCGTCGCTGAACGGTGTGAACTTCGGCAACCTTTCAGTCTCGGTGTCTGCAATACCTTCGAGGATCCATTGGTCGTACGGCAGAGGTAAAGGTACCCTCTTACAGTGTACGCCATGGATCCAATTTTTCTTCCCAAAGACTTTTACAGATGTTCTTGTAGACAGCAACACCTGATGAGGGCCCGTCCAGCGGGGCTGGTCGTTCTTGGTCCGTTGAAAATTTTTCACGAGGACCCAGTCACCAGGATTGATGGTGTGACCTGGGTCCACAGAGGCTGGTGGCAGGTTATCGTGAACTTGTTGATGCAAGACACGCAATTTAGCCGTCAGGTCATACAAATAGTCCACCAACACAGGATAGTCAATATCACTAAATTGTGTTGATCTCTGCACTCCCCACACATTTGCCGGTCGACCAAAAACAATTTCATACGGACTAAGTCCGATTCGGGAATGTGCTGTAGTTCTAGTTGACAAAAGTGCCAACGGCAAAGCATCGGGCCATTGGATTTTGGCTAACTTCAGCTTCAGAGTGCCATTGTAACATTCCACTAACCCAGCTGATTGGGGATGATTCGCAGCATGGAATTTTTGTTTTATGCCCAAACCCTCACACACACTCTCATGATCTTCCCCACGAACTCACTTCCGTTATCACTCCACACCATCCTTGCAAACCCAAACCTAGGGAAATATTCTTTGAGCAAGACTTTAGCTGTGGACGAGGCAGTATTATCTTTTAGGGGGTATGCCTCTACCCATCTAGAAAAGGCACAAACAACTACAAGGACGTATTTCAAATTGTTGCATCTTTCCATGTGGATAAAATCCAATTGCAGAACCTCGAACGGATACGACGGAGACACAAAGTGACCGGCTGGAGTTGGAGTTCCCTTACCTGGATTATACATCAAACACACCATACACTTCTTGACCACATTCTCCGCACAGAATCCCACCATTCTCCCACACTGGAGCCAACAACTTACAAATTCCTTTCGCACTAATGTGAGACAACCCATGTGCCATCGTAACCACCGCAAGCACATATGCATCCGGCAACATCCATCTTTGGTGTTCTGACAACTCAACCCAACAACCAGTCGAATCCAATCTACCCGTAGTTTCTCTCCACACACTCTTTTCATTTTCAGTAGCTTCAGCCTGGATTGATTTCACTCTCTCAATCGTATCTTCACACATTCCAGCTGCACCAATCCATCTCGCAGGGCCTGCAACGTACATTCGACTCATCACATTTCTTGCTGTTTCTTTCGCAACTTCATCCGCAAATGCATTACCACGACCAACATCATTCGTAACCTTCCGGTGAGCACTACACTTCACAATCGCAACTTGTTTCGGCAAAGTAAGTGACTCAAGAAGCTCATTCACCAACTGCCCATGTTGGATCTTAGTCCCATGCGATGTGAGAAATCCTCTTTCTTTCCACAAGCGTCCAAAACTGTGTGCTACACCAAACGCGTACTGACTATCGGTATACACATTCACTCTCTTTCCCTCAGATAAAATACACGCTCTCGTTAATGCAATCAATTCTGCTGCTTGCGCCGAATTATAGCTCACTCGTGCAGTTTCAACAATCGTACATGTCGTCACGGCATATGCCGCGGTCGTATCGCCATTTGGGAGCTTGTAGCATGACCCATCAACCCATAGCGTGCCATCAGGATCCGAAAGAGGAGTATCTTTCAAATCGACTCTCCCCTTCGTTTCCTCCTCCGTCCTAAGAAAACAATCATGCTGTTCCTGACCATCTGTGTCCACAGAAATCGGCAGCAATGTCGCTGGATTCAATATATTACACCGCTTGATGTGCACATGACTAGCCAAAAGCGTCAACTCATAACCCGACAACCTAGCACTAGTAAGGTGCTGAGTCTTGGTTCTATTTAATAAAGTATCCACTGGATTTGGAACCATCACGACCAACGTGTTATCCATCACCAATCCAGCAGACTGTCGGATAGAAACAGCCGCTGTAGCTCTTAAGCAACTTGGCAACGCTCTAGCTACCGGATCTAAAGTCGACGAGAAATACACACATGGACGCTGCTTATCACCGAATTGTTGAGTCAAAACTGACAATGCACAACCCTCTCTCTCGTGGACGTAGAGTGTAAAAGGCTTACTGTAGTCAGGAGTACCCAACACTGGAGCAGAACTCAACGCATCACGCAACTCAGAAAAACTTCTCTGACAATCGTCAGACCAAGGAAGAGGGTTCGGTATATCCTTACAAGTCAATGCCAACAGAGGTTTTGCCAACAAAGAAAAGTTCGGAATCCACTGTCTACAATACGACGTGATACCCAGAAAAGCACGTACCTCTCTCTGCGTACTTGGCACAGTCATTTGAGCAATCGCTTGAATTCGTTCTGGGGTCAACCTTCTTCCCTCCTTCGACAAGAGATGACCTAAGTAGGTCACCTCTTGGCGACAATACTGCAACTTTGAAGGTGACACTTTATGATGCAAGTCAGACAAATGTCGTAACAAAGAAATAGTAGCTTCTTTACAAGTTTCCTCATCATCAGCAGTCACTAATATATCGTCAACATACTGAATAAGAGCAGTACCAGCAGGCAACACAAGAGTATCAAGCTGAGTTTTCAAAGCCTGGCTATAAATGGAAGGACTTTCGCAATAGCCTTGAGGAGCGCGCTTAAACCGGAAGCTTCGGCCTCCTAAAGAGAAGCCAAAAAAATATCTCTACTCTCCTCGGCAATTGGAATACTGAAGAAAGCATTCTTCAGATCTATAACCGAAAACCAAGCAGCTGAAGCAGGAATCAGTCAGCAAAGCAGTAATGTCCGGAACAACAGGAAACTGTGGCACAACAATCTTATTGACCTCTCGAAGGTCGATCACAAACCTGTAGACAGGTGGCTGAGAAGAGTCAGTGCGCTTCAGGACAGGCAAAACGGGACTGTTACACACATTACCTCTCGTTTCTTCAATCACACCTTTCTCAATCAAATCATAAATGATTGCTAAAAGCGCTCTTTCGCCATCGCTAGAAATCCTATATTGGGGAATGCGTGGCAATTTAACATTCGCTTTAAGCGTTACAACATAAGGTGGAATCTCCAAAAGACCCACATCATTAGGACCAGTAGCCCAAAGAGTATCGGGGAGAGAACGCAATTCCGGTGGAAGCCGATCTTTAGACAAATACATCGGAGAGATCACTTTCTTACCCAATGTAAGCTGTACTCCCGAAGGAGAACAATGCAATGTCGCATTCAACCTTTTCAACAAATCCAAACCCAACAAATTCTCACCACAACCTGTGGTTAAAATGAGAGGTGCTTCTACTTCACAAGGCCCTATAGAAGGAGACAAGGGACTAGAAACTGGATTACGAACTGGGGCGCCAGAGAATCCTCCCGAGACATTCGTTAAGCCAGACAAAGGTGCGCCAGGGAGTTTAGAGTGCATGATAGAACTCTTCGCTGCACCGGTATCCAAAAGAAAAGGCGCTACCACACCTGATGTAACTACTGCAACATAAGGCCCACTCTGATCTACTGGAACCGACACTACTCCCTCTCTTTGTCCATGGCTGTCCTAGCAATCATTATAGTCAGCATTCTCACTCTCAACATAATAGTCATCAGCATAGTACTGAGCGAACTGACCAGACGCAATTTTCTGTTGATCAAAACAATTCATAGAATTCTGTGGGGGAAAGGAATGTTCGTTCTGGGGAAACGCACCACGTCCTCTACCCCTAGACACTTGCTGAAAACCACCACGACCTCTCGGGGCCGGTATACCACTCGCGCGCTGTCGTAAAACAGGACACTCATTTTTATAATGACCTTCCTCCCTACAATACGCACACTGATTCAAGCCCAAAAGTGGTCTTGGAGGAAAATACCCAGCTTTCTGTTGCGGTCTCTGAAACGATGGAGGTTGATGAAACTGTGGGCGTTGCTGTAACTCTTGCTGAATTGAGCGAGGCGGATACGCCTGCTGCAAAATAACCTTTGTCTTTAAGTCTTTTGTCTTTTTCTCTACTCTTTCTTTCTCGTCCTTATTCCTATTCTCGTAGTACTGTGCAGTCGCCAATATCTGGGCCGACGAGGAAACAGCCCAAGAACTCTCAGAATCTTTCAACTTATTACACAGTTCAGGGAGTAAGTTAAAGACAAACTTATCTACGAACAATCTTTGTCCACCTTCCGTACTCATATCTTGACCACTATGATCTATAAATGTCTCTTCAAACCTAGTGAAGAAATCAGATACACTGTCGTCCTTCTTCTGCTTACATGCTGCTAACTTGTCCCAATTTACTCGTAACGCTGGCATCATCGTTTTCATAAGATCTATAATTCTGCCAGGTAGATCTGCCACTAGAGGCTCAGGCTTGGAACCACCAACTTGTCTAGCGTCCGCAGCAGCAATATTGGCCCATGAGTCACCTAATTCAATCGCATGATCCTCATGACGAATCTTTGCCCATAGAGGTTGAGGTACTACGTTACCCAACAGCATATCTATGTCGGCTAAATTCATGATTCATGCATCAACTGTCTGGGACAATTCTTTGTAATAGCCAGCCGGATTCTTACGGGGATCAGGTAAAGACTGTTTAAGGGCCAAAACTTCTACTCTCTTCCATGGCACATGTACCCATACTCTCTGAAAATGAGGCCGAACAAGCGGATTAGCGTTTGCGTCCCCTTCTCTCCAAACTGGGGGTACCTCTCTCATTGGATATTGTCGTACCTTTCTCCTAACTGCGGAATCAGGCTCAAATAGTCGCTGAGAAGGGAAATCGCTCCTAAACGCAAGTACCATCGCAACTGCTTCCTCAATTCCGGGACCCACTATCGTCCCTTTCGCAAACTCAGACTGGACATTTAGCAACTCTACCGGGACAGAACCCAAATCATTATCTACCATTCCTCACGGAGGAAAGTACACATTACATCAAACACATATCTTTGCTTGGGTGCTTCCCACTGCAGGAAGACATCCATAACTGACTCTAAATTATACCTCGAAACATTCGAAATCCACCTGCGAACCAGGAGATCCAACACTGTCCGCTCTTCAGGACTAGGTAACAGACTACGCAGTTGTTTACGCGCAGAAACGGGGGTCATACTCGACGACCCAAAGAAAGGAGACAAACGACCAGTAACAGTTTCGGCCATCCGTTGTCGAGCAGAAGGAGAAGCCGTCATAAGGACAGGAGACAAAGTATTTTGAGGCAAAGTAGCAGAAGTCAAAGGTAAAGGAGAGTAAGGCAAAGAAGGTCCAGGCAAAACTGATAGCAAAGTTTGCGGCCCCAGAGGAGGCGGGCCGTAGGAGGAAGGACCAGCTGAAGATGAGCCGGTGGTAGAGCAGGACCAGGAGGTGGAACAACTGGAGGTGGAGGAGGTGCCGTAGCGTTATGTGCATAAGGGGGTGGTAATCTCAATAGATGTGACAATAAAGGGTCCTTTTCAGGGTCCTTTGTCGCCTTCTCAAGAAGAGGTGGCAATGCTGGATAACATTTATCAATAGCCATATTATCTTGCCTATCTGATACCTCAATTGCTTTATCTTCTTCGTCTTCTTTAAACTGCTTGGCAGCTTGCATTATCGACAACCCCTTTTCTCTCTTATCTCTTTGAGCTTGTTTGATTTCTCGTTGTCTGGCTTCTTTACGCCAAAGGCGAAAAGAGTCAAACATTGCCGGCCGGGCTTTCTTTCTAAACAATTTTGTTTCTAAATTATCTAAAAACTCAGTATCAAAACTACCATATTGGGGCCATCGTAAAACCCCGTCTTTCCTAGTATAGCGGATCCACACTTCATTAAACGTAATGGGGCCCACGCCGTGTTTAGAATAGAGTTCGTAAGTCGGTGTTCCAACTGGAGGTATCGGACATGAATCCTCCAATCGGGAATCCCTGTTACAACCACAACAGAATATCCTCCTAATTTTGCTAAGACTAGGCATCTTCGCTCACTAATCTAGCTTCAAGGGATTATCTACAACGATAGTCTCGCAAATATACGAGTCCCTCGGCTTTGGAAATTGCAATACCCAAATCAAAGACCCAAAAACTAAGTATTCAAAGAACCAAAAAACAAAGAACTGGGAGCGACCCACGTATACTTAACAAAGGTATCAGTCACGTCACCAGAAGACCCGTCTATCGTCTCGCCTTACAAAGCTGCACAAAGGGGGGTCCAAGACAGGGCAGCAGTCAGGGCAGCGGTCCTTCGTAGCCGTCTAGAAAGCGGGAAACCTCGCAGCAATGACCTCAGTCCACGTTCGACATACCGGGGTCGATGGAGTGGAGGCCCTTCTTCCGGAATTTCCTCACGATCTTCAGGCTTGGACCGGTACCGCTTGATGTCGCCCCGCGTTGGGCGCCAACTGAAGAACCGGGTTATTTAGAACCCGGTGGCGCCAGGGGCACGCCCAAAGTTTTCGGGTTCACCTGTCTTAGAATACAGAGACACGGGATTCTTTGTGGTGACGTCAAAGATCGAATTTATTGACTGCAGCCAGTAACAGAAGTCCTAGAAATCATCACGGTATGAGTTCTCAGGAGACTGCTCAATTTTACAAAGCAAGTCATCCCTTTTTATGCCAAAAATCACATTCCAGACAAACACATAATATCTACGAACTGTCCAATCACATGTATCCACACCAAAGGTATCGCATGACGGTAAAACCCATTTTTCAATTGTCCGGCCCATGATCAATCATCGGACAAACCCAACATTCTTCTTTAGACAGGCCGAACGAACCCATAATAAAAGAGGCCACGACCCATATCATAAATAGACCATAAAGAAAGAAACAGAAACAGGTAAGAGTAGCATATTTGTGTGTAGTAAAACTTTACGATGTCCTGCGCTCTGATCTTAGTCTTGATCAGCTAGCGGGCAAGAACTGGCTCAGCAAGGTCGGCTTCAGGCAACGAGGTCAGTTCACTTCGGGTCATGTAAAAGTCAGCACAAAACCCAGAAAAAGGGCACGGGTCTTAAAGACTCATTCAGCCGCAGTCATCGGCCTATGTGAGGGCAACCACAAAATGGCTGTCTTGCACAAAATGGAAACCATGGTTCGGAACGGAATCTTCAAATACACTGTGAATCCTTATGTGTAACATGGCGAAAACACTCGTACTTGCCGAACTCATTAGTTACGGTTCATTGTTACCAAAATCGTAACGGAACCATGACATTTAAAACACGGGTTCAGAATTCACGAAACCTCAAGACTGGGCGCCATAGTGGCGCCCATTGATGTACCAGTTGTTTGCAGAAATAATTTGTCTTTCTAACAGAAGTAGTTCCGGGTTAAGGCCAATGCAACACATTGCATAACAAAGGATTGTGGAACGTCATAGAACCACTCTTGTTCCCCCAGTGCGCGTGCTGCTTCCACCAGCGTAGCGTCCTGAGGGATACAAGAATAAAGTGATTCTATGTCGATGGTGACTGAGAATTCGTGTTCATGATCAAAGTGCATATCAACCAGAATGTTCAAGATCTCTGTAGTGTCCTTTACAAACGATTGTTGATTAACAACCGATTCGCTGAGAAAAAAGTCCGCAAATTGCGACAGAGGTTCCAGAACAGACTTGATCCCCGACACGATAGGACGTCCGGGAGGGGGGCGTGTGGGCTTGTGAATTTTAGGAAGTATGTAGAAGGCAGGAGTCCTCTGATTTTCATTTACCAAGAATTCTGCCTCCCTCACAGTTATCAATTTATTCTCTTTAGCTATACCCACCATCACACGTATGATTTTTTAAAGTTCGTGAACTGCGTTTAGTGCAGCTCAAAATCCTGCATAGATCGTACCTATCCAGATCAGTTTTAGTCTGAATGGGATATAGCTCTGACGACAATTGCACTAGGAGGTGTGACAAGCAGGCACATTCATCCATACACTTTGGGAGTGCACAGTTATTCAGAGATATTGGGCTGGGAATGTGAGACTTATGGACACTGTATTGGGCCAAAGTATTGATGGAAATATGAAGCTTATTATCCTGAACACCTGGGGACCGACTGACCCAACCGCAAGGGAGCATCTGTGGGTAACTCTGGGATTGATGGTGGTGAAGGGTAATATTGTAAGACTATGGAAGGCCCAAGAGCCGTCCAGTACGGTGGACTGGAGCAAAAATATGGACTGGTGCATGGTCACAGAGAAAACAATCTATGTCGCAAGAGGGTGCCCCAATAAATGGTTACAGATCTGGGATAGATGGAACACATATAGGGGTGGGATTTGCGAATACCCATTGACTAGGGAAGATACAATTGCACAACGATTGAGCAAGCGGACAATGTAACTACCATGGCTGATGTTTCCTTCAATAATTGCAGCTCCTCTGGCATGCACTTGCTGTAGCATTACAAATGTATGTGGTTTTGATGATTGTTGTCTATATTTCATACTCTATTCCAATAAAAAGATTTATTAAAAAAAAAAAAATCCTGCAAGGATGAGGGGGTACTCAATTGGGCAGTGTCCAGTATTGCATTTAAGGCTTTAATTGGTTATCTTTGAACAAAGCAAGATTCTTTTCTTTCACTTTATTGTTAAGAGGACATTAAGAAATGCTCCTCTGAGGGAAATTGTATTCGTCAACGGGATGACAAGGTTGTACTTTTGACCTAAGTATACCACCACAACTGCCATCACCTTTGTGAAAACTTTGCGAGCTGAAGCCATTCTAGAGAGAAGTACAGTAAATCAGCCCGGACCACACAAAGAAATAAAGCTTTCCAATTGACCAGGAGCCCTTTTTTCTCCATCAGCCATCTTCTGCCCACAGGAGTGAAATGGTCCAGTTGGAGGTCATGTTCGGACTGGCTGGCTGCAACCTGAACAAAAATATTGTGCCTGTCATTGCAGGATTAGGGAACTCAGTCCTAGTGTTTTGCAAAAAAAAAAAATATATATATATATATATATATATATTTAGCAGGATTAGGGAACTTAGTCCCAGTGATCTGCAAAATATATGTGTATATATATATATATATATATATATATATATATATATATATATATATATATTTTACCTACTGGCGGTCGCCAGTAGGTAGTTATAGTTAGGATCGTTTTCCATAAAAAATCGGCAACATTCTATTGGGAATAACTTTGGCGCCAAATGAGGGATCTGCCTGTAATTATCCTTAACTTTGCCTCGCTGCGCTACGCTCCTTCGCTCCTTCCCTGAAAGTTTCGGGGGGATCCGTCAAGCGGGGGCCGAGATAAAAGGGGGGTCCCAAAACGTGTTTTCCCCATGTTAATTTCCATAGGGCGGTTGGACTCACTTTTAGCCCGAACGGCTGAATGGATTTCCACCAAACTTGGCAAAATTGTAGGGACTGGTACCCCGATGTGCCTTTGCTATGTCTCAAGATATATGCTCCAGTGGTTTTTACGAAAATTAACTTTGAAAAAATATATATTGGGCTACATTGGGCTATATATATGTTAGAGCCCAAATGTAGCCCAATGTAGCCCAAAGATGGCCACCAGAGACAAAAAAAAACAAATGTAGCCCAAATATCAGCCAGATGTAGCCCAACTATAGCCCAATGGCAGAATGTCCCAGAGTGTTCTAAAGAACAACTAGAGCACTAACAGTCTTACTTTTGACAAAAGTATGGCACACCTGAAGTCATCTTGATTGGAATAAAGTGTTAACACTTAAAACATTTAATTTGCAAAGGAACAAAATGAGGGGGTTCATTTTGCCATAGAAATTATGATTAGTGCTGAAGAAAGAAAAATTAGGGCACATTTTGAGTGACTTCTCAAATCCTCTTATATTTCATTAAAAAAATTCTGATATGCAGTCTCCCAAGATGGCCACCAGAGACAAAAGAGCCCAAATGTAGCCCAAATATCAGCCAGATGTAGCCAAACTATAGCCCAATGACAGAATTTCCCAGAGTGTTCTAAAGAACAACTAGAACGCTAACAGTCTTACTTATGACAAAAGTATGGCACTCCTGAAGTCATCTTGATGGGAATAAAGTGGTAACACTTAATACATTTAATTTGAAAAGGAACAAAATGAGGGGTTTCATTTTGCCATAGAAATTTCTCATATATATATATATATATATATATATATATATATATATATATATATATATATATATATATTATTCACTGAAAAAACCATAGGTTACACACCAGTTATAGTTAGGAATCAGCATTTAAAAAACCTATTAAATTCACTGAAAAAACCATAGGTTTCACACCAGTTATAGTTAGGTGGAAATTTTACTCGCATAAAACCATTGAAATTCCCACGTTATAGTTAGTTGGACTCACTATAACTTGCGCGTGCAATGCACTGCTGATGACGTCACATATTACATCACTCATGACATGGTCAGTGACATCACTCATGACATCACTGATGACATCTCAAATGACATCACTGATGACATTATCCAGTGAATGTGTATCTTTCTGAAAAATAAATATTTTTTTATATATGTATATCTAAAGGTTGATGGAAGAATAAATGGGTAAATAAATGTCTAAATCGATGTTTTTTTGTGTAAAATTGATTGGTTTCAAAGGTTTCAAAATAAGCTTTATTCGGCTTTTGAATTTAAAACCATAAAAGCAAGCAGAGAAAAGATACAAACATACAGAGGACCAATGCAGCAAATCAAAACATAATTAAAAGAAGAAACAAACTGTTTAGGGCAAGCTAAAGCAGTTTGACGAATGAAACTAATCAAGATCCCAATCCAAAATACACAAAATCCTCCTTTGTCATCAGGTATGATAGTATTTTGGTACACCGGGGCCGGGATAAAAGTCATGCAGATCCCAGATACGGATGGAGCCATCTCCAACCTTGTGTTGGGTAGAACGTAAAAAGGGAGCAATGTTTCTGTCCTTAAACTTAATTAGAATCAGATCTCCTGGGACATTTTTGGGCAGGGAACCAAGCCACCCCACCCTCCTGACGCTCAATATCCCGCCGTCTAAAACAGATGGTAAAGGTCTATGGTTTTTAAGCCAGAAAATGGCTTTATTCATTAGGTCCTGCTGTAGTTCACGTTTACCCGGGGTGAGTTCAGGGACCCCAGAGAGCACGGTAACGTGTGGCGCAGCTTCCGGGGGTAGGTCCAATTGATGCCTTCTTTCCAGGAGTCTGTGAGTGGTATTAAGAGGAGCGTTGCTACCACTTAGGATAGGTGGTATAGGAGGGGGGTCACAAGTGGGAAGTATGGTAGAAGCATTATTCATAGGCCTTTCATGAACGTTAGTAAGGGTGGAGGATGTGGATATCATCGTGTTGGCATTTGGTGGGAGGGACCTTATTACAGTGTTTTCGATCCTGGTCAGCCTCTCCCCCAGATCATAAATTTTTGCGACCAGTGGTGATAGAGCACTGTTTAACATTCGTTCGATTTGGGCCAGCAGGGTCAAATGAAGGGAGGATACGGGGTCGTTTAGTCGAGTCTCCACTTTATCCAAAGTTTGTGAAACAGGGTTTGGGGCGGATAAATGGGGGCTACAGAAAGTTGGTTCGGGGGATGCGGGAGGTGTGAAATTTATTAGTTCATTGTCTCTGACAACTATGGGTGGAGTTAATAAATCCTGGGCATAGTTGGTACCGCACATGGCATTCAATTCTTCCCAGATTGACATCGTGATTGGGAAACAGGATACCAATAGAAACAATGTACAAATCAAAACAACAGAGGGGGAAAGGATAGGATCTGATTTTACCTCCTCCTGTAGTAAAACCAAGTGTAGTGGCCCGTCCCGTCCTCCTCTGGCCTCTGAGGGCCACAGAGGGCCCGCCCTTTGCCCGGGCTTAGCCCGGCGCGGCCCCGCGCGCTCCCGCGACGCGGGAGGGGCTGCTGGGATTTAAGCGCCTCCAGGCGCGGAAGTCCGGGGAGCACGGAAGTCGGCGTCCCAGGGGATCCTGGGTAGTGTAGTTCTACCCAGCGGCCGCGTTTGCCTGCGGCGGCTGGGGACCACACGCGCTGTCGCCCGGTAAGTGCAAGATGCCCCCAAAGTCTGGTGAGTGCCCCGCTCCACCGGAGGGGCTGCTGGGATTTAAGCGCCTCCAGGCGCGGAAGTCCGGGGAGCACGGAAGTCGGCGTCCCAGGGGATCCTGGGTAGTGTAGTTCTACCCAGCGGCCGCGTTTGCCTGCGGCGGCTGGGGACCACACGCGCTGTCGCCCGGTAAGTGCAAGATGCCCCCAAAGTCTGGTGAGTGCCCCGCTCCACCGGGGGGGCTGCTGGGATTTAAGCGCCTCCAGGCGCGGAAGTCCGGGGAGCACGGAAGTCGGCGTCCCAGGGGATCCTGGGTAGTGTAGTTCTACCCAGCGGCCGCGTTTGCCTGCGGCGGCTGGGGACCACACGCGCTGTCGCCCGGTAAGTGCAAGATGCCCCCAAAGTCTGGTGAGTGCCCCGCTCCACCGGAGGGGCTGCTGGGATTTAAGCGCCTCCAGGCGCGGAAGTCCGGGGAGCACGGAAGTCGGCGTCCCAGGGGATCCTGGGTAGTGTAGTTCTACCCAGCGGCCGCGTTTGCCTGCGGCGGCTGGGGACCACACGCGCTGTCGCCCGGTAAGTGCAAGATGCCCCCAAAGTCTGGTGAGTGCCCCCAATTGATTGGTTAACTGACTTATTAAATGGATCTTAGTGAATACATATATTAGCGAGTAATGTTTAAATATTTAAATATCTGTATCTGTGTCTCACTTTGTGTATAAGTGGCTGCATGGGTTGGTGAGTAGCTACATGAGTGTGTATATGGGTTATTAGTTGTTTTTTGAGTATCAGTATCAGTGTCTGTATGGTTCGGTGGGGGATATTACTTAGAGCACAGATGCATGAATGAGTGACGCACTATTTGTATGTATTTTGAAGACAGCATGTGTGCAAGACTGTATGGGTGGATGATTGTGTGTATGGGTGGGTTAGTGAGTATGTGTTTTTATAATTGATTGTTTAAGAGAGTAAATATGTTTCCGTTTCTATGTGTAGTGGTGTGTATATAGCAGTATAATCAAGTAAATGGTTTTTTGATAGTTTATTTGCATGTGTGAATTTGTGTGTGAGTAACTATATGGATGAGTATTAGTGTGTAACAGGATGTATAGGTGTATGAGTACATATGATGAGTAAGTACATGCATGAGTGACTATATAGAACTGTTGGTGAATGAGTGGATGTGTATGTAGATGTTGGAATTACCTAATAAGTTGTTGTAATTGGTATTGGTTTCTCCTTTTTTAAGAAAATGTTAGTTTCTATTTTTGAATGTGTGTGTCAAAGGTTATTTTATGCTGATAGGAGGTCTGCCACTTTGTCACAAGGATGGTGTCATCAGTGATGTCATTTGAGATGTCATCAGTGATGTCATGAGTGATGTCACTGACCATGTCATGAGTGATGTAATATGTGACGTCATCAGCAGTGCATTGCACGCGCAAGTTATAGAGAGTCCAACTAACTATAACGTGGGAATTTCAATGGTTTTATGCGAGTAAAATTTCCACCTAACTATAACTGGTGTGAAACCTATGGTTTTTTCAGTGAATATATATATATATATATATATATATATATATATATCCTGACCGAAGCATGGGGGAGACTCGCAGAGGGAATCACTCCCCTCCACAGACACACACCAGGGTCACAGGAGCCTGGGCGGAGTACCTTGGGAGCCAATGCGGCCACTGGCTCCCGTGGTACCGGGAAAAAAAAGAAAAATGTGGTGTGGGAGTCCGAGGTTGGCTGCTTCTTAAAGGGAGTTGGATGCAGGGCCTGGCCACAGGCATGGTGAGGGTTTGGCTGCGGAGGAATCATAATAAGATATCCCTTTACGATTTAAAAAAATAGAAATTCACTAAAAAAAAAAATACCAAAGGTTAAAATAGGGTTACACTTGAGGACAGTACTAGGATTTTAACTGTATTAAAAAAACGTCGAAATTAACACGCATAAAACACAAAGGTTAAAGTTGAGCTATACTTGAGAAAGGTAGTAACATTTTAACTTACATAAAAAAAACCTTTGCAATCCACTGAAAAAAATCAGTACCATTTTAAACACCAAAAAGCACTGAAATTCACCAGTTATACATAACTGGCATAATTATAACTTGCACATCTATGATGGACAGCTTATGACCTCCCATAAAGCATCAATGACGACGTGCGATATATATGGCCTGCAAGTTATACTTCCAAATACTGCAGGCAGTTAACAAGTTGCATTCAATGCAAGTATTTCAGGTTTTGTGCAGCTCCAATGGAGGGGTTGGGGGAAGGATAAGTTAAAGACTCACTATTAACTTTGGCACCATCTGATGAATCTGCACAAAATTTGACAGAGAAGAAGCCTGCTCTCGGTTTCCGAATTTCATTCAGGGCTATCACAGGGGGCATTTAAGGGTGGGGGGTGGTGAAAGAAGTGTGCATCTGCTAATAAACTAGGCACTGTTTGATGACTCTAAACAAAGCTTGGCAGACTTTTAGCAGATTTACCTTACTGTTGGTTATGTCAATGTTTCAGCATATCTGTCTGGGAGGAGGAACAAATATAAAAAAGAAGGGCAATAAGAGTTTAATTCACTAATAGTTTTGGAGCTGTTTAATAAATCTGAATAAAATGTAGCAGCTAGCAAATTCAATCTGGTGCTAGGCTAACTCCGCAACCAACCCCCGCTGCACGGAGCCGAAGGTGGTTGGGCACAGGGAGTGGTCAAAGGCTATGCACAACTCAGAATGGGCACACGGCGGTCGTATACAGTGGAGGTTTGGACGGCTACTGCGGGTTGGGCATATGGCCTTGCCTTTCTGCAAACCCCTGCAGTGCACAGCCAAAGGCGGTGCAGAGTGTGGGTAGGGCAGCCACGGCAGGGGGAGGGGAACGGAGGGAGGACGAGGAAATGAGGGTAAAGATAATATTTTTAACAACCTTACCTCTCGCTGCCTCAACTCAGACGGCCGCCTCGGTGCTTCACTCCCAGCATTCTCTGGGAAAGCACAGGCTCCTCACCCACTCCAGACTCTGCTCTCATGCTATGAGAGCATCGCCATGATTGGTCTGAGCCATTCAAACAGTGTCTGGGAGCCTGCAGCTTTTCTCTAACTTGGCTGTGCAACACAGCTGGGTTGGAGAAACAGAAGTCTGCATGTCTGTTTGACCGACCAAACTTACATGTGCAGTTCTAAGTGCCCTCCACTCCTCCCTGTCAAGGCCCGATCCCCACACCGCTCGCATGTATTCCTCAGCCAGAGCTGGTCACAGAAAAATAAAATTAAAATATTGTTTTCGTATCATTTTATTTTTCTGTGATTAACTCTGAGCAGTGGGGCAACGTTCCTCCGCCATTACGGAGGAGCCGCCGCTGATCAGTGGCATCTGAAAACGGTGAATTGATATTGTTTGAATAGAAATTCTACACCCAGTTCGGTAGTTGGAAGGAAATTCAAGTTAAAAATCTAAAGGAGGAAGTATCCTTTCGGAAATTTGTTAACAAAGCACCCTGTAATGCCTTCCTGGAATTGTTCAATTGACATTTGTGGGCTAAACAGGAATAAGGTAGGCTGCCAGAACACACACAGGACACAATTTGCACCAGCTTGTTTTCATTGATTTTATACTACAATGCATCCATCTGACTTACCAATCTTCTATGTGTACTTTAAAAGTATCATCTTGAAACAAATCAAATAATAATTTAAATAGAATTCGTAACAGACATTATTTAATTTTGTCCAGAAGAGTGGTCTTGATCTACAGCGGTCTTCTACATATGCTTCGAGAAGTCATTTCCATGTACAAAAACCTCGTCTAGGTATGCAAAGAACTAGTCATTTTAGAAAATAATTCCTAATACTAAATAGAAAACTAGCCAGGACAAACAAAGGGCCCTTTTCAAGGGCTGTTACGCCCAAGCCTTCTTTTCCACTGGTTGAAGAATAGCACAAATTTCCCTTCTGTCCCGCCTTCATAAGGGTTTATGACAAGGACCGGCAGGTCACTTGTTCCCCAGCTACTACTGTCTCACAGAGGAAGCCCAATAAATGTGAGTGATTCTGGCACATGCTAGGGTCGTCATTGTTTGGGCAATAAAAGCCGCACAGTAGGCAAGAGAGTCATCAATTGTGACTTTAACCATCAGGCACTCTATCCCTGTGGGCTACTAAATGTCTAAGATAATTGAGTGCACATGCTTTTTTTGTTTGTAAGAGCGCTACAGTTCTGTAGTCACAAAGGAGGCATGCATCAGTGTTTTGTAAAGGGACCTCATAACTGCTGGCCAGAAGACTCTCTAAATAACGTCCATGAGGCACGAGAGTGCTACATGATCTATGAGCCCAGGAAAACAATGTACAATTGCTGAAGAAATGGACTATAAGGGAGAAAATAAGGGACAGTGGAATAGAAGGGTGATAAACACATCCCGATTAAAGACACTTAAACCAAACTAAAGTACCTATCCGCTGCACAGAACTCGATCATACGCGACTAGCTTCATTAAAGGCGCTGCGGTTTGTGAGCCTGGTGAGCATAAGTCATACTTCAATCGTTCCTTCGGTTACACTCACCTCAGCCAATCTCTTTTCCTCTTCACTGCGGCACAGCCAGCAATTCTTCTTCTAAATTGAATAGAGGGCTTGTTTTCATACGGCGTTATTAGCCTCCCAGCACTCACTAAGGCACTTATGTCGGCACCGCTTAAGGACTTCGCAGGGACGCAAAGCTGTGCCTTGACCTCAGGAATCCTAGTTTAAAGAAGGGAGGATGTCAAGGCTGCCACTGTTTCTCCAGACAATCTAGGGTGTGATGGCTCAACCGCACAGGAGGGGCCTGGGATTATTAGTAGTCACAGCCTGAGCGGGCGAATAAATATAGGCCTCAACGGAGGTCTAGCGCTTTTAGGGCCCATCCATATTGAAGAGCAGAGCTCAATAGGCAAAGATTCATTTTATTCCATTGCAGAAGGTTAGATACAATTGTGCGGCAGAAATGACTGTCCAATTGTAACAGATGCGTATTAGACACATGATCTTTGGGACCATCTTACCTATAGAAAGCGAGAAGGGTGGTCCTTCTTAAACAAAGCGTTGAAAAACAAAGTGAAGATTATATTTATCAGGTAAACAACACAGTAACATCTAGCACCTACAAAACCCACCTACGGGAACATTTAAATACACAAAGTGAGCCTCAGGCATCATCATATTGAGAGCTCTTTGTCTAGCTCCAGAGCTCATATAATACTATGTCATTAGCCTCTGTGAAGCGCGCATCTGCCATTAGAATATCATCGCTGTGAGTTTTCGTACAGTTCTAGTGTTTACTTCCAGACCAGCATCTGAGTACTCATATGAAGCCAGTTTTCAAGCAGTGCCTAATTTGTGATGGTGTATGCGGGTGTGGGGCCCGACACTTTTTTTCTGGACAGGAACACTTTTTTCCCCTTTATAGCTGGGAGTCAGGTTGCGCGGTATAGCATGCTAACCCCCACACTGAGGCATAGTCTCAGCTGTTGGTTTGGTTTTTTCCACTGCGGTCTTACACCCTCTGCCTTCTGAAGGTGCCAACTCTAAGTGTGGGTGGACAGCTTGGTCTCTCCTGTGAGACTCTTATTCTCTTACCCTTGCTGACATCTGCATACAGAGGGCTGGATACGCACCAGTGTGAGGCAGCGCTGCAGTAGGAGCTTCACAGCATGTCACCGAGAGTTGTCTCCCACTGAAAGCTGCAGAAAGTAAACCGTGCTCATCAAACTACTGTTTATACTGTTTACCTTCTGTTCTTGACACCTCTGTGGCCAGGGGTCCCAAAGGCAGTGCAATGGGTTGCAAGGAACAAGAAGCGAGGATGGGGGGAGCTAAATTTGCAGCCGTGACCCCTGGTGATCCCTAAATGACATCCTTGCCTCAGCTATGCTGGTTGTGTCAAGTGAGGCAAAGACGCTCAGTTTTAAGACATACACTTGTTCATGTGAATTAGGTTTACTATCACAAGAAGCTGTCTGGGTCGCCTTTCTGGTAAAGTAAAGTCCACATTTGTAAAGCGCACAATCACCCGTAAGGGTCTCTAGGCGCTGGGGGCCGTCGGGAAGATTAAGCGAGCTATTGCCCAGAGTCACATGGTGCTGGGCTAACCTTCCGCCGGAGCCGGGGATCGAACCGTGGTCCCCAGATTCCAGCGTCAGTCGCCCTGGCCGCGGCGCCACACCTCTCCAGGTAGTTATTCAATAAACAGCCCGGCTCCTTTTGCTGGCTTCCAAAGGTACCAAAGCTGCTGCAGCAGTCACTGGCTCAAGCAGGATGACGGGATTCAAATGTGTGCAATTAGCAGCCTGGCATAACAGAGAACTGGCTAGCTCCTGTTGCCAAATATCTGTTGAGTCGCATTGGGAGGGAAAGATGTTGGACATTTGGTCTGAATGTCTAGCAACTTTGCTACTTCATGACTCTAATGTAATGTGATGCGGACATTCAATGTTTGTTTCCACGTGCTTGCTTGTGTGCATAGGTATTGGATAAACCATGCATGGCTTCCGTGTTGGAATTGCTGAACATACTAGAGGTCAGTATTGTTGCGAATTGGCTTAGCACTGTCCTTGAGTGCCCAAGTTCAGTGCCAGTGAGGTTTGAATTCAAAACTGTATTTCTTTATGATGACTGTTGCAACATGTATGGAAATGCCTCTTTTCGCATGATAATCCACCAAACTTTTGGACAGATGCTGTTGTCTGCTATTGCAGTCTGGCAGAGCAGTTCAATTGCTACCTCGACTTTGTCATTTAAACTACTAGCAAAGCCCAAACCTTGCTTTTTAATATTTATACATGACACCTAAAGCAGGCCTACTTAGCCCAAAAGGCAGGGTGAATTATATTACAAAGAAGGACATTTGCTTCTAACTTTACATGTCCTGACAGTAAAAAGCCTGCATTGTTGTTTTTACTGTTTAAAGGAAAGTAGTCCCATTTGAGAGTATCGAGTTACACAATGACAACTCAGCTCACAACTTAGCAGTGCTAACCTCCAAATGGGACTATTAGGTATGATACTTCAAGGTATCAAAGGAATTGCTACATTAAACAAGACTTGTTGCTCAAGTCAAATTTACTGTAAGTAATTTTAAAATGGAAACTTTAGAAAGTCGCCATTTTGATGATCTAAGTATCCAGTAGCCATTTCCAATTGCACATGAGCTGCTGTTCGCGAGACACCTTGATACCCTCCTGTGGAGAGGTGAGAATGACGATCACGAAGAGGAACAAAGTACCTGACAAGGGAAGAGATTTAACCTCCTCCTGGCTGGATGGCCAGAGTGGGTGAGAGCCCAAAAGACAAACTTTAAAAGGGAAGTCACCTTTAAAGGACAAATGGTTGTCCCAAATCAAACAGGTTGCTCTTTTGTTTTTGCAGAAAGTCTGGCATCTCGGACACAGAGAGAAGCAGTTGTCAAACCAGTTTTTTAAGGGGAGTGTAGACCCCTGGTAGCCACACCTCTGGGTTGCGCTAGGGAGCTTCACAAACCTAGCTAGATGGCAACCTTCACACAAAGTCATCCACAGGCGAGCGAGTACCTGGTAGCCCATTGGCTAGTTAGTCCCCAGATCCTCCCCCAGGCTCCTAGCAGGCATAAAAGTAGCACTCCTGTGATCATGTCTGTAGTGGAGAGAGAACCAACGAAGACTTGCCCTGATGTTCAGTGAAAGCAGCAAAGAAAGGCTGCACCACAGACTGTACTAACCTGCTGCACCTTCGACTAGAAAATAAGTACTATGCCTGTGATGCCCCGCTTTTCTAAAAGCTGCCAACACGCACAGCCGGACTGGAAACAGCAACCGGACTGGAAACAGCAACCAGCCCTGGCAGACTGCTGCTCGACCAATATGGGTTTTTGTCATTATTACACAGTGAAGTCACACAATCAGACCATATAATAAATCACATTTCCTCACATAACGCATTTCAGTTTAGTATATTAAATATACCATTGCATTAAATGATAAATGTTAGAAGTTATTCTATTGATAACTTTCAAATGATGATGATGATGATCCCATTAGTGAACCAAGATGAAAGTCAGTTTTCTTTTGCCCCCTACATGTAACTTAGGGTGTTAGCATAGACTAATTAACTTTATATTTGTTTTTGTGCAGTGCACACCCTTTAACCACATCCATGCTCAGGACGGCTCCCGGCCGTCATGAGTCACGGTAGTCGTGTGCTCATGATGGCCGGGAGCCGACCGAACGTTGCCGCTCCACCCACGCGTGATTAATTCCCCGCCTGTGCGGGAGAATTAATCAGTGGGAGGAGTTCAGACGGCTCCCTGCCGTCATGAGCACACGACTACCGTGATTTATGAAGGCCAGAGCCGTCCTGGGTACCCGAGCGCCACGCCCAGCTCCCCACCCTCGCACCGCGGCGGAATTTGCTGCGCGGCGAAGGGGTTAATGTACGTATTTCAAGGAGCTCCAATGTGAAGATGAAAGAAAAGGAGGCACCGTGAAAAAGTAATTGCCTAGGATCACACAATATGGTCAAGTGGAAACTGGGATAGATGCAAAGGTTCTTGGTTACACGTTGTGCGACACAGCTACTACACGGTTATCTCTTTCTCTCTCCAATTTTAGATGAAAGCCTAGTGCTTTGTGTTTACTTGTTTATGGGGCTGAACCAGAACTGTGTGTTAAAAACACCCGGACTATGCATCTTTCACAAGGATTGGTGGTGGTAGAGTTTGGATGTTTTAATGCAGAAGAAAAAATTTAACCAGAGAACCCACTCAAGTCTGTATTCATTCCCAATTCTTAAATTAATCCATTTATTTATTTATAAAGTTTTATCCATTCACTCCTCACGTATTCAATTGATTGAGCCAGGCAGCATGACTCCAACATTCATCCATCCGTTCAATGACTGCACAAGGTTCTATAATGAGGATGTACGACGTTACAACGCATACTTTTACAACGCCTACCTTTACAACGCGGTTTTTACCACGCATACCATTACAACGCATAGCGCTTTGGGGTGCTGGATAGTGAATAGTTTAATTTACTATTCCAACTGCAGTCCCCGTGGATAGTAGGGAAGGTTATTGGATAGTAAATTAACCTATTCCCTATCCTAGAGCGCCCCCCAGCGCAATGCGTTGTAATAGTTTGCGTTATAAAAGTTGCGTTATAATGGTAGGTCGTTGTAAAAGTTTCGTTGTAAAGGTTGTATACCCTATAACATACATGCCAACATTTTAGGACAGGTAGGTGGGAGATTTAAAATAACAAATCGGGAGAATGAAAATTCCCCATTGACTTCTATTGTAGAAAGTGCAATTTCCGGCGGGAAACAGCTAAAATTAAGCCATTTTTGGATTGAAAAATCGGTAGACTCCCGCCTGAATCGGGTCTGTTGGCATGTATGCCTATAATGACAAATGTTATGCAAAAAGCACCATATTGGCAAATTATTTACAAAAATGCTTAGTTGGAGAAAGCCCTTCCCCTCCAAACTCCCTTGTAGTTGCCAGGCTTACTCGTGCACTGTGTGCAGTGCAGTATGAGGAGTGGTCTGACAGAGTCTGCCAGGGTTCCTTTCAGTACAATAGAGAGAGAATAGAGGCTGGTCATACACCTCGAAAGAGGCATGTGGTCAGATAAAGAGAAGGCACCTTTCATATTATTACCAATGTCGCCATCAGAAAGCGCGGGCGGTGAACTCCGAGGAAAAACTTTGGGCCTTGAAGTACGGTATCTATTTTTAAGTACTGACCCAGCAGTCTATTCTACGAGATGTCTGTTGTACTTCCGGGACATTTAAACAGAACACTCCGACTCGGCCGCAAAGGTCACGCAGGACACCCCAGCCGGAAGCACGCGTCAGTGTCCGGGAACAAACGCCCCTTTCTGCTGATTTACCAATCGGAACGCGCCCTACGGCTCGACGTACATATAACGGGCAGGTTGGAGGTGAACCGAAGATCATTACCAGGTTATTAGCGTTGGCAAAAATAATAATGACATTTTTCGTGTATCAAAGCGCGGACAGCAGGCCGAGCAGCCCGCAGTCGGAAACCATCACCCGTGGCACCGCGCTCGGAAAAATATTTCAATTAAAAGCTTAGATGAAAAGAAATATCTCGAGATTTCACTTGACATTAACTGAATTGGCTCGCCTAATTTCGAGTGCTTAGCATTCTGCAATCTCGGGGCGCAGCATGGAAGGGCTCTTGACACGGCGGTGTGCACTCGGAAGGAAGGCGGAACAGCCATCCTGTCTCAAGCCGAGTGTGCAGGGCGCCGGCTCTACACACGTCAGTCTGCGGCAATTCACTAACGATCAGGCGCTAGAGACGTCGTCTCCGTGTGTAGTGCCAAGACACAGCGCGCGATGCGCCACTTACAATTAACCCGAGGCTTCAATGGCCAATGAATACTAGTGTTTAATTTGTGCCGATGATTGCAGCTCGAGGGCACCAGCAATCATTTTGGTGGAATGGGACATGTTCTTCATCAGACTTTGGCCAAGTACAAGAAAGAGAAAGGAAGAAGAGAAAGGAAGAACGGAAAGGGGGGACGCAGGGAATACAAATAGAATTAACAAATGCACACGGACAACTAAAGATAATAAACATTGGCAAAGGCAGCCCTATCGTTGGTTGGCAGCCATTTGGCTTTGCAAAGGGTTTTGTTTTGCTTACTTTGGGGTTGGAACTTCCGAATGCGTATACCATTAAGGATCCACACTTAAAATAATACAAATTGGTAATTTCAAAACAATATATTTTGGACTCAGACCACTAATCCTTTATTGCCATGTACTGCCATCCATGGCACCATGGGTTGTCAGATATAAAGCAATATCAACCCTCTGATGGTTGATATGAAATCGTGTGAGTCACAATGTCAAGTAAGGGTTTAGCCAACACGTACTTAATACATCTGAAGTATAGTTAACTTGGACTTCCTCAAGGATCAACCATCAATAAACATAATCCAGTCATAAAGAACTCTACATCATCACTGTTCTTAGACACAACCGACTCACGTTATTCCACATATGTGTGATAGATCAGTAAACCATGTTTATGCCATCTAAATCATGATGGTGATATCTCACAGCAAGCAACTGCAAGCAACAGCACTCTCATGGGTTGGAGTGTTATCTTACTGGGAGCAAGTAGGAAAGTCACCCTATCATCATCAGTTACTTGCTGTGACATACTCCTCTCATGGTTGGAGTTTTCGATGGCTTTGCACATTTTTTAAAATAAATATATTTATATTGAAGTTTGTACAAGTTCCACAGGGATCGGTTATACAGTTCGCGAATTAGGGGTGGATAAGACATGCATAAGGGCCTAAAGCTGACCAACAACATTCAACAAGACCCTTAGCTGCAGGCTAGACTCTAAATTGGCATTGTTAGACCTGACAGCCCAACTTTCTGCCTTCCATCTCCATTTGTATCTGACCTCGTTTTTGCTGGTATTAGGACTTTGCACACTTTACCACTGCTAACCAGTGCTAAAGTGCTTCTGCTCTCTCCCCTAAACATGGTAATATGGGTTCATCCCCAATAGGCATATTTAATTTGCCTACAAGTCCCTAGTAAAGGGGTAATGCATGTACCTAGTGCCTGTAAATTGAATGCTACTATTGGACTTGCAGCACTGATTGTGCCACCCACTTAAGTAGTCCTTTAACCATGTCTTAGGCCTGCCATTGCAGAGCCTGTGTGTGCGTTTACAGTGACATGTTAACCTGGCAACATTTGCCAGGCCCACACCTTCCCTTATTAAACATAGAAGTCACCCCCTAAGATAGGCCCTGGACAACCCCGAGGGCAGGGTGCAGTGTGTTTTTCACTACTGCATGGCCCATCTCTCCCGTAGGATAACATTGGGATTACATTATTTAATTTTATAAGTGTAATTAACAATTGGCATGAGATAAACCCTTCAAGTCTGCTTTCTCTTGAATCATCATTTAATATCCAAACTTATGGTGCAATCAAATTTTAAATTGAGATTCTGGAAATGCTACTTTTAGGAAGCTTTGCAACTGGGGAGATTGGCCCAACTAGGGACAAGGGTCAGATAGGGCCAGAAAATTGTACACATGTGGGGCAACACATCCAATTGACACGAGGGTTGGCTCTACCCCACATGTGTACACTTTAAGGAAGCTGGTATTTTTTTGCTTTAGCCATTTGGTGCCCGTAGCCTGTCTCTGATCACATGGCTGGGTGTAGTTGGCAGTTGGGCTTTTTGTATTACTCGTAGACAGCCACAAACAATTGGAGCTTAGGTGAGTCTCAATGGGTCATCTCTGTCAAGATGGGAGGGAGGAGGTGAGCACAGCCTTCACTTACACCTGAATAGGCTGTGTCCTGTCCACACACAAAGGCCTGCATACCTCTTTGTAGTGAGACTGAAGCCAGGGCCGGTTGGGAGGACCTCTGTTCACCACAGGTTATAAGTACGGGACCTACGACATCACCACTTCATAATACTTCTGGACATGTGGATACTCTGCCAGGAAGGACTGCTGTGTTAGCGAATGGCTGCCACTCTGCTGGACTGCACTCAACTGGACTACTGCT
The DNA here is from genome assembly GCF_964261635.1 of Lissotriton helveticus. Lineage (NCBI taxonomy): Eukaryota > Metazoa > Chordata > Amphibia > Caudata > Salamandridae > Lissotriton > Lissotriton helveticus. Next base: position 148,503,155 of record NC_136071.1, read on the forward strand.
TTGCTGTGTTGATCTGCTGCCTGCTGCTTACTTGCCTGGGTGAGAAGGACTGGACATACATCTCTTGACCCCCAGAACCCACAGTGATTCCAAGGACTAGTTGGCTGGTCACTGATTTGAAGCCTCAGGACATAACATGATTCCAACCCCTGCACCTGGACTCTGCCATCTGTGAGCCTGCCAAGTGGTGTCAACCTAGAACTGGTTCCTTGGAAGTGGGCCTAAGGTGCTTGCCATCAGAACAAAGTATTTTCTCTGCTGAGTGACTTATCCTGAGCAGAACCAATGCATCTCCTTGGTTGAGCAGAGCTGCATAGTTAGGACCCGTCGCAAAAGACTCACATCGCTGCCACAACCCGCATCTTGGGACTGACAAGTCGCTTTCGAACCGCTGCTGAGCAATGCTTTTCCTGGCACAAGCTCCTCGCATCACTTGTCGACGGCAGCCTTAATAACGATACTGAAACTCTGCATAGCAGGTTCACAGCTCATCAGAACCAACATATTGCCTTAGCTGTGCCTCGCATCCTCAACACCGGACTTTGCATAGCAAGCCCAGTCGACAGGATCCTCAACGTCTCTGAGTCGACCTCACACCGCAGCTTTGCCACATCTCGAAACTGATGCATCGCTCGGCTGCGCACTGCACCTTCGACACAGATCCACAAAACCCTCCGCAACCAGGATTTAAGGTACTCTGTTCAGTGGGTCTGACTAGGTCCCTGTAGCCATGTTTACTTGACATCAATATATCGCATAAAGTACAAGAAAAAGATTTCCATCTGCACAGTCCAACGAGACAGCAGGAGAGTGCTCTTCGCACGTGTGTATCTGGCGCTGTATATGCAATAAGTTTTGGGAAATTTGCAAATTATGCGATTAGATATGATGAGACTATAAGGATTTAGTTTAGAATTTTTAAGCCCTGATGAAGACAGGGGCAAATTCCCAATAATGACAAAACACATGTTGGCTGTGTTGATGTCAAGAAAACATGCTACATTGAGATCAAGAAAACGTGATTTAACAGAAGTGTGGACTTAAAGATCACAAGCAGCCTGTGGACTAAATAAAAAGACTGGCACATGAATGCATAAAAGATTGTTGGACTTGGGGGCATGGCTAAGCCGGCTGCAAGATAGCCGCACTCTGACTGGGCTCCGAACGCCCACACGACGCACGGGGGCGAGGTGGCAAGCCCCGGAGGCCGGGGAGATGAGGATCCATCATGGTGGGCCCCGCGTTCTAGGCGTGCTCTAGGAGCGGAGGGCCGTCCGGCTCAACCACTCTCATGGGCTTCTGTGCAAAGCTGTGGGGGGATCCTGTGAGCGAGCTGTGGCAGTGGCGGTGACTGCACTTCCGTGAGGAGCCCCCGGGGGCCTGCGGGGGACGTGGCTGTCTTCGCCTGGCATTGCTGGGCCCAGGTGAGAGGCGCGCTCTCATGCGGCGGGATGAACCAGGGGCAGGATGGAGGTGCGGGCTGCGGGATGGAGGTGTGGGCGCCGCACTGTGGGTGCTGTTCGGGTGCGACTTGGAGCGGGGAGGGAGCTCTCCCCTCTGAGTGCCTGCGGCTCGGCGGACAGTGCGACAGGGGTGCCGCATCTCCCTAGATTTCTAGCTTGTGGTGCGCCCGCTGTGGCAAGTGGCGTCTGCCTGGGCCTAACCTCCACCGGTGCGTGCCTGCGGCCCCTGAGACTTAAGGTGGCATTGCTCCAGCTGGGACCACTATTTCCAGGCTGACTCCTGCCGCGATCCCCGCCATTGGGCTTACAGACTCTGGGGCATTCCTGATGCCTATAGTGACGCTCCGGCCTTTCAATACAACCTGCTGGAACCTGCTCAGCGGATTGTGCGGCACATTCTCATACCAGGGACTTACCATGATGTCTGCTCACTGCTCCTGGGGCGGCTACTTCTCCTAGCGGTGTGAGACAGTGCCCTTCAACCCCTCCCTGCCACTGGAGGATGAGTCTGCCTGCTGCTGCTTGGAGCGACGAGGGCATCTAAGGGGGCCCTTCCCAAATTTCACTGTGAGGTATCGCCACCTCTTCCTCGCCTCATTTCTGGGCCTTCATCTTCACCAGGCTCTTCAGCCTGGCACGCTGCATGCGCTTTCGCCAACTCTCGCTACTCCGCTTACCTAGGCCCTTTGGCGGTCCAACGCCCCATCACCTCCGGCACGCCTTTGCCGGGCCGCACAGGGTTCAGGACTGACACTGTCTTCTTGAACACACCCTGACCCCGTTGGCCTGCGTCTCCTGACTGGTGCTTCCCTGCATCCGCCTCTCCCTAGGGGCCAGTGCCAGTGGCTCCGCTCCACTTCGCTGGCGCCTTCCACTCTCTAAGACGCATCTCCCCCCTCAGCTCTTGGGCTGTCCCGGTGGTGCGCCTGTGTTGGGGCAGCGATCCAGCCATGGGGAAGGCTGACCCTAAACAACCGAAATTGGCCTTTGAGCAATGCAGGCAAACGTGCCAGGATGGGACGACCATGGACACCGGAGAGCCTACCGCCCAAACTGACGCTAGCCCGACTCGTGAGAATGACCTTAAAGCCATCATGCTGGACGTCAAGCCCACCATGACTAGCATTGCCACCCAGCTTGACCATTTGTCCGCCCAACTGGATACTGTAAAAGCCTGGGTTGATTTGCACGAAGCACAGCTAACTCAGGTGGAGGCGAGGGTCTCTGATGTTATGGAAGCCGCGATCACCACAAACTGCTCGAAAAAGACAAGGTCTTAGAGGTGATAAGGAATAAGAACGAGGACCTGGAGGCTTGCTCCAGCAGGAGTAACCTTCACATCACAGGCGTGCCCGAATCATCCAACATCTCCAAGATGGAGGACTTTGTTGAGCAACTTTTCCGTGACTTATTTGGAGACGTCCTCTCCTCTGTTTTCATCGTAGAGCTTGCCCATCGCTCTCTGAGCCCTCGACCTGCTCCCGGCCTGCCGGCCCACCCTATTGTCACCAAGTTGCTAAATTTTAGGGACCGCGATGCTGGGCTACGCGCCGCCAGGGAGAAAGGTGAAATTCGGCACCATGGGAACTCTCTCTCCTTTTACCCTGACTACACGATGGCGGTTCAGGCCGCCCGCCGCGTATTCCTTCCGGCCAAGCGCCTTCTCCAACAACACGAGGTCTCCTACTCCCTGGCCTACCCGGCAAAGCTACGAGTCAAACAAGGTGCCCATGTTCACGGCTTCACAGAGCCCAAGGCGGCACTGGCCTTTGCAAAAAAGCTTGGCAAGCCGCAACGATCAACTCCATCCAACTCCCAGGGGGCTACTGATGGCACTCTCAGTGACAATGATTGACTCTTGACTCCAATATTTTAATTTTTTTGCCATGCGTACATTCTGACAGTGTGTTTTGCAGCAGCTTGCCTCTCGTCTGCTCCTGTAGTTGTGCCTGCACTTATCTCCATTTGCTGTTCTTAACCTTTGCTGGACATTGGCTCCGGGGTATTTCTGGGCAAGGGCTGTTACCTGATGTAATTCCTCTAGCACTGGTCAGTTCATTTTCTGTCCACTGTGGTTGCCCATGTCCCTTCTCTCCTTGGCGGTCTCCTCGTTATTATTATAATTATTATTATTATTATTATTATAATTGCATTTATTGAGCGCGCAGCTACCCGGAGGTTTCCCGGCGCTAGAGCAAATAGAAGGTGAGCTAAGTTTAAGAGGATATGAGCATGCATGTTAAGTATTGAAAAGCCAGGTCTTAATTCTTTTACGGAATGTCAGGTAACAAATTTCAGATCGCAAGGATTGAGGCATGGAGTTCCATAGGGAGGGTGCCAGTAAAGCAAACGAGCGACCGCCCATTTTGGCTCTGTTAACGCGGGGGATCTGAAACTTATATTGTGTGGAAGATCTCAACGTACGGGAGGGGACATATTGCTGCACCAAAGAGGACAAATATTTCGGAGCTTTACCCGTTTTGATGTGGTGCATTATGCAGAGGGCTTTAAATTTTATTCGGCTCTCAATTCGCAGCCAATGCAGCTTACGCAGATGGATGGCGGCCGAGGACCTGGCAGGTAAGTTACAAATAAGACGAACTGCCATGTTCTGAACCACCTGAAGTTTCTTTATTACCTCCTTACAGGCGCCCAGAAGTAGAATGTTCCCGTAGTCCATACGTGAGGTGACCAGGGCCTGGACCACGGTCCTCAGGGTATCAGCTGGAAGCATCCACGTGATTTTTCTCAGCCACCTAATGATGGTGGTACAGGTGGCCGATACTTTTACAACATGTTGCTTCAGTGACAGCTGGTTGTCAAAGAGAACCCCGAGGTTACGGGCTGTGGCTGAAGGGGTTGGTAAAGGGCCCATCTGATGAAGCCAATGTTGCAGGCCCCAGAAGGATGTATTTGGACCAAATAGGAGCAGCTCTGTTTTGTCACCATTCAATTTTAATTTATGTCTATGCATCCAGTTAGGGATATGTTTCAGTCCGGACTGCAGGGAAGACGTGGGGAGATGTTTATTAGTGGAAAGCGAGTAGACGATTTGCGTATCGTCTGCGTAAGAATAGATTGTGAGGCCTGCTTGCTCTGCCAAGAAAGCAAGAGGTCTCACATAAAGATTGAAAAAAAGAGGACTGAGGATAGACCCCTGGGGAACACCGTGGGGGGAGTTGAAGATAGAAGAAACAGAAGTGGAAGAAAAGACTTGAAAGGTGAGATTAGAGAGAAAACTAGCAATCCAGGTCAGGGCAGGGCCATCAATACCCACCGATTTCAAGGTGGACAACAAGATGGAATGGGAGACTGTGTCAAATGCGGCACTCAAATCTAGCAGAATGAGTGCCACTGTCTCCCTGTTGTCCACCTGTCTTCTGATGGTCTCAGACACACCAAGGAGCGTGGTCTCACTGGAGAAGCCAGCCCTGAACCCAGACTGTGAACAATGAAGAAGATTAGAAGATTCAACATAAGAGCTGAGAAGTGAGTTAACATGCTTTTCAAGAACCTTAGAGTAGCAAGAGAGCAGAGAGATGGGGCGGAAGTTGGAGGGATTGTTTGGGTCCGCGTTGGCCTTTTTTATCAATGGAACCACCATCGCATGTTTCCATTCATTAGGGACCGTAGCTTCAATCAATGAAGCATTCAAAATATCCAGGATGATCTGGAGTATGGCTGGATCCATGGTGCACAATATTTGAGGAGGCATAGGATCAAGAGGAGAACCAGATTTTATTTCATGTAGATATTTTTGAAAGAGCAAGGGCGATATCGGCTCCCGTTTGCTGGCTCTTGCTCCCGGGGCTCTGATTGGTGGGGAGCTCACCGCTTTTGGAACACTAACCTTTCCACCTACATCTTTCCTCGTGCCCTCTCGCTCCCTGGGTCACCTATTACTTCACTAACCTCCTTGCCGGGCGCTCCTGCCCCGCGGGCGCCTTTATTGCTCTTTTATGTTATGCTTCCAATGTCCGCAGCAACTTAAGGCTTGGCCACCTTGTCCGTGTGACAGGGGCGTTAGCTGAGCTGAACCATGCCTTCACAGGATAATTCCCTTCCTGCTCTTTGAGCTCCAGCTTCCCAGTTGGGTATTCCTTGGGTGGGCGGGGTGGGGTTCTCAACCTGATTGGGGGGTTGGTGTGGGTGGTGAGGGGGTGGGTTCCTTGGGGATGTCGCCTCTTAGTCGAGACCTGTTGATTACCTTGTTTCTTGACTCCTTTTTTGACATGGGGTGGAGGGTTGAGTTCTGCGGGATTGTTGATCCTCCCAAGGCTTTGTTGATGGTTTTGTTTATTGCCCTTTCCTGTAACGCAACATCTGCTACACTGTGTTTGCACTGCACTTCTCCTCTTCACTGCTCACGGGCCTTATTGTACGTCTGCCAAAGCTCGTCATTCACTCCCCTGGTTAAGTGAAATGACACCATTCTCTGGACTTGGAATGTCCGTGGTCTCAATGACCACCGCAAGGCTCACTTGGTTCATGCCCACCTTATCCGGCATAGGGTTGACATTTGTTTCCTCCAGGAGAACCATCTGCTACCCGGCACCTCATCCAGGCTTCTCTCCAGGCATTGGGGCGAAACCCACTCCTCCTACTATTGTAACTACTCTCGCGGGGTGTCCATCCTACTGCGCAGAGGCCTTTACTGGCACACTTCTCAGGCGATCATAGATCCCGGGTGTGGAGAGGGGCGCTTCGTCAACCTGCACAGCACCCTGCTGGCCCAACCACGGATCCTTGCAGCGCTATATGGTCCCCATTCTGATGACCCTGATTTCTTTGCGCAGGTTTGGCAGCAAATTTCCTCACTGGGCCCGCCGCGCTCCTTTGGGGAGGGTGGCGATTTTAACATTACACTTTCAGCCACTCTGGAGCGCTCTGGACCTCGTGCTCCCCACCCGTGCGCAACTTCTCTGCTGCACTCCATACTTACTGATAAATCACTGTTCGATGCGTGGCGAGGCACACAAGGGCACTTTCGTTGCAGGCTGCCGAGGATGCTGGTCCCGCTTGGACCTCTGGATTACTACTCCGGACGCCATTGCGTGGCTCACCTCTGTGGAGCATATGGCAAGTACCCTCTCCGACCACGCTCCTGTTCCCCTCTGTTTGCGGCTCCCGCACTCCCCGCGGCGCATGTTCTCGTGGCGGCTCCCCCCGAATGTGCTCCGGGACTCGGTGATCTGCGACGAGATTGAAACCGCAATCATAAACTAGTTCGACCTTAATGCAGGCTCTTTTGATTCCTGCTCCACGCTCTGGGAGAGGTTCAAGGCAGTAATTCGGGGTAAATGCATCTCCAAACAATCCGGTGTGCTCCGCTCTATTCGCGGCACTCTTGACAGATTGGAGGGGGAGATCAAGGCTTTGGACCCCTCGCACTCTCTTGACCCCAACCCTGACACTCTTGCTGAGCGTCAGGGTAAACTCACTGATTTTACTGATGAGGCCCATAGAGAGCTCTCGTTTTTGGGTAGAGAGGCAGTGCCCAGCTTCTCCCTCCCATCTCCTAAGATGGCCCATCAAAACACACCTAAAGATCCCTTTGTGTGTGGCGGTCTCTAAGGACTACACAAATCCCAGTTGTCACCCAACCCAAACTGAACAGAGACCGGCAGCAGGCACCAAATGGCTAAAGTACATGCCAACTTTCTAAAAGTGGCATTTGCTTAGCTGTAATTTAAAATTCAACTTCACCATAGTTTGGATTTTAAATTGTGAGTCCAGTAACACTAAACTTTCAAAATCCAGCTCTTCACAGCTGGGAATTGCACTTAAAAGATGTAATAAGGTAATCCCAATGTTATCCTATGGTTTGGGATAGGCCTTACAGTAGTGAAAAACGCAATTGGGAGTTCATCACTACCAAGACATGTAAAACTTAAAAGTACATGTCCTATCTTTTAAATGTGTTACGCCCTGCCCTGTGGGTCATACAGGGCCTACCTCAGCGGTGACATATACATGAAAAGGGAAGGTTTATGCCTGGCATGAGGTTTATCTTCCAGGTCACAGTGGCAGTGTAAACCGCACATATCTGCAATGGCAGGCCTGAATCATGTTTGGAGGGCTACCTATGTGGATGGCAGGCCCACTATTAGCATTTATTTTACAGGGCCTGGGGTCATGTAGTGCAGTTTACTAGGGACTTATACGTAAATTAATTATGTCAATTGTGGTTAAGCCAACGTTACCATGTTTAGGGGAGAGAGCACAATCACGCTAGCACTGGTAAGCAGTGGTAAAGTGCACAGAGTCCTAAAGCCAGCAAAACGAAGTCAGAAAAACGAAGAAAAAGTTGGGGGAGGACCACCCTAAGAGTGTCGGGTCTAACAGTATGGTAAAAGATCATGTTAATTGCATAAGATTAGGCTTTGATGAAGCAGTTAGTTCACAAAACGTGTTGCATGTTTACTTTCTAGTAAAATTCTTTTCAGAATTGAAAAGGGTGACATTTGAATTTTCTCCATTGGCTAACTGAAAAATGTAATGCTCTTGGGTTTTGGAAAGAATAAAATTACTTTTATCAGAATACAAGGTCTGGTGCACTTACATGGACTCTGTTCATTATTTATTGTGCCTCCCAGTCTGTTCTCCTTTCTACTTCTCCCTATACTTTATCTACACTAGTCGGCCAACTTGTACGTGGTTGGAAGATGTTACCACAGCAATACACTACACATACCACACACGTGAACAGTTTGTAAGATGTATGCTCTTTTCATCTGCAGAATATCTCAATATGGAAATAACAAGGACCTCATTTAGGACAATTGGAGCAGTAAACGGAACAGTGCAAAGCCTTCATATTTATACATATATTGTGATCGTTTCTAAGGCAAATAAATAAAACACAAAAGTCATCCAAAATCACCATGAGATACATAGTTTTCACAGACTAACACAAGTTGAAAATCAATCTGTTACCTCTTTGTCCATGCCTCTAAATTTCAGTTGACAAGCAAGTTTACAGTGACAAGATTTCATTAGAAAGGTTATGGCGGTACCTCATGGGAAAACAGCACACACTCTGGTAAAAAGTAATTTACTGGAAGAACGATCTAGTCTAGAGAGAAGAGATTATTCCACTCAGTTGTCATAAAACCAGTGCCCTTAGAACAAGGGCAACATAACACCAGAGAGGAATCCAAAGATTAAACAGGGATCAGGTGTACAGTAAACAGCAGGGAGTAGACGGCTGAAACAACAGCCATGGCAAACAGAAGACTTTTTAAAGCAAACGGAACATGCATTTATCGTATAAAAATTTTGCAGGACAGCTTTAGGAAAAAAGCAAACAAAAGACAATCTCACGGCACAACCAAAATGGAGCAAGTGAAGAATCAATGATTTAGGAGTCATGGGTTGGTGATAGCAGACCCAAGCACATGAATAAATAGATGCAAACACATGAAGGGAAGAGCTACAAGACCATGAAGAGGTGCACACGATTGTCAAAGCCAATGATAAAGGGTGGAACTGCATGCATGTACAGGTCGGAGTGCAACATTACAAAGGGAGGAGGCATTTTATCATGGAGTGAACAGTAATGACATCACACAGGAATGTGGAGTGGTCCACAGAGAATGGTTGTTCAGGTTTGTTGAAGGAGGAGCAGTGGACTTGGGTAGCGTGGTGGGACATGGTTGTTAGGGTAGGGGCTTGGGCTCATGAATTGCATGGAGTGGCACACTGTAGTGGGCTGGCTTAGTATATGGTGCCCACTTATTGAAGTGGAGCACCTTGCACTAAACCAGGCAACGCTTATGGTGATTTTAGTGGTCTAACATTTTTGAGGGGTAGCAATAGGATTTTGAGAATTCTAATTTTGAGGGCACTTGAAGAGATGGAGCCACCTGGCTCATGGAAATAATATGTAATTTCATGCAGCTTAATGTACACTAATGTATATGGAATATTTTGTCACGTTTATATTTCACTATTTTCATTATTCCATGCTGACCCTTCAAAGTAGATCCTCAGTCATACATTTTACAACCATAAATCTACTCTGAATAGGAAAGGTGGTAAATATATAGTTAAACAAATCTGGCGACCAGAAGCCACATGTAGGACAGTCAAGGAAAAACGTACAGGCTGGTACAGCAATTCTACAGGTCATGTTCCAGAGATCTAACTGGTTGAGACAGCAGATATATTACATCAATCTTAAATGGACCAGTTGTCAGACAGCAATAGTGGTACTGCCACAAAAAGCTTTGCAAGGATAGATGAGGTAGTTTCGCCACACGAGTTATGAATACATGTAACTAGCTGTAAATGTCATTTGTACCAAGGAACCAATATCAGCAATACGCATCCTGAAACCAGGTGCAAACATACGGTCATTTTCAGACAAATTCATTTGAAAAATGTGACCATATTGAGCACAAACATATGTTAAAAGGCTTATGAATATACACACGTTGCTATCAAATGTATGTATGTATATGTTCAACTGTCCTATATAAAAGTTTACGTGCGTATGCACAGCAATAATGCACTCAAAAATTCAACAATACTCTCTTGTCTCAATTACTCAAAAGTACTTCAGATTGGTTTGCTGATTCTGAAGTGGATCTACCTGGCCACTAATTCTGAAAGAACATTAACACTAGGACAACCTGCCCTAGACAGAATCTGCACTACCTTGGTTCACTCCTTCCGAGTGAAAATTATTTTAGCACAATTTAGTGATTCAATCAAACTAACAATTTACAAATAAACCATAAGTGAAGAACTGCTGAATCGAAAAACATTTGTAAAATGCATTGGGATTTGCTACTGACAAGCTTGTAATCCACGCCATTTGAAAATTTATGAAGTTCAAGAAACAGTGTTCTGAATAAAAGAAGCAATGTACCATGTTGGATGAATCATTTTTTACAAATGTTTTTCGATTCAGCAGTTCTTCACTTATGGTTTATTTGCAAATTGTTAGTTTGATTGAATCACTAAATTGTGCTAAAATAGTTTTCACTCGGTAGGAGTGAACCAAGGTAGTGCAGATTCTGTCTAGGGCAGGTTGTTCTAGTGTTAATGTTCTATATAAAAGTTTGTCATCAGATCCAAATTTAATTTTTGCTCCCCAAAAAATGCTTTTAATTTTTAACATATGCATGGTTCTTAGGATAATTTCCTCCCCAAAAAGTTTTTGTGAAACTATTTTCTCTGCTGGCAGCTTTCCCACAAGCAAAGAGCCCGGTAAAGTTACCAAGCTACAAGAAGTTGGAGGGCAAAGTTGATGGGCCCTTCACCATCCTCAAACTCGAGCCAACCAATCACAGCTTTTTTTTTTTATAAAGTGCTACACTTGTTCTATCAGTCATTTAATCCACTCCATATAAGACCGATTTTTCAGTTCTGGCCCACACCTGGAATAAGTGTATTAGTGTAAGAAGGCAGGTGACCTATCCGTTGTACCCAAAAGTTAAGGGTCACACAATGCACCTTGCTCCCCAGTCCACAAACCTCAAGTACATTATCAGAAACCTCAACAGGAGGGCTGGATTATTTGGAAATTAACTTTCACTAACATTTCGAGCTCTATCCAGTGGGCAGAAACTGTTGACATGAACCCGCCCAACCTCAGAATGACCACTCTAACGGATGTTGAATTAAACCCAACCTTTTTAGGCAGCCTCTTCATACCCTGTGCAGGATCCATTAGATATACTCTTTTTTAACCTTTTCCACCACAGGGAATATTCCATTTTCCGAAATGTTCAGTTCCCTCAGCAGATGGGAGACTTTAATTTCCAGAAGCAACACAGCGGTGACAGGCTGGGGAGCCGAGATCCGGAGCGCTTCCCCCCATGGAGCTCTTCTTCTGCCATGCTGGCAGGCTTGTTTCTCTAATGTCAGGGAAATTAAGTCTGTCTGAATGTGAGACATCAGCACAAGCCTTTCTTCTCCTTCCTGCTGATGAATGAAAGTGCATTTTCAATTGTGTACTACCAGGGGCCTTATGGCACATCATTTCTAATCAAAGCCTGCTGTCTGAAACAAACGGCTCCAGCAGGAAGACAGCATCACCGCTCAATTCTGAGATGAGCAAAGGCAGGGAAGTATTAGGCTTGCATCTCCGTGCTTTGTAGGTAGAATTGGACAACCACCAGGGGTCCAAAGCAGACACCTGGGTCTCTTAAAATGAGCCTCAAGTACAGATGAACAAGTTACTTACCTTCGATAACTGCTTATCTGGTATACACTCCATCTAGCCGCAGATTTCTTACCTTAGAATTCTCCCCAGGATTCAGACTGGATCTGGAAAACTTTCACGAGCAGTACCACTGCACGCCTACGGTGTCGTTCAGCTCCACGTGGTGTCATCCGCACCGAAAGTGACGCAGGCAGTACCTATATAGGATCACCCCAGGGTTCTGACATCGGTTTCTTTTAACAACTTTCCATGCCAGGAGTGCAGAGCCACAAAAAACACTGACCACTGGTGTGGAAAACTAGGGCCCTAGAAGGGGAAAGGTCTGCCCCTAGAAATCCGTTCACAGAGAGGAGGATGGGTGGGTTGGTAAGTTATCTGCGACTAGACTGAGTATCTACCCGATACTCAGTGAAAGCCACCCCCCAGGATTTTGTCTGCCACACCCTAAACAGGGACAAGAGGAGAGGGGGTGGTCTAGCCATTATCCATCATAAAAACATCAGAGGCTCCTTTCAACCTGGCCCTACTGGCCTTGATGAATCTCTGCTCTTCAACTTTACCTTCGCAAACCACTTGTCCTTCACAGGCTGCCTTGTCTACAGACCACCAGGTGTTAAAGCCCGATTTCTAGATGCATTGAGTACGCTATTAGAAACGGCAATCTGTACCCAAAGGTTCACTCTACTGGGAGATTTTAACTTCCATTTGGAATGCATGGCAGACCCAGATACTTGCGAGTTAATTGAACTTCTGCAGGGGATTGACATGATGCAATTAGTACTGGATCCCACACATAGAGCAGGACACACTTTAGACGGGATTTTCTCAAATTACCCCAGCCTAAAAGTCAGCTTGGTTTTACCAATTCCCTGGTCAGACCATTCAGCAATTCACTTTGCCATTCCCCTCACTACGCCCAATATACCACCTAGCACCAGAAACGTCCCGAGACAAGTTAGGAAATGGAAAAACATTAAAGAGGATAATCTGGACGATATACTAAAAAACTCCCGGTTTCCCCTCTCTAACGACGTGGAGGAAGCAGCTAGTTCATATACGGATTGGCAGGACCAGGCGTGTTTACTCTTGGCCCCCCCCAAAACCACCTATTCCACTCGGGTCAATCCAACGGCCCCATGGTTTACTGAACAAATTAGGGAACACAAAACACGATGCAAAAAGCTTGAAAGGATCTGGCGTTTGAATTACAGCGACTCGGATAAACAAACCCTTAATGCGGAGCAAAGACATTATAAAGACAGAATCCTACAAGCTAAAAAGGCTTATCTCTCGAAACGGATAGAAGAGGCCAGCAACACCCCCAAAGAATTATTCCAAACGGTCTCTTCCCTAGCAAATCCAAAAACCATAGATATTCCCTCGAGCCTTTCACTCTGTGAAAGTTTGGCCACCTTTTTTCGTGAAAAGGTAGAGAACATCTTCTTTTCCCTAGACAGTCAGGTGAAGACCTCCCCCGTGAGGGAGGACCTGGATTCCCCGGATTCTGGGGAAACACTTCAACATTTTCAACCCATCACGGAAAAGGAAGTGGAGAGACGCTTACTTAAAATCAAATCTGGCTCCCCTCATGATCCCTGCCCGACTGCTGTGGCCAAACTAGCCCCAGAGGCTATCACTAGAGGACTCACCCCTCTTTTGAATCACATGCTAGAGAAAGGGGAATATCCCGCCAGATGGAAGCGAGCCTCCATTCTACCCCTGCTAAAAAAACCTAACTTAGACATCACTGATATGAACAACTATCGCCCGATTGCCCGACTCCCCCTCCCTGCCAAAATAATGGAAGGCAGTCTGAACACGCAACTCAGCGCATTCCTACGAACAGGGGATCATCTTGACTCCTCCCAATACGGTTTTCGTGCGGAACACAGTACGGAATCCGCTCTGATCAAATCTATGGAAGACATCAGGCGGGTGATGGATGCAGGAGGCAGAGCAGCCCTGATCTTGTTAGATCTCTCCGCGGCCTTCGACACGGTCCACCACAGCCTGCTGGTGGACCGGTTGAGGGCCTGTGGAATTCAGGGAAAGGCTCTAAAAATCCTTCAGGCTTTCCTGTCTGATAGAACTCAGACAGTAGCGCTAGGAGCACATGAATCACGTCCATTTGTATTTCCCTGCGGGGTCCCTCAGGGATCCTCGCTTAGTCCTACCCTTTTTAATGTTTATGTGTCTAGCCTCGCACCGGTGATTCGATCGTTCGGCTTTCAACTCACTGCTTATGCCGACGACACACAGATTGTGGTGTCCCTCCTACCCGGCAACACGGATAATACAGCAGACAGATTCAAAAACTGTATGCATGAAGTGGGATGCTGGATGGCACAAAGTTGCCTTAAACTGAACTCCTCGAAGACAGAGGTTTTGCTCTTTGGAGTAAGGGAGAATTTCTGGTCCCCCAGATGATGGCCAGACGAAATGGGACCACTTCCCGTGCCGGTCGATAAAGTAAAAAACTTGGGCATACTGGTGGACAGCTCACTGTCCTTTAAACCCCAGATTAATGCACTCTCCTCTTCCCTGCACTATATCCTCAAAACCATTAGGAAAATTCTCCCGTACTTAGAGAAGACACATAGGAAATCGATAGTTACAAGCCTAGTGCTTTCGCGCTTGGACTATTGCAACAGCCTGATGCTAAACGCCCAGCAGAGTGTACTTAATAAATTCCAACTACTGCAGAATGCAGCAGCCCGCCTGATCACCGATACTCCCAAATTCATATCGGTAACTCAGGATTTGGTGGCACTACACTGGCTGCCAATTCGTAAGAGAATTGCATTTAAGGCATTATGCATGGTCTTTAAAGCCCTCCATGACATGGGCCCTAGACACATGAAACTGATCTTTAGATGGCACAAACCGGCACGAACCCTGAGGTCAGGAGAACTGGCTCTGGTCACGGTCCCCAGAATTAAAAGAGCTCGATGGGGAGGTAGGAGTTTTTCCCTTAGGGCGGCAGAGGCCTGGAACAAACTCCCACTGGTGCTGAGACAAACTCAAGACCTGATGGTCTTTAGAAGGGGACTTAAGACCTGGCTCTTCACTCAGTAAACCTGCTCACCCACGCTAACTCTATCATACCAGCGCCAGGACACCTCCGGGTAACAGAGCGCTTAACAAATGTGTTAAATAAATAAATAAAATAAAGATACTGTGTTACAAAAGGTAAGGAATTTGTCCATCTGACGGAGATTTCTAGCCACAGATTCCTTAACTTAGAATAGATACCCAAGCAATACCTCCCCAGAGGTGGGTCTGCTGAACAATTTCACACCAAGTCCGGCAGGACCGTACAGGCAAAATGCCCATCCCTACAGACCGGACGAGCCAGGCATTAGTGATTGGTAAACGTGGGCAGAGATGCCCACGTTGCTGACTGGCAGATGTAAAGGACCGGTACTCTATGCTAACACAGTGGTCGCAGTCTTGGCTATGGTAGAATGAGAGTGCAAACCGTCTGGGGGGTGCTTCTGGGCAATGCGTAGCATATTTCAATGCAGAACACGATCACTCTATCAGGGAATTGTAAGCGCGCTACTCACCCGTGAGGGTCTCAAGGCATTGGGGGGTGGGGTGGTCCGCATATCTGTTTAGCCAAAGAGCCAGGTCTTGAAGCTCTTCCTGAAGGTGTTCAGGGAGGGGGCGCGTCTGATGTCTGCTAGTAGCTCGTTCCAGGTCTTGGCTGCAATGTGAGAGAAGGATCTTCCGCCTGCTCTGAGCTCTGTGGATGCGCGGGGTTTCAGCCAGTGCGAGGTTGCAAGATCGGAGGTTTCTTTTGGGTGCGTGGAAGTTGATTCTGTCGTTGAGGTATTTGGGTCCATTGTTTTTAGGCATTTGTAGGTGTGAGTGAGGATTTTGAAAGTGACTTTTCTCCACGGGGAGCCAGTGGAGACTTCGTAGAGGTTGACTGATGTGTTCGTGTCGGGGGATGCCGA
Organism: Lissotriton helveticus; assembly: GCF_964261635.1. Taxonomy (NCBI): domain Eukaryota; kingdom Metazoa; phylum Chordata; class Amphibia; order Caudata; family Salamandridae; genus Lissotriton; species Lissotriton helveticus. The sequence continues at coordinate 148,518,748 of NC_136071.1, forward strand.
GGACGAGTGTGGCGCGGTGTTCTGTATTGTCTGGAGTTTGCAGAGTAGGGACTTGTTGATGCTGGCATAGAGTGCGCTTCCATAGTCCAGTTTGCTGGTGATGAGTGCGTGGGTGACTGTCTTCCTTGACTCGGGGGGGATCCACTTGAAGGTCTGGCGGAGGATGCAGAGGGTGTTGAAGCAGCTGGAGGTGACGGCGTTGACCTGTCGGTTCATGGTGAGTGATGAGTCGAGTACGATGCCGAGGTTCTGGGCGTGGTCTGAGGGGGTAGGTGGGCTTCCGAGGGCGGTCGGCCACCAGGTGCTGTCCCATGCAGAAGGGGTGGTGACAAGGGCTTCCATCTTCTCGGCGTTGAGCTTCAGGCAGGTATTGGTCATCCAGACTGCGACGTCTTGCTTTCCTTTCTGGAAGTTGAGTTTGGCAGTGGTGGGGTCTTTGGTGAGGGGAGGATGAGCTGGGTGTCGTCGGCGTAGGATACGATGTTGAAGCGGTGTTGTTGGACGATGGCTGCTAGGCGGGCCATGTTGATTTTGAAGAGGGTGGGGCTTAGGGATGAACCCTGTGAGACTCCGCAGGTGATTTTCGAGGGGGTTGGAGAGGAAGGGTGGGAGTCTGATCCTTTGGCTTATTCCGGTGAGGAATGATCAGATCCAGTCCAGGGCTGTTCCTTCGATGGCTGCGTTGTGTAGTCTCGTGACCAGTGTGCGGTGGGAGACGGTGTCAAAGGCCGCTGATAGGTCAAGTAGGATGAGGGCTGCGGAGTGGCCTTGGTCCAGGAGGGTTCGGATGTCATCTGAGGCAGCTAGTAGGCGGTCTCTGTGCTGTGGTTGCTTCGGAATCCGGATTGGGACGGGTCGAGGAAGGCATTCTCTTCAATGAATCGTGTCAGTTTCCTGTTGACTGTTTTCTCTGCAACTTTGGCTGCCAAGGGGAGAAGCATGATGGGCCGATAGTTCTTGAGGTCGGTGGGGTCAGCTGTGGGCTTCTTGAGCAGATGCCTGACTTCTGCGTGCTTCCAGACATCTGGGAAGGTGCCGGTTTACCAGGTGGTGTTGTTGGTGCGTTGTGGTTCGGGTGCGGTGGCAGCCGCGGCTCTGTGGTAGATGTGAGGGGGGCAGGGGTCAGTGGGATTGATCCTCTTTCTGCTCCTCACTCTTAGGTCCTTCTTTATTAGTTCTGCTTTGAGCACCCTAAAGGGCTATCCTTCTGCCACCTCATCTGGAGTTGGATCGCTTCTGCAGGCCTTTCCCTTTTTTGTTCTGACATTCTGCACGAAGAGTTGGTCGCTCACCCGGAACTCTTTTGTGCGGTCAAGGTAGAACAACACTCTTTTTAGGTCCAGACGGTGAAGTAGCTTCTTTTGCTTGGAGGGATGTGGCAGAGCCTAAAAAGTAGGCAAGGTGATGGACTGTTTAACAACTTTCGGCACAAAGGAAGCTCTATTGCAAAGAACCAGATTGTCTGGGTAGACTTTCAATTATGGAGGCTTGGATGTCAAAGCCTGAAGCTCACTGACACTCCGGGCAGGTGTAATTGCCATCAGGAAGACCAATTGTATGGTAAAGAACATAACAGGACAATTGTGGAATGGCTCTAAGGGAGCGAACCTCAGAAAAGTTAGGACTAGATTAAGTCCCGATGATATATGATGAAGAGAGGGGGGAAACATGTAGCACAACTTTCAAGAACCTATTTAAAACAGGTGATTTGAAGAGGAATGGCTATTCTGGCAATTGCAGAAAGGCTTAGATGGTAGAAAGATAGCCCTTTATGGTGGGCAAACAGAACTAATAAAGAAGGACCTGAGAGAGGGGAGCAGAAAGAGGGTCAACCTGTTTCTCTGCACACCATTCCACAGTCTTGCCCCAACGGCAGGTGTATACCGTTTTGGTGGAGGTCCGCCTGGCTGCCAAAATGACATTACAGACTTCGGGCGATAGGTGGAAAGTAGTCAACTGTTGCAGCTTATTCTCCATGCATAAAGGCAGAGTGTTGACAGGTGTGGGTGGAGAACCATCCCCTGTTGCTGTGAGATAAGATCCTACTGAATGGGAAACCGTATTGGAGGAGCGATGGCCATGCTCAACAGCTCGGAATACCAGACTCTCCGAGCCCAGTCTGGAGCCACAAGGATGACTTAGGCGCTGTCCTTCCTGATCTTCTAGAGAACTCTGAGCAGGAGTGGTATGAGCGGAAAGGCATATAGGAGGCCTTAGCTCCAGTCGCGATGAAAAGCATCTCAGACCGAGAACTGTCCTGGAACTCCAGCACGCAAAACTGCTGACATTGCACGTTATCAGTGTGGCAAACTGATCTAACCAAGTCTCTCCCCACTATGAAAGATTTTTCATCACCTCAGGATGGAGACAACTTGCGATCTGCTAGTCATCTTCAGCTGAGTTCATTCGCCCTGGCATTCACACAGCCTGTCAAGGTGTTTGAAAGGATATCAGAATAACAATATATGTATGGTATGTTGTCTTCTTTTCACCTTTGAGGTCCCATTAAGCAGCACATCAAAACCCTTAGGTGTAGGGGTAATTAATGTTTTGTTTTTACTTGTTTGACACTGAATGTGGGTCCATATAGGGATGCTTGGTCAATATTTCTTGAATTAGAAGTATCCCGACAAGTAGATTAGGCGGAAGGTAATTGCGGCAGCGGCAAAACAGGTTAAATCTTGTGGAATATTATTTCCCCAAGATCCCTATTGTTTTTAACAGTAACAAAGGCCCTCATAAGATTAAAGACTATCTAGGGGTTCCTTTAGTTAATTTTAATTTCTTGTTCTCACCCTTTTGGCTAATCTACTCTAAACAACCTTGGTCCAAGAAGTTGGACTGTTGAATGTTTTTTAAATTAAAAGATCTCTGCAAAGAACCCCCTCAAGGGGACTGTCGAGCACTGCAGCACCAGCCTAGCAAGGAGCATACGCCTCATGATGAAGCATGATACCAATTGAAGGGTGAGGGCTCTTGCTCCTAAAAATCTATGCTGTGTCGAGACCTATCTTGTTCCTCCAGTATCACAATAGATAACAGAGAGCCTTTTCAGCACTGCACACCAGGATAATTAATTCATGAAATTGGTTTTATAGAGCCCATCACATGCGCACAACTGATCATCATTCCCCTTAAGGGTGTGTTATATGCTGGTGACCTTCTTCCATCAAGTAACTACATTACTGATCCTTTTGGCTAACTTTGGGGGGGCCTTCTTACTAATTTGTAGTAGGTCAGCGCTCTAGTTCTTGACGCTGACAGAGCTTCAAAAACAGCCGATGACGCATCTGCGCTGTGGCACCTTTTTTCACCTTGAGCACTGTGTTAGGAGTGATTTGACAGGATCCACTTTTTAAACTTAATTGTTTCTTTGTCATTGCATGTAATGTGTTTTAACTTTTTGTGTGCACTTGTACTTATGAGTTGCGTTATAGCTCGGGTCTGGGCTTACTGGTACATACGAGCTGGGTTTAACGCTCGGGGGGTCTTTTTACTAATTTGAAGTAGGTCAGCGCTCTAGTTCTTGACGCTGACGCGGACACTCTGCTTCACAAACAGCCGATGATGCATCCGTGCAGCGGGCGTGCTGCTGGCGTGCTAAAGGCAAGCCCATCCGCGCCAGACCGGGCCCAGGGGCCATAACCCCTGCTAATTTTCCTTTAGATAACCATTGTTACAACAGGGAACAGCTCAATAATTTCAGAGGTGAGGTTAAGAGTGTGTTCATGTAATGTCACCAAATAAGAGGAGTACTCAATGTCCTTACTGTGTTTTTAAATTCTGCCCTACTTTTCTACCTTCTACAACTATAGAGGACAATAAAAAGATTATGATGCTTTCACTTAATTGCCGATCCCTCCCTAAGCACTCGACCGAAATACACTTACTTCTAGAAGAGAAGAGCCCAGATGTACTGTTTCTAACTGAAACATGGTTGAATAAGGATTCTGACTCTGCTATAGTCCAAGCTCTTCCCCCTAACTATGCTATTCTGAGGCAGGACCGTGATATCGGCCGAGGTGGTGGCATTGCCATCGTTTATAAAAATAATTTTAGATGCAGGTCTATCATAAACCCCTTACTTGACTGCAAGAGCTCAGCCTTTGCGATCAGTTTTTCGCCTACCTGCTCCTTTTCAGGAATTTTAATATATCATCTCCCAGGCGCACTGGGCCACTTCTGTATGGATCTTCCAGATATTGTAGCTAACTGTCAGCCTTTCACCGAATTTTTCAATCTGGGGTGATTTTAATACACACTTTGAAGACCTGCATTCCACCTCTACATTGGATCTTATCGAAGATTTGGAAACGTTTCAATTTAAGCAAAGAGTGTATGGCCCCACCCTCAAACAAGGTCATCTCCTTGACCCCATATGCTCTAATGTACAGGACCTTGTGGTGGATGATCCTATCCCAGTTCTTCTGGTCGGATCATTTCCTATTATCAATCACCTGGACCCCACAGGACTCCCTGTTGCCTTTTTATCAGAACTAACAAATGTGCTCGCATCTGGTCTAAACTACCTTTGGAAACCTGGGCAACCAAGTTAAAAAAACACTACTCCTACACCTCATCCCAACCCCATTGTCGCTAATGATAATTCTAATAGTTGGCTTGAATCTTCACTTGACTTAGTCCTCACCAGGAAAGAATCCCAACACCGAGTAGGAACTAATAAAAATGCCCGGTATTCCCATAAACTCCGGCAACTTAAACAAGCATGTAAACAATATAAAAGAAAATGGAGAAAAGATTTTGCGGTTATCAGCAAAGCCAAATACAGAGAGGCATTAAAACTCTATAAAAATGAAATAAAGGAGGCTCAAGCGAGTTTTTATCATGATAAAAAAATTTCTGCGGCAAATTCCACAGGGAAATTTTTTTAAACCCTCCTCACACCTCCCAGTCTCCCCATTGCCTCCGATAGCGCCCAGCGGCGGTGCGATGAAATAGCTGAATTCTTTTCTGCTAAAGTCCAAAACATCTATAGGACTTTTTTACAAATTAATTCTTCAACTGATCTCATTACTCCGAAAACGCAGGTCCTGCTGGAAGAGTTTCCTTCTCTGATTTTACCTTCCTTGCAGGGACTATTGAGGCAATTAAAATCGGGCTCCCCCATAGACCCCGGCACCCCCTGCCATCTTAAATCAAATCACTGAAATAGTATCACCGGTTATTCGTAATGTGATAAACACCTCTCTCCAAACAGAAATGGTGACTCCCCTCTGGAAACAGGCAACGGGCAAAGCCATTTTGAAAAAGACAAATCTTGACCCAGAGGAATGGGCTAATTATCGTCCCATCTCTCGGTTGCCAGGAATCAGCAAATTAGCTGAAAAGCATGTCAACTCCATATTGTCAGCATTTCTGGAAAATAACAATTGCCTTCACTCTGCACAGACAGGTTTCAGATGCCAACAGGGCACGGAGACTGCTCTCATTGCCGTGATAAAGGAGTCTAGGAAAATTCTTGATAATGCAGGCTGGGCTGCGCTTATATTGCTAGATCTTAGCGCACCTTCGATACTGTGAATCACCAACTAATGGTCCAAAGACTCAGGGAGGTGGGTGTGGCTGGAATCGCCCTGAACTGGCTTCAGTCTTTTCTTGAAAATAGACTTTTTACAGTTTATGAAGATGATGCTGCTTCAAAGCAGATTCCTCTGATGTGTGGAGTGCCCCAGGGATCTTCCTTAAGTCCTACCCTGTTTAACATCTACATGAGTTCTCTGGCAGAAATGGTGCGTCCATGGGGGATACAGATCGCCACATACGCTGACGACACCCAACTGGTGGTATCCCTCAGCAAGCAGGACAAATCTGACTCTGGTTTAACCTTATGTCTCGGGAAGGTTTCTGAATGGATGGACAAGTTATTTTTAAAATTGAATGGAGCAAAGACAGAACTCATGCTCCTTGGTCACTCTGCCACCACTAATATAGATTTTCTGTGGCCCAGCTGCCTAGGCCCTCCACCCGCTCCGAAAAAACAGATCAAGAGCATGGGAGTCTGGCTTGACTGCAATCTGGACTTTAAAGAACAAGCTCGCAAAGTCGCAGCCAATTGCTATGGACTCCTTAGGATAAGGAATATTCTTCCTCTTCTTTCTTTTGTTGCCAGACGATTATTAGTCCAGGCACTGATACTCTCACGGCTGGATTATGCGAACGCAGTCTATCTGGGAGCGCCACATGGCACCACTAAGAGACGGCAAACTGTTCAGAACTGTGCAACCTACCTATTACTGAACATTCCCAAAAGTAATTCAGCCAAACCAGCCCGAACTAGTTTGCACTGGCTCCCCATCCAGGAAAGAATTAGATTCAAGGCAATGTGTATTGCCCGTAAAGCTATTTCGGGGAGAGGTTCCCCAATGATTCATTCTATGATGCAACTATCGGCTTAATAGGACTTTGAGATCCAACAATAAATGTTTACTCGCAGTTCCCAGGATCAAGCGATCACGAATTGGTGGGCGGCAGTTTTCACACAATGCAGCTAAGTTTTGGTACCAGCTCACCGATTATATACGTCTGGAATCTAATCATCTTAATTTCAGAAAGCAGCTTAAAACTTTTCTTTTCTCTTGATCTGCTCTTAGTTTAATAGGTGCCACATTAAGAACTGGGATGCCCATGGGTAGCCAAGCGCTATATAAATGTGTATTAATTAATTCATTCTGTTGAGATCAAGAAGGCACTATTGCATGAATGCATGAATCATACAACCATATTTGAGTAATGCAATCATCAGCATTAAAGTTCTACTGCCAATGCACTAATTATATATATATGTGTGAGATGCTGTCAAATAGCAATGAATTTAGTATGTTTTCCTAACTACAAATTTACCTACACAGCCACAAGGTAGCAATTGACAATGTTTTTTATATTTAGACATACAGATCATACACCTTCAAGCTCTTTCATGAAAAATAATCCGACATATCTAAGTAGTAAATATGTCAATGTTAATTGCAGCCGCCTATAGGTCGTTACCATTATATTCATTAGCGAAGCATATTTACAAAAATCAATGCTTGCATGTTTTTGCAAGATGGAAGCTGTAGCTTTCAAACCTCAGTCTAGAGGCTTCAATAAGAAAAAAAGCCAGCAAGGGTTGATACACTGAAATGGGGGGTGGGGGACACTGGAAACAAATTATGCAGTGTGATGCATTTAAGAGTAAATGACACAGAATAAGCTCTGGTTTGTTTTTATGTTAAAAATGCCATGCTCTCGTTTGAATGACGATTACCTAAATTCCTCCGTCTACCATATTTTAATATGCAAACTCTTTGTAATATGTAAAGAACATTTATTTAGCATAAATTCCGCAATTAATGCTTTGATGTATCAAGGAGTGGAAGATATTGAATTTTGGAATATCTGTCTGTCCAAGGGTAGACTGCTCCTATGTATTTCATCAGAAATTGAGGTCATGGTTATCTTCCCATTGAGAAGATAAACCACCATTTGTAATCAGAAGGCTCCAATATTAGAATACAGATGCATTTGACAGGTAATCATGGTTTATGTTTTGCATCAAGGCCATCCAAAACCAGCATCGTTCTTTGTATGCGTCAGTCTGCTTACATATCCCTTTGGTAGGCTGTATCGATAATGCATGAGGTTCTGCCTGTGTTTTTTGGTAGATGAATGGTAACCATTGAATTGTTTTTCTGTTAGTTTGTTTCTCATTTTCAAGCTGCATATGTCGGCATAGTGTCTGTTGTTGTTGTGGTACTTAAAGCACAAAATAAATTAACTCTACTTCTTTTGAATCTGTACAGAAATAGGTTTCCAAACTGTTATGGTTCAAATGAACAAGTTACCCTGCTTCGTTAACGTCCTTTCTGGTAGAGACTAACCGCAGATTCCTCACTTTGTGAATTTCCCCAGGATCCAAACTGGATCTGGAAACGTTCAATAGGTGGCATCATATGGCTCTAAATCCAATCCGTGCCGCCCCGGATATGATGTAGGGTACCCCATGTCTGCACCACCTCCTTGCGCTGATGTTAGTTTCATTTTGATCTCCATCCATGCTGGACCGTAAAGCCAATAGAAATCAAAACAGTGTACAGAACTGAGACTTGCAATGTTATTAACAGTCAGTAAGAGTCCATTCTACACAACAGGGAGGGGAGTGGGTTGGTGAAGAATCTGCAGTTAGATGGTCTCTCTAGCAGAAAAGGGGATAACAAAGGTAAGTAACTTGTTCGGTTCTGATAGAAACTTCTAACCGCAGGTTCCTCACCTTGTCAATAGATACCAAAGCAGTAGCTCACCAGGTGGTGGGTCTGTGGAATGGTGCAAACCAGGAAATCCTGAATGACAAATCGGGCAAAGTGCCCTTCCCACCAGACCAGGCTTTCCAGGTAATAGTAGTTTGCGAACTATGGAGGGAAACCCGCGTAGCGGCCTGGCAAATGTCCAGAACCGATGCACCAAGTGACAGTGCAATAGTGGCAGCTTTTCCTCTGGTATAATGTGTGCGTAAACCTTCTGTCGGCTGCGTCTTCACTAGTCCCTAGCAGATTTTAATGCATAATACTATCCATCGAGAGATAGTTCTCATCTGCACCGCTTTACCCTTTTTGGCACCAGAGAAATTGATTAAAAGTTGGTCATCCAGCTGGTAATCTCTGGTTCCATCTGTATAACAACGCATAGTCCTCATGGTCCAGAAGGTGGAGCTGTTCTTCCTCCTTGGAAGGATGAGGGAGCACAGAATACAAGTGTGGTGATGGATTACCCTATATTACACATCAGGACTACCTTTGGCAGAAATGCCGCTTTCATCCAGAAGACCAGTTTATCCAGCTATAAAGAAGTATACGGTTGTTTTACGGATAGGGCTTGAAGATTGCTTACTCGCCTGGTTGATGTTCTGGTGATGAGTAATGTTGTCTTGTGGGTGAGATGACAGTGGGAACAGATGTGCATTGGTTCAAAGGGAGTGCGCACCAAGGTGGTAAGAAGCAGGTTATGGTCTCACTGATGCTGCAGAAAAAGAGTTGGCAGGAACATGTGGATCAGTTCCTTCAAGAAGCGCATCACTTTAAGTGACTGGAAATGGTATGGCTGATCTGGCAAATGGGTTTAAGACCCGGCCTGACTACTACGAGAGGAGGTCCTCACAGAGGCAAATTATTTGATGCTCTCTGTACTTCCTACAAATTATGCAACCAACTCAGTCCGGCATACACCACCCTAGTGGTCAAGTCTTGTTAAGCAAACCAAAAAGCGTACTCTAGTAACTCTTTACTCCTTAGTCGAAATACGTTGATGAATTGCAAACATACTCCCAGAGCAGAAAGCGCATCCCTGTAAGCATTTGAGGTGAACTCAAGCCCATCTATACTACTATTATAAAGGAAGAACTTTGAGGCTTTGAGGCGGATAAACTCGGGAACCACAGCGCCAATTCACACACCCGATAATCAGCATTCAAGGATCGACTCGACAACAACGCCCACAACAGCAAGGAACTATTCAACATCGTCAAAGAGTTTACCAACCCCACCGCCGGCACCAACGACATCACTCCCTCCCCTGACCTCTGCGACTCTCTAGCCTCGTTCTTCCACAACAAAATCGCTGACATACATAACAGCTTTGGAGACCAGTCCACCCCACCCACCCCCGAACTAAAACCCCCCTCCAACAACCTTTACGCCTGGAACCCAATCACCACTGAAGACACCATCCGCCTGATGAACACCATCCACTCAGGATCGCCAACCGACCCATGTCCCCAACACATTTTCAACAAAGCAGACTCCATTATCGCACCCCATCTCCGAGAAGTCATCAACTGCTCCCTCAACTCCGCTACCTTCCCGGAAAGCTGGAAACATGCCAAACTCAGCGCCCTCCTGAAGAAACCCACAGCAGACCCCACTGAACTTAAGAACTACCGCCCCATTTCGCTCCTCCCATTCCCTGCCAAAGTCATTGAGAAAGCCGTCAACAGTCAGCTCGCCGCCTTCCTCGAATCCAACAAATCCCTCGACCCTTCACAGTCTGGCTTCCGAGCCAAACACAGCACCGAGGCCGCCCTCATCGCAGCAACAGACGACATTCGAACTCTACTGGACAACAGAGAAACAGCTGCCCTCATCCTACTTGACCTCTACGCAGCCTTCGACACAGTATGTCATAGCACCCTTATACAACGCCTCAGCAACATCGGAATACAAGGAAAAGCACTGGACTGGATCATCTCGTTCCTCGCCGGAAGAACCCAGAGAGTCCGCCTCCCCCCTTTTAGATCAGAGGCCACCGAAGTCACCTGCAGCGTACCACAAGGATCATCTCTCAGTCCCACCCTCTTCAACGTATACATGAGTCCCCTCGCATCCATCGCGCGCCAACACAACCTCAACATCATCTCCTACGCAGACGACACCCAGCTGATCCTCTCCCTCACCAAAGACCCAAACACCGCCAAAACCAACCTACACGAAGGGATGAAAGAAGTAGCCGAGTGGATGAAGAACAGCCGTTTAAAACTGAACTCGGACAAAACGGAAGTCCTCATTTTAGGATCATCCCCCTGCGCCTGGGACGACTCATGGTGGCCACCGGCCCTGGGAACCGCACCCATACCAACGGATCACACACGTAATCTGGGCTTCATCCTGGACTCCTCCCTCTCGATGACCAGACAAGTCAACGCCGTATCATCATCATGCTTCAACATCCTACGTATGCTCAAAAAATCTTCCGTTGGATCCCCACCGAAACAAGGAAGACGGTCACCCATGCACTGGTCACAAGCCGACTGGACTACGGAAACACCCTTTACGCCGGAACCACAGCCAAACTACAGAAAAAACTCCAACGCATCCAAAACGCCTCAGCCAGACTCATCCTAGACGTCCCCCGCCAAGCTCACATTTCCGGTCACCTGAAAGACCTCCACTGGATCCCCGTCAACAAGAGAATAACGTTCCGTCTCCTCACCCACACACACAAAGCCCTCTACAACCTAGGACCTGAATACCTCAACACACGCCTGTCCTTCTACACCCCCACCCGCCAACTTCGATCGTCCAATCAAGCCCTCGCCCCAATTCCACTCATTAAAAGATCCACCATGGGGGGGAAGATCCTACTCCTACTTAGCGGCCAAGACCTGGAATTTCCCCCCCCCCCCACCTCCGCCTTACACAGAACCACCTCTCCTTCAGAAAACAACTAAAAACTTGGATATTCGATAAGTAAAGTACCCCCCTCCCTCAAGCGCCTTGAGACCCTCTGGGTGAGTAGTGCGCTATACAAATTTTAAACTTGAACTTGTTGTAATCCTCAGGGTGTGCAGATGGACATAGGCTATATAAATTAAAAATAAATACGTTATTACAAAATATAAGTTACAAAAAAAGTAGTCCCTTCAAAGTAGCGCTGGCCGCGACGTGCGTGCTGACATCAGGAGCGGCGTACACGCCAGGAGCGGCGGAGATCAGGGGAGCAGCGGACATGACCGGCGGACAGGCGATGAGGATCGGCGGGCAGACAGTGAGGGGCTGCAGAGATTGAATATTCACTGTACTGTACGGCTCTAATAATTTATTGAGAGCTGGTACCAGGGCCTATCGGAGGAGCTGCACTTGCTCTCCTATTAAAGGGCCCGCACCGGGGTTTATAAGGCTGCAAACACTGCGAGCTCTTACGCTTTCTTCCCCATGGCAACCACTGTACCACTGCCATCTTTTCAGCCCCCCGCTGCAGCCGTCCGGACATCGCCACCAGTGCTGGGAAGGTACAAGCATGCCATCTCTGCATTGTTTTGGTATGCTGTTTTATGTTAAGGTAGAGGCTGTTTGTATAGCACCTGTGGCAGCCATGGATTGCTTCTAACCGCTGAAAATCATGTCGAATCGTCAGGGGTGCGCCAGAGTGGAGCAGCTGCCGTGTTCTTCTCGGATGAGAGCGTAAGGTGCTGATAACATGGAATTGTGAAACGCGCAGAGCACTGCTATCAGGCCCATGAGCACAGTGAATATAAAGCATGTCTGCTGTTCAGAAAAGGCATTTCCTTTGAAATTGAATCAATTAGTTGTCGGGGAAGTGACGGGACAGTACAGGAACTTCTGAGGGGCAAGCAGGTACTCTGTGACGCTAACAACCTGCACTTTTCCATTAAGGAGACAAAGGAGGCTCAATAAAAAGAGCATTTATAAAAAAACAAAATAATAAGCTAAGAATGTATAAAGAAAGAAAGAGAAAGCACACGTAGACAATCTGTTCTGTTATGTTAATCACTGGCAAGTGGATGCGTAACGTTCAACACAATGAAAATAGAGGGGATTAAAAATATAAAAAGGTAGTGGAGACTGCCTGTGCGTCACGCAGAGCACCCGGGTCACCCCTCTGCGGAGAACAGTCAACAAGTCCTAATAATGTGTCTCGTGGGCAGGTACCAAACGGGGCATTACAGCAGGAAAAAGTGACGTGAGCAGTGACGTGGGCAGGTTACACAACGTCAGGGCGGGCTGGGGCCCTGAGCCATGATTGCTCCCGGACAACGTCGGAACGGGCTGCTAGTATCTGAATAAGAAGAATAAACTGCTGCTATGGCTTTAAGACACTGCAAGTCCATTATGACCGCTCAAGCATATCAGCATTTCTTTGTGCCCCAGCCCACATACATCTGGAGCACAAATCAACAGAAACAAATAAAATTAGGTTACATCTGTGATTAGCCCTAGCATGGTCAAGGAAAGCTCACCTCAAACGGGTGCACAAAATAGTGCAAAAAACCTCGGCTGGTCCTACAAATTGGACTGTGTCATTTGTTGACAAAAGATTGCATTGCAGCACATATGTTTTTGTTCTTTAGTTTGATTAATAATAGCTACCAATATTATTGCTTTTATCCTTGACAATAGAGATTTTATGCTAGCATGTGCAGTCACATTAACCCCCTGAGCTGCCCTGATTAAATCTAACCTTGCTCGCTCATTTAAAAATGTGTTTGTCTTTCACCCTTGTATAAAAATCATTAGTGTTATTTAAATTGAGGGTGTAGGAGTGGTCCGAAGACTCCTCTACTTTTAATGCTGCTTAAATCGCAGCTAAAATACCCCTGGCAATCTAAGCTTGAGATTGGATGACCGCAGAGTCCTTGAAAAGGTGTGATCTGCTTTTGCAGCAAAAGTTGCCACACAGTTCCTGAAATGTGAATTATTTCACTTTTATGGGCCATAGTATGCTTTACATAGACCAATGGAAGCTTGTCTTTAAAAAAAGACAGCCACCTTCCCCATAATTTCGAATTCTTTTATTAACTTTCCTTCAAAATCTCCGTATCTGTTTAGGCGTTAATGTGATACATGTACATTGTAACCTCGGGCATTAAAACTGATCCCTACGCTTGTTTAGTGTCGGAACTGAAGGATCAGATTTACACAACTTAGTTTACAGGGAATGGGGATTTCTATGAGCTGTGCAGCGGAATCACCTAAAAATTAAAAGTGTAAGAGAATGAGAAAGTGTGTGTTTGTGTGTGTGTGTGTGGTTGTGTGTGTGTGGTTGTGTGTGTGTGGTTGTGTGTGTGTGGTTGTGTGTGTGTGGTTGTGTGTGTGGGGTTGTGTGTGTGGGGTTGTGTGTGTGGGGTTGTGTGTGGGGGGTTGTGTGTGGGGGGTTGTGTGTGGGGGGTTGGGTGTGGGGGGTTGGGTGTGGGGGGTTGGGTGTGGGTGTGGGGGGTTGGGTGTGTGTGTGTGGGGGTGGGGGTGTGTGTGGGGTGTGTGTGTGGGGGGGGTGGGGGTTGGGGTGTGGGGTTGTGTGTGTGGGGTTGTGTGTGTGGGGTTGTGTGTGGGGTTGTGTGTGGGGTGTGTGTGTGGGGTGTGTGTGTGGGGTGTGTGTTGTGCAGAACCATTCACATGGGAGGGGTGTGGGGGGGAGGTGTGGGTGTGTGTGTGGGGGGGGGGGTTGTGTGTGTGGGGTTGTGTGTGTGGGGTGTGTGTGTGGGGTGTGTGTGTGTGTTGTGCAGAACCATTCACATGGGACAGCACTGTTGCACTTGTATTGGTAAAATGTTGATTATGATTTATAATAATGTGTTGATATTAGCATTTTAAAGTCACTGCAAAAAGTACTTGCACAGTATGAGATGAGATAACATTTTGTATTGGTCAGCTTTTAAAGAAGATACTTGCTGCACGGCAGAATTCTTTGCGTGGTAATGAAGCTTGCTTTAAAAAACTATACAACTTTGCATGTTTAGGAGTTAATTTTTAACTGTGTGTAGTCAGCAATGTTACTAGCCTGACCATCCCAGTTAGGTGATAAATATTTTTAATGTAAGATAGTGCCTTGGGATGAATCTTCCTTAGAGATCCTCATTATTTAACAGCAAACAAACCAGGATCCTTAATAGCCCATAAGCACTCTTGTATAGGAATCTAAAAATGATGAAACCTATTTAAAGAATGTGATTAGATACTGGCTTTTAGGCGCTATGCTTCATCATACAAATCCATTGGAAATGTCCAGGATTATTGGATATACAAGTATATATAGATATAGATAAACATACATATGTATTACGGATAAAATCCATGTCGTAAGCATGCATACATGTATACATGCATGTTAGATTTTATTAAGTCTAATACTATTTTATATAGTCTGTCAGGTTATTAAAACCAGAAGTAGAGGAGTGTTCATCGAAAAACTGCCTTGATATTGTAAGCTTGTTTAAAATAGCGTTTATGTCATGTATAACTTCTGGCTTCAGAAGATATTGAGATTGCACTGGGGAATCACTCCTTAAGGGAATGACACATGGAAATGAATTCTATCCTACCCCGCTTGATTTTTGTGCAGAGCTGGAGCCCGTTTTAAAAGCCCACTTGTTTGAATATTTTTCTGAGAGCTTTTTTTAGGTACTAAGGAGAAAAATGCCAACATTATTACTTCCTCTCTGTGATGTGCTTTCCTTTATAAAGACTGGAGGCCAGTCAACCTATGAAAAAAATGATGTTCATATAAAGGAGGCCAAAATATTGCTTTTATTTTGTAGGGCATGTCCCCTCAATCTGTATGCTTTCGTTAATTACCACCAGATTTAATTTTTCAATTGTGGGTAACTGTTTTCACTTCTGCTGCGTTAGTTAGAAGCACTATACATGTGTTATTTGTAATTATTGCATATTGTGCAAATATTGTGCAGGTGCGGGAGAAACCAGTCCTGTAAAATGAATTCAAGGGATTTCTTGTCTACGTCGTCTATTGACTGACACTTCCTAATATAGCAAGCAAGTTACTTGTGTGAGTGTAACAAAATGTGTTTGTCAGCATATGGTGCAAACCCAGACAACATGGGACAGGTGGCTCTGTTATCATTTAGCGAACCCCTTTTAACATTTTACGGTGTATGGGGTACTTGACCACCAAACCCCATACCACACCACCTTGGTGTTCCTGAAGTGCCAAAAAGACTTCTAAGTCTCAGTGGGGTACATATTTAACTACAACCTTTGTGGATCTGTATGTGTAAACCTTCCCAGTGTTTGTATCTATAGTATTAAACTCAAGCCATAAGTAAAACATTTCACAGAGATATGCAACATGTGCATTTACCGCTCTCTTTCTGTTAGAACACATCTAGCAAAGAGATGTGTGTGCCCTGAAATTAAGCTCTATCACAATAGAAGCTACATGCACCATTTCAACACACAGATTCAATAAACATGAGATTCAAACCTCAGAAACCAAAATGGTGATTAACCTTTTATAAGTCAAGTGCTTGGCAAATCTACAGCAAATCGTTTTTTTTCTTATTTACCCTGTCGTAGGTCACCAATATTACAACGGAATGTTGGAACATCCTTTTTTATATGAAACGACTAAAAAGGTCCAGAAAATCCAAAACTTTCCACGTTGGGCGCCAATTTGCGTATCCTGGGCCTCTGGTCCAAATCTACAAGGTTTGGATTCCCAACCCATGGGTGCAGGGACACAGAGTTAGTTTCACCATCGCTTGAGCAGGGAATTCCAGGTTACAGTAGCCCCATACAATCCAATGAGCATTCTGTAGTCAGGGTGTTTGTGATTTCTGGTATCCTAACAGTCCCTTAAAGGATTCAGGGGCACAGAGACATACTAAATGATCTTTCATTAATGAGTTACACACTCTATGATCGCTAGAAACGGAATATGAATTGACATTTATTTGAAAATGGTTATTTAAAAATTCTGCAATCTAGTGCACACAATACTATTTGCTAACTTCACAGAAGATAAGAATGAAAAGAAGCTATGCATTTCATGAACATTAAAAACCACAGGGAAAACTTTTAACATCACAAGTTGTAGCTCTTCACACCCTCATTGTACTATCTCTAGGTAGAATGCTAGTTCTAGCAGATGAATACGTAAAAAGACTATTTGCTAGTTTCAGAGTTGGTGTGCATACCTGTGACAACAAGGTTTGCAATCTGTCTGGAACAGCTTGCCAGCTGTTTCGAGCAAAAGGACAAGGCGATTGTGTGTGTTCGACAACAAAATCTTGGCACTAGTCAATGGAGGCAAAATACTTCGCAGAACCTAACATAGTCTTGCTGGAGCCTTCATCGGTTAAGATGGAATCTGGTGATGTGCCCATCTAGATGTGTGTCTGGATCTACGTCTTGGGTGAAGTGTAGCGCTCCTCAGTAGTCAGCTCTAGGGGCTTATAGCATTTGACCACTGGCTTTTAACTTGCATTGCAGAATCAAATGGGGATTTCAAGACACTAGATCTAACCAGAATAAACCAGTGGGATACAAAGTATGTCACCTAAGTAAAAAGTCCCCAAGCATTTGCGTAATCTGTAGCTGATGTTTATTTCAAGTGTCTATTTCTGGAACCTTGAGAAGTAGATGTCGAGATTGTGTACTACACTTGTGTCGCCTGATAGTGTGGCAATTCAGGCTAAAGGTTGTTCAGACATCAATACCATTTCCACACGTTCTACAAAAAGTGCTGACAAGCTAACTAAAATGGAAACTGGAGCTAAAATGGAACCTGTTCTGCATGTGTTTAGGAACCTCAAATGTACTGATAAACTAAAATGAAGAATCCTAAAAGCAAGTGATTAAAATAAATAAAATAATAATGAATAAAACTTCCGGATTTCTGTTTTTACAGATTTTTACAGATAAATACAGACAGAAAACAATGTTTTTTTTGTCTGTATTTATTTTTAAAAGCAGAAAAATACTGAAAAGGGAGCTTGTTGTGAGACTCTCCATGCTCTCTTTCATGAATTCCAAGCAACAGCTGAGCGGATAGGCAACATGGAGGGTTAAAAAACACAGGTTGAGATTTCTTTAAATACATGCACATGTTAACATATATTTGTAGTACTACGCTAATGTGTACCCGTGAGTGTAGTTTTGTTATACATAGTTACTTAATTTTCTAAATCATGACAAGCATCCATGTATGAGTGCACATTCAACAGTTAAATAAATGTGGAAATATACAATTTTACTGTTCCTTTTATTCACAAAACTCAAAATAAATGTGGACAAATACCAATAAGATGGCCAAACAATAAATACGGATCAATACAGAAAGAAATGTAAAACACAAATAAATAAAAAACATAAAACCGGGAGCCCTAAATATGAAGGGGAACGGCGTTAACGTTTTGGACATCTCTGGAATAACTTGTTAATTAACTAACCACTGAATGTGTTTTTGCATGAGCTTCATTATCATAACTTCATGACACATTCACAGTACAGAAGACTATGATCAAAACATGCATTTTATGGAAATGGAGTTCATCACTTGTTGTATGTTCCATAACATGTTTCCATACTGAAATGCAAGGGGTCCCTGCATTTGAAGACGTGTTCTACGACAGTGGAGGTAAAGTTCTAACATGCACCATGTCCAGGATGGCTCCAATGAAGGAAAGCCACTGCAAAGGAGTCAAATGGTACTTCAGCACATTGATGGAAAAGCTAAAACTATGTCAACAGGTCATCTGCAGGTAGCTTATAACAGCTTGAGGCGAGTTCGCCTTCAATAGTCAGTCATTGAAGTATGGGAAGACTGGCATTCCCAACATCAGCAGATGTGCTGCAACCACCACCATCAACTTTGGGAACACCTGAGGTACCTTGGTAAGGTCAAAGGATGCACTTAGAATTTAAAATTCTCTTGGCCGACCTGAAACTGCAGGCAACTCCTGTCTGATTTCAGAACGGGAAAAAGAAAAAAGGTGTCCTGCAAATCCATCTCCACCATCCAGTCTCCGGGGTCTAGGATAGGCAGAGTTTGGGCCAGGGTCTGCATCTGGATCTTGAGCTTATACTTCCTGGATCAAGAAGTTCAGAAGGGGCAGACCTAAAATGGGGTGAAGGCTTCCATTCTTTTTTGGCACCAGGAAATGACAGAAGTAACAGCCAGTTCCAAACTCTGTCGCCGGTACCCTCTCGATTTTCCTTTGCCCAACAAAGCCTAAACTTCGCTGCAGGGTATGAATGGACAAGTGGTCCTCCGGGAGGTGTTGTGATGTGAGTGGCATGTCCAAGGAAGGGTAGGGAGTAACCATGTTCCATGATCTGGAGCACATATTGGCTGGATGGGATGCTGCTGAATCCGGGTAGGTAGAATGTGATGCATCATCCTACTGGGCTTTCGTGAGCAGCAGGGGGTGAATTAAATCAGTTCTGCGGTGGAAAGGGTGGGCTGTGTAGATTGTTGCCTCTGGGGTGCTGGAAGCTGTTGGCTTTACCACCGGCTTCTACCCCAAAAAGACTTCAATGCCTGTTGCGCTTGAGGCATTGCTTCTGCTGATATCGCCTCCAAAAGCCTTGAAAGAAGTAAAGTTGTTGAGGGGTCGGAATAATAAAGACTCATGCTGGCATCATCAGATGATGTGCTGTGCCTAGGGTTTGGGGAGCCAAGCTTGAATAAAGTTCTGGCCACGGGTCGAGGGGCACAGTCAACTTCAGGGATGGATCAGCTGGCAGTAACCAGACTGGAGGCCACCTCAGATCCTATGGGGGTTGCTAATATTTTATCCATGGCCCATGTCTCAGCTCACAGAGCTGGTGTGGCGTCACTGATCTCATGGGGACTGGACGAATCAGGAGCGGAAGTGGAATTAGTTCCGATATGAGGGGAGGACTCGGCGGCCTGGACAGGCCTAGAAAAATCTACTTGTTCACTCGCTATGGCGAGTCAGATTTTATCAGGTCGAGCTATTTTTTGGACCTACTCACCTTGTCTGGCAAGATGACAAAGAACAGTGGTCAGAAAGTTCAGGCAGAAAGTGAAGGAACAAAAAAGAATCATTTAAATCTTGTTTTTATCTTGTCACATTTGCTCTGTGTTCAGAGACAGAGGTCAGAAGTCGGTTTACAATTACTTTTCCTTCTCTGAATGCGGAGTTCCAGGATTTTGTAAAGTGAACTGTCTGACCTGCTGTACGAAGTGTGAAATGAAAGGCTGTACAGTATTAGGTTTTTCCTAACACACATTCAAATAAACTACATAGTTTTATCAGTAAAACTGCAAGATAATGGGAAGGTTTTTGGCCATTTCTTGGAAATGTACTGTCTGTAAGTGACAGTGTTCTACCCCATCGTGCTTTAGTAATATATTTAATAAAAGTTGGTGTTTAAACATGAACTGAGAAACTCTCCTGTCCCAGCCCTGACGGCAGTGCTATTAGTAAAACTGAGAAACAAGTCAGAGATCAAGTGTACCCTATATGTGGGCTGGATTCTTATTACTAATGGAACAAACGTTTAGTCTATTTAATCAAACAAAATAATTTTGTTTTGTACAGCAGAAATACTGAACTCACATATTTGAAGGTGCACACTCATATGTGAGAATGATGAAAAAGGCGACTCTGTAAAATAAAATACTTGCCAAAGATCACACAATTTGAGACCAGTTTATGGCTCAAGTACATTACAGTAGGGTCGAGTAGATTATTCAAGTTATTCAACCTGCAGGTCTAGTAAAATTTTAAAGATTTTGCGAGGCCTGCTGGAAGCACCTGAAGTGTCCAGCGACTCAAAATGATTTAAGTGGAGGGACAACAAAGATTGAAGCTTGGATTTCTAGTGTTTAATTTGCTTTCTTGGACATACCCGACCCGAGAATTCAATGACGAGCAGTCGCAAGATTGGCCTCAAAAGCAAGAGTGCGTCCACGCCCTGACCTTCAGCTGGCATCTTTTTTCTCGACTTCCTGTGGAGTTCTGCGACCGTGAGTTTGGCTTCACAGTCACAGATGGTCTTCAAATTCATCTTTGTGCAGCAGTCACACAATGCTGAATCGTGTTTGGAACCGAGGCACCGAAGACAATCGCTGTGGGTGCCTGTCACCGAAATTTGTCGATGACAGTCTTGACACCCCTTAAACCCTGAAGCTTTAGGGGGAGACATGTCTGCACACAGGGAAGTCATTTTGGGGGAACAATAGTATCTCAGTCTGACAGAATTCAAGAAGCTTTGCATCCGCTTCGGTAGGAGTGGAAAGAAAGGAACTGACATTAGCGTGAGGATGTGGCACAGATACCAATACAATAATGTATGCAAAAATCACATACTGTATGGATATATTAAAATATAATGCAATGTTTATGTACAAGACGGATACCTCGAATGACAAGAAGAGCTAAGTAATGAAATCAATGGATCAAGTCTTGAGTGGCACATAACTATGTAGGCAGCAACAAAGAGGCATTAATATTAGTAGACGTCACTCTCGGGCCATGCAATGAACTGTATGAAATAGAGTGCACTACCACAGTTTGTTTCAAAGGAGTGTGTCACCGGATGGTAAGTGGAATTTTCTTCATAATGTTCCCTAGAAACCGAAAATTGAAAGTGGTACCCTGGGCTTTTCGCAATCTCATATGTTGCAAAGAGAGGAACTGTGGTGCGCCTCATTCTTGAAAAACCTTTTCCACTAGGATTTGTTTTATTTCCGACTCGTGTGTTGTGCCTGTGTGTGCCCCTAACCTGTCTGCTTCTGTGATTTGGACTCCTGGGAGGTGTTTGTACTCCTGGGAGGTGTATGCTCTCCAACAAGCTCATTCTTCATAAGTTCAGCACTAGTCTGGACAACACGTATGACATTGTTCCGCAATACTTGTCGAGATAAAACATGGCGGCCATGCTGTCAGGCTGCCTTCAGTGCCAAGGCAGTCTTTAGTTCAAACACATTTATATGTTTCACTGCATCCTCCGGGCTCCTAATGCCTTTGCTGTTCAGTTTCCCCATGTGGCTCCCTACCCCATCTTTTGTGATGGTTACTGAGGGGTTGGATGTTTGAAGGGCCTGCCCACTGCGATATTCATTGTGTTCCAAAATAACGCCCTCCAAGGTTATAACAACAACCATGTGTTATAAAAGTAAACACAATTGCTCAAATGCTGTGTTAACTGTGCAAAACACAAAGCAGTCAGACTTATAAAAAAGAATGCATCATATTTGCATAAAAAGAATTTGAACCATAAAAAACAGTACTAGGAACACACATACATTCCTTCATATATACATTTCCTACTATTATGGAATAAATACAAAGCCATTACCCATTCTAATCTCTTTTGGGTTGCAACCTCTCCACTGCCTCATCATTATACAGTAATGCATCAAAATGCATTATTTATGGTAAGGAGGGTAATGGGCACTAAATAACTGTCCATGGATTTTCGGTGGCTTTATTTGACACAACCACCTTTCTCAGGATAACACTCATACGATCTTCCAAATTACATGTATGTGGAGCTATACCTTCAAGGTATCATATCTGACTGTAGTTAAAATAAAATATAAAAATAAAAGTAAAAACTTATAGCACTCCATCCCTGATCCAGCGCTCATGTAGGTCAGCAGAGGGATCTGTGGTTTTATGTGCATGGAGATATTCCATAAAGTGGAGGCGCCGTCTGGAATAGGCAAGAATGCTCCGATTGGTCATTCCTGGGAGTCCATACTCAATCCCGGAAGTGGTAGCTGCCCTAAACTACCAGCCAATTGCTTTGTGGTGAAGGGATGAAAGAGTAAACCTCACCTGCTCACCACTTCCCTCCATGTTTGTGGTAACTGGGTTGAAAACAGACACAGATGTTTGAAGGGAAGGCAGACACCACATAAAGGAAAAAAAAGGCAATGGGTACCCCTTTGCATACTGAATGCACTTGATTATAAACGTTCTTTCAACAGATCAATAATCAGCATTCCCACAGATACTGGGACACAATAGGATGGGCAAGCTACCGTCCAGGCCACGTGAACGTGAGATGAGAATGAAGGGAATTTGCTGATATCTCAAATTCGGATCTGTGAAAGCTGAAGTCAATTTATAATGCACACCATAAGAGGAGACCAAGAAAGTGTAAATAGGAATAAAATAAACCCACCGATTTGAAAGAGTAATAAAGGAAGAATCTTCCTTTCCAGTGAAGCAAGGTATTAATTAAAAACCAGCTAAGGAAAATAAGCGCAAGTTTATTTCACAACTAATTAACTTCCACGGTTCGTTCCAACACACTTTATTGGTGTGTATTAAAGATACATTACGGAAATGTATGTACATATTCAAATGCTGAATGAAAAAGAAGAACTAAACACTTTTGAATAAAACTGTTGATGAATTATGCCTACATGTTCTCTAAAAGGGACAACTTTTTGAGGGAACAAAGTATGACCGAAAACTTATTTATCCCAGAGATTTGGCATGCCCTCCAGGCGCCATGGCAGGTCAAGGTTCACGCCGCATGCTGAAAGCAAGTGGTGATTGTCAGATCATGAGTTTGAACCCAGAAAGACCGACTCCACCCATCCGAACTCGGTGATAGTCGCTACCCTACCCCCCCCCCCCCCCCACTCCCCTCCCCCCTGTTAATTACAGCCTAGGGCATACTTTAAACAATACAAGTTATTATTCTAAAGGAGATGTCATTTAGTGCCACTAGATGTCAACAGTTGGTATTTCTACGATATTACACCTAACCCCTGCGGAAGTGCTTAATTTATAAACAAAATAAAAGTGCCAGGGCCCTCGTCAGAAACTGCAGTTTGCACCACACATTGTCGTTGTACTTATAGAACAAATAACCATGACACTGCTACCAGTGTGACGATTCAGACTGTTCGAGGCCGCCAATGCGTTAAGAATGGCTTGGGTGGCAGGTATTAGTTGATTTTAAAGTTTATTGAATCAACAAACAACTGTTATTTGGCTCATCTTTAAATTACACAAACAGGGCCACCATGTGGCAGCTGTTCATAAGCGCAGGCTCTGGCAATTATGTGCCGGTGCCCAGCACAGGAAACCATTGGCTCAAATTAAGCACTGCCCTGCGGACTACCTTTTCAACTCCTGTGAGTTAACCATTGCGACTACTTATCTTTAAAACTCGAAATGAGCTTAGCCTTCACTAGTTTTAGTAGTGGGTTGTCTGAGTCTATTATCAAATCGCTCTCCAACATACTGTATTCCTACTGTTTTCAGCCAAGATTGTTTAAGAAAAGCATAGGAAATCTAACCATTAAGGCCAAAAGTTATGTGATTGTATGTCTTATGATGTCATCGCAGTTAAAGCGTGGGTTATATCATTTCTGTTGTCCCTACCAGTTGTGCGGGGCTCTGTCCTATAAACGGAGTTGCTTAGTTTCACTGCATCAGGCTCCATCATTAAGGGATGCTCACATTGTTTTCTGCGCGCCGCCTCGTCCTGTTTCAGGCTCCAAGCACTGTAAATTATCCCGGCCCCCCTAAATTCGGCTGTTCTTGATTCCACTGATCCCTTTCACATTTGCTGGGATCATTTCTCACTTTCAGGTATAGTTATGTGAGACTGCGACAGTAACAATAACTCCTCTTTTGTGGCAAACATGCTCCACACCTTACTGTTCATGAAAACCCAGGCTCGCCGTCCCTTCCATTTCCATAATCCATCCCATTTAATTTCTTTTTCTCACTTTGCAGTAAGGTAAGGCTCACAATGGTTCCATCTCCTGGGGTTGCAGCCGCCAGAGGCAGAAGCACAGGGTGGAGGTTCAAACTTTCTCTTTGATCACAGACGTTCTGGTCTCAGGCTTTCTGCAACAGGTGCCTTCTATGAATAATAACGAAATACAAGTCCATATTTTCATGAGTTGCTACCTTGCTTGAAAGTTGATCACTCTTTTCAACCCCGGCCACCACCCTCCCACCTCCTGGAAGGGGTGAGGGGGAAATCCTTCTTAAAATAAATAACTTGACATTTTAGCACTGTATACTGGTAACATAGGAATGGGGCTTTGACGGAAATGTAGACACTTGCATTAGAAGAATGCACA
Organism: Lissotriton helveticus; assembly: GCF_964261635.1. Classification (NCBI taxonomy): domain Eukaryota; kingdom Metazoa; phylum Chordata; class Amphibia; order Caudata; family Salamandridae; genus Lissotriton; species Lissotriton helveticus. The sequence continues at coordinate 148,543,075 of NC_136071.1, forward strand.
GTATCAGAAAAAGCGTGAGCTAGTGTGTGTCCACATCAAGAACCATTTTCAAGGCTAGTTAATAAGCATTCAATGCACTCCAACTGGTATGAGACTCGAAGCCACAGCCAATTAACGGTGCATGAAGGATTTGTCACCCAGGTCCATAGAATATTTAACATAGAAGGTTCACTTCCCAAAAAATCATCTTAAGTTGGATAATTATCAGCACGACACCTAAAAAACAAACCCAAGATGTTTGCAAAATGCCAGTACTTAAAACTTTGGTTAGGAGTTCGCAAATGAGTTACTGGGGGGGCGATACGATTGTCAAAAGTATACTACAAGCTTTGCGGCAGAAATTGATTGCTAATATTCCACTGCTGAATAATTCAATAAGAACTAGGTCTGCATTATATATTGTGTTATTTCACCTATTATTTTGGGATTACACTAAATATTATTGCAGAGATAAGTTGTAATATATAGTTGAGTAAACGTGGTAGATTTCTCTTCATTAATTTAATAGGTGTAAGACCTGTTACCTTTGTAATAAAGTAGCCTAGCTAACCCGCAAAGGATGGAGGCAACGGAATCCTTGTATCTTTCCGCTTGCAATGGCCCTTGTTTGGATGAACTCCATTTAAACTGTGCCCGCAGCACTGGTCCTGATTGGCCTTGACCCGTATTCTCCATTACTTGGCCATTTTGCACCATTCGCCATTCAGCGTCTCTCTGGCAGGCGTCTTGGTGTGTTTTCATGCATCCAACAATTTCCCTTGGCTGTGGGATGTGTCCGGCATCATGATGTGCATGCCAGTATATCCAGGGCCTTTGTGGAGGGGGGGTCTCTGGGTTGGATTACTTCTCTTGCACCAGTTGCCCTCAATATGGACTAGGCCTACGTCTAAAAAACCTTGAGTGTGTGGATAAAACCCACGCTGGGTGTCTCATCTAGGAATTTGCCCTTGATGTTTATTTCTTCCATTAAGTTCCTTTCAAGGTGCACATATTGTTAGACAGAGGCATAAGGAAAGTTTGATTCGCCCAATTCGGTAAAGCTGGAAACCGAGGATTGTAAAGAACTAGTCCTTGCCCCAGTGGCTTCTACGTTGGAATCATAATTTGGTGACTAGACAATGAGGGTGGGCACTTTCTATGCAACCCTCCACCGAAGCAATATCCAATCCAGGTTCCTTGATTTAAAAAACATGTCCTCTCGTTTATCACTTTCCAACAGCCTCACTAGACCTCAACAGGAAATGCAATGATGCGGATGGAAAGACCAAGGGAGTGCCTTCCCAGAAAAATGCTCCTGTATTCTGGGGCCTGCCCAAATTTATAATTATGTTTATTTCCAGCATTTTTAGTCTATTGGTGGCAGGCGGGCAACTAAAGCCAAATTTCGGGGGGGGGGGGGGGGGCTGAAAAATATTTCGTGGGGGGGGGGCTAGTTCTTCCAGCCATAGACAGAGTGACTGAAATAAGGGGTGGAAACACAACAAACACCTAATCTACAAGTAATTGGTCTTTAAAGACCTGTTAAGTACTTGGGTGCGTCTGCAATTAGAGCGTCGCCAGCCCGCAAAGCTGTGTCAGCCCGGGCTGACACACGACGGAGGGGGGGGGGGCTGAAGCCCCATGAGCCCAATGAGTGTTGCACGCCTGATTGCCTGATTGGTGGGGTCTGCAACCCCACTGTATTTCCCACCTTGTTAGCGGTCATGTCAAGGGATTTTTGTTTTGTTTTAGCACTCACTACCTCTACTGTCATATTTCTCTGCTCCACCAATATTTTCACCTAATGGGAAAAAGGCAGAAGTAGATTGAGAGACCTTTCTCTAGGTTTTGGGGCAGGGGGTGGTTACTGAACAATATCCATGGTGGATACTGTTGTTTAACTTCGATATTTTATGTTTGAAGACTATTTCATTCCATTTGGGTGACGGATTTATTTGTTTTTAAACTGATCTCTCCAAAGGTGCCAAAAGCAAGTAGTCAAATATTATTCCTGGAGGTTTTAAGGGGCTTGGACCAGTGCTTAATTTGAGCCAGTGGTTTCCGGTGCTCTGCACCAGCACTTAATTGTCAACACCAGTATTTATGACAGCCTGCCACATGGTGACGCTGTTTGCCTTCTTTCCAAATGAACACAACTATAGTTGTTTATACAGTCAATATACATTAAAAGTTACTAATACCTGCCATCCAAGCCATTCTTGTAAATGTGGGGGCTTGGAATGGTCTGAATTGTCACACTTGTATAAAGTGATAGTTAGTAGGTGTGTTTGTACTGGCAGCGCTGGAAGGGGAGAGATGCAATGGCCTTCGGACGAGAGCGGGGGCATATATCAGCTCAGCGTCATCAAAACACACTGAGAAAGGCATTTGCCTAAAAGCGTCTGTTTGCACCTTTTCTCCAATAAAAGTGTTGAAAATTCCTTTCCCATGAGTGCTGGCCATCATTTTCGTGGAGCTGATTATATATATATATATTATTTTACAAATTAAGCACTAGTTGGAACTCAAATACAGCATAACCGTAATCAGACTCTGCTTAATCGGTGGCAGAATAACATCTTTAGAAAGGGCCTGATTTAGAGCAGTTATTGAATGAAACCCCCCAAAAAGAGCTCTGCTACCCTACCCTCCATCTACCCCCAAACAAACATTTTATAGGTCTAAAGTGACTCTATGCTGCAAAGTGTTCTGTGAAACGATAATGGAAAGCTGGCCACCCTCCTACTAAACAACATCCTGAATACAAACCTCCCAATCATTATAGAAACTGCCCCTTCCTGCTATGGGCATGTGCAAGTGCCTTATGCTCACTCAGGGTACTCTGGTATTACAGAAGGGACCACACATGCTAGTATATCCCCTTAGGCCATACAGCTTGCACTAGTGTGATTTCAAGGGGGCGTTCCCTCATTTGCATGTGGCGTCACCCCAAATAAAGTGAATCTTTTCCGCCTGTGCCGTGCTACAGGCAAGCGGGCCAGGCGGGGGTGTAGTAAGTGTGCGCCATGCAGATGTGGTGCACATTGTGCCCCCCCTTCATTGTGCTCTCAAAAGGGAGGAGAAGTGGTCTCAGGAACCACCAGCCATCCTCCTTGCAGGTAGATGCAACATTCTAGCACCCCCCTGCAGGGAGATATCATCCCTCCCTTCTAAATGCAGATTTGGCTGCCCCTGCACAGCGAAAGGCGGCCTGTGCCTTCAAACAGCAGGTCCGCCTTTTACTAATGTATTGACAAGAGTCCATCCCCTAAGATAAGGTGCTGTGTCCTGGTCTACGCCAGAAAAGAGAACTAAGAATGTGCTGCGGCACAGAGTTGAACATTCAGGGCCGGATTGGGAACGCAAACAAGCCCTAGCAATTGCGTTGGACCGGCCTGGGGCGGGAGGAGAGGGGATGCTGATGGGAAACACTGCTGCTGAACTTTTGTTACAGGGGATCAATATTGCAGCACTGCTGCAAAACCGTCCCACAGTAAAAAACAAACATTTGCAATGCAATCGGCCTCGCCTTGGTACCTTATATGTATTTAGCTATGCAGCACATTAGCCTGGGTGCTGAAACATCCACTGTTCTTTAACATGGAGTGAAAATAAGCACCAAACTTCTGGTATTTTACTGACGTCTGCTGGTCGTTTTCTATCAAGAAAGTTAAATAGAGGCAGTTGCAAGAAAAATAAAAACAATAAAGTCCCTAATCAGAAAGCAATTCTGGTATTTTCCTGACCTCTGCTGGTGATTTTCTATTAAGACAGTTAAATAGAGGCAGCTTAACAGAAAAAAAGTCCCTACGCGGAAGCAGACAAGTCCTACGGCTTATCTCCAGAGCCCACTAAGTACATACACATATAAGTATATACTAAAGTATGTACAAAAGGTCTTGAATGCTCGACCTAAAATGACTCCCACTAGTCCATCACTGGCCCCCACACTTCCGGGCGACGGCCAGTCCGGCCCGGAGGACAGTGCACTATATTAATACAAGGCCCTTAACTGTGGTTTCTGACACCTACCGGTGATCACCCTCGCTTGCAGACTATGAAAATACTTGTGACCCAAGGGGCTGTAATCACTGAACTCTGGAGTATCCTCATCTGCCCACCCTTTTTTTTATTTTTTATTATTTTATTTTTTTATTTCTGTAATCCCTTAAGCACTGTCCTCTTGAATCGACCCCCGATCTATGGCCTTGGGCCTTTTGACCCTTCAGTTTACCCTGGCTTCTGCCAACCCCTTCAATCTGTAAGAGCCACGGGTCATGCCCGCTCCCTTCTGCTCCTAAAGATGCTGCATTCATCCATCAGATATAATCATTGGAACATCTTGGAACAGAGTTTGCACCTTAAAAATGGACAATAAAGAACAAGAAATAATTTAGATATATTGCATTAATATACTCGCACGTTTTCGTTACTGTCACAAAGTATTTTCCACTCTTCTTTCCAAGCCCCCCAGCCCACCCCGAATTCCTTGGTGACCTAGGAGGGGCCCCTTAAGGCAGAGCAGGCATCCTACAAACATCTCCTGCGGAGCGAGAAAATGCTGCTGGAATAACACCGGGCTTAACGTCCCAGGCTGTCAACCTGGCACTTGCCAGGAGCACTGACTTCAGAAGTAATTAAAGAGAAAAGGAAACGACTCAGTCCAAATTCAAGGGTACATAAACACACTGCAAATAAAAAGGGATTTTATGTGAAAGCAATTAGTAGAGATTGCTGACTGCCCAGGGAAGCCATCAATACGACTTCCAGGTACTGCACTCAAGCAGAAGCAATTAGCCTCCGTGTGCACGTAGACTTTCCATTCACCGTGGTCTGCTCAGGAGCAGAGAGGGAGGTGTCCGGAGCAGCTAGGATTCACACCAGAGTTCTTTCACAATTGTCCACAAATGTTGCCCTAGAGCAAATTCAAAGGAGCCAGCAGCATCGCCGATTGACACCACAGTTATTTTTTTGTATCTCACTTTTGATTGATTTTATGAAATATGCGTACATGAACAGTGCAAGGTTATATAACCATATTCAAGAAAGCACTGGAGCAAATCCGGTGTTATCTGTTAAATCACTGATTAACAGCAGCATTATTATGCCACATTTACAAAGACTGCCCTGGATTAAATGTAGTAGTTCCAGTAGAATCTTGGATTTACACTAGTACTTTTATACCATATTCACACACCAGAGGAAATAAGGCTCTGCCCGGTGCATATCAGACGCACACCATACCCGTGAAGACCCCACAGCAGCAGACCTAGTGGTGGCGGCAGCATCTCAGATTCATAGCACTGCTTTTATAGCATATTAATTCACCAGACCAAATCTGCAGATACACTGTGCCATTCAGATACACACCATATTCACAAGGATTACACTGGAGAACATGTGGAGATGGCTAGAGTAGCTCTAATGCACACCTGGGGCAGAATTACATAAGGTGCCCAAGGGCGCAATGGGTGTTTGCACCCGCTTTGTGCGCCCCCGGGGCACTTTGGTATTATTGAAGGGGGCGCAGACGCTTGTGCATCCCCTTCTATAATACCGATAGTGCTGGCGCACTTAAGGCGCCGGGGATACCTTCAGACGGTGTTCCCGCATTTGCAGAGGGGCGTGCCCTATGCAAATGAGGGCAGTCCTTTGACGCTGCGCCTGCGTCATATTACAGACACGGGCCCAGAGTCAAAGAAGCCCTCAGGAGGCGCACTGACAGTGTGCCATTTGAAAGTTGGCGCACAGTCAGTGCGCCCCTTGACAGCAGCTCGCTGCAAGGGGTAGAGAGGGTCCCATGGACCCCCAGACATACCCTTGCAGGCGGGTGCAGTCACTGACTGCACCAGTATGCAAGGGGATCTCTAATGCCCTTTGAAAGTGCAGGCGGGTGCCGCCTGCACTGTGAAAACATGGAGAAGCTGCTCCATGTTTTCACATGAAAGTGCTGCCTCCAGGACAGCACAAGTTCGCGGCTGCCCCCAGGGTAGCGCATTCACCATAATGGGGCGCATTTGCATTCTTAGCGCCCAGAGCACCTTTTCAATGGTCCGCTGGGCGCAAACAATGCCAATACGTGATACGGCCCCATATTCACAAAGACTACACTGGTGCAAATCTGGACATAGTCAACAAATCTTTGGAAGGCCAAGTGAATGTCCACGCCCCAATAACATGCAGGCCAAAGCCTTCTGCAACTGATATTCTAAAGATCTTGCTGGCAATAAATGATCCATTCACAGACAGGATAGAAAATGGTAGAAAAAAAGTACTTTATGACTATAAATACCAACAAGTACTTGGCCATGGCGTTATCTTCAAGTGAAATCGCTTGCAATGCCTTGAAAGGGTGAAACTCTTGAGGATGTTGCCTTGTGGTGTGGAAGACCAAGTGAACAAACTGTGACTCAACATTTTTTTTAAAGCACTATAGGGTCAAACGTCTTGCCAAATAGTCCAGACCCATCAAATAGCATATCCATGAGTGATGCCTGAACGTCGAAGCTTGTGGATCTCATCCACTCATGGCATTTGGGTACCATGCTATTCCAGAATGCTCGATCTAAACAGTCGTTTTCAGTTCTGACAGTATTTGCCTGAGTCTTGCTGATCCTGAACGGTCTGTGCCAAGTTGGCGCAGAATTCTTATGGGACTGCTGGCAAGATCGCTGACCATATCTCATAAGGCATGGGACTACCTACTAAGCAACCAGCTGGTGTAGTCTGACCACAGTGCAAGGCTAGCTGATAAGGACATCCTCTTTCTGAATGCCTCAGTTCTTTTAAAACTCTGCCGGGGGGGGGGGGGGTGGGGGATGTTCCCTTGGGATACATCAGGGCACACTCTTCATAATACTTGGAGTCGTAGACGAAACCCTGACATTAGAGACACACCGTTCGCGGATTCACCACAGACATGAATTTTCAACAGATCCTACAAGGTTTAAACCCCATGGTACATGTTCCCTTGCAGACCTATAGAAAGAAAGGCATTGATGCAAACATGCTTGTGTGGCGCTTAATTGCGGCTCCTGCCAATACCTCAGGGGCAGAGCAGGGTCGAAACAAAGCTGCACAATGCCATTTATTGGTGCATAAAGCCTACTGCTGAAAAATCTTCATGATTTAGTCTGGCTCCTGGGAATATTTTAAAGGTGAGGAATCTGTACATAATATTGGAGGGCAATAATCATTACAGTTTTATGCAGTAAGTGGTTGTGAGGGCGAACTAGCCATTAGCCATTGCCGGAATTCATTCCCGTTTTGCTCTTCCCACTTTTTACAAGTCTGGATTTCCCCTCATGCCCCCTTACGCAGTCACTGATCTGTGGGTGCCAGCACCACTAAGGGTGCTGGGTGTTCAGGGTAGCCCAGTGACAGCCGAGGTCAAGGTGGATGTCCCATCCTACAAGACGTGGTTGCACTTTGTGATGAGGGTACTGGTGTTTGCAAGTTTTGGCACACAGTAGCAGCACCAGTTAAGATGAGTTTCGCCCAGAGTTGCAGTGTTGGCAGTGATGGGACATTTCAGCTTTAATTCTTCCTTGGACCCAACAACAAAAATCCACCAAACAAACAACCGTGGTGCCCATTCCGGGTCGCATGAGAGAATGCCTTTTGTTGGTGCAGTCTCCTAAGTTAATAGTATTTTTTTTTTGCAGTGACTTGCTTTCTTATACAAATGCAGTTCTAAGTTCACAGTACTCAGATGCTACTAAGCACTAGATATAAACAATGGTACTCACACCATGTTGGCACCCACCGCCCCAGGTGTGGATGCAGTCACTTCACTGTGGTGACTCCTAAGGTCCTGCAGACCTTATCCTAGGCATAACAGTGCAGGTTTCTACCTATGTTGCAGCAGTGATGCTAATTTCTCTGGCCTCTGCTTCTTCTGAATAGCATCTTTGCACAAGGGCACCTCGAATGCCCCTTCTAAGCAGTAAGACATCTTTCTTTCTTGAAGAAGGATCCAGGCAGTCCCATCTGGAAGACTGATCGAGTTTCCGCACGTGGCTGGTCCCAAACCAAGCAAGTTTGCAGTTATTACCCGAACCACGGAGCCCAAAGTATGTATTGGTCAGCACTGAGGGAGGCCCTTGATTCAGTATAAGAAATCTTGGCATACTTGCTGAAATAGCTGGACCCTTTTTATACTGAAAGTGCAGACCATGGATACGAATGCTAAAAGCCAGATCTAAGACCAGCTCTGGGAAGATCTGCCATTTGACTCATTACCCTCAGAGCTAAATTGACTGTGGTCAATAAAGTCTAGGAGGCATCACAATAGGCAATTACCGGCCAGTCATTTTCCTAGTGTCTCTAAAATCTGGGGTTCAAGCAGTATAGCTCAGTGGACATGAGCGAATACTGCAGAACTCTCCTAAGGCCCCATGGACTCATCACATAAAAAGGAAATACAGATCAAAAGCTCAGAGAGCATACTTGTTGGATTGAGGACATGGGCAGCGTCCATAGTCACAAGGGTGTCCAGTATTAGGAGGCTCTGGGGTTTAAAATTAGGGTTACCTGCACTGTTCAGGGTAGCAAGAAATTGTTGACCGAATAGTCAATGGAGGTTGCCACCAGAGGCAGTTAAAACATTTAGAGGGTTGCGCCCCTCTGTTAGCCATCAAAGTCAAGAATGACTCACCAGGTGTAACCCACTATGAAGAAGGGTAATCACATGTCAGGTCAGGTGACATATCAAACTTGTAAACACGATCATTTGGATACCATGAGTTCCAGAAAGATGGTCTGAAACAGTTTAAACTCAGCAAAAACAGGTCCTAAATGAAGGCCATTCTAGCGAGGCTGGGACTGTACTACTTACATCATCGCAGAACAAGTTACAAACTTGGTTTGTTTACTCCCTCCACAAAACAAACGCAAATGATGTGCGACACTTATTGGCACGGACAGTTATTAGGCCAACAGGAGTAGCTCAACAGACCATGATGGTCATCTTTATACTTCATTTGAAGAGGTACAGCATCATCTTTAAAGGGCCCTAGTGTTTACATCACCCTACCAGGGGTAAGCAATTACAGTTCAGGGCTCAATGGTAGTTTGTTCATCGGCATGGAAGAACACACCCTTTTATGGAGCCCTGATGGAGGGAAACCGGAGACCAACCATTTAACTGCCACAGGTCAGTGCACATGGAATCTACCACCAGCCTCCTCAAGCCCAATATACAAGCACAGCCTGCTATAAGAAACTTCCATAAGCAATGTGGAATTTTGAAGTAGCAAACCTTTCATTGCCCTTTGTTCTGGATTCACGGATTCTGTACAAAACCTCTTCCATGGCTGTCGGTGAGCTGTGGGGCTTTCTTGTGGGTATCTTGACGTTAAGTGCAAAGGTACAGAACTAGGCGTGTTGTATTTCTGCAACATCATCCCAGGGCCTTCTGTTTGCCATTATCAGGTTTTCTTGAGTTGCTGCGCAGCTAGCTGCTCCACTACAGGCTGGGATTCACCGCGTTATTCAGGTCTCAGTGCACAGCAGAGCCCAGAGGCGGGGTTCCCCAGATTCCCGATTGGTTTATGTCAGAACACACCAAAAAATAGGTGGAGCTCCTGTTATATCCATTTTCTCACAGTTTCGTTCAATGCAATAAAGCATCCGAAATCATTCCTGTGTCCACCTTCTTGCTCCATTATGACTGGACTTCCCCCCCCCCCCCCCACACTTTTCAAAGTGTAATCCCAAATGACCTCTTAAGCATTCTAACAATCAACCTCTTTATACGCATTGATATGTGTGCACTTGGTACTTGTATATCAGGAAACCTGCCAGAAGGTGGCAGATATTCTTCAGTCAGAGTCAAAGATAAAGACCAAGAGTAACTGGAGACGCAGCTGGTTACAGGGAGCTGAAGGGTTCTGTTATTGCATCACGGTGAAGGGATCTGGAAGTGAGGGTATTTACAACTCTTGCCTAAATTGTAGGAGGGATAGATTGGTCCTGATGGATAAGGAGATTTTGTTCCAGATGATAGAGAACAACTGTGTCTTATTTTCCACACTTCTTTGCCTATAGTCTTAGTCTGATGGGGTCCTGGCTGCAGGTGGAGCCAAAGCCACAGGAGATGGACAACTTGCCAGACATATAGGCACGGGTTACGCTAACGGGTTTGGGTGTGGCAAGTGAGAGCGCCTTTCTATGCCAAGCCCATGATGTCCGAAAGGAGAATGTGTTTGCCAAATTCTTAAAGGGGTTTCTTTCCATACAGGCAGTGTTACAGGGCCCAGGTAGTCATCTTGGTGGGTGGGACAAAGAAAGGTTTATTTTACGCTGACATTTCTCTTAACCCCTTGCGCGCTGCACACATTCCCCCGCGGTGCGGGCGAATTAATGAGTGTGCGGGGTTCGGACGGCCCCCAGCCGTCCTCCACACACGCCCACCCTCACCCTCACGTCAGACGACGCATGCAAGGGGTTAAAATACTGAGTAGTAGGCAATATTATCTTGCCAATGATTAAGGGCATGCTAACTCTAGCCTAATGGGCAAAGCGACTAGAGTTACTACAAAGAAACAGAAGGACTGCTAGTAAACTGTTCTGCAGTAATATTTAAAAAAAAAAAAAAAATTAAAAAAACACCATACAAATTCGGGCCCTTTTTTATAGTTCTACCATATCGCTGCAAAAATGTGATTTGATTGAATTAGTATGCATCAACGGCAGTCAAACAAGCACTTGCAATCACTTTAATAACAAAAAATATATCAAAAAAAGCTCTTTACCCGGCTTTACCCTCCAGTCATTGCTTGCTGAACAGTGACAAATGTGGCTTATTCACATGCAACACTTTCATACGCATGGATTTTTTTTTTTACTATTCGTAATTGCCACATTAAATCTCAATTAATTCAATTGCACAAACTTGTCAAAGACGATTCATTAGGAGAAATCGAAAACGATAGGGTAAAGGGACAATTCGTGATTAAACTCCAACAATTAAAGTCAGAGAGGCATTTATCTATGCAACTAATGTCATCCTTCTAGAGGCCATCTTGTGATAAAGCGGAAATGATGCATCGCAACTTCAGCTCTCCGCTCTCTTTATGCGCCTATTCAAATCTACTGATGGCGCTGGGGGAAAGCGATTACTAAGTAGTAGCTCTGATGGATCTCCGAAAAAGGAGAATCCGCTGCTGGATTTGAGAACTCTGATGGCCGAAGAGACCTATCAACACAGACATGTTTCACTGCAGCAAATGCACAATCACACAACCTCGAAGAAAAGTAGAATCCTAGCACCATGCAAATCTCACCTGACTAATATCAGTGTCAATACTCACAAACCAGTGCCAACCAGGGGGTGAGAATCAAGGGAGACAAAATTGATTCCCCCAAGGTTCTGAAAGATCTTGTTACCAACAAATTCAACTCCATCGTTACCTGCCCGACACCGGTAGCTGGCCCCAGCCTTATTGTATATATAGCTATGAATTGATTAGTCAAGAACTTTTGTGCATACTTGCCATCAAATTTCGCAAAAAGGATGCACCGTTACAGAGATGGTTTGATTCAGCATGTTCAACAGCTCATAAACAACTTTTATAAAACTACCTTAGAGACCCGCAAACACTAGGTTAGAAAGGCGGCATGGGGTGACCTTGAAGCAGCGTCAGCAAAAAGAGATAAAAAGAGATTCCGGTATATCATAAACCACCCCACCTGTCTGATAACTACACCTCTAAAATAAATCGAGAATTACATCCCAGCTGAAAGAATGTTGGTGCATTTTGCTGAGGTTTTTAACTCGGGTAGCATGGAGGGTAATCTAGTTGAAAAGATAGAAACTCCAAAATGTAAGTTCTGTGGCGCTCTTTAATCTTAGTAGGTATACTGAAGTTGTTTAAGTAGCCTGTGCAATTAAGAGATCTTCTGAGAAGGTGCCAGGCCAGGATGGTGTGCCAGTGGATATTTTTAAGTCTGACATCACCTTTTGGACTCCAATTATCACCAATGTCCTGCATGCATTAATTCCAGGCGCCTCGATAGCATCATGGAGGGAAGCAGTCATAGTCCCCGTTAAAAAAAAAAAAGAAAAAGAAGGGATAGAAATAGTCCTAACTGTTACCAACCGATCTCCCTCCTTGATTCAAACTCTAATATATTGGGATGAGTTTTACTTACAAGACTGGAGAACTGGCCAATAGAAACTCTGTTCTATCAGAGGTTTGATACGACTTTCGGCCAGGTATAGGGTACAGTCGAACCTTCCCTTAACCGCATCGCTGCGGCGGCTTTTCCCGCTGTGCGCGTCGATTTTAAAAATCCCGCGTTACATGACGAGCTCAGCTCGTAATGAGCGCACGGCAGGTTACGCTCATGATGAGCAGAGCTCGTCATCAGCCTGGAAGGGGTTAATCTCTCCTCAATAATGGGCTAGTATGACAAGGCCACTGGAGGTTCACAACGCATGGCCTTTACGGACATCTATTGTCCCTTTGACAATGTAAACTATGGGTTATGTTAGACTTCATGGAAGTGGAAGAGGCCCTCATCATCCTATTGAAGAAAGTACATACGGATACTGTAGTTACCGTTCAATATGGTGCTAATGGAGAATGTACATCCACACAGAGTTCTGAATGTGGCGTACGCCAAGGTTGTATCCTAGCCCCATTCCTGTTTTTATTGTACATTAATGGTTTGGAATCTTTTCTTGTTCAACATGGTGCTGATGTGCCCCAGATCGGGAAACGTTCGATACCAACCCTGCTTTATGCTGATGAAGCAGTACTTTTAGCTTGAACTGCAAACACCCTCTAGATTTTATTAGATGCTTTCACGACTTTTATGGGTAGTCTTAATTTAAGGTACATTTTTGCAAATCTTTTATTACACAGAGTGGACCAAGAAATACAAAAACAAAGTCATATTGTATTAGGAAGGGGCAGAGGTCAGTAAGGTCACTACATTTAATTATTTGGGAATTATGTTTGACACTTCGGTGCAGTGGGGGCATCTGTTAAATACAAGAGCGCAACAATGTTCAAGGATCAATAAGGCGATTTTCCTCTTTGCCAACAAGCTCGGATCAGTAGCTTCATACGGGGCGGGAATATGGGGTCACGTTAATTCTGGTGCTCTTAAAAGAGCAGAATTTTTTTTTTACATAGACTCCTCTCGGTACCCACGAGCACTGCCACCCACATTAGTCACACTGAATTAGGGGTACATTTTGTATAAGATATTATATGATTAGCCGCTCTATAACTATGGATTAAAATGTGGCTTTCACCAGAGCCGACACTTTCCCTAGAGCTAGAGAAGTCACTAAATATCCCTTTGCTTGCTTATTTCAAGCAGTCTATGTTACACCTTGGTGTCCCAGAATATTTCTCTAATCCTGAGTCGATTGAGAAAAATAACAAATGAATGATTAGAACTTTGTTCTAAAGCCAGTTTTCAAAGGAGGGGGCAGACAGTCCCACTATATGCTGAGTGCATCCTTGTATTGTTTCCTCGTAATGTACCCTTGTATAGAACCCTACTTGGCTACTTCAAGTTATTCAAAACACAAATTTTATTTCACCCGCTTTTGTCTTCGCATTTTGCACTTCTTTGTAGCCTTCCCCTATCAGGCAGGATGGTTTGCAAGCCTGCCAAAATATCCATGTAACAACTTCTCGTCTCAGCAAAGTACTTACTACTCATCTTACATTATTTTTCAATTTATATAGAACTTTGCAGAAACTATATTTAGTTCTAATCCTGCGGGCATCCACAATTAGATGTTTTCAGCAAGGTATGATATATTTACGTCTTGAGACACAAGAAGTAAAATGTGCAGTATTAAATTTTATATGGACAGTTTTAGCAGTGAAGAAAAGGTATGAATTAGTACTTTGATTAATATTTACATGTTTTATTATGCAATTCAATTTTTATTAATTTGAATATCACTGGACTTGGAATGTTGATACAAGCTAATTTAAATATTTTGTCTGGCCCGATAGTATTGGACAAACTGTTTTTGTATGTATAAGCTGACAGTATTTCAATTTGAAATGTTATGCTTTGAATTTAACTTTTATGGTATTTTTCTGAATAAAGTTTATTGACCGACTGTCAGTGCCAACCAGCTTAAAAGAGCATTATCATAGGATAAATAATGTACAATTTATATGCTGCTCTGGAAGCCTAGCCACACTCTAGGGGTAAGCTGGGATACAGAACGCTTGCCAGCAAGGGAGGTAATGGGGGAGAAAAAGGGAGGTAATGGGGGAGAAAAAGGGAGGTAATGGGGGAGAAAAGGGGATGTAATGGGGGAGAAAAAGGGAGGTAATGGGGAGAAAGAGTGAGGTATGGGGGAGAAAGAGTGAGGTATGGGGGAGAAAGAGTGAGGTATGGGGGAAAAAGAGTGAGGTGTGAGGGAGACACAGTGAGGCATAGGGGTTTACGGGAGAAGTAGAGATGGATAACAGTCATGGGAAGAAAGAAACACAGACACCTGGATCTAAGACGGAAAGGATTACTCTGAGCAGAAATAAGAGATATATAAAAGATGTAAGGACAAACAGCCCGTTGAGGGTTAACTTGGCGAGGACAGAAGGTGACGCATGGAAGGACAAAGGGGGGTAAACGGGGGCTCATGTCGTCCATCGTGTTTATGGCACTCCCCCGTGTACTATCCTACATTTATGATATGTATAATTAAGAATCGCTGTATTCGAATCACTATAAAAACAATGCCGTTTACAGAACAAATATTAGAAGAAACTCCAAGGGGACTGAGGATGGATATTTTTAGGTGTTGCATTTTAAAGAGGGTGTGCACGGTCTCGCACAAGACATGTTGTGTCGGTTAACAAGGACATACAGGGGCTTGGAGCACAGCAGTTGCTTACCACGGTTTAGGTTTCCTTTCACGCTCGCTTTTTTGTTTCATTAGTTTTTTCTCAAGTGCTACTTTTGTCTTTTGAGATAAGCACTCCACCATGGGGCTGCATGTGTTTTTCAGCTGTCCCCAGTGTGCATTTCTCTTCCCCTGCACTCCAACTTACTACCTGCCGCCTGTGTGCTTCTTCCAGAGCTCTCCATGTTGCATTCACCCTTGTGCACTCCCTCAGTTGCTTTCTCGTCTGTACTTTTTCCCCCTGTCCAACAGTGCTCTCTGTAGTTTGTTCCCATCAGCACTCTCCTTGGCTTTCTGTCCTATGCTTTCCACCCTACCCACACCCTTGGTGTTGCTTCTACCCACTTGCACCCTTCATGTTGCGCCCCTCACTCATCCCCTCACCCATGCTCCCTGTGTTATTGCTACCCGCCAATCACTCCTCCATGTTTAGTGTGACCATGATGTTTCCACTTCCTCTCCCATCCCATGTTGCTTCCGTCCCCATGTTGGTAATTACTGGGTAAAAAAAAGCAAGGGCGACTTTTGCAGGCACATGCGTGCCTGTGTCAAAGATTATTTTGTAAAACAAATCTTTCGCCATACCGCACAGCATCATGGATGCTTTGGAGCATGATAAAAACATGGCTGGGGAGAAAACTGAAGATAATTTAAAAATGACCAGTGCACCGATCTGGTTAACATCTATAGCTTTAATATTTTTTCAGGGCACATTCCTGCAATCCTTCAGAATATCAGCCAGCGAAGCTACTCATGAATTTAAAAAGAAAAACAAATGCCAGCAGTGCAACTGGACAATTCGTAAAACGTTATTTAGAGAAAGTGAATTTGAAGGGATAGCTGTGTACAGATGGCTCTTTCCCTAGGTTCCTTCCTATATGGAGTGGCTTGAATTTATTCAGACTTCTGCTACATACCAACTCAAGAATCTATGAACGATGGTACATTTGATTAAAACACCCCTTTCTCTAAACACAAATCAATCGGGAAGACACGGCAAACAAATGCATTCTATACGATAAAAAGGCACCTGAAATTAATGATACCGAGCAAGTCTCTTCAGCTAAAGATCTTGGCATTATCACGGACCATCAAATACCCTTCGGAAAACCATGCAATCAGTTATCCAGAACATACTGCACTTAAGACATGGAAGGTGTGGATACAGAGCAGCAAAGTTGCTAATTTAAAGTTTGACAGATTACGGAATCTCTCTTCTTCCAGGAAAGTAAACAAGCATTTACAATGCAATGGTCTCGGCTTTGTTAAAGTTAGCGCATTGCAAATGGCATTTTTTTTAAAAACAGAAATAAATGGTATCATTTACAATGGCAATAGGTGAGCATTAGAGAGTAGTAGAGAGTATTAGCGGACACAGAGCCACACACACACACAGACAGCGCCACACAGACAGCGCCACACACAGACAGCGCCACACACAGACAGCGCCACACACAGACAGCGCCACACACAGACAGCGCCACACACAGACAGCGCCACACACAGACAGCGCCACACACACACAGAGCCACACACAGACAGAGCCACACACAGACAGAGCCACACACAGACAGAGCAACACACACACGCCGCTCTCTGTCCAGTAACGCCCTAGGGAACAGAGGCACAAAAAACCGGATCACATGCAGGGAACAGAGGCATAAACCTAGCGTCCATCACTATTGTCCATTGTTTTATCAACAATTCATTTACAAAAGGCAAACAAAACCTGAATATTCCAACTCTAAACAGTGCCCATTGTTAGCTGCACCTTGAAGACGATCACTTGTTCGGTTTCACTACCCAAAAGAAAGCAAAATAAAATATACAAATAATGGGTAAAGTGTAATGTTGTCCTGGGCTACCATCTCTAGGCCTGGTGATATTTACAAACTACTCGACCTTTGGCCTTGTGGTTTATGATGTCACCATAAGCCCTGGGTGGCAATAGTGGACAAGATCACACGGTTGCCTCTCCTCTACCCCTGCGGTGATTGTGCTCTAAGCTTTAAACAGGGCCGATTTGTGACTTCCTCCGACTTTGCAACGTTGCCTTCACGCTGCCCTCCCGCCCCTGGCAAACCTGTTAATTACCCTTTACACATACAAATCTCACCACCTGGCCAACCAAACGTCTTTGTGCTCAGTAATGAATCGCCCCAGCCCCCTCCTTGGAATTCGCGCCCCTCCCCGTGCAGGCACATGTAAATGCTTTTTGTCTGTGGAGCTCGCCGCACCCATGAATGAATCCCCCCCCCCCCCCCCCCCCCCCAAAGTAAAAGTCTTGTCTCCCTCGGGCTTGAGAGGTGCATCTTCTCCCTGGTGAAGAACTGCAGTCCGAAATCACACCAGAGTACACAATAAAAGTGAGATTAAACACGGATAACGCTGGCCATTGCTGTAGCGCCCACCGCCCTCTTGGTGCTTGAATAATGCTCGTCCACTGGCCTTTCAGTGATCTCAGAAGGATGAAAGCCGAGGTCGGTTCTGAGGGGGTCGAACCCACAGCACCTCTGCAGCAGGCGCTTTAACCCACCAAACTATCTCCAAGCTCCACGGGTTGCCAGTATGGCTCCCGTGAGACCATGGGGCGGGCTTCTGAAAACCAGGGGCTCACGGCTGCAAGCCACCACTTCGAGGCACGTTCCCCTGTGTGAAACCGATCCGCAGCTTTGAGGACGTGAATAACAATAAATACTGTTTTCAGCTGTTCGTCCCCGTCATTTGCCTTTGGTACACACAGCGTCTGATCACTTTTTTTCACTTTGTGTAATCACCATGGGCGCCTGCATTTGTAAATGTGATCTAGATTGAGACATGTTGTCTAGAACGCGTAAGTTTGTTCAGCTTTTTGTTTACGTTTACCTACATTCAATGTCATTGGACCGGTTAGATAACAGACAGACTGCTGGTTAAATCGCGTCTGTCCGTATCCAGCACTAGTTCATTCTAGCGCTTCGATGACCGTTGTAAACAGCGCCCCGGTGCCTCGCAAGGTGGAGGACACCACTGAGAGATGGGGCGTCCTGCACGGATCCAGGACAGACAGAGGGGCGGCACCGGCCCTTCCAATGAAGCAATCGCGAGGAAGGTGTTTGGCATCGCAAACTTTCATTCTGGGATTGTGTGTTTAATAACGATTTGAGCGAATGTCGTTTTGTATGGCTAAACTTTTTTAGGTCTCGGCTAAGCGCGCGGAAGCGCGTTCTCGCCGAGAACCTTTTCTCGCCGTGTCTGCTTTCCAGGAGACAATCCTGGCCGAGCGCATCGCCTTGGAGGCGATTTGAAACTGTCACGCGCACAAGTACGAGCGCTCAATTGACACACACACACGAGCGCCCATGCACGCACGCACCCACACATACAGAGAACCTACCCCCGCCGTCGCATACACACACACGCGCACACACACACACACACACGTGCACCGAGACCCCCCCGCCCTTTTGAATTTACCGGCACAATCTCGGGGGACTCCGCTCTCAGCACGCGGCAGGGGCAGGCACCGGGCATGTGCCTCGTGCCCCCTCTGCAGCGTTCACGCTGCAGCTCTTCAACACTTGCGCAACATCCTACTGGCGGCCCCGGGGCTCTCCACCGCTCACAGGAGACCCGGGCCGCGAGACACATTTCCTCCGCCTGCCTCCTCTTCCGGTCCGGACGCGGCCCGCCCTGTCACAGGCGACCTTGCCTGACTTCCGATGGGGCCGCGGCGGGATTCCGGGGGCAGTAAGAGTTATTTTTTTTTTAATGTGCTCAAGAAGCTTTTTTTGATATTGCACTAAATTCTTCAGCTGGATGTTGACGTTCGTCTAGAGTACAGGCATTGCACTAATTTAGCACTGTTTTCTGTACTATAGTTTCTTTAGTTATATGGTCCTTCCAAGCCTATACTTGCTGCTCCATAGTGCTTTTAGTAGCAAGTTTGACTGAGTACTGGTACAGCTAACTCATACCTATTGCTACTATTACCACATAAAATGTGACCACTCTCTTTACCATCCTTATAAGGGTGGAAGGCTGAGAACCTTGCAACGGTTCGAACTTGTGAGCTTTAGGTCACTGCATACAGAGGCGAGCTGTAGTATTCAAACTGGCCTAACCTCAGCAGCAAGAATGACAACATTGCACATGTTGGAGCCCGTCTCCCCAGGCCATAGCACATCGCAGGAACTTCACATGGTATGATGAGCATGCAGGGAGTACGTTTTATTTTAAAATAGTCAACATGAGTGGGTAGTAAAGTGACTACGGAAGCAGTTGGGCAGAGTCTGACAGCGTTTCAAGCAAGAAGCGAGGTACGGTCAGCTGGCAGCACGGAGCAGAGTGACCTGGCAGCAAGGTGGCTAAGTTTGGGAACCCAGCACAGGTCGGTGGTTTGTTATAATGCTCCCGGGTAGTCCCCCCCCCGCACCCCTCGTAGTCGTGCTCGCCGTACTCCCTGCCCTATCGCTGCCTCCAGCCCCGTTTCCCCCCCCTTGAGTGTTCGGAGAGGGAGCGGGTGACAAGCTGCCTCTGCTGCGGGGGTAGTAGAGTCCCGTATGAGCCTTGCAGGATTGCTGGATTGGGGGCCATTTTAGGCTAGTGATAGCGAGAAGGCAGGCATTAGGTTGCGGTCCTCTTGACGGTGGTGAAGAAGTGGCCGGAATCAGCAAGTGCGGTTTGCGCCACATCGAGGGACCAGCGCGCCCATATGCGTGTATTTGCTACTATGCATAGGCTCTCTCACAGTTAACTTCCTAAAAATAAAGGCCACCTATAATTTGGAGCCATGTTTAGGTGAGATACAACCGGCCCTAGCCAGGAAACCCTATGTACAGTTTAGGCACGGTTCTCTCCCTCTGCGTGCATTTTTTCTTTTTCTTTTGTTGCTGTGCATGTTTAGCCGTACTGACATCTTTTTGTGTAACACGGCCTACTTTGCAGGGCTGGCATAACGGTGCATAGATGCTTATAGCAGCTACAGGCCGCCCGCTTGTCGCACTCTATCCAGTCTCGGCTCTGTCTTTGTGTTTGCACTTGGATTACTTTCCTGTGTCTGCCCGGGTATTTTTCCGTCTTGTTATAGCTCACATAACCTATAGCAAAGCATATCCAGTGCATAGAAGGGTGCATTTTGAATGGATTTTTTTGGGGGGATTACATGTGGAGGGTGTCGATGGGACCCAGGATCTGCACCGGGCTGTCTATAAGATAAAGGATTCACCCACCCAGAATAAAAAATAACTAGAATAGACCCTTTCAAACCCCTCAGAACACTTTTTTTGGGCCTACAATTTATTGACTTTTGTTGCAATTAGTGTTGCAATATTAAGCAATGCCAAAAGCTCAAACTTAATTACTGCGAGACCTATTGCATTGCAAATGCTTGTTTTTGCTTTTTTGCTGTATGTAGTGTTTTTGGGAAAACCACTTGAAAAAATAACACCTTTTTCTTTACACTGCACATCCCCCCTTCCTCCTTAACAATCAACATGATAGAAGCAGTTTACGTGGTGAATGGGGTCCAAGGTGGGAAGATTTGCACATCAAAAAAAAGTCGAGGCTTGTGTGAAACCATACAATGCGATGGACCCAAGAGTGAGGCAGAATAGCCCATGGGGTCAAGGCGCCTGTTGCTGCTGTGTGCAACATTCAGCTTAGTCGGACATTCTTACTGGGCTGGCTTTGTCCCCGAGTTTGAATTGGGCACTGTGTGAATTCCAGATGCCCCAGTGCTGTATGGCCGTCCCCTGAGAATGAGTTACGATGCGAAACAATGTCTGACGCTCGCTTAAATCCATCTAGACTGCACTCAAGCTAACATCCATCAAAAGGGCATTTTAATTTAAAATAAACACAAGCCTTACTGCACCACTGTCCCTTATGGGTACAATTAAACGTACAAAAGATATACATAAAAACCAATTACTTTTTATCTTTTACAAAGTCATGCAATTAATAGCACACCAAAAACATCTATTAGTGCTTTTTACTCAGATACTTTTAGTCCAGAAGTCTATCTACCCGGTGCTTTCCGTGGCATGTCACTTTACACCCTTCACAACCAATGGCAGGCGGCACGCTGCTGTGGAAACGTGGGGCAAGCAAGCGTTCGGGAAAGCATTGTTCATTCATTGCTTGGCCTCTGTGCTGGAAGCCTGCACAGTGGGTGTGTTTTTAAGTGCTCGCTGGGAACGAGGGGAGGGCGGGGTCCGTCTGAGGGACGGCCAGAGATTCACCCTGCAGAAATGTTTATTTTCTTTTATATAGTGCGCGTGTAGTCAGAGCTGACGTCAGAGCGCTTTGATAAAAGGCACAGTAGACACTGTAAACTATGTGCATTCAGAGTCGAAACAATCGAACCAGGGCGCCTCGTCAGGGGTACTAAGCGCTAAATAAATAAATAGCCTTGTACTCCTGTGTTCATCACAGAAGTGCTCTCTGGATGAAGGAAAGATGCGAGTGAAGTTTTTGGTGACCCGTGGGCAGGGGGCGGCACGGCCGGGAGAGAAGCGTGCCGGGAGAGAAGCGAGATTTTTTTTAAAAACAACAAGGATATGCGAGACCCTTTACATTGGCCGTGAGTCCGGGTGGCGGGCACAGACTGGGCCTTCTCTGCGCACACACACAGGCCCTTCTCTGTAGAGTCCCGCCCCCTTGCACCAGGTAATTCTGGGCAGGCTCGGCACCGCAGGGTGCTGTGAACGGCTGATAGGAGTTCGCCCCCCCACCTCTCCACCCCTCTTTGAGAGGAGTATGTAGAAGCCCAGGAGGAGTTTGTGCCCTGAAGCAAGGGAGGGCAGGCAGATCTCAAAACCGGCCCTACTTGTTCAGGATGGCCTCGTCAGACATCCCCCCCCCCCCCCCCAGAAGCATCTGGTGACCTCCTCCCCCCACCTCCATCTTTGTGGATTTATGCGATTTTAAATAGTGCGCATACTGCCCATAGGCGTCGAAGCGCTTGACAATATAAAGTGTTGCATCACGCACGTTAAATATATGCACGATATTACACAAGAGTTACTTAATCGGCAGGTTGAGACCAAGCAAAACATTACACAATGTTACACAAGTTTCATACACGTACAGAGACTTACACAAACTTTACAAACTATAGAATGCAGGATGAGCAAAATAAGTCCGACGGAAGCAAGGCATCAAAATGCACTCCTCGTGTTTCTAGAGCGAGAAAAAGCCAGCGGGAGGGGGGGCGGGAACAGGCACACGGACAGCGGGAGGGGGGGGCGGGAACGGGCACACGGACAGCGGGAGGGGGGGCGGGACCAGGCACACGGACAGCTGGGAAAAAAAACCCAAGCACTCACCTGGACTTCTTCCGGCAGCGGTCGGCCTGAAATGGCTGCGACAAAGCTCCGGCATTTTCGAGATTCGGGGGCGTGTTCTTGCAGTGACGTCAAGATTAAATACCAAGATTTTAAAAAAAGCAAGAAACGCCCCCGAATCGCGTCGGGACGGGGAAAAGATTTACAGACACCCATCTCTTCCAATGGCTAGCCTCTATTTACGAAGCTAGCCAATGGAAGACAGAGGCGGGTTAAAGCACCACTGTTGAACTCATAAAATTTCGGCTCCGCCCACTGCTTCGCAGTGCGACGGTAGCCTCAATCTAAAAACACAATATATGGAGTTCTGAGAGAGAGACAAACAGGGAGACGTATTAGAAATAGCATCCTTAGATCTCAGACTCGGAATCGCGGAAGGTGAGATTGCAGGATAATGATTGACGATCTAGGTTTGGTGAGCTTTATTGTATTGTATTGTAATTGCATTTATATAGCGCTTACGACCCCTGACGAAGCGTCGAATCGCTTTTTCGGCGAGTAGCACCCTACTCCAGAACCCAAAAGAATGAATGGTTAATTAGTATAGTGAAATATGAATTAATTTGAGCGGTGGATATGTTAGTCTGTTATTTGGATTGAAAAGGATAGTGGAGGGATAGAAGACGGAAGGGTTTGCATTTATATAACACTTGCTACCCCTGAAGAGGAGTTGCAGCGCTTTTCGGCAGGTAGCACGCTACTCCGGAACCCAAACAGGATTAGTGGGGAATTAGTCTAGGGAAAAATGAAATTAATTTGATCGGTGGACATGTTAGTTATTTTGATTGAAAATGGAATAGTGGAGGGATAGAAGAGGTAAGGGTCTAGAAACTATTCTTTTTTTTTTTTTAGTACATAGCAGTAGGAGGGGGTTTGGGATGAGTAAAGGGGAGGTGGAGGGTGGAAAGTCAGAGGGAAGGGTTTAGAAACGCTTGTTTGGGAGATCTGAATAGTAAAAGCGGTATGGGATGATGCAATGAGGGGTGGAGGACGGAAGAGTCTAGAAAAGGTTATTTTGGGGATCATAGTAGTGGTAAGGGGTTTGGAATGAATGAGAGAGTTGAGGTAGAGAATATATTTAGAGCGGTATAGGGTGAGAAATAGGGTAGTGCACTGAAGAGAGTAGTAGAATGAGGTTTGAAAAGAGTCAGAGTGGAGGTAGAGGATATATTGGGTGAGATATAAGGTAATGCATGGGATATACTGAATTAGAAGTAAAATAATAAATAAAAGATACATAAGTACATGGAAGGAATATATGTATAAGGAAGATAATATATGTAGATTAAAGGTGTATTTAATAAACTCAGACTTTCAAGTGTAGCTGAACTTTAAATTAATTTGTTTATTTTTTTAATTCAATAAGGAAGCAATTATAGATAAATATTATATTACAAGATTTACTTATGCATGCAGTAAATTATATGCATGTTAAAAATAGAATAATGTAACTGTAATATGTAAATTTGTTAAGCAGAACTAACGAATATCTATATCTTTAAAAACATTATACATGTTCATGCAAAGCAATACACATAAGTAGGTACACATCTATAGTCCAAATAAACGCTTAGATACAGAGGGATTTGCTGTGTATTTATGTTTGAGTATGGTGGTTATGTGGGGGAAGAGTCAATTATTGAGTAGTCTTCCAAAGATAAGGTGGATATCTGTGGATCTTATGTTTGGGGGTAGAGAGTTCTATAGAATGGCTGCTTGAACAGAGAAGGATGAGCTACCCATGTTTTTGTTTCTTGTATGGTGGGATTTTGAGGCGAGGTGCCACTCTAGAGAGGAACATTCTAATCTATCAGCAATTCATATCTATTTAACTACATGACCAACTATCGTCTTCGTGGAAAACCTATTATAACAGGCAATGACCTATGTAGAAATAACCCAAGCATGAGGAAATGACCCAGTGTGCAAGCAACCACATTCTTTCAAATGGAACCAAATAATGTGTCTCTGGTGTGACGGGATGCTGACAGTCTTATAGCAAAGCTAAGTCAGATCCCTTGGTGATTCTGCATCGGCAGGAACAAAAGTACAGAAAAGCTGGTAATCCACTCAACAGGACAGCATGACCACAAGATCGCTGTGACCATTGCATCCAATATGTATCGAGACAGGGCCTTAACAGAGTAACAATTATCAGTGAAATAAGGAGGTGGAAGGTGCACCTGTAGGGGCAGGAAACCATGCATCCATCACACACAATGGAAAGCCCAGCTAGTCTGGCAACCTCTAACTGCGTTCCCAGAGTTAAAGGTTTAAAAACCCTACAGCTGCCCCTGTGGGCATATAATAAAATATGTAAGGGACTCTACTGAAGAGGCCCTGAAACATGCATCTGTGGGTCACACTTCAAGAGTGCTGACGACAGAAAACAAATTAAAGGCTGCTGAAGGTGCAGCACAGGCTTCTAATGTCAAGCTGACAAGCTAGGGGTAAAGACTAGGAGGTTCAAAGGTTCCAGTTCCGGAAAGAGAAATCATTCACCTGGAGCAGAAACCTACAAGCAACTTTACAGACTATCTGTGATTATATTAGGACCGAGGATCTCTGAGACAGGGTACATTTGAAAGGCAAAATGGAAACATTTTCAGCAGTGTATTTATGTGCACATTCAGGGCATCCTATCTTAGAACAAGAGGTAACATTGGCAGAAGGTGGCAAGCACGGTGGTCATGTAAAACATGTTTGGTGCCTTGGGCCAAGTGATGTCTCGATCATCCCTGGGCGGGAGTGGGCAATCAAAAGCAGCCTGGGCCTCTGTGCCTCTGGGCCGGTCACTCCTCCACGCACTGCGCACACTCCCCGTGGGTGTGCCCTTGCTGGCCCGTTCCCGCCGCTGCTCGCAGCTGTGCCCCTGACCACGAGGCGTGGTCTCTGCTCCTGGAACGCAGCGCCGCTCCTGCTGCCTGCGTGACCATTCTGTTCCTGCCCTGCACTATCGTCTGTCCCCCCTGTGCTGGGGCTGCTTTTCCCCGCTTTGCCCAGCCTTCCTTTCTTCCTGCCTGTCCCTTGCCCAGTCCGCCGTTTTTCCCGCTATTTTTACCGCCGTTTTTTTCCCGCTGTACCCCCGCCACCTCCCCGCTCCCCGCTGCTGCTCCCCTGCGGCCCCGCCCCCCCCACCAGGAGCCTTCCCATTCGCCGCCCCGCTCCCGCCTCCCAGCTGCCCCTCCCTCGCTCCGCCCCCTCCACTCTCCTCTTATGGCAGAGTGGCCAACGCGCAGCGTGCGCGCCCTAAGCGCGCCGAAGGCGCGCCAAAGGTAAGCCCGTCTGCGCCCGTCCGCGCCTGGACCGCGCCCAGTGCCAGGACCCCTGGGCCCCGCAGACACCAGCCTACCCGCCGGACGTACGACGCCGCAGCTCTCAACGCACTCAACACCGGCCGTATCCCGGGATGCTACCGAGCCACCCCGAGACGAACCCACGGACCCTTCAGCTGCCACGCCTGCAAGTTCACCTGCATCCGGACCTGCCCCGCACCTGCACCCGCCAAGCCGAACACCAGCAGCAACCACCTGAAGTGCATCCTCCTCAACACCCGCTCCATCCACAGACACGCCATCGAACTCTGGAACCTCCTCGACACCACAGCTCCGGACATCGCCTTCCTCACGGAAACCTGGATGAACGACTCCTCGGCGCCCGACATCGCCATCGCCATCCCAGAGGGCTACAAGATCACCCGAAGAGACCGCGACAACCAGACTGGAGGAGGCATCGCCATCATCTACAGGGACACCATCCGCATCAAGACCAACACCGACGACACCCTGACAACCGCCGAACACCTGCACTTCCAGATCCACACGGACCCCAAAACCACCCTCAGAGGCACCCTGATCTACCGACCCCCGGGACCACGCACACAATTCAGCGAGGACATCACCGACTTCATCAGCCCGCATGCCCTCCCCTCCGCTGACTACATCCTCCTGGGGGACATCAACTTCCACCTGGAGAACAACAACGACCGCAACACCACCACCCTGCTCGACAACCTCGCCAACCTCGGTCTCAAGCAGCTGGTGTCCACCCCCACCCACCTCGCCGGACACACACTCAACGCCGTCTTCTCATCCAGCAAAGACATCGCCTTCAGCCACGCCACCGGACTCCACTGGACGGACCACAGCTGCGTCCACTTCACCTTCAAAAGAACGACCATCCACCACCACCAGCAACAGGTTGCTCGAAGAAGCTGGAACAAGATCACAGCCGACCAGCTCGCCACTTCCCTGAGCCAGCACCCTCCCGCCAGCTCAGCGAACCCCAGCCAGGCCGCCGACAACCTCACGAAGTGGATCAGCAACTGCGCAGACGAACTCGCCCCACTGAGGACCCCGCCCAGCCGACCCGGCAGCAAGAAGGCCCCATGGTTCACCGACGAACTCAAGAGCTCCAAGAAGAACTGCCGAGCCCTCGAGAAAGCCTGGAGAAGGGAACCAACACCGGATAACATGACCACCCTCAAGCTTGCCACCCGGAAGCACCACCAACTGATCCGCGCCACCAAGAAAACCGCATTCAAGGACCGGCTGGACAACAACGCACACAACTACAAGGAACTCTTCAACATCGTGAAAGAGCTCTCCAACCCCAACGCCGGAAACAACGACATCACCCCATCGCAAGACCTCTGCAACTCCCTCGCCTCCTACTTCCACAACAAGATCGCGGACATACACAACAGCTTCAGCACCCAACCGACGCACGCCACGACCGAACCACCGCCCCCCACCACCACCCTCCGAACCTGGACCCCGATCAGCACCGAAGACACCATCCGCACGATGAATTCCATCCACTCCGGATCTCCGACAGACCCCTGCCCTCACCACGTCTTCAACAAGGCCGACGCTGTCATCGCACCCCACCTGCGGGACATCATCAACACCTCCTTCGACACCGCCACTTTCCCGGAGAGCTGGAAGCACGCCGAACTCAGCGCCCTACTCAAAAAAACTACAGCGGACCCCACCGAACTCAAGAATTACCGCCCCATCTCGCTCCTCCCGTTTCCAGCCAAAGTCATCGAGAAGACCTTCAACAAACAGCTGGCCGCCTTCCTCGAGACGAATGGATCCCTCGACCGCTCACAGTCTGGCTTCCGAGCCAACCACAGCACCGAGACCGCCTTCATCGCTGCCACCGATGACATCCGAGCCCTGATGGACAACGGAGAAACAGCGGCCCTCATCCTCCTAGACCTCTCCGCGGCTTTCGACACTGTCTGCCACCGCACCCTAGTGCAGCGCCTCAGCAACGTCGGAATCCAGGAGAAGGCACTGGAATGGATCGTCTCCTTCCTCGACGGAAGAACACAGAGAGTCCGTCTACCACCGTACAAGTCAGAGGCCACCGAAGTCATCTGCGAGGTCCCTCAAGGGTCCTCGCTGAGCCCCACCCTCTTCAACGTCTACATGAGCCCCCTCGCGGCCATCGCACGCCAACACAACCTCAACATCATCTCCTACGCTGACGACACCCAGCTGATCCTCTCCCTGACCAACGACCCCGCCGCCGCCAGAGCCGACCTTCACGAAGGGATGAAAAACGTAGCCGAGTGGATGACGACCAGCCGCCTGAAACTCAACTCGGACAAGACGGAAGTCCTCATCCTGGGCTCCTCGCCCACCGCCTGGGACGACTCCTGGTGGCCCCCCGCCCTGGGCACCGCACCCAAACCGACAGACCACGCACGCAACCTGGGCTTCATCCTGGACTCCTCCCTCTCCATGACCAGACAAGTCAATGCCGTCTCCTCGTCATGCTTCAACATCCTGCGCATGCTACGGAAGATCTTCCGGTGGATCCCAACCGAGACCCGGAAGACGGTCACCCAGGCCCTCGTCACCAGCCGACTGGACTACGGCAACTCCCTCTACGCCGGAACCACCGCCAAGCTACAGAAAAGACTCCAGCGGATCCAGAACACCTCGGCCAGACTCATCCTCGACATCCCACGACACAGCCACATCTCCGGACATCTAAGAAACCTGCATTGGCTCCCCGTCAACAAAAGAATCACCTTCCGTCTCCTCACCCACGCACACAAAGCCCTACACGATCAAGGCCCGAGCTACCTCAACAACCGCATCAACTTCTACGCTCCCAAACGCCATCTCCGATCAGCCAATCACGCCCTCGCCGCCGTCCCCCGCATCCGAAGAACGACAACAGGAGGAAGGTCCTTCTCCTACCTGGCCGCCAAGACCTGGAATCCCTCCCTCCCGACCTGCGACTGACCCAAGACCACCTCTCCTTCAGGAAGAAGCTCAAGACATGGCTGTTCGAGCAGTAGCAGCACCCCCCCCCCCCCCCCCAAGCGCCTTGAGACCCTCCGGGTGAGTAGTGCGCTATACAAATGTCTTGATTGATTGATTGTTTGATTGGGCAAAAACGCTCAAACCAGTCCAGTTCCCTTTGTCTCCACGTGCTCTCTCTCTATCTATCCATCCATCCATTCAAATTCTATCCTTCCCCCTACTCTCTCCTCTCACTTTTCTCCCTCTCAGGCTGCTTTTTCTCAACTGTCCCACTCCCTCTCACTCTAGAAGCCGTCCTTGCATGCTGCAGTTAACCACAGGGACCTGCGGGGAGTGACAGAGGCACCAGCGGTGACCCTGGGCTCTGAAAGCCGGCCTCGAAGGGCTCCAGCCCACCGGGAAAATGTCAGGTGGAACAAAAGGCCAATCTGGCCCTGCCTTATCCTGCGCTTTAAAGGCTCATCAACATTTGAGGCTTTCAGAAGCAATCCATCCGTACAGCTCTGCTGCCGGCACCAGTGCTTAATTTGAGCCGTTGGGGGGGCAACGGTGCACATTTTTGGGGACCAGCACTTATTTTTCCTCTTCAGACATTTCCAGAGAGCACGAAATGGAAAAAAAACACAAAGGAGAAAGATGGAAATGTGTTGCAAAGGGAGGAACCAAAACGCAAAGGAGTGAAGGCACCGGCAACTTTTTAATTTTCTAAATAAAATAAAGCATAAGCTGGCACGAAGGACGGCCTCTTTAGCTAGTCCAAGACCCGACCACGCGTATGGACCGTCCCTCTGCCATTTTGAGATAATGTACCAATGCAATCTTCTACTTCTTTTGTTGGTTCAATAAAGATATCACAGCGCACACGACACACAAATTACATTAAGGAAAAAGGCTGCTAGATTCACAAGCCTTACTTAAAACGCTTCAGAGAAATATAAAACAGCTACTGACTTGGAAGGCTTGTCTCAGCTTGTGCCAAGAGCGGCCCCCGCTGCCAGAAAACGTAAGCAAAGTCAATCAGCCTGCGGCGAGGAAAGGAAAACAGAGAATGTATCTCTACTGCTTCCAATACATTCAATGCTGAAATCTCGACCAGAGGTATTTTTGGTTTCTCCGGGGTTCATCGATAAGCGGAAGCACGTCAATCGCTCTTTAGTGACGCAACTTGTCAAGTGAGCCCTGGTCATAGTTTGAGACTCTCCCACCTTTATTTTTGCCCCATTTATGGACATACTATTAAAGCCTCTATTAAGAGACAGCCATGTGGCTCTAGTATTCAGATCGTTTCAACACAAGAGATCAAATCCCATTCTTAAAATAATCAATGCATCAACACTTCACATCAGTGGGTCCAACATAAGTCCGGGAAGGCCGGGCCCATGAACGATATCTAGGAT
Organism: Lissotriton helveticus; assembly: GCF_964261635.1. Lineage (NCBI taxonomy): Eukaryota > Metazoa > Chordata > Amphibia > Caudata > Salamandridae > Lissotriton > Lissotriton helveticus. Next base: position 148,572,938 of record NC_136071.1, read on the forward strand.
AACCAGAGATCATGTAATCAATTTCCATTTGAATCAATATCTTATGTGGATTTTATGAGCATCGGGCATGGATATGGCCCGCTAGACCTATGCTGAACACCTCTACTTGATATGGTCCATACCATGTCTTCATTATGCCTTGGCCTAGTTGTCTCTAAGGATGGAAGGTATTATTAGAGGACAACTGAGTGAGGAAAGGGCAGGCTGGCCAATCTCCGCTCCTTCGCTTAGGTACAGAGTGACCCATGCAATGCATTCCATGTCAGCACACCATGGTGAATGCATCAATCAATCAATAAATCAATCAATCAGAAATTTGTAAAGTGTGCTACTCACCCGTGAGGGCCTCAAGGCGCTGATGGGGGTGGGGGGTGCTGCTACTGCTCGAAGAGCCAGGTCTTGAGGAGCCTTCTGAAGGTGAGCAGATCTTGGGTCTGCCGTAGATGGGTGGGGAGGGTGTTCCAGGTCCTGGCGGCGAGGAAGGAGAAGGATCTGCCGCTGGAGGTCCTTCGTTGGATGCGCAGGACGGCTGCGAGGGCGAGGCTGGCGGAGCGGAGCTGGCGGGCGGGGGTGTGGAAGTTGAGTCTATTGTTCAGGTAGGCTGGTCCGGTGTTGTGGAGTGCTTTGTGTGCATGGGTGAGGAGTTTGAAGGTGATCCTTTTTTTGACGGGGCGCCAATGCAGGTCTCTTAGGTGGGAGGAGATGTGGCTGCGGCGGGGGATATTGAGGATCAGTCGGGCTGAAGCGTTCTGGATGCGTTGTAGTCGTTGCAGGTGTTTGGCTGGGATTCCTGCGTAGAGTGTGTTGCCGTAGTCCAGCTTGCTGCTGACGAGGGTCTGGGTGACTGTTCTTATCGTCTCGGTCGGGATCCACTTGTAGATCCTGCGGAGCATGCAGAGGGTGCTGTAGCAGGAGGAGGAGATGGCGTTGACTTGCTTCTGCATGGAGAGGGAAGAGTCGAGGATGAATCCCAGGTTGCGTGTGTGGTCCGTAGGTGTCGGAGCATATGCAGGATTCCTTACATGCCAATGAACGCATGCACACACCTGCCAACTTGAACAGTCTCATGTGGGAGGGGGTGGGGCCTAGTGCAAAGAAGTACATTCTAGGCACTTTTGAAACACACCCCCCCAACAAAAAGCTAACTGAGGCTGGTGCCAATGTCCTGGGGGGTTTTCACACCCCTTAATGGATCTCAGCAGTTTAAAGCCTCTGAGTGGTTTTCAGCTCGTGTGATATCGGCTCCACACCAGGAGATCGTGTGATGGGAGCAGATATTGTATATCATGGTGGCACCATGTGAGTTGGCAGGCATGCATGAATGTGTTAGAAAAGAAGGCACTTACCCCCTGAGAGCTGCACCCTACGGTGAGTGACGACTTAATGGTGCCAGTGCTGGCGGACAATACTCTACACTGCTCACATGCACAGTTTAGGGAGCAGACAGCACTTCTGCCTTACAGGTGCTCAACATACTTCTTTCACTGGCGGTCCTCAATATTTTGAACAGGTGCAGCACCGAGGCTGGGATTGCACAGAGCCTCATGCACGCGCATTTAAAACCTTTTCGAAGAGGTTGGCACCTGTGTGCCTTTCTAGAGCATAGGGCCAGATGTATGAACACATTTTCCCACAGACACAGAATGGGTAAAACTGCTTGATACATCTGGCCCCCAGTTACGTAGGCTGTGCTGAGGCTGCTCTAAATAACACTGACCTACTAAATTACAGCAATTTTTCAATATGTGGAAAACTAAAGAATCAACACAAACAGCACGTCTCTAAGGGACTTCAGCAGGATTTTTCCGGTGCTGACGTGTAATATCACCTAAGTGAGAATGGTGCCAGATCTCATATTCACACCCATTCTCCTATGTATTCCTCTCAGTGAGCTAAGCACCCACTCTAGAGATCTGTCTTTAAGCTACGCGTCACTCATGCCTTAACGTTACATTGCTCTGTGAGCAATGAAAGCTTGTACAGCTCTGTTGGATCTCTTCGGCAGGAAATGGAAGATTGAAATTATTGCCTTCTACGAGAGAGGGGAGCTTGCTGCAATGTCCCTATTGTGTGAGGCAGTGAAGCTTGCACTAGTGCTGCCCGATTTGTACCTGTTCGGTGATAGACGAAAGCTAGTGCTGCTGTTACCCAAGCGGCACCTGTCCTTTGAAGGAAAATTGCACTGGTTCTACCCAAGGTAAAGCTGTTCTATGAAGAGGGTGTTTCCACTGCTGTTCCGCCATTTCATTAAAAAAAGGATATTTTGAAGGCACTTACATTACCTGTCCAGGGTAGTCGGAAGCTTTAATTGGACCCAAGGCATAACTAGTAGCGGGCCCTAGTACAAAGACCTTGGTTTCAATCACAGCTTTTCTGCTTGACCAAACAGTGTGACCCTGGACAATTACTTTTCTTGCCTCGGCCTCCTTTTTGGAGGTCATCACATTTGAGAGCATCTTGAAATAATTTGATTCAAGATGTACACTGTACAAAAACTTCCCCTATATATAGTTTAACATACCATAATGTTGCTCTGTCTATAACAGTAAAGACCTAGTATAGGAGGCATAAGTCAACTAACTTAACTCTTGGGCCACTAATACAATTGTCTTGAAGGCTGGAGGGGGGCCGGGGGGGGGGGGACACAATGTCTATCCAGGATCTGAAACGCAGTGGCTAATGAGGAAACCTGATTTCAATCCCAACTCCCAAGCTTGAGCAAACAGCGTGAACCTAGAAAATGACTTTTCATTACTGTGTCTCCTTTTCAATGAACTTCACATTTGAGAGCACATTGAAATTGTTCATGATGTATTCTGTACAACAACAACTTCTGTATGGTTTAATGGACCATAATGTTTCTCCATTTATAACAAAAACACAAGGGCGTGTATAGAAGAAACAAGACAAATTGAGACATTATTAAAATTATAAAAGCAGAAAGGGTGTGGTTCACTAATTTTAATGAAGACCATTCAGTGCAGTGGTAAACCTAAGGTGCTAACGTGAAACAACCCAAAATACACTTGCTTATTCAAAAGTTTTGAATAAAGTTACACGACCAGATACCAGTCAGTGATATTCGCAGCAGGGCAGAAAGATCCGGCTGAGCTAAAAGCTGCTCTCCGCCTTCATGGAGCTGCTTTTCAACCCAGGCTTCATCACGGGGAAGGGTCAGCGGAGAATGATGGGACCTGGCCATCACCTCACTTCCACTGCCCGATCAGCAATTGTAGTGAGGTAGGAGATTCTTTTGTGTTTGGGTGCGCAGTTTGCAGTCTCAAGCCCTGTGCACTCCTGCAGCAAGTGTGGCTTGGCAACTTGGGCATGGCCTGTCTCATACGAAAGGCTACGATTGCAGTGACTCGCCAAGTAAAACATGCTGTACGAGCTGACAGCCTCACCAACAGCAGGATGGGAGACCTCTTCAAGGAGTAGGACCTCAGGACATTTGCCCAATTGCCTATCCCCCTTCAGAGGCTGATGAAGATGCCATACGAAGCAGGGATTATTTCACAATATTTGATGCAAGATATCTGTGTTCCTAGGTAAGATGTATGGTCCCATGTGTAGATATTTGAACACTAAAACATGATGATGGAAGGAAAAGTAGGGTCCGTTGCTTGGCCCTCTTGTTTTTAATCCTGCGATAGGGAGACACTAGGTAGTTCACCCACATACAATTTTAATATAGGTCTGCCAATTTAACAAAAAGAGAACATAAACGTGAACAAAGCGACACAACCTCACCCAAACTAGAGAAGCCATAGCCGGCACACTGTACAACCAGTTAATAGCATTACTCGAATGCTTCCCAGTGCAAGATATGAAACCCACTGATGAAGCATATGCTAGGTAGGTGAGCATTCATCTTCCTATGTGAGTACATACATGTAAGGTAATTCCATAAGAGGGTTGACTGCTTCTTGCAGAAGGTTTTACTTCTTGTATGTTTATTGGTTTATCAGGGGCGGCTCTAGGCTCATGGTGGCCCTGGGCAGGGAGCATAGGTAGGGGGCCCCGGAAGAGGGGGTCCGGGCGGGCCGGAGCGCGGAGGCCAGTGAAGAGGGGGGAGGGTCAGGGTGTTTGGAAGTGGAACAGACCCGGAGGCCGCCAAATCCCTGCCAGGGGCCGCCACGTATATCCATCCTCAGAGGATTATTATATTAAGGATATATATTGGCGTGGAGGCCCCTGGGGTTTGGTGGCCCTGTGCAGGTGCACAGCTTGCACGTGCCTAAGGCCGCCCCTGGGTTTATTGAAATCATACAACAGTCCTTTAACACCTCTCACTCACTCTTTAGTGCGTTAGCTACCTGTGTTGCAGCTGTCCTCTATATGTGAGAATAGTGTGAGGATCCTTCTGCTACTGCCACTCATCCTATTCTCCTACTTTGTGTTAGGGAAGTTTGCGCTGCAGCTGCCATATTGTACCATTGTTGTGAAGTTCGGTGTAAAACATTTCACTGCACAGAACAATTGACCCACGTTGTCGATGCTTATTTTAATTCATAATGACTGAAGAGTGAACACTCAGAACATATGTGCGCAGGGTTTACTTTTAGTTTTACAAGCCACAGTTTGGCATTCTAGCCAATAGCACTTTGCATACTGGGGTTTCAGCCCATATTGAAACTGTTACAGGTAAAACTACATGCTTGACAATGCAACATGCTGTTGTCTGAAAAAAAAGTACATGTTGGTATCCTGTGATGTATTGCTAAAGCACAGAGTGGTTAAATGCAAAATAACATATATGTATGTAGTCACACGTTAAAAAGCCCAGTGGGTGAGAGGGCAGACAGACTTTCAGATGCAAATGAAAGCATCTCCTGCAAATGGGTTATTACCACTCCTTTAAAAACGTGCATGCTAAAAGACCTTATTTACCAGAACAGTGCGAGCATCAGCAGTTAGACATGTCTAGAGTCATTGAGAAAGGAAAATTAATGGCCTGTAATCCCTGCTTTTTGAGCCCGTCCTCTGGGCTTGTGCGATTTAGCGGACTGATTTACAACACACTGATGTGCTGTGCACTGAACAAGTGCAGCACACACTGCAGGTGCTGCCCAACAAGTGCTGCCAGTGCTCGCTTTGCTCTCAGGTGCAAAAACCTTGAACTTCACCTTACGGATTAACAGTGGGTTTATTAGCTGACAGCTATCAGGAGATGGTATCATGCCAGATACTCCAAAATCCAATCAGTAACATCAAAGTTATAACATTTTAAAGGTTTAAGTAAATAAAATAGCACCAAAAAGCAGAAAGTGCTAACTGTGTTTACCTGGTCGTGCTAGGCATTGACAGTCATAAATTCAGTCCGACCGCGATGGAGTGCAGGCCGGATATAGGAACCAGGTTACTCCAGCTGAAAAAGTTACCTTCTCAAAGTGCAGCATGCACAGTTCAAGACTTCAGAATTTCAAAGGAAGAGCTCAATTGATGCCAGCCAAGGTTCCGGGATCTGGGAAGGCACCTCTTGGGGACCAGGAACGATCTACAGTAGAGGCCAGCTGGGCTCAGGCAGGTCCAGTTAAGTTCAGTTGCAAGTTCAGGCAGGACCAGTTTTATCAGGTCACCTGGGCAGGTGCAGGGAGACCTCTGGAGCTTGATGTGTGCCTGTAGCTCAGAAAAGGTGGTCAGCCATCTGACCCTTGGAGTCACTCTGGTTGTCCTACGTTCAAGGAGATGACCCTCTCTCCTTCAAGAAGAAGAGAGGCTTCACATAGCAGGGCAGTCCTTTGAGAAGCCAGGCAGGCCTCAGGCAGCAGGGCAGTTCTCTGAAGTATAAGGCAGTACTTCTGCAGTCTTTAGTGCACTGAAGAGTGGGTCTGAGGGTCCACTATGTATTACTGGTGCCAGCTGTGAAGTGTAACAAACTTCTGCAGCCCCCCCACCCCTCACACACACAGATGGGTCTCAAATTACCTACCTCCCTGCCCAGGTTTGTCACCCCAAGATGTCTGGGGTGAAAAAAGCCTGGTGTAAAGTTCTGTGTGTGCTGAGGCAGCTCCTTTCAAATATTTATTGGGTAGGGAATGGCTTCGCCCCTCCAAATCTGTCAGTATGGCCCTTTCCCAGCTACACCCAGGTCTTATTGTTCATTGTCTAGACATAATAAGCAAGCCTAATAGGGGAGCAATTAACAGGCCCTGGCAGCTGAAACTCCTAGAAGGCATCAGAATTTAGGGCAGGGAAATGTCAACTTTCTAAAAGTGGCATTTCCATAATTGTAATCTAAAATCAGTCTTTACTATTAAAGAGAATTTTAAATTACAATTAATTTGAGTGCAAACAGGACATTTCCACCTGATCGAAATCACATAGCACATATTATCTATAATAAGGTAACCCAATAAGGGTGAAGTAGACCTTACAGTTGTGAAAAATGAATTTAGGAGTTTTTCACTACCAGGACATGCAAAACTTAAAAACACATTTCGTACTTTTTAAATACAATGCGCCCTGCCCTGTAAGCAGTTTAAAGCCTACTTCAACAATAGCTTAAATGTATTAAAAGGGAAGGTTCAGGACTGACAAAAGGTTTATTTTAACAAGACAAATTTGATTTGATTGTTGCATTTATAAAGCGCGGGCTGTCACTCCGCAAGGAGCATCCTTGCGCTGGTTGGGAGAAGAAGGTTTATTTTAACAAGACGAATTTGATTTGATTGTTGCATTTATAAAGCGCAGGCTGTCACTCCGTAAGGAGCATCCTGGCGCTGGTTGGGAGAAGAAGGTTTATTTTAACAAGACAAATTTGATTTGATTGTTGCATTTATAAAGCGCGGGCTGTCACTCTGGCAAGGAGCATCCTGGCGCTGGTTGGGAGAAGAGAGAGAAGGAGCCGCAGAGACCCTATTTGAGGGATAGGCAGAATTAGTCTGAAGATCCGAAGATCCAGGTTTTGAGTGCCTTCCTAAACTGTGTCTGTTTTCAACAACCTCATGTGTGTTGGCAAGAGGTTCCAGGCTTTGGTTCCTAATGCAGCTACTGTTTTTCCTCCCTTGGTCTTGTACCTAAAGCAGGGGTATTTGAGGAGGTTTGATGATGAGGATCTGAGAGTCCTAGTTGTGGTGTATGGGGTGAATCTGGCTGAGAGGTACATGGGCCAGGGTTTGGCGATGCTCTGAAAATGATTAAGAGTATCTTAAATAGGTTTCTCTTATGTAGTGGAAGCCAATAGAGGGTTTTGAGTGCTGCGGATGCGGAGGACCTACATGGTAATTTCAGGACTAAGTGGGCCACAGCGTGTTGTACCACTTGTAGTCTTTTTAGTGTTTATTTGCTCCTGCTAGGAGGCTGTTGCAGTAGTTCAGTCGCAAGAGAATCCGTGCCACTGCCATTCTTGCGGTAAGGGGGATGAAGTCAAAGAATTTTGTTTAATGACTTGTTAAGGTTAATGCAGGTCCCTGCCACTGTCAATATATGTGGTCGGAAGGAGAGAGCGGTGTCAAATTGCACTCCTAGGTTTTTGGCTACCTTGACAGTAGTGGGAGGTGGTGCCGTTCCTTTCGGTCACCAAGCACTTGGCTGGAAGGGATTTTCTTTTCCTATCAGAAGGATCTCGGTTTTGTCTGTATTGCACCTGAGGTCGTTGTCCTTTATCCACTGGATGACCTCAGTTTGAAATGGAGTTCAGCGTTGGTGCAGTCTTTGTCCAGGGATAGAATCAATTGTGTATCATCTGCGTAGGACGTTACTTCAATCTCAAAAGGAGATATCAGGGAAATGAGAGTGGCCATGTATATGTTGAACAGCAGTGGGCTGAGGGATGAGCAGAGATGAAGGTTCCGAGGGCCACTGCTTGCCCTCGATTGGTGAGAAAGGACTCAATCCAAGCTAGAACAGTATTGGAGATGCCACTGGATTTGAGTCTAGCAAGGAGAATATTGTGTGAGATGGTATCAAAAGCAGCAGAAATGTCGAGCAAAATCAACAGGCCTTCTGCTTTTGTCTACTATAGTTTTTAGTGTGTCCGATATTTCCAGGAGTGCAGATTCTGTGGAATGCTTGGGGCAGAAGCCTGATTCCCAAGGGTGGAGGATCCTGGCAGTTTCAAGGAACTTAGTTAGTTCTTTGTGGACTAGTCTTTCCGTGATGTTGCCCAGTATCGGGAGGAGTGATATAGGGCGGAGATTGGAGATACTGGCTGAGTCTACATTTTGCTTTTTTTCAAAGGATTCACTATGGCTAGCTTCCATTCGCCTCGAACTGTGCCTGAGAGTGGGGAGGAATTGACTATCTGGTTGATTACTGGGTTGACAATGTCTGTGATTTGGTGAAGAATCATGGGGGGGAGGGGGGCAGGCATCTAATGGAGAACCTGATTTACAGGCAACAATTGCAGCCCGTGTCTGCTCAAGCAAGACTGATTCGAATGTTTGGAGTGAGTTATCAGTGCTTGTCGGGTCGGGCTCCAAATCCCAGTCACAATTTTGTGTGGGGGACGTTACAAATTATTTATGCAATGCTTTGAGGTCGGTGAAAAACTTTATGATTGAGAATATTTTTTTTTTGGTCTTGGTTGGCTTCAAGTATTTTGTTGGAGTAATACTCTTTTTTCACTAATTTAATGTTGAGTATGGTAGTGTCTCCTGCTTGTTTTGAATGCATTTGGATCTGCTGCATCGTAGACTTGGCAGTTTAGAACTGCATACAGGCTGCAATGGTGGCAGAGGCATGTTTTAAAGGACCACTTAAAGGAGTGGCACAATAAGTGCTGCAGGCCCAGTAGTAACATTTAATTTACAGACCCTGGGTACATATAGTAACACTGCACTAGGGACACACAAGTAAATTAAATGTGCCAACTGAGTGTAACCTGTGGAGCAAGGGCAAAGCCTTGTCATAAATAAATCTTCGGTTGAATAGTCATCGGCGCAACAAGTGCTAAACAAAGGAACATCTTTTGTTCCCGTTTACCATCCAAACGCTCTAGAACTTGAAGTTTCACTTTTAAAATTATAAAAAGTTTAAAATTAAAACATTTCTTTACAAATGTGGTCCCGAAATTGGAGACTTCAGAACTTCTCAGCAGCAATCAAGAATCAAAGTTGCGGGCATTTAAACCCAAAAACATGTTTATGGCACCTGTATCACATAAACTTTTGGATTCCTTCAAAACATTGATTTGGAATGACTTCACCAAACTCAACCTTCGACCAATGGTTCAAAAAAACTTGAAAAAGTATGAGGTTGGAATTATCCAAGAAGTCGCAACAGTCGACAGACTTATTTTCCAGATGGATGACCAGGGCGGTGCCCTGGTTATTATGGACAGAAGTTTTTATGAACAAAAAGTGTTGCAACATCTACAAGATACAACAACTTGCTAACTTAATGCAATCAAGATCCAACCCTTACAATCATGTATACCCTGCAACAAATTCTTGAGCATGCCGGACAAATGTCATGGATTACTACAAACATACGTGGTTTTCTCACCGTTATGCATCCAAGAAGACCAAAGTTATACATGCTTCCGAAAGTACACAAAGATCTTCAAGACCCGCCGATTCGACCAATAGTATCAGGTTGTGATTCTATCTTTACGCCAGCTGGTCAATTTGTAGATCATTTTTACAGAAATTTGTGCAAGCTTGGAGGAGCTATGTGAAAGATACCACACATTTTTTAAATCTACTTCAAGAAATAAATGATCAATGCTCTTCTACCTGGATTCTATGTACAATAGATGTTACTTCATTATATACTTCAATACCATTGAAGGAAGGCATAGAGGCGTGCAAATGGGCCCTATTACAACTACCAGACATTGGCGTGAATAAAGTTTTCATATTGGAATTGCTGACATTTTGCTTACAATACAGCTACCTGCAATGGAAGGAAGATTTTTATTTACAAACCAGAGGAACCTCAATGGGTTTTTTCAGGGGCTCCATCCTATGCAATACATTTATATCTAAGTTTGAGTTCGATTATATTTTTTCCGATTAAGTACGGAGTTCCAATCTGGCGTTTTAAGTCAGATTTATTGATGATATTTTCTTTATCTGGAAGAGTTCTAGAGAATTTTTGGAATCACAAATCAATGAGCTCAATTAAAAAATGCACGGATCAAGTTCACACACAATATCAGTGAAGACAGCCTTTCATTCCTTGATGTATTAATTATCAAAAAGAACAATGAATTTCAATCAGTGTATACAAAACCTACGGATAGAAATAACTTATTGTTTTTTCCAGTTTTCACTCTCCATCGTTGCTATAAAATTTACCTTGTTGCCAGATGTTACGGGTCAAGAGAATAACATCAGCGGCAGAAAAGTTGGAAACGCCTTTAGTTGAACAAAGTGAGAAGTTCATGAAGCGAGGATAACCTCAAATCACTTTGGATCAAGCAATCAAAAAAACACGGTCAAAGGAACGCACTGAATTACTTACTACGAGATTGAAAACGAGCCAAAATCGCCATGTTTTTCTATCCAAGTTTTCAACTAAATCAACCATAATCATAAAAATCATCAGGTCAAGGTGGGAATTGCTGAAACATGAGCCAGATTTCAAAGGCTTATTTGCAGAAGAACCTTTGTTTGCATACACTTGCAGCAAAAACATTAAGAAAATGTTGTCTTCAAAAAACGAAGTAGAGCAGAAACAATTCACAGGGATGCGTAAATTCTATAACTGCGTCAACTGTAATAACGTGATTGCAGGTAACATTATCAACCATCCACACAAAGGAAAACCTATAACACTTGGATACAATGGAGATTGCAACACCAGTAATGTTATTTATTCCATCAAATGTACGTGCGGGCTCCTCTATGTAGGTAAAATTTCCCACAAGATTAAAGTTCGGGTTGCCAAACATAAGAGTACTATACGCACAAAAAGCACAAAATCACATCTTGTGACACTGGATAGAACATAAACACACTAACACATAGTTAAGATTTATGATTCTTGAAACACTAGCACTAAAACCAGGTAGGGATAATGCCAGGGTGTTAGCACAAAGAGAAGTGTAGTGGACAAAATTTCTACAGACGTTGATGCTGGGCGGGCTCAATGATACAATTGAAAAGCAGTGTTTTTTATAACCTTCATGAAGATTGTGAATATACAATTCCTGTGGCAATCATTTATTTTCACGTGGGTTCTGGTGACGGTTCATCACAATGATAGCAGCATTCTCATTCAGTAACACAATCAGTTTATATTATCACTTTTATTTTCTGATCCAGTCTCATTTCTTGACTCTTTTTGATAGTCAGTTTTTATAGCAGTCCAGTGAGTTTCCAGCCAATTCTCATTTCGAGTGACATCAAGCATCATGCACAATGTTCCAGACTAAGTATTTCAATGTATTCAGCACTCCGGTGCAGTGGCACACTCTAAAGATGGTGCCCAACGTAGGTTCTATTGTGCATGGTTTTTGAATTTTGGAGTAGTGTCCTACAGGTGCCTACATATTTCAGTAAGTTACAGTTTAGGCTTCTATAATTGATTAGACGGCATAGATAATGGTGGTGTATATTCATGGCACGGTTTCTTCACTCAACAGTTGTGTCATCCTCTGACTAACGTTGGAACTCAGTACTCGAGTTCTCATTTTGCCTAAAGCCACAAAGTAAGTCATGAACGAAGGTTTTCCGTTAGCTTGTCACCAGACTACACAAACTGTGAACGGTTCATGAATTACGGGTCCACGCGCATGAGCTAATATTCATTAAAGTATAAACGTGGCAAGTCACGATTTCATTTTCAACATCCAATAAAGTTTCAGAACTAACAATCACTGTTTAGGAATGTTTGGCATTTTCACCAATTCACTTTATTTCTTTTAGTATTGCCTTGGGAACCATGCATATAGGAATTCTTTTTAATCCCTGGTCGTGTGAGACGATGTATCTCTGTTGCTTTGACACAAAACTATCATAAAACAAATGAGTTCTCATTGATGTTTTTTTATTTTTAACAGTGGCCCCTGAAGAAGGGATCAGTGTAATCCCTAATGCATTGGGCACAGCTGTATTATTAAGGATTATTGATGCAATGTTCATTTGTTGTTCGTGTTTATGATTTTGTACAACATTCAAGTCACGTAATTGAAGTTTTTGATGTAAAGCACAGATATTCTTGAGTTCAGTTGAATAACAAAAGTATATAAGAAGAACAATTACGAAGTTTGAGACAAATGCTGTGGTTTAATTTACATGATCTATATTGGTGTTCTTTAGCAAAACATTGTGAAATTTAAATACATTATTTTATGCTATGCATCCAGTACACTGGTGGTATTCCACCAGAAGTTTTGATTAGTTATTAGGTTGGCTGCCTTGACACTGGGTTGCACGCATTCTTTTGTTAAACTTGATCATGGTGATCACTTTTACAGATAAAAAAGTGGGTGTGCGCTGACTTTGCATTATTTCCCAACTGAGTGTAAGCCAGTTTTTACCATGTTTTAAGGAGTGAGCACAAATATTTTAGCACTGGTTAGCAGTGGTAAAGTGCACAGAATCTAAAAGTCAACAAAAAGGTTTTTGAAAACAGGAGGGGTGAAGGCAAAACGTTTGGGAGTGACCCTGTAGAGAGTGCCAAATCCCAACAGACAGACTTTAAAATTTGAGCTACTGCAACATCCACCAAACCCCAGTATTGATTGTCTCTAGCCACCTGCAGGACTATCCCCGTCAGGATTTTCACTGCCATACGACAACTATTAAAGGTAATTCCACCAAAAGTAGTTTAGTTGGTACCACTTAGTGAGACAAGCTTCCCCATGGATATATAGGGGTTTGAATGGTACTCTCTGAAATAACTTCACTGCCTGCCAGTAGAAAAAAACCTGGGTGCCAGGTTTTGCAATCTCAGCGGCTTTGGATTTTTCGTTTGGGTAACAAATGTATGGGGATATTGTAGTATATTAAGGACACAAGGAAAATTGAACTCATTAACTCCAAGCATAGTTGGATTGGCAAGGTACGTAAATAGCCAGGGCAGGTGCAGCTGCTTATTAATTCCATAAACACCACTTTGCCTAGTACAACTATAGGCTGAACATGATGGTTGGGGGTCTCATTTTCTGCTCAGGATATAAGGAAACATCCAGGAAACATACCCATGCGTAACAGAGTGGGAATCAGTCCGCTACTGTGAAAATACTAGCAGTTGTCCCTACATTCTGGCTGAGGATTCTAGGTTTCGTACAGAAGTCCATGTTCAAGCACAAACAAAACAAAAATCAGGCTGGTGTTGGCACATTCTGTACAAACCTGTTCATCTCATATTTTAAATTAATATTTACTGAATAACCAACAAATTCACTTTGCTGGGAGGAGGAAGAAAGACAGACAGTATAATTAATGTTTTTGTTGTGCCCAGACCTGGCAAGAGATTTCATATTGAGAAATCCATTTGCCAAGAGGTTTTGATTTTAGCTTGCAAGCTAATTAAGACTTCACGATCATGAATAATTATGAAACAAATGAAAATATCATAATTTATATTGTTAAATAGAAATCAGACGTGAATTAATTGTTACTCAAAACTTCCCAAACAAAGTACTGATGTGTGGGTGCAAGCAGGTGTAATGTCCAAATGTCTGTGCTTGTCTGGTCTTCAAGTCTGCACATTCAGCACCATGGTCCACAAGTAGGGGTGGGCGGAATGTTTCATTTTGTCCACAGAATTGGCAGAATTTGGCAACCCTGCATTACTCTTGTAATAAGGAGCTTTGGGCGAATTTCCCGAATCGTTGCACAGCTGAATGTTTTCCCACGAGGCTTCAGAAACGCAAAAGCAAGCGAGATTTGGCGCCCCCTAATGCCATTTTCCAACTCGAGCAGTCAGAGACAGAGGGATGCCATCCGAGTAGATTGGCTACAGCTCGAGCAGATTTTCTACTTCAGATGCAATAAAATCAACTTGAATGGCAGCGCACTCTAACCACTGCCTTTTGCGCTAATTTTTTTCTGCTGTTTATGCTACTACGGCTAAATTGTAGCGTGAATAGACCGACATGCATATTTTCTATCTGTCGGTGTAACTCCACAGAGCTTTTACGGAACACCCTTCAAATTCCGCAGAGTGAAACTCTGTGAGTCTGTCCATCCCTATCCACAAGTTGGGGTCGGCAATGCCAATAATCACGTGGTACAGCACAATAACTTACACCGCAAAACTACTAACTTCAAAACTCCTTTGAAGCAAAGAGTCACATGCAGGCTTCGAGGTATTTGGTGGGTTGAAGGGACGTTGGACGCGAGACTGAAAAACTAACGCTAAAGAGAGAAGCTGATTGAGGGCCTGGGCTCCTGACACTCAAGGAGGTTATTCAGAGAATCCAAGAGCATCATGGGAGACAACGGTTACTTTGTAAATACACATCAACCAAACAAATGGCAACCAATAAGTTTACCCGATGTACTTATGAACAGGTTGTTCAATGTGGATTCTAGGATAAAAAAACACTTGTTTCAGTGGTTGGACCTTCTCGTAGACAGCAGCATCACAAGAATTTCAAAGGGTTCGCAACATAGCGTACTTAATTAAATGTGTCCCACTGTCTTAGTTTTACCTATGATTTATTGTAAAAGTACTCATATTCAATGCAAATTAATTTCCCGCGAATACAGTAAGACAAGTTATTAACCTGGCTGCTTAACTGGCACTGAATTATTATCTAGAGGATTATAAACATTTTGAAAACGTCTCTCCTGAAGTAAAAATCCCCTTTTCAGGCTCAGTTAATTCTCGATGCAGTAAAGCATGTACTGCTTCACATCTAATAGACTGGGGCTCCTCGGGACACAAGGAGTGCTTTGCTTTTTCTTTTATCAACTGTACTGGCTGATATTGTTCTTCAGTGACAAGAGTCCCTCCTAAATCTTTAACCCCTACAAAAAAGACCCAATTCCAGGTTAATGGATATAAAAAGCATCTATTTCTTTAAATTTTTCACTCGCAAGTTAACTCTCGTATTGCTCTTCCTGCGTACACACTTTCATCTCTTCAATTTATTTTGATTTTTAGACTACTTAGCAATGTTTCTTTTACTGTGCTCATCTCACTCCGCCTCACTGCTGCTCGCTTTCTCCATGAGGTCTTTAAATGCATCCGTGGTCTGGCCAGCCCGTGACTCTCCTCTCACAACCAGCTTCTTTTTGCTGCTTGGGTCTTCGGCCAGGTAAGTCTTGTTCACCCTCCCAGCTTACTGTATTTTCGCCTGTAGCTGTACAAGCCATGTTACTCGTTGTCATTGGTGGTCTTCGTCACTTACACATTCTGCAATTCTTTCTTTTTTTTAAATAATAAATCTACTTTCTGCAATTCTTAAAACCAAAACATACATATCATCAATACAACCTTCTCTTGCAATGTCCAATCATTATGAGCATTGATGTTCGGTACCATTTCTATGGTATAATTTGTTTTTTCTAGTCTGTTTTTATGCACAATACTTAGTCCCAAGTGCTCCACAAATTAAAGTAATATCACAGCCAAAGGACTCCATTAAATACACTTGAATTCTTATCATTTGCACACACTCCAATATATATATATTTTTTAATATTTTTATTGGCATTTTCTTAATTGCTATATGAAAACATTCTTCAGTAGCAAAACATATTGACATATTCAAATAACAGTGGTGGACATTCAGTTGGTCGCATTATATACCAGTACATCCTCAGGAGGCCCCTCCACCTCCTCCATCTGCCTACCCACCCTAGGAGATTATTGTGAGACAGAGACTGTGAGTCCATAGTATTCCCGCCATGGCTTCCATATTTTCCAAAACGTTTTGGGGCAGCCCCGTGCTTTATAAGTCGTCTTTTCCCCCAGCATATACATGTCCATACTCTTTTCCATTCCACCAGGGATGGAATCGTCTCCGGCACACACTCCAATATTAAATGCAAATTCCGCGCGTATTAGGTGCACACAAAAGAAATGGGAGTAATGTCTTTTTTGTCTTTTCTTGCTGGATTAAAAACAGAAAAGACAAAAAAGACATTACTCCTATTTCTTTTGTGTGCAACTAAAATGAGCGGAATTTGAATTTAATATTGGAGCATAGGCAAAGGATAAGAATTCATAACTTGATTGGCCTTGGCGTCCAACGTTTGGAGGGTCTAAGGTGTTTTCAGTCACCAATTGCACCGCATTGATAAACAGGAAGTGAACACGGACGCTAACTCAGTAGGTGCCAAGTCTCCTAGTCAATGACACCCCCCTAGCGCTAATATTAAATACACTTGTTCAACTGACGACGGGTGGTTTGACGGCTGTGACATCTACTCAGGTCAAAGCTCTGATAATCTCAGGTCTATGGCCCTGCAAAGATCAATCCTGCTCAATCATCCAGGCAACAGGCAAGAACTCTGCCAATTAGCAAGACTAGTCAAAATCATTCAATATTGGTACCTTAGGAGATGGGCTGAGAAACAGCGATTACCTGTGAGCTCCTGCGTGGACACCACAGATCCTAAGGCTTCCAGTTTCTCTGGAATAGGGTTGCCTTCCTCCAGCACCATGACGAGCTTTCGCAGTTTCTCGCATTCATCTTGCAGCAGCTGATGCTCCTCTTGGCGACGCTGCTGGGCACTGCTTGCTGGATTCATAGTTAGATGTAGCACTTTATACTGACTGGTGTCAAAATTGCCCTATTGAGGAAGTTCCACATTTTCATTACAGAAGGCAGCAGTAACATCAACACTGAAATTGAAACACTTCAACAACTAACAAGACTTCAAGAAAAAACAAAAAATATAGACACTTTTTGCAGCATTCCTAACAATATCAAACAGATGCGAAGTACAATCCCAATACTGGGCTTGGCCACTCTCTATTGAGATCCGAGAGATCATCACAGGTTTAGCCAAGTAGGACACGACGAAACTAGAGAAACACAAACCTGCTTTGACGACATTGATAAAAGTAGGATATTCAATACTTTGCAGTTAAATGAAGAATTGAAAGAGCTAGAAAAAGATTGGAGGGGTGGGTGGTTTAAGAACATCTCTACATGAATGCCACACACACAATGTTCTACAAAACAGAACCTCGATTAGCTAGTCTGCATGTTCCCATTTTTCAATATATAAACATTAGATGGAGGATTCTTTTGCCTTGAAGCCCGACTCTATTTGCAAATGCTATCTTCTGATTGAAATTTAAACTCCAGGCGACAGAGACCGATGTTAGAAATGTAAATGATTGAATTATGGATTGTGCACATGAATCGTACAAGACACTCCGGATGTAAGACCGCTAGAGCTGCTGCTAATGCCCAGAATTGCCAGAAGTGGGATCAGAGCCCCAGACCCAACCCTGAATAACTTCGATCCTGGGTACAAAAATTCCATGACCATTTTTATCTCAAGGTATTAGATTTGCATTATGACTGCCAAAAACGCACATACATCTGTATGAATGTGTGCTCTTAGAAGAGTAATATCGGTCTTATGTGGGCAGTGAAGACATAATAATAGAGTGTAGCTCTCGTTTCCTGTTGTTAATGGGAGCTACAAGGCTGACAACGGAAGTGCAGGCATGAATGCAATGAGGTGCCCAACATTCCTTCCTTACCACTGGATGCCTCCCTAACAGCTATTGAGGCAAAGGCAGTGCATGGGGTAGAGGCAGGACAAAGACTGATCAAGTAGATTATGAGTGACACATATCTGGTCTCTACTCCCACCTTACAACAAGCATTGGGGAAGCCAATGGGCCTCGCCTATGCAACAGCTATTGCCTTAGCCAATCTGTTTTTAGCCATGTTGTAGACTAGCGTTGCTGCTGTTCAGCATGGCTAAAAGTTAGTGGCGTAAAGAAGAGTGGAGTGTCAAAGTGGAGTTTCCTGGAGTGGAATGTTATGGGAGTGGTAGGGAGTCGTGGAGTGGCGTAGAGAGTCGTGGAGTGGCGTAGAGAGTCGTGCAGTGGCATAGAGTAGTGGCATAGAGAGGAGGGGCATAGAGACTCACAGAGGGGCACAGAGTCGTGGGGTGGCGTAGGGTACAGCAGAGTGCTATACAGTAGAGTTGAGTGTCATGGAGGGGCGTACAGTGTTGTGGACTGTTGTGGAAGGAGAAGAGTGGCGTAAAGTTGAAGGGAGTGGAGTAGTGTCGTAGAATTGAGTGGAATAGAGTGGAGTGGTGTGTCAGAGTGGAATAGCATAATGTGTGTGGAGTGGTGTAGAGGGTGTTGCCTAGAGCAGAGTAGATTGTTGTAGAGTGGAGTAGCATAGAGTGGAGCATTGTAGTAGAGTGGGATGTCGTAGATTAGCATAGTGTGTTGTAGAATAGAATTTAGAAGAGTGGCATGGAGTATCATAAAAGGAGTTGTGTAGACGGTCATAGAGTGGAGCAGTGTACAGAGTATAGTGGAGTGTAGTTTCGTAGAGCAGAGTGCTGTATAGCTGCCTAGAATGAAGTGGCGTATAGTACAGTGGTGTAGAGTAGATTGGCATAGATTGCATTGGTTTTGAATAAAGTGGCGTAGCGTGCATTGGTGTAGAGAGCAGAGACAAAGGCGAGGGGTACAGCATACAGTGCAGTGGCATAGTGTGGAGTGGCACAAGATGGAGTAGATCGGTGTAGGGTGCAGCAACATACAGTGGTTGCAGTCACATACAAAAAGTGGTCAGTGGAGGAGGTACACGCGGGGGCGAGTGGGTACGCGGGGAGTTTAATAATAAATAAAAAAATGGAAAACTTACAAGAAGCTGCCGACTGCCTCCCGCGTCACGCCTCTTTGGTCTTACTGGTTCCAGAAGCGCTATGCTGTGCGGGGATTGGCCTGAGCCAGCCGTAACTTTGAGGCATTGAGGTCGAGGTAGTCTCGAAGGGGAGGGAGTAGAACCTTCGGATTATCTGAAGAACCAACCTGTCCGATGTGATGTTTTGTTAGTGGTAGAGTTGACGGCTTATCCTGCCACCAACTGGCAGCCCATGATCTTGAAGGGCGAGACTAGGAAGGTTTAGAGGCAGCAGGGGAGGAGTGGACTGACCTGACCTCTGGGCGCCTAACCCATGAGGTCAAAAGGAGCTGAGCCCACGGCTGTGCAGA
This sequence comes from Lissotriton helveticus, assembly GCF_964261635.1. Lineage (NCBI taxonomy): Eukaryota > Metazoa > Chordata > Amphibia > Caudata > Salamandridae > Lissotriton > Lissotriton helveticus. The sequence continues at coordinate 148,591,979 of NC_136071.1, forward strand.
GGTTGCTGAACTTGAGCGGTCTTGAGGCTGGGATATGGTTTGCGCGGCTGAAAGCGCCTTCTGTGGCCACAAAAGTGGAGAAAGGCAGACTGGGACGGGTGGCCATTGAGAGACCCAAGGACTTGGCCATAGCCTGTGAATCCTTCAAGCACTCCTGGGCCATGTCTGCCTTGTCGCTGAAGAGACGGGTGCCATCAAAGGGTATGTCTATGAGGGAAGCTTGGACATCCCCAGTAAAGCCAGAGGTTCTCAGCCAGCTCTGCCCAGCGATTTAGTCTTATCAAGCTCACAACCAATCGTGAACTTTGGCGCATCTCTCCCATCTGATACTGCTTGGTGGATAATGGCAGCACTTGTGCAACCCTTTCCCACACTTTCACCAACAACAATGCAAGACTGGTGGAAGAAAAATAATTTCTTGCTCCAACTATCCAGCCTCTTGGATTCCCTGTCCGGGGGTGCAGAAGAGAACGCATCATATGAGGTAGAGGCTTGGACCACCAAGCTCTCTGGGTAGGGTGGTTGGAGAGCTATTTTGGGTCATCCGGTGAGGAGTGATGGCAGTGGGCGTTTGTCCTATTCACAGGAGTCCCTGTGCTGGCCTTGGACCAGGTTCCCAGAAGAACATCAGTCAAAGCCTTGTTAAATGGCAGGACGGGTTCAGAGGAGGAGACACCCGGCTGCAGGACCTCTGTCAAGATGTTCGTCATGACTTTCATTGAAGGAACCTGAAGGTCAATGACCTCGGCTGCCCTTACCACCACAGCACATGAACCTCCCTCCTCCGTAGCCATGGTAAGGGGGAGAAAGTAGGCCAGAATCTGGAGAGGCATCCAGTCCACTGGCCTCACCCAACTACCCATACCAGTTCATTCAGTGGTCAGGGTGGTCTTGTAAAGTATCCATCAACCTCTCCCAATCTTCCTCCATTCCAAGCCTTCAAAATAAGGCTGAGGAACCAACCTAGGACACACAGGTCTGGTCGGCGTCGGTAGGCACTGATCCAGCTCCAGGTCGCTGGGAATAAGAATGAGGCTGGCACCAGGAATCTCGGCGCTGGGGATAGTCGCAATGGCACGACCGGCGCTGGTCCTGATCCACTTCCAGATCCATTGGGCATCAGCACCGGGGCCTGAGCTGCTGGTGCAGAACCCGATGGAGCACCCTCTGAGCCTCCGGGGACAAAGGCGTGCTGGGATGGTCAGGTCGCCAATATAAGGCACATGGCATCATAAAAATATTTAAGCTGGGCAGGGGTCGCTCCAGCTCCTGGCATTGCAGGGAAGCATGGAGCCGACCCGGGTGCAGGTTCTGCAGAACGAGACCTAGAGCACGGAGGCTCCTTCGTCACGTCTGACGACTTCGATTTCTTGTATTTCTTATGCCTCTTACCTGACCGACCCAATGACTTCAAGTGGGAGGACGAGGACTTAGGTCTGGCGTATTGGTGCCGGAACCTTCTTCTCGACTGGGACTGAGAACGAGACCTCCAGGGTGAACGGTCCAGTGCTGAGCACTGGACCACAAGGAGCTTTAGGGACCACACCAGGTCCCAGAGACAAATCAAGTGTGGATCAGTCACCGACATGGCTAGATAGCAGACCCACATGGTTTGAATACAGAAGTTTTCTTCAACATGTTGAAAAACCTACACATCAAAAATCGTCAATAAAAATGACAAAAAAAAGCCTGTCAAAAAGTGATGGAGGGTAGCTCTCTTCACGGATCTGTTCTAGTTGCTGGGGAAAGAAAAGAACTGACATCAGCACACCAAGGTGGCACCTATATAGGTGATGCAGGGATCACTTTTGGTGTAGCTAATGTCACGCGGAGCCGATCAAGGCCCCCTATTGGCACAGAAGGGTGATACCAAAGAAATTCAAAGGTTTTAAAAAAAAAAAAAGTTTTAAACAGAGCTTTATTCATCCGTATAACATTTTACACAGCTTGTTGCCACAACCCAGGGGCCGGCTGCGAACACATCTGTTGTATACCCTCATAGAGCTGGTTGACACAGCCATTCAGCCGACATCCCGGGGGTCCGGCGGCACATGATCAAGAAAATATGCATAAGCAACAGGTTTGTCATTTGCCCCACCCTCATCCCGTATGTAGAGACTGGATGACCGTAGCGCTTCACGTATTCGCCGCACTGGGCTCCAAGTCGACACATCATGGAAGGCCTACTCTGTGTATCCCATTTTAACTTCCCAATAAACTAAACCCCCAACAGTCCCACTCCCCCTCCTTACCCATCCCGCCCTCTGTTTGTGTACACCTGCTCTACTCTACACCCACCCGTGCGCCCCTATAGAAGTGACCTAATTCTCAGGTACCATGACAGCGACGTTTAAGTGCGCCTGAGCCTCCCCCTCCTCCATACAAGCCTTCCCTTCCACATCCCGCACTCGCAGATATTCCTGATATAGACCCCAAAAATGTTTAGAGCGGCTCACAGGGGGAAGGAAGTGCGCTATAGCACTCCGTTTGTGTGCAGCAGTATAGCATGTCGTGCGCCCATCTTTTCATGGTAGGGAGTGGCCCTCTCATCCAACACATTGCAATTACGCGTTTGGCCATCAGCATGCCCATATCTGTCAGTCGTCGCAGGGCCTTCGGGGAGGCCCCTGGAGTGGCCCAGAAGTGCCAAAGCCGGATCAGGCGACAAGTCAGTAGCTAAGACCAAACTCATTTCGGCAAACACACCGTCCCAAAACTTGCGGATTCCGGGGCACCACCAAGCAAGATGCATAAAGTCTGCAAGCGGTGCGCGGCACCTATCGCAAGCAGCCGACTGTCTAAGGCCTCACCTATGCAGCCTCTCCGATGTATAATACACTTGTTGTAGATATTTAAAATGAATCAGCCTATGTCTGCCGTTTAGCGATATTTTCCTGGTACTTGAACAGCAGTATGCCCACATACCATCATCTATTGTGATCTGAATATCTCTCTGCCAGTCCATCTTTGCTTTCGAGAGCGCCTGCTCCCCTTGCCCTCTGTCCATTCTATATAGATTTGCCACCAGTCTCCTGGGGGAAGATGTTTTAATAACATATGTAAGCTCCGGGATCTCCTGTGGCTCCGCTAAGTCCGGGCCTAAGAGGTCCAACAAGGCACTGCGGACTCTGTGATATTGAAATCGGAGTAGAAGTGAGGCCCCTTCCAGGGTCGACACGGCTTGGTCACATGTTTTCACTGCGTCCTCAAGAAACAAGGCTCCTGTAGTGTGCCCATTGTGCGGAGTGCCCGTACCACTCCTCTCTCCGCTATGGGAGACAGCCATAATGCCCATTCAATAGGCATTAGGGCTGAATACAGCAATGCTCCATCGCGAGCCCGCAGCAGTGCATGCCAAGCATGATTGGTGGTCGTGATCCAGTCCAATATGCCAACTCTGCGGTCCATCGGCTGGAAGATCATGGCAGGAAGCGGTAGGGGGTCCGCAAACAAGCGTTCCATTCTGACATGAGGTATCGCCTCATGCCGTGGATCCACGTGTGCAAGTGTGCGGCCTGAGCCACTCTATAGTATCGTTCCATGTCTGGGGCGCAGAGTCCCCCTAGGTCGTAAGGGAGCATGAGAGTCGTCCATTTCACCCTGGGCTGTTTGCCACCCCAGGCCAATTTGATCAGCAGTTGCGCCAGATTTTTAAAGAAAGCCTTCGAGAGCACTATCGGCAGATTGTTAAATAGGAATAGCAATCTAGAAAGTATCACCATTTTCATGATGGCTACTCTACCCATCAAGGACAACGGCAGTTTACACCACACCTCTACTTCATCTTCCAGTTTGCTGTACAAAGCACCATAGTTTTCGCGTATGAGGGTTTCCGAGTCAGTATGCAGCATAACACCAAGATATCTGACTGATTCAGTCGTCCATTGTAATGGGTATTCCATGTCGAATTGTGTCGTGTTCGGAGTCAGTGGAAACGCCACAGACTTTGCCCAATTTATCTTGAGACCTGAGAGGGCCCCGAAGCGCACCACTTCCCTCAGCACCGTCGGGAGGTTAATGTCCGGGTTTCGGACGTATAGCAATGTGTCATCCGCGTATGTTGATATGACTATTTTGTACGTTGGGAAGCTAATCCCCTCGTGACTATGATACACCCTAAAGGCGCAAGGTAGTGGTTCAGCCACCAGCGCATATAGTAGTGGCGATAGCGGGCAGCCTTGTCTGGTGCCTCTGCTAATCGAAAAGGAGTCAGATACTCGATCTCCTATGCGGAGTCGAGCCGTGGGGTGGTGGTACAGCGCCCCTATCATTTGCAAGAATGGCTCGCCCAGCCCCATTCTCCGCAAGACTCGTACCATGAAAGGCCATTCCACTGAGTCAAAGGCCTTTTCCATGTCGAGGAAGATGGCTATTGCTTTTACATCCTGCCGGACATGCTGCATAGTGCCCAGTACCGTCCTAATGTTATAGGTGAGATTCCTGCCGGGTACAAACCCTGCCTGCTCCAGCGCTACGAACTCCGGAGCAAGTAGTGCCAGTCGCGTCGCCAACACCTTGGCGTAAAGCTTGGCATCCACATTTAATAAGGACAATGGCCTGTAAGAGCCACATGAGGTCGAGGGTTTGCCAGGTTTGAGGATAGTTACAATCAGTGCTTCCCTCATTGATCACAGCATATTGCCTTCGACACACAGTTCGTCAAACAACGCAGATAAATGTGGAAGCAGAATATCCTTGAAAGCTTTATATAAACCTACAGTGAGCCCGTCAGCCCCTGGTGCACTGCCCGAACGCATGCTCGCCAGCGACTCCGCGATTTCATCCTTATGTATTGGTTGCATCAAGAATTCCCGATCGGAATCCTTCAGAAAGGGCAGCTGTATATGGCTCAGATAACCATCAATATCGTCTTCCATATTCCCAGTTTTGGAAATGTAAAGCCCAGAGTAGTATGTTTTGAACTCTTCTACTATCTCGGCCTCCTCCGTAAGGAGTATCCCGTCTGCAGTTTCCAGCTCGGATATCACCTGTGTGCGTCTGGAGTTTTTCAAGATCCAGGCCAGGAGGGAACTAGGGCGGTCCCCCTCGCCGTAGGACCGGGCCGTGGCATACTTCCCCATGTGCCGCACCTCCCTGTCTGCTTCTTCGTTGTATTCCGCCATGAGAGACTTGATGTCTACCACCACGTTGGCGCCAGCATCGGTCAGCTGTCGCCTTTCCAGCTCTGTTCGTTGCTTTTCTAAGTGTTGTAATCTCTGGCGAATGGACTTGAGGACATTCGAATGCTTCGACATCGCAATGCCCCGAATGTACACAGACATTCAAAGTTAAGGAATCTATAGCTAGATGTTTCTATCAGATGTAGAGTGCAGCAGCAATAAAAATAGTGGCGAAGAGTGGTCCAGAGTGGAGTGGCGCAGGGAAGATTGCAGTGGCGCAGGGAAGATTGCAGTGGCGTAGAGGGGAATAAAGTGGAATGGTACAGAGTAGAATAGAGTGGTATAGAGTGTAGTGGTGTAGAGTAGATTGTCCAGAGTGGAGTGAAGTGGCGTAGAGTGCAGCCGCGTAGGGTAGATTGTGCAGTGTCAGAGTGCCGTCTTGCAGAGTAAATTAGAGTGGCTTAGAGTGGAATTTAATACAGTAGAGTGATGCAGAGTAGAGTGGAGTAGATTGTAGTGGCATACAGTGCATTTTGTAGAGTGCAGTGCCATACATGCAGTGGTGCAGAGTAGAGTGGAGTAGAGTTCACTGGTAGAGAGGGCAGTGTTGCAGAGTACAGTGGTGTTGAGTGAAGTGATGGAGTGGAGAATAGATTGGAGAGGTTCAGTGTAGAGAGGAGTGATGCAAGGTTGGCATAGTGTAGTGGCATAATGTGCATTAGCGTAGAGTGCAGTAGAGTTCAGTGGCAAAAGTGCAGTGTTGCAGTGTAGACTGTCACTGAGTGCAGCGATGTACAATAGAGAGGTGTAGAATGCAGAGGCGTACAGTAGAGTGGTGCAGAGTAGAGTAGCACAGAGAGCAAAGCGTAGAGTACAGTGGTGCGGAGTAGAATAGAGTGGCATAGAGTGCCATGATGTTGAATACAATGCTGTATAGTATAGTGGCGTAGAGTGCAGTGGTGTAGTGTAGACTGGCAGAGAGTGCCCTTGTTTTGAGTAAAGTGGAGTAGAGTGCAGTGGTTAGAGAAGAGTGATGTAGAGTATAGTGGCACAGAGTGTTGCAGCATAGAGTGCAGTGGCTTGGAGTGGAGGCGAGTGGTGCAGAGTAGATTGTTTCAGAGTAGAGCGAAGGACGTGGAGTGATGAATAGTAGAGTGGAGTGGTGTGGGGTAGAGTGCATTGGCAGAGATTGGAGTGACAAAGAGTAGAGTGGTGCAGAGTGGATTAGAGTGGCAGAGTGCATTGGCATAGAGTGCAGTGTTGCAAAGTACAGTGGCAGAGTGGTGAAGAGTGCAGTGGTGCATATAAGAGTAGAATGGGTAGAATGCATTGGCATAATAGAGAGTCATAGATTGGAGTGGTGCAGAATGGAGCGCAGTGGCACCATGTGGAATGTGAGAGTGGAGTGGTATAGTAGTAGTAGTAGAAACAAGCTTTATTTCGATATATTACACATATCTTAAAAAGCGTTACAATACAATAAACAAACATTAAAAACTCATTACATTAATAAAACATTTCATTTCTTATTTAAAAACATACAATTTGAACATTAGCACAGGTAGGAAGGGTATTTATGGCAAACTCAGTAGCCTAAAAGATCTAACCCGCCAAGCCCAACCAAGGAATTCGGCCAGGCAACAAGCAAACAGAGGGCAAGGATCTGATCTTAGGATTCGTAGGGCCTCCAGATGAGATCTAGTACCAACTGCAAAAAACAACAAGTGATGGACTGAATGTGGATCAATGTCACACACTCCCCCAGTCAAAAGATCTGGGCCCAAATCCATCGTTTTTTTGCACTCCACACCACCCTGGGTCAGATAATGGCTTTATGCAAATCAGCTCTGACCCTGTTGCCCCATGGGAACAGTCCAGTCCGAACTACAACAGCCATATCTTTCCCAGACCGGAATCAAGCATCCGAGGACCGGACTCGAGGTAACACCTCTCTTCAGCCCGGCTAGCTTGACTCCAAGTGGTGTGGAGTGCCTGGGACCCACGTCTGGGCATCCCCAGCGCACTTAGGGCAGCAATTGCAAAAAACAACAAGTGATGGACTGAATGTGGATCAATGTCACACACTCCCCCAGTCAAAAGATCTGGGCCCAAATCCATCGTTATGGACTGGAGTCAAGCTATCCAGGCTGATGAAGGCTGATAGCCAGAAACCGGTCCTTGGATGCTTGATTCCGGTCTGGGAAAGACATGGCTTGGTAGTTCGGACTGGACTGTTCCCATGAGGCACAGGGTCAGAGCTGATTTGCATATAGCCAGTGTCTAACCCAGGGTGGTGTGGAGTGCAAAAAAACGATGGAATTAGGCCCAGATCCTTGTACTGGGGTGAATGTATGACATTGTTCTACATTCTGTCCATCAACTGTGTTTTTTGCAATTTTCACACCGAGTGGGCTGGGTATGCTCAGACGTGAGTCCCAGGCTCTCCACACCACTGGAGTCAAGCTATCCAGGCTGATGAAGGCTGATAGCCAGAAACCGGTCCTTGGATGCTTGATTCCGGTCTGGGAAAGACATGGCTTGGTAGTTCGGACTGGACTGTTCCCATGAGGCACAGGGTCAGAGCTGATTTGCATATAGCCAGTGTCTAACCCAGGGTGGTGTGGAGTGCAAAAAAACGATGGATTTAGGCCCAGATCCTTGTACTGGGGTGAATGTATGACATTGTTCTACATTCTGTCCATCAACTGTGTTTTTTGCAATTTTCACCCCGAGTGGGCTGGGTATGCTCAGACGTGAGTCCCAGGCTCTCCACACCACTGGAGTCAAGCTATCCAGGCTGATGAAGGCTGATAGCCAGAAACCGGTCCTTGGATGCTTGATTCCGGTCTGGGAAAGACATGGCTTGGTAGTTCGGACTGGACTGTTCCCATGAGGCACAGGGTCAGAGCTGATTTGCATATAGCCAGTGTCTAACCCAGGGTGGTGTGGAGTGCAAAAAAACGATGGATTTAGGCCCAGATCCTTGTACTGGGGTGAATGTATGACATTGTTCTACATTCTGTCCATCAACTGTGTTTTTTGCAATTTTCACCCCGAGTGGGCTGGGTATGCTCAGACGTGAGTCCCAGGCTCTCCACACCACTGGAGTCAAGCTATCCAGGCTGATGAAGGCTGATAGCCAGAAACCGGTCCTTGGATGCTTGATTCCGGTCTGGGAAAGACATGGCTTGGTAGTTCGGACTGGACTGTTCCCATGAGGCACAGGGTCAGAGCTGATTTGCATATAGCCAGTGTCTAACCCAGGGTGGTGTGGAGTGCAAAAAAACGATGGATTTAGGCCCAGATCCTTGTACTGGGGTGAATGTATGACATTGTTCTACATTCTGTCCATCAACTGTGTTTTTTGCAATTTTCACCCCGAGTGGCTGGGTATGCTCAGACGTGAGTCCCAGGCTCTCCACACCACTGGAGTCAAGCTATCCAGGCTGATGAAGGCTGATAGCCAGAAACCGGTCCTTGGATGCTTGATTCCGGTCTGGGAAAGACATGGCTTGGTAGTTTGGACTGGACTGTTCCCATGAGGCACAGGGTCAGAGCTGATTTGCATATAGCCAGTGTCTAACCCAGGGTGGTGTGGAGTGCAAAAAAACGATGGATTTAGGCCCAGATCCTTGTACTGGGGTGAATGTATGACATTGTTCTACATTCTGTCCATCAACTGTGTTTTTTGCAATTTTCACCCCGAGTGGGCTGGGTATGCTCAGACGTGAGTCCCAGGCTCTCCACACCACTGGAGTCAAGCTACCCAGGCTGATGAAGGCTGATAGCCAGAAACCGGTCCTTGGATGCTTGATTCCGGTCTGGGAAAGACATGGCTTGGTAGTTCGGACTGGACTGTTCCCATGAGGTACAGGGTCAGAGCTGATTTGCATATAGCCAGTGTCTAACCCAGGGTGGTGTGGAGTGCAAAAAAACGATGGATCTAGGCCCAGATCCTTGTACTGGGGTGAATGTATGACATTGTTCTACATTCTGTCCATCAACTGTGTTTTTTGCGAGATCTAGTACCAAGGCTCCTACAGAGTGGCTTCAACCAAATGCGGCGCGGGACTGTATAAGCTGGACATTCAAACAGTAAGTGAGGGACTGACTCGGGCCTATTTACACAGAAGGGGCAATATGGTGTCGTTTGCGCGATACCTTCCAGCTAGCAGTCAGTTTCCCCACTGGCAATAAGCCCACCCTGAACCTAAAATATAGTGCCCTATCCCAAGATTTGGAAATCATATCCAAATATGATTCACGAAAGGGGACCTCCTTAACCATCAGAAATTCTACAGTAGTTCTACACAATTTGGAGTTGCAATTTCTGCCATCCATCACCCATGACCAGTACAACTTCTTTAGCGTCAGCTTAGGCGGGGCAGTTCTATTGGCCCAGGCATCCTCAAGGCCCAGGTCAAAGAGAAGGCACTTAACTTCTTTTAACCAACGGACCTTGTGCCAACCACATGTTGAGAGGAGTTCCCTTAAGCCTTCAGCATAACTAGACAGTTCTGGTACCCTCCAAATTCGTGCCCATAGGAGGAGGGGGCGCAACCTCGCCTGATCACTTATTGGGCGAGTACCCGCATCTAAAAGAAGTGGAAGAGATGGTGTACTATGCGGTAAACCCATGAGGTCTTTGTGGAATTTATTTTCTGAACGGGTCAAAAAGTCTATCTTCTGTACGCCCCATAATTCAGACCCGTACAAAGCTGCACTCACCCCCCTTGCCCTATAGATGTCCAATACAGGACCAATGGGTTTAAGTGAGGAAGCACGTTGTTCCTTCAAGAGTGCCTCTACCACCCTCTTATGGGTCAACAATATCTTTTGATGGTGAGATTTCCAGCTCATGGAATCACATAGGCGGATGCCTAGGTAATCGAACTCCTTTACCCTCTCGAGCGGTACAGAGTCCAAGGAAGGTGGAATAACAGTTTTCCTCGGAGGGTTTAAGACCAGGAACTTAGTTTTACCTACATTAATAGCAAGACCCCTAGAATCACAGAAGTTCTTAAAGCTGGTAAGTAGACGTTGCAGACCTATTAGGGTTTTTGAGATCAGGAGGGTGTCGTCTGCAAATAGGAGGGTGGGGATTTTCCTACCAGCCAGGGAAGGTGCATCTGCTGATTGTTTGAGTAGATGCTCCACCACTCCGTTAACATATAAGGAAAACAGAGTGGGGGCTAGCACACAACACTGGCGGACACCCCTATTTACAGGAATACGTGGTGTTTTTTTACCCTGGTCACCCCACCTGATCTGTGCAAAGTTACCCTTGTGCAGCTTTATAAGCATATTAAGTAGATATGAGGGGATACCCATTGCGTCAAGGACACACCACAATTGGTCACGTGGGACCAGGTCAAAGGCAGTCCGTAAATCTATGAATGCAAGGTACAGACTGCCCTTGCCCAGTACAACCACTTTCCAGTAGATCATTAATAACCGGAATGTCTGTTCAATGGTCCCCATGCCGGATCTGAACCCAGCCTGATAATCCGAGAGTATTTGTTTTTCCTCGACCCACTGCAAAACCCTTCCTAAGACTACCTTGCCAGCTACCTTCCGTGTGGAGTCTAGCAGGCTGATTGGGCGATAGTTAGCGGGGTCGTCCCTACTCCCTTTTTTAAAAATTGGGACGACCTCCGCGCCCTTCCATGAGTCAGGCAGACGCCCGCCCATCAAGGCAACATTCAGGAGTAAGGCAATGAGTCTACTCCACTCTTCTGGGTTAGCCCGAAGTAGGTCGCCTGGGATACCGTCAGGTCCCGCAGCCTTATTCGGAACCAGGTACTTGATCGCCCCCTCTACTTCCTTGGTAAGGAAGAGATTAGCCTCATTGAGATCGAAACATCCAAAGTGCGGCAGGTCCGTCGGAGAGACTGGAGGACCCCCAGATAAAGAGTAGAGCTGGGAAAAGTGGGAAAACCACACCTCCCCGGTTATATTGCATGTCAATAGGGAATCTTCGGGTTTATCCCTTACTCTCATCAATTCCCAGAAGCCCTTCGAGTCCTTCCTGGAGCTAGCCGCCATTAGATCACTCCAAAATTGAGTTTCGTGCTCAACCCTAGCCGTGACTAGTGCCTTTTTGTAACTTTTCCTGGCAAGACTGATGTGTCCGGTAGCCTTGGATTTCATTGCTCTAATAAGTTCTCGTTTTGCGGCGCGACAGGCAAGGGAAAACCAACTCGCGCCACCCTTAGGAACACCTCTTTTCCTATCCCTTGCGCCTACTGGATGGACAATGAACTAATCACCTAGTGCTTTGGTTGCCTCTAAAAAGAGTTTCGGGACATCAAGTTTAATGGGACCCGGGGAGTCTAGCCGCAACTTCACATTAGACATTATGGATTTTGCCAATGTCATCTTTCCTTCGTCCGCAGCAACTTTTTTCCATTTCAGCCGCCTACCACAGTTCGAGGGGCAGACTTTGTGCGTTGATTTCCATGTGTGTAAGGGTGAAATTGGGGTCAAACCCTTCCAGGGGGGGGACAAGGTCAAGGCTAGCGGGTTATGGTCGCTATCGGTAGATGACAAGACCTCCATATCTAGCAAATGTGCCCAAAGCCTATAATTCAGGAGTATATAATCAATCCGTGAAGTGTGGCCCACCCTGTTGTATGTGTGTACCCCTTGGGAGTCAGACTTAGATCTACCATTGGTTGCCCTGAGGCCAAATTCCATGCAGATGGCGTTAAGATCTATGGCGCTCTGTGTCCATTTTTTGATAGGTGGGAGAGTGAGCGGGGGGATACCTCTCCTAGCATCTTCTTCCCAGATATCTAGGATATCCTCACTGGCAAGTGGTTCGAAGGAACAGTTAAGGTCCCCAGCCAGTAAAACAAGGGAGTCAGCACTACAGGATCCGAGTTCCTCCTCTATACCTGTGAGTGGCAGCATAGAAACACCACCCCTTGCCCCCCTTAGGTAGATGTTAAAAACTTCTAACTTTTTCCCCCCATGGCCTTTGATTGATACTCTCTGCAGGTCAGGTGATTTTGTGGGCATGTGCCTAATAGTTAGACCCAACGAAATGCTAGCCCAGATTAGGAGGCCACCCGACGGGCGGCCTTTACTGCCAGGTGGTTGTGACGCGGGCACAAAGTAGGTAGTGTAACCCACCCTGTGACGTGGTTCCAAGCACCAGGTTTCCTGCAGAAGGCAAATCCCGAAGGATTCAATAAGAGAGTTCCAATCGGGAATGTCGATGTTACGTGCAAGTCCTGCTACATTCCAGCTAAGAACCCTCAACGCTGGGCTATCAACAGCCCTCGGCCCCAATATAGAGGTAGACACAAGGGGATCGAGAGCAGAACTAAGCCTCCTTGTCGCGGGCAGCGACAATAGACCCGCATCATCTTCCCCCGATAGGATTTGTATTTCCTCCACCCTTACAATTTTTGTTTCCGGGGGATCGAAATCAATGGCGGCAATATTTCTATGACAATGTTGTTAGAGAGGTCTGGGACGTGAAAGTGCCATGAGCGTGGACCGTCTTATAGATAAAATTACTCAGCACCCCCTGCTCGGCTGCAACAACCGAGATTAATTGGCCAAAAGAATGTGTTGCGACTGGGATAAGAACTGGGATGCTAGGCGCTGGCCTGTCTAAGTCCGTTTCTGTTCCCATAAATGGACTACTCCCGCTTGAGTTACTCTCGGGAGGCAAAGAGTCAACGATCGGTAGGGGCAGTTTGTCCCTCACAACAGGTGGTAGTCCCAGAGACATGGGCAGTCAGTCTACCTCTTCTAGGCAACCAAACCTATTAAAGGTTGGTGCCCCATACCACCTTCTATTTGGGCCTTGCCATCCATCTCTCACCCCTCCGCGGGCCGGGTGTCGAACCAATGACCAATCCCCCCCATAATTTGGGCTAGGACGAGGAGGATAAAAGAATGTTAGTGGTCTAACTACAATGGATGAATTCTCCCCACCCGTGTTCCACGAGCATATGTGTTGGGCCGTAAGTGGGTCCTCAAATGAGACTACGATGCAATCACCTGGAATGGTTTTGCGTGAGGAACCTATCCAGGGAACTCTACGCGCCATTCGAATTTTGCTTCTCAGATGGTTAGGAATCGGTCTATTTACATTCAGCCAGTGAATAACCTTGTTTTTGAGAGACCAGAAGTTTTCTTGATAGTGGCTCCCGTTTTCTGGTACACCAGCTAATACCGCCACATATGGCCTTACATCTGGGGGAAGATCTATATATCCCGCGCGAAAGTGGTCTATAGTTTGTGGCCCCTGAGAGATGGTTCGATGAGCCTTAGTGTCATTCAACCTTGGAGCAACACCTTCTTTATGTGGTATAATTGGTTGTTGAAAGGGGTGCTTTGATGACTTAAGTGGGTATTCGGGGGCTTTATGTTCGTAGCCCTTTGTGCGTGGTTTGGGTATTGGCCTACTAGGGGGCGGTGCTGGTGGGGTAGTGGTAGGTGTTAGTGCAATTAAATCAGCTTCTGGAGGGATAGTCATTCTGTTATCCTGGAAGCTAAGGCTTGCTAGAGTTAAAATGCTCTTTTCTACCTCCAGAAGTTGGTTTTCTATGCATGAGAGTCTTAGTTCCAAGGGAGTTAGGAGCTTTTTTAGGGTCTCCCAAACTATTTTTAGGAACTCCTCATCTTTACCCTCTACCTCGCATAGTTGTGCCCCGTTATCCTCTTCTACAGTAACTGTCTTGGAAGTGTCCATAATTGAACAATTCTCATCTAGGCTAGGGAGCTCCTGCACTGGGGCTACAGACCTTCCTGCTTCTCTTTGTACAGGCAGATTTTTATAAATAGGATAGTGTGCCCTAGCAACTTTGGCCTTCTTCCGTGAATAGGCAGATCTTATATTGCGTTTTCTTTTGTGTACTGTACCCTTAATGTTGGAGCTCAGGGAGTTGTCATGCACCTCAATAGTGAGTGGAATATTTTCAGTGAGTGTGCCCAAATCAGAATCAGTAACAATCAAGGAAGGGTTCTGGCTAGGATGCGGGTGGATAGGACCTAAAGTCGAAATTGTCACTGGAGATGTGGCTGTGGTGTAGTGAACATCAACCTGTGTTGTGATGAGTCGTGGATTAAATAGTCGCTCGGGGGTTTTTGCAGTCGCTATATGGCCTAAGGATGATTTTTTAGACATAGCAATATCTTGTGACAATCTTCTAGCTGCGTCTAAATCCAGGGAAACTCGCTGTTGCATTTTGGTGATTTCATTATCTATAGCAGTATTTGTTCTAGTTATAAAATCATCGAGAGTCCCATTCAACATCTTACCACCCTTTGCAGCACTACTACGGCTTGCCCGTGAACACATGATTCCTATAAGGCCTTGCTAAACTAGAGTTACAATGAGAATAACAAAAGATAAAACCAATGGAGCGGGGATAACGAAAAGGGTAGAGCCCAGACCAGTCTCTCCGGTCCTCGAACGGCCTCAAACGGCCCGCCCTTTGCCCGGGCTTCGCCCCGTGCTCCGTCCCGCGCGCGTCCCGCGTTTGCGGGATGGAGGGGGGTTAAGTACAAGAGGTCTGTTACGTCAGAGGGCGGAGTTGGGCGGGAAGAGTCGCAGGTGCGCTGGTGGCTGACGCGCAATTCCTGCTGGGACTCGCAGTCCCACCCTCAAGGTTGCAGATGATGAAAGGCTCTCGCCAGGGTCCTCAGGTCCTCGGTAGAAACTCACTCTCCGTCAGGGCACAGCAATAAAAAAGGTCCGTCACTACGGCTACGAGCAGCTCCCGCGAAGCGGGTGCCGCGAGCCGTTTTGAGCAGGTGAGGGCGGAGCTGGGCGGGAAGAGTCGCAGGTGCGCTGGTGGCTGACGCGCAATTCCTGCTGGGACTCGCAGTCCCACCCTCAAGGTTGCAGATGATGAAAGGCTCTCGCCAGGGTCCTCAGGTCCTCGGTAGAAATTCACTCTCCGTCAGGGCACAGCAATAACAAAGGTCCGGCACTACGGCTACGAGCGGCACCCGTGGTATAGTGTGGAGTTGTGTGGAGTGGTGCAAAGTAGACTGGAGTTGGGCAAAGTGGAGTATGCCTGGTTTGGCAACGCACTGCCATTACAGACAACAGATCTTCAATTGAAATGACTATTACATTTGCACCGACGTACGGTTTTAATTATAAAAGTATACAACACAGAAACAATAATGTGTGGAAATGTCATCTCCTAGTGTATTGGTTTGTTTGATCAAACTATAATCTTTGTTTTCACCACTTTTCAGAATTAACTAAAAATGTGCTTCATTTGTGCTTTCCAAATTTTGATATATTCTGAAATATCTGCATTATTCATTTACAGACATTTACATTGTGATGTGTGCTTAAAAAAATAACATCATATAGCCTTCCTCCAGCACAACCCGCGTAGCCAGCAAGGTTGTCACATAAATCCTCTCACTTTGAAGTTAGAGAAAAGTAAACCCCAAACTTCCTCTGAAGACAAAGCCTGACATTTGACCTCCATTTTTTAATGCACAGCAAATGTGATAAGATAAAAACAAGAATTAATGGCCTGTTTACAGTAAGCGAATATAGCAAATTGGGTATGGGCCACCGAAGGAACAAACTCAAGCTGGTCAGCCTAAGCAAGCAAATGTGAATTACAGAACACAAAACCAATGGCAAGCAATAGGCAGAATGCATTTCCAGGAAAGCTTTACAAATGTACCCAAGATGTAGTTACCAAACAATGAATGAATGAATGAATATACAATTTATAAAGCGCTAAAACTTAGCCAAAGGGCGTCAAGGTGCTATTACGGAACTAGTGGGCAGACGAGCCAGCATGCTTATACTGAGATTTGCGAAAAAAGTCAGGTTTTCATGTTTTTACGGAAGAGCAAGTGTGACACCTGACCCGAAAGCTCTTCCGGTAGGGAGTTCCACAACTTAGCAATAACAGTCGAAAAGGCTCTACCTCCCCATCTAGCCTTGTTAAATCTAGGTACTATTAACAGATTCTTATCTCCAGACCGAAGATGTCAAGTAGGAACATAGCGATGAAGTATTGCCTTGATACCCTCAGGGCCTGTGCCATAAAAGGCATTACGAGTTAGGCAGAGCGTCTTGAAGAGGATCCTACGGTCCAAAGGAAGCCAGTGTAGGGTCCAGAGAGAGGCCGAAACTGAGTGATATTTTGGAAGACTCACCACCAGTCTAGCCACAGCATTCTGCACCAGCTGCAAACGTTGCACCAGACTTTTATTAATGCACAAATACAGGGCATAGTCCAGTCTGGACGTTATCAGGACAATAACAGCCTGTTTGCGTGAGTCCAATGAAAGAAAATGGGAGATTTTTCTGAGGATTCTAATAATCCCTAAACAGGTGGACACTGCCCTATTGACCTGCCTGCTCAAGGAAAGTGAAGTGTCCACTAAGATCTCTAGGTTTTTCCCATGGGATACTGGGCAGGGACATGCGCCAAGTGAGCCCGGCCACCAGTCGCTGGACCAAATGTCCAGTTTGCTGCTGAAAATCAAGACCTCCGTCTTCTCCCCATTCAATTTCCAGAAATTGGCCGTCATCCAGGAGGATACTGCCTGCATACAATTCCTGAAGTTAAGGGCTGAGTCTTTGATAATCTGAGTGATGGACACCATGATTTGGGTGTCAACCGCATAGGACAACACCTCCATCCCAAAGGACATCACCACTTCAGCAAGCAGGGCCACATAAATATTAAAAAGTGTAGTGTTCAGGGAAGAGCCCTGAGGAACCCCATAAGACATGGAGTTAGAGGCCGAGTAGAATTGGCCAAATTTCACAGTCTGAACCCGGTCACTAAGGAAGGAGGCCAGAAGCCCCAGAGCAGACCCTGATTCCTATCTCTCTGAGACGCTCAACCAGTCTCAGAGGAGACAGGGTATCAAAAGCTGCGGTGAGGTCAAGCAAAACTAGCAGCCTGATGTGTCCCCTGTCCACTTGAGTACGGATGTTGTTAAATACCACAGTTAGGGCAGTTTCTGTACTATGTTGTGAGCAATCAAGAAGTTGGTGCTCCTTCGGGTAGGCACTAAGATGGGAGTTTAGATAGGTTTCCAAGATTTTAGCTGGAACAGGAAGCAATGAGATTGGGCGATAGTTTTTCATTTCTGAGGGATACAAAGAAGGCTTCTTTGAAAGTGGCTTTACCACTGCCATCTACCACAAGGTGGGGTACTGTCCCTCTGAAATAGTAACGTTTAAACAATGACTTCGCGACCAATTTTAAACACCTTAAGGGGGCAGGGACCCAGTGTAGAACCGGATTTAATTCCTTCTAGAAGCCGATCAGTAACATCAGATGATAAACAAGGAAAAGTGAGTAGCCTGGGGGAGTCCTCCAAAACCACCTCTTCGTTAAGAAAAGAGATAGACTGAGCAGGTAACCCAGCGTTGGAGGCTTCAAGCAAGGAGCAAATATGCATGATTTTGGTACAAAAGAAGTCGGATATTTCATCACAGAACTCCTGAGACAACTCTGACGGGTCAGTGACTGGGGGGGGCAGTGAAAGAGTTAATGATATTAAAAAGATCCCTAGAGGATTTCCTTGACTCTGATCTTTGAGTATAAAGCCTCTTTTCTTCCAAACAAGAGAGAATGAGCATTGACAGCTGTGCAAAGAACGAGGCGCAGGTCTGGATTTCTAGACACTGGGGCATTAACAAGGCTGAACCAAGTGCCATTTTTTGTCTACAATCCTTACTTTTGAGTGATATGAGGCGAATGTAGTCACAAGAAAACGGCTGTTGCCTCATTTAGTTGAGAGGCACTTGTAAACTCTTGATAATCTAAGTTATCACAGCAGAATAGCTTGCTTGACAATATACAAGTGAAATGACCCATAAGTCTCCATGTAGGTAAATGTACACCTGAAACATGTCTAATCCTTTTCTGGTACACTGGATCAGAATGATTAAATAGGTTTAATATATTGGCCACTTCCTGCCTAATAAATCAACAAGAAAACCTACTTTTCTTCCGCCCATTAATGCAATGTTCGTACATCACTCAGGTACAGTTCGTTAGTTCCTTAACATTTCAATTTAAAAATAACATGTGCAGGAGGTAATTGGTGGAGGGAACCATACTCTTTTTTTAATAATCACAGTGGAGTACCGAGTCAAGTCTTAAAAGCAATAGGCTGGAGGAGCTGTGGCAAGCTTCATCATAGCATTGTCACATTCAGCATGTATCTACACAATCTGTCTAGTTGTCACATCGCTTAAAGATCACGTACAAGTTTAACAAGGTTGCTTCCCTGAAGAGCCCATAAAGCAAGATTCACTGATTCAACACTGTACTTTAAGCCTCCAGCATATTAGCGTTTGTCACTAGTTAAGGAACAAACTAATGAGAAGTTATTTTGTGTCTTCTATGTAATTTCCTGATTACAGTGAAACCTAACTTAATTTAGGACCATTATTTGGAATGTAATACTTTCAACTTTGTCTTACAAACCCTGGTTTGAATTAACTAAATTTATTTTAAAATCAAAAGGGGAAACAGAAACCACATGTGAGGTACTATGGCCTTCAGCGGAATTCGCTGACCTACAAACACATGAATTGTTGGAAAGCTTCAGCACAGGAGAAACCCAACAAGAAATTAAATGAGCTCGGGTTCTTCCTCAGGAGATCTCAACAGGCCATGTGCACAAATGGCAAAAGTAAATGTAGAGCTCTACCAAGCACAAGCAGAAGGATAGATACTCTGGGGCTATGCCCAAGAAAAGTGATTTTAGTCTGTCCCCAAGTGTAACTTTTTTTGTAGGCTATAACTTAGGTGACTTTATATTGATCACACCACAGAAAAGACTTTGGCCAGGAGCATCAGTTGGGACACATGATACATCAATGTGCGAAAGCAGGTAAAAATCCTGCTTGCTTAGCACCATGATTCAAGACCCTTCTTGAAAGTATACGAGAAATGTGCAGATGGACCCAGTTATCAACAGGAGATCTTTGAGTTGTTCAGTAGCCTAAGCCAATACCTTAATGGAGTTTTCCAAATGCGCCTTCCATCTGATGGCCACCATGCACATTGTTCACTTGCAATACCGCTTTGGGAAAGTAGGTAGTGCCCCATGTGAAAGAGGAATGGTTGTTTAGGTGTGCATTCTCCCACTTATTTGTAAATGTACTACTACTTCTACTATACAATTGTTTTTTTTTTATTTCACAAAAGTTTTTTATTGAGAGAGATGAGTAAGCATTACAGGCGTGAGCAGAAATCATGCATGGTTCCGGTATCAACAAGAGCAAGTATGCAAGTGTAACGGGAACAAAGGAGGGGTAAATTAAATTAACATAAGGAACGAAAAACAATAATCAATTTAAACACAAATAGTAAAGTAAAGCACAGGCATTGCATCAGTACATTTACAAAGGTTACAGTCATAGGTGGAGCAAGGTAGTCATATAAGTCAATGAGGTTAGTCGCTTGGGCAGGTAGGCAGCCCGAATTATGGGTAGGGTGTATATGTGCATAATCATGGTGGTTTAAATAGGTCGAAGTGAGCGTCCAGCGAGGACCATAGGTTCCTATAGGGGGGGCGCCAAGGTGTAGCTGCCAGCGCAATATTGTCGGCTCCTCTGAGGTTCGAGACCCAGTTGAGCCAGTGGGGGAAAGAAGCTTTGCCAGTGTCCTTCCAGTTGTTCAGTATGAGTTTGACCGCTGCTGTCAAAAGTAAGTCAAGTAGGGCTTTATCATTTTCATTGAGGTTAACAGCTTTGGTGAAACCCATGACTAAGGTTGCAAATTCCCTCGGGAGCGAGACATGCAGCACTTTGGTGATAAATTCGAAAATTCTATCCCAGTATTCGGACACACAGGGGCATTTGAATATTAGATGTTCAAGGTCCCCACCCTCTGCCATGCAGTTCCAGCAGGAGTCATCTTCCTTGATGTTGTGCAGGAAGAGTCTCCTAGGAGTCCAAAAAGCTTTGTGGAGAAGCCAGAATTTAGATTGGGATAATGTAGGGCTGATTTTGTGTCGAGAGGCAGATTCCCATATTCTGGCCCACTCTGCTTCCGAGGTTGGTGTGGAAGAGTATGAGTCCCAGAAGGACTGTGTGGATGTTGTCAGCTTTGTGGACTGTGGGCGGATCAGTTTGTATATTCTGGACACCTGGTGACCCAGTCTATTAATCGTGTGTAGGTAGTCAGGGAGGGAGGGTGTGATGTTGGATAAGTCTATTTTGGAGAGGGCCACTTTGATGTGTAAGAAGTAATAGAAGTCTATGTTCTGGAGTTGAAACTTGTTTTGTAGGTCGTTGAAAGTGAGTGGCAACGGACCATCAAACAGCTGATGAGGGAAGTGTATACTCTTCTCTATCCAAGTAGGATTATTCATTGGTTTCCCTTTGTATAGCAGTCTGGTGTTGTTCCACAGTGATTCCCATCTTGATTTACAAAATTGGTGCGGTAAAAATTTGCTTAAGTGGAGAAGGGCAGCCTTCGTGTTTCTGAAGATGGTACCTGAGGATACAGTGGGTTGTGGTTTGGTAGTGAGGAGGGTGGAAGGGGGAAGGCCACGCAGAATGGATTTTTCCACCATCAGCCAGACTGGGGTATAGTCTGGGTGGGGAATGAGCCAAAAAGCCCCTTGTCTAGCTAAGAACGCGGTTTGATAGAGCCTAAAGTCGGCTAGATTGACGCCTCCTAGGGATTTATCCAGCCTTAGTTTTTTTATGCTAATTCTGGCTTTTTTCCCTTGCCAAAGGAAGGAGGAAATTAATTTATCAAGTTTGGAAAGGAAATCCTTTGAGAATGTGAGGGGCAGCATAGTGCTCAGGTAGTTGATTAGCGGTGATATCATCATTTTTATAGCTTCAATCCTTCCCCACCAAGTGATAAATCGAGGGGACCAGCCGTCAAGGATTCTTTTAACTTTTGTCAATGTCAACGTTTCGTTGTGTGTGAAGGTGCTCATTAGTTTGTCGGTAAACTCTATTCCTAGATATTTTATAGCTCCTGTCTGCCAAGCTAGACCTGAGGTACCAAGAACTTCTTTGGTGGTGAAGATGTTTAGTGGTTTAACTTCGGACTTATCTTTGTTTAACTTGTATCCCGACAGGTACGAGTACTTGCTGATTGAGGTCATGAGACCCTCGATCGATTTGGCCGGGTTTTCTGTTGCAATTAATAGATCATCAGCATACGCTGCCAATTTTATCTGAGTATCTCCAAAGGAGACTCCCTGAATATCTTCATTCTTTTTGATGTCAGTTAGAAGGGGTTCAAGGGCCAAAAGGAAGAGTGCAGGAGAGAGCGGACAGCCCTGTCTGGTACCTTGGTAGAGGCGAAATGGGTCAGAGAGGGTGCCATTAATTGCTATCCGAGCCGAGGGGGAGGCGTACAGGGCCATCACCATTGTGATGAACGATTGTCCGAGATTGAATGAGCGCATACAGTATTGAAGAAAAGACCACGAAACCTTATCGAAGGCCTTTTCAGCGTCCAGGGTGATCGCAACCATCGGGGATTGGGAGTTGTTAGCTTTCTCTAAAATGTGGCACAGAAGTCTGGTGTTGTCATTTGACATCCTATGTTTCAGAAAGCCAACTTGCGACGGGCTTATTAATTTGGGAAGAACAGCGTTTAATCGGTTCGCTAGGATTTTGGCATATATCTTGCAATCAAGATTTATCAAAGAGATGGGGCGGTAGTTTTTGGTGTGGAGCGGGTCTTTTCCCTCTTTAGGGATCACGACTATGTTGGCTTCGCTCATAGAGGGTGAGATACATCCACTGGACGCCGTAGAGTTGAGAACAGTGTGGAGCGTGGGGGTAAGTTGGTTTTCAAAGGCTTTATAAAAAGAAGCAGTGAAGCCATCTGGGCCGGGGGCTTTGTTATTTTTTAGAGATTTGATGGCCTCTGCGATCTCTGTTTTACTGATGGTGGAACCTAATCGTGTTTTGTCAGATTCTGAGAGTTTAGGAAGGTCTAGAGATTCAAGGTATTCGGTGCAAGCTGCTATGTCCAGTGATTTGTCATTCTTGTAAAGCTCTTCGTAGAAGGATTTGAATGTGTCAAGGATTTTAGTTTGATTTGTGTGGGTAGTGTTTGTGGCGTCTTTTATTGATGAAATGGTAGACAGCTTTTGCTTATGTTTGAGATACGAAGCCAGCAGTTTACCTGCTTTATTTCCTTCGCAAAGCTTTAGGGCTTTGAAGCGGTTAATCCAAACGCCCGCTCTTTTACTAGTTATGGCATTGTACTCATACTTCTTTTTAGTGAGAAGGTCGAGGGGATTGAGGTCTTGAGGGTTGGCCTTGTGCCGGTCTTCTAGGATTGTGATATCTCGTTCCAATTGTTCTAGGTCTTTGTTTAATTTTTTATTGGTTTTAGCTCTAATATTTATGATGACTCCACGGATTGTGGCCTTAAGGGCGTCCCATAGAGTGTTAGGATTTGTATCAGCGGTATCGTTTAGGAGTAAGTATTCCTCGATGGCATCCGCTATCTTGAGTTTGTCCTCTATGTTGGTAAGGATTTCGTCGTTAAAACGCCACCTTCTAGGCGGGCGAATCGAGCGGGAGCCTGCAAGTTTGGTGTGAATACATGCATGATCAGATACCAGTTTGGGGGCAATACCAGTTTCTTCAATCAGGTGTGCGAATGAGGTGGATAATAGGATGAAATCAATACGTGAATAGGAGTTATGTGGGGCAGAGTAGAAGGTGTAGTCTCTCCCATCGGGGTTCTGTAGTCGCCAAGAATCTTTGAGACAGTAGCGCTCACAGAGACGGAGAAGGGCCCCATGTGACCGTGAGGGGTGGAATGCGCACTTGGATTGTCGGTCTAGTAAGGGGTCTAGGGGTAGGTTAAAGTCGCCCCCCACTATTAGTAGTTCATCTTGGGAGATATGTTCAATGGACCGAGAGACTGAATCCCAGAATGTGGGATCGTCGGAATTAGGGCCATATATATTCACTACATGTATGGGATCGTCCTCTCTGCGTAGATGAGTCACTAGTAACCTACCATCTGTATCGTGAGTGTGTGATAGCAGTGTCAGGTTGGCATTCTTAGACAACAGTGTGATTACACCACCTTTCTTTTTTAGCGCAGGAGAGGACAGGACGTGGGATGACCAGTGTATGTTAAGGAATCGCAAGTCCTCCTCAGAAAGTTTTGTTTCCTGTAGAAGAACGATATCTCCTTTAGTTTTTGCTAGATAGTCGAACACTTTCCGCCTTTTCACCGGGTGGTTAAGTCCTTTGACATTTAGTGAAATCACTTTAAGATCGTCTTTAATTGAGTTGGAGTTAGCCATCGGTGAAATGTTTCATCGCTCGTTGGGAAGCTGGCGGGGTGTTGTGACGAGTTCGGGTGCCGTAATCTGACAAAATCGGATAAATTTCAGTACAACCTTTTTTGACAATATGCATAAATACAAGTGATGTGATGCGTACCTGCAGCCTGGGTTGTGGAAACAATAAGGGATAAAGTGGATTTGGTGTGGCGAGTTGTGTGTGGCAACTCTGTGAAACATAAACATTAGCATAAAAAAACAGGATGTGATACAAAATGAGAGGGAACCTACTGAGACTCTGCCAAGTGATTGCTCCCACATCCTCTCTCTTTTCCCCTCTCTCTAAATGATCCCTCCCTCTCCCCCCTCCCTCCCTCCCCCCCAAATACGTACGTAGGGAGTACGACGACAGTACCATGCTACGCAAAAACAGGAGTAACAATAACAATAATGAGTGCATATTATCAATCCCAGATGAATGTAGACGGTTAGTATAACCAACAGTATAAACAACAGGAAAGTGGCCTAGTGGAGATTGTTAGCAAAATACGAATACGAGTAACAGGCCATAACCAGTTTGACCTAATATGGACTAAATAGGTAAAGGGCAGTTTAGAGATTATGAGAGTATCTAATAGATGCGACCATGGTATACTCGTTGTGCTGCGCTACTCCCATCACGTGTCAAGTATGTGGAATGTCAAGATCCAGAGTGGAGGCGCTACTTGAGATGAGCAAAATGTACAAGAGTACCCATTGGTCTAAATGCAATAACTTGCGTGAGTCATAAGCATTCACAAATCGTAACTAGTCACATGCTATATGAAGCCATTATGCTGGCCACAGGTTGCCACGCTTACAAACTCACGGTACTGTATCTTCGATGAGCCTGGCATGCAGAGTTTAGGAGCCCGTGTCACTAATTGAGTAAAGTTCTACGGAGGAGGATTCCGTCGAGGCAACCGATGCCGGTCCACTGGATGAAAGAAGAGTGACATGGAACTAACTGGCTCCATCTTGTTGAGTCGAGCACGTGGTCTTCCTTTTGTTGGAGAAGCCGGTCGATTGATCCATTTCTTGCGTTGGACATTCTTCGAGAAGATGCGCCAGGGCTTTCGGGTCGGTGAAGAATCTCGGGTGGCCATTTATCATAATTCTGAACTTGGTTGGTCCTGCGAAAGAGAAGGGGATGTTCTTGGATCTAAGTTTAGGGCGGAGGTCCAGGAAGCCCTTACGTACATCCACTGTGTCTTTGGAGAAGTCCTGCGTGAAGATGATCCTGTGTCCTTCCCATGTAATGGAGTGATTTTTCCTCGCATATTGGAGAATCAGATCAGCGTGCTGATATCTGAGCGGCTTGCATATCATTGGCCTGGGGCCTTTAGCATTCCTGCTCATGAAGGTAGGGATCCTATGCGCCCTGTCGAGTTCGAGGCCATGTGGGAACTCTGTCTTGGTAATCATGGGGATCCATGATTCTAGGAAGGCCACGCAAGAATCAGCATCATTTTCCGCGTTTTCTGGTATGCCGAAAATTCTAACGTTCCCCCGTCTGTTGCGGTCCTCTAACTCCGCATTATGGCGTCTGAGGGCGTCGGTGGTGTCTTCCAGGCGTTGGATCCTGGATGTTGATTGTCGCGATAGATCCTCAACATCGCTAATCCGTTGTTCTGCGGCTCCCAGGCCCGAGGTTAAAGCGCTCATGTTGGCCCTAATTGCAGTCATTTCAAGTTGCATTGAGTCCGTATTGGCTTTGGTTGATTTGGAGATATCCGTAAGGTCTGACAGTTTCTTCAAGATCATCTCCATTGTGGCCGCCATGTCTGCTCTGTTTTTGATGGGTGAGTCGGAAATCAGAGGTTCTGGTTTTACCTTTTTTGGGTTGTTCCTGTCTTCTCGGTTTGCCATTGTTCTGGGGACGTTTGGCACTATTAATCTTGCTGATCTTGTGTAGGAGGAGCTTGGTTCACGAGGGTCACAAGGGTCAAGATGGCGGTGTGATAAGATAGTGGTCCGTGTCCAGAGCGTGGGCAAGAGTTGGTGGGCAGGAGCCTGAGGCCACACGGCTCCAAGGGTGGTATGTGGTAGACACCAGAAGCACAGGAAACGTGATTATCAGATTATCGTCTTCGCAAGCGCCGGGTTGAGATGGTTCGAGATCTCATGAGGAAGAGCTAGTGGGGCTCACTTACAGAGGGCTGCCTCCACGTGGTAGCAATGGTATTAGCAACTCCCCAGCATTCATTTCATGTTCTTAATGGTAAAAGAAACTTGTTGGTCTGAGGGCTAATGTTGGGTAGGGAAAACAGGGTCATTGAGGTGCTCTTCCTGTTCTTTCTGTATTTAGCTGTGTGTGATTCCTCTGATGTTTTGGAAAAACAGTGTGGCAGTGTGCTAGCCGAAATTTGGCTATGCGCTGGATATTCACCTCATGTGGAAACATAGAGTGCTCATATGTTGTCAGGGAGGCTGAGCACTTCTCCTTCGTTTTCTTCGTCTGTTTGCCCCCTAGACGCTCGTTTAAGGCGCTCGCGTTACTGCAGAGCCGCCATCTTAAGGTCAGGCAGGACGCGCTGATCAGCTAAGAGATGCGGGCGGATAGGTGACAGTTCTCACCTTACAAGAGGAGATCTGCGGGGCTTTGGAGCGGCTCATGTCCCCTCGGGTGCTGGTGTCTTGGTGTGAGACGGTAGGGCGCGAAGACACTACCTTCCGTCAGGCAACGCCGCCTTGACATCGCGGCGCCATTTTAGTCCGCAGTCCGCTGTCGGTGCGTGGCGGGATGAAGAAATCCTTTTTCCTTCGCCAGTAAGGGTCTGCAACTCCCGTTCAAGGCTCCGGTGGGTGTCCCATGGTTTGAGACATTAGTGCCCGTGACATCCGTTGCAGTGCGACGCGGTATCGGTGATAGAGGGATTGAAGTCGCTCTCCTGAAGTGCGGAGCTCCGGTTTAGGCGGCCATTCCCCCTGCCGTCCAAGCCACGCCCCCTCTACTATACAATTGTTATACCAAAGGTCACTTGTGAGAAGTTGGCCTGATGTATGATGTTCACTATTCTAGTGAGCACCTTGTATCAGTCCAAACAACCCTTATAGTGGTGGTTGTAAAGTCAACCTTATAGACAAGCTATCCTAGGTGTAGCATGGACCTAAGCAGTCTTAGGCTTAACTCAAGAGGGCATGTGAAGCCAGCTGTTTTTCTATATGCATTCCTTTTAATACCAAATGAAAGGACACCACACAAGTTATATATTATAAAAATATATGTATTAATCACTAGAATAATCCTCTGTACTCTTTATGAGGACAGAGGCACAAGCGTTTAAACAAAAGCACAATTAAAGATACAAAAGTTGCACAATTATAGATAGGCCCGGTGGCCACTAAAACCATATACTAAAATAGTGGTATAAGTACCACGTCTCGAACAATGGTAAGGCCTAGGGCCTTGTGAATCGCTGGGGCTACACTGGACTAACAGCAGTTAGGACGGGAGAGGCCCACAGGATACGGGTGCAGTGCCTAAAGCACACGCGTGCACCAATGCAAAGTCAGTGGTGCGTAAAAGTTACAAAGGTGCAGTTTTAGAAGTCTTCCGACTGGACTAGAACTTAACCACTTTAAACTAGGACACTAGAGGTGTAAACCACTACAGGAGCACCGGAGTACTCTCGTTACCTCACCTACAGGAAGCGGGTGCATAGGTGTCAAAGTGTGTCTGGTTTCGTCGTGGAGTTCTATGGAGCCTGGAGATGAAGATGCTGCAGGCGGCCAGGAGAGAAGAGTCCGGTTGGATCCAAGGGTGGATCGAAGATGTAGAGTACTTGGAAGCAGAGGGGACAGAGTCTGGGTCACTAGCCAGTGACCAGGATGGAACCAGGAAGGAACCAGGCGATGCCGTACTTAATCAGGTGGTTGTCAAGAAGCTTATCTCCGCTGCCACGTGGACCCGGGGTATCGACGATGACCAGGAGTCGGACACGGACTGTCCCACGAAGGCTCTCGCTTTCATCGGTGTCGGCTTCCGGATTGGAGTCAACAGGCCTTGGCAAATGCAACCCACGCAGGAATCGAAGATGGCTTCTGGTGCAGATCAGCAAGATCTGATGGGCTGCTCCTTTTCAGGGGAGCAAGGGCCAGTCTGGAGCAACCAGACCAGCGGTATAAATTCAAAGGTTCGTCGTCGTAGAGGCCACTAGCCAACGGGCAAGTGACCGGACAGACGCGTCGAGCAGAAAAATGCAAAAGGGCCCCACGCAGCACTCGGTGAGTGTGGAGAGGTGATCTTTGGTGCAAAAGCTGCTCGGGGCTGGGGCTTCTCAGTCCCCAATGCACAGCTTCGAGGGTGCCTCGGGAGCTGCACGGGAAGCACTTCGCAGGCTTTCCAAGATGGCCGGTCCCACGTCGCCTCCCCGGGTCTCAGCTTTGCTATGGCTGTGGATCGGGCTGTTGGATGTCTGGGAATCCGCTTCTTGTCGATCTCTGTCGCTCGAGCTCTGGCGGGAGCTGCAACAAAGCAAACCGTAGAGCGCTTGATGGTGCCTGCTTGCACAGGGTGGTCACTCCTTGACCACAAGGGAGATTCTTCAGTCTTCCACGTCGAGTGGGATGTCGAAGGGTCCCGAGTTTCGTTTCAAAGTTTCAGTCAGGATTATCTAATGTCTATGGACACAGCTCCTACCTTTATTCCAAATCAAGGGACTGGATTACCTGCTAGGTCCCTCCTATGGGTGGGACCCAGGAAGGGGGTAGTTACACCCCTTTCCCTTTGTCCAGTTTCACGCCAGAGCTGGGGCTGGAGTGCCCCAGCACCGGTTTGAACTGGGCTATGCATTGGGTGCCTTGTGCGCCCCAGGCAGTGTCTAGTTTCACTCGCCCTGCCTGCCTCAATCCACTATCTCCTGTCTGGGGTGGTGTAACACCTCCCTGTGACAGGAAACCTTTTGTCCAGGCCTCCCCTGCCGGAGTTTCGGTCAGCAGCAGGAGGCCAGACTCGTGTCTGTGGCAGCAGCATCCATTTTGTGATGCTGAGTCTCTGGTTAGTTTTAACCGCGTTTAAGTAAAGTAACATGTCTTCTCCCTCTAGAAGGGTGGAATGCTACCCCCGTCGCCAGAACTGACGAGGGGGTAGTATTCCAAAGTGGATGACACCTTACACTACATGTTTTGATAAAGCCAAACCAAAGTTATCAATAACCGCGAGGATTATAATGCACTTAAGAGTATATGGTATGGCAATATCCTGGAACAGCTAGAAGGACATGGTTCCGAAAGCTGCAGACAGGCTCAGCTCATGCTAGAGCACCATCTCACATAAAACCAAGCACTCTGCCTCCAGGATTGTTAAGGCCTGCCATAGGAGTGACTTATAGGTGCAGATGTGTCCAGATATATGACTTATAGGTGCAGATGTGTCCAGATATAGGTTTAGACATAGGTATACTATATCTAAGCAAGGGCTGATTACACGACCTTGCCCCAGCTGAGTGATCAGCCAGTTGTGTCGGTTTGGATGGCCAGCCAGGGGTGGCAAAAGATATACTGCAGCCCCTGGTAGGCCTTGGATGCACCTATGCCCTGGGTACCTATGGTACACTGTACAGGGGCTCATAAGGTGACCCAATCCCAATTGGTGATGTACCTAAAGTACATGGACATGAATTTCGAGAGAGAACAGCAGGCTGTGGGTCTGATTAGCAGGCCCACAGCCACATTAAGTCTAAAACCAGTGAAGCAAAAAGCAAAAATTGGGGTGACCATAGGAAAGCAGACCCTACTCTCCTACATCACTGTTAAAAAACAAAATTAAATCACTAATGCGCGAAAGGAGATGAGCAATCCACACCTAGACAACCAGTGATCTATGTCACCACTACTCCAACACAGACTAACAACCTCAAAGCCATCCGCCTAAACAAAACATTGGAAGCGGAAGCCAGAAAATAAAACTCTTTGTAACCTATCTGCAATATAGATCTCTCTCAGCATTCACCACACCATGAGGTTATGGTGCACTGCTGCATACACGGGAAAATATTTCATCCATAAAAGATAAGCAGCACTTGGAAGAGGAGATGTGATTTGGTGGGTATGCTTCTGACAGTAAAGAATGTAGACATACTAATAACTCACTTTTCTTCAAACTGAATGGATGTGTGATCTAGATACATAAGACCTATAAAGGATGCTGTAAAGTACCATCCCATTACCTGCCCCCCATCTTCCTGGTCCCAGTCCTTACCGAATTGTTCGCACACTAAGATGGACTAATTCCCTTTTCACATTGTTTACTAAAAGGACTTCATAGTCCTTCAATGTTTAACAAACACTGGTTTCATCCCACCACCCAAAACACTTTCCATATTCTTCTATCCGGCCTTTATCTTTAAGTCTCTGGAATGCATCCCTAAATCATATAAGTGACCATTTTATTTATTTTAATACGTGAACATACTAGCACTTATGTTATGAGGCTGCGCTGAAGTGGGCCGCTAAGATACCTTGGCTTTTTCACTGGTAGCCCGCCTTGTTGTTTTAAGCTTTGGATGTAGTAGCAGATGCCGGTGGAACAGGCCAACTAAAGACTGAGCTGAGACACCTCTTTTATACCCTTAGTGCAGCTAACCAACACATTCTTAGAAATTTAGCACAGGGGGAGGTTCTATACTTTTGGAGGAAGCAAGGCTTGTTGAAGTCCCTTGGTATTTAAGAAGCCGAGCATTAGCAGGCTATTGATCTACTGTTCTGCAGTTGGAGTCTTGGATTTGATGAAAAAGTGGCTACAAACGAAGAAACATTGAGGAAAACTCTCCAGTGAGAGCAGATTGTGTCTTTATCCCAAGCGGCCAGCTAGACTTTATAACCAGAGCAGTAGCCAGTGCTCTATAGAAGCAGGTACGACTCTATAAATCAAGCAATTAGGAACCAGAGCCTGAGACTCACAGGGGCAAGTGGATGCTGGGTAATCCGCTCTCAGAAGCCGTGTGTTCACATTAAAGAGAACATGTATTTCTAATTCCCACAACACACTGATGCTGAGAAGCTGTTCCCTTCTTATTAACCTGGAGTCCTGGATGCTTTGCCTCTACATGATGCTGTAAAAACATCTTCTCCTAAAGCAGTGAAAGGAGATTCCTCAGCTGTCAACTTGCACTCCTGAATTTGGATTTAAAGTCCCCACAGATGGAAAAAGTAATTATTTATTGATCTACATCAACTTTTGCGACCTCTTTGGCCGCAAAAGACTCCCTATCTTCAGAATCCATTGGTAAGACGGTAGAAGGGGTCACCAGGAGACGGTATGCTGCACTTAACTTATCTTTTTCTAACGTCATGTATGGCACCTAGGCTTTGCAAGCCTTGCTGAAGGATTTACAGGTGGATCTTTGATGGAGTTCAAAGAGGTGATTCTACTGAACTGTTAGGACTTATGGAGTTATTGGTCTGCTTCGTAACTGATACTACTTTTCATAGCTAATGTGCTATGGGAACTATGGTAAGAGTTATTTCAGAAGACAGAATACATATTTGACTAATGGCATGGAAATGGGATGCAACACAACAATGTAAGAGTTTGCATTTACCATTTTTTGATCTAATGCTCTTTGGGCAACCTTTCTGAATTAAGAAGCTGAATGAGGGAAAGAAGTTATTAGAACCTTTTACAACTTAGGCCCTCATTACGACCGTCGGTGGCGGGCCCACCAACATCTACTGAAGTGGTCCGACTGCCGTATAATGATCCGGAGGTCAGAGGCATCAGGCGGAGAGACCGACCGCTGCTTTTCCAATAGGCTGAAGGAGCCCGCCGGAGCAGCAGTGGGACCATAATCCCTACTATAGGGGTTGTGCCTGCTCAGGCACTGCCGTAGGGATTACAATGCCAATTTCCCTCTGCCTTTTCATGGCGGTCCAACAACCATGAAATGGCACACAAAAGGGACTTTAAGGGCCCCAAGCAGGGCCCCCATCCCCTCTGGGCCTCCGCTATTTGGCCCAGGGGCACATATGGTGACCCCCCCGAACCAAAACAGTCATGCAACCTGTGCCAGGCACCATGTGGTGCCTGGCTGACGCTGTTGGAATGTTTGTAAATGTGCCTTATTCAATTGTGGCTTGGGCTACTGCCCTTTTCCCTGTTCGCAGCACAAGCCACATTTGAAAAATGCATGTTTCCGATCGCCTTTATGGTGGCCAGATCATAATGAGGAGGATGGACCAGCCGACTACATGTTGGCCGGACTACATTCCGGTACGCTGTCGGTCAGATGCTCGTCCAACCGGCATTGTAATGGGGGCCTTAACCGTAAGAACTCGGATCAATGTTGTAAGCAGGATGCAACAGTCAACACTCCAAAGGGAGAGCCCTTTCACAAGCGGATCTGTTGTGGGAGAATCACCAAGCAGACAAAGCCCACCTCACCTCTTCGAAGGATCAAACACAACTACAAAAAGCATGAATAATACGCCCAAGACATGGAGGCCGTGGAGGAGGGAGGTCTTTTAGTTCATTTTTCAGACTACTTGAAATGACCCATACAAACTCAATGGCCTTTGGAAGTGGCATCAGCAGGTTACCAACTGAAGTTATAGGAGATTCCTTCAAAAGTCTGGCTCAGACAACCTCTAATTTCAAAGTGTCCTTCTGAAAGAGAAGCCCTTCAAAATGGCAAGAATATTCTCAGAGGAAATGTCACAGCAGTGGTTACCAGGAAAGAAAAGAGCAAAGGAATATTCAGTTCTTTTTCCAATAATGACAAAACTCAGGAGGAGTGAGGACCATTCTACATCTGAAGGGAGTTAAGCAAAGCCTCATGTGAAAGACTGTCATATGATATTCCTATAGGCAGGTAATCATTCCATTGTAATCACAGGGAGATTTCATGACTACTTTGGAATACAGGCTACCTATTTCAATATACTTGTCATTACTTTGTCTCAACAGTATCACAGTTTGCAGAAGGATAGGAACACATTGAGAAAAGATTAGAAGATAGCCCCTTACCAGCTTTCTCGACTAAAGAATGTACATCCGTTTTTCACTGAAAAGCTACTTCAGAACTGCTGTTTAAGCATTCTTAATCTCTCATCTGGATGGTGGTAGTGCCCCTTTTCATGCCCTACAAGACTCCACACTGGCACTCCTTAAGGTAAGAGATCTTCAAAAGTATTTGCTCTGAGCCTCCCCCTAAGTAAAGTGTTTTGAAGTCTGGTTGCCTCCAAACATTTAAACCAACAATAGAGGGAGCTGGAGGGACAGAGGGAGACCTGATCACAGATGACAGCCCACGAGAGACCATTTCATGGGCATTTTTCTGAGGCTCATAATCCACACTAAATGTGAAACTTATAAAACTGCAAATATATCAAACAAAAACAGAAACTGACCCATACAGCCAGGCCCCATTATTAGGGTGCCGTGAGCCCATGTCGGAATATAACTGCACCAACGTAGCTGCAGCTCCAAGAATCAGCTGTCGCCTGTGTATTCATGGCCATCATTCCAATCTTAAAAAGAGTCTTAGAAAAAATGTGTTCACGTCTTGCCCCCTTTTTGCAAGGGTGTCCTCTGCTCTAACACTAGCATGGAAAATGAGCCCCCTAAGCTCCTTTTATAAAGGGCAAAAGCTATAATTGTGATGCAGTGGGCCCCTTGCAAACCTCGTCCCCAGTACCACTGCGCCGGCTTCATTACTTATAGGTATTGCTTTGCGAAGCAGGAAGTATCCTCTGCGCTTTGCTAAAAAAACATGGGCCCGAACCTGTACCACTCCATTTCTGCCATCTCTCTGAGATTCAGCTAAGATATCTCCTCTCCTTTAAAGTTCACCTTCATTGGGCCATTGGTCCAAGACTCAGAGCAGAACAGGCACAGCAAATGTATAATGGGCTCTAGTGCAAGGAAGGGAGCATAGTACAACAGCCAGAGCTGGGGTTTATCTGTCCCATCACACCTTTAAGCCCTGGTACCACTGCACCTGCCACACTAATGATACCTCCAGCCCTGCAAAGCAGGCTGTGTCCTCCGCCCATTCCACTAGGCTATCACTCCTAGGCCTAAGGCCCATAGGATGCTGTCACTTTCTAAAATAAAAGGAGAAAAAGTCCCATCTCTCACCCCATGTTGACCTTGTCTCTAATACTAGCAAGGAAAATGGCTCGCACCTCCTTTTTGCTGGTAAGAAATCCAAAATTGGGGTGTGGCGCCCCTCACAAAAACAGCCCCAGTTTCACCGCACCTGCTGCACTATCGGCCCTAAACACAAATAAAAGAGGCCCAGTAACTCCCCACAATACTCAAGGTAATCTAAAAAAAAAAATAACCCCAATATAGCGCTCCTTTCTCTGGTCCACCTATTTTAAGTTATCAATGGAATTCACCACTGTCTTCATTCTCCTAGGCCATTACTCTGAGGCCTAAGTGGTCCGGAGGATCAGAGCTCAGCATCTAAAAGTGACCCTGCTGGCATTCTCTCACCCCCTTGACTCACCTTGAAGGACATTTGCATGTAAATAGAGGTCATCGTGGAAAGGATCCATGGGGAGCCACATGCTCAGGTTTTTTTAATTTTTACAAAAGAAGTTACCATACGTTTTTGTTAAAAAAACAACCATCCTTGAAAAGGTAAGGTGTCCCTTGAGGTGACTCTGTAGGAAAGTGTCCAGAGGGAGTGGCCGGGGGTTTTCTTTGCTGTGAAGCCCAGGGAGGGACAGAGAGCTCAGTAAGAAACAGGCTTTCTCACTAGGTGCCTGGTACATGAAAGATATGTAAATGTGACCAATTGGTCAATCAGCAAATAAAAAGGCTGCTTGGGAGCCAGTATAGGCCTTAATTGAGGGAGTCGCTTAAAGCGTCATGGTAACGACGAGTAATTCTTTTTGACATGTAATGTCAGAGTTTTATAAGCTTAGTTCCAGAATATGTATTTTTAGCAGACATGTATAAAAAGTTTCCACTAGATAAAGCGTACCTATCACTAAAGTATATCCTTTCAAAGCACTTGTTTTATCTCAAAACACTAAATTATTTTGTATCAGCCTACCTTATACTGTGTATAATACAATTTTAAAATAATGACATGCATATTCACAGTGATTTCTGTTCCAGCTGGGACCCTATAGCACAATAAATACACAAGCCAATATTCCACATATCTGCAGCTATCACATTAACCAAATGAAATTTCATAACATAAAATAGATTTCCAACTGGTTAGCTCAACTTGCTTTGATTTTGGATTTAAGGTGTCTGCACTATTTTATATAATTAACTGAAAGTGAAAAACAAGATACTCGAAAACAATTTTGTTCCTTTCATCCACCACCTGAGTGCAGTGGTGACAGTGTCACAAACTTAGCTAAAAATAACAAAATATTCTGTAAGTGTCTTGGTTTTCAGTTTCAGAAAAAAAATAATGCAGAAACCTTCAATGAAAAATAAATGCAAGTTAAGCTAATTGATTGGAAATACATTCTTTTATGTTATGAAATTGCCCATATATTTGTAGGCACTTCAAGGGCTGCTTGTAAATGAACACAGCCTGGAAAAGCCCCCAAACAACAAGGGTGTTCTTCCAGGCCATTTTCATTTCAAAGTAATTGTTGAGGCATTTGCGCTCCCCCCGGGAATACAGGCAGGGTCCCAAGTCTGGGGGGTTTGGAGGGGGAGGGCGGCTCAGCTTAAAGACCTCTGCGTTAAGGACATCCTACATGCCGCTGAACATTTAAACCAGGGCTTGAAGAAGTAGGATTACATCCCATCCTGTTAGAACACCATTGGCCACCCTTACCAGCAAGCTCCATTTTCAAAGCCAGTGGCATCACTTACAAAACCTTCACAACCAGCACCACTGCTTATCTTGCAGACAAGCTTACTATCTCTGGTGGTTGTCAACACACCCACATCCTGCAGACTAAGAAGTGTATAAAGTAAAAAACAAGGCATTCTACATCTATGCAGCCAGGATCTGGAACAACATTCCCATTTCCATCAGCCCCATCCCAATGATGCTCCAATCTCTCAGAGAGTTGAAGACTCGCCTCTTTAAATAACCTTACATCACAATGCATTATTTGGCCCACAAGCCAGATACCTCTCCTATGTCTAGTTGACTTTAAGGTTGTCTTTGACCCTGAACAGAGCTTCGCTGCCTTTTCAGCTAGGTTTGAGCTATAGAAATACCAAATACACATGCATTTTCGGTTGAATTTATGAAGGTGCAGCATAGATGAATTCTTTCAAATGTTATGTATACATTTATGACACAGAGAATTATAGCAAAGTTAAGTCAGACTTCAGTTTGGTTGATTTCCAACGATATAGACGCAGCATGTCCCCACAAAACAATAATAAGGTTTTGGTAAATAAAATGTATATGCCTTATTATTTCCAAGTCAAATATTTTTTGGCATCAAAGCAGTAGACATAGCATTAAGGAACTGTAGCCCAATGGCATCCAAACTACGGATGAGCAGCATACTGGTATCCCAACAAGAGGATGCAAAGGGTCCATTATATAGAGTGGCCTTTAGTGGAAGGAAGGAAAACAGGATGTAAAGAATAGCAGAGTAAAAAAACCTGAGATCATTGCTTGTTGAGGTCAGGAACAAAAAGGCGAGTTCCTAAACTGAAGTGCAACAAGGCAAAGTGTTAAACACAGTGAAAACCTAAGGGGCTTTCAGAAGTAGGGATACAAAATGTTCTACAATATTAGGAAGCATGTACCCTACAAGCAACTATGTTCCTAATTTAGACTACCTTGTATTGCCCCTCTAGGAATCCTTGTTCATTACTGCTCGGCTGTAATGTATTTTTTATGTGACAAGCTGCAGCCAGGATAGGGGAACCCTTGAGAAAGCACATTTAAAGAAAACTGCGGATAGTTGGAGGAGCTGCAGAAACAAAATCGTGCTTAGTTTGAAAACAGAAAGACATGACAGTGCTTGGAATATTAACAGAACACAACTCATTAAGGCACAACATCAGTAAGCACATGGCCTTCAGGAAAGGTTCCGAAGAAAGGTATATCCGGTAGATAGCAAAATAGCACGAAACCGGCTGTACTTAACAAGCCTATCTTATAAAGTCCTGTAAATATACAAGAACACGGGACACCATGGAGATTCTTGTGCTTTATTTTCTATTTCTGAGCATTTTGTTTCGACAGGGAGAACGTCCCAATTTTCCTAATCTATTTTTAGCTCCACCACTCCCATTTTTACAGGTGTTTGTTTTGTCGCATGGCCTTATCTTTTCGCTTTGCGAGGTAGACCCCTATGCCATTGATGTGCGTTTTAGCACTAAAACCCGCCCGTTCAAATATAAACACTTTCTGGTGCTCAATAAAGTTTGCTGGAAAAAAAAATGCCCGTTCTCTATCCTCACCACTCTTTTCATAGCTCACCAGAAATAACACAATGCTTCCCCATGGGTTAAATATGGCACTTTTTATGTCTAAAATTTTGTAAGGGAATCATTTAGAATATAGCGGATAAGCCGTCAGTCTGCCCTCACCTCTGACCCACTAACAGAAGACCGCCCACTATACTCTTTGCTACGTCTGCCATGATCTATCCAATATGTTAATGCAATAGCAGTCATCTAGGATACTTCGTTTATCTGATGCACTTCTGGCGGTGATCTTGAAAGTCAAACACACAAAAAAGGTGGCTCTTCTTTCTCTGCTCAAGCCTGGAATAAGCCTCTGGCCATCTTCGTAGCAACAACAAAGAATTGCAGTTTGGTAAGCAACTGAAAACACACCTTTTTTTCGGCATAACTGATCCCTGTCTACAACTTCCAAATATTCTTTTAGTACCACTCCTAGTAGTAGCTGAGCACTACACACATTTTAATTAATGTATTCATTGTTATGTTGAGGTGTCTTGCTAAGTTACGTGTATTTGCAAAGTGCACTTTCACCAGCGAGGGCATCTGTGCTGAGCAGGTGTGTGTGTCTAGGCTTGCCTATGGTCATCTGTTTAAAAAGCCTGGCCTTAAGTTTCTTGCACAGTTCAAGAAGGGAGGAGGAGGCTCTAATGTGGAGTTGAAGATCGTTCCATGCTTTAGGAGAGATGTAAGAGAACAAACATTGTCTTCCTGATCTGGAGAGTGTCTGTTGGTTCATTCGTTTCTCTAAAACCTTTGACAGGTAAGGCAGGATGGAGATGGGTCCATAGTTGTAAATCGCGGCTCGATCAGCAGAATGTTTCTTGAGCAGGGGCATGATGGTGGCATGCGGCTGAGTCGATGGAGGCATTGTGGATGGGTGTTAGTGCTTGGCTGATCGGTAGGAATTCTTTGGTGAAGGCAATAGTCAGATGAAGCCCTCGAATGGATGGTCCTTATGGTAGCAGTAATTCCGAAAGTGGTGACGGCAGGCTGCGTGGTCAAGGTCCGTTTTTTGGCTGAGAAGGAGAGTTGAGATGCAATAGTTGAAGGTTCTGTTGAGGGGCAAAGTTCCTGCATGTGGAGGTAATTTTGTTACAGAATTCCGAGAAATGCTGGAGGCTCTGTAAAATCGTTGATGATGGTCAATATTTCCTTGCTGCTGTCAGTGCAGGTGTTAAAGCAATCTGCAAGAGATGTGCGCTTGGTCTATATCCACTGGTAGTAGCGTCTTAGGGCTGATTTGAAGATGTCTTTATATGCAGTGTTTTTACTTGTTCCCCACTTACGCACCAGTTGATTGCAGTGGCATTTGGTCAGCCTGAGTTTCTCTGTGTACCAGCTGGCCTGTGGTCAGGCTGTTTCCGTTGGGTTTCGCTTCAAGGGAGCCAGGTCGTCGACACATGCGGTGATCCTGCTGTTGAGGTTTTTGACGGCTTTCAGAAAGTCAGTGGGGTGCTCGGGCTGATGCTTGGACAGAGCAGAAGGCCTTCTTCCCAGATGCTTTTTCGTCTCCCAAGGGCAATTGTAAGTCTGTGATGGTGCAGGAAGGGTATGTTGAAACTGTCAAGGGCATGGTTGTCCAGGAAGTAAAAAGTGGCCAGGGCGTTGAAGATCTTCAAGTGTGCCACGTCTTCTCTGTATATTTCTACAGAGTACTTCTGGCTCACGATTGAAGATGGTAACGCACTGGCTCAATAACCCGGCCTTCGGAGAGTCCTGAGTAGCCACTGATGTCATGCAAAGACACATGGTTATGTGGCGATCTGACTGTATTAGGAGAACAGCTTGTTTGAGGTTTCGTCGGCCTGTAGACTGTGACACTACTGGAACAGAAGCCACACTGCAAATGCCAACACAATCGCTTCAAGGTGGATATTAGCAGGTCACATCACCGCTAGGTCTCTTAACAGTCCAGAGCAAAAATTAGAAACTCACGGTCAAATTTGTGCAGTTTGACTGCAAGGCACAGACAGCGCTGTGCAGAGAACAATACTATTTACAATGGTTACCAGCAGGAGTTTGTTCTGGGTCACCATCTGTTTCTGACTATTAGCACAGGCACTGACTTCCGCCTACCCAGTGTTAGTGAGTTGATAGCAGTTGCATGAGAAAGGCTGTTAGGGTATATTATTTTGGGTAAAATACCTAACCACATGAAAGGTTTGCTCTTGAGGACAAAGCATGCAAACTATCTCTGCAGACGAGCAGAGGCGTCTCTTCTGCTAAGGCGGAGGAGCATCGCCCCACTGCTTTGCAGCAGTGAAATAAAGGAAAAATAAAATGATAATAACTCAAGGTTATTATCATTTTATATTGTCCTGCTGCGGCAGCTTTGCAGGGTGGGGCTGCTCTGACGACAGGAGCAGGGAGATTGGTGAGCACACTTTGTAAGTAAGAATGACTGTTTAGGTGACCGTCTTGGGCCAGCCAAACATTCATGCACACTTTGTATGTTCTCCACACAGGCTGCATTTCAGCCTGGGTGGAGAACATGCCCAATCTCCCATTCCCTGGCTGAGCCACGGCGCTCAGACCAATCACAACGCTGTATTGCAGCGTTGTGATTGACCAGGGGGAGCCTGGATGTGCTTCCTGTTCCGGAGGTTCAGAGGGATGAGGAGGAGAGACCCGGTGGTAAGATAAGTCCCCCCCCCCCCTATTTTAGATCCCCTTACACTCCCCCCGATCCGTGCTGGCCACCACTGCAGACCAGTGCTTGGGACTAAGCAGCAGGCCTACCAACTCACACAGTTTCACCACGTGATAGGAGGTTTCATGCCTCTTCACACAACCAACGCACAGTCACACATTGAGCGGGAAACCCTTGCACAGAAGGGATTTCCAGCTCCTGTGTGAACGTTATCGACAGTGGGGCTCTCATTAAAACCTTCCCAGGACAGAGAAGGTGCACCAGATGAGATTGCTATTGCTGTGAGGGAGGGTAGCTTTGGCTGTTTCGGAAAAGAAGGGGCCAAAAGCATCAGTCAGTCTCTATGGAATTGTTCCTCTCACCAAGACAATGACCAATTCTCCCTATACAATCATGCGCAGAAATATATTCTTGGGTTGGCAGGTCTGAATCTAATTTGTGCCTTGCATCACTGCCACCAGTCCCAACTGCCACCCTTACTCACTAATTGAGATACACCTAGGCCCGCGACAATCTGGTATGAATGCTTAGAAAATGTCTTGTTTCTCAGATGTTTTTTGTGCGCCTTTCATTTTCAAAACAGATGATTATCTGTTTTTCCCATTACTCTTGCTTTTCGAAAAGCTCCCTACAGAACCTAAGAGCCCTCAGATATGTAATTAATACTTCTTCCATTGTATACAATGTATTTGTTGGAAATTGTAATGTTTACACTGAAACGCTGGAAATTGTCAGGCTGTCGAGAAATCTAACAAGACAAACTAGGAAACATTACCACACAACACACAGATTTCATGAACAGAAGGGTGTGCCTATGAATCCACCTACCAGTATTAAAATGGTAGCAGGTTATTGCACCTTTATCCACTGCCACAATATCGCAAAGATCACCTGTTTCTGGTTCTTATAAGCTCTCTGCATGATGCTAAAAGAAATGCATCAAGATAGCGTTGACTGCTGTGACTGTGGCCCTGCTAAGTAGCTTACAGCTCTCACAAGTCAAGTATTGTTCACCATCAGAACCTGCATGTTTCTTAGCTGGGTTGAATTCACTACTTTAGCATGCATGACACTGGGAATTTGAGGCATGCATTCTCCGGCACTTGCTTACCATAACCTTCACATTAAACGTTATATGTAGTATTCCTTTATTTCCATGTACCCTAGGTAGCAGCCATTCTTCACTCTCTATGCATCATCAAACGTTCCACTGCAACAGATGACAGAAGCAACAGCTATATTCAGCTCACTTACTACCCTATGTAGGTCTTTTTTACTCACTAGCGAGGTTGGTAATTCACAAAATGACAACACTCGTATTGATCATATAAGAACAATATCAAATGGACTACATTTAAAATGTGTTGACGCACAATACATTTGTTTAAACAGAACTGAGGCGGGATCTCTTTTAAAGAGGAACAAGGCGGGGCATACAAAAATGCTGATACTTATTTTGGCCACTTAAAATCACAAACAAAGATCTGGGTATATGACTTGACGCTGTGCTCTCTTCCACCATGCAGATAAATTGCAGCAGTCAGTGGAGCGAACATTCGTGTAAACATGCTCGGGAAGGGACTTCCCTACTTCAGACCGAACAGAAAGTGACCATGGCACAACTGGACAGATGACACTATAATAGAAAAAAAAAAGAGTGGATGAATACATCTCAGCCATTGGTAGGAGGCATTCCTGTCCGTTTTATTCCACTATGCCCCTCTAGGAAGAGACCAGCCATATTGCAAACAAGCCTAGGTTCTGCTGCAATCACAAATCCTGCCGGAACCCCAAGTAGAGCACCACCTGAAGGGAAAGCAAGGAAACCCAGATAAATTCCAGCATCGCTGCAACTCATCATTGAAGTGCAGTTTGAGCCCTATGGGCCATGGCAGACAAGGCATTTGAACCACGTCTGGGCATACTTGTCAAACAAAAAAAAGCCACAAACAAGGTAAATGTAAATGTAGTGTATTTTGTAAAGCGCACAGCTGCCCCAACGGGGCGTCCCGGCGCTGTATAACGCTGTGGAACCCTTCCTGGCTCTCTCTGTGAGAAGCCCCTCCTGGGCACCCTCAAGGTGAAGCCAGGCCTCCCAGTGTTGTAGGGGCCGTTGTGGAGATTAAGCAAGCTATTGCCCAGAGTTGCAGAGTGGGACCCATGATTAGAATAGGCACCGAGGCGAGAATTATCGAGTCCGCAGACATTGAGCTCAAGACCGTCTTGTTTTTCTAAGTGAAACTTACCATAAGGCTTTATAAACGAAAGGATAGTATAACAGCTACTGAGTTAAGAAACTAGCAGACAGAAAGAATCTAAATATGAAGAAAGAAAAACAATACAGCTAACAGAGAATCCAATCCCTGGCAAACAGAAAAAACAGTACCTTCAAAATTGTTTGATCATTGTTCTGCCAATCGACCAAACTCAGCTACAAAAAGTGGCACTGATGCAAAATTTGTATCAGCAACGGTGGCAAGTCCCTTAAAGGAGCCCCCCGCGTTATAGGAAAGCCCTACACCTCTTGATCTGAGAGCGTAATCTGTCGACCTGCCCACCTGGATACTGTGCACTTGCACATAAAAATACAATGGGTGCTATTGCTATTTCATATGTTTATAAATGTGTTTTACAGTGAGTCGTGTAGGAGAAGGGAAAAAGAAAGAAAGGATACAGCATTCCAGATGAATGCTCTGGAAGGGAAGGGTCCTGAGTTGTACCCGAATAATGCCTTTGCCTCGGCGCCCACGCTGTATTACAGAGGCGGGTGCAGAGGCAAAAAAGCATTCAGGAGGCGCACTGACAGTGTGCCACCTAAAAGGTGGGGCAGTCAGTGCGCCCCCTGATGGCAGCCCTCTGGAGGAAGAAAAGTGGGTTCCACTGACCTCCCCCCCCCCCCCCCCCCCCCAGACATCCCCTTGCAGGCAGATGCAGTCACTCACTGCACCCTCAGCAAGGGGATCTCGAATTCCCCTAAACCCCTTCTTAGCTGGGGGGATTCCCCCGCTGTGCTGGGGGGCGCGTACAGCGCCCCCCCGTGCTCATAACGAGGTCAGCTCGTCATGAGCCACGGCGCTCCAGTGCTCATGACGAGCTGAGCTCGTCATGACTGCGCCCGTTCCAATGGAACGTTCAGCACAGCGGGGGAATCAGCCCAGCCTGCGAGCGTTCCACGGAACGGGCGCGGTCATGACGAGCTCAGCTCGTCATGAGCACCGGACCGCCGTCGCTCATGACGAGCTGAGCTCGTCATAAGCATTCAAGAGGTTAAAAGTGCAGGCGAGTGCCACCTGCACTGTGAAACAAGGAGTGGCTTCAAAGCAGCTGCTCCGTTTTTCACATGAATGCGCTGTCCCCAGTGCAGCGAGAGTTTGCGGCTGTCCGGGGGCAGCGCATCCATAATAACACAGCGCATTTTCCTTACTTGCGACAGGAACACCTTTTGAATCCCCATGCTCCCTGCTGACCTGTGACCTAGCTGAACTGTGCACATCTGCTGCCTCCTGCCTGCGGTATCGTTGTTGAACTGTTGCCTGCCTTAAGATCGTGCTCTGTGCACAACTGCTGCCTGCTGCCTGCGATATCATTTCTTACTGCTGCCTGCCTTAAGATCGAACGCTGTACCTCGCTAATTGGCCCATTCAGTGTGTTATGATTTTTGTGCTCTCCTAGGCTGCACCGCTCGATTGGGTAATTTAGATCTGCAATTGTTTATTTAATAAATACGCTCGTCTCCCACAGCTTATCCCCACGTTGTGCCACACCCTGGTCCGGTTTCACTTTAGCGGCCATTTGGTGTTTGTTGTGCCTCGGAGACCGCCCTCTCCACCCCGACCCCGCCTCCCAGCTGCTCCTCCCTCCCACGAACTGGTTAGGCAAGCCCCGTCCCCAGTAGCGCTGTGACCATCCCGACGCTCTCGGTGGCGGTCGCTCCCCATGCTCCCTGCTGACCTGTGACCTAGCTGAACTGTGCACATCTGCTGCCTCCTGCCTGCGGTATCGTTGTTGAACTGGTGCCTGCCTTAAGATCGTGCTCTGTGCACAACTGCTGCCTGCTGCCTGCGA
Source organism: Lissotriton helveticus (assembly GCF_964261635.1). Classification (NCBI taxonomy): domain Eukaryota; kingdom Metazoa; phylum Chordata; class Amphibia; order Caudata; family Salamandridae; genus Lissotriton; species Lissotriton helveticus. The sequence goes on from NC_136071.1 coordinate 148,635,447, forward strand.
TATCACTTCTTACTGCTGCCTGCCTGCGATATCATTTCTTACTGCTGCCTGCCTTAAGATCGAACGCTGTACCTCGCTAATTGGCCCATTCAGTGTGTTATGATTTTTGTGCTCTCCTAGGCTGCACCGCTCGATTGGGTAATTTAGATCTGCAATTGTTTATTTAATAAATACGCTCGTCTCCCACAGCTTATCCCCACGTTGTGCCACACCCTGGTCCGGTTTCACTTTAGCGGCCATTTGGTGTTTGTTGTGCCTCGGAGACCGCCCTCCCCACCCCGACCCCGCCTCCCAGCTGCTCCTCCCTCGCCCCGCCCCCTCCCACCATCCACATATGACAGATGCTTTCCCGCGCAGCGTCCACGCACAGCGGATGCGCGCCGAAGGTGCGCCAAAGGTAAGCCCGTCCGCGCCCGGACCGCGCCCAGCGCCCGTCCCCCTGCTCTATGCCGCTCCCAACCCCCCAGAGTAACTTACGATGCCGCTACTCTCCTCGCCCTCAACCCCGGACGCACCCCACTATGCTGCGAAGCTACCCCAGGACGTACCCACGGCCCATTCTCCTGCCTCTCCTGTAAGTTCAACTGCGTCAGGACCCTCACCAAACACACTTCCTCCACACACAGCTCCGAACCCAACGACTTGAAATGCATCCTACTGAACACCCGCTCGGTCCACAGACATGCAACCGAACTCTGGGACCTAATCGACACTGCGTCACCTGACATCGCCTTCCTTACTGAAACATGGATGAATGCATCTTCTGCCCCCGACATCGCCATAGCCATACCGGACACTTACAAGATCATTCGAAAAGACCGCACCAATAAAAAAACTGGAGGAGGCATCGCCATCGTCCATAGAAACACCATCAAAATTACAACCAGCTCTGACGACAATCTTGCAACCGCTGAACACCTCCACTTTCAGATCCACACCGACCCCAGGACCACACTTAGAGGAACCCTCATTTACAGGCCCCCAGGCACCCGATCTCAATTCAGCACCGACATCACTGACTTCGTCAGCCCGCACGCCCTCGCCTCCGAGAACTACATTCTTCTAGGAGACCTCAACTATCACCTTGACAACACTCTCGACAACAACACCACCACCCTTCTGGACAACCTGTCCAATCTCGGACTCAAACAACTTGTTGACACCCCCACTCACATAGCCGGACACACGCTCGACCCTATCTTCACCTCCAGCAAGCACATCTCCTTCGATCATACTACAGCCCTCCACTGGACGGATCATAGCTGTGTTCACTTCAGCTACAAAACAACCCGGACCCACAACCGTCCACAACCCATTCCCCGAAGAAAATGGAACAAAATCACCACCGAACAACTCCTCACATCACTCAGCCAAAACACTCCCACCCTGGCAACGGACCCAGACCTAGCGGCCACCAACCTCAGGCAACGGATTACCCACAGTGCGGACGAACTAGCACCCCTGAAAAAACACCAGTCGAAATCATCCAGCAAACAAGCATTGGAAATGCAATAGGTCTCGCAGCATTAGAGTTAGTGCTTTTAGAATTGTTTATGGTTTTTTTTTGTAAATCTTTAGCATTTTTGTTTCCTGTAGCCAATGCTAAAGAATTACAAAAAAATTCTTCTTGTTAAAATGAGTGTTTTCCATAGGCGCCCGAGGAATGTCTGCAATGGGAAGATACGGTGTGCCCGTTAGCATTGTTAATGTTTCCAAAATACCAAATTCAACCAGGTGACTCTCAGGGTCACTCAAAATAGCTGTTTGTTTCCATAACACTTTATCTCTATAGTCTTGCGTCACCAGATTGTAGGGCCTGAATGAGCTAGATAGACGAAAGCAAACCAAGAAACTTTAGAATATCCCAGCTAGGAGGAAGTAGCAGGTTTATGTTACCTGGGTAACTTATTAGAAATCTGCGCATGCGCGCACGTGAGAAAATAGTATGAACACAAATGCCGTGTATATGGAGATAAAATCACCTTTATTAAGCCCATATTTCCCTTCTCTGTTTCTTAAAATATCGGGCTAAAACAGCTTACGCTCATGTTCTTGAGGGCTTTCGTGAATTTATACTTCACAAATATTCTAAATACAGAAATAGATATATTTAATATGTCATATTATGGTGTGAATGTATGTGCTGTCTATCCGCCTGGAGCAAGTGGCATGAGTGCGCGTGTGACGTGTGGTGAGTGTTATTAAGAACAGGAACTGTGGTACTTCCCAAACTCGGTGTCAGAGTCGTTTACATGCACCTCTGCTTCCGAAACAAACTTTTACTGCCTCAAGCACGCGGCTGTACTCCACACATCCGCTCTACGTCACATTCATATCCTTTCCCAAAACCACAGCCAAGCGGGGGGCGCACTGCGGACGCGGCTGTCTAGATTTGCATTCCTTGCAAAATCTCAGAACACACTCTATGATGTTGAGGTTTATATAGTCCGCTCTCTCCTGGCGAAAGGTCCTGGAGGGAGTCGAGAAGAGGAAGCTTATAAAACCCAGTGTTTATCGAGGAGGAGTGGTTATAGTTATACTGCCCCCCTCGTCGGGTCGTTTTCACGTGACACGCAGGAATTCAGGTTAAAACATCTAGGGGAAAGAGTGTACACGGAGGACATTCTCTCAAGGTCACAGGAAGTTGGCAACTGGAACACGTCCTGGGAACGTGGAGAGCCGGTGACTGAGGACTGTACAACTGAAGCCCTCATTTTTACCCCCCCCCCTGATTTAGATGCAGGGGTACCAGAGAGCCAGAACCTCCAATGACAGCCAGTATCCCTGCACCCAAATCCGGAGATAACCTATTGAGAGGGAATTCAATTCTCGTCTTGTCTCGAACAGACTGCGGGCAGGGGAGGGGGCGGAGCGGGGAGAGGGAACAGACGGAGGGAAGGCCAGATAAGGGGAGGGGGGAGGAGAGTAGGAGGAGGAGAGTAGGGGAGGCACGGCCTAGCGGCCGTGCAATCAAGAAGTGAGGGGGCGGGAGAGTAGGCAAGGCAGGCGGCTGGGGGGAGGGGGGAGGAGAAATGCGACGCGACATGGCAGGCAGAGAAAATGGGGAGGGGGCGGATCCGGAGGTGCGTCGTGACACTCGTGAGGGGGAGTGGAGAAGGAGGGGGGAGTAGAGTAGGGGAGGCACGGCCTAACGGCCGTGCAATCAAAAAGTGAGGAGGCGGAGCTGGGGGAGGCTGTGACAGAGAGAGCAGGCAATGCAGGCGGCTGGGGGCTTGTGCACGCGCTTTGAAGCTCATTGCGCATGCGCATTGAGCTTCAATTTCTCGTGCACTGCAAGGAATCGCCACGATTCCTTGCAAGTTGGATAAAGAGTGGATAAGCCCCCATAGTCTCGCAAGCTCGATGCGCATGCGCATCGACAGGCGAGACCTAAAAAGCTCCCTGGTTCAATGATGACCTTAAAAAATCCAAGAAGACATGCCGCACCCTGGAGAAGAATTGGAGAAAAGAACCTACCTCAGACAACATGGCCTCCCTCAAGACAGCCACCCGCAAACACCACCAACTGATCCGATCCGCCAAGAAATCAGCACTTAAGGTCCGTCTCGACAACAATTCTCATAACAGCAAGGAACTCTTCAATATCGTCAAAGAATTCACCAACCCTCCCGCAGCATCCAACGACATCACTAACTCCCAAGACCTCTGCGATGCGCTATCCTCCTTCTTCTACAACAAAATTGCCGACATCCACAACAGCTTCAAGAATACCCCCAATGACCAACTCACCCCACCCACTTCAGATCCCACCTCTCCAACTAACTACCTCAACTCCTGGAACCCAATCACCATTGAAGACACCATTCGCCTCATGAACTCAATCCACTCTGGCTCACCTTCTGACCCCTGCCCCCACTACATCTTCAACAAAGCTGACTCCATCATCGCTCCCCATCTCCGCGATGTCATCAACTGCTCCTTCGACTCCGCCACCTTTCCAGAAATATGGAAACACGCCGAACTCAGCGCCCTTCTGAAAAAACCAACAGCAGACCCCTCAGATCTGAAAAACTACCGACCCATTTCCCTCCTCCCTTTCCCGGCCAAAGTCATCGAGAAAGCCGTCAATAGCCAACTAGCAGCCTTCCTTGAATCCAACAACTCCCTGGATCCCTCACAGAACGGCTTTCGAGCCAAACACAGCACCGAAACCGCCCTCATTGCGGCGACCGACGACATCAGAGCACTCCTGGACAACGGCGAAACAGTGGCCCTCATTCTACTCGACCTCTCCGCCGCCTTCGACACTGTCTGTCACAACACCCTCATACAACGCCTCAACAACATCGGCATACAAGGAAAAGCATTGGACTGGATCATCTCATTCCTAGCCGGGAGAACACAGAGAGTCCGACTCCCCCCATTCTACTCAGAGCCCACCGAAGTCATCTGCGGCGTACCTCAAGGCTCCTCACTCAGTCCCACCCTCTTCAACGTCTACATGAGTCCCCTCGCCTCCATCGCACGTCAACACAACCTCAACATCATCTCCTACGCCGACGACACCCAGCTAATCCTTTCCCTCACCAAAGACCCCAACACCGCCAAAAACAACCTTCACGAAGGTATGAAAGAAGTAGCCGAATGGATGAAACAGAGCCGCTTAAAACTCAACTCAGACAAGACGGAGGTGCTCATCCTAGGATCCTCCCCCTCAGCTTGGGACGACTCTTGGTGGCCTTCCGCTTTGGGATCTGCGCCCACACCCACAGACCATGCACGTAACCTTGGCTTCATTCTAGACTCCTCCCTCTCAATGTCCAGACAAGTCAACGCCGTATCGTCCTCCTGCTTCAACGTCCTTCGCATTCTCAAAAAGATCTTCCGCTGGATCCCCCTCGATACAAGAAAGACTGTCACCCATGCACCGGTCACGAGTCGACTGGACTATGGCAACACACTCTACGCCGGAATTACAACAAAATTGCAGAAAAAACTCCAGCGCATCCAAAACGCATCAGCGAGACTCATATTAGACATCCCGCGCCAAGAGCACATCACCGGTCACTTAAAAAACCTCCACTGGCTTCCCGTCAACAAAAGAATTACTTTCCGCCTTCTTACCCACGCACACAAGGCCCTCTATAATCTAGGACCCGAATGCCTCAACACCCGACTGTCCTTCTACTATCCCACCCGCCAACTAAGATCATCCAATCAAGCCCTCGCCGCAGTCCCGCGCATCCGAAAAACCACCATGGGTGGCAGATCCTTCTCCTTCCTGGCTGCCAAGACCTGGAACTCACTCCCCACCCACCTCCGCCTTACTCAGAATCACATCTCCTTCAGAAAAGAACTGAAAACTTGGCTATTCGATAAAAAGTAAACCCCTCCCTCCAGCGCCTTGAGACCCTCTGGGTGAGTAGTGCGCTTTATAAATACATGAACTTGAACTTTGAATCGTGCGCCCTGCACAAGCGAGGAAAATGCGCTGTGTGCATGATACGGCCCCAGGAGTCTTGAACTAATGTAATTATGTGCATAAAAACATAAAACCAAAAAGAAAATAGAATATATTCATTTTGATTGACTTCATCAAATGGGTTTCCTTATTATTCTTAGTTTCTGTACATTCGTTGTTTGCAATTTAAAGCATTTGTCCACCCGACAGAACCACTTTTAGTATATTTTCACAGTATTAGTCAGCTAAAACAAAGATGCACAAATTCAGCAAATGAGAACAAATCGTGGTTTACATGAACGGAGGCTAAAGAGTGATGAGAGGCCATCATACTTGCCCCTGGCCACATCCTCTTACTATGCAGCAGAGAAAAGAGACCATTAAAAACTCATAAGTCAGTGCCTCTTACTCATGTCTATAATTATAGGACACAGACGAGTCTTCTTCAGGAAGATTGCTGCAGGACTGTTGTCTATGTACACCGAGGGTGTCTTGGCGTCAGGCAGGAGCCGAGAGGAGTCAGTAGAGAGCAAGACGTCTTAGGTTGGGGCAAAAATTACTCCTTCCACAGGTGTGCTTTTAGGATATCCGATCAGCAAGATGCGCAAATAAGAAGGTCCAAAGAGACATAGGCAGCCTCAAGACTTGGCTTCATCAGTCTGAAGAGGGCAGAAAGAAGTACCCAGTTCATTTATAACTATTTTTACTGTTTGGCCACTAGCTCTTCGTCATTTGAGTGTGATAAGCATCGCCGCTGACATACATTTTCTAATACTTTACTTTGAACCCAACAGATATTGAAGGAACAGCCCTTACTACCACATTTGAAAGATTTTTGTGTTATTCCGCCAAATTCGATTCTGTATCCGACTGCTGCTTCACAGCACAAAGCCGTTTTCAGGTGTGTCCTCTTCCGTGTCAGATCTACGGCTTCATTCTTTTCTGCAAACCTGATTGTGTGGCCTACTCCCGCCTTACTGGTTCATGCTTTCTTCCGACGACCTCTTGCACACTAGCTCTGGCATCTTGAGGCTTCAAGCACTCAGTGGGAAGCGCAAACACTGACCTTGCTATGATTGCTAACATCATCTCCCACCTTTGCTGTAGGTCCTCGGGGCGGCTCAAAGCCTGCCCTTAATTGCATTCGCAGCCTGGAGCTTCCAACCTGGAGTACGGAAGCGCTCGACAGGCTGCAGCAGGGGCACAGGACCGCGTGAACATAATGATGGCAAATGACCATTAAAGAGCAAGAACATATTACATGTCAATGTGGAAACAAATTTGTCTTCAGGTACACTGCAAATGTTGCTGCGATGTGCGCATACTTCCCAGGTCACAGGGGGAATTACGCACAGGACAATAAATGGAGATGTGAAAGACATAGAAAATCACTTTGAAAAGAAATATGTGGAAGATATAGACGAGTGGTTCTTAATCTTTTTACTTCTGTAGACCCCAACTGAATCATTATTGGAATCCGCAGATCCCCACTGAGTCATTTATCATAAGCTCAAGACCCCCGGTCAAAGAAATATTTATGATTTGAACTTCAAAACAATAGACAATAATACAAAAGCAAGTATACACCAAACAAATGCTCAAATATTGGAATATTTTGTTTAATTCACAAACAATTTTAGAAAAAGTTTTTACATTTGCAATGGATTCTTTATTTCTAAAGGCATTATTAATTTTACTTTACTCATTTTTAATAATATTTCATTTTGAAAAACAGTCACGGACTCCCCTAACAACTCTCGAACAACTGATATAGATAATTATATGTGGGCAGCAGTGAGTATCCCTGCTGCTATGCCTTGGATGAGTTCTGGTAACAATAAAACTATTGTGCCTTCTCCCCAGCTATCCCCAACTTATCACTTATTTAGCTCAATACAGCACTTACTTATTATGCAAAGGGCGGCATTAGTAGTACACTAGCAACAACATGATACAACCATGATTATGTCCCTGAATTGGTTTTCTGGCTTTCATTGGACCCCAGATGTGTCTTTTTCACATATCGAGCTTCAACGTGACACCCCGCGGCTGCTGTGCGCTTCAGGCTTTCCACACCTCCACAAGGCTTTAAAGATGGAGGTAAGTAAACAACTACCAGTATTCGGTGCCGCCAACAGTTCTGGAACATTTGAGAGCAGGGATGCTTGCCACCGACATCAATTGACTTAACACACGGGGTTGCGACGCATCCAAATACTACTTAAAATGCAAGTGAACTTAATGAGCGCTTCCAATTTAGCGTAGGGGAGGAGCAGTGTGCGGGGCAATAACGTATTTGGAGCACTTGTTAATAAATATCTGACTAAAACGTGGAGCGGTAGGTTACTGTCCTGAAATCTGCGCTTGGTACAGGATTCACTCTTGTGCAAAAATACTGTACTTTTCCCAGATGCACAAGTTACTACTAGTGTAACGATATATCTGTAAGAGACATTAGTTAGTGATAGATTCCTTACCTCAGAATATCCCCAGGCGTCAGACTGGATCTGGAAAAATTTTGCGTAGCGGTACCCATGCGCGTCGGTAGGCGTCGTCCGCGGCTCCGCATCCGTCGTCGTGGCGCCGTGATGACGTCGGAGTACTTAGACGCTGCCTCCGCGTGCTGACGTCAGTTCTTATACACAGCTTTTCCGCGCCAGAAACGCAGAACCATGATAAAAATCCAACACTGGTGCCATGAAACTAGGGCCCTGAAAGGGGATGACCTTAACCCTAGATATCGGTTCACAGAACGGGGAGGATGGGCGGGTCGGTAAGGAATCTATCACTAACTAATGTCTCTTACAGATATATTGTTACACAAGTAGTAACTTGTGCATCTGAAAGAGACACGTTAGTGATAGATTCCTTACCTTAGAATAGATACCCCAGCAATACCAACCCCGGCGGTGGGTCTGCGAACCAATAATCACACCAGAAAGTCCTGGAGGACGGAACGGCCAAAGAAGCCATCCCTCTGAACTTGGCTGTCCAGGCAGTAGTGTCTCGCAAACGTGTGCAGAGAGACCCACGTAGCTGCCTGACTAATGTCCTGCAAGGGCACTCCCCGGCCCAGGGCAGTCGTAGTCGCCGTGGCCCGAGTGGAATGAGCCCTCAGCCCAACAGGAGGTTCCTTCTTGGCCAAGGAGAAACACGCCTGGATGCACAAGATGATCCACCGAGAGATGGTCCGCTTGTGCACTGCCCGTCCCTTCTTAGCGCCCGCGTAACCAACAAAGAGGTGGTCATCCACCCGGAACTGGCGTGTGCGATCCAGGTAGTAAGATAGCACACGTTTTGAGTCCAGACGGTGGAGCCTCTCTTCCTCTTTCGAGGGATGCGGAGGCGGAAAGAAGGTATGCAAGGTGATGGACTGCCCGATGTGGAAGGCCGTGACAACCTTGGGCAGGAAAGAGGGTCTTGTCCGCAACACAACCTTGTCCGGATGGACAGAGAGGAAAGGAGGTGTGGAAGAAAGAGCCTGGAGCTCACTCACTTTCCTGGCAGAGGTGATGGAAACCAGGAAAGCAGTCTTCAAGGTAAGAAGATGGAGAGGACAGTTATGGAGTGGCTCAAAGGGAGCACACATTAGATAAGTAAGTACACGGTTCAAGTCACACTGTGGCATCATGAAAGGAACAGGAGGAAACATGTGAGTGATGCTCTTCAAAAACTTATTTACAATTGGGGACTTGAACAAAGATGGCTGATCAGGTAGCCTTAAGAAGGCGGAAAGGGCAGAAAGGTAGCCCTTGATAGTGCCCAGAGCAGAGCCCTGCTGGGCAAGAGAAAGAAGGAAGAGGAGAACCTCAGAAAGGGGGGCAGAGAGCGGATCCACAGCCTTTGCTGTGCACCATGCCACAAATCTGTTCCACCTGCAGGCGTATACCGACTTTGTGGAGGGACGCCTGGCTGCCAGAATGACATTACAGACTTCAGGAGGCAAGTCAAATTGCCTCAACTGTCGCCGCTCAATCTCCAAGCTTGTAGGTGGAGACTGGATAGGTTCGGGTGGAGGACCGTCCCCTGCTACTGCGACAGAAGGTCCTCCTGAAGAGGCAGACGAATCGGGGGATCGACAGACATGCTGAGTAGCTCTGGATACCAATATCTTCGTGCCCAGTCCGGAGCCACAAGGATAACCTGGGCCCGGTCGCGCCTGATCTTCTTCAGCACTCTGGGCAGAAGTGGTATAGGCGGAAAGGCATACATAAGACCGCAACTCCACTCGCGACAAAAAGCGTCTCCAAGCGAGTGCCGCCTTGGAAATTCCAACGCGCAGAACTGATGACATTGCGCGTTTTCTTCTGTGGTGAATAGATCTAACCAAGGCTCTCCCCACTGCTGAAAGAGGCCTTGCGCCACGTCCGAGTTCAGACGCCATTTGTGATCCATCATGCACCGACGGCTGAGTTCGTCCGCCCTGGCGTTCAGAGAACATGCCAGGTGTTGAACCACCAGGGTCACGCCCTGATGTTCCAGCCACTGCCAGAGGCGCAGAGCCTCCTGGCATAGGGTCCACGACCCCACCCCGCCCTTTTTGTTGCAGTACCACATGGCGGTGGTGTTGTCCGTGAACACATGCACTACACTCCCCCGGACAGAGGGGAGGAATGCCTTCAGTGCAAGTCGGATCGCCCGCAGCTCCAGAAGGTTGATGTGGAGCTGGGACTCCGCTTGAGACCAGAGGCTTCTGATCTCCGCCTCTCCCATGTGCCCCCCCCCAGCCCTGGAGGGACGCGTCCATCACAACTACGTGCTCCGGTTGGGGTAGGGAGAGGGATCTGCCGCTGACCCAATCACGGTCAGTGAGCCACCACTGCAACTGTCTTGCAGTGCCCTCCGAGATCAAGACATGGTCGGACAAGTTGCCCTGATGCTGGGCCCACTGAAACATCCGGTCCCACTGCAGAGCCCGCATCCGCCACCGGGCGTGATGCATCAGAAGGATGCAGGAGGCCATCAGCCCCAGAAGCCGCAGCGTCAACCTGACCGAGACTGGGGATAAAGGCTGAAAGATCGGAATCAGAGCCTGAATATCTCGAACCCGCTGTTCGGGAGGATAAACCTGAAACTGCGCCGAGTCTAGAACCGCTCCGATGAAGAGGAGCTTCTGAGAGGGACACAGGTGTGACTTCGGCACATTGACGGAGAACCCCAGCAGATGCAGGAGGTCGGCCGTAGTCTGGAGGTGGCTGACGACTGTCTGGGGCGAGCCCGCCTTCAACAACCAGTCGTCGAGGTAGGGGAAGACTGAAACCCCTAACCTGCGAAGATGAGCTGCGACCACCACCATCACTTTCGTGAACACCCGTGGGGCGCTAGTAAGGCCGAAGGGGAGCACGGTAAACTGAAAGTGCTCGTGGCCTACCGTGAACCGCAGGTAACGCCGGTGGGCCGGCAGGACGGGGATGTGAAAATAAGCGTCCTGCAAGTCCAACGCTACCCATCCAGTCTCCAGGGTCTAGGGCAGCTAAGACCTGAGCCAATGTCAGCATCTTGAACTTCTCTTTCCGGAGGAAGCCTTTGACGTTCCGTAGGTCCAAGATAGGGCATAGGCCCCCTTTGCCCTTCTTGGGTACCAGAAAGTAGTGGGAGTAACAACCACACCCTACTTCTGGCCCAGGAACGCGCTCGATGGCCCCCTTGGCCAAGAGGGCCGTAACTTCCTCTTGCAGAAGTGACAAGTGATCCCCCGACAGGTGGTGGTACTGCGGTGGCATGGCTGGAGGGGACGCCTCGAAGAAGAGGGAGTAGCCCCTTCGGATGATTTGCAGCACCCACCTGTCCGAAGTGACAGTGCGCCAGTGGTGGTGGTGATGGCAAACCCTGCCCCCCACTGGCGTAACATGGGCCTGAAAGCACGGACTAGGAGGGTTTTGAGGCGGATGCTGCAGGGGTAGGTGTGGACTGGCCTCGCCGTCGTCCCCGACCGCCGCCATGGCGGATTCCACGGCCACCACCACGTTGGATGTTAGACTGCGGCATGTGGCTGGCAGCACGTGTGGGGGCGCCCCTTCCTTGGCCACGAAAGGAGCGAAAGGCACCCGTTTGCTGGCGCGGGGCCGAAAGGCCCAAGGACTAGGCCGTAGCCCTGGAGTCCTTAAAGCGCTCAAGCGCATGGTCTGCCTTGTCGCCAAAGAGGCGACGGCCATCGAACTGCATGTCCATAAGTGTGTTTTGGACATCGGCCGATAAAATTGGCGGACCTCAACCAGGCGTGACGACGAATCGCCACCGTCGTTGCCATCGCTCTGCCTAGAGAGTCGGTAGTGTCCAGCCCACACCGGATGGAATACCGTGCCGCATCTCGGCCCTCCACAAGGGCCTGGCCGAGTTTAGCCCGTACCTCCAACGGGCATTCTGGCAGCACGGCCGTGACCGTGTCCCACAGAGAGTGGGTGTAGCGGCCCAAGAGGCACGCGGTATTGACTGACCACAATCCCAAACTCAGGGAGAAGAATACCTTTTTCCCGTAATTCTCGTACCTCTTGGACTCCCGGTCGGGGGGAGCCGACGGGAATGCGGTCTGGGAATTGGAGGCCTGGATAACCAGGCTCTCAGGGGTGGGATGAGTGGACAGAAAGCAAGGGTCACCCAGAGCCGGGCGGTGGCGTCTGCCCACGTTCCTTTCCACAGGCTGCCCTGTGGCGGGCCTGGACCAAATGCCCAAAAGAACGTCTGACAAGGCCTCATTAAACGGCAGCAGAGGCTCGGCCGAGCTTGACTGCGGTTTAAGGACCTCAGTGAGAAGGTTAGTCCTCACGGCCGCGAAGGGGAGCTCAAGGCTCAAGCCCTTAGCCGCCCTCATTAGTACCAAGCTATAAGAAGCCCCCTCCTCCGTAGCCACGCTAGGAGGGGAGACAAAACCAGTGTTGGGCGAAGTTCCAGACCACTGGCCTCCCCAATCCCCCTCGTCACCCATCGCCTGGTACTCAGGCTCAAAGGATCGGGCCGGGTCACAGAAATAGAAATCTCCCATCGGCGTAGAGAGCGGCGCCGCTCCGGCGCCAGACTCGAATCGAGGGCAGGACCAGGGACGACGGCGCCGACACCCTAGGGGCCGACGCCGGCGAGGTCGACTGGTGGCGACCCGGATTCGGAACCGGACCCAGAGGGACCCTGCGGCGTCGGGACCAGAGTCGCCGATGGCGCCGGGGCCGAAGCACCCGACGCCGCCGGGGCCGAAGCACCCGGCCCGCGTGGGGACCCAGTCGAGGCCGCTTGGCCCGAAGGCGCCGCGGTACCCGACGGAGGAGCGAGCGACCTCATGGCCATGAGGAAGTCTGCAATCTCCCCCGGCGTCGGGTCCTGCCCGGGGACCGGCGGGTGTGGAGCAGGCCGCGACACCTGCGGCTCCAGTGAGCGTCGGGGGGAGTCAGAAGAGCGATGATGTCTCTTCAACTTCTTGTGCCTCTTACCTGAGGACTTCGAGCCCGAAGACCGATGACGACTCCCGGAACTGTGGTGGCTCCGGCCCCGCGACCGGTCCCTCGACCTCCTTGCGGACCGGGATCTCGAGCGGCGTGGGGCGGACTGCCGAAGCTCGAGTCGCTTACGGGACCACTCCCGTCTAGCCTTAGACGTCAGGGCCCGACAGTCGGAGCAGGACTTGTCGTCGTGGTAAAGGCCTAAACAGTGCAGGCGCCGGCGATGGGGGGGTTAGTCAAAAAGTGACTAGGGTATAACTTTTTCCAGATCTGCGCTAGCTGGCGCGGAAAAAAGAAGAACTGACATAAGTACTCCGACGACGTCATCACGACGCCGACGAAGGACGCGGAGCCGCAGACGAAGCCTACCGACGCGCATGGGTACTGCTACGCAAAAAATTTCCGGATCCAGTCTGACGCCTGGGGATATTCTAAGGTAAGGAATCTATCACTAACGTGTCTCTTTCAGATACAAATTTTGCCACTTTAAACCTAGCAGATTTTGTATGTGGAAATGCTGCAATATTCTGAGTTTTGCAGACCAGAGAAAACTGTGGAAGTTCCAGGATAGCCCTCCTTTCAAGGTGTAAATCTCAGAATGGATTAATAATATGACACCTGATAAATACCTCATCAACGCTAGATTTGCTGGGTGCAGGGTCAAATTCCCATATACTGTGGGTTTCATAATGAACCGTATTATAACGAAAAGCTTCTGATATATTTTGAAATATTTGCAACGCTTAGTCTGTAAATCACGCAAATGTTTTATTTACATGTGTATTGTCATGCTGCAGCCTCTATTCACACCCTGTGGGCCCAAGCAAGAGCGCCACTGGGATCAAGTTACACAATGTCTTGCTTCCTAGGAAAGGAAAAGCAAACACTGTGTTAAAAAGAATTATCAGCAGCTGGTTAAAAGAAGCTGTGACACATTGGACATCCTGCTTTTGAAAAACATATCACATGTTGCAAGACAAAAAAATGCAAAGGCCTCTATTACTTTATTTCAAAATGAGTTCCTTCAAGGATATCTTGGGGCGCTGCAGCATCTCCCGCTCTCCTTGACCCAGTTCCACTGGGCGCCGCTTCTCGCTTCTGTGTTTACTGATGTCCCGGCAACAATTACATACTGCCCCGCCCAGCTAACCCGGAAGAGGAAGTGGAGAAAACCGCCATTCTAGATAGAATATTGATCATGAGCTGCTTTGGAGAGATGAACAGGGCGACTTTTTTTTTTATACATCAGGCGCACAACAGGCATTTCGGACCCATTACATTTTTTTAGATCCCAGAATCCATTGATCTATTTTTGATAAGAGAAACCATCTTCATGTCCTTCTAGAATTTCGAACTGGTCAACTTCCACCTGCATTATTAGCAGGGCATGACACTTCAGAATAAAAACAGATTGGTGGTGAGAGCTCTGCTTCCTTTGTTTTAGCCAAGATGGGAGCAGGAGAAGCAGTCCAGTCCTACCTCTACACATCCCTTCTGCGTAGCCTGGAGCTGAACTGTAATAAATTCAGTATAAAAAATGCTAACCATCAACTTTCGCCAAGGAATTTTAACTTAAGTGTTCTCACCCGCACTAAATAAAAATAATCAATATCAGACACTAAAGTATGAGTTACTGGTCAGTACTCATACTGTGCGGCAAGATGATAAAGATCATACTCTTTATAGAATTGCAGAGAGGTTTGGATGTCAACAAACGGATGCTAAACCACATGAGGACTGAATTCTCCCTGTTGACTAACAATGCCAAACATCCTCTACTTCAGTCATGGCTGTCCAATTTAAAATGCCTTCACACCACAAGTGGCAGAACAGACGAAACCCTTGGTAATCTAACCAGTCACTTAAAGAACACATTGTCAAGAGGACCAAAGATGGTTGTCTCCAATTTGATCTGAAAAAAGTGAAAAGTTTTCCACAAGGACAAGACTTCTGGAGGAAGCAACATGCCCTGCTCAATGCCATCCCATAAACCAATCTCACTCCCTTGAAAGGCATCATTCATGTAGCAGCACGCCTCATCTAGGTAAAGAAGATATTCAACTACATCACTGTTGCACTAAAGTATCTACACCGGCTCACACTGCCAAATGATCACCTTCACTCTGCTGCATCACTTACAAGGCCGTCTGCACACCAAGACCCCGGTCTACCTAGCTAACAAATGAACAAGATCTGGAGGCTAGTCCCATATGATGAGCTCTGACATCACCAGAATAGACACTAAACGCTATAGGAAGGTAAAAACTAGCCTTCAGTCTAGGCCCGATGATCGTAATCATTCCCTTCGACATTAGAAAAGCACAAACCCTCCTACAAATTAGAAAAAACTGAAAACGCATCAATTAAAACTACCTCAAAGAGGCTGACTTCTCACCCTTGTCACCAGTTCTAGCACCTCCCTCTGTGCCCACCTCTTCCGTGTATCCCCACCACAGGGGCTTGCCCTCTGTAAACACTCCATTGCGAACGTGCTAGGTCTGTACTTTGGAAATACCAAAACATACAGACATGCATTTAGCTATAGTTGCATTTAGATTTGTAGACTAAAACCGAATAGAAAACTATTTAAATGCTTCCGGGGGAATCCCAATACAAGGATGAAGTATGTAGGTAGGCCTGTCTGCATGTGGTATTTGTATACTGGAAACCTAGACAAAGGTAGTGAAGCACAATACATAGACCAAGGCAAGGATCAGTCAATGTTATTTTGCAGGGAGCTGGTGTCCGTAACATTAAGTGCGTTCTTTAACCCCTTGCGTGCGTCACGGTGGGCGTGTGCGGAGGGCGTCCGGGGGCCGTCCGAACCACGCCATAAATCACCATACACAAAAAAAAATTTTTTTAAAACACCAAAAAAACCCATAAATAAAGAGGTGTGTCAAAAACGTATCTTAATGGAAGTGGAGTTGGGGCGGTCCTAATGGAAATTGGTATTGTTCCAGATCCTTTATGCACAGATGGAAAGGCACTGTTACCGTTTTGTTTTACACTACATAATCCACATTCTGATAGTGTCTTAGCTGTGGATCGTAGAAACTCATATACCCACATAATAAAGTGTCGGCTGCAGGCGGGCCACTAGAGCCACAAACGCCTAATTTACAAGTAAATGGTCTTTTAAAAACCTGTTAAGTACTCGGGTGCAGCTGCAATTAGATGTTCGCCAGCCCGCAAAGCTGTGTCAGCCCGGGCTGACACACACGACGGGGGGGGGGGGGGAATTGAGGGGGTGGAGGCGAGGCTGAAGCCCCGTGAGCCTGTGGAAAAGTAAATTTTGCCATGTTGTATGTGCCTACGTGTTCCCCATGTTATGTTATATGTGCATGATCGATATGCATGTATCCCCTTCTGATCGATTAAAGACGCAATTATAGTTGTGTCCATCTCTAGTGTGCCAGTTTCCAGTTTTCATGAATATAACGAATATCAGGCCTATGTAAAGCTACGTTGCCACGTTTTACAGTGTGCACGTTAATTCATTGAATTGTCCCCGTTTCTAGGCCTCAAAAGGGCCCGGACTCAGATTCAGCTCCTGTCTCCTGAACCCTCTCCGAGGAGCGATACAGCCCCCACCTGTATCCCTGACACTTCACTTGCTTTCATGTCTCGCAGTGCCCGGCTCGGCCTGGCTCTGCCTCCCAGTCTGCCAAGAGTATGTTATGTTTCTAGTTATCAGTCCAGCCCTCCTTCTCTGCATTCCTAAGCTACTGAATCGCATCAATAGTTTCCGTCATGGTCTAGCCTTTATGTCTCCATGTAAGAGAAATACTGTATTAATATTCATTTAATATTCCTCGCACACACATTATATGTAGAATAATGCATGCCCCAGTCTTAGTGTCTGTTAGCCTTTACCCTCATAACTTTTGGATTCTATCAACATGTTCTCTAAACACGAGATACTAGATAGGCTTTAGGTACAAGTCGCTCTGACACTCCAGACTTTCGTCTCCTCTTCTAGCGCAGAAGTCATAGCCCCCCAGTTCTCCCTAGTAACACGTCATTGCCAGTTTGTGCGCACCACTAGGTTAGAGGTCCCAGCTGCTCAGGTAGCCCCCTCCATGTTTCCGCCCCATTTATGACATATTCTGTTACGTTTGCATCACATGTCTATGTATACGCCCTATACACACCTCTTGTTACACCCACTTTATGCCTTATCTTTCGCGACTGCTACAAACTCCGCCTACTGCTACGCCTACTGTATTGAATACAATGTATTTGTTTAACTATAAATATTGTGCACTGTTATTAAAAGTTTGCTAGCCATTCCCAGATCCTGCCCCGGCAGCTGCCGGGCCCTGCCATCTCATTCCCATGCAGGCTGTCCTGTTCCAGTCCTCTTATGCTTAATTAAAGCCTGTACACTCCAGCTACCTCGTATCTTGACTCTTATTTATTGAGCTATCTATTTGTATGAGTATCCTGAAAAATAGTACCGGTAATTAATTATTTATTTACCACATAATGGCGCCCGAACAGGAACTTGCCCTTTCCCCACGCGCCGGAGAAGCCACGCAGGCCCCCTGATCCTCTGCAGCCGTGACGGAACCATACCGTGCACGTGCAGATATTTCTGCTTCAAGTATCCCTCAGGCCCACGGAGGAGACGGAGGTTGCGGTCCAGCGTCCAGACGAGGCGGTGGAGGAACGCGGCGAGCCCCGACCAGAGCCCAAGCCGAGAGTCCAAGGTCCGAGGTATCCGGAGGCCCACCTGTAACTGAAGTCCGAAGTTCGTCCGTCCGTCGTCGTAGCAGTCCAGTCCAATCCGAGGCCTTCCGTTCTTGCTGCCCGGTGAGTACCGTTGCTGGGGTAGTATCTAGACAGGGTCAATTAATTTGTCTCTGGTCCGTGGGTTTGGGTACACAGATCCAACACGAAGTGTCCACCTAGGTGGATGCGGGTCCTGACGTGTCTCTTTATGAGACCGGTAAGTTTCGTACTGTTTTAGCAGTGCATCTAGTCTGTTCTAGTAAGTTCTGTTCTCGAGAAATTCATGTGTTCTGTTCTCAGTATTCCAGGTAGTATTTTGTCCGAACTGTTATTTTAAATGTTATTCCATGTGTTTTGAATGTCGTGGTATGAATGACCTGTTTTCAAGTTATTATTGTGTTTATCGTGTATTGTACTGTGTCCAGACTCTAGCCTAGTTATGCCTCTGTTCTCAAAGTTACGTCAGTTAAAAACTAGAAAAGGTCTGCTCGAAGAAGCAGTTCCTGTCCCGCCTAGGGACAGTCCAGGTCATTTTATGTATCACAAGCATGGCATAAGTGCCATATTATATCTAGATTTATGGGTCGAGTATACTAAAGATCTAGAAGAGAAATATAGATGGCCTGTATCAGGTACATGGGATGCCGAGTGCATCATGCGAGTAGAAGAAGCATTATGGAAAAAGAAATCAAGACAGTCCCAGAAAGATGCCATCGAGTTATGGCGCAAAGAATCTCATAAAAGAACAGAGAAAGAAATCAGAAAGTCAGAGCTAAGTAGAGAATCCTCAGAAAGAACCCAAGAAAGGGAATTAATCGAAATAGGTGAACGCGTTAAAGCCGAACAGTCAGACAGACAGAGAAATGCCCTCATTAAGGGTATGTATCCTCTTCTTGCTGAGGGCTTGCCAAAAGCAACCCCGGAAGCACCATGTAATTTTCCGCCGCCATTAGTTCCGATTAAGCTACGTCACAAACCGACCGCAGCTGATATTTTTCTCTCGTCCTATTTGGACGACAGAGTCCCAGAATATGCGAATCCTGCTCCGCCAGCTCCTGTAAATAATGTAATTCCTGTTCTCCCAGCCACCGGGGCACCTGTTACAGCACCTGTTACGGTACCCCCGGTCCAGCCCATAGTACAAATTCCCGCTACATCGGTCACTCTGCCAGCACGAAGAGTATCAGTTGACGATTCCAGTTTAGGGGCCGCGGGGGGAGGTCCTCCTGGTACCCCGCCGCCACACAAACGTGTAACGTTAGTCGAGTTACATGAACGTGCGTTACAGCGTACGCCCAAATACCAGTCCGTTGCAGAAATCAGACGAGCTCTTACCGAATGCCGTTATGATCCAGTCCCAGGCGATGATAATATGGTTATATATTCATTGCGTGTAAGACGGGTGACCGAGTATTTGGACACCCTACCGAATATGAAAGAAGATCTAGACAGAATATATCGTTTCATCCGTACAGGAGACGATCCAGAAAGTATTGGCGAAATCATGTCTCTAAGGAAAGCTGAGACTCAGCTCATGCTATTAAAATTTTTAATCAATTGTTTAATAAGGGAACAAGATTGTCCGACTAAAGATCCGACCGAAATGAAAGTCCTGACAAGGTGGAGTGATAATATAGCCGAGGGTAGACACAGGACCCTTAGTAGTATAGAAAGTATGTACAAGAAAATTCGTAAGGAAATGGTTACACGAGAAACGCAAAGCAGCACAAGTAAGCGAGAAGGAAAACGACTCTTCTACTGAAGAGGTAGAAGACGAGAATACCGCCAGAATAGCGTATGTAGGTAGATCTAGACTTCCAGACCGACATTCACGCCTAGAACACAAGAAAGTTTCTCACCTTCCAGCACCAGAACAAGGTTCTCTTGAGCAAGTATTTCAAGCTACCGATCACATTCTGAAATCACGTATCGGTTATAGTGAACTTAGTACCATGCATGAACAAGAACTAGCCCGATCAGCAGTTCGATGGACTACTGATTCTACCACTTTTCCAGACGAAATAGTGGCACAAATGTTTCTGAAACTGCCCCCAGCCGAGCAGCGACTGGTGGGTATGTATATGATCCAACACCTCATTACACTGTATGAGGGTCAACATTCTGATCCAGGTCCGTTACATGATGTCCTGAACGAGTTACTCCAGTATAAATGGAAAGGTTTAGGTACCGATTTAATTAGTGTCATTCTAGAACAGCGCCACAAATATAGAACGTTTCTGAATCCGCATTTTGTTCACGTCTCACCTCCAGAAATTAAACCATTTTACATAGATAGACAGAATCCGTTACGAGAAGTACATCCAGTTAGGACACCGGATGGTGAAATGCAACGAGTATTTGTTTACACCCCTATCACCAAGATGGAACTCTTAGAGATGAAGAAATTAATTCCCTGTCACGACAAAGATCCAGCAGGGTTCCATCGAGAATTAAAAGACATGCTCCGTATGGGAGAGTACACGTATCCTGATATTATTAAAATGTTAAAGGTCCTGTTGCCCGCAGGGGTATATGAAAAACTCAAGGAAAAAGAATGGGAGGTGGGAGAGAAAAAGATTGATTGGACAGCTCTAGAAGCTGAAGATAAAATACGAGTACCAGGTACCGGTCTTGGGGACAAATGTAAAGAATTGCCCGAGTTACTGATTCAGGTTTTGCCAAGGTTATTAGCCACGAAAAATGAAGATTGGGATGCAATTTCAGCATGTGAACAGAAACAGGATGAAGACACTAGTGATTTTTATTCTAGATTTGAAAAATGTTTTATAATTAACAGTGGTTTGAAGACAGGTAGTGGGTCATACCCTCATCTTTTTGTTACTAAACTAGTCGAGAATTCAAGTCCACAAGTTAAAAATCGAGTTTTGAAAGTCGAAAGTACATGGCAAGCTAGTACCCCGTCACAAATGCTTCAGATGCTCCAGTATCACCAGAATAGAATCAGGGAAGAGCAAGAACACGAAAAGAAACGTATGAAAGATACGAAAATGAAAGTACTAGTTGCACAATCTGTTCCACAAGACAGTCAGAAGAGGGGTCCGAATCAAGCCAGTCATCCTGCAGCTCCCGTTAAAGGGACATGCAATTATTGTAAACAGCAGGGTCATTTTATAAACGAGTGTGCAGTTCTGAAACACAACATAGCCACTGGTAAGACTAAAGAAAGGCCACGTCCGCCTAGACAAGAACAAGTTTCGCAGACTTCTCAGTCACCACAGAATGCACAACAGACAGCTCCAGCACCGCAGCCTATCGCTGCAACACAGCATGTTACACAGCAGATGTACCAGTATGCTCAGTCAGAGTATCCAGAGTATCAACCGTATTCATGAAACAGCATAGAGAGGGAGGTAGGCTTGCCTCTCATCGAGATACCTGTAGATCAAGAGGGTCCCTATGTTCACAGTCAAGTATTAGGGAAAGACAGAAAGTTTCTGATTGATACAGGGGCAAGTAGGACTACTATCAGTCATGACGAGGTTCCAGGGGCTCCGCTCTCAGGCTCTAGAAATGTTTCCCTTGGATTTTCAGGAAAGCCTATTGTAAACGAGATTTCAAAGCCAGTTACTCTAGAAGTTGGTCCATTGTCCCGAACTACTGATTTGTTACTTACGAAATCGTGTCCAGAAAATTTGTTAGGCATTAAAACGTTAAAAGAATTAGGTGCAGTTATTTGCTGTTCCCCAGAAGGAATCCGATTGTTTTTAAGAGACTTTAAAGGTCACTATGTATTACGAGATTTTGATCCAAGATTGTCCAATGTACCGCAGCATTTATGGGCGCAAGGTCCAACTGATGTAGGTTTTATGCAAATCACACCCCATCGTGTGACTCTCAAGCAAGGTATAGTCCTGCCACGGATCAGACAGTACAGATTGCCACCTGAGGCTGTAGCAGCCTTATCCAAAATTATTGATGAGCTCATTGCTCAAGGAGTGGTTGTAGAAACTGACTCCAATGTATGTAATTCTCCTATCATTCCAGTCATGAAACGTACTGATCCAAATGCACCTCCAGTATATCGATTAGTGATTGACCTTCGAGAACTTAATAAATATATCATACCCCAGTATCCAGTAGTCCCAGATATTTCATCTCTATTGACAGCTATTGATTCTGAAGCTATATTTTTTACTGTAATCGACCTCAAGAATGCATTTTTCAGTGTTCCGATTCATCCAGACAGCCAGTACCTTTTTGGTTTTTGTTTAAATGGAAGGAGCTATAAATTCACACGAGCTCCTCAAGGTTTCACAGAAAGTCCTAGTATTTACAGTCAAGCACTTAAGAGACAACTAGACAACATTCACATGCCAGCTGACACTGCCCTGCTCCAGTATGTCGATCTACTGATCACAGCCCGTTCTGAACGTGACTGCGAGCGAGCGTCACTTACAGTTCTGTATTTCCTAGCCGAGATGGGGCACAAGGTGTCCCCTTCGAAGCTTCAGTTCTGTGTCCAGCAAGTGATCTACTTAGGCCGCTTACTGTCCAAGTGGGGTAGGCAGTTGACACCAGACCGTATCCAGTTGATAGCGAGTCTTCCACAGCCCAAGACACAGAAGGAGGTACGTGCTTTTATTGGCCTCACTTCTTACTGCAGACAATGGATTCCTCAGTATGCATTTCTAGCCAAGCCACTGATACAGTTAACGACACAGGAGGCAGCCGTATCGACTGTCCTCCCTTGGACATCTGAACATACACTTAGTTTTAATGAGTTAAAGAAAGCTTTATGCCAAGCACCTGTTCTAGCTACACCGAACTACAGTAAGCCTTTTACACTTTTTGTCACAGAACGTAATGGTACTGCATTATCTGTTCTCACACAAGATCAAGCAGGACAGTACAAGCCCTGTGCTTATTTTTCGAGCACATTAGATCCAGTAGCCCAGGCTTTGCCTGCGTGCCTCAAGTCAGTTGAAGCCACAGCTCTAGCTATCAGACAAAGTGATTCCATAGTATTAGGACACTCCCTGACAGTACAAGTTCCACATTCCGTGGAAGTTCTTTTAAACCGAACACAGACCCAGCACTTGACCATTGCACGTTTAACAGGTTATGAACTGACACTGTTCCAGCCACACATAGAAATCAGACGCTGCAACATTCTAAATCCTGCTACTCTGTTACCGTCAGTTACTTCAAATCCTGTCACACATGACTGTGTGGAAGTTGTTAACACCATGACTAAGCCAAGACAAGACCTGACAGACATTGCATTACCTAATCCCGACCTGACACTTTATGTGGATGGTTCATGTATGAGAACTAGTACAGGAGAACTAGTAGCCGCGTATGCAGTGACTACTGAAACTGAAGTTATTGAAACACATCGTATTGACACCCTGTCTGCTCAAGCAGCAGAGCTAGTTGCTCTGACCCAAGCCTGCATACGTGCCAAGGACCTGAAAGTAAACATATATACAGACTCACGTTACGCATTCGGAGTTGTACACGACTTCGGAGTGCTCTGGCAGGAGAGAGATTTCATGACTTCTCATGGAACCAAGATTCAGCATGGTCTCCTCATTCAAGCTCTGTTAGATGCAATACATTTACCGACAGCTATTGCTATCATGAAGTGCAAAGCACATACGAAAGTTACTGACATCATTTCTCAAGGTAACGATCTAGCAGATCGAACAGCCAAGCTTACAGCTCAGACACCAGACATTCCAGTTAACAAGACACAGACATCCATTCCAGAACAGACTACTTGTATGACAGTTAAGGACCCTACACAAGATGTCATAGACATACAGTTACATGCTACTCCCGAAGAAATCAAGAAATGGTCCGAACAAGGAGGGGTCCAGACAGATCAAGGATGGGTGACGAAGGGAAAAGCCACATGGTTTCTCCCCGACTCTATGGTTCAAGTCATTATCAATACCGCACATAGTCCAACACATCTAGGAGAAAAAGCTATGTTAGATAGTATACAGAACCTTTGGTTCAACAAGCACTTACGAGCTGCAGCCAAGCAGAAAGTCCGTACTTGTATGATATGTTGCCAGTTCAATCCAGGTAAAAGTGTCCCGGTGGAACAAGGTGGATTCCAACCCCCTGACCACCCTTTTGAAGTCCTCCAGATGGATTATATTCAGATGGAGCGATGTCGAGGTTTCAAGTATGTTCTTGTAGTTGTATGCGCTTTGTCCAGGTGGACAGAAGCATATCCAGTTCCAGATTACACAGCCGCGACCACTGCCAAGCAGCTGGTTCGTGAATTCTTCCCCCGTTATGGACTCCCTAGGGTCGTGTATTCTGATAACGGCCAGCCATTCTCATCTGAGTTAATGAAGCATGTTTCCCTTTTTTTAGGGTACCAGTGGAAGTTCCATTGTGTGCGCCATCCAGAAGCAGCCGGTCTCGTAGAGAGACATAATCAGACCCTGAAAATCCGTATTGCCAAAGTGTGCAAAGAGAAAGGTGTAGACTGGCTAGTTGCCCTGCCAGTTGCTTTATTCTTTATGCGCATGGTCGCACACTCCAGATCAGGTCTGTCTCCTTATGAGGTCGTATTCGGCCGCCCCCCAAACATGTGGGGTACACCTAGACCCCGCAGTATTACGGATGTTTCCAGTAATATGTTGACAGATTACCTAGCTTCCTTGATGTCTGCCCTACACTCTTGTCGTTCACAGGTTGCCGCCGCATTTCCAGACAATACTGAAGTGAAACCGCATGAGGTCATTCCAGGCGACCTCGTGTTGGTCCGGAATTTTGATCGTTCAAGTCCGCTGGAGCCTCGCTGGAAGGAGCCGAGACTAGTCCTTCTGACCACCCGTACGGCCGTGAAGTTGGAAGGCCGCAAGGGTTGGGTCCATCTGTCGCATATCAAGAAATTTCATGGACTCCGTGATAAAACATTTGCCAAGAACATTTCCAAGGACTGTTCCATCATTAAAGACTGCCTGGAACCAGATTCTAATTCAGACATTATTCTCAATCCCGATCTGAAAGTTCCTCTGTTAGAGAAAACTCCGCAGCAGGAGTATAAATTAAAGCTCCGGTCTAGTAAAATAAGTCAGCCAGTTTAATTGTCTAAGTCCCCCTCGGGTGAAACGGTTAGATAGGTATCTGACATGTATGAGATAGACCCCCATAGTGAGAGAGTTAGTCAAAACTCTATAAGATGTATCATTTTTCTAAGTTTTCTATTGTTTCTAAGTTTGATGGTTACCTGCACAAGTTATGCATTGCATTTATGTTTTCCAATTTCTCATGTAAATAAGTTTTCTAATGCCACAGTAGAGCACACATTTAGTGATCTGCCTCCTCACGAACTATCCTATCGTCTTGCTATGAGAAATAATACATTCATCAGAATGTTACACTATTCACACCAGACCAGCAATGCCACTAATTGTTGGGTGTGTGGTCGACTCCCCCCTTTCCAGACACCGAAGGGAGTTCTGCCACTCTTTCCCTATCCATTTTCACATAATGGTTCGTGTGGAGCATGGTCCACTTTAACGTCATC
Organism: Lissotriton helveticus; assembly: GCF_964261635.1. Taxonomy (NCBI): domain Eukaryota; kingdom Metazoa; phylum Chordata; class Amphibia; order Caudata; family Salamandridae; genus Lissotriton; species Lissotriton helveticus. The sequence continues at coordinate 148,660,543 of NC_136071.1, forward strand.
CTCAACTGATATGTCCCTTCTGAATAGAACATGTTTCCCAGACAAGCAAGGTCTCTCCCATAGAACAGGGTTAGATCTAGAAAATGAAGTATATAATTTAGGTAATTATTCTTCGAATTTTATGGTCCTGAATGTTCAGTCTGATACTACTCCAGACTTACCTGCTATTTCAGTACTACCAGTCAAAGGCGAATTATGTGTCAGAAAGAATGGTTCCGCACATGTAGGACATAGTGATTGTACTACTACTGTCAAGTATAGTGACAGTGGGAAATCTATTTTCAAAACTTCACGTCATTCTTATTTTGTTTGTGGTCAGACCGCATATGTTCGTCTGCCCCTCGATTGGGATGGAACCTGTTACATTGCCTTCCTACTGCCACCAGTTTTTCTAGCCCCATCTGATTATCATAGAAACACACATCTAGTACACGTCAGACCTAGAAGGGAGATCGAGTCCCCAATTGTCGATCAAACTGAAACTGCTCTAGAACAATATACAGATTTCAATAAAGGTTTTTTCTTTTTTATAGGACCTGTCCAGAATAGTAAGTTAATACGTAGATTAACCAGAACCCTTGAAGCAGTAGTGAATGAGACTACTTCTGCCCTAGGTAACTTAACCGAAGAGCAATCAGCTATGAGATTTGTCGTGCTCCAAAATCGTCTCGTTCTTGACGTCATACTGGCCGATAGAGGAGGAGCATGTAGAGTCATCGGATCTAGTTGCTGCATTTTCATTCCTAATAACGCGCCGTCTGTTTATTCAGCTATAACCAGACTTCATAAAATTGCCCATCAGTTACACCAGAATCCAGGCACCTGGACATGGTCCGGTTGGCTCTGGAGTATCATATCTGCCTGGGGATGGAAAGTATTGTCCTTTCTAGGTATTGCAGTAATGATCATTTTCAGTTGCTGCCTCTGTATACAATGTGGCCCTGCGATTTGCGGCATGTGCGCTACCTCTTGTATTCCTAGTCCTAAGTCCCGTTCCAAGACAATTCGAGACGAGCAAATGATGCTATATGAAATGATAGATGGTATCATGAATATTGATGTTTCCTGATGGAAACGTAGGGCACAAGGAGGGAATGTGGAAAAGTAAATTTTGCCATGTTGTATGTGCCTACGTGTTCCCCATGTTATGTTATATGTGCATGATCGATATGCATGTATCCCCTTCTGATCGATTAAAGACGCAATTATAGTTGTGTCCATCTCTAGTATGCCAGTTTCCAGTTTTCATGAATATAACGAATATCAGGCCTATGTAAAGCTAAGTAGCCACGTTTTACAGTGTGCTCGTTAATTCATTGAATTGTCCCCGTTTCTAGGCCTCAAAAGGGCCCGGACTCAGATTCAGCTCCTGTCTCCTGAACCCTCTCCGAGGAGCGATACAGCCCCCACCTGTATCCCTGACCCTTCACTTGCTTTCATGTCTCGCAGTGCCCGGCTCGGCCTGGCTCTGCCTCCCAGTCTGCCAAGAGTATGTTATGTTTCTAGTTATCAGTCCAGCCCTCCTTCTCTGCATTCCTAAGCTACTGAATCGCATCAATAGTTTCCGTCATGGTCTAGCCTTTATGTCTCCATGTAAGAGAAATACTGTATTAATATTCATTTAATATTCCTCGCACACACATTATATGTAGAATAATGCATGCCCCAGTCTTAGTGTCTGTTAGCCTTTACCCTGATAACTTTTGGATTCTATCAACATGTTCTCTAAACACGAGATACTAGATAGGCTTTAGGTACAAGTCGCTCTGACACTCCAGACTTTCGTCTCCTCTTCTAGCGCAGAAGTCATAGCCCCCCAGTTCTCCCTAGTAACACGTCATTGCCAGTTTGTGCGCACCACTAGGTTAGAGGTCCCAGCTGCTCAGGTAGCCCCCTCCATGTTTCCGCCCCATTTATGACATATTCTGTTACGTTTGCATCACATGTCTATGTATACGCCCTATGCACACCTCTTGTTACACCCACTTTATGCCTTATCTTTCGCGACTGCTACAAACTCCGCCTACTGCTACGCCTACTGTATTGAATACAATGTATTTGTTTAACTATAAATATTGTGCACTGTTATTAAAAGTTTGCTAGCCATTCTCAGATCCTGCCCCGGCAGCTGCCGGGCCCTGCCATCTCATTCCCATGCAGGCTGTCCTGTTCCAGTCCTTTTATGCTTAATTAAAGCCTGTACACTCCAGCTACCTCGTATCTTGACTCTTATTTATTGAGCTATCTATTTGTATGAGTATCCTGAAAAATAGTACCGGTAATTAATTATTTATTTACCACAAGCCCAATGGGCGGCTGAGCATTACCAATATAGAACAATGAGTGTGCTAACATGGAAATCGACTAATGTATAAAATGAGAAGGATGCATTGTGACTATCACTCCCTACGTTGTGAAATTACATTTTATTGTCAGAGGCACACATGGCTTGAAGTTTAATAACAAGGCAACTGAAGTATTAATCATTAAAAAGTTGTCTTCAATGTCACTGGCCTAAATTGTGGTTTGAGCAACATCCCCTCGCCTTCAAATTTTCTTTTCTGCTTGGTTACTCTTATTGTTCCCTTTTTACAACTCTCATTGGACTCAACTACTTTTTAAACATCAACTTCTCCCCATCTAATTTCCCTTATCTTTAAACGCATTCATGAACTGTCTTTTCATATTTTCCCCAAGACTCCTCCAGCACTCTTACCAGCAGCTAACATGTTCTTACTTAGTCCAACCTTCATTTTTGTGCGACAATTCTCGATTTAACTGTATTTAGCCTTTTAGCCCCCAACAGTTGAAACCCCTTCCTCCCTCTGTTCTTCCCCTAAGATTATCACATTCTTGGCCTCTTTACCCAGTGCATTTACACCTACCTTAAGATCACGTGGCAACTGCGTACAAATCTCACATTTACATATGTGTTTAAACTATGTTATTTTGTACTGCTTGGACTTGTGATGAACACTGCTTAAGCAAAAGGTTATAATAAATTAAATCACATCAGCGAAAGTACCAAGTACAAACTAAATATCCCTGCAAAGGGCATTAATGCTATAATACCATAGTGTCAAGCATATTGTCCTTCTTGATAAACCACAATATTCCTGTAGAGTTCTAAGACAGATACCAAGAGTTCCAAAGTGAATCTTCTAGGTGTTAACCCTGCCTTTATGAAAAGTGATTAGTTAGTACAAGAGATGACCGACCTTTCTTGAAATGATCCAACAAGCAATAACAAAACTTGTTCTTTCTACCTTCCAGAACTTCTCCAGACTAACTCGTCAATGAAGATCTTTTGTTAAGACAAATTAAGCTGATACTCCGATCCAAATACAGACAACCATAAAATAGAATCAATAGGAACTGAAGAATCCAGGTAATGAGGAAACATGACAAAGTAGACATCCTTAATGAGCTTTCTTGCAAATAACTTGACAGCACAACACCCTAGCCCGACTGAAACTTTATCACTCCTTTAGCCTATTCCTAAACCTTTCACTAACTCCAACATTAACCACTTACTCCTGTTATTCTAATCCTTTCCACTACCTTTAACTCTGTGTTATGTTAAGGGGCTCTTGAATAGCGCGCGACTCACCCGGGGGCATCTCGGCGCTTACCTCAAAGATAACAGGAAGGCGGTCAGGATAGAAATACATGTCGAGGAGACAGAATTAGAACAGAAAGGCCTTAAGTTGTTTTCTAAAGACCAGATACGAAGTGGATGTATGCAAGGCCTCTGGTAGCGAATTCCAGTACTTGAGAGCAAAATATGAAAAAGCTATACCACCCGTACCGTTAAGACGGACACGGGGGGCCTTCAAAAGGGCTAAGGAATTTGACCTTAGGTTGTGACCAGATACCAACCAGTTTACAGAGCTTTTTTTGCAAATAGCATGGACCCAGTACATTTATTGCTTTAAAAGTAAGGCAGCAGATCTTGAAAAAAGATTTTTTTCACTGGGAGCCAGTGAAGCTCTCTGAGCAAGAGAAAAGATGGGGACCCAGGGGGCGGTTTAATACCATCCTCGCTGCAGTGTTTTGGATCACTTGAAGCTTAGCTAGTAGGGTTTCACCCACTTCTGCCAGTAGCGCGTTCCCGTAGTCGAGGCGACTCATAACCATTGCCTGGACCACCGTTCTGCGATGTTCTAACAGCAGGTAGGGGAGTATCCTACGTAGGAGGCGAAGGCTGTAATAACAAGAACCTGTAGTGTTTTTGATATTGTCCTTCATCGTAAGCCTGTGATCCAATTGTAACCCCAGACTTTTTACTGAGGAGGTAGGACTGGGGGCCCCTCACTGGGATGGCCACCAGTCAGCCGTCCAGATGTTAGAGTCTTTGCCAAGGAGCATGAGCTCGGTTTTTCCGGGATTAAGTTGGAGGCAGCAATCTGTCATCCACTCTGAGATGGCAAGCATTCCGGCTGAGAAACGCAGTTTCTCCTCGTTAGGATTGGAGCCCATTCAAAATATCAGCTGAGTATCGTCAGCATACGATATTATTTCAAAGCCATATGGTTGGACAATCTTGGCCAGGGGAGCCATATACACGTTAAAAAGTGTGGGGCTAAGACATGAGCCCTGCGGTACACCTTTGTCAAGCAAGATTTTTTGGGACATTAACAGGCCCAAAGTTTAGGTTTGCCACCTATCTGATAAAAAATGTGAAAGCCATTCCAAGGCTAGGCCCCTGATACCACACTCATGTAATCTCTCCACTAGCAGTCGATGTGAAATGGTATCGAAAGCTGCAGAGAGATCCAAGAGGATCAGTATCGTTGATCCTCCAGCATAGAGTGTTTGTCTTATAGAGTTGGTGACAGCCAAAATGGCTGTTTTCGTACTAAAACCTGGGCGGAAGCCCGACTGTGAAGGGTCAAGGATGTTATTTGATTCTAAGTAATGGCTGAGTTGCTTATTTATTACGGTTTCCAATGTTTTATCAAGCAAGGGCAGCAAGGATATCGGTCTGTAATTACTGAGGACTTGAGGGTCGGCCGTCGGTTTATTAAGGGTAGGCCGGACATAGGCTTCTTTCCACCCAACGAGAATTGAACCGGATAAAAGAGAGGAGTTAAAGATTTTATGTATTTCCGGAGCACACACAGGGGAGAGAAGAGCCATAATGTTAGGTGAACATATGTCACCTGGTGAGCCAGATTTAGCAGTAGACAGTGAACTGATTATCTCATCCAGCGAGATAATCTCAAACTGATTGAGATAGCAGGCAGGAGATAGCGTAGGAACGTCAAGGTCCTTGATAGATCTGATGTTTTTTGTGATTGTAATAGGAAAATTGGCATAGATCAAAGAGATTCGTTCTTGGCAAAAATCGCTAATAAGTCACAAAGTTCCTGGGATTCCAGAGGCGACTGTTTACATGCTTGAGGTGATGCAAAATCCTTGACAATATTAAACAAGGCTTTAGAGGAATTGCTAGATTGTTCTATTTGGTTCAGAATATATGTGCGTCTAGCAATTTTTATTTTTTGGTGGTATTGGGATAAAGCTAATTTATAACTTTGTTTATCCACAGAGTTTTTTGTGCTTCTCCATCGTCTCTCTAATGCTTTACACAATGACTTATTGCTTTTCAAGTCGCCTGAGTACCAGGGGGCCGAGTGCCGCCGGGGGACTGGGCTCTTCTTGCACTCAGGAATAACTACATCTAATGTCTTTACCAAGGCTGAGTTAAAACTGGCCAACAGTTCTGATGTGTCCTGATCAATGTGCCCGAGATCCTTGTTTTGAAGAGGGAATATTTCATTGAAGGTTTCCAAAGTGAGTTTCTGCCAAGGCCTACGCTATTATCTCTTTGTTGGCTTTGAGTGACTACTGAGAGTTGAGTCAGTTTGAGGTATGGCAGTGAATAAGATCATACAGTGATCTGTCCAAGTAAATGTAGGCGGACGGTGGATCTTTAAATGCTCCATGTTCGTAAAAATAAGGCCTAGGGTATGGCCAGCACAGTGGGTGGGCCCAAGCACCCTTTGTGAGAGACCAATGTCATTCAGACTGGAGATGAGCTTCATTACCTCAAGGTTCGTTGAGTCCTCTCCATAAAAGTTAAAGTCCCCCAGTAAAATAAATTGACTGGAAGCCAGAGCCTGCATAGCGATTAATTCCGTCAAATGATTGACAAAATTCGTTTTTGGTCCAGGTAGTCGGTAGATTAAGGCACCGTTCCAAGTCTTCGAAGGGGACAGTGATTTTAAAAATTCCCAATTCCATTGTGTCATTACCGACAGTGGATAGCCATTGTACTTTAAGATGGCTTTAAAAGGCGATCCCAATGCCTCCCCCTGTTTTTCCCACTCTATCTAAACGGATACATTTGTAATCATCAGGTATTGCTAGGTTAATCGGAGGGTGATCAGTGGGGGTTAGCCAGGTCTCAGTTATGAAGCACAAATCTGGGGAGTAAGAGGAGATCATGTCCCAGATCTCAATGGGATGTTTCGATAGGGATCGAGCATTGCATAAAATATAATTGGGGCTGTATAGACTTGAGTTGAGTCTTTTAGAAGCTCATTTGAACATGCCGTGCCCGGGATACATTGAAACTTGCATGCCCTGCAGTTTACTGGGCCTTCCAGCAGAGCAGGGAACTTAATGTGGCAGCTACTCTCAGGCACCTGCTTAATGAGTGCACTAGTTCTTATCTCGTGTAATGCAGCTCCCGAGTATGTCTGGAAGACAGAGGACATGTCATCAGATGCAATTTGGTAATAATTTCCCGCCTCCCGGCTCAGTCGGGCTTGCCTTTGGCGCGCCCGCTGTGCGTCTGCACTAGTGAGGCCATATTATACTTGTGAGGGTAGGTGGGGCCAAGACAACCAGCCCACCAACACAAATTCCCCCCCAAGATGGCGGCTCGAGGAAAGAGCAAGACATTCCTTCCTTTGTCCCCTAACAGTGCCTAATCGGCTGAAGAGGTGAGCGCGAGTTTGTGCAATCAAAAGTGGAAGAGGTGCAGTAAGTTTAAAAACACACACAATTAAAATCAACTTGTCTCCGATTCCCGGCTTTCCCCCTCAGGAATCTCCAAGGTGGGCGTGCGTGCTCACTAACAGCTTTTTAGGTTTCGCTGGAGGGCGGAGCTCTTAGCTCCGCGTCCAGAGAAATCTCTTGATTCCAGTAAGGAAAATGGAATACGCCCCCCTGTCCCATTGGCTAGCTCCATAAATGGAGGCTAGCCATTGGAACAGAGATCTGTCCGTCAAGGCCGGACCAGATTCGGGGGCGTTCCCGAGATTTTTTCCCAGGGCGGAGTTACGTTTTTTCCCGTTCCCTCCCCTTTCACTGAAAGTCTGTCCATTCCCGCCCCCTCCGTGTGCCTTTCCGCCCCCCCCTCGCTGTCCTGTGCACGTTTCCCGCCGTCCGTGTCCTCTCCCGCCCCCTCCCGCCGTCCGTGTCCTCTCCCGCCCCCTCCCGCCGTCCGTGTCCACTCCCGCCCCCTCCCGCCCCCTCCCGCCGTCCGTGTCCACTCCCGCCCCCTCCCGCCGTCCGTGTCCACTCCCGCCCCCTCCCGCTGTCCGTGTCCACTCCCGCCCCCTCCCGCCGTCCGTGTCCTCTCCCGCCCCCTGTGTAAACCATGATTTTGTCCAATCAGATTCATGGGGCATTACCAACGTACAGTAGTGCGAGTGGGAGGTAACCTTGCATTGAAAAGTTTTAAAAAACAAGCTGAGGCACCCCAGTCATGTTGCACGACATTAAAAAACAAAATGTGAAAACGGGGAAATAGAAACCAGATGCAGCCCATTCTCCGGGGGAGGAAACACTCGACAGACCTCAGGAGAGAGACAGGGGAATGTTTACAATAAATGCACGGTGCGCGCGCCTAATGGCGGGTTAACCCATATGATGCAAAGCTAAATGCAGCACAGTTGATTAAACCAAATTGCAAGGGAGGAGCATCATCTCAGAACGAGTAAATGTTTCTGACTTTTCAGGAAATCTCTCTAACTATATATTTACCCATTATTGGTCGAATGGAATGTTCGGATCCTCGAGCCCAGGCATGATTGGTCACATCTCTTGGCAGTGTCGGCCGCACTGAATATTCTGAGGTCTGCGGCTACACAACTTACGGTAACTACCACAGACCTGCTGTTGTGTGTTTTCTGTGCAGCTGATTTCTGTTTATGAAAAAACACGAAAATGTAACCCACACTTAAAGCAATTCCCTGCTTAAGGGTTTCTGTGCGCCTGTCTCGTTTCAATACTCACATCTCTATACTTTGCTTTTTCTATGGACTGTGCAGTGCACTGACGAGTAAATGACTTTATTTTAAAAGTTTTGCTTGAAACATCAGTGCTAACTTATTGCCATGTCAATAAGACAACCGCCCTCGACTTATAATGATGCCTTGTCGCCCCCTCCCGCCGTCCGTGTCCACTCCCGCCCCCTCCCGCCGTCCGTGTCCACTCCCGCTCCCTCCCGCCGTCCGTGTCCACTCCCGCCCCCTCCCGCCGTCCGTGTCCTCTCCCGCCTCCTGTGTAAACCATGATTTTGTCCAATCAGATTCATGGGGCATTACCAACGTACAGTAGTGCGAGTGGGAGGTAACCTTGCATTGAAAAGTTTTAAAAAACAAGCTGAGGCACCCCAGTCATGTTGCACGACATTAAAAAACAAAATGTGAAAACGGGGAAATAGAAACCAGATGCAGCCCATTCTCCGGGGGAGGAAACACTCGACAGACCTCAGGAGAGAGACAGGGGAATGTTTACAATAAATGCACGGTGCGCGCGCCTAATGGCGGGTTAACCCATATGATGCAAAGCTAAATGCAGCACAGTTGATTAAACCAAATTGCAAGGGAGGAGCATCATCTCAGAACGAGTAAATGTTTCTGACTTTTCAGGAAATCTCTCTAACTATATATTTACCCATTATTGGTCGAATGGAATGTTCGGATCCTCGAGCCCAGGCATGATTGGTCACATCTCTTGGCAGTGTCGGCCGCACTGAATATTCTGAGGTCTGCGGCTACACAACTTACGGTAACTACCACAGACCTGCTGTTGTGTGTTTTCTGTGCAGCTGATTTCTGTTTATGAAAAAACACGAAAATGTAACCCACACTTAAAGCAATTCCCTGCTTAAGGGTTTCTGTGCGCCTGTCTCGTTTCAATACTCACATCTCTATACTTTGCTTTTTCTATGGACTGTGCAGTGCACTGACGAGTAAATGACTTTATTTTAAAAGTTTTGCTTGAAACATCAGTGCTAACTTATTGCCATGTCAATAAGACAACCGCCCTCGACTTATAATGATGCCTTGTATTTAATAGTTTTTTTTTCTTCTTATTCCCCGTATGTAAATCTCGTAAATAAACAAAGTCCAGATGTACATAGCCATTTAGCGGTCACAAAGCATGCAACTCACTAAATCACAGGGTTTGCAAATGCTAAATGGCTTTTTTTTTCGAATGTACTAGATTCATTTTGCGGTTCGGTAAGTGCTTACTAAATAGCCAAATAGGTTTAGAAATGCATAATGAATATCAGTTTAGAAAGGGCTTGCTTTTCTTCCTTTCAAAATCACGATTCAGAATGCTATGTATCTATGGTACAGTTTTGTTTGCAAACCATGGTTACCGACTCCTCAAAGGAGGTAGTAACCCCTTCGCAAACTGGAGAGGGTTCCCAAGGCACCGCTTCCTCTTTCTAAATGTAAATAGAACATTTGTTCGGGAGTGAGCAGTGCGGGCCACTGCAAACACCTCAACAAACATTTTTTAGATCAATACATTTTTAGGTTTCGCTGGAGGGCGGAGCTCTTAGCTCCGCCTCCAGAGAAATCTCTTGATTCCAGTAAGGAAAATGGAATACGCCCCCCTGTCCCATTGGCTAGCTCCATAAATGGAGGCTAGCCATTGGAACAGAGATCTGTCCGTCAAGGCCGGACCAGATTCGGGGGCGTTCCCGAGATTTTTTCCCAGGGCGGAGTTACGTTTTTTCCCGTTCCCTCCCCTTTCACTGAAAGTCTGTCCATTCCCGCCCCCTCCGTGTGCCTTTCCGCCCCCCCCTCGCTGTCCTGTGCACGTTTCCCGCCGTCCGTGTCCTCTCCCGCCCCCTCCCGCCGTCCGTGTCCTCTCCCGCCCCCTCCCGCCGTCCGTGCCCACTCCCGCCCCCTCCCGCCGTCCGTGTCCACTCCCGCCCCCTCCCGCCGTCCGTGTCCTCTCCCGCCCCCTCCCGCCGTCCGTGTCCACTCCCGCCCCCTCCCGCCGTCCGTGTCCACTCCCGCCCCCTCCCGCCGTCCGTGTCCACTCCCGCCCCCTCCCGCCGTCCGTGTCCTCTCCCGCCCCCTCCCGCCGTCCGTGTCCTCTCCCGCCCCCTGTGTCCTCGTAGGTGCTTGTTGATAAATTGCACGGTGTGGAAGCTGGTCAGCTGACTTCCTGCACTGCGGCCCAGAGCTCCGGTAACGAAGGGAACAGAGGGCTTTGCGTATAGTTTGAGTCTGTCTTGAAGAGCCGAGCAATCCATTTCGCAGGCAGCTATGAAGTTGCTGGTCGTATTCCCGTTGGTGTTAGCAGCAGGTAAGGGCCCTAGTTTTTCGGATACACCCAAAAAATACAAATGCCCCTAACTCTTAACGCATTGCACAATCCCTCCCGTATTAGGAGGCTCGGTGGTGGTGTTTGGGGATGTTGAGAGGGAGGAATCTTTACTGTATGAGAGATAGATAGCATTGACCTCTCATCCTGGCTATAGAAAGGCAGAATCAATTTGTTTACGGGGCGTTGGGGTATCCTGGTAATGTGGAGTTGGAAAGAGGATGACTAGATCTTGAAACTCAGGATCCACCCGAAAGTAGACTCCTATTTTTTTTTTTTTAAATAGGAATTTAACCGTGCGTAGGTATCTCTTTATTAGTCTTGTATGCTCAAACGTCACTCTAAAATAATCGCCTACTTTTACTTCTACTCCTCCCGTACAATCGGTGTGTGCACGCGCACTACTAATTTTCAAACAAGTTTACCTATGACAGGACCTTATTCCTTTGGTGGGATCATTAACCGAGGATCCACCAGAGCCGTTCCTGTACTGCTTTAAATGGGCTGATGCAGTCTGTTTTAAGAGATGACCTACGTTCCATACTAGAGCCACACCCGTGGAAGTCAAATGCTCCCTCCCTCTTTTAAAATAATAAGATCTGTATTTGAAGTTGCTAAAATCACCGTAGCAAGCTTCTGAAAACCAATACGGCCTCGTGAAATATGGGACATCTGGTCACTCTCATTCATTGCAGTTTTATATAGCGCGGACATTGACCAAAGGTGTCCGAGTGCTTTACAATAGCGCCATAACCTTAACAAGCATTTACAATGCAACGGTTTCGCCTTTGGAAAAGTTTGAGCTATTGGCATTGTAAATGACAACATTTGTATTTGTGTTGGTTTTGAAAACAGATAAATAAATGGCATTGTCCTTTACATTGCCAATCGCTCTAACTTTTCCAAAGGCGAAACCGTTGCATTGTAAATGCTTGTTATACTTGTGAGGGCAGGTGGGGCAAAGACAACTAGCCCGCCAACACAAATTCCCCCCCAAGATGGCGACTCGAGGAAGGAGCAAGATGTTCCTTCCTTTGTCCCCTAACAGTGCCTAATCGGCTGAAGGGTCGAGCGCGAGATTGTGCAATCAAAAGTGGAAGAAGTGCAGTAAGTTTAAAAACACACACAATTAAAATCAACTTGTCTCCGATTCCGGCTTTCCGCCTCAGGAATCTCCTACACAATAGTCCAAAATGTAGTCCTTCCACAAAAATATAATCCTAAAGTTTATCATATTACAAATCCTAAACGTTGCTTTATTACAATAAAAATAAACAATAGAGCTCAATGATGACAACATCTTTTAGTGCCATTATAGCAACTGGTCATTCTTAAGGATTTCAATATTCTCAGACATACAACAACCATTAGAAAGCCATCTAAATCAACTAATATATGAACTCTTCTTTGTACCAACCTTTTGTTTGGGTGATTCTTTGTAAATATGCTCTCTGATTTCGATCATCTAGATTACGGAAATAATCTTGATTTTGAACACACATGGAAAAGTATATATAGTGGTGTAATTTGATCCATGACCTCAGCCTACAGCAATTCATGGTACTGAACACCTGCTACTTGTACAACTATAAAGTTATATGTTTCTAGAGAGGACTACAGCGAACGATTTAACTGTGTCTAATTTTAATTCAGAAATGATTGAACACACAGAGACTTGATGGAGAAGCAGCAATGCTGGCCACTTTACAACATAACCAAACTTTTATGAACAAGTCCATTTATGTTCTAGGTTTACAAAACGTGCTCTATCCCTCAAGTACTAACCTTTTCTTTCAATGTTAGTTCTTTTCCCTCTGCTCCCTCTTTGTAAATTTACAAAAACACAAGCTCCTTGATCATTCTAATGGTGTATTCTGCCTTTTTTTTTTAAAACAATTTTCTTTTTTTTTGGTGGCAGCATTTCACGACATTTGTGTAGGCCTGGGATTAATAAAGTTACTGAATAAGGGTTCCTAGCTGTAAGAAGGATCTGACGTACTGCGGGAAACTGTGCATGCAGGACTCATTTGCAGTGTGCGGTGAATTAAAAAGCACACTCAAATAACCCCAAATCCTAATGCATATTTATAGACAGCACAGGATAAAGCCAAAATCAATATTCTCTAGCTAAAAGCATACGGCTTGAATTACTCAGGACTTTTAACTACCCTTTACTTTATCAGCGGTCTGTTTGCAGCGTCGCTGGAAAACATTGCCAATCTGACAAATTTAGCCAACAGGTCCTGTGTTGGGAGTGGAGTTTCCAGAGGTACTGCTGCAGTAGTGCATTTCCAGAGGTGCTGTAGCAGTATTAAATGGATGCAGGCTAGACAGAATAGGGTATTTTTCTTATTGAATACTCAATGAACAGTATCTCTTAGAGTTTTGGAACTCACTTTGGAAATTTAAGGAAAAACAACAAGCTAGTTACCATTGCTAACTCCATTTCTGGTAGAGACTAACTGCAGATACCTCACATTTTTAATATTCCCTGCGGCATCGGACTGGATCCGTAAATGTTTGAGCAGTGCCTCTGCATGCTGGTAGGTGGCGCCCTGTAGCTCCGCGGAGCCAATATAGGCGCCAACCCTGTAAGGTGACATCAGCTGCTTTTGAGGCTGTCTGCATCACCAGACGCAGAGCCCCGACTGCAAGTAGGCTTTAACCCGTGTACAGATTCCTAGACTTAAAATCTAATTAATCGATAGAGTCCAATTCAAAGGACGGGGAGATGGGAGGGTTGGTGAAGAATCTGAGGTTAGATAGAGTCTACCAGAAAAAGCACAACTAAAAGATAAGTAACTTATTCTTCTGATAGAAATTTTTAACAACAGATTCCTCACCTTTTGAATAGATGCCAGAGAAGTAGCTAATAAGAGATGGGTCTGAACTGAATCAACCCATAAAACGCCCTGTAGCACACAATGGGCAAAACTGGCTGTCCTGACAGCACTACTTCATGAATGTATGGAATGATGCCCAGGAGCTGCCCAGGGCAGAAACTCTGCGTTGCAGTGCAGTGGTAGCCGGCTCGGCCCTGGTGGAAAGAGCTTGCAGTGATCCCGGAGTTTATTTTTTAGACAATGCGTACCAGATCTTGATCCAGAAGAAGATAGTCCATTTCTACATGGCCCTGCTTTTCTTACTCCATTGAACCTCCCAAAGAACTGATCGCACCCCTGATATTCCTTGATACAACGGATGTAATAGCTCAAAGTAATTTTTGGAGTCCAAGCAATGGCTCTCTCCCCCTACTTAGAGAAGTGAGGGGGAGCACAGAACCCCGGAAGGGTCATGGTCAGTGTTAGACCTGGCACTGTTGGCGTGGGTCTTCCTTCCATTTTTTGCTGTTGCCTCATGTGTTTTTGCTGGTTCTAGATGCTTTGGGCACTGTGCCACTGCTATTCAGTGTCACAGTGTAAGTGCTCCCCATGGTACATTGATGTATGGATTAGCGACTCCAGGATTGGCTGGTTTGGTCTACTTGTCAGACCCTAGTACAGTGCACTGATAGTGCCTAGGGCTTGTAAACCAAATGCTGTTGGGGGGCTTGCAGCACTGGTTGTGCCACCCACAGAAGCAGCCTGTAAAAGTGTCTCAGGTCTTCCATAGAAGAGCCTGTGTGCAGTCTGGTACTGCCATGTTGACTGGGCAAGTGCACCCACTTGCCAGTCCCTAAACCTTCCCTTTTCTGCATATTAGTCACCCCTATGGTAGGTCCAAGGGCAGGGTGCAATGTAGGTATAAGGTAGGATATGCCATGATGTGTGTGGCATGTTCTAATAGTGAATTACAGCCATTTTCGTTTTTCACTATTGCAAGGCTACCTGTTCCCATAGGCCAGAATGGGCAGTTTGATTATAACATCTTATAATCCTAACTGACTCAGGGAACTAGGTACAAATTCGAGTTTAGTATGCCTGAACTCAGAATGATAAAATACATCTTTTAGTGACGTTGGTTTTAACATTGTGTGTTTGAAAATACCACTTTTAGAAAGTAGGTATTTGTTTGCCTAACTGTCCAAGCCTGCCTCTGCTAGGTTGTGTATTCCTTGTCTGGAGTTTTTAGTCACAGGGGCGGGGGGATTCCAGGAGGCAGGGTGAGTCAGCACAGGGCTAAATAGAGGGATCTGCATGTAGATGGGAGGGATGAGTTGCACCTGGCACCTGGATAGGGCTGTGCCTTCCCTTCACAATGCTGGTTCCACGCCCTGTGGTGTGTCTGATGTCCCTAGCCTACACTGTCAAAGAAAGTGAAGTAGTCCGGTAAAAGTGCTCGAGGACTGCACAGAACTGGTTTGGACTAGGCACAGACACTCTCTGCCTTCAGAGACAAAGGATTTTGGTGCATAAAAGAACCCAGAACGTTAGATCCCTTTGGGAAACAAGAAGAACCTTTGCTGAGGAAAGGAACCAGAGGAACTGAGGAGGAGACTATCCCTCAGCTGAGTGCTGTTTGGGGATTAGCCTGCAGTGGTTGCCTGACTGCCAAAGAAAGGAGAAAGTACTTTGTGCTATTTTCAAATCAACTTGTAAAGGATTTCCAAGGGCTTGAGATAGACCTTGCCTCCTGCGGAAGTCTCAGGGACAACAGACTTCACCAACCAGCTCCACTAGAGTTCTTTGTTAGTGCCTGCTGTTGTGTTGGGCCTTCTGAGGGACTGCGTGTTGCAAGGAGCTCGAAGCGTGACTCATGAAGAAGAAGAGTGTCGCCGCCGCAGCCGCTGTCGTCACATCACTCGAGAAGGGTGTCGCCGCTCCTGATTCGCCTCGCATCGCCGGAGAAGAGTGTCGCCGTCACATCAGACGCCGTTGCATCTTTGGAGGAGCGTGTCGCCACCGCAGCCGTTGTCGTCGCATCACTGAAGAAGGGTGTTGCCACTGCTGCATCGCATCACCGAAGCTTCTCGCATCACCTGAGAAAAGTGTTGCTGGGCCTGTCGCGGTTCAGGAGAATCGTTGAGTCGCCGCACGGCCATCGGGCATGCACGCATCGTGTCGCATCAAGGAAAATACGCCATTTTTGTTTCATTGCACCGGATCTTCATCGCATCACGGCGCTGCTGGTCGCATCACCACGGAAGCGCAGTAATTAACCAACGCATCACCTCCCCAAACGGAGAAGAAATAACGCATCCCCTACGCAGCAGTAGGGACCCGACCCATCATCGTTCTTGCGTGTAAGGAACCAATGCATCACCTTCCCTGCAACACTTTCGCTGTATGGCTTTCCGCATCCAAAGGTACATTAAACTTAAAGTGTTGCATTTTACATCTAAAGAGAGCTAAGCTATTTCTACCATTTTTAAAGTACAGTCTTGTGGATTTTTTGTCATTTGTGGGCTTGTGTTAAGTTTATATAAAAATACTTATTTTTATAATACAACTTGTGTGGTGTCCATCTGTAGTGTTGTCACTGGGTTACTGTATGTGGTCACAAATGCTTTACACACTGCCTCTGTGATAAGCCTGTCTGCTCATGCCAAGCTACCAAGGGGGTGAGCAGGGCTTATTTTAGGAGTGTACCCTCTTATCGGACTAGACGCAAGGGTCCCTATATGGTCAAAGGTACCTACCTCTGCCAACTAGAGACCCCCAAATCTAACAGTCAGATCGACGCTGAAAGGCATCACAACTCTCGGCAAGAAGGATGCTTGTGTCCACAGCACCAGTTTAGATGGGAAGAACATGGTGTACAGCAGATGAACTCAGAGAGCCTGCAACTATTTACTCACTGTGCTGATGTTATGGTGACGAGAACACTGTCTTGATGGTAAAAAGCAGCAATGGACAGCTGTGAAGAGGCTCAAAGGGAATGCACATCAAAAATGTGAAGCAAGTTTGGTCCCGCAGTGGCTTCACAAAGGAAGAGGGTGGAAATAAGAGCTGTAGGCCTTTCAAAAAAAAACTTGTCACAACTGGTGATTTAAATAATGAGGGCTAGTCCGGCAACTGTATAAAAAAAAAAAAAAAGACGAATGGTACCCTTTAAATGTACCCAAAGCAAGAGTGGGGGGTCACAAAACCAAACGAGCCTAAATTGCCACCGATGAAGGGGAGGTGCCTGAGAAGGAGTCAGGTGTGACTTTGGCATGTTAACAGTGAACGCCAAAGATGACAGAAGGTTCACCGTAGTCTGGAGGTGGTTAAAGACTGCCTGGGATGAGCCGATTTCAACAGCCAGTGATCAAGATGGGTGAAGACTGGCACTCCTGTCCTCCAAATGTGTCCTGCTATCACCACCATCCCTTTAGTGAACTCCAGAGAAGCGCTGATTCAACCAAAGGGCAGCACAGAGAACAGAAAATACTTCTGTCCCACCATGGATTGCAGGTAGTTCCGAAGGACCTGCCGATTGGGTATATGGAAATAAATGTCCAGCAGGTCCAATACCACCATCCAGTCTCCAGGATTGAAGGCAGACAAGACCTAGGGATGTGTGAACATTTGAATTGGTTCTTCCGGAAGAAGGTGGAGGTCTAAAATAGGAAAAAGACCTCCGTCCTTGTTTGGTATCAGACAGTAGAGTAACAACAACCACTACCTACTTCTGGCACAGGCAGACTGTCGATAGCCCAACTGGCTTGTACGTCTTACCATAAGATTGACAAATAGTCCTCCTCAGTTGAACTGGGGACAGTGAAAGATTAGGCAGAGTGACAGTTAAAGGCAAGGAGTACCCATTTTGGATTATCAGCATGATCCACCTTTCTGATGTTATAGTTTGTCAACCCAGCAAGAGTCGCTCACATCTTGCCTCCAAGAGGGTAGCTGGGTTTCATCAAGGGCACGCTAAAGGGGTTTGAACAGTTGGGTTTAGGGGTGCAGTAGGCTGAGTCGCTCGCTGACCTTTAGCCCGTGGTCGATGGGCACAGTGGCCTAGGCCACGAAACTGCGTGGCACGTTTCTGAGGCTGATTTGGCTGGTGGTATGTGGCAACTATGTCGAAACAGCAAAAGGAACAGAAAAACTAAAGCAGCTAGTAAGGAAAGGCACGCAAGCCCAGTGTGCATGCTGTGAACCTGTTCTCTTTGAACCGCTCCAAAGTGGAATCTGCACTCGGGTGTGGTTGCGAATGGCTGAGTCGATGCCAACGGCTCGCCGAATGGAATCAGTGGCATCCAAACGACAACGAATTGTGAACTTTGCATCATCAGGACAGTCCTGTTAGGTAAGGACAGGTCGAAGGGTTTCCTGGGCACCGGGGAGGACTTGAGCCACTGAACAGGCCCGGACTGACCGTTGCGGGCACCGGGCAATCCCCCGGTGCGCCGCAAGGGTGGGGGCCGGTTTTGGGCCATGGGGGCCGTTTTTCCAGCATAGTTGCAAAATCGGCCCTCTAACAAAATCAGCCCAAAACCGGCCCCGGCAAAGAGCTCGGTTGCACCCCCAGGAGGCCGGGCGAGCTCTTTGCCAGGGCCGGTCGGTTGGTTCTCAGTCCGGCCCTGCCACTGAATCCCAAATAGCGTGGGAATATTATCCTGGCAAGCATCTAGCACTGAAAAATATGTGGTCCACACTGGTGATGTTTGGGAAAATGGTTGGATTAGTCTGGCTAGTCGGTGCCTGCACCACAAAGCTCTCGGGAGAAGGGGGCTGCAATAAAAAAAAAATGCAGGATTGTCCGGGGCAGGTTGGTGGTGTTGTTTACTTTGGTGTTTGACTGAGGGTCATCGCAAGGTTTCTCCTGGGTCTCTAAAAGGGTATGTCAGGGTCTCAATAAAAGGCAACCAGGGTTTGGTAGGAGTTTGCCCAAGCTGGTGACTTCAGTCAATACAGTGGATTGGACCTCTAAGGCAGTGAACTGGAAATCAAGAACTTTGCCACACTCGGCATTATCACCATAAATGAAGCACTCTCTTTTGTGGCGAACCTGGGGATGAGCGGTGGTCAGAATCAAAAAATGTTTCAAGGCCACTAGCGTTGTGTAGGTCATCATATCAGTTATCTTCAGGGTAAGGTTGGCTAATCTTATCACAAGCGTCATACCTTTGTCCAAATCAGCACCAATCAATGTATGTAGTGTGTGGGATCGTCTTAGTCAAGGTGGAACGTCAAGTGGTGTATGTTGAGATCTGACCGCACCCGAGCACGGTCTTGAGTTTGTAGTAGCTCTGACTGAGTAGGAGAGCACAATAGAAACCTTCACCTCCGGCGTCAATTGAGTCGATTTCAATACTCCAGGAACCAGAGCGAGTTGTGGAGCCGGAAGTTGTCAGTAACTCAGATGGAGGGCCTTGTGGCTCCAAGGGATCTGAAGACGAGGAGCATTGCCTCTTGGAGCTCTTGGATCTGCCTCTGTGTAGCAGACAGCCCCTGGAAATAAGGGTTGTGCTGGGACAAGTTGATGGATGCGATCTGATGTCGATCAACTTCACCTGTAAGATCGAGGCATGATACCGTCCATGTGTCCCCTCTGGAGATTGAGAGTGGCCGGAAGGGGAAGAGTCCCATTTGGATTTTTTGTACCACTGCTTCAAATTACACAAAGATTTGGAGTGGGAAAAGGATCAAGCCTGAAATCAACTCCTGTGGCTCCATGAGCAGGAATGGGACCGATGCTAGAACTTGGACCGGCCACGATGTGGGGTCTTCCAATGCTTGGCAATGTAGAGCTACACCTTGCAGTCCCATAAGGGCTTCGCGTTCATTGGAGCGCAGTCACTGCAGGCCATGGAGTCGTAGCTCGACCCAAGGCACCAGAAGCAGACCTGGGGATGATCTGTCACAGACATTTGCGTGCAAAAGTCCTTACAGGGCTTGAAAACTCATCTTGGGAGGTGGCATTTCCAGTGCACATTGGAAAATTATCAAAATACTGTCTCAAAGAGACGAGAGATGGCTCCGGATCTGCGTCTGGAGGCACAGAAGAATGAAAGGAACTGAACGTCAGCGTACGATAGTGGCATATATAGGGGGTCGCAGAGGTACGGCTCAAATGTTTCTGGATCCAGTCTGAGGCCTGGTAAATATTCAAAAGGTGAGGAATCTGTGGGTAGAAGTCTCTATCAGAAATATAATTTGCTGCTTTATAGTCATGGGGTAACAAAATCCTGTGTAATATAGTTTAAAATGACATTTCTTCAGTACCATCATCTAAATCACCAAATTTGTTCATGGTTATTACTTTCCGTTTCATTATTTCCAACTGAAACAGGAATTCTAAATTAGCTTTTGTAACTTGATATAATGAGATATGTCGTATACCAAGAATGGATAAACGTGCTACTGATTAAAAGCTTAAAGCCTAAAGAAAATGGTCTCTATTGGTTCGATGTGTAAAGATACATATGTGCAATACTTTATTTTAAGAAGAAACTGAAAAAAAACTCCCTTATATTTCTTTAGTGCGTTCTCTCCATCAGGCATTACCATACAGTATACAGGATAGGATCTTTAGTTTAGCCCACAAAGAATACATTTCAATGCAGACTGCTATACGGAATACATTATACAATTACAGAAAAACATACATTTCCTTTCTGTACTTGCCTCCATCTCTATCATGATATAGTTTGGCAATTTATTTATGCACATACATCTTCTCATAGATGTAACTTATTTTAAATATAATTATACTACATTAACAGATGGAAATCTGAGTTGGTTACATGTAACAATTCATATTAAGTTGAAAAGAAAAGTGAATTTGATATGATCAGTTTTCATTCATGAATTTAAGGTGTACTGTACGCTAAGCTTGCTTTTTCTTATCCAAAAAATGCAAATCATTTCAATCATTTAAAAGTAAGGAACCTTCAACGACTGGGGCAGGTGCTGTGCAAGTTGGGGGCAGGCATAAAGGTGCCATAGGATGTATACACAAATAAAAAAAAAAGAGCAGTTTCAAGCCTGGGTGTGGGTGACTCGATTTGAGACTAAAACCAGTTGGAAACAATCAAAGTCTAATTCACAGGCACTACATCCTGTGGCAAATACGAGTAGCATTATCAGAGTCAATGCAAAAATATATTAAAAAGAGACCATCACAAACCAACCAGGTATCAATTATCACAAAGAAACAGAGTAAGTTCTAAGATGCGTTTTAGTGTCTATCCTGTCATTACATTATATGTATTCAGATCTCCCAAAGACTATCTGTATTAAATTATTTGAATAGATGTATGTCAATAGAAATATTATCAAATAATAGACTTCTTCAAGACATGAGTCAATTGAATAAACAAAGGTCTACAATCCAAAAAAGTGCTGCGTGTGGCCACATGGTGCCGCTGAGGCAAACTTCAAAGTGCCCGATAGGGTGTGATCAAGTTAAAAATGATGTAAGACAAGTAAGGCCAAAATGCCCCTGGCATTAAGAGTGACTACTTGTAAATGACTGGGACATCAGGCTTGCAGGTGTAGAATGTTTTGAAGGGAAAAAAATCCTGTCCAGAAGTTGACAGGCTGGAGGGCCTGAACAGGTGGACACGAGAGTGCCCTTGAGGACAGTAACGGCGCTACCGGACTCGTGAGATGGGGAGGTAGAGGGATGGGGAGGTAGAGGGATTGGGAGGGAGGGGAGGCAGAGGGATTTGGGAGGGAGGGGAGGCAGAGGGATTGGGGGGGGGGAGAGGAGGGGGGAGGGGGGAGGAGGAACGACGAAAAATGCTTCTAAAAAAAATGCAATGCAGCGTTGTGATTAGTCTGAGCGCAGTGGGTCGGCACTCAGCCAAGGAATGGGGGCCTGGGCATGTTCTCCACTCAGGCTGTGATGGAGCCTGCATGAAGAAGATGCAAAGTACGCATGAATGTTTGACCGGCCCGAAAGGGCCCGCCAAACAGTCATGTGCACTTAGGAGTGTGCAAACCACTCCTCCTCTGCTTCTCTGTCGGAGCAGCCCCACCTCAAACATAAAGCTGCAGCAGAAGGAAACATACAATGATAACGCGAGTTATTATCATTTTAATATTTCCTTTACTTCACTGCTGCGAAACAGCGGGGCGACGCTCCTCCGCCTTAGAGGAGGAACTGCCACTGCTTGAGGACCTCGCTGAATGGCAATAGTGCCCCAGAAGAGGTTGGAACCAGTCAGAGGATATCAGCTAACAAATTTGCATTTATTTTAAAGTAGGCAACGATAGATCTAGCAATGTCTTGACCTTCACACCACTACTATGGAATGAGGCCCTTTCTTCACATTGGAGTCTTGTTGGAGAGTCCAGCTCAGTCACTGGGGAGGTACGTAGCCAACTTGCATTTTGTGAATGTAGGTATAATCTGTCACTGGTTTATGAGGGGGAAGTAGGTTACCGGTCTCCTCCTCCTCCCCATCATCACCAATATCCCCATTATCACCATCGTCGTCATCTTCATCATCATAATGGTTGCAGGGAATATTCTGCATACCCTGGAAAGCAGCAGAGTCAGATATGTGGCACGGAGCCATCACAATGCCACACGATGCCACACATCGCCGTACAAAAGCACTGCTGTAATATTCACCAGATAAAGTTGGGTGCCTGGGGATATTCTAAAGATGAGGAATCTGTGGCTTAAAATAGCCATCAGAATTTACAGCCTTTACCCAGACAATAGTGTTTTCGCGACCCTCTGCTTCTTTCACCTCGGTGTTTTTAGAGAAAAAAATATACGAAGGTATGCTGTACTGCTTTCTGTATTGTATTGTAATTGCATTTATATAGCGCTTACTACCCATGACGAGGCGTCGAAGCGCTTTTTCAGCAAGTAGCACGCTACTCCGGGACCCATAGAGGATTAGTGTTGAATTAGTATAGTGAAACATGCAAGTACATTTTAAGTGGTGGATAGGTTAGTCAGTTATTTGGATTTGGAATGATAGTAGAAGGATAGAGGAGGCAAAAAAGGTCTGTATTTATATAACGCTTGTTACCGATGATGGGGTGTTGAAGCACGCTATACAGGAAGCCCATAAAGGATTAGTGGTGAATTAATATAGGGAAATATGAAAGTAATTTCAGTGGTGGATATTAGTCAATTATTTGGAGTGAGAAGGATAGCGGAGGGATAAAAGGCGAAGAAAGGTTTGCATTCATATAGCACTTGTTGCCTCTGATGAATGTTGAAGCGCATTTCTGGCGAGTAGCACGCCACTCCGGAACCCATAAAGGATTAGTGTTGAAAATTAGTACAGTAAAATATGAAGTCATTTGAGTAGTGGATATGTTATTCAGTTATTTGGGTAGAGAAGGGTAGGTGGCGGGATAGTGAAGGGAAAGAAGTTTGTATTTATATAGCGCTTGCTACCCCTGATGGGGTTTTGAAGCGCAAGTAGCACGCTACTCTGGAACCCATCAGGATTAGTACTGAATTAGTATGGTGAAACATGAAAGTAATTTTAGTGGTGGATACGTTAGCCAGTTATTTGGATTGAGAAGGGTTGGGGAGGGGTGGAAAAGAGGGAAGAGTTTAGAAAGGTTTTTTGGGGGGATCGGTATAGTAAAAGAGGTGTCAGATGATGCAAGGAGGGGTAGAGTAGGAGAGAGTATAGAAAGGGTTATTTTGGGGATCGTCGTAGTAGTGGTATGGGGTTTGGGATCAATGAGAGTGGATGTAGAGGATATATTGATAGATGTATAGGATGGGAGATAGGGTAGTGCATTGGAAAGAGTAGTAGAAAGAAGTTGGAGATGAGTCAGGAAGTTGGGATATAAGATATATTGAGAGAGGTATAGGCTGAGAAATAGGGTAGTGCATTGGAAATGCTAAATTAGAAGAAAGTGATAAATATATGTTATGTTATGTAAAAATTCTTATAGAGCGCATTTACACCCAGCGGTTTCTTGGCGCTATGAGCACATGGAGACAAATAAGGGAGGTGCATAAAAGATGGGCCAAAAGTAGTTTAATCATGTGCTTTACAAAACAGGTGAGTTTTCAGGAGAGACCTAAACTGGGAGTAAGAGGAGGTGAGTCTAAACTCTAAAGGGAGTGAGTTCCAGAAAGAGGGGGCGAGAAATGAAAATCTAAGCCCTCCCTATTTCTTGCGTTTAAAGGTGGGTGTCCTGAGCAGGGCAAAATGGGAGGATCGAAGATTGCGGGAAGGAACGTAATGGTAGAGAAGAGAAGAGATGAAGGTTGGGCCAAGACCAGCCAGGGCTTTAAAGATAATGCAGCCAAGTTTGAAGTTGCAGCGCTCGGTTACCGGGAGCCAGTGGAGGGATTTTAACAGGGGACGAACATGTTGGTGCCTGGGCTGGTGGAAGATCAGTCGCGCGGCCTGGTTCTGGACCAGCTGCAATCGGTTCAGCTGGTAGGCCGGGATGCCAACATACAGGGAATTGGCATAATCAATCCTAGAAATTACCAGGGCCGCAAAAGTGAGAGCCTCTGTGGTAAGAAAGCGGGATATCTTGCGGATCTTACGTAGGTGGAAGAAACTAGAGGAAACCACGGCGTTAATCTGGGGCTTCATTGAGAGATCTTTACAAATGATAACCCCAAGGCTTTTACCAGAATCCACGGGGCGAGGAGGAAGGCCCAAATGTGGAGGCCAAAAATTGGAGCTCCACGGATTGGGGGCACCCCCGAGCAAGACCAACTCGGTCTTGTCGGGGTTAAGTTTTAAATGGTTTGTCCCCATCCAATCGCTAATGTGGCACAGGGTAGACTGAAAATTGTAAATTGAATGGTCCGAAGAAACAATATCAAAGACAACATGACTATCATCCGCGTAATTGAACGCGGTGACATTACTACCTCGTAAAAAGCGGATTAGTTGGGTAAGGTACGAATTAAAAAGAAGGGGAGAAAGGGAGGAGCCCTGCGGGACGCCACACGTCAACCTAACCTTATCGGCCGAGAAGTGGGAGAGACGGACAGCCTGGGAGCGGTCGCTCAAGAAAGAGAAAACCCAATCAAGAGCTAGCCCCTGAATGCCGGCCTCCTCGACACGGCCGACCAAAATGTCATGGTCGACCGTGTCGAAGGCAGCCGACAGATCCAGGAGCACCAAGGCCTAGTTAGTCTTAAGGTCCGCCCCCCTCCGCAGCTCCTCCATCACTGAGAGAATGACCGACTCAGTTGAATGGGCAGGTCTAAAGCCAGCCTGTTGGGGGTCGAGGAACTGCAAGCTTTCGATGAATGAGCTCAAAAAGTTGGTGACATGGGCCTCAAGTACTTTGCTAAGGTAAGGAAGTAGGGAGATGGGACGGAAATTACTCATAAGGGACGGATCGGCATTGGGTTTCTTGAGGATGGGCACCACTTCAGTGGCCTTAAAGGAGCTAGGGACCAGGCCCACTCTAAGTGAGTTATTAAGAAGGGACAAGGGAGGGGAGGGACAGGCAGTGAAAGCCTCACGTAAGACATAGGGAGGACAACAATCCGTAGGAGATCCGGAGGCGACCGTTTTTAGCAAAACTAAGAAGTCGTTCTCTGAGATCAAGGGTATCTGTGTAACTGAATTGGGGTTAGGAATAACAGGGATAGTAGCCAAGGTAGACGGGGCTGGGGGGGGGCAGAGGAGGGAATGCTATTTTTAATTTTGGAAATGTTCTCAACAAAGAACAAATTAAGGGAATCGCAAAGAGGCTGAGAGGGAAGAGGTTTGAGGGTAACCCTGTCTGGATGTGAGAGTTCTTCCACGATGGAGAATATATATTTTGCCTTAGAGGCTGAGTCTACAATTTTCTTAGAGAAGTAGAGAGTTTTGGCTTGCAGGATGGCTTGTTTGTATTCTTTGAGCGCGGCTGCAAAGACCAGCTTCTGGGCGGGGGCATAGCCTCGCCGCCAACAACGCTCCGGCTGTCTGAGTTTAAGCTTCATGACTTTGAGTTCCTCTGAAAACCATCTTTGTGCGTCGTGAGGGCGCTTTAGCTTGAATTGTTTGGGGGGGGACTACTATATCACTGGCTGATTCAAGCCAGTGCTTTAGACCGAGTGCCTGGGTGTCTAAGGGGTCTAAAGAGTCACACTCGGAGGGGAGGGTAGCCTTAAGTAGGGTGACAAAGTTACCAAGGTCAACCCTGTTCCAGTTCCTAGCTGAGAGGTTGCTCTCAAGGGTGCGACCAGCATGAGAGGAGACAACAAAAGTAAAAGTGATAAGAAAATGGTCCGACCAGGGGCAGGGAAGGATAAGGGGGTTGGAGATATCCAATTGGGAGGTCCAGACCTGGTCAAGGATATGACCCTTGACATGGATTGCCGAGTGAATATGCTGGGAGCAATTCATACCAGCTAAAAATCTGAAAAGGTAGATGAACAAATGATCTCTCCATCATCAGAAGGCCAGTAGTTAAAATCCCCTATGATCAGGATTTTTGCGTTATTTATGACCATCTGAGAGAGCATGTCACCAAAGATTGACAGGAAGTTGGGCATGGGCTGGGGGGGCGGTAAACCAGAACACAGATAAGGGGGGCCACTGGGGATACGAGTCAAAGGATGAGGCAGTCGACTAAGGGAATGGTGGCCACATCCACTGAGGAGAATCTAATTGGATGTTTAATAATGGCTGCAACCCCACCACCCGACTTGCCTGAGGATCTGTTGGCTTGGAGTATATATTAACCTGGCGGGACTGCCGCGAGGATGTCTGGAGAGGACTCCTCGTTGAGCCACGTTTCGGTAATAAATAGAATATCTGGTTTCTCAGAGTCCAGGAGCTGGAAAATCTCCAACTGGTGCTTGACCAGCGAGCTGGTGTTTTGATAGATCTCAGTAAGATTTGAATTATCTGCTCTTTTAACAGGGAAAGAGGAGGCAGCTGGGGGGCGCTGTGTGCCGGACAGTAATGCCTTAGCTAGGGCGGAGTCAAGTTCAGGGAAAGCCTTCTGGGGACAAAAAAGTCCCAATAAGTCCAGTCAAGGAGGTAAGGTGGGACAGAGTGGCCAGTGGAAATGCAAACGTATCAGATCCGAGGCAGAGTAGGTGGTAACTTGGGCAGAATCACATACCCCTAGCCCCGACTGGCCGCGGACGGGCGCAGACGGGCTTACATTAGGTGCACCTTCGGCGCGCTGTCGGCGCGTCCGAGAGGCCATTGTAATTTATCTCTTAACCCCACCCCCAGCTAGACCGCAGTGAGCGGCACCGCCGGGATCCAGGTCCTCACCCAAGATGGCGCCTGCCCTCCACAGCAATCGGCACGTCAGCCGCGATGAACCGGGGCAGGGAGGCACACCCTGGAGAGGAGGCAGGTATTAAATCACCCGCGATATGTCCCGGATAAGGTCAGGCAAATACAGTGAGGAAAATTAAAAAATTGTTAAGAAGGTGCAGAACGATAAAATTTCAATTTTAAAAGCAACATAAGGCACTGTGGAAAAACGGGTAACAGAGGAGCTCCACGCTTCTCCCAGCTCGCAATCTGTCCCCAAATGCGCAAGCGGACCTTCGTGAGTGCTGCCACCACCCTTCAAGCACCGCAAGGCACCCCACGCCTCTGGCCGATTTATCTCTTAACCCCACCCCCAGCTAGACCGCAGCGAGCGGCACCGCCGGGATCCAGGTCCTCACCCAAGATGGCGCCTGCCCTCCACAGCAATCGGCACGTCAGCCGCGATGGACCGGGGCAGGGAGGCACACCCTGGAGAGGAGGCAGGTATTAAATCACCCGCGAAATGTCCCGGATAAGGTCAGGCAAATACAGTGAGGAAAATTAAAAAATTGTTAAGAAGGTGCAGAACAATAAAATTTCAATTTTAAAAGCAACATAAGGCACAGTGGAAAAACGGGTAACAGAGGAGCTCCACGCTTCTCCCAGCTCGCAATCTGTCCCCAAATGCGCAAGCGGACCTTCGTGAGTGCTGCCACCACCCTTCAAGCACCGCAAGGCACCCCACGCCTCTGAAAGTACATAGATGCATAAAGGAGGTATGTATATTGGGCAGCATTTCTGGCCCTGGTCAGTCTCGAACAGGCAACTGCCCTTGTCCTCTCCACCCTAAACAAGCTCAAACAGGCAACTGCCTTGTCCTCTTCACCCGGGCTGAGACGCCCTAACCCTGGCCTTTTATAGCCCTAGTAATCATGTGACCCAGTCAGCCAATGGGAACCCTAGCCCTAACACTAGCCAATCTCAACACTAGCCCTAAAAATCTAGAACCAATAGGAGACCAGGACCTTACAGCCAATCTTCACCCTAGTCCAAGCACCCAATCAGTTCAAAAACCCGTATCTCTACGTCCAATAGAGGCCCTAGCCCTACCAGTAGTCCCAACCCAAGTCAAAGCAACCAATGGCACAGGAAGCCCTACTCCCTACTTCCAATAGAAAGCCTAACCCTAGCCCCAACCCTACATTGATTGAATCACTGACCCAGAAACCAATTAGAACACTCAAATACCCAACCAATGAGGACAGTAACCCTAATCCAATAGAAACATCAGATACAACCACCAATCAGTGTATACATGTACCCACCACTAGCAGACCATATAAGGTCCCAGCGACCTCAGACAAGGTTTGCTGGCCAGGAAGTTGGAAGTTGCTTCTTCTGTTCAGGATCTCCTAGGAGACAGACAGGCTCAATCCACACTTTGGACTTCTGCAGGTAAAGGCCTCACTAACTTGAAATCTAACAATACTGTTTGAATAAAACTTTACTCCCTCTCCTGGCCAAAAAACGAAGTGCACAGTCCCTAGTAAACACAGTTTAAACAGCTCACAGAAGCACCCTCTGATGTAGAATATCCCTGTTGCTGGGGGGATGCAGGGGGCCTGGTTTCACTGGCTTGTGAACACAAAATGGGGCTGGGGGTGCACTGTTTTAACATACAGGTTTTAGCACAGAGCAAAGGAGAAATTTGGAGGGGAAACTGAATAGTCAACAGGAATGACAGGTCCAGGGAAGACATGGCTTGGCAGTTCGGGCTGGACTGATCCCATGAGGCACAGGGTCAGATTGATTTGCTTATGGGCCATGTCTGAAATGGGGTGGTGGAGTGAGCTAAAGAATGATGATGGATTAAACCCAGATCAGTTGACTGGGGGTGAGTGTTTTATTTGCTCAGGCGCTCAGTCCATCATCCCCTTTGGTAATGCAGCTAAAGAACGTCAGTACCTAGAATGCAGCGAGATGGATTTCGGCTCTGAAGATTTCAGCTCAGAGGAAAGCTTTTTATTTCTCTGCAGGCAATGATTAGAATACACCAGATCAGAACACTATGCTCATAATAACTGGCATAATGCACGAAATGTAAGCACTGCGTATAACTATACAGAAAACAGTGAAGCTTGTGGCAACAGCATGCCCTTGCAGAACACCTAGTGCTCCCACTGCAACGTTGTAACAAAATTAACAAGCATTGGCAAAGCCGATAGATCTCCAAGACGGGTGAACTATTGGAAATCGAGTGGGGGAGGGTGACGGGAGGAGGTGTCGTCGGTGTTGGATAACGGGCAGTTAAAGCGCCAAGTAGTGACGAGTGCTTCATTTCTATTTTTTTCTTCTGTCAGGAGTGACAATATGGGTAAAGGCAGGGTTTGAAGTGGGGTAAAAAATTGGGGGGGGGGGGGTCTTTCAAAGGGATGTGGCCAATTTAATTAAGGGTGTGGCTTAAAACCATAAAGCTAAAAATCTGTGCTTAGCACAGTATGCAGCCTGACTAGTATTTTGCTGCTTCTGTCATTGCATCCAGATATTTAACACAAGTAACATTACACCTATAACAAGCTAGGACTGTTGGCTTTGTCAACGGTTGTTAGTTGCATATGATAACCACCAAATACGGCTTTGTTATTAATAACATTGAAAATGCTACAGTTCTGACATGATGACTCTGAAAGAACTATAACGAGTCTCTTTGAAGTTACATCAAAGGCAGTAAAGAGGGGGGGCGTGGCTAGCAGCCAACGATGGCGGCCGCAACTTAGGGAGGCTCCTGGGCAGAGGCGGCTTTCCGCGATAATCCGCAACACAATCCTGTTCTTTGCTGGCGGAAAGGGGCGGACTGGACCCGTTGTCCGTGCGGCGAGCAGCGCTGAAGTTTCTGGGAGCGGCGGCGGCCGGAACGGGCATGTTCTCACTGTCGTGAGACGGAGGAGGAGTTGGGCCCGACTGCAGCCGTGACGCCGCGGAGTGACGGTGCGACTGAATCCGGCCGGAAGTGGCCTAGAGGCGGGGGTGAGTGGCAGGAAGCGTCGGTCTTCCGAGAGCATCACCCCGAAAAAGCCGCGAAACTCCCCTCGCCTCAACCCAAGCACCCGGGCAAACAACGACACGGCCGGGCAGCGCTCCCCGGTCCAGCACGCATCCACCTACAGCGCGACGGGAGCTGAGCAAGTGCATCCCCGTGCCGCCATTACCCGGCCACACCGACGGAATACGCCAGGCCCCAGCAGCGGCCAACAAAGCCATACAGCGGCCGGCGGCGCCACTCGGCGACCTCTGCGGTCGACGGGTAGTAGGCATTGCGGGCTTCCCACCTGGAGCACCGGGAGCCTTGCGCAAGGGGAGCCGCCAGAGGGGCAGACACCTGGGCAGCGCCTATAGCAGGGGGACACTGAAGAGGACAACCGCGACAGCCCCTCCCGGTGTGGGTTGCAACTTACAACGCACCGCCGGACTCCCCTTTGAGCCCCTTGCTGGGGGGCGACTCGGCGCCTGGCCTGCACGCTATCGCTAGGGGAGTGTTACACCACTGCATGCCTAAGGGGAGACGCCGCCCCCTACTGTAGTGACCACGTACGCAGAGAGGCAGCCCTGCGCAACCCACAGACGACCGTTCTGACCATCTGGCAATCGAATTCACGGCGGCACCATGTCCCAAAGGGGCCCCAGACACAACACAACCCAGGCCAAGTTGGACAAATTTGCATATGAGAGGCACTCGCCGCCCCAAGACCAACACAAGGCCACCGGAAAGACGGCTGAACCCGAGGGGGCGAGGAAGGCCACGCTTGATGATGTCCTAGCAGCACTGGCCCAAGTACAAACGACGGTGGGCGCCACGGCAACGGAAGTCACCTTGATAAGGGCGGATCTCCAAAAAATGAACGAGAGGGTCAAGCAGGTCGAGGTGGTCGCTAAATCACTGGTCGAGGACGTGTCCGAATTGCAAACGGCAGTGGAACGTCTGCAAACCGATAAACTGCTTAGGGACAAACTGGATGACCAGGAAGGGCGCTCCCGACGCAATAATATCCGAATATTGGGTGTGCCGGAATCAGAAGACACGGGGGCGTTGGACCTCTACGTGGAGGACTTGGTCAAAACGCGGCTCCAGCCCAAGGGACTCTCAAACTTCTTCTCCGTCGAAAGGGCGCACCGCGTTCCTGGAGGTAAACCCAAGTCGGGGGCCACACCGCGACCAATACTGGCTAGAATGTTCAATTTCCGAGATCGGGACGCCATTCTACAGGCCGCTAGAGTGGCACCGGCCATCCAAGTCCAGAACTCGAGGATTGCTTTCTTCCCGGACTATACGGCGGAGGTGTCTAGGAGAAGAAGAACGTTCCTGGAAGTAAAAAAGACCTTGCGAGAAAAAGAACTGCCGTACTCAATGCTCTTCCCGGCTAAACTGCGGGTGGTAGCGGACAAGAAAGTGTGGATCTTCGACTCTCCTGGCGCAGCCCGGGACTGGCTGGGGGTTGGCAAACCGTTGGGAGACAGCGCAAAACACACAGACCGGATCGAGACCGTGGAGGAGGCAGTAGAACTGGCTCACAAACATCAGGTCGAGTGGAGGGCGCGGGTCACTCGCCCTCACACGGATTTGACGGGGGAGGCGAGGAAGAGTGATTCCGACCGCGGACTCTACACACTATGCATTCGCCGACCGCCGAACTGACTTATCGTTTTCACCGCTGCACGTAGATGATGGCATGGCTGCCCCGAACGCCTTCTGGGAAGCCGCCTGCCTGGAGACACACTCTCCCCCCCTACAAGCAAGTACTCTGGTTTTGGGATGGGTAAAGCACTCTGCTCAGTTGGGGTGGCGGGCAGTTCGAGGTCCGTTAAGCAGGGGTGCAGGGAGGGGGGTTTGTTTTGAACTGTTTATGTTAGGAATGTGCATGAAGGGTCGAGGACAATGTTTCAGTGCTTATGGGCATCAGGATACCTTGCTGGGTACGGACAGTGACATTATGCCCCCATGATGCCTCTGAACGCTTTGCTGCACGATGACGCGGCCGATGAACCGGTTGCATTACTGAGGCAATGCATCATGTACCTACTACCCCCCGATGGCTAACAGTCCCGTACCGACAGAGGGGGTGAATCACTCTGACACACAATGCCCACCTATGACATTGCTGTCCTGGAATGTGAGAGGTTTGGGGGATAAGGTTAAACAGGGATTGGTACTAACTGCTATTAAGCGCCTGCGGCCTACGGTAGCCCTGTTGCAAGAGACACACCTGGTGGGGGGAGCTACGAAGGCCTTGGATAGGCGAGGCTACAAAATGTGGGCCCACTCTGCTTTCACGTCAGGCTCCAGGGGGTCCGGTGTTCTAGTACAGAAGAACGCACGTTTCATGCCCCTATCTATAAAAACTGATGATCAGGGCTGCTTCGCGGCCGTGCAGGGACAATGGGAGGGGAAACTCTTTAATTTGGTATCAGTGTATATTCCACCGGCTTTGCATTCGGTCCACCTCCCAAGGCTGGGGGACTTCCTTTTGACACTCCCCGAAGGTGAAACCATTCTAGGGGGGGGACTTTAACGCGGTCATAGACCCGCAACTAGATAAATACCCCTCCCCCACCCAGACAGGGGGGGAAACATACTTTCGACGATTTATCACGGCCATGGGCATGACAGACATCTGGAGACACTTGCACCCGGGCATGCAACAGTACACATTTCACTCCACGGTGCATGGCAGCCTGTCTCGCATCGATTATTTCCTGTCGCTGGGGGGGGCCCTTTGTCAGGTGGATACCCTGGTGATTCACCCTCGTGGTATTTCGGACCACTCACCGCTCACATTGACGCTTTCACTACAGACGAGAGCACGTAAGCGCATTTACCCCATGCACGCATCATATTTTAAAATTCCACAGGTTCGCAAAGAACTCAAACTTGCCACGAAACACTACTTTCTTGAAAATACCCATTCAGTGCGTTCCCCAGCAATGCTCTGGGAGGCCTATAAAACGGTTCTGCGGGGCCAAGCCATTAACACCATAACCGGACATAAGAAACAACAATCACAGGAACTGGCCGATCTAGAGATTACGTTGAGGGAGCGGACCGCGGCGCATGAGTCTCACCCTTCTCCCACTGCCCTGCACGCACTCACTCTCCAGCAACAGCTATACAATGATCACCTACGGTTGGTAGTCAAGGGTCTCATAACCGACACGCAGAACAGGATTTACGAGGTGGGGGACAAAGCAGGGAAAATGCTAGCATGGCTCGATAAACGTGAGGGTGGCTCCAGGGGGGTCCAACGTCTAAAGGATGAGCAAGGAGTGCAACACACTGATCCGAGGCGTATAACTGAACTGCTTGCGACCCATTTTGAACAAGTATACACCCCGGCTCGTAATATTACACCTGAGAGTGCCAGGGCGCTCTTGGCACCAATCGAAGTTCGGACCCTCACAACAGAGGCGTCGAGCGAGCTGGAGGCTGACATCACTGCCGATGAAATTCAGCTGGCCATTAAGGCACTAAACCCGGGTAAGGCATTGGGACCTAATGGGATACCCGTGGAATGGTATCAAGTGATGCCGGACACCCTCAGGACGCATCTGCTGGGGATGTTCAAGGACTGTTTGGAGAGGGGTTCCCTTCCCCCGGACCAGCGTGCGGCTACTATAATACCGATCCCCAAGCCGGGTAAACCCCCAGAGGATTGCTCCTCCTATCGACCCATTTCCTTATTAAACGCAGAAGTAAAGATCTTGGACAAGCTTCTGGCACAGAGAATCCTACCCCATCTGTCTGCAATTATACACCCGGACCAGTCCGGGTTTATGCCGCACAGGAACACAGCGCTAAATTTGCGGCGACTGCATGGTATCCTGGCCAGAGCTAACACCATCACCACGCCGGCAGTAATCCTGGCACTTGATGCAAAAATGGCATTTGACCTGGTGGAGTGGGAGTACCTTTTCGAAACGATGTCGCGTATGGGGTTCGGGCCTCGGTTTTTAGCATGGGTCAAACTGCTGTACACAGCCCCTGTGGCCCATGTGGTGGCGAACGGCCACATTTCCCGCACTTTCCCGCTGGGACGGGGCACGCGACAGGGATGCCCTCTGTCGCCCCTGTTGTTTGCCATCTCATTGGAGCCCCTTGCGACTCTCCTACGAGCCACCCCCCTCCTCAAGGGTATACCGGGGACCGGGGGTTGGGAAGACCGTCTGTCCTTGTACGCAGACGACATGCTGCTGTATCTAACAGACCCCGAGGAGGGAATACCGGCCTTGTTACGTATTTGTGACACGTACGGCAGGATCTCCGGCTACACGCTAAATTGGTCCAAGTCTGAGATATATGTCTTACGAGGCCCGGCTCCGGATCTCGGAGATACTTGCCCGCTGCGACTGGCGGGATCCTCTTTTAAATATCTAGGCATACACGTTACTAAGGACCCGACTGAATTCATAGATAAGAATCTGAAGCCGCCCTTAGATAGACTCAAGCGGGATGTGGAGTTCTGGTCCGGCCCGCCGTTAACGCTCCTCGGCAGGGCAGCGCTTTACAAGATGATGGCGTTACCACGCTTCTTGTATGTCCTTGACAATTCCCCCTATCCTGTGCCACCCAGGTTCTTCCAGAAAGTAGCGGCTCTGGTATCCAACCTACTTTGGGGAAACCTCCCGGCGCGAGTGGCGCAGTCCAAGTTACATAGAGACTGGTATAGCGGAGGCATTGCGCTACCGAATTTAAAACTGTACTATTGGGCTGCGCAGCTCAAGCCCATCAATCAGTGGATACACGCACCACATACCGAGCCAGCGTTTCGCTCGGATAGGGTGCAGTTGGGCGCTGATAGTCTATTGGGTCCACTGTATGATCATCGCAAGGTGCGCACTCTGGTCGGCCCCACCAAATTAACAGTGCAGATATGGCACGCAGCTACGGCAGCTCTGGGCTGGAAGGGGAGGGTCACGGGGATGACTCCGCTGTGGGACTCACGCACACTGGGCAACCTGAGGAACACCAAGGGGTTCGCACAATGGGACACGATAGGCATCTCTGCGGTGGGTGACCTGTGGGAGAGGAATGAAGTGGTCCCCTTCGCCCGACTGAAGGAACTCTATGAGCTCAATGACAGGGAACTCTACAGATACATTCAGGTTCGTCACGCGCTGCTGGCAGTCATTCCGGCAGGCACACCGCTCCCTGAGTCCTCGCCTTTGGAAGATCGCCTCCTCACCGATTACATGTTAGAACGGGCGTCATCCCTCACTTACCGTAAGCTACTCAATAACAGCCCTGACCCCACGTCGCACCTGAAAGAGAAATGGGAGGGTGAGATTGGCGACATGGATGAACCTGAGTGGCACGAAGCACTTGGGTCCCCTAGAGAGGTAGGCATCTCGGCACGCATGCGGCTAGTGCAATTTAAGATTTTACACAGGGTTTACTATACCAGGACGATGCTGCATCACATACACAGGGCGCCTCATCCCTACTGTCTGCGGGGGTGTGGGGAGGAAGGCACGTTCTTCCATACTATATGGGACTGCTCCAAGATCCAGGAATACTGGAAACAAGTGCTCCGCACACTTTCGCAGACATTGGATCACTCCATACTACCTGACCCGAGGAGGTGCTTGCTAAATATATGGGAGCCTACCGACTTAACCAGATACGACCGACTTTGGGTCACGGCGGGACTAATGGTGGCGAAACGAGACATAGCACAGCGCTGGGGGGCTGCAGAACTGCCAACCAAGTCCATGTGGTGCTTGAACATGGATCGAGTAATGTTGACCGAGCGAGCAGTGTACATCAACCGAGCCTGTCCCGGGAAATGGAATAAGATATGGCTGAAATGGAATGAATACAGGGGGGACATCTGCGAACCTTTGCGCGAAGATGATCAGGATGAGTCAGACGAGGAGGGAGAGGAGGGCTAAACCTAGGCGGGAGGAGGGGACGGGTTGGAAGCCCGGGCTGCTGCAGGGGATTTCCTCTTAAAGCTTAGGCAGGTGAGCCGAGGGGGCAGGGGCGGGTGAGGTGCGTGGAGGCATGCGCGCATGGTGTAGGGCTGTTAGGTTCCCATACTCCCAAGAGGCACTAGAAACTTGAAATTCTTTGATTTGTGTTGGACCACACTGTCATTCCTAACTGTTGTTGTTATGTGTTTGTTATTCTTCGAACATCGATCAAAAACCAAAAAAGTGAAAAATCCATCAAAACCTCAATTTCTGCCTTGAATAATTGCACAACCGGCGCTTTTATTTTTTAAGTATACTCCATCTCGAATTTATTGTAACTGTAATTTTGTTATCCTTTTTGCTGAAAATCACTGTATACAACGATCCTCCGATGGCGGTCAGCCCACAGGGTTGTAGGCATTCCGCTGTGTACTATGCAAAGTGCAATAAAGGTTTTGAAAAAAAAAAAAAAAAAAAAAAAAGGCAGTAAAGAGTGGCACTGCTTAAGAGTTAAGATTATATTTTTTCTCCCTCAGGGTGAGGGTAAAACTGAAGAGCCCGATAGGGACAAGTCTCAGCACCTGATTTTTAGAACTGAGCACCGGCAGGTCCAGGCCCACTTAAAGCCCTGGATAAAGGTCTGGGATTCAGGGTGCTGTTTAATTAAACAACCGGGTTGGGTGACGGTGCCGCACGTGATGTACGTTTGTTAAAAATGCAAAAATAACCAATCTTCATCTTCAACAGCAAGAAGCAAAGCCACCCCTCGTTTTATTACTGAAGGCAGAGACTGCCAACAATTACACAGCCCGTAGCATCCCTGGCGATGCGCTGAAACAGCTTGAGGTGAGCAGCGCAGTTTACTGCGATGTGAACCTTCAGTGCGTCGTGAAGAAAGCTCCCTGACACCCAGCAGCGTGTGGGCGCTATAGAAACACCATAACAATGGCTTTGGTCTGATTCCGACAGGCATCTGCGAGGAGCATTTTGCCAAGCAGAGTCTGACAAAAGCACAGCTGTTCTAGCATGCTCTTATCGGCACAAGGGCGCGTGCATTTGCAAGATAGCTTTTGGGGTTCAGGTACCTGCGGCTGAGATCTATGTACAGCTTAATTTGTATAAAAATTAAGTGCAGGGGCTGAAAATGCTGCCAAAGAGGCTACAGCCCACTTCTTCCTCCGGTGTGCCCAACTTTCAACACCTGCATTGCCTCAGTCTCTATCCTGTAACCATGCTGTGCGGTCTGTCCTATAAGACATGCGTTTTACTTCTTTACCTACACCGACAGATGAGGGCGAAAACAAAATGTACACCAAATGAAAATGCTTTTTTTTAACATATTAATCAGTGAAGTCTGACTGGGTTTGTTGCAGGTCAGGAGGCTGCTTGAGCACAGCAGGTCATGTCACTGCTAGTGCTGCCTGTAATTAGTTTGGTCCAGTTATGACGACTGCATAGGCATCCACTGCTCAGCTTTCTGTGACCCTGCCTGCTGCAGCAAAAGCACTGTCCCCAGCCGCAATGCCTGTGAGATGTGAGTATGGCTGTTGCACCTACTGGGCTCAAGCACACTCAGCAATTAGCATGCTTGGAGGCAGCGCACGGAAACTGCAGGTGACTCCATAGCGCACAAAAGTTGCGGTGGGCCACAGCCACATCAAGCACGTTGAGGATAGTAGCAAGGCAGGGCTGCACGCCCCCACTAAAATTATCCAATGGGAGGCTTAGGCTCAGGCAGTGGCAGGGTGCAGCAGACTCGGGGAATAGAATGTAAGCCATTCCTTAATGTGGACTTCTAGGATTCATGACAGGCGTGACAACATCATCACTAAAGTAATGATACACAATCATGCCTGCCTGAACAGATGTATGCCTCCCTATGAAAACATACCAGCCCATCACCATGCAAGGTATGTGGTTCCTTTTATTTTAAATTGGGCAATTAATATTGAGACCACCACCTGCAGGACCAGAAATCGTAGCCCCGGCCCTGTGAAAGGAGTGCCGGTGCTGAGCACCTTAAAGCACCTGCTCAAAATAAGCACTGCATATCCCCCTGTAAAGCCGTTATAAAACGCTTCCATAACTAATGCACTTAGTGATGGGTGGGCTACCTGCTGGTCCCAGGCTCTAATCCGTGTCAAATTACTGCGATCCTGCAGTTTGCCACTCAAGACTTTCCCATTGCCTGTGGCCCACAGGAATCGTGTTTCTCTGGCAGCAAAAACCGTTTTGGGGTATATATAAATAATAGCATATTTCAATATGTGCTTTCGTCTACTGCTTCAGGTTAAGTTGTTTGAACTTAGCTTGCATGGTTTATATTTCATGTTGATAGGTCTTACAAGTTCTTTAAAAAACAGAGTTGGGGTGTGCCAAGAAACAATATGGGAAGAAGAAACAGTATGGGGAAGAAGAAGCAATATGGGGGAGAAGATTAAACAAGCATTGGTAATGCATCGGTTTCGTCTTTGTAATGAATAGAGCTGTTTTCATCAATCATCGTCCGGGAGAAGGAAAGAGCTCCCTGACAGATAACATGGGAGTGGAGAGGATGTGGCACAGTGGCCAGAGCCCGACTCAAGAGACGGGGATCCTGGTTCGAGTATCGACAGCACACCACAACACCCTTTTATATTATGCAAATCACTTAATCTCTTCGGATGATAAATTGTTATATAAATATGCTGCAATAGTAAAAGTAAAACTCTATGAAAAAATAGTTCCACCAAAGCGGATGTTAACAGTACTTCAGCGGCGGGAAACTGATAAGAGAAGCAGATGAGGAACACGCATTGGTAAATGCAGGAAAATTTGTTACAGCCAATAGAAATGGAGGAAAGGAAAGTGTCACGCACAGGAACCAATGAGAAGCCAGGAAAGAGAGGAGGCGGGATGTAAGTCCCTTTTAAGTTTATATTAAAAACAATAGATTTCATAAGCACAGCGCTGTGATGAGGCCAGCACTGAACACGTCCTAGTGCTTTTTTTTGGGCAAGGAGAGTACCTGAATCACAACGTGTGCATCGAATGGCCAGGGGAGGGATACTAATCAAACGTAATTAACCTGTGCTTGGTCTGTGGCAAAAAGAGAGAAAAGGAAGTGACACATGGCAAGCGTTGCAAAATTTGAAGGCAGTAAAGAAGAGTGACAATGATGCCAACGAATGGTAAGCAATGTGCGGGATCTAGGCCCTTTATTGAACACAAAATTCTCGCAAGCGAGAACACATGTGCTGGCGCACGCGCACACAGGCTCATCCCAAAGAGCAGTTTGGAATCCTGTCCACTAATGCAGCACAGTTCCAACTAGTCACTAGGGCAAATGTGATGGAAGTGTAAAAAAGATTCTTTCAAAATGCCAGTAAGTTGGCACCAACATAATATTCTGAAATAATTTAAGAATCTCCTCTATCCAGATGTAAAAATATTAAACACAACAGTGCAGTTCAAACATCTTCAATATAGGCCTCGGTTCCGCTCACGAGCAGTTTTGTTTGCAAAATGTCTCTCTGTACCAGTTATTACATCTAAAATCCTAGAACAAAAGACTGTTTTTAGCAAGAATGTATATATTATTTGGGGGGCAGTAACCAGAAGCAATGTGAAGGAGTAAATGCATTCTACTGCACAAGTCAACTACATAAGCTAACAAATTATACACAAATGTAATTAAATGAAGTGGAAATGGTGCTATGTATGAATTCAACGGCACTACTGCTGGAGAAGGCGAGCCTTAAATCGGTCCTCTGAGAAGGACAGGCATCCGAGAATAAACATAAATCAGCATTTCACGGTCAGCAACCCCCACAATGTCCAACAAGATTGTACTACTACAGCAAAAAAACGAAAACCTTGACAATTAAAGCATTCAGGCGGCTTGTCTGGGCTGCCATTCTTATCGCAGACAGCTGTCAAGGCTTAGCCAAGGCTCCTTGAATCACTGCATGACGCCCCTGTTAAGTGAGGAATCCCAGCTCTTGCTTCCCCACCTCTTACCTACTGCTTGCCATAGACCCGATACATCAAGCTGTCAGTGGGATCACTCTGAAGAGGACAGCGAGGACAAGATGAAGGGCAGGGAACAAAGGGATGGAAGGCTGACATTTCTGAAAGTGCAAAGTTGAAATACACCTACGCTTTTGTTGCACTTATGGGGAGTGACGTTTGAGATCCCTGCATTCTAGCTCTGGTGCCCACGATCAGCAGCCATGTTGCTGTAGTCAGTCGAGCAAGCTTTTTGATTATGAGTTGTGGAGCACCAGC
Source organism: Lissotriton helveticus (assembly GCF_964261635.1). Classification (NCBI taxonomy): domain Eukaryota; kingdom Metazoa; phylum Chordata; class Amphibia; order Caudata; family Salamandridae; genus Lissotriton; species Lissotriton helveticus. The sequence continues at coordinate 148,700,375 of NC_136071.1, forward strand.
GTGCTGGAGGGTTCCAATGTTCCTTTTTGTAAGGAACACGGCTTAGCAGTTCTTACTGGATTGCTCTTTTCATAGCAGGCCTTGAATAGCTTGCAGTCAATGGGTGCTCTATACGACTGCTAGAAGTAGTAGACCTCAGACACAAAATATTGTACAGGAAGAACAGACCTCAAACAGCTCAAGTCCTGCAGCAAATCGAGAGAACATAAGTGCCTTTCGGTATAATTTAGTATCATAAAGCACCCATTAAATGTGCTAGCACAGACCGGTTGGACTGGAAGGGGGAACTGGGCACAAAAACAACAAAAATTCACTAAAATCAACAATAAGTAAAGCAGCAAACCTAAGGCAATCGACATTCCCAAGTCTGGAGCAAACGCCTAGCGTGTCTAGTTCAATGACTACATTTTTTTGTTGGGGAATACACACCTCTTGATTCAAATTTATCAACATTAGTCCTCGACATATATTCCATGATGCGTGCACACTGGAATGATGTCAAGCCCTCATGACACCTAAGTACTAAATGCATTATGTTGAGGGGCGGCACTCCGCCCCTGATCCAATGGCACAGCAAAAATGCTGCTTGCACAATTCTTCCACATTTACAATGTAATCCTGTTTTTTTCTTTTTCCATTTGTCATTTTTTTTTCTCTCTCAAATCCCTCTATGTTAATTCCACACGTACGGTATCACGCTAATTTTCAGAAGTTTCTTATGTTCAAGTTCGTCAATCCGGACCTTTAGCCCAGAACACGTACAAACGCAAAAGTTCTTCAGAAGCAGTGCTTTATTGGCCCAATGCATTTCGGGCAAGAAAAACAACAGGATTAAATTGTAAATGTGGAAGAATTGTGCAAGCAGCATTTTTTTTTCTTTCCAAGACCTTTATTGCTCATTCAATCACTTTACACAGCTTCTGGCCTACAACCCCGGGGCCGGCCGCCATCGTATTAGTATGCATGTTGTTCGACTCGATACACAGCCGTTTAGCCGCCATCCCTGGGGCGCGGCGGCAGGTCACTGTCACCCCTATGGGCGTGTCTGCATCGCAATACGAATCATAGAGGTCTAGTTTTTCTTTTATTATTGTATAACCTTGAACATTCAAACCAACTAGTAGTTACCACTTTCGGTCCCCAATAATTCCAACATTTTGCGCTGCGCCCCTGTGTATTCCTGGTTGATCTTCCTCGTATCAGTTATCGCAGACCCAGTGTTTGTAGTCCACCCTGAGCCCAGCCTTTGTGATCGGTGTTCCCCCCTGTGCCACCGCTGCCATGTGTGCCTCCCCACTCCTCCCCCGCTCTACGGTTAACTTCCCTCCTGAGTTAGGAGCCAGCAAGCAGCATTTTTGCTGTGCAATTGGATCAGGGGCGGAGTGCCGCCCCTCAACATAATGCATTTAGTACAATGACCAGTCTGCTGTGAAGCTCTGCTAGGTTATGTTTTCACATTTGCATAGAGCTGCATACCATTTCCATGGCACTGCACCACATTTTCAAACTGGGCGCTCCATTCTCATGCAACGGACACATTGACTGTGTCTTATATTCTTTGGTGTGTAGTTGAGAGATTAATAGAGAGTTTGTTCAATGTTTAGTTGCTAAGTGATTCTTTGAAGATATTGAGGCCAAGTTGCTATGGATGTGTGTGCCTACTGTACTAGGTTGTCCTTTACTCATCTGAAGTAAGGTGTTAGAGTGGTTCTACGGTACTTGTAACTGTGGTACGTGACAGCATTATTGGTATGGCTGTATTTCGCAAACTACATGGATAAGTTGCATGGTTGTGTGCATGAAGGTACAACATTTCTAACAAATATGTATACTTCTCTCTAACATGTACACTTTGAGAATTATTTTTATATGATGGGAGCATTCTTAAATTGGAGTAGCCTCGGTACAATATAAAAAGGTTTTTTAGGATAAATTAACCCCAGTACAAGATGGAGAAGCCCCTTAGACACGGTAACCTCTTTACAGGAAGAAAGGTTCATAAGTTAGGGTAACATTTCATGATGGAGCAATTCCTAAGATTAGGGTGACCTTGGAAGGCGATGCAGCAGATTCTTAGGTCAGGGGGATCTCCATACAGGAAGACATGGAATCCGAAAGTAATGTCACAATCATCAGCACAACATAGAGGACTTTTAAGGAACCTCAAACTTGAAAAGTAATAATACCTTAACAGTCCAGCCAGACATTTCTGAATATCTTCAGGGCAAGGGCTCTCAGTGAGTGCGCACTGCAACAGAATGTGACCACCAAAAAGAGTAGATAGAACTATGAAAAGTAAAGAAATTGAAAAAAAGGCCTTTGAGGATGCATAAGTAACCATTCCTTCTCGTGATCTGTTATCACTTTAGCTGTATATGTTCAAAAGGACACACTCTGCCAGTTGAGTTATGAATCTGGAATCTAACACTGGATCACAGTGCATGCACATAAGCATGGGAAGGTCGGAGCAAATATGGCACCAGAGCAAAACAGATTTAGTGCCCTACACTACACCTCTCTTGTGAATTATTAATGCCTTGGCATAAACAATAGAAGCAGATGCTGTGGTGGGGAAAGAGTTTTGTGTGCAAAAGGGTGGGAGAGAAGCACTGGGCAGGACTCTAGTGATCTAGAGCTTTGTGCAATCACTCAGAGGAGTTCCCTGGTGCCGGTGAGGCACTATGCTAAGGAGGCTATGGGCCTCGTTCGTTCATTGGGGTGTGTAGGGTGGTTCCTTCTCTGCTGGCCCTGGGGCAAGTGCTTGGGTAGTGCAGGAATCCAGTTCAGAAGCTGAGGTGGGATGGAGCCAGCAGCTTTGTGCAGGCAAAGGGGTGAGAGGCCTCCGTCCCTGTGGAGGCACAGCTCTGGATTAGAGCCGTGGTACGGAGCTGACAGTGGTGAGGAAGGCAGCCATCTTGTAAAGAGCCAAAAACACAGAGTACTACATTGTCCTGCAAGAGGCTCATGACTACAGAGTGATTTCACGATGCTCAATCTGGATGGACGAACTAAGAGGGCACAAAGTATCATTTCTGCACTCTCAAGTGAACCCCAAGAACTGGAAGCAGAGACAAAAAGAAATAGAAGTAAAAATAGGGAACCATTGTTCCAGCTTGTCAAGACTAAACCTACGGGCTTTCCTAATGCTCATTCTCTTTACCACTGTAACAATGTGTTGATTGCGACCTACTGAAAAGGTGAGCCAAAGGTACATTTTGTATCCAGATCATTTGCTTCAACAAGTTAATGAGTGTTTGATGAAATGAGTCTAGAAGGGCGTTTTGGATTTGCCAGAACAGCCCCAGTTTTTCATCATCTACCCTGGAAAATTTCAGTAAATGGAATACATGTCCCTTGTTTTCAGAGAGGGTCGATAGAAAACTGTGTAGGAAGGTTATATGTATTCCTAAAAGTAACAAAGAGAGAGAGAGGAAGTACAATGGGGTACGCCCTTTCCCCCCTAATTAATGATAGTGTACAACAAAACTGTACGAACCCATTTATGAATCGTCATGCAAGGACGACTAAATACCGTGTGCTGGAATACAGGAAACCCATTAGGTATTAAGAAGTACCCTCACCCACTAACCTAGCTGGTGGCATGCTTCATCACTGGGTTCCCAGCTGGGCTGCCGAATGCAACCCAGCTGTGCTTCGAAGCCTGTGTTACAGCCGAGCGGGTTTTGTTTTTTTATATGTAAAGTGTGCTCAGGGTGGTGGTATTAAAAATGCCTCTGGGATCCCCTGCTGAACACGTTTTTATTCCCGGGGTCCTAGGACACAATTAAAAATATGGCGGGGATAAAGTGAAGATAAAAATTGATCATCTTTATCCTCTAAGTGTTGGTCGACATGTTTCAGCCTCCTGGAAGAATTGTGAGGCTTTCTTCAGGACCATAAAACGTGATGTGGCAAAAGAGAGGCCACATGAGTTTTTTTCAATCACACACTCTGAGGTGTGCTGTGCATGCTCTGGTGTAGCTACGTGAATAGAGTAGCTCTAATGGATCCCGGAAGGAGCAGAATCCTGTAGTCAAACATTCATCAAGTCTGACAGCCATCCTGTCTCACCTATTACGGTTTTCTCAGAATCCTGCAGGTGTATTCCTAGACATAATTAATTAGTTGCCCCACTGCTTAATTTGAGCCTGTGATTTCTGGTGCTCAGCAACAGCATTTAATTGTCAACACTGGCACTTCCAACAGCCTGCCACATAGCAGTGCTGTTTATCACATTTAGAGATGAACACAACAGTAGCTGTTTATTAATTCAGCAAACATTAACAATTACTACTACCTGCCACCCACACCAATCTTATAGCTCTGGGTGCCTGAAATAGTCTGAATTGTCACACAAGTAGGAGTGCGTTGTTAGTAGTTGTTTTGATAATGTATTTGACAGTGATGGCAGGAGTAGTGAGTGGTACACGCTGCAGTGGTCTTCTGAAAAGGGCTCTTTGATGTCCCCCTCAACTCTGCAAAATTGTCGTCTTGGTGTTTTGTTTTCAACACTAGTCTTCCCAGAGTCTGGGGTTGTAAAGTATGGTGGTGGCGAAAGATGTGGCTTAGCGGTAGGCCTGCCCCTTTTTCCTGTCAAAATTACAACATCCCAAAACGATGGGATTTATGTGCCCATGAATGGAGGCGCCACCGTCGCGCCGACGCTTCAAACCGAGCAACAACTGCTTGCTTTGAATAAAGAAAGCTAATCACGCCGTGGGTGGAGAACGAGCCCCCTCTGCCTGCTCTTGCGAGTCGCTGTGACATGTGCAGGCACAGAAAGCCTTTAATGAGCAGAAAGTGGCGCTCTGTATTCCAAAGAGCTCTACCTGATGCGACAGTTTGAGAGGGTAGGGAGCAGGCGGAACACCTGCCTGATAGTTAAACTGCATTGTTCACATTTCCATAATGAAAGCGGAGGGAAAAACACAGAAGGGCTCAAGCACACCCCGGGAGGAAGGGGGAGACAGAATGGATGGTCTTTGCGGAAACGGAGTCATTTGTCTGCACAGAAGGGAAGGGGGATGCAAGAGGCCAGCTGGCTGCAAGAGAGAAGGAGGACAAAAAGATGTGCCATGCAAGTGTGGGACACGCGTGTGCACGGAACAGGAGCATACATGAAGGGTGGCTTGAGCCGCCAAAAGGCTAAATTACTAAAGAGACGGAGAAAGGGAATGCACAGAAAAGGAAGGGAAGTATAACAGAAAACAAACACTGGCAAAGCCAGTAGGTAGGGCTTGTATTTTTAGTTCTAACTAAAATATTCAACCCATCTCTCACTATATCGACACACCGATGTCAACATCCTTTTAAACAACTCCAACCATTTTTTGGAAAGCTATGTGAACATCCATGCCCCAATTACAAAATGCTAGTGCAAGCCAAAGCCTTCAGCACGCTGGTACTCCAAGGAACTCGCTGAAAATAAACAATCCATCCCCAGATATGAAACAAAAACAGAATTTTCGAGGACCTCTTGATACTATAGTCCCTAGACTCAACACACAGACAGCTCATCACATCAGCCAAAGTACTATACCAACGACATCAATGAGGCAAGCAACATAAGCAGAACACTGTTCAAGGCAATTAAGCACTGCATCAGTCTCTTGCTATACCCACTTTTTCACCACTCACAAAGAAAGTGCAAAGCCATCAACCTTTTCTTCAGTGAAAAAAACAGAAGATTCCACAGTTCATCGACAACTTCAAGTCTGCTTTAATTCCTACACACATCCACAGAATCACGCAAAGGTCAGTATTCAGAGCCCTATCTCTCCCAGATCACGCTGACCTACACGTCTCTCAAAGCCACTTCTTATGAAGATGATGTCACTCTCATGAATGCTCTCTAGAGGGATGCTCCTTTATTCATACTTACCACTGTCAATGACACCCTCACTCATGGAATCTTCCCAGAAGCACTCAAGAAAGGCCAGATCCTCCAATTCCTAAATACATTTGCCCTACACCCTGATTACCATGCCATCTATCAGCCCATAACTCACCTACTATTCATCAGAAAGATCACATTAATGCTAGCCATCTCCCACACAACTGTCAATCGGTCTTCAGGCCACACTGCAGTGCACAGATGGCAGTCATACATTTATTTTTAGATCATGCCCTCTTGACTACAGATGAAGATGACCTCCTGCTGCCTGATATTACTGGATTTCTCAGCTGCCTTCGACACAGTCAACCATCCCACCCTCATATGCACCCTGAAGTCTCTAATGGGATTCACCAGCACTGTTCTTCACGGATCTCTTCCGACCTTTCCAGTGGACACAAGTTTATTCACATTGGCACCTCCAGGTCAGAAGAGAACCCTATCAACCATTCCGAGGGGTTCATACAAACGTTTTTCATCTTCGGCCTTCACATGGAAATGCTTGCTGCTCTTCTCACAGATAACAGCATCAAGATTCACCAATATGCCTGTGTTACACAACTCTACTTTAAAGTCACATATGCCTCAGACATTCAAACACTGCTTTCACATAATCCAGACTAGAATGTCCTGCGCACATCTGAAGGAGGGTGCTGGTGATTCTTGCATTTGCTCCACCGCCGCCTCCAGAACTTGTGCCGTTTGGGGCGGATAGCCCCTCCTGCTTCACTTTGGCCTCCAAGACTTCACGTTGACACCCCTGTGGAACATCCTACACGCCGCAGCATATGTTGTTTAAGGCCTCAAGAAATATGATTATGTCTCCCTATCCTGATGGAACTCCATTGGTTTACCTTGACAGCCTGCACCATCCTCTAATCCACCAGCATCATTTACAAAACTACCACAATCAGTACCCCTCGCTTATCCTGCAGACAAGCTCACCATCTCTGGTGGACATTGCCACACCACAGCCAGACACCATCAGACTGTAGACTAAGAAGTGTAAAAAGAAAAACAAGTAAGCTAGCAGACCTTTTCCACCTGTGCACCCAGGATATGGAACATCCCCCCCACCCATTAGGGCCATCCCAATCCTGCTTCAATTAAAAAAGACTCACCCCTTTAAAGAACACAACATCACAATGCATTAACCGTCCACAACCCAGCTTCCTTTCCTCTTACTTGTTGAATTTATGCTAGTCTTTGGCAATGTGCAGCGCTGCGCTGCTTTCTGTCTCGGTTCGCACTGTAGAAAAACCATGTACATAGATAAAAAATAAAAGCTGGTTGCAGTGAAAAAAATAAAATAAACAATTGGTTTCTATAGAGACAGCAGCTAGGAAATGAAAGAGTTTAATGCATCAAATTGAACGTACATCCAAGATCTACAATAGTCCTCATGTACTGCAAAGTAAGTACTCATTGGGAAGTGAAAAGATACACCAAACCGCATGAGGTAATAGAAAAATGCTCGTATGTGACATCGCTAAGGGGGTCATGCTTCAGGGTAAAGTTTGTGCTTTACAATAAACATGGAATAAATTACAAAGTATTGCTGGAATATAATTTACAAGAAATTGTAGTGGAAACAGTGGGCATTGCAGATAGGATAAAACAGTCAGAGAAAACACATGAAATAAAAACGCCGAACAAAGGCTGTGAGGGAAATGCTCTCATACCAGGAAAGAAGGAAGCATTGCTGGAAGCAGATGTGGAACAAAGAGTATAAACATATAGAGGGTGACTGTGTAAGTGTTTCTGCGTTTTAAAGGAAAATACCCTCGAGAGTGGGTAAAAAGGACTGTGCAAGGAGAAAAGCACACAGGACAGGGTCAGATTTTGGCCAGTAGGGTTACTGGCATCACTTTCAGCAGCATGCGGGTAATTGTAAAAGCTTTCACTTTTTTAGAGAGGATAAAGTGATAACTCACACCACTGTGAAAATAACAGATGGATCCTAGTTGATCGATCAAGACAGTATGTAAAAAGACAGAATATAGGTTGCAATGAAATCTTACATTTAATGTGCAAAAAAGTAAATTGTAAATCTTCTAGAGAAACGTTGCAACCACCTTAGTGGTGTCTAGGCAGAGCCAGGTGCTGGAAAAGGCTGCGATAATACCCCAAAACTATGGACTTGCAAAACTTGATCATTAGATAAATTACCACCAACTAACATGAATGGAAAGATTAAGAAGTCACACAATATGCTCTAAAATGGGAAGCACCACGTGCCATACTGGGTGGAATGCTTGTGATGATTTTAATTCAATGATCTCTTGTGCTCTTAGTACTAAAGTAAAAACAAGATGGACAGTGCCTTTGTGCCAGTTAGCTGGAACCCATCTTTCTTTTTGACCAGAGCTTAAATGAAGGGGTTTCTGGACGACTTGTACCACTGGAGCAACCAATGTTAATTAACAGTTTCATGCGGAAGGAAAACAGGTTAGCATTCCTTGGGCGAAAGTGCTGTTTGTGACAAGTCTAGCCCTCTTAATTCCGTTTTGGTTCCCTTCTGCATACTCAGGATATCAGAATTCGACTGGTGTGTGTTGCCTGCATCACTGTCAATGAGAGTTTTTGTTAGATATTCATTATATTATTAAATGAATCGTTCCTAAAAAAGGAATGTTTGAGAGTTTTCTTAAAAATCATCAATTCTTAGACACTCCTTTACACTGCTAGTTGTGCATTATGTAAGAGAAAAGCAATAGAAGGGAAAGTCCTTCCACTACCCCTCTTGCGGACACTTTTAAGATAAACGAGAAGCCTCATGTGTGAAGATCACCACAGCTTGCTAGAAGTGTACTGAATAAAGTCTGGGATTTAAGCAGGGCTCCGACTTAGATGGAATTACCCCCTGTGGCAGGCCTGGAAGTGATTCCTGATAACTGGAGAGTAGTCTGTTGAATCCTCTAATGTGGCTTGGCTCACTTTCTCCGTAAAATCAATCTCTTGGCCGAAACCTTATTCGATGCTGCTGCACTGTATTACTGACAAAAGTCAGTCCCAGCATGTGGGTTTCAGGGACTCGCAGACCCACTAACACCTGCAGCAAGAAAATGAAGCTTCCACGAGTTTGGTTGTCTTGTAGACAGTGACTGGGTCCGCCTGTGACAGCTGCTTCCACTGTGCCGGAGAGAGAGGTCTCAAAGCAGGAAGAACAGGCCTGGGACAACTTTCAATTTGGAGTTCTCAGTCACCTAGAGCTCACTTTCATTCTTAATCATAAATGAAGGTATCAAACTATTACCTTGATGGGCGACACTAGGCAGGCATCAAGGTAACACATGTAGAAGAGGTTTATTAGACAGTCCCAGAAACAAAAACAGCTGTTTGCACCACAGCCAGTACCTTTCTCTACTATCTTGAATCTCCCTTGTTCTCACCCAACACCACATTGCAGAACCCACATACTTCAGTCGACTGTAAGGTGTCAAGAGTAAGACCCAACAAACCATAGCCCCCTTTAAATGGGCAAAGTAGAATCAATGCCAGAGCCGTCACTGAAGACAGCGCAGACAAAAAAGCTAAAACTCAACACTGAATGACCCTGCAATATGGGAACAACAATTATAGACATAGCCATGGCTTTTACTGGATACATGGAAGTCACTTTCACTAAATGGTGGAGTTAATACAAAACACAAGCAGACATCAATCCAAAGAACATGCTAGAAAGTCTATTGCTGGTGACTATTACCAATGTAGGACTGGGCAAAGAGAGAATGTTTTTCCTTCTCCACACTGGATGACCCATTTAAATAAAATGGATATTTACATGTATACAGCACATTAGTGTAAGGCCGCAAATTTTGTTACAAGTAAGACACTCAAGTCTGATCCAATGGATATAAGACATGCAGTAAAAACAATTTAACTGGGGGACAGCCAGGTACTAACAAAAAATACTGCCTTTTAAATTCAAACAATATTTGTACTACTTGAGCTGCAGTAATTAACAGTCAGGCATTATAACTGTTGCTTTCTATAGCAAAATAACAGACTAGCCCAGGGTTCAAAATTTTTTTTAGCTCTCCGTCACTGGTTGAGGAATTCCGCATTAAAATCAATAGCTAAGGATGAGGAGGAGCTCGAAATGTTCTGCTTTGTCGCGTTCATTAGCCTTAATCCAGTGTTTCGTAGGCGGCTGACAATCAAGTTAACGGTGGCTAGGCAGAGCGCGTGGAAGCGATAGCCATGGAAATGTAAGCTGCTTTTACCCGTGTCAGTTTCATCATTAGGGACTGCAAACAGAAGCTAAATTCCTAAATCCCACACCGCTGGTGGCCCGCAGCACCAATCTCTCCAAGGGAAGGAGGCAATCAAATGGAAGGCCACCAAGGCTTAGGTCTGCCGTGGGATTACCATCCAGTGAAGAGATGCTTCAGAGGCGGCGAGGGGAATCAGCTGTCAACCAACAAGTAACACGTTGACAAGAAGGGCCTTGGGGTGCTGTTGCAATTAGAGGGTCATCTCATCCCAGAGAGCTTCTTACAACCCTTGGCAATGTACTTGAAAACCGGTCTTGAATCACAAATTGGCAGCCGCAAGCTGCCTCCGTCTAGAAAGATACCATTTACATCAGTGTAAATCAGTCACTTCTTTACAAGTGGCCCATAATTCACAGTTCGGCCTTAAACGGAGTACCTGCTTTCAGCAGAATCAGGATTTTAGGATAAACAGGAAAATGGTGACTTAAATTATCCTTTGATTCCCGGATATCTCACCAGAAAAAAACTGGAAATGTGAAGGGGGATAAAAGTGTAATAATTGGAAAAAAGCCTTCAGGAATCAGCGCAGAAACACCAGTTCCATCCGTTTTCCCAATTCCATCGGGAAAACTCATACATGCAAGGAATACTTAGAGGTCTCAATTACCTATCACCACAGTATTAGTAATTCCTAACTTCCACAGAGTCATCAGTCCAAGATTAAAAAAAAATTCCGATCTCCGGACACTGCAGAATATGAATCTCTTTTACATCGAGAAGTATTATAGGTGTTAACTGGCTGCTCTCAGGGTTAGATACCAGGAGTGCTGGCATGATCTTACAGTGTTCTAAATGGAGTAACCCAAACAAAGCTCGGGAAGCAAATTGGCCATAATACAGCTTGTAAAACAGGATTGCTCAAAGCGTTGGCACGTGTTACTAACCTTGCCCTCTTTTATCCTAGTCACTGAGCTTGAGATGTTGACAACGTCAACTAGCCGACTAGCTGTTTTGTCATACAACTCCATCTCTCAGTAGGGACCAAACAGGTCTTTTCCGCAGTCCTCACCACGGGGTTGACTATCTTCCGTTCGATGTTGTCAACAAACAGTACTCGGAAATATGGAGGTGCTTAAACACTAGTGATGGGTCTATTTCTTTTATTCTTTTGTGGTCGCATTTCATCATAAGCTCATATGTTCAAAAGGCAAAATTAAATCAGTCTCACTGCACCCCAAAGGTGGATCTAGACAGAACTGACAAACACAGAGCCCCTGTACAAGTTAAGGAGCAATGATATAAAAGTCACTAATCAGACCTAAGGGGTGACTTAAGGGGCAGATGGAGCACCGAAAGCCAAGCCTGAAAATACTTCCTCACAAATTAGAGGTAATCGATAAACGTCACTAAAAGGAAAAGAAATCCTTCACCACAAGCTCCTTAACCCACAAAACCATTACTAGCATGGCCCTTGGGCAGCCTTTCATTCTTTAGCATTTTCACAATGTCCCTTGAAGCTTCAGCCGAGGAGCCATCGATGGGGATAACAATTTTAATTACATTTGTAATAAATCGTTCCTATAATTTAAATAAGGGTCTCTCTTTAAGACTACTACAGGCAATCAAGATATAGGTTTCCCCCCCCCCACGAGCATTGGGTGCATGCTGGGAAAAACATTTCTCACGAGTAAAAGATCGACTCCTTTTAATTCACGACTAACATACATATTTACTTTTAAGCATAATGACATGGCCTTAAAACGATGCATTTACAGACTGTCAAGCTTGTAAATAAACTAATACATATCCGATCTATTCATTAGAAACTAACAATCAATGAGATATTTATAATATTTCATTTGCATAGAGTGGAGGCTCACTAGGGCAAATTCAAAGCACAAAGGGGCAACATGAACAGAGGGGGGGAGCACAGAATCCTAAGAAATGTAATGATCTATCAGCAGCTCACACCTTAAAGAAGCAGCTGGACTTTATATACTCGAAATGCCTTTTGGGAACCAAAGCATCTTAATCTTTTTACCCACGAGTCTTAGGAACATCTGATTCGATGCAGAGGGAGCCTGTTCTTCTGAAGTCAAGGAGTACTGGAGAGTCGGGGAGCCAGGAGAAGATATTCAAGAGCCAGGACAGGCAGAGTGTGGGTGCTCTGGCCTGGCATGGCCGCTCCGCAAGCTCATCACACTGTGGTCCTTGCTACGCTTGCTTCCTGGTGCCACTGCTCTTGATAGGACCCGTGCACCTATCTACAGCTCTGATATCCTATATCACCAAGCAGCTGACGAACCAAACGCTGCATGTTCACCTCAGAACACCCATGGATGTGGCATGTGTCAGCACATTATCTCACTCTTGTATCAAATGATGTCATCTGATTACATATTGCCTTGACCCTGTATCACTCATCTGACAGCCCCCCGACAAAGCATAATACAAATACATATATAAAATACATACGGGGCTTTCGGTAAGCCATTTCCATCTATTGATCTGCTTAAGTGACATTCAGATGTTACCCACCATACTACACAGCATAGGGCAGTGGGTCAGCCCAATTAAACCGGTGGCCTTCCTCACTATGTGCGACAGCATTTTGCAATTTCTGGACCACAAGTATAATGGCCTGAACGGTTGCAATGCAACTACAAAACAAAACTAGGTCTGATGAACAGTCAGGCTCAAAAGAACTGTAAATGGCCCAGGACTTAAAGTGGCACACAGACAGTATGGGGTAGTTTACAATCCCACATTTAGATAGGTGACAGACAGAGATGGACTGCAGCATGAATGCAGAAAACTCTCTCTGAAAGTAAAGGATGTCCCAAGAAGATATGATGCAAGAAATGGGTGGTGTGGGTTGAAACATGATGGACATGCCTCCTGTGTGACAGCCGGGTCAAGCTGGACTCGATCAGAAACGTTTTCGGCAGTAACTCTGCGTGCCAGAAGTTGGCACCATGCCAAACCCTAAAAAGCTCGTTTTTTCCCAGTAATGGAACAACCCAGCTTTTATAACTCCCACATTGGCTTGTGAAATCAAAACAATCTACTGCTGGACAGAGATTGCTGTATACCAACATCCAAGGTGGACTCTCAAACGTGGTCCTTAATCACAAATGTTTTCCTCAGTTTGAAATATTTTTAGATACACTAAAAAAGGGCAATTCACTAAATCTCAACTTTGCCAATGTCCAAATTGGTGACAGATTCCTAGACTTCTGATCTTATTAATGGGTAGAGTCCAATTACAGAACAGGGAGGAGCAAGAGGCAACTTGTTTTTTAGGTCTCGCCCTGCGATTGCAGGCCAAAGGCCTGCTGTCGCAGAGCGAGACTATTGTTATCATTCCGGCTTTCAAGGACTCAAAGGGAGCCGGAGAGGACAACAGACTGTCACGCGCACGCAGCAGCAGCAGCAGCAGCCTGCCGGGATCAGGTCGCGCGCGTCAACACGCGCTCCGATCCCGGCAGGCTCTTCACAACACATGCACAACACACATACAGCCCCCCCACGCATACACACACACATACATACATACATACAGAACCCCCCGCATACACACACGCACGCACACACATACATACACAGAGAACCCCCGGCGCTTACACACACATCCCTTACCTCGTCTCGGCGTCTTCGCGCTCCCTTGCCCCCGCTCCTCTGGTGCGCGCGCACCACTAGTTTCGATTCCCGCGTCGGCTCCTCTGTGGTGCGCGCGCACCACAGGTTTCTATTTAAACAGCCAATCAGGAGGCAGAACTCCTTTTAGACATGCTCCCTCTCTGGTCCGCTATCATTTTTTTCTTTTGCATAGTCTTGGCCTGGTTCCGAACCCGTAGTTGATAAGTCCCTATAGCTTTAGACGTGACTCATTTAGCTTACGATAGCTATGTGCGTCATTTCCTACTTGCTGTCGGAACCAATCCGACAGCTTGGTAGATGAAAGATTGAAAAGGCCTCGGATTGGAGGAATATGGCGAGGGCTCCCTGCACCCAAGGGTTACCCCCTGGCTTACGTGGTTCCTCCTGTGCTGCACTTTGTGTGCACAGCAGGAGAGCTTGCATTAGTATTGGCCATTTCAAAACTTTTTAGATGTATAGAAAACACCATTCGGTGCTCTTTTCCTCGATGCCGTTATATTGATGTCAAGTGAAAGTCAATAAAACCTCCAGAGTGTCCTTTCTGTGGCAGGGCTTTGAGACGTCGCTGTAACGCTCTGCTGGTGAGGCGATGCACTGAATGAAAAACCTCTTCGGTGGCTCCGCGGACGGGACGCAGTGTTCCTGGCCCCTGGAGCCTGTGCTTGCATTCCTCTGCTCCCCGGGCCGCTGGGGTTAACGCGCTGGCAGCCCATTGAAGTGTTTGCAGTCACCGCCATCTACCCCTGCGCAGTGCCCTGTCATGCGGCTGCTGCTCGCCCCTCCGCCCGCCCTCCCTCCTGCAGTCTGGGCTGCGCGGACCACCCCTTCCTCCACCCCCTCCCTTCCTCCACCCCCACCCCCCTACCTAGACGACTATGCATGAAATGCTCCGTTGCTGCGAGCGAGGGGGCTGGGGGCTCTGCTCACCGGGGCCCTGCTCTAAGAGGAGTTTGGCAAGCAGCACACTTGTAGCAGTAAAATGACACCATGCTTCTCTATTTTCTAATGAAATCCCCCGAGTGGGAGAGCAACAGGTGGGCGGAGGACACATGCTGGCATTTTGGAGCAGAAGGCAATACTATCCCTTATTGGCCCTCTGCCACTCCACTGTCTCCAATGCAGCCCCACCGCTGTCATTTTGCCCTACGGCATTACAGCCTGCTGCCGGGGGCTATACCAGCTGGTAAGGCCCTCTCCCCCAGTTATAGACCCAAACCACAAACGAGGGCCTTCAAAGAGGGCAAGCTTTACCGATTAGTGTGCCCTGGCGGATAAGGGCTACAATACTACTGGAACATTCCACCGTCTAAGGGTAGAAAGTTTTACATTACACAGACTGAAACAGAACGAAAAACATTGGAATGTTGGCGCATGGGGTCCATATCCTCCGTTATTGGCCCTTTCCCTCTCCGCATGCCATCGTCCTTATATAAAAGATCCGAAAACGTGTATGTGCCTGTAAAAGTCATTACAACGCTATAAAGTGGTAATCATATGAGTCACCTGACATTAACCGTCATTTCATTCGAAGGGCTTCACAGGATTTGAAAACAAAGTTGCTCTTGTACTTCCGTGTTGTGGGTCTGACTCCCTCCCCTGCTTGGCACTGACCACCCACCAAGGGTTAATTGCGCAGAGCGAATCGACATAAAGGTTTCCCAACCCGTCCCTGTCACACTTGCATGCTGTTGTGTGTCTCTTTGCAGCCTTTTTCCTCTCTCGTTGTCCTTAAATGGCCTAGCCACGCGCCGGACCTGGAAATGACCGAGGCACTCCCAGTTTAGTGTGCTGACTGTTTCCAGGGCCCACTAGCCTCTTGGAGGGAAGGGCCCCACATGTCGGGAACCCCCCAATATCTGAGGAGGCACATCTGCGACACACTGGACCCGGAAGGCTCCTTGGGCAGGCTCCCTGTCCCAATATGTCCTCTCTTAGGCTTTGGTGAAGTGTCAGAAAGTAAAATGCAGACAGCAGCTCTGAAGATGGGGTGCATGTGAAGGTGAGGCCTAGCGCTAGAAGTCTGCAGGCCGGCTATCTTTGGGGGATTTGGGTGAGAGGTGCTATGTGGAGAGCCTTGGGTTCCTTAGATACTCTATGGCTGTGGTCTTTTAAGTGTAGAAAACATGAACAATATAAGGCGGTCAGAGAAAAGCTATTATTGAATGCATTATGTTTAAAATGTGCCTTTTGGTCTTGGAATATCATCCGTGATCTTAAACAGGCAACACTAATGTATTTTTGTCCTTGCCGAAATTTGCTTTCCTTTTGCTCACAACAGTAAAATAACAAGATGGGCATAGCCAATAGGTCTCGCCTTTGGACCTTGTAAGTGTTTAACCATGCAACAGTTAATCTTGTTGCACCAAGGACATTGTGCTGCATAACTGAATACTTATAAGGTTAAAAAAGCGAGACCTATTGGCTATGCCAATGCTTGTTTGATAGAGACTTCTACCTGCACATTCCTCACCTTCTGAGTAGATATCAAAGCAATATCTATTCAGAGGTGAGTCTGTGAATGCACTCAAACCAGAAAGTCTTGCAGGACCAGGCAGGCAAAAGTCCCTCTCGGCGAACCAGACTGTCCCAGAAATAGTGCTTCGCGAACGTAAAGAACACCTACGTAGCCGCCTGGCAAATGTCCAGGACAGGGATTTCACATGCAAACGCAGTGGTAGCAGCTTTGGCCCTCATGGAATGCGCACCCAGTCCTTCCAGAAGCTGCTTTTTGCCCAATGCATAGCAGATCTTAATGCAAAGCACCATCCACCTGGAGATGGGCTTCTTCTGCACTTCTTCACCTTTTTTCACTCCAGAGAAGCCCACAAAGAGCTGAACATCCACCCAGTGGCCTTTGGTACGATCTATGTAGAAGCTCAGCGTTCTCTTGGGGTTCAAGTGATGGAGTCTCTCCTCCTTAGAGGAGATAAGCGGAGAATATAACGCCAGCAAGATGATGGCTTGACTGACCAGGAACGACATCACAACTTTCGCCAGTAAGGATGCGCAAGTCTGCAGTACCAGTTTGTCTGAGAAGAAGGAAGTGTATGGTGGGCTGACACCCAGCCTGAAACTCACTAACACACCATGCTGAGGTAATAAAGAACAGTGTTGGTGGCAAGCAGCCATAAAAGACAGCTGTGCAGAGGGTCCAACAGTGTACACATCAGAAAAGTCAGGACCACATTGAGGTTTCATTGGGGGTAAGTCAAACAGAATAACAAACATTGTAGCCCTATGAAAAAA
This sequence comes from Lissotriton helveticus, assembly GCF_964261635.1. Classification (NCBI taxonomy): domain Eukaryota; kingdom Metazoa; phylum Chordata; class Amphibia; order Caudata; family Salamandridae; genus Lissotriton; species Lissotriton helveticus. The sequence goes on from NC_136071.1 coordinate 148,717,391, forward strand.
ATGCCCCCCCCCCCCCAAAAAAAAGAAATCACATCACAACAGGTAATTTAAACAACAAGGGCTGATCTGGCAACATAAGGAAGCCAAAAGGGCTTAAAGATAACCCTCAACTGTGCCCAAATCAAAGCCTTGCAGGGCAAGATATAGGACAAATAATAGAACTTCAGATATCTTGGCCTGGAGAGGTACAATATAGCGTGGGCCACACCAAGCCACAAATCTGTCACAAAACAGGCGTATACAGTTTTCAATGTGAGACGCCTGGCTGCCAAGATGACCTCAATTACCTCCAGAGAAAGGTAGAAGGTTTTCAGCCATCGCCATTCAATCTCCATACATAAAGGTGGAGTGTGTGAAGGCCAGGATGCAGAATACTGTCCAGTCGCTGCGACAGCAGGTCCTCCCATAGGGCAGCCTGATTGGAGGACATATGCTCAAGCCCAGGGGTTCTGAATATCATTCTCTCTGTGCTCAATCCGGAGCCACTAGGATGACTTAGACCTGGTCAATCCTGATCTTCTTGCGAACTCAGGGCAAGAGTGGTATCAGCGGAGCTCAAAGTTCCACTCGAGGTATAACATGTCTGAGCGAGAGACACCTTGAAAACTCCAACACGCAGAAGTCCTGACATTACGCGTTCTCGGTGGTGGTGGAAAGACCGATCCAGGGTTCTCTCTATTTTCAGAAGAAACCTAGTGCCACCTCTAGGTGTAACGGCCATTCATGATCCACTATGCGTCAAAAGCTGAGCTCGTCCACCTTGGCATTCAGTGGTTGACCACCAGGAAAATTCCTTGGTGATCCAGCCATTTCTAGAGGCATAAGGACTCCTGGGACAGGGCCCGTCACCCCCACCCCACGCTATTTGTTTCACTACCACATGGCTGTGGTGTTCTCCCTGAGCACCTGTACCAACTTTCCCCTCATATGAAGGAAGAAAGTCTTTCAACACAAAGCGGGTGGCCCTTCGCTCCAGAAGGCTGATGTGAAGCCGGCACTCCTCCAGAGACCAGAGCCATCTGATCTCTACCTCTCCCAGATGCCCACCCCAACTCCGAAATCATTCATTGGCACCACTGTCAGTTCTGGGTGGGGAAGGTAGAGAGGTCTGCCTCTGACCCAGCCTAGCAAATACAACTGGAGATCTTTTGAAGTCTCCTCCAAAATATGAACATGTTCGGAGGAACCCTTGATGTTGGGGCCAATGAGACTTCAGAGCACACTGCAGAGCCTGGATATGCCACCTGGTGTCAGGTGTCACCTAGTCTCAGCAGCCTCCGAGCCAACCTCACTGAAATCCAGGGCTGAGGCTAAAAGATCAGAATCATAGTCTGAATGTCCTGGACTTTCTTTCTTGGGGTAAATGTACAAAACCGAACCATGTCCAGAATGGCTCAGATGAAGGGGAGTGCCTGAGAAATAGTCAGGTGTGACTTCGGCATGTTCATAGTGAACCCCACAGATGACAGGAGGTTCGCCATAGTCTAGAGGTGGTTGAGGACTGTCTGGTGCGAGATCGCCTTAAACAGCCAGTGGTCAAGGCTAGGCAAAATGCGGACCTGGGCCGTGGTTGCAGTGGGCACCTTGGGCTCTACCGCAGAAACTGCTGGGTTCCCTTCGGCACCCAATCAATCGCAGCCATGCATGGCAGCGAATGGCAACGCTGGTGCCTATGGCCAGCCTGATGGAATTGGTGGTGTCCACGCTGTGAACTTGGCTGCATCACAACCATCTTGAATTGCTTGAGGTAGCACAAGGTTTAAGTCTTAAGGCACACCAAAGAGGACATGTGTCGCAAAATCACAAAGGGTGTGTGAGTAGTGTCCCAACTAACAGCTGGGCTTAACAGATTGGAGGCACAAGCTAGTAGAAGAAAAGACAGTTTTCTGAATATTTCCACTCGCTTAGATTGCCTATGAGGGATAGCAGTGGGAAATGTGCTGGAATTAGAGTGGCTTGTGAAAGCCTGCACCACTAGGCTTTCTGGTGAGGGGTGTTGCGAAAGAAAAGCTGGGTCGCATGGAGCAGGTTGATGGCCCCTTTAAATTCGTTGATTGACCAGTGGGTTGGAGCACGATTTGAGCAAAACCCCCAATAAGGTGTCCGTCAATACTTCATTGAAAGGCAGAAGGGGGTTCCAAAGATGTCTGCCTTGGTTGATGGACCGTAATCCAAACATCTGCCTTAACCACCAAGGTGGGGAGCTGGAGGTCAAGAACTTCGGACCGGCGATGTATCACCATGGTTTAGGAAGCGGATTCTTCTGTGGCAGGTCATGGGGTAAAAAAAAGACCCATCTCCAGGGCGGTATTCAAGCCACTAGCCTCCTGCAAGTCTTCGTACCAAGTGTCATCCTGGTAAGGCTTAGAGAACTCATCACACCGGTCACAGTCATTATTTGAACCAGCCCCAAAAGGGGAATGCAGAGTGTGTTGCCGACCTTATGGTAACTGGAGAGGGAGAAGCAGGACCTTGGGCGGATTTGGTTATGACATTGATCTCTCCAACACTGGTCCGACCTCGAACAATCAGGTCACCTCCTAAGCCGGTGAAGTCAGCATCGGCATGCCTGGGTCCAGCGTGGATTGTTGTGCCGGGGGCAGGATAGGGATGGAGGGTCCAGTCGGCACGAGGGCTAAACAGCAGGTGGTATCCCAAGTGGAAAGCCTCTTGGCTCTTTGTGGACCGAAGGTGCACCAGAAGGAGTCAGTAAGAAACCAAAGAATCACTGCGTGGGACTTGGAGTTGTGTCTTGACCCCAGGCACCAGAAGGTGTCCGTCACAGACATATGTTTACCACAGTCCCAACAAAGCTTAAAACATGTTGTTGGGGGGGACCAGTTGCGCATTGAGGAATGTTTGTGGAAAATCTCGAGTTTTAGTGTCTCAGGGAGGCAAGAAGAAAGCTCTAGGTACGCATCTGCGGGCACAGAAAAAAATAACTGACGCCAGCGAGAGGGAGTGGCACTTATATAAGAGCAAACACAAGCAGATGATGGATGGAGCGCTGAAACTTTTCAGGCACTCATCCCCAGTCACAGATCTGGGATGAATCCATCATCATTCTTTAGCTCACTTCGCCACCTGAGTTCAGACCCAGCTAAACGCAAATCAGTCTTGACCCTGTGCCTCATGGAAACAGTCCAGTCCGAACTGCTAAGCCAAGTCTTCCCTGAACCGGAAACAAGCATCCTGGGACCAGTTTCAGGCTAACAGCCCTCATCACTTTCCCACTGGATTCAAGCTAGCCTGGCTGATGAAGGGTGTTACCCAGAAACCGGTCCCAGGATGCTTGCGGGGGCGAAGTGAGCTAAAGAACGATGATGGATTAAACCCAGATCTGTGACTGGGGGTGAGTGTCTGAAAAGTTTCCGTGCTCTATCCATCATTTCCTTGTGTTTGCTTTGTTCGCCCGGAGTTGGCAGGGTATGCCCAAACGTGGGTCCCTTGCTCACTTTGCCACTGGATTCAAGCTAGCCTGGCTGATGAGGGCTGTTAGCCCGAAACCGGTCCCAGGATGCGTGTTTCCGGTCCAGGGAAGACATGGCTTGGCAGTTCTGGCTGGACTGTTCCCATGAGGTACAGGGTCAAGACTGATTTGCATATAGCTGGGTCTGAACTGGGGTGGCGATGCGAGCTGAAGAAAGATGATGGATTCCACCCAGATCTGTGACTGGGGTAGAGTGCCTGAAAAGTTTCAGTGCTCCGTCCATCATCTCCTTGTGTTTGCACTTTTATAAGAGCCCCATATCATTTCCGGAGTGGGCGGCTTCAGTGGGAAGCTGCACAGCACCATCTTACGGCACTTCTGAGGTACTGCTGAAAACTTTGAGGCTCCGGTTTGACTCCGAGGTAATATTCAAAATGTGAGGAATCTGTGGCTAGACGTTTCTAACTGAAGAAAAGGTACATACTCATTTGTTAGTATTGTAATGCTCATCAAGGTGCCTAGTTATAGTTATACTGACAAAGGTGATACCTCTGTATTTGTTGCTCCACCTTTAGTATCTGCTGCTTCACGTACTGGCTTCTGTTGTTCACTGTCCATTGCTTGTTATGTAACAATTAATATGTATGCAGCATGCCAGTGAAAATAAATGTGGCCCTATAAGGTAGGTTATTCAGAGCAACTGTATTAATAAATGCATTTTCACAAATGTATTAGAGTGCAGCACTCAAATTCCAGTTCAGTACCCCAATACAGCAAAATTGAGAAAGAAAATCATCTTTGACAACTTCACATTTTGCATGTAACAATTACTTTACACAGGGATCATTTCTCCAAATAGTCCTGAGGGCTTATCGACATGCTACCATCTATACTAATATAATAAAGAGAGAGCCCAAACCTTTGAGGCGGGTAATCTCAGGAACCACAGCACCAATCACAACACCCAATACAGCGTTGGAAAGGGCATTTGCAGCAGAAGGACATAGGCTATACAGACGCCCACCATATACATTTGAAAGGTAAAAGAACTGTGCCAGCAAAGTAGTCCCTTGTGGGCGTTTCTGCGTTGTGCTGTGGGCGTGTGCTGGGGGGCGTGACAAACGCTGGGGGCGTGTGGTACGTTCCGACCTTCATGCCATGTCTCATATCGTGTGCTGTGGGCGTGTGCTGTGGGCGTGTGCGGGGCACGGGAAAAAAAAGCGAGCGTTGTGCCCAATATTTCATTGATTTTTCTTCCCAGGTTCTGTACATTCCAGATCCGGGTGTCCACCCTGCTCCCTTTAAATACCCCTGCACCCCATAATCATAACCCACCCTTACTCCTTAAAATACCCCTGCACCCCATAATCATAACCCACCCTTACTCCTTAAAATACCCCAACACCCTTAAACAGTAACCCATCTTAACCCTCTAAATATACCTTCTACCCCAAAACCCAAACCTATCCCTAAACCCTAAAAATACCCCTGTACCCCAAAACCCAAACCTACCCCTGAACCCTAAAAATACCCCTGTACCCCAAAACCCAAACCTAGCCCTGAACCCTTAAAATAGCCCTGTACCCCAAAACCCAAACCTACCAATGAACCCTAAAAATACCCCTGTACTCCAAAACCCAAACCTAGCCCTGAACCCTAAAAATAACCCTGTACCCCAAAACCCAAATCTACCCCTGAACCCTAAAACACCCCTGTACCCCAAAACCTAAACCTAGCCCTGAACCCTAAAAATACCCCTGTACCCCAAAACCCAAACCTAGGCCTGAACGCCTAAAATACCCCTGTACCCCAAAACCCAAACCTACCCCACCCCTGAACCCTAAAAATACCCCTATTCCCCAAAACCCAAACCTAGCCCTCAACCCTAAAAATACCCCTGTACCCCAAAACCCATACCTATCCCTAAACCCTAAAACTACCCCTGTACCCCATAACCCAAAACTATATCTGAACCCTTGAAATACCCAAACACCCCAAAACATATACCTCAGTACCCCAAAACATATACCCCTATACCCATACTTACCTTATCCAAACATTAAAAAAACATGCTTTTACCATTCATGCATTTACAACGAATTTCGTTGACAATGTATGCGTGGTAAAAGCATATAAAATGTAATGCCATGCGTTATAATGGCATTGCGGAGTCATGGTACTTTCGTAATGAAAGTATGCGGTGTTTTGGTATGCGGAAAGAAAGTTGCGGAATAATGGGTGTTTACCCTCCCCGGTAAGTACATTGGTGGCACGGCGGTCCACATCTCCAGCAACATACTCATATTTTTTCACCACCGATTTGAAAAATGCACAGGTCTCTCTCATTGATGGCCAGCACCGACATACACTTTTAGACACACCTAGACAAGTTCTAGAATTGCGAACTTTAGAGCTGGGGAGCGACGTTCGAATCTCGGCATCAGCTCAACATCCTGTGATTCCAGGCAAATCGATTTGTCTCCCCGTGCCTACCACAAATGAATGTGTTCTTCTGTAATTTAAATTGTGCTCATGCCATGTTGTCGAGTTCGCACTATATAATATTGCAAGGAAAAATTAAGTAGGGAAACTCGAGTTCACACACTACTGAACGCGCACTCTTAAGTGCATCAGCGGTGCACTGTGAATCGGAGCATTTCACAGGCCTGTCACAGATAAGAAATGCTATCAATACGAAATCCTACAAAATAATATACTACTGGCCGGCAGCAATTCATACCCGGACAACGTCGGGACGGGCTGCTAGTACTATATAAAGTAACCCCTCTTCTTGCTTATTACCCTTTCATTCTTTTAAATTCAATTACCTGACCGCAGGTGGACAGTTTTACGTGGCAGGGTAAAGTGATATTGTATCGGCTGTGGGGCTCAACTTTGAAGCTCAATTGTATCTGTCCCTCCCCTCTTAATGAGCACAGAGGGTGGTTGGGGAGGAGGTTGGGTAGAAGAGGAACCAGTAAAATAAATCGCCAAAAAGCGCATGAAAGCTTCACAAATAGAAAAAAGCTTTGTTTCCAGAATAAAGTGGAGGAGGAGAGAGTGAACAGGAGAGGCGAGAGCTGAGAAGATAATATGGATCAATAAGGGAGAAAACAATGGAGGAAGTAAAGAGTTGCCAGGCCTGAGGGTGCACAGGAAAGCAGGACAGAGTCAGCAGTGGTCGTGCAGGTAAGAGCGGTCGGGTTTGGGGGCCTGGGGGGGGGGGGGGGGAGGGAATCAGACTTACAATCACAAAGGAAAATTAAATCCCTCGTTGTCGTCTGTCAAAATACACCGTGCTTACCTGCACGGGCCGTGGCTGGACAGAGTTCAATGTGGTTAACCTCAGTATTAAAAAACAACCTGTTTTAACCTCCGTGCACTTCCATTCGCTCCTTAGCTACAGTGTTTGGAGAAATTAGTATTGCATATTACATTCAGTCTTTCAAAACCATCACCTTGAGAACGCTCTAGAGACTGCTAAGCAGGAGAGTGATCTTGGATTCAAAATTAATCTCTACATGATTAGAGATCAAGTTCTCTATCAAGCTTCTCACAGCATGACGTCTGGCTACACTCAGTTCCAAATTTAACGATTCCCGTGTAGCCAGGATTTGGCTTCAGACAGTTCTGCTCCTGCGAAAATGGACAGGGAGGCTGGGAGGAAGAGAAGGTGGCTTCAAGAGCACCTGAAAAGTTGACAAACTGGTGTCATCGTCATAACGTACATCCCTGAATGACATCCACAGAGGCCTTACAAAAACATTTCATTGAGCGAAAGGAGCAGGTCTCGGTGGCACCCCAAACCAAGAAGGGCATCAGGAAGACATTTGGAAACCCGACTACCTCTCAGAACATAATTTACAAAAAAAGAAGGTACCTACCGAAAGGTATCTTGCACGGTCCCGAACAGGCCTACCATCCTCACAAAATGTTCAAAGAAGATTCTTCACAAGGCACTCTAGAGCAGACTGACAACCAGCCTGAAACTTCGGCCGAGGAGCACAAAGACCATGGGCAAAAGCTTCTGGCCAAAAGGATATTGGTCACACAAATAACATCCCTTTTGACCTCCTTGAGGAGTAACCTGCCTTTTTTCATGTCCCTTGGACGCGACATTCTCAAAAAGAGGAGCAGCCATTATACTATCAAACTGAGCCAATATCTCTAGCGTTTTGTTTAGTAGAGTAGACTCACTGCACATGGAAGTTAGTGTGCGTGCCAGCCAGTGGCAATTTTTGTTGCCCATCAAGGACACAATGCAATACACAAGGAGTCCTGGAGTAAACTTACATTCCCAGTGCAAGTGCTTTTAGTCACAAAGTGGTGACACAGTGTCTGAATCTCTCTTTGATGGGAACAACCCTGCTGGGGGGTAGTCAGAGTCACTCACACATGGTGCTATGGAGCAAAGTTAAGGATTAAAGTTATATTTTGATCATTATAGAGGTGCAACCATTTCTTCAGGGTCCTGATGCACTCCTGATGGCATATCTTTAAGGACGTTTGGTCAGCAACAAGGTGCTACCTCTGTATTTGTTGCTCCACCTTTAGTATCTGTTGCTTCATGGCCTGGAAAAAACATAAGTGCCTGTAGTAAAATGAGCATGATCACCCTAAGCTTTCAAATGTATCGACCAACTTCTCAACCAGCTCAAATAATTGAGATTCACTGGGTTCAAGGTAAAATTAAAGTCAACTGCAATCATTTCACTATAATCTCGAGGTATAGAGAATGAAAAGGGGGGGCCCTCGGCCCCCCCGCACGCATGGCGGCGCGGCGACCGTCGCCCCCCCTTTCCCCTTGTTGTCATTCGGCGGTGGGGGCGTGCCCTGGGGGCGCGGCCCACCGCCGATTGGCCGGCGGCCTTCTTGACCCGGATCCAAAGTAGTGGGTCCGGGTCAGGGGGGGCGGGCGATAGGAGGGGCCGCCCGGCCCCTCGGGAATAAGAGGTGGGGAGCGCCCAGGAGACCCCCTTGTCCCTGGACGCTCCCTCGCTGAACGTTGTGCCCCGCGCTCGGGGCTTCTTAGGATTAGGATGTTTAGTCTAAGTTAGGAAACAACATGTATTAGAGTTTTGTTAAGGTCAGGCTCTCAAACTTGTTGATAAGAATTGTGTAACTAAATGTCCTGCTGATTTTTGTATTCATTGTTGATTATGCAATTAAAACCTTTTTTAATTTCATACTTTAATAAATACGGCCGGGCGACTAGCGCCCGCCTTCCAAAAAGTAAAGACGTCTCGTGTCCACGTTCCTGGGTGTTGGGTGCCGGATTGGGGGGGAGGCGGCAGCTAGTCGCTGACCATGTAAGGCTAGAGTCAATTACATAATTTGCATAGAGATGGAAGGCCAAGGTCTACCATTTGAACCAATGGTCAAGAGTAGTCAATAAATTACCATCTTGTAAGCCATGGGCAATTACGCATGAAGTACATAGCTATGCTGACCATGTGCCTGCAAGCAGGCCCGTATAGTTAAAAATTCATGACAAATGACATGCTTTGGACTTGAGCCTGAAAGAAAGAAATTCATGCCAAAAAACAGTGTACCTCTCTTGTACGTTGTCTGTGTGCTTGACATCTCCATCCCCACCAAATACAAGCAAGTGTGAGCAGCTGTTTGCACATGTGGTTTGAAACAACTTTCATGACTTTCTGGCACTGTGAACCGAAACATGACAATGACAAGATCTGAAAGAAAATATCAGGGGGCATTTAAGGGGCTATGGCTCAGCGGGTGCATGGAACAATACTCCAACCCAGCTCATGGTGAGTCTGAGGGAAGAACAAGCAGGAGCTCCTCACAGAGTCTTGGTGCTGCCTGGTGTGAGGCATCGCATGTGTGGAGAATGCACTATACAACTGCACCACATAGACTAACTACATTCCCCAGCAGGCTCCAAACTTTGATGCAATTTCAGATAGCTGCAGTCATTTTGGATTATAGGGTATAACGTTGCTTGTGTTTCAGTGTTTTTGCTAGGCAACTGCCATACGACATTGTTGCAACAAGAACCTTGTCACATGGATTAGGGATTCCCTTTGTAAAACAAAAACAGGTGCTTCTTTTGGGGAACATTTGAAACTACTGAGATGTATTCTAAAACTGAAGTCATGTTGAGAAAACAAACTTTGAACTATTTTTCGAACATTAAATTCTGAACTTCAAAAAACTATTAACGACCGGTGCATTCAGCATGGGTTGGAATCTGTGACTGAACAGGAAGCATTCCGATGACAGGACAGTGTATCAGATGACATGCTCCTAGAATATACATGAGGTATTATGAGTTTCTCGTGACCCATATATAAACTGCTAAACAGAAACCACAGAATACTAATGTATGTTACTGAATATTCCAAGAGCATAAAGAGTCAACTGCGAACTAAGCTCACAGAAAACAGAGAAAGCATAGTTGGGAAGCTAGAGATAGTTAGGTTACTAATTGAGAAAGGTGGTGATGAAAATATATCAAAGATATTAATTTCTAGTATGTTAGTTTCAAGAATAACAAGTTTCATATCAAAATACAGGGAGTTGGTTGCACAGAGCTTCAATTAAGGTATATCCTATTCCTTTCAAAGTTAGATTGAGAACTCACCGCAGGTTACGAAGAACTCTTGTTTTTTTTAGATAAGCACTGCAGCCTGCAGATCTCAGTAGAAGTGACAAGAGCGGTAGTATCCGAGATCTCAGTTCTCTCTTTTACGCCATTACCTTTCCTCGTTTCTTCTTCTGGTCCTCGTTTTATTGTTGCCCGTGGTCCCTGGCAGAGCCGCTGCCAGAAAGAAGAGTGCATCGCGCCCGCTGGATCAAGAGGACCAGGTTAGTGCTTTCTGCCAGGTAGTAAGAGAGGAGCCTGACAGTCTGCTGTTTTTACAAGTGTTTCCCTCTCTTTACAGCCATGAGAATTGAAAAACTGCAATGCCCTGATATATTGTATTCTCCACAACTAAGCGGCCCTCAAACATCATTATTTCAAGCTTAATGTCATACGAGATTAGGCTAAAAAAGGAGATTCAGTGTGCTCATTTAGGTACGACTCCCCTAATCCAGCAGAAAGCCAGCATCTTAAAGGCAAGGTAGCTTGTACATCCAACTTAAACTCTTACCGAGCCAGACCCTCCGAAATAACATCCTCTTCTCTTTCAAATGAGCATCTGCCAGCGGCTTCTGGCCGGTTTGGAAACATGGTCAAGTTGCATCTGCAAAGGAAGGGTCCAGGAACAATGCCTTCAGGAGATACTGAGGGGTCAATTTCCAAAGGCGATGTATTTGAACCTTTGATACGATAAATGAAGCAAAGGCACAATGGTCTACATACAAACAAAGCATCATCAGCCACTAGTCAAAAGGTCTTGCTAATTAGTCTGCAGTTCACTATTTGAAGAACGTCTCGCCAAAAGACAGGAGGAGAGACAGAGAGGTGTGCAAATGGACTCACAAGCATGCCAATTAGGCACTAGGACATCTAGCTGCAGCAAGACTTTCTGCCTAAAACTGCTATCAAGGGTTCTGCCTCTAGCACCATATTCAGATTTATTAAAAGGTAGGATACATTGGAAATACCCCTTACAGTAAAAAAAAAAAAAAAACAGCACGGAGGAGTGATTAGCTTCATTAAGTTTTAAAACAATGATAAACAAGCTTGGGTAGAAACAATGGCCATTATTAGAGAGTTTAGGCCAGAACGCAACCTCTGCCTAGAACAAACTAAAAAAGCCTTCAAAGAAGTGCATCTTCAGATAAATGGACAGTAACAGTGAAGAAGGCATGAGTCATTAGGCAAATGGCCGTCAACTGTGCTAGTGCTGTAACACAAAATGGCGGGGACCTCTGCAGAGTATAATGAGGTACCTCTGAGTCTCCCAGGTCTTAGAGATATTTATTGGCCTTTGGCTGAATAGGGCCCAATGGAGGAATGGAGGAATGGAAGGCCGCTGGATAGCAGGGGCAACACAGGCTTGCATTACGCTCTTGAGACTGGCAGGTGGTCCTGGAGATGGTCACATTTTCTGTGCATTAAAAACCTAAAGCCTTCAGGCCACCAGAGGATGAACCTGTGTTAGTAGCGGAGTTAGAAGGTTGGTTATCTACAAAACTTTATTTCGAGAAGCACAAGTGTCCACTGGCAGATCCGTATAACGACAAATTCACAGGCAGGAGGTTCTAGGTCTTGAAATCATGATGGTGTACTCTCTCTCAGCCTCAGAAGCAAGAATACAACTGGCAGTAAAAATGAGTGTTGCTTTATAAACTACAGGTAGGAGGTTGTAAGATAATTTGAACTTTACATTTAAAAAACAGTATTTTTCATGGTTATTTCAACAGACCTACGCACATTTATATAATAATTATCAAACAATAACATGGTCCGAACATTACCTCTCCATAATCTATATAAATGATATGCTTGCAGAGCAGCCTACGCGTGTGGCCGACCCAGGATATCAAGCATTTCATCTAGGTACGTTCTAAATTCTGTTCACATCTCTCTAGATGAAGAACCTTCAGTTTTTAACTCTCTGAATATAAAAACATTTACATCAAAAACGAGCCATCATTACTGACTAAGAGCTGCTGCAGACATGCTAGCCCTGAAGAAGTAACTGGTCTTCTAGAGGTGGGGACTATCGATGGTGAAGCATTACAGGAGCCGTATTACACATACTGCTCATGCACGCCCGCTTTTTGCGCCCATGGGGAACTTTGGTATTCAAAGACTCTTGTGGGGCCCTTCTGTAAAACTGGTAGAGCTGCATAAGATCATAACACCTCTGTAGTAGTGTTATTGGACGAAGGGAAACAAATATACAAACCAAGATAGATTTGTAACTGTTAGACCACAACGTTTATCGAAATTTATGCAATTAGGTGTAGTGCATTGATATGCCTTTAAGTGAGTAGGATATTGGGATAGAAGGGACAATATTCTTTTTAGGCTACTGATCACATATCCACTCTTTCAAATACTGTGGGACATGGCGTTCTTGGAAGATCAGTTGATGAAATTATAACGGTAGTGGTAAAAACGGAGGTACGAGTCGTAAGGAGCTGCACAAGAGCAGAATCTGTAATTATGTATTGAGGTTCAAGGGTCAATAGGACTGTGCAATAGTATTAATGCAGATTCCTGAAATTCAAAGGGTGTTATCCCCAAAGGGGGTGAGTGAACAGAAGGACGACGCTAGAACCTGGTCAAGGGTTAAAAATCTTACCAAATAAGGATGCTTCACAATTACAATGAACCAACAGTTTTTCAATGCATGATGGCTCAAGTCCTTCTATAATGGACATACAAGCGTTGGATGATAATGACCGAGGTCAGAATTTTATACTGCTCAATCGTGACTAGATGTACGAAGCCAGTTAGCCTTTCTAAATGGGCCTAATCGCTATTTCGGCCCATTAAGAAATGCTAAACGCCCTTTTCCTATGTACAAAGGCCAAATCACGGTCACAGTTTGCGATTTCTACCGGGTAGAAATCGCAAACGCAATTTAGGAAATCACAAATAGGGATTACCTATTTGCGATTCCCAATGCACATGTACAAAGCGTTTCCTGAATGAGAATTGGGCATTTAGAAAATGCAATTACCATCGACTCAAAGTTGAGGGTAACTATGAGCAAATGTGAAAAATACATTTAAAAATGCTTTTTTTAATGTGACTTGAAGGGCACATATGCCCCTAGGCATCTGTGCATTTACATGTGCACCAGGAAATTCAGGGTGCCACCAGGGGGGCCTTATTAGCCCAGAGGCACCTTTGGCTTTGCATTTTTTTTTAAATTGTGAATTCCTATAAGGAATCGCAATTTAGGAAAAGCAAACCATTTCCTATTTTGCCCACAGGCAGGAATGCAATGGCATTTCCTATTTGCGATTCACTAATAGCAATTTCTACTCTGTAGGGATTTCAATTAGGGTAATCGCTAATTTTGTACCTATCATTTTGCATTTCCTAAATAGCGATTTGTACGGAGTCGCTATTCAGGAAATGCATGGTTTGAATTTCGTACATCTGGCCATGTAATTTTTGGCACGTTCTATTGAGTTGTCGAAATTATAGCAACACTCCTATATTTTACTTCTCTCTGATAGAAAACCTAACAGAATTTTCGAATTATGGTGGCTGTGATGAGACAGACTCACAATTATGGCAACAGAGCAGCTAATAAGTTTAGCTCGTGAAAGCTTGCAGAGTTCGATTTCAACAATTGCTTCTAATTTCAAAAAAGGTACACACAACACCACAAAAAAGAGGATTTGTACAGTTCAGCTTAAGGTGGAAGAAAAACTGTAAATTTGTAAAATAGCAAAGTAATTATGGAACATAGATGGAATCCTCTGGAAGAAGTGCAGGCCATAAAGGGTAATGGACAGGAGGTGGCAGAGAGATTCCAAAGCGGGATGAATGCCATCCGTGAGTGGATGGCAAAAAATTGCCTGAAGCTCAACTCCGATAAAACGGAGGTGGTTATCTTTGGTAACCTTTTGCCAGCCTGGTCTGCATCCTGGTGGCCATCGGCTCTAGGAACCCCTCCTTGCCCCACCGTTAAGGTCAGAAACCTAGGAGTGACATTCGATGACCAGCTCAACTTCATGGCCCACGCAAACAAGGTGGCAGCTAACGCCCATTTTAAGCTCAAAATGATCAGAAAAATCACACCTTATCTACCAGATTCAGCAGCCAAGACGTTAGTCACCTCCCTGGTCCTAACATCGTTAGATTACTGTAACGGTCTTTTGCTTAATGCACAAAACAGAGTTACCAAAAAACTACAGACCGTGCAGAATGCAGCGGCACGTGTGCTGTCCAAAAAACCTAAATTCGCACCCATTTCGGACACTCTGAAAAGTTACCACTGGTTAACCATCCAAAACAGGGTAAAATTCAAATCATTGTGCATAGTCTACAAAACACTGCAGGACCAAGGACCGCATTTTCTCAAAGAGCAACTAATTCCCTACAATCCGTCCAGAATACTTCGATCTGCCTCACTTAACCAACTAGTGGTTCAACGCAGCAGAACAGTTTCATGGGGTGACCGCCGCTTTTCAATTGCGGCCCCTAAAATCTGGAATACCCTACCAAACCACATAAAAACAAGCTCCTCACTCCTTCAGTTTAGAAAAAAACTGAAAACATGGTTATTTAATCAGTAAATCAAGCTCCTGAACAAACTGATCAGGGAGAGACATCATTGCATATTAGCGCCGAGACGCCCACGGGTAATTGTACGCGCTCTATAAGTGTCATTAATAAATAAATAAATAAACAAACAGAAATAAGGCTGTGACACTGAAACATAACAGAGAAAACCACACAAGTGCATGCAGAGTTCTGATCTTTTGTGAAAGCCACATAACGTGTCCCAGTGTCATGTACCGCCCACCTGAGTAGATGTTTCTAGGAAGAAACTTGATTCATACCAGCTTTTTTAAAATCCAGGACTGGTAATATTTAGTTTCAAACAAATACATCAGGTCAGAAGATTACTACAATGAAATCATTTGTGTAATCACAAACTTAGATCTTTCCCGCAAGAAAGAGACAAGTCCACTTCATAAGGGCAAGTGAAAGATTCATCATTTGAATGGTCACTGCTGCTCATCATAGACATACATGTCCTGTCAACATCTCTGCACTCAAAAAGGGCGACACCATTTAACCCCTCCCATGCTCATGACGAGTTCAGCTCTTCATGAGGCACAGTGGTGCTGTGCTCATGACGGGCTGAGCTCGTCATAACTACCGTGGCCCACCCTCGCGCGGCTAAATCCCCGCCTGTGCGGGCGTTCTATTGGAGTGGGTGGAGTCATGACGTGTCCAGCTCGTCATGAGCACAGCTCCCTCCCGCACCGCGGGGCAATTAGCCCCGCGTGGAAGGGGTTAAACATATCCTCTCAGTCTACTAGCGTCTTCTATACGTACAGCTTCTGGGTTACCTTGTTAAAGGGTTAGGACGTCCAACTACTAGTGATAGACTGCCAGCTCCTCTGAGGACTATCCCATTGCAAAAAAGGGGGGCAACAAAGAAGAGACTAGCACAGAGTAGAAGCTTAAAGCTGTAGACAAACAGGACATGAATGCGTGGTTGAGTGGGACATATTAAATGCAGATGTCAGCCGTAGGATTCGACAGAATGAAAAATTTACTAGCTATCGTAAAGGAAAGTTTCAATTCTATTAAGGACTCAAAGTGGAGAAATAGAACAGCCTAATCCGAGCCTCCGGTCCGGACATAGAATCCCTATTTTACAATTAGTAAATGGGTAGATTTATTCAGACACTTGGGCGTTGCAGTAGAGAGCTGAAAGGTAATCGTGCATTTCTTTAACTGGCGGCCCAGCTCCAGTCAGGTGCTTCCTGTGAAGCTTTCTTTGCTCCCTTTACATTTCCCATAAGAGTTTCTTTGAGCTTATTCCAGTCATTAGACTCGACTACACAAAAGAGAAGATAAAACAAACAAAATGAGGGGGGAACGCATCCCCCAGGACGCCAGCTGGGCTTCAGAACCTGCTGCATTTCAGAAGCTGGTGACTTTGGAGCATAACGACTGGGAAATTAATCTCTTCCTTTAAAGATCCCCCCTCTCTGAACTGTAACTGCAGTTTTGTTTTTCTCACCGACCAGCTGTGAACTAATTACAAGAAGTTCTAACTAGTCAAGCTCCCTTCTCCCAGCATATGGATCCAATTAAGTCAAACTGTTGCCGATTTTCATCAATCTTCCTTCAAGCAGCTGAACTTGAACAATTTCCTTTCATGCAGCAGGAGGCAGGAATGGCAGTGGGAGAGTTGGGTGGACGGGTAGGGCGACACTGGGACAAAGAGGAAGGAACAGGTGAGAACCGCAGGAGGGGGACACCAAGAGCGCGGAAACGAGTCGCTGGGGCCCCAGTGCTATATGATGGTGACGGAATGAGAAGAGCACAGCAGGTCTAAAGAGCAGGGAGGAAGGAAGGAGAACTATGCCATCTGTTCCTCAAAAAACAACAACAATATCATTAAGAACAATACAAAAAGAAAACTAAATGTTGTTCAGAAGAAGGGTTGGGATTATAGTGGCCTAAAGCTTGGTCTTTTAATAGCCCATTTCACCCGCAAAAATTCAAATTAATTCTTTTAAAACAAGGAACTGATCTCCAAATAAATCAGTCTATTAGCTGCTACAACAAATCATGAATTTAACTTGTGTAAAACACAGCAACACATTTTAAAAGAAAAGTAACTAATAAAGGAAATACATTTTCATTGGTGGGGCGCAAAAAGTAATTGCCTCCTTTTGCACGTGGTGGACTGAAAATATTCCTTATAGCGCCAAAATGTTTTGCATAGTCAATCAATGAATATGGATGCTTTTGTAGTCTTCATTTGCTGAACCTACCAAGTTATGCTATGTTAAGTACTTTTGTAGAGCGCTCACTTGCGCTAGCTAGCTGAGGGAAAGAGAACGAATAGGTCAGACCGTTAAAGTGTAACAAAGCCAAGTTTTGAGGGCCTTCCTAAAGGCCAAAAGGTTGGGTTGAACCTTGATGTTCAAGGGGATTGTGTCCCAGACCTTTGAGGCTCCTAACACAAAACTTCTCTTTCCCCAGTTGGCAAGGTTGTATCTAAGAACTGAAGCAAGTTTGGCTGATGCGGCTCTAAGGGAACGATTTGGTAAGTACAGTGGTTGAAGGGGGGGGGGGGGGGGGGGGGGGGAGTAGGAGAACTGTGGGTGGATAATCAGAGGGAGGGAATAACCCAAGGATTGGATCAGTGGGCAGAGCCAGAGGTGTGGCCAGAATGCGCAAACATCCCAATTTCTTTTTACTTGTTTGGCATTTCACTGCCCAGTTTAATCAACCAATGGATACACATGATTATTTAAGGTTATAATGAGTTATTGGTACAAAAAAGAGGGAGAAGGAGGATTTGGAGACTAGGTCGTCCTCCAAAAAGGTTAATGCATAAGTGGGAATCCTGTATATTGGATCCCGGGACCTAGCTCACGTGTAGGTAACTGACCCTATTCGTTCAGTGTAACCATAAAAGAAAGAAAAATTTCTTTCTAGTGTCCCCTCACTCGCCGGGGTTGCCCCACGGTGACATGCTTCATTA
Source organism: Lissotriton helveticus (assembly GCF_964261635.1). NCBI lineage: Eukaryota > Metazoa > Chordata > Amphibia > Caudata > Salamandridae > Lissotriton > Lissotriton helveticus. Next base: position 148,734,932 of record NC_136071.1, read on the forward strand.
TTGGGGCCATCCCAGTTCTCTACGAAAAGGGGCGTGCTACGACTCACGAACTACGCAGGAGCACTTAAAAGTGAAAGACTATGTGTAGTGCAATGAAGTGAAATTTTTCTTTCTTTTATGGTTACACTAAACGAATAGGGTCAGTTACCTACACGTGAGCTATAATGAGTTATTGTCATTAAAATACATTCACAAAGTGGGATATGCTTGTTATCACAGAATGTCCTAAATATGACAAAATGTGGAAGCACATGCCATTTGTCTCCGAGCCATGGAGGTTCTGTTATCAGCACTTCTCCCTTTTTCCACAACAGCAGTTCAAACATGAATAACAAAACATCCTAGTTTGCAAATGTTTTCTATATAATTATGCATCTGCCATATTTGGCTTATAATGCAAGATCTGCTGCATTATCTGACCATTTAAACTAAAATTGTTTGTAGCTCAAACGTATAAAAAGTTAATAAAATATGTGACTTGTGTTGCGTCGGAGTGGATGGCCTATTGCAAAAGTTGACTGATCACCTTTCTCAGTGATATATTTGTTCGTTACATTGATACTAATAAGGCAACATTTTTCCAGAGATGGTTCAATCAATCAATTAGGGAGTTTATAAAGCACGCTACTTACCCGTGAGGGTCACAAGGCGCTATGTGGTTAGCGTGGGCACACAAGTCAAAATAACAAGATATCAGAAAATATACTGCATTACGCTGAAGCCTTTTTTTTATGAATAATTTAGTCAACACTGCGGCATAATGTTGTCCTCCTTTGCTGCATAATTAATTCCAGTGACCCTACAGCAGGCAGCACATGTTAAAAGTGCTTGTGAATGAAGCAGAGAGATTGTGAAGTTAGCGAACTTAGTTTGGTGTGAGTGCAACTCCTGCATTGCCAATCCCTGGTGAGTTGCAGCTTCTACTGCTGAAACAAGGCCAATGGAGGTACCTATGGGTGAGGCAGACTGGCCTCAAGGGCAGGGCCGGCATTAGCACTGGTGGCGCCCTGTGCAATAATGCTTGTTGGTGTCCCCCAATGACTACCTCTGCCACGGATTCCCTCACTACAACCCTTTAACAGTGCCCCTCAAGTCCCCACAACCACACTCTCTCTCAGTTGCATTTAATTTGATTTACAGCGCCACTCTTACCATTGTAGGGCGTCAGAGCACTTTACATCACCCACATTACACAATTAATATGTGTGTAAATCACTGTATAGAAAATGTTACATAAGACTAAGGACTACAGGTTGTAGGAGTCGCATGACAACCCTTCTAGTAGGCTGTATAGTTTAATAGTGATTGGTCTGGAGAAACACAAAGTCATAATTTAAAACGTAATACCATGGTTGGGGGTTCTCTTTAATAATCAGAATAGATTTCTATTCAAAAGAACACTCTTTGCATCATTAGGCTAATCAAAGCCTGGGTGAAAAAACAACACTCTAATTCATACCTTGCAGTTTTGTATGCAGCTCTTTGATGACAGTTAATAGCTCACTGTTCTATGCTACGATTTTAACTTATAAACTGCAAGTAACAAAAGGATCTCTCTGACAAAAGCAGTAGCCCACTGACCTATATATATTATGTGCACTTTGCGATGTGCATGGTACATGCTCTTTGCAGCAGGCACATTAAACATCTGAGCTACCTTTCCATGAGTCAAAACTTCCACTAGACAAAACTCTGATCTCTCTCTAGGAAGAACATTAAGCACCAGAGTCATCATGACATTTTTATTGTTGCTGAAAATCGCTGAAGGTCAGGAAGGAGGTAGCAAGCGCTTTTAAAACCATAAAATGATGCCTCCACCCAAAATCAGCACCCAGTGCGTTCATACGGGTTGCACCGCCCTAGAGCTGGCCCTTCTCAAGGGTCCTGTGACCTCAGTGACAGAGTCACTGTTGTTCTAGGGTGTGCTGCTTCATAGGCCTGCTCGCACGACTGGAGGTGAACTTCATTATGGATTGTGGTGGACAAGCCTTGAAGGTTAACTTAAAATTGTTATGCTAGGGTACACCTGCTGGTGCTAAGACACCAGGGCTTCTAAGGTCTGACGAAGCCTTCTAAGGTCTGGCATGGGATTGTGCTTCCTCAGGAGTTATTTCGAAAAAGACAACCTTTAAAAAAAATAACCAGCAAGTGTTTTCGACAGGCTGGGTACTTGGGTCCAAATCGCTTGTGGCATACATTGTTGTGGATAAGGTCGGTGTTTTGACTCTGTTTGTTGTTGCTTTTTTTATTCAATTCATCGGCAGCCTTTGACAATCAGGCATCAAATACTATCAGAGCTAATGAGTAAACTGTGGATCAAAGGTAGTCCCTAATCTTGGATTGAATTGTTCCTGGTTCTTATTGTAGCAGTGGTCTCCCTCCCTTTGTTCTGAGCCAAATGTTACACTGAAGAACTGGAGGGTCTGCCCTTGGGCCATGATTTTCTATAATGTCTTTCTGCCACCTTTTTTGTTTTTTTAACTGATCATCTGTCGTTTTTTTCTTCTTCAAATTATGTGAACCACACACATGAACATTAGCCGGTATTTTAACACTCCTGGAAGACACTAACCCCACACAAGCTGGTCATCTGAGTCTCAGCCATGTATAGAATATATACTAGTAGTTTAAGCTAAATTCCACAAACACAGAAATAATAATAAAGAGTTGGACTCTCCTAAAATGAGAATTTTATAGCCCAATAGGTAGGTTTAATGTGCTACACTCACCACAGTCAGGCTTATTTGAGTCCTGGATTATGAATTGTCACTGCCCCCTGGGAATGCTTTGTTTAAGTCAGCATTATTTTATCTAAATATCAACTTGAGTATCTGGTCTTTCCTGGCTTCTGCCAGGTTTAACAAATGACCACACATTCTTTCCCCAATTAAATGTTACCAGGTATGCAGATTCTCACATTTGCTGTGGCCCTACCTTGTGGTACATCCCTTAGAAAATAAGGACTATCTACTATGGTTATTATTATTTTTTTAAAGTATGAAGAGCACATCCATGGTTAAAAAGGGAGTGACTTGTTCTCCCTTTTTATGAACAATTATGTCTGTTTTTATTTAGTCTTGTCCGCTGGGTAGATTTTGATCCGCTAAGAGCCAACCAAAGTGCAGCATTTCGGTATGGTCTAGCTGTCCGATTTAGAGTAATTAATGAAGGATTGGGTCTACAAACTGCAGGTACCCTAATTTCTGATGCTCTTGTTTGAAAATAAATAATAGAAAATGGAATTGAAGAATGGAAATAGTGGTCCCCATGCCCACTGCAAACTGTTACCATCTTAGCCTCCATTTAAACTTCCACCAACCAATTTGAAAACTCCGCTCTACCTTCCTCCCTTTCGTCTGGACCCCAAGGATCCGCAGGAGTAGATCTGGAGGACGGTCTGTCTCCCACCTGGCAGCAAAGACCTGGAAGACTATCCTGATGGACATCAGAACTACCTCATCACTCGCAATCTTAAACAAGAAACTGAAGTTGCGGCTGTTGGATTCATTCCCTGGATCGCCACTCCTACGCAGCGCCTGGATACCCTCATGAGTGATAAGGTTGCTCTATTTCAATCTGTCTACATTACTTTTTGTATTTTAAAAATCTGCCGCATGAGTGCAAATGCTCTTGATAATTTGTTTTTTCTCCACTTGTAGAAAATGACTTACCTTACTCCTTCAGTTCTTTGTTAGATGGGCCAGGGCCAGACTGGCCATAGCGGGCACCGGGCAATCCCCCGGTGCGCCGCACGGGTGGGGGCTGGTTTTGGGCCCCTGGGGCCGTATTTGTTGCAAATCGGCCCTGTAACAAAATCGGCCAAAAACCGGCCCTGGCAAAGAGCTTGGTCGCACCTCCAACCCCCGGGGGAGCGACCGAGCACTTTGCCTTTTCCATGTAGGAAGGGGAGTTACTCCTGCCCATGCGTAGAGCACTTTGGTAGATCAACCAGTGCTCTTCCCAAATAGGAAAGGGGTTTACTCCTGCCCTTGTGTGGAGTGGATTAACAAGCTTTTCATGTTGAGGGAGTCCGAGAGTAGATTTTGAGTACCCACAAACATGCAGATAGTTGGGTGTGAACAATTCTTCCACTCTGTGAATACGAATCCACCACCACCACTTTAGTAGATTGACTCAAACAAGAAAATCTTTGCGAGTCATTCCTTTTACAACTGTGAACACGACTTTTGTGAATTCCCAAAGTGGTTTTGCACTCATATGAAAGGCAATTTAGGTGTCTAAGCCAAACTTAAACACTTAAGTAGCATTAAAATTCCGTCCCTATAGGTTTTTTCCCCTTAATTGCATTTCAGGTGGTGTCTTTCAACAACAGAGTGTAAAGTTGTTGTTTTTTTGCGACAGGAAGAGCATGAACAGATTGACATCACAAAATGAAGATCTCTGTTGAAAACAGAAGGCAAACAAGTTTTCATCACTGATTAAAAGGAAGCTAAAAAGAAGCCTGATTGAAGAGCCTGACAGGAAAATACTGTAACAGAAGGGAGTGGAGTAAATGAGAAGATCAAAGGCGCGGAGGCACCGCAGACCTGCAAAAGATGAATTAAAAACCGCTGACAGCATAGAAATAGATTAGCTCAAAACAGCCAAAGAACAGAGAAAACGCTGAACGAGAAATGGAGAATTGCTGTGTCTGGCTTCAAAAAGTCTGAAGCAAATGCGGAATGTAAACGGCTTTTGTAGTCAAACGTTTCTATTGAAGTGTTGGAGCTGCAAATTCTTTTCAACCAGGAATTGGGCACGTGCCAAAATACATGTAGATGGAGCAATTAGGACCGCTTTTTAGGTGCTTATAAATTTGCCAAAAACAAAGTAATCTTTATGAACAGTGAAACATTGTTTCATCCACAGCGCTTATGCATGTTAAAGTGGCGTTTGATTGGTTTGACAGTTAACATTCTTAGGGTGTGGTAAGGGATATAGGACCAGATGTACAAAGCATTTTTCGGGTCACAAACCTCCCGATTTGCCAAATCGGCTGTACAAAATGCGATTCGGTAACTTTGCTGCCTTAAATATGAAACTTCAAGGCTTCATTTTTTTTCTTTTGAAACACATCCCGTTTTCCTTTCAGGAAAATGGGCTGCATAAAAAAAAGATTGCTTTATTAGAAAGCATTCACAGACCTGTTAGTCTGCTAACCTCAACAGGCCACCATCCCTGTGATGGGTGTGATTGATAGTAGGTTGCAAACTGCAACATGCCTCATTAATAATCATGAGACCGGTCAATTTGCGACCCAAATGGAGACCCTAAATGAAACTGAGTTTCATACGCAAGGAATGACTATTCGGGGAGAATCGCAATTGGGAAATAAATATTCCTAATGTTTCTACATCTGGCCCATAGTTATTTCCTAATGGTTTGGATTTTTCTGTTGCTTCTCTACAGTGTACAAAACGTCTTTACAAATTTGTTATAAGTAAACTTGAAAATTAAACTTTGTATTTTACTGAGAAGATGCTAAGAGGAGCAGGTTTTAAAGAAAATTTACCTTACAATTATTATCTTCGTCCTGTGTTGTTGTAAAACCTGCACATTCATTATTAGGAATTTGTTGGGCCCCATTTACTTTAATCGTGGCAACACGCATCTATATAGTCTGGGAACACCAGTTGATATTGGTCACTGTATGGACATTCGAAAAGTCAATGAGAGTATTCATGTCTGCTAATTCTAAAGGTGGAATATTTGAAGCCCCTGAAGGCAATGCAGTTGTCTCTTAACCGCATGCGCGCTAGCGGTGTTCCCGCTGCGCGCTGCGTTTTTTGAAAAGCCGCGTTACATGACGAGCTCAGCGTGCGAGCGCCGTAACTCATGACGAGCTGAGCTCATCATGAGCGCCGAAGTGGTTAACTCTCAACTGTGTTGTACATTTCTGATCAATACTTCTATCCACAGATTGCTCACCTTGTGAATATACCCAAGTGCTAGACTGCATCCCTTACTTTTTGGTGCTGAAAAAGAATGGAGGCCTCCGTCCAGTCCACCATTTTTGCTCTCTGAACGTCTTTCTCTGGAAGTACAAGTTACAAATACTCACATTGTCCCAATTTCTGTCTTTCCTGGACTTTGGCAACTGGATGGTGGTGTTGAATTTGCAAGATGCCTATGGCCACATTCTCGTCCTGCAGTCCCAAAGGTGCTATCTGCAGTTTCAGGTAGGCCAAGAGCACTTTCAGTTCTTGGTGCTCCCCGTTGGCTGAGCACCATTACGACTAGAACAGTGATTGGCCCTGCTATTTTATGAAGGTTGGGAATAACAGTCTTACTATATCTCGACGACTGCCTTCTGTAAGTGGACTGGCCTCAAACAGTCTTCAGCCTCCTCCAGACAACAGACAAACTGTTGACATCGTTGGACTTTTTCATCAACTTGTTGAATTCACATATCCTGCTGATCCTTCTGACCGTTTTTTCCGAGGCTTTGCTCAGCCTCAGAGAGTTCAGGACGTTTGGGCTATGATCCCGAAGTTTCAATCTTTGACCTGGTTCTCCGGCAGTGCAGCTCTGAGACTTTTTGGCCTGTCAGCCAATGTTGCCTAGCAGATAATGAATATTAGCTGCACTCAGAGACGTCACAAGGTGTATTCCAGTAATAAGGAGAACCCTGGGTCGATCTTTCGCCACCACAGAAAAAGTCAGTGTCTAAACATTTGCGTGTTCAAGTTTTCGAGGCAGTTTTTTACTTGGAAAACCTTTTCCTTAATTGGAGCTCGAGACTTTAGAACGCCTTCCCGCCTCTTCTTTTCCTGTCCACAGTTATCACGAAGATCAGAGAAGACCAGGCCCAAATCAACCTACTGGCCGCAGAATGTGCAAGGAAAGTGTGGTACCTGGAACTACTATCAATGAGCATCTGTCCTCCGCTCTAGCTGTCCCTTCGGGAGGACCACCTGTCACAGCAGCAGAGCACGGTCCGCCACCCGAACCTACACAGCCCACACCTCCATGAGTAGAGTTATTTAGCGGGGGCAGTTGATGGCTTTCGGTCTTCCTCCTGAAGTAGAGAGTGTATTCTTGCCTTATCGCTTCATTTGACATTACTAGCACCCCAGAAACATGCCAAGTCCCACCCTCAAAACGTGTTTTGCTATAGCCATTTGTTCTTGTTGCCAGGCATGCCTGGATGCACTCCACAGATATGTCCTCTGAAATCTAAAGTAATGTACGTTTTTTTCAGCGGAATAACCGCATACACAGGACTCCAGCACCCTTTAATACATTAAGCAGAGTTGGTCACCTGCTAGACCACTGGGAATCTCTTCCTCTTCTAAGCCATTTGCACACAAATTAAAATGTTTTACTCGTTTATTGTACCACACTTTCAAAGTCAAAGCTGCCACTTCAGTTAGGGCAACCAGAGCAAAATTCCACCCTCACCACCTTTTCCCCATTGTTTTCTGGTGGTGATTAGCAAAACCCACAGCCAGAGTCACTCCTGCTCCGATGGTCACAAAACAACTTCAGGTGCATTTTTCTCATCCAGCGTCGATTGCTCATGAAGGGTAGGGAGCTAAGTTCCATACAATGTTGGTAAGAGATCATCTCAGACTTGTGGATCATCCAGTGAGTAGTGTTCTAATATTCTTTAACGCTCCTCCTGTCTCCACTCCTGTATTGATCATTCAGTCATCCTGCAGCAGAAAGGAACACCTCTTTTGCTCAGAAGTGCTACTGGAAGCCTTTGCAGCAGGGAACTTGGGAATACTATTTCAAGTGGGCCCCTGGGCCCATGTACAGGGGGGCCCTGAGATCCTTCTTGAATCTGCGCTACAGACCGAAATCCTGAAGATTAAGTTAAAAATGATAACTTTACAATGATACTTCAAATTTGAACTGGAAGTACTCGATGTTGTCCCAAAACCTTCAAGATACCCGATTGGATATCCCCATAAGAAATATAATCATTATCTCAACAAAAGAATAGGAGTAGTCCAGGATAAAGTGTGCAGAGGCCACAGATACCGGACACTGGGTATTGGCAGATGGGGTCTGCATCTTTGCACCTCATCTTGCTGAGAAAGCACAACACACATGCAGTCTATCTGTGCGGCTTGAACATAGGCAAAGCTAGCCATGGTATATACCATAGTAGGCCATAGATATATAAAAATAATGTGTCCATATAGCAGCATTTAGGGAACAAGATCAGATTAAAAGGTTTCAGATAGGGTAGAATTACTATCTAAGACACAGAGGAACACCTTGGTAGGCTGGTACAGATAGCCATTTTCAGGGCTGGATGGGTCTGAAGGATTCCTTGCACATCCAGCTTTAAAAGCAGCCCTGAATGAGCAACAGACAACTTTCACATGGGCTTGAATCATTTGCTGCCGCAGAAATAATGATGCTCCTCGGTATAGTTCCATAAAGATTTCAATAGGTTTGTATCAGAGGCGCCAGTAAAACCTATAGCTTTTTATCTACTATATTTGGAAAGTTGTGCTGTAAAATTAATCGTTGATCCTATTTTAAAATAATTTTCCTGAAAGAGATGCCCTTCCCTAGGAGATATTAACTCAACGTAAATTGTGGCTGGTATTTAAAACCCTCCCAGGGCTCTTTTTATTGCTCAGTCCATTCCTGGCCCTAAAATGATGTGCTGGCTCTCTATGAAAACACCTAAATACATAAACCAAAGACCAGCCTCCATGTCCCTGCTCGCTGATCAGAAACTGAAATAAAAATGTTTACACTTGTCTTAATCTCAGCCAACATAAGCTGTGTTTTATTTGCTTTGTGTTCAGGTTTGTCCTCTAGCTGTAAATATTATAGGAGGTATGGTTCTCTTTTCTCGTTATTAATTCAACAGTCCCAGATTACATTCTAAAGATGGCTTCACAGTGTTGCCTTTAGCTCTCCACCAACTCAAAATCTAAAAACGTGTTGCAATTGGCTACTTCTACTGCCAGTCGGTTTACAATAAGCTTGATTGGCTGTGTGAGGGATGGCAGCTTACCCTACCACTTAGCCTTCTCAATTCCGATAGGGTGGGGGAGGAAAGGCAGGAAGCTGCCAGTTTTATGGAGGGTTTCGTTGTACCTTACCTGAATCTACCCTGATATCAGCAGGCGAATGAACGGGGAGATATTGATGTTCTTCTGTAGCAGTGTATATAACATCTGACATGTCATAACACCCTCTGCTAGCACTGGGACAGCTTGAATCATGACTTGGGAGCCGTTCCACCTCTCCCGCCTCTGCTCGGGCCAGTATCTTGACACCTAGCTGCAGGCCGCATTGATTTTCTGTCACTATATAAATACTGTAGCAAGGATATTACTCACCGCTCAGATCTTTGCTGCTAATAAAAACCTCAGGCTGCAGGACTGCAAGGAATGCTGTAGTGATGGGAGGCCCCTACCCTCCATGTCAGGTATAGCTGCCCATCTATCAAACACAGAGGTGAAAGAAATTGCTAGAGCTCTACTCAGTCTTAAATATTGTGGCTGCTGAAGGATCCCATTTGGCGTTAAGTGGCTTTAATTTTATTTTTAAATTGCTTCTTGAATTCGATATGGTGCTCCTGTGAACAGTCAGTGATTTTGAACACGCAGGTTCACAACTAGTATCCTTACTTGTGAGCTTGGGCAGATTAAGTCTGTTCTCATAATGGAGCAACTGGACATTACTTATCCCATTTATTTCACCACCCCAAGATAAGAACTCAGTGGATCTAGTGTTTGGCCAAAGGTTTCAGATCTGTATCTTGAACTATTTCTTATACTTTGGCCGAGTTACGGTGGCTTTCTTTTTTCTATAACTCCAGCTTTCCAAATAAGTCACTTCTCACCTGCTCAGTGCTGCTATTCAGAGACGCAAAGTCCATTACAAGTCACTTTTATCATGCCCTGGCACAGAGCAAGATGCCTAAACCCCATTGTTTAAATATTTCCTTGCTGAAAATAGGCAATTTTAGTGAGCCACAGGTAAAGAAGAAATACACACTCTTGTGTGATGGCCTTTTTTTTTTTGTTTTAAAGGAAATTATAACCTGCTTTAAAAAAGATTTACCATGTTGACTATCAACCTTGAGCAGGGTAATCAATAAGCCCAGAGTGCTATTGAGGGGCATCAGGGATGGAAATACATTTGATTCAAAGGACATTCCCCTTAACTCTGATTTCATTTACCTGCTCAATTGGGGACAAGCATACTGAAAGTTGAGGGTGCAGCCATTGAGAGCAGGAATGCACATACAATTTGCGTTCTCATCAAAATTACTCTGCTCACACAAGTTTCATAGAATTATTTACTTTAAATTTAAAGATCTTGCCAGATTAGCAGGAGGGTAGTCTTGTACCTATTCCTAAAAACTACAGCCAGGATCATTTCCCCAGCAGAAGCATTTCTTTTTTAGACTCGATGCTGAATTGACACTTTCTTGTTATATTAACTCACTTCCTGACATTTTGTTGATCTCAAATATAGTCTCAAGTATACCTACATTAGTGTGGCTGACTTCACTTTGGCATTCTCGGATATTAGCAGTGCTCCAGCTATCTTTCTGTGTGAGTCACTGTGATCAACTTCTGTATCCTACTGTAAATTGGCCAAATATAGATTCGCCTATTGGTGCATTAAATAGTTTTGTTTTATGGCATTGTTTTTACGCCTGCTTTGTGGACCTGAAGACTGCATTCGACTGAATCAATAGATCAAGACTCTGGCTTAAGTTAGTAGCCTGGGGGATTTCTGGAAGTCTATTGATGGCAATTCAACTTCTATATGCTAAAACGTGGATATGGATAAAAATTGGATCTGGAACAAGTGTTTCACACAAGTCACACGACTACAGGCCTCAAACAAGCCTGTGTGCCCGCACCTGCCTTATTTAATATCTTCACAGTAAATCTCCTGGCAGCCCTGCACACGATTACTGCTCATGCACCCAAACCATAACCAGCACGCTCTATGCTGACTACGTTGTTCTTTTGAGTAGAACTAAAGTTGACCTTCAATGACTCCTGCAGAAATTAAGTGATTATACAGTATCAAACAAGCTAGAAATCAATCTCAATAAAAACAAATTTCACATGTTTAGTAAATGACCTAAGAGGACAAGGCCCTGGTACATAAATAAACACAAATTAATACAGGAGCGATATTATAAATACTTGGGAGATATTATTGATACACAAGGCTCTTACCGTGGTCGTAAGGCCCAAATGAATTCTAAATCTGGGGCCCTACTAACAGCATTTGTGTCACTTCAAAAGAGGCCGGTGGATCAATCCCTTTAGCCCATATTGAAAGTTATCAGTGCAAAGCTTCTCCCTACAATGTCATATGGTTGTGAAGTTCTCTGTGCTCGCGAATCTCAGCCCAAATCTGGCTGGAATTTGGCCTAGTGAAGCAACCGTTTGCAAGACCGTGTCAGTCTGTGAAACATTTTTTTACTAGTAAGAGCTTCCGGGTAGAGCTCGTCCGACCATCTTCTCTGGTTAGAGCTATCCTCGGACTCCGAGAAGTGCATTTTCAGAGATTATCTAAAGAGCTGTGTTAGGAACCTGCAAATTACTGACCTGTGGGAGCAGCCAATCTCCTTATAGGTTTTAGAGAAATTCTCCAACATTAATACACAAAACTCATTTCTTGAAGATAAGTTCTCCTTCTCAAATCGCTCTCATGCATAGTTCCTTATAAATTCATACCAAGTGTTAAAGCAGGGGACATATTTGGGCATTTGTTATTCCTCCTACATGAAAATGTGATTTATGTAGCAATTCGCTGAAGGTTTTAGGACTCTAGAACTTTGTCCAAAATGGTTAAAAAAAAAAAAAACAGTCCTCGGATGGTGCAAGCCCTGTACTCCTCAATGGGCAATGACAATTTCTACGCCAACCCTAAAGTAGTGTGGGAATGTGATCTTATCAGAAAGCTGTCATCACATGCTGTTACGGGGAAAAGACAAGCTTTAACACTCAAATCCTAAGGTTTTCATTCAGCCTGAGAAAAAGGTAAACCAAAACCGCTGACTATGGCCATAACATTCGAACTACATTTTCCACTCTGCTTAACATTGTAGGACTGATTTTATGATGCTATTTATGCAGCGGTTTTTATTAACTCAGCATATTATATATATATATATATATATATATATATATATATATACACACACACACACACACATTGGATATGCATAGGGACATGTATATGCCTTATACAAATATATATATTTGTGTAAGGCATATACATGTCCCTATGCACATCCAATATGTGTGAGTATTCTGCAGTCAGGTGTACATTCTGGCCCTGGACAGAGGAAATTCTTTGATTTTGGCTGTGCTACTACTTGTGGTTCACTGGAAAGGACAAATGTTACTAAAGATGTAGAACTTTGACTGGGTGTGGACAGATGGTCCATACAGTCAGGAGCGTAACAGAGAAGGTCAGTCACAAGATGATTTGGCAAGACCAGAGGCGCTAAATGGCTGGGAATGGAATCTTAAACAGACCAATGGATAACAAATGTGTCTTTACAATCTGCAAATAATGTTGGCCTGTCTGAAAAACTCAAAAGTTCCACTACAGATATGTTGGCGGAGCCTAACTGGTCTCTATGCTGGCTGTCTGTTTGTTCAAGGTTTCCAGGGAAGCAGACTGAATAACAGTCTTGTACTGTCAAAGACACTTGAGGACTGTCCTGGTATATTCACCTATGAGCCCCTTAATTATTTTATTTGCACTTGAATTCACGTGGTGACGTACAAGGAACTCTAAGCCACTAACTCTCCATTCAACTTTTTCAAAGAGGCGGTTACTTTTGTGTCGATCTTAATTAGAAGTCGGAAAAAGTTGAATGTCCAAGATCATCTCACTACGCAAGCTTGGCGTCATACTCAGAGCTTGCTGATCCTTAATAGATTAACGCCACTCTAAGCTTGTTTTTGTTTCAAATGGCAGGCAGCACAGTGTATGCAGAGAAAGCTCTGGTCCGCCTCAGGCATGCTCCAATATCTGGCAGCATTCTTCGAGGGACAAAGGCTGGGATGAATAACTTGGCAGCAGCTCCTCTTCCTGTTATGGTTTGCTGTGAATGAGCCCCCCTTACTCCATGAGAGCCAACCAGGTGTGGATAACGGGATGCTCCAGCTTATTGTGAGCGTGGGAAACTCCAGCATCCTTTCTGGATTGCAAGCAAAGTGGGCTTCACCATAGCCCCGAAGGTAATGCTTAACCTTATTACTAAGGTTGTCCAGGTGGAAATATTGATTAAAGTGCCCCCTTTGAACTTATCGGCATTGGAATGGGGTATGCCCAGCCGTGGGTCCTGTGCTCGCTGTGTCACTGTTTACAAGCTGTACCTGGCTGATGAGCCCATATCGAGGGCAAAACCGTTCCTGGGTTGCTTGATACATTTCAGGGAGGACCTGGTTTGGCGGTTCGGGCTGGACTGTTCCCATGAGGAGCAGGGTAAAGACTGATTTGCATATGGCTGGGTACAAACTGAGGTGGCATGGTGAGCAAAAGAACAATGGGTTGGGGTGCTACCGCGAGCTATTGACTGTGGTTAGACTTAATGCAATCAGCCTCCCATCACCTTCTGTGTGTTTGATATTTCTGTCTCCCCATTTCTAGTAAATATTTACAGTGACCTATTCCTGCCATCAAATCCGTTATTTTGAGGGGTTGGATAGCCGGAGGCTGAACTAATGCATTTGTTTCATAAGGGCATCCAGTAACCTGTGTTCAAGCTGTTTTTAGTCAGACAATTAAAGTATATGCCTGTTTGCATACAGTTAGTTTGTGTTCGTATGTGTATACAGCATAACATGTAAAATGTGGCAAAAGAAAACAACAGAAATAATAAAATAGTTATCCAAATAAATGTAACGTATTTTCTCAGCCTTAAAAACAGTCAGAGTAACATTAGAAAAAACATTACAGTTTGCATGCCAGACAGGATGTGGAGGACATATGGATAGAGAGTAGAACCAAAGCATTACAAGGAAATAGAACCAGTTATGAAGAAGAAGCATTGGCAAAGCCAGGTGGTCTGGTGTTGGGTGCTATCTGTTTGGATTTCTCAATGCTTATTTTGCAATGGATTTTTTGGCATGTAAATCTTTAGTTTTGAGTATATGCCGGGTCTCCGCCAGTTAAAAAAAATATAAGAAACATTGGCTAAAAGCAAAAATATTTGATGTCACAAAGCGCGCTTTGCTAGCAGTCCCTCCTAGTGAAGGAAAATACTTTATCTGGACATGGTGTTTGTGACAGATCCTGATTCAATGACGTTCGTTATCCACTTGCTGAAGCCTGACCCGTTTGCCCATGCTTAAGTGGGTGAAATAAAAATGAGATTGACAACTGCAGACCAGTTGATGAAGAGGACTGACTGAAAGACCGAGAGGCAGTATGTAGGTTATTTATTTAATTTTAGCAAAATCGAAAGGTCTTGTGCCAGGACCCTCAGGTTGAACACCTCTGGCTGATGGCCTGGAACGACGTGAAGATCTTTGAGCCCAGGTCTTGACCATCTTAGTCTGCCAGAGATAAGGGTGACCCCTTCTAGTAGCCACGATACCGCGACACATAGTGCCTAAGCAGATAATGCCCTCCAGAAGGAACCCTAGGAGGAAAACCCCAGAAGGGAAAAAACTCCAATTAAGTAGGTGGGCTCCCTGATGGTGAAGGCAAGAACCAAAGGACCCAGCAGAATGGAACTGGCACAGGTAAAACCAGAGGCGCAAGCAGGACAAGGAACCTCCAATAGGAGAGAAAGTGCCAACAGAGAAATGGTGAAATCAGGCAGACTACAGGAGCAGCAAAACTGGAACATCAGCAAAAAAGATTATCAGGTGTGTGGAAACACACCTAAAGGAGAGAAGAAGTGTTGCAGCGCAAGGAAGAGGGAAATTCTACTCCTTATATACCTCCAGGACAGGATATTCCATTTGGAAAATCGGCTGCCATATTGGATTGGTAAAGTAAGATTGTGAAGAATAAGAAGGCTGCCGTGATGGATTGGTCACTAGAAAACTCCTTTCCAGGAATTCTAGGAAGGAGAACTATGGTGGCCTCCCACATGGTCCCCAGGGGGAAGAAGGACCAAGACTACCAGTGGGCCAACTGCTATGAAGATTCACTCACAAATGCCCATAGTGGCACACCAGTTTAGCCACCAGCCTGTAGGTAAGGGAACAACGCATCCCACTGCATAGAGCAGCAAGAGAAGCAGTCAGGCGAGCCGCATTGTGTACCATCTTATCTAATGCCAGAGATGAAGAAACCATACAGCAATAGGTCAACCAGTAGCAAACCACCAAGTACCAGTTAAACAAAAAAAAGAAACGAGAAGTGGAGAAGGTAAAGGGGGAAATGAACATTAAAGGTTAAATTTGTTTTTTTTTAAAACTCTTGTACCAAAAAATTCAAACTTAATAATGTTGACAAAATTACATAGAATTTATGCATGCGCTGACTATTTAGGTAAAATGTTCATGTAGGTTTGTGGGATAAGTTGAGGGCCTATAGTTAAGGTTGTGCAGCCCCCTATATAAGCATCCCCAGTCACTAGCTCAATTGCAAGAGACATGCTGAGAAAGGAGAATATGATCTTCAGTTGAGCTCCACCTCTTATCCCTTGGTCACGTTCACCTCTTTTGGCGACCTCTGTCTATCGATTATGCAGAGGTCAGTGGTATGTTGCCTGCCCTAATCAATTGCAATTTCCTGCCCCCTACATTTACTCATGAGTTATGACTTTTTACTGACTGCAGATAATTGTCCATCATTCTTTATATAATAACTTTAAGTTACTTTACGAATAAGTCCATAGCCATTCCGCTGTTGCTGAACAACTAGCAGTCAGCTGAGCTTTTGGTGCTGTCGGGTATTTTAATGGTCTGGCCCTTCCATGGCAGTCGTTCTTTCTACCTGGCATATTTTGTGCAGTCAGGCAAGCTTTTAACTATTTGCCTGCATATCCTAACATTATATTCTATTTTTATGTAGTGTCACTGTGTATTTTTATGTGCTGCTGTGATATCGCCGTAAAGAGCTCTGAAACCTTCGGGACTAGTTCGCGCTATATAAAACTCAATAAAATAAATAAATACTGTAGCTTGTAGCAGTAAATAGGTTTGTATGTCAAACTTCCTGTGAGTCAGAGGATTACATTCAAAACCTTGTGCACTGTATATAAAGCACTGCATGGAACCGGCCCTGACGTCTTAAAAAAGTGCAGTACTTACCCAGAGGTCGAAGTGGGCGGGATTGGCAGGGCACGGCATGCCCCTACTTATTAAATTCCAAAGATTCCGTTCCCCTACTTATTTATTTTAAAAATGCGTCCCAGGACGCCAGAAATCGGCATGGCCTATAGATATAGCTCGGCGTTCCTGGCGTTCAGGGACAGGGTGGGGGGGGGGGGCAGAGAAGTAGCAGGGCTCTGTCATTTCCTTCTTGCCCAGAGAAGACAAAGACCATGTCCACTTCTGCTCTACCACTTCAGCTGCACCCCTCACTCTTCCCTTCTTACCTCTTTCTGCCTAGCAATCCCTCTCTTACTGAAAACCGTGACTTCAATAAGGAGCTCTCACTCTCTTTCCTTACCTTTCTTTTATTTGCTCCCAAAAAATACTTTTGCTGGAAGTGTCCTATTCTTCTGACATTGTAATTCCAAAGTAAGCATCGGCAATAAAAGGTCAAAAATATGAAAAATAAATAAAGTAAGACAGAGTGGTAGCAAACTGGCCAGATTGATTTTATCCAGACACAAACACATTAGCGCCACTTTTACAGAGTTTGCTAGTGAAGCGCAGTTTTTGTGTTCTTGTCTTTGTTTTCCCGGGCTTGGAACAAGTGCACCAATCCTGGAGGTACAGCAATGTGTGGATTAGAAAACAAAATGTGTACTGTGGGTCTGCCTTCAGGGATGTGGTCTTTTTACCATACTGCTAATGTTTTGTAAGGATATAAGCAATGGACAGGGCCCTGAAGTCATGTCACTAACTTTTCAGGCAAAAGTGCTCACTGATTATGTTGTTCCTGCTTACATTTCACATGGTTTACTAAATTTTGCATGCCCTATGAGTGCTTTTCCCAAGAGGATGATACTTTTTTTTGTAGGCCGCATATTGCTCTTGTCTAGTGCTTAATTTAAATTGAGCTGCATCCAGGTGTTTATAGCTGGCAATAATTGGGTTGTAGTTGGAAGGCAGTGTGAGTTTTTCTCATTGGGGCAGTATGGTGTTCAGTGGGGGCGAAGATGTGGCACTATGGCCAAAGCTGCTGAATTTAGAACTGGGGAACCAGGTTCAGCCTTAACACCTAGTCAACCATGGTGCACTAGGACTACTCTTGCTAACAGTTTAGGAGATAAGGCAGGCTTAATGTGTGTCTGGCCAGCGAATCCCTGGCAGACTGGCAACTTTAGACTGAACATTTTAAGTAGTAGGGTGAGCACTGTTTCTGTTAACCCAACCGGAACTGACCTGGAGTTAGTCGTATGAAGAAAGCCCTAGTAGCTAATCAGTCATACAAGAAACTATTTTTAAAGACTGAGCCTGGCATGCGACAGTAACAAGGTTGTTGGTTTAGTAAACTGCAGCCGCTTGACCACAGAATTCATGAGCATTCATTGAATCTCGAGAAGATTAGATCATTCTGAGTGGAATATTTATTATGATGACCTGGAACCGACAGATGTGCTGCCATCTAACCACGATGTCATTGTCACCACAGTGTGTACATTAATGGTACCAATGTTAGCGGTAAAGAATGATGCACAATCGCGTCGCTCCTGTAAAGGGTAGGGGTTGGTTTTCAGATTATCTTGCACTGCCTCAAAGGTGTCCTTGAAAGGCTAAAAATTTGAGAATTTATCAAATGATTACTTAGCCCACAAGAGACAGCACCCTAATTTCTACTTTTAAACAAGAATACAAATACATTTGACAGAGAGTGCAAAGGTTTATAAACTCTACTTTTAAATATAAAGTAAACGAACATAACCTACATATTTAACAGAGGCATTGATAAGTGGATTTATAATTCGAAGGAAGGAAGGTGTATAGCATAACGTTCTTCCGTGATGGCATAACATACTTAATAAGGAAATTAGCAATTGCAATAGAGCAGCGTATTTATTCAGATTGCAACGAACTGACAAATAATTAGGACATAAATCAATAGAAAATAAAGTAGGTGGAAGTGCAGAACATAATGAGGTTATTTGGGGCAAAACAATGCAGCAGCCATCCACAAGATGCTTACTGGAGATGATAATTTGATTTGAATATTGTTGAATTTTTTTTTTAAGTTTCAGTGGTGCAGAATATAGGAATATTATTCTGAATATTATGTTTGTAGATATCCCAGTTTAATAGTAGTCGCCAAGAGCGATAATGCTAATATTGCCATTTGAAGAGTAGGCCTTAAACAACTTGTCATATAGAAAATACAATGAAAAAAACAATGTCTGAAAGCAAAAAAGGTGTGAAAAATAAAACTGCATTTGGTTCTGAAATGAATTAAGATATTTACTTCCACAAAACAAGGAGTCGTTCTAAACCTAGCTTTACAGCTAACTTACAGGACTTTGGTGACAGTTTCATATTGTGTTGGAGCTTCAAGAGTGTGACTAAGCACATTGCAGGAAATGTTGAAGCCCACATAAAGAAAATACACAATGCAAGTTTAGATCCACGGATGACAACAAGGTAGAGGATGTGGCCTAATGGGCTAGGGCGGTCTGTCTCAAATCTGAGGAACCGGCTTTGAGTCTCAGCAATGACGTTCAACATCCTGTAATTCTGGGCAAATCACTTAATCTCCTGTGTCTAACAAAAAAGAATGTGTCCTTGTGTAACGTAACTGGTGCTCATGTAGAGCATACGGATACCAGATACCTTTGGGTCAAATATGTGCTATATAAAACTCCTGGGAAAAATAAAGGAAAAAAAGACTTGGGAAACGTGGAGCAGAAGGTGAAAAGAAAACAGAAAAGGCTCATCAGGCAATCTTCCAAAACCTCTCTGTCTCCTAAACCTTATGCAGGACTAGGGCTTTTAAATTCAGTTACTTGGTTGTTTGGTTCAAGCACACATTCACCATTGAGCGGAGCAGGGAAGCAAGACTTTTCAAGAGCAGACTTAAGGATCAAGATTTTAATAAGGTTAGGGGGACTTCCAGAGAGTTGGGCCGAAGACCAAGAACCTCTTGACACGTATCCAGTTTCACTAAATCATCACTGGGAGTGGGATGCAGAAGGAAAACACAAGGCTAAGTTAAGTGCTAGTTAACTGTACAGCAGAACCACTGTAGCTACAGAGTAGAGAGAAGCAGCAGAAAGTAACAGGTTGAGAATGTAGGCATCTCCTTCAACACCCCATCAGGGGTAGCAAGCGCTATATAAATGCAAACCTCTTTCCTTCTTCTAGCCTTCCAAATCCAAATAACTGACTAACCTATCCACCACTCAAATTACTTTCATATTTCACTATACTAATTCAACACTATTCCTTTATGGGTTACGGAGTAGCATGCTAGTCACTGAAAAAGCGCTTTGACACCTCGTCAGGGGTAGTAAGCGCTCTATAAATGCAATTACAATACAATCTGTAGAAGTCCAAAGAATCCGAAGATCTAGCATGCTCTAAGATATGAAGGTGATAAAATAACCCAAGGCCAACATTTTCTATAAAACCAATTCATGCTGGAAAAACAGTGAGGGTTGATGAGAAAGTGGCGACACCTATATATGACGAGCAACATTGGCTTTTTCATGTGCTAAACGTGTCTGCCTCTGAACTTTAGATGAGCAAAGCGTGCACTATGATCTAAGCGGATCCCTGCTTGTTCCTCATCTCTCTAGAAGCTTGTTGTCCAACTCTCTGGAAACAAACTTAGGTAATTATTGTAAGTGTAATTGCATTTATATAGTACTTACTACCCCTGGCGAGGTGTTGAAGCGCTTTTCTGCAGGTAGCATGCTACACTGGAACCCAAACAGGATTATTGGGGAATATGAAATTAATTTAAGCGGTGGACATGCGAGTTAGTTATTTGCATTGAAAAAGGATAGTGGAGGGATAGAAAAGAGAAAGGTCTTGAAAGTGTTGTTTTTTTTTTACAACTCATGGCAGGAGGAGGTGGTTTGGGATTAGAAAAGGGGTGGTGGAGGGGGAAAAACGCTCGAGTGCCACAACTCGGCATTCGCATCCACTCATGTTGGCCATTAGCATCTCAACAGCTCAAAACTGACTGGGTAGCACTCGCAAACTTTGCCATCAAGTCAAGTCAAGTCAAAAAGTTTATTTGTACTGGTACTCAACAGAGGACCACAAAATATGCAATTTACATATAGATTAAAATTCAACATTATCAATACAAAGATAAGAACGATTTTAAAAATTTATACAAATTAAAACAAACAAATTCATTCGGAGGTTGTTTGCAAAGAGCAATAAGTTCACTTACTGTCATGATTCTACATGAACAATATATTGGAGCTAAAAATCTAGTACGCGCAGAAATTACAATTTGGCTCGGGCATATAAAAAGAACATGTTCCAGAGTCTGATTACCCCCCGCGCACAATGTACATAAAGCAGATCCCCCCGGGGACCATCTAGAAATAAATGCAAGTAGGGGAAGAATGCCTAGTCGAAGCATAGTAATTGTTCTCCTAGCTCCATGTGTTAGAGTTAGCCCAATATAAGGCCGACTTTGCTTGAATTCTAAGGAATCAGCGAATAGTTTATAAGTGGTTAATTTGGTGCAGTGGCGGGAATCCATTTCATAACTGAGCTTTGGGGTGAAGCATTTTAAAAACAGTTTTAGTTGTGCTGGTGACCAGTTTTGCAACATATCGACTGTAATATTTGCTACGCGAAATGCTTCTGCCATGTTCCCTCTAAAAACCTGCTTTTTAGCATCGGACTCAAAGGTTTCTTTTTTCAACAGTGACCTTAATGTGTTCTCTTTTGCATGCAATAAGTTGTAGGCCCACCTTATTACACTTGCAATAGCTACTGCATAAGAACTGGTCACTGATAGTTCTAGTCTCAGTGCTTGAA
Organism: Lissotriton helveticus; assembly: GCF_964261635.1. Classification (NCBI taxonomy): domain Eukaryota; kingdom Metazoa; phylum Chordata; class Amphibia; order Caudata; family Salamandridae; genus Lissotriton; species Lissotriton helveticus. The sequence continues at coordinate 148,755,982 of NC_136071.1, forward strand.
CAGGAACTGCATCAGACAGTTTCATAATTTTCCTTAAAATCTTCCCCTCTTTCCGATCCATAAAAGCCCATTGTTTTATGGGAATGTACTCCGTCGCGTAAGAAAGTACAGGAGGTATTTTTACTTTATAAATGTTTATCAGAGAAGAAAAATGTCTATTCCCTGTTGCGCTATATAGTCTCAGGAGGGCCGCTACATGTATATCTGATTTTCTTGACAGATTATTCAATTGCGTGATGTTAGATAAATTTTTTGAGAGGATCCTGCCAAGGTAGGGATAGTTCTTAACTTCTTCTATCTTTCCCCCCCCCCAGTTTCCAGGTATATTTCGCACTTTGTTTCTTCCCTGAAAAGGCCAATACTTTTGTTTTTTGTATATTTGGGACTAGATAGTTTTCTTTGGAGTATTTGTATAAAATATCTAGTGACGTTTGCAATCCGAAGGGGGTAAGATCCAACAGCACTATGTCATCAGCGTACAGTAAAGCACTTATTTTTTGATCAGCAATTTTTGGAGGTAGGTTAGAACCCAGTTGCAGGTAATGGCACAAGTCGCTTAGGTAGAGGGAGAATAGTATTGGGGCTAAGAGGCACCCTTGCTTTAGTCCATTTTCCGTTTTAATTCTTTCCGTGTAACCTCTTTCTCCCCCCATTTGAACTTGACACCAAGTGTTGGTGTGTAAGCTGATTATAGACTGTAGTAGTTGTTCATTAATGCCGAGTTTCCTCAATTTTTCCCACAGGGTTGGTCGGTCCACCCGGTCAAACGCTGTAGTATAATCTATAAAGGCAGCATATACAACCTGATTTTTCTGTGTTATATATTTGTCGATGATGGTTTGAATAACTGCGATGTTGTCAGTTACCGAATGTTTGGGCCTGAAGCCTGCCTGATACATTGGTATCCGGCCAGTCGAAAAGGCCCATTCTTTAAGACGATGTAAAATTTCTGCTGCAAATACCTTGCCCACGGAGTCCATAAGGGCAATTTGACGAAAATTGCTTGCCAGGGTTTTACTTCCCTTTTTGTGAATCGGGATGATTATACTTCCCTGCCATGATTTTGGGATATGGCCAGTATCTAAGATGTAATTAAAAAGGGGATATAACAACTGACTCCATTCCTTTGGGGCAATTTTTAGTGCTTTGATCGGGATCTGATCTGGGCCGGACGCTCCTGTTGATCTTGCTTTACGTATGTTTAATTCCACCGATGTTGCGGTAATTTTATTTAATGAGAGTTCAGCTTTTTCTTTGTTATAGACCCCGCTGCTTTCTGATGAGGCTATAGAGTTTGATCTATAAAGGTCTGTTAGAAAATTTTCCCAGGCACCCGGAGGAACCGGTATTGGTTGTAGTTTCTTTTTGGATCCGGTGAGTTTTCCTATTAGGTACCAATAATTGCGCTGGTCGTTCTTATTCGCCGCTATCTGTATATCTACCCAATTGCGATCTTGTACAGTTTTTTTATGTCTCAGATTCTCACGTCTTAGTTGATTTTTGATTTTATTTATTTCCTTTTTTATTTCTGGAGTAGGATTTATATATTGGGCGCGTATATATTTGTTTAGTTTTTTCTTTACCTCGGAGTTCTTAAGGGTACGATTATTTTTATCTTTTTTCTTACTGTTACCAGCTGAATCATTTACTATCATCTGAAGGATAAGAGATCTGTACTCTATTATAATGGATTCAAAATTTTTGATGGGATTTTCTGAGAACGTTCTCGTTAAAAATTTTGAATGATCAATCAGACACATAATTTTGTCGATGGTATAAGAGTTCCAGAAAATGCGTCTCTTATCTTCATTTACAACTACATTACTTTTTAAATATGTTATATGACAAGGTGCTGATGATTTGGGTAACCAATCTGTTGTCAAGTGCATTTGGGAATGATCGCTCTCTTGGCAAAACTGGTTAAGCAAATATGAAACTGTTTCTAGCAGGTCATAACTTGTGATTACATAGTCGATTATAGATGAAGTCCCATTTCCCCGTCTGGTATAGTGCGCAGGAATATCCCCTTCCATGCTTCCATTCAATATTACTCCATTGATATTTGTAAGAGTTGATAACAACAGTTTTCCTCTTTTATCAGACTGTATGCCCTCCGGGAATTGTGGAGATATTATGTCCAGACCTTCTTCTATATGTATTTTTGCCCATTTATTAATTTCGAAATTGGAAATTTTACTGTTGAAGTCGCCAACAATTAAAAAGGATGAGTGAAGATGGTTTTCTATTATACTCTCAATCCTTTCCATGATATTTAAGAATGTTATGTCCTGCTTTTTTCCTGGAGGAGCGTATACATTAAAGATGAGAATTGTTTTAGAATGAACTGTGCTGTGTGTTTTAACAGAGATTTTGATGCATTGGAGGTTATCCGAGTTGGTATCTAATATTTCCTGGGCCCACAGATATTCTTCCCTTAACAGAATAGCTAAACCGCCTTTAGCATGGCCTCGATGTGTGTTAATTGCCGGAATTTCGTAAACATAGTAATTATGAACAGTTGTAGGTTCGATTGCCCATGTTTCTTGTAAAATCAAGATATCCGGCAAATTCCTAGTGGCCATGGGCAATTTGTTCTTTATTCCACCTGCGATGTTCCAGGAAGATATTTTTATGCCAGCGCTAAACAGATTGTTGTTGAAATCTCCTGGGTTTGCTGCAATTTAGAGTCTCTGAAACCCAAGCCCAAGACTTTATGCTATTACTGTTCTCTGGTATTTTGGGAGCTTGATACCAAACGGCCCGTTGTCCATTGTTCACCAGGATTTTTAGTTTCTCTTGCCCTGTAGAGTAAGTGTCAGAGTGCTTGATAGGGTCTTCCAGCACTCCATTGACTCTTGGAAATTGTTTCCTGTATGAATTGGAAAGTGCGCTAATTTGGGCATCATACCCAATTGAATCTGCACTGTCCAATGATTCTTTTTTTTCCACCACATCAAATCCTTGTTTGTATAGTAACTCCTTATCATTCAAGATGATTTCTGGGATAACAGACGACCAAAATGTTACCCTTGCTAATTTATTATTGTCTTTCATAGGAAAAGTTACTAAATCAAGTTCATGGCTACTCAGTGATTGCAAAGACTTAATATGACGCAGTAAATGTAATATCCTACTTCTGTTGAGTGGGAATGAATCACTAGGGAAAAGTTCTTCGAATTGTATAGTTTTGGGGGGAGACTCTTGCTCTCTTTGTTTGTTCATATCCAGATGTTCTATAGTTTTATTGTTGTTATGTTTTTGCATTGGATCCTCAAGGGATCTAGAAGAGACGAATTCTTGAGCTCTTGGATCTAGTTGTAACGTCTTCTCTACGAAGTTTTTCCTAGTTACCGATGTTGGCAAACTTTCAGATGCTATTATTTTTCCAAATTCTTCCTCTTCCTGGTTTTGTTTTCCAGCCAACTGTCGAAATTTTAGTTTGTGAGCTTTCTTTTTTTGAATCCTCCTTGTAGGTTTTTTTCTCCTTCGTTGCCTTCCTTCTGTGTTACACTCCAGATTCTTTTTTTCTGTAGGCATTCCATTATCTTGTGCTGCTGAATTAGACATAGATATTTCCTTATTATCAGATATGGAATTGTTTACTGGTGTAGTTGTTTCACTCCTTTTATTGAATATTGGGAAATTGTTAGCTTTATGTTGATGTTTTTCTTTGAAGAGCTTTTTTAAGGAGTATATTGTTGAATCATTTGGCTGCTTCATCTTTTGTTTTTGTTGTGTTTGGGTCTTAGAGGTTTGAGTGCCGAAATCACGTGTACTTTTCTTCTGTTCATTATTATGTTCTTTCAATATAACACTTTCCTCAGATCTTGTTATCGTTGGTAAATTCTTTGCCTCTGCTAAGCGGAGGTCTTTATTCTTTTTTTTATTTACTAGATGTTTTAGTATCCCTATCTGAACGTCCAGGGTTTGATCAGAATTATCAAGTATATTTCCCAGAAAGGAAAGAATAGATTCTAGGATCTCTTGCAATGAAAACAGGGCTTTTGATATAGGTGGTGTTGAATCAATAATGTTAATATTTGTTTTAGAGTCGATATTGAAGGGGTCAAATGAATGATCAGTAAAGGTGATTGGTCGAGATGTTTCCTCTTTATTATTCTGACTTATTGTATGATCCAAGTTTTGCTGGCCTAAGACAGATTTGTTGACATTTAAATCAACCGATAGCGCTAAACTCCCTTCAGTTTTAATAGGAGTAGAAGTTTTTAGAGTGGTCTGGTCATGTTGAGGGTTAAGTACATCAACTGGAACACAGAGTGATTTACTACTTAAATCAAGAACTGGAAGACACCGTTGTAATTGATGGTTAGGAATCGTAGGAGTGCATTCTAATTCCCTCAAAATTACGGAAGCGTTGGAGGAAGTTTCTCTGGCAGATGTATTCAGTTCTTGAGTGTCTTTCATTTGAAGTGTGGTAAAGTATGTACTTATTGCCGGTGTAACCGTTATCCGACCAGGTTTAATTGCCTTGTCGGTTGATTTCCGAACAGCATTTTCAGTCCCCATTCTTTTCATGAATATCGTCCGGGAACGTAATTTTTTAAAACCCATGTATTTGCCTATGTACTTTAGGTTGTTACGGGTTATGGGTTCACAGGCGATAACACCGATGAAGGTTCTAATGTGAAGTATGGGTTCTGAGTTGACTTACCGAATGCTGTTTTCTCTGTATTAATAATCGGGGTGCAAGAGGGGGGGCCCGGCCCGTCCTCTGACGTCCCCGGACGGCCACAGACGGCCCGCCCTTTGCCCGGGCTTCGTCCCGCGCGCGTCCCGCGTCGCGGGGATCGCGATGTTCTTTGAACGTTTCGTTGGGGGCGTGTCCGTGGGCGGGTCACCTGGGGGAAGAGGAACCAGCTGACCTTCGCTAAGGTTTCTGGTCCTCGCAGTCCCCATCTTCACCAACACGGCGGAGCTCAACAAGGCAATCTCCCTTCACATCAAAGTCTCACAGGATACCGCATCACCATATAGTAAAGTGTCTTTGCAGACACCAGGGTGAAATAGAGCTAAACTGACGTCGCTCCTGAGCCAGCAGTGAAGCCCGCCCTACCTCTCCACGGCGCGGGACGTGCGGCGTCTGACGGCCCGCGCCGCGCCCGCGCTTTCATCCTTCTCTGACGACTACAACCCAATTAAAGGAGCCGGGTGACAGGCCGCGCGCTAAACGCCGCCCGGCAGCAGCGCTCAGCGGCTCTCATCTGCCCGCTTTATCAAAGCTGTCACTGCGCCCGTCGCCAGGAATTGGTAATAAAAAAGAAATTTGATTTGCTTCTAATAGGTGTCAAGATAAAATCAATGGCTTGTCTGAAATCTGGGTAATTTCAAACCGGCAGGTTTTCTGCCACAACGTGATTCACACAAAAAATGGGAAAGGAAGAAACGCGAGGAGGCACAGAGTCGCAGTAAATGGAAAGCCTCGGGAGGCAGACAATGCGCACTGGAGGTGGGAGCGGAGAAAACTTCAAAAGGCGCAAACGTGCCTGTAGATTTGTTTTTAGATCTCGTGAGCACAAAAAATCCCGCCAAAGCAGCTCCCTTACTCAGACAAGTTAGAACTTAGACCACAGCTCGTAAACACATTTGATAAAACAAAAACAGTACAATGTAAAGGGGCACAGGGAACCCCTCCCCATTTAAGCATTATAGGTTGAAACTGCGACTGCCAGTCAGGGATTAAGATGCGTCTATTTAGTAAAATTGCGTTTTTTAACCTGTTATCCATGAACCGCTGGGGGTCCGCGGCGCCCGTTAAAAAGGTCTGGATGCATGTTAACTCTGTCCATGATCATTTGAATTTTTAGCTAAAAACTATATAACGGAGGTTCCTCTCAAGAGAATATTTTCATCAAGTAATAACAAAACCTCCTTGAAGTCTACTGTATTGTCTCTGCAGCGCAATTGAACTATTTTTAATACAAGTAATAAAGGTAGGTTAAAAAAATAAGCATTTGAAAAGCGTTTTTAGTCAGAAGCAAATTACTAGTTCTGGACACAACACGTTTGAATGTGCACAGTCAATACTCACATTCAAATATGCTTCGACCTCAAGAACACTTGACCTGCGCACGATTTTCTACAATAGACTCCACCCAGGACACCCGAGTGTCCTGGGTGAAGTCTATTGTAGAAAATCCTAGCAGGTCAAGTGTTTTTGAGGTCGAAGCATATTTGAATTATTTATTTTAACACTGCCTCTCTGTGTTCGAAGCACTAGGTGATCTATGCACCTATACACAGGCTGACTGCCCTAAAGGCTCTATGCTCTCCCATCCACTGGTTTACAGGGGCGAGCACTTAAAGACTCAAAGCTTCTACACTTCTTTCATAGAAAAGGAAGCATGACTGCACTTCTGAACACACATGAAGTACTTACACATGCGGAGTAGTACTTTTCTAGCATGTACTCTGGCATAACGGCTAGGGCGCTCGACCTCGGACCTGGGGATCAGGGTTCGAGTCTCGGTAACGACGCCAAAACCTCCTGTGATTCTGGACAAATCACTTAATCTCCCCGTGCCTAAAATGAAAGTGTGTCCTCATGTAACGTAATTGGAAAATATGTAAAGCGCTCTGATACCTGATTCGGTTCGGGTCTAGTTCGCGCTATATAAAACTCTGCAAAAAAAAAATAATAATAATTAGCACCGGGTGGTACTACCTTTATGCAATCACTGTCTTTTGTAATCTTTTGACACTGCATGGTCTTCAGATGGTCTATCTAAGCTCAGGGCCGTCTTTAATGCAGTGCGACAGGTGCAGCCGCACTGGGCACTGACCAGTGGAGGGGGCGCCGACCTCAGGGGGGGCACTAGGTTTAACAAACAATAGCTTATGATTGTTGAGATGAGAGGCACTTTTGCCCGGTGGTAACGAGAGAATCCGAGGAGGCGGTCCTTAGGTGTAAGGGCGCCAAAAATGATTGTCGCACCGGGCGCCACCAGCGCTAAAGCCGGCCCTGTCGAAGCTTGACTGCTGCCCTGTGGCTGTCCGAGCTTGATGCAATCCAGTTACTTTTGTCCCACTACTACCGATGAGCAATCCGCTTTCACATTACCACCTACGGATCTGTGACCTGGGTTTTATTCCAGTGTGAAGCCTCATAGTCGAGCATGAATTTGGAAAGGAAAGTGAATGTGCTGAGTTCAGACTGTGTGGAATTGTTTGTGTTTTTGTTTATTATTGTTCAAACTGTGGAAATCGCTTCAAGTGATGAGTCAGTAGGGTACATGGAAATCAAAAGTTGAAGAACCACTGGTCTAAAAAGTTGAACATGCTTCGAGCATGATTTCATCTAAATGCAAACATTTAATAAGAAACATGTATTGCATTACATTTCGTTAAATTGAATTATTCTGTTACCCATTCGTCCATTTCTTTATGAAGACCCTTCAATGACCACTGCAGCAATTAACCTAGAGTCCAGAACAGTAACATCAGGCAGACTGCCTCTCTAAGGCACCACCCAGCAAGGACAAAAACCAACCACAAGTTAACTTCCCAAACATGAGTGCGCCACCATGGAAAGGAAGAGCAGATCCTGCATCTTTTTATCCAATTTTGCTTTACGACAGTTGCCACCCGGAAGAGCACAAATGAAGAATACTTCAACAGCCATCCCTCAAGGAAAGCTGCAATAGTGGACAAAATACCTTACCTTCCATAGCACTCTTTCTGGTGGATACGCCATCTAAGAACAGATTCCTCACCATAGAATAATCCCCAGGCGCCACAATTATCTAGACAGCTTTCACCAGCAGTGCTTACATGTGCCGCTAGGTGGTGCAGTGCAGCTTCACGTTGACACAATACCGCCCCAAAAATGATGGAGCAGAGCCACATATAAGCACCAACACTGCACATGTATGTCACTTTCTTGCTTGTCTCTTTCCAAGCCCTAAGAAGCAGAGCATGAACAACTGGCAATGCCACTGTCAAGATTTCTAACTTGGAACCTTTTTTGATATGTTAAAAAAGTCCACACCACAGAGTGGGGAGGTGGGAGGGAAGTGAGAACTCTGCTGTTAGAGTAGCCACCCAAAAAGTGTTACAGAAGGTAAGAAATGTGTCGTTCTGATGGATACCTTTAACCACAGATTCATCACCTCGGAATAGATACCAAGCAGTATCCCCCTTTCAGTGGAGGGTCTCTGTAGGGACATCTTAAAGATTTTGGGGACCAAGGGCCGAAAGTATTTTGGAGGCCCTGTTCGGAACAGCTTTGAGTTTATGACTAATTTCAGCTCTTTAATGCCCTCTTTGGACAGGTCACTTACAGTGCACAGTAACACTGATCCAAATTCTAAATGTATGTAAATCTAATATTTGGGGATAGTGATGTGTGTTTTAAATATTATAACACAGCAGCATCTCACTAATATGCCTGCAAATAGTCTCTGTGAAACCCGTCCCATTTCGCAAATGCCATGTCCTGTTTTGATATAACATTTTTTGTATGGCTGTTGCATGAAAAACACAACATTTCTCTGCAAAATGTCAATAATACAATATTATAGCCTCACACATCAGCCACATTAAAATAAGTTAAAGGGAAAACGTTTTTTAAAAGAATCTATTTAAGAATTATTCAAGGTCATTAGTACAAGACTGCAGAACAGAGCTAGCTCTATTGGTGGGGGCTCAAATGCTGGGGTCCTGGGCTAGAGCCCACTTTGCCCATGCCTTAAAACATCTCTTGGTCTGTGGAGTAGACTCAGGCGAAAATGTCCTGCAGGACCAAGCAGGAAAAGGGCCCTTACAGCCGGACCTGGTTGTCATGGAAGTAGTGCTTTGTAAATGTAGGACAGAAAAAATGATGGACCCTTCCTAGAGTCAGCACCTGACTAGCTATTCCCCCGTAAAGTTCTTTAACCCCTAAATTAAACCAGGGGGTTGTGTGCACACTGAATGGCACCCATCATCACCGTGCCTCTTCCCTAGGGAATTTCAATGCAAAACAAACAACCGCAAAGGTGCACCACAAAACATGAAACAATAAGTGCAAATGGTATTAAAGCACAATGAGGAGAAATATCTCAGAGATGTTGAAGTTCTTCTTGTATTCTTTATTTTCGATAAGCAGTAAAACACATACAGCCGACGCGTTTCGTCCCAAACTGGGACTTCTTCAGGGCTTTTAGTTAGTGGGACGTCGCTTGTGGGGAAAGTGTGAGAGGAACCGGGATCCAGAAGTTACATTCCCGGCTACTGTAATCCTGTTACCTTTGCGGTTGTTTGTTTTGCTTTGTAAATGTATTCAAGGACAGGCACTCAATGAGTAAACACAGTAATAGCAGCCTTAGCACTGGTGGAAATGGCTCTCAGACCTTCCGGTGGCTACTTCTTAGCCAATGCGCAGCACATCTTAACCCCTTCCCTGTGCATGACGGAACCACGCCGTCATGAGCCACGGGCGGAGTGTGCTATTGACGGTGTGGTTCCGTCATGCTGCGGCCGCTCCGCCCACGCGGCACTGATTCCCCGCCTGTGCGGGCGAATTAGCGAGTGGGCGGAGTCGTGATGGAACCACCCCATCATGAGCACAGCTCGCCCGTGACTCATAACGGCTTGGTTCCGTCACAAGCACGGCTAAGTTGACTGCAACACAACCATATTGAATCACCTGTGAAACGGAGGGGTGGAGGTCTTCTGGAACACTAGGGAGAACTTACGCCTCAGAGTCTCAGAGGGCATAAGCATTAATGCCCAACAAACAGGAGGAGTTGATTCATTGCAGGGCCAAACTGGCTGAAAAGAAAAGGTGCTTCCTAAATGTCTCCACTCACTTGGATTCCCTGTCAGGAGGAGTAGTAGGAAAATTATTGAACTTGGTCAAACAGGTAGAGCACCACAAGCTTCTCTGGATAAGGGTGATGCGATTGATAGTGCACCCAAACGCTAAAGACTTTATTGTGCAAACTACCCCAGGCTCATTTATGCTATCACTACTGATCTGCAAAGATGGTAGAATCTTTTCATATGCTGCTTGAGGAGAGTTGCGGCTGTGAAACTGAATATTTTGCCCAGCTTACTTTATATTTTTCAGGCTCTCAAGGCGAAGATTCCACAAAAGCATACGAAGATCCTCTCAGTAGCTATTGACACCCGTATTTGGACAGGGAAACAAGGATGAGTATTAGGGAAGATTTTAAAAGCAAGTAGGAGGTAGGGAGGCCTCTGCTAACTGGATGTTAAGCAATATTAGCAAGCAGCCCGGCTCTGCTCTCTCTTCAAGTAGTCTCTATATGAAACAGAAAGGGACTGGACTCGTATGGATACAGACATAGTGGGTTGTGGCTTATGTGCTTATGTGGGTTGAGGCTTATGTGGGTTGAGGCTTATGGGATGTGCCATGGCAGTCTAGGGCTGCGAGTATCCATGTCTATTACTACTCAGAGATCCTGTGCCCTACTCTGGCAGTGTAAGACTCAGTAATTAGAAATCGAAGTCTCAGCTCTTTTCCTTCTCCTTCTAGCCCTCTCCTGCTCCACCCAGATGTTACTCTGAGGACTAGTAGGGCGAGTTTGGCAGGTAGTAAAGGGGAGGCTGCATAAAGCTTCACAACTTGTTCCAGAGAAGTATGAATAAAACATTTGACAATAGTAAAGTTGATTTCCAAGTTAGAGAATCAGAGCCCATACATTACTTTCAATTGCGACAATTAGTCAGGCGCGGGAGAACAAGATAGTAGCGTTTAGATCTATAAACACATGGAAAAAACTCTTTGCTGCTTACACCAGGGTCTGATTTCTAATTCCTATGCGACACTCACTGGCATAGGCCCTAACATTCAGTGTGCATCTATGAAAAGATGGCAGCCTATTTTATGAAAGGACATCTCTCTCTCTCCATCGATGGCAGAAATTGTGAACAGATATCCCCTCTAAGTAAAAATGTGCGAAGTAGGGAATCAACGTATAAACATATGACGTTGTGGCATATCGCCCCAATTAAACTGAAGCGTGTGTACTGTAATTCAGCGGGTAAATGATGGAGGGAATGTAGACATGATGGAGATAGTCAGCCTACATAGTGGTCTTGTCCATGTCTGCAAACTTACTGGAAAGACATTTTAAGTCATATTTGGAGTACATTAGGATGTCTACTGAATCCTAATCCAGCAATGATTGTTAGGCCCAAGACCATTTGAAATGAAACAAAGGACCGGAGATTGATTCACGTTAATTAAGTTGCTGATCTGGCATCTGACTTTATATGAACTAGCCACACCAGCGTATCAAAGGATAATCTGTCATGTGACTATCACCCAGCTATACTGACCTTTGTCAGGTGCTCCTGGCACTGAGAAGCTATTGCTGCCTAATACCAATCCCTCAAAGCTAATGCTGACATGTGATAGAGTCCACTCAAACTTTACCTTTCTGTTGTGCTGTCAAGCTTTCAGATATCTTACTCAACACCTCCAATAAGTCTAGACGTTTTACTCTGCAGTAAGTCGCTTCTGGGGCTTGTACACCCTCTCCCCCCATTACAAAGGGTGCACGCCAAAGTCTCTGCAAGTGATGCGCTTGTAGCTAATAAGGTAGAACCATCTGTGCATTTTAAGCTTCATATGCGTCCTATGCAGACTTGTACCTAACCACACTACCAAACTTTTGGAAAAGTGCCAGAGACAGGTAATCATAAGTGTTATAAAATACAAAAAAAATATTAGCAGCTTCAACTGGCCATGGTCTACTACTTCTGAGCTTCTTTTAAAAAAAGGATCTACCTGCACATGGTGCTGCGGTCCCGTCATTACATATGGGGGTAACATCACAATAATGAAAAGAAGTCTGAACATTTTTGTAAGGCACAATAAATCAGAAAAAAATATGTATTGGTTTCAATGTTATTTTCTGTTGGTAAGACCTTGGAAAAGGGGAGAACCAACTTTAGTGGCCACAGGTTCTAGAAAGTAAAGGCAACTAGATCATATGAAAACAAATCCCCATATTGACATTTGCTGCTGCACCTACCTGCATGTTCAGTTTTTCCAGCATCATCTCCAGGTTATTTTTGGCTTCCTCCAAACGCCCTCGTTCTGCTTCAAGCTCTTCAACCTTCAATCTGCACAAGTGGAGAGTGAGAGGCACAATCAAAATCAGGCAATCACCAACATTCATGATACTAAAAATGTTCAGTAAAAACTAAAAACCATCCTCCAGGAATAGAAGGATTGTCGCGGGGTGCAGCAAAACTATTGCTAAAATATTTAAAAACAGAATAAAAAGGTAAACATGACAATCTATCAGAAATAAGAGAATGCAGACGTAAATTATCAGCATTTATAATAGGATCATCAATTTGAGGATGATCTATTTTTGGCAGATGTAGGTTTGTATTAGAACCACAAACTTCTCTCCAGCTGGCCTTAAAAATGATAGAGAAATTTGGCATTTACACATAGGAAGCCTGATGCACTCAGGATCATTCTTAGCCTCAGTGACACCAGAAGATATTCAGTAAACACTGCTAATACATAGCTTAACTAAAAACCTACGGGCTGCTTCAAATGGGGAGGCTGTGTATGCTGCCAATATGTTAATGACAAAGATGTGGAGGTCTTTAACCATGATCGATCCAAATGTTTTCGGATAAGTGATTTTAGGAACTGTAACACAAATTGTGAATATATGATTATCTGTGTATGTGAGCATCAATATGTGGGTTCGACCAAAAGAGCTATGAAAGTAAGATGGAAAGAGCATTTAGGGGCAATTAGACACGCAGACGCGAAGACTCCCACTGATGTCCATTTTGCCAAGCATCATCAACGAGGCCAGATCCATAACATTTTATTTATGGGTATTGATCACATACAAATACACCACAGAGGTGGTGACAGATCTAAAACTACGCTGTAAGGAGAGTTGGTGGATAAATTGTTTACAAACTGTACAACAGGGTCTGAATGTGGACTGGGAAATGCTTACTACCATGTAATGATAGTCCTGTGTTATATATATGTTTGTTGCCACTTCCTGTACAGAGAGGGTTGTAACATGTGTACCCCCATGGGACCTGAATATGACATTTTTAATCTTCTGTTGGTTTAAGTAATAATATGTCTCTACATGTAATTGTTATAATTCTAATCTCAAGAAGAACTGTTTGTATCAATGTATTTTCACCATACTGTATTCACCAATATACTAACCTGGAGAAGAATGTCCATTTAGTTAGATTTTCTTAACACAATAAATACTAGGCTGCTATTGTATTGTCATTATCTGTGGTGGTATCAGAGGACTCAGATTGATCACCATTTTGCATTTTATAATTTAAATCTCAGGGTGAGTAGTAGAACGACTTCATCCCTCAAAAGCCTTACTTTATTCATGTCCTCTGGTTTTGCATGATTGAATGCAACACCTCGCCTACATCGATGTGTTATTTGAAGATTTTTTTCCCGATTTTCACCCATGGCTACTGATTCTATGTGTTGGTCTCTTCGTGATTATGAGAATGAGAGTGAGCGAGGCCTATACTATTACCTGGTGATAATTTCTTATCTTAATCTGTGACACTGATTTTGTTTTACTCTTACCATGTGTTATGGGAAAGGAGCTGGTGGAGCATTACGTCTCGGTATGGAACGCTGATGGATGGGGCGATATGGAGGTTTGATTCCCACTCAAAACAATTTGGTTTTGATGTCATGCTTCTGAAATGCTGACACTGGGGTTAATTTATTGTGTCATCAGATGACTTGCTTTTGACTATCATTTGCTTTTAGATTCCGCCTTGTTCTGCTTTCAATGAGATTATGCATACAAAATTGGTATAATATAATGCGATTGTATGTTGGCATTTTTTGATTTTGAACTTTGGTTCTTTTTGATTTTGGTTTATCCTTTTACAATGGGACCGTGGGACTGGTGCTGGTTTAGCATAATGGCTTGACATACATCATTGATGGAGAGGGCTATGTGGGGGTTTGATTATCACTCAATATGATTTGCCTTTAAAGTAGCAACTCTGATTTGTCAGTTTCTGAGACAGTATATATACTCAGATGGCTCATTGTATATTTTGTACCTCCACAGGTTTATGTCCATATTATTTGCTGTAGTATTACTCTGTTTTGGTTATAATTTTGGTTTACCCTTTTACAGTGTGAACAGAGCTGGTTTAGCACAACGGCTGGATATAAATCATTGATGATCAGGGCCAATTGGGCGTTTGATTCCCACTTAATATGATTTGCTTTTAAAATAGAGTTTTTGATTTGTTGCTTTTGGAGACAATGTATGTACTTAGCAGGTTTTATTGCATATTTTGCACTTCACTGGTTTTGTCTGTATTATTCACTGTAAGATTACTTTGTTATATTTTGGACTATATAACTTAATAAGATAGTTCATTTTCCGACTTTCAACTATGGCCAGCATAATGTTCTTGTTTTGCTGCCCTTTGATGGTGGATCCTCTTTGCCATGTCATAGTTTCTTAATGCGGGACTTGTTGCTCCTTATTGTGTATATTTTCCAGTCTGGGTTTTCCTGAATGTGCCATGAAGATTGATTTATTTTGAATTTACGTTGACGAATACTGTGCCACTTTCTCAGCTAGTTGCAATAATTGGAGAATGCGAGTACTTTATAACCGGTCTTCTAGCGGTCCGTTGACCGAGTTACTTACCTTCGGTAACGATGTATCTGCTAGAGATGTTGTCTAGCCGCAGATTCCTTAACTTAGAATTATCCCCAGGCGTCAGACTGGATCCGGATATTTTTTTGCAATTTTTGCAGCAGCAGCACCTCTGCGCGCTGGGGGACGGCGCCACATGACCCCTTCCTGACGTCATCCACGGACGTGACATCAGCGAGGTCATATAAGTCCCTCCGGGCGCACTGACGTCAGTTTTCTTCGGATAAACTTTTCTGCCGCACAACGCGAAGCCACCAACAAAACTGTGAAAGTATGGTAACAGTGTGCAAAGGAGGAAAAATCCATAAACCAAAGAAATCGGATGATGCATAATATCATCATAAAGGACAGTGTCAGGCACTGTATACCAACAAACCAAGAAGTAAAGGCAGAGCATCGCTCTGAGAAACAACCCCGCAAAGCGAAGCGTAGACCCTCCCCAGAGGCTGAGTAACAAGGGAAGAATGTCCCGACAGACAACAGGAAGACTGCCATTACAACGCAGAACTGTGCCGGCCAACAAGGGCGGAGCACAGGAAGAACAACAATCCACTGTGAGATACAATTACAAGGAATGGCACTCTCCCCTGTAGAGATCGAAGGACCGAGGCACAGTCCAACGGATCCCAAGGAAGGCGACTGCAGAGGAGACGAGAAACCCTAAACCAATGGAGGAGGCAGGAGGGAGGGAAAAGAACAGGAGAAGACCCCACACTGAAGGACCAGAGTGAAGGAATGCAGAGAAAGGGAAAAAATGAATCTCGTTGTGAAGAAGAAAGCGAAATGCACCGCTCCACAGGAAGAGAAGCCACCCAGAGAGAGACAGCTGCAGAAGGCAAAGTCTGAGAGGGTCGCACCAACTTGAGCACCCTGGATGAAGACCAGTGCCAACTGAAAGGAGGGGAGAACCCCACCTGGAAAGGTCCTCGCAGAACGGGGAGGATGGGTGGGCGTTAAGGAATCTGCAGCTAGACAACGTCTTTACCAGATACATGTAAATGTAAATGTAAAACAACTTTTGTAAAGCGCATTCTATCGCTCCAAGGAGCATCTTGGCGCTGTAGTCCGTAGCCTAGATAGTGGGCCGGAAAACTACTCACATCATATTACCCGAGTGTCATTTAGAGCCTAGACTAGCAGTTTGCTAACCGTGTCTGGTAGATTAAAAATCCAGGATCTTCAGGGCTTTCCTGAATTCGCTCTCAGTGGGAATTTGCCGCAGGCTTTGTGGGAGTTTATTCCAAGCCTTGGTACCTAGAACGGCCAAGGACTTTCCTCCTTTAGTGGCCAATCTGAATCTGGGGACTGTCAGGAGACACATATCTGATGACCTCAGGTTCTGAGCTGGTATGTACGGCTTGAACCGTGAGAGCAGATATTTAGGCCCTTTTTTGTGTTACGCTCTAAAGGTAATTACCACTATCTTAAAAAGCACTCGCTTATGTATGGGGAGCCAGTGAAGCTGTTTTAGGGCAGCAGAGGCAGAAGACCTCCTAGGAAGATTTCGCACCAGGCGTGCAGCAGCATTTTGGACAACCTGCAGCCTATGCAGGGTAGCTCTATTCACTCCTGCATATATGCTATTGCAGTAATCCAAGCGTGATGAAATTAATGCCACTGCAACTGTCTTCCTTGCTTCCAAAGGGAGAAAGTTAAAGAACTTTCTAAGTCCACGAATGATGTTGAAGCATGATCCTGCCACTGCAACCACTTGCTGTAAGGTAAGTAACTCGTACATCTGGCCTGAGTCAAGCCAGAGTCTGCCTGTCTGCGCCCGTCAGCGCTAAGGAGGCGTGAGAGGCGGGAGAGTTCTGAGCAACTCTTCATTACTGACTCGTACTCCTTAGATTCAGGTATGTCGCGTGACTTTCTGTTATCTTTGCAGGGGCCTCAAGCCCCCTGTAATTGTGCTATACTCCCTCAAAGTTGGCATGGCCCTGTCTGCTGTGCCTATTGTCATACGACGTTAATTCCTGAACCCTCAATGGAGACACCCTCTGACTTTTTATTAGTGCGGGGTGGTTTAATCAATGCACGCTCCTTACCGAAAAATGCCCAGAACATTCATGATCTCATTATTGATTCACGTTTGGATTGGCTTTTGGTCACAGAAACGTGGCTAAAGCCGTGGTGTAATCCTGACCTAGCTTTAGCCCTCCCTCATAACTTCCTTATCCAACGTTTGGATAGACATGGACAACGGGGGGGGGGGCCTTGCAATTATCTATCGTAACGCCTTTAAATGTTCCACTCAAGAACTGACGGATATAAAAGAGGCAGAAGCTTTAGCATTCTCCTTGGAAATTCACGATACATTTGTTTTCTCTGGGGCCCTCATCTATCGTCCCCCGGGCCCCCCTTCGAAGTTCTTGGATACAGTAGGCGATGCGCTGAGTGATTTAACACTCAGATTTTCCAACTTCTCTGTATTGGGTGACCTCAACCTGCATCTTGAGTCCCCAAATGATTCTGGGGTTAGTTGCTTTATGGATATAATCGAAGTGTTAGGCCTCACACTTGTGAATTGGGAACCTACCCACCAGGCGGGACATCTATTAGATTGCATCTGCTCCAATTACTCTAACCTGACAGTTAAATCCCCTCGCCCTCAGGTATGGACAGACCATTTTTTCATTCCTTTTAATATAGTTGGGATTTTGAAACCTACTATAAATCCTTCGAAGTGTAACAACAAACCTAAAATTAAAACTATCCCGGATTGGAAATCACTAGCCAGCAGACCTGACGTCATTGACAAATTAAAAGACAGTATGCCAGTCCTAGTCGATCTTACTTCGACTGACAATCAGACCTTTTGTGACTGGATTATTGGAGCGGGAACTCTGCTAAAGTCATCTAGAAATGAGACCTCTAAACCCAGGAAGATTAAAAAGAGTGCCCCCTGGTTTTCAATAACTTTAAAGCTTGAACTAGGTGAAGTCAAAGCATTGGAACGGAGGTGGCGTCGACATTACGACACCACTGCACGTAACACCTATATAGCAGCAAGACGGAAGTATCATGCAGGAATAAAATCCGCAAAAAAAACACACTATCTACAGGCCGTATCTATGGCAGGCCAGGAACAAAAAGCAATTTTCAAGATTGTCAAGGATTTTATGAATCCTTCAGCTCTATCGCAAGAGATTCCTCCATCGCAGGATCTCTGTAATGCGATATCTGACTACTTTGATAATAAGATCCTGGCTATCACGAAGACCTTTCCATCAGGAGTAACTACGACGATGGATGTTGAAGAGATAGTGGAGACGATAACTTCCCCCTGCTTTGATGACTTCGCTCCAGTATCCTTGGAGGAAACTGCTAAAGCGATTTTGGCCAGCAAATCGGGATCTCCTTTCGATCCCTGTCCTCCTCCGGTGTTGCATCTTTTAATAGAGATGGTTAATCCGATGATCAACAGGATTATCAATTCCTCTCTAACTACGGCAAGTATCCCTAATGATTGGAAACTTGCAGCTGTTAAGCCTCTCCAAAAAAAGGCCCTTGCCGATCCTACTACCCTTTCCAATCTGCGCCCAATTTCCTTGTTACCCATTCTATTCAAACTGACTGAAAAGTTTGTCAATAGTCAACTGACTAACTTCTTGGAGAAGAATAACGTTCTCCACCCCAACCAGTCAGGATTCCGGTCAGAACATTCGACCGAGTCAGCATTACTTTTCACCGTAGAAACATTACGGGCAGCAATGGATCAAGGAAAGAAGGCCGTCCTTATCCTACTTGACCTGTCGGCAGCCTTCGATACGGTTTCACATAACATCTTAGTGGACCGGTTGGCTGCCGCAGGGGTAGGAGGACAGGTCCTGGCATGGTGTAGGAATTTCCTTACCAACAGACGCCAAGTAACAGTGCTTGGCTCATATCAGTCTGAGGCTAAAGACGTCAGCTCAGGGGTCCCTCAGGGCTCTAGTTTGAGCCCTGTCCTTTTTAATCTTTATATGGTACCCCTGATGAAACTGATCGCGTCTTTCAAGATCAGTTCCATTTCATACGCTGACGACACTCAACTCATACTAGTGTTGGATAGGGAGCGGCCAGGTGCCGAAGAAAATCTTAAGGATTGTCTTGCAGCAACCTTTAAATGGATGACGAACAACCATTTAAAGTGCAACGCCGGAAAAACAGAAATTTTACCCATAGGGAATCACAATCTTTTTTCCCCAAAAATTTCCTGGCCAGCAGAAGCCGAAGTACCCCCCAACACAATTGCTTCCGCTCGCAATCTGGGCATCAAATTTGACAATCAACTATCTTTTAAACCCCAGGCTGTAGCAGTAGCAGGCATGTGCTTTCAAATCATAAAAGCACTGAGGAAGTTTTTCGATCTACTTCCATTATCGGCAAGGAAAACAGTCGCAGTGGCCTTAATAAGTTCTAGGCGGGACTATTGGAATGGATTATATGTTGGAGCTAATAAAACTGTTCTCCACAAATTACAAATGGTCCAAAATGCGACAGCCCGCCTTGTACTGCGCCTGCCCCGTAAGTCGTCAGCCTCAGCAGCACTAAACACTCTCCATTGGCTGCCAATAGGTAAAAGGATCTTGTTTAAACTTCTTTTAATTACCTTTAGGGCATTTCACCAACAAGGCCCAACCTATTTACGTAACGGGTTTAAAAGATATCATCCAACGCGTTGTCTGAGATCTGCAAGCCAGAACTTACTTACCCTTCCCCATTTCAAGCTGGCCACAAAAGGTGGTAAATCCCTTTTTGTACTGGGCACTAAGGCCTGGAACAAGCTCCCTCTTTTTTTTGCGGTCATTTTCTCAAGAAGCCCCCTTTAGGAAGGCATTAAAAACTTGGATTTTCTCTCTGCCTGACGCTATATGTAGGACCTTGGTGTAATGTTTGTGTAGAACACAGGTCACTCCTTTCCCTTCCAACTCTTCCACCTGAGTTGTGTGAGCGCCAAGATACTCCTTGGAGTGAAAGCCGCGCGGTAGAAATGTCCCTTACATAGAGACATCTAGCCGCATATTCCTTAACTTAGAATAGCTACCACAGCCATACCCCAAGGAGGAGGTGGGTCTGCGACAGAACAACAGAAAGAGCCCGAGAGCACTGAGCCGGCAACAGGGTGACGGACTTTGGGGAAAGCTGTGGTGGTGCAACCAATCAGCAGATCCAGCAGCTCGGAAGAGCAAAAGACAATGGGAGGCAAAGGAATCAGAAGACGACCAGAAGGGTGCGGGACCACACCTGGGTGAAGACGGGATGGAATAATGGCACTAAGCCATATCTCGGAACGGAAGAGAGAGTTCATAATGAAGGAAAGAAGAACTACTCCCAGAGCCCAATGGTGCGCTAAGTGGGCACCAACCAAGATCTAGAGGACAACATGGAGCGACAATCAGAGCCTATCCGGCGGGCCTACGCAAGGGAGGCCGGACAGGCACGAGCCAGGAAGCGAAGTGCACCAGGCAGGAACTGAGCAACTTCCCAGAAGCACAGGCGTGAAACATAAGACACGCCAACTGTAATACTCAGTCATAAGAAAGCGACAGGGTCGGACAGCAACACACTGAAGCACACAGAGGCGGACCACAACGAGGAACATGCACGTAGCAGACAGCTACAGAGACATGAAAGTGGCGTAGCTAAGAGGAGTACGGGACTGCCCAACAAAGCAACTTTAAGGCCAAGGGGAAGAACGCACCCAAAGGGAGACAGAGATGCAGGGCGCAGCACCCGGGACGACCCTCAGAAGAGGAACTGTCCCGCAGGCACACCAGACACAGATAAGGGTGACACCCAAAGGAAAAAAGACACATCCGAAGGATGTGTCATCCGAGGCACCGAAGGTGCCTATAGGAACCGTGAATAAGAGCACGCAGAGCTGTGGAGAACAACATCAGATCTTCAGAACCACCACCTCTGACCGGGAGGAGAAATGCACCCCCACAGAAGAGAGGGACTGTTCAGTACATGAACGAGACAGACAAGACCCCCAAGAAGAAGAGCATCCAAAAGAGGAGGCTTGCCCCTGGGAGCAGAACCCTGGAAACCCTTGTTGCTGAAACAGCATGAAAAGGCACCGAAGTGTACTATAAAACGTGCAAAAGAAAAACGTCGTCGTGCAGAACGATGACAAACCTGAGTACAAGGCACCCAACTGCTCCCTGAAAAATGGGGATATAGTACCATACCTCGCAGGAGCGATGATAGGCAGAGGAGTATAAAAAGGATAGCCAGTGGTCAGGCACATGCGGGTATATTTAAAAAGGACGAGCCAAGAGACCAACGCAGCTGCGGGCGCTATAGCAGGAACCCGCCTAATGCACCGGTGGCAGGATGGCAGCCTCGGAAGAAGCATGTTGAAACACACTGAAAAGAGTTAGTAACAAGAAAGAAGGGGGGAGAGGCAAGGAAGGATCCGGCGTCGATGGACGTTGGGCTGACACCGAACTTCCTCCGGAGAGGAGTCGATTATCCGGCGTTGAGGCGGCGCCAACTCGGCCTCATCAGGCGCCGGCTCAGCCTCAACCACAACAGGCTCCGGCTCAAAAAAAAAAAAGGAACGGAGCAGGGGAGGCAAGTCTACGGCGCTGGACTTCAGCTTGAGTTGTTGGCAGGTGTCGCAATCCGTCGAGTTGTGGTGTTCGCCCAGATACCACATGCAGATAAGGTGTGGGTCCGTCACGGACATTTGTCCGCGAACAAGAGGCACACGTCTTAAAGCCTGAAGGCATCGCACACTGTTCCAAATGCAAAGGCGTCAAAAGGGGCCTGAAAACAGGCCAGAGGAACCGCTTAATCCGGATTCACGCGGAAAAGAAGGAAACTGACATCAGCGCGCCGAGAGGGACTTATATGACCTCGCTGATGACGTCAGGACGGGGGTCGCGTGGTGCCGTCTCCCGGCGCGCAGAGGTGCTGCTGCTGCAAAAAAAATATCTGAATCCATTCTGACGCCTGGGGATAATTCTAAGTTAAGGAATCTGCAACTAGATGTCTCTATCAGATACTTTGGATTGTCTGAGGAGGAGGTTTATGCAGCAATGCGCTGCTTAACTGTACGTCACGTGTTCATTTGGTTTGGTTAAACTGTGGCTAGAAACTAGTTAGCTTTGTTTTTACCTTTTTGTTCTTTCTTGTACTGCATAGCTATTTGCTGAGGTGAAAACGTATTTTAATGCGTAGGTATATGTACCTATGTTGCTCTTCACCTGATAACGGTTGCACAACACAGGATGTTATTTCTCGTTCACTTAATGTTTTTCTCTTGTGTCTATCTTCGTTTTAGCTTTGCTATCAAAATGCCTTTACTTTAGATTGATTATTATGGATCATGCTGTTATACCTACATGGCTTTGATAAATTGGTAAGGCATGAGTTGTGCACCAACAAAGCATTGGGATACCAGACATATTAAGTTTGCACTTTATGGACTGAACAATTATTGAGTATGCAGGGACTTACACTTCTATCAATGCAGCTGAAAGAAACTATTGTTGTATTTCGAGTGGTAGGATACTGCAATGGTAGTTCTTAATGGCTAGCGTATAATTGGAGTTACTATTAACAAATAAATGCAAGATAGGAGAATGGTTTGGTTCAATTAAATGGTATTTTGATCATTACTGTTTACCCACTGGGTCACAGGTATCTTCTATAATGTGATGGCTGAACTGTCATCAACGCGATGGGGATATTTTATGGAAACTGGTTGTTATGTTTGGATGTTGATCAATGGGATTTAGCTCCTTAATTCCTGCTTACTTTGGCTTGCCCATATGTCCCTAATCGTCATCTCCGTTCTGCTTCTCTGGAAAAATTCATGGTGCCCAGATTTAAACTTGCTAGATGGGTGGCCGTTCCTTTTCCTATCTTGGTCCTACTCTCTGGAATGCTCTCCCTCTTGCCATCCGCAAAGAAACCAGCTATCCCCGTTTCTGCAGTTCCCTGAAGACCTGGTTATTCAATCAGTAACTTCTTCCCATTTTTCAGCTTTCTCTTGCTTCCAGTCCCTGTCCTGGCGCCGGGAAACCCTTTTTGGGTAGCTGTTGCGCCTATCAAATTCATTTAATAAATAAATGTTCACATGCATCACACCAGATTGAATGCCATTATTGTGCAGGACCGGTGTACTTTTGGGTCGCTTTTCTTGTGCTTTATTTAATCGCTATTGAGGACTTTGGTAAGTATGAGCCTACTTTCTTTCTTCTTGCTTTATGTTACCCATCTTGGGATCTTATGCTATTGTGACTTTTCAATTGTCTATTTGGTCTCTAAAATACTTTCCTGGCTTAATTTAGCAAATTCCAGTAGTGTAAAAGCTTACTTTATATAAGTGAAACACAAAATGGTGGTTAACAGTTATTTTTTCATGCTGAATACTTACCTCACAGAAGATAATGTACCAAATAGAGTACAAATTAACTTTCCTCTCTGCTGCTACTCTACTTTTGTGACTTTGAATTTTTGCGTCTTACCTTCTTTTCTTTTGCCCTGAAGAAGGGGAGACAGGATTTCGCAAAACACGTGTTGGCTACTGGCTAGTTCTGTGCTACAAAATTGTCTTGGCTTTTTTGAGCCTTTAACTGTGATAATTTGTAGGCCAATCTAAGGCCTCTGTATTGATTATTTATGTTAGTAATTTGATGTTTGACCTAATGTAACTCAACGGATTATTTTGTGTGAGAAACTAAATATGGGAATATCAGATAAACAATTTACCTTAGTGGTTCATGTATTTTACATACTACTAATTGGACTCCCCACTTATCCCCAATTGTGTTCATTTTGAAGTTTTTTGGGAAGGAACTCATAAGTCATGTGAAAGTGGTTAAGATATTTCATAAGGTCTGACCCCCGCCACAATCTTACTCAATGTGAAATCCAAGTACTTGACACGTCTAATTAACTCAGACTGTTGAATAGCTACTAATATATTTCTGGAAGCAAAGCAATGATTGGCCTGAAACTGGGCATCCCCTGTGATCCCAACTGTGAAGGAATGGGAGGGTAAGATTTGGTCCCTATTTGCGACGCAGAAGCCTACACGGGAATCCCATGATATGGGGAGCATGTATGTCCATACATGGTGTCCTTGGACTGAATACTTGTAGGGGATAGTTCAGACACTCAGATTATCTAGCTAATATGTGGATCGGCTGAAGTGATGTTATGGTATATTTTGTCAGCATGTCATAACAAAAGTTTATGTGCTTTTCTAAATGAGATTGAATATAATACTCTGCAACAAACCATCAGGGGGATAATCGTGGGGAAGGGGAGGGGATTAATTTTATATTATGTAATGAGCAACAATGTTATTAGATGTTAATGTCTATAGAAACGAATAAAATCTCGCTGAAAGAAATAATCAACTTTCAGGAAACATTGTGCAGTTATTTCTGACAGATATCAGAACCAGCAAGTCAAACATCCCCATTTACGTAGGGCCTAATGCTGTTGTGTCCCTCTAATTCCAAGTGCTCTCCTTTGCAGCAAAGTTTTTCAGAAAGACAAAGTGGTCCTATTTTAATCTGCCTCAATAATGTAAAGTTATCTCCCTGGTTCCTCCATGGCCACCTTTGGAACGTCATAGCTTAGCATTGTCTTTGACTGCACATTCGATCCCGGACTCTAGATACAAAGAATGCTTACTATCAACGGCTGGGTTAGCAAGCCATTTTAATTAGAAGACACAAATACATCTAAATTTGGTGTAAACATTATCCTAGGGTGGCTCTTCCCATAAGGAATGTCTTTCACAAAACTGTAAGAAGGAGAAGAATGCCCGATGGTCACTTGTGAACTGGTTACATCTAACTAGCTTTAGTAATCTGTTTCTGACATGAGACAATATGCAAATTGATTGAATATGCGAATTGATTCCATGATGGACCTTATCCTCACTAATAATTTCTTCATGTTCGACCGCAAATGGTACCAACAGAAAAGAGGGGTGGCCATGGGTTCTAAATTCTCCCCCTCCTTTGCTAACCTCTTCATGGGAGCTCTGGAGGCTGACCTTATCTGGGGAACCAAAGGATCACAATATATCGACTCCATTATCTTCTGGGGTCGTTATATTGATGATTGCATATTACTTTGGTCTGGTTCTGAAGAATTACTACAAAACTTTTTTGATTACCTCAACAGTAATACTTGGGAGATCAGGTTCACGATGCAACACAGCAAGAGTAGCATAGAATTTCTAGATTTAGAATTTTATGTCAAAGACAATGCACTACACAGCAGATTCTATAGGAAACCGACCTCTTGCAATGGTATTCTGCATGCATCAAGCTCACATCCACTACATCAAATATGTTCTATCCCTTATGGTGAATTTCTCCGAGCAAGACGGAATTGTAGTGAACAAACAGAATTCAACAATTGCATCTTGAACATGAGTGATAGGTTCTCAAGAAGAGGGTATTCTGAGGTAACCATAAATAGAGCAAGAAAGAGAATAAGGAAAACTAAGAGACCAGACAGTCTCAAGAAACGAACTGAGCCTGAGTCCTCTAAAAACATTGTGAGACTTATAACAGATTACAGCGCATTACATAACACTGTGAGAAAAAGTTTTAACAAACACTGGAATCTTTTAAAAACAGACTCCACAGTGAAAGAATGGATTCCAGATACGCCAGCAATCACTTACAGGAAAGGACAAACATTAAGAAAAAGACTTAGTCCCACTGTCCCCCGCAACACCACTGTCAATAACTGGATGACAAGACACAGCACCGGTTTTTTTAGGTGCGGATTTTGCTCTATGTGCAGGTGGGGGAAACATGGGACTAAAACATTTACAGGATTTGACAAGGAAACCTATAACATCAAGCAGAACATTACCTGTGTGACCAAATTTGTTGTCTACATCATAGAATGCCAATGTGGCAAAAATTATGTGGGTAGCACCATTAGGGCTCTCAAAGATAGGATGGCAGAACACATGAGGGCTATACAAAAAAGAGACCCCAAATATCCAGTGGCACTGTATGTTGCAGAATGCCAGCCTATGGAGGACGATGTTAAAGTTCGCTTCTTTGGCATTGATGTTATTCCACTAAATATCAGAGGTGGAAATCGCGAACTTACACTGAGGCGAAAGGAAGCAATGTGGATAATGCATTTACATTGCATTGAACATGGGCTCAATTATGACCCGGAGTTACAATTCTTCCTAGGGGACTGATTGACCTAGTTACATGTTATCAGGGGTTGCCTTGGGCGTGTAAGTGTTCATTGTTCGATACAAGATAGGTATAACCTTAGACTTCATTGGTGACCGTGTATCACAATCATCTTTCTCCAAATAAGTCCAAGTTACTAACGGTTATAATATATCCGAATTACATTGTTCTTAATAATACTGTACAATCTTGCCTATGTCTGTTTTCCATAACCTTACTCTGTATATAGAAATAGATGTAATTCACCACGTGATGACATATACTTCCTGAAGTTCAACAATGTACAGGAATAATTCTCTGCAATATTGTATTCGAGTCACGAAGTCACTTGGAGGTGGGTGCTCTTCGTGTCCTCTATGACACATTTGGTGCGACTGAATACTGTTAACTTGCTCGCGATTCACTGACTAGTTGGATTTCCAGCCTTAATGGTTTTGTTGCTGATGATCTAAATTTACTTTCCGCATGACAGCAAGTCTCATGAGATGAGGATAGATTTAGTTCCTTAACAACCTCTCACCTAAAACACTATGGAACATTCTATTGCCAGCACCCACGGGACTCGATACGAGGTGCCGCAAGAATGTATTAATGGCAGATATCCGGCATTGCCATTTACGTTCTAGGGTTTCAGCGAACGAGGGTATTTAATCCCAGTCTCCTTCCTGTCACGTGTCCGTATTTGGAACACGGCGACCGGGAACCAAAGGAGGAGGGATACTGTGTTCACGGTGAGTTCACTTACGATGTGAGACAGGAAAAGTTTCCTGATCTGTAACATTAATGGTAACACTCACAGGGACCGCTAATAATGTCGATTCACTTTCGGCTTTGCCCCTGCAGACACTTCCGGATTTACGACATACCCGCGTGAACCGGAGCCTGTAGGTGTATCCCCTCCCGGTTAGAGGCTTGATGAGCACACTCATTAAGGTATTTGGATCTACATTATAACTCTAGAGATTGTTGACCAACCGTCTGTTCTCACCAGACTTCAGGACTTATAAGTTTGAGGCACTTGCATTTTTTTCTTCCTAGCACGGCCGATCGAACATTCTCAGCACGTTTGCTCATGAACTCAGATTCTCGTTGGGAAACCACTACTAGAAGATTTAATTAACCCCACTTCGTTTGTCACTCATATTTACGGTGAGTGGTGATTTTAAGATGATATAACGCCAGGTACAAAACAAGGCGTTAATTAAAGAGAAACGATGAACAGAGGTTCCTTCTGACACACACATGCCCTTTTTTTATATTCTGTACAGGAAGGTACAACCACACCTGGAACCTCCCTAGACGCTAAAAGCGTTTTTTCTCCTTTCCTATGATACACGTACCCGGCTGGGACGTGTAGGACTACCAAGTTCATACGGCGAGAGGTTACTTTTCTTGTGTATGTCTGCATACAGTATGCTAGACATCTAGTCAGTAGTCTAATGATATCTGTGGATCTACAGATACACGGTGACTAGGGGTAAACACCAACAGATGTTTTCCCTGGTTCATCTTCTCCCATCTTTCCCTCCCTCCCAAATAACCCCCGCCCCCTTAATTTATCTTCCCTACTGCAGCTAATAGACTGTGTAAACACATCACTTCAGACCTATAGGATTTTAGATCGTGTCATAAAGTATGAGAGTTTCTTAGCGTGCAAATAATTTCTTTCACAGTGATTGCTGAGATTGGGCATGCATGCGTTCACTTCACACAACAGACGTGAGAGTGACTTCGAATGATGCATGTCACGCCGCCGTACTAGGCCCTTTTGTGGTGGTCCTTTTTTCCAATTTTAGTGAAGCTGTTTCTCTGTCAGAATATAAAACTCTCCAACATCCCACAGTTTTATTCCTGACCAATGTGTTTTATATGGAGAATGTGATATTTTGATATTAGCTTATGTTCACCACTAAAATCATATGTTCTCCATACCGCCACTATCTTCACGGTTGATGGAATCTTCCAACCACGGTTCGTGGGATCTTTCTGTTTTGACACCTTGATCACTGGTCATACCCACTACTGTACCTAGTGCATGTAAATGTAAAATCGTATGTACATGCACTGAATATGACCAAGTGTTCCATATCTGTACTTTTGTGCTTCTTTCCCAGCCCTGAGGAGTCGCAGTGATTTTGTTCCATCGCGACGAAACACGTGTCGGCTGGTTGTGGAACCAATAAACCTACATCCATTACCTAAAAAACCGAACAGGATTGCAATTGTCTTGAATTTTGGTTCTATGCATAGAATGTTGTAAACTTCTTAACCACTGTTGAAATACCGCGATTGTTGTGTGCGAGGGCATTGCTGTTCTACATTGTCCCGTAGGTTAGGTGACTGACCTACTTTAGAGCGGTTAAGGGGTCTTATCCGCTCGCCTCTCCGCACCACGCCTTAACTTAGCAATCAGTACACATTAACGTTCACACTAGGCAGTGCGCCCAACCTTTTCTGAAACACTAAAAACCCCATTTGTTGTATTCACTTCTTTTAATAAGACTTTGATATGGTGTGTGCGAAAGAGCAAGGATGCCTTGAAAGTGCGCAGGATTGGAGGACGTAACCGTGTTCATCATCCAGCAGATGCTCAATTGTACAGAAGAAATGTGAAGGATGTGTTTGCATCAAACATGTAAGGCCGCACTAAGTATGCAATAAACAAGTTATGCAGAAACTGGAGCAGGCTCAAGATGTCTGTTGGCGCTCAGATTCCAAGCCCTGTGTGCTATTCTGGGGAACCCATACTGGGAACAATCAAAGTTTGGCTATGAGGATTTTAATGGTTCTATTCTTTCATGTAAACATATGACACTCAGATTTGCAGTCTTAACTTTTCTCCAGCTACTCATCAATGATAAAGCATTTACCATGGTTCATGGAACTAAATAACGCACATCTCTTACAGGATGCTTATTAGGGCAACACTTTGAACATTACTGAAAATATGCTGTGAAAATGTCAGTTCTCTTTAGACTACCGTCATTTATTAGCATGGCAGACAAACAGTGAGATCATTTCCCTGCACCCAGTCAACCAGTTTTCTTTCTTCAAATCAACAATCAAGAATAAAACAAATGATTCACCAAACTAACCTTGAACACTGACAGAAAATATGAATTGATGCGAGTTGTACGGAAATGAATGTAATGTTTTAGATGGCTTATTCAGTTCCTCTTCAAAATTCCCTTCTGATAGCATTATTATTTTTTGTTGTTGTAAATCAGCCTTGAAATGTTTGAGTTCATTCATTCAAAATATTATATTCGGCTTCAATAAAGCCATAAACGTACAATGAGCATTAAAAGAAAACCAACACAGGCAATCAATAAAACATAATACAATATATAATTATACAATTCATCCTGAACATTAAACATCAACAATTTACTGTAGTGGCGCTTCACGCTGGCTCATGGCACATCTCGACAATACAGTACCAGTGACTGAAGTAGCAACCAGTTCAAAGTCAAATAAAGATGGTAATTTATATGTTAATTATTACCTCAAGCTAAGAGATATATGAATATGAATATGAATATATATATATATATATATATATATATATATACATACACACACACACACATACATGTACAGCTAAAAATAAAAAAATTAAATGCACCTGATAAAAAAAGAAGAAATACCTATCCCCCAATAAAACATTTTCTGATCTCCTAACCTGGACAACAAAGCTGGCTATGGAGTAACATAGCTCCTGAATGTAATTGCTAAAGGTATGCCAATGCTGGTCTGCAATGCACAAAGTGTAAGTGTTTAATTACAGGAATAGTCGTCTCTTCTAGTTATAGTATAAAAGCTACAAAAGAAACAAATTTAGAGAGCTTTGTTACGAGAAATTATTACAGGGACATGGCGGAAGAGACCACCCCGTTTCATCCGAATCAATGAAGGCAAATAAAAGTTGTACAATATTCAGATGGAACCTTGTTAATAAAAACCAGTGATCTGAATTGGTAGCCATTGGAAAATAAGGTTTGATACCTGACTGGATGAGTAAAAGGGTATGGGCGGATACGCAGTATGAGTAAAAGGGTATAGGCAGATAAGCTGGCTTTTTAGGTTTCGCTGGAGGGCGGAGCTCTTAGCTCCGCCTCCAGAGAAATCTCTTGATTTCCAGTAAGGAGAATGGAATACGCCCCCCTGTCCCATTGGCTAGCTCCATAAATGGAGGCTAGCCATTGGAACAGAGATCTGTCCGTCAAGGCCGGACCAGATTCGGGGGCGTTCCCGCGATTTTTTCCCTGGGCGTTCCCTCTGTGTAGTCATGCAGCGGTGGGCGGAGTTTCGTTTTTTTTTTAATGGGTTTGTGCCCGTTCCCACCCCCTCCCGCTGTCCGTGTCCCCCTCGCCCACCCGGCATCTGGACCGTTTTGTGGCGGACTTGTGGGCCGATCGAGTGCCCACCTCGATTGATGGTTATCTTTAAAGAGCCGGTGCCCACCCGGCATTTGCCCGTAAAAATCAGCCCCCGCCTGCCTACCTAAGGAGAAGGGCCGCTGCGCTGCCCGCAGCGACCCGGAAGTGGTTGGCCGGCCGGCCGGCCAATCCCAGCGCGGCCGGCCGGAAGTGCCCGCCCCCGCAGCCCGGGGGGAAGAAAGAAGAAGAATGGCGGCCGGTTTGCAGGGCTCCCGTGATGCGAGGGAGCCCTGCTGCATCTAGGAGAGCCCAGGAGGAGAGGAACCCCGCCCGCGGCCCCAAAGCGACCGCCGGAGGAGTGCTGCAGGGAGCAATGCTCCCGTGTGAGGAGGAGAGCCCCGCCCGCCAGAAGACAGTCGGTGAGTGCGGGTGCTTTCAAAGAGCATTCTTGCCGTGTGGATAGCTGTTGTGGAACAAACACATTTTAAAGTGGGTTAATGTCCTTGCTATGAGTGAGTAGCTAACCGAGCTAACTTCTCCATTCTGTACAGAGAGCCAGCGATGTGAACTCGTCTCCGTGGATGGGTACGAAGGTTTTTTTTTAGATCTGTGCAGAATACAAATTCTACATTGTATTTGGAGGGGGGGAGGAGGGGGGCTTGCCCGGTGTTGGGTTTTACACATATTTGCAACACGAAATAGCTAGCTACAGGGTGGACAAATCGAGTGCGTGTTCCTTTTCTGGATTTTGGTGGTGAGGGCAAGGTTTAAGCGGTTTATCAAACGTTGCCACTGGTGGGGGCACACAACATTTCTGGGAGCAGTGGCCTGGGGGCGGTTGAGTGTATAAAATACAAAGAGTGTGTCTGTGCCATGTCAGGTCAGCGTGTCCTCCTCGAACACGAATCTAAACAAGCACAACTCGTGTACAGTTGCAAACCCACACACGTCTGAATCACCACTTCGTCTCTGGGGGTGTCCCCGAAAATGTGATTTATTAATCGCTTCATTTTAAATCTATGCCTGTCTCGACTCTCCGACGTTGGCAGAAATCAAACAGACAGGTCGAAACCCCGCTTTTACCTTTCACTTCCAACAGCTACTTACTTTGCTTTCGAGTGGTAAACCACACCCTCCGCCAAGAGAAGTTGTGGTTTGTTTTTTAAATCTATGCCTGTCTCGACTCTCCGACGTTGGCAGAAATCAAACAGACAGGTCGAAACCCCGCTTTTACCTTTCACTTCCAACAGCTACTTACTTTGCTTTCGAGTGGTAAACCACACCCTCCGCCAAGAGAAGTTGTGGTTTGTTTGGTGGTCTTAACACGCATGCATGTCTTTCTTCCATTACAGTACTTCATTTGCCCATCCCTACCTGCATAGGCGCCACGCAGAACAGGCTTGATGTGTGCAAATGCACATAGTTTGACAGTAAGTGCCTGACAAGCGCCGTCATGAATTTAGAACTATATTCAAAGTGTATTTTGCGCATTTGTTTATTTTCACTCCGTAGTCATATGTTGCTAGTGATATCTGTCTATATATCTATGAAAGCAAAAGGATTCTTCAAGTGTCTTCAAGTATCCAAAATGCAAGGCCTGCAAATATGGTTTAAATCAACAAAAAATTGATACTCTACTGGGGGAACATAAAAACATCAAGGAAAGGATAACACGTGAAACCACCCACGTTGTATATGCCCTTAAAAGCGAATGTGGAAAAGAATATAGAGGAAGCACAGAAAACAAACTGAAGCTTAGCATACTTCAACATTTAAGGGCAATCAAAAATAAAGACTATGCATATGCTATCGCAAAACATATTTGGAATACACATGAAGGTGTCTATGACAATCTTAGATTCTGTAGAACACATTCCCTTTAACATCAGAGGAGGTGATCGGAATCGTCTGTTGAGACGGGCAGAATCGAAATGGATCATTTTGAAGGGAACGGAGATGCCGTGGGGACTCAATGCAGATGCTGAACTGCATAACTTTCTTTAATTGGAAATAACTGAATCACAAGAGAACTTGATTTGCAACAAAAACCATTTTGTTTAATTAATTTTTTGTTGAAAACATTTTTGTTTGAAAGTTAAATTCCTTAATGTTGTGTCTCATAGCACTAGTGGCACTTTTGGTAGAAGAATGTTTATGCATCACAGATGTTTTTCTGACTATCTCTGCATTTGATATATCATTCAAAGCTAATGATTGCACTTAATGACAAAAGTCAAACTAATCTAGAAGCTCCAAATGAAACTCCAGCTAGAACCTGAATTTGATAAGCCATGTAATATGGACAATATTTACACCGAATCAGGTACTTCACCATGATTTGGAAAAGCTTATCATTCTGATATATTTATATACATACCTTTTTATAACAAGCATTTACAATGCAACGGTTTCGCCTTTGGAAAAGTTTGAGCTATTGGCATTGTAAATGACAAAATTTGTATTTATGTGTTGGTTTTGAAAACAGATAAATAAATGGCATTGTCATTTACATTGCTAATAGCTCTAACTTTTCCAAAGGCGAAACCGTTGCATTGTAAATGCTTGTTAATGTATCCAACTCCCTGGTGACTAAATTGAGGAAATTCACTTTCAGTTCCCTTATACTCATACCACCAA
Organism: Lissotriton helveticus; assembly: GCF_964261635.1. Taxonomy (NCBI): domain Eukaryota; kingdom Metazoa; phylum Chordata; class Amphibia; order Caudata; family Salamandridae; genus Lissotriton; species Lissotriton helveticus. The sequence continues at coordinate 148,788,847 of NC_136071.1, forward strand.
TATATTCAGGATCTAAGCAAAAATGACTCTTGCCATCTTATAAAACATTTTCTTAATATAATTTAGCAAGGTTATTTTACCCACCCCACCTAGGGCCAGATAATCTTTCTATTCAAAGAAGCTGCTGGCTTACTCCATGCTGTTCATCAAAAGAGAAAGGGTGCAAGATGGATTCTAACCTCAATAAAAGGGATGCCTAGTTCGTCATGGCAAATAAAATTATCGCAGCTGTGGGGGCGGGGACTGCCAGCCTCCACCCCAAGCATTTTTTACTTGCTGAAGATTCTTCACATCAGCCCATCCCCGTCACAAATTTCCAATTGTATAGGTAAGGTTTCAGATTAAACGGTTTTGAACCTAACTTTGTAGTAAATCTAAAATCAGCTTCAATGTTTCTTTCAAATGACATACTCCTTGCCTCCAATTATTGTGACACCTAAATAAGAGGACCAAATAAGAGAAGGCATCAGTAGTAACCACCTTTTTTCCTTTAAGGAAGTGCAAAGCGGTCTACTTGGCACCACCTGCGACCACTCTAAAGCACTTTCCTTGATTCAGCCCCAAGTCCTCCGTCAACGGTAAAAAGTGACCAAGTAATGACTGAAGGGCATTGCCCGTACAGGCCATTAAGATTGCATCATCTGCATATAGCAAAATCAGCAGAGGTCGAGAACCAGCTTGCGGCAAGTTACATGCCTTATCCACCATATATTCCCAATTATTATTAATATACTAAGAAAATAAGAACCGAGCTAAGATGCAGTCGGGTCTCACCCGTTTTCCACATTAAATAACTCCCACTTACTTCCACATCTTACACGTGCTGTGGTCTCCATGTAGGGTTGCCTTATAAACAGTATAATAGTCATCTCAACACCCATGTTCATCAGGAGGGCCCATCATTTTCTGCAGTTGACACTATAAAGAGTGCATGACAAATCCATGAATGCCATGTACAGTGCGCCCTTTCTTGAGTTTACTTACTAATTAAAATATGCTAATTCAATCATTGCTCTATAGGGCCAATTCCTTTCGGAAACCATACCGGGTGTCATATAAAATGTTATTCTCTTCAGCCCAAGTCTCTAACCTTGTTAGTAAGATTCTAAGGATCACCTTTTAAAGGTGGAGTCCAGCAGAGAAATTGGACTGTAACAGTCTGGATCCAACTTGTTGCCCTTTTTGAAAATGGGGCTATCACGAACTGGTGCAATACTTTGCCGTGGCTTTTAAAAGATTTATGACCAATGGTGCCAAAAACTCAAACATACCCAAGGGTAAGTCATCTGCCCCTGGAGCTTTCCTTTTCATGCTTTCTTTAATGGCGCTTTTGACCTTGTCTAAACTCGACCCTAATGGAACCGCACATAATGCCAAATTACTGGCCAGGCCCATATGCATATTGGAACACTCAGCCTTGTACTTCGCAGCATTTACAGTTGAAAAATGCTTTACCCATTCGACGGGTGGAATAACTGTTCCCACTGCCAGACTTTCTGACTCCCATAAATATGTCACATGGGGTGTGACCAAGATGTCAGACAAGTGAGACGTGTCTTCCAGTCTCTCCGGCCCCTCCCCTACTATAGCTTCATAAAGAGCCCTTCCTGACATTTTTTTCTTGCCTCCCTCGACCTCCGGGACCGACGATCACCCGGGTCTATCCGATTCCAATTCCGTAGACCGACCGCTGAGCCCAATGCAGGGGAGGAGAGGCTGGTGGAGCGCACAGTGGTGCCTGGTAGTGCTATATTGGCTGCCTGTGGTGGCTGATAAGAGGGTGGCTCAGCGACTGCCCGTAAGGTCTTCCGTGATGTGCAACAGAAGCTGCTCCAGGAAACAGCCCCTACTGTGAGTGCCTGGCAGCCAGCCACTACCGCAGCATTGTTTGTGTTGGTGCACTGGTGCTGTGGGGGCAGTTGTAGCCGGACGGGCCCGGAGGCTCAGTGGGCCTGGACACTGCTTTCCAGTCTGGGCGAGGGCTGTTGCCCATTTGAGTTCCCTGTAGGAGAGAGGATCTGCTTACTATGGTTACCCCCACTTTTTGCTGGTGTGCCACCGCTTTTTGACTTTAGTCTGGTTGGGGCCCTGAAACCCAGGACCCCAGCCTAGATGCTTCCTCTCTAAATTGATTGCATGTACTTTAGGTACACTCCAGATTGGTTACAGGGTTACCCTTGTGTGACCCTAGTATATGGTACCTTAGGTACTAAGGCATAGGTACCCCAGAGGCCTACCAGGGGCTGAAGCATGTATTATGCCACCCCTGGTAAGCCTTCCAAAATGGCACCACTGGTCTGCATCTGTAGCCTGGGTAAGGTGGTGCATGCACCCCTTACTAAGATATAGGGTACCTATATCTACCTTTATTCACTGACACATATAAACCTATAAGTCACTCATATGGCAGGCCTTATCAATCCTGAAGGCAGAGTGCTTGGATTTGTGTGAGAGGGTGTCCATGCATGAGCAGGACCCCTCTGCAGCTTTCGGAATCTATTCTCTGAGGCAGTTCTGTGATGCAGCCAGACCATATACTCTTAAGTTCATTATAACCTCGCTGTAAATGCTAACTTTGTAATGGCTGCATGGAAACATGTCGTTTTTGGTGTCAAACACTTTAGAATCCTACACTCCACGAGTGTTCCGTGGGCCCGCTTCTAGGCTTGTCCGGATACCGACACTGCAGCACTCTATATCCTTCGTGGGACAGCTCGAATCCAGCTCCTGGTCGTCGTCGACTCCTCCTGGTCCTCGGGGCTGAAGAGTCAAGCTTCACCTTCCTCACCTGAAATTACCAGACATATGTGGGCATTTGCTCGTCACTGGCTAGTGACCCAGACACTTTCCCCTCTGCTTTCAGGTTCTTCAGATCTCCGATGCACCCTTGGATCCACCCAGACACTTTCGACTTGGTCGCCAGCAGCACTTTGCAGCAGCTCGCCATTGATAACGACGACGAAACCCAACATCAAAAGACACCTATGCACCTGACTTCCTTAGGTGAGGTAACTCGAGTACTCTGGTGCTTCCGTGGGTATTGACTCTAGAATTGCCTAGTTCTAAAGGGGTTTTCTCCACCTCCTCTTCCAAATGTCCTTAATTTTCCAACCGCGACTTTCCCCATATAAGTTAATGGTGATTTGCGGCTGTGTTTAAACACTGCACGCATCCCCCGTGTGTCCCCTGTGTCACTACCTTGGGCGGTTCCTGGTGGCCCCAGCAGTTCTAAAGGCTCTAGGCCTTGTAGCTATGTCAGTCGTGGTTCTTATACCACCTTCTTAATATATGGTTTGGTACGCCCCTAGGGCTCAACGTATATTGTGCTAATTTACTGTATGTACTTTTGCCAATAGCCTCCTAAAGAGACTCGAGGGATGCTTTTAGAATAAGTACATATATTTTATATATATATATACCTGGTGTGGTTCTCTTTTCATTTGGTCATTTATGAGATTATAGACTGGTAAAACAAGCTGCTTTACATTCCTCCAAGACTTAGCCTGAAGGCTGCTCTCCACAGCTACCACTAGGCTAGCTTTCTATATAGGTTGTCTTTAAACCTACCATCAATAAGGGTCGTTTGGACTGGTGCAAGGTGCCCACTAGAATAGTGGACAGCATATGCCAGGCCAACTTCTCACATTCCCCTCCTCACTTCCTCCTGGACAAACAATGCGGAGAGCCCCTGTGGGCTAGAGGGGGAAGTGTGGTTCACAAAGGTTTGGGCAACGGCGTTTCTGTGTTGCTTGGCCATGTGGCAGGACCAAGCGGTGTGTAAGCCAGATGGCCTGACCCAGACATCCCCCATGTCTGTCAGCATGGAATCCAGAAGGCTACTGCCCCACAACTGCAGCCATATGAACCTGAGTGGGGGTCCCTGCATTCAGAAGCAGACTCAGAGCAACTAACTGTGCAACAATTGCCCCTCTATATACAGTGACTTCTGCAGGGAATTTTGGAGCTAGCTAACGTGTTGGGGGTCCCGCTTTCCTTTGCACCTCAAGATGCTTATGGGACGTTCGCCTTCGGTGCTTGTGGGCCCTCCCCAACCCCCACCAGCTCTTCATAGATCCCCATTGCCCATATAGATGTAGGCCATACTTGTGGATCTTGCCTGCTGACCAGGAGATCTGCTTGACCTCACGCCTTGGACTGACTTCTGGCTCTAGTGTCCAGGCCCCCCCACCCCACGCCTGATGACTGCTCATCCCTCCGAGCACCGGTTTCCATCCTCAGAAGGTTTGAATGACTGACGCCAGCAGCCCCCTACAGTGCCAACAACATTTCCTACAGGAATCTGCGGTCCTCGGCAGCGACCTTGCGTCTGTTGGCCATCTGAAGGTACGTTGACACTTTGAGTGCCCCTCCAACTTCACAACTATGGCTGACAGACTGTACGGGGGCTCCCCCATGTTATGTTAAATTAATTTTGTATAGCGCACAGCTACCCAAAAAGGGTTTCCCAGCGCTGAACCGGACAGAGAGCATAAGAAAACAAGACTGCAGAAGGAAGCAAACTATTGGTTAAATAACCAAGTTTTTAAAAGTTTCCGAAAATTCATGTAAGAAGTTTCATTACGAAGTGCGATAGGAAGAGAGTTCCACATGGATGGCCCAAGGCCAGCAAATGAGCAACCTCCCATTCTGGAAAGTTTAATCCTTGGCACCAGGAATTTTCCCTGAGTGGTCGAACGTAATAGACTGGACGGTTGGTACGGTTGAACTAAGGTTTGCAAGTATTTAGGAGCAGAGCCAGCCTTGATTTTATACATGTAGCTCAGGGCTTTAAGCCATAAGGACTCTGCACAGGGTTGTCCCTGCCCTTGATGGCCCTTCATCTGCCCGCCTTCTGTGTGCATCCTTGTTCCCAGGGGAAGACTGCGATTCGCTGCTCTGCTTCTGGGCCCCTGCTGACGAGTTGGTGGGTATTTTCCTGATTGCTACATTTGTCAGGGTCAGTTCTTCACCATGTCCTCGGCTAGGATGAAGAAAGATCGCTCCCTTAAGGATATGCTCACAAGGCCACAGGGAGTAATATGGGGGACAAGACACATATGCTTGATAAAAATCCTCAAGCCAAGTTGGATGACCCAGATGGCCCATGTCAAAATCATTTCTAAAAGCTTTTTTTTGCCTTACTTTGGGACGAATTACAAGCAGTTAAAAAAGAACACTCAGCTGATCTTCGTGAAGTTTGCAGGGACCTGGAGGAGGTTGGATACAGGGTGTCTGCCCTAGAAAAATGAGACTCCTCCCATGATGAAGTAGTAGAAGGGCTCCAGCCAGAAGTTCTCCGGTTGAAGGACCAAAACCTTGATCTCCTGGTCCATGCCGAAGATTTAGAAAATCGCTCTAGGCAACAAAGACACACTAAAGTGGTCCCTACTCTGGCCGAAGGATCTGATCTAAGAGAATATGTTGAGGCCCTGTTTCGGCTCGTCTTGGGCACCCCACACAAAACTGAAATCAAAATGGACCGAGTTCAAAGCATGGGCCTACCCAGACCAGAAAAAGCACCGCCTGCGGATATTTTAAGTCTGTATGCATGATTGTCAATTGAAAGAGACTATCCTCCGTAAGGCACGAAAGGCCCATCAGTTCAGTTTCGAGGATACGCACAAGTGCTATATCAAGATCTGCAGCTATAACTATCCAGAAACGCAGGGAATTCTGCCCTGTCACTGCCCATCTTAGAGAGGCCGACATATCATCCTCATGGGGACACCCTTTCCGGATCATTTTTTGCTGTGAGGGTAAATTGTATCAACATAGATCTCTAACTGAAGCCTGCAGTGTTCTTGGGATCACCGATTCCCCGGAGGACCCCCATCGCACCACCTCTCCACAGCGCCCAACTCGTAAATGTTCCCACTGGTGGTGAGCTGGACACTCCACTGCAACTACGAAATCAGACCCTGTCACTATAGCTCAAGAAAGGCAGTTGGTCCTGAAGAAACTAACCAAGGGCACTGACAAGTTCCGACACGACCTGAACTATTTCTACATCATCTTTTATACCACGATCATGCCTGGCAGAAGTGGATCTTGCTGGCGGGAATGGAGGGTGGGTGGGGGGGGGGGGCTATTGAGCACTTCGACCTGAGCAATAACTTTCCTTGGGGGATCATCTGTTGCTGCGGCCATGGTTGTTTCTCCCCGTCCTTATCTGGCTCACGTTCCCGTCTATGCGCCCTACCTTGATGGACTTTTTCGATTGTTCAACATATATTTACTACGTTCTTGTCTGATGGTTTTCTTTGTTGGGGTTTTCCTTTTTCTTTTGCTCCTCTAGGCTCCTCCAGGCTAGGGTCTCTGGGCCCTAGCCTGGGTGACCATGGGACTCTCCTTTACTTTGAAGGGCTCACTGTGTTGAGCTCTCCTCTCGGGAGACATCCGCTTTCACAGCCTTTGCTCCCATCTCACATTCCAGCCCTTTAAGATAACTAGCTTCAATGTGCGGGGTCTTAACAATCCCAAACGGTCTGCTGTGCTTTCATTACTGGAACAGTCCGGCAGCGATGTTGGCCTTTCAAAGGAGACACACCTACTCTCAAAAGATACACCCAGAATGCACTCCCGGTGGTTCCCATGCTAGATCTGGTCCTTGGGCCTCTCCAAGATCGGAGGGTTAGCCATTCTCTTCTCCCATGGATTTAAAGGGGAGGTTCTAGACATGGTGGCCGAAGTCAAGAGGTGTCTTCTTGCAGTTAACATAAAATAAGCACGCTCTCAAAGTGAAGTATGCTTATCAAGTTGATTGAGAAAAGGAAACAAAGTTTATCAAAAAACAGATTACCTGAGGTGTCCCCCTGACATTCATCTCTTAACTATCCAGGACCCACGCGGTGAGCTGACCAAATGGCCTCCATCCAAGCATGCTTACAACTGATGTGCTATACTGAGAAACTGAGTACATGTGAACCGTTACCCTGGAACAGACAAACCAGATGTGTGTGGTCTGGTGTGACATTCACTCTCAACGTATCTTTGTTGGTATTTCCAAATACACTTCTGAGCAATATGACATGCCAACACCCGAAACCTTTGATCCCATGGATGTGCATGTTGTATACTAGAAAAACACTGACTATGTCCAAAGTCTGCCTGAGTTACCCATAGCACATGTTACAGTCATTTATTGCCCTGAAAAGACATGGTGGCTGACATAGCTGGTGAAGGAGGCCATCTGGACCATCGCTAAAAGCACTTATGTTGGGACGAAAAACTAGAGTTTTCCATTGTACGGGTGCCAGCTGGAGGACCACTGTGCCAGCATCCAAGCCAACCACCTCTCTTGCCACCCCTCCACCCCCAAGTGCAGCCATCACCAGCTCCCCAAGGAAGTCCCCACTAATCTCCTTCTCCTTCCTGTACTGGCTAAGCAGCTTCCAACCATGCTCTTTTTCCATTCCCAGGCGGTCGCCAGGAATTTGGATGACGTGTGCACTAGTCAGCAAGCTGTGCTTGATGCTATTGCTGATCCTTGGCAGTTCTTGGTGATCGAAGTACAGAAGTTATGGCGTCCGTTTAAGAAAATGCATAATCAATTGAGACCCAGCACATACCGAGGTTAAATTCCTGCCTTTCTCCTGCGCTGTGGAGGTGGCAATGGCCCATGTGAGAGACCTGAGTCCTGTAGGATACAGCATGAAATGTGGGAAGCCCCAAGAAAACTACATTAGGGCTACAACTTATGTCATGTTTCCTTGACTATTCCATTGTTTGTAGCCATGGCCTTATGGTCACTTCTGCCCAGGAGTGACATTTAATTCCTTATTCCCAGATTCTGAATTGCAACATTCAACTGGGGAGGATAAGCAAAGGATTACAGTAATGGGAAGACAGGGTAAACCTTTAAGTACAAATTTATGTTGAGAAATCAGGCACGGCTTCTACATATGTGTCTGCCAGCCGGCACAAGTTGAACATGTGTGTGACTCTTTCGTTATTTTTTTTTAATAATGAGATGGATTCTCACACACACACACAGTTTCACACCTTAACACTCAGCTGGCAAAGCTGACAAGTTCCACCAGTGAGAATATACTGCCGAAAGGTATACTTGTGCATGTATGTGTGGATTTTGTGTGTGTGTAAATTTGTACTTCCATTCCTGTTACCATTACCACCGCATGGATTCTTTTTTAATCCTGCAGATGTAAAAATAATCAAGCTTTTAGGCATAAATGTGGGCATGCAGGAACGTAATCTACCCCGAAAATGTTTTCTGAATCAGGTAAAGACGTTTTTAGAGGCATCAGGTTGGTGACTGTTTGTGTAAGAGTGGGACTGAGGTGTCGCAGAGGGACAACTGAAATGGCGGAAAAATATAAGGTCATACTGATTTTGAATCGAAAGCATAGGAAGGTTTTTCTCTTGGGTTCATCGCTCACGGGCTCTCCAGTAAGAAGGTCCTCTCATAATATGTGGGATGGCGTGAAAGATCCTCATTAGGAAGAAATAGGCGATTTATGATTGTTGATGAAAGCTATATATGCGGTTTTTAAATAATTAACGAGATGGCATCGACACAAAAAAATTGTATGCAAAACCGTCTTTGCCTTTTAGACTAGGGAAATATAGTTGCTGAGAAAAATAAAAACAGCATCTGGGGCTCATTCTATTTTAGTTTTCAAATCCCATCTGCACTAACAAATATTTTTGTCCAATATGTTGCAAGCGTTGCTCAGTTCCCAAACATATGCAGTTCCTCCCGGCAACTAAACTTTGAAACGTTCATTTATAGAGAAGCGTAGGGTATTGATTAGCGGGAAAGCTGTGCTGTCTAGTGTGCTGCGGCAAGAGAAGTGAATTAAATACTGACCATCTTTAGATTCCCGTTTCACAAATCAATCAGGAAATTCTCAGATCATCTTCTGATTGGAGGAAGGGTGCACGGGGAACTACCGACTACACGTCTTAACCATCCATTCACACGCGTGGACCTGAGGGAAAATGAATCGCACTAGGTGTGGGGGAAACCGTATAGACCCTCAGAGCAGAACCCAGAAGCCCTGGGATTATCCATCCATCGCCTTTGAAGGTTCTGTTATGATGTTGGGTGGGCGGGCTAACGAGGTGGGTTATAAGTTGGTATGGGACGGTGTAGACAGGGCCCGCTTTAGGGCAGTGAAAATGGTGCAGCCGCACTGGGCGTGGACTTGTGTAGGGGCGCTGACCTCAGGGGGCGGTGCTCTGTTTAGCAATAACTTATGATTAGAGAAATGAGGGGCACCTTTGTCCTGTGGTACTGAGAGAATCAGAGAAGGCGGTCATAGGGTGTGGGGGGAGCGCCAAAAATGATTGTCGAACTGGCACCAACAGCCCTAAAGCCGGCCCTGGCCGTAGAACACGGAACAAAGGTATGGGACGGGTCTAGAACAAGAAACAAACTTACCCGCCCTAAGAAAAAACTCAGACTCTGGGCCCAACACTCTACCCCATACCACACAATGTCTGGACATTCCATGTTTCAGCCTACGGAATTGGCCAGTTAATTGGTTAATCACGTGACTCAAACCACGTATTGCCTGTGCAGTGGCACTAGAACAAGCACTGAATAAAATGAAGGCAGACTGCAAAATAAACAAGGTTCTGGACTTTTTAACCTTGGTTGCAAAGGTTCGCGCACCACAAATTCTACCTAATTTGTCCGACTGCCCAAATGTTCTGATGGTATCAGGGATGCACACTGTATGAATACGAACACAGTGGGAACCTCTTGGTCTTTAAGAATCAAATTGTAAGTTTCGTTAAAGCTATGCATAGTTTTTCTTAAAGGAAGTTGCCATTTTTGACCCCCGCTTTGATCCATGTCAAACAATTTTCATTACATTAAAATGTTGTTAACACAAAGACTGCGTATTTTTCCTTCAGGTTTAATTCTCTCACACAGCAGTACCCTTTCTTTGTTCCAAGTTGCATTATCTCTAATAAAGGTGTTTGATTAATTTTATTTTAGTTGTATTGTTAAAAAATGACTTGAGTTCTGTGTGTTTCCGCCACCCAGCCTTTCAGTAGCGTCTCAGTAGACTATCCACTACTTCAAGGGTATCCTTTAGTACAGAGCATCAGTTGCTGAGAAACAGGACTCTTATTTCCTCAACAAGTTATGTCAGAACGTTTACTAACTTATAAACTTCAAATTTCACCAATGCTGACACGTTTCAAACTTTTCCTGAATTGATTTACTTGAGACTATTAATGGTTTAAGGATCACACAAATTAGCATTTTACTGTGAATCTGAACATTGACAGATTTTTAAAGGCGAACAATGTGGTTTCTACTCTGTGAAATTGGTTGCTACATCAAACTAGCAGGGTCGATTCAGAGATTACTGGATCAATAGCAAAGGAGGATCACACATTTCCAGTTTTTCTTAGCTTGATCCAACTTCAGTAAGTGACATTTTGGATATTCCTAATTCTTGGCCTTCCATAGTTGTTGCCAGACTACCTTTTCATGACGTCTACTCTCCTGTTTGGTAATTACTTTTTGGCAGAGTTTACATAGGTATCGAACTGCTGATTTTGGTAAAGGCTGGGTCACAAATAAGAGCAGATACCTGCAGTAGCAACTGTTATGAGGCAGTAGTGGCAGGGAGAAGGGGGGGGGGGGGGGGGGATTACAATAAAAGTCAAATTCACTTACCTGCAAGTCTCCTCCGTCTGACGCAGGAAACAGGAAGTCCACAGATTCCCTGACTCTCCTAGCCAATCACAACGCTGCTGTCACCAGCATGACAGCAGCATCATGATTGGTCGGCGCTCAGACAGGGACTGGGAGCTTATGCATGTCCTCCACCCAGGCTGAACATTACAGTCAGGTAGAAAACATGCTAAGTGTGCATGACTGTTTGGACAGCCCAAGATGGCTGTCCAAACTGTCATGCGCACTTAGAAAGTGCCCACCACTCCTCCCCCTGCTCTTTGGGCAGCCCACACCTAAAGCCAGGATGGAAAAATAAAATGATAATAACATAGTGTTAATATCATTTTATTTTTCCTGTGGGGCTACACTCCTTTAGCGGAGGTGCCGATACTGGAAAGAAGGGGTACTTGTAAGGTTGGCTGAACAGCCAATGGGTGCTGTTATGATGGCTTTTCTAAGAGAATTGGAGTATTATCTTATTCTGAGACATGCTTTTGAGCAGGCCCGAAAAATGGACAAAACTTCCGAAGGACAAAGTGGTGTTGACAATCCTAAGCAAAAAAATATTTTACTGCACCTCGATTTTTTAACACATGGACCAGACCTCAATCATGATGGCTTGCTTATTAGGGTCTCTCGAGGTCTTCATGCTTGCCGATTTCAAGTGCTTTGCAACATTTCTGAATTCTGTTTCAAGCACTTAAAGCAATCCAAACATAAGCTCTTGAAATGTACTTCTCTGTTGACAGAGTCACTAGAGGTGAACCAGACCAGTTTATGTGTGTTCACCACTAGCCATAGTGTTAACTTAGCTGCAAGTCCCCATACAGTCATTGCACTGCAAGTATATGCACACAGTTCTTGCACACTAGTGGATTGGAAAGAGTGCTGACATTCTTTAAATATAATATTTTTTCGGCTTGCACTCTATTCAGATTAAATTGCAAGCAGTTGCTGTTTCCATAAACGTTTGCCGCAACCCATCCATTGATTTACCAGGTCGCAGAATCAAAACATGATTTCGAATATGTGATTAATTTAAAGACATTACTGCCAAAGCCCATAAGACAGGCACTACAGTAACCCCTTTGAGTGGCTGACTTCAGTTGTCCTCTTGTCCTTCTGCTCAATGAATGGGCTGTAGGCGCCCTGTTGTCTGCATTCAATCCAAGACCAAAGCTGGCCTCTACTGCCTACACACCTATAAAGCCAGGCTTAGCAGCCAGAAAATGCAAAACTATGTCTGACATAGTGGACATATTTAAGATCAAGCATAGTTTGTAAACTCTCCCCTGATCTAAGCAGGTGGGGTACCATGCAGCCCTCACAAGGAAAAGGGATGCTTCAATTTGGAACAAAATGCTATCTGACAAATAAGCTTTTGACAAGAAGAAGGAAGATTCCCTGGGTGAAGGGTCGGGACTCTTCAAAACCTTAAAAGGATCCAGATGGCGATATGATGGTGTTAGGAGAGGAGCTAAGAGATTTCCAGCAAGTGTGACTAATAGACATTGGCAAGTACATGAATTTCTTTTGAATTGCTGCAACTCTGCCCAGTTGCTAAATCCAGACGCCGCTTAGGATTTACTAGGGCTGCTGCTGTTCGATGGCAAAAAATAAGTAGTTCAGATTTGTTCCAGCTGGAAAGATCTCTCCGCTAAAGCAACTATCTCTGCAACTTTAATCCGCGAGTTCTGCTGCTAGGTCCTTTAGCTTATTTTGTTGTCTGTACACATCTAATTTGGCAACAGAGAAATTGCTCAAGTCTTCCATACAAGCTGTTATGCCATCGACAATGAAAAGTCTGTCAGCACGTCATCACCTAGAGAATACACCATCTTGCTTCTTCAATGGAAAAAGTAGAACTCACTGAATAAAATATTTTGCCAGTGGTGCATATGGCAAGAGGCATTCAAAGCAGGTATGCAGAGGGCGTTGGGGTTATAGCAGTTGTATCAGGTTGGCATAACTGAAAATCAGGTTAAACACCTGATGTGGGACCCAAATGGAACCTTCTTGTAGGACTGAATGCAAACCTTTTTTTATTTTAAAGAAAAAAAAGGAAACAGCATTTTTCAAAGATATTCACTGGCGTCCTCCTTGGTATACAGTATTTTATTCCACCTGAGAGAAATACCTCCACTGAGATGGTATGGCAGGACACTGACTGATGGATAAATAACTCGGGGACATGCACACATGCTGGCCGAGCCTTTGGAAACCCACTGGTAAAACCGGCAAACGCCTCCCAAAATATGACTGGGAACATGCAAGAATAATCTCGAGAAGTGTATGCGTGGTCACCGCGGCCAATATCATTCAATCCATCTTTAGCCGCCTTCAATGAAGATTGAGCCTCAATTGCATGCAATTTCCCAATGTCAAGGAGTCCTCACTCCCTCTTGGCATTGCCACTCTGTTCTGCATGATAAGCTAGAAACTCAAACAAGACAGCAGTGTAGTCGTTCCAAGGATGGTCGCACTGCACTTGCATAATAAATGCTTGTGCAGCTAAATACTTTGTTATATGAGGAATGTTAACATATGAGCACCTTTCATTATATTGTAGCCAATCGAGAAGCACAACTAATTTCAACTGAAAATCCGGATTCCATTTTCACTTTGACATCACAAGTTTACTATCCGCTGGCATAAATCCAGGAATTTATGGGGCTAGGGACAAGATATGGAGAGAAGAGCAATTGACGATGGTTAAAAGAGAAAATAATATATTTTAAACTTTGTTTCGAGATCCTGTCGGTTGTAGGGTGCACCTGTCTGGTTCAAAGGTCAAACTGCACGTTCCATACTCCCTTAAATCTCCTAAAAAGGGTCGCTTTCTGGCCAAAAACAAAGTATTTTGATGGGAAGGGAAGATGTTTCCTGAATTGTGATGTAAACCTGTTGCGCAATGAGGTCTAACTTGATATGAATTACTTTGAATTTTAAAGAAAGATAGAAATTGATTTTGACATTAATTGAAGGATCGTCGCCTAACAGGTTCTGCAGTGGGAGCTGTAAAATTACAAATCTGATGAAGGGAACTGGAGTTTGTTTGTTTTTTAAAGTAGGTTAATAAATCACTGTTTTCACTAAAAAAGTCATAGAGCACTGCTGTTTACTCTTACCAGTAGTCTATGATCATTTTACATGGTGGTCTGGGCCAAAGTCAAACTTTCAGGCAGACTGTGATGGAGTGCCGGTCAGATGCCGGGGCAGGTTGGTTTGAGTCAAGTTTATACCTTTGCAATTTCAAACTTTTCTAAATCTTTTCTTTGTTGACAAGGGTCATTGGCGGGAGGGGGTGGGGGGGAGGAACTGGGGGGCTCGACAGCACAAGGGAAAGGTCTGGCGGATCCTCGGTTCCTGATGGGAGTTCAAGGCTATCCACAAACCAGCCAAATGTTTCAGCTGGTGCAATCTTAAATCGTCTGCCCAAGGAGGCCTAAACGGCAATGATGTGTTGAGTAGCTGTAATATAATAGCCTCTGATTCTTTTCCAAAAAACATTATCTTTGAGCTCTAGGAACCAAAAGCTGCAGTTCTTCCAAGGGAAATAGTATACTTTAGCACCAACCATAGGTCCTGGCATTATAGGCACCTTGTGGAGGCTAGGACTCTATCTCCCAAAGTGCACTAGCGATGCACAGGGCAAATGTAGTTGTTACTGGTCAGCTCGGCTGTTGCATGTGCAAGGCTTCTTGAGCCTGCGTGTCCCTGGAGATTAACAGGATGATAGCCAATTAGCACTTGGAGCCACTCTCTGGTCCTTGGCTTAAGTGGGAGCTAGTCCATCCATTGGGGGCCTCTCGCCACGAAGCTAACAGCAGAAACAGCCGTTCTCCCTCAAGCCCCGTCTTTGCTTCAGCAGATGCAGTCCACATTGGCACAGACCTTTTTTCTGAGGTCCACAGTTTCAGCAGGTGTAGTTCTTCTGTTCTTTCAGAGACAATACTGGTCACTGTTGGAGAGTTTCATACAGCATTGTCAATTTGTGTGTAATTTATCTCATGGTCTAGCTGTTATTGCTACAAGTTCATTGATCTTTATTTGGAGTTTACCATCTATTGGAGAGGAAACTATTAAAGTTGCTGAAGTTGTGGTAGGAGAACATTCTTCACTACCAGAGAGAGAGAGAGCCCATAGGGGTTGGCTCCAGATGAGGACGTTTTCTAAATAGTCCATCTCCTTGCCATGTCTTTGAATTGACCAGACTACAAATATCAAATGAACTGAGTATAACATTTGAGTATTTTACTTGACGATATCGTTTGATCTGCACTTCCCTGTTGCTGCTACTCGCACATTTTTCAGTGCTTAAGCTTTAGAATCAATTATTCTGAGGAATGAATAAAGTTTTTTAACAGATGTGGCAGATACGTTGAAGAGATTTTGTGGGGTGGAAGTGCACAGGTTAATTCTAATTATAGACTATATCATAAAGAAGCCTATGAAGCTATTAGATGGTCAAGATCTCATTTCCCGAATTACAGTTTCCATTTAGAGTTTGTTCATCTTCTTCCATAAGAGAGGATCTGCTTCATTCTAGAGCATTACACAATTTTCAATCAAAATATAGTTTTGAATGTTAAATCCTAGAGATATGCCGCCCGTACAATTGATGAATTAAATGAATGGGTCACAAAAGACAGCATTCACAAGGGTGGAATTCATGATTTAGGCTCTGCCCCAAAAATTTAATCTTAGGAGATAATGCGGAGTATTTATTAATTGAAGGTATTGATGTAATTCCATATTTTTCACAACGTTCTGGTCCATTTAATGAAGAGTGTTCCTGAATCCTTGCATTATAGAGCGGACATGCTCAATGAAAGGACCTCCTTTTTGTGTAGAAATCAATCTAGATGAAAAAAAGATAACAAAACTGGAAGGTAATACAAGGCGAGTGGAGAAGCTAACTGTGGAAGGGCGGCCTTTGAAAATCACTGCTGAAGAACAAAAGCAGAATAAGCCAGGGCTTCATTGTTGTTAACTAATAACAAGGCAAGCCCAAGAAGCGTTCAGACTTTTTAGTGGTGTCTTGAAGCCTCTCTGATACATGAAAAGCTGGATTCATAACTCAGAGAAGGGCATTTTCCTCTTCTCAGAAGATACTCCCCTATTTTTCTATAACAGAAATGGGCTGTGATTGGAAAGACTGTCTGGTTGGTAAATCGACAAGTGGCCTTGCTTTAATTTTAAACATTTACTAAGCCTGAATTTTCGAAAAATGTATAATAATATCCTGGAGTTAAATCTTTGGTTGGTTAGGTACAGAGGGACAGAGTTCAGGCTGATTTTGTTATCTCTTTTGGTAGCAAATCTGGCTGCAATCAAATATATTTTCAAAATTATGACAACTATAAAACGAATGAGTATAAATGTTATATTAAAGGAGTTTTCAATGCTAAACGTTCAAATAGTACAGCTACGGTAGCTGGAGATCCTTTATCAGCATATTCCTGGGAAATACCTGAAATAGCTTCAGGTCCAATAACAGATGACTTGAGTTAAAATGGGTAACCAACTGTTGATTCAATTACTCGAACTAAGCCGTATAATCCTCAAAGGGTTGGAGACGGCCCAGTGTAAATTACAAGGAAAGGAGCTGTTGGAAAAACCAATAACAGATTTTAATAACTCATTCACGCTGTATTACTTAGGGTATATCCTGGCGATAATTTGTACTGAATAAAATGACCATAGCATATAACAATGTAATCTTTATGAAGTCGTTGAAAAACCTCATACTCTGCAAGGTGGACACCGTTATATTAAATTCACACAAAGGGTCATTGTTCACCAACAGAAATTACTAGAATGACAAATTAATTTAATCCATTAAATGAATAATTACTCTCGATTAAAAAAGCAGTGAAATGTGTTTTTATTAATTCATCATTAGTAATATGGGGGAAGGAACAACAAGCTGCTAAACTGCATGCTTACCATGGGATTTTCCATGCAATAAAGGGGATAATGATGAGCAGTTATTAATTTCCAAATAAATACATTAAGCAGTACATCTTTTTCAACTATAAGAGAGAAACCAATAAAAAGGGTAATAAAAGATCTAAATTTTTATAGAAAAAAGGCAGCCGTCTTTGTGGAAATCAGGGTGTTGTCTGTGAGGACTTGCCAGATCTGAGCCCACAGAACACGGAGGCACAATTGGAGTGCAGGCAGGTGCCTCAGAGTGCAAGGAACTAGGAAAATGCACGAGGCGAGGAGACTCAAAAGATACAAGATTATCAGGGCTGGAAGAAAAGCTCCCTCCCAAATCATTAGGATAACAGCCTGAATGTTTCAAATCTGCTGAGGAAGTGGGAAAGCCTTGAGGGAGACCGTGCCAGCACCGGAAAGGCAAAGAAGAAACATTGAAGGGGCTTGAGACATGTCTTGGGAAGGATGAACCCCGCACATCAAACAGCAGGGACATCATGAACTGCAGGTGGCCCAACATCAGTTGCCATAATCTTGTGTTCTGTTGCCAGTTGTCAAGATATCGGGATAGCGAGACTCCTAACTGGCGAAGATGTGCTACAACAATGAACATAACCTTTAAGAACACTCGAGGGGCAGATTTTAAAACAAGTGTTTAAACTGAATTGGAAGTGGGTGCAACCTACCACAAAACGAAAGTATCCTCCTGAGTGACAGCAGGTTTGGGCTATGTAAATACGTGTCCTCAAAGTTGAGGGACATAACTCAATTTTCCAGCTAACAGAACCGACACCAGTGAATGAGTTCTCAACTTCTTTCGGAGGAATGCATTAAAAAAGTGAAGGCCCAGAATGGAATTGAGACCATAGTCTTTCTTGGGAACAGAAAATAGTAATGGGAATGGTATCCCTGTCCTATCGCATTTTCCAGAATCAATTTCACAGCACCCTTGCCAAGAGACCTGCTTCATAATGACTGCATGGCCGCCCAGAAAAACAGATATTGGGATGAAAGTGGGAACATCTGGAAGGAAGGGCATAGCCTTGCTCAACAAATTGCAGGATTTCACGGTCTGTAGTGAGGGACTGTCAATGTGTCAAGTGATGGGACAATGTTCTCTCCACAGGCCACAAATCTACCTCAAGAGCATCTTTTTGCAGGGAGTGGCCGTCGTAGAAAAAGAGAAGGAAGGTTAACCTTACACCCCCCCCCTCCCTCCAGTAACCGCAGTTAAAGCAATTCCACCACCTTCCTCAACACATCAGCAAACAAAGCAATGTTCTCAGTTGGTGGTACCAAAAGACATTTCAAATTTACCTTGGGGAAGCCCCCAGGATACTGGTGGTTTGTAGGGCAAGATGGTTGCCACTTTTTACGGGGGATAGAAGACAGCCTGCTTCAGTGCTTTCATTGTTGCAGTACAGCCTATTTGGCTCAGACTCTAACCTTCCGGAGATGCAAATCAACCTACCAAGCCTGCTAAAATGTTTACTGTTAGGCAGTGGCCTGTAAGTACACTCCTCCTCTATCAACGGATGTAAGTACGTAAATCGTTATGTGCATGGTTACATAAAACCATTGCACAGTAAAACAGCCATGTTAAAATCTCTCTAAATTCATAAAACCATAATTTTACTCTACATGAGGCCATGATGTATGAAAACAGCAATACGCAAGTTGTCCATGCTAAACCTTCAGTCATGTGCCAAGGGTTGCTGTATACTTTGATTATGTGAACCGGCAGTAACCAAATTATCAACAGATGTGTCTTTATATCAAGTGTGAGCAGAATTGCCTCAGTCATTGAAAGTTTGATAAACTCCATAGCAAATCCAAAGTCTGTACTGTGCAAGGTGGCACCAGTGTTGGTGCCAATGGCAGGCGCCAGAAAGCAGACAGGAGATGCTAGCGGTGCATGGGGTGAGCTGTGCCAGGGATGGAACTGCCGGTGAAAGCCCATTTGGAGGCCCCTTGAGGGTATACAAGAGTGAGCCGAGGAGTGAAGGGAAGAAGGCCAGTGTTGTCTGGGTGAAGGCCTCAACCTGCACAACGTCAGAGCTAGGAGCTGGAAACTCCAGTAGTGGAGCAGGGGGCTCCAGGTCCAGTGCTGGCCCCGGGGCCCAAACCTAGCGACAAAGGAATTTCCCCAAAACCAGCTCTGAAGTCTAGTCGAGTAGGGCTAACGAGGCAGCTGACTAGATGAACTACCCACTGAACAGGAGCGACATGGGGGAAGTTGAAGAGTCCCTACAGTGATGTTTCTTGTGACTCTTCTTGGACTTTCCGTTCCCTGTGGAGGATGCCTGAATCAACGACTTACTTGTCAAAATGAAAGAGCCGATGATTCAGAAAAGGGGGTGGTGATGAACAGAGTGCCTTAATTAAGCAGACCACTCTTACCCAGTCCAAAGATCAGGGCTTGATCCATCACCGTTTTTTAGCTCACTGCACCATCCCAGCTCAGAACTTGGCTATATGAAAATGAGTCTGTTCCTGTCCCAGTGCATGATGGGAACAGGTCAGTTTGGTCTGCCCTGTTCCCATGATGCACTGGGCCAGGGACAGACTAATTTGCATATAGCCAGGTTCTGAGCTGGGATGGGGCAGTGAGCTAAATAACGGTGATGGATCAAGCCCTGATCTTTGGACTGGGTAAGAGTGGTCTGCTTAATTCAGACACTCTGTTCATCACCACCCCCTTTTCTGAATCGTTTTTGGCCACTATAGGTGTGGCAGGGTATACTCAGACATGAGTCCCTTGCTCACTGCTCCATCAGGATTCAAGCAAGCCGGGCCGACGAGGCTGAAATGCCAGAAACCGGTCCCCGGTAGCTGGTCTCCTTTCTGGTGAAGAATTGGCTTGGTAGTTTGGTCTGCCCTGTTCCCATGATGCACTGGGCCAGGGACAGACTAATTTGCATATAGCCAGGTTCTGAGCTGGGATGGGGCAGTGAGCTAAATAACGGTGATGGATCAAGCCCTGATCTTTGGACTGGGTAAGAGTGGTCTGCTTAATTCAGACACTCTGTTCATCACCACCCCCTTTTCTGAATCGTTTTTGGCCACTATAGGTGTGGCAGGGTATACTCAGACATGAGTCCCTAGCTCACTGCTCCATCAGGATTCAAGCAAGCCGGGCCGACGAGGCTGAAATGCCAGAAACAGGTCCCCGGTAGCTTGTCTCCTTTCTGGTGAAGAATTGGCTTGGTAGTTTGGTCTGCCCTGTTCCCATGATGCACTGGGCCAGGGACAGACTAATTTGCATATAGCCAGGTTCTGAGCTGGGGTGGGGCAGTGAGCTAAATAACATTGATGGATCAAGCCCTGATCTTTGGACTGGGTAAGAGTGGTCTGCTTAATTCAGACACTCTGTTCATCACCACCCCCTTTTCTGAATCGTTTTTGGCCACTATAGGTGTGGCAGGGTATACTCAGACATGAGTCCCTTGCTCACTGCTCCATCAGGATTCAAGCCAGCCGGGCCGACGAGGCTGAAATGCCAGAAACAGGTCCCCGGTAGCTTGTCTCCTTTCTGGTGAAGAATTGGCTTGGTAGTTTGGTCTGCCCTGTTCCCATGATGCACTGGGCCAGGGACAGACTAATTTGCATATAGCCAGGTTCTGAGCTGGGATGGGGCAGTGAGCTAAATAACGGTGATGGATCAAGCCCTGATCTTTGGACTGGGTAAGAGTGGTCTGCTTAATTCAGACACTCTGTTCATCACCACCCCCTTTTCTGAATCGTTTTTGGCCACTATAGGTGTGGCAGGGTATACTCAGACATGAGTCCCTTGCTCACTGCTCCATCAGGATTCAAGCAAGCCGGGCCGACGAGGCTGAAATGCCAGAAACCGGTCCCCGGTAGCTTGTCTCCTTTCTGGTGAAGAATTGGCTTGGTAGTTTGGTCTGCCCTGTTCCCATGATGCACTGGGCCAGGGACAGACTAATTTGCATATAGCCAGGTTCTGAGCTGGGGTGGGGCAGTGAGCTAAATAACGGTGATGGATCAAGCCCTGATCTTTGGACTGGGTAAGAGTGGTCTGCTTAATTCAGACACTCTGTTCATCACCACCCCCTTTTCTGAAAAGCAAAGAGCCAGCACATGGAGAGATGCCGTTAGTCAGAGCCATGATGGATTTGGCCTCCAGCCCCTTGGTGGCCGTAGCATGCATATGGTCACACTTCTTGAACTACTTTGAGTCCTGTTTGGGCTCCAGGCATCAGAGGCAGACGTTGTGTGGGTCTGAGAGCGATAAAGTGCTTTCATGGTACAGATTTGAGTAATACGCAATCAGACTGTACCTAGTTCAAAAAATGTGTGATTCCATTAGTTATGGGCAATACTGGCTTCCAAATAACCTTTGAATTTGCAGATTAATCAATTGAAGACATTTACATTTCTTTCAGAGATGAGGCTTCCTGGCGAGGATACGTGTTTCTCCTTCATGTTTCTGTCCCTCCACAGCACACGAAGACCCCCTTTTCTTTTCCTTTCAGTCCAAGCATCTTCTCAGCATTTGGAATAAACAATCTCGGGACTATTGTCCTTTAGCAAATAGTAGCAGAACTATTTTTTTATATTAAAAAAACGTATGGGCGCGTTCTTCCCAACAGATCCCGCCCACTTCGACCTCTGCCTGGAGGTGCAGTTTATCTATTTCAACTTTCCAGCTCCAGCCTGGTGCCTGAAGGAGATTCAAGAGTTTAGGAATCTCCAAGAAGAAGCAACTATCAGAAAAATACACATTCTACCCTTAACTATACTGGGGTTGATTGAGCAGGATGGTGTTATTTCCCAACTCTTAGAATCACCTCTCATATTCTGCCAGCAACTCAGTTCTCCATCTAAAACTAGATTAAAAAAGGAATTGGACAGCACAGTAAGATTTCCTGGGTATCACCAGAGAGTTGAGCTGGGCAATAAGTATACCGATAACGAGTACTCTGAGCTCAGCCAGATGTCCAGGCGGGTTCTTTTTCATCCCTCCTTTCTCCACTGGCACGGTTGCCTATGTTTCTCTTCCTTCCCTCACTTGCTACATGTAGGTGAAAGTCTGATAAAGAAAAGTAAGTCCAGGTCACCAAAAATTACCTCCAGTGCCCATCACTCCTAACCTCTGACACAAGCTAAGCACGTATTACAAGACAGAACACTGGCATGACAAATTAACAAGCATGTGCAATGCAATAGGTCTAGCATTTGAGAGAGTTTAAGCTATTGGCTTTGTAAATGACAATTCCTTTTATTCATCTGTTTAGAAAACTAACACATAAATAAAAGGCATTGTTATTTACAGTGCCAATATCTTAATCTCGACCTTGATGGGGTGATGGGAGGGGTAAGACGGTGTTGGGCACGGCACAGGAGATCCGGGAGTACTGAGTACTAGCCAATGGCAACCGCACGTCAATATGTGCAAAATTCACGACTACCCACTCCAGGTGTGTGGCCGCCATTGGCTAGTATTCTGATTTTTGTTCTTAAACGGCAGCTGCTACAGTAAAAGCGACCGCCGTGGCAAAGTAAAAAAGTAAATAAAGAAAGGAGCGTGACCGCTATTGTCAAAGCGGACCGCGCTGGCAAAGTAAATAAAAAGAAAGGAGCATGGTCGCTATAGTTAAAGTGGACTGTGATGCGCAAAAATTTAAATATCGATTAAAAGGTGCAAGCTGGTTTTGTAAATATGATGCGTCCGCATTACTAAAAAAATATAAAAGTGGGCGCCGTGCTGCATTACAGTAATGCATGATGTGGTTGGAATAGAAGAAATCATTCAAGAAAATAGTGCTCACAGACTAAATAAAGCATACAGAGTAACACCACAAGAAAAAAGGCCAGTCCTCATGGGAGGTTACAAATGTAGGCAAGGCGGTACTAAGAGGAGACTACTAAGCCTATTCATGAATCAAAAGTAACCATTTAGAAAGGACAGTAACAAGAGCCAATTGAGAAGGTGTTCAGTGCTTCAAATCCATACCTGAATACAGCATGCCTCGCAGAGCAGCGCATGCGCTGCCCAGGCTCGACCTAAAAAGGGATAACAAATGACATAGAACAAGCTTGTGCAATTGGGAATTTAGAAGAGAGGGGATACTCCCAAGTTCAGCTCTTTGACATAACTTGTGAAAATTCAGCAGTAGTGTAATCTCCAGTGAGCTACTTTGCAGCAGAGAAAAAACCAATGCTGTTGCTCCCGTCCTCATACTAACCTAAGAGAGTCCAACTCCTCCTTGGCAATGACGCTACCGTGTCCTGAAGTACCCTCTTGAGACTTGAGTAATTTTAATTCAGCTTCGAGCTGCAAGACAAAAAAGCAAAAGTGCAAATGAGCAAAGCAGACACGGACACCTACAGGGGAGTACACATGTACATGAGATCTACACACGAAAGAGACAGATAATTCAAGATTGGAGGGACACAGATTATACAGAGAGAAATACTTCTACAACAGGGGTGTTGCAAGTTAATTGGATCCATTTCAGTTTTTCATGGAGAGCATATACATTAAAGAAACTGAATTGATAATCTGTGGTACGCAGGGCTTTAAGTGGGCGTGCCCCTGCCAGAGCTGAGACAGGTCTCCAGCAGGTTCTCCATTTTTGCCCTCAACCTCAGGGTTAATTATTATGTTTTTTACTCTGCAGCAGTACATCAGCCTTCGATGTAACTTCAGAGATTCATTTTAGTTATTTCACAGTCTCATCATTTCAGAACTGAAGTTTCAGAACTGAAGCATTTTTTATATTATATACAACAAAGCCATAGTTGTTGCTTACTTATCTCATGCAACTAACAACCATTAACAAAAGCAATAGTCCTTGCTTGTAGTAGGTGTAATGTTACTGGTTGTATCATGTATCTGTATGCAATGACAAACAGCAAAATACCAGTTGGGCGGCATACTCTGCTTTGCACAGATTTTTAGTTTGTGTTTTTAAGCCATCCTTAATTTCATCGACTACGTCCTCTTGAAAGACAATCCCCCGTCCCCCAGGTATGTAATCCCACTTAAAGCCCTGGTGGTAAATTGCAAAATCTGGCATGACCCCCAATCTCCCCTCCCCAAAAACGCCCCTCGGACATGCACTAGATAGTGTACAATCTGAACCCAGATACACAACACTCATGAATGTAAATATAGAATGGTGGAGTCCAGGTCTTTAAGTGAAATGAAAAAAACTGGGAGGGGTCCTGTCAAAGGGACGTGGCCAATGTAACTAGGGGGCGTGGCTTAAAAACTCGTACCCTAAAAATCTGTGCTGTGCATACATAGTGTGTTGCACAACTGGTATTTTTCTGCTCGTCATTGCATCCAGATACATAATACAACAAGTAACACTACACCTACAACAACTCAGGACTGTAGGCTTTGTCAATGGTTGTTAGCTGCAGAAGATAAATAAGCAGCAACTATGGCTTCGTTGTATATAATATTAAAAATGCGTCAGTTCTGACATGATGAGACTGTGAATGAACTAGAACGAGTCTCTGAAGTTGCATCAAAGAGGATAGTATAGCTGCAGATGAGATATTTTTTTCCACCATGAGGGTAAGGGCAAAAATGGAGAGCCCGATAGGGACCCGTCTTAGCACCTGCTGGACCCGGCCCAGTTAAAACTCACGCAGTACGTGATCTGCAAGCGCACCTCCCGCACTACAGCCTTTCTGCTAATCACGAAGAGATCATCCTATTTCTATATGCCAATGACAGTGCAAAGCAAGGGAGTCTGCCTGGCATCAAGCACTGCGCATGCGCCGCTCATCAGCTCCAACTCCGTTGAAGTCGCAGAACGTTTGGCCCCGGTTCTTCGGCTTCCCATTAGAGCCCGGGCCTTCTCCGCAGACTCCCCGGATGCGTGGAAATGAGACTGTTCTACTTTTCGCCGACAGGATCAGTCAAAACCTCTGCTTTCATCTCTCAAACAAATGAGGTAGGGAAAAACAGGCTGTCAACTCACGGCCCGCGAGGGGACTTCATTCAGAGTCGTTACCCAGGGGCCCTCGCTGAGTTTGGAAACATTTCTAACCAATTTAAATACAAGAAACATAAAAACCCCTGGTATAAAATGCGATCGCTTCCAGTCGAGGCAGCACAATCTCTCGCACATTCACCTGGAGGTGGCGCCGAGGGGCTCGCGCGTCACCAGCAGAAAGATGCCGGAGGAGGCAGGTGAAGGACTGAGGATGCTGTGAACAGGAGGAGACAGCGCTGCTCTCAGAGGAGGCCTGCGAGCTCCCAGGCCCCACTGAGAGCAGGGAGAGATTGAGACGCCGCAATTTAAGGGGGCAGCGATTGAAGCATTCCACTTTAAAAGGTTAGAGGTCACATTTTGGACAGCGGCGGGTTGAGGCCACGAAAGATATACCACAAATTAACTTGGAAGCTGTGCGGTTGGGGTTTGATGTGTGCCTTGCAAGGTTCATGAATGATGACCCCCGACCATATATAGAAACCTGTGAGACTGAGGTTCCATTATGAGTCCCTGACCTGTGGGCGAGTGAGACGGAGGTTCCCTTATGAGTCCCTGTACATATATATGAACCTGTGGGCGAGTGAGACTGAGGTTCCCTTGGGAGCCCCTGTACATATATATGAACCTGTGGGCGAGTGAGACTGAGGTTCCCTTTTGAGCCCCTGCACTTATAGAAACCTGTGGGCGAGTGAGACTGAGGTTCCCTTTTGAGTCCCTGTACATATATATGAACCTGTGGGCGAGTGAGACTGAGGTTCCCTTTTGAGTCCCTGTACATATATATGAACCTGTTGGCGAGTGAGACTGAGGTTCCCTTGTGAGCCCCTGTACATATATATGAACCTGTTGGCGAGTGAGACTGAGGTTCCCTTGTGAGCCCCTGCACTTATAGAAACCTGTGGGCGAATGAGACTGAGGTTCCCTTTTGAGTCCCTGTACATATATATGAACCTGTGGGCGAGTGAGACTGAGGTTCCCTTTTGAGCCCCTGCACTTATAGAAACCTGTGGGCGAGTGAGACTGAGGTTCCCCTTTGAGTCCCTGTACATATATATGAACCTGTGGGCGAGTGAGACTGAGGTTCCCTTTTGAGTCCCTGTACATATATATGAACCTGTTGGCGAGTGAGACTGAGGTTCCCTTGTGAGCCCCTGTACATATATATGAACCTGTTGGCGAGTGAGACTGAGGTTCCCTTGTGAGCACCTGCACTTATAGAAACCTGTGGGCGAGTGAGACTGAGGTTCCCTTGTGAGCCCCTGTACATATATATGAACCTGTTGGCGAGTGAGACTGAGGTTCCCTTGTGAGCCCCTGCACTTATAGAAACCTGTGGGCGAGTGAGACTGAGGTTCCCTTTTGAGTCCCTGTACATATATATGAACCTGTGGGCGAGTGAGACTGAGGTTCCCTTTTGAGTCCCTGTACATATACATTAACCTGTGGGCGAGTGAGACTGAGGTTCCATTATGAGTCCCTGCACATATAGAAACCTGTGGGTGAGTGAGACTGAGGTTCCCTTTTGAGTCCCTGTACATATATATGAACCTGTGGGCGAGTGAGACGGAGGTTCCCTTATGAGTCCCGGACATGCACATATAGAAACCTGTGGGCGAGTGAGACTAAGGTTCCCTTATGAGTCCCTGTACATATATAGAAACCTGTGGGTGAGTGAGACTGAGGTTCCCTTTTGAGTCCCTGTACATATATATGAACCTGTGGGCGAGTGAGACGGAGGTTCCCTTATGAGTCCCGGACTTGCACATATAGAAACCTGTGGGCGAGTGAGACTAAGGTTCCCTTATGAGTCCCTGTACATATATAGAAACCGGTGGGTGAGTGACAATGAGGTTCCATTATGAGTCCCTGCACATATATAGAAACCTGCGGGCGAGTGAGACTGAGGTTCCCTTTGAGTCCCCGTACCTATATAGAAACCTGTGAGACTGAGCTTTCCTTATGAATCCCTTAACACATATAGAAACCTGTGGGTGAGTGAGACGGAGGTTCCATTACGAGTCCCTGTACATATATATTAACCTGTGGGCGAGTGAGACTGAGGTGCCATTATGAGTCAGTGTACATATATATTAACTTGTGGGCGAGTGAGACGGAGGTTCCCTTATGAGTCCCTGTACGTATATAGAAACCTGTGAGACTGAGCTTCCCTTATGAATCCCTTAACACATATAGAAACCTGTGGGTGAGTGAGACGGAGGTTCCATTACGAGTCCCTGTACATATATAGAAACCGGTGGGTGAGTGACAATGAGGTTCCATTATGAGTCCCTGCACATATATAGAAACCTGCGGGCGAGTGAGACTGAGGTTCCCTTTGAGTCCCCGTACCTATATAGAAACCTGTGAGACTGAGCTTTCCTTATGAATCCCTTAACACATATAGAAACCTGTGGGTGAGTGAGACGGAGGTTCCATTACGAGTCCCTGTACATATATATTAACCTGTGGGCGAGTGAGACTGAGGTGCCATTATGAGTCAGTGTACATATATATTAACTTGTGGGCGAGTGAGACGGAGGTTCCCTTATGAGTCCCTGTACGTATATAGAAACCTGTGAGACTGAGCTTCCCTTATGAGTCCCCAGACTTTTATAGAAACCTGTGGGTGAGTGAGACTGAGGTTCCCTTTGAGTCCCCGTACCTATATAGAAACCTGTGAGACTGAGCTTTCCTTATGAATCCCTTAACACATATAGAAACCTGTGGGTGAGTGAGACGGAGGTTCCATTACGAGTCCCTGTACATATATATTAACCTGTGGGCGAGTGAGACTGAGGTGCCATTATGAGTCAGTGTACATATATATTAACTTGTGGGCGAGTGAGACGGAGGTTCCCTTATGAGTCCCTGTACATATATAGGAACCTGTGAGACTGAGCTTCCCTTATGAGCCCCATAACCTGTGAGACTGAGCTTCCCTTATGAGCCCCATAACCTGTGAGACTGAGCTTCCCTTAGGAGTCCCCGTACACATATAGAAACCTGTGGGCGAGTGAGACTAAGGGTCCATGATGAGCCCCCGTCCAGTGGTGGCTCCTCCGTCGCCCCACTAGTTTTAAGAAGTATGACAACAGAATTATAAAATGATAATAACTTGTTATCATTTTGCAGGAGGGCGGGGCTGCTCTGCTGGCAGGGAGGGGAGGAGTGAGTTTCCCACTCCAAGTGCACATGAATGCATGGCAAACAGTCATGCACACTATGCATGTTCTCCATGCATTACAGCCTGCATGGAGAACATGCCCAGGCCCGAAGTTTCCCTCTGAGTGCTGAACTGCGGCGCTCAGACCAATCACAACGCTGCATTGCAGCATTGTGATTGGTCTGGGAAGCCTGGGTGCTTACCAATTGCAACGCTGCATTGCAGCATTGTGATTGGTCTGGGGAGCCTGGGTGTGCTTCCTGGTTGCTTTTCTGCCAAGTCCGACGACGGAGGAGAGATGGAGCAGAGACACAGGACGCGGAAATAATAACTTTTTTTTTTGCATTCCCCTCCCCCAGCCACACTCTGACCTGCCACCCCCGATCAGTGCCGGCCGCCACTGCCCCTTACATATATAGAAACCTGTGAGTGAGTGAGATTGAGGTTCCCTTATGCGCCCCCCCCCATATATATAGAAATCTGTGGGTGAGTGAGACTGAGGTTTACTTATGAGCCCCTGCCCATACATAGAACGCTGGGAGTTTGGGGTGTGGAATGAACCCCTTTGAGTATATAGACTCTGTAGCGTTGGGATGTGGTATAAATTCCAGGTACACAAGAAAGTGGTGATGTTGAGGTGTATAAGCAAGCCCCTGCAGATACAAAAGGATGGCAGCGTGTAGCTGAGCACCATATATACATTAGCTGTTAGGAAAGAATAGCTTTGAATTCCTGTATATACAAACAAAAGCTGATGGCTTGATGGGAGTCTTAAAAGATGTTGCACATCCAGCTGCAAGGTGCGAAACTGTAAGACGAGAGTTTCGAGCCCTTACATTAACACAAGAAAAAAGCTAGGTTAAGATATGAGTAAGCAGGAGATACCCCTTGCAGGACTTCCGGCTGCAGGTGAACTACGAAAGAAAGCAACACTGGCAAAAATGCTCTAACCAGCCCTGCTCCCTTCCTCTCCTCACTCCATCTCTCCCTTTCCATTCATCCATTCTGTTTCTCCGCCTCTCTCGAATCTCTGTCTCTCTCCATCCCTTTCTCCACCTAGTCCGATTTTTCTCCATCTTTCTCAAAGTCCCCGGTGGCAGCTGCAGTTAAACTCAGGAATCTTGGGAAAGTGGCAGAGGCCCTATAACAGTAGCAGCACTAGGCATTCAAAACCGACCTTGAATGGCTCCAGCCACATGGGCAATCCTCGATGGAATAAAAGGCCAGTCCGGCTCTGCCCTCAATCGACAGATGATGCAAGCGTAGACTGCATTAGTCCAGAAGTGGAGAAGTGTGGCTCACTGGTTAGAGGAGGCAGACCTGGAAGCAGAGGTCAGCCCGGGACCAGGGTTCAATTCCCGGCTCGGCGGGGTCTTGAGTCCTAAAATGTCCATGGACTTGACAATTCTCGCTCCGGTGCCTACTCGATTCACGGGTTCACACTCTGCGACTCTGGGCAATAGCTTGCTTAATCTCCACAACGGCCCCTCGCGGCGGGATGCCTGGCTTTCACCTTGCGGATACCCTGCCGGGGTTATCTCACAGGGGAATACCAGGACGGGTTCCCTAAGCAAGCGCTTAGAAACCGCTTGGTGATTTGCGCTATATAAATTCCTGTACATTTACATTTCGATCTCTGTGAGTCCACAGAATTATTTCCCTTGTGCAAGATAGAGCACTTCCAGGTGTGCCCTGAGATCTGCACTGTGAAAACTCATAAGGGGTATTACCAGCTGATGGGCAGTGGCACCTAAAAGGACTCGCAAAACTACGAGCTGATCATACTGGGGCATTCACATGACGAGGGGACGGGTTCACCTATCGGCTTATGACTAGAAAAAACTAAATCAACCGCTCTCTAAAAGGACCAGGCGCAATTATGGGTTCAAATGATTTTGACTACCTTGAGAAGACTAGTTCATGGAAACCAAGAGCCACCAGGAGACACAGCATCTAAAAACCAGCCTGGCTCACCTAGACCTCTGTAACTCTATGAAGATATGGGCAAGGAGCCAAAGCTCAACTCAAAAGAGATGTGCAGGATAGGTCTCAGTACGGTACAGCATCATTAACAGATGTACCAGCGATCCATGAGAACACTCTTCCTAAAGTTTAGGAAGGTTAACACCAATTTCAGTGTACATACATTAAATCTTTTTTAATTTTAAAACACCAAGTGTCCCAGGACTGGTGCAAGTTTTGGACTTTAAGGTACACATGTAGGCTAGTAGACTACTTCTTAGTGTGCACCAAAGCTCCCCAAAATGTATAATCACCTGGCACCAGCCCGAAAGGGGATTAGTTGGGTTACACCCTTGGGACGACAGGATGGGTAGTCCAATGGAGGATCCAAGACTCTGGAACCAGCTAAATGGTGACGGTGAAGAGCACCGATCTGCACTTTGGAGGGGTCCTCAGAGATTAGAAGCCCCTGAAACTGATAACAAAAAGAAAATATAGGAGGGTAATAAGGGACAAAGGGAAAAAAAATGTCAGGGACTGCACAACCGCAAGGTTCAGAGGCTGCTGTGGCCCAGTGGATGACAGACAATTACCTGCAGCTTAATGCAGGCAAGACGGAGGTGCTGCTCCTCGGAAAGAATACTAGTCAATGGAACCAGCACTGGTGGCCTTCATCACTGGGCACTATTCCATCCCCCAAATCCCTGGTCAAAAACGTAGGCATCTGGATGGACTCCTCACTTAAATTCCAGACCCATACAAAAAAAGTAGCAGCCACCTGTGTGGACCTGCTGAGGAGCCTCAATCCCATACTTGGCTTCTTCGACTCCAAGGTTCGCCAAGTGATTGTCCAAGCCACTATCCTCTCCCGGTTAGACTATGCCAATGTCTTACTTCTGGGCGCCAACAAAGCAGAGATAGCACACTTGCAACGCGTGCAGAACGCCGCGGCAAGAACCTTGGTCGGTCTTCCCCGCAGATGTTCAGCCAAAGCCACAATTCGAAAACTGCACTGGCTACCCATCCAATCTCGAATCCAGTTTAAAACTCTCATCATGATCTATAAAATCCTTAAAACTGGACGCCCAGAACTTCTTCGGCCACTCCTCACACCCTATGTACCACAGCGCAACTTGCGCTCTCTAGGCAAACACCTCCTGATGGTCCACCGTACAAAACTAGCCCGCACTGGTGGACGTTCTTTCAGGGTGCCAGGAGCCAAACTCTGGAACACCCTGCCTATGAACATCCGCTCACTGGAAAATCTGTCTGCCTTCCGGAAAGCCGTCAAAACCCACCTATTCCCCCTCCCCTTAGGCCTCCCAGCGGCCTTTCTTCTGCCCCCCCGTGGATCTTCCGTGGTTCCTTAGCGCCGGGACGCCTCTTTGCTGGGGCAGCTGTTACGCTCTATCAAATTATAACATAACATAACACAGCTGCACAGTGTGTCAAGAAACTTCCATCCTTATACACAGGTATTACATGGTTGTGCAGCTGCAGAATTGCTCTCATAATTCTAGATTTTCCTCTTATTATCTATCATTTGTTGCATAATTTGCAGATAACAAAAAAAATGTTTTCAGCACAAACGGCTGAAAAGTTACAAAAAACGTAGCGACACGTGTTGTCGTGCACAGGAAGACCCTTTGTAAAGGTTGAGTAGTGACCATTCAGTTGCTTATTGCTATATTTGGGTGTTAAATTGGTACTGATGTGCAACCAATGCCCAGACAGTATTAACAAGTGAAAAAATGACAAAATAATAAGGTCATACTATCACAACATGTGCTGCTTTACCCTGCATAATTTGGCCCTCCCCCAATGCACAATTTAAGTGGTCTGCTTATACAATAGGCCATCTTTTTTGGCAACCCTTAAGGAGGTTAAGAAATATATGGTCGAACAATAATATGCAATAAAACATATTATATATATATATATATATATATAGCATTAACATGCCTAATTCATTTGTAGTGATTTATTTGAGCCGGTGGTTCCCGTTACTCGGTATTGGCACTTAATTGTCAACACTGGTGCTTGTAACAGTCTCCACAATGTGGCACTGTTTGGGTAATTTAGAGATGACCACAACAGCAGTTAATTATTAATTCAATCTGCTTTAAAATTGACTGTTACCTGCCACCCAAGCCATACTTATAGTTTTGGGGGCCTAAAATATTCTTAATTGTCACACTAGGAGGAGTGTGATTGTTATTAATTGTGTTGTTACTATCCTTGGTAGCATGGCAGGGGCGGTGTGTGGTGCAAGCTTCAGTGGCCTCCTGACGAGAGCCCTGGCACTTGTGTTTTTTTTTTTTTTTTTACAAATTAAGCATTTTTCATTTGTAGTATTAAAATGTTAATTTGAAATAAAGTCTGCGTAAGATTAAGAAATGCACATCAGGCTTATGTCGTACACTTGACGGACCAGGGTTGGAGTGTGACTCTTGGAACTAAACATTGTAACTCAAGGGGATGGCTCAGCAAAAACAGCAGTACGCATGGCACAGACCTTACCATAAGATCTACAGCAGGACAGAGTGTTCCTACAATTCTTGGCACCACAGGCGTTGCTCTGTTTGGGAACAACCCACCCACCCAAGAACTCTGCAGTTTCAGGACCCTCCACCTTCAACTCAACCGTCAGCGTAAGCGAGGGTTCATTAGAAAGAACATTAAAGTTACCAAACTGTACACGAGGCGAAAGACTCCGTCAAAAAGCACACATACATGGCGATGTGTTACTTCAATTTTCTTATGCGACGAGGAAAGGAGGTTACAAAGAGCAAGCCGGGAGCATCAAGAGACATCACCCTTGTCACAGTGGCTGTGGAACCAGCATTGTACATCTTTATTTCGTGGTTCTCCATTAGAGCCGGCTGTCACGGTTCTTAAATATCGGATACAAATGAGATTAGACTGTACGTACCTTGGGGTATGGATGACCTTTTCGTCAACAGTAGGCCTTGTACAGATCAATTACTGCACCCTATCGACTTATCACTGTTATTACCTTTTAGAGCGCTATGTACACAGTGATACAAACAAATGACACAAAGTCCGTGTCAGTGGAGCTGGGGCTCCAGAGTAGGGTGACCAACTGGCATTGGTGCAAATTCAGGACGGTGAGTGTAAAAATTCAGGACAAAGGGTCAAAATTCAGGACAAAAATTCAGGACAGGAGGTCAAAATTCAGGACAAAACTTCAGGACAATTGGATAAGTTTTACAGACACATCAGAGGTCGCGCAGTAGTATATAAGTAAGCCCAGCCATATCCAAACATATTCAACTAT
This sequence comes from Lissotriton helveticus, assembly GCF_964261635.1. NCBI lineage: Eukaryota > Metazoa > Chordata > Amphibia > Caudata > Salamandridae > Lissotriton > Lissotriton helveticus. The sequence continues at coordinate 148,821,840 of NC_136071.1, forward strand.
TTGCAAACCTATCCATCATGTATCCTTCCATCTATCATTTCACTCATCCATCCCTTCATCCATCCCTTCACTCATCCATCCATTATCCATCCATCCACCCTTTCACCCTATCCATCTGTACACTCATCCATCCACTCTTCTACCCATCCATCCACTCATCCATCCAGGCATTTACCCTTTCACCCATCCAGCCATCCTTTCCCGTACTCAATCATCCACCCAGTCACTCATTCTTCCACCCATCCACCCTTTCAGTCATCCATCATCCTCTCTTTCTCTCTCCATCGACCCTTTCACTTAGCAATCCTTCCTTCCATCCATCCATCCACCACCCATCCATCTACTCATACACTCATGAATCCATCCATTGACACTATCACTCAACCATCCTTTCTTTCATCCATTTATCCTGTCATTACTTCACTCATCTATTCATCCTTTAGTCCATCTACCCTCCCTTTCACTCATCCATCCTTACATCCATCCTTTCACTCATCTGTCCATCCATTCAGCCTTGCACTTATCAATTCATCAATCCATCCATCATTTCACTCATCCATCCATCCACCCACTCATCCACCTTTTTACTCATCCATCCTTTCACTCATCCATCCAGCTACCCTTCCACCCACACATCCAGCTATTTACCCTTTCTCTCTTCCATCCTTCCACCACTCATCAATCCACCCATCCTCTCCCATTATCCATCTATTCAATCTTTCATTCATCCATTCACCCTTTCACTAATTCATCCACGCATCCCTTGACTTACTCACTCGCCCATCTTTTCATATTCATTTTGAGCTGAGCCTTTTTGAGCTGCAGGAGCCATTCCAGGACTGGGACAGAAGCCACCCAGGGCAGAGACAGGATCCACCACAGGTGGGGAGGGTGGGGGGAGGGGGAGGGACAGGAGCCATCACTGGGGAGAGGGAGGGCAGGAGGGGAACCAGGATCCACCAGGGTGGGCACAGGGGTGGGCATGCGGTATTCTAGTATCATCTTGGTCTCTTCCAGGGTGGGGTGGGCCTCCTGGACAAGACAATGAGAAGTCAGTCTCTCTTTCCAAAATGTTACTTTTGCCATCCCCCACTGCGATGTACAGTACATAAAGGAGATACTCCAAGAGAACTGATTTAACTGATTTTCCTCCATACTTGGTTAATCAGTGTGGTGCGATTGTGCCATTTCTTTATTTTATTACACGAAAAGACTTCATGGTTGAAGAACCGAGGTTTGTTTATAATTTAGTGACAGTAATTTAGCTCTATGCTGTGAAGAGAGCCACGTGCTGCCTGGGTGTAATCCAGGCCGGTTGTAGGATGTTTGGGGCCCTGGGCAGAAAGGGAATGTCTCACACAAATTGCAGAGACATGACGCATTCAGGGCTGTTTGCATCTGAATGGATGCCCCCTGCTCCTGAAGCTGCAGCCCCTCCCTCTCAGTCACCTTCAAGCACCTCTTAACAGCTCATCAAGGGTTGGAGGAGTGAGGGGTGGGGGCTGCAGCTTCAAGAGCAGGGGCATCTATTCAGATGCAAACAGCTCTGAATGCGTCATGTCAAGTCAAGAAGGGAGGTGAGTGGAAGCTGTGCCGGCTTTAGGGAGGTGCGACCGGTGCCTGGTTAAAATTACGGACAAATGGCATCCGTTAAAGAATCCTTCACGGACAACGGACAGATGGCCGAAATTACGGACTGTCCGTGAAATTTACGGACGGTTGGTCACCCTACTCCAGAGTGCTTGGCGAGGCGGCACGGTCCTGTGAATTGGACCAGGAACTGAGGCAGATCTATGGCTAACTTGTCTTAATTTAACAATCGTGGTCATTACATTTTTACACTTAGCATGCTGGACACTGTGGACTCCTACGCCAGCCACAGACCGGTCAAATACTGCTTGGATTCTCAGGTGCACATTGGGTTGGAACGCGAGCAGGCCATCTGCCAATTAATGTGCATCGCTTTCTGTCTTTAGTTCCTACTTGAGAAGTCTGGACTCTTGGCTTCGCTCCATTGGTGGCTTTATTAGCTGTTTATCTTCTCTTCAGTCTTACACATACTGCAGCACAGGTCTGATGAAGCCTGGTTCCTGTGCTCTTTTCTACAACTGCGCCAACTATGGCACTGGCCTTCGTACCAGAACCTGGTCTCTTACCCCCAAGCTGCAAGGACTGTAGCATAGGTCTCTGGGCGAAGTCTGGCCTCTGTGCTCTTCTTCTCAGTTGTGTGGTCTACTGCTCTGGTTCCTGTAGCAGATGCTGGACTCTTACCCCAAGCAGCAAGGACTGCAACATAAGTCTCAGTGGTGAAGTCTGGCCTCTGTGCTCTTCTTCTCAGTTGTGTGGTCTACTGCTCTGTCTCCTGAAGCAGAGCCTGGTCTCTTGTCCCAAGCTGCAAAGACTGTAGCATAAGTCTCTGGGCGAAGCCTGGTCTCTGTGCTTTTCTTATCAGTTTGTGCAGTCTACTGCACTCGTTCTTGTACCAGAGCCTGGATTCTTACCCCAAAGCTGCTAGGACAACAGCATTAGTGCCTGTGGAGAAGTCTGGCCTCTGTGCTCTTCTTCTCCGTTGTGTGGTCTATGGCTCTGGTTCTTGTAGCAGACCCTGGACTCTTACCCCAAGCTGCAAGGACTGCAGCATTAGTCTCTGTGGAGGAGTCTGGCCTCTGAGCTCTTCTCCTTTGTGCGGTGTAGGGCTCAGTCTCCTGTAGCAGAGCCTGGTCTCTTCTCTCAAGCTGCAAGGACTGCAGCATTAGTCTCTGTGGAGGAGTCTGGCCTCTGAGCTCTTCTCCTTTGTGCGGTGTAGGGCTCAGTCTCCTGTAGCAGAGCCTGGTCTCTTCTCTCAAGCTGCAAGGACTGCAGCATTAGTCTCTGTGGAGGAGTCTGGCCTCTGAGCTCTTCTCCTTTGTGCGGTGTAGGGCTCAGTCTCCTGTAGCAGAGCCTGGTCTCTTCTCTCAAGCTGCAAGGACTGCAGCATTAGTCTCTGTGGAGGAGTCTGGCCTCTGAGCTCTTCTCCTTTGTGCGGTGTAGGGCTCAGTCTCCTGTAGCAGAGCCTGGTCTCTTCTCTCAAGCTGCAAGGACTGCAGCATTAGTCTCTGTGGAGGAGTCTGGCCTCTGAGCTCTTCTCCTTTGTGCGTTGTAGGGCTCAGTCTCCTGTAGCAGAGCCTGGTCTCTTCTCTCAAGCTGCAAGGACTGCAGCATTAGTCTCTGTGGAGAAGTCTGGCCTCTGAGCTCTTCTTCTCCGGTGTGCAGTCTACGGCTCTGTCTCCTGTAGAAGAGCCTGGTATCTTCTCCCAAGCTGCAAGGACTGCAGCATTAGTCTCTGTGGAGGAGTCTGGCCTCTGAGCTCTTCTCCTTTGTGCGGTGTAGGGCTCAGTCTCCTGTAGCAGAGCCTGGTCTCTTCTCTCAAGCTGCAAGGACTGCAGCATTAGTCTCTGTGGAGGAGTCTGGCCTCTGAGCTCTTCTCCTTTGTGCGTTGTAGGGCTCAGTCTCCTGTAGCAGAGCCTGGTCTCTTCTCTCAAGCTGCAAGGACTGCAGCATTAGTCTCTGTGGAGAAGTCTGGCCTCTGAGCTCTTCTTCTCCGGTGTGCAGTCTACGGCTCTGTCTCCTGTAGAAGAGCCTGGTATCTTCTCCCAAGCTGCAAGGACTGCAGCATTAGTCTCTGTGGAGGAGTCTGGCCTCTGAGCTCTTCTCCTTTGTGCGGTGTAGGGCTCAGTCTCCTGTAGCAGAGCCTGGTCTCTTCTCTCAAGCTGCAAGGACTGCAGCATTAGTCTCTGTGGAGGAGTCTGGCCTCTGAGCTCTTCTCCTTTGTGCGTTGTAGGGCTCAGTCTCCTGTAGCAGAGCCTGGTCTCTTCTCTCAAGCTGCAAGGACTGCAGCATTAGTCTCTGTGGAGAAGTCTGGCCTCTGAGCTCTTCTTCTCCGGTGTGCAGTCTACGGCTCTGTCTCCTGTAGAAGAGCCTGGTATCTTCTCCCAAGCTGCAAGGACTGCAGCATTAGTCTCTGTGGAGGAGTCTGGCCTCTGAGCTCTTCTCCTTTGTGCGGTGTAGGGCTCAGTCTCCTGTAGCAGAGCCTGGTCTCTTGTCCCAAGCTGCAAGGACTGCAGCATTAGTCTCTGTGGAGAAGTCTGGCCTCTGAGCTCTTCTTCTCCGGTGTGCAGTCTACGGCTCTGTCTCCTGTAGAAGAGCCTGGTATCTTCTCCCAAGCTGCAAGGACTGCAGCATAAGTCTCTGGGCGAAGCCTGGTCTCTTTGCTTTTCTTATCAGTTGTGCCGTCTACGGCACTCGTTCTTGTAGCAGAGCCTGAACTCTTACCCCAAAGCTGCAAGGACTGCAGCATAAGTCTCTGTGGAGAAGTCTGGCCTCGGTGCTCTTCTCCGTTGTGCAGTGACGGCTCTGTCTCCTGTAGAAGAACCTGGTCTCTTGTCCCAAGCTGCAAGGACTGCAGCATAAGTCTCTGTGGAGAAGTCTGGCCTTGGTGCTCTTCTCCGGTGTGCGGTCTACGGCTCTGGTTCTTGTAGCAGAGTCTGGTCTCTTCTCCCAAGCTGCAAGGACTGCAGCATTAGTCTCTGTGGTGAGCTGCTGTTGTTCTAATTGCAGAGACAGACCTCTGTATCCTCCATTGCGCTGACTGCGGAGCCTTGCCTCTGCACTCGGTTGTGCAGCTGAAAACATCCTGAGATGGGAGTATCATCGGATGCTGCAGATACTGAAGGCTAAGAGACGCTTAGTACAGATTTCATTGCACTCTAGTTGGTGAAATAATGAGGCTACTTTATCAAAAATGTACTTTACCCGGATTGGCACCCTTCATGGGAATCATTTGCAGATGTAGCGGGTTGTAAAATTGTATTCTTTAACTAATGCAATGTAGACTTTCTGATCAAGATGATGTTTTTTCTATTGCCTAAAGAAGTTAGACTCTTGAGTGTTTACCTTCCACATTTGCCTGACAAATCTTTATTTAATTCATAGATACTATATTTTAGAGCTAATTCATACTGACACTTTCCTGCCTGATCTCCCCCCAACTATCCTGATTTTTCCCTTAACTAAGCATTGATATTTTCTCTTCATGAAAATCTGAGTCTGCTTTTATTTATATCGTTGCATTAGCGGGTAAATATGCCTACAAGGGATTTTTTTCCTTTTGCTCAATCTAACATCTATAAGCAAACAATGAAGTTGAAGTTGGGGGAATTTATAGAGCGCTCGTACACCAAAAAGGTTTCATGGCGCTAATCAGACCGGTAGCAGACCAGGGCAATAATTTAGACCTCAAAACCTTTACGACAATTGTCGTAAGCTCTATCCAGTAGCTTACATCGAGTTATTTAAGAAGTTAAATCGACTTATTCTAATTTGAACAAATCTGCCACAGATTATTTCACACGGGTGTAAGCTTTTTGAAACGTAAATTTTTAGAGGGTACAAAAAACTTACATATATAAATATAAATAAACACACTGAGATTCAAGAGGGATTTGTTTATACGCATCTCATTATCACTGATGTGGACACCTATTTCAAACAATATGTACAACAGGAAATTGTGACTGATCAAACATAAAACAAATCTCCAGGTGAACAATTCACAAAAAAAGTAAGTGTAGTTGTCGACGTTTCAGTCTAGATAGTAAAGACATCTGTTACACCATCTTCAGGACAGTAAATTCATGTGTTGAATGACCCTTAGGAGACTACATGTGCGACTTCAGAATGCAGTCAAGTTCATTAAAAACGTGTATTCGCGCTCAAGAAAACAGCTAATAAATAGCTAGCGTTATTCCAAGGAGGTCCCAAAAAAGGTGCGAAACAGGAGTGTTTGCCATCTTTCAGCAGTCCACACGAACCAAGTTATTTAAGTGCCAGCATTGCTGGTTTCTTCAGATCTATAAAGGACGGACACGCCTCCATACGACGCTCCGCTGTCTCAACAGTCAGCGTTGAAAGATACGATGAAACCAGAACATGACGGGCCACTTGGAACTGGGATACATGTAATTAGACTATTAATACATAGCACGCTCCATATTATTATTTCCATAGTACAAAACACATCCACATGATTTTAGGTCTCGCCTTATCTGCCTGTTGTTGAAAACATCTATTGTGGACAATATCAATACTTAGAGTTGACTTTGTGCCAGCCACTGCTTAACCTCCGATTGGCTTTTTTGTCAAACTTATGTGCATGCTTTTTATTTGATGGCTTACCATCCTGTTCCTGTATTTGGTCCACCCCTGGATCACAGCCTCTTACTCATCATTTTGATTGGATGACTAGCTCACATTCAGGAGACTACTTTTTTTTTGCTCTCTTAGAACCCCGTTGGAGTGCATGCATGTTCCTGCTTTCTTCCTCCTGTGCAGTTTCCACCACCCCCAGCTTAGGGATAATCCCCGCTACCCTCTCCATCTCGTCCTTACTTGCCCTACTACGCCTTGTTTTTCCCTTTATTATTTCTCTTTACATCCCCATCCCCTCCCGTGGCCTCAATTTGCTGCTGGGTTGCTCCTTTTTAAGGACGTGTTTTATTTATTTACTGCTCAAACATTTAAGTATAAATCTTGAAACACTAAGTACAAAAACATAATACTGTTAGTGTCATGCTGCATGTGGGCATGCTTATGTGTCACCACACTGGGTCGTCTTAGCGTCAATGAAGCATATGCTCGCATGTGTGAAGAAGCATGCTTGTGCACACATCACTGCTTCTTTTTTCTTTTTTACCAATGTGCATCGGAAAAAAACATTTTTCTTTTCTTGCTGATACTGAATATCCTCTGCAAAAATTACTGGCCAAGCCAATAGGTCTTCTAAAGGCGAGACCTAATTGTTTTTCCAATACTCGTAACAAATGATGCCATAAACATACCAGTCAACCCATCCTCAACTGGCGGGTATCACTTCCTTAAAAAAATACACACCCTATTACGAACCAGTGCCGTAATGTAACATGAGGGCTCCCGCTGCAGAATGTGAAGAGGGGCTTGAGTCAACCATATCTCCTTTATTGGCCTTGGGGCTCAATGGGGTCCCCTGAAAGATTGAGGGGATCCTGAAGGGTTTGGAGTGTGGGGGCTGTTATGTTTGGCCACCTCCCCTGTCACAGGTGTTGATGGCTAGGAGCGGGTGGGACCATAGATGTGTTTTGAATTAATGGAACCGGATCCCGATGTGCTGGGTTCCGGTTACCACACCAGCAATCTGAGTGTGTGTTTTTTACTGTCTCTGGCTCCTACATATGCGGAACAGAACACTGGGGACGAAGGTGCCTTTGGTCCCTGCTTTTGCTTGGCGGTTGGTGTGCCCTGCGTGTCTGTGGCTGCGAAGGGGTGGTTTTCGACCTGCTGCTGGTTTGCTGGCCTCACCCGCCTTGCTGGATTTCGGCGCCTTCTTGCGGCACAGTGGATGCTGGTTGCTGCAGCCGCTGAGTGGCGTGTTTCACGTCTGGTGCTGCGGGGGAGTGGATTGGCCCCGCCCTGTTTTCGTTCTTCTGGCGTTTTGGGTGCTGTCTGCCTGCAGCCTTAAGGTGGTGATCTTGGTGTCTGGTCTTGGGAGTCTTGGCCTCGCCCTGTTATCCCCATTTTTTTTCTGGTGCTCTGGTGGGTGGTTTTAGCTGCTGCCTCCATGGTGGTAGAGTTGTGCCTGCTACCCCGGGGAAATTCCCTGCTCTCGCCAACCCGGTAGAGCAGACTGTTCGGCAATGTCCTTTGTGTCGGGCGACTGGTCCAGCGGATCCTCCTGCTTCAATCATTACTGAAGAAATACCGTCTTCTCTCTGGTTTAGAGCAAGTGCGGATTTTGGATCTCCCAGATGGGAGGCACATGTTAGTTGTCATTGACGATTTTTCAAAATATCCTGAGGTTGAAATCCTGGATTCAACAACTGCATGTAACACCACAATACGGCTGGATAAAATGATGGCTACACATGGACTTTTCAAAGAGCTATGCATGGATAATGGCCCTCCATTTTCCAGCCATGAATTTTCCGAATATTTGTGGTCTCGGGGAGTTCATCATCGGAAGATCACTCTGCGCTGGCCTCAAGCCATTGGGGAGGCAGAGTGTTTTATGCACACTTTGAATAAGGTTCTTCGGATTGCACTGGCCCATGAGCAGAAGATGGACTGTGTGCTGTACACGTTCCTGAGGGAATATCGTCTTATACCTCATTCAATAACGTAAGTCAGTCCGGTCTCTCTTTGTTAGAATTGAGAGTTGGGTGACATCATACCTCATGTAGGGCAGCAGTCGCATCTACAGCAACATGTTGCAGTGAAGCTGAGACAGCGGCGGGCAATAAATGACCATATGTCCCAGATCTGTGGGGCGAAACAGACATTTTGCTGTTGGTGACACAGTTATGGTGAAGAAAATGGTAAATTTTTGCTAACGTGGTAAATTTTCGCTAACATTTGAGTTGGTCCCTTGGACGATTATAGCTGTAAATGGGACAATGGTTACGGCCGAAAGGGCTGGTGAGACTATCACCGGGAACATGTCTTGTTTCAAGGAGTATGTGGGTTCTTGTGGTCCAGGGACTCCGGTGCCTTCCATCGTGTCAGCTAAGGAAATGGGTGCTGATGACATCTACACTTTGCCGACACGCCCTTGTGATGAGGTCGTTCCTATATCCTGGGACAGTGGTCGTGCATCCTGTTAGGGTGTCTGGGACAGTTCCCACTATGCCGTCAGGATTGGTGTCCCGAAAGATTCCTGGTGATTGCCAACCTTTGCATGCGACACGAGAAGGCGATGTCCTGGAGGATGATGGACGGCGCGGGCATGGGAGGTATTACCTCCGGCCATCTCCTGCGGCCTTCTCTCGTCTTAAAGACTTCGTGTTGACCGGACGTCTATATTAGAGTTGTTGGTAACTGTTTTCTTCTTTTTAGATCTTCTTTCTTTGTTTGGCAGGGTTTTTGTTTTCTTCATTTATAATAAAGGAGGAATGTTATGTTTGGCCCCCTCCCCTGTCATAGGTGTTAATGGTTAGGTGTGGTTGGGGCCATAGCTGTGTTTTGAATAAATTGAACCGGATCCCGATGTTCTGGGTTCCGGTTACCACACCAGCAATCCGAGTGTGTGTTTTTTACTCTCTCTGGCTCCTACATATGCGCAACATAACAGGGGCCTGCGTCGCAGGGGGGGCTTGCGTTATGCCCCTGAATGACTCTATAAACATCACTAAGTTCAACCTCTAGGCAAACGTGAATTGGGCTCCAAAACATTTGTTCTCCATTGTGTTTTCATGTGTTCTCCGTCCTAATCACCTGTCACCCACACTTGAGTCAGCGGGTTGACAGATAATATGTAAATATCCACCTGCTGTCATGGCCAGCCTAAAGGAAACTCAAGAAAACTGCCATCAGCGCATCCTAAAACAAGCAGCTGTCAACGATCAGACACGAGAAAGCGCTTAACGGGAGAGAAAAACAAGGGCTTCTGGGTGGGGGCGAATACACCCCATCACCCTTTTCAGATCACTCTGCTGCCAGATTGTTCTAAAGAGGGGGCGATGCAAACCCCAAGTCTGTGACTGTGTGGCAGGGAGAAAAGTTACTGTTTAGTAACGGACCGATAAGATTATCGCTGCAGGAAACGCTTCGCTCAATTTTCTGATTACGCTTCTTATCGGGAAGCTGCCGAGCTCGTCGGAAGGAGACGGTCGGAAGGATGAGGGAGCAAGCGATTCAGATAATAAATGTGCGCTGTAAACCGGGGGCCAGACACGGAATTTAATTTCAGTCTGCTTCTGTTCAGAAATCTCGAGCTTTATTCAGTGCGCCTGCCTGTTCTGTGGTGGGGAGCGGGGTTTGGAGCGGCGCGAGGGAAGCAGAGACAGCGCGAGCACGCAAGGCAGGCCCGGCGCGTGCGCTTTACCGAGGCGGGAGAGAAGGCGGCCTGGGCCTCCAGTTGTGCTCGCGTGGCCTTTAGGTGCGCAGCATCTTAAGCAGGAGGTCCCATGAACATCACATTCATCACAGGCGCTGCAGCCCCAGCCTTGAGCAGGGCGGCCACCTGCTCCGTGACAGAGGAAGATAAATCACACGCTGCTTCTGGGCACGGGGGGCCTCAAGGAGTCCGGGGGGGGGGGGGGGGGGGGGGGGTTCGAGGAGTCCGGGTGCACCCGGAGGGGGTAGGGGGCCGAGGATGGAGTCATGACGGGGGAGGGGATTCAGCAATGCTCAGGCACCTGTCTGCACTAGGCGTCAGGCAGCTGCTCTCAAAATGCACCAGCATGAAGCATGAATGAACACAAGCCCTGCTGGAACTATTAATCCTACGTGCCTTAGAATAACTCGACGTGCAAAAACAAGGAACAGTTGGTTATGCGAGCAAATAATTCTGAGCATGTGTACAATCCTGTCCTGCACGACCCGCAACCCCTTTGCCTCTGCAGCAATCAGTTTTATAAATATTGTGTTCAGGACTGCCAGATAACTTCCCGAGGCAAAAACTATTCTTTCATTAAGGAAATTATAAAAGAAGGTCCAGTTGTATTCCCCTGCTCAAGTAGACGAGTTAGTTCACAATCTTATTTCCAGGAAGCAAGTTCAGAAGGAACAGATCAACTCAATTCATTAAGAAAGGAAAAATCTAAATGAAAAAAAAGTATAAAGTATAAGACCTTGAAAAAACACCCATGGCTGATCAGATTTCACTGCACACTTCAGCGCCTCATGATGGCCCCTCATCTCAAAAGGTTTTCAGTATATATACTAGTCTGGCTGTCCCCTCTGAGGTGTCTTCTGAGTTAGATCTTTCCTCAAATTCAAAGCCTGATCCCTTTATCTCCAGAGTTCTGCTGTACCTGCTGCCCAATGGACTTCTACATGGGGTCAAGGAAATCTTTCACAGAATCAAGCAGTTTAACTCCCTTCTCCATTCTCAACGCTTTCTGACGGTATTTAATGTGCAGTTGCCACCTGGCTCGTTATATAATGGAGCAATGTCCTCTATCATCAACTTTATTTGCTAAGACAATTGAGAAGGAACAAGTTGATCAGGTTGTATTTTTTACTGATTTTAATGCTAACTTTCAAAATATCATTAGGAATCTACAAAAATCTTGAAATACAGAAAGCATGCAATGTTCCGCCAGCCTTGATACCACAGAACTGTAGGGAAAATAAGTGTGGGATTATTCTACTGAGAGACTGAGGGAGTTGAGCTGCATTATTATCAACGGTTGAATGAAAGACAAACTAGGCCCACAAGTATTGGGTCAAACTGCTCCTCGATAATTGATTTTATTATTCCCTCCTTTTCACTGTTCCAGTTCCTATCATAGAATTGTGTGTAAGAAAGTACTTTAAGTGCCTATTCTGTTTTAAGAATAAAATCAGATTTCTACCTACAAGAAATAGCAGGATCCATTTGGACATGGAGAAAATGATAACTCATAAGTCCGGTGCACGCATCTTTTGTTCTGTAAAAATAATACTTTCCTAGAGACCGTTAACACCCTGTTCCAGTATATTGGACTGCAGTAAAAGTATTACAATCTTACAATTCGAAATGTGCATGAACAGCTTTGTAATCAAGCAACAAAACTTTCCATTCAAAGGACAAACATTTCTTCAGTTGACAAAAAGACATTTCTCTCTAGAGAATAGAACACTGATCCAAAGGCAGTCTAAACACTTTTCTGCAAATGGAGGTAAATTCATGGCCAATTTGAGGAAGAAAAGGTCAAGGTATAGAGCGGCTGAGAAAAGAAAACTGGCAAATTACTGTGGCTCGAGTTACATAAAACTGATGTGTTAAAGAACTAAAGAGATTCTTGTTTTAAAAGGGCTGAAAAGTGGGCCTGAAAGAAAAACATCACCAATAGTCATCTTTCATCAGGAATGGTCCATTTATTTGTCAGAGCTGAGAACTGTAAAGAATGTAGGGAAAATAATATAAATGTAGACAACATTTTATTTCTGTATATCAAGGATAGGGATACATTACTAAATACCGACACCTATGCACCCTGCCAGTAAACAGAGAACTAGTTTTATCTGTAGAGTCAATACTCCGGGATAATGGAACCTGAACATTATCGTATAGCGGTAGTGAAAAGGGATACTGATCTAGGGTACACGTTTTTAGCTCCTATGTTTTGCCACTGCTATAGAACAGGATGTAGTAAAAACTTATGGACCAGTAGTATAATTCTCCTTATGTAGAAAAAGAACCACAGAAACATTATTGCCAAATTGCTGTCCTAGCAGTAGAGTAATGTAAAATAAAAAGCCCCCCTGTAGAATGGGAAGAGGGACACCTTAGTCTCCTACATTTCACAGATATTCATTGGCCTTGGGCGGAGTGGGGTCCTGGAAAGGGTTTGGAAGATCTTTTCCAAAAGCATGCTTGAACATTTTCAGTCCTGGGAATTGTAATCTGCAATTCTATCTTGTAAGCAGTCAAATCGCTTCTTGTTGGATAATAAAGCCTTTGTACATTCCATCTTAGACCCATATATCAGGTAATAACCATTATTTATGGTGTTTATCGACTATTCACCAGCATTCCATTAACCCTGTGCAAAATGTTAGTGGCCCAGGAAGGGTGAACTTCAATCTGAGTGCCACTATGTGGGCATCGGCAGGTATTGCTGTACCAGAACACTCCTAACATGTCTGTAGGCTTGACACCCAGGATTTTTAATCATGTGCTTTCTATTTGCCAGACTTTGAAAATGCAGCATGAAGCCTAATTACGTCCTTGAATTTTAAAATATATTAAATGTTCTAGTGGGTTTTCTGGGATATAAAATAATCATCTCTGCTTATATTCATATGTTACTGTATATATGTGACCCGTAGCGAAACCTCACGGAGGTGGAGGGTGGACAGGTTCGGGTGGAGGACCGTCCCCTGCTGCTGCGACAGAAGATCCTCCCGCAGAGGCAGACGGGTCGGAGGATCGATGGCCATGTTGAGCAGGTCAGGATACATAACAGCTCTTCGTGCCCAATCCAGAGCCACAAGGAAGACTTGGGCCTGGTCGTGTCTGTTCTTCTTCAGCACTCTGGGCTGAAGTGGTATAGGCTGAAAGGCTTACAAAATATCGCAACTCCACTTGCGACGAAAAGAGTAATCAAGCGAGTGCCACCATGGAAATTCCAACATGCAGAATTGCTGACATTGCGCGTTTTATTCGGTGGTGAATAGATCTAACCAAGGCTCTCCCCACTGTTTAAAGAGACCTTGCACCACCTCCGAGTGAAGACTCCATTCGTGACCTATCATGCACCTGCAGCTGAGTTAGTCTGTTCTGGCGTTCAGGGAACCTGCCAGGTGTTAACCACCAGGGTTATGCCCTGATAGTCCAGCCATGTCCAGAGGCGGTGGGCCTCCTGACATAGGGGCCACGACCCCATCCCGCCCTGTTTGTTGCAGTACCACATGGCGGTGGTATTGTCCGTGAACACCTGCATTACTCTTCGCCGTACAGAGGGAAGGAATGCCTTCAGTGCAAGACAGATCGCCCGGAGCGCCAGAAGGCTGATATGGAGCCCGGACTCCGCCGGAGACCAGAGGCCTCTGATCTCCGCCTTTCACATGTGGTCGCCCCATCCCAGAAGGGATGCATCCGTCACCACTGTGTGTTCTGGTTGGGGAAGGGAGAGATATTTGCCATTGACCCAATACTGGTTCATGAGCCACCACTGCAGTTGTCGCGCAGTGTCCTCCAAGATCTGAACGCAATCAGACAGATTCCCGTGATGCTGCAACCACTGGAACTTCAGCTCCCACTGCAGAGCCCACATATGCCACCTGGCATGATCGACCAGCAGGATGCAGGAGGCCATGAGGCCCAGCAGCCTCAGGGTCAGTGTGACCGAAACCCAGGATAAAGGCTGAAAGATCAGAATCATAGCCCTAATATCATACACTCGTTGTTCGGGAGGATAGACTCGAAACCGCTTCGTGTCCAGAACAGCTCTGATGAAGAGGAGCTTCTGACAGGGACTCAGGTGTGACTTCTGCACATTGATGGAGAATCCCCGGTGAATGCAGGAGGTTGGCCATAGTCTGGAGGTGGGAGACGACTGCCTGGCGCGAGTCCACCTTCAACAACCAGTCGCTGAGATAGGGGAAGGCTGAAACCCCTGATCTGCGCAGATGAGCTGCGACCACCACCATCACTTTCGTGAACACCCGAGGGGCACTGGTAAGGCCAAAGGGGAGCACGGTGAACTGAAAATGCTCGTGGCCCACTGTGAACCTATGGTAACGCCGGTGGGTCCGCAGGACGGGGATGTAAAAATAGGAGTCCTGCAAGTCCAACACTACCATCCAGTCTTCCGGGTCGAGAGCAGACAAGACCAGAGCAAGCGTCAACATCTTGAACTTCACCTTCCGGAGGAAGTGGTGGACGTTCCTGAGATCCAAGATAGGACGCAGGCCCATGTCCTCTTTGGGAACAAGAACGTAGTGGGAATAACAACCAGGGCCTACTTCTGGGACAGGAACGTGCTCAATGGCTCCCTTGGCCAGGAGAGCCGTAACTTCCTGCTGGAGAAAGCCCGGATGATCCTCTGACATGCAGTAGTATTGCAGTGGCATGGCTAGAGGGGTAGCCTCGAAGGGGAGGGAGTAGCCCCTTCGGACTATCTGCAAAACCCACTTGTCTGACGTGATGATGCACCAGTGGGGGAGGTGATGGCGAATCCTGCCACCCACTGGCGTTTGATGGGCCTGAAATGTTGGACTAGGAAGGTTTGGAGGCTGCTGCAGAGGGGGGGTTGGTGGACTGGCTCACCCGCTGGCCCCCGGAACCACGACAGTTGTTCCCACGTCCCCGGCCGCGCGAAGGGCGGCTAACTTGCTGCAGCCTGTGGCGTTGGGCGGGACGTAGCGGGGCACCCCTTCCGTAGCCACGAAAGGGGCGAAAAGCACGCTGCACGGGGTGGCTGGAGAGGCCCAAGGACTTGGCCGTAGTGCGCGAGTCCTTTGTAACGCTCCAAAGCATTGTCCACTTTGTCGCCGAAAAGGCGACGGACATCAAAGGGCATGTCCATGAGGGTATTCTAGACATCCCCAGAAAAGCCAGTGGATCTCATCCAGGCGTAGAGTGAAGAGCTACTGACGTAGAAATCGCTCTGCCCAGAGTTGGCAGTATCCAGTCTACATCGGATGGTAAACTTGGCCGCATCCCTCCCGGCGGCAATAGCCTGGGAGAGCACTGTCCGGGCCTCCCCCCGGAAATTGAGGCAGCACCTACGCAACCGAGTCCCACACAGAGTGCGAATAACAGCCCAATAGACATGCAGTGCTTACAGACAGCAGTCCCAAGCTGGCGGAAGAGAAAATCTCTGGAAATATGATGTGGGATTAACTATTAATTATCAGCAATGTCAGTATTGTTGTACGGTCACAAAGACTGTTTCCCTAAACAGCAGACATAGGTTGTTACATTTCAAATATATTAGAGTATACTATAACATGGCCCGATTACATCGCTATGGGTTACGTGACAGTGCTGATTGCCAGCAATGTGGTGCAACAGAAGTGGGCTTTGCGCCAGTGGGGTAGCAAAGGGGGGAGTCCCCCGCAGCGGATCCCCGCGCTCTTACCTGCAGCCATCGCAGGGATAGACGCCCCCGCCCCCACTCTCACCTGCGGCCGCCGCGGGGCGACAAATGCCCTGACCGCCACGTGAATCAAAATGTCTAGCTATGCCAGACGCCCAGGACATATTGTTTGGGGTCAAGGGCAACAAGTTTTCAAGTGTATTTTGTCCTTGGGACAAGTAGGCCCAACACCCTGCAGCACAAACTCTTTGGCTGCCAGTTTGCAGTACCACATTATGGATCAGGGAAGGGCACTGTCTGTAGTTAAAGTAATATTTTTGTCCATACATCAATGCTGTTCAAACTTGTATTTATGGTTCATTAATTGAAAGCCTTTATTATTAGGGTGAGCGCTGCAAGTAAATGTTGTAAGCTATGACTTCACTACTGACAGTGGTTCCAGTATAAAAATGTGTACACACGTTTTCCAGGTTTAGCAATATGAGGCTATGTATAATGCTCCCAGAATGCTTTCTGATTTGATGCAAATATTTGCAGAAACTTGAAAGCAAGAATGATTATTTGCTTTCAAAATAAAATTTTCATAAAAAAATGAAAGCAGGAAAAAAACATTTAGCTAAACTATTGTAAACTTCAGGTACCATTTCTTTGTAGCATCATTTAGTAACGTGTGTTGATGCATGCTAGTATTTCCCAAAAATATTCATAATGGAAAATCAGTGCAGCCAGTTTCAATAAGATTATGGGAAACAAAAAGAAACAAGCATTGGCAAAGCCAGTAGGTCTTAAGTTGGTGGCCAGCTTTTTAGTTTTGTGTGAATTGTTTTGGCATGGTTTTTGTAAAACCATATTGGTGTCGGAGCTGCTGGGCCCTCACCATTATAACAAACATTGGCAAAAACAAAAATTGATTTTGGTCTCAAAAACACATACTGCCACAGTAGTTACTGCCACTGAACAAAACTACTTTGTGTGCCGATATGCTCCTTGTGACAGAGCAGAATGCTGTCACTCACAGTGAAGCCAGCCAATACAGATAGAGAGAACGTTTTAATAAGCGTAAATGGGTCATGGTTAACACCAGACCAAATTCTGAGCCCAATTATTAAAGAAAGTCTCAAAAGTGCACCCATGGTATATGTACTTGCATAAAGTGCAGCTATACAGCTTTTGTGAATTCCCTAGAATTTACAGAAGTAGGACAAGAAATAGTACTCTTAGAAAATATCTGTGAACTGCATGTTAGCATGAGCAAAAATGCATGTGTAGATTTGCTCATGCGAAAATTTGAGTGGTTGCAAGTTCCCTTTCCCTCCCACCACCTATGGGAAAATATTAGAGAAGAGTTGTTGAAACGCTTAAAACATGCAAGTTAGTAGGTTTGCACAGATTCAAGAGGGCATTCTCACCATGGAACTTACTTACCACTACTTTCAGCCCCAGTATGTAGATCTGCGGAAACGTGGCAACATAAAGGGTCTGCAAGTATTCAAACACTACTATGGTACGAGTCCTGGCATAATCAGAGAGGCTATATCAGAGCTCTTATATGAGATTGCTGCCATAATTTGTCACCGCACTACATGACACCACAGGGACGAGTGGATTTTGTTACAGGACAAGTAGATTTATGACGCAACCTGCCCAAGGAAAAGAAGATATTTTATTAAATTCTACACCCCTGATTACTGGGATGGCACTGGATCTATCTCAGCTATAGGCACTATTGGGATACGACAATGGGGTACAGCGTGGTGTGTGCCGATTAGTAGCCATTGGCCAACTTCTGGTGAGATACAGAGTGGCTATATGATGGGCCTATGGCCCTCTACCGGTGCTAAAAGAATGGCATGCATAAATGACTTATTGCAACACGCAGTTGGAATCTTGTCGGAAGCTTATCCAGCCGCAGAACCACACTAGGGATATATGGGGCCCTTATCAAGGATATGATGGTGCGGGATGCTGTTGAGGAAATGGCAGATGGTGATGGTTAAACATGTTTGTGCTGTTCCTCCCTGATGTGTGCTGAAATCAGAGATTCACAATTTGCATTTATGTATGAATGTATAACTGCATTGACTATGCCACATTCGTGTCTATAAGATGGGACTTTTGGGAGGTGTAGCTGAGAATGTGGAAACAATGCTCATGTTTGTCGGCCTATGTTGTTCTGTGCAAATTATTCCTAGGGATTATATTTGCCTACCCTGACTGTTACGGGATTGTGTAATTACATAACTTATTATTGCAGCTGCAGCCATGCTTACATCATATGCTACGCTGTATTACGCTGTGCTTCATACAAACCTATGAATAAAGTTTAAAAAAAATAATGAGCCAGGTTGTTACACCATTTTGAACATTTAGTGGTTAAGCATAAATCACAGGTACTGAACTACATCAACAGACAAAAAGCTACAAACTATCACTAATGTCACTGGCGCCATCAGGTAAAATAATCTTTTCTATTCTAATGGCAGACAGTATATTTTGGACTAGCTCTTAAGCACAACATCCAGGCTAGAGACCTTTTCTGTTCGGTAGGAGCAAATGAAAGCATTGCATGCTGTACAGTCATCTGTTTTTAGGTCTCAGCCTGCGCACATGCGCAGTCTCGCTGGCGAGATTTAATGAGATGGAGAGAATATCACTAGCGAGGTTAAGCCCCGCCCCTCTTCTCCATTGGCTGGTCTCCTAAACGGTGTCCAGCCATTGGAGAAGAGGGCCTAGTGACATTCTTCTTTCTCCATAAGCCCTGTCCTTTTCAGATTGGGTTCCTTGACTTACTGCTTAAGTAAAAGGTTTCTTATCTTCTTTATGGGTCCAGATGGCCCCATAAAGAGGATAAGGAAACTTTTATGCCAGCAGGAAGTCCGGGCGCCCAGTCTGAAAAGGACGGGGCTTACAGACAAATGGCGAACGCTTGTTAAGATTTGTGCCCTGCGAGGGTTAGTGACTGCCCCGTCCCCATGGGGACATTGGTGACCCCTGAGCAGCGTGGCGTTGCCATAGAAATAGATATTACTTTGGTAGCATTGACATTTGAAGGATTATTTTAAAATGACCTATTTCTGTTTTTTCAATCCATGTCGCTGCCCTTCTACCGTTGCCCTAGTCTTTGTGGCCATCCTGCGGGCACGTCTTCCCTGCTGCCCGCTGCTGGCACCTCTTCTTCCCACCGCAAATGCCACTTCCTCCCCTGCCCCTCTTCTGGTGTCCTCATCCCAGCTTCCTTTTCTCTCAGTGTGTGATTTTGGCATGTGAAGAATGCGTTTCTCTTTGTCTTCCAAGATCTGGTGTTATTGGCATGGACACTTCCCATTAGTGAGGTGAGAGCAGGACCTGGTATCTTTTCAACCCGCCCCCACCTGAGGGAGCGCCCCCAGCGCCCTGCCCTCTGTTCAATTACAGACTCGCCTTCCCCGTTTTCAGGGTGGACGAGGTCTCAGCCCCTGCGCCGACCGTGCTCAGGAGACGCAACGTGAGATAGCGCTTCATCTATTGTGTCCATTGTGATGCGCTACACAAACTGTTCTGTTTGCCGGGCGCCTCTAGGCGCTGGCCGCTCGGGGCGCAGCTCACGGAGGTGGTGCGGGTGGAGGATTGAAGGCCGGCATCGGTGTGCGGGAATCTGCGGGGATGTGGCCGTGGCACTCGGACAGGAGGTGGGACGGAGTGGGGCGCACGACCCCCCGGCGCCCAAGACCAAAGTCAGCACGAAGTGCACATGTAGCGCCAACATTTACAGCTCCAAGATCTCGGAGGAACAACCGAGAAGCGAGGACGCGAGGCGCCCAAATGGCAAGGGGCTTATTTACAAGCCCCCTGCGCGGCCTGGGCGTCTCTTATAACATGGGAAGAAGTGAGGTATCGACGGCACAAGGGGCTTGCAAATAAGCCCCCAACGGTCTTTGAATTGTAGAATGTGTACGTTTCCAGGCCCCAAAAATAGTAATGCAAATGCCCCAAAGCCGAGCCTGGGCCTTTCCCAGCGCGGCGCCTGTCCGTGGAACGAGCCTCTAACCACTCTCATGGAGATGTATTTGTTTTATTTTACATGCTTATAAAGCGCCGCGTGACCGCGAGGAGTGTTAACACAACACTTTGAGAGTATCTCGATTAAAATAAAACACTATTAACTGAGGAAATAAACGAAAGACCTTGCAACCTTGGGGACAACATCGACAATTTGAAGATCAGATTCTGCAAGCCGAGCTGCCGTCTGTGCCTTTCGAGGACCTCAACTCTGAAGGGCCCTGGGAGCATTAAAGACCGAGTCAGCCCTGCGATCAGCAGCTTACACACATCTCAGCAGCAGGCATGTGAACCCACAGAATTCACGGAGATAAAATCTCGCTGCACAAGCGTTCCTTTAAAATAGCCCCGTCTGTTCCACGTGTAATGGAAAAAGCTACATTCTAGGTTTATTTCTCGTGTAAAGTTGCAAAAAACTATTTACGCACCAAACCCACCTCAGCTGTTGGCAAGAAAATAAAAAGAAAGTGTTAGAAAACAAATAGCTATAAATTTTGTACTAGCCACAAAGAGTGTGAAGATTTGCCAAATGCCCCTGGAGCTGCCCTTGAACAGCATTGCGGGGGCACTCTTGCTCTGGGGAAGGGGGCGGGGAGGCCCACGGTAGGCGCCGGTCAGCCAGCTGTGTCGTCCTGGCTCCGTTCCAGAGAACCCAGTGCCGGGATTTGCCCGCAGCCCGCTGCTCGGTGTGTTTGAATGTGGAGACAGGTTGTGGCGGTAGATTATTGTGTCCACGTTATGCTCTGGCTCCGCACATTCTGCACCCACCTGTAAACACTCACTCGCCAGCTTGGAGTTTGGTTTTGCCAACACATCAGAGGCGGGTCAACCGATGAAGGCTGAAGGTAAGGAAGGTTCGGGACTGGGGGAGGGGGTGGTCACCGGGTCTGGAGTTGATGGACACGGTGCTGGACGCTGTCAGTGAGGGGGAGGGCGGGGTTGCGCACCCTACTTTAGAGACACCGGCTTTGTGCAGTGTGTTCCTGGAATGTTCGACAGAACTTGCTGCGGGGAATGCTTTTTAATAAAATAGCGCCTTTTCCCCTCAAGTTACTCAAACTGCACGGAATTGGGTGGCCACTGGTTTAGTTTCTCTTTGCCTTGTCTTTTGTTTGGGATGGAGGCGAGTAGCATCTTTGAGTTTGCTTAGCACTCCCCTCCATATTTTTAAAAGCAGTCTTCCTACTTAAGTGCGACATTTCTACTTTCGGGGAATGCTTACTACTTTTCCCTCTTGCCTCACAAAATGCCCCTCAGTGCAACGGAAGTCAATTAAGAAACGCACAAATTTCTCTGCCATTTTATAGCCATCTCGCCCGCTTCCCCCTACTTTTTATTTCTACAGGTGAATTCCCTCAGACACCTGTCTGGTGCTGAAGATATATTCAAATATGGAGCTGGTCACGTGCTGCGGAGTTCATAACTCCGAAACAGGCGGCAGAGAGAAGCGTGCCCTTTGCCTGCACCTTTACCAGCCCATCTCCCCCCTCCTTGGAGTCTCGGACGGCCCTTTGTGTCTCTGGCTCTCGTCATGTGACCTCTCTCCTCACAGCCAGACAGCAGCCCTCCCCCGGTCCTCCAGAGTTGTTTGCAGTGGGGTGGGTAACTCCAACCAGAGCCGAATACACATTTCCCAACTTCTCAAGGCGCTTGTTTCATTGAGCCTACAGACACATGCCCCCTTCTTTGGACTTTATTGTCTCTGCCAAGGCGAACAGGCTTTTGTTTCTCTCTGTAAGAGTTGCCCGGATTAAACCGCTCCTATTTTTTTGTTTTTTGGTTGTTGCTATTTTTCCTACTCCTGCCTGGTGTTATTCTTTCATAACAAAGCATTTTCAGCTCTGTGCGCGACAAATATTGTGTCCTCTTAGATTTTCTTGAAAGAACTCTCATGGGAAAGAAATAACTACTTGTGATTACTAAACACACTGTGTTAATGTTTACTTTTGGGGTTTGACTAGGAATACAATTACTTGGCTCGCTCTTTTATTAGTATTTGGCAGGGAAATGCAGCTGTCAACCATGTGTTGGTCCTACCAGGGCTTTTAGTGTTTTTTAAAGTAGTTATTTCTTCGTTTATTTCTCACATCACCGCAATATTTAAGTACACTTTATCCTATGGTATTCCCCTATTCTCATTCCAGAGCTGTTTGGGAATAAACTACAATTAGCAGTGTCCACTCCTCATCAGATAATGACCGGTAACAAACTATGCATACACTTTTCAACAAAGGAACCCCTTTTTCGAATACAGTATCCTATGTTGTCGTCTTTCGTAACTGCTGTGTCTCCAGCCGGTTCCTGTATACTACAGTATAGTGTTTTGCACAGCCAGCAACGGCACATCAATTCAATGCGGACCGGCGATAGGGACCCAGAGGGCGGCTGTCAGCTGAAATCGGGCGGCTCTGCACGCTGCAGTGAGTTGTTTTGAAACTATCAAGTGAGTGGATGCTTCAGACAGGCGTGCATGTGATTGATCAGGAGTAAGTTCTTGTTGTGGCCGCGCGCCTCGCCTTCTTTTGCAACCACTTCACGGCCTTGCAGTGAGATAACGGGCCAGACTTAAACAAGCTTGTGGGGCTGTGTGTGTGTGTGTGGGTCTGTGTGTGTGTGTGTGTGTGTGTGTGTGTGTGTGTGTGTGGCTCTGTGTGTGTGG
This sequence comes from Lissotriton helveticus, assembly GCF_964261635.1. Classification (NCBI taxonomy): domain Eukaryota; kingdom Metazoa; phylum Chordata; class Amphibia; order Caudata; family Salamandridae; genus Lissotriton; species Lissotriton helveticus. The sequence continues at coordinate 148,844,073 of NC_136071.1, forward strand.
ATCTGTGTGTGTGTGGATCTGTGTGTGTGTGGATCTGTGTGTGTGTGTGGCTCTGTGTGTGTGTGGATCTGTGTGTGTGTGGCTCTGTGTGTGTGTGTGGCTCTGTGTGTGTGTGTGTGTGTGGCTCTCTGTGTGTGTGTGTGGCTCTCTGTGTGTGTGTGTGGCTCTCTGTGTGTGCGTGTGGCTCTCTGTGTGCGTGTGGTTCTCTGTGTGTGCGTGTGGCTCTCTGCGTGTGTGCGTGTGGCTCTCTGCGTGTGTGCGTGTGGCTCTCTGCGTGTGTGTGTGTGGCTCTCTGCGTGTGTGCGTGTGGCTCTCTGCGTGTGGCTCTCTGCGTGTGTGCGTGTGGCTCTCTGCGTGTGTGCGTGTGGCTCTCTGTGTGTGGCTCTCTGTGTGTGTGTGGCTCTCTGTGTGTGTGTGGCTCTCTGTGTGTGTGTGGCTCTGTGTGTGTGTGTGGCTCTGTGTGTGTGTGTGGCTCTGTGTGTGTGTGTGGCTCTGTGTGTGTGTGTGGCTCTCTGTGTGTGTGGCTCTCTGTGTGTGTGGGGGGGCACTGTGTGTGTGTGTGGCTGTGTGTGTGTGTGGCTGTGTGTGTGTGTGTGTGGCTGGCTGTGTGTGTGTGTGTGTGTGTGGCTGGCTGTGTGTGTGTGTGTGTGTGTGTGTGTGTGTGTGGCTGGCTGTGTGTGTGTGTGTGTGGCTGGCTGTGTGTGTGTGTGTGTGGCTGGCTGTGTGTGTGTGTGTGTGGCTGGCTGTGTGTGTGTGTGTGTGGCTGGCTGTGTGTGTGTGTGTGTGTGTGTGGCTCTCTGTGTGTGTGTGTGGCTCTCTGTGTGTGTGTGTGTGGCTCTCTGTGTGTGTGTGGGGCTCTCTGTGTGTGTGTGGGGCTCTCTGTGTGTGGGGAGGGCTCTCTGTGTGTGGGGAGGGCTCTCTGTGTGTGGGGAGGGCTCTCTGTGTGTGGGGAGGGCTCTCTGTGTGTGGGGAGGGCTCTCTGTGTGTGGGGAGGGCTCTCTGTGTGTGGGGAGGGCTCTCTGTGTGTGGGGAGGGCTCTCTGTGTGTGGGGAGGGCTCTCTGTGTGTGGGGAGGGCTCTCTGTGTGTGGGGAGGGCTCTCTGTGTGTGGGGAGGGCTCTCTGTGTGTGGGGAGGGCTCTCTGTGTGGGGAGGGCTCTCTGTGTGTGGGGAGGGCTCTCTGTGTGTGGGGAGGGCTCTCTGTGTGTGGGGAGGGCTCTCTGTGTGTGGGGAGGGCTCTCTGTGTGTGGGGAGGGCTCTCTGTGTGTGGGGAGGGCTCTCTGTGTGTGGGGAGGGCTCTCTGTGTGTGGGGAGGGCTCTCTGTGTGTGGGGAGGGCTCTCTGTGTGTGGGGAGGGCTCTCTGTGTGTGGGGGGGCTCTGTGTGTGTGGGGGGCTCTGTGTGTGTGGGGGGCTCTGTGTGTGTGGGGGGCTCTGTGTGTGTGGGGGGCTCTGTGTGTGTGGGGGGCTCTGTGTGTGTGGGGGGCTCTGTGTGTGTGGGGGGCTCTGTGTGTGTGGGGGGCTCTGTGTGTGTGGGGGGCTCTGTGTGTGTGGGGGGCTCTGTGTGTGTGGGGGGCTCTGTGTGTGTGGGGGGCTCTGTGTGTGTGGGGGCTCTGTGTGTGTGGGGACTCTGTGTGTGTGTGGGGGCTCTGTGTGTGTGTGGGGGCTCTCTGTGTGTGTGGGGGCTCTGTGTGTGTGGGGAGGGCTCTCTGTGTGTGGGGAGGGCTCTCTGTGTGTGGGGAGGGCTCTCTGTGTGTGGGGAGGGCTCTCTGTGTGTGGGGAGGGCTCTCTGTGTGTGGGGAGGGCTCTCTGTGTGTGGGGAGGGCTCTCTGTGTGTGGGGAGGGCTCTGTGTGTGGGGAGGGCTCTCTGTGTGTGGGGAGGGCTCTCTGTGTGTGGGGAGGGCTCTCTGTGTGTGGGGAGGGCTCTCTGTGTGTGGGGAGGGCTCTCTGTGTGTGGGGAGGGCTCTCTGTGTGTGGGGAGGGCTCTCTGTGTGTGGGGAGGGCTCTCTGTGTGTGGGGAGGGCTCTCTGTGTGTGGGGAGGGCTCTCTGTGTGTGGGGAGGGCTCTCTGTGTGTGGGGAGGGCTCTCTGTGTGTGGGGAGGGCTCTCTGTGTGTGGGGAGGGCTCTCTGTGTAGGGGAGGGCTCTCTGTGTAGGGGAGGGCTCTCTGTGTAGGGGAGGGCTCTCTGTGTAGGGGAGGGCTCTCTGTGTAGGGGAGGGCTCTCTGTGTAGGGGAGGGCTCTCTGTGTAGGGGAGGGCTCTCTGTGTAGGGAAGGGCTCTCTGTGTAGGGAAGGGCTCTCTGTGTAGGGAAGGGCTCTCTGTGTAGGGAAGGGCTCTGTGTGTGTGGGGGGGCTCTGTGTGTGTGTGGGGGCTCTGTGTGTGTGTGTGTGGGGGGGCTCTGTGTGTGTGTGTGTGGGGGGGCTCTGTGTGTGTGTGGGGGCTCTGTGTGTGTGTGGGGGCTCTGTGTGTGTGTGTGGGGGCTCTGTGTGTGTGTGTGGGGGCTCTGTGTGTGTGTGTGGGGGCTCTGTATGTGTGTGTGGGGGCTCTGTATGTGGGGGGGGGCTCTGTGTGTGGGGGGGCTCTGTGTGTGGGGGGCTCTGTGTGTGGGGGGGCTCTGTGTGTGGGGGGGGCTCTGTGTGTGGGGGGGGCTCTGTGTGTGGGGGGGGCTCTGTGTGTGGGGGGCTCTGTGTGTGGGGGGCTCTGTGTGTGGGGGGCTCTGTGTGTGGGGGGCTCTGTGTGTGGGGGGGCTCTGTGTGTGGGGGGGCTCTGTGTGTGGGGGGGCTCTGTGTGTGTGGGTGGGCTCTGTGTGTGGGGGGGCTCTGTGTGTGTGGGGGGCTCTGTGTGTGTGGGGGGCTCTGTGTGTGGGGGGGGCTCTGTGTGTGTGGGGGGGCTCTGTGTGTGTGGGGGGGCTCGGTGTGTGGGGGGCTCGGTGTGTGGGGGGGCTCTGTGTGTGTGGGGGGTCTGTGTGTGTGGGGGGTCTGTGTGTGTGGGGGGTCTGTGTGTGTGGGGGGTCTGTGTGTGTGAGGGGTCTGTGTGTGTGTAGGGCTCTGTGTGTGGGGGGCTCTGTGTGTGGGGGGCTCTGTGTGTGGGGGGCTCTGTGTGTGGGGGGCTCTGTGTGTGGGGGGCTCTGTGTGTGGGGGGCTCTGTGTGTGGGGGGCTCTGTGTATGGGGGGCTCTGTGTATGGGGGGCTCTGTGTATGGGGGGCTCTGTGTATGGGGGGCTCTGTGTGTGGGGGGCTCTGTGTGTGGGGGGCTCTGTGTGTGGGGGGCTCTGTGTGTGGGGGGCTCTGTGTGTGGGGGCTCTGTGTGTGGGGGCTCTGTGTGTGGGGGCTCTGTGTGTGGGGGGCTCTGTGTGTGTGTGGGACTCTGTGTGTGTGTTTGTGTGTGTGGGGGGGCTCCTTTTGTGTGGGGGCTCTGGGTGTGTGGGGCTCTGGGTGTGTGGGGCTCTGGGTGTGTGGGGCTCTGGGTGTGTGGGGCTCTGGGTGTGTGGGGCTCTGGGTGTGTGGGGCTCTGTGTGTGGGGGGCTCTGTGTGTGGGGGGCTCTGTGTGTGGGGGGCTCTGTGTGTGGGGGGCTCTGTGTGTGGGGGGCTCTGTGTGTGGGGGGCTCTGTGTGTGGGGGGCTCTGTGTGTGGGGGGGTCTGTGTGTGGGGGGGTCTGTGTGTGGGGGGGTCTGTGTGTGGGGGGGTCTGTGTGTGGGGGGGTCTGTGTGTGGGGGGGTCTGTGTGTGTGGGGGGTCTGTGTGTGGGGGGGTCTGTGTGTGGGGGGGGTCTGTGTGTGGGGGGGTCTGTGTGTGCGGGGTCTGTGTGTGGGGGGGTCTGTGTGTGTGTGAGTGGGTGTGTGTGTGTGTGTGTGGGTGTGTGTGTGGGTGTGTGTGTGTGGGTGTGTGTGTGTGTGGGGGGGTGTTGGACCCGGCCTCATGGCGTGGTCCTACCCCATCCGCATGGCGGGCCCAGGACGACATCGGCCCTCCACCCAGCATCGGGCAGCCCTTTTGCCCGACACTGCACGCCCCAACATTGTTGGTCCGGTCACCATCCCGGACCCCCACTACCGGCCTGGCTCCATCATGGGCCCCTCGCGACCTAAGCACGAGGCCGCGCCCGACTCCATCTTGGGCCCACCACGTCCCGACCACGTGGCCTCGGCCTCGGCCCCGGCCCAGGTCCAGCGAAGCCCAGACATTGAGGCACCAAGATCCACCCAGGTGGTCGAGTGGCCACTCGACAGATCCCGGAGAAAAGGGAGTTTCGATGGCCCTCCAGCCGTCCCCGGACGCCTGGTTTCGATCGCCCTCCGGCCTCCCTGGGCGCTGGCTCCACCCCCCTGCTGGGTGTCTGGACACCATCATCCCAGCCCCTCTGACCCCCAGGCGCGAGGGTCCAGACATCAAAGGACTCCAGTCCTATATCTGGGCCAGCCCCGGAGTAGGACGCCAGTTGTATCCTGGACTGGAAGCCCTGCTGACGCTGTCACGGCCGACACCAGAAGAACTCATTGCCTGTAACCTGAAGAGACCCTGAGAGCCTGCTGGCGCTGCCGCGGCCTACCTTTGCTGTACCATCCTAGGAGCCTGCTGGCGCTGCCGCGGCTGAACCACCTGAGAGCCTGCTGGCACTGCCGCGGCTGAACTATCTTGAGAGCCTGCTGGCGCTGCCGCGGCTGAACCATCTTGAGAGCCTGCTGGTGCTGCCGCGGCCTCCTCTCCGTTAAGACCACCTGTCGAGTCCTGCTGGCGCTGCCGCGGCTCGACCTCTCGGAACCCCCGGCTCGAGGATTGAGAGCTGTGCGCAGGGTATCCCTTCCTGTATCCATACCGAGACTGTCCCGCTACCCTGTCCCTTTTACGAGACTCTACAGATCCCTCGATCTGCCTGTATATACCGCTGAGACAAGCAACGTTTCTTCTTGATAAAGCCTAAGAACTTAACCTGTTGTGTGGTGTCCGTTTGTAGTGTTGTGGTTACCCTGCTGTACGATCCTAGGAGAGGACCCTCACCCAGGAGGCCTCTCGATAACGCTCGGCTACTTCTCGACGGAGGGGTGGACCTAGGGGTGGTCAGTCAGACATCTTCAGCCTCCCCCGGGATCGCCTTTCTAACAGGGGGGGGGGGTCTGTGTGTGTGGGGGGGTCTGTGTGTGTGGGGGGGTCTGTGTGTGGGGGGGTCTGTGTGTGTGGGGGGACTGTGTGTGTGGGGGGGTCTGTGTGTGGGGGGGTCTGTGTGTGGGGGGGGTCTGTGTGTGGGGGGGGGTCTGTGTGTGGGGGGGTCTGTGTGTGTGGGGGGTCTGTGTGTGCGTGGGGGGCTCTGTGTGCGTGGGGCTCTGTGTGCGTGGGGGGCTGTGCGTGCGTGGGGGGCTGTGCGTGCGTGGGGGGCTGTGCGTGCGTGGGGCTCTGTGTGCGTGGGGCTCTGTGTGCGTGGGGCTCTGTGTGCGTGGGGCTCTGTGTGCGTGGGGCTCTGTGCGTGGGGCTCTGTGTGCGTGGGGGGTCTGTGTGCGTGGGGGGTCTGTGTGCGTGGGGGGTCTGTGTGCGTGGGGGGTCTGTGTGCGTGGGGGGTCTGTGTGCGTGGGGGGTCTGTGTGCGTGGGGGGTCTGTGTGCGTGGGGGGTCTGTGTGTGGGGGCTCGTGTGTGTGTGTGGGGGGGTCTGTGTGTGTGTGGGGGGGTCTGTGTGTGTGTGTAGGGCTCTGTGTGGGGGGCTGTGTGTGTGGGGGGCTGTGTGTGTGGGGGGCTGTGTGCGTGGGGCTGTGCGTGCGTGGGGCTGTGCGTGCGCGGGGCTCTGTGTGCGCGGGGCTCTGTGTGCGCGGGGCTCTGTGTGCGTGGGGCTCTGTGTGCGTGGGGCCCTGTGTGCGTGGGGCCCTGTGTGCGTGGGGCCCTGTGTGCGTGGGGCCCTGTGTGCGTGGGGCCCTGTGTGCGTGGGGCCCTGTGTGCGTGGGGCCCTGTGTGCGTGGGGCTCTGTGTGCGTGGGGCTCTGTGTGCGTGGGGCTCTGTGTGCGTGGGGCTCTGTGTGCGTGGGGCTCTGTGTGCGTGGGGCTCTGTGTGCGTGGGGCTCTGTGTGCGTGGGGCTCTGTGTGCGTGGGGCTCTGTGTGCGTGGGGCTCTGTGTGCGTGGGGCTCTGTGTGCGTGGGGCTCTGTGTGCGTGGGGCTCTGTGTGCGTGGGGCTCTGTGTGCGTGGGGCTCTGTGTGCGTGGGGCTCTGTGTGCGTGGGGGGTCTGTGTGCGTGGGGGGTCTGTGTGTGTGGGGGGTCTGTGTGTGTGGGGGGTCTGTGTGTGGGAGGTCTGTGTGTGTGGGAGGTCTGTGTGTGTGGGAGGTCTGTGTGTGTGGGGGGTCTGTGTGTGTGAGGGGGTCTGTGTGTGTGGGGGGTCTGTGTGTGTGGGGGGTCTGTGTGTGTGGGGGGTCTGTGTGTGTGGGGGGTCTGTGTGTGTGGGGGGTCTGTGTGTGTGGGGGGTCTGTGTGTGTGGGGGGGGTGTGTGGGGGGAGGGTGTGGGGGGGGTGTGTGGGGGGGGGTGTGTGTGTGTGGGGGGGTGTGTGTGGGGGGTGTGTGTGTGGGGGGTGTGTGTGTGGGGTGTGTGTGTGTGGGGGGGGTGTGTGTGGGGGGTGTGTGTGGGGGTCTGTGTGTGGGGGGGTCTGTGTGTGTGGGGGCTCTGTGTGTGTGGGGGCTCTGTGTGTGTGGGGGCTCTGTGTGTGTGGGTGTGGGTGTGTGTGTGGGTGTGTGTGTATGTGGGGGGAGGTGTGTGTGTATGTGGGGGGAGGTCTGTGTGTGTGTGGGGAGGGCCTGTGTGTGTGACGGGTGGGTCTGTGTGTGTGGGGGTGTCTGTGTGTGTGGGGGGTCTGTGTGTGTGTGTGGGGGTGTGTGTGGCTCTGTGGGGGTGGGGGGCTCTGTGTTTGTGTGTGTGGGGCTCTGTGTTTGTGTGTGGCTGTGTTTGTGTGTGGCATTTGTGAGAGATTAAGCTATTGGCATTGTAAATGACAATGCCATTTATTTATCTGTTTTCAAAACCAACCCATACATAAAAATGTTGTCATTTAAAATGCCAATAGCTTTAACTTTTGCAAAGGCGAGACCGTTGCATTGTAAATGCTTGTTATTCAGGGAGGAAGCGGGCTGAAGGACTAGTAAGGATTGACTCTCCCTTCAGCACACGTTGCCTATTCTATGACCATGCCAGCTCATACCAAAATGCTCTACCGGGCCTTAACCCCTTCCACGCTGATGACGAGCTGGGCTCGTCATGAGGTAGCCTCCTGCTACGCTGATGACGAGCCCAGCTCGTCACGTAATATGCGCTTTCGCAAAACTCCGCGTACGAGCGGAATTCCGCCCGCACGCATGCGGTTAAAGGCCATACAGATCTTTCACTAGACAACAAAGAATCATTTAGTTGCCAGAATCTGCCTCTAGGCGCTACAGCTTGATAGTAGATAAGATACAGCAGTCTACGTATGATTCTGTGCATTTTATTCTTAACCTGAAAACTTTTGAAGTACTATGCACTGTAACCAGAAAACAAACCTGTTTGTCAAATGCTTTCACTTAAGTATTTGCCTATAGCGCTTCTATCCCAGATTAATATTTCAAGGGCCTGCAAGCACCTTTCCCGCCATACCTTATTGACTTTTCATTCCAAAACAGTGTCACGGTCTTTACAGACGTTTCCACATTTAACATAGAACAGCCATACTCTAAGTGGGTTATCAATGTCACTACTACATAGCCATAACCTTCCGACATCCTACTCCACCTGGACCACCAAATCTATCCTTCCTCCATCACTAGATAGTAGGTAAACAAATAAGTTGATTTCAGTTGTTTCAATGGTTTACCAAGTTTTACTAATAGTTCATATTACAAGATGGGGCCCATAAAGTAGATATCACTTTGACTTAGAAGACTCAGTTGTTTATTTTCAGTAACACTCTTTCTGGTGGATACTCTAACTCCAGATTATTCACCTTCTGAATATTCCCCAAGCGCTTCTGAAGGTTTTCAAAGCAGTGCTCCAGCACGCTTGCACATGGACTCAATTCTGACCCGGAAGTGACTGAGCAGAGCCGCACTGATGCAGCTTCATGCGAGCCAACATCAGTTTCTTGAGTGACACTTTCCGCACCCTCAGACGCATAGTGGCCCATAATTGGAGGTGCCAGGGTACAGAGCTCAGATTTGGGACCTTTTTCTATGGTAAAGAGAATCCAATCCACAGAACGGGGATATGGGAGGGCAATGAGGAATTGGCAATGTGATAGAGAATCCACCAGAAAGAGTGCTACTGAGGTTAGCTTGCTCTTTGGTGTCACATGGTCCGTGCAGGCCCATTGTTTTTTTCCCTATGTTAGCATGAGTACTTTGCAGACTGCCCTCTGCTTTGCATACATTACTCTGCAGACACATTTTGCTTTGTGCCACACTGTACTTTTACACAGAACAAGCTGTTGTTTTTGCGTTTGTTTCTTCCCTGGGATTTAGTCTGAACATGTAGACAAGGTTGAACAACAATACCCCTTGTTATTCTGTTGTGGACAGGCCCTAGCACCTAGGCAAAACACATAAATGCAGCTGTTGTTTGGGAACATGCACTTTTGTCATACAGGTATGCACAGATAGGTAACACACTTGGGGAGGGACCTTTCCAGGGAAAAGATTGTGACAGCACCTGAGACGTAAAACATTCATCTGTGTATACTAAGGTACGCAGTCTGCTGCTAACACCTAGAGATCTTCTGATATATAATCATTATGCTTCTGTAGAAGGGGAGGGAGGTTAGACTACACTGTAGTATATGATGACAGCTCCATTTATGATTTACAAACTACTTGCTATGCTAACCGTATTTGTGTAAGGCATTTTCCTACTGGTTGTGGCACGTATGCTGCATACTAGAGCACGGATAGTTGCAAAAAACATTTTAAACTCCTCGTGTCTCTGTCAGCACTTATAGTGGACTAGTACAAGTGTGAGAGTGAAAGGGTGTGCCCTGCAACCGTGATTCCTGAGAGGGTCGGAGTATATTGTTCTGAGGTGTAAAATCACTTGTTCCTCTGTGAGTGAGTAGGAGGGCAAATGCGACACTATAGCTAGTTGGTACCGGGCTCATGGGTACTCAGTTGGTAGGATGACTCAGTCCCTGCCTACTTAGGTTCCATAATCCCAAGCACAGGTCTGTGACTCCACAGAATCCCTGCAACATTGTTCTGTATTCTAAATGTAAGGAAGCTGCCGTTAGAAGTATCAATCAGAAGAAGTACACCTCCCTAAGGTGGAGAGTCTTTGGATGGCGGTCAGACTTGGGCCAACAGGAGAAAAGCCCTTCTCGTTGGACATGGCTATCAAGGTAGCGGTGCTTTTTGAATGTTTAAACTGACACCCACATAACAGCCTGGTATATGTGTGTAAAAAAGGCACTGCAAGTGCCAATGTAGAGGTAGCAGCTTTGGCCCTGGTGGAATGGGTCCTTCAGGAGGTTGCTTCATGGCCAATGCATAGAAGATCTTAATGCTTAAGACTATCCACCTCAAAAGTGTATTTTTCTGCACAGTTTTTTTTTTCGCCCCAGAGAGCCACAATAAAGCGGATTCTCCACCTGAATCGCTTTAGTGCGATAGATTTAAAAGCTCAGGGCTCTTGTGGGGCATAGTCAACTAAGTTTGTCCTCTTCTTTCAAGTGGTGAGGCAGGGCAAAGAACACTGGGAGGGTGATGGGTTGCCCAACATGAAAAGGTATGGTAATTTTAGGTAGAAAGGTTGCCTTGTTCTTCAACATCAGCTTGTCTGGGAAAATCGTGTAAGGCAGCAGCACTGAGAGAGCGAGGACCTCACTTGTGTGATGAGCAGAAGTGATCACAATGAGTGAGATGGGTTTGACAGTCAGAAGACGCAACAAGCAGCTGCCCATTTGCTTGAAAGAGGTACACATAAGAAACAGTGATGACCAAATTAAGATCCCACAGTGGCAACACACATTATTTGGGAGGGAACATGTATGTCGAACCTTTAATAAACCACATTACACTATGTAACTGGAACAACGTCCAGCAAACAGAAAAAAGCCCAAAAAATAACCTTTAATGATGCCCAGTACAAAGGTTTGCTGGGCGAAAAACCAAACAAACAAGATATCACACAGCTCAACCTGTAGGGGGGTCTGTATTTCAAACTCCACACCAGGCCACAAATTTGTCCAAGCACCCTGCATAGTTAGATTTTGTAGAAGGATGCTTGACTGTGTAGCTGCCGTCTACAACTTCAGGAGGCAGATCAAATGCAGTCAACTGCTGCCATTAAATTTTCACACACACAGGTGGAGCTTGCAGGTGCACAAAACCCTTCCCTCCTGCATCAACATAAGAACCTCCAGAATCGGTAGCCTGATCAGACGACAGATGCTCATGCTCCGTAGTTCCGGGTACCCCTCTCTCCTGGCACACACTGGAGTCATTAGAATGGCTTGGACCAGTTGTTCCTGATCTTCAGAACTCAGGACAGGAGAGGAAGTGGTGGAAAGGTGTACAGAAGTCACCTGCTTCACTTTATACTGAATGTATCCCCTGGAGAGAGTGTAATTTGCGACTCCCAAGCACAGAAGTTTTGATACTGCGCAATCTCAATGGTGGCAAAAATATATAGCCAGGTTTCCCACCACTGTGGGAAGATGCCCTGTGCCAACTCAGGTTGCAACTGCCACTTGTGATCAGACAGGCATCGCCAGTTAAGCTGGTCTGCCTTTTTGTTTTGAGATTCTGTAGGTGGTTTGTAATCCAGGATATGCCCTGGCTTTCTAGGCAACTCCAGAGGCACAGCGCCTTTTGACACAGGATCCTACTCAGGCGTGCTTGTTGCAGTACCACATGGTGGTGATGTCTGTGAGAACCTGCACTTACCTTTCCTTGATGGATGGTAGGAAGGTCTTCAACACCAACCGGACGACCCACAGCTCCAATAGGTTTATGTGGTGCTGGGTTTACACCAGAGAACACAGTCCTATCATCTCTCCTCTCTGAGATCACCTCCACAGCCCAGGGACATATCCATCACCAATGTCAGCTCTGGGTGGGGAATGGAGGGCTTTCTGCCACTGGTCAGGTTGCAGTCCAGCAGACACAAATACAGATCTTGTGCAGCCTATTTCATTGTGTTTCATTGTCCCTTGCTGCTAGACTGTAGCGTCGACCTACCTCTCTGACCAGCGGCCGGGCTTGGCTCCGCCACATCTCTGCCTGATTCGACCGGCCGGGCTTGGCTCTGCCGGTCCAACTACAATCCCCAGGATCCCACGGGGGGAATTGACGACGCCACTAACCAGCGCGCCAGGAGGCGCATAAAGCAACAACAGGTCCCTCGTCCCGCGAGGACGCGCGCGGGACGTGCCGGACGAAGCCCGGACAAAGGGCGGACAGTCTTAGACAGTCCGAGACTGTCCGCGACTGGACTGGGCCATACCCCTTGCATTTCAAGTAAGGAATCTACTTATTACTTTACTGTTATTGGGACGCTAAGCTGAGCATCTTCCTCCCTCATCTTTTGTCCTGTTTGCATTTGTTACTTGATATATTATTCCCAAGTTACGATATTCACCTAGTGTACAACATGCCAAAAAAACTGGCTCCAATCGTTTCAAATACACTAGATAACTATTTGGTTCAGGTGGTTACGAAAATCAACAGTGAAAAAAGACAGTCACGGAGGGGCGTGGCTAGGCTGGCCAAGATGGCGGACGGGCTCCCTTAGAGCTCCGGTCGGCTACCCGCCACACCGACGATGAAAGCTACCACCGCATAATTTGATAGCCTCCAGATGCGGTAGGGGACTCCCGGGATCGCCTAGAGAGCATTGGAGAGTGACGGTATGTCCGAGGTGCACCCATGTTATGTTATGTTATGTTATGATTTTATTTATATAGCGCACGGCTACTCAACAAGAGTGTCCCGGCGCTTTCAGAGGGCGGCTCAGCAGTTAAAAAAACATAACAGAGAACAGACAAAAAAAAAAAAATGAGGTGAAAAGAAAAATAGCCTAAAGATTAAAAAGCCAGGTCTTCAGGTTTTTCCTGAACAGGAGCAGGCTCGGAATGCTGCGTAGAGCAAGGGGCAAAGAGTTCCACAACTGGGGGGCTTAAAGCTGAAAGAACGACCCCCGATGCGAGCCTTCCTCACACGGGGCACCACGGCAAGGAACAAAGATTCCGACCGCAAGGAGCGGGCCGGACGGTAGAAGGCCAGTCTGCGCTGCAGATACTTAGCACCGGAGCCAGAAAGTGCCTTATGCAACAACGTCAGCGTTTTGAACATTATCCGCTTTCGGATAGGGAGCCAGTGGAGTGACTGTAGCACCCCCGATGTTCTTGCCCGCCTAGGAAGGCCGTAGATGGCGCGAGCCGCAGAGTTCTGCGCCACCTGCAGCCTTTGGATCAGATACTCCGGAAGCCCTAAATGGAGAGCATTAGCGTAGTCCAGTCTAGATCCTATAAGAGCTTGGACAATGATCTTCCTATGCTCCTCTGTGAGCAGGGGTAGGAACTTCCGGAGCATCTTAAGGATGCCAAAGCAGGTGCCCGTCAGACCAAGAATGTGCGATCTGAACGTGAGGTCATTATCGACCTTGACACCAAGATTTTTGGCAGCCACAGACGGCTGGGCGGAGGGGCACGTGTCAGCCGGCCACCAGTCACGCCATTCCGGTTCCGACGCGCACCCAAAAAGCAGAACCTCTGATTTACTAGAGTTGGCCTTAAGACCATTCTGCTGAAACCAGCCAAAGACCCTCTTCAGACAACCCTGAATGCTCTCACTGTCGAATGATTGATCTTTCCTGCAGGTGAAGAGAAGCTGAGTGTCGTCCGCGTAGGACACGATCTGGGCCCCCGAGGCCTCCACGAGTTCCGCCAGAGGGGTCATAAAGATGTTAAAAAGGGTGGGGCTCAACACAGAGCCCTGTGGGACCCCGACTCCCAGTGGCGGCATCTCAGCGGAGCTCGAAGTAGCCCAGACCGTTTGTCGACGGTCCTCCAAAAATGAGGTGAACCATTGGAACACCGTCCCCCTCAGACCGATGTCATAGAGTCTGGAGAGTAAAGCCTCGTGGGGGACGGTGTCGAAGGCCGCCGACAAGTCCAACATGACAAGCACAGCCTTCCCCCCTGCATCCAGAGTCTCGCGGATGACCTCTGACACCTCGAGGAGTGCCGTCTCTGTACTCAGATTAGGCCGAAAGCCGGATTGCGAGGGATGCAGGAGATCATTGGACTCGAGGAAACCCGAGAGCACGCCATGCACTTGCTTCTCCGTGAGCTTCGCAAGTGCCGGCAGAAGAGAGATTGGCCGATAGTTGGCCAGAACCCCGGGATCCAATCCCGGCTTTTTGAGGAGGGGGATCACCATCGCCCTTTTCCAGGACAGAGGGAGCCGCCCCTCTCTCAAAGATGAATTCAGGAGAGGATTCACCAGGGGGTTGAACAGCGGCGCCATCCTGGCCAAAAATTTGGCCGGGCAGGGATCGAGTGGCGACCCAGACTTGAGCGTGGCCAACAGTGCAAGGGAAGCATCTGGGGAGACCGACGGAAACTCCGCCAGAAATACATCTGGCGTAGCCGATGGAATACGTCCCCCCCCGATGCCGCCAGCCCCATCCGCAGACTCCACAGAAAAGGAGGCCTGGATCATTCTGATTTTATCAGTGAAAAACCTAGCCAGGTCACTGACCCAGGTCTCAGATGGAACAGCTTACTGAAGATTCGACCTGGGGGCCGTGAACTCCCTAACCACGGTAAAAATCTCCTTGCAGGAGTTGGCGGCCGCCTCGATCCTCCTGGCGAAGTACTCTTTTTTTAGGCACAGAATGTTATGATGGTACGCTTTAACCGCCAACCGATAGGTGCGTCTGGCCTCCGCGTCGTACTGAGAGCGCCATGCCCTCTCCGCAACCTTGCACAAGCTGCGTTCAGTACGCAGCGCCCCGGTATACCACGGCGCAGACTGTCGCTCACCCCCTGATCGAAGAGCTCTTACAGGGGCCAGGTCATCCAACCTCTCTAGCAGCCATGCTTGCAGAGTCTCCGTGTCCCGGTCCAAGTCACCCACGATAGGACAGGGATGGTCAGCAAATACCTGCTCAAGCAGATCCGGCGTGACTCTATGTAACCCCCTCGAAGCGGGTCCAGAATGGATCGGAGCGCTGCCAGATGGCAGATCACTCCCTTGAATGGAAAATCTGGCCAGTCTATGATCTGACCAAAGTACAGGGAGGAGTTCTATATTCACCAGGGGAACAGAGGAGAACACCTGATCTAATGTATGCCCTTGCTCATGAGTCGAGCCCGACAACGAAGGAGCGAGACCCAAAGGAGTGGTAATGTCAAACAATTTATTTGAATTCGCGTCTCCCACAGTGTCCAGATGAAAATTAAAATCACCCGCCAGCAGGCAATGCTGAGCAGACAAGGCCAGTCTGGGTAGAATCTCCTGGAGGTCCTCAAAGAAAGAGCCCGCCGACCCAGGAGGCCTATAAACCAGCAGGCCCTTCAAGGCTTGGTGAGGGGACAGCCTGATGGCAAAGGCAAGGGACTCAGAACCTGCTATCGTCTCCGTAGGGAGGATAGAACACGGGGCGCTTTTCTTGACCACCACCGCCACTCCACCACCTCTTCCCTTGGCTCTATCCTGACGGAAGATGTTGTAATCCGGTGGGATAGCCGCCAAGATGTCCGGGTTGGACGACTCCCCCAACCAGGTTTCGGTCAGAAGGAGGCATAAAGGTTTCTCCCTGACCAGAAGGTCGTAAATGTCGAGGGCATGTCTACCTAATTAACGAGTGTTCAGCAAAAGGCACAGATGGTTCACCTGCCCCTCGGCAGACCGCTGGACGGGGGAAGGTCCAAAGGTAGGGGACCAGCCGCAAGCAGGGCAGCAATGCTTACCCCAATGTCGGCCAGGAAACACCGATCGGCACGCGCAAGAATAGGATTGCAGGGAGCGTAGAATCATTGACGAGTAGCAAATCATACTGCTCGCCAGGCCAGAGTTCCGCGCAGCTCCGCCGCCTCCGGAACGCTGACGGGCGCAGACGGGCTGACTCAGGCGAGACTCCGGCGCTAGGGACGGCGCTCCCACAAACGCGACCGCTAACGCGGTAGAGCGTCCCTTTCCTTTTATGTGGTCCACTAGAGCTCTCTCACCGCTCTGGGCCACACTCAAGATGGCCGCCGTGTAAAGATTTCCCAATCCCCGAATGAAGCCCAATAAAGCCCGAAAACGGCCGCTAGAGCCGTGAAAAGATGGCGAAAATGCGTGCAGGAGTGCTAGGGGTGTGCTGTCTGCATTACAGAATGGAAAAAACAATTTTTAAAAAAAGACGATTTTTGCTTAAAAAAGCTTCAAACAGCTCAACAGAACAGCAATTTAAGATAGCCCTAGGCAGGTAGTGCTTCCAGGTCGTATTAGCCACAGAATCTCGCGAGCGCTGACACAGGGCTCCTTATATGGGTCCACTAGAGCTCTCTCACCGCTCTGGGCCACACTCAACGCTGGCCCCTACAGACCTCGGCGGGCTCTCCCCCAAAATGGCGGCGCCCAGGGACTGACATGAGAAGTCCCGGGTGGTCAGCGTAGTCCCTACCATTGCCGGGAGCCGGAGCGCCATACACGCCTTGCCGGTAACCTGTCACATCCGGAGCGCGATGCCACACGCAAGACGCCACGACATCCAGAGGGGAATCGGGGGCCCCGGACCCGCAATGGACATATAGCGGACAGAGGACCGAGAGTGATTCCGCCGTCGCGGGGAACCTGGACGGGTGCGGCCCCTGGTTGCCCAACGCGGCAAACGTGCGCGGAGACCGGTGCGGACCCGGCCGCTCAGCGCTGGACGACAGGGAGGCTGCCCGCGAACGGTCCCAGGTAGTCGCCAATCCAACATGGCGCCGCCGGAGTGACTTAGCGGGGGAGAGGCACGGAACAGCACACACGACCTGCGGAGACTCCCAACTCTGGTGCCCCGGAGCCGCCACCACTGAGTACCGCCCGAGAACCACGCGACGGGGGGAGCCGGGGAACACTACCACGCGTGCCCCTGAGGTGAGCTCCAATACCCGGCTTGGGCCCCCGGTGTCTGCTCCGAGACCCCCTGGTGAACACTGACCTATTGTACCTGCACCCGGCGGAGGGACCAGGAGTAGCGGGTGACAGAGGGGGGGTGCCCCGGCTGCCCCGGCAACACAAGTGGGGTGAGTCCGCGCGGAAAACCTCCTACCTCCCCTATAACGGGCACACCACAGACCCCCGCAGCCAGGCATCGGGAGCCCAGCCTGGAGCAGTACTAGACAGAGAAGACCCCGGGGACCGGGTTTGCCCAGCGTCGCTGCAGACAGAGACCTGAATCACCCCTAACAGACCGGATCGGACCGATAGGTCACCCACGCCACCCATGGGGCGAACACAGTGGGCGGTGCCCGTGACGCCGGCGCCAGCTCAGAGAAGATCGCCCTCCCCGGGCCCTCCCGCGGATCAAAGACCGGAGATCCTTCGCAGGGATCGGACATGTCCATGAAGCTCGACAAAGTCCTGGCGGCCATCGAGCACTCATGAGTCTCCATGGAAACTAAATTTGGGGAACTGGCCTCGGACATTACCCTGCTACGTGACGACCATAAGAAGTTGGCGGATAAGGTGAAGCAAGAGAGTCATACGCTCCATGAACTGCAACCTCAAGTCCAGCTCAATCAAAAAGCCATCAAGGACCTACAAGAGAAGGTCGACTATCTGGAACGCAAGACGGACGACTTAGAGGGACGCTCCCGTCGGAGCAATATACGCCTGATCAACCTGCCGGAGGGAGTGGAGAAGGAAGACCCTATCCGATATATAGAGACCTGGATAAAATCGTTCACCCGGACCCAGGACCTAACACCGTTCTTCTCGATAGAAAGAGCACACAGGGTCCCGACTGGACGCCCTCGAGCTGGCCTCCCACCCAGACCATTCCTTCTGAAGCTTCTGCATTATCAGGACAGAGACACGATTCTACGGGCGGCCAGGCAGGCAAAAGTCCTCAGGGTGGAAGACAAAAACGTGATGGTGTTCCCAGACTATTCTCAAGCAGTACAACGCCAACGCGCTACATTCCTGGCAGTAAAACAAGCCCTGCGCCGATATAAGATACAATATGCCCTCCTGTTCCCGGCCCGCCTCAAGATCATTTATGAGGATGCAACACACTTCTTCACAGACCCAGCGGAGGCGAGACACTGGTTGGATCATCGCGGTCAACCTCGATCAGACCGCGAGGATACACCGTCGAGTTCGGCGTCCAGCAAACGGCGGCGAGCCCGGACCGGAAAGGTCACTCTCACACAGTTGAATCGACCTCCGTCGCCCAACGTCAAACGCGTCCCGGACTTGGAACAAATCATAGCAGACCGACGGAAAGCCATTCAAGCAGCGGCGGAGGTCGGGCAACCGGACATCGAGCGGGAAATGGATCGAGGCCCCCACCTCTTTACATCCGAGGATGAGGGTCAGAGCGACGCTCGCACCTCCAGAGATGGTTCCGTCTCCCCACCACTGGTGACCCTGCAGACGGCGGATACACTCATCTGATGGCGACTGCCACATCCGGTGGTAAGACTGAGACGACGGAGTGACCAGCCGACGAGGGACGCCGGAAAGACACGCCTAAGGTATGGGTGGTAGCATACTCACACGCAGAGACACAATGCGGCGGGTGGCCTTGACCCGAGATCGCGGATCCACCGCTACACCACCCCCTCACACGAAACGAACTAGAGACAGTACGAGATGTACAGTTTGGGCTCATCTTGCCTTGCAATGGGCCCCTTCAGTTGGGACAGTTTCCCATATGTTGTTTTTGTGTTTTGTTCCTTCCCTTTCAACCCTGATACCTACACGGGAGTTGGTAATCTGGTCACGATGGAACCATACATGAAGGGAGGTCATGCGAGCGAGGGTGACTCTGGGAGCGGCCGAGGGGTGACAGAGGCAATGACCAGCACGATTGACATCCACACATGACAAAACCCCCTAATACGGATTTTACTTTTATCACATTAAACGTCAGGGGGCTGCATACGGCAAGCAAACGTCATGCAGTCTATGCCTATCTGAAGAGGCAACAGGCGCATATAGCACTCTTACAGGAGACTCACCTGACGACGGCTGAAGTCAGCAAGTTGCAGAGGAAATGGAGGGGTATGATCTGTGCCACGGGGTACTCCGCATTTGCCAGGGGCACGCTAATTTGGGTCAGACCGGGAGTCCCCTTCCATGAACAATCCAGAGTGGTAGATAAGGAGGGACGCTATGTCCTACTGGAAGGGCAACTGGATGGACAGTCTATCCTGATGGGCAGTATCTATGCCCCCAATGTGGAACAGAACGCCTTCTGGTCTCGCCTCACGAACACACTGGCACACCACACTCACACCCCTTGGCTACTGGGAGGGGATTAAACAGTGTCTTAGACACGACCCTCGACCGGTCCCGCCCCCCGCCACCACGGTCACCAATATACAGACAGACGGAACTCTTCAATGAGTGGGTTCGACACTGGACACTGACGGACACGTGGAGAGCACTGAACCCCACGACGAAGTTATACTCGTTTCACTCCATTCCACATGACCTTCGAGTGAGACTTGATCGATTTCTCTGCTCACCTGCTATACACGCCAAAGCCAGACACACAGACTACCTAGGCAGAGTGCTATCGCATCATGATGCCCATGTTCTGACTCTCCGATGGAAACCGCCCCACCCCCCAGTGCCGACCTGGAAGCTCCCTCGGGAGTGCCTCACAGACCAGATATTCACACATGAACACGGGGAACACTTGCGGGAACACTTCCGACTCAATGCGGGCTCGGTGTCCTCTAGTCTTGTGGAGTGGGATGCATACAAAGTAGTGGCGAGGGGACACTGCATTCAGCAAGTGCTAGGAGTGCGCCAGGTACTAGAACACGCATTACACACCACAGAACAGGAGCTAGCAACCATGCTGCAAGCGGATGACCGCGGCGAGGTGACCCAGCTACAAATAGCAGAGGCTAAGACAAAATACGCTGAGACACTGCGGGACCTGCGTAAATACAACTTCAGAAAATACGCCAGTAAGGCACACCGGGAGGGCAACAGGGGTGGCACACTCTTAGCATGGTTAGCTAGACAGGACCCTGACCTAAAACCTATCACGGAAATTACAGACCAGGCCGGTCACCTCCAGACCTCCCAGGTAGCGATCATGCAGGTATTCTACACATATTACTCGCACATATACCAGACTTCCAGCCAAGACGACACTCTTGTGGCGTCCGACTTCTTACACCCGTTACCAATCCCCCAAGTCTCGCCAGCGCTCAGGAAGGATCTAGACAGGAAATTAACTCGGACCGAGGTTAAGGCAGCGATAGGGACGCTTGCCAGAAACAAGGCCCCAGGCATGGACGGCTTCCCCCTCGAGTATTACCAGACCTTCTTAGCTGACCTTGCCCCACGTCTCACGACTATGTTCGAGGATGCACTCACAGCGGGAATCCTCCCACGCTCCCTCAGAGAATCATTAATAGTGTAGTTCCTAAAACCACACAGGGATCCCCAACTCCCATCGTCCTACAGACCGATCACATTACTTAACTCAGACTGTAAAATCCTAGGTAAATTGTTAGCGACGAGGTATGCCCAAGTCGTACCCCAACTGGTCCATCCTGACCAAAACGGATTCGTATCAAACCGCAACACCTCCCAAAACCTCCGTAGGCTCTTTCACGTCCAAGACACGACTCGAACCCAGTTCCCGAATGCAGCTTGCCTTATACTAGACCTAGAGAAGGCATTTGACACCCTCCTATGGCCTTATTTGTTCGAAGTCATCACCAAGAACAATTTTGGCCCCCGCCTAATCGCTTACACCAAGCTCCTGTACACACAACTCAAGTCCAGGGTCCGAATCGGCCCCTATATCTCCCCGGAATTCACCATAGACAGAGGAACTAGACAAGGATGCCCGTTGTCACCCCTCCTGTTCGCTTTGGCGGTAGAACCTCTGGCGATACGCCTAAGACGAGAGGGTGAAGACTGGGGTATCCCCATAGCGCACCTGTGGCACTGCGTATCCCTGTATGCAGATGACCTTCTGATCTATGTTCGGGATGCCACGAGCGACCTGATGAGCATCTGGAGAACGCTAGAGGAGTTTGCGACAGTGTCGGGCCTAAAGGTCAACTGGGGGAAATCGTCCATATACCCGCTGAGCCCTCATATGGCCCCCTTCGGAATTCGAATGGGTACCCAATCACTCGCCTGGAATGCTGACGCCCCCCGATACCTGGGAGTGCGGCTGTACCACACCCCGGAGGACCTATACACAGGAAATCATCGTAGAACGCTAGCTGGTCTTCTATCGGCGGTCACCTTCTGGAAGACACTTCCACTGGCGCCCATAGGCCGAGTGGCATTGGCAAAAATGATTATGGTCCCCCGCCTGCTGTATAGCTTTGCGAATCTCCCAGTGATCCCACCTCGATCATTCTTCGGAGAACTGAACACTCTCCTGACAGACCTGATATGGGGAGGGGGTCGTAAACGGGTGGCGCTCTCCACACTCTACCTGCCTACCACGGACTGGGGGCGCCGGCCTTTGAGGCATACTTTCTGGCGGCCCAGCTCCAGTGGTTGTCCTACTGGACGGCGGGACGACACGTAGGAGAAACAATCACAGCTGATGGTCCTCTCTCGCAGGCCGCGATCGCCAGACTTTTATTACCAGGCACTAAACCCCTACGGACTCGACCCCTACAGGTGTCGGTTGCCCGAACGTGTATGATGCGCATACATCGCATGTCCAAAACACAGCCACCGTACTCGCCTCTGTTACCATTGGTGGGTTTCCCTCGCAGGGACTTGTATTACTCCCCGGGCGCACTTCGGATCTGGACAGAGCTGGCGGTCACGGAGGTCGGATCTCTGTTCGAAGACGGACAGTTGCAGACGTTCGAGCAGATGATGGACCGATATGACCTACCCCGGGGACAGTTTTTGCTCCATAGGCAAATATTGGATAGCAGCGGTGTGCACTGGAACCCAGAGGCCGGCGAACCCACGACGCATCCAGTGATTCACACGATCCTACACATGGGGGTGGGGAGACACTTAGTAACATGGCTCTACAGGGCGGTGCGCTCGTTAATCCTCCCATCCCTTCAGTCTCTACGCCAGAAATGGGAGACAGACTTCGGCAGAGTGGTACATGGCGGGGAATGGAAGTCAGCCCTGGAATTTCCCAAAAAAGTCTCCAGGAACGCGAGGTTCCGCAACATACAATTCAACGTCCTCCACAGAGCCTATCTCACACCGAGCCGCCTCCAACGATTCTTCCCGGACACTCACTTCGAATGTCCTCGATGTCGAACCCTGGGGGCAGACTTCAGGCACATGTTCTGGGATTGCCCCACTATTCGACGGTACTGGGACATGATCCACCAAACCCTAGAAGAGGTCACGACCATTGCCACCATGAATACATGGGAGGCATGCGCACTCGGAATTTTCCGCAAACGGAAAACTGAGAAAACGCAATACCGATTCCTATCACTAGCAATCCTCCTAGCGAAACGCGGTATCGCCATGCACTGGAGAGCACCTGCGGGACCACCGGAGGCGGCATGGGTCGGCGCGGTACATAAATGGGGTAAGGCGGAGGAAGAGATACTACAGGAGGAGGAGGTGCAAGGACACCGCAAACATCCCATATCCCTGGAGTGGGCCCAACTACTATACACCTTCACACAGGCGACACGCCCTCAGGAGTCACCCACAGCCACACAATCCCAGGTACGACCGATGACACCAACCCACATGCGTCCATAAACATGTCACGGAGACTACATGCCTATCGTGAGAGAACACAATCAACGACCCTCGGACGCCTGGACTCAACACACCGACGCTCGCTATAGGCCTATACCTAATGACCGGAGAACACGCACTCTGTGCTTAGACACGGTGACCTAGAAAATCCCCCCTCCCGCCCATCCCTCACTTCCACCCCTCCCCCAAGTTACTCGGTTCCCCCCATAGTTCCTGGGTAAGGAGGCAAGCTTGAACTAGACAGAGTGCTACTTGTACATATTATTCGCTGATTGATTACCCACATAGAGACACTACGATGCCACATACTATTGCGAATTACACTCGCATTTCTGAGGCCCATAGCACCACCCCCACAGTATCAGATGCAACACGAGTTCACCCCCCCACGGGTGCAGGGGACGGTCTACTAGGCTCGAGATGGTAGCGCCCATGGGGGGTGTATACACTACGATGGGGTGCCAAGTGATACGCGCCACCAAAACACACAGTTGGGGACGATAGACAAACAACGACCCCGAAATGTGCAATGCCTAACGGAATCCACGTCTCAAACTGCATCTCTAGGACTTCAATGTTTGTAATTGCTGGTTTACCCTGATTGATCACTGTTGTATTGTACATGAAAATGCGACCTAAAACCAAATAAACAAATTTAAACAAAAAAAGAAAGGAGACAGTCACTGGGATTACGCCAGTCTCCCAATCTGCAATCCCTGAGCCCAATCCAACCATCCTCACAGATAGAAATCCCATTGTTTGATACTTCTATTGACTTGATAGACATTACTATACATCCAAGTCATAATCATGACCAAAATAGTCTTCCGGCAGTTGATTCAGAAGCTCTAGTTCTAATTGACCCAGAAAACAATATTGACTCTGACCATGAGATATGTGTCCAAAATGTAGATCAAGATCTCTCTTCCTCTTCTGAGCAGGAAATTCGACCTGCGAAAACACGCAGAAAAACTCAGCAAAGACGGACAGGTCTACGATCAGGAACGAGTAAAAAACAAGGGCAACACCTCCTGGGAAAACTAAGGTCAGAACTTTGCATATCACATAGTCGTATTGACTATATCCTCACTAATAAGGAGAATTGGTCTAGCATCAATGATATGAAGATAGAGCCAAGGGCCGAAAGTGATCATGACCCACTAATTTTGTCATTTAAGTTGTTTGATCTACTGAAAAGTGATGAATTGAGGGATAATGTTCAAATAGCCCTCTCAAATGACAATAGACGTATTAGATGGTCCAACTGTGTAACTAACGAAGAAAGTGTAATAGCGATGAGGGAATTAACAACCCAGGCTATCATAGAATTAAGGAGTAACTCCACTATGGAGACTCCGGTATCTAATGTTAGTAGGATCCATGATGGGTTTTTTAACAAATTGAAGTTCTTCTTTGTTAAAAAGGTTACTAAAAGACAGTGTAGGCCAGTAAGGAAGGAGGATCAATGGTACGTTAAATCCTGCAGGGCTGCTTACAGGGCCTTGTCTGATGCAGTAAAGACAAAAGATATTGTTAAGATAAAGGATGCCCGGGTCATGTATAAAAAAACACAAACCAGGGCCAAAGGGGAATGGGACGATGGCTATTGGAGGGATCTCTTAAAAGCCAGCAAAGAAAGATCTATGTCCTCCTTCTGGAACATCGTTAAATGGGGAAGGGGGGTCAAAAGAGGAGAACCCACGAACCATGTGTCACCAGACGCATGGGTCTCCCATTATGCGTCCCAGTTCGCTTCTGAGGACGGAGATGAAGATGGGTGCGAGGCATTTTTGAATACAACTACAAGTGCTAGTTACCTATCTTTCACTAAAGCGGATGTTCTAAAAATTTTAAATAACATCCCAAAAGCGAGGGCCCCCGGTTTGGATTCTGTTCCTGCAGTTTTGTTTATGCATGACAAGGATCTTTTGGCTTCCTATATTCAGTTGCTAGCAAATGGTATTGCGAAGGGTTCGCCTATTCCGGAGACTTGGAAGGGAGCCGAGATTATCCCAATCTTTAACAAGCACTGGCGTTGCCAATAGGTTTCGCATTTGGAAAGTTGGAGCTATTGGTTTTGTAAATGACATTTTATATTTATATATCATTATTGGCATTGTCAATAACAATATATAAATATAAAATGTCATTTACAAAACCAATAGCTCCAACTTTCCAAATGCGAAACCTATTGGCAACGCCAGTGCTTGTTCTGGTGTGCTCCTGTCAGCCCCTGCCATAGACTTTGTCCACAGACAGAGAATTACACTGCAATGACACCCCCACCCCTTTTTGCTTCCTGCATAATATTTTTTTCCATTTGAAGAAATTCCCTTTAGGAAAATGTGGTTCTTTTTTGCCGCACAATTCCAGTGATCCGGGCTATAATACATTTCATGTTGTGCGTTTAGGTAAATGTAGTACAGGAAAGTGCTTTGCGTTTGTGAACACCTACAAAGGCCCACTCCACTTGGAAAGAAGGTGAGAAAGAAAGAATGAAAGAGGAAGGCAAGAAAGAAAGATAAGTCGGCGAGAAAGAAAGAGGCAGTCAAGGCAGATATGGAGTCAAGCACAATTAAAACGGTTTTGAAAAACGGGACAGCCAGACTGTCACACGCAGAACATAACACATTGCTCACAGCTAGACATTTACAAACCCTATGCTGATAGCCAATATTTTAAGCAGAATCAAAATATTTGCTATTTACTTTGGAACAGAGCACTAGGCATTTTTTTTTAATCATGCTCAGCCTGGGCTTTTTGCCTTTAAAACTTTTTTAAAGCATTGGCCTCTTGAAGGAGATATGCCAGGTGCGTGTGAACTCTAAGGGCGGGATTCAAAATATTAAGCACACACTTTTTGTCTGCCCATGTAAGAGAGTGACGGAAGTTAGTAATCGTTTTTTAAAACCTTTGTGTTTTAGATATGTATTAGGATCCTCACGTGACACATCTGCTGTTTTAATTGATTATTTAAAAACTGTTTATATTGCTGATCTCTGATGAGATCTATATTAATAGACAAACAATTGAACTGAAGAGGGAGTTGAGTAATAAAGAGGCAGGCAAGAAAGAAAGAAAGGTGAGAAAGGCAGGTGTGAGAAAGGGGGCGCGAGAGAAAGAAAGGTGAGAAAGGCAGGTGAGAGAAAGAAAGGGGGGCGAGAGAAAAAGGTGAGAAAGGCATATGAGAAAGAAAGGCGAGAGAAAGGTAGGCAAGAGGCAGACAAGAAAGAAAGAGGCAGGAGAAAAGCTACAAAGAGGGATGTGAGAAGGAAAGAAACGAAATAAGGAAAGAGGAAGAGACGGAAAGTAAGGAAAAATTAAAGGTAATAAGAAAGAAGTAAAGAAAGGAACAACGAAAGAAGTAAAGAACAATAGGAGCAAAAAAAGAAAGAGGAAAGAAGGAAGTAAAACAGGAAGGAAGGACAGAAAGAGGGAATGACAGACAGGGTTCAAACACAGAGCACCCTCATGAGATTATATTGAGGGTTCGTGTGAGCTGCTGATATGGTGTGAAAAGGCAACAGCAGTCAGATACAGAAGGACTTCAAAAGGAACTGGCAGGAGACAGGAATTGATAATGCTGGCTCACAACTGCTAGAATGCATCCGGCTAGCACACCAGGCTTGACAAACAAAGGAAATACAAAAGTAATAAGAAAGTAAAAACAACAAAAACACTGGCAGTGAAGGGAGCTACTTTGTGTGCGGATGTGCTCCTTCTGAAGGGGCAAAATGCAGACACTGGAAGATAGCCATCCTGAAGGAGGTTTACCAATTGCCCCCTGCTGTCATGTGCCGACTCAAAACGTGAATCACCAGAACAGACCAATGGACGGAGTGGTGGCTGAAGGTCCTTTTACACATACTTTTAGTAAAATTAAAAGATCTTGGCTAACGCTAAATTAACTCTATGGAAAGTTCATACACAATCCTTCAATCGCAAAGGCCGCAAATGAGAAGAAGCCTCAGAGAAAAGATATAAAGGATCATTCTTGTTTCCAATGACAGCAGCTTAACTAGAAGTAATGAAATTAAAATGCGACAGCGAATTGTTGCTTTGTTTCCAGAAGCTGGCGGATTTTTCCACAAAGGCCACCTCAAAACACTATCCCTGCTCACATTACCATGCGTGGATGAAAGAAATCCCAGCCATGCACGCACCCGAGCAACTGCTTTGAATGACGGCAACAGCACACGAACGAAATCCCAGCCATGCCCGCACCCGAGCAACTGCTTTGAATGACGGCAACAGCACACGAACGAAATCCCAGCCATGCCCGCACCCGAGCAACTGCTTTGAATGACGGCAACAGCACACAAACGAAATCCCAGCCATGCCCGCACCCGAGCAACTTAAAAGGTTACGAAAAGCTCCTTAAAAGAGAAATATGAGTCATTGTAATGCAATTCTACTTATTTACAAGCGCTTTCAACGGAAGGGGCCGGCAGGAAATGATGCAGCGCCTGTGGCATGGAAATGGATGAGGGGGCGGGAGAGCCTGGTGGGGGGGGCGGGAATGCGAGCGAGGGGAGGGGAATGCAGGGGGAGGCAAGACAGAGGCAAGGAGTGTGGCAAATGGCCGGAGGGAAGCCGGATGGGGGCGTGAGAGCCTGGTGGGGGGGCGGGAATGCGAGCGAGGGGAGGCAGGCGGATTAGGGAGAGATGCGCGTGCTTGTGTGGTCACGTGACCCACTTTTGTGGTCAATCAATCACATGCACTGTGAAGAAACCGCAGTGGTTTCACGAGTCGGATCAAGCCCTTGAATTTTCGCCTATTACATTCGCAAGCGAATGATAATAGGCGAAACCTAAAAAGGGGGCATGCTCGGACCCGGGCAACTATAGGCCTATCAGCCTTGTCGCATGTATACAAAAAGTATTGGCGAGGCTTGTACTGCAGCGTATCCACGGCTGGATAGATGAACAGGACATTCTGTCACCTCTACAGACAGGGTTTCGCAGTCACACTAGTACCATTGATCAAGTTTTTAGATTTGTTTTATTATATTGGCGTGTAGTGCTACTTGGGGGGGGGGTATGCTTTTTGCAGCCTTTGTTGATTTCAAATCAGCATTCGACTTGGTACCTCGTGCTAAGCTGTGGAAAGCTCTACAAGAACAGGGCATCCCAAATGAAATGTTGTCTTTATTAATCAGATTGCACGAGAATAATTTTGCACAAGTTCGATGGAATCAGCAGGGTAGCGTAACTGACAAATTCCCCATTGCAAGGAGAGTACGCCAAGGATGTGTGCTAGCCCCAACCCTCTTCTCGTTATACATCAACAGGGTGATCAGGTATTTTGAACAACAACCGACCGACGCAGCCAAGCTGGCGGGTAAACTGATCCCCCTGTTGATGTTTGCGGACGACACCTTACTAATATCAAAGACCCATCAGGGACTTCAGAAGGCCACTGGAGTCTTTGAAGCGTTTTGTGCAGACCATGGTCTTGTTATTAACACAACCAAAACAAAATTCATGGTTCTGCACAAACAGAAACATGTCAGAGGGAAGGCGACCATGGCCGGGGTCCAATTGGAACAGACCCAAGTCTTTAATTATTTGGGCATTACCTTGTCATACAAGCTAGATTGGAAACAGCACACCAACCAGCTGGCTACGAGGCATGCTCAACTGACAGGAGCACTCACCAAGGAATTGTATTCCTCACGCACTAGACCTATCACTCCGGTCTTAAAGATCTAAGATCTACAATGCAAAGGTTGGAGCAGCGGTCCTTTATGGGGCTGAACTCTGGGGGCCCAGTAACCTTACAAAGTTGACGGTTGCCCAAAATAAATTTTTTCGCAACATCACTGGTTTACCAATGTCCACTCCCTTGATACCTCTCCACTATGACCTGGGAACTCACAGCTTCGAGGATATGGCCAAATACAGATCGGATGCCTATTGGAGGAGATTGTGGGTAACCCCGGAACTCTCTCAGTACGCCCAGGGTTTCCTCGAGGTTAGAGCCTCGGATAAAGCTCATAAAATTTTATGGATGCGAGAGGTGAAAACAATGTATATGGCTATGGGCCTATCTCCACTATGGGATGACCCTGTGAGGAATGTTTTCCCACCTAAGAAAATACTTCGCGAACTGTATTGGAACATGGTTGAGGCTAAGAGCTTTGGAGGTCGCATTGAACCATCCTTTACTACTGATTTCTTAGAACTCAAGCATGCACCGGCCCTAGAACCTTATTGGGATTGGATTACCAGCCCAGGGGACCGGAAGAAGTACCATCAATTGAGGGTGGGGACACTACCACTAAATGCCTTAACTGTAAAATGGCATGGGAACCAAATCTCGGGGTGCCCTTTCTGTCCTTATCAAAGGGAAAACATTGGGCATGTGTTGTTTGCCTGTCCAGAATATAACGCACCCAGACGATCGTGGCTAAAACCGATTTGTGTTCAGTTAGGCTTCAAAACGGCTAGTGAGGCCGCTAGGATTTTAAGAACTGATACCTCTCAGCCAGTTGTTATAGCCATGTCGAAATTTCTTCATTGGATGTGGATAATTCGGGCACGTAAAATGAGTTTGGAATAATCCCAGGGCCAGTTGTTATATGCTGCTATCCGTTTTTGTACATTGTATTAAGTAACTGATGTATTTTGCATTGAATGAATTTCGATTTTTAATAACTGTTTTATTCATTTTAATATAATATATTTAAACTTTGTAAATATGGATGAGCTAGTTTGCTATTTTTTAGATAATGCCGAAATGACTTATTGTGGATCTTGTATTTTGCTGGGTGTGGGGGGGTTAATTTGTAAAATGTCTTTTTATGATTGAAAAATATCGATTAAAGACTTTTTAGAGAGTGCAGCCTATTCTGAAACCTGGAAGACATCCAAGAGATGTTCTTGGTGCTAGTCCTGCCGAGACTTCAGATTCCACTGCATGGCCCGCATATCCCACCTGCAAAGTGGATGAGAGGGATGTCTGAGGTCAGCAAGCCAAGAAGCCTTAGAGCTGCCCCCACAGAAATCCAGGGTTGTGGATGAAACATCATGATCATAGCCCAAATTCCTGAAGTAGCATTGAGGGGTAAGGGATGCAGAGGAAGCTGTGGGCTGTGGCTGAAAGACCCAAGGAATGCACTGAGACTCTGCTTTCTTTAAAGCCTTTGTGGGGATGATCAGCCTTGTCACCAAAGAGGTGGGACCTACCAAAAGGTCTTTACATCAGAACACATGCATGTCCCCAGAAAAACCAGTGGATCACATAAATGTATGGATGCAGAGCACCACGCTAGTGCCCATCGTATGCCCCTAGTAGTTTGCAGACCAGTCTTAACCTATTTTGTTGCATCCTGGCTGTTTTGAATGGTTTAAGCAAAAGAAGCTCGAAACTCCTCCAGTAGCACTGGCAAGATTTCACTGGCCATGTAATACACGGTGTGTGTATAACACCCTAATAGGCAGAGCACATTCAGTGACTTCAATGCCAAGCTAGTGGAAGAGAAAATCCATTTACCAAACACTTAAATCTTTTTTGACTCCTTCTCTGGAAAGGTTGTGAGGAACGCTTCTGGAATGTCTTTACTGGTGAAAGCTTATACCACCAAGCTCTCAGGTGTGAGGTGCTGCATCTGAATGTCTGGGTCACCTGGTTCTGGTCTATGTAGGGCCTGGCCATCTGCCTGTTTACTGCAAGGCAAGTGTAAGGATTTGTCCAAATACCCATAAGGGTGTCAGTCAGGGCTTCGCAGTGCGGAACTGCGAACTGCGACACCATAAGGGTGTCAGTCAGGGTTTCATTAATTGGCAGCAAGGGCTCAGATGAGGTTGGCCCAGGGAACAAAATCTCAGTAAAAACATTTGTTTTGACTTATACTGAGGATAGCTGCAGGTCCATAACCTCAGCTACACATCTAATCACAACGTCGAATGATGCACTCTCCTCTGTCCAGGGTGCGAACCCAACCCTGTGTCAGGGGAGGAATCCAGCCAATTGGCTCAGACAAGTCCTTATAAATATCATATCATCATAGTGTGGTAAAAAATCAACACCATACATAACAATCATTAGGAGGTCGATCATAATCCGAGGAAAAACAGTTGATGAAGCCTCTGAGAGAGGCCTTGTAAAAGAGGTAGTGTTTTGTTTGAAAAGGAACCAGGCATGATGGAATGGCGACAAGACACGACCTCCATTGGGGGTGAGAGGTTTCTGCTGAGATCGGACACTGGAGTTGGCAGGGGCACCACCTCCTGCACTAGTGACTGTGAAGAAGGAAACACAGGTGATCTTGGAACCAGAATGGAAGTCAGCACTGGAGTGGGAGCGGAACCCAAGGTGGGTTTGAAGGGCAGAGATGGGGCAGAAGACAGATCGGCTGGCAGTAACCAGACTTGGAGGCCCCCACGGATCCTTGGGATCTGAAGGCACACCAGAGGGTGCCAGAATACTGCCAAAATATGAAGAATGGGCTTAAAGGCCTCGGCTGCTCAGGTGGCACCAAAGGCCAGGACAATTCAAGGAGCAACAGGACCAGTAGATTAATAAGGCCCACAGTCAGGGACAGAGAGTGGCGGGATTGGGTTGACTTAGGTTCAGTCTTTGATTTACCGGACAACCTCGCCTACAGTGTACCTGCCACAGGAGTGGCAACAAGAGCAGGAAAGGTCCACGCTCTTGCCTTGGAGGGTGACTTAAATGAGGTCTGTGACTTCTTTTGGTGTTCTATGACCTACTGCTTTGCTTCACCCTCCCGGATTGCCTTCAGGAACATGAGGGCACATTGTTTGCACGACTTGTAGTCGTGCCCCTGAGCCCATCATCAGATTCATACCTCATCACCGGCATCTGTTTCCGGTATTCATGGCACAGTTTAAACCCTGTAGTCTTTGTTGGGGACATCGTTCCCTTGCACATTGTAAACAGATTTTGCAGATAATTTATCAACCAACAAAAAGGGAGCAGAGCTCCGGATCCATATTAGAGGGCATGGATAGGGAAGCTGTAATGGGGGCAACACAATGCGAGTCTCAGAAGTCTACATACTAAACCCTTCTTGGACAAAAAGGGACAGCCAGAATCACTTGGCCAGTGGTTACATTATTTGCCAGCATTCTTCCCATCACCTCTTGCTTGTTTGATTTAGTGCACTAAATGCCCATGCCCAGACGGGAGTCTTTTGCTCGCTGTGCCTCTGGATCTAAACTACACCTCACTGATGAGCCATAATAAGGCTGAACTCGGTATGTGGTTGCTTGTGTGCCCTTCTGGAGTGGGACTTGACAGGCAGCTTGTGATGTACTGCTCCAATGAGAAGCATGGTCGGTACTGATTTGCATAACGTGGGCATCTGTTTAGAGTGTCACAGAGGGCAAAAAAATGATTGGTTGGAATGCTATACAGAGCAACTGCAAGTGGTTAGGCTGTTTGCAAGCAATCTTCCCATCACCTATTGTGTTTTTGAGCCCGATCTTGTCACAGCTCCCTTGACACTAGGGGAACCTCCATTATGGGGACATATGCAGCATAGAGGAACATTTTATGTCAGCCAAAACAGGAGCCCCCAAGGCTCCTTCAATAAAAAGTGAAGGGCACAGCAAAGGGAGCAATATGGGTTTTTGTGCGTCACAAAGAGATCCATCGAAGGGGTGCCCCAGAAGGCAAAGATGGTCTACACCACCTTCATTTGTGGTCGGCAAGTTGATGCCGACACAAGCTGTCGCCTCTCATATTTAGGGAGCGTGTCAGGTGGTTGGTGACCAGACAGCTCCCACAAGTCTGAGCTAAGGGCCACAAATTCCACGCTTTTTGGTAAATGAGAACCTAAGTCGCCACGCTGCTCACATACCACATCAGTCAAGGTGCTTAGTCAGGACAGATTGAATGCAAAGGGAGGGAGTTTATATGTTGCTCCTACAGAGAACAATGGCACCTAAATTCTGATTTCCAGCTCCTCTGGATGGGACTAACACCTTCAAGAGGAGACATGCACTATCACTGTGGCCATTGATGGTGGTGGGCAGGAACTCCTCTAAAAACCACCACTTAAGATACATCAAGGTGGCTTGGGGGATGCTGATGCCGGCCAAATTGCTCCCATGTTGGAACCATTAGCGACTGAGGCACCATAAGAGACTCCTCACTTCCAGCTTGATATGTGACCAGCAGTATGCAGGAAGCCAGCAGAAAGAGGACCTTCAGAATTGCAATAAAAGCGCCCTTGAAAAACACCAGCCTCGTATCCCAAATCTTCTGGAAGGGTCTAAGCGATGTAATGACCAGTACTGACACTATGAACAGCCTGCACTGAAAAGGCTTCGGTGTGAAATAGATGATTGATAGAAAAGCCATAAACCTAAGACCAGACTTATTGTCGAGTTCAGGTGGTCCGACATAAGCTCAGTTATCCCGTTTTAAGCAGTCAAATGTCAAAGGACAGGAATACTGAAATCGTATGACCTTTGCAGATATGTCGCAACCACAGCCATCACCTTGGTGAAGACCTTTGATGCTTATAATTACCCAACTTGGAGAACCAGAGGCTGGTAATGAGTAGAGCCTACCATGAATCACAGCTATCTTCTGTGCTTCTGCAGGATCAGTACATGGAAAAATGTATTCTGCAGGTTGAGGGAAACCGTCCAGTACTCTAATTTCAACCCTAGGAACACTTGAGCTAGAGACCAAATATTCAATTTATCCTTGCAAAGGAAGGAATTCAAGACCCTGAGATCCAGTATAGGACGCAGATTGCCACTCTTGTTGGGAAAAGGAAGCACCGGGTGTAACATCCCTGTCCAATTTACTGTTCTGGGACCAACTCCACCACTTCTTTCTGCAGAAGTGCTGAAAACCCCTGCTGGAAATTGAAGGTGTGTATGTCTGATTGGAAGGAAGGTACAATATTCTTCCAACACAGGTTATACATGTTTCCTCAATGACAGACAAAAAAGTAGATTTCCTGTTGGTGATGGGGTGGATAAGAAAGGGGCTCCTGGACTGGTTTTCTCTTGGGTTGCTCTAGCCTCTGTTGGACTGCACCCTCTCTGCAGGTTCATCTTCCTGTGTTCTGAATCAGTTTTTGTTGGCTTTTAGATCTCTGCCCACTTTACCACTGCTAACCAGTGCTAAA
This sequence comes from Lissotriton helveticus, assembly GCF_964261635.1. Lineage (NCBI taxonomy): Eukaryota > Metazoa > Chordata > Amphibia > Caudata > Salamandridae > Lissotriton > Lissotriton helveticus. Next base: position 148,877,037 of record NC_136071.1, read on the forward strand.
GTGCTTGTGTTCTCTCCCTTAAACATGGTAGAATTGGCTTACATTCTAATTGCCACTTTTTATTTACCTGTAAGCCCCTAGTACAGTTGTGTTATATGTACACAGGACATGTAAATTACATATGTTTAGTCTGCATTCAGCACTTATTGTGCTACCCACTTAAGCAGCCTTTTAAAACATGTCTCTGGCCTGCCATCGCAGCCTGTGTGTGCAGTTTTAAACTGCTATTTTAACCTGGCAAAATAAATATTTTGCCAGGCTGAAACCTTTCCTTTCAATACCTACAAGTCCCCCCTGGGGTAGGCCGTAAACAGGCCATAGGGCAGGGACAGTGTATTTTGAAACATGCTTTTTCTTTTACATGCCCTGGTAGTGAAAAACTCAAATTTGTTTTTCACTACTGCCAGGCCTGCCTCGCCCATAGGATAACATTGGGTTGCCTTATTACATTTAATAAGTGGTAACTTTTAATTGGGAGTAGGTAGGCATGCTGAGTTTGGTTTCTAAAGAATTGTAATTTAAAACCCTTTTTAAAGGTAAAGTTGGGGTTTAAGTCACAATTCTGAAAATGCAACTTTTGTAATGTTTTTTTGTCCTGACCATTTGGCGCCTGTATTTTGGGTCACATAACTATGTGTGGCTGGAAGTTGGTCTTTGTGTATTGCTCCCAGACAGTGATACCAAGGAGGAATGGGCGTTGGCAGGATGGGCCATCTCTGGCTTGATAGGGGAGCAGAGCTGTCACCTACCACACTTGCACATCACAAAGAGACTGCCTCAGCACACCCACAAAGGGCTTCATACTTGTCGTTTGTGTACCCAGACTACCGTGGGCCACCACAGGGAGGTTGGAAATTCCAAACACCTTTCTGGTTGGAAACCTCTAGAAACTTCTACTTCAAAGCTGGCACCAGGTATAAATATTGGACCCTCCGACCCAACTTGTCGGTACACCTCTGGAAAACTCAGAAGGACTGCTGTGCTGTAAGAAGGTCTGCTACTCTGCTGCCTGGATGCTAAGGACTGAACTTGCATCTTTAACCCAGGACCATCAGAGTGACTCCAAGGGCTGGTTGTCTGGCCTCCTGATCAGAGCCTCAAGATCAGAAAAGGCTCCAATCACCATGAACCCTGCACCTGGACTAGGTCTCCTGTGACTCCTAACCACAACTAGTGCCACCCTAGTTATGGACCTTGGAAGTGGGTCTGAAGGTTCTCTGCCAGCCCAACTGTGGTTATAGCAGAACCGACGCAGCACAACTAATTGTTTCGCAGTTCCGCATCGGAACTGCTGTTGCGTGATTTCTGTCGTGTTTTCACTTTGTTACTGTTTGAAGTACTGCATAAATATTTTACACATTGCCACTAAGTTAAGCCTGATTGTTTTTGTGTCAATGTACCAGAGGATTTAGTACAGGTTAATTTGGGGTTTGCTTGTGTTTCACCCTGACAAGAGCTATGGTTGCTGCTTGTTCCCGTAATCTTGTGGTAACGCCTATGGAAGTCTAAGGCTGAGGCAACTGCAGCACCTCTCTAACTTTCATAATCACCATACCAAAGAGCACAACCTCAACAGAGAGATATCACAAATTCACTCGGTCCACCTGTGCAGAGCTATCCATGTTGTTTGCATTCTGCAGCACCAGGCAGTCTGCTAAAGCGTTGTAACTAAAGGACAGTAAAGTGGCTGCCTCACTGCTGTAATCATGCAGTATTAGGTAGGACATTTGAATGTAATGTGACCTGTCCCTAGTATGTCATGCATCCTTTGCCTGTACTCATCAACCTTGCCGAAGGCTTGCCAAAAGCGACCCCAGAGGCACCCAGTAATTTCCCGCCGCCATTAGTTCCGACCAAGCTGCGTCACAAACCGACCGCAGCTGATATTTTTATTTCGTCCTATTTGGACGACACAGTTCCAGAATATGCAGATCCAGTTCGCGCTCCACCTGTCCCTGTAAATCAGGCACTCCCAGTTCCTCCAGACACCGGAGTACCTGTTACGGTACCCCCGGGTCAGCCTGCCATACAAGTTCAGCCCACGTTACAATTACCGACCCTGCAAGCACGAAGAATGTCAGTCGACGATTCTAGTCTAGGGGCCGCAGGAAGGGGTCCTCCTCAAACCCCACCGCCACACAAGCGTTTATCAGCACTCGAATTACATGCTCAAGCATCACAGCGTACTCCAAAAAGTAATAAGTCTGTTACAGAAATCAGACAAGCCCTTGCCGAATGCGTCTATGACACAGTCCCAGGCGAGTATAATATGGTTTTATATTCTGTACGTGTAAGAAGGGTGACCGAGTATCTAGTCACCTTACCAAATATGAAAGAAGATCTAGACAGAATATATCGTTTCATCCGTACAGGGGATGATCCAGAAAGTATTGGCGAGATTATGTCCCAAAGGAAAGCCGAGATTCAGCTCATGATATTAAAGTTCCTGATCAATTGTCTAATAAGAGAACAAGATTACCCGTCTAAAGATCCCGCCGAAATGAGAATCCTAACAAGGTGGAGTGATAATATAGCCGAGGGTAAGCACAAGACCATTAGTGCCATGGAAAGTATGTACAAGAAAATTCGTAAAGAAATAATAAGGTTACACGAACAGCGTAAAGCAGCACAAGTAAGCGAGAAAGAAAGTATCTCTGATCCTGAAGAGGAAGACGAGAATCCCGCCAGAATAGCGTATGTAGGAAAATCCAGATTTCCAGATCGCCATTTACGTCCAGAACCTAAGTCTATTTTTCATCATCCAGCACCAGAACAAAGCTCTCTAGAACAAGTATTTCAAGCTACCGATCACATTCTGAAATCACGAGTCGGTTACAGCGAATTAAGTACCATGCACGAACAAGAACTAGCCCGATCAGCAGTCCGATGGATTACTGATTCTACCACTTTTCCAGACGAAATAGTGGCACAAATGTTTCTGAAACTGCCCCCAGCCGAGCAACGACTGGTGGGTATGTATATGATCCAACACCTCATTACCCTGTATGAGGGTCAACATTCTGATCCAGGCCCGTTACATGATATCCTGAACGAGTTACTCCAGTATAGATGGAGAGGTCTAGGTACCGATTTAATTAGTGTCATTCTAGAACAGCGTCACAAGTATAGAACGTTCCTGAACCCGCATTTTGTTCATGTCTCACCCCCAGAACGTAAACCATTCTATATAGACAGACAGAATCCGCTACGAGAAGTCCACCCAGTCCAAGGGGCGGGTGGCGATATGCAACGAGTGTTTGTATACACTCCGATATCAAAGATGGAACTTCTTGAAATGAAGAAATTAATTCCCTGTCATGACAAAGATCCAGCGGGGTTCCATAGAGAATTAAAAGACATGCTCCGTATGGGAGAATACACTTATCCAGATGTCATTAAAATGTTAAAGGTCCTGCTACCCGCAGGGGTGTATGAAAAGTTAAAGGAAAAAGAATGGGAGGTGGGAGAGAAAAAGATCGATTGGGCAGCTCTAGAAGCTGAAGACAAGGCACGAGTACCAGGTACCGGTCTTGGAGATAAATGTAAAGAATTACCAGAATTATTGATTCAAGTTCTACCCAGATTATTGACAACTAGGAAAGAAGACTGGGATGCAATCTCAGCCTGTAAACAGAAACAAGATGAAGACATTAGTGATTTCTATTCTAGATTCGAGAAATGTTTCAGTATTAATAGTGGTCTCAAGACAAGTAGTGAGTCATACCCTCATCTTTTCGTTACCAAATTAGTCGAGAATTCAAGTCCACAAATTAAAAACCGAGTTTTGAAAGTCGAAAGCACCTGGCAAGCAAATACTCCGTCCCAGATGCTCCAGATGCTCCAATATCACCAGAATAGAATCAGAGAAGAGCAAGAACACGAAAGAAAACGTATGAAAGACACGAAAATGAAAGTGCTAGTTGCACAATCTATTCCTCAAGACAGTCAGAAGAGGGGTCCGAATCAAGCCAGTCATCCTGCAGCTCCCGTTAAAGGGACCTGCAATTATTGTAAACAGCCAGGTCATTTTATAAACGAGTGTGCAGTTCTGAAGCACAACATAGCTACTGGTAAGACTAAAGAAAGACCACGTCCGCCGAGACAAGAACAAGTTTCACAGACTCCTCAGTCACAGAATGCACCACAGACAGTTACCGTACCGCAGCCTATTGCTGCAACACAGCACGTTACTTCACAGATGTACCAGTATGCACAGTCCGAGTATCCAGAGTACCAGTCATATTCATGAAACAGCCTAGAGAGGGAGGTAGGCTTGCCTCTCATCGAGATACCTGTAGACCAAGAAGGTCCCTATGTTCATAGTCAAGTATTAGGGAAAGACAGAAAGTTTTTGATCGATACAGGGGCAAGTAGGACCACAATTAGTCACGCCGAAGTTCCAGGGGCTCCGCTCTCAGGCTCAAGAAATGTTTCCCTTGGATTTTCAGGAAAACCCATAGTTAATGAGATTTCAAAGCCAGTTACTCTAGAAGTAGGTCCATTGTCCCGTACTACTGATCTGTTACTTACTAAGTCATGTCCAGAAAATTTATTAGGCATTAAGACACTGAAAGAATTAGGTGCAGTTATTTGCTGTTCCCCAGAGGGAATACGTCTGTTCCTACGTGACTTTAAGGGTCACTATGTATTACGAGATTTTGATTCAAGGTTGTCTAATGTTCCGCAGCATTTATGGGCGCAAGGTCCAACTGATGTAGGTTACATGCAAATCACACCCTATCGTGTGACTCTCAAGCCAGGTGTAGTGTTACCACGAATCAGGCAGTACAGATTGCCGCCTGAGGCTGTAGCAGCCTTATCCAAAATTATTGACGAGCTCATGGCTCAAGGAGTAGTTGTAGAAACTGACTCCAATGTATGTAATTCTCCGATCATTCCAGTCATGAAACGTACTGATCCAAATGCACCCCCAGTATATCGATTAGTGATTGATTTACGAGAGCTTAACAAATGTATTATTCCTCAGTACCCAGTTGTCCCAGACATTTCTTCCCTGTTAACAGCCATTGATTCCGAAGCCATGTTTTTCACTGTTATTGACCTCAAGAATGCATTTTTTAGTGTTCCAATTCATCCAGACAGCCAGTTTCTTTTCGGATTTTGTTTAAATGGAAGGAGCTATATGTTTACACGCGCTCCTCAAGGTTTCACAGAAAGCCCTAGCATTTACAGTCAAGCACTCAAGAGACAACTAGACAACATTCACATGCCAACTGACACTGCCCTGCTCCAGTATGTCGATGATCTACTGATCACAGCCCGTTCTGAACGTGACTGCGAGCGTGCATCACTTACAGTTCTGTATTTTCTAGCCGAGATGGGGCACAAGGTGTCACCTTCGAAGCTTCAATTCTGTGTCCAGCAAGTGGTATACTTAGGACACTTGCTGTCCAAGAGGGGTAGGCAGTTGACACCCGACCGTATCCAGTTAATAGCGAGTCTTCCCCAGCCCAGAACCCAGAAGGAGGTACGTGCTTTTATCGGCCTTACTTCTTATTGTAGACAATGGATTCCCCAGTATGCATTCCTAGCCAAGCCATTGATACAGTTAACGACACAGGAGGCAGCCGTATCGACTGTCCTCCCTTGGACATCTGACCATACACTTAGTTTCAACGAGTTAAAGAAAGCCCTATGTCAGGCTCCAGTTCTAGCTACACCGAACTACAGTAAGCCTTTTACACTTTTCGTTACAGAACGCGAAGGTACAGCATTATCTGTTCTCACACAAGATCAAGCAGGTCAATACAAGCCCTGTGCTTATTTTTCGAGCACATTAGATCCAGTCGCCCAGGCGTTGCCTGCGTGCCTCAAGTCAGTTGCAGCCACAGCACTAGCTATCAGACAAAGTGATTCTATAGTTTTAGGACATTCCCTGACAGTACAGGTCCCACATTCAGTAGAAGTTCTTTTAAACCGAACACAAACTCAGCACTTGACAATTGCACGTTTAACAGGTTATGAATTGACACTGTTCCAGCCACACATAGAAATTAGACGCTGCAACGTCCTGAATCCTGCTACACTGTTACCATCAGTTAGTTCAAATCCAGACACACATGATTGTGTGGAAGTAGTTAACATTACGACAAAGCCAAGACAAGACCTGACAGATATTCCGTTACTAGATCCTGACCTGACACTTTATGTGGATGGTTCATGTATGAGAACTAGTACAGGAGAACTAGTCGCCGCGTATGCAGTGACTACTGACACTGAAGTTATTAAAACACATCGTATTGATACTCTGTCCGCTCAAGCAGCAGAGCTAGTTGCTCTGACACAAGCCTGTATACATGCCAAGAACCTGAAAGTTAATGTTTACACAGATTCACGTTACGCATTCGGAGTTGTACACGACTTCGGAGTGCTCTGGCAGGAGAGAGGTTTTATGACTTCTCATGGAACCAAGATTCAGCATGGTCTCCTTATTCAAACCCTATTAGATGCCATACATTTACCGACATCTATTGCTATCATGAAGTGCAAAGCACATACGAAAGTTACTGACATTATTTCCCAAGGTAATGATTTAGCAGACCGCACAGCCAAGCTTACAGCACAGACTCCAGACATTCCAGTTAATCAGACACATATTCCAGATCTGACCACATGCATGACAGTTAAGGACCCTACTCAAGATGTCATAGATATACAGTCACATGCTACTCCCGATGAAATCAAGAAATGGTCTGTACAAGGAGGGGTCCAGACAGATCAAGGATGGTTAACGAAGGGTAGAGCCACATGGTTTCTCCCCGATTCTATGGTTCAAGTCATTATCAATACCGCACATAGTCCAGCACATTTAGGAGAAAAAGCTATGTTAGACAGTATCCAGAACATTTGGTTCAACAAGCATTTACGAGCTGCAGCCAAGCAGAAAGTCCGTACTTGTATGATATGTTGTCAGTTTAATCCAGGTAAAAGTGTCCCGGTGGAACAAGGTGGTTTCCAGCCCCCTGACCACCCTTTTGAGGGCCTCCAGATGGATTATATTCAAATGGAGCGATGTCGAGGTTTCAAGTATGTCCTTGTAGTTGTATGCGCTTTGTCCAGGTGGACAGAAGCATATCCAGTCCCAGATTACACAGCCGCGACCACTGCCAAGCAGTTGGTTCGTGAATTCTTCCCTAGATATGGACTCCCTAGAGTCGTATATTCTGATAACGGCCAGCCATTCTCATCCGAACTCATGAAACATGTTTCCCTTTTGTTAGGGTACCAGTGGAAGTTCCATTGTGTACGCCATCCAGAAGCAGCTGGACTAGTCGAAAGACATAATCAGACTCTGAAAATCCGTATAGCAAAAGTTTGTAAAGACAAGGGTGTGGACTGGTTAGTAGCTTTGCCAGTCGCTCTGTTTTATATGCGTATGGTCGCACATTCCAGATCAGGTCTGTCCCCGTATGAGGTCGTTTTCGGCCGCCCCCCTAACATGTGGGGTACTCCTAGACCCCGAAGTATTACCGATGTTTCATGTAATATGCTGACAGATTACCTAGCTTCCTTGATGTCTGCCCTCAACTCATGTCGTTCACAGGTTGCCGCCGCATTTCCAGACAATACCGAGGTGGCACCGCACGAGATCGTTCCAGGGTCCCTAGTGATGATCAGAAATTTTGACAGATCAAGTCCGCTGGAACCACGTTGGAAGGAGCCACGTCAGGTCCTCTTGACCACCCGGACTGCCGTCAAGTTGGAAGGCAGGAAGGGGTGGGTCCACCTTTCTCATGTAAAACTTTTCAAAGGATCAAAACCAGTCCTCAAAAACATTTCCAAGAACATTTCCCAGGATTCGAAGGATTGCCAGAACATTGTTTTGAAGGACTGTCCCGCACAAGACACTATTACAACCCCTCCCTTGTTAGAGAAAACTCCGCAACAGGAGTATAAGTTAAAACTCAGGTCTAATAAGTCAGCCAGTTTGATTGTATAAGTCCTCCCCTAGGTGAAACGGTTAGACTGTTTCTGACATGTATAAAATAGACCCCCATAGTGAGAGAGTCAGTCAAAGCTCAATCACATGTATCGTTTTTCTGAGTTTCATATTATTCATCAGCATAATGATTTCCTGCACCAGCTATGCTTTCTATCTGTGTTTTTCAGTTCCTCATGTAAATATGTCTGCTCATGCTACAGTAGAGCACACGTTCAGTGATCTGCCTCCTCACGAATATTCATACCGCCTCGCTATGCGTAATAACACATTTATCCGTATGTTACATTATTCACACCAGACCAGCAATGCCACTAATTGTTGGGTGTGTGGTCGACTCCCCCCTTTCCAGACACCGAAGGGAGTTCTGCCACTTTTTCCTTATCCATTCTCACACAATGGTTCGTGTGGAGCATGGTCCACGTTAACGTCATCCTCAACAGATATGTCTTTTCTTAACAGTACATGTTTCCCAGACAAGCAAGGTTTCCCCCACAGAACAGGTTTAGATTTAGAAAATGAAGTATATAATTTAGGAAATTATTCGTCGAATTTTATGGTTCTGAATGTTCAGTCTGATACTACTCCAGACTCACCCGCTATTTCAGTACTACCAGTCAAAGGCGAATTATGTGTCCGTAGTTATGGTTCTGTACATATAGGACATAGTGAATGTACTACTGTTATCAAGTATAGTGACAGTAGGAAATCTATTTTTAAAGCTTCACGTCATTCTTATTTTGTTTGTGGTCAAACTGCATATGTCCGTCTGCCCCTCGATTGGGAGGGAACCTGTTACATTGCCTTCCTACTGCCACCTGTTTTTCTAGCCCCACCTGACTATCATAGGAATTCTTTCTTAGTACACACTAGACACAAGAGAAATCTCCCGATTGTCGATTATACTGAAACCGCCGCAGAGCAATTCATTGATATAGATAAAGGTGTTTTCCCTTATTTAGGTACAGTTGTAAATAGTAAGCTAATCCGTAGGTTAACAAGAACCCTTGAAGCAGTAGTAGATGAGACTGCCTCCGCTCTAGGTAACTTAACTGAAGAGCAATCCTTTATGAGAATTGTCGTTTTACAGAATCGTCTCGTCCTTGACGTCATACTGGCCGATAGGGGCGGGGCCTGTAGAATTCTCGGATCTAGTTGTTGCATTTTCATTCCGAATAACGCGCCGTCTGTTTATTCAGCTATAACCAGACTCCATAAAATTGCCCATCTGTTACACCAAGATCCAGGCACCTGGACATGGTCCGGTTGGTTCTGGAATATAATTTCCGCCTGGGGATGGAAAGTCCTGTCCTTTCTAGGTATTGCAGTAGCGATCATATTTAGCTGCTGCCTCTGTATACAATGTGGCCCTGCGATTTGCAGCATGTGTGCTACCTCTTGTATTCCCCGTCCCAAGCCCTGTTCTAAATCCCGTTCCAAGACAATTCGAGACGAGCAAATGGTACTGTATGAAATGATAGACGGTATCATGAATATTGATGTTTCCTGATGGAAACGTAGTGACAAGGAGGGAATGTGGAAAAGTAAATTTTGCCATGTTCTGTGTCCCTACGCCTCATCCATCATGTGTTATGTGTGCATGATCAATATGCATATGTTATTCCCCATTCTGATTGAAGACGCAATTACAGTTGTGTCCACCTCTAGTATGTTAGTTTCCAGTCCTCGTGAATACTACGAATATCAGGCCTATGTAAGTAATGTTGCCACGTTTCCCAGTGTGCACGTTATTCAATTATAAAGTCCCCGTTTCCAGGCCTCAAAGGGCCCGGACCACAGTTTTCAGCTCCTGTCTCCTGAAAGCCTCGCTGAGGAGCGATACAGCCCCCACCTGTATCCTCGACCCTTCACTTACTTCCTGCCTCGCAGTGCCCGGTGCACCCCGGCTCTGCCTCTGAGTCTGCCAAAAGTATGTTATAGTTCCTGCTATCAGTTCAGTCCTCCTCCTCTGCATTCCTAAGCTACTGAACTGCATCAATAGTTTCCGTCATTGTCTAGCCTTCTCGTCTCCATGTTAGAGAAATACTGTATTTAATGGTCATTTAATATTCTTCACGCACTACATGTAGAATAATGCATGGTCCAGTCTTAGAATCAGGTTAGCTTTTCCCCTCATGACTTCTAGTTTATATCAACACGTTCCCTAAACATTAGATACCAGATAGGGTTTAAGTACATGTCGCTCCGACCCTCCAGACTCTAGTCTCTGCTCCTAGCACAGAGTTCGTAGCCCCCAGCTTCTCCTAGTAACACGTCATTGCTAGTTTCCACGCACCATTAGGTTAGAGGTCCCGGCTCCTTAGGTAGCCCCCTCCAATGTGTCCGCCCATTCATGACATATTCTGTTACGTTTTGCATCACATGTCTAAGTAAACTCCCAGTTACACCTACTTTTACTCTTATCTCTCGCGACTGCTACGCGTCACGCCTTCTACTCCACCTACTGTTACGCCCACTGTAATGTAATGCTATGTGTTTGCGCTATGTATATAAGTCAATGTTATGTTATTAAATGTTAGCGCGCTCATCCCAGACCTAGCCCCAGCAGCTGCTGGGTCACCCTATGCAGGTTGTCCTGATCCTGTCCTTATGCTGTAATAAACCTGCAGAAACTCCTACTACCTCGAATCTTGACTCTTATTTATTGAGCTATCTGTTATTCATTCATTCATCCAAAAACAGGGTATTATTTATTTATTTACCACATGGTGGGCAGGAACTCCTCTAAAAACCACCACTTAAGATACATCAAGGTGGCTTGGGGGATGCTGATGCCGGCCAAATTGCTCCCATGTTGGAACCATTAGCGACTGAGGCACCATAAGAGACTCCTCACTTCCAGCTTGATATGTGACCAGCAGTATGCAGGAAGCCAGCAGAAAGAGGACCTTCAGAATTGCAATAAAAGCGCCCTTGAAAAACACCAGCCTCGTATCCCAAATCTTCTGGAAGGGTCTAAGCGATGTAATGACCAGTACTGACACTATGAACAGCCTGCACTGAAAAGGCTTCGGTGTGAAATAGATGATTGATAGAAAAGCCATAAACCTAAGACCAGACTTATTGTCGAGTTCAGGTGGTCCGACATAAGCTCAGTTATCCCGTTTTAAGCAGTCAAATGTCAAAGGACAGGAATACTGAAATCGTATGACCTTTGCAGATATGTCGCAACCACAGCCATCACCTTGGTGAAGACCTTTGATGCTTATAATTACCCAACTTGGAGAACCAGAGGCTGGTAATGAGTAGAGCCTACCATGAATCACAGCTATCTTCTGTGCTTCTGCAGGATCAGTACATGGAAAAATGTATTCTGCAGGTTGAGGGAAACCGTCCAGTACTCTAATTTCAACCCTAGGAACACTTGAGCTAGAGACCAAATATTCAATTTATCCTTGCAAAGGAAGGAATTCAAGACCCTGAGATCCAGTATAGGACGCAGATTGCCACTCTTGTTGGGAAAAGGAAGCACCGGGTGTAACATCCCTGTCCAATTTACTGTTCTGGGACCAACTCCACCACTTCTTTCTGCAGAAGTGCTGAAAACCCCTGCTGGAAATTGAAGGTGTGTATGTCTGATTGGAAGGAAGGTACAATATTCTTCCAACACAGGTTATACATGTTTCCTCAATGACAGACAAAAAAGTAGATTTCCTGTTGGTGATGGGGTGGATAAGAAAGGGGCTCCTGGACTGGTTTTCTCTTGGGTTGCTCTAGCCTCTGTTGGACTGCACCCTCTCTGCAGGTTCATCTTCCTGTGTTCTGAATCAGTTTTTGTTGGCTTTTAGATCTCTGCCCACTTTACCACTGCTAACCAGTGCTAAAGTGCTTGTGTTCTCTCCCTTAAACATGGTAGAATTGGCTTACATTCTAATTGCCACTTTTTATTTACCTGTAAGCCCCTAGTACAGTTGTGTTATATGTACACAGGACATGTAAATTACATATGTTTAGTCTGCATTCAGCACTTATTGTGCTACCCACTTAAGCAGCCTTTTAAAACATGTCTCTGGCCTGCCATCGCAGCCTGTGTGTGCAGTTTTAAACTGCTATTTTAACCTGGCAAAATAAATATTTTGCCAGGCTGAAACCTTTCCTTTCAATACCTACAAGTCCCCCCTGGGGTAGGCCGTAAACAGGCCATAGGGCAGGGACAGTGTATTTTGAAACATGCTTTTTCTTTTACATGCCCTGGTAGTGAAAAACTCAAATTTGTTTTTCACTACTGCCAGGCCTGCCTCGCCCATAGGATAACATTGGGTTGCCTTATTACATTTAATAAGTGGTAACTTTTAATTGGGAGTAGGTAGGCATGCTGAGTTTGGTTTCTAAAGAATTGTAATTTAAAACCCTTTTTAAAGGTAAAGTTGGGGTTTAAGTCACAATTCTGAAAATGCAACTTTTGTAATGTTTTTTTGTCCTGACCATTTGGCGCCTGTATTTTGGGTCACATAACTATGTGTGGCTGGAAGTTGGTCTTTGTGTATTGCTCCCAGACAGTGATACCAAGGAGGAATGGGCGTTGGCAGGATGGGCCATCTCTGGCTTGATAGGGGAGCAGAGCTGTCACCTACCACACTTGCACATCACAAAGAGACTGCCTCAGCACACCCACAAAGGGCTTCATACTTGTCGTTTGTGTACCCAGACTACCGTGGGCCACCACAGGGAGGTTGGAAATTCCAAACACCTTTCTGGTTGGAAACCTCTAGAAACTTCTACTTCAAAGCTGGCACCAGGTATAAATATTGGACCCTCCGACCCAACTTGTCGGTACACCTCTGGAAAACTCAGAAGGACTGCTGTGCTGTAAGAAGGTCTGCTACTCTGCTGCCTGGATGCTAAGGACTGAACTTGCATCTTTAACCCAGGACCATCAGAGTGACTCCAAGGGCTGGTTGTCTGGCCTCCTGATCAGAGCCTCAAGATCAGAAAAGGCTCCAATCACCATGAACCCTGCACCTGGACTAGGTCTCCTGTGACTCCTAACCACAACTAGTGCCACCCTAGTTATGGACCTTGGAAGTGGGTCTGAAGGTTCTCTGCCAGCCCAACTGTGGTTATAGCAGAACCGACGCAGCACAACTAATTGTTTCGCAGTTCCGCATCGGAACTGCTGTTGCGTGATTTCTGTCGTGTTTTCACTTTGTTACTGTTTGAAGTACTGCATAAATATTTTACACATTGCCACTAAGTTAAGCCTGATTGTTTTTGTGTCAATGTACCAGAGGATTTAGTACAGGTTAATTTGGGGTTTGCTTGTGTTTCACCCTGACAAGAGCTATGGTTGCTGCTTGTTCCCGTAATCTTGTGGTAACGCCTATGGAAGTCTAAGGCTGAGGCAACTGCAGCACCTCTCTAACTTTCATAATCACCATACCAAAGAGCACAACCTCAACAGAGAGATATCACAAATTCACTCGGTCCACCTGTGCAGAGCTATCCATGTTGTTTGCATTCTGCAGCACCAGGCAGTCTGCTAAAGCGTTGTAACTAAAGGACAGTAAAGTGGCTGCCTCACTGCTGTAATCATGCAGTATTAGGTAGGACATTTGAATGTAATGTGACCTGTCCCTAGTATGTCATGCATCCTTTGCCTGTACTCATCTCTGGAAAAAGGTATTGTATATTGTACCTCCTCCACCAATGTTTACATTTCTCTTCTTGGTCACAGCCTTTGACTTAGGCCTAGGCTCGGGAATCAGGGTCGGCACCAATAGAAGTGCATCCAGTTGGCGGCTGGGCACCGTGCAGCTCCAGATCTACTGCAAGAGGAGTGCCCCCAAGAGGACATATGGAGTGGCTGGCTGTAGGGGAGAGCGCTGGCAGTATCTCAGTTGGAGCCCCTCTTGGTTCCATGGGACTGAGGTGCCAAGATGTCATAAAACAGGAGCAACATGGCCTGTGAAAGGTGATTACATGGGCTGGATCAGTGCCAGAAACTCTGGACTCACTGGAGAAAGCATTAGCATCAAAATCAGCGTCGTTCTTCTCCCGGAGTAATGTCCACCAACTCAGCTCGGAGGAAGAGGGACCTACTTCAGGAGTGTAACAGAGTCGAGACTCACTTGAACTCCTGTTCCCTGATTGTGCTCTGCGAGCTAAACAGCTCATTGCTGCCTGTTCTCTGCGCTGACAAAGAGGATCCAACAACTCTTCGTGTTCCGTGTTGCTGCCTCCCCGTGGACTCGCTGGTGTGAGCGAGAGCTGCTGTCGGCACGCTCTGTTCTACGCTCCCAGCTCGAGTCTACAGGGTTGAGGCCAGGACATACAACTACATCTAGCCCGGGGGACTGCGAGGACCAGCAACCCCTGCCTGGAGCAGCTGGTTCCTCTTCCCCCAGACGACACGCCCACGGACACGCCCAAAGGCGATTCAAGAATTTAACTTCGTGACACCCGCTTCGCGGGCGCCACTCACTTGAACTCCTGTTCCCTGATTGTGCTCTGCGAGCTAAACAGCTCATTGCTGCCTGTTCTCTGCGCTGACAAAGAGGATCCAACAACTCTTCGTGTTCCGTGTTGCTGCCTCCCCGTGGACTCGCTGGTGTGAGCGAGAGCTGCTGTCGGCACGCTCTGTTCTACGCTCCCAGCTCGAGTCTACAGGGTTGAGGCCAGGGCATACAACTACATCTAGCCCGGGGGACTGCGAGGACCAGCAACCCCTGCCTGGAGCAGCTGGTTCCTCTTCCCCCAGACGACACGCCCACGGACACGCCCACCGGCGATACGTATAAAATAACTACAAGTCCCCCGCGACGCGGGACGCGCGCGGGACCAAGCGCGGAGAGAAGCCCGGGCAAAGGGCGGGCCGTCTGTGGCCGTCCGGGGACGTACGAGGACGGGACGGGCCCCCCCTCTTCCAACTTGCTTCGGGGTAAGCCGATAAATTTCACACAATCGTAGAATACCCATCAAATCATTGTTCAATTGAGCCAAATATACAATAAATTCACAAACGCTTATCAGTTAATAAATGGGTTTCAAAAAGCTGCGATCCCGCACTATATTTATGAAAAGAATGGGGACGGAGAATGCGATCCGGAAATCGTCAAATAAAGCTATAAAACCTGGTCGTATAATTCAAACGCCGGCAATCAGCACATATTTCACCACGCTTGTCGCAAAAGATACCCAAGAATCTCATATATTAGGCAAAGATTTATCTCTTAATTCTTCAGCAATTTTTGGGGAAACCGAAAGTGCTTCAACGATACCTAATTCACAATCCAAATTGGGTCACTTGGAGCCTGAGTCAAGCAATAAATCACTTTGTACCTCAAAAGATCTACAAAACCTTGACCAGGAAACATCTACCCTAAAAACCTCAACACCGATAAAAAATAGAGGGAGCTCAATGATACTCGAAGATTCAAATATTAACAAATCTAACTCTGGGATGCAAAAGTTGGAACTTGGAACAAGTAAAAATACTCTGGAAAAAACACCTCTCCCAATCACTTCACTAGATCTTTCGCTAAACCCCTTCAATCTCAAAATAAATAATAATATCAATAATACAACCTTACCTATATCTAAAGCACTGTTCTCACTACAAGAGATTTTGGAATCAGTTCTTTCTTTTCTGGGAAATATTCTAGAGAACTCAGATCACACTTTGGACGTTCAAATAGGGATTCTAAAACATCTAGTTGAAGAAAAAAAGAAAAAAGACTTCTTCACAATAGAGAAAAATAACACACCATCGAAGACCAACCCTGAGCGAAATGACATACCAAAAGATTATATCAAAGATCAGAAGAAAAGAACACGTGATTTCAGTACACAAACATCAAAGATCCAAATACAACAAAACCAGTACATGGATAATCTAAACGATTCAACAACATACTGTTTAAAAAAACTTTTTAAAGAAAAACATCAGCAAAAAATCAGACACTTCCCAATATTTACAAAAACTAAGGAAACAAATAAACTCGCAAATGATTCAGTATTAGATACTCAGGAAATACATGTCATTAATATATCAAATCAAGGAAATGGAGAATCGATAGTTAAAAAGAAACAAGAAAATAACAAAGAAGGAAAGAAAAGAAGGAGGAAAAAACCAGTAAGAAGGATTCAAAAAAAGAACACTCGCAAACTAAAATTTCGAAAAACAGTTACAATACATACTTTGGAAGAGGATCACGGTGACAACATAATATCATCTCCAAGCACTGAAAAGCTAGCAAACAGCAAAACCTTTAAAGAAAAGATGCCTCAATTAGATCCTAGAGCTAACGAATACGTCCCACTTAGACTTCCAGAGGAACTTGATCATAGCAACAACAGAAATACTAGTGAAGTCATAAACAAGTACAATCAAAGGGAGGAAGAGCCTCCCTCCAAAATTCTGCAATTTGAGGAACTCTTTCCCACTGATTTAGCTCCACTTAATAGAGGAAGGATAATTCATCTATTACGTCATTTAAGGTCTTTACAATCAATGACCAGTAATGATCTTGATCTAGTAATCTTCCCTAACAAAGATAATATCAAATTGGCAAGGGTATCATTCTGGTCGTCTGTTCTCCCAGGAATTATACTTAAGGAAAAGGAGACACTACATAAATATGGATACGATGTAGTTGAAAAACTGGAACTAACGGCCAGTAAAACTCCAATTTGGTATAACGCTCAAATACGTGCACTTTCTAATTCACATGTGAAAGAATACCAGAGAAATCATGACGCGATAGAACATCATGAAAATACGGACTTTGATATACATTCTGTAGGGCAAGAAAAACTAAAAATTTTGGTGGATAAAGGACAAAGGGCAGTTTGGTACCATGCACCTAAAAAACCCGACAATAGTAACAACATAAAATCCTGGGCGTGGGTTCCTGAGACTTTGAATAGAAACAAAATCATGAGTACTCAACAACAATCTGTTTAGCCCAGGCTTAAAAATTACATCTTGGAATATCGCAGGCAGAATTAAGAACAAACTGCCTACGGCCTTGAGAAATTTGCCAGATATTCTAATCATACAAGAAACGTGGGCAACTGAGTCTACCACTCTCAAAAACTATTATGTATATGAAATTCCAGCAACACCTACTAAACGAGGTAATGCCAAAGGTGGTTTGGCCATTTTTCTGAGTGAAGATTATCAGTGGGCACAGGAAATAGTAGATACTAATCTAGAAAATCTACAGTGTATTAAAATCTTTGTAAAAACACATAACACGGCCCCCCTAAAGGCAATTCTCCTCTTTAACGTATATGCCCCCCCAGGCACAAAGTACGATATAGTATTTTTAGAAATCATGGAAAAAATCGTGAATATAATAGAAAACCATCCTTATTCATCCTTCTTAATCACGGGTGATTTCAATAGTAAAATCTCTAATTCAGAAATCAATAAGTGGGCAAAATCATACTTGGAAGAAGGTATGGAAACTAAAATCCCGCAATTTCCTGAAGGCATATTAACCGACAAAAGAGGTAAACTGCTATTATCAACACTGACTAATATGAATGGAGTAATAGTGAATGGTAACATGGAAGGGGACATTCCAGCAAATTTTACCAGGTGTGGAAACGGGACTCTATCCATTATTGACTATATCATCTGCAGTATGGATCTGCTAGACACAGTCACGTATTTGCATAACCAGTTTCACCAAGAAAGTGATCACGCATTAATGATCTTAAATACAGATTGGATACCTAAATCCTCTCCAGCCTGTCATATCATCTACTATAAAAGTAAAATAGTGATAAACCGCGATCAGAGACGCATCTTCTGGAATTCTTCGACTCTCAATAAAATTATTTCACTGATCGATCATTCTCAATTTTTATCAAAAATATTTTCGGAAAATCCTATTGAAAATTTTGAATTTATTATAAAGGATTTCAAAAATATAATCCTAAATATGACAACAAAGGATGCAGTAGGTAACATTAAGAAGAAGGATAAAAATATGCGTACTATTAAGAACTCTGAAGTAAAGAAAATGTTAAACAAATGCATACGCTCCCAATATATCAACTCCACTCCATATGTGAAGAAGGAAATAAACAAATTGAAAAATCAATTGAGACGAGAGAATCAAAGAAATAAAAAAGCCTTTCAAGATCGCAATTGGGTCGATATCCAGATAGCAGCGAAAAATTATAATCTGCGCAAATACTGGTATCTAATTGCAAAACTAACTGGATCAAAAAAGAAACTACAAACAATACCGGTCCCTCCGAACGACTGGGAAATTTTCTTGACAGATCTTTACAAAACAAACTTAATAACACCATCTGAAAGCAGGGAGATTAACACCAAAGGTAAAGATGAACGTCCAATAAATAAAATAACAGCTATATCAGTCGAACTGAATATACGTAATGCAAGAACAACTGGCGCTTCTGGCCCGGACCAAATCCCGATCAAAGCATTACAAGTTGCCCCGAAGGAATGGAGTCAGCTGCTATGTCCACTATTCAATTATATTTTTGATACCGGCCAAGTACCAAAATCATGGCAGGGAAGCATTATTATCCCCATTCACAAAAAGGGAAGCAAAACCCAAGCAAGCAATTACCGCCAAATAGCGCTCATGGACGCTGTGGGAAAAGTATTTGCAGCAGAATTATTATATCGTTTGAAAGAATGGGCTTTTACGACAGGCCAGATACCTATGTTTCAAGCAGGTTTCAGACCTAAACATTCGGTCACAGACAATATTGCTGTTATCCAGGTCATCCTTGACAAATATGTAACCCGAAAAACTCAGATCGTGTACGCGGCTTTTATAGATTACACTACGGCATTTGATCGGGTAGACCGACCAACACTATGGAGCAAATTGAGGAGGCTTGGAATACACGAACAACTGTTACAATCTATAGTAAGTCTACATACCAATACCTGGTGTCAAGTTCAAATGGGGGGAGAAAAAGGTCATACGAAAAGAATTAAAACCGAAAATGGATTAAAACAAGGGTGCCTTCTAGCCCCGATCCTATTCTCCCTCTACTTAAGTGACTTGTGTTATCAGCTGCAATTAGGCTCCAGCCTACCTCCTAAAATTGCCAATCAATCCATACACGCATTACTTTATGCGGACGACATAGTGTTATTGGATCTCACTCCTTTCGGATTACAAATATCATTGGATATCCTGCACAAATACTCCGAAGAAAACTACCTAGTTCCAAACATTAACAAAACAAAAGTAATAGCTTTCTCGGGGAGGAAACAAAGCGCCAAATATACTTGGAGTATAGGAGGAGAAAGGATAGAAGAAGTTAATGATTATCCCTACCTTGGCAGGATCCTTTCTAAAAATTTAACAAATACAATACAGTTGAAAAACTTACAAAGGAAATCTGACATACATGCCATAGCCCTCCAGAGACTCTATACCGCAACAGGGAACAGACATTTCTCCTCATTGATAAACATCTACAGAGTAAAAATACCACCTGTATTATCTTATGCGACGGAGTACATCCCGATAAAACAATGGGCCTTTATGGACCGTAAAGAGGGAAAAATTTTAAGAAAAATTATGGAAGTGTCAGATGCTGTACCTGTTCAAGCATTGAGACTGGAACTATCAGTCACAAGTTCCTACGCTGTAGCAATAGCAAATGTAATTAGGTGGGCCTATAACTTATTACACGCAAAAGAGAATACTTTAAGGTCATTGCTAAAAAAAGAGACTTTTGGGTCTGATGCAAAAAAGCAAATTTTCCTTGACAACATGGTTGAAGCATTTCGTATAGCAAATATCAGTACTAAATTGCTGCTTTCTTGGACACCAGCCCAAGTAAAACTGTTCTTAAAATGCTTCACCCCAAAGTTGAGCTATGAAATGGATTCTCGACATTGTGACAAACTAGCTACTTATAAACCCTTTGCCGAATCCATAGAATACAAACAAAACCGGCCCTATATTGGGTTTACTTTGTCTCATGGTGCAAGGAGGGCAATCGCCATGCTTCGATTAGGAATTCTACCCGTACTATCATATACTTCAGGATGGCGCCTGGGAGGATCTCCTCTATGTACATTGTGCGCAGGGGGCGATCAGACTTTGGAGCATGTTTTATTTGTATGTCCGAACCACAAAGTAATGTTAGCTCGTACTAGATTTCTAGAACCTATCTATCGCTTCTGTAGAATTACAACAGTGAGAGAACTTATATCTTTGTGCAAACATCCCCCGAATGAATTTGTCTGTTATAATCTGTACACATTTTTAAAATCTTTTTTACCTTTGTACTGATAAAACTGAATCTTTTATATATGTAAAATGTAAAAAACTCTTTTGTGGTCCTCAGTAGAGTACCAACACAAATAAACTTTTTGACTTGACTTGACTTACTTCTAGAGTGTGAACCGGGCCTTGGCATGGAGTTCTCCTGCCTGCAGCACTTCTGCTTTTTCTTTTCCTTTAATGTCTTGGAGGAGAGATAGGACCATGAAGTGGACCTTCTTCTACAACACAAAAGAGCGATGTGCTTGCTGCTCGTCGCACACCCCATGAACAGTTTTGTTACCCGCTCTTTTATAGCCTTGGAATGCATGAGGGTGCACTGCTTGCACAACCCGGAGTCATACCTGGTCCCCAACACCACAAGCAGACTTCAGCAGCGTCTGAAATGGAAACCTGTCAATGGCAGGAATTACAGGGCTTTAATCCTGACATATTAGCTAGTGACATCTTGCCTAGCACTGCAAAAACACAGAAGTTGAAATCTACCAACTTTTAGGAATAAAGTTCAAGAGAGCAAGACCGGATCTGTGTTGCAGGGCAAGGCAAAAAGGAAATTGACATCGGGACACTGGGGCTCACTATATGGCTTCAGCATGGTCAATGACGAGCTGCAACTGGGACAGAGATGAAGCCGAAACCAGCTACTGGTGCAGGAGCAGTGCTGCAAAATTTCCAGATCCTGTGCGGCACCTGTGGATATTCCAAAGGCAAGGAATCTGCTTGTAGAAGTATCCACCAGAAATAATCAACCTAAAGATGGTCTATGTAGGAAAAGTTGGAAGGGGATTAAAGGGGATTTAAAAGTATGTTCGACTGAGGTTCCAGGGGGGAATGTTTTCCAAAGGCAGCAACCTGCATTCAAAAAGTTTGGTCTACAACTTGAGTTACTGAAAGAAGACACTACCATCAATTTCACGGATGATGCTCAGCTCAGAGTAGACACTGGCAAGAAATGTAGGAATCCTCCTCTTAAAAGGCGAGCTCAAAACAACAAAAAAGACACTAAGATTAGCCATCCTGCAGCGTTCTGTATGAGCTTAATTTCAGGTACTGCTCACGCCTCAAATATATGTAACTTATAATATCGTACCGGGCAGGTTATGGTGTTTAGAACAGAAGGTAAATGTGGAATCATTCTTGATGAGTGAATTTAACCATGAACAGTGATCTTGAAAAAGTTTTGCTTTATGAAATGGAGACAACTGTGAATTTGCTTAAAAATGTTGATCAATTGGGAACATTACTAAATAAAAAATATATATATATTTGATGTGAGATCTCCTACTGCATAGTACACATCAATAACACATTATTTATTTTTGCCTGCATTTGTGCGGACTGTTGATGAATGCAGGGCCACTTGAATTATGCACCATGGAGGGCCAAATTATGATGCCCGATTGACTAAATTAGGCTATAAAAAAATGTATATTAAGACAGTTATCCAGCACGATCTATGGTGAATATAAAAAATGTAAAGGTATCTCAAGTTTAAAAAAAACACATTGAACAAACTCTATTCAAAATGTTATCCACCAACTAATACCACTTGCACAGGAACAATTTATTAACAATGTCCCTTGTAACTTTCATATTAAATAGCTTATGTAAATTATTCTATGCTATACTCAATGGTAAACAAGCATATAAATACACCTGCATGTCTCTTATTTAAAAACAAATAAGGCTCTTTGATTCTGCACATCTCAAATATGCTTTAGAACTGGGCTTCAGTTTCTAATTTATAGGGTGTCACCACTAAAGGACTCTGGAAGCACCTGTATCTATTAGGAACAAGCCTTCTATTAAAGTATGGTGCATTATGTATGTATTATGTAGGGCCTCACTAGGAGGCATTGCAAGCATTAGGACCGTAAGAGAAGTAAAATGTCTTCGATTTCTCTAAAAGTGCCTTTTGAAATAATTGCTGCTTTTAGAATACTGTCCTTGGTGAAACATCCATTTGCATAAGTAATGAGTCAGAAAATATTCAAGACAAAGGAGGAATTAATATTTACATGCTGTTTGAATTATATCAAAATATAGAAAGGTTGGTTCATGTGTTCATGCATCAGATAAATGCCCCCCTCCCCCAGATCCGTCTTCTGGGGGCATTATTTTTTATGGGCAACATTTTGACATGTGTAGTACCTGATTACAACAGTAAACAGCTGGAAATTTGCCAACTAAAGTTAACTTTACTGTGTCGTACCATGAGTATAGTTTGTAAAAACGTTTGATCCATTTAAGCTAAAATCAATTATTTGCACTGAAATCGGCAAATTATGCAGCACATACTGCATTATGTGGGGTGTGTGAAACATGCATAATGCGTGGAAAAGGCAGTATCTACAGAACCTCATAATTCCTGTAGCGTTGGATGCATCCGTAGAAGAAACAACAACGTGTAATGGAAACAAAGCTGTATGCTGCTGAACTGAATGACCCATAAAAGACGCAGTTTTATACACATACTATAAAACAGAGATAATCAGAATACACGGCTGATTAAACATCTGTTGTCAAACGCACCAAAGGATAATCATACGAGATGTCATTTCTAAACGATGCTTCGCTAAGCCGACTGATTTAAAACAAAACAAGGCCTAACTGGAAGCAGCTATCAATACGATGCCATGAAAAGTTTGACTTTCACTAGAGTCATTTCAATGTAAACATTCATTTAAAATGTCTTATCATGCGTTTATCTGTACATAACATTTGGTAATACTGAAAATATTGCTTCAAAATCTCTTCTGAACCTCTGTGCCGAGAATCTCTTTATACTAATGTCATGGTACGTGAATCAGAATAGCTCACTCTTTTCAAGATGTAACATGCTGCGTCTAAGTGGGTGTAGTGAAATATTAAAGCAAGGTCGGGTGAGGTACAGTAGCTCACACAACCAGCGACAGCTCTCTCCTGCTGGGAGGAGCAATTTAAAAATGTTCATGTGTGGTTAGCATTCTTGTGTATGCAGTTTAAAGATCTCCTGTTATTCACATTTTGAAAGTTTTCAGATTAAAGTAAGCATACAGCAAGTGCTGCAAATCCTTATACCTGTATGTGTCATTTATTATAAGATAATGGCAGCTGAAATATATAAGGAAAACTTAACTCCTGCAGGTGAAGAGATCTCAAGTTTCTTGGCCCAGCTCCACTTTCCCTCATTAACATTAAAGGAGGCTGCCAATCTAATTCGCCCATTTGAACAAGGGGAGGTAGTGAAAGTGGTTGAAATGCAGTCCAGATGTAAGGCACCAGGAGAGGAAGGTTATCCACCCGTGTGGTATTACCATATGCTTAAACACCTACAAGGTCCACTTGCAGAGCTTTTCAATCACATTAAAGAAGGGAATCCCCACTCTCATTCAGGAAAGGGGCTTCCCTAAAAAAGATAAAAATACACAGGATGTAAACTCAATTTGACCCATTACTTTATTAAGCACTAACTATACCATTTCCATGGCAATTTTAATTCTAGGAATATCGGAGGTAATTGCAAACCGGATAGAGGAAGATTAGAATGGATTTATACCAACATGCTACCTGTATTTTAATAAGCACTTTCTGTTACAGGCTATTGATTACTTTACTGCCAGTAAGATACCTGCAGCAGGGCTGTTTTTAGACTGCAAGAAAACACTTTACTTGGTGGGTAGGAAGTTCTTGCTTAAACTTCTTAAGGAGATGAAATTTCCAGACCAAGTCTAGTAACACAAGACTCTTTGAAATGGTAAAACTTCTGCTTTGATTAGGATCACCAGAAACACCAAGCAGAGGTGCCCCCTACCAAGCTTGATGCATTTGATTGTTTTAGAGCCCTTTCCATGTGCCCAGAAGAGATGAGCGGTACTTAAGACAGCGATCTCTGAGTCCTCTACTCTCAAATTATATGCCGATGTCCAGGTGCTATATCTCCAACCAAATCCAAATGGAATTGACAATCTCTTTGAGATTCTGGTGTCTTTCCGACACGCTAGCCGAGCATCGAGTCAACACTGGAAAACAGGAATGTAGATGTGCGTTCATTTCCTAAATATCTGCAATCAGTCCACTACTAAAATCCAATTGGATATTTAGGAATTAAAGTCTCAGAATACAAATAGGCTTTATATAGACAAAACAAATAAGTTACTTACCTTCAGTAAGGCTTTTTCTGGTAATGACTACCTAACTGCAGATTCCTCACCTTAGAATATTCCCCAGGCGTCAGACCGGATTCGGAAAATCTTTGAGCACTACTTCTGCATGCTGGCAGGTGGTGTGATTCCGCTTCGCATCGGAAGCAATGTCACGGTGCCCATATAGGCGACACCCCGGCATGCTGAAATCAGTTTCTTTGAGGATTATTTCCATGCCAAAAACACAGAGCCACATAAAAACCTAGGTTTCTGTTTGACCAGCATGCAAAGTTTAACAGGCTCTTCTGGATGAAGAGACCAGTTTGCGGAGAGGATGGGAGGGTCAGTGAGGAATCTGCGGTTATATAGAGTCTCTACCAGAAAAAGTGTTAACGAAGGTAAATGGCTTTTTCTTCTGATAGAAACTTCTAACTGCAGATTCCTCAAATTAGAATAGTTACCCAAACAGCACCTTCCTAGGGGTGGGTCTGCAAACTGGCTGATACCAAAAAGTCCTAGAGGACCAAATAGACTAAATGCTCATCACAACTGCCTAACTGTCTCAGCAGTACTGCTTTGTGAATGTGTGGCGTGACAACCATGTGATAGCTTTCCAGATGTCCTGGACAGGTTCCTCGCGCACTAACACAGTTGTGGCACCTTGACCCTGATGGAGTAAGCCCACAAGCCCTCCGGGGGTTGCTGCCTCATCAATGCGTAGCAGATTTGTATGCAGAGTACTCTCCATCTTGGGATTGTCAGTTTCTGCACAGCCTTGCCCTTCTTTGTTCCTGTGAACCCAATGAAGAGTTGGTCAACCACCCAATAGTCTTTTGTGTGTCCACTATAGAAGGAGAGTTCTCGGAGTCCAAACAATGGAGTCTCATCCTCCTCCTCCTTGGAAGCAGGCATAGTGATGTTCTGGCCAGTATGAAAGGGGATGACCACCTTAAGGAGAAAAGAGGAACACGTCCGAAGAAACAACTGGTCCAGGAAGAAGTTGGTGTATGGAGGGAGAACCGGCAGAGCCTGAAGCTCACGGACCCTCCTGGCTGATGTACTGGCCACCAGGAAAATCGCTTTGAAGATCAAAAGCTGCAAAGCACAGCTATGCAGAGGCTCAAAGAGAGAACACAAGGTACTTAAAGAACAAATTAATACCCATTAGGGCACCATAAACAGAGTGGGTGGGAATAGATGTTGTAAATCTTTCAAATAAACGTGTCAAAACCTGCCAGTGGACCAGGGAGGGTTGATCCAGCAGTTGCAGAAATGCCGAAATAGCTGACAAGTAACCATATGATACACAAGGCACTGCATCACCAAACCCCACGATACCTTGCGGGGAAATTAGTACTATCGGGTGGTAACAGAACCACCAGGAGTTCTTATAATCTTCTATTGCAACCACAACAATTTACCAAGAAGTAAACTTATAACCGCACCTTCTCAGGAATGCCCCCCAGGATTTGGAATGCCTTGACCCCAAAAACAAGACAGAACCCTCACACGGCATCCTTCAAAAAAAGAAGTGAAATCGATTCTCCTGGCCAAATTCACTTTAACTATTAGATGCAGTCTTGTAGATATTTGTTATGCTGTAATAGTTAACACAGTTGGACTAATATAACTAAAAGTTTATTGTATATATGTCTATTTACTTTATTTGTTGTTAAGCGCTCTGAAAATATCTACTTTTAACTGGTAGGTATTGAGGAGGGTTCAAAATTAGTTGCATGCAGATGTATGCCCAGTGGTTAGTCTATTGTATGGCTTAAAAACTCCATTGGTAAAAAGTGAGTATTTTCAGTAGCGAGGGAAAATTTCTTAAGATTTGGAAATGTTTTAGAGACTATTAAAGATGTTCGAGATAGAGATAAACTTCTTAAACCAGAGGATGATAGACCAGCACCAACATTACTGGTGGGTACTGTTAGAGTTGGCAGCTACACTTGGAATCTAATAGGTTAGAGATCATGTTTCACTATCTAATTTAAGGAAAGAATGTTATTAAGCGTTTTTATTTCCCTAAAATGACTTTGTGCTAAGATTGGAGTACTTGCCAAATGAAATGTAATAATGCACTTTACTTATGAAAGCATTTTTGCATGATTATGCATTTTAAGTGAATGAACTACGATCGGATAAAGGGAACATTGATGCTGCACAGTGTGTTACACAAATTATATGTATTAGGATCTGGGGCATTGGGAATATTAATGTCGCTATGATATAGTCTGCGGCACAAATTACATATATAAGTGTTTGAGGCAGAGGTTAGTTTTGCAGTCTGATAGCTCTGATTGAAATGCGTAAAAAGCTCTTTATTCTTTAGACTGAGACAAATTCGGGCTCATGTCCATATTTGAGTATATCTGACTGCCTTTTACTATATTCCGTTGTATGCTAGTGTGCACTCTTTTTTTCATGTCATGAAACTGTAAAAAATGATTTTATATATATATATATATATATATATATTCCACACACTCCTGGTCGAGATTCCTATGTTGAAAAACCAGAGTCGGAGCCCAAATGTTTTACGATGCTGTCAGTTTATTGGCAAAACAAAACCCAACGCGTTTCAAGATCCACCGATCTCTTGCTCACGGGTGGGGCTATGCTGGTACTGACCTTCTTTTAAGGAAACATGGTGTTTACAATTAGTGCACGTGTATATAAACATAAAAGAAATACCACATATGCTCAGTCTGTTCAATATAAATTGCGTTTCATGTAAACAATTGAACCACTCCTCATAGAGATATGGGAATAGGTCAGGAAGCCTAATAGTCACCATATTATTCAAACTATACATATAAAGGTCGTATTCAAAGGGAAAATAGTTAATTTTGCCCAATTCACACGCGCAATTGCGCAAACCATAATGTCCAGTTCTGTGTTACTATCACACATTTCCCCGATTTTGGTTCAATTAGTGTTTTGCCCCAGTGGGCTAAGTCCATCCATTCAATTAATATTGGCTTCCAATGATGCCCATGTGGGCGGTGGTATCCCCCATATCCTGTCAAGGAAAAAAGAGAAAAAACAGAACTGTAGCAATATTCTACGATATTTACATTTCAAATCAGTGCAAAAAAATCTGTTTAAAAACAATTTAAAATTACATTTCAGATACCAAAAAGAAGCAGCAGCCTATTCTACATAAAGGAAACCGTATTCTATGTTTGGAGGTGGATGGCTAGTTCCTCACCCAGGTTATGTCCCGTGGGCTGCAAGGTATTGTACATTATAATGTACTTTGATTCCAACTTGCGTAACTCTAGCCACCTATTCCCTCCTCTCTCATTAGGTTCAACGCTGTCCAATACACAAAATTTCATCAAATTTGGATTCTTATTGTGTACCTATGCGAAATGCCTCGCTACCGGGTATTGCTGGTTCTCATTTCTTATAGCTCTCTGGTGCTCTAGGATTCTTAACTTTGCCTGTTTAGTAGTGCAGCCTATGTAAAATTTCTTACACGGACATTCCAGAGCATAGACCACATACTGTGTTGTACAGCTAAGATGCTTCGTGATTGTGTGGGCACTTCTGTCTTTAGATAATTCAATCGTTTTCCGAGTACCGCTATATCTACAAGCTTTGCATCTCAGACATGGAAAAAACCCTTGAATACAATTGGTTTTTTTGCTCTCTTTTATCAAAGTACTACTCAGAGTATCTCTAAGGGATTTTGCTTTCCTATACGTCAGTGAGGGAATATCATGGATCACCTCTTTGACATCATTATCCAATTTCAGTGTCTCCCAGTATTTGGTCAGGCTTTTACGAAGTTTCCAAGATTGATTATTGTAAGTCGTAATAAACCGTACCTTCTCATCCTTTTTGTGTTCTTTGGGGATTAATAGATCTTCCCTGTCCATTGTACTGACTTTTATCACTGCCTGTTGTATAATTTTGTCACTGTACCCCCTCTCTGAGAAACGCTGTATCATAATCTCGCTCTCTTCCTGAAAACCCTCGTCAGAGCTGCAGTTTCTCTTGGCCCTTATTAGTTCACCCAAGGGAATACTTCGTATCAGGCTTTGGGGGTGGCTGCTCCCTGCATGTAGCAGACTATTTCCAGCCGTAAGCTTCCGAAATAGAGTACTTGCGAGTTTACCTCCTTTGACCGTTAATTTAACATCCAAGAATTCCAATTCGTTCTTGCTGATCACACTTGTAAATTTCAGATTCAGAGAGTTATTGTTCAAATTTGCTTCAAATTCGTGTATTTGGTCCAAAGTGCCCTCCCAAACACAGAAAATATCGTCTATGTATCTTTTCCAGAGGATGACGTGGGCACTGTAGTGGGCGATCTTCCTCACCACTAGCTCCTCCCACCAGCCTAGATATAAACAAGCCAGGCTGGGGGAAAAACATGTGCCCATCGCCACCCCCCGGATCTGTTTGTACATCGATTTGTTAAAGATGAAAAAATTGTTTTTCATACATTCCCCAATCATGTCCAGTAACATGATAAAAATCAGAAGAATCCCTGACATTTTTGGGTATCATTAAGGATGTTGTATGGAGCCCTCAGTATTGGCTAGTTAGCTTTGATGTGGCTAGTCTGTATACTAGTATCCCACAGGAGTTAGGGATAGAAGCATGTAAATTCTATCTGGGGAACAGATCGGTTTCCCTTCTATCACACACCCACATGTTACTGGACATGATTGGGGAATGTATGAAAAACAATTTTTTCATCTTTAACAAATCGATGTACAAACAGATCCGGGGGGTGGCGATGGGCACATGTTTTTCCCCCAGCCTGGCTTGTTTATATCTAGGCTGGTGGGAGGAGCTAGTGGTGAGGAAGATCGCCCACTACAGTGCCCACGTCATCCTCTGGAAAAGATACATAGACGATATTTTCTGTGTTTGGGAGGGCACTTTGGACCAAATACACGAATTTGAAGCAAATTTGAACAATAACTCTCTGAATCTGAAATTTACAAGTGTGATCAGCAAGAACGAATTGGAATTCTTGGATGTTAAATTAACGGTCAAAGGAGGTAAACTCGCAAGTACTCTATTTCGGAAGCTTACGGCTGGAAATAGTCTGCTACATGCAGGGAGCAGCCACCCCCAAAGCCTGATACGAAGTATTCCCTTGGGTGAACTAATAAGGGCCAAGAGAAACTGCAGCTCTGACGAGGGTTTTCAGGAAGAGAGCGAGATTATGATACAGCGTTTCTCAGAGAGGGGGTACAGTGACAAAATTATACAACAGGCAGTGATAAAAGTCAGTACAATGGACAGGGAAGATCTATTAATCCCCAAAGAACACAAAAAGGATGAGAAGGTACGGTTTATTACGACTTACAATAATCAATCTTGGAAACTTCGTAAAAGCCTGACCAAATACTGGGAGACACTGAAATTGGATAATGATGTCAAAGAGGTGATCCATGATATTCCCTCACTGACGTATAGGAAAGCAAAATCCCTTAGAGATACTCTGAGTAGTACTTTGATAAAAGAGAGCAAAAAAACCAATTGTATTCAAGGGTTTTTTCCATGTCTGAGATGCAAAGCTTGTAGATATAGCGGTACTCGGAAAACGATTGAATTATCTAAAGACAGAAGTGCCCACACAATCACGAAGCATCTTAGCTGTACAACACAGTATGTGGTCTATGCTCTGGAATGTCCGTGTAAGAAATTTTACATAGGCTGCACTACTAAACAGGCAAAGTTAAGAATCCTAGAGCACCAGAGAGCTATAAGAAATGAGAACCAGCAATACCCGGTAGCGAGGCATTTCGCACAGGTACACAATAAGAATCCAAATTTGATGAAATTTTGTGTATTGGACAGCGTTGAACCTAATGAGAGAGGAGGGAATAGGTGGCTAGAGTTACGCAAGTTGGAATCAAAGTACATTATAATGTACAATACCTTGCAGCCCACGGGACATAACCTGGGTGAGGAACTAGCCATCCACCTCCAAACATAGAATACGGTTTCCTTTATGTAGAATAGGCTGCTGCTTCTTTTTGGTATCTGAAATGTAATTTTAAATTGTTTTTAAACAGATTTTTTTGCACTGATTTGAAATGTAAATATCGTAGAATATTGCTACAGTTCTGTTTTTTCTCTTTTTTCCTTGACAGGATATGGGGGATACCACCGCCCACATGGGCATCATTGGAAGCCAATATTAATTGAATGGATGGACTTAGCCCACTGGGGCAAAACACTAATTGAACCAAAATCGGGGAAATGTGTGATAGTAACACAGAACTGGACATTATGGTTTGCGCAATTGCGCGTGTGAATTGGGCAAAATTAACTATTTTCCCTTTGAATACGACCTTTATATGTATAGTTTGAATAATATGGTGAATATTAGGCTTCCTGACCTATTCCCATATCTCTATGAGGAGTGGTACAATTGTTTACATGAAACGCAATTTATATTGAACAGACTGAGCATATGTGGTATTTCTTTTATGTTTATATACACGTGCACTAATTGTAAACACCATGTTTCCTTAAAAGAAGGTCAGTACCAGCATAGCCCCACCCGTGAGCAAGAGATCGGTGGATCTTGAAACGCGTTGGGTTTTGTTTTGCCAATAAACTGACAGCATCGTAAAACATTTGGGCTCCGACTCTGGTTTTTCAACATAGGAATCTCGACCAGGAGTGTGTGGAATAATAGGGGCTGGCGTACCCCGTCGTGAGCCCGCCGTACAAAGAGGCTTCAGCACGCTAACTTCGTGTGTGCAATATATATATATATATATATATATATATATATATATATATATATATATATATATATATATGAGCGAAAATTCTCCTCCAAAGAAAAGAAACAGTGACCCACGCAGAGGATTCAAAGGGGCACTTTATTAAAAGAAATGTCCTCAGCGAATGCATTTCGGCATGTGTGCCTTCGTCAGCGCTCCTTCCCATCTGCTTGCTCTGCTGTGGCGTAGGCAAATCTGCCTCGATGTTGTATAGGTCCAATTTACTCCGCCCCCTGATGATTTTGCACTCCCACGTGCAGTCCTGTAGGCAAAGACTGCAAATCCCAGAATGCCACGGTATGGTGCCAACTAGGGAAGGAGATGCTTGGCGGGGTTTCACTCGCGGAGAGGTAATCGATTGCAGGCACAGACTCCAAGCATGATGGCAGGTAGGGCAAATCGATAATCCAGCGCCCCCTCAAGTCCCCTGCGTTAAGACCGCAGCAACCTCTCAGCCGGGAGTTTCGTCGCGGGGGTGTGCGCAGGAATCCCGGTCACCCATGAAGGAAGTGGAATACCTCCTAACCGTTGCATGGTCCCGGCGTCCTGGTGGGTTCTTGGGCGGAATAGCTAACGCAATCAAAGTGAAGAAATGCTCGGGCGAGCAAGCCAGAGCGCCCTGACCTCTTTGTGCTGCGGGGGTACACTGAAGTGCGCGCTGGCAGTCGCATTGAAACATGAGCGAAAATTCTCCTCCAAAGAAAAGAAACAGTGACCCACGCAGAGGATTCAAAGGGGCACTTTATTAAAAGAAATGTCCTCAGCGAATGCATTTCGGCATGTGTGTATGCTAGTGTGTACTCTATTTTTCATGTCATGAAACTGTAAAAAATGATTTTATATATACATATACACATACACATACATATATATATACATACATATATATTATGCTGTGCTGTTTCCAATTAAAGGCTTCCACATGGATTCCCCGAGTGGCCTCTTTCCTTTCTTTGCCGGAGAGGTGTTTTGCTTGGACATATATATATATACATATACATATATATACACATATACATATACATATACATACATATACATATATACATACACATATACATATATACATACATACACATATATACATACATACATACACATATATACATACATACACATATATACATACATACATATACATATATACATATACACATACATATATACATATATACATACATACATACATATATACATACATACATACATATACACATATACATATACACATATACATATACACATATACACATTATATATATATATATATTACCTACTGGCGGTCGCCAGTAGGTATATATAGTTAGGATTTTTTCTCTATGGGATTTTTGAAAATTCTATGTCTAATAACTTTGGCGTTTGTGGACGGAATTGGCTGAAATTTTCTGGAAAATGGAACATTTTGTTTCTGAGCAGCCCCTGGAAATTTGGGGGGGGGGGGGGGTTCGCCAAGGGGGGGCCGAGAAAAAAGGGGGGTCCCAAAACGTGTTTTTAACATTGAGTTTTCCATAGGGCGGTTGGCCTCACTTTTAGCCCGAACGGCTGAATGGATTTCCACAAAACTTGGCAAAGTTGTAGGGACTGGTAGCCCGATGTGCCTTTGCTAGGTCTCAATATATGTGCTTCAGTGGATTTTGAGAAATTAACGTTCAAAAAAGATATATATCTGTAACAGCGGACCGGGCAGCGCTCCGGTTCGCGGACTTTTCGCGGTACGGAGCTTTGTGAAGCGAAGCTGATTGGTTCTCCGGCGTCTGTGAACATTCCAAACAGTCCGTAGCGGCCGCCATCTTGTCTCTCGGTAGGATCGAGAGACAAGAGGAGGCCAAAGCGAAGGGGCAAATGACCATAAGGGGGCATAGTAGATCCTCGCTGACCCCCTAGGTTTGATGTGGAGGTTTTAAAAGGGCCCCGCGGGGCAAAAAAAAATAATAATAATCGAACGGCTGAATGGATTTGCACGAAACTTGGCAAAATATTAGGGACTGGTAGCCCGATGTGCCTTTGCTAGGTCTCAATATATGTGCTCCAGTGGATTTTGAGAAATTAACGTTCAAAAAAAGATATATATCTGTAACAGCGCTCCGCTTCGCGTACTTTTCGCGTTACGGAGCTTTGCGAAGCTGATTGGTTCTCCGGCGTCTGACAACATTCCAAACAGTCCGTAGCGGCCGCCATCTTGTCTCTCGGTAGGATCGAGAGACAAGAGGAGGCCAAAGCGAAGGGGCAAATGACCATAAGGGGGCATAGTAGATCCTCCCTGACCTCTTAGGTTTGATGTACCATTTTGCCAAGTTTGGTGTAATTCCGTTCAGCCATTCAGGCTGTAGACGTATGTAAATGTCCTATGGAAAATTGCATGGGGAAAACACATTTGAAAGTGTTGAAATTTAGAACCAATTAAAATGTTACTTTGGTTTTGTATTTGTGTGAGATGAAAGTTAATTGGTTATGTATATATCTCAAATGAGAGGAAACCACAGCCATTTTGTGATACTACTGTCTGAGGTACATTTGTGAGGAATTTTTGGTGGTCAATTTCTGGTGTTTGATTTACACAGTACTAACACTTCTCCTACTTTTAAAAAGGTGAGTTGTTAATTTGTAAGGGGAACTATGTTGTACACTTGAAGATAATTTGAAAAATGTTTTCTGTTATTTATTTGCAGTCCTTCTGTTATACTAAATACTTGATAAAGTTAGTTTTATATGATGTATTACTAAAAACGATAAATGAATGATTATTTTTTTCTGCAATTTACAGCAAGCAATTTCAAAATAAAATGGCTCACAATGAAGAGACCGTGGCAATTTCTTTTGAATTATCCACTACATTGATTGAAATTGACAGCACCAATAATGAAATATTGTCACAAGGAGGAGATGACTTGAATGATTTTTTTGATCAATCTGTTGATGGCGAATTTATCGAATGTTTGGAGACCATAGAGTTACAAGAATCATCATTGCAGACTTTTAATGCGGAGATTCCAGATGAGATGATTGAAGAGGAAATTCCTGATGAGGACATGTTACTAGTTCTTTCAAATTTAGAAAATTCAGAAGAATAAATTTATATTTAGAAATCAAAAATTGTTTGAGACATTATTCATTTTTATTTTTTATTTATGAGGTTGTAGCGAAGTGATTGTAGTATAAAATGAGACTTATAGTATAGAGTGCAACATTTTTATGTTACATGGTAAGTTTACTCATATTTACTTCCCTTCTCCCACTATATTATCTCCAATGTGTATTTGACATCTCTTCTTCATCTCCGGCCTCCTTTCTCTCACTGTGTGTCTCTGATGCATCTTATCGCTGCTATTTTGTGTAATTACAGAAGAGAGTAAAATAAAATAGTTCGGAACGTGAAAAGGGGGCAAAGTAGAGTACCCCTCACCCCGTAGGCCTTCTCAGGCGGTCCCAAAAGGATCAGTTTCTGCTTTCCTGAGAGATTATGGTATGAGTTCCATATACCACAATAACTTGCATTACAACATGCAAGATATCTATCTCCTATTACCAACTTTTGGAAAACTAACACCTGCCCTGAGCAGTTCTTAGCCATGTTATCCAATGGGAGGTGGATAACATGGCTAAGAGCATTAGCTCGGTAATGCATGAATATCGCTGACTTTTTAGCGATATTCATGCATTGCGGCCGTTTTTTATCGCATTTGCGATAAACCTTGATAATAGCAAGGTTTATCTTCGATAATTTCTGACGATGCTTAGCGGTAAAAAATTCGTTGGTAAGCATCGTTAGCGATAAATATCGCTTAACTTTGGTAATATGCACCAACGTCTGTTAACGTTCGATTCGAAGGAAATGAGGAAGTGTTGAAAAACATTGTTTGCGCCATCTTGCCTTTTTTGAAATGCCACACTTTTGTCGTGCACGGCAGCCATTTTAGATGCCTTGACCAGACCCACTCTCTGCACGCTGTCGATTCGTAGCATGGCTCCCCACCCTCGCAAGCATCTTCCCCAGGCACTGGTTACCCCCGCTCTCTGTCTTATGCATGGGCAATAAACCTCCCCCCATCTGCGCTGCTCTTCCCTGAGAATCACACTCTGTGCCCGCCCGACACCTCCCTTTCGCCCTATTCACTACCGCACCCTCTGACACTCCTCTTCCTCTGTGTCCGATTGTCCAGGCTATCAGCTAGCCCTGCAGATGTAGTTTATGGCCCCAGCTGTAAAGAATCACCCCTCTTCAAAGGAGTTATAGTAGATCAAGGCCCACACCCGATGAGATCCGTCACACCACACGTGTTCCTACTATCTGAAAACCATCCTGTATTGTGATTGGGGAGGGGACCGAGCCTGAAGCGGAAGATTCCAGGGATGACTCTTTGTACATCAAAGTTTTTACATTTATGTGTCACATTAAAAATATATAGCACTCCAACAAAGTAGTAGGATTATAAAACTTTAATAACTTATAAATATATACAACAAAACAAAAACAGTAAAAACATTTAAACAACGAAGAGACCGTGGCAATTTCTTTTGAATTATCCAATACATTTATTGAAATTGACAGCACCAATAATGAAATATTCTCACAAGGAGGAGATGACTTGAATGATTTTTTTGATCAATCTCTTGATGGCGAATTTATCGAATGTTTGGAGACCATAGATTTACAAGAATCATCATTGCAGACTTTTCATGAGGAAATTCCTGATGAGGACATGTTACTAGTTCTTTCAAATTATGAAAATTCAGAAGATGTTGCCTGGGTGCCGCACTGATTTGGGTATCCGGCGTGGGGCGTCCCGGGGGGTGGATTGTCAGTAGCGGTCTGTTGTGCGAATAGTTCCAAGGCAGCAGAAAGCGCTGAAATCTGGATGTCACGAAGGTGATGTCTAGTAAGTTGCCGCCCAGCAAATAACGGTGTGGGGCGCCGCGGGGGTGAGTGAGTCCAGTAGGCACCACAGCTATACTTACCGGCATTGCAGAATTACTGCTGGGGACAATGCCTGTGCTGTAGCAGGGTCACAGCAGAAACAAAAAGGATTCTGTTGAAGATGTTGTTGGTTTTCAATTTGAAAACAGTTCTGGTGTCAACTGCTATGCTAATGTAGTGGTTAATGTTTTGTTTTCTCTAGAAAATGTAAAAGAGGGGGAGGCAGTCCAAAGTTCTGGTAAAAGGGCAAAGGAAAGGATCGGTGGTTTGAACTATCAGTCAAAAAGGGGAGGGGGTGCAACAATTTTTCCTACCGGGTCACAGTGTGCTTTCACCGGAACTGAGGTCTGCAGGATTCTAGTCATTCAAAGTGAGGCTGGCGCCAGCATGGGAGCGCGACGTCCCGCGGATACAGTTTCGTCACTCCACGGGCGATCATGGCAGTCATTCCCCATCGGGGGTGTCTGCGGGGGTCGGAGACTCCCGCGGCTCCTCTAGAATCTTCAAGGTCGTGGAGGACTACGGTGGTGGAGTCAACCAGTGACCGGGCCATTTCTTTATGCTGGGCCCGCTCTTGCCAGGTCGACCGCCATTTTGAGAGTTCGGTAGCTACTGGTGATCGCGGGGTCAAATGAGCGGACGGGCTCCACCCTGCCGGGCGAGACGTTGCAGCATCGCCACAGTGGAAGAACCCTTTTCCGGGCGCCTGGAGCGCTGAGGGTGCAGGTGGGAAGCCTCCACTGGGGAGGCGGGAGAGGCCTGTTCGCACCGTCTCTCCCTCCCAGTGCACCCCACGGCGTCTCGCTTGAGATTTGTTATGGCCGGACCAGGCGATGAGGACGAGGGGGGGGGGGGAGGGTCGGAGGCATGTGCAAGACATCCCCCCCAGTGTTGTCAAAGCCATTATTGAAGAAAGAAGAAATGTCCCGTCCGTCTTCGGGCCGGGCTTCCGGTGGATGTCGGCCGGACGCCCCTTGCTCTGGCCCCATGAACAGGTTCCTTGGTTTATCGGCTGCAGCCGGATCCCATCGGCCCCGGCCGTTGGTGGCCGGACCGGTAGAGAATGTGGCGGGACTACCTGTAACTGTCAAGGGCCACCGCGGCCGGACTGGGAGAGAGAGGGGAGGGTCGAGGACACGGACATTCCCCCCCCTGCAACTCTCCAGCGTTGTCAATCCCCCTGGCCGGGTCCCGCTGGCCTCGGCCTCTCCTCCGGCTACACCCTACGTGATGATCTCCTGGCCGAGGCGTGGCAGCAGGACCCGTCTTATATGTGTTGCTTCCGGCTGGGCGTAGCCGAAAACCTGTTGCCCTTTGGAAGTTTCTAGAATGGGGCGGATGTCCGCTGACTTCTATCTTTCCCAGTTTGCCGTTATTTGGCCGTGGCAGGCGGTGGGACAGACAGGTTTTGGGGCAGTGAGGGGCGATGTTTTCAGGTTTCTTATTACAGGCTTACTTCTAACGTTTCTTGTTTCTAGGACAATAATAGGTTTTATCATTACGTATTGTTATCGTTTCTTTGTTTGTTATTTAATAAAAAGTTCATCAGTGGCCTACTGATTTTAGTTTTCCTATTCTTTTCTTTCCAGGTTGTTTCATGCTAAAGTTTCTGTAAACAGGATACAGTGATCACTTCGTTATTATTGCATATGTCCTTTTCACTAGGGGTGCTCTCTGGTCGGGCCAGATGACGTATCTCTAGTAAATGGTCCGGGTGAAACAGGTGCATCAATCAGTGGGGAGTAGATAGGCATGACAGATTACAACGGGGGAGAAAGGTCCGCATTACCTACCCTTTCACTACTTGCAAAGATTTTCCTACGTATATTTGCAAACAGGGAATACCTCCAAAAAGAACCAATTCCCAAACAGTCAATGTTTGGGCAAACAATCAATCAATGAGGAACGAAATAGGCACGACGTGTTAAAGGTTTGCGTTACCTACCCTTCACTATCTGCAAAGGGAGAGAGAATATTCCTATTCTTCCTCGTTTGCAGGCAGAGAAGATCCTTAAGAGAACCAACTTCGAACAATTCAATGCTCGATTCAAACAATCAACAAGGGGTACTGTGAACACAAATGGACGCCGCTTATGTACATACACATTGCTATTTTCAACAGGTTGTTCTTAATGTTTCTATTTTAGCGAGGTCAAAAAGAGATCCCATTAGTGGCCTATGGATTTTGCTCGATTCCTTTTGTTTTTTTACACGATTTTTCGCTATCTGCAAAGACTAAACAGAGTATTGCGACTCTGTGCTTGTTTGTAAATAGAGAATGAACCAAAGAGAACAATCAATCAAATGGAGAGAGAAGCAGGCACGACGGATTACAACGGGGGCAAAGGCCTGCGTTAACTACCCTTCACTATCTGCAAAGAGAGAGTACTCCTACTAGAAATGAGGGGTGGGGGGCAGCATTCAAAGCAGATCAGTGTGCATAAACACGAAAATGTTTTTACTTACCACGTACTTGCCCATTCGACAGCTTATGATATTTGCTATTAAAAAACCATTGAAATTCACTGAAAAAACCATAGGTTATAGACCATATATAGTTAGGAATTAGCATTTACAAAACCTTGAAAATTCACTGAAAAAACCATAGGTTATAGACCATATATCGTTAGGAATTAGCATTTACAAAACCTTATTTTACTCACACAAAACCATTGAAATTCCATATATAGTTAGTTGCACTAACTATATATCGCGCACCCGCAATCCACTGCTGATGATGTCACATATTACATCATTCATGACATGGTCAGTGACATCACTGATGACATCACTGATGACATCTCAAATGACATCACTGATGACATCACT
This sequence comes from Lissotriton helveticus, assembly GCF_964261635.1. Classification (NCBI taxonomy): domain Eukaryota; kingdom Metazoa; phylum Chordata; class Amphibia; order Caudata; family Salamandridae; genus Lissotriton; species Lissotriton helveticus. The sequence continues at coordinate 148,915,877 of NC_136071.1, forward strand.
GATGATATCTCATTTGACATCAATGGTCACATCAATGATGATATCATTAATGTGACAATACAATGCATCTCCTCACACTTTAATATAACCTCTGTTACACCCAGTGTTAAATACAGAGTATAATTTTCGAAACCATTGACACACCAATACTAGTTACTACATACGCACTCACTGATTCCTACGTCTACACACACATTCACTCATTCACCCATACAATCATTCATACATACAATCACTCATCTTTACAACACTATCATATGCACTCATACACCTATACAGACACTCACACTCTGCCACTCATCCATGGAGTTACTCACACACCTAGTCAGTCCTGTAAAGAATCAATCACACTTCCATTTTCTAATCTATACAGTTAAACATAGAGTACCTTACATTTTCAAACATATACTAACACATACTTACTCTCTTATACAATCATTGATACAAGTACACATTGATCTGCACAGAGTCACACATCTCCCAGCCAGCCACACATACACTCAGTCTCCCATACAAATACTTGGACAATCAATTAATAACCCATATAGTTACTCATATAGCTACTGATCAACACATGCAGCAGTTTACAGAACAACAGACATAATAATGCACAAATTAAGACAGTTTAGTCACTAACCCATGCACTCAGTGAGACACATTTAATCACTCACTCATACAGTCAGTCACCCACCTACTAAATGCTTCATCCAGACACTTATACATCTACTCATTCTTCAATATGTAAAACATATTTAAACTTTACAGAAACACACAGTCACTGGATGATGTCATCAGTGATGTCATCAGTGATGTCATCAGTGATGTCACTGACCATGTCATGAATGATGTAATATGTGACATCATCAGCAGTGGATTGCGGGTGCGCGATATATAGTTAGTGCAACTAACTATATATGGAATTTCAATGGTTTTGTGTGAGTAAAATAAGGTTTTGTAAATGCTAATTCCTAACGATATATGGTCTATAACCTATGTTTTTTTCAGTGAATTTTCAAGGTTTTGTAAATGCTAGTTCCTAACTATATATGGTCTATAACCTATGGTTTTTTCAGTGAATATATATATATATATAAATATATATATATATATATTCAATCCAAAGTTTAAGCCCTGGTGGAAGATGCCACAGGAACAGCATATTTGCATCCATTTCATTTCAAGGATCAGCAGCAAATTGGAGGTGCAGACACTCGTTCGCCAAGTAAGTAACTGCCAGACCGGTTTCGGGATGGTGATCCCTTTATCAATGGCAACTGTTGATAATGATGAGTGACGTGTGCTCTATATCAAAAGAACCTGCTGCAGCGGGCGTGGCCGCAAGGCGGCATGCTGGTTCTTGGAGTCCACGAACAAATAATACTCCAGTGAGTTCATCATTAAAAACTGTTAAATAAAACAAATTCAAACCCCAGTGGGCCGGTGAAAAGAATGCTGTACTATCCAGTTTTGGCTTTTTCTGCTGCACCAGGATGGTCGGTCCCCCGCACTACGATGGAGCCAAGTGGACCCCATCGCACGGTCCGCCTCAGAGCGGCAGGCATTGCTTCCGCGGCTGGGCTTTAGCCGCAAGTATTCATTCCAAAGTTTAAGCCCTGGTGGAAGATGCCACAGGAACGGCATATTTGCATCCATTTCATTTCAAGGATCAGCAGCAAACTGGAGGTGCAGACACTCAGCTGTGTGGCTCTCTCCCAGATAAATTGAAAGACCGGGCACCGAGGCACAGGGTCCACGGGGCCGGAATCAGCCCTGGAGCGGGTCGCTCCCTCTCCCCCTGCTTTATTCGGCCAGGAGATGGGGGTCCCTGGGCCAGGGGCGTAACACAGGCCCCCGCGGTGCGGAGGGCCCCAAGCTTCAGGGGGCCTCCTCAGCACAGCACTCTGGTTGCAGGTCTCCTGATTAAGCCCGGTGGGGGCCTCCTAGCTGCCTTGCAGGGAGGCCCCCTCAAGGTTCGTTACGCCAGTGCCCTGGGCCCAAAATTCAAATAATAGAAAGGGGTGCCAATACTGATAACATTTATTCATAATTCTATAACTCAATCATGTCACAGTCAAAAAACATTCGCCACATTCATGCCTGAATCAAACATACCATATGGTATGTTTGATTCAGGCATGAATGTGGCGAATGTTTTTTGACTGTGACATGATTGAGTTATAGAATTTAGTGTGATGTGTCCGTAATTGTTCTACCTATCTTAATGCTTCTCTCTGTTATGAAAAAATAAGATAACTTTTGTAATGAACTGTTGAATCTCTCAAAAAATAAAATTGCGATTAAGTAGCAATACCCTTTCTTGAATCAATTTTCTTGATGTGGATGACAAGTTGTAATTATGAATAAATGTTATCAGTATTGGCACCCCTTTCTGTTATTTGATATATAGGCTCAGCCTTGCTGATCAGAGCCAACTCTATGTTTGTTTTCCCACCTGGGCCCAAAATTGGCACGGGGAGGTTGGTGCAGGCTCCTCTCCCCCAATTATTGTGGTATAATACCCCGGGACCCGGCCAACCAGGGGGCATTTAAAAAAAAAAAAACTAAAAAAAACAGCACAGGATACCACACCTTTTTTTTTAATACTTTTTGAATATTACAGTCGCTTTGCAAATTCTCAGTGAATTTGCAGCTTAATTTATTTAAAAAAAAACGTTTTTGGCCTCATGCCTATGGGATCAGTTTATTCCTACCCTGTTGCCTTGCGGAATTTTTTTAAAGTTTTTCTTAAAACTGGCTGAGTCCCCAGTCTCAAGATGACTGACAACACTTCCTATGATAAAGTGCTGGCAGCCAATCAGATCTCGCCATGATTTCTGTTGGATCTGCTGAGGATTTGTGTCCCTAGATATGCATAAATCTTATTTCTTAAGTAACTCCAAAAGTACTGAATGGATTTGCAACAAATTACAAAAAGCACTCTTTCTGGACCAAGATCTAGTTTTCTGCCAACTTTGGTGTAACTCCATTCAATGGTTCAGGCATAGTCGTGTTCAAAACTCCAATGGGAAATTGCATAGGGAAAAAATGTTTGGGGACCCCCGTTTTTCTCAGACCTCTACCAGATAGATCACCCAAAAACTTTCCAGACAGCAGCTGCATTGACTAGCACACTAGTTTAGACAATGTTGTGAAGATTTTCAAAATCGCGCAAAGTTATCAGCAAAACAAAAAATGCTTTTTCTTTGGAAACTAGGTCATAACTATAACTACTTAATGGTGACCGCAGGTACAAGAGAGAGATAGGTCATGCCGTCTTCCAGGGGAATGGAGGCCATAGCCTCCAACCTGTCGGGCCGGGATAAATAAAGCCCTTTTTGCTCTATTTAAAAAATTGCAAGACTTTGGCAAACCACCCTTTCCTATATTAAATAATGTGGTTTAAAGTGGGAAGCTGAGATTCAGGATTTTCACCTCTCTCAAAAGCAGATAAGTCTAAAGGATGCAACATACAGAGGGAATAAAACAACGTCTATGTTGCGACGGCTTACCAGCCTCATTCAGTTGCACGATTGCAAATTCTGGAAGGTTTCTACAACGTGGCAATTTTTGCTGCTCCAAAGAAATAGAGCTCAAGACCACTGTTGCACACCCTGGAATGATAAGGTAACCAAATTGGCAGAGGAATGATAAGGTAACCCGATTACCTTTTCTCGAAATTTGATTTGGAGAGGGCTCCTCGCCCTCCAAATACCCTATGCAAAGGGAGGGACTTACTGATTATGCTTGCTTAGTGGGCTACGGGGCTGGTAATACAAACTTTTCCAGGATTGTTTGTTATTTCCAGTTCGGTCCTGATTCACACACCAAAAGGCCAGCAGCCTGAGTTACAACTGACACCTATCTTGGTCATGCTTAGGCGCCTTTCCAGATCGATTGCTTATCCATCGGTATCTGAAAAGTCTACTGATTAAAGGGAGTCTTTGCACATCCAATTGCATGATTTAAGAGAAAAAAAGAACATTGCATACACTATAAAACTGTGCTTTAGAATTACTCATTTCATTCACACTAAAGGGAAAAACGCTCATACCGAGGATATGTAAAAAATCTAGAACAAATTTAATCAGAACTACCGAGAATCCTCTGCTCTGAGGTGAATAATTAGCTTGTGACAAAAGTCTGCTGAAAATGTGTCATGGAGAATGAAGGGGCGCTGTCAGGTAGAACAGACACTAAAACTACGAAAGAAAAAAAAATCTAAAAAGTAAACGAAAAGGATCTCTGACTTGCGCTGCCATCAAATGTAGTTCTGGTTACAATGTTATCCTCCCCTCCTGTTAAGGCAATTTTTCAAGTTTACATCGAATGGCACTCTATTTCGTTCCCAAATATAATCTCCTGGCGAGAACGCTCCCTCTCGCCATTTTCAATTTCCGTAGTTAATACACAAATTTATATTCCTTTCTTTCAATCGCACTCCCTAATTAAGAGGCGTAATTACCAGCAGTGGTTGCGGCAAACGAATAAAACACCAAGGTAAACAAGCATTTACAATGCAATGGTTTCGCCTTTGGAAAAGTTAGAGCTATTGGCATTGCTCATGACATTTCTTTTTATTTTTTATTTATAAATAAATGGCATTGTTATTTACATTGCCAACCTCAATGAAGGTCGAAGTCTCACAATGCCTGTCTCACAAGGCACACAGATACATAGCAGTCACCCACTTCACAAGGCATAACATACACTCAACTTCCGGCATCACAAGATACAAAATGCACTGCAGTACCTTATGCAAAATGCACAAAGTGGGAGGGGGGGCGGGAAAGGCACGGACAGCTGTCACCCGAGAATAGCTCAGCTAACCCAGGGTTTTTCTTTGCATTCTGGTACATGTCAGAGCGTCAAGTGGGCCGGGGCCTGCCGGTTCTCAGCACCGGTAGTTCTAAATAGCAGGTGCTGAGACGGGTCCCTGTCGGGCTCTCCATTGTTGCCCTCACCCTCGGGGTGAAAAACAAATCTCATATCCAACAGCAGCGCCGCCCTTCTCTGCCTTTGAGGTAACTTCAAAGACACTCTTAGTTCTTTCACAATCTTTCAGAACGGAAGCATTCACAATATTATATACAACAAAGCCACAGCTGTTGCTTATTTATCTTATGCAACCAACAACCATTGACAAAGCCAATAGTCCTGGCTTGTTGCAAGTACCAAGTTCCTTGTATCTGATATATCTAGATGCAATGACAAGCAGTAAAATACCAGTCGGGGAGGAGGAGCTTCGCGCGATTCCAAGATGGACGCGTGAGCTAAGGGCTCCCGATACCCCTTCCGCCTCCCGCGACTATCCTGTGCAAGATCCTGATTTTGACGCCGGGTGCTCTTTATTGAAGCCCTGCTGATGCCAGCGTTCTTTTCAGAAATCGATTTGCCCGTCGGATACTGGACCTGCTGCGCTTTGAACTTTGAGGCCTATATCGTATGCCAGCCGGGGGCTTGAGTCCCCGAGGTACCCAGGTGGCAATCGAACAACAACGGCGGATAAGCCACGCCCGCTGCCCCTGGTGTACTTTCGGTTTTGTTTCTTCTCTTTGTTGTGAACGCTCACTTCCAGATCCGAGTTCCGATTCTGCTATCGCTGCCAGCCTGCTGCTTATGCTGCGCCCTTATCCACTCGCAGTTCAGAGCCTGCCACGACGAAGTTCGCTTTGCCTTGATTCTACAATTCCCGTTGGAGCTCCTTCCACGACATGACGGGCAGAACAGTCGTTGAGAGGCGCGGCAATAGAGGCTCGTCCCGAGGGGGGTCACCCAATCTCAGACCATTGATCGATTTACTCGACCACGGGGCTCCCCGGGCGGATTGAGTGGTGCCCTGGAAGAAGCTGGGGATGGTTCTCCTGATGACGAGGAGCCAACGTTGAAGGACGTTATGGGCGCTATTGCGAGTGTCCAATCCGCCATGGGTCAGCAATATGAAACACTGGCGGCTAAGATTGATACGGTGGCGATTGATGTCACCCTCATCAGAGCGGACCTTGGGAAAACGAATGAGCGTGTCAAATCTCTCGATCTCAAGACTGCTAGTTTGACCACGGATGCCTCGGACCTTCAGATCACGGTCCGCCATCTTAGGACTAATTGTGACCTGTTTGCCAATCGGTTGGAAGATTTCGAGGGCCGGGCCAGGCGCAATAACGTCCGCATTGTGGGTGTCCCGGAGAACTCTGCCGACACGCCTGTTGATATCCTGGTGGAGGACCTCGTGTTGAAGCATCTGGTGCCGAAAGGCCTCAGTAAATTCTTCGCTGTGGAGCGCGCCCACCGTGTTCCGGGTGGCAAGCCAAAGTCGGGAGCCGCTCCGCGGCCCATAATTGCTAGACTTTTCAACTTTCGTGATAGGGACGCTATCCTGCAAGCTTCGCGCACCAATGGGCCCACTAAATTTGAGAACGTTTCAATTAGTTTTTACCCTGACTTTACTCAGGCAGTTCAGAAACAGAGGATGGGCTTTAGGGGTGTGAAAAGACGACTCAGCGACCTGGGACTGAAATATGCTATGCTCTTCCCGGCCCGCCTGAGAATCGAACATGCTGATCGTGCATTCTTCTTTGACCGCCCTGAGGTGGTTAGTGACTGGTTAGACACTTTGTCGACGCATAATGAGGGCACCGGAGGACTCGAGAGGCGCAGAGGGAGGCGTGGAGGGCCAGGAGCAGTGACTCTACATCGGCGAGCCATCATCCGCTGCAGTGGCTTAGAGACTTTGATTCAAGCATTGTGTGAATGCCCGGGGGTGGGGGGGGTTCGGGGATCTTCCTCCTCTGGGGACTTTTTCTCTCTTTCTGTAGGTTAGTTCAATGGGGCGTCAGGCACACTGCAAGTTGGGGTGGCTATTAGGTCTACCGCAGGGGTGCAGGGAGGGGGGTTTGAATTTGATGGGTTCCTTGGGGGTGGTGGTGGGGTTCTTTTCTCTTTGTTGGTTTCGAGGCTGTGCTTTGCTTTACAATTGCTTTCTTGTGTCTGTTTCGGGATGGAAGGGGCGGTCGGTCTTCTTCCGGGATGGGGGGTAGGGGACTCAGGGTGTTGAGCTGGAATGTTAACGGACTTGGGGACAGGATAAAACGTGGGATTGTGCTACAATATTTGAAGAGACACACCCCAGATGTGGTCTTGCTTCAGGAGACCCATTTGGTGGGCAATACATGTCATGCATTGGACAGAAGAGGCTATCGTTTGGTGGCACATTCCGGCTTTACTTCGGGATCAGGAGGGGTTGGTATCCTGGTCAGGAATTCCCTTCCCCTGGAGATAGATAGCACGGTGCTGGCATTACGGGGAGATGGGAGGGGAAATTGATTTCCATACTGTCTATTTATGTCCCGCCTGGGCTGCAATCTACCACATTCACCGACTTGGGTGAGGTTGTCCTTGGTTTGCCCGATGGCTTACTGGTGTTGGGTGGGGACTTTAACTCTGTGGCGAATGGAGAGAGTGATCGTAGCCCCCCCAGGCTCCTCCCTGCCTCGCAGTTATGGTTGGGGAAATTCTTGGATGCCTTTGGTTTGGCCGACTGCTGGAGGCAGCTGCACCCTGGCCGGCTTCAGTACAATTTCCATTCGGGGGCTCATGGCAGTCTCTCGAGAATTGACTATTTCCTCGTGCCGGTGGTGCAGTTGCTCTCTGTGCGTGAAATTAAACACTTGGCTAGAGGGATCTCAGACCACTCCCCGATATGGCTCCACTTGGATATCTGTTTGGGGAATGGGGGCCGAATTGCCCCGATAAATCCATGGCATTTTCAGGACCCTAAGATCAGAGCAGAGGTGGTCAAATGCATGAATTTTTATTTTGCTGAAAATGAGGGATCGGTGTCTTCCCCAGTCTCCTTATGGGAGGCCTATAAAACTGTTATCCGTGGTCAGACTTTATCACTAATTGCGGATAAGAAGCGGCGCACACAAGAAGAGGTGGTGAGATTGGAGTCTGAGATTACTGTGTTGGAGGAGCGGTTGGAAGCTGAGGTTACGCCTGAGACGCTGCATGTTTTGGCTCTTAAGCAATCTGATTACAGAGCCTTGGTTACTACCTCGGCTGAGGCACTGCATCGTATGCAACAGGGGCGTCTGTACGACGTGGGTGACAAAGCGGGGAAGTTGATCGCATGGCTGGATAAGCGAGACAGACTGAATCGTGTGGTGCCTGTGGTTGAGAGAGTTGATGGAGTGCGAGTCGTGGACCCGGTTGAGATAGTTGAGGTGTTTGCCCAGCACTTTCGGGTTGTGTATGCGCCGGTTTCGGGCTTGCCGGAGGAGGACTCGCGCTTGCTACTTCGTGATCTTGAGCTGCCCAGTCTCTCGGAATCAGACGGGGTTTTAATGGAGGCTGATTTTTCCATCGATGAGGTCGCGCTCGCTATTCGCTCTCTTCGTTCAGGAAAGGCTTCGGGCCCTAACGGCATAACGGTCGAGCTGTACAAGCTATGCTCGGATAAAATGGCGCCGTATCTGCTGCGCATGTTTGCGGCGTCGCGTGACCTCGGCTGTCTTCCTAGAGATCAGTGGCTGGCCTCTATTGTGGTCATTCATAAAGACGGCAAACCTCGTGAGTGCTGTTCCTCGTATTGCCCGATTTCGCTTTTGAACGCGGAACCCAAGATATTGGCGAAACTACTGGCAAACCGACTCGCCACGGTGATTAGCGGACTGGTTCACCCTGATCAGTCCGGTTTTATCCCCCAGCGTAATACTGCACTCAATCTTCGTCGACTGCATGGCGTCATAGCGAGGGCGGGATCTCTTGGTGAGCCGGCCATCTTGGTTTCTCTTGATGCTTCGATGGCTTTTGATACGGTTGAGTGGCCATATTTGTGGGCTACTCTCGCCAAGTTTGGTTTTGGCCCAAAATTTATTGTATGGGTTAAACTCCTGTATGAGCAACCGTTGGCGCAGGTGGTGGTAAATGGTAGAGCTTCAAGGCCCTTCACTCTTGGGCGAGGCACGAGGCAGGGATGTCCTTTGTCACCGCTGTTGTTCGCCCTCGCGCTCGAGCCGCTGGCCGCCTGGCTCCGGTGGGAACCCTCCTTGAAGGGTATTCAGTGGTCCCCTGATTTTGAAGACCGTGTTTCATTATATGCCGACGACATTTTGTTGTATTTGACGTCCCCCCGTAAGTCATTGGGAGTCCTCTTTGATGTCCTGCGTTCCTTTGGACGTAACTCCGGGTTGGTTATCAATTGGTCCAAATCCTGTATTTTCCCGCTTACCGGTGACCCTCTCTCTTTGCCCCGAGTGTGCCCGATCCCGGTCCGCACCGAGGGTTTTAGGTATTTGGGTATTTATATTTCACTTGACCCTGTGTTGCACTATGATCGGAATCTGTTGCCTCCACTCGCCCGACTTCGGTCGGACGTCGCGGCTTGGTGTAATCTGCCCTTATCCCCCCTGGGACGGGCGGCCCTGTTTAAAATGATGTCTCTTCCCCGGTTCTTATATGCTGTGCAAAATACACTTGATCTAGTGCCGGCTAGCTATTTCCGCGAAATTGAGGGCCTCCAAAGGAAGCTGGTATGGGCTGGCCGACCTCGTATTGCGTTGGCTAAGCTCACGTTACCCTGGTACGATGGGGGCATTGCGTTACCTGATATACGACGGTATTATTGGGCATCTCAACTGAGTGCAGTGAATCATGCTATGTATGGTCCAGTTCCGAATCCTGCTTACGAAATGGACCGGTGGCTCTTGCCCGGGGGAAACTATTACAGGAACAGAAACTATTCTCGGGGTGCTAGGAAGAACTTGACGGGACCCACTGGAGTGGCGGTGCGGGTATGGGGCAGCGCGACCGCGGCTACCGGATGGACGGATAGGCTGACCAGAGCGACCCCTCTATTTGCCGCGGAGAGGCTGGGTGAGTTGTGGACCTCAAAAGGGTTTGATAGATGGGACCTCATCGGGATCAGTAAGTTGGATGACCTCTGGGTTAAGGACAGGGTTAAGTCCTTTGCTGAATTGCAACAGGAATATGGTTTGACTGATTCTGAGTTTTTCCGGTACCTTCAGGTTCGTCATGCCATTGGGTCGATTTTTCCGGCTGGGTCTGCCATCCCGGAGAGCTCCCCCCTGGAAGACAGGGTGCTGGACGGACATGTGCCGGACAGCACTATTTCTCTCATATATAAGAAACTTATTAATACTCGGTCGGATTTGCTTCTTCATCTGCGTACTTCCTGGACTGATGACGGACTGGAGCTGGATGATGAGGATTGGCAGGCCGCGATATCCTCTCCTAAGGAGGTTGCGATTCCGGCGCGTCTGCGACTCGTTCAGCTGAAAATTCTACACCGGGTCTATGTCACAGGTCCCAGACTGATGCATATGGGTTTTTCAGAGGATGGATTGTGTCGGCGGGGCTGTGGTATGCTTGCTACCTTCCTCCATATTATATGGGAGTGTCCGGAGGTTGTATCTTTTTGGAATGGAGTGTATGCGGTGATGAGTGAAGTCACGCATGTTCAGTTGCTGCCTGAAGCCCGGCGTTGTCTTTTGAATGTATGGGAGCCGACTGATTGTAATGTTGCTCAGACTCAATGGGTGACGCTGGGGAACATGGTTGCAAAGAGGGACATTGCACAATTGTGGGGATCTCGGAGGGCTCCATCAGTCTCCGGGTGGGAAGATAGTATGGACTGGTGCATGTTCAAGGAAAAGATTGTGTATGTCTCCCGTGGCAGGCCCAAAAAATGGGGTAGGATATAGGGCCAATGGAACTCGTTCCGTGGGGATGTCTGCGACCCCCCTTTCACTGATCCCCCTGATACTCCTTGTTCCCCTTAGCTGTGTGTTTCGGCTCTTTCCCGTGCTGTATTTTTGTTAGACCACTGGCGCTGGGTCCCCCCTCTCCCCCCTCCCTTTTTCTTTTATCCTCTGAAGATTCTCCTGTCTTTCCCTATTGTTCTAGGTCTGACTCGCCCCGCATCTTATGAAACAGACGTAACAACTCGGGCATAGCCTTGTCTTTTTCTTCTTCGTTTGTTTAGTCGTTTTAAAAAATGAAACCTCTTTATATCCTGTCGTTTTGTGATTGATCGATGTCATGCACCATGGCTGCCGGACCCCTGGTTGTCGGCTGATGAGCTGTGTACCTTAACATTGTTTTGAGATGCTGCACCGGCCGGCCCAGAGGGTTGTAGGCACATCTTTGTTTCTATTTGTCTCTTGCAAATAAAGGTTTAAAAAAAAAAAAAAATACCAGTCGGGCGGCACTATGCTAAGCACGGATTTTAAGTTTACGTGTTTTAAGGCACGCCCTTAATTCCATCGGCCACGTCCCTCAGAGAGCCCCCAGTTTTTTAATCTCAGTTAAAGCCCTGGTAGATGTACTCCTGTTAATCCAGTTCTATACTCTGAGCTAAAAGCTCCAGAATACGGAGAACAAGGTGAGGACTGGACAATAAGCTGGGAAGCTTGGGAGCAGGACTGTCTTGTAGTCGAATACATGCATGTAGGGGGCATACCCCACGCGTGGTCCCATGATGTCCTGTCCTCAGCTTGTGTGCCCATTTGGAGACGCAGCGTCCAGGAGAGACCCCAGCAGTTGCCACCCTGCTCCACACTTACTCTGACCTCAGCTCCGGGTTGCAGGGCAGACATGGACTTTCACGCCAGCCTTGGTTTTAAGCCGCCAAGTTGCAGACCTCGAGTTAACAAATAACTCCACCCCGTGGGGTGCCCCATCTCCGAGCTTGAATTGAATAAATTAATGCATTGTGGGCACTGTTAGGTGAACTTCATTGGTTGTGGAAGCACACCCGAAAATAATGATGTGTAAAATGTAAGAACAGGTTCAGGACACGTGTGTTGTGGTGACGAGGCACACCCCGAGGGAACCAGATATAAGGTTCTGTGCACTTCACTGTTTTGTTTTACGCGTTCAGATATCGGGGGGCACCCCGCCGGCTCCCGTCCATGCAAGACCCATGTCTTAAGAAAGCCACGTCTTGGGGTCAGTTCAGAATAGGGGTGTACGCCCACCCCAACTCCTCCAGCGGGCCAGTGTATCCGACCCAGACAGCCAATACACATCCGGGCTGGGAGCCCTGCACCTCCAGACACTCTGAGGGGTGACCCGGCCCAGCAGCGATGGACTTGCTAACGAGGGCCATTGTTATTAATTAGCCAATCACCTGCTGCGCCGAACATTATCAATAACAAAGGGCGCTGGGGCTCCCACACCTCCAGGGCCCCAGGGTGGGGGCAGCCTGCACACCGGTGGCAAGTACCGCGGCCATTATGCAATATTCCTTAATTGCAAAAACTAATGAAGACCCCCAGCTTTCGAGCAGGGGCCCCGCCCCCTCTCTTTTAATGGAATGTTTGTGCTCTCAAATGGGTGTTAATGGGGCTGAGAATGGGAAACTTCAGAGCTGGGTTTCGGAATGATAAAGGCCCTGCACCTCAAATGGAAACTTTAATCGTAGCATCGACGGCGTAAGGAGAATGTCTGTTCATTCATCCGTATCATTGGCTGTGTTGTAAAAAACATTATTTAAAAAAATAGGAGTTGTTTGCGATCTTGCATTGCGTATGTGACATTATCGAAACAGATTTTGGTAACAAACTCTGAAACACCCCCTTACCTTGGCTACTGGCTTTCATTTAAGAATGCATTGCATTCTGGGATTTGAAGTCTTTCTTGGTCCATTTCCAAATAGACTAACATACATAATTAAAATAACCGTAGCAAGTAAGGGCACCATGGCCAGCCCACTGCATGTCAACTGGACACAACATGACACATCTTAAATGTGGCACTGAAGTGTGTTTATGTCAGTCCAGCCCACTGCAGGTCAGTGGGGCCTTTGGAACCGACCAAGACTGAGATCTGCCCCCTGCACGTCCATCCATACGAAGCATTGTGGCACAGGGTCGGACTGGCCTAAATGGCATTCAAGCAGTGCCCGATGGGCTGGTCTGACAGGTGTGTGGCAGTTTGTGGGCTTGTTTAAGGGTCAGGGGGGTCGGCCTGCACTGTTGATTTCCTTGATATCTCTCCAAATATTGCCTGCAACAAGCTCGATGCATGCCGTCTTCCACAGTTCATACAGCGCGTCTTTACAAGTCCAAACTGGCCGATTTACAAATGTGGCCACTTTTATTTCTGTGCCCGGGCCTATGTTTTGCCCAGTCCCAGCCTTTAATGGCATACGATCCTGTTGCATGCCAGTTCAGGCCGTGCCAATGCGCAGCTGGGAGGGGCTGTGCACTTTCAGACTCCTGGCACAGTAAAGGGGTCACAGGTTCGCACCCTATCTACCAGGGTTCGTTTAAGATTATAACTCACATGCACTTTATTTGTATTCCCTCTGCTTGTGCTGGAAGTCGCATTTCTACCTAGTTATGTATACATTATTTACACTTACGTTCCCTAAGGAATGTGCCAGCCCTCGGGTCCAAATACCCCCTTCATTCTACACAGACCACACGGGTGACGCAGTCTGCATCCACGTTTTTTGCCCAATTCTGTTTTCGTTTCCAAAACGATTACACATACAGGCACTAACAGAATATTGTACATTTGGGATCAGATCTTGTCCATCCCCAGAGGCACGGATCACGCGCTCTAGAGTGGCCTCTACCCCTATCTCGTGTTCACTCCCGTGGGTGCAAAGCTCCGAGTGGGTGCCCTCCTCCCGCGTGGACGCAGAGCTCGGACGATCTATTTCACTCACACACCGTCGGGCGCCGCCTCTTGAGATTTGTGATGCCGCATGATGCCACTATGCCCAAGCCAGGCGAGTGCCTGCCTGGGCAGCTGGTGTAGAGTTATAGACGCAGCTGGGTTGCATCTGACATAAGATTAATATGAACAGCGCCTCTGGAGACTGTCACAGGATAAAGGCGCTAGAATGTGCCTTGTACATATTACTTCGCCGACAGCAGTACCAGTGCCCCTGAATCCCTTCTCCAGACAGCCAATACACAAACCGGGGTAGGAGGATGAACTTCCAGACAGGCCGCATTATGGCCGCAGGAGCAGCTGAATGGGCCGGGCGGGGCCTGTGCGGCAGCCCCGACCCTGAGCTGTGATTGTGAATGGCCCCCCAGGCCGCTCGGCGGGAGGCCCATCACATGCACAGTCCTCACCTGGAAGCCTCCATCAGGCCTCAGGGTCATGTCCTGGCGACGAGGCTTGTATCCAGAGCGTTCCGGCACCGCATCTGACTAAAGTGCATGATGTGGGGGGGAACTCGAAGTGGGTCAAAGGGACCGCACGTGGGCACCAGGGAGAACTCAGGAACCCAGAAAACCCAGTGCCGAGGATCCGAGAGCCATTTTTGGTTTTTCACCAGCACCCTCCCACCCTCCATACGACTGTCTGGTTGTGAAAACAGACAGCCACGACGGCCCGTGGCGCAGGAAGGTTCCTCCATACACAAAAGGTCGCTGTCTTTCCACTGCCCTGCTCGTCTTATAGGGTGGACGGGAGCAGAACTGTTAAACCAAACACCAGACACTTCAGCGACGGCACAGGAGACCCTACAACAGGCCCCAAGAAGAGCGGGAACACCTGCCGGGGCTATCCCAAGAAGGCACTCACCTGGACTTCCTCCGTTGGCGGTCGGCCGCCGAATGGCCAAAACAAACCTGGACGCCAAAAAAAAATAAGCCCTGCCAACGGCCGCGATGACGATGCGAAAAGGGTGGAGAGGTAAAGAATCGTCGGGAACGCCCACCAATCGCCTCGGGAAATGACGGACAGTTCTCTCTTCCAATGGCTAGCCTCCATTTATGGAGCTAGCCAATGGAAGAGAGAGGCTGAACTAAAGCACACAGTGTAACTCAAAAGATTTCGACCTGCGCCGAAAAAATTGCGCGGCGCAGCTTTTCGCCAGGTCGAAACCTAACAAGTTGTTGCTGCAGGATGCCCGAAGCAACCTCCCCCGCTCAGTGTCTTCAGCTCTAACTACTTTTCCACCATATCCGATCATGTATGGCAGGACTTTCGAATGATAATGCATGTTTCACACAAGACAGGCCTGAATGCATGTAAACATGACTGCACTTACTAATTGAATGTGTGTAATAGGCAAAGCCCCCAAAGTAACGTTTAATTGTTTGAATAGTAATTCTAATAAATGTGGCCTCAACAGCCATATTTTCAGTTAATAAACGCCATGTGTTTAGATACTGTTCAAACAACTAAAACAGAACTGGGACAATGTTCCTTTCTCTTGCGCCTGAGCTGTAACCACAGCTGCAAGGGAAGAAGGCCTAGAAGAGGTTCATCTTAGAAGGAAGAAAGAAAATGTGCTTCTGCAAATAAGTTTAGTTTGCTTATTTTTGTAGCAAAACAGGAGCCAAGAGGAAAACACCCTGCCTGGCGTCCCAGGGCATCATTGTGTAAATAAGGTACCAATGCAAAGGTAAGGTTAAACACATGGACCGATTGCTGAATTCCGAATGCTGTCCCTATGACAGGATAAGGTATGCAGGAAAACCATATATGTCTTGATATAATTAAAGCATAGCTAAATAAGTAATACAGCCACATTACTTGGATGGCTAACAATATCAGTGGACTATGGGTAGGGAATATACTAAAATGTGTGATGAAATATGATCGAGTTCTACCAAACATTTGCCCTGACCTGAATGTTATGTTATACTATCATGTTGTAGTATAAGTAAATGTGCACTGCTACCCAAGGAAAGACCGTTGCCTTATTACTTGTGCAGATTATAAGGAAGATAATCAAGACGGTTAAAAAAGACAAATCCTTAGTTTTTCTTACACTGAGGAAAGCCCATTTCTTGCCTGATGGAATTAATCAATCAATCAGTCAGGGGATTTGTAAAGCGCTCTACTTACCCGCTAGGGTCTCATGGCGCATGGGGGGGGGAGCTGCAGTTAGTGGTCGAAGAGCCAGGTCTTCAGCAGTCTTCTAAAGGCCGGGAGGTCTGCGGTCTGTTGTAGGAAGAGAGGGAGTGAGTTCCATGTCTTGGCGGCGCGGTGGAAGAAGGACCTGCCCCCGGAGGTGGTTCTGTGGATGCACGGGATGGCGGCCAGGGACAGGTCGGCGGAGCGGAGTTTCCTGTTTGGTGTGTAGAAGGAGAGTGTCGTTGAGGTAGGCTGGGCCGGTGTTGTGGAGTGCCTTGTGTGCGTGGATCATGAGTTTGAAAGTGATTCTTTTGTATACGGGGAGCCAGTGCAGGTCTCTCAGGTGGGGGGTGATGTGGTCTCGGCGCGGGACGTCTAGGATCAGGCGTACGGAGGCCGTCTGGATTCTTTGGAGTCTGTTGATGAGTTTGGACGGGGCTCCGGCGTAGAGGGCGTTTCCGTAGTCGAGTCGGCTGCTGACGAGGGCGTGGGTGACGGTTTTCCGTGTGTCCGTCGGGATCCACCTGTAGATCTTGCGGAGCATGCAAAGGGTGTGGCAACAGGAGAAGGCGACTGCGTTGACTTGGTTGGACATGCTGAGCTTGGAATCGAGGATGACCCCTAGGTTGCGTGTGTGGTTTGTAGGTGCCGGGGGGTTCCCAGTGATGTTGGCCACCAGGAGTCGTCCCATGCTGAGGGGTTGGGCCCAAGGATGAGGATCTCCGTCTTGTCCGCGTTCAATTTCAGCCTGCTTGCCTCCATCCAATCGGCGGCGGCTTTCATACCCTGGTGCAAGTTGGATTTGGCGATGAGGGGATCCTTTGTGAGGGAAAGGATCAGCTGGGTGTTGTCGGCGTAGGAGATTATGTTGAGGTTGTGTAGTCTGGCGATGCGGGCGAGGGGAGCCATGTAGACGTTGAACAGCGTCGGGCTGAGTGAGGATCCCTGCGGGACGCCGCAGATGGTTTTGGTGGTCACGGAATGGAACGGGGGGAGGCGGACTCTCTGGGTTCTGTCGGTGAGTAAGGAGGTGGTCCAGTCCAGGGCCCTGTCTCGGATCCCTGCGTCGTAGAGGCATGTGCGTAGTGTGTGGTGGCAGACGGTGTCGAAGGCGGCGGAGAGGTCCAGGAGGATGAGGGCTGCTGTCTCGCCGTTGTCGAGCAGGATTCTGATGTCGTCTGTGGCGGCGATGAGGGCGGTGTCGGTGCTATGGTTGCTGCGGAAGCCTGACTGGGAGGGGCCCAGGATGCTGTTGTCTTCTAGTTAGCGAGTGAGCTGGGTGTTGACGATCTTTTCGATGACTTTCGCTGGGAATGGAAGCAGGGAGATTGGCCGGAAGTTCTTGAGGTCGCTCGGGTCCGCCTTGGGTTTCTTTAGTAGGGCGTTGATCTCAGCGTGTTTCCAGCTCTCGGGGAATGTGACTGTTCCGAAGGAGAGCTTGATGATGTTGGCTAGGTGGGGTGCGATGAGGCTGTCAGCTTTGTTGGTGATGTGGTGAGGTAGAGGGTCGGACGGGGAGCCTGAGTGGATGGTGTTCATGGTCTTGATCATGTCTTCGGTGCTCACGCTGGTCCATGTGGTCAGAGGGTCGTGGTGGGTGGGGTTCGGGGTGTTCGACGCGGCGGGGTCCGTGGGGTGCCGCCGGAGGTTTAAGCTGTTGTGGATGTCGGTGATCTTGCGGTGGAAGAAGGCAGCGAGGGTGTCGCACAGGGCTTGCGATAGCGGGATGTCGTTGGTGCAGGAGCTGGGGTTGGAGAGTTCTTTCACGATGTTGATGAGCTCATTGCTGTTGTGGGCGTTGTTGTCGAGGCGGTCTTTGAACGAGGCTCTTTTGGTGGTCCTGATGAGGTGGTGATGGTTGCGGATGGCGTCTTTGTGGGCTGCGCGGTTGGCGGGCGTTCTATCACTGAGCCAGGTGTTTGAGTTTTCGGCAGGTGAGTTTGGATGCCAGGAGGTCTGGGGTGAACCAGCTGGCTCTCTGGCTGGTGTCTGTCGGTGGGTTGTCTCAGTGGTGCTACGGTGTTGGCGCAGTCTTTCATCCAGAGTCTGATGGTGCAGGCTCCTTCATCGGGGTCGGTGGGACAGCTCGGTGGGTTGCGTCTGAGGTGTGTTTCTAGTAGTTCTTTGGTGACTTTGGCCCAGCGTCGGCGGGGGATCTGTGGGGTGCGGTGGTGGGTGATGGGTTTCTGGAAGGAGAAGTGGACACAGTGGTGGTCGGTCCAGGTGAGCTCAGAAGTGTGGCTGAAGGCAACGTGGGGGCTGAAGGAGAAGATGGCTTGAGCGCGTGGCCGGCGATGTGGGTCGGGGTGGTGACGATCTGTTTCATTCCGAGGGTGGCGAGGTGGTCCATCAGGGTGGAGGAGTTGCTGTCATTGCTGTTCTCCAGGTGGTAGTTTAGGTCGCCGAGCAGGATGTAGTTGGTGGAGGTCAGTGCATGCGAGCTGATGAAGTCGGCGATGGAGTTGCAGAATTGGGGACGTGGGCCGGGTGGTCTGGGAACGAGGGTGCCTCTAAGGGTGGTCTTGGGGTCCGTGTGTATCTTAAAGTGCATGTGTTCAGTGGTGGTGAGGGTGTCGTTGGTGTTTGTGTATCTTAAAGTGCATGTGTTCAGTGGTGGTGAGGGTGTCGTTGGTGTTTGTGGAGACCTTGATGGTGTTCTTGTGGATGATAGCGATTCCTCCTCCGACTCCGTTGGTGCGATCTCTGTGGGAGATTTTGTATCTGTCGGGGATGGCCACTGCGATGTCTGGGGCGGAGGCTTCGGTCATCCAGGTCTCGGTCAGGAAGGCGACGTCAGGTGATGTGGTGGTGAGTAGGTCCCAGAGCTCAACGGTGTGCTTGCGTGCGGAGCGGGTGTTGAGCAGGATGCATCAGTCGGTTGGATTCCGTTGTAGTGGGTGCCTCGGCGTCGTTGGTGCAGGCGAAGTTGCAGTTCCGGCACGTGAATGGGCCGTGGGTGCGCTTGGGTATGGCCTTGTAGCAGTTGGTAGTCCATCCGTGGTTGAGAGCGATGAGGGTGTTGGCGTCCTAGTGGAGTTGGGCTTTGTCGATGGCGTGGGGGTTCAGAATGGCGGCAGAACTAAGGGAGGAAACCCAGGCACACGGATTACAGAAGGGAAACGGGCGGGGGCCCCGGCATACAGGGTACAGAAGGCATAATGGGTAGGGGCACAGGCACAGGCACACAGGGTACAGAAGGCAATGGAAGGGGCACAGGCACACGGTAGCAGGAGGCGGCAGGGACGGAGATCGAGTGCGAGGCACCAGGAGCGGGAGGAGGCAGCAGAGGAGCACAAGGCTGGCACTAGCGTTGGTGGCGCTGCAGCGGAGGGGGAGCGACCTACCAGAGAATAGGACAATCCAGTCACGTTTTATGAGGCCAAAGGAAAACAAAGGCACAGCCACCGCTGCTGCAGCAAGCGATCCAAGAGAAGGCCAGTAAAAAAGAGTTCACTCAACTTAGGTTTTGCCTGGGACAGAAGAGAATTATCTCGGTGAGGTGCCTGGGGTCCAGTTCATTTGAAGTCACACGAACTAAGCAACATCATTTAAAATGGGAGCCAATGTACATTTCCTTAGGAAAGGTGACATATTAATGGTTCTAGGAATATAAGAATCAGCCTGGTCAGCCGGATGTGGTCACCCTGTACCTGTGTAAATACAAGGACCCCTGGAAAAAATCTAGATTCCTAGGACAGGGCAGGGCATATACAATATTTGAATAAAAAACCTCTAGGTAACTAAAGGTCTATGTCTATGAGCAGACCATATAGACTATCAATATGTTTTAAGGGACTCAGTGTACACAAAAGTTCATTCATGCAACATTGGTTTAAAAACATTTCATATACATCATCACTCGACTGGTTACATATATAAAACAGTATTTCAACATGACTCAAATACAAAGTGCAATGAACAAACAAAGAAAATTAACAGAAAATACAAGCAGAAAAACATTCATAAATATTTTTCATCAGGGAATTGTTCGAATCAGGAGAAATGTGTAAGCTGATAATTCAAGTGGCTAATAGATGGATCTTTTACACGTGTTTCGGCATACACTACACCTTCATCAGGAGAGCACAGAATTTATTAGGCAGTTACTTAAATTAGAATCAGTGGAAATAATGTTGCATGCCTCTGACCAGACGATGGAGACACTCCTCTTCTTCGGAAGGGTGAGGAGGTGCATAGAAAGTGGGTAGGGTAACGGACTGCCCCAGATGGAAGGGTGTTACAACCATGGGCAAAAAGGATGCCCTAGTTCTTAGCACCACTTTGTCTGGAAAGACTGCCAGTTAAGGAGGCTGTGATGACAGTGCCTGCGGTTCGCTCACCCTCCTGGCAGAGGTAACTGCCACCAAAAAAGCTGTGTTGATAGTGAGCAACCGTAGAGGGTAGTTGTGCAGCAGCTCAAATGGTGTGCACATCAAGATAGTTAGGAACAAATTAAGGTCCCACTGTGGCATAAGAAAAGTCCCCCTCAGCAACAGAGGGGACTTAAAATGTGAAGGCTGATCTAGCAGCCGAAGAAAAGCTCAAAGGGCCGGAAGGTAGCCCTTTAGAGTGCCCAGAGCAGAGCCCTGCTGCGCCAAGGAAAGGATAAACAAGAGAAGCAGATAAGGGGACAATAGACTGGTCTTTACAATTTTCACAAAATGTGTTCCATGGGCAGGCGTATACCAATTTCATGGAGAGACGCCTGGCTGCCAGTAAAACATAACAGCTTTTGACCTTCATCCCGAAGTCTGAACTGTTGCCGCTCAATCTCCACACAAGGCAATCTCCACACAAGGAGGCAGAGAGTGAACGGGTTGAGGTGGAGGACCCTCCCATTCTGCTGCAACAGAAGATCCTCCTGAAGGGGTAGCCTGAACAGAGGATCGATGCTCATATCCAGAAGCTCAGGATACCAAACTCTCCGTGTCCAATCCAGAGCCACAAGAATAACTTGTGCTCTGTTGCTTCTGATCGTATCTTCTTGAGCACTCTGGGCAGGAGTGGTATGAGAGGAAAGGCGTACAGGAGGCCTGAGCTTCACTGGCGACGAAAAGCGTCACCGAGCGAGAGCCGTATTAGAAACTCCAATGCGCAAAACTGCTGACACTGCGCGTTCTCTTCAGCTGTACAGATCTAGCCAAGGCTCTCCCCACCGCTGAAAGATACCTCGTACCACCTATGGATGGAGACGCTACTTGTGATCCGCAAGGCACCTACAGCTGAATTGGTCTGCTCTGGCATTCAGAGAACCGGCCAGATGTTGAACC
Source organism: Lissotriton helveticus (assembly GCF_964261635.1). Classification (NCBI taxonomy): domain Eukaryota; kingdom Metazoa; phylum Chordata; class Amphibia; order Caudata; family Salamandridae; genus Lissotriton; species Lissotriton helveticus. The sequence continues at coordinate 148,936,987 of NC_136071.1, forward strand.
ACCAGGGAAATGCCCTGTTGGTCCACCCAAGTCCAGAGACGCAGGGCCACTTGAAAAAGTTCAGGACCCCACATCACCCTGTTTGTTGCGGTTCCACTGTTAAAGCTGGGACGGGTCGGGGACAATCGGTATTTGCCCGGCGGTATTGCCTCTGTGACCCTCTAGTTATTTAATCAATGAAGAGGCAGGCGCTGGAGACTGGAAGGCAGGAAACAAGGTTTTTTATTCTCTCCGGAGGAGAACACAACAAAACGGGCAGAAGGTATCGTTCTGAGGTGCTCTAGCTACATTTCTGAGGCCTGGCCTCTTATACACTGTTTTATGACTTTATTGCAGATTACATATTCATGTTAAAGCTTTGATGTATGGAAAAGACATTCCCGGAACTCCCCTTTGGGCCCGTTCCCACACACATTTACAGTTGAAGTCCCCACCCTAGTCACAACAGGTGATGAGTATCGCGCAGCTGGATATTCCACCGATTCACGGAATGTGGGGGTTTGATCGGGTCTCATGGAGTGGGGGCTTTGATCAACCCGGGGATCCTTTGGTGGGGGAAGCTTTCTATTGTACGGGGAGGGGCAAGGAATGGTATCGGCAGTGCTGGGTGTCGGCCTGGGAACGGGGAAGACAAACGGGCACACGGGGGGAAAAAAGGGGGGTTTGCATCTAAGGGCCGGGGATCGAGAAAGGGAAGAAGGGAGGTGTCGCGCTGGGAACAGGATGAGGGCCTGGGGCAGAGCAGCGCCGAAGAGGGGTTTATGATTCAAGGCAGGTGCAAGCAGGGGGTTGGTCAGCGTGCAGGCTTAGTGAGGGCGAAGGGCTATATCAGGGGCCAGCAGCATGCAAAAGGGTTCGCTCTGATCAAGGCATCTTAAAATGGCGGGTGCGCACGACAAAAGTGTGGCATCAGGGGAAGAGGCAAGATGGCGCAGATAATGTTCACCAAACCGTACTAATTTTCAACAGTCCTCCCTTTAACATATTCAAGACATCTTGCTGGTTCATTTTCTACTCGGTTCTATTGTGGTGGGCATGAGAAAGAAAACGGTAGGAACCCTAGATGAAAAGAGTTGTAAACAATACATTTTAACATTTCTAGTTTTAGGAGGTGGACCTATTTGATAAACTTTGATCAATTTGTTTTAGCAGGAAAGTCATAAAAATTTAATACAAAAAACGGTTCTGTAGCGAGAGCAGCAAGTACATTTCATAACGTGAACTGGTAGGTTATTACATATATCAGATTCGGATTGGAGCATGATCAACACAATGGCGGCTGGGAGAGAAATGAGGCATAGCAGAAACGGTGATTGAGGATGTCAAATGTTCGAAGTTAACGAGTTCTCATTATTCTTTGTTGTCTTTCGTTGGCGCTGTGGAGCACCGGCGGTGGAGCTACAAGTCCAGCTCTATTCTAAGTTCTGCGTTGCAGGGCACGACCCTTTCCTCGCGTTTCTGGTCGGAAAGGTCCTTTTCGCCCTGTGTCCTTTGAGGTGATTGTCAGAAAGTTCAGATGGAAGAAGAGCGTACAAAACAGTCCATAGGGTAGGTCGGAGAAAAAGGGGGATGGAGCAAGGCCAAATTAGGAACAAACTAGGGGAACGAGAGACTTCAGATGGGCGGGCTCATGACCGAGTCTGGAGAGCGGGGACCTTTCGGCACACATTCGAACATAGAGCGGGGGCATCAGTTTAGCCCTTTCTTCTCACTTTGCTGGAGGTAGTGCCTCGTCCTGTAGGTCTGTTCTGTCACGGTCTCGCCTTGGCCCATGTCGTAGGTGTTCCATAGTCTGCAGTCAGGCCTCGTGCTCCCACATCCGGTCCTTCTCTCTCCTGACAGCCGTACCCTTAAACGAGTTTGAAAAGACAGTCTTTAGAGAATTTGTAGAGGAAGGAAATCACAAAAGTCTATTTCTCTCCCAGCTTCAGATAGAAATGAAAACGTCCGTTATTTTAGGGTTCACAACTAACATATAAATGACCGATGACGGGCCTGTTGGAGGTATTATGGCTTTCCTTCATAATTATTTATTACAGTTTCGACAGTTTATCTGATGGAGACCCACCTTCGTAAGACGGGCTTGACAAAGTTATGCCGTTCTCTAGGGCTTTATATTTACCAAGGGTACTGTGTGCTATCGACATGGTACTAAACAGATATTTTGCTGTGGGACGAACATAGGCTAAACAGTTCTTTTTATCAATGCGTCCTGTTTTTCAACTAAACAGGGTTCATTTCAACGACTTCTTCACTTTGGTCTAGTCTTTTAACCTTGTAAAACATCATTCTTGTTCCTACGTAGCTTCCTACGGCCTGAGTACTTAATCAGAAAAGACAGGGGTTTTATGGGAGACAACTAGGGACATAGAAACTTGTGGTAAGGGCGTAAATCGACCCATTCCTCCCAACCGGGAATGAGGGGTAGTTTCATAACTCCAGTTTGGAGCGGCTGATACAGGGGATGTAACAGGGGTGATCATTTTTCCTGTTTGGGTATTGCGACAATTCGGGGCGGGGAGGGTCGCGTATTCTGAGGTCCTTGTTTTATACCATAGGAGCCGTTGACATGTAGTTCCCTTATTACGGGCCAGATTAGGGAACCTCTGTCGTCTTACCTGTCCTTTCCCTTACGGTCCAACCTCGGTTCATTGACTTCTAGCGGAAAAGGAGAGGTAATGACACGGTCTCAGGGTGATTGTATTAAAGACAAGTTTTTGTGCAAATACTGACGGTATTTGAAGCCAATTAGGTGGTGCGCTAGGGGTGGCAGTCTGCCAATTTCGGGGCTAATCGCTCGGAAGAGTGGGAGTACAAAAAATAGAAGGAGAGAGAGAGAGAGAGAGAGAGAGAGAGAGAGAGAGAGAGAGAGAGAGAGAGAGTGCAACGGCAGGCTAAATAGTACACGTGCAACAGAGAGGGTGGCAGTGTAGTCAAGAAAGGCTATTTAGTGCATTACACAGTAAAGGACATTCACGGGTCTGCGTTAGGATCTTGTAATCATGCAGTTTGAGTATTAGACAGGGTAGAGGGGACGTGCCTTGAGAAAAGGAAAGAAGAGAGGAGGTACCATTTTGTCGCATTTTCTCGCATTCTCGGTCCTTCGACCAGTTGGGTCAGCGCCTCGGTCACACACACACATTCTCTCAGTTTCGCATCATACGTGACATGGGTTCATTCGTCCGGTCTGGTTTAAGGGTGATCACTTTTTATCAGGTCGTGCTAATTTTTCGGGTTTGTTCGATACGTGAGTAGTTTGCAGGCGTGCTTAGGCACCACCTTGCGGCGCTAGTCTGCTTCGTGTATTAGACATGGCAAGGCTTCAGATCGTCGCCACACCTCGGCTGTAATTTCTGATGTAACCTGCAGAGGGAGGAAAAAAGGGGGGAGGGGAGGGAACAGCATTCGCGCATATTTAAATACATGTATTCAAGAGTCCTTTACTCACCTCTCACTCGTCTTCCCTCCTCGGGGCAGAGTCCCCGGGGATATGGTTTCTGGAGTCGGGGGGGGGGGGGGGGGGGCAGTGTGTCCATATAGGTCGTGTGCGGGGAACGTGAAAAGGAAACCAGAGGTGCCTAGTGCGAGGTATCTAGTCAAAGGACGTATCTCACTATCGGGATCCTTAAACCTCCTTCAACGCTGTGGCGTTCTAAGGTTCTTCGGTTCTTGGGTCAGCTCCGTTCCCTGATACCTTGGAACGTTGTACTTTATAACGTTTACATCATTTCATTTCACCCTCCTTTTACATTCCCTCATTTACACCGTTCGTTTTACCCATCCTTGGAAGTCAAGGTCTTCCTCCACGCGAGAGTTCATGAGTCAGTCGCGTACTTTGAAGGCAGAGTGTCGTGTTGTCGATCCGATCCGTCCTCCAGGGCTGGGCAACCATCTTCTTTCAACCTTAAAGAGAGAGCAGAGTAGGGTGCACAGAAAAGAACTTTCCCACCGATCCCACATTTTTTTTAAAAATAAAGCATGCAATACCCGTCCATAGTTTCGAAAACCTTTATTTCTCGGAATCATTTGAATACGTGGATGATAAGGGTGCAGTCGTATTTGGTCGGACATGGCAATGGTTAAAGCGCGTACAGTGGGAGTGTCGTCTTGCGGAAACAAATACATTGGAAAGTTTTATTCATTCATTTGCAGGAAACTAAAACGTCTATTAATTGGCTGGGGGGTTCGGGGGCATTTATTTCATAATTTAGAAGCTTAATCATAATAGTTGCAATCAGATTTCCTATATGCATACTGTATGTGTGCGTCGTAGATGAGGTTATACATCAGCTATAAAAATATAATACATTGTACATTTGTAATCAACATTTTTAACGGGATCCTTTCATACTGTTCGTCGAGTGAGCTCTCCTTGTCTTTTCTAGCCAAGTGTACAAAGGATCATATAAAGTCTCAGAACATCAAGTTTATATTAGTGCGAAGGAACACCACGAGGTGTTCGCAAGTCCCTCTTGATACCGGCGCCATTTTGGGCGGGGCCGGCTCAGTCCGGAAGTAGCATCAGGGGGAAATGTTTCCCATTACTGGCAGTTTGGACCAGAGTCCTTTTCGGCAGTTCTAGAATTCATGGTAACAGAAGGAGTGGCAATGTCATGTTTATTTCGTTGGCGGTCAAGGCAGCCGTCCCTTACCGGAAACCTGCAGAGGCCGAAGGTTCCGCCGGGGACTTTTGTAGGATCTTCAAGGCTGCGGAGATGCTGTCGGAGATGGGGGCTCGTGCCCCAGTGGGCAAATGTCCGAGTTATATTGCTGGTCAAAGTTACTCTAGTGGCCGGGGCCCGCCTTCCAGCGGACCCAGACGCCATTTTGAGGCCCTACAGGGGCCACTCTCGTCGAGTTTGCAAGAGTGGAAGAGATCCTTCGGAGTGAAAGGAAGAGGTCCCTGTTGTGTGAAAGCGGGACGTTCAGCTGGGGTGCAGCTGTGATGCCCCCACCTGGGGGGGGCGAGGGAGACTCGTTCGCGCCGTCTCCTTCTCCCGGTGCACTCCATGCTGCTCTTTTTCATCGCCCCGCATGAAGGTCTCTCCACATCCGGTGTTCCCCAAGTCTTGTGCTCAGTGCTGTGGGAGTATGGCCACCTGTGGCGCGCATTCGGCGCGGCACGAGTATCGGTGCAGTCATTGCAGGTTCGGTGTTCCGAAAATATGGCCACCATTGCACGTTCGGTGCTGCGCAAATACTGGGGTGCCACCATGGTGTGTTCGGTGCTGTGCAAGTATGGGCACCATCGCCTGACTGGGGGTGTTCGGCGTTGGGCCGGGGGCTGGGAGACCTCCTATCGGTGGAGGTGGGAGAGGCTCGTCCGCGTCGCCTCTCCCTCCCGGCCCGACCTGGACGCATTCCTGCAGGGGTATGGACAGGGCATCCGCCGCCCAGGGCTGCTGCGGCTGTTGCGGAGGAGAAAAGGAAGAGGTGCCTCGCTCTTCTCTGGACATGTGGCGGGACTACTCAAGTCTATCCAGGCCCGTTGCGGCTGGGCCGAGGAGGCATGTGGCGGGACTACCGGAAACTACCTAGGGCCGTTGCGGCTGGACTCCGCTGGCCCCTGCCTCTCCTCCGGCTTCCCCATATGTTAAGATTTCCTGACCAAGAGTTGGCAGCGGGGCCCGCCTTATATGGGTTGCCGCTGGTTGGGCGTAGCCGTAACCCTGCCCTACTTTGGAAGGTTCCAGAATGGGGGGGGGGCGAATGTTCTGTTTGACTTTCATTTTCTACAGTTTACCGTTATTATTTCTTGTTTGTTGTGTTAAATTAAAAGTTCAAGTTCATCAATGGTCTACGGATTTTGTTGTACCATTTCTTTCTTTCCAGGTTGCTTTTATGCTAAGTTTCTGCTTAACAGAGGTTGAGTAACACGGAAACACGTGTAGAGGGATGACGCAGATTCGTACATTATATACACAAAAACTCAGACGGGGGGGGGGCAGTACAAGTACGACATACAAAGACCCAAGACGAATATAACACAGTTATTGGTCATAATTATCTCTTTCCGTTTGTGAATCTTAAAGCGTGGCTGGGTTCCCGTCTTGACGTTGCCCGACCTAGGAGAACTTGAGCATGCCGCTGAAATTGTCCTGGCGAAATCTGTGCCATCGGGCATAATCAAACGTGGTGGTTCTATCTGGTCTGTCTATGTAAGTCGGGTTCTTCTTTGTCTCGCGCTTTTTCTCATACTGCCGATCTGTCGTTCCTGTCGGCCCTTTGCCTTTACTCACGCTCAGTAGAGTCGGGCATTGGGCTTTCCAGTGTCCGACATATCTACAAAAAGCGCATTGGTCTGGCCCTAAGTCTGGTCGTCTTTTGCGTAGTGTCGGGGGATAACTTGTGGGTAGCGGTGTCCTGGGGTTGTCCTGTCGGTATATTTCTCTACTTGGTTTGTCCTCGTCTTTTCTCTGTCGTTGCATAGCCTCTCTGCGCCACATACCGAGACTGTCGAGCATAATAGGCGTTGTCTTATTATTTCGAAGGGCTATTTCTAACGTTTCTATTTTATCAAGGTCAAAGGATCCTGCCAGTGGCCACTGTTTGTCTTGACTTTCTTTGGTATACCTGTGCCACAATTTATTATAGGCTATGGTAACTAATCCATAGTTTATGAACATGTCCTTATTAGGGGTGCCTTCTAGTGGAGCTATATGGTCCACCTCTAATACACGGTCCGGGCTGAACCAATTATCAATCAATGGGGAGAAGACAGACATGACGGCTCGTAACGAGGGACTAATAAGTCAGCAGTGCCTATCTTATCACTAGGTGCAAAGACTAGACAGAATATTCCTATTCTACGTTGTTTGCAGGCAGTGAATACCTCATGAACAAAAAATAAAAAAGAGTAACCAAGAGCGCGGAACAATCAAGCAATTAATAAATAAATAAATAGGATAGAAAAAGGACAATGGGGAGAGTAAGTAGGGCGCAAAAGTCTGCGTCCTCTACCCTTTCACTAACCGCAAAGAGGAAGCTGTTGTTTCCGGTTTGCAGACAGAGAATCTCCAGAAGACAATCTGTGAACAGTAGTTCGGGGTCAAAGAACCCAGTTTAATCAGTGAGGGAGAGGGGAGTCTCCCAAAAACCGTTAAGAAATAATAGAGTCAGTGGGGGAGAAAGATAGGCGCGACGGTTACGTTACCTATCCTTCACCGTTTGCAAAAGAGAAGGAGCCTACTGTTTCTCCGTGTGCAGACAGTGAATCTCCAAATAGGTCAAACAAAGAGTAATACTAGTATTTTATGAATAATCAAGCAATCAAACAATCAAGCAATCATTTCGCAACTTGTCGTGATTACACGACCTTACCCGGACCATGTGGACAGTTTCTTGTCTTCCGAATCCAGCGCCCGTTCGTCCTCTTTTTCTCGTATTTCTCACGGCACTCCTAATGGTTCCCAGTCAGGACCGTAGATCACTCGAGAGAGGTCTGTTCGGAACTAGTGAAGTTCGGATGATCGGCTGCCAGACGAGGGTCTATTGGGCAAGAGCTCTCCCGATCGTTGCAGTCGTTCACTCTGTCGTCGGGACCTCTCCCACTGGATCCACGAGTCGCTGATGGGCCCAACGTTGGGCGCCAATTGTTAAAGCTGGGACGGGTCGGGGACAATCGGTATTTGCCCGGCGGTATTGCCTCTGTGACCCTCTAGTTATTTAATCAATGAAGAGGCAGGCGCTGGAGACTGGAAGGCAGGAAACAAGGTTTTTTATTCTCTCCGGAGGAGAACACAACAAAACGGGCAGAAGGTATCGTTCTGAGGTGCTCTAGCTACATTTCTGAGGCCTGGCCTCTTATACACTGTTTTATGACTTTATTGCAGATTACATATTCATGGTAAAGCTTTGATGTATGGAAAAGACATTCCCGGAACTCCCCTTTGGGCCCGTTCCCACACACATTTACAGTTGAAGTCCCCACCCTAGTCACAACAGGTGATGAGTATCGCGCAGCTGGATATTCCGCCGATTCACGGAATGTGGGGGTTTGATCGGGTCTCATGGAGTGGGGGCTTTGATCAACCCGGGGATCCTTTGGTGGGGGAAGCTTTCTATTGTACGGGGAGGGGCAAGGAATGGTATCGGCAGTGCTGGGTGTCGGCCTGGGAACGGGGAAGACAAACGGGCACACGGGGGAAAAAAAGGGGGGTTTGCATCTAAGGGCCGGGGATCGAGAAAGGGAAGAAGGGAGGTGTCGCGCTGGGAACAGGATGAGGGCCTGGGGCAGAGCAGCGCCGAAGAGGGGTTTATGATTCAAGGCAGGTGCAAGCAGGGGGTTGGTCAGCGTGCAGGCTTAGTGAGGGCGAAGGGCTATATCAGGGGCCAGCAGCATGCAAAAGGGTTCGCTCTGATCAAGGCATCTTAAAATGGCGGGTGCGCACGACAAAAGTGTGGCATCAGGGGAAGAGGCAAGATGGCGCAGATAATGTTCACCAAACCGTACTAATTTTCAACACCACATGGCAGTAGTGCTGTCCGTAAACACTTGAACCACCCTTCCCTTAGTTTATGGTAAAAAGGGTTTCAGTGCCAATCTGATTGCCCGAAGCTCCAATAGGTTGGTACCGAGCTTGGCTGGTGGTCTCCTGCTGGTTTCAGCCACATAAAACTATGGGAACGCCTGACAATGCAGGCCATGGAAATCTGACATGAGGCCAGGAACTTTCAGGGACATTTACACAATGGTAGACCAGCTGTACCAAAAAAAAAAGTTTTTTGAAGCTTGGGGCACTACCTCTTTTAGCCCAGCCAGCCTCTTGCCAATCGTCCCTTTTGCAGACCCTTCCTTTTAGCCAATCCTTTGCTCCGAGTCTATGGTGCTTTGGTCTGAACTTCTAGAAGCATTTCCTTCTTGGACCCTTTTCTTTCACATGCTAATTAGAAAATGTTCCAGCTTAGTGTGTTGTTCCTCACTATGATCCAAAGTGATTATTCCTCTACAAAACTCAATATTTAAAGTTTACTAATTACCTTGGACTACTACTAATAGCTGCCCCAGATAATGAACTCTTTCCATGTGATGCTTAAACTCAAATACCCACAAGACAAATGGATAGAATTTGGACGCGAATGCCAGTCTGATATTAGTCTCCAAGCTTGCAAGTAGGTGTGTGTGAAATTTGCGTAGTTATGTGAAGTTTCAGCAAAATTAGTCAAGATTAAACAGAACACAAATCTGTCATTTAGAGATAAATTTTAGCATAAAATGCATCCGCGTGACAATTATTGACGCAAAAAAAAAATGTTGTGCTAGGAAATAAGGCAAAAAATAAAAGCACAACAAACAAGAGCTGCTCGCTTTCGGTATTTTCCATACATTTGTGGTAAATGTTTACAGTGTAAGGCGCGCAATTATGCAAAATCAGGAATTTTGACACAGGCCTACTTACAAGCCCATTTTCCACTCTACACCCGTCAAGGCAGAGAGATGGTTAATACTTTTATTTATGTTGTGTTTTAATTGCACCACTTTCCATGTTTTTTTTTTTAGCTAAACCTCCATGATTGTATATGATCTATAACTGCTTCTTTGTTCTACTATCAGCTTTCCCAGAATGGAGAGAAGAATCGAAGAGGTTTTGCACTACAAGGACAAATGTTGAACACTTCCAAGTTTATGTATGTATGAATGTATACATACTTATGATATTTACATAGCGCATACCTAGCCAAAAGGTAGTAGAAGGATATAGAGAATCAAAGACCTGCATAAAGTCAATGAGTCACAGAAGAACAAGCTGGGTTGTGACGGATAATGTAGCTGGGTGATAAAAAATGGTGTACATTGTGCAATATAAATGCGACTAATTGGTACTTTACTTCTTTAACATGGACTTCTAAAATAATGCATTTCTAACTTACTTACACCGAATACTAAAGAAGACTTTTTGCATGAAATGTTTTGAGGTCGACATTTTGACACCGCTATACTCCCTACTCTTATTCATGGAAGTCATTTAGGGGTCGTAGCTGCGACCTCTGGCTTGCCTCTTGCAACCCCTGGCACTGTCTTTGCGACCCCTGGAGTCAGAGGTGGCAAAATCAGTTCAAGAAGCATGGCCAGCAGTTGGGTCTCCGCTTTCTTTTTTTTCAGCCAGTTTTTTTATTACACTAATAGTGTATATATTCATATTATTCACTGCTAGTGTAATAAAAAATGGAGTACAAATAACCGTAATATGACCCTATCCAGATTAAAATGCTTTTAAATGTATGCGTGTGCGCTTGCAGATGAGTGTGCGCTTATGTAAGAGTGTGTATGAGTGAATGTAGTGGTATGTGTAACTGCGTGAGTGTAAGAGTGAAAGTAAAGGTCAAATGACCTGTGATGAAACTTCTGCAACCCCTGGCACTGACGTTTATGCTCTTATGTTTTACGTACAGCCAGTATGTGCAACTATTGCTGCCCTTTCAAGTAGAGCAGCCATGTTGCTGCCATGAGGGTGCATTTGTTACTTGGGGGGAGGGGGAGCACAGGATGGAGTGTCGCATACAAGAGTTAATGAAACTTTCCTGCTTACTGCACTCAAAATGCTTTGATTATACATCATTAATGATCTGGAGCTCTGTCGCCACAGCACAATTTGCAGGGTGCTGATTCATGAGCTAAAGAACTTCAATGAATGTATCCCAACACACAAAAACGTAAAAGATTAGAAGCTCTCAGACACTGCAGTCACACGTTCGTACCCGCAATTTCACCTAATGCAAGTATTCATAGAGGCGAAATAATAAACCTGAAAATTGCTTATTAAAAAGTGAGAGAGTGAGCGCAGAGGCTTTGGGATTTACGCAATGTAGTATTAAAAATGATAATTAAGCCGAAGTAAGTGTAGAAGAGGCAGATAGCTACTAGGGCACATTTGGAAATGTTCCTGCATTGTTATTATGCCTTGGAAATGTAGCAAACCCGCAGAGAACCTTGCAAACCATTTCTAAAATTAAGTAATACTTTTGCTACTTAATGAATTACTGTATTACAAAAAAAAAGAATATTCTTTGTGGCGGTCGCAAAAATGGACTTTTGCGAACACACACACAAAATCATACAAATACTCTAAGCAGATTGTAATTAAAATTTAGTAAGCTAAGTGGTAGAGGTCTTCAGAGTGTCTCAAATCACTCCCATTCTCCTCACACAACTTCTTTGTCCAGGCAGACACTGAAAACACACAGCATTATACAAGGGGGACGTTTGTTGCTAAATAGATGAAGGAAAATGAATTCTAATGAATACAAATTTCGTGGTAAAAGCATGCGTGGTAAATACATATAAAATGTAATCCCATGCGTTATAATGGTATTGCTGGGTAATGGTACTTGCGTTATCTTTGTATGCAGGATGATGGTATGTGGGGTAAACGTTTCGTTCTAAAGGTTGATTACCAATTCTAATATATAATTTTGGAGACGACACATGTGCCCTGAAGAAGTCCTGCTATGTAAGGGACGACATGGATTGACTGTGCCCATATTTTATTCACAATTGTCAGGACGAAAATAAAGAACCTTTTTATTTATACAAAAACAGTGGTCCATGAATATTTGATTAATAAGCTTGTTTTCTGTAAAAAAAGATATTTAATCTTGCTCGATATAGATTGTGCACTGCATTGATATATTAAGATATATATCACCTTTGAGATATTTGTCTACACTGCCCTCCGGCTTCTTGGAGCATGTGTATAATGACACAGGTGGAAGAGATAGTAGTGATACATTTAGTTTATATAGAGTGTACTATTCCTGCTGAGGCATTGAAGCACTTTGGGGAGAGTAGCACGCCACTCAAGGCTACAGGTAGACAGGCAGTAGATTAGTAACAAGTATCCCTTTCCATTCTAGGATTAGTTGTGTTAAGTTTGTGGTCTTGAATTCTCATGCACTTAGTCCAGAATTTTAAATAGTAATACATTAACTGAAGAGGATTAGAGAAGGAAAAAAGAGACCGACAGTGGTAGATATGTGTGTCTGTTAGTTGGATACATTAGAAATAGACAAGAGTTTTGAACGCAAGTTTGGGAGTCCACTGTAGTCTGAAAGGTTTGCGATGAGTTGGAGGTTGGAAAGAAATGCAGAGCTGGAAGGGTTTTTATTTTTTTAATAAAAAATGTACACATGTATACAGACATTCACATCTAAATATATACACATATGTGTACAAGCATACAGATTTACAAAATCTACAAAAATGTATTTCTTGGGGAGGATCCACCCACTAATCCTATTTTCCTGTTTTTTCACATGCAATATTTAATCAACATCTTCACAATCCAAGAGAGCCTTAACTTCTCCACAGCGTATGGAAAAGTGATCCTCTGGGAGGGTTTCCAATGTGGGTGGCACATACAGGCATATGACAGGAAGGGTGGGGAGTAAACATGTTCCACAATCCGGAGCACCCACTGGTCTAATGTGATGCTCATCCTCCACCTGGGGATGCAGAAGGCGATACGTCCTCCCACCGGGTGTTCATGAGCCACTGAAGTCAACTTAATGTGGTATTTATGGCAGTTGCATGATGTGGGGTTTTGGTCTAGGTAGCACGTTGTCCCTGGGGGCCTGACCGCTGTCTGCCTAATTCTCTGCTTTTGCCTCGAAAGGGGCGAGCGCCATGCTCTTAAGGAACACTCTGGTGTTGCCTCTGCTGATATTCCAGCCAAAGCCTCGAAATGGGTGAAGTTGCAAGGGAACTACCTAAACAGGCGGGACTAAGCCTAGAGTGTGTGCCATGACATTGCTCTCAAGGATGGGTTTGCTTTTGATTCAAAAAGCCTATAGCAATCAAATAGCATTACCAGCAGGGATTGCTGGAACATCGCTTGAAATGTAGTGGAGCGAATCCAGGCATTGATCTGAATCAGTATGGTGGTCGAGACTGCCCTAACCAGATAGTTAGTAGTGTCCAGACCCAAACATATGGAGCACTTTGCTGGGTCTTGGCTGTCTGTATTGCATTGTAGGATTGGCTGGTATCATCAGGGAAAGCTAGCAAGATGTCCACCGGTCTGTCCCACAACGCATGCCAGTACCTCCCCAGGAGGCAGCTAGTATTGACTGATCTGAGGCCAAGCTGGCACACTAGAACATGCGTTTGGCAATTTGTCTGTGTACGTTTTCATTCTCTCTGGCAAGGTGGTGGGGAATGCATTGGGACTGAGTCTGCTTGTAGATATCTGCACCATTAGACTTTCCGGTGTGGGGTGTCAGATGAGTAAGCTAGAATCCCAGGTGTTCGGTCTGTGCCGCCGTGGAACTTGTTTATTGACTAAGTGCAAGATCCTGGCTTGCTTAGGTTCCCATCCACATGTGCGAGAGGGCCTTGTTAAAAGGGAGGAGATGTTCTTGATTAGTTTAACTTAAGTGAAGGACACCAGTGAGGATTTTGACCTCTGTGGTAGGTATGGTGAGGTCCAAAAATATTGCTGCCACCTCTGAATCACCGTGGAGAAGGAGGCAGATTTTTCAGTAGCTGTGGCAGGATTAGGGGAAGAGTGACCAATTTCTGGAGAGGTGTCCAGACCACTGGATCTTGTAAATACAATAATAGGTTTTGTCACCGTAAGGGCTTTCATCTTCTGACTGTCGTCATCATAATGGTATTCAGGACCTGAATGAAGGTAATAGTGGGTTGCTTGCAACCCTGTGGGGAGTTGTGGTAGAGCTTCTGAGTCTGAAAACATTTCCGACCTCAGTGTGACTGATTGATCTTATGTTGTTTTTCTAGATGCCTTGAGATAATAATGCGGACTCCCAATGGGGCACATGTTACTGATAGAGATGCTAATGTACTATAATCCAAGTAAGCAACGTTTCGATGGACCATAAGATTGATTGAACATATTTCAATACTAATCACGCATAGTTCATGGGTGATAAGGGACCAGATTCCTGGGTAATGGTTGACTGAATTAACCTTTGAAAAAGAAGACAGAATAACGTTTTAGAACTGTAATAAATCTTGCTTGAGTGACCACCTAAACCAGCATTTTCTGATATCTTAATTATTTAATTATTTAGGTTAACCGTGTGATTATTATGGCTATGTAACGTAATACAAGTGTTCAGGTGATGCATGTTGAGAAATATAAATTTGTATAAAATAATATAGCCCATTCACAGCTGATCCCAAATATCTATACAATCTGACTGCTTCTTTACATCTTACATAGACACTATAGAATAATTATAAAAATGCATATCTCAACAGATCCTTTCACTTCTCTCTCCCTGCAACTATGCCAGCTCAGGATCACAGCTATGCACAAAATCTCAGACTAGACAACCCAGTGCAGTAACAGCTAAGCAGACTATATCATATGAAATACCATAAAAGGGACCATCAGAGCTGTTCAAAGCTAACAGATACTGAAAACCATAAAACTGCGCATCTGTCTCTTACCCTACAATGCTACGTGCTGTAACCCATAACACGATAACTGCACCTCGGTGGTCATCATGCACAACACGGAAAACCTTCTCACATAAGATCATAAAAAACACAACAGTTTTCCACCTACATGGTGGAGCACGCTACTCATGTTGGCAAGCGACTCAGTGCGACACATAAGGATAGTAAGCGCTATATAAATGCTGCGATACAATATTGACTAATTTTTCTTATTAACAAAACAATAAAATGGTGAATCTCTTCAGAAATAATGCCCGATTGATATATATATATATATATATATTTTGTATACAAAGGAGGCGGCACAACCAGGATACTTATCAAGCCTTCTTTATTCAGACTTCACCCCACCAACGCGTTTCAGCCACAACTGGCCTTGCTCACGGTCGGTTAGTCCCTCCACAGTGTTGCTTTTTGTACTATCCCATACTAGCCAATTATGAAGCATTATGGGAATTGTAGTTACATTTAAAAAAAAAAAATTAAAAGATAATTTAGCAAAGAAAGACATTGTGTGCTTTTCAATTACTGCACTTTTGTGACTGATAGTTCACTGTGGCTTGTCAGTTTATAGCGATGCCACTACTGGGTATAGTACCCTTATCTTTGGCTGCAGTTCTCCAGTGTTTCAATTATTGTCTCGAGTTACAGGGTATAGTACCCTAGTTATTTCAAGAACATTTTATTCCAGATGAATGTGCAAATCCTCTCCAAAGTTCATCCCTTTTGGATGTTTTGTTCTGAGTTTGATTATCATCCGCGACTCAATTTGACGTAGTTTACGGACTAGGTCTCCACCTCTTTCCATTTTGTCCAGCATTCTCACCCCGTAGAATTGCATTTGTCTCCAATCACCATTTTGGCACAAACTCATGTGCTTGGCGGTTGCGTATTGCATATTGGAATTTTTTACCGCCCGGATATGTTCCAAAATCCGTTTTCTTAGCATACAAGTTGTACATCCCACGTACTTGATTCCACACTTACATTCCACGATGTACACCACATTCTTTGAAGAACACGTGATCTGTTGGTCGATTCTCATTTGTTTTCCATCTGGTTCTTCAATTGCTTTCATGCTTTTGCCAATCTTGCAAGCTTTTCAGGAATTACATGGTTGAAACCCTTTTCGTTGATTTTGCAACCAGTTTGATTTTGGTTTTTCTTGAAAGTAACTTTTGACCAGTAAGTCTTTGAGAGATGTGTTCTTTTTGTATGTTATTGATGGTACTTCACCGAGAGTTGCTCCAATGTCAGGATCCCCAACAGGAGATGCCAGTATTTCTTCATTATACGGGTAATATTCCCACTTTCTTTACTGAAGGTCGTTATGAATCTGGGAGGTGCACTAGTTTCTGTTTTTTTGGGCTGTTCAATTAGTGTTTGAGTCCTTCTTTTCAAATCAATTTTTCTTTTACATTTTGTCAGAACACGTTCTTCATATCCTCTTGTTCTGAACCTGCACTTGCTCTCTTGTATTACTTTTTCTGCATCCTCTGGTACAGAACAATTTCTCTTCAAGCGTGTAAATTCTCCATATGGTATGCTATGTAGGAGGGATTTGGGATGAAAACTAGTTCCATGTAACACACTGTTTGTTGCGGTTTTCTTACGAAATAGAGTAGATTCAAGTTTATCATCAGACACATATATTTTAGTGTCCAAAAAGTCTATTTCTTTTGTGCTTGTGTTACATGTGAATTGTGGACCCAGTTCGTTCTCATTCAATTTGTTGAAGTAGCTCTGAAACTGAGTGTCTGTGCCATGCCAAATAATAAACAAGTCGTCAATATAACGCACCCATAATATTATTCGATCCAAATCCTGTTTGTCTTGATTCCATGCTATGGTTTTCTCCCACCACCCCATAGTGATATTTGCGTAGTTAGGAGATAGAGAAATGCCCATGGCAGTACCACATATTTGCTTGAATAATTGTTTATTGAAGAGAAATATGTTGTTCCTTAAACACAAATCAATCATCTTGATCAGCATTTTTGAGTGATCCAGATATGTGATACTACGCTGTTTGAGATAGTATTCACATGCTTGCATCCCGACCTCATGACGAATTGATGTGTAGAGTGAGACCACATCTATGGTAGCAGATATTCTGAGTTCCAGTTCACATTCATCAAAATTCTTAAAAAATCCCCAGTATCTTTGATATAAGAAGGTAGACTTTGGGCAATGGGAGCTAGAAATTTATCAACGTAGTTAGAAACATTTTCATATAGCGAGCCACATGAGGAGACAATAGGTCTTCCTGGGGGGCAATTTAGAGTCTTGTGAATCTTGGGGAGAAAATATATACAAGGTGTTATGGGATGATCGATGGTCAAATATTTCTTTTCATCATCATCAATTAGACCCTTTGCATACCATATTTCCAAGTATTCTTGCAACTCTCTCTTCATATTCACATATGGATTCGTTTCCATTTTCTGATAGTTGTTTTCTTGATTCAATTGTCTCATGGCTTCTAGTATGTAGTCGGATGTTCTCATAAGCACGATATTGCCCCCCTTGTCCGCTGGCTTTATAGTAACTTTATCATTTTCCATTAGTGTTTTAATGGCTTCGCGTTCATTTTTTGACAGATTTTCACGTGTGCTGTTTCTCACTTTCGAAAGATTGTCAAGTTCCTTTGTTATTGCCTCAGAAAACAGGTCTATTTTATTGCCTGGTGATAATGTCGGATAGTACCTCGATTTTCTTTTTAACCCAGTAGTTGGTCTCTCATCAGTTTGGATATTTAGCTCATCCAACATTTCTGAGTCCGATATTGATGTGCCATTTAAATCAAACAGCGATTCAAAACTGTTTCTTAGGTCTGGTATTTCTGCAATTGTATAAAACTGGACATCATCCATATCTTCTTGCACTGTGTTGGCAGGTTCAATTTGTTTTCCAGCATGTACTTTCGCTAGTTTCAACTTTCTAATATACTTGTAAAAGTCTATTCGTGTTTCTGTGTAGTCGAAATGTGCCTCAGGACAGAATGACAATCCTTTATTTAAGACGTTTCGTTCAATATCTGTTAGCTGATAATCCGAAAGATTCACTATTAAGTTTGTTTCTGATTGCGATTGCGAAGGGGGTACTGTCGTATTTCTCCGCTTGGACCTGAGGGTTTTTCTGGTGCTGGTGCGGGGGTTGTTTGGTTTTGTGTCCCCCTTCCTCTTCCTCTGTATCTTTTGTTGGGGTAAGGTCGCATTCCCCTTCCCCTTCCTCCGCCTCTCGCAATGCTTTTCTCCAAATTGATTAATTCGACTTCCTCTAAAACAGACCAGTTTTTTTGCCTGGTAGGTGCTACGTGTTGAACCATCGTCACTGATGCTCGACTCGCTTGCACTTGATGCCAGTTTCTGCATGGGATATTATATATTTATTAACCATTAATGTAGTCCATCAGTACAGTGCTCTTTGCACAATATGTGCCGATGTCGAGGGTGGAATGTACTGAGCATATATTAATCAACAAGGATTAAGAATTCACTGCACTCCTGGAGAGGCTATTTCCTCAATTCAAATTTATTTTATTGAGTGCAAATCTCACTGCAACCACCACAAACTCGTTTCAACCAAAAAGGTCTTGCTTACGGTAACGTGAGTCCATAATCACTTTTTATATTTATACTGTTTCCCATTCTAGCCTGTCATGCGGCATTATGGGAATCGAAGTTCAGCTCTAAACAGTTACAAGGACAGTCTTTTCTTATCGTTCTTTGTTATTCTTATATATTATCTCACTTTAGGTCAAATATTGCCATAGATAGGCTCAGTTAATTTTTTCGGGGATCTTATCGTAATTTATGTTCAATTCTCTTTTACACGATCTCACATAAATACACTCTTTATTTTCGGTGTTTCGGGCTCAGTGCCCAGTCTCCATTGAGTCCCTTATATCTCATTGTGAAGATTGAGTTAGCTCCATACTCATGCTTAATTTCAGACCTTAACCATTTATTGGGGTTATTATCAATTGTTATAAGGCTTCATGCCTATTTCCATATTCCTTGGGTCCTCTTTTCTTTACTGTTCTCCTTTTCCCCTCTTTTCTGTCCAGCATTCCGTTTTGGGTTTTTCTTGCTTAGTGCATTAGTCCCTTGAGAGCGGACTGATAATAGTCCCTCTTTGTGTGATATTCGTGGTTTTATTACTCTTGTCCCCTTGCTTTCATCTTGTTCATTTCGTTTGTTTGCCAGAGATAGCCCGTTATAAATGGATATACAATTCTTCATCTCCATTTAGACCGTAAGGAGTCTTTGTTTTGAATCCAACTATCAGTCTTGATTCAAGTTATCTCAGTTTCAGAGTTCTATTGCCCCCGCTTTCATTTTTAGGGTCCTGCGCTATTTCAAAGTACTTGATATCTAGCCAGTTCTTGTTCGGGTGGGTGCGTAGATGTTTTGCAATTGCATAGTTCATGTCTCCGTTCTCAATTGCTCTTATGTGTTGTAAGATTCTTTTCTTCAGGGGGCATGTTGTACATCCTATGTATCCCGATCCACAGGTACACTCAATGACAAACCACGTACGTAGATTTGCACGTGATCCTCTCACTGATGTTAAAAGTTCACCCTTGTAAATTCTGAATCTCCTTTATATTTTTTCCAATTCTGCACGCTTTGCACTTATCACAATGAACAAAGCCCAGTTGTTGTTTCTGTAACCAAATTTTGGTTTTGTTCATGGTAAAGTAATTTTTTACCAGCTTTTCTTTAAGCAAGGGGACTTTTCGATACGTTACACTTGGTCTCATGCCTATATTTTCCCCCAAGGTCCGGATCCTTCTTCAAGATATTCCAATATTTGTTCAGGATATTGACAATTTTGGTATTTTCTTTGCTGTGTGTATCACTCATGACATTGTCATCCTTTTTCTTTTTTCCACTATCTTTATTGATAGAGTGGTCACTCGTGCCAAGGATCTTGCCCATGCCTGCCCTCGTTTAATGTCTTTGTATGTATAGCCTCTCTGTAGGAATCTTTTTTACATATCTTGAAACATTTTCTCCATCAGTGTAATCTGAGCAGTTACATCTCATCCATATAAACTCCCCATATGGGATACTTTTCTTTAGTTGATGTGGATGAAAGCTTGATCCTTGTACGATACTATAAGTTAATGTTGGTTTTCTGTATACCTTAGTTTAGATGTGCTTATTTTCTATATACACTGCCTTATCCTCATCCTCTCCCTCACCAAGAACCCAGAAGACTCCAGACTCTGCTTCCAGAAAGGAATGAGAAACCTAGCAGCCTGGATGAAGGACAGCTACCTAACACTCAACTTTGAGAAGACCGAGGACCTCATCCTCGGACCCAGCACCTCCGCCTGGGACAGTACCTGGTGGCCCTCCGCCCTCATGAGCCCACCCACCCAGACAGACCACGCCCGGAACCTCAGCATAATCCTAGACTCCTCCCTCTCAATGAACCGCCAGATAAACGCTGTCGCGTCCACCAGCTTCAACTGCCTCTGCAACCTCCGTAAAAACTTCAAATGGACCCCCCCCCCCCCGGACTGCAAAAAGATCGTCATCCAGGTACTCATAACCAGCAGACTAGACTACGGCAATGTCCTCAACACCAGAATCAACAAAACTCTTCTACACAAGCTCCAAACCATCCGGAACGCCGCAGCCAGGCTCATCCTAGGGACACCGCACCACGAGCACATGACCCAACACCTACAAAGCCTCTACTGGCTCCCTGTTGAGAAGAGGGTCACCTTCAAACTCCTCACCCACGCCTACAAATCCCTCAACATCAGACCCAAATAACTCAACGACTGAGTTTGTTTCCATGTACCCAAGAGGAACCTCCGCTCCGCCGACCTCGCCCTGGCAGAGGTCCCCCCCATCCATAGAAACAGAACCGGCGCGAGAGCCTTCTCCTAGATCGCACCCAAGACTTGGAACGAGCACCCTGTTAACATCAGATTCTCCCCGACCATATATACGTTCAGGAAGGACCTCAAGACCCGGCTCTTCGACTGATCCGGAGATGCTCTCCCCAGCACCTTGAGACCCTCACGGGTGAGTAGCGTGCTGAACAAACCCCTGATTGATTAATTGATAGATGTCCAGGAATTGTACTTCCTCCATGCTGATGTTGTAGGTCATTTTCAATCCCACTGTGTTTTTGTTTGGAATCTCAAAGTATTCAATAAATTCTTCTGTGGTCCCATTCCATTTAAGGAACAGATCGTCTATGAACTTGAGCCACAGTGCTATTTTTGCTGTATATCTTTCATTTTCCTCTTTCCAGGCTATGATTTTTTCCCACCACCCCATTGCAAGGTTGGCGTAACTTGGAGAGAAGGAAACTCCCATGGCTGTCCCACATGTCTGGGAGTATATCTGATGATTAAAAAGGAAGTATTATTCCTGAGACAAAGTTCAATCATGTCCATCAGCATTTTTGAATGTTTCAATCCTTGGATATTTCTCGGTTTCAGAAAAATAACTAATTACATTGAGGCCCACTTCATGACTAATCATTGCATACAGAGAATCCTTCCTGCCACCTTGTGCTCATTAGTATCGTTAAGAAGTCACCCGTGTCCTTGATATAAGAGCTCAGGTTCATTACCATTGGTGCGAAAAATTATCCACATATGTTACCTTGTTTTCATATAGGGAGTTAAACTAGATATGATCGGTCTTCCTTGAGAATCCTTCAAAATCTTATGTACCTTTGGTAAAAAGTACATTGTTGGTATCACTGGACTGTCATTTTTCAGTAACAATGCCTCCTCCTCGCTCAGTAAGCCTTCATTGTACCATCTATTAACTTTGGCCTCTAACTCCATCGTTAGGTCCTTTATTGGGTTTGATGTTAAATTTTTATAGTTCTTACTTTCATTTACTTGTCTCATTGCTTCCCAAACATATTCCTCTTTGTACTGTAGCACCACATTTCCCAGCTTGTCCGTTGGCTTTATTAGCTCATCATTTCTCATTAGTCCTTCCAGTGCTGCCCGTTCATTGTGTCAAATTTTCCTTTTCGTTCTTTCTCTCCTTTTTTCATTTGTTCCAAATCTGCTATCACCAAGTCATGAAACGTATCAATCCTATTTCCTGGGCTTAATATAGGACAGCATTTCGATCTAGGTTTCATTTCTGTGCTTCTGCACTTGTCAGTGACAATGTTCAGATCTTCCAATATTTGTGATTCAGTCATTTCGTTGTCACTAGGATCCTGCATTAGATCATAGGATGTTTTTAGATCTGCTATATCTTCAATATTTAAATTGACAGCAGGGTGATGACTTTGCTCCCCCCGTTCTTTTGAATTCTCTGATTGAGAATAATTACGCTAGTTTTAGTTTTCTTACAAATTTATAAAGGTCGATTCTGGTTTCCACATGGTCGTAGTGTTTGTCAGGGCAGCAGGTAAGGCCTTTGTTTGAAACATTTTTCACTTGTTCATTTAAGATGTAATTTGATAGATTGATCATTAGATTTTCTGGTTGTTTGACTTCCATCTCTCCAACTATTTCTTCTGTTGATTGAGTTATGGATATCCTTTTGTTTTTACCGGTGCCTCTTCGCATCTTTCTTCGTTTCTTTGGCCTGATTTGTAATCTACCTCCTCCACGTCCTCTTCCTTGTCCCCTCGGTGTTATTTGATCGATGTACATGAGTTTAATTTCCTCTAAAAAAGTATCGAGTCCTCCCACTTGCATGGATCTTTCTTCTTCGCTCAGATCTGATTCTGATTCACTTGCTGTTGTGTTTGCAGATTTCTTTACGGATATGTTTCCAATGTGTAGTTGCGATTTCAGCACATCAAACCTTTTAGTAAATGTTAGAATTGTCCCAGTTTCATAATCTTGCTCGTGTCTTCTGAATTTCCTCGGTTTTCGTTGTTCCACCTCATTCTCATACTTTTTATGTTTTATTTTCCATTCCCTTCCTCAGTTGTTTACTTTCTTCCTCTTGCCTTAAGGATCCAATTTTTGCTTCTAACTCTCCTATTGCTTTAAGGAGTTCTTCAATATCTTTCTTGGCATACTTTAGGATTATTAAGAACATTCTTCGAACATGCATGCTGTTCTTCCCCCATTCTTCCAACATCTCCGGCTTTGTATCTGGGTGGTTAGGTAAGGTAAATATTCTTAGACCCCTGGGTACTCGATCATATTAAATATATTTTCCAAGGTGATGACCACCCAGCTTTTCGTTATTTCTTTATTGAGAAGTTTTTCTAATTGAAAGAACAACTGTTTAATTTGTTTTTCACCTCTTTTTGCTCCCTCTCTGGAGTGCGGTGAATTCTTAATGCTTGTTGATATATATATATATATATATATATATATATTGCGCTCTTCGCCATCCCAGGGTCCCGGGAAAGAAATGACAGCACTCGGGGGTATCTTGCTCACACGGTAGTTTATTAACTACAAGTACGCCACAGACGCGTTTCAGCACTAGGCCTTCGTCAGTGTATTTACACATGAAAAAACCGGTACACTTAATATAGGTAATTTCGTACAAAGGTTACACCTCTCAGTCGACATCGACAGAGGACTGCAATCCTCCCAGTGCACGCCATCTTGTAATGGTAAATATATACATATATACATGTCTATATACATATTCGCAACACCACATATTACATGTTCTCAACATATTGCTACCTGTAGATAGGTAGATGTGCGTGTTAAGGGAGAA
Organism: Lissotriton helveticus; assembly: GCF_964261635.1. Lineage (NCBI taxonomy): Eukaryota > Metazoa > Chordata > Amphibia > Caudata > Salamandridae > Lissotriton > Lissotriton helveticus. The sequence continues at coordinate 148,960,090 of NC_136071.1, forward strand.
GATTTGTGTGTTATAAAATAGATCTTCAGTATGATGTTTGATATAGCCGTGGATCGGCAATGGTCCTCTTAAACTAGTGAGAGGTGGTCTGCTATACACAACCTATGTACATAATATTTACACTATAATTACTCAGATGTACCCATGTTCAAGCAATTAGCAGAAAGCGCGAGGTGCCAAAAAGCTGCGTGGATATGCCACTAAAAACTATCCAGTTAATGTCAATCTAGCATATCACAATTGAATCAAAGAGCCCCTTGATCTATTGAATCGCCACTTGTTTTAACAAGAAGGGTATGTGTGTAAAATTAGTTCCATCCCACCCACCGGGTGGGGACAGTAAATCTACTAGCGGGATTGAAGTTTTCTCAATTCATCTTAATTATCTCCTCATATAGATATATAACCACATATGCTTTATATACACACCCCTATAACCAAGTGACAATATATACAGTGCTATACATACAGAATTAGATCTCATAATCCAGAACAGATCCATCAGAACAGAGTACATATAGGCTTGAAGGTAATATGATTATGGTTTGCCTAGATGGAAGACCATTTCTTCCCCGCTATTCATCCCTTTCGGCCACTTAGTGGAGAGGTCTATAATGTAGCGTGACTCCAGCCTACGGAGACGTCGCAATTGGTCACCCCCTCTAGCATTGGTTTTGATGGTATCAAGCCCAAAATACTGAAGCTGGCTGCGATCCCTGTTATGTTTTTCGGCAAAGTGCCGGGCGACAGGATATGCCTGATCGGCCTTGTCAATGGCCCTTAGGTGTTCCAGGATCCGCAACTTGAGCATGTTAATAGTGCTCCCTATGTAGCGGAGGCCACAGGGGCAAACCAAACAATACACTGCTAGGGGAGTGCTACAAGTTATAAACTGTTTTATATGCAGTTTCTTGCCTGTCTCTACGTTCTCCACTGCAAGAACTCTCCTGCTTCCAGCACACGCTTTACATTTTCCGCAGGGAAAGAATCCACTCATCGATTTTAAGGTGTTACTTTTCGGGAGTGGTTTTTCTAAGTGGCTGGTCACTAGATAATCTCGAAGGGATCTGGTTTTATTGAATGTTATAAGCGGGTGGGTCGGTAAATCATCTTTGATGATGCTGTCAGTAGTGAGAATGTGCCAATTTTTACGCATCATTGACCTAAGGTCCTGTGCTCCAGCCGAGAAGGGAGTTATGAGTCTAAATTTCCCTTTCTCATCTTCCCTTTCCTTAATGGCAGATTTCGAGGTGATTAGGGAGTCTCTAGGGATGGCCCTTACTCTCTTTAAGGTGTTACTCAGAATGGACTTCCCATACCCTCTCACTTCAAATCTTTTCACACAATCCTGTGCTGCCTTATCAAAGTCCTCCAATCTTGAGCAATTCCTACGGAGCCGGAGTAGCTCCCCGTAAGGAATGCTCTTGATTAATTGAGGGGGGTGGCTACTGCTGGCAAAAAGGGTGGAGTTGCCTGCAGTTGATTTTCTATGTAGAGCCGTGTGGATCTTATGGTCTTCTGCAAACACTTTCAGGTCTAGATATTCTGCAGATGAATTGCTTACAGTCCCTGAAAAGTGTAAATTGTAAGTATTCTCATTCAGTTGATTAATGAAGGCTTGTGCTGTTTCTAAGGAGCCCCGCCACACAATAAACAGATCATCTATATATCTGTACCAACCTTCTGTTTTACCCTCCACTCCATCCACCATGCAGCTCCTGGGTACCTGCTCCTCCCACCAGCCAACGAAGAGATTCGCGTAGCTGGGAGCGAAGCAAGTACCCATCGCCGTCCCAGACACCTATCTAAACAGTTGGTCCTCGAATAAAAATATATTATTGTTCAAACAAAACTCGATGAACTCGATGATCATATCATTGTGGGTTGTAAACCTCAGTTGTCTCAAGTTCAGAAAGTGTTGAACAGCTTCGAGACCCTGTCGGTGATCAATGACGGTGTATAGGCTTGTAATGTCAAGTACAATTAGCAGACAGTCCTTGTCCCAATTGACATTCCTTATAGAATTCAGGAAGTCCTTGGTGTTCCGTACATAGGAGGGCAATGTCAGAACCAAGGGAAACAAAAATTTGTCGATCAGCCGGGACATGCTTTCAGTAAGGCTGCCAATCGATGACACGATAGGACGGCCTGGAGGATGCAAGCTGTCCTTATGTAGTTTTGGCAGATGGTAGAAGGTAGGTGTGAGGGGTTGAGATGTCCGGAGGTAGAGAAATTCATCTTTACTCAGCATATTTTGGTTATGCCATTTCCCTATCAGTTTATCATAATTCCGGATACTCTCCAAGTATACCTCGTTGGTGCACTTTACATAGAACTTGGTGTCAGATAGTTGGCGTAATGCTTCAAGTCTATAGTACTCCCTAGTGAGAATTACGACATTGCCCCCTTTGTCTGAAGGTTTAATGATGATTTTTTCATCCTTCATAAGACTTTGTAGGGCCATTTTTTGTTGCTCAGTGATGTTATGCTGTATAGGATGATTACCTTTCCTGTACCGCATCAGATCTTGGGTCATGGCTTCAGAAAAGGCGTCTATGGAGTCCCAAGGCATCTGTGGAATGAATATAGATTGGGGTTTGTACCCACTCTCTTCACGGTCTTGTTGAATACCCAATGCGAGTGCTCTTTGTCCTCTAATTGAAAGAACAACTGTTTAATTTGTTTTTCACCTCTTTTTGCTCCCTCTCTGGAGTGCGGTGAATTCTTAATGCTTGTTGATATATATATATATATATATATATATATATATATATATATATATATATATATATATATATATTGATATATACATTCACTATAGATGGACTGATGCTACCTACCAGTCTCACCACACGAGAAAGGGCATATACACAAGCTTACAGGGTTGTGAGATAAAGTTCCTTCAAGACGAGCAGTATCCCAGCGTTTCCACATTTCTCCTCGTGGTAATTTACAAAGCTGACACCCGGAGATCTACTAACAACTCCTGCCCCAGGCACAGTGTAGATTAGGCTTTCGTTTTCTGTACGAGCGCTGGGAACCGGGATGGTGTAAATGTGTTTGTCAACAGTTTTTTTCTTAATTTGCTGCTGCAGGGGGTATTCTGTCACGGTGACGACTTCAACCTGCATTTTATAAAAGGTGTAACGGCGCATGCTGCAGTGAATATCAGCGACAGCTTAAATAAGTAAGGCATAAACAGTGCATTACAACCTCCCAAGCTCCCAGGAAATTTCCTAGGTGTTTATTTCCAGCTGTTCTGCGTTTGTTCTCCAAAAGTCAAGTAGACGGGTATTTCGCGCAGTGCTGGCATGTTTTGTGTCTCTTAGACTTTGATAGGGGCCCAAGCCTCAAAAAGCAGTTTCAATACTGGGGCCACAAACAGAAATCCAACACCATTTGATCCAGCGAGGCTAAGATGAATCAGAGATACATGAAAGCAGCAGCTAAAGAAAACAAGCATTTGCAATGCATAAGGTCTCGCATTAGGAAAGTTTGAGCTATTGGTATTGTAAATGACACATTTGTTATATATGTGTTGGTTTTGAAAATAGCAAAAATAATAGCTTTGTCATTTACAATGCCAATAGTTATAACTTGTGACACCTATAGCATTTGTAATGCAATATGTGTTGTATTCACATGACTTAGATGTATTGATATTACAAATAACAATGGCTTTGAATTTTTTTAATAATTAATACTTAAATAAAAGTTATTGTAATTTATAATGGCAATAGCTTAAACTTTTGTAAATAACTTTTCTGAAGAATATGTTCAGTGTATTTTATTGTGACGAAAATCCAAGAACAGAAGTGAAATACTAACCTCTTTTTGTGACATTTGTAATAAAGCTTGAAACATTGAGAGATCATATTTGACCCAGTTGTTGGTAAATGGTTGCACAGATTGATGCTGTGGTGGGTCTGAGAGATGTTGTAGTGGCGACTAGTGATGCTGTGGCATTCAATGATCCTGTGGTAGCGCATAGTGATGTTGTTGTGGTAGCGCATAGTGATGTTGTTGTGCCCCTTAGTGATGCTGTGGTGATGCTATAGATAGAGTGAGTGGGATAGATAGATAGAGTGAGTGGGATAGATAGATAGAGGGAGGGCGATAGAGAGATTGAGTGAGCGAGATAGATAGGTAGATAGATAGATAGGAGTGAGGGCGATAGATAGCTAGACAGATAGATAGAGTGATGGCGATCAGTATCTAAATAAGTAGATAGAATGAGGGCGATAGATCGATAGAAAGATAGATAGAGTGAGGGCGATAGATAGATTGATAGATAGAGTGAGGGCGATAGATAGATAGATAGATAGAGTTAGGGCGATAGATAGATAGATAGATAGAGTTAGGGCGATAGATAGATAGAGTTAGGGCGATAGATAGATAGAGTTAGGGCGATAGATAGATAGAGTGAGGGCGATAGATAGAGTGAGGGCGATAGATAGAGTGAGGGCGATAGATAGAGTGAGGGCGATAAGATAGAGTGAAGGCGATAGATAGACAGATAGAGTGAGGGCGATTAGATAGATAGACTGAGGCCGATAGATAGAGTGAGGGCGATAGATAGACAGATAGAGTGAGGGCGATAGATCGATAGACAGATAGAGTGAGGGCGATAGATAGATAGTTGTGTGTGTGTGGTTGTGTGTGGTTGTGTTTGTGTGTGTGGTTGTGGTTGTGTGTGCGTGGTTGTGTGTGTGGTTGTGTGTGTGTGGTTGTGTGTGTGTGCTTGTGTGTGTGTGCTTGTGTGTGTTATGCTTTGTTTTTCTATGTTTTGTTATGCTATGTTTTGTTGTGTTTGGTATGCTATGTTTTGCTAGGCTATGATATGTTTTGTTTTGTTATGCTATGCTATGTTTTGTTATGTTATGTTATGTTATGCTATGCAATGTTTTGTTTTGCTATTCTATGCTTTGTTATGCTATGCTATGTTTTTTTGCTATCCTATGCTTTGTTTTGTTATGCTATGCAATGCTTTGTTGTGTTTGTTATGCTATGCTATGTTGTGTTGTGTTGTGTTTTGCTATCATATGCTTTGTTATGCTATGTTTTGTTATGCTATGTTTTGTTATGCTATGCTTTGTTATGCTTTGTTATGCTATGCTCTGTTTTGCTATGCTATGCTTGTTTTGCTATGCTATGTTTTGTTGTGTTTGATATGCTATGTTTTGCTATGCTATTATATGTTTTGCTATGCTTTGTTATGCCATGTTGTGTTATGCCATGTTTTGTTAGGCTATGTTTTGTTTTGCTATCCTATGCTTTGTTTTGTTATGCTATGCTCTGTTTAGTTTTGCTATCCTATGCTATGTTGTGTTTTGTTATGCTATGCTATGTTGTGTTTTGTTATGCTATGCTATGTTGTGTTTTGTTATGCTATGCTATGTTATGCTATGTTTTGTTATGTTATGCTATGCTATGTTTTGTTATGCTATGCTATGCTTTGTTATGCTTTGTTATGCTATGCTATCTTTTGCTATGCTATGCTTTGTTTTGCTATGCTATGTTTTGTTGTGTTTGATATGCTATGTTTTGCTATGCTATTATATGTTTTGCTATGCTATGTTTTGTTATGCCATGTTTTGTTATGCCATGTTTTGTTAGGCTATGTTTTGTTTTGCTATCCTATGCTTTGTTTTGTTATCCTATGCTATTGTGTGTTTTGTTATGCTATGCTATGTTGTGTTTTGTTATGCTATGCTATGTTGTGTTTTGTTATGCTATGCTATGTTGTGTTTTGTTATGCTATGTTTTGTTATGCTATGCTATGTTTTGTTGTGTTTGTTATGCTATGCTTTGTTATGCTATGCTATGTTTTGTTGTGTTGTGTTATGCTATTTTTTGTTATGCTATTTTTTGTTATGCTATTTTTTGTTGTGCTTTATTACGCTATGCTTGGTTATGCTATGCTTGGTTATGCTGTGCTTGGTTATGCTGTGCTTGGTTATGCTGTGCTTGGTTGTGCTGTGCTTGGTTGTGCTGTGCTTGGTTGTGCTGTGCTTGGTTGTGCTGTGCTTGGTTGTGCTGTGCTTGGTTGTGCTGTGTTTTGCTGTGCTGTGCTGTGTTTTGCTGTGCTGTGTTTTGCTGTGCTGTGTTTTGCTGTGCTGTGTTTTGCTGTGCTTGCTGTGTTTTGCTGTGCTGTGCTTTGCTGTGCTGTGCTGTGTTTTGCTGTGCTGTGTTTTGCTGTGCTGTGCTGTGTTTTGCTGTGCTGTGCTTTGCTGTGCTTTGCTGTGCTGTGTTTTGCTGTGCTGTGCTTTGCTGTGCTGTGTTTTGCTGTGCTGTGTTTTGCTGTGCTGTGCGGTTTTTTGCTGTGCTGTGCGGTGTTTTGCTGTGCTGTGTTTTGCTGTGCTGTGTTTTGCTGTGCTGTGTTTTGCTATGCTGTGCTGTGTTTTGCTGTGCTGTGCTGTGTTTTGCTGTGTTTTGCTGTGTTGTGCTGTGCTTTGCTGTGTTGTGTTGTGTTGTGTTGTGCTGTGCTGTGTTGTGCTGTGCTGTGTTGTGCTGTGCTGTGTTGTGTTGTGTTTTGCTGTGCTGTGCTGTGTTGTGCTGTGCTGTGCTTTGCTGTGCTGTCCTGTGCTGTGTTTTGCTGTGCTGTGCTGTGTTGTGTTGTGTTTTGCTGTGCTGTGTTGTGTTTTGCTGTGCTGTGTTGTGTTGTGCTGTGCTTTGCTGTGCTGTGTTGTGTTTTGCTGTGCTGTGCTGTGTTGTGCTGTGTTGTGTTGTGCTGTGCTGTGTTTTGCTGTGCTGTGCTTTGCTCTGCTGTGTTGTGTTTTGCTGTGCTGTGCTGTGTTGTGTTTTGCTGTGCTGTGCTGTGTTTTGCTGTACTGTGCTGTGTTGTGTTTTGCTGTGCTGTGTTGTGTTGTGTTGTGTTTGATGTGCTGGTAAGGGTATGTGAGGGTGTGTGTGAGGGGGTGTGAAGGTGAGGGTGTGAGGGTGAGGAGGTGTGTGAGGGTGATGAGGTGTGTGAGGGGTGAGGGGTGAGGGCGTGAGGGTTGTGTTGTGTTGTGTTTTGCTGTGCTGTGCTGTGTTTTGCTGTGCTTTGCTGTGCTGTGTTGTGTTTTGCTGTGCTGTCCTGTGATTTGCTGTGTTGTGCTGTGTTGTGCTGTGCTGTGTTTTGCTGTGCTGTGTTGTGTTGTGGTGTGCTGTGTTGTGTTGTGCTGTGCTGTGCTGTGCTGTGTTGTGCTGTGCTTTGCTGTGTTTTGCTGTGCTGTGTTTTGCTGTGCTGTGCTTTGCTGTGCTGTCCTGTGCTGTGTTTTGCTGTGCTGTGCTGTGTTGTGTTTTGCTGTGCTGTGTTGTGTTGTGCTGTGCTGTGTTTTGCTGTGCTGTGCTGTCCTGTGCTGTGCTGTGTTTTGCTGTGCTGTGCTGTGCTGTGTTGTGTTGTGTTTTGCTGTGCTGTGTTGTGCTGTGTTTTGCTGTGCTGTGCTGTGCTGTGTTTTGCTGTGCTGTGCTGTGCTGTGCTGTGTTTTGCTGTGCTGTGCTGTGTTGTGCTGTGTTGTGTTTTGCTCTGTTGTGCTGTGTTGTGTTTTGTTGTGCTGTGCTGTGTTTTGCTGTGCTGTGTTGTGTTTTGCTGTGCTGTGCTGTGTTGTGTTGTGTTTTGCTGTGCTGTGCTGTGCTGTGTTGTGTTTTGCTGTGCTGTGCTGTGTTGTGTTGTGTTTTGCTGTGCTGTGTTGTGTTTTGCTGTGCTGGTAAGGGTATGTGAGGGTGTGTGTGAGGGGGTGTGAAGGTGAGGGTGTGAGGGTGAGGTGTGTGAGGGTGAGGAGGTGTGTGAGGGGGTGAGGGCGTGAGGGTGAGTGTCTCCAATGAATGTCACTGCTTCGCCTTCTTTGAAAATGTTCAGTGCTGCAAATAGAGCATGCCGCCGTAATTATCACAGCATGAGGCCCCAAAGTGATAATTATCACAGCATGCAGAGAGCCGCCCCACGCTGCTGGAGCACTCAACTGCACATTAATTATAGTTGAGTGCTCCAGCAGCCTGGGGCGCCTGTTGACATGCTGTGATAAGTGGGTCTCATGCTGTGATAATTGTTGCAGCGCCTGAGGAAGTGGAGACTCCTGCTGGGATAATTGGTCTTGTGGCGCCTCAGGAAGTAGAGTTTCATGCTGGGATAATTGGTCTGGCGGGCTTGCAGCGCCTGACGTCCAACAAACGTGCACAAGCTGCTCAACCTTGAAGCTCGTTCACAGACCTGGGTCGGCTCGTGCCCAGGTCTGTATCGGGCTCGTTCACAGCTGTTACTCCCTTGACAGGGAGGAAGGTGACTATAGTCTCGCTGGCGGGAGCGCTTCGCGCTCCAACGCCAGCTCGACCTAAAAAACTAACACAGGAAAAACAAAATGATACATGCGAAGAGCTAAAAGAAAAGGGTTCAGCATGTTGGGTATTTTTTATTTTATTTTGATTGGACTATGATATGGGAAAACGAAATCTAGACTGCTACAACAATGCCGAATAGAATATATTTTGCACTATTAGATGAACGAGACATATGAGACCATATAGAGAATGTTGCAGGTGAGAAGATGCTGTTCAGAGCAGTGAAGGTCATTGCTTCTTCAGGTGTGGACTTGAACAAATTGCATACGGTATTTTGAAATTCATCTCCATGATCCCATTCTGAAGATCTGAGAGCTGAATGGAATAATGTTGGGCTTTATTTAATCTTTGATGAACCCCTAAGGTGATCAGACAGTGTTAGTAGTGGAGATTCTCGGGTGCACTCTGCAGCGGGAATAGTGTTAAGTGCTGGGACAGAGAATAGCAAAGGAAAAAGTCCTCCCCTGCAGCTGAACAAACAGCAAGGGAATCAGTCCAAGATGGGAAGATACTAGAGTACTTCTTGGTACCATCAAAGGCACAGTGAAGCACTCTGATGCCAAAGCAAGGTTGGTCTTGAGAGAGCGCAAACTGACCTAAATGTATGAGTGCATCACACTTACCTGTAGTAAGCACAAATCATGAGGAGAAATGCCATGAGTGCTAATAGTATTTGAAATTATATTCTGAATGTATAGCTAACGTAGAGATTTAAGTAGAAGTGGAACTAATACAGAAATGTGTGACACTATATGATTTTAGTAGATGTGATTATTTCTGAATCCATGTCGTGTAGCTGTTAAAATGTAAGATGGTATGTGGTTAAACGCAGAATGTGGTAGGCCTCAGGGCCAGAGCTAAAAGGGAAGGTGTTTCTTTTCACGACATAGATTGTATTAATGTTTTGGTCATTGCATTAAATGGGCCATGATTTATAGATGTGTTTACTGAATAATAGAATAAGAGTATTAACATGCTTTAATTAATGAAGAAGTTGAATGCTATAATCATTATGAGAAATATTGTAGGCCTGAAATGTTTTAACATTGATTTACACGTACATGTCTGGGCCAAGAAATGTTGCAAGCCTTTTTGGAAGTCTATGAGAGTTGGGTTCTTGGCTGCAGATGTCTGTCTGCAAGGAAAGGAGGGATCCAATTATAAATGAATGAATAGAGGTCTGTTCAGTAGACGGCCCAGACATGGAGGAGGGTTCCGGAATGTTTAAGGGGTATCAGCGGGCTGGAGAAGAGTCTGAGAAGCAAGGTCAACTCCAACGTATGAGGCCCAACACAAAGCAGCATGGAAAAAGCCAGAAGCTACACCACGTGAGAGGCGTCTCGCGAGGGGCGTCTCAAATGTTGTTGACTGTTTTGTATTAGGGACAGCACCCCTGGGTGGAGTTAGAGCAGATACCTGAGGACCCTTTAGAGAGCGGATGGGTAGGCAGAGAGGGGTCATGACTGGAGAACTATAGGTTTTCACCAAGAGACTTAGAGTGAGTGACTTCCCTTGGGGGTCATTCACTGCTGACACCTTTGTTAGGTTGGGATTTGGTTAAGTAGGGATACCATCTAGAGCAGGGTAGGGACAGCCTAACCTGTGCGTTTTCCTCCAACTTAAATGAAGGAGAGATATGCGTCAATGCTGATAGCTTTGTTATTCTTAGAACTTGTGTTAGTAATTTCCGTTGCTCGTCTGAGGGCTTTCAGAGAGCACATGTATGTAGTTGGACCTGTGTATCTCGTGAATCTCATTCTGAGATGCCTGTATTTGCAGCTTATCATATCTTTACAATAAACTTTTGAAAGCTAGAAGTTGTTTGTGATCTTTGGGAGCAGGGTCCTTTATTGGGTGAACTGGTTTGGTAACAGGGGCACTTTCTTCCTCAAAGACAGGCAACAAAGGTTCAGTCGACCAGATCGAGGTTTGGATCAATAGTGATGAGGTATCGATCAAAATCTCGCCCTTCCAGTTGGTAGCTATAGAGGATGGTTGCCTTCTTGAGGACGGTGACCTAGGCCAGGTTAGCTTACCCCAAGGCCCCTAGAGATCGATGATCGGAAGAACCGCCCGCTGAAGAAGATCCGGATGACGTGAGACAGAAAAAGCAGCAGTATCGGTCGAGAGTGAGTATAAAGGGTCATGCGTGTTAGATTGCGGTGTTTTTGTATTGTATCTATGTTGTAATGTCTGGCGGAGTTGAATGTCTGTAGAGTGACTGTGGAACAGGTTGTGAGCGCGCGCAACCGGTGGAAATCTTAAGTTCAAGGAGAGCTTAAGTGGTTCGGGTGTATCGGACACCCAGAGTAATTGTTAACTAGTGTGAAGGGGGTCATGAGGTACCATTGATCACCCGAAAGACCGAGATAGGGGGAACGTAAGAGTGAGTGCGTGAGTAACGGACGCTGGTCGGAGGTTACTGTGTGTGTAAGCAACCTATCAGAGAGACGATAGACATTTCGTCAGTTGTGTTGACAATTACATATAGACTGTGGACGTACAGTCGAGGGAAGTGACCGCTTGGTCGGAAGTAGTCATTTTTCGGTGTATGAATGGGACGCATGCATGACCGGGAGACGAGTTGAGAAAGGAGGGGTGCTGCTGCGAAGCGGAGAAAAGTGACGTCAGGAAGTGTCGCGCAGTGATTGGCTGACCGGAGAAAGACCGCGCCGTGATAGGCCAGCTAGCAAAGACGTCAGAAAGTGTCGCGACGTGATTGGCCGACCGGAGAAAGACCGCGCTGCGATAGGCCAAGTTAACAAAGCCGCGACAGGATTGGTGGATTGTCATCAGGAAGTAAACAGGGTAGCGAGGCTGGATATTGTGCGCATAATTATGAAGTGTTTTAAATGGCTGAGAGCGGTGTTTAAAAAAGAGAAGCGGGGATCGTATGAAGGGGAAGAAGCCCCGCCGGAGGGTACGCCGGCTCGTTACATGGCAGTAAATGTTGGGTTGCATACGATCCTTTGGATATCAGAGTGGAGTAAGATTACGGAAGGAAATGAGGAACTGACGTTCCCGAAGTACGGGACGTTCAGATTAGAGGTGTTACATCGATTAAAATCAGTCATGACCTCAATGAGACCCTTGCCTAGACCGACCCAGTTTGAAGCTCTTGATGCATGGATTAGGGCAGCGCATGAAAAGAATATGAACAGACGACAAGAAAGGGTGAAACGATCGGTAAGGGCAGTACAGGATGCCAGGTGGGATGCGGATGCTAAAAGATGGAGAGTGCATAACATGGAAGTAAATAAACTGTACCCAGTGTTAGAGGTGCCCGAAAATAAAAGCCCCCTAGAAGAAGATGATGAGAGCGAAACAGAGGACAGCCTGATAAACAGATTATTGACAGACAGGCCACCCCCGTATAATAGAGCAGGGGGAGAGGTCGAGCATAGTGAAGGAGAAAAGGGGGGCAATGCAGGAGAGCATGGACCGCTTCCCAGTTCAGAGTGGGATCCTGAGGCAAAGAAAGAGCTGTCCCAGCCTAGTCAGGTGCAACAGGTAGTCGGGAGGTTTGTGGTACAAAGAGCGCCGGAAACGGAAAGCGCCACATCCTACGCATTACCAGATGCACTACAGGTACCTGTTACCATAGGTCCTATAATATCGATATATGACCAAGAGAGAGCAAGAGGGGAAGAACGGGTACGGAAGGACAGAGAAAGAGCAGGGACGGCAAGGAGGAACGATACGATTAATTCCCCAAGTCAGATGCCGATACCAAGAGAGTGGAGCACCCCGATGCACACAGCAGGGGATCCAGGAGGGGATCCTGGGGGCCCTAGATGGCCAGTGGATCTGAGGGGATCTGGACGAAAATCCTTTCAAGAGCTAAATGAGTACATGAAGAAGTGGGATGAGGCAGTGGAGGCTCACAAGAGCATCATAGCTGCAGAAGCTGAAAGGGAAAGTCAGGACAGCAGAGCACGGACTCACTGCGGGGCTGGGGAGAGTAGCCCGGAGTGGGACTGTAGAGAGAGAGATAGTAGGGGAGTCACCCATTGGGCCCGGAGTGGAGGTAGAACAGACCTGGAAAACGGGGGCCCCGGGAATGGGAGGGTGGCGCGCCCAATACTCAGTGAAGAGGAGAGGAGAGCGCAAGAGTACAGAAACAGCTTTAAGTGTCCACACTGTGTGCCCGGCACCAGAGAACTGAATGGGAGTTGTGAGAGGTCGCACCATAGTCCCTGTGATGACGGAAATGAGCGCAGCCCAGGGAATATGGGGAACCAGGAAGGATCGTATCGGATACTGAGCGATACTAGGCAAAGGGAGAGTAGCGACCAGAGGGAAAATAACAGAGAGGCGTACGGTGAAAGGAGAGAAGAAGAAGAGAGTGGGCAGATCAAGAGTGGGGGTAACAGGCCCGTGTTCCATCACCTTCCAAGATCGGATGGCCGAGCATGGGACCTGGAGAGATGGGAGCAAGGGAGACCACTCATTAACTCTCCTGAGCCCAAACGTAGAGCTCGAAGTTGGGATGGTAGGGAGACCAGTGAGCCCCCTTCGAAAGACATATTGCGAGCTGAGATAAAAGCCAAGAGACTTGATGTCGCCAGCTTAAGGTCAGACCTGGATGACATGATAGATGGTACCCTGCCTTTGGAAAGAATGGAAATGTATGAGCAAGATGAAATACTGTATATGGCAAAGGACATTACTCGAAAAGCGAGAGCAATCCATGAGAAGTTAGTCGAACTAGCAGGCAAATATATGGTGGACCTGTCAAGAACCAAAGCATTACAGGGTAACCACAGGCTACATTATACAGATCGAGACCTAGATGAGAGGAGAACGATTGGGCTGAAAACGCACATAAGGGAACTGATTACTGGAATAAGGACATGGAGGGCACTAGATAAGTGGGAAGAGAGGTGGTCCAAGAAAGGGACCGGCAGGAGAAGCACGCTTGGTATGACACCAGGAGGACAGCAGGGAATAGAAGCTTACCCTTTGCGTGAAGTCGCAAATGGGAACTATGTACATGTCCCTTGGAGTAGGGGAGATTTAGCTGCTTTTACCACCTCCTTCCCCAAATTGCGGGAAAACCCAGTGGAGTGGTACAAGCAAGTCGAGAGATTTGTAAAAATCTCGAAGGTCCTATGGATAGATCTGAACACGCTGTTTGACATTGTAGTACCAGGAGATCTGTGGACAGCATGCAAGGTTAGCGCTGAGTGGCCCACAACGGAGCCAGAGAGAGATGCTAAGACTAATGGGCCGTCCGAGATTGTGATGGCAAAATTCGAGAGAGTAATGACTTGGCTGAAAGAGAAAGTGCCAATGCAAGACATAGATTGGGTCAGAATAGACCGAACCAGACAGGAACCCAAAGAGACCGTCCACGAATATTACGAGAGATTGCTGAAGGCGTTTAAACAGTATAGCGGCTTGGATGTAATGGATCCAAAAGACATAGGGCAATTCGTGTCCAAGTTCGTCCTGGGACTGAGACCGGATATTAGTTTAATGATTCAGCAACACTCGATTTGTTGGCAAAGTAAACCCCTAGACGAAATACTGAGATATGCCAGGTACTGCTGTGATGAGATAGACTCCAAGGCTAAGAAACTAAAAGAAAAGTTGATGGTGGTACAGATGCAGGCAGCAGGGAAGGGGGGACAACAGCAACAGCAGCAAGGAACAGGTACAGGAGGAAAGAAGCAGTACAGTCAGAACAAGGGCAATGAGGAGAGTTCCACCTTTAGACCCAGAATAGACATAGCTGCCTTGAAGAAAACGACTAGGTGCCACCAGTGTAACGAGGTGGGGCATTGGAAACGCGAGTGTCCCTACAATGTAGAGATAGGAGAACAAGAGATAGAGGAGGAAGAGGTCCAGAGCGCGCCTACAAGAGGGGTGACGCCATACCAAGGAAAGGTGCTCAAAGGGGGGGGGGCTCCTCCCCGAGCCCAGTTCCCGCAACCTCCTCGAGTAGGGACTATGGGTAAGACCTATAGACAAATGCCCCTGTTTGTAGAGGGAGAAGAGTGCTATTATGTGGACCCATTAACCGGACAGAGAGTGGAAAGAGAAGACTGCACCCTCGGGGCAGCCTTGGAGGTGGACCAGAGGGGACCCTATGTTGAAGCAGAAGTAGCAGGGTGCCCTACGACATTTCTGGTGGACACAGGAGCCACTAGATCCACGATCAGATCAGCTGCAGTTCCAGACCTGCCCATGTCTGGAGAGACCATACAAGTGGTAGGGGTCGCAAACAGGAGAATAACCAGCCAATTGACAGAACCGGTACAGGTGAAAATAGGGAAGTACAGCGATGAGCACCAGTTTGTGGTTTGCGATTCAAGTCCTGTGTGTCTGCTAGGGAGAGACCTGTTGTGTAAATTGAATTGTACTATATACTGTACACCTCAGGGAGTGGAGGTATTGACCAATGATGATGACGCAGATTTCAAAGTTGCAAACTCAAGAATATGCGTGGAGCTGTACCCTACTTTGACAGTAGATGAGCTCCCCTGGGACTTGAGAGAGACAGTGGCACCAGAAGTATGGGATTTCACTGGGGAAGAGATTGGATTGGTCAAAGGGGTGGACCCAGTGAAAATTGTAGTGAAACCGCATGCTGAGTTCCCAAGAACACCCCAATATAAATTGACTCCAGAAACGATTGCAGGCATAAAACCCGTGATCGAGTCCATGATTAAACAGGGAATACTGAAAGAAATCGTGGGTAGTCCATGCAACTCCCCGATTATGGGTCTGCAGAAACCAAATGGGAAATTCAGGATAGTGCAGGACCTTCGAAAGATTAATAACATAGTCGTTTCGTGTTGTCCAGTGGTACCGAATCCATCAGTGATACTGTTTCAGATTCCATTCCAAGCTGAGTGGTTCACTGTGATCGATCTTTGTCAGGCTTTCTTTTCGATCCCTCTGGACGAAGAAAGCCATTTTCTTTTCGCATTTAAGCTGGAAAATCGCGTCCTAACATGGTGTCGTATCCCTCAGGGGTATACAGAGAGCCCATCGATCTTTAACCAGCTTTTGAAGAAAAATCTTGAAAGTCTAGTGCTGCCCCAGAAGTCAGTTCTGGTCCAGTACATAGACGACCTCCTCGTGGCGTCAGAAACAGAAGAAGCTTGCAGGGAGGACTCCATTGCTTTGTTAAATCACCTAGCTGCCAATGGGCACAAGGTGTCCCCGGGAAAATTGCAGTACTGCCTGACAGAAGTGCAGTACTTGGGACACAGAATAGAGAAAGGCAAACGAAAGGTGTCACCAGACAGGATAGAGGCGATCATGAAAATGAATGCGCCTAAGACACAGAGAGAGGTCAGGATGTTCCTAGGGATGGTGGGTTATTGCCGACAGTGGATCGTGAACTTTTCACTGAAAGCAAAGCCCTTGCAAAAACTGACGCACAAGGAGGTGAGCGACCCGGTACCATGGGACAAAGACTGTTTGATGGCATTCCTACAGCTGCGAGAGGACCTGTGTCGTGCTCCGGCATTGGGAATGCCTGATTACAATAAACCATTTTTTCTTTACTGTTGTGAGAGAGAAGGTTGCGCGTTGTCTGTGTTAGTCCAAATCCATGGGAATGCCCGTAGACCAGTTGCTTATTTCTCGGCTACTTTAGACCCAGTAGCCGCAGCGTTGCCCGGATGTCTCAAATCCGTTGCTGCAACGGGTGTCAGCATTGAAAGATGTGAAAATATCGTCATGGGGCACCCGTTAGAGGTGTGCGTGCCCCATTCTGTTGAACTGTTGATGACCAGGACCAAAACACAGCATCTGACCAACAGCAGGCTCACGCGCTATGAGCAAGTTATTCTTGCTGCAGAGAATGTGACCCTCAAGAGATGCTCTGTTTTGAACCCTGCCACCTTGATGCCACTCCCAAATGATATCGAGGATGATGATGAATGTACAGACCATGACTGCCTTGATGTGACTGAACTATGCACCAAACCCAGACCCGACATCGTAGATGAGCCACTGACCGACCCAGACGAAATTTTCTTTGTCGATGGCTCATGTGTAAGAGACGAAGTTGGGCAGTTGAGAGCAGCTTATGCTGTTTGTACAATTACTGGAGTTGTGGAAGCTGGGTGCCTGGAAGGAGTACACTCCGCTCAGGTAGCCGAGATTATTGCTTTGACACGTGCTTGCTTGGCAAGCAATCAAATTCGAGTCACCATATACACCGACAGCCAATATGGTTATGGGGTGGTTCATGATTACGGGCAGTTATGGTCTCAAAGAGGGTTCATGACCTCTTCAGGCTCTCCCATTCGCAATGGAGAGTTTGTGCGCCTGTTGTTAGAGGCGTTGCAATGCCCAGCAGGTATCGCAGTTGTAAAGTGCACCGCACATACCAGAAATGAGGACTTCGTTTCGAAAGGCAATAGATATGCTGATGAAGTTGCGCGGTATTGCGCGGAACAAGGGTACTCTTTCACAGAGGTGGAAGTGGGTGGAATAAATGTAAGGACTGAATTAGCCATGATACTGGAAACTGTTGATACTTGGGATGAACTGTCAAACATGCAAGAAAATGCTCCTGATTCTGAAAAAGAAACATGGGAAAAGGCAGGATGTGTAATGGGTGAGTCCCATTTTTGGGTCTCAGCAGACGGCAGAGCAGTGTTGCCCAATGAGATGGTGAGTCCAATGGCCAGACTCATACATGGTCCCGTACACTTAGGGAGAGATGCTATGCTGAGAGTGTTTAGACAGACTTGGTACAATCCTAAGTTTAGAATAGCAGCAGAAGCAGTGTGCCAGCGTTGTGTGACCTGCCAGCAGCTGAACGTAGGAAAAAGAACACCAGTTGCACTGAGTCACATAGGAAGGTCTGGAGGTCCATTCAATCGAATGCAGATAGATTTCATTGAAATGCCAAGGTGCAACCGCCTCCGCTATGTCCTGGTGGTTGTTTGTGTGTTCTCCAGATGGGTTGAGGCATACCCTACACGTAGGTGCGACACCCTCACAGTGGCCAAGTTACTGCTTAGGGAACTCATTCCGCGCTTCGGGGTGCCGGCCTTTTTGGAATCAGATAGGGGAACACATTTTAACAGCGAGCTTGTGAAAATGATTTGTGCAGCTCTGAATATCGATCAGAAGTTGCATTGCAGTTACCGACCAGAAGCCTCAGGAATTGTGGAGCAGATCAATGGCACGATCAAGGCCAGAATAGCCAAAGTTTGTTCCTCAACGACCCTGAGTTGGCCTGACGCCCTGCCATTGGTCCTCATGAGCCTTCGTAGTACCCCAGACAGAAGAACGGGGTTGTCACCACATGAGGTGTTAATGGGGAGAGCAATGAGGCTGCCATCTGTCCCAACTACTGCACTGTTAAATATCACAGATGATATGATCCTGGACTATTGTAAGGGGCTGTCTGACGCCATTCGTTCTGTGTCCCTTCAGGTGCAGGCTGCCGAGGTTCCATCGTGCCAGGGCCCGTGCCATGACCTGTACCCTGGGGACTGGGTCCTGGTGAAAAAACATGTGAGAAGAAGCTGCTTGGATATTCGTTGGCGTGGGCCCTTCCAGATCATCCTGATCACGAACACAGCTGTGAAGGTGGGAGGCCTGCCCAATTGGATCCACGCGTCACATACGCGAAGGGTTCCAGCACCTCGGGAAGAAACAGCTCCTCTCTCGGATAGACGTCCAGAAGAGGACCGAGAAGCCATAGAGGGGGCTAGCCAAGCTGTAGAGGTGCCAGCGGAAGCAGGGAACGAGTCTGACCAAGCTGAGGACGGTCAGTACAACAGCGAAACGGAAGACGCTACAGAAGGAGAAAGTAGCTGGGAGTACGAGTCAGACACTGACAGGTCTGACAGAGAGCGAGAACAGACAAGAAGGAGAAGGAGTAGAAGGGCACGTGGAGAAGCTAATTGGCCGCAAAGAAGGAGCTCTAGCCTGAGGTCAACTCCAGAGGTAACCCTTCCTCCGATATCAGAAGACTCAGACCCGGAAGAAGGTGCTCAGGGCGCTGAAGCACCCGACCGAAGAAGGTCAAGAAGAGTGCGTGTGCCTAACAGAAGATACTCCACACCTGAGTGGACATATCTGGCGACAAATGTCTGTGAAACCGGAGACAGGGAGGATCCGAGCGGTGGTGGTGTCCAGTTCTGAGCCCATTGTCACCGTGGAAATACGACTGTTGGTACCCGGAGTCGAACAAGAAGGGTCACTAACATTCATGCTCCCCAGACCTCCCCGCCTCAGCAAGTTAAAACACATGTTTCTCTCAGAATTGCAATTCCCCGACTTTGGTACAACGATAACAGCACATGAAGAGCACAATCTTCGTTTGGAAATACTGAACTATGCTATCGAAGCTGCAGGCACAAACCTGATAGTAGACTGTTAAAGGACTTTGTAAATAAAGCAAGCAGAAAAAGAAGATTACCTAGCGCCCAGGAAGCAGAGAATATTAGGGAACTTCCCTTGAGTTGATGGAGGAGGGTTAGGGTTGTCTTTATTGAACTGTTAAAGGACTTTTGCGAAGAAGGTTGTCAGCTTCCAGTTGTGTGGATTCTAAAGACAAAAGGATTAAAAAGAGACTGTAAAGGAACGAGAAGAAAAGAACTTTTTGCTAAGATAAGAGAGAGCCATATTGTCTGACGAAATGGAAGCCGGCACCCAGAACCGCAGAGCTAAATGTATAATAGGTACACTAATAGTAGGAGTGATAATATTAATAGCTTTAGTGGTAACAATTTCTTATGTAAAGGGACATGAGGAAGAGGCAAAGGTAACTGATGTGAATTCTGTAGAAACGCTTACACCTACTGTTGCTGGTGAGAAAAGGGAAAACACTCAAGAGAAAGCGTTATTAGCTGCAGAAGCCCGCAGGTTACACGTAGATGAGTCCCAAGGAGACTTTAGGTCAAATGCTTATGCTAAACTTTTATATGAATACGTGGATGCCATGGAGGTTAAGGACTGTTACGTCTGCATGCAGTTGCCGGCGTCTGTAGATGAAGGCATTAGATACCATCACCTCCCGCTGACATATGGCATTACATGTAGCTTATTGCTTAGTATATTTTATGAGAGAGATAGTTTCGAATACTATTTCTCCAATTATGATTCAGTGTTGCCAGAAGTCCCAAATTATAAGCAGATGAACAAATGGGATTACTGGAAGAGTGAAGACAGATTGGCCAAGTTCTTCATTCCTTGGATTACCTTAGATACTTCACATGCCCGTAGAAATAACCTGACATGCAAGGTGTCAGAAGTCGAGAAGAAGTTCATAGGGAAGGTGGATGATCGTTACAGGAGACAAAAGATTTTGAAAAAATCAGGACAATGGAAAACAGATTGGACCGAGGAAGAGAAGGCACACAAGAGAAAGGGTAGTAGTGGTCCAATAGCTTTAGATAAGACGCAGAGAGGAAAGCTATGTCTTCACCGAGCCAAAACGTATTATGAAAATGTATACGTGGGAGAAGTTGACTGTGAACATGCTTTCAATATAGAGTACTATACTAAAGATTTCCTGAAAGGAATGCAAGTGATTCCAAATGTGTATTTTGTATGTGGAAGAAATGCCTATGTGAGACTACCTGACAACTGGTATGGATCATGTTACCTAGCAATTGTCTTCCCCAAAATATATCATGCACAAGACTTAGTGATCATTGAGGGCAAGACATCATCGAGGGGAAGGAGAGATGTAGGAGATGCAGAAATGGTTGGAGATGTCTTTGGAGCTATGTTCCCTCTTTTGGGTCTAATCCTTAATGATGTTAAAATTAGACGACTGGCAACAGTCGTCGACAGGTTGTCTGCCAGCACTGCTCAGTCCTTAATGCTGGTAGAAGGAGAGAAGCAATCGATAAGGGCTATGGTTCTTCAGAACCGTCTTGCGTTAGATGTCCTACTAGCAAAAGAGGGCGGAGTCTGTAAGGCTTTGAAGGTTCAGGAATGTTGTACTTACATTCCAGACAATTCAAAGCCCCTTGAGAAAGTTATTAGGAACATAACTGATATTCACAAAGAGATCGAAGACTTGAGTAGAGAAAATGTCTGAGAAAAGGTGGGCCACGGAATGAGTGCAGTTGGAGGGTGGATTTCCACCCTAGGCAAAAGCTTTGTGTGGTATATACTAAAACCTATCATCATAATATTGATCTGTGGGATCATATTGTGGGGATTGGTGAGGGTATTCAAATGGTACAGAGCAAGAAGGTCAGAAAGGGCCCAAAGAGAGCAGCTGCAGAGATTGGCTGCCATACAAGATAATCAGTACAGGAGTCTGAGGGCTCTGGAAGCGCAGAGACAAGTTATGCTAGCAATAACTACAGTTTAAATGTTAGTGATGACCCCGAGAGGTCATCAAAGGGGGGAACTGAGAGAGCGCAAACTGACCTAAATGTATGAGTGCATCACACTTACCTGTAGTAAGCACAAATCATGAGGAGAAATGCCATGAGTGCTAATAGTATTTGAAATTATATTCTGAATGTATAGCTAACGTAGAGATTTAAGTAGAAGTGGAACTAATACAGAAATGTGTGACACTATATGATTTTAGTAGATGTGATTATTTCTGAATCCATGTCGTGTAGCTGTTAAAATGTAAGATGGTATGTGGTTAAACGCAGAATGTGGTAGGCCTCAGGGCCAGAGCTAAAAGGGAAGGTGTTTCTTTTCACGACATAGATTGTATTAATGTTTTGGTCATTGCATTAAATGGGCCATGATTTATAGATGTGTTTACTGAATAATAGAATAAGAGTATTAACATGCTTTAATTAATGAAGAAGTTGAATGCTATAATCATTATGAGAAATATTGTAGGCCTGAAATGTTTTAACATTGATTTACACGTACATGTCTGGGCCAAGAAATGTTGCAAGCCTTTTTGGAAGTCTATGAGAGTTGGGTTCTTGGCTGCAGATGTCTGTCTGCAAGGAAAGGAGGGATCCAATTATAAATGAATGAATAGAGGTCTGTTCAGTAGACGGCCCAGACATGGAGGAGGGTTCCGGAATGTTTAAGGGGTATCAGCGGGCTGGAGAAGAGTCTGAGAAGCAAGGTCAACTCCAACGTATGAGGCCCAACACAAAGCAGCATGGAAAAAGCCAGAAGCTACACCACGTGAGAGGCGTCTCGCGAGGGGCGTCTCAAATGTTGTTGACTGTTTTGTATTAGGGACAGCACCCCTGGGTGGAGTTAGAGCAGATACCTGAGGACCCTTTAGAGAGCGGATGGGTAGGCAGAGAGGGGTCATGACTGGAGAACTATAGGTTTTCACCAAGAGACTTAGAGTGAGTGACTTCCCTTGGGGGTCATTCACTGCTGACACCTTTGTTAGGTTGGGATTTGGTTAAGTAGGGATACCATCTAGAGCAGGGTAGGGACAGCCTAACCTGTGCGTTTTCCTCCAACTTAAATGAAGGAGAGATATGCGTCAATGCTGATAGCTTTGTTATTCTTAGAACTTGTGTTAGTAATTTCCGTTGCTCGTCTGAGGGCTTTCAGAGAGCACATGTATGTAGTTGGACCTGTGTATCTCGTGAATCTCATTCTGAGATGCCTGTATTTGCAGCTTATCATATCTTTACAATAAACTTTTGAAAGCTAGAAGTTGTTTGTGATCTTTGGGAGCAGGGTCCTTTATTGGGTGAACTGGTTTGGTAACAGGGGCACTTTCTTCCTCAAAGACAGGCAACAAAGGTTCAGTCGACCAGATCGAGGTTTGGATCAATAGTGATGAGGTATCGATCAAAATCTCGCCCTTCCAGTCTCTTCCTGAAACCAGTGAAGGTACTGCATGCATGTGCAGCTAAGTGGGGTTTGTCATGCAGGCTGGATTACTCTCAGAGACCAGTCAAAATGATGCTTATGTTGTGATCTTTGGATATGCTAGCCCTTTGAAACATTCTAGAACTCTGGCGCAGTGTGAGATGTCTTCTGTTGCCCTGTCAACATTACACTGACGAGCAGGGTATTGTCCTTATACTATTCACTGGGAGGTACAATCTAGGCTTACAGTTGTAAAACGCATACAGAGCATGTTTGGTGAGTTGGTAGGCTCGAATCTGCATCTGAACATGGTGCAGCACCTGCTCACCACCATGAGAGATACAGACTCTCTAAAGATGGCTTATCCGCTATCCCGACTACTGATTCAGCATGTTAAAGTTGCCAGTGACAGCTAATGGTAGGCTCACCTGGGTCAGTCTTGCCACCTCTTACATTATACTACAGAGGTTCTGGACATACTTTGAGGTGGCAAAATAAAAATAGGTTCATAGGCAGTATATATGTTCCTGAAATTTCAGACAGAATTGGAGAGCCATCCACACAGCAGGGTGTTTAAAAATATTCCTATAGCTCACACATTTTATGCAAATCTGATAAAAATGTGGTGCCAGGAAAGAAGTAACAGCAGAACTGCCACTCCCATACAAACAACCCTAAAATATTGGTCCCCTAATCTCAACCTTCTATGGTGAGTTCAACAAAAAGTAAAGTTTTGGTTGAAAGCTTCTACATGTTCAAAACTCCATTCTTTAGATACCCCCCTCCTCACATTCTGAGACTCAAAAATATTTATTGCATAAATAAAGGTGCCTAAAGACTACCCAATTCTGCATGCTTTGGGGTCTCTGTGGTGCATTATATGTGTAATCTAATGCATCAACCAATCTCCCAATATGTAATATGACCCGTTTTACTTCAGCCAAGGCTATGCCTAAGACCCTCATTCCCACTGCATTGAGAAATCTAATGCTATAATTGTTCACCCAGAATTACCTTTCTAACCAGTGATGTGAGACCTGGAGATTAGGAAAATCAATATCACCCCTTGAACTGCTGTGAATATTTCACCAAGGAGTGGTACTAGAATATCATAGAATATCGCTGAACATAAAACGTAGTGTCCTAAATACTTTTAGGGTACAATGTTCATGTCAGATAATATTTCTGTAAGCGATATTCTGACACACAACCGTCTCCAATTCCAGAACGTTTTCCAGGGATAGTGTGAGCTGGCAAACGTGGCCTTGTAAGCACCTTGAGTAATACTGCTAAAAACATATCACTAAGAACATCCAAATGAACCTGTAACTCAGAGATAGCAGACAAATCAATTCCTGAGCATTTGCGCAAATTGATCATCAGACTGACTCTTGTTACACGCTATTCTATCATATAAGATGAGTAGGCTTTCTCAAACACCTGAACAAGTCTTTCTACCAATACATGGATCCCACCCTGGCTCTTCCATAAACTGGAACAGCAGTGAGCATGACCATCAGAGATCCTGGCTAGTCCATCATGCATTTTTGCATTTGCCAACCCAAGTGGGACAGGTATGCTCAGACGTGGGTCCCGTGCTCTCCATGCCACTGGAATCATGCTATCCTGGCTGAAGAGGGGAGGAAACCGGTCCTAGGATGCTTGTTTCCAGTCCAGGGAGGATCTGGCCTGGCAATTCGGGCTGGACTATTGCCATTGGGCACAGGGTCAAGACTGATTTGCATATGGCTGGGTCCAAACTGGAATGGCGAGCAAAAAAAAAATGATGGATTTCGGCCCAGATCTCTGTACTGGGGTGAATGTATGACATTGTTCTGCATTCTGTCCATCAATAATTCTTTTTGCATTAGTCCATCATGCCTGCCAGACCTGCTTTTGCAGCGATGCGTACTTTACAAAAAAATCAAATAAAATTCAATACTTTTCTCCATCAGTGCGCCAATCCTATTACACTTGTCCAGTGAGGACTTCCATTTATGTGTAATGATATAGTACACTCCTGGGACATGGGTATACAAAAACCTCATGTAAATCAAGAAAGCCACTAATTAAGTAACCCTAGCTCGAAAGGAAACATATTGTAGATATTGTTGTGCAAAATGCTCAATTAGATACGTAAAACAAATCATATTATTTTTCTAAATTGGCCATTATTATGACTTCATATACATAAACACAACCTAAGAGACCTCAACCCTAATTGATCCAACTAGCAAGGATACTGCCATAAATGAAGAAATCGGGATTTGTGGTTGACATTTGAAAAATTCGAAGAGTGGGACAATATCGCTATTTAGTAGCATACAAACAGTACTTTTCGGTTTAGGATGGCGAAAACAGGACGCCCTAGTTATTTCATTATGGCTGATGGGTGTG
Source organism: Lissotriton helveticus (assembly GCF_964261635.1). NCBI lineage: Eukaryota > Metazoa > Chordata > Amphibia > Caudata > Salamandridae > Lissotriton > Lissotriton helveticus. The sequence continues at coordinate 148,984,552 of NC_136071.1, forward strand.
TGCCACTGCAGATTTTGTCTGCATTAAAGTACTGCCCTTCTGTTTAGCTCAATGTGTACAGTAACAAGCAGCGGACAATGCCTGGTTTGGTTTTGATATGAGACATGGTTACCCCCACCATATTATAAATGTAAATGACAAAAATATTGAATCAAAAATATCGTGCGACAGGATTATGTCAAAAATATCTTCACTACAAAAATAACACGGGAACACTATATAGAAGGTTAGAATAAAATATGTATATTTTTTTAAAATACAGCTGTACATATTGTTTACTTTACTATAGTTGTATTACTTATTTTTTATTAATACATGTAAGTTATATGAATTTGAAGGGTTACTAAAGATTAATTGTTTTACATTTTAAATAATGGCTTTTAATTTTTCAGGCGTGATTCAAATATTTACATTTAATTGTTAATTTATAATTTAGTAGTGGGTTATTGGGTTTGCATGGTAATGGGGAGAATTTATTTAAATTATTGTTTTTTATTTTCATTTTCAATTAGTTCTCTAGGTTTATTTAATACTGAATTGGCAATTGTGTAAATTGATATTGCAATTATTTACATGTATTTTGTAATTTTTTAATGCATATTTTGTTTTTGTATAACTGAATTAGTCATTTATATTTTAGATGCAGATTGTTGGGGTTTCTAGGGGAATATGGTGAGCCCTCTATATTACATATTTTGTTTCAGAACAATTCTGTATATTTGTTGTTTTATTATATGATTTATTTATTTTTATAATTATTCTTAATTGATTAATAAATGATTTTAATAACAACATTTGTAAAATATACTTTACATTTATTATTTGTTGTAACTTTATTTGCTTATGTTTTATTATGGTTTTATTTAACAAGTTACTTACCTTCAGTAACGGCTGATATGACAGAGGATTTATGGCGGACATTGAGGCTTGGACCACAAGCTCTTTGGGGTAGGGTGTGGAAATTTGGGTCCCCGGAGTTGGGCGATGATGAAGGGCAATTGTCTTATTCACAGGAGCCTGTGTGTTGGGTTTGGACTAAGTCCCCAAAAGTGAGGGCTTTGTTGAACAGGAGTAGCGGTTCCAAGGGTGAGACTCCCGGATGCAACACTTCTATCAAGACATTAGCCTTGACCACTTCTGAGGGCAACTGAAGGTCCAAGGCCTCAGCCGACCTCCGCACAAGAGGCTACTTCCTCTGTAGCCACCAAAGGGGGAGAAAGCATACAAGTATCTGGAGAAGTATCCAGTCCACTGGCTTCACCAGTTCCTTACACCAGTCAATGTTTGCGTTTTGGCTGGTATTCATCAGGGTCCAGCGGCGCATCGTAGTACTCCGCAAGTTCTAACCTAAAGGAATAGGGCTTAGGGTCCAATATAGGAGGCAAGGCTCCAGTCGTTGATGGATAAGGCGTTTTGCAATGCCCTTCTAGCTCTGTATCGGAGTCACGCATGAGAATGGGGACAGCGCAGCGGGCGCCGGGAGCACTGACATTGGGACCGGCGTTGGGGAAGGTCAAGTTGATACAACCGCCACTGTTCCGGATCCAGGAATGGATCCATGCGCCCTTACTAGAGCTAGGGCCAGAGCCACAGGAACGGAACCAGATGTGGCCCTTGCCAACCCCTCGGGCCCGAAGGCACGCCAGAGGGGTGGGGACGCCCAAATATGAGGCGCATGGCCTCATAAAATTCCTTAAGTTGGGCGGGGGTTGCTCCCGGAGAATCGTTGAGGCGCATGGTTGGCCCAGGCCCAGGCTCTACTGCAGAGCCAGGCCTTGAATGGTGACCCTCCCTCATCTTGTTGGCCGACGGACAGGAGAAGTCAAACACCTCTTCGACTACTTATTTTCCTTTGACGGGACTTACCCGAATGACCCGATGACTTGGAGTGAGACAAGGATCTTGGACTCTGCAACGGCTCCTGGGACCTTCCTCTCGACGACGACTTCAAACGACACACGCCAAACCGCCATGAGCATGAAGGATCGCTCACTCAAGGCCCTGGGATTCATGCTACGGCAGTCTTCGGGTTGTGGTCGCACTCAAGGCACCAGAGGCATACAAGATGCTGGTCAATCACTGACATCAGTTAATGACAGGTGCCGCTGCGCTACAAGCCACGTTTTTGGAAGACATCCCTGCTGCAACTGGAGAATAAACCTCAAAAGTCATCGAAAAAACTTTTAAAAAAATCTGATGTCAGCGTGCCTGGATGGCACCTATATAGGTGCTGCGGACATCTGTACTGTTTTTACCATGCGCGTGGAGCAAACTACACCACCTGCTGGCGTACAGAGGTACTTCTCACGAAAATTCTTCTAGGTCTACTCGGACGCCTGGAAAAATTCTAAGGTAAGGAATCTGCAGGTACAAATCTCTATCAGAATATAATTTATTATAGATTTTGGTTGTTTTGCTTGTTGAGGAGAAAAATGCATTTATTTCAATTTATTTATTTGTATTTGTTAAATTATTCAAATAAATTTTTACCTTTATTTTTTATGTACTATATATTTTTTTAGTTCAATTAGGTTGCAATAATTTTAGGTTGTTGGGTATTTACATGTTTGTTTCAAAATGATTAGCAATTAGAATTGTGTATATAGCACTTCCTAGCAAATCTAAGCCCTCCAAAGTCCAATACTTTTCCTAATTCTACTTAAATTGAGGTAAATGACTTTATCTGACTGCCATGAAATCAAAACGTTTGCTACCGTTGTTTATTTTCTATTCCCCAAAAAATTATTTGTTTCTTTGATGTTTAGATATTTTTTATTGCAATCTTTAAGTTTTAAATGAAAATGTAATTTTTGAATTAATTGATATTAATTTTAAATTTAAAAATGTCAGTTACTGCGGAGATTATTAATGTAATTTCTTTAACTGGTTTGAATAGTTTATTTTTAAATATATAAATATATGCATGTTTGCATGACAGTATTCAAAGTATTTTTAATATTAATATTGAAAAATTGGTTACATTTATGTTTTGGCTATATATATATATGGAAGTTTTTCCTTTTAAGTTATTATTTATATGTAACTTAATGTGCTTTAAAATCTGTTTAATCAGGTTTATATTTTTAAAACTATACACAGAAGCATATATTTTATTTACATTACTTATTAAAGCTATTTTTAATTAAACTATTTTCTAGTTTATTTTAAATAAATTACTGAAAATTATGTATATGTATGGTTTGGTTACAGGTACGAAAACGGTACTAGAAGCAGCTTGTAAATTACAAATGTATTGGTGGCAAGAGGAAAAATCTATGTGTTTTGGTTGCAAAACGCAACCTAGTTCACGATAATGCACCAACTTAAACGTACATCATATATACTATTTCATTCAGCCATAGTGCACAATGTAAACATAAAAGACAGACAAGATTTCAAGTGCATAAGATGTTCGCTATCTTAGAGAGATGAACTAATGCATCAGTCCCTATGGTATCTAAGTTCATACTGTCTCTGTCCAGAAAACATAATTATAGTAGTCCAATCCAAAATGTCAGAATCTTCGCAATTGTGTAAATTAACATACAAATTCATATCAATATTCAGTGTAATGTGTAGTTGACCGGGTGCTTCATACTCTGTATCAATACTGCAAATCATGTTGCTGGTGCGAGTGGCAGAAAACATTTCACATTATCTGTCATAGACGGAATTATCATAAAAACATGCAGGCATGCATATACAGAGGAGCATTCATGCGCTGGTGAGCTAGCGCCAACCTCACTCGCCTCTAACAATGTGTGTATTTCCTGAGCTCACAAGGGTATGAACATAGGGGTAGTGGCATGAGGCCCAAATGGGCGTATGCCCAAGGTTTTACTTCCAAGGCGCTCCACCGTGAAAGAATGCACCATACAGAGGTATGTGAAGCAACTCTCTGAAACCTTAAAGTGCTCAGACAGGGGTAAGTGTAGGGGTAAGTGTATGGATAAGTAGAAACCTATGAAAATGTAAGCTGCCTCCCCTACATTATACGGTTCAAAAATTTTCCCAAGTGGGCTAAATACAGAGGCAGCACAGCCTAAGTGGGCAGGTGTACTCAACATCTCATCAGACGCATTACTATATAGACGCATTCTTAGATATGGCGCTACGCAACTCTAAAGTCCCCCAAACATACTTTACCCGAGGGAAAGCTCTGAACCCAATAGAATCATGATCCAGATTCTAAAATGGCTAGATAGGACAAGGGAAAGAGAGCAGACAATGCTATAGAATAGACTTAACATTACATAATGCATGACCCTAACCAAGTCAGCCCTTTTCTATAAATGCAGCTTAAATAAACCAACTTAACAGTGCCCTTAACCCAATGCTATTATGTGTTTAAATTAATGTGAAGCAGAATGCATCAAAGAGAAAGCAGGACATATCTCACGCATGTGTATAGTTCTTCATCTATGTTCCGACCCTAAGAATCCTTGCTATTCATGTCTAATATAAATCTAGTTTCCAGCTGTCTAAGCTTTGTTTCTTGAGCCCCACCTCTCAGATCGCTAGGCAACTGGGCACGACAACTGCATTTATGTAAAGACGCGTCACTGCCATGTGTTTTCTCAAAATGTCTTGTGGCTGGGTAGCTTTGGTCTTTGTTGGTGATGGCCCTCAAGTGTTGAAGTATTAGTTTATGGCGGGTAGCATGGTACTTCCCACACAGACATTTTGGCAGGGACACTTGAGGATGTAAACCACATATTTGCTTTTACATGCGAGCCTTCCCCTTATTTTTATGGTTGTGAAACGCTGTTTTGATCTGCGTCAGATTCGCAACATATTGACACGCTTTACATCGTGTACATCTGGTAAAACCCCTGTTTGGGAGTTAACCACGTTCTTCTAAGTACGGTCGGGCTTAAATCACTCTCAACCAGTTGATCCAGTAGGGACCTGGAATGTCTAAAGCACATCTGTGGGCGACATGACAAGTCCTAACCAATCACAGAGTCATTTTGTACTAGATGCCAATGTTTCTGTAAAGCTAAGCGCAATTTTATGTGGCCTGTATTGTATGTGTCTAACATCTCTGTACCTAGTTCTTGCCCTTGCGTTTTTTAAGTGAGAACAGACCTTCTTCCCTCTTACAGTATCTTGCTCTGTTAGAGGCTGCTTCCAGCATGTTATTTGAGTACCCTCTCGCTTTAAAGCATGTAACCATCTCTGCTTCAGTTCTATTGTATTCCTCTTCGGTGCTACAGAGCCTCCTTGCTCTATAGAACTCCTCAAAGGGGATACTTTTTATAAGGGGGGTTGGGTGTAAGCTGTAAGAGTGCAAGATTGTGTTATCTGCTGTGATTTTTCTATACACTGTAGGGACTAACTTCTCTCCCTCATCTTACTAGCACGTCCAAAAATTACATTTAATTTCTGCTGAACTCGCTGGTAAAGCTCAAATTTAGGTAATTGTGGTTAACATTCTCTACAAACCTTTCCCCTTGAGATTCGGTGCCTTTCCAGAGTAGGAACTGATCTCAATGAACCTTACTTGTAGAACAATGTGTGCAACGCATTGCTCCACATTGGTGCCACCGAGCACCTGCTCCTCCCACCAGCCCATATGCAAATTGGCATAGCTAGGGGCGAAACAGGTGCCGTAGCTGTCCCTCTGAGCTGATGATAGATCTCATTATTTAAAAGAAACCTGTTTTTCGAGAGTCACCACTCCATCATTGTAAGCAGCATTTTGTGATGTTTCAGATTATGTATGGTATATATTAATATTTCAATATAGTTTACTTTTTGGTTGATAATCTGTTCCAAAATAGTATAGAAAATTATTTGGATTTTCCGCAGAAAACTGTACAAAGTAGTAAACTTTTTTGTAAATAATATTTTTGACATGATTTTCTGGTGTCACAATATTGTGGTTCATCATATTCTGCCATAAACCCCATGTAAATTAGCACCAAGATAAATCTAAAAGACAATGTGTGTGTGTCTGTGTGTGACTGTGTCCAAGTGCTTAGTTTGTACGAGTATGGTGTGTGTGGCCAAGTGTTTAATTTGTAATGTTATCTGCAGGTATTGGGCACTGGCACTTTTTTGTGGATTGGGAATTATTTTTCATCCTCAGACTTTGACCAAGGTCAAGTGAGAGAAATGCAGAGAATGGAGAAAAGAGAAGGAAAATAAAGATAAGCTAACATATACAAGGGGAGAAAGCAGAAATGGTAAAGAACCAGCAAGAAGGAGTTAAACAAAGTGAGCATACAGTGATGAACATTATGAGGTTAAATAAAGGCTAGGCTTGTTGCACCACTGCAACAGGGGTCTTAAAAAACATTGCGTCCCTGCACATATATAATATATTACAAATTATGGAAGGATAAGCATGTGGTCCTCTGTACTTCGGTGTTACTATTTTACACTGTGTGTAGTGATATATTTTATACTCAAATATGGATGGCATTCTAATTGATGTGAAGTATGCATTAGCCTTAGTTCTGCTTGATACGTTTAGAGGCTCCAGCACGCCTAGAAGTCATTTTGGAAGGGTATTTCTACAGCGTAATCTTGTGTAGGAAAGTGGCGTATTACATGGAGTGGGAGTTAGTCCTCACCATGTAATAGTAGAACAATACCCTAAAGCTGGTTCTTGGATTCAAACTAATAAATCCTTAGCTCAGTCTTGGTAGAGTGGCAAACAGCAGTCCGGCTTTACTAGTGGAATACGTGTAAGCATTTCTGAGCACCAACATGGACGATAAGTACTTGAGACGACTCAAGAGAAATCTGTCACCAATTTATAAAAATAGAGTGTATGTTTATCTTAATTTAGACACCAAAATGAATAGAATAGCATATATATAGGCAGCGTTTTCAATTTTAGAAACAATAGAAAATAATACAAGGAAAATTGAACGTTGCGGTCAATCAGAAAAAACACTAGTGACAATCAGCCAATTTCAGGTCGAGCTGCGTTGAACCTTTGCAAGGCAAAGGTGATACTAGTCCCAGGACCAAGCCATGACAATCAGTTAAATTTTATCTCACCCTTGGAGCCTGGGTGCAGAGTTGTCCCGGCTATCTGTGGTACTGCAGGAGAGCTGCTTTTACCACTGAAACTGTGCTGAAGGGGGAAAAAGATGCAAAGGGCAACAACATAGTGGTTGCTGATGTCTTTCACAGGTTAGATGGAGTTTCCTCTTTATGCAGTGTTGAGTAAAAGGGTCAGTTGCCGGATGGCGACCAATAAGCCTTGGCAGTGGTAAGTAGTGCAAAAAGTAACTTCAACGTCCGATGAACACGGGGAACTCGGCAGCTTCCTGTAACTTTGTGGAAGGCAGGACTACAGTTCCCACAATGCATTAGTCCATCTGGATTGGGGTGATCCCTCAGAGGACTCAATGGCCAGCGAATCTTCGAATGTGCATCTTTGTTTCACCTGCAGTTTACAGGGGACTAGTGCCACTAGTCCAGGGGATTCTGAGGGTGCTTCAGGCTTCCAGAGGGGTCCCTCTGCCAGGGAGTGCAGAGTTTTAGCCAAGGACAAGGCTGATCACATAGTTCCAATTCTGTTGCCACAGGGACAAAGTATCCCTCTTTTGCTTTGTTGCTGTAGGCAAAACCTTGTTGTCGCAGACATGGGTCTCTTCTGGGTCCTTCCTTGATACAAATTGTTCAGATCTGAGGTTCTGGTGTCAGGGGATTCCTTAAATCCTAGATTTGGGGGAGTTAGGGGGTGTGGGAGCTAGTAGTTAATGAATCAAATTGTGCTGCACAGACTAGGCTGCTCACCCTGGAGTTGTGGCTAGCTTTCTAGGAGTGTACACCTCCCTGCATAGCTAATTTCCTGCCAGCCCGGGTGCAAGTGAGCCTGGTGAAGGGGGAGGGCTGTTTCCTTCACCAGGAGTCAGCCCTGATTCTATTCTATTCTGGTAAACGTATATGTCGTGTAGCTCAGGGGCGGCTCTAGGCTCATGGCGGCCCGGGGCAGGGAGCGTAGGTAGGGGGCCCCAGAAGAGAGGGTCTGGGTGGGGCGGAGCTCCCCAGAGCTCAGGAAGGTGTTTGTGGCGGCCCTGTGCAGGTGCACAGCTTGCACATGTCTAAGGCCGCCCCTGTGTAGCTGCACAAAGGCATCCCAGCACTCAGTCAGCCAATATACAGCTAGCTTAACCAGCAGAGCTACCTACCATAGAGCCAGGTCTTCAATGCTCTACAGAAGGAGCACTCATTAGACTGCGGGCAAAGTTCAAGGGAAAGAATGTTCGAGAGCTTGGAGGCCTGTCGAGAAAAGGAACTGCCACCCCATCGAGATCTACCAAACATGAGGATTTGTAACAAGTAAGCTGCGGAAGATCTGGGTGACCTTCCAGAAATGTAGAGAGTAGTAGCCAGTGGTCTTAGTAAGGCAGTACCGCTCTTGAAAAGTGCTCTATGCAAAATATAAAGAGCTTTAAATTGAAACCGCTTCTCCATGGGGAGACAGTTAAGATCTCTTGGTTTTAGCCGACTGATGTCTAGGAAGTTCATCAGAAGCTGCACAGCAGCATTATGCACAGTTTGTAACTTTTTTTGTCATGTAATGAGGTGACCCAAGGTACCAAACATTGCCACAGTCCATTGCCGAGATGACCAGGGCCTGAGCAGCTAGTCTTCTGGCTAGGAAGGGGAGTAGATTTAATACCTTCCTTAATAACCTTAAAACACCAAAGCAGTTAGCTGCCAATTATTTGGGTTGATGGTCCATGGTAAGACGTGAGTCGAGCAGTATTCCAAGGCTCTTTATTGCCCTTTGGGGCTAAGGAGTCCATTCAGGTAATCAGGGATGAGGGATGGACCTCGCCTTTTGAGGCTGTTGCCCAGTAACACAACCTCTGTCTTGTCTTCATTGAGCTTCAATTTGCAGTTGGCCATCCATCTAACCACCTCATGAAGACAGGAGATCAAGTTATGATGGCTGGAGCTGTGGTCGTGAGAGATGGATATCACCAACTGGGTGTCATCGGCATACGAAACCAATGACAATCCAAAAGAATGCACTGTCTCAGCCAGTTGAAGAAGAGAAGGATTAAAAAGATTGTGGCTCATTGAGGATCCCTATGACATCCCACAGTTCAAAGAAAAACTGCGAGCACCAAGAGTGGTTGAGCACCTGGAATGATCTATTCCTGACAAAGGAGGAGAGTAATTTCAGGGCATGGCCAACAACACCCACATTAGGTATTCTCTGGATAAGGGTAGCATGATCTACTGTGTCGAAGGCCGCGCTAAGATCTAATGAGATAAAAGCGATGACCCACATTTGTCCAACAAAGCTCTAAGTTCCTATCAGAGGCAGTACAGCCTTTGAATCTCACCGCATTGATGTGCCACTTCACTAGCCTTGTTTGGTGGTGGGAGGTGTGACCTACTACCTACCCAAGCCTTTACCCTGACTCCTGGGAGTTATCACACTGCCTGGCAGGAGGTCAGAATCATGTCTTGGCTGCGGCAGGAGTGCGAAAGCACAGAGCAGCTGGAGCAACCAGGTTCGGAACCACTAAGGTGCTCCCTAGGTCCATGCCACGTCACCCAGAGCACGAGAATCTTGTTAGGGGTGAGAAGGCACATTGTTTGATACTAAACATTACATATTTTAGTGGTACCATAATGGAACTGCCAATCTCGAGAGTGCCCAGTAGGCAGCCCATGTTACCCTATGGACCACAAACACTTATAGCGGTGTCCAATGGAGAACACCACTATAGGGACATAGATGCTTGTACTTATATGTCCTCACCTTTAATATACTGCACCCTGCCTCCTGGGCTGAGGAGGCTTACCTTAGGGGTGATTTGCATACATTACAGGTAGAGCACACATAGTCTGGCCACAGGCGGGTTTGAGCGGTTTGCACTGCTCCTGCAGTGTGCAATGGCAGGCCTACTGTCAGTAGTTTGTTTGGGTCATCGAGGGTGGCACAAAACTGTGGTGAAGCCCTGGAAACCCCTTTACCACTGATGTCCTTGGTGCGCCTGGTACCATGTACTAGGGACTTATGGGATAAGGTCTTTGCCAATTGGGGTGACCAATTCACACAACAGTTTTGGGGAAAGGGCACTGGTGCATGTTTAGCAGGCTCCAGTGCATTGTCAGAGTTGAAAATCAGAATCTAGTAGTTCACGTGGGGGCAAAAAGTGTGTGTGTTTGGGGGGGGGGGGGGGGGAGGTCCATCTGCAAAGACATATTTTCTTACACCTTGTTTCCAATGTTGGTAAATAGAAGTTATTTTTTCAGAATAGTGTACTCAGTACAGTATTTGTGAATGTCTTCTCCTCAAGGAAGTATATACCCTGTACTACATATTATGCATTTTAACGCAACATGCACCACATGTTTGGAGCTCAAATTCTGGTCAGTTCAGATGACAACTTTATCTTTATTATTTGCTGTGCTGTTTGCTATTTTTGCTTTAAACGCAAGTAAGACTTTTTGACATGCTGTTTCACTTAAAAAAAATTAAGCACTATAAAATTGCCTTTCCTCATCAACATACACCTTCGTATCTGCCCCTTACGTGCATGTGGGCAACCATCTGTCAAAACCTTGAAAGAGAACAATTGTATTCAAACAGAGCGTTTTGACAGAGCCACGCAGTTTTAACAGAGTACTATCTCTTGCAAGGAGATGTCCCACAAATCATTTAACTTAAACTAGACTGTGTCCAATACCAATATAGAGACTGCTGTCTTGCATGAAAAGAAACTAAGTTTGCTTCTATAGATACCAGCTAAGAAGCGCCTCTGGACAGGATGCTGGTGTCCTTAAAAGTCCAGCATTAAGTGAGCCCGACAGCTCAGTGGTAGTCTTTGTTACTGAGGCATGAAAGAAGGCTCCCGTCTTTGACTGCTGTCAACACCAACACGGCAGCACCAATCTCAGAGTGTCAGACAGTCTGCAGGACCAGGCGCCACAATCAGGATTTCGAATTGCAAGCCTTCAAATGTTGATTAAAAATGTATCTCACTGGACATTCGACATAAAAGCAAGAGCTCGCATATCAACACAATTATCTTCAGCATCAATCAAGTAATTTGAAAGAGAGATGGGGGGGGGGGTCAGAAAAAGTTCAGTTGGATTATATTATTTAAATCTCTACTTATTAAAAGTAGTAAGTTCTCATCTGGTCAAGCATGTGCGCAAAAAAGACAGAAGCCCAAAAACCCCATGAGAGATTCGGAAAACTATGGAAATACAAGACAAAATCAAGATGAAGGGGTTATTTCAAGTTGAGCAAGAGATTTGCAATGCTAACAGAAACAGAGTATCCGAACATGCACACCTAAATCCACGTCATGAAAGTGGAAGGAAGGATTCTAAATTCCAGTAAAGTTTGGTAGACCATACACACACAGAAGCACCCTTCAAGACCCTTCACTCCAGTGTACCCAGCAGTAGATTAAATTGCGGTCAGCTTTCCATTGGTATAGGAGTCCGTGTGAGGCAACACAACTGTGGCATTGCATTATTTTATACTTTGTGAGTGGAATGAGGACTCCTACCGTCGTCAGTGAGGAAGGCATCTCCAGACGAAATATCTGAAAATTGCAAGAGATATTCTTGTAATCGACTAAAGATGATTTGTGAACATCATATCCATTAAGGTGACGGCTGAGTGGTCAATTGGTTAGGCTAGATCGGACAATGCGGGAGTGGATCTTCAATCTTGCTTCATCCAACTGGCCATCGACACAAAAAGATCCTCCTGATGAGAAATATTAACCTTTGGGTGGATAAAGAATGCAGCAAACAGCCAGAATAATGAGGGACAATCCCGGTTAACCAGATCCAGTCGCAAACTATTCATGCAAAATTGAACTTAGTCACTCGAGGTCCTCCAGGCAGCAGGCAAAACTGATGCATCCAACTAGGAATGGACCTTAAACTATACGATAAACACCACTGTTAAATAAACCACCAGCAGATTCCAAAGACCTGGTGTGCTATCACCTCATATCCAACCAATGGTCCCTATGGAAGATCCGAGAATCAAAGGTGTGCCAACAATTTCAGACATTCGCAGACAATCACAACATCCTAAGTGAGAGTCCGTTGGTATTCAGATTTTGGGAATAACAAGGCAACCTTGATTGATATTAGTGAGGCCCTGTGTAAGAAATTTAATTATTTGGGGGAGAATGACTACCCACCTCACAAAATATTCACACCCCTTGTTAGGATAAACCCGCAAAGTCACTAAATTAACCGATGCCAACCCCATGGTAGCTTTGGCACAGAGCAGACAGGCTTAACTTACGGCAATATGTAAAGTGTTTATGTAGTACAGAAACAATAGCATCATCAAAATGCAAAAAAAATAAAATCCCAAACCGAATTAGAAAAATAGTTGTAGGTAGCTGGCTCTGTATATGCTATACCAAAATAAGGCATAGTGTGCATAGAGTCCAGGGGATCCCCAGAAGTATAGCAGAGGCTTAATTAGATAATCACTAACAGCTGTCTTTGTGGTAGTGTGGGCGAGCAGTTAGGCTCATGAGGAGGGTGTTAAGCATTTATTGTTTACACTCAAACAACTGATTACACACACTCAGAGACAGAATCCAGACCAATTGGGTAAGTATAAAAAAGGTATACTTAAATGTTATTTCACGAACCAAGCAGAACTTGGGACAGGTAGGTAAAATGTACATTTAATTGTAAAACTTTACAAAGAAATCTAATGGGGAATGGATTTACAACCGTTAGAGATATGGATATACTTTAAAACAGTAGTTTAAATTATATAGAAATTACTTTTGCCTTACTTTTAGATTACATTGACTACTCACGGTGATGTGCCTAGATATCACACGAGGATCCTACGAAACAAGGTAAGTAAGACTTTTTCAAGTTTAAGATACCGTTACTTTTCACTCATACAAAACACAGGTCAAAAAAGACATTTGTGAGAAGATAAAACTCATAACATTAGTTCCTATGGGATAAAGAGTGTTAAAGGTTTACAGGTAAGTAAACGACTTACAACTATGAGTTTTGGTGGTTAGAACCATGGTTCCCCAAGGTCCAGTTAGGCACTCAAATTGCACCAGAAGCAGCACTGGCGTGGCTGGGTAAATAGTGCGGGTGCCCAATGTTAGCCAATGGGGCCTTCTGTCAAGGGCTACTTACGAACAGGACACATGGCTGTGGGAGCAAAGCTCCTAGGGTAAGGATCAGCATTGCAGGGGTCAACAAGCAGCACAGGAGCTGCACCACCAGCGGCACGGAGGCGGCCGGATGCAGAGTGCCAAGAAGACATCGGGAGCCCTGTGATTTGCAATGGAGATCTCCAGTTTGGAAAAGATGATGTAGGCTCTGTCACAGAGGCTTCCTGAAGGCAACCACCGGCTGAAGAGTTAAGTTGGGGTCCTGGGGGATGCCTGGACACAGTCGGTTGGGCCGCCCAGGGCTGTATGGCGTTGGGTGCAGAGGTGTCTTTTGGCGTCAGATCTTCTTACCAGCATGGGTCACGCTTAAGGGGACCCTTGAGGTTGAAACTGTAGGCATCAGCTTGAGGGAGGTCAGGGATCACCAGATCACAGGTCAGGATCACTGAGGAGACCTCCTCGTGGGGTTGGGCAACTCTAACTCAGGCCCTGGGCATTGGGTGCAGAGTGGTGCAAAAACGCAGAGCTGCCTAGACCGGATTCTGTGGTTGAGTATTTATTCAGCAAATGCAGAGCTCACAGGTGACAGAGTCTTTAAGATGGGTGCAGGGTAGGTCCCTTGGGCTCTAGGGGCTTTCTGGAAACACCGGGCTTCCGCTGTAGGCAGGTCTGAGTTGGGACAGGTCGGTAAGGCTGGAGACAAAGCAGTTGGTGTCCTCTTCTTCCTGGGTCAGCACGGCTCTTCGGTCATTCATCTTTCTTCCTCAAATCTGAGGAAATTTAGGAGCGTAAAAGGGGTGTGCAGATCGGGACCAAAGGGTCATTTGCATGGGGTGAGTACCCCCCTTATTATGCCACCCTCCAGTGGGAGGGGGCATGAGCATCTCACTAATTGGCTGGGTCCCTTCATCTTCAAGATGGAGGTGACTCAGATGTGTGCTTCACCTCACCAACCCCCACCAGAGGGGTGGGGTTGGAAAAGGTGGGCACACCTCTCAACTTGGTTTTCCTGCTGATTCTCCTGCCCAAAGTGGGGGTCTGAACTGGTGGAAGCCAGTCGCTTGGAGCAGCTAAATGCAGGGACAACTTACAAAGAAGCTTTCCCTTCGTGGACCCAGCCCATCCTGGGGGAGTAGGCATAACACCTCTGCCAAGGATAGCCTTTGTTTCTGGACCCAGAGAGCGGAGGGCCTCTACTCATGGGTCCAGAAACCTGTCTGGTGGTGGCAAATGGTGGGCAGCCATTCAGGGATACAACACCAGGGCTGGTTGTTTTACAGGGAGCATCTCTAAGATGCCTTCTGAGTGCATTTTACATTAAATCCCACACTGGCATCAGTGTGGTTTTAATTTGCTGAGAAGCTTGCTACCAAACTTCCCAGGTTTCAGTAAAACTATTATGGAGCTGTGGAGTTCGTAATGTCCAACTTACAAACCATATACTCTTTATGGCTATACTGTACTTACAGTGTCTAAGAATGGACTTGTACACTGCAGGGGTTCAGTGCTCATGCCGCTGTACACTCACCTGTGGGCTAGTGCACCCTGCTAGGGGGATGACTTACCTAGGCCCCAGGCAGCAGGTTGCAGGCATAGCACATAGGGATGTGTGCCATGTCGACTCTTCGCTTTTCTCTGCACCAAGACACGCAGGCTGCAATGACAGTGTGTGGGGGTTAAGGCACAGAGCCACTAAGGGTGGCATAATAGGTGCTGCAGCCCTTAGAGGCATTCACTGGTCACAGTGCCCTTGGTACCTTTTATAAGGGGCCACCTGTGGCCAGAGGTGTGCCAATTGTGGGTACAAAGGTACAGCTTTAGGAAAGAGCACAGGCCTTGGGAACCTGATTGGCAGGGATCCAGGGCACATCAAGTCAAAACGCATCAGATGTCAGGCAAAAAAGGGGCGGTAACCATGCAAAAAGGGGCACTTTCCAACAATAGTTAATAAACAAAGTGACAAAAATTCAATAAGGGAAACTGAAGATAATATTTCTTGACAATTTAAGTAGCAAACTAGTCAAGAAGAAAAAAAATGCCAATGATAGCCAATGGTTCCCTAGACCAGGACCTAGGCACAATTTGAGGCGGACTGTGATGGAGCATGCACCAAACAGAACAACCAGGTTTGTCCTGCTTAAAGATTTTACCTCCTGGCTTAGTTCATTAAGTCCCAATCTGCCACCTGGGCACATTTCTAAAGCTCCCAGGACCTCAGGGAAGTCACTTAGAGACTCACAGGATGTCAGGCAGTGACCAACAGTAGGGTCCAGTTCAGGTCTAGTCGCCAGTGGTGAGTTGGGCAGTTGCAGGAAACGTCTCTTGTAGCTGGTTTTATCCCTGTAGCTTGAACACGTCAGCCTAATTTCCCTTGTAGTCCACTTTGTTGTCCTCAGTACTAGATGGAGAAGATCTAGTCCTTCAAGTCTTGTCTCAAGTCAAAGACAGCAGGTCCAGTCCTCTACAGTTCTTCCTCAGGTCCGGGCATGTCCTCAAGTAGGTGTCTGGAGAGGCCATAGATGAGCCAATGGATGGAAAGCGTTTTCAAGATGTTGGCAGTCTGCAGCCACACTAAATTTGTGCTTTGGCTGGTGGTGTGTGGTAAGTGTACTATGACAATTATATTGCCCTCCCAAATCCAACACCAAACTCTGGTTTGAAGAAGCTACTGACCCCCAATAAACAAAGAAAACCCGCCAAGCAGGTTTTTGACACTAATGTCAAAAAGGATACTCCAGCCCCCATCCTTCTGCTGCTATCAAAGGAGTCATCCCTGCCCATTCAGGTCGACCTGACAATTGCAGTGATCTTTTGTGTAGCTCCTGGGAGAAATTTCCTACCTCATCCACACCTATTCCAATGCTAAGTACAGGCTGAAAGAAGTTCATTACAAGAATTATTATTATTATTATTATTAGAAGTTCATTAGAAGCGAATTACAGGCTGAGAGAGCAAATGCAAATTAGCCTTCATAAACTTCAGATAGGGAAAAGAAAACTTTCCAAAGGTTACTTTTCTATAATCTTCGTTAAAAATCAGAGTACAGCATTGAACTTGATATATTTTTATAACAATTTAAAACAGAGTTTAATTATTTTTCAAAACAATTATTTTTTACTTAGAAATTCACTTTAAAAAAACAACAAAGTCTAAGTGCTGTTATAGTCCTAAATCAAAACCGAAAATAATGGCAAAATATGGTTAGGGCGACAATCCAGAAGTGGCACTCTAAATAAGGATTACCCCATAATATTGATGCCAATAAAAAATAACACCTAAATGCAAAATGTAATTAAACAACACCTACTCAAAACCAATAAGTGAAACTACAGTTATAGTTGTTTCTGTCATAGTAGTACTTGTGAGGTGATATGTTATCTGTAAAGTTATTTATACTTTTTGTATTTGCATTGGTTTCATTAACGGTGAGAACTGAATTTGGTATGCAACTTATAGTTTAGATGGCTATTGTGCGAGTAATGAATTGTAGTGTAAATGCAACTTGAAAATTTCAGTGTTTTTTGGTTTTAATTTGTAACCAGGACAGTAACTTAATTATGCTATTTTAAGTGAGTACAGTGTGTAGCCATGCTCTAGAACCTACAGAGGATCCAGAACAAGAAGCCAAACGTTAGCTGAATCAGAGAAAGTGGCATCATGTATCATAAGGTCTCAGAAAGATTCACTAGTTCCCAGTGAAAGAAAGATTCACTAGTTTCCAGTGAAAGAAATAATCTATACCTCGCATTAATGTTCTGACCACTTACTCGTTCCACTCTTTAAATAAATCAGTTGAGCAAGCACCCCAAAAGAGCAGCATTTTTTGCCGGTCATAAAACAAAGCTACTCGTTAACTCTTCTCTGCTGACCCCTGCCTATTAAAGACTGAGGCCATAACGGGGCTCAATGTTTACACAATTATTCCTGTTTTTTCCCCCAAAGGCAGAATTATTTTTTGGGAGCCTGTGAAAATGAAGGCGTCTGCCATACTTTGTTATTCTGTGACTGGGCAAGAAGGCATGTAGAACGCCATCTCGGCCAAAATTACTGCAATAATCACGTGGAGGGACTGCACTTATTTTAATTATTAAATGGGAATGCAGGTTAACCTTTCTCTTGGAGAGGGACATCAATTTGTAAAAATGTCACATGACAAAGGTGGACTCTGTATTAAAGGGTCCTAGGATCAAATATGTCAATTTTACTGCCGGACTTAAGGGAACATCATTTTTCAAAGTTTTATAAGTTAAGAAACTGTCCACTTGCAATTTTATGCAAGTCAGTGGTAAGCTGGCAGCACTCCATTGGGCTTCTTGATTGTGAGACAAAGGTTATACATTTATATTCACATTTGTGATTGCTTTCTTTTTGGGGCCATTAACTTTTTTCCTTCCTTCTATGCACTGCCTCCCCATCCTTCTATTCATATCCTCTCTGAAACCAGCACTGCTCTGCCAACGTCACCAGCTAGACTTCTGACAATCTATTCATAAATCGACACCACCCCCTGTGTTCACATTTCGCTAGCATTAAAAACTCACCTGGTGCAATCAAAGCAAATCCTTAGAAAATAGGTTGATAAAACATTTCTCCCATAAGGGGGACATGATGAATGGGAGCTCTTGGCGTGTAAAAAGCTTTTGCTTTTCAAATACAAAGGAGAGGACTAAAAGGGAAAAATAAGCTCCAATTAAAGATTATCTTTACACTCTCCTCTCAGGTTGGCTAAGCAAGCAGCATCTACTACTTTTGGTCAGCTGCACTATCTCAAAGTGCTTCAGTGTGACCACTCTGGCCATGTCCATGGTCGAACAGGAGAATTCACCAATCATCATTAGACCCCAATGGAGGCGGTTCATCCATGCAAAAATTACATACAACTGGTTTTCAGGCTCCAGATACTATATTGGTCAGCCGGGACTTCTCCCAATGAGAGCAGACAAAGCTATACAAAGGGTACACAACTATAAAATATTGATATCATTACAGTTTTTGGACCAACAATGTCGTTTGTTTTTTAATGAGAAGCTTAGTTGCAAAGGACAAATACTCATGTTTAAGAATTGTATTTTTAGTGTCTAAAATGGAGACTATTTTGACAGGCGAAAGCGAAGAGCAACAATGCTTCTTCACCTTCTTCATGTGCTTCGACTTACACGAGGTGTGCGAAGACTTAGAGGACGAATGGTGGTGGCTCCGCGACCGGTCCCACGATATTCCACTCGACTTGGACCTCGAACGGCACGGAGTGGACTGCTGGGCCTCCAAAAGCCTTCGGGTCCGCTCCCGCAAAGACTTTGGGTTCAGGGCCCATCAGTCCGAGCACGACTTTGGGTCGTAGTCGCACTCCAGGCACCAAAGACACATGAGGTGCGGATCGGTAACCAACATCAACTTGTGACAGGAGTCACAAGGCTTGAAACCGGGCAGACGGCTGAACATCCCTCGTGCACCAGGAGTCATAACACTCAAAGACGTCGACAAAAAGGCAAAAAAGGTAGTTGAAAAGCAACGGCAGTCTGATGGACAGTCAAACTCGAAAACTAGGCCCTAAGTTTCCTGCAACCTTACAGCCATGCGGTCTGGCATGCTTCGGCCTAAAACGCGCGTACACCCTCAGCGTGTTTTAGCGGATTTAAAAGCCCACCTACCCCGGCCCAGGTACACCATTTATTCTCCCCTCAATCTTATTTCCCATTTTGCCCAATCTTATTTCCTGTTTCATTACCAAGAACATCTGTTGGGATTTTAATTTGTATCCTGCTTTCCTGAGCTCCACAGGAATAATACTATGCTCCAGCATCTCATTCATGACAACATGACTACTGTACTCAGTGCACATTGGTTGAAGTTACAATCTCTGGCGATCTCCTTGCACTACAACTCTGCCACACAACAGTTCCTATATCCTTGCTCCATTGTCGACTTGAGGCCTGAGCGACAGCTCATCTGAGCCGTCAGGCATGTGAACAGCACAAATGAATAAATGACACCGTTTGTGGTGCCAGTGCTAGCCATAAAGAGGGGAGAGGAAGGCTTTAGCGGCTCCTCTGGTAAGGCAGAGGAGCGTCGCCCCACTGATTTTCAGTAGTGCAGAGAAGAAAAAATAAAATAACACAATGCTATTTATTTTTCCCTGCTGAAACAGGTTTTGGGGAGGGGGCATGGCTGTTGTCACAGCCAGCAGGGGAGGAGGAAATGTGTGCACTTAAGTGGGCCGGCCAAACAGTCATGCGTACTTCACATATTCTCCACGGGTCTGTAATACTCAGCCTGGGATGAGAACATGCACAGGCCGAGCCACGACACTCAGACCATTCACAAGGCTGCTAAAAGCAGCATTGTGATTGGGTTAGGGGAGCCTGTGTGCTTCCAAATCCGGACCGAAAGAAAAGCGGACAGATGACGATGGAGGAGAGTTGGCTGACTTACAAAGAAAGGTAAGTGAGATTTATTTTTTCAACCCCCGCCATCCTCGTTCAGTACCAGAGGAAGACACTATTTGCAGGGAGTAAGAGTAAGAAGAGAAGAGATTGAAAAAGGAGGAATGGACCCAAAGTAAAAAAAATAGTGCCACTGGGGCAAGGCAGCAAACATTCAGCAAAAATTACAAAAGGGAGTCGAGAACGGATGGAGAATTAATCCTGACAATGGCGCATTTCACACACGTGCGCCATTTCCAAGAAACCCTTTAAAGGCCTGCAACGCGAATGAAAACATACTCCCGACATAGCTGATGAGTTTGTAGAATACTAATCAACCTGTTGCTACAGTTTAATTCCATTCTTAGGAGCTTAATGAACAAACTGAAGAGCACAACATTCATTTGCTTAAGAAGCCAGGGGCAAGGTGCAAAGAGAAGCATTTTAAATAATTCATAAGACTTTACAAGCTGGTAAACATATTAATTCCGTCTGCAGACAAGGTTTAATTTTCCCTCCTGCGAGTATTTTTTAATAAGAATTTCACGTGCATCAATCAATTATATAAAGAACAATGTGTTGGCGACATAGGCAGGAGGCTTATAAAGGTGCGAGTACAAGCAGAGGAGGGGGCGGGGGGTGAAGGCCGTAGGTATAAGGTAGAAAGTGCACAGTCATTTAACTGAACCCTACAGCCTTCCTTGGGGCAGGGCCGGGTCCATAGCAAGGCAACAGGGAACAATCGCCTAGAATGCCATCAACAGTGGGGGGAAGGAGGGGGGGGGCGAGGGTGGAGACACGCCAGATTGCCTTTGGAAGCATCAACATTAGCCCAAGTAGCAGAAGGCAGACCAACTGACACCAAAGCAGAGAAATAGCGTGGGTTGCAGCTGCCCGGGGCAAGGCAAGTGCCCTTCACTTTTTTGCACCCCTTTTCAAACATTTGCGCCCTAAGAATGCCCAAAATAATTCTGCACCCGGGGCAGCCGCCCCCTACCCTCCACCACTGCCAACTAGGGTTGCAATAGCCCTTGCACCGTCGCTGCCTTGAGGTACCCACCTCGAAGTTGTTTTTCTTAATGTATACAGAGCCAGACGCAAGTGAATCACCTTCATGGATCGAGCAATAAAGTTTCTCATATCAAAAAGTCCATACTGCATAGAGGCGACGATAAACGCAGGACCATATCTTAAAAGAATTAACAGTTATTAGATGCATTAAGCACTATAGAACCCGGAATACAGAGGTCGCATAGCATGCCAAGATCTAACAAAGCAGATTTTGATGAGCTACTGACCATGCTGCGAAAAGTCTGTAGTATAACAGCTTGTAACACTAGCTTCTCTGCAGCCACCTCCAAAATGCTCTTTCGGTCCACGGAAAAAAAAAACACGTCCATCAACCCAACCATTAGGGTGCCAGCTTGTACCTGATCCTGTCTTTGAAGAAAAGTAAGGGTAACATTACAGTGGAAGTTAGGAACCTCGAAGTCATCGGAGATTAATCTGACCGTGTGCTGAGGACAGGTCTATCGGACACCGACATCGTCTACGTTGTCAAACATCTCTGATATTCAGTAGAGGAAGCCAGTTCCCTTAATTCTGCTATTCAAGTTTCTTGGCAACCACAACCACAGAGGCCTACCACTTTGAGACTTCAAATATGCCAAATGGTGCCATTGTCTAGAAATACTTCCAGTTCATTTATCAGACTGAGAACTAGTTACACCACCACCAGAACTGCACCTTTCTTCAGAAAGAGCACCTTGTGGAATTAACCTTGCATATCTTCCTCCATGGATATATATACCTACACCTAAGGCAAAGGTACACACTGGTTTCTAACTTAATCAGGCCCTTATAGACCTTCTCGTACTCTGCTCTTAAAAAGGCCTCCTCATCCGAGCCATCGCTACAAATTCAATAGGCCTGGTCTTACATGCCCCAAAGCAAACATCTGGCACTTTTGCGCCACAATTGCGTTACCCAAACTGAAACCTCTCGTCCTGTACAAGTATGTAAAAGAAATCGGAGCACATCTACCACACAGCGACATCTTTCAACTAGGAACCTCCAAACGTGTCATTCTATTTGAACTTTCTTACATGACTCTTCTAGCCTATGCCACGCCATCCTAACAATAATATGTTAAATGACCTCTCGGACCACGCTATGGCCCATGGTGGTATGATTATCACACCCACACCTATAAAAGTGGTGCAATAACTAGGTACAAGGTGCTGCATCACAGCACCCAAACCTTGTGTGCACCACTTTAACATGACAGTTTTACTATTGTCAAAGAATGAGCTTTGCAATCCCAAAGTAAACAGAATATATGTTTGTAACATATCCAACTGCCTTTTCATTTGTTTAATTATGGAGTATTCATTTCATTTCATTTCAATCTTTATTCGGTTTAAAAAACCTTGTAAGATACAAACATTCAATCATAATACATCATAATATAATATAATACATAATGATACAGAAGCAGTGGGTAAAAATATCAACACATTTCCTTTGCATAGAATACCTAAAATTCAATTCATTTTTCAAGTCATCCACTTAAAATTGACTAGATCATGATTGGCCCCTCCAGTATACAGAACACTGAGTATACAAATTTGATAAAAAAATTAATTAAACATCTGTTTTTTTGTTAAAAAGAAGAATACACATCAGGACAGTGAAGCAAACAGCATTTAGCAGCTGACAATGACTCAGAAACATGGTGAAGTAGCCTATTTCATTAGGTTTTTAGGTTTTTCATCCTCCTAATCAAGGCTACACATAAGAGAAAACGACTTAGGCTGAACACAATCGGTTGTGCAGTGTCTCCCTTAAAAATTCTAAATCCAACCTTAATTTGTCTGAAGCCTAGCCTTTTACAGATTGGTTTGAGCCATTTTTTCCTGGCTCTAAGGTATGCTGGGCATATGAATAAAACATGGGACTCATCCTCTATCAGCCTCATCTCGCATAGCTCACATATATTAGAGCCGGCGGCCCCGGCCAACCCCTTATTACAGTTCCAGCTGGTTGTCCTTTCTTTTAATTGTAAAATACCATACCGGAACTTTAAGTATAGGCTTTTGGCCAGTGGAGGGTAAATTTCATCCATAAGGGGCTCTAATTGTATAGTCATTTTAATTTCGAAAAATTTCGAAGTTAGAGTCCCTGTTCTGGGGTTTGATAGCACTGAGTCTCTAATGTAATCCCAGTACCTTTGCTTCAAGATCTTTTTTGAACTATTTGTGAGGGAATCAGGATCAAACCAAAAGTCACTTAACCCTAGTTTTTCAAATCATTTTTTGACGTACTCTAACCATGGCAAATGCGTTATATTCCTTATGGCCAATATCTCTTTCAATGCTTCTCTATAATCAGTCAGCTCCTCAACGGACCATAGACGGATCCAATAAAGGAGCGGACGAAGAGAAGCGTAGTCATCTGTACGTCGAAAGTTAAGATCCCATAATACGGGTGTCAGTGGTGTTGACCCAGGTATCCCTAAAAGTTGCCTAATGAAGGAATTTTCCCTCACTCAAAAAGTATCCTTTGAGGCATAGGCCCAAAGGTCCGCGCCATAAAGTGAAGAAGATTGTACTTTGTATTTGAATAATTCAATGGCTGGTGAGACTGCTTTAAAATGGCTATTCTTATGCCTCTTTAAAATCGGACACTGATTTTGGGTCAGCCTTAGTTTTGAGTTCTCCAATTGTGTCTTCCATGTAACGTGGCTGTCTAAAATAATGCCCAGGTATTTAAAATTGGGGACTTCTTCAATGGGTTCATTATTTATCTTAAAAACCTTATTAAAACCTTTATGAGGGTTGATTGTCATAACTTTTGTTTTTGAGGAATTAATTTCTAATTCCTTGTCGTGACAATACAAACTAAAAGTGTTTAAAAGGTTTTGGAGCCCCCTAGGTGTCTGAGAAATTAAAATCGTGTCGTCTGCAAACAACAATGCCGGAACGGCTTGCCCGCTCAATTTGGGAGAGTCATGCTCGCAGCCCAAAAGAGTATCGGGAATGTCATTGACGTACAAGGAGAATAAGGTAGGTGCCATTACACACCCCTGCCTTACCCCTTTTGCTATTTTTATTTTCTCACTGACTTCTCCATTTGGTCCCCATCTAACTCGTGCATAATTATTCTCATGGAGTCTAATTAAAATTTGAAGGATATTCACAGGGACGCCCATCTTACTTAGTGACTTCCATAGGGCTGCCCTTGGAACCATGTCAAAAGCTGCCTTCAAATCAACAAAAGCCACGTATATGTGGGAACTTCTTATAATCGTATATTTCCAGACTAAACATAAAAATCTAAAAACCTGGTCTACAGTGCTTATCTTTGATCTAAAGCCTGCCTGGTATTTTGTATAAATAGAATGTTCTTCAATCCAAGAGGAGAGCCGACCAAGAACTTGTCGGGCAAACATTTTTTGCAACACGTCAATTAGGCTGATAGGCCGATAGTGCGAAGGATTAGACCTGTCACCCTTTTTGAACAGTGTTACAATCTCCGCCCCCTTCCAGGTTTCTGGAACAGGAGCTCCACAAGCGATTTCATTGGATAATAAATTGATATAAGGAGCCCAAATATAATTTTCGTGTTTCCAAAGATCACCTGGTATTTTATCAGGGCCTGGCGCTTTCCCAGTCTTAACTGCCTTGATTGCTAGAATTGTTTCTGTCAAAGAGAAGACAAGAGGTGTATCATGGACTACGAGAGGAGTCTGTAAACTATCCCAGCTTTCAATCTCACTTGGGCTTTCGCAAGAATATAACGAGGTAAAATGCTCGACCCATGTTTTCTCCTCTAGAAATGTATCTTTGCATTCAGTCGCCCCCCTGGTGCCTCTAGCAATGAGGCTCCAGAAGGAGGTCTGGTCTTTGCACTTACATGCGTCCAGCAGATCTAACCAAACCCTTTCGTCCCACTCTTTTTTGGCCATTAGCAAGGTTCTTTTGTACTGAACTCTCTTAGTTCTCACAATATCCACTGAATCCCCCCTGACTGCTGTGATTAGATCTGCTTTCGCTTTCCGGCATTCCTGGTTATACCAGGTAATCCCGGTTTGTTTCCTCTTTCGGGCGTTATGTGATCTTTTTACCGCCCTGGTCAGGATCTCACCAAGTTGGTTAATTAGATGTTCATGGGATTCTACCAGACGAGGATTTTGGATGACAGTACTGTTTCCTAAGAGGGCAGACATATGCCTCACAAATACATTATAGATTTGGCTAATGATTTTTGTATTGTCTAATACCACTGGCCACTTCAGGGATCTACGGTTATTTGCCACTAGAGGGTCCTGTGGCAAGGATACTGTGCTACTAACGCTTTTATCGAGGGTTTTAAAGATCTGAGTCTGGACAGATAAGATCAGGGGATAATGATCACTTTCTGTACGGTCATCCACCATTAAGTCGATGGTCATGGGCCATAAATTCAAGGAAACCAACAAATAATCTAAATAGCTGTGGTTCACCCCTCTAGTAAATGTTGGTTTGCTGGGGGAGTCTGATGGCAACCGCCCATTGCAGGCACGTAGGCCTGATTCTAGAGTCAGATTCAATAGTTGTAAGGCACTCGCTGTACAGGGTGCTTTATAATTTGTGTCAACTAAAGGGATATTGTTGGCACTGTCCTCGTCCTTATAGATGTCTTCTAGACCTATGATAGGCTCAAAACCTCTGTTGAAGTCACCACCTATAATCATTTTTGCGTTTTGATCAAACCCTGCCACAATATTACTCAGGTGGGTTACAACTGGCGATTCTCTGCATGATCGATGTGGTCTACTATAGATATTGATCACGTATATGCTACAACCCGTAATGTTTTTTAACTCAAGTAATAACAGGTCGGGATTATTTGTATCAATTTGCTTGAAGGACAGGCCTCTTGTAATTTTTACCCAGATTGTTAGGCCCCCAGAAGGTCTTCCCCCCATTTATATTTACTGCGGGGATGAAAAAGGATCTATAACCAACCTTAAAATAGTTCTCAAGCCCCCAAGTTTCCTGGAACATAATTAAATCCCCACTAGCCAGATAATCATGCCAGGCCGGATCTGAAAGGTTTTTTTTCAGACCTGCAATGTTCCAACAGATAATTTTTGTTAATTCCAAAACCCCTAGTTCCTCTGTTACCTGCTGTGGAGTCATTGATCCAATTACATCTAGATGTGGTGTTCGTGCCATTGTGTCTACAGGATGCAATAACTGTTGAGGATTTTCGACAAGTACAATCTGTTTTGGTGCAATTTCAGAAAGCAAACCAGAATATGTATGATTTGCGCCACATGACATTGTCGAAACCCCTCCATCAAGTCAATCACAATCGGCTAAACCAGCTAAGGCTTCAAATCTGTTTGAGGTGCTGACTCCCCAATTATAAGATGGGGCCCCAAAACCCCAACCATTTACAGGTACATTCCATCTAGGTGCAGGTGTGATAGGAAACGGTGGATTCAGGTGGGTACCCGGCCATCCTCCATTATAGTTGCCATTACCTATGGGTGCCGGGGTGTTAGGGTACAATAGATTCTGCTGCATACCTGGCCATCCTCCGTTATAACCAACACTACCTGAAATTCCACTGTTATTTGGTGGTATACCGAGCCCTCGTCTACCCATTAAATTCAAGTTTTGTCCTGGAGTAATGTGACGAGGGGTGTTGTGTTGGTTGACTTGCGGTTTAATCAAAATGAGACTAGCTCAAATTACTTTGTTTTACAAAAGTTATTTAGGGGAGGGGGAAGACTCTGGTGTGTTTTGTCACGGAGTGGGAACACCTTGCAGGTGTGTTCATAAAGCCCTCACCCACCAACCTAGTTGGTGGCATGCTTCATCATCGGGCCCACCCAGTAGCACCTAGCGTGCCCCGGGTGTGCTTCAACGCCTGACTACAGCGGAGCTGGTATATTGCTGAGTGTGCAGTGATGAAGGATAAGAGAGTGATGTTAAAACGGCTAGACGGTGGTCCCAGTACCCGAGGGTGAATTAGACTTTAATACCTGGGCCTCCGTCAGCGGTTAAAAATAAGGCAAGGGGATGTGAGAGGCGAGTTACGACCAGTCACATCCAATGGGTCAACATGTTTCAGCCAGTGCCTTATGACTAGACTGGCTTTCTTCAGGACCTAAATAAAAAGGTGAGTGTAGGTAAACTAGTGGGAGTGTAGTTGAGACTATGTGTCTACACGCCCTAAAGTGTATCTATGTGTGAGAGGGGGATTCCCTTCTCAAGACCACCTGTACACATAACATTAATAGACAAAAGACAAAACACACATAGGGAAAAAGAGAGGGTCATTGGGATGTACAGAGTAGCGCACATCTGATTGCCGTCACTATAGCGAGTGCTGGTGGGCTATAGGCGGCTAGGGTGTGATGGTATTGGTGGTACCATCACAGTGAGAATCGCACTGGTAACTCGAAGGTGAAGTGATTAAAAGACGGAGAAAAACATGGTGCATTAGTGAAATGCGGCGCAAGATTGGACTCTTACGCTAGTTTTTGCTCAGTCAGACCTCAAGGTTGGGAGGTGGCAAGGGCTTGACCCTGAGGGGACAAACATTTACCATACTGATTAGGGAGACCTGTTAGGAAGAAAATAGCGCTTACCAGGAGTCGTGGTGGTTGTTTCTCATACTCACAGCATTTCTGGGCAGAGCCTGCTCTGGACCTGTAGTGCCTCCTTCGCATACCGGTGAAGAATGAGCGTTTTCCCTGCTCTTAAGTAGTCTGGGTAATTGGATAATTGAATGCACCTGTGGTTGGGGAGGCAATGGTGGAAAGACTCCGATGTCCGAGTCATGGTGCCTGGACATATGAGGTGCGCGCGCGCTGCAAAGTTCAATCGCGCTGGGAAGCATTGATTTGGGCGTGTCCCCGCTCGGGAGCCTCCTGGGAGCTAGCGTGTGTAGTTGCGCGCATGCGCGTGTAGTCCCGGGGCGAGGCATTGTTGTGAGCCTGTCTCCTTCGTGGTAATGCCTGGAGGGTAGCGCATGCAGTGCGCGCATGCGCGTGGAGACCGGAATGGTCTGCGCATGTGCGTGACGGGAATGCTGTTGGCCGCACATGCGCGGTGCAGATTACTGCGAGTGTGTGCGTTTTCCAGTCCAGAGTTAGGACATGGGGCATAATTAGTGTCTGGGTTGATCCTATGAGATCAGAGGGGGGGACAATCCTTAATACCAACATGGGCAAGCGGCTAGGGGTAGTCCTGGAACAGACCCAGGAACGTTAATTCATGATAAAATGTATAGGTGCTGTTACACAAGGGGCATGGTCCCGGAAAAAGTCCCAGGAACATTAATTCATGATTGGATGCTGTTGCACAAGAGGCATGGTGGTCCACTAGTGGTGGGTCAGTGAGTTCCACGGAATGGCATCATTCAGACCCTGGGTGGCTGTGGAAAGGCGATATATCCAACGTTGTTCCGCATGTAGTAATTTGCGGTCATTGTCCATTGAGTCTTCAGGGATTTGTTCTATGACCGTCCAGGTGAGGTCATTAGGTGAGTGGCCTTGAGAGATGAAGTGATTGGTCATTTTGCTTATGTTTTTCTTACATCGTATAGTGCTGCGATGTTCAGTTATTCTGGTTTTTATTTTCCGAGTGGTCATCCCAATGTACCGGAGCCCACATCTACATGTGATTAGGTAAACAAGATTGCGGGAATTGCAGTTGGTGTGACTGCGTTGGGTCCACACCCTGTTCGGTTCCAGGTCCAGAGTTTTGGTATGAGTGGTGAGGTGGCACATGCGCAGACCATTCCGGTCTCCACGCGCATGCGCGCACTGCATGCGCTACCCTCCAGGCATTACCACGAAGGAGACAGGCTCACAACAATGCCTCGCCCCGGGACTACACGCGCATGCGCGCAACTACACACGCTAGCTCCCAGGAGGCTCCCGAGCGGGGACACGCCCAAATCAATGCTTCCCAGCGCGATTGAACTTTGCAGCGCGCGCGCACCTCATATGTCCAGGCACCATGACTCGGACATCGGAGTCTTTCCACCATTGCCTCCCCAACCACAGGTGCATTCAATTATCCAATTACCCAGACTACTTAAGAGCAGGGAAAACGCTCATTCTTCACCGGTATGCGAAGGAGGCACTACAGGTCCAGAGCAGGCTCTGCCCAGAAATGCTGTGAGTATGAGAAACAACCACCACGACTCCTGGTAAGCGCTATTTTCTTCCTAACAGGTCTCCCTAATCAGTATGGTAAATGTTTGTCCCCTCAGGGTCAAGCCCTTGCCACCTCCCAACCTTGAGGTCTGACTGAGCAAAAACTAGCGTAAGAGTCCAATCTTGCGCCGCATTTCACTAATGCACCATGTTTTTCTCCGTCTTTTAATCACTTCACCTTCGAGTTACCAGTGCGATTCTCACTGTGATGGTACCACCAATACCATCACACCCTAGCCGCCTATAGCCCACCAGCACTCGCTATAGTGACGGCAATCAGATGTGCGCTACTCTGTACATCCCAATGACCCTCTCTTTTTCCCTATGTGTGTTTTGTCTTTTGTCTATTAATGTTATGTGTACAGGTGGTCTTGAGAAGGGAATCCCCCTCTCACACATAGATACACTTTAGGGCGTGTAGACACATAGTCTCAACTACACTCCCACTAGTTTACCTACACTCACCTTTTTATTTAGGTCCTGAAGAAAGCCAGTCTAGTCATAAGGCACTGGCTGAAACATGTTGACCCATTGGATGTGACTGGTCGTAACTCGCCTCTCACATCCCCTTGCCTTATTTTTAACCGCTGACGGAGGCCCAGGTATTAAAGTCTAATTCACCCTCGGGTACTGGGACCACCGTCTAGCCGTTTTAACATCACTCTCTTATCCTTCATCACTGCACACTCAGCAATATACCAGCTCCGCTGTAGTCAGGCGTTGAAGCACACCCGGGGCACGCTAGGTGCTACTGGGTGGGCCCGATGATGAAGCATGCCACCAACTAGGTTGGTGGGTGAGGGCTTTATGAACACACCTGCAAGGTGTTCCCACTCCGTGACAAAACACACCAGAGTCTTCCCCCTCCCCTAAATAACTTTTGTAAAACAAAGTAATTTGAGCTAGTCTCATTTTGATTAAACCGCATATAAACCTGGGGACATGGACTAGCTTTCTGGTCCTACCTCTCTCTCTTGATTACGCATCGTGTTGGTTGACTTGCCATGGGCCAGCCCTATTTTTGGAAACATGGTTCATGTCACACATTGTAGGTCCCCCACCCCATCCATTATCTCTCGCTAACCAAGCTGGTTTCGGGGGCTTATAATTATAGGCTTTTTGCAAATCATTATAAAAAAATTCCAATGTAAGGGGGATTATGGAACTACTTCTTCTTTGTGGTGGAAGTATGTTGGATAGAATATCAGGGAGAGCAGCTGGAGTAGCAAAATGTAGTATCACACAGTCGCCCTTCCACTTTTTTTGCTTATTTCCTATCCATCCGACCCTCCTTACCATTTTAATTTCATCAGCCAGACGTTGTTCTCCCCCCTGTGCTATCCGCATGTTATTTGACAGCCAGTATAATGCCTTGCTTGTTAGTGACGAGGCTGACTCAGTTTGACCCGGTGGTAGGATTGGTGTATTAGCTAGCACTAACACTAGTGGTGATGCTTCAACTACAAATTGTGTGGAATTATCTTCTAGAGTAGGGGGCACTATGGCATGTGATGGATCAATTAATTGAACAATTGGAGCTTCTAATGGCAGGTCATTAATAATATGGCCAGTTTGTGGGCATTCTGGAAGAGTTGGCCCTGGTGGGGTAATGTCTGATGTTGACCCAGATTCATTGTCTTCCTTTGGGCAATCGTGGCCCTTACTGACATTACTTAAAACATTTCCTATGGCATCTGCTAATACATTTTGGGTACCTCCCAATTTCTTTATCTCTGCAGAGAGTTTATCAATCTTGCTAATAAGTGGCTTGATAATTGTCTGAATTTTTATTTCTAACAGCTCCGCTATTCTTGACATTAGGTCCTCGTCCAATATTTCCCTCAGATTGTTCTCCTCATTGTTCTTGCAGGTACTTTTTGATTTTTGCGGTGATATAACCTTGCTTTTTCCTGAACGTGGCCCCCCACGTTTACTTTGTAATCTGCGGCAGGCTCTAACTGCCCTTGAAGACCGCTTTTCAGGTGCCTCATCTTCCACTTCTTCTTTATCATCATTATCTACAACCTCAATGACAACCTGTGCATCTAAGTCGTTATCCGCATGTTGCTCAATGTCCGCCACATTCGCTGTACTGGTGTCAATATTAACATTTACTGAGGGAGCTGTTTCATGGACATCGTTGTTGGAGTCTAATAGCAAAGACTCGTTTGATTGTGAGGAAGTGGGTGGGCTCAAGGAATGGAGAATAGGTGACTGAGACAGACCCAATGATTGTCTGCGCTTACTGTTTATATTATTAACCACTTGGACAAGATAGTTTTCCATGGTGTTCTTTGGTGTTTCAGATACCATATGTTGATTTCTTTTAGGCATAATTATACAAGATGTGTGATAGTCTTACACCCACAACTCAATAAAATAACAAGGTATTGTTCTCAAGAATTAAAACAGAAGTCTTACTTCAATGCCTTGTGCAGATCTCCAACGGACTTGTTTCCTGGTTCGTAGAAGTGTTTTATCTGCTATCCGCTTTACAGCAATGACCCCTTCCTTATCCGAGCTCCTGGGCGAATCGGTATCAGCTATACGGCCGGTTTGCCGACCCCCGTCTGGATAGCTAGGATTTAGGAGGCGGTCAACCAAGAGCTTTTACACCCCCACTATCTATGAACTAATAGGAACTACTCCGTGGTGCACAAAGGTGGATTTTAGAGAGATGGCCTAGCCTGGCCTCCTCCAGCCGATGAGGGCCGTAGAGGGCCCGCCCTTTGCCCGGGCTTTGCCCCGGGCGTCCCGCGACGCGGGTCTTTCCCCTGCTTTAATGGTCCTTCGCGCTCTCAAAGCGCGTCACGCAGCGCGCGCCGCGAGGCCTGCCGGGTCTTGTAGTTCCCGGAGCGGCGGCGCGGGTCTCGGTGGCAGGATGACTCTTGGCGGTAGTGGCTTCTCTATCTGCTGTGCGGCGTGGCGGCGTGGCAGGTAAGTCACAAGCGGCCCATATCGTTGCTTCTCAGGGATTATACCTCACCTCACTCGGCACCTGCTTGAGATAAATGATGAGGCCCCGCTCTCTCCGCCGTTACCAAGCTGGAGTGGAGTATTCTACTTTTACTCTTCTTGTTTGCAAGCATCCCATTTCTTTCACATGAAATAGCACCACAACAAGGATTTAAGCACTTTGTGGGGGTGGAGTGGGTGGTGATGGAGTGACCACGTATTATAAGGCATAAACACCTCGGAGGTACATGACCTTATGAAGGAATTCTGTATTTGGCCTTGCTCCTCTCTAAGGTCACAGAACTCCTCAGTGACTTGCAAAATCCTTATGTGCAACAGGGGATACTTTAGCCCATATATAATGCTAAAATACGAGAGTGCTAGGGCTAAACCTTCAGCAGCCTATGGGGTAGAGCCCCTCGAACATCGATGCCAAGAAGCAATTGCAACAGGGAAATTAGTGATCTCCAGCTCTACATCCTTTTAAGTGCCACTTAGGTTGTTGGCTTGTTAGAGAGAGGCCAGTTTATAGACTGTTCTGAGATAATGGAAGAAAGCTGTCAATTTGCTCCCAGGGTCTCTCAGGCCTGCTGTAGTTCCATCCAACCAGGGTAAAATTATTTCAAACTTTATCAGGCCAGAATTCTCAACTCCAATCTCTGACCCCTACCTCCTCCTCTGTCCTGTTCTATTCATTCCTCCTCAGCTGTCCCCTTCCCTCTCTTGTTCATTCTCCCTACCTCCCGGATGGTCGGACTCTGAAAAGCAGACCGCCACAAGCACTACTGGCAAGAACCTCCACCCACAAGCCTCTCCCACAGACGGTCAATGTTGTCCTCTTAACGGACTTTCAAGGGACACTTCAGTTCTTAGAGCAGGTATGAGGGTCACAAAGAGGGCTAACACAGGAACAAATTAACATCGAATTCCTACAACACACTGAAATAACCAAATGTATAAAACTTGGAAATTATGCATCTGTGGGATGGAGATGAACTTTTTCACAGTCTGAGAACTGGCTTGGCCGTGACCTAGATGTGCTGCACTCATTAAAACATCCCAGTGCTGCAGAACAGAGCGAAAGATTTAGAGCTCGGGAATCTTCGCACGATCCACATGATGGGGTCAGATCAATAGGATCAAAGACTGAGCAGGTCTTCTTTCCGGCTCCGCAACCCTACTGGGAGGAACCTGTTCATCAGCCAGATTATTAATTGTATTTGGCAACATCATGTCCAGATAATGAATCTGCACAGGGTGCAGGGGGCTCAGGGTTCTTTAAGTCGTTCAGTAACAAATGTACTGTTGAAAGAGACTCTGTGCCCTGAGTGCTGAGCAGCAGCTTTCATGGGCCCAGTGTGGGATTTCACTCTGCACAAGCTAGATAAATGATAAGAGAGGTACCAGAGATGGAGGCTGCAGACCGATAAAGTGGTATCCATGGGCCTATCTCGACTGAAGGACAGGGAAGAGTGATCCTCTCTTAAGGAGCAGGTCTTTGGTACTGCTAGTCAAGTTGACCATGCATTTCTCTCTTTAAAAGAATCGATCCACCCATCACTTCCATCTTGAGTTACAGGTCACCTTGGTATAACTTTAGACCATCTGTCTCCCCCTCTATCCTTAAACAGGGAAACATCCATTAGCGATGTACCCTTCTCTCCTCCCAATGTACTCATTTCATTGTCACACGTTTAAAAAAAACAAAAAACGAATTGTATTTAAGTGTAGGCATTTTAACAGATTTTGCCTAATTTGCTTAATCCATTTTGATTTGTATTTTATTATTCTCTGCCAAAAAACTGAAGGTAGTGTAACGATTGAAAATTAGCATGTTGAACATGCAATTTTTACTCATGACGTTCCAATGGGGCATATACTACATATGCCAACTAAAACCTTTAGCATTTCATTCATCTCTGTTATTGCTTAGTAGTTTTCCCAGAGTAGCTTTACGCATTTCCAATCTGTTCCAGACATTTAATTCTAAATAAGTTTCCTTGATCAGCTTTGATAGTGCACCTATGGCGCCAGTAGCTTCCCCGTCGCCTTATCTTCTACGTGGCCTTTCCAATTCATGCTTCACTACATAAAAACTTTAATGAAAGGAAGGGCCCCGGTCCTTCTGAGGAATACTCTAGCGCCTTTCTATACAACATTTATCAACCGCAGGGGCTACCTATTGTGCCAAATAGGAGTCTTGGGTGATTGATACATATAACAGTACGATGATTACCAACTGATAAAATTATCTTTGTTATATAGTACTTAACTGCTATTATTGTGCCATAGTACAGTCAAAGCATTCATAAAAGATCAAATACTAGCCACCTAGTCTTGCAGAATAACAGGTAGTTTTACTTTTATGAACATAGTGAATCATATAGTACTTTTGTGCTCCCATCTGATCACACAGTGCGCACGTGACGAGGCTGTGAAAGTATGTGTATATATAAAAGTTAACAGTCAACAAAAAGTCACAGAATTAACGGCGTGACCAAAGTTGAAATCAATTTCCAAAACGTATTGCATGGTGGGAGGTCTGTTACTCGGACTCTAATCAGCTGTGTTTCAACCTTAGCAATGATTTTGAAAGTCATCATCAGGATGCGTACAGAAAGAGCATGTCTAGTTTGTCAATGAAAGTGAAAGGATTATGAATGAATAGAAGTAACTAGAGGCTTGAAAAGTGAATGTGGTTCTTTGGACTTACTATAAGCCAGAGTGTCCTGGAAGGTGAAGCTAAAAAATACGGAGGAGGAAATAGTTTGTTCATTAATTAGAGATACGTGACTGAAGGGGATCACAGCAAGTCACGCATAAGGCACACTCTGTATTTATTGGATGGAGAACGAAGATGAGTGTTTCGGATTACAGAATTGAGAGTAAAATCACTTTAGTGATGAACTAAGGTTGTAAATCTTCTCCTTACAAAAAATGTACACGGTTCTGTTGTTTGACTGCAAGGACTCTCTGAAAAGTACATTTCCCTTTACTATGATGACAGAGGAAAACTCACTCTGAACAATAAACATCAAAAAATAATTAGTGGTCTCTCTTTATTCTATACAAGAACAACACATACTCCCCAGCCCTCAGCAACTCTCTGTAAACAAATTGCAAAAGTGTATGAATTATCGCTTATCAACTGATCTCAATGCATGTTAATTGAATATCTCAAGGTGGGGTTGCATACCATTAGAATTACAGGCACGCAGCATCGGTATGGTATGCAACATGCCTTTGTTTTTTCCGTGAATAAAAGCAATGCTCCTGTGGCTTCATTCACATAGCAACCATATGCTACAGGCCTGGTACGGTCCTTGGGATCGACACTGCCCTGGGGCAGAGCAAGCATGAATTAGAAGAAAGGCAGGAGTTGGAAAACACTACCATAGAAGGAAACACAGTTACAGATGCAAACACAGCTCTTGCTAAACTCCAAAATACCATATTGAATTACTCTCATTTGAATTGACCAAAAAAATCTGAAAAGTTCAAAAAAGATATTAAGAATTAGGGTATGGAGAAAATCTATCCATATCGACTACTATGCAAAGAAAGACAAATCCACATAAACGACCAATATTGTCAGCCCCGAGGGAGATACAACAACCAGAGGGCAGTGACCTTCTCGGAGTCAGCAGACTCCAGTAATGGAGACCCACTTCGAGGTACACGTTGTGGCCCATCTGACAAAACCCCTTAAAACAACGAGCCAATTGCAGACCAGTGTAAGCGAGGGAAAGGACAATACAGCAAGACTTTCCCCTGGGAATCACCAAACAACCAAATACTACCAATGGGGCCACAGATTCTGTAGACTTGGAAAATATGACTATCCCCATTTTCAAGCTCTCTAAACATTCAGTAACTTAAGCAGAGATCACAACTCATTACAGTTCTCTCCTTCATGATTACTGAAAAATCTTGTCTGTTCACCATTCAGACTGAACTTCCTCAGTTTTTCCAGAAAGATATGCCTCTGTGCATTTTTTAAACAAAGAAACATACAAACAGCTAGGATGCACCCATCTTACACCTTCAATCCCTCTAATTCAATGGTGACACTTGAAGTCTTTACTTTTGTGCATCTGGTTCTCAGAAACATTGCACTCTTGTTAAATGAGTCCGCATTCCCTCATCAGGACATAAACTGAGGAAAAAGGGAAAGCACGTAATGACCTTAACCCCTTCCACACTCATGACGAGCTGGGCTCGTCATGAGGTAGCCTCCTGCTACGCTTATGACGAGCCCAGCTCGTCATGTAACATGTGTTTTTGTTGCATCCAGCACACAGCGGGAAAATGCATAGCATCGATGTGGTTAAACACAATAACCACATTATCATGAAACCCACTGATTCAGGGGGTTATGTCATCATAAAAGAATTTGTTACATATGTGAGAAGTTGGCCTGGCATATGCTGTCCACTTTTCTAGTGGGCACCTTGCACCAGTCCAAACGACCCTCATTGATGGTAGGTTTAAGACAACATTTATAGTAAGCTATCCTAGTGGCAGCTGTGGAGAGCTAAGACTTGAAGGAATGTAAAGCAGCTTGTTTTAACAGTCTATAATCGCATGAATGATCAAATGAAAGGAGAACCACACCAGGTATAAATAAAAATATATGTATTTATTCTAAACACACCCCTCTAGTCTCTTTATGAGGCTAGAGGCAAAAGTACAATACAGGAACTTAATTAGCCCACAGTAAATTAGCACAGTAGATGTTTTGCCCTAGGGGCCTCACAAACCATATACTAAGAAAGTGGTATAAGTACCACTGTGAACATAGAGACAAGGCCTAGGGCCTGTAGAACAGCTGGGGCAACCAGGAACGACCCAAGGTAGGGATGCAGGAGACCCACGGGGGACGCGTGCAGGGTCTAAACACAGCCGCAAATCACCATTGACTTCTATGTAGATAGTTGCGATTAGATTTTTAAGGATTAAGGACACTTAGGAGTGGACTAGGAACAAACCCCTTCAGTACTGGACACTTTGAGAGTCAAGACCCACAGTAGCACCAAAGTACTCGTGTTACCTCACCCAGGGAAGCCGGGTGCATAGGTGTCTTTTCGTGTAGGGTTTCGTCGTCGTTTCCTATGGAGAGCAGCAAAGAAGAGCTGCAGGCGACCAGATGAAAAGTGTCCGGATGGATCCAAGGGTGGATCAAAGATCTGAAGAACCTGAAAGCAGAGGAGACAGAGTCTGGGTCACTAGCCAGTGACCAAGAAGATGCCAGCGGATGTCGGATGATTTCAGGTGATGTAGGTGGAGCTGGATTCTTTAGCCACGAGGACCAGGAGGCGTCGACGACAACCAGGAGCTGGATTCGAGCTGTCCCACGTCGGATGTCGAGTGCTGCAGCGTCGGTATCCGGATTGGATCCAACAAGCCTTGGCAACAGCAACCCACGCAAGATGCAAAGATTGGCTTCGGAGCAGACCAGCAAGGTCTGAGGGACTCACCCTTTGGAGGGGAGTCAGGGCACGTCTGGACCAACCAGGGAAGCCCAAGAAACAAAAGATTCCTTCGTGGGGAACCACCAGTCGACGGACCAGGGATCGCAAAGCGACCTCGAGCAGAAATGCAGGAAGCGGGCCCACAGAACACAAGTAGAGTGTAGGCCCACAAGCTTCAGTGCAAAAGGTGCTCAGGGCTTGGACTACAAGTAGCCCAATGCACAACTTCGGGAAAGCTCGGGGAGTCTATGCACTAGCAAATGTGCTGGATGTCCAAGAGTTCCGGTCCCACATCTCTCGTGATGGCTTTGCTGGGGACTCGTGTCGGCCTCGGAGATGTCTGAAAGTCTGTGTCCTGTGTCGCAGATTTTACAGGATCCGGCGGGAGCCTCGAAAATGCAGATCGGCAAGATGCTTCCTTGGAGCCTGTTTGAACAGGGAGTCACTCCTTGACCCCAAGGGAGGTTTTTAAGTCTTCTTGTCGAAATAGAATGTCGAAGGTCCAAGATATATGTTGCAGAGTTTCGTCAAAGGTAATTTAAAGTCCTAGGGACTGGGTTCCTATACTTCTACTAAGTTTAGAGGATGGACTAACTCTAAGGTCCTACCTACGTGAGGACCTGGGGAGGGGTGGTTACACCCCTTCCCCTTTGTCCAGTTTCGCGCCAGAGCTGGGGCTGAGTGCCCCAGCAACCGGTTTGAACTGGGAAATGCACAGGGACACATTGTGTGCCCCAGGCACTGTCTGTAAAGCATTCACTGAATGCACCCACCCTGCCCCAATACACTAAAGCCTGTCTGGGGAGGTGGTTACAACTCCCTGGGCAGGAAACCTATTATCCAGGCCTTCCCTGCCGGAGTTTCGTCCAGCAGCAGGAGGTCAGACTCGTGTCTGTGGCAGCAGCATCCATTTTGTGATGCTGGGGCTCTGTTGAACTGTTACCGGTTAGACCAGTGTGTACATGTCTTCTCCCTCTAGAAGGGTGGAATGCCACCCCCGCCGCCAAAACTGGCGGGGGGGGGGGGTAGTATTCCAAAGTGTTTGACACAAAACACAACATGTTTTAATGCAGCCATTCTAAAGTTGGCATTAACCGCGAGGTTATAATGCACTTAAGAGTATATGGTATGGCTGTATCACAGAACCGCTATAAGGAAGGGATCCCGAAAGCTGCAGAGGGGCTCAGCTCATGCTTGGGCACCCTCTCACACAAAACCAAGCACTCTGCCTTCAGAATTGTCAAGGCCTGCCATAGGAGTGACTTATAGGTTTCTAGGTGTCTGTATATATAGGTATACTCTATCTAAGTAAGGGGTACAAGTACCACCTTACCCAGGCTGCAGTAGCAGACCTGTGGTGCCATTTTGAAAGGCTTCCCAGGGGTGGCATAATACATACTTCAGCCCCTGGTAGGCCTCTGGGGTACCTACGCCCTTGGTACCTAGGGTACCATATACTAGGGACTCACAAGGGTAACCCAGTAGCCAATCTGGAGTGTACCTAATGTACATGCAATCAGTTTAGAGAGGAAGCAGCTAGGCTGGGGTCCTGGTTAGCAGGTCCCCAGCCAGACTAAAGTCGATAAATCAGTGAAACACAGCAAAAAGTGGGGGTAACCATAGTAAGCAGATCCTACTCTCCTACAACATATAATCAAGACATACACCATCAAAATTTGCATTCCTTATGCCACTGTGAATCACAACCTTCTTCAAGACAGCCAGCAGACAATGCCCTCACAGTGAAGCCAAAGAAGGCTGGTCAATAAGCAAGAATTAATTTAAGTTCTAGAATACCAAAAATCCCAGTCCCCTATACAGTTCTAAAAGTCCACAAGAATGGTACTAACCCAGTTGGAAAACCTTTACACTCATGCTGTAGGTCAATACCAAAACCCATTGGTAGATGCGTGGATTATTTCATTCATGATTTTGTACCACTGGCACAAACCTATGTGTAAGACAACTACAACTTGAATAACATTATTGAAGATCTCCCTATTGACCTCTCGAAAGAGATCCTGGTAACTATTGTCATCAAGGCCCTCTATACGAACACACTGCAAGAACATGGTGTAGAGGTTACTGAATAACTCTTAAATTCTAGGTCTGACCTTGTCAAAGTGCCCACATCATTCATGATCTATCTACTTCTCACACTGCTCTTACTTTAATCATCATATTGTTTGAGGACATTTATTATTTACTGTGCAACAGCACTTCTATGGAAGCAGTTTTTTTGCCCCAAATTCTGCCAGCCTTTTTTGTTGACGTGTTGGATACACAAATTGTCTTGCATGAAGAAAAACCATAGAGGGCTCAGATCCATTTTTGGAAAAGAAACAAACATTGACTACATCCTCATAATTTGGTCATGTACTATTGAGAGCACATCATACTTTGACAGATGGTTAAATAATATTCGACCTGATCTTCCATACACCTATAGCAGCAGTACTGACTAAATTTACTACTTTGGCCTCTCCATCAATCATCGAACAATATTCTATACACAATCCTCTATAGAAAGCCCTGACGTTAGTATTAAACACATCAACGAAAAGCTTTAAGAGATAGTCTCGAATATGGATAAGTAGGACTGGAACAGGCTCTCCTTTTTAGGTCTCTCTAAAGTCTAGCAAAAGGGATTCACTACGACCTATAGCACTGACACTGGTTGTGCTTTGAGATCTGGATCTATGTTCTCCCAACAGGTGTGCAACCAAAAGGGGATCTTAAATTGTTGGGTGACTGAGCTATTTTAGTGCATTTTTTTGTAGGATGAGCACTGGCCATTGAGGCCTCTGCAGTCATTGTTGAACCTAGAATTCTCTGCAGGGCCATCCCCACACTTTTTGCCTTCACCTTCCTGTTTTCTTAACTCCATTTTGTTGGCTTTAGGACTCCGTGAAATTTTTCACTGCTAATCAGCGCTAAAGTACTTATGCTCACTCCCTAAAACATGGTAACATTGGCTTACACCCAATTGGCATATTTAATTTACTTATAAGCCTCTAATAAAGTGGCACTACATGTACACATGGGTACGTAAATTAAATGCACTAGTGGGCTTGCGGCACTAACTGTGCCCCACCACCACTTAAGTAGCCTGTCAAACATATCTCAAGCCTGCCATTGCAGCCTGTTTGTGCAGTTATAAACTGCCACTTCCACCTCGTAAAATAAATCCTTTGCTAGGCATAAACCATTTTTAATAAATGTAAGTCACCCATTGGGTAGGCCTTAAATAGTCCATAGGGCAGGGAGCAGTGTATTTAAACATTTAGACATGTAATTTTAACTTTTACATGTCCTGGCAGTGAAAAACGCCAGAAGTGAGAAACTCCTAAATTTGTTTTTCACTACTGTGATGCCTACCTCTCCCATAGGATAACTTTGGGTTACCTTATTACATTTAATAAGTGATAACTTTTAGTTAGAACCAAGTATGAATGTCAAATTTGGTATCTAAAATATTGTAATTTTAAACAATCGTTAATGATAAAATCAAATTTTAAAATCACAATTCTGAAAATTTCACTTTTAGAAAGTTAGCATGTTCTCGTCCCAACCATTCGGTGCATTCAGTCTGTATCCTGGGTCACAGGACTAGGTGTAGCTGAAAGTTGGGTTTATTAGGGGTTGAAGCTGTCAACTGCCACACTTGCACATCACAAAGGCTCTGCCTCAGTGCACACTCAAGGGATTTCACACTAGTCACGTGTGCCCCCAGCTAAAATGGGGCCAGAGCAAGGAGGCAGGAAACTCCAAACACCTTTGGGGGTGGAAACCTCCGGAGCCTTCTCTTACTTCAGATCACTCCTGGAACTGTTCACTCTGAAAGACCAAAGCACTGCACAATTGTGAAGTTTGCTCTGCTGACTTGCTTACCCTTTTGTCAACTCTGGCACAACACAGCTTATCCTCGATGAATCGGCTTCTTCAACGCCAACACAGTCCGAAACCGGCCCGGCATGACGCATCTTGTCCCGTGCGATGATGCAGTACAGGGCTCTACATGCACCACTGGCTTCCTCTACAACAACACAGGAATTTACATCGCAGCTCCTCATTGACAGCCATTGACTCCACTGCTTCACTGTGCATCTTGATGCCAGACTGTCCATTGCAAAAAACAACAAGTGATGGACTGAATGTGGATCAATGTCACACACTCCCCCAGTCAAAAGATCTGGGCCAAAATCCATCGTTTTTTTGCACTCCACACCACCCTGGGTCAGATAATGGCTTTATGCAAATCAGCTCTGACCCTGTTGCCCCATGGGAACAGTCCAGTCCGAACTACAACAGCCATATCTTTCCCAGACCGGAATCAAGCATCCGAGGACCGGACCGGTTTCGAGGTAACACCTCTCTTCAGCCCGGCTAGCTTGACTCCAAGTGGTGTGGAGTGCCTGGGACCCACGTCTGGGCATCCCCAGCGCGCTTAGGGCGGCAATTGCAAAAAACAACAAGTGATGGACTGAATGTGGATCAATATCACACACTCCCCCAGTCAAAAGATCTGGCCCAAAATCCATCGTTTTTTTGCACTCCACACCACCCTGGGTCAGATAATGGCTTTATGCAAATCAGCTCTGACCCTGTTGCCCCATGGGAACAGTCCAGTCCGAACTACAACAGCCATATCTTTCCCAGACCGGAATCAAGCATCCGAGGACCGGACCGGTTTCGAGGTAACACCTCTCTTCAGCCCGGCTAGCTTGACTCCAAGTGGTGTGGAGTGCGTGGGACCCACGTCTGGGCATCCCCAGCGCACTTAGGGCGGCAATTGCAAAAAACAACAAGTGATGGACTGAATGTGGATCAATGTCACACACTCCCCCAGTCAAAAGATCTGGGCCAAAATCCATCGTTTTTTTGCACTCCACACCACCCTGGGTCAGATAATGGCTTTATGCAAATCAGCTCTGACCCTGTTGCCCCATGGGAACAGTCCAGTCCGAACTACAACAGCCATATCTTTCCCAGACCGGAATCAAGCATCCGAGGACCGGACCGGTTTCGAGGTAACACCTCTCTTCAGCCCGGCTAGCTTGACTCCAAGTGGTGTGGAGTGCCTGGGACCCACGTCTGGGCATCCCCAGCGCACTTAGGGCGGCAATTGCAAAAAACAACAAGTGATGGACTGAATGTGGATCAATGTCACACACTCCCCCAGTCAAAAGATCTGGGCCAAAATCCATCGTTTTTTTGCACTCCACACCACCCTGGGTCAGATAATGGCTTTATGCAAATCAGCTCTGACCCTGTTGCCCCATGGGAACAGTCCAGTCCGAACTACAACAGCCATATCTTTCCCAGACCGGAATCAAGCATCCGAGGACCGGACCGGTTTCGAGGTAACACCTCTCTTCAGCCCGGCTAACTTGACTCCAAGTGGTGTGGAGTGCCTGGGACCCACGTCTGGGCATCCCCAGCGCACTTAGGGCGGCAATTGCAAAAAACAACAAGTGATGGACTGAATGTGGATCAATGTCACACACTCCCCCAGTCAAAAGATCTGGGCCAAAATCCATCGTTTTTTTGCACTCCACACCACCCTGGGTCAGATAATGGCTTTATGCAAATCAGCTCTGACCCTGTTGCCCCATGGGAACAGTCCAGTCCGAACTACAACAGCCATATCTTTCCCAGACCGGAATCAAGCATCCGAGGACCGGACCGGTTTCGAGGTAACACCTCTCTTCAGCCCGGCTAGCTTGACTCCAAGTGGTGTGGAGTGCCTGGGACCCACGTCTGGGCATCCCCAGCGCAAAGACTGTCCATTGCAGCACCTTATTGACAGCTCCGACTCAGCCCGCACATCTGAATGCAGCGACTACGCATTTCAATGCTCAGGCCCACAAGGAACTTTAGCAGCAGAGAGAACTCAGTCCTGTTTCTGACCCGTGCTCCATCACGGTCGACCTGAACTTGTGACTTGAAGCTGATCTACTGCAACCCGCTAACTGCGGTTGGCGTTTTTGCTTCATATCGCTTGATTTTCACAAAACCTTTAAAATTGCATGTCTCCAGTTCAACTAATTGTATTTTTGTCATTTTAGTGTCAAATTATTTAGTAAATTTCACTGTATTTTTCTATATTGGTGAGAGATATTTCTTATGTTTAGTCTTTATTACTATTTGAGGTGCTGCATAAATACTTTAAACATTGACTCAAAGTTAAGCCTGACTGTTCTGTGCCAAGCTACCGGAGGGTTAAGCACAAATTAATTTAGGGTTTGCTTGTATTTCACATAGACAAGAATTGTGATTGTTGTTTGAGTAGGGTTTCACCTTCCTCAACCACTAACCCAATTTCCTACAGTCATGGAGAAAGCATTGACCAGAGGATGCCAAGGCACAGTCACTATCGTAGTCAAGCTGTCAGAGCATAATAATGCTTTCTGTTAGATGGCATGTCAGTGTGCTCAATCAGCTGGTTATCGCTCCCCAGCCCCGTCAGTCTTATGACCACAAGATAAAATAGTTTGGGCCATAAGGAGGAGATGCCATGTTTAGGGGTAGCTAAAGGCCGGGTATTCCAGTCAAATTAATCTGTAGTCACTGGTCAGTCATACTATGGTAAAGATGTGATGAAGAAAAAAAGAGGGCCTTGCATCCAGGTAAGAGTTGTTTAGTGGGGCATATAAGTTTAAACTAGGGAACAATGTGATATGACACTAATGGTCTTCATTGTGTAGAGCCATATGAAATGGGCCCCAAATGATGTCGAAAATGTCAGGTTGGAGGCTTATATAAACACTGCTCTCACAGTAGTCTATATGCGGGCGTTCTAACTGCCATTCAGCTATTGTAGGCATAGGGCTCTAAAGCCAGCAACTTAGGATTCGGA
This sequence comes from Lissotriton helveticus, assembly GCF_964261635.1. Classification (NCBI taxonomy): domain Eukaryota; kingdom Metazoa; phylum Chordata; class Amphibia; order Caudata; family Salamandridae; genus Lissotriton; species Lissotriton helveticus. Next base: position 149,028,582 of record NC_136071.1, read on the forward strand.
TCACCAGTGAGGCCATTACTAATTGATGCCTATGGAACGACATCCCTTTGAAGTCAGATACATTGTGCAGAAGGGCTAAATGCGACCATGGATGAATAGCGTTGACGCTCACTTGTGTTAATCTATTCCACCCCGGTGTCCTGAATGTTTACATAATCAGAACACTCCATAGGACATATATTAGATGCTAGTAATGTTTACCTTGATAAAATAGAGGAATCGTCTTCCCCTGTCCCCTCTCCCAGTTTCCAATCCTCACTCTAATATGATTAGGATTCTCTTGCACCCTACGTCTACAGTCATTCAGGATATTCTAACCACCTCACATTTTAGGTTGTGCCCAACAGTCTGCAAACAGCTGCATCAAGGTGGTGGACAGGCATACTCACTGTGCAACTGGAACCTGACTGATGAGCTCCAATCAGGGCGAAACAGATATTGGTTGCGTGCGTTCTTGTTCAGAGAGGACTGGGCCTAGCAGTTCAGGCAGGACTGTTCCAACTGGAGTAAGGTCCACACTGATTTGCATATGGCTGGATCCAAACTGAGGCAGGATGGTGGGCAAACTAAGGATGGTCTAGAATATTACCCCGAGCGATTGCACTGCTTACACTTTTTGCCATCGTTCCTCTTGTAGTGTAGTTCCTATTATCCCAATAGGCTCTGCGCATTGGAATAATACCTTCAATAGTATAGGCCTAGACCAGACGTTAACTAGGTCTAATACTGTCGATATTAGACTTAAAGTTTTGGGTTTGCCAGCTAGCTCAGAGTTCACTAGAAACTTTCTCGAATGTTCAGGAAGGAATTAACTTCCCTGATTAGACAAGAAGGGATTTAGTTTCTGACAACCATAGAACATGACAACTTTGCTCTCCCCTAATCAAGAGTGTATCTCGAGAGTCGTGTGAACAAAAGGCAATTTATTTTACTCAGTCAGTACGTGCATTCTTAGTCTCATCAGAATGTAGAGAAAAGGAAGAGACGGGCGTGTTCAATAAAAGATGTTATTTATTGATCAGTCTCTTTTCTCATACAAGAGAAATGGATCGATATTATTGCAATACTTATGGTTAAGTAAAGTGCATACATTAAAAGCAGAAGTATAAAATAATACTGTAAAAACATTGATATGGTTTCTAAGCCATATGAAGGTTTAAAATGAATAAAATATATTACATACACATATACATTTGACTAAACGTACTCAACTGGTGTTTCTAGATACGCCTACCCCGTGTACCTGACCAAGTCTAATACGTGGGCGGGAATAGAAAGTTACAGTTTAAGTTTAAGTTAAGTTTGTTTTTGCCAAGTGACTGACTAAAGAATTCTCTGCGAGGGGTTATTCAGTTCTGTACCTGGAAGTTTAGGATGAATGAGGGATGGTATCTCTCGTCTCTGGTCTCGATATTCCAGGCTGCCTGCGAGGGCTACCCGGAAACGCCGGAGCTGGATTTCTCGGCAGGAGAAATGGGCAGCTGCTCGATTTCAGCGCGTCAAGAAGGCGGGGCTGCGCCAGCGGGGTCTGCTCTGCTCTGGGCTTCGGCAAGTCTGGCTGCTCCGTCCTCGTCACCACCACGTGTGTTTGCATAGGGCAATATCTGTAATATTTATACCTTTAAGGTGCCGAGATTGACGTAAGGATGGACATAGATACGTCAATAAAGATGTCATACGACCAGGTCGTTAGCACATTCTTTTGCTGAAGTTCTCGGTGAAATCAAAACAATGGCCGCAGGGTTTTTCCCAGGTCTGTCATAGGTTTGATTTGTTATGAGAACTCCGTATGCCTTATCAGGGGCTGGAGGAATATCGCTTGTCTAATTAGATGGCAAGCGTTATGACCTAATCAGATAACACGTTCCTGTGCCGTAGTGTGGCTTTATCAGATAACGGTTCCTGCATCATGGGGGTTTTCTGCCTCATGGGCTGGCTGCTAGTTAACTTGTTAGTTTGCTAACCAGAATAGGGTCAGGAATAGGGGGATCGATACAGAACCTATAGGAATACATCACACCCACTCCACGCTAACTATGGTCATATTTACTAATCTATGCATAGTAAAACATACTGTAGAGTATTGTGTATACCTTACCACCCCAAAATACATAAATGCATTTTGAAATTATCAAATATACGGAAAAAATGCAGTCATATGTATAGTATGCACTCAAGCTGTAGAATAACGCTAAAGTAATCACGCATTTGTATACATTATTGCTATTTTGTATATGAAAATTTACACATGAAATGGCTCTTAATACAGAAAAAAAGTTCGAGACCATTTCATCACAGAATAAAAAATTATGAACATACCAGCGGGCAGCTAATGTCTATAAGCTATCTAAAATTAGAAATTTTAGTTCTCTAAGAATAGTTCTTACTTTAAGCAGAAGATAGTGTCCCGAAAAATATGCAAAAATATTTTGGGGCTGCTGAAAAAATTGCTGTCCGTGAACTGGAGGGAAATTTGTTCATGTGACTTTATTATCAAAGTTGAAGGCCAAATTCAGGGAACGCCGTGTACGAGCTTGCTCAAAAGTCGCTATTTCTGTTCTGGTGAGAACATCATATCATTTAGGCTTTCGAAAAAGTTGTCAACAGCTTCCTGGGAGAGTTCTACTAACTCGGAAATAGGTGTAACCATGCATTCGTGCGCATGATTGTCTCCATTGACATTCTGATTTGGATTGCTGACAGAAGGTCGTACCTGATCGATGCTGCTTTCATCTTGTACTTCACAACCCCTTAATCGTAGTGGTGAAGCTTCCACGAATGCCGTCATCAGGATTGGTAGCCTTTGATGGCAGCACAAAGCGTGAGCCTTGATTGGACTCAACAATGTTTCTGCATCCATAGGCGCATCCGATTGTAGCGTCAGACAGGTGTCTAACACGCATTCTTGTCCGCATAGCAGGCACCTTAATACAGGTAAAACACATCGTTGCCACATAGGTCGAAATGATAGAAACCAAGTCATGTTCAGGTCTCTAAGCTGGGATAGTCCCAGGATTTTTGATATCCGGTCCCGGTATCCAATGGCTAGGATTGTTTCTTCCCTTGTCGCAGGTGTTCTGTCTGTGACATGGTTTGCCATAACGAAATATAAGGACTAGGAATAGGATTCCTGCAATCAGTCCTAAAATGAGGGGAAGTCCGCCAAAAATCGAATGGACGAAATCTGGAAAAATACCCAGTATGGCTTTGAATGGTGTTAATGCCATTGAAAATACTGTCTTAAATACTTTTGAGACTCCGCTGGTATCAGAAATATTTAAGATTTCATTCAGGATTTCTGCGAAATGTATGGGGGAATTAGTTGATAGCAATGTATGTATCTCTGCAGTCGTCCTTGCGACTTGGAGATCATACGTTTCTTTTGATGACGTGAGCCTTGTCGGCGTCTGAAGAAGCACTGTTTTCATTCTGCTTAAAGTATCTATTCGAATAGAAGTAATTTTCAAGTTGGGCCATGCCCTTGCCTCCCTGTCTGGAAAGGAGCTGGGGAACAATGAGTGTCCACAGCACTTGACCTTCGCAGTCGTAGTTACGAGATAAGGAGTCCCGGGCATAAGACTACAACATCTGCGATCTACAATTAGAATGTAACTCCCATTATAGAGTCTTTGAAAGAATGGTTCAATCTCTGTTGCAGGTGCGCCTTGCTGGTGACATGAAAGGTTATTTGAGTTCCCTTCACAGGCTCCATGCAAACTAATTCCGTTACACAGAAGTGTACCGCTTAGTGACATTGCACAATTATTGCCACTAAGAAACACTTTCTGTCCTTTATTACTGACACATGCATGCGAATAGGGTAGGTTCCATGTTGTTTTTATGTACCCTTTTCCTAATTTTTCATACATGCCAGCCTGTATATATTTTTGGCAGTATTGAAACCTGAAGGTTGATATTGGAATATTTATTATCCCATGTATTATCCTTTCACTGACAGGTCGTTCTGACATTGTCACTGGTAATCTCTCAAGTTTCTCAATGCTCAGGATTGTATAATCAGCTCCCTTTTGGGCCATACTGATTTGTCTATCAGTAAGGTTAAAGATATAGAATAGTGACGTTGTGTTGATTAAACGCCAAGGCACATAGCCTGAACGCAGATTTTGTAACGTCCAGCCAAGCTGTACAATAGAACGCAATTGTGACTGACCGTGTTGTAACAATAGTAAGTCTTGCGATAATATGTCGATTGCTGAAGACACAATGCTGTCCAAAGAAAAAATTCTGGAGGACAGAGTCATTAACCCATTGTCCACTACAGAAAGTGATTTTTCCAAATTAATACGGTCAATTTCCCGTATTCTCTCTGCTGTTTCAATTTGAGTAACCTTCCAGGCCTCATTGTATGCTGCATATACAGAGGCTGCTATGAAACGCTTTTGACGCTGTTTGCGTGGTCCCATAGTGAAATCACGCAAGTCAGCACCATCAGTAAGTAAAGTTAGGTGTTGCTTAATTTCTGCCAGTGTGGAAGTTTGTAGCCATTGAAGGCATAATTTGCCCACACTGTAGGTGGTTATTATCCCTGGGTGATGTCTTTGAGGATATCTAGGGTCTGGCCTGGTCATTTTGAACCCCTGTGTTTTGTTCAGGAATCTGTCTTGACAGTTATTAGTATCTGTGGGCCAGATCAACCACTGTTTCCAATCTGGATGTGTTCTGTTTTGGTTTAATACATAATTTACGTCTATCTCTTCATCTGTGGAACTATTGCTGTTCATTGTTGGTTTTGGAATAGACGGTTTATTTAAGTCTTTGATTTTGGCTAGGCCAAGACAGGTGGTTTGTTGAACAGTGTCATTTAAAAATATAATTTGTTCTGGGATCATGCAGGCTCTAAACAAAGATTCTATACCCTGTACTTGCCATTCTTGTGTGCCCCAAACACTTTTCAATTCAACATTTTTGTCCCAATAATCAAAACCAAAAGTATTAATTTGTTCAAAGAATGAGTCCGAATATATCAATTTTGTGTTGGTTATCATGGTCTTCATCCCTGTCTTGTTTGACAATTTGAAATAAAATGTTTCAGCATTACTTATGTTAAAACCTGAAAAGTATGAATATTTGTCGTAAACGGTTCTTGAGCTTCCTTTTGGAGGGGTTGCACAATGTTCCCATTGATTATAATTTAAAACATTTCTAGGTTGTGCAGATCTATGTAGAAAATGGTTACCATAGTGGTTATAACAGTACATACTATCATAATTTGTAGAACCCTGCAAATAATCATGTTTGGTAAATTTAGCAGACATTACTAAGTCAGACATCATATTATTAATGCTTTCGAAGTCCCAATCATCAGCAAATGAGCTCGGTTTTACAAAGTCACTCAAAGAGATCTTAATTTGGTGTGGATATTTCAGGATTTCAACCGGACCATATATTTCGTAGTCTGTGTTGTCCCATGCTACCCCACCCGGTATAGGATTAGCTGTGAAGTTGGCTGAAGAAAGTTCTCTTTTCTCGACGTGTGAAGATGTGTGTGGTTTGAGGATCAAGTTGATTTTCTGACTTGCTGTGTCCATTTTAGCATATTTTCCCTCAATGAAGCGTCCCAATGTTAGTATCATGATGAGCCAAAGTATGAGGATAAATGCACCAAAACCCACCCAAAATTCGATCCATGGAGAAATCAGATATGTTTCTTCAGTTGTTTCAAAAGTACTTTAGCTTTATCTTTAAAGGTTTTTGATGATGGCTGTGTCTTTGATTCAGTGAAGCCTTCACAGGAATCATCGAAGTTTATGAAGTGGCCGGATGCAGTTCTGTCAATAGTTCCAATTGCTTCAGGATTAATGTTTCTTGCATTATCATTTGGTACTTCATTGTAGATTGGTGTGTCTCTGCTAAATGTTTTTATTTGGGTTTTCAGAGGTCTAAGTTCCATTGCATTGTTGCATAGTCCTTGTTGTTCTTCTGTAGGCGTTTCGAAAGTGATTAACCTCTTTGTTAGAACCTCTGTACTGGTAGCAAACCTTGGTGTTCTGCTACTTATTGGGAGTCCACTTGGCCTACTATTTGTTATCGGCCACATGATTGTGGTTTTACCAGGTCGATGGATACAACTCGGTTCTCCTTTTTACCAGCAAGTGGCGGTAGTACAACTGATCTTGTCCCGTTGACAGACAAGACAGGAACTGCTTTTCTGTAAGAAGGCCCAAATTCCTTCTTTACCGCGATCTTTTCTCTGACTAGATCCCTGACTTTTGGAATCCAGACAGGTCTTGCTGGGACAGGTGGTGGTTCTTCAGCGGTTGTTGGCTGTTGTTTCAACTTTATGTTGCTCAGGTCTTTTCTTGTTTCATTTAAGTCCTGCAAAATAGCCAAACGGTCTTTGATATCAAAGCTTTTTTCCTTCACCACTGAAGTTTGACTGTCAAGGTCAGAGATCAACATCCTAGTTCCAAATAATAATTTGTACGGACTGAATCCCTTCAGAGAATTTCTTGGCAAGTTATTTAGACTACGTTGGACACTTATTAGATGTTTGACCCACCCAGCTCCCGAACCTAATATCCTTTCTGTTATAGATTGCTTTATGCCTTGGTTTTTTCTTTACACCATCCCGTATCCCTCAGGAAGGAAGTGAGAAGATTCCCGCTGTGCTATGCTCATTTGGTCACGTTTCCCATCAGGCTGGAGGGCTAGAGTGAAAACAATGATCAAACGTAGCATGCTCTTAGCGTATATGCCCAGTAGACTCGCAAATCTTTGTATAACAGTCCAGACGTCAGCCGAGTGCTGGTGATCTACATTATAAGTGGAAACTAGCCTGTATATGTTATTCGCAATCCTTGCTTTTTACTCTTGATTTTTTCTGGAGTGAAACGACGAGGTATTACACTGTTTCTCTCCCCACTGCGATTTCTGTTGCAGTTTGGGCAGTTTTTTACAAACATGGTGTGATGCAAGCTCATGCCTGGCCACCAGTACCTTGATTGTAATTCTTCCAGAGAATCTTTTAGTTTGAGGTGTCTGAGACCCTCGCCCATATGTGCGTCTGCGATTAACAAGTTTCTCCTGTCCATGTTTGGAATCACTCTTTCCCCCACTCCAGGGATTCGAGCAAAAGGGACGGAGTTTGCATCGATTATGTATGTATAATTGAGTGGATAGTTGATCGGTAGCGCTGAGCAGTCGCCTTTTAATGACGTTTTCACCGCCAGTACTGTTTCACCGTCAATGTATTTTAATGTACGCTTTTTTCGAACTACGGAAGCCGAATTAGTTGCTACCGCTGTGGCTGTTTCAGCCAATGAATTCCCTGCAACGTGAACGCCATCACGCTGATGACTCAGTGAATGTATCACGTGAGTCTTTGGTAGTTCTTTCTGTAAAAGAGCTATTTGTTCCCAGAGCAGTTTCTGCTTTATTGTTGCATCTGTGTCATCTTTGTAACCGTTTTGAATCCATGTCTGCAAATCGTTGTTATATGATTTGACGCAGTAATATGAATCTGACACTATAAGTGTCGGGAATTCGCGATCCGCATTATCTAGCGCCATTTTCAATGCCATTATTTCAGTCTGTTGTTCTGAATTAGTTTCTACTGAGTGTGTTTTTGTTAATAGAGGTTTTAGTTTACCTCCGCGCCACACTTCTTTTGTAATCTCACATGTGGGGTTGTATGCTTGTTCTCCCCAAACGGAGGGTTGAGCATGTCCGTCTGTATAGATTACACAAGCGTAGTGTCGTAAGGGCAGAATATCGATTGGCAGAGGAAATGTTCTTTCATAGTCTAGATTTTGTAATTCCTCTAGTTCTGGATCAAAGTAGTAGTACACTTTGTCCGTTGTGATTGAATTCACCCATTGTATCCATTCCGGATTCAATGTTGTTGTTGGTAAATTACACGCTGTTGTTAATGCCTCAAAGGCTGATTCTGCTGTTCTGACTGTGATATGTCTACCGTCAGCTTGATCTTTTTCTCTAGCTATTGCGGTTTGAACTGCATGAACAATTTTTTCTTTAATGCTGAATTTCTGTTCAGCTTCTGTGTACAAGTGTGATTTGAATGCAATTGGTACCTTTTCTCCCTCATTAGAGGTCAGGTATGTGAATCCGCATCTCCCTGGGATGACTCGAATCACAAGATTGCGTGTGTTATCACGTGTTTCTAATTTTGTTTTAATTAGCATGTCTGTTTGTAAGGATCTCAACATTTCTGTGTGTATTTGAGTCCAATTGGTTCTTTTAAAATCAGGTTTAATTAGATCATAAAGGGGTTTGACCCTTTCTGCGTAATTTGCAATGTATGTTCTTCCGAAATTTAGGAAGCCTAGAATTGACTGTAGGTTTTTTAGTGTTCTAGGTGCTTGGAGTACGGCACATTTTTCTAGAAAATTGTCAGCCAGGCTTTTGCCTTCACTTGATAATTCATATCCTAAGAATAGGACTGTCAGATGGGCAATTCTGGATTTTTTAAAGTTGAATTTGTAACCCTCTGCTGCGAACCCAAGTATTATGGTGTTCACTCTCTTCAAGTGAGTCTCCAAGTCATCATCTGTTAAGTATATGTCGTCGACATACGATAATGCTTCGTCGTCATATATTTGTAATAATTCTGTTACTCTCGCTGAGAATACTCCCGGGCTGTTCTTGTACCCCTGGGCTAACCGACAGAATTGTTTTTGAGTGCCATTTATTGAGAATGCAGACAAATATCTGCTCTCTGGTGCTATGTTTTGACAAAAGAATCCATTAGAGATGTCTAAGGTTGTTTTGTATTTTTTGCACACTATGTTATTCATTAGTGCAGCACTATGCGAATTTTGCACTGCAAAAGTTTTGCAACATGAGTTAAGGTGTCGGTAATCCAAAACTAGACGATATGAATTGTCTGGTTTGGAGACCGGAAACAAAGGGTTGTTCATTTGTGAGGTGCAAGTTTCAATCACCCCCTGGTATTCTAGCTGATCTAGAATTTCTTTTACCTGTTTTTTAGCTTTTTGCTTAATTGGGTACTGCCTTTGTGCAGTAGGTTGTGATTTTAACTGGATTTTGTGAGGAGGAGAGTCCTCATCCCATCCTACGTGATTTTTATATAAAGCAGGAGCTAGAGCTACTGCCCACTTTCTGGCAAGTGTGTATTTTTTATGAATTGGGATGTGATTTGAGAAGGCAGGCATAATTACTTCTTCGCCATGAGGGCACTCCCTGACAAACTCTGGTGGCCAGTCTTTTTCAGCTAGAAGGATGTCATAGCCCTTGGAGAGATTATCCCAAAATAGTCCCCTTATTTTTCTAGTCTTATCCCCCTCTATACGTAATGTTATTTCGTATATTTTGTGAGGTTTGCTAACTCTGGTGTCTGCAGTTTCCACTTGAAGATATTCATTCGTGTCCACTGTCTCCAGATGATTCATAAGGACTTTGCGAGCTATGCTCACTTCTGCTGCACTGTCTAGCATTGTCTGAGCCCATTCTCCGTTTTTCAGTTGTGTCCTCAGTATTCTCGGCATGGTTAACTACCTTGATACTGGCTACCTTCTTTTTTGGAAATTGTAATTTCTTTTTTAGCTGAGCAGGTTCCTTGTCTTTGGACTTGGCGTGCTCTTCTCTTTGTTCTGATCGTCCTCTTCTTTAGGATTTCTGCGAGGAAGTCTGAAAAGATTGAGAGGGACGTGTATCAATGTCTTGATATCTATCAGGCTTTTTTATATTATCCCTATTTCTAAGGTTATATCTTTTCCCAGAGGGGTCACTCTGGGGTGACCTGTGTCTTTGGTTCGGAGATTTTTCTCTTCGCCTAGGAGACCTTCCTCTGGACTGGAATTTCTTTTCTTTAGGATTGGACTGTTTGTTTCCATCCCAGCTCTTTTTCTGTGATGTTGAATTATTATTAAAAAATATTTTTTCAGGACTTTCAATCAGTTGTGGTTTTACTGGTATTCCACCTAAACTATCTCTACCTAGTTCCTCATAGGATTTTTCTATGATTCTGGCAATTTCAGCTGGTTGGTCTGCTATATCTGTCTCTTTTAACCTCTGGCGAATCGCCACGTTTGCTGCTTCTCCCTTTATGTTGGCTAATAATATAGCCGAGACCTGCTTGAAGTCTTTTAGTAATTTCATACCAAGAGTTAAAGCGGGTTCTGGACCATATTCATCTTGAATTTGTTTTAGCACATCTGGTATTACCGAAATGGATGGAACACCGTGCGTTTTTGTGTAAATGGAAGCAAAGACTGTTCCCCAAGTGTCACAGTCCTCAATGTGTGGTGCGATTCCCATTGGAAGACAGATAGTCAGAATCCTGTGTTTTTCTAATGGGGTGGTGTCAGGAAACACAGCCTCTATTTGGGTGATTTTTTGTGCCAACCAGAATGGTATTTGTTCCCGTTTAGCCGGTACTTTACCTAGGCAGGATTGTATGTTCTGTGGTGTAATTTTATTTGTGTTCCCCTGGTGAGGGGTCAGCTGTGGAATTTTAATTGCTGGTTGAATTGTTGAAGTCCGCATCACATACTGGACTAATTGTCTATGTATTTTTACTAATTGTTTTAGCTGTGTTAACAGCTCTGCTGCAGACATCCCATTGATGTCTGGATGTGGTGTGTATCCGGCTAGGACCGGCCACGTTGCTCCTGGTCTACCTAAAGGACCGAGCCTGGTGATGTGATTATTATGTTTTAGGGCGCCATTAAATAAGAGCAAATGCTCTTGAAATTTAAGTGGTACTTCCACCTCCTCGAAAGGAGTGTACTCTCCAGGAGGTTCCTCTATTTTGTAATAGTGGAAGTACTTTGTTACAGCATTTGCTGCTGGAAAATGTATCCATGAATAGTATACCTCTGTCTGCCGATATTCGTGTGCCTCAATTACGAATATGACTGTACCACCTCTAGGTGTCAGTCCATTTTCTATAAGTTTTAAGGTTATAGATGTCCTTTTGATGACCGGGATGAGTATTATCTCCGGGTCTGCATTTTGTAGTGCAGTATCAGCTTCTGCTATGTCAGCTGCTAATCTAACTGCCTCTCTTTCTTCATCACTGTCTGCCATTTTACCGACAGGATGGTTATTTCTTTTGTTTGCAGATCAGGTTTCTTATGGAAACAAAGATTAGATGCACAATATTTTGGAACTGTTTATCCTTCAACGGTGACTAAACCAAGTACCATACATAGGAGTTTCCTCCTGCGAGGTTTGGCGGATATTACCTTTTACCCACTCCAGACGTCTTTGGAGTATTATGGGGAAAAGGGGTCTGAGTGAGAAAGCACGACTGAGTTACTCTAAATGTCTTACGTTAGTTTTATCGCCCTTCCAAACGCGTTGGGCGCCATGTAGTGTAGTTCCTATTATCCCAATAGGCTCTGCGCATTGGAATAATACCTTCAATAGTATAGGCCTAGACCAGACGTTAACTAGGTCTACTACTGTCGATATTAGACTTAAAGTTTTGGGTTTGCCAGCTAGCTCAGAGTTCACTAGAAACTTTCTTGAATGTTCAGGAAGGAATTAACTTCCCTGATTAGACAAGAAGGGATTTAGTTTCTGACAACCATAGAACATGACAACTTTGCTCTCCCCTAATCAAGAGTGTATCTCGAGAGTCGTGTGAACAAAAGGCAATTTATTTGACTCAGTCAGTACGTGCATTCTTAGTCTCATCAGAATGTAGAGAAAAGGAAGAGACGGGCGTGTTCAATAAAAGATGTTATTTATTGATCAGTCTCTTTTCTCATACAAGAGAAATGGATCGATATTATTGCAATACTTATGGTTAAGTAAAGTGCATACATTAAAAGCAGAAGTATAAAATAATACTGTAAAAACATTGATATGGTTTCTAAGCCATATGAAGGTTTAAAATGAATAAAATATATTACATACACATATACATTTGACTAAACGTACTCAACTGGTGTTTCTAGATAAGTCTAATACGTGGGCGGGAATAGAAAGTTACAGTTTAAGTTAAGTTTGTTTTTGCCAAGTGACTGACTAAAGAATTCTCTGCGAGGGGTTATTCAGTTCTGTACCTGGAAGTTTAGGATGAATGAGGGATGGTATCTCTCGTCTCTGGTCTCGATATTCCAGGCTGCCTGCGAGGGCTACCCGGAAACGCCGGAGCTGGATTTCTCGGCAGGAGAAATGGGCAGCTGCTCGATTTCAGCGCGTCAAGAAGGCGGGGCTGCGCCAGCGGGATCTGCTCTGCTCTGGGCTTCGGCAAGTCTGGCTGCTCCGTCCTCGTCACCACCGCGTGTGTTTGCATAGGGCAATATCGGTAATATTTATACCTTTAAGGTGCCGAGATTGACGTAAGGATGGACATAGATACGTCAATAAAGATGTCATACGACCAGGTCGTTAGCACATTCTTTTGCTGAAGTTCTCGGTGAAATCAAAACAATGGCCGCAGGGTTTTTCCCAGGTCTGTCATAGGTTTGATTTGTTATGAGAACTCCGTATGCCTTATCAGGGGCTGGAGGAATATCGCTTGTCTAATTAGATGGCAAGCGTTATGACCTAATCAGATAACACGTTCCTGTGCCGTAGTGTGGCTTTATCAGATAACGGTTCCTGCATCATGGGGGTTTTCTGCCTCATGGGCTGGCTGCTAGTTAACTTGTTAGTTTGCTAACCAGAATAGGGTCAGGAATAGGGGGATCGATACAGAACCTATAGGAATACATCACACTCATCACCTTTTCATTTCATGTACTGCCATAAGTAGGATGGGTACGCCCAGATTTGGAGCCCCTGCTCTCTGTGCCACTGGAACCAAGCTACACATGACTGATGAACCCCAATTAGGGTGAAACCAGCCTTAGGTTGCTTGTGTTCTGGTTCAGAGAGGGCCTCTCCAGGCAGTTTGGGCTGGACTGTTCCTACTGGAAAAGTCAAGACTGATTTGCAAACAGCTGGGTCCAAAATGAGGTGGCACGGTGGGCAAAATAACGATGGACTGTAATGCCACCCAGAGTGATTGCAAGTGGTTAGACCTATCACCTTTTTTGCATTTTGTGGATAAGCATCTTAATCAGCTTAAGAGAAAAAGGCAGAATAAACACAATAAAATGGAATCAGCTGGCACTGATGCCAGGTTTTAGAGTTCAATGAAACTTTAATGAGAATGGTTCTACCAGCAGGCTCATTTCTGTAATTGAACTTTTAAACAGACAGTTTATTTCTTTTTAATTTGCAGAGAATGTAGCGTCTCATCCCACGAGTCTAACTAGGTTTAAAAATAGCTGCTATAGTAAGTTCCAAAAGGCAGCGCTATGACCCCGTGCTAATTAAAGCACTGCTTCACTGCCGCTTCCATGCTTGCCATCAACCAGCTCTCCAGTCTTGTGCATTTGTAAACAGGATGAGAGCCTTCAGCATCCCCAGAATGCACAACAGTCAATTAAATGTGTATGTCACAGCACAGGACGAAACAGAGGGTTCCAAAAGGATAGCAGAACAATGGGACGCAAGGCTCAGACAGCAGTAATGAGGGCGCTAGGAGAACCGCTGGCATGGCCTGCTTCAAGGTAGCTGTAGGAATCTCACTCAGTGTACTATCGGCTCCAGAAGGGCGGACTCCGACACTCTCAAAAAGAAAACAGTCGCCGTCAAAGTACATGTAGTGATTCGTATGTTTTACAACGTTTACCCTTCTAAGTTGGCATCAAGAGGTTCAACTTGCTAGCTCATTAAGTTTATTTCCTACACATCTAAAGTTCTCAGAGCGTATGCACAGCTCACTCAGGAGACCTCTTGCCTGTCTGGTATGGAGTACGGTTTCCTAGTAGGAACGGGTCAAGGTCCGCGTTTTATCCAGGATCGATGCTGGGAGAGCCAAGCAGCGACAAAGTGGGATTTAAGGATGTGTTCCAGACGGATATAGTACAGAATCGAGGATGAAACCGTGTCTGTACCCCGAAATTGAATTGTGTGCTTCGGGCAGGGAACAAGTCATGAATAAAGTAGGCCAAGCTGGATAAAGGGCTGCTTAATCCAAATCCACACATTAGGTCCGATTGAACCTTTATTTCAAGCAGATCTCAGGCAATGCCAGACCATGGGATGGGTTTAATACACTGGGGAATCTCTAAAATTCCCCAGTAGTTGAACATGGCAGAGGTAAAGACGCTCTGATGGCAACTGGTACACAAAAAGATGTTGTGGTGAATGAAAGTGCAGAGTAACCCGTAGTATAGGTGAAACAAGATAAGGTTTATTCTCAAGTTAGGATTTTCATGTTGCAGGTAGAAGATAGTAGCAGTGGAGCAGGAAGGCCACACCGGGAACAACATCCTTGCTGCTCAGCCCACGCGCTCCACTGACCTACACTACCAGGAACATATCAGCATTCTATTACCTCACACTGGCTGAGCTGCAGGGGACGCAAAACTAAGGAGAGAATGCACGGCATAGAAATGAAGATACCACAGGTCTTATCTGTAGATTGCCCAGTGTAACCGAGGGCCAAGAGCAGGAGACCATAAGAAAACAGTCTGACAGGAGTCATTTTTGTTCTCGTGCCACTGGTGCACTGAAGAGGTAGCACAGAAAGATAGTGGTGGACCGGAGAATAGCGCCTAAACAGGATTATCTTGGGACACAGACAAGAGAAATTCCTGCTTTCTCACCAGTGGGACAATAGTGCTGGCAAAGATCTTTTTGTGGTGGACATGGTCAGCAGTCAGTGACCCTATGTATCAGACGGTGAGACCAGCCACCAAGTAAACTCAAGCCTTTACCACTTAAGTAAAGTTAAGTCTGGAGAGAAAATTAATTCAATCAATATTGATGACTGAAACATGCATGCACACTAGTCTCTTCACATCAAATTTGTTGTTCAAATAGTTACCCGAAATCTCAAATCTTTTTAACCCCAGCACCAAGTGTATTAGATAGTAATCACTTTCTATCAGTCATGAACTAAACTTTCAAGGCAGTCACCATGATTACCACCTTACAGTTAGAAGGGAATACACTCCTGGCATCGGATTCAGCACTAGGGAATGTTGGGCCATCAACTGTACATGGTTCTGCTGTTGGGTTATTGTTAATTTCTCACAGTTCGGGTTGTGGACAGAAACAAGTTACTTACCTGAATCGTATGATTCTCCAGTATTGATATCTTTCATTGATTCACATGCTGGAATCTTCCCCATCGAGGTGGGAGACCAGCATTAATTATAACCAGCAGTACAATTCAATTGCACTAGGCAGTAAGATGTAATTCAATGAGATTGTACACCAATCAACATCATTTTAGGTAGAACTAAACTTTAAGCAACAAGGAAGATGCCTCAGCCTAATTCCTCTCCTCCAGAGCATCACACACCTCAGATTTCATAGCACGAGTGCCCAACATACCTAATATTAGTAGGTTATCAATCAATGTGGTAAGCAACTGAAAGGATGGTGAGAGGGTCGCATGTGAATCTATGAAAGCTATCAATACTGGAGAACCACAGTGCACAGGTAAGTGCTGAAACTTTCAGACTCACTGCTTAAATCTGAATAGCTAGCAGTAACTAACTGATCCAATGTACATAAAAACAAATTTGCGGAGGTGGATATATATATCAGTCAATAATAACCATGCTGAAAATTAGACCAGAAGCACACCTAAATGAAATAAGTTGCGAAAAACTGCTTGACCCACTGCTGCATCATGATTCATTTATGCATCTAGACAACAGTATCAGGTAAGCGTATGTCGGTTTGTCCATGCAGATGCTGTGCGTATATCAGGCAATAATACTCTGGATAAAAGAGCTGTAGAGGTTGCTACACTTCTTGATGAGTGAGAACATAATTCAGTTGCAAGAGGTCTTCCTGCTTTCTCATGGCAGAAGGCTATGGCTGCTGACACCCATCTTGCGATACCAGCTCATGAAACAGCTTGCCCATTCCTTGGAGGTGCAAAAGCGATCAAAAGCCGATTAGATTTTCAAAAAGTTTTAGTTTTTCGATATACAATTTCAAACACTTCCTGACATCCAAAGAGTGAAGCACCCTTTCTGCTTCACTGAAGGGTTTTGAAAGTATGACTTTAAAACAAGAGGTTCATTGAGGTGAAAATCCGTAGGAACGTTAGGTATGAAGTGAGGATTAGAGTACATAGGATAACTCTGTCCTTTTTAAACTGAAAGTATGGCTTTTGTATTGTAAAGGCTTGTATTTCACTAATTCTTCTAGCCAATGTAAGGTCTCGGAGAAGAGCCTTCTTCCACGAAAGATATTTGATGGCAATTTTATGCAGAGGCTCTAAAGACCCTCTCATCAGTTGAGCCAAGACTGTGTTGAGCTGCCAAAGAATTGGTGGTTTCTTTATTGGTGGTTAAGAAATAGCCCTTTTAGAAACATTTATTAGTCTGTCTGACCATAAAGACTTCAGGTTTCTAGATCTTCTCAATCTTGATATTGCTGCAAGATGAATGAACCCTTATTGAGCTGTGAGATAATCCAAAGTGGATAAGCTGAGTAGGTACGGTAATACCTGTGCTGATGTCGAAGAAAAAGGATGACCGTTATTTGAAGAGAACCAATTACAAAACCTTAACCATTTTACCTTATAAACTATTCAGATTGGGCTATTGCCATTATGTCTATGCATTGTTGAGAAATATTCAGCTCAGGAGCCAAGCTCCTAAATTCAGTGATTCCGGATTGGGTTGTATTACCTGACCATTGTTCCTGGACAGCAACCCTGGAACTGGTTTGAGTGGAATGAATTGCTGAGCTGACATTAGTAGGAGTTCCTTCTACCAAAATTGTCTTGACCACGCCGGGGCTACAATTTTAATTCATCACGGTTCTCTTTCCATCTTGCTTAGTGTCATTGGAATCAGTGGTACAGATGGAAAGGCCTATGCGAATATACCTGTCCATGAGATGTGGGTGCATTCTCCCATGAGTCCCTGTGTGGGAATCTGTGTGCACAATGTTGGCATTTCAGATTTATCAGGGAAGCGGACAGGTCCAGGGTCGGTGTTACCCATTCAATGAATATTCTGTAGAGCTGAGTTTGGGACATTTCCCATTTGTGGCATTTTCTTAGAGATTCACCCACTGATTTTCCTTGCCTTGTACGTGCTCCGATCTCATGGAAACCTTGTGTTGAAGACAACAGTCACAAATGTCCTGTGATTCTGTGGACAGGAGATGTAATCTCGTTCAACCTTGCTTGTTTAGGTCAAACATTGTGGTTGTGTTTTCTGTTCGAAACAGGACCTCCGAATCTCTTATCCTTGGCAAGAAAGCACAGAGCCATGAAGCCACAGATTTTAGCTCTAGGAAATGTATGTGCCTTTTCTTCGGTTGACCACTTGCCACTCACTTCCAGGCCATGGAGATGTGCTCCCCAACATTCCGTGGACGCATCTGTTGTCACAACATAACTTGATGGTTTGCTGAGAATGGTTAAACCCATGGAAATGTTGTCCTTTGCAGCGGCTGCCGGCACCGATCAGGGGTGGAGTAGGGGGGTGAGGTTAAATTAAAAAAAAAATTCAACCTACCTGCAGGAAACATCCAGGCTCCCCTGAGCCAATCACAACACTGCAATGCAGCATTGTGATTGGTCTGAGTGCTGTGGCTCAGTGCTCGGATGTGGCATGGGCATGTTGTCCCCCCAGGCTGTAATGCAGCCTAGGTGGAGAAGTGGGAAAGTGCTCATGACTGTTATGGTCGGCCCGAGAGGGAGTAGGGGCAAACCATTCCTTGGCTGCTCTGTAAGCCCCGCCTCACAAAGCTTAGCCACTGTGCAATAAAAAGGAAAAAAATAAAATGATAACTAAGTTATTATCATTTTATTTTTTCTTATACTTCTGAGAAACAACAGTGAAGCGACGTTCCTTGGCGTTAGCTGAGGAGCCGCCACTGGTCCTTTGTCATCCATCATTTTATAGCTTTTACTATTTCCGGTGTTATACTGATAACATTGTTGAATGAACGAATTTTTTTGTGTCCATTGTTTGTCCACCTGTTTCTGTAGTGGTCTCATGAACAAGTAACAGCTGGGCAACAGAGGAATGCACAAAGATATAATTCCTAGAAATTATTTGTACTGCCTGACTGAAGTGCACTTTTTTCTTGCGAGGATAGATACTAGCCTCATTATCTTGATAATCCCCTATTTTGTAGGAAAAGCCTTGCCATGTGTTGCATCCAGAATGGCCCCCAAGAAAGTGATTCTAGTGTTTGGAACCATGCATGATTTCTACCTGTTTAGTTTGAGACCTAGATTCTTGAAATTTGAACACGCTTTTGTTGAAGTCTTCGCAGCCTGGTATGAAGTTATATTTATAGCCAGTTGTCCAGGTATGGAAATATCTGATGGCCATTTCGTCTTAGACTGCTACAGGTGCCATGCACGTAGTGAATATTCGTGGGGTAAGACTTTAATCTGAAAAGTAGGACTTTAAATTGGTAGTGACATCTGGACACCTCCAATCTGAGATACCTCCTGTGTTTGACATGTAGGGAGATATGGAAATATGCATACATCAGATCTAATCATACCATTTGATCACCTGGGTTTATCAGTTGAATGCTATCCTGCAGTATAGCTATTCATAATGATTGCTTTTTGAGGTACTTGTTTAGCTGTCTCAGATCCAACGCTTGTCTTGATTTCTCGTTTTTCTTCTTCAGTAGCAAGTTGGAATAGAAACTTGTGTTCCTGCAAGCTTGTGGGATTTCTTCTATTGCTCCCTTCAGTATAAGGGACTGTATTTCATTTATTAACAGACGAAGATGTTGATGCGACCTCCTGCGAGGCAGATTCTATTCCATTCTTGGGATTTATACAGTGCCTGGCTACCCAACGGACCTCCAAGCTCTAGTAATCCTAGGCTCCTGGAGTTAAGTTGCCTGCTGAATGCTAGAATAGATAAGTTGCCTCCTGAAGCTAACTTCAGAGCTGTCTAGCCTGATGTGGACCGGAAGCGCGATCCATAGTTTGGGTTGGAGGCTAGAAATGTGAGGGAACTTCCCCATCTCTTGCTTTCTTGGCATTAGGAACAAGGAGTAGTTTTTGACCTTCTGATCACAAGTTACGCTTTGGCACATAGGATATTAAGAGCCGTTGGATGAGCTGGGGGGCTTTTTGATGCAGGACATGGACCAAACAGAGATTTGGATTGGTAGCCAATAAAGCGCTGCCAGAGCCTGGACCACTGATGTTCATTTGGAAGAAGGTTTCTGAATAAATTCTAGGGTGTGTCCATACTGAATGATATCCAACACCCAACTGTCCGAAGAGATAGTCTTCCAATTTTTGTAAAAGTTGCGGAGCGTGTCTCTTCCGTTCATGCATGGCTTTGTCACTGCCTCCTAGAAGACTCCTGTCCTCTTCCTGTAGCAGCTGCTCTTCTGCTATTTGGTTGTCTATAGAAAGCGGTTGCCTGCATAGGTCGCTACTGCTATAAGAGTTGCTGCCACTATCCCTGTTGTTGATGGATATATGGTTGGTATCTGTCAGCCTGATCGCCTCCACTGAAAGAGTATTGGTTTTTGCCTTTAGCACCACAGAACAACTGGAACGTTCGTTGTTGAAGTGCTCCAAACGAACTTGCTGTGTCGGTGTAAGCCTTTACTGTTTGCAGCAAATCATCAACATGTTTCCTACAAAGAGCCTATCCATTATATGGCATATATAACTTTTTTGATTGTACTTCAGGTCTACATAAAGTTGCTTTTAACCAGCCTTGCCTTCTTAAGACTGCCATTCCAACCATTTGCCTAAATCCAGTCAAAGCTACAGCCATTACCATATCAATGATTTCTGAGAATGTTTTTTCTCTCCCTCTTGAAGGATAGATTCGCCTCTTGCTTTTTGTCCTCTGGGGAAAATGTCCATCAGCTGTGTTAAGTCTGACCACATCTGCCGGTGATACCTGCCCAGTATCACTAATGCACTGGAAGCCCTTATAGTCATCGCCACCACAGCAATGCTTTCCAATGTTATCCAGCCTCCTGCCTTCCTTATCAAGAGGAGCTGAACAAGTTGTTGATGGTTTTTATGACCGTCGTGCCACCTGCATGCCCACCGAAACAGTCTTTGGGTGATCTATCAGATATGCTGGGGAGTGGTCTGCTGCTTTGTATTTCTTATTGTGTCTGGGTATTACTGCCACTACTGTAGCGGGATTTTTCATGACCTTAAGGCCCTCTGCCCAAATGTAATCTACAATGGGTATAGATCTCACCGATTTCCTCGTTGCCTCCTTGAAGTAATACAGGAAACAGTATGTTTAATGAAAAGGGACTGGCATATTGAACCTCTTGGCAGCTATTCTCTAAAGGAGCATGGAATTCCCCTAGGTCATTTAGTGGTGAGCTATGTCATTGAGGCATTGGAGGGGCCAATATAGGTGTCACATTATGACCCCACTCACTTCCTGTGCTCCTGGCTTGATCCTGTGGTTTTCGCCTTCTTCAGTTTCTTCCTCCTCATCACCCTGATCCACAGTCATCATTAAATATAATTGGGCCTAATTGTCTTGGAGATTTGTTTTGCTGTACTACTGATCTTCCTTGACATGATTACATTCCAGCTTGTGATATACCAGTTTACATCTGTTTTTGTGGTGTAGTTTCCTTTTCAGGAAATCTTTTGTAATACGCCTTAAGCATCATATGGAGGTCTGTAACGAGGGCTATAAGAACCTGCATCATTGGTTCCTGAGAAGGCGGTTCCTCAAAAATGTCCTCCTAAGGGTCAATCTCAAGAAACTCTTCATATGTTTTCTCTCTATCATGTTGTCTTTATTTAAAGGATAAATCCCCTTGTAAGTAAACTGACTTACCCCGATTAAACTCCTAGTCTGTTTCCTGACATTTTACATGCAGCTGTGATGGGCTAATTGTATCCCAAAAGGTCCTTCATCATACTCATCTCCTAAACCTCACATTTCTAAACGACATACTGGTGGCAAAGGTAAAACTTTGCTTGGGGAGGTTTGTTTTAGTCTTAGAAAAAGGTTCAGCAATGACTGTCAAAAGACCTGTTGACAGGGCCTTTTAGGAGGATTAAAACGTGGTCGTCAGTGGAGCCATTGACAGTGTCATAACAAGATGCTGCTGTCAACCAGTGCGCCTGCAGTTCATCCATCGACAATAGAGCGGCCATCTTCAGTGTCTATGATGACAGATGTGGACGGCCTCATCGACAAGGAAGACATTGTCAGTATTAGCATTACTGTGGACGGCGCTGTGGACACAGTAGTCGTGGAGGTCGCGGGTGCAGACATTTTGGCCTTCGACGTCAACTTGCATGATTTTAGATAAGACTCTGAGGTAGGCTTTTTATGTATGCAGATGCTAATGCCTATTCAAAAGGAGTGGAAGGTTCGGACCTTGATTTCTCTTCTTTGAGTCTTGAGTTGCTGTAGGACTCCGTTTTTTCTGATCTGACTTCTTTGTCTCGGTTACCTGTAGTTTCGTAGGTGGTTCCCCACTGAACTCCCTACCATATTTTTCTCTCTTTAGGGTCTTTTTCTCATGAGTTTTGGACCCTTCATTGGAGTTTCAGCCGTTTTTCTCTTCTGGAGCCATTGTAGAGGCCTTGCTTCTCTGTCGTTCAGTGTTATGGTCGAAAAAGTTTCACAGTATTTGCAGTCTTTAGGCTTATGATCAGGGTACAAATACAGGCACTCCTTGCGAGCATCCTCAGAGCCTCTTTTTACCAAAGGATTTAAAAGGCCTAAATAAACCTTTTCTGGATCCTTCTGACATTGTGAATTTCTGTCAGAGGTAGACACAGGCAGGTTCAGAGAAGAAAGCAAAGTTCAACTGAAGGTACGTGTGACAGTATCAAGTTTTCACCAAGAACTGACTAAGCAGAGCTCAGGGGGACTACCTCCCACTTGACATGTGATAAGAAAACTGAGGAATGAGACAGAGGTATCTTCCTCGTTGTTTGAAGTTTGGTTCTACCTAAAATGACGTGGACTGGTATATAAGATGACGGTGAAGTCTCTAGCATGTGAATCTATGAAAGATTAAATACTGAAGAACTGATGTTATCTTTTATAATAGGTTTAATGTGTTGCACCAGTTAGTCTCCAATTATAAGAGGTAAATATCCAACTCTTGTATTTCCATAATGCATTCCTATAGCAATGGGGCAGTAAATGAAGTCCTGTTTTAGTGGGGTACCTGTGCCAACTCCCCTGGTGGCACACTTGAACCATCTCACACCCTGAAGATTCAGGTTAGCGTCAGTGTGGGGCTGCTGTTCACCACTGTTGCTGCCCTGCCCTGGGCACCACTCCCAAGCCAACGGACCACGCACGCAACCTGGGCTTGATCCTGGACTCCTCCCTCTCGATGACCAGACAAGTCAACGCCGTCTCCTCATCGTGCTTCAACACCCTGCGCATGCTCCGCAAGATCTTCCGATGGATTCCCACCGAAACCAGGAAGACCGTCACCCAGGCACTCGTCACCAGCCGACTGAACTACGGGAACACCCTCTACGCCGGAACCACAGGCAAACTTCAAAAAAGACTCCAACGTATCAAGAACGCCTCCGCACGACTCATCCTGGACATCCCCCGACACAGCCACATCTCCGGCCACCTGAGAGACCTGCACTGGCTCCCCATCAGCAAGAGAATCACGTTCAGGCTCCTCACCCACGCACACAAGGCTCTCCACGACCTGGGCCGCAAGTACCTCAACGACCGCCTGACCTTCTACACCCGCCAGCTACGATCGACCAGCCACGCCCTCGCCGCCGTACCACGCATCCGCAGAGCCACCGCCGGAGGAAGATCCTTCTCCTACCTGGCAGCCTTGGAACTCCCTCCCCATCCACCTTCGGCTGACCCAAGACCATCTCTCCTTCAGGAAGCAGCTCAAGACCTGGCTGTTCGAGCAGTGACGTACCCCTCTTCCCCCAGCGCCTTGAGACCCTTCCGGGTGAGTAGCGCGCTATACAATTGCCTTGATTGATTGATTGAAATTTGTAGGGCCACTATACAGTTTTCAGTACGTAAACTTAAAGGACCTTACTGATCTTGTTCCAGAAAAATAAGTGATGAAAAAAACAATTGGAGCAGCTGAAAGGTATAGTGCTCTCATACGCATAAACCCACCCACCCACATACATGCTGATTTGGTATTTTGACCTGCGTGAACTACGTTGCCAAAACTTTGAATCTAAAGTAACTGGTAAGCCACCAGAAGCCTTTATTTCTTAAATCATAGTCATGGCTCTTGCTAATAAACTGGCAAAAAGAAAATATGGTGTCTTTATTAAAAAAGGTTAAAAACAAAGTGAAACTGTACATAACTGACCAAATTCTATTTCAAGAGCAACTACAAGATTAGAAAAGGAGATACGAGAATGTATGTGAGAGGTTTTAGCAGGAGAGAATACCAATTTGTGAAAAAATAAACCATACTAGCCAAAACAGATATGAAGCTTCTGGAAAAACAAAGTGTGTGGCTCATGTGGATCAAAAAAACCTTCAGCTCAAGGTATCATACCACATTAATTGAAAAGGAGCCCGGAAATTTGGCCTGGAAATGGATAGTGACCACAGGTATAAGACGAATGTGTATGCAGAAGCACAAAGTCACAAATGGTAAAGCCCTGGAGTCACTGATAGAACGGCTTTTACATTACATACACAAAAATGACCCTGAGGCGAAAACAGTACTTTTCTTATAAAATAGGACCACACAATGGGATATAGCATGAAAGGGGAAACTAGCACATTGTAAATTCCATGAACATGCTAATCTACGAAATGAAATGCTATGAGGGTTCCGATCACCTGTTAGGAAGGGTTTGTTGGGCTGCTTAAAGTCCATTTCCCACTTCATTAATTTATTTTTTTATAAAAACACCACAGGTCGCCTTACGGCAACCACAAACGTTTTAGTCACACAGTATATATCCTTCAGTGCTTGATGGTGGGGTTATGTCACCTTACACTGAACCCCAAATTCAACTACGGTCATAAGCTGCCAGATTTTCCAAGATGGCTGGCTCCCTCTGGGACAGCTTCAGCCACCCAGTGCTATTTTTAAGAAAGATTTAAAGACTTAAATCTTAAAGTAAACCTCTGCCGTCCTTCCGTGCCATGTACCAGTTTCACCCTATCGTTTCAGATGCTCGTGGTTCCCTGCGTGCACACACAAACTAATTCAGGGAAACTGAAAAGGATATGCCTGCTGACCTCAGGTAGGGTAATGTGCTTTCATGAATGTCGGCCGAAAATTTATCAGAGGCAAATACTGCAGGTCAGCGAGCGGGTTTTGCAGCAGATTCTATTAATTGACAAGCAGCAAGCAGAGGCCTTCGGGGACAGGAGGGATTTACGTTGACATTTTGATTCAAGGAGTCTGAGGGCCGCGTTCTGGACAGTTAATTAGTTTAATTGGTAGTTCATTAAATATTTATTGGAAAAATCAATCCGGAAGGAGGCAAAAATATTAGTGGTTTGTGAAGTCCATGTTAGAGAAGTAATGAGGAACTCGACAAGGAATGGGAAAAAGCTGTTGGGAATGGTTTTGAAGGGATTGATTCCGATACTGCAGACTTTGTTGAAGTGACTGCACTACACTGGTTGTAAAGGTGGAATACCTTTATTAACGGACACCAATAATGTCCGTTAATAAAGGTATTCCACCTTTACAAGCTGTGTGGTGCAGTCCCTTCAACATTTTGGCGACGAGGATGGGATAATGACATAATCAAGACCAAGAACTCAGAGTACTACAGACTTCAATCATTGGCAGTGTGTAGATAAATATTTCATTAGGAACATATGTTGTCATACATAAGTGTGAATGTGTACTCTAACACTCCTAATCACTTGTCAGTTCTCCTTGATGTGCAGAGCTTCTTACGGTTACCCAGCCCTCTTTAGTGTTGCAGGATCTATGCACAACTGTCAACACATTTAGCATTAAATGACGGCAACATTGAAATAAACCACATTTGCAAAGAAACCTCTTGTAATCATCTCAGCTGTGTCCAATGTAGTTTCAAACCCATTCCAGATTTTCAAGATATCCACATAAAATAAATTTACATTCAATAAATCTAAATGGTCATTTACATGGAGTGAATAAATAAGTTTTTGATTGACGGGGTGAAAAGCCTTCTCAAGCAACAACCACAATCCTTGTCAAGGTGAATCACAAAAGTCACAAAAGTAACCTATGCTTAACCCTCTGGTAGCTTGGCACAAAAGCATTGAAGCTTAACTTAAAAGCAGTGTGTAAAGCATTTATGCAGCACACAAACAACAATAAAGTGAAAACATCACAATAAAATCGAATATCAATTTAGAAAAAGTTTCATTTTATAAATAACAGGAGACCGAAACAACACTAAATCCAAACAGGAGAACTCGAGATATGCAATTTCAAAGGTTTAAGTAAAATTGTGTCTAGACAGAAAGAGCTAATTGTGGGTATCTGATCATGCTAAGCTGGGACAAAGTCACAAGTTCAGGCTGACTGCGATGGAGTGCTGGCCGGATACAAGAACCAGGTTAGCCATGCAGAAAACATTACCATCTTAAATGCCAGCTTGTAGAGTTCAAAACGTCAGAATTTCACAAGAGAAGATCACAAGATGCCAGCCAAAGGTCCAGGACCGGGGAAGGCACCTCTTGGGAATCAGGAACTCACTCCAGCACAGGCCAGTAGGGCTCAAGCAGGTCCAGTCACAGGTCTGGGAGGGCCAGTTGCAGTAGGTCAGCTGGGGATTTGAAGGGAGGCCTCTGGACATTGTGTTCTTGTAACTTGTTCTGAGCCTTGGAGTCACTCTAGTAGACCTGGCTTCAAAGGAGGTGGTCCTCTCTCCTTCAAGCAGCAAGGCAAACCTCAAGCAGCAGAGGGGGGGGGGCTCAGGCAGCAGGGCAGGCCTCAGACGAAAATGGCAGGCCTTAAGCAGCAGGGCAGTTAATTGTTAGCAGCAGGACTGTATTCGTAGAAAGTAGCAGGGCAGTCCTCTGAGAAACCAGACGGGCCTGAAGCATCAAAGCAGTCCTCTGGAGTACAAGAAAGTACTTCTGTAGTTGTCCGCAGGTCCAGGACTGTACTGAAAAATGGGTCTGAGGGTCCTATTTTTATATCTGGTGGAAGGATTTAGGTGGAAGAAACTTTTGGAGTGTTCCGTCCACAGTTGGTTCTGGAATTTCCTACCTCACTGCCCAGGTTCCAAGGGGTCTAGAGTGACAAAGGCTGGTGTCAAGTTCTTTTGTGAATGTGCTGAAGGCAGGCTTTTGAAATGTATGTGGGGCAGGGAACAGCTCCGTCAAACTCCCATACTGGCAGGATGGCCCTCTCCCAACTACAACCAGTTCCTATTGTTCATTGTCTGGACTCAATACACATTCCTGATAGGGAAGTAATTAACCGGCACAGGCAGCTGGAAACTCGTAGAAGCTCTCAAAAGGTTTAGGGTAGAAAAATGCCAACTTTCTAAAGGTGTAATTTTCAAAACTGTAATCTAAAATCTAACTTTACCATTAAAGAGTATTTACAATTACAAACCATTTGAGTCCAAACAAGACATTTCCACTTGCTCCCAATCAAAAGTTATCACTTATTAAATGTAATAAGGTAACTCAATGTTATCCAATTGGAGAGAGAGGTTTTACAGTATCACTTCCATGATATGTAAAACTTAAAGACACATCTTACTTTTCAAATACAATGAACCCTGCCCTATGAGCTGTTTAGGGCCTACCCTATGGTTCACTTATATGCATTAAAAAGGAAGGTTCAGGCCTGACAAAAATGTTTTTATTTGCCAGATTGAATTTGCAGTTTAAAACTATATTACAGGCTGCAATGGCAGGTCTGAGACATGTTTTGACACCTTGCGTACTCATGGCGAGCTCAGCTCGTCATGACCGCCACGGCGCTCACACGCAGGGGTAATTCCCCTGCTGTGCTGAACGTTCTGTGGAAACGGGCGTGGTCATGACGAGCTCAGCTCGTCATGAGCACAGCAGTGTGACATGACGAGCCGAGCCCATCACAAGCACCGTGGCGCTGCACGAGGCCCCCCTCCCCCAGTGCCGCGGGGGAATTAGCCCCACGGCGAAGGGGTTAAAAGGCTACTTCAGCTACTTGTAGCGGGTGGTACAATGAGTGTTGCTGCCTACTAGTAAGAGTTAATTTTCTAGGCCCTAGGTACCAGTTGTATAATTTTCGAGGGACTTACAAGTAATAAATGTACAGAACAGGTGTTAGCCAACTGTACCATGTTTGAAGGAGACAGCATCCTAAAAGTCAACTAAAACGGGTCCAAAAAACAGGAGGGGTGTAAGCAAAAAGTGTGAAGGTGAACCTGCAGAAAGCAAAGTCGAGTACAGTGGTTGTCCTGAAAATCTGGCTTGGCTGGGCCTCTGGTCTCTGTAAAAGGGTGCCTCTGTCTTCACTGGATGGAACCTGGAATGGATGTACTGTAGCTGGCTTTTACAGCCCACGTCTGGCCTCCTTTACCCCTGGGGTATAAAAGATACTCTCTACCATAACCGTCTGTGTGCAGTGAACATGGTGAAATTCTGCACTCCACTGCTCGTGAGGGAATGCATAGATCTGCTTAGTCACACTAAGTCAGATATCATTTGGAAGTATTGAAATGTAAAATGGATACGCTAAGCCCTTCAATCACTATCTTAGGGGCAGAATCTTACAAGGTATTAGCACCCCTCGTCACACGTGCAGAAAAACAAAACCCTCCTACACAGTCCACCATGCAATTTCAAAACTTGCAACCTTGCATGGTGCAGCGAGCTACCGTAATACTAATGTGCCTCAGTGCCCCATCAGGGGAATAAAGGGCTATAAAAATCCATCAACGATAGAATGGACCCAAATCTACAGCATCGTTTCTGGGCTGCTACTTTGTACCAAAGGGAGGACCAACTTCATGTTTGCTTGTACGACACACCTCAACTAATCTGACAAGAGCAGAACTATTCTGCATGTCTGTACAAAAACGTTATTTTGTTTCCTTGCTTTCTATTTTGCGGTGAACAATCTCCGGGATGCCTGAAAACAGGTCTAATGTTAAACAAAACAGTAAACTGTACTATTCCGCACGCATTCACCTGAACGTTTACCACCTCCCACCAGATGAAGATAATTTCTCTACTTTAGGTCACAATTGGTTTACCTGTTCTCAATGCCTTCCTCCTAGATTTTTTTTTGCTATTCTTCTACTCCTTTTCCCATCTATGACCACCTTCCAATTACTTTATTATACTGAACTTTAAATGCCTGTTTGTGTGTTTCTACTGTCTAATATACTTCTGAGACCACAATCTTGTTGTGTTTCCTCATGTCTGTGAAGTGCAATGACACTCCTCAGGTTAGCAGTAAAATCATATACATTTTTTTAAGAAAACAACAATCCTTGCGGAAGTCCTGGGGTGGGAGGTCCCCACTTCCCCATGACTGGCAATTTTACACATCATGGAGGGTATTGGGGGCAATATCTATAAACGGCACTTATTGTTGCTGGGGCTTACCCTGGCCAAAAGAGATATTGCGAGGCTATGAAAGGCACCTGCCCCACCATCTTTGATAACCTGGAAAAAGGGACACGTCTTCTGTATGGGCTTAGACATACCAATCTTCAAGGCCAGGGGTTGCCTGCAAAAGCACCCCAAAATTTGGAAAAGATGGGTGGACTACCGAGGTCTCTACTTGGAGCCGGCGCCTCCAACAGGATCACATACACTTTAGTTGACACAGTGGGATACCAGGTAGTGAAGAGAATAGACGGTTTGTATAAGCCTCATAGTGGTGGCGAGTTAAGTTGTGGCAGAAGAGATGCAGCAGTGAAGCAGCGCAAAGGGCTTGGGTTCAAAACGTTCACGCTGTTATGTTCTAAATAACTCTTAAATTTGAAAAATGGAAACAAAATGTCAACATCAATATTTTGTGGTGTGCGATATAACTGTTGCCTCCCGCACTAAGGGGCCCTGCTCTGTATGTGATTATTGACACAATCAAATTTGTTTATAAAAAAAAAAAAAATAATAATAATAATCATCCTAGCATCTATATAGGTTGCAGCAGCATGGCAGGTGACACCATAATAACCTGTGGTAGCCAGCGCCTTACTACTGCAGAAAGAAGCTCTGTTCAGTTTGTAGACGAAAAAAGATATACTCTCTCTGAAAGAAAAGTAGTTATGTTTGAAGAAGCATAGAAAAGAACTGTATACTAAATATCGAAGTTAAAATATTGATGGTACTAAATATCGTGGACAAAATTTCAAAAACATATATTGACAGATAAATCTAGATTTTCTAATCCTAAATCCACATATATGTACCTACAAGGTACATATATCTTCAAGATACGTAGAGGCGGAGTTAGGAATAGTAAATCTATACTTCCCTGAAGCACTTACTTTTCGATAATCTAACAATATTCTTCACGTCGATATTCATTAGTTCAATCCATAGAAAAGACATCATTACATTGTTGTTTGTACAAAAAAAAAGTAAATTGTGTCCTAAAGATTACGGTTGTCTGATTTGAAGCCTTTGAAAAAATATATGGTGCTGGGTCAGTTCGGGCCACTATTTATGAAGTTGCATTTGCACAATTGTGAAAAGCCGTATGTTTCATGACAGCGTATACACTGTTTGAGAAAATATGTAATTTTGGTTCCAGAATATTAAAATTTTATTGAATTACAATTCTCCTCATCAAACAAAAATAACTGAAATGCCAGGAGTAAACACGCCTTGGCTGTGGATTAACTTCCAAATTGAGCACATTGAAAAATTTAATAAAATATGGAGAAAAAAAATCTTACACGATTTCAGGTAGGGCATTCATTTGGAAGCATATTGATTTTGGGATGGAGAATCATCTTTAATGTCCCGCAAAATCCCCAGGAGGAAGAGTGGAGGTAGAACTACCATCTCTCGCCAGGTACCAGGTAATACTTCGATATCTGTATCAACTGGGCAGCATGCAGTGTGTAAAACTGAACTGGCAGAAGGGATTACAACTTTTCTGTAAGAGATTCAATTAGGCGAATTGAGTGAACTTATGCAGGTTCTCTGGTGGATCATATAAATATTGTGATAGAGCTTCTTGGAGCAAACTAAAAGTACATAGGATATTGGCTCCACACACCACACAGGCTCCTGCATACGAATTTTACACTGGATTCAGTAAATACTTCTCAATAAAGACAACCGCACACAAGTATGATGTACTACACACCATAAGAGCTGAAGGGCAGACTGTCAGGATAAGGTATCTCATCCTGAGCACAGGTCTGAGTGCTGTGGCAACTCACCAGTAGGACCCTGAAATTAAGAGTGAGAACAAATTCATTAAAAACAGGTTGCGTTCGAGCCCCAATGATAATACCTATCACAGGTCTTGACTTCGCAATCCCACTATTACCACACGGTTCCCCCTTTTAGGACAGGCGTTGGAGTGCTGCATTCTGCACCGCTTTCTCGATGTATGGAGCAGGTACATGCAGCAGCAGCAAAACACTGGCGCTCACTGAGATGCTCAACAATCTCTCTTTGCTGGAGGAAGGCAGGTGGGGTGAAAACGGAATACAAATAGACGCGAAACCTGTATATATCTACATTTCAAACTGTGTCGGTATACAGATCTGTTTTCTGCTGTCCTTTTCCTTCAGCTTTCCCCTAAAAACTATCCATTTCAGAGGCAGGCGAATGACCTAAAAATCCATGTTGAGGAACGCTTTAGTAGTGTGCCATAGACAGTGCTTTGAGTGGGGTGAAAAAACTGGGGGGGTCTCATAGGGACGCGGTCGCTGTAATGAAGGGTGTGACTTAAAAACACGTAAGCTAAAAATCTGGGTTTAGCATAGCGTGCTGTCCCACTGGTATTGTGATTCTTCTGTCATTGTCTCCAGATATATAATACAAGTGACATTACACCTAAAATAAGCCAAGCCTATTGGCTTTGTCAATGGCTGTTTGTTACACGAGATAAATAAGAAACAACTATGGCTAGTGGGCAAGGCTGTGGCATGAGGCTAGAGCAGCCGACCCGAACGCTGAGAAAACAAAACAGGTTCGAATCTGACTTCCCCCGTGATTCAAAAACATGAATATTCCCTTGAGTAATATAACTGGTGCTCATGTAAAAGGTTCGAGCCTGACCTCCCCCGTGATTCAAATAATTAATATTCCCCTATGTAATGTAACTGGTGTTCATGTAAAGCCCTGCAAGTTTACGCTATATAAAACACCCCAAAAAAAAAGAGTCTCTTTGAAGCTGCATCAAAGGCGGTGACGGGTTGTACTATTGCAGACTTAAGTTTTCTTTTCCAACCAGAGGGTAAAAATGGAGAGCCCAATGGGGACCCGTCTCGGCATCTGCTTTAAAAAACTGCTGGTGCTGAGCACCGGCAGGACCAGGCCCACATAAAGCTCTGGCCATAGACATCGTTAATCAATTAAGTTAGCTGAAAAGAAAGGCAGGACAAACCACCTCTTCCATGTTTCCAGGTGTATTGGGGTGCAAAAAAACCTGCTTATGGTTTAAGTATTTAAACAATGCAATTTCACCACTCTGTACAGCTCCTTCTCCCAGCGCATTGGGTGCCCCAAGTGATTACAAGCAGGAAACCAAGAAAAATAAAGTCCCCCAGAGAACACATGAACATGTCAAAGTGTAATGATACAGTTGTTCGTCCCTGCTGTGTGGGAGGAATGAAAGAGAAAAGGAGGGACAAAGAGGCAGGACTGACCACTAGCAAGCAAGGATTTTTAAAGGACACTGCAACAAACTAATCAGATGGGTTTATACCCACAAGAGAAGTATACTTAAGTACACAAGAGGTCGTACACTTACCCATGACCTAAAGCACAAGTTACTTAACTTCGGTAACGATATATCTGTAAGAAACAGTAGTTAGTATTAGATTCCTTACCTTAGAATACCCCCCAGGCGTCAGACTGGATCCGAAAACTTTTGCGTAGCAGTACACTTGCGCGTCGGTAGACGTCATCTGCGGCTCCGTGTCCGTCGGCGGCGGCGCCGGGATGACGTCGCCGGAGTACTTAGACGCCGCCCTCGCGCGCTGATGTCAGTTCTTATACACAGCTTTTTCGCGCCAGAAAACGCAGAGCCATGATAAAAACCAGCACTGGTGCCATAAAAACTAGGGCCCTGAAAGGGGATGACCTTAACCCTAGATATCGGTTCGCAGAACGGGGAGGATGGGTGAGGCGGTAAGGAATCTAATACTAACTACTGTTTCTTACAGATATATCGTTACCGAAGGTAAGTAACTTGTGCATCTGAAAGAAACAGGTTAGTATTAGATTCCTTACCTTAGAATAGATACCCCAGCAATACCAACCCCTGTGGTGGGTCTGCGAACCAATAATCACACCAGAAAGTCCTGGAGAACGGAACGGCCAAAAAAGCCCTCTCTCCGGACTTGGCTGTCCAGGCAGTAGTGTCTTGCGAACGTGTGCAGCGAGGCCCACGTAGCCTCCTGACAGATGTCCTGCAAGGGGACTCCCCGGCCCAGGGCAGTAGTAGCCGCCGTGGCCCGTGTGGAATGGGCACGAAGCCCCACAGGAGGTTCCTTTCGAGCCAAAGAGTAACAAGCCTTGATGCACAAGACGGCCCATCGAGAAATGGTGCGTTTGTGCACCGCCCGTCCCTTCTTAGCACCAACGTAACCAACGAAGAGTTGGTCATCCACCCGGAACAGGCGTGTGCGATCCAAATAGAATGAGAGCGCACGTTTTGGGTCCAGACGGTGGAGCCTCTCTTCCTCTTTCGAGGGATGCGGAGGCGGAAAGAAGGTGGGCAAAGTGATGGACTGCCTGATGTGGAAAGCTGTGACTACCTTGGGCAGGAAAGAGGGTCGCGTCCGCAACACAACTTTGTCCGGATGGACTGAAAGGAAAGGAGGCTTAGAGGAAAGGGCCTGGAGCTCACTCACTCTCCTGGCAGAGGTGATGGCAACCAGGAAAGCGATCTTCAGAGTAAGGAGACGAAGAGGACAGTTATGAAGTGGCTCAAAGGGAGCGCACATCAGAAAAGTGAGAACAAGGTTCAAGTCCCACTGAGGCATCACGAAAGGAACTGGAGGAAACATATGGGTGATGCCCTTCAAAAACCTATTTACAATGGGGGACTTGAACAAAGAGGGCTGAACAGGTAGCCTTAAGAAGGCGGAAATGCTTGGAATGTTAAGGGCCTGAACTCACCGCAGAAGCGGCAGAAAGTATGGAAGTATGTGACTGACCACCAGTTGGATTTTTTGAGGCTCCAGGAGACCCATTTGGCGCGCAAGGACGAGCTGCGCCTTCGACATAGGGCATATCCCCTTATATACAGATCTTCTGCATCCACAAAACATAGGGGGGTGGCACTCCTCTTCCGCTCTGCGCTGCACTTCCAGCCTATTGATGTACGCAGTGATAAGGATGGCCGCTGGCTGATGGTGAAGGGGCTTGTTCAGGGGCGGCTCAGTACCTTTGTGGTGGTGTACCTCCCCAATGCTGGCCAAAATCAGTTTCTACAATGTCTGTTGCAGAGAGTGGGTGACTTTGCTGAAGGGCACTTGTTCCTTTTGGGGGACTTTAACTTGGTGTGGGATAAGACTGTGGATAGTTCAGGGGCCCATAGGGCTGACACGGGGGTGTTCTCTTCCTCCTCGCAGCAATTGGTGGGGGAGCTAGGGCTGGTAGACGGCTGGCGCTTTTTCCATCCTACCTCCCGAGATTACACTTTTTTCTCACATGTACATCACTCCTACTCCCGATTGGATCACATTTTCCTTAGCCAGGCTCTTAGAGGAGATGTCCTTGACTCCGTCATTCTTCCACTCTCAGTTTCTGACCACAGTTTGCTGGTGCTTAGCCTCCGTTGGTCGTCGCCCGGTGACGGGCAACGGAAATGGTACTTCCCGGCCTCGGTGGTGCGGGATGATGCCTCTAATAAGGCGCTGCGGAAGGCCATCAGGGAATTTTTTTAACTTAATCCCGCGTCAGACACCTCGGTTTCCAATACTTGGGACGCCTTTAAAGCGTCCGTCAGGGGCACATGCCTGGGCCTCAATGCGAACCTCAATAGAATGCGGCGCAAGGATCGGGAGGATCTGGAGGCTGAATTGGCGAACCTCGAACAGGCTCACAAGCTCAACCCTTCGAGAGTGACCCTCCGACCCTTGACCGCGGTCCGGGGGAAATTGAGAGCCCACTACAATAACAGGGCAGAACTAACACTGTTGAGGTTAGGAAGGCAGTCTTACTCTTGTGGGTACAAGGTGGGAAGGCACCTGGCACGTCAACTGAGGGACAGACGGGAACGTGAATATATCGGGGGGGGGTTCGGGATGCTACGGGTGGGGTGCAACACCGGGACGAAGCGAAAGCGGCCATTTTTGGCCACTTTTATGCAGACCTCTACGCGGGAGACGGGTTGGACACGAGAGCTCAGAGGGAGTATTTGCGGCGCTTGCCCCTCCCCCAGATATCCAAAGAGTGGAACGAGTTGTTGGGGGCCCCGATTACCAGGGAAGAGGTGCTTGAGGCTATCAAGAACCTAAAACTACACAAGGCTCCTGGGCCGGATGGCTATACCGCCGTTTTCTACAAAACATACGCCACTGACCTCTGTGACTTCTTGGTGTCCCTCTTCAATGGCATGGCCGAGTCCGGTTCTTCAACCGGTTCCCTGGCGGAGGCGGTTATAACGGTTTTGCCGAAGCCGGGGAAAGACCCCACCCAGTGTGCCTCATTTCGCCCCATAGCGCTCCTCAACATAGACGCGAAACTGTATTCGGCGATCCTGGCGCATAGGCTGCAAGACCTGATGCCGGCGATCATACATCCTGACCAGTCCGGATTTATTAAGGGGCGCCAGACTCACAACAATACGCGCTGGGTGGTACATTTAATTGAAAAAGCAGACAGGCTCCGCATACCAGCAGTCCTTGTGGGGCTGGATGCCGAAAAGGCTTTCGATCGTGTGGACTGGAGCTTCCTGTTTAATACGATGGCGGCCTTTGGCTTTTCGGAGAAGTTTATCACCATGGTGAGGGCTAACTTCTGCAGTCCTAGATCTCGAGTAGCGGTCAATGGCCAAATGTCGGCGTTCTTTCCGCAGTCTAGAGGCACTAGGCAGGGGGGCCCCCTTTCCCCCCTCCTGTTCGCGCTGAGCATTGAGCCCTTGGCGGTGGCGGTGCGAGAGCATGGGGGGGTTCGGGGCCTTCCGTTCACGGGAGAGCAACATAAAATCACGCTCTTCGCGGACGACATTCTTTTCTCTGTTGCGGACCCGGAACACTCGCTGCCTTGTATTAGGGAGACCTTGCTGCAATATGAGGAGGTGGCCGGCTTCAAGGTTAACTATAGCAAATCGTATATCCTGAATCTTACTCTCTCGCAGGCAGAGATGGAACGCGTGCGACCTCTGACGCCTTTAGCTTGGGCTGATGGTTCGATTGTCTATCTGGGGTCCACTTGACTCCGACAGTGGACAAACTATTCTCGGCCAACTTCCCGCCCGTGTTAGCGAAGACCCGAGCCGAATTGGAAAGGTGGAAAGCTAAATTTCTGTCGTGGCTGGGTAGAATCCATGCTGTGAAGATGGTTCTCCTCCCTAAATATTTGTATTTATTTGAGGCCCTGCCCATTCCTCTGGACAGCGACTATTTTCGGCGTCTCAAGACGCAGATTTTGCGTTTTGTATGGCAAGGGGGCCGTGCACGCTTGTCTTTTGCGGTATTGCGTCGGCCGAAGTCCGAGGGCAGAGTGGGACTTCCTGACTTACAGCTTTATTATAAAGCGGCACAAATGAGGGTGCTGGTGGAGTGGTCACAGCAAACGTCGGAGAAACATTGGCTGCACATGGACCGGAGCGTGGCTGGCAGATCGGTCTGGGACTTGGTTTGGAAGCCAAAGAAGGACCGCCCCCTGAACGCCTATATCAGTACCCATACGGGTACCACACTGAAGGTGTGGGACACCCTGGCCTCGGACGAACGTTGGACTACGTTCCCCTCACCGTTCACGCCCTTGCACTTTAACCCGGCTTTCCCGCCGGCATATTGAGAGGGGGCCTTTGACGCCTAGAGGGAGGGAGGCTGCAGGGCCTTGACCCACCTGTTTCATGGACAGGACCCCCTCACTTTTGCTAACTGCGTGAGGGACTATGGGGTCCCCCAGTCCGACCGATATCGTCATGCACAACTGCTTCATTGGGCCACGTCGCCTGGGGTACTAGAGGCAGCTACGAGACCTCCGTCGCCATTCGAGGCCTTCCTACTGCGGACATCTGCAATGAAGGGCGTCATCTCCTTCCTGTATCAGCTCTTGCTTAAATCAGCGGTATCGCCTAGGCCTAGATACATGGAGCAATGGGAAGAGATGTTAGGGAGAGATATCTCCGATATTGAATGGTCGGCGTTGTGGCGGGACTTGACGGCGTTTAACCATTCGCTCCACCTACGGGAAGCCCACCTCAAGACCCTTATGCAATGGTACCTATGCCCAACCAGGCTCCACCGCTTCTACCCGGCCACCTCCGATAAATGTTGGAGGGGGTGTGGGTTTCTTGGGGACTTCCGCCACATCTGGTGGGACTGCCCAGTGATTCGGCCCTACTGGGAGGAAATCCTCTCACACATCAGGAACATTCTTCAGTATTCCATAGAGGATTCTATGGCCTCTGTCTTACTAGGCCTGCGTGAACCCGGCCTTGAGCATCAGACCCGGGCAGACAAGAAGATTCTGTGGCTTTGCCTTGGTGCTGCCAAGATTACACTGGCCGCTACCTGGAAACAGAAAGAGGCACCGGCAATTTCTCTGTGGCACGCACGTCTTTGGAAGCTCCTGAGCTTGGAGAGAATGGCGGACATATTCCTTGGCAATTTCAAGAACTTTCAGTTTCAGTGGGGTCCCCTAGTTGCATTCCTTTTTAAGGGTTTACCGTCAGCTGTATGCCCTGCATCCTTACGGTCACTACACCTGTTTCAAGTCTAGTCTCGTTGATAGAATGTGAGTTGGTTTGAATGGAGTCGCCACCTTAGGGGGGAGGGGGAGGGAGGGGGGGGGAGTTCTACTTTCCTGGTTCATGGTTCACTGAGGTGCATGTAGATGGGTCTATAGCCTGTTCGACTTGGATATGTAGGAGCTTGGGCATAACAGCTCTTCTGCTTGGACTTTGCAGCGCACAAGCCTGTTGACAGACTCATCGAACTGTTCCTCTACGGCTATCTGATTATGAGGATGTGATTTCGGTCCTGCTATGCTTATGTTGATGTGAGATATTGATGCTTCATGACTCCAGATTGTGCCCCCACGTGGGGAACTGTGTGGCACCTCGGCAGCCTTCTTGTGTTTTCTTGTTTTACCCAAAATGAAAATAAAAATTTTACAAAAAAAAAAAAGAAGGCGGAAATGGCCCAAAGGTAGCCCTTCAGAGTGCCCAGAGCAGAGCACTGCTGGGCAAGAGAAAGAAGAAAGAGGAGAACCTCTGAAGGAGGGGCAAAAAGGGGATCCACAGCCTTTGCTGTGCACCATGCCACAAACGTGTTCAACTTGCAGGCATATAACAATTTTGTGGAGGGACGCCTGGCTGCCAGAATGACATTACAGACTTCAGGAGGCAAGTCAAATGGCCTCAACTGCCGCCGCTCAATCTCCACGCATGTAAGTGGAGACTGGACAGGTTCGGGTGGAGGACCGTCCCCTGCTACTGCCACAGAAGATCCTCCTGAAGAGGCAGACGAATCAGGGGATCGACAGACAGGCAGAGTAGCTCGGGATACCAGTATCTTCGTGCCCAGTCCGGAGCCACAAGGATAACCTGGGCCCGGTCGCGCCTGATCTTCTTCAGCACTCTGGGCAGAAGTGGCATAGGCGGAAAGGTGCACAATAGACCGCAACTCCACTCGCGACGAAAAGCGTCTCCGAGCGAGTGCCGCCTTGGAAATTCCGAGGCGCAGAACTGATGACATTGCGCATTCTCTTATTGGGCGAATAGATCTAACCAAGGCTCTCCCCACTGCTAAAAGAGGCCTTGCCCCACGTGCGAGTTCAGACGCCATTCGTGATCCATCATGCACCGACAGCTGAGTTTGTCCGCCCTGGCGTTCAGGGAACCTGCCAAGTGTTGAACCACCAGGGTCACGCCCTGATGTTCCAGCCACTGCCAGAGGCGCAGAGCCTCCTGGCATAGGGTCCACGACCCCACCCCGCCCTGTTTGTTGCAGTACCACTTGGCGGTGGTGTTGTCCGTGAACACCAGCACTACACCCCCCCGGACAGAGGGGAGGAATGCCTTCAGTGCAAGTCGGATCGCCCGCAGCTTCAGAAGGTTGATATGGAGCTGGGACTCCGCCGGAGACCAGAGGCCTCTGATCGCCGCCTCTCCCATGTGGCCTCCATAGCCCTGGAGGGACACGTCCATCACAACTACGTGCTCCGGTTGGGATAGGGAGAGGGATCTGCCGCTGACCCAATCGCGGTCCGTGAGCCACCACTGCAACTGTCTTGCAGTGCCCTCCGAGATCAAGACATGGTCGGACAAGTTGCCCTGATGCTGGGCAACTTCAGGTCCCACTGCAGAGCCCGCATCCGCCACCTGGCGTGATGCACCAGAAGGATGCAGGAGGCCATCAGCCCCAGAAGCCGCAGCGTCAACCTGACCGAGACTCGGGGCAAAGGCTGAAAGATCGGAATCAGAGCCTGAATATCCCGAAGCCGCTGTTCGGGAGGATAAACCCGAAACTGCGCTGAGTCTAGAACGGCTCTGATGAAGAGGAGCTTCAGAGAGGGACACAGGTGCGACTTCGGCCAATTGATGGAGAACCCCAGCAGGTGCAGGAGGTCGGCCGTAGTCTGGAGGTGGCTGACGACTGTCTGGGGCGAGCCCGCCTTCAACAACAAGTTGTCGAGGTAAGGGAAGACTGAAACCCCTAACCTGCGCAGATGAGCTGCAACCACCGCCATCACTTTCGTGAACACCCGTGGGGCGCTGGTAAGACCGAAGGGGAGCACGGTAAACTGAAAGTGCTCGTGGCTTACCATGAACCGCAGGTAGCGCCGGTGGGCCAGCAGGACGGGGATGTGGAAATAAGCGTCCTGCAAGTCCAACGCTACCATCCAGTCTCCCGGGTCCAGGGCAGCTAAGACCTGATCCAGTGTCAGTATCTTAAAACTCTCCTTACGGAGGAAGCCGCTGACGTTCCGCAGGTCCAAGATAGGGCGTAGGCCCCCTTTGCCCTTCTTGGGAACCAGAAAGTAGTGGGAGTAACAACCACACCCTACTTCTGGTCCAGGAACGCGCTCGACGGCCCCTTTGGCCAAGAGGTCCGCAACTTCCTCTCACAGAAGATTCAAGTGATCACCCGACACGCGGTGGTACTGCGGTAGCATGACTGGAGGGGTCGCCTCGAAGGGGAGGGAGTAGCCCCTTCGGACGATTTGCAGCACCCACCTGTCCGATGTGATGTCGCGCCAGTGGAGGAGGTGATGGCGAACCCTGCCCCCCACTGGCGTCTTGTGGGCCTGAAAACTCGGACTAGGAGGGCTTTGAGGCGGATGCTGCGGGGGTGGATGTTGACTGGCAGCGCCGTTGTCCCCGGGCACCGCCACGGCGGTTACCACGTCCGCCACCACGCTGGATGTTAGTCTGCGGCCTGTGGCTGGCAGGACGTGTGGGGGCGCCCCTTCCTTGGCCACGGAAGGGGCGAAAGGCAGCAGATTGCTGGCGTGGGGTCGACAGGCCCAAGGACTTGGCCGTAGCCCTGGAGTCCTTAAAGCGCTCAAGCGCACTGTCTGCCTTGTCGCCAAAGATGCGACGGCCATCAAACGGCATGTCCATAAGGGTGTTTTGGACATCAGCCGAAAAGTTGGCGGACCTCAGCCAGGCGTGGTGACGAATCACCACCGTCGTTGCCATCGCTCTACCTAGCGAGTCCGTGGTGTCCAGTCCACATCTGATGGAATACCGTGCCGCATCTCGACCCTCCGCAAGGGCTGGGCAAGTTTAGTCCGGGCCTCCTCCGGACATTTTGGCAGCACGTCCGTGACCGTGTCCCATAGAGAGTGGGTATAATGGCCCAAGAGGCATGCGGTGTTAACGGACCGCAGTCCCAAACTCAGGGAGGAGAACATCTTTTTGCCATATTGCTCGTACCTCTTGGATTCCCGATCGGGGGGAGCCATTGAGAATGCGGTCTGGGACTTAGAGGCCTGTATGACCAGGCTCTCGGGGGTGGGGTGGGTGGACAGGAAGCAAGGGTCGCCCGGAGCCGGGCGGTGGCGTCAGGCCACGTTCCTATCTACAGGAGGACCTGTAGCGGACCTGGACCAGGTGCCCAGAAGAACGTCAGAAACGGCCTCATTAAACGGCAACAGAGGCTCCGAAGAGCTTGCGTGCGGTTTAAGACCTCAGTGAGGAGGTTAGTCTTCACGGCCGCGACAGGGAGCTCAAGGGATAAGGCCTTGGCCGCCTGCGTCAACACCACACTATAGGCTGCCCCCCTCTCCGTAGCGACGGTAGGAGAGGAGACAAAGCCAGTGTCTGGCGAGGTGTCCAGACCACTGGCGTCCCCTAGCTCACCTGCCCAGTCCTGATAAGGTTGGCACTCACGTACCAGAGGGTCCTCAGACCCCTCCAAATCCGCCTCGCCACCCATCTCCTGGTATTCAGGGTCAAAAGATGGGGCCGGATCATAGAAGTAAAAATCTCCCTGCGGCGTCGAGCGACGCCGCTCCGGCGCCGGAACCGGATTGAGGGGGGAACTGGGGACGGCGTCGACCGTGGTCGGCGCCGGGGGGCTACACCCTAGCAGCCGGCGAGGTCGTAAGGTCGACCGGTGACGACCCTGATCCGGCGGAGTCCTGCGGCATCGGGATCGAAGTCGCCGATGGCGCCGGTGTCGAAGCACCCGACGGTGCCGGGGCCCGAAGTAGGGGTCGCGGGGCCCGAAGTCGGGGAGGCGGGGCCCGAAGGCGGGGCGGAACCCAACGTAGGAGTGAGCGACCCCATGGCCGAGTGGAAGGCGTCAATCTCCTCCGGCGTCGCGTTCTGCCCAGGGTCCGGCAGGTATGGAGCAGGCCACGACGCCTGCGGCTCCGACGGAGCCGCGGGGGCGGTGTCACCCGAACCCCCGGCCGCGTCGCGCGAGCGTCAGGGGGAGTCTGAAGAGCGATGTCGCCTCTTTGACTTCTTGTGCCTCTTACCTGAGGACTTGGAGCTCGAGGAGTGGTGTTGATCCTCCGAGCCGTGATGACTCCGGTCCCGCGACCCGTCCCTCGACCTCCTTCCGGACCGGGACCTCGAACGGCATGGGGCCGACTGCCGGAGCTAGAGTCGCTTGCGGGACTGCTCCCGCATAGCCTTTGACGTCAAGGCCCGGCAGTCGGGGCACGCCTTGTCATCGTGATCGGGCCCCAGGCAATGAAGACACCGGCGATAGGGGGTCGGTAACCGACATCAGTTGGTTGCAGTCGACGCAGGGTTTAAATCCAGGCATCCCTACCGGCACCGTCTGAGTCGTTCGACTTCGAAAAATAAGATCAAAAAGTTTTGTGAAAAAATGACTAAAGGGTACCACTGTTCCCGGATCGGCGCTTGCTGGCGCGGAAAAAATAGGAACTGACGTCAGCGCGCGAAGCCGGCGTCTAAGTACTCAGGTGAT
Source organism: Lissotriton helveticus (assembly GCF_964261635.1). Lineage (NCBI taxonomy): Eukaryota > Metazoa > Chordata > Amphibia > Caudata > Salamandridae > Lissotriton > Lissotriton helveticus. The sequence goes on from NC_136071.1 coordinate 149,070,217, forward strand.
GTCATCCAGGCTCCAACGACGGATGCGGAGCTGCAGAGGACGCCTACCGACGCGCAAGGGTACTGCTACGCAAAAGTTTCCAGATCCAGTCTGACGCCTGGGGTTATTCTAAGGTAAGGAATCTAATACTAACCTGTTTCTTTCAGATAATGGTGCTCAACCGAAGTTGATGAGTTTGGGTTCATCCCTCATTGTACACATCTACAGCAGCATGTTGGCTTTAATGTGGAAGGCACCCGGTTCACCTATTTAGTGCTAAGGACGTCGCCGAAATACCCTGACAAGCGCCTTCAATCCTCAACCCCTCAATCTACACACCAGGAACTGCAGCCACGCGCTCACATTGCATCGGGTGAAAGCAGGACATTACGTTCCACGCCGTTGCACTGTGTCCGGAATAGAATGGTTGTTACATTGTCGCAGCAGCTCCCAAGCCTGCCGGTATCAGAGCCAGGGCGAGCTGCCACTACAGCTTTAGTTTGCCATTCCAATGCTGCATGAGTAGCAGTGCTAGTATGGGGCTGAAAGGCCTAGGAGGCACTATGTCAATTATGCATGACTTTGCATTTCAGTGGGGTGATGGGGATCACCACACTGAAATGCGTTAGTCTAACACCTAATGCGTGGTACTTGGCAGGCCCGGGGACATGACAGCACGAGCTGGGAGCAGGCATTCCTCACACAGAGCTGAAGAATGACTGGGGCTGCCTTGTGCATATAATGTCCCCAACTTTCCCTCACGAGCACCTCCCCTCACAGGCACCTTTCAGAAATCAAGACTATATGTTACATCAAAAGAACAGGGTGACACTGGCAGCAAAACATTGTGCGCATAAGAAAGGGAAGGCCCGAGATGATAACAGCCGAGAGCCACGGGAGGAGGCTACGGGCTTCGAGTAACAATTAGGATTTATCCGTGTTGTCTAACGGAAGAAAAACATTTTGAGTTTGATTTGTCGTCCGCGGCAATGAGGCAAAATATTACCGTTTTAATGGCAGCATTCGCAATCATTTTTTTCTGAAAATCCCGGCCTTGTCTAATTAGGACGAAGCATGTTAATGATGGAGCGGCACGGCCCGGCGACGCCTTGAGTTGCCATATTAATTGTGTTTAGGGAAAGAAGCATGAATTGCGCTTTTACAAGCTAATTAGTGGTGGGTTTGTTAATTAATACAGGAAAGTCAAACTGCCTCGGTCTTGTCTACTGCAATTAGCTGAAGCCGTTTACACTTCCGTTCTTTATGCAGCAAACGGACTTTTTGCAGAGGCATTATCGAATTGTGGACCGATTGGAGCGCGCTCTCACTGCAGGCATCTTTGCGAACCTTTGCGCGAAGAGACAAATGTGACCCCACCTGGCACCCGTAACAGGAAAAAAGAACCGCACGCTTATGCCATCCCCAGACCTGCTGCAGGGTTAGACTTCCTTTTTAAAAACAAAAGATAGGGAAACCAAACAGATATAAGGTAACAAGTAGATCGCAGTGAGGCAGCAGCATTTACTGCAAGGTTAATGCCCTAAGTCGACACCAGCGTCAAATATTTGCTATCAATAGAATTAAGTTTATGGGTTATGTGATGAATTAAAAGAAGATGTGGGCTCAAGTGACCTGATAGACGGTAGTGATGGACCATCTCTTTCTCATATTGGATCATCAAAATCACAAACATTCTAGCCATCACTTGGTCACTAATTGCCACAGGTCTGGCAGGATACTCTGTGTTATTCGCTCTCAAGGTGCTCAGAGGATAACTTTTATCAAGAGTTGCAAATCATTCAGTGCCACTCTGGAGTGCTAGACTAAATACAAGACAGTTCAGAGGATAAAAAAACGCAGGTAGTTGGAATTTAACCGGGAGAGGAGACCCCCTCATATGATAGGCCTCAATATTGCCACCCTATTACTGGTGATCAACCCAATACCTGTAGGAACAGAACAATGGTTGAGTCGCCTGAGGCCAAGCCTGGTTCACAGTTTCCTAAGTAAATCTTTTACAAAGTGGATTGCTTTGAATGGGATGAAAACAAGTTACTTACCTGTAACTTTGGTTCCCCAGTATTGGTAACATTCATAGATTCCCATGCGTTTGTACCGGTAGAAAATCTACCGGTACAAAAGCATGGGAATCTATGAAAGTTCCAATACTGGGGCAACCCCGAATTCCTCAAAGCAAAGACCGATTTAAGGCCATCTGTGTATCAACCCCATTCCAGAACCCATTATCCCGCGGCCAGCCCACAAATGCAGTTCTGGTAAACATTTTGAAGGGAGAAAAATCAGCAAGACTAGATCTAACATCGCCAACCCATCATTGTCATTCTCACCATCACCTGTACCCAGAAAACACACTACTGTTTATCCTTCAACACAACCTCCCACACACACATCTCCAAATTCAAACTACCTCCTGCAAAGAACGTGTTTCTCTCCTCCAAGTCTGAGAAGAGAAGTTCTCACATCCCTTAATCACATTGTAATCACCTCACTACCCCAAGGCACCTTCCCGGATCACCTCAAGACTGGATAGATCCTTGCCCGCCTGCAAAAGCTTCCACTCTATCCAGCCTATCTTGCCATCTTCCATCTTTATAACTCGCTTCCCATTTATTGGAAAATATCAACATGGCAACAGAAAAACAACTAATTAAAAACCTTTGGCAAATTATTTCAACAGGGTAACAGCCGCATACATTACTGAGCAGCAGGGCACAAGTCCTAAAAAAAGAAGTGGGGGGACTCTCCAAGGTAGGCGTGGTCACAGGAAGTGACATCACGACAGGAAGTGACATCACGACAGGAAGTGACATCACAACAGGAAGTGGCATCACAGCAGGAAGTGACATCACATGTAAGGCAGATCTATCATTTGCATATAATGCAAGATTTAACAATTGAAGCTGCTTGGTACTTAAGCCTGTGACTTAAGGTCCCTGCATGGAGGAATTAGCAGCCCAAATGTGGATGAAGTTTGGCGAAGGTGACATGAACACATTTTCAAAACGCTACAGGAAAGTTTGACTGCAAGATTTAGTATACATTACAGGTTCCCAGAGAGGCTGCTTCCCACACTCGATAATGACTATTACACACAGTAGGGCTCCATATTCATGTTATTCTATTGATGAGTGTTATATGTTATCTCCCCACCTATTGTAAACTAGCGACTCTGTATTAAATAGTTTTGTCCCAGCTGCCTCTCTCTAGCTGTGGCTAGATTTATTTATTTTATTTATAAAGTTTTATATAGCGCGAACTTGATCCCGAAGGATATCAGAACGCTTTACAATTTGCAGCAAAGGTAACAAATCAGAACATTAGTCTAACATTGGGAATCTTGGCTGAAGACAATGGAGCTGCCGGGGCATTAGCTTGGGTCAATGCCTAAATTTTAGATATATTAACTGGCCATTGTATTTATTTTAGCAGATTTATTTATTTCTATTTATTTTAGGAAATGTATTTAGTTTTGGTATATTTTAGTTTGACTTATTTGCCTTAATTTACTTCAGTGCAACAAAATATAAACATTGCTTTACTTTGTATTAATACTGTTTATTTTTGTGATAGTTCCTAAAAAAAGGGCCGATTATGACTCATGCATTGTAATGGTTGTTTCCCCCTTTACAGAGACTACTTACTATAAAATCGGGGTGGGCCTAGCTCATGATGTCATTTTGTGGGGACCCCTTGAAGAAAGCGGGCAGAACCTTTGCAAAACTTTGTGCCCCCCTATCCAGTAGTGCAATTATCCAAACACTGACAGGATTGAGCCTAAATTAAAAATATACTGACATACGTAATGCCAAGTCAGACGTCATCATGGAGTCATGTTTAAATGAACAATCCAGCACCATCCTACACCTCCCCATTCCACAAAATTATACAATTCAGACCAACAACACAAACTAGAAGGGGGCGTTGCTGTCATCATTAAACATTCCATGTGGAAACAGCGACACACGGAAGAACACACAAGGGTACACCATCATACTACTTACATTTTGTAGCCTGGTGTCAATTGTTCAATGCAGGGCGTAATTTGTGCCAGTGCTTAGCGCCGGCACTTAATTGGCAGGGCCGGGTCTAGTGGGACTCTGATTCTACACGCACGAGGCGCACAGTGCATGTAAAATGTTTTCATTTAACTTACAGCACACTTGCTAGTACTAATACTTAATTAACTCCTCAAGTCTCGTGCAGCCGCATCGCATTGTGTTTAGTTTTTCACATCTCAGTTTACCCTTAATTGTTCACGATCACTTGAATAATGAAATATTCTGAGTGGGAGAGCTCTTTGGCAGCACTCTGCCAGGTTTCTCTCTCGTCACTCTCATGCTGCTGTGTTAAAGAGCCTTGGTTCTACCGCACAAAGAATTAGGGTGACCAACTGGCATTGGTGCAAATTCAGGACGGTGAGTGTAAAAATTCAGGACAAAGGGTCAAAATTCAGGACACAAATTCAGGACAGGAGGTCAAAATTCAGGACAAAACTTTATGACAATAGGTACGTTTTACAGACACATCAGAGGTTGTGCAATAGTATATAAGTAAGCCCAGCCATTTCCAAAAGTATTCAACCATTTGCAAACCTATCCATCATGTATCCTTCCATCTATCATTTCACTCATCCATCCCTTCATCCATCCCCTCATCCATCCTTTCACTCATCCTCCATTATCCATCCACCCTTTCACCCTATCCATCTGTACACTTATCCATCCACTCTTCATCCCATCCATCCATTCACTCATCCATTCAGCCATTTACCCTTTCACCAATCCAGCCATCCTTTCACTTACTAATCCTTCCACCCATCCACTCTTTTAGTCATCCATCCATCCTCCCTTTCTCTCTCCATCGACCCTTTCACTTAGCCTTCCTTCCTTCCATCCATCCACCCACCCACCCATCCATCCATCTACTCATCCACTCATGAATCCATCCATTGCCCCTATCACTCATCCATCTATCATTTCACTCCTTCACACATCTATTCATCCTTTTGTCCATCTACTCTCCCTTTCACTCACTCATCCATACTTACACCCACCCTTTCACTCATATGTCCATTCATTCACCCTTGCACTTATCAATCCATCCATCCATCATTTCACACATCCACCTACCCCCCATCATCCACCCACCATCCACACACCCACTCATCCATCCTTTCACCCACCCACCATCCAATCCACTGATCCATCCTTTCACCCATCCACCATCCACCCACCCACTCATCCATCCATCCTTTCACCCACCCACTCATCATCCATCCATCCATCCTTTCACCCACCCACTCATCATCCATCCATCCATCCTTTCACCCACCCACGTATCCATCCATCCATCCCTTCACCCACTCTCCATCCATCCATCCTTTCACCCACCCATCCATCCATCCCTTCACCCACTCTCCATCCATCCATCCTTTCACACACCCATCATCCATCCATCCATCCGTCCTTCCCCTCATCATCCATCCATCCATCCCCTCATCATCCATCCATCCTTCCCCTCATCATCCGTCCATCCTTTTCCCTCATCATCCATCCATCCTTTTCCCTCATCATCCATCCTTCCCCTCATCATCCATCCATCCATCCTTCCCCTCATCATCCATCCATCCTTTTCCCTCATCACCCATCCATCCTTTCCCCTCATCATCCATCCATCCATCCATCCTTCCCCTCATCATCCATCCATCCTTCCCCTCATCATCCATCCATCCTTCCCCTCATCATCCATCCATCCTTTCACCCACCCCCTCATCATCCATCCATTCCCTCATCATCAATCCATCCATCCCCTCATCATCCATCCATCCACCCTTCCCCTCATCATCCATCCTTTCACCCACCCCATCATCCATCCATCCATCCTTCCCCTCATCATCCATCCATATATCCATCCTTCCCCTCATCATCCATCCATCCATCCATCCACCCTTCCCCTCATCATCCATCCTTTCCCGTCATCCATCCATCCATCCTTTCCCTCATCCATCCTTCCTTTCATCCATCCTTCCCCTCACCCATCCATCCATCCTTCCCCTCATCATCCATCCTTTCCCGTCATCCATCCATCCATCCCCTCATCCATCTTTCCTGTCATCATCCATCCTTTCCCCTCACCCATCCTTCCATCCCATCCATTTATCCTGCCCTTCATCCATCCATCCTTCCCCTTACCCATCCATCCATCCCATCCATTTATCCTGCCCCTCATCCATCCATCCTTCCCCTCCATCCATCCATCCATCTCCTCATCCATCATCCTTCCCCTCACCCATCCATCCATCCCATCCATTTATCCTGCCCCTCATCCATCCATCCTTCATCCTTCCCTTCATCCATCCTTCCTTTCATCCATCCTTCCCCTCACCCATCCACCCATCCCATCCATCTATCCTGCCCTTCATCCATCCATCCTTCCCCTCCATCCATCCATCCTTCCCCTCATCCATTTATCCTTCCCCTCATCCATTTATCCTTCCTCTCATCCATCCTTCCCCTCCATCCCTCATCCTTCCCCTCATCCATCTTTCCCCTCATCAATCATCCAGCTACCCTTCCACCCATACATCCAGCTATTTACATTTTCTCTCCATCCTTCCCCTCACTCATCAATCCATCTATCCTCTCTCATTATCCATTTATTCAATCTTTCATTCATCCATTCACCCTTTCACTAATTCATCCAGCCATTCACACATCCCTTCACTTACTCACTCGCCCACCTTTCCATATTAATTTTGAGCTGAGCCCTTTTGAGAAGAGGCCCATCAAGAACTTCACCCTCGCTGCAGGGGCCGTTCCAGGACTGGGACAGAAGCCACCCAGGGCGGAGACAGGATCCACCACAGGGGGGGACAAGAGCCATCACAGGCGGGGGTGGACTGGAGCCACAACATGCGGGACAGGAGCCATCACAGGCGGGGGTGGACTGGAGCCACAACATGCGGGACAGGAGCCATCACAGGCGGGGGTGGACTGGAGCCACCACATGGGGGACAGGAGCCATCACAGGCGGGGGTGGACTGGAGCCACCACATGGGGGACAGGAGCCATCACAGGCGGGGGTGGACTGGAGCCACCACATGGGGGGACAGGAGCAGGAGTCATCACAGGAGAGGGAAGGTGATCCACCAGGGTGGGCACAGGGGTGGGCATGCAGTATTCTAGTATCATCTTGGGCTTCTCGCTCCCTCCTGCACAAGACAACGAGAAGACAGGCTCTATGTCCAAAATGCCACCCCCCACTGTGATGTACAGTACTTACAGAAGATACTCTAAGAGAAATGATTGAACTGATTGTCCTCCATACTTTGCTCATCAGTGTGGGTGCGATTGTGCCATTTCTTTATTATATTACATTATGCATGTTTGAAGAACCGAGGTTTGCTTACAAATTAGGGACAGTAATTAAGCTCGGTGAAGAGAAGCAGGTGCTGCCTCGGTGTAATCAGGGGTGTAATCAGGGGTGTAATCTGGCCGAGTCTAGGATGTTTGGGGCCCTGGGTAGAAATGGATGTGTGAGCCCCCCTCTAAATAGCAGATACAAGACGCATTCAGGGCTGTTTGCATGCGAATGGATGCCCTGCTCCTGAACCTGCAGCCCCTCCCTCTGTCACCTTCACGCACCTCTTAACAGCTCATCAAGGGCTGGAGGAGTGAGGGCTGCCATCCCGCTGTGCCTCTACAGTGCTGCTGCTGCTGCGGGTCGGAGCTTTGGTGCAGCATCGGAGTCAAGAAGGGAGGTGGGGGCAAGCTGTGCCCGGTTCAAATTACGGAAATGCTTTATTTACTTTGTGCGCGCCGCGCTCCCGTTTTTTTAATGGTGGACGCGGTTTTGATTTAGCAGGGTGGACGGCGTCCACCCTGAAAAACCCTCGGAAATAAGTGGGGGGATGCCGTCCACCCGCGTGGTACCCCGACTCGTGCCCTGCTGAGCAGACAAAGTATATCTGCTCCCTCCTCAGAACACCTCCAAAAAAGGATCCCACACCTTATCGTCTGAGCTTGCATTGTCACACAATGCAGATACATGACAGCCTTCCTCTCTGGATCAGAGCCATTGTTAGACTTTTTTTAACATTTAACCTTTTACTATCTTTGTGCGCGATACTGGATAGAGCCGGTACCAGAAGAAACTGGGACAAGGAATTACTCCTGCTGCTACACACAACACAACACAGATGCTATCCTGGCTCAGTTCTTCCTGCCACAGCGTCCGTAGAGAAAACAAATCCAGGGGGAACTTTTTTACAACTTCCACCAAGTCGCACAGCCATACACCTTGTATGAATCCAATGAATTACATTTGTCTGTATTTATCTTCTTTTTAACCATTTTTTTATCTGTTTAATTGTTGCTCCTTTTTGAACTATTAATTCAATTCGTTTTATTTATACGCTTCCGGATACAAGACTGATCAAACAGACGTCAAGGCACAGGTAGATTCCACATGTCATAATGTTTAATTTAAAAAAAGAACCCGTTGCATTTTGGGATAAAACAATCCCTTCGTCAGGGGCATCTTCTAACACAAGCTAGCCAGCCTATGAGAGGCGCATCAGCCTTGTGCAGGCAAAGAAGGCCGTCAACACCAACTCTCCTCTCCACAGAAACTCGTCTTTCAAGAGGGCACCTTAGTCAGAACCCACACTCCCCAAAACCACTGTTCCACTTACAGCTGATAATCTCAAGGATCAGACCAGCTAAATCACATATGCGTCCGTCTCCTGCCGTAAACATGACAAGCCAACATGATCTAAAGGACAAGTTACTTACCTTCGGTAATGCCTTATCTGGTAGACATGATCTAGCCGCAGATTCTTTTCCTTTTAACTTCCAGGTGTCAGGCTGGATCCGGAAGATTTTTGATAGCAGTACCTCTGCGCGACGGTAGGTGACGGCAATCGGCTCCGCGTGATGTTGTAGGCATCTTGTTCGTTGTGACATCCGCATTGTCAATATAACCGCCACTTCTGCGCTTTGACGTCAGACCTTTTCAAGACTTTCAACTCCAGAAGCGCAGAACCATGAAGAAACTGATCGAGGTGTGTTAAAAAGGCAACTAGGGCCCGGAAGGGAAAAACCCTCAACACTAGAACCAATCCACTGTGTGGGGAGGATGGCTGGGTTGATAAGGAATCTGCGGCTAGATCATGTCTCTTCCAGATAAGACGTTACCGAAGGCAAGTAACTTGTCCATCTGCTAGAGACATCTAGCAGCAGATTCCTTACCTTTGAACAGATACCCAAGCAATGCATGTCTCTTCCAGATAAGACGTTACCGAAGGCAAGTAACTTGTCCATCTGCTAGAGACATCTAGCAGCAGATTCCTTACCTTTGAACAGATACCCAAGCAATGCCATCCCCGGAGGAAGGACTGAGGAAAGGTTTAGACTAGAAAGTCTTTAAAGACAGAGCGACCGAATAGGCCTTCTATGCGAACCTGGGAGTCTAGACAGTAGTGTCTGGCAAACGTGTGCAGTGATGCCCAAGCGGCCACTTTGCAGAATATCTGAAACGGGAACTCCACGCTGAAGAGCCGTGGTGGCCGCTTTTGCCCTGGTGGAATGGGCCCCTAAGCCTTTCAGGAGGATCTTTCTTCGCCAAGGCATAATAGATTTTTAATCAGAGGATAACCCAGCGGTATATAGTCCTCTTTTGGACAGCACGCCCTTTCTTTGCACCCATGTATCCTACAAAGAGTTGGTCATCCACCCGGAACTCTTTGGTTCGATCGAGGTAGAATGAGAACACTTTTTTGGGTCCAGCCGAAGGAGACGCTCCTCTTTCTTGGAAGGGTGCGGAGGTGCATAGAAAGTGGGTAGAATAAACGACTGTCCCATTTGAAAGGGTGTTACCATCTTAGGAAGAAAATAAGCTCTTGCGCGGAGCACCACTTTGTCCGAAAGGACCGTCAGATAAGGAGGCTGTGATGACAAGGCCTGCAGTTTGCTCACCCTCCTTGAAATGAAATGAAATTGGGTTTATAAAGCGCATGGCTGCCCTAGAGCGTCCCAGCGCTGTTAAAATAATAAACAATAATGGTAATAGCAGAGAACTCAAGAAGGGAAAAGGTCTAGGATGTATTAGGGAAAAGAAAGGTTTTGAGTGCCTTTCTAAATTTCGGATAGGAGGCTTCCATCCGGAGCTCCCTGGGAAGTGCATTCCATTTTTTTGCCGCATTCAACGAGAACCGGCGGCCTCCAGAACGTGCTTTCCACACTCTAGGAGTGGTGGCCAGGTTTTCTCCATCAGACCGCAGGGATCGGGCTGATTTATAGGGGCGAATCATGTCTCTCAAGGCCGGAGGGCCTTTGCCTTGCAGTGTTTTATGAGCGATGCAGAGTGATTTAAAGGAGATTCGCTCCTGAATTGGGAGCCAGTGGAGGGCTCTTAACAGTGGTTTGGCTGAAGCCCGCCTCGATGCCCCCATGAGCAGCCGGGCTGCGGCATTCTGTACTCGTTGGAGAGTATTGATGGAGGCCTGGGGTGCAGCCAAGAAGAGGGCGTTACCATAATCCAATCTAGACAGGATTAAGCCCTGGATTAGTAACTTTCTTGATTGGAAGGGCAGGAGGGGGGAGTACCTTCCGCACTGCTCGGAGAAGGCCAAAGCAACCTCCGGCAACTTTCTGTGCGTGGGTCTTAAACGTTAATTGAGGTTCAAACCAAACCCCAAGACTTTTAATTTTTTCCTTGGGTGGAGGGAGTTCACCCATGCAGGGGGGCCAGAGCTCGGCGGGCAAGGATGTCGCTTGATTACCCAGGAGCATGATCTCCGTCTTAGCTCCATTTAATTTGAGCTTGGAATCGGTCATCCACGCGGAGACTGCAGTTAGACATTTGAAGAGATCATCTAGGCATCCCCCTTGGTGTGCCAGCGAGACGACAAGTTGTGTGTCGTCAGCGTAGCTGATGGATTTGATCCCAAAGGGGGCTATTACCTCCTCTAACGGGGCCATGTAGACATTAAACAGTGTGGGGCTCAGAAGTTATCGCCACTAAGAAGGCGGTTTTGATGGTGAGCAGCAGTAGAGGGCAGTTGTGCATTGGCTCTAATGGTGGACACATTAGAAAGGTGAGAACCAAATTAAGGTCCCACTGTGGCATAATAAAGGGTGAGGGGGGACAAGTGGGTTAAACCCTTCAAGAATCTCTGCACCAGAGGGGATTTGAAAAGAGAAGGCTGATCAGGCAGCTGAAGAAAAGAGGAAAGGGCCGATAGATAGCCCTTCGAGGTGCCCAGAGCAAAGCCCTGCTGGGCCAAGGAAAATATAAATAGGAGGATATCAGGCAAGGATGTAGACAGAGGGTCAATAGACGGTTCTGTACAATATTTACAAAATTTGGACCATCAGCAGACAAAAACCGACTTTGTGGAGGGGTGTCTAGCTGCCAGAATAATCTCACAGATGACGAGAGGAAGGTCGAAAGCTGTCAGCAGTCGACGCTCAATCTTCACGAAAGAAGGCAGAGTGGACAGGTTCGGGTGGAGAACCCTCCCCTATTGTTGCGACAAGAGATCTTTCCTAAGGGGCCGCCTGACCGGAGGATTGATGCTCATTGCCAGAAGCTCGGGAAACCCAGACTCTCCGTGCCCAGTCGGGAGCACAAGAATGACTTTTACCCGGTCGCTCCTGATCTTCTTGAGCACTCTGGGAAGAAGTGGTATGGGCGGAAAGGTGTACAGGAGGCCCGAGCTCCACTTGTAATAAATGCGTAGCCGAGTGAGAGCCACTTTGGAAACTCTAGTGCGCAAAACTGCTGACATTGCGCGTTCTCTACAGAGGCAAACAGACCTAAATAAGGCTCTCCCCACAGCGGAGAGTCCTTTTGTCACCTCCGGATGACGCCACTCGTGATCTGCTAGGGACCTTCGGTTGAGGCGCAAAGCCTCTTGACACAGGGTCCACGACCCCACCCCACCTTGCTTGTTGCAGTGCCACATTGTTGTCGGTTAACACTTGAACTAGCCTCCCCTTGATGGACGGCAAGAAGGCTTTTAGTGGCAGCCGGGACACCGGAAGCTCCAACAGGTTTATATGGAGCTGGGCCTTCTCCGGAGACCAGAGTCATCTGATCTCCACCTCTCTCAGATGGCCGCCCCTTCCCAGAAGGGAAGCATCAGTCACTACTGTGAAATCTGGATGCGATAGGGCGAGGGATCTGCCTCTGACCCAATCGTGGTTTGACAGCCACTGCTGAATATCTTTCGCAGTGCCCTCCAATATCTGGACCCGGTCGGTGAGATTTCCCCGATGCTGTGCCCAGTGGAACTTCAGGACCCATTGCAGAACCCACATGTGCCATTTGGGCATGGTCTACAAGAATGCAAAAGGCCATGTGGCCCAACAGCCTCGGAGCCACTCTCACTGAAATCCATGATAGAGGCTGAAATATTGGAATCATAACCCGAATATCCTGGACTCGTCGCTCGGGATAAACCCGAAACTGCACCGTATCCTGAACTGCTCAGATGAAGGGGAGCGCCTGAGAGGGAGTCAGGTGTGACTTTGGCACGTTGATGGTGAACCCCAACGAATGCAAGAGGGCCACTGTAGTCTGGAGATGGGAGACGACTGCTTAGGATGTGCTCGCCTTCAACAACCAATTGTCGAGATAAGGGAAGACTATAATCCCTGATCTCGGCAGATGAGTCATGACCACCGCCATCACCTTGGTGAACACCCGCGGGGCACTGGTAAGGTCGAAGGGGAGCACAGCAAACTTAAAGTGCTCCAGGCCCACTGTAAACTGTAGGTAGTGACGATGGGCCGGCAGGGCGAGAATGTGGAAATAGGCGTCCTGCAAGTCCAACGCTACCAATCCAGTCTCCCGGGTCTAGGGCACACAGAACCTGAGCCAAAGTGAGCATCTTGAATTTCTCCTTCTTGACGAAGTAGTTTAGGGCTCCGAGGTCGAGGATAGAATGTAGGCCTCAGTCCTTCATTGGAACAAGAAAATAGTCGGAATACCAACCACAGCCCATTTCTGGTCCGGGAAACCGCTCTATAGCTCCCTTTGCCAAGAGAGCCTTGACTTCCTCGCGGAGTAACACGAGATGATCCTCCGTCAGCTGATCGTGAGTTGGAGGCATAGAGGGGGGGGTAGTCTCAAAGGGAAGAGAGTATCCCCTTCGGACTATCTGCAACACCCACCTGTCTGAGTTGATGTTGCGCCAGTGGCTGAAGTGATGGCGTATCCTGCCTTCCACTAGAAGCTTGTGACTCCGAAGGACTGGACTAGGAAGGTTTTGAGGTGGAGGAGGGGATAGTGGCTTAGCTCGACTTCTGGCCTCCCGATCCTCGAGAACAGGATGAACCACTGCCATGCAGAGGTTGCTGAACTTGCGGAACCCGCTGGCTGGAATAGGGTTGGCTTGGTTGGAAGCCCCTTCTGTAGCCACGAAAGGAGCAAAAAGTGGACACAGGCCGGGGTGAAGTACTGAGGCCCAAGGATTTGGCTGTAGCCCGCAAATCCTTGAAGCACTCAAGCGTTGTGTCAGCCTGGTCTTGGAAGAGACATGAGCCATCAAAAGGCATGTTCATGAGATTTGCCTGGGCAGCCCCCGAAAAGCCAGACGTCCTCAGCAAGGCATGGCACCTGATGGCCACTGTCGAAGAAATCGCCCTGCCCAGCGAGTCCGTTGTGTCCAAGCCACAGCGAATGGCAAACTTTGCTGCATCTCTCCCATCTAAAATTGCTTGGGAGAGCAGGATCCGGTAATTCTCCAAGACCCTAGGCAGCACCTGCGCAACAGTATCCCATATGGAATGGTAGTAACAGCCCAAAAAGCATGCAGTGTTCACCGACCACAATGCGATGCTGTTGGAAGAGGACATTTTGTTTCCAAAGGTCTCCAACTGTTTGGATTCCCTGCCCGGAGGGGCGGAAGGGAATGCACCACGTGAAGTGGAAGCCTAGACCACCAAGCTTTGCGGGTTGGGGTGGGCACTTAGGAAAACTAGATCACCCGGTGCAGGCCAATGACGGAGGGCAATCGTTCTATTCACAGGAGCCCCTGTGCTGGGTTTGGACCAGGTGCCCAGAAGAGCATCCGTTAAGGCTTAGTTAAAAGGCAGCAAGTGTTCAAACGAGGAAAGATCAGGCTGCAAGGTCTCCGTCAAGACATTTGTCTTGACCGCCACTGTAGGAAGCTGCAGGTCCAGAGCCTCCGTGGCCCTATGCACTACCATAAAAAACAACACCTCCTCCTCCATAGGCAGGTTAGGAGGAGACAGCATGTCACAATCTGGGGAGGTGTCCAGACCACTGGCATCCCCCAGTTCCACATTCCAGTCCATGTCCTGGGGCTGCTGAATTTCTGAGGGATCCTGCTCTCCTCCCAATCCTCTTTGTTCAGCCCTAAACCTTCAGAAAGGGGCTGGTTAGACTATATGAAGCCCTAAGGCACCGGTCTCTGCGCCTGTGGACGCAAGACCAGTTCGGTATCGTCTGGAATGAGGATGGGGGAGACCTCGGCATCGGACACAGCACCGGAGAAGGGCGCTGTAGAGGTATGACCTGCACTGGTCCGAACCCGGGAACGGGTCCAACAGGAGGCAATATCCAGAGTCAAAGGCGGGGACCCACAGGATCTCCTTCACTTGGGCCTGCGGGGGCCAAAGGTGCACCGGCAGGGTCAGGCCGCACAAACACGGTGCACATGGCATCGTAAAATTACTTACGTTGAGCAGGGGCTGCTCCAGACACCGTTAAGATGAGACGAGGCAGAGTTGAGCCAGGTGACTGCTCCGAAGAGCGTGGCCTAGAACGCCGAAGCTCCTCAGTCTCACTGCGAGGCGGACAGGGCAAAGTCAAAGCACTCTTCGACTTCTTGTGTTTTTTGTGGAGCCTCTTACCTAATGACTTTGACAAAGAGGACTTCGATCTCCCGAAGCGTTGCTCGGACCTTCCTCTCGACCGGAAATCAAGATCGACGAGGCAACCTCTGCGGTGCCTGCTGGGCCGCAAGCAGCTTCAGGGACTGCTCCCTCAAAGCTTTCGACGCCATGGCCAGGAAATCGGAGCACGACTTTGTGTCGTGGTCACGCTCCAGGCACTAGAGGCACATGAGATGGGGGTCAGTCACCGACATGGCGCGGCGACAGGAGCCGCACGGCTTGAACCCTGAAGTCTTTCTACTGGACATCCTACACACCAAAAGGAGTCGACAAAAAGTAAAAACAACTGTCAAAAAGAGACCAGGGTAGCTCTCTTAAACAGATCAGCGCTGGCTGGCGCGGAAAGAAAAGAATTGACGTCAGCAAATCGTATTGGTGGATTTATTGACAACACAGATGTCACGACGACGAACACAACGCCTATGACGTCACGTGGAATCGACCGTCACGCAGGGGTATTGCTGTCATATTCCGGATCCAGCCTGATGCCTGGAAGTTCAAAGGTAAGGAATCTGCTGCTTGATGTCATTATCAGATACACAGTATACATAAATCCTCCCTCTAGGCCAAGCTTTTGTCAAGTACAATGGCTTTGTCTATCCGTCTAGTTGAGAGCAACAAAGTAGCCAACCATTTAAGATTCCTAACAGTTATCCAGTCAAACAGACTACACAAAATGGCATAATCTCATCATAGACAATGGAAGGTCAAGTTGATGAATCCCGCAGATATATGAGCCCTCACTGGCTTAATTTTGCGAAATATAATTCAGTCAGTGAGAATCCTTTCCCTGCCGAAAGCACCCTCGCGTGAGCCTCAGCGCTATGCTATGGCTGTAAACAGACCCAAGGGAAGCTGCGGGCCTGGAGTGCTCTCTAGAGGGCGCACCGTCATTAGCCCCCAGCCTTATGGAGGCACAAGCGTCATTTATACAGAGACGCGGCCCAGCAGCCCACTGGGCTGTGTGATCGTGCCTGACAGGTGTTTATTCCATTTCACCTACAGCCAGAGACAGAAACGACTCCAAGCCTGACTGGTGAGAAGCAATATCCAGATCTGTCAGGCGACGGGCTCAGAAGCAGCCTCTTCAAATCCTTCCCGCCAAGGCAGCTTAGCGTCAAGGTAACAAGGACCGGATCACAGAGGCACGCGCAGGGGCCAAGGTGAGAAAAGGCGCAATGCATTCTCCGAAGGGCCGAAACCACAGCTGCCAAAGCAGGAAGTGAGCAGAGTTACAAAAATCACAATGTGCGTAGAATGAACGAGTCATCTGACGTACTCATGCTTCAGAACCATGCCACTGTCACACTCCACGTATCAAAACTTTTGTAAACGAAGTAAGACCCTTGTAGGTAATCAGTCCCGTAGCAAGTATTGTAAATAATGTAGGTTTATTCAGTTACAGGTAAGATGGTACAGCCCCACCGGGAACAGCATCCTGCTGCTCAGCCCCACTCATTCCAACTGACCCCTCATCCAAACCATGCACTCATGAACATTCTATTGCATCACACTCACACAGGCTGAGCAGCAAGGAACTAGGAGACACAATATATAACAAAAAATACTTGCTAGCCGAGTCAATAATGCAAGCCATCAAGAAAACATTTTATATTTCGGGAGAACATGGCAACATAACTACTATGAGCGGGATGGCAATACCAGGGCAACATTGTAGTGTAGAGTCCACAAAGAAGTATATAAATTAATTAGGTTTATTAATAGCAAAAGCACAGGAGCAAGGTAGGGTACAACCTACACAAGACTTCTTCCCCAGCAACTGTCAATACAGAGACTGGAGAAGAATCCTGTGACAACAAAGAATGTTACAGGAGTACAATTCTAAGTAAAACATTAAAGGGCCAACACAACACATCTTCTTCCTTATAAAACAAAAAAAAAACAATTCAATAACTAACAAAATCTTATAACCAAATAGGTTTAGAACAAACACGTTTTTTCCCTAGGACAGTATTCTTAGAACAATTGGAATTTTTAACAATAGTGTTGTTAGAGTTTTGACTTGAAGAACAACCTTCACCTGCAATGTGAGTATCATTAACATTTCTGGTGGAAATTAAACTTCCTTTGTTAGCTACATCAGAAGTAGTTTTGTTGTCAATACGACCAGGAATATCAATATCAGGAACAGATACATTTTCAATTTCTGAATTAGATTCATTGTTAATGTCATCAGAAATAACAACATTAGATGTACAAACAGGAGCAGAAACACTTTCAGAAAAGAGAAAACCACCATGATCCTCATTTTGAACAGTTTGAGATTCTGGAGTAACATTAGAAAATGTTTCTGAATTAAAGGAATCAGTACTGAGATCTTTCTTCCCTTTGTAAATAGCAATTCTCTTTAAATTCCATACTTTTCCATCACTAAGAAGAACAGCATTTCGCAAGACTTTCTTTACCATCAAAGGTTTAGAAAACTGAGATTCACCTTTGCAAACTTTCCATGGTAATTTCACTTTAACTAACATGCCGGCTTCAACATTTATAGATCCAGAAGCATATTTATTGTCAAATTTCTTCTTATATTGGAGATGTTTTTCAATTATATTGTCTTTGATTTCACTCATGCGGATGTCTACACAATTCTTTCTATGTAACCAATCAGGATTGTGTTTAGTCCTAGCGACACGACCCCTCATGATTTCAAAGGGTGACATCTTCAAAGCGTCATGGATGTTGGTTCTGTAGGACCAAACAGCTTTGTGTACACAAACTTCCCAATCTTCTCTTTTTAACTTAGCAATTTGGATGGCATTCTTCAGAACTTTGTTAAACCTTTCACATAAACCATTACCACTAGGATTATACAGTGAAGTAGTTCTGTGAGTTATGCCTGTTCTTTCAAAATAAGATTTAGTTAATTTAGACAAAAATTGAACACCATTATCACTAATAATTTGAGTGGGTAAACCTTCCTCCATAAAAACTTTATCAATAAATTCTAAGACAGTGGTTGAATCGACTTTGTCTACCACGGTAATGCAAGGCCATCTAGAGAAAATATCAATGATAGAAATGATACATTTGTGACTGTCCCCAATGGGCCCCATAATATCCATTGCAACAGTATGCCAAGGACCATTGGGAACTATAGGTACACACATCTCAGGTTTTAAAGTGTTGAGAACTTTATCTGAATTTGAACAAACTATACAATCACGTACCATTCTATCCGTCATGACATCAATACCAGGCCACCAGTACCATAGTTTAATATTTTGCTTGGTTTTAACAATTCCACAGTGATCCTTGTGGCATAATCTTAAAATGGAGTTTCTCAAAGATAAAGGAGGAATAGCTTTGTCACCACGATAAATAGTATTGTCCAAGACAGTGAGTTCATTCCTAACCTCCCAAAAAGGTTTAAGGCCGGAAGACAATTTACTTTTGTCTCGCCAACCTTCACGAATAGAAGAAACAACCAAGGTCAACAATTTATCTTTCACATACTCCTCTATCCAAACCTTTTTATCAATACAAAAAGGATTTTCATCATGAATAAGGGCTACTTGAAAGGAATCCCATTCACTAACTGTACACTCTTGTAAATCAGAGGGCATGCGTGAAAGGAAATCAGCAATAACATTACTCTTTCCTGGAAAATATTCAATTTTAACTATGAAGTCTTGTAAACGCATAGTCATGCTAGCAATTCTAGCAGTGGCATTGTAAAGACCTTCAGTGGAAAGCAATTTGGTGAGAGGTTTATGATCAGTTCTAACTACACATCTTTTTCCCCATATAAAACTGCGAACATGTTCTAATGACCAAACAACAGCAAGAGTTTCTTTCTCTATAACTGAGAATTTACTCTCAGGAACCGAAAGAGCTCTAGACGCAAAGGCAACTATGTGTTCTTTACCCATACTGTCAATCTGCAAAAGAACACCTCCCAAACCCTTATTGCTGGCATCCACTGTAATAACAGAATTAAGATCCACATCAAAAGGGGATAACACTGGAGCATTAATGATGTCGGATTTAATCCTATTAAATTCATTCTCGCAAAGAGCAGACCATTCAAATTTGACTTTACTTTTCAAAAGTTGTCTGATGTTAAACACTTTACGGGAGAAACCTTTAACAAATTTAGAATAAAATTCAACCATTCCCAGGAATGATCGAACATCATCCTTACTAGTCGGAGAAGGAGCTTCTTTAATGGCATCAACTAGTTTGGGTTTAGTTGATACACCATCAGAACATAAAACATGACCCAAATAAGTTACAGATTTCACCCCAAAATGACATTCGGAAAATTCAATAGTCAAACCTTTCTCTTCAAGAATAGTAAGAGTCTCTTCAAGAATAGAATTGTGTTCAACTTCATCTTTTCCATAAATTAATATTCCTGGTGCTTCCTGGACCTCGTCGCCAAAATTGTAGTGTAGAGTCCACACAGAAGTATATAAATTAATTAGGTTTATTAATAGCAAAAGCACAGGAGCAAGGTAGGGTACAACCTACACAAGACTTCTTCCCCAGCAACTGTCAATACAGAGACTGGAGAAGAATCCTGTGACAACAAAGAATGTTACAGGAGTACAATTCTAAGTAAAACATTAAAGGGCCAACACGACAAACATCACAAGGAAATTCGCATTCAGAGTGATCATGGGAAACATACACATATTTAAAATGAAAACTCGTGTTCAGCGTCTGAGGCAAACATTGTTAAAAACCAGATCAAACTAAGCTCAAACCTCAAACATGGGCATCTTGCTGCGCGCTTAGAAGCGACAGTGTAGCTGCACATAATGTTATACAAATATGATAAAGAAAATGAAACTTTTTAAGAAAACGGTTCTTCGATTTGCCAGAGAATAATGATTAGTCTAAATGTTTGTCTTGTCAACATGCAAACCTTCTGAATGTCGCAATATATTGCATACAAAAAATGTGCCCTAAGACTACGGAATTGTTGGACACTCATTAGGTCAAGAAAGTCCACTCTCAACTTTCACCTACACCTTTAGATATGGCTTCCATTAGGCTCTCTCTCTTAACTTGCCTTCTTCTCATAGTAATCAGCGCCTGTTCCGCTAACATGCCTAAAGACCTGTGATAGTGAGTGGAATAAATATCTTATAATGAGACATCATTTCATGTGGAGGACTTACAGAATTCGAGAAGGATGAAATTATTTGTATGCCCTTTTCTCTGTATGCCATTGATTCTGAACACCTTTGTTAGTTTTCAGCTTTTTCCTTGCTCATGCACTCATTTGTTTGTTTCCCTCCTAGATATATATATATATATAAAATAATAGGCACATTTATAAAGCGCATGGTTACACTCAGCCAGTGTGTCCCCGCGCTGCGGTGCAACTGCCCAGAATGCCACAGCCTGAGCCAGTCAGTCCTAACTAACCCGTATGGAAGAGATGCGTTTTCAGATTTTTCCTGAAGGTACCTTCCTGGGCCTCCATCCGGAGACTCAAGGGAAGTCTGTTCCATTGCTGGGCGGCCAACAGGCGAAAGAAGTGTCCACCCATCCTCGCTCTCTTGATAGCGGGAACACACACCAAACCTGCCCCACCTGATCGCAGTTGGCGTTTTGGGACATAGGGGGTGAGTAACTCAGACAGATAGGACGGAGCTGTTCCCTGAATAATATGATGACATACACACAGTGCCTTAAACAGGACTCTCTCGCTTATTGGTAGCCAGTGGAGAAAAGCCAGCGCTGCCTTTGAGGAGGCCCTCTTCGGGCGCATGAGAACCAGACGCGCTGCTGCATTCTGTACCCCCTGGAGTCTAAGCATACACATCGTCCTTGCACCCAGGTATAGAATGTTGCCATAATCCAGGCACGATGTCACCAGGGCATGAACCATGGTCTTCCTGGTGGCAGTAGGCAACATGTCCAGGTTTTTGCGAAGGGCCCTCAGGACTCCAAAACAGACGCCTGCCACCCGCCTTGTGTCCAGCCACACCCCCAAGTTCTTCGCCTGAGCGCAGGGCACAGGAGTGGACCCCAAACTCTGGGGCCACCAGGCCGACGACCACACCAAAGGGCCTCTCCCTACCACAAGCACCTCGGTCTGATTACCATTCAATTTCAAGCAGTTGTTAGCCATCATGAGGCCAGCTCTTGAAGGCATGCCACAAAATTGGAGGCTGCCGTATCATGTGCTTGTGTTAGGGAGACCACCAGCTGACTGTCATCGGCGTAGGACACAACGCTGATCTCAAACGCATCAGCAATCTCCGCTAGTGGGGCCAGGTAGAGATTGAACAGGGTCGGGCTCAGGGTCGATCCCTGTGGCACCCGTGTCTTAGTTTGACAACTTTCGAGTACTGAGAGCCCTGCCTCACCTGAAAGCTGCGCCCAGACAAAGGATTTCATCCAACTCAGGGCACAACCTGACACACCTCCTTTCCTCAGACACTGCACCAGAGTGTGATGGGCAACAGTGTCAAAGGCAGCACTTAAATCCAACAGGATTAAGGCCGCCGTCTGACCCGCATCTACATATTGCCTGATGGTTTTTGTGGCAAAAAGCAAGGCAGATTCTGTCGAGTAACAGGCCCGGAACCCAGAATGAATGGGATGCAGGAGATTGAATTTCCCAATATGCGCCGTCAGCTGCATATTTACCACATTCTCCGCAACCTTTGCGAAGTACGGTAAAAGAGAGATTGGACGAAGACTGTCCTATTGGTCTGGGCCAATATGAGGTTTCCTGGGTAGCGGGAGGACCACGGCTTCCTTCCAGCATCCTGGCACTGTGCATGTCCTAAATGAGATCTCCACCAGATGTCTAATATATGGCTCCAGGGTGTCCAAGCACCCTCTCAGCACTTTAGGGGCGGACGGGTCTTTAGGAGAACCCGACTTAATACGGATACAAATTTTAGTTAGCTGCTCTGGGGGAGGGGGGTGGGGGGGAAACGGTGAAGCTTTCCAACCCTTCCCCCTCCCAGGCGGACTCTGGGGCGGAGTCAGGAAAATATATCTATCTATATCTCTATCTATATATATACAGATAAAAAGGCAGCATGGACTTACATCTGAGCACTAAGGAAGCCTCCTGCAATTACGCGGCGCTGAAGAAGGCATACCCTGCCGAAATGCATTCGCCTTAGTTGTGGAAATAAAATGCTTCCCTGAATGCCCCCCCTTGTGGCCTCTGCTTCTTCGTGAGGAGGAGTTTGGATTTGATATATATATATATATATATATATATATATATATATATATATATATATATTGCAGTACTCCATCCACCAATAATCCAATAGCACACAACGGATTAGGATAGACACGCGGACCCAAAGTTTTCTTCGTGCTTATTTATTTAGTGTTTCTGCCCTGCATCCCATGCCGCCATGACGCGTTTCGGTCCGACCTGGACCTTGATCACATGACGCGTTACTCATGGACAGGCGCCAAATTTAAAGTGCACAGTACAAGTATTCAATCACAAACAGCTGTCCCTTCGTGGGTATGAAGCTAGAAGACAGACTATCAGAGTGCAATTACAGCTTAAAATGCTCCATTTACATAGTGTGGCAACTGAAGTGTACAATTTTAAAACTTTGATGTTAAAATCTCATTGGTGTACAAAATCACAATGCATAATAATTTACAAATGCACTATTAATAAATAAAAGTATAAATACCTCTTATTTAAAAAAAACCCGACTTATAAATAACAAATATTCACGTAAAGTGAGCAAACGTTAAATTTATAATTGCCACACAAGATGAGTACTCTGGTATAGTCTGTACAATTATGCTGAATAATCATATGTATATATATATATATATATATATATATATATATATATATATATATATATATATATATATATATATATATATATATATATATATATATATATATATATATATATATATATATATGTACACACATACATATTCACTGAGAAAAAACAGATTCCAGGGACTTTATAGTAGGCTCAGATTTCACTCATACAAAACCACAGACATTTTGCAGTTACTTAAGCTAACTATAACTTACGGCCCGCAATGCACTGTTTATGACCTCACATATTACATTACTCATGACATGGTCAGTGACATCACTGATGACATCTCGAATGACATCATCCAGTGAGTAAGTATTTCATATAAGTTTGAGAGTTAAAGATATCTACTAAGGTAAAGCATAAGTTACATTAGTATTCTTTTGGTACTGAGTGATACCATTTCTAATATAGGCCATTACAGTGCCACTTTGTATCAGTGTGGGAGTGTGTATTAATGGGTGAATAAATGTGTGTGAATGGCTGTATGGGTGAATAGGTGTGTGTGTGAGTGGCTGTATGGGTGGGTGAGTGTGTGTGAGTGAGTGAGTGAGTGACTGGCTACATCGGTGACTATGGTAGCTGTGTGAGTGGCTCTATGGGTGGATGAGTGTGTGTGCACGAGTGGCTCTATGGGTGGATGAGTGTGTGTGCGCGAATGGTTATATGGGTGACCGAGTGGCTGTATGGGCGACTGAGTGCTTTTGTAAATGGCTCTATGGTCGAGAGTATGGGTGTGTAAGTGGATGTATAAGTAAGTGAGTGGCTGTTTGGGTGTAAGTGTATGCTAGTATGTGTGGGAGAGCTGTTTTGCACATAAGTATTTGTGTGAGTGGCTGTATAGATGAGTGAATGGGCATTTAGGTGGTTTTGTGGATGAGTGAACGAGTGTGTGTGAGTGGCTGTATGGGTGAGTGGGTAGCTCTGTTAGCAGCTGTATGGGTGTGCTAGTGGCGGTATGGGTGAGTGAGTGGCTGTGTAGGTGTGTGAATGGGTATGTGAATGATATAGATATATACACATCTTGAATGTTAATCACAATTTTCACTTTTCCTCTCCAGTTTCAGATTGCAACCTTTGATTTTATCAGCACTGGTGTACTAATGCTTTCCTCTTGGATTGTGCTTCTTCCCTTAAAGGATTTGGAAGTCTCAATCGCACACTTCTCTTTGATTCTTTCTACTGACACATGTGTGTCTAAAACATTAAGCAACTCCTCAAAGGACTAGTGATTTACACCTTGCTCAGTTTGTTTGCTCAAGTGTGATTAGACCCAATGCCTCTTAGCCGCTGGTGCGGGCAACAAAACATTCTAACAATTTCTCGCAGGGCTACTGATCTCCCAGAGATCTGTGACTCCCAAAACCTTGATAGGCAAGGCAACTGGTTTTAAGTGGATGTGGGAATCTTTAAACTTGTTCTTTGCTTCTGTACGAAAACAGGACGTGCTGCAAAAGTGAGAAGGGCTGCCCATGGGAACTTTTACCCCACTGGTTAGGAGTCACTCCCACCCACTAGCTGGCACCCTCCTCAGAACAATCTCTGCTCCGGCAGAAGAATCAAAAAGGACTGGACCCTCCTAGCTATAACATGATAGCAGCCCTGAAGGATTGGACCTGCTTCTTGTACGCGCATGCCTTAAGACCATACAAAGTAAGGCCTAGGTGTCCGATAAGGGTTGTGTACAAGGATTGGTGATAAACTAGGATCTGCAGCTAAGTCTCGCTGTGGAGAGCTGCAGACTGTGTGCAACAGGAGACGGTGTCTCGCGAACGTTCAAATGCTGGCCCTGGTGAATGGCAGGCCTGGCATCCAACTACCACTGTACCCAGTGAAAGGTTGTGCACTGTTTCGAATGACCACCCATAGAGTGTTGGGTGGATAGCCAGATAACAGGTCAGGCCACATGGTAAACCTGTGTTGTGGGGATGTTTGTACGTGGATCGTTGGGCGCAGTGCCTGCTGTAGGTCTGGCTTTTGAGCTGAAGTACTAGCACAGTAGTATTTGGGGTCTGTGGAGGGTTCACTGTAGGGCCTAGATGACAGCCAGGCCATGCGGCCAACACCTGCTGCACTCAGCTCAATCAATGAACTGTGCAAGATGGTCACTCACATAGGCTTGAGCACAGAGCCTGGTCCTGCAGCAGACTCCTGCTGCCTAGGGCCAACGGCAGAACATTGGTTCCTGTGGATGCTGGTATCAGTGGTGTCACCCGAGATGTAATGAGTGATGTTATCAATTATGTCATTTAACATGCCATGAATGATGTGATAGTTAAGGTTGTAAGCAGTGCTTGACGGGGTTGTGAGTTATGGATACTCTATGAAATATCATATCCTACCCTATGCACAGAATATGAGCAAGTTGAACATTATATATATATATATATATATATATATATCACAAAAGCCTATCCCAAGGGAAAAAGTGAGCCGCACACATTGCGGTGAGTTTCCAAACTTTTATTTTCACTCGGGCGCTCCACTATCCTAATGCATTTCGGCCAACCTTTGGCCTTCTTCAGAAGAGGAGCACGACAAACATCACGGGGCTGTAATCAAACTGTCAGGGCCAACTCATTGCTCATTTTTATGTGTCCATGATTACCCTCCCGTGGGTGTTGTGATGAACTGCAGTATAGAGCTTTCTGGTTCCTGTAGTTAAAAACAGCCTCACAGTAATATCCCTTCGGTGGGCGATGCTTGTTCATTCTGCCGCATTTCTTTATTCCGCGATTCCCTCACAAACCATTTTCGTGCTTGTTAGAGTCCAGAACCAGGGGCCAGTCCCTGGCGGCTACCCCCGACCTTGATGCCTTGCAGCGAGTTTGCATGCGGGGTCCATTTCGGGCAGTTATGGCGCACTTTGCCTGGTGGTGCGTTGCTCCACGGCGAGACCAAGCCATAATACATCAAAAAAGCCTCTCCCAAGGGAAAGAGTGAGCCGCACACATCGCGGTGAGTGCCAAACTTTTATTTTCACTCGGGCGCTCCAATATCCTAATGCATTTTGGCCAACCTTTGGCCTTCTTCAGAGGAGGAGCACGACAAACATCACAGGGCTGTAATCAAACTGTCAGGGCCAACTCATTGCTCATTTTTATGCTTGTTAATTCTGCTGCGTATATATATATATATATATATATATATATATATATATATACACACACACACACACACATCTATCTAGTGAAGGGCCTTTGAAACAGGTGAGAGGTGGTTGTGTACCTTTACATGTGGAAGCTACCATGCTGCAACAGTTTGACATGTTTGCAGGTTTACGTGAAGAACAGCTTCTCATAGTTGAGGTTTATAAGCTGTGGTACATTCCATTGGTATGGTCCAATCGGGATATAACAAGGTAAGTACTTGCCTGGATCTTCTGTGGGAATTCCAGGAACCTGATCTCTAGTTCTTAATCTCTATGCTTCAAATCAACGACTGTCTTACCTTTAACTCTCTGCCAAACCCACCTACTATTGACCTATTTCGCAGCTCCACTTTTCTAGAATCTTGAAACGTTTTATCTTTAACCACCTCAATGGGTTTCTTGCTTCCCATAACCTGTTTAACCTCTTCCAACCTGGCATTAGAACTCTATACCCCATGAAACTCCACTTGCATCTATTTTCATCACTTCGGCACACAATAAGAAACTGTCATCCATAGTAATACTCCTTTGTTGAAACCTGCTAAAATTATCGTTGGCATAAGCTGAAGCCATTTTGTTTGTGGCATCTATTTTAGTTAGCCATGTGTTGGCCATGTGCTTCTTCCTTCTTCACTGCTGCTTGCCCTTGTATTCAGCTTGAGTCATCAACTATAGTTAACTCCTTCAATACTGAGCCAGAGCACTGCACATGCTCAGAAAGGCATGTAGCTGCTAGAATGCACCTGTCTTAGAGTGTAACTGTCAGGCTGTTTCAACTGACTAAGCTGTACTATGTCTCCTCTCAGGTTCCTGAGCAAGTAGTTTCGGTCTGCCCATGTTAGTCGATAGTTGTTCCTGAATGTGCCAGTACCTCCCCTTTGACTCTCCATGCTGACTATGCAACAAATGAGTATAAAAGGCCCCTGGTTTCTGTATTCCTTGTACTATCTCATACAGTGCCTGAGGGTGCTGTATCGATGTAGTCCCACTCATGGGTGATTAATAAACATTGTTTTTATATTCCAGCCTCTGTGCCAATCTCTATCTTGTGGGTTTAAGGACCAGTGGACTGATAAGGGTGACCCCCTGCAGCAGTGAGCCCCTAAAAAGGCTTATTTTTCCATACTTTGACCCATGGGTACTTTAGACTGTGCCAGCTGAACTACTCTTTTCTATTCTCAATGCACTAACATAACAATCAACTGGTTTTCCACCTCTTTTTCGGATCAATCTATTGTTCGGTCTTATATTGTATCCCACTCTCCGCCTCTTCCCTGCCAGCTGGTGCTCTTCAAAGCTTGGTTCTGGGCCCTCTCCTCTTTTTTACACCATATCTCTTGGAGGCATCATCTCAACATTTGACACATATCATCTACATGCAGATGAGACATTTGTTTTCCTTCTCCCCAATATTCATCCCGAAATCTAGTTCCAAGTTTCCAACTGCCTCACAGCCATTTGCCACCTATTCTAAACTTGTCAAATGCATCAATTATTTTACTCCTTAGCAAAGTCAGAAATCTCACATTTGCCAATTGTTATTCTGTTTCCTTCTTACACACTCACATCACGCCTTTGACTAGAAACATTGCCATGTTTTTCAATGTTTTGATGACCTGAGAATCCATCCTCAGTTCCTTAGCTACTGCCACTAGAAACCAAATCATGTCAATAAAATCCATCTCCGCTTCTGCACACTCTAAACATTACTCTTTACAGATGATTGGAGCAAGTTAAACCACTGCAACAACCTTCTAGTCAGACTTCAATATGAAGGACTATCCCAGTAAAGATCCTACTGAACGCCACCTCAACCTGGCTCCAACTAAACAAAACTGCCCTGCTTTGGCAAGGAAGGATGTTCTCACCAGCTGAATATTGACTGATTGAACACTCGGAGTTTAATCACAAGGTATTTCTGGTCATTCTGCCGATTGGGAAATGTGTTCTGTTGCTATGCTTTTTGTTTTTGCTTTTAAACTACAATGTTACTGTTAGGATGAGGGAATTCATCCTAAACTATCCTTACGTACACTGCTCTAATACAGTCAGGAAGGTGTTCTTACATAAACCTGTGTGTCAAGCTGTTCACATATGACCTGCTTTTAGTAGGATTAACAGTTTTTTGTAAACTGTTTTAAAGCAGTTATGTAACTGTTTTGATGTGTCACTGACTGTTCCTATGTAAACTGCTGTTTTAAGGTGTTCTTATGTAAAGCACACAGATTAAAAAAAAAACTTCAAAAAAACTTCCTCCAAACTTAGTCCTTCCACTGAAGAAAGTACTAATATCTGTCATTAGAACCCCTTATGACTTCCATAAGCACAATCCAACATCCTACTATCGACTACAAAACAGCTGGTTTCTGAAACAAACAACGCTTCTTACAAATTGCTAATTCTGTTTTTTAAAACTCTCAATAACCTGTCCACCAGCTACTCATCTCAAATGCGAACAAGGTATATGCCTTCTCATAACCATGCAGATAACAAAAATAACGTATCTGTTACCACCACAACTATATCTGACCTTTTGTATCATGTTGACTGCTATGTACAATAAGTCTTGTCAAAATGCTTCTCTTGCCAAATAACTATCTAAACGAATAAATACATGATTATGCGTCAGGCAAGCACACTAGACTCTGTCCCTGTTCTACTCAACTGTTATGCATTTCTTCTATACTTAACAATACCAATAGCTTTGCTTACACAAAGGTACATAAAATCTAGGTCTGTGCCTGGATCCTACTAGCTGAAACACGGTTTTATCTTGCATCACATTATCACTCTGAATCAATGCTGATTAAGGATGCATATTTTTTGATTTTCAATAATATTATTTTAACAAATCAAAACTAATAGAGGGCTGATGTTACAAGCTGCCCAAACATGCAGTAAACTAAACAGACCAAACGGGCACAGGTATGGTATTAATCCAATCTCTAGCTCAGTGAGACCTTACTGATATGAATTGGTTTACTTCTGGGGGGATTTATTTCTACTCAAGCCCTCCTCTACCCTCCAATGGAGTATCATTTCATACCCTCTTTTCTTGTCCTACCCCATCACCACACAGGAAGTGGCATCGAAGATCCGGCAGGTATCCTAGTGTCCTCAAGACAAGTCATCTACAAACCACTCATCTTAAACAGAAATGTCTGTCTTTGAAGGAAGAACACATCACCACCCCAAACCTAAAGAGACAATCCCTCAGCATCTTTTCAGGTGTTCAATCATGAACATTCTGAATTCATTAAGTCAGTTGAGCTGGTCACATTGCTGTGGATGTTGTAATGTTCATGCTCTTGTATGACTTCAGATAATGTGATGTTTAGTTATATAGCTAGTGCCGAATCACTAAAGAGCAGTTGTCTGCTCCCGGATTGGAGATAATTCTGACTTCACCGTGTATTTTGGTGGTTGTTTGTAAGGATGTTGTCTTGACTCTGGTGCACCTTTCCAAAAGATTGTGCTGTGGGGTCTCTTTGTGTCCTCTTGTAAATAATGTTTTTTAACTTTGGTGTGATTTGTGGTTTAACTGATTTAATGAATTGTGATGAGAGAGTACTTGAGTCCTCAGGTGCGTTTTTATCCATCACCCAATGGCTGTTTTTAGGTCCTTTTCTAGTTGAGCTGCTGTGTGGAGCTGGGGAGTTTCTCTCATCTATAACGGACTTGAGTTTCCCCTTTGTCCAGTTTGATGACTGCTGCAATTGTGATTTTTTTTGCTCCATCTCTTCAGGTTGAGAAGGCCTTGTCCCTGATCCTTGCTCATGTAACTGAACACTGCCTGCTGGTGCTCTCTCCTTATGTATTGTCTTTCTCAGGTTTCTGTGTTTTGACTTTCTGAATGAGGGTGCACTGACGAGACTCAGAATGCTTGTGTCTTTGTCTCCTCCTGAGCCGGTCGTTGGCCATGCGACTTGCATGGATGGTATCACTGGGTGATACCTCCTCAGAAATGCCAATGAGACTTGACGCCTCATGTGACTCCTTGGTGTTTCCTCAACTCCAATGACTTGTCCTTTAATGACTAGGACTCTGTCTCACTATACACTTCAGGTTTTTGTGTTAGATGACTGCATGTCACGACTTCGCCCCTGATTTCTTAGCATGGTCAATCTTTGTTCCAGCTGCAGCGCCTTCATTGAGGGGGAGGGGTCGCGGGAGGAGCGTCGTCTCACAAAATAAAAATGCAGCAGAGATTAAAAATAAAATGGCAATAAAGTTCATTTATTACCATTTTCTTTTTCATTACCCCGTCCCGACCCGAGTGTCAGGGAGGGGCTGGGCTATTGCTGCTGAGTGTCAGAAGCAGGCAGGTATGGTGGGCACTTAAGTTTAAAGTGTGCATGTCACTTTGGCAAGCCAGCAAGACATGCACCCTTTAAACCACTACAACCCGAGCTGTCTTAAACAGCTGGGTGGAGCGCAAACACAGGCCTCGAGTGCCTTTGGGAGCGTTGAGGAATCCCAGTCTATACAAACCTGCTATTTCGCTCATTGGGTTAACAGCATGAGCAGCATCTGGACTGGTTAGGGGAGTTGGCTGGGCCCGTGCTGGATGACGAAAAGAACACCAGGACCGGGCCGAGTACGCACAGCAAGGTAATTGAATGTTTAGTTTTACTTTATTTAATATAAACGGAATCACGACATGCATTGCATTAACATTGTAAAGTTAAACATATTACGTTTTAAATGTTAATTTAATGCATGTCAGCAATTTAGTTAGTGTTTGCGAAGGTTATTTTCCTCGAGGTGGCATGGCACCTTTTCTCGCACCACAACTTTTATATATTGACAGCCGAAACTGTTTTGTTCTCTTGAGATCGTTCCTTGCCCTCATTCTCCTTTGTTTCCCTCACTCTTGTGTCTTCCCGGATGGTATGCGAGATGTCCTCTTTTTCTCTTATCCCTTGCACTGACAAATGAGGCTTTGTCTTTGGACAGTTCACTAGCTCTTGCTCTCTTTCCTTCAGTGACCGTTTTTAGGTCTAGGCTAGCGTAGGCTGCGCACATGCGCAGTCTCGCTTGCGAGCTTTAATGAGATAGAGAAAATATCACTAGCGAGGTTAAGCCCCGCCCATCTTCTCCATTGGCTGGCCTCCTAAACGGTGGCCAGTCATTGGAGAAGAGGTCCTAGTGACGTTCTTCTTTCTATCTAAGCCCAGTCCTTTTCAGACTGGGTTACTTGACTTGCTGCTGAAGTAAAAGGTTTCTCATCTTCTTTATGGGTCCAGATGGCCCCATTAATGAGATAAGGAACCTTTTACCCCAGCAGGAAGTCGGGGCGCCCAGTCTGAAAAAGACGGGGCTTACAAAAACAGAAAGTTTCCGTCCGAAGTGCCGGTGAGATTTCTTTGGTAATATTGTTCTTCCCCCCCTTCAAGAAAACTGTTTTAGGGTGTCGTCGGCAATGGGCGTGCTGGGTTTCTATAAATGCGAGCGCTTCTTGTTCACAGCAACTTCGTGGCGCGCCTTTGATTTACAGCTGTTTTTATTACGACGCTGAGGCGGCCACAAATCGAGGGAAGCTCATAAAGCAGAGAATAGACGTCGCCTTCCTCTGCCGCTCCAGCGCAGTTTGGCAGCCGCCATTTTATTTCCATGAACAGAAAGAAATGACAGTATTGCGCCCTCGGGGGTCGATGTCGCGACAGAGGAGTGGTTCAGGCAGGGGAAGGGCACTCCTGTGACATGAGGGTACAATGCCCCCCATGCAGCCCTGCATCCCCACCGATCCTGCTTAGACAGCCGCGTGCACGAGGAATTAAAGTCCGTAGGACCGGGCCCTTAATTATTATTGTATCATGGTTCGTGCAATCAGGCACAAGACGGTGTGCGCTGCACAGCCAGTATGTTTCCTTTTTTAGTAGGACCGTAGGAATTATGTGGCATGGGCTTAGGGACTGCGAAAGGTAAAGGACAGTGAGAGGGACTGCGAAAGATAGAAGGCAATGAGAGGAACTGTGAAAAGTAGAGGTCAGTGTGAGGGTCCTTCCAAGGTCGATAACATGAATATGATTGTCTTAGAATTCAGCACATTATTCAAGTACCAGGGCCCATTTGATGTTTGTCGCTGCCTCTTTAGTAGTGCCCCGTTCCCCACTGTTCCGCAGTCATGTGACCCTACTGTTTCTCCTTCCTTCTCCCATTTTGACCTCAGTTTGGGCCTTCCACTTGTCCTGCAGCCAATAAGTGTGCTAATGCATAAACTGTGCCTGCTCTGTGCCCACGGCGGTGGAGAAGCATCCCCGAAGCTGGCCCACCGCACCAGCCACACCTTGGGTGCCTTCATCTCGAGCACCATGGAAGCCGGCTCTATTTCGGAATCCCCTTGTGGGTGTGAAGTCCTGTCTGCGTCTCCAGGGCTATTCCTAGCTCAGGTTAACACAAAGCACTGGCATGTGTGACAAACCCGCTGACCCTTGGCACCTGGGACCGCTTCAGTCAGTCTCTGCCCTCTAGCCACGTGGCAGTGGCATGGCCTCCACCCTCATGGGGACTCTCCCAAGATGGAAGATGTAGGTGAGAGAGGGCCTTGTAGGTGCCTTCCCAGGCACGAGAGGTTTGTCCTTTGTGCCTTCAGCCACGAAGTGTTAAGTGCTAGAAAAGGGGTGGGGCACAGGGAGGGGGAGGGTTGTTTAAGCTGCTGCCCGGGGAGCCAGACAGTAAAACCACAGGAATTCCATTGCTATAGAATCCGATCATTCCAGTAGAGCTGCCTTTACAGTACCCTTGCCATAGTTCTATGGCATTTCTGTTCTGAGGTCATAGGCAGTCTTGAAGAAAACAAAATGCAAAATGGTTTACTCCGTGACGGTTGGCAAAAGACCTCAAGATCTGTACCTGGCAGAGCACCAAGGAAGTGGAATACACTCATCCGGGTAAATCTGTTCATCCCTCCAGGCTGGTGGTCCTAGCATTGGCATTCATCTGTGACTAACCTACTTATTATTGGGTCATAATCCCAGGCCTGGCAGGCAGCCTGGTGCTAACTGCACCCTCTGAGAACGTTTGGCGTATGGTTTCCTCTGGGTAAGTGGTGTGAGGATAGTTGCAGCAGTTTAGGCGGCCACAGCTCCTCCTTCCTGGGCAGGGCACCTCGGGGAGCGGATGCTTTCACTTTCGCTTCGGAGTTTCGCCCTCTCGCCCTGCTCCTGCTTCCGTGCCCGTCGACCTCCGGCACAGCACTGCGGGGGCTGGAGGTAGCGTCGAGAAGCATCCACCACCACCACCACATTCACAAACACAACCACATCCACCACCACAACCACATCCACCACCTCCACCACCACCTCATCCACCACCACCACCACCACATCCACATCCACCACCACATCCACCACCACCACCACATCCACCACCACCACCACCACCACCACCACCACCACCACATCCACCACCACCACATCCAGCACCACCACCTCATCCACTACATCCACCACATCCACCACATCCACCACCACCACCATCACATCAACCACCACATCCACCACCACACCCACCACCACCATGTGTGTGTGTGGCTCTGTGTGTGTGTGTGGTTGTTGGACTTGCACCATTTTCCCCCCAAAAAATTCACCTTTCACCCCCCTGTTTTAGGATGTCTCCCCCATGGTAAAGGAAGTTGTATAGGCCATGTGTGGTATGAGATGCCCTGTTTAATGAGAACATTTAATGCCATGGTGTGTGCACCTATTAACCCCCCATTGTGTAAATGTACCCTGGAAACGTGACGCATTTAAAATGGATGCCATGGCTATGTGTTGTGCCACCTGACTGCAGTAGGTTAGCAGTCTAGTTGTTTGGTACCCAGCCACCCCAGCATTTGGAGGGAAAGCCTGGCACCCAAGGTGTTCTACTCCTCCCCATGAGACGGTTAGAACCAGTTCCCCAGAGAATTCTTGAAGGCTCTGGCATTGTCTGGTAGGTGGGGTGAGGGGCATATAAATAAGAGGGCTGTGCCACCATGTGCTGAGACAGAGCAGGGACAAGAACGTGAGGGGACCTGCTGCCAGGGGATACCGCCACTTGGGCCTGTATGCTGGACCCTGCACCTTACTAGAACCCCTCTGCTGTTCCCAGGGCGAGTGGAAGCCCCACTGCAGGAATTCAGGCTGCTGTGTAGAAGGAGGGCCACCATACAGTGGAGGATGGTGAAAGCCTACCGCCCTGTTTTGATGAGTTCCCACTAACTGCTGACCTGGACCAGTAGTGCCTGCTGCTCTGTTCCCTGGCCCCTGAGGAAGGAGTGCCAGCCTAGGTCCCTGAGGCTGCGGGGACCTTGCGCCACATGAGCGCTATATCTAAAAGCGCCTGGAAAGGAAGGAGCACCTTGGACTGGACCCCCCAGGAGGTGAGGAGCATAACCCTGTGGCCCCTGGGGCTTGCTGTGGGGACTGTCCGTCCCCCTGTGCGCTGAGCTACTGGAAGCACTGCCTGCCAGGGCTGGGGAACCCCCAAGGTGAAGCACTGTGCCCCTTAAAGCTGTGCTCCAAGCGCTACTTTGCCCAGGATTGGAAAAGGATTGCCA
The DNA here is from genome assembly GCF_964261635.1 of Lissotriton helveticus. Classification (NCBI taxonomy): domain Eukaryota; kingdom Metazoa; phylum Chordata; class Amphibia; order Caudata; family Salamandridae; genus Lissotriton; species Lissotriton helveticus. The sequence continues at coordinate 149,104,630 of NC_136071.1, forward strand.
CCTGTTAATGGCGCGGGGCCATCTAATTGCTAGACTGAGTGTCTGTTGCCCCCGAAGCACTGTGTGTGTTGAGGCACTATTATTTCCCAGAGCGAACCTGCCTATAATCACCTCCCAGCGCTGTACTACTCAGAGACTGCCCGTGTCCACCAAGCGCTGGGACTACCACGTGTGGTGCCCTTGGAACCCAGCTGCACCGCAGGTAGCGGAAGCTGTCATGTGTGGGGGCATTCACGTATGTAGAGACTCGGCATGACTACGCAGTGGAGCGGACTGCTATGCGGATACATTGAGTCCAACCTGCACAGTGAGGGGGCATTGTTGACCTACGACATTGGGGCGCCTGTGATGCCCTGTATGATTACGCCATAAGGTTTCCATTACATGCCTGATTTGGTGCATAATGTGCTCTGATACATATGGTTTTGCCCCCCTGTAACTCGACCAAATGCTAAAGTCATGATACTTCCCCTTTAGGCCTTTTGGTATGTAAGGGATGCCTACTGGAATGCTAGTGCGCGTAGGCCCCGGGTGATTTGGGTGCATGGTTAGAACCCCCAGGAATATGGTTGACCCTTCATGCGCCGAGGGCAGCTACCCCGTCTAATGTGGTCTGGTGACATTGGGGTGCCCTGCCTACCGATTAGGCCCTATGCTAATATGATTCATGCCTGATAATTTTTGGTGCACGTCCTGTTGCCTCACTGCTGTTGATTTTGGGCATAGGGGGCTTAAGGCTACTCTGATTATGCCTGTCTAGGCCTGTTAATGTTGTGCGCATATTGTTCATTTTGCAGGAGATGCTAATGCAAGTCATGCGGTGTTTTTATACCTAATGTTTTATTTGATGCTGACCGTCCTGCTAAGAGGTTTACAGCAGATGTTTGTTCCTGATGTTCCATGTCCATTGATAACACTCTTTATTTCAGCACGGGAACTAATGGCCTTACCTTCTTTTTTTCCCCATTACCCATGTAAATAATCCCCGTGTATATATTGCCCTGGCGTCAGTTGGTGCAGCATTGTGATTACTGCGATTTCTGTTGCAGGTTTGGTACAATACAACAGTTATTCTTTTCCATCAAAACTGGTGTTGTGTCTCTTTTTGTGCTGTGCCTGGTGTGTCGTCTGTGTGTACTGCGTGGATGCTTCACACATGTCATCAGGAGTTTGCCCTGCCCGCCCTGCACCATGCTACCCCCCGTAGAATTGGCTACCCCATTTCTAACAGTCGCTGTGTGTGTGTGTGTGTGTGTGTGTGTGTGGTTGTGTGTGTGTGTGTGTGTGTGGTTCTGTGTGTGGCTCTGTGTGTGTGTGTGGCTCTGTGTGTGTGTGTGGCTGTGTGTGTGTGTGTAGCTCTGTGTGTGTGTGTAGCTCTGTGTGTGTGTGTGGCTTTGTGTGTGTGGCTCTGTGTGTGTGCAAATGCAATAGGTCTCGCATTTGCGAGAGATTAAGCTATTGGCATTGTAAATGACAATGCCATTTATTTATCTGTTTTCAAAACCAACACATAAATAAAAAATGTGTCATTTACAATGCCAATAGCTCTAACTTTTGCAAAGGCGAGACCGTTGCATTGTAAATGCTTGTTTCTCAGGGGGTTGCTGGTGACAAGCAACCCTCAATGGTCTGCAGTTGAATGGTATCCTCGTTTAGAACTGTTGAAGGAGCATTGTGCCACGAGATATAGCCCTGCAACAAACACTGATAATGACTCAACGGCTCCTGACATGCAGAGTGAAGATGTAGGGCTCCTGTCCCACATTCCTCTAAGAGTTAAAATATGCACACAGTGCATCTCTGAGCTTTTTGTATGTCTGTGTATTTTTGTTCTGAATGTCGCACCCCATTTGATCAATCAAAAGTTGCAGTTTTTGGTATTCTCCTGCTCCTCCTAGAAAGTTCTATCCAGCAACTCCAACTATTTCTTTCCACCTCTGGTTCTGTGTGATGCCCTTTTTGACTGGGGTGGATTTTCAAGGCAAAGAACCTAGTTTTGCGAACTTATACCGCCAGGCATGGGGGTGTGGTGTTGAGGCTCTCTGCTTGAAATGCTTGCTGGGACTGTCCCTTGCTGTATGCTTCTAGTTCATGCCAGTCATTGTGTATTGACCACAGTTTGGGATGTGTTGCACTATTTGGCACCACCGAAGTTACGTCTTGCAGCATGCTAACTTTCATAGTAGGTGCCTGATACATAGTACAGTTGTTTCCCATAATTCCTTGTTCCTAGCTCAATGGCTCGATCACCTAAGTATTGTTCTTTGAAAGTGTTCCCACACCGATCTAGCTCACCTCCCAACAGAAAGTGTACTTTGTAGGCTTCTTGCAACCAAAAAGCGAGTATGGGGTGATCAGTTCTTGGCATGGCCACCATAGATTCCCACTGTGGAAGGAAAGCTTGGATGAGATGCAACAAACCGTGTTTTTGGAAGTATGTAAGAGTAGATATCATAAAAGGAATTAAGCACACAGATTTGGGTAACAGAAGTTTGACACTGCTTCTTTCTATATTCCTATATAAAGAGGGCCGCAAAGGCAAGCAGACAGATTAAGATATTAACCAAAAACAGGTAACTCCAGCGGCGCGTATACACATGCGTACACACGCACCCACCCACACCAGCACTTCGACAAGACGAGATAACCTTAAGATGGGGAAAAAATAACAAAATAAGCTAAAAAGTGACGTTTGAAAAGGAGTGTACTCCAGCGGGCACAATGCTATTATGTCTGCCCTGTGTGCCCCTCTTTGGTATAGGTTAACTTTTCACTCTATATGGATTCAAAAAGTACACATTTGACACTCAAAAGCTGCTATATTTTGCGCTCAGGGTGAAAAAACATTTCTCTCTGCCGGATAAAAATGCTATTACAAATGGCCGGTAATGTTCAGTTTATGCAGATCTGAAAGTGTAGAAACATACATTCTATTGAAATATGGCAAAAATGTATTCGTGCACGTCTTCTTACCCTCTGCTATAAATGGCGCGCAATCAGACTGGCGTGCAACACAGCAGATTTTTCAAAAGCCCAGCTGTACAATGACAATTGTATGTAAAAGCAGAGATAGCATTCAACGCATGAATACAAAAAAATTGAAAGCTTATAAGCCTCATTTGTCAATTTAACTGCCATCGTTCTGCTTGTGGTACATGAAGGCCAGGACAGCAGGCTGTGAGAAACATCCTATAAATTATGAAATAAAGCTCCCTTCTTCTAAGACGTGACAAACAAAAGGCATAATGATGGAACGCTCAAAGCTCTGCGGCGAAGGGCAGTGAGGCAGGGAGTGTATGGGTGGGTGAGGCGCAATGTCTGTCTGCGCGCCACACGGGGCGTACTGTGACACCAGAGCGCGCGCCTGGGACCATGGCACGAGCTCGTTTAGATGCAAACGCTTGAAAGCTCTTGTGGACCAACTGTATGGGAGCAGGAGGCACGCGTCCAAGTCACTGCATCGCACGTGCATTCGAAAAGAAATGTAAATGGGCTCGTGCGGGTACTCACCGAATCCGCTCTGAGGATTGCTGTCCCCTTATCTTCCAAAGCTTGATAAACCTGTGCCTAAAATAATAATGAAAATAAAGTTCATTTTAGGAGTTTGTTTACTTACTTTTTTCCATCATATTTTTGTGTGAATGTTGAGTAATTAAAGGCAGAAACGTACAAGAGAAGTTGTGCAAACTACTAACAGACACTCTTGCTATTAATACAGTGCATTTTTTTCTGGAAATACATATTCCTTATAGCAATCCATAAAAAATGTTTTTTTATTAAACAGCTGCTCAGTGCATAACAACATACTTGATCGATTATTAGTATAGGAGGCATCACACAGAAAAGGGCACAGCACGTTCACAACATCTGTTAGGGTCAGGTGAAAATGTACCATACATTTGAATAATTATCACACTATGGTAATGTCCATTATATGCTCTGAGTCCAACCCTCAGAGTATCACTCACCCTTTTGTAGCAGCCACTCACTATCCTCTGTAGATACACCATTGCTCCCAAACTTTTTCCCATTTCCTTGGGTAGCTACCCACTCCGCACGTTGGCACCAGTCCAAATCAGCTTCCCAATCCGCCACACATGGAGGTTGATACACTCCCCAGGCCCTTGCTATGTTTAGTTAGGCGACCCCGGCAGCTAACGTTGGCCATATCTTCTGATATTTGTGCCATACCTTTTCACTCATTATGTCCAAGAGATGCTACCGAGCCTCCAGTGGCATACAGAGGTCCGTGACCCGGACCATACCTTGCACAACCCCCCTCCAGAATTTCTGTATTTTGGGGTAGTCCCACAATATATGAAAAAAGGAACCCCCCATGCCACATCCCCTGGTGTATAGGGCTTTGCTGCATCCCCCCAGATGGTGTAAGAGTGATCTAGAGCAGTATGATCTGTGGAATATCCTCACATGTATTAAGTGGAAGTGGGCATGTATACCAACCTCTCTGGGGCTCCGGACTGCCTCCAGCCAATCATCCTCCTCAATAAGTACAATATCTCCCTTCCATGCTTGCCTCAAAGCCTTCAGAGGGTCAGAGGAATTGTTCATTAATTTTCTGTATGTCAAGGGAGATCGCTTTGCCCGTCATAGGATCCAGTAGTAGTCGGTCCTCTAACGGCGCTGACTATGGCAATTTTTCTCCCTCCAGTATCTGTCGCCTCAGTGCATGCCCCAACTGTAAATGTCTTAATGGCTGTGATTCTGATATTCTGTCTGCAGCTCCTAAAATGTTATCAGAGCCTGCCCTCTCCATACATCCCCCAAATAGTTAATGCCCAGCAACCCCCAGGTGGAAAAAATCTTCAGGTTCCCAACTTCCCATAGGAGTTCACTGTCCCCTAGTGGAGTCCTGTCCGTCAGCTTGCCTTCCCATCCCAAGAATCTGCTGGCCTCTCCCCATGCCCTCACCACCGTCTTAGTGTGGGTCGGCAACGCTCCGTTCCGCCCCCACCTATACAAAAGCAGTGGATTGCCACGACTGAACATGGTCTTTCAATCCACTTGGTTTGCCAGTTGTCTCCAACTGTGAATGCCCAATTATGGATTGAAACTGGGCTGCCGAATAGTGCGTATGTCCGAGTCTGCAAGCTCCTCCTCGTATATCCCTCTTTGGAGCTTACATAGTGCTATTTTTGAACTACCCAAATCCCACAGAAGTTTAAGCAGTTCACTCTCAACCTTCTTAAAGAAATCGGATGGAATTTTGTAGGGGGTGTTTTGTAGAACATAGAGCAGTTGTGTGGGAGGGTCATCAACTTGAAGATGACTGATCTGGTCATCAAGGACACCGCCATCCGCCAGTGGGCAGCATCGTTGCAAAGAAGCTCGAGCTGAGAAAGCAAATTTCTATCAAGAATTCCACAGCATCTTAGTTATGTAGATGCCTAGATATTGGAAACCCTTCTTGCATTACCGGGGTTACAAACCTCGACGACAGGGCAGGGAGGTCCCGAGCAGGGGGAAATAGAAGGGATATGTAGTATTCTGTTGACCGTGAGGTGAGGCTGCGTGGCATAGAGCGGTATGTCATCAGCATAGAGGAAGATACGTTCTTCCCAGTCCCCCACTCCCCCCAGGACCCTGTATGAGTCGGTCATGATAGATCCAGGCTTCCAGTAGCGCAAGCGCAAATACCATTGATAGTGGGCATCCCTGCCTCGTGTCTATATGCAGAGCAAAGGGGGCTGACAGAGTGCCATTAACCCACACCCTTGTCAATGGTCAAATCCGAGTTTAGCGAGGGCAGCAAATAGAAAGCTCCATTCCATGCTATTGAATGCCATTCTAGCATCCAATGAGAGTAGCACAGCCTTTTCAGTCTGGGGGGTTGCAGTCATATGGAGTACCCAGTAGAGGCACTGCAGATTTAAGCGGGAACTCCTATGCGGCATGACGCTGGATTGGTCGGGATGAAACGCCTTCTCTGGCTGCTTTAAATATGACTAACATGTGCCATGCACCTTTGTCCGTAATGCATTTGTATAGCTGTACTGGCAGGCCGCTTGGCTCTGCCGCCTTCCTAGACTGCAGCTCTTGGATTGCCCCTTCCATCTCCTCAACCGTCTAGTCTTGTTCTAAAGCATCACTGTCATCGTCTGAGAGAGTAGGAAGGGAAAGGTCCTTAAGGGGAACAGCACAGTCCTGTCGGTCGTGGACGTGTATGCATCTACATAGTATGCTACAAATGTTCCCACTACGGCTGCCCCAGATGTCTGTAGTTCCCACTTTGGATCTTGAATTTCGAAAACCTAATTCCTTACACTGTCTCTCTCTTGTCTAGCCACACTATCAGTTTGCTGGCCTGATCACCAATATCGTATACTCGGTGTTGTGTTGCCAGCATCAAAGCACAAGGTTTATTCTCTGCTAATTCACTCAACTCATCCTGTTGAAGACTGAGTCGATGACACAGCTGAGAGCCAGGTGTCCCCTTCTTCAGCACACAGGTTTCCAGTGTAGCAATCTCCTGTTCTAGTGCCTCGCACTTTATCTGCTGCTCCTTCCTACCCCGCTAACTCCCCCCTCAGAGCCTGTGCATTGCCATAGATTTCCACCTTGAATGCTTTCCACAAGACACCAGCAGAGCTGACAGTCCCCTTATTCTCTTGGAAATATTAGTCTGTCCGTTCCCTTATCTTGTCTTTGAATGTTTTACCGTTTAAATGCCAATGATCTATCCTAGGGGACAGCATTGTGTCGCTTGTAGGGCTGCATAGCAACACCTCCACTGGGGAGTGGGATGGGATGCCACTTTATGGTATTCATTACGCACTGGCCAGCATGTGGGTGTTGGGTGAATATATGGTCTAATCGGGAATGGCTATGGCTACCGAGTACAGCAGAAAAGGTAGGTGGATTGTCACGTATTGGGATTATGTTCATGTCACAGACCTACCAATCCCATTGCATCCACAAAAGCTCGAGCAGACTACGTTTATTACCACTTGGGGATTTGGATATCCTATCCATCTCTGGGTCCATTATCGCGTTCATGTCACCCCCAAGTATACGAACACCAGGTGGCATCTGCAGCAGTAGGGCACTTTGCTGGGATGACCTCTGCATGGCGCCTCAGCGGCACATAGGCCGAACAAATTTTGAATGTGTGTCCCGCTCATTTAACAGTTTGAAACACAAATCTACCGAAAGGGTTGCTCCATGTGTGGCGTGGAATGCTGGGTCCTAAGGTTTTAATAAAAATGCCTGTACTCTCTCGAACTGGAGGTGAAACCTGCATGCGCCAGTAGGGTGTATCCAAACAGGTTCAGTGCCTCATAGTGGTTACCATTCAGGTTGGTTTCCTATAGGAGCACTAGGTCTGGGGCATGCCTTTGGAGCTATTGTAGCACTATATGACCCGTGTCCCTTTCCCCTGTTGCACTGAGCTAGAGCAAATTAAAATAAGCAGTACTATCAAAGTACAATAAATCTGTCGTCCCCAAAAGAACTTACCTCACCCTGCTTCCCTGAAAGCCATGCTTAGAACTGCCAACCTCCCCAACTTGCAGAGCGCATGTCGCCCTAACGGTATAATGCAAACTGTCTAGGGTGGGTCAGATGTCTGGGAGTGCACCAGCCCTCCAGCGAATCTGATGCTTCTTCTGGTGAAGTGCTAAAGTTTACCCACCGCCATCACCCGGAGCCTTGCTGGGTAGAGCATCATGTATTTAAGTTCTTTAGCTGGGAGTACCTTTCGGATTTCATATAAACTGCTGCGCTGACGCTGCAACATGGAGTGTGAAATCCAGAAAGCATAAATCAGGTCCCCATGGGAGCAAGCTGCCTGTAGAAGAGCAACCCGGTCGAGTCATTGAAGATCCGGACGATGATTGTCCGCAGAGGGGCTCCTGCCTTCGGTGCCCTAAGCGCTCACTCAATGGAAGAGAAATTTGGAACGCTTGGGTCGGAGGGTATTAACAATAAGGTCTTCAAGAAAAAGGTCCATGCTGGGTCCCTCCGCCCCTTCAGGAACTCCCACCACCCTGATATTATTTCTGTGTACTCTACCTTCCTAGTCTTCAAATTTGGCCGCCATGACTGTGTGTTGTTTCATTAGGTATTGGACTTGTTCTTAAAGATTTTTAGTCAGGGATTGTAACAGGTTGATATGTGATTCTGCTGCAGTGACACTCTAAAATCTTTTAAAACTCCACCCTGAGAAGAGTAACATCCACTATCAATGCATCTATTTTCGGTTCAGCGTTACTCTTGAGTTCACATATTGAAGCCACAACGGTGCTGAGAGAGGTCTCTGCTGTTTCCGGGTGTTCGCCTCAGGCCCTGCTGTGCCAGGCCTAATTCCACATATTTATGCATCTTGTTTGATTGTGTGTGCGTCGTCTCCTTGGTTCTCATTATAGCCCCAGAGAAGTGATGGAGGGGAATCTTTATCCTGGTTGGCGCCAATCCAGGTACTCAAATGCTTCTTCCAACCTGAGGAAGCACCTCGTGACTGGGCAGGACCTAGTTAGCCACCCTTACGCTGTGTTTCCTGTTCTCGTAACGCTTGCTTGGGTCAAAGGCACATGCACTAGGCCCCTCGGCCTAGAACCGCTGCCCCTCCCCAGAGCAGTCACCCACGGAGCACCTACATGACCGACAGCTCAGCGCTATCTTTAGGCCCCAGAAGGCACTGCACATTGTCCTTATGGCTCCTACAGTAGCATTCTTCTGGCTGCCCCCGTGCCTTCCATCGTGAGAGAGGAGTTAGTGCATTGGTCTCCTTGGTCTTAAATTACACGGCCTCGCCTCCATTCAGCCTGATGCCACGCTCCACTTCGTTGTCCAGTTCAGCACATTCAGGCATGCACTCAGTGTCTCAGGGTCATAGCAATCCATAATTGAAGGTTAAAATGAATGTATCCTGCTGCTGAGGACTCACCACTAAGCCACCACTAAGCATCACATCATTAACTTGCAGCCCTCTCTGTTAAACTGTCTGATCCCACCTCCCTTTTAATTTTTTAGACCCACTGTACCAATCTTTGTCCATTATAACACCGCGATCCCATTAAAACCTGCCAATAAAATGCTCCATAACTCCTCTTTCATACCAAGCACTGGCACGGTTTACCAAACTCATAGGTGCTGCAGTAATGACAAGAACATTGACATAGATTAAATTTAATTAGGGGGAGCCACCAGAAAGGACTATAACTGACAAGAGAGAAATGCAAACTAAGAGCAAACATAGACCACTCCAACAGTTAAGCCTACAATGACGATGGCATAATCAACACAGTCTAAAGGCTCAGAAGATCTGGGAATAGATGACAATTACGACTGACACAGGTAATACAAGACTGAGACAGAATCAAAACTATGCGACTGGCTGGGTGAAAGTCCAGAAGACCAGATTCAATACCTTATGGATTCACTGTGGAATTTAGCCCCAAGTAAAAGACAAAAAATGGTTCTCAATGAACAACGTCTTAAGTGAGGCTTTCTTTAAGGTTTTATGAACATCGTGCATCAGACGTGGGCCATACACTTGTCTCACTGAGCAAATAAGGTGTAAAGCAGTTTACTGACTCCTGCACCCCAGTAATAGTGAACAAGCAGAACCAAGTGAAGACATTCTTTAGGGGGCCCACAGACTTCCCTATGAAGTGCCCATATGCCTTGTACACCTTCAGCCCATTCCAGCTTTTTAAGACATTTGCCCTTTTATGCTAGGTTTTCTGTTTTATGGCAATGCTAAATAAATTCAAACATCCTAGACCCATTATGGAAGGTACTCTGCCTGGAAAGCTGAGACGGGTGGGATAGATCACACGACATGGGGCCACTTGCAGCTGTGCACTGACCAGCGAAACAGAGTGGCCAATAGAGGAATCAAGCCACAATACACTAAAATGTCGTCATTTTGTTGGACTATATAGCTATAGGGCCTAATCTGGGCTTAGGTGGTAACTGGATGATCATCAAAAGTTATTTGTTCAATCGACATAACTCCCGGCTCATGTGCCTCAGTTCAGGGTAAGGAGTACTGTATGCTTCCAAAAACAAAGTAATACCCAGGTGGCCTCACAAATACCAGCAAGAATGGTCTTGCAGTGGTCGCCCTATAAAGGGCCCTCATGACAAGTTGTACTGACGGGGTGCAAACTTTGCAACAGCAAATAGCTGTATCACGTGGTAACACCCCAGCAGTACTGTGCGATTGTGAGGTGAACCCATGGAAAAGTGAATACCTGCCGTCGGATCCAGTTTTACGAAGTGTAAAACTGCATAGAATTCCCAGTCCGTGACGTCTAAATCCCATTTACCATGTGCTCTATACAGGTTTTAAATAGGGGCAGGGGCTTCTGTGCAGGGCGTGGGTGTTGGCTGGGGCATGGGAAAGATAGAAGAGAGAAAGGGGCCAAGTATTTTGGGAGGGGGGCATTGCATGCGCCCCAATGGCAAATAGAATGAGGTAGGGCGGGAGCATTGGACAGGTGCTGGATACTGTTGCAGCCAAAGCGATTTGACCAGCTGTTTTTTGCCGGGCAATAAAATCGGGCGCAGTGACCAAGCATCAGGGGAAAGCGGGTGCCAAAACCCTGGACTATTCATAATCAGGCGGAGCAGAACTCCACGCTGCTCCACTTGTCCCTATGGCTTTAGTGTGGCAGATCATTACCATTCTCACTGGCCTTTTCCTGTCCCAGCGGGTAACTTTAGGGATGGTGGACCAGCCATGGATGGGACCCTTAAGTCAATGCTTCCAGAATCACAGCTGGTAAGCGACTAGCCCTCCAAATCTTAAACTGTACCCTAATCTAAAACAATTGGGCTAGTCAAAGCACGAGATGGAAGTATGTAAGATAGTACTAAGTAGTAGAGTGTTAGTACTAAGTAGTAGAGTGTTAATTGCTTTGATCTTTCTGAAGCTTAGTTTGATTGTCAGAGAAGTGTTTTTTGTTTGCCAACTTAAAGCAGATTTGTACCGATGTTCATCCAAACTATATACTTTATGTCTAAGACATGTAAACTCATGTCCTTTATTTATGAGTATTATAAGACAACACCAGCAATTAAATAATATTTCACAAGTTAAAACGCAAAGTACACTTCTGTTCTATAAAGGCAAGATCACCTATGGAAACTAATCTAGGGATCGGATGTTTGGTTTCTTTGCGTATTAACTATGAGTAACCCTCAGCTACATAGTAGAGTATTTTTAATAAATTAATTTTGCTTCCCTTGAAAGTATGCAAACAGTTTAGGATTACAGAAAATGCACAAGGCACAAAAAGGAATTCATATCCCAAACCGTCAAAAGTCAAAATAAATTATTGTATTATAAACCAATGCTTCAGTTTGATGTATTAAATCAATATACTTCCTTTATAATACACTAATTATAAAAGTTATTTTCTACTCTTTTCATTTCTAAATTTTTATGTTTATAGTTTTTCTAACATATGTCACAATTTAACTTTCAATTACCCTCGCTTCATTTTCTTCATATCTTACCTTTGATCAATAAGACATGAAAATGCAATTAATTCATAGTTTATTGCCTCGGGCACATTTGCAGCAAATATGTCTATCAGCTCAAACCATCTCCCAGAGAATTATTCATATTGATTTTCACAACTTTTTTTATCACTAGCTGGTAGATGTCCAGAAACACTTCAAGAGTATCATAAGATGGAACGTTTCTTCTAAAGGAAACTTCACTAGCAGGCCCAAATTGAAAATCTGGAAGGATTGCTTATGTTCATCAACAAAAACTCGGCCGCCCCATGTATCCCAGACTAACACCTGAAGGAATGCCCCGTCTACAGTACATAATAATAATGATGCTGATAAAAATGACACACTTAAAAGGCACCCTTTTATGAAGTGAATAGGCTCCAGTTGTTGCTAAGAAGTGTCAATGATCCTCGTAATCAACACTAAGCTGGATGATAGGCTAGGTGAACTCTCTGAGATTCGAAACCATCGCTGGTGCAGTCATTGAGAAGGCCATGTATGATGTTATCTGCAGTCGCGGCAGGTGTCGGGGCAAAGTAGCGGGGTACAAAACAAACTTACCTGAATCTTGCTGCATCGCCGCTTTCTGGCTCCACTACAGCCACAGGCTCTCAGACTGCCTTGCGGCCAATCCTGACACTGCTCTCACAGCTTAAGAGCAGCGTAAGGATTGGCCTGAGGGCCTTCAATTTGCGCTCCCAGGGAGACTGGGAGCCTGTGCCTACTGACTCCAACCCGGCAACGCAGCTCAGGTTGGAGACCGCTTCAGTGTGCATGATGGTCTGGCCGTCTTGAGACGATCAGTCATGCGCACTGACAACAGTGTTCCTGAAACTCCTCCTCTCCCGGTCATCCTGTAGTGTAGTTCCTATAGTACCCCTGCAGGGCCTGCGCTTTTGGATAACATACACTGTGGGTTTGGTGGTAGACTGATTCTGTGCACCCCCACCGCGTATGTTAGCTGTGTATGCACTAGCTAGCTCACAGTGCCTCTAGAATCTCCTTTTATCAGAGAGATTTTTTTTGGCAACTTCAGAACATAATAATCCTGATTCCTCAGACTCGTGGAAACAATATACTACTTTTCACCCAGTCACTTATGCTTGCTCATTTGATCTCAGAGAGATGCATGGAAGAAACAGTCGAGTGTGTTTACAATGACAATTTATTGCACCGTTGTTCTTCTAGTGTAAAATATATGTGCTGCGAAAACTGTTACACAGTAGCAGAGATATACGATCAGCAGTACAGTGAATAAAAAGGAATAGTACAGTTCTACCATTTTGCAATAGTCATGAACATATTCATGAATATAAAATGCATCTATAAAATAAAGAGCATACTCCTACGATGCCTGTCTAGATGTACCTAAGTGTTCTTGGCATGTGAGTAGGTGCGAAAGAGATAAGCCTAGGAGCCAAGAATCCCGCTAGGATTTAGTCGAACCCCATTACCTGAATATTGAAAGTGTGGGACCTCGTCATGGTCTCAAGTTGGACACTCCAAATGGGATGTTTAGACCACTAACAACAGGAGCGAATGCATGCTGGAGCCAAATGTCTCCCCGGTGTACTACAACACCTGTAATTACAGTGGAGCTGGGTTTTTTCAGTTTTTTGAAGTGGTGTAGTGATTGTGAAGGTGAGATTAAAAGAAAGCAAAATAGATCCCAAAATTATTTTGATGCGGGAACTATAAGCGAACATTAAAATCAGGTGAAACAGACACAGGATGGTTGTAAATTTGAACCAGATGTATCCTTAAAGAAAAAAGGTCGACATGTTTCTGCTTGCGTTTACCAATTTGGCAGAGCTTTCATCAAGACCAAAAATAACAAAGAAATACCACCCTGGCGGTATACACACGCTAAGGTGAATCCTAACCTAAGGGGTTGTTTGACTGGGTAAAACTCACGGTTCTACCTGGACACTCCTGGGGTTTCCAAGCGCCCGTACCTATAGGAGGGAGAGAAAACGTATGCATACAAACAGACATAACATTTGAGTATGAAGAAACTCCCAAATATAGTGCTTCACCACCTACATATATCTGAGATCTCCATTATCAAAGTAGGTGTATAAGAATCACACACAACATGCTAGCGTGCCCAAAAACCAAAGACATTCCTTTTAAGGCACAAACTCAAATCAGCATGCTTACTTATGTCTGAAAAGCATGCTAAGTATGAAAGAATCTGTTGTGCTTTTTTATCAGCTTTCATAAACCCTCTTTTCTTATAAGCACGAGCCAATTTGCTCATCTCGCGTAACAATCCATCTACTACCTAAGGTGCTCAGCCTGGAAGATTAGTGGCATCCAGAATAGCCACAAGGCAATTTACTAGTAAAATCTTACAACCACCTCACATATGGAAGAATTTTGAGACCAAAGCATATTTACGTGAAAACAAGGTCTGCTTCACTTCTTGGGTACAGCGGCAGGGGTAATTTTCACGGCTGATTATATCTGGAGTTCACGGAAAGGGAAAAAGCCACAGGGGGAGGAGTCGCATTAGTTAGCAAAAAGTGATTACTCTCAGGAATAACCAGCCGCCCCCTCGACCTCCAGGCTTAACAAAATGAACTCACTAGCAATCAGCCGACTCTCCGCTCGTGACCTAGTTGATGCACGTTCGCTGCCCGAATAGTACGATGCGGGCGTTTAGACAGCATTTAAGTATACGGATAGCGATCACGATATGTTGGAGGATTACCCAAAAGAAGCATCCACCGAGGTCCCGCTGACATGTGTGACGACATTTAACCCAGTGTCAAATGCAGTAACCCGCTGCATAAATAAACATTGGAGTGTGCTCAGAAATACGAATCACGACTGGGAGAAGTCGTTGTTTTCTTTCAAACGGGCAAGGAGTGTGAAGGATGCTATTGTTCATACCCGCCCAAAGAAGCAAAATAACATCAACACTGAAGGAGTACTTAATGCGTGGGGCCTACCACCTGTCACGGGACATTTTCCATGTGGAGGATGTAGTGTGTATCATCTGACGACAGCGACTAAGACTCTGAATTTGGAAACAGGAAAAGAATGGCAGCAAAGGAACCACACCAATTGTAACTCTTGTAACGTCATCTATTTAATCATCGGCCCTTGCGGCCTTAGATATATTGGAATGACGACACGACGAGTAAAATTACGGATTGGGGAACACCACAGTAACATCCGGTGTCATAAAAGTAACACCAAATTGACCTCCCATTTTCTGCACTCTAATCATACACCGGATGATCTGAAATGGACAATTATCGAACAACTGGCCCAGGGCTCTGAGGCCAGTTTGTTTGAGAAGAGCAAAGGTGGATATATCGCCTTTCTTGTCACCAGACAGGCCTTAACGACGATATACCTTGGGGCACTGTAATGAGAAGGTAATCAATTACCATTTGGCCTCTCTATTATTAGGGGGCTATCACCCTCCTTTTTCTAGTACTCTGTATAGACCATTTGATATGATGTGATCTAGTGACCCGGACAGGGGCTTTGATTAAGAAAGAGGGTGTTTTTTCAATTTAGAATAACTGTGAAGGGTGGCCTAGTTGTTTTCACCACATATCATCCAACACCGTGTAGTCCCTTATTGTTACTAAGCCCCAACATGACGGACTGGCACCTTTTATACTCTAATAGGGATTTACGCACATTATTTTTCCCTCGCACTTCTTATTTTTCGACCAACGACAGTCTGGTTAGATTAATCCACCTTCGAACCATGGAACATGACCGTTGGCATTGGGATCTAATCAGTTTTAGAA
This sequence comes from Lissotriton helveticus, assembly GCF_964261635.1. NCBI lineage: Eukaryota > Metazoa > Chordata > Amphibia > Caudata > Salamandridae > Lissotriton > Lissotriton helveticus. The sequence continues at coordinate 149,119,884 of NC_136071.1, forward strand.
TTGTGTAAAGATGTGAAGCAATTTGTTAGAAAACAGCGCTTCCATCTGTGTTTGACGAGGGTAGGACTAAAAGTTTTGAGGGAATTAGGAGAAGAGACAAATCACGAAAAAAAGAAAAAAACGACACCGAGCCAGCATTTGATAATGGAGCTACGAAGCCCATTTGCTCAAGGGTCGGCATCTGGTGCTTAATAACACTTTGATGATTGTTTAGTATTACTTAGTAGTATCATGATATGTTTGGTGTCATTATATTTCCCTCGAACTTTGGGTCAATCCTTTTTCACGATATTTAATACCTGTAAGAATATCCCTTTAAAATTACTAATGGGACAATATCCAAATTTAAATATTATCAGTTGAACAGTTGGGTAAGAACAATACCATCACAGGATAAAGACAGCAAAAATCTGGAAAAAGAAATGACAAAAACCTTACCCATAAAAAAGGAGGTAGCAAAATGGTATTGGACATTTTTAACAGAAGAAGAAGAAAGCTACCAAATAGCAATACAAACGTGGGGAAAAGATTTGGAAACGGATGATTTAGAGAACCTATGGGAAGAGTCAGTAGAGAAATGCTGGTCAACACTAAAATCTGTAAGACTGAAAAGAAATCACTTGTACACCCTGCATAGAGCTTATTGGACCCCGAAAAGACTCTCAAAATTTAAAAACGCAGGAATTAAGAAATGCCCGAAGTGCGGGGAGGAAAGGGCAGATGACATCCACATGTTCTGGAGATGCCCAACAATAAGAACATTCTGGGAAGCAGTTGGTAAGACGCTAAACCTGATATTCAGAAAACATCTAGAAGTAAGTGAATTTCTTATTCTTTTTGGGATTGGTAACACAACAGATCAAATAGGGCTGACAATAATGGAAAGAAAGCTACTTTTTGTATTAATGGTAATAGCAAGAAGAGAAATATGCATTAAGTGGATTGTTCCAACAGCCCCCTCACATGAGGAATGGATGAATTCTGTTATCAAAACAAATAAACTGGATAGAAGGGGTCATAGGAGTAAAAGGTTTAATTATTGGGAAATTATGGAAAAACACGTAAACCCATAAAAAAAAAAAAAAGATATAACACTCTGTCCTATGATTAAGCGAATACACAGTCTGGATTATGAGTATGATACTCATAAGAGTAGCCAAGGTGGCTAAGCTCCCTCTTCTCTCGCCTACAGACTTGTGGATATGTAATGGCAAAGGGGTCTCCTCTGAGAAAACAAGGAGAAGGAACATCATATGGCAAGTGAGAAACGGGCGGTGACGGTACGGAAAATATTTCCAGAGGTAGAAACCAAATTTTCCATATACATAGAAATTTCGCAATATGAGGATTAAAAAAAAAAAAAAAAAAAAAGAATATCCCTTTAAGAGTTAAAATAGAGACAGATGACGCGCTACGTACGGCGGTCATGTGACTGACCTCTAACCTTCATTTTACTTCCGCGCCGCCCAGTGAGTTCACTATCCGGGCGGCGGCAGTGTTTGTAGCAGCTTACGGGCGGGGAGTCGTTACTTGAGGAGTAAGTGTTGGGACATTCAGTGGAGAAACAGTATCTGGGCCGCGGAGGGGTGAGTTGTGACGACGGATCACACAGCTAATACCCTTTGTTTGTATTTATAGAACAGTAGCGTGAAGAACACCCCCACCGCTAAGCCAATGATGACAGTACAATAAGACAGTGCTGTGAGTGAACTGGTTTTGTTTTTCCGTTTTTCAACTCTTAATGGTTCTCCGAACGGGGTCGATTGGGGTTTGGTTTTGTTTATTCTTGAGTTGGGTCATCTATGCACTAGGGGGTCAGGAATGGACCACCTTTTGACGCTCATTTCTGAATGAGGGTTGCCGCAAATACTATAATTAGACATTTACGCTGGCAAAATAGAGCGGACAAAATTGACTTTTGGAACTCTTTTGCGTTATAAGCAATGTCTTGTTCACAAAATGGGTCATATTAACAAAAGATGTTTTTTGGAACTTCCTTTAGGGTGGTTATAATTTACCATACCACTCAGGATTGAACCTAGGTGCTATAATGGATGGTGCCAGGTATGCATGCATGGGAATGTAACAGTTATAGTATGTTAGACTGGGAGATAAATATGAACATATATGTATTTGTCCCTTAATACTATGCTTTATTTCGCAGGTTACGGCCCCTGATAATTCAAGGAGTGCCGATACGGGGAATTCCGGTATTTTTTAATATTTTTAATATTTTTCACATGTTCTATCCATTCGGTTTGGACGCGCCTTAGCGACCGTGGACCACCGGGGATAATTTTGGTCCTGAAGAAAGCTGCATAAAATATTGGGACAGCTGAAACATGTCGACCTTATTTTTGATATGATACAAGGGGCAATAATTTTTCCTCTAAGGTATCCCATACACAGTTTTTAACGATATCAACTGACCACTGAATAAAATTGGTTCTGGTACAGCTGATATTTTTTAATCTCACCATCACTTTCACTTAACACATATTGAAAAACACCTTTTTCACAACAACCTGCTCCGCTGTAAATCAGGCGTTGAAGCACACTGGAGGGACGTTTGGTTCCTCCAGTGGGAACCCCATGATGAAGTATGTCACCACTAGGGTTCTTCTTATAAATAAGTTATTTTTCCCATTGTGTGGGTCTCACTCACGATTTTCTATAACAAAGCCTCATCACTATTGGTGTGAGTCTGATCGGCTGGGAGCTTGGGTTTTAAGTTTTTGACCATAGCACCTACGTGTCACTCCTTTGTTGGTGTTATATAATTTTCTAAGCACGACATATCCCTTCCTCCTTTTGACACAATAAAGGACCCCTTCCTTCAGCAGGTCTCCTGACCTCCCTTACAGTAGTTTTGAGAACCTGTGAACACCACAGATAAAGACTTGGAGTACCCTGGAACATAACAATCATTCTGGTACAAAAGAGTATGATATGTTATAGCATTGGCATGCTGGTATTAAGTGACACAGGAAAAAATCAATAAGTATTGTGTATTTGCGTGTTTAAAACTGGTGTAATTTCTGCTGGAAAGAAGAAACAAGCACCTGCGTCCTCTTTTAGGTGCACACATACCTGATGCACAAGTTAACAAAATGACAGTTTTGAATCAAGATGAACACAAATCTGAACAATAGACAGGGAATAAGTCTGACAATTCACTTCTCTACACAGACTACTTTCAAGCACATTTATTTGAAATGTTCAATTTTTCAAGTTCCTCCATCTCCAACAAAGTGGCACCAACCTCATTCTACTAAAAACCTGCTGAGCACGTCTCCCTTCAGTCCTTTTGAAAATAGGTTCCTGAGGGGAAAATAAGGCACTGAGCAAAAAAGAGGTAAATAATGATAAGGAATACTCTGTGAGAGGAGAAGGGAGAGCACATTAAAAGCAAGAACAGCGTGTACAGAAAACATAAAATTATTCGATGCTACAGCACAAACTGTCGTAGCAAAGAGATACCGAATAACAATGATGCCAGGGCAAAAGTTATTCGCAAGTATAATGGGTTGGCAGGGAGATCGGTGCAAGGAAGGGAAAATGATTAGGGATGTCTGTATAGAGACGGAGGACAGGTTTAAAAAAAAAAAGAAAAAAACACCAAAAATATGCCATTATGATATCCCTCTCTAGCGGACTACTGTGAGGCAGCCCTGGCAGAGCTAGGCCATCACGCTGTCTCCTAAAGGACAAATAAATAGCATGACCATGCCATGATTAAAAGTAGTCAAGAGAACAGAAAATACTTCTTTGCACAAGATGAAATGGTTCAATAAAGAGGAGATGTCCAATCCCCAAATGGAGACCGCCATTCCTAGGATTAAAAAACAAAGTACTACATCCAGAAAAGATGAAGAATGAAGCTGCACAATGTGGTTAATAGAACCAAACCCATTAACACAATCCAGGCCAGGAGGTAATCCGGAAGGTGTGTGGCTTTTAGTTGAACAAGAATGATCAAATCTTGGCCAGGTCAAAGCTTACGAGTCTAAAAGAATTATCTGCCATGTAGAGTTTTTGTACTATTTAAAAATAGCGATTTAATTCTAAATAGGTCCAACAGGGTCACTTAAGAACTGATGAGACACAATACACTGTGAGACAGACTTTTGAACATAGTAACGACAGCTCTGTTCAACGACGACTGTGAGGATAATCAGACTTAAATGATGAACCGTTGGAGGATCATTCACAACCAATTGTCCACCAGTGCTAGCCTTATTGGTCTATTGCAGCACTCCAATCACTTGATATGATTAGGATTTCTAGATGACATCACGTTTTGCATTCACACATAACGTGTGTTTTTGTAAGAAAGTACCACGAACAGTACAAGGGGAAAAAAAAGAGTCTACTAACTCAGTTTTGGGAACCTGCCATGATTAATCCAGCCCAATATCAAGGGAATTTTAGGAAATTAATTACCAGGCTCATTTAAGGTGCCATTCTGGCATTGGTAACTCCATCTTTGAGATTGATCGGAATTTACCTTAGGTTGCCTCAACACCTGTAAAGCAAAGCTATAAAAGTGGGGTTTTTCCTGTTCCTTGGGCATCAATTTCACAGCTGGATGTATGTCGAGGTCAATCGGTGTGAAAAAGTCTGAAGTGGTGGGTGGGTGTGAGTGTATATGAGTGTGTGTGTATGAGTCTGTGCGTGTACTGTTCATGTTTTCTGTGGGGTGTGCATGGAGTGTGTTTTTGTTGTGCTTCACTGAATGGGATAGGAATCTATTTTGAAATTCCTGTGTGTGGGTGGTATAAAAGATGGAGAAAGTAGAGAGCCTGTCAGACAGGAGTGTAATGGTACATTTATCAGGTCTTCTGAAGTGGACCAAGCTCTTGTGAAACGCAGAAGGGAGAGATGTACCTCTTTGAAACGCAGTCACAGTTCCTACCTCCACCCTGCCTCGTTGTTCACAAGAGTTTCAGCTTCTTTTTTGCCCTGAGGGTGCTCCGGGGCCTAATGGTCTACCCACCAGTATATTCAAATCTGCAACAGAAAAATAGGCCTCTTTACTAAGCCCCCTTTTCAAGAACTGTATTTTGACAAGTGATGTCCCGGACAGTTGGAGAGGTTCCATATTAACTCCCATACATAAAAAAGGTCCAACCAACCAGCTAACCATAGGCTGATTACTTTTCTCGATATAAACGGTTAAGTGCTTCGCTAAAGCCCTGAATGAAGAGCTATATGAATTGGCTACCGTGATGGCATTAATTTTCCATCACGCAATCAGGGTTTAGACACAGTTACAGCACTGAGAATAATTTGGGTATCCTCGCCTACCTGATTGAAGCTGCAACTAGAGGCCCCTCCCTCTCTGATGCATTCATCTATTATGCCACCGCATTTGAGAAAGTTAATCGAGGAAGGCTCTAGCTGAAGCTACAGAACTGGGGTATTATGGCAAATCTGTTGAGAGCTACAATGAGTCTTTATGTAAAGATCTGGGTGAGAGTAATATTTTCTGCCAATAGCATTACATCACAAAAGACAGGCCCCAGTAAGGGTCCATAACAGGGGTGCATTATAGCCCCCTTGCTATTTAACCTCTACTTGGAAGATGTAAACAAAACATTCACCAAAGCGAGCCCTTCCACCCAAGCTTGCGAGCAGCCACATTCAGTGCTTTCAGTGTGCAGATACTACGATTATATCACACGGCAGAAGGCTTGAGACGAACCTTTGACACCCTATCACAGTACTGAAAGGAACTGAAGTTCTCAATTAACCTTACAAAAACAAAAATCTTGGTTTGTGGAACCAGAGTGATCATGTGAAATTAGAGCAAGTGTCAAGTATGAAGTATCTGGGTATCCAATTCATTCGGTGTGGCTCACACCAAACTCACCTCTCGGCTCTGAAAGGAATCTCTACATCTATGATTATCAACTTTCAAAAACTGTTACAAAAAATGGGATGCCCAGATTTCCCAGGAATTTGTAGAGTTATTGATGCCAAGTTTATGCCAACTTTGGCCTTCGCCTCTCTTATATTCAAGGACCACCTAGCTACGTGGCTAGCTAAAGCTCAAACCCAATGTTACAGACATCTGTTCGAGCAGCCTGATGCCAGTCATGATTGGGCCTGCAGACCTCACTCTAGTGACACAGGTAAAAAGCCTGTTCACTCCTACTGGTCACTACTGCAGTGCATGCTGTCACCACCACACTCAAGCAACTGAACTCCTGGTAAAGGCAGTAGCCTTTCACCACGATGAGGGTATCGCTTTAGGCGCCCTCTCGGTCCAACATGACTACAATCTGTGAGACAGGCATATGTCATGGGACACATGCATGATCAGTGTTTGGACTTCTCTATATATTTTTTAATATATCAGCACCAGAATTCAGATATTGTTGCTGCGAGAGCTCTCAGGGCAGGGGTGCACCTCTGTCATCATGTGAGGGACTTTTCCGGCCAAACAGATCTCTTCTTAGGAAACATACTAGGATTCACGGTTTCTTTTCATTCGACTGGAATCACATATCAATCAATCAGGGATTTGGAGGGGAGGGGGGGGAGCAGCTTCGAATCAGCCAAAGAGTCAGGTCTTGAGGCTCTTCCTGAAGGTGTGCAGAGTGGGGGAATGTCATATGTTCAGCTGGAGTTAATTCCAGGTTTCTGCCGCGATGTAGGAGTATGCTCTTCCACCTGTTCTGGCTCTGCTGATGCACGGGATTTGAGGAGGGCGAAGTCGGCGGAGCAGAAATTTCTCTTGGGTGCATGGAAGGAGTCTCTTTCCTTGAGGTATTGGGGTCCGGTATTGTGGAGGTATTTGTAGGTGTGAGTGAGTAGCTTGGAGGTTACTCTTGTCTCGAAGGGGAGCCAGTGGAGGTCTTGTAGGTGCTGGGTGAGGAGTTAATGTTGTGGGATGCCAAGGACGAGCCTGGCAGCAGTGTTCTGGATGGTCTGAAGTTTCCAGAGCAGGGATTTGTTGATTCCGCCGTAGAGGGCGTTTCCGTAGTCCAGTCTGCTTGTTATGAGTGCATGGGTAACGGTCTTTCTGGATTCAGGGGGGAGGGGGGAGATCCACTTGATAGTCTTGTGAAGGATACGGAGGATGTTGAAGCACATGGAGGAGATGGCGTTGATCATCGGGTCATGGTGAGGGAGGAGTCGAGTATGATGCTGAGGTTCTGGGCGTAGTCCATGGGGGTGACCGAGGGCAGTGGGCCACCAGGTGTTGTCCCATGCTGAGGGGGTGGGTCAGAGGACGAGGACTTCTGTCTTCTCCGAGTTGAGCTTCAGACAGCTGCTGCTCATCCAGGATGTGATATATGAATGTAACAGACAAATACACCAACACATTTGTGTATTAAGAGAAAATAAAATACCTGTCAGATATATATATATATATATATATATAGCAATCCCCAAATCTGTACCATATATACAGAATGGCTGTAGCAAATAGACAGTTTAAGCCAAATTTCCAACAGGAAGTCCTAGTTGATCAAACATTCAAAAAGCGACCAATGTAGCAATATTAAAAACAGGCCCCTGGTATTTAAAGTGTGTATTGTTCTTACCTGTATATACTTCCCTTGAGTCAGGAGGTGTATGCAAATATTTCTATATTGAAACAAAAATAGCCAGTTGAACCTCTTCAATATCAAAGCTAAGATTTAGAGTTGGAGTCTCAGATGGATCCCAGAGATGAATCATGTAAAATAATCAAGGTAGCTTCACAGGCCGATTTAGGGTGCAGGAGACTAGATTAAAATAGCGTTCAAGTTCTTTCATATCAGGAACGAATAATTTACAAAGTCTGGGGTTTATACTCTGCAGTCTCACAATTTTTATTGGATGAACTACTCACATCTAACATGGGATATCTTAAGATATGTTATAATGAACACCATAATTTAAAGAATATCAGTAGTGCCTGAAGAGTAAGCGATCTTTGCACATGTAGTAAGTGGGCTTCCAAGGTAAACAACTGTCACTAAGGAAAGCTGCGCTCGTGAATTTATTCTAATTTCATATACAAAACATTTCTATGGCACAGGGAAAAGGAAGAATGCATCCAGTTTAAGGTGGCTATTCTAATCAGGCGAAGGTGGTCAAATGTAACTTCTGCCTTCTTCTACTGAGAAGTGCCTGATAAGTCTACTGATCTCAATGTAACCTCGGAGTATGAGAATGTAATCTGGTTTTGGAAGTAGCTAGGAAGAGGTGAAGAATTAAAGGGGGCAGAGTTATTGTTTTCAGCCGTGTCTGGGAAGGTTCTCAAAATGATGTAAAACTATTTATTTTAGGAGCACAATTAATTGAGGGCTCATCATGTTCTTTCTATGCAAGAGTGTGAATCCAGAGTAGAAATTCAGGGAATATTACAGAGCTAAGCAGTGCCGAAACGTGTTATGTCAAAGAAGTTTGGCTTGTGCCTACTGGTTATTAAAGGAGTATTTAAAGGAAATCGCTTGCCAATACCCAACTTACTTTCTGCAGGACTCAGAATGAAACAAATGCTCCATTTAGTTATATGCAGATGCCCAGGGAGCAGATATGCAGCAGCCCGCGCCAGAAATGCTAGCTTTGTGTGTGCTAAATTCTAGGCTATCATGCAACAAGATAAAAAAAATGATAAAGTATGTTGTTTAGTCAAACACTTATAAAAGTGTACCTGTTAATAGGCTTTTATGGATGAGATGGGAGTGGTGGGGACCAATGTGTAGAACGCAGGGGTAGGAATATGAATGGGGAGCAACACAAAGGGAGAAAGCAAGAGAACACATAGTAAAGAAGCTACACCCTCTTTTGAGGGACAAACAACAAGAAGAAGGACATCCATTGAATAAGATGAGAACAAAAACCTCAAGAGACAAGAATACCAAACAAAGATAGGCAGTGGGTTCCTCAAAGCACATCCTGAGCAGTAATGCTGTACACAATAGGTTTTCAGTGAGAGGTGTCTTTAATCAAGACCTACAATTGAGAAAATGGCTGCTCTTATATACATAAACCAGATACTTGATACTACTGTCGGAGTTTGAGAGTGCCAGGCAATGTTGCATCTATCCACATTATTAATTTGGGGTGAGCGTCAGGCGAAGTTCTGGGAAATCTCTGCCTTGACCTTTCAGGCAATCTGATAGCCCAGCAGGCGACCATTGAGATTGAAACGAAATGCACAACCAAGTCAGCCAATCTGATTTACTGCAGTGCACAAATTCACAATGGCAGGGAGCAGGGCCAGGCTGGCCTGTAGGGCGATCCTGAAGTACCCACAGGGCTGGTTTCACATACCAACCAGTCCATGGGCTTTTTCTGGGATGTTTGTGGCCTGTTTAAGAGTCTGGTGGATACGATTTTACTGTTGATTTCTTAGACATACTACAAACATGCCTGCAGCAAAGACAAATGCATATATTCTCACATACCTTGCTAAATACCTATCCAGCTTCTCTTTACAAGTTCAAATCTGACCTGATTTACAAATGTGGGGTACTAATTTAACCATTTGATTCGCTAATAGAAGCCTTTGACTGTTTGACCTATTTTCTGTCCCACTCCAACCTTTGACTGGGAGAGGAGTTGACACCTACAAACCCTCCACACCAGGGATTTACTCGATGCAGAAATGCCAAAAAGCTGAGTGTTCCATTCCACCAACTAATAAAAAAAAAATCTCTAGAGTGTAGAGAGTGGGGTCCCGTAAGGCCTAGGCCCCGCACTAGGTGGGGGTAATGACTGCACATTACACAGGCATAATAAGTATGGGTGTGGCTTCAAGCGTTGCAAAACCCTTTTATGTATATCCTACGGCCGATCCTGGCTTCCGGAATGTTAGCAGCGTAAGTTTAGGTCATCACCTGGGTAGATTCCGATCATATTGTCTGGTTGAGCGTTCAACCTCTCCATTTGCCTGCGGCCATGACGGTGTGATCTTTCTTATTCCCCCCACTAGGCTCTGGAGATAGCCCCTAAACTCCTGGCCTTAGAAGGGGGGCCGTTGTCAGAACAGATTTCTTCTGTTAGGCGGTAGGGCAAATGTCTTGTTGAGCACTGGGAGAATCGCTTTGAACGCAATGCAGTGGGGGCCACTTCTACCATGGGGTACTTGGAGTGGTCATCCAGGAAAACAATGGTGGATCTTCCTTAGGGGAAGCTACCAAAGTCCATGCTTAGGTGTGTCCATGGATGTCGCCTGCAGTTTTCTGTGGCTATAGGAACTGGTGCTGTTCCTCCCCTCATAATCTGACAAGGGACACACTGATTGTGTCATCCACAAGCTCATCCATTCCAGGAAACCATACTTTCCTCCGCAACCTGGCCTTGGTTTTGGCTTTTCCTTTATACCCTTGATGCGCTATGGTCACTACTGAGGTCCACAGAGTAGTGAACCACCCAGGCTCACCATCACAGGTAGTGATGTTGGCACGCAAGAGTTTGGCCAGTGGCGACTGAACTGATAAAGGGGGTCTTGGCCGCTCAGGGTCAGTCCTGTACAGTACATGTGTGCGTCAGTGTGTCCCTGCTGTTGCATGCCGTGCATGGCCTAATAGCCTCAGTGCCCCCATTCGTGCGCTAGCTCCATCAGTCTACACACAGTTCTTTCTGGATCACAATGCGAGAGCCTCGTAGTAGTAATCCATCTGTGGTTAATTAAGTTTTGTGGTGGATGCGCCAAAGCTGGTTGAGGCTGTTGTCTTCAGTGTTGCACCCTCGAGCCCCCTCCAGGAAGTGGAACCTCGTTTGGAGACAGACTGCCTCCATCTTTTATGTTCGAGGCAGGGGTCTGATCTAGTTGCCTCCTGTATGTGTTCAGCTGTCATTACCACTGGGCATTGCCCCTGCACCACCATGTTGATGAAGTTCTCTGCCCACTCATCCTCAACGTTGTCTCCTTCTGCCTGCGGGTAGCACAATAGGAAGTCAGCTGGGTTGTGGGCACTTTGCCAATAGGCAACTTGAATGTTGTGCATTTGTAGTTGGACGGACCACCGTACGATTCTCTGTGGTGGGTTTCGGGACGTGTTTGCAAAGAAGGGGACTAGTGGTTTGTGGTCTGTGATGGCTGAATCATTGGTAGCACAGGTTGAAATGAAACAGTCAGTAACTCTATCGGATGGCTAGAGCCTCTCAGAATGTGGGAGCAGCTGGACATGTCTCGGCGTCGGCTCAACATCCTGGGATTCTGCGCAAATCACTTAAATTAATCTCCTGTGCCTACCATAAATGAATGTGTAAAAGCGCCAGTGTTGATGAATAAGTGCCATGCTGAGCACTGGAAACCAATGGCTCGAATTAAGCACTGGAGGAGGGCAATAGGAGAGCTGTCAGCGGTGAGGTCTCTACGTAGGCTCGGGCCCAATTGACGGTTGTTTCTACCAGGAGGCAGGTTGATTCAGCAACTGGGAGAAAGGCGTGTTACAGCTAGCAGGCTGCGGCGGCGCCAAAGAGGAGTCTCTAGCCGAGTGCGAGAAGGACCCGAAACTCATCACCACTGTAGCGTAGAGGACACCTTCAACCTAAGCCCCGCACTTGGCACAGTAATGAATGCACAGCAGACGGCCATAACTCGTACGGGTGTGGCCTCGAGCTGTCCACAACCCTTTTATGTATACCTTTTGGCCGAGCCCGGCCTCCGGGGTGTATACAGCGTAACTTTACTCACGTAGATCGAGGCCAGGTAGCATTCTACATAGAGTACCAATTTACCTCCATTCCAATTTCCAGCAATCTCCTCCAAAAACCTTGCCAGTGGGTCATCTCTCATAAATGCACTTTCCAGATACAAAAGTATGTACCCAACTTAGTTTACTCATCCTCCCAATAACAAAATAGACATTGAAAAAACAAATTAGTGAAGCGCGTCTCAGCTTCAAAGCGTGCAGTTCAATTCCCTTGCAGATACTGCAATAAGGCTTGGCCCATGGCTGAGACGTCCTTCGAGGACGGCGCACGCGCCGCAAGATCCTCCCAGGCCCCGTCTGCCCAGGCCCTGTAATGATGTCGTGTTATTAAAGAAACACGAATGGCAAGAAGTGAAGCACATTTCCCCCCACATAAAGCTGGGAGCCGGGGACTTGGTGCGAAGCAATGAAACACTCATTAAACACTGCGGGATCTGCCGGGGCTGCGCGCGAGGAAGAGACGGCGTCGAGATGGGGAGGAAAATTACTGTGACGTTCGGCGCTGCACGTCGGCGCGCGCCTGTTTGTAAATTCACCGACACCTGGGAGTGAGAGCCTCACAAATACTTCATCAGGGAGAATTATATCAGCATTCAAGAGGAAAGCGACAGCCGGGGAGAGGTGTTCGGGGGAATAATAAGGACTTTTCCGAAACCACTTTGCTTACAAGGAGAATTTTTTAATCGCCCGAAAATTCATTACCAAAGCGACTTTCTTACAAATTGCCACCAGAAATATCACTCTCGTAGTGAACATATTTATCAGCAGTTTGCCGGTTCACACCTGCGCGGCATCACAGCTTTTCAACAGAAAAAAATGGGCCTGAACTGTTGTCAGTTCAGAACAGCTCCAGATTTTGTTTTTGTTGAGGAAATGTCTTGTAGTTTGAAGGATTTGGCTTATGAATTGAAAATGACAAGGAGAAAAATAGATCAACAAAAATAAACATTTTGTTATAAATTTCGGCTTCAAGCACCAGTAAAGGATATGCTTCGTAATTAAAGCACTTGTCTGGCAGTGAAGGCCGGAAAAAGGAAAGAAATGTCCTTTGATAGAAACTTCTTGATGAAGTGTCCACCTTATGCATTACTTTGTAATTTGGTTTGTATATTTTTCCATTATTTTTACTTTTTGACAATATATCGAACCATATATTCTGGGATTAAATACATTACTATTCTTACTCCGGAAGTAGAATATTTTGCTGAAGATCCTTAACCCACATCCTATGAACAGCAATGTTATATTTCTATAATGCTGGCTTACATTTTACACATTTGTTAATGCTTGGAATGATGCATCCCTATGATGCTCTAGAGATTCTAATATGATGTCACCGCTCTGGCACTGTTATCAGTTGGTCCAGCTATGTCTGGCAAGAAGCTGTTTAGGATCTTTCTCTGAGGAAAAAACCTACTTCAAGATTTACTTATGTATTCGATTTATTAACATAACAAGCAGACTTCTTAGTGCTAAAATGTGAAACAAAATATTATGTTAAGTATAATATTGCTATTTCAGTACTTAATTTGAGCTGATAGTTGCTGGTGCGGTCTGCCGGCACTTATTTTTCACATCAGATATTTCGGATAGCAAGAGAGGGGAAAGGACACGCATCAGCATGACGAAAGAAGAGAAAGACAGAAACAACGTCACAGCAAGAAAGCAAGAACCTGCAAGAGTGAGACAAAGAGCTGTGAGTGTCTGGTACTGTATTAAAGAGGCAGAGCTGGATTTAAGGCTGCGCAGCCTTGGTATTCGGCTGCTGAAGTTTAGAAACATCGACAGCGGGCTTCTAAGAAGAGCTTCAGGCAAAGGGATTCATTCTTTTACAAATGAAGCACTGTATTAGTAAGACTAGATATGTTTATAATATATGGGATTCTGTATTCCCTCTATAAACGCCAGTCTCTAATTTCCCTATAATCGGTGACTTGTGATTCACCTAGTCACTATTTATAAAGATAAGACGTCAGAGCTCGACAAAGTTTTTGCAGGTGAGGCCAGACCTCACAATGCCTGCTACCAGAACCAGCAGCGGAGGTGAAAGACCGGTCAGATCACGGAGCAGAACTGAAGCAGCTGCTTAGAGCAACGAAAACAGACTTTGCATTTCTTTCCTCTGCTCTCTTTTTTTCTAGCTTACAATGACAAGCAGAAATAACATGTTTATTCTCTGCACTCCTTAGATAGAGAAAAGGTAGAATCTTTCTGAATGTTTCCATACATTACGAAGTACTGCATCTTTGTTGTTTTAAAAGAAAACTGACGAGTATTGAACTGTTTCGAATATCTGCTTGCAACATATCTAGCAGGTTTTTGATACATTTAATTTTGCACTAGAGGTTTTATTTGTATTCTTCATGTTTGCAAAGATGCTCACTCTTTCATATGAAAGAGCTAAGAACCAAGGTTTTAAGTAGTTTGTGGGAAAGGTGATGGTTTGGCCATGTATTATATGGGATAAAGTACCCTCTGGCATACATGATAAGGATATTGCAAGTCTCCTTGGAGTTCCATAACCTTATAATGGAATTCAGCCTCATGCATTTATATGGCTCTGAAATCCTTGGAGACTTGCAATGTCCGTATATTGTACGGCAGGGGGTACTTTATCCCTTATATACTATGGCCTCAATCACACACAAATATACATACACACATACTAATATATATACATATACACATACATATACATAGATGTATATACACATTCATTCTTTTGTTACGCCCGGTTTTGTTAGTTTGATTTTCTATTAACTTTCCACAAAAAAATCGCAAACCGTTTAGTATATGCCTGAAACGTATTCTGTGGATTGACAGCAAGAACAAGTTACTTATCTTCGGTAATGATATATCTGTAAGAGACATAGGTTAGTTATAGATTCCTTACCTTAAAATTACCCCCAGGCGTCACACTGGATCCAGATAATGCCGCCACGCACACTGAAATCAGTTCTAACACGACTACCCACGCCAGAAGTGCGGACCCATGAAAGACACTGACCACTGGTGCGCCACAACTAGAGCCCTGTAAGGGAGTCCCAATCCCTAGAAGTCAGTTCGCAGGGCGGGGAGGATGTGTGGGGCGGTAAGGAATCTATAACTAACCTATGTCTCTTACAGATACATTGTTACAGAAGGTAAGTAACTTGTTTATCTGAAAGAAACAGTTATAGATTCCTTACCTTAGAATAGATACCCCAGCAATACCATCCCCGGAGGAGGGATTGCAAACTACGTTCACACTAGAAAGTCCTGGAGGACTGACCGGGCAAAAAAGCCGCCCCTCTGTACTTGGCTGTCCAGGCAGTAATGTGTGGTGAACGTGTGCATCGATGCCCAAGTTGCCGCCTAGCAGATGTCAAGGAGTCGGGCTCCGGAGCTGCCGTGGCTCTAGTGGAACGAGCATACAGCCCCCTGAAGGTTCCTTTTTCGCTAATGCGTAACAGATTTTAACACACAGGACAATCCATCGGGAGATGATGCGATTTTGCACAGCCCGACCTTTCTAGGCACATACATAGCCAATGAAGAGTTGATCATCCACCCGGAAATCTTTTGTGCGATCAAGAATATAGGTCAACACACGTTTTGGGTCCAGACAGTGGAGTATCTTCTCCTCCTTGGAAGGGTGCAGAGGTGGGAAAAAGGTGGGCAAAGTGATCATTTGTCCTATGTGAAATGGTGTAACCACTTTAGGAAGGAACAAGGGTCTCGTTCTAAGCACCACTTTCTCTGGATGCACAGATAAGAAAGGAGGCTTAGAAGATAGAGCCTGAGGCTCACTCACCCTGCGAGCAGAGGTGATGGCAAAAAGGAAAGCAGTTTTCAAAGTAAGACGTCTGAGAGAACAGTTGTGAAGTGGCTCAAAGGGATCGCACGTAATAGAAGTTAAAACAAGATTCAAGTCCCACTGGGGCATTATGAAAGGAGATGGAGGAAAGAAATTAATGATGCCCTTAAAGAATCGATTTACAATAGGGGACTTAAATAAAGATGGCTGATCTGGTAGCCGAAGGAAAGCAGACATAGCTGCAAGATAGCCTTTAAGAGTGCCCAGAGCAGTTACTGTTAGGCTATGGAGAGTATCAGTTGTCTGCGGATCATTTGTCGATAATGAAATGCTCCTATCATACTATATGTTTCATATTGTGAAAATGGCAATAAACGTTTATTTAAAAAAAAAAAAGTGCCCAGAGCAAAGCCCTGCTGGGCCAAGGAAAGTATGAACAAGAGAACCTCGGAAAGAGGGGCAGAAAGGAAATCCACAGTCTTTGCTGTGCACCATGCCCCAAACTTATTCCAACTAAATGGGTATACCATTTTAGTAAGGGACGCCTGGCTGGCAAGATGACGTTACAGACATAGGTTGGAAGGTCAAAAGCTGTCAACTGTCACCGCTCAATCTCCTCACAAGGAGGTGGAGGCAGGACAGGTTCGGGTGGAGGACAGTCCCCTGCTGCAGCGACAGAAGATCCTCCCGAAGTTATGTTATGTTATCCTGTTTTATAAAGTGCACAGCTGCCCCAGCAAAGAGACGCCCCAGCGCTGAAAGCAGAACATATAAGAAGTAAAAACTAAAGTGGTGGAAAGAGGTATGTTTTGATAGCCTTATGGAACGCCAGGTAGTCATTCATACTGTGGATGGGAATGGGCAAAGCCTTCCAAAGATTGGCAGCCAGTAGATGGAAAGAGTGCCCACCAGGCCAAACCTTTCTCACCAAGGGGACAGCAGCCAGATGTTGTCACATCGAGCAAATTTGACGAGAGGGAGTTTAGGGAGACAGCAAATCCGCCAGAATGCCAGGAGAGGAAAGGTTTAAGATTTTAAACGAAATACAGAGGGCCTTGAATTCCATGCGGTTGGCCACAGGCAACCAATGTAGCCAACGAATGGCGCTGGAGGTGGGGCAGGATCTAGGAAGGCGAAGAACAGTTCTGGCTGCAGTGTTTTGGACTCCCTGCAGTCTCAGGACTTTGGTCTTATTGGCCCCCAAATAGAACACATTAGCATAGTCGAGTCTAGACAGGATGGAGGCCTGGACAATCGATGGGTGGGTGGATCGAAAAACCCCAGCAGCGGTTTGAGCCCCCGTAGGATGCCAAAGCAAGTCGCTATCACTTTCTTAGTTTGATGTCGGGCGAGTCAACGCAAACGCCTACATTTTTCACCACCTGCTTGGGGGTGGGTGCACAGCCCAATAGGGCTGCCCACCAGCGTTCGCACTACAGCTCAGAGTCTCTCCCTACCAGCAGAACCTCCGACTTGCTGGAGTTGAGTTGAAGACAGTTGGCGGTCATCCACTCAGCGATGGCTGCAAGATCGTCACGAAACTTGGCAGGCTGTCAGCATGGCCTGGTCCGAGAGTGTGACTACCAACTGTGTGTCATCTGCGTATGAAACAATCATAAGCCCTCTACTCTTGGCTAAAGCTGCTAATGGTTGGACATAGAGGTTAAAGAGCGTAGGGCTCAAGGCTGTGCCCCGAGGCACCCCATGGTTGTTCGAATGAATCGTGGAGGCTAATGGAGGGGCCACTACTTGGAAGGTCCTATTAGAAAGAAAGGAGGCAAACCACTCCAGCGCAATACCCGCCTCCTCCAACCTATGCAGCAGGATCTTTTGAGAGACCGTATCGAAAGCCGCACAGAGGTGTAGAAGAATCAGATCAGACATACAACCCTCATCTAGAGCTAGCCTAAGATGCTCAGTGACCGCTAGGAAGTTCGACTTGGTACTGTGGCCTGGGTGGAAGCCATTCTGAGTGATGTGAAGAAGATTATCATTCTCTAGGAATCCTGTGAGAATAGAATTGATGTAGGTCTCAGTGATCTTAGAGACCCATGGCAGGAGTGAGATACAGCGAAAGTTTTCCAGTTTAGCTGTGTCAAGGGAAGGTTTTTTAAGCAGGGGTACTACCCTTGCTTGCTTCCAAGTACTGGGAACAACTGCCCTGGACAGGGATAGATTAATCACTTGTTTCAAAGGCGTAAGGAGCACAGGTAATAGTTTCATGAGTTGGTCAGGCTTTAGGGGGTCAGCAGGGGAGCCAGATTTGACCTTCTTACATAACAGATGTAGCTCATCCAGGGAAACCGCAGGAAATGAGACAAGTGTGTGTGTAGGGAGTGATCAAGGCACAGGGTCACAACGCATGACAACATGAGGAAAGGTCTTGTAGATGTTTTCTACCTTCTTAAAGAAGGTGGCAAGGGCATTGCACTTCCCATCCAATGGTATAAGAGGCACTACAGGGACCCCCGGCTGTTTCAGGTCTACCAATATAGAAAAGATGGTTTTAGAGGGGTTACAGCTACTCTTGATCACACCGGCAAAGTAAGCTGCCAGCTCTGTGTGGATTGTCCTGTGATAGTGTTTGATAGCTACCCGATAACAACGCTTCTGGCTCGAGTCGTACTCCCATCTCCAGGACCGTTCCAGCCTTTACGTAAAATTGAGAGCTTGTCGTTGTACCATGGGCTAGATTTAGAATGACAGTTTTTTACCACTTTGCAGGAATAAGTACGTTTAAAGGCCTGCGGATCCAGTCAGAGACCTTTATCAGCGGCGTCTGATCGGAGGATCGATGGCCATGCTCAGGGGCTCATAGTACCAGACTCTTCGTGCCCAGTCCGGAGCCGCAAGAATGACTTGGGCCTGCTTGCACTTGATTTTCTTCAGCAATCGGGGCAAAAGTGGTACAGGCGGAAAAGCCTACAGGAGGCCGCAGTTCCACTTGCGATGAAAAGAGTCGGTGAGAAAGTGCTGCCTTTGAAACTCCAGCTCGCAAGACTGCTGACATTGTGCACTCTCTTCGGTGGCGAACAGATCTTACCACGGCTCTCTCCACCACTGAAACAGACCTTGCACCATCTCCGAGTAAAGATGCCTTTTGTGATCTACCCGGCACAGACGGCTGAGTTTGTCCACACTGGCCTTCAGAGAACCTGCCAGGTGTTAAACCACCAGGGTCAAGCCCTGATGTTCCAGGCATGTCCAAAGGCGAAGAGCCTCCTGACACGATCCCACTACCCTGTTTGTTGCAGTACCACATGGCAATGGTGTTGTCTGTTAACACCTGCACTACTTTCCCTTGAGGGAGGGAAGGAATGCTTTCAGTGCCAGGTGGATCGCCCGAAGCTCCAACAGGTTGATATGGAGTCCGGACTCTGCCAGAGACCAGAGTCCTCTGATCTCCACCTCTCCCAGGTGGCCGCCCAGGAGTGACGCATCAGTCACCACTGTTAGATCTGGTTGGAGAAGGGAAAGGGATCTGCCGCTGACCCAATCTTGGTTCACTAACTACCACTACAGTTGTTGTGCAGTTCTCTCCGAGATCTGGATGTAGTCAGAAAGATTCCTGTGATGCTATGCCCACTGGAACTTCAGGTCCCACTGAAGTGCCCGCATATGCCACCTGGCATGATGCACTAGCAGGAGGCCATGAGGCCCAACAGCCTCAGGGTTATTCTTACCGAAATCCAGGACCGAGGCTAAACCATCAGTATCATAGCCCGAATATCCAAGACTAGCTGCTTGGGAGGATAAGCCAGAAACTGTACTGTGTACAGAACAGCTCAGATAAAAGGGAGCATCTGAGAGGGAGTCAGGTGCCACTTTGGCAAGTTTATAGTGAACCCGAGCGAATGCAGGAGGTCTGCCATAGTCTGAAGGTAAGAGACGACCACCTGGGGCGAGCCCACCTTCAACAGCCAGTCGTCGAGATAGGGGAAGACTTGTACCTCTAATTTGCACAGATGAAATTCGACCACTGCCATCACTTTCGTGAACACCTGAGGGGCACTGGTAAGTCCAAAGGAAGGCACAGTAAACTGAAAATGCTTGTGGCCTACTGTGAACCACAGGTAGCGTCTTGTGGGCTGGCAGGACTGTAATGTGAAAATAGTCATCCTGTAAGTCCAACGCCACCATCCAAGACCTGAGCCAACGTGCGCATTTGGAACTTCTCCTTCCTGAAGAAGCCATTGAGGGCCCTGAGGTCTATAATAAGATGCAGTCTTTGTCCTTCTTGGGCACCAGAAAGTAGCGTGATTAGCAACCACAATCTACTTCTGGTGCAGGGACCCCTTCAATAGCTCCCTTGGCCAAGAGAGCAAAGACTTCCTGGAGGAGAAGCGCCAAATGATCCTCCAACATTCGATCTAAAGTAGGCAGCATGGAGGGAAGGATAGTTTTGAAGGGGAGGGAGTAGCCCCTTTGGACTATTTGCAAAACCCACCTGTCCAATGTGATGGAGTGCCAGTGGAGGAGGTGATGGTGAATCCTGCTGCCCACTGGCCGTTGACGGCCCTGGAAGGTCGGACTATGAGAGTTTGGAAGCTGCAGAAGGGGGGGAAAAGGGTGGACTGGCCCGCCCGGTGGGTCCCAGAACTGCGAAGTCGCTGGGTCCCACGTCCGCGGTCAAGCAGAGGCTGGGCAGCTTCTGTGACCTGGTGGCTTGACTGGGCTGGGCATGGATGGACGCCCCTTCCGTAGCCACGAAAGGGGTGAAAACAGACTGGAGAGGACAGGAAGACGCAGCGATGCCCAAGGATCTGGCCATAGCCCGAGAATCCTTAAAGAGCTCCAGGGCAGAGTCTGCTTTGTTGTAAAAAAAGACGACAGCCATCGAAGGGCATGTCCAGCAAGGTAACCAAGACAGCCGCCATAAAGCCAAACCTCCTCAACCAGGCGTAGCACCTAAGGGCTACCGACATGGCTATCGTTCTGCCTAGTGAGTAGGTGGTATTAACATAACATAACATTTTTGGGGGACGGTCGTTGGGTAAGGAAAACTGGGTCGCCTGGGGCCAGGCGGTGGCAGCAGGCATTTGTCCTTTCCACAGGAGCCCCTATGCTGTGCTTGGACCAGGTGCCCATAAGGACGTCAGTGAGGGCTTCGTTGAAGGACAGTAAGGGTTCAGAGGAGGTTTCTGCAGGCTGAACCACCTCTGTCAGGAAGTTAGCCCTTACTGCCACCAAGGGGAGCTCCAGGCCCAAGGCCTCAGCTGCCTTTCGCACCACCACAGCGTAGGACGCTCCCTCATCTGTAGCCATGGTACGGGGAGATAGCATGCCAAGGTCTGGAGAAGTGCCTAGACCACTGGCATCACTTAGGTCCTTTCTCCAGTCCGATCTTCAAGCTGGTCTGATAAAGGGTCCAGCGACCACTCCCAGTCCTCATCACCACCATCTGTGCAAAAGGGAACACCAGGGATGAACAGGGGAACAAAAGTACCCTCCGGCGTCAGAACCAACGTCGATCTGGCTCCCGCTCCATCTCGGGGGTGAGGGTGGGGACGGCGCCGACCCCACGGGGACACTCCGGCGCCTAAGCCTAAGCCACCGGCATCGAAGGCCCAGTACACCTGACCGGCTCTGCAGGGCCTGAAGGCACGTCAGTGGAGTTAGGCTGCCCAAAGATATGATGCAGGGCTTTGTAAAATGTATGAAGTTGGGCAGGGGCCGCTCTGGCTCCTGGAAACAGGGGGAGGTGTGGAGTTGTCACTGAATCGGGCACCGGATCCATGCGAGCCTTCAGAGTGATGCTGAAAAATTGGTTTATCTACCTGCATATGACGAAAGCAAGTTTCAGTACAATTTCTTCAAAGTTGTTTTGCCTGCCTAGAGGGCAGAAAATACATTGGCTGCCTATGGAATAGAGTGTAGCTTAAGATTGGAGACCTTTATTAAAACCGGGCTCAAACATTGTGATAGTTTTCTCCATATACAAAGACAGCAGAGGCTTCAACTAGGCAGGTGTTCTGTGTCTCACAAAGATGTATTTACACCAATACCGAACATACTCCTTTATAGGGAAGGTATTCCCATCTAATCAAGCAGATAAGCCCCAAAATTAACTGACTGGTTGCAAGCCTAGTGAGAATTCCATTTACCAGGGAGCTTAGGAGCACCCGAGGCATTTAGCAGCAAGAGTAATCGCACTATACAAAACACACACAAAGAGGAGAATCACATACAGAGAACCCTTTACTAATTCAGGTAAAATAGAGGCGTTTGAGCCAATAACTTGCACAAAAATGCTTGGCAATCATGGGCACGTGCAGTGGGTAAGAAGTTACAGGGATTTTTTCAGATGTTAAAACACAAATCAAGAGGTGATAGTATATTATACAAATATCACCTGAGAGAATCAGTACCTCCTAATAGTCTTATGAAAAGAAAAACAGCCTCAATCCCCCTAGTCTCATTATCTTATTCAACCTGTCATCATAATTGAATATACAACCCAAAATCATCACTTGGTTTAAACAGAAATACAAATGCCGAGATTGCCATCAGTTACAAATTAATTCTTCGCAGCATTCGCACAAGGGTTTTCGGGAAGGCATGTTAATAATTTTCAGCAGCGTGACAAAGACACAATTTTAATTAGGAGGATGAAATTAGGCTTTGAACTTATCCCATGTATCCTTTTTATCAGTTTGCTATAAAGGCCTGGGCAGATTCAAAGCAGGAGTTTTAGAACAGTCCTTTCTATGAAAAAAGCAGGAACAGAAAATTGAGCAATTCTCAAGGAAGTGAAAGAAAACTGGTGAATGTACTTAATTGTATTAAGATTATATATGGGTAAACTACCCCCTGTCGTATATTATAAGGGCACTGAAAGTTGCCAAGGAGTTTGATGACCATATAGAGGAACAAGACCGAAGGCAGAGTTCTTTTGTAAGGTCATGGAACTACAAGGTGACTTGAAATATCCTCATAATGTACGGCAGATGGATATATTATTCCTTACAATACATGGTGACACCATATTATTTTCTAAATACCACTTCATCCTTGGTGTGTTGCTCTTTCATATTAAAGAGATAATGGATGGCAAAATAAAAAAGAATAAAAGTGTAATTTCTAGTGCAAAACTAAATGTACCACAAAAGCAGTCAGGTGTTTGTTGCAAAAATATATTAGAATCAGTTTAATGCAAGTCAAACATAAAAAAGCGCTGTATCTTTGAATGTATAGAAACATACAGAGATGTGCTATGTTTTCAAAAAGTGCCTAAGGGTGCAAAAAATAAAGATGTTGCCTTAAATATATTATTTCTGTTCATCACTGTTCACCTAGAAAAACAGAGCAGAAGAAGGAAAAGCCAGGTTTCGTTTTCATTTTTAGTAAACTGCAGCTTTAATTATTCTGTGTCCTGCCTTTCTCCTTAGTTGCTGGCTCTGGTAGCATGCATTGTGATGTCAGAACTCACCTGTAATAAGTTACTACAGTTAAGTTACTACATCATTTCTGTATTACAGGTGACTGGGTGTGCCAAATTGCCTGTAATGAAAAAATATTGGAAACCGTTTTTTATGCAGGATCTCATGTATTACACAGCACAGATATGTCACAAGTGACTCTCTTGGTGTGTGCTGATCAATCATATAAACAGACATACACCTAATGTGATAGGTATATCCCAGGGTAGAAGAGTTTGACTAAGCACAAAGGAGTCTTCAGCCATTAAAAAAAGTATGGAAGATTCTATGACTTATCGTAGAGGAATGAGAACAAGCAACCACCTGCCTGAGGTCTGAGGAACTACACACAATTGCTCTTTAGCAGCGCTTCTTGATAATCTCAACCCAGCAGCAAATGCAAGCACTACAAGCACAGTTTGGGGCCTAGAGGTGAAGAGCTTCTGGTCAGGAGCCTTGCATCAGCATTTAGGGCAAGAGATGTCATCTCTTGGAAGCAGAATACTCAGTTAAAAAGGCACTAAAATCAGTCAAAGCAGTGGTTAGGTATTAAACTGTATAGCCAAACTGTTTTGGGCTGCCCTTGAACTCTGTCCCAAAAGTTAATTTTGCAGTGTCATGTAAAACATCTGACCTTTTCTTTATTCACATGTAATTTACAGAAAGGCAGAACTGCACCTGAATTTGAACCCCAATTCTAGATTATTTGATCCAATGTACTCCGATTTTGAGAGTGGACATTCAGAACCAACACTAACAAACTTTTATTGATGCATAAAAGTATTTGCACTTCATTAAAGTATAGCAGACTTGAAATGCTTTTAGCCTTTGAGTATGTCACAGCAAGCAAACACTGTTAAAACCAATAGGTCTGTGAGCGTAAATTAAAGAGTAGAACTATTTGCTTGGCTAAAGCTTGCAATATACTGCAGATGTGACATAACTTGCAATGGAGACTCAGAGTATGTGTTCTGTGATGTATTTACTTTGCTGACACGATCCTACTTTAGTCATTTATCTCTTTTTTATTTAGTAATGGATTGCTGTTTGCATTCCTTAGCCTCTCATTAAGACAGTGCTATTCATTAAATGCCTTTGCGTGCTAATTTGTTTCACATTGCTGTCATGGTAACATGTTGGATTTACAGTTGCTTTGCTTTACAAAGTAAAGAGGTTTGTCAAGAAAGGTTTGCTTAAAGATGCACCAAATTACTGACACTTTGTCAAGGGATCTAAGACACGTTGTCAAAGGACCTAATTGCAGTATTTTGCTTTGTTTACCTTCTAAGTTCACTATTTCCAACTCAAATGTCATCTTTTGACTACTTTTCATAATACTATTTCTTGAGGGCACAGCTTAGCTCTGTCAATACAGTTGTATAGCAGATAGCCTACCTCCATGATGCTATTTCATTATGGCATTTGTTTCTGTCCTACAGTGATATGGTGGTGTCCCTGAGTGATGTGGTGGTGTTGAGGCATGCAGAAGTGTGTGGCGTGCAGCAGTGTGCGGCGTGCAGCAGTGTGCGGCATGCAGCAGTGTGAGTAATGCAGCAGTGTGAGGCGTGCAGCAGTGTGAGGCGTGCAGCAGTGTGCAGCAGTGTGAGGCGTGCAGCAGTGTGAGGCGTGCAGCAGTGTGAGGCGTGCAGCAGTGTGAGGCGTGCAGCAGTGTGAGGCGTGCAGCAGTGTGAGGCGTGCAGCAGTGTGTGGCGGGCAACAGTGTGTGGCGTGCTGCAGTGTGCAGCAGTATGAGTAATGCAGCAGTGTGCAGCGTGCAGCAGTGTGAGGCGTGCAGCAGTGTGAGGCGTGCAGCAGTGTGAGGCGTGCAGCAGTGTGAGGCGTGCAGCAGTGTGAGGCGTGCAGCAGTGTGAGGCGTGCAGCAGTGTGAGGCGTGCGGCGTGCAGCAGTGTGAGGCGTGCAGCAGTGTGAGGCGGGCAGCAATGTGAGGCGGGCAGCAGTGTGTGGCGGGCAGCAGTGTGTGGCGGGCAGCAGTGTGTGGCGGGCAGCAGTGTGTGGCGGGCAGCAGTGTGTGGCGGGCAGCAGTGTGTGGCGGGCAGCAGTGTGTGGCGGGCAGCAGTGTGTGGCGGGCAGCAGTGTGTGGCGGGCAGCAGTGTGAGGCGGGCAGCAGTGTGAGGCGTGCAGCAGTGTGAGGCGTGCAGCAGTGTGAGGCGTGCAGCAGTGTGAGGCGTGCAGCAGTGTGAGGCGTGCAGCAGTGTGAGGCGTGCAGCCGTGTGTGTCGTGCAGCGTCCAGCAGTGTGAGGCGTGCAGCAGTGTGTGGCATGCAGCGTGCAGCAGTGTGAGGCGTGCAGCAGTGTGAGGCCTGCAGCAGTGTGAGGCGTGCAGCAGTGTGAGGCGTGCAGCAGTGTGAGGCGTGCAGCAGTGTGAGGCGTGCAGCAGTGTGAGGCGTGCAGCAGTGTGAGGCGTGCAGCAGTGTGAGGCGTGCAGCAGTGTGAGGCGTGCAGCAGTGTGAGGCGTGCAGCAGTGTGGGGCGTGCAGCAGTGTGTGGCGTGCAGCAGTGTGTGGCGTGCAGCAGCGTGATTAAGAGGATTTTTGCATTATGATCATGAGAAACGCCAGAATTGCGAATTGTGAATTGTCCGCTGTCATCTGTATAGGGTTAAAGGTGGGACAATTGCTACCAGGGCAGGAGCAGGGCAATGATTACTAGGATGTCGGTGAACACCTAATATTAAAAGAAAGCCATAGCTTTGTGCATATTCATTAATTTTCCCAAGGACTATTCACTTAGATGCAAAAATGCTGGAATAACAGTGCAAATGAGGCGTGGAAATATCGTAAACATCCAGATAATTTAAGGGGATCTTGGAGGAAGGTTTTTCTGTTCCTGGTACATTAGTTTCAATGTGGCGGAAAAAGGTAAAATGTGCAAATGCGCATTTGCGCCATACGAAATGGGGAAGTTCTTACTTAAACATGTGAAGCTAAGAATCGGCAGGTGCAATCTTTCTCCATCCTTACAATTGTTTCGTATTTCGAGTTGAACAGTAGCACATGACACTTTGTTACATTCTACATAAAGTGGAAAAGTAGCTTCCCACTAGAGCTGTGTCATAAAAAAGTAAAGAGGGTGAAAAATGGCTGCATACCAAGAACTCTTAACTGGAGGAAACAAGCTCACCTTCTTGCGCCTCGTCTGAATGTCACTGCACTCAGGAGAACATCACTGGGCTTCCACCGCCAGCCCGAAAGCCGGAAGTTCGGGAGCGTCACGCCTGTCGTGGGGCTTGACTTCCACCCCACGACAGGCGTGACGGGAGCAGTATTGACGCGGGGCTCCCATGCCTGAGGGAGAGCCCTGCGGGTGCCAGCAGACGTAAGGAGGAGCATAAGTGCTGGCTGAGGCCACCAATGCAACTGCGGGACTCCCATGAATGAGGGAAGCCCTGCTTGTGCCAGGTGATGCGGCGGAGTGACGGAGCCTGTAGCAGCACAGTAAGAAAAGAGCCCGGTGAGTGGGGGGGGAGGGTGTGTGTGCGTGTGTGTGTGTGGCTGTGCGTGCGGCTGTGTGGCTGTGTGTGTGTGTAGCTGTGCGTGTGTGTGTGTGTGTAGCTGTGCGTGTGTGTGTGGCTGTGTGTGTGTGTTCGTGTTTGGGGCTGTGTGTGTGAGTGCGATTGCGAGAGGCTGACTTGCCTCTGAAGCGGGACAGGAGATGTGCACGGCGCGGGCCTGTACGTGCGCGCACCCATGCTGAAATCGCTGACGGACCTGCGCGTGCCCATCCCCTATCCCACTTCCAGAGCAAGTCGCTAACAATAGAGGCTTCGCTGGACAGCAGCTCACCCTAAAAACGAATTCACTCAAGAAAAAAATAACAAAGTTAAAGGTTAGTTATGGCTCATTGAACACAAATCTCAAAAAGCCCTGATATTCACTAGTCATTGTATGCAACATATGCTACTGTCAAGATCACCAATTTGCCAATACTATGTAAAGGAAAAAGCCTTTCAATAGGGTTCACCAGCCTCTGGTTAAACCAACAAGATGAAATGAAAGTTCCCCCATTTTACTTGGCTTTTCAAACATCCCGTATTTTTATACAATATCGGCATTCAGCAACTGACCAATGATATGTAATAACTATTAGGAAATGGTTCTTTAGTACATCTTCACCCAGCAAAGGTATACATCACTGCCCTACTTGAACAAATTAAGCAACCCTCATCTTAAAATTATTAACAATGATATTTGTTGTACTATTCATTGATCTTTAACTTATAGAATACCCATACATCTGGTATAAGTTCTCAATATATTACCTATTTACATTATAACTTTGGAACAAAACAGCAAAGAATTCTCAGTTCTGAGAGTAGCATCATAATAATAATTCGGAATTTGCGCTTAGAAACAATTGCACAAATACAGAATTAGCACATGGGCCAGATTCCAAATTAGAACTGAGCAATGAGTGATGTTACTCCTGTTGAGAAAGTGTGTTCAAAAGTTGAGAAAAGGCTACCATGAGATCTAAAATACATTTTTTTTTCCTGGGGCTCCTGTGAGAAGAGGAATTTCCTACTTTGTTGAGGCAAGTCCTGTGTGGACCCGAGAAGCTTGGCTATATGAATTATTTTTGAAAAAGCAAAAACTTCCATCTCATATTCTGGGTTCCCCGACATTCAATTAAGCCCCAGCTCACAGTGTTGCACTGCAAGATAAGTTCTGCAACCCCACTGAGGAGGATCTGTTTAAAGTATCACCAAGCACCCTAAGCCATTCCACAACAGTACATTTAATCTTGCCTTCCTTGTGATGGTCTGGAAAGGAGTGTTGAACCAAAGGGGCCATGCCTGTTCTATATCTGATGAGGGATTAATGTTGAAAATGACTTTCCTAATTTTTGATTGGACTTGCAGATGAATAATTTAAAATAGGGATATAAGGTACCACACGCTACATTTTGATAGATCAATTAGAGAACCTTGTATATTTGATTTTAATGCCATTGTGTATGAATCCATAGTCAGTTATTGACTGATAGTAACACGTGCAATTCCCACATCTTTGTGGTCCAACAAAACAGTTTGATTCAACATGGATAAAATATTTTGACTATAACTCATGCAGTTTGGTAGATGAGCTATGTGTTTCTCTTACTATTATTTTTAAATATTACTGCATTAGGTCAGTATCCATTCTGAAGAGACTCATAAAATATGTGGTACGGTTGAAAAGGGTTGACACACTCTGGAGGAGGTCTTCAGATGGACCGACGAGATGGCGAGGGTCCGGCCACATGCCCAGCCGGGCTTGAACCCGGGTTCGTCGTGGGGCTCGTCACAGGAGCGAGGCGACCAAACTGTCCGGAGCAAGCGGCACAGGAGATCTAGGTCGCGGAAGCGCTCCTCCTCTCGCAGTGAAGCACAGGATGGGACAACTGCCGACTCTGACCACTCCGGAAAGGAACATTGACGGACCCTGGGGTGTGAGATTATCTGCTGGCGTCTTGGGCCCCTGCCGGGGGTGCTCGGAGGGCTGCCCTCCGCTGATCGGACAGCCGAGGACTGAGCACATGATGACTGTTTGCATGGCCTCTCCACGATTGTTTGGGGCTACAGGGTGGGGTTCGGGGAGCTTATATGCAGGGGCTTCTTGTCTCCTACGTGGGAGGGAGTTGGAGGGGGGGGTTATTCCTAGTTGAGTGGGTAGTTGGGATCCATTGGTATGGTTGGCCTTGGGCGCTCTGTTTTGGGCCCGATGTTACCCATGCCGCGACAGATACTTCAGTGTTCTATGAGGTATAGGGGGGGTGGTGGAGGGAGGAGGATGAGGGGTTGAGGGGGGCGTTCTGGGGGACGATGGGTGGGGTGGGCGGGGGGGAGCGGGGGGTTGGTGGGGGTTGCACGTGATTTCTACTGCTTCATCTCTGATTGTGTGGTCACCCGGGCCTGTTACTGGTTGCTCTGGTTTGGTATTCCCTGGGATTATGGCTGATGCATCCCCTCCGGGACCCCCTAGGGCGTCCATGCATATATTGTCCTCGACCTCTGAGGCGGAAGCCGGAGGTGTGTTATTGTCTGTTGTAATCTGTTTTTAAAATTGATACTTTCACTGTCACTGCACTGCTTTTAAGATTTGCACTCACCTGCATGTAAAGCGCTTCGCTTCCAGCGCCTAGCAGGCTCGCCTAATTCCCCCCTGATACAGCCGATTGAGGGCTAAGACAGGGAAACTCCCCTCCAACCGCCTTTGCCGCTCGAGGGGTGGACACGCCCACTTCGAGGCCACGCCCCCCTGCAGTACTTAAGCGCCGAATCCTAGCGCTGATTCAACTCTGTCGACCTCTGAGGCGGAAGCCGGAGGTGTGTTATTGTCTGTTGTAATCTGTTTTTAAAATTGATACTTTCACTGTCACTGCACTGCTTTTAAGATACGCACTCACCTGCAGGTAAAGCGCTTCGCTTCCAGCGCCTAGCAGGCTCGCCTAATTCCCCCCTGATACAGCCGATTGAGGGCTAAGACAGGGAAACTCCCCTCCAACCGCCTTTGCCGCTCGAGGGGTGGACACGCCCACTTCGTGGCCACGCCCCCCTGCAGTACTTAAGCGCCGAATCCTAGCGCTGATTCAACTCTGTCGACCTCTGAGGCGGAAGCCGGAGGTGTGTTATTGTCTGTTGTAATCTGTTTTTAAAATTGATACTTTCACTGTCACTGCACTGCTTTTAAGATTCGCACTCACCTGCATGTAAAGCGCTTCGCTTCCAGCGCCTAGCAGGCTCGCCTAATTCCCCCCTGATACAGCCGATTGAGGGCTAAGACAGGGAAACTCCCCTCCAACCGCCTTTGCCGCTCGAGGGGTGGACACGCCCACTTCGAGGCCACGCCCCCCTGCAGTACTTAAGCGCCGAATCCTAGCGCTGATTCAACTCTGTCGACCTCTGAGGCGGAAGCCGGAGGTGTGTTATTGTCTGTTGTAATCTGTTTTTAAAATTGATACTTTCACTGTCACTGCACTGCTTTTAAGATTCGCACTCACCTGCATGTAAAGCGCTTCGCTTCCAGCGCCTAGCAGGCTCGCCTAATTCCCCCCTGATACAGCCGATTGAGGGCTAAGACAGGGAAACTCCCCTCCAACCGCCTTTGCCGCTCGAGGGGTGGACACGCCCACTTCGAGGCCACGCCTCCCTTCCCTTCTCCTCAAATGTGCCGGCCATACCAGCGCAGCGGACGAGCGCAGCGGGAGCGCCGTTTGCGCGCCGAAGGCGCGCCTAAGGCAAGCCCGTCTGCGCCCGTCCGCGCACGACCGGGCACAGGGCCAGACACTATGCCGGACCCCTCCGCCACAAGGAGACACTATCCACGACGAGATCTCCTCAGCCTTAGACCTATTAGAAACAGTAACTGCCATGTCATATCCGACCCCACCGACCCCTTCACTATATGCAACACCTGTAAAACTGGAAATTTAACCGTTCCCAGTGCTACTCCCCCGTTCCCGGGGCTCAAAATAGCGACACTCAATTGTAGATCGCTGCCCAAGCACGCCCTACTCATAAACCATCTTATCGTCGATTACGAGTTAGATATACTTTTTCTAACCGAAACATGGATCACCGGACACTCTAACTTCGACATAGTCTCAGCCCTCCCCCCGGGCTTTCTTATCATGTCCCAACCCCGTCCTCTTGGTCGAGGAGGCGGACTGGCTATTATTCACCGAGACTATTTTACCTGTCGATCCACTGAGACTCAGAGCCAGGAGTCGGAGAGCTGCCATTTCTCGCTCCAGCTTTCCCCGACAAATTCCCTGTCGGGCCTTCTGGTCTATCGGCCCCCAGGGCACTACGGCCCCTTCTCTGCTGTTTTTCTGGAAACCGTTGCATCCCTGGCCCACTTAACATCTAACTTCCTGATTACAGGTGACCTCAACATCCATTTCGATGACCCGTTCGACACAGGAGCATCCGACCTCATTTTTGATCTGGGCGCCCTCGGCCTCTCCCCAGCTAATTCAGGAGCCACGCATTTGAAAGGACATCTGCTCGACCCTGTGTTCTCGAATATTCCTGCCCTTCAGTTTACTAACTCCCTCCCCCTCCCGTGGACAGATCATTTCTTGGTTTCGGTCTTCCTCCCAGGTTCTTTTAAAAAACCTCATAAACCTCCAACCTTCACCAAGAACAGATCCTGGGCCAGACTCTCGGTGGAAGACTGGGCCCTGGCTCTGGATGCCACCACCCCCAGTCTCACAGCCGACCCCGCCATTGCGGACACTCAGGTCAGAGACTGGATTTCCTCCTCCCTTGACAGCCTCATCCCTTTGAAAAACCGAGAGGTCCAAAATAAGATCAAGGGCCACGCACCTTGGTATAATCCCGACCTCAGAGCGCTCCGTAAAGAGTGTAAAAAGGACGAGAGAGTGTGGAGGAAAGACTGGCTCCACAGTAACAAAGACCTGTATCACATGGCAGTAAGACGCTACAAAACTGCCCTGAAGTCAGCCAAATCGACATATTATGATAATAGAATTAAAACCGCCACAAACTCCTCCAAAGAATCATACCGGATAGTCAAAGAATTACTGTACCCTCTTCTCACTCCCCCCCCCCAGACAGAAGTCAGGATCTGGCCAATTATTTTGATTCTAAAATCCTGCGGATACTGGATTCCCTACCCACCGTTAGCCCCCCTTCCATCTTGGACATAGTGGACGGTAACAACATTCCACAGCTGGACACTTTCAGAGCAGTCTCCCTCTCTGAAGTCACCTCCACGCTGGAACAAATGAAAAGCGGCTCCCCTCTTGATCCAGCCCCGGCGAGATTCCTAAAAAAGGTATCTCACAAGATAGCCCCTATCATCAAAGACCTTATCAACACTTCCTTGTCGGGAGGCATGGTGCCCCCCAACTGGAAAAATGCAGTCGTTAAGGCCCTGCTAAAAAAGCCCCAACTCAACCCGGACGACATGGCTAACTACCGCCCTATCTCGCTGCTCCCCTGCTTCAGTAAGATGGCGGAAAAGCTAGTCAACTCGCAACTGTCCCAATTTCTTGAGACCAACCATCTCCTGCGCCAATCCCAAACCGGGTTCCGACCCGGACATGGTACGGACACCGCCCTCCTCTCTGTCATCGAGGAGGCAAGGGGCATTCTGGACTCAGGAGGATCGGTGGCAGTGATCCTCCTGGACCTAAGTGCCGCCTTTGATACGGTGGATCACCGTGTCTTATTACATCGCCTGGCCAAGGCAGGAATTGTGGGCACGGCGCGAGCATGGATTGAATCCTTTCTCTCCAACCGCTCCTTCCAGGTGTGGGACGGTAACTCTCGGTCAGACCCTCTTCCTCTCAAGAATGGAGTTCCCCAGGGGTCGTCGCTCAGCCCCACCCTGTTTAATGTTTACATGGCCCCCTTGGAAGACGTAGTGGCCCCTTATGGTATAAAAATAATAAACTACGCAGACGACACTCAACTAGTCGTCTCCTTGTCTCACCTGGATAACCATCCTGACAGCCTGCTGAACTGTCTTCAGGACATCCACACCTGGATGTGTGACTCGGCCTTGAAGCTGAACGGTGCAAAGACCGAGATTATGCTTCTGGGCAACAAATGGACTTCCATCCCACCTTCTGTTTGGCCTGACTCCTTTGGCGAAATCCCCGCTCCTAAAAAGGAGATCAAAACTTTAGGAGTATGGTTGGAACCCGACCTAACCATCAAGACGCAGGCGACTAAGACTGCTGGTACGTGCATTGGTCTCTTGCGATCCGTGCGTAAGATTCTACCCCTTCTCCCCCCGCTTTCTAGGAAATTACTGATCCAGGGACTTGTCTTAGCCCGGCTCGACTACAGTAACGCCATCTATCTCGGGGCTCCGGAACACACCCTGGCCAAACTCCAACGCACCCAAAATGCGGCGGCCAGGCTTATTATGAACCTCCCCCCCAGAGTTTCAGCCAAGCCTGCCCTCAAAGCCCTACACTGGCTTCCTGTCCGCCAGAGAGTAGAATTTAAAGCCCTTTGTACCACCCATAAGCTTATCAATGGAGTTGGCCCAGCCGCACTAAGACACATGATTACACCATATAAAGCTTCCAGACCCCTCCGCTCTGACGCCGAACATCTGGCCACTGTACCTAAATTCAGGAAGGCTAGAACCGGCGGCCGTCGCTTTGCGGTCAAAGCTTCCAGAGGCTGGAACGCACTCCCTCACAGCCTTCGTCTGGAACCCTCGCACACCCTGTTTCGTAAGAAACTTAAGACCCTTCTGTTTCCTAAATAATCCTTCCCCTCTTCCCCCCTTCTGGTCTGCACAGATTTATAGCGCGGGGATGCCTACGGGTCACCAGGCGCTCTAGAAATCACAAAATAAAATAAAAATAAAAATAAATATTGAGTTGGAATGTCAGAGGGATGCTTAATAAAATCAAGCGGGGTGCAATTCTACGTTGGGGCAAGAGGGAAGCTGCAGACGTCCTATTGCTACAAGAGACCCATATGATGGGGACGAAAGTGCTTAGTTTACAGCGCTTTGGCTACCACCAGGTCTACCACGCTGGGTTTACCAGGGGCTCTAGGGGGGGTCGCCATATTGGTCCACCGCAGGCTGGCTTATGTGCATGAGAGGCAGTGGCTTGACCCGCAGGGTCGGTTCGTCTTTGTGAAGGGAATGGTGGGTTCCGATTCTGTTGTGTTTGGGAGTATATATGCGCCTCCCCCATTGCAGTGGTCCCTGGCTGAGAGGCTGTTTGAGGTGTAGGCGGAGATCCCGGAGTCCCTGGCTGTACTAGGAGGTGATTGGAATTATGTTATGGATGGGAGTATGGACCGTCGGAGACCAGCAGGAGACTCAGACTATGTTTGCCCCCACCCGGCTGAGTGCAATGGTGGACGGGCTGGGTTGGATTGATGTGTGGCGACACTTGCATGCTAAAGTTCGTGAGTATACCTACGTTTCAGCTGTGCATGGCTCCTTCTCGCGCCTGGATTGTATATTTGTGCCCGGTGCGTTCCTGAGCAGAGTGCGTGGGGCGGACATTTTGCCCAAGGGGCTATCTGACCACTCCCCAGTGGCTGTGGATGTTGAGCTGTGCAAAAGAGACAACCCTTTAGGTGGCGGATGTCTTCATGGCATCTCCAGCAGGCTGACTATGTGCATCATATGCGGGGGGCGATCGCCCATTATTGGCAAGAAAACCTGGGGGCGGATGTGGACATGACGGTGGTCTGGGAGGCCATGAAGCCCACGTTGCGGGTAGTTGACATCGCGTGGTGTGTGGCGACCCGTCGCCGACGTAAGGAAGCCATAGTTGCTGCCGCGGCACGCGTGGAGGTTCTTGAGCGGCGGTGTCAAGGTGGTGGAGACGATGTGGTGGTGCGGCTACTCTTGCAGGCACAGCAGTCCTACGCGTCCGTTTTGCTGGATGAAGCCCGGCAGGCGTGGCTGGCCACGCGAAGTAGGGTTTACCAATGGGGAGACAAGTCCTGTACTATGCTCCATAGGCTGTGCCAGCGTACCCTGCAGCCACTGACGCTGCCGGGACTCACTGATGATGCCGGGGTCACATTGACGGATCCAGTAGAGCTGGCGGCTAGCTTTGCTCGATATTACGCGGGGCAATACGCGCCACGGGACTGTCTTCCGGCTGCTGAAGTGGATACATTTATTGCTGATTTGCCCCCGAAAAACGTCTGATGATACGCGAGCGGCACTGGACCTCCCTCTTACAGCGGAGGAGTTGGGTGATGCGCTAGGTCAGCTTAATCCCGGGAAAGCTCCTGGGCCGAGTGGCTTCCCGTGCGAGTTTTATATGAAATTCCACCTCCAATTAGGGTCCCACTACAGAGCCGTTTTGGAAGCGGCGCGGGAGCTGGGGAGGTTGCCAGCTGACTGGCGCCATGCTGAAGTGGTGGTGTTTCAAAAACCGGGTAGGCCGCTGGATCGCCATGACTCCTACCGCCCTATCTCCTTGCTTAACATCGAAGCTAAGCTGCTGGCTAAGGCACTGGCGAACCGTCTTCTCCCTTACGTGGCGGATCTGGTCCACCCGGATCAGGCGGGCTTTATGCCGCACAGGGCAACGCAACACAATATTCGGCCGGCGCAGACGGCAGTGCACGCGATGGGGGCCACGGGAGAGAGGGCAGCCCTACTACTGGCAGATATTGACAGGGCGTTTGACTCCGTGAGCTGGACCTACCTGTTTGCGCTCCTGCCCCATCTTAACCTGGGACCGGTTTTTATTTCCTATATCAAGCTGCTATACACTGACATCACGTGTCCGTGCGAGTCTCTGGGGCGGTCTCTGAGAAGTTCTCAATTGGTCGGGGGACCCGCCAAGGTTGCCCGCTATCCCCGTACCTGATTGCGCTGGCTATGGAGCCCTTGGCCTCCTGGGTGCGAATTGACGCACAGCTACGCGGCTTTCAGTGGGGCGGGGGACTCACGGACAGGATCGCACTCTATGCGGACAACGTCCTCTTTTTCCTCACGGACTTGGATAGATCGGGCCCTCGGGTGTTAGAAATTATGCGCGTATTTGGCGAGGTATCGGGTCTTTACCTTAACCCTCGTAAGTCCACCCTGTGGGTGTTGGGAGACGGGGCGTATGCGGGCTCTTGGACGTCGGCTTTGCAGGTAGCAGTTGGAGGCTTTCTGTATCTTGGCGTGTTCCTGTCAGAGTCTATGGCGATCTCTTGGGAGCGCAACATCCTGCCGGTGTGGGAAAAGGTCCAGTCGGACATTACAACATGGTCCCGCATGCCCCTCACCATTTATGGCAGGTCTGCGATCTTGAAAATGGTTGCACTCCTGCGCCTCCTGTACCAGCTGCAGAATCATCTGCACCTGGTCGCACCCCAGTGGTTCCGGCAAGTTAATTCAGTGCTGGGACGCTTCTTGTGGGCGGGCGGTGCAGCCAGGGTGGCATTGCGTACCTGCTTTCTGTCCACCTACTGTGGTGGCCTCGCAACGTCCGATGTGCTGTCATACTACCAGGCCTCACACTTGTTGGTGTTGAATGACTGGTGGTACGGAGATTGGGAGGACCCGGCTTATGCATTAGAGCGCTCCTTGATGGGAGCTAACACCTTGCATACGCTCTTGTATTCAGCCGCACTGAGGAGGCAGTTGCCTCGTGCTACGCAAGTGCTCTTTGTAATATGGCGACAGGCGCTGCGTCGCATGGGCTGGTGGGGCAGATTGACGGCGGAGACTCCTCTGTGGCGTAATGGGCGGCTCCCCGCTTTGGCCGCGCTGGCAGGCTTTGGCGGATGGGATTCTATAGGGATCTCTTCGCTGGGAAACGTTGTGTCCGGAGTAGCCCTCAAATCGTTTCAGGAGCTGAGGGACGAGTTCCATATGCCCAATACCCAATTTTTCAAATATCTGCAGTTACACCACGCGCTTGAGCCCAGCCTGGTGGGCCTGGACTCGCTACCGGAGTTTAGCCCCCTGGAAGCGAAAGTCTTTATGGGGGATATGGGAGACAAGAAGGTCTCACGTATTTACCAAACCCTTGTCACCCATTGTTCCTCTACTCTACACACACTGAAGGAAGCCTGGGAAGGGGCGTTGGACCCCTGGATGAGGATGACTGGAGGGAAGTCTTGGAGTCCCCGCGAGGGACTGCTATCGCGGTGCGTCTCAGGCTGGTCCAATTTAAATATTTGCATAGGGCCTATTACACGAGGGAGCGACTGTGGAAGGCTGGCTTGATTGGATCCCCGGAGTGCTTGCGGTGCGGAGCTGAGCTAGGTACCCTGTTGCATACTGTATGGTCGTGTGTGGGCCTGACCAGATTCTGGAGGGTTGTGTGGAGCTGCCTTTCGGAGGTGCTGGGATGGGATCTTCCCCGTACCCCTAGACTGGGCCTGTTACCTGTACTGGAGGGCGTGGGGGGAATACGTACAAGCACCACCTTTTGTTGTTAGGTATCATAGTGGCGAAACGGGACTTGGCACAAGCATGGAAGAGGGATCGTGCCCCCCCGTTGAATGCGTGGAAAGCAGGGATGGACTACTTTATGGGACTAGAGCGCCCTGTGTTTGAGGCCAGAGGATGCCCCCGGAAACATTACAAAATTTGGAAGCGTTGGGCGGAGTACCGGGGTCTAACTCTGGTGCCTCCAGTGGAACCTGAGGATGGTCTAGATGTGGACAATGGAGTATAGGCCTGTGGGACCACGAGTTTCCTGGCTGGACACTAATTTTCTTGGAGGCTTATTGAGATCACGTGCGCAGGGTTAGGGAGGGATAAGGGGTGGGTAGGTGGGCCATGGGGTGGGCGTGGGAGGTGGGGGGGGCTGTTTGGGGTTGTTTCTTTGATTGGGTTTCGGTGCTACTCATACCAATGTTGACATTTGGCAGGCCCTCCTGACTGTGGAGAACTGCGTACATGCCTTACCTGATCAATCAAAATAAAAATTTTGTTGTGAAAAAAAGAAACACATCAGATAGAAATCACACATGTACATTGTGCCAACTGGCACGGGCAATATTCACAAGGGACTATTCACAAGACAGGGCCACATGGGCCACTGTCATAATCAGCACTTAGTAGAAATAGAAATACTGTCAGAAATTAGAATAAGTATAGCACAAAATAACAGTTATAAATCACAACCAGTAACTACTGGTAAAGGTAGGTACACACTACGCAATACTAATAACCATAGGCCTAGATCACGCATGGACACATAACCTCTAGTATAAGCTATACTAGGCAAAACACAACCACCTAAGAATAAAATACATTTAGGGGTAGAAGCAAGAACACATTACACATGATGCATCAAAAACACATTCAGCGGTGTAGGGAAAAAGGTAAACACATGATGCATAAAACATTCAGGAAGTGTAAGGAAAGAAAACACATGATGCATCAACCAACACATTCAGAGGTGTAAAATCAAGGAAGACACATGATGTATAAAAACATTCAGGGGTGCCAGACCATAACTCAATAGCGCAAAAACACATGATGCCAAAACATTCAGAGGTGTAAGATCAAGGTGCGTAATCATATTAAATGCATTACATTTCCTAGCACCATATCACATTGCACAAAACTCACATTAGGCAATTACCATCACATAGATAATCACATGGCGCCTAAATAAAGTCACATACCAGCCCCCATCTAATAGAGAGGGACTGAAAGAGCCCTGTGTCCAGAATGTCAGGGCGCGCTGCCATGCAGCACCAGTCAGGGGTGCGCCACTGGCGTAAAACCTAAACGTTGCAGGTGCCCACTACTTGTTGGGCACCTGGGAACCATCACAAGACCTAAACGGTGCAGCTGCCCACTAATTGCTGGGCAGCTGTGAAACAAAACTGCGACAGGGTCCTCACTGACCCTTAGGCGCAAACTGCGCCCACTGCTGGAGCCACACAGGATCTGTCACCAAACACTGCGGCGAACGTTGGAGCCACACAGGCTCTGACACTAACTTTGCCCCCTAAGAGCCCTCTCTGGGCTCGCAAAACAACAAGGTGGGCAGGGAGCCTCTCGGGGCTCTACAACAAAGAATGCCTCCAGAGCTCCTCGTGGCACCAAACACAAAATGGCCCCCACCGTTGGAGTCCCCCTCCTGGGGACTCGAAGTAACATTGGGGCACCTAGAGATCTCAGGACTCGAAGTAAACAAAAAGGCCCTGACGCTGTGGGGGTTAAAGGGGAAGCAGCCCGCTACTTTCCGGGGACGCTCCAGAAATATGCCCAGCCCCCACGGGGCTTTTGAAGGGTAATGGTGCCCTGCAACGTAGGAGCCCCGCTCGGGGGCTCGAAAGCAAAGACATGCCCCCGGGGCCCTACTCACCGGATCCGTGGCC
This sequence comes from Lissotriton helveticus, assembly GCF_964261635.1. Taxonomy (NCBI): domain Eukaryota; kingdom Metazoa; phylum Chordata; class Amphibia; order Caudata; family Salamandridae; genus Lissotriton; species Lissotriton helveticus. The sequence continues at coordinate 149,158,555 of NC_136071.1, forward strand.
TCCTTCTCCCTGGACACACGGCTGGGCGGCACTCGGCGCGGCAGCAGCGGCGGGGCTCTCTCTCGCTCAGGGGCTAGGGGTGAAAGCAAAGCACTCCCAGTGCTAGGGACAAGTAAAGGTCCACAAGTCCAGCAAGGTCCTTAAGCAAAGTGAAGCAAAGGGGACCCAGTAAAAGGTCTCCAGAGTCCAGGACATCAGCAATCCATCAGGTGTCCAGGGGCTGGGCAGGGCCCAGGGAATCCCCTGGGCCCAAGCAGCAGCACGCCCCTGGCAGATTCAAGTCCAAAAACAAGAACATTTTGGAAGGGGACACAGCCCCTTCTTATACAGAGAAAAGTCTTTGAAGTCTTTGTGCAGGCAGTGTGACAACCAGCTAGAACTGGTTATAGGGAAGTCCTTTCAGTATCAGGGACAGAGGTGGCAGTCGCCCAGCGGGGAGGTGGAGCCAGCATTGTGGCAGGCAGGCACAGCCTCATTCATTCCCAGGTGCTATCTCCTCCCACTTCCCTGGCAGCAGATGCTGCCTTTCATCCACGGGCTGACTCAGACAACCTCCTGGGGCTCCCCAGCCCCTGTCATCCTCAAACCAGACAGCCAATCCACAAGCAGGCCCAGGCACTCCTGGGCCAGGCTCACCAGCCAATCACACGGCAGGCACAGATTACACAAATATGCCAACTTCTAGACTAGACACAATCATGCCGCATACACCATTACGCAGCATTCAATCTCACGAGTTCACACATATCAAACTCAACCCTGCACTCCCCACACATCAGGAACTACCATGGGCATACATATTCCCCATTCATTCCTATGGGAGGGCAGGTCACGCACCACACATACACAGAGAGCTCACGCACTTTACACTGTACCACAGTGAAAAAGTGCGCCAAGACCTAAAATCACTAACACCAGGTTCCAGAAACAGGCTAGGAAAAAGCAAAAAGTTTCGGGGTGAACCTGCCAAAAGGGCCAGGTCCAACAGGCTCCATATTTAAAAGGGAAATGGCCATAGAGGAAAACCGCTTGCCTGGTTTAAGCATGGCGGTTATAATGGCATTCCTGAGGTCAGGCGGCAGGAACCCAGTATGACCAACCTCCTCAAACAGAAATAATAAATGGGGTGCCAAGAGGGAAGAGAACTTCTTGTGAATCCTGCTAGAAGCCGGTTGGGCCAGGGGTTTTTCCTAAAGAAGCGGCTGTGATATCAGCTTGCAGCTGCTTGAGTGTGAGTGTAAAAGGTTTATCCAGCTACTCTCACTGGGCCAAGGAAAGCGAGCAGACAGGAAGAGCTACTGCTATTGGACGAGAGGGTTCCAGTGAGGGGGGGGGGGTGCTGCGGTCATAGAGCACACAAGAATATCTCTCGAAAGTCTCTGCAATAACCAAAATCAATCTTGACAGTCAAACTGAAAATGCAGCGAAAACGCTGAACAAACTGCCTTCCTGCAATTTAATATTAGAGAAACTAAATATAAATATGCTGAATTTTGAAAAGCTATTTCAATTTGCCAAATGTAATAATTAGTTTGGTATTGAGTTCGGTAGGGCCATTTCTTACAAGAAAACCATATTGCCTTAGCCTAAAAGAGTAGATTTAAACATACCTTGGCTATATAAAGAATTAAAGGGGAAAACTGGTCCTTCCAAAACCATGAAGACTTAAAATAATGAGATTAACAGTTGGAAAGAGGCATAGACTTCACCAATTCAATTAGATAAATATGGAACTTTATGCAAATTTACAATTGCAGGGATTCTCATTAGACAGACATATATGCTCATTATTTGAAATTTCGCTCGCTAAGTGACGCTCTAGTGTTAGCAGTCACTGCTCTTGGTTCCTCTCCTCCTCTGGCATTTTCTCAGCAGTCTTCTTTCGATTGCACCAGCCCTTTCCGTAATAGTTTCCCATAATCCATCTTATAACTGAACATCTTTTTAAATCTACCAATGCCAAAAGTATCAGTGGCGGCTCCTCTGCTAAGGTAGAGGAGGGGTCGTCCCACTGCTTCGCAGCAGTGAAAAAAAGGAAAAATAAAATGATAACGTTAGGTTAATATTTTATTTTAGGTCGAGCCTGGGCAGCGCATGCGCTGCTCTGCGAGCTATGCTGTATTGGAGTGGGTACTGGAAGCCCCGCCCACTCTCCGCCCATATTTGTCATTGGCGTTTGTCATTGTCCTTCGTAAAGGATGTCTTCTGATTGGTTATTAGGTTTGTTAGTCCCTCCTTAGTACCAACTTGTCTTCATTTGTAACTTCCCATGAGGACTGGCCTCTTTACTTTGGTTATTACACAGTACATCTTCTTTAGTCTGTAAGCACTATTTTCTTTAATGAGTTTCTCTTACTGCAGGAGGGTCTCATGCACGCACAGTTGTGACCACCGGCTTGTTTATTTAACTCATAGCAAACAGGGAGCTATTCAGGGGCCATGGGAATCAGAAGAGGGCAACTCAGTGATGCCTTCAAGCATTAGGAATGCAAGAGTTTAAGCTATTGGCATTGTAAATGACAATGCCTTTTATTTATGTTTTAAAAACCAAAACATAAATAAAAGGCAGTGTCATTTACAATGCCAATAGCTCAAACTTGCGTAAATGCGAGACCTAGGATATTGCAGATGCTTGTTTTCTGCTACAGCAGCTTTGCCGGTGGGGCGGGGCTGCTCTGACGACAGAGGAGCAGGAGGATAAGTGACGGCACACTAAGTGTGCATAACTGTTTGGCCGGCTGTCTGGGCCAGCCAAACAGTGATGCACACTTTGCATGTTCTCTACCCAGGCTGCATCACAGGCTGGGTGGAGAATATGCCCAGGCTCCCACTGTGTCTGCAAGCGGAACTACGACGCCCAGACAAATCCCAACACTGCATTGCAGCGTTGTGGTTGGCTTAGGGGAGCCTGGGTGCTTCCTGTTCTGTTCGGCTGGGAGAGACAGCGGAGGAAAAACGCGGCGAGGAGGTACGTTTTTCTTATTATTTTACACCGCTTACCCTCCCTTAACCACCCGCCCTGCCACCTCCAATCAGTGCCTGCCACATCTGATAAGTATATGATTTTACTGTATTATCCATATAACTGAAATGAAATGTCTTTACTCTGGCAACAGTAGAAATGTTAAGATTAAGAAACAAATATGTTTTACTATAGTTTGAACTCGGAATAAATATCTCAGTGACCTAAAGAGATTTAGATCAAAAGACTTAGTAATAATTCTGCTGAAATGGAAGCGAAAGATGGCTATCATATTTTTGAACATTTGATTCTCTTCAAACCACCGCAGCAATAAAAATGCTTTCACATTTACATTTGCGTTTACAGGGCAAGCTGCTGTCAAATATTATTTGATGGAAACCTCTTTAAGCCTTCAGAAATCACCACAGAATTTCTGTTTATTCGTTTTCAGCTTCCTTGGCCGTATCTTTGCTGTGAAGTTGCCACTTCCACTCAACTGGCACTTGTAGGTAAGAGGCAAGAATTCAAGGTACGAGATGGTGGGGCAGGTTCAAACAAACAGGCCTCTGCTAACGATGTACTCACTCAAAGGAGCGTAAGACACCTGTTCCATTTTAAGCATTCAAAGAGGTTTACAACTCAAATGTGCTAAAGTACATACATGATGTCAGTCAATCAATCTCGCGTTGCATCCATCCACTAACTTATTAAGTTCATCCACAACAAAACCCATAAACTCATTAAGAATATGCAAGATCGGACCAGGTCGGGACTTAGGCTCAGAACGCTGCCCGTTCTGTATTGCAGGTATGATGCTCACTCGTGAGTCCCTCATAGCGTTACGCCCTGCCAGACATGATAACTGTACAACTCTGGATCCAATGCGTGCTGGAACACAACTTTGTCCTGAATGTTCCCTTTTCCTGTCAAATTTCCAGCCTTATCCTGATATCTCGCAGGGCCCCCCTCATCAAATCCATCGGCAGAAAGACTGTCCTAGTAATTTTACTTTTTATGTGGTTAATTGTCGTTCATTACCACAACACAAACTAGACATCTTCCATCTTCTAATGGAAGAGAAGCCCAGTGCGATATTTCTCACAGAGACCTGGCTCCATGACAGTACAGGTCCTGATGTCGCTATGGCACTCCCCCCGAGCTATGCTATTGTAAGGAGAGATCGCGTGGGCCAAATAGGAGGGGGCATTGCCATTATTTATAGCAGAGATTTCGTATGCAATTTTGAATCTGTAGATATTCCTAATTGCGAAGCAGCACTTTTTAAAATGATCCTTAGCCCCAATTTCACTTTCTCTGGCTTACTTATTTATCGTCCACCAGCCAATAACCCCTCATGGTCTGAGAACTTGGTAAATTTTATTTTACCTTACCATTTAAAGGCTCAAAATTTTACAATACTTGGGGACTTGAATCTCCATCTGGAGGATAAGAACAATACGACGTGCAAAAATCTTATTGATGACTTTTTGGCGCTGAATATGACACTGCGTAATAAGGGCCCTACACATAAAGCAGGACATTTGCTTGACCCCATCATTTCCAATATGGAGCAATTATGGTTAAACACGATCCCTATCTGTTGGTCAGATCATTTCCTTGTACTTTTCACTATCTCTCTTCAATCCACTAAACGTCCCTCTATTACTCCTTCTGAATCTTTGAGGAGAAATTGGAAAAGTTTAAACCTAGATGATCTAAATAGTGCATTGAACAAAGATCTCCCATGTCTGGATGGAGACATGGAAAGCATAGCTGAGGCCACACAGATATGGCTAAGTGATGCAGTGGATGCCTGTTTGCCCTTATCGCGCTGCAAGGGGAAAGCACATCGTCCTCCGGCCCCCTGGTTCACAGAGGCCCTCAAGAAAGAAAAATCCACTTGTAAGAACTTGGAGAGACAGTGGCGTAAAAACTACGAAGGGCACCAAAAAGAGATCTACCGTAGGGCTACAAATAGCTATCATTCGGCATGCATGAAAGCTAAAGCATGCTATGTCACTACGACCATAAACACAGCTATTAATAAATCCCAGACTCTTTTTAACACGGTGAAGGAATTGGCTGGAGAAAATACAAGAGCGGATGCTCTCCCTCTTAGTACTCAGCAATGCCAGGACTTGGCGTCCTTCTTTACTGAAAAGATTGAGAAGATTGTCTCTAATATCGATAAAAATAGCACCACCTCTTCTAATCAAGAAGACACTTCTCAAATCTCTAAAGGCAATTGTCACCTTGAAGACTGGCCTCCCATTACATCGGATAAACTGAGGAAATTGCTTAAATCTATTAAATCAGGATCTCCTCGCGATCCTATTCCAATCAGCATCATCAGCCAACTGGAGGATTCCACCCTGATGCCCATTATAGAGATACTCAATGCATCTATGGAACAGGCCTCTGTTCCTGCTCTATGGAAACATGCCATAGTTAGCCCTTTGCTGAAAAAGCCAGCTGCCGATCTTACGATATTGGCCAATTATCGACCAATAGCGTTGCTTCCAGCCTTTTCTAAAATGCTGGAGAGGCATATTCATGAAGTTCTCTCCACATTTGTGGAAAATAATGAATTACTCCACCCGTCTCAGTCCGGTTTCAGGAGCGGCTTTTCCACCGAAACCGCCCTGCTTGGGATCACGGAAAAAATACGAGAGCTCAGAGATGATGGCCAAACGGTTGCCCTGGTCCTATTGGACCTAAGCGCGGCCTTCGACACCATCTCTCACTCCAAACTGCTTATCAGGTTGGGGGAGAGTGGTGTCGAGGGCAAGGCGTTAGAATGGATCAAATCTTATCTATCCCTACGGACCTTCCAGATCATCTCCTCTGAGGCCTGCTCGGACGTTTTCTATTCTCCCCATGGTGTACCACAGGGATCTATTCTGAGTCCCCTTTTGTTTAATTTGTACCTCCGCCCATTAGCCTACCTTGCAGAGAACTCTGGTCTGGTTTTGATGACCTATGCAGACGATTCTCAGATTCTATTTTCACTATCTAAATCTGACCCGTCTGTTCCTTCTACACTTAAAACAGGCCTTCATGAAATTTTCTGCTGGATGTCGGCCAACCAACTTAAATTAAATGGGGAAAAAACGGAGGTCCTTCTCCTAGGGAACAGTAAAGATCTCTGGAGCGACTCCCATTGGCCGACCTCACTAGGCAAGCTCCCGACCCCAGCTTCCCAGGTCAGAAATCTCGGGGTCATCATTGATGACAACTTATCCATGGCGCAACAAGCAAATAAAGTGGCTGGCACTTGTTTTACTATTCTCAGATGGTTACGCAAGATTGTCTGGATGTTACCACCGACCACCCAGAAGACCGTAGTCAATGCCTTAGTGACATCTCGGCTTGACTACGGTAACATCTTGTACCTGGGTGCAAACAAAGCAGTAATAAGACGCTTACAACTGGTGCAAAATACTGCGGCCAGACTGCTTTGTAGAATCCCGAGATATGCCAGGATCACCAAACATCTTAGGGACCTGCACTGGCTCAGGGTCGAAAATCGGATTCGCTTTAAAACCCTGAGCTACCTTTTCAAAATCAAAGCAGGGACTGCTCCCAAGTACATTCAAGCTCTCGCCAAGCCTTACCTACCCAACCGCAATCTTCGCTCAGTTACATCAGCGAACTTTGCGGTACCAAGGATTAAACGGGCTAGAATGGGCGGAAGATCCTTTTCATTTCTGGGTCCAACTCTTTGGAACACACTGCCCACTGCAATACGCAAAGAAGAAAACTATAGGAGTTTCAGAAAAAGTGTGAAAACCTGGCTGTTTGATAAATAATTTGCTTTCGGACCTGTTTTTCTCTAGTTGTGTTCTGTGTCTATGCTGCTTCGGCGCCGGGAAACCCTTTGTGGGTAGCTGTGCGCCTTATAAATGCTATAAAATAAAGAAATAAATAAGATAAATTAAGAGTGGAAAAAAAAGCACTACTCCTTAACCCTTTGCATGCGGACGCCCGTCCGACGTCACGGTGGGCGTGTGCGTCGGGGGCCGTCCAAACAGCACACACGTGGAATTCGCACGCATCACGGGGGAATTACGGCCACGTCGAAAGTGTTAAAAGTGGCAGTCAAGTGTTTGCAATTCAGAAAAGTAAAAAAAAAAAAAAAACCTTGGCCATCTCGGAAAGGTTTTGTATATAGTGATTAATTGATGCACCAATCCAAGATGGCTGACATATTGCTTCTAAATAGGGTGGTCATCTTGAAACAGTAAAACAATGATTCACTATGGATGGGTTAGAAGCAGTGGTCAGGTGGGATTGTGGTGCACTGCAGATGAAATGAAAAGTAAACGTGCAACTCCATAGGATTGCTTAGGGAGCTGCGGAGCATTATCAAAAATAAATAAATGAACTGTGTAAAACGAAAAAAAAGCTACGAGAAAAAAGGGGAAATATAGAAGAAGAACCGGAAATCTCTGGTGTCTGGTGCACTCATCCTGGCACCAGGTGTACTCAATTTCAGGCAGATGTGTACGTCATCAGGCTAAACACAGTAATTCAGAGAGCAATACAGTCAATGTTTGAAGTGGGCTGACCCACTCCACGAAAAACATACGCTGGCATGGACAAAAACAGAATATGAAGGACACTCAAATAGACAAAAGGCTACAAATGGCAGAAACAAAATCCCTAAGTTTATGTATAGATATGTACACATTTTCATGAATTACAAGCGCCTTCTAGGCAAATGAATCTGGCAAACGCAACATCGGCAATTGCAACACATAAAAGTACAAACATGCATAACATTAAAGTTGGCAAAAAAAACACACCACCACTAAAGACACCCAATAAAGATTATCAAATGCAAATCATCTACCCACAAGGCTACTCAGTGGGGGTTCGAGGAGGAGTACATATCAAAACCGTTGCCTACTGCAGTAATCTGTCAGATTCCATGTAACAAAATTCCTGCCTACAGGTTTTAACACAGCGTGATATCAAGCCATCCGCTAAGGTAGATTTTCTTTAACATATGTTTTTTCACAATAAAGCATTCCGCCCATCTGCCTTCGGCATAGATTTTGTAATAAGCAGAACAGACAAAGCAACTGAACTAACTCTTTCAAATTAACCTATCACATTTGAAGCCTTTGTCAATGGCTTGCGCTATACCCAAAACTTGCCTACTATAATGAAAATAAACTTCGCCACAAGGCAACCTCCAGATATACACGCATAAAATTACTACGTACAAACTTAAAGTTGGCAAAACAATATATAACCCCTCCTACGTGGCCCAAACAAGGATTTTCACAGTGAAAATCTTATACTGTGATGGTTGTTCAAAGAGGGTAACCAATACCAAAACTCTTGCCTCCCATGGCAATTCATAAGATTCCCTATAACATAATACCTGTGTGAAGGCTTTAAAACCTTAAAAGCCTTCTGGCTGGAACATATATTTTTTAGAATAACTTTTTATAATAAACAGAGCAGGCTTAACCCCTTCCATGCTCATTACGGAACGGTTCCGTCATCAGCGTCGGTGCTCCGGTGCTGATGACGGAACATTTCCGTCATGAGCCAATATGATTTATGACCCTTCAGCACTGCAGCAAAATTCGCGCAGCACTGAAGAGGTTAAGGTATCCGAGGGACGTTTTCCTGATGAATCATTCATGTCTTTATACTTTATCTCTGGCTTGTCACCATGGCAAAGTTCGGCCTACTGTATTGAGCATAAACCTTTCCACAAAGCAGCCATCAGGAACACTGTCATAAAATTACGAATGTGGAAAAAAAAAAACAGTTGACAAAATAATATATAAAACCTTTCACGAGAAATAAACATTCTCATATAAACATCTTTTATCTCCAGGACTTGACATGAGGACAACAAATACCAAAACCCTTATACATGCAGTTTTAATAATTACAAGAGCCTGGCAGACAACTAAAGTTGTCTGCCGGGATCTAAAAAGCTTTGGTAAATGCTTCACATAAAATTACAAATGTATAAAATAACAGTTGCAAAACAATATACAGCACCGCCTAAGAGACCTACTAAAGATTCTCAAATGCACATCTAACCAAATACTCGTCAGTGCGGGGTCAAGGATAAGTGTTAGACCTGGTACCATTGGCGTGGTTCTCCCTTCCATTTTTGCTGTTGCCTCATGTGTTTTTGCTGGTGTTAGATGTTTTGGGCACTGTGCCACTGCTATTCAGTACCACAGTGCAAGTGCTCCCTATTGTAAATTGATGTATGGATTAGTGATTCCATGTTTGGCTATTTAGTTTACTTGTCAGACCCTAGTCTAGTGCACTGAGTGTGCCAGGGCGTGTAATCCAAATGCTGCTGGTGGGCCTGCAGCACTGGTTGTGCCACTAACAGAAGCAGCCTTGTAAAATGTGTCTAAGGTCTGCCATAGCAGAGCCTGCGTGCAGACTGGTACTGTCATACTGACTGGGCAAGTGCACCCACTTCCCAGTCCCTAAACCTTCCCTTTTCTTCATATCAGTCACCCCTAGGGTACGCCCAAGGGCAGGGTGCATTGTAAGTATAAGGTAGGACAAGCCCTGATGTGTGTGGCATGTCCTAATAGTGAATTACAGCCATTTTCGTTTTTCACTATTGCAAGGCTACCTGTTCTCCATAGGCCAGAATGGGCTGTTAGAATTGTTACATTTTATAATCCTAACAGGCTCAGAGAACATGGTGGAAATTAGAGTTTAGTATGCCTGAACTCTGAATAATAAAATACATCTTTTAATGAAGTTTATTTTAATATTCTGTGTTTGTAAATACCACTTTTAGAAAGTAGGTCTTTGCTTGTCTAACCATTCAAACCTGACTCTGCTAGTTTGTGTATTCCTATGTCTGGTTTCTGTGAGGGACAGGGCTGGGGAATTCCAGGAGACAGGCTGAGTCACCCAGTGGTGAATAGAGAGATCTGCATCTTGATGGGAGGGAGGAGTGCACCTGAACTCTGAATAGGGCTGTGCCTGCCTTCCACAATGCTGGCTCCACCTCCTGGGGAGCGGCTGATGTCTCTGCCCTGCACACTGAAAGAAGAGAAGGAAGACTGTCAACAGAATACTCCAGGGCTGTACTTGCCTTCCACAATGCTGGCTCCACCTCCTGTGGGGCGGCTGATGTTTCTGCCTAGCACTGTGAAAGGAGAGGAGAAGTCTGGAAAGCAAAGTGCTCAGGAACTGGTTTGGACTTGGCACAGGCCCCTCTCCCCTCAGAGAACAAAGGATTTTGGGGTATAAATATTGGGACCCTGCTCCCATGAAATTAGATCGCTTTTGGACTACAAGAAGAGACCTTTACTGAGGAGAGGAACCTGAATAAACTGAGGAGAGACTATTCCCAAGCTAAAGTGCTGCTTGGGGGATTAGCCTGCAGTGGTTGCCTTACTGCCAAAGGAAGGAGAAAGGAACTTTGTAACTTTTCTTTCAACTTGTGAAGGATCTCCAAGGGCTTGGAAAAGAGCTTGCCTCCTGCTGAAGTCTCAGGGACTACAGACGTCACCCCCCAGCTCCCCAGAGTTCTTTGGAAGTGCCTGCTGCTGTTTTGGGCCTTCTGAGGAACTGCGTGTCGTAAGGAGCTGGAAGCGCGACTCAACGAGAAGAAGCGTGTCGCCGTCGCTGTGCCTGCCGTTGCAACTCCTGAGAAAGGAGGGTGTCGCCGCTGGAACTGTCGCACGGCACCGCATCGGAGAGAAGCGTGCCGCAACGAGGAGGAAGTGGGTCGCCATCGCTGCTGCTGCCGTTGCAACTCCGAAGAAGGAGGGTGTCGCCGCTGGAGCTGTCGCACTGCACCAGGAGAAGAATCTCGCAACGAGGTCAGAGCGTGTTTCCATCGCTGTGCCTGCCGTCGCAACTCCGGAGAAGGAGGTTGCCGCCGCTGGCACGGTCGCATTGCACCGCATCGACCAAGAGCACCTCGCATCCCCGAGAAGCGCGCCGCCGTCGAAGCTGCTGCTGGTGCATCTTGGATGTCGCCGCTGTAGTTGTCGCATCGAGCGGAGGCTTCCCGCATCGTGGAGAAGAGCGTCGCCGCTGGAGCTGTTGCCGTCGCATCGTAAGGGTGTCGCCGCTGCAGTCCACGCATCGAACCGAGAGTTTCTCGCATCCCTGAGAAGTGTGCCGCATCTGGAAGAATCTTCACGCCTTTATTTCTTTGCACCTGACTTTGCCGCATTTCCCATCGCTGCGACATTTCTTGTCGTGGAAGCGCAATGCAACTTAAGGTCCATTGACTTAAAGTGTCGCATCTAAGAACTGAACTGAACTAAGCTTAAATCTACCATCTTAAAGTAATCATAGTGTGTATTTTTATCGTTTATGGTCTTGTGGTAACTCTATATAAAGTCTACTTATTCTTTATATAAAACCTGTGTGGTGTCCATTTGTAGAGGTATCTGGACCTATAAATATTTTCGGCAGCCCACGCAGCAACCCCGTGCACACGCCTAATCCCTGCTGACGAGCGGTAATAATCGCGAAACACGTGTCCAGGGATGGCAAGCACACCAGTGAACACCCTCAAGACTCAAGACTCGGGTAGAAGCGCACCAGCTGATACCTACTACATCGATCATCATGCTCCGGGATCACACGCTGATGGGACGAGCAGTGTGCGACCTCATTTGGAAATACTATTTATTCAGGCTCCCTTGAGCCGGTGGAAGTGACGACCTCGAGATTCCGCACCTGCGCGCCATAAGAGGTATCTGGACCTATAAATATTTTCGGCAGCCCACGCAGCAACCCCGTGCACACGCCTAATCCCTGCTGACGAGCGGTAATAACCGCGAAACACGTGTCCAGGGATGCTAAGCACACCAGTGAACACCCTCAAGACTCAAGACTCGGGTAGAAGTGCACCCACTGATACCTACTACATCGACCATCATGCTCCGGGGTCACAAGCTGATGGGACGAGCAGTGTGCGACCTCATTTGGAAATACTATTTATTCAGGCTCCCTTGAGCCGGTGGAGGTGACGACCTCGAGATTCCGCACCTGCGCGTCATAAGAGGTATCTGGACCTATAAATATTTTCGGCAGCCCACACAGCAACCCCGTGCACACGCCTAATCCCTGCTGACGAGCGGTAATAACCGCGAAACATGTGTCCAGGGATGGCAAGCACACCAGTGGACACCCTTAAGACTCAAGACTCGGGTAGAAGCGCACCCGCTGATACCTACTACATCGACCATCATGCTACGTGGTCACACGCTGATGGGACGAGCAGTGTGCGACCTCATTTGGAAATACTATTTATTCAGGCTCCCTTGAGCCGGTGGAGGTGATGACCTCGAGATTACGCACCTGCGCGCCATAAGAGGTATCTGGACCTATAAATATTTTCGGCAAACCACGCAGCAACCCCGTGCACACGCCTAATCCCTGCTGACGAGCAGTAATAACCGCAAAACACGTGTCCAGGGATGGCAAGCACACCAGTGAACACCCTCAAGACTCGGGTAGAAGCGCACCCGCTGATACCTACTACATCGACCATCATGCTACGGGGTCACACGCTGATGGGACGAGCAGTGTGCAACCTCATTTGGAAATTCCATTTGTAGTGTTGTCACTGGGTTACTGTATGTGGTCACAACTGCTTAACTTACAACGCCTCTGAAGTAAAGCCTTGCTGCTCGCGCCACGTAACCTAGAGGGAGAGCAGGGGTTATTTTAGGTGTTTAATCTCCCTTACCCTGACTAGAGGAGAGGGTCCCTATTTGTCACAAGTACCTACCTGTGCCAACTACAGACCCCCAAATCTAACAATAAGTAACAAACATCAAAACCCTTGCCTACTTCAGAAATCTGTCAGATGCCATGAAACAAAATTTCTGTCTGCTTGTTTTAACAATGTGATAGTATCTTCATGGTCCCCTCTTCTCTCAGTGATGCCACTGCCTCGCCCCCTCGGTCGCTACGAGGGGTGCTGCCGCTGTTCATCGACGGGTCTGCAGGCCGGTGGCTTTGGAACCTCCTGCTCTTCGATGTTTGGAGTTTGGGGACTTGGATGTCGTGCGGGGGCCCGATCCTCCCCGGGTGCCTGAGAAAAATGGTGAACTGCAGCGTGCTTTTGCCTTGGTGAGGTCGTGTTTCTATTTTGCTGGGAAACCCCCGCTTCTTCGAACGGCGAGACTGAACTCCTGTCTTTTACTGCCCTTGTTGCTATTGCTGGGACATTTGAACTGCCTATTTCAACTTTTGTTCACTTGCCTGCCGATTGACCTCCCTGGCCTACGTCTTTATCGTAATTACTTTCATTTGTGTGCTTGCCTCGCATCGTGTTGCTCACTTCACACTGTCATGTGGTGGGTGGTAATTGTGGTTAGGAAAGGACTGGGGTGAGATGCACGGCTCCCGGTGGATTACTGGTGTACGGATTCGTGGCGCAGTTGCTCATATTCATAGTGCTGTGGGAGACCCCCCTGTAAGTTCTATGGCGCTCGAAGTCGTGTCGTTCTGGTTCACACGTAATATGATTGTATGGTTGGGTGGAGGGCTGTGGCCGACCGTATTTGTTTCTGCCCTCTTGCTCCTCCCTCCCATTTATTACTTTTGTTTTCATGTTCTTCTTTTTGTCTCTTTATTCCTCTTCTCTCTTGTCTCTACTACATTTCGAGTTCTGGTTTAGGGCGACAGGCGCGCTGTTTGGAGGGTAGGCCGTAGCCTTCTGCAGGGGTGCTGGGTGGGATGGGTGGGTTGGGTCTTCTTTGATGTTTTATTTACCTCAGTTCTATGGCCCTTTTGTGTCTCTTTATTGGAGTGCCGCGTCTGTCCTTGCCTTCCGTGGTATTGTTGGGGTGGGGTCTGTAACGTCGCTGTTCTTCTTTTCATAGTTCTGCTGCTTTCCATTGCGATATTTCTGCTCTTTTATGTGTTCCTCGCTACGGGGCGCTTGTTTCGGCAAGGCATTCTTCTCTTTCAGTCTGTGTTTTCCTTTCCCTCTCTTCTTTCTTCTCCCCTCCCCCCCCCCTTTTTTTCCTTCTCTCCTAAGGTTAGTATGACGGGTCAGTCTTGGTGATGTCGCTATTCCGGCCCCTTTGTTCTGTTTCCAATGTGCTACTGGGTGGTGGGTGTGCAAAGTTGTTAGTAATTGCATATTGATTTGTGTTCACCGCACCTGTTTTTATACCGATGTATACAGTGCTGATACTCCTGCATTGCTGCCCTTTAGCTTTTCTGTTGCCAATGATTTGTTTTGGGAATCCGGATTCCTCTATGTTGCGCTGAGCCGGTCATACTCCTTATTGCTACGTTATAAAATTAACCTTCTTTGCTCCTGTTTGCTGGCCGTCTAGATCCTCTTTCCTCCCCCTTTTTAAGATTGTATTGAACGCGCTCCTTTACGATTGATTCTGTACCTTTCATTCTGGTTTTTTTGACTGCTTTCTCGTATCGTGGCCGGCCAGTTTGGTTGTAGGCCCAGCTTTGTATATCCTTTCTATACAAATAAAGGTTTATAAAAAAAAAAAATGTGATAGTAATCCATACTTAACCTTTTAAGTGGGGGGTTGGCCAATGTCCGGCACCTGCACCACCTCCCCAGTGCGTGTCGGCCATTGGCAGACAGATGGGGAGGCATGTAAAAGCAGTATGTAAAAGCCCCTCTAGTGCTCTGCACCAGAGGGAGTCCTTTATTTATTTTTTAAATCACGCTGCTATGGAAGCTTCCTGAGCAGCCTGAAATGTGGTGTTTTTTTACTGCCGGGACTATCGGTGTGCGTGGTCATTGCAGTAAAAGTAAAGCAAGCCAATGGGCTCGTTTTACTTTCACTGAAACAGTGCTCGGGCATATCTCCGCTCACGAGCATGGATTCTAAAAGGAGATGTTTCAACGGAGAGGGAGAATCTCCCCTTTCCAACTGTACCTCTTCCCAGTGGATCCTTGCTTGGGGATCAGACAGGAGAGCAATCCCAAGCAGGGGGTCCACACACTCGACGATAGGGGGAGTGGCCCCTTGGGCCAGGGCTAATGCTACTTCTTGCCAATTTTTATATTTAAGTCTTTCTTCCCCCACCCCTGGTAGATAGATGGGGTAAATTACTCCTGATCGCGCCCCCCCCCCCCAGGAAGCAGAAAGCCCACTAGACACAGGTTTAAAAAAAAAAATTAGGAATAGAAGCAAGAGCATGGCTATGCCCCCACACCAAGTAAATGAGTAATCAGTCTTTCTGCCCTTCCATTGTCCTTAGTGTTTCCCATTCCTGTCACCGGCACTAGGCCCAGCCACACAAATGGAGCAGCGATTTTATTGGCACAAGTGGAGTAATGCTGAGTGGTAGGAATTTTGTGGATTCCTGTGGATTCCAGATGTTTCCATCACAGAAATGTAAACAAAAATGCATGAATACAGGCAACGTTTGAGGTTTGCATGGCATTGCGAGTACAAAATAGCTCATGGGATCCACACAAAGCACATCACCCTAGACTCCATTAGTTGTCTAGTTTTAAAAAAATGTGTAGGTTTGCTAGGTTTCCCTAGGTGCTGCCCAAGTTAGTGCCCAAAATCCACAGCTAATCACTGTGCAAAAAGCGGCCCAGCTTTTGGTAGAAAAATGTTGTGTTTTGAACTATTTCCTGTCTCGGGCACTAGGCCTATCCACACAAGTGACGTACTATTTTGATTAGAAAACTTAAGGGAATGATTGGTGGAAAGAAGGTTGTGCCTAACCGCACATTCCAGAACTTTTCATCAAAGAAATGTGAGAAAAATGTGTTTTTTGTCAAATTTGAGGTTTGCAAAGGAATCTGGGTAAAATAACCTGGTGAGAGCAACACAATTCACTCCACCCAGATTCCTTCCTTTAGTGTTTTTAAATGTGCAGATCTGCTAGGTTTCCCAGAGTGTCCCCTGAGTTAGGGCTTAAAGTTCACAGCTACCCCCTTTTGAAAACAAGCAGTGGCAACATAAACAGGCTTTGCCAATAAAATGTTGTAGACCAGAGTGGCTGCTGTACAGCATGGCTAAGAGTTAGTATGGTAAAGGAGGGTGGTGTGGATAGGAGTTTCGTAAAGTGGAGTGTTAAGGAGTGGCATAGAGTGGTGTACAGTAGAGTTGAGTCGTGTGGTGTGGTGTGGAGCAGTTTAGTGAAGTGTCATGGAGTAGTGTACAGTGTGTTGGAGTGTCGTGGAGGGAGTAGAGTGACGTAGAGTGACGTAGCATAGAGTTTCGTTTAGGTGCGTAGAGGGTGTTGAGTAGAGTGTTGAGTAGAGTGTTGTAGAGTAGAGTTGCATAGAGCAAAGTAGATTGTCAGAGTGGAGTAGAACAGAGTAGTGTGTCACAGAACACAAAAGAGTCAAGAGGCATAGAGGGAGTTGTGTAGAGCATCATGGAGTATTGTCAAAGAATGGCAGAGTAGAGTTTTGTGGAGTGGCACAGAGAGGAGTAGAGTGCTGTGGAGTGACGCAGAGTAGAGTGTCGTGGAGTGACGCAGAGTAGAGTGTCGTGGAGTGACGCAGAGTAGAGTGTCGTGGAGTGACGCAGAGTAGAGTGTCGTGGAGTGACGCAGAGTAGAGTGTCGTGGAGTGACGCAGAGTAGAGTGTCGTGGAGTGACGCAGAGTAGAGTGTCGTGGAGTGACGCAGAGTAGAGTGTCGTGGAGTGACGCAGAATAGAGTGTCGTGGAGTGACGCAGAGTAGAGTGTCGTGGAGTGACGCAGAGTAGAGTGTCGTGGAGTGACGCAGAGTAGAGTGTCGTGGAGTGACGCAGAGTAGAGTGTCGTGGAGTGTCGCAGAGTAGAGTGTCGTGGAGTGTCGCAGAGTAGAGTGTCGCAGAGTAGAGTGACGCAGAGTAGAGTGACGCAGAGTAGAGTGACGCAGAGTAGAGTGACGCAGAGTAGAGTGACGCAGAGTAGAGTGACGCAGAGTAGAGTGACGCAGAGTAGAGTGACGCAGAGTAGAGTGACGCAGAGTAGAGTGACGCAGAGTAGAGTGACGCAGAGTAGAGTGACGCAGAGTAGAGTGACGCAGAGTAGAGTGACGCAGAGTAGAGTGACGCAGAGTAGAGTGACGCAGAGTAGAGTGACGCAGAGTAGAGTGACGCAGAGTAGAGTGACGCAGAGTAGAGTGACGCAGAGTAGAGTGACGCAGAGTAGAGTGTCGCAGAGTAGAGTGTCGCAGAGTAGAGTGTCGCAGAGTAGAGTGTCGCAGAGTAGAGTGTCGCAGAGTAGAGTGTCGCAGAGTAGAGTGTCGCAGAGTAGAGTGTCGCAGAGTAGAGTGTCGCAGAGTAGAGTGTCGCAGAGTAGAGTGTCGCAGAGTAGAGTGTCGCAGAGTAGAGTGTCGCAGAGTAGAGTGTCGCAGAGTAGAGTGTCGCAGAGTAGAGTGTCGCAGAGTAGAGTGTCGCAGAGTAGAGTGTCGCAGAGTAGAGTGTCGCAGAGTAGAGTGTCGCAGAGTAGAGTGTCGCAGAGTAGAGTGTCGCAGAGTAGAGTGTCGCAGAGTAGAGTGTCGCAGAGTAGAGTGTCGCAGAGTAGAGTGTCGCAGAGTAGAGTGTCGCAGAGTAGAGTGTCGCAGAGTAGAGTGTCGCAGAGTAGAGTGTCGCAGAGTAGAGTGTCGCAGAGTAGAGTGTCGCAGAGTAGAGTGTCGCAGAGTAGAGTGTCGCAGAGTAGAGTGTCCCTGGAAGCCATAGCCTGACATTTGTTCTCCATCTTTGAAAGAACAGCAAATGTGAAAAGATGAGAACACGATTTAAAGGCCTGTTTACAGAAAGTGAGTTCATGGAAGAATACAGTTGACAAGTTTGGGCAATGGGAGGGACAAACTCAAGCTGGACAGCCTGAAAAAATAAAGCCAGCAAATAGAAAGCCAGAACAAAATGAGCCAATGGTAAGCAACGGGCGAAATGCATTCTTAGGTGAACTTTCTGAATGTCACCAAGATGTCTTTAGGAAACCAGAAAGCAGTGCTGTCTGGTAGGCTGAGACCTAAAATGGGTCAGTTTTGAATGGAAAAATGTGATGCATCAATGTTGCGTTTTGGTCGTTGTCATGGGCACTAGGCCTACCCACACACGTGAGGTACCATTTTTTTCAGAAGACTTAGGGGACGGATTGGAGATAGTTTGTGGCTCCCCACAGATCCTAGAACATTCCATCACAGCAATGTGAGGAAAATGTGTTTTTTTGTCAAAGTGTGAGGTTTGCAAAGGATTCTGGGGATAACAACATGGTGAGAGTCACGCAAGTCACCCCACCCTAGATTCTCCTAGGAATCTAGTTTTTAAAAATGGGCAATAGGAAAAATGGTCTACCTTTTTGGAAAAATGCCAAAATGGTGTTACAAAATAAGGTTTTTTGATTCAGCTATGCATGTTCCTGAAAGCTGGAAAGATAGTGACTTTAGCACAGCAAAATGTATGCCAATTTCTTTTTTTTTCTTTTTTTTTTTACCAACAGACACTTATCCAGAACACTATTTTTTACCCCCAAACTCAAACTTTAGCTATATTTTGGCTATTTTCTTGGTTGCCTCCAGTGGAAACCACAAACCCTGGGTGCCTTTAAAATCCCCAAGATTTTGGAGAAAAAAAGGATAAAAATTGGCGTGGATACCGTATGTGGACAAAAAGTTCTAACAACAAACTACCCCAAATATCAAAAAAAGGGCTCAGCACTGGAGGGAAAAAGGCCCAGAAATTAAGGGGTTAAAGACTCATTTCCAGAAATGTGCAAGTTTCACTCTAAATAAGTCAGCCCTACTACCTTTCTAATTGCTTTTCGTAATGAACAAAATCAACATAAGGCATCCGACACAACTCTTCCTAATTAACCAATAACATCTGTAGCCTTTATGAATGGCTTGTCACCATAGCCGATGCCTGCCTATTGTATTAATAAGCTGTGCCACAAGGCAACCTACAGGCATACATGCATTAAATTAAAAACATGTACAAAATTGAAGTTGTCAAAACAATACACAGCCCTCCTAGTCAGACCAAATAAGGATTCCCACATTGCAAATCTTCTATGATAACGGTTTTCCAACCTCAAAGGCTCATAAACTAACACATGCTTTTCAGAAAAAACCATTAAAGCCTACTGCCTTTGTCGTAACCTTTAATAATAAAGGGATCAGACATGTGGCATCAGACATAACTATGACCCAATCAGGCCTAGAGCAACTGTCATCTGCTTGCCAAACAAAACAGTTTAGAACCAATGTATTGAGTACTAGCAGCCCGCCCCAGCGTTGCCCGGGGCAGAAGGGGGCTGGGGGCAGCATTTGAGGCTTGCATGCACTAAGGGATCCCGCCCGTCCCTCTGTGCGCACCCACTCCCGCCCCGACTCCAATGCGTCCCTTTACCTTACCTGAGCCGCCGCTGGGGGCAGCATTTGAGGCTTGCGTGCAGTAAGGGATCCCGCCCGTCCCTCTGTGCGCACCCACTCCCGCCCCGACTCCAATGTGTCCCTTTACCTTACCTGAGCCGCCGCTCCTCCCTGCGCTCCTCACTTCACCGCCGCTCCATGTCCGCCGCTCCTCCTCGTCATCACGCACGTCGCGGCCAGCGCTACTTTCAGGGCACTACTTTTTTTTCAAAGTTATATTTTTAAATTTACATTTTTTAAAAAAAATGTATAGCCTATGTCCATCTGCACACCCTGACAATTTCGACGATGTATCGGGTGTGTGGATTGGCGCTGTGGTTTCTGAGTTTACCTTGCTCAAAGGTTTGTGTTCTCTCTTTATAATAGTAGTATAGATAAGCGTTTTCCCAGGGCAACAGAGAACAAATTGCAACTATGTACATTACAGCTGGCAAATATTATATATATTATATAATTTCTGCACAATTAAATGCCAAAGTGGTCTCAAGAAGTGTTTCCTCAAGCTCTTTTTCTGTTGATCACATAAGATAAGGTGACAGTTTGGAATGTAAAGTAGTTTTCCCTCCAAGGCGCATGCAGAAAAGTGAAATTCGTGCTGCAATGTCAATTCAAGACCATACACACCTACAATTTGGATAGGTGTGGTGTAGCGGCCAGGGCAGCTGATTTCGGAGCACAGGGCTTACGGTTCGATCCCCGGCTTCGGTGGCAGATCAGCTCAGCACCATGTGACCATGGGCAGCTCACTTAATTTTCACAACGGCTCACAGCGCCTTGAGACTCGTAAGGGTGAGTAGTTTGCGCTTTACAAATATGGGATTTAGATTTTTTAGATTTACAATTTAAAATGTAATTAAGGGCTCCTAAATCCATGGACCCTGACATAATTTGTTAAGTGCTGATAGAGCTGTGAAGAAATTCATGTTGATTTAACTCTGATAACCGTAGAGCTCTCACTGAGGCTCACAAGAGGCTTGCAGAGCAGGCAAATTATTGTATTGAAATTTAAAACCTACAAATATGCCAGTTTGAAATATCAGAAGGTTTTAACTTTCTCTCATCAGTACTGGGTGGACAACAAATCAATGTAGGGAGCAAGTTATTTTAGAAGTAAAAATGTTAAATATGGCAGAATATCTTAAGATGTCAATGCAGCAAAATCACTTTGTAGCATTATTCGAAGCATGCAGGAGCCCTCATGCTATTTCAGAAAAATGTTCACCTAGGGGAAAATAATCCTCAAAATAAGGGTGAGTTAGGAAACTCACAGATTGCCAAAATTTGAATCTAGGGAGCAGCGAAATTAGGACAAAGGAAAAGCAAATTCCGAAAATGAGGTCAGGTTTCCTCCACACTGACATTTTGCAATGTATGCACCACACCTACCACGAGAAGAAAAACACGGCAGGCACTTTTTCTGGAGTCCCAGGGAAGCCAGCTGTTACTGGGATCAGATTGTATTTTTTAAAGTGCCTTATACCACTGATATCCAGGGGCTTACCCTTACTATTGAGCCAAAAAGTGAGCCCCAATACACTCCTTTAGCACTTGACACCCAGGGTAACAAAATCGAGTGACAAAGGGCAGTAGCAGCTCATGTTTATAGGCGTCGGGGCTCTGCCCTTCTCGTTTTCTTTTCTTGGCTATACCAATAGCTAATATTCTATTTTTCACCACTGGTATAATTAAACAAAAAGCCAACCCGTGTTGAAAGTTCAACCAGCAGCCTCAGGCGGTGAATCTGTCTGATGGGGGTGCATTGTGGTACCTGTGCCAGCTATGTGACAGATTGTCCAGGGCAGGCAAAGTACCAGCCTTGGCCTCAGGGGTCTGACATGCCCATGGCATCGACAAATGGCCAAGGTGCCACTCATATGTTATACATTTCAAAGTTACCCATACAGACCCCCGAGGTGCTTTAGGTATGAGCTCTACAGCAGCGGGAGCTTTCTGTCAATCAGGCTGTCACCTCACCCTCACCTCATCCCAAAGTGTTATGGGGTGAGGAGCCTCACTGACCCCACCCCACGACAAGATGGGAGAGTGCGTTGTAAACAAAGCAAGAAGCTGGAGCCTGCATTGTGAATCGTTTACTCGCTGCACAGGCGGCTGCTTTCAGTTACTTGCTCCAGTGCCTGAAGGGGGAGGGGGCTGTGTGCCTGCTCGAAGGCCTGTGCACCACCTGCTAAGGAGTACGTGTCAGACATGCACAGACAGCGATAGGTAAGTAAAAACCACAACAACAAAAAACTGTCAGATGTTGTTTGCATGCACATAGGGGTGAGAGTGTGTGGGAGCATGTGCGCCAGACAGAACATGTGATTGAAAATGAGAAGAAACAAGTGACATCAAGTATGAATGAATGAGTAAGAGTGTACGCATGAGCGAGTCAGGATGAGTGTAAGTGAGTGTGGGTGTGAGTGACAGTAGGAGTCCGAGTGCATCTAGAAAACCGTGAGTGAGACTGTGTGTGAATGCGATCTGTTTCAGAGTCTGGGACATCAATGCAAAATGCATGCACGGACGTACTTGAGGTAATTCGTGATAGTAAGTGAAGACAACAATCAAATACTGAGCGGGGTGAGAAGGGGCGATGTGCTGCAGCGATTCTGCTTAGAAACAGAACTATACCTGGGACCACAGAACATCAGTATGTAGGAACGGAGTCACCTTACCACAATAGAACCTATCGAATCAAATCCAGGCTAGCTCATAGTGCCTTACTTGCTCTCCTAACCTTTCCAGAGAAACAAGTAAATTGGCATCCCAGAACACAACACTCTAGACCCTCTTAGGGATTGTGGTAGCAGGCCACCATCAACTTCATTCTCTCACTCACACGTATCCACAAATAAACTGAAAAGAGACATGAAGAATGATTACAATATTTATTGAAACTATTGTGCTCTATGTTCTAATAACTGCGCTGCAATTAAAAGACATATACAGGTCCGAAATTAGATTATCATAATCAACAGACTGTACACAATGAAAAGTCCGGTCATATTGAAAGACAGATCGACCTAAACCTACCCTCACTATGGAAACAGTGTTATTTTATAGATCTCTGGGATTAGTGTAGGACCCCATATACATAGGTAGTTCTACTTCTTAGGACGTGGAGCTTTCTCTTGTCTCAGGACCTTAGCTCTGCGAGAATGTGTCCTCTCTCTTTTCAAAATGACAGATGCCAGCTTATTAGATACGAATTGCATGTTCAAAGCAGCAGCTGGATGTTGCTGCTATCTGTAGATGCTAGTGTCAGGCCATAGAGAAAACCGAGCACAGTCTTTTTCCACCTTGTTGTATGAAGTGTTCTGTCTGAATCCCAGCAGGAGAACCAACAAAACATGTGTAGCCTATTTATAAAATAAATGTGCAGCACAAAAACAAGGGTGTTCTTTTGTAACGTGTGCAAAGCAAATGCAGGCTAATATACTGTGGGCCTCTAGGAATACACGATAGATGATGGGGGCAGACAACTGTAACAAAAGGCCCTGACTTTCCGGAGATATCAGACATGAGTTATCCACGCTTCATGGCAGAAGAGGTCCTCAATGGCATATTCGAGAGGGGCAACCATAACAAAATGTTGGTCATGACATTATGGAGGTAAATGCTGATACAGAGGAGGCACCAGCTGCACATTTTGAAAAAAAATAAATAACTTCTGGGGCGCATCAGGCTTCATTGACTTTACACAGTAATGACATTTGTGCAAATGTGTATGAAAATTATGCTTTAAAATGCATTATCACACACAATGTTTTTTTTAAAAAAAAGCTTTCGGTAGGGAGACAACGTCCCTAAGCCCCTTTACTCACTAGAATTCAGGGCTAGTATAACACCACCACAACTTTCAAAGATCACTAGCCACCACTGGTCCAAAGTCTTACTGAGGGAGGTGGTGTGAGTTTAGAAATTCAAAACTCTATAAATCGACAAATACAGGTCAATAACCAATATGACATACGAATGTCTACAGACGTCTTACTTGGTCTCGTTCCCAGAGAGATCTCACTTGGTTTTAAGCTTGTTATGTTCCTCTTCAAACTACCCAACATATCCACAGCTGCTAAAGTAACAAACGTCCACCGACAGGCTCTAAAGAAAATTAAACCTTTCCTGCCATCAGTCCAACTGAAATCAACGGCTCATGCACTGATAGTGTCTAGAGCTAGATTTTGGAAATTGAATTTTGGCCAGAATATCAGAATCCACTGAAAGCTAGATTACTCTTCTCTTCATATTTTCTTTGATCACATATCTTCCACCCTCGCTGAGGTATGTCTTCTTATTGAAGCAAGTTCTACCTATTAACACACCTTCACACTAAACAGATCTTTTAAAACTCTATGGTGACAAACAAGACATTTGAAACATGAAACACTGGTGCCCAATCCCAGTCATTCTTGGGGTTGCCCAAACATTATGGAACACTCTTCAAAGGTACATGAGACAGAGCTCGAACTTGCTGTTTTTCTGTCGATAATTTAAGACTCACCTATTTAGGTTATATCTCCCTACTATAGAGACTATTAAACACTGTACGTCATTGTACATATTTTTGTTTGTTTAGTGCATCGAATGTTGACAATCTCATCTGTAAGAATGTGTGCAAATGTACAGGTCTCACGCGCTCCCAAGTAATGGCTGTTTTAGAAACCATTTAAATAATTTACTCCATCAATTGCTTAGTCTTCGAAAGTAAGTACTTTACTCATAACGCACAGTGCAATAATATGAAGATTATACCAAATGATGCTGCGGATACTGGTGGCTCTTCAGTGTTAACTGGGGAAACAGACTGGGAAATTGTCCTTTGACAACCTCTTTGTTATTCCTCATGCTACAGTACACAATCAGTCCTTGGAGGTCTCCCGTTCAATTGTGGGAACTCTGGTAGTCTCTAGAGAAGGTGTTTCCAGCCTTTTCTGTGGTAGGAGCTACTTATGTTGAATGAAAATCATTCAGAGCTAGTAATATTAACAATGTTGTAACAGTAAGCACAATATGCACAATTACATTAGTGGCGACCAAATGCAAGATATGAGCAGCGAGAGAGGAAGATGGCGGCCGGCTAAGAGGTCCTGTCGGGAGCTCCATGCTCTCTGCGGACTAAAACCACGGAAAATTCTCACCTACTCATCGTAAATCCGCAAAACCGCATCTGGTAAAGGAGGTACATAAAATATGGACTCCAGCGCACAAAGAAAGGAATAAAAACACTAGCCAGGGAGAATAAATCGGAATGCAAAGCCCCTTACCTCGATGTCCAGCGGGAGGTAACTCGAGCGGAGCGCGGTGAAAGATGCTCTGCACTGCGCACTAAGGACGTACTCTGGGCTATGGGCGGCCACATCGGAGGCGAGTAGAGGCTGCAGGAGGGCCGCCGGGAGACTCCCCTTCCTGTTCCAGGGGAAGAGTGGTAGCACAACCTCTGGCACCGACGCAAGCATTGCAGTGTCTGTCGAGACACGAAGGAAGCACACGGATAGCTCTCCCTTTCAGTTCCGGGGGAGAAGGGGAAGCGCGACCACCCCTGAAGTCACGATTTCAGCCGAGGCTGGCAGCGGCAAAGCAGGAAAAGCAGGAAGACGCGAGGACACGACTACATCGGCACCAGAGGCTAAAACAGAGGCTAATTATGAGGAAATTACCCCCTTACTGCCCCCGGTGAAGCTAAGGATCCTTGGTGGCCCTAGAGAACGGCGGAAAACAGCGGGACCGGGCTGGAGGACAGCAATCTCGCCTATGAAGAAGGTACTTGGTGGGGGGGGGGGTTGATTTACTCGAAGGTTGCAGAGGGAGCAAGCAAACAACGGTGGGAAAGGAGATCAAGGCTACAGCCCGTGCACTTTCTGAGGGTCGAGGGGGGGGACCCAAATCTCCCAAATTGGTACTAACCTAGTAGAAACAGTTGTTCCTGAACAGGGCAATAACATAAGATCAAGCTAGTTCCTCAAACACAACCTACTCCCTCCTACTAAGCAGAGCGTGGCCCCCAGAAGCACAAAAAGGAAACCCAAAGGGAATCCTAATTTAGAATTTCAAACCCTTAAAATAAAAGGCAAATCAACAAAGGGGAAAGATCTGGGGAAAGGTCAGGCAGAACCAAAAATCAATGTGACCCCCTCTCTAAAGTCCTTTTTCAAGGTACAACAGCAAGTCCAAGTTCAGGGGGCTCAAGGAACGCAGGGTAACCTTCCTGCACTACAAAAAAAAAGCAAACTCTCACCACTTGTAGTATTTAACGCAGACTCTACCACAAACTCAGACTCCTACGCTGGAGCGGAACATAACATCGTACCAACAGGCGACAACAGAGCGGATATGAACAAAGAGATAGAGGCGGCTACACACCCACAAGCCGAGATACCTGGAGGCTCCACTATGGCAAGATCTGCCGAATCCACAGTAGCACAAACAGTGATCAACATGGTCG
This sequence comes from Lissotriton helveticus, assembly GCF_964261635.1. Classification (NCBI taxonomy): domain Eukaryota; kingdom Metazoa; phylum Chordata; class Amphibia; order Caudata; family Salamandridae; genus Lissotriton; species Lissotriton helveticus. The sequence continues at coordinate 149,184,301 of NC_136071.1, forward strand.
AAGAGCAACCGGCCATAATCCAAACAGAGAAGTTCATGGAAAAGATGCTGGGAGAAATGAGAGAAATTTGCAGTATCGGAGGCCAATCAGAGCAAGATTCAGGAAGTGTGCGAGACGCTTGATCGCAAATTAAATGCGCTAGGGGAAAGAGTGACAGCGGTAGAAGCAGAAGTAGGAGCTCTCAGCAAGAAAGTGGAGACTAACCAAAAGGAAATTAGAGCATTAAGAGACAGCGACAAAACCATGAAAGAGAAACTCGAATCGCTAGAAAACCAGGCAAGAAGAAATAATTTGAGAATCCTAAACGTCCCAGAGAATCAGGAAGGGACGGACATCAAAAAATTCATAGTGCCACTCCTCGAAGAATACTTCCCTTGGACAAAAGCTGCGGAACTGGAAGAAGACATACAGAGGGTACACCGCGACCCCTTTGGTAAAAATAAAGAGAGGAAAATACCAAGGAAAATTTTAATCAATTTTAAAACATACACCCTGAAAGAAAGAATCTTAAGTGAGGCCTTAAGGAAAGGTACTTTCAATAAAGACGATTGGTCTTTCAGAATCCGCTCAGATATGTCTAAAGCTACCCAGGACAGGCAGTGGGAATTGGGACAGCACATGCAGAACTAAAATCTCTTGGAGCCACAGTGCAGATGAAGGTCCCTGCAGCTCTGAGGATCATGTGGAGGAACAAAATGTACAACATCAGGGACCCCAAGGAGGTCGAAACATTTCTGGAGCAAATTAAGGATCAATTGCGGACCGCAACATAAAATAAGAAAGGTGAAGCACTCAAACTAGGCGAAGTATGGAGCTCGAAGAGGGCGAAGAATACAGCCCAAAAACTAGAAGGGAGGCTTCCTTAGGGAGGGTAATGGAAACATTCACAAAAAAGCAAAAAAACAAACAAAAAGAGAACACGGGTGGGGAGCAAACTAGGGAAAAAAATTGAAAAAATGTCCTCTTCAATGAAAACAATAGGAGTCTATGGTGCCTGTAAACATGAACACATTCATGGGTTTCCCAGAGGTAACATAGCAAGAAGAAGATAAACCCCAAAGAATTTAGTATACTCTCTTGTACGTTAATGGTCTCAGACCCACCAGTAGAAGGAGGAGGATCCTTGAATACCTAAAGACAACAGATAGCGAGATCATCATATTGCAGGAGACGCACCTTCTAAAATCAGAGTGGGATCAAATAATTAAAAATCAGAGCTGGGTCGATGCCTATGTATGCACTAACCAAGATTGCAACATTAAGGGCATAGCAATCATTTTTAAAAAATCGCTCAAAGTCAAGATAGAATACATGGAAGTGGACAACAAAGGAAGATGGGCAATAACTAGAGTAAGAATATTTAATAATCTATCTACTATAGCAGGTTATTACGGTCCAAACACAGACAACCCAACCCCCCTTCAAAAACTCTACACACAGCTCCTATCAGCAACCTCCCCAATAGTCTTAGGGGGTGATTATAATATAATCATAGATCCTAAAGTGGACAGATCCCCTCCAGGAAGACAAGCAAACCTACCAAAAATGAGGGAGTGGCTAGGACACTACACAAAAGATTTAGACCTGATGGATATGAGGAAAGAGAAAGGCGACAAAAGTCAGGCCTTCACTTTTCACAATAAACAATTAGGACAAAAATCAAGAATTGACTACTTCTTAATAAATAGGAGTCTACTAGGAAACGTCAGGAGAATAGAGCACCTGCTGGCTCACCTATGCGACCACTCAGCAGTCCAACTTACAATGCAAACGACAAAAAACAATTCACAAACCAGATGGACTGTTGATCGCTCTATATTATTAGATCCACTATTAATAGAAGAATTTAGGACAGATACAGATTGCTTCTTCGAAAATAATAAACTTGGGACCTCGAAACAAATCACCTGGGATACTTATAAGGCAGTAATTAGAGGCAAGTTGCTAAGCATGGGGGCATACAGATCAAAAGTTATAAAGCAAGAAATAAGAGACTTGGAAAACGCTATAAAACAACTAGATATACAAATAGCAGCAGAGAATACAGCAACTACTAAAGAAGAACTAGAGAAGGAAAGGCAAAAACAAAAAGAAACACTTACAGACATCCTAGAGAGTAAAGTGAGGAGGAAATGGGAAGCCAGTAAACTATCTAATCATAAGTATGGAGAAGGATGAGGCAAAATGCTGGCATGGAAAATAAGGACTGACCAAACCAGGAACAAGGTATCCAGTATTCAACAATATAATCAAATAGAACCAAGCTCTGAAGACACAATAATAATGCAGGAATTCACAAAATTATTTTCCAATCTATACAATGAAGAAACAAATCCTTCTGAGGAACAGCTGGGAAAATATCTAGATGACCAGTTCCTTCCAGCATTATCGGAAGAAGAAAAAGAAGAACTGAATGCAGAAATCACAAATGAAGAAGTAGGAGACGTGATAAGAGGGCTACAAAGAGGGAAAGCAGCCGGCCCGGATGCCTTACCAAATGAGCTTTATATGAATCTAAGGGAGACCTTGGTTCCACCAATAACGGAGTTATTAAATACAATCTACAGAGGACACGATAAAATCCCTGACTCCTGGAACGATGCAACTATCAGTATCATCCTAAAACCAGGGAAAAATCCAACAATCTATGAGTCATACAGACCTATATCCCTGCTAAACTGTGATTATAAAATATTAATGCAGATTATGGCAAAAAGGCTAGGAAGAATAATGACAAATCTGATCAATCCAGACCAGAAGGGCTTTGTGACAATTCTGATGACAACTTACATGCTGGGATCCGGCACCGTGCTCTCAAGCACCGCATGCTGCTCACCTCCCTTTTCCCGCATTGCACGGGGTGAACGCAGTTTGTGTACTCCTTCCAATTTTAACTTTCCTTCCCGAGTCTTATGTGTGCCGATCAAAATTTGCGCAACCACATATGTAAGCCTTTAAGAGAAACGCGCAATACTTGTCAATCGCTTGTGTTTTCTACGCGTTTGCTACTTGTTTACATAAGTGATTGTTTATCTCCTTTTTCATAAAGAGCCAATCAATCAGATGAGTCCGCATGCGGATGCATGCGTTGCAGCGACAATAACAACCCCCGCCTCTCGGTACCTGTTGAATACGTAGGTTTAGACATGACCAGAAGAACGGCATACTAAGAATAGGCGTCTATTGGTCCTTACTGAACCAATCATAGAACCGCTTATAACAGCTCCTCCCGCAGTCGTCTAACATGAAGACAGGGCTTCCATTGGTTCAGACAACCAGTACTCACTGAACCAATCACAGCACGGCTCTTGACAGTTCCCTCCAAGGTCCGCCGAGCACGTACAAAATCTCGTGCATTACTCTGCGTCACCACCTCCCCCTCGGCTCAGTTTCTAACCCGAGGCAACGACGGAGAGGTGAGTGATCGCTGTTCGGAACCATACAAAGAGGCGGCTTTTTCAGATAGGCGTTTGTAGTAATAGTTCGACCTGATACTTGGGAAGGAATTACTTTGCACTTCATGATATAGCATCCATAGCTCCTGGTATTTTGTTACTCTGCTACTCTAACCACTATGCGAGGCAGCTTAGTTGACTTAAATCAGGAAGTTGGGATAGACATATCTTTACCTTAAGAATTCCCCCCTTCTCTTGCATAAAAAATCTAGGCCTTCCAATAGTGCCTTGTTCGTATCGCTGATGAAATGTTGAATTGTGACTGTTTAGTCTGAATCTGAAGTTAAATTCAGATCTATGCGCTTATTTTCAGTGCGTGGCCTCCTTTACCCTGAGCGGTTGCCAGGTGAGGTGAGGTTCTTCCTCCCTTCAACTAGGGTGAGTGAAAATTATTAAAATTAAATACAAAACTTACATAGAAACATGATAAACATGTGACAGTTGTTTATACTTTTAACCCTGTCTTGTTTTTGTTTCCTACATTGTATATACAGGAGAAGATACACCAATTTTCTTTTGAAAATTGGAGAGTGGGTGTAGATTACCTATCACATCACATTAAGTAAGTGTTGCAGTAGTACATCATAGGTCCTGACGAAAGCCGGTAAAGGCTGAAACATGTTGACCAAATAACACACATGGTGAATAGCAATTCCTTGCATGCTATTATCACACTGCTTTTAATTATACCACATTGATGGACAGACCCAATAAAGTTTTTCTTATGACATCAAAGTAGGTATTTTTAAATCACTTGGATCATTTTCCTTTTCTTCTTTTCTATTTTGAGCACTGCAACTTTTGCCCCTTCCGCTCACACACTGTCATCTTTGTTGGTTGAATGCTCAACCATTGGGTCCGAAATTAGGTAGCCTCAGATTCTCCCTGAGGAGGAGCCTACAGGACACCATTTTCCAACGCAAATAACCCAGATGACGAAATTCCACTTTTGAGTGGGCTGATGGGTACTTTTTCTAGTTTTCAGACTTTGTATCTTCTCTTTTTCACTGTTCCTGGTATAACAATGTTACTTCTCTGGACTAACTTCGTGGTTTCAGTATAAATGTGGTACACTATTAGGTTCCATTGAATCTACTTATTTCAGACTGCTGGTACCTTCCATGTGTTTAATTGTTAAGTTGGGGGACTAGGTACCATTTGGTCTATAAAAACATTTTCCCCTTGGACCCTCTACCACTCTTTTTGTCTGTTTGTTTGTTTGTTTCTTTGTGAAAGGCAGACAAATACAAGAAATAACACACAAACTCTTTGGGGCAATAGACATAGCCACCTGTGAAAAAAAACCATTAACTATAATCGCATTCGATGCTGCCAAAGCTTTAGACAGATTCAACTGGACATTCTTGAGCAGGGCCATCAGTAAATATAATCTGGGGGAGAGCTTTCTCTGTATGGTGGAGGAAATATACAAAAAACCGAGAGCTAAGATCTTAATCAACGGGAACCTCACCGAAAATATAGCAATCAGAAGAGGAATTCGATAAGGATGCCCTTTTTTGCCGCTACTTTTTAATTTATACATTGAGCCCATAGCAAGCAACCTCAGAAACCATAGCTCAATATCGCCCTTTAAACACCATGGATGGATCAAGAAGGTTGCTCTATACGCGGACGACTTGATGGTGTTTACAGACAACTTCCAAGACTTAATTGCAGCAATAGAAGACACTAACTAACTGCGGGAAAGTGTCAGGGTATCAGACCAACCAGGCAAAGACTGAGGTTATGACCTGGAACACGCAATTCAATAACCCATATATCAGAGACAAGATAAAATACTTAGCGATAAACCTGGTTAAAGACCTGGATAAAGTGCCCCAGATAAATCTTAACAGAATCGCTGGAGAAACCAGAAAACTACTTAAAGTATGGGGAGGTCTGCCACTAAGCTTCTTGGGAAGATCCAATATAATAAAAATGTCCATTTTACCTAAATTTACCTACCTGTTCAACACTATACCTTTGGAATTCATGAGAGAAGCTCTAAAGAAAATTCAGGGGGAATCACCAAGTTTCATCTGGTCATCCAAAGGAACAAGAATAGCTTGGTGTAAATTGAGGAGAAAAAAAAGAACAAGGAGGGATAGCTGGTCCTGACCTATTCGAATATTACAGAGCTTTTCATTTCAAAAACATGAGATCACTTCTGAAAAGCTGTCAATACTACCCTGAATGTTTACAAACAATGACAGGAAGAACATAACTTTCTATATAAATTTGGCCACGCGAAATTTTTGAAAAAGATAAAATTAAAGATTCTTAATACTGCAGTAAAATTACGGTACCAAATAAGAAGCATGCTGAACATACCATATTATAGTACTTTGGCTCCCATATGGGAATCCCCAGGCACCCCAGACTGCCTCAAGGATTGCATGGCCACCCCGTTGAAAGCAGCTGGTATTAGAGAATGGGGCCAACTGATGACAGAGAATACCATTAACACCTGGGATCAACTGACCACAATCACTAATGCTTCGCTATCCAAATTCAAATACTACCAACTCACTAGCTGGGCAAAATCACTTACAGAAAAAAAGGGAAACGAAGAACTAGAGAAAGAGATGATGAAGGATTCGCCCATAAAAAAAGAGATATCTCGATGGTACTGGGCCCTAATAACAGCGGGGGAAGAAGACTTCCTGATTCCAGAAACGATCTGGAGGAAAGACCTGCCAGCGTTGGACCTAAAAAACATATGGCGAATATCCTTGGAGAAATGCTGGTCCACTGTAAAACCGGCCGCCTTAAAAAGAAACCACTTATTTACTATACACAGGGCCTATTGGACCCCAAAAAGACTATCCAAGTTCAAGGGAGCCAGAATAAAGATCTGCCCTAAATGTGGAATGGAGAAGGCAAATGACATACATATGTTCCGGCAATGCCCCCAACTCGATACTTTTTGGCAGGAAGTTGGTAAAACTAGAAGCACGGTATTAAGAAAACAACTGGATGTACGTATAAATCTTGTCATCTTTGGGATTGATAGTACAAATGATATGGATAAGCTAACAAAAAAAACTGGAGAATCTGTTGTTTGTATTGATTTTATTGGCAAGGAGAGAGATATGCATAAATTGGGTGAGCCCGACAGCTCCAACACATGAGGAGTGGTTGAACTCGATCCTGAGAATGAACAAACTCGATAGGAAAGGAAAACCTAGTAAAAAATATAATTTTGGGGAAATATGGGAAGATCACCACCAAACTAATACTTAATTCTCACTTAACTTCAAACTATATAAAGTCCAATGATTATGCGATGACAATAATTCAGACGGGAAACATACCCGCCGAGTAGCCAGGATGGCTAGCTCCCCCCTTACGAATAAACAAAATTATTGATTATGGTAAAGGAACAAGGGGACTCCAACTGAAACAATCGTCAATGGGAGACTCCCCAGTCAGGATCGCCTCCAAGGGACAGTGCAGGTACAGATGTTACAGAGACGGGCACCCGACCACTCCTTACACATAAATTTGCAGAATGAGGACAAAAAAAAATATATATATATGAGCAGCGATCAGTTCAGTTCTTCGGACATGGGTCACAGCAGTAATGTGAAACAAGCATTGTCATAGCCAATAAGTCTCGCCGTTGGGACCTTATAAGTGTTTAGCCATGCAACAGTTGATGTTGCGGCACCAAGGATATTGTGCTGGATAACTAAACACTTCTAAGGTCCCAAAGGTGAGACCTATTGGCTTTGCCAATAGGTCCCAAAGGTGAGACCTATTGGCTTTGCCAATGCTTGTTACTCTTAGTTCACTGATGAAAGAGTAATGTCTCAGTCTTTAAAATTGTGCACTCTTGTCTCAAAGCATCAAGAAACCTTTGGTGACATTGCGCTATATAAAAGCCTGTAACATAACCTAACCTTCTGGAATTCTAGGCTTTGAATGTAAACCTTTTTGGTATAATAAGTCACCTGGAAATACTAGGAAGAAACCGGGCCACTGTATTTTCACACATTTTCGCATGCAACATTTTTCTGACAAGATAGCACTCACTTGTTTATGTTACATTTATTTCCACCTGGAATTAAAGTTGGCTGGATGAACAGAGTACATATGTCATTGTAGTTGCACCATATGAATGAATGTACCCAGAGTAATATCACTTCTAGATCCCGCCTGGAGCGTATCATGAATGCCATCGTAAACAAGTTAGACTACTGTCATATTCGAAAGTATGTGAACGATTTGAACATGAACAGCAGTTGTTGCAAAGTCTATTTTTATGCTAATCATTAACAAGGATCGACGAGGGTGCATTACTAGTTTGCTCATGGACCTATATTTTTGGGTCAACGTAACATTTCAAAAGCCTGAATCTCATGAAAATATCGATATTAGGAATCTTAACGGCAAATGGCTCCTATAGCAACCTGGGTGAGTCACAGCCCTCACGTTTCCTGTACATAAGCATGGTAGTTTATCCAGCCCAAGTGTTTCTGTTGCATTGCGATACTTGCAGTCCTGAATTTAGAATACAATAACTAAGACAACAGTCAGAATGCAAAAATAAACTGTGGACTAGATGAGCAGCTTAAGCATAGACTCAAAGCATGAGATTTCAGTCCGTAAGCCTGTCGAAGATTGGAAAATTATTTTGCCATCATTTTGCAGGGGTTCACGTTATGTGGGTGTGCTTCTTGCGTGTACACATGGTCTTGGCCATCTTGGAGTTAAGGAATATCAAGTATTTTGTGATAGGATTAAAGCAAGGACACAAAATAAAATACCAGAATAAATACATTTACCCCAGCATGACTTGGATACGGACTGGAACTTTGACATAAACGCTATCAACTTCATGATTCAGTTTGTTCACTGTAGTCGTTAGCAATGTGCAACCTTACAATGTTAGGCCATATTACTGCCATTTGTTGCAGTGTTTGTGATTTACACCAGAACAAGTTTCGGAGATGAATGCAATGCCCATATAAAATGTGTACCGTTCTCCTTATTACTGATACGCAACATCACAATGTTCCCAGCAGAAAAAACCTGCACACAGCACAAAAAACAGATTTCTCAACAGAATATCAGCTGGTGCATTGAACCATAAGCGAACAAAGAGTTTATTACAGAAAGTTGTATTTGGTTCCATCCTGGCATTTAATACAAGAAAGCAGCAATCGAACCCCATAATGTCAAAGATTTTAAACCCCAAGGATTATTTTGAAAGTGACTCACAGTATTTAGATTCAAATATTTCCATGCAAAAAATGTCATGCCGCGAAAGTGAAAGTAATGGCCAGCGAGGAAGAGATAAGAAAGGCAGATGGCAGCTGCGCGCGTGCACGCAAGCTTTATGCCAGGAAAAGCTTGTGGGTAGCACTTTGTTAACCTCCTTACTAAAAGTCAAGCAAGCGGCGCGTGCGCTGCTCTAGGCTCAACCTAAAAAGAGTTTGTCAATGGTGAATGTCTCTACTTGGGTAATACAAACCAACCATAGCTGCAGTGGCCCTGGCATCAAGGTCATAATATCAATAATAAATCTCCCCAACACCTCATGATTTATCACTCCAATATCAGCTTTAAATATATTTAAATTCAACCATTGTTCTTCACACTTCAGCCTATAAATTGTGAGGATACACAAATTTTCGCCTGGAGCATTCGCTTTTCCACTTTGATATACATACATTAATTGAACCAAACAAAAGCTTCTAATTTGGTAGACTGGGATGCACAGAGGAGAGCTACATAAATTGAGCTGAAGAGCTACCAGTAGCTCACAAGCTACTCACTGGAGAAGCCTGCTCTAGAGAAAGTGGACCTGGATGTTGGCAAGTACTTTGTGATATTACACCCCACCAGCATAGACTTCATCAAGCCTATACCTCCTCCCAGCCTGCCACCCACCACAACCTCAGCCCTCAAGGTTCTCTCAGGTTTGTACTACATCTTATCGATGTCTGTTAGTTCCATTGAGGTAATGCAGCATCTCCTTTCTTGGGTGTGGCAGCAATGCTCGAAGTGGTGTATGTAACATGGCCCATGCAGAGTGAGCAACAGTGATATCACCCCTACTTCAGGGCTGGTAATTGAGCAGCATCTATGGCGCACACGCGGTGCAGTAAGTAAAAGCTGTGTCATCACCAGCTGAGGAGGCTGAATTATTTGGGCCCAAACACAAAACTCACCACCCAAGCAATCTGGGTGTCTATTTAAGTTTGCAACAACGCTCGTTTCTCTTTCAGGAGGACCGTGAACTGCCCGTCAGTCACTTCGGCCTTGCAACGGAAATTAACTGGACACAAGTTCTTCAGTTCCCTCCATCCACGGGGGGGATACAACATATCACACGCACTATAAGCTCCCTGAGCAGCACCTTCATCTAGAGGTGCAAAGCCTTCCCTGGACATCGCTGGCACGTCCCACCTCTGCTCTTCACAGCCACACTCCTTCAGAGTAGTGCTTGTGTGTGTTATGGCACCTCAGGTACCCTTCTGGAGCAGTAAGTCCGCTTTCTCCTCAGAAGTATTGTCCAGGAAATTGCTCCTAACCTTTGCTGATGTTCTTGGGTTTCTTGTCTGGAACCTGGCAAGAGGAGTTGGCAGTAAACACCCAAACCCTGCAGCAGAGAGAGTTTGTCAGTCGCAACTGGTGTGTGGACCGAATACGCCTTCAAAAGAATAGTTGGTAGTCTGGCTGAAAGTGTATACCTCATATTGAGGTTGCATGACATAGTTTTGTATGCCAGCAGTCTGCTCTGATATTGGTCCTGGATAGTTGTGCACCTTTTGCTTGTTCCATTCAGACTGTCCAGCCATTTTGTTACAAGATGCTAGCAAGAAGGTGGGGTGGAGCTGGGAGTTCCTTTTCATAAGACTCCCAAGGCAAAGGGTACAAAAGGAAATGAGGTTCTCCATGTATCTGCCTGTTAACCTTTTGGGGGGTTTCTCTTCAAGTGAACAATGGTCCAGGAAAGGGCAAAGGAAACAACCTAAGCTTCAGAGGCACCCTCTTTGTCTCCTCTCTGCCACACCCAAAGGTCTGATCCAGTAATTGTTGGACCAAATCCCTGCAACCCCCTCGACCCCCAGCCTGCCTTGCCACTATAATCTTTATCACTACCACCACTTGTCAGTACTCTATAGTCCTCGGAACTGACAGCAGTCAGTATCTGTAAGAAGGGTGCATAGAGTAGACTGTGCCCCTCCAGACCACAAAACCCCACTGCATTTCAACCTGTCAAAAATGCCTCCAGCGGGCACGCATGATCATGTATGCAGAGGGGGTGGGGTCAAAATCTTCAGCTTGTTATGAGGTACTCGACACAGGGGCACATGCTCTCCTGAGCCATATAGTGTACTAAGCTCCGTCCCAGCAGACACTTTACCTTGAGCATATATAAAACTTTGATTACTTTTGAATAGGCTAAATTGCGTTGAATACAGTGAAGCAAAATCTCAAATTAAACAGAATCACCCTCTTAAGCAATCAACAGAGAATTAATGTTTTGTATTCTAAACAAAGTTACTGATTTTACACTATGATGATTGACCAAACACTAGATACAAGTATCCATGTCACAACAAATTGACTTATTTATGGATGGGATGTATTTGGTGAAAAGTGTTGTTGAAATGAAAATCCAAAACATACAAATAATAATATAATATTTATTTCAAAGAAGCTGAGGAATAGCACAGCACGTCTGGCAGTAAGAAGAATCCTGTAAACTGTCAGACGTGGAATCTCGAACCTGGTATGTAAGATGCAAGCAGGCATCATTACATTCCATGTTCCAGTATGCAGTATACAGACATTAGCATGCAACAGAGAAACCAATAGAAGGAGGAATGTAACACATCTTATCCCTAAACAAATAAAACAATTAATTCAAATATACATTTTGATTTGCAAAAATCTGAAGATTACAATTCAAATTACTTTTAGGACTACTGATAAGAGGTTGAAGCTAACAACATACAGTAACCATTCAGGCTAGATAAACCAATCAAAATGTTTATAATTAAGGCTCCCAGGTTTTCGTTGTTATTGATTTTTACAGATAAATACAGACAGAAAGCAATGTGCTACCTTTCTATATTTATTTGTAAAAGAAGAAAAATACAGAACATTGAGCATCTTTTGAGCGACCACCCAGCTGAGCAGATTGACAGTATGGCGAGTAAAAACACTGGTTGAGATTTCCTCAAATCAATGCAGATCTCAACACATTTGTTGTAAAATGCTATAACTTTAATATAAGGGTATTGTCTTCTTATGTTTGGCTAGTTAATGTATTTAAACCCGACAATCATCAAAGTATGAGTTTATGTTAATTGGGTAAATAAATGTGGAAATTAACAAGTTCCGACTTAATTTATTCACAAAACACACAAAAATATTTTTGAATAGTAATACGATGGCCACAAATAAATATGGTTAAATACAGATGGAAATGTTGAAAACATAAACAGCATAAAACCGGGAGCCCTATTTATAAATTGTTGTTTTCTTTTGCATTCTCGGCCTTCTGACAATCTATCAGGCTGAAAACAGTCACAATGACTGAGAAAGCAAGGTTGGAGAGGGGCTGCTTGCCCAGGGTAATCAAACAAGGCAGTGAAGATAAAGAGAGTCTAAGTTCAGGCAGACAGTATCAACAAGCAGTTTAAGACTGAGTGAGCTGGGTTAGGAAATGTGAGCAACATAATTTATCTTGAGCAGTGTTGTGAGAGCAGGAGACAAAGGGTGAGATGGGGCCAGTAACAGAAAGACAGGAGATGGAGAGTAACAGGGGTCGGGGACATAAAGGTACAGAATAAACAAAATATGATCACAGAAAGTCTCAATATTAGATATTAGATACAAATCTAAAAGGTGTCCTAGGTTTACTCCTACCTTATACAAGTTGAAACTAATGGTCAGAAAAATAGAATGCAGTTGGTGTTCCCAATAACTCTCAGAGTTCAAAGCATTTTCTAAAGCAAAGCACTTACAAACAAGTGTTGTTCAGGACCTGTCAATCCTATTACTCTATCCCCATTACATCCTGAGATTAAAAACAGAAAGAAATCATCAAAGTACTCAAGAACTCAAACACTATTGCCTCCGACTCATCTTGCCTTCACAAACTGTGTGCAATGAACTAGCAAATTATTTAACTGACAAAATCACACAAATCGGAAACTCCACATAAGACAATTCTACTGACAATACAAATACAGAATAATCACTATTACCTTCTACACTATCCAACTTCGATTGAAATTTCCGAGAAATATTACATCAAACTATCTTGAAATGAAAAAACGAATCCACCCTAGATTTACTACCTTTTAATATAAAAAAAACACTATAGCCCTGTTATTAATAACATATCATATGCGTAACGATTAAGCTCACACTTCATCGAGAATTGCACCAGCAGAATTAATTTAAAAAAAGGGAACTGTGATGCCATTGCTTTAAAAAACTATTTTGAACATCAACATCCCTTCTAACTATAGACCGATCACTTTACAGCCAGCTTTATCAAAATTCCTAGAATGTGTTGTAGCTACAGAACTTTCAACTTTCCCAGAAGATAATCTTATCTGGGATGATGAATAAGTCAGTTTCCTATCAACCAGCTGTGAATGCAGCCTTAGATCTAGGGATGGAAACCGACCTAAATAAAACCAGAGCCTTATTCTTAATATGGGTATCGCCTGCGTTCAATACAGCTGGTCACACGATTCTACTCTCTTGACTTACTGCTTAGGGGTTTACAGGAACATTTTAGAAATAGTTTTCCTTTTAAAAGGACAGAACACATCAAGTCGCAAGGGGCCTTATACAACACCCCTGCACGTGATAAACACAAGAGTACCACATGACTCAATATAGTCCGCTTACTGAATTAAAATCTATGTACAAACACTCACAAGCCTAATTAGGGAATGTGGATTCCAATTTCATACATGCGTGCAACACAAAAAATGTTTTGCCTTCAGAGGGAATTTTCTAAACCTTAAGAAAATGAAAAAGTGTCTATGCATAATACAAATTTGGATGGACTGGTACTGGTTAAAAATCATCAGACAAAACTGAATTTCTGGTGGTCATTAACTGCTCCACTCAATGGTCCTTGAATATGCGGCAATTTAATTTTCCACCTGCCCAAAAACACCGTCAAAAGCAAAGGCATCAAGGTTTACCATAAGCTTAAGATGGATGGTAAATTATCCTCCGCTATCCCAACCTGTACTTTCCATACACAAAACTAAACAATATTTCCTATCCCCGTGAGCCTCAACGGACAGCAGTTCCAATTTGTAGGTAGGATCTTGTGTGCCCCCATGCAGCCAATTATTGATTGAAACTATCTCCACCTGGCATTTTGACAGTATTTGTAATTTTGTGCATTGTATTTAGTTTTGCCACACTGGAAGTTGATATATTGTGTGTTAGTTGTTGCTTTTCTGATTTTGTAGCCCAAAGATGCTCCTTGAATAAGCATTGGACAACGGTCTCACTATCCTTTAAGTCAAGTGCTAGAAAGATGACTGTTTCTAGTTTGAGGGTAGGAAGTACAGATTCCAGAGGCACATTGAGTACAGGATCTACCTCTGGGCATATCCATCACCCTTAGGGTGACTCACTGACAGGGATCCAGTTGAGATCGGGACATGGTGAACTAAGGAGGAGTACAGCTCTCTGCACGGACAAGATCATTTAGGATAAGTGGTTTAGGATACACAAGAGTACTTGAAACCAGAGGAAGAAACAGAATAGAAGCAGAGGACGGGAGCAGTTTGGAAGTACAGTGATCAGGAAATCAAACAAAATTGGAAAGCCTGCAAAAAAAAAAAAAAAAAAACTAGGAAGACAACGCACTAAAACTAGGAAGGCAACACAAACACAAATTACTAACAGGAAAGACCAGGTAGGAAAACAAAAGACAAACTATCCTATATGCCAACATTTTATGGTTTCATTTTCTTTATTGGTATTGTTAGTATAAAAAAGAGCAAAATACATCAGCAATTCGAGGCCCGTTGTCTTCCTGGGCACACTGCACTGGATTGTACATTAACCCAACAACCCGCCCCTCATTCCAAACCCCGGACCTGATGAACAGAAAAGCAAGATCAAAACTGTCACAGGGGAGAGGAGTTGGCCTAACGGCTAGGGCGCTCGACCTCGGATCTGGGTTCGAGTCTCGGTAACGACGCCAAAACCTCCTGTGATTCTGGGCAAATCACTTAATCTCCCCGTGCCTAAAAATGAACGTGTCCTCATGTAACGTAACGTAACTGGAAAAATATGTAAAGCGCTCTGATACTTGATTCGGTTCGGGTCTAGTTCGCGCTATATAAAACTCTGCAAAAAAAACCAAAAAAAACTGTCACAAGGAAAAACTACCCTACGATGGGGCGCTCCTAAATGGTGGTAGGGAGAGCTTAAGGCAAACGGAGAAACCGTAAGTATTTTGGGCAGGTAAGTTCATGAAATTCTGAGGTCAGCAGCTTCAAGAATGGACCCCACAGCTTGGGAAACGATGCACCCTGATTAGACAGCGTGAGGGTTATGCGTTCCATCCCTGTTAAATGCCACATACTGTGGAGCCAACCCAAGTAGTTGGGAACCTACCCCAGTGGGTCTGAATATTCTGTAAGGCCGCCCTCAGTGCCATTATTATCTGTCTACCCCGACGGAATTTTATGGGGAAAGTGAGAGCATTAGGAAGACCAAAGACAATGTAATCAGGGAATCGGGGGACAAACTGAATATTGATGTCTTTAAGTACCTGCGATGAATAGGTCGTGAGTCTCGGGCAGTCCCAGAGGATGTGTAGTAGGGTGCCAGGAGACCGGTATTGGTGCCAGCACTCGGGAGATCTGGATGGGTTACATTTGTGCAATCGACGGGGTGTGTAATACCAATAAGTGACAATTTTTGTGGCTGTTTCGATTCTGGCTATGTTGTAGGCAGTCTGTTGTGCCCGGTAATAAATATCTCCCCACTCTTCCTGCATGAGCCCCCTACCTATTTCTGACTCCCAGCGCTTCTGGCTCACAGATTTGGGGGCCTCCGCAATGAGGCCTATCATACGGTATAGCTCTGAAATAAGACGCTTGGCAGATATCTTAGAAAGCAACCAACGTTAAAAGGGTGAGTTGCCGTTCAGCTCCAATGCGGACAGAGGGCTGCACCACCCAGTGGTGAATCTGGGTGTAATGCCTGCGCTCTGACTCTGGGAGTGCATACGTTATGTCTAGAAACTCGAAAGGGACCGGCCCTTCAGATCAAACAAGTGGGCAGCGGATCTACAGCCTGTTTGATTCCAGAAATGAAATGTGGGATAGTGTAGTCCTGGGGTAAAATCCGGGTTCCGGACTATAGGTGTTAGCGGGCAAGGGAAGGAGGTGAGACCCCCCCCCTGTACCGCCAATATGCCAACAAGAAGAGCAAAGTGTCCGTTTTAAAAAAAAAGAATCAGGAGAATGTATTCCCCCATTGACGTCTATTGCAACAGAGGCAATTCCAGGCGGGAGAAATCGGGAGGAATTAAGCAATTGTTGGCTCAAGAAATCGAGTCTCCTGCCTGAAACGGATCTATTGGCATGTTTGAACTATGCCCCCTGGAAAGTGATCTCTCTATTAGGTAAGGTTCAATAAAGGAAGGATCACTACAACTCACTGATCTTTGATAGACACCCTGTGCAGGTCTTACACACAAAAAAGCGCTGGATGAGTCTCTGCGCCAGAGGCACCAAGCCTCAGAATCTCAACATCACCAGTGCTAACAATGATCAAGGTTTCAACACTGACACATGAAAGGATTAAAGGGAATAGAACAGGAAATGCTGAAAACAGAACTAGAATGAGGGGAAAGCAGGAGTGGATTCCGAGAACAGGAACAGGACTGGACTAGAAATAAACAGACCGAACTATAAAAGCTGGAAACACGAATGGGAAATCTGCAAACTAACAAAGGACAGGTCAGGAAGTGTGCAGGCAGAACTAGAACAATGGCACCAAAAAGGCAGAGACAGAAGTAACAAGGAACAGAAACAGACAAGACTAATTGCAAAAACAGAAAAGTGGGGACATGGGAAATGGTGGAATCAAGGAGCAAGCCTAGAAGTAGAGCTGCAGGAATACGCCAGACCAAAAGGAGCCTCAGCAGTAGGGAATGTTACAAATCTCTGTACACTGAACTCACAGGACTGGAACAGCTTTAAGCTCACGGAGGAGCACAGGTGCAGGGTGACAGACAGCAAGCAGCATGGAATAAAGCATAGATTAGAAATCAGAGAGCCACCAATGAAGGGGAGACTGTTCTGGGACTTAGAAATGGAAAGACTAGGAAAATCAGAAGGTAAAATAAACGTAACACAAACACATTGAACAGAGTGTGGTTCAGGGACATGAGAAAGTAAAGTCTAGGATGCATTTATAAAAAGGTAAGTCAACCCATAGTATCCAGGAACAAAGATTCAGAACAAAACTCCACCACCTGGACGCGATCTAGGCAGGTTTTGGCTAGAGAAGGACTGGAAGAACCTGGGTGCAACAGGAAAGTGGTGTGGAAGCCTGGACTCGGATGTGATGTGGAGGTGGGAGTGCAAAGTGTTAGAAAATGTTCGGTCTTATGCTGGTGTGAAAGCTGGAGCCCATAGGGCCTTCGTGAGTGCCACCTAGTGGCCTGATGGCAGAATCTAGACACACACAAAAAGTAGAGTGATGGGTGGAATGCTTGGTTTAATCTCGCCCACTGGTGTCAAGGGCTGAATGAACAGAGGCTGTATAAAAAGGGGCTCTACAGTAAGCCAGCCCATGCTATATTTAACAATAAGGCTGAAATACACTACATCTCCTTGCTGGTCGGCAATTCCCTGAAGTGTTTACCTACTACATTGTTAAACACTGTAAAATAATGTGCAATTCAGAGAAGAAAAAGGCAGATTCCCACCATTCTCTCACTCCTTACAAGAGGAACAGGACGGAACAAGGAGGACTACTGTTGACTTTCGAAAAGGCTCAGTGTTCCTACCATTAAGTCAGTGGCTTAATGCAAAATGACGGGGTCCCCCTGCAGAATGTGATTAGCCCCCCTCCGAGTCCCCTATATCTTAAATATATTCATTGACCCTGCCTTAAGTACTGAACACTGGTGATAAGTGCCACAAATTACTGATGCCTTTAATTTATGATATGAAAATTCGATATGTCGCCACAGCATGGCATGATCAATGGAATTACATCTTACTTTTCGTCTGCTCATGAATCTTACCCTGATAATGATGGATGTTGTTAACAAGTCTCTAATGTATGAAAAAGATTTTTAAGGAAGGAAACCCAAAACCATGGGCACAGTGAATAATACTGCTGGAGTTCTGGCTGGTTAAGCTCCATGTTTGCAGTGCTTAATTTGAGGCAGTGGTCGCTGATGGGGGACTACTGCCACTAATTGTTGTGGATCACTTACTTTCACTTATCAGATATGGACTTAGAAAGAGAAAAAAAAAGCAGATGGGAAAGGAGGCAGACAAAATGGTAAAACGGTCACAAAGAGAGAAAGCTGGGACAGCAAGAGATAGATAAAGCGGTAGTGCTGTTAGAGAGACCAGAGGTGAATTCAAAACTACGTAGCCTTGGTATTCAATTGGGTTGAGAGGCCAATTTGAGACACAAAGTGGCTCTGATCATGAATGGATCCTGTTGTGTCGTTTCTACGCGTGTTTCGGCGACTAGAGCGTCTTCTTCAGGAAAGCCACAGATAACAAATCAACTATATAGCTCCAGAGGTTCCAAAAGAGGGTTTATCTGGGGGAATCAAGGGATGCAAAGCTAGATCGACAAAATCAGGTTGTTAGAATTGTTGAGTTTCTTGAATAATGAGGAAACCCATCTGGGACTAGGGGCTTCACTTTATTTTATGGCGAGTGGGAGAGACTAATCTAGAAGTCTATCAGTCTTGGAAGATACGTGCCAAAAGTAATACCTTAAGCCTTGAGGATAGGTTGCTTATAGTTATATATTGGCTGGCTCTCAATGCAAGTGCAGCGGAGATGGCACAAAGAAATGTCTTATAACGATGACACCATGTCGTGCAGGGGTTGGCTACCGTGATACAAATCTGTCCATCGCGTCTGTCCGGCAGAGATGGCAAGACCTGGGATTGTCTGGCAATGCTGTCGGTGTTATGCCTACATATTTTGCCATTTTAAAATGTGCTAACTCAAATTTCAAAAAGTATATTTCTTTAATTTGGAAGCGGTTCACTTCAGTACACTAGAATGAATTTCTGCATTGGCTGACATTTAGCAAAAGTCACAGTTTCTAAATGTAAACTTTAAAACTTTCATGCCTCTGATGAGAGTGCTATTAGCAGAGCCAGTGGGATTATGTGAATCTGGTGCTGCAGCATTTTTCTGATAATATTGGATTTGGCACATAAACTGCAGTCTGCTGCTTAATCTGCGGATTTTAACAAAAAGGAAATTGTTTCCAGCTCAAACGGATCAAAAGTTACTAAAAGCATGGTGATACGTGTTTCTGCGCTCTGGAAGACCCTTCGCAAAGGTTGACTGGTCATATTTCAGTTCCTTATTGCTGCATTTAGGTGTTAAAACTGGTACTAACACAGTGTAATCTTTTCAGAGCAGTGTTACCATGTGTAAAAATAATAAAATAATGAAGCAATACTATCATAAAATGTGCCACATTACGCTGCATAATTGACCTTTTCTTGCTGCATAATTTAGTCAACCCTGCTGCATAATTTGGTCCTCCTCTGGCGAGTAATTCCAGTGGTCCTGGCGATTAGTGAACCCAAGAGGCAGTTATCACGCAAAGACTGCTTAGATTTTTGTAACATAAGGAGCAACATTAAAATCTATTAAAACATATAAAAATAAAGGTTTTGCAGATGGCACATCCTGAATGGAGTTTTTTATGGCACTCTTAAAGGAGACGAAAAAAGACCAGGAGGGACGATGAAATAAGATACTTGGCTATGGTAAAACAAATTTGTCTAGCAGGTAAATGTGTTAGAAACCAGGTTCCCTGGTTTAACGGTGCACAATACAGCCACTAGATTAATGGGAAAGGGCTTAGTGACTGACATAAGGCTGTGGGTGGCAGAAGCCACAAAGTCTTGGCTCTAAATTCCGAGGGGACTTTTTATAGAGCCGTAGCTCAGCATCTGGCTCTGGCTTTCAATGGCTCGCCCACCTTTAGGAAAGTACGTTTTGGTATGTCATTTTGTTGCAGGATCAGCTTCTATTATCATAGTTCAAATTACACCTGAATCCCTACTTGCCAACTGTGAGAAGTTGGCCTGATGTGCAGTGCTCACTATTCTAGTGATCACTATATATCAGTCCAAACAACCCTTATTGATGATTGGTTGTAAGTCAACCTTATAGACCAGCTATCCTAGTAGCATGGATACGAGCAGTCTAAGGCTAAGACTCTAGAGGGCGTGTTAAGCCAGCTGTTTTACCATCACATTACCCCTTGAACACCCAGTGAAAGGACACCACACAAGTGTTATGAAAATAAACAGTGTATTTATTAGAATCACAACAACCCTGTACTCTTTATGAGGACAGGGTGCTAGGCACACAACAAAACTCTTACGAAAATACTTAAGTTAGCACGTTATACACAAATGCCCGAGGGGCACGAACAACCATATACTTTAAAAGTGGGATGCGAATTACTAGCAGGTAAGTAACAATTCTAATAGGCTTTGGAATCGCTAGGACTGGACTAGGGAATCGTTAGATTACTACTAGGAGGCCCAGGGGACTCGGGTGCAGAGTGTGCACTCTCACGCGGGATGCGGGACAAAGTCTATGGAAGCTAGAATTCACAAAGTTAGTGTTCACGGGCGAACCCGACCTGGTAGGAAGAAAACGACAGTGGATCCTGACCCTAGGATAGTGAGGCTATGCTGGGACACCGAAGTGCCGAAGTTACCTAGCCCAGGGGCTGCAGCTGCATAGGTCTGAAAAGACGTCGGGGATCTCGTTGCCGGACCAGGAGCCTGGAAGAAGGAAGTTGCTGGCAGGCGACCAGTGAAGGAAAGTTCGATGGATCCAAGCCTGGATCAAGGAAGAAGAAAACCTGAAAGCAGAGGGGACCAAGTTCTTGAATCACTAGCCAGTGATTAAGTGGGCACCAGGATGGCACCGGGCGAAGTCACCGCAGTCAGGTGAGTGGGCGCTGCTGGGCTCTGCAGTCTCTCGGACCAGGAGGCGTTGTCGGCGACCAGGATGGAGGTGCGAGCTGTCCCACGAAGGATGAAGTCGTTGGCGTCGAAGTTACCCAGGATTTGGCAACAAGCCTTGGCTAATTCAAGCCCACGCGGTGGACTCAAAATGGCGTCTTGAGTGGACCAGGAGGGTCCAGGGTGCTCCTCTTCTGGGAGGGAGCAAGGGCCAGTCTGGAGCAACCAGACCAGCAGCAGAAATGTCGTCGGGCGTCGTCAGGAAGGCCACGAGCCAACGGGCTAGTAGCCAAACAACGCGGTGAGCAGCGGAAAGCAGAAGGGCCCCACGCAGATCGTGGAGATGCTGGGGGGCTGCACTTCGGAGCTGGAGCTGCTCAGAGTCGGGGCTTCTCGGACCCCAAAGCACTCACCAGTAGATTACTCGGCGGGCTTGCTGGAAAGAAGTCGTGCAGTCTTGCAGATGGCCGGTCCCTTGAGGTCTCGTCGCACCCACGGTTCTCAGCTGGGCTGTAGAGGTGGGTAGAGGTCAGAGGTGCCAGGGAAGCCGGTTCTCGTCGAGCTGGGCAGTCGGATTCCGGAGGAAGGACTTACAGCAGACCGCAGTATTCTTAGATGGTGCCTGCGGATGCAGGGTGACTACTCCTTAGTCACAAGGGAGAAATCTTAGGAAGAAGTCTTGAGTTCCTTTCGCAGAAAGTAGTTTCAGGATTCAAAGATGATCTGATTTGGAAGGGGGCCAGTCTCTACCTTTATCCTGTAAAAAGGGGCTGGCACGCGACTAAGTCCTGCCCTATGGGTGGGACTAGGAGGGGGGTGGTTACACCCACTTCCTTGGCGGGCTTTTCCCCAGCACAGGGTCTGGAGTGACCCTGGAACTGGTTCCAGCCAGCCTATGCACAGTGAGCACCGGGGTGCCACGTGCAGTCACCTTCCTCTAAAGCCCTGCCTACCTACAATACACAAAACCCTGTCTGGGACGGTGCTGGCACCGCCCCTGGCAGGAAACCCTTTGTCCTTATCTCCTGCTCTGGGAGGACTCCCAGCAGCAGGAGGGCAGACTTGTGTCTCGGTGGCAGCATCCATTTTGTGGATGCTAAGGCTCTGTCTGACTTTTAACCGGGTTATAGGTTACAGGCATGTCGTGTCCCTCTAGAAGGGTGGAATGCTAACCCCGTCGCCAGAATTGGCGAGGGGTTAGTATTCCAATTCGTATGACACCTTACTCGACATGTTTTGATAAAGCGATACCAGAGTTGGCACATAACCGCGAGGATTATAATGCACTTAAGAGTATATGGTATGCGATATCATGGAAACGGCTAAGGGATGGATCCCGAAAGCCGCAGACAGGCTCAGCTCATGCTAGAGCACCATCTCACACGATTCCCAGCACTCTGCCTTCAGGATTGTTAAGGCCTGCTATAGGAGTGACTGATAGGAGATCTGTGTGTCCATTTTTAGGGTTAGATATAGGTATACTATATCTAAAGCAAAGGGTGAGTACACCACCTTGCCCCAGCTGTCGTGCGGCCAGTTGTGTCAGTTTTAGTTAGTCAATCCAGGGGTGGCATAATACATGCTTCAGCCCCTGGGAGACTTCTGGGTGCACCTCAGCCCTGGGTACAGGGACTTGGAGAGGGCCCAGTGCCAATTCAGTACCTAAGTACAATTTGGATAGAGAGAACAGCTAGGCTGTGGGTCTGATTAGCAGGCCCACAGCCAGGGAAAGTCGTAAACCAGTGCAGCAAAAAGCAAAAATCTGGGTGATCATAGGATTGCAGACCCTACTCTCCTACATGACCCCCCCCCAAACTTTGGGACAATAAACTAACCTTGACCAGGTGAGTCTTCTTGCTCTAAGTGGAAATACCTGGAGAGCCCATCAGCATTGCTGTGATCAGTCCCAGGTCTATGCTCCACTGTAAAATCCATCCCCTGTAGGGAAATGGACCACCTAAGCAGTTTGGGGTTTTCACCCTTCATCTGATTTAGCCACAAGAGGGGCTTATGGTCTGTCTGAATGGTGAAGTGAGTGCCAAACAAGTAGGCCCTCAGCTTCTTCAGGGCCCAGACCACAGCAAAGGCCTCCCTCTCAATAGCTGACCAATTTTTCTCTCTGGGTGTCAGCCTCCTACTAATGAAAGCAATAGGCTGATCATTACCATCAAAATTCAGTTGAGACAGAACAGCTCCCACACCCAACTCAGAAGCATCTGTTTGGACAATGAATGGCTTGGAGTAATCTGGACTCTTGAGGATAGGTGCTGTGCACATGGCCTGCTTTAGGTCATTGAATGCTTTCTGACAGCTTGCTGTCCACTGAACTTTCTTTGGCATCTTCTTGCTTGTCAGGTCATTAAGGGGGGTCACTATGGACCCATAATTTCTGACAAACTTCCTATAGTACCCAGTCAGGCCCAAGAAAGCTCGAACCTGAGTCTGGGTGATTGGAGGAGTCCAGTCCTTGATGGCCTGTATCTTACTCTCCAGTGGCTGAACCTGGCCTCCACCTACAAGGTGGCCCAGGTATACAACCTGTGACTGCCCTATCTGGCACTTTGTGGCCTTGATAGTGAGGCCTGCCTTTTGCAGGGCCTCTAACACTTTCCTCAGGTGGACCAGGTGATCCTCCCAGGTGGAGCTAAAGACAGCAATATCGTCAAGATAAGCTGCACAGAAGTCATCCAGCCCAGTGAGGACTTGATTCACCAACCTTTGGAAGGTGGCAGGTGCATTTTTCAGTCCAAAGGGCATTACCACAAATTGATAATGCCCTCCAGGGGTAGAAAATGCTGTCTTAGGTTTGGCTTCCTCAGCTAACCTGATTTGCCAATACCCAGCTGTCAAATCAAATGTGCTTAAGAAGTTGGCAGAAGCCAATCTATCTATAAGCTCATCTGCTCTTGGTATTGGGTGGGCATCAGTCTTAGTGACTGCATTGAGGCCTCTGTAGTCTACGCAAAACCTCATCTCTCTCTTACCACCCTGGGTGTGAGGCTTTGGCACTAGAACTACTGGGCTAGCCCAAGGGCTATCTGAGGGCTCAATGACTCCCAGTTCCAACATTTTCTGCACTTCAGTTTTTATGCAGTCTCTAACATGATCAGGCTGTCTGTAGATTTTACTCTTGACAGGCAGACTGTCTCCAGTGTCAACATCATGGGTACACCAATCAGTTTGGCTGGGTGTCAGAGAGAACATATGTCGAAAGGATTGCAGAACTTGCCTGCAATCCTGTTGCTGATGTTCAGTGAGGCTGCCACAAAAGACAACACCATCAACTGATCCATCATCAGGATTCTGAGTGAGCAGGTCTGGGAGAGGGTCACTCTCTTCCTCCTGTCCCTCATCTGTGGCCATGAGCAAGCTCATGTCCTTCCTGTCAACATATGCTTTGAGCCTGTTAACATGGAGCACTCTGAGAGGGCTCCTGGGAGTTCCAAGGTCCACCAAGTAGGTAACCTCTCCCTTTTGCTCAATGATGGTGTGGGGCCCAGACCATTTGTCTTTCAGAGCTGCTGGGGCCACTGGCTCCAGCACCCACACCTTCTGTCCTGGCTGGTACACAGTCAGTACAGCCTTTTGGTCATGCCAAGCTTTTTGAAGTTCCTGGCTGGCCTCAAGGTTTTTAGATGCCTTCTCCATATACTCAGCCATCCTGGAGCGGAGACCAAGTACATAGTCCACTATGTTGGTTGCAGGCTTTTTGAGAGGTCTCTCCCATCCTTCCTTCACCAAACACAGGGGTCCTCTTACAGGATGCCCATACAGAAGCTCAAAAGGGCTGTAGCCAACCCCCTTCTGTGGGACCTCTCTGTAAGCAAACAAGAGGCAGGGGATCAGGACATCCCATCTTCTCCTAAGAGGTTCAGGTAGTCCATGAATCATCCCTTTCAGGGTCCTGTTGAATCTCTCAACAAGCCCATTGCATTGTGGATGATAGGGTGTGGTGAACTTGTAGTTCACACCACACTCTTTCCACATGGCAGTCAGATATCCTGACATGAAGTTTGTACCTCTGTCAGAAACGACCTCCTTAGGGAAACCCACTCTGGAGAACACTCCAACTAGGGCTCTTGCCACTACAGGGGCTGTAGTGGTCCTAAGGGGAATAGCCTCAGGATACCTGGTGGCATGGTCCACCACCACCAGTATAAACTTGTGTCCTGATGCTGTCTGGGGTTCCATTGGACCAACAATGTCAATCCCCACTCTTTCAAAGGGAACCCCCACCACAGGTAGTGGTATAAGGGGGGCCTTTGTTGTGCCACCTGACTTACCACTGGCTTGGCAAGTGACACATGAGCGACAAAACTCCTTGGTATTCTCATTCATATGGGGCCAGTGAAAGTGTGAGACAAGCCTGTCCCAAGTCTTTGTCTGACCTAAATGACCTGCAAGGGGAATCTCATGGGCCAAGGTGAGAAGGAAACCTCTCAGAGACAAGGGGATGACCAGCCTCCTGGTTGCACCAGGCTTGGGGTCTCTTGACTCAGAGTACAGGAGTCCATCTTCCCAGTATACCCTGTGGGCACCTGTGGCATTCCCTGCAGCCTCAGCAGCAGCCTGCTGTCTGAGGGGTTCAAGGGAAGGGCAGCTCAACTGTTCCTTCCCCAGGTCTGCTCTGGAGGGTCCCCCTGAGCCCAGAAACTCAACTTGATCAAGTTCAAGCTCTTTAGGCTCAGTTTCCCTCAGCTCTGCTAGATCAGCCTCCTCAGAGACTTGATCCTCAACCTGGGGCAAGGGGGAAGGCAAAGCCTTACCCTTACTGCTCTTCTTCTTAGGAGGTGTCTGGTCCATAATTTCAGGATCCAGCACCTGTTCAGTGGGGCATCTTCTGGCCTGTGACCTAGTCACAGCAAGCACATGTGCTGGCAAGCCTAACATCTCCATGTGAGTCCTCTGCTCCACTTCTGACCATTGTGATGACTCCAAATCATTGCCCAACAAACAATCAACTGGGAGGTCTGAACTGACTACAACTTTCTTTTGTCCCTTCACTCCACCCCAGGAGAAAGCTACAATTGCCACACTATGACTAGTAGTGACATTGCTGGCATTGGTCACCAGGAAATCAGTACCTGGCATGATCTGTCCAGGGTCCACAAAGTTAGGTGTCACCATGGTGACACTGGCACAAGTGTCCCTATAGGCCTGAGCCATTTTGCCATTAATCAAAGGTGTCTGCCTGTATTTGCCCAAAGTATTGGGACTTATTTCAGGGGACATATCCACATCCCCTGTACAGACAAGGACAGCCTGAGTGAGTGTGCCAACTAAGTTGTCAGACCCCTCAGTACCCATGGTTAACCCAACTAATGCCTTGGGAGTGACACTACCACTACTGACTGTACTAGGGGGTGCAGTTGCTTTAGGAGCTGTAGTGGTAGGAGTTTGTCCTCCTCCTCTTTTGGTGCACTCACTAAACCAGTGAGATTTACTTTTGCAGTACTGGCACCACCTTTTGGACTGGCCTTCTTGAGCCTTCTTCTTCTGGGAAGCCTGACCCCCACCCTCTTTGGTTTGTTGGGGACCTGGTGAAGACTTCTGGTCATTTTGCTCATTCTTGACATTACCCTTCTGGTCTGCTTTCTTCTGACCACCCTGGTTCTGGTTCTGGTTCTGCTTGATCCTTGTCCTGACCCATTTGTCTGCCTTCTTTCCCAATTCTTGGGGAGAGGTCAGATCTGAATCAACAAGGTGCTGGTGCAGCAACTGGTTCTGACAATTGTTCAAAATTTGTTCTCTCATCATTAGATTATACAATCCTGTGTAATCTGTAACCTTGCTACCCAGCAACCAGCCCTCCAAAGCCTTAGTGGCACAATCCACAAAATCAGACCAGTCCTGAGACTGAGTTTTCGGGGTGTCTCTGAACAGCAACCTGTACTGCTCAGTGGTTAAACCAAACCCATCAACCAGTGTATTCTTCAGGACCTGGTAATTGTTAGCATCCTCCACTCTTGTAGTGAGGAGCTTATCTCTCCCTTTACCATCAAAGGAGAGCCACAGTATAGCTGCCCACTGACTCTGGGGAATGTTCTGCACAGTGCAGGCCCTCTCCAGAGCAGCCATCCATTTCTGGATGTCATCCCCTTGCTTAAAGGGGGGCACTATTTTAGTCAGGTGTTTAGTATCTAAACCCTTCTCTCTATCTCTTGGGAGATTGCTGCCACCAGTGGGAGCTAGCCCACTCATCTGCTGCTCTCTTGCCAGGGCAAGCTTCTCTTTGGCCAGGGCAATTTCTTCCCTTTCAATCCTCAGTTCAGCTTGTCTCATCCTAGCTTCATGCTCCTTTCTCTGAGGGGAAGTAAACCTCCTCTGTGGAGGATTCCTTCTCCCCTGAGAAGAGGCATTAGAGTGCAGAGATCTATTGGAGTCCCTAGAAAGAGATCTATCTCTCCTAACTCCAAGGTTAGGCCCACTTCGGGTTAGTACTGGGGGGCCCCCAGATCCTAGCCCAAGTAAGTCTAAGTTGGTCCTAGTTAGCCTTCTGACTACCTCAAGACCCTTGTCTACCTCATCCCCAGAGAGTACCTCCTCATCCTCCTCCTCAACTGCTGAATCAGTGTTGGGGAGGTCTGGATCCCCAGAGGTTCCCTCTAAGGCTGGCATGCTCTCATGTAACTGAGAGAGCTTTCTGGCATCATATGTCTCTAAGAGACCTATCAGAAAGGGAAGGGTGGGGTTAGACCCCTGCTTCAGTTTCCTGGAGACACAGAGTTGCCTCATCTCCTGAAAATTGAGAGCTGCATATCTTGAAGTGACCTGTGGAGGGTCAACACTGACCAGGGGAGTCTCAGTAGAGTCCCCCTGAGTCGACATGCTTTTCTAGTGAGGTGTAAGTGGTGCACTTACCTACACTATATGTTTGCCTACTGATCCCTTGCTAGAGTTGTAGTTTAGGGTGTGCTAGGCCCTAGGAGCTACAACAGCTGGTTCAGTAGAACTCAGAGTATTCTAAGCTAAGTTATATGTACCTTTAGTACTTATGTGATCTTTCACAAGATATTCTTAGGGCATGTGTGGTAAAACAACAGCAAGCTCAAATCCCAACCGCTGCTCACCAATGTGAGAAGTTGGCCTGATGTGCAGTGCTCACTATTCTAGTGATCACTATATATCAGTCCAAACAACCCTTATTGATGATTGGTTGTAAGTCAACCTTATAGACCAGCTATCCTAGTAGCATGGATACGAGCAGTCTAAGGCTAAGACTCTAGAGGGCGTGTTAAGCCAGCTGTTTTACCATCACATTACCCCTTGAACACCCAGTGAAAGGACACCACACAAGTGTTATGAAAATAAACAGTGTATTTATTAGAATCACAACAACCCTGTACTCTTTATGAGGACAGGGTGCTAGGCACACAACAAAACTCTTACGAAAATACTTAAGTTAGCACGTTATACACAAATGCCCGAGGGGCACGAACAACCATATACTTTAAAAGTGGGATGCGAATTACTAGCAGGTAAGTAACAATTCTAATAGGCTTTGGAATCGCTAGGACTGGACTAGGGAATCGTTAGATTACTACTAGGAGGCCCAGGGGACTCGGGTGCAGAGTGTGCACTCTCACGCGGGATGCGGGACAAAGTCTATGGAAGCTAGAATTCACAAAGTTAGTGTTCACGGGCGAACCCGACCTGGTAGGAAGAAAACGACAGTGGATCCTGACCCTAGGATAGTGAGGCTATGCTGGGACACCGAAGTGCCGAAGTTACCTAGCCCAGGGGCTGCAGCTGCATAGGTCTGAAAAGACGTCGGGGATCTCGTTGCCGGACCAGGAGCCTGGAAGAAGGAAGTTGCTGGCAGGCGACCAGTGAAGGAAAGTTCGATGGATCCAAGCCTGGATCAAGGAAGAAGAAAACCTGAAAGCAGAGGGGACCAAGTTCTTGAATCACTAGCCAGTGATTAAGTGGGCACCAGGATGGCACCGGGCGAAGTCACCGCAGTCAGGTGAGTGGGCGCTGCTGGGCTCTGCAGTCTCTCGGACCAGGAGGCGTTGTCGGCGACCAGGATGGAGGTGCGAGCTGTCCCACGAAGGATGAAGTCGTTGGCGTCGAAGTTACCCAGGATTTGGCAACAAGCCTTGGCTAATTCAAGCCCACGCGGTGGACTCAAAATGGCGTCTTGAGTGGACCAGGAGGGTCCAGGGTGCTCCTCTTCTGGGAGGGAGCAAGGGCCAGTCTGGAGCAACCAGACCAGCAGCAGAAATGTCGTCGGGCGTCGTCAGGAAGGCCACGAGCCAACGGGCTAGTAGCCAAACAACGCGGTGAGCAGCGGAAAGCAGAAGGGCCCCACGCAGATCGTGGAGATGCTGGGGGGCTGCACTTCGGAGCTGGAGCTGCTCAGAGTCGGGGCTTCTCGGACCCCAAAGCACTCACCAGTAGATTACTCGGCGGGCTTGCTGGAAAGAAGTCGTGCAGTCTTGCAGATGGCCGGTCCCTTGAGGTCTCGTCGCACCCACGGTTCTCAGCTGGGCTGTAGAGGTGGGTAGAGGTCAGAGGTGCCAGGGAAGCCGGTTCTCGTCGAGCTGGGCAGTCGGATTCCGGAGGAAGGACTTACAGCAGACCGCAGTATTCTTAGATGGTGCCTGCGGATGCAGGGTGACTACTCCTTAGTCACAAGGGAGAAATCTTAGGAAGAAGTCTTGAGTTCCTTTCGCAGAAAGTAGTTTCAGGATTCAAAGATGATCTGATTTGGAAGGGGGCCAGTCTCTACCTTTATCCTGTAAAAAGGGGCTGGCACGCGACTAAGTCCTGCCCTATGGGTGGGACTAGGAGGGGGGTGGTTACACCCACTTCCTTGGCGGGCTTTTCCCCAGCACAGGGTCTGGAGTGACCCTGGAACTGGTTCCAGCCAGCCTATGCACAGTGAGCACCGGGGTGCCACGTGCAGTCACCTTCCTCTAAAGCCCTGCCTACCTACAATACACAAAACCCTGTCTGGGACGGTGCTGGCACCGCCCCTGGCAGGAAACCCTTTGTCCTTATCTCCTGCTCTGGGAGGACTCCCAGCAGCAGGAGGGCAGACTTGTGTCTCGGTGGCAGCATCCATTTTGTGGATGCTAAGGCTCTGTCTGACTTTTAACCGGGTTATAGGTTACAGGCATGTCGTGTCCCTCTAGAAGGGTGGAATGCTAACCCCGTCGCCAGAATTGGCGAGGGGTTAGTATTCCAATTCGTATGACACCTTACTCGACATGTTTTGATAAAGCGATACCAGAGTTGGCACATAACCGCGAGGATTATAATGCACTTAAGAGTATATGGTATGCGATATCATGGAAACGGCTAAGGGATGGATCCCGAAAGCCGCAGACAGGCTCAGCTCATGCTAGAGCACCATCTCACACGATTCCCAGCACTCTGCCTTCAGGATTGTTAAGGCCTGCTATAGGAGTGACTGATAGGAGATCTGTGTGTCCATTTTTAGGGTTAGATATAGGTATACTATATCTAAAGCAAAGGGTGAGTACACCACCTTGCCCCAGCTGTCGTGCGGCCAGTTGTGTCAGTTTTAGTTAGTCAATCCAGGGGTGGCATAATACATGCTTCAGCCCCTGGGAGACTTCTGGGTGCACCTCAGCCCTGGGTACAGGGACTTGGAGAGGGCCCAGTGCCAATTCAGTACCTAAGTACAATTTGGATAGAGAGAACAGCTAGGCTGTGGGTCTGATTAGCAGGCCCACAGCCAGGGAAAGTCGTAAACCAGTGCAGCAAAAAGCAAAAATCTGGGTGATCATAGGATTGCAGACCCTACTCTCCTACACCAACCATCAAGGAAATTGTGAATTACTAAAGAGTTTCAAGAGATGCCTGATCCTGCAGTCAGACAGCTCACGCTACACTCGCACAGGTTCACAAGTCATCCTGTGCTCACACAGGCTCACCATGCTGTTTTTGCTGCCTCTGAAGCCATGGTGTAGACCAGCATCTGGGCCCTGTTGGCCTCCATAGCAATAGAGCTCTGCCGGGGCTGGTACCGGAGGGGAGAGCATGCGGATGCTCCAGCTGGTGTGTGAGATGGGAGCAGTCCATGGAGGATCCTGTTAAGTTGGGCAGAGTTAAGTGAGAATATAGGTTGGTAAAGGAGGAGCTACTGACATGAGGCTGTTGAGATGCAGGGCCACAGGCTAAGGCTGCAGTGAGCAGCACTTCTGGAGGGCCAAGAAGTTTGGGCAAAACATACGTTTTGTTCTGTATGTCACTAATGCAAAAGGAGAAGAAAAAACAGACTCAGAAGACACTGCGTTATAACGCTGGATACAGCATCATTCTACTGGCTCCCCATCAGGAAACAAATCCGCTTTAAGAACATCTGTCTTGTACATAAAACCAGGCACTGAAACGGGCCAAATTATCTTGCCAAAAAACTCATCTGGTACGAACCTACTAGAACGCTTAGGTCAGCAACCAAACATCTTCTCACTTCTTTCACGATTTGCACCACCAGGAATGGTGGCAGATCCTTTTCATATCTCGCCCCTACTTCGTAGAACGCGCTTCCACTGCAGCTGCGTATGGTTATCGACGATAGTCAGTTTCGGAGAAGGCTAAAAAACTGGCTATTCTGATCATTCTCTTTTCCTGCTGTCACCGCCTTTCCTTCCCTCTTTTGGGTTTTGGCTAGCAGGTGAAATGTGCGCTTAATAAAATCCTATGACTTGATCCCTTTATTAACCAATACTTCTACCGGTTATACTGCTGCTGGCTTGTAGTGCAATATTCTTAGCCAGTGCAATCACATCGTTGTGGAAAATTGCTACGTTACTGCATTTAATAGGGAAGCCATATTAGAAGAAGGATCACAACTCAGGAGTCAATAGGAAAGAAAACAAGCATTTACAATGCAACGGTTTCGCCTTTGGAGAAGTTAGAGCTATTGGCATTGTAAATGACAAAATTTGTATTTATGTGTTGGTTTTGAAAACAGATAAATAAATGGCATTGTCATTTACATTGCCAATAGCTTAATATCTCGCAAATGTGAGAACTATTGTACCCTACGGACGAGCTCAGCAGACAGCAATTACTACCACCCACACACCCAGAGCCAGCCACACCCAGAGCCCCCCCCCCCCCACACACACACACTGGAGCAGTCACACACACACACTGGGGCAGTCACACACACACACACACACACTAGAGCAGTCACACACACACACACACTGGAGCAGTCACACACACACACACACACACACTGGAGCAGTCACACACACACACACTTGAGCAAGTGGACGGGGGCCTGGCGAGAGCGGGGGCTTCGAGAGAACGCCGGCAGCAGAGGCTAAATGCTGGCTTTGTGCAAGTCGAGGTCTGTTCATCTTGAAATGCCGCCAAGTTCTTCAATGAAGGCGTCACAAGGTCAGCGCCGCCGTGACGTCACCGGTACAGTAGGAGAACCAGGGAAGCGGGCCCACTCCAGCCCGGAGGTATGAGCCTGTGAGCGAGATTGAAGAATAGGGACGGAAAGCCCCCACTGCAGCAGTGAAGCTGCCGCAGCGGGCGAGGTGCGGACACGGGGCCACGGCAATGAAGACGGGTCGAACGTGAGGGGAGAGAGAAGAGACGGAAGGAGGAGGCCGAGGGAGATAGAAAGGGAAAGAAAATGCAGCGGAGATCGAAAAAAGATTAAAAGAGCGAAATAGCATGAAGAGCGTAATTGTCGCACTAGGGAAGGACTGTTTGGAAGCCTAATGCAGACTGAAAGTTTGCAGGAAGGCGTGATGACCCGGGCCGGCCAGCCAATCACAGCACGGCCCGGGAATGACGTCACGGGGGTGTCCCGGGCCGGCAGCCAATGACAGCGCGGCCCGGGACAAAGGGGCGGGGCTTAAAAAAAGTCCCAGAAACGCCCCCGAATCGCGTTTTCACGTGAAAGCGTGATTGACAGCCTCTGTCTCCCAATGGCTAGCCTCCATTTATGGAGCTAGCCAATGAGAGACAGAGGCGGAACCAAAGTCCATATGTAGGATCATGAGGTTTCGCCGTGGGAGGAGCAACTGCTACGCAGTTGCAACGCCCAGGACGAAACCTAAAAATGACAATTGTGAGCAAACAAAATACAAGAGGTGGCAAACGGTGCATTACAGGAGGAAAAAGTGACGTGTGCAGGTTACAAAAGCGTACAAAGTACAAGTAGAGGTATAGTGCTGCAATATATGGCAGACACTCAAACACAAGAACGAACGTTACGTAGGCAGTGGTGGCATTTGTGCAAGTATCTAAAGCAAACAAAATGTAAGAGGTAGCAAACAGTGTGTTACAAGAGAAAAGTGACGTGTGCATGTTACAAACGAGTACCAAACACAGGTAGAAGCTTAATACTGCAATAAATGACAGAGCACACTGGGAAGGCACTTCCATAGTCATGGAGAAAAGGATTCTCCATAATGAAGGGTCTTCTTTCGGATAATAGAGATAGAGAGGGTGTGAATTTTTTTTAAAAACATTTTTCATAACACTCCTCCTTTTTACCTATATTAGTGAGGCTAAAGAAAATACACCTCCTGCTCTTTGCCAAATATATCTCGCTGGGATCTCACTGCCTTCCAACCTGAAGGATTTACGAAACGGATTTAGCTCCGCCTCCTAAAAAAGCGTTCTATATCACACACAGATAGCTGTACTTTTAGTGAGGTCTCAGTGGCCGTTTACTTCATGTACAATGTTAAAGGCCGTAATCCGCTTGCATTATAATTAAAATAGCTATATCTAAAAGTAATTATGTCAGAAGTGGGATTTGAACCCACGCCTCCAATCGGAGACCAGAACACCCAGCTGGTGGGAAGAGTCAGCTCTTGAGTCTGGCGCCTTAGACCGCTCGGCCATCCTGACAGCTGATTCAAGAGGGTTGGGACAATAGTCTGGAGGCTGGTTGTGACGACACAATACGCCTCTTGTCTGACACTTATCACAACTGGCTCTGCGGCACAGGTATCCCTAACAGACATCAGACCGGCGACAATTGCATCAAAGGGCGAAATGTTTAACAACTGACACCAGCAACTCATCCTTCTAATCACACACCCACCACGAGGCTTTTACAGCCCACACCAGCGCTCAATTATTGCACATGCATTTATGATAAACGCTTCATCCGAGCACCAGATAGCAACGTAATTGTCTAACGTAACGTACCCAACTCTAGACGTGCTTCTGGAGCCGATGTCAGACACTAAAGGCCAAAGAACCGAAGGCTGCAGCTGAATTGGCCCAAACTGCCCTTACTAATTCCAGTACGCCACATCAGACCCCGCAGTTTAACGTTTTGGCACAGACACCAGGAATTTAATATCATTTCACTGACATCACCGCTGAGATATTGCAGCTCAGGCATCTGGATGGAACCCAGGCATTTTGGAATAACATCTGGCACTGACGTCACAGTAAGGGCACCGCCACTGTCGTGTGCCGCTCGAGACATGTATGCCACATGCAATGATACTTGCTGGAAGAGACAACTAGGTTTAAATGTCTCAGGACAGACATCGGAAGCAGATTTGATAGAACAGCCATCAGCAATGCCAGAATCTCCACCTGACAATCACAATTGAGAAGTCTGGAACAGACATCAGGTATTAACTGACCCCCAAACCATATCTGAAGGCACACAGATGAGAGCTGTTTAGAGAAGGGGAGGCCAAATGATGTCCTCAGATCGGTGAGATGCATACTATTACGGGGGGGGAGGGGGTGTCTGTGTGTTATTCAGGTGTACCCGCCCCCACAGACCTCCTCTTCTCCTCGACCTGAGGGGAGCCCAGGGCTGAACTTTCCCTCCCTTTGACCCCAACCCTCGCTTTACAGAACGGAGGAGCAACAGACCTTGAGTCAATCCTCCTCTTCTGCACGTGGTATTCTCAAGGGTCATCTCAAACGGCGCGTGCAGCTGCAGGGTCGCCTTCCACCGCTCGTGCTGG
This sequence comes from Lissotriton helveticus, assembly GCF_964261635.1. Lineage (NCBI taxonomy): Eukaryota > Metazoa > Chordata > Amphibia > Caudata > Salamandridae > Lissotriton > Lissotriton helveticus. The sequence continues at coordinate 149,218,902 of NC_136071.1, forward strand.
TAGAGTTAGTGACTGGATCCAGATTTGAAGGCGGACCAAGTCCGGATCCCTACCCTTGACTGCTGGGATTCTGAGCAGCGCACACGGGCGCCTAGAAGCCGGCGCTACTCTCCGCAAGAGACTGAGCGAGCGTCACGTGTTATGAAAGGCGTCCTGCTGTTTCCGAAGGGGGAATCCAGCCCTGCAGGCACAGAGAGACAGACGGAAGCAGAGAGATCTGTACCCAGCTGTGGGTGCAGAGGGGTCCATCCAGAGCCAGGGAGGGGTCCATGAGACTGGGCAGAGAGAGAGGTACATGAGTGGAGGCAGCGACTGTGAAATTGACTGCAACCTCCAATTATTGGTTCCTTATGTACGGACAGCAGGGGGCGCTACATAGCCATATACCAAAACATGGGCAAGCGCCATTATGGCAGCCCGGCTAGCTCAGTCGGTAGAGCATGAGACTCTTAATCTCAGGGTCGTGGGTTCGAGCCCCACGTTGGGCGTACATATATTTTATAAATCATATTATTATTTTTTACAAACACTCCTGTTTTATCTATATTAATGGAGGTGACAAAAAAATGCTACAATTTGCGACCTGATAACTCACTCTAGCAGCTGTTTCTTCCACACGGCCCTACAGGCCTGGGAGGGGCCAATGGGAGCAGCCCGGCCTCTACTTGGTATTACCCAGTCACATAGAAACACCTATATTTTCAACGATTATTCCCCCGGGACTACTTCGAAGGGGGGGCTGGGGAAGTAAAGGGCATCCCGCTTTGATCATGATTAAAGTAGAATAAAATGATAATGTGTCAGAAGTGGGATTTGAACCCACGCCTCCAATCGGAGACTAGAACACCCAGCTGGTGGGAAGAGTCAGCTCTTGAGTCTGGCGCCTTAGACCGCTCGGCCATCCTGACAGCTGTAGAAGTACTTACCAGGTGATGTCATTAGACCTCGGCAAATGCCACTTGTGACGGGGAGTATATCCGGGTGTTGTTCAGCTGTACTTCTCATCCACGGTACTTCTCTTATTTCAACCTTGTGAAAGGAGCCGAGAGCTGAATTTCGCACCGTTTTGCCCCTAATCCGTGCATTGCACACCAAGGGACAACAGCCGCAGTCCAACTGCGTCTGCAATCGTCTTCTTCTGATGCACTGGTCTTCTTGGCCAGTTTCAGAAGGTGAATAAAACTGCAGGGATTCCACGAATGACCCCCCCGGCCGCTTGTGACTTGATCCCAGATTTACAACTCGGCTGGGGATTCTACTTCCGACTGCTGCTCTTATGAGCAGGCGCCCCTGCTGTTCCTGGAGGAGGCATCCAGTCCTGCCTGCAGCCGGTATGTTAAGGAAGGCACACAGAGCCAGGCGGAAGAAGCGAGATCTGTACCCAGCGGTGGATCCCCAGAGGGGTCCATCCAGAGCCAGGGGGTGGGTCCAGGAGACTGAGCAAAGAGAGAAAACTCTGTAACCAGCTCCTCCATATCCCCACCCCTTCCTTGTTCCTAACATATGGGATAGCTAGGACGGGACACGTCGGAAGGTAAGGATTTGTGATAGTACGGACAGTAGCGTGTGTGAACTTTCATCTCAAGATGGTGGGTTTGAGCTCCATTTCGTGCACAGCAGTCTGACTTTTTAATGAAGACGGGTCGAACGTGAGGGGAGAGAGATGAGACGGAAGGAGGAGGCCGAGGGAGATAGAAAGGGAAAGAAAATGCAGCGGAGATCGAAAAAAGATTAAAAGAGCGAAATAGCATGAAGAGCGTAATTGTCGCACTAGGGAAGGACTGTTTGGAAGCCTAATGCAGACTGAAAGTTTGCAGGGAGGCGTGATGACCCGGGCCGGCCAGCCAATCACAGCACGGCCCGGGAATGACGTCACGGGGGTGTCCCGGGCCGGCAGCCAATCGCAGCGCGGCCCGGGACAAAGGGGCGGGGCTTAACAAAAGCACCAGAAACGCCCCCGAATCGCGTTTTCAAGAGAAAGCGCGATTGACAGCCTCTGTTTCCCAATGGCTAGCCTCCATTTATGGAGCTAGCCAATTGGAAACAGAGGCTGTCCTAACCTCACTACTAAAAACAAAAGATTTCGACTGGGAGGGGCTTCGCCCCTCGCCAAAAGTCGAAACCTAAAAAATTGCACTGTTTCTGTAATCAAGGCAAACATGTGAGCTGATCAAATCTTTCTGACAGTTGTGTTTCTTAAAATATTTTTCTGTTGATCACACTAGGTATGGCGAGACTTAAAAAGCACATCTCAGGAATATTGTAACATCCAATAAGGGGCCTTAAAACACACATCATGGTACTATACATTAACTTAAGTATATTAACGTTTCAAGAATGACTCATGGAGTTATGTCATGTGTTGTGGAGTACTGGTGATTATCCAAAAGTGGTGAATGGCTTTTATAATAGTATTACTTTTATTCAAAATCACATTTTTTTCCATTCTATTCTAATGCCTTCAGTACCAAAACTCTTGCACCATTCGTACCTGCATCCACTGTGCACTTAACTCCCATTGAAAACTTAGTATTAAGTGAATGACACTGACTATATCAACTTAGGTGACGTACAGTGTATAGTTGGTCACTATGAATACATACTCTTTCAGGCAGAAGGCATGTGTCAGATCCAATTCAGGGGGCAAGGGTCAAGCAGGAGCTACTGGGCCTTACCCACGGGGCAGGGATGGTTTACCTCGGATGCCTGTCCTGCTATGGCTTCACAAACTGGACCACGTACAACCCCTTCACCACTTGACTCTTATAGGTAGCACTCTGGAGCAGTCACATGCTGCTCAGGGAGGTGGTGTATGGAAACTCAGATTATAAATCATCCAGTAGACTAATATGTTTGTCCAGCCCAGTGCTTTATTAGGATAAGAAACGTGCTTTAAGAGACATACTTAAAACTGTGACAGGTGCAATAATATGCACTGCCACTTGTGCTATTGCACCTTGTGGTACTGACTTCCTCTTCTCTCTTTCACATGAGTCAATCCTCTTGTGAATCTAGGCAGGACCGAGTTAGGTTAGTTTTGTGAGACATTAATCAAGGTTCAGGTGCAGGTACTGCTGTTCAATTATGGCTGTACTCAGTTCAGTACAGTGTCCTAGATACAGTCTCAGTGCAATGCAAGTCTCTGTGCGTTTCAGCATTACGCGTCTCTAAATTTCAACTTCTTCTGGGATGAGACGGCATGGTTGGGAGTGGCCCTCGATCTGGGTAGGTCAAAGTCGGATGAAGCAGCCAGAGCACAGCCATGAGTCCTTTGGTGAATGCAGGTAATGGGAGTCAGTGAGGGTTCATAGCAAACACTGCATCCGCTTTTGGGCCACTGGGCAACACATGGGCATCCACTTACACGAGACAGCAGCATGCTAGCTTTCACAGGATGCACTTTGTAAATACTGCAGTGGTGACTGCCATGTACTAAGTCTTGGCTTCGACTATGGGCACAGTTCTTGCCTTCTGTGCAGGTGTCAGCCACAGGAACATCTATGAATTTCAGTGGCTACATTCTTCATAAGCACAGCTCTTGAATTAAGCAGCAAGGTCAAAAGTGACTGTTCCTATTACATAACGGCAAGGTTGGCTGCTTGCCCGCGATTCTCCCTTGGAACCGCACTAAGGAAAGACTGCACCCACCCTCTTCGCACTCGCAAATTGCTCACTCCAGTCTTCTTTCTCCTGGTATAATCTCCACACTAGAGTCTAACAGTTTCTGGCACTCCCTGGACAGTCACACCCCTGCAGCTTGATAGTCTCTTTCACTCTCGCAGTGGGGAGGCTGACTTTCAGATGCTTACATTCAGCAGTACAGCGGTTCCTGCAAGTAAAGGCTGCAAGTGATGTGCGTCTCCTCTAGGAAATTGGCTGTCACACAGGCACCAGCTGTGGTTGGACTGCAGTCCTCAGACTACGCTGCAGAATACTCCCTTCCTTGGTGAAAGGACTTGGAGCAACAAGGATGTAAGTAGCTCCAACTTTTTTGCAGTCAAGGCAGGTAAGGACTGTGGATTCTCTGTCTGCAATCTCAAAACAGGTTTGAGGGTTCTTCTGTCAAGTGTCCTCTCTAGGCAGTTCTAAAGACACAGCCTTTGTGCAGAGTGATGCTCTTCACAGCACGGTAGTCTCCAGCATGGAGACAAAACAGAGGCCCAAAGAAGAGTTACGTTTCTGCAACTGACTTTCACCAGTAAACACACAACAGTGATCAGAATGCTGGCCTCACCTAAAAGATCTCTCTCAGCCTAAACAACAAAGACAAGAGTCCCACTCCTATCATCTATTAAATGGCAGTACCACAGGAACACTAATAAGCAGCTCCGCTCAGCAGGACCTGCTTAAGTGAATTTCTAAAGGAGCCTTATCTCCTTGCTCCATTTTCAGAAATTACAGCAAGACTCTTCCATGGTCTGGGAAAACACCCCTCTACATCTTGTGCACAGGAGCTGGCTAGGGGCTTCCAAAATGGGACCCAGAGGCCTCCATTACTCAAACTCATTCATGCACATACTGTATGTACTACACAAGCCACAAACACCCAAAATCCACCTGGAATTTTAGTACTAGTATCTAGGTTACACATTGATGCAGAACTTTATACAAGTGGTCCCCGGAACACAGATAAAAGGTCTGGTCACGACTGTGGATTCACAAAACACGATATGCTGCTGTAACACTGTACATGCTAAACCCATGACAGGGGTGGTAGTCCCCGGTCAGCAAAATGAGGGCACGCTTAGTGCACCATTCCAGGTCACAACAACATTCCAGGACTTCATTAAAGTTAGGGATATGGTTAGGCCTCAGCAGAGATTATAGAAGCCAAAAAGCAAAACCTAAAACCGGGATGCAAGATAGTCACAGTCGGGCACTCAGAACATGGTAACATGACTGCACACCTCGCAGGGAACATTTCCCATCCAAAAACCTGTTAAGGCAATATTATTTTTTTCCTAAAATTAATATGGCTTACCTTAAGATTTGTTTCACTACATATGTTTATTTGGCTCATGTAAATATGCTATTTTGTGGATACTAACCATTACATAGTTGTGTCTTTTTTAAAATATGTCTTATTAATGCTTTGGAATATTCACTTCATCATTACAAAGAGATAAGGGGAAGAAGGACACAGCTGGGTGTGAATTATACTCAACAATTCATCAGAATAAATATCCATGCCGACATTACAGAGAACAAGCATTTGCAATGCAATAGGTCTCGCAGCATTAAAGTTTGAGTTACTGGCATTGTAATTTGCAATTGGTATACAAACATTGTTTGTGAATGGTTAGCTGTTGCTTAAGCTAAGCTAAATTGGCAGTAATATAGATTGCTAGTCTTGCTTGTTATAAGCATGCTGATTTAAAGCGCTCGGATATCTGCGGGTAAAGTTTGTGCTATATAAAAGTGAAAACAAATAAATAAGCAAGGTAATAGCCAGAAAATTACAAATAGTGAGTGTATGGGTACTGGGGTTGTGGGGTGTTGATCTCCTAAAAAAAATTAAAATATGGCAAAAAGGTGCATTTTAAAGCAATTTTGTGAATTTTAAGGGGTATACAGAATCTTGAAAAGTGAGAGGGAGTACTGTGGAGAGCCAACCAACAAACAGTAGAAAGGAACAATCGGCTGCAGGCTGAGGAAAGACTGGATAAGATCCTCGATGGTGAATATACACAAACGCACACACACACACACAGATAAACAAATGGGGACACACAGTCCGAATGCACTCCCGCAGACAGGCGCACAACTAGGCAGACAGAAAGAAATACACAAACGCACGTAGGAGGCATGTACAGTCGAACACATGGACAAACACACACCAGACACCCGCAATACCTCACACCCAATGTGGCAGGCTAGAACTGTCTCCTCTTAATGGTCCCCTCGAAGTTCGGCGAAGTTTGATAAGAATCAGTCAATGGGGGGGTGGGGATAGGGCAGGATGAGGGGGCAAGGGCACAAGCCGGGGGCAGTGTCGATCACACCGAGGAACACATGCCACAGGAGGTGTGAGGGTCCATCACACTTACTCACACATGCCAGCAGGGGGTGTTAGGCCAGTGATACGGGGGTGGGGGAAGAGGGCAGGGTCCATCAGGCTCGATCACGTACACAGGTCAGGAGCGGGTCACCAGGGCCGACGCGTAGAAGGCGGAAAAGCAGAACACCCTGTTCTCCATTATCGTGGCTGTGCTAGGACTGCTCTCTGTCGAGGATCACAGAGGAGTACGGGGCCAGCCGGAAAGAGGCGGCTAGTTAAACAAGCGCTTTGACACCTTCGGGTAAAGTCTGCGCTATATAAAAACACATTAAATGCATAAAAAAAATTAAAAAGAGACAGCAGCCACCGCAGCAACCAGCGAGCACGGAAGAAAAAAAAAACTAGCGTTACAAGTATTACAAGTGGTAATTGAAGTCCCATTACAAAATAAAATCACATCTTAAAATTCGGCAACAAAAGAAAGTAAACTCGTAGACTAATTGGGAGGGTGTAGCCCGGGATTGTAGTCAATAATAGTGAGCAGTGTGAATAATGGTGGTGTGACTAGGGGGGTAGCACAGGATATCCAAGTTGAAGGTTTTAGTGACCAATATCGTAGCTCGCATACGGCTGGGGGCACCTTGCGGATTGGTAAGGAACGTGAAGAGTTAGCTCCGTGGGGGCTTCCGTAGAGAGAGTTCGTGAGGTAGAGTCCGCAATGTAATTAGAGGAGGTGCTAGTGCCAGCCGGGCTAAGCCTAAGTGAGCGTGATCACTATAGGAGCGAAGTAAAAGGTGAGGGGCAAGGAGCATTGCTCTCTGGAATGAGCGTGCAGAACAGTTCCCAAGGTGTACCGGGGTGAAGTTAAAAGCCTGCTGTAAAAGATGGCAAAAGAGGACAGCGTGAATTAAGACGGTTGAGGTCCAAGCGTTACTTTCTGGTATGCGCGTGCAGAGAAATTCCAAATGTGAGTATTTAACCTTTCTGCATTACATGTATGTGATAGTCAACCCCTGGCCTTCGAGCAATGGTGAGCTGACAGAATCTAAATAAGCATTTGCTTTATGAGTAACACACATGCCCAGATTTTGAGGCACAAAGACAGAATACATCCTAGGCATGCATTAAACGCAGGTACTTGCAATAAGTTTTTCTCTGCTCCCACAACAGGAAACCGAAACCTTACATGGGGCGGGACTTTCGCCTTCGGAAGCCCGCGCATGCGCCCACGGATGGCCAGAGAAGCAGTGCTGGTGACGCGGGGCTCCCATGCCTGAGGGAGAGCCCGGCGGAGTCTGCAGAAGTCCAGAATGCCGGTAAGTGGGTCTTAGTTGGAGGGGGGTGCACTTGAGTGTGTGTGCGCGCGCTTGTGTGTGTATGTGTGCGGCGGCGGCGGGGGTCTCTGTATGTGTGTGTGCGCGTGCGTGTGTGTAGGTGAGCTCGTGTGTGTGTGTGTGTGTCTCTGTTTCTGCGCATGCGTGCAGGGGGAAGTGTGGCTGTGTGGTACAGCTTTCCAGGAGAGGAGACAGAAGCTGGCCACAGCGAGCGCGTTCGCGTGGCCTGCTCAATTCCGAGCGCGCGGCCAGCTCCTGTCTCCTCTCCTGGAAAGAAGACTCGCTGACTATAGGTCTCTGGCGAGACCGCGCTTCGCGCTACTAACGCGTACGAGACCTAAAAACATTGATTGAATAAGAACATCTATACATAATTCATATCGTAGTGGATGTAAAAACTACTAGCGCATATATGTCTAATAACTAACTGGATGGATGTAGTGCAAATAATACCCCAAAAGATACATCGCAATTCAATAAAACCTATATACAAATCATCATATTCTTAAAGTGTTGAAAGCACGTGTTAAACCTCTAAAGTGCTTAGGACATGCAAATACATAATCTTTATTGCATAAAATATTTCTAAAATATCATAAGGGCTCCACAACAACCTTAAACAGCCAGTGGTCGAACCTCAGGCCTTCAGGTGGAATTTTACCCAGATCTCAGCTTTTATCCCTGGAATCAATTCTCTGCTGCCACTTGCCATTATGTTTCTATAGATTATCTGGAATGTCGGAGTCCAGACTTGTGTGAAATTGACTAATCGTACAATCCTAAATCCCCGACACCAACTCCAGTGCCCAAAAACACAGACAGGAACAATGGTTTTCCTATGCAAAATAATCACGAATTTGCAAATATTTAAATGAGTTCATATGATTTAGGTCAAATCTGGTGAGAAACTCCTCAAATTATGCTAGAGTTTGACCATGGAAGAAATCTAATTTCAGAAGCCTCTCCCACCTTAACAAGCAGGCATCCTGATATATGTCTGGCCATAGTGAGTTCCTCTGTAAGGGAGTATACCAGTTAAGTCTGCCTCTTCAAGCCTTTTTTTCCGCCAGGTAGCCAAGTTCTTGAAGGCTGCCCCTAGCACCTTAAAACTGGCTTTTTTATAATAGCTAGGTTCCACTAATTTTAATAAACAACCCTTGGCATCTTACCCAGTTAGCAGCTCATAAATTGAAGCTGCGTACTCTGCGGATCCTTCTCCCCATCATTTCTTCCTAAGAGAGGTCACATAGTGAAAAGCGGCAGCAAGCTGGTACAGTTTGAGGTTAGGTAGAGCCCATTCCCCTCTCTTCCTGGGTAAAGACGGATACCTAAACGCCCTCCCTGTTTTACAGTACGACCAGATAAATCTGGAGTTCATAGCGTTCATTATTTTAAACCAAGAGTTTTCAAACTCAAGAGGAATAACACGAAAACGATATAGGCCCTTCAGCAAAAATTGCATTTTAACAATATTGCAGCGACCCGCAATTGACAGATGGCAGATTATTCCATTAGCTTTACCGATAAACCGTGTAACATTGGTCTTCATATTCTGATCAAGTTTTGCTCTAATACTAATCCCCAGATATACCGCCTGCTCAACCACCCGCGCATCCTGAGTTGTAATTCACCTGTTTACCACCAGTTGCCTTTTATTACTATGAAGCCAGGAGCCTAAAAACTCATCCAACTTGCCAGCTTCTTCCTCTATTGCCCGTAAAGCCGCATCCGGATTTGCGGTTACTGCTGCAATATGATCTGCGTAGGCTAGAATTTCTGTCCCCAAACCTTGTCCCCTACTGGTGGTATGGATGGATTTGCTTCTAGTTTACAAACAAAATGGTTGATATATAGCACGAAGAGCAAGAGGGAGGGGAGGAAACAGGGGTATCCTTGCTTAGTTCCTCTCTCAATATAAATTGGCCCAGATTGCCCCCCCCCCCCATCATTTGCAGCTGAGCCACAGGTTTACGATATATTGCCTGCACTGCCTTAATGTAACACATACCAAGTCCGAACGAGCCTATGACTTTCCACAGATACTCCAAGTTAACCCCGTGGAATGTTTTTTCTGCACTCAACAGGGCCACCGCCATGGGCTCGTTCGCAACACCAGTTGATTCAAAAAGCGTTATAACCCCGGGCAAATATGGTTCGTGGTATCCCTCCGGGGGTAAAGCCATGTTAATTTGTAGAGATCAATTTAGCAATAATGTATCCCTGACGACCGGCTAAAATTTTAAAGTATAACTTTACATCGCTGTTTTTTAAGGTTATTGGCTGATATGATCTTGGATCGTGTGGGGCCTTCCCTTACTTTATCAAAACAATAATGTTGGCAGAAGACCAAGAATCTGGGGCCCTCTGACCCTTCTGCACTTGGAAAAAAAAGCTTCAACATTTCAGAAAGTAGTACAATGTAAAAGACCTTCTAAAAAGCCAGAGATTTGGTCAGTTCCACCAGCTTACCCATGGGCAGTTCTTGAAGAGCTGCCTGTATTTCATCTACCGGAAAATAAGCCCCCAAACAGTCCGGATCTTACGGAGTGATCTTGTCCGATACCACAAGATTCAGAAATTGCCCAATAATCTCATCCTCTACCGAAGCCTGGGCTTGATGTAGTTTTTCATAATATCCCCAAAAAAAGTCTTGGATATCTTCGGGATCCGAGACTAGGCCACCAAGGTCCTTCTTTATTTCACTCATTGCCTGCAGGCCACATTCAGACATGTACATACTGCTAGAAGATGCCCCAACAACTCATTGAATTGGTAACAATCTTGCCTTCTGGCAAGAATTTTCCTTAGTCTTTTAGCAGTAATTTCATTAAGTGCAGTTTTAGCTACTGCTATCTACTGTTGAGCTGACGAAGGGTAAGTCTAGGAAATTATTATTGACAAAACAAGCTGAGCTTCCGCTTTGCTAAGGTTTTGATATAGTTATTTTATAAGTGATTGACTGCTTCTGATGGCCAAGGATGAAACTGAGGAATTCCACCGGAACTCCTGCTTTAAAGATGTTCCAGACTACCCCAATTGGGGCACTTCCTCCGTTTATGTTTAAAAACTCTGAGATCCACGGACTCATGTGTTCGATATAAGCTGGATCGGACATGAGACCTATCTCAAAGGATGAACTCTGGATACTCCTTGCGAGCCTTTCCAGGGTCAGTTCGATTACTAGAGGGTTGTTGTCAGACATAAGTCATAGGATAGCTCTATTTGGCACTGCTTTAGTAAATCTGGTGTCAAATAAGTATAATCAAGCCGAGCAAGAGCGCCATGGGCAGGCGAATAATAGATATAACCAGGATCTGGTGCTTTTAGTTTGATCCAGGCATCCAGAAAGGCCTATCTCTTTCATACCAGGTTTGCGACCTGAATAGATGCAGTTTTTATCCCAAAGAGTGCCCCCAGATCCATTGAAATTGATATCCCCACATAGTATATAGGGAGCAAGCCAGACTGCAAGCTCCACAGATAAAATAAATCCAAGATACCTGGATCGTCCAAACGTGGGTCATACAATGAATGAACATTGGGCAAAAGACCCTGTTTTATTCCGACACACTGTTACTACCCATTTGCCGTGTTTATCTGCAGAGCTGCAGCTAAAATCGCATAACTTAATGATCCAGGGCTCCCCCATATGCAGAACTTTTCCTGGAGAAAAGGCCCTGCCTCTCCGCTCCTTGTACTGGGGTGTGCCCAGAGCTCGGGAAGAGCTGGCTCTACAGCTATGCTACACGTTCACCATTTTGCTTCCGTCGCATATTTGTGGCTCAATGTATAATCATTAGTGTAAATATACATTATTTCTGATAATTGCCTGCTTCGTACAAAGTGCATGAATGCAGGAATAGCAGCTCTTCACCCTCTAAATAGTGAGTGGCTTGGATGTTTTGTTTTGTTTTCTTCACAAGACCAATGAGGTGGTGGCAAAGAAAGCGGACTGGAGCCGGTAAAGTTAATGGTCCTTGAGACGTGCTGTCTGTCTTGCTCAAGGTAGACCGGCCCTATATCCTGGAGAGCTTAACTACAGCCGGAAGAGATTAGAGCGGCCAACAGCCCATAACATGGGGCGGAAGATTTAAATTGAGAGAGCTGATGAGAGGCCTCAAGATCACAATCATCAACCATGCTGGAAGTTTATAGATTAAAAAGGGTCTGCCAGCTATAATACCAAATATGGTAGTACATTAGGATATCTGGATTCCTTGGCAGTACAGCTGAAGGCATCCTCACCACTGGTCCCTGTTGTTTGAGGGGCAAACCTGCATACCTCCCACCCTACTAATTTCAGTCTTCTTGCATCCATTTCCACTGTGCCACCACAATTCCAGTAACTCAGTACAGTTCACCAGCTACCAAAACATCTGCAGTCACTAACTCGTAATCTTATCAAGACTGCATCAATTCCCTCATCAAGGTTGCAAATGCATGTGGGCCAGCAGAATCACCTGCAGAGCCATGTGCTCATGATTAGCTTAGCAGCCAAACCAGGCAGAACAGTCAACAACACATTCAACATAGAAACTCTAAAGGTCATACATTAAACCCTCCCTAAACCAAACAGGCTTTGAGACAAGAGATCCTTTTAACCGCTGGCATGTAACAGACTATTTTAGTCAAAAATATAGAACGATTAGAAGATCTGCCTAAAAAAAAAAATAATAATAATAACCTGTTTTCAGATTACCAAAACAGATTCTGGTATGGCCGAGGCACAGAAGCAGCAGTGGTTTCCACATGGGAAGATTTTAAAACTACAGAGAATTAAAAATGGAGTACTGGCATACCGATTACTATAACTTTGCTTGCCTTTGATACTGTTCATCATTCCAAGCTTCTACAGAGACTTGACAACATCAGAGTGTCGGGCGCAGAACTGAAGCAGATTGCATCTTTTCTATCAGACAGATAATCATCTCACTCCTCCCTTCAGTTCAGCTCCATTCAATTCACAAATACCCAACACCTTTGTGTTACTGTTAAGCAGATAATAAACAAATCATACTTCATTATGAAAACCTATCCGACTGACTCATACTCAAATGTGCAATATCTCAAGCAGTCAAATAATGGATATTATCCAACCATAGCAAAATAAACACATAAAAAAATCTAACTATCCATATGCAGTAAATCGATCAAACAACAGCCATCAACAATATGGCCCCAGCAAGTAGGCCCGCCACCAAACAACTGATCCCAAGGGATGAATCTATGCATAAATGCTGATTCAGGTCTGGCAATCATAATATAATTGTATTTGTCCAATATGTTTAATCTGCAGTTTGGCACTTCTTTCCCTCATATGGGCTGTAAACATGTCTCCATCTACTTTGCTTGACATGCTTGCCCTGCCCCACTGACTGGAGGAGGTAAACCCCGTCCTTAAGTTGGATCTAGTTGCGCCCCTGGAGCATTTCATGCATTTGCACAAGCTGGCAGTCATGTATTTTTAAATCCCCCGCCTTCTGAAAGTACAGCACTACTCAAAGCCTTACATGCACATGCATTCTAACCATATAAGACAATCAGGGTTGTGCATGCTTTTAGTGGACAGTTAAAATGCCAATAACCGCATTCCGTTATCCTATTTGCCGGGTTTCAGTTGCCCCGGCACTTTAAACAAATCACACATTGCCAGGCCTGGGAAATCAGAAATTAAACAGTAAAGATAACATTTTTTTACCTACATTGAGGTGTGTGAGTAACAAAGCTTACACCTGTTATTTGTACCTTCTTATAATTTTCTGAAGCTGTTGATCAACGGAGTTACGGAGAAGGGCCATTTTTAATTAAAATTGAGATACCTACCAGAAAGAATATTGTTTGGCTGGAGAATGCAGAGAAGAGGAATCCGATTTGTCCACGTTGTTCGATATCCACACCATGTTTACTTTGTCATAACTTAAAACATTTTAAGCTCTACTTCTTATGTCTTTTTATTTACTCCACACACTTTAGGCGATACCATTTTTTTTTTAAACAAAATACTATAATGAACGTGAATGATATTTTTAGCGATGACACAATAAGGATACAAAACAGTGATGGATGGAATGCTTGAATTAATCTTAGCCACTGGTAATCCCTTAGGCCGCATCCCAATCTATGGTTATTTTGCACACCATGCCACATCAGTTTGGACACAGCTATATTCGAATCAGTCTTGAACCTGCTCCACTGGGAACAGTCAGGCCCGTACTGCCACGCCAGGTCCTCCCTGAATTGGAATACAAGCAACCCAGGACCAGTTTTGCCCTAGTTATGGGCTAATCAGCCAGGTACAGCTTGGCTCCAGTGCCACTGTGCATAGACAGGACCAACGTCTGAGCATACCCGTCTCACTTAGGGAGACGCAATAAGTATACAAAACAGTGATGGATGGAATGCTTGAAATAATATAAACCACTAGTAATCACCCAGGCTGCATCACAAGCCATCGTTATTAAGACTGATTTGCATATGGCTGAGTCCCAAGGTGGGATGGTTGGCTAAAGCCTATGGATTTGTAGTGTAGTTCCTATATTCCCAATAGGCTCTGCGCATTGGAATAATATAAACAGCAGTGTAGTCGTAGGACTGAGGTCGACTAGGTCTCTACTGACTATATTAGACTTAATTAGTTTTGCCAGCTAGCTCAGAGGTCACTAGAAACTTTCTCGAATAAACAAGGAGGAGTTTAACTTCCCTGGATAGACAAGAAGGGATTAGCTTCTGACAACCATAAAACATGACAACTTTTCTCCCTCAGAATAAGAGTGTATCTCTAGAGTTGTGTGAAAACAATAGACAATTATTTCACTCAGTCAATCGTGCGTACTTAGTTTCACCAGAGTGCAGAGAAATAGTGAGACGGGCGTTTTCAATAAAAGGTGTTATTTATTGAGCAGTCTTCTTTCTCATGCAAGAGAAGAACAATTGTTACTTACCTGTAAACAGGTGGTTCTCCAGTATTGGTGTCTTTCATAGATTCACATGCTTGAATATTCCCCGTCGTCGAAGTGGGAGTCCCACTGTAAATAAAATAGCAATAATGCTAAATATATATAAATATATATATATATATAAACATAATACAAGAAAAAGAAAGGAAATACAACTGAAATCCTCTAAAAACGATTCCTACATAGGAATGCAAGGTAAAGAGAAAAAACTATTTGTAACACATTAGTGTCATTATGTTAGTCCAAATTACAGCCAATCAGGCGCCAGCACCCTCTAGAACCTTCTCCTCGAAAGCTCAAGCCCTCAGATTTTCGTAGCACAAAGTACCCAAGAGTGTATGAGGAGACGAGAGCCTCTGAGGAGAGGAGGGTGGGTCGCATGTGAATCTATGAAAGACACCAATACTGGAGAACCACCTGTTTACAGGTAAGTAACAATTGTTCTTCTCCAGTATTAGGGGTGTCTTTCATAGATTCACATGCTTGAATAGAATAGAAAGCAGTAACCTCCGAGAACTGAGATTGCTAGGCATATAAAGAAGAAATCAAGACAGTACTAATAATAATACAGTCATATAACACATCATAGCAATCACAGGAGAACACTAAGGAGGAGGGAACAGAGGCTCACCTTACTGAAAAAGATGGCGAAGCACTGCCTGTCCCACTGCGGTATCCGCTTCATTGATGGCATCCAAACAGTAATGTTTGGTGAAGGTGTGCCTGCTGGACCATGTCGCTGCACGGCAGATCTGATGAAGTGGCACACCAGCAAACAAGGCGGTGGATGAAGACATCGCCCTCGTAGAATGAGCCCTCACTGAAGACTGCAATGGTTTGCCCGCTTGTTGGTGGCAGAAGGCAATGGCTGAAGAAAGCCACCGGGCAATAGTTGGTTTGGAAACTGGATGTCCCTTGCGCAGTCGTCCGTAGGCAATGAACAGTTGGTCGGACTTGCGGAAGGGGGCAGTTCTGGCAATGTAAAATTTAAGGCATCGTTTGATGTCCAAAGAATGCAAGCGCTGCTCCGCCGGAGACTTTGGGTCCGGAAAGAAAGTCTTGAGGAACACAGGTTCATTCAAATGAAAATCCGCAGGTACTTTAGGTAGGAAGGAGGGGTTAGTGCGGAGCGCCACCCCGTTAGGTTTGAACTGAAGATAAGGCGACTTGATAGTGAAAGCGTGAAGGTCGCTCACGCGACGAGATGAGATCAAAGCCAGAAGAAGTGCAACCTTCCAGGTGAGGAATTTGATATCCGCTTTATGGATAGGTTCAAATGGTGACTTCATAAGCTGAGATAGTACAACATTGAGGTGCCAAGATGGAGGAGGGCGCCGAACAGGTGGGAACTTGCGGAAGAGCCCTTTGAAGAATTGACGTATGATCCGTGATGAACAGAGGGAAGAAGAGCCATCATGTCGGAAACGAGATATTGCAGCTAAGAAAACTCTCAGAGTAGCATGAGAGAGCCCTGACTGAGCGAGGCTCAAGAAGAATGGAAGAAGCTGCTCAGGAGTGGAATGGATGGGATGGATATTGGCTGTAGCGCACCAATGACAGAATCGCTTCCACTTGAGTTTGTAAGTCTTGACGGTAGACGGAGCCCTGGCATGAGCTAGGATGTCTCTGCATTCCTGGGATATGTTCAAGTCAGCGAATTCAAGGTGCTCAGGTTCCATGCCCACAATTGTAGCGTGGAGGGGTCCGGATGACACACTAGGCCCCTGTCCATAGATAGAAGGTCTGGACGAGGACGTAGAGGAATGGGCTCGCACTGGGACAGCAGAAGCAGTTCCGAAAACCATGCCTGCCTGGGCCAACGAGGTGCGATCAATAGGATGTGGCAGGGCTGCCTCCGCATTTTCCACAGTACCCGCGGTATTAATGGGAGCGGCGGAAAAGCGTAAGCGAATAGATCGCACCAGTCGATCAAAAGGGCATTCCCACAGGACCCGGGGTGGGGATGCCAACTTGCATAAGACGGGCATTTCCGATTCTCCGGTGTTGCAAAGAGGTCTAGATCTGGGTGACCCCACTGGCGAAACACAAGATCTAGAGTCGGTTGGTGCAGTTCCCATTCGTGTGTTGAGGAAGTGGACCTGCTCAGAGAGTCCGCCAGGAGGTTGGACACGCCCGGAAGGTGGACAGCTGTCAAGGTGATGTGATGGCGGAGAGCCCAATCCTAGATCGACTGGGCCAAGCGCGGGACAGATGTGGAGACTTGGTCCCTCCCTATTTGTTCACATAGTGCATACTGGTGGTATTGTCTGTTTGGATTAGCACTGACTCCCCGTGAACAACCGGGAGGAAGGACTTGAGCGCTAGGAAGATCGCCGACAATTCTAGCCTGTTGATATGCCACGTGCGTTGCCTCGGCATCCACTTGCCCTTGATGGATAAGCCTTGGAGATGAGCGCCCCACCCCTCCAGGGAGGCGTCCGTTGTCAGCGTAAGATCTGGAGCATGAACGAGGAAGGACATTCCCATTTCCAGATACGTGGGCTGCGCCCACCAAAGCAGGCTCTTTCTCGTGCGGGCTGTGACGGCAACTAGGTCGTTGAAGGACCCGGAGACCTGACGCCACTGTAAGTCCAGTTCCTCCTGAATGGGACGGGTGCGCAACCTGCAATTTGGGATCAGTGCGATACAAGATGAAGCCATTCCCAAGAATGACTTTAACGTCCGAACAGAAACGGACCGTTTTCTTCAAATGAGGGAGACCAGACGAAGGATCTTCTGACGTCGCTCGTTCGAGACGAACGCTTTTGAGAGCTGCGTGTCTAGGATCGCTTCCAGGAAGGTTCTGGTTTGCTGAGGCGCAAACTGTGACTTTTCGACGTTGATGGCCAACCCCAGAGACTGAAACACTTGCTGGCAAAGGCGAGTGTCCTGCCCTAGCTGATGGTGGCATTGAGACTTGAGAAGGCAATCGTCAAAATACGGAAAGATCTGAACTCCTTGTAGACGCAGGTGAGCCACCACAGGGGCCAGTACCTTCGTGAACACACGAGTAGCTGATCGCAGTCCGAAGGGCAGAACTTTGAACTGAAAATGCATTGGTCCCACCTTGAAACGCAGGTACTGGCGATGTTGTTGGATTATTGGGACATGAAAGCATGCGTCTTGAAGGTCTATGGTGGTCATGAAATCTTCGCTGGATAGAAGACGCAGGATTTCCAGTAACGTCAGCATGCGGAACGATTGGGACTTTAGGAACTGGTTGAGAGCCCTCAAATCCAGAATGGGTCGCCAATCTCCGGTCTTCTTGAGTATGAGGAAGAATCGAGAGTAAAAACCCTTCCCTCTTTGATGTTTCGGGACCACTTCGACTGCACCTTTTAAAACAAGAAGACTGACCTGATGGTAAAGCTCCTCGAGATGTGGAGGAGGCGGGCCACGAGTTTGAGTGCAAGGAGGAATCTCTACAAACTCCAGGGTATGACCCCGTTTGACAATGTCCAAAACCCAGCGGTCCGAGGTGATCGAGGACCACTGAGAATAAAACAGAGAGATTCGTCCTCCAACACATTGAGGGTGACAAAAGTCATTGGCGTTTAGGATTGGATCCACGATAAGAAGACTTTCCTCTGTATGGTCTGGAGGGCTGCTGACGAGATTGCTGATTGGGCGTGTAACGTTGGCCGCTCTGATTGTAGGAGCGGTATTGTTGCCCACCTCGAACGTTGGAAGAAGTGCCGCGTCCACCTCTAAAGGACTGCTTCCGAAATTGCAACGTGCCCAAAGACTTTGCCGTATCGGTGTCCTTCTTAATGGACTCAAGGGCTTCATCGATATGGGACCCGAATAGCGATTCCCCATCATATGGCATATCCAGTATCTTGGATTGGACTTCCTGCCGGAAGGAGGTGCATTTCAGCCAGCCTTGTCGACGCAGTGCAGCCGCACTCGCAAGCAGACGGAAACCTGTGTTAGCAATATCGACTGCACAGTCTATCATTTCTTCCGATGCCCTCTGACCATCGCGAAGAATCTGTTGAGCGTCAGCCTTGGAAGCATCAGGTATGAGTGCCATGAAATCTGAAATGTCTGACCACATCTGCCGGTCATAACGTCCCAAGATGGCCAAGGCATTGACTGCCCGGACAGATGTAGAAGCCATCGTTGAGAACTTGCGGCCAATAGCATCTAAGCGTCGACCCTCTCTATCCGGAGGGGCTGTGATCTGGGACGCTGGATTCCGTGCTCTACGCTGTGCGGCCTGAGTCACCACCGAGTCCGGCTTGGGGTGAGAAATCAGGCAAGCTGGAGAACCAGTTGGGGCCTTGTACTTTTTCTCAAGGCGCGGTATCTGAGCAGGTAAGGAGTTTGGAGCATTCATGAGTTTAATTCCCTCCTTCCAAACGAAATCAATGATAGGAATTGTGTGTACCTGCTTATAAGGTTTATCTTTAAAATCATAAAGAAAACAGTCCTCCTCGCGTTGTGATCGTGGTAATTTGAAACGCTGAGCCGCTTTATCCATTAAAAGATGGAAACTGGCGATATCTACAGGTGGGGATTCACCCAAGTTCCCAGGCTGAGGAGAGGGTGTCTGTGCCCGATAATCGTCCCATTCAGCCATATCCTGGTCGCCTGCATCGCCATCCGAGTTGTCAGGGACCTCTCCGTCCTCACGCTCTGGGACCGCCTCATCATCCGCATCCTGCGGGTAGACAGTGGTATGAATTCTAATTGACGTCTGAACCTGAGACGAAGTTGTAGGTGGTAAGATAGGCGGCAAAGAAGGTGGAGGTAGTGCCACAGGAGCAGGAGATTGTACAGGTGTAGCCTGCGGTGTTGCAGGAAAACGGCGGTTGTAATCGTCCAGCATATGTTGGAGATTAGAGATCAAGGTCAATGGAATGGTAGCCATAGGAACTTGGACCAACTGCTCTTCTTGCTGAGACTCTTTGTCTCCGCCATTGTCGTCAGAATCAGAGTCTTGACATTTAGTTATTAAATCAGAGGGACTATGTGCCGCCCCAAACGTGTCTCCTTCATGCTCCGAGTCCGTGTCATGCTCAGATGTAGTTGCAAACATCGGAGAAGGTGGTTGTGGCTCTGGATCAGAGATCTGTTGGCAGGGAACCGTAGTGCGACGATGCGAAGATTCAGATGTTTTCAACGGCACTAACGGCAAAGAGGCAAACTAAATCGGTGCCGTCAGCGTTAACGTCGACGAGACTGACTTGGCTGTCGACGAAGGTAATTTTGGAGTAGTCTTCGTCGACGGTTTGGCCGTCGACGGAGTCGTCGACGGGCGATCCATTGTAGACAAAGTCGTCGACGGGGCCGTCGTCGAAGCTGGTAGAGCCTCCGTAGACTGAGTCTTCATCGACGGGGCTTTGGTCGACGGTGCCTTGGTCAACGAGAGCTTGGTCGACGGTGTCTTCGTCGACGAGACCTTGGTCGACGGAGTCGTCGATGACGACGATGTCTTCGGGTCTTTCGCCGACGAGGAGATGGGAATAGTCGACGGAACAGGCTTAGACGGCAACGAAACCCTCGTCGACGTGTAGGCCGTCGACAATACCGTCGTCGACGACGAGAAGGCTGAAGTGGTAGTCAGCGTCGTCGTCGAAGATGCAGGCAATGCTGTTCTCGTCGTCGGAACGCTCGTCGACGCTCCCGTCGACGGCGGAACTTTAAGAGGCGTGGAAACACCTCGAGAGGCAGCTGAAGACGCCTGAGAGCCAGCTCTTGTGGGCGTAGAGGTGGTAGGAGTGGCAGAAGACACCACAGGAGCCAGAGACAAGGACAATTTAGGCTTTTTGAGGAAAGGAGATGGAAACTCCTGAACACTACCACGCTTAGAGGCTGCTGTAGAAAGACCAGATTGTAAACTTTCTGCATCAGACAGTGAGGAATCCTTGTCCTTAAGACGTTGCAGCCAAAGGAGAAGACGGCCTTCTCGGTCTTTAAGAGTCTTAGTAGAAAAGGTTATACAGAACTTGCAGCTGGCAGCCTCATGATCAGGGTATAAACAGTAGATACACTTCTGGTGGGGGGTCCTTTTAAAAAAGGCGCAGCTTCCCACAAGAAGAGCAAGGTCTGAATAAAGACTTCTTACTTGACATGTTGAGATAAACACTGGAACTAGATCAGTAGAGTTGAAAACTGAGCAGAGCTCAGGGAGAATCCCTTCACACGACGTGCGGTTGAAAATCTGAGGGCTTGAACTTCTGAGGAGAAGGTTCTAGAGGGTGCTGGCGCCTGATTGGCTGTAATTTGGACTAACATAATGACACTAATGTGTTACGAATAGTTTTTTCTCTTTACCTTGCATTTCTATGTAGGAATCGTTTTTAGAGGATTTCAGTTGTATTTCCTTTCTTTTTCTTGTATTATGTTTATATATATTTATATATATTTAGCATTATTGCTATTTTATTTACCGTGGGACTCCCACTTCGACGACGGGGAATATTCAAGCTTGTACTTTTACTCAAGGCGCGGTATCTGAGCAGGTAAGGAGTTTGGAGCATTCATGAGTTTAATTCCCTCCTTCCAAACGACATCAATGATAGGAATTGTGTGTACCTGCTTATAAGGTTTATCTTTAAAATCATAAAGAAAACAGTCCTCCTCGCGTTGTGATCGTGGTAATTTGAAACGCTGAGCCGCTTTATCCATTAAAAGATGGAAACTGGCGATATCTACAGGTGGGGATTCACCCGAGTTCCCAGGCTGAGGAGAGGGCGTCTGCGCCCGATAATCGTCCCATTCAGCCATATCCTGGTCGCTTGCATCATCCGAGTTGTCAGGGACCTCTCCGTCCTCACGCTCTGGGACCGCCTCATCATCCGCATCCTGCGGGTAGACAGTGGTATGAATTCTAATTGACGTCTGAACCTGAGACGAAGTTGTAGGTGGTAAGATAGGCGGCAAAGAAGGTGGAGGTAGTGCCACAGGAGCAGGAGATTGTACAGGTGTAGCCTGCGGTGTTGCAGGAAAACGGCGGTTGTAATCGTCCAGCATATGTTGGAGATTAGAGATCAAGGTCAATGGAATGGTAGCCATAGGAACTTGGACCAACTGCTCTTCTTGCTGAGACTCTTTGTCTCCGCCATTGTCGTCAGAATCAGAGTCTTGACATTTAATTATTAAATCAGAGGGACTATGTGCCGCCCCAAACGTGTCTCCTTCATGCTCCGAGTCCGTGTCATGCTCAGATGTAGTTGCAAACATCGGAGAAGGTGGTTGTGGCTCTGGATCAGAGATCTGTTGGCAGGGAACCGTAGTGCGACGATGCGAAGATTCAGAAGTTTTCAACGGCACTAACGGCAAAGAGGCAAACGAAGTCGGTGCCGTCGTCGTTAACGTCGACGAGACTGACTTGGCTGTCGACGAAGGTAATTTTGGAGTAGTCTTCGCCGACGGTTTGGCCGTTGACGGAGTCGTCGACGGGCGATCCATTGTAGACAAAGTCGTCGACAGGGCCGTCGTCGAAGCTGGTAGAGCCTCCGTAGACAGAGTCTTTATCGACGGGGCTTTTGTCGACGGTGCCTTCGTCGACGAGAGCTTGGTCGATGGTGTCTTCGTCGACGAGACTCCCACTTCGATGACGGGGAATATTCAAGCATGTGAATCTATGGAAGACACCCCTAATACTGGAGAAATGAATTGCCACAATTGCAATACTTAGTATAAAGTAAAGTGCCATATGATACTTTAAAATGGATAAAATATATACATACATAAATACATTGACTAACGTACTCAACTGGTGCTTCTAAATACGCCTACCCCGGTGTACCTGACCTAAGCCTAATACGTGGGAAGGAGTAAGTAAGTTGCAGTTCAAGTTAAGTTGGTTTTGCCAAGGAATCTGAATCAAGAATTCTCTTTAAGGGTTTAGTCAGCTCCGTACCTCGGTAATAGAAAGGAGGAGGTCTGGTATCTTTTTCTCAGGACTCGATATCCCAGCAACCTGCAAGGGCGGCTGAAAACACTGGAGCTGGATTTTCTCGGCTGGAGAAAAAGACAGCGTCTCTCTCGGTGCGTCAAAGGGGAGGGGCAGCGTCCGTGGGCTCTCGCATCAGCTGGGCTCCGGGCAAGTAGATAGCCGCTCTGCTCCAAACCACTGTGTGTTTGCTTAAGGCAACGTTGGTATATTTATACCTGAAAGGTGCCGGGTTTGACGTAAGGTTGGACATAAGACGTCAATAAAGATGTCACTAAGAATTGGCCGTTCTTTCAGTGCTCACAGGAGTTCTAGGACAAATCAAAACAGAAGCATGGGGATTTCCCAGGTTGCTGGAGGTTTGCTTTGTTTAAAGAACGCGTTGTACTCTCTAGGAGTCTGGGGAAGTAGACTTGCTTAATTTGACTGCATGGGCTACAACTAAATATGGATATGATTCTTATGCCTTTATAAGGATATTATTTATTATAGCCATACAAGGGCATAAATTAGGAATATTGAATTAGGGTCCTAGATAGCAATACAACAGATTGATATGCAGCCAACGCAATCACCAGTAGCTGAGATAAATTCAAGCATTCCATCCATCACCTTGTTATTGTTGCAGTGGGCGCCCTAAGTGTGACTGGCATGCCCAGTTGTGGGTCCCGTGCTCACTCTGCCCCTGGAATCAAGCTGTACTTGAATAAAGAGACCATAATGAGGGCGAATCCAGTCCTAGATTGCTTGAAAACTGGTTCAGGGCAGACCTTGCTTGGCAGTTCAGGCTGGACCGTTCCCATTGGAGGAGGGTCAAGGCTGATTTGCATATGGCTGGGTCCAAACTGAGGTGGATTGGCGGGCGAAAAACGATGGACTGGGAAACGGCCCGAGCCATTACCAGTGGCTGTGATTAATTCAAACATTCAATCCATCACCTTGTTGCTGTTGCAGTTGACTTTTTTAGCAAGTGCACCGCTATAGGCTGCATGGATTTTTCAAAAAAATTTGATGTGTGTGATATATTTGAAAGTGTATTATTTAAGTGTTTGAAACGTATATTACAGTTAAAAAAGGATTAAACAGTGCCATTTCTTTGTTGTTACAGGGGCGGATAAGGTGGTACGCCCGAGATCACACGGCTAGTAATTTGTGGCTTAATGGCGAACTACAGCAATTCTTGGCGTAATCACTGGTCTCTCCACTCTAGAAGACAACTCATCTTCATCCACTGTATCAGGCTCCTGAATGATGACAAGTGTATCCCCAGGTGTAGCATAGTTAATGAGAGGGAAATCAAGTGTACTTGTTGTGTTACATAATAGTGTATTAATTAATGTTTCATGGTTACTAAAAGTACCATGCAGAGTGTAAAGAGCTTTGGGTCTAGCCGAAATTGCCCAGTGACCTCCAGAGCTCTTCCTTAAAAGATGTGAACCATTAAAAAATAAGTGTGGGGGAGGGGGGACAACATAAAAGCTACAATTTGTGGTTCAACAGCGTCTCATTTAGGGCAGCGACAAAAATCACAGTAAGAGCCATGGTTTGTGTGCTTGAAACCTTCTCTGAACATCTTTGCTGCACTTCACTGCTTTGTCTCCCCTGTCCATTGCAGCAGCCTATAAAAGGTTGTCAGATTCTGATATAGAGTGATATTTGACACTAAAGGCAGGGGCCTTACTAACGCATTTAACTTTAATGATAACGCTTGTAGCTGTTCAAAAAAAATGAATCACACAATAGGCTTCAGCGCAGTCAGTGTTCGAGGGGTTAGAAGAGGTTTCTGGGTCTTGCTGCTGCAGTAATGAAGTGAGACTTGTCTGCCTGTGAAAAACACCATATGGAAAAGAGAGCTAAAACGAACAGGGGCGGCTCTAGGCTCATGGTGGCCCTGGGCAGGGAGCATAGGTAGGGGGCCCCGGAAGAGGGGTTCCGGGCAGGGCGGAGTGCGGAGGCCAGTGAAGAGGGGGGTCAGGGTGTTTGGAAGTGGAACAGAGCCGGAGACCGTCAAATCCCTGCCAGGGGCCGCCAAGCAAATATGTATCCATCCTCAGAGGATTATTATATTAAGGATATATATTGGCGTGGTGGCCCCTGGGGTTTGGTGGCCCTGTGCAGGTGCACAGCTTGTACATGCCTAAGGCCGCCCCTGAAACGAAAGACTAAGTCATAACAAATAGACTGACTAGTGTACCGACAAATGAGCTCTGTTGGGTTTAACCATGATTGATCTACTAGTTTTATGAAAAACCTCTGGACATCAAAAGGTAAATCATCAAGCCCCTGTTCTGCTACACAAGCTTATATCCGGTCCTTTTGAAAAGTAATTCATCTCATTGGTTCATTAATTGTCCTGTACCGTGTACGTAACTTTTGACCCAGGATACCCTGTCCACTTGGACGTGATGGACCAACGATGTAATTTACACTTCGTTGTCTTGGGTTGTTAAATCCTGCATATTGATTTTCTCTTATATGACATTTATGTTTTGCCCACTGCGGCTTGATTGTGTTGATGTATGTTGTTATCTGCAAAGGGGTCAAACTTATCCCATACACCTGAGGTTATGTTGTGTCTGTTACATGCTGCACTACCTCCTGTGATCCCGGGTATGTTATTCCCTATTATGTAAGTCCGGTGAACATGACTGTCTTTGTTGCTCCCACTTGGACTTGATCACTTTTGCATGTATGATTACCACACCTCTGTCACGAATAATTGGCCTTTGTTGCCACGAGCCTGACTTGTCCCACACACCCACTCCAGCCCTCAACAGGACATAGCGGTAGGCCGGCATGCCTCAAACACAGGTTAGCTTGTGATTTCAAACTGTGTCCTACGGTATTTGATCAGTGTATTCTTTTGTTAAGTATTTTTGTGGGCATTTATTATAACGCATTGAAAATACACTTTTCCAAGATGGTGCATGTTCTTTCATTTGTTTCACCTGTGTGTCTCTTTTCTAATTTGTCACTTGGTTACTTTAAATTGAGGAAACTTTGACCAATGGCCATGTGATGAAAGCCAGTGAGGCTGAAACACATCGCAGGTTTTGTATCACAATAAATTCATGTTGCAAGTCATCTGCCTTGAGAGAGCACTAATAATGGTGTGGTCGAGTGTGGATTTGAATTTACTAGACTGGCACATAGTGTAATTCAATTGTCCCTATGTAAGAATTCCGATTTCTTTGTATACAGACGTACCATTATATAAGGGATAAAGTACCCCCTGTCATACACTATAAAGATACTGAAAGTCACAGAGGAGTTCCACAACCATATAGAGGAACGAGGTTGAAGGCAAAGTTCCTTTATAATATTATGGAACTCCGAGCTGACATGCAATAACCTTATCAAGTATGACGGGGTACTTTATTCCATATAATATATGATCACACCATTACCTTTCCCACAAGCCACTTAAAACCTTTATGCATACCTCTTTCATATCAAAGAACGAGCAGGTTTGCAAACATGAATAAAAATAAAACCTCTAGAGAAAAGTTAATCACATCAAAAACCTGATAGAATTTTTTTGCAAAAACAGATATCAGAAACTGTTCAATACAAGTAAGTATTTTTTTAAAAAGCAGCAGTAGCTAAGAACGTGTAGAAACATGCAGAAAGATTCTAGCTTTTCTCTATCTAAGGAGTGCAAAAAAGAAACATTCACTTTGCTTGTCAATGCAAGCTATAAAATATAACAGAATAAAGAAAGCAACATTCATTTCGTTGCTTTAAACAACTGCTCCAATTGCTACCTTACCTGGCTCTCACCTGGCTGCTGGCTGCGTGCATTGTTACATCAGAACGCGACTGTAATGACCTTACAATAGTCGAGTTCTGACGCCTATTCTTTATAATAGGCGACCTGGTCAGGGCTTTAAGCGGGCTGGGTCTCACCGGTGTGGAGCATCAGCATGGGGGCTAGAAACAGGTCTCTATGGGGCTCTGTTTTGTGCCCTGGCACAGGAAGTCCATTTGTTTCCGACTGCAGTGAGAGCAAGCACATCGATATGCGCATGCTCACACTGCTCACTTCTGAGTAGTGGATAAGTTACAGCATGACGTCATGCCAGGTGAGCGTTGTAGGGAAAGGGAAATCCTTTAAAGTCTCATTTTCTCTCTGGGTTTCCCTTCTCTTTTTGAAACTCGGGAGCAGCAACATCGTTGTGGTGTCACCAGGGCTATAAGTGAAAGCTCTTTCAATATTTTATACAAGCCATAGTTGCTACTAATTTATCTTATGCAACTAACAACCGTTGACAAAGCCAATAGTCCTGGCTTGTTTAGGTATGATGTTCCTTGTTATATCATATATCTGGACGCAATGACAAACAGCAAAATGCAAGTTGGGCGGCGTACTGTGCTAAGCACAGATTTGTACCCTTTATGTTTTTAAGCCACGCCCTTAATTATATAGGCCACTCCCCTTTGAGAGACTCCTTAGTATTTTCATACCACTGGAAGCCCTTGACCTAGTGCGTCACAAGTCGCCGATTCTAAAGAAATGAGTGACTGCAGGGGCCTCATTTTTCTCACTCGCCTACTGGGTCGGCTCTTAGGTTGCTTCGGCTTAAGTACGACCTAGAGCATACCATCAACATGATAGACCCACAGTCGGACGGCACACTCCCACCAACTTTTAAGGGCAGGGGCTGTTAATCTATTATAGATTATATTCTGGTTTCGAGATCCCTGGTTAACAAAGTAACTAGTGTAGGGATAGACTGGAACAGCTTCAGTGACCATAACCCGCTTGTTTTAATGCTCGTATATAGGGCGGGTTCTGGATCCAATGTCCACCGTTTAATTGGGGAGAGGGTCACCGATCAAGGCAGGAGACTGAAATGGTCTAGAATAGATGGGGTAAAGTTTTATAAAAACTTGAGCAATAATGGTTTGCGGGCCATAAACGATTGTTTGGATCTGGAAGTACAGGGCCCAAGATTACTAGAAACGTTCGACCATATTGCAAATCTGATAGACGGACTACTAAGGTCCAATGTGCCCACACGTAACCTGGTCAATCCCCGGTGGTTTGATCAGAATTGTTCTAAGGCACTGAGGGAACTGAAATGCTCTCTTAAGTCAAAACCACGGGATCCACAAAAAATTAGGGCAAGCAGAGAGAAATATAAAAAAGAGACCAAAAGGAGGAAACTAACCCTGCAGGCAGAAGCCTGGGCAGATCTGAGAGAGGCAGGGGAAAGAAGGGACCTAGCGGGGTTCTGGAGAATCATTAATAAACCGACCTTTCTAGAAAATGATTCTCCGGAAATAGGGGCCAATATCCTACCGGAGCAGTGGGTTACCCACTTTAGGAGTTTGTACAACCATGAACCGGGCACCCTTGTAGAGCCATCAGCAAACCCAAGTCAGGCTCCCCCGGTAGTATTTACTCTTAAGGAGATCGTGGCAGGGATGGAGAGTCTAACTAAGAACAAAGCCCCGGGTCCGGATGGAATTCCCCCTGACCTTTTTCTTAGCAATATAGACCTATGGGCCCCCCTGATGACTAGGGTCTTAAACACCGCTATCTCCTGTGGCCTCCCTCCATCATGGTCTAAAGCGATCATTGTGCCAATATTTAACAAGCATTTACAATGCAATGGTTTTGCCTTTGTTAAAGTTAGAGCTATTGGCATTGCTCTTGACACTCTGAAGCTCCACTCTGCACTCTGAAGCTCCACTCTGAAGCTCCACTCTGAAGCTCCACTCTGCACTCTGAAGCTCCACTCTGAAGCTCCACTCTGAAGCTCCACTCTGCACTCTGAAGCTCCACTCTGAAGCTCCACTCTGCACTCTGAAGCTCCACTCTGAAGCTCCACTCTGAAGCTCCACTCTGAAGCTCCACTCTGAAGCTCCACTCTGAAGCTCCACTCTGAAGCTCCACTCTGAAGCTCCACTCTGAAGCTCCACTCTGCACTCTGAAGCTCCACTCTGCACTCTGAAGCTCCACTCTGCACTCTGAAGCTCCACTCTGCACTCTGAAGCTCCACTCTGCACTCTGAAGCTCCACTCTGCACTCTGAAGCTCCACTCTGAAGCTCCACTCTGAAGCTCCACTCTGAAGCTCCACTCTGCACTCTGAAGCTCCACTCTGAAGCTCCACTCTGCACTCTGAAGCTCCACTCTGCAGCTCCACTCTGCAGCTCCACTCTGCAGCTCCACTCTGCAGCTCCACTCTGCAGCTCCACTCTGCAGCTCCACTCTGCAGCTCCACTCTGCAGCTCCACTCTGAAGCTCCACTCTGAAGCTCCACTCTGAATCTGCAGCTCCACTCTGAATCTGCAGCTCCACTCTGAATCTGCAGCTCCACTCTGAATCTGCAGCTCCACTCTGAATCTGCAGCTCCACTCTGAATCTGCAGCTCCACTCTGAATCTGCAGCTCCACTCTGAATCTGCAGCTCCACTCTGAATCTGCAGCTCCACTCTGAATCTGCAGCTCCACTCTGAATCTGCAGCTCCACTCTGAATCTGCAGCTCCACTCTGAATCTGCAGCTCCACTCTGCAGCTCCACTCTGAAGCTCCACTCTGAAGCTCCACTCTGAAGCTCCACTCTGCAGCTCCACTCTGCAGCTCCACTCTGAATCTGCAGCTCCACTCTGCACTCTGAAGCTCCACTCTGAAGCTCCACTCTGCACTCTGAAGCTCCACTCTGAAGCTCCACTCTGCACTCTGAAGCTCCACTCTGAAGCTCCACTCTGAAGCTCCACTCTGAAGCTCCACTCTGAAGCTCCACTCTGAAGCTCCACTCTGAAGCTCCACTCTGAAGCTCCACTCTGAAGCTCCACTCTGAAGCTCCACTCTGAAGCTCCACTCTGAAGCTCCACTCTGAAGCTCCACTCTGAAGCTCCACTCTGAAGCTCCACTCTGAAGCTCCACTCTGAAGCTCCACTCTGAAGCTCCACTCTGCACTCTGAAGCTCCACTCTGCACTCTGAAGCTCCACTCTGCACTCTGAAGCTCCACTCTGAAGCTCCACTCTGAAGCTCCACTCTGAAGCTCCACTCTGAAGCTCCACTCTGAAGCTCCACTCTGAAGCTCCACTCTGAAGCTCCACTCTGAAGCTCCACTCTGAAGCTCCACTCTGAAGCTCCACTCTGCAGCTCCACTCTGCAGCTCCACTCTGAATCTGCAGCTCCACTCTGAAGCTCCACTCTGAAGCTCCACTCTGAAGCTCCACTCTGAAGCTCCACTCTGAAGCTCCACTCTGAAGCTCCACTCTGAAGCTCCACTCTGAAGCTCCACTCTGAAGCTCCACTCTGAAGCTCCACTCTGAATCTGCAGCTCCACTCTGAAGCTCCACTCTGAAGCTCCACTCTGCAGCTCCACTCTGCAGCTCCACTCTGAATCTGCAGCTCCACTCTGAATCTGAAGCTCCACTCTGAAGCTCCACTCTGAAGCTCCACTCTGCACTCTGAAGCTCCACTCTGCACTCTGAAGCTCCACTCTGCACTCTGAAGCTCCACTCTGAAGCTCCACTCTGAAGCTCCACTCTGAAGCTCCACTCTGAAGCTCCACTCTGAAGCTCCACTCTGAAGCTCCACTCTGAAGCTCCACTCTGAAGCTCCACTCTGAAGCTCCACTCTGAAGCTCCACTCTGAAGCTCCACTCTGAAGCTCCACTCTGAAGCTCCACTCTGAAGCTCCACTCTGAAGCTCCACTCTGAAGCGCCACTCTGAAGCGCCACTCTGAAGCGCCACTCTGAAGCGCCACTCTGAAGCGCCACTCTGAAGCGCCACTCTGAAGCGCCACTCTGAAGCGCCACTCTGAAGCGCCACTCTGAAGCGCCACTCTGAAGCGCCACTCTGAAGCGCCACTCTGAAGCGCCACTCTGCAGCTCCACTCTGAATCTGCAGCTCCACTCTGAATCTGCAGCTCCACTCTGAATCTGCAGCTCCACTCTGAATCTGCAGCTCCACTCTGAATCTGCAGCTCCACTCTGAATCTGCAGCTCCACTCTGAATCTGCAGCTCCACTCTGAATCTGCAGCTCCACTCTGAATCTGCAGCTCCACTCTGAATCTGCAGCTCCACTCTGAATCTGCAGCTCCACTCTGAATCTGCAGCTCCACTCTGAATCTGCAGCTCCACTCTGAAGCTCCACTCTGAAGCTCCACTCTGCAGCTCCACTCTGCAGCTCCACTCTGCAGCTCCACTCTGAATCTGCAGCTCCACTCTGCACTCTGAAGCTCCACTCTGAAGCTCCACTCTGCACTCTGAAGCTCCACTCTGAAGCTCCACTCTGAAGCTCCACTCTGAAGCTCCACTCTGAAGCTCCACTCTGAAGCTCCACTCTGAAGCTCCACTCTGAAGCTCCACTCTGAAGCTCCACTCTGAAGCTCCACTCTGAAGCTCCACTCTGAAGCTCCACTCTGCACTCTGAAGCTCCACTCTGCACTCTGAAGCTCCACTCTGCACTCTGAAGCTCCACTCTGCACTCTGAAGCTCCACTCTGCACTCTGAAGCTCCACTCTGCACTCTGAAGCTCCACTCTGAAGCTCCACTCTGAAGCTCCACTCTGAAGCTCCACTCTGAAGCTCCACTCTGAAGCTCCACTCTGAAGCTCCACTCTGAAGCTCCACTCTGAAGCTCCACTCTGAAGCTCCACTCTGAAGCTCCACTCTGCAGCTCCACTCTGAAGCTCCACTCTGAAGCTCCACTCTGCAGCTCCACTCTGCAGCTCCACTCTGCAGCTCCACTCTGAATCTGCAGCTCCACTCTGAAGCTCCACTCTGAAGCTCCACTCTGAAGCTCCACTCTGAAGCTCCACTCTGAAGCTCCACTCTGAAGCTCCACTCTGAAGCTCCACTCTGAAGCTCCACTCTGAAGCTCCACTCTGAAGCTCCACTCTGAATCTGCAGCTCCACTCTGAAGCTCCACTCTGCAGCTCCACTCTGCAGCTCCACTCTGAATCTGAAGCTCCACTCTGAAGCTCCACTCTGAAGCTCCACTCTGCACTCTGAAGCTCCACTCTGCACTCTGAAGCTGCACTCTGAAGCTCCACTCTGCACTCTGAAGCTCCACTCTGAAGCTCCACTCTGAAGCTCCACTCTGAAGCTCCACTCTGAAGCTCCACTCTGAAGCTCCACTCTGAAGCTCCACTCTGAAGCTCCACTCTGAAGCTCCACTCTGAAGCTCCACTCTGAAGCTCCACTCTGAAGCTCCACTCTGAAGCTCCACTCTGAAGCTCCACTCTGAAGCTCCACTCTGAAGCTCCACTCTGAAGCTCCACTCTGAAGCTCCACTCTGAAGCGCCACTCTGAAGCTCCACTCTGAAGCGCCACTCTGAAGCGCCACTCTGAAGCGCCACTCTGAAGCGCCACTCTGAAGCGCCACTCTGAAGCGCCACTCTGAAGCGCCACTCTGAAGCGCCACTCTGAAGCGCCACTCTGAAGCGCCACTCTGAAGCGCCACTCTGAAGCGCCACTCTGAAGCGCCACTCTGAAGCGCCACTCTGAAGCGCCACTCTGAAGCGCCACTCTGAAGCGCCACTCTGAAGCGCCACTCTGAAGCTCCACTCTGAATCTGCAGCTCCACTCTGAATCTGCAGCTCCACTCTGAATCTGCAGCTCCACTCTGAATCTGCAGCTCCACTCTGAATCTGCAGCTCCACTCTGAATCTGCAGCTCCACTCTGAATCTGCAGCTCCACTCTGAATCTGCAGCTCCACTCTGAATCTGCAGCTCCACTCTGAATCTGCAGCTCCACTCTGAATCTGCAGCTCCACTCTGAATCTGCAGCTCCACTCTGAATCTGCAGCTCCACTCTGAATCTGCAGCTCCACTCTGAATCTGCAGCTCCACTCTGAATCTGCAGCTCCACTCTGAATCTGCAGCTCCACTCTGAATCTGCAGCTCCACTCTGAATCTGCAGCTCCACTCTGAATCTGCAGCTCCACTCTGAATCTGCAGCTCCACTCTGCAGCTCCACTCTGAAGCTCCACTCTGAAGCTCCACTCTGAAGCTCCACTCTGAAGCTCCACTCTGAAGCTCCACTCTGAAGCTCCACTCTGAAGCTCCACTCTGCAGCTCCACTCTGCAGCTCCACTCTGCAGCTCCACTCTGCAGCTCCACTCTGCAGCTCCACTCTGAATCTGCAGCTCCACTCTGCACTCTGAAGCTCCACTCTGAAGCTCCACTCTGCACTCTGAAGCTCCACTCTGAAGCTCCACTCTGCACTCTGAAGCTCCACTCTGAAGCTCCACTCTGCACTCTGAAGCTCCACTCTGAAGCTCCACTCTGCACTCTGAAGCTCCACTCTGAAGCTCCACTCT
The DNA here is from genome assembly GCF_964261635.1 of Lissotriton helveticus. Taxonomy (NCBI): domain Eukaryota; kingdom Metazoa; phylum Chordata; class Amphibia; order Caudata; family Salamandridae; genus Lissotriton; species Lissotriton helveticus. The sequence continues at coordinate 149,251,377 of NC_136071.1, forward strand.
GAAGCTCCACTCTGAAGCTCCACTCTGAAGCTCCACTCTGCACTCTGAAGCTCCACTCTGCACTCTGAAGCTCCACTCTGCACTCTGAAGCTCCACTCTGCACTCTGAAGCTCCACTCTGCACTCTGAAGCTCCACTCTGCACTCTGAAGCTCCACTCTGAAGCTCCACTCTGAAGCTCCACTCTGAAGCTCCACTCTGAAGCTCCACTCTGAAGCTCCACTCTGAAGCTCCACTCTGCAGCTCCACTCTGCAGCTCCACTCTGCAGCTCCACTCTGCAGCTCCACTCTGCAGCTCCACTCTGCAGCTCCACTCTGCAGCTCCACTCTGAAGCTCCACTCTGAAGCTCCACTCTGAAGCTCCACTCTGAAGCTCCACTCTGAAGCTCCACTCTGAAGCTCCACTCTGAAGCTCCACTCTGAATCTGCAGCTCCACTCTGAAGCTCCACTCTGAAGCTCCACTCTGCAGCTCCACTCTGAATCTGCAGCTCCACTCTGAATCTGCAGCTCCACTCTGAATCTGCAGCTCCACTCTGAAGCTCCACTCTGAAGCTCCACTCTGCACTCTGAAGCTCCACTCTGCACTCTGAAGCTCCACTCTGAAGCTCCACTCTGCACTCTGAAGCTCCACTCTGCACTCTGAAGCTCCACTCTGAAGCTCCACTCTGCACTCTGAAGCTGCACTCTGCACTCTGAAGCTGCACTCTGCACTCTGAAGCTGCACTCTGAAGCTCCACTCTGCACTCTGAAGCTGCACTCTGAAGCTCCACTCTGCACTCTGAAGCTCCACTCTGAAGCTCCACTCTGCACTCTGAAGCTCCACTCTGAAGCTCCACTCTGCAGCTCCACTCTGAATCTGCAGCTCCGCTCTGAATCTGCAGCTCCGCTCTGAATCTGCAGCTCCACTCTGAATCTGCAGCTCCACTCTGAATCTGCAGCTCCACTCTGAATCTGCAGCTCCACTCTGAATCTGCAGCTCCACTCTGAAGCTCCACTCTGCACTCTGAAGCTGCACTCTGCACTCTGAAGCTGCACTCTGAAGCTCCACTCTGCACTCTGAAGCTCCACTCTGCACTCTGAAGCTCCACTCTGAAGCTCCACTCTGAAGCTCCACTCTGAAGCTCCACTCTGAAGCTCCACTCTGAAGCTCCACTCTGAAGCTCCACTCTGAAGCTCCACTCTGAAGCTCCACTCTGAAGCTCCACTCTGAAGCTCCACTCTGAAGCTCCACTCTGAAGCTCCACTCTGAAGCGCCACTCTGAAGCGCCACTCTGAAGCGCCACTCTGAAGCGCCACTCTGAAGCGCCACTCTGCAGCTCCACTCTGCAGCTCCACTCTGAATCTGCAGCTCCACTCTGAATCTGCAGCTCCACTCTGCACTCTGAAGCTCCACTCTGCACTCTGAAGCTCCACTCTGAAGCTCCACTCTGAAGCTCCACTCTGAAGCTCCACTCTGAAGCTCCACTCTGAAGCTCCACTCTGAAGCTCCACTCTGAAGCTCCACTCTGAAGCTCCACTCTGAAGCTCCACTCTGAAGCTCCACTCTGAAGCTCCACTCTGAAGCTCCACTCTGCACTCTGAAGCTCCACTCTGCACTCTGAAGCTCCACTCTGCACTCTGAAGCTCCACTCTGCACTCTGAAGCTCCACTCTGCACTCTGAAGCTCCACTCTGCACTCTGAAGCTCCACTCTGCACTCTGAAGCTCCACTCTGCACTCTGAAGCTCCACTCTGCACTCTGAAGCTCCACTCTGCACTCTGAAGCTCCACTCTGAAGCTCCACTCTGCACTCTGAAGCTCCACTCTGAAGCTCCACTCTGGCTGAACATAACAGTCTGCAGTTTCACACGTTACATTTGTGTTAGCTGCATTACGTCATAATTTATTGTCAAAGGCTGGTTCAAATATGTTCTTTCAATGTTTCAAGTCACTAGTCAGCCCACTACCGAGCAGACTGACCCGGACCCAGCCCAGTCCATCCAGGGCTTTCAGTGGCATTCATCACAGTGTCTCACCGGAAGGCGGGCATCAGAGAGAAGCGGGAGGGGGCGGGAAAGGGGGAGGAGAGAGCTGACGACGGCCGGCCGGAGCAGAAGACGGGCACCAAAACAAGCGGGAGGGGGCGGGAAAGGGGGAGGAGAGACGCTGACGACGGCCGGCCGGAGCACGAAGGCGGGCACCAGGAAACAAGCGGGAGGGGGAGCAAGGGAGGTGCCGGCAATGCCGGAACAGAATCGGGGGCGTTCCCGGCGTCGCGTGACGTCGGCAAAAGCCAAAGAAACGCGGGAACGCCCCCGAATCTGGTCCGGCATTGACGGACAGGCCCCTCGTCCAATGGCTAGGCTCCATTTATGGAGCCAGCCAATGAATGACGAGGGCCGACCCAAAGCCACACTACAGAACTCATCAGGATTTCGCCTGCGCGAAAAAGATGCGCAGAGCGCATCTTTTCGCCAGGCAAAACCTAAAAAGGGCAACAAGGACGACCCTAGGTGTTACCGGCCTATTTCCCTGATTGACGTTTCGGCTAAACTTTTGGGAAGGGCAATTCTGAACAGATTGTCCGAGTGGACCGAAGAGAATAACATCTTCTCGGACACTCAATATGGGTTCAGGTCAGGGAGGTCCACTAGCGATCAATGCCTGAACCTATATATGCTGACTGCCAAATACACTCTGGCCAGTGATGAACCCATTTATATGGGATTCATGGACCTGGCAGCAGCATTCGACCACGTCAATAGAGGGAAGTTGTGGGACATGATGGCAGGCTTGGGGATCGAGAATGGTTTAATCACCATATTAAGAGAGCTGCATAGAGATACTACGGCTAAAGTAAGATTTAATAGGGAGGGTGGACTGTCTGACTCCTTTTCATGTAAAAGTGGAGTCAGACAAGGTTGTATTCTTGCCCCTTTTTTGTTCTCCCTCTACATTAATAATCTGGAGCAGTCTCTCTTGGGCTTAAAAGCAGATTCCCCAAGGGTTGGGACGCGGCATATCCCTGTCCTGCTTTATGCAGACGACGCGGTCTTGCTTGCGCGTACACCCCGAAGCCTACAAATTCTGATAGATGGGTTCGTCAAGTTTATGAGTGACCTGGACCTATCTGTCAACTTAGGCAAGTCATACGTGCTCCTGGCAGGCAAAAAACCTTCTTCTAAATTCTCTTACACAATAGGTACCCATTGTTTAGAGGAGGTTAAAACGTTCTCCTATCTCGGAGTAACCTTTGATGGTGCTCTCCAATTCAACTCCTTGGTGGCAGAATGCTGTAATAAAATGATTGCCTCTAATGGGGCAATAGCCGGTTATGGCAGGAGGCTGGGCAGATGGAGCCCGGAACAGGTGATGAACCTGTACGGCTCCATAACATGCTCTAAAGTAAGCTACGGGGCAGAAGTTTGGGGCTTTGTGAACACTGCTAGAATTGAACAGGAAGAAAACAGACACCTGAAATCTATCCTGAGGGTACCACCCAGTACTGCTGGACACATAGCTCATAGGGAGCTAGGGAGGCCATACCTGGTTGACTTGTTAAAACTTAGGCCAATTGTGGCGTGGCTAAAAATGTGGGCAAACCCAGATGCGCACTTAAGCAGAGAAATTTTATTGGACTGCTTGGGTAGGACTCACTGTATGCGCATCCCCTGGCTTAAATATGTGAGAAACACTCTTGAAGATCTAGGGTTCGGAAACCTCTTCAGGAACCCCACAACCATCTCAGCACAGCACAAGAAACAAGTAGGGGAAATTTTCCTAGAGCGGAAAACCCTATGCCGTGCTGAGGTTGAAGGAGAGAAAAAGTCTGTGAGGGCTTATAACTTGGTGAAGAGTGTGGAGGGTATGGAGCCCTATCTGTATCTTGTGTATAACACACAGGACAGATTTCTTATGTGTCGTTTTAGACTGAACTTGCTTCTCCAGCAGGTTTCACCACGTCAATTGAGCAGAAGGGACCCTGCAGCTGCGACAACCGGTCTCCGCAGGATTCCCTTCATTTTATCTTGCTTTGCCCCTATTTTTCTATGCCCAGGCGTAGATTCCTAGTAAACATCTTTAAAAAAGCCCAATTGGAACATGCCAGGAATGCTTTAGTCTATTTGCAAAAAGCTTCTGACCCGCTAACCTTATGTTGTGTTATGAATTTTATCAAGTTGGCGGTTCGACTAAGGATGACGAGGGGAGAGGAATGAAAGACTTGGGACTCTCTGTTTTAAATTTATGGCCCTGTATGTTGGTATTTTTACTGTATTATTTATGTACAAGGATCTTGACTAATATTTAATGTCTTTTTTATCTATGTATATGTATGTGTGCTTTTATGGTGTTTTTTTAATCACCGAATAAAGATTCTTGACTATGACTATGACTATGAGTGACTGCAGTTTATACAGGGATCTCAGAATCCCATGTATTATAAATAAATGTTTCATGTAATGAAATAATAAGGTATATGTACAAGTGTGTTTTGCGAGAAACAAGACATGCATGCATATATTCTGTTACCACCTATTACTTCTTGTATTATTCCTTGCACACTTTCCTTTTACTTTGTCTCCCAGTATAAAATCTCTTTTGAGATGGTCGGGGTTTTCGGCACATCTAATACAGCACGGTTATCCCCCCTCCCATGCAATACACACTTCGGTTGGAAAGGGCCTGATATTAAACTAAGGATCACGACTTTTCTCCAAAGCATTGAGCGCTTGTCATGTCAACAGCTGCAAACAGGTGTGTAAAGTCGTGCTCTCGCAGCATGTGTGGGCCTGGGCTTGACATCCTGCCACTGGAGCGGTGATGCCCTGTCCGTGCCACACTATCTGGACGGGCAGTCTTGTGTGGGTGACAAGACTTCCCTGGCAGGCGGAAGCAGAGAACAGCATCGCGGTGACTGCTCCGGCGCCCCCGAGCTCGCTGAGGCGCGAACACATCCCCTGCAGCCCTGGGAGACTTCCGCCGCAGTGACAGCTGTCAGCAGGGGGCGGGAGGGAGTCTCCGTTCTGGAGTGCCACTGACGCCCCAGCCTGCTCCTCCGGGACACCCGGAGAGGGCCGTCAGGGCGGCACAGGCTCCGCCCTGTGCCAGCGCACATGGCAGGGGGAAGACGGAGGCCCTTTGGGGACTAAAAGGATTCACACGTAAAACAGCAGCGCTAAAACACGCTTTCAACTCAGTGAGTTGTCATCACTGTCACAAGAACTCCCTCTAGCTTCTTCTCTGGGCTCCGCATAGATGCCTTTCATACCTTGCACTGGTGGTGGAGGGGCCTGCAGAGGGTATAGGGTGAGAGGGATGTAAGCAGGTGATTGCTCAGCAGACACATCTCACTAGGAAGACACGATGGGGTAGAGCGCAGGAAGCTGTCCCGATGCTCGCTTTATTACGTCTTCTCAGCATTTTAAACGCCGGAGTAGATTTTAAGTGCTTCGAGTAATAAAGACGAGGTTTTTACGAGCGACATTACGAGTTGTGAGACATCAGTCGGGGTTATTATTGGGCATCGATACGGTGATCATACTTGGTCAACGAGTTTCGAGTTTAAGCGCGGACCCACTGCTCCGAACCCCGGTCCCGCGGCGATGGGAACCCGAGCATATGGCGCCTGATGTGCCGACGCTGTCAAGCTCGTAATTAACAGATTAGAGTACATATGGTGCGCGCCGCGACCATAAATCACTCCTTAACGTAAAAAAAACGCGGGACCCATTGAAGGTGTCAGCGTGCGTCTTCCCCGCAGATCTCTCTTCATTAATGTTTCATACACAGCCAAACGCGTTGTAATAAAATGGCCATTAACGTGGGTGTATTTATGAGGACTTGTCTTCCGTGCGGCTGGAGTTCACCTTTCAAGCCCTCCATATCCCACCCGGGCTTCTCGCCATCCGCGCGGCGGAGAGGCGGCCCGGCCACTTGCCACCTTTATGCTTCGATGCGGAGGCGGCGCAGGGCCTGGTGGGCACTCTGCATGCGACGTGTCGAGGTGCGACCCCTGTAATGCAGGCGCAGCACTGCGGGTCCGGTGCAGTCCATCCCGCATGACCCGTGCGCTGAAAGAGGGCGCGTGGAGGAGGACAGCTGCCAATGGTATCGTACCAGAATTTCACGTTTTAAATAAAGAGACGCAAAAATGTCACTTACAGAATACCAAAACATGGTGAAGTTGGGTATATGTAGATAAGTATAGGTTTATTATACTTATTACCCCACTCTCATACCCCTACCAACACCGACAGCCATACAGACACTCACATCCCCTCTGACACCCAAACACTCATATCCACTCACATACCCATACAGACACGCTAACACCCACTCTTACACTCATAAAGACTGTTTCACACTCAGTCACAAACACACTGTCACACTCACGCCCACTCACATATCCATACACACTCGCGTCCTCTTTTACACCCATACAGAGACTCTCACACCTAGTCACAGACACTCACTCTTTCAGGCACTCATACAGACACCCTCACACCCACTCACATAACCATACAAACACGGACACCCACACTGACATCCAGAAAGACCTCAAACCCATAAACATACAATCACACCCACACTGACGCCAATGCAGACACTCTCATGCCCCAGTCAAAATGACTCTAGGACTGGAGTAAAACACAGTTCTACAGCAAGTGGAAGTAAGTATTGCTGGATTTAAAAACAAAGTAGTTTAACTTTTTTTTACAGGGAGATATATAAATGTAAGGTACATATTTTACAGTCGTTTTTACAATACGGGGTTCACACTGAACAACTGTTTAAGTCAGGAAGGAATGTGATGCAATTGTATTCACAAGCTTTTTATAGTGAGCGCTGGCTAGTGGCATCAACTCGTTAAAACCACAGGGGTTTTGAAAAGTTCCTATGTTTGTGAATAAGCGAGTACTGCATTTGAAGGAAATCACTCTAATCGCGTGGTGAAGGAGCTTCCCAAAGACTAGTTTATTCAAAGGGGCTACAGTGTCATCATTGGACACAAAGATCCCAAAACATATGTGACATGGGATATTAGTGTGTCTGATCATTGATCGTGAATACATCCTCCATCTTAATTTCATTTCATGCTAATAAACCAAAAGATACAACATGTAGGCAGGTTTATAATCTTATGTAACAGCTAGGCCCAAATTTTGCTTTGAAATTCAATGTTTTGGTTGAGACCATCTGTATAATACTTATCATTTTTCAACACTGCAGCTCAGAAAGTGCTTACATGTTCACACCAACATGAGCTGCTCAGTTAGAAATATGTAGGTAAACAGAAATACATCTGCACTGAAGGTAAACTGTGCCAATCTGAAACGTCGAGTCACATTTGAAATAATGTTTATCATCAAAATAATTGCCCGCAGTTAATCTATTTTACGGCTGAAAAACATAAGGAATAATTTACGAGAAGTACAAATCAATCACAGAGGCTGTGCTCCCTCTGTGAGCAAAGCTTTTTCCAGGCAGCATCCTAACATTGTAGTCTGCACCAAGCAAAACCCCCTGACCTAGGATTAAGAAATAAAACCATCCTACCTGTTATTAAACAAAGGATCCCTTCTTTCTCTCTCATCCACTTTACAAAATCAAATCCAAGTGAGCTGCGATAAATCCATACTAAATGCTTTATGTAATGTCATATGCACTACACAGCCTTGGCTTGCCATTATCTATTTACGATAAAGTATTCATTTGAAATTACCCAATACTTGCTGCAAGCCCAAGCTGCTTCTTAAACAGTATGATTTTAAAATGAGACTCTCAAACTTTTCTAACCACATTATAGATCAGAGGTACTAATTGTGCTTTATATTGTAGCACCTAGAGGAAGTCTGTTATGCTTAACACTATCATTTTGACATTTCCTTAAGGATGGTTCAGGATGTACATACAAACAAGGTAAAAGAGACCTTTTCTTCTAGGGTGTGCTTCATAAATGTAGGTCAGCAGTAAGACAGAAAGAAAGTCAGGATGAGGGCATCAGAAGTGCACCCTGAAACAGCAGCTGAGCGCAAACTAATTTTATGGTGATTCACTGTGTTCAGATGCGTGTCGCAAAGACCCCCACAAGAGGAAAAACACCACGTATTCCCAAACCAAGTGTTAGTTTTTCCTTCCTCTTGACCACAGGAAATAAGAGGAACTTTAGCGCCCATTCTCGCACTTACTACACCACTTACTCTGGGCTCCTTCATGTCTAAGTTTAGAAGTGCAGGTAGGTGTGGATAAGGCACTAAAATGTTTTGAGAACAGCAAAAACGTTGTGATTTTGTGGGTAATCACATTTGCAATAAACTTCCACTAAATCGGTTTGTGAAAACATAGTTGGGTGTTCCAACGAAACATTTGTTTTTCGCATTGACCTACGGAAATCTCAATGCCAGTATGATAAATATTCTGCAGTTTATACTGTAGGAAGTTGAGATCTGTGACTCCCATAAGGAATCACTTTCAACAGTGACATTTTTGCACAACTGTTTGAAAATCCAGTGTCATAACTGACATCCTGCTTATAAAATTCTGTACACAATGTATTTATGTTTTTTTGCAAAGCTCTATCGTCCTTAATAGGGTATCATGACGCTAACAATCTAATATTCCTTAAAAAAGGTAATTAAGCCACCAAGGATACCAAAGACTAGCAGTTTTGGTAAATAGCCAGGTTTTCAATAGCCTGAACTTCAGTAACAAGGGTTCAGAACATAGATAAAGAGGAGACATTTTCAATCTATCTACAGCTGTGATCACAAAAGTTCTGACACCCATAGATTTTTAACATCATTTTGGCATTTTGAGAAAACAGAAATTTGCAGTTCTTAGCGCATAAACGGACAGCGGGGGATGTTGCTTAAAACTATGTAAGTCTGGAAGGCTTTGGGGAGAGTAAATGGCTTTGTGAGCCAGGCAGAGCGATTTAAAGAGAATACACTCTTTCACAGGCAGCCAATGTAGGGTGCAAGAACAAGGGAAATATGTTCCCTTTGGTTGATGCCACTTGCCAATCTGGCAGCGTAATTCTGAATAAACTGCAATTAACTGCTTGAACAAGAGGTCAACCCCAGGTAAATAGCATTGCAGTAATCCAAATTCGAGCACACAAAGGACATCAGAAATGGAATATTTTCAGGTCAAAAAGATAAAACACACGCCTCAGGGAGTGAAGTTGGAAAATAAAAGATTTTACCCCTTCTGATACCTACGCTGCTGGAGTTAGCAGTGAGTCCATTTTAATTCTGACATTTTTCACTACTTTCACTGGGACTGGGAGTGGATCCAGTGAGCAAGGCCAGTATGTAAAACAATGTATAAATTCCAGGGATAAGTATATACAATCCCAGTCGTGCTTGGGAGCATTTCTGCTCATCCACAGCTGAACCTTCAAGAGGCTCTCATGGAATTTGGCTGCTGTAGTTAAGGGATTGCATTCAAATTTGACAATCTGAGTTTTGTCTACGTATAGAAACAAGTTCAAACTAGAACACATGAGGTGACCCAAATTGATGATATAAAGGTTAAAAAGAAGTGGGGATAAAATGGAAGCTTGAGGCACCCAGCAGGATAACTGTCTTTCCAAGGACTTCAAAGAGGCATGTGCCACCCTGAAAGAGCTCTGGGATAGTTCACTTGAAATCCAGGGTAATGCCTGGGCAGTGACGCGCAGTTCGGAAGGCCTGGTCAGAAGACCGCCGTGATGGACCGTATCAAAGGCTGCTGTGAGATCTAAAAGAGCCAAGGCGGTAGGAATACCAGCATCAGCAGCACCCCGCCAGATCGTCCAGCCACGAAACGATGGTCAGGTGAGTACTGTAGCCGGCTCGGAAGCCCATCTGAAAGGGATGAAACAGTCCGAAGTAGGGTAGCTGGTCACAAAGTTAGAAAGTGCTTAATAGATCGCCCTTTCCATTGATTTACTGAGGAACGGTAGTTGTGAATTAGGTCCATAACCTAATAAATCCTCAAAATTCAAAGGTAGTTTCTTCAGAAGGGGTGTTGTTATACATGTCATTTTTGTAAAAAAAAAAAAAAGCCCGGTCTAGAAGAGGATATAATGATGCCTTTCGCCCAGCTGGCAACACGCATTAAATTAGCCTTATGCAGAGTTGCTTGGCCAATGACTGCGAATCAGGAATTCACAAACGCAGACTGTAGTTCTTATACATATTACGATGACTTATGCATGTAAAATGGTTTCAAACACATACCTTATACCAACTCCAGCAGTCTACAATATGTAAATAAATAGTATATTTATAAATACACTTTGTCCTTATGGAAGTACCATTCAGAGGCTCTGAATTAGCTGTTGAATGTCAATGTACAGCATGTGCCTACCATGCCATCCTCGCACCTGGGCAACATCGGTTCTAAAATTCATTGGCACAATGAAAGTCTGCGCATGATGCCATACAATTCAAGAAGCCTGGATTTGCATTTGCCGCATTCACGGAGAAGTGGAAGCTTTAACCAAGTATATAAATGGCAGGAGCATCACTCCAGTGTTTGTCACAGAAAGTACAATTAATTTGACAAATTTGTTTTTGGTACTAGTAAAAATATTCGCTCCCATCTCACCAAAGCCTGGAAAGGCAATGCGCTTTATTTGTATGCTCACAAATACTTGAACATTTCAAATGGGGTGGTAGCAAGCAGCTGAACACTAACAGAATCCAGGAAATATTGGTCATATGCTTCTTCTTTCACCATCTTCTTGGAGAATCAAACGCTACTAAATAAAGTTCTGGTTATGAAATGTCCTAAACTTGCTGCACACAAAACAGATGCACAGGGAAAAAACAGGGCAAGCAGTAAAGATTAGGGCAATCAGTAAAGAACAGGGCAATCAGTAAAGAACAGGGCAATCAGTAAAGAACAGGGCAATCAGTAAAGAACAGGGCAAGCAGTAAAGAACAGGGCAAGCAGTAAAGAACAGGGCAAGCAGTAAAGAACAGGGCAAGCAGTAAAGAACAGGGCAAGCAGTAAAGAACAGGGCAAGCAGTAAAGAACAGGGCAAGCAGTAAAGAACAGGGCAAGCAGTAAAGAACAGGGCAAGCAGTAAAGAACAGGGCAAGCAGTAAAGAACAGGGCAAGCAGTAAAGAACAGGGCACGCTGTAAAGAACAGGGCACGCTGTAAAGAACAGGGCACGCTGTAAAGAACAGGGCACGCTGTAAAGAACAGGACTTGCGGTAAAATAACAGGGCAAGCAGTAAAATAACTGGGCAAGCAGTGAAAAACAGGGCAAGCAGTGAAAAACAGGGCAAGCAGTGAAAAACAGGGCAAGCAGTGAAAAACAGGGCAAGCAGTGAAAAACAGGGCACGCAGTGAAAAACAGGGCACGCAGTGAAAAACAGGGCAAGCAGTGAAAAACAGGGCAAGCAGTGAAAAACAGGCAAGCAGTGAAAAACAGGCAAGCAGTAAAAACAGGGCAAGCAGTAAAAACAGGGCAAGCAGTAAAAACTGTATAAGCAGTATGCTGCAAATGGCAATTTGTCTCCATGTTTTAATGCTTTAATTGCTTCTGACCTTTGAACACACCACATGGTTAAACCAAAAGCGCTTTAAAAGGCCAGTTGTCTGTTCTCCTGTTAAAAATGGTGTGATGTAGGTGTGCTGCTTCTGGTGCGGCACAGTTTCTTCCAGCGCCAGTACTCCTCTCTTGACCACAGAGTAGGTGTTGCTGACCCGGACCATGTAGCACGTGCTGGGAACATGAACAGATGCTCTATATGGAATGACATATTCAAAACGACTCCAGAAATAAATCACAATGCAGCCAATTTTTCACCCAGGGTTTAAGTGGGGAGGGCCCTGCCGGGTCCCTGACCTGACAGTAATTAAAAACCGACTTTGATAAGGGTTCTACACTCTTGTCCTGAACTTTCCAGTCATCCATAATGACCAATTCCTCAGCAAGGACTATAAAATCCCTTAAAGGAATTCCCATTACAGCTGAGCTTTTCCTTTTAATATTTCACCTTATACTTTATCATGCATCCCTAAGAGAATTTGCTTTTTCCATATAGTTATTTTCTGTAGTTTATGCAACATATGACTTTTGTACAGTGCCTACTGTGACTGGAATTTATGCTGTTGGTGGGTGTTTATGACGGGCACGATTGAGCCCGCAGGAGATGAGGCCTAAGGCAGTTAATGTTTCTCACAGTGCCTGTCAGTGGGTCATAAAGGTGTTGAAACTACATGATCATCCAGTCGTTGGCCTCTTAGTAGAGCACACAGTGTGATGGTCGTGTATGTGACCACTACAATTACCATTTAAGGCGAGTGTGTGAAGCAGGGCTGCACCGTTCTTGAAATAAAGACAAACAAAAGACGACAATGCAGTGTCTACATCCGCCAAGAGAAAGTGTGTTAATGAGAGAGAGCAAGAGGGTACGGCGAAGGGGGTGTGACTCAAGAAAGTACCCGCAAGTCAGAGCAAAAGGACAGTGATGAAGAGAAATGAAAAGATTTTCAGTTCTGCAGATTGAGGCTTTCAGAAAGAGAAAAAAAAGGGCATAAGTGCCTAACAGAGTGAGAAACTGTACAGCAAATTGGCATTCATAGTATAGTAGAGAAATGAAAAACTCAAAAGACCACTAACCCTTCTGCAGACCTAAGTAATGTTTAATTGATAGTCCGGATTTCCAGAAATTAACCATTTCAGCCCTAATTATTCACAAAAAACATGGCTATTCATTTATTTTTTAACTACCAACAGGCTTACAAGGCTATTCCCTTATCTTATACTACTAACTGGCTTTGACAAAAGTAATAGGTCTGGCTTGTTTTAGGCATATGTTTATTCTTATGTAATATGTCGGGACCCAATACCCGAAAACTCACAGAAAACTATCCAAATACTTATCAGGTGGCACAGTGTGTGAAGTACAGGATTTTAGTTCATGTTTTAATCTACACCATTAATTACGTAGACCGAGTCTCTTGAGAAGGATTCCTAGCTGCATTTCTTGCCCACGCCCCTTTTACAGACCACCCACTCCAACCACCTTATTCACCCCCATTTTGAGCACAGCCTGTACTTTTAATGAGTTGAGTACAGAGGAAAAGGACCTTCGTGTTCAAAGCATGGCAGCGCACACTCCTCCTTTTATCCTTACAAAGTTCAATTCAACAATTACTATAGATTCGGGTAAACGCGCCTTTAAACTGCGCTATAAGTGTGGTTTCCTTTTTTAGGTCGAGCCTGGGCAGCGCATGCACTGCTCTGCGAGCCATGCTGTACTGGAGTATGTACTTGAAGCCCCGCCCACTCCCCACCCATATTTGTCATTGGTTTGTGTCATTTTCATTCGCAAATGCTGGCTTCTGATTCGCTATTAGGCTTGTTAGTCCTTCCTCAGTACCGCTGTGTCTTCATTTGTAACCTCCCATGAGGTCTGGCCCTTTTACTTTGGTTGTAATACAGTATGTATTCTTTAGTCTGTAAGCACCATTTTCATTAATGAGTTTCTCTTACTGAAGGAGTGCAGGAGGGTCTCATGCGCAGTTGTGACCACCAGCTTGTTTATTTAACTCGTAGCAAACGAACGGGGAGCTCTTCAGGGGCCATGGGAGACAGAAGGGGGCAACTCAGCAATGCCTTCAAGCATTTGGTATGCAAGAGGTCTTGCGTTTGTGAGTATTTACGCTATTGGCATTGTAAATGACAATGCCTTTTATTTAGGTTTAAAAAAAAAAAAAACTAAATAAAAGGCCTTGTCATTTACAATGCCAGTAGCTCAAACTTGCGTGAATGCAAGACCTATTGCATTGCAGATGCTTGTTTGCTATTAACAGAAGTCTGAAACCCACGTTCTAGGTTAACATATATGCTGGATATGTCCATGTGATTAATATAATCTGCAGGGTCAATATTGAATGTTTACTATGGACCACTGGAGATGAGCTACAGACAGGTACATTTCATTGCTGCTTTATCTAACAAGAGTAGTTTCGTTGGCTGGGGCAGGAATGAGGGGCCAGTCAGTCCAGCCTCAGCCAGCTGACAGTCTTCCCACGTTCTCCTGATAAATGACTGCATAAAGCGGTGTGGCCTTTCAGGCCAGCACCAATTAACAACACTCTCTGCTCCTGCCTCCAGATTGCTCATTTGACTAATTATGTCCACCTCCGAATAGAAGGCGCTCGACAATGATTTGCCTTCAAACCCAGCCGAGTCTGGCCTGTGCGATTAAATGGAAAACTCGAGGTCTGGGCTTCCGGGAGATGAGAATGGAACCTTTCCCAAAGCTGCCTGCTTTCAGAAACTAATCATGCATGCCTACGAAGGGCCAGTCAACTTCACTCAAATGGCAGACTTCCAAAACAACCATTATGCACCACAACAGTGCATGGCAACTGATGGGATATGTGGGAGGGGCTTCCAGACCCATAAGAAGAGTCGCCTCTTGTGAATCTTGGCCCCTCCAAAGAACGGTGATGGATTAAACCCTGATCTGTTGACTGGGTGCGAGTGTTTGATTGGTTCAGATGCTCCGTCCATCACCACCCCCTTTTCTACCACTTTGTTCGCCATAAGTTGGCAGGGTATGCTCAGACGTGACTCCCTTGCTCACTTTGCCACTGGATTCAAGCAAGCCGGGCTGAAGACGGCTGAAATGCCATAAACCGTCCTAGGAAGCTTGTTTCCGGTCCAGGGAAGGCATGGCTAGGCAGTTCCGGCTGGACTGTTTCCATGAGGCACAGGGTCAGACTGATTTGCATATGGCCATGTCTGAGCTGGGGTGGCAGAGTGGGCTAAAGAACGGTGATGGATTAAACCCAAATCTGTTGACTGGGTGTGAGTGTTTGATTGGTTCAGATGCTCCGTCCATCACCACCCCCTTTTGTACCCTCCAAAGACTCAGCAATAGTAAAAACTCTCTTCACATATGAACATAATACATAACAAAACCTAGTGTAATGTAACTTTAAACGACCTCCCTCATAAACACTCCACTGATCATATATCTAATATTTTACTATTATGATTACGCAACCCCTCATGTCGCAAACACATTAATACGAGGTGCATTGCCACCCTTCACTAGCAACTAGGGTCTTAGAATTAAACTGAGAGCAGGCAAGAGAAATCCCTCACCTGCCACTGACCTGAAACCTCCTGCTTAAGACGAGGTGGCAAAATAAGAACCAGGCAAGACGAGGGAAAATGAGTTGACTAACCATTGCTTCCACACCGGATGTCACAGCTGGGGGAAAATGTTTTTCAGTCCTGTGACACAACGGCAGTGAAAAGCAGTATTTCAAACCCAGTATTCAAGTGGCGCACCATACTGAATTATAGATGGTTAAAAATAAATAATAGGGATATTATTTACTGGGGGGTCCTGTGTGACATCAAATAAGACAAAAAGAAGTGTTATGTTCTGTATGACCTGTCAACCTCATTGGTCCCAGCTTTCAACAGCTAGGAAGGGGTAGGGAAATCATGGAGATCCATACACAACATGCCTCGGCCCAATGGTGCTGGAACAATTGTCAGAGGGGCTACTGCCACCAATGTTACATCACTGAAGCAGGCCTGCCAATTATTAACGTTTTTCACAGTGTAAGGAGTGGACCTGGGCTGTAAAGGGGCAGAGCTTAATGCAGAGCACATACTGAGGCACTTTAAGTTCACCACCGCATCCACAGCCTTATCTTTCACACTCCCTGCACCCCAGCAGGACTGTCAGGTAGTTCACATTACGAAATCCTCTACTTTTCTTTCGCTGACTACAAGTTAAACACCAATTTGCATGTAAAATGAATAACCAGCAATTTGTCAGAAAAAATACCCTGACAATAGACCACATGTCTCGAAGGCCTAGCACATGTGCTAAGATAAAAAATATATTAGAGGCATCTTTATTGCTCCTTCACTATTTGCATTCCAGCATTTTCTTGGGGGGGGGGGTACTGCAGCACCCGCACCCTTTTTTCAGGCACCTATGCGTCAGCCCTGTTCTAAACTTGGTTTAATACCACCGACTTCAGCTTGTCCCTGGGCTTTACGTGGTATGAAAAAACTGGGATGTGTCTCAAAGGGGCGTGGACGATGTAATTAAGGGCGTGGCTTAAAAACACGTAAGCTAAAAATCTGTGCTTAGCATAGTGTGGTGTCCGCCTGGTATTTTGCTGCTTCTGTCATCCGGATATATGATACAACAAGTAACATTATACCTTCAATAAGCCATGCCTATCAGCTTGTCAATGGTTGTTAGGTGCATAAAATAAATAAGCAACAACTATGGCTTTGTTGTATTTAATATTGAAAATGCTTCCGTTCTGAAATGATGCGAGTGAAATAACTAAAACTAATCTCTTTGAGGTTACATCAAAGGCTTTGAGCAGTGGTACTGCTGTAGAGTTAAGATTTTTATTTCACCCTGAGGGTGAGGGCAAAAATGTAGAGCCCGATAGGGACCCGTCTCAGTACCTGCTTTTAAGAACTGCTAGTGCTGAGCACCGGCAGGACCCGGCCCACTTAAAGTCCTGGCTACTCCTATCACTATCAAGCCCACATCAAATAAAAAAAATACATGGCATCCTGCCACCCTCCAACAATGACCTCCACATCATCACCCACAATTAAATAACATTCCAGGGGTCCTGACACCCACGCTCACCTGCCTCTGCATTTCCCAAACTCATTCTACCCAAATCTGAAAAAAACGTCTGATGTTGTGACCCCCATCAACACCCTCTCTTTCATCCACTCCTACCCAACCAAAATATATAAAATAATATCTGTTCTCTTGCCAGCCCACCCCCCACTCTCTCTGCCTCCCATCCCATAACAAAGTAGTTACCTTTGCTCTCCATCGGAGCAGAGAGCCTCTGCCACACTCCAAAGCTTTCTGAGTGCTCTGACTGGAATTCCTTCAAGGCATAGCAACAGCGGGAAGCAGCTTTGGTTTCCCACAGCTGCTAGGCATATCAAAGCATACCCAGATGTATTATCTGGTATTCACACTAGAAATCCATATACAAGATGAACAAGTTACTTACCTTCGGTAACGATATATCTGTAAGAAACAGTAGTTAGTATTAGATTCCTTACCTTAGAATATCCCCAGGCATCAGTCTGGATCTGGAAACTTTTGCGTAGCAGTACCCCTGCGCGTCGGTAGGCGTCGTCTGCAGGCGTCCCCTGCGGCTCCGCATCCGTCGTTGGCGTCGTGCGCCGTGATGACGTCGCTGGAGTATATAGACGCCGCCTCCGCGCGCTGACGTCAGTTCTTTGCACACAGCTTTTCCGCGCCAGAACACGCAGAGCCATGTAAGAACCAACACTGGTGCCATGCGAAACTAGGGCCCTGAAGGGGATGACCTTAACCCTATGTATCAGTTCGCAGAACGGGGAGGATGGGTGGGGCGGTAAGGAATCTAATACTAACTACTGTTTCTTACAGATATATCGTTACCGAAGGTAAGTAACTTGTTCATCTGAAAGAAACAGGTTAGTATTAGATTCCTTACCTTAGAATAGATACCCCAGCAATACCAACCCCGGTGGTGGGTCTGCGAACCAATACAGCTTATACCAGAAAGTCCTGGAGGACAGAACGGCCAAAGAAGCCATCCCTCCGGACTTGACTGTCCAGGCAGTAGTGCCTTGCAAACGTGTGCAGCGAGGCCCACGTAGCCGCCTGACAAATGTCCTGCAAGGGGACTCTCCGGCCTAGGGCAGTAGTAGCCGCCGTGGCCCGAGTGGAATGGGCCCTCAGCCCAACAGGAGGCTCCTTCCAAGCCAAAGAGTAGCACGCTTTGATGCACAGGACGACCCACCGAGAGATGGTCCGCTTATGCACCGCCCGTCCCTTCTTCGCACCCACGTAGCCAACAAACAGTTGGTCATCCACCCGGAACTGGCGAGTGCGATCCATATCAAATGAAAGCGCACGTTTTGGGTCCAGACGATGGAGCCGCTCTTCATCCTTTGAAGGATGCGGAGGCGGGAAGAAGGAGGGTAAGGTGATGGACTGCCCGATGTGAAAAGCAGAGACTACTTTGGGCAGGAAAGAAGGTCTAGTTCTCAGAACCACCTTGTCTGGATGAATGGACATGAAAGGAGGATTGACAGAAAGAGCCTGGAGCTCACTCACTCTCCTGGCAGAGGTGATGGCAACCAGGAAGGCCGTCTTTAAAGTCAGGAGACGGAGAGGACAGGAATGAAGTGGCTCAAAGGGAGCACACATCAAGAAGGTCAGAACCAGGTTCAAGTCCCACTGAGGCATCACAAACGGAACAGGTGGATACATGTGCGTGATGCCCTTCAAGAATCTCGTTACAATAGGGGACTTGAACAAAGAAGGTTGATCAGGCAGCCTTAGAAAGGCCGAAAGGGCAGAACGGTAGCCCTTGATAGTGCCCAGAGCAGAGCCCTGCTGGGCAAGAGAGAGAAGATAGAGGAGAACCTCGGAGAGAGGGGCAGAAAGAGGGTCCACAGCCTTTGCTGTGCACCATGCCACAAATCTGTTCCACCGGCAGGCGTATACCGACTTCGTGGAGGGACGCCTGGCTGCCAGAATCACATCACAAACTTCAGGAGGCAAGTCAAATGGCCTCAACTGTCGCCGCTCAATCTCCACGCATGGAGGTGGAGACTGGACAGGTTCGGGTGGAGGACCGTCCCCTGCTGCTGCGACAGAAGGTCCTACCGAAGGGGCAGGCGGATCGAGGGACCGACTGACATGCTGAGTAGCTCGGGATACCAGTACCTTCGAGCCCAGTCCGGAGCCACAAGGATAACTTGGGCCCGGTCGCGCCTGATCTTCTTCAGCACTCTGGGCAGATGTGGTATAGGCGGAAAGGCGTACAACAGACCGCAACTCCACGCGCGCCGAAAGGCGTCGCCGTGCGAGTGCCGTCTTGGAAACTCCAACGCGCAGAACTGATGACATTGTGCGTTCTCTTCTGTGGCGAATAGATCTAACCAAGGCTCTCCCCATTTCAGAAAGAGGCCTTGCGCCACGTCCGAGTTCAGACGCCATTCGTGATCCACCGAGCACCGACGGCTGAGTTCGTCCGCTCTGGCGTTCAGAGAACCTGCCAGGTGTTGAACCGTCAGAGTCACGCTCTGACGTTCCAGCCATTGCCAGAGACGCAGAGCCTCCTGGCAAAGGGTCCACGACCCCACTCCGCCCTGCTTGTTGCAGTACCACATGGCGGTGGTGTTGTCCGTGAACACCTGCACTACACTCCCGTTGACAAAGGGGAGGAATGCCTTCAGTGCTAGACGGATCGCCCGCAGCTCCAACAGGTTTATATGGAGCCGGGACTCCGCCGGAGACCAGATGCCTCTGATCTCCGCCTCTCCCAAGTGGCCTCCCCAGCCCTGGAGGGACGCGTCCGTCACAACCACGTGCTCCGGTTGGGGAAGGGAGAGGGATCTGCCTCTGACCCAATCGCGGTCCGTAAGCCACCACTGCAGTTGTCTCGCAGTGCCCTCCGAGATCAAGACATGGTCGGACAAGTTGCCTTGATGCTGGACCCACTGAAACTTTAGGTCCCACTGCAGAGCCCGCATCCGCCACCGGGCGTGATGCACCAGAAGGATGCAGGAAGCCATCAGCCCCAGCAGCCGCAGCGTCAACCTGACCGAAACCTGAGATAACGGCTGAAAGATGGGAATCAAAGCCTGTATATCCCGGACTCGCCGTTCCGGAGGATAAACCAGAAACTGCGCTGAGTCGAGAACCGCTCCGATGAAAAGGAGCTTTTGAGAGGGACACAGGTGTGATTTCGGCACATTGATGGAAAACCCCAGCTCGTGCAGGAGGTCTGCCGTCATCTGAAGGTGGTGGACGACTGTCTGGGGCGAGCCCGCCTTCAACAACCAGTCGTCCAGGTAGGGGAAGACTGAAACCCCCAACCGGCGCAGATGGGCTGCGACCACCGCCATCACCTTTGTGAACACCCGTGGGGCGCTGGTAAGGCCGAATGGGAGCACGATAAACTGAAAGTGCTTGTGGCCTACCGTGAACCGCAGGTAACGCCGGTGGGCCGGCAGGACGGGGATGTGAAAATACGCATCCTGTAAGTCCAACGCTACCATCCAGTCTAGCGGGTCTAGAGCAGCCAAGACCTGAGCCAAAGTCAACATCTTGAACTTCTCCTTCCGGAGGAAGCCGTTGACGTTCCGTAGATCCAAGATAGGACGTAGGCCCCCTTTGTCCTTCTTGGGTACCAGAAAGTAGTGGGAATAGCAACTACGCCCTACTTCTGGCCCAGGAACGTGCTCGACGGCCCCCTTGGCCAAGAGGGCCGTAACTTCCTCCTGCAGAAGTGTCAAGTGGTCCCCCGACACACGGTGGTTCAGCGGTGGCATGGCTGGAGGAGTGGTCTCGAAGGGGAGGGAGTAGCCCCTTCGGACGAGCTGCAGCACCCACCTGTCCGATGTGATTGCGCGCCAGCGGGAGTGGTGATGGCGAACCCTGCCACCCACTGGCGTCACATGGGCCTGAAAGCACGGACTAGGAGGATTTGGAGGCCGATGCTGCGGGGGGAGGTGTGGTCTGACCTCGCCGTTGTCCCCGACCGCCTCCACGGCGGATTCCACGTCCGCCACCGCGTTGAGAAATGTGTTGCGGTGCGTGGCTGGCAGCACGTGTGGGACCGCCCCTTCCTTGGCCACGAAAGGAGCGAAACGAACCCGTTTGCTGGCGCTGGGTCGAGAGACCCAAGGACTTGGCCGTGACCCTGGAGTCCTTGAAGCGCTCCAGCGCGTGGTCCGCTTTGTCGCCAAACAGGCGACTGCCATCGAACGGCATGTCCATCAAGGCATTCTGGACATCTGCCGAAAAGTTGGCGGACCTCAGCCAGGCGTGGCGACGAATCGCCACCGTCGTGGACATCGCTCTGCCCAGCGAGTCGGTCGTATCAAGACCACACCTGATGGAGTATTTTGCTGCGTCTCGGCCTTCAATCATAGCCTTGCCGAGCTTTGCCCGTACCTCCTGTGGGCATTCTGGCAGCAGGTACGCGACCGTATCCCACAGAGAGTGGGAGTAGCGGCCCAAGAGGCATGCGGTGTTGCAAGACCGCAGTCCCAAACTCAGGGACGAGAAGACCTTTTTTCCATACTGGTCGTACCTCTTGGATTCCCGGTCGGGCGGGGCCGACGGGAATGCGGTCTGGGAAGTCGAGGCCTGGATCACCAGACTCTCAGGGGTGGGATGGGTGGACAGGAACTTGGGGTCATCCTTACACGGAGGGTGGCGTCTGGCCACGTTCCTATCAACAGGCGAACCTGAAGCGGGCCTGGACCACGTGCCCAAAAGAACGTCAGACAAGGCTTCGTTGAACAGCAGCAGTGGCTCGTGTGGGCATGACTGCGGTTTGAAGACCTCAGTGAGGATGTTAGGCCTCACGGCCGCGACGGGGAGCTCAAGGTGTAAGGCCTTGGCAGCCCTCATCAGCACCACTGAATAAGCAGCCCCCTCCTCCAAAGCCACGGTAGGAGGCCAGACAAAGCCAGGGTTAGGAGAGTCGTCCAGACCACTGGTGTCACCCAAATCACCTGTCCAGTCCACATTGTACTGACACTCGCGTGACAGAGGGTCCTCAGACCCCCTCCCAACCCTCTCCGTAATCTACATATTCACCATATTCGGAATCAACAATGTAGACCGGCTCCCCGGGGTCCACAGGCCCCATCGGCGTCGGACTCGGCGTCGGGCGACGCCGGTCCGACTCGGCGTCCGGAGTCGGAGAGGGTATGGGGGCGGCGCCGCCCGGAGCCGGCGCCGGAGCTCCGGCGCCGCGCGGGGGCCGCGTCAGGGGCAACCCTGATGGAATCGGCGCCGGAGAGGCCGGTAGACCAGCCGGCGTCGACCCTGAGGGTCCCTGCGGCGCCGGGGTCAGAGGTGCCGGGGCCGGAGCACCCGACGGCGTCGAGGCAGGAGCACCCGAACCGCTAGGGCCCCCGGACGGAAGCACAGGGCCCGAAGGCGCCGTAGGCCCCGTCGGAGGAGACAGTGCCCTCATGGCCATGAGGAACTCCTCTATCTCCCCGGGCGTCCCGCCTTGCCCAGGGACCGTAGGGTATGGAGCAGGCCGGGCCGGCGACTCACGCGGAGCCGCGGGGGTGGGGCCACCCGAACCCCCGGCCGCATCGCGCGAGCGTCGGGGGGAGTCGGGGTACGATGACGACGCCCCGACTTCTTGTGTTTCCTACCTGAGGAACCAGAGGAATGGTGGCGACTTCCGCAGCGCTCGTGGCGGCTCCGCGACCGCTCCCTCGACCGCTCCCTCGACCTCCGGCCGGACCGGGACCGCTATCGACGCGGGGCCGACACCCGCAGCTCGAGTAGCTTGCGGGACCGCTCCCGCCTAGCTTTACTCGTCAGGGCCCGGCAGTCGACACAGTCGTCCACGGCGTGGTCGGGCCCAGGCACCGGAGGCAGAGTCGGTGACGATCCGTGACCGACATCGTGCGGTCACAGTCGTCACAGTTCTTAAAACCGGGCACCCTACCGGCACCGTAGAAGAATCAAAGATTCACAGAAAAAACTTTGGTCAAAAGACCGGAGTACTGCACTTCTCGGATCTGCGCTAACTGGCGCGGAAAAAAGAAGAACTGACGTCAGCGCGCGGAGGCGGCGTCTATATACTCCAGCGACGTCATCACGGCGCACGACGCCAACGACGGACGCGGAGCCGCAGGGGACGCCTGCAGACGACGCCTACCGACGCGCAGGGGTACTGCTACGCAAAAGTTTCCGGATCCAGACTGACGCCTGGGGATATTCTAAGGTAAGGAATCTAATACTAACCTGTTTCTTTCAGATACGGATATGTTGTGTGGCATCGCAGTGGGTGCAGGTGAAGGCAGATCCCAGTAGTAAGACAAGTGCATCTGTCTGCAA
The DNA here is from genome assembly GCF_964261635.1 of Lissotriton helveticus. NCBI lineage: Eukaryota > Metazoa > Chordata > Amphibia > Caudata > Salamandridae > Lissotriton > Lissotriton helveticus. The sequence continues at coordinate 149,274,245 of NC_136071.1, forward strand.
GTGAACAGGGAGTATGAGTGGGTGCCCAGGAGGTGGAAACAGACATGTAGTCACGTTTTTTTCCTCTCAATAAAGTGGTTTGGCATGCAGAATGAGCTGAGAGAAGGTAATAGCATGACGGGGGGGGTTCATCTGAAGACAAAGACCAAGCATTGGCATAGCCAATAGGTCTCGCCTTTAGGACCTTGTAAGTGTTTAGCCATGCAGCAAATTATCATAGGTGCTACAACATCTACTGTTACTTAGAGTGTCACTGGTGAATGGCCACACACACCCACGGTCAGGCTTTTGTGCTATTTAATGAAAACTGGAAATGCAATTCATGCCCAGATAAGGCAAGTCTGCAACCAAAAGGAATTTAAATGATGAAGTAAAATAATATTATTCAAATAATTCCTTCACTAACTGCACCAGTCGGTGATGCAATGAAAACAAACAGTTATTGATTAATGGCAGGAGTGACGTGATGTATGTTACTTGATGATTTTTACATCTTTCTGAAATGTGCAAGTAAATACAGGTTGATTTCGTCTTATTCTTTGCAAATTCAACATACTTACTATAATTTTGCATTGTGTTTATTAGTTGTTACTCACCAGGTTTTACCATGTGCAGTGCCCAGACAGAGTCTAAAAGCGCTATTTTCAATGCATAGTTTTCCATGGAAGATAACTTAATGAATTAATCAGACTACTCCATGCGTAACAAAAACTAAATTAAGTAAATGACAATGGTCTGATTATCATCAACCACCTTCTGTAGAAAGCCTAGAGCACATAATATGGTCTTGGGGCACTCAAAAACAACGTCTGACATTTGATATCGGTCTTTGAAAAGCAACCCAGATAGATTTAGACTCACTTTTGTGACACTACTGGCAGCCCGTTTCACGAGTTGATTATGTGTTTAAAAAATGAAGTGCAACATAAAATCACATTAGCCCCTTCGATGCTGGTGACGGAACCGTTCCGTCATCAGTTACGGCTGAGCTGTGCTGATGACGGAACGGTTCCGTCACGACCCCGCCCTGTTCTGGAATGTCCAGCACAGGGCGCGGCTAACGCGCCGCACGGAAGCGGTTAAATGCGTGTGACAATCTATGCAAATAATGGGCGTGCGGGCGATGTCAGGGGGCTTAAATATAGCAATCACGTAAATTAAGTGGATACATGAACTTGTTTTTTAACGAACTATGGGGAAAGTAGAAAGAAATCTAGTTAACTTAGATGGTACTGCATATAAAATTGCATCCAGACATTTACTACAAGTAGCATTATACCAACAACAAGTCAGGACTATTGGCTTTGTCAATGGTTATTAGTTGCGTAAGATAAATAAGCAACAACTGTGGCTTTGTTGTATAGAATATTGAAAATGCTTCAGTTCTGAAATGATGAGACTGTGAAAGAACTATAAGGAGACTCTTTGAAGTTACCTCAAAGGCAGTGAAGGGTGGTACTGCTGCAGAGTTAAGATTTTTTTTCGCCCGGAGGGTGAGGACTAAAAGGGAGAACCTGATAGGGACCAGTCTCAGTACCTGATTTTTAGAACTGCTGGTGCTGAGCACTGGCAGGACCTGGCCCACTTAAAGACCTGGGTAAAGATATAGTCTTTAGAGTAATTTGTGTTGTCTCCAACTTTAGCAAACTGTTTGATATTGGGCAAATCTTACTCTCCCTGTACCTCTGTCCACTAATGTGACAATATGCAAGCTGTAAACATGTGACAATGAAGTGATACAGGGTCTGTCGCAAGGTCGAAAAGTGAAGAGATGCCACGACTGGCTAGACGGGACAGCGATTAAATGCTGGAAATTTGGAGAGATGGGCCAAGTGAACAAAGGTAGAGGCTATAGAGCGATTTGACAGTGATAACATGCAGGAGCAAAGGAGAAATGAGGGGTGTTTCAAGTGATGCTGGGACTGCAGAGGGACAGGGCAGTGAAGGGATGCAGAGACTGAAGATATGGCGCAGTGAAGAGCTGCAGAGGATGTTACAAGATATGACAATCAAGACACATAGGAGCTGTGAAGAGATGGGGCACTGAACAGTTAATGAGACTGTACAGAGATGAGTCAGTGAAGAGATACAGTGTGCTTGCAGAGAGAAATTAGTGAAGAGATCCTGGGTTTGTAGGGCAGTGTTAAAGTGTAGAGAGGTAGGGGTGGGAGAATGAAATTACTGTCCTTTAAAGTTGATCTGGAGCTTTGTGTACTGAAGATGTGATATTTTGTGATGTTTTCATGTTTGATTTCAGACACTTAAGTTTTTCTAAACATGTCACTTCTCCCCAATCAAAAATTGCAGAAGCAGAGTCATGCCGTCCTAAACACCTATCCACTAAATGAATTCACCTAGACATGTGACGTGACAGATCACAGTGCGCACTACACAAGGGTCAAATATTGCATGACTATACTCTTAGGGATTGCAAGATGGAACAAAACAAAACAAGAAATGTGAACAGGAACTGCATGGATGGCAAGGGTTACATTAACGCTTTTTATTGTCGCTGTTGAGAAATCGCTCATTTGTTGTTAGGTCTCGGCCTGCGAAAGACTGCGCACATGCGCAGTCGAGCTGGCGAGATTTAATGATGTAGGGAGATTTCACCAGCGAGGTTAAGCCCCGCCCCTCTTTTCCATTGGCTGGCGTCCTAAACGGTGGCCAGCCATTGGAGAAGAGGTCCCAGTGATGTTCTTCTTTCTCTCTAAGCCCCATCCATTTCAGACTGGCTTACTTGACTTACTGGTGGCGTAAAAGGTTTCTTATCTTCTTTATGGGGCCATCTGTTTCGCCCCATGAAGATAAGGAAACTTTTATGCCACCAGTAAGTCGGGCTCTTAAAGAGAAAGCAGCACGTCCCGGCGAGCTACTTTGACTAATGCACTGGGCTTGTGACCGTCAGTAACGACACTAGTACCTTTTGCTTGGAGTAGGTTTGTGTAGAAAGACTGAATTTCGATTGGTTCTCCGGCGGGTCTGAGCCCCGCAGACCCCCGGCGCCAGGAGCACGGTACGGGGCGGGCAGGCGCAGCGCAGGTAAGAAACTTAACCTCTGGAGCTGGGTGGGGGCAATCACAGCGCCGAGGGGGCGGGCTAGTGCCTCACTGCTGTAACTTTCTGCGCTCTCCGTGGGGAAGCGCCACCCCCGGGCGGGTGCCCCTTCCTCTCTGCTCAGCCCTAGCACGGGGGCCCCAAAGTTTGGGGCCAGAGTGAGACTGCTTAGCCGGGACGTGGGCGTTGAGGGGCTCGGATGAGAAAAAAAACATCTACGTTTGCTGATGTCGACATCAGTCACAGAAAATATGGCGTCCGCAGCCGATAGGGCGTTACGTAGAGTGGAGTGTGCGAGGGGGCTGGCTGTGCGCGCTGGCCACGGGGTGACCCCCTTAACCTCATCACTGCGGCACGAATTCCGCCGCAGTGCTGAGCATTCCAATCGCGGACGTGGTCATGACGGCTCACGGCCGTCATCAGCACACGCCCACCGTGACTGACGGCCGGGAGCAGTCATCAGCATCGATGAGGTTAACCCGGCGGCAGGGGGGTGGTGATACCAGTGTTTCGGCGCCCAGTTGTCTCCCCCCTCTCTCTAGCGTCGGGGGCTGGCAGCCTGCTCCCCCGGTGACGCTGTGCTGCTAGAAGCCATGACGCTGGCTGGGGCTGTAGCCGCCGCTCCTCCCTCTCTCCAGAGCTGCAGCAAAGTCAGGGCACGCTCTGTACCCACCTGGGTCCACCCCTCACAGCCTTAGCGCACACAGCCCCCGCAGCTGCACGCAAGCAAAGTTTTGCACATGCAATTTTAGGGTTACTGCTTCCTTTATTGTCCTGTGTATGTAGCCCGAGCTGTTAGTTTCATTGAAAAATCAGGTACTTCTTTCTGTAGCGCTTGCACTACCGGCAACCTTGACAGGCGCATGTTTGGCTGAGTGTGTGACTGAGTTGTGTGAATCACATTACCTACTGGATGACGATGTAATAACCTCCTGGTGTGAGACTTTTTGCTGTCTGGGTTTGTCACTTAGAAAATCAAACACTACAAAAGAGAAACACATGCTTACTCTAAAAACTCCCTCGCTCGATGTTTTCAAAGCATAATTTGAAACAATGTAGAAACCCGGCCGTTTTTGGTCCCAACTTCTATGTTGCATTGAACAATCCGTGTGACCCAGTTTAAGCTCTCTAGCCCGACTCTTAAGTCGGAGCGCGGCAGCCTGGCCTGGTACAGACTTTGCATCTCCTTTGTTGTTTCCCCCAAACATCTCTCACTCCTATTTGAGTGACTATATGCCCCAGCCTGCCCGGCGCCCCTTACCTGGCGGGGGCTGTGACTGCGTCTGAGAGGGGTGTCTGGCGACCTCTCCCACTGCCAAAAGTGCACTTGTGCTCCGGAAGTGCGGCCGTGATTTTGCTGAGAAGTTCCACCTGATTGACTGACTACAAAGCCACTCGGGGGGCTGCTCTCAACTGCTTCCTGATTGCCTTTTGTTTGCTGCTTAGTGTGGGAATCCGAACTTCTACGAGACGCTTGTAAAGCAACTCCGAGCCCCCCACGTGCCTTTACACTAAACCCAAGTGCAAATAGTTCCTCTTCTGAGTGGGCTCTTATAGCCCTTCAGCAAACCCACACCCCGGGACTAACCGGTTGCGGAATTTGGTGTATTGTACAATATTTAGATGTGATATGACTATCACAGAGTCGACCATTTTCGGCTTCTTATTCGTGCACCTTGAAAGCCATCAAAGCACCTCCATCCAAAATATCTACCGACGATAAGCAATAAATATGCCTGCAGCAAACGTTATAAATTGATGTACAACGTTCATCGTCAGCGCAGTACAACAAATAATATATATTTTACCTGTGCGAACAAAAGTTTGAGTGATGCTGAACGAGACCTCAAACAAAATATCCATTTTAAATACTTGAGGACTGGATTGATCATTGATGCAACTTTTGTTGGCTGCATAAAATTTAAGTCTAATTTTTTATATATTGTTTTTTGCTAGGCGTAGTTCCAATGCATGCATTTGTAGCCATTAATTTGTGCCTACGGTCTGATTATTAGCCTTGTTAACCTTTTTTCGGGTCTTCATTGTTGTGACCAGTTGTTGGTGTTTATAAGTATTGCTTACAATTAAGGGGGGTGGTTTCCACACTGTCAATGGTTAATACGGCTGGTATGTTTGAGAGGGAGCAGTGTTGGGTTAATTGGAAGTTGACCTCGACTTAGAAAAACGAAAGCGACAGTGGTATTTAGGAATGGTGTATCGGTTATTGGTCTTCGAGGGGATGCCATCTTGATATGGAGCGAGGCATAAGGCACACCCAGTGGTGCATGGGGCCCGACCCTCCAGTGTGTGTGTGGATCCTTCACAAACACTTGTCACTGCTTTTCTCACACTAATGTGTAGTTCTAAATTTCCAGGTACAAGTGGTGCACGCAATGTGGGAAAGTGCAGCAATATTCCCCATTTTTACAATACGTGGAAAAAAAATCAATTTCCATGTATTTGAAGAATGGAAAATGTTTCTTACCACGGAAACTGTGCACTCACAGCATCAGGGAAAACAGTCATGCCAAAAGTTCATGTGAACAACAACAACAAAAATATCAGTCGATTGGCAGGGGAAAGAGTACGCTCATCAGGTCACTTTTGCAGAAAGTGACAAGTACTAGGAGACTCCATGGAGGAGCTCGATCACTTCCATTATTTCACTTCAATTTTGTTGATCCTCTCCCTTTCTCTCCGTAGCAGTCCAAATTGAAGTTTTTTCAAAGAAATGCTTGAAAAACCATCTGGACTCTGTTTATTTTTGTTTGCAGTTGTAATTTACAGTTGTTTTACTAACATCAAAATATCCTAGGGGTGAACGACCATCGAAGGAAGCAATATTTATTTGTTTATTAATGAGCACTAGCATTTGTACAAGAAATGCTGTATACAGTAAGGCGATACAAAAGGGGATGATGGACGGAGCGTTTGAGCAAATCAAACACTCACCCCCAGTCAACTGATCTGGGTTTAATCCATCACCATTCTTTAGCCCACTCAGCCACCCCATTTCAGAAATGGCTGTATGCAAATCAGTCTGACCCTGTGCCTCATGGGAACAGTCCAGCCCGAACTGCTAAGCCATGTCTTCCATGGACCGGAAACAAGCATCCTGGGACCGGTTTCGGATTCATAATCCTCATCAGCCAGGCTATCTTGAATCCAGTGGCCAAGTGAGCAAGGGACTCACGTCTGAGCATACCCTACCACACTTAGGGCGAACAAAGCGATACAAAAGGGGATGATGGACCGTCCATCACCACCCCCTTTTGTACCGTATACAGTAAGGCAACAATACATAACGCCATGAGTAGTTGGGTGGATCACCGAGCTGTGGCTGATGATGAATTTAACAAGATTATATTTTCATTTAAGAAGGGAGACTGATTCCTGGGACATCTCGTGTAGACTGCTTAGACCTGTTTTTATTTCACGTAGTATGCTGCGCCCTCCATTGTCGCACAGTGACGCTACACACAAGCCCCGCCACAGAATCTAACCAGAACTTCATGTCTGGAAAAAAAAGTTAAACGTGGCTAGATCACTGTTTGAGAGAGCCCTTCCACCAGAAAATTAGAGTGCAACAGTCACCGTCAAAGAAAGGTGTTGGCTTGGTGTTGTGTGTGTGGCTGTGTGTGTGTGTGTGTGTGTGTGCGTGTGTGTGTGTGTGTGCGTGTGTGTGTGTGTGTGCGTGTGTGGCTGTGTGTGTGTGCGTGTGGCTGTGTGTGTGTCGCTGTGTGTGTGGCTGTGTGTGTGGCTGTGTGTGTGTCGCTGTGTGTGTCGCTGTGTGTGTGTGTGTGTGTGTGTGTGTGTCGTGTGTGTGTCGATGTGTGTGTGTGTGTGTGTCGATGTGTGTGTGTGTGTGTGTGTGTGTGTCGATGTGTGTGTGTGTGTGTGTGTGTGGCTGTGTGTGTGTGTGGCTGTGTGTGTGTGTGGCTGTGTGTGTGTGTGGCTGTGTGTGTGTGTGGCTGTGTGTGTGTGTGGCTGTGTGTGTGTGGCTGTGTGTGTGTGGCTGTGTGTGTGTGGCTGTGTGTGTGTGGCTGTGTGTGTGTGGCTGTGTGTGTGTGGCTGTGTGTGTGTGGCTGTGTGTGTGTCGCTGTGTGTGTCGCTGTGTGTGTGTGTGTGTGTGTGTCGTGTGTGTGGCTGTGTGTGTGTGGCTGTGTGTGTGTGGCTGTGTGTGTGTGGCTGTGTGTGTGTGTGTGTGTGTGGCTGTGTGTGTGTGTGGCTGTGTGTGTGGCTGTGTGTGTGGCTGTGTGTGTGGCTGTGTGTGTGGCTGTGTGTGTGTGGCTGTGTGTGTGTGTGTGGCTGTGTGTGTGTGTGTGTGGCTGTGTGTGTGTGTGTGCGTGTGTGGCTGTGTGCGTGTGTGGCTGTGTGCGTGTGTGGCTGTGTGCGTGTGTGGCTGTGTGCGTGTGTGGCTGTGTGCGTGTGTGGCTGTGTGTGTGTGTGGCTGTGTGTGTGTGTGGCTGTGTGTGTGTGTGTGTGTGGCTGTGTGTGTGTGTGTGTGCGTGTGTGGCTGTGTGCGTGTGTGGCTGTGTGCGTGTGTGGCTGTGTGCGTGTGTGGCTGTGTGCGTGTGTGGCTGTGTGCGTGTGTGGCTGTGTGCGGCTGTGTGTGTGTTTTTGAAACATAAATAAAACGCATTATTTGCAATGTCAATAGCTCAAACTCGCGTAAATACGCGACCTATGGCATTGCAAATGCAATAGGTCTCGCATTTGTGAGAGATTAAGCTATTGGCATTGTAAATGACAATGCCATTGATTTATCTGTTTTCAAAACCAACACATAAATAAACATTTTGTCATTTACACTGCCAATAGCTCTAACTTTTGCAAAGACAAGACCGTTGCATTGCAAATGCTTGTTGATTGTACAGTTCAGCGTTGGAATAGAGAGGCTGATATGAAGCTGTTTTATAATGACTGCTAGCTCTGAGACCCGGTGAGACCCGGGCGACTAAAAGCACTGCGCTCGTGGAATCTGGCCGCGAGGACAGTTAATAAAGCGCCTTCTTTCTTCTCAAGGCTCACCACAGGCTGAGATCCTGCGCATGCTCTGTGCAAGCTGCTGCCTCGTCTTCCACTTCGTCTCCGTCAATCAAAACCAGTCCGTTGTCATCATAGAGCCCCCTAGTGTACGCATGCAGGGTGTGAATGAGACGCAGTGATAAATATTGTGTAAGTAAGCCCCCTGAAGAGATTTCTGAAAGGAAACTCTGTTCGGCTTTGAATACTAAAAGAAGAGGCAGTTGGTTCCATTGGTAGGGAGGCAATGCGGTCTAATCGGTAAATGACCCCGAAAACTTTCCTTCTAATTCCATTGCTGCAAATTATCTAAACTGTGTGATCTAGGGTAGCACTTTGTGCCCTAGTTCCATAGTCCCAGTTTCAGTCGAATAAGGCGTGCGTAAAGCCTGCATGGATTCATAAATCCAAGCTCCACTCTCCCTGTTTGGGAATATGAACTCATGCTTTCAGGAGAAAGGCAAGACACAGAGAGTATTCAAATACCTACTATTGCAATGCAATAGGTCTCACATTTACAATTGTTTAAGCTGTTAGCATTGTAAATGACAATGCGTTTTATTTAGGTTTTAAAAAACGAAAACATACATAAAAGGCATTGTCATTTACAATGCCAATAGCTCAAACTCGCGTAAATGCGAGACCTATTGCATTGTAAATAGTAAGCATCGTAGACAACGGGAGGGCGAGCGGGTGGGTAGACAGGGGGAGGGAGAAGTCACGACAACGGGAGGGAGGGCGGAGGAATAAATAAGGCACGACAACGGGAGGGGGGGTAAAGAAGGCATCAAAGCACGTCGTGCCTACAGTAAAAGAAACTGAATAAAGAAAATAGTGCTCACAGTCTAAATAACACGTACCGTGTAACAACCGAAGTAAAGGGGCCAGTCGCCATGGGAGGTGACAAATGAAGAGGAGGCGGTACTAAGGAGGGACTAACAAGCCTATTTACGAATCAGAAGCCAGCATTTAGGACAGACAATGACACAAGCCAATTGCAAATATGGGCGGAGAGTGGGCGGGTCTTCTATTCGTTACTCCACCCCAACAAATCTCGCAGAGCAGCGCAGGCGCACTGGCTCAAGGCGCGCATGCGCGCTGGCTCTAGGCTCGAACTAAAAATCAGAGTCAGCCAGGCTGAGGTAAGAGATCATGAATTTATTATGTGTTTTACAGGCACTTTTATCACGAGGCTTTGCGTCTCGTGTATCATGATCCTTCCATACACTTAACAATGGTAACAAAGACCACATAATCTTCAAATCTGCACATGTATGTCACATATAGCAAAACTGAGTGTACTCCAAATTTAATCCATCTCCCTTAGGAACACCCCGAAAATAAAATTTCTGATAATCTGGCTCCCATCACTTGCCCAAAAATCAATACCAGGAGTCATGCTATCTTTCCTTGACAGCAATTGTTTCAGCTCAAAAACCAAGAGAGGGTCCATGCCGACAGCCGCTTTGCCAGAGTTGTTGATGACATGGAGAGAACCCATTTACCCACCACTAGGCCGGTAAAATCACGCTTTAGTCGTGAGGCCATTGGCAACCTTGGTTTTCCATAGTTGCTATGCCAGTGAATAACCAGATGTTGGATCTGATATTTACAATGTAAGGCCATATAAAAGACACCTGGTGTGACAACATAGTTCCAGCAGATGAAATGAGCCCAGTGGCAAGTGGCAGGAGGAAACCAAGTGCATCTGTTGGTAGGAAAAACAGGGACTATGGGTGTTACGGAGTGGAGGCGAAGAAGACTTTAGTCAGCTATGTGCACTGTGTTATTTAAGAGGATGGATGGGCACACAGTTGGAAAGTGACAGCATGATGGGTAGGGTTTATCTATGGGCAAGGGGGGACATCAGAGTTTGAGAGGGTGATGTAAGACACCAAGTATTGATGATATGATTTTCAGCCTTCGCTCAACCCCCCTCCCCTTCCCAGACACATACACTGAACCATTTCCCACTTGGGAATGAGTTAGCATCAACCATTGACAATAATGCATATTTCTCACCTTGTGAATATACCCAGGTGACAATGGAAGGTTTCAGAGCACTGCTTATGCATGTGAGCAGGTGGCCTCCTGAAGCTCTACGTCAGCCTTTCCCTGTACCAGAAGTGACATTTGAGACTCATATAAATGCCACCTCTGCATGTTCATCTCAGTTTTCACTTGACTGTCCATGCCCTAGGAGGCAGAGCTCAATACCTGATCAGATCTGACAGCCTGAAATGGTTCAGACCAAAAAGTCCCACAAGCCAGAATGGGCAAAAAGCCCATCCCAGCGGGCCTGGCTTAAAAGGCAATAGTGCTTTGTGAACATGTCTATTGAGGGTCACGTGGCCTGACAGAGATCCATAACAGGCACTCCATGTCCTAATGCAGTGGTAGCAGTTTTGGCTCTGGAGGAATGAACCCTCAGACCTTCTGGGGCTCCTCTTTAGCCAATACATAGCAGATCTTAATACAGAGGACAACCCGTTGTGATAAAGTTGGATTATAAACTGCCTTGTCCTTCTTTGCTCCAGAGACACCACAAAGAGCGGATTGTCCATGGGGAACAGGGTCAAGGCTGATTTGCATATGGTTGCGTCCAAACTGGAATGGCGTGGCAAGCAAAAAAATGATGGATTAAACCCAGATCTGTGACTGGGGGTGAATGTTTGACAATGTTCAACATTCCGTCCATCATCTTTTTGTGTTTGATTGACTGACCAATGTGAAAGGCAATTATATTCTTCAATAGAAAGGCCTCTATTCCATAGCTCCAAATTTTCCTGTAAGAAGATGGTATAGAGGGGCTATACTGAAAAAGCTTGAAGCTCTTTCATGCAACAAACTGAAGTGATTGCGATGAGAAAAACTGTTTTTGTGGTAAGGAGACAGTGAACAGGTGAGCAGTAAACAAAAAATGGGTTACAACTAGGACATGTGATAACCAAATTAAGGTCCTACTTAAGCATCACAAAGGGTTTGAATATAGTGAACTGCTGCTGTTCAAGCTCCAAACATGGCGGTCTAGATTTTCAAAAGTTATACAATGTTGCTCTGTTGCTGCGAAAGAAGACCCTCTTAAAGTGGTATCATGATCGGAGGGCAGATGCCATGACAAGAGGTTTCTGGTACCACATTCTCTGTACTCAATCCAGATCCATTAGGATGACCTGGGCTCCATTGTTCCTGTTGTTCTTCATACCGCTGGGTAGGAGAGACAGAGGTGGAAAGGCACACAGGAATCCTGTGCTCCATTATAGGCAAAATGCATTTCCAAGGGAGAGTCCTCTTGGAAACTCCAGCAAGGGTTCTCCCCAATGCTGGATAACAGCTTGCGCCACTTTGGAGAGCAACTCCCATTCGTGTTCCACTAGGGGTTGGCGGCTGAGTTCATCAGCCCCGACATTCAAAGACTCCACTAGTTGGTTCATGACCATGGAAATGCTTTGAGGGCTTAGCCAGTTCCAGAGGAGGAGAGCCTCCTGGCAAAGGACCCAGGACGCCATCTGTCCTGATAGGCGCAATACCGCATTCCGGTGGTTTTGTCAGTGAGCACCTGAACCAGCGTCCAGATGGTTGGACATAAGGCTTTTCACGCCAAGTGAATTCCCCAGGCGATTTGGGACTCGTGGTGTTTTTCTTGCCTGGAACTCTGCTTAAAACTTTGCCTGCATTCTCGGCCCCCGCTCCACGGGTGACGCCTGGGAGACTGCTGACTGCCGCTGATTGGAGGGAATCACCGGGGGACTGCGAGGACCAGCAGGCTACACTCCCTCACAGCTGGTGCCTCTTCCCCCGGTCTACACGCCCCCTGCCAGGTGACTTCATTAACTTTTCGCGGCCACCGCTCCGCGGGAGCCGCTCACAGCGTTCTTTTCTGCCTGAGGTCCCGTGTCCGATTGGAGGCGATTTGGGACTCGTGGTGTTTTTCTTGCCTTGAACTCTGCTTAAAACTTTGCCTGCATTCTCGGCCCCCGCTCCACAGGTGACGCCTGCTGACTGCCGCTGATTGGAGGGAATCACCGGGGGACTGCGAGGACCAGCAGGCTACACTCCCTCACAGCTGGTGCCTCTTCCCCCGGTGTACACGCCCCTCGCCAGGAAGGTTAAATTCGGCAATATTGCCGGGCTAAGCCCGGGCAAAGGGCGGGCCGTTTAAGGCCGTCCAAGGACGACTAAGGCCGGGCCGGGCCACCCCTCTTTCATTGGCATCCCGATTACGACTTGTTCCCTCCTTCTCACCCAGCTAAGTTTTGTATCGATAACATACGATTCCAATATTTGTTGCATAGTGTTGGTAGAAGGTATTATGTCTTTACGATCTGGGAAGAATAGACATGTTACACTTTCCTCCTCAGGTGGGGTGGCTGTCTCTAGATCTAATAACGGGGAAGCGATCGTCCTTAGGTCGTATTAGGTCGGTGGTCTCCCCGGTACCTATCAATCCCATAGGTGATGATATTAGGTTGGTGGATATTGTAGAAAATGACTGTTCTATTGTAAATTTGTCTCCATCAAGTCTGACCTCCGATAGTGGTAACATAGGAGTACATAATTCTTCAAGGGCATCTACATTATCCCCCCCAAACTCCAACCAGGGGACACCAGCTAAGAATAAACCTAATAACAAGAAAAGAGGGGGTAGCCCTCTGAAGGGTCGTCAAGCGAAAATACAAAAGAAGATTATTATCTCGGCCCCATCAGTTGTTGTTCAGCCCCCTAACTCACCTAGGACTCCAATAGCAGCTACTCACTCTCCCAATTGTCTTATTGATGAGGGTGGATTCCTAGGAAAAATTGAAATCCTGGTAAAATCTCTGATGCTGCCTCTTCTAGAGAGAACTAGGATGATCAATTCCAAATTAGTATCATAATTCAACAATTCAATGAGGGTCACAGGGATTCAAAGTTTAAAGGCCCACCCTGGTTAATATCCCCAGATACCTCTACATATACAACACACACACAGGGGGTCTAACAGCTGAGAAGATAAGCTGTGCTGTCAAACCGAACTATCAAAGTCTCGGAGTGAAAAAGTCACCTAAGGATAGCCTGTAGAACATTATGTTAAGAAGCATTCAGACACTCATGGGTCATCTACAGATTGGTTGGCGTAATCCGCACCATTGCGCAATGGGTTACCATCAAATAGACTTGATGATCAGTCCTATCATCTGGCCATACCCAGGTGTGATATAGGCTAGTCCCTTGATCATTGGGACCTATAAGCCACACCATTCGTTGCTGGTTTTGGATTTGGTCCTACCAACATAAACGAGCCGCCATCTGATTGCTGATCTTTTGATGGTTAGTGAATTAAAGTGCAACAAACAAAATATTAAGTGTAGTGAGTTAAAATAGGATGGTGTGTCCTTCTTCTATAAATTTTATTCTTCAGCTGAGCAACACCTCTTAATTAAAAACTAGAACAGTGCTATGAAGACAGTCAACAAATATCTGTCTGATAATGGGCCAACATGTTTCTGCCTATCGGGCAACCTGTTGACCAGATTGAGAAACAGGTCACAGGCAACTCACTTATATTGGCCGATCTGGCTAAAAGTACGGCTAGTTCTAATACCCCGGTTATTACCTCTAAGGGTCCGGGTTCTGGTAATGTTGTAAGGGCGGCCGTTCAGGCCCCAGGCAAAAAGTCTAACAGTATACCGTTACAACCGAGCCAGAATATCCAACCAGTAGGTCCTTCCAGGACTGGTGGGAGAGTGATGGAGACGGGGCCTAGGCCGCAGCCCGCACCTAGTGCATTATTAGCTGGTAGTAGGACCAATGGGCAACTCCAGCAGGTGAAGGAAGCCCGCAAAGAATACCTTCCCAGTATAAATCTCCCACCCGAGTCTGCACCATATTCGATTGTACTGGTGGGTGTACGAGCTCTACGGGTAGGAAAATCGGAATCGTATAGGGAGTTGAAAAATAAGGTGATCTTTTGGTTAAATAGGAACAGGACTCTTCCCCCTCTTCAAATACTGAGATTTTGGGAGTTGGAAGGGTGCACTGGGTGGGTAAAAACCCTAAAGATTTAGAGGGGGATTGTATTGTAGTGAATTTTAGGGATCCCTGGGTGGTAGATCACATCCGGAGAGAGCCTAGGTTTGGTAGAGAAGGTGATATCCAATCTCTGGGCCTTGATTATTTCTATCCTGGTACAAATAATGGCCGTTACACTCCTCATCCTATTTTCCGATTGAGGGGACCTATTGGTGCAAATCCGTTGCACCGGGTGGTACACCATTTTCCTGTGTCTAATAGGTTTGATCCTCTCACAGATTTAGAGGGTGTGGATTGTGGATTGACTCCCTAATGTAGCTGGTGATAATGATCTATCTAAACAACTGGGTATTTTACAACCAGCCATTGTTATTCAGGGAGAGCCAACAATTGCAGGCGGTAGTAATATAGAGTTGCTAGGTAGTGAAGTCTCGATGGAGGCAGATAGTATTTTAGACTACAACGTAGACTCTTCTCTGTTGGCTAGCCAAGACGCCTCTCTTAAATTAGTTTCATGGAATATTGCAGGGTTGATTAGTAGGTTAGAAATTGGCGAGTGGGCTGATTTCGTGGACCTACAAGATATCCTCTTATTCCAGGAGACTTGGGCAATAAATCCTCTACATCGCCTAGGATATTTGAACTTTTATAAACCAGCTATTAGGGTGAGAAAAGGAAGGGCGTCAAGAGGCCTTACTATTTGGGTAAGGCAGACAGTTAAATATAGGCCCACTGAGGTGATCGTGCACAACCCTGACATTGTTGGGATAAAGCTCACTAGACCCAACCATCGAGATATATTTATTGTCAATGTATATGCCCGTGGCCTACCCAGGGGGCGGAGACCGGTGATTATTCTAAAAGAGCTTGACTCTCTACTAAGTGTGATAGGGAGGGATAAGTTCCTTATTGTGGCTGGGGATTTTAATTGCACTTTTGAGCCTTATGTGGGTGGTGGAGAAGACTTTGCTATAGAAGAAGATAAGCTCTGGAATGTTCCTCCCCTAGAATTAACACCAATTAAGAAAGGGGCTGAAGCTGCATTACATTGGCTGGGTTTATGCTCGAATGGGGGTTGAGAGCTGTAAATGGCCGATCGCACTCTGATAAAATCGGTAGAGTCACTTTTGACAACAACATTAGATCGAGCCGAATTGACTACATTATGCTAAAGGTTGAGTACTGGTCATCATTGGTGGACATGTCTGTTCATGCTCGCCCGGAGAGTGACCATAACCCTTTGGTCCTCACCTTGAAGCTCGAAAGTAACCCAGTTCACACTCATAACATCGAGTGTGTTACAGCAGAGGCTTTTTTATCCCATATCGTTTTAAACACCCAGCATGTCATGCAAACATTGTCTAATTCTGTGGACAACCTGGCGCAATTAAGTATTTTACATGATCAGCTCTTTAGCTCCCTGAAAGCACTTTTTTACTAAAAATGTTAAACCTATAAACAGCTCGACAGCTAAATTAGGTCATAAATGGTATACGAAACAGTGCCGTTAGGCTCATAGTGACCTGATTATAGCAATAAAAAGTCGCGCTACCATAGACATTAGGAAGGCAAGGGTAGAGTATAAAAAGTTATTGATCAAGGCAAAGAGAGAATGGGACGATCGCCACTAGCAGGACCTATATGAGGCAAGTCTGTCTAATAACCAGATTAAGTTTTGGCAGATCGTCAAATGGGGTAGTGGCTTGGACTTACAAACCCCTACCAATCATGTTGCTGTGGACGTATGGGTAGAACACTGAGTCGCAGTTTAGGGGTCCCGAAACTGCGGTTATCGGAGGCCCGGAATTAATTGCCTCATTGCCAAGGCTGCGGGGCCTCCCCGATGTTTTTGAGTCCAAGGATGCGGAGATCGCGCTGGGTCTAACCAAAGGCGGTAAAGCCCGAGGTATGGACTCTATCCCGGCAGATTTATTTAAACACGCTCCAGGGGTATGGGTGCCGTACACAACCGTTCTTGCGAACGCAATAGTGAAGGGTGCCCCGATCCTGGATTCTTGGCAGGGGGCGGAAATTCTTCCCATATTTAAAAATGGCGACCGATCAAACCCGGGGAATTACTGACTCATTAGTCTGATAGACGCCATCCAAAAAATTATATCTAGGATGGTGTTGGCTAAAATCCAGGCTTGGATGGATATCGAGAACATCTTATCCCCTATGCAGGCCGGTTTTAGAACCTGTGTCAGTACCATCGACCAGGTGCTCAGATTTATTCTCATTTATTGGAAGGTGGTGTCCCTGGGTGGAGGAACAATCTATGCTGCGTTTGTAGACTTAAAGTCTGCATTCGACTTGGTCCCCC
Organism: Lissotriton helveticus; assembly: GCF_964261635.1. Taxonomy (NCBI): domain Eukaryota; kingdom Metazoa; phylum Chordata; class Amphibia; order Caudata; family Salamandridae; genus Lissotriton; species Lissotriton helveticus. The sequence goes on from NC_136071.1 coordinate 149,290,662, forward strand.
AAGTCAAGTTATGGGAGGTCTTGTCCAATATGGGTATGCCAAGTGATCTTTTGAATTTGGTTATAAGACTGCATGGGGCTAACTTTGCACAAGTCAGATGGGGAAGGCAGGGGCAGGTTACCCAGAGATTTCCGGTCAGACGTGGTGTCCGCCAAGGGTGTGTTCTGGCACCGACTCTGTTTTTATTATTTATTAACAGAGTCGTTCCGTTTTTTGCGGACACCCCGACGGATGCTCTGATGCTGGGTGGTACAAAGTTCCCACTACTTATTTTTGCAGACGATACCCTTATCCTGTCCAAAACCCAAAAGGGCTTACAAACAGCACTGAATAAATTTGAGGCATTCTGCAAGATAAATGACCTCCAAATTGATGTGAGCAAAACCAAATTTATGGTGTTGACTAAAAATAGGCCACAGGCGGGTTATGTCAGCCTGAATGGTATAGGGTTAGAGCAGGTGGAAACGATGACTACTTGGGGGTTGTTCTTGAAAATAGAGCTAGATGGAAAGCCCAGATTGATGTTCTGTCCCTAAAGTTCGCCCATCTGACTGGTTGTCTCATTAAGGAACAGAGAACCTCACTGACAAAAATAATTGGTCCTGCACTTAAAATATACAATGCAAAAATATGTTCGGCAATATTGTACGGTGCGGACCTTTGGGGTTACTCTGATCTGTCTCCCCTAGTTAGAGTGCAAAATAAATTTTTACGTTGTTTGGTTGGTTTGCCCCAATCTACCCCAATGAAACCCCTGTTATTAGATCTAGGTTGCCAATCAATTGAAGATGGAGCACGTTTTAGGATTGTTGCACTGTGGAGGAGGATATGGACAACTCCGGAACTCGCTTCCTTTGCAAAGGAAATCCAAGATGTGAGATCTATAGTGGGCTCTGGAAACATACCGTGGTTCAAATGTGTTAAAACCACACTGGAGATCATGGGCCTAAGTGAGTTGTGGTTGGAACCCGGAAGCAATGTTTTTCCTTCTAAAAGGGCATTCAAGGATCAATACTGGGCAGCTCTAAGAAATCAGCTTATTACCCAGTCGGACTCAGCCTCCCTGACTAGTAGGTTTTTAACTCACAAGCTTGACCCCCTGTTTAAAAATTACTGGGATGTCATTACTAAGAGCCTAGACAGGAAACTGTACCATCAATTTAGAGTTGGGGCATTACCATTAAGATCTTTTACACATAAATGGGGGGGAAAGTCTCTGACCACCTGCCCATGGTGTTGTGACCAGATAGAGTCTATTGGTCATGTCTTTTTTGGTTGCCCTGCATACCTAACCCCCAGGAGAAAATGGTTAAAACCAATTTGTAACAACCTGAGAACATGGGTGGGTCAGGAAGCTTTGTGGAGGCTGAGGACTATTACATCATTCCGGTGGCCACAGCGGTTGCTAAATTTTTGGGGTGGATCTGGGTTATCAGAGTTAGGTACCTAAATAAATGATTGATATTCGTTAGCTAATTAATAACTTGATGTTTTAAATGTACTGTTTTCAGGAACGTCTAAATATGCTAATTTAATCCTGTTTTATGTATTTAATCCATTGTGTTTTTATCTATGTATTATCTGGAGGACTAGTTATTCTATATATAAGAAGAATGTTTTATGATGTCTTTTATGATGAATTTATCGAAATAAAGACTTTTTGAACTTGAATTCCCCATAACTTGAAGTTGATATGGAGCCGGGTCTCCGCCGGAGAACAGAGTACACAGATCTCCACCTCTCCCAGGTGACCTCCACAACACAACAGTGATGAGTCTGTCACTACCATCAGCTCTGGGTGGGTTAGAGAGAGAGAGAGGTTTTCCACAGGTCCAATTGCAGTCAAGCAGTCACCACTACAGGTCATTAGGAGTCGCCTCTGGAACATGGATGGAAACCAATAGGTTCCCTTGGTGTTGAGCCCCTCCGAGACTTGAGATCCCACTGCAGAGCCTGCATGTGATATCTGGCATATTTGAATAGCAGGATGCAGGAGGTCAAGAGGCCAAAAAGACTCAGAGCCACTGTCACTGAAGTTCAGGACCAAGATTGAAACATTGAGAGCAGAGCCCAAATGTCCTGGACTCGTTAACCCAGATGGGAAGCCCAAAACCGCACTGCAACCAGAATGTCTTCAATAATTAGGAGCCTCCGTAGTCAGGTATGACTTTGGATCCAGAACCCCAAAGATGTGAGAAGGTTCGCATTCATCTGGAGGTGGGTCTGCAACTAACAGTAGCAAACCTATCTTCAACAGCCAGTCATCTAGGTAGGGGATGGCTGGTATATCCAAACTCCTAAGATGTGCGGTGACCACTGCCATTCAAAGTGTAAGAGAGTGCAAATCTAGCTGAATGGCATGAATCTGGATGGCTTCAAACTTAAACTTCACCTAATGTCAACTCACTTGGATTCATCCTAGATACCAACCTCTCCCTCAGGGAACTCATTTTCAAACAAAGAAGGGAATTCTGATATCAGCACTCTCTACTAAAGACAGCGAAACCAATCGAGAAGGTGACTTCAGAACTTCGATTCAATTCCTCTTAGTTTCACAACTGGATTGTGTAAACGCTCGGCTCCATTGCCTGCCAAACTTCACAATGGCTTCACTGACGAACATCTTACACGCCTGCCACATCTCATCACAGTCTGAGGATATAGGACTGCAACCTCATCCTAATGGAACTTCACTCACTCCCCTTGGTGGCCCACACCATTTTCCCAACCGTCTACATCATTTAAAATGAATGTCCTGCACATCCACCTTTCTGGCTGACAGGCTCATCATCTGAGGAGGCTCTCGCCACTCTAGCAGCTAGGACACTAGATACTAAGAAGTGTAAAAAAAAAAACAAGGCAAGAGGCCTGTTTATGCACCCAGGATCGGCCCTAACCCTGCTCCAGTTCAGGAAAGAAGGCCCCATCATGATGCACTAACAGTCGACAAATCAGCACTCTCTCAAATCACTAGTTGACTATATAATTGCCTTTCATCTTCACTGCTCTGTTGCCTTTAACTAGGTTTGCACTATAGAAATACCACATACATACAGAGATCACGACATAGCCATACATAAAATAAAGAGGTTTTTTGCAGTGGAGCAAAATGAGGGCCCCCAGTGGTGGCAAATCTTTTGCCTCTGGCACAAGATGGAACAGTGTTTTAAACAACGAAAGTGATATTTCACTAATAGGGAGTTGCACTCTGCAAAACACAACAACTCTATATGTAACCCATCACAGCTGAACAACTGGTTCAACTGGTTCTCAAAGACAACTGCATGGGGTGTTAGCCTGCTCAGATCAGACTAGGCTGCTACAGAAGCATCAGCTGTGTGTACCTGACCTATAAGCGGACTTTCTCCAACTATAGACCTTTAGAGACGGAGGTATGCATTGTTGGTAATCCTTGGTAAATAAAGCGGTAGGATTGTTTCACCAATAATGAGAAGTACATGTTGCTAAAAGGGATGATATAAGAGTTGATTAGCTATTGTGCTCTAAGAACTGAACAAGATGGGAGATGCTCATTATGGAGGGTTCAAGGGATAATTTAACAGACATAATACAGATGTTTCTGTAACTCATCAGCCATCACTTCCCTTCCTTCACCAAGTGGCCGCAGGTAAGCTACAGGGGAATCCTGAAGATGCCAGAATGGAGTGTTTCTATATTAATCTCAGTTGCAGCCAGCATGACTCGCGGGTGGGGTGAATTTTAAATACATTTTAAAAATGTAACTTACCTCCACGGCCCGGTCCTGCGTCCTCTTCTCCCAACAGGAAGCAGGCAGCCTCCCTCCCCTCCCCTAAGCCAATTACAGTGCTGCAATGGCAGCATTGTGAATGGCTGGGACGCCCACCACACAGGCGTCTATGGGGAGGCCAATTTCTCCATGAAAAGGGCCGAGTGCGTATGACTGGTTTGGGCAGCCCTGGAGCCGACCAAACAGTCAGCGCCCACAACAGTGGGCAACCCACTCCTCCCATGCCCTGGAGCAGGACCAAAAACCCGCCCGCCCCCAACCAAACCCTCCAGCTTTCTCGCAGTGCGAGAAGCAGAAACATAAAACACTATTTATATTTCAATCGTGAATGGAGAATACTCATTTAAGTATATCTATTCCAGATATTAACAGTCACTCTGCTTCTTTACGTCATGTATATATCTGAAATTTGTTCTTCCTAACACTTTACCGCCTCCTGGTACCCACACGTTTGATACTCGACGCGCCACATCTTTAATTGCCATGAACAGACTTTGCCTAAACAAACACCACTGCTTTGTGGGTCTTCCTAAACTGAATATTGCAAATCTTTGACAAATGGAAGACATTCGAAAGTTATCACATGCGACCTTGAACACAAATATTTCTCTAAACAACCACTGTGCGTGAAAGTGATTTTTTTTAATTAGCCACTATGTCACATGCCACAAACAGTCAAGAATACCCTAGAAGTGCTCCTGTTCAACAACAAAGTCGATTATCCAATACAGAAGAGTGAATATGCTCAAAACACATTTATTGAGGAAGGAAAAAGCCTGTAATCAATCTTCAGCCAGTTTTCCTAAAACATTTTTTTTTCTAATCATACATTAGTTCTCTTTCGAGAATACTGCAATCCACGTGTTGAACAGACAAGAGGCGGTTATTACTGTAAAGAAAGCCAATTGTCCTGAAAATGTGTTTTAGTATTATCTGACCACTAAGCATTATTTGTATAAATGCGCTTTTAAGACGTACTTCCACGCTAACGTTTATTACAACCAGTCTAAACAGCGTTTTATTTTCGCTTCATTAAAATTGCCATCTTTTGCTGTGATAAAAGTGCCACTTACAAACAAGTTATGTTAATTGGTTGAAGAGTTTGTACAAGGGTGAAAGAACTCCAGTGCTTATTCTACAGGGAGCACATCCGGCTTAATTTAAGAGACTGCAGATTCAAAACCCGGTACATAAAATAAGGAAAAGTGTATAGCAATATGACTGCTCTTTCAATAGTCCTGTGAGGTTCTAGAAAGGATAACAAGTGCAGGACAAAAAAATAATTTAAGCGGTTTTTTCTGCTTTCCAGTATCATTGCGGTATTCCAGGATAACAGAAGTGAAAAGGTAGGGGCCATTGCAAAAGTTAAACGTTTGTCCAAATAATTCCCCGTTGCATTCATTTATATGACTTTGTGCTCTTTTAAAGGACATCAAACCCCGTTTCTGTGGCAAGTGTCTTACTACTCCTCTTCAAGCAGTGATTGCATGTAGAGACAGTTCCTCCTGGGCTTAACCTACAGAGACCCACCAGGGAACTAACAACTTCTCGCAAACCTCATCTCCCTAAGATTTCCCAAACAATTTGTATATTACCACAAAAGCTGCAAACCCAATAATGATAAATAAACTGCAGCTTAACTTCACTGATGATTATTGAAGCTATCATGCCATTACATGAACCCAACAAATTTGCAAAAGAAGGCCGAATAGAAAGGCTGAATATGCAAAGGATCAAAAGAAGACGGTTCCAAGTACAATCATAAACATTTTCCTCAACATACTAAGCAATGCATTTAGACCATAGTATTGTCTGATATGGTCTTCCAGGATCCGTTCCCCACAATATGTAGGCTTAGAGATCAGATTAAGGGTTTAACCTTCTGAGATGATTTCAGTCGACTGTACCGTGGATAACCCCATCATAATTCAACAGCACTATAGCCAAAGTAATAGTTCCATCAGCGGAGAGCCCATAATTTGTAAGTAGCCCCACTTATTGTTTCCTACAATTAATGTGCTCTGAATCCTAAATATTTACACCGTGGCTCAAAATTCTGTGGAATCATGCTAGTTAGAGGAGTGAATTTGATGGCTTATAATCCGAAGTTTTTAGCAATATATTTTTCAAACCAAAATACTTTGAAAATATGCTTACAAACGTTTGAAATGTGAACCTTTTAATTAGTTCCAAATGACTTTATATAATTTCACTTTCCAGAGTATAAGTGGTTTCAAATTGAGTCACTTCTATTCCTTCCATTATCATTACATTTAGTATCCTCTATTCCAGTCCCTGCAATCAATTATAGGCCAATTGCTGACAATTATTTTCACAGCCAACCAATCACTCTGTTAATCTGTACATCATTAGACCATAATTGCTGTCACGGACGTCTCAAAATCAGCTACCTATTGGCAACATATAGAAATGTTTATAAAATGAAAATGTGTTTTACAAAACAATTTCTCACTTTCATCTTACTAAAATGAGCTCATCTAAAATGTAGCTAATCGAAAACAGAATGCAAATCAACAGTCGCCAACCTATGATGAAACAAGTTATTGCCAACTGAAAAATTATAGGAACACTACTCCATTGGATTTCCTAATGATTTAAGATAATTAGCGAAAGTGTTAAACTACAAGGCCATGCAAATGGTACAAATGTGCTATAAAACAGGCAGAATATAAAATCCATCACAATCCCATTTTTAATTATCAGACCACAAACATATTGGTTCTGTCCCTGTATACCAAGTCCTTAGAGTTCAATCAACACTTCACTCTTTACTTGATTTACTACCAGACAAGCACTCTGGCAGAAGTGGTAGTAAGTGAAGGGGTGAGATTAGTGTGCAAATACAGGAATTTAGTCCGAAACTTTGGAAGGTCTCTGGATTTACCCACCATATATGGTTGAAAGCAGAGGTAGAACTAGTAAGAGGTAGAACTAGTAAGGTATAGTGCTAGGCAGATACAAGCATTGTTGAGAAAATTAAAAAAACAACATAAAGAAGCATGGGGGTGTACTGGAGAAGGTGGAGTGTTCAGAGGGTGCTGTACCTTTATCGTACAAGGAGCCAGGACTTAACTGTTTGTCAACTGTAGAATGCTGAATGTATAAAATTAATTTAATGTACCCTACTTGACTAACTTTGTAGAGTGAAGTGCATTTAACAAGGCACTATGAACTGCCGTCTATAACACAAAATATCAACTCAATGCTAATGTGACTTGCTGACTCCAGAGGTCATGTACAGATTCAACATGACAATAACTGAACTGGCCTCCATGCCACAACTGTTCTAAGACTCACAATGTTTTTTTTAATTTTTTTTTAACTAGTGCAAATGGTGGGCTTCCAGGAAAAGTCTACGTTGTCTAGCAACGTAGAGTGTGTGTAACAAACTTTGCATGCTTGAGGAAAATGGTTGAAGTTTAAGGGGGGGAGCTAGAGCATTCTCCGGATAGAGGTACAGTTACAAGAACCAATCATTTCAGTAGTTGGTTTGAGAACAGAGAAACATCTAATGTGTACCAATGAGTCAATACATCTTAGGGTTAACCAAGAACCACCAACATTCTTTCAGAAGTCTGTGAGGCTTCCACTAAATGTTGGTTGCTTCATCAGCCGAGAATATGGCATCTCTGAGAAGTTTGCTAAAGAAAATGCAGACATTTAGGCGGGGAAGTGAAAGAAACAGTTTGGTTGAAGCATGAAAGAAAAATCTTAATGATCTCTTCTTTGCAGATGCCAGGAAATAAACTAATGCTAACTTTGGTGTAGTAACAGCATTCCTCTCTGAGACAGAAAGAAATTGACACAAAAGTTGTTTTTTACAATGCTTACATTTGAACCTGCTAAAGCCACTATTGAACACAAGGCATCAGTATTCATTGGATGAGAAAACATTATCACTGGTCTTTCCCGAAGCTGTTTGTGTCAAATGGAAATCTACAGGGTGCTAATTTAGCTGTAGTTATTTCTGGTTTGGAAGTTCAGAATGTGCATGCAGAGCTGTGAATATTCCAACAGAAGAAACAACTCTTATTTCAAGTTATAGTGGTATTTTGGCCTACTTGTGAGTTGTACAGGATTGGCAACACACGTGGATGACTGATAAGGACTTGATTTTGAATTCAGTAGGAACTTGTGCAGAGAAAAAAACAATTTCAGGGGAAATAAAAATTTGGAATTGAATCAAGGCGGCCAGTCATGTTTTTCAACTACTGTGTGTGAAGTATGTGAAGTACTGGTGGCTACATCAGTGCATTTCCTACAAATATTCACGTGACTTTATTGCTCCTGCATCGTCTTTACACTAGAATCCTGTGTTTGTTTCTCCAAGTGAAACATTCCCGGGGTTTTGGTTTCTAATATTAATATCCACTTCACTTCCGCAGACTTAACATGTTTTTTTTTTTACACAGCATCAGGCGGAACAAACAGACATACACCACCTGCAGGGAAACTGAATAGTTGAACGATTCAATAGAGTACTCCGCGACACCAATTAGCTTTCTAAGGCTTGCAGACGCTCATTATTGAAAGCAGTTAGGACCCGCTAAGAAGAAATCACAGAGGTACCATATTATGACAGTGGTTCTCCATTTGGCTTTATGAGAAATAGGAGCTGCTTTGTGTCCATAGTGGACAGAAAAAAGGAAAGGAAGACTTGATACATTACATTACAGTACATCTGGATGCAAGCAGAACAAGAGAAAGAAGGCTACATGTTTGCTACGAAGCCCTTGACAGCATAAAAGTGTCTAAAGTCACGGTTTGTGACTGGCTTAAACTGATCTACTTTGACATGTGACCAAAGAATGTACAAAGAGTTTGGAAGCTGCTTAAGTTGAGAAGAAAGGCAGAAACATTATCAACATTGGATGAGGGTGAATATGTATAAGGTTGACATAGGTCAAGCTTCCACTATGCAGATGGGGATAAAGGTTAATTTTTTATGTGATAAGTCACCCTACAGGCTGAATGACCTAAATCAATGTACTGTGCTGCTTCCCCTACCATACTACTAATCCTGCTCGACTCCTCCGCACCGGACGTCACCTTCCTGACGGAAACCTGGATGAACACCTCCTCGGCACCGGACATAGCCATAGCCATACCTGATGGCTAAAAGATTGCGCGCAGAGACCGGAATAACAACAAACCTGGAGGAGGAATCGCCATCATCCACAGGGACACCATCAGAGTCTCAACCAGCACCGAAGACGCCCTCAACATGGCCGAACACCTACACTTCCAGATCCACGTCAACACCACCACCACCCGCAGAGGAACCTTCGTCTACAGACCCCCGGGCCCACGACCACAGTTCAGCGAATCCATCGCCGACCTCATCAGCATGCATGCAATCGCCTCCACAGACTACATACTCCTAGGAGACCTGAACTTCCACCATAAGAACGCCAACGACGACTCCATAACACTGATAGACAACCTCGAACTCAAACAACTCGTCACGACACCCACACACTCCGCTGGACAACCGCTCGACCGCATCTTCTCCACCAGCAACCACGTCACCTTCAGCCACACCACTGAACTCCAATGGAACGACCACCACTACATCAACTTCTCCTTCGAGAAACACACCACACACAACAAACCACAAGGCATCCCACACCGCAGCAGGAAAAAAAAATCACAGAAGACCAGCTGGTCACCGCACTCGCCCGAGACCCACCTCCCGATCCCTCCAAGACCAACGCAGCAGCCCACAACGTCTGAGTATGGATAGACGACTGCGCCAACACCCTCACCCCAATCAGGAAACCCTCCGAGAGACACACCAACACCAGAGCCATCTGGAGAAGCAATGGCGCAAGAACCAGACGCCGGACAACCACGCAACCTCATGAACGCCAGGTGCAGACACCATCAGCTCATCAGATCCGCCAAAAGAACCTCCTTCAAGAAACGCATAGACAACAACGCACACAACAGCAGTGAACTCTTCAACATCGGGAAAGAACTCACCACCCCTAGCTCCAGCGACTTCCCACCGTCATAAGTACCCTGCGACACCCTGGCTACCTTCTTCCACCGTAAGATCATAGACATCTACAACAGCTTCGATACCCAGACGCAAACGGCAGACGTCGCCACCCCAGAATCCACACCCACCGAACGCTCCGACCTTCTGCTCTCTTGGAACAACGTCAACGATGAAGAAACCGCCAAAATCATGCACACCATCCACTCCGGCTCACCTTCCGACCCCTGCCCCGCCACATCTTCAACAAGGCAAGTACCATCATCGCACCCCAACTTCGAAAGATCATCAACAGCTCCTTAGAGACCTCCACCTTCCCAGAGAGCTGGAAACACGCCGAGATCAGCGCCCTCCTCAAGAAACCCAAGGCGGACCCAAAAGACCTCAAGAACTTCCAACCCATCTCCCTGCTCCCGTTCCCGGCAAAGGTCATTAAGAAGACCGCCAACAGACAACTGACCCTCTTCCTGCAGGAGAACAACGCTCTGGACTCCTCCCAATTCGGCTTCTGCAGCGACCACAGCACCGAGACTGCCCTCATCGCCGCCACTGACGACATCAGGGTCATACTAGACAAGGGCGAGACCGCGGCCCTCATCCTCCTGGACCTCTCGGCCACTTTCGACACCGTTTGCCACCGCACCCTTCGCACACGCCTCCACGGCGCAGGGATCCGAGGCAAAACCCTGGACTGGATCACCTCCTTCCTCACCGGCAGAACCCGGAGAGTCCGCCTCACCAGTACCATTCCGAAGCCACCACAATCACCTGCGGCGTACCCCAAGGATCATCCCTCAGCCCAACCCTCTTTAACAACTACATGGCTCCGCTCACCAACATCGTCCAACACCACCACCTCGAAATTGTCTTGTACGCCGACGACACACAGCTGACCCTCTCCCTCACCAAAGACCCGGCCATCGCCAAATCCAACCTCCACGTGGGAATGAGGCCTTCACAGAATGGATGAAAACCAGCTGCCTGAAACTGAACTCGGACAAGACGGAGGTCCTCTTTCTCGGATCCACCCCCTCCGCTTGGGATGACTCCTGGTGGCCAACCACGCTGGGAGCTCCCCCGACACCTACAAACCACACACGCAATCTGGGGTTCATCCTGGACTCAACGCACGCCATGACCCAGCAAGTCAACGCCTTCACCTCCTCCTGCTTCAACACCCTACGAATGCTCTGGAAAATCTAGAGATGGATCCCCATCAAAACCAGGAGAACGGTCACCCAAGCGCTCATCGGCAGCAGGCTGGACTACGGCAACGCACTCTACGCAGGAACCACGCCTACACTCCAGAAGAGACTCCAGCGCATACAGAATGCCTCTGCATGCCTCATCCTCCGACTCCCCCACCACAGCCACATCACCACCCACCTACGAAACGTGCATTAGCTCCCGGTCAACAAGAGGATCCCCTTCAGGCTCCTCACCCATGCACGCAGAGCTCTCCACAACACCGGACCAGCATACCTCAACAAACTACTGTCCTTCTACACCCCAAACCGCCAACTGAGCTCCGCTGACCTCACCCTCACCACCGTCCCACGCATCCGTCGAACGACCACCGGCGGCAGATCCTTCTCCTAGCTCGCCGCAAAGATATGTAATACCCTTCCCGCCCATCTACGCAAGACCCAGGACCTGCTTACCTTCAGGAGACGCCTCAAGACATGGCTGTTCGACCAATAGCTGCCTTCCCCCCTTAACACCTTGAGACCCTCACGAGTGAGTAGCGAGCTCTACAAATGGACTGATTGATTGATTAATCCCCTTCACTCTCTTTGATAGGGATGTGATAAGGTCTATGACACAGGCACTTCATATTGTTGTTATTGCGTCTGTATATTATGATTTGAGTTGATTAGGATCAATATCTAACCTAAGTGCTTACCTAAGATTCATGTATTCAACTAACTTGTAGGTAAGTTGTTTGACATGGAATACTATTCCTAGCTTTTATCTCAGTTTTGGTCTGTATGAGAAATTATGCTTGAATGAGTAAAAATAGATTGTTGTAGAAAGTATTAGAAGTTGGTAGGCACCGAAGGTCAAAGCACAACAGGACCAAACAATAGTATCAGTGCGCTGCATGGATGCTGGTAACCCAGTTATGAGTACCTTCATGCGTAAGTGATTACATACGGTGATATTCTGTATGATCTTACACTTTTTTTACTATGTAATATGGAAAATGTGTTTTATCTTGGTTGTAGAATGTGGTACGGTGACCATTAAGGTCTCATGGCAGTAGATAACCTTTATGCGAAGAAAGGTCATGTCTGTGTGAAATAAAGGCACTTTTCCCCAATATACTTCTGGCGTGCACCTAGTACTTCAGAATGTAGGTCTGCGCTTATTTCCTACCCTTTATCCAGCTCTTATGATGAGCCCCTTCACGCCTTGCATATCACCACGTCCCTTGTGTTTTCTACAACGAAGGTGATTTAACCATTAAATATATAAAATGAGGCCTAAAAATCACTTCTGTCAATTTCAAGTGGATCACATAAAACAGGGAAATGAACCAATTACATACAAAGTAACATAATGGAACTCATACCATTCTCCACTTTGACCAGTGCATTGTTCATGAAAATCCAAAATTATAGGATCAAACCACAACAGCACGATACCCAAGACAGCCCAAAACCAATACATTTAGGGGTTAATTATGGCAAGGTTCCATTTTCACATCGCCTTTCATAACTAGAAAAAGACCAAAAATATATTCAATAAAACATTTTTTATTGCGAATTCTTAAGTTATTTTTTGATCTAAGAGAAAAACATTTTCAACTACGCTTCGCCCTCCAGAGATATCGTTGATCAGGGAACAATATTTCCCTATTGTGAATGGCTACATGTGAAGACACTTCACTTCCAATTCCTGAAAATGTATGAGGTTTTGAAGATGGGACTTTAACATAAAGAATCTGTATAAATTATCTTCTGGCGCAGAGGTGATCCGTATTAATGGAAATATAGTCAATTTCTCGCAAAATACATTATGCAACACCGGTTTTATTCTTAATGTGCATGAAATTATTATGGTTGCTTTACAAACACAACCCTCTGAATAGAAATACTTTCATCTATATTCTCTTGACATAATTCCAATGGGTTTTACCATTTACACGCAGTGATTTGCAGCTCATGGCCTAGTTGATGTGCGCTATTTGCCACAATACTTTCAGCCTATGAAGAAGTAACCATCAGATGCAGACAATATTTATCTAAGCAACAGAAGAGCCCAACGCCACTTACCTCCATTTCTTTGTTGTGGTTGTGCACCTTCTGCAGCATCTCTTCTGCTTCCCGCAGACGGTGGTAGAGCTGCGGTGAATGCTCAGTTGGGGTCAATTCACTATCGTACGAGTCCAGGATGGCCCGCATACCATCTCGCTCCTGAAACAGAGGAAAAATGGAGGAAACCATTACTGATCCTTCAACAATGCGGATTTCAATTCATACATGGTACTTTCACAGTACAGTATCCTGTTAAATTATATTCTTTCGTATTAGGAGTTTGTCTGCAAAGTGACAACAGCCAATCTGTGAAAAACCAGCAGATCTTAACCTGTGGTCCCAGGACCACTGGGGGTCCACAGGGCCTACTCAGGGCATTGGAGACAGTTTTACGAAATGAAATATTAAAATTAAAAAAGTATTTAAAAATAAGCAAGCGACATAGAAAATGTGAAAAGATAAAAATATTTGGGCATTTGTTTGGTGTATACTGGTTTTTGCATCTTTGTGCATTGATTTGAGGTCCAGTTAATAGAAATTGCTTAGACTAGGGGACTGCAGTAATGGATTGCAATATTGATTCCGTGGGGGCCCACAGAAGTTGAAAGGTTAAGAACTGCAGCCTTAAACCATTCCAGTTCTAACAACATAGCACAATAAAGGTGGCAATGGACTTAAGTTAGCTGGGTGTGCTGTATAATTGCTGGCTCCAACATCCTGTACCACTGAATTGGGAACAAATGAGATTCGCCAACAATAATTAAAGGGATTTGTACATCTGAAGAATCTTAAGCCTGATTTTGACTTTGGCGCAGTTGCGCCGTCTCACAGCGTGAGGTATTACTAGTTGAACTCGTGTACGACGGACGGCCCTTCGCCTTTCCCATGGTGGTGCCTGGAAAACAGGCACTTCAATGGAAACGGCAAAAAGCTTCCAGCACGGCACTGGACAGTGACTTTCTTGGCTGTCCTGGAACTTTAGGGAAATAAGGACATGTGGGCACAGGTTGTGCCTCCCTGTATGTATACCCATGGCGGGAGGGTGGTATGGGGGCCCTGTGGGGCCCCCTTTGTTTCCCCCACCACCAGCCTTTTCATGGCGGGGCCCCCACCACGAAATGGCTGCTGGTGGCTGAACTCATAATATGCTCAGCGGGACTATGCCAGTCACGCTGAGCATCTTCATTGTGGCGCCGCTCCACCACTGCCAGGGAACGCCTCGTAATCAGCCCCTTAGTTTTTCATACCTGTATTACACTTGCTTATTTTATCAAGCGTGACACTTCCCACCACCGCTGGGTAACCTACTTTAAGTCAATAATAAATGGTCCTTTTCAGAAAGGTTGTCCAGGGAGGTCAGGCCTATTGTGTCTGGGGAAATGGCCACTGTAGACGAAGCGCACACATATCAGCATAGGTTAATAGGCAAATTAGTAGTACGCGCACAGCCCCTGCTGCATTACTAATGTGTAGTACCAGACCCCAGTCAGTAATAAAGCTATCTGAAGCGAAATACACAAACTTTCCGGCACCATCCTTGTTTGCACACTGCTGCACATGCACCTGGTCTCTTGCTATTTTTCCAAATTCGGTCGAGTTTTATTACAAATTTGACTTTATGGGGAACAAAGCCCTTGTCACCTCGTCTACTGTGAAAATAAAAATGATGTCCCGTGAGCTTGGTGTGTTTGAGCCATCATACTCTGGCAGCCTTACAGGGGATTTTTGCTGCAGGCCTGGAATAGGTGACATTTCGTGTTATTTGCAGGGATTTGGCATTGCTAAGCTTGTCAACAACTGGAAAGCCAACAGCAAGATGAGAGAAGTGCTTGGCAGCAGCAATATTTCTCAGAGTACACCTGGGGTGAGGCTGCGCCAAAACACTGGCATATGCTTTGTTTTTCAGAGATCCTGGGACGGAAAGAGCTATTGCAAATGACTGCGATAATTTCATATTTTGTACTCGACATAAGCGGTTTAAGTACCGCATGGGATGACGGCTTCATTTGGTTCATTCAAACTAAAGTTTGGGGTCTTGATACACTAACAACACAAATGTGAAGTTTACCATTATTACTATATTGTTATTACCATTCACGAGGGAGGCAATGGAAACACAATTTTTACATGGGAGTTGGTGCAGTGGCAACAAAAGGGCATTTTATGAAAAGTGTATCAAATCTGAAAATAAAATTGACATGGGGGGAAAAGTGTTAAGGGTCCTCAAAGGGGTGTATAGTGGAATAAATAAAACCAGGAACCAAAACAGCAGTTTTAAATAGCTTTCCGGGAACTACTCGTATTTTACCAGGAACCACAGGGGTTTTTATTTGTGGCCCTCAAAGTTATAACGTTTCAAAAAGAGACAGTTGGGGTACACAAGAGTGGTGGGCCTTAACACCCATTCGATGTGCAATAAGAAGTTGGTGTGTAGGTGGATTTAAAATATAAATAAAAACGGAGACCTTTAAATTAGAACTATTTGAGATTTGCATTAGAATGCCTTTCCAAGAAATGGATTTAGAGCTGTGGAGAAAAAAGTGCATTTTTGGTAGACTTCCAGTTGGCCATTTCCATCAGGTTTCTACTGGCTCCAGTTGCTGTCATATTGGTTATTGGTCATCGAATTGACTGCTACGAAGAAGATTTCCCGCACTTTAATTTTCACTGCAAGATCAAGCGACTTATTTGCATAGAAACCCTATCTTGTGTGCAGTTCTAAAAGGTCATCTGGTGTCCCACCATGCATCCTGAATGTCTACATTTATTCATATATAGCGTTCATGCCCAGAGATCTATTGAGCCAGTTGAAATTTACACTGGTGGTGAGCATGTGAGCCTCCAAAGCTTACTAAGTTGAAGGAAAATAGCGAGGCACACTGAGGTAAATTGCAAGGTAAATCTTATATGAAAAAAACTAAACAGCTTGGGTGCATACGAGGTATCCCCCTCTGGCCACAAGGGAGTAACTGTAAAATGAAACAAGCATTTGCAATGCAATAGGTCTCGCATTAGGAAAGTTTGAGCTATTGGTATTGTAAATTACACATTTTTTATTTATGTGTTGGTTTTGAAAATAGCTAAATTAATAGCTTTGTCATTTACAATGCCAATAGTTTTAACTTTTGCAAATGTGACACCTGTAGCATTTGTAATGCAATATGTGTTGTATTTACGTGACTTAGATGTATTGATATTACAAATAACAATAGCTTTTAATTTTTTTAAATAATAAATACTTAAAGGTTATTGTAATTTATAATGGCAATAGCTTAACCCTTTGTAAATAACTTTTGTAAAGATTATGTTCAGTGTATTTTATTGTGACGAAAATCCAAGAACAGAAGTGAAATATTAACATCTTTTTGTGACATTTGTAATAAAGCTTGAAACATTGAGAGGACACATTTGAACCAGTTGTTGAATGGTTGCACAGATTGATGCTGTGGTGGCGCTGAGTGATGTTGTGGTGGCGACGAGTGATGCTGTGGCGTTCAGTGATGCTGTGGTAGCGCATAGTGATGTTGTGGTGCCTCTGAGTGGTGATGCTGTGGTGGGGCTGAGTGATGCTGTGTTGATGCGATAGATTGACAGAGTGAGTGCGATAGATAGAGGGAGGGCGATAGATAAGATCGAATGAGTGTGATAGAGTGAGGACGATAGAGTGAGGGCGATAGATAGAGAGATAGAGTGAGGGCGATCGATAGATAGAGTGAGGGCGATCGATAGAGTGAGGGCGATAGATAGATAGATAGATAGGAGGGCGACAGTAAACATCCCGTATTCGAGGAATTTACTGTGTGCAATTTTAATTTTGATTCAACGTTTCAATGCGTCCCCTCGAGTACCTGTGTTATGCTACTAATATAAATGAATTTGCAGATGTTAATCACTGTAACCAAACACAAGGAGGCGGACATGTGGCCTCTGGCTTCAAAGGCACAAAACCTGAGTTCAGATCTTAGTTCCTGCACATAGGCAAAGCGTCTTATCTGACAGTTTTGTGCTTTCTGAGCGGGCGGGCACAGTGAGTGCTGAGAAGCCGGACTACCAGTGTGCTCATTGTTTTGACTGCCTCCTTACAGTTTTTTTTCTATCCAGCCATGACGTGAAGGCACCTCAGCAAGTTAACTAAACCACATATTTCTGCATGCAACAAGAAGTATCTGGGGTCTGATTCCAGTCGGGGCGAGTTAGACGTTTATCCTTTTTTGACCAACAAAGTCAGTTTGAAATGGACAGTAAAATAAATAAAACACACTGCACGCCTTCTGCTGTGGGCTCAGAGACGAGAATGGACAGGGAAGGAAGGCCCGGCAGAAGAGCTGTTATGTCTGATGCTTGTGGACGGCCGACGCTTGTGGATGTCTGATGCCTGACGCTTGTGGATGGCCGACGCTTGTGGATGGCCGACGCTTGTGGATGGCCGACGCTTGTGGATGGCCGACGCTTGTGGATGGCCGACGCTTGTGGATGGCCGACGCTTGTGGATGGCCGACGCTTGTGGATGGCCGACGCTTGTGGATGGCCGACGCTTGTGGACGGCCGACGCTTGTGGACGGCCGACGCTTGTGGACGGCCGACGCTTGTGGACGGCCGACGCTTGTGGACGACCGACGCTTGTGGACGACCGACGCTTGTGGACGACCGACGCTTGTGGACGACCGACGCTTGTGGACGACCGACGCTTGTGGACGACCGACGCTTGTGGACGGCCGACGCTTGTGGACGGCCGACGCTTGTGGATGGCCGACGCTTGTGGATGGCCGACGCTTGTGGATGGCCGACGCTTGTGGATGGCTGACGCTTGTGGATGCCTGATGCTTGTGCAAGCCAGACCCTTTTTGGATGCCTGACACTTGTGGATGTCTGATGGGTGATGCTTGTGGATGCCTAGTCCTTGGACACTACTATGCTGTGTTTCAGTAGCCCATGTTTAGTGAACTCTGTCATTATGCCACCTTTTACACTTCCTTTAGCTGAAAATAATGCAAAATCTTTGAAAGCTCGAAATTCATTAAGTTGTAAAGGTTTCCTGCAAACAAATTAAATTGCAAAAGCTAAGAAGTGAGACATCTACCACCTTTGCCTCTGCTTCCTAGCAATGTTCCACAAAAGCAATTTCTACCACAGTAGTTTTAGGTCTGTAAACCGCAGTACAAGTACAAGTGCTGATCCTGGAACCTTACTCTTAGGGTAGTCTTTTCACTGTTCAGTTTGTCAATAAAATACAGTGCAGATAATGTTTCTGCCAAATATGGCGCAATTGGTTTTAAGGTCATCTTAGGCTACTGCCGAGCACAGGCTAGGGGGTACAGGAGAGTAAAATGAATTGCCCAAACGTGGGACGTCAGTTAATTTAATGATCCAGAAAAATATAATGAACTTGTTAAAGCTGCAGAATATCTTAAGTGTTCAGCAAAAAATGCCTCATCCCAGGCCCAATCAGAAAGGCAGACACTGCTAACAAGGACTGGCAAAGACAATAGGTCTGCCTGTTTTAATTCACGCATATATTTTAGTTATGTGATACGTCTAGATACAATACACAGCTCAAAGGAGCATTCAAATACAGCACAAGTGGCACGTTTGATGCACAAGATTTTAGTTAACAGGTATAAAGCTATGCCCCAAATTACATAGCAGCAGCCTGTGGTGTGAGAGACAAATGTTGGGGTGAGGAGGAGGGAGGGGGGAGAGAGTGCACTGCAGAGGAAGAGGTTGAGGGCAGGGGAGATAGCGAAAGGGTGAGAGAAGAGGCAGTGCACAGAGGGGGGCGGGGGAGAGCATTCCTTTGAAGTGTGAAGCTCTCGGCATTGCTGTGGCCACAAACGGCAAGCGCGTGCACGGGCACATGCACTCGGCGTAATCCGCCTGGTTCAGCTTTCCTGTTTCACCTCTATATGTCTCGACATCTGCAATGCCAGAGGCATTGGCAGAGGTCGAGACCTAAAAAAGCACTAAGTTTGAGTACTTGGTGTCCCTCCGTTGCACTCCTTAATGGTTAAAGTAACCTTTTTCAAAGTTAAAAAAATTCCACAAGCAGATTCGTAGTATGTCACACCGCAAATTCTCAGGTAAGCGCCTTCGTGCTGCTGTGAATACCCGGTTTTAATTTACTATTCAGACAAGGCACAGTATCTTCATGTTTGTTCATTTTTACACAGAGGGGCACCCATCAAGTCCCTCCAGGTAGAAACCGCTACCATCTATTGACACTGTTTTTACCCGTTTGCACTGTACTGGCACTTTTTTAGGTCGAGCCTATCCCATTGCGCAGGAATGGATATGGGAGAATTTTAGTGGGCAAAATACGTTCTCAAACAATCGGGCGGATTTCAAACAGTTCACGTGAAATCACGTGAACACAAGCACACGCATTTCCCCACATCAAAGCCATCAACCTCCCTTCCACAGGCTTCCCCAGCGCGCGCAGTGCGCGCTGGCCTCACTTCTCCGCCCTCTAATGGCTTACACTTTCACGGCCGCCAGGCCGTGAGCTACATCAAAGGGTTCCGCTGCCCCGCCCCCTGCTTCACGGCCGCTCACATTTATTTTTTTCCTTGTTTTTCATGTTAGTCTTCATCTGATTAGCTTCCCGCCTCCCCCTCCTTCCTTCTCCGTTGCTTTTCCCATTAGTTTCCATCCGATTAGCTTCCCCCCTCCCGCCTCCCCCACCTTCCTACTCCGTTGCTTTTCACGTTAGTCTCCATCCGATTAGCTCCCCCCCTTTATAATTGCAGCTATGCTTGGACGAGAGCCTACGTCCCATTGTCACTGGCTTTGTTACTTAAATCTGTGGAGATTGAGTGCTATCGGGACACGTCTCCAGATCTATTTACAGACTGCAATATTTGTATTGGCATTTTGGGGGGTGAAATGTGCCTTATAGAAAAACAGCAACAAACCAATTTCGCCCCAAAGATTTACCTGGTTATGCAGTGAACATTACTGAATGCAACATGGCTCGAGTGCAGCCGATCTTGGTCAAGTCAGGCCACAGTCACACCCTCACTATGACTCACTAACTCGCCAGTACTCTCTACCACCTCACTGCAACGCCCTACCACTCCACCACTCACTAACTCCCTCACTGCAGCACACTCACACTTAAGTCCTCACTACAGCCCTCACTGCAGCGTCCTCCCACTCCAGCATTCACTAGAGCCCTCACTGCAACGCCCTACCACTCACTAACTCCCTCACTGCAGCACACTCCCACTCAAGTCCTCACTACAACCCTCACTGCAACATCCTCCCACTCCAGCATACGCTAGAACCCAGCATACACTAGAACCCTCACTAAAACGCAATTTCACTCATTACAACCCTCACTGCACCAGACTCCCACACCAGTGCTCACTAAAACCATCACTGCAACACCCTGCCACTCCAGCACTCTCTAACCCCTCGATGCAACACTCTCAGCCTTCTGCACTCACTAAACCACTCAGTTTCAGTTTCAAAACTTTATTCGAATGAAAAGAATCAATCATAAAAGCAAACAGTACATATACTTCATAATATACAGACTAATATAATAACCCATAAAATGAAGTTTAGTGCAACTCGATACAGTAAGACAGAATGATTTAAAGATCATACTTTTCCTTGCGGCCACAGATTTCAATATAAACGTAGCAGTAAAAAAACAAATGTCAGGATCATCAAGAGAAAACGTCATCTTCATTGCCGAATTTACTGTTGTAATTGCCCGTTTGATAAATAGTGGTTTTAAATAGGCAACGCGTAGATGTTTGTAGAGGTCAAACAAAAATAAAAAATGCACAGTACTCTGTTTGGTGACTGCATCGCATGGGCACGGAGTAGAGGGGTAATTTTTCATGACTGGGAACGCAACCAAATGGTGGACAATTCCGAGTCTAATGAGGACAAAACGATGGGATGGTCTGGTGACAACCTTTAAATATTCTGAAAAACCAAATGAGTCCCTATTGGAGTGATAATACGGAGGGATCGATAACTGCGAAGTAGAGTCTCTACGCACTTGAGTTTTCTTATATAAATAAGAACACTTAAGCTCTTTCTTTGAGATATCAGAGAGGCTCTCCTGATCGGCCAGGAGATTAAGATTGAAAAAATCCCTGGCTGTTCTCACAACATAATTGATCCATGGGATCAGTGAGCATATATCTAGGCGGAGACAATCAGTAATAATATACCTGGTAAAGCTAGTTTCTTTCTTATGCCAGATTGCTCTCTACACCAACAATGGTCTTAAACAAATTAAATCTGACAAAAACTCCAGGCCCAGTTCCTGGTGTATTATCAGATTGGAGGCAGATGTAGGCAGGCATAACAATCTTTTTAAGAAACTATTTTCTTCTATTTGCAGATCCCCATGGCAACAGTGCCCCCAGACACCAGATCCTTAGAGCGCGATTGCAACGCATCTACAGCGGTATATATGTAACATATATAAACGGCGGTCACCCAGTTTATTTGCAAATTTAAAAACTCCGTGGGCACTCTTAGACATCTTAGCGTGTACATTGGATATCTCCTGTGACCACATACCATTGCTACTAAAAGTAATGCCCAAATAACAAAACTTGTTTACAGTTTCTATTTTTTGTCCCTCTATATAAAATGATTTCAAATTCCTCGTTTTCTTTCCACAAGGCATAATAAACGTTTTAGTATTATTAATTTTTAATTTTTTATCCTTGATGAAACCCGCAAACTTGTCCATCAGTTTCTGCAAGCCGCGTGGGGTTCTAGATAGAAGCACTGAGTCGTCAGCATAGAGCAGGATGGGAACGGCCTGTCCGTCCACTAGCGGTGCATCAGAGTCAACCTGCTTAAGCTTGGAATCTATAGCGTTAATAAAGAGGGAAAAAAGAAGGGGCGCAAGGACACAACCTTGCCTAATGCCTAACTTTACGCTGATACAGTCGGTACATTCCCCTCCTTGACCATATCTAATGCGGGCTGAAAGCTTGGAATAAAGTCTGGCCAGGAAATAAATAATCTCTGTTGGGGCCCCTTGTTCTAATAAGGTTGCCCATAGCAGCGCGTGATCGACGAGGTCGAACGCGCTGCTCAAGTCAGCGAAAAAGAGAAAAAGTGAGCCCTGCTTGGCACGGGTATACTTCCCTATTAAGAGATCTAAGTTTATGCATTGTTCTACGGTTCCAAGACCGTTTCAGAATCCAAATTGGGACCGCGCAAGAATACCACAGCCCTCAGCCCACTCTTCTAACCTGGCCAACAGCACCCTGCTCATGGTTTTGAGCGAGGAATCTAAAAGGGAGATAAGGCGGTAGTTTTTAGCATCCGACCTATCTCCCTTTTTGTAAATCGGGATGATTACTGATTCACCCCAACTAGGCGGAGTGCTTTCCATGGCTGCCGCATTAAAAACCCTGGTCAAGACGGGGCCCCACAATGATGTATCTGCCTTAAAAAGGTCTATGGGGACCCCATCAGGACCAGGGGCCTTAGCTCC
This sequence comes from Lissotriton helveticus, assembly GCF_964261635.1. Classification (NCBI taxonomy): domain Eukaryota; kingdom Metazoa; phylum Chordata; class Amphibia; order Caudata; family Salamandridae; genus Lissotriton; species Lissotriton helveticus. The sequence continues at coordinate 149,313,176 of NC_136071.1, forward strand.
TTTGCTGGTTCTAATAGCACGGTCTACCTCCGATACTGTAATACGTAGAGGAACTATTGGCCATGGGTCCGCCTCCGCCAAGTGTGAGACCTCCCCCCTCTGTGGGTCAAAAATGCTAGTAAAGTGAGTAACCCAGCAGGCCTCAATAACTTAAGCAGTGAGGACCGGGGTTTCATCACTCTTAAGAAAGGGACAGTTAACCGTTTCCCAGAAAAGTTTACTGTCCGATAGTTTCACAGCCTTGGTCAAATTACCCCATGCTTATTCCCGCAATTCCACCTTTCGACGTTTTAAGTGCTCCTTATAAGTGGCCCGAAGAGTTATAATAATCAACCTATCTCTAGGTCTATAGGATAGAGCCTTCTTGAGCATCTGTAGTGACTTAGTACACAGGGAATCAAACCGGCCCATCATTTGTTTATGGTTAGTATGTTTGGTAGTGGTCAGGGTATTTACAACTATATTATTAAAACTGGTTAAAATACCACAAGAGTCTGTGTCATCGTCCAGACAAATATGCAAGTCAGGTAAGCATGCTGTGACAATTTTAATCAACAATTTTTCAGAGTTGTCACCCTTCCATTTTATCCTATGACCATTTGGTCTACAAGGGGCAAGGTTGGCAACAACAGGTTGAACTGCTGGTGTTCTATTACCCCATACATACAATGTTACAGTGACACAATTATGGTCGCTGATCACAAGATCCAGTATGACCGGTACATCTTAGTACATACGAGTATCATCGGATACCAGGAGATGGTCAATGACTGTGGCCACATTCCTCCCAGTGAAGGTAGGGACGGGATTACCGTCACCATCTCCTAAAGGTTGCAACACAACCAAGTCGAATTGGCAAGGGCGGTGTTCAAAGACTCTCCATAGGGGCTATGCTTAAAATGAAAGTACCCTTCTCCTCTATCACCATATACCCCTAAACCACTCACTGCATGACACTCCCACTCCGCAACTCACTACAACCCTTCCTGCAACACGCTCCCACTCCACCACTCAAAAACCCTCACTGTGACACCTACCACTACCAGCTGTCACTACAGTGCTCACTGCAACAACGCTCACTCTCCAGCACTCAGTAAGCCTCTCGCTGCAACACACTCACCTCCAGAACTCACTGAATCCTTCACTGCGACCTCTAGACAGATCTCTGCACTGGCACGCCTCAGCTCTAACTGCACCCGCTTTAGTCCTTTCTGTCCCTGTCCAACCCTCATTGCACCCTCTAGCCCTAGCTCTGCCTGCTTCGATCGCCATACTCAAGCTCACTGCATACCCCTTCCTTCTTAAGCACCACCACAGCACCACTCAGCACCACCACAGCATCACTCAGCGCCACCGCATCATCACTCAGCGCCACCGCATCATCACTCAGCGCCACCGCATCATCACTCAGCGCCACCGCAGCATCACTCAGCGCCACCGCAGCATCACTCAGCGCCACCGCAGCATCACTCAGCGCCACCGCAGCATCACTCAGCGCCACCGCAGCATCACTCAGCGCCACCGCAGCATCACTCAGCGCCACCGCAGCATCACTCAGCGCCACCGCAGCATCACTCAGCGCCACCGCAGCATCACTCAGCGCCACCGCAGCACCACTCAGCGCCACCGCAGCACCACTCAGCGCCACCGCAGCACCACTCAGCGCCACCGCAGCACCACTCAGCGCCACCGCAGCACCACTCAGCGCCACCGCAGCACCACTCAGCGCCACCGCAGCACCACTCAGCACCACCGCAGCACCACTCAGCACCACCGCAGCACCACTCAGCACCACCGCAGCACCACTCAGCACCACCGCAGCACCACTCAGCACCACCACAGCATCCCTCAGCACCACCACAGCATCACCTAGCACCACCCCAGCACCACCCCAGCATCACTCCGCAGCACCCCAGCATCACTCAGCAGCACCCCAGCATCACTCAGCAGCACCCCAGCATCACTCAGCAGCACCCCAGCATCACTCAGCAGCACCCCAGCATCACTCAGCAGCACCCCAGCATCACTCAGCAGCACCCCAGCATCACTCAGCAGCACCACCACATTATCACTCAGCACCAGCACAGCACCACTCAGCAGCACCCCAGCATCACTCAGCAGCACCCCAGCATCACTCAGCAGCACCACTCAGCACCAGCACAGCACCACTCAGCACCACAACAGCATCACTCAGCAGCACCCCAGCATCACTCAGCAGCACCACTCAGCACCAGCACAGCACCACTCAGCACCACAACAGCACCACAACAGCACCACTCAACAGCACCACTCAGCAGCACCCCAGCATCACTCAGCAGCACCCCAGCATCACTCAGCAGCACCCCAGCATCACTCAGCAGCACCACTCAGCACCACCACATTATCACTCAGCACCAGCACAGCACCACTCAGCAGCACCCCAGCATCACTCAGCAGCACCCCAGCATCACTCAGCAGCACCACTCAGCACCAGTACAGCATCACTCAGCACCACTCAGCACCAGCACAGCATCACTCAGCAGCACCCCAGCATCACTCAGCAGCACCCCAGCATCACTCAGCAGCACCCCAGCATCACTCAGCAGCACCACTCAGCACCAGCACAGCACCACTCAGCACCAGCACAGCACCACTCAGCAGCACCCCAGCATCACTCAGCAGCACCCCAGCATCACTCAGCAGCACCACTCAGCACCAGCACAGCATCACTCAGCACCACAACAGCACCACTCCGCAGCACCCCAGCATCACTCAGCAGCACCACCACATTATCACTCAGCAGCAGCACCCCAGCATCACTCAGCATCACCCCAGCATCACTCAGCAGCACCACTCAGCACCAGTACAGCATCACTCAGCACCACTCAGCACCAGCACAGCATCACTCAGCAGCACCCCAGCATCACTCAGCAGCACCCCAGCATCACTCAGCAGCACCCCAGCATCACTCAGCAGCACCACTCAGCACCACCACATTATCACTCAGCACCAGCACAGCACCACTCAGCAGCACCCCAGCACCACTCAGCACCACCCCAGCATCACTCAGCAGCACCACTCAGCACCAGTACAGCATCACTCAGCACCACTCAGCACCAGCACAGCATCACTCAGCAGCACCCCAGCATCACTCAGCAGCACCCCAGCATCACTCAGCAGCACCCCAGCATCACTCAGCAGCACCACTCAGCACCAGCACAGCACCACTCAGCACCAGCACAGCACCACTCAGCAGCACCCCAGCATCACTCAGCAGCACCCCAGCATCACTCAGCAGCACCAGCACAGCATCACTCAGCACCACAACAGCACCACTCCGCAGCACCCCAGCATCACTCAGCAGCAGCACCACATTATCACTCAGCAGCAGCACCCCAGCATCACTCAGCAGCAGCACCCCAGCATCACTCAGCAGCAGCACCCCAGCATCACTCAGCAGCAGCACCCCAGCATCACTCAGCAGCACCCCAGCATCACTCAGCAGCACCACTCAGCACCAGTACAGCATCACTCAGCACCACTCAGCACCAGCACAGCATCACTCAGCAGCACCCCAGCATCACTCAGCAGCACCCCAGCATCACTCAGCAGCACCCCAGCATCACTCAGCAGCACCACTCAGCACCACCACATTATCACTCAGCACCAGCACAGCACCACTCAGCAGCACCCCAGCACCACTCAGCACCACCCCAGCATCACTCAGCAGCACCCCAGCATCACTCAGCAGCACCACTCAGCACCAGCACAGCATCACTCAGCACCACAACAGCATCACTCAGCAGCACCCCAGCATCACTCAGCACCAGCACAGCGTCACTCAGCACCAGCACAGCGTCACTCCGCACCAGCACAGCGTCACTCCGCACCAGCACAGCGTCACTCCGCACCAGCACAGCGTCACTCCGCACCAGCACAGCGTCACTCCGCACCAGCACAGCGTCACTCCGCACCAGCACAGCGTCACTCCGCACCAGCACAGCGTCACTCCGCACCAGCACAGCGTCACTCCGCACCAGCACAGCGTCACTCCGCACCAGCACAGCGTCACTCCGCACCAGCACAGCGTCACTCCGCACCAGCACAGCGTCACTCCGCACCAGCACAGCGTCACTCCGCACCAGCACAGCGTCACTCCGCACCAGCACAGCGTCACTCCGCACCAGCACAGCGTCACTCCGCACCAGCACAGCGTCACTCCGCACCAGCACAGCGTCACTCCGCACCAGCACAGCGTCACTCCGCACCAGCACAGCGTCACTCCGCACCAGCACAGCGTCACTCCGCACCAGCACAGCGTCACTCCGCACCAGCACAGCGTCACTCCGCACCAGCACAGCGTCACTCCGCACCAGCACAGCGTCACTCCGCACCAGCACAGCGTCACTCCGCACCAGCACAGCGTCACTCCGCACCAGCACAGCGTCACTCCGCACCAGCACAGCGTCACTCCGCACCAACACAGCGTCACTCCGCACCAGCACAGCGTCACTCCGCACCAGCACAGCATCACTCCGCACCAGCACAGCATCACTCCGCACCAGCACAGCATCACACAGCACCACTCAGCACCACCACAGCACCACCACAGCACCACCTCAGCACCACCTCAGCACCACCTCAGCACCACCTCAGCACCACTCAGCACCACTCAGCACCACCACAGCACCACCACAGCACCACCACAGCACCACCACAGCACCACTCAGCACCACCACAGCACCACCACGCGCCACCCAGCACCACTCAGGGCCTCCACAGCACCACTCAGGGGCTCCACAGCACCACTCGGGGCCTCCACAGCATCACTCAGGGCCTCCACAGCATCACTCAGGGCCTCCACAGCATCACTCAGGGCCTCCACAGCATCACTCAGGGCCTCCACAGCATCACTCAGGGCCTCCACAGCATCACTCAGGGCCTCCACAGCATCACTCAGGGCCTCCACAGCATCACTCAGGGCCTCCACAGCATCACTCAGGGCCTCCACAGCATCACTCAGGGCCTCCACAGCATCACTCACAGCCTCCACAGCATCACTCACAGCCTCCACAGCATCACTCACAGCCTCCACAGCATCACTCACAGCCTCCACAGCATCACTCACAGCCTCCACAGCATCACTCACAGCCTCCACAGCATCACTCACAGCCTCCACAGCATCACTCACAGCCTCCACAGCATCACTCACAGCCTCCACAGCATCACTCACTAATGGGCACCACGACATCACTATGCGCTACCACAGCATCACTGAACGCCACAGCATCACTCGTCTCCACCACAACATCACTTCGCGCCATCACAGCATCAATCAGTGCAACCATTCAACAAAAACAGGTTCAAATATGTTCTCTCAATGTTTCAAGCTGTATTACAAATGTCACAAAAAGGTGTTAATATTTCACTTCTGTCCTTGGATTTTCGTCACAATAAAATACACTGAACATAATCTTCACAAAAGTTATTTACAAAAGTTTAAGCTATTGCCATTATACATTACAATCACTTTTAAGTATTAATTATTTTAAAAACTTAAAAGCCATTGTTATTTGTAATATCAATACATCTAAGTCACGTAAATACAAAACATGTTGCATTACAAATGCTATAGGTGTCACATTTGCAAACGTTATAACTATTGGCATTTTAAATGACAAAGCTATTAATTTAGCTATTTTCAAAACCAACACAAAGAAAAAAATTGTCATTTACAAGACCAATAGCTCAAACTTTCCTAATGCGAGACCTATTGCATTGCAAATGCTTGTTTCTCTTGTTCTCAATTGAACTTTACTCTCAAACCTTGCTTTGGACGTACGTGTTCACTTTCACTTTTTCAATCACGGTTGAGCACTCCACCCCGTACAATACACCTACTGGTTCTACCCCATCCACTTTTTGTACTGTTTTACTGAATATATAGCACAATCACGTCTGGTTTTACTATCAAATAAAAAAAAAATTCTCTTTGCTACTCGCAATTTTGTATATACCAGAAAGTTCTTTTCTTGAATTATGATTTCTAATCATTTAATTTTAGGACAAATAGTCCCCTGACAAAGGGATCTTCGACCCGAAATGCATTGGGATGGTCTACAGAAAATGTTGTGATGTTAAGCCTCCAAAGCTTGCCAATGTGCATGAAGGCAGACATTGCATTCCCATCTACACAAGCCTGTTCTATAGTGTGACAACTCGCAACGCAGGACTATTACACAGTCACAAAATTCAGTCTCTGCTCCAGACGTCGAATGAGGAGTCGTAATAAGACATGCCCACCCCAGCCTCCACCAAATACTCGTTCCAGTTCAACAGGCCACACTCCATCACAGACATGTTCATAAAATAGTATTCATTCAATAAAAGAGAGGTTCATGTTGCATATTCATTTATTTTATTAACTGTATTGAATATGCATCCTTAAAAAAAAAACACTACTGCATATTCATTTAGAAGAAAATATACTAATCCATATTCATTAGAAAAAGAACATTGGAATGCGTATGTTTCTGTGAAAGGAGACAATCGGCGGCTACCTATGACCTTGCCTTTTTGAAATTTTTGGACTTGCCCACTTTTATGTTTTTCCAACCAAGTACCCATATTTTTGCAAATGCCACAATCTGCCACAAAGTCACAACTCCACAGCTGCCAACTTGAACAAAAATCTCATTGTGAAGAGGGGACGGGTCCTAGGCAGAGCCGGACTGGCTGTAGCAGGCATCGGCTGTTTCCCCGGGCCGGGAGGTTGGAAGGGTTGGGCCAATTTTGTTATAGGGGGCTAGTTTTGCAACCGTGCTGCTATACTGGCCCCCAGTAACAAATGCAGCAGGGGAGCTGGTCCGTCAAAATTGCCAGGGTTGGTTTGGGTTCCCAGTCCAGCCCCGGGCACAGGACGGGGCACGTCCTTGTGCCGAGATGTACCTACAACGCAATTTTGCCCCCACCCTGTCCGTCCCCAAGCCCCCTCTTCCAAAAACAAAACAAGCATTTGCAATGCAATAGGTCTCGCATTTGCAAGAGTTTGAGCTATTAGCATTGTAAATAACAATTCCTTTTATGTATTGGCTTTCAAAACAGATAAATAAAAGGCATTGTCATTTACAATGCCAACAGCCTAAACTCTCACAAATGCGAGACCTATTGCATTGCACATACTTGATTTTAATAGCACCCCATGCCGCGCTTTCACTTTAATGGCAGCCATGCCCATTTCTTGAGATGAGCCATGTCTAAAAGGTGCTCATCCGTCATTAAAGTGAAAGTGTGGAATGAGTTGCTTTCACAAAAAAAGGCATTTGTTTGTCAAGTTGACAACCAAATATTTTTATTTTGTAAATGCACCCCATGCCGCGCTTTCACTTTAATGGTGGCTGCGCACCTTTCTTTAGACGCAGTTCATCTAAAGAAAGGGGCGCGGCCTACATCAACGTAAAAAGCGGTCATGGAGCACTTTATAACAAAATAAATAAATTAATAAAACAAGCAGCCGCAAATAACAAACCAAAGGCTCGGCCGCATTATATCAGCTGAAGCGTTGCAAGAGAGCGTGTCCTGTCTGCTGTTGCAGGCATGAGAAAACCATTTAACAAAATAGTGCTCGGAGGCAGTAATTAAAGTCTACTGAGTAACAACACGTGTTAGAGGGAGGTGTCCTCACGGGAGGAACCAAGATGAGAAAAGGGTGCTAAGGAGGGACTACTAAGCCTATTGACCAATGAAAACTCACAGTTTACAAAGGACAGTGACAGGAGCCAATTAAAAAGATGGGCTGAAAGTGGGCAGAGCTTCAAGTCCATACCTGAATACAGCATGTCTCAAAGAGACAGCGCAAGCGCCGCTCGTTGAGTCCTAAAACAGCATCCTGAGGCCGTTGCAGAAGTCCTGGGGTGTTTTCACACCCCTTACTGGACGTCAACAGTTCAAAGCCTCAGAAAACGAGCTGGAAATCAACTATTTACAGAGGTTTTCAGCTAGTTTTCCCTGCCACTGTGTGATATCGGCTCCTCACCAGGTGACCGTGTGATGGGAGCCGATATTGTGTGTAAAATGGTGCCACTGTGTGAGTTGCCAGGTCTGCAATTCAGTTGCCTTTTGAAAGTTTTGTTTTCTGATTTCAGTATCCACGGACACTGACCGGATCGGGGTCTAACCAGATTCAACATGGCCGCTCGCTCAAAGCACACAGCAGCAAGCTGATTCCCAGTCTGGTTTCCTTAATTCGCAGCGTGCAATGATGTATTATGTACGACGTTTCTGCTCCCCCTGCGTGAAGCCAAAGTAAAGAGGTGTGAAATTAGGGAGCTGTTCAGAAGAAGACAGCTGGGGGTTGTTTCTGAAGCCTGCGGGCGGATAGAGATTTTTAGATAGAAAAGGTGGTTTTTATTTAGACGTACCAGCCTTTTTACTCTGATTCGACTCACTGGTTATATGTAAAAAAGTATTGAAAGGTATATGATTCCAAACACAGAAGAGCGGAGCAAAATGCTCCGAGAGACCAGAAAAAGGAGTGCAGTTATTTGCTCTCAAACCTGAAGTGTTTAATCCACTGTGCACTCACTTCCGCGTGTCAGCCACTTTACATGAAACTGGACTGGGGGTTTATGGCGATAAACACACAACTAGTTGTACGGGGCAGTGGCTACTTCGGCAGGCAACTGGTCTGGGTAAAGCAAAAGTCAAAATGGAAAATGTTAGGACTTCAATCCCGAGAGATGCACGTTCCTCTCTTCTGCACTCATCTTCCAACTATTCTTGGGTTGGAATATTACAGATTTTACTATCAGTATCAGGTGTAACTCAAATGCCTCATTATTGCCTTCCCTTAAACTCACAAAGCACAAAGACACACACACACCCCGCCTCAATCTATTGTTTCCGCACAACCATCAAAAAAGTAATGTGCATTTCCATTCCACCCACGGGCATCATTACAGGACCGGTTGCTTTAGGGTGAACAGAGGCAGAGATAACAAAAAAAGAGACATCTTTATCACTACAGAACAGAGCTTTGTTACCTGTGCACACTGCTCGCTTAATGAAGGACTGACTGGTATCAAGAACAAACCTGAGGATAGCACATTCAAAGCCAGAGCTACTGCTTGATAATGTACCAAAGTATATAAGCACAATACCTGAACAGGCACTAAAACAAAGTTCAAACAGATCATACTAAATGTGACAACCTAACTGATTCAACGCTAAGGAACCATGATTTCACTGCGTTAGCGGGTGTTACAGTAAGAATTGTGAATGCAGTATTGACTTTTATTATACTCTCATGGTGACTGTCACTCATGTCCTAGTCACCAGCAACTCAGCCTGCAGGAACCTTCTATGCCAGGATTACCAAGCAACTCAGTAGAAGACTACAAACCATCTAGAACTGAACCCAGCAGCCAAACGCATCCTCAACTTCTCACACATAACACACATCACACAACACTATCACATTATAGCAGCACTCAGCTTGAGTAGCTGAGAGTCACCATACTGCGTGATTTTGCATTTCAATGCGGTGTTGCGGACCACCACACTGAAATGGCTTAAACTAACGCCTGATGCGTGGTACTTGGCAGATCTGCTATTACAATTTTATTGTCAACAAATGTCATTAAAAGAACGTCAACATACCTTAAGTACTTATTGAAGGTCACAGCCTTTTTTCTAATAAGATCATCTGAGTGTTGAGCCCATTCCTCATTATATTGGAATGGTCAGACATGCACAGGACTAGTACAAACAAGTCTACAAGTGCATATGAGTGGACATGCACATGTATTTACATCAGACACAGTCAACATAGACTGCTGTGATCAGCTTTAATGCATATTGCAACTTCTTCAGAAAGATGTTCATGCTACTGGTGCCTTTAATGCAGCCAGGTTAAGGGCCATTCTATTCCTTGGAAACATGAAAGTCCAAAAATGCAAATTGTTTTTGGCTAAAACGCCAGGACAGGCCAAACGTTTCAGGCAAAAGAGATGCAACCAGTTGGCTGCCATTTCATGGCTTACTACACCGTCATACATAGAGCACCATAAACAAGGATTCACATTGAATACAGTCTCAAATCTTTAGGCCAAAGGAAATGCTAATGTGCATGTATTTGTATTTCCCTACACATTTCATTTTAACAAACGATTATTCTTGTAAACAATATATCACACTCCTCTTGTCTAATTAGTTTTCTATTGTTATTGTGATCCTACCACAGGTATGACTTATACAGGTAACTTTCATTAACTTGAAACGGCAGGTGATCTGCTGTCCGTTAAAAGAAGCCTCATCATCTGTAACATGTTCTGTTAGTTATGAAATTATGTTGCATTCTGGAACTTGTAGTTATTTGCAATTAACTGAAAAAAACATAAGTTGCTGAAAATGTCGCACATGGCACCTTAGCCTATGCTAAACAAATGTTACTTTTCTTTAGATTAAGAACACGTAGCAGTTGCAGCTAGAGAAGGAGCTAGGGGAGCCATTGTGTACTGCACATATTAACATGGAATGTCAAAAAATTTGGAAACCCACACAAAGAGACATGCACAAACTGACCCCGATGCTAAGGTCTCCACAGAGTTGCCATGCCACAGTGAAAAGCCACAGCAACCTTCAGCCCGGCACGGAGAGACACTCTACAATCTAGTTACAATAAAATAAATCAGCAGGGAACAATTTACAGAAAGAATTCTGATGGCTGCTGGACAAGGGGTAAGCAACACAAACATGTGATGCATATGTTTTTTTTACACCCTTCCCTTTGGGAAAATATTCTAAGGAACCTTTAATGTAAACACTAAACGTTATTGTAAACCTTCTAAGTAAGCTGAACAAAGTTTGACTTTTCAGGAGCACAAAAAAGTTAAGAAATAGCAGAGATTCTCAGTCCCCATACCTTGCACCGGGAGTTCTACTCTCCATCTATACTTCTGCTTAACACCTTGCTAGGTAAGTTGCCTCCAATCTTTGCACAGGCATTGCTGGCTACGCGGCGACCTGATCGACAATGTCTTGCATTAGCAGTGGACAGAAGTCAAACTCCAAAAGTTATTTTCCCACAAGGAACATGCTAACCAGTCCCACCTCCTCTTTCCTCTTGCTTTAACCCCATGCCTGTGTCAAGCATTTTTTGCCTATTTTGCGTAATTCGCGCTAATGCAACTTTTCTCCACATAAGGTATCCAGGCCAAATTTGAGTCATTTTCTTCCAACATCTCGAGGATTCTAAAGGTACCCAGGGTTTGTGGATTCCCCACGAAGGGACCAAGAAAAAGGCCAAAATACAGCTTTTTAGGAAAAATGGGAAATAGTCTTTCAGACAAAAGCGTCTGGTTTATTCCCTACCAAAGGGATCAACAAAAGGTTTGTGGTGCTAAAATCACCATCTTTCCAGCTTTCACGAAGAAGCAGACTTTTGTCAGAAAACCAAAACGGTCAACACAGTTTTGGCATTTTATTGGGGCATAGCCAATTTTCCCAATTTTTTGTGCTCTCAGCCTCCTTCCAGTTAGTAGTAGAAATTGGTGTGAAACAATAATGAATCACAGAACTATACTTTTTTTTAAAGTAGACAAAATTCTGAATTCAGCAATGTGGCATGTGTGTAGATTCCTTCAAGTTTTGTCTATCGAAAGTAACAATTGAAATAAAAACATATTGAAATTAAGTTGCGAAAAAAAGCCATTTAAGCCAATATTTTCACCTGTAACTTCTTCTAAATATGGCAGATTTTTTAAAGCAATATACCGTTACGTCCGATGGACCCTTCTGGTTGCGTGGATATATACAGGACTTGTAGGTTCACCAAGAACACGAAGTATCCAGAGCCAATAACTGAACTGCGTCTTGCAATGGTTTTTCATTGTATACTGGGTGTATAGCAATTAATTTGCTAAAATACAAAGAGTGAAAAATATGTACCAAGGAAACCTATATATTTCCAAAATGGTAACAAAACAGAGTTTAGAAGCAGTGGTTATTTGTACATCTCTGAAATTGTGGGAACCCATACAAGCATGTGAATTAAGGGACATTTTTCAAAATGAATTCATTTTTTATTTTACAAATTGTCTTACATTTGTTAGGCAGAAATGCAAAGAAAGTCGATTGGTAATAACACTTGTTCTACTATTCTGCGTTCCCCCAATTCTCCCGATAAAAATGGTACCTCACTTGTGTGGGTAGGCCTAGTGCCCGTGACAGGAAACGTCCCAAAACGCAACGTGGACACAGCACATTTTTCCAGTGAATACTGACCTTAATTTTGCAATGTGCCTATCTGTGCATTTTGGACCGTAGCTCAGCCGGTACCTAGGAAAACCTAGTAAACCTATACATTGTTTTAAACTATACACCCAGGCGAATCCAGGATGGGGTGACTTGCGTGGCTATCACTAGGCTCTGCTACCCAGAATCACTTGCAAACCTCAAACTTTGTAAAAAAAAAATATTTCCCCCCACATTTCTGTGATGGAAAGTTCTGGAATCTACGGGGAGCAACAAACTTCCAGCCACCCAGCATTCCCCAAAGTCACCTGATAAAAATGGTACCTCACTTGTGTGGGTAGGCCTAGTACCCATGGCAGAGAAGGGCCCAAATCTTATTGTGGAGACATCAAAATTATCTATCACAAAACGACCTGGTTTTGCAATGGGGGCCACCTGCGTTTTTGGTTCTGGGCTTGGCAGCCAACTAGGGAAACCCACCAAACCCATACATTTCTGAAAACTAGTCACCCGGGGGAGTCCAGGGAGGTGTGCCTTGCATAGATCTCCAAGTTTACCTGCCCACAATCCCCTAACAGGGTTCGACAAATCCACTCGACCGCTCGCATTTGCAAGGTAAATTTTATGAGGTCGAGCTATTTTTAGGTCCTACTCGCCCTTTCTGGCGAGTAGGAAACCATACTAACTTTTGTCCTCCGTCTTTGAAAATGGAGCAAATGTGACAAGATAACAAGATTTAAAGGCCTTTTTATTGCGCACAAAGCAAATGAGCAATAAAGATGCCTTTACATCTTGTTATCTTGTCACATTTGCTCCACTTTCAGAGACTGAGGTCAAGTAGGTTACTGTTAGGTGGAGACGTTTTTTTAAAGTACTAGACCTGCAGGTCTACTACAATTTTTCAGATTTGTCGAGCCCTGCCTAAAACCTCAAATTTAGCTGAAAAGTAATCACATTTTTCTCTAATTTCTTGTGTGAGAAAGTTGTGGGATCACCGGGCTGACACAAATTTCCTACCACCCAGATCCCTTGCTACAACTTGACCGGTGACCTCACATACAGGATGCATCATTCAACACCGCTGGTATCCCCTCTTGTGCTATTGTGTCTGGTGTCAGAGAAGTAGAGGGGAGCCTTCTTCAACACTAGTGTTGACTTTGGTAATTATATACCTAGACAATGGGTAGCTCAAGCAAACGGTTGGAGCTGGAAGTGGTTCCGTAGCCAGCCCTGCTCGAATGGGCCAAAAAACACCTTGCAAAAATCTAACTGCAGAGAATGTCACTTATTTGGTGAACATCTTGCTCACTGCTGTACCTAATATAGAGCATATAAGAACTCCCGACATTCATTCAGGATTATCCCAATCAGCCAGTAGCTGGCTGTCATGGTATCCAAATGGCGCATGGCATCGACAAATACTATTCAAATGTATCCATATGCTCTACAATAGGCCTGTCTACTGTCCAAGAGGCCTGTCTACTGTCCAAGAGGCCTGTCTACTGTCCAAGAGGCCTGTCAACTGTCCAACAAGATGAGTGAACTTTGTTGGAGGTAACAAATACACCATGTTAGTTGCTACCAGGCTTCAAGGATGTTGTTCAATCTTATGTGGGTTTATGTTCATGCCCTCTCGGTGGTGAGGGGTGGGAGGGTGATGGCTTAGAATATTTTGTCATGGTTTTTAGTCTAAATTTTGTGATGTGCAAATGAACTGCAATTATTTAATTTGACCAAATAAAAATAACGATTTGCTGTGACATTCAGATGTGCACGGACCTTGGTAAATAACTCTACTCCACTGCATCAGACACCAAAATCATATTGCCATGAGTCAATGAACAAGCCACAGCCGCACTACTGAGGCATGGGCAGGCGTACACACAATGTTGACATCAGGGCCAACCCCACCAAATGGACCAAGGGTGAAGAAGGCACGAAGAAATTAAACCTCAGTTAAACTAATGATGCGTTTTTGTGGGGTAGACTCTTGCCCTACCTCCGAATATTTCCTGAGTACCTGAAGAGGAAAAGCAGGAGTTAAGGTAGGAGACTCACACAACCATACAAAATGATGTAGTCCCAGTCTAAAGAGGTACACACAGATTTAGTTTTTTTAATAAAAGGTTCTTGAAGCTACCTAGAGTGTGCGACTATGATATTACTAGCTCTATCCAGCATTTGCCAGTGGCCAACCAGAGACTCCTAGGTGTGACAACTATCATACTTGAATCATCAGCAGAATTCAAAGCCAGGAAATGTGAAGAAAACAAAAATCCACCAAACCTACCTAATTACTGGACAATATTTTGTTGCTCGGAAAACGTGGGTGGACCTACATAGGTCTCTACGTTTGATGTGGCGAGAAAGGGAAAGCCCATTCACACAAGTCACAGGACCTACAATAAATAGGATGGATGCCAGAAGACCTCAATATTACTACTTTCCCAAAGCTTTTTAAACTTCACGGCCATTTAATAATCATGCAATGACAGGACCCACTTTATGAACTTTATTAATTTAAAAAAACTCAATGTCAGCGGTCACCCTTAATTTGGTCCAAGGCCTCCTAAGGGACTGCCAGATTTAAATGCTGGATTTGAAGTTTCAAAACCATACTAAATAATTAATTTGAAATACGGTCTACAGGCACTTTGCGCAGTGAATTGATGCTTGAAAGGATGGCATAAACAAGGCAAGCAGTTCAACAGAAGAAAAAAGTAAAAAGTACACTCTGTATTGAGACACGGAAATGCTAAATAATTTCCTTTAAACAACAGCACAATCAGGCAGTGAATTAAACTACATTAAGAATACATTTGTGGAAGACACGGATGTCGCTGGTTTGCGAAAAACAGATATTCAAGCTAAACCCAATCAGTTGAAAATTAGAGAAATGCACATAAAAGGAAGGCAGTTTAAATAAAATAAAGTCTAATTTCAAAGCAGAACAAGAACAAGCGAAACAATGGGACATGAACTGGAAGGCCCCGTCAATTACTGATTTCACAGACTGCAATATAAAGAGCAGGCCTCCCAAAGAAATAAACAAATGTTCAATTGCAGTATGAACATAACATTATTATTCTGAGTGAATGTAAAGTGCAATCTGTAAGAGAGAGCAACTAGGTGAGCAATGAAAGGATGAGTTAAAATGTCAAACAGTACACTTTATGGACATTTTTAACAACCAGTTAAGGCAGAAAAAGCAACAAAGCACACCTCAAATATCTGAAGGAGAGACAAAATAAAGCATACCACAGGTAAAAATTAATTCCAACTGGCGAAACTTGGGAGTGGAAAAAACACAATAACAGAGGCGGTGTCTTCAACAATTACTCAAACACCACCACAAATGCCAGTACCGACACACTTCCACACATTTGCTTCAATTCGTGATTACACACCTTAATTATTGTGATCACGGTTTACTTAATCAATTTTGAAAGTCTTTTTTGAATAATCTGTTAGACGAAACTCCAAGCAATTTCAACAATGCTTTTACATTTATAGAACAAACATAACAAACAAATAACAGTTTTTTGGATGTGCATAATCCAGAACAGTGGCAGCTGCCTCTGTACAGGGGTGGCGGAGAAAGGAGTGAGGGGGGAGGCTTGAAAAAAATAAATAAAGAACTTACCTTATTCGGTGCCGCATGTCTCTCCTCCGTCCTCACTTTCTGCCACCAGAAGCACCCAGGTTCCTGGACTCTCCCAGTCAATCACGACGCTGCAGGAGCACAGTCGTGATTGGTCTGAGCGGCCTGTTTGGTGCCAGGTAATACCTGGGAGGCTGGGCAGGTTCTCGGCTGGGCAGGTTCTCCACTGGGCAGTGCAACACAGCCCAGTGGAGAACATGGCAAGTGCGCATGACTGTTTGGCCAGCCCCAGAGGGAGGGCCAAGCTGTCATGCGTGCTTAGGGAGGGAGTGCAAACCACTCTCGCTCCCTCTGACGGCGGCGAGCCCAGCCCCGCCAAACCTGGCTGGAGTCCCGCAAAGGCAAATAAAATGATAATAACTTCTTATTATTTTATTCTTCTGTTGCCGTGCTTATCAGTGGGGCATTGCTCTTCCCCCTAACACCACTGATCACTACGATACATATACAACAAAACAATACAATTGGACAATGCAACAGAAAAATAATAATTTAAAGAATTTATTGAGGCCAAGGTCTGACTTTTTAAATGCCCTTAAGGAGCTCGCTGTATTTTCTTAAATTTCTAGCTCCTAACTAAGTGGGCCATGACCAAATGGTGCCTATACGAACTCCGGGAGAATCTATTATTCCTATCCAAATTAAAATTCTAGTGACTCTAAGCTCCAGTAGTACTTATTGAAAATGCACTTGTTTGGTGGTCTCCGACAATTACAGCATGTCCGGAGTAAACTGTAATCATCACTGCCAATAAAGAAAAGTCCCAAAATGGTGAGAGTGGTCAGTCGTGGGGTTTATTATTGAAAGCAGAGGTATTTAGTGTAACGCTATGCACTAATGTTGGTTACTCGCATAGTTATCCTACACTGAAAAAATGATATGTCACTAAGGAAATACTATGTCTTTCAGATGGCAGAACGTTTACAGTATCAATTTATCAGCTCAGAAGAGACGTTTCGCATTGCCAGATGAACATTAGAGGAGTAAATGGAGGCACGGCAAAGTGGGACAACAATGACCCCAGAAGGAAAGACGCCAAAGATATCCATCGACAAGCCATATCTTGGTAGTTCTCAGTAAGGTACACTAGTGATGTACAATGAACTCTGAAGGCTGGACTGAAGAGAACAGGGGAGAATTTGACAATTGTAGAAGAATATAATAGAGCATTATTAAGAGCTGTTAAATTTAAAACCCAGGTTAAGTGTCTGCATCAAAGGGAAGATCCCATAGTAAGGAAACAAAGTGCAATAACGCTATTACCATGTTCCATTCTTCGTTGGAAGCCTTGAGGGATGGAGCCTTATCACCTTCCTCTGCAGGTGACAGACGGCAGAAACTAATGACAGAAGAAACCGTGGCCGACTGGTAAACATTTGTGGTAGACACTGAAGGAAATCAGCCGGCAATAGGAGAGCTCAGCCCTTAACTTTTCTCTTTAAAACCTGAAAAAAAAACATGCGAAGGACTGTGTGCCTGCTCAATGGAGTAAAAAACAGACACTCCATGGATTGAGCACTAAAATAAATGGAACAAGAAAGTCCTGTCAAGAAAGGAGCACGTGCTCAATGGAAATTAAGTCATGCCAGGGAACAAGCTCAGTCGAAAAACACTGAACAGCTCAAGGGCAGCAGGTATACTACCACAGAATAATGCCCACAGTCTTTTCAAGGGCGTTTAGTGGCTGTTTCAACACTCAAATGGCTGTTTTCTGTACTTGGAAAACAGAGCAATCCCCAAGAGTGGATTTTGTAATACTGTAACTGAGCCCTCCAAGCAATGATGTAATAATGGGTCTCAAAACCGAGGTGGACATCATTAAATAAGGGATATCATGGAAATCCTATCGTTGGTGATGCATGACTGGGTAAAGGCTAGGTTTTATTTTCTTCATCTATAGTGGACGGGCCCTTTAAAGAAACTGTTTGGATCATTGAAACAGTGATATTGCAAGCAGATGCATGGATCACCAACAGAAGCTTCATTCACTCACAATTCTTTCATTTGTCAAGCTTACAAAAAGGTTGCCCTAAAATGATTAAAGTAATTGTCAATGAGCGATGATGATGGACTTTTTCTGTTAAAGAGTACTTATAATATAAAGTGTGTGCCAAAAATAACAACAAAACATTTAGGCCAAATCAACTCTACTATACAGAAATTTTGAAAGCAAAGGTCTACAAATACAAAATTTTTTAAAGTAACCTCTATAAACAGCAGAAAATAACAATTTTCAGCTAGCATACCATAGATCAAAGCTAACAGTTTGAATAGACCTCATCTGACACTGGAGTAGCAGAGCATTAATATGTTTATATTATAGCAACATACAGTATTTAGAACTATAGGAAGAGTAACAAGACTATGATCCTCCAAAAAATTCTGCTCTCCGATAGAATCAGGACAGTGAACACAATCGAATATGTCAATGAATTAAGGATAATGAACTTTCGAACGGAGCTCAATGCTACGATAGGGGTGTCTCCTGGGATGGACACTAAGCTCTCACTTTCTCCGATACTACCCAACAGAAAAGTGTGTTGAGTTGCTGCCTATATAGTAAGTTGCCTCGAAGCAGTGCTGGGACCTACAAGCTTCAGATATATTCAGAAATATAGTCAACCTGGTTTAGTATTGTTAATGGACCTCCACCCGCATTCTCTTGACGATTCCCATCCAATTACATTTCTTTGGCCTCTCCAATGGTTCAGGGCAATACACCGCTTGTAAAAAGGGATTATTAACAAATATATAAAGCAAAGTCCCTTCGGAGTATGGGTAAAAAATCATGCAGTGTTATCTAATAAAACACTATATTTCCTTCCGGCCGTGTTGCTAGCCCACTTCTTCCAATAACACTTTATACATTTAAGTTATGTGTTCTTTTAAGGAGTGAACAATCCAATTCACAATTTACCTTATAAGACTACAAATTGCGTCATACACCGAACATGGGCCATTTATCACTGCACAGGTTGTCCCGTATCAGGGATACTGTAAAACTAAGTGGGTCCATTGAGTTCAATCAAGTTGCTACACGAGTCGCCCTGTCCGAAAAAAGCAATCATTCTCATCCCTTTGCCACCACCTCTTGCTCTTTTATTCTAGCAGCTCAGAGTAGTAGTGGCTTTGCAAGAGGTCGACTCTTGCTTGGAGGAACCAGCCAAGGCCAAGGCCAATTGAGCAGAAACGGTCATGGCCTATAAGGGTATGCCTTTGACAACCAACATCCACAGAGCAGGCTTGGAGTTGCATGTAGTACTATTACAGTCAGATGATTTACCTGCGTGGGTCGCTAGGCACAAAACATGCAATGCTCACCACTGTGTAAAACTAAAACCATAGTAAGTGCTTCATTTGTGTAAGTGGTTGATGGTGTCGGCACTGACACTTAATTTTAGGGGCCAGGACTTATTTTATATCATCAGACTTTTCGCCAGACAAGAAACTGAAAGGCAGAAAAAAAGCAAGAGAACCGTAGGCAAACGATGAAAAAGGAAGGTATGAAATATAAGATGACCGAGTGAGATGGACAGGAAGTGTAAGGAGGTTAATAAAGAGGTCTGGGGTGGAACCAGCGGCAGCTTTGGTACCGCCAGTCGGCATTACAGAAGCAGGTTCTTAATCAAAACTTTGGACCACTTTACTTTTTCTTCTTTAGGTATTTTTTTTAAACCAATTTAACACCAACCCAAAGGTGTTTTCTTACTTAACGGGTCGTCTTAACATTAATTCGATCTCATGTGACACTTTTTTGAAGCAGAAAAACTGTTAAAATAAAACGTCTGCTACTTTTAACAAGAAAATTATTTTTTTTTTAAAAAGCTTCGACTGGAGCTCGCTTTCCGAGGCTGTCTGCCAGGAGCTTCATGCCTGCCACCAGGAGAAAAGAATTCGAATAAAAAGTTTTCCTTTTAGCAAAAATGAAAAGGCTGTGTTTTACCACGAGATACAACACCTCACAAAATCAGCTCTTCAAGACGCAAAGGGCATTTTAATCCCTTGTCACTAAATGTCAGATGGATTGGGAACAAAACAAGAGAGCATCTCAAGGGGGTGACAGAAAGACAAGTGAAAAACACTCCATTGCACCTCTACGGGATCAAAGCACGTCTTTTTGTGACAGTGTGGGGCGGGCGCGTAGGGAAAGCACATATCTCCCGGTGGAGCACGCCAGTATCAAGGGAAATGCACATGGATACAATCTGAAGCCAGCATCAACAGAGACAACGCTTGACAGAACTATCTGAAGCCAGTCGAGTGAGAAGAAACATCTCCCGGAGAAACCATCTGATGCCCATACCAAGAGGCAAGAGACATCTACCAGAGGAACCATCTGATGCCCATTGCAAGAGCGAAGAAACCTCTCCTGAAGGAACCATCTCATGCTGATGACAAGAGGGAAGGAACCTCTCCCGAAGGAACCTTCTGATACCCGTACGAAGGGTTAAGAAATAGCACCCGAATGAACTATCTGATGCCCATATCCAGAGAGAAGAACCACCTGATGCCCGTAACAAGAGAGAAGAGGCTGCTCCAGAAGTAGCCATCTGATGACCGTACCAAGAGAGGTGAAACGGTCCTAAAGGAACCATCTGATGCCCATATCAAGAGAGAGGAGACGACACAAGAAATAACTATTTGATTCCCATACCAAAAGAGTGGAGACAACCCAAGAAGAAAATCAACAGAAGAATGGAATGGACTCATGAAGGAACTATCTGATGCCACTGTCAAACGAAAAGAGGCGACGCATTAAATAACTATCTCATGCTAGTATCTAGTGAGATGAGGACTCATGAAACGACTATCTGATGCTAGTGTAAAGAAAGGAGGAACTTTGTGATGCCAGTATCAAGAGAAAAGATACAGCTCATGAAGGAACTATTGCGTGCCAGTATTTAGGGGGAGGAGATGAGTTCTGAAGGGACTACCTGAGGCAAGTGTAAAAGAAAGAAGGGATAACATGCAGGATCTAACTCACGCTAGTATCTAGGCAGAGTGGAAAGCACATGCAAGAACAACCTAATGGCTGTACCAAGAGAGACTATACAACACATGCAAAAATGATCTGATGGTAGTGTCCAGAGAGAAGAAAGCATGCTGAAGAAACTATGTGATGCCAGTATCAAGGCGATGACAAATACAGGGAATAATTGGTGGCAGTAAAAATCAAGGGAGAGGAGACAGCTTATGCAGGACCTATCTGACATCAGTTTCTAGGGACAGGAGAGGGCGTTAGGAGGAACAAACCGATGCCAGAATGAAGAAACTAAACTATATCTGCAGGAACAATCTGATGTTATACCAAGGTGAAGCCACATGCAGGAACTAGATGAGCACCAGAATCAGGGGGGAGGAGACAGCATATACAGCATATGTAACAAGCATTGGATTAGCCAATATGTCTCGCCTTTGGGACCTTCTAAGTGTTTAGCCATGCAACAGTTGATGTTGTTGCACCAAGGATATTGAGCTGGATAACTAAACACTTAAAAGGTCCCAAAGGCTAGACCTATAGGCTATGCCAATGCTAGTCTCATTTTGTTATTTCCCTGCCCTAGGAACCCACATTAGCAGCAGGGGGTCAATCTTTTTTTACATTAGTGGTTGTTTCACCACCAGGGTCCCATCTTACCCTAGCAAAATTCCTAGTGTAAAGTTCTTAAATCAATGACAGTAAGGCACACGGAACCCCAATTTTCCCAAGGACCTCCCACAGTTTTCTCCTGGGGACAAGGTCAAATGCATTCACTCACTCAATCTCTTGATCAGTTACACGCAAACACTTCCCAGTACAATCAGCAGCTCACTCACTCACTCACACAGTGATTTATTCACATGCTCACACTCACTCGCTCAGCCACACTCACTGACTCTACACAATTATTTACCAAATCACTTGCACACTCACTCACATGCTCACACATACAATCTATACAGGCGCATAGCCTCTCACTCATTCGGGGTCACTCACTCACACGAAGAAGCAGTCACTCATTGGCTGACTCGGACACTTGTCCAGTCACTCAGGTGATGACTTATCACTAATTTGCACACTCACATACAGTCATATGTGCAGTTACTCTGTGCCATACACAGTACAGCACTGGATAGAGTCAAGCCCTTGACAGCACCTTCCGTGTTTGATTCTGTTACATAACCTCGTTCTCCGCGGCCTTTGCACTACACCCGGTGGAACAATCCCTTTGCACCACTCCCTGCTTCACATGACTTTCCACCCCACCCTGGATCACATTCCCTACGCATTCAGAAATGTCATGCACTCCAGTGACAGAGCGCACTGATTGCAGGGCCGTGTTCGAATGTGTAAATGTATATGTCGGTACAATTATATAGCGCCGACCAAGTATAATGCATCGAAGCGCTGTGCAGAGGTGCAGGTAGATATTATCATGAGGCACCTGTGAGTGTAACACGATAAACCATTGTCCTCTTGTTATTCGACCTAATGAAAACATGTGAACTTTTATGCCAGATGAACTTCCTGAACTACTACAACTTAAGGCGCTACCTTCAACCTCTCAAAAGCTGCATCTTTTGGGACTGAAAATTATAACAAATGCACCGTCTGTGTGGCACTGTCCCTCTCCTGTGCCCAACAAGGGGCGGGAAGTACACACTGCCAAGGTATGACACACAGGAATATATGTACTAGGGATTAGAATAATAGTTTTGTCCGGTTGGTCGGTAAATAAACTATCCCTTATTTTATCGGAATGGATGGACCAGGGAAGAGATTGCTTCTCTTTAAAGGTCCCTGAAATCAGGGCTTTAAGTGGGAAAAAAAACTGGGGGTGCTCTAAAAGGGGCGTGATAAATCTCTTAAATGGGTGTGGCCTATCCGAAAAGGGGCGTGGTCCAAATCAAGATAACTAGCATTGTGTGCTTAAGAAAATCATGAAGTCGCATCCAGCAAAGGATAATAAAATAAGCAAAAAGTTATATTTATTAGGTATAAGCCATAAACATACCAAACATGCTATCCAACAAGCATGTCGGTTCGACAGTCAGACCAACTAACTATGCCAATGGCAGACTGGAACGCAAAAACGTCCTAATTACCATCTTGGTTGCCAGGAATGGCCGCGCGGGAAGGTGCTCCATTAAATGTAAGCATTAAGGAATCTTTGGGAAATATAGAGGGGATCTCTGGCTCAACATAAACCTTGATCTAAGTTCTGAGTTTTGCTGAAGTTTGTACAATGCTAAAACCCCCTTTTACTGCAGGAAAATTCGTGAAATCCCAAAAGTCACGTGTTCCAATGTAGACAAACCACAGGCATTAGTAACTGCATTTGTACAAGTACAAGCACGATCTTGGAAAGATAATGTGCACTACAGCTCGCCACTTGACATGGCTCTGACATCAAATTCGAAAAACTTCAGGGCAACCCGGCTGCCAGTGTAAACACAAATTTTCATTTACTTTCACCTTGTCAATACTTTGACATCTGTGTACCTCCTTCACGCACAGTTGCAATTGTAATATGTGATCACTGCTCTATGCACTATCGGAGAGGCCAAGGATTGGATGACCATGTATTCTGAACTTCTTTCTGACACACTGACAGGCACTGTCAGAAACTGAGACAAACAGGCCTTCAGCATCCACTTTAGGGCTCTCAATCAGTGCTCGTTATAAACTCTTGGAAGTGACTGTTCAAAATGTGTTCTATACAAGAATTATAAGCTACCCAAAGAAAAAACAGAAACACAACATCCTGAAAATAGCTGACACTCTTAGGGACTGCAAGATTACGCACACCGTGTAAAATATGAACAGGAAGTAAATTGGTGACAGGGATTACTTTAAAAAAAAATTCACACAAATTGTTCAAACCTCCATCAGTGTTATTTGCCAGAACAGTTAAGGAAATTAATCTAGGGCCCGATAGGGACCCGTTTCATGTCTGACTCAGAGGGACCCGCCCCACTTAAAGTCCTGGCCACACACCTCCTATGAGGACATTTACTTATACAATTAACACAAGTGTTCTCACTCGGCGGCGTGAGTATGTTTGCTAGCATCTGGAATGTTCAAAATATTAGGCCTTTAAGGGGCTTGTGGAACAAGAGCGTTTTAAGGCTGATCAGTTACTGGAAGCAATGATGTGGATGGCATAAAAGTGGAACCACTTGTAGGAGCGTAGTAAAAACCATAAAAGATGTGAGGCTGTAGCCCCAGAATCTTTCAAGTTGAAGGCGAGTTTGCAGAGGGTTGACATCTAGGTCATTTTCGTAGCATGGGCAGCAAAGGAACACCTTGAAGTGTGCCTCAATATTGATTGTTTTTTTTCTTATTTGCCTATTTGATTTATGTCGTCAAGAAAAGCTCAACAGAAAAAGAACATCACTAAAATGGTAGACAAACGGATAAGTGGAGTACCCCACAAAGCAGGGCCATAATCTGTGCCCTCTAAGCAAGATAACAATGATGGACGATCGTAATCAAACTGTGGGGATAACCCAATGCACTTACTGATCAAGGATGGGGCTCCACAGGTGAAAAATGCTAAAACTAATTTCCCCGACCTCTTCAATTCAAAACACGGCATCCAATTCATTAAGTGAAGGTCGTGTAGGTCGTGCTGGGGCAGGCTGCCTGGGGTCGTCTGCCTCTTCATTTTTTCATCATCCCTTGCTGGCTCCACAACCACGTTGCTCCTGCGCTGGAAAGAGAGAAGGGAAATCCGGAGAGAAAATGGCTCTCTTAAAGGATTTCCCTTCCTCCAACAAAGCTCACCTGGCATTACGTCGTGCCGTGGACGTCATGCCGTGACCTCCACTTCTCAGTGAGGAAACTGAGCTCCCACTGCAGTACAAAACATCGCAGCAAGCAATCTTCAGGGCAAGCTCTGAGCACCGGCAGTTTTATTTTGGGACCCTCGAAACGGGACTAAAAAACAAACAAACAAAAAAAACGAAGAAAGGACCACCTTTGCCAGCCGCAAAAATAGAGCCCGATAGAGACCCGTTTCGAGGGCCCCCCAAAAAAACTGCCGGTGCTCAGACCCGGACAGACCCGGCCCACTTAAAGCCCTGCCTGAAATGTTTGCTGACCTCACGGTTCTGCATTTGTGGTGTTCTCTGTGAGGTGGGGAGCGCTGTGGAATTACACTTTTCCTGTGTGGTCATATGACTGCGTGTGGGGCTCATGGTCAGTAATCCATGAAATAAAACGCATTAGCATGACATTTCATGTGCTGGCCTGGGCACTGGCGTAACGAAAAGTGAGGGGGCCTCCCTGCACGGTACTTAGGGGGGCCCCTCTGGGCTTAATCAGGAGCTCTCCGGCCAGAGTGCAGTGCCGAGGGGGCCACTTAGAGCTAGCCCCCCCCCCCTCCCGCACCGAGTGGGCTGCGGGGGCCTGTGTTACGCGCCTGGGGTGGAAGTGAGCTTTCGTCCTGTGACCGCTCCCAGAGGCCGGAGCACGTAGCTGGTGTCTGCGGCTTGAGAGCGCCGCAAGACAAGCAGTGGTGGGCGCTGGGAAATGCACTCTCGCACACAAGGGTCACACACACACCGAAGCAGAGACACTGGCACAATTATATAGGGAAGCACGCCAACCCACACACTGATGCAGAGAAGCATAAACACACAGTTCAACAAACTAGCAAACTGATAAAGACAAATCCATACACACACGGGAACAGGCAGCATATATACAGAGACATGCACAATGGTACACAGAAGCACGCGCACACGCAGTGATACAGTTAAGCCTACCTGTGCACAATTTACAGAGAAGTTCACACACAAACAAATCACACTGATAAAAGGAAGGACAAAACACACACCGGTACAGTTAGGCACACACATAGTTACAGGAAAGCACAATCAATAACACACAATTTCCACTTATGTATACAAAGAAGCACACAAACGCAGAAACATACAAACGCAGTCAAACTAGATTACATTGAACCACACATAAAAAAGCACATGCAAACGCACATGGCCAGTGCCAGAAGCAACCACTCTTACAGGAAAGCACACATGCATAAAACACACACTTATGGAACACACCCAGGGGAAGCACACATTCCCAGAGGAACAAGCACACACACAGCACTATGCTTTTACCCAGGCTTACTGTTCACCTATCCATCCGCATACCCCCTCGTCCCCTGTCTGCCTCTCATTGTCTCTCTCTCTCACACACACACACACACACAGACACACACACATGCGCGAGTGTGTGTGTGTACTCTCATACTTGCTAGAGTTCTGTGCAACATAAACATTACTCTGATATAACGGGCCAGTTCATTACAAATATAACTAGTCTGAGAGAGGAGTTTGAAGGGGGCATGCTTATAAATGCCTCGGAATACAAATGCATGTGATGTAGAAAGCACATTAGTGGGTGTTGGATTTTGCTGCTGGAAGGGTGGTTTTAAAAGTAACGTGAGGATGTGATTTGTCACGCAAAGGTTGTCGAACCATACCAGCTGTGTTTGTTAAAACTACCTATGTGGTGTGCTGTCTGACCTCGGCCCGAGCCTCTAAAAGGCTTGTTTTCATAATATGGTTCTGTGATCGTACCTGGGTAAACAAGTGGGAGGGGTGGGGAGAGTGCTGCCGAGAGCAGGGACATGCAGCGTTTACCTTGCGGGAGCGAGCGCGATAATTACTAACACATGGCGCCGCTCGCTCCCGCAAGGAAATCGCCAAACGTGCATGTGTTGCCATTGTAAGCAATGCATGCATGTTTTTCCACAACAAAATTTTATTAAGTGATGAAGTAGCATAAGACACGTGGCTCCCCACAGTCAGGAGACAGCCACCAAGCATCATGGTACACTTATATAACCAGTATTTGGTTCAATCAGTAGAAGGAGAAACAGGTCTTAAAAAATGAAAGTAAACAGTCCCCCCCCTCCCCTCTCCCGCCACCCAACTACCTTCACCCCCAACTACCCGGCTACCCACCCCTTATCCCTCCCTAACCCCTGCACGTGAGAATAGCAAGTACTGTACATCTTGGTTATAGTGTGTTCGGCACGACACAGTTCGTAAGCCCATGCGACATTCTCCTCCTACAGTTCTTCCTCGTGTTCCACTGGGGGTTCCAGTTCCAACTCCCTATAGTCCGCCCACCGTTTCCAAATCTTAAAATGTTTGCGGGGGCATCCTCTCGCTTCAAACACCGGGCGTTCCAATCCCATAAAGTAATCCAAGCCAGCCTTCCACGCACACAGGGGGGGGGGCTCGTACTCCCTTCCATGCCCGGGCTAGGTCTCTCTTAGCCACGACCAGACCCAAAAACAGCAAGTGGCGTTTATATATATTCCCACCGACCCCCTCCAGAATATGAAGCAGCCCTAATCGAGGGGTGCGGGGAAGATCCCAGCCCAGCACTTCCGACAGGCAGTTCCACACGCCTCTCCAGAAACCAGTCAATCTAGTACACGACCATACAGTATGCAGCAGCGTACCGGTTGCAGCCCCACAACGCAAACACTCCGGAGATCCAATCAATCCCGCCTTCCACAGCCTCTCACGGGTATAATAGGCTCTGTGCAAATATTTAAATTGGATGAGCCTAAGCTGCATCGCAACAGCAGTCCCTCGCGGGGACTCCAGGGCCTCCCTCCAATCATCCTCATCAAGGGGACCAACATCTGCCTCCCAGGTCTCCCTGAGGGGAAGTAGGGTGGACGAGCAATGAGTGACCAGTGTCTGATAAATTCGAGACTTTCTTATCACCAAGGTCCCCCATAAAGACCTTGGCTTCAATCGGGCTAAATTCCGGAAGCGACTCCATGTCAGCGATACTAGGTGCGAGTGCATGGCGAAGCTGCAGGTACCTGAAAAACTGGGTCCGCGGCATGTGGAACTCAGCACTGAGCTCTTGAAACGATTTGAGTGTACCTCCGGTCATCACATGACCCAGTGACGAGATCCCAATTGCATCCCAGCCACCAAACCCCGCAAGGGAGGCCAGTTCTGGGAGCAACCCGTTGTTCCACAATGGGGTCTCCGCCGTCAGCCTACCCCACCAGCCCGTGCGACGCAGTGCTTGTCGCCACACCACGAAAACAATTCTCGTGACCCCCGGCAGCGTCCGCCGCAATCGAGCCGAGTACAGTATCGTGTGTAGTGCATTGTCCCCCATCAATGAGTGTTCCAGGGCGTACGCTGGGTCCCCTTTGTCCCCATACCACCACTCATTAAGTACTAACAATTGGGAGGCTTGGTAATAGGACCGTAAATCCGACGTGGCAAGACCACCACAGTATGTCCACGGAGGACAGGAGCGCTGAGGCACTGAGTCCTATCACGAAAGAATCGCCATACGATAAAAAGGAGTTGAATAAAAAGAGAACGCCTATATAAACTGCCATACCTTGAGGGATGTTGGATTCACCCTCAGTATAAGGATGAAGTCTTGATTGAGTACGAGACATAAGCAGCCTAGCCTGCATACCCTTGGGGTCATCCTTAACCCTTGGTTGCCCGTTCTTTTGAACGTCCTGATGAAGACTCGCATGGTCCAGGTTTAACTCACCGGACGCCTTTAAGTCGAGTCGAAACGTCGACAATATTAGATTCACCTTGGACCCAGCATCTAGTCAAAAAGTGCACACAATTGACATGACTGCTGTGTGGACATAACTTAGAGATTAGTTATTGTTTATCTGTTTATGGGCCAGGTGACAATGTTATGGAAATTGTAAATACCATAATTATTGAAATCAATGTAAATATTCTGTATATTTCTTTGAATTTCTTCTTTTTCTTTGATTCACTGCACTTTTCTTCAATCACTTCTTTTTGTGCACGCTCCTATTGGGCAACCTTTTATTGCAATATATTGTGTAACTTGTAAATAAGAACAATTTCATGGTGAGAGATAAGGAAATAAAATGATGTTTTTCCTCTCTTCTTTTGGAATATTGGTGCTGTAGTGATATATTTGTTTTGGTTAAACAACTGAGTTTATTTTTTGCTTTGGTGCGAACACAAGGAACGCCCATGAATTTAAGAATGCATGATTATTTACTGATTGAATTGGTTAACAGAAAGAAATAGGTTCTGGACCATTGTTTTCCTTACCACCACAGTATGTGGACAGGAAGCATGTCCGCAGCGCAACTCTAACTGCCCCCCCGGCCCATAGGAATCGGTTTAAGAGTGAGTTGACCTGTTGAAACCACCGGGGACTGATTTGGTGGGGATAGCTTTGCAGTTGGTATAGGAGACGTGGGAGCGCAACCATTTTAAATATGGCTGACCTACCAAAGATTGTAAGGGGCATCCGAGACCACGTCTTCACGTCCGTTTGAACCTTCTCCCAAACCGGCATTATGTTTCGCTCCCAGGCGACGTCCACTGACTCTGAAAGGAATACTCCTAAATACTGCAAACCACCGGTCGCGACCTGCAACCCCGACGCCCAGGGATCTTCCACGACGCCCCCTCCCAACACCCACAGTGTGGATTTGCGTGGGTTCAGACAAAGGCCCGACACCTCCCCCGAAAATCCGCATAATTTCCAACACCCGGGGCCCGGAGCGACATAGATCTGTAAGAAAAAACAGGACGTCATCTGCGTATAGTGCAATTCTGTCCGTGAGGGTCCTGTTCCACACAAAGCCCCGCATCTGGGCATCTATACGCACCCAAGACGCCAGCGGCTCCATCGCTAGGGCAAAGAGGTATGGGGATAGCGGACATCCCTGCCGGGTCCCCCGACCAATCTGAAACTTTCCGGAGACTGCCCCGGCAACGCGCACTGAGGCCGTAATGTTGGTATAGAGAAGTTTGATATATGAGAGGAACACCGGGACTAGGTTAAGACGAGGCAGGAGCGCAAACAAGTACGTCCAGCTCACGGAATCAAATGCTTTATCTATATCCGCTAGCAGCAAGGCTGCCTGTTCCCCTGTGGCTCCCATTGCATCTACTGCCGCTTGCGCCCGCCGGATATTGTGTCTCGTTGCTCTTCGAAGCATAAAGCCGGCCTGGTCCGGGTGGACCAGATCCGTCACATATGGAAGCAGTCGGTTCGCTAGAGCCTTAGCCAGAATTTTTGCTTCGATATTTAACAATGATATCGGGCGATACGAGGCGGGGGTATCTGGGGGTCTGCCCGGCTTCTGAAAGACAACAACCTTGGCGTGCCGCCAGTCCGGTGGCAATCTGCCCTGCGTCCTCGCTTCCTCAAGTGCCCTACGGTAATGTGACCCCAGCTGGAGCTGAAACTTTTTATAAAATTCGCTCGGGAAGCCACTGGGCCCAGGTGCTTTCCCAGTATTGAGCGATCCCAACGCTTCGCCCAGTTCCTCCGCCGTAAGGGGGACGTCAAGAGCCTTCCTGGTCTCCTCGGAGACCGCCACCGGGGGCAGGTCGTCTATAAATTTAGCTACCTCGTCCGCTGACAGACATTCTCTCGGAGCATATTGCGCCTCAAAGAATCTAGCAAAGTTCACTGCCAGCTCGACTGGGTCAGTAATCGCTACCCCATCTTCCGAGGTGAGGCCCGGCAATGCAACTGGTTGGAACGCACGCTGACACAGCCGATGAAGCATGGTGCAGGACTTATCTCCCCACTGGTATACTCTGCTCCGCGTGGCCAGCCACGCCTGTCTAGCCTCATCAAGTAGTATAGTAGCGTAAGACTGCTGTGCCTGCAGGAGTAACCGCACCGCAATCTCGTCACCTCCTTCCCGACCGCGCTGTTCCAGGGAGTCTACCAAAGCCGCAGCTTCTACGATCGCCTCTCGGCGTCGCCGACGGGCTGCCGCACACCACGCAATGTCCACACCCCGTATGGTGGGTTTCATCGTCTCCCACACCACCACAGCATCGATATCCTCCACTAGGTTTTCTTGCCAATAATGGGAAATTGCCCCTCTCAAATGCTGGACATAGCCAGGCTGCTGAAGGTGCCACGAGGACATCCTCCACCGGAACGGCTGTCGCTGCTTAAGCAGCTCAACTCTGATAGCCACTGGGGAATGGTCCGACAGCCCTCTCGGTAAGATCTCAGCCTCCCGCGCCCTGCTCAGATAGACACTGGGCACAAACATGTAATCCAGCCTCGAGAAGGAGCCATGCACCGCGGAAACATACGTGTACTCGCGCACCTTGGGATGCATATGGCGCCACACATCCACCCAGCCCATTCCTTCAACCATAGCATTCAACCGGGTTGTAGGGGCTGCTATCTGCACTTCCTGCCGCCTCTGGCGATCCATACATACATACATCACCTCATTCCAATCGCCCCCAATCACTGCCAAAGACTCAGGGATATCCTCCCACACCGTGAACAGCTTCGCAGACAGGGCCCACTGTAAAGGTGGAGGGGCATAGACGCTACCAAACACTACATGTTCAATCCCCACCTTTCCTTTAATAAAGATATAACGACCCTGTGTGTCTGCCCACTGCTTCTCATGAACATAGGCCAACCTGCGATGCACCAGAATAGCCACCCCCCTGGATCCCCTAGAAAACCCGGCATGGAAGACCT
Organism: Lissotriton helveticus; assembly: GCF_964261635.1. Classification (NCBI taxonomy): domain Eukaryota; kingdom Metazoa; phylum Chordata; class Amphibia; order Caudata; family Salamandridae; genus Lissotriton; species Lissotriton helveticus. The sequence continues at coordinate 149,344,573 of NC_136071.1, forward strand.
GCTGGTACCCAAACCTCTGCAAACTAAGCACCTTGGAACCCATCATGTGTGTTTCTTGCAGCAAGAGTACATCCGCTGCTTCCCTCTTCCCCCATCGTAGGATCGCCCCCCGTTTGATCTTATCGAGCATTCCCCTAACATTCCAGGTTATCGCGCGTATGGACTCACTAGGGAGCCCTTGAGGAACATCAGCCATAGTCCAGCGGAACCAAACAGATGGGGCCCCTGCGCCACACCCACACACACAGCACCAGTAGAATGTCAAAGTAAATCACGTGCAGCTCCCCCCTCCAACTCCATGTCCCCCCAACAACAACCTCAACTCCCAAACCTACCGCAACCATATGCAGTCCCAACTTACCCCCTACCACCCCCCCTGTACCTCCAACCCCCCACCCCTATACCTCATAGAACTCTGAAGTACCTGTCGCGGCATGGGCATCCTCGGGCCCAAAACTGAGGACCCAAGGCCAACCATACCAATGGATCCCAACGCCCCAACAACAGTGAAATCACCCCCCCCCCCCGGTCAACTCCCGATTTAACAGGAGGTCAGTGGCCCCTGAAATATAGCCACCCAGACCCCAGTCCACCATACGATACATTAACTAGGCACTATCTGGAACTGGTAGCAGAGGCAGTCTTAGAGCTGCCGATCGACGGGTCCGTAAGCCCCTCGTCAGCCGGAGTCCACAGCATCCACAGACCAGAGCGGTCCCTCCGAGGTTCTCAACAGGTTGCCCCCGAGGAATCAAAGTCCATCGTAATGCATGCATGTTTTTAAGCGAAAAGCCGAATCGATTTCAAGAGGTCTCCTCCTATGCGGTGCATGCGCGCTGCGTAGGCGAGACCTAAAAACTACCTGGTGCTAGTATCAAGAAAGGAGACGGTGCATGTAGAAACATAAAACAAAAAGGAAAAGAGGCACATGGATGCATAAGAAAAGGAGAGGGACATTCTCCAGGGAAGCAGCTTTTGAACACCACTTATTTCTGTGGAACCTGATTAAGTTGGATACATAAGTTGCAGAGGTGCTTTGTGTGGTCATCCACAAGGTCTAAATTCAGACACCTGATCAACACTGTTCCACTAGCAACATTTTCCCAGGAGCATTAATGTCTGTCAAGCTAGTCATTACGCCAGGAAGACACCCTACTGCCTCTTGTTATATGTACGTGGAGATGCCTGGGTACCTTAGTACATACACAGAGCAGAAGCTGTGTGGTTGGCCAGGTGAAATGTCCTACATGGAGCTCTGAATGTACTGAAAGCAGTTTTATGTAGGAAGGGTGGTCGCCTTACAGCAGTTCACACCTTTGTTTAGCCGCCCGGCTCTGCTACTTGCTGTAGTGATCCGAATTTAGCGGAGAAGGAAGAACATCAATGGGTTGAGAGGGGTTGAGTACTTTTTTGTGTTTCTGGTAGTTGGCATTTCTTTTAGGCCTTTGCTAAAGTGCATCTGTGTCTTCTTTCATAGGTGCTTTGAAGTATCCCCCTGGGAAGCATGTTCCCGAATACAAAAACATACAATAATCTAATATATCTGAAATATGATGGTTTGTGTCATGACACAAAGGAAAGCTGAAACAGTGTTTTAAGACTTGTGCCAAATGAGCCGAGCCCATCTGGCCACCCTGCCTATTGTGTGCTGTAGGAACAACTATCACATTCATCTAGCGATATTAGCACAGCTGGCCAGGTGGTTTAGTCCTACTGCTGCCTCCCCCAAGCTAAAGCTCTCCAACAGCAGACAACTGACGAGAGGCGGTAGAGGGAGACATTCAGGAGAGACAATGCAGAATTATGTACTAATAAACTTCACTGTACTGGAAGCTGATCCATTACACCATTTGTTGATGGGTGTAAAGTGGGAGAGGAGCTGCGACCCCTGACTTATACTTAGGTTCTCTTGCCACCCCTGGTGCTAGGATCTTGAAGGTCGGAGTAGGAACGTAAAGTTAGCTGGGATCCTAAAGCTGTCTTTACTTTCAGTTTTTTCCTCGTGTTTTATCTTTGCCCTTCCTCTAATTGCTCATAAGAAAACAAAAGGTTGTTTTTTTTGTTTGGGGGGTGGGGTGGGGGGTGGAACCCTTTGATATAATCAGTGGGGCCAAAGGGTGCATGATATGAGCTTCACTACCCCCTGGCATTTTGGTTAATCAACTTCCAAGAACAAAGGCCATCATAGTATAAAAGGCAGAAGACAAATAACCATGCTAGCGTGGCTGCTTTAATGCACCGAACAGAACATATGTCCTGACCTCGGGTACAGTAGTCATAAAAAGGCTCCTTTCGCCTCACTATTCTGGCGATAATCTACACAATTTATAGGAGAAATGATTGAAATGTGTGGATCTGACCCTTAAAATTACAGTGAAAATTGTTTTAAAGCGACCTCTAATACCCAGAAGGCTAACAATGGTCTCTCTGCCCTTTCTGCAGTTATTAGATTCTCAACTCCCATCATGCACGCTGCACTCATATTTCCACAGGATGGTCAGGCTTCGCAATCCTCAGCACAGTGCCGCTGATAAGTCCTGAGAATGTCCAGTCTTCTTCTAATGAGAAGACAGCAGCCACAAGAAGGGACGAAATCTATGACCAATGCACCACCAGAGAACATCCATGCAAATATGTGATCCGCGATACTTGAGGCCTACCAGTGAGGCTGTTGCGTAGTGTTTGAAATGTCACACAACAAAAAGCAGACTTTGCAGTAAAGTTACCCAATATAGCTCTTGTTTATCTAAAAAAATAGCAAAACTATAGACAATATATTTTTCACTAATGTATATATATATATATATATATATATATTTATATATTACCTACTGCCAGCAGGTAGTTATAGTTAGGATCAGCGTTTTTTTTTTGTTTTATTTTGCAATCGTCAGGCAATCCCCTTACGAAACTCAAAAAAGTTGAGCCTGACAGCTGAAGAGGGGAACTGCAGCAATACGTAGTGAACAGTTTAATTGCATGGATTATTGCTAGTCTTTGTCAGAATCCATTCCTCCTACAGCCGCTGTTGGGTCTGTTTTCCCCTTGCAAGGCTTATCATGCTCCCGTTTCTTCAGGAAATGCATTACTTGTTTCGGGTCTGCAAAAATATGTAATTTCCCATCTACCTGAATGTGCAATTCACGGGGTACATCATGTTATAGTCCAGATTCCGGTCACATTGTTTCCTCTTAATAGGCAGAAATTGTCGACGGGCATTCTGGACTTGTTGTGACTTGTTGGGTAAAGTCAGGGTATATCGAAATGGCCATGCCTTCGAATTGTAACTCCTCAAGCTCCCTGGCCTTGCGAAGGGCTGCATCTGATCCCAGTAATTAAGCAGCTTAGCTATGAATGGTCTTGGAGGGATCCACAGGACCGTCCTGGGGTCCAATGATCTGTGGGCCTGTTCTACAATGAACACCATAGAGAAGGGGGGTCTGCCAAATAGGGAGACTAAGAGGTTTTCCACGAATGATTCCATATATGGAATGTTGGTGGATTCAGCAATACCATTCAGCCTAATGTTATTGCGCCTGGATTGCGCCTCCAAATCCTTCGCCTCACTTTGTACTACTTGTAGGATCTTGTCCGCTTTGGCTTGGGCGAGTGAGACCGATGCTGCTACATCTTCTGCATCAGAGACCCATTTTTCTACAGCATCCAGTCCCATTCGTATGCTTGTTGAGGCGTACAGACATTCTGTCCATACGGAATATTAGCTCTTCGATTTTTCCATCAATTTTGGTCAAACTACGCTGCATTGCCGATAGTATATGCTTTAAGTTCGGCTCTATTGTATAGTCCCCGCCTCAGAGCTAGATTCCAAGGCATTCCTATCCAGCTCTTGCGATCTAGGCAATTTAAGGGGTTCGAACTGCAGCTTAGATTGCGATTTGTCCGGGTGTCCCATCGTATTCCAAAGCTATGCGCACCATGGATGGACAGTGCTTGCCTACGTATAAGGTATGGGCACAACTAGCTGCTCCCTTCCAGCAGATCAAGTAATCAACGTATCGGTATGCCCACGAGCCACCAACAGGGCTTATTATTCCCCAGTGACGGTCACTGATCATTTAGCAGCCATGGCATGCGCCGCCAATATGGGATTTGCACACTATTCACTCATGGGACACAGCAACAGGACCCTTTATATCAACCTTGATCACCCAGTGCAGAGACTTAAGTTTAGGAAGGGTCTATAGTTCTATATTTAATGCACCCTAGAGGGGGAGGGAGCGCTCACAGTAGCACCCCGTAAACAAGTCACACAGAGCTCATACTTGTAATGTCTGCTGACATTTATCCACTCAGGGTGGCCTTATGCCTACCGTTCGCTGGTCTGTGCAATCGATCTTCAGGGACGGAGCCCCCGACAAGGTTTGTGCCAACTGTGTCTCCCCAGTGACTGTACCACACTCAACTAACACAGACAGTGCTTCCCAGCACCCCGTAGGCCACAACAAGAGTGCTATTGATGGGGGTAGGTCTCTATTCTCGAGCGCTTTCAGTGCAGCTGGAGTCCCCGTATCGGACGCCGCAAGGTAGCAGTGTTGATCTCTCTTCACCAAGGGGCAGAAGTGATGGGCTTAGTCTGGGCCAGGGTACGAGCCCTCGAGGTCCTGATCTTTCTGTGGCCCCCGGGTGTAAGCAGCATCCCAGTTTGCGGCGGCAGTCGATTTGCCTTAGCAACGGCCTCCAGTCAGGGGACATGTCGTAACCTCCGGCAGTCCAGCGAACTCGCCTCCAGAAACTGATCAGGGATGTCAGGCAGGATTGCCAATCAGATGGGGCACGCAGGATTCTTTGCAAGGCGCAGGTCCACCAACTCGGCCTAAGGCAGCGCTGACGCACGCCGCTCACCCTCCGCACTCAAATGCCTTGCATAAGGCCGCTGAGAGAGCTTGATCCCAGCTCACCAGTGATCCTGGAAAGCCGAAACAGCAGGATTCGTGAGGCGCACCAGCCCCTCAGCTTGCTCGGCTTAAGTTGCATCCATTAACTCAGGCTGAATTTAAGGATCATATAGGATTAGTAGCTGGGCTTACAGATCTGTGTTAGACCGCAGCCATCTTGGAGCCAGGTAAGCTCCTCCCTTGAAGTGAGCAGAGTTGTGCAAATTCTGCTTTATTCCTTCTCCGGCCAAAAAGAATGAAGCACCTTCTGAACTTTGCTACGATACGCTGCTCCACCTTGTGAGGGAAAGGTAAAAGGTATTTATGGCAATCTGAATGGCCAAAGGACCAGTCCATCAGGTTGACTAAAAATCAAATGGCCTAAAAAAGGGGAAACTAGCCACTTCCAGGAAAAATTCCCCACTGTGCCGAAACTGGTTCTGATGCTCAGTTACGCATGACATGACATCTCCATTTCCCTCACACCTAGCTATCACAAGATCCAATATAAGTTCCCAAACACTACGATGAAAGGTGTTTTAATGTAACCCAACCTTCTAAGTCCGACCACTTTGATAAAAAGTAGTAACTACCTTTGGTCCTAGAATCAGACTCATCGCCCACTCTCCACAGGAATGACGTACCCTTGAGTTCGAGGAGCGGCATCAGAAACAAAGGACTGGCTATGATTTCATCTAGCAAAGAAATTCCTGCCTAAGCAGCCTTATAGTGCATTGGAAGTACACGTTTATTCTAATCAGTCTCAATTGTGTCCCCCAAGGATGCAAATAATCAAGAAATAAGACACACTAATGTTCTGCTGAGCCTCACTATCAGCTCCAAGAATTTTACAATGGGATCTAAATTCAGAAAGAACCTAGCATAAGTCAATGGGAAATGGAAGAGTTTTGGAGGAAGGCTGTCCTGGAGGCGGTCCCTATTTGGATTATACCCGCTAAGACAAAAAGAAGACATTAGTGGAACAAGTCTCGGTAACACAAAGTAAAGAGATCGAAATATAAAATGCAAAAAGAACTCCCTGCCTACAAACCAGGTTTCGCTGCTGTCCCTCTAATGGATGGAGCGCATTAGTCCAAAGCTGGGCACACAAGCGCCTGCTAGCGCAAAGGCATTGGGTGTTGAGAGACCTCCCACCACTGTCTTTCTAATTAGCTATGGGAAAAACAAAAGTCAATAGAAAAGAAATTAAAGTTACAAATCTAACTGAAGCCAAGCTTGATCCCCAGTGATTTTTTTCCTGGGGTAATGTTTATCTTATGACATAATTTTATTGAAATCCTATATCTATCCATGGACTTTTATTGTTTCCAGCTACATGCTAGAGTTATCACAATTTGAGTCTCAATGTTGCTCGGAGGGCCTGGAAATCCCCTCCCTTTTATAAACAGGCTGTAAGCGTCTAGATTATTGGCCAATAAATCCGAAAACCGCCTCACTCCACTCCACAGAGAGTTGCTTCATTCAGTCTTCAGCGCATCCTCCTAAAGGAGCAACACCATAGAAAAGGGAAGAAAAAAAACTGAGCGAGAGGCATTGTTTTGTTATTAGCAGCACAATAACTTCAAGTAGACTATGATAATGCTTTTTAATGAACAATTTTATTATAACTACACAGATCCAGTTCATTTCCACATGAGTGACTCCTGGTCATTAAGCCCCCAAAATTAGCGCGTGCCACTCCCTTCCGCACCCGTTGGCTCTCAAAAAGCTTCCGCTTCTAGAATTAACAATCTTAATTCGAACAATTGATGCTTTTATTGTCCCACTGGGGAAAAAGCTTTTTTAGGTCTAGCCTGAGAAAGCACATGCTTTGGTGCTTATAAAACAATGTATTTACTTACAGAGGGCTTGGAGCTCACCCACTGCTTTCCATTTGGTTGGCTTCGTCACTCATTTCCTTCCTTCTCTTTGGTTGGCGCATGCCCGCTTCATGTCCTCTTTGTGTGTTTGTTCCTCCCATGGAGCATGGCCCAAATACTGCTTCCTTGCCGAGTCTCCTTCCACTGCTTGCACTTTCTGAAAACTTTTTTTTCTTTCGAGTTTCAACACTCCCATGTGTTTGCAGGCTGTCTTCCCCCTGCCATCCCGCTTTGCTTCTTGCCCCCTCCAACTCTGTAATGTCGCTTGCTCACGTTGTTGCTTCTCCCACATTCTTCGAGTTGTTTTGCTTGCCAGCTCCTGTCCAGCATTGTGCTTGCCTCCCTCTCCTCATTGTTGCTTGCATTGTTGCATTAACCATCTGTCTCACGTTGATTTGCTTTCCCTTGGCACCTTCCCCCCTCCAGTCCCACGTTGTTGGTGCCCCTGTTGATGTGGGCCTCCTCCCACCACACATTGTTGCTTCCTCCCACCCTCCTTGCAGAGCAGTAGGACCCTGTTAAAGGAGCCACAATTAATCCAGAAGTCCAATGCTTAGTCCTTCCTACCTTGAGAAATGTGCAGTCACCTGCTATGAGGCCCATCAATGGAACTAACAATTTGCTGCTTTTTTAATTATATATACCTCCTAAGAACTGCTGTCACTTAAAGGTCACCTAAAGCAAACAAGCATTGAAAGAGCTAATAGGTCACCCCTACGCTACCTATTAGCTTTATTTTTAAACTTATTGCACAGCAGTGTGACCTCTGTGCAGCATGTCTTAAAGTTAAAAGATAAAAAAGTGCTAAGACACAGCCAGCTCTGACAGTAGTGGCCCTTTTTAAAAAAAAAATGATTTCTGGCATGAGGACAGGAAACATATAAACTGTCCGTTTTGCACACCCTCCATCTGAGATACCTTCTGCTGCCCCCTCCTGCCAGCAATAAAAAAATGCAATTTATCGGCCAGCGCTGGGTACGTCATAGCGCTTTTCCCTTTTAAACTTTGTATTTTGTATTTGTATTTGTATATTGGATTTGTAGAGCGCCTTATCACCCAGGGGTCTCTAAGCGCTTAGCGGAGAGTGGACATAGTGTTGTTCAGGGAGCAAGCTAAATGGTACCCCATGCCTCCTGAAACAGCACGGTTTTTAGCTTTTTCCTGAAGGGCAACAGGCTTGTTTCTTTGCGCAAACTCTCTGGCAGTTTATTCCAAGCACTGGGAATTGTGTAGGAGAAAGTGCGCCCTCCAAGAGAGGACAGTTTGAACCTTGGACGGACCAATAGTGCAGCATCTACTGATCGTAGATTCCTGCTAGGGGCGTACGGTACAAGACGTTCCTTAATGTATTTAGGGGCTTGCCCGTATAAGGCTTTATGCGTAATGCATAGGCCCTTGAACTTGGCCCGCTGTTTCACTGGCAGCCAATGAAGTTTGCGAAGAAGGGGGGTGGCATGAGTCCTTCTTGGTTTCTTGAAAATGAGTCTAGCCGCGTCGTTCATGACAATCTGGAGTCTGTTCATCAGTTTTTGTGGAGTACCGACATACAGAACATTACCGTAATCCAGGCGTGCCAGGATTAATGCTGATACTGCTCTCCTGAGAGTGTCCGCCGTCAAGATGGGGGACAATTTAGGCAGTTGTCTCATTAGGCCCACGCACGTGCCCACTACAGCTGAGACCTGGGCTGACATAGTGAGATTGGCATCTAAAACTATGCCTAGGCTTTTAACTGTTTCTGCAGGTACTGGGGAGCTTCCTAATTCAGAGGGCCATAAGAGGTCACTCCATGGGCTAGATGTTGTCGTAATTGCAAGCACCTCAGTCTTGTCAGGATTAATCTTTAATGAATTTGCCGTCATCCAATTGACGGTAAATTTTAGGATGTTTTGCAATTTCTGATCTGCTGATGGAGAGTTGCCAATTTGAATGATGATCTGTGTGTCATCAGCGTAATTGTATATACTGCAGTCCATCTGATTTAGTGCTGAGATAAGGGGTTGCAGATATGCATTAAACATCAAGGGTGACAGGGCCGAGCCCTGTGGGACTCCACATGTGATCCTTGATGCCTCTGATACCAGATCATCCAGCTGGACTCTCTGAACCCGTTCACCAAGGAACGAGGTCAGCCAGGCATGGGCTGTGCCCTGGATACCGAAATCCCACATTCGCGACAGTAGTAGGTCGTGTTTGACCGTATCAAATGCCGCGGAGAGGTCAAGCAGCACCAGGGCACAAGGATCTTTATTATCTGCTTTAAGTCGCAGATCGTCCAGCACAGCAAGCATGACCAATTCCGTGCTGTTATGGGCCCTGAATCCGGCTTGGTTGGGTTCCAACAAGGAGTTGTTCTCAAGATGATGTGAGAGGCTGGGCAGCACATGCTGCTCCATTATTTTGGCCAGGAAAGGAAGTTGTGAAATGGGCCTGTAGTTCTTCAGTATCTTGGTATCTGCCCCTGCCTTTTTTAAGAGAGGGATCAACCGGGCTTCCTTGAGATTGGAAGGGACCTGTCTGGATGTGAGTGAGCTGTTTAGGAGCGATAGTATGTCATCCTCCAGTCCTGACCAGGCTTGTTTGTAAATCTTTGGAGGGCATGGGTCTGCCGGTGAGCCTGATTTTACTTGACCCATCACTATTTTCAGAGTTTCTTTAGTGAGTAAGGGTAGTGAAGTTAGGGGCTGGGTGACTGTAGGGGTACGTTTTTGAGTGATTCCCAGGCAGTCCAGTCTGGGGGTGGTCTCGATTTCTGTCAGGAGGTCAGATATCTTGGTGGTGAAGAAGGATTGAAATTTATGGCAGTCTTCTTGCGTGAAGGAGGGGGGTTGTTCCTTCTTTTTTCTTAGTTCTGTAAGGACTTTGAAAATTTCTTTCTGGGGATTGGGCGCAGTCGCAATTCTGCTTTCGTAGAACTCACTTTTCCTGGCCCTAATCGCTTGTTTGTAAGTGGTGAGCTCTTTAACATACGAGGCTTGGGTATTGGGATCATACCCCTTTCGCCAGGCTCTCTCGCTCCGACGCAGGGAACGTTTCAGGAGCCTCAGAGCGTCATTGAACCAGGGGGCCCCTTTCCCTTTGTCCCCAATTTTTACCCTTCGTGCAGGTGCCACTGCCTCAATGGCATTTTCCAGTTTTTGTGACAGTTTGAGGCTGGCCATCTCAACGTCATCCTCTGGTAGTCTGTTAAGGTGGGAGGATTTCTCTAGTGTGGATAATAGAGTATCAATGTTGATTGAAATCCATCCTCTCACAACCTGCTACTCGGCGGAGGGGATTACTCTTTGCCCCGGGAATGCTAATCTACCCTGCAGCAGGTGATGGTCCGACCATATGCAGGGCGAGATAGTGACAGGGCTCAGCACCGGGACTGAAGTCCAAATCAGATCCAATGTGTGACCTTTCTTGTGTGTTGAACCTGTCACTATCTGAGTTAGTTCTAGCGCGGTCATAGCCTCTTCTAACTGTTTGGACGTTGCGTCTTTAGTGGATTCCTCCCAATGGAGATTGAAATCTTCCATTACCACAAGACCCTCATACCTTGTTCGAAGGTCGTGGACCAGTCCCAGAAAGGGCTCAATAAAGGCTGGGGGAGTTCTAGGGGGGCGGTAGACGATGAGTATCGCCAGGCAGTTGGTGGCAGAACAGAGCTGGACTCCCAGTATGTCCGCACCCTCTATACTTTCTGCACAAATGGTTTCCGAATTAAAGGAGTTATTATAAAAAAACGGCAACTCCCCCCCCCCTTCCTACCGTCTTTCCTATTGTGGATGGTGGCGTTGAAGTTGGGTGGCCACCACGTCAGGCATGGACGAATCCTCTAGCCACGTCTCCGTGACTCCTAATACATCTAGGTTGCCTTCTTGGTGCAAAGAGAACACCTCCAGATTGTGTTTTTGGAGGGAGCGTGTGTTGAGAAGGGCAACGCTCTGTGATGTTACTTTTCCTCTTTCCCTCCTAGTATTGGTCTTACTGCTAAATGACTCGGCTATGGGTTTCAGCAGCTCCTCCCGCCTCAGTGCCTCCACTGTTTGCGGGCTGATGAGACCGGTTTCATTATTTAGTGCAAGCAAGGCTTCCCTGGAGTACCGCGGCGTCGGACCAGGGGTGTGGCCCCTGGCCCCAGCCAGGCGCCCCCGCTGCGCCCGTCCGCTGCGCTTCCTGTTTGAGGGTGCCATTTTATACACTCGAGGGCGGGAGTGCGGGCGGGGCTAAGCGCTCGAATGCTAGCCCACCAGCCTTCTCCTCACCCAAGATGGCCGCCCCGCGTAGCCCTGACTCGGCTACAATCGAGGTGAGTGACACAAAGCTGAATGCCTAAAACCCTAATATCGGTTTTTGGATTTGTCACCTAGCGTTAAGAACAGGTCCCGGCTTTCCGCCTCAGGACACTGTGGATTAATGGGAGTTCACAGTTAATAAGGTGCGTCAGATTTCTGTGCAAAGAAGCAAATTAACAAACAGATGACAGTTTTAAAAAACAATTAAAATGTTTAAAAGCACCTTCAGCGCTCAAATTCGCATCCACACACACTCGCAATCAGTGATGATAAACTGCATCTGCGCTGCTGTGCAACAACGCAGCTAACATTGACAAAGGCAATAGTGTGCATAAGCAAGACCTATTGGCTTTGCCAATGCTTGCCATGTGAGGAGTGGGTTTTTGGGGGCGGGGGGTGACAGTAGGAGAAGTTGCCTACTGGCTAGAACTGCTGAGTTCGAGGCTGATGAATCCTGTTATCTGCCTAACATCCTGCGATTTTAGGCAAATCATTTATTCTCTCCACAAAACAAGCTCCAATACTGTGTAGCAGAGTTCATTTTATCTAAAACTTAATGTTCATCAAAAGGAAGCCTGAGAAGACTGACTAATACTTACGCTGATAAAACTGGTTCCTCCAAATCGAAGGCCAAATATTCATTTTCTTAATTATTAAAATAGATTTAAAACACAAAATATACAGAGTTTACTTTTATAGTGCAGTAGAGCTTGAAAAAAACTATACTGAAATACCTCTGTGGAAGCACATGGGAGGCACAATTTTGAGGTGGTGTTGCCTCCGTGTCCTTCACAAATCTTAGTAGCCCCAGCTCACATTCTACTCATTTTTGCAAAACAAAGCAAACAATTTATTTTTGTTTACATGAGGGGTACCCTCTATAACTTCACATACGCTACTTGGCATGTGTTTTGGTCCTTCTCAGTTCTCCGTACGATTTCAGGGTCCTGTGTGTGGCGCTTTATTTCCCATTTTGTGAGTGGACAGCAGCACCAGTCCGGCTTTTTTTTTTTAGGTCCCACCTCAGACAATGCATGTGCTGTTATTTGAAAGACATTTTGTTAGCCTAAAGGGGGCTTTATAGCCCATTGCTTACCTTTGGTTGGCTTCATTGTCACTCATTTTCTTGCTTTTCTTGGGTCAGCACATGCTAGCTTAACTTCCTTTTGGTGTGTTTGTCCCTCCCATAGAGCGTAGCCCACGTACCTTTTCCAAGCAAGTGTCCTTCCACTGCTCGAGCCTTCATGGCAGGGCTTCTTTTTTCTTTTTGTGCAAGCATTCCATAAGAGTCCATGTTTTTGCAGGCCAACTCCCTCTTATCCCTCTAACCTTCCCCCTTTACCTCTCCCCCTTTCTGCTTTTTTAGCTTTCGCCTGGCGAAAGCTGCGCACCGCGCAGCTTTTCGGCGCAGGCGAAATCTAATGTTTTACAGTATGTGGCTTGGGAATCCGCCCTCTGTTCCATTGGCTAGCTCCATAAATGGAGGCTAGCCATTGGAACAGAGATCTGTCCGTCAATTGCGGAGCAGATTCGGGGGCGTTCCGGCCATTTTTACTCATCACACCCCTTTCCTACGTCATGCGGCTGTGATCCGGCCCCTTTGGACACGTCAGTGCGGCGGTGGGCGGGGTTTATTTTGTTGTTCGTCGAGGTTTCTTTTCGTCATTCCGCAGCCGACCGCCGCCGGAAGTCCAGGTCCAGGTGAGTGCTTTCCGTGTGCCCGTTAGTTCCCGCACCCCCTCCCGCTGTCCGTCTTCCCGTTCCTGCCCCCCCTCCCGCTGTTCGTGTCCCCGTTCCCGCCCCCCTCCCGCTGTCCGTGTGCATGACAAAGGGCAGGGCTGTAGGTTGATACCAGCACTTCTTGGCGAGAAGCCAGCACTTGCTGAGTGCTGGCACTTTTCATTCATGATCCTATTTTTTTTAAAAGGGACAGTTCCTGGCACTTTACAGCGGAGTTGCCGTACTGGGACATGCACGCATTATGTGGAAGTTAAGGACCGCCAATTGATATTGGTGATTGCACAGCTTGGGCAAAATGTTTGGTCGTGTGTGGCTGTGGGTGTGTTTACGTTCGTTCCCGCACCCCCCTCCCGCTGTCCGTCTTCCCGTTCCTGCCCCCCCCTCCCGCTGTTCGTGTCCCCGTTCCCGCCCCCCTCCCGCTGTCCGTGTGCCTGACAAAGGGCAGGGCTGTAGGTTGATACCAGCACTTCTTGGCGAGAAGCCAGCACTTGCTAAGTGCTGGCACTTTTCATTCATGATCCTATTTTTTTAAAAGGGACAGTTCCTGGCACTTTACAGCGGAGTTGCCGTACTGGGACATGCACGCACTTTTCATCATGGCTCCTATTTTTGCTATTTCTGAGGTTATTCGGTAATTCGCAGTGTAGGGCCGCTATGTAACTATTTGGGGACTTAAGGGTTAACGTTTCCAGACTGTCCCACGAGGCGCAGTCACTGTAATCTGAACCCTGTCCAGATTGGGAAGTTTCCAAGGTGCGGGTGGATGAACCGGTTCTTGAAAACCGAACTCTAAGGGCACGCGTTGACAGCCTCAAAGGGCTGCCTGTCACAGCAGCCAAACCTGTTCCGACCACAACCGTCACCTCGAGCCCGTCTGCCACCTCAGCTGCCTGGCACGGAGTGCCCCGCCCGCCTCCAGCCAGCGCCACACCTGCCACAAGCGCTCCCGCCCCGTGGGTATTTTTAGCACGGCTTGGCAGAGGTCCCCGATTGTTCAATAACTGTCCAACCAAAGACGTGAAAGGCATTAATAGGGGCGCGGGACGGTGTTAGACATTCCAAATGACAAATCAGATACGCACACATTGCAAAATTGCCCAAAGAAGCGTAATGCTGTAAACGACAAACACTGCAAGGGCTACGAGTTTAGTTAGGCTGAAGAGGACGAGGTGGGCTGGAAAACGGCGTTGGGGCAAATGGTACTTCAGAGCCGGGTAAAATAGATGTGTCTCTCCTTGTGTGTTTCTGTGCATGCCTACCTGTGTCTGAGACTGAGGCTGTGTGTGTCCGAATGTCTGTACTTGAAAAGGAAGCAGCGAGAGGGGGTTAGGGTGGAGGGCTGGGGGAGGGTGTGTCAGGCTACCCAGTAAACCCTATTCAAGTTAGACACTATAACATAACCATGTGTATCTGGACAGCAACATCAGGTATGCTCACTCTCGGATACAAGTAGTAAATAACTGAACAGGTCTGAAGATTTATGGCTTCTTTAGGATGGGGATGGTGTGAGTTAACTTGGGTGTTCTACTGCCTGGTATCAATGCATACTTTAATGATGGTGTTCATCTGCTTGGGCTGGGTAGCAGGCTACTATCGTAACTAGAAACTTTAGAACTATCACTTGGAAAATCATATGGTGTAGTAATGGGAGCAAACATTATGTGGAAGTTAAGGACCGCCAATTGATATTGGTGATTGCACAGCTTGGCCAAAATGTTTGGTCGTGAGTGGCTGTGGGTGTGTGTGTGTGTGTGTGTGGGGATCTGGGTGTGTGTGTGTGTGTGTGTGTGTGGCTCTGGGTGTGTGTGTGTGGCTGGCTCTGGGTGTGTGTGGCTAGCTCTGGGTGGGTGTGTGGCTGGCTCTGGGTGTGTGTGTGTGTGGTAGTAATTGCTGTCTGCTGAGCTCGTCCGTAGGGTACAATAGGTCTCACATTTGCGAGAGATTAAGCTAATGGCAATGTAAATGACAATGCCATTTATTTATCTGTTTTCAAAACCAACACATAAATACAAATGTTGGCATTTACAATGCCAATAGCTCTAACTTTTCCAAAGGCGAAACCATTGCATTGTAAATGCTTGTTTCCTATTTTTTATAGAGCATGAAAATCAGCCCAAGGGCTTTGGGGCACTTTACTTGAGCACCAGATTGTGTTAGACAAAGTCAGATTAATTTTTTGAGTATTTTATTGTTGCTGTGTTGTTGTTAGTCCCCTCCCATCTCCTGCATTGTTGCTTGACCCCTCCTACCCCTCATTGCCAGCCTGCTTTCTGTTGCTTAACCACCCATTCTCCTGCCCGTATTGTGTTGTTTCTAGCCCGCCCACCCACCCACCATCCCATTGTTGCCTCAAGCCATCTCACCTACACATAGTGGCTTCCAGCACTCCCCTCACCCAGTCAGAAAAAGTTAAGTGACCTACTGGGTTTGTCAATGTTTAAGTCATGTTGCACAGCAGCACAACTCCGGCGCAGCATGGCTGAAAGTTTTTTTTTTTTTTAAAGCACTATGACGCTAGCTGTGCCTGGCACTTTCTAGGCCCAGGCCCGGGCCCGGGCTCAACAGTGCTTGCGATATCTGGAGACCTGTTGTATACACTTTGATGGCTTACATCCCACCCATTGCTTTTTGTTACTTGGACTGTCCTCCCAAAATGCTTCTTGCTATGGGTGAATCCTTCCTCTTTGTCCCTCCTTTTTGTTTTTTGTTTTCTCCCTTGAAACAGGGGCCAAGTACCACATATTTATGCTTTTGTTGTTTATCCGTTTATTTTTTGGACTATTTGCTCTTCGTTTCCTGCTCTTGTTGCTGTTTGCCTGGGTTTAACTCCAGTGCCCATAGCTGTTTGCATGCTACCCCAGCATCGCTGTTTGTTCAGTCGATAAAATTATTTTGCATTCATCCCACCTTTGTCTTTGACTCCCTGAGGCTCCTCATCTTTTCACAGACTCATGGAATTCAAATACTGCTCCACTGAAATCAGACATGTAGTTCTTTTTTTCTTTTAAAAGCACTAAGCGCACCAAAAGCACAAGTTGCAGGCACTGCATGGCCCATCTTCCCAATCGCTTTCTCACCGCTGCGTTGACATCATCACCCTCCTTGCTTGTGTGCCGGAATTTAGAATGAGCACTGGCTTTGTTGAGTGTGCCATGTTGTTGCTGGCACCACCGCAGAGGATCACAGAGAAGGTGGCTGGGGCCCAAGAGCAGCACCAGGCGGCAGAGTAATAGTGGCTTGACTGACCCTCGCACAACCGGCAGAGCAGCTCTGGAGCCAGATTAAGTTATGTATGGAGAGAACCTCCCTTACTGCACTCGTCCAACCCCAACATTTTTGATCTAATATGATGATTCAGTAATGAGGTTTGTGAAACTATTGCAGTGTCACGCACCCTAAGATGTGCTTGTTGTTGAATCCTCATAGGGCGTCGACTTTGTTTTTACACTTTGCTACGTTGCCTCACTTTTCTGCGCTTCCAGAAGCAGAGTCACTTGTGACTCTTTTTGGAATGGGTTGCACCTATAACAAGCATTGGGATAGCCAATAGGTCTGGCTTTTAGGGCACTATAAGTGTTTAGCCAGAGCTATTGGCTTTGACAATATCTTTAAGCTATGTTGTAGAGCATTGTTTAAAAGACATAATAAAAAAAGTGTTAAGCATTTTTGTGTATATATATATATATATATATATATATATATATATATATATATATATATATATATATATATATATATATTCAAAACAAGTTGCCCATAGTGAGGCCACCCAGAGTTTAAATTCTTTCTGCGAGGGCCCCAGCAAACTCAACAAAACGCCTCCATTGGTGAATGCGGCTCAACGCGTTTCTGAACACCGCCCTTGGTCACGAGCCTCCAGGAAATAAAGACAGTGGCAGCTTTGAGTTTGAACACCTGCTTTAATTTAATAAGCTCCGCCCTCCTGGGCGTATCTTAGAGCCTCCCTCGGCTGCAATAGCCAAGTGCCTTCTGGTCTTAGCAGTCCGACTCACACTGTATTACCCTTGTAGGTTGTGCCAAAGTCCATAATTCCCTACTGTTAAAATCCCAAGTGGGTCCAGAGGAAAGCGTCAGGTGAGTATGTTGGATTCCGCTTCCCCTCGTAACGATAACCTCTGCTCCAAAAGACACCTCGAGTTTACAAGGTGTCAAGATTTGCGGCGGGCCTCCTTACTATGGGCAACTTGTTTTGAATATACATACATAAATACATACATACATATAGATATATTATATATATATATCCATCCAAGAAGACATTATGTACCGAATGGCCATTAAATAATTAACATAAAAATGTCTTCTAGTTTATATATCTTTTGTTGCGGGGGGGGGGTAGGGGGGGCAACAACGGGAGGTTAGAGATTGGGAAATAGTACCTGAATTACAACACGAGCAGGAGACGGACACTAGGGGAGAATCAACAGAGAAGGGCAGACTGAGGTGGTGCTGAGAGATGCGGAGATGGTGATGTGCTGGTGCAGAGAGGGTGGTCGGGTGATGATGAATGATACTCAGGTGGTGCCGAGTGATGTGAAGGGGGTGGTTTGCTGGTGCGGAGGTGATGTTGAGTGATACAGAGGTGGTGCTGAGTGATACTGAGGTGGTATTGAGTAATGTGGAGATGGTGGTGCTGCACTGGTGCTCAGGTAGTGCTGAGTTGGTGCTGTGTTGAGGTGATGCGTGATGCTGAGGTGGTGCTGTGCTGATGCTGAACTGGTGCTGCGTTGTTGCTGAATAACTACTTAGGTGGGGCTGCGCTGATGCTGCCCTACAGTTGCACAGATGAAGAGGTGCAGCTGCACTGATGGTGGTGCACTGATGAGAAGGTGGTGCTGCGGTGATGCGGAGATGGTGTTGTGCTGAGGTAGCGCTGTGGTGGTGCTCAGGAGGTGTGTGCTTGTGCTGAGGTGGTGCGGAGTGATGCAGTGGTGGTGCAGGGTCATGCTGAGGTAGTGCAGTCATGCTGAGGTAGTGGTGCTGCACTGGTGCTCAGATGACGTCGAGTTGGGTCTGTGGTGATGCTGTGCTGATGCTGAAGTGATGCTGCATCAGTGCTGAGTTGTTGCTGAGGTGGGGCTCCGCTGGTGCCGAGGCGGTGCTGCGCCGATGCAGAGTTGGTGCTGTGCTGATACTGAGATGGTGATATGATGTGGTGATATGGCAGTGCTAAGGTGGTGATGTGCTGATGCCGAGGTGGTGCTGAGTGATGCGGTGGCGTAGCTGAGTGATGCTGTTGTGGTGCAGAGTCATATTGAGGTAGTGTTCCTGTGCTGGTGCTCGGGAGGTCTTGAGCTGGTGCTCAGGTGGTGCTATGCAGAGGTGGTGCTATGCTTATGCTGAAGTGGTATTGAGTTGCTGTTCAGGTGGTGGTGAACTGATGTGGAAGTGTTGTGGTGTTGATGCAGAGATGGTGCTGCACTGGTGCTGAGGTGGCAATGCGCTGATGCGGAGTTGGTGGTGCACTGATGACGAGGTGGTGCTGTGCTGATGCTGAGGTGGTGCTGTGCTGGGGTGGTGCTGTGGAGGGACTCAGGTGGTGCTGAGTCATGCTGAGGTGATGGGGATGCACTGGTGCTCCAGAGGAGTTGCGCTTGTGCTCAGGTGGTGCATTGTTGAGGATGCTTAACTGATGCTTAAGTGGTGCTGCGCTGTGGTTGATGTGGTGCGGAGTTACTGCTTAGGTGGGGCTGTGCTGGTAGTGGTGCACTGATACGGAGGTGGTGCTGCGTTGATGCAGAGGCGGTGCTGCGTTGATGCAGAGGCGGTGCTGTGCTGATGCAGAGGCGGTGCTGTGTTGATGCAGAGGCGGTGCTGTGTTGATGCAGAGGCGGTGCTGTGTTGATGCAGAGGCGGTGCTGTGTTGATGCAGAGGCGGTGCTGTGTTGATGCAGAGGCGGTGCTGTGTTGATGCAGAGGCGGTGCTGTGTTGATGCAGAGGCGGTGCTGTGTTGATGCAGAGGCGGTGCTGTGTTGATGCAGAGGCGGTGCTGTGTTGATGCAGAGGCGGTGCTGTGTTGATGCAGAGGCGGTGCTGTGTTGATGCAGAGGCGGTGCTGTGTTGATGCAGAGGCGGTGCTGTGTTGATGCAGAGGTGGTGCTGTGTTGATGCAGAGGTGGTGCTGTGTTGATGCAGAGGCGGTGCTGTGTTGATGCAGAGGCGGTGCTGTGTTGATGCAGAGGTGGTGCTGCGCTGATGGTGAGGTGGGCCCGAGGTGGAGCTGCTCTGGGGCTGAGGTGGAGCTGAGCTGGGGCTGAGGGGGAGCTGAGCTGGGGCTGAAGTGGAGCTGCACTGGGGCTGAAGTGGAGCTGCACTGGGGCTGAAGTGGGGCTGCACTGGGGCTGAAGTGGGGCTGCACTGGGGCTGAAGTGGGGCTGCACTGGGGCTGAAGTGGAGCTGCACTGGGGCTGAAGTGGAGCTGCACTGGGGCTGAAGTGGAGCTGCACTGGGGCTGAAGTGGAGCTGCACTGGGGCTGAAGTGGAGCTGCACTGGGGCTGAAGTGGAGCTGCACTGGGGCTGAAGTGGAGCTGCACTGGGGCTGAAGTGGAGCTGCACTGGGGCTGAGTGATGCAGTGCTGGTGTTGTGGTGGTACTCCGGTGCTGCTGAGTGATGCTCAGGCGGTACTGCTAAATGATACTGAGTGACCAGGACTGGTACTGAAGTGGTGCTCCGCTGATACTGAGGTGGAGGTGTTACACTGTCTACTTGCAGACTATATTGTTAAGTAACCTCATTACATGCTGCACTTCGAGAGGACAAGGAGGCATCCCTTGATATTGGTTTTACTTCACCAGTGATTGAAACCTGAAAGAAATCATCAAAATATGAATTAAGCAGCTTAAAGCTGCTTCCATTTTCGTAAAACGAAGAAATAACAGCATGCTTTCCTCTTTGATATTATCCAAATAATCACGCTGTCAAAAGCACAATCTAAATAGGTTGATCCTACTGTTGGTTGTCTTCTTAAACTACAATTCCATTAAGTAAGTATATTATTTAAGGTTTGGACATTTGAGCTAATGAAACCAAAAATGTTATAGGAAGAAAAACAACATAGCCTTCCGATGAAAAAGTGCTTGTGAACCCAAAGACGGTAGAAAACAAAATAAGGATATAATTTGCAGCCCTCAGCAGGGTGCATTCAGAAAGCCAAACAAGCCATTGCAAAACAAAAATGTGTGCGCCGAAACTAATTTACATGGCCTATAATAAAGTGACCCATTTAACAGGGCCAGTCTCCAGGGCGTGACCAAAACAGCAAAAGGAGGGACAAATGTAAACTATTCACCAACGAAAACAAAGGAATATCGAAAGGCTTATGAAGGAACAAATCGAAACGGATTGGTGTGCTGAAAGCCTATAGAGTAGACATAGCACGTCTCGAAAGACATCACATGCGCTGCCTAGGAGAAACCTCAAAAGGTGCCTATGATTCTGCAGTACCCATGGTTCTGTTTCAAATGTATGGGTAGAACTTTAACAAATGTTCACCTTTTGGAATTCTGCTGTCCTTTTCTTCCTATTGGAATTAACGTAGTAGGCTCAACGGGCAGTGTTGTGGTACTTTACAGTAGCCATAACTAAGCACTGTACACATAAGGCGTAGCATTGCATCACTCCTGCTCCGTCCCACATCATAGGGTTTCTAAATTACCTTGATCTGGTTGGATATATAACCAGTTATGCAGTTGTGTTTAAAGACATCATTGATTACATTCCAGATTTTAAGTCAACTTTGTCATTTGTTACCTAACAGCTAAACATTAATTCATACATGCAAAGTCTTAACGACATTTAACAATGTTGATGTCTCCTTATCACAGAAAAGTCACCATGAAGCTTCATTTAGACTAATCACTACTACAGACTGTGGTAGCTGGGTTTCTTACAAATATGTTGTTTATGTGGCGATCGTGAAAGTGCAATCCAAATACCCAGTCGATGTTTGTAATAGACAAATGTTGAAAGTGATGCTCCCGGCTGTCATGCGCATAACATTCTAATTATTGCTCAGAGGAGTGGGTGGTCGGCTTATTTTGCATAAGATGTTCATTCTTAAGTGTTTTAAATGGAAATATAATAAATTGGAGTACATGCGTGTTTAACAAGTTTCGTTTTTTTCAAACTGAATAATCGATTTATACTTTTTAAAAAGGTTTGCAAACCATGCCCTTCAAGTCGCACTTTTTTACATTAATTATTCGCATTAACCACGTGAAGGTTTTCAAGCAATGTTTTCTTGTGCCCGTTTCCTTAGCAAAGTGCGCTCTTGCATAGGGCTTTTTGATTTACTTAAAACACATTTGCCAATAAATGGTGTTTACATATTGTAGTGTGCTGCATGCCTAAATACTGATAAGGTTCACAGGACGAGACCTATTGGCTATGCCAATGCTTGTTTTTTTTATTGCTGGCAGAGAGCATTTACACCATCCGTGTTGCCTGTCTTCTCTCAGAGAGGACTCCCATCCTCCTGCTTGTAATTAAAAAAAAAAATAACTATATAGCATGGTTGGCTCTGGCCCCATCCCAGCGTTTATTTATTTATTTTTTAACTTTCAGCCATTATGCTGTGCAGCATAGCCAAACCCAATACCAAAAACTTTCCCCCCCACCCAAGTAGAAAGATAACATAAGTAATGACAAACCCAAAACTGGCTCCTGCTAGTTAGTTTTGTCTAAGAAAGGCCCTTTGTTGGTAGCAGAGCTGTTTTTTGTCCTCTAAAAGATCAATGAGAAGGTCACTTGAGCGTCAGGTTACATTTCAGGCGAAAGTCGCGCTATATAAATGTAATTAATAATAAAATCAACAAGCATTTGCAATGCAATAGGTCTCGCATTTACGCAAGTTTAAACTATTGGCATTGTAAATGACAATGCCTTTTATTTATGTTTTGGTATGTACAACATAAATTTAAGGCATTGTCATTTACAATACCATTTACAATACCAATAGCTCCAAAACTCGCAGTTGCGAGACATATTGCATTGCAAATGCTTGTGTATTGAGCAATGGCCAGGCATACCGCGGCATGCAGTCCTGCTGCACGACCACCAATGCGCCCCTGCTCGGGTCGCTGCTTGCCGTCCTGCTGCTTTGCTTCTGAACGCAGGTACTGCTGGTAGGTTAAATCATATCCCCTTCTCTGGAGCGCTTGTTGAACTGGCTTGGCAGACGCCGCTAGCATCGGTGACCGCTGCTCCTGGGCCTCCAACGTTTTCTTAAGCTACACTGCGCACGTCTGGATTTCAGCCCCAGTGTTGCCGCTTAGTACAAGGTAGTACTCCGGACAAGCGCGCGGAACAGCTGTTATTTAATTGGGGTGACGAGATGCTCTGATCTGTGCGAGGAGGAGGCACCCTCCCTGCCTGCCAGCGGCTGCGAGTAATGCCTCGAGGCACTGATTATGCAAGCAGCATTTGTTTATTTAATTTAACATTTGCATTAGAAAAGTTTTACAGAAACCACATTGATTGCACATGGAGATGCGAGGAAGGGGTGTTGGAGATAAATTTAAATTAAATTAAAAACGAAGTATAAGTAAGGTGTGCCAGTTTAAACAAGGAAGAGGGAAAGAAAGGATGGAGGCTGACGGGCCAAAAGAAGGAAAGGAAAGAACGAAGGAAGAAAGGGAGCAGGGTGAACAACAGAAGGAAGGACATTGAGGAGAAACGTAGCAGCAGACTCTTTGGACATTAGGAAAAGGCACGCTGAAGGGCGAGGGAGGGGAGGGAGGGAGGAGAAATGCGAGAAACGTGTGAAGCAGGGGGCGGGGGTAGCGGATACCTTTGAAGTGAAGCTAAGCTTCACTTCAAAGGCTTGTTGGCACAGCGCACGCTGGGGGATGCCTGTGGGAGGGGGGCTGGTGTCTGTGCACTCGCTTTTTATGGCAATGCACATGCGCATTGAGCGAGCTTTTCACGGGCACTGCATGGAATCGCCCGATCTCGGTAAGCTCGGTTTAAGCCCCTTTATATCTCGCTCCGCTCAATGCGCATGCGCATTGATAGGTCGCGAGACCTAAAATGCACTCATAGGCGAGTCCTTTTGGCTTTGCCGATGCTTATTTCTGGATGTGGGGCTGCCTTCTGTTTTTTTTTACTTTGAGGCCAAAACCAACTTCTCTACCTTCAGGGCCCAGGAAGTGTTGATCAGTCCTATTGTGCAGACCGATGATGTAAAAGTGACTGTGGTGCACTGACGATGAGGAACTTACTCACTTTGGCCACGTTCCCAGTGATGCTAACAGGAGTGAAGATGATGTAATCCTGATTAGGAACCCACCACCCAAGCACAATAATTCAATCAACCTAATCAGGGAGCTGCAAAGGCTGCACCATGTATCTTTGAATTAAGGGACTGAATCAAACTACTCCTATGTTGATTATTATTCAGAACCTTTTGAATCACAAACCGAGTATGTACTGCTTTAATAAGGAAAAAGAGGACCCCAAAAATTACATCACATGAGAAGATTTACAAACTCTTTGGAAGAGACACCTGACCGGAGCTACCATACGGGAACAGAGCTTTAACATCTATTCTGCTTCTGGGCTTCCCAACATTGGTGTCTTCCTCCCAGGTATGAAGCAGGATTGGGTAAATGTGTGGGGTAAAGCAGCACTTGTTAACACCCACAAACCTGAAATGTACAGGTCAATAGTAGATCTCGCAGGCAACTCACCCTAGAATGAATCTAAAGGGAGAAAGTGAGGGTGGGTGTACCTAAACAATGAAGATGTTCATAGAATCTCAATTACTGGACTAAAATATCCCCCTAAAAACATAAAAGGGTATCAGGTGGGGGTGATTTTTAACAGAGTGTCTGTACATATTGAAAGCATAGTTCAATCCCTGATTGGGTCTGACTGTATGACGTTCTCAGCGGATCATCGTACTCTAAGTTGGATAAGCTGTTGGACATTGCAGCCTTGCAGCCGAGAACTTTGCAGCTATTGGGGGTCCAGCTTGAAAATAAGAACAGCTTGAAAATAGGAAACGGTATAGAATTACACTGTTACCCCCCTTCTAAATTGTGCAACTCTCAAAGTTGCAGCCCTACCCAGACTTTCATTCAGAGGATGAATGCTTACTAGAAAGCAGCACTGCTCGCCTCAAGTCCCTAATAGTGGCAGCCAGCCAAACCAATGGCAAGGCCTCATAATGAGTTTCAAACAAACACGGTCAGCAAGCAGGGTATGCCACAAATGTCTATCTCCGCGCTTGATCCAGCCATGTTGTTGTCCGCGCTGTGTCAGTCAGTCTACGAGTGTGTTCAATGGGGAAGGAAAGAAGAATGCCATCATTAGCTAGAGCAGTAGCCAGTGTGGACACACCGAAGCGTGGTACTGCAGAAGACAGAAGGAAAATGTGAGTTGGGTGCAAATTCATCCCAGGAGCTAATGAGGCAAAACCAAAGGGGATGATGAACGGAGTGTTGAACATTGCAAGCACTCACCCCCAGTCAACTGATTAGCCAGAAACCTGTCCCAGGATGCTTGTTTCAGGTCCAGGGACAACATGGCATGGCAGTTCGGGCTGGATTGTTCCCATGAGGCACAGGGTCAGACTGATTTGCATATGGCCATGTCTGGACTGGGGTGGGGGAGTGAGCTAAAGAATGATGATGAATTTAACCCAGATCAGTTGACTGGGGGCGAGTGCTTGCAATGTTCAACACTCTGTCCATCATCCCCTTTGGTTTTGCGAGGGAACTAAGAGCCTCCAGTGCATGTGTCTGTGTGTGCTGCATGTGGTCATATTTTGATGCGTGTTTGTGTGCATGTGCGTCAGCTATTCTGTCCACTACTAATAAACAGTATTGATCCACAAAGGTATGCCTGGTTTTAAGAACCACAAAAATATATGCTACACCCATCATAAGGGGTTAATCTCTGGCACATCTGTACCCACTCATGGAATAATAGTGGTAATGGCATAATAAGGGCCGTACTTCATATATTTGGGCGTACTTGGTCTAGTTTTGGCCCACTGGCAGCCATCATTGATTAAGAGCACAACTGGCCTAATTTTAGCCATCCCTCACCAAATGATGGCCACCACTTGCATAATAATTTAGGCACCTGGGCCATTATGTTCATCCTCATCATGATGTTACCATGGTATCGTTGTTGCCATTACTGGCATCCCACAGGCATCCATGGTGTTATGGTGAGCATCCATGGCCTATGATTGTAATACAGGGGCACGTGAAGAAGAATACATCCATGTGAGTACTTGAAGATGCAAGCCAATGTGTATGCTCTGTGGTACTTGCTAAACATCAAAATGATGTAAGTGATATGTTTTCAAAAAAGGTTTTCCATCTGGAAAAAGTAATTTGTGTGCCCAAAATATAAAGACTTGACTAGAGAATGGAGAGATAGGCTGCTGGTAGCTACACCTGAAAAAGGACAAAGTGATGATGGGTGCAACTAGGCTCCTTTAGCTAGGCTCCCTTAATTTCCTGACGTTAGATTAGCTTTGAGAAGCTGGCCAGTAGGAGAGGCCTAATGGGGGAGAAAAAAAGCATGGTGACGCAGGTAACCGTGTCATTGGTTGGTTATCCTTTGCGACTGAAAGTTTATCTCCCAGAGAAGTATGTTTTCTTGCAAGTGGACTTTGCCCATGAGTAATTGAAAAACCTGCCTACGGCTGCCATTAGATGAATTGGCATGCTTGGGGTTCAGATGGGGGAGTAATAGGGAGAAGGTTGGGATTAATGGTTGGTTTTGGTTTTGTTTGTTTTTTAAAGTTACTCGGTTATGCGCATTATCTCTTTGCCTCGCCCTTCACCCCTAGGGCTCAAATGGACCTCTTGTGTCAATTTGGGTGTGTGCAGATAGTTTGTTCCTCAATTTGAAATCCACCAATATTAGATAAGGATGGATTACTTGTTACACTCTTGAGGACTGATTTTACTGCTCTATGACATGCATATAATAAAAAGATTTAAACCCCAAAAGTACTGAAATATAATGAACTATGTGGAAAGTTTTAATAAGGTGGATGGCGTCATAAAGGGGATGCTTGTGCATTAGCAAGGTAGGCTGGCCACAGTTCAGCAGCAAGTCCAATACTAAAGAAGCAGATGTCCCAAAGATATGACCATTAATTAAAACCATATGGCTGGCCTTCCCTGTAGCCCAGGCACAGTAGAATCCGATCTCGTAATTTTAAGGCATAAAGGTGATCATCCCTCAATATAATGCAAGTGACTGGCCAGCAGAGGAGCCGCGCCCTATAGGTCTACTAACCAGCCAGGGAAAAGGTTAAAAGCGGGGTCATGGGCTGCGCATCCATACGTTGTCAAATTAAACATATGTGCAGCCCTGCTGTTTAAAAATCATTGAGTCCAAATGTGCCAGCCTGGCCTCCGACCAACAAATTAAATTGTCTTGCGGGCAGGTCGCCCACGATGCTAAGTAAATCTGGTTATTAAAAATAATTCTGAAATAAATCTCAATGTTTTCCATTGTACAATAGTTCCTGACTCTGCCTTTTTGGAGCACTGCCTAGAAAATGGTCTCTTTTCATATCTGTGTTAATGACTCAGACTAGAGGGAAGAGGGTCCAATCTGCGGTTATATCAGTGCCTCGGCGCCTCCAGCTACTCATTCAAGCTTATTGCGAAGTGCAGTGATTCAGAACCCGCGTCCCACACACCGCTCCCAGCCCTCACGCGCCTCCACGCGCCGCGCAGGCAGAGGCCCAAACGCAGCGCCTCGTACCCAATGGCGTATCACGCCTCTCTGTTCATTCCCAGCACAGGAAGACATTACCTGCTGCATACACACTATGCTAATGGGGACTTGGGTGGTGGTGGAGTTGGGAGGGGAGCCGAAGGCAGGGAAGGGAGGTCTGCCCTCCCCACTCCACGGGGTTTATGGGTGTGTGGAAAATACTGCAGCTACTTTTGTTATAGGGGGTCGATATTAAAGGACTTTGCAAAACCGGCCCCCCAGGGATCCAAAATTGGCTCCCACCCTGGCGGCCCACTGGGGAAATGCCCAGTGCCCTCTACGGTCAGACCGGCCCTGCTTGTGGCTGAGGCGAGTCATGTAGGGGAAGAGGACTACATCAACTGGCTTCGGGCGAGTTCCAAGTCACTTGGCAGGCTCCCTGGGAGGTAAGCGGTGGAGGGGGGCGCAGTGATTGGGTGCTTGTCACGGTGCCAGCCCTCAGAGTAAGAGCACAGCAGGTAGGTGGAGCCATTCCCGTTTAGGGAGAGCGGTCCCAGGGAAACCGCAGTGGGTCTCAAGGGTTTTAGGAGCCCAGGTGGCCAGACCATGAGTCGAGTGTACTATCATGAACCTTCCCAGGTGGGGGTTGGCCACATTTGAAACTACAAGGGGCGGGGACACAGGTTATGCCCATGCAGGTCAGGGAAAGGGAGGACAAATTTGCTTCAGTGAAGGCAGTGGTAGTGTGGTTGGCTCCACCATTACAGCAGCAGTGAGAGAGAAGAGGAAGGGCTGCAGGGGTCAACAGTCATCAATGTTTAGGAGGCTCAAAGGGGGTAGCTATTTTATGCCCAGATGGGTCATATCAGTGAGAATTACAGGGGATATTGGTGTCCAGCTTCGGGTGCCAGGCCAAGGTGTGAGCAGGAAGGGGAGTTGGTCCCCACTCCACTTGATAATACTAGCGGGCTGGAGGGGGAGCCGGCTGGGGACGAGGCACAGCGGTCCAGGTAAAGACACAACAGGGGTAGTTCTTGGAGAGGGGGTAGCGCGATCAGTGGTTCATGCAAAAGTGAAACATGGAGATCTATGGGGCAAGGGTTAAGGACAAGGGACTTCGGCATAGGACCCAGACAGGCGGCATTTGAGGTCCCAGGATTCCCTCGGCAGTGTGGGTATGGGGCTGTATTGGGCTCACGTGGATTCACAGTGTTTGATGTAGTCGGGGTGGTTTAGAGGAAGGACAACACTAGGACACCGGGGACCCCCCTTTTTCCTGTCGGCTAAAGGAAGATTCTGGAGTGGTGGACTTGGGAGAGCTTAATGCGGTCCCAAGGGGAAGAGATGGGCTACCCCCAGCAAGGTGTCCTATTGTCGGAGGGAAATGTACAGCCCCCCATGGGACTGGTCGTCCCACATTGGTGGGGACATTGGGAGGGCGAAGTACAGCCCATCAGCATAACCTAGATCATGGTGGTTGTAAAGCGTGAGGCGCATAAAGGTGGTGAGCACATGCGGATGCCCAAGAGGCGAGAATTAAAAGGTCTTGGCTATGTCGGCAAGGCAGCGGGCTCCAGAGTGCGCACCAACCTTGACCCCAGGTTAGATTAGCTGGGGCACACTCAACCAGATGGTGTACATTGGGATCAAGGAAAAGAGTCTCCGGACAGCGGGGAGGCCTGCTTATATATAAAATAACACGGTTTATACGTCACGGACCCGGGTTCTAGGCAGCAGGAAGGCACGCTTAAATAGAGGTTTATAAGTCAGTGACTCTGGTTTTGGCTCGGATGAATACGGTTGCAAGAAGTCCCCACTGGGGGTATTGGGGAGCCCAAATAGGAGGGGAGGGCCACTCCAATGTATAGGATAAGGACGCAGGTAGAGAGTGAAGGAACGCTGGCAGGCTGAAAGTAACAAGTAAAAAATTGCCCTATTTGGGACATATAAGCCGTGAGGAGCTCGGTTCATGTGGGTCTCCGGAGGAAGGTTAGTAAAGGGGGAGCAGGTTGAGATGCTCAAGCTGTTCTGTGGGGTTTAAGTTAAAAGAAGGTTCCAAGGAGGAGGAATTTGAGCTACTCAAAAGACTGACAGTGCCAGCACTAATGTGACTTAGTATGCAGCCGGAGATGGTTGGGGGGGTCAGGTACACATAAATAGTCACTCTGGAGCTTGATGTGATATCAACAAGGGTATCTGCACTAGGGAATACTGGAAAGCCCAACACAAATGCTCGTAATGTGCAGGCAAGTACGCCTTGGTTAATTGCTAGCAGCCTGGTTGCCACTTAATTGAGCAGCAGGGCACTGGCAGTAACAGGGAGGCACTGGAACATTTCTACAAGGGCAAGCAGCTACTGTAAGCGCGGGGAGGGGCGGGCAGAGACCTAATGGGTTAGGCTTGATCACCAATTGTGGTCTGATTTGAGTTTTGGCTTTCACAATATGGTAGGGAGGGTCAACACAGGGGTAACTGTGTTAAGGGATCACAGAAGGACGGGGCGGTGTAATCAGCTGTTGCACGCAATCAAGCTGTGAGAAACAAAACTAGCGGTGGGCTTACAGGTAGGCAGGAGGGCATCCCCTACCGCCATTTAGATTGGCTTATGGACGACTTCCTGGTTTTCCTGATAGGAGTGGTCCTTAAAGAACCAAGTCAGGCACGTTGTCAGGACGTTTATATTGGCAGACGGGTCACTCAAGGAATTACTTCAATCTGGGGAACAGTTATCGTAAATTCTTCATTCGTGAATGTGGCCCTATTCTAAGTGGTAAGAGTAGGACAGGTACCATTAAGGGTTATGACCATCATTAATGCAGCTTCCCATGTGCGGCCAATATACTCTGCTAATTTTCAGCTGTAGGGTTTGTGTTTTCAGATGTGCACCTGTTTCAATAAAAGCGTCCTTTTTCACACAAACATGGTGTCAGTGGTCGGCTCTGCTCCCCCTCTTCCCCAACGGGTTCAGAATGCTGCGGCGAGGGCGATTGTTGGTTTGCCCAGATTCTGCTCAGTGACAGGTGTCATTCGCTCCCTACACTGGCTTCCGGTTAGGAAGCGCATCCTCTTCAAGGTCTTGTGTCTTGCTTTTAAAATCTTGAGAGGTACAGGCCCGGAAATCCTGTCGAGTTGTCTGTCTTTTTATGTCCCTGCCCGTAGCCTCCGCTCTCAAGGTCTGGCCCTAGCGGTGGTTCCCAGATTCAGGCTCAGCCGCATGGGAGGCCGCTCGTTTAGGGTAATGGCTGCGTCAGCATGGAACTCCCTGCCTGTTGAAATCCGCTTGCTGGAGGACCTTCTGACCTTTCGGAGGGCTATAAAAACCTTCTTGTTTTAGCTGTTTCTTAGTTTCTGTTCTTAGCCTCTCGTTGTGTTACGGGCTACCTTGTCTCTGCGCCAGGACGCTCCTTGGCTGGAGTATCTGTGCGCACAATAAATAGTCGTAACATAACATAACATAACAAGGGGCTGAGATACACACCACCACTACCATCCCCTCTTTATTAGATTCATTACTGGGTCACTGAAGCCGTCATCAAGTGCTAAACTTTGAAAGTGGATGAGCAGCGACTGTTTAGGCAGCCGTCGGTACTTTCATTCCCTTGGGAGAACAGCTGAACCAGGGGAACCAGTGTAATCCACTTTAGGGACAAGGGGACTCAGCCAGTGCAGATGACTCCACATACTAGGGGGTGTGTGATTGGTCTCCAATATTACCCTTTAAGCCAGCCCCGCCAAGTGTCACGCATCACATGTTAGAGTTCACTTTTGAGGTAAAGTTCCTGCATCACTGCAAGGACAGAGATTACCACGCAAATTAGGTGAACAGAAAAAATACATGTCATCTCTCTTGCAGTAGTCAGTTTTACTATGTTTGTAACAGTGGCATTGACCTGCTGGCTCGTAATAGCCAATTAACTGTCTGATAAGTTTTGAGGTTGTTCACCCCGGATTGGACTGCTATTCTATAGCCACGCCCACCTCGTCTCCTGGAACTGGTGCTTGCATATACACACTTGCATCTTACCTAGGGTTACCAGGTGTCCCAAATTTGCCAGGGCGGGCCTGTTTTTTTTACCAGCTGTTCCGGCAGATTTCAAGAAATTTAGTTAATGTCCCGGTTTTTAGAGAGGGTCGACTGAAAACGGCGAGAGGTGCTTTTTATGTTTTACAAAGCAGGGATAGTTAGCAGTTGTTTCAAGAAAGCAGTTTAATTAACAGGCAAGCTACTGGGTTTAAAAATTGCATGTTATGTATGTTCTAATTCTGCTGAGAAGTGCGGTCATTCTGTGTGCTCGCTTGAAGTAAAATTGTAGAAGTGCTGAATTTGAGCCGGTGGTTTGCGGTGCTTGGCACCGGCACCTAATTGTCAGCACCGGAGCTTGCCAGACATGCTGCTACAAGGTGGTGCGGTCTGGCTAATGCACAGAAGACCACAACCACAGTTAGTTATTCATTCAATATCCATTAAAATGACTATACCTGCCGCCCAAGCCATTCTTATAGCTTTGGGGGTCCTGAATAGGCCAAAATGTCACACTTGTAGGAGTGTGATGCTTTGTAGTTATTTTGTTACTATCATTGGCAGCATGGTAGGAGCCATGTGTGGCACATGCTGCAATGTCCTCCTGACTTATTTTTTCACAAATTAAGCCCAGAATTGTAGTCCTATTTTTGTGAAATGTCCTGTTTTTTGGCTTTAAAATTCTGGTCACCCTAACCTTACCACACACATTTGTGGACCGGTATGCTCTTGACACAGAGGCAGACGCAGATCGACCCGTGAAATGAGTTATACTGCTGCTTGGCAAGACCAGAGTGTGGCACGGACAACTTGACAAGTACAAGGTAAGACTAGTCGTCATTACGGAGTGCTTCGAGTAGGACAGCTTGATGGCTCAGAGTTGGCTGTAGTACTGCCAATGCTATTGTAAACCGAGAACTTCACCCCGAGAAATCGCTTTTTGGGACTGGGAAGCAGAACTAGAGCCTAAGGAACCGTGTGCAGAAAAAAACGACGAAAGGCCAATTATAATATCAATAACGAAAGCATGCAAGCGTTTACCTTCCTCTGTTCGAACCCTCAAACAACAGTGTCATTGCTGATATACTAGTGTTTAAGCGTACAAAATCAGTACAGCAAACCAGGAAAGGGGTGGTAATCCCGCTATTGCATAGGGTTGTTTTTGAAAGGTGTTTTGGGTGTTGACTTGAAACCTTCCACTAATCTCATACAGGAACTATTTTTTCTTTTGCTTGTATCATTCTATGGGAACGCACATGTTTTCTGACCTTCTCTCCCTTGTGTGCTGCTTCTCCTCTTACCTCCGCGTCCTTCCACACTCTCCACGGTGTACCCCCCCAACTACTCCAATACTTCAGTCCCTACTCTGCTTGATGTTTTTTTATACTCACCCTCTCTGTTACTTCCCGTTCCCGTGTCCCTACCTACAAGGATGCGCTGCTCAGAGGCAATTACTTACTCTTCTACCTCTCATGCTTCACTGCTTTTGCGTTGTTCGCCCACCCATCTAGATTTAATGTATTTCTTTTTTAAAGGTGATACCTAATATTTGGGTACACAATTGTCAAATGACACTCATTTGAATATTAATGGTAGCATTACAGGCCTACAAGGTTCACTACCCTTCTGGCGGAAGCAGCCATTATCCCTTGTGGGCAGGGGTGCCATTAGTAGAGCGATGATTATTTCCAGGTGTTTATACGCATTCCAGGGCATGATGTGTCTACTACCGGTGTGTTTTTCAGAGGATTGATACAAAAATCATTGCATTACTGTGGGATTGGTACGCTCCTTAGGTTTAAACAGAGTATTCTCTTACTCCTGCATGAAGAAGGTGGTTTGTCACTCCCAGGCTATGAATATTATTGTGTAGGCTCCCAGCTACACTACCTTCTGTTTGGATGATGGAGAACCCCAACAGGAAGAGAACACTACTGGAAGGTTGTTATCCCTTGGGAAACCTCGGTGCGGCACATATGAACGTGAGATGCGAATTCTAGACAGGGCCATACTTAGAAGAGCTTATGTCCCAGATCTATGAGCATTTTTTGGAATTGTGTAGTGAGGGGCACTTCTTTTGGGGCTGGCGTGGAGATAATGACCCACCCGAGGTTCCATAGATTGAAAAGGGTAGCAAAGACTAAAGGATTGATGGAGGGTGGATGTCAGGAGATAGGAGACATGTATCAGGGGGAGTCGTTCATCACGTTTGAAGAAAGCAGGGACACATTTCAGATGTCCCCGGGTCAATTTCTGACATTGGTCAAACTGACTGCAGCAGTATGAATGATAGACTGGCTTTCAGGCCCCAGGATTACACACGTCAAATGCCATTGTGGGAGTACAAGAATGGGGAAGATGTGTCTCCAGATCTACAAGGCATTGTTTTGCGAGACAGGGCACATAACCCCCCTCACAATACACAGGAAATGTGTGCATGATATTGGTGAACTAGTCACAGGCCTGTCCTGGGACAAGGTACTGAAATATCACAAGGGGATTCCAAGCAGCGCTTGCTTTCGCCTGCTGCAATTTAAACTCCTGCACTAGGCCTACCAATTATCCTTAGAATGATTCTTTTAACACACATTGGAGGCCGTCCAAGATGCACACAGGTTGACGTAGATTTTCTTCACGTAATAGGTTTGTGCCCAGTTGGGGCCTGGACAGAGTCCCCGACAACTATACTGTCATTGAGGGGATGCTGTTCCTTGAGACACTGTAGACTAGGCTCACATCCCAAGCCAAAAAAAGCTTTAAATCCAATATAGGTTTGCATCATTGGTGCCGCTATTAGCTAAAGGTAGAATAATGATACACTCCATACGACTCGGAGGCCCCCCTATACAGCGGTGGTAAAAAGACGCCGAAGAGTGGCTGTTGCCTGGAGGAATAAGAATTAAACGGATACGAACTGATGATATAAATGATTGGTGTGTAATGTCAGACAAAGTACTGGAAGGCGAATCGGAGCTTTTTTGGCGCAATCCCCGAGTGCTGCAAGATCTTAATGCTATCTAATTGAACACGTTTTATTTGTTGTTACATATGTCACTGTCCCTGGAGCACCAAGGACTAGGCCCTTTGCCTGCACGTTATTTTGTATTGTGATCCTTCAAACAAAGCTATTGCAACAGCTGTTTTGTCACTCTTCAATGGTTAAAAAAAAAAATAGAAATCTGTCATAAAAAACCAATGCCAAGGCTTTTCTGTTTATGTTCTTTCATAAAATATAAATCCATACAGTTTAAACTCGGTAGAGTAATAAAGAGTGTATTTATAGGCTGATATTACATGGCTAATTTGTGTATTTTCCATTTTTCCAAGAAAGATAGCCATTTGTCTTCTTGGGCTTTGCATGATCTCTCTCCTGCCCTGGATATAACCAAAGCCTTTTTGGATTTTAAAATATTTCAGCAAGAGGTCTAGGCGGCTGGATTTAGGGACTAGTAGGATGAGTTCTATTTAGAGTGCAGGTTATTTCTAGATCAAGGTAAATCTCAGAATCCTAATGTTAATAGTCTAAAGCAGGGATACTCAAAGCACGGCCTGCGGGCCGGCCCTCCTGACCGTCACATGGCCCCTCAATGTTTACTTAAGAGATCACTAACTTTCAGAATGATGATAAATAAACGGGCAAGCCTTTATTTACAAGATAACCTAGGTAAAAGAATAGAAGCAAATGAAAAGGTATCCTGCACCACTTAACGCTCGGATCACATTCATTTCTAAGACCTCTTGCAACAAACGTGATTAAAAATGACAACGTTTCTTCAAAATTCAACAAACTTTCTTTGACATGAAAAAGCATTTCAGCTTGGTACATAAGATTGTATTAGTGCATTTAGTGCATTTAGAAGTACTTTTTTAAAAGTCATAGTTTAAAAAAATGAACATAGAAAACATTCAGGCTTCCTCCCATCCTGACAACAAAGCCACTGTGAACCAATGTGAACTAAGAGGTAAGTCAGTTGTCCTTTCAAAGCCTCTGGGTGCCTAGGTTCTTAACAATACATGGATTACATTAGTTTACTAAATCAAAGACATCTGAAGGTTTTGTACCATGCACATCCAAAACACAGATATTTTAAGGTGCTCTTACACGTGAAATGAAGAAAAAGAAGGCAAAGTGAAATAAAACAATTGCCTAGGATCACACAGTTTAGTCAAGTGGAAAGCCGGGATTCTCATCGTAGATCGTAGTTTTTTTGGTTTCAAATTGAGCAATTCTATTTCAGTCCAATTCAATGATGAAGTTACTACACTTGACTTTCTCGAGGCAGTGATAGCAAGTAGAGAAGGCTGGCAAAGGAATAGCGATTCAGATATTGCTTAGCACAGTTTTGTCAAATCTATGACTCTTCTAGAGACTAGGGGATTAATTTAGAGGAGAGTGTGGACTGAATCCCTCAAAATAACTCCATGACTCATTGACCACAATAAGTATATGCTTTGCTTCCCCAACACCCACCTTACCCTTAACGCACAAAGCCCCATTCTCATCCCGCTGCAACCAATGCGGTCCTCGGGCACACCAGAGATCATATTTTGTGGCCCCTGGGAAAATGTTTGTGAGTAACCCATGGTCTAAAGCCATGCTCAAAGGTAATGTTATTCTAGGATTTACCGGTAAGTATGAACCTTTTACATTTCAGGAACTCTGACATCATCATACAATACTAACAATAATATTGTATAATAGGCCACAGCCAAGGGATTTACTGGTTGTGAATTGTCCTTGATTCGAACTCATTGCCTCAGAGACAGAGGAGGGAATCCAACCCTCGATAAAGTTGGAGGAACAAGGGTTTAATGGTGTTGTAAGACTCCAACCACTGAGGGCAGAAAGTTCTAAACACAATCCGGAGAAACAGAAAGAAACTTTAGAATGCTTAAGCCACCGGCGTATAGGAGCCATCGTTCAATCTCTGGGATGTATTTCCTTCCATAGAGCTCACAATGTTCTAATGTTGTTGGTGTTATATCTATACTCATAGTAACAATAATAGCATGTTTCTATGTACTGCGGCATACTATAGTGTGGGCCATTTCTAGGCACAGCAATTTATAGGAATGTCTATTACCTTAATTAACAGTACTCGATTTATCAATCGCAAAAGGATGAATGGCTGAGCTGACCACAACTTAACTACAAATCTGGACCTTCAAGTCACATCGGAAGTCAGCAGTGAGCAGTTAAATTGTGGAAACATCTTGTAGGCTGTAGGTTTTCTGCAGTCTTAAGCACTAATGAGTGAAGGAGAGCGGAGTAGCCACAAGTGTTAAAGACAATGGGTTCATGATTGTCTCATGTGCGCCAGAACATCATGAAGACATGAGAAAAGGAGGTGCAGTTGAAGGGGACACAGATGACCGGCCAAGCCCCAATCACACAATAGAAGATGCCAGCTTAGAAATAGTTCAAAACTGTTGGGGAAACCAGTATACATATTTCATTCAAGCAGTAAGAGAGAGAATGTCATTTGCTAAAGAAAAACTCCAGATACCACGAGAGACTCTAGTGCAAAGGGGACCTTGGTAATCTTCTGGGTAAAAAGAAATCAGAAGGACAATGTGTAAAAATCTTCGGAAAGTAGAGAAACACCAGAAAGAAGTCCTGAAGAGACAAGATATCAAACTAAATATCAAAAGTAGTCTATGAAAGACCACAGCAGTGGTAAGGGAAGTACTTCTAAATAATCTCACACTGCTTCACGGCTGTGGGGAAGGCTATATGGAACCTCAAGTGTCAATTGGGTGACACCTCATGACTTAAGAAGTGGACTATAACGAAGCGCTTTCACCACACCAAATAACTACTCATTTCAAGAGTACTGAGGAAAGAAAACATTATTCTAGGAACGGAAGTAGAGAAAGACCAGGAAACCTATGTTAATGTAACTTTTAAAGTGCCCGTATACCCTGGGGTGTCTTGGCGCTGAACTAGAGTAGAACCTGAAGAGGAGGAAGGAAACAAAGCGACTAGTTTGAAAATAGCCAAGTTTTTAATTGTTTTCTAAAGGAAGAGAGGGAGTTCAGCCCTCTCAAAGTTACAGGGAGAGCATTCCATAGTTTTGATGCACAATAGGCCGTGCTCCGACCTCCCCAGCTAGCAGTTCGGATCTTAGGAACCAGCATTAATGTGGCGTTTGTCGATCTTAACTGCCTGCCTGGATGGTACCATGAGAAGAGATGTTTCAAAGGTACCTGTCCTGCCCCATTCAATGATTTATGGGCAAGGCAGAGTGCCTTAAACTCAGAACGTTGCACCACAGGCAGCAAGTGGAGATTCTGTATCTCTTCTTTAATCGATTGGTACTTAGGTATTTTCAGTAGAAGCCTGGCTGCAGCGTTCTGTACCATCTGGAGCTTCTTTAGATGTTGTTTCTGTAACCCTAGGTATAAACCGTTACAGTAGTCCAACTTAGGCAGCACTATTGAACAGTCTGTTACCTTATCTTGTTGGCAGCGCACAACTTGAGCCAGTGGTTGCTCAAGGGCCAACTGGCACTTTTTAGGTCGAGCTGGTAAACTGCATCCAAAGGATGCAGGTGTCCAGCTGGAGACCTAATGTTGTCTGTCTCGAGGGGAGGAAGGACAAGAGGGTGTTACGAGCTTGAAAGCGGCCGTATTTGGGTGCGCGAACGCGCACGTCGCCTCCGTCCACGCATGCGCACACAGCCAGCCACCACACAGACTGAAACACACGCCCGCTGCTTACTTTCACTTTACATCCCCCCCACCAGTCATCGGATCTTTTTACACACGCACGCATGCATGCATACATACACACACACACACAGACACACGCGCACACACAGGCACACACGCAGACACAGACACACTCGCGCGCGCAGGCAGACACACACACACAAACGCAGGAACACAGACATACAGGCAAACACCACCCCCCCTTACCAGGCTCGCACCACTGTGGCCAGCGTGTCCAGGTCTTCCAGCCGGCCCTTTTACCCCCCCCCCCCGACCCCCACCCCATCCCGTTAGGTCGCACACTAACGGTCCCTAAGGGGCTCTCCGTGTATTTCCCTTCGGCTCCGGCCACTACATGATAGCCACGCCCCGAGACTTCTGGCCCTTTGTCCCTCCTTCCGGACGTGGCTCTGACACACTCTATCCAATCAGCCTGCACGCGGGGAGCGAGGAAGCCAGCTGAGGACTGTTGGAGGAAGGCGAAGGGGGAAGATGCAGCATGGCGGGCGGGCTGCAGCAGGGCAGCTCCCGCCACGGCCATGCAGCCACCAACATCCTGCTGTTGGGCGCCCTCAGCTCCTGCACCGACTCCGCCAAACAGGGGCACAGCAGCAAGGTCAGAACGCAGGGTACGTCCGTGTGCTCGTGTTTTCCAGTCCATTTGCTAATTCAGTCCTCTTACACCTCCTCCTTGTCTGCTTCCCCCTCTCACTGGAGCTCTATACTGAATAGAGAGCTCCGATCAGACCAGGGGTCTCTGTACTGGGAGCCAGGGAGTCTACAGCGGTTCGCTATTAATATCTGATTGATTTCGGGTGCAATAGCTCAGCGGGTTAATGCACCACTGCAGGCGCTTGTGTGAGACCAGCGACACTTGCATTTATTACACAGGTGAATTCACCCTTCATTTTATACAGGTGACACGGTTGGTACTGAGCCAGTCACCTGTCACAAACAGCGCCTCAAAGCCAGAAAACTATCTTCAAGCGCCCAGTA
This sequence comes from Lissotriton helveticus, assembly GCF_964261635.1. Classification (NCBI taxonomy): domain Eukaryota; kingdom Metazoa; phylum Chordata; class Amphibia; order Caudata; family Salamandridae; genus Lissotriton; species Lissotriton helveticus. The sequence goes on from NC_136071.1 coordinate 149,382,803, forward strand.
TAATGAGTGACGTGCCCATGTCAGGTGCGACAGCTCGCTCGCCCCGGTGTGTTTGTTTTTTTACATTCTGGGACTTCTACTGCCCCTTAAATACTGCAGAAAGGGGGTCACCGAGAAGTGCACGGATAAAGGAATGTTTTTTGGAGGGGGTGGCGGGTCAGAGGAGGGTTGCGCGTGCTCTTGCTGCTGGAAGCCCCGCCAAGGCTCCCCCCTCGAGGACTGCCCCCCCTCCCTGCTCCCACCCCAGGCCCCCACATGGTTTTCCGATCAGCCCTGCAGAGAGGCTGCTTTTCGGATTTCATGGCGTGTCAGCCCTGAGCGGTGACACCCCGGGGGCCTCTTAACTCCAAGAGGCCTTGGAGGGAGGGGGGGGGGGGACCGTCTCACCCCCACGTCCGTGAGTGGGAGCGCAGACACCACCTCATCTTTAAGAGTCCTCTAAAGGAGTGGGGGGTCGGGGTCACCTTACCTCTGAAAGGCCCCAGAGTGGGCCCCAGGGACCATCTCTGTCTCCGGAAAGCCCCCCCTGGCCTCTGGCTCCCGTCCTCCCCCGTGCCCCCACCCCTGCCCTCGCACATGCATCCCACTCATCCTCCCTCTCACACACTTCCCTGTCTGCCCTCGAGCCCTCACATCGCCCCCTCTCTTCACACCCACATCTTACCTTCTGTTGATCTGCGTTCCATCTTTATTTTTTTATTTTTTTATTTAATGCAGTTTTATATAGTGCAGACTTTACCCAAATATATCAGAGCAATTCACAATAGAATCAATCTATGTTAATCACCTTTTTAGGTCGAGCTGGTAAACTGCATCCAAAGGATGCAGGTGTCCAGCTGGAGACCTAATGTTGTCTGTCTCGGGGGGAGGAAGGACAAGAGGGTGTTACGAGCTTGAAAGCGGCCGGATTTGGGTGCGCGAACGCGCACGTCGCCTCCGTCCACGCATACGCACACAGCCAGCCACCACACAGACTGAAACACACGCGTGCTGCTTACTTTCACTTTACATCCCCCCACCAGTCATCGGATCTTTTTACACACGCACGCATGCATGCATACATACACACACACACACACACAGACACACGCGCACACACAGGCACACACGCAGACACAGACACGCGCGCGCAGGCAGACACACACACACGCAGGCACACAGACATACAGGCAAACACCACCCCCCCTTACCAGGCTGGCACCACTGTGGCCAGCGTGTCCAGGTCTTCCAGCCGGCCCTTTTACCCCCCGACCTCCACCCCATCCCGTTAGGTCGCACACTAACGGTCCCTAAGGGGCTCTCCGTGTATTTCCCTTCGGCTCCGGCCACTACATGATAGCCACGCCCCGAGACTTCCGGCCCTTTGTCCCTCCTTCCGGACGTGGCTCTGACACACTCTATCCAATCAGCCTGCCCGCGGGGAGCGAGGAAGCCAGCTGAGGACTGTTGGAGGAAGGCGAAGAGGGAAGATGCAGCATGGCAGGCGGGCGGCAGCAGGGCAGCTCCCGCCACGGCCATGCAGCCACCAACATCCTGCTGTTGGGCGCCCTCAGCTCCTGCACCGACTCCGCCAAACAGGGGCACAGCAGCAAGGTCAGAGCGCAGGGTACGTCCGTGTGCTCGTGTTTTCCAGTCCATTTGCTAATTCAGTCCTCTTACACCTCCTCCTTGTCTGCTTCCCCCTCTCACGTTACACCCCTTCGTGTCCTCCTTTCTCCTCCGTCTCTTCCACCCCTTCCAGCACATTTCCCCTCTCGTCTGTTATCATCTTTATTGGCCTTTTAACCCCCCCTCCGCCTCCTAAGCAATATAAAGGGACTAGCTGTTTTTTTCTAGCATTAACAAAACCAACACATGCACACGCGTCCTCCCCTGCCTCCTCTCCCCACCCATGCACTTGTTTATTTTAATGTTTAAATCCCCCGCTGCCGCCACACACCGCCTGCGCTCCACCTGCCCCACCACTGAACATCAGATTTCAGTGTCTTATGGTATCTAGTCCCAAAGATGAGGCAGTGCATCAGGTGCGGATGAATGTGACAAATGAGCGAGCAAATGCCATGGGGGCATGAGGATCTTGCATGTCCTAGAAAGAACATTTGGACTTGCCCTTCTTACATTACCCAAAAGAGAAGCAGCCCTACCAAGTAAAACACACAGCGTCTCATCTGCACACCCCCTAACCCTCACACCCCCTCACCCTCACACCCCCTCACCCTCTGTGCAACCATTCAACAACTGGTTCAAATATGTTCTGTCAATGTTTCAAGCTTTATTACAAATGTAACAAAAAAATGTTAAATTTTCACTTCTGTTCTTGGATTTTCGTCACAATAAAATACTCTGAACATAATCTTCACAAAAGTTATTTACAAAAGTTTAAGCTATTGCCATTATAAATTACAATAACTTATTTAAGTATTAATTATTTGTAAAAATTAACAGCCATTGTTATTTGTAATATCAATACATCTAAGTCGCGTAAATACAACACATATTGCATTAGAAATGCTATAGGTGTCGCATTTGCGAAAGTTATAACTATTAGCATTGTAAATGACATAGCTATTAATTTAGCTATTTTCAAAAACAAAACATAAATACAAAATTTGTCATTTACAATACCAATAGCTCAAACTTTCCTAATGCGAGACCTATTGCATTGTAAATGCTTGTTTGGTAACAGCCACTTATTTTTCCACATTAAACTTTGACTCAGAACAAGAGAGAAAAACACAAAAAGAGGTAATGAAGAGACAGATGGAAACACAGTGACAAAGGGAGTCAGCATGAATTACAAAAACTACAAGATTGAGATAAAGATGCAGGGAGTGTCTGGTGGTGGATGAAAGCAGCATGAGGTGGAATCAAGACTCTGCAACATTGGTATTAAGCAACTACACTTTTCAGCAGCACCAGCTGTGGACTCCATTGAAAAATTCAAAGCACTAGCTTTTATTATTGTACCAATTAAGCTCTGGCTTAAGGCAACTATACAGTGCAGGCTCCCTAAAGTAGGGCCTTATGGTGCTGTTGCCTGGGGTGCCCCAGTAGGCATTCTGGGAGTCTGCCTGAGAAAGTCCACCTAGTGGAGCAGGTGAAGCTCAAAGACCCGAGAACCAGAGAGGTCAGACTGAGAATGAAGAAAGAAGGGAAGAAACTACTACTCCAAACAAAGACCACAGAAAAGGTTTCTTCCATAAGATGTTTCATACAATTCACAATAGTTTGCATCTAAAATACTCCCAAAATAGAAGCAGTTTTCAGTCTTTTCTGAAAAGATGGCATTGATCTTGTATAAGAAAAGAAGATGTAAGCAGGGTTCGATTATGCCTCAAGACGGACAAGGGATGAGCCCAGGCTGCGCCTCCAACTGCCTTAAAGAGCGCATTTGCAGGGCTAGTTCCATGCACAAGGAATGGGTAAGCAGCATTTTCAAATGAGTCCATCACTACCATAGCTCCTTCAAAGCCCGTATTCATTGTTATTGGGCTCTTTAACATACACTCTAATTGGCCCATACAGGCATCCGTGCACACGGACAGACCACAAAGGCAAGGTGCTCGGGAAGAGGCCATTTGAGAAAGAGAGAGCAGACTAGGTGCTTGGCTAGACACTTTAAAGGGAGGCTCCAGGACCTTCGCCCCTCTGCATTTGCAGGCTACCCTTTGAAGCTGCATCGCGGGGCTATTTTCTGGACTCTGACATTACCTTGGAGATTAAAGCTTCTCCTTGCCTTCAGAGAGCAGCGGTAAAGGTTTTAGAAATTTTTAAAGGGCACAAAATCTTCCCGGGAGATGGCATACGTTTGTCGCTATTCTCGGCTCAATTAGCTTCTCAAGACATGTTTTGTTCAATGAAAGAGCCGCCCTGATTAACTATTCCCCAGTCACTCGGATCCCTTGAACTAGATGTCCGTCTTAAGTCATAATAAATAGTAAAGTGGAGGGCAAAAGTCCATCCAGTGTACTGGTTTAAAGGTACCCTTGAACCGTACAGCGTTCTTCTCTTCTCAATATTCCTCATCTACCTTCAAAAAGGAGATCATTTCCATCTAGTGCAAGCTCGAGCTACCAGACCTAGGAAAAAGTTACAAAATGAAGGGTGCTGTTTGACTGGGAGTTCCTGTCTAGCCATAGCACGGGTAACTATAACAAGACTAACAAGTGTACTATAAGCACTGTAATGTAACTTGATGCTCTTCAATGACACTTAATTGCCCCACCTTGGAACGGCATATGACTGAGCTGGGACAGTAAAATTTCAGATTGAGGTTGGAGGTTTGTACCCCTTAATCATTATTTGATTTCCGGAAGAATAATTTTCAAGAGTCATGTCTCATTAGAAAGATTGCCATTTCTTTGTTGTTTATTTTGACAGTGATAATGTATGCAAAAAACAACAGCCGACACATGTTCCGCCCAGTCAAAGTAACGTAGTCTCTGCGGTCCCAGTCTTTTCTTCTGGGACCGCAGAGACTAAGTTACTTTGACTAATTATTTTTCATAACCGATTCTTCGATACATTGCCTTGAAAAAGCCCTCGGCCAACCGGCCACTGGCCGAAACACGTGTCGGCTGTTGATTTTTGCATACATTATCACTGTCAAAATAAACAACAAAGAAATGGCAATCTCTATCTAATGAGTCAGGACTCTTGGAAATTATTATTCCGGAAATCAAATAATGATTAGGGGTACAAACCTCCAACTTCAATTGGAATTACCCTTTTTTCAATGGCTTTTGGGTGTAGCCATTTGTGAGGCGTGTACCGTCACTACATTAGGTCTCTACAATGGTAGCGTGAATCCCAGATTTACTCACCCTCTTTAGCCCCTAGTAAAATTTCAGACACGTGAACTACAGCAAGAATCATACGACTGGCATCACAACCCACTAAAACTCGTAGTAAGTTACATTATTTCTGGAGTTTGTTATAGCCTTAGAGCCAGCTGTAGCAGGCTCTACCTGCCATTAAAGGCCCGCTACAGCGTTAAGGATCCGAGCCAAAGGCGAGGACCTTTAATGGCCCATAGAGCCCGCTACGGAGAGCTCTAAGGCAATTAGAACATTGCGCCCCTAGAGCGCAGAATGTTCTAATTTGTAAAACAAAGGCCTCATGGTGCACAAGGGGGTTGAAATCCCCTTGAACTCTGTGAGGACTTTGTTAAACATTGAGATGTTGATGCCCCGGGCTTCTACCGGCCAATAGAAGCCTGGAGCGCTCCATTGTTTTCAATGAAGCGCTTAACATTCCAATGTTCTAATACAATTTGGACAATTGATGACTCATCAGGAAGTGTGCGCAATGTGAGGTGGGAATCAGATGTTAGCACTCAAGCAAACTTGCACTAGAACACATTGGTGTAAGTACTGAATGACTATTGTGTTCACATTTCAAAGAGGTTCTGAAACAAATTACCATAATTAATATCACCAATGGCCAATATCCACCTCTAGTGGAGACATTATCAGGTAGTGAAGATTGCCTAGGACCAGTTCCATAATCAGAGAAACAATAATAATCACATTAAAAATGAAGCTTAGAAAGGAGCTGCAGCAATAAATTATACCTGAAGCACTAATGAGGTTAAAGTGAGACAGAATGCATAACCTCATGAAAGGGCACCACAAGAATTAGAACGACAACATTCGTTCAAAAAGAGTAATTGAAGAATGACCCACACAGCAAGAAATAGCTGAAGCCGAATGAAGTTAATCAAGCAAAGTAACCAAAATGAAACCACTAAAGCAGAGTGGAAACAAAATTTAGCTCAAGCAAGGTGACAAAAACAATTAGCCAATTAAAGAGGCTAAGATGGGTGCAACCTACTAAACAATAAGGAAGAGGAACATGAGTCTTTGAATGAGCCTGGCGACGTTTTTGTTATCTTGAAGGGACATCACTTTAAGCTACATTGAGCTATACATTTTACATGTCATCGGGCCAAAACGGCTGTATCGGCCAATCCCAGAAACAAAGATATTTGACAGCCACAAAACAATCAAGAAGTGAAAAAAGAGTTTTGGAGTGAGTATGGAAAAGCAAAATTGGTTGTCCGTGGCCTCAAGATGATGCTGCTGGGCTTCTATGCCAGACATTTTTGCACACTACTATCAGAGTTAGGTGTCAAAGACATATCTTTGGCACCAATGAGGATGATCTCCAGATGTTTGCAGATGAGTGCCCGTGTAGCACAGGTCGACCTGTAAACAGAAGCCATATGCGTGGCAACTTAGTGAGATATAGGAGGGTGACCTATACAATGAGTAGGTAATTCTTTATGCTCACGCATCTAGTTAGCATGTTGGTAATGCACCAAAGTCTCGAAGGTATGTACAATGTTTGTATTTAATTTTCTAGGCCTGTCACCATGTAATGAATGATAAACTTTGGACAGTAGAGCACCTAAAAGAATATAAGGTAATTTGTGAGCCTCCTCCACACCTCTTATCCAAGGTGGATAGCTTTCAATTAAAATAATTCACTGTCCTCGCCGTCTTTCAGCGATGAACCTTTGAGCTTCGATCGGACATTTACCATCACATACGGTAACACACCTTGCCATGGTTGCCACATCCGCCATTTTTCACACTGTGTTTAAGTATTCGGCACAAACCAAAATCCACTTATGTTTCACAAATAGGATTTAGGAGGGCCCAGTCCTGAGGAGATCTGCTGTAGCAATCAAAATCCATTGACATCACCAAAGAAGGTGACGGAGCATGCAACACCTAGCGAGGCAGACACATCCTGGAACATGTTAGAACACCAACAAACCCCCCCCCCCCCCCCCATACAATAATTTGTTTGGAACCAATAAAAATAATTAATGTCTGTTACAACCTTATTTTAATAAACTACAGACCTGAATTTTTCTAAGAAATGTATTCATCACAGTCCTAAAGAAAATAATTAAAATAAAATTCATTCTAGATGTGTAATAGACTGAAAAATACATGCATGTGTTTACAAGTGTGTTCATTATCCTTTCAAGGTGACGGTCTTCTTTTTGCACTTTATGTTGCATACAAGTTTACCAACACCTTAAATGCTACTTGAATATGTATCAATGAATTAAAAGAAGAAACTGCATAAATTGACTGTTTTTGTGGCTTTCCTCTTTTCATTTATTAAAGTGTTCTTAATTGAATTGGTTTCCATGGAGGTCTCTCTTATTGTTTGTTGTTTTCCAATTTTAACGTGGTCATTTCAGCCCAGTTTGTCCTATACAACGTTTAGTTGCTCCAGTAAGGTGGCAAATTGGCAGCGGTAAACCAAGGAGGGCTTTTGTTTATTCTCATTTTCCATGTCTTTCAGCTTCGTCGTTACCTTGCCTGCTATTCACTTTCTCTACCTTCTCTTAGCTGCCATCACTGCTACGATATCGCACCCCAGGGGGCTATACAGACATTCCTTCAAGTCGCCAAGGTTGCCTCCTTTTCTGAGTTGTGTTGGAAGAATTCGGTTATTCCCTAAATCAGCTCCTACTTTTGAACAGTCTCTCTAAAGAGTTCAGAATTATTTAGCCAGGACATTCCTGGCAGTATGATCTACGATCCCACAATATCCTCATATGACCATGGTTTGATATTTAAATAGCTGATATGTCTGCTGAATGTCACCTAAGTGTTAGGTATTGGGATATAAAGAGATAATATATACAGAAATAAATCATATGCACATGGGAAAAGACAAAGAAATCTTTGACATCAAGACGTAGTGGCCGCTAACTGTTCTCTAGTCCCTAATTCTGAATTCACCTACGGAGCCCTGAGAAGCCTCTCTTGTTTCTGAGCCACCTGTGTTAGTCCTGAAGAGCTTAGGGTGAAAAGCCAAGTCAGAATCTACCCTTAGGATTAAGGTCTTGTAATCCGCCATCTTTTACTTGTATACTACAGATTGCAAGAATTTGTCTTGTGCACTATTCAGTGCATAGATGCTTACCAGGGTGACTGAGGTTTCCATAACTTGTAAATTAATCTATATTAAATGGCCTTTTATGTCTGTGGTCACTTTGAAAGCGCACCAGAACAGACTACAAGGTGGTCTGACAGAATTGCATCTTTACACCACAAACAAACAACCTCTCAAATATAGACCAAAACAAAGCTTCATGTACCTTTAATTCTGGCCAGTTTGCTTTTTAAAGAACTAGGTACTTATCTTTGGTAACGCTTTTTCTGGTAGAGCCTCTGTCTAACTGCAGATTAAAACAGGGTCCTCCAAAGTCAGTCCTGGAGGGCTGAATCCATGCCAGATTTTTAAGATAACTACATTTATCTAAATGTGGATATGCTAAAAATCTGGCATGGATCCGGCACTCCAAGACCGACTGTGGAGAACTCTGCCTTAGAATATTCCCTAGGAGTCAGACTGGAGCTGGAAAATCTTGAACAGTACACCTCTGTGTGCTGGTAGGTGGCGCCGGCGACTGTGTTGATGTCGCCTGTTTCGAAAGGGAGAACACTTAAGATATGTTAAGACCAAATTAAGGTCCCACTGGGGCATAACAAAGGGGTTAAGTTGGAACAGATATTGTAAGCCCTTAAGAAAATGTGTAACAATCGGTGACTTAAACAGGGAGGCTGATCAAGCAAACACAAAAAGCAGAAATTGCAGTGCCCAGGGCAAAGCCCTGCCAGACTAAACACAACACAAACAATAGAACCTACGACAAAAGCAGAAAGTGGATCAACTTGTTATGGTAAGCATCAAGCTACAAACTTGTCCCGATGGCAGGCGTTTAAAGTTCTTGTTGAAGGATGCCTGGCTGTCAAAATAACATCGCAGAAGAAAGATTGAAAACACTCAGCTGTCTCCGTTCAATATCCAAGCATGAAGGTGGAGAGTGTGCAGGTTCGGATGAAAGACCCAACCCTGCTGGTGAGACAAGGGATCCTTCATGCCACTAGGATGCCTTGGGCCTGGTTGCTTCTGATCTTCTTGATAACTTGGGGAAGGAGAGGTATTGGCGGAAAGAAGTACAGGAGTCCCGAGTTCCATTATAAACTAAATACGTCTCAGAGCGAGAGCCACTTTGGAACCCCAACATGAAGGAGTGCTGACATCGTGCATTCTCAGCGGTGAATAGATCAAGCGAAGGTTCTCCCTATTCTCAGAAGAATATTTGTGCCACCTATGTGTGCAGCCGCCATTCATGATCTGCGAGGCCTTGACAGCTGAGTTTGTAAGCCCTTGCATTCAGAGATCATGCCAGGTGTTGTACAAACAGGACCATGTCCAGAGGCACAGGATCTCCTGGCACAGGGTCCACGACCCAACTTCTGCCTGCCTGTAGCAGTACTACATCGTGGTAGTGTTGTCCATTAGCATCTGAACTAGCCTTCCTTCCCTTGGTGGATAGTAGGAAGGCTTTCAATGCCAAAAGGATGCTTCCCCCAGCTCTAGAAGGTTGATGTGGAACTGTGCCTTCCCCAGAGGACAGAGTCCCCTGATCTCCACTTCTCCCAGATGGCCACTGCTTCCCAAAGTGCTACGTCGATCACCACTTTCAACTCTGGGTAGGGAAGGGAGGGGGTCTGCCACTGACCCAACCGTGGTTGCAGCAACCACCACTGCAGGTCTTCTGCAGTCTTCTCCGAAATCCTGAGATTTCCCTGGTGCTGTGCCCACTAGGACCTCAGGTCCCATTGCAGAGCCTGCATGTGCCACAGGGCATACGTCACTAGCAGAACACAGAAGGCCATCAGACCCAGCAGCCTCAGAGTCATTCTCACTCAGATTGAGGACTGAGGCTGAAATATTGGGATCCTAGCCTAAATGTTAGGGACTTTCCACTCCAGAGGATGTGTGGACCTGCAAGTGTCCAGAATGATTAGATAAAGTAAGCGTTTGAGTAGTCAGGAATCACTGACATTGATAGTGCACTCCAAAAAATGAAGAAGGTACTTCTTAGCCCCGGCTCCACAGGAGGAGTGGGGGAGCAGGACTTGGAAACACAAGGTCGAGAGGGGGCGGTGGGAGACAAAGAACACTTCAACTTTTTCTTTTTGTGCTTCTCCGGCCTAACTGACTTTAATGACAACAACTTCCACCATGAAGACCGACTACGTGACCGGACCGGAGTTCTCCTGCATGATCCAGATGAACTCGGAAACTTCTTGTGCCACGCGACTAGGAGCTTTATCGCTCAATCCCAGATCGTCTTTGGGTGCATAGACCAGCAGATGGTGCAGACCCTGCAGTCATTGTCTAACCCCAGACACCAAAAACATATCAAGTGGGGATCCGGCACAAACATTTGGTCACAAGATTTGAAACCTGTAGGTTTATTAAGGGACATGTCCATAGCACACTAGGAGAAATAGCTCAAAGGTTGATAAGAAGGTAAAAAAAAAAAGTTTGTCAAAAAATCACGCGGTACCTCAACTGATCCGCGCTGTTGATACGGAGAGAAACAACTGAGGTCAGCGCATCAGGGTTGCACCTATATAGGCACCGTACATTTAACTTCTGACGCCGTTGACGTCACCTACTGGCACGCAGAGGTACTGCTCAAGATATTCCAGATTCATTCTAAAGCCTGTGGAATATTCAAAGGTGAGGAATCTGCGGTTAGAAGTCTATAAGAAAGGGAATTCAGTTAAGGCTAACTCATTTATGTATTCAATATCCATCATGCAAAGCTAACATTTAAAAACTTTGCAAGGGAGCGAAAAAGCCCGAAAGGGTCTTCGGGCAGAGCGTAAAAAAAGCCAATGTGGGCGGCTGAAATTAACTAGCCCCCTTTGACTACAAATAAGCTCTGCAGCCTGTATCACATTTGTTACCAGGCTGAATTACCAAATCACGGGGCTAATGACTGAAAAATTACTGCCCGTCTGCTCTAGATGTTTCAAGGCAATCATTACCTGCATGAATGGGATTTAAAAAAAAGTCCAGTCATTTCAAGACTGCTATCAGAAGCACAGAAGCCTTCTCTGGCATCCCCCGGTCCTTCCAAGCACACGCATTCTTCACAGCATCTGACAGGCTCTGCCGGCATGGCCTGCAAGTTCAAGGGGTCTCCCATCAGCCGCTGATGGACACCTCCGAGAAGAGGGGCCGCTTTAATATGCAGCCACATGCGCAGGCACGGATCAAAAGAAATCATTATTCTTGATAATAAATTAATTGCCCGCGCCGCACTCTAATGCCGCCCATCTTGAGAGGCATTTTACTGTTATTTACTTCCATTACTGAGCCAGAGGATGGAGGAGGCAGGGGGACCTTCTTGGATGAGGCTGGTAAATAATAACAGTGCGCCACAACAAACACCAGGGTTGAAGAAAACAAACACTGTCAAGGCCAATCGTTCAGGCTTCCATATAGTGAAAAGACGTTTTTCTGCACAGCACAATTACCACCCGGGTACCAGCGATACAAACATCCCTCGCACAGGCAACGAGCTTCCTTCACACAGAACAGGTACAATTTATGCAGAATATCCTCAGCAAAACAGTTACAGCCCAGGTAGCATCAGCGCAAACTGAACCCAAAAAACGTATAAGGGCAACACATTGACTGCAGCAATTACAAGTATCCCTCACAACCAAGCACTGCAAGCAGCAAAACGCGGTTTCTACACATGCTCAGAAGAGGTATCCCTTTAGCATCAGCAGTGCAAGCAGGTGCTACATGGGCATCCGAGAGCAAGATTTCAGAGCACACACATGATTAGTACCACATGGGAGACACCAGTGGAAACCACACACATGTACAAGCACACACACGCGCGTGCCCCCAAAATCCCATGTCTTCAAATACCTTGCCAAATAGAGGATACATGTACTTTCCAGCTTTCTGACATTATCAGCCGATATCTGGTTTCCACTTTCCCTGCTTGTGGGCCATGTTGATCCCATCAGCAATAAAGGAAATATCAATGAGATAATATGAGATTAATCTATGCAGACTGGTTAGTTGGCGTTACTCGTCTACTCGATACCCAGAGTAAGATCTCCTCAAATATCACTATAGTGCTCCAGAATCACAGATAGGGACTGGCAACAAGTTCAGTCCAAGCCTCATGCAGGAAATAAAGAACCTCTGTATGTACCTTTACAGGCCCAACACCTGGCCTTTCACCTAACAAAAAGAAAATGTGTAGCCCGCTGGCCAATCTGAGAATGAAAAAGAACCTCTGACTGTAAGCGATCATACTCATTAGCTTAGGAGCCTAGGCGGAGCTGCCCTTTCAATCCACACTCAGTGTAAATGAGGGTTGTTTCCTACCCCGACCCTTTTCAGCCCCAGTATCACTGGATTTAATGCTCCATAGTTACTATCTGGAGTTGGCTTGGTTTGGATTGCAACCATCCAAACTCTTTTTCAAGCCCATCCACAAGTGGTTGTGCATCAAACCATCAAGCAATGAATACAAATAAAATAAGGACCAGGTCCTTTGGATGATATCTGGGAAGATAAAAAGCTGAACAATTCATGCCACCTGTACAAAGGCAGCAAGCTGTAAAAATCTTTTAGGACCTTCGAATGAATGTTGCCAGAGTCGGTTGGAAGCGCAGTCCAAACACTGGAAGAAGAAAAGCAGAAGCTTTTGGCATCATGTCTTACCTGAAAAAATGGATGTAGAACTACAACTAAGGTATACAAGCTTTCTGGCTTAGAAAACAGAACTAGTACATTGACTTCGCATTTAAGAATCTGCAAGAGGCAGCATCCCATGCGATTCTAGTTTTTTTAATCTGCAGGTTCCCATTTGTGGCCCAAGGGCTGAAGGGGGGTACAAATTGGAGCAGGATAAAGCCTCAAAAAGGAGGACATGATGTTAATGACAGGCTTAAAGAAAGGACATTAAAGGCACCACCCTTCTGTTAAATCTATGGTCAAGGGACAATCGATATTTGCCCGGCGGTATCGCCTCTTTAACCCACGAATTATTAATCAATGAAGAGGCAGGCACTGGAGACGGGAAGGCAGGAAACAAGGTTTATTCTCTCCGGAGGAGAACACATCAGTTCAGACAGCAGGTATCATTATGAGGTGCTCTACCCACATCTCTGAGGCCTGGCCTCTTATACACAGGTTTATTGCTTTATTACATACAACACATTCTTGGCAAGGCTTTGATATACGGAAAGACATTCTCGGAACCCCCGCTCCCAGCCCGTTCCCACACACATACACAGCAGAAGTCCCCACCCCGGTCACAACAGGTGATGATTATCGCGCAGCTGGACATTCCGCCGATTCACGGAATGTGGGGGGTTTGATCGGATCTCATAGGGAGGGGGCTTTGATCAACTCGAGGGTCCTTCAATGAGGGAAGCTTCCTACTGTACGGGGGGGGCAATAAACAGTATCCGCAGAGCTTAGGTGGTGGCCTGGGAACGAGGAAGACAAACGGGCACACAGGAAAAGGGGGCCTGCATCAAAGGACCTGGGACCAGGAAAGGAATGAAGGGAAGTGTCGCGCTGGGAACGGGATGGGGTTCTGAGGCAGGGCTGCGCTGAAGAGGGGTTTATGACCCAAGGCATGTGCGAGCGGGAGTTGTCAGAGTGTGGGCTTTGTGAGGGAGGAGGGCTATGCTGGGGGCCAGTGGCATGCAAAAGGGTTTGTTCTAATCGAGGCACCTAAAATGGCGGGTGCGCACGACAAAAAGTTTGGCATCAGGGGAAAAGGGCAAGATGGCGCAGATAATGTTTACCAGACCGTACTAATTTTCCACAGTCCTCCCTTTAACATATCCAAGACATCTTGCTGGCCTATTTCCAATTCATGTCGACTGTGGTGGTCATAGGAAAAGAAGTAGGTACCCAGGTGAAGGAGTTATAAACATTACATTTTAAAATCTTTCATCTTAGGAGGCGGGTCTATCGATAAAAAACTCGTTTGCAGGAAAGCCATAGTAATGCAATAACAGACAAAGATGACTCTGTAGTGAGAGCATTGGGTACATTTCATAGCTGCTTATAGTCGTTCGGAATGTAAATTGATAGGTCATTACATATGTGAGTTCTGTTCATGTTTGGTTGGAGCATAATTAATACAATGGTGGCTGGGAGAGAAATGAGACGTAGTAGAAACGATAATTGAGGGTGTCAATGTTCGAAGTTAATGAGTTCTCAGCATTCTTTGTCGTCTTTTGTTGGCGCTGTGGAGCACCGGCGGTGGAGCTACGGGTCCAGCTCTATTCTAGGTCCCGCGTTGCAGGGCACGACCTTTTCCTCGTGTTTCTGGTCAAAAAGGTCCTTTTCGCCCTGTGTCCTTTGAGTTGATTGTCAAAAAAGGTTCAGATGGAAGAAGAGTGTGTAGTCCATAGGGTAGGTCGGAGAAAAAAGGGGGGGGGATGGAGCTGGGCCAAATCGGGAACAGATCAGGGGGGCGGAAATTTCAGGTAGGCGGGCTCATGACCGAATTCAGAGAGCGGGGACTTTTCGGCACACGTTGAACATTGAGTAGGGGCATCAGGTCAGCCCCTTCCTCTCACTTTGACGGAGACAGTGCCTCGTCCTGCAACTCCTTTCTGTCGCGGTCTCGCCTTGGCCAATGTCGCAGATGTTCCACGATCTGTAGTCAGGCCACGTGCTCCCACATCCGGTCCTTCTTTCCTCCGACAGTCGTACCCTTAAATGAGTTTGAAAAGACAGTCTTTAGAGAATTGGCAGAGGAAGGTAATCACATAAGTCTATTTCTCTCCCAGCTCCAGGCAAAAATGGAAACGTCCATTATATTAGGGTTCGCAACTAACATATAAATGATTGATGATGGGCCTGCTGGATTTACTATAACTTTCCTTCACTGTTATTTCTTTGGTGTTTGTTGGTCGTGGGACGAGATCTGGCACCTTTTATTTCATTACAGTTACGTCAGTTCTTTTGACGGAGACCCACCTTCTTAATACGAGCCTTACGAAGCTATACCGTTCTCCAGGGCTTTACATTTAAAAAGGGTGCTGTGGGCTATCACCATGGTCTGACAGGTATCTTGCTGAGGGACGAACATAGGCTAAACATTTTTCATTCTATCAATGCATCCTGCCTAAACATTTTCGCTTTCAACAGGGTTCATTGCAATGATTTCTTCGCTTCGGTCTAATTTTTTACTTTGTAAAACATCATTCTGGTTCCTACGTAACCTCTTACGGCCTGACTACTTAATTAGAAAAGACAGAGGTCTTATGGGAAACAACTAGGGACATAGAAAACTGTGGTAAGGGCGTAAGTAGACCCATCTCTTATGACCGGGGGTGAGGGACAGTTTTATAACCCTCGTCTGGGGCAGCTGATACGAAACAGGGGGCGTTCCGGGAACATGAGGATGTTTCGATCACCTTTACTGTTTGGGTATTGCGACAATTCGGGACGGGGAAGGTCGCGTTATCTGAGGCATCTTTTTATAACACAGGAGCCGCTGACATGTAGTTCCCTTATTTCGGGTCAGATTAGGGAACCTCAGTCGTCTTACCTGTCCTTTCCCGAATGGCCAAATCTCGGTTTCATCAATTTTTAGCAGAAAGGAGAGGTAGTGACACGGCGTCAGGGTGATTTTTTTTTTTTATTTAGGATAAATTTTGAGCAAATACTTGTGGTATTTGGAGCCAATTGGGTGGTGCACTAGGGGTGGCGGTTTGCCAATTTAGGTGCTAGTCGTTCGGAAGAGCGAGAGAGAGAGAGCGAGAGAGAGAGCGAGAGAGAGCGAGAGAGAGAGCGAGAGAGAGAGCGAGAGAGAGAGCGAGAGAGAGAGAGAGAGAGAGAGAGAGAGAGAGAGAGAGAGAGAGAGAGAGAGAGAGAGAGAGATGTGCGACAACAGGCTAAATAGTACACGTGCAACATGGGGGGTGACTGTGCATTAAGATAGGCTATTCAGCGCGTTATATAACATAAGACATTACGGGTCTGTGTTAGAATTTTGAAAGCATGCAGTTTGGGATGGACGAGCATTAGGCCGGGTACAGGGGACATACATCGAGTAAAAGGGGCACCATTGTGTCGCATTTCTTGCATTCTCGGTCTTTTAACCAGTTAAGTCAACGCGTCAGTCATACACAAACATCATCTCATAGTTTCGGACATATGTGACAGGCGTCCATTCACGCAACACGGATTAAGGGTGATCGCTTTCATCATGTCATACAATTTATTGGCTCTTTTGGTACAAGAGCAGTTTGTGTGTGTGTTTAGGTGCCACCAGGCAGTGTTAGTCCGCTTCGTGTATCAGACATGGCGAGGCTTCAGATCTTCACCATACCTTGGTCGTGATTCCGATGTGGCCTGCAGGGGGGGAAAAAAGAGGGGAGGGGAGGGGGACAACATTCGAGCATATCAAAAGCACGGGTACGAAGGTCTTTTACTTACCTCATACTCGTCTTATCTCCTCGGGATAGAATCCGTGGGGTTGTGGTTTCTGGAGCCAAGGGGGGGGGGGGGGGGGGCAGTGTGTCCTCATAGGCTGTGAGTAGGAAAACGTTAGAGAATCAGAAGCACTTAGCGCGAGGTTTCTAGTTGGTAGGTGGACTTAGCTATCGGGGTCCTTAAATCTCTTCCAACGCTGTGATGTTCTAAGGTTTATCAGCTCTTCGGTCAACTCTGTTCCCTAGTACCTTTGAGTGTCGTATCTTTATAATATTCTATCATTTACATCGTTTCACTTTACCCACCCTTTATGTTCCATTTTTTTTTTACACCGTTTCGCCTTACCCAACCCCAGAAATCGAGGTCTTTCTCCATGCGCGAGTCCCTGAGTCAGTCGCATATGTGACGGCAGAGTGTCGTGTCTTAGATTCGATCCTCCATCCGGGGCTGGGCGACCATCTTCTATTAACCTTAAAGAGAGAGCAGAGTAGGGTGCACAGAAAAAACTCTCCCGCCGATCCCATATTTTAAATAAAGCATGCAATACCCGTTCATAGTTTCGAAAACCTTTATTTGCACAATCGTTCAGCATGTTGATAGGACAGTGTGATCGGGGTTGGCCGGATACGGCAATGGCTAAAGTGCGTACAGTAGAGGGGGGGGGGGGGGGGGGGCTATCTTGTAGGATTAAAAACATGTTTAAAAAAGGTTCATTCATTCATTCGCAGTGAACTAAAAACGTCTATCGAATAGTTGAGGGACCAAGGGGCATTCATTTCATAATTGGAAACACAGTTGGACTAGTTGTAATCAAATTCCTATAGGTATATCATGGGAGAGTGTCATAAGCGAGGTTACATGTCAGATATGATAATATCATAATGAATCGTACATTGAAAAACATTTTTCACGAGGTCCTTTTACATGTTCGTCGAGTGAATCCTTCCTCTTTTCCGTCCAGTGTACAAAGGATCATAACATATCTCGGAACATCGAGTCTTTTTTTAGCGAAAGAAAACACCACGAGGCGTTCGTAAGTTCCTATTGTTACCGGCTCCATTTTGGGCGGGGCCGGGTTAGTCCGGAAGTAGTATCAAGGAAAAAAATGTTTCCTACAACCGGCAGTTGGACCAGAGTCCTTTTCGGCAGTTCGAGAATTCATGCTAACAGAAGGAGTGACTATGTCATGCTTATTTCGTTAGCTATCAAGGCAGTTGTTCCTCACCGGAAGCCTGCAGGGGCCGAGGGCTCCTGGGACCTTTGTAGAATCTTCAAGGCTGTGGGGGTGCTGTCGGAGGTGGGGGCTCGTGCCCCGGTGGGCAAGCGCCCGAGTTACGTTGCTGTTCAAAGTTACTCTAGCGGCCGAGACCCGCCTTCCAGGGTGCCCAGACGCCATTTTGAGGCCTGCAGCAGCCGCCCTTCGTCGAGTCTGCAAGAGTGGAGGAGACCTTTTGGAGTGAACCCATGTCCAGTGCTGCGGAAGTATGGCCACCTGCGGTGCATGTTCGGTGCTGTGTGGGTATTGGCGCAGCCGTTGCATGTTCGGTGCTGCGCAAGTCTCGGCACCGTTGCATGTTCAGTGCTGCGCAAGTATCGGCACCGTTGCATGTTCGGCGCTGCGCAGGTATTGGCACCACCGCCTGGCTGGAGGAGTTCGGCGCTGGGCCGGGGGCTGGGAAACCTCCTATCCGTGGAGGTGGGAGAGGCTCGTCCGCGTCGCCTCTCCCTCCCAGCCCGACCTGGACTAATTTTCGCGGAGGTATGTACAAGACATCCCTCCCCCCAGAGTTGTCGCAGACATTATTCAAGTGAGAAGTGGCGCCTGGCGTGTTGCTGCCGCCATTACGGAGGAGAAAAGGAAAAATGTCCCGTCCGTCTCTGGGCCGGGCTTCCGGTGGATGTCGGCCGGACGCCCCTTGCTCTGGCCCCATGAACGGGTTCCTTGGCTCATCGGCTGCAGCCGGATCCAGTTGGCCCCAGTCCCCAGCCATTGGTGGCCGGACCGGGGGAGCATGTGGCGGGACTATCTGCAACTCTCACGTGCCACCGTGGCCGGACTGGGGGAGAGAGAGAGAGAGAGGGGGGTCGAGGACATAGACATCCCCCCCCTACAACTCTCCGGTGTGGTCAAGGTGATCCCCTGGCTGGGTCCCGCTGGCCCTTGTCTCTCCTCCGGCTCCACCATATGTTACGATTTCCTGGCCGACTGTTGGCAGCAGGACCCGCCTTATATGGGTTGCTGCCGGCTGGGCGTAGCCGTAACCCTGCCCTACTTTGGAAGGTTCCAGAATGGGGGGGGGGCTAATGTTCTGCTGACTTTCATTTTCTAGTTTACCATTCTTGTTCCAAACGTTTTCTGTTGTTAGGGCATTGATAGGTGTTATTATTACGTACTGTTATTTGTTTCTTGTTCGTCATGTTAAATAAAAGTTCAAGTTCATCAGTGGCCTACGGATTTCGTTTTCTCATTCCTTTCTTTCCAGGTTGTTTCATGCTAAAGCTTCTGTTAACAGAAGTTTAAGTAACACGGTAACACAGGCAGAGGAATGACGCAGATTCATGCATCACGTACACACAAACTCAGACGGGGAGACAGTACAAATATTATATAAAAAGACCCAAGACAAACATAAAACAGTTATTGGCTATAATTATCTTATTTCTATATGCTGCGCATACTTTTTGTTAGAGCAATGGGGCAGGCTTTAGTTATATGCCTATAAGGATGCGGAAGAAAGGAGGTAGTAGGTTTTCAGACATTGGCAATATCCCTAGTCCTCTCGGCGAAGGATACTTGTGTAACCCTTACCTCGAAATACCCTAAACTTTTCCCTACTTGGCTAAACGTAAGGTTGCTTGATCATGTGTGTACATTATTCTTTCGGGTTTCTTCGGGGTTTGTCGTCTGTCAATTTAGAGCTAGACTGGGTTTTCCCGTCTTATCGTTGTTTTGATCTATGAGGACTCGAACATGTCGCTGAAATCGGCCTGGCGAAATCTGTGCCATCGGGCATAATCGAACGTGGTGGTTCTATCCGGCCTGTCCATGTCAGTCTGATTCATCTTTGTCTCGCGCCTTTTCCCTTTCTGCCGGCCTGTTATTCCTGTTGGTCCTCTGCTCCTACTCACGTTCAGTAGAGTCGGGCATTGGGCTTTCCAGTGCCCGGCATATCTACAAAAAGCACATTGGTTTTGCCCTAAGTCTGGCCGTCCTGTGCGTAGTGTCGGGGGATTACTTTCGGGACGTTGTGTCCTGGGGTCGTCCTGTCGATACGTTCCTTTACCTGCTCTGCCCTCGTCTTTTTTCTTTCGTTGCATTGCTTCTTTGCGCCACATACCGAGGCAGTCGAGCATAATAGGCGTTGTCTTATTATCACGAAGGGCTATTTCTAACGTTTCTATTTTATCAAGATCGAAGGATCCTATCAGTGGCCACTGTTTCTCTTGATTTTCTTTGGTATACCTGTGCCACAGTTTACTATAGGCTATGGTAACTAATCCATAGTTTATGAACATGTCTTTATTAGGGGTGCCTTCCAGCGGAGCTAGATGATCCACCTCTAATAAACGGTCCGGGCTGAACCAGCTATCGACCAGTGGGGAGAAGACAGACATGACAGCTCAACAACGAGGACAAAAAGTCAGCACTGCCTATCTTATCACTGTGCGCAAAGACTAGACAGAATATTTCTATTCTACGTTGTTTGCAGGCAGTGAATACCTCATGAACCAATATCAAATGAACAAAAAGAGGACCAGTGGGAAGAATAAGTAGATTCGCAAAAGATCTGCGTCCTCTACCCTTTCACTATCTGCAAAGGGGAACCTGTTCTTTCCTGTTTGTAGACAGAGAATCTCCAGAAAACAATCCGCGAACAGTAGCTCGGGGTCAAAAACAGTTAATCAGTGGCCGTTAATAAATAATCGATTCAGTGGGGGAGAAAGATAGGCGCGACGGCTGCGTTACCTATCCTTCACTGTTTGCAAAGAGAAAGAGCCTACTGTTTCTTCGTGTGCAGACAGTGAATCTCCAAATAGGTCAACAAAGAGTAATACTAGTATTTTCTGAACAATTAAACAATTATTTCGTGTTTCGTCGTGTCTACACGACCTTACCCGGACCGTATGGACAGTTTCTTGTCTTCCGAATCCAGCGCCCGATCGTCCTCTTTTCTTTGTGTTCCTCGCGGCACTCCTGATGGTTCCCAGTCAGGACCGTAGATCACTCGGGAGAGGTCTGTTCGGAACCAGTGAAGTTCGGATGATCGGCTGCCAGACGAGGGTCTATTGGGCAAGAGCTCTCCCGATCGTTGCAGTCGTTCACTCTGTCGTCAGGACCTCTCCCACTGGATCCACGAGTCGCTGATGGGCCCCACGCTTGGGACGCCAATTGTTTAATCTATGGTCAAGGGACAATCGATATTTGCCTGGCGGTATCGCCTCTTTAACCCACGAATTATTAATCAATGAAGAGGCAGGCACTGGAGACGGGAAGGCAGGAAACAAGGTTTATTCTCTCCGGAGGAGAACACATCAGTTCAGACAGCAGGTATCATCATGAGGTGCTCTACCCACATCTCTGAGGCCTGGCCTCTTATACACAGGTTTATTGCTTTATTACATACAACACATTCTTGGCAAGGCTTTGATATACGGAAAGACATTCTCGGAACCCCCGCTCCCAGCCCGTTCCCACACACATACACAGCAGAAGTCCCCACCCCGGTCACAACAGGTGATGATTATCGCGCAGCTGGACATTCCGCCGATTCACGGAATGTGGGGGGTTTGATCGGATCTCATAGGGAGGGGGCTTTGATCAACTCGAGGGTCCTTCAATGAGGGAAGCTTCCTACTGTACGGGGGGGGGCAATAAACAGTATCCGCAGAGCTTAGGTGGTGGCCTGGGAACGAGGAAGACAAACGGGCACACAGGAAAAGGGGGCCTGCATCAAAGGACCTGGGACCAGGAAAGGAATGAAGGGAAGTGTCGCGCTGGGAACGGGATGGGGTTCTGAGGCAGGGCTGCGCTGAAGAGGGGTTTATGACCCAAGGCATGTGCGAGCGGGGGTTGTCAGAGTGTGGGCTTAGTGAGGGAGGAGGGCTATGCTGGGGGCCAGTGGCATGCAAAAGGGTTTGTTCTGATCGAGGCACCTAAAATGGCGGGTGCGCACGACAAAAAGTGTGGCATCAGGGGAAAAGGGCAAGATGGCGCAGATAATGTTTACCAGACCGTACTAATTTTCCACACTTCTACCACCAATCCTCTATCCTATCTAAATTCTCTATTTCAGCTTTTTTTAATTCTCTAGTATCCACCCATCCTTTTGGGCTATGTAACTGGGTGTGATTTTTATCATGGTTAATGATTCTTTTAAAATGCATATTTGTTGTATTGTTTACAATATTTTGTCTATCGCATTGGGTGGTAATCATCAAAAACTAATAAGTATCATTATTATTGGCACAAGTAAACACGTTAACTGGTATTTTTGGGCAATGCCACCTTTCATCAGCATCTTAGTTTGTTATGCTTTACAGTATCAAGCACTTTACGAAGGTTAATGTGAACCAATCCAACTTTTTCCTGTTGACTCCGGATACTTGACATTTTCAGGAATAAAGGGTGGCATGATTAATTGGACTTTGTTCACTACTCACTGGCGAATTACCTTATAGGCCACTTTATTCTGTTTATTAATTTATTACAATGCTCTGCAGAATGTTAAACTCGAGCACACTGGATGACATTTTACAAGTTTTCTTTTTTAATGTAAACTATGCCATACTGGCTATAGTCAAGTACTGTTGCATATTACCCATCCAGACTTTTATTTAAAAAACAAAGTGGCCTTTCCGCTTTGCCCTTGTAATATTCAGGTCATGGTGCATTATTTGTCTAACCCAACAACGAAGGCTGGTAAAAAGAATATAAGAACATAAAAAAACACAGACCAAGCCGTTACACAGAATGCACTTATAATTACTCTCTAGCCCACTAAGTACAAGGGCCTAAAGCAAATATGAAGACCATTCCATTGAGGGCAGACTAAACTGTGAAGGACATCTTCGTCTATCTGGTATACCTTTTTAATGTTAGGTTATTAAGCTATTGTCACGAGTTCGAGTCCCCTGCCTCGGAGATGCTCCCTGACCTAGCCGGACGGGGTGTTCCTGCTAACGTTTCTCCTTTTCCACCCCGTCCGCAGGATCCCTTGGACGATTTCTGGGGTTCCCCGGACCTGTCTTCACTGTCCCCGCCGTACTGCCAGACTCCCGTGACGGTGGGGGTGTGTTCCGCGGCCTTCCCGACTTTCGGCCAATCAGCTGCCCGGACGTCAGCTGCAGCCATCCAATCAGAGGTGCCGGGGGCGTTTAAGGAAGTATCGCCCCTGCTTGCCGGCGCGGAATCTCGAGGAAGCCAGCCGATCCACGAGGAGAACGCCAAGGACGAGGAAGGAGGAAACGCCGAAGAACCGCTGCTCGGAACATCGGAGCCGAGACCCGACAAGCCAGGAGGCCACCGTTATCACGAGTCGCCCTGCCACACTTCCATGGGAGAAGTGTGGCTCCACAAGGTACGGGGCCGTTTCCGGGGGTTGTTTAAAGCACGGGGAGGGACGGGGTAGCTTGAGGGAGGTCACTGTACGCCTTTCCCTTCACTGCATGTGCTGCTGGTTAAAAGGTATAACTATCCCGGTGATCCCTCACACCCCTGCCCGCCTCCCATCCTTTGACCCCCGGTCTCAGCCACTAACGCGGCTGTCTCTTTTCTTTTGTTTCGAGCCTGAAAGCTGTGACTCACCGGATCTGGTCGGAGGACTTCAGAAGCCCCGAAAAAGGAGAACGCACCGGACCCTACCTTGTTGGGACTTGTTGGCTGTTGTACTATTCACGCTGTTTAAACGCAAAAGACCGAATAAACAAGTTAACCACAGCCTAAAGGTCGTGGCGTGCTTCACTGTCCCAACCCCAAGCCTCACAAGTGGTGCCGTGACTCGGATCCCTCAGGGAACCGCCCCATTCGAAACAGAATGGAAAACCTATTGACACAAATGGAAGCCGACCGAACAGTGTTTTCCCAAGCCATTCAGAGCCAATCAGAGAACATTCTAAAGCTGGCAGAGGGGCAGACTCAGTTAATGACTGTGATAAGCCAAGGGAGAGCAACAGCCCCACCCCCAGGCACGGTAGTTCCCCTACAAAAGTTTTCTCCAGGGGAGGATCCCCTTGCCTTCTTTTTGAATTTTGAGAGAGCAGCAAGAGCCAGTTCATGGCCTGGGGATAGGTGGCCTTTCTATTTAGCGCCATTGTTAATCGGGGAGGCTCAGGCAGCGTACCAAACAGTGAATCGAGACGGTACCACCGCTTATGCAGTGGTGAAACAGTACATCCTAGACCGGTTGGGGGTCGATGAAGAAACATATCGACTAAGATTCCGTCAGGAAAAAGGGACTCCCGGAGATCTGCCAAAGACATTGTTTTTCAAATTGAAAGAGTCCGCTGACCTATGGTTAAAACCCCAGGAAGGGAACATCGACGCCGTAATGAATAAAATCTATCTTGAACAATTCATCGACGCCCTTCCCTATGGCACGCAGAGGTGGCTTAAACAACATGCTGGCCTAACATTGGACCATGCCATTGAAATGGCGACTTGTTATGCGCGGGCACAGGGTAAACCCTATATGAGAGAACCCGAGAAACCAACCAAGACTATACCACCCCTCAAAATCGAAAGAAAACTCCAAAAACCAGTATCGGAACCCCCACGGCCGCGGTTTTCGCGCCCTGAGCTACCAAACTCAGGACCCCAGTGTTATGACTGTGGGGAGTGGGGTCATATCGCACGATACTGTAGGAAAAAGAAGGAAAGAGAAGAGGAACCCATGGATGTGAGCTATGCCCCCAGGTCCATCCTGTATACACAAGAAACAGGATCCACTTTCTATGTACGGGTTAGTTTGAATGGTACCAATATCAGGGCTTTGTTAGATTCAGGTTGTAAGCATTCAGTTATCAAAGAGGAGCTAGTAGAACAATCCTCTCTCATTCCGGGGAAACAAGTCAGCATTCGATGTGTCCATGGGGACGTTAAGGAGTACCCCATAGCCAAAGTCACGTTACACACACCCTCAGGGAAGCGAATGGAAGTCACCGTAGGGGTTATGTCTCGACTGCCAGAGCCCATTATAATAGGGACGGATAACCCCTCCTTTAATGACCTGTTGTTAGACACTCTCCAACATTTGTCCCCTCCCCCTGATGCTTTGTTAGCTGTAGAACCCTGGGCCAGGGACACCCACTTTAGAACAGCCCAATTAAACGACGCAAGTCTCACCAATGCATGGCAGGTCGCACGGGGCGCACAGGATCCCTCCACCACGCGTTATCCTACGTTCATTGAAAAATCCGGTCTACTCTATCGGCTCGCTAAAGCAGACGCAGAGCCCCAGTTACTGGTCCCAAACGATTTCCGTGACCAGATCCTGTTTTTTGGACATGCACATTTGTTAGCTGGTCACTCGGGGGTGGAAAAAACGGGACAGGCCATATTGCGACACTTCTTTTGGCCAGGTATATACGCCCAGGTCCAGAAGTATTGCCAAGAATGTAGAATATGTCAGAAGCGGAACCCGTACACTCCTCCCCCTGTCCCGTTGGTACCCATGCCTATCATTGGGGTTCCCTTTGACCGCCTAGGCATGGACTTAATCGGCCCTTTGCCAAAGTCATCCCGAGGACACCAGTACGCTCTTGTGTTGGTTGATTATGCCACACGTTACCCCGAGGCTTTCCCCCTTAAGGCCGCTACTTCCGCAGCGATAGCCCAGAGGCTAGTAGAGGTGTTCTCTCGCATGGGATTCCCAAGGGAGATAGTTACCGACCAGGGTACTCCGTTTGTTTCCCGTTTAATGCAACAGGTATGTGTACAGTTGAACATTAAACATATTAAAACGTCTGTATACCATCCCCAGACAGACGGATTGGTTGAGCGCTATAACGGCTCCCTCAAGTTAACGTTAAAAAAACTCCTTTCAGGAGATGGGAAAAACTGGGACCAGCTATTACCTCTCGCTCTCTTTGTCCTACGCAGTCAGAAGCAGTCTAGTCTAGGAACCTCTCCCTTTGAGCTACTGTTTGGAAGACCCCCTAGAACGCTTCTTGAGATAACAAGAGACAGTTGGGAAGCTGAGGGAGCACAGGAAGCTGAGGCCCTGTTGGACTATACTCGGCAATTACAATGCAGGTTACATAAACTCAGAACACTTGCCCATGACCATTTGGCCATAGCCCAAACCAAACAGAAAACTCTTTATGACCGGGGTACGAAAGTAAGGGTGTTGGATGTAGATGATTGGGTTCTGATCTTATTGCCCTCCTCCACCCATAAGATGAAGAAGGAGTGGCAGGGTCCCTTCAAAATCTTGCGGAAAATAGGACGCACGACATACTTAGTACAGTTGGGAAGAGGCAAAACACAAATGTACCATATCAATCTTCTAAAGAAATGGTTAGGAAAACCCCCGCAGACAGTCAATGTGGTGACTCCTGTGACTGCGGCGAGTCATACAGTCAGGGAAGCCCCTATAAATCCCGACCTGTCTCCTGAACAACAGAAAGACGTTGGGTCCTTAATCCTTTCCTATTCCGAAGTGTTCTCGGACCAGCCGGGGCGCACTCATTTGGCAAAACACTACATACCCACGCCCCCCAACACAGTTGTAAAGCAAAAACCCTACCGGATTCCGGAAGCAAGACGCATAGCATTCCAAGCAGAGGTACAGAGCATGTTAAAATCCGGGATCATAGTACCTTCCCACAGTAATTGGTGCTCGCCAGTGGTATTGGTACCGAAACCGGATGGCAGCATCCGTTTTTGCATAGATTTCAGGGCCGTTAATAGGGTCTCTAAGCAAGACGCTTATCCCTTACCTAGGGTGGATGAACTCCTGGAGCGCCTTGGTGAGGCTCGTTATATCACCACTATAGACCTCACCAAGGGATATTGGCAGATACCCCTTGCACCCGGAGACATGGAAAAAACGGCCTTCTCCACTCCTTCTGGTCATTACCACTTCACAGTACTCCCCTTTGGGTTGCATGGGGCACCTGCGACATTCCAGAGAGTCATGGACACCTTATTAGCTCCTCACTTGCAGTACGCCTCAGCATACCTAGACGATATCGTAGTGTTTAGCAAGACATGGGAAGATCATATGCTACATCTAGAGAAGATATTGTCTAGTCTAAAGGAAGCCAATCTGCACATCAACGCAAAGAAGTCTCGCTTTGCTTTCGGTCAAGTTAAATATCTAGGCTACCTCCTTGGTGACGGACAGATCAAACCCCAGACCGAGAAACTTGAAGCTATCAAAGCGTTAACCTTTCCTTCCACAAAAAAAGAACTCAGAGCATTCTTGGGGTTGGTGGGATATTACCGCCGGTTCATTGCGCAGTTTGCTAATCTGGCCGGTCCAATCACTGATCTCCTTGGCAAGCATGTCAAGTCTTCTAAGCTCCCAACCCCCTCGGTCGTCCACACTTCGGCTTTTCAGGCCTTGAAGGATGCTCTCACTTCTTCCCCTGTGCTCGTTTCCCCTGATTTCCTCAAACCGTTCGTCCTCCAGACGACGCTTCTGGGGTTGGCATAGGTGCCGTTCTCTCTCAGGCGGATGAAAAGGGGGTTGAGAGGCCTGTTCTCTTTATCAGCCGCAAGCTGTTTCCTAGGGAGCAGGCGTATTCCACCATCGAGAAAGAGTGCCTGGCTGTTCGTTGGGGTGTGGAGAAGCTGAGATATTACCTCGAGGGTCGTCCGTTTGTGCTGTATACGGACCATGCTCCTCTGACCTGGCTCCAGCGTAACAGGGGCAACAATGACCGCATCCTGCGTTGGTTCTTGGCTTTGCAGCCCTTCCAGATTGAGGTCCGTCATCGGAAGGGTTCGCTGCAGGGGAATGTTGACTTCCTTTCCCGTTTTCCTCTTTCCCCCGATCGGGTCAATCCTGGGGGTGGGATGTGTCACGAGTTCGAGTCCCCTGCCTCGGAGATGCTCCCTGACCTAGCCGGACGGGGTGTTCCTGCTAACGTTTCTCCTTTTCCACCCCGTCCGCAGGATCCCTTGGACGATTTCTGGGGTTCCCCGGACCGGTCTTCACTGACCCCGCCGTACTGCCAGACTCCCGTGACGGTGGGGGTGTGTTCCGCGGCCTTCCCGACTTTCGGCCAATCAGCTGCCCGGACGTCAGCTGCAGCCATCCAATCAGAGGTGCCGGGGGCGTTTAAGGAAGTATCGCCCCTGCTTGCCGGCGCGGAATCTCGAGGAAGCCAGCCGATCCACGAGCAGAACGCCAAGGACGAGGAAGGAGGAAACGCCGAAGAACCGCTGCTCGGAACATCAGAGCCGAGACCCGACAAGCCAGGAGGCCACCGTTATCACGAGTCGCCCTGCCACACTTCCATGGAAGAAGTGTGGCTCCACAAGGTACGGGGCCGTTTCCGGGGGTTGTTTAAAGCACGGGGAGGGACGGGGTAGCTTGAGGGAGGTCACTGTACGCCTTTCCCTTCACTGCATGTGCTGCTGGTTAAAAGGTATAACTATCCCGGTGATCCCTCACACCCCTGCCCGCCTCCCATCCTTTGACCCCCGGTCTCAGCCACTAACGCAGCTGTCTCTTTTCTTTTGTTTCGAGCCTGAAAGCTGTGACTCACCGGGTCTGGTCGGAGGACTTCAGAAGCCCCGAAAAAGGAGAACGCACCGGACCCTACCTTGTTGGGACTTGTTGGCTGTTGTACTATTCACGCTGTTTAAACGCAAAAGACCGAATAAACAAGTTAACCACAGCCTAAAGGTCGTGGCGTGCTTCACTGTCCCAACCCCAAGCCTCACAGCTATATTATTTTATTTATGTTGCACTTGAAACATCACCTAATCTATTAAAGGTATTTGATAACGATGAATGTTATACCGAAACATATACAGTCGACGTTGCTAATCCTATTATAAACATTGGGCAGGTCATGTTTACAAGTTCAGGGTTTGTATCAAATATAAACACCAATAAAATATATATATAAAAAAGAACTGATAATATAGGAAATCACCATAGTTAAAGATCCCAAGAGCTTTTAGTCGTGCAAGTCTTTGCGCACGACAATAGCCTAAATTGAGTTTCAAAATCATGCTAAAACTGCAGAACTGGGCAGGACAGACAGGTATCCAATATAGTCAGTACAATATTATTTGAGAAGTTCAGTTTATTAACTGAATCCTTCTACTTCACTAAAAGAGACTTGTCAAATTTACTGAAGATGTCCTTAGATCAAAAAAGTGGATGCTATATTGCTGGAGTGAGTGTGTCCCCTGCTGCGTAGAAAGACATGTATCCCTGTCCCAGACTGCATGTGAACCCGGTATTCTGACTTTTCATTTGGTCCTTGTGTCACGCTTATCTAATGTGAACAAAGAGGTCTAGGCCTGTCTGTGACAATGTAAGCTCCAGGACCTTTCCGGTGACCTGGATTGGCATGCCAAACCTACCTGCATGGCAGAAAATGGAACAGCGTCCCTTTTCACGAGTGCATCATGTAAAGTGGTGGAAACAGTGTACAGTGTTTATTATAGTTTGGCCAGACGGTTTTTAGGTCTAGCCTAGGCAGCGCATGTGCTTTCTCTTCGAGGCATGCTGTATTCACTCTGCGGGCTTATTGAGATATTCGTTCAAAAATGCTTGCTAGTGGTTAAACCTTCCTCTTTGTCCCTCCTTTATGTGTTTGTTTACTCCCAGAGAGCACCACCCAATTAATGATAGCATTACGCTTCTGTTTAAATGTTTTGATTTGGAGGACTATTATTTTCTTTGATTCCTGTTAGTGTCCCTGTTTGTCTGTCTTCCGTGGTTCAGCTTTGAAACCGGTCATTTAATCTCCGTCTCGTTCAAATACCAAGATGAAATGTCAGATGCTTCATTATTTATTTTATAGTTTTATAGAGCGCAAACCAGACCCGTGAGGTTATCAGATCGCTTTACAGGGTTGAGGGGGAGGAATACAAAGCGTAAGGATGGGAGGGATCAAATTGGGAAAGAAAGGTATACATTATACAGGAGGAGCACGCAGTCTAAAGTCCAAGCTACATGTGGGATAAAAATGAAAGCGGGTAGATATAATATACAAGAAGGCACACAGTCTCCGCTCTTGGGGGGGATGCCCAGGAGACACTGTTTTCAAAATCGCATCTTTACTTTTCTCTGACTTCAAAGTGCGAGGGTTTTCCCTAAGCCCCTCCTGCTTTGCTGCTTGTTGCTTTAGAGAGCCTTAGTCACCAGACCTTCAGCAGTCAAACCTTGCAACACAGTTAAGGGCAATGCTTGGGCAACTCCTGTCGCACTTTCTCTGACGCTTGTTTATATACTGTGAGCGCTGGTTACATTGCACAATGTCATTCATTTTTGGGAGCATTTTTATAGGGCTTAAACTCGAGTGACACAAAAGGTATTAAGCAATTTACAAAAGCGCCAATTACATTACACAAGGTCAAGTACATTTTTTTGTTTTTAGGTACGTAGAGATAAAGTGATGTAGACACCGCCCCTGTTGATTACTTTGCCTCTAATTGACAAATGGGAGCAGTATTCATCCCTCCCACCTCATCCCATGTGGCCCCCTGCCCACCCGCTGCCTCTTCCTATCGTCCCTCTCGTCTTAGAGCTCTAATTTCAAAGCACATTCACGGAAGCTCCCCAGGGACTGTGACACATTTTTTATTATATAATGTGAACTCTAGCGACCCGAAGGGGCTGGAGCACTCTACATTTGACATGGTCAGATTAATTTTGGGGGCATTTTTATAAAGCTCGAACTTGACTGACCAGAAGGTAGTGGAGAACTTTACAAAAGCTCCAGTTACATTACACATGGTCAAGTTAAATGTTTTTGTTTTTATGTGCCGAGATTAAGTGATGCCGACACCATCCCTGTTTATTCATTATTTCCCGTCTAGCTGACAAATGGGAGCATTTTGTTGTTGTTGCTATGTCCTAAGCTCCTACACCCAGGGAGCTGAGACAGAGGGTGGGGCTGGGGCTTTCTCGTAAACGGATGGTGCAAACAGGGTTTTGAATGGAAAACTCTGGAGAAGTGTGTCTAGTGAATAGAGGCCTGGGGGAGGAGGGATGTGCCGTCTCTGCAAATGGAAAGTACTTCATTGCTTTTTTTCATAGGCTGTTCAATACTCAGTCGCACACAGAAAGGTATAGTGCTGTTGACTTGCATTGAGGTACTTGTCTTTCTGTATGCGCATTAAAAAGCCTTGGATTGTGTCCATCAATGTTTCCAGAGGCAAGCATGTATTTCTGAATCACACTGCATGACCCAGTGGGTAGTAATTATATAGTTCTTCAATCCCTGGTGACACAGCAATCAGGATAAAATGCTGCATGACTAAACACGTATGCCAATGCTTGTTCTGTGCGTCAGTGAGAGCGTGGTCAACTGATCCCTCTTGTGAAATGTTCTATGGTTACGTGAAGTGTCAGAACATTGTACTGACATCCTGTGTTCATGTATTTGTTCAGTGAGCGTGTGATAACTGTATGAAAGTAGGAGTCTGAATACTGAAGTCTCTGGCATCTATGTGGATGACCTTGGTTTAGCACGCCACAAGATGAGGTTTGAGAACAGCTCCCCCGACAGTGAAAGTCTATTGGCTGTATTTCTGTGACTGAAGGTTCATCTAGACACTGAAACGAGGAAGATGGCGATAGAGCTCCCTTTTGAAATATCATGAAGATTTTGTTAGTAAGAAGCTTCTTATTAGTTCTTTCTGAGCACTTGCATTTGGTGGCTGGCAGGGGTGAGGATTGGAACTGCAGTTAGGTTATTCAAGGTGAGGATGTTTCTAGGCCATGTCTGCCCTTTTCCCAGTCTTGGATTACTACTCCAGGAAGGCCGATGTTAAACTTCCTCAGGGGTGCAGAGATCTCATGCTTTATTAGGCTCCTGTTGGAGGTATTCCTGCTAGGAACCAGCCCCAGTGCTAACCGGTATGAAAAGCATAACTTCACAAAAAGGCTGTATCTGGACGGCAGCCAGAGAATGGCACTTGAAAGAGAACCACCTCGAACTGGTTTCTGCATTTTGTGAGAGGGGTTCCACATCCAGAGTCTGGTAAATGCGTTTGTGATCCAAACCACCCCAATTTATTCCAGTCCCGAGTTCCTCTTGATCAAGGAAGAAAGTGCTTCTCAGAGTACTCAAAGGGCTGCTATGTAACCACTAGGACTGGTGTCTGCCTGCCTGCCAGCCAAAATCTCAAAGTTAAGGGGACTTCTCCTGAAGTCTGTACTTTATGCTGGAAGAGGGGCTGCCAATTACCTAGAAGCCTGCCTGCTTACTGAGAAAGAGGAGTGTGCCTGGCCCTGCAGTAGTAAAGACTGTTAAGGAGGATATGCCCAAGGTGTTCTCAGTGTGAGGAACATCGAGAGAAAGGAGACAGCAAGATTGAGGAGCAGTCCATAACAAAAGTGGGTCTTCTGGTCTCGCTGCACAGTTCCTGTAGAGAACTGCCCAAAGCCTTCACTAAATCAAGTGTGGTCATGCCTGCAGACAGCCACCATGGGTACTGCCAATGCCATCATGAGAAGGAAAATAGAGGCACTGCCGCTAAGTGGATCCAGCTTGGTCTGGGAGGCCACAACTACTGAAGAAGCAGTACGATGAGACCGGACCCACTGTGCTGCATTCATCTATAGACACTACTGGCGAGGGGAGGCTACCACAAGTATGCAAGGTGTGGACTGCACCAGTCACATCACCCAAACTGCGAGACCATAACAAAGGTATCAAGGCTTCACCTGTGACTGCAGCAAAAGACTGAGACATACTCCAAGGAAATTTGTGTGCGAGGACTAGAGACTTTCTGCCCAAACTAAACTTAGAGTACGAACTACTGAACTGAGTAGAGAATTTAAACCTGTAGGTGTAACAGTGACATAACCTGAACCTGTATGTAAATATGGTCACTGGCAAAGGATACAGCGGACTGTAGCTACTAGGGTCAACCTGGTGGAGTGAAAATACTGCACGGGGGTAAGCGCATACTGCGATCCCAATCAAGGCTACAACCCTGCATTCGGTAATCTAATTGAGTTGCGTAATATTTAGTCGTGAGGCATGATTAAAGTCCTTGCTTTAACAGAAAGACCAACACTGGGCTGGACTTTAAGTTATTGTGCCTGTTGGTTGATTGTTGAGCTTGCACCCCCTCCCAATCCACACACACACACACACACACACACACACACACATTATCGCCCTGAAAAGCCTGAGACTGTTCTACTTTGATACCCTAGAGGGCAAGAACCGAAAGGCCAAGGTTGCGCATCCATAGCAGAAGGGACCCACGGACACCAGTGGTAAACAACCTCGACCACAACCTCACTAGGGCGTGAGCCCAGCAGCCCTCGACTGTCCTCTGCC
Organism: Lissotriton helveticus; assembly: GCF_964261635.1. Taxonomy (NCBI): domain Eukaryota; kingdom Metazoa; phylum Chordata; class Amphibia; order Caudata; family Salamandridae; genus Lissotriton; species Lissotriton helveticus. The sequence continues at coordinate 149,415,599 of NC_136071.1, forward strand.
TCCCCTACCTGAACAGAGCCGGACATATTCTACATGTTCTTAACTTTAACAATACCAAAGAGCGGCATGTGTTTTCAGTTGCGCTGTTCAATGCTATTAGCCAAGACCGACTTCAAAGTTTGAGGACCATTGTTTGATTCGCAAGAGAAAATGTGTCTTTGTAGCATAGTTTTAAAGCTTACCTACAGATAAGAAGCTGTTTGCAAGGCTCTCTTTAAAGTTCTATTGTATTTTCTGGAATAACTCTTAATTAAAAGAGTGCTTTTGGAAACAGTCAAAGGAAGACGAAGTTACAGATATTTCAATTAACTTTTAAACACATGGCAAGAGCTTCGCCTGAGTTTGTTACATCAAACAAGCAATACAGGGAAGATTAACTTAATAACTGCAATGCAATAAAGATATCCTCAACCACATCTGTTCCTTGTGACAAAGTAGAAACTAAAAATTGCCTTTACAGTGGCATGCAATGCCTGTCCCGGAAGAAGTGTATGTATTCCTGCAGAGAATTATGTATTGCTGTACCATAAAGCTGAATATCGTATTTACTACCCGGAGGCTTAATAATGACCATTATGTGAGCCGGCGAACCACAGTGAAGCGGTGTCCAGGCTCAGCACGAGCCCCTTTTCACTAGATGTGTCTTCAGAGAGGTGTTGATGTGATACCTCCTCGCTCCAGGAGGACACTCAAGGACTGGTGGGAATTGTATGGAGCACAGCCAACCCTCCCAATTGAGTCCAGTTGGTGCAAAAAAGTGTTATGAGGTTTCAGCAGACCAATAAAAACAGATTAGAAAAAAAAATAAGGTTTCAGCAGACAAAGCAAGTAGACATCTTAACTTGTGGAGACCAAAGCGATCAGTCAATCAATGAAGAGGAATGCATATTAACAGCTTTAACTCTAGAAAAGAAAATACCAATAAAACGATTCATCCACAATGGAGGTTGGTAAGAATACTGTTGAGTGTGATGCAAAATGAAAATAAAGAAATAAATGTGAACATATGCACTTTTAAGATTATTTTCTTTTAGATTATTTTCTTTTAGATTATTTTCTTTAAGTCAGAGGTGGTGGACTGCAGTCCTCAAGGACAATGAAGAGGGTGGGCGTAAGGGTCATTCAACATGATACACCTCAGAGATATTCTGTTACAGTTCAAATGGTAATTCTTTACATATTGAGTGATTACCATTTAAACCGTCCAGATTTCTAGATTCAGGCCCAATGATGCACTGCACTCTGCACCTCTACACAATATGAAACCAGTCGGGAGGACACGTATCGTCCCTGGTAGCAAAGCATGAATAAACCCCATTTCCTTAACGCAGCTTGCCCTGCAAGAGCTAAGGACATCCCTTTGGTTTGAGTTGTCCCAACAGAAGAAATAAAAAAGCCCAAAAACAAATGGGCGGACAGCAAAGAGAAATAACACACAACGGGCACAAGTGGAGGGTGCTAGTGCGTAGACAAAGTCCCGCCCCTATGGGTACAGAGGAATGTCATCACCTTTAGCGTGTGGTAGGAGGAGATGGTATCTGTTTTAATGCGAAGCAAGCACTGGAGGTCCACAGAGGTTACATGTGTTGACTGCAAGCATATGTTGCCTCTAAGAATCGCACAAATGATGCACCTTTGGACCTCCATTACGGAAATGTGAGAATGTCTCATGGTTTGGATGAGACATGACAGCTTAAAAACAACACAGTCAACAACAAAAGCAATACACTTCTACGGTGGTGAAAGGGACCCATTTTCATAATATATTAGTTTTTAATATAGGGCATTGTTAGAAATTGGGTTACTGGTTACCTGGGGTGTGAGGCCTGGTCAAGCAGCAGCAACATGTTCCTACCCTCTGGGAGCTTGGCACAGAGCAGTCAAGCTATACATAGAGGCAATGAGTATAGTATTTGTGCAACACTTCAAACAGTAAAACAGTGAGCTGTCGTTGAGGGATGCGAGGACCTGGGTCAGAGATGGCAAGTGCCATCAGCGATGCATCGGTTCCAAAGATGCGAGGTTGATGCTGACCTTCTGCGCCAGGTTGAATCCATACAGCAGGAGTGATGCGTCAGTCCCATAGATGCAAGGTTGATGCAAACCTTCTGCATCAGGCCAAATCCATGCAGCAGCGGCGACGACGAGGAGTCTGTTTTGCTCTAGGATGCGCCACTCATCCAAGGAGCTGCATTGGTTTGGCTCAAGGATGCGCCGCACAGCAGAAGATGCATCTGTTCTGCTGGTAAGCACCCTAGGCCCACTTCCAAGGGTCCAGGACTGGAGTGGCATCACTTGGCAGGGCAGACCCACAGATGGCAGAGTAATTTAGAATCCAACTTCACCATTAAGTTAGGATTTGAGAGACACAAATCATGAACCAGTTATATCTTCCCATTTGGAAATGACACTTGGTGACTTATATGTATTAAAAAGAAGGTCTGGGCTCGGCAAGAGGTTTAACTTGCCAGATCAGTATGGCAGTATAAAACAGTATACACTTTCTTGAGACATGTTTAAGGGGCTACTTAACTAAGTGGCACAATCAGTGCTACATGCCCACTAGTAGCATTTAATTTGCAGGCCTTGGGCACATGTAGTGCACTCTACAAGGGACATATAGGAGGCAAGCAGGCAAAAGGTTTGGAGGAAGACCACCCTAAGGCTGTCAGGTCAAACAGGCATTTATCACAAATGGTTTACAAATAACATGTTTTTCATGTACCAATTATTAATAGGGCTCTCGGTTTTATGGTATTTATTTTTTTAACATTTCCGTCTGTATTTAACCATATTTCTTTTTTTGGCCACCTTATTGGTATTTATCCATATTTATTTTGTGTTTAGAGAATAAAAAGAGTTGTAAAATTTTATTTTTTACATTAATTTTAAGATACATATGCACTCACACTTTTATGACGCTTTTTAACAAATGAAACAGCCAAATATAGTGAAACATTACACCCACAGGTAAATATCAGTAATATAATACAAATATATGTTAACATACGCTTGTATTTAGGGAAATTTCAACTTGTATTTTAACTTTCCATGTTGTCTATCTTCTCAGCTGTTGTCCTGGAAATTATGAAGATAGCATGGAGATTCACCCACATGAAGTACTATTTTCTGCATTTTTCCGCTTTTAAAAATAAATAGACAGAAAACACATTGTTTTCTATTTATCTGCAAAAATCATTAAAAACGGAAAACTGGGAGCCTTAATTATTATCCACTATAACATTCTGATGTTTCTATTGAAATTGAGTGAGTGAGAGACTTGCAAAGCGCAATATCCTCTCAGTGGCATCTTGAATCAGTTCTCAAAAAATCAGATTCACCAGAACCAGTTAGAATAGAAGGATTTTAAGACTTGAAAAGATCCACAATTGCATGTCTCAGGCACAGGAATCAGAAGAAAATTTCAGAGCTGCAGGGTCAGGACAGAGATCACTCTTCGCTCCCAATCCTCGAGCAGCTTGCACCTCAAATACAGGTTTGCTCATGTTAAAGAAAGGACTGATGAGCAAGACAAACAGCCTTCAACTAAAACAACCGGGCAACGTGAAGTCAGTGAAGGCTATGCTGAAGGAACAACAGGTTGACGACTGGCCTGACCTTCATGTTTTCAATGGCTTGCAGTTTACGAATTATCCTAGAAGGAAGCCTTAAATAAAAAGAACTGCCGTAGGGCAGTATACAGAGTTTCCAATACCACTGCTCACAGCTGCTGAGACAGGGAGGGGAGGATATTACATAGCATACTCATTTGGTAGCAAACGAATGAAACCACAGAGTTCAACTCCTTCAAGTACAACTCTTGGTCAGTGGCGAATTCCTAACTTTTAACATTCGCCAATGCAAAGGATTGATTCCCATCTGAACCACCCTAAAACCAGTATTCCACAAACTGCTCAAGGCCTCGGTCTTGCTAGCACTGAGTTTCAGAATATTCCTGATAATCAGGCGTGGACGAAAGCAAGAAAAGCCTGTAGAACATGATCAGGCATCGAAGTAGTCCACTCATGGTGCAGAATGAGCTTGTTATCATCCGTATAAGAGGTGGGCTCCCCACGGAAAGATCTTTAGATGTGGGCCACAGGCTGGACAATGCTGCAAGGAAAAGCAGCTAAGGCTGAGCTGACAATTCACAAACAGATCCCCACAGAAGACTGATTAATTTGCTGAACTTTGTTCAAAAGAATACAAGGGTGTAATGTCAAACACCAACAAATAACTATTAGATGGATTAACACATACACTCGATGTGACAAGACTGGACGCTAACCGGGTCAATAAACAAAATATTGGAATGTCCAATCACAAAATAAATCTACTCCCAACTAAGTCAGGGTTGTAACGTTACTTCCGTGTCATCACAGCACGTTGTGTGTAACAATTAGTGCCACAAAGTTAATTTTTGAGGCAACGCCTCTTGGAACAGAGGCTATCACATCCTACACTTTAGGAAGGCAGTATGCAGACGAGGAACACTAGGGTTTTCCATACACAGGAACAGAAGAAACTTCCTGCAGGTGGTGTAAGGCATAGTCAAGAATCACACAGAACAATCTGAGAAAGTTCCGGGTAGAGAAAGTGCTATGTGGTGCCTTGATGTCTATCGTCCCGACACCATGTCAGAGTCCTCAAACTTTTTAGAACCACAACCCAATTTTTACGACGACAATTTTTTGGGCTTCACTTAGCTTTAATGGACGTTCGGAAAGTGATTTTTTAATGCAACTAGTTTCGAGTTTTAGCGCAGCGTTATTCACGGACATCTTCCATTGAAATGGCTAGTAAATTTGCACAGACAAAGTTTACTGATAAAACTATATTGTACACAACTGTTCATGTGTGGCAGTGGCTTTACGGAATATTTATCATTTGTGCACCCACAAGTAAAGTGTCTTGATGTGTTCTGATACTATTCAAATCTGTTTCTGTCACACTTCAGAATTACAAAAACAAATTAGCTTTATTTTTGCTATCCTAACTTCTGGATGTATACAGTTCATTTACAGGTACTTACATTTTGATGGGCGTTACAAAAAAGAACATCTTACACCCCGGCAAGATTGTCACATAATTCCCTTTATTTTTCTTTCTCTGACTGCAAAGTGAGGAGTTTGTAAACACCAATCCTCACGTTTAAAAAAAAAAATACTCTCATTTGTCAGCAGACCGCCTGACATTGGACCTCTGCCTCTCATGCTAAGCAAACGTGACAAGATAAAATAGCCTTTAAATTCCGTATTTATGTTTCGCTTAGACTTCCCCACTCATCAAAAACTGGTTCGCGATCGACCACTGTGGGGGGAAACACTGGGCTAGGCCTTTGACGATGACGTGAAGTGACACGCTGCTATCAACGTCTCGCAGAGCGGCAGTGCACAGTTGTGAACTGTTGCTGTCCGTGGTTCTGAAATAACAAGTGGCTCCGTTATTGTGGTCAACGCTCGTTTTCAGGGTCCTCTCGACTTCTAAACTCCATGCAGCAACACTACAGGGCCCTGGTTAGTTGATGGTCCAGTGAACTGCATAATGGCTTAAGCATCTGCTGTAAACATCTCCAGATCATCTGCTTGGCATAAGTTTTAATCCTCCCAGGGTCAAATTAAGAGGAAAAAGGGTTATTCTTCTGGCATAGACTAATTTGGGAAGTAACACCTCACAAATGTAGTGAGCGAAATCTGAAGGGTCATTATTAGTGTAATACATGTATACCTAGGCACCTGCCCAAGCGTGCACTCGCGTCGGCTCTGCCTCGCTCTCCCATTCACTATTGAAATGGGCGAGCCACATCCAAAAAGACTGAACAATATTAAAAACACGACTCCACACAGCTACACGGTCAGCCTTATTGTTATTACTAAAGGGCCATCTTTGCCCTATGTACTCCCCCCTGAAAACAATACGGTGTCATAGGAAAGAGCGACAGAGACTACCACAATATTAGGGGAGCAAGGAAAACAAATGTAGAGCAGGTCTCTGTTTCACCCGAAGAACTGTTGATTAACTTCACGGGTGTGGCCACGTTCAGGGGAGCGACAAGACTCAAACTTCGGGATGGGGGGAGGTAGGGGGGGATGGGCATATTAACACTGGCGGAAGAGGCATATTGAAAAACAATCAAAATTACTCTATTTGTTTTGTTGTAAACTGCATACCTTGTGGAGACTTTTTTGGACAACGGCCAGTGGTAACACTGGGTCAATGTGTTCGGTATTTGGGTGCATTCGTAAACACAGTGTGCACATTGCGTCGGTCTAAACCTATTACACCTTTGAAACATTTACATTAGATTTGGGCATCCTTCTTCCAAAGTATGTTTAGGAATATTGATAGAAAATAGTGCAGATCAAGAACATTTTATTTGTAAGTATTTTGTTGCCACAGTATTTTTGAGTACACAATATGTATACATTATTTGCAGAACAGTACAACCCTCTTCCTGTCTGAAGGAAGGGTGCATCATGTCCAGGCTATATAGCACATAGAATGTTGACACCTCCATCCATGGTATTACATAGTGACCCAGAGTTCCTGCTACCAATAAATATCCACAATTTTAATATGACTGGGAACTCCTGCAGCCTAAATTGCCAATCAAGTTAAAAAGACTGTAGCACTATAAACACGAGGCACAAACATTGTGCAAAAAGAATGACTATCCACGGTGTCCCACACTACAGACCGACCACAATTACAGACAGTTAACCAGTGTACGCAGCTGTTAGATCACGCTTAACATTTGTATCCCCGTCACTGCTCGTGCTTTTCCTGGACTCCAAGGTCATGGAGGCAGAGGCATGGAAAGAAATGTAGCTCTAAGCATTATTTGCCTCTAGCGGCAAACTGGGTAGTTAATTCGGAAAGGTGTTTAGAAGCTAGAGGTGAATCAAGGGCTGCAACATATACAACTATTGGAGGTCAAAGTGTGTGTGATGTCTTTCCCACTGTCTCAGGCATTTTAGTGAATTGACATCCACAACAGAACTGAAACTCAACTTGCTACAAAACCATTGAATACTAGCAGCAGAAAAATGTTCAGCAGGATCAACCTGCGTGAAAATATTTAGAAAGTGTGCATGAAGATTTACTTCTACAAATTATATCTGAAATTTGCAGTGTATGTTTTCATAGAGTATGCTTAAGTGGAATTCTTGTTTGAAGAAAAGGGTTCCTGTCATAACATTTCTTGGGGGAATGCTCGGTATTAGCATCAAAAATATCTTCCAAAAACAATGGCAAATGCATAAAAACAGAGTGGTTTATAACAGGAATTATGGGTTAAATTAGAACACTTGAAAGAGGTTTGTGATAAACAAGGCTAATGTGATAAAAAAAGACTGAGCTGCAGACATACTACTGTCTAATGTGTGGCAGCAGGCTTACACTTGGGCTACAAACCTAACAACAACCACGTTTTATTTTCAAAGGTAGAGTATTGTCTCTTCTGAGCAAGGAGCTATTAGTCTAAGCCAGTAAACACCCCTCCAGCTAAGCTAGCATTCTCTTTTCCACCATCGTAAACTATTATTAAAGCCTATATGTTACAACTTAGTCTATGCTAATTTGGGGAGGGGGGAGGGCAGGCAGGGCATGCCCCCTTCCCCACCCAGTGGAATCCATTTTAGAGGCCTGTCGTTTGACATGGCACAAGATGGAAGATGATGACAGCTCCCCTAGACAGTGGAAGTGAATTGCCTTAATATCTATGACTTCAGGGTGGATAGTAAACCTGTCAGACTTAGGGGTGGTCTTCCCCAAAACATTTTGCCTCACTTCAGCATATTTGTCTGCTCTTTTTTTGTTGGCCATGGTACTCTGTGCACTTTACCAGTGCTAAAGTGCGTGTGCTCACTCCTCAACACATGGTAACATTGGTTTCTCCCCTTTTGGCATATTTAATTTAATCATATGTCCCTAGTGAAGTGGTACTACATGTCCTAAGGGCCTATTAATTAAATGCTACAAGTGGGACTGCAGCTCTGAGTGTGTCACCCACTTAATTAGCCCTTCAAACATGTTTCAGACACTGCATTGCCGTCTGTGGGTGCATTTCGACCTGGTAAAATAAATGTTTTGCCAGGCCCAAACCTTCTTTTTTAATACATATGTCACCCCTAGGGTATGACCTAAGCAGCCAACAGGGTATTTAAAAAGTAGGCCATGACATTTTAAGTTTTATATGACCTAACAGTGAAAAACTCAAATTTGTTTTTCACTATGGCAAGGTCTATCATTGGGGTTACATTATTACATTAAATAAGGATAATTTCCAAATGGGAACAAGTAATCAGTTCATGTTTGGTTTCTTTGGAATTGTAATAAAAGATCAATTTTTATGTAAAGTCAGATTTTGAAAATGCCACTTTTAGAAAGTGCCCATCTTCATACCTTAGCCACTTAGTGTCTGTAGCTTGTCTCTGGGTCAAATGCCTGGGTGTAGTTGGCAGTTCTTTGTCTATTTTCCTTGGACAGCCTCACACAATATAGAGCTTAGTGGTGACTGGATAGGCCATCACCGACAGGATGGGAGGGCAGAGCTAGGCGCAGACTCATTTACACCTGAACAGGCTGTGTCCTGCCTTCACACAAAGGATTGCATACCCCATGTAGTTAGTCTGGAGCCAGGGCAGAAGAGGCAGGAAACTTGTGCGTTTCAGATGGCATCCTCTAGAAGTTTCTCTCATGTCAAAGAAGGCACCAGGTATAAATATTGTACCTCAGACACCAACTCTTCAGCACATTTCTGAATCTGTGGAAGACTCTGCCAGAAAGGACTGATGGACTGCTGACCTGAAGGACTGGTGCCCTGCTGTGCTAACCTCCAGCCTGCTTACCAGTTGCCAGGGTGAGAATGACTGGATCTGCAACCTGTACCCAGGACCACTAGAGACACTCCAGGGGCTACTCTCGTGTACCCTGGACCTGTAACTGGACTCTTCAGCTGTGAGTTCTACCATGCCAAATGGCGCCATCCCAGTCCTGGACCACTGGAAGTGGGCCTGAAGGTGCTCTGCCAGCTCATCGGTTGATCCAGCAGAATAGACAACTCCTCTGCTATGCCATGCACCCCGTGCAGAACAGACGAGTCGACTCTGCTGTGAGGATTGTTCCAGCGCAAGTACCTTGCATCGGCTTCGCAGCCTGCGGCCTCATCAGAACCGCTGTTGTGTGACACATCCCCGACACAGGCCCTCTCATCGCAAGACTCATCGACAATGCAGGACTTCACACCTCAAGCTTAACTCATTGACGACCTCCTCGATGACGATTCATTACCTTGCAACGCAGCCTGGCCGCTCCCTGGAACCAACACAGCATCATGCATCTTCGACTCAGACCTCGCATCGGCTTCACGATTCATCCTTAACACAGGACCTTGTAGAACTCTGCAACCAGGATTTAAGGTACTCTTGTTCAAGGGCGTAACTGGGTCCCTGTAGCTTGCCTGTGCTCATTCGCATTAAGTAGACTTACGATTTGTCCCAGTCTGGCTTGACCAGATATACAATTGTTTTGGATTTTCTTTGGGCACTATTGTCACTGAAATTGTTAAACCTGCATAATTTTGGTTCTACCGATTGGATTTTTGTCCATTTTGTTTTGTTTTAAATATTAAATGGTGTTCTACTTCTCTAATTTGGCATGGAATTCTTCTTGTGTTTGGTTTATACATTATTACAGTTTGAAGTGTTGCACAAATACTTTACACATTTTCTCTAAGCTAAGCCTGACTGCTCTGTGCCAAGCGACCAGAGGGTTGAGCACAGGTTAATTAGGGGTTTGCTTGTAACTTCACCCAGACAAGGATTGAGGTTGCTACTTGATTAGGGTTTCACTCCCCTCAAACAGTAATCTAATTTCTTACAATCTAGACACTTAAATGAGGAGGATGAAGGAAGCGCTAGCTATATATTCAGTGAACACACTGTAAGTAAAGGACTACTGGCTGATTAGTTCTTCTTGAGGACTGCCATTTGGTTGATGGTATACCTGAAGATCAGGACTGCATTTTCTGTTGTGCGAGATAGAGACGTTTCTAGTTCAGGCTTGCCTTTTTTCCCACTCCTGACTAGTGGTCAGAAAGTCTGGTGACAGACAAATGAGAAACCTGAACCTGCTCCCGTCTGTCTGGTTGCTCCTTGAATGGTGTCTGACAATGTAATTACATTTCCAGAAATCAGGTCAGTAACCTGCAAAAGATCATACATGCAGTCTACTATAACCTTGTCCTGCATGCTTGGTAGGTGTGTGGAAGTAGTTATCTCTGTCACAACTGAGAAGCAAATGTCATAGGTATGAATGCTGCGAATACAAGGCCCACAAAAGAACAGGAATTAAGAGCCTGTTTGGTGTAGACTAGAACACTAAAAATATTTCACAAAAGTATTGCAATACATCAGCTAAGGTGCTTTATAATAAACCACATTATATTTACTACGCAAAACCTTTAATTCTGACTGCCCACCCGCAGTGCTTGACAGCACATGGTGCAAATCTGCATTATTTAGCAAGAGTTATAATACGTTTTCATTTTTGTAATAAAATAGCCTGATGTGATTTTGTGACTTATCTGGTGATGTATTCTACAGCCATTTTTACCTTGAACTATGTGTGTGTACCTTTGATTATTCAGCTAACACACACACACACACACACACACACACACACACACACACACACACACATTTCTACCAGACACTTGCCAGAGCACATTCTGTAGTTTTACAATTCTGTAAATGGCAAGTTTTGTCAACTCAGTGATATCTACAATATTAATATCATAAGGATGAGCGGCAGTACTACCCTCCTGAGAATCAAAAATAGGCAATAATAAAAAATATTTGCAGAGGGCACTTACTGGCACAACCTGAATAAAGTTGTGTATCGTGTATTAAAGAGCTATCAATAGAGTTTTTCATGTTATTTTTTTTATTCCTGTGTGAGAATGAACTATTGCTTCCACTTTGGATTGTGCATTATGAATGACAGCATAACAATTTATACAAATAAAACAAACCTCTGTTATGTATCTTATGTTTACATATGCCATTTTAACTACATATTTTTACTTTGAAAAGCAAACATGATTCAGCTTTAGTTAGCACAGACTGCCTTTGGCCTTTTAATGGGAGCTTGAAGCGGTCTATTGTTGCTAAGGGGTGTTGCAGGCAATGCATGTTGTTTTGAAGCAAATCATGAGGTGTTTCTTAGCAGTAAGTTTCGACCCTGTCATTTCGCAATTGTACTATGACACATTAAATATCCTAAATTACTACTCCTTATCTCTGAACAGAAACGATTGAGCACTGACAACACGCCTTCCACCTTCACAGAAAGGAGGGGGGGGGGGGTTGCTAAAGCCCTCTTAGCCCGATGGGTGATGCCCGCCTGGCCATGCGACACTTCCGATTCCTCTCATGGTTAAGGGCTCGCGTTATAATACAAGCTGCTGGGAGTGGGTCTATTTCGATATGCTAAAGACGGCAGCAGGAGGGTATTTAGTGCCCACAGAATGATTCATCTAAAAAAATGTGACCTTACAGGCCACACAACCACAAAAAACAACGGGTCCTGGTCAGGGCTTCAAGTGAGATAACAAAAACTGGGGGTCTCTCAAAGAGGTGTGGCCAATGTAATTAAGGGCGTGGCTTAAAAACAAGTAAGTTAAAAATCTGTGTTTAGCACAGTGTGCCGCCCGACTTGTATTTTGCTGTTCCCGTCATTGCGACCAGATATATGATAAAACAAGTCACATCGTACCTACAAGTCAGGGCTATTGGCTTTGTCAAAAGTTGCATAAGATAAATAAGCAGCAACTATGACTTGTAAATGATATTGAAAACACTTACACTGAAAGCCCTGGTGGTGACACCACGACAATGTTGCTGCTCTGGAGATTAAAAAAGAGAAGGAAAATTCAAAGAGAAAATGACTCTTTAAAGGATTTCCCTTCCCATACAATGCTCACTACTCGCACATCGATGTGCCTGCTGTTACTGCAGTCTGGAAAAAAAAAAAACAGACCGCCTGCGTCAGGGCACAAAACAGAGCCCGATAGACCCCCGTTTCGAGGCCCCCTTAAAAAAAAAATGCCGGTGCTCAGACCCGGTGAGCAGGGCCAGACTGGGAAACACAACCGGCCGGACTGGGAAACACAACCGGCCCTGGCAGAGTGCTCGGCCGCACCCCACTCCCCACTCGGGGGGAGGGATAGGGGGGTTGGAGGTGCCGCCGAGCTCTTTGCGGGGGCCGGTTTTCGGCCGATTTTGGTACAGGGTCGAAACGGCCCTGTAACAAAAACGGCCTTCAGGGGTCCAAAACCGGCCCCCACCCATGCGGCGCACTGGGGGATTGCCCGGTGCCCGCTATGGCCAGTCCAGCCCTGCCGGTGAGACGCGGCCCACTTAAAGCTAGGGTCCTGGTATCTTGTGGGATGTGAACCTGTGATCTGCAGCACTCCGTGTAAGACCGTTAGCCCTGCTACTAATCTGCAAGAATGAGGAAAGAAACTGCATCATAAATACATTTCCTCATGGGGATGGCTTGGATCCAGCGTTTTGCTTGTTGTCAAGACTCGTCCCTAAAAGAAGCGAATGAATGACTCCACAGTGACCAAAGGAACCGCCTGACTGCATAGTTAAAGTAGGTGCCCAGGGGGCACAGTGGGATGGAGACCCAGAAAATGCTGGTAGGGGAGTCCAATGAGCTGTGAGGGCAGTGAAAGGGGAGCTGTGCCTAGAGAAGAATGTTTAAAAGCTCTGGGGGCACAGAGGAGGGACTGAGAATCCTGGAGATGAAGGCAAACAGAGGATATTTGATGAACTTTGATGTTCAACAGAGTCAGAAGGCAGGGGAGATGCTTTCAGTGCTGGGTTCTGTTAGGAAGGAGAGGTCCCAGGCGCCATGGTGGCTGGAATTGTGAGGGCGAAGGTCGGTGAGGGATTGGTCGTGTCAAGTTTTTGACGCGGTTCAAAAAAAAAGAATTGAGAGCACACATCTGGTTATAGAATAAGGGAGAAGCATCAATCCAGAACCAGTCCTGTGGAAGTAAGCAAAGACTAGCTGTCAAAATACTATGACTCTACAGTGGGTCCTAGGTAATATTAAAAAGAGGGCCAGCTACATATACCCTCATCAGAACTCTATGATGCCCAATCCAAGAGGCACTGAGCCAAGCAACTAGGTGTCCAAGTTTGTCCGTAGTCGAACCATCAATCTCGCCATAGAGTCAATCACATCTTAACTAATAACTGCTCGAACACAGAAGTACTCTTTAATTACTATTACAAAGGTCGCCCAAGCCAATTTAGCTGAGCCAGGCACAATTGCACAATAACTAAGAGCAGCTTAATTATGTTTGAAGTACGGTCCTCGGGACTTCTGTGCGCATTCATCGAGCTTCGCAACCAGGGGACCTTTTGTACGAAAAGTTAAGCAATAGTCAACTAGCAAATCTCTTTAGGTCCTTAATATACATTTAAACAGCTTTTATGAAGTCCTTTTTGTAAGACTCTGGTATATTTCCACAACTACCAAATGCACTTTACAAACGTCTTAAGTAACGTTTCTGGCCTACTTGTGCGTTTCAAAACAGTTTTTACCAGGCTTATTTTTAGTATCCACTGGAGGTTACCGCCATTGCTCAAAACCAAATGTACCTTGAAATGTAACTTAGCAAAACCTGGAGGTCATTTGTAATATTAATTTTTGACATCGTATGCCTTTGTACATGTAATGATTTTAATAAACTATGCATGCTAAACAAATAAACTTAATATTAAGGTCTGTGAGGGTCAGGTAAAAGCCTTTTAGACTTAGGTGCAGTTAGGTGTGGTTATTTGAGGCTGGGTTTAATCTCTTGAGCTCTCGAAGAACCAGCAGAGACTAAATTATGTGGTGGCCGAAGTGGTGGACAGTTGGGCCTTTTTTCAGGCCTCTACCTCCCTCACTCCTGCCTCATTACACTACCTTACACTGTTGCAGTTAGGAGGCCCCCCAAGACTAGGCCTCTCCTCTAATGCTCAACTCTCCTCTGCCCATGATCTACTGCTCCGTCCGAGTTAAGCTTTGACAGCTGTTATGGGTGATTCACTCGTTTGGTGCCTGAAGGTAGGTTGCATTGTTGCCATTTCTGTACCAACTCTGTTATTGTGGGAGCGAACATAGCCGGTATGCAGTGGCCCTAAATCAAACAAGAAATTGGCATTTAACAGCAAGTTGGATAGCAAGAATGGCATACTTGGGGTGCAGCGAACCTCTTCACACTGCATGGACAGCTGAACAGATTTTTATTGAATATGAGGAGAGGAAGGTTGGAACAAGCACCAATGAAGATCCTGTTTCTTCTGATATTTTGAGGCTTAGCCCCAACAAATAACTTATAATGCAAAATGCTGGCTCACCGTAAGTTTTTTTTAAACATAATCTTCTTAACCCCTTCGCTGCTGGCCCGTTTCCGCCGCTGTGCGGTAAACAAACGAACAGGGCGGGGCCGTGACGAACCCCAGCTGTCATCAGCACACGAGCACCGCGGAGCGTGACAGCTAGGGTTCGTCACCAGCATGCAAGGGGTTAAAGCAGTTCTTAGTGCTATTTCTGAAGTGATTTCATTATATCTAGTATTGGATTCGAATGTGCTACGCATAATTCCCACAACTGCATCTTGGGGAATGCTTGTGTAGTGAGAGACACTACGACCACCTGTTAAACAGAGTCGAACCTAGTGCCCGCCACACAAGTAATGAAGTCAGTGCCGTCTCTTACACGTCATGGAATCTTTAGGACATACGGTTCAATGTAAAAAACAGGCCACAGCCTGAACTTAGAGGCCTCCCTTGTGATTCTAGACTATTTTGGGGTATTTTGGGCAAGGTGTATATCACAGGTGTTCTAAGGTGTGGTCTCTTCAGAAACTCGTACTCCTTTTCACTTAAACAACTTGCTCCCAGGCCGATGTTAGTAATGCCACATATTTCACCCTGAAGATCATGCAAGGGGTTATTCTGATAACTCTCTGTAGTGAGCGTCATTGCTCAATTGTAGCATAATCTAATTTACATTTCTTTCTGTATTCTGTATCACAACAGAGCTGCTCTTGTTGGCCAGTTTGATAGTCATCTTTTCTGGCTGAGAGACATTAGGGCAGCTGTTTCAGACTCAGGGATATTGTACAACAGTGATTTTGCTTTTCTAAATCATTAAACTGTTAAAATGTCAAGGGGCATCAAGTTAGTATGCAGTAAAAAGTAGAGGGGATAAGGATCCATGGCTCATCTTTAATATTGATGTTTGGTCTATTTTTGAAGGATTGTCTCAACCTGACCTGTCTGAAAACGGATATAGTTGTCCCACTATTTTTTTTCAAAAGGTGTGGTCTCTCTGATCACGAAACCAAGGCCTTACCCGAGTATATGGACCTCACTGTGATCCAGTATGAGTAGAAATTTTCACTGCTTAGGCACTAGATTTTTTTGTTTATTTTTTTCCCGTCTTCTGAACTTTGCACCTACTGCCCGCAGATAGACTGTAATGGACAGTATCCGTCGGCTCCATTATAAATACATGTACTCTGTCTTTAAAATAGGACCACTGCAAATCTATTATTGATTTGTGGAGCTAGATGGAGTTGGGGGAATTTATTCCTGTTGCAAGTTGAATAGGGCAATCGCAGTGTCATGCACCAGCCACTCCCTGCATTGGATTCAGGACTGATTTATAGTGGACAATTTGATTAAGTGAATATGAAACATGCTCATACTGTATTATTGCAATCTGAATTCGCAGTCAATTGCCAGTTATCAAGCGTGTTCATTGTGGGTTCAGACGTCAACTTCCTCTACAAGTGATAGGAACACTATGGAAGGAGGTCTCCTATTATCAGTTTCAACATAGAGGAGTAATTTGATATATCTATTTCATGCATGTATGCTTAGGGCCTTTCCTGTTTCTTCTGCAGAGGTTGTTACACAGATTGTAATGGTTCCGTGGAATGATAGTTTGGGGACCGAAATGTCAACAATTTTTCAGGGATTGTCTCATTGAAAATTCTGTGATCAGCATCAACCATGGATTGTTCGGTCTTTGTTCTCCATCAAATTCTAAGACCACCTTGAATGTATCCGTGTATGATTTTGTGTAGTTCACTTCATCACCAATTTTGAGCGTCGCACAATGTGCAGTATTGTACGTGTTTTCTACCCATGGGGTAGGTAACATGAATACAGCTTTCTCGTTCCTGAAAGGCTCTGTGTAACAGTGTCTTGAGTACAGATTTAAAATAATGGATTAATTCACACGGGCTGAATACACATAGCATACCTGTGAAAATGAAGCCTACAGACCCTTTCTGCATCATCTCTTCCAAATATTGAGTGCATCGAGAAAACCTATACAAGGTCAAGAATGATGGATGGTGAAGGGATTTAATGTGCACTAAGTATGGTATTGCTCTACAGATAATTATTTTATCTTTAAGATAACACGTGCTTGCAATTTCGTGGAATGGTAATGTACATAATGGGACTGAAGGAGGGGGGGACGAATCATACGCTTGCACAGTATTAGGACTCTGGAGCAATGTTTCCTGACATCAATTTCCAACAACTCTCAGAACAGAGGCAAAATTGTTGCCCCTCTATGGTTCTCCTTCAGGGCACCAAATTTACACTCTGAATTATCCTATGCACATAGAGGCAATATTGCTCTCATATGGGACCAGGAAAGCAACTTGTATTCTGTAGACAATTCTCCCCAGCACCTAAACACAATTTGATTCTGTGTGGAACGAGGAGAAGCAACTGGAGTCTTTCAAAAACACAGATGGGGGCACAGTTTAGCAAGTTAGAAAGTCAGTTCTGCAAAGTCAAACTCAACCTCCCTTTTCATTCAAGCCACTACACATTAACACAAATCTGTTATTCCTCAATACCGCACCTCCCAATCTGCTGCTAATACAACATCTCACCCGGGTGCTTGTATCCTTCCAATACACATCTAAAACTACCCTTCTGTCAACCTCCATCCAGACCAAGACTTCCAAGAGCTTGTTTCGCTCATATTTCCCATCCCTTAATTCTCTTTTGATGGAAGCTTGCATCGTCCGTATTTGTTGTGACAGCAAGTCCTTGCAACAGAATTCCCCAACTATGGTAACCTATCAATATAGGAGCCGGCACTCCAGAACTCCCTCCCGAAGGTGTGGACCCAGCTGAACCTCTTGGTGGCTCCCTACAGCCAAATTTTGCCCTGCGGGTCAGTGAGAAAGCATGTAATTACTTTGGCATGCAGGTGAATCTGCGTCCCTCCCATGTGCACCTCTTGCGCAGGGTTCCCCAAGACTTGGAAGATCACAGAAGATGAATGGCTGCCAGAATGGGAGAAGCATAAAGAAAACTGATGAAAACAGCACTACGGCATCCTCAGGAGAACTAGCTTTGCATACAACAAACAAATGTCGTCAGTTGATATAAGGCAGCATGTTAAAGAACGTTCCCCCATCAATGTGTATCTCGTGAGTGTCTCTTATGTCCTCTCCTGTTACAATCAGCTGTTAAACTAACCACAAACAAGTCAGCGAGACTCCATCACGGTAAAGACACAAAAAACACAAACCAGGGTTTCCCCAGGGAGAAGGAAGGGTTTTTCCAGTCATGACATCCCATTCACCATTATTTTCGCACCGTCTTGCCTGCCAGTCTAAATAGGCAAGAAGCATCCACCATGTGTTAATCAAGAGTCCAAGACAGAGTCCCTATAATTTACAGGTCCACATTCTCTGATAATCTGATCAAACCCCTGACTACGAAGGAGGGAAAATGTAAAGTACTCAGTCCAGCGTCTAAACAACCTCATTCAATTCTCACCTAGCCTCTGGAATGGTAAGGCTACACGTGCAAAATGATTTTGGCTCGTTTTTTTATTTTTATACATTTGTTTTTTTTTAGGTTGATAGCATATGACTTATTTATGCAGACCAATTCTGGGCCTCTAAGACCACCTCAAGAGGTGTCCTCTAAGATGTGAAATGCCGGGTAAGAGAAATAATAAATAGCTATCATGTCTAGGCAGTTGGACCCTAGGTACAAGCTTGCCTCTTTGATCTGGCCTTTCGCTGTAAATTAAACAGTTTTAATTCCTGCACCACAGGTACACTTTTCAATTGTATACCGTGACAGCACACAACAAAATATATGCTGCTGCTGATGACACTGTGGCTATACTTCATGAGCGACTTCTTCACCGCCTTTAATATTTTTATACAATACGCCAGCAATACTCGAAGGAGGGAGCTCATAATCTTTCAAGGAAATCTAATAAAAAGCTCAATACAAAGAAAGGTCCTTTGTAAGAAAAGGAAATACCCTGAGGTATAAAGAATCAACAAGTAGATCTTAAAATAGATTTATCGAGAACTGGCGCTTTCATTGCTTCACGTGTTGGAAAATGATCAGAGGCGGCCATTTTATCAGACCGAAGTCAGAGATAAACACATTCGTGAGGTCTTAGAAGGTCCAGCTTCGCTCAGCAGTGCATTATACGGTGATATTATGAGAAGCTCGCTTCCCTGAAACCATCTTGCCCCCGCCTGAATAGGATCAAACACCATTCACCTTCAATCAGCAAACTGCGATTATACTCAGCAAAACCCAGGAAGCAACAACTGGAGATCTCGAAACAACGGAGAGAAAGCGCTGCTTGGCGAGATTCATCCACTTACCAAGCATGGTCCAATTTCCTTTCATTCTTCCTCAAATAAGCTGTTCTCATCTTTAATTTCAAACAGATCAAAACAGTCACAAGCAAGCTTCTTGTAATGCAGGCAACTTTTATTTAAGAAAGACAGCAGATGGGCCCGCCAAGATTAATGCGCAGGATATCATGATGAGAGAGCATATTGCTGCAAACAAATCCCGGAATAATTACCAGGGAACATCAAGGAACTAATGATGGTCTTTCACTGGTCTCCAGAACAGATTAACCCTGTTGTGTCGAGAACACATCAGGACGCAGCACTGGGTCAAGGCTTGGAGTTCATCGACAGGGCAGACTTAACCAAGGTCACCAGAGATTGGTCTTTAACGCCACCTGCATAGACTGGAACCACTGAATGACCCCACCTCAAGAGCACACAGGGAGGGGCAACGCCAGTAAGAGAGCTCCCTGCTATTATGTCACAGGCAATGGTGTCAGGAACTATATAGTCGTGCATGCGGAACATCAGCCTAAACGCGGCACCAACACTGATTGAGATCACGGAGCCACAGATCCCTAGAGCGGGAGAGACCCTCTCTTGATTTGATTGAATTAGAGATTTGTATAGCAAATGGCTACCCTAGTGCGTCCCCGCGCTGATGAGGAGTGCTGTGGTAAGACCCAGCCCATTCGTGGTTCGAGGGAAACAGCCAAGTCTTACGTTTTTTCCTGAAAGCCAGCTCATTTTGCAACTCTTAGATCATGAGGGAGCTCGTTTCACAGTTTAGGAATCAAGTGTGCAAAGGATCTTCCTCCCCATCTTGATCTTTTGATTCTGGTAGTTAGCTCAGTTAGCCTTTGCTCTCTGTAGCCAAGCAAGAGCCACAAGGCTCAGCCTGATGCTTAAATGGTTTGCTGAAACGTACTGGCTATTTGCACTCGTTCTTCATGTGATTTTATCAGTCTTATCCATTCAAAAACCGAGTGTAAAGCTTTTAGTGAAAAACTACACACCGTCCCTTTGTTTGGGGCCATACTCTAGTATGCATCAAGGGCGCACCTAGCAGGCTCCATCATGATCCACACGCAATGTCTAAGGCCCTGCCTCCATCTTAGCCTCAATGGCACGAAGTGGCCTTTAGAGGCTGATAATAACTTGACAGGCACTATGTTCTTAAATTTATTTCTGGGAGTCCAAAATAATCGCTTTATTTAGTTCATGAACAATCATGAGCAGACAGCCGTTTACCTATTTATGAGAAAATGCATGTTCAACTTTTAGAAATAGTAAGTGAGCGCTGGCGAGGGGGAACAAAGGCAATGAGCCAAAAATGTCTACACTTAGGTCACCGATTCCCCACGCCACTCTGACTGGTCATAGCAATAATGAGTTTGAAAACTTACATTGCATGACCCAGGATTAAAATGCTTCAATTAAAATGGGACTATTTACACAAAACTATGTCTAACTCCCTATTCACATTCAGACAATGAAAAGGTAACACCTACCTCTGCTTTACACTTTCCTCCAATGCCATTATCTCTACTTTTCACTGCCGTTGCCTGAATGATTACCGTCGACGTAATACCAAGCTTATTCTTCTCCATTAAAAAGCTAGCGTAAGACAATTCCCTATTGCTAAAGTTACCACGGTAAAACACTATTACCTCAAAGCATCTGCTAATTTCTAGGATGAACAGTCTCAATCATGTTTCTAACCTCTAGGTAAAGCAACCTGTACACTAAAACCTAGGGATGCACGTGTTTCCAGCAGGTAGACTTGATTGTCTTTCCTTTGGTTTGGTTGAATACAACAGATGCATGTTATCTAAGGTAAGCACATTAGTCCTGAATTATTGAGCATCAGAAATATGTAGGTCGTTCTAATAAAACGAGGCTCAATGTTTAAATTCTAAAAATCTATATAGCCTTAGAGGATTAAGTACAAAGGATGCATCGTGCATTGCCCCCCTAAATATCGCATTGCCAAACCCCTAATAAAATGGGATTAAGTAACATGTTAATTAGGGAAGTAGCAGCCTGGCATACTTAATCATGTTAGGCGGAATGGCGGAATGAGCAAAGTAAAAGTTTTTTTTTTTTAATTAAAAAAATGTCCTTATAGTACTTACCTCATAGTACTTACCTGCATTGAACTGGACCAAGTGAGCAAATCCCTTCTTTTTTCTCTTGAATACATTTACTCTAAAAATAAACTTGTGAATGGTACATTTTACAGCACATTTTCAAACAAAGCACCCCAAAATCCAGAGGGGGGGGGGGGCTTGGGTTCACCTTTCCCCAAAAACCTTTGGAAGCATATTGCGCCTTCTGTCTTAATTTTTCCATTCTGCCTTACCTTATGGATTCAGAGTCACCCATGACTTATAGGCGATGGTCTTCAACAGTTCTCCTGAAGACCGACATACGTGACCGGTTCCTCTTGTGAGAGCGCACACCTTTGCAAAGCCAAGGACCAGTGCCCCTACTGATCCAACGCCAGGTTTCTTGTGCCTGGTATAAGTGATAAATCCCATACAGCTGGACCAGGGGAAAAGAGGTGCTTTTTATGGCTAATGTTGGCCTATGGCCGGTACCATGCGGCCAATGCTTTGTAGATTGCACACAATGCTTGGAATCCATTTATTTGCTCATTGGGAGCCACTGCAGGTCATTTGTGGCCTAGCTGAGTCCAGTTTATTTAAGCTCAGCATGAGCTAGGCGATGTGGTTTTAGAATCTCATTACCTTCTGAGTCTCTTCCTTAGATGCCAAGATGCACATTTATGACACAGTAATCTACTAGGGATAGTCCCAAAGTTTCGATGAATTTGGTCCAATGGTCGATCTGGAGGAGCAGGAGACATCTTTCTGACCTAGTTTATTTAGGAAGTTTAAAAAAAATGTTTTTACGACAGTGCACGCTGTATTTGCTGCACACAACCACTCCCAAGCATCTGTGCTAGTTAGCTGGCTCTGCATAAGTAGCACCGCTGCCACAAGGAGTTCTCTCAAAGCAGTTGGCATGTTTTGAAACCGGCTCCTTCTAATTACCTGCTGGCAGCGATAAATAAAACAGGCGGAGGGAGGGAATGTTCATTGCTTTCCATTCTTTTCGGCAATTACAAACAGATCAGTGTAGTTCCCCCTTCTGCCAATCCTGTCATTAAACTTAATTAGTTTTAATAAGTTGCTAACACTTTCCGAGCACTGGAGACTACTAGCAACGTGACAGGTTAATGCTGGGAGCTAATGCAAGCGCGGTAAAAACATGGTTCTTTGTTGCTTTGCAAACTCAACTTCGGATCAATAGATTGCTCAGACGTGATCAGATTTGATGGGGTTTTGAATGAGGTTCCTGTGAGAGCTTACGTATTTGGTGCAGTATTTCCCCATACTTTTTTGCTTTCACTTCATTTTTTTTTTAAATATATTTTTATTAATTATAACACAAGAGTAGAAATATACATATCGGGCATCGTTCGATGGAACATATCATAACAATGAACGGGCAGATCAAATAGGAGAATACACAACAGTTATAGGCATCTGAGAGACATCAATATCAAATTAGAGCGGAGATAAAACAATACGGTACAGATTGCCTTAAGCAAACATCATCGGATCCCGCCCACCCAGAATACAGAATATGAGAATCGAACACTCGACACCCGGATATGAGGATTAAACGATCAGGAGAATATGCCACATCTCTTGTGAAGACGGGAAAAGGGACATAGAAAGGTCATAGAACAAAATAAAGGAAAAATAAAAAACCCCACCTTCAACCCCCCACCCTGCACCCCTGCAGATGGCTACGACCTAACCCCACTATCAGCGTGCCTATCGCCCACTAAACTAACCCCAAGGAAGGGAAAAGATGGAGGAGGAGAATCGTAAAAGGCAAACACACCCCCGGTCTCCCGTATCCCCCGCCAGAAGCGATCACCCCGAGATATAGTCAAACCAACATATAGCAAATTTACAAACCAATCGGGGGAGTGTGGCAAAACACCACCCAACTCCCGTCACGTTATAGGTACAATCCCGGCATTGAGTCAAGCTATTTCATCGAACCCAAGCCCTCAAGTTCAACCCTAGCCCGTACGATACTTAATAAGAGTCTTTGCCGCTCGAACCACCATCTCAATTGAAAATGCAAAACAACCGTCAAAGTTCACGTTGGTGTTGCAGGATAGGCAGACGGAAAGATGTTCACGATTTCCACAAAACGAGCGAAGGAAAGTGTCCAGAGATATCAAGTCTTTCCAACAGTCACTGAGAAACATGTAGCGGCACAGAAGTCTGTCCATATCTGAAGGAGGCGGCAGCAGGATCCAGCAGGGAGCGCTGGCGACAAATACGGGCTCGCTGGCTGTGAGTTGGGGGTCGATAAAGCACCGTAAATCCGGGTTATGCCCGGGGACCTCGATCTCAGGCGTACATTGCACCGCTGGTACCACAGATAGATGAGAGTTTAACGGAGAGTCATAGACCGGTCCCAAGATACCGTCCACTTGCACGCTCAGTGTCCGGAATACAGCGGTGAATTGTGAATGGAGCGCCTCAATGGCGGCCATAACGGCCTGCAGCGATGGCGTACCTTCCATCCGCCCCATCTCCTCTCACGAAGAGGCAGAGCTGGATTCGTACCCCGGAGGCCGGCTTCTCCGGGGCAGCAGGTCACGCAGATCCAGGGATCACAGTGGGCGCTCTCCGTCGTGGAAGATCGACACCGTCGCTGGTAGCGAGGGCCCCGGCCCGTCAACCCCGGGGAGCCAACAGGGTCTCCGGGCGTCGGACCCCCGGACACGGCCGACGGCGCGATACGCTGATGTGTTCACGGTGTAAACCGTTCACGATGCCACCATCCGAAAACAAAGAGGGTACGAGGCACTTGGGGGGACCGGGCTCGGTCCAGGTCCAGCGGCCGTTGTTGATCAACTCCAACCCAGATGAGCTAGAAATCGAGGCCCCGGCTACCACACGATGTTAGGCCGAGAATGGGAACACAGCATATCTTCGGCATCCGATAAGATAAAAACCTCGGGATTACACCTTTGGAAGCAGAAATACTTCATGAACCCGGGAGTCTGGTGCGAATTCAGGATGAATAGCAGGATATATGAGCTGCTGGCGGAGGTCGACGGAGCCGGGAGCTTACGCGGCCATCTTGGTTGCTAGCGTAGCTCCTCCTCCGCTGAATTCATTTTTGTTGGCATTAGGACTCTGTGCACTTTACCACTTCTAACCAGTGCCAAAGTACTTGTGCTCTCTCCTTCAAATAGGGTAAAATTGGCCTATACCCAACTGGCATATTTAATTTACTTGTAACTCCCTTGCAAACGGGACTACGTTTACCCAGGGCCTGTAAATTAAATTCCTCTAGTGGGCATGCAGCACTCATTATGCCACACACTGATAATTTGTGATTGGGAGCAGATCGAGCAATGCTGTTTACACTCAAATGAATCATGATTTTAAATGGTAAAGTCAGATTTTAAGTCACAATGCTGAAATGGCGAGTTTTAGAAAGTTCTTAAGTACACAAAAAGTGATGGATGGAATACTGGGATTAATCTAAGCCACTGGTAATTTACTCGGGCTACGTCCCAGTTCCTCGTTATTTTGCATAGCATGCCACCTCAGTTTGGTCCCACCTAGATGCAAATCAGTCATGACCCTTCTCCTCTTCGGAACAGTCCTGCCTGAACTGCCAAGCTAGGTCCTTCATGAACCGCAATACAAGCAACACAGGACCGATTTTGCCCTTGATATGGGCTCATCAGTCAGCTATAGCTTGATTCCAATGACAGTGCGCATGGGACCCACGTTTGGGCATACCAGTCCCACTTACGGCACACTGTGCCACTGGAAGCAAGCTATATCTGGCTGCAGAGCCCAAACTAGGGTAAAATCAGCCCTAGATTTCTTGTGTTCTAGTTCAGCGATAACGTGGAAGACGCCCTAGGTGAGAGGGGTATGTCCAGACATGGGTCCCGTGCTCCCTGTGCCACTATAATCAAGCTATTCTTGGCTGATGAGCAACCTAGGACCAGTTTTACCCTAATAAGGCCTGGCTTGGCAGTTCGGGCTGGACTGTTCCCACGGGGAGCTGGGTCAAGACTGATATGCATATGGCAGAGCCCAAACTGAGGTGGCATGACAGGCGAAAAACGATGGATGTGGTTGTTGCCTGAGTGGGGCTTCCATCCGCCTCAACCAATAATCACATTTCTAACAGTTCATGTCTGATGTCACATGAATACTTAATTCCAGTTTGTGAAGGAGTCACGACCCCAATATAGGCAGAGAAAGCTTGTTGGTGCGGCTTGCAAAGGAAGCCTTAATCAAGAACACAGGTTTCAAATTTCACTTGATAGCTCTGGGAAGCTGGGCTTGAAGCCTGTGTCCCAGAGGACATTGGTCTCATTTTCCCCAGGTCTCAAGCAAACCAAGGGAGGGGGTGGATTGGTTGTTGATAGTCTTGCTTCTCCATAGACCACAGAGAGGCTGGGGAGTTCAACTACCATGTAGATCCACGATGACCTGATTCTAGCTCGCATTGATAAATAGTCAAATAGTCACTGTCAGTGCAGCTGCAACTCTCTGAAGCATAGCTTCAGGTGGGAAGTGGGGAGGAAAGCTGCTGAGGGTCTTTGGAGAAAGCAAAACCAAAGGGGATGATGGACGGAGTGTTGAACATTGCAAGCACTCACCCCCAGTCAACTGATCTGGGTTTAATCCATCACTCTTTAGCTCGCTCCGCCAGCCCAGTTCAGACATGGCCAGGGTCTTTGGAGAGTGCAAGAGGACACAGAGTATAGATTTTTTTTTAAATATTGAGAGGGGAGGAAGTTACTGAGTGTAGTGTGCGGGCATGCAGGACGTCGTTTTGTGTATTGCAATGAAGAGAATGCACTTCTCAGGGGCTTGGTGGGAGAAAATGTCTACAGAGAGGTGGGGATGGATGGCAGGACACCAAATGTATACTGTAGTGGAGTACATCAAGAGGGTAAAGGCATAAGGGAGATGAGGCCATGATGTGCAAAGCTCCCTCTGAGCACACAATCTCTTTCCCCCAGATCCATGGGATGAGCATTGCATCAAAAAATAATTGGTCGGGGGCATACACAACATAAAACTGAATATAGGTGACCATCAACAATGTGCAGTTTTCAGTGTCTGCATTCCAAACAACATCATGAACAACCCAAGTCTCACCCTCTAGCTGTCCATCTATTGTAATTTGGAAACCGTCAATAGAAAACGCCTATTCAGAAACCCATCCATAATTTCATATGTTTAGCAGTAGTAACTGTTCTAGACGGAGTAGTCACACAGGAACAAGTGTATGCACATTGCTTGGTTGGGAAATTCCCCCTGCATGACCTGTACCCAGTATGGCCTGCCCTGAGTGATCCAAATGCAAGTGAATCTGGTATTCTGATTTTTATCAGCCAGTTATCACCCTCAACTACCATGTGCTCTAAGGCCTAAATCTGTAAGTGGTGATGCTGCAGCCTAAAAATGGTTGTATGACATGTAATGAATGGCATACCAAGTGTGGTCTCTTTAATGACATGGGACTACTGTCAACGTCTGGAGTTGTTAACATGAAGCTGAGGAGGGAGTATACCGATTTAAATGAATAAATAGTCCTGTCCAGACCTTTTTTAGCTTCACAAGAAGGAGAGTGTAAAATGCACTGGATTAATAGATTTGTGCCAGTGTAGCACCCAGACCCTTGATCTGACATTTAGTGTGAGCTGAGTGCATGTATAGTGTGTATGAGTGGCACGTACATGACCGTGAGAACGTGTACTATCAAAATGTTTTCTGGGATAAGTGGAATTCATTTTGGGTAGCCCCTGGTTTAGCATGGCACAAATGGAGAAAGGATACCGCTTGCCCCAGACAGTGTAGGAGCATTGCTTGCATTCTTGCAGCAAGAGGGTGGAGACCCAACATTGAACAGAGGGAGGATTGTGGTGGGCTACTGATAGAAATTTCTCATGGAATTTCTAGCACAGGATTGCGGATTAGATTTTCCTGGACACTGCCATTTGGTAGATGGTTGGGGATAGAGGGTGAGTCTGCAGATTCTGTGGTTAAAGATGGGGAAGTTTAGCCAGGGCCTGCCCTTTTTTTTTTACATCTCAGAGTAGGACGTCAAGAAGGCAATTGACAGCCAGGTGCCGAGTCTTCACACTTTATTGTGCACAGGTTTTTTCGAAACTCCTGCTAGAAGTCAGCATTATTAAAACCTGCTGTGAAAACCATCACATTAAACAAATGTCTGCAGTCAGAAAATGACATTTAAAAAGTAATCACCTCAAACCAGTTCAATGATCCTAGTGAGTCCGTCTTTCCTGAATGGAAAATAAGTATAAAGGTGAGCACCAAGCCACCCCACTTTTTTGCGAGGTCAAGAACTTGGAACTGGAACAGAGTGCTCCACAGAGTGCTTGAGGAGCTGCTCGGAGACCAGGGCTGGAGTTTACCTGACAGTAAGTCTCCCAGAAGTGACGGGCCATTACTGAAGTCTGCAGGAGCTGAAGGTACACCTGCTGCTTAGAAGCCTGTCTGCCTACTAGGAGAGGGATGGAGGGTGCTTGGTCCTGCAGGAGGAGAAACTGTCACCTAGGAAAAACTCAGAGGTGTCCCATTGTGCACAATAGGCTGAGGAAACGGACTCTTCAATGGACGCATCACTCAGATCGACCTGCGCTGCAGGAGGTCATCCAGTCTACCCAAGCACAGTTCTAGTGGTGAACTACTTTATAAATAAATAAATAAATAAATGTGAAGAAGGGCAACGGCAAAACCTCATACCAAGCAGCACTTCCACTGTCAGATGATGGGTGCTGCTACTTCCAGAGTGCAGTGCAACTACAAGGAAGTAGTAGCCGCTGAAATGGTAAAACAGCTAGATCCAGAGGCCGTACCTTCCACCGAAGGCTGGCTGACAGGCTGCATCTGCCAAGGACTCCCAGTTCAAAAGGTGCTTCCTCTGAAGGCCATCCATCATCAGCCCCACCTGCCAAGCCAATTCCCGAAGTGTGTCACAAGAGAGAGGTGGGTCCACAGCCATACATGAAGAGATCCTACAGAAAACACCGACCAGTGTATGCCATCCAGCACCCGCCAGGTCAAATCCTCTGATGAGCAGGCAACGGCGAGCCCAGATTACAGAAACTTAGAGATTGGAAATGTGTGCAGAGCCACACACTGATAGGTATTCGTCCTTATCTAATTGTGCAATGTTTCGCACCTCTGAGATATTCAAAATTATAATTAATTTCTGAAAAGACAAGCACTGGCTGGACTGATTTATTGGGTCTGGTGGTTAATTGTTCAGTTCTGTCACTACCCTAGGAGTCAAGTACAAAAAGGGTGTACTTTACCCAGTGTAACACCCGCACCTTCACCCCCCCCCCCAAGCTAGGCCTGACACTCATCACAAATTTATACAAAACTGACATACCCTCAAACACAATACCTTCTTTTTCGCATAGATAGACAGATAATTCAGTGAAAAAAACCAAAGGCTCAAGTGACTATAGTTAGGAATGGTAATAAGCTCTTCGCTTTTGTTAAATAAATAAAAATTCACAGGAAAGGCAGTTCTTGTTTTCCAGGTGCAGATAACAGTGGCCACTAACTGAAATTAAACTGTTAGGTTTACCTTTCAAGAATTAATTGCTAACAAAACAATGGACGGTTATAGTTAACTGTTGAAATGAGATAAGAACTAACATTTGAAAACCCCTCAAATTCACCAGCTATAGTTTAGTAAAGTAACTGTATCTTGAACCCCTGTCATGCACTGCTTATGATCTCACGCGTTACATGACTCTTGACAGGTTATACAGCATCACTGATGACCTCTCAAATGACATGATCGATGATACTGCCATTCACATTCCACTTACATCAATTAAAAAAATAAAGTTGTTAGTAAAGGGCATACTGTCATATACAACACAGAGTTACCTTGTGTACACATGTGAATGTATAGAATGGAAGCAGCATAAGCCCCAAAGACAAGAGTGGTTGTGCATGTTGAAAGGTATTGGATGCTCAGTTTAGAGACCAGTAAACTTTGGGGTGCAAGTAGTACTGCATGTTAAACGAGAAAAGGCTGAGCACATCTCACGTGGGTTGCAGACAGGGCTCGAGTCGGAGTACCACGCGGGTGGACGGCGTCCACCTACTTATTTTACCAGGTGGAAGCCGTCCCCCCTGCTAAACAGCTGGACTCTACTCTTTGGCCTCTCTGGGATGAGATCGGAGCTCACACCACGCTGCTCACCTTCACTTTTGAGTGGGGAGGAGGTGTCAGACAAGGGGCAACTTATTCTGACGCTGCACTTTGTCTTCGATAGATGCCTCCCTGCAAGGAACCCGCGACCTCCCCAGCCTGCTCCTCCTCTGTGCCCGTCACCCCATCCCATCGCTCGCTTGTACAAGCCCCCCTCACTGTATCGCAGAACAGCGTTGGAGCTCCTTGTCGTCTCCTGCACAGACCCCCCTCACCCCTTCGCTCACTTATACAAACCCCCTCACTGTATCCCAGCCCAGGGCACATGTGCCAATCACCCCCGGCTCACGCCCCTTGCACAATTTGTGATGTCACTTCCTGTTGTGACGTCACTTCCCGTGACAGGGTCCCCCCACTTCTTTTTTTTAGAACTCGTGCCCTGGTTGCAGAGGCATATTTCAAAGCAGGTTGTGGCTTGAGGCCAAAGCGTGTTGCAAAAACAAATGTGTGACAAGACAAAGCTTCAGTTTACAATATATTATCCATTAGATGGTGGCTGGGCACTTGCTCATGTTGAATAGTTGTTAGGAGGTGCTAAAGGAACATTTTAAGTAAAGAGCAAGCTTTGAAGATGTGGTGGTCACACAATTTAATACATATAAACACATACATTCATTTGGGTGCTTGTATTGCACAAAATGCAGTGGTACGAAAAACCATATTTCACAGGGAATTGTGGGTATGGGAAATATTCACAGTTTATGTGAAATGTGTGCCACAATGACAACCACCAAACCAGTCTGCAGAGCTTTACCATTGTCAGGGCCACTAAGAATATGCGGGAAGGTTATCTAAATTATTCAGCAAGGTATCTAAATTATAGGGCAAAAAAGGCAAATTATGAGGCACATTCCCTGGGAGTATTACTTTAATCCTTTTAATCTAGAAACTTTCAGTAAAATTTGCAGAATATGCCAAAGGTCATAAATTGATAATTATGTGGCAAAGGCTAGCGCCACAGAATCACATTCCACTGGTTTTCACCACTGTCCATTTTTTTATGAGCAATTTATTCTTAAAAGGTAAACCGTAACATTTTAAATCCTGTTAGTGTCCACTGTTATCTTCATTTAGATAAAATACCTTTACAAGCTAGCTACTTCAAAATATAAGAAATACTTAATAGGCAACTTGTTTAATTTAGTCCTACAATGCCATCTCACTGTTCTAGTTACATTTATCAACCTCTTACTTCTGTCTTATGATGTCACCAGGATCACTTGATGAAAATAATGGACCAATACATGGTTACCAGTTACACACACACACACATATATATCCCAATGGCTGTCGCCAGTGGGTAGTTATAGCTGGGTCTGCAGTCCCATAGAAAGAACTTTTTTTGTTTTGCTAATAACTTTTGTGGAGTTTGACAAATCTCACAAAATGTTATATCAAAGGCACCTTCACCCTGGAATGTTTCAGTGATCTATCAAGAGGGGACCAAGAAAAAAGGCAGCTCCAAAACCAAATCTCCCCATGTATTTTACATATATTTTTGTTTAAAAGAGCTTCAGCCAAAAGGGTTGAACGTAAATACTCCAAATTTGGCAGGAAGCTAGATCTTTGTTCAGAAAGCTGTCTTTTACTTATTTGGCGTTAACCCGTTCAGTAGTTTGGGAGAAATTAAGGTTCAAATTTTATAGATATCTGGACAGTTTGCCCAAAAGTCAAAACTTTAAGCAATTTGATTGGCCGAGGGGCTTTTTCTGTACAAGGGCTCCGATTGGTTGGCCGCAATGTGAAAAGAAATGTTGTGCCAGTCAATACAGGACTCAACTATGTTCTCGAATATTTTTTTTTTCATAAAGAATGTAAGAATCTGGATCAGGGAGGATCAGTGGCAGTGATCCTCCTTGATCTAAGCGCGGCTTTTGACACTGTGTGTCATGACACCTTACTGAGCCGCCTGTCCAGTGTGGGGATTAAGGATGGAGCCTTGACCTGGTTTGAATCCTTTCTGAGGAACAGGTCTTTCGGGGTTTTTGATGGCGACTCAGCTTCCTCCAGCAGGCCCCTAAATTGTGGAGTTCCTCAGGGCTCCTCTCTGAGCCCGGCTCTGTTCAACCTATACATGAGGCCACTGGCTAGTGTCGTCCGCCCTTTTGGAATTAACATCATTTCATATGCGGACGACACACAGCTGGTGGTCTCACTGGCGCAAGAGTCATCTCTAACAGCGCCAGGTGGGCTCAGAGATTGCCTAGAGGAAGTGAGGAGCTGGATGACGTCATCAGCCCTAAAACTGAACGGAGATAAAACTGAGCTAATGCTCCTAGGACCCTCAGACCCGGCACTTCCCCCCTCCCTGTGGCCCCCCAGCCTAGGGCCACCGCCAACCCCAAAAAATGCCATCAAAAGCCTTGGGGTATGGCTGGATAGCTCACTTTCTTTCAATATCCAAGCCACTAAAATCTCAGCCACATGTTTTTCCATTCTGAGGGTACTAAATAAAATCTTTCCCATTCTCCCCCTGGAAGCCAAACAGGCAGCCATCCAGGGACTCATCCACTCCCGGCTCGATTTTAACAACGCACTCTACCTGGGTGCACCTGAATATACCCTTCGAAGGCTGCAAACGGTTCAGAACAGTGCTGCTCGCCTCTTACTCAAAATCCCCCACAGACACTCAGTTAGGACCGGCTTAATAAGCCTCCATTGGTTACCGGTCCGGCAGAGGGTTCTGTTCAAGGCACTATGTACAGCCCACCAAGCCTTCTGGAACAGGGGTCCTATCATTACCCGTAATCTGATCAGTCAGTACATCCCGAAGCGGAATCTCCGTTCTAGCCAGAGCCTCTTGGCAGTTGTCCCAAGAATAAAGAGATCCAGAACAGGCGGAAGAACGTTCATGTACAATGCAGCAAAGGCCTGGAACGCCCTACCACTTCATCTTAGAGCCACCCAGAACCTTAACATATTCCGCAAACAACTGAAGACCCATCTCTTCACCTCCGCTTGTTAATTCCGCTATCTTCTGGTCCCTCTTCCCTGTGCACCATGGGGTTACGACTTTCCTAGCGCTTGGACGCCTTCGGGCAGCAACTGCGCTCTACAAATCCCCAAGTTTACAAGAAGAGAAGGTAGCAATACCCAGCCCCTCTAGTGCCGCAGGGTCCCAGTCCCCCCCCCCCCCCTAAAGTTTAAGCCCTTGGATGCGTTGGACAGCTCTCGGCCGTCCGACGTCACGGTGGACGAGTGCAGAGCACAGCCGGGGGCCGTCCGAACCACGCCCACCCTTTATTTCACCCGCACCGCGGCAGAATTTCTGCCACGGTTAAAGGGTTAAAAATAATATCTATCATTTTTCCCCCAGGGGTCTGTAAAGGTTGGGGGGGGCACACACCTGCCATCCCTCAATAAAAGAATACAGCCCAAGGAAATGGGGTACCCATACACTGCAAAGGCTCAGTGAGGTGGGCCTCGTGCCTCCCTCCCCCTATAAAAATAGACAAAAACATATGGGTGTCCAGGTTGGGCATTGGGACACCCAAAATAAATGTTTAGAAAAATTAAACAACATAAATAATAAATTAGCGGCAGGAGCCACTCCTTTGTTATTCACTGCTCCTACGAAGGTGCAGTCCATAACACCCTAGAGCATTTTAATATACAATATTTTCATGCTTGTGGGGCCCCTAGAAGAGGTAGGGATATGACCAAGCTTTTTTTTTATAATTTTGTGGAGGGCTGCAAGAAGTGAAGATGTCAAGATATCATGAGGGTGAAATACTTGCTCAAAGTATTCTTCCTCCTACCTGAAATCGGCAAGATGTGCCAACTGCAAGGTAGACTTAAAGGCAACCGCTGCATGGTGCCCCTGAAACGTATTGCGACCTCAACAGTCATGTTGTACCTTAAGCGCTTAACACTCCAGTGCTGTTAACCACAGACCGAGCGGTTGTGAATTATGATGTACCCTACTGCCAAGGAGCAGGGCCACAGGCATGCCAAACAGACCAAGTACACCATCAGCTGCTAATCAAGTAAATTGACCGCAAGTATCAGAATTACCTGCAGCCGATCTAAAAACCAGAAGCACAGCCATGCATCCATCATTCATACAGTAAGACTTTTAATGAATGACCAAAAAGAACCTTAGGACTTCATCGTGCTAGCCAGACACAGCAAGTATGCTACACCACTAATCTACCAAGTTATGCATTGACAGATTGGAACATGAGAATCTGGTCCCTCTGCTAACCTGTAAAAACCAGATGGTCCATGTTTGTGTGTGGTGCGCGCCATTCAAGTGTTTTCTATATTTCAGCATTTTACACTTACACCACCCTTCTCGATTAAGTCTTGACTGCTTATCATCGCAACTGACAGTCAAAGCCTCGCAAGGAGGCTCTTGGGAGTAGTAAGCTTGCAGTAGTGGCTGATCCTTGATGCTCCAGTGAAAAAAGGAAACCATTGATATAAGGACTTGTCAACCATACCCCTCCCTTCCCAGAATTCCCTATGCTCCAAAGCCCTGTCGAGTCTACCAATGTCTTAGCTGGAAGGCAGTTATTAATGCAGTGAAGTGTTTGGGAAATAAATTAAGGCGTTCTGCAAAGGAGAAGTAACAGAGACAAGAAGATGCACACCACAGTATTAACTTGGTATAAAGGAGAGGTACAGGTCAACCATTTTGCAATAGGGTGGGTGAACAAACCATGGAAAGAATCAGCTAAAGGAGGGTCAAGAAGGGCCAACCAAGTCCGAGCAGGAGGCCACAACTTGGTATCTACTAACAAAGAACTCCTGTATTCTGCGGTCGATCGGAGCATCATGATCAAACCTGTGCAATAACTGAAGTTATTGCAATCGAGTAGGTTTGTGAGGAATGCCATATTTTAAATGGTGGATTGACGAATGGCTCTGTACTAGTGCTTTCTTCTGGAGTTAGCGCAGATGACCGTGAAGTATGCTAGTTCAGGTTTAATGCTGGGAGGATGGCTCAGTAAGCTGTATGCTTGCTTCTGACAAGTATGCTGTCCTGAAAATTGAGTTAGTAATCCAGGCAAGGCAACCAAACACTTTCATACACCTGCGGCAGGTAAACGGAGTACCATAAATTCTTTTATTTTAGCTTAATATTAAAACAGATTCATATTTACTATGTACATGTAGTGCAGGGAGAGAGCCAAAACAAGGCAGTTCCAGGAATCTTGTAAGCCACGGGTTGGAGTGGAGAAGTGTGCTGCGGCCAATGATTTGGTGGTCAACAGAAGTGGAACCAGAAAGCCTTATGTTCGAAATTGGAAGTCCTCCCTTTAGCCAAAACAGTAAGTTCCACGAGCCTTTACAAACCTTAATTTCTCATACGTCTTTGAATACCTCACACATCAAGTAGATCTTAAGTAATATCGCCTGAATGCCGGCCTTAGTACTCAGCTTATGTGTCATAAAGTGGCATTGACGAATCGCGGCCCTTTCGGAAAAAACAAAGTTAACACATGGCAAGGTCTGGCATGGCTTCAAGGTGAGGTTTGTGCAAAAGGAGGGAGGGAGGTTCGTATTAATAAGTGGGAATAGTTTAAGAAGCAAGTGAAAATACATCGTTAGTTGGAAAAAAAAATCGAACCTTCTCCTAAGCAATCAGTTGCCATTGTTGTGAATAAAATACATAAACCCACAGTAAACACATATTTAGCTCAACACAGCTGGGAGGCTTGTCTGCTGTTCACCACAAATGTGATACAGAATTTCAATGTTGGCTACCACTAGTCACTGTTATATCCCCATCAAATCTTCCCATCCATATTAATCACCCCTTTCTTGAACACTCCTTAAAAATGATTTATTAACATGCATTTTCAGTAAATTGTGAAATGCGATTTTCAAAGATTATATGTTGCTATTCTATTTTGAAATGGAAATGTGGAGGAGCACTCTCTACATTAAACATAATTCAACCTACAAGAGTAATTTCTTCAATTTAACAGCACTGTACATGAAAAAGCTATGGCAATGTGCTTGTCATAAGCGCAAAACATACAAATCATTTTTTTTTAAACTGAAGACAGTGGTTAAAATAAATAAAAATACCTAGACCCCCCCCCCCTCCCCCCCCTCTCGAACAGAGGCAGAGACAGAGCAGGCAACGTCTAGGCTGCTGCGATCTGTCCAAGGGAATGGCCCGAGACAGGCTTCTGAAGGCGCGCGGCAGGGGGCGGGCGTGGAGCGCCGCTGCGCAGTCTCATTAATCTCGCGTGTCAGTGCTGCACGTCAGGCGGCATCAGATCAGCAGAGGCGCGTGGCTGCCGTCGGCCGGCGACGCTCGGCGCGCGCGCGCTTCACGCGCACGTTTACGCTCCGACTTTCGGCTCGAACGAGGATGTTTTAATGGGAAAGGTGAGGGGATTTAATGGGGCGCCTCTCCTTGCATTTCACCGTAGCCCACAACTGCACACAAAACCTATCCCGCCGCACGCGAAATGATCGATGGAATCATCGGAGAGCGCCCAGTAACCGAGAAGAAATACTCCGGAACTCGGATAACAATCCGCAGAGAGGCAATGTGAGGCGGATGAGTGTAGAGAAGACAGGATGCCGGTAAGTAGTAAATCCTTTATTATGTGTAACACACCTGACACCAAAGGTACGTCTGACCGCAAGTGCCAGAGGCAAGCAACTGTCACCCAACTGTCAGCCTGCCGGTGATCAGGTAGAACACCCTGACGTCATAGTGCACCGGCAGGCAGCGCGTGCAGAGAACATGCTGCGCGTGTAATGAGAACAAAGCAACAGTTATATAAACACTACACATCTCCCTTCCTAAACAACAAAGGGGCCCATGGATAACATGAGTGGTTGCAGATGGGAAAAGAAGAACCCGCAGCTAATCACACACGTAATCTTGTAATTTAGCTGGAGGCTTAACTACTCTTCCATATCGGCTTACACTGGGTTCATCCTCACAACTGTCGTCCTGTGACGCGACATCTTCATAAACAGAATCTTCGGAATCTGACCCAATATCACTATTGGTCAGACACCTGTACTTCTCTAATGCTACCTTGCTCTGACCACTACTGCCGTCTTCCAACCGTGATGTACCTGAGTTGTCCTCAATCTCAGAAAACACCTCGTATGTACCCAAAGATACAACGTTGGTACCCTCTGGTCGAGACCCCTCAGCTCCAACACGGTCCAGAATCCAATCGTAGTCCTGAGAACAGGAAACTTCATTGTCTTCCATAACAGAATCGTAAACACACTCTCCACCTCCCTCCTTGCATAAGGACAAAGCAGAAAAATGCCATGACTTTCCATCGCTTAAGAGGGCTGAATTACAAAACACTTTTTTTACTTCCATAGGTTGAGAGTATTGTTTTTTTCCCTTTCTGGTGATCCTTGCACTTTTTACCCTCACATAGTCGCCTTCCTTAATGCTAATTCTCTTACTAGCATGTTTACTGTCAAAGTACTTTTTGCAAATTGCTTGCGATTTTTTTACATTCTCCTGTATTTCCTCCGGAGACCACATGACTCTTTCTGTTTTGGCCCAACTTATATTATCCTTTGTGATTGGTGTCCTTCCTCTCAAAAGTACAAAAGGACTGGTGCCAGTTGATACACATGGTGTAACTCGGAATGACCAAAGATTCTTTACTATTTGCTTCCTCCATGACATGTTATTCTGGTTTGCCAGTTGGATTATTCCTTTAATCACCCGATTAAATCTTTCTACAGCACCATTACCAGCCGGATGGTACACAGATGTAGTTTTGTGCTCAATACCATGTTTCTTCAGTAACTCCTTGAATTCTTTAGAAATGAACTGTGGGCCGTTGTCCGAAACAATGCATTTTGGCAGTCCCTCCCTCAGGAAAAGTTTGCGCAAAAACCCTACAACACTTTTTGCATCAGCTTCCTGCACCACTTCTACCTCTGGCCACTTTGAGAAATGGTCTACAAGAACAATCAGATACAACAGTTCATTTCTTTCTCTAATTGGACCACACAAATCTATACCCAGTCTGACCCATGGCATGTTAGGACAAGATAGTGGTTGAAGAGGTGGTCTCAAAGTTTGTTTTGTCTTATCTGAATTTTCACAGGCCGTACAATTTCTTACACTTCTTTCAATATCCAAGTCATACCCTGGCCACCAGTAAGAATTTCTTACTCTACCCTTGGTCTTACCAATTCCAAGGTGTCCTTCATGGCAAATGTCTAGGAGTTTTGGACGTAAATCCCTAGGCGGAATCATCTTTCCACTCCTTAAAATCAGCTCACCTTCCACTGACAGTTCATTCCTGAGTTCCCAAAAAGGACGTAATTGAGCTGGTATTTTCCTCTTGTCCGGCCAGCCCGCCCTTATGTATTTTTTTACCTCAAGTAAAGTTTCATTCTTTTCCATCATTCCTGCCCATTCTCCAACCGAAATACACTGCACCTCCTCCAGAATGTTTGCAATACAGAAAGTGTCTATACCTGAAACCTGTTCTTCATCATACGGTAGGGGCAAACGGCTTAGACAGTCCGCCACCTTGTTTCTCACCCCAGGAAGGTATTCTGTCTTCTCTACAAGTGGCGACGAGGATGGGATCTGGACTGTTGGGATCTAGAATAATACCTAATTCTCCCTGATCCATCCATCCTAACACGGATGGACCCACTTTGGAGACGTACAGTTTGCAAAATGCTTGACGGGATTTAAATATGAACTCGAGTTCCCTAAAACCTAGCATGTCAATGGGTTGATAATTGAATGATTTAGGAAAAACATCTGGTTTCAATAATTTTTTCCCTATCACCGGTACAAATTTCTCCATCCATACTTCCTCATTCACTATGGTATATGGCGAGCCCGAATCTGCCACAATGGACACATCAACCCCACCAATATTCATGTCACAGATAGGTTTCTTTTTTTTGTTTAGCTTGTCTTCTACAATTAACACAAACAAGTTCATATCATCTTCATCTGAAGATGTAAATCTTTCTTCTTCCTCTGAAATTATCGCTTTTACATTTTTATTGCCCTTTTGTTTCTTAGGACACATTACACCAAAATGTCCTACCATACTGCAATTAGAACATTTTTGTCTCACTGCTGGACAAGACCTGTCATTGGCTAGATGGTATCTACTGCCGCATCTATAACATCTTCTCTCATCTGATAGTTTACTTTTATGGATAGTATCTTTACCTTTTTCGTATCCAGAACTAGGTTTTACATAGCTCCTCTTAGAACTTATGACTTTTGCTACAGTAGATTTATCCTCAACAGAGGACTTTTCTTCTAGTAATACTGCTCTTGCACATCTCCCTGTTAATTCTGTACATTTTACAATTTCAACTACTTCTTCCAATGGTAATTCACCTTTAGCCCACAATTTTTCCTGTACATGTTTATTTGAGGATCTCATAACGACCTGGTCACGAATAAGTTCATCATGTAATGCCCCAAATCTACATGTAAGTGCTAAGTTTTTCAACGCAGCAACATAATCTTCAACAGATTCTTCCTGTGTTTGCTTGCGTTGAAAAAATTTGAATCTGTTAACAGAAATGGAGATGGTAGGCTTGAAATACAAAGTCAAATCTTCTAATGCATTTTCATAAACATCTCCAGGCCTAGTTTTTTTGTTTATCTTATTATATATTTTCATCGCCTTTCTCCTAGACAGTGAAGTAGGATTCTCTTTTTCTTCTCCGGGGTCAACTCCTCTTCCCCCTCAAAAGTAGATAAATAATTTTCAAAATACTCCCTCCACTCCTCCCATTTGAGTGCATCATCCCCAGTAGATGGTATGAAAGGTTGTGGGGGTGATAGATTCCAAACATTACCTGTAGCCATCATATACGTTAACTACTCTTCAAAATAGTGAATGAATAATTATATTTTACAATATTTTCTAACTGACCAAACCTCAGGACACTTTAAAAATTAGAAGAGTGTATTCTCCATTCCATTTCGTAGAAAACCCTACAAAGTTATTAATCAGAATTTTACTGTCAGTTTATTTCCGTCTTTTAAGAGTAAAGTCTATTCGTTATCCTCAAACTCAGATGTGCGCATCATCGGTAGTAATAACACGCCACTAATCCTTGTGAAAGCAATTTAATTGCTAAGAGGGTAAATCTCCCTTGAATCTGCTCATCGACGCAAAGAAAACAGCTTTCCTATTCAATTAATAGGTGTGCGTATCACCAGCAGATGACACACACGAAAAGCCTTGTTAAAAATGGCCGCCGACGTAGCCTCACGCTGCGTTCCAATGACGTCACAAACCAACCTGACAGGAATTCTCCTCAGGCTTTCCGTGTAGACACGCAGGAGGGCGGGACTCACATCGATTTCCACATACGAAGGCGCTCCTCACTCAAGCGTTTTCTTCTGCCCCTCTTCCACGCCGTCTCAGACTGTGTCACGCCGTCTCAGCAGGCGAAGGCAATTATAGACAGGCAGACCATCTCCTCACAAGTTCCGCCCTTCAGTCTCCGCAAACGGCATTCGGCGAGAGGGCGGGGAGCAAACAGAACTTAAAATTGCAGGCAGTGTACAACGGGAACCCCCGAGACACTCTCCAGTCCTACAAACTTCCTCATTCACGCACAGGATAAAACATTCAAAAGGGTAGTTTTGGCTCACCCTTTAATTCCTGCTTTCATTGCCTGTGATTCGAACGAGGGAAAACAGATGTTGATCTCGAGGACAGTAACGCTGCTATGCGTTTCACTTCTCCTCATCAGTCTCACACGTCGGAAGGTCAGCAGATCAATCTTCTGTTCCGCAAAGAAATACTTCCAGAGATGGAATTCCAACGAAGTGATTGCGGACCAGGACGTACCCAACGCCGACTTCACGTATATAATTTCCCGTGGGTTCCTTGTGGTGTCAAGCTCTCCGCCTCGTCGCCACTTGTAGAGAAGACAGGATGCCGGTAAGTAGTAAATCCTTTATTATGTGTAACACACCGGACACCAAAGGTACGTCTGACCGCAAGTGCCAGAGGCAAGCAACTGTCACCCAACTGTCAGCCTGCCGGTGATCAGGTAGAACACCCTGACGTCATAGTGCACCGGCAGGCAGCGCGTGCAGAGAACATGCTGCGCGTGTAATGAGAACAAAGCAACAGTTATATAAACACTACAATGAGCAGGGCCGCGCTCACACAGCAGGCCGCGGGCCTCCCGGCTGCTATGTTAATGATCGGAGGAGGACAGAAGGGCCGGTAGAGTGTCGATAATGGCCCGAGTTGGGGGCGGGGGCGGTATGGAGGTCACCCTCGCCATGCGATGTCCATTAAAGTCGTTTTATGAGCCAGGGCCCGTGATACCAGGAGATAAAGTTAGAACGTACATGCCAAAGACCCGATGCAGACGGGAGACACCCGATTCTTAACGCCAAAAATCTCTTTGTTTTGGGTGTCTCCCGCGTGAAATTGACGCTTCTTCAGTAGAAGTCAATAGAAGAAATACATTCTCCGGCGTATTTTTTTCTCTTCCACTTCCCTCTTCTAAAATGTTGGCATGTATATTAGTTGTACTACAAATAGAGGCTTGGGATGTCCACGAGGACAGGGCACATGCACGTTACATGTGACAGGTTATGTTATGGGACTAAAATATAGGTGCTCGTCACGTGCCTTTACTCCAGTTATACCCAGTACACTGTGTTCAATTTGGTGCAGTGCAGGCCTGCGCTATAAAACAATCGTAAGGCAGGAGGATTCAATTCTAGAGTAGCTTGGTCCGATGCGATTGCCTCGAGGGCAGCTTTAAACGAGGCTTCCTTCTTTCCCTGCATAAACCAGTAGAAATAGAGCCAAACCGATGTGGCTAGTCAGTATACTCCTTAACAAAGAATACTAGGTGTAGCACGTCACTGGAAGGTTATCCCGAACATGCTAGTGCAAACCAGCACATTTTGTGTGAACATCCTTTTGCTCAGTGTGAACCCTAAGTGCAGGGGCAGGCCCAAAGCAGTAAAAGGAGTATTTTGCTAGTGTCTGGTCCTTCAAGACAACTCTATTCTTCACCGGCAGCCAATGTCTGTAGACACTGAAATAAAGGTTTTGACAGTACACCATTCCTGATGTATTAATGTTATAACTGTTTTAGAAAGGAAAACAAACATTGGCAAAGCCTATAGGTCTTGCCTATGCAAGAGCTATTGGCTTTGGCAATGTGTTTAGCCATTATGTACACCAGTTTGGCTGCTGTTTAGCATGTCTTAAAGTTGGTGCAGTAGATCAGGGTCATTTTGAGTGGTATATATTGGGTTAGATTGGGGTGATTTGGGGTGGGTGGATTATAGTAGGGTAGGATGGAGTGGGATATATTGGGGTGGAGTGGGATATATTGGGTAAAATGAAGTGAAGTGGGGTACCTTGGTGAACAGTGGAGTGCAGTGGACTGGGGTAGATAGGACTGGAGAAGAGTAGAATGGAGTGGGGTACATTAGGGTGGAGTGGGGTAGATTGGAGTAGGATAAGTTGGGAGGATTATGGTGGGGTAGACTGGAGTGGAGTTGAATAAATTGGAGTGGGATAGATTGTGTTAGGGTGGGTTAGATTGGAGTGGAGTATATTGGAGTGGGACGAATTGGATGGGTTGAGTAGGGTAGTTTGAGATGGAGTGGAGTAGTGTAGATTGGAGTTGGTTGATTGGGGTGGAGTGGGTTAGATTTAAGTGGTAGACTGGGGTAGAGTGGAGTAGACTGGGGTAGAGTGAGGTGGGATAGATTGGGTGTATTGGAGTTGGTAGATTGGAAAGGGATAGAGTGGATTGGGGTACATTGGAGAGGAGTGGAGGGAGATGGAGTTGGATAGACTGGATTTGAGTTGGATAGACCGGAGAAGAGCAGAGTGGGGTAGATTGGGTGGTATTATAGGAGGGTAGATTAGAGGAAGGTAGATTGTGGTAGTTTTGAGTGGGGTTGGACTGGAGGGAGGTAAAGTGGAGTGAGGTAGATTGCAGTGTGGTATTGTGTAGTGGGTTGAAGGGGAGTAGATTGGGGCAGACTGAAGTAAGGTAGATTGGGGTGCAGTGTGATGGGGTAGATTGGAGTGGGGTGGAGTGAGTTGGAGTGGAATGCAGAAGATTTGAGTGGGTGGAGTAGATTTGGGTAGAGAGGGGTGGGGTAGATTGTGATAGATTGGAGTCAGGTAGATTGGAGAGGAGTTGGATAGATTATACTGGAGTGGGGTAAATTGGACTGCAGTAGATTGGAGTAGAGTGGGTTTGATTGGGGTAGATGAAAGAGGGATGGATTGGGGTAGATTGGAGTGAGACCGATTAAAGTGGAATGGGATAGACTAGTGCGATAGACTGGATACACAGGAGTAGAGTAGTGTAGAATGGATCGGAGTGGATTGGGGTGGAATGGAGTGGGGTTGTTTGGGATATAATGGGTAGATTGAAGTGGGGAGGGTAAATTGGAGTGAGATGGGTAGATTGGAGTGGGGTATGTAAAAGTAGATTGTGGTGGAGAAGAGTAGACTGAAGTAGAGTGGGGTGGGGTAAATTGGGGTGCAGTGGGGTGGATAGTGTTGGGGTAAGTGGTGTGGCGTGGAGTTGAGTAGGGTGTCAGTGTATGGAGTGGAGCAGCATGGCAGAGTGGTATGCAGTAGAGCGGAGTAGAGGCGTGGCATAGAGTAGAGTGTTGTGGAGTGGTGTAGAGTGACGTGGCGGAGTAGCGTAGCGAGGAGTGGTGGAGAACGGAGTGGCAGAGAGCAGAGAGGCGCAGAGCGGAGAGGCGCAGAGCGGAGAGGCGCAGAGCGGAGAGGCGCAGAGCGGAGAGGCGCAGAGCGGAGAGGCGCAGAGCGGAGAGGCGCAGAGCGGAGAGGCGCAGAGCGGAGAGGCACAGAGCGGAGAGGCACAGAGCGGAGAGGCACAGAGCGGAGAGGCACAGAGCGGAGAGGCACAGAGCGGAGAGGCACAGAGCGGAGAGGCACAGAGCGGAGAGGCACAGAGCGGAGAGGCACAGAGCGGAGAGGCACAGAGCGGAGAGGCACAGAGCGGAGAGGCACAGAGCGGAGAGGCACAGAGCGGAGAGGCACAGAGCGGAGAGGCACAGAGCGGAGAGGCACAGAGCGGAGAGGCACAGAGCGGAGAGGCCCAGAGCGGAGAGGCACAGAGCGGAGAGGCACAGAGCGGAGTGGCACAGAGCGGAGTGGCACAGAGCGGAGTGGCACAGAGCGGAGTGGCACAGAGCGGAGTGGCACAGAGCGGAGTGGCACAGAGCGGAGTGGCACAGAGCGGAGTGGCACAGAGCGGAGTGGCACAGAGCGGAGTGGCACAGAGCGGAGTGGCACAGAGCGGAGTGGCAAAGAGCGGAGTGGCAAAGAGCGGAGTGGCAAGAGCAGAGTAAGGTGTGGTAGCGGATTATTAAAAACCCACTGGTGAAGGGGGTCATCCTTGGTCCACTGGTTCTAAACAAGTAAGGAGGAATCGACACTAGAGTGAAGTACAAACCAAGGATCATTTATTAGCATTCATTAATGGGGCCTCATCCGGTAAGCATCATAGAGCTACTCCAGGAGGGAGCACCCTGAATGATGGTTACAGAGGTTTTTATAGCAAAAGATCACAAACAAGTGACACCCAGAGGTAAATAGAGTTTTGGGAAAACACACAAATGAGGTAACGGTAAGAATCGACAGCCTTGGTGCCTTGTGCAATCGTCGCATCTTAAGGGTGCACAACAAGATATGCTATCTAGGTAAACTTTACTTGAGGCTTTACCATTGTCTGAAAAACCCTGAGCAGACGCCAGCTGTTCTTTTGCGCCGACTCCGAATGTATACATAGCCTACAATACCCTCATCTAAATTCTTTACCAATGTTTATGCAGGTGAGGTGTCAAGGATAGAGCCGGGGCTGAAAGTAGGGCAGGGGTAAAAATGGATGATGCATAGTTCAATCGAAAAACGAGAGCATCATATTTTAAATTTCAACAGTAGCGCACTGCCATTACAGACAACACATTTTTCAATTGGAATGACCATTACATTTGCCCCAACAAACTGTTTTACTTTACACAAACTATGTGTGCGCAAAAGTCATCACCTAGTGTTTTGATTGTATTCAAATA
The DNA here is from genome assembly GCF_964261635.1 of Lissotriton helveticus. NCBI lineage: Eukaryota > Metazoa > Chordata > Amphibia > Caudata > Salamandridae > Lissotriton > Lissotriton helveticus. The sequence goes on from NC_136071.1 coordinate 149,459,665, forward strand.
TTTGTTTCCACAACACTTCAGAATTACAAACGAAAACGTGCTCCCTTTGCATTAATTCTGATATATTGTGAAACATCAGCACAGATAAGGTTTTGTTATTTTGCATTAAAAAACACCCTATACCCTCAACTCTAACATGGATACTCAGGATTGTCACATAAAATCTCTCACTATGAAATCAGAGAAAGAAAAGGAAACATCATGCTCCATCAGAAGACAGAGCCTGACATTTGATTTCGGTCTTTGAACGCAAAGCAAATGTGACAAGATAAGAACAAGATTTATAGTCTTGTTTACAGAAAGCAAGTTTGTAGAAGAATGCAGTAAACAGGGTGTGGGCAATGGGACGGACAAACTGAAGCTGGACAGCCTAAAGCAAATGAAGCCAGTAAATAGAAAGCTAGAAAATGCGAGTTACAATCCTCAAAGCCAATGATAAGCAACGGGTAAAATGCATTCCTAGGTCAGCTTTCTGAATGTCCCCACAATGTCTTTAACAAACAAGACAGCTGTGCTGTAAGCGTATCCGTAAAAAACTATGCATTTTAGGCAACATTATTTAAGAATGCATTTTTAACGTCTTACAATCAAGAAACAGTTAAGGGCATAAAGACAGAAGTATCAGAAGTGCACAAACAAATCATTAGATCGTGAAAGTGGTATTGCGCCACAATGGACCAGTTGGAGGATGGAGTTTCATGGATAATAGGGCTTTCAAAGGGGGCATGAATGATTCAATTAGTGGTCAAATAGCTTATTGCATAATAAATTGCATTAGTCTTCATACAGCACTTCCAGACTTCGATTACTAAAGCTCTTCTCTCGCAGGTATTAAAAGAATTGACAAAGCCAAAAGGCCTGCCAGTGACTGCAGACCTATTGGCTATGCTAATGCTTGTTTTCTTTGGATTGTTGTTGTAAACTTTTATTTGAAGATGACTGTTTGTACGTGAACACAATAACACACTCACTGACAGCCACCTCTGAATGGTTTTGTAAGAAACTTTACAAAAACCATTCCAAGATGGCCACCTGTGCATCCGCACTCATGTAATGTCAGCCATCTTTGAAAGGTAAAGCGTATATCAACAACCTTTCAAATATGGCAGTCAAAGAGAGTGCTTGTATTTTAATTGGCACATGGGTGACATCCTTTAAAGGATTTTAAAGACAATTCAAGGTTGGGAACTGCTTGCACTGGATACTGCACACTACATGCAGCAGTGAGGGACTGGTAGCAGTGTTTAGGGAGTTCCTAGGTTCACAGTATGTATTTTTAAGTAACACACAAAACGTTAATGGGAGGCTGCTTGCAATAAGTCTAACCACTGGCAATCTCTCGTGGTAGCATCCAACCCCTTGTTCTTGCAGTTCGGGCTAGACTGTTCCATTAAGGAGCAGGGTAAAGATGGATTTGCATATGGTTGGGTCCAAACTAAGGTGGCATGCGGAGCAAAATAATGATGGGATGACTGCTATTGCCAGTCGTTAAACTTACTGCATGCAGCCTCTGATCACCTTTTGTGTGTTTAATGTATTTTTAAAGAAAGTTTTTTTTTATATAAAAGTAAAGTCTTGGTGAATGCCAGACCACAATTTTTTTTTAAAGATACCATAAAACAGTATCAAGATCTTCGAAGATCAAGTTCCCTTTCCTACTAAGACCAAGTACTCCTAAATTGAATAATGAAAAACCCTTTAACTTTCCATTAGAAAACAAGACACGCTCCATTTACGGCACACCCTGGTATGACCACAGGAACCCCAGTTTGAGACTGTTCCCATGATGCTATAATAATGGTTTTAAGTGCTATCCAAATACCCAGAACATAACATTTCAGCACTCTCACTCTAAAATGTGTTCCACCAACCACAAATAAGTGGGTGACAAAAGTATTACTGGGAAGGGAAAAACATTTATTGCAATCAAAATTCATGAAAAATAAGTTAGCTCAAATGATTATAGACCTTTCACTTTTGATAAGTGAATGTTTTCCATCATGATTTTCACATACTTCAGTGCCCTTTTAATTTCTATCCTCCCAAGACAGGTGTTGACGGCCTTAGGGTTTTCATTTTATCACCGTTCTGAATATTTAATGCATCTTAGAGTATTTGCATATGTCAAAATACTTAAGGCTTAAGTTCATTAAAATTACATAGTGTTGTGACCATAAAACAATATGTAAAATTATGGGATCTCATAAAAAGCAGTAACAGAGCCACAGGGCAAATGCACTGGCTTAATCACGGATAGAGGACCTAAGATTTAAAAAAAAATTGACAACACAAATTAAATAAACTATAATCCCCTGGGGATTTGCCGAACAGCCCCCCTCCCCCCCACTCCTTTGCAATTTTTACCATTACTGAAATTGTTCGGTGTAACATCCTAACAGTAAATACTCGTTACAGGTGTAGAACAGTACCGAGACTCAAGAAAAAGGATCTTTGAAGATGGCAAAAACCAGGAGAAAGTCTTGCAGTTTTATGGGGGTGCTTGGTCAGCCATGGCATTACTAGCAAATAGTTGTCAGTCCAACAGCCATTATCGCAGCTATAATCTTAATAGTCTGTTAAAAAATTACTAATTTAAATATAAAAAAATACAACCGAGTTTACTTCGTTTTACAAAACCGGGCTCGCTGATGCCTGCATAACAGTGCTGCTCGACTGCTCTCAGAAATCTGGGCAACTGAAGATTGCCACTTTTTGCAGAACTGCCCTGGACCCATCCCCAAAGGATTATAATTAAATGATATAAATGGCCCTCAAATATTAGGCTCAATGGAAAGGTGTGGACACATTACTAATGTATTGGACAATTAATAGCCATTAATGCCTTTACTAGGTGGGCACTAAGGCTATTAGAATATCACATCCAGGGACAGCATCCTACTATGACACTTCTTGTTCCATAAAGCATCAAGAATGGTACACAATGGGGGATCTCAGCCTTTTCTACCCACTCCCACAAGGTCTAACTTAGTAGGAATCACAGAAAAGCCCCACCATAGCTATCTCTCTAGTATAAGATAACAGCAGGGCTTTAAGAGTTGGCCTCAACAAGTGGCTCCACTCTGTTCCCATACTCTCTGAAGATATCAGGGTAAAAAGAGGAAGATTCTGGGTTCCCGGACCATATCACATCACGACAGGAAGGTCAGGCAGCATGCTGAATTCTTGAGTGTTGTTGGTCTCTGAGGCATTAGCATCAACATCCTTGGATACCCTCACAGGTGCTCTTCAAATCAGAGTTGATTGATTAACTAATGAATAGCCTCTCTCTAGTTGACCTACGCAGTAAGCAGGGCATATATGGAGAATGGTTAGCCCCAGCTCCCAGATAGTCTCCGTCAGGCTTCTTTATTAAGGCTGCTGTAACATTACACAAAAATTTAAACGGTGGCAAATCACAGTAGTTCATACTAGCATTCTAAGCTTTCAAGTTGGCTGAACCAAGCTCACAATTCTGCAGAACGTATTATTATAGATGAATTCCTACAGTTGCTCTATGCTTTGAAACAGACAATATTACATGATGAGAAATGGTGGACACATCTCTAAACAAGTAAAGCAGGCAGATAAGCAACAAACGCAACACTGTATATGTAGACAATTACTAGTCTGGATTCTGATCACAGAAAAAAACAATTAAACGGAACTGAGTGAGCTGGGATGAAAGTTTACCGTATTTATCAATCTGGAGTAGATTGCATTTCCCTTGCTGCACAGGAATCACAGCTAATTGTAGGGCTTTATTTGGCAACAGTAATAACATCCGGCTTTCACATAGCACACGAAGGATGCATTCGCTGCTGCGCAGGTCATAAATCCATGTGTTATTGCATGCATTCATTTGCGTTGTAGTACGTACTGCACAAAGAAGATAAAACACAGTTCCTGGCCCGAAGAGCTTACAGCGTCCAACGACGGCGGAACTCACGTCTTTGAATCCCTTTCACTAGAGCACAAGTAGCACGTTTTACTGCTTGAAATTAAATTGTAATCTCCTCGAAATGGGTTTCCAAAGCGGCCTGCTTTCTAACAATCCCAAAAAGATTTAAAAGGGAAATATTTTCCACCAGTGCTTGCCAAGTTTGATGTCCCCTGGCCTCAGAGTAGTATTAGTGTGAAGCCTAATGAGTCTGGCATGTGATGGAGCTCTTGTTTCAATGGTGAAGTTGTAACAAGGGTTAACACTAGCAGATCTGGGGGTGTTTTTTTGTCTACACAGCCATGCGAGTGCATCCACAGCAAAGCCTTTTCTACAGAAAACAGATACTTCTATGCAGATTTCAAAAACGTTGCAAATAAAACGCTAATCTTGTAAACTGCTCTCGGATTTTCAATCTCAGAAATTCCAGGCAGACAAAGGTTGGAGAAACATCAGAAAGGAATGAAGGGCTTAGGGCAAGGTTGCGATTGTAGCAGTGACTAGAAGCATCGGACATCACTTCTTGCAGTCCTTTCTTGTAAATGCAGAGCAGCTCAGTCAGTCAGGTGCCCCAATGCAGGATCTGTTATCCACCAATGACTAAGTGTGGCCAGCGAGGGGGATCCCCCTGCACACAAACCTGCTGAGGGAGGTAGAGAGGGTATCTGGGGCGTATGTAGGGCTACCTGCCTCAAATCAAAAGCTGGAAAGATAGTGAGTGTGTGTGTGTGGGGGGGGGGGCACAGGTCTAAAATCTGAAGAAACAAGTGGAGGCAGAGCAGAGATCTATGCAGTGGGTGGGGGGAGCAGAGACACTGCATATTCAAATTAAATAGCTCTCCCAAACATTTAGGTTTGCGGAAATAAACTACCAGGTCCCATGGGGATTCTAGATACGGGGTTATTCAGGGGCGTTTGTAAGGAGGTCAAGGCATAAAAGGAATCACTGGTTTAGAAACAGTTAGTGGGAACGCTTGAAAGACATTCCTTGACAATATTTTGAGTAAGGTAAAATTAAAAGACAAATTCCGTTTATAAGTAGTTTTATAATGCTGTTCAATCGACCAGGTACATCCTATGAGAAACAGGCAGTCTTTTCTGGTCTGAAAACTACACTATTTACAGTCCGTCTAAGGACGCGTGTCACATCTCCTAGTCCTTGAAAAACATGCTGAAATCAACAGCAATAAGTCATATGCTTACAGTTTACTCCATTAACTTGATTTCATGTGAGCTTGGCATGTGGATTCAATCAGTAGATGCTGTTTTTGGGTAGACTATTTTGCCATATGGGCCAGGAAAGCACAAGTGTTCGTAACTATTACATTAATCAAAATATCCCTGATCCACAAAAGGCCAGTGGTGTACAGCCATCTAAGTGCCTGGGAAAACATCGAATCAATCATTAACACGTTGGTATACATGGAATAAAGAATTATACAGTAAGAAAAGGTAAATAATACTGCATAATGTGGCACAATGTTTGATAGTAGCATTGAATTATTTTGTAATTTCTACAATTTAATTCTATGTGGGCAACAATTTCACCCCATTAGTACCAGTTTAACAACAAAAATAAATAAACAGAAAGATAACCAGTTGCTAAAATTTGCAGATGATGAAGCAGATGATGGATTATGTGGCAGATGTGTCAAATCCATAATTATGCGGAAAAAAGCTGTAGCCACAGAATCACATAATTCTAGTGGCTCGACTATGTAAATGTAAATTGTAATGTACGTTTATTTTGTATAGCTCGCTATTACCCAAAGGGGTGTTATCGCTGGCGGTTGGACATCATAAAACCGTACAACGGAAGCAGGACACTAAGTTTGACTAGGTGATTCAATAAAGAGCCAGGTTTTTTTAGCTCTTCCTAAACTGCAGCAGGTTGGATTGGGAACGTAGAGTTAGAGGCAAAGAGTTCCAGAGTTTACCACCACAGAATGTCCTACCACCCCATCTAGATTTGTTTATTCTGGGGACAGTTACCATTCTGGCAGAACTAGATCTTAGGTACCGGCTGGGAGCCTACCATGAGAACAATTTCTGAAAGTATGCTGGACCGGTACGATGAAGACCCTTATGGATCAGGCACAGTGCCTTAAAAATGATCCTCTTGCTGACTGGGAGCTAGTGCAGACCCCACAACGATTAAGAGATGGTAACAAACTTGGGAATTTTCAGAAGCATTCTAGCGGCTGCATTCTGTAAAGATTGACGTTTTTTCACCAGATGCTTATGAGTGCCTACGTACAGGGCATTACAGTAGTCTGTCTTTGAGATGATGAGGGCCAGCATCACTGTTTTCTGTAATTCCTGCAGAATGAATGGAAAGATATTCTGAGAAGAAAAAAGCCAGAGGAGGTGATTTGGTTTATTTGCTCTGAGAAGCACAGTTTGATATCAGAGATAACTCTCAAGTTTCTTGCTTTTTGAGATGGCGAGAGGAGGGGGCCTAGATCAGAAGGCCACCAAGATGAGTTCCAGAAAGTGGAATGCTTCCAAAAAAGCAGGACCTCAGTTTTTTCTGAGTTCAGCTTCAAGCAGTTTCTTTGCAGCCAATCTGCACTGTGAGACATGCAGCTACAGAAATTGTTTGCCTCCTCGTTGACATCAGATGATAGACACCCCAATTTGTGTGTCATCGGTATTGGAGAAAACGGCGAAGCCATAACTACGGATGAGAAAAGCGTGGGGCTGAGATAGGACCCCTGAGGCACCCCACAAGGGAGGGAGAAGGGGTCCGAAATGGAATCTCTCCGCTCCACGGTCTGGTGCCTATCGCATAGGAACGAGCTCAGCAGGGCCAGTGCTGAATTCCTAAAGCACAACGATTGGAGCAGATTTAGGAGTGAATGGTGGACTGTATCAAAGGCGGCAGATCGATCTAATAAAAATGAGTGCAGCCTTTCCGTCCTTGTCAATCACCATTCTCAAGTCTTCGGACGCTGCTACCAGGGACAATTCGATACATCGGTTTGCTCTGAAACCATATTGTGAGGAGTTGAGAAGCTGGGTAGCGTCTAAAAAAGATAAAAGTGCCTCATTCATAGCCTTCTCCAATATCTTGGCAGGAAAGGTAAGGCGAAATATACGCCTGTAATATTTTGGGTCCAGAGAAGGTTTTTTCACCAAAGGCAGACCGGAAGCTTTTTTCCAGATGGCCGGGAACTGTCCTGTGGTCAGTATCTTATTTGGTAGCTCAATCAGTCAACCAGCTACTGACCTGGAGAGCTGATTTAAGACTGGAGGTGGGAGGGGGGGGGGTCAGAGTGAGTCACAGACTTAATGGAATGAATAAGGATAATCACTTTTTCTTTGGTGAATAAGGCACATTTTACAAATTTTAAGGAGTCTGGCCCTTGTGGGATGGTTGGTGTCCAACCCCAGTAATGCGATTAGAGCTTTCCGTCAATTGAGGGCAGAGTGCTCTAATGTAAACAGTTTTCTTTAAAAAGAGACTTACTTGTACATTGGTGCAGATGGCATACATACCACACCTCGTCTTCACCAGAGCCAATATTATATTTTAATACAAGATTATGGCACGGAATGTACAGGAGGACCATTATCCTCCTTGTAGGCCACTAACAAGCAGTAGAACTCTCCTGCACATTCTATAACACTACTAGCGCGGTCAAGCCATGTCTCTGTAGTCGACAAGCCCTCTATACATTACTCATAGCCAGTTCTTGGGCTGCATTTCAAAGCGGATTCCAGAGCAGCAATCATCAAAAGTTACTGACTGAATTCGGTGGAATCGTATTGGCTGTTCAACTTCAACATTCGAATAAACAGGATAGTCAAAATGAACACCCTGGTCGGAACACTGGGAGGTGCTCAACCTATCCAAATGCTTCCTTTATAGACCAAAGCTACCATTAACAAGCACATATGTCCGTAAAGCTCAAACCTAGCTGTAAAGCAGTGGGAAATGTTGAACAAGAGGTGTGAGATGCGAGAGCAGGATGTGCCTATTTATTGTAAGAAATTAAACCTACAAGAAACGCTTGTGTTATTTTGTTCGCCCGCGTTGTTTCTCTTGTTTTTACATTTGCCTGGGCTATATTCATGATTTTCTAGCTTGTTCTTTTTTATTCACAACACCTGCTTTATTTTAGGTCATGATTCATGGAAGATTACATTTTCTATGCATTTTGATTAAAGCAGCAGTCTAGACAGGCCAAAAAGCGCCTGCCATCTTTGATGGATGTTTCTGTTCTTATTTACCGTGATACCCCGCCCTGCGGGTGAGATGTTCTATAAAGTAATGATTCCAAAATGCAAGCAAGAAATAACTCCAATTCTGTTTTGCGGCATGATTTTTCCGACCCCTTAAATCCACAGAGGCCTTTACTAATGAACCAGTTTGGAAACACACTGCACATAGCCACAAGCATCAAATGTCCCCTCCTGGATGGAGATTACAGGATTCAGTACGGAAAAGTGGAGTTTCTTCTGTTTCTGTGTCCAACATATACATGAAGAATGAAGCCCTGAACAAGTGACTAAGGGCCATTATTATTTACAGCAAACAATGGTCATGAACATTGACTTAACACCTCCATTGTAGACACCGAGGGCACAAAAGATGATCAGTATGGTTAGCGTACCGTTGAAAGGTGATCGCAGAACAATAATTGCGCGCTATTGCCCCCTGCTCAGGACATTGGCAGTGAACATGGTGCTAACCCCTGTTAATGACAACAATTATGAGCCTGCGCTAAAAGGCAATTAATATTTGGTAATGACCAAAAACATGGGCAATCAAGCCTACTGCCATTCGTCTCCATAATCCCCTCCCAACGTAGGCAAACGAACATACGGATTGTCTTTCTGGTTTATGTCACGGCCACTGATCCAAGCATGCAGATCACCAGTAGTTAGTGTCAATATTGTAAGTAATGAAACCAGCTGATCCAATCTCATCAGCCCAAAAAGCAACATTAATTAATGCATTTAACTCAAGTGATTATTTCATTACAAAACGAGGGGGAAATGTAACTACGGAGTGGGCGTTCTGGTACAGGTCATGTGAGCTTCTCTCTCTGGGCTTAATCAAAACAAGCACTGGTAAAGCCAATAGGTCTGGCATTAGCCACCAGCCGGTTAGCTTGGTTGAAGCTTGATTTGTCATGGCTTGTGCAATACTTAATAGGTGGAGCAGCTGTCAAGTTCCCACCGAGCTTTAAAAAATTATTTAAAAGCAAAAGTATTTTATTTTGGTCTCCAAGCACACGTTCTTGTAGTAGTCCCAGGCACTTAAAGTAACTATGTGTGTGAAGTGCTTCTTGTGAAAGGAAAGAAACGTTGGGCACCCACAGTGAAATTACTACATGGTCAGCGACTAGCTGCCGCCTCCCCCCCAATCCGGCACCCAACACCCAGGAACGTGAACACGAGACGTGTTTTACTTTTTGGAAGGCGGGCGCTAGTCGCCCGGCCGTATTTATTAAAGTATGAAATTAAAAAAGGTTTTAATTGCATAATCAACAATGAATACAAAAATCAGCAGGACATTCAGTTATACAATTGTTATCAACAAGTTTGAGAGCCTGACCTTAACAAAACTCTAATACATGTTGTTCCTAGCTTAAACTAAACATCCTACACTTGATTTTTGTACATTTCTGGCCATATGGCAGGGTCACTACCGGTGTCAGGTCCTACAAGCTGCGCCTCCCCCCTAGAAGTGCGCATGCGCAGTGTTACCCCGGGAGTTGCCCGGTCTACGCCCTAAACTCCATTTACCCACTAAAGGAGGGCCCTTACTCTGCGCCGGTGGCGTCATGAGTCCACGCGCGCGGGGTGGCTACCAGCCTAAGGAAAGCGTGAACTACTCCTACCCGCGCTCCTTTGAATATTACCTTGCCCCTGGAGTACTGGGAGTGGCCCGCAGGCCCCTCCCCCCGGCGGGAACCTCCATAGGATGATGCCCGCCCCCTCAGACCTCAAATATGTGCTCACCGATAATGACCTTACCGCATGCCCCATACCTAATAAATACGACGACCTATGGAAAAAATTCTAAAGGACAACTACACTGGCTAATAAATAACAGTATCCACGCATAGCTAAAAGGGAAAAAAGGCCTAACGACACATGGCATAAAATTACAATTTGGTTCACTCATGTTACTCAAAATCACAATATCAACGTATAGCTATAAAGGGAAAAAAGGCCTAAAGACACATATCTTCAAATACAGTTCACTTCACACATCACTTTTCTACAAAGGGGAAAAAATTCCTAAACAACAGATCACAAAATACACCAACAGCCTACTCTCTCCCGTGGTCCATACCTTTGAAACTTATCATTAAACCGGACATAACGCTGCTTAAACTTTGTACCAAGGGATGGTGGGTGGGAAACAAAGAAGCCCCGAACGCGGGGCACAACGTTCAGCGAGGGAGCGTCCAGGGACAAGGGGGTCTCCTGGGCGCTCCCTACCTCTTATTCCCGAGGGGCCGGGTGGCCCCTCCTATCGCCCGCCCCCCCCGACCCGGAACCACTCCATTGAATCCGGGTCAGGAGGGGCGCCGGCCAATCGGCGGTGGGCCGCGCCCCCAGGGCACGCCCCCACCGTCGAATGACACGAGGGGAAAGGGGGGGAGACGGTCGCCGCGCCGCCATGCGTGCGGGGGGGCCGAGGGCCCCCCCTTTTCACATGGTCAGCGACTAGCTGCCGCCTCCCCCCCAATCCGGCACCCAACACCCAGGAACGTGGACACGAGACGTGTTTTACTTTTTGGAAGGCGGGCGCTAGTCGCCCGGCCGTATTTATTAAAGTATGAAATTAAAAAAGGTTTTAATTGCATAATCAACAATGAATACAAAAATCAGCAGGACATTCAGTTATACAATTGTTATCAACAAGTTTGAGAGCCTGACCTTAACAAAACTCTAATACATGTTGTTCCTAGCTTAAACTAAACATCCTACACTTGATTTTTGTACATTTCTGGCCATATGGCAGGGTCACTACCGGTGTCAGGTCCTACAAGCTGCGCCTCCCCCCTAGAAGTGCGCATGCGCAGTGTTACCCCGGGAGTTGCCCGGTCTACGCCCTAAACTCCATTTACCCACTAAAGGAGGGCCCTTACTCTGCGCCGGTGGCGTCATGAGTCCACGCGCGCGGGGTGGCTACCAGCCTAAGGAAAGCGTGAACTACTCCTACCCGCGCTCCTTTGCATATTACCTTGCCCCTGGAGTACTGGGAGTGGCCCGCAGGCCCCTCCCCCCGGGCGGGAACCTCCATAGGATGATGCCCGCCCCCTCAGACCTCAAATATGTGCTCACCGATAATGACCTTACCGCCACAGGCCAGTATTGTTAACCGACGATCTGGCCTCCCCCTCTAGCCCCTGCCTAAGGACACACTCCTCCTTTCAAAGCCCTCTAGCCAAGCCCAGATATTGTCAGACCATAGGACATTACCCTCTTCTGTCAAGTGAACCCCGTCCTTCAAGTAATACTTGTGACCCCAGATGCACCCATGAGGTATTGACTGTAACAAGGGGGTTCGAAACAACCTATCCAACCGTGTGTTGATCCTCTTTACCGAGTGATTCAACGCCCTGACCGAATGACCCCCCCGCCACTGAAGTCGAGGTATGAGTTGTGACCATACTAGTGTGCACCCGGGGCAGGTCCTAGCTATCCAACCCGCCGTTGAGATAATCTCCTCAATCAAGATGCGCCTGCCCAGTGTTGCCAAGTCGTTCTCCCCAAGGTGAAGTATCACCACTGACGGTGGAGACTGCTGGCGTGCTAACAGCCCTTGGAAGAATCCCCTAAACTCGTGAAGACACAACCCTCCTCTGCCAAAGAACGTGATGTTCAACCCTAGTTGTGCCGCCCTTTCCTTCTTGTCACCTGACAGGAAGACACATTCTTCTCGCTTCACATATGAATGACCGACAATCCAGACATTGTTCTTTGTTGTTTCCTGTTCGCCGCTCCGTGCCGATGAATATTGGCGGTGCCCGACGACAAATTCCTCCCCTGCGTAACAGGTCTGAGAAACTGTAAGAGAGCGGAAAGAGACCAAGCGTGAGTGACAAGTAATCATAGCATGTCAATCCGAACATAACGTTTATAGCAGTCTGAAGACCACCTCCCAATTGTCTTCACTCTTTCCACCGGGAGGCCCCCCGCCACCGCCTCAGTTGCTGCCCCAATCCTGAAGGAATGAGATCCAAAATCTCTAGGATCAAGACCCGCTTTTGTAACCCCTATTTCGAACACTCTCCTGAATTGATACCTGGTCAAGGGGCTCCCGTCGGCGTGACAGAGCAATGCCCTGCCCGCTGAACCTACCAATAGTCCAATGAGTGATTCTACGTGCCTCACCGGGCAGCACGGGTTGGCGGGGGCCCGTTGCAGAACTATGGTGTGACCCCTAGCTTCTTGGTCGGTCTTTGATTTCTGGATAGTCACCCACATGGTGTCACCCCTTATCGTCACCCCAGCCTTCTGCAAGCCGCCTAGTAGGTCGGACTTGGACCCTGTCACAAGTTCACTAATTCTCAGCGCCCCATAGAATGCCAGGGAGAATGCCGCCTTAAAAAGAAGCACTTCCCACTCCGAGTTACAAACAGTCTCCAGCGTGCCCAGTAAGGCTGTTAGCCGGGCCAACCCCATGGGCTTCCTCTTATCCTTCTGGTGTCCCTGAATACGGCGCCATCCCCTTAAAGCCTTACGTATCATAAAGGTATTAGTGGGATCCCGGAAGCCCCTAGCTTGAGCGAAGAATGATACTGCTGCCCTATGTCTGGTCGCCGCTGCCACCGAGCGCCCCTCCTTGTGCATCCATTCTAAATAGGCTGCAAACCCATCCTCCTTCGCCCAAAGCACTTCCCACTGTGGCCCCAAGAAAGAACAATAAGACAGAAACGCCCCTTCGTAAGCCGTCTTGGTCCTGGGGGCTAGGCTAGCGACCACGAGGTCCTTTAATCTGGGGCACCAATCTGCCAAAGTACTGCTGGGAAGTGTGCTGGCGAGGGGTCTGCTGTGGGAAGATGTTCCCTGAAAACCTGCATTTTGAAGCGAGAAAGGGAGTCAGCCGCATTGTTTAAAACACCAGGGACATGTTTGGCTCTAAAATTAGCATTCAGTTTAAGGCACCGCAGAACAATTTCTTTGATCAGACGAAGTATGAAAGGACACCGCGCCCCCTGCTGATTGATACATTCCACCACTGTCATGTTATCTGACCAAAACACCACTGATTGGTTACATAGGTGTTCGGGCCAAACCATCAGTGCCACCCATATTGGGAAGAGTTCAAGGAAGCCAATGTTGCTGATCAGACCCCATGTTTTCCATTCTTCTGGCCATTGTTGAGCGACCCACCTATTCCCTAGGATGGCACCAAAGCCCACACTACCGGCCGCATCAGTCCATAGTCCCAACTCCGCCGATGTCGTGAGCGGGCCGGGCCAGACCACCCTACCGTTAAAATCCTCCAGGAATGCCATCCAAATAAGCATATCCTGGCGAATTTCAGACGATAGGCGCGTGCGGTGGTGCTTTTCCCTCAGCCCCCTCATCGCGTGTGCGATGGAGCGAGAGAAGGGGCGAGCCATTGGGATGATTCTTAGTGCGAAATTCAATTGCCCTACCACCTCCTGTAATTGCTGCAAAGTGACCTTCTCCTTCCGGAGGCATAACTGTAGCGATGTCTTGAATTTGCACACCTTGTCCTTAGGTAGTCTAAAACATCTCTCCATTGAGTCAATCTCGATGCCAAGAAATTCTAAGCAGGTGGTCGGGCCCACCGTCTTCCCAGGCGCAAGCGGGACCCCAAAAGCCCGCATGAGCACGCAAAATTCCTGCAATGCCAGTGCGCACTCCTGAGATCCCGCTGTACCGAGGAAGAGGAAATCATCTAAGTAATGCATGACCCTTTGATGGCCCGTCACTTGTCTCATGGCCCATTCAAGAAAGGAACTAAACATCTCAAAGTAGGCGCAAGAAATAGAACAACCCATAGGCATGCATTTGTCCATGTAGAACCTATCCCTAAAGGTGAAACCTAAAAGATGCTGGTCCGCCGGGTGGACTGGGAGGAGGCGGAAGGCGGATTCTATGTCTGATTTCGCCATCAGCGCCCCGGGTCCTGTGGCCTGCAATAAGGTAACAGCCTGATCAAAAGAGGCGTACTTAACACTACAGATACCCTCGTCAATGGCATCATTCAGTGACGCCCCCTTTGGTGCTGACAGGTTATGAATCAATCTGAATTGCCCCTTCTCTTTCTTGGGGACAACTCCCAGTGGGGAACACACAAAATTGGGTACTGGCACTTCAGGAAAAGGGCCAGCTATCCTGCCTAATGAAAGCTCCTTGTCAATTTTGGCGGCCACAACAGCCGGATTGTGTTTGACTGATAATTGATTTCTACAGTGCGCACTGCCTGTGTATCCCCCGGCCGGGATCCTAAAACCTTTAGAAAAACCTTCCTGGAGTAGGGTGGCCGATTTGTGGTCAGGGTATCTGTTCAACCATGGAATCATTGCCACAACATCCACTGGAGTGGGGGGGCGTAACCTGTCTGACTTATAGTGGCTTTCCCCTACCCCTCTGTCCTGTGTTACCTTGCTTGGACCTACAGGTAGTTTCTGGATGAGAGGGGTGCCCACAGGAGGAACATGCATGTCTAAACTTACACGCGGCCCTTGTGCAGGTGCGCCTATTAAAATCCCAGCACACCCCTTTTTTCTCTGGCCCACCTGCCCTAAATTTCCCAGGTACCTCACTCGTTTGGGGGGGCCGAAAGGGCTGCTGCGGTCTAGTGAACACCTTGACCGCACCGAACTGAGGGGGAGGTGCAGTGTCAGAGAACTGTTTGTGCCAAGCCATGGAATCTACCGAGTCCCATGGCAACGATCTATTGAATTCCAATGCCTTCCTAAAATTGACATCATATCCCTTCCATGCTTCCCCAGAATACTGTTGACTCCACCCCACAATCCTGCTCGAGTAGCAAGCCAATGCAGCCTGTAGATCTGGAGGACGCTCAGCTTTAATTGCAGTGAATACAGCCCATGCTTGCATCCAATTATTGAGATTTTCCTCAACCCTGAATCTAGTACACTGCGCCCTCCATTCACTTGGGAGCATCCACTCTTTTAGTGCTTTTGCCTGCTCCATTTCCCTATTATCCAACAATAAAGAATAAATGTACACGTATTTATCAGCCCAAATCATTTCTTTCACAGCTAATGACACATGCTGAGCTAGATTTTCGCTCCTGGAAGGTATCACACCGTCCCCCAAGAGCGGCAATGCCACTTCCTTACCAGGTGTGGGCACCGAGGGCGGCTGCCCCTTAACTCCGTCCGGCTGGGGAACACTTGTACCTGCAAGGGGAGAAGATATTGGCAATGCAACACTGTCGGTGACCGGTGCCGATCTGATTTTTTCTACAAACCTTGCCGCCTCTGCCGCATGGTCTGCAGAATTCGGGAAGGCTCCCCCTTTTTGGAGCCATGGCATCATGGCCGTTAACTGAGATACCAATTCGGGTGGCATCGAATCTACATTACCCCCCGGGACAACAGGTACCACTGGGGTTAAGCCCGGTGGTCCTGGCACAGGTGGCAGGGCAGGCGCCGGGTGAGGCCAGCCTGTCCCCGGGATTGTGGGCACCGGTGCGGGAGCAGACCCAGCGTCTACTGGTTGACCTGCCGGCACCGGCACCACAGGGGCAATGGGTGTAGGCACATGCGGGGGTGGGACCACCGCGGGCGGTGCGGCGGGTAACGGATCCACTGGGCCTGGGGTGGGGACCGCCTCCTTGGGTCTTTTGGACCTAGGTTTCCCTTGCGGGGTGACAAATTCCCCTCTTGGCAATGGTGCCACCCTCTTGCGGATCGGTCTCCCGGACGGGCCCGGTGCATCACCCTCTCTGTCATCCAACTGAGCTTCCCGCTCCTTAATTTTTCCTAGCTGTTGCTTAATGTCGCTCATCTCCCGCATCATAGCCCGCATCATAGCCTCCATGTTGGACCCCCTTTTTCCACCCCTTGGACCTGGCATGACGCTTACCCCAGAAAACACCCGCTGCCTACTCTCTTAGTTCCCAACAGGTCAACTGTGTGTACCTTTCAGATGGAGGGTCACCAGGGGGCTTTCAGCACCATGCAACGGCGACCGCAACACTAGCGGCTTGTCCGCTTATGTAAGGGGTGAGTAAACCTAATGTAGACCCACCCGGCGGCCACCAGGAGCGATGAGTGCTAGCCCCCCGTACCCCTCTTACCGATCAGTCCCGTGTCCTCGCCGGCGATGATGATCTGCGCTCACGCCCCACACCACGTTGCGTGCTGAATGCCACCACGTCTTGTCTGCGAGTGACTTGTACCGGTAATGTTTGTAAAATAGCCTGGAATCGAGAAATATATTAACACCGTGTATAAAAGTAGGAGCAGATGAGGAGAAACCTAGTCTTAATACAGAGGAATATTTGACCCTCCCTGACAGATCGCACTGCAGATGTGCGCCAGTAAAACACCCTGTATGTGCACTATATACACGTAATTACACGGTTATTTAATCATAATCTTAAGTACAGATTAAGCAATTACTAGGTTAGATCAGGCAATGCAATACGCCTACCACAGTTACTGACTATGGGGACTATAAAGCATGAGCAGAATTTAGAACACAAAGATTGAACTCCTTGGAGGCTCGCACCCCCACTGTTAACCACCCACAAGGCTGCACTTATTTGTAATTTAAAAACACAAAGTTGTTAAATCCCCACATTGGCCAATAGCCCCACACTTAACCTAGTAGAGGTGGCCTTGAATAATTAAAAACTTCTGTCATGCAAAATCACCGGATTTTATTAGAAAACACAGAATTGCCTCCCCTCCACTCAGGTCTCCCTTCCAGGGCCTACCCTGCCTGACCCTGCTTCGCCTCTCTTCACAGTCCGTGCAATTTGACAACAATTATTCAGCCCGATTGCTCCTCTAGCATCAGCTGGCTGAAAGTGCCCGCACGAGGAGATAATTAGCGGATGCAGGGGGGGGGGCAGGTCTAGGGCACAGAAAACACGGGACAAATCACAACCCAACGTGGGGCACACCGAAGAAAACCCGCGCTAGCAAAGAGGGGGGGGGGGGGGCAGGTGCAGAGCACAGAAAACACGGGACAAATCACAACCCAACGTGGGGCACACCGAAGAAAACCGCGCTAGCAAAGGATGGCGGGAAATGCACGCTGGAATCCGCGCACCTTTGATGCACCACGCAAATGCGCCTTGTTACAACGCTCCCCCGAATTGCCCGATATTACTGTGACTGAGTCCGGACAATACTGGGACAGCTCCGTTCACCAACGATCGGCTGGCACCGCATCAAGCGTGGACCTGGTCGGCCGATGCGCAATCCCCCCGAGGAATACCTCTGAATCCGAGCAAGCTAATGCCCGATCCCCTGCCACACGATACTCCTCTGGCGATGTCCGCAGCTCTCTCCCCGCAGCACCGCTCCGAACCCAGACCGTCCTTTTCAGTACTGGAAACCGGCTCCCGCGTTTCACCACCTGGAAGAAAAAAGGAACACGGGATTATTAAAACAAAGAAGCCCCGAACGCGGGGCACAACGTTCAGCGAGGGAGCGTCCAGGGACAAGGGGGTCTCCTGGGCGCTCCCTACCTCTTATTCCCGAGGGGCCGGGTGGCCCCTCCTATCGCCCGCCCCCCCCGACCCGGAACCACTCCATTGAATCCGGGTCAGGAGGGGCGCCGGCCAATCGGCGGTGGGCCGCGCCCCCAGGGCACGCCCCCACCGTCGAATGACACGAGGGGAAAGGGGGGGAGACGGTCGCCGCGCCGCCATGCGTGCGGGGGGGCCGAGGGCCCCCCCTTTTCAAATGGCTGAAGTGGGCTGGCCAAACTGTCCCATGCTACCCTATGCTGTATGAGATAATGAAGCAGAAGTAACGTGTGAATGAGACAACAACAGACCAGTTGATGAAGAGGACTACTCGAAAGCTATCAGGAGTCAGCTTACCTCCCCACATGGGGAGGAGTACAGGAGATCAAGGAAGAGAGGATGAGTTTTCCTGTGCAGCAAGTGGCGTCTGAAGAAGGCGAGAGCCGAAATGCATTATGCCCAATGCTAACAGTCATTAAAGTGCTTCTGAAATGGTCCCCGCTGTGTCCTCTGGCTTCTTTTCAGGGAGGAGGTCATTGTGGACATTTTAAGTGTTGGTCAGTAACACATTCAGAGGACCCGTTCCGGAAAGCGTCCTGCGGATTATTGGCATCGCTGTTGTTGTTTCTCCGAGGGATCGGATTGCGCAGGACCGCCCCAGGATCTGATCTGACAAGCGGCCACTGTCAGGAACAGCCCGTGATTTCACGAGGGAAACGGAATCACTGTACCCCAGTATCACGGCCCGGTTAGCTCCGTGATATTGGGGCTGGAACGTGGGGGACCCAAGGGGGGTACTGGACTTTTATTTCAGGGTCTCTCCGTACCATCAAAGGCCCCCCTCCCTTGCCAGGTACAACAGCATCTATTTTAGAACTATTGTGTGGCTCCATTGACATTACTCACCTGAACATTGAATTCTGGGAGCTGTAGTTTACAAACGTCGAACTGCAGCTGCAATTGATCAGTAGGAGTCAGCTGACCTCCCCCCATGGGGAGGAGTACAGGATATCAAGAGAGGAGGAGTTTTCCTGTGCAGCAAGTGGCGTCTGAAGGCGAGAGCCGAAATGCATTATGCCCAATGCTAACAAACACCTATACATACATGTGTGTGTATATAATATATATATATATATATATATATATATACAAACATATATACACACATATATATACATACACACGTGTATATTATATATATATATATATATATATATATATATATATATATATATATATATATATATATATATATATATACATACACACACACACACACACACAAACACACACATTTATATATATGGATTTAGTAAAGTCAAAAGGTCTTGACTAATGGCAGATCTAACCAGCATTGGTGCTATAGCTTGTTAGGACCTATTGGCTCAGTGGCTTTGCCAAAACCTTTTACCCCTGCTTTACAGCATCACAAGCATGGTGAAAAATTTAAAAAAAAAAAAAAAAAAAGCCCAGATGGCACACCACATAATGTTGCAGGCACGTGCATGCTTTATTAAGTATGTGCACCTACAAAATGAAGCTCAGCATATATATTTTTTCAATACGTAGCCAAGATAGATACAGAAATGAATTTTTTTTTTTTTTTTTTAAAAGGAGCAGGAGCACAGCAAACTCAATTTGCTGGCTGGTCCTCTCTGCACATTTTTTTACCATTACATTTTAATAATGCGGGTGTGTGATGGGGGTGGCAGCAGCAGAGATTAGGAGGAGGAAAAAGTGGTGCAGCAATGGGGGGGCACAGCAACGCAACGCAGGAGGGTGAGCAACAACGGCACGAGTGGGAGTGGTGCAGCAACAGGGGCGGGAAGGGTACATAGCGGGGGTGGAACGGGGTGACGGTGCGAGGGGGCACAGCAGCAGGAGGGGCACAGCAGTGGAAGGGCGGGAGGAGCACAGGAGTGGGAGGGGCGCAGCAGTGGAAGGGCGGGAGGAGCACAGGAGTGGGAGGGCGGAAGGAGCACAGAAGTGGGAGGGTGGGAGGGGCACAGCAGCGGGAGGGTGGGAGGGGCACAGCAGCGAGAGGGTGGGAGGGGCACAGCAGCGAGAGGGTCACAGCAGCGAGAGGGTCACAGCAGCGAGAGGGTCACAGCAGCGAGAGGGTCACAGCAGCGAGAGGGTCACAGCAGCGAGAGGGTCACAGCAGCGAGAGGGTCACAGCAGCGAGAGGGTCACAGCAGCGGGAGGGGCACAGGAGTGGGAGGGGCACAGGAGTGGGAGGGGCACAGGAGTGGGAGGGCGGGAGGGGCACAGGAGTGGGAGGGCGGGAGGGGCACAGGAGTGGGAGGGCGGGAGGGGCACAGGAGTGGGAGGGCGGGAGGGGCACAGGAGTGGGAGGGCGGGAGGGGCACAGCAGCGGGAGGGGCACAGCAGCGGGAGGGGCACAGCAGCGGGAGGGGCACAGCAGCGGGAGGGGCACAGCAGCGGGAGGGGCAGCAATGGGGGGGCACAGCAACGCAACGCAGGAGGGTGAGCAACAACGGCACGAGTGGGAGAGGTGCAGCAACAGGGGCGGGAAGGGTACATAGCGGGGGTGGAACGGGGTGACGGTGCGAGGGGGCACAGCAGCAGGAGGGGCACAGCAGTGGAAGGGCGGGAGGAGCACAGGAGTGGGAGGGGCGCAGCAGTGGAAGGGCGGGAGGAGCACAGGAGTGGGAGGGCGGAAGGAGCACAGAAGTGGGAGGGTGGGAGGGGCACAGCAGCAGGAGGGTGGGAGGGGCACAGCAGCAGGAGGGTGGGAGGGGCACAGCAGCAGGAGGGCGGGAGGGTCACAGCAGCGGGAGGGTCACAGCAGCGAGAGGGTCACAGCAGCGGGAGGGTCACAGCAGCGGGAGGGTCACAGCAGCGGGAGGGTCACAGCAGCGGGAGGGTCACAGCAGCGGGAGGGTCACAGCAGCGGGAGGGTCACAGCAGCGGGAGGGTCACAGCAGCGGGAGGGTCACAGCAGCGGGAGGGTCACAGCAGCGGGAGGGTCACAGCAGCGGGAGGGGCACAGCAGCGGGAGGGGCACAGCAGCGGGAGGGGCACAGCAGCGGGAGGGGCACAGCAGCGGGAGGGGCACAGCAGCGGGAGGGGCACAGCAGCGGGAGGGGCACAGCAGCGGGAGGGGCACAGCAGCGGGAGGGGCACAGCAGCGGGAGGGGCACAGCAGCGGGAGGGGCACAGCAGCGGGAGGGGCACAGCAGCGGGAGGGGCACAGGAGCGGGAGGGCGGGAGGGGCACAGGAGTGGGAGGGCGGGAGGGGCACAGCAGCAGGAGGGCGGGAGGGGCACAGCAGCGGGAGGGTCACAGCAGCGGGAGGGGCACAGCAGCGGGAGGGGCACAGCAGCGGGAGGGGCACAGCAGCGGGAGGGGCACAGCAGCGGGAGGGGCACAGCAGCGGGGGGGGCACAGCAGCGGGAGGGGCACAGCAGCGGGAGGGGCACAGCAGCGGGAGGGGCACAGCAGCGGGAGGGGCACAGCAGCGGGAGGGGCACAGCAGCGGGAGGGGCACAGCAGCGGGAGGGGCAGCAATGGGGGGGCACAGCAACGCAACGCAGGAGGGTGAGCAACAACGGCACGAGTGGGAGAGGTGCAGCAACAGGGGCGGGAAGGGTACATAGCGGGGGTGGAACGGGGTGACGGTGCGAGGGGGCACAGCAGCAGGAGGGGCACAGCAGTGGAAGGGCGGGAGGAGCACAGGAGTGGGAGGGGCGCAGCAGTGGAAGGGCGGGAGGAGCACAGGAGTGGGAGGGCGGAAGGAGCACAGGAGTGGGAGGGCGGAAGGAGCACAGAAGTGGGAGGGCGGGAGGGGCACAGCAGCAGGAGGGCGGGAGGGTCACAGCAGCGAGAGGGTCACAGCAGCGGGAGGGTCACAGCAGCGGGAGGGTCACAGCAGCGGGAGGGTCACAGCAGCGGGAGGGTCACAGCAGCGGGAGGGTCACAGCAGCGGGAGGGTCACAGCAGCGGGAGGGTCACAGCAGCGGGAGGGGCACAGCAGCGGGAGGGGCACAGCAGCGGGAGGGGCACAGCAGCGGGAGGGGCACAGCAGCGGGAGGGGCACAGCAGCGGGAGGGGCACAGCAGCGGGAGGGGCACAGCAGCGGGAGGGGCACAGCAGCGGGAGGAGCACAGCAGCGGGAGGAGCACAGCAGCGGGAGGGGCACAGCAGCGGGAGGGCGGGAGGGGCACAGGAGCGGGAGGGCGGGAGGGGCACAGCAGCGGGAGGGTCACAGCAGCGGGAGGGTCACAACAGCGGGAGGGTCACAGCAGCGGGAGGGTCACAGCAGCGGGAGGGGCACAGCAGCGGGAGGGTCACAGCAGCGGGAGGGTCACAGCAGCGGGAGGGTCACAGCAGCGGGAGGGTCACAGCAGCGGGAGGGGCACAGCAGCGGGAGGGGCACAGCAGCGGGAGGGGCACAGCAGCGGGAGGGGCACAGCAGCGGGAGGGGCACAGCAGCGGGAGGGGCACAGCAGCGGGAGGGGCACAGCAGCGGGAGGGGCACAGCAGCGGGAGGGGCACAGCAGCGGGAGGGGCACAGCAGCGGGAGGGGCACAGCAGCAGGAGGGGCACAGCAGCAGGAGGGGCACAGCAGCAGGAGGGGCACAGCAGCAGGAGGGGCACAGCAGCAGGAGGGGCACAGCAGCAGGAGGGGCACAGCAGCGGGAGGGGCACAGCAGAGGGAGGGCGGGAGGAGCACAGCAGCGGGAGGGCTCAGCAGCTGGAGTGCAGGAAGGGCTCAGCAGCTGGAGTGCAGGAAGGGCTCAGCAGCTGGAGTGCAGGAAGGGCTCAGCAGCTGGAGTGCAGGAAGGGCTCAGCAACTGGAGGGCAGGAAGGGCTCAGCAACTGGAGGGCAGGAAGGGCTCAGCAACTGGAGGGCAGGAAGGGCTCAGCAACTGGAGGGCAGGAAGGGCTCAGCAACTGGAGGGCAGGAAGGGCTCAGCAACTGGAGGGCAGGAAGGGCTCAGCAACTGGAGGGCAGGAAGGGCTCAGCAACTGGAGGGCAGGAAGGGCTCAGCAGCTGGAGGGCAGGAAGGGCTCAGCAGCTGGAGGGCAGGAAGGGCTCAGCAGCTGGAGGGCAAGAAGGGCTCAGCAGCTGGAGGGCAAGAAGGGCTCAGCAGCTGGAGGGCAAGAAGGGCTCAGCAGCTGGAGGGCAAGAAGGGCTCAGCAGCTGGTGGGCAAGAAGTGCTCAGCAGCTGGAGGGCAGGAAGGGCTCAGCAGCCGGAGGATGGAAGGGGGCTCAGCAACAGGGAGGCAGGAGGAGAAGCAGCAACTGGGAGGGAACGCAGCAACTGGGAGGGAACGCAGCAACTGGGAGGGAACGCAGCAACTGGGAGGGAACGCAGCAACTGGGAGGGAACGCAGCAACTGGGAGGGAACGCAGCAACTGGGAGGGAACGCAGCAACTGGGAGGGAACGCAGCAACTGGGAGGGAACGCAGCAACTGGGAGGGAACGCAGCAACTGGGAGGGAACGCAGCAACTGGGAGGGAACGCAGCAACTGGGAGGGAACGCAGCAACTGGGAGGGGACGCAGCAACTGGGAGGGGACGCAGCAACTGGGAGGGGACGCAGCAACTGGGAGGGGACGCAGCAACTGGGAGGGGACGCAGCAACTGGGAGGGGACACAGCAACTGGGAGGGGACACAGCAACTGGGAGGGGACACAGCAACTGGGAGGGGACACAGCAACTGGGAGGGGACACAGCAACTGGGAGGGGACACAGCAACTGGGAGGGGACACAGCAACTGGGAGGCCTGATGGTGGGAGAGGGAGCAGCTACGAGGAGCAAGAAGAGTACATCAACGGGGAGCGGTAGGGTGGAAAGATGCAGCAACGAGTAGTAGGAGGGGAAAATCAGCACTGAGGTAGAAGCTCTTGAGCAAGAAAACACAGGGTAGTGAGAAGCACAAGAGCAAGAGAGAAATATGGAGCGCGATGGGGTGGAAGTGGGAGAAAAGTACACAATGTTGATAGCTGGAAAACACAGGCACTCATGGAGTGCTTAACCGAAAAGAAAAATGTAGATCCCTAATTGTAAGCATTGGAAGGACACAAATAAAGAGGCTATGCTCCAGGGGGGGCGAACATACACAAAAAATTAAACTAAGCGCACCCAAGGCAATAAAAAAACAAAATAATTAGTGACAATAAGGCCAACCAATGGATGTGCACTAAGCCCACTGTAACTTAATGATAGGTCTTTCCCAACCATACATTTTGCACTGTGTGGTAGGCTCTACCTACAAGGGAACAGGACAACACTTCGCAATACAAAAGAGGCCCCAAGTTTGAACAAAACTATTACTAGGTGGTTACTGAAAAAAATAGCAATGTCAAAAAGCATTGGCAAAGCCTACAGGTTTAGCTTTTGGGACCTACTGGGCTTTGCCAATGTTTTTTTGCGATGCTGTATAGCTTCCCCGATACTGTGCAGCATGGTGAAGGAACAAAGAAATAAAGCTTATGACGTGGCCGCCAAATCATTTTGTAGGCGCACACACTAAGCCCCAATACTGTGGTCCAACGCATGATCTCAGAAGGCAATTCTAACCAAATATTAGGTTTGAAGAATTGTGTCTGATCCCCAGATGTAGAAGTCTGAGTAACAAAGTCCTACAAGGAAAGAGGCAGAACATCCATGGAGTATAGGTAAACTTTGCGATGACCCATTTGTCGTTTAGATGCTTCTTTTACAGACTCCACTCATCCATAGGTGAATTGAACCCTCTCTACCGCTAGATGATCATCCTTGGGGCGAAGCACGTCCTCTGATTACATCCCACACCACCTCCGCTCTAAACACTGATCACTTCTGCGACCGCCACGCACAGAATGAGGAGCTACAGTCCAGAGAAGAAATTTAGAGATTGTTCTTTTTCACATAGCTTTTCTTTAGAGGTCACCTGTGGAATTCCACGGGGAGCAAAATGAATTTCACACTCCAACTCACATCAAAGTTAAGGCTGTTCAGTGGAGAAAAATATCGGGCGTTTGAAAATACTATTACTGCCTCTGATTTACATGGCTTGCTGCAATTTGGTTTTCTAATGTAAAGTGAACAAAAAAGGTCGAATTAGAATTCTACTGCTTCTGCGGGTTTTGCTCCCAGAAAGGAAAGTGCTCGAAAGACTTTCATCAGGAGCCCATTGTGCAGACATCCAAATGCTACAAGTGACTTGCCATCAGATATTCTTTTGTTCAGTCGTCATTAAGAAAAAGTGTCTCTAAAATCAGCAGCAATCAGGTCCCTGCCACTCTGGCACCTGCCAGCACAGAATTGTTGGAAGCAGCAGTGCTGGATCAGAAGTAAAGCCAAAGTCAATCAAACTCTGGAGATGAATGGGCGGTAGGACAAAGGTCTTGGTACCGTGTTTGTATCCTATAGACCTAGTGTAGATAGGACAAAGTTCCTGGCATAGTGATACCCTAGGAACAACACAGGGAGGAGGTTGGACAAAGTTCCTTGCACCGTGCTGGTACTCTAAAGAGGGTGGGTCAAACAAATATTTGCCAATGTTTTTGTACTCCAGAAACAACTCCTGGCACCAGGTTTAAACGTGAAAATCATACATTAAGAAGCCACTATCTTATAAAACATTTTTT
Source organism: Lissotriton helveticus (assembly GCF_964261635.1). NCBI lineage: Eukaryota > Metazoa > Chordata > Amphibia > Caudata > Salamandridae > Lissotriton > Lissotriton helveticus. The sequence continues at coordinate 149,484,876 of NC_136071.1, forward strand.
TTGAACAGGTGTAGGCTGTAGGTTCCGCAGGCCACTGTATATTTTGTCAATCTTGCTTCCAAAATAATTGTGTGCTCGATACCCATTGCTTTTTCCTGAGAACTGCATGGATGTCACTGGCTAGTTGTGATTATTTTCAAGGTATTCTTGCGTCTTTGTCATGTTGTGTCTGGGCCCTCGGTTGGCTGTGTTTCACCTTAGGTCTTTGTGGTCGTGTGTTAGCGGCCTCATGTTTGGGCTCGAGTTTGTGAAAGTCCATCTCTTATACTTCTTTTTTTACAATAGGTCACTCAGTGTATTGTGCTGTATGATACATCATTTATAGAGCACGTCATACCTCTGAGAAGGCGCCAGATGCACTAGAAGACAGGTAGCAGCCACGCCGTTGGGCTGTGCTTTGTTGGATTGCAGCAAGATCCACGTGGGAAGCATTTTAAGTCTGGCATGAGGAACAAGAGTGGTGCTTTTAGCTCAATCTAGGACACTGCGCCTAGGTGACCACTGGTAGTGAGTGACTGACAAGAACACATACAGATACATTAATTCACTGCAGTTTATTTTTTGGGTCTCTATACACATGAGCAACAAAGGAGGAACCCAGGGCATACACTGAATACAGGCAGTCACAGCCGTGGCAGCATTACACCCTGCCAGGGGGCCACAATGGGCATCTGCGACAGTTTCCTGCAGCCATGGTCCACCACATTACTACAGAAGGGGCTGTAGACGCTTCTGCAGTCCGTTCTGTAATAAAGATACTGCGGGCAGTATCTTCCCTTATGTAAAAGGGCATACAGCCCCATGAAATGAGGGAAATACTTTGCCTCCGTGCCCGCAACACATTATAAACATGGGCGCAAATGCAAAGAGGCCATTTGGAGGCACTCTAACTGTATATACACCAGAAAGTTGGGGCACTCAGTCATTACACCCCCCTTGGAGCTAACCCTCTGAAAGGGGGTTCCGTGGACCTCCCCCAGGCATAACTCTGCATGTGGATGCATCATTCACTTCACACACCTGCAGGTTGATCTCTGTACAATCTTTGAAGTACAGGTCGAAATCCACCTGCACCATGAAGAAGCTTCTTCCAAGACCTGCTCCACCTTTCAATAATGGCACTGCCTCCAGGGCAGATGTAAGTTTGCGGCTAACATGAAGCCCTCAAGATCAACAGGTAAGTGACCCACAGGAATGCACTGTATACAGGTAAACATGGCAAATTATCGAAGTCTATTCAGTTGCATGAAGGAGTAGCACTGGAGCAAGGCAGTCACAATAGTGCTTTTAGGGTCTAGCCTGGCACAGTCCATCAGAGTACACTGGTTACGGGCAGCCATGATAAAAGCTCCAAGAGGTCATCCAGATGTGACAAGGTCACACTCACATAGGATAAATGCCCTACACGGACCACCTGGAAGCAAGAGAGTGATCCTCAGAAATGCCTAGTTACAACCAGGCACAATAATGCTCTGTAGCAATATTTGAGGACTGACAGGAGAGCAAAATATGGGCAACCACTGACAGCAGTCCCCCAAAGGGTATTTCAAGAAACAATGAAGAGTAACCTACAGCCATGCAGGTAATTGTCTTTGAAACTATATCCAAAGGGAGGGGACCAGGAGCGCTTGTGGGTCTAGCATATGTGCTCCTCACTAGATCAAATTTTGCAACAATGGGGCATTCAGTTTGTTTAGCAGAAAGATACAGAATCTGAGATCAGTTATAAACTGTAGACAGGGCAGACCGGCAGGTCTGCCCGCGTACACCATGCTACGACTCTCACACTAATTTGCGTTAGCTCCGCTCTCACTCAAGGAGGCAATAACGTTTACCTAAATTGGGTATGGTTCTTAGCATTATTACATTAAGGTATCTACTTATATCATATTCGGTTACTTGTGATAGGTAATCTTCTGGATATGCACAATTCTAGATTCCAACCACTGTGTAGATTAAGGAACTTTGATCCTGATGAATTGCCACAAGATCATTTTTGACCTGTAACGGCAAAAAACATGCTGACCAACTTTACATTTTAAGTGATCACAGATCATCGTCTCTGCTGCCATTTTAGCTAGACATATGGCCTCACCTATTAAACTCTTTTGAGGCTCACTTAGACTATTTTAATATGCACTTTTTACGTGCACAAAGTTCCTACACCAATCTACACCAGCAGCCCCACACTCACATGTCACATACAGCATAAACAGAAAACATCTCCGGTAAAGAACACCATGCAGGTGCCCGTCGGGCATTGCAGCACCTGCCCGTCTATGAGTATGCCCTATGATGAAGCATGGCTCCCTTTTGGGTTTGCTAGGGCTCGTGCTCCTGAGGAATCAGATTCCCCTGGCTGATTCCCCAGTTCACAACCGACCGCACATTCTTTATCTTTTTGGAAAGGAACTTCATACCCTGTTGTTGCAACGAATAGTCTTGAATGCCATCAAAGAATGATAGCATGACGATCTAGAGGCATGTGATGGTTAGAGGCAGCAAAATGCCTAAAATCACAGTCAGAGTTTCAGGCCCATACTGAAATAATCTAGACTATCATGGCAAGTAACAAATGAAAGAAGTGTATGCACTATATATCAGTTCATACGAATATATGCATCCTTTTTGAGCCCACCATGGGGAGGTGGAGGCCCTGCCTAAGGAATAACATAGGTAGCATTATAAGGAGTCTGCGGAAAACTTCTAGATTCTGAGGAGCGAAGAACAGGTTTACCTCAGGCTCTTCAGCAATGGAACTATAACATCTAGCCAGAAGCAGTGATGGAGCAAGTCAAGGAGCTTTACGGACATTGCTATAGAGGGTCTATGCGGTCCTACAAGAAGCAATGTAAGTTCAACCCTAAAGGTAAGTGAATGTGAAAGAAAGATATTTGGATTAATAAGAAACAAAAAGGCTGGAGCGGATAATTCAAAGAGGATGCATAGCAAAAAGGGCAACATTTCTACTCATTGAAGCAATCCATTCACACATTTGTATTTTAAAGGAAGGCAACTCTGGAAACAACTGAACTCCAACAGTAGTGACTAAATCCAGCTATTTGTTCTTCCCAAGCGAGTATGTGCAATCCTTGTAGATTGTTGGTCAGATACCTCCTTAGTGACAAAGCTGTGAGCCAACCAATAATCCCCATCCCCAAACTACTTAGTCTTCACACAGACAATGAATCTATATTCTAGAAGAGGCCAACGGATGGCTTTTTGCAATTTAGAGCACAATAATGTACCCCTCCATACCCACCCACCAATGGCTCGCCAATTGTTACATAGGTAACCCTTCCTCCAAAGCTTTATTGCTAAAATACAAATGACAAAAGCAACATGAATTAAAAAGTAGGGCGAAATATGTAGATGGTATAAAACCGATTGCCTAATCATCCTGCATAGCTGTGGTTGGAGAAGCCTTTGGCACCCAAATGTGAGGATAAAAAGTAACAATACTAAAGGGAATTAAATTTACACCCCGAGCCAGGGCCAGAACTAAGGCCCAATCAACTTTACCACCATCCTTCTATCACACATTAGCATCATATGGGCGACATGCATGCAGGTGAAGATTTGTAAGTGATTTGGTACAAGACTATGGCCTCAGCCATCAAACTCGCAACTACTTAACGCGAATGTGTTAATCTAACAAAGACACATTCTTGCTCAATCCGGTGACCACATGTCTCATGAGTGACCACGACTCTTGAATCCGAATAAGACTGATCTGTCTTAAAAATGTTGACATCAGAAATCCAGTGATTGCACATCAAAAGTAGTTTGCATGCTACACATGTCAAACACCAATAAAAACCATATTGTAAGAGTTCCTATCGTCCTACATCTGAATTTCTGCAAAGCCCATCGTCCTAGAGTACATTATCCCATTTTAGGTGCATTAGGATAGCCAAACTGGAGGTGATGCTTGAGTTAAGGTTAAATAAAAGACCTAAACTGATGGCTGCCCCTCGAACAACCCAACAGTGCTTGCTCAGCACTCAGTGCCGTTCCATACCATGCCTTTAATCTGCACTTTAGTAATCTCTTTCACTGAAATGGAGGGAAAGTGTGCGAGGTTGTCAGTAACACAAGAAACGCTGGTCTCTGCTGGGAGTGAAAAACATGGCGGCGGAGTGATACATGCATCACTATATTATAGCAGAGACTCTCGCTATGTATGGCCGGCTTCCCCATCACCAAATGCTCGTCAAATAAGTTTGTTTCCATCATTGTTTGCCTGCCTGTTTTATAGTTGCCTACAAAAAACTATTGCTTCCCAATATTAACTACACAACAAAAATCCTTTGGCTGCAATCCAAGGCCTCTGCTCCTGGGTGCCCGAAGTTTGTGATCTGCTCAGTGAATCACATTTACAGCCCAACAGACATCCATCACCTCAATCGCGGGTTAAATAAATGACTTGTACCTGCAGTCGCGCTCATTGCCTCGCTTGCCCTGTGCAGTGATTTCCAATTCATCTGGGCACCGTGCAGACGAACCGAGCTGACGACAGTACTTGAAGGGGCCTCGCCACCCTCTGTGAGGCTGCCAAGATCGCCGACTTTCATAGCACACAGATGAAGCATTAAGGAACCTCTGCACGAACGCAAGGAGCAGAGCAGCATATGGTTGAGCCCAAGGGCTGAAATCCAGAGTCCAATCAGATACATGGACTACGGTAGTTCACAGCTGTTAGCCTACTGTGGCCACCTTAGATGCCTAATGTCTGGCAGGATAAACAAATATTGATCTGTGCCAGCTTCTCCCTCCCAATGGTGTGAGGGATATATTAAAGAGGCAATCAACTCGTGCCAGAATATTATTTATTGTTGTGATTTTATATAGTGCAGACATGTCCCGTAGGCTTCAGAGCGCTTTATAATGAAGCAGAAGGTATCAATAACAAATAGAAAATACATGTATAAAAGGTGAAGAGAACACCAGATTAGCCTCCCCGTGAGGTAGAGCGATACACACATATGCACTGTAAAACATAGCACTGACAGGCAGATGGTTCAGTACCATGAGCTGGATAACAACTGTTTGTGCTGGTTGAGGTTAGTCTGCACTTGACGGGAGTGTGAGAGCGTAGGAGCAGGTTAGGCTAAGAATCCTTCAAAGATTAGAGCTTTGAGATCTTTTTTGAAGGTGGCATGACGCGGACAGGCAGAGACTTGGAGGGGAAGAGAGTTCCATAATCTTGTGTGGGCCACCCGGAAAAGGATTGGCTCATGTATCCCTTGTGCTTGAAAGTGGGGGCTCGAGGAAGAGCAATTTAGCGTTTCTTGAGTCTCGGCCAGCACCTGAGATTTTCAGTGTCTCAGAGGTACCAGGGTAAAGAGGAGTGTAGGGTTTTATGAGTGATGAGGCAGTTTTACATTGAACTCTCGCTTCTATGGGAAGTCACTGAAGGGAGCGAAGAATGGGGGCGATGTGATACATTTTTGTATCCTGTCACGAAGAGGGCTGGTGCATGCAAGTCTGCTCCGAGTGGATCGAGCTGAACTTTGGGAATGCCGGAAAGGAGTGAAATCCCATAGTTTAGTCTGGAGAGCACAAGTGCTTGCTAAAGAGATTTAAGGCTGTATGCAGGGATGAGATGCCTTATGCCACAAAGAGGCCTTAGCTAGAAATGGGCACTCTAAGCCATGGACGAGATATGGTTCGGGTGGTTCAGACATCTGTTGAGTATGAATCCCAGAGATTTGACAAACTGAATGATAGAAGCGAGACCGTCCATGAGCGGGAGAAGATCCATCCAGCCTTGGATGGATAGGTTGGCTTTCTCTGGAGAGATGAGAAGAAATTCTATTTTCGTTGGGTTTAGTTTGAAGTGGCTGTTAGTCACCCAAGTTTGACTTTTATTCACAAAGTTGGATAAGTGGGTGCAGACTTCCGGGCATGAGAACTTCAGGTAGATTTATGGGTCATCGGCACGAGAGAGGAGGAGGACTCCTGAGTTTCTGAGGACTGTACAGAGGGGTTTGAGGTAGAGGTTGGGAAGTGTGGGGGGGGGGGGGGGAGAATTGAACCTTGTAGGACAACTTGTTGACAGCTGATTGGATCTGAGACGGCATTCCCAATTTTTACAATTTGGGAGTGGTTAGTTAGGTTAAAGGAGAACCATCTAAAGACAACACTACCCATTCCCATTTGATGCTTCAGGGTATGTAGCAGCGCCTGGTGGTTGTGTCAAACGTTTCAGCGAGCTCGAGGAGCACAAGAATATCAGTATTGCCAGTGTCTAGGATACGGAGGGCGTCACAACAATCTGCAGAACAGCAATCTCAGTGCAATGGCTCTGACACAATCCGTCTTGAGCTGGGGGCGCTCCTCTGCAATGGCAGAGGAGCGTCACCCCACTGGCTCAGAGCCAGCAGGTGAAAAAAAACACTAGCGTTGTTTTATTTTTAAGCTGCTGGCTGAGCCAGCGTGCGTAGGGAGGGAGACTGGTTTATGCACTTCTAAGTGTGCATGTGTGTTTGACCGACTGTCTCAGGCCGTCCAAACACACATGCGCACTTTGGTTTCTCTGACCCAGCTGTATTGAACAGCCGGATTGGAGAAACAGCACAGACTCCCTGTCCTAAGCGGAGCGTCAAACCATGCCGCCCAGGCCAATCCCTGTGCTGCTCTTATGGCATGAGAGCAGCACGGATATTGCACAGGGAGTCTCTGCTGCTGTCCCAGTGTCTGCTGGGATCAGAAAGCAGCAGAACACTGAGGCGCAAGGAGCGATACGGCTGGCAGCTTCAGGTACGTTTTATTTTTTTAATTATTAAAAACACTCCTCCCCGTGCCCCCTCCACCTCTTCATTGTGTTGGACATCACTGGTATTGATAAGTCTCGAGGAGGTTGTTGTCTTGGATGTGGGATGACAGATGGAGACTAGACACAACTTTCAATCCCCAGGGCTAGGAGAGGTAGGATGGATACTGGGCAGAAGTTGTGGATGTTGTCGACTTCCAGCAATTGTATTTTTGAAGTGAGGAGAAATTTGAACCCCTTTTTAGACAGTCTGGGAACAAGCCTTGAACCAATGAGGAGTTAACCAATGTTGTCCAAATGGAGAGAAGCAGTTTGGCTAGAGATTTAATGATAGACCCTAGAGATAGATATATTCTGTTACCATGCTTTAATCCTCCATCTCAAGCGACAAGAAAGAGGCGGCACAACGATTGAACCAAAGGTCAGTTATTTAATATTTCCATCCACGAGAAAGTGCAGTGGGCAAGAAGAATGGTCAAAGTATTTTGACAATTTTGCCTTCGACTGGACCATACAGTCCACCTCTCTAAACACCCCATTTAAAGTTAAACATGCACATAATACTTCTTCCGATTCCCAAATAAACTAAAATGTTAACAATTAAACAAATCATGTTGGCCGCCGTCTTTTCTATCTTTTTCAAGAGAGTCTTTCTTCATCACAGATCTTTTCTCTTTCTTTCTTCAACATAAAATGAGTCCACAGTATTCCCATTTTCACAATTAATTGAGGAATCCAATCCAATACAAACAATTGCAACCCCTTCAATGATTTTACATTATTCACATCTCTGATCGTCTTCAAAGTCCAGATGGGTGGCATAATGTCCTAGCCTTAATTAACAAATGCATAATTTAGAATATTGATCATGAGAAACAGTTACTGTAAAGTATACATTAATCATTCTGAAAACAATAGTGCTCATCTGGTGACCAACATTAACCATCTATGATTCATAATTTGATTTCTTTAACATTGTGGAACTCAATTTATTCAAAAGTAAGCATTGTGCTCTCGCTTATGATGGTGTAACATGGGCAAAGAGAGATAAGGCTATAACATTGATATATACCAAATACATCTTCCTTCAATCCCAATGAACACAAATACATCAAAAAATTATCTTAAAGTGGCTAAATGGAGAGTAATACTAATTGATCTTAAAGTAACCAATCCACTTGCTAAAGGTTAATTCAACCATGGCAGCCCTCCATACAGAAAAAGAAGGAGCCATATTACTTGGAGGGTCTTTCAAGAACACTACACTATTAAACCCAGACCAATAAAAATATTCCACTGTGTAAAAATGTATAAGTGGAAGTTCTCCAAATATTTTAACTAAGTACAATTGCAGGTAACCTAATCAGCACCTATGAAAGCACCAATGCTAAAGAGCTAAAGCTAAAGTCGCAAAAGAGATAATAGGTATCCTAATCACTGCTCTTAACAATACTGAAGTGTTTGTAATGACATCGCTAAAGTGTATTCTCCCTGCTTACTTTCACAGCACCCCTCTCCAGAGTATTTCAACCATATCCTGGACTATCTAATCTTAAGAAGCCACTGGGCAATTTCCTACACTGTGGGAAAAGCATCTACGCTACCCTTATCAAAAAGCCAGGTTTAGACTCCAGGTACCCTAACAGCCATTCCCCTATTCCTAGGCTCCCTTTCCCAGCAAAAATCATTGAAAAGACCTTGAATAAACCCTTTGCCCTGCCTTGTAGAGTCCCACAGGGGTCTTCATTGTGCCCGATTCTTCTTAACATTTACGTTACGCCACTTGCATCTTTGATTAAATCATTTGGGTTTTCTTTCGCATCATACGCCTATGACACTCAAATTGTGGTTTCTTTCTCGGACTCTCCAGACAGCACCAGTCATAGATTTTACAACTATATGCTGGCTATTGACGACTGGATGGATAAAAACTGTCAAACTAAATTCCAGCAAAACAAAGGTTCTTCTCTTCAGAAGAGATAGCTCATTTTGGACACCTTTCTGCTGGCCACTTGAACTAGGTCAATTACCCTCACCAGTCAAGAAGATTCTAGGTGTCATTGTGGATAATAAGCTTGTTTTTGGGGCTCAAGTGAACACCACTACCTACACTTCTTTCTATACACTCAAAATAGCGAAGAAGATTATTCCTAATATAGCCCCATCATTGCAAATACAGTAGTAACAGCCTTAGTGCTATCAAATCTAGATTACTGCACTGGGCTTCATGTCAACAGGCAATTGCAGTTTGTGAACAAGCTTCAGTCCCATCAAAATGCTTCTGCAAGGATTTTGTTGGGAACGCCTAAATTTCAGTCAGCCAAACCTGACTTTTTTAAGCTCCAATGGCTTCCAATCAAAGAGTTATCTTTAAAGCCCTGTGAATTACCTTTAGGGCTTTGCATGATTTTGGCCAGGAATTCCTTTAAGACCGGTTTAAGGGGTATCCTCCAGATAGGCTTCTCCATTCAAGATCAGTCGAGTACACTGATATTCCTACATTCAAGCGCTCCTCCTGGGTGATAGGAGCTTTGTGGCAGGGGCCTCAAAACAGTGGAATATCCTTCCCCTGCACATCAGGTCAAAGCCTGATCTTCTATCTTTTGGAAAGGCTTTGAAGACGTGGCTTTTCAATCTTTAGTTCAGCTGGCTTTTGTTCGCATCACAGCAGTGCCTAGATGCCTCCGGGTAATTGTTGGTGCTTTACAAAAGTACTTAACATAACAAGCAATGGGCTAACCTAAAACACGCTGGACCAATCAGTATTGTACACAGTAGTTATTTCAACAACTAACAGCAACAAGCTGTCTGTAGGCAGGACCACAAAAGCTGCTAAACCCGTTCCAAGGGCATGGTTTTAGAGCCAGATAATTCCTTAATCGACACCTGGGCATTAGCAACACAAAGTTCACTCTGAGGACAGAGCAAAAGACCAATTTAAGAGATACAATTCAGCCACTGCCTCAAATTCTCAATACCACAACAATAAAGACTATTACAAATCAAGAGTACCAAAAGTGGCCTGTAGAAAACCAATCGTGGTGCTTTGCCCAACAGTGGAGTACCAAGATGCAAATGACAATCTATGCCTTTGGTCATTATTGGGGAAATGCCACCGACTACAAATGAAGCCAAAAACAAAGAAAAGCACTATGGACCTGGTTCCCATGGATTGCCAGAAACGAGAAAGGTACTCCATTATTTTCCAGTGACAAACACTTCTTCATACTAATTCTTGAAGTGAATGAACCTATGATTTAACTCCCATTCACTGTGGAATTTCTGAAATAGATTATCCCGGTCATCAACGATTTTTTTTTTTTTATTAACAGTGGGCCTGCACTATTCTCTCCTTCACATCCCCATGTTGCAGACTAATGCTTTGTTCATCAGGGCTGGACTGGCCGAAGCCGGGAGTTTTGTGGGTGGGCTGAAAGGGTGGGGACTGGTTTTGGACCGGTGGAGGCCGTTTGTTATTGGGGGCCAGTTTTGCAGCAGTGCTGCATTATCGACCTCTGTAACAAAAGTAATAGCAGTGTTTCCCACCAGCACTGTATGCTGCATTTTGCTAAAGCGTAAAATCTTTTTGCAGAATACAATCCATTGAAAGATGGTCCCCTTATGCACTGCCTTGACATTCTTTACTCAAGTGAATACAATGAAAAGCTGATCGTCCAGTCAGTAGTCCTTGGTACAATCAATAGAAAAACAAAAGGCACTCTTTGGGTACAAACAATGAAGTCTCAACTTTCCCTTGGAGGGATGAGGGCGAGTAAAGCACATCAGAAGTGTGATCATCTGACAGACAAATAAGAGGGGTTATCTCCTTTGGCAGAAAGAAGGCACATAGTTAAAGAACCAGTTTGTCCTGGTGAAAAGTAGTAAATAGTGGTTGAACTGTGAGGGCCTGATGCTCGCTCACCCTCAGGGTTAATGTAATGGACACTAAAATCATCATCTTAAGAGTCAGAAACCTGAGAGGAGAGCTATGCATGGGTTCGAAGGGAGAACACATCAGATAGGTGAAATCCAAATTCAAGCTCAACGCAGAAAAAAAACACAGAAGTCCTCATCCTCGACTCCACCCCCACTGCATGGGACAACACCTGGTGGCCCCCGCCCTCGGAAACCGACCCATGCAAACAGACCACGCACACACCCTCGGCATCATAGTCTACTCTTCACTCACCATGAACCGCCAGATCAATGCCGTGTCCTCCACATGTTCCTACACCCTCCGCATACTTCACAAGACCTTCAAAAATGCAGCCCCCCGGACTCCGGAAAGACCGTCACTCACGCACTCATCACCAGCAGACTGGGCGGAAAAGCCCTCTATGCCGGAATCAACAAAAAGCTCCTCAGCCAATTCCAGACCATCCGCAACGCTGCAGCCAGACTCATCCTCGACATCCCACGACACAACCACATCATCCAACACCTCCACAACCTCCACTGGATCCCCTTCGAAAGAAGAATAACCTTCAAACTGCTCACACACGCCTACAAAGCCCTCCATAACACCGGACTCCAATACCTCAATGAACAAATCTCCTTCCACGCCCCCAAGAGAAACCTCCTCTCTGCCCAGCTCGCCCTATCCACAGGGCCAGAGCAGGTGGCAGATCCTTCTCCTACCTCGCAGCAAAGACCTGGAACGAACTCCTCTCTCGCATCCGACGAAGCCCGACACTGCACCAGTTCAGAAAGGACCCCAAGACCTCGCTCTTCGAATGACGAATGAGCTGCTCGCACCCCATCCCCCGACCACACCCCAGCACCTTGAGACCCTCACATGTGAGTAGTGCACTCTAAAACCCCTAATTGATTGATTGAAGAGAGCCAACAATAACATTTAACAGCGGCCAGTGTCAGACCTTGCCAAGCCAATGACAAAACAAACTAACACTTCAGATATGAAGTGGGTCAACATGCTCGGTTAAACACCAAGCTACAAACTTGTCCCAAATGCAGACATATAGATTTTGTTGAGGGAGCCCTGGTAGCCAGAATAACATCGACCTCTTCTGAAGGAAGATCACAGATGCTGCTGCCTCACAATCTCCAAACATCAAGATGGAGCATGCGCAGATTTACGTGCAGGACCCTACCCTGCTGCGGGGACAGTAAATAGTTCAGAAGAGGCAGCCTGATCAAAGTGGAGCACAGCAAAATAAAAATGCTTCGACCCCACCTTAAGGTGCAGGTAATGTTTGTGGGCCTGAAATACGGGGATATGAAAGTAAGCGTCTTGCAGGTCAAACGCCATGACATGGGCAATAGCTAACATCTTGAATCTGTCTTTTCTCAAGATGGCATTGAGAGAATGAATATCTAGAATACAGCCGAGGACACAATCCTTTTTCAGCACTAGAAGTTAGCGGATGTAGTAACCATGACCTACGTTGCTCTATGCACCCTCTTGATAGCTCCTTTGGCCAAAGCAGCCTGCACTTTCCAACATTTTGGACTCCCTACTTAGGGGGAGTAGTAGGGAAGGCACAGGGGTTGACTTTGGCTGCTGCAGCCTGCACCATCTAACTATCAGGGGTGAGGTGCTGAGTGAGGAATGTTGGATTTCCTGGCACAGGGCAGTGATAATGGGCAACCGACCGGTTGACTGGTACCCTAGAACAGGAGTTGCACCAGGCCCCCAGGAGGACATCTGTGAGGGCTTTGTTAAATGGGAGCGGAGCTCTGCCATGGTTTGCCCTGGCTGAAACTCCTCAGTTAACACATTAGCTTTAACCACCACTGACAGGAACTGGAAATCAAAAACACTCAGCAGCCCATCTCATGATGTTTGCAAAAGACACACTCTCCTCAGTAGCTGGACCAGGTGGACAGTCCAACCCAGTGTCTGGAGAGGTGTCTAGTCTGCAGGTGTCACAGAACTCCTATTCCAGTTCACCTCAGGGAATGACTGAATGAAAGCACCAGTAGGGTGAAATAACCCATACTATGCTTTTTCCTCTAAGTCAAAGCCAAAGGGCAGGGGCACCATTTCCAAGCCCGAAGGTTGCCACGGCCCGGTTGACACCAGTCTCAACTTTGAGCATCGCAGTCTCAGAGTCGGACAATACAATAGGTTCTCCTTCACCTGGTGTCTGCCTTGAGGGGCCAAATTGTGTAGCTGGAATGATGATCATCTGAGTTGGACCGGATCTGGGAACAGATCCAGAGGGCCCCTCTGGCATGAGGGAGGTCCTGCCTTCAAAAACCTATCTGTCTTGGCTCCTTCGGGTCAGAAGGCGCACCAGTGGGGATCGGTTGGACAAGTATGTAGGTCTAGTAAAACTTGAAGTTGGGCAGGAATCATTCTGGCTCCAGGAAACTCAGGGAGGTGCTGGTAGGGGTTGGCACCCACTGCGCAGTGGCGTGCAGGAGCCTTGAGGCACGACACGGCACTGTCATCCTGTCCAGGGACTTGAAGGGATGAGGTAAAGTCAACTGACGATTTGACTTCTTTTTAGACTCATCCCATGACGATTTGCACTTTGAGGACCAAGGCAATCCTCAAGATTGGATATGATGCAGGTTTTTCCATTACCACACCGTGAAGAGCTTCATCTCATGCTTTTGGGTGCAAAAACAAGCAGCCAGAACAAGACTTGGAGTTGTGACCCAACTATAAGCACTAAAGTCAGACTAAATGGGGGCAGTCAAGGTAATCTGCCTGTGACATTTCCCACAAGGTTTAAAACACAGGTGTTGGAGCGAACATCCTAGCACACTGGAAACAAGAAAACATCTTATAACAAAAGTAGAGAAACAATTGATCAAAAGTGACCAGCGCAGCTCTCCTGATCTGTGACTGCCAGTGAGGAAATAAAGGCCCTGCTGACATCAGAGCGCTGGGATGCAGCTGATGTAGGTACTGTGCACGTCAAATCTGTGCAGATGATGTCTACGTGGAGCCATCGGGACCACCTACAGGTGTGCAAAGGTACTAAAGATTATCCAGATTGAGTCTGACGTCTGGGGAATATTCTAAATTAAGAAATACACGGTTATAAGTCTATTCCAGAAGATCTATTTAATAGCGGCCCTGTTGTTTTGGCAGGCATATAAGGAAAGCTGTCATCTATTTATCCTCCAGACTAATTAAAACGAGGATTAGTTCGATAAATACAGGCTGCTGTCTTTTAGCAGAAATGTTGTCTTGGTGCACAAAATTGCTACACGCTTGATGACCCGAACATGAAGCAGTGCGGCCAACAATGGGGCACTGTACAGGTTAACAATTAAACTAACTGTAAAATCTGGGAGAGACCCATAACAGATAAGGCTGTAATAATACTGATCAGAAACATTAACAATAAGCTTCCCTTTACCTCCGGTCAGATTTCCATGTTGGGGAGAAACGAAAATAAGTCCACGTTTCAGTGTTGAGCTAAAATGGCGTACTATAAAACTCTGAAAATCTGAAAGCGTCAACCATTCATCTTCCCTCCACCCAGTGCTCACAAGCAACAGTGGTACAAGCTGACATGATGATCGCTGATTGATTTAGATGTATCTCGTTTCAATTTTAACAAGCAGCTCACATTTAACCTTTAAGAAAACATCTAGGATCGATAATATTGACAGTAGAATTAAAGTTCAAAGACTCTCCCAATTATTTGTCCTCTACAGACTGACCCATTAGCATTAAAACCACCTTTATGGCAAAGGGTCGATAGAGCTGTTGCAAGCTCCCCGGCCCAGAATCGGCTATGTCTCACTCAACGCAATATCTGGTTACTACATAAAGAGCGCATGGGCAGGGCGTACCTGGTTGTCACGACTAGCTGGATTCTGCAGGCCTACCAGCAGCTGATGGTTCAATTGTTGTCGTGACTGGGGAAGTGATGTGTGAGCCGCAGAGGGATTGAGTTTGCTGGTGTCCTGGCAAGTGCTGGAATAGTCTGGACTATACAGTCCCTATTAAGATAGAATGAAATGGTGACTGTGGACACGACTGACGTGGTCTGTAAAATTGCAGGTGTTGTAATGTTTACTTGCGACAGACATGCTTGTCTGTAATTTATCGCTCAACCACAGCACACTGACGGAACCGAAGGGCAACGTAATCACTGATAATTTTCCATGTTGTCGTTGCAGTTCTCCAAATGCCTGGCTATATATCCTTAACTATGGATGTACCTCTTTGTTGTTCCTCATCTCAGATTCCCATTGCTTCAGTGTGCATTACAACCATCTGGTCATCAACAATGTCCATCCTGAGGTCGGATTTGGGTACAGAAGCTGAGCCTGATGTACAGAGTTTGTCTATGAATTTATCATTATAAGGTTTCCAAAGGGACAGAGCAGTGAAAGCAATTCTCAACTTTAATCACAACTAGTTCATCTTCCTCTCAGCAAAAAAAGCTACATACCTTTACTGAAGCAGCTATCCACTAACACACTGACTAGAGTAACTGACCAGACGAGGTCAGTCTCACAATATTGGGCAGCTTCTAGACCAGATCCATCTCTTCCTAAGATGTAATCTTCACCTTAACAGTACAGCCACACTAAAGAGATCCTCTGTGACGCAAGCCAAGCCGTTTTTGGGATACTTTCTACATAAGGAGCTAGTTTCCACCATTTTGTCTCTAGCGTCTACAAATGCACGGGGAAGGCTTGGAGGAGTTGGAACAAAAGCAGCTGCTGAAGGTCCTATCACTACCTCATTCAACGTTTAGAAGAGATGTAGCAACCAGGTCTCTTTTCAGCTAGGGCTCTCCTATTGAGGAACGCGGCTCTATCTTGAAGAGGTCAGTAATCTTCAGCACCCTCTCAAAGGTGGTCCCCATCAACAAATACTAGAAGGGCGCTGTGCCAAGATCAACATCCAATACGCCTCTGCCCACATGACCGGCACCAGATAGAGCAGTCTGCGATCAGGTAGGGGAACAAGTCTGAAGAAAGTCAGTTTATTCATATTTAAGGAGAAGGCATCCCTCAAGTTTCTGACAAAATGGCATTCAAATAGAATACTCCATTATCAAGCTCTGTTGATTCAGTTCCCATGGCCAGTAGTTGGCACGAAAGTCCATAGGAGTTTGCTAGTTTTTGGTGTGGCGATACTTTGGTCATGGACTTACAGGCAGGTCAGGTTGTCCTGTTCCTAATGAAGCAGGAACAAGACTGATTTCCATATGGCTGGCCTTTGCCCAAAGTGGATTAGTGGGCACAATTCACTGAGATAGAGTGTGGTCCGAGCTATAGCCAGTGGCTGAGATTAATTAAAACATTCCGCCCATCACTTCCTTGTTTGTTGCAGTAGGCGCCCCATGTACTACGGGTATGCTCTGATGTAGATCTGCGTTCGCTGTGTCAGTGCTCCAACTATATTTCACAGATGAGGCAGACAGAGGCCGGAACCAGGTCTGGGGTTGCTAGTGTTCTCGTCTGGAGGGGACCTGGCCTGCCACTTTGTGCTGGACCGTCCTTCTTGGAGCGGGACCAACACCGAATTGCATTTGCTGGTCTCTGTACAGAATGGCATAGGGGGTGAAAAAGACTATGGTGTGAATGCTGGAGGCTAAGATTAATTGAAGAAATATTTTAACCACGTTCTTGTTGCTGCAGGAATCTTAGAGCAGGAGGAATAGGTCAGTGAGAGGACTGGTAGGTGTCGGGTGGAGGAGTCATAAAGGGTAGGCAGGGGAGAGACTTTTGCTCTTCCAGAGTTGTTCTGTGGGTTTGGGGTGGCAGTGGTTGAATTCAGCCCTGGGGTCTACTATTGACCCCAGGCTGTCCTTCGGTGATTGGGAGGGTAGGAGTGTGGAAGGCATTCTGGGAAAGGGCTAGGCCTGCCAGGAGGACAGCTTAGTGTGCTCCTACTCTAGAGATGTTGGGGCATTCCGCCACGTCATCGGGTGCGGGGCTGCGGGTGTAGCCAGGTGTCTACTGGCACCCAGCAGTGTGGCTGGGGATGGAAAGAGTTGGATTTCAGGGAAGAGGTGGCACTGACTGAGGGAGCCGTCTATGCTCCCTCCATACAGCTCCATGAGTCAGACAGGCGTTGGGCTATGCTCCTGCCATAAGCCTCTGTCCTTGCAGTGGTTTCAAAAGAGCCTTCCAGCCTGGAGTGATCAGATCTGGAGTATGGAGACCTGGGATTACTCGGTCTAAGAATTTACAAATCGGTAATTTCAGGCCCAAAGACACAGGCCTCATATTGAAAGTGGAGGAATTCCATCTGGATTTACTGCTCGGATCTTTATATTATACTATTCTATAGTTACTTAGGAAATAAAACACAAGCCTCATACTTCTGTTCATTTAAAAGACCCAAATGGTGTGCACACCAGGAAGCCTCTTTGTCACCCCTTTGAGTACATTAGTGTGAGCCTTCCACTGTTCACATGAAGAGAACTACTTTTGTATTTTGCATTCAGCACTATACAAGAGTCCATGTGTGTTCTGGCTCACTCCCTCGTGTGCTGCTCATCCTATTAAATATCCACCTGTTACCCTCTGTGATACTCCCCATCCCTGCAGCAGGTATATTTTGCTGAGATATGACTACAGAGCACGCTTCAAGGTATGTCTTTGCTGTTTCTCCTGCGCTTCGCATTTTGCATGAAAGCCTAGACCTCGGCACACAAAGGCTTTTATAAGGCAGGGGTGGCTGCTGCACTCAATCTGCCGGCGTTCGAGGCAGAAGGTGTACTTAGCATGACTGAAAATGTTCTGTCTTTTTCTCCTAGAATCACCCAAGTAAGGTAGAGAACCTTTCCACCAAGAGTGACGTAAAAAATAAGGAGAACAAGTAGCAAGTGGCTAAAGCACTTCTTAAGGCATGTCGACACAGTTCCCAGACAACCGCTAGTGGGAATAAAAACAAGAACAGGGAACAAGCGGCAGCAAGGGCTCTTCGGGATTGAACAGCTACACAGGAGTGTGCCAGAGGGCTTAATGCACACCGGCCAGGCGCTTCCACACCTCTGAGGGGTCAACATTAACCACCTTTCAATGCAAGTGGAGGGGAGAGCTCCCCAAAGTTAGTCTGCGTTAGAGTTCATGATATTTTTTTAATTGTAGAAACGTGATTGTTTGCCACATTGGTAGATCAAGTATACTGGCGAGAAAACAACGAAGACATAAAACGAGTGTTGCATCCAGGAGACAAGCAAATACAAATTAGATTGTGCCTAAATCTGAAAAATTGGTCCTGACTGTACTTCCATTACTTAAACATCAGTAACTAGATCAGTGAGATTTAACCTGACTTTGGTGGACTGGGTTAAACAGCTAACCTCCAGCTGACCCAGTCTTGTTAAACGAGCCCATTGGCTGTCACACACCACTTAAAATACATTGCAGAGACTATAGGATTTCCCTCATGAGCAAAGATCTCACCGAATAACTGCTATACCCCTCTGACGCTTAAACACAAATTGAACAGAAAAGCTTAAAAGTGTTTTTAATAATTAAAAAAATTGCGTTTCACTGTACACTATTTTAAAGAAAGTCAACGCTACAAATGTCATCACTAAGGCATGTATCAAAATGGCACATTTAATATTTATTTCTTTAAGCAAAACTGAACACATTCTACTGAAATAGGTGCTAGTTACTAGGGGTTGGCTCACATTTGAGCTACGCCTAATAACTGCAGACATTTTGAAACCAGTACTGACCGATAGCAACGATTGGTGAGAAAACTGCTGTCAAGCATTTTACAATAACTTTCTAAGGAGTTTTAAAATAACAAAAGAAAATGAAACAAGAAAAATGGTACACCAAATGTAGCTTGGAAAAATATGTTTTTTACACTTCCAGTATAATAGAAATGTGTTTTTATATTCAAACCGTGATACAAACATGAACAAGGCACTGCAAATTCTACACTATTTATTGACCCATTTGGTTCACCTTTTGGCAGCGATTAAGACTCGAGACTACTGCACAATCTACGGTGAAAGTGCTCAGAATTAGTATGGAGCCCTGGTGCTTACAGACTAGAGCCGGTAGGAGGCACTCGAGCCCGGCTATAAAAACACTTCAGCTGCATGCAATGTGTCCGTGACCAGCAGCGCATGCAGAAAGAGAAAGGCGGGGCCGGCATCGACCCTGCTGCAAGTAGGGCGGGGCACTGCCCCCCCACTGGCTCTCCGTGGTGGGGCGCCCCGCCGCATCACTTATGACGCGGCAAGCGCGCCTCATTGTGGATTGGACGCAGGGCTCCACAGTGACCCGGAAGCGATAGAATTGCTTCTGGATCGCTGGGGAGCAAAGGACAGGCTGGTTAAAACCGGCCTGGCCTGTAGGGGGGTTAAAAGGCTGGGGAGCGCGGGAGTCTGCCTCTTTGACCCCGCACTCCACGGTCTGCCCCTCAGCCTCTAGGAGGCTGTAATTCTCTTTCTCATTTTTCTCTTGCAGGTTGCGTGGTGAGGAAGAATCAGAAGAGAACAAAAGGATTCCAAGGATGCCTGTATCGCTTCCTTGGAAGGTTTCGTTTTGTAAAGAAGCGGCTGGATTTCGTTCGCTTGGCCGGGGAGCATTTCTTTTCTTTGTTTGCTCTCTTTGCAGGTACGCGGGCAGAGCAGTCGGGAGGAGCGCTCTGTGGAAGGAGTGGCAACCGGCGATTTCATTACGGGATAACAGCGAGCGGCAGCGAGAGCGGGAGAACCTCCTTTGGGGAGCCGGTCCCGCCCATGCTTCTTGTTTTTTCATGCAGTTTGGCGTGCCCGCCTTGAAGTACTCCATCTCACCCACAACCAACAGGGGTGGTGCTGTTAGCAGGAGACAACAAAGACTTGCCAGCTACCAGCAATGGAAAAGACAAAGTGACTGAGCCGGCTGGAGTGGTGGCAACAGGTGAGGAAGTGACATTGCCATTGCTGGGAGCGGGGGTGCTAACCATAGGAAGGGAGCATTTAGCCAGACATCTAACACGCGAAGTGAAGGAATTGGTATGGTCTGGTGCTTACATTAATATTTTCTCCCTGCTGGTGGATGATGGGGAAATGGAGTATTCAAGGAAACAAAAAGATTGGATGCTTCATAGTGAATGGCGTGCTGAGCTGTTGAAATTCAGGGTAGAGGAGAGTATGAGCAACTGGATTAGGGCTTTCTCTGTATTTATGGCTATAATAGCTGAGCATTCACCTAATTTACAAGCAGAAATGGCTTGTTACCAGAACAGGATTACTATGTCTCATGATAAATATGGGGGCGTAGGGTGGAAAGATTAGGACATGAGTATCAGGAAGGCCAAAGCAATTGACCCATCACTTTCCTGGGACAGAGTCGACACGCTCTCATGGTTGGATCAGTTGGGGTACGGCTAGCCGGGTAGCGCAGTCCAACAGGTGAACAAGGGGCACATATTTCAAGCGTCACAGCCCTTTCGGCCGCCACAAACCACAGCCGTGGCCCCTAGTCCTGGGACAGGGGGGACGGAAGGGGACATGTTGGGATTTTAATAGACCGACATGCACCAGAGCCCAAGGCACTTTTAAGTTCAGACACGCATGTTCTGTCTGCAACAACCCTTCTCACCCAGAATCTAAATGTCTCAAGAAAGCAGGTCATAGGGGAAAGAAGGATTAAGGAGGGTACACAACTGGTAACACACTCACCCATTGATGTTATGGCGATGATCTCTTGGTTAAACAGGTACCCAGATCATGTCACAGCTAGGACTTTACAAGAAGGGTTTTTGTACGGCTTCAGGATTCCTGCAGTGAACTACATAGGGACACCTGTGTGTAAAAATCAACTTTCTGTAAGGACCAATCCGGGGGTAGCAGCTACAAAAATTGAAAAGGAATTACACTTGGGCAGAATAGCTGGTCCTTTTGACCACATCCCTGTGCACAATTTTGTTTGCTCGCCCCTTGGGGTGGTCCCGAAGAAGGAGGAGGGGGAGTTCAGGTTGATTCACAATCTGTAAGCCCCTAGAGGCAATTTATTAAATGACGCCATTAATGCGGAAACCTGTAGCGTGAAATATGCCTCCTTTGACCAGGCGGTGGATATGCTAAGGGTTTTGGGCCCCAGGGCTTTGCTCGCCAAATCTGATATTGAGTCTGCCTTTCGGTTGCTGCCTGTACATCCTATGGATCACCACCTCCTGGGTTTTAAACTCTGTGACAAATTCTACATGGATATGTGCATGCCCATGGGTTGCTCGGTTTCCTGCGCTTACTTTGAAAAATTCAGTTCATTCTTGGAATGGGTTTTTAGACGGGCAACAGGGCACCAATATGTGATGCATTATCTAGATGACTTTCTCTTCTTGGGGTCGTCGGACTCCCAGGAGTGTGCTTGGGCATTTCAGGAATTTTGCGTGCTCATGCATACCTTTGGTGTTCCTTTGGCGCCAGGGAAGACTATGGGTCCAGCGACCACGATAGAATTTTTAGGCATTGAGCTAGACTCAGCACAAGGGTGTTTCCGGTTACCTAAAGAAAAAATGTCAAAATTTAGAGCAGCACTGCAGCAATGCCTGGCAAAAGACAAAGTAACCTTACATCAGCTATAACAAACGGTGGTTCAGTTGCATTTTGCATTGAGAGTCTGAGGTTCGTCAGGACATGCGGATTTGGATTGCATTTCTGGAGGGTTTCAACGGCAGGGTAGTGTGGCCCAGTCCCCCCACTACTTCCGGAGAGTTAGGTTTGTGGACTAACGCTGCGGGCAGTTTGGGATTTGGTGCCATACTTGGGAACGAATAGGTGGCACAACATTGGCCGGCCTGGTGGGTGAAGAATGGTGTGACAACCAATATTGGTTTTCTGGAACTCTTTCCCATCTGGGTGGCACTCACTGTTTGGCCTCATCATTTGTGTAATCAATCTGTGGTTTTCTGGTCAAACAACATGACAGTGGTGGAATGCATCAACCAGCAGGCTGCACGGTGTAAAATGATCCTTCGCCTGTTAAATGAGATAGTGCTGCTGTGTATGAAGCTGAACATACAGTCTCGGGCTAAACATGTCCCGGGGTACTGAATAATGCTGCAGATGCACTCTCTCGCTTCAAGATGCAGGTTTTAAGGGATCACCTACCCTCTGCAGAGGCGACACCAACACTCTTCCCGAAAGTACTCTGGCAGATTGGTGCCCCCAGCTACAGAACCTCGTGGCAGAAAGCCTAGCTCCCAGGACCAGGAAAGCTTATGAAGGGGCGTTTTGGTCATACTGCACTTTTCTGGGGCAGAATTGGGCAGATAGCTGGCATGAGACAGGGGCATTCCTCCGGTATTTAGACACTTTCAATAAGGAAGGGCGCTCTGCGGCAACAGCCAGGCGACATGTGGCAGCAGTTTCTTTCTTCGCTCAAATCAAGGACACCAGGGACCCCACTAATAGTTTAATTGTGAGGAAGGCATTGAAGGGGTGGCGGTGCCTCCAGGGGGCTGCTCCGGACACAAGATGCCCGATTGGGTCCTGGACCGGCTTGGTTTTGGTCCCAACTTTCGAAAATGGGTTCAATTATTGTATACGGACCCTAGAGCGAAGGTCAAAGTAAATGGGATTTTATCATGGGACTTCCCAGTGAGACGAGGGACCAGGCAGGGATGCCCCCTGTCCCCTCTTCTTTTTACGCTAACAATTGAGGTACTCGCAAGTGCAATTAGGCAAAACCCAGGCATTAGAGGTTTCCATCTGAGGGGAGCAGATACCGCAGAGGAAAAAATATCCCTATATGCGGACGATGTCCTTTTATATATCACACACCCTGAATCCACGATACCGGCCCTATTCTCAGAACTAGAAAGATATGGGGCTCAGGCAGGATACAGGATAAACTGGCATAAGTCCGTTCTCTATGACCCTAGGGGACGGGAGCTTTGGTCGAGCCTTCCTGAGCGGTTATGGACGAAAGAGGGATTTACTTACCTTGGGGTATTTATAACGCTCGATAGCGGCTGCTCATATGACAAAAACATAAGACGGATAGTTAAAATGTTTATAGATGATGCAAATAGATGGCGTCTGCTCCCCCTTACGATCCTGGGTCGTGCGGCCATGTTTAAAATGATGGCATTGCCTAAACTTCTCTATGCCTTCCAGAATGAATACTACCCCCTCCCCTGTAGGGTGTTCACAGAAATTAATGCGGAACTACGAACCTTTTTATGGTTGGGTAAGCACCCACGTGTGGCCTTGACGACTCTGCAACGACACCAGTACAGTGGCGGGATTTCACTCCCAAGTGTCAAGGCGTACTACTGGGCTGAACACTTGGCGCCTATAAATGACTGGCTTCATGCCCTGGCTGTACACCCCACGTATGCACTAGAGAGGCACACAATGGCTAATCGACCTTATAATCACTATCTCTATGGGGGCAAGGGGAGGGGAGACTCCTGCCGGTTACTAAGCTTACCCTGACTGTTTGGAGTAGGGCAACAAAGACCATAGGCTGGGACAAGAAACCCACTAGACAGATGCCGATATGGCACTGTGCTTGGCTGAATAAATTGAAGGGGTTCAAAAGGTGGGATGACATAGGGATCTCGACGCTGGGCGATGTGACGGCTAAAGGGGAACTGAAATCTTTCCCGGCATTAAGGGCGGAATTTGGCCTGCATCGTTCCCAATACTTCAAGTATGCACAATTGAGACATGCCTGGCGGGCAGAAGAAATCCCATTGGACACACTCCCTGAATACACACCACTTGAGGGACGCCTCCTACAGGAGCATATCCAGGAAAGGGCGGTATCACTCACATATAGGACACTCATGAATAACATGCCGGAGGACTTAGGTGCACTTCGAAACAAGTGGGAGGGGGATGTAGGAGAAATGGATACGGTGGATTGGGATACAGTGTTAATGCACCCAAGAGAAGTAGCTATTAAATCCCGGCTGCAGCTCATTCAATATAACATCTTACATAGGACCTATTTAGATAGGGAACGCTTATATAAGATGGGTATAAGATGGGGAGAGCTGGCGACCAGAATTGCATGAGGTGTGGACAGGAGGAGGGGAATTTCTACCATGTAATCTGGACATGCCCGATAATCCAAGCCTACTGGACAGAGGTACTGAGTGAATTGGGGGAGGTGCTGGAAACTCCCTTGCCACTAGACCCTAAACTGGTCCTGCTAGGTATGACCAAGGATGTGGATCTCGCACGCCCGCTCCTGATCTTTCTGGTCCTGGCGTTGGTAGTGGCCAAGAGAGATGTAGCAAGGAAGTGGGGGGTGGCATCTCTTCCGCAGCTGGAGGAATGGAGGAGGGGTCTAGATTTATACATGGCAGCTGAAAGGGTCACTTATAAAGCTAGGGGGTGCCCTAAGAAATTTGGCAGAGTCTGGAGTAAAGGGCGGAAATATCATGGACTTGACGGGGGACTTTAAAGAGGAGATGTGGAAAAAAGATGTGAAAATGGGCGTAGGCACTGAGGCAGGTGCCCTGATATGGCAAAACAGACTTGAGCACAAGACTGTTCCGGCAAAGATACTTGTTATGAATGACAATATACTGCTACTAATGGTGATGATCGGTGGTTGGGGGGGGGGGGGATTGTATTGTTGTTACCTAATAAAATGCAAACAAAAATGTTTAAAAAAAAACACAAGATGCCCGATTGGTTTAGAGCGGCTGACATCACTGCTAGCAGCCCTTGGTGGCACTTGCAGTTCAACAGGGGAGGCAAACGGTGGAACTACCTGCCGCCAGAACTACGTTTGGAGCCTTCAGAATCCGTGTTTAGGCAGAAACTTAAGACTCATCTCTTCAGACGCTAAGTAACTGTGATGGCTGTTTAGACTGTTTTCCCTACTTACCATAGCGCGGGGACACGCCTTTGGGCGTAAACCAGGCGCTTTACAAAATTCCCAAATAATAATAATAATTGCTATTCAGAGCTGCTTTTTCACTGGCCTTTTATGGAGCATTTAGGGTAGGGGAACTGGTCGCACGCAATAAGCAGGATGTGCAAGGTGGGCTCCAGTTGGAGCATGCAAGGATACAGGGCGACACTTTGCTAATAACCATTAAAAAATCCCAAACTGATCAGGAAGCCCGTGGCGAAGGGATAGTACTTCATAACGCACAGGATAATCCATGCTGCCCAGTGATGCAGCTAGACGTGTTCCTCTGACAGAGGAATAGTGCGATGGGGGGAGCATTACTAATGCATGCTGACGGTACCCCTCTTACCAGGTTCCAATTTAAAAGGGTATTGGCCATGGCGATAGACAGGACAGGTTTGGATCCAAAGGACTTTGGAACCATTTCATTCAGAATAGCCGCCGCATCACTATGACGCGCCTCATTGTGGATTGGACGCAGGGCTCCACAGATTGAATCGCTTCAGGGTCACTGGGGAGCAAAGGTCCGGCTGGATAGAACCGGCCTGGCCAGTAGGGGGTTTAAAAGGCCGGGGAGCGCAGGAGTCTGCCTCTTTGACCCCGCGCTCAACTGTATGCACCCCCCCCCCAGCTTCTCGGAGGATGTAATTCTCTTTTCCCACCCACCATATGTTTTTTCCCCAATGTGCATGGATGACAGGTGTGTCGTACAATTATTTTGTTCCTTAGAACTTTTTCCCGTTTACAGGTCCTCAATCGTCGTATTTATTGCTATTCCTTAGTCAGGCGGTAAGGTCATGATTGGTGAGCAGTCAATTTAAGGTCCTTAGAGGGTGGCGCCATTCTTGAATGGGGTCGCCCAAGGGGAGGGACAAGTGGTCTCTCCTAGAACTCCAGGGGCGGTACAGCCGGTTGGCTGGATGGGGGCGGGGGGAGGCACCCTTTCTTTAGGCTAGTTGGCCACCCCGCACGTGCACAATGACGTCAGCAAACGCCGCAGAGATGCAAGGGCCCCCCTTAATGGAGTTAATAGAGCGTACGGGGGTAACCGGGGGGGGGGGGGTACCCTCACGGTAAACGGGCCCTCTGCGCATGCGCACTCCTATTGGAGGGCGTGGTTAATTGATAAGGATCTGACACCCGTTAGCGACTTTGCTGTAGGCCCAAATAGGATACGCAGAAAAGTAATTAATGTAGGATTATGGTTCATATGTTAGATTCGGATAGGAAATACCTTGTACTAGTGTATGTTAAGGTTAGCCATCTAATATCTGTATATATTAATTGTAATCAAATGTCATGCAACGTTTTCTGCGTAAATGTGTAAATATTGTTTATTTCAATTTGTATTTGATTTCATGTTTTAATACATACGGCCGGGGGTTGTAAGACGCCCGCCTCCAAAGAAATCCCTCTCATGTCCATCTTTAATAAATGTTGGTTAAACACAAGGCGGGGGGATATTTCCGGTAGTCCCTGGCCATTGGTGTAGAGGTGTGGTGCAGCAGCCAGAGCGGCTGACTCGGATCGTGAGGCTCACGGTTTGAACCCCCGGCAGCAGCTCAGCATCATGTGACTTTTGGCAATAGCTCACTTAATCTCCCCGGTGGCCCCTCAGCGCCTGAATACCCTTAGGGGTGATAAGTTTGCGCTTTACAAATGTTGAATTATTATTATTGCACATAACGCAATATCAAAAGGCAGAGCTTGCTTTCCTCAAAGAGCGTACTGTGCCAAGCCAAATTATAACCCACTCCCCACAAATATTACTTAAATGTCTATGTACTGAGAATCTGGGAGGAGCAGGAAGAAGGTGAGGGAAGCAATGTTAAGGAGTGCCATGGAAAGAAAAACAAACAAAAAAACAGACAAGTGCGCTAGCAGCGTTCACGTCCTTTAGAGACTGCAGCATGAAGCCCCAGCGCCCCGCTGTAGGTCAGTGCCCTTGGTGCGGGCCCAGCTCCCATATGCTGAAGGCTGGCACTGGTAAAAAGTATAGTATAAAAAATGATACATGATGTCCCTTGGAACAGGAAGTCCAGTGGCTCGAATTTCTGACAGCTCCATTACGAGGTGACTGAGGAAGACAGATTAAATGGCATCAAAGTGAAAGGAAGAAAATGCTTCCTTATCCCTTCATGGATTTGAGGCAGCCATGTTGCTTAACGCTTCCTGTCACGAGAACGTAAACATAAGAAGAACAGGTTGATAAATTCAACAGTTTGATAGTTTTTCATGATTAAGCAAAGGGCGGTCAAGACGGAAGGCTCAAGCAACAATATGTCGCTAGGAAGGGGCATCCATTAGCCTTTGAAACAATTATTCTTCTCACGTATTTTTGTTTTATATGCACCCTTTCAACACTATTTCTTTGTAACTATTTTCGCGGGGGAAATAGTTGTGTGTGATCCACCTCTGGTAAAGACAAACCTTTCGAGTGGTATGTAACAAGAGGTCTCCGGAGGTTCATAGTGGGATTACGACCAGGTATGAACCCGCATTGATCGTCATGGACTAATTGCTTAATGACTGGGCACAACCGGAAAGCGAGGGCTTTATAAAGTTCTCTAAGAAGAGGGATCCGAACTGCATGACCCTGCTTTTAGCATCATGACGATGTAAGTCTCCTGCATGAATTCTGGCAGGACTCAACAGCTATTAGCTTCCAGGTAAACTTCCACCACACCCCATCTGGCCAGGGGCATCCCCCAGGTGGTCAAGTTCGCCATCACGGAAGCCAGTTGTGTCCTCCGTCCGATCGCAGGGCAGTGCTAGGCGTAGAACCAAGGGACCAGGGCCACAGTGCAGGCAGGAAATCACTTCCCCAGTATTTCACGCTCACAGACCTCGCCGACACACTTGATCCAGGCACAGGACACAGTCTCCAGTCAATCCTCAGGGCCACAGTGCCTTGCACAAGCAGGTCGGCACCCTTGAATCCCCAAAGGCCCAGGTGCCCCCGACCACCCCCGCTCCAGTCACTCAAGGGGAGAAGGATCTACAAGGGTTGCAAAGAGGGTCAATCAGGGCTCTCGTCTGTTCTCCATCACCCGCAGGTTTGGGTGTCCATGTGCACTGCTCCTTTCTTCAGTACCACGCTGGAGCACAGCCGTCAACAGAAGCAATACGTGGGAGCGGGTGTCCACATGCACTGAGCTGGCACTCCCCGAAGCTGGCAGGCCTGTACTGTGACATGGTGACAACGCTGATCCTCCTCTCCCAGCAAGCGAGCCAACGCTCGACCAAGCAGGCCTTCCATTATCTCCTCCAGGGTCCAAAAGGAACCAAACTTAAGGTTAAAACTGACTTCGGTTAATAATGCAGGTTGCAGATCCCCAGTTCTTTGGGAAAGTGAGAACTCCTTCTGGTTAGGTTGTCCAGCACCAACATCTATTCTCGAGTATAGGCAGAGGGTGATCCCACAAGGCACACTGTAATTCTGGGCCTGGACACAGTGTTACACCCAGAGTGTATTAAATTGATGCTGTGTCAGACTAACCTCTGAAATCACACACAGATGGTTTCTAGAGAGCAAGAAATCCAAAATAAGTGTGAGCCAGTCGATTAATGAAAGCATGTTTATGCAGTCAGCAGACTGCCCTCCCCAGGGGTTCATCCCTCTTCTGTTTCATAGCACAATCAAACCTAGAAAAAGATTACATAAAAACCAGATCAGGTCGTGGCCATCCAACTTTAACATCCTTTCAGTCTGAGGCACAAAACCTGACAGACAAAAAGAGCAAAGCCAAGCATCATTTTTTTGTTTGAATATGTTTATATGCATTTTGTCATAGTACAACATTACACATATGCATACAGAAATAATAAATGTCGCTGTAGCATGAGGCATTGTGCACAGGCCGTTGCGGGCATCCTCTCTCGTGCGAAAGCATGGGAACAAGGAATAAGAGTGAAAAACAATTGCACAATTAAACAGCGTGACAGATTCTCATTACACCATTCAATAATGTTAGTGCTTCATGACGGAGAAAAGCAACATCCGTAGTGAGACTGCATATCTTAGATTTGTTTGTCAGATCATTCATGATGGGATAAAGATAGCTAGCCCCGTCCTTTTCAGACTGGGTGCCCCGACTTCCTGCTGGGGTAAAAGGTTCCTTATCTTCTTTATGGGGCCATCTGGACCCATAAAGAAGATAAGAAACCTTTTACTTCAGCAGTAAGTCAAGTAACCCAGTCTGAAAAGGACGGGGCTTAGAGAGAAAGAAGAACGTCACTAGGACCTCTTCTCCAATGGCTGGGCACCGTTTAGGACGCCAGCCAACGGAAAAGAGGGGCGGGGCTTAACCTCGCTAGTAGAAAATCCCTCCTATCATTAAATCTCGCCAGCTCGACTGTGCATGTGCGCAGTCTTTCGCAGGCTGAGACCTAAAAAGCAACCTCTCGTGCCTTAAAAGTGTGTAGCACACAGCTAGGAATTCCAAGCATCGCTTGCACGCTTCAAAAATAGATATAAATAACTAATATATTAAAACATTTTGCCATTTCTGCTACGAGGACTAGGCTTTGTTCCAAAATTTCAACATTTCGAGTGGCAAGTATGGAGACTGGCCCATCAGATTGAAGCACTAAATACAACTTTAAAGCGAGCTGTGAGTTCCAGTTTTGCTGCAAACATAATGCTCCATGGTGGCCGGTCACCTCAGTGTCATACATGGGTATCAGCCTCGGCCTCCGAGGAATCCACCAGGCGCTGTGCTCGTAAACTGCCCCCCAAGGAGGCTTCTGCAGTTGGTTGCAAACGAAAGCGCTCAACAGCTCCATTTTTTTCCTAATCTAACTGGAGATTTTCCAGGCCTGGTCCATGTGGAATAGTAAATGTTTGATGGGACGCGCTAGATTACCTCCACTTAGTCAATTAGATGCTTTTAGGCCTGGCAGGCTCACATCACCTCTGATGCACCGAAGGCACCAGGAAGGAAGGCGGGGCGGGCAGCCCCTCTGCTCCCTTTCCAGATCTTGCACCTACCTCAACACCTGCAATTCATGGCCACCTGTTTGTTGTGCATCATGAAAAGTGCCTACAGGGCTGCTGGAAAGGCCCAGGCCAGCCTCACAGTTCCTCATCATCTTTCGCAAAGGATGGGTTTGGGAGAGGGTAGCTACCCACTAACTGTGCTCCAGCTGTCCACCCCTGATCCCCACACTGACCTAAACTTTCATGTCTGGATCAACCTACTTCTCGATCTACACTCTGCCTACTTATAAATCCCACCACTATTTTTAACATCCCCTATGGCCCGGCAGAGTCACTAGTTTAGTTCATCGAATGCTGTGGGCCACTCGGCTGTGTAATGAAACTCAATACATAGACTATTTGTTTTCCGTAGATCAGACACAACTCTGAAGTCTGAAAAGGTAAGTGTGGATGGAAAAGGAGCCTAGACATGATTTTACAAGAAGACAGAAAACTAGTGATTTAAAATGTGCCCAGATTGTAGTACTACTATACAGAATGGGGAGGCGGGAGGGTGATGAGGAATCTGCAGCACGACAATGCATCAGAAAGAGCAAATGGCTTGCTCAGATGGCTATTTCTAAAAGCAGATTCCTTACCTTTTGAAAAGATACCAAACCAGTACCTCCCAGAAGATGGAAGGTCTGAGCAGTGGACTTACACCAGGAAGTCCTCAAGGACTTAGAGGCCGAAATACTCCCCCCCCCCACCCCCCCCCACTTGATTAATATCAAGACCATAAAGCCTGGTGGAGGCATCCTGGCAGATGGCCAACACCACAACGTTCATCAATGCATTCATGCGGCATTGGTTCCGGTGGAATGAGCCTGAAGGCCAACTGGAACCTTTCTGGCCAGGGCACAGCATAGCACAGGTCAATCCAACTAGACATGGTTTGCTTCTGGACCACTTTTCCCTTCTTCATATCTGAAAAGACAAAAAAGGCTGATCAATTACACAGTGCTCCTTGTGCTAAATGTAAACACTAAGCACTCAATTCGGGTGCAGCTAGTGAAGACGATCATCCTCCTCCTCCTCCTTAGTGGAGTGAGGTGGAGCGACAAAAAAAAAAAAAAAGAGGGCAAAGTGATGAATTGTTCATATCAAGGGCGAATCCACCTTTGACAGAAAAGAAGTACAAGTTTCCAGCACCAGCTTGTCCTGCAATGAAGGTGGTATACGAAGATGGCACTTGTAACACACTGCAATGAGGAATACTGTACTAATGATCAGCAATCTCAAATCAATTGTGCACAGGCTTGAAGAGCGTGCACATCAAGAACACTAGGACCACATTAGGATCGAATTTAGTCATGATAAAAAGTGCAGGGAGAAACATATGTGAGTCTCTTTTAGAAATGCATCACAGCTGGTGATCTGAACAAGACGGCTGGTGAGGCAAAGGAAGAAATGCCCGATGAATAACCTTTAACATTGCCCTTTACAATGCTTGGATGGGCCAAAAAAAAAACAGACCGGAAAAAAACAGACAGTTTGGTCTGGAGTTGGTCAGCTTGATGGACAACACAAGAGGCTATTTACTGTGCCCAAAAACCAACATAAATAGATTTGGTCTAGCCACAGGAATAACTCCACCACTTCTACAGGCATATCAAGCACACTCTGTTGGTACCGCTAAAATTCCACACATGGTGGAGTAGTTTTACGTGCACATCCCTGTCCTGCTGCGGAGACCGAAGGAGAAGATGGAACAGAGGATAAATGCTCCCCTGGCTGATCCAGGGCTATCAGAATGGTCAGAGCCCGGTATTCCCGAACTCCTTCAGAACTCAGGAGAGGCAGATATGTTAAGGCATACAGGAGGTGGAAGTCTCACTGCAGACTGAAAACATATTCCAGAGACAAAAAAACTATGGTGTGCAGTAATAGCAAAACTGTCTCTCAAAGGCGGTAAAAAGATCTAGCCAAGACACGAACTACTGGGTAAAGATGCCTTGAACTATCTCTGGGTGAATGCGCTATTTGTGGTCAGCCTTATGACATCTGCAGAGCATTCAACGAGTATGCCAAATGGTTGGCTGCTTTAGAAATATTTGGATGGCCAACCACTTCCAGAGTCACAGTGCCTACAGGTTGTCTCTCAGTCAAGACCTTTACCAGATTTGCCTTGATGGACATGAGGAAGGCCTCCAGCGCCAACCAAATGGCCCAAAGCTTCAATAGGGTCACGTGGTGCATCTTTTTTAACTGAAACAAAAGGACTCAGATCCTCAACTCTCTCAGATGAACAGACAAGTCAGATACTATGGATTTGTCACAACCGTGAGCTCTGGGTAGGTTAGGGAGAAAAGTCTGATGTTCAGACTGGTGTTTCACAGTCACCACCAAAGATTCCAGGCTGCCTCTTCCAAAAAACAGACATTGTCCGAAAAGTAAGTCCAGCAATGCAATCATTGTTGGTGGAGGCTCCACTGAAGAGCCCTCATCTGCCAATAGATATGAGGGACCAGTCGAATGCATTAGGCCATGAGGCCAAAACGTCTTACAACCATCTGCACAAGAACTAAGAAGCAAGCCTTAAAAATCAGGATCATAGCCTGAACGTCCAAGACATGTTGTGGGGGTGAGTGCTTTGAACGCCAGCACGTACAAAATAGCCCATCTAAAAAGAACCCTTTGCACAGGAAACAGGTGGAATTTCATGGTTGGTGGAATATAGGCAGCAGATGTGCAAGGAAGAGAGAGGCAAGGACTAGGGTCCCTGATGGCGGCCACATCCTCTGCTACCATACCATTCTCTGGAGCTGAGGAAGGGTTGTGTTGGTTTTTGTACGGATTGATAAGGCGGTCTCTGGTGATAGTCAAGACGCATAGAGTATCCTTTTATCTTCCTGTAATGCTGAAAGTATTGACGGGCGAGTGATAAATATAAAGAGTGGGTCAATGCTGAGCTTGTTTTTGCTGACAAAATAGCCTTGAGCCGTCAAATAGCATATCCATAAGGGATGTTTGCACATCACAAAACAAATCTTGTAAAGTGCATCCAAGCATGATGCCTGATCACCCCGGTAGTGCCCATGGCATGAGCTTCACAATCTTCTGTGTCCAGGCTGGCCCTCAAGCATACTTCGCTGACTGGTTGGAGAAGAGACCCGCTTGGACTTCTTGTGTTTATGGCACGATTTGTCACACATCTTCCTCTTCGACTTACCTGGAAGAGGGAGCAGGTCTGCTGCTTGGAAGCCGAACTGCCCTGTTTCTTCCCTTAACAACGTAAACCTCCTTGTTGGTGTTTGAGAGCATCATGGAGCATTTGTTGCATGACGACTAAGAGTCATCTTAGGCACCACAGACTGTAAAGATGTACAAAGAAGCTGGGCACCTGTGTTTATGCAGGTAGAGCCTTTATTAGTAACCAAGTACCGATTATTATATTTTCACATCTGGATGACCCACCAGGAGCTGGATAGAATTTCTGAGCCTCTTCACATTCACACAAAGAGGATGATCTCCTCAACGTTCCATACAGAACTAACATTCCACGCTGGGCAACTAAGGAAATCAAGGGCTTAAAAGAAACAAATCCTAACACCTCACACAAATACAAAAAATTAGACATGTAGTAACAGAACCCAACAGATGTGCAGATCAGATCCATGACCAACATTTGCTTTCTAGAGGTTCAGTACAGTTTGAAGTCTATGGTATTTTGTGGGAGGGAGGAGGGGCATTTATCCTAGCACCTGGTCCATGGAAACGCTTTATAAGTTATCAGACAGTCAGATCAATATCCAAATGTTGTCACTTCGAAAGAGATTGTGTTGGTGTGAGGTCATCATGGAATCCAATGGTACCCCCTATATCAAGATCAAGCCACATGGAAAATTCAACCGGTAAGGAATGTGGGGTTAGAGATATCAATCCGAAGACTCTAGTACTCTATGCTTGTTAAGTGCTACTGGGCTCAAAAGGAGATGCCGCAGCAAGGAATACGAGGGGGGAGGGACAATGATGGCTTGCTACAGTCTGTGGACCTAAGAGAATGTGTACGACGGGAGACCATCTGGCAGAATGAAGTTCAGTATCTGTGTGTTCTCCAATTTCCACCCGAACAATTTACATAAGAAAAAGGCCATGCTGTTCATTAATAAAGAGCTGGACTTGCAGAAAGCTAATGCGAATTTTCAAGACACAGTGAGGCTTTCTGTTAACAATCAGGGAAAGAAATAGGTATTTATACAGGAGGGAGCAGCTAAGGCATCTCTAGAAAGTAAAAAAAAAAACACCATTCTTAAATTGTAAAAAATAATATTATATCTCTGTGTACAAGACTTAAGTCAAACAATGCTCACAATAAAGAGGATAAATGTCTAGTCTCCTGTCAAGTACAAGTCAAAAAACTTGTGGTGAGTAATTCCAGCAGCCATGTACCCTGTTCCACATAAAGGGTTACCCCCTTTGTCCTACTATACAATTTAAATAATCCACCAATAAACTTAAGTGAACAAAATACAGACTATGCATAATTCTAGTATGGCTTGATAATAAAATATTTTAATAGCACCATTACAATAAATAATTAGGGCTCCCGGTCTTATGGTATTTATTTTTTTGACAATTCATTGTGTATTTATCCATATTTCTTTTTTGCTTGTTTTATTTGTATTTACCCATATTTATTTTGGGTTTTGTGAACAAATGAGGCTGAAATTAGTAGATTTCCACATTCATTTAACCAATAAATATGCAGTTGTGCTTAAATGCCTGCCAGGTGTCAATGCTGTGAACACCCACAGAAGATAAATCAATACACTTATATGAAAATATATGCAAAGTTTATTATCCACCTTGTGCGTATCTACTGCTGTTAAAGCTTATGGCCTGGCATTCATGGCAGGTAGTATTTAGAATTACTCAAAAAGCAACACGATTTCCGTTTGATCCACATTTAAAAATAAATACAGACAAGAAAATAAATGTTTTCTGTCCGTACCCGGAAAAATCAGTAAAAACGGAAACCAGGTAACATTAATAATAATCATTAGTGGATTTGCTTCAGATTTCTTTATTTGATTTTCCTTATCTTTGTATTTTTTCCCTGGATATTACTGTGCACCAGTTTAAAACTTCTGCTGAAGCTATGCCTTCTCTAGAACACATCAGAGAATTTCAGATTCAGTTCAGTCTCTCGACAAAGTGATACTTATAAATTAAAACGACAGAAGCATTCATCCGCCATAGAGTACTTTTCTGAATTTAAAACAAATGTTGGCGGCGAGTAAAATTGCAACGACTTGGACTAGCAGGCATTAATTCACTGTGTAAAACTGCCTTCAAGTAAGTAGCTCTTGGAATGTCTGGCTTTGAATTTATGAAGGGGCCTGAGGCACACACGGAAAATTGGTAGCATTCCATCCTTCCCTGGTACTGCTGGCTGCAAACATTCGCTTAATTACTTTTAAATACTAGCTCTCAAGAACACCTTCAGTCATCCTACATCAGACAACATGCCACAATATGAACGAATGCATTATTGCAGTTTACTGGATCTGCAGCATTTAGCTCTTTACCTCTTGATGTGTTGTCTAGGCGCTAAAACCCAGCTTTTGTGGATACACAACTGCTTCAATTAGCATTCAGACTGTCAGTTTCTTTACTGCTACCTGAAAAGAAAATGACTTTTTATGGATCTCATTAGCAATTCAAGCCTCTGGCCACCCCTTCTTTGTCATGGAGAAAGAAAATTCTCTAATGCCAAAAACAAACATTAAGACTGAAATCTGACCATATACCTAATTCATCCCAAATACGGAACTCACTGGATGTTAAGACATCCAAAGGTACTTGCTACTATCAGCTACTTGCTACACACATATAGTTATGTGCCAGGTAGTAGACACCCCTACCAGCCACGGAAGCAAGTATGCAATCTGGTACAAGCCTCTGGCCTAACTCACCAAAAATGCCTAAGTCATTAAAACAACATGGTCAACCAGCTTCCGACCCACACACTACCACAAACCCAGACCAGCCTCCGATCTACCATGGAAAGATTTCGAAATCTCAGTACCTAGTCACTAGAAAAAATGATTCTAAAGGACATTCTCCCCCCCCCCCCCCATTTAAAGGCGACTGCAAGCAAGGAACATAAGTAAAAGGGGTGTGAGTATTCAGTTTCTCGTTCAGTAGTGTGCTTAACAGAAACACTTCATGCTGACTAGAAATAATAGTCTTCTAATCATACACTTTCACTTCCAATTCTACACACAGACCAGTTGGCCGCTGAGTTAATGCATCAATTTAGATAGTGAGGTCACAAAACCAAGGTAGTTCAGATCCTGGTGGTGAGAGCACTTAAGTCTGGCCGAAGGTGTTTAACCAAGGGGTCTGTCAAATAGGAGGCGCTTGAGGTCTTTTTTGAAGGGGACTAGTCAAGTGATTAGGCAGGGGGAGGTAGGGGGTTCCAGATTATTGTGGCAATACCACAGAATACATGGATCATGTATCATTCTCGACTGAAGGCTCCAGAACGGGAATTGGGCTCTGCTTCTTCACAACTGGAAGAAAGAAACTTTGAGATTAACCACAACGAGTTTCAGAAAGGGAAATAAGGTGGTTTCCGAAATGTGTTATTTGATATTTTTGATGCAACCACAGACTACAACCTCACTCTTCTGTCATCTGAGTTTATGGATTAAGATCTAGTTTTGCATTCATTTCGTTCAGGCTTGCTCTAATTTATGACTCTCTTCCAGCTAGATGTATCACTGGGGTGATGGACCCCAACATTTGTGGTTAATATGTTCCATCCCAGGATCTAGATCCCTTCTATGGTATCTTCCTCCTCCTTATTAAGGCATTAACAGTGAGTTGTAGGAGTCTACTCTTGGCACTCCTGGGTGAAGGGTGATTCGACAACTTGACTCCTTCCTCCTTTTTTTTAACAGAATCAGTGTGGTTCAAACCTAGTGACTCCAACAATTCAGATACAGTAGGAAAGCAGCGATTTAACAATGGAATTAACAGTCCACTGGGCAGCCCACTTTTTTCGATTCAACAAGCATGCAGTAAGGGGCACCCTCAATACACCAGTCATGCCTTCCCAAATTTCAGCTCCATCATCCAAACAAAACAAGCTCCGAGTCATTTCCCAACACGGCTGATAAAAAAGTTAAACTACAAGTCACTCATCATGGGCAGCGTTTCTCTATCCCCACATCTGCCTTGGAGGCACAAAGTCTCTTCCTCCACCTTGGGAGGGAGGCAGGCATCCATTCAAGTATTACAGGCAAGCAGGGTCCCCATTCATTAGTGTAGAATCAGCTTCACTCCATCAAACATCTCCTGTAAGAGGTATTCGTCCTCAAGCCTTCAACATCCTGCCTAGAATACAGAGTAGATTTGAACAAGGCATGTATGTCCCACTACCGTTCACCTATTAACCCCCAAACCAATGCAAAGGGGCGAACGGTTGGTGAGTCCACCTCCAATATTCGGTTGTGAAAACTCAGACCTGTATTGGAATTATGAGAACAACCTTTACACCTGAAAAGTCTTATAATAGGCTTTAGAAATCTGTCACGATAAGCTGCACTGAAAATTCTCCTACCAAAGGGTACAGCCAAAGTAGCTGCAGAATGAACCTCCTCCAGAGTTTTTGTAGAGAAAGAGTGATAAGTAGGGCTTGGGCCGGTCGCCAGGCGATCACTTCAACATGCTGCTAAATAAGGGCACCCCACGGAGTATGGTCACTGGATCAAACTCACACCAAACTCAAAAAACTCTAGATGGCAACTAATTCAGATTGGAACAACTGTTGTCTTGCAAGAAAGTATGAAAAGGTAAGTAAAAGTAAAGTGATCAATACAGTAATATTGTATGGCCGTAGAGCAAAGTGTACAAGTTCTTTAAAAAAAAATAAAAAGGACATAAAACAGCTCAACCAGGAGCTAGCCTATAATAAACTCCTGTATTTGTCCCCTGCTTGCTTTGCTTTTTTTTCTCCTAAAGTCACATTTGAACTTTTCAGCTGGACTACAA
The DNA here is from genome assembly GCF_964261635.1 of Lissotriton helveticus. Classification (NCBI taxonomy): domain Eukaryota; kingdom Metazoa; phylum Chordata; class Amphibia; order Caudata; family Salamandridae; genus Lissotriton; species Lissotriton helveticus. The sequence goes on from NC_136071.1 coordinate 149,522,399, forward strand.
ACTCTCTGCACACGCATAATCCTCAACTCTGAGAGACGTTTCTATCTTCAACATTATACATAATATATTACACTGCATAATTTAAGTTGCAGCGTTAATGAAGTGAATCATATTCAGCAGGATCACAGACAAAATATGCAAAGAAAAAGCCAGAGAGCTACTGTTTCAACAGTTTTTTGTCTCCAAATAAATTGCTCATCTCATTATTTTCCACTGTTTCCTTGTATTATAATATGCCCACTGCTGACACCTCTCCAGTTCTCGCTGGCAGGCCCTGCATTAGCATGTAAATAGCTGGAAGACACTATGAAAGGGATGAGAGGAACAGCTCCTTAATTAAGTTTAATCTTCTGCAAATCCATCAACTCCATGCAGCAATCTGTTCTGACAGGGTTTGCTTTTAACAAGGGATCTCTGAAGACGTCACTCAATGATGTCGCTAGATCCGCGATAGACCAGAAACACGAAGAGTCAAGCCGGTGGAAAAGCGAAGTGAGGGAAAGGCAAATCCTCAACAAACATTTGCAGATCTGTCACCAACCTCTGTTCTGCCACAGGCAGCTGGCACCCTAAAACTGCTGTTTCTACATCTAGAAGCTAGAAATGGGCAATGCCGTAAGCTGGCAGACTGCTCATCCGAGGAAAGTTTGGATACCTACGCATCAGGAGTAGCAAGCGATCTATAAATGCAAACCTTTTTTCCCTCTTCTATCCCTCCATTATCGTTCTCAATCCAAATAACTGACTAACATATCCACCACTCAAATTACTTTAATATTTCACTATACTAATTCATCACTAATCCTTTATGGGTTCCGGAGTAGCGTGCTACTTGCCAAAAAAGCGCGTTAACACCCCATCGGGGGTAACAAGCACTATATAAATGTAATTAAAATACAATACAATAGCACGCTTACGGTCAACTCCCTCTCCCATAGCATGGGCATCTAACCACAGTCAACACTGTCAAAGATGGGACTGGCAGTACAAGGAATGCTGTGGTGTCATATCTGCCTGGATGTTCCAGTTGTAGGGCACCACCAATGCTGCACAGTTTTCATTTTTGTGAAGGCAAAGAATAATATAGTTATTGTTTATCATGGCAAAATGCAAATTACCGTTTTACTAGAATTATCTATATCCGCCATGGAGCCCATCAGTTGTTTTCAAACCGGCTGCTTCAGACTATACTTTCTAGAGAAAGAGCCTTCTGAGTGTCCAAAACACAGCCAAGCTTTGGGGCAACGAAGTAACCATGGCTGTTAAAAGGTAGAGTTAGTCGCAGAACCGGAGACACATTAATGCCCCAAAAGAGGCACAACAATAAACAAGATAACTGAAAACTGTGCAAAATGCAGGTAGCAATGCAGACGAGTGTTCTAAAAAGGGAGAGATTTCGATTTCAATGAGAAGACCCAGTAATCTCACTATTTGCCCTTCTCCAAAACCACAAGCAGAGGAAAAGCCTGTAACTATCCAAGGAGAGTTCTTATCCAGATAGGAAAAATGCTACTTCATGAATGAACGTGCTGCTAAACCACATAGGACATTAGTAAGGAGGCATGCCTTTTTTCCAACCTTTACCATATTGAACGACTTAGATCAAGATCTTCTGGGAGTGTATTAGAACCAGAAAGCAGGTGCTCACAAAACTGCTGCACGAAAATAGGTAGCACAGAACAAACACTTCCAAAACGAGTTGCTCATCTCAGAAGCTTAGCGAGATGGAGGGTTTTGGGTTGTGTGGCAGAATGGAAGTGGTCAATCAAGAAACTTCTCGACTTTCATTGCAGGTGAACTTAAATGTGATTATAGAGAGCAATAAATAGTCGAAATACTTATTATTAGTGCACTTTGAAATGTATCAGGGTCTTGATAAAATGTCCATAGATAAGGATCATAAGATGTACACAAATGGGTGAACGGTTTCTGTAGGAAAATGGAATGAAACACTGAGCATGTTTATTATTAAGGAAAACAAGAACTCTGTAAAGTGTCTTATTTTTTAAAATACAGATACTTCTACGATTATGACAAAACAATTACGAAAAATTATGTGCACATTTCACATCACATTTCTAGTAACATGTGCATTAAACAATACATATTAAAAGCAATAAGAAATTACAGGAATGATCTAAAAGTATATGACAAATAACGCACGAGGGTGTATTGGAATAGCAGTAGTTAAGCGGGATTAGAAAGCTAACTGGAAAATGTTAGTGTGGAAGAAAATAATAAAAAACACAACCTTGTGAACCAATCACATTAATTTGATGTGGGTGGACTAGTTTGCCTAATATATTAACAAACTTACCTTGAGAGGTCATTTTGTTCGAGGGTAAGATGCTACTTGGACCCTTATGCTTATCGCAGTTCTACATATGCCTATGTAAAAGGGGTTGCCACAAACTATGATGGCTTTAGCCATGAGAATGCATTCTATTTTGTTGATTGGGATCAACTCCATTGAGTTTTGAAAAAGGGAGAAAGAAGTAACAAACTATTATCATCAAAAATGGGAATAGAAAAAGTTTTTTTTTTTTAAAAAGGGATATTTGTTATTTCCAATTTTTTTCACATCATTGGCACATGTGTTTGCGGTCAGATTTAAAATCGCTTAACTCCAACACAATTTTGATACAGATCATTCTTGCAAAACTAAAAAGTGAATTATTTACTGATGGGAACTATTCCTAACATTATCAAACAAAAGTGTGAGATTACAAGACCGCAACGGAGTAAAATATTAATTTATAAAGGCATCCAAGCTTAATGGCTATAAGTAAATAAGGATTCCAATGTTTTCCCTTTGCAGCCTGCCATTGACACGGGCAATGAGTGCCGTGTCATCCCTTCTCCCCACCCACAAAGAAGTCCTATTTACAACCTGATGTCCCCCCTCACTCCCTCTTCTTCCACCTACCCAGTTTCAAGTACCAAGAGGTAGTAGCCTAGTTTTTAGCCCATATTGAACAATAACAATACTGGCCATAGCGGCTATAGCCTTACACAGAATCATACAAAATTGTTGCTGTTTCTGCACCACCATGTATTTGGGAAGAACCAGCAATAAATGGTGAAATAGAACATCACCTGAAGAAAGAGTTCGATGCAAAGTACTCCAATTACATCAAATTATTTATTTGCTTACTATATTATTGGGCACAACACATTGCCAGAGGGATATCACGTCACTAGATCAAGCAACTACATTGCATCCCATTTGACAGCCAATTATGAGGAGAATAGCCAGGATTTCAACTTCTTACAAAACACAAGGTGGTTCGAAGGCAGGAGAAGATCACTAGGCATGGAATTCCAATGACTGACAGCAAGATGAGAAAAAGATCGCCCATCCCTTCTGGCTTTTTTGATCCACTTAAAGCTAGACAGCACAAAGCAAGCTCGGGTAAGCTTATAAAAAGTCACTAGGCTGCACAGAAAAAGACCAATCAGTATCATATAATGCTTTATGAAAATAGCATAGCAGCTTAAATTTAGCCCTCTTGCGTACAGGCAGCCCATGGGTTGAACTTAGAGGGAGGCTGAACTATTTCAGGCATTGTTACAAATGAGTCTGGCTGATGCATTTTGAATGGACTTTAAGGGAGAAAACAGAAAATCAGCCAATCCCAGATATAGAGCATTGCCGTAATCCAGCTTGCTCATAATCTGTGCCTAGGCGACAGTCTTTGGTCATTCCAATGGAATCCACTGGAAGAGCTTGCACAGTAGTCAGAGCAAACCAAAGCATTTGCCACAAATGGCATTTACCTGGTCCTGCATGGAGAGTGTCTTCTACTAAGAATCCAAGATTTTTAGCTTCTCTCCTCGGTTCTGGAGCAGTTCTCAGGGACGTCGGCCACCATGGATCTTTTTAACTCATTCCTGCCGTCAATCAGAGGCACTGCGGACGTTTTGTAATATCGAACCCTGAAGCACTCGTGGACATAATCACAAATTGCTTCAGTGTATACGGCACTTTTTTAAAGGGCTACACCACATAACAACATGCATAAAACCATATGCTGCTCAGTTGCTATATGGCTCACAGATGAAGCTCTGAAACACATTTCTATGATCCAATTACTCCAGAGCACCGAGGTTTCTGTTAAAGGTCAAGCAACCACCCCACTCACAAAGAGATCCCTGGTAATCACAGCCAAGAAATACAGAGCTGGTAGTCTGTGTGCTACAGATACAAACATCCACAGATGCCAATACTGATGAACAATTCGAAGCTAATTAGCTCAGCGCAAAAGCTACAAGTCAGTATACACCATTACTAATCAATAGTGTTTATTATTTAAATCCGATTTGAGAAAAAATCTTTTACTTTTTTTTAACAAGACGTATCTTTATATGTAGAGAAAAACACAACATCTAACAATTCAAAGGACAAAAAAATTTAAAAAATAAGAATTGGAGGGATTTAGACCTAATCACACAATGACCGACCCACGCTAAAGTTCGTCACAACATTTCCATTACTCTTGCAGCCATACCACATTCCTCAATCATACTTGTCATCACACATGCACACTTCTTCCAGCTCCTTGGTGTTCAAAGGGATTCCTGTCCTTTATACTGATAAACCAAGGGGCAATCACCAAACAATAAAAAGACTTCTTAGTCTAACTTGGTTGCGCATGAGACCAATTCACAAAATCCATTAATAAATTCAAAAAACTTTTTAAGACTGCACAACCAGACTGGCCTGTTTGAATGATTTGATTGTTTGGTATCCAACAACAAGGTCTACAAATTTCGAACCCCCCGATTCCCGGGGTTCTCCTCAGGACCAAAACCAGCTATGTACATTTGATCTCCAAATGATCGATACAGTTTTCAACAAGAACAAGAGATCAGATAAAACAGCGGCAGGTGGCGTGATGTTGTGTAGCAAGATTCCTTTGAAAACTGCAGGCTCAAGTTCCCAGGACCTACATTGCATGAATTCAAGACGCTTAGTACGAGTAACCGCTAGGCATGGAAGTCGTCACATGCACGTCTTTGTATCTTTTGGAGTTGCGAACTCCCGCGACGTGTTTCCATAAAACGCCATGGACGATTCTATCACTTGATTCAGAGTCTGAGAGGGCTATTTCCCTTCGCTTCCGTTGTAGCAGTAAGCCAGCGCGTAAGACTACACGCCCGCACAGAGTTTCTTCGCGTTTAACAAATGGCCTCTTTTGTTCTATACAGATGGCACAATTCCTTTCAAGACTTCAACGTGCTCTCCCGCGTCTCGGAATCAAGTGATAGAATTGTCTAACGCCGAGCTGGCATTTCATGGAAACGCGTCGCAGGAGTTTGCATCTCCAAAAGATACAAAGACGTGCATGTGACAACTTGCGCCGAGCTAATTAGCTTCGAATTGTTCATCAGTATTGGCATCTGTGGTTGTTTTTTTTGCTATGAGGCTCTGCCTTACTGATTAGAGCCATCCCCATTGTTGTTCTCTCACAGTTACAAACATGGCACAACACAGCTTAGGTCCGAGGAGTCATCGACTTAGTTTGCACTATCTGAAAATGTAGGAGTGTCCTTTACTTCTTTTGTCCTATGATAAACTCACTGTCACTCTGCCTAATCCACTCTGTGTGTCCACATTCAAACTAAGAACTTAAACATCGTCTGTGACAGCTTAAATCCAAGCCTACATAACAAAAACCAAGTTATATGGGGATGTTTTAACCACTTTCCCAACCTATGAAGATTACTTGTGACTGTCATAAGTTTTGAAGCACAGATATTTAACTGAAAGGCATGGCAAATATAGGAGAACACTTACACAATTACAATGCTGTGGGTATTTAACTCGCTTGTAATTCTTACCCAACCCTCCCCTGAGAATGCCCGAAACCCATACCCCTCATTTTTTAGAAATTCTGGAAAACTATAAATGCCTTGCACAGCTTCCAAAACACATAAGGAACATCTCCAAATGCAAAACCACAGCAGCAACAAACAATGTTATGCAGTTCCCAACGTATTTTCCAGGCACATATCAAAAGATTTGTGCATCAGGCTTACTGTTCATTACACTGAGGCATTACTAGGAAAACATCTAAGGTGCCACCAGTAAAAAAGTGCATTATGGCCTCTACAAGCATCCAATATAGTCAAAATTGACAGGGAAGAAAGTGACAAAATGTTACTCCCACAAAGGTGACTAAGATCTTTGCGTTGGTCTTGCAGACCAATGTTACTGGATAAATCTACACTTCAGAGTAACTTTCTTACTCCAGGGTTTAAGTATAAAATCAAAAACATTTTTGTAGGTGTAACAGTTCTCACACGCACTTATTTTACTGATCCCCTGGGCACAAACGTCAGTTTCTCGTTTTACTTTACCTGGCCTACAGTGTGTCACCCCACCCTCATCGAAAGTGAACTCAATAACTGAGAAACACCGAGCCCGTTGACAGTAATATTCTCCAACACAGCACCATACGTAACTACCAAGCTCATACAAGGTGGCAACTATCCTCTGCAACCAAGAGATGAGGAGAATAATGGTTGTTGCTGAAATGATGGTACAAGGTCCAGTTTCAGATAGACAGGCTCTTACAAAGACAAAGGATGTTTGTTACCAGGCGGTTTTCCAGGTTGGAGGAAGCAACCTCATGTGGCTGAACCATGAAGGCAGACCCTGTTTTATCTCTCCTCCCATCTTCCTAGGTCATGTACAAATATTCAGACATTTACTCCGGACTCCGTGTGGCCCTACTACACCTGCGATTAAACAGCATAGATAGGCCCAACCAAAACAAGCATTGGCATTGCCAATAGGTCTCGCTTGTGGGACCTTATAAGTATTTAGTTTTGCAGCACAATATCCTTGTTGCGTAATCGGATATTGTGCTGCAAAACTAAATACTTATAATGTCCCACAAGCGAGACCTATTGGCAATGCCAATGCTAGTTTCTGTAGCTGTAGCTTCCTCTTTGATACTATTGTGTAAATGTCAGTTGCATCATGACGAGATACCGAACTTTAGATAAAGAAGAGTAGAGAACAGGAATGCAACTAAAGTCTATTTCTGAACTTCTGAAAATCACCTTCTGACAGATGTACTGCTTGAAGCACATTTCAAGCTCATTTCAAAGCTGACAGAGACACCCCGACACAAAGTCAGTTATAAATATATGAAAGGTGCACATCAATAAACACCGACTTTTGGAGATGCGGGAGAGCTGTGTTGTCTTCTGTGTCTTGTTTGTGTCAGTGTCACAGACCATGTTTTTCATGCGACAGGCACGGTGGCTTTGCGGATTCACACTCTGACGCCATAAAAATGCCCTTGCAGCTGTCCTGGTTCAGGAGCCATTCCAATTAAGCCCGGTAGGGAATTTATATTACGTTGTCATAATGCGCAAGATTTCGGGAGTTGTGTTAATTGCATGCCATTCGCAGTGAACATTTAACGCAAACACAAGGAAGCAACAGAGCAAGAGCAGTGTGTTTTTTTGCAGTGCTATTTTTACAAGCAAGTTACGTTTATGGAGAGGAGGGGGGCTGCACATGTAGTTGTATTAGTATAATTGAAAGAAAAACCCGTCTGTAATTTAAATAAAACGTGAAAGAAATGCTCCCTGGTGGTTTTCCTCGTCAAATAAGTAGCAACATTTTAATGGGAACACTAGCGTCAGTAGGCAGCAAACCCGGACGACTCTGAAAATGTTTTAGTTGCAAGCAAATGGTGGGGGCCTGAAGGAGGAGGGGGTGCGAGGGATGAGGGAACACGGCCTGGGGGAAGCTGGCTGGGGAGGGGGAGGAGAAATGCAAGGAAGGCTGTGTGCGGCGTAATTAGGGGAGGAGAAGCCGAGAAGCCGCAGAGCGCACGCTGGGCGAAGCCCTTTGATGTGCTTTGCGGCAAATGGAGGGAGGCTGATGCGCGTTCATGTTTGAACACGTGGTTCACATGAACTGCATGAAAACGCCAGCAAAAAGCTGGTGGTTTCACGAGAATTTTCACCACTTGAATTCTCGCTCCGCTCGATGCGCATGCGCGCATCGATAGGTCGCGAGACCTAAAAAGCAGTGCAGTTATATCTTGACATTTCCTATAAAGTGACTATGCTGAAAAATAGTTAATGAAGGTATAACATGCAGCACCACTAGGTCAGTTACATGGGTACATGCCACTAGGGCAAAACCATCACAGATATGAGGGTAGCTTACCGCCCATATATCAACAACAAAATAAAAATGGAGAAAGTCCTTAGATTTCACAGGTGGTCAAAATGTATTCAAAAATTCATAGTACAGTAATTTAGCAAACGGGACAAGAGGATGTTGAATAAGGAAAGAAATGCCCATGCTGCAGCTCTGTCCGGTCAAATTCAGCTGCCTGAGCACGAAGCGGACGACTACATTGATATTATAGAAAGTAGCAACTCATACTAGACTTAAACATTCAGTTCAACAGAAAAAAGTAGACAAGACTCACCGAAAGGAAAAGATAAAACATCTAGAAGACATCACATTGGAGTTTACAGTGTTAACTAGTTGAAAGACTTTACCTCGTTTCAGGGGAAACTGTAAATGGAACCACAAGCCTGAGTGAGTTTCCAATTTGGGGAACTTCCATGAGACTAACTCGCTTCCTTAAAAGAACTAACAAAAACAAACACCAGAAAAAGGGGACTCGAAAATGCCTGTAATACTGGAGAGTAAAGGGAGCGCAATTATGTAGCGGTAGAGATAATAGGATATTGGCAAGGGCAGAAGTAATAGAGTTTAGGTAGGGGTAGGGGTACTAGGGTGGAAGTGGGACTCACTCCTAAGGTACAGAAACCCGTAAAGGTACCTGATAAACAGTAGGTGGTAAAAGTACCAGGGTACCTGCAGGCTGTGGGTAGGAATAGAGGCATTAGGGAATAGCCAGGAGTAGTGCACTAGGATAGGGATAGAAAACACCGTTGAGGAAAAAGAGGGAAAGAACAGATTTGGTCATCGCAAGAGGCATCAAGATAGAAGAGGCGGTGGCGTAGAGGTCCCCCATGCAAACAAGTCAATGAGCAAAGACAGGAATGAGGAAAGAATACAGTATGCTAGGTATCCACAGTGAAATGCAAACAAAACAGTTTTGTAACCAATAAAATAGTTTAAAAAACACTTCAGGAGGTTATTGCACACATAAAGCGTTTTCACCAGGATGGATAATAGATTAAGGGAATGCTATATTTATTTGGAAAACTTAAGGAAGTACGTTTGTGGAGAAAATCTTAATAACAGATCCAAGTCTTTTTTTAATGCAGAATTACATACAACGGACAGTTCGGTCTACATGAAACATCAAATGTTATAGAAAAGTAAGAAATCCACCGATTTTACTAAGAATTAGACTCCCTTTGAACAAGGCTAATTGCCCCTAAACGCTCTGGGTAAGTTAGCAAAATTATCTTTCATTTTCCAAATTGCTAGCAAACGGCCTTTTGGCTATTATAGGCAATTACTATAGCTAGATGGTAGATAATGCATACGCGGACATCAAGGGGGTACCATCTTCGAAGTGCGGAAATCGTACCTAACTCACATTGTGCAATTCAGAGAACAACACGCACACGTCACATAAATGTTCAAAGAACTAGTCAAGGAGATTATCCTTAGATTTTATGTTTTTATTCTATTTTTAAAACTATTGTAGGAGGCTGGCTTAGTATATGGTGCACACTTATTTAAGTGAAGCACCTTGCACTAATTCAGACAACCCTTATGGTGATTTTAGTGGTCTTAGACAACCATAGAAAGCTAAGTGGTAGCTGTGGAAAGCAGTCTTCAGGCTTAGTCCAGAAGGATTGTCAGGCAGCTTATTTTACCAGAACTAATCATATAGTGTAGGTTAAATGAAAAAGAAACTCACAGTGTAGTTATAAAATTAGTTATATTTAAAACACAGACTCCCTAACACATTGGTATATCTCCTTCCCGGAGATATCAACACAATATTTCAAAGGTAGGTAGATAAATAAGCACAAATAGATGGGGGAGACCAAACTATATACTAAAGAAGTGGAATGCGAATTGCGACAGAAGTTGTGAAAAGGACCAGAAGACTAGAAGAGCTGGGGAAACAAGGAACCACCCAACTTAAGTACCCTAGAACTCCACGGAGGCTGTGTGCAGAGTGAAAACACAGCTGCGTACTCAATGCAAGTCAATGGGATAGTCGCAGTTGCAGTCTCCAAGAAGAAGGACCCTTTCCAGTGGACCCTGAAGAAACCCCGTGGAAGATGTAAGGTTGGAGAGTCACCCCACCCATGGATACCCCAGTAATCAGGATACTTACACCAGGGAAGCCGGGTGCATAGGGGCGAAGTGATTTTGGAAACCGCCGTAGACCACAATGGAGAGCTTTAGCAAAGATGCCGCTGGCGAAGAAGAGGAAAGAGTCCGGTGAAATTTCAATGTGGAATCTTGAAGAGGAGTACCTGCAAGCTGACCAGGAGGAACGGGAGACCAATGACTACTGATGATGAAAAATGCAGGAGAGTTGACGGTGACCTTGTCGCTGCAACTGTGAGTACTAAGTGACGTTGTGGAAGGCAAGGAGCAGTTCACAAGATATCCCATGTTGGAAGTTGAGAACCAGGAAGGGTCAGTGTCTGATGGGAGCACCAACAAGCCTTGGCAGAAGCAACAGATGTGGTAGACTCAAAAGGTTCAACGTTGGGATTAGGAAGGTCCAAGGGACTCACGAACTACAGGAGAGTCAGAGCAGGCCCCATGCAAACAGGGAAGCCCAATGAAGAGAAATAAACCCCTCAAGAGGACACACAGGCCAAAGGCACAGAAGCTGCAAGAGGACCTCGAGCAGCTCACCAAAGATGCAGGTCCACGGTGCAGAAGATGCGGTGAGGACGAAGACCTTGGGAGGATTAGATGCTGGAGGCTTGAGCTTCTTGTACCCCGAAGCTCTCTGGAGGACAGAGGGAACAAGCCTTGGCAAGGGCAAGTCGCGCCAAGTCGACGCGGTGCACAGGGGTTCTGTTCAGCGGTTCAGACGGGGGATACTGGCCTCAAACTTGCAGATTAGACAGTGCAGGCCTTGAGGGAGTGGCAGGACCGCACCTGTGTTGCTGAGCCTTTCGAGGTCCCTGGTGCGTCAGCAGTAGCAGACAGGTCAGCTTGGTTGCAGTGCCTGCAGATGCAGGGGAGTGACTCCTTCACTACAAGGGAGAATCCTTGGGTGACAGATGCCCACCAGCCTGGAGAAGAATCTGGATGGAGCATAGACGATGCAGAAGACTGGCAGGACGACGGAATTAGGAGCAGCAGGAGTCTTCCTTGGTGCAGTCTCAGTTCCAAGGCAAAGTCCAACTAAGTCCAAAGTGCCCAGACGTTTGAAGTGGTTTCAGATCTGAATCTTGTCCCACGACTAATCTGAAGAGCCATCCATGGGTAAGCCCTTAAGTACCATAGAGAAAGGGTTGAGGGCGATTCAGGGTTCCCTCCCAAACAAGCATTTACAATGCAACTGTCTCGCCTTTGCAAAAGTTAGAGCTATTGGCATTGTAAATGACAAAATTTTTATTTATGTGTTGGTTTTGAAAACAGTTAAATTAATGGCATTGTCATTTACAATGCCAATAGCTTAATCTCTCGCAAATGCGAGACCTATTGCAGTTGCAATGCAATAGGTCGTGTATTTACGTGAGTTTGAGCTACTGAAATTGCAAATAACGGGTTTTATGTTTCAAAAACACACACACACACACACACACACACACACACACACACACACACACACACACACACACACACACAGAGCCACACGCAAGTAAGAATAACCAAAGAATAACCTCAAGCACTACAAGTGGCGTATGAAGCAGGATATGGCTGGCTGTGAGGTGAAGAGGCAGGGAGGGTGCTTCACTGCAGGCTTAGTGAGCGTACTGTGCCCCTCCTTCCTCCCCCTGGATGTCTTTGGCCCGAAGTGAAGATGGGGGAAGGGAACAGAGCAGCGCTGCCTGGGGTTGTTATATAACTACAGAAGATAGGCACTGCAAACCGCCTCCAGACCTCGCCCCTCCCTGCGGCCTGTCACCAAGCAAGGGCTAACGTGGCCTGCCAGAGGGAACCCGATGTCACCTGCTCCGGGGAGGCAGTGGCTTTCTCCGCCTACTGCCTCTCCCCCTACACAAGGGGTGGGTCAGCCAGGGGGAAGCAGCTGTAGTCCCAGGTATGACAGGGGCGGGCATGGATCTGGAAAGAAGTGCAATCTGCTATGAAAACAACGAGCCTGCTAGATAGGAATTGCAGTACTTACAATTTGTTTTTAAAAACAGTATATGAAGTCACAATAGCTTTAATTGAACTGAAAGGTTGAGCGCGACCTCAAACTATTTGACATAAATACATAAATGAGCACTGTTTATTAGTTTATCGTCCAAGTAATATGTAAACATCGACACATCCTTTGCTAAGGCATTAATATTAGTTTACTTTGGGCTAATCTCACAATTTAATTCTAAAACCAGTGGAAACATACCATTTCAAGATGGCCAAAATGTTAACTGTCACAGGCGTACATGATTGCGAATCGAGTCTCTTGTCTAGTACCAGTTGGCTTTCGTTCGCGCCCTCCTCGTTCCCCCATTCACCAGCTCCTACTTCCACTGGGGAGATGATGAGTCAACAGGGAGCTAGCTGAATTCCCTCTAGACCTCTCCGTACCACCTACTGGGGCCCCCGGTCCCCTCTAACAAAAAGGCTTAGTTTATTACACCAACGTATTTCTACGTACGTATGAAATAAGTATTTTTAACCAAAAATCTTTATTTTCCGCAAAAATAATGTCCAACAATATCAGTACTCATCTATTGTTTTCACGTGAAGTAGGTTCAATTGGTGGGAAAATGGTAAACGAGTTCAACATGATGACACTATGAACAGCTGTAGTTCACTGCGATAGTTTAACATAGAAACAAATAAATCATGTTTCGCGTGTTCGGAGAAGTACCTAATATTTATATTTTCATTGTAAGGTGTGAGCAAGTAGCAAATAGCTGGATACCCATTGACTCGTATGCACACTCTAGAGTCTAGCACACAACTCTGGTTTTGCAAGTTTCTAACTGTTACACCTGCTTCTATGGAACGTTGAACATTCCCCTACCTCCCCCTTCGCCCCCAGGCAGGTCCACCCCCACCTCCCACGCGTGCTCTGTTTACACACGTACCTTTCCTTCATCGTTCTCTTTCTACCTATAAGGCTCTCTGCCTCCTGTAATTGGTCTTCCGTTGACAAGTAGCCCCCGTCCGAATCTGTAGGACTTCGTGTTCCGGGTTTTTCGCTATTTCCCTCCTGCTCTCCCACCCCGCAAGAAGTCCCTCCATGCCCCCGGCAGTGAGCGGCGGTGCCGGGATGCGGGTAGATGCTGCTGCTTCCCCCTGCACAGGATGTCCTCGGAGGCTGATCCCAGCAGCCTGGAGCACAGACCCCCCTCCCAGCCCCCTGTCACAGCTGTGTCAAACAAAAGACCCCGGGGCAGGCCCCGCAAAGATAGCACACCCCCGTGCAGAGGACCCGCAGGAAGTAAGTGCCCAGTGGTGGGAGAAAAAGTAGCAGGAGGTCATGTCTTTGCTCACAGCAATTGGTGGTGTCTGTTCTAAGAGACCACGAGAGAGGACAGCCTGGTTCACGCCTCTGGGTGCCATGACGCCGAGGTTTCTGTTAGGCATACAAAAATGGCGTTACCCGTAATATACAATAGCATACAGGAACATGTAGCATAGAAATAAAATATAATATATTGTAAGGCAGAACATACCTAGAAGCATATGTGTAGAATGCTCGCTCCCAACAGAAAACAAGCACGGCCTTACGTTTGTGGTTAAAGCTCTCTTATCTTCTTTATGGGGCGAAACAGATGGCCCCATGAAGAAGTTAAGAAAGCTTTTACCACAGCAGTAAGTCAAGGAGCCCAGTCTGAAAAGGACGGGGCTTGAAGAGAAAGAAGAACGTCACTAGGACCTCTTCTCCAATGACTGGCCACCGTTTAGCATGAACGGTGACCCCAGCCAATGGAAAAGAGGGGCGGGGCTTAACCTCGCTAGTGAAACTTACTGAATCTCGCCAGCTCGACTGTGCATGTGCGCAGTCTTACGCTAGCCGAGACCTAAAAAGGAGCTGGACAGAGGGGAGGACACTCCCATGTCCTTTGACCAGTTTCGCACTAGAGCGGGAGCCATTGGCTTCCTGAACTGGTTCCAACTGGAGTATGCAAGGAGGGCACCAGATGTGCCCTTCAAAGCAGTCTGGTGGCGCTGGCAACCGCTCCCACCCCAGCCCAATACACTAAATCCTGTCTGGGAGGTGCTTAGAACTCCCTGTGACAGGAAACCTATTGTTCTACCTTCCCCTGCTTGAGCTCAGGATCAGGAGGGCTGTATTGGGGCTGTGGTAGGCAGCAGCACTAGCTTGCTGTTATTCCCTGAAACACTGGTACCGGGAGTGCAGGGGGGGGGGGCTATCAAGGGGAGCCACCAGTACATGGGATCCTATATCCAAACACTGGATTAGATGTTGGGGTAGGATTCCTGTTTTATACCAAACCTGACCGGTTTCGATGCAGCCAATATATAGTTCGACATCTCATAATTTAATTGATGTCCACTATATGTATTAAATGGCTGAACGCACTTACAAAGCATGGAGAATCGACTCTGGGGTTTGTAGGGAGTGTCCTGCTCATGCAGGGCACCCTCACACTTATAACCAAGCACCCTGCCTTCAGCATTGAAAGGCCTGCCTTAGGGGTGACTTATAGGGTTTAAGTGTAGTGACCTCCGATGTAAAGAAACGTATTTCTGTTGTGAGTTGTGCTAGCACCAGTTTACTCAGGCTGCAATGGCAGTCCTGTAGTCACAGGTTGAGTGATCTCTCATGGGTGGCATAATACATGCTTCATCACATGGGGGACCCCCAGGTGTACGTATGTCCTGGGTACCACAGTACCATATACTAAGGATTTAAAAGGGTACACCAGTAGCTAATTGCTAAGATAACAAAGTACTTATATGGTCACATTTAGGGAGGAAGCACAGTGACTGTGGTCCTCATTAGCCGGATCCTAGTCAGAAAATAGATCACCAGCAAAAAGTGTGGGTAACCCTGAAAGCAGATACTACTTTCCCACAACTATAAACTTTGCATTTGCAACTACCTTGGGTTTCTAATACTGTATAACAAGTTACAAAAGGAGCTATGTTTACCAATACAATTGTATTTATACACTTACAATGTCCGAATAATCATCCCTCACTTCTGGGAATCTGAAAAGCAAGCGGTTTTACCAAAGGAACTACCAAAACAAGGTATAGTGATTCATACCAGAAATAACGCAGACTTCCAAGAAGGAAACCAAGGTGCAATTAACCAGCAGAGAGTTCTTTAATGTACATATCGATGGTGGGCTTTCAGACCACCAAAGCGCCTTTAGAATGATAAGGTCGTGTGACCACAAGCCAGCCATAGACGCTATGAAAGTGCCAGCTAGTCCCGTTTGAAGACTTCTTGCACCAGTGCACATGATGTAGGCCTGCACTCAAGGTTTTTTTTCATATGTTCAAGGAGGGTACAGCACCACGGAAGAAGTAGCACATGCACCCAGTCACAGACCTGCCAACACACATGGTATCGGCTCCCTTCACCCGGTGAGGAGTCAAAGGGCCATATGTATCAAGCCGTTTTTGAATCGCAAAGGCCGACATTCACAGAATTTCAGCCTTTGCGACTCGCAAACGGCCGTTTTGCATGTTTTGGGATGTATGAAACATTCCCAAAATAAGGAATTGCAAAGTTGTGCGATTCCTTATTTTGCCATAGCATTTAGGGAATCGCAATTTTGCGATTCCTTAAATGCTATGTATGTAGCATTTTTGGCTAGCGAAATATGGTTAAGAATTCGCAAATTACCACCAACTTTTTGTTGATGGTAACTTGCAAATTCTTCAAAAAATGCATATTTTGGCATTTTTTAAGGTGGTATGTGATGCACACACATGCCCATAGGGCATGTATGTGTGCCATATGCACACACATGTATATTTCAGGGGTGCAGCAGGGTGTCTTTGAGACACCCCTGCACCCTTGAAATGATTCTCAAATTGCTATTAGCAAATTGAGAATTCGCTATTTGAGAATTATTTCGCAATAATTCCTATGGGCCTCCTGGCCCAAAGGAATGCATTGGAAACTATTCCTTAATTGCGAATTTGCAAAATGCGAATTCGCAAATAAGGAATATTAAGGAATCGCTAAAAAAATTGCGATTTTTTTCATGCATACCATTTTGCAATTCCTAAATTGCGATTACTTAAAATTCGCTATTTAAGAAATGCAAAATAGTTTGTTGATACATATGGCCCAATATCACATGGTGGTAGGCAAAACATGCGGAAAACTATTGTAAACAGTGGATTTCCAGCTTGTTTTCGGGGGATTTGAACTTCTGTCGTCCATTGAAGGGACTGAAAACAGCAGAGGACATCGGCACCAGCCTCAGCAAGCTTTTGTTTTTGGAGGAGGGGTTTTGGAGGCAGGGCATGGCTAAAAAGTACCTCCTAGGTACTTCTAGGAAAGAGGCCCTGCCCCCTTCAAAGCCCTGCCCCCCATACTCACAGGGAATTTTTTATTTTAGTTCGGAGTTCTGTACGCAACATATAGGTGTATAAAAAGTTCAGGTAATGGCCATCCGCAAGAGGACACCCCCTAGCGGGCATGCACTAAGCAATCAACCCCTCTGCTTGCTGATGCATTTGCGGCCTGTGGAGAGCAGGATCAATGTGTGAGATGGAACAACATCAGGAAATCACACAGTACTGAAAAACACCTACACTCATTTCAGGCACAGAAGAGTCTTTCTACCCCTTAAACTACACTCGTCACTTCCTCTCCCCACCTTCTCCTCCCACCCACCCACCGCCACAGGCACATTACATGCCGGCTTCTTTACAGAGCCAACCTCGCAGAAACCCTATCTTAATAGACATCTTCCAATAAGTTAGGGATAAAATGAGTTATGTTTTGATTTCATTATATTTTCTGAAATTGCTTCATTCCATCTTCCTCACCACCGCCCCTAGCTCAACCACGAACTGCAGCTACTGCCGTGCGTGCCTATTTCACACATGGTCAGATTGTTAATCACTTTCAAAATGGGATTTCCCAACCACACAGAAAACAAAGGCAGAATATTTATCAAAGCGCCAAATTAGAATAAGAAACTACTTCTAGGAAACAGCGCCACGGTCACACCTGAATGTTATGATAACTATGTGGGTCTATTCTTATTCAGTCCTGAGAAGAGGAGAACACACATGATGGAGCAGGGTTTTCACGAAATAAAACCTACTCGGATTGAACTCCTCAACGTGTGACTCATTAACCAAATGTTGTGAAAAATTAACCGTGCAAGACTAAAAGGGAAAAAATTAAAACTGCCCAAGCACGTGCTGGGAGTGTTAGAGTAGGCTGCAAATGCACATGACTAATGTAGAAAATAATTCAAAAGTCGAGAGTTTATTTTTCACTAACAGAAAATAACAAGCAGCACGTACGAAAAGAAAGCAAATGAAAGTATTCAAAGAAAGTTTATTAGTGGAGTTTTATAAAATGATAAATAACACTTGTATTTGTTTTCTTTAGAAGTATACCTACTGCCCTGCAAAAAAGGCCTGAGAGTTCTTTTAGAATTAACATGGCATATTAGAAATGTAGAAGGGAGAAAGAAAAATGTGATCGGTCCTTCGCAAGCTCCTGATGATGACCAAGGTTGCGCAGAGAGGAAGAGATAAAAAGAATGGATCTTCCTTGCTGAGCAGAGCTTGAGGACATTTGTACTACAAATTGATACATGAGTGAGATGGAGAGACGAACAAAACACAGAAGCCAGATACTAGAGTTTCCTCCATTGAAAGTGATTACAGCGAGTGAAGTTACAACAATAAGACGCTTGAGAGTTAGGCACAGAGAGTGGCATGATTGAACACTCCTTGTTTCAGACCAATCAAAATGTAAAAAAACCATGTGAGATGACACAATGAGGGTTGGACTTTTAGTGAATTCAGAGTATATCTAGTAGTAGTAAGGGGTGGGGTTTTGAGGGAGAGAGTTTTCTTACTTTGCGAGAGGAGAGAGCTGTGTTGCTGTTTCCTAAATCCTATGTGTTGGCTGTTGTTCTGCTGATCCTGACTGACTTTGCTCCTGAACTCTTCTTGAGGGGCCTAGCCTACTCTCATGGCCAGAGGGTAGCTTTCAGATTTCTAGAACCTCATATGATTAGTTAGTATGATATTTGGAATTTGCATAACATCTTTCTGTAAATGTCTTTATTCTTTTGTCTCTACGCCTACCCACTCACTCATTGCGCTGACATTGGAGATGTACAATGTGTTTTTCTCAGTGTCAGGTTATGCACTATTATTCTGTTCTTTTTTTTTTCTCGTTATGATTATTGCCGTGCCCTGTATATAAGCGTAAAATACTTCAATAAAAAAATTTAAAAAAAAAAAAAAAAAAAAAAGGAGATGTACAATGTGTGTTATTTTTGCTAATGCTTCTTTTGTGTGATGCCTTATGATTCAAGCTGTATCGTACTTGAGGAGCAATCCACATTGGATTAGATAAAGCATTCCTAAGGAGTTTGTCATTATTATTGTCATCTATTTAGCTATATGGAATGATTTTTATATGGTGATATTTAGTAATTCTGATAATATTTGGCCAAATATCTGATTAACTTATTAAAGATTCATTGCCAAGGCAAGGATAAATAGGATGAACCAATTGGTAAGTTTGGTTTAAACTGACCCAGCGTGAAAGAGACTGTTGGGCATTGCATGGGGCCAGATGATAAAATTTGGCTGTTCCTGAACACTGGATCACACACATGTAGTCAGAGAGAAACCAAGGAACAGGGGGTTGTAGAAAGCTCTCTAATAGTTTAGGCACAGTCGGTGCTTTGTGAAGAAATGTAAGTGCAGGGGCCCAGGGTTTTTTCTTAAGATTCCACAGACCTCGCTTCTGCATTCCGGTGTTGCCGCAATTCCAAACCTGTCTAGACTTCATTCCACCTTCTGCCTTTCTCCCACCACCATGCAATTGTCTAACTCTTGCGGGTCCTTTTTAGGTTTCGGCTAGTAACGTGCTGAAAGTGCGTTCTCGCCAGAGAACTATAGTCGGCGTCTCAGGCGAAAAACGCGACGAAGGGGAGACAAGAGCTGGCGGCGCGCCCAGAATTCTCAATGGGAAAAGCATTTTCAGAGTTGGATCACGACGCGCGCTTTAGTATTGGGTCGCGCGCGGGAGCTTCTACCATAGGCAGCTCACGTGACGTCGCATGGTCCAATCCCAAGGCGCGCGTCGTAATCCGACGCTGCCCCCCTCTCAGGCTCGCGTTGGTCACATGGGAGGCTGTAGTTGTACTTGGGTGGTTTCATCGCAGGAAACTGCCCGTCATTCCCTCAATGACAGGCGCCAGGATGCCTGCAAGGCGACAGTGCGCTCTATAAGTTTTATAAAAAAATAATGTGTCCTCCGCCGCTCCTCACCTCCGTGCAAACCCTCTAGCGTGCCTCCAAATTCCCTGGCCAGCGTCTCTGCTGATCTTCCGGAGCTGGATCCGGAGTGCTCCCACGACAACACAGGAGTCTCAGCAGCAGCGCCGACAGGAGTCTGCATATTTCCTCTCCCTCTGCCAAAATGTCCGACCCGTCCGGTCCGGGCTCACAGGCTCAGGAGAGGGTGTATGATCCTGGCTCCTCTTCCACCTGGATCAGCCCACCCCCGCACTGCCACCAGCTCTGCGCAGTGAAGCGAGATGCCCGAGCCCCCAGTGCTTCAGGTCAGTGCGAACCTGAAAGGCCTCGCAGGTCTTCCGACGTGCCCTTTTGTTTTCATCTGTGAAAACAGTCTCTGCACATTTTGTGTAAAATATAGACATTCTGAGACTACCCACATATTGTTATTCTGTCTCCCCAGTAGAAACCGTTGTAAAAATGCAAGATGTCTTTAGTTAATGCCATTGCTCGGTTGTACTGGCGGGTGCGTGGATGCAAGATGGACACACTCAATGCCACACAGAAACACGTACAAGTTTGTTTAGATATGCCACGTGGATCCATGCACACACGAGGCATACACGCTTTCAAGCCAACACACACATCCAAACGCGCGCACACATGGATCCGTGCACAATGTGTCACACACACACATGCACGGGCAAACACGGCCACCGGTTCACACATTCATCACTGCTCTTGTGCTGCATGGAATATTACTTATTTCCCTTCGGATTGCACGATGTTAGCATTTAATGATCTGAAAGAGCAGCGCCTTCATTAATTTTCCAGACAGCACCACCCGTGACGCGTTTCTCACTCTTTAACACGCAGGCAGCTGCAGTCCACTGTATGTTTTTTTCTCCATTGTAAGCCGGCCGCACTGCTACTAAAATATTACAGGAACAATGTATTTCCTATTCGTTTCTGCTCTGTGTGTGTGCTTCTGGTGTCTGTTCACTACAATTGAGTTTTCAATAGACTGGTGCAAAAAGTTACAATAAAAGGTGCGCGCCTTTTATATTGGTGACTTCTTCTCAGGTCTCAAACATTTATAACAGCATTTTAAGGACATCTTCAGAGGCCTGCAATTGATTCCTTTTCGTAGCGTGGCCCAGGCTGTGGGTAGAATCGAAATGTTGACCTGGGTTCTTTCTCAAAGAGGCCGGGGCGATATATGCATCCATGAACTGCTGGGCGCAATTTATTATTTTCGTGTGTTCTTTTCTTTCGTTGCACCCAATGTAGCTCCTACAGACGTTTTAGCCTGTTTTTATTATTTTTTTTGGGGAGGGGGGCGTTAGGAGGAAGTGGAGCAGTTCAAGGCTTGCAGATATTTGTTGATCGTATTATTTGGGTACAAAGCCCTGGTACCGGCAGCACAGTAAAAATATTTTAGTGCATACCTATTCATTTATGGTTTTATTTTAGATTTGTTTTTATTTATTCTCAAACCTTTCACTGTCTGTACACAAGATGCGTCACTTCCATGATCCTAAAATGTGCAGCCACACAGAAGTGGTTTAATAGCACATTGGTGTCTATTATTTGTACACGTTGCCACCTTCAGCTACAACTAACAGCTTGCAAATCATCTTCATACAGCAATACAGACTTTGCTAAAAATTTCATGCAACACATTGTCATATGCAATGACAATAACTCAAACTTTAATGCTGCGAGACGTATTGCATTGCAAATGCTTGTTTCCCTTTGCAGCTGTTTTCCTATAAAGGTCTTACTCCTCCTTTCTCCCCTTGCTACCTCTACTTTCTTACTTGGGGACAAAGTCTGATGATGAAAATACGTTGTGTTCCGAAAAATAAGTGCAGGTCCCCATTACAACCAACCACTGGCACCAATTAAGCACCAGGGACCATGGTATTTAGCGTTGGCCCAAAACGCTCAAATAGATCTCATATTATCAGCATACCCACAGAGGTCAATTTCATACAATGCATCTGAATGTGAATCTTTTACAAGTAGCTATCATGAAAATATAGCATAGCTCCAGTTCTTGTTGGACACCCAGAGTGGATCAACAAGGGTGTCGTGGTCAAAAATGGAAAATGGTTTCAGTTACCTCCTTCGCTCCCACTCACCTACACTCCCCAACATCCCTCCCCAGGTAGTTATGTAAGGGTGCCAATTATTGGGGTAGAGCTGACCCCTCACTACAAAGGGCCTCAGTGTGAGTGCGCATGCAGGCCTAAAGATAGCTACTACGCACTCAACACGTGTGTGATGGAAAAATGTCTGAGGAGCTTGGAGTACTGTATCAATGCTTACGCAGAACAGATAACTGCCATTATAACACCAAGACAACACCCATGCTTTTTACAACCTTTTTTTATTTTTCTGGGCAGTTTTACCTAGCGCAAACTCGACCCGAAGGTATTGGAGCGATTTACATGAGCATCAGTTACGTTACACAAGGACACATTTACTTTTTGATAAGTACTGGGAGAGTAAGCAATTTGCCCAGAATCACAGGATGTTGAGGCAACGCCGAGACTCGAACCCGGTTCCTCAAAGTGGGCAGTTGGGACCGTTACGCCCCACCCTCTTACCTTTACTGTGAAGCAGGTTTAGAAGATTAAACCCGTCGCACAAAATGGTCACGAAAGCAAGTGAGATGTTATTTTCTCTCAAGGTCGTGCATCAAGACAAATCTCTCCTGCGAGTAGTGCAGGAATTCAATCGCTTAATCAGGAACTATCAAATCTATGCGCACATAAATGAAAACCGGCTGGGCCCTACAGGGATGACGCTCACTAAGATATGGCAGGATGCTGTGTTAAACACATGAAGAGATCCCGGTGCACTGCAAGATAAGTGGCATCAGAATCCAGTTGGGGTATGGCAGCTTCACCAAGGGCGGCAGCTACTCCAAGGGCGGCAGCTTCACCAAGGGCGGCAGCTTCACCAAGGGCGGCAGCTTCACCAAGGGCGGCAGCTTCACCAAGGGCGGCAGCTTCACCAAGGGCGGCAGCTTCTCCAAGGGCGGCAGCTTCTCCAAGGGCGGCAGCTTCTCCAAGGGCGGCAGCTTCACCAAGGGCGGCAGCTACTCCAAGGGCGGCAGCTTCACCAAGGGCGGCAGCTTCACCAAGGGCGGCAGCTTCACCAAGGGCGACAGCTTCACCAAGGGCGGCAGCTTCACCAAGGGCGGCAGCTTCACCAAGGGCGGCAGCTTCACCAAGGGCGGCAGCTTCTCCAAGGGTGGCAACTTCACCAAGGGCGGCCACTAGGCAGAGCGCCACCGTATGAATCCCACAGGTTTCACCAAGCTCGTCTTCTTGGGGTTCTGCGTCTCTACACCAGCAGATGGATGTGCCGTGTCTAAAGTCATTTGAGAGTGATGTGTCAAGTCCTTCAAGTCAAATGTAGTTATACTTCTGTTTTTTACAGAGGTATTACAGTCTTAATTTTAGGGCCAGGAAAATGTATTTGACTTGGGAACAGCACAATGGCCAAGAGTGGTATGACTGGAGCGGTGTAGTTGGTTGGTGTGACTAACTCCGTTATAGTTGAAGGTGGTTATGGGGGCCAAATTGGAAGATGAAATGCTTGCAGAGTAAAGGAAACATACAAGACAGAGTGCAAACTATTATTCTGTAGGTAATATGATAACTTGTGTTTTCTTGCTCCACGTAGGGGGTGGTTAGTCTAGAACAGAACACCACCTACTTTCCTTCTGAAAGGGATCAAGCTTATAAAGGATTTTGAAAATACTCTTTCAAAAGTCATGGGGACGAGAATCCAGTTTCAAAATCTAAGTTGCAAATGTGCGCCTCCATTAAAAAAAAACTGAACACTATTGGGTAGGGTGGAAGTATGCCGATATCATGGGAGTATGCACATCATTGGTAACAGCAAGTCTTGAGTTAAAACATGGAACGCAGAACAACAGTATGCGGCTTCCTATTAAAAGCATCAGTGTCCCCCCTGAAGGAACTCTGGATGTTCTATTTTCATAGACCAATGAAAGCCCATTACGTTTGCCTCTCATTGTAACAAATTAAACACAAAAGGCATCTGTGAGGATGTGTTTTGCAAAATTTGGTTGCATCTCACCTGTCTAGCATTTCTCTGACTGGCTACCAATGTGACAGGTGGATCTCGTAAGATACGAGGACTATTAGCCAAATGCTTCTTAACACAAGCAACACTCATTCTTCCCTGTATCATCTATCCATCCATCCATCCATCCATTAGAACGTGTGCTGCGGGGGTTTAAGGATTAGCAGTTGGATGACCTGCAAAGCATGCTGAATAGCAAGGGATGGGGGGCTATCCAAGGTGAGCTGGGAGAGCAAAGCCAACCAAGTACTAAAGTCAAAAGCACAACCAGACAGCCTCGCAAAGACAGGCTACGTCTCGAAACTGACTGTGGGAACTCTTCCAATTGTAAGTCGGTCTGTAGATACTGAACAACAAAAGTAAAATCATACCTCACAAATTTTAATTACCATAATATGTCATACGAAATCTATACGAGGGGAACGATTTAAAATAAAAAGCAATAACTTCAACCACAAGGTATCAACTCCACTTGTATCTGAAAATTCATTCATTAGTTCCGGGGTAAGTGTTCTTTGATTGTAACATGTCCTGGCTCATCTGTGAGGGATCATATCTTAGAAAGGTGAAGAAGGGGAACAAACAAGAGAGAAACAGACACAGACTTTAATAAGTGGAGAGTTATATGAAGGTGGGATTAAATCCTTCGCTTCAGTCTTACAGGTAGCAACTTCCTAGAAGACTCGTGGCATATGACATTTTTAGCAAATCTCAACAAAAAGGCTTACATTGATATCTGAGGCCTTTTTGGCTATTAGACACCCCCTCATCAAGAAAAATTCAAAATATGTGCACAATTATAGGAAACAAAAATATACTTGGGTAACCAATCAAATACACCTATATTAAATAAACCAAGGAGGGTAAAATAGTACTAAAAGTCACAACTTGTAGGATATAGTCAATCTAAACCAATTCACTTGAAAATATGAGATACCACCCTGTAAGAGTTGTGGGAGAAAGTCGAAGTCAATTTGATCTTTTAGATTGACTGTGAGACATACTGTTTCTCGCACCCTTGTGAATGCAGCCCAGACTTTTGCACATGAGCAGCTCTAGAAAGCTTGCCACAAGGCTGACCATCATCCTGTATGGTAAGAGGAGGACTGGCCTTTGGCATCTACTGTAAAGCTTAAATACAGGGCCGGACTGGCCGTAGCGGGCACAGTGCGTTTCCCCGGTGGGCCGGCAGGGTGGGGGCTGGTCAAAAGCAGCCTGGGGGCCGTTTTTGTTACCAGGGCCCAGCAATATCGCCCCCCTGTAGCAAAATCAGCCGAAACCGGTGGTAGCAAACAGTTCGGACTGAACCCCCTTCTCGCCCCAGGGGACCGACCGAGCATTTTGCCAGGGCCTGCCTACATACCTTTGTTTACTATGATCCATTGGATACTGACTAGCATGGGTGTGGCTTACTTTACGTAACCCACTCGAACAAAGTAGCTGTGCCATCCTATGTCCAGGTTCATAAAAACATACATATTTATGACCAGCAAATGTCTCCTTGCAAATGCAAGAGCGCATTTACAGGGCACACAAATCCTGATTCACAGGGGTAGTACCTGCATCAAGAGCACAAGTATTCTCTTGTCGTTCCTCCACAACCCGACAGGCATGAACACGATTTTATTTATAGCCATAAATAAGAGGTAAAAAGGATACCCCTACACGAGGGTTAGTGCATGCAGTTCTAGACTGCAGGCTGGGGACATTTGTCCCTACACCTGCATTGAGCCTCTCACCCAAGGAAATCCTGTTCCAGGTCAGGTCTCCTACATGGAGTGGTAAGCTGCACAAGATATGTATCACTGAGGGATAAGAGTTGCACGTTTTGCAAGTAGATAAGAAGAATTGATGCAAAGCAGTTTGCCAATATGAAATATGATTTCTGCATGCAATATCCCTTAATGCTTAAAATTTACTTTTTTTTTCTCCCTCAGCATGTTCTCAGATTGAGGAGCCGGGAAGAGTTACAAGAAACTACCCATTATGGGGGGGATGAACAGTGAGATTGTTTGCTGCTGGTGGATCTTCTGTTACTTGAAACGTATTCTGTAACCATTGATGAACAGGCTGTCTTTGTACTAGCAGTGCCCAGGTTGCATCGTAGAGTATTGTAACTAAGCAGAGGTTTAAGTACAAATGGGCTTTTCCAGCTTGGCCCCAAATGACAGAAAGCGTTTAGCAATTTCCAGTCTATTCTGCCACAAAGCTTTACATCATTGAAGAAGGTCTGCACTGACACTCTGCCCCAAATGGAAAAAAAACATACAAAAGGTGTGGAATGTATGCTCTTGACCCTTCCCAGAGCATGATTTTTTGCCTAATATCCCATTTCAGACGAAGATGAGAAACAAATTTGGCTTTGTCTTGCGCCAATAGGAACAGTCCAAGTCCCTTCGGAGGAGGAATTCGACGAACTCGAGTCATGTGACAACACGCACGCAACCTGTGTCTGCCAATACTGGTCACACTTAGTTACATACTCAAACACACAAAGAGCATGGGTGGAATGCTTGCAAAAGTTTCAGCCAGTGGCAATCAGTCTGGTTGCATTCCAGTCCATCGTTTTCCCTCACTATGCCCCACATCAGCAAGCCCTGCAGAGCAAACACTGTTTTCTTTAACAAATGCACAGGATACAGACACAGACCCAGGTAGGCAGGAACGTGTAAACCAGGCTTCTCCAACAAGTAGCTTGTGAGCTACTAGTAGCTCTCTAGCTACCTGTAAGCTGCTCTCCAGTGTACAACCCAGCTTCCAATATTAGAAGCGTTTTCTTGGTTGAATACCTTTACTAAACTTAAAATGCAAGACAAGAACACCATAAAAGGCTTCAAGCATAAGCCCATTCCCAAGGGTATTCCCATCTCATGGCGGCGGCTGGAATAACTTTAAAAACATGCTAAGGATCCGCTTCACACACAACGGGCACTCAGGGCCTTTGCTTCGGGTTCATCTCCTAAAAACGAAAATTCGCCAAAGTTTAGTTGCTTTCTTCGAGAAAAAGGAATACTTTTTCAGCCGTGCTCGCCAGAGTAATCATCGGAATGATTTACAAGACCTCAGATCCCCGAGACAATCCCCCTTTAGCCAATTAAAAATGAAATATTAATTATCCAACAATGAAACTCGTGCAGCAGACATCTTTAAGACACCTGAATCCAATTTTACAGTATCCGCAGCCAGAAGCAGGGGTCAATCAGATACCCAAGCGAGGAGGAGTGATGGAAATCAAAGCAGGAAACGGAGCCTCGCCTACAAGCAAGCTCCCGCGTGGCTCATAATTAAGATGGATGAAAAATTTGCAAAGACGAATCACGACCATCTCCCAATCCTTTTGTTAAGGGGAATGCTGAGTAAATAAAGCCAATCAAGAAATAAAATCACTGCTAATGTCAGATGCGTTGGAACGGAATGCGGGCGCTAATTGCTAGGGTCACTTGGATGGCAAAATCATCTATGTCCCCAATTGTCTCGAAAATTATCTTTATGAACAAAGACATTATAATCAGATTAGAGGGATGGAGCAAAGAGACTCGCTCTATTGAAACTTCTGAAACTGGTGTACTAGTCAGCTGTTCAATAACCAAAAGACAGGAGCACGGCCTGCTAAAAGTTTTAATATGTTTTCACCCAATGCTCGATGCTATCACACAGACGATGAGAACGTAACCAGAAAAACATTCACTTTTTGAATGTTATTCTCCCAAAAAGTTAACTGAGGCGGTAACTTTGTTCCTCTGCGTTCACTGTGAATGGCAGTCGAACCATTCTCATGCCTAAAACTTCGGGGAACATTAAACGTTTAGGAACTGTCGAACTGCTACCATGCCTAATAAGTTTATGAGTAAAAACATGCATGGCAAAAGAAATATAAGCCACTAGTGAGTGGCAGTGTCAAGTCTCCTGTTTTCAATTATGAGACCAAAACTGATAATAGATCGGTCATCACCTGAGGGGAAGGCAGAAACCTGTACCTTTATGAAGAACGCGCAGTCATGAGTCTTTTGCATCAAGCGGATCTTTGCATGTGATCCTTCCAAGCAGATTCCTGTTGAGGGAGAAGACCCAGGGTGTTAGACATGCAGGATTGTTATGGTCACTGTTTTTTTTCTGGTGGGCTGCAGGTGAGGGTGCTGCTTTCAGAACACCATGAGCTGCCATGAACCTAAGCCTCCAATCTAGTCACCGTCTTGTTTCCAGTCTAAGTCTGCAGACCCGTGGGCATATTGATCATCCTGGGGACCCAGTATAGCAAGAAGTGGGACCAGTGACAGAGCGAGATGCAGGCGAAGCAGAAACACAAGAAGACATCTATTGGCCAACAGTGCCATTTTCAGCTTCAGGGGAATAAAGGCAAGCTAAGTGTAGAATCCCAAACATGATCAACGTGAATTCCCCACACGGTCGTAGTTGGTCCATCGAATACACGCGTTGTCATCTGCTGCGCAGAATAAACAACTTCATCAAAGTTGCATTTCTGATGCATCTCTGCTCTTTGAGGCTGCAGCGAATCACTTACATGATTAGTATTGATCGTTTTAAAGATACTTTACAGGGACAATCGGCATAAACAAGAAACTGACGCTAATCAATACTTAAATAATTCATCGTACCAGCCCCCCCACCCCCGAAGCAAAAAATACCAAGCAGAACACATTTGAAATTGAAAACTCTGTTCTTACACAACCTCTTAAATACAGGCAGCAAGACTGCAATAGACGATGGTCTGTGACTGCTAAAGGGGATTTAAAGTAGCTTCGCCTGACTATCAGCACCGTCCCTGTTCAGCAAGCAAAGCATGAGCAAGGCCTGGACTGTTGACCTGCAACCGAAGCAGCGTAATTCGTGGATGCAGAAAGTGTACCCATTGGAAAGGCTGGGTAGAGATTCTGAAGACGATCGGGAGCTTGTTGCTTTAGCCTTAATGCTAGACAAGTGCTGGGTGGCGATGGCATGACTACGTAGCATGTTCCATATGGAGCCTGAATCTTATGCCAC
Organism: Lissotriton helveticus; assembly: GCF_964261635.1. NCBI lineage: Eukaryota > Metazoa > Chordata > Amphibia > Caudata > Salamandridae > Lissotriton > Lissotriton helveticus. The sequence goes on from NC_136071.1 coordinate 149,551,056, forward strand.
TCTAGAACCGGCCACCCCTAAGAACCAAGGGACATTTGAAGACCACTGCATGTACAAGACAGAACTCAATACTACATTTGCCTGGATATACAGCTTCTCAAATTGCCTCATGAAGTCGGTATGTACGTCATACAGTAGATATTGCTACATGACATGAAACTGGACCTTTTGTGCATAAGGCTGACATGATAGTTCTATTCTGCAGCCCAATTCACTAAAAAATGTCAGATATGCTAATCTAGTCGCATGCACAACTCATAGGTCACTACATTGCAGTATATTTTACCTGTGCTACAATTCTACCTAAACAGCTTAGAGTTTTAAATATGGGTGTAAAGGGACAGGGAGAGAAGAAAAAGGCTAGACTCTAAAACCATGGCCCTAGCTCCTATCCAGAAGGTCCTCTTGTGGCCAGGGTTAAGATGATTCTGGAAAATGGAGGGCTTCCACAAACAATGTTGTCGCACATTGCTTTTCAGTTTCTACGGGCAGTGTTTCAATTGCCCCAAAGCATTTTTTTGTTGTTTTTATAACTTTTGTTTTTTAACTAGTCAAGCTTCATAAATGTATCATACAATGGCGGGCATCTTAGCATCTAACCTGAATATCACCAGTCGCCAGATTTCTAGTATTTTGACACTGTCCCTTTATACGACTTCCTTTTTAGAGAAAATACAGACCTTGTGGGATAGTTCAAGTCTTTTGATATCTTGAACACAGACTGATGTGCTTAGGATTCAGTTGTCTCAGGAGCTGGTGGGCGTATCCCCTTAACCTTATAAGTCAGCATCTTTATCCATCCTCTGATCATCCTAAGATGCAACAACAGCAGCCACAACAAAACACATTCAGATTCCAATTAAGTATTTAACAATAAATGCAGCAGCAGGGATGCTTTCCCAGCTTCCCAAATATTCCTCAGTGTCCGGCCTCCTTCAAAACCTCCACTGGCTCACCATAGAAAACCAGATTAATTTCAAAGCCCTCTGCTACATGTATAAAATCAAGACCCACGCTGGCCCAGAATTTTTATAAAAACTGGTTATGCCTTTATCGTCCCTCTCGGACGCTGCACTCCGGCATAAAGTCCCTCTTCTCAGTGCCCATATTTAGACACTCTCGATTAGGAGATAGGGCATTCTTCTTCATCGGTCCAAAAATGTGGAACACACTTCAAGAATCAATCAGAAATTGCAACTCCCTTAGCCGGTTCCGCAAACAGCTAAAAACTTGGCTATTCTAGGACTCACATGCAGGTTACTTACCATGTCCTCCAGTGCTGGGAAAGGTTACGGGTAGCGACGCGCTATACAAGACTTAAATAATAATAACAAAACGTATTACAGCAGGACAGAGCTTTCCTTGCATTGGTGTAGTAATGAATACCTGGGTGCATGTCAGCAAGTTACAATCCAAAGGGGAAAAGCAAATTTGATCCAGTCCAAAGACACTCCTGATGACACGAGACTCTAAATATCTACTTAAAACGATGTTCCACTATGGAGGATGCCACCATCAACAATACAGTTCCTTGATGGGGGGGCAACGGCGTAGATCTGCCTCCGCATGGCTCAGAGTGCCGTGAGACAGCCTCGCCGCCCTCCCGCCTGCAGGCTTTCATACCACGGTATTCTCATTCCACCGAGACACACTGGATTAACCAGCGGCAGAGAAGAGGGCAGATGAAAACCCTGTCTCATTTCTGTCTTCTGCTCAACCAAGACGCGAAGAGCTGATTATTACTTCCAAAACCACTGATTAGATAATTAACCTTCACGCTGGGTTATAAGCTTCAGAGGTAAAACTATTTTTACAAATATATTATTTTAGCTGAAATGATATTTGCTTCACCTCACGCCTCGCCACCAAAGGTGGTAATAATAATGTAAAGTAACTGAACTGATTTTATTAAGCTCTTTTCTCATTAATGCCGTAGAAATGAGATGTTCTCCGGCAGTGGAAGCCGAGGCGAGCGGCCCTTGATGGGAATCCCAAGTAAATGCGCATCCAAGACTTCTCTGAATCCCTCCTCGGGGTCTGTGGTCTCAGACCGCAAAGAAAAGCCACTGACAATCAATGGACATGCAGAGTAATACCTTCTTTTTCTTCAAAACACAGTGCTATGAACAGTCGCAGGAACTGCAAGAGTAGGTATAACCAGCTGCAATAACTATGGAAAAACACAACCAGCAGCTAGGCTTACCACAAATCACTTCATTGTACAATATCTAGAATTCAGGACTAAGAGCATAGAACATCTTAAATGGCTTCCATTCATTGAGTATCTCCAACACTTTGCTGCTGCTGATCTGATACTTGTAACGATGGTTGAAATTATTGCCTGCCAATGCTATCCACCAGGTAGCAAAATGTTGCAAAGGGGTCAGGGGCCAAGGGTAAAAAATCAGGAAGCCGACTGCAAATAACTAATTTTGAAAACAACCCAACAAACTACTTTCCTCCCTCAACTTAACATGGAGACACAGGTGAACAGAGAAGCTGGATGTAAAACCAGACTCGACAGAGGCACAAAAACGGTACTCTTCATGTTTGGGGCACTAACAGTAGGCACGCAGGAACAGAAAGTAGCCTTGGAAATGCTCAAATAAGTAAAAGTAGGAAACGAAAAGTGTAAGTATAGGAGTTATCAACAGAGCTCTCCTACAAGAAAAGAAATGCAACACAAAAGACAATCGTTCACAAACTGATTGATGCACATTACAACATTTATAAAAATTGAGCAAGAATTGATTTTGGTTCAACTATAAAAAATAAAAGAATGCATTGCCGACTCAATTCAGTAATCTTGGACTGCTCCAACAGGCTTAGAGTGATGTAGACTTTAGCCCATAAACTCACAAAGGGTAGACAAAATCCATCCTCAACTTCTGCCTTGCAGTGCAGGGTAACTATCTCCACCCAGCACTGAGGTGACACTACTGCCCCTGTGAAAGCTAAAAGCCTCCTCAAAAAAGGTCAGTATTAGGCTCCTAATATTTGCAAAGGTAGCAGCGAACCAACTTTGTGCCTCCCCAAGAGCTGTGCACAAATTTGATGTCAAAGCAATGATGTCCGAGGTATGGATTTGGCATTTTATAAAGGGCAGTGGTGGTCAGCCAACATAGAGAAACACCCGCTACACAAAATGTTATATGTGGGCTTTAGGCAGGCGGAGAAGGCTTCTTTATTGGGCAGGCCCTGCTTAGTCGGCCACAAACGAATAGGGCAGCATGAGAAAGAAGGCTGGCATATTAAGGGAGCCAAGACTGCGGCTGCGATTGAGAGGTATGGGCAGTGCCCAGAGAAGCTTGGGAGCCCCCGATCGTCCGGACGGCCTATGTCAATGTTGGGGGGTACGTCATGGCCGGGTGGCTCGAGTCTATGAGGACCCGAGGAAGGCAGTGGGCTGCAGGCGATTGTGGCCTCTCCCCATGGTGGTGAGTGATCCTAATGGAGTGCCTCCTCTAGGGGATCAATTGGCTCCCCTCCTCCTCAAAGTGCCCACTGGTGATGTGTCGGAGACATTCATGAGGCCCTTTACAGCGTCATTAACTTGTGCCCCCCCCCCGGTCGCCCTATGGATGTGGACGGTGCTGGGGTGACATTGGCACAAGCCCCCCAACCAAAAAAAAACGGAACCAAGTCGCATGGTGAGCTGTAGGAGAGGGGTAGCCACCCCAAGACAATTGAAGCCCATGTGATTTAAACACCAAGTCTTGGCTACTAATAACAAGCATGTAGAAGTCCAAGGGAAGACCTTACTCTCCCGCCCTCGCTCACAAGCAGCTTCCGCACCTCACCTTTGTGGACCTGAGAGCTGGGCAACGGCGGGATTGGCAGTGGCATAGGAGACAAACCCCCTGGGGAATGACCCACATACCTGCCAACTGCAAGGAGACGGAGGCATGGGGTAGCTCAACATGGCCACGATCAGACCTCCTCCTACATAACTTTACTATGGGCAACCTCACAAACAAAACCCCCTGAGGTAGGGGTGCACAAGAGAGTCACCCGGAGAGTCACTGCACGACTAAGACCACACCCCCTGTAGTACTACCAAACAACATACAAAGGGATTCAACTCCTGCAGATAGTACAGAGACAATTTTTACAGGCCATATGGGACTCCGAGAGCCTTGGAAAATTTCCGGTGATCTTCTCACTATAGGCCCACATCTATGGTGATCGCATCAATTTTCTGCTCCAATAGAATGGAGAAAACTACATCGACGCAGGTCACACTGTGACCCATGGCATCAATACTGCAGCTCCAGATGAAAGAAGTGTGGCACGAACTGAAGGCCTGGCAGGAAAGGGTGGAGGATGCAGAGAGTTGCTCCCACCCGAATAACGTTAGAGTGGTGGGCTTCCCAGAGTGTGTCTAAAACTATTAAGCAGAATTGTTTCTGGAAAATTGGTTGCTCACCGCGGTGCTCAATAACACTCAATCTAAGGGCTTTCCTGTGGAGGGCAGACAGGGTGCTGGCTAAACCGCCACTTCCAGGCACTCCCTCCAGACCCAGGGTCGCAAGACTTTGAATTACCATGACCGTGATGACATTCTGCAAACAGCCCGTGCCCATGGACACTGGGACTTCAAAGGCCACAAAGTCCATATTTTCCCTAACTATACCACACTGGTGCAGAAGAAACTTCAGAGTTACACAAGGGTAAAAGAGGCACTCAAGTCCTTTCGACCACCCTATGGACTCATCTATCCAGCAAAGCTGCTTGTCACATTTAAAAACAAAACATTCTTTTTCACCACCCCAAAGGCGATCTGGGCATGGTTTGAGGGCGAAGGTCATGACCTGTCCCAATTACAGGTCTAATGACAAGAGGGTACGACGCTTAAACAGACGCTGATCGAGACCACTAATGGGAGCTCCCATTAAAGAAAATGCGGCGGAGGAGAGAGCGATTTTGATATCCGACATTCATATGAGGAGAGAACCAGCCGCACAGATGAGCTCCAGCAAACCGTAGGAGACAGTGTGAAATAGAGACAATGGGTCTCTGATGAAATGGAGTCCTCTTTAAGGGATCCGCTGGTCTCACCTAGGTCGGCCATAGATTTGATCTGACCACACATTAACCAGGTGGGGTAATCATGCAGGGTGGGCATCTGCGGGGACCCACAGCCTGGGGCCAAAAAGAACATTACTGAAGTGGTGGCTGAACATGGATGCTCTATTTGAATCCACATTAACCCCCACCCCGTAAAACACTGCAGATGTGCAAGAAATCATGAGCTTATGTTATGCTATTCTTTTTGTTTGTAGGGGGTTTTGTAGACGTGGCCGGGATACGTTTTGCATTGCCGGTTGTGTTGGGGAACTACCACAATCTGATGCCAAGACATGATTACTACCTAGAAAACATACCACAGCTGTACCCAAGACCACAACCAACCACCTCCGGGGCGAGTGTTGGATTCCCCCTCTTTATAGCCCCCACCACTCCCATGACACTATAGATATAGCCCAGAGAGAAAATATAATCTGGAATGTTCTGGGACTTAGGCTCCTCAGTGAAATTCCACAGAGTATATAACTTTCTACATAGACGGAGGACACACATCGCCCGCATGCACAAGATGCTTTTGGCAGCTGTGGAGTTCGCAAATCTTGGAAAATGCTGGGGTGGGGGGCGGGGGTGAATTATTGGGCACAGTGTTTTCAGCGTTCACAAGAGGCACGCTGACATGGGTGGGACGAGGAGTCCCACTTCAAAGATAAAGTATAGATCCAGAGGGAAGATATACTATAATGAAGTTGAATGTTAGATGGAATACCAGTGTCAATAGCTAGAATATATGCACCCAACGCCTGGCAACTGCAGTTCCTGGACTCTTTAGCTCTACACCACAACTATTCCTTGAACTCTAACCGGATTGGGGGGGGAGCTACAACTTGTTGTTAAATTGCTTCTTAGACCCTTACTTTAGCATCCAACCAATGGGACCCAGTGGGCTGATGGCTAGGGGGTTTCGCCAATAGACGGAAAGATGGGAGTTGACAGATCTGTAGAAGGAAGACTACCCGTTAAACAGGTAGTACTCACACGATTGTGGGCTGCATGGATTGCACACATGCATGGATAAAATCTTGGGGACCTGTAGCGCTTTTGCTACACCAGCACAAGACCAAATATTTATGCTGAACAGACTATCACAACCTTTTGATGGTGACATTAGAATAGGGGAGGACAATGACAGCAATACCAACTTGGAGGCTACAGCCAGAGGCACTAACAAACCCCCCCTTTCAGGGACACAATGTGGACAGGGATAGACTATTACTATAGGGAAAATGCTGGGCCGTTAGGGAAGCCACTATTGTGATGCAGCCAAAGAAAGGATGGGACCCTCTTGTGTAATTCTACAGACCGCTATACCTCTTGACCACAGATAACAAAATACTTGGGAAAAAGATAGTGAATCAGCTCCTCCCCGGTGTGCCTGACCTGATCCATCCGGATCAATGCAGATGTGTCCCGGGGTGTAACACGCATGTCGGCATTTGCCTTCTGTTACATATAATAGACCTGCTTGAGAATCGACCAGGGAGGCCTTCAGTGGAATCCCTGGGCATAGAAAACGCATTTGAAACCCTGTTGTAGCCATATTTGTTTGACATGCTGACCACTCTGAGAATCATAAGCACCCTCTTGAAGTGGATACATTTCTCGTACACGGAATCTCTAGCCTGGGTACGTACATGGAAATATACTTGATGAGATGGCGGCTCTATAGGGGCACTCAACAAGAAAGTCCCCTATGTTGTTTGTCCTGGCCCTCGAACCTCTGTCCTGCCTGACGTGTGGAATCCAGGTCCAAGAAATCTACCATATGGCGGCCTGAAACGCTGACGACATGCTATTACTCCTACCTAGCCCAGAACATAGCCTCTCCCTATTCGTACAACCACTGTTGGAAATCAGAGACCTATGCGGGCTTCAAGTCAAATGGGAGCGATTCAGTTCATTTCTTCTCATGAAGGTCTGCACCCTCAACCGTCCGTCCTACATTGAGTACTCTCTCAGATGGGAACCTACAACTATTAGATATTTAGGTGCGGAGATCCATCACAAGGACTTGGATGTACGAAGCGGTAATCTAGACTAATGTGTCAACAACGTATGACAGACCCTACCATTCTGGCAGAGTTTAACACACTCGCTCCTGGGCAATCAATAAAATAATCATCCTACCAGAACTTTTATACTTTATCACGGCCCTACCATTACATTTGTAGAGATCCTTCTTTCAGTATCTGCTGCTGTTGTTCCTTGACCTGACCTGGGGAACCCAACTTAGACAATTAGCGATCAACAAAGCGATAAGTCCCTTGGACGAAGGAGGCCTGGGGGTTCCCAGCCTGGAGTCCTACAATATGGCAGCTGAATTTGTAAGGATAGAAAGATGGCTTGCAGTAGAGTGGGACCCAGAGGGACAGGATATTCGACAGGCCCAGGGCATAGACGCCTCCAACAGATGCTATATGTCAGAGACACCTCCAGACATCCTTCCCACAGGCATTAAGAAACATTAAAACGTGTTGGGCTGAGTACTCAAGAAAATTGAGCATGGAAGTACCAGGTTTCCCAGAGTTGCCATTGAGGGTAACAGCCAAGCCAAGTGCTAGTCGCAACCAACTGCACAATGCAGGCATGGGATCAGGTCGGATTGCCCATGATGGACAACTTATATGCAGATGGCAAATTTTAACATTCATCGAGATAATGGAAGTCTTTGCCCTTCACAAAGGTCAGCTTTTGATGTATTAAGCGCTGAAGCAAGCCATTAATGATGCTTCAGATGCAGGCGTGGCAGAGCCGACTGAGACCCTGACCACGTTGCTGAATCCTGGGGTACAATATAAAGCGGTAACCAACATGCACCGTGCCCTGGCCCCTGCACATTTTGCACTGACAATGGCCCTGAAAGTTAAGTGGAAGAAGACATTAGGTGAGGTTATATCCATTAATGACTGGTGACGAATAATACAATTCATGTAACAAGTTAACTGAAAACCCAGGTTCAAATATATGCATATCAACAGCACCTACATGTCACTGATACACCTAGCAAAAATACCCATGAATCAAGGCTGACTGCCCCAGGGGCCAGGCTGGGAAAGTGGACTTCGTCCATATGGTTTGGGATTGCCTTCATATTAATACAGATTGGCTGACCCTCCTGGGATTTCTGGTGGAGTTAGTGGTGTGCTTGTTGGGATGATCCCGGAGACCGGTGTAGGCAAAAAACACCTCTATGTTTAAAGATCTAGCCCTACTACTGGGGAAATGCAACATAGCCATGCACTGAAAAGCGTGGACTCCACGCCCACCCCCCCTCCCACCCCGCAGTGGCACCATGGTTTAGGGATCTAGTATGATGGGCCACCATGGATATCAATATAATGATGCACATACAAAGGCAGATTGGACGAGGGGCAACCATCATTGAATGGGACACTCTTCTGATGGCGACCCAAGCAAAATCCAATGACCTCCCTCCTTGATTATTAAAGGGCATATCAAACTACACATTCTGGTACTATAATCAATGCAGGAAGCACGCCTTACTGGGCAAGATAGGCACACCTAACCAAGAACTTAGTTCCAGAAATGCCCCCAAACATAAACCGGACTGTAACAGTGACTGTGGGTTTAACTAATGATGTGGGAGTCAGTGGTGGGGACAATTAGAAGTTGGTGGTCACTGGCGACGTCGCTACACAGGTATGCAAGGATGAATGGCAAGGTATTACTTGATAGTCTGTTATGTGTGTTTAACTCAGAAAGCTGTTGACTATTAAATTCACTGACACGTTTGCGGTAATTAAGTTTATACGGTTATTTTGTTCTTGCCATACTATGTTGAAGCTCATGAAACAGATGTTTGTGAACAAGACAGTTATTTGTTGTAGAGATGTTTATCAACTAGTGTATGGTTGAGAAGTGCCCCTGTAGTGCTATGATATTAAACGAAAAACGAATAAAGAGCTAACAAAATAGGATTTCGCAATTACACTATTGTAAACAAGTCAGTCCCAAGACTACTGATCTCTCGAATACATTGAGGAAGATGTATGGGAGGAGTATCATTTGACTGCCAGCTTACAGTTGATAATATTTACAATCTTCTTTTTAAGCAAGTCCATCCAAGTAAGAGGCCTCTGAAAATCCCCATGCTGGCCGAGAAGAAACTCTTCACAACAGCTTCCAGCTAAACACTGCTATAGTCCAGAACGACAGTAGGCCTCCTCCTTAAATCCCCAACTCACAAAGCAAAACCCAGAGTCCCTGTGTCATTGCTCGTCTTGTGCAAGTGTAGGAATCAGGATTTCATCAAACCAGAAAAGAGACCCAAGTCCCAGAGGCCTAACCCAAAGCCAACATGTGGTATAGCTTTAGGACTGAATATGCTTCATAAAATCCCCTCTGCATTTAGTAGATACTCCATTTTAAGTCAGCCCCCCTCACATTGTTTTCCTTTTCTTTTATTGTGTATGTATACATCCTTTTGTAAAATCATACATATTTTTCGTAATTGACTTTTTATGCAGTTAAATTATATTTGAAGTCGCCTTAACATTTATTGGGTTAAGACATTGATCTCTATGTACTACTTTCAACTTTGTAACAGTCAAATTTTTAATGATAAAAAAAGGACGTACCTTGCTCAGCAGCAAGACCCGTTTCTGTAGGCGTCGAACTAGAGCTTCCTGCTGTTCCCGCCTTTTCTTCTCCTCCAAGTATTGGTTCTGGAATTTCAGGAGGTCCTCCTTGAGTTGGTGCTGAGCCTTTTCCAGTACACGGGCACTGAAAGAAAAGAGGACATTATCAAGATTCAGCGCTACCTGCTTCTTAATCGGATAGGTCTCGTCAAATGTTTAAGGGCTAAGGGTGTTCAAGCTAGAGGTTTCAACATCTGCCAGACACTCTGATGGAACACACTGCTCTCTCTTACATTTCCATCTGGATCAACACAGGCCCTTAGTCGCCAAATCTATTCAATTACACGTAGCCTCTTGTGTCACTCTATATGAGATGAAAAGTGATTTTTTTCAACAACCACAGTATGTTGGTAGCGCCACATAGTGATAATCTGAAACACTGACTGTTCAGCTATGCAAATGATCCTAAAATAAAGTTACGGGTTTTACAGTAGCCCCGCCCCCATTCTCACCCTAACAAAACTAATAACACTGGTTTGGGAATATGTCTTTTAAGACTACACACAGTAGATTGCTTGCCGCCAAAAAGCGCTTCAACATCGCATCAAGCACTATGTAAATGCAAACCCTTCCCTCTTCGGTCCCTCCACTATCCCTTTTCTATACAAATAAACTGGCATGTCCACGACTCAAATTAATTTCATATTCCCCTATAATAATTTCCCCAAAAAGCCTGCTTGGGTTCCGAAGTAGTGTGTTACCTGCCGAAAAGTGCTTTAACACCCTTTCAGGGGTAGCAAGAGCTCTATAAATGCAAACCCCTTCCCTCTTCTATCCCTCCACTATCCTTTTCAATCCTAATAAAGGTCTAACGTCCACCACTCAAATGAATTTAATTTTTCCTTATACTAATTCACCACTAATCCTTTATGGGTTCCGGAGTAGCGTGCTACTCATCGAACAAGTGCTTTGACGCCTCGTCTGGGGTAGTAAGTGCTATATAAATGCAATTACAATGCAGCTAGTGACACGAGATCATTTGGTTTAAACACACATTTCTAACTGGTTTATTCTCTAAGGTTAGCAAAAACACTGAATCAGGGCAATCACAAAGTTTGATCCACCACCTATGTGGACACTTTGGTGAGATCACTAAATGATAATGACTCCCTTAAGGAGATGCATTGACAGATCACTGGTCATTTTGCATACGGGGACTGCAGCTCCTCCCCCCCTCGCCTTGAGGTCAATGGCGACTGCTGCAGTTTGGCGTTTGGCGTGCTGAGCCGGGCGTCTGTGCTCACGCCGATAGATTTCCTGGGAGCCTGCCGAGTTTGCTGTTCGGCTTCTCTGAAGGGATTTCGGAGAAGGATTACTGCAGTCCACTGTGGGGGCTCACGGACACGGGGCTCACGGAGACGATAACGGAGCCTCTCTCTTATTGCGAGGTGAGCGGAAACCACATCAGCTGCCAGGACACTTGGGCGGGTGATTTTCGGACCCCCTACCTGCTTCGTGGGGAGTTTCTACAGCCTGTTGGTGCCTGCCCTCCATTCCCCTCCCGCCGCCGCAGAACTCCAGCTTGCGGCCGCAGTGGGGAGGGGGACTACATCCCCCAGACTCCTTTGCCAGCAGCACCGTGCCCGGAAACGCTTCATAAGGGAGGGCAGCCCTCGCGTCGCGGGCTGAGAGAGAGGCCAGAAAGGCCGGGATGGGGCACGATTCTTGGATTACCGAAGAACCAAGGTAGGATCTTCACAGTGTATTGCCCAGAGCCTACCAAGCCTATCCCCGGACATAAAAAGGAAGTAGTTTAATAAACTGTCTGTTCACTGGCGTGGGTGAGTGAATTTAGCTGCCCCATGACGACTAAAGTACTCTACAATCAAACTCCTGCTCAGGGTGGATCCTTGAAAGGGACACTGGACCTGTATCTAACCAGGGTGACATCGGCCATTGCTACTATCGAACACAGCCATCCCAAAAATGTCACATGCTGTGAAGGACCCCCCTCAACTCCACTTGATTCGCCGAACACTGTATTGTTGAAAGAGCTAAATGGGATTTGTAACACTAAGTATAACATTATATCGCAGGAGGATGAACAGACTGGTCCCAATTCACGCCCTGTGGGTTCTGGAAGTCCTAAGCCCAGAAAACCGCGGCAAGTCATTAACAGTTCCCCGGTAAACCCAGATGTTGCTTTAGTAGAAATTCCCACCGTCCAATCGATAGATTGTCCACAGGTTCCTGTCCAACGTATTAAACGTAAAAGTGTAGCTTACAATGGGAGACCCTCGAAACACCCAAAAATCACCTTAAAACCACTTATGGTTACAGTTGCCACCACCCCTGAGAGCCCCAATCAATTACTGGAAAAACCTGTATCCCTCCTTCCAGCCACCCTGCTAGCTAGCCTAGAAGAAATGCTTAAAAACCTGCTTGTCCCGATAATCGACAGGATAGAGAGAATTGGGATAAAGCTCGCAGAACTAGAGGTAAACAACCTGACAAACAACCAATCTCAGAGCATAGCTGCTTTAAATACCTATGACATCGTTGTCAATCATAAAACCCCCCTGGGTCAACCATCGGACCCTGAATCCCGAGCACCTAAAAGTAAGGAGCCTTTTAATAAATGCATTACAGTCAACTGCTCTATCTCTAGAGCACGGCCGACCCAACTAGGTAAGCTTCCCGAGGGTCCAGTAAAACCCAACAACTGCATACATTTACCACCAGAGGCAGGACCCTATGTGTGCGTCCTATCGGGAGTGCCGGAGCTCACTGTTGGGAAAACTGAAGGCCATCAGGGCCTTAAAAACAAAGTTCAGTATTGGCTGACGAAAAACAGACCCCTCCCAACTAGTATCAATGGTAGAATTTTGAGTGTGAGAAGGGTGGGGTGGATAGGGCCTCGGCCTAAGAACATGGTAGGTGATTTGGTCATTGTCAATTTTAAGGATAGGCAGGTCGTTCCATATTTGCGTAGCTGGGAGCCACAAAGAGGAGATGGGCAAATAAAAACACGAGAATTGTATCACTTCTACCCCCGTACCGCATATACGTTGAACTCTGTTTAACATCATTAACTAAGGACAGAACGCTATAGCCGTGATGCAGTCCATCTGCCCCACTTCTCCCGGTTATAACTGGTTAATGTACTTTTATTCTTGTTTTTTAATTGTAAAAACCTTTTTTAATGTAATATCTTCTGCGCAATCTTGTGTATAGTTTAATGAAATGAATTTTGTATTCTGTATGCTTTTATGGTTATTTGATTGTAACCGAATAAAGTACTTGTGACTGACTCCCATAAGTAACTGATACACTTGTTGTGCGAGTACACACCATGATGTGCCTAGGCTTCTGTACTTCTTGCAGCAAAAGTTTATTTTAACCCAATTGTGTTGTGGAAACCCTTGGCTTTTCATGACAAGCCTCCAGCATCAGAGCCCCACCCCCCCGTCGCCTTCCTAAATCAGCATTTCTTTGACGAACAGGAATTCATTTAGGATTGCAATTTAATCAAAAAGATCACATGTGCCCAATCCTATGATACACAACAGCTGTTCACTCTTGGCACATCAGGGGTATATTATTGGAGTTCTCTTATTTAATAACCCAGTGCATCCTTTCTCTGTTCAGATGTCACAAGAACCAGGCTAATTAACGCTGCACCTGAGCACCTTAAGATGGCCCAGGGACCAATGGTTAATGTTGTGTAGACAGTACAGTGCTAGCGGGGGCACCACACTGCCATGTGCGAGGACACAATAGTAGCAGGACGGAACTTTGCATTTTGTAACTCATTGTGAAAGCGGACAGGGACACAGCAACGAGGTGAGCAACTTCAAAAAGCAATCTCACTTTACACCGTTTATGCTACATAAAAATCAAAACTACTCAGGCTGCAACTGTACCCAGATGCACCTTTTGTTACCAAGACTGTTCTACGAAACTTAGCTAGTCGAAAAAGCACGCCCAATTTGAACCTATGGTCAGGAGCAGCTCCTCCACTAAGACGGAGGAGCGTCGCCCCACATAAAAAATAAAATCTTAACACCATGTTATTATTTCATTTTTCAGAAGGCTCTGAAGGTGCAGGGCGGGTCTACCCACAGAGCAGGGGGAAGAGTGGTGAGCACTTTCTAAGTGCGCATGACAGTTTGGCCGGGCGTCTTGGGCAAGCCAACCAGTCATGCGCACTTAGCATGTTCTCCACCCGGCTGTATTTAACAGCCTGGGAGGAGAACATGCACAGGCTTCCATTGCCTGTCTGAGCGCCGAACCACAGCGCTCAGACCAATCATGATGCTGCTATCATGCTGGTGACAGCAGCGTAGTGATTGGCTAGGAGAGTCTGCTTCCTGCATCGACCGAAGAGGACAGAGGAGACACGGCGGCTGGCATGTAAGTGAATTTTTCCTTTTTTCTTAATTCCACCCTCCTTCCCCTTCGCCCCACCACAGCTGCCCCGTAGCAGCGACTACAGCCTATGGTCTATTGTACAGGTTCAGGTCATACTGACAACTGGGGAAGAAGGCACAGTCGTCGTGGAAGACACAGTCCCAACCCGAGCTATCACGCACCACATACTACATCTAGTGAATAATGCACAACAATTAAAACCTACTGGTACCTTCCTAATGCCCGTGTTCAAACTCTACAACCGCATCTAAGCACAGTCCGTACTTCAACTGCACGGTGCCATTTCAATAGCCAATACTATAAAATGTGCACAGTAACAAACTTTTCTGAAAAATATTGTCAATAATTGCACACAATTATCACTTATTCCTTTGGCCCTATAGCCCTATGCAAAGAGGAAAGTAACTAGTTTACGGGTTATTTGAAATCCTATCAAACCTTATTTCATGTGCTTTTTAGAACAGTAAAGCAGATTAATAGATATTGGTCTATCTTGGCACCGTTCCACCCCACCAATCAAACAATATATTATACCTCAGGCGAACTGTGAATTTTCCTTTCATCAAATCATAAGCAGCAAAGAAATTGCTATGTAATAAAAATACAGTGAAATCTTAATAGTTAAGTCGTAAATGGTTTTATTTGTGCATGTATTTTCATAACAAAGTGGCTGTATTTGCAACCACATATTAATATTTCACAAAAGAATACCTGCAGAGCAACATGGAAACAAGAACAAACTAGGTTGTTCAAATTAGATTCAAATTAATTAACACCTCATTACACTCCGCCTCCATTCGCTTCCCTGATATTCCTGTGGGAACACCCTAGCACCCTTCCAATCTGCACTGAAAACCTCCATTACTACCTTATATCCGTTCCCCATTCTTTCTGCACTACCTAATGTAAAAGCCCCACTGTCTAGAGCACCTATTCACCTCTTAAAATGGTTTCAGCACTATGTTGCTGTATGGTTTGATGCTTGATATATAGGTCATAAATATATGTTAAGATGGTGCCCTCATACGTCAGGTACCAACAATGGCTGCACATGTGGTTTTAAAATAGCCGTTTTTGTGATGTATCAAGGTGTAGGAGATGCATTCTTATAAATGTTCACAGACTGCCAAGAGGCACCAAAGCCCAACTTGCCTTGTTCCATAATGCTGATCCCAGAAATACATTAAATGAGCAATTCGGTGAACAGAAACAGACAGATCTCTCTACCTACTCCTTGTTTCTTAATGTTGGCTGGGGTATCAAGACCTATTGCAACATCAGTTGGTTGAGGGCCCTGGAGAGAAATGGGTTCCGTCGCATTTAATTTTTGACTTTGGCCTTCTGCTATGATGGAGTCTCATTCACTGTAAGGCCTATTGAAATAGATTAATAGCTGTAACTGCCAGGGTCCGCTGCTGTGCAGCTACGGTTAGAGGTTCTAGGAGGGTAGCACTTGTGCACAAGTGTTAAAATTGTCCCTCTCTGTAGTGTCACCCCTAAATACTTTGCCTAATCCCTCCTTTTTGCAGAACCAGTTATTGTCTTATATGACTCTGTGCACTGTACCACTGCTAACCAGTGTCGAAGTGACTCTGTTCTTTCCTTTAAACATTGTGAAATTGACCTACACCCAATTGGCACACTTCATTTAATTGTAAGACCCTAGTTAAGCAGTACTACATGTACCCAGGACCTGTAAATTAAATACCACGAGTGGGCCAGCAGCACTTATTGTGCCACTTGCTTACTCCCTTTTTTTAATACATATGTCACCCATAGGGGTAGGCCCTGAACAGCCCATAGGGCAGGATTCATTGCATTTTAAAAGTTGGTCATGTACTTTTACACTTAACATGTCCTGGTAGTGAAAAACTCACAAATTTGTTTTTCACTATTGCAAGCCCCACCTCTCTCTTAGTATAACACTAGGTTACCTCATTACATTTATTAAGTGATAGTTTTTGTTTGGGAGCAGGTAGAAATATCATGTTTGGTGTCTAAGGAATTGCAATTTAAAACCCTCATTAATCGTAAAGTCGGATTTTAAGTCCCAATTCTGAAAATGCCACTTTTAGAAAGGGGTTTGGCCCGTAATCAGTAAGGCTAGGCCAATATTACAAGCACACAACACACATGCCAGTACTGATATCAGTTGCTCATCATTTCATTAGATCACACGACACTTGATGTGACCAACAACGTAGGTTTTATTTCTTTTCAATCAATTTGAAAGTTCATTTTCTCATAAAAATATCTATTTTAGAGGTTTTTATCGGTTTTCACAGGGACATGTAAAAAAAAAAAAAAAAAAACAGACCACAAACTTGATTTTGCACATATTACATATATTTAGCAACAAAAAAAACTGTATCCTTGCACAAAACACACAAAAAAATTCACATAAATGCAATAAGCTCGAGTTCAGTGCTTCAAAAAGAGAAAACACAATATTTTATTTTATTTATTTATTTTAGCGATTTGTATAGCGCCTGGTGACCCAAGGGCATCCCCGCGCTGTAAGGAGATTGTTTATCCTGTAAGGAGAGGGAGGGAGGAGGAACAGTTATTTCGGGAATAGGTGCGTTTTCAGTTTTTTGCGAAAGGTCAGGTAGATGGCTTCCAGTCTGAGGGTGCGTGGGAGGGAATTCCATCTCACGGCCGCTTGCACTGAGAATCGTCGGCCTCCGGTGCGGGTCCTTTTGAATTTGGGGACGTTGGCTAGGTGCTCACTGTCTGAACGGAGGGATATGGATGCTTTGTAAGGGGTGACCAGGCTGCTGAGGATAGTAGGGCCAGATCCGTTGATAAGTTTGTGTGTTGTACACATGGCTTTGAATTCAACCCTTTGGCGAACAGGGAGCCAGTGCAAGGCCTTGAGGGCTGGTTTTGCTGACACTCTCGACGGAAGGTTCGTGAGCAAACGGGCCGCAGCGTTCTGTGTCCGCTGTAGTCTAGTCAGGGTGGCCTCTGGGGCGCCCAGGTAGACCATATTGCTGTAGTCAAGACGGGACAAAACTAGCCCCTGGATGAGAAGTTTCCTAGAGGGAGGAGGAAGTAATGGGAGGATCTTACGGGTGGTGCGCATGAGCCCAAAACAGGTGCCAGCAGTTTTGGCCGCTTGCGTCTTCATGGTGAGCTCCGGTTCGAGCCATACTCCAAGGGTTTTGATTTCACGTTTCGGGGAGGGGATTTCTCCGAATACGTCGGGCCAGACTGTTGGGGGGATGGTTGCCCATTGTTTTCCCAGGAGCATCACTTCGGTCTTAGACCCGTTTAATTTTAGTGATGAATCACTCATCCAGCTGTGTATTTGGGTAAGGCAGTTCGCCAGTTTCTCTGGGTGGTCGGCTAGTTGGGATAGAGAGACGACCAGTTGAGTGTCGTCAGCGTAGCTTACCATTTTTATGTTAAATGGTTTCACCACGTCTTCCAGGGGAGCCATATATGCGTTAA
Source organism: Lissotriton helveticus (assembly GCF_964261635.1). Lineage (NCBI taxonomy): Eukaryota > Metazoa > Chordata > Amphibia > Caudata > Salamandridae > Lissotriton > Lissotriton helveticus. The sequence continues at coordinate 149,568,623 of NC_136071.1, forward strand.
ACAGCGTCGGGCTCAGGGAAGATCCCTGCGGGACCCCGCTTGTGAGGGGGAGGGTGGCTGAGTGGTAGATGCCGTCCCATACCTGGAACGTGCGTCCGGTGAGGAAGGATTCTGTCCAACTAAGTGCCGTCCCGGTGATCCCTGCTGCCTCGAGCCGATGGAGGAGGACACGGTGGTTGACTGTGTCGAAGGCTGCGCTGAGATCCAGGAGGATCACTGCCACTGACCCTCCTGAATCCAGTATGCGCCTTGCCTCCTCGATGACGGCGAGGAGGGCAGTATCTGTGCCATGGCCCGGGCGGAAACCAGTTTGGGATTCCCGTAAGATGTTGTTTGTTTCAAAGAACTGGGACAATTGTCTGTTGACCAGTTTCTCAGCTAGCTTGCTGATTGCCGGTAGGAGAGAAATTGGTCGATAGTTTGCCATGTCTGCTGGATCGAGCTGAGGTTTTTTAAGGAGTGCTTTTACCACCGCGCTCTTCCAGCTGGCAGGAACAGATCCCTGGGTAGGTGAGCTATTAATGAGCTCCGTGACCGTGGGAACGATAACAGGGGCAACGGTTTTGAGGAATCTGATGGGAGCCGCATCAAGTGGTGAACCACTTCTCATTTTGGTCATGGTTCGCTCGACTTCCAGACATGTTACTGGCCTGAATGTCTCAAGTTGAGGACGAGGATGACTTTCGGTTTGACTGGGGGGTGTCGAATTGTCCAAGTGGCTGGTGGGCCCGGGCGGGGGGAGGGAAACTAGTATGCGGGCGATTTTATCGTTGAAGTACGTGGCTAGGTCATTACTTCGGTCCACCGATGGGACACTGGAGGACGGTGAGTGGGGTACTTTGAGCAGCTCCTTTACGATTAGGAAGGATTCCCTGGCTGAATTAGAAGATTCTGTAATCCGCGTGTCATAGTGGGAGGCTTTGGCGTGCCTGATGGCATCTTTGTAGAGTCTGACTGTATTGTGGTATGCATCCTTGCTGGAGTGCTGCCAGTCTTTCCTCCAAAGCCGTTCGGCTCTTTTGCAGTTTTTACGGAGGAGTCGGAGGTCAGTGGTATACCACGGGGCGGACCCAGGTTTTCCGTTTTTATCCTCCCTAGTTCTTAGTGGGAGTACGGAGTCCAGGGAGGAAGTGATCCACTCTCTGAAATTGCTGTCAGCGACAGCCGGATCGTCTGCGCGTGCCGGGCAGGTGTTTTTAAGAATGCTGGCCCACTCTTCGGTAGGAAGTCTGGACCAGGTCCTGTCCCTGATGTAGGTGGGCGGTTTTTGAGGTTTCCTGAAGAAACCTGGCAGTAGGAAGGAAATTAGGAAATGGTCTGTCCAGGGTAAGGGGGAGGAATCTTTCACTTGCATCGATGGAGTGTTAGTGAACACTGGGTCCAGCAGGTGACCCTTGGTATGAGTGGGTCCGGAATTAAGGAGGTGGATGTCAAGAGCTGCCAGATCAGCGATCAGGTCAGCTGCTGTCTGGTCGGTAGGGTCTTCTAGATGGATGTTAAGATCTCCTATTATCAGGAAATTCGATATGGAGTGGGCCAGGGTTGTAACAGTGTCCAGGAGAGCGCTCGCGAAAGGGCCTGGATGCCCGGGAGGGCGGTAGACAAGGACTCCTGTCAGAGTGTTGGTCGAGTCTAGTTTGATTGTAAATTGCAGGCTTTCAGAGTCAGGGATCTGTGCATCCTCAGATTTGCAAAGAAGGTGGTCCCGGTGGATGATGGCGACACCGCCACCTCGGCCTAGGGGGCGGGGTAGGGACTGAATGAGGAAGCCTGGAGGGGTTGCTAGCACCATGTCTGCCTCAGAATGTGGGGCGAGCCATGTTTCCGTGAGGAAGAGGATATCAATCTTTTGGTCTTCAATGAGGTGGTTGATCTGCGTCGCATGTTTGGGGAGCGAACGGCAGTTAAGTGAGGCCAGTATCAGGGCAGCAGGCTTGTGAGGTTTTATAAGTAATTTGCGTTGTACTGGCTCGCAGAGGGTGCAGCGGATGAAGGGTCCATTTAGGTCGTGAGTGTATTTACAAGAGGGGGTGGGGGGTCTGAGACTTAGTAACTCCCGACGTGAGTATCTTACCTTATGGGCAGCTGTATCCGGCAGGGGCAGTGGCCCTGGGTCCGGTCGTGCGCAGACGGGCGCAGACGGGCTTGCCCTAGGCGCGCCTTCGGCACGCATACGGCGCTCCCGCTGCGCTCGTCCGCTGCGCTGGTATGGCCGGCACATTTGTAGTCTCTGGGGGTGGGCGTGGCCTCGCAGTGGGCGTGGCTACCGCCTTGGGCGTTTCCTGATTCAGCGCTGGGGTCGCTGTGTCAGGGGTGGTCGGGGGGATCTGTGAGGGCGCGTTCAGGTCAGCGCTTCCAAGCAGGTGAGTTCTAAGGTCTTTGAAATTCTAACAGAAGTGAGGAAGGTGCAGTTTTTAAAAACAGATGAAAATACAGTCCTCCAGCTTCAACCTCAGATCTAACATAGGTGAAAATGGTGCAGTTTTTAAAAACAGATGAAAATACAGTCCTCCGGCTTCCGCCTCAATTCTAGCACAAGTGAAAATGGTGCAGTTTTTAAAAAAACAGAAGTAAATACAGTCCTCCGGCTTCCGCCTCAATCCTAACACAAGTGAGAATGGTGCAGTTTTAAAAACAGATGAAGATACAGTCCTCCGGCTTCCGCCTCAATTCTAGCGCAAGTGAGAATGGTGCATATTTTAAAAACAAATGTAAATACAGTCTTCCGGCTTCTGCCTCAGAGGATAAGAACAGAAAGATAAAGGTTAAGAGTCAGAGTGAGGGGAAATGCCTTAAAGGGTGTTTAAATAAATCTGTCAAGAGGTGGGTGGTATTCAAAGTAGCATAGAAAATGGGTAGGTAGTGAATATATGTAAGAAAGATATAAGAAAGATATAGAAGGAAATAGAGGATAGGAAGTAGGAAGATGGAAAATGATTATTACAGAGGAGAATATTATTCAGTGTTCCAGTCAATCTGTCCAGGCCTAGCTCCATGCTGTTGTAGAATTTGTAGGCCAGAGAAGCCAACCATGAGCATAAGATGGGGGGGGAGGCCTTTCCTCGGCCTGCAGCGCGATCTGGTAATGAAGGGGGGCAATGTGACACTTTCTGTCCAGAGTGGCGGACATCTTAGGGTCAGGCATCATTAGTCGGCAGATTGCAGCTCAGTCCAATGATGAGTTAGGCCTGAGGGGCCCATCATGTCGACAGGAAGGGGGGGGGCCTTGTCCGAGCTCGCTATAAGAATCAGTGAGGTGGAAGGAACCTCAAAAGTCTTCCTCTCAGAGCTATATGTCCTGGGCGGCGGCCATCTTAGGTCCAGGCGTTGTCAGCTCTATGTGATCCTCGGTTGTGGCCGAGTGCAGAAAGGATCGGTAGTGGGGGGGTGGAAGGATCCTTCCCACCATGCAGTGCTAGTGTGGGAATTGTGAATATGACCTTAACCCTCCTTGTTGTGGCCTCCAATGTGCAAGGACAGTTAAAGAGTGTCCTGGGCGGCGGCCATCTTAGGGCCAGGCGTCGCCAGCTCTGTGATCCCCGGTTATAGCAGTAAGCAGAAGGGTCAGTCCCACCGTGAAAAAGGGGGGGGGGGGCGCCCCCCCCCTTTTTATAATAAAGAACAGAAAAGATAAATGAATAAGTGAAACAAACGATTAAAGCCCAAACAGGTTGACATTTTTAAGACTGAGTTTTTTACACAACCTTGTTAAGGGCAGTAACCAGACAGTGTACTATTCAAGGCACCCAACATAATTTTTAGGCTATTTGACAGTCCTTCACAAAATAAAAATAAAGAGGGAGTTAGCCTGAAAGTGTATTTTCACACACTTTTTGGGTCACATATTGGTCGACGCGTTTGAAACCCAAATGTAAATTGGTAGGGTTCTCCCTCAGGTCCTAGAACTCAAAGAGCTCTTTTTGAGATCAACCGATCTCTTCTGTTAAATGTCTCCTAAGTCAGCCTTAATGTTCTAGCTCAAATATTGTGTATTGGAAAACGCCTTTGTGTAGCCTTTTTATAGTTGTAGGGCCTCTTTCTTGGGCAACTGGGTTATTTATTCCTGCAATATATTCTGCCAATGCGAGGGGGGCCACTTGTGTCTTGATCTTGGGGTGACTCTGAGCGAGATTTTTGGAGGGATGGGTGCTACTGTTTAATTTTGCGCTGTCCCTGAAGCTTTTATTTCGTTAGCTGCGGCACCCTGAAGGACAACACAAAGGTTCCATGCTCTGCAGCTAACTAAATAAAAGCTTCAGGGACAACGCAAAATTAAAAAGTTGCCCCATCCCTCCAAAAAGCTCACTCAGAGGCAGAGAGCTTGTTTCCTGGGGCACATTATTAAGTATAGTTGGGTGTTGGCCTGTGTGTATTCCTCCCAGACAGCCACAAAATAGAAGGTGTGGGTGTTGGCAGGATGAGCCATCCTGACTTAATTGGCGGGTGGGGGAGGGTGGGGCAGAGCTGTCACCTACCACAATTTCTTTTCAAAGACACTGGCCCAGCACCCTCACAAAGGACTTCACACTAGCTTACTGTGCTCCCATAGAGAATGATACGAGGGCAGGGAGGAAAGAAAATCCAGACACGTCTGTAGGGGAAAAAACTCCAGTAGCTTCTCCCACTTCAAAGGGGGCACCAGGTATAAAAATGAAACCCTCCTACCCACTCTTCGGTACATTCCTAACCATGTGGATACTGCAGAAGAATGATGCACTGCTGCTTGAGGCCTACCCTGCTTGCTGAGAATGAAGTCTGACCCTCCGCCCTTCATCCCAGGCTGAGTGACTCCAGGGGGCATCTGACTGACTTCATGTTCTGAGCTACAGGGACATACAAGCACCAGAGGCTTCTCTGCATCTGCCTAATTGCCCTGCTGCATGGACCTGTGACTGGAGAGGTCCTTCACGATATAGCATCGACAGCCCACGGTGATCGCCAAAGTGAATCCCCAGAAACAACTGCCCACAATGTGGGCCGGATCTTGGGGCTACAGCAATGCCCGGCCTGCTCTCTGGGCTACAGCTGCCACCATCTGCAACACGCTCCCTTGTAGCCTCCTGCACCGGGAACGGAACTCTTTACATTGGAGTTTAGAAGGTAACTTTCAGTGGGACTAACCTGGTCCCTGTATCTGGCATGCACTGCATCACAGTAAGCCTAAACTTGTAACTTTCACCCTGTTTGGCATGATCAGGTAACCACGAGTGGTGCTTTGTTCTTTTAGGTGCTACACTTAACTTAAATCTTTGAAATTGCATATCTCCGGTACTATTGCTTGGTCCATTAAATTGAACTCTATTTTTCTAAATTGGCGCTGGATTCTTTGTGTGTTACGTTTTCATTATACTGCTGTTTGTGTGCTGCATAAATACTTTACATATTGCCTCTCAGTTAAGACGGACTGCTGTTGTGCCAAGATACCAGAGGGTTAAGCACAGGTTTATTTAATGGCTTTAGTTGTTCACCATGACAAGGATTGTGGCTGTTGCTTAAGTATGCTCACACCCCCTCAACAAACAACCCAATTCCTCCTAACAAGTGTCAAGGCTGAACATGTGATACTACTGCTTAAGTCAGCTTCATTATGCACAAGTAGCCTGTCACAAAAAAGAGCCTTCATGGATTGGTGATGAGCCTGTGCAGACCTTATCATATGAGTGGGGATTAATAGTTGTGTGTACAGCTGTAGCAACTTCTTCAAAGTGCGTGCTTCACAGTACTGAAAATTATGCAAATTATACACCAACTACAGTTTTTCCATGGTTAGGCCAGGAGACTAAGTGTAAAATCCAATACTGTGGTAAATCAGGATCTCAAATACATACATTCATGTATACACTTTTTCTCTGACTCCGCTCCACATTAGATTCTTGACTTTGAATCACCCTGCTGGGCCAAGTTAATTACTCTACTGGCAAGCTAGAGGATAAAAGGCCTCCCCACACAATAGGGTCTTTTGCTACAACAAGGCCTGTTCCTGGGAGGGGAAAGGGTTGGGATGAAATCTACATGTGTTAATTACTTTTCACACCACCTGGCCTGGGAAGGTTGAAACCCCCAGAAACAAATGAGGGTAGCCTGACTTCTGGAGTCAGCGACAGGAGAAGCTGCCATCTGAAGTTTTGGGGTGAAGGGACCAGACACCTCTGCCAGTTGGAGTCACAGCACAGTCTTTCAGAGAAGATTTTTGAACAGATCACTTGATAGTGAAATTCCCAAAATGCTGGGCTGGATGGCTGATGCAAGGGTAGGAGTGATATGTCATCCTAGGATTGGGCACAGATTGCTACCTTATGAAACATTCCAACACCACTTAAAACCCCCTCACCAGAGAGAATAGAAGCCGCAGGAAGAGAAGACACCGGACTCTTGCAGAGATAGACTCCATGACTCTGGGACTTCAGATGGCACCCAGGAAGTAAGATTTGTTCTGAGGGACAGTGGCTCTGGCCTCATACACCCTCTGGGGGACTCTAGATGGATGACCTGCTAGTGGAGACTTGAAGGCCCCTCCTGGATCTTCCGTGGATTGGTCTTGTAGAAGTGTGACCTCCAGAAGGGGGTGGAGGTCCCCAATATCCGCTGACGTAAGGCCATGCGAGCTGGAGGGTGCACTCTTGCCTTGGGTTGCTGCTAAGGAAGACCCCCGGTGACAGGAGAGGTGCTTGGCATTCAGGCAGGAGACTATTCCTGTGCTCAAATAGAGCACTAAAAATCAGGCTCTCCAAAAAAGTGAAAACCTTCCAGGGGCCAAAAGGCTTGAAATGCAGGCTTCCAATGACTACAGCTGGACACCAGGAGTCAAATACACAATACCCCGGAAACGATCAGCATGTCCCTCTGGATTAAAATGAACTTCCCCGGGGACGGCTAAGGCTCTGGAAGTTGAAGTGAGATTATTTTATGGGGATGGGAAGGGCATGACTGGGCCGCTCCCTGTCGCCATGCTAAAGTCACCCCAGATCCCCATCTCCCTGGGAACAAACAGGGGACCCACAATAAATAAAACCAATGAGCGCCGCCACGTTTTATACAACTTCAACCAAGGGGAGGCCAAAGAACAGGAGTGTGAAGAGAACTTCACTGAAACATCAATATTTCCACCTAGACTAAAATAAAGAAACAGTTCAAACAAGGAAGTTGAAGAGGAAGAAGTTTTAAGGTTGAAAAAATCAAAGCAGACTTCATTCAAGATGCATTAATAAGCTTCTTGCATGCGTACATATATCTCTGGCACTGCTCTTTAAGAACCAATCTAGTTCACTTTAAGCAAACCAGTGAAATTCACAGCATTGTCTTTGCAAGTGGTGTGGGCTCGAGAGAAGGACATCACTGGCTGGAGTGATCGATAAGAAGATGGAACAGCATATGGGCCAGACTGGGCTAGTAGAGACAAGGAAGACCCCCTACAAATTACCTCTGAGGGGACAGAACTGGTTTTCAATTTTGCTAGCAATTCCTAATCGGAGGTGAAGACTATCCTGAATAGCATATTTTCTGATTAAAATTCATGCGCTTACTCAGCAACTAATGTGGTTAGGGACTATAATGGCTATTCAGTTGCTTGCATTTCTCTGGCACCTAGGGTGTAAGTAAAATACTGGCTAACTGTTGCTGATATGCTACTGAAAGGATGAGCACAAATAATTTCTGTAGCCGAAATCTTCCAGTCAAAAGGCTACCCTAAGAACCGTGGACAATATTTCTACAGCTCCTCACAAATTTACCTGAAGCAGACAGAACTCACGTTGGGAGTACTGTATCTGTGGTTTTGTCATGCTTAAGGGGTGGAAAGCCTGGGATGCAATCCTCTGGCCATGTAGATGTCCACATTTCCATGGAGAAGTGTGGCTCACTGGTTAGAGGAGAAGTGTGGCTCACTGGTTAGAGGAGGCAGACCCTGAAGCAGAGGTCAGACCAGGGACCAGGGTTCAATTCCCGACGCGGCAGGGTCTTGAGCCCAAATAACCACGGACTTGATAATTCTCGTTTCGGTGCCTACTCGAATCACGGGTTCACACTCTGCAGCTCTGGGCATTAGCTTGCTTAATCTCCACTCTGGCCCCCCCGCGGCGGGATGCCTGGCTTTCACCTTGGGGATGCCCAGTACGAGTATCTCTCAGGGAAAAAAGCCAGGACGGGTTCCCAAGGCAAGCGCCGAGATACCTCCGGGTAATCGAGCGCTATATAAGAACGCATAATAATAATAATAATAATAATTTCCAATTTTCATACAACGGTGCCACCAGGAGTTGTTAACTTTGTATAGGAGGACAAGAATGCTTTTCTTCTACTTGCATAAAATATGTATGTGCTGGAATGAAAAGCCAAAAAAGATTCGTTATATCGCTGCTTGGCTTACCATTTAGTTAAATGTTTTGGTATAGTCTATTTTGCCAGTCTGTCTACCGTGCCAGCACAGAAGGGGAAATAACCTATGTTAAGGGACATTGGGGGAGAGATGCACACCACAGTAAAAGTTAGATAAGCACTCCCAAGGGTGGGGGACAGACGGGAAACAACGAAGTCAATACAACGCACTACCTTTACAATGCATGCCACTACAACGCATTCCATTACAACGCATGCCATTACAACGCATTATATGGTGAGTAATGGAGAATTTTTAGTTTTAGGGTGGGTATGTGTTTTGGGGTGCATGGGAATAGTAATTTTTACCCCTACACTGTCCAACACTTTCCCTACTGTTGCACTCACTGGAGTGGGAATAGTAATGTTTATCCCTACGCTATCCAACACTTATCCTACTGTTGCCCTAAAAGTATTATGCGTTGTAATGGCATGCGCTGTAATGGTATGCGTTGTAATGGTATGCGTTGTAATGCAATGCGTTGTAATGCAATGCGTTGTAATGGTAGTTTTAAAAATACTTTGTAATGGAATGCGTTGTAAAATCATGCAATGTAATGGTAATTGTGATGTAAAAACTGCTTTGCAAAAGCATGCTTTGTAATTGTATGTGTTGTAACGTCATATATAAGGGACAGATAGGCCCAGTGGAGGAGAACAGAGATGGCCACTTGACCCTCGAGCATAGCAGATGGAGGGTGTGACAATAGAGGAGGACAAAGAGGGCCCCGGCACTGCAGGAGGACAGAGAGGGGCCCGGCACTGCAGGAGGACAGAGAGGGGCCCGGCACTGCAGGAGGACAGAGAGGGGCCCGGCACTGCAGGAGGACAGAGAGGGGCCCGGCACTGCAGGAGGACAGAGAGGGGCCCGGCACTGCAGGAGGACAGAGAGGGGCCCGGCACTGCAGGAGGACAGAGAGGGGCCCGGCACTGCAGGAGGACAGAGAGGGGCCCCGGCACTGCAGGAGGACAGAGAGGGGCCCCGGCACTGCAGGCGGACAGACAGGGCCCCGGCACTGCAGGCGGACAGACAGGGCCCCGGCACTGCAGGCGGACAGACAAGGCCCCGGCACTGCAGGCGGACAGACAGGGCCCCGGCACTGCAGGCGGACAGACAGGGCCCCGGCACTGCAGGCGGACAGACAGGGCCCCGGCACTGCAGGCGGACAGACAGGGCCCCGGCACTGCAGGCGGACAGACAGGGCCCCGGCACTGCAGGATGACAGAGAGGGACCAGACACTGTGGGAGGACACAGCCAGCATGAATATAGAGGATACAAAGGCCACCTAAAGAGGAGGGAACAGAAATAAAGCATCAGGGAAGGGTTTAGAGAGGCGCGCCAAGGGGAAGGGGATCAGTAAAGGCCACGCCACAAGTGGGGATAATGAGGCAGAAGAAATTGCATCAAGAGAGGGGAAAGACAGCCTGTTTAAAGGAAGGAATACCACCAGGGTTGTGGCAGAAAGAGTTAATGCACAGCCAATGGACAAAAACAAAAGCATACCTAACAAGCATTGGAAATGCAATAGGTCTCGCATTAGGAAAGTTTGAGCTATTGGTCTTATAAATGACATTTTTTTATTTATGTTTTGTTTTTGAAAATAGCTAAATTAATAGCTTTGTCATTTACAATGCCAGTAGTTATAACGTCGCAAATGTGACACCTATAGCATTTGTAATGCAACATGTTTTGTATTTACGTGACTTAGACGTATTGATATTACAAATAACAATGCTTTTTGATTTATTTAAATAATTAATACTTAAATAATGTATTTAATTTGTAATGGCAATAGCTTAAACTTTTGTAATTAACTTTTGTGAAGATTATGTTCAGTGTTTTTTATTGTGACGAAAATTCAAGAACAGAAGTGAAATATTAACTTTTTTTGTGATTTGTAATAAAGCTTGAAAACAGCTTGAAACATTGAAAGAACATATTTGAACCAGTGATGCTGTGGTGGTGCTGAGTGATGCTGTGGTGATGCTGTGGTGGTGCTGTGGTGGTGCTGAGTGGTGCTGTGGTGGTGCTGAGTGGGAGATGGGGAGAGGGAGAAAAAGGAGAGCAGGGAGAGGGAGAGGGTAAAGAGAGGGAGAGAGGAGAGAGAGAGGGGGAGAGAGAGACGGAGACGGTGAGAGAGGAGAGGGAAGAGAGGGAAAGGCAGAGAGGGAGAGGGAAGTGAGGGAAAGGGAGAGAGGGTAGAGGGAGGTTATGAAGAGAGGGGGAGGACGAGAGCGAAGGACGGAGGGGAGGGAGGGAGAGAGAGAGGAGAGCAGGCAGAGGGGGAGATGGAGAAAAAGGAGAGCAGGGGGAGGTAAAGAGAGGGAGAGAGGAGAGAGAGGGGGAGAGAGGAAAGAGGAGAGAGGAGAGAGAGGGTGAGAGGAGAGAGAGGGGAGAGGAGAGAGGGAGGGAGAGGGTGAGAGAGGAGAGAGGGAAGTGAGGGAAAGTGAGAGAGGTAGATAGAGAGAGGGAGAGTGAGGGGAGGGAGAGAGAGGGAGGACGATAGGGAAGGAGGGAGAGGAGAGGGAGTGGAGTGAGAGACGGAGAGAGAGAGAGGAGAGCAGGGAGAGGGATAGAGGAGGAGAGAGTGAGAACCATTTTATCGACGTATGTTTGCTGGCCCGGAAGTGGTGTATGCGTGCACGGTCTGCTCTTTTTGGAAGCACATACTCGTGCGTGTGGCACGCCCCTGCTCGCTCCCACAAGGTGGATGCCGCCACAAGCATGAGTATGTGCTTCCAAAAAGAAAAGAGCGACGGCTAAAGGTCCTCCTACACAGCGCATGCGCGCTGCATAGGTGAGAGGGGAGAGAGTATTTAAAATGCCAGACAGAGACCAGTAGCAAAGGGATAAAACGAACATTTGGAGTGCTACATTAAATTGTCAAAGGGTTACAAACATAGTATAAAGTGTGGAGAGACCGGAGCAAGAAATTAATATATTCCAACAAAAAAAGTAAACAAAAAAAATAGTAAAAGATAGGAGACAGACCGATCTATAGCTAAAAACAGCACAGAAGAGGAATATGGGAGGGGAAAGTCTAATATCTTAAGGTCATAAACGCAGTGAAAGGGGAAAGGGGGAGACCTGCGAGAGAGACATTAAAATATCGGAGGGGAAAAAACACTGAAGGTGGAAGCGAGATAAGAGAGAATGATCAAAAACAAACAAAAGTAGTAGTAAATGGGAGATGTTAAAGAGGCCAGCATCCCAAGACATTAAATAAAGTACAAGAATGCTGCAGAATCGAAACATTAAATATTCCAGAGGTATAACATCGTAGAACAAAGAGTCAATATGGGTATGACAGTTAAATACCTCATGTATACACACCATAGAAAATGAACAGGACAGCTATAAGAAAGACATGTAAATATCTAACAGTCATGAATACATTACCGGAGGAAAGAAACACAAACATCAGCGGCATAAACAAAACAGAATAGCAAACCAAACACGGAATTCTCTATGGATACACATGCATACATACATACATATATATACACACACACACACACACACACAAACACATAGAGAGACACTCAATTAATAAAGGTGAAATGATGGAAACATTAAAATAAAATGTATATACTCCATAGCAAAGAGGGAATAAGTAAATGCGAGTCATTTAAAAGACGCGTGACGGACAAGTTCACAGGAGAGAGGGGAAATACGACTGATCTATAAATATGTGATGGGTGGAGCAGAGGACGTGAGAGACCATTATACCCTTTCACAAGCACTGTCAAAACAACCGCACAAGCTGTTGTAGATGTCTTGAGTGACCCACAAACAGCAGAAAGTGAACTGAGATCAATCATAAAATAATCCATAAACGAGCCCACTAACAGGCACGTTTATTTTGCAGATTTAATAGCAAAAACAACTAAAAATACAAAACACAGGCTTAGTACAGTTGTTGGTGTAAAAAAAAACAATTCCAGCCTAATGCAAGCGCTAAGTCACAAATGTCCAAAATCAGACAGTAAGTAAATCACAGAGATAATCAATGAATTAAAATTACAAAATTTAAAATTGACTTAATAAAACAAAAATAATAATGTATGTGTAATAACGTCATTATTATTTGCAACGCCAATAGCTAAAGCTATCAGTAATGCGAGACATATTGCATTGCAAATGCTTGTTATTTAGGTGGCAAGGCCTATTTTCTGTCCCAGCCCGACCCTGCCCTACTCCTACATGGATGGACTGCTGCACACTGAGCACTGGAGACTTACACATAGCTCAGCATACACAAGTGAAAGCATCAGCTTCTAAATAGATTCTTGGACTCATCCGATGAACATCTAACTTAAGTCAGGAGAATACATAAGTGCGGAGGTCTCGAACGTTACCGCCTTTAAATACCGCGCTGGCTAAAAAAGTGTTTATTTCAGCACCACGGTATGAACAGAAATCTTCATAGCTCTGCCATTCTCAAGCTTGTTTACAGAAACACTCACAAAAGTGACCAGCTGAATGGAGTCACTGCTGCAAGGTGGGATCTATCAGTTGCATAAATGGAATAAAGCTAACAGATTAACACGACGTATTATTGTTGCTGATTTTGGAACTCCTACATGATATAATGCTACACACCAAAATGAACTATGCTGCTCTTCCCTGTAGTATGTGACTTAGTGAAAAAGGCATCCAATGCCAAACACAACAAAAGTCTGACACCAAAAGTCGAAACGATCAACTGTACAAAACAGAGATCAGAAAAATCGAAAGTACTGTTAGAATTAGAAAGAAACTGAATGCCCACACCTCCCTTGCAACGTAACGAGTAGCTGTTCTACCTTCTTTTGCCCTTTTTGCAAACTCAAAGCAAAATAATCTACAAACATTCAGACCGGCAGAAGTTCGGTACACGGAAGTAAAATTATTGGGTAAGAGGAAATGAGGAGACTGTCTGAATGAATGTGACAAGAGAACGGCCTAATAGAACAAGACGGAGGGCATTGCTGTGGGGAGGGGGGGAGGAGAAATGCATCTCGGCCGCAGCAGGGGGCAGAGCAGGGAGAGCGGCCTTTGAAGTGCACTTCACACGGCCGTCCGGCCGTGAAACTGAAAGCACGGCCGGCCGTGAAAGCCTTTAAAATGGGGCATTAATATTGGTGATAGTAAGTAACGCAACAGGAACTTCAATTGCTCGTGGCATCGGAATTGCTGATTCGGTGGCACTACGCCTAGACATTTGCCAAATGGTATCTAAGACATAACATCAGTTTTACAGAAGTGCACATCAAATGACGTGTTAAGAAGGAGGCGCTGAGCAGCGTTGTCTATCGGAAGCCATCACTGACTTAGTCCTGACAGGCGTACAGCTCGGGCAGTGAACATGCCAACTGCAAGAGGGCTGTGAATCTCAGAACCAAGCGGAACATCGAGTAAATGTGTGAGCAGAGTTTTTTTTTGTTTTTTTTAAACCAATGGGAGGATTAGGAATCATCGCTGTTGTTGAGAAATTTGCTTAAAAATGTTGAGGTTATAGAAGTGCATGTTTTCGGGAAACATTTTTCCAAAAGATGCGGAGAACAGTTATTCTTCAGTCCCGGCTCTTTGTTTCTTTCTGGAAAGCTATATATATCTATACTGGAAAAACAGACCAGCGAAAATAATGTGGCAATCTTTATTCTTCAGCCCACTGAGGGTGCATGGGGAGGGGGGAGGAGAAATGCGTCTCGGCCGCGACAGGGGGCGGAGCAGGGAGAGCGGCCTTTGAAATGCACTTCACACGGCCGGCCGGCCGGCCGGCCGGCCGGCCGTGAAACTGAAAGCACAGCCGGTCGGCCGTGAAAGCCTTTGATGCCGCAGGGGGTGGAGCGGCACCAAGCTGGGCAACAGATGGCTGACAATTTGATGCTGTGCACGCGCATTTTAGGTCAATGCGCTTGCGCATTGACCTAAAAGCGCACGGGCACAGCACCAAATCGCCAGTTAGTTAAAGTCTGTTTAAAGCCCTATAGTCTCGCTCCGCTCAATGCGCATGCGCATTGATAGGTCACGAGACCTAAAAAGTAGATAGTGTCACCAAAGGAATGGGAAGAGCCTGCACCAAGGGAGGGAATAGAGAAACCCTATTTTGAGGGAAGGATTACAATCTGTGTAAATATGAGAAATTTGAGAAATTCTGAAGCCAAGGGCAGTGGGGAGACAACAGTCAGCAGAAGTGATAAAAGCAAGCAAGAGTACACCATCAGATGAAGCGAAGGACTGTTACCAAAGTCAAGCATTGGCATAGCCAATAGGTCTCGCCTATGGGACCTTATAAGTGTTTAGCCATGCAATCGTTGATGTTGTTGCACCAAGGATATTGTGCTGCATAACTAAATACTTATAAGGTCCCAAAGGCATACCTATTTGCTAAGACAATGCTTGTTGTTCGCATGTCAGCCATCCATCAAAGCAGTGATTGGCCTCTTAGCTTGTGCATGTCAAGCTGTAGGTGGTGCAAATCGGTGTTGGTTCGTTGCGGCAGGGGGGTGAGGGCTGATGAGAGGGGGTTAATGAAGTGTAAAACGGCGCCTACACCAAGAAAAATTAAAGCAATTTAATCGGAATCAGTGGAACCATGTAAGAGGGGTGTTGCTGTCTGCAGGGCTTTAATGCAGGCAGCTCCATAGAGATTGGCACCCTGGTCCTGGGCTAAACCCACCCATGCCAAAAGGCGGCCTTGATTGTAGGGTTTCGGTTTGAACCACAATTGTTTTAAAAAAAAAAAAAAAAAACTGCGGCACTATCTGCTTTTCCATTGGAAACAAAAACCAAACCAAATAAAGGCATAATCGATGGGTTGTAAAACAGACAAGGAAAACCCCCTGCGCCACATTCGTATAGTCTGAGAGCAAGATATAACTGTGTACAAAAGATTACAGTTATGTGTATGGGGGTGTATGGGGGTGTAGAAAAAGCTGAGCACATAAGAGGTAAACACGGACTTGGGAGAACACAAAAACAGTGGAAATGAGTGACACATTGAATCGGAGGCTGCAACAGAAGAAGCGGAATAAAGGAAAAGAGAGTAGATGAGAAGGTGAGAGGTATGTTAAAAGGCTATTGACGGAGAGGAGAAAGTAGGAGGACGAGAAGAGCAGGGGCACGGAAAAAGGGTGTAGAAAGAAAAGAAGGCACATGGCAAAGTGAGAGAATATGACATGAATGGGAACTAGTGATGTTGAGATAGAGGGGAAGAGAAAAGCAATAAGAAAGGGAAGGAAGCAGAATGAGGGAGTGAAAGAGAGGGGTGTGTCAGAATGAGACCAGAATTAATAAGTAGACCGCTTGAGCCATATAATAGAAACGTTGGAGTGCTGCCAAAACAGTATACAATAATTTTGCACAGTTTTTACAATGTATCTAATAAAAATAGTTGAGTCTAGGCAAAGGGAAGATGAACGGAAATGATGAGAAAAGGGCGGGATAGAAGAGTAGAATTGTTTATAGGGGATGAACTGGCAGATTAAAAGTGTGAGGCAGAACAACAGAGGAGAAAGATGGACAGGCGAGTCAGAGAGGTCACGTGTATGTCTGCGAGTTAAAGAGAACGCGTGTGTGCAGAATGAAAGAGACCAGTGCTGGCAATGAGGGAAAACAAGTAGAAACACGAGAGACGGCCTGCGGCCGTCAAAGTGACAGTACGGCCGGCGGAGGGCATTGCTGTGTGGAAAAGTAAATTTTGCCATGTTCTGTGTCCCTACGCCTCATCCATCATATGTTATGTGTGCATGACCAATATGCATATGTTATTCCCCATGTCCGATTAATGACGCAATTCCAGTTGTGTCCACCTCTAGTATGCTATTTTCCAGTCCTCGTGAATACTACGAATATCAGGCCTATGTAAAGTAATGTTGCCACGTTTCCCAGTGTGCACGTTATTCCATTATAAAGTCCCCGTTTCCAGGCCTCAAAAGGGCCCGGACCACAGATTCAGCTCCTGTCTCCTGAAAGCCTCGCTGAGGAGCGATACAGCCCCCACCTGTATCCTCGACCCTTCACTTACTTCCTGCCTCGCAGTGCCCGGTGCAGCTTGGCTCTGCCTCTGAGTCTGCCAAAAGTATGTTATAGTTCCAGCTATCAGTTCAGTCCTCCTCCTCTGCATTCCTAAGCTACTGAACTGCATCAATAGTTTCCGTCATTGTCTAGCCTTCTCGTCTCCACGTTAGAGAAATACTGTATTTAATGGTCATTTAGTATTCTTCATCACGCACTTCATGTAGAATAATGCATGGTCCAGTCTTAGAGTCAAGTTAGCTTTTCCCCTCATGACTTCTAGTTTATATCAACATGTTCCCTAAACATTAGATACCAGATAGGGTTTAGGTACATGTCGCTCCGACCCTCCAGACTCTAGTCTCTGCTCCTAGCACAGAGTTCATAGCCCCCAGCTTCTCCTAGTAACACGTCATTGCTAGTTTTCGCGCACCATTAGGTTAGAGGTCCCGGCTCCTTAGGTAGCCCCCTCCTATGTTTCCGCCCATTCATGACATATTCTGTTACGTTTGCATCACATGTCTATGTATACTCCCAGTTACACCTCTTTTTACTGTTATCTTTCGCGACTGCTACGCGTCACACCTTCTGCTCCACCCACTGCTACGCCTACTGCAATGTAATGCTATGTGTTCGCGCTATGTATATATGCCTGTGTTTTGTTATTGAATGTTAGCGCGCTCATCCCAGACCTAGCCCCAGCAGCTGCTGGGCCTCTTTTCCCCTGCTGGGCCCCAGTTGTCCTGCTGGGCCCTGTCACCTCTGTTCTATGCAGGTTGTCCTGATCCTGTCCTTATGCTGTAATAAACCTGCAGAAACTCCTACTACCTCGAATCTTGACTCTTATTTTATTGAGCTATCTGTTATTCATTCATTCATCCAAAAATAGATCCGGTATTATTTATTTATATACCACATAATGGCGCCCGAACAGGGACTTGCCCTTTCCCCACGCGTCGGTGAAGCCACGCCGACCCCCTGACCCTCTGCAGTCGTGACGGAACTCTTCTGCGCAGTGGCAGATATTTCTGCTCAAGTATCCCTCAGGCCCACGGAGGAGACGGAGGAGGCGGTCCAGCATCCGAACGAGACGGTGGAGGAACGCGGCGAGTCCCGACCAGAGCCCAAGCCGAGAGTCCAAGGTCCGAGGTATCCGGAGGCCCACCTGTAACTGAAGTCCGAAGTCCGAAGTTCGTCGTCCGTCGTCCAGTCCAGTCCGAGGCCTTCCGTTCCGTGCTGCCCGGTGAGTACCATTGCTGGGGTAGTATCTAGACAGGACCAATCTAAATTGACTCCTGGTCCGTGGGTTGGTGGTGCCCAGACTCACAAACGAAGTGTTCACCTAGGTGGATACGGGTCTTGATGTGTCCCTTTATGGGACCGGTATGTTCCGCACTGTTACAGCAGTGCATCCAGTAACTCTAGTCTGTTCCGTTCTCGAGAAAATCTGTTCTCTTTCTGTTCTCAGTATTCCAGGTAATATTCTGTTCGAACTGTTATTTATAATGTTCTTCATGTAATTTACTGTTGTGGTATGAGTGCGATGTGATTTCGTGTTTTTATTGTGTATTGTATTTTGTCCAGATTACAGTTCAGTCATGCCTATATTTTCCAAGTTACGTCAGTTAAAAACTAGAAAGGGTCTGTTAGAGGAAGCAGTTCCTGTCCCGCCTAGGGACAGTCCAGGTCACTTTATGTATCAGAAACATGGCATAAGCGCCATATTGTATCTAGATTTATGGGTAGAGTATACCAAACAGTTAGAAGAAAAGTATAGATGGCCCGTATCGGGTACATGGGATGCCGAATGTATCATGCGAGTAGAAGAAGCATTATGGAAAAAGAAAGCCAGACAGTCACAGAAAGATGCCATCGAGTTATGGCGCAAGGAAGCTCATAGAAGAACGGAAAAGGAAGTCAGAAAGTCAGAGTTAAGTAGAGAATCCCAGGAACGAGCCCAAGAAAGAGAATTAATCGAGATAGGTGAACAAGTCAAAGCAGAACAGTCAGACAGACAGAGGCATGCCCTTATTAAGGGTATGTATCCTCTCCTTGCCGAGGGCTTGCCAAAAGCGACCCCAGAGGCATCTAGTAATTTCCCGCCACCATTAATTCCGACCAAGCTACGTCACAAACCGACCGCAGCTGATATTTTTATTTCGTCCTATCTGGACGACACAGTCCCAGAATATGCAAATCCTGTTCGCGCTCCGCTAGTCCCTGTAAATCAGGCACTTCCCGCTCTTCCAGACACCGGAGTACCTGTTACGGTACCCCCGGTCCAGCCTACAGTTCCATTTCCCACTCTGCCAGGACGTAGAGCCTCAGTAGACGACTCCAGTCTAGGGGCCGCAGGAGGAGCTACTCCTCAAACCCCGCCGCCACACAAGCGTTTATCGGCACTCGAATTACATGCTCAAGCATCACAGCGTACTCCTAAAAGTAATAAGTCTGTTACAGAAATCAGGCAAGCCCTTAACGAATGTGTTTATGATCCAGTTCCAGGCGAATATACTATGGTTTTATATTCCTTACGTGTAAGGAGAGTGACCGAGTATCTAGTCACCTTGCCGAACATGAAAGAAGATCTAGACAGAATATATCGTTTCATCCGTACAGGGGATGATCCAGAAAGTATTGGCGAGATTATGTCTCAAAGGAAAGCCGAGATTCAGCTCATGATATTAAAGTTCCTGATCAATTGTCTAATAAGAGAACAAGATTACCCGTCTAAAGATCCCGCCGAAATGAGAATCCTGACAAGGTGGAGTGATAATATAGCCGAGGGTAAGCACAAGACCGTCAGTGCCATGGAGAGTATGTACAAGAAAATTCGTAAAGAAATAATAAGGTTACACGACCAGCGTAAAGCAGCACAAGTAAGCGAGAAAGAAAGTATCTCTGATCCTGAAGAGGAAGAGAACGAGAATCCCGCCAGAATAGCGTATGTAGGAAAATCCAGATTTCCAGATCGCCATTTACGTCTAGAACCCAAGTCTATTTTTCATCTAGCACCAGAACAAGGTTCTCTAGAACAAGTATTTCAAGCTACCGATCACATTCTGAAATCACGAGTCGGTTACAGTGAATTAAGTACCATGCATGAACAAGAACTAGCCCGATCAGCAGTCCGATGGATTACTGATTCTACCACTTTTCCAGACGAAATAGTGGCACAAATGTTTCTGAAACTGCCCCCAGCCGAGCAACGACTGGTGGGTATGTATATGATCCAGTACCTCATCACTCTGTATGAGGGTCAACACTCTGATCCAGGCCCGTTACATGATATCCTGAACGAGTTACTCCAGTATAGATGGAGAGGTCTAGGTACCGATTTAATTAGTGTCATTCTAGAACAGCGCCACAAATATAGAACGTTTCTGAACCCGCATTTTGTTCATGTCTCACCCCCAGAAAGTAAGCCATTCTACATAGACAGACAGAATCCGTTACGAGAAGTCCACCCAGTCCAAGGGGCGGGTGGCGAAATGCAACGAGTGTTTGTATACACTCCAATTTCAAAGATGGAACTTCTTGAAATGAAGAAATTAATTCCCTGTCATGACAAAGATCCAGCAGGGTTCCATAGAGAATTAAAAGACATGCTCCGTATGGGAGAATACACTTACCCAGATATCATTAAAATGTTAAAGGTCCTGTTACCCGCAGGGGTGTATGAAAAGTTAAAGGAAAAAGAATGGGAGGTGGGAGAGAAAAAGATCGATTGGGCAGCTCTAGAAGCTGAAGACAAGGCACGAGTACCAGGTACCGGTCTTGGAGATAAATGTAAAGAATTACCAGAATTACTGATTCAAGTTTTACCCAGATTATTGACAACTAGGAAAGAAGACTGGGATGCAATCTCAGCCTGTAAACAGAAACAAGATGAAGATATTAGTGATTTTTATTCTAGATTCGAAAAATGTTTTAGTATCAACAGTGGTCTCAAGACAAGTAGTGAGTCATACCCTCACCTTTTTGTTACTAAATTAGTCGAGAATTCAAGCCCACAAATTAAAAATCGAGTTTTGAAAGTCGAAAGCACCTGGCAAGCAAATACTCCGTCCCAGATGCTCCAGATGCTCCAGTACCACCAGAATAGAATCAGGGAAGAGCAAGAACACGAGAGAAAACGTATGAAAGACACGAAAATGAAAGTGCTAGTTGCACAATCTGTTCCTCAAGACAGTCAGAAGAGGGGTCCGAATCAAGCCAGTCATCCTGCAGCTCCCGTTAGAGGGAACTGCAATTATTGTAAACAGCCAGGTCATTTTATAAACGAGTGTGCAGTTCTGAAACATAATATAGCTACTGGTAAGACTAAAAAAAGACCACGTCCGCCTAGACAAGAACAAGTTTCACAGATTCCTCAGCCACAGAATGCACAACAGACAGTTACAGTACCGCAGCCCATTGCTGCAACACAGCACGTTACATCACAGATGTACCAGTATGCACAGTCTGAGTATCCAGAGTATCAGTCATATTCATGAAACAGCCTAGAGAGGGAGGTAGGCTTGCCTCTCATCGAGATACCTGTAGATCAAGAAGGTCCCTATGTTCACAGTCAAGTATTAGGGAAAGACAGAAAGTTTTTGATCGATACAGGGGCAAGTAGGACCACAATTAGTCATGCCGAAGTTCCAGGGGCTCCGCTCTCAGGCTCAAGAAATGTTTCCCTTGGATTTTCAGGAAAACCAATAGTTAATGAGATATCTAAGCCAGTCACTCTAGAAGTAGGTCCATTGTCCCGTACTACTGATCTGTTACTTACTAAGTCATGTCCAGAAAATCTGTTAGGCATTAAGACACTGAAAGAATTAGGTGCAGTTATTTGCTGTTCCCCAGAGGGAATACGTCTGTTCCTACGTGACTTTAAGGGTCACTATGTATTACGAGATTTTGATTCAAGATTGTCTAATGTTCCGCAGCATTTATGGGCGCAAGGTCCAACTGATGTAGGTTACATGCAAATCACACCCCATCGTGTGACTCTCAAGCCAGGTGTAGTGTTACCACGAATCAGGCAGTACAGATTGCCACCTGAGGCTGTAGCAGCCTTATCCAAAATTATTGACGAGCTCATGGCTCAAGGAGTAGTTGTAGAAACTGACTCCAATGTATGTAATTCTCCAATCATTCCAGTCATGAAACGTACTGATCCAAATGCACCCCCAGTATATCGATTAGTGATTGATTTACGAGAGCTTAATAAATGTATTATTCCTCAGTACCCAGTTGTCCCAGATATTTCTTCCCTGTTAACAGCCATTGATTCCGAAGCCATGTTTTTCACTGTCATAGACCTCAAGAATGCATTTTTTAGTGTTCCAATTCATCCAGACAGTCAGTTTCTTTTCGGATTCTGTTTAAATGGAAGGAGCTATATGTTTACACGCGCTCCTCAAGGTTTCACAGAAAGCCCTAGTATTTACAGTCAAGCACTCAAGAGACAACTAGACAACATTCACATGCCAACTGACACTGCCCTGCTCCAGTATGTTGATGATCTACTGATCACAGCCCGTTCTGAACGTGCTTGCGAGCGAGCATCACTTACAGTTCTGTATTTTCTAGCCGAGATGGGGCACAAGGTGTCACCTTCGAAGCTTCAATTCTGTGTCCAGCAAGTGGTATACTTAGGACACTTGCTGTCGAAGAGGGGTAGGCAGTTGACACCAGACCGTATCCAGTTAATAGCGAGTCTTCCCCAGCCCAGAACCCAGAAGGAGGTACGTGCCTTTATCGGCCTTACTTCTTATTGTAGACAATGGATTCCCCAGTATGCATTTCTAGCCAAGCCACTGATACAGTTAACGACACAGGAGGCAGCCGTATCGACTGTCCTCCATTGGACATCTGACCATACACTTAGTTTCAACGAGTTAAAGAAAGCCTTATGTCAAGCTCCAGT
The DNA here is from genome assembly GCF_964261635.1 of Lissotriton helveticus. Lineage (NCBI taxonomy): Eukaryota > Metazoa > Chordata > Amphibia > Caudata > Salamandridae > Lissotriton > Lissotriton helveticus. Next base: position 149,590,916 of record NC_136071.1, read on the forward strand.
TCTAGCTACACCGAACTACAGTAAGCCTTTTACACTTTTCGTTACTGAACGCGAAGGTACAGCATTGTCTGTTCTCACGCAAGATCAAGCAGGACAATACAAGCCCTGTGCTTATTTTTCTAGCACATTAGATCCAGTCGCCCAGGCGTTGCCTGCGTGCCTCAAGTCAGTTGCAGCCACAGCACTAGCTATCAGACAAAGTGATTCTATAGTTTTAGGACACTCCCTGACAGTACAAGTCCCACATTCAGTAGAAGTTCTTTTAAACCGAACACAAACTCAGCACTTGACAATTGCACGTTTAACAGGTTATGAATTAACACTGTTCCAGCCACACATAGAAATCAGACGCTGCAACGTTCTGAATCCCGCTACACTGTTACCATCAGTTAATTCAAATCCAGACCCACATGATTGTGTGGAAGTAGTTAACATTACGACAAAGCCAAGACAAGACCTGACAGATATTCCGTTACCAGATCCTGACCTGACACTTTATGTGGATGGTTCATGTATGAGAACTAGTACAGGAGAACTAGTCGCCGCGTATGCAGTGACTACTGACACTGAAGTTATTGAAACACACCGTATTGATACTCTGTCCGCTCAAGCAGCAGAGCTAGTCGCTCTGACACAAGCCTGTATACACGCCAAGAACCTGAAAGTTAATGTTTACACAGATTCACGTTACGCATTCGGAGTTGTACACGACTTCGGAGTGCTCTGGCAGGAGAGAGGTTTCATGACTTCTCATGGAACCAAGATTCAGCATGGTCTCCTTATTCAAGCCCTGTTAGATGCCATACATTTACCGACATCTATTGCTATCATGAAATGCAAAGCACATACGAAAGTTACTGACCTTATTTCCCAGGGTAATGATCTAGCAGACCGCACAGCCAAGCTTACAGCACAGACTCCAGACATTCCAGTTAACATGACACATACTCCAGATCCGATTACATGCATGACAGTTAAGGACCCTACACAAGATGTCATAGATATACAGTTACATGCTACTCCCGATGAAATCAAGAAGTGGTCTGAACAAGGAGGGGTCCAGACAGATCAAGGATGGTTAACGAAGGGTAGAGCCACATGGTTTCTCCCCGACTCTATGGTTCAAGTCATTATCAATACCGCACATAGTCCAGCACATTTAGGAGAAAAAGCTATGTTAGACAGTATCCAGAACATTTGGTTCAACAAGCATTTACGAGCTGCAGCCAAGCAGAAAGTCCGTACCTGTATGATATGTTGTCAGTTTAATCCAGGTAAAAGTGTCCCGGTGGAACAAGGTGGTTTCCAGCCCCCTGACCACCCTTTTGAGGTCCTCCAGATGGATTATATTCAGATGGAGCGATGTCGAGGTTTCAAGTATGTCCTTGTAGTTGTATGCGCTTTGTCCAGGTGGACAGAAGCATATCCAGTCCCAGATTACACAGCCGCGACCACTGCCAAGCAGTTGGTTCGTGAATTTTTCCCTAGATATGGACTCCCTAGAGTCGTATATTCTGATAACGGTCAGCCATTCTCATCCGAACTCATGAAACACGTTTCCCTTTTGTTAGGGTACCAGTGGAAGTTTCATTGTGTACGCCATCCTGAAGCAGCCGGTCTCGTAGAGAGACATAATCAGACTCTGAAAATCCGTATTGCAAAAGTCTGTAAGGACAAAGGTGTGGACTGGTTAATAGCTCTGCCAGTCGCTTTATTTTATATGCGCATGGTCGCACATTCCAGATCAGGTCTGTCCCCGTATGAGGTCGTATTCGGCCGCCCCCCTAACATGTGGGGTACTCCTAGACCCCGAAGTATTACCGATGTTTCATGTAATATGCTGACAGATTACCTAGCTTCCTTGATGTCTGCCCTCAACTCATGTCGTTCACAGGTTGCCGCCGCATTTCCAGACAATACCGAGGTGGCACCGCATGAGGTTGTTCCAGGCTCCCTTGTGATGGTCCGAAATTTCGACAGATCAAGTCCGCTGGAACCACGTTGGAAGGAGCCACGTCAGGTCCTCTTGACCACCCGAACTGCCGTCAAGTTGGAAGGCAGAAAGGGGTGGGTCCACCTTTCTCATGTAAAACTTTTCAATGGATTGAAATCAGTCTCCAAAAACATTTCCAAGGATTTCCAGGATTCGAAAGATTGCCAAGACATTGTTTTAAAGGACTGTCCCGCACAAGACATTATTACAACCCCTCCCTTGTTAGAGAAAACTCCGCAACAGGAGTATAAGCTCAAATTAAGGTCTAGTAAAATAAGTCAGTCAGTTTGATTGTATAAGTCCTCCCCTAGGTGAAACGGTTAGACTGTTTCTGACATGTATAAAATAGACCCCCATAGTGAGAGAGTCAGTCGAAGTTCACTTCAATGTATCGTTTTTCTAAGTTTCATATTGTTTCTCAGCATAATGATTTCCTGCACCAGCTACGCACTTTTCCTGTGTTTTCCAGTTCCTCATGTAAATATGTCTGCTAATGCTACAGTAGAGCACACGTTTAGTGATCTGCCTCCTCACGAATATTCTTACCGCCTCGCTATGCGCAACAACACATTTATCCGTATGTTACATTATTCACACCAGACCAGCAATGCCACTAATTGTTGGGTGTGTGGTCGACTCCCCCCTTTCCAGACACCGAAGGGAGTTCTGCCACTTTTTCCTTATCCATTCTCACATAATGGTTCGTGTGGAGCATGGTCCACGTTAACGTCATCCTCAACAGATATGTCTTTTCTTAACGGTACATGTTTTCCAGACAAGCAAGGTCTTCCCCACAGAACAGGTTTAGATCTAGAAAACGAAGTATATAATTTAGGTAATTATTCGTCGAATTTCATGGTCCTGAATGTTCAGTCTGATACTACTCCAGACTTACCTGCTATTTCAGTACTACCTGTCAAAGGCGAATTATGTGTCCGTAGTTATGGTTCTGTACACATAGGTCATAGTGAATGTACTACTGTTATCAAGTATAGTGACAGTGGGAAATCTATTTTCAAAGCTTCACGTCATTCTTATTTTATTTGTGGTCAAACTGCATATGTCCGTCTGCCCCTCGATTGGGAGGGAACCTGTTACATTGCCTTCCTACTGCCACCTGTTTTTCTAGCCCCATCTGATTATCACAGAAACACACATCTAGTACACATTAGACATAGAAGGGAGTCCCCAATTGTCGATTATACTGAAACTACTCTAGAACAGTATACAGATTTCAATAAAGGTTTCTTCTTCTTTGTAGGACCTGTCCAGAATAGTAAACTGATCCGTAGGTTAACAAGAACCCTTGAAGCTGTAGTAAATGAGACTGCCTCTGCTCTAGGTAACCTAACCGAAGAACAATCTGCTATGAGATTTGTCGTTTTGCAAAATCGTCTCGTCCTTGACGTCATACTGGCCGATAGGGGCGGGGCCTGTAGAGTCATCGGATCTAGTTGCTGCATTTTCATTCCAAATAACGCGCCGTCCGTTTATTCAGCTATAACCAGACTCCATAAAATTGCCCATCTGTTACACCAAGATCCAGGCACCTGGACATGGTCCGGTTGGTTCTGGAATATAATTTCCGCATGGGGATGGAAAGTCCTGTCCTTTCTAGGTATTGCAGTAGCGATCATATTCAGCTGCTGCCTCTGTATACAATGTGGCCCTGCGATTTGCAGCATGTGTGCTACCTCTTGTATTCCTAGTCCCAAGCCCCGTTCTAAATCCCGTTCCCAGACAATTCGAGACGAGCAAATGGTACTGTATGAAATGATAGATGGTATCATGAAAATTGATGTTTCCTGATGGAAACGTAGTGACAAGGAGGGAATGTGGAAAAGTAAATTTTGCCATGTTCTGTGTCCCTACGCCTCATCCATCATATGTTATGTGTGCATGACCAATATGCATATGTTATTCCCCATGTCCGATTAATGACGCAATTCCAGTTGTGTCCACCTCTAGTATGCTATTTTCCAGTCCTCGTGAATACTACGAATATCAGGCCTATGTAAAGTAATGTTGCCACGTTTCCCAGTGTGCACGTTATTCCATTATAAAGTCCCCGTTTCCAGGCCTCAAAAGGGCCCGGACCACAGATTCAGCTCCTGTCTCCTGAAAGCCTCGCTGAGGAGCGATACAGCCCCCACCTGTATCCTCGACCCTTCACTTACTTCCTGCCTCGCAGTGCCCGGTGCAGCTTGGCTCTGCCTCTGAGTCTGCCAAAAGTATGTTATAGTTCCAGCTATCAGTTCAGTCCTCCTCCTCTGCATTCCTAAGCTACTGAACTGCATCAATAGTTTCCGTCATTGTCTAGCCTTCTCGTCTCCACGTTAGAGAAATACTGTATTTAATGGTCATTTAGTATTCTTCATCACGCACTTCATGTAGAATAATGCATGGTCCAGTCTTAGAGTCAAGTTAGCTTTTCCCCTCATGACTTCTAGTTTATATCAACATGTTCCCTAAACATTAGATACCAGATAGGGTTTAGGTACATGTCGCTCCGACCCTCCAGACTCTAGTCTCTGCTCCTAGCACAGAGTTCATAGCCCCCAGCTTCTCCTAGTAACACGTCATTGCTAGTTTTCGCGCACCATTAGGTTAGAGGTCCCGGCTCCTTAGGTAGCCCCCTCCTATGTTTCCGCCCATTCATGACATATTCTGTTACGTTTGCATCACATGTCTATGTATACTCCCAGTTACACCTCTTTTTACTGTTATCTTTCGCGACTGCTACGCGTCACACCTTCTGCTCCACCCACTGCTACGCCTACTGCAATGTAATGCTATGTGTTCGCGCTATGTATATATGCCTGTGTTTTGTTATTGAATGTTAGCGCGCTCATCCCAGACCTAGCCCCAGCAGCTGCTGGGCCTCTTTTCCCCTGCTGGGCCCCAGTTGTCCTGCTGGGCCCTGTCACCTCTGTTCTATGCAGGTTGTCCTGATCCTGTCCTTATGCTGTAATAAACCTGCAGAAACTCCTACTACCTCGAATCTTGACTCTTATTTTATTGAGCTATCTGTTATTCATTCATTCATCCAAAAATAGATCCGGTATTATTTATTTATATACCACAGCTGTGGGGAGGTGGGGGAGGAGAAATGCGACACGGCGGGAGGGGGCGGAGCGGGGAGAGCGGCATGAAAAAGGTGTGGGAGGAGTGCTGCTGGTGATTGACTGGCGATTTGATGATGTGCACGCGCATTTTAGGTCAATGCGCTTGCGCATTGACCTAAAAGCGCACGGCACAGCATCAAATCGCCAGTCAATCGCCAGTCTAGGTAAAGCTTATTTAAGCCCCTATATATCTCGCTCCCGCTCAATGCGCATGCGCATTGAGATAGGTCGCTCGACCTAAAAAAGGACAATCTGAGAGGGCAAGTGAGTGAATTTTTAGCAGTAATGAGCTGGTGGGAGGCTCTGAGGAGGGACAGATAGTGAATACATTGTCAGAAGAGGGACTACTTTCAAGAGAGAAATGGAAGGTCTAGAACGCTGTGTCTCAACCTCACGGAAAGTCAGGTGTGTGGCATCTGCATCACCACAAATGATAGAGGATGTCCTTTCCATCCAGCTCCTCATATACAATATATGAATAATGGCCGTTTTTCTTAGTAATTGCCAAGTTCTACTTCAGCACCTTGGGCAAATTACACTTCGAAAGTAGTATGTGCATGAAGGTAGAAACTGAAAGCTTTATCAATACAGGAGACTGAAAAACCTGCCAAAGGCGTATGAGTAAGACAAACAACAAGGAGGTGGGGTAAACAATAGTATACAACAGGAGAGAATCAAGAGCCACAAAACAAGCAAAGATGTTATAGAGTCTACGACCAATGCTGAGAAACAGTACACAGCCAAGAAGAGGCACTACATCTGTAAAGGGCACAGAGTGCCCATAAAGGAGAAGACAGAAGCTACCATCAATGGAGGGAAGAAAGAGCCCCAGAAAAAGCAAAGAGGATACAGTCTATGAGCAATGCTGAGAAACAGTACACAGCCAAAAAGAGGCACCACATCTGTAAAGGGCACAGAGTGCGCATAAAGGAGAAGACTGAAGCTACCACCAATGGAGGGAAGAAAGCCACAGAAACAGCAAAGAGGATACAGTGGACAGACAGCACTCTGGCTCATCTCCCCGAGCTGCACAGCATAATATAAAGTGATACAGCTGCAACGGTCCCGACTAATTGCTCTAGGAAAGAGGTTCGTGATCGTCACAATCTTCAGTCCCACCTAACAAGAAAGGACGTGGTTGTGAAAAGTGATTTTATTTTAACAATTTAATGTAAAGCTATTCATGGTTAAATGTCTTAAGTAATAATTGTGCTGCCAAGACTCTTCGGCTGCTTTAGCAGGTGAAAGGTTGAAATCACACATTGAGATCAGATAATTAAACTGGGGTTTCTGCTTGTTGCTGTCTCAGGAGTAACCATGTAGAGGCCTTTTCTGGACTCTCACGTTAAGCAAATGACAGGAAAAGTAGGCCTGGTCTCTAGCGCGAATTCAGTGCTGTCAGACAATTCTGGGCAGGTTTTAAACTCATTGAATTTTGTGAGAAAAGACTGTCAGATATTACAACAAAGATCCCATGGGGAAAAATGATGCGGGAGACACCAACGTTGCATCTGGCAATTAACAGGCAGTGCGCGGTACAACGAACAATCAATCAAATCTATCAGGGGTTTATAAAGCGCGCTACTCACCCGTGAGGGTCTCAAGGTGCTGGGGGGAGGGAGCAGCTCCGGATCAATCGAAGAGCCATGTCTTGAGGTCCTTCCTGAAAATGTGCAGGGTCAGAGAGTGTCTGATGTTCACGGGGAGCTTGTTCCAGGTCTTGGCTGTGATGAAGAAGGCTCTCCCGCCTGATTTGTTTCTGCGGATGCGGAGGACCTCTGCCAGGGCGAGGTTGGGGGAGCAGAGGTTCCTCTTGGGTATGTGGAAGGATACTATCTCCTTGAGGTATTTGGGAGCGATGTTGTTGAGGGATTTGTAGGTGTGGGAAAGGAGTTTGAAGGGGACCCTCTTCTCGACAGGGAGCCAGTGGAGGTCTTGTAGGTGTTGGATCATGTGTTCGTGACGCGGTGTCACGAGGATGAGTCTGGCTGCGGCCTTCTGGATGGTTTAGAGTTTATGTAGAAGGGTTCTGTTGATTCTGGCGTATAGGGCGTATCCGTAGTCCAGTCTGCTGGTTATGAGAGCATGTGTGACAGTCCTTCTGCAGTCGGGTGGGATCCATTTGAAGGTCTTGCGGAGGATGCGCAAGCAGTTGAAACTGGTTGAGGCGACTGCGTTGATCTGGCGGTTCATTGAGAGAGAAGAGTTGAGGATATGCGGAGGTTTCGTGCCTGGTCTGTAGTGGTGGGTGGGTTCCCGAGGGCAGAGGGCCACCAAATGTTGTCCCAGGCGGAGGTGCAGGGACAGAGGATGAGGAAACTGTCTTCTCTGAGTTGAGCTTCAAACAGCTGTCTTTCATCCAGTCCACCACATTCTTCATCCCATCCTGGAAGCAGGTGTCTTCGGGATTTTTCGTGAGTGAGAGGATGAGCTGAGTGTCGTCGGCATAGGATACAATGCTGAACCCATGCTGTCGGACGATGGCGGCGAGGGGGGCCATGTAGATGTTGAAGAGCGTGGGGCTGAGCGATGATCCTTGGGATATTCCGAAGTTGATGCCAGTGGGTTCGGAGAAGAAGGGAGGGAGTCTGATCCTCTGAGTTCGGCCGGATAGAAATGATTGGATCCAGTCGAGGGCGGGTCCTTGTATCCCCGCGTCGTGAAGTCTGGCTGCAAGCGTGCGATGTGGGATGGTGTCGAAGGCTGCGGAGAGGTCTAGAAGGATGAGGGACGCAGTGTGTCCCAGGTCGAGTAGCATGCGGATGTCATCAGTGGCGGCGAGGAGGGCTGTCTCGGTACTGCGATTGCTGTGGAATCCAGACTGGGAGGCGTCCAAGATGGAGTTCTCTTCGATGAAGGCGGGCAGTTGGGCGTTTACGAGTCTCTCGGTGAATTTGGCCGCGAAGGGGAGGAGAGAGATGGGCTGGTAGTTTTTCAGGTCTGTTGGGTCGGCCATTGGCTTCTTGAGTAGGGGTTTAACCTGCGCCCGCTTCCAGTCGTCTGGGAAGATGCCAGTCATGAAGGTATTGTTGATGGTCCGTCCTAATTCAGGTGCGATGGCGGCGGAGGCCTTGTGGAATATGTGCGGTGGGCAGTGTCCCTTGAGGCTCCGGAGTGGGTTTTCTTCATGGTTGCAGTGATGTGTTCTACAATGGCGGGATTCCAGGTCATGATGGTTGGCTTATCGGAGGCGAGGAGGGGTGGGGGCGGGGGCAGGAATAAGTTCATTGAAGTTGTCATACAGGGCCTTGATCTTCAGATGGAAGTAGAAGCTGAGCTTGTTGCAGAGTTCCTGGGAAGGTGTGATGTCTGTGGCTTCACTAGGGAGTTTTGCGAACTGCTGTATGATGTTGAACAGTTCCTTGGCGTTGGTTTGGACTTTGTCTCTTATGAATGAACACACCGCACATTAATTACCGAAAATGATAGAGGGAGCAAAATATGTACAAGGAGCAAAATATGTACAATAATCAAAATACCGGACTCTGGCCTTTTCATTCAAGGAACAAGCACAAACATCAGGCATCCATCATTTACTCTGAAACAAGGTTGGCATTTAAATAAGAAAATCCAGACCAGGAGTTGTCTAACATGTCCTGGTGACACGAAGTCCGCTAATGAGTAATGCTCTGCGGGGCTTCTTGTAAGCACTCTAAACAACTCTGTGTGGGCCTGACTCCCCCCACGCATAGGATTGGCTTTTTGCGTGAGTCTTTCAAGAATGAAAGCACGCCAAAGGGTTAAGGCAGGTGCATGTCTCACCTCTTTTTGCAATGTTGACTCCCACGGCGTGTTGCTCTCGGGAGCGAGCAGCGGCGTGCAGGGCGGCGTGCAGGGCGGCAGCTGCATTCCTGTGCCCGCCCCCACCACTCCTCTTGAGCTGCATGTTTTCATTTGCAGCCTGCGCTTCATGTTTGCACCCCCTCCCACTCTTCCTTGTTTGTTATTATTTTTAACACGCGGTCCGCTTTGGGGACCACACTTGTTTAATTATTTTGCCGCACGATTTGCTTTCACTTTTGCTGTCATTCTTTTTTTCTTTCTTGTTTTATACACAACGTAGCTTTTTTTCGTTTTTTGTGTAGGGGGGGCAGACTTGTATAGACCTAACTTTCCAGCACGTATTGTAGCTCTTTACAGGAGCCTCGGTCAAGCTGTTGTGCAAGTGCTAGTTTTTCAATTTAACATTTTACATTTCAAAAAAAATTGCAGTCTTGCATGCCAAAAACTCATGCCGACATGTATTGCGGCTATTTACATGAGCATCAGTTACATTGCAGAAGGCTGCCCTCGTGTTTTTCTTAAGCACCAGCACATGTAGTGATTTCCCTAGAATCAAAAGATGTTGAGCCAACGCCAAAACTAGCACCTTGTTCCTCGGTTTCCCAAGTCAGCAGCTCTGGCGAAAACGCTACACCCGATCCCTTTCCATGTCTTCATGGCTCGCCATGCCTTGAACATTACGAACGGGCCGTGGTTCTGGGTAACTTGTTCCCAGAAATAAAAGCTGATTAGCCAACTCATTTAGCACCTCTGAATCCCCCACTACCTCTCCTATTTCCAATGCTCCGAGGAGCGGAGGAGAAGGGGCAGAGGGAGGAGGAGATATCAGCCCACAGGTTGTGCTGCATTTAGCCCCACCATTAAAAAGAAGCATTGGGAAAGCCAATAAGCCTCGCTTATAAGAGAGCTATTGGCTTTGTCAATGTTTTTCTCCAAGTTGCCCAGCGGCCGCACTGCTGTGCAACACTGCAACATGGTGAAAAAATATTGGCAAAGCCTATAGATCTTATGTTGGAAAGACCTATTGGCTTTGCCAATGTTTGTTTGGATTGCAGGAGACACCGTGGGTGGCATACATGATCCTTGCCAAGTGTGAGTTTCAGACTAGGAAAGCTGAAAAACTCTTGCAGAGCACCATAAACTACTGTAAAAAAAACTCAGCTGTATGTATGTAACTCAGAACCAGGCTAAAAACACCAAGGATGATGCATCTTCATTGCCCATTAAACAAGCATTTGCAATGCAATAGGTCTCGCATTTGCGAGATTTTGAGCTATTTGGATTTTAAATTACAATGCCTTTTATTTATGTGTTGGTTTTTTAAACAAACAAATAAATAAAAGGAATTGTCATTTACAATACCAACAGCTTAAACTCTCAAAAATGCGAGACCTATTGCATTGCAAATAGGTAGCAAATATTCGTCATAATACATTTCATATGACAAACGCTCTGCATAAAGGAATTATAGATTCTTTATGTCACGGAGTACACATAAAAGCCATGATCATTAATTTGACTAAAAAGCTTAAAAAAACACTATAAAATATTGATAACACGATGATGCAAGCCACCAGTGATGTCCCCGATCAATCATTTTCTGTGACCTGTCAGTCAGAATCATGACAAAAACTGCAATGAGAGCGCTTTAACCAACCCTCCACAAAAACGAACCATAGTAGTGCTATAAATGATGCCAAGTAACTCACCAAAGTAAACAAACTGGTTTTCCACAAACGCGAGAGTATGACAATTATTTTGACACATATTATAACAGGTGTATTTGTAAAGCGCACGATTACCCAAAGGTGTCCTGGCGCGGAATAACAGATGTTTATTGTTACCCAACTCAATGGTACTCATTTTATCGACCTCATTTGGATGAAAGGCTGAGTGGACCCGCCGGGATTTTAACCTGTGACCATGAGGTCAAACACAGGCCCCTGCAGTGGCAGCTTTAGTCCACTGAGCCACCAGACCCGTCGTTGCCTCAGTTAATTTATTTCTGAAATCTTGAGTTTGTTGCCATTAAAATGAGACTGTGGAAAACTTCTTCAGCCAAACAAACAGGAACACCAGGGCTACCACTCAGCTCGCTCGTTTGTTCTCACAAACAGGATGGTGTGCTCAAAAGTACATTTGAACACACTGCAGCCAAAGCAAGTGGTTACATTTGGTGTGCAAAAACGACAGGAACTGACTTGTAGGAAACGTGCCAACTTGTCAAATGCGGCGGAATCGTAGTGGCCAACCCCTTTGGTTCAGTGCTCCTGAAAAAGTCTACAATGACTTAACACGCTCTAAGTTGGCTTAAAAAATATCAAAAACAGTTGCCCGTGTTCTGTGCATGCTACAGACACACAAGCCCCGGCTACTATAACCAAACAAAATCAATGCATTTTATTGTCCCACACACCACGTCTGGGAAGCAGAGACTACTGCAATTACATTACAAAGGGTACCCGCAGGCACACAACAGTGCAGAAGGCCGTGTACGCTAGCAGACTGTTTTTTGCGGACCAATTCTGACTGCACTGTTTTTACAGCCTGCTCCGAGACCATTCCTGTATGCCTGTTTTCTTTGTAAATAACGGAAAGAAGGTATTGGAACACGCGCTCAGGATCACATGGTTAGTGGGGAAGCTGGGATTCTCCGTGTTTGGAAGTAATTAAAAGTGAAACATACCAATGTCACTGGAAGGCTTACGGAAGTAGAGCACCTGCAAGCCTTACATGCCGTGCATTGGTTAATATGTGCTGGAAGGCTAAAACAAAACACACCCAGGAGCATAAACATTACACACTATCTGCAGCACAGAGCTCCATTCATCTCAGAGGAGGAGCATGTGCACAGGGCCCTGCCTCCCCTTTACTGAACATACCATATCTGTGGAGAATTAGCCTTTCTGCCCGTTCTCCCGTCAGCTGGGAAGCGGGTTTCTACTGTCCCGTGGTGAGATGGGCAAGGCTCAGTTGTAGGCGGGCAGCCTATAATGTCAGCGAAAGCAGCAGCCCTTTCTCCTGAGGGCGGGGGAAGGAGGCAGCTTAAGCCACGGAGAAAGTGGGTGGACGACATGAACAAACTGTGGTTGTGTGTAGCTACACTAATCGTGGGGCAGGCGCTGTGCATCCCAAGTGAGGCGGAAACAAATTGTTAAACAAGATGTGCGGACCCCTGGCTGGTGCCTGCCGCACGGCCCTGGCAGCACCGCCAGGAAGCCGAAAAAAGGCAAAATATTCCACTCACCGAATCCAGAAGTGCACATTGCACAACCCCCTGTGCGGGCCTGGGAGCGGGATACAACAGAGGCTGATCTCACCTCTCAAGGAGGGGGAGACTGGGAAGACTGCTGCAGAACCAGGGGGGAGAAGGGGACAGCATGAGTGAAGAGAAAAGATGGTGAAGAGAGAAGAAAGTAATGAGAAAGTTACTATGAGACTAGCAGAGAGGGGACGGGGATAGTGAGAGAGTGAGCACAGCATGAGGGGCCAGAGGTGAGAACGCTCACAGATGAGTTACATGAGGTTGCGGGAATAGGAGTGTGGGCAAGAAAGACATGGCAGGAGGGAGACAAGGAATAAAGATCGAAAGGAGACCTTAGAATACAGAAGGAGACATTGGGGGAAGATGAAAGGCGCAGAAGGGGGATAGCGTGGGGAAAGAAGGGTCAGGAGGACTTCCGGGCAATAACGGGAGCTGAAAAGTGGAGCCTGGAGGGGACACAGGGCGTGACCTGGAGGAGGCGGGAGAGCTGGGAAGCATAGGGATGTCAGGGGACAGCCTAGAACGAGAGAAGTTTGTAGAAGCACAAGAAAGAGTGGGATAGCTTGTGGTAGAGCAAGAGAGGGGCGACAGGGCAAGCCAAATGGGGCATAACATGAAGGGAGGGTGGAAAAAGTGAGCAACATAAACGTAAAAAAATAGAGCAAATGAGGGCAAGAACAAGAGAGAATGGCATAGGGAGACTGAATACAGAAGACAAGAAATAGTGGCAGGCTAAAGAGGAAAGAAAAGAGATAAAAAAGCATTTGAGAGCAAGAGAGAATAACCGAGGGGTGGAGACGAGGAAACAAGTGAACAACAACCGTAGCAGGCATGCAAACTCCAGCTGCTGACACTCTGAGCCGAAGCAAAGCAAGCACGCGAGTCTTGATTGAAAGCAGAACAAGAAACAATAGTTCCCTGCATCAATCTTGTCACCCTTCTTTAAGACTGGAACTGTTATTGTGCCTTACGGAAAAAGTCAGGAATACTAGCAGAAAAATCTTTTAAACCACACAGCTAAAGTTGAGGCCCATTATTTCCCATTCTGCTTAACGTGGATCAGCCATCAGGGCCAACAGCACGGAAGATTTGCAGCTCGTGATGCACATGTACAACATTACTAATGGGACACATGAATCAGGAGGTTCAAAAAGGGATGAAATAACTTTGACCATAACTTTGACACGGCATGATATCGCAGAAAAAGTAAAGAGAGCAACTTGGATGTTTTTTTTTTTTGTTTGTGACCACTCTTGCAGCCGCTTTGATGTTCTCAGTGGCCGCGCGGCTCACTGAGAACATCAAAGCGGCTGTGAAAGTGATCACGCAGGCTGATGAATTGTGCGCACGCCCGGCACACATGCACTGTACCCGATCCACCTGCAGCCTTTGGGAGCACTTTCAAAAGCCCCTTACTAAATATCTCGCAGAGCATCGCCTACGCGATAGCTAGGCGAGACCTAAAAATGAGGGCACCCTCGGTTCCTAATAACCTGGGCTAATACTATACATATAACTATGGTTCTGCCGGCTCGAAAAACTAGTGTTTATATAAACTGCACAACTGTCCCACAAAGAAATGAATTAAGACACATATCATGGTTGTACACCGCAATACGTGGACTGTATATAGTTGATAAAAGTTAACAGCTCTTATGCAAAATGTCTCAAACAAGGTGCTCCGTGTGTAGAGACAACAAACCCAGTGCTTGTGATACGTGAGAGTGTGCATGTAAGAACACAAAAATGGTCAATCACATTGGGTATAGTCTGGCTACAGGAATGCACTTATGCTTTAGTTGGGCAGGTACACACAACAACTTTAGTCCCACTTCAGGCATGTAATGCAGGTAAATTAAAGTAGACTGTTGACTTTTGACATTTTGCGTTGAATTCTATACCTTTAATTGGGTCTTCTTCAGGACAGAAAAGACACTTCTGTGAGCGTATAGTTGAATAAACAAGGATAATAGGAGATGTGCAGACAATTAAAAATCGTTACTCTGTTAGCTCTGTGTCTGGATTACAGGATTCAAATTGGACTAAAACGTTTGTGTACCTGCCCAACTGAAGCATATGTATATTCCTGTATCCAGACTATATCAAATGTGAGTGATCATTTTTAACTGTGCTCTTTCAAGCGCACTTTCACATAACACATTCAACAAAGGAACCTCCATTCTAGATTGGCACTTTGCCTCAAAATCCCAAGATACAAGAAAAAAAACCTGGGTGGCACATCCTTCTCTGTTCAAGCAGCCAAACTATGGAACTCTTTACCCCCCCCCCCCCCCCCTGCCCTCCCAACATAAGATCCACAGATAACCACCTTATCTTCACAAAACGAATCCAGAATGGGCTCTTCCCCACAATCACCATGCACAAACCAATACATTTACAGCATCTCTCTGTATATAAGCATTTATGTGTACTAAAGATATGTACCTATGTGTATTGCTTTGTATAAATATGTAGAAAACGTATGTTTAAAATAAATATATAAATATTATATATATTCATTAGTTCTGCTTAACAAAGGTATATATTACTGATAGTTACATTATTCTATGTTTTTAACATGTAAATAAGTGACTGCATAAACTAAATCATTTTATCATAACTGTTTCTCTACAATAGTTTCACTATCGGTCTACAAAACAAATATATATGTATATACAAATAAATGAAACTAATTTGAAGTACATTTGAAAGCCAGAGTTTATTTAATGCATCTTTGATCTACATATACTACCTTCCTTTATGCATCTATATACCTTCCCTGTACTTATGGATCTACCTCTTTATTATTTTTGGATCTATGTATTTATTAATTTTCTTCTAACTCAGCATATTCAATGCACTACCCTATTTTCACCCTATACCGCTCTCAATATATCCTCCAGCTCAACTCTGACTCATCTAAAACCTCTTTCTACTGCTCTTTCCAATGCACTAGCCTATTTCTCACCCTATACCTCTATCAATATATCCATTACTTCGACTCTCTCATTCATCCCAAAGCCCATACCACTACAATGGTCCTCAAAATAACCCTTTCGAGACTCTTCCCAACTCTTTACTATTTGGATAACCCAAAACAAGCCTTTCTAAACCCTCCTTCTGACTCTTCGACCTCCCTTTTACTCATCCCCCTCCACCTCCCTTTTACTCATCCCAAGCCTCCTCCTTCTGCTGTGAGCCCCCCCCAAACAAAAAAAACAAAATCCTTCTATCCCTCCATTATCCTTTCCAATTCAAATAACAGACTAACCGGTCTACCACTCAAATAAATTTCATATTTTACTATATTAATTCACCACTAATCCTTTATGGGTTCCGGAGTAGCATTCTACTCGCCAAAAAAGCACTGCAACACCTCCTATGGGGTAACAAGCACTATACAAATGCAAACCTTTTTACCTCTTCTACCCTTTCGCTATCCTTCTGAATCCAAATAACTGACTAACATATCCAACACTCAAATAACTTTCATATTTCACTATACAAATCTACCATTAACACTGTACGGGTTCCAGAGTAGCGTGCTACTCGCCGAAAAAAGTACTTCAACCCCCCACCCCCCACCCCCAGGGTTAGCAAGCACTATATAAATCCAAACTATTTCCCTTCTCTGTCCCTCCACTATCATTCTCAATCCAAATAACTGACTAACATATCCACCACTCAAATTACTTCCTTATTTTCACTATACTTATTCACCACTAATCCTTTCTGGGTTCCAAAGTAGCTTGCTACTTGCCAAAAAAGCGCTTCAACACCCCATCCAGGGAAGCAAGCGCTATTTAAATGCAAACCTTTTTCCCTCTTCTATCCCTCCACTATCCTTCTCAGTCCAAATAACTGACTAACCTATCCCCAACTCAAATTACTTTCATATTTTCACTATACTAATTTACCACTAATCCTTTTATGGGTTCAGGAATAGCGTGCTACTTGCCCAAAAAGAGCATTGACGCCTCATCACGGGTAGTTAGCGCTATATAAATACAATTACAATACAATAAAACACAATAGCACGAGAAGTGCACATTTACACTACACAAATCACATAAGCTACCATAACACTGTACAAAGACAACCTACAAGTGCACCAAAAGAGGAGAAGGAAAAAAAGGAGGGGATCAGAGAAAGGTGAGGCAGGTTAGGGAAAGAAATTCTATTTTCAGAATGTCTTTAGTGACTTCGGATGCCTTGAGTGATAGGAAGAATGATGGGGAAGTGTTTCTTTGAATCCCTGGTTTATACTTCTTTGTGTACAAGACTATAATACATTTCAAGTTTGAATGAGAAGAAGTCTAGAGGCTAAAGTAAAAAGCTGAGTGAGGTGGTCTGCACGAGTCTGCAGAGGGAACAACATTGAAGACAGAAGGAGAAACTGATGCGGAATATTTTCTTCACCAACCAGTAAAGCGAGGGGAGTCTAAAAAGGGGCGTACCTTTAAGGGCGGGCGCTTGGGGTGTTAAATCCCGACACAAAAATATTTAGTAGTAAATAGTTGGTTACAATGCCTTTCAGGCCGGTATGAAGTGTGTCGAATTTCTCCTGGGATTTTTACACACACAAACCCTTACTTCTCTGATGTTTTGAGGGTCTTAAAAAATATTGACTAGTTTGAAAATTTTTGTGTTTTAAGTGCCCCTAACAATCAACCCTCCTCTCTCTTTCCTGTGCCCTTTAACCCCCGCTCATGTCCTGCTTCCCATATGTGTTTTAACAAGATATCCTAGCCTGCCTGTTGGGAAATTTGAAGCTCAACCCCACCCCCTCCCACCGCCAATCTAATTCACCATGCTACGCCCCTAAGTGTACAGGACCAAAGAGAAGCAGGGGCGGCACAGTGGACTCAATATGCTATTCTGAGAACAAGAATCTTCAAGACAGATGTTTCCACAGACACCGGCATGGCAGGCTTTAATCTGCTCATGAGAAATGAGCACATGTCTTTTCACTGCCCATCACATATCCAGCACACAGCACCCGCAGTAGGCCTGTCTCTTTGATGTTAGTCTCACGTCTCGATGCCTGAAAGTTCTCCGGCTGTGTGGCTTTCAAAAAGCAGTGGCATTTCAATCTTTTGGGAATTCATAACTGATCATTCTCAATAGTGTGCTCTGCGTCTGTCTTCTGAACCATCCATCGTCCTGGTCTTTATTCCAAGTGGCTAGGGTTCCGCTCTCACACATGCATCCTCTAAATCAAATGCTGATGACAAAAACTACATTTAGAAGCCCATACATCCAAGAGAGACTTAAGATATGACGAAGAGATATATGATTTGCTGTATCAAAAGCTATACACGAGAGAAAATGAATCGCTGAAGTAGACAAGGCTCCATCAAATGATCCATAAAATAAAATTATTATTTTTATCAGTCATATCACTGAATGTCACTACTCAACCTGTCATCTAGGCAGCCGTGCACAGCTCCAAGCAACTGCCTGAATAGTCCCCATCAAGCAGACGTCCTTGTTCTAAAAACACGCTGCTCTAACGAGCCGATTCAGAGGAAAAAATTCTGGAAATGACTGCAGATATTAGGTCTGATACTATGCGGTCTGTTAGACCTCCACAGTTAATAAAAAGTTGCTATTTTACAGAATTAATGACCTCCTGCTGTATAGTGTCTGAATATTTCTACCCAAGCTATTGTAGTAATTTTTACCCAGAATTTGCCGGAAAGTTGGTGTATTGCCTCCAAGCAATACAAATGAATAAAGATCCTTTCATGATCTAGGTATGGGCCCTCCACGCCACCCCTACCCCCACCGTTCATACAAAGGTCCACAAGAACACATTCTACAGAGGGAGCCTTTAAAACCATCTCTGGATCACAAAATTCTCAAAGAACAGGCCATTTGATTCACAAATGAGACTCGTTCATTGCCCTGCACAACGAGATCAGCATCCTTTCACTCTTCAGTTCACTGGCTCGTTTCCTACAGCAGCACTTCACAGACTCATATTCTGATGGGGAAGTTAGTTCACCCATGAAACTAATTTTTTCATTAAAGCATTCGTGTCAAGTATGTGTAAAGAAATGCTTTTGCCTGCAGTTTTCTGACCATCCCTCAAGATGGGCTCGAGGCAACACAGAAGCGTGCTCAAGTGAGGGAAGGTTGACAACAGGTTATTGGACTTGGAGCCAAGAAAGGGTGTTTTTATTATATGTGACTCCAAGAAGATCAATTTTTTACTGGAGTAACACTCGCAAATGTTTTGCTTTATGCAGCGGCCCCCATAAACATGCCGTACATATTTTTTTAGCACGGGATATGAGCTTTGAAGGGCAACAAAGATTCGATGACCACATTTCATATGGCCAACTGGTGCCCTTTAAGTGAGGAGCAGTGCCGGCCTTCGCTGTGACCACAGAGTCTCTAGAGAGCTCAATGAAGGAGGGGAGGCTGTAGCTGGTGAGTCATCATTTTTGGCCTCTTTCTCATCTAATAATTGTCAAGACCGCTCACAGTTTTAAGTCTCAGCATCGTGGACTCAACCTTTCATGTCTTCATGAGTACACCTATTTAGGTGCTTAGAGATATTTTAGCTAGTGGTAAGTGCTCTGTGATAGGCTAATTAAAAAGCAATCGCAACTCCTTTACACGGACTTGCAGCAACTAAGGGTATTCTACCATTACTATGCGCCCATTACTTCGTATTACCATTACTATGCATATTTTAGTTTGCAGACGCCATTACTTAGCATGCATTTACTACGCATGTTCCATTACTTAGCATGCACTTACTACGCATAATGGAGTTACGTTGCACAGGGGTATTTTTAGGGGTCATGGTGGGTTAGGGTGTCGGGGGTATTTTTAGTGTTCAGTGTGCATTTAAGGTTTTGGGGTGCTGGGGTATTTTTGGGGTTCAGGGTGCTTTTAGGTTTTGGGTTGCTGGGGGTAATTTTAGGGGTCAGGGTTGGTTAGGGTGTAGGGGTAATTTTAGGGCTTCAGGTGCATTTAGGTTTTTGGGTGCTGGGTTATTTTTAGGGATCAGGGTGGGTTAGGGTGCTGGGGTATTTTTGGGGTTCAGGTTGTGTTTAGGTTTTGGGGTACTGGGGTATTTTTAGGGGTCAGGCTGGGTTAGGGTTTTGGGGTGCTGGGGTATTTTTGGGGTCCAGAGTGCGATTAGGTTTTGGGGTGCTGGGATATTTTTAGGGGTCAAGGTGAGATAGGGTTTTGGGGTATAGGGGGTATTTTTAGGGTGCAGGGTGCGTGCCAAGGGATAGGTTAAAATGATGATACATTTTTAGTTTTAAAGTACCAATAACGTGTTGTAACGGTATGCGTAATAATTAACTGCGAAGTAAAAGCATTTTTAATGTATTTGTATATATTTGCGAGGTAAAAGCATGCACACTACAATTATGCGTAGTAATGGTATTTGCAAAGTAAAAACTTCGAAGTAAATACCTGCGGAGTAACGGTATGCAAAGTAACATCATATATTCCTCCTGTGCAAGTGCCATAGAAACAACCAACTAGCCAGCGTATCTACCTTAACCAATAAGTAAGATTAGAACTATCTGTTTTGAGGTTCTAGTGGGTCTCCCGAGATAACCAGAAAATAAGAGACACAGGGAAGGTTCTTCAAAGGAGTGCCTTTATGTATCTGACATCATGGTTTAGCTTTGAACTTAAATGTCAGTTAGACATGCTAGACATTTTGACAGAGCAAACCTTTTACCATGCGCAACCTTTTTCAATCGTGCAACCTGCCATACTAAATGAATTAAATGAGAAAAACATCTCCGATTCCAAAAATGACAAAAAACTTTGTTTTAGGAGTCTATATCCAGACTTCCAATAACGAATTAACAAAACATTCTTTGCTAAACTTAGTTTCTCTTCTTGCTTATACTAAATCGGCTTACTTCCGATAGAAAACTACTTGCTGTGGCAAAAGCAAATCACAAATCCCCAATACAAGATGCTCAGTTGTGAAGGAAGAACTGCAAATGAAAGACAGAAGGATGAAACAGAGGCTTCAAGCACTTGACAAGGTCACCATGCCTGGACAAGAATCCAACTGCTGAATCTTGCCTTTCAGCTAGGAATATAATTCATGGACCAGAAATTGTGGGAAGGCCGTAGAGTGCCTAACAACCATACTTTTGGGATGCTGAGAGTGGAAGGCCGTGAAAGAAGATGATGGGAACAAAGAGCAAGGACATGCTAATGTACTTTTTCTGAAGGGGGCAATCATACAAGGACAACAGACTTTTTGTAGAGGAGTAAAAAATAAGAGTGAGAAGCACTGGAATGGCCTTCTCAAAGGCCTTCTCTAAGGCTATGAACTACGTCTGACGGGTAAGCCCAGTAAAGTGCACAACGAGTCTGAATGTCAATCGGCATTGAGGAACATATGCTAGAGGAAGATTATACCATGCTTAAAGCGATGCAGCGTCTAGACCGTGGAGGTACTCAGAATTCAGCACCAATGAAGCACAAGCATTTGCAATGCAATAGGTCTCGCATTAGGACAGTTTGAGCTATTGGTATTGTAAATGACAAATTATTTATTTATGTGTTGGTTTTGAAAATTGCGAAATTAATCGCTTTGTTATTTAAAATGCCAATAGTTTTAACTTTCGCAAATGTGACACCTATAGTATTTGTAATGCAATATGTGTTCTATTTACGTGACTTAGATGTATTGATATTACAAATAACAATGGCTTTTAATTTTTTTTATAATTAATACTTAAATAAAAGTTATTGTAATTTATAATGGCAATAGCTTAAACTTCTGTAAATAACTTTTGTGAAGATTATGTTCAGAGTATTTTATTGTGACAAAAATCCAAGAACAGAAGTGAAATATTAACATCTTTTTTTGACATTTGTAATAAAGCTTGAAACATTGAGAGAACATATTTGAACTAGTTGTTGTTGAATGGTTGCACAGATTGATGCTGTGGTGGCACTGAGTAATGTTGTGGTGGCGACGAGTGATGCTGTGGCGTTCAGTGATGCTTTGGTAGCACATAATGTGCTCCTGAGTGATGCTGTAGTGATGTTGAGTGATGCTGTGGTGATGTTGAGTGATGTTGAGTGATGCTGTGGTGATGTTGAGTGATGCTGTGGTGATGTTGAGTGATGCTGTGGTGATGTTGAGTGATGCTGTGGTGATGTTGAGTGATGCTGTGGTGATGTGATAGATATAGTGAGGGCGATAGATATAGTGAGGGCGATAGATATAGTGAGGGCGATAGATATAGTGAGGGCGATAGATATAGTGAGGGCGATAGATATAGTGAGGGCGATAGAGTGAGGGCGATAGAGTGAGGGCGATAGAGTGAGGGCGATAGAGTGAGGGCGATAGAGTGAGGGCGATAGAGTGAGGGCGATAGAGTGAGGGAGATAGAGTGAGGGAGATAGAGTGAGATAGATAGAGTGAGATAGATAGATAGATAGATAGATAGATAGATAGATAGATAGATAGATAGATAGATAGATAGATAGATAGATAGATAGATAGATAGATAGATAGATAGATAGATAGAGTAAGGGTGATAGATTTGGGTAGGTCGAGATTCTTATCCCGAATAACGCCTCTAACCTGAAAGGAATGTCTGCCAACAGAGTGCGTGTCTTAATTCAGAACAGCACCCCGGGAGGGAGGAGGGCTGTTTCACAAGCCTGATGAGATAAAGGAATACCATCTTTCCTCTGTTATCAAAGTGTGTTTCGCTGAGTACTGGTACTGTGAGAAGACACCTTGATGCCACGCAGGCCGTTTTAATACAGTACTGATAGTTCCTGTTAGACTTCTAGTCCTATAAAGAAGAGCCACATGAATCAAGCAAGACAAGGTTTGTGTGGGAAGGATGGGGGCGAAATACATCTATTTGTGGATGTAAGCCATGGCAGGGGGTGTCTTTGTCCTGCTACCGCAAATTAATGACTATAAAAAACAAGGAACAGTGAAGGCCACCAGCACAGACCAATTACGAAAAAGAAAGAAAACATGGCAAGTCATAAAAGTCACATTTGAAACATGCATAATGAAAATTAAATCTGACTCCAACTGCATGACAGTCCTTAACGTCATGTTGCTGTGTTACCTCCAAATGTGAGGGACAGACTTCCCAAATAAATACACGGACGATAGTCACCATTTAAACAGCCTACACTATTTATAAGCACATTCAAGCGGACTTATAGAGATGTCAAATATACCAAGCCTTCAGCAAAAAACAGTTTCCGTGTTTCAGGGAAAGGGAAATGCAGTGGGGAACTCGTCAACGGTTTCTCACCGACAATAGGTCAACATTTTGCCGGACAAACACCCCCAAGAAGTCCATTCTTCTGTTGTCTCCTTTCTACACATCCATTCTTCTGTTGTCTCCTTTCTACACATTTTAGTACTTTCCACAAGGTGGCGTTACTTCCACGTTGTAAATGCAAGATATTAAAGGCGTGAAAGAAAGTTGCTACCCCTCGTGATCGGTTTATTCCTATTTGTATCTGATGTGTTGTAGTTGCTGATTCAAACTTCATACATAGCTAAGAATTTTGCTAAGTAGGAAGTCTGCAGTGGCGTGCAGACAGCTTCTTCCTTACATGATTTACGAATATACTGAAGCGTCATGTTTTTCTGGTCACAATAATAGAACATAATTCTATTTTATTAGCTTATTCATTTTGTGTAGAGTGAATATACCCTAAGGGACTTTCGAGTGCTGCATCATGAAAGCAGGATAGACACAAAAGGAAACGAACGTACAGCGAGAAAAACGAGTTAAAAAATATACTGTCTGGCACTTTACCTTTGTATCACAAAATATTTGGAAAGGAAAGCAATATTGTTCCAGGCCGCGGTTGCCCAGCCCTAAAGGGGCCGCGACTCACCGGAATTTGGGGCCGAGGAGCAGCTCTCAGAACCGGAAAGCCGGAGCTCAGCCTGCGGGGGAGGTAAGCGACCATGGTCTGAAAGCGAAGGGGCAGAGCCGGCGGGACTTATCCTACTGCCTGATTGCCAGGTGGCAACAGTATGAGGGGGGGTCCGAGGACATAAGGACTGGGGGCGCACAGTGAGGCGAAGGAGGTAGCAGTAGGCTGGGAGGCGTTAATAATAATGGCCGAGGGAGAAATAACGGGTTGGGGGAGCAAGAGTCGGTAACCACGGGGAAGAATGCCCAAATAGAGAAGAGGGTCTTTGAAGTACGTCTGGAGCAACATCAGCGATTACTAAAACGATGTGGTTGATGTGGGCCAGGGGCAGAGTGTTTTAACAGCTACGGGTGAGGGAAAGGACATAACCGAAAGCGAAAGCGCTCGCACACATTCACAGCAAACAGCCAGCAGCAAAAGCGCATTCACAAGGACAAATCTGACACTGAAAAAGCGCGCGTCCAAGTATACAAGAGGTCTCGAATGCTCGACCTAAAAAAGTGAAAGAGCTGCTTGGTGAATACTTACACTCACAAATGTACAAACCACACACATCTCTTATTCCATTGAGGATGCCCAGGCGCAATCTCTTGATAAAAGGCTACAACAGCGAACAAAGCACTTTGTACAGACCACTACTACATTTTCTTCTTACTTTTTTAATGAATTAAAGACTAAGGGCCAGACGTAGGAAGGGTATTACCGGTCGGTAACGGCCGAAATTAACGAATTTCGGCCGTTACCAACCGGTAATAGGCTTTTCTGATGTAGGGGCTGAAATGAACGATTCGGTAATTTAAGGAATCGGTAATTTAAGGAATCGGTAAATTACCGATTTCTTAAATACCGATTCGGTAAATTACTGAATTCCTAATGTATGGAGCACTTAAATGAGTGCTTATCCCATGTTAGGATTCGCTATTTAGCACCAACTACAAGTTGGTGGTAAATAATGAAAACACCCCAAAAAGCAATTTTATGCAAATTTCTTCAGTGCCATGTTGCAGACATACATGCCCTTAGGGCATGTATGTCTGCAACATGTGCACCCATACACAATTGAGGGGTGCACAGGGTGTCAAAGTGACACCCTGCCACCCTTCAATGTTTTCCCCCTTTTACCGAATCGGTATTTACCGATTCGATAATTGACATTCATTCCTATGGCCCTCCAGGCCCATAGGAATGAATGACAATTACCGAATCGGTAAATACCGAATCTTAACGATTCGGTAATTTTTACCGAATGATTTGCTACATAGCATTTACCGATTCGAAAATATCGAAGTGGTAAAATTCAGTATTTTCGAATCCGTAAATGCTATTTACCTACGTCTAGCCCAAAGCCATTTATTTTAAGATGCTAGAATTTGTGTTACTTGCTAAAACGAGCTTCATGGGCCAAACAGGAGTGCTCCGATTTGACTATAAATTCACACCACAAACCAGATCTGTAGGTCTGCTCAATAGTAATCCACAAGGAGGGGGGTCTAGACCAGATTGGGTCAGCCAAAAGCCCTTTCATGATTTGATTCAAACAAGGAAGAGGGTTCAATTTTCACACACTCTTAGTTTAGTGGTCCTCTATCAGCAGAGGGTAAAGAATGATCAATAGGTTTTCCTCTGGTCTAAACGTTCCAGATGTTAAGGCTTGATGCACATTATGACGATAACATTTTATTAATGACCATCAAAGAACGGTCTTAATTAAGTGTACACACTTTTAGATCAAGATACAATGGAAAACCTATGACTTTCTGTGAACAGCTTTCCCATTGGCTTTCCTGAACTACTAAGTAGCAGCAATATTTCAGATACTAAGGAACTGGAACCTGCCAACTGTTGATCGGGGACCCCAATAGAGAAGATAGCCTGCCCACCAAGGTGATAGAGATAAGCTGTATAGCACTCCCATTAAATTATTAGTGTAAGCTTTTGCAATGCAATAGGTTTCGCATTTACGAGCGTTTTAGCTATTCGCATTGTAAAGGACAATGCCTTTTTTTATGCGTTTTGAAAACCGATAAATAAAAGGCATTGTCATTTACAATGCCAATTGCTTAAACACTCGCAAATTCGAAACTTATTGCATTGCAAATGAGCTTGTGCTATAAAAATAAATAAAAAGAGAGTGTGTCCTGCCTGCAAAAGCAAAAGCTATTTGAGAAAATTGTGCTCAGATGCTGTAATTAAAACCTACCGAGTAACAACCCACTAAACAGGGGGTGTCGACGTGGGAGGTTACACAATGAGACAAGGCGGTACTAAGGAAGGACTACTAAGCCTATTGACCAATGAACAGCCACAGTTTCCAGTGGACAATGCCACAACCCAATGAAAAGTATGGGTGGAGAGGGGCAGAGCTTCAAGTCCCTACCTGAATACAGCTTGCCTCGCTAAGTAGACCATGCGATGCCCAGGCTCAACCTAAAGAGCAGCAAGACTGTAGCACAGAGGACCACGAGATACAATACCTCCACCCTTAAATTGACAAAACTTGATGGATGTGACATAGATTTCCTATTTATTCAGAAAGGCTAGCAATCTAGAGATGAAACTTAACTCTTTAGCATATGTGCTGGAGATGCACCTTAAGGCAGCAACATGATATTTAGTTAAGTGCATTTCAAGTGCTTTTAGCTGGGGTAGAAGGGGCTTCACAAAGCAATAAAATGAGAAAACTGGAGTAAATTACTTAGTAATCCAATATTTTTACATTACTCTTGCAATTTATTTTTTCTTTTGTCTGGTACTTTAGGCTGAACAATAAATGGTTTCAAGTAAGGAGAGCAGCGTGATGTGGGCATGCTTAGACAAGCAATGAATCTACAATCTGTAAAAATACATCTTTCACCACTGATCAACCACTGCCTAAGCACGCCATATAATGTTTAAAAGAAAAAATTTAAGTGCTCACGTTCTGAAGAAGGCAGAATATATACTTTATATAACCACAAGGGTCCAGAAAATAGCTGGACCGAGGGAACTAGAGGCACGGGGTACCAGGAGCTTGCAGTCTCGAATAATAATATTTTAACACACTAGAGCTGCTCCCAGTATTAAAAATGTGCACTTAATTCACATTTGTGAGTGTAGGCATCTCACAAAATGTAAAAGACTGGTCTCACACACCACCTGGTGTCATGCTTCATCATTGATCAGTCCTCGACCTCTAAAAACTCGGTTTGATAGAGGGCGGGCATACAACCCTGTGCATGCCCGCCCTCTAACAAACTCTGAACTCTATGCAGTACATACAAAACTGGATGGACAATAACCAACTAAAACTTAATTCTGACTGAGATAATCATACCCAGAAATAAGGTCAGCTACTGGACACCCTTTCATTGGCCTCTGGAACTAGGGGTGGCTCCTCTCCCTAAACCTGTGACAAAGAGTTGAATGAGATGTCTCATTATTTTTAATATTACTGACAACTGTAATAATGAGACATCTGTATTGGCCTTTTAACTCACACATTTTTTGTTTTCTTTGGGCCCCCACTTAGTTTAGAAGTGCATCCCTGTCGTCAGGTGTATGCCCACCCTCTATCAAACCGAGTTTTTAGAGGTCGAGGACTGGTCAATGATGAAGCAGGACACCAGGTGGTGTGCGAGACCAGTCTTTTACATTTTGTGAGATGTCTACACTCACAAATGTGAATTAAGTGCACATTTTTAATACTGGGAGCAGCTCTAGTGTGTTATTATATTATAAGAATATATTCTTTAACAGCATTCTCCTTTTGCTGGCTTTCATCCAAGTAAGGACTCCAGGCTGCTAACTTAGGGAGACTCATTTTGTGGGGCATGTATTTAGTAAAAAACAGGAGTTCAGTCATCAAAAGGCTTTTGCCAGAGCCATTGGCCCTTATTATGAGTTCAGCGGTCCAATGGACCAGACTGGCGGTGCGCACACCGCATTAGTACTGTGGCGGTTGGACCACCACAGGACCGCAGCTGCAGCCAGGTATTCACGAACCCTGTGGTGGCGCAACACTCTAAGGCCCCTGCTAGGCTGGTGGTGCCCCTGAGGCACCGCTAAGCATATTAAGAGTTTCCTCACTGCCACACTTTTCATGGAGGTGAGACTGTCATGAATAGTGTTGCGGTGAGGAAACAAAGGGAGCTCTGCCCCATGGGGTGCAGGGCAGAGGGGCACATGTTGTGCCCCCCCCCCCTGTGTACATGCACCCCCAATTCCTGCAAGGCATGGACCTGACAGTCCATGCCCACCAGGAACTGCCTTTAACACTCCCATTGTGGTGCCTTTTTAAAAGGCACCACAGTGGGATCGCCAAAGAACTGCCCGCCAGAGTAAAAATAAATCGTACTGTGGTTGGCAGTCTTTAATAGCTTTGGCGGTCTCTGAGCGGGGCAGCAGTGTGGCGGCCCTGCTCAGTGATCGCCAAAGCCATAAGGCCTATAGCAAGGATCGATCAGAAAAAGTAGGTGGATCAGCTAAAACCCATAAACAGAGGATTTATACCCCCAACACTGAAGTACAAAGAGCTTTTTTGCGCGAACACAAACGCTATTTACAGGTCGTCATTTGAAGGTAAGTAGAAGAAAATCACACTGCCAAGCAAAAGTGCCAATTTTCAGAGGACAACTGTCTGGCCATAAAATTTGTAGATAATAAATCCACTGATTGAATTCCAAACTATGCCCCTGGTAATACCATCATGAGTGAAGTAGGGAGGGTTTTGGGTAAGTATGGTGTGTTTCTAGCAAGTTACTATAAAGTTGAAACATCAATTCAATGTCCTTCATGTTTTGACACAGTACATCAACCAGGATCCATAACCATTCAAACATCGCCTTACTGTTTACGCCCAGAATAAGGGTAGGGGTCAGACTGTAAATTGAGTATCAGCAGGACCAATAAATAAATATGCTCTACCAAAGTTACTGTAATCAGACAAGTACAAAATACTTTTCATGATACCGGATGAAAACAAACATCTGTACTTTAGTACTTCATCAAGCTTTCGATGATCCATTGATAAAAACGAATGTCATTTTATGTAGAGCTTATTTCAGAAGTTAGGTTCTCTGTCTGATATTGTTATGCATAAACGCCAAGGAAAAAGTATAATACATTCCACATTCCCAGTATGTCTTATCCACACTAAGGGTAACCGGCCTAAAAAAAATCTGGAATAATTAGGTTGAGCCTATGATGACAGATGCTTTGCTGAAAATGTTATCAATCTCAGACTGCCTCTCAAGGTATGATGTCGCCCGTCATACGAATATAGCACAAGTTCAGGATTTGCAGAGGTGTCGACCTGCAGGACATAAAAGTACTCTGATGGAAAGCATTACCAGGCACTTCCAGAAGGTGAGGTAAGGGATCAAGGCACCAAATTACAACAAGAGCATGGAAATGGTCTCTTTTGTTACCAGTTTGCACAGAGCACTACAGCCACCAACTTTCTATTTTACCTGAAGCTCTAAAGATCCTTGCACGGTTGTTGCGTGCTGCGTTGAAGTCTCAATGCATTTCAGATACATGCATCAGAAGGCCTGACAGTACAGAGAAACAAGTGCTTTAGGGCAACTTTTCATATTAACACTTTTGAATTGGGAGTGTGCAACACCTTACTCGACCACTAATCGTTTGTGAACAGTCATCTGGAAGAGGCAGTGGTATAGAGTTGACAAGAGGAAAAAAATCAGGACAATAAGATAACCTTGAGGAACCCGTGCAAAGCTGGGCGCGTAAATCAAAAAAATAAAGAAAAAAATGAAGATGGGGAGATGAGCTGCAGCTATTTGTCAGGGATAATTTTCAACTATTATTATACGCCTTCTTCAAAAAAATATATAAATAAAACACAATTGAAACAAAATAGCAAATGAGAAAAGCAAAGACAGAAATAATTGCTAATCAGAGTCGAGGCCAGCGTTTGTAATAGTGCCACATTTCTCAGGCTAGACCCAGTAATCTCCTTCCATGTCGCCTCTGATGAGTTTTAGATTTCCAACATTTCATCAATTTGAATCTTCAAATTCAATTTGCATTCACAGATAAACAAAGGACGATGGTGAAATGCTCCGACCTGACCTTGAAGTGAGAGAGAGAAAATTACGTTCCTTGAGTACAATTCAATCTGAGCTGTAATGAAGAGTCAGGTTTGCCCCAGCAGCAATCAACATATAATCAGTTACTTAGCGACACCCCCTGCCAGGGGCGAGTGAGTTCTCTAGGAAAGGGAGGAAACAGAGGAGGGCTATCCAGGACAAAAAGACTACTAGGTAAGCAACACACTACCAGCCAACATGTAAAAGAACTCACTGAGGCATATTAATGGTCCTTCTTAAATTATCAAAGCAGGCAGATGTTACTGATCCGGGTTACGTATTTATGTTGAACCTTCCTTAGTGATAACAGGTTCTGCCGCATCCAAGACAACTTGTTTCCAATAAAGAAACTAATAATTTCTTCACATCTGCCCTTTTTCTGCCACAAAATTTCAAAACTACCCAATCCCAAAAATGCTACAGGGTTTGAGTGGTTCCATGTTGCCAACGTCAAGATGCCTAAACATCTAGTAGGCCAAATCCCCAAATTAATGTTGGTAACCTCAACGCCAATTTCAGACAATATAAAAATTAAATAATTACGTTCGCTGAAGTTTTAACGTTTTTAATAGAAAAACCTACAGGTGGACAGATGGACATCAGGTAATGCAGGACATATTGTGCTGCACATGACATGCTGCTACCTGAGGGTTTAACACATATCTGATTGAATGCAGTGTACGTTTTAGATCTAAAAAGTGGATTATTTATAAAATGATGACCATATTGCTATTAATACAATTTAAATGCAGACGGCATATATGACTGAAAATTATAAGCATAAGAGTGTCATTAAGGGTGCCACTATATCGAGATCCCATAGGTTATTCACATTGCATGCTCCAAACATCAGCTAAAGGGCAAAGACATGTCAATTAGAACTTGACAAAAATCTAAGTTCACAAATTATTATAATTTTTACAGCAGCCAGGATTCAAAAATATAATCTCTGTTCTTCATGTTCGACCTCCTGCTGTCTAAATCACGGTGGAGCCAATTCAATATTATAGGCTGAATTCTGCTCTACTGCCAATCCAGTTACAAGTGTAGCCATGCCAGCTGCTTATAATGCAAACATCACAAGCAAACTTCTTTCTATAAGAGTAGAAATTAAATGTAATTATGTTCTGGCATTTTGACTGTAGGGTTGTTCAATTTTCCTGTGGGAAAATTACGCAAAAAACTTTTTGGGGGACCCCCCCACCCCCCCCCGTGTCGTTTGACGGATCACCCTGAAACATTGCAGTAAAGTGCTGAGATGGATGAACGTTTCACAGAGATCAGTCAAACAGAGCTTAAGTTATTAGCAAACCCAAAAATGAATTACCTATGGAAACCCAGTAGTAACTATAACTAGGTCACAAAATTAAGAATTGCACTCTTGTTGGGGGGTGGGGTCCGTAGAATACTCTCCCTTACATATCATTTTTAACAATAAGTAGTAGGCCCTGCAGCCGTCAGCACCCCCCAACCTTTGGCCGTGTACAGTGTGTTGAATTTTTCTATGGTAATTAAGTAGTACTTTATGTAAAAAAAAAACTACTAATTGACTGAAAAAACAAAGGTTAAAGTAAGGTGATAGTTAAGTGAATTCGTCAATGGAAATATTAACATTTTCAACTAAAAATAGACCACAGAAATTCACCAGTGATGGCTATCAGCACTACCTATAACTTGCGCCCCACCATGCACTGCTTATGACTCACATATGACTTAATTCATGACATGTTCTATGACATCATTTATAACAACCCAAATGGCCTCATTGCTATCACTGATGATATCATCCAATGAGTATGCTAGTTGGTTTTGTAGATTACATATGTAAGAACCATATTGAGTACCATATTACTTGTCTACCTAATTTTGTACAGCCTGGGTCCAGCTAATGGGTGTAGGTCTTTACAAAACATATCTGTTCCTAGTACACCATAAGTGAGATGATAGTCTCTACAGCCAGTCAGAACCCCTTTCAGAGGGGCACAGGACAAGCAGGGGTTAATGGGCCTAACCACTATGGTTGTGGTCTTTTAGTCCAGCAGTCTCTGGGTCCAACCTACTAGGGGTCCTGAGTAACTAGGCCAAGAACTCTCTCCCCGTGTGAGTCAACATCAATGTCAAGGCAGGTGCACCTTTCTCTCTAACACTCTCCACCCAGAAACAGCCAGCAACGTCACCACTTCAGCGATCATTGCCTCGGAGATGGTGTTCAGCCCAAGGGTAGTGTGACAAGCTCATTATCAGATGCAGATTTCCCCCACGCTCTTTCTTTCTTAGGAGCGGAGTGAATTACAGTTGATTGCTCCTTTTGTGTGGAGAGGACTTTATTTCCTTTGCTGGGTAGCAGAATACTTAAGATGGCTCACTTGGGGGGCTGGACAAAGGGCTGGAATCTGATTAAGGGGCTGAGCCAGAGAAATATGACAATTCCTGGCATGCAGGTTTTACTCCAGTTTAGGACATTGCTGTAGCCCTAAGTAGAGTGCAACTACTTTACGGCAGATTTCACTTATTTGTATAATACATGGAACACACCACAAATTTTCCAGTAAGCACTACAGACCGAGTTAATGAATGCCCACTTATATTATAAGGCCTACCCCAAGTCAGCACTTCTCCTTGCAGTCCCTTCTGCAACATGCTACCTGTGCGCATATACTGGGCAGCACACGATGATAGCCTCACACATGCAGGCCGCACAATCATGTGAACACTTGTTCATGTGTAAGCAGTCCAATGCCCCTTACCTTAACAGAGCAGCAGTAGATGCATCTTCAAAGGCGGACACTGGTGGTTAACTCGGTGAGTGAAACTCACTCACAGTAAAAGTTTAAAAAATTAGTAGTTATAAGAGCAAACCCTGGGGGACGAAATGAAGTGTGTGTGTGTGTGTGTGTTCGTGTTCGTGTGTGTGTGTGTGTGTGTGTGTTTGTGTGTTCGTTCATGTGTTCATGTGTGTGTGTGTGTTCATGTGTGTGTGTGTTCCAGTGTGTGTGTGTGTGTTCCAGTGTGTGTGTGTGTGTTCCAGTGTGTGTGTGTGTTCCAGTGTGTGTGTGTGTTCCAGTGTGTGTTCCAGTGTGTGTGTGTGTTCCAGTGTGTGTGTGTGTGTTCCAGTGTGTGTGTGTGTTCCAGTGTGTGTGTGTGTGTGTTCCAGTGTGTGTGTGTTCCAGTGTGTGTGTGTGTTCCAGTGTGTGTGTGTGTTCCAGTGTGTGTTTGTGTTCCAGTGTGTGTGTGTGTTCCAGTGTGTGTGTGTGTGTTCCAGTGTGTGTGTGTGTTCCAGTGTGTGTGTGTGTGTGTTCCAGTGTGTGTGTGTGTGTGTGTGTGTTCCAGTGTGTGTGTGTGTTCCAGTGTGTGTGTGTGTTCCAGTGTGTGTGTGTGTTCGTGTGTGTGTGTGTACGTGTGTGTGTGTTCGTGTGTGTGTGTTCGTGTGTGTGTGTTCGTGTGTGTGTGTGTGTGTGTTCGTGTGTGTGTGTGTTCGTGTGTGTGTGTTCGTGTATGTGTGTTCGTGTATGTGTGTGTGTGTGTGTGTGTATGTGTGTATGTATGTGTGTATGTGTGTGTGTGTATGTAAGGTAATTTTCTTTTCTTAAACCAGGGCCCATGGCATCCTTGCTACACTACTGCATTATATCTGTTAAAAGGGTACCACCAAAATGGGGCCCATTAAGTGACAAATAAGGCTATGCATGCTAGGTAGAGGGACCAAATTAATTCTCAACTTAAGCAAACCCACTGCATGAACGAAGAAATAAACGAGGGGCAAGATCTTTTTAAATGTTTTAGACAGGGCACAAGACCTAAAAACAGAAGTGGATGGGCTAATCAAGTTAGGCAGTATACAAGTGACATCACGGCGTATGACATCATGGATCAGGATGTCACACGTGTCATGACTTCAAAGAAAGTGGCATCACAAGAAGCGACATCAAAGCTTAAGACCTCACACACATTTAGCTGTACATTTGAGCAGATTACAATATTTACCAAATTAGATTTTGCGTAGAGATTGTAACAAAAAATTGACACAAATGCAAAATCTGAGCCTAAGTTACACATTTATTTTTTAGAACTCTGCCACAAAGAAATTAACAACAAGGAGAAACGAGGCAGTAAAACTGTTCTGCTTAACTTTTTGCAAAGTCTGCATTTTGAAATATCTTATTGGGTTAAGGCCCCTGTTGCATAGATCTTTGTGTACACAGTAAATCTCAGGGAATAATATTAAAGGTAAAATATCTCTGGAGGTTAATGTACTTGGCGGAAAGATCTGTGCTTTGCTTAGTCTCAGTTTTGAATCAAAGTAACAGAGGGTTACTATGTCTCCTGTAAAGCGCATCAATAGACACACAGATGACCGAGTTTTATTTTATGTTGATGGTTAAGTGGATTATTGCTTTTAACCTCTTCCATGCTCGTGACGGCCGGGAGCCGTCGCGCGTCATGGTGGGCTTGTGCGCAGGATGGCCCCCCGGCCAACCGAAACTCCGCCCACTAATAAAAGCGCCCAACAGCGCGGAAATCCTGCACGCACAGAAAGGGCAACAGTTCCTTTTCCTATGTGCAGTTCATAAATTGTAACCCTTCTAATATAGCACAGTGAGTGATGAAGGAGATGTAACTCCTACACCTTGTAACACTCACTGTCTTATGGAACACATCCTGTAAATTGATTAACACACAATTTATTGTCAGTGTATAATGTGTATGTGTGTTATAAAGTGTTCGACACCCGGGATTGGGATTAGGAGCGCGATAAAACATTAAATAAAATAGTGGTATTTAATTGTTATAAGTGTAAACCAGACAGACCAACACATCTGCCTTTCTTACAGTCCATACATACGTCTACTATACAGGGCCCCTCTTAAGTACTAGTGAAGTAATAAGCTGTGAGCCTTTGTTTCCCCTCCATTGCATTTGCAGGTAGGTGTGAGGCTCCAGATAACTCGTAGCCACGATACTTCATCAAAAGAAGGCCTGCTGGCCGCTTAACTTCGGCCTTTCTTATGGGCCCAGATGGAGTCTGAACTATGAAAGCCCCCTGCCGCCTGCACATTGCTGCTCTGAATGAAACCAGACAGCCTACTGGTGCTGCTGAATCTGTCCCCGTGTCTGAAAATTACACCAGGATGAGTTCAGGATATTTCTGTGGACCCAACTTCTTGGCCGAGGAGATGGCACCTGTTAAAAAAGTGGATAGACGCCGTCTAATCGTGTGGCTTTGACTTTTGCCCAGATTTTAGAGTTCCTGTGCTAGCCCCTCCTAGTTAAGTGAAGAGCTATGGTCTGGTATTTAGGTTGACTAATCAGAACTAGAACACTGTTATGTATTTGTTTTCACCCAGGGCTTTAAGTGGGATGAAAAACTGGTGGGTCTTTCAAAGGGGCATGGACAATGTCATTAGGGGTGTGGCTTAAAACACGGAAGCTAAAATCTGTGCTTATCATAGTGTGCTGCCCAACTCATATTTTACGGTTTCTGTCATTGGAAACAAGAAATATACCTACAACAAGTCAGGACAATGGTTGTTAGTTGTGTACGATAAATAAGCAGCAACTGTGGCTTGTTGTATATAATATTGAAAAAGCTTCCGCTTAAAGCCCTTGTGACACCACAACAACGTTGCTGCCCTGAGTTTCAAAAAGAGAAGGGAAATCCAGGGAGAAAAGGACTATCTTTAAAGGATTTCCCTTCCCCAACAACGCTGACCTGGCATGACGTCATGACGTAACTTCTCCACTAGTGAGAAGTGAGCAGTGTGAGTACGCACACACCGATGTGCCTACTGTCATTGCAGGTCGTTAAAAAACGGACAGACCGCCTGTGCCAGGGCACAAAACAGAGCCCGATAGGAACCCATTTTGAGGCCCCCTTTAAAAAACTGCTGGTGCTCAGCACCAGTGAAACCCGGCCCACTTCAAGCCTTGTTTTCACCGCATTGAACTTCGAGTCATCTGTAGCACACCAGATACTAAGGACCATCTGTAGGTCTCAAACCACTGGATCCCAACTGTTGAGCAGAGCCCTCAGGACCAATTATGTATCACACACCATATAAACTAATGGCTGGACACCCACTGGCAACACTCTGGTCAATATGCTACAAGTGACAAGAAAGGACAGGAAAATCTACGATAGATGGAATTATCTAAACAAGGACGGTCAAATGTCCTTCTGGGTACGCAAACAAGAGAAGTTTACAAACAATGATAGAAGAAACGACTCGATGACTCAGTCCACCGGCCCCCTTTGGGCCCCTGACTGCACTCAGCAGCATGGTACGGGAGCCCCTAGGTCAAAGTTTGCACACTTGTTACAAGTTACTTCTGTGGTACCTGAAAATCTTTTTCCTCTGCATGTGTTGCCTTTCTAAAGCAGACTGGCATTTCATAATCCAGTAGGCTGCGCCGCCCAAGCTTTAAAAGCTTAAGGCCTAATATTCTTGTCATTTCAGATGACGGGAGGTGAGGAGCGGAGGCGCATAAAAGCGAGCGGGACCGGGGCAGGGAGGGGGCGCAGCAGCGGCAGCTGACACCTCCTTGAGATTCCGCACATTCCAGGTGCAGAATAATGGGTAATTTCAGCAACATAAAAGCGAGGGTCAGAGAACATGTTTGCATGATAAGAGGGACGCCTTTTACAAACACCCTCCAATCCCGCGCAGGGAGATGAAACCCAGCGATTTGGTGACTCATTACGGTTTCATGGAAACTCGGCGATGCGCTCCGGAGTGACCTTTCACAGTCAGACTTCATTTCCAGAGCTGGATTGCCAAGTCCCTGCCTGGAATGAGCATTTTACCGCGCTGCTCACTTACATTCACCGAGGCACTCCCACCGCCTGCGCCGGCTTCATCACCGCAGCCCGTCTCGTTTCAAAAGAGTCCCAGGAGAGGGTGGAGGGGCCGGAGTGACGCAGCGAAAGAAGATGGGGGAGACAAGGTAGGGACTAAGGGCGAGGAAGGAGACACACACTACCTGTCACGTTTCAAAAGAGTCCCCGGAGAGGGTGGAGGGGCCGGAGTGACAGCACAACAAGGGCAGACAAGGTAGGGATGGAGTGCGAGGAAGGAGACACACAGCCTGCCTCGTTTCAATAGAGTCCCAGGAGAGGGAGAGGGTGGAGAGGCCAGAGTGACACAGCACAATATGGGGGGGACAAGGTGGGGATACAGTGCGTG
Source organism: Lissotriton helveticus (assembly GCF_964261635.1). Lineage (NCBI taxonomy): Eukaryota > Metazoa > Chordata > Amphibia > Caudata > Salamandridae > Lissotriton > Lissotriton helveticus. The sequence goes on from NC_136071.1 coordinate 149,627,269, forward strand.
GAAGGAGACAGTCTATAAGTGAGATGTCAGAGTCCACTTGACAGACAGTGGAAAAGAACCATTCATAGCACAGAAAATGCCTCTTCAAAACAATGACAAAGACAGAATCAAGCGAGCGTAAACAGTGCCTTCACCGTGAACTACTGACTTTCTGTGGAACTTCCGGAATGTACTCTCGAGGAGTGGAGGTGACCAGGTTATCGCCAGAACACAGCTCTGCTACTTTGTTTCACTTTTATGCAGTTCTGCTGTGTGCTAGAATCATTCCCACAGTTCAGCTACAATTCTGCAGTTGTATGTATTCATCCGTTTTACAATCATTATTTATTTGCTGCTAATTATTACTGTGCATCTATTTAGCAGATAAGAATCTATACTGACCAAAATTAACGAAATCAATATTAAAACTGGGAGACCAACCTGCATGTCAGTGGTCACCACACAACATGAAAACACTTCCTATATAGATTCAAAACAAAAACATGCTCCTTACCACACACCCAATGCGGAGTAGATTGCGATCTGTGAGGTTACGTGCTTCAGTGCCCAACATGTGGTAAAAAACACTATACAAATGTCAGAATATACCTGTTATGTACCCTCTCACCCGCAACAACACTGCTCACCGGAAACCCTTTCCAATCATCCTCTACTTCAACAACCTCAGTGCCACTACATTGGTTACACTTCAACTTGTGAACAACCAGGAATTACCAGTGTTGTGAATTGGCAACTAGATGGAAAACTGCCAGGTTTTCTTTTGCTCTGAAAAATATGTTTGGTCTTCGGTATGTCTGACTCGGCCAGGAGAGAATTCCAAAGGAACTGCCCTAAAACACTTAGCCACCTTTCTGGTAGACAGCCCGGTAAAAGTCTGTGAGCAAAATAGAAGTGGGTGAAAGTGGGGAAAAAATGAGTTCCTTAACCTTTTATAAGAATAACAAAGGCATAGGTCGAGGGTAAACGCGGGTAGACTGTGTCTACCCACTATTTTCACAGGGTGGACACCATCTATCCTACCAAGAAGTTGCCCCCACAGAAATAGGCTGAACTCGTCCCAGTGTAATTTTCAGACTCTGGGACACATTCAGCAGTGCCTGCACATTGTCTGCTTTCATCCTGAGCAGCAGCCCAGGCAGGAGGGTGCTTATCAGTCCAGGTGGGCCCAAAACAAAGGCTAAAGCTTAGGGGCCATCAAGGCTCACAGCTTGCTATTACTTCACAGGTGCAGTCCCTGTACATGTGATATGCATGCACTGTAAGAATGTCAGATGTGTTGCTCTGTCACAGTATTTACACAAATAATTTAAATACCACTATTCATTTTATTTCATTTATATCGCTATCCATCTCAATTGAGGGTGTGAGAGCGCTCTATATCACATGTACCCATTATACATTGACAATAAATCATGTGTGTACATCAAGGTAAACGATGTGTTACATAAAACAGTGAGGGTTACACGGTGCAGGAGTCACATGTCCGTCATAGCTCACTATGCTATATTAGAAGTACAATTTATGAACTGTTAGTAACTAAAGGATCTTTGTGTTAAAAGCAGTAACTTACTAACTTAGCTACATAAAATAAACGTCTGTATCTTATATGATGGCGTTTGAAGGAGACATATTCACCCTCTATGCTATGATTCAAAGCTGGGACTAGATAAAACAGATCTCTTCAGCAAATGTGTTAACCTCCAGAGTGATCTTTCCATTATTATTATTCCCTGAGATTTTATGAGCACACAAAGCTCTCTGCAGTAGGTGCTTTAATCACCATAAGAGATTTTAAAATGCAGAATTTGCAAACAATTGAGCAGAATAGATTTATTCTACACGACTCTCCTTGTTGCCAATGTTTTTGTGGCAGAGTTTTACAGAAATAAATGTATATAAGTTGAGGTCCAGATTTTGCGTCAGGGTTGCATTGCTTTTTCAGGCACAACCCTGACAGAAAATCTCATTTGTTAAGACTCGTAACGTACTCGCATGCGCTCAGGTTAGACCTGCTAAACGTGTGATGTCACTTCCTGTGAAGTCTTGGGTTGTGATGCCACTTCCTGTGATGCCACATGCAATGACACGCGCTGTGACTCCATTTGCATACTGCCTAACTTAGTTAGTCCCCCCACTTCTAGTTTTACTACTTGTGCCCTGCAAACAGCCATGCTAATGTGGTATGCTGTTAACCCCTTGCATGCGGTGCAAATTCCGCTGCGGTACGGGCGATTTGAATAGTGGGTGGGATTTGGACGGCCCCCGGCCATCCTAAGCACACGCCCACAGAGACACATGACAGATGGGGGCCGTCCAGAGCATGCAAGGGGTTAAGGCAGCGCAGATCCAAAGGTGAGTCTACAGACAGCAGTGTGCTTACCCAGGAGTGTAGAACCGCAACATGAAGGAGTACACCTGGTGTGAAGTGTACGCAGGACACAAATGGCAGAGAGCAGCCACATAGAACATTATCAGTACTATACTCGCGCAGCTTTCAGTGAACTTAAATAACAACATACATATACCCACCTTACTTCGATAGCGAAATAAAAGCCACTACCACTGAACATATGTTTTAAAGAAGTCCTTGGCATCAACCCCCATGCTTCCACAAATCTGAAAAGCGCATAACTAATTGCCATATTTACCAGCGCCTACCTTGGAAAAGTGCGTGAGATACCTAAGTGGGCTTAGGCATTGCACTGCGCTCTGCATAATCTGAAGACTCCGTTCAATCCCTAGCTGCTCCCATCTGCACCTGGAAGCACTGTGCCACTCTGCTGGGTATTAAAGTGATCAATGAGTAGAAATGATTCAGTACAATTTCATTTGATCTGGGTAACTACCAAAACATACATAACAATGACTCTGCTGCTAAAATGTTTTTAAAATACTTATTGTGGTTTTTAAATGTACTTTTAAGGATACTTTTGTACCCGAATAAAGAATGAATTGATTGAGTTTGCTGCATAAGTTCCTGCCTTAACTCACACACGTTCCCTCGCCTTTCTAATTCGGAATCTCTCAAACTGCATCAAATAAACCACTTCTGGTTCTATTGCCATCGCGGTTTCCTAGATGATGCTCTGGTGATCTGCACTAATAACAATGCTTCTTATTGTTATTATTAGCACCAGAAGTAAGTACAAGAATATTTAGTTATATTCACATTATTCTTACTAATACGTCTATTGCTAGTCTTACTGTTCTTGTTACTGTTATTATTGTAATTAGTGTTAATGATCGTATTAGAGTGGTTCTCATTAATATTGTGATGTCAGGTCCCCACAAAAACTCAGCTAGTGGGCAGACTAGGGAGCAGAACGGGGAGGAAACAGAACCAGGGAAGTTATTCGATGGAGTATGGGAAACTCAGGAAAAGAATGAAGTGTGTGCGAGTAAAAGAAGCACACTCAGTAGAACATGCTCCATCCACCAACATCTGACATGTAGCTCCCGGGTGCTCACACTGAACACCTTGTGCTTGTGCACATCTGCTCTAGCCCCCTTTCCACTAGGCCACCAGAAAAAGCCCAGAGAAGTTCTAGACTGAGCTTCATACTGCAGCTCAGGGTATCAGGCGTTCACCCTGGCCCGAGTGGCTAAGTGCTGCAACTATGTACCTGAAAGTGCCAGCAAAGGATGAAGGCTGATTTGCGGTAATACTGGAAAAGGAGAAAATCTCACTTCTGCCCAAGTAAAACAGCAACGCTGAGCAGTGTGATGATCTTAGATTAGTAAGGGTTCAGACAAGACAAAGGCACGAATATCACAACAAGAGTCTATCGTTCTTACCGACTATACGGTAAAGAAAGCAAGCATTGGAAAATCCAATAGTTCTGGCATTGGATACCAAATTTGGGCCTGATCAATTAAAAAAAATATATTTTGTAAAACTACTACAAAAAACATTTTGTTTAATGAAAAATCACACAATGGGCCAGTAGTCCCAAGGACTAAAGGGGACTACTTGTTATGCCATCACTCACGGTGAAGTTAGCCAATGGCTGAAGTGGTGTGCCCTATTGCCCCATAAAACTCTAGTGAGCGAAATAAAAACGTGACTGGCACAGCAGATCAAATGAAGGTGTGGTTGCAAGCTCCTGTAAGTAAATTAAATATATCATTTTATTAAAATGGAAAGGTTTTGGCTTACACCAGACCTAAATAGGAAAGATAATTCGAAATACTATCTTCAGTGAGGTCCCAGAAATTTATGGATCTTGTGGCAGCAGAATTACGCAAATTGCTTCTTTCATATTGAAGAAAAAGAAATACTGCACCCAAGCATTTTTGTGGCTTCAGAAGCTCCTGAAATGTATTGCAGGAATTAAGTTACAGAAAGCAATTGTTCAGAGTTATATAAAACGATTAGAGAGAAAGGGTTGCCAGATTCAAAGATGGAAAGCGACAGGGTGTGCTTAAAGTCAGGATGGTGGTTGCAGGTGGTGGCCACAGGCATTCATTTCTGCAGAGCAGCCTTATTTTTGATCATCAAACTTTGACTCGTACCAAAAGAAAGGCAGAGAACAGAGAAAAAAAGAGGAAGAGAAAAATAAGAAAACAGTGACAAAGTGAGAAAGAATTAAAAAAAGAAGAAGTTCCAAGAGTGAGATAAAGAGAAAGTAAGTGTACGATAATGGAAAAAAGAGGTACGAAGTGTAATTACAACTAGACTGTTTTGCCATTATATGGTTTTTTATATATACTGCACTTACTACAATAGGTGGGGCAGAACTGTGAGAGGCGTTTCCTGTTTACATGCTGGGCGCTGAGGAGGCCACACACGGCCGAAATGCATACGCCCGACCGCTGTTGCTGCATTAAAGGCTCTCCGTTGTTCCCCCCAAGCGGCCTCAGACTCTTCTTTTTTGAAGGTTTTTGTACATATATATATATATATATATATATATATATATATACACACACACACACACACACATATGTATATATACTGGATTGAATAAATCAAGCACTGCACTGTGATGCTATTCTGCACAGTAAGTATTTGTGTCAGTAGCTGTATAGAGGAGTGAGTGGGCGTGAGTGATTGTATTGATGTGTGGATGGGTATGTAAGTGGTTTTGTGGATGAGTGAATGGATGTGTGAGTGGCTGTATGGGTGGCTGTGTGAATGGGTATTTGAGTGGTTGTATGGGTCTGTGAGCAGTTGTATGGGTCTGTAAGTGGTTTTGTGGGTGTGTGAGTGGCTGTGAGTCTGATTGGCTGTCAGTATTTGTATGTTTATGTGAGTGGGTGTTAGAGTGGGCGCGAGTGATTCTGTGGATGATGTCATCAGTGATGTCATGAGTGACCAAAACTCATAACTCTGGACTCTATCAGCGGTAGGGACCAGAAGCTAAGGGGCCTCAATGGTGAGCTGGACTCCAGTCACAAACGTTTTAAACACAACTGAGCCATCCAAGACTCACAGAAGACACTTTTAGGACATACACAAAAATGTGACTGGATGTCCTCAAACACCACCAGGTGTCTGCTTCATCATAGGACTTCTTACGCTCTTCAAAAACCCATTTGATGAAGAACGGGCCTACACCCGAAGGTAAGGGAGGCACTTCTAACTAGGAACGGACCCATGATAGATACATTAAAACCCAATGTGATATGCCAGACTGACTTATGCTGATGGCTCATGGAAGTCCATGGCATTCTTCAGGATGGAAACATAGGATCCCTGCATGGCACACACCCCTGTGCACACCACCATCGGTGTAGAGCTGACCTTTGTCGAATCTCTCAAATCTTAGACCCCCTAGGTCCCTGCAATACATTAATAATAATCCATTGGTACTATCAAACTTGCCATAGACTGACCCGCACGGGTAGGTGAGCAAAGAATACACAGCAAACAACAGCATCCAGCATTCGCATCCATGTGTAAGTGGCACATTATATAAACATACATCATTTCGTGAGGTCAGCTCACAATCTCTTACCCCGATTTAGGGTCATCTGGGCTCCATGGCGGAAGGGCTCAGGAACACCTGTAGTCACACACTAAATCGAGAAGGGAGGGATCAGGTTGAAACATCTGCTTGTCCTCTTTCTCAGGTACTAGGAATGCAGAGCGGGAATCTAAACCCCCACTCCACACTACACACACACCCCCTTCCTTCTTCAAGGTGCGTAAGGAAATAGGGATTGAGGATGCTGCAGGTTTTTTTTTATGTCCAACCCTGCCATCCTATTGGTCAGGAACTCTCCCCTTTAAATTGCCTGCAGCTGTAATGCCAGCATCCACTTTACAATTAGCACAAAGGCCGTCCTCCCTATCACTGGTTGCAGGCCCCTTCGAATTTCCAACAGCTGCGGTAACAGCATTCTGGTGACCTGCAACCCAAAGCGACAGCCTACGTGTTGAACAGTCACTATGGAGCACGCTGTTATGTCGTCATCATGACTCCCCGCCCAAAGGAAGCTTTCCGGGCGCGCAGGTGACCGCATGTGCATAAGAATCATGAGAATTTTAATTCCCCCGATTCGCGTGTCCACAAATCTGATCCAAGCAATCATTTTCATGTGTGTGACTCCACACTACTGACTTTTGAGGCCCAGCAAAGGGTACAGAGGGTCCATGCATTTCAATTAATAGCAACATGAAGCCCCATCATTGGAAGTTCTAATTGCACGCTTGTTGGGATGTATATGCACACACTGCGTGCATCCCTTCCATGCTATTAGTGGAGGGGTGTGTACATTCCAGTTGGTGTTCCCTTCAAGGCACATATTGGTGTGTATGTTAACATTGTGCTATGTACTGGAGCACATGAGGTAGCTCGTGGTGGGCTTCCACTGCTAGGAGCTTGTTACAATCTGTGCCTGTGTCATTGCAATTGTAGCCATGGTATCTCATCATCGAGGCCCCTTATCCATGTTCTCAGATGATACATCGATCTTTGTTTTTATATGTGAACAATTTCTCAGAGATGTCAGGGACATTAGCAGCCACTTTCTCCAGAACTACCCGGGCTATGTCATTAACCTAATTATTATTTACTTCCAGATAGTGGCGTGTTAACTTGGTGCGTTTTTTGTTTTTAACAAGATATGGTGCTCCGAGGTTCATTTATGCGCACCTTTATCTTGCGGGTCGTCATATCAACATTGAACAGGCCACATGGACAGGATCAAATACACCACATTCCCACTATCACAATTTGTAAAGGCATTTAAGATCCATGGTTTCCCTGTCTTAATGTCTACCTCCATTGTAGGTTTTGTAAACCACTGCTTGTTTCCACCATTCATTATTCTCCAATGTTTTTTGATGTTATGCTGTACTTTATTGGACATGGGGGTGTATAAGGCCACACAAGTGATTCTATCAGTGTCAGGTTTTCGGTGGGTCTCCAACAATGCCTCTCTGTTACTCTTCGCCCTTTTTCTTGTCTTCCTCACGGTTTTCCTAGCATGCCAGAAGCCTATGTGTCAAAAGTTTACAGTGAGGAACAATAGAGCCTTACTCGCATGAACTGTATCATTGGGAGGATCTCACGTAAGGCCTTAGGATGGAAACTATCCTAGGGGACAGTGCTTCGGCCATTTTACAGCTCGGCATGGATAACACCATGCTAGTCCTATGCTTAAAGACTATGCTGTAGAAATGGTAAAATACTTTGTCGCTTTCTATCTCCGCATGGATGTCACTGTGCTAATCCTTTGCTTGAAGATTCTGCTACAAAAGCAGATATTTGAGGTGAGCAAATTTAGAGTGTCACTGGTGTTGAGAGTGCTCTACACAGGAGCTGCTTTCCACGTAAACTTGAGAACTACCCAGAATTCTCGGCTTATTTGCATAATTTATGCGTCACTATGCCCGAAAGGGTTTTGTTTTGACTTATACTGGGTGCTCCCTTGTGTCTGGACAAAGAAATACCTCTCTGAATAGCTTGAATGAGAACAAAACACGTATAAGGGGTTGCTTTTATTCATTTCAGGTTGGCTTGGATGGAATTTTACCAATACAAAGCTGTAATACTGTGCCTGGAGTGGTAAAAGGCTTCTGCCATTTTAAAGCTTGGCATGCATAGCACTGTGCTAATGCTATGCTTAAAGACTTTGCTGTAGAAATGGTAAGATTTGTCATTTTCTATCTCAGCGTAGATGGCACTGTGCTAATCCTATGCTTAAAGAATCTGACAGAAAAGCAGACATTTGAGGTGAGCAAATTTAGAGTATTGCTGGTGTTGAAAGTACTCTATACAGGCGCTGCTTTCCACCTAAACTTAACTACCCAGAGTTCTCTGCTTCTTGTTTGCATAATTTCAATGCGCCTGAAAGGGTTGTTTTGATATATATATATATATATATGTATATATTGTTTTTTCCTCTCCATATTATGCATTGGATACACAGAGCTAGTGCTGAATCTCCATAGGAGTGGAAACAAAGGTATTTAACAGGCCCCTGGGGAGAAGGGTGGGAAACTAATGCGTAGCATGCAGAGGACTCCTCCAGGGACCAAATGAAACTACACAAGGCATTAGACTAATGAGAGATGTGGTCTGTGTTCCAGATCAAAAAGCAGTTTGTATAGCAAAAAGAATGCTGGTAAAAAAAATAAATGAAAAAAACAACTAACTTGAAACTGCAGGTGCAGCAAAAATGAAAAAAGAGAGGAACTTGAACAGCTAAACACCACCGGAATTGAAAACCTTTTCAATACGGGTAGCTGCTCTGCCAGGGCTAACTAAATGGCATGGTTAGCTCCTTGCTACAACCACACGTAGGGAGGCTTGATCAATAAGGCTCTCCAGCAGCTATCAGAGGGACATCTCTGTGCAGTCTGTGATTGGAACCTTGCTGAATTCGAACTTCCCAATGCCTCTAAGGAGTCAGATTAATAGTGGCCATTTCTTATTGATGAGCTGTCCCAATGCACGGGAAAGATGTGTGAAAACATTTTGAGCAACATGATCAGGTGGCAGGACCATCGTCAGGAAGCCACTGCAGCTTGCACCACCTACTTCCCCTGCCTGCGCTGCGACTGACAGTACCTACACAACTACTAGCCAACACACTCCTACCAGTGAGATATTTCAGACTTATTCCAGGCCCACAAAGCTATAAGAAAGGCTTGGGCGTCAGATATCAGTTGTTAATGTATACAGAATTAATAAACTACTGTTGTGCTCATCTCTAAACTAAACAAACAGCGCCACTATGTGGAATTGACATAAATGTCAATGTAAACTATTAAGTGTCAGTGCCAAGCACCAGAAACCACTGGCTCAAATGAAGCACTGGACATCGTCCAATAAGTCGGCTTTTAATTGCATGTGAAGGCAGGCTCCCTTTTCCTAGGCTAACTACCTAGGCTCAGGACAGAGGCACAACCCTTTCCCTCCACTGTGGGAGTTCACTACCTCGAAGGTCAGAGATGTCAAAGCGAACACCAAAGGTAGGACATACTGCCAGAGGCTCTCCCAATTGGGATATGGTGGCAAGCTGAGGCTCACAACCTGGGTGGGTGGGGTTTGGGGGTTCATACCAGCCCAGGGCTGGGCTGGGCCAGGAATAGGTTGGTTCAGGGTTAGGCACCGGCTTCTGGTGTCAGTCAGGTCAAACCCGCCCCCTTATAAGCAACCACACGGCAGCGAGCGGGTGTCTTTGCTTCTAGTCGCTGCTGCATGCACAATGTGGCAAAGATCCATCCAGCCGCATCAATGGCCCCACCTTGCTTTCCCAGGACACTCGCACAGCGCTGCTGGTGGCCCCTCGCCACGCACTGCCCTTTAGGAGCCGCAAGGGCTGAGCAAGGGTTCTGGGATGGAGTGCATTGGAGAGAATTACGTATACGTTTTTTCTTTCCTTGCTAGGAATAGATGAAAATGGCAGTTATGTAGTGATGTTATGGACTTAGACCTCCGTTTTGCCTTCTAGCTTGTGATGTTGTGTTTCATTGATTTGTCATATTTAAGCAGGTTTGCGGGTGAGTTAGTGATTGGTGGGGACGCTTCGGGTCCCTTTACAGTATTCTTTTATACCAAATTACCATCCGCGTCACTGGACACTCCAAAGGGTACTGGCAGCAAGTAGAAAGGAGGTTGGCGTGGGGGTTTGGGCGGTTGCTCATGCTTTGCTTACCTAGCGAGCACATGCGCAGCTGGCACGAGCTAGCACGGGCCCTTGTGGGATGAGGACCTTGGGTGTAGGGGGTGCTCGTGATAGGTATCGTAAGGGCAGCCGGGTGCCCTGCAAAGGAGCTCTCATTATGGGAGAGGGAAGGTGGGGTCCTCCCATAAGGGGGGACCCATAATAACAATGGGTGAGGTTCAAGACAAAGGGTCAATGAACCAATCATTATCTCACTCTGAACATTTCTGTTTTTGTTTGTTGCACAGGAACAAAACTAGTTATGGTAAGGTAACTCCCATGCACCTATACTAGAGTCTATGTTAAGGCTAGGTATCACTTTTAAAAAAGATGTAAAAGAGGTGGTTACTGCACAAAAAGACTTGGATGACAAAAATGTTGTGTGTGTAAAAAATAAATCCAGCCGGGTGTTTTACGACCCCTGACCCAAAAAGAGTGGGCCTCAGGTATTATCTTGGGCAGGGATGGGTTGATGGTACGGAATGGTAATTATCCATGGGCCATCTGCGACTCCTTGGGCATATCCAACAGGGGCATTCACGGCTGCCCGACCATCAGCCACATAAGCAAAAGAAAAAGGGCACAGTAACAGTTTCTGAAGTGGCACATCTATCACCAATAAAAAGGTCTGAGATCGCATTAGTGAATAAAGTTTTGTCTAAGCTCTTTAGCAGAGCAGAGGCAGGCTCAGGTGGGTTGTACTCTTGCAAGCGTTTCTGCAGATAAATTCATCAACTGATTAGGAGCCAGGTAAGATTTTCATATGTACATTTTTAGGTCTCGCCTGTCGATGCGCATGCGCATCGAGCTTGCGAGACTATGGGGGCTTATCCACTCTTTATCCAACTTGCAAGGAATCGTGGCGATTCCTTGCAGTGCCCGTGACTTTTAAGCTCAATGCGCATGTGCATTGAGCTTAAAAGCGCGTGCACAGCCGCCCGCATTCCTCCGACACCTTTGAAGTGAAGCTTAGCTTCACTTCAAAGGCCCGGCTTCTTCACACCCACATGCCGCTCTGCCCCGCTCCGCCCCCTCCCCTGAGTCATCCTGCCTGCCCAGACTTCTCCTCCCCCCTACTTACATCCCGCTTTCACTTGTTAACTTTACCGCTGTCCGGGTGGTTCCATGTTATTTCTTTAACTACCTGCTCGTGACTGCCCGTCCTCGTGCTGGCACTGTGCTTTCCTCTGTGAACTTTAGGACTTCTCCATATAACTGTGGCATTCCAGAAATTCGTCATTGGAACGCAACGTGCAACGCATTGACCCGACGTTGCTCTTTGATTGCGCACCTAGAAACCTTGACGCGCAAACCAGCTTCATTCTCCTTGGCTGACACACCCAGCAGCCTTTACAGACGGACAACAGCGTGTACAACAGCTTTGTGCCAATACTAACGTGCACACCAGCTTTGTGTCCATTTTATGTACACAGCAGCTCCATGCTCTATCGCTCACGCGCACAGCGACGCTGTGTGCACTTTAATGCTCATTCGCTGGCACGCACAGCACATTTGTGCAAGTATTTGCATGTCTACCCTGCAATCCTTTCGCTGATACGCACAGCTTGATTTTAAAATTGTGTGTATAAGTTACAGTTCACTCGCTGATGCACACAGCAACTCCGCGGCGCTGACGCGCACAGTTGGATTTTAAATTGCGTGCCTACTTTACAGTTTACTCACTGATGCGCACAGCAGCTCCATGCTTTCTTGCAGACTCGCACAGCAGTGCCCAGTGCAGACTTTTACGTTCTTTCGCTGACACGCAGAGCACTTTTTTACAAGTATTTGGTCGTCTACCCTGCAATCTTTTCGCTGATACGCACATCTTGATTTTAAAACTGCGTGTCTAGTTTACAGTTCACTCGCTGATGCGCACAGCAACTCTGCTGACGCGTTTAGCTGGATTTTAAATTGCGTGCCTACAGTACAATCGCACAACACTTTAGTACAAGTATTGCGTGTCTACTCTGCAATCTTTTCGCTGATGCGCACAGCAACTCTGAGTGCAGTCTCTTTCAATCGCTGACACACACAGCACGTTCCCATCTAATTGTGTGTATACAGTACAACATATTATATCCTATGTCTTCATTAACAATATAGTGTATCTGTACTGAATATATATCCAGCATTTCAGACTGCATTTCAGAGCTTTTAGAAATGTTTATGGCTTTTTTTTTTTGAAATTCTTTAGCATTGGCTACAGGAAACAAAAATGCTAAAGATTTACAAAAAAAAACCATAAACAATTCTAAAAGCACTAACTCTAATGCTGCAAGACCTATTGCATTTTCAATGCTTGTTAAAATCTGTCATGTAGTTCAAATGCAAGAAAATATATACATGAGAAATGTCCGCATTCGTACTGTTATTATATGTTTTCCTCGGCTGCTCGAGGCATGGAGCTTCCTGAAGTTGACGGGTCTCGAAAAATGTCACGGAAAAGGAGTTTATTTCCTGCTGAACTTTTAAGAACAGACCGAGACAGCCGCGACCTTTAAAAGGCAGGGTTAGCTCTTGTACGAATTGGTGAAGCGGTTTAAGCCTGTGCAGCTTCGAGGTGTCACCTAAAGCATAAGGCGGTAGACCCAGAGAACGAGAGTCTGCCCGAGTGCACATTATGTTCGATGTCTTTATGTCACTTGGACACTGCAGGTAGTATGGCCTCATGGCCATCGGGGCAGTAACTTCTCGCCCCGATCGAGGATTCCGCCTTAAAGACTGGGACCTGGAGAGCGGAGGTGGATAAGAGTCGTTCCACTGAGCAGGTCAAAAAGGAAAAAAATCTAATGATAATTCATTGTTATTATCATTTGATTTTTCCGTCCTTGCTCAGCGGGGTAGGAGCGGGGCGGGACTGCTTCGCCGGGACTGCTTTGCTCACACAGCAGGCCTGGGGAGTAGTGTTTTGCCCACTCCAAGTGTGCATGATGCTTTGGCCGGCCACTACGGGTAGGCCAAACAGTCATTTGCACTTGGTGTGTTCTCTACCCATTTTTACCTGGGTGGAGAACATGCCTAGGCTCCCATTCCCTGGCTGAGCGCCGAACGACGGCGCTCAGACCAATCACAATGCTGAATTACAGCGTTGTGATTGGCTATGGAGAGCCTGGATGCTTCCTGTTCCTGCCATGGAGTCCTGGAAGTGGGAGAAGAGGACCAGAAGCAGCAGCACAGAGGTAAGTGTAATTATTTTTTACATGCCCCCACCCCCAAATACCAGCCGCCACCAACGTTCCGTAGGTGGTTTTTCACCACGCAGGGAGCCCTATGGAGCACGCAAAACAAACATATCGCCTGCTGCAAAAGGGCTCTCAATGAGCTGCTAATGTGCTAATGAAGGCACAGAGAGGCCCTTGATATGTTTCCTCCTACCTCCTGACTTTAATTGTTTAAGGTGCGACTCCCCCGTCCCTCCACATTCTTAGATTAAATGTTTAGGTTTCGGCTAGCGTAGGCTGCGCACATGCGCAGTCTCACTGGCGAGATTTTAGGTTTGTGGGTAGCTTTCACTAGTAGGGTTTAAGCCCCGCCCCTCTTTTCCATTGGCTGGCGTCACCGTTCATACTAAACAGTGGCCAGCTATTGGAAAAGAGCTTACAGTGACATACTCTTTTCTCTTTTAGAGCCGTCCCACTTGGACTGGCTTTCCTGACTTACTGCTGGCATAAAAGGTTTGTTATCTTTATGGCGCGAAACAGATGGCTGCATAAAGAAGAAGATAAACCTTTCACGCCAGCAAGCCAAGGCCGTCCAAGTGGGACGGCAGAAAAAACTCTGCGTCATGGCGAGTACTTTTTGCTGCCACTTATGCCCCGAGTTCCACTGTGTTTCAGATTACACCTCTGAGATCCCCCGTGCCTTCACCCCTGACACGTCGTGTTTCAGATATCACCTTTATTATTTTCGCGTCTGTGTGGGCAGCACGCATCAGCGTCTAATCCGCCGTGCCCCTGTTTCTCCTGCCTCGGTGGCCTGTCAACCACACGCTGCCCTCCTCTGGAGCGGGTGAATGTCTCAGAAGGCCGCTGCTGCAGCTCCCTCAGCTGGCAGGCCCTGGCCCAGGTGATGCGGATGGTGGTTGAGGCGGGTGTATACAAATGGCAAAGAAACAAAGCTTGCCACGTGTGTGTGTTACTTTTTTAATTTCAGAACAAACACACATATAATGAGTTTTTAATACATTAAACGTAAAAATACTACTGACTCTTCACCTGTCGCGTATATGCTGCTACCTATGTAGATGTGAATTCTTTATCTGTTGGACTTTTGTCAACACTTCGCCAGCACACCGACTTCAGACCGGTCAGCACTAGAAAAAGTTCTGCGGCAGTCCAAAAAGTCTGTTTTTCGTGTCCATGGTTTTAGCCTCTGTCCTCTTTTCATGATTACGCCACAACATTGCAGACCAGCGGTCATTGATTGGCTGTTTCTGGGGACGGAAGACTAGTGGTGCCAGAAAGGGCAGAACGACCGAGCAACACCACCCCCTGCCTGCGGAGAGAATGGGGAGCACGACCCGGCCAATCGAGGTATACAGGAGTTGGAGGGTATGCCGTTGTGCTGCAGAGGCCCAGAGAGATGGGAGCGCTGGTGCTCAGGGAAGGACGAGGGCACATTCGAATAGGCGTTTTGCTTTCCTGCGTGAGGAAGTGAAAGGAATTCAGGGGCTGTCTCTTCCTATTAGTGCGGCAGACTCCGTAACCAGACACAAAGCATTATGTGTTCGAGCTCACTTCCACAGTAAATTCCACTGAAGGGTTATTTTTCTTTAATATTTCTCTCCTGTTGACGTCAGGCTCATAATTCTTCTCTGGTCTTACGTCACAGTGACTTCTGCCTGTGTTTCGCGCTGCCTGACCAGTTGTGCTGCTCGGGGTTAAACGCTGTAGAGTTCCTCGTTAAACTGGGAATGATTACAATTATGTACAGTTCATTTATTGAAAGGCAACAAGGTGTGATCCGCTCTACGTGGCCTCGTCGCCAGGCTCAGCGACTGTAGACTGCCTACAATCTCTTTATCTCAGGTTCATAGTGTGTGGATAGATAACTGTCAATCAAGCAAACAGCACTATTTGGCGAAATCGGACTGCAAAGACTTACAATTATACAAAAATAAGTAAACATACTCACACTTGAGTGTGTAAATATAAACACGCACACTGTAAATTGACATCAAATCTCGCTTGAGCGTGGCATTTTCTACATAAAGTGTCTACAACGGAGAGAGATTTTGAGTGGCACTAGTCTTCCTATTAGTGCTTGAAGCATCTGTCAGGCTGCTTTGACTGTCACGCTGTGGTCGTGTGGATTACAACGTGTTTGCCGCGCTTGCATCATGTGTTGCGGGTATTTGTGGTCACCAGTGAGTGCACAGCACACACAGCTATGTACATGCGGACAGAGACTTCCGCATGCGGAAAAATACACACAGGAACATACAGGCACCTTCAAGGAAATGAGACAAGCAAACACACCCAAGCATACGATACACAAAGACATACAGACAGAAAGATAAACGCGCAAGCGCATATACACAACTACACACAGGCACACACAAGCGGAAGCACATAGGCACGCGCAAAACTAAAACTAAGACAGTCACTCACAATTAAACACAGTAACACGAACTGATAATCAAACGCACCAGCACGCACGCGCACACACACACAGAAAAGATCACACATAGGAGCCCCCCCACACACACATACAAAGCACTAGAACAACAGATACTTTTAGTAACACCTTTATTGTACACGAACCATCAAACTTACACATACGATCACACAGACGCATGCACCTATAAAATAACAAATACACACAAAGGCACATCTGAAGAATAACAGCGACACAGACACACACAAACACACACACGGGACACACCAAAACATGCCAACACGCAGAGATAAGCACAGAAACACACACACATCGCCCACATATAAGCAATTTCATAGATAGACACACGACGCACAGAGATAAAAATATATCACGTGCATACAGCACACAGACACACAAACACACCCGCATAAAAACATGCTCACAGATTGTTACACACCAAGACTCGCGAGCACTTAGAAACAAAAACACGCATACGACACACTCAAAAATACAGACCCACAGGTAAACACAAAACAACTCACAACTAGCGCATAAGGCCACACAAAAGCCTAGCAGCAAGGAGCACATGATGGCTGTTCGTTCAGTGCACCTTCGGTCTATAAGGTGCTCACAGGACGCATTGGCCATATATAACTGTATGGATCTTATGAGTATTAATGTTCCTTACAGAAAATTCCAGCCTGCCATCTTTGAGCACGGACCCACAATTCCGACTCACCTGAAAAAAACACAAAGGGGTGTTCGGAGGGGCGGCGGAGAGTGTAAATTCAATAGGTCTCGCCTTTGATTAAGTTAAAGCCATTGGCTTTGCTAATGGTATTGTATAGCAAAGCAAATGGCTTCAACTTAAAAGGCGAGACCGGTTACATTTTCAATGCTTGTTTTGAAACTCTTGTCAGCAGGCCGTAAGTTTTACACACTTTACAATAGTGAAAAGGAGGAACGATTGTGCGGGAACTGGAATTTGTATAATAAAAGCACAGCAAAAAAACAAGCTGTTTAGGTAAAACCATATTGGCATGCTTGTATTTAAAGGTGTTGACGATAAAAGCCCCAGATTTTCCAAGTAAACAGTGTTCTGTTAACACCATGCGTGCGGCGCATTTTCAAGCTGTGCGCTGAAGTTTTTAAAAACCCGCGGTTCATGACGAGCTGAGCTCGTCATGAGCGTACGAGAGGTGTACCTCATGACGAGCTGAGCTCGTCATGAGTGTCGAAGGGGTTAATGCTAACTTATTTGGGGAGGTAGAGAAATGCAGAGATGAAAAATGAAAGAGCGCCGCTTAATGTAATGCTCATAAAATAATCTGCACCTCTCTGTGCAGTTTGAACGCTGCACTCCTCTTCTGTAATCCCATATGCGATTTCTCCTAATAGTTACAGTTTCTCTTTGTCACTGTCTGGGGTACTGCAAGGGTTACTATAAGTACTTTCTGAAAACAAATGACATAAAACTAAAGACGGGCAAGGCAACAAATTAACAGGGAAAGCAAAACCGAGCCAAGTGTCTGGCTAGGATCTTAAAGCCTGCGTACGAGCCGAGCCTTGCAAATGCTTGCTATGTACATCATACAACAAACATCTTGGAAAATATAATAATGCCTCATCAACATTCAAAAACGTGTACTTCTTTAACGTGTTCCTGCCATCGTGCGCACGGAACCATAGACGCATCATCGTATACTTCCACTGAGTCTCCAGGAGCCAGCTGCCGATTCTCGCACACGCTCCACCATTAGTCACTCGGAAATTGTAGTAGAAACGGATGCCCCGTTTTCTCCCCCAGCATCGAAGTTCCTTAGGTGAATCCTTCACTTTTACCAGTACCAACTACCTTTTCATCTGCCGAACTTGCTCCCTCGTACCTAGTCATCATTGCAACGAGGCATTGTGTTAAATACCAGGCACTTTATTTCCATAGTCCTGATGATGATCCCTGTATCCTAAGAGCTTGGGATCGAAACATCGTCGACAAATGATTCAGTACCACTGTTTTTGTGATTTGTATGGAAAAAATGTGGTTACTGTGTTGGTTAGCTTGCTTGACTATGATTATTTCAAGCTACCATAGCTCTATTGTTGCCTGAAAACCCTTTAAGTTTTATGTTTTATGTGTGTTTTCTCTTTCTCCTAGATCGGGTGCAGGATTGTGTCCCGTTTTATTTTGTTGTTTCTCCCCGTGCATACTATTTTCTGATTATATTGCACAATAAAAATTCTCTGTCCGGCTGGACACTGAATGTTTATAGTACCTATTCAGGTCTATATGTTATTTGTCCCTTGAACTACTTACCTAAGGACCATTGTTCCCAAAAATAACTTCTTTAACATGTGGCACCTTTGAAATAATAGTCACATTATAGCACTGCACTGACCAGTACGTTAAAAGTTATCGTTGTCAAACATGAACAATTAGTGAACTATGAGGCAAGAAGTTCTCTTGTAACAGTTTTCAAATATGAAAAATTAGTGAGCTAGGAGGCAAGAAGTTGTCTTGTAACCCCTGTTAGTGTGTAACATTATTGTAGAGAAACAGTCTATTAAGTCAAACAGAATATATTTCTGTACAACTGGTAGTCTAGACTCACATATTTGAAAGTGTTTGCATATGCAAAAATGAAGAAAAAAAGTTAGGGTAAAATTAAATATTTGCCTAAAATCACACAATTTAGTAGAGTAAGCGGCGATTTATCCAAGTTTTCTGGTTCATTTTGTAAAAATCAGCCAATAAGTGGGTATCAATTTGTCTTTTCTTATGCTAAGTGTTTGTTTTGACCTTTTTGTGCATTTTTCTGCAGTTCTTATACAGCGCGATCTCAACCTAAAAGTATGGGAGCGCTTTATATGAGCACAAATTAACATTTATTGTTTATAAGGACGGGTAAATTAAGTAACTTACACATAATCAAAGATGTTGAGCCAGTATAGAGACTCATACCTGGTTCCCTAGTTCCAAAGTCAGCAGCCCTGGGCATAATGCCACAACCTGGGTAGAGGGAGAAAGGAAGGCCTGCAAAAGCAACATGAAGGCTTGGCTCATTATGGTTTGTAGTTCCAATAGGACCTTTAACTGAGCCAGGCTTTAGACCTGAGCCTAGCTTGAGCTTTCAGTGGCTTGCCCACCTGTACATAAAGAAATTACTCAAAGACAGTTATCAAGACCAAGATTGGTGAATTGGAGCAGAAGTAAATCCAAGCAGTAGTTAAAAATAAGGCCCCATAGGAAAATAAATAAAGTGAGAAGAGTAGTGAACAATTGACTTGGGAAACAAGCATTTGTATTATAGCGTCAACAAGCTCTTGGATAAAGACGGGTTTCACAAATACATGTATGATTCCCTATCTGGTGCACAATGTCTCTTGTGAGTGGCCCCAAACAGTGGCATACTTGTCTGATGTGCTTGGAATCTGCATTCTGGCCATTCCTTCTTCCCACTAGTCTCTCGGTGTCCCCAGCTTCATAGAGGGCCCCATGCTTGCTGCAGACAGCACAGTGTTATATTTTTAGGTGCCTTTGTTGCAGAGTTACGTTGGTCTAGGAATGGGTTTTGGCACAGTACTAGAGTGACAGTGTTGAGGAGTGGTGCCTCCCCGTTACACAAGTCATGATGCAAGGGAGGAAGAATTCCTAGCTTGCTCCCTGCTACTCCTGGAACTTCCATTGTAACCCCTGGCCTCAGAGAAGGCAAATGTTTCCCCTCGGTGGCCAGGGGTCACAAAGGAAGTGTCAAGGATAGCAGGGAGCAAGCTAGAGGTCATAGATGCGACTTCTGGCTACCCCAAATGACATCCATGATTTTCGATTGTCTGTATACATGCAAGGTAAGCACTTTGCCAGAGTGAGAATAAGAAGTGTTCAGTCTGTAAGCAAAGTGTATTTTGACTGCAGGTTGAATGGTGTGTATTGTGAGTGTTGGGTTGAGGTCTACTTTTTTAAGTACACAATTAGCAGTTTGCATGTATGAGTGCAATGTGAGCAATGTGAGTGCAGGGTATGTTGTATGCATTGGGAGTACAGGGTGAAGAGATTGCTTGCAGGGTATCAAGTGTAAGGTGTTGAGTATGTGTGAGAGTAGTGTGTGTGTGTGTGTGTGTGTGTGTGTGTGTACAGGGCCTACTGTGCCTGAATGCAGAGTTCCAGTGCATTTATGAGTGTATCTATGCAGGGTAAGCAAAGTGCTTGAATGTAGGGGAAGCGAGGTGTGTGTAAATGTAGGGTATGTGGTGTATCTTTGAAAGTGGCGGGTGAGCGGTGTGCTTTGCGAGTGAGGGGTGAGTACATTAAAGTCAGACCCATTGTGATTGCCAATGTTTGTGTAGGTGTCTTTTCTAGTCTCAATAGAAAGTAGTAACAGTTTTGCTAGTATCGCTCGGTTGCGCACACTAATATGTGCGCACACAAACAGGTCACTGCTGCACAAACATAAAAATAATTAGAGGGAACACTGGCCGCCACTGCTGAACAGGCCAAGGAACTAACAACAGTGGTGTATTTGTCGCTCGGGTGAAAAGTACAATAGTTGTGTTTTGATCATTACGAGAGCACTGGGATGTTCGATGCTCTACTGAAGACGATGGAGTGACTTAGGGGCCTGTAATGACTGCTTCATGAATTTGGTTCCAACATTCCTGTGTTTGCCTTTCTAGCATTTACTTTCAATGTATAACTTTCAACCCTTTGTGGGCTGAATGTTCTATAGCTTTAAAGCCCTATTGCCTCACGCTATATCATTAGGTTAAGGCCCTGCCCCTATATGCCTTTAAAGGCCCACTCCAGCGTTGAAGGACAGGGCCTTTAATGAGGGAGCGAGCCTTTAAATCGTTGGTAGAGCCCGCTAGGATGGCTCTAAGGCTATTAGAACATGTTGCCCCTAGAGGGCAGAATGTTCTAATGACTAAAAACAAAGGCCTATCAGAGCCCAAGCAGGCTTAAATCACCTCGGAGAGGCCTTTGTTCACAGCAGCAGCTGTGAACAAAAACAATGTTGAAATGTTGCTCTTCAGGCTTCTACCAGCCCGGAGCACTCCATTGTGGTCAATCTAGTGCTCCACATTCCATGGTTCTAATAATCTTTATGGTTTTATTCAGAATTAGAAAAAAACTACATAAACACAGGAGGTTTAGTGTTCCGAAAGCACGGGCTAGGAGAAACTGAAGTCATCATTCATTCAATTACTCCTTCCCTCCTTCATTAGTACTAGGCAGGATAACAAAGGTTTTTAAGGATAGTGTAGAACACCATCATCAATTAATGGATGCGCAGCAATACGTTGTTATAACAGAGTGCATAACAGGACCTGAAGTCATGTAGGAATGTAGGATCTGACTGCATGGTTACCCCAACTTTTTGGATGGTGTTTTGCAGATTTTTGACTAGTCTGACTGGGATATTGCTAATCAGGACCCCGGTCTATCGGCTTTCTCCCTACATTAGTTATGTTACGTACTTGAGTACACTCCAGTTTGGATACTGGGGTACCCTTGTCATTCCCTAGTATAGGGTACCCATGTACCCAGGGCGTAGGTACCCCAGAGGCCTCCCATGAGCTGAAACATGGATTATTCCACCCATGAGGTCATGCAAAATGGCACTACAGGCCTGCCATTGCAGCCCGTGTAAGATGGTGCATGCACCACTTACTTTAGATATAGGTTTACTATATCTATAGGTCACTACACTTAAAACCTATCAGTCACCCCTCTAGCAGGCCTTGACAATCCTGAAGGTAGGGTGCTGGGTTTTAAGTGAGAGGGTGCCCCTGCATGAGCAGACCCCCTCTGCAGCCTTCGGAGACCATTCTCTTGGGTTGTCGGTGACGCAGTCAGACATAGGTAGAGAATCATTATATGCTCGCGTAAAATGCTATCTCAAAAACGGCTGCAACAAAATATGTTGTGTTTGGTATCAAACACCTTGGGATCATACCTCCACACCGGTAACCAGTGTGGGAGGTATGATTCCACCCTTCTGAAGCAAGCTTCGAGGGGTCACTAGTCTTCCCGGTATCAGGCTTCTCAAACCAGAGAGCACAAAATGGTTGCTGCCGATCAGAGACACATTTCTGCCTTCCTGCTGCTGAGCCAAGCTCAAGCAGGAGAAGGCAGGACAAGAGGCATCCTGTCACAGGGAGGTGTGACCACCTACCAGACAGAATTTAGTGTATTGGGGTGGGTGGACGCACTTCCAAAGTGCCTGAAAGTCTGCAATTGGGGCAGACTTAGTGTCCCTGTGCATAGCCCAGTTCAAGCCAGTCCTGGGAGGCGTTGGCTCCTGCTCTGGCGCGAAACTGGACAAAGGACATGGGAGTATCCTCCCCACTATCCTGACTCTCCCCTGGGAGGTTCCCCTGAACCTGGCCAACCCTCTCCCGTGGGTACAAAAGGACTTACCTGGCTTTAGGACCTTAGATTAGACGTGGATGAGATTCTGGTCAAGAAACCACTGACCTTTGATTGTCTGGACTTTCTGGACTACGACTCGGCCCGACTTTATCTCCCTCTCCATCCAAAGCATCGTCTGTGCCCGTGCACCATACAGGCTCCGTGCAGGACCCGTGGAGCATCAAGGACCTGAAGTATCTCCCTGGGGGTGAAGGAGTCACTCCCCTGAATTCGCAGGCATCGTAACACAACTGACGGGTCTGCTGATCCTGAGCTCCTGCGGACACCAAAGGATCCAGCAATACAGGAGGTGGGTTTCCTATGTTCCTTGAGGTCGAGCTGCCCTCTCACAGAGTTTCAGGCCAGTATCCCTCGAGCGGACCGCATAACCCGAACCCCTGTGCACCGCTGACATTTCAAGTGCATATGCTTGTTGGCTAGAAATGCAATATAAAAGAATGTCAAAAAAATACACAAAACAAATTAAATGCGGGAGCAGCTTGAGAAAATAGAGAACTAAAAATAGTAACAATGCTGTCACCATCATGTCAGCACATGTTTATTTCACCCTACTTTCTTCAAGCGAATACTCCACTGCCCAGAGAGAGGGTAAAAAAAAAAAAAAAAGACAAAGCCCTTATGTTGCCCTCCGCTGCTGCACACCTTTTGCCTGCTTAAAGCCAGCTGTGAGTGTGTTCAGTTCGGGGTGACAGGGCGCAGGCCAAGGAGAGGATTCATTACACCCATAGACCTAGTGCAGAACATTAGAATTTCTGAGTGATTACCAGAGAGATCAGGTTATCTTCCAGCCGTCTGTGCAATACAAAGATAGGGATACTCAGTGGGGAAGAATAAAAAGGAGTTGTGGGGGTCTGGTATTTTTAGCCTGGGAGTTCTCTAGGATAGTATAAAAATACTTTTTGGTAGTGTGATATTGAAAACTTTTTTGCTAAGGAGAACACTGTTTCAGAAACAGGATAACTCACTTGTGCAGGTGGGGCAAGGGCCTGTGACTGGGAAGAGCCAAAAACTTCGGGATTAAGGGTACAACACAGTGAATTCTAAACGCTAAGTTTTTAGCCAATTCTGCACTGTACACCCACACAAGTGATGAATCATTTTACTCGGGAGACTGAGGGGAACACTGTGTGGAGAACACTGTGTGGTAGGACATTTGTGCCGGCACGGTGATCCCACACAAAAATACGCAGAAAGTTTGGGGTTTTTTTCCACCAAATTTGACATTTCCAGGGGTTTCTTGGTAGGAAAACGGTGGGGGATCCACACAAGTCATGCCTCCCTTGACTCCCCGGGTGTCTAGTTTTCAGAAATGTGAGGGTTTGGTAAGTTTCCCTAGCTGGATGCCGAGCCCGGGGGCAAAAACCCAGGTAACCCCCCCCCCATTGCAAAACCAGGTTGTTGTGTTATGGGTAATATTGATATCTCCACAATACATTTTGGGCCCTTCCCTGCTGTGGGCACTTGGCCCACCCACACGAGTGAGGTACCATTTTTATGGGGAGACTTTGGAGAATGCTCGATGTGTGAAATGTTGTGGATTCACATAGATTCACATAAATGTTGGGAAATGTGTGTGTGTTTTTTTTTTTTTTTTTACAAAGTTTGAGGTTTGCAAGGGATTCTGGGTAACAGAGCCTGGTGAGAGCCATACAAGTCACCCCATCCTGGATTCCCCTGGGTGTCCCCTGGGTGTCTAGTTTTAAAAAATGTATATGTTTGCTAGGTTTCCCTAGGTGCCGGAAGAGCCTGGATTAAAAATCCACAGCTATGCACTGTGCAAAAAAGGGTCAGTTTTCACTGTAGAAATGTGGTGTGTCCACATTGCGTTTTGGGCCGTTTCCTGTCGCAGGCACTACGCCTACCCACACAAGTGAGGTACCATCTTTATCGGGAGACTTTGGGGAATTTGGGGTAGGTAGAAGTTTGTGGATCAACGCAGATTCCAGAACTTTCCATCACAGAAATGTGAGGAAAATCTTTCTTTTTGTTTTACACAAAGTTTGATGTTTGCAAGAGATTCTGGGTAACAAAACCTGGTGAGAGCCACACAAGTCACCCCTTCCTGGATTCCCCTGGGTGTCTAGTTTTTAAAAATGTATAGGTTTCCCTAAGTACCGGCAGATCAAAGGTTCCAAATCCACAGCTACGCGTTGCGTTTTGGGGAAATCCTGTTGCAGGCACTAGGCCTACCCACACAAGTGAGGTACCGTTTTTATCGGGAGATGTTAGGGAACACAGAATTGTAGAGCAACTGTTAATACCTATTGAATTTCTATGCATTTTGCCTTCCAAATGTAAGACAGTGTAAAAAAGGTCACTCTGAAAAATGCAAATAGCCACTGTTACTATACTCTATATTTTTTCCATTTTGGAAATACACAAGTGTCTTTGATACCTATTTTTCACTCTTCATATTTTACCAAATGAATTGCTATATACACGGTACACAATGAAAAAAAAACATTGCAATATGCTGCTCAGTTATTGGCTCTGGGTTCCTCAGGTTCTTTGTGAAAATACAAGAAGGGTCCAGCAGATGTAACGGTATGTTGCTATCAACAATCTGTCATACTTAGTAATTTGTGTCGTTTTCACCTGTAACAACTTCTGTTTTTTTCCCAACTCATTTTCAATTTTTCTTAAACTGTTAGTTTCTATAAAAAACCTTAAAGGATCTACACAAATGACCCCTTGCTGAATTTAGAATGTTGTCTACTTGTCTGAAATATATAGCTTTCCAGGATCCATTATTGCTTTCATACCCATTTCTACCACTAACTGAAAGGAGGTTGAAAGCACAAAAAATAGCAAAAATAGACTATGTCTCAGTAAAATGCCAAACCTGTGTAAAACGTTTTAGTTTTCTGACAAAAGTATGTCTGTCCCTGAAAGCTTGGGAGATGGGGATTTCAGCACCACAGATCCTTTGTTGATACCATTTGCAGGGCAAAAACCAGACGCTTTTTTCTGCAGCACTTTTTTCCTATTTTGCCTCCAAAAATTAAAAAAATTTGCTGTATTTTGGCTAATTTCTGGGTCCCCTCCAGTGGAATCAACAAATCCTGGGTACCTTTAAAATTCTCATGATGTTCGAAGAAAAGGACACACATTTGGCGAGGATACCTTGTGTGGTCAAATAGTTTCAGGGGCCTAAGCGCAAACTACCCAAAATAGCCAAAAAAAGGCTTAGCATGGGGAAAAGGCCTAGCAGCAAAGGGGTTAAATAATTATGCTCTCTCTGATCTGAGAAGCAGAAGCTGGATAAGACCACTAAACCGAAGGACCAGGACAACTCCAGAAAAATAGTCAAGCACATCTCTTAAGGACACAAGAACTTCACTGGTAACAAGATGTCTTTCAGGTTGTGAAAATCTGTCATCAGAGCTGTTCCACTGCCTTTGGATGCTACACTGTGTCAAATGAGGACGGAGTGTTGGGTACCATATGGATGGCCGACTTTCACACCTGCAGGGAACAGATGGACTTTCTTCACTTGAAACTTTTCTAGACGGAATGTTCTTTCAGCCTGTTTTCTGCAAGCCCCTTCATAGCAACAAATAAACCGAACAAGCTTGTGTTCGGATTTTCATAGGAGATCCGTTTACTAGCATGGCACGCCTGTATTTACACTCTGGGATGTATTTCTTGGTGAAAACGAATCTCAATCTCACTTCGAAACAAATCAGATGACCAAAGTCACTAAATCACGCTTCACCCAACGAAACCAAGAAATAAACACAAGACCATTTCCACTCCGTGAGAAGAATCTCCAAGCAATGGGAGTCACAATAATGTGTGCCCATTTTATTGCAAAGACCCACACTTTGTTTCTTAACCCCTTCTATGCTGACGACGGTTGGAGCCGTCATGGCACACAGTGCTCGTTTGCTGATGACGGCTCCCGGCCGTCATGACCGCACCCGCGATCGGAATGTGCCGCACAGGCGCAGAATCGCGGTCGCGCCCAAGGGGTTAAGAAAGAATGACAAATTATTAAAGACTCAAAATGCTGCAGTCAAAGTGGTTGTGGAACTACTAAATAATACAAATGGATAATATATAAGATATTTATGGCTCTGGGATAAGAGGGCGCATCAAAACCCTGTACTGAATCCACAAGTCCGAAATGAGATGGCTCGCTACATACTTCATCCAACACCTCAAAAGGGACCACTAGGATAGATTTAAGATCTAGTGATGTGGATCTCCTGATGCTCCCGAGCCACCGCAGAAGACCTAAGTCATGAAATGTCCTGACCTGGGGCATCTGGGCCATCAAACAGGTTCTGGATTTCTGCTGCACTCTGAAGATACACCTCCTCCACTAGGTGGCAGGATTCACAGGTGACCAACGCCTATGTGCTATTTAGTTTGCATACAGAGCTATGGAAATGCAAACAAACAATCACTCACTCACTCACTCACTCACTCACCATCAGTCAAAGGAATATCTAATCATTCATTGCTTGACCTGAGTGAACAAAGATGTTCCATTATGAATATTTGTTTACACTTTTGTAATCAGCAGTACAGACACTAATATTCAAGCGAATCTAGTGATTTATAGGCGAGGTCGATGCAAAGAGTGGCATAGGCAGCTTTGTAACATAGCTCCCTGTGTGCTGGGTAAGGCTGACATCTATGGGACAATTATTTACAGTAAAGCACAGTGGTATGTGGACAAGCACAACCTCAGCTGAAGGATAATAACAGGGTTCACAATGTACGACAGTCCTTTCACTGTAAATCTTCGGGAATGGTTTGTTGCAGATTTTGTTGGAATATGCTAGCCATGAATGGTGCAAGAGCCAATATGTGTCAACCCTAAAACACATGACAACTATTTACAGCTACACGTAGGAGAAGCCATGCTCTAGGGTGCTTCACGCACCTCCTAAAACACTCCCAAGTGATCTCAGCCAATATCCTCTCGTTGGAGTGTCTTCACAAGCTTTAGAATGTTAAACAATGCCGTCACCGTGTCCTCTTTCCACATCTGTGCGAAGAGGAGCGTTTTTTAAACAGGATTGGTCTTAAACATTATTTGATCCACCCAAGCATGTGCTTGACCGGGCTCAGTTAGACACCAAGGGTTCTGAATGTGCTGCAAACATGAACAATTAGTGAACTATGAGGCAAGAAGTTCTCTTGTAACAGTTTTCAAATATGAAAAATTAGTGAGCTAGGAGGCAAGAAGTTGTCTTGTAACCCCTGTTAGTGTGTAACATTATTGTAGAGAAACAGTCTATTAAGTCAAACAGAATATATTTCTGTACAACTGGTAGTCTAGGCTCACATATTTGAAAGTGTTTGCATATGCAAAAATGAAGAAAAAAAGTTAGGGTAAAATTAAATATTTGCCTAAAATCACACAATTTAGTAGAGTAAGCGGCGATTTATCCAAGTTTTCTGGTTCATTTTGTAAAAATCAGCCAATAAGTGGGTATCAATTTGTCTTTTCTTATGCTAAGTGTTTGTTTTGACCTTTTTGTGCATTTTTCTGCAGTTCTTATACAGCTCGATCTCAACCTAAAAGTATGGGAGCGCTTTATATGAGCACAAATTAACATTTATTGTTTATAAGGACGGGTAAATTAAGTAACTTACACATAATCAAAGATGTTGAGCCAGTATAGAGACTCATACCTGGTTCCCTAGTTCCAAAGTCAGCAGCCCTGGGCATAATGCCACAACCTGGGTAGAGGGAGAAAGGAAGGCCTGCAAAAGCAACATGAAGGCTTGGCTCATTATGGTTTGTAGTTCCAATAGGACCTTTAACTGAGCCAGGCTTTAGACCTGAGCCTAGCTTGAGCTTTCAGTGGCTTGCCCACCTGTACATAAAGAAATTACTCAAAGACAGTTATCAAGACCAAGATTGGTGAATTGGAGCAGAAGTAAATCCAAGCAGTAGTTAAAAATAAGGCCCCATAGGAAAATAAATAAAGTGAGAAGAGTAGTGAACAATTGACTTGGGAAACAAGCATTTGTATTATAGCGTCAACAAGCTCTTGGATAAAGACGGGTTTCACAAATACATGTATGATTCCCTATCTGGTGCACAATGTCTCTTGTGAGTGGCCCCAAACAGTGGCATACTTGTCTGATGTGCTTGGAATCTGCATTCTGGCCATTCCTTCTTCCCACTAGTCTCTCGGTGTCCCCAGCTTCATAGAGGGCCCCATGCTTGCTGCAGACAGCACAGTGTTATATTTTTAGGTGCCTTTGTTGCAGAGTTACGTTGGTCTAGGAATGGGTTTTGGCACAGTACTAGAGTGACAGTGTTGAGGAGTGGTGCCTCCCCGTTACACAAGTCATGATGCAAGGGAGGAAGAATTCCTAGCTTGCTCCCTGCTACTCCTGGAACTTCCATTGTAACCCCTGGCCTCAGAGAAGGCAAATGTTTCCCCTCGGTGGCCAGGGGTCACAAAGGAAGTGTCAAGGATAGCAGGGAGCAAGCTAGAGGTCATAGATGCGACTTCTGGCTACCCCAAATGACATCCATGATTTTCGATTGTCTGTATACATGCAAGGTAAGCACTTTGCCAGAGTGAGAATAAGAAGTGTTCAGTCTGTAAGCAAAGTGTATTTTGACTGCAGGTTGAATGGTGTGTATTGTGAGTGTTGGGTTGAGGTCTACTTTTTTAAGTACACAATTAGCAGTTTGCATGTATGAGTGCAATGTGAGCAATGTGAGTGCAGGGTATGTTGTATGCATTGGGAGTACAGGGTGAAGAGATTGCTTGCAGGGTATCAAGTGTAAGGTGTTGAGTATGTGTGAGAGTAGTGTGTGTGTGTGTGTGTGTGTGTACAGGGCCTACTGTGCCTGAATGCAGAGTTCCAGTGCATTTATGAGTGTATCTATGCAGGGTAAGCAAAGTGCTTGAATGTAGGGGAAGCGAGGTGTGTGTAAATGTAGGGTATGTGGTGTATCTTTGAAAGTGGCGGGTGAGCGGTGTGCTTTGCGAGTGAGGGGTGAGTACATTAAAGTCAGACCCATTGTGATTGCCAATGTTTGTGTAGGTGTCTTTTCTAGTCTCAATAGAAAGTAGTAACAGTTTTGCTAGTATCGCTCGGTTGCGCACACTAATATGTGCGCACACAAACAGGTCACTGCTGCACAAACATAAAAATAATTAGAGGGAACACTGGCCGCCACTGCTGAACAGGCCAAGGAACTAACAACAGTGGTGTATTTGTCGCTCGGGTGAAAAGTACAATAGTTGTGTTTTGATCATTACGAGAGCACTGGGATGTTCGATGCTCTACTGAAGACGATGGAGTGACTTAGGGGCCTGTAATGACTGCTTCATGAATTTGGTTCCAACATTCCTGTGTTTGCCTTTCTAGCATTTACTTTCAATGTATAACTTTCAACCCTTTGTGGGCTGAATGTTCTATAGCTTTAAAGCCCTATTGCCTCACGCTATATCATTAGGTTAAGGCCCTGCCCCTATATGCCTTTAAAGGCCCACTCCAGCGTTGAAGGACAGGGCCTTTAATGAGGGAGCGAGCCTTTAAATCGTTGGTAGAGCCCGCTAGGATGGCTCTAAGGCTATTAGAACATGTTGCCCCTAGAGGGCAGAATGTTCTAATGACTAAAAACAAAGGCCTATCAGAGCCCAAGCAGGCTTAAATCACCTCGGAGAGGCCTTTGTTCACAGCAGCAGCTGTGAACAAAAACAATGTTGAAATGTTGCTCTTCAGGCTTCTACCAGCCCGGAGCACTCCATTGTGGTCAATCTAGTGCTCCACATTCCATGGTTCTAATAATCTTTATGGTTTTATTCAGAATTAGAAAAAAACTACATAAACACAGGAGGTTTAGTGTTCCGAAAGCACGGGCTAGGAGAAACTGAAGTCATCATTCATTCAATTACTCCTTCCCTCCTTCATTAGTACTAGGCAGGATAACAAAGGTTTTTAAGGATAGTGTAGAACACCATCATCAATTAATGGATGCGCAGCAATACGTTGTTATAACAGAGTGCATAACAGGACCTGAAGTCATGTAGGAATGTAGGATCTGACTGCATGGTTACCCCAACTTTTTGGATGGTGTTTTGCAGATTTTTGACTAGTCTGACTGGGATATTGCTAATCAGGACCCCGGTCTATCGGCTTTCTCCCTACATTAGTTATGTTACGTACTTGAGTACACTCCAGTTTGGATACTGGGGTACCCTTGTCATTCCCTAGTATAGGGTACCCATGTACCCAGGGCGTAGGTACCCCAGAGGCCTCCCATGAGCTGAAACATGGATTATTCCACCCATGAGGTCATGCAAAATGGCACTACAGGCCTGCCATTGCAGCCCGTGTAAGATGGTGCATGCACCACTTACTTTAGATATAGGTTTACTATATCTATAGGTCACTACACTTAAAACCTATCAGTCACCCCTCTAGCAGGCCTTGACAATCCTGAAGGTAGGGTGCTGGGTTTTAAGTGAGAGGGTGCCTCTGCATGAGCAGACCCCCTCTGCAGCCTTCGGAGACCATTCTCTTGGGTTGTCGGTGACGCAGTCAGACATAGGTAGAGAATCATTATATGCTCGCGTAAAATGCTATCTCAAAAACGGCTGCAACAAAATATGTTGTGTTTGGTATCAAACACCTTGGGATCATACCTCCACACCGGTAACCAGTGTGGGAGGTATGATTCCACCCTTCTGAA
This sequence comes from Lissotriton helveticus, assembly GCF_964261635.1. Classification (NCBI taxonomy): domain Eukaryota; kingdom Metazoa; phylum Chordata; class Amphibia; order Caudata; family Salamandridae; genus Lissotriton; species Lissotriton helveticus. The sequence continues at coordinate 149,658,084 of NC_136071.1, forward strand.
GCAAGCTTCGAGGGGTCACTAGTCTTCCCGGTATCAGGCTTCTCAAACCAGAGAGCACAAAATGGTTGCTGCCGATCAGAGACACATTTCTGCCTTCCTGCTGCTGAGCCAAGCTCAAGCAGGAGAAGGCAGGACAAGAGGCATCCTGTCACAGGGAGGTGTGACCACCTACCAGACAGAATTTAGTGTATTGGGGTGGGTGGACGCACTTCCAAAGTGCCTGAAAGTCTGCAATTGGGGCAGACTTAGTGTCCCTGTGCATAGCCCAGTTCAAGCCAGTCCTGGGAGGCGTTGGCTCCTGCTCTGGCGCGAAACTGGACAAAGGACATGGGAGTATCCTCCCCACTATCCTGACTCTCCCCTGGGAGGTTCCCCTGAACCTGGCCAACCCTCTCCCGTGGGTACAAAAGGACTTACCTGGCTTTAGGACCTTAGATTAGACGTGGATGAGATTCTGGTCAAGAAACCACTGACCTTTGATTGTCTGGACTTTCTGGACTACGACTCGGCCCGACTTTATCTCCCTCTCCATCCAAAGCATCGTCTGTGCCCGTGCACCATACAGGCTCCGTGCAGGACCCGTGGAGCATCAAGGACCTGAAGTATCTCCCTGGGGGTGAAGGAGTCACTCCCCTGAATTCGCAGGCATCGTAACACAACTGACGGGTCTGCTGATCCTGAGCTCCTGCGGACACCAAAGGATCCAGCAATACAGGAGGTGGGTTTCCTATGTTCCTTGAGGTCGAGCTGCCCTCTCACAGAGTTTCAGGCCAGTATCCCTCGAGCGGACCGCATAACCCGAACCCCTGTGCACCGCTGACATTTCAAGTGCATATGCTTGTTGGCTAGAAATGCAATATAAAAGAATGTCAAAAAAATACACAAAACAAATTAAATGCGGGAGCAGCTTGAGAAAATAGAGAACTAAAAATAGTAACAATGCTGTCACCATCATGTCAGCACATGTTTATTTCACCCTACTTTCTTCAAGCGAATACTCCACTGCCCAGAGAGAGGGTAAAAAAAAAAAAAAAAGACAAAGCCCTTATGTTGCCCTCCGCTGCTGCACACCTTTTGCCTGCTTAAAGCCAGCTGTGAGTGTGTTCAGTTCGGGGTGACAGGGCGCAGGCCAAGGAGAGGATTCATTACACCCATAGACCTAGTGCAGAACATTAGAATTTCTGAGTGATTACCAGAGAGATCAGGTTATCTTCCAGCCGTCTGTGCAATACAAAGATAGGGATACTCAGTGGGGAAGAATAAAAAGGAGTTGTGGGGGTCTGGTATTTTTAGCCTGGGAGTTCTCTAGGATAGTATAAAAATACTTTTTGGTAGTGTGATATTGAAAACTTTTTTGCTAAGGAGAACACTGTTTCAGAAACAGGATAACTCACTTGTGCAGGTGGGGCAAGGGCCTGTGACTGGGAAGAGCCAAAAACTTCGGGATTAAGGGTACAACACAGTGAATTCTAAACGCTAAGTTTTTAGCCAATTCTGCACTGTACACCCACACAAGTGATGAATCATTTTACTCGGGAGACTGAGGGGAACACTGTGTGGAGAACACTGTGTGGTAGGACATTTGTGCCGGCACGGTGATCCCACACAAAAATACGCAGAAAGTTTGGGGTTTTTTTCCACCAAATTTGACATTTCCAGGGGTTTCTTGGTAGGAAAACGGTGGGGGATCCACACAAGTCATGCCTCCCTTGACTCCCCGGGTGTCTAGTTTTCAGAAATGTGAGGGTTTGGTAAGTTTCCCTAGCTGGATGCCGAGCCCGGGGGCAAAAACCCAGGTAACCCCCCCCCATTGCAAAACCAGGTTGTTGTGTTATGGGTAATATTGATATCTCCACAATACATTTTGGGCCCTTCCCTGCTGTGGGCACTTGGCCCACCCACACGAGTGAGGTACCATTTTTATGGGGAGACTTTGGAGAATGCTCGATGTGTGAAATGTTGTGGATTCACATAGATTCACATAAATGTTGGGAAATGTGTGTGTTTTTTTTTTTTTTTTTTACAAAGTTTGAGGTTTGCAAGGGATTCTGGGTAACAGAGCCTGGTGAGAGCCATACAAGTCACCCCATCCTGGATTCCCCTGGGTGTCCCCTGGGTGTCTAGTTTTAAAAAATGTATATGTTTGCTAGGTTTCCCTAGGTGCCGGAAGAGCCTGGATTAAAAATCCACAGCTATGCACTGTGCAAAAAAGGGTCAGTTTTCACTGTAGAAATGTGGTGTGTCCACATTGCGTTTTGGGCCGTTTCCTGTCGCAGGCACTACGCCTACCCACACAAGTGAGGTACCATCTTTATCGGGAGACTTTGGGGAATTTGGGGTAGGTAGAAGTTTGTGGATCAACGCAGATTCCAGAACTTTCCATCACAGAAATGTGAGGAAAATCTTTCTTTTTGTTTTACAAGAGATTCTGGGTAACAAAACCTGGTGAGAGCCACACAAGTCACCCCTTCCTGGATTCCCCTGGGTGTCTAGTTTTTAAAAATGTATAGGTTTCCCTAAGTACCGGCAGATCAAAGGTTCCAAATCCACAGCTACGCGTTGCGTTTTGGGGAAATCCTGTTGCAGGCACTAGGCCTACCCACACAAGTGAGGTACCGTTTTTATCGGGAGATGTTAGGGAACACAGAATTGTAGAGCAACTGTTAATACCTATTGAATTTCTATGCATTTTGCCTTCCAAATGTAAGACAGTGTAAAAAAGGTCACTCTGAAAAATGCAAATAGCCACTGTTACTATACTCTATATTTTTTCCATTTTGGAAATACACAAGTGTCTTTGATACCTATTTTTCACTCTTCATATTTTACCAAATGAATTGCTATATACACGGTACACAATGAAAAAAAAACATTGCAATATGCTGCTCAGTTATTGGCTCTGGGTTCCTCAGGTTCTTTGTGAAAATACAAGAAGGGTCCAGCAGATGTAACGGTATGTTGCTATCAACAATCTGTCATACTTAGTAATTTGTGTCGTTTTCACCTGTAACAACTTCTGTTTTTTTCCCAGCTCATTTTCAATTTTTCTTAAACTGTTAGTTTCTATAAAAAACCTTAAAGGATCTACACAAATGACCCCTTGCTGAATTTAGAATGTTGTCTACTTGTCTGAAATATATAGCTTTCCAGGATCCATTATTGCTTTCATACCCATTTCTACCACTAACTGAAAGGAGGTTGAAAGCACAAAAAATAGCAAAAATAGACTATGTCTCAGTAAAATGCCAAACCTGTGTAAAACGTTTTAGTTTTCTGACAAAAGTATGTCTGTCCCTGAAAGCTTGGGAGATGGGGATTTCAGCACCACAGTTCCTTTGTTGATACCATTTGCAGGGCAAAAACCAGACGCTTCTTTCTGCAGCACTTATTTCCTATTTTGCCCCCAAAAATTAAAAAATGTTGCTGTATTTTGGCTAATTTCTGGGTCCCCTCCAGTGGATCAACAAATCCTGGGTACCTTTAAAATTCTCATGATGTTCGAAGAAAAGGACACGCATTTGGCGAGGATACCTTATGTGGTCAAATAGTTTCAGGGGCCTAAGCGCAAACTACCCCAAATAGCCAAAAAAAGGCTTAGCATGGGGAAAAGGCCTAGCAGCAAAGGGGTTAAATAATTATGCTCTCTCTGATCTGAGAAGCAGAAGCTGGATAAGACCACTAAACCGAAGGACCAGGACAACTCCAGAAAAATAGTCAAGCACATCTCTTAAGGACATAAGAACTTCACTGGTAACAAGATGTCTTTCAGGTTGTGAAAATCTGTCATCAGAGCTGTTCCACTGCCTTTGGATGCTACACTGTGTCAAATGAGGACGGAGTGTTGGGTACCATATGGATGGCCGACTTTCACACCTGCAGGGAACAGATGGACTTTCTTCACTTGAAACTTTTCTAGACGGAATGTTCTTTCAGCCTGTTTTCTGCAAGCCCCTTCATAGCAACAAATAAACCGAACAAGCTTGTGTTCGGATTTTCATAGGAGATCCGTTTACTAGCATGGTACGCCTGTATTTACACTCTGGGATGCATTTCTTGGTGAAAACGAATCTCAATCTCACTTCGAAACAAATCAGATGACCAAAGTCACTAAATCACGCTTCACCCAACGAAACCAAGAAATAAACACAAGACCATTTCCACTCCGTGAGAAGAATCTCCAAGCAATGGGAGTCACAATAATGTGTGCCCATTTTATTGCAAAGACCCACACTTTGTTTCTTAACCCCTTCTATGCTGACGACGGTTGGAGCCGTCATGGCACACAGTGCTCGTTTGCTGATGACGGCTCCCGGCCGTCATGACCGCACCCGCGATCGGAATGTGCCGCACAGGCGCAGAATCGCGGTCGCGCCCAAGGGGTTAAGAAAGAATGACAAATTATTAAAGACTCAAAATGCTGCAGTCAAAGTGGTTGTGGAACTACTAAATAATACAAATGGATAATATATAAGATATTTATGGCTGTGGGATAAGAGGGCGCATCAAAACCCTGTACTGAATCCACAAGTCCGAAATGAGATGGCTCGCTACATACTTCATCCAACACCTCAAAAGGGACCACTAGGATAGATTTAAGATCTAGTGATGTGGATCTCCTGATGCTCCCGAGCCACCGCAGAAGACCTAAGTCATGAAATGTCCTGACCTGGGGCATCTGGGCCATCAAACAGGTTCTGGATTTCTGCTGCACTCTGAAGATACACCTCCTCCACTAGGTGGCAGGATTCACAGGTGACCAACGCCTATGTGCTATTTAGTTTGCATACAGAGCTATGGAAATGCAAACAAACAATCACTCACTCACTCACTCACTCACCATCAGTCAAAGGAATATCTAATCATTCATTGCTTGACCTGAGTGAACAAAGATGTTCCATTATGAATATTTGTTTACACTTTTGTAATCAACAGTACAGACACTAATATTCAAGCGAATCTAGTGATTTATAGGCGAGGTCGATGCAAAGAGTGGCATAGGCAGCTTTGTAACATAGCTCCCTGTGTGCTGGGTAAGGCTGACATCTATGGGACAATTATTTACAGTAAAGCACAGTGGTATGTGGACAAGCACAACCTCAGCTGAAGGATAATAACAGGGTTCACAATGTACGACAGTCCTTTCACTGTAAATCTTCGGGAATGGTTTGTTGCAGATTTTGTTGGAATATGCTAGCCATGAATGGTGCAAGAGCCAATATGTGTCAACCCTAAAACACATGACAACTATTTACAGCTACACGTAGGAGAAGCCATGCTCTAGGGTGCTTCACGCACCTCCTAAAACACTCCCAAGTGATCTCAGCCAATATCCTCTCGTTGGAGTGTCTTCACAAGCTTTAGAATGTTAAACAATGCCGTCACTGTGTCCTCTTTCCACATCTGTGCGAAGAGGAGCGTTTTTTAAACAGGATTGGTCTTAAACATTATTTGATCCACCCAAGCATGTGCTTGACCGGGCTCAGTTAGACACCAAGGGTTCTGAATGTGCTGCAAGTCCAGGTTCTCCATATGCAGAGCTTAGCTACAAAGGCTGTATGTCCTCTTCCCGCCCATGGCTAGATGACTTATTCCACTTCGTTTTATTATTACTGTTGCTAAAAGATGGATCGGAGAGAAACAGGGAGTGGAACTATGCACATTGATTGCTTATGAAAAACAAAACTCTGCAGCTCTTGACTGAGCACAAGACGAATGAAGCAATTACATGCAAAGGGAAAGTCTGTGTAACTGTTCACAAGGGGCTGCAAGGGAACAGAGCATTAAGAAGGTTGAAATCCCTTTCGGCCTCTAATCCTGCTTCTTCTGCACATGTCAGAACAGAAGCAGAACGAGCCAGTTGGTCAGAGTTTGACAAAGGGTGCCGGGTGCATTTGGGCACATGGGACTGTGGAGTCCGCAAAAGCCTGGCTCCAAGCCTGTGAGGGGGCTGCCGCTTAGTTGCGATTGTGCTGTAGGCCCACTGCACACATATCGCTACGGCTCCATTGGAGTACCATACCTGATCATGGCGGAAGCAGCTATAGGACACATAAGAGCTGTGTCTAAGGAGGTGCTCTTGACCAAGCTTCCATGTTTGCGGTCTTAACTTGTTTATCCAGCAGAAGGCTCGGTAGTCAACACAATTTTCATACGGGACCTGCTGTGGTTAACCTCCAGCAGAAAACTAATGTAAACTGGGGCCACTCTTTCTCTCATTTGTCTTTCCTCGTCATACCAATAAGTGCTGCTTCCCAAGACCCGATAAGAGCGACAGTGTTGTAGTGTAGCTCCTATTTTCCCAATAGGCTCTGCGCATTGGAATAGTACCTACAGCAGTAAAGGCCTAGGCCAGACGTTAACTAGGTCTACTACTGTCGATACTAGACTTAATTTTTGGGTTTGCCAGCTAAGCTCAGAGTTCGCTAGAAACTTTCTCGAATGTTCAAGGAAGGATTAACTTCCCTGATTAGACAAGAAGGGATTTAGTTTCTGACAACCATAGAACATGACAACTTTGCTCTCCCCTAATCAAGAGTCAATCTCAAGAGTCGTGTGAGCACAAGGCAATTATTTTACTCAGTCAGTACGTGCATTCTTAGTCTCATCAGAATGTAGAGAAAAGGAAGAGACGGGCGTGTTCAATAAAAGATGTTATTTATTGATCAGTCTCTTTTCTCGTACAAGAGAAATGGATCGATATTATTGCGATACTTATAGTTAAGTAAAGTGCATACATTAGAAGCAATAGTATAAAATAATACTGTAAAAACATTGATATGGTTTCTGAGCCATATGATGTTTAAAATGATTAAAATATATTTACATACACATATACATTTGACTAAACGTACTCAACTGGTGTTTCTAAATACGCCTACCCCGTGTACCTGACCTAAGTCTAATACGTGGGCGGGAATAGAAAGTTACAGTTTAAGTTAAGTTTGTTTTTGCCAAGTGAATAACTAAAGAATTCTCTGTGAGGGGTTATTCAGTTCTGTACCTGGAATTTAGGATGGATGAGGAATGGTATCTCTTTCTCTGCTCTCGATATTCCAGGCTGCCTGCGAGGGCTGCCCAGAAGCGCCGGTGCTGGGTCTCTCGGCTTGAGATAGCAGCGCGTCTCTCAGCGCGTCAGGAAGGCGGGGCTGCTGCCTGCGGGGTCTGCTTCGGCTCTCTGCTTCGGCAAGTATGGCTGCTCCGTCTTGTCACCACGCGTGTGTTTTGCATAGGGCAAGGTCGGCAATATTTATACCTTAAAGGTGCCGGGATTGACGTAAGGATGGACATAGGTACGTCAATAAAGATGTCATACGACTTGCTCGTTAGCACATTCTTTACTAAAGTTCTCTGTGAAATCAAAACAATGGCCGCACGGATTATCCAGGTTGTCATAGGTTTGATTTGTTATGAGAACGTCGTATGCCTTATCAGGGGCTGGAGGAATATCGCTTGTCTAATTAGATCTCAAGCGTTATGACCTAATCAGATAACACGTTCCTGTGCCGTAGTGTGACTGCGTCAGATAACGGTATCTGCATCATGGGGGATTTCTTGCCTCATGGGCTGACTGTTAGTTAACTAGCTAGTAAGTTTAACCAGAATAGGGTCAGGAATAGGGGGATCGATTCAGAACCTATAGAAATACACGACACCCACTCCACGCTAACTATGGTCATATCTACTAATCTATGCATAGTATAACATAGTACAACATACTATAGAGTATAGTGTATACCTTACCACCCCAAAATACATAAATGCATTTTGAAATTTTCAAATATACTGGAAAATTGCAGTCATATATATTGTATGCACTTAAGCTATGAATTAAATGCAAAAGTAAACACGCATTGTTATGCATTATTGCTTGTTGGTATATGAGAAATACACATGAAATGGCTCTTAATATGGCTATACAGAAAAAAAGTCGAAACCATTTCATCACATAAAATATATTGTGAACATACCAGTGGGCAGCTAAAGTCTATATAAAGTCTATAAAGTATCTAAAAAAATAGAAATCTTAGTTCTCTAGGAATAGTTTCTTACTTTAAGCAGAAGATCAGTGTCCCGGGAAAAAATATATAGAAAAATATTTTAGGGGCTTGCTGAAAAAAGTTGCTGTCCGTGAACTGGATTGTAATTGTTCATGTGACTTTATTTTTAAAGTTGAAGGCCGAATTCAGGGAACGCCGTGTGCGAGTTTACTCAAAAGTCTCTATTTCTGTTCCGGAGAGAACATCATATCATTCAGGCTTTCGAAAAAACTGTCAACAGCTTCATGGGAAAGTTCCTCTAAGTCGGAAATAGGGGTAACCATGCATTCGTGCGCATGATTGTCTCCATTGACATTCTGATTTGCATTGCTGACAGAAGGTCGTACCTGTTCGATGCTGCTTTCATCTTGAACTTCACTACTCTTCAATCGCAGTGGTGAAGATTCCAGGAATGCCGTCATCAGAATTGGCAGCCTTTGAGGGCAGCACAGTGCGTGAACCTTGGTAGGAACCAACAGTGTATCTGCATCCACCGGCGCATCCGATTGTAGCGTCAGACAGGTGTCTAACACGCATTCTTCTCCGCATAGCAGACACCTTAGTACAGGTAAAACACACCTTTGCCACATTGGTCGAAATGATAGAAACCAAGTCATGTTTAGGTCTCTAAGCCGGGAGAGTCCCAGGATTTTTGATATCCGGTCCCGGTATCCAATGGCTAGGATCGTATCTTCCATTGTCGTGAGATTTTGTTCTGTGACATGGGTTGCCATAACGAAAAATAAGGACCAGGAATAGGATTCCTGCAATTAGTCCTAGGATCAGGGGAAGTCCGCCAAAAATCGAATGGACGAAATCTGGAAAAATACCCAGTATGGCTTTGAATGGTGTTAATGCCATCGAAAATACTGTCTTAAATACCTTTGAGACCCCAGTGGTATCAGAAATATTTAAGATTTCGCTCAGGATTTCCGCGAAATGTACGGGGGAATTGGTTGATAATAATGTATGTATCTCTGCAGTCGTCCTTGCGACTTGTAGATCATACGTTTCTTTAGATGACGTGAGCCTTGTAGGCGTCTGAAGAAGCACTGTTTTCATTCTGCTTAAAGTGTCTATTCGAATAGAAGTAATTTTCAGACCGGGCCATGCCCTTGCCTCCCTGTCTGGAAAGGAGCTGGGGAACAAAGAACGTCCACAGCACTTGACCTTCGCCGTCGTAGTGACGAGATAAGGAGTCCCGGGCATAAGACTACAGCATCTGCGGTCTACAATAAGAATGTAACTCCCATTATAGAGTCTTTGAAAGAATGGTTCTATTTCAGTTGCAGGTGCGCCTTGCTGGTGACATGAAAGGTTGTATGAATTCCCTTCACAGGCTCCGTGCAAACTAATACCGTTACACAGAAGCGTGCCGCTTAGTGACATAGCACAATTGTTGCCACTAAGAAACACTTTCTGTCCTTTGTTACTGACACATGCATGTGAATAGGGCAGGTTCCAAGTTGTTTTAAGGTACCCCTTTCCCAATTTCTCGTACATGCCAGCCTGTATATATTTTTGGCAGTATTGAAACCTGAAGGTTGAGATTGGAATATTTATGATTCCGTGGATTATCCATTCACTGACAGGTCGTTCTGACATTGTCATTGGTAATCTTTCTAGTTTTTCAATGCTCAAGATTGTATAATCAGCACCCTTCTGCGCCATACCGATTTGTCTATCAGTAAGGTTAAAGATTTGGAATAGTGACGTAGTGTTGATTAAACGCCAAGGCACGTAGCCTGAACGCAGATTTTGTAACGTCCAGCCAAGCTGTACGATAGAACGCAATTGTGACTGACCATGTTGTAATAACAGTAAGTCTTGCAATAATATATCGATTGCTGAAGACACAATGCTGTCCAATGAAAAAATTCTGGAGGACAGAGTCATTAACCCATTGTCCACTACAGAAAGTGATTTTTCCAAATTAATACGGTCAATTTCCCGTATTCTTTCTGCTGTCTCAATTTGAGTAACCTTCCAGGCCTCATTGTATGCTGCATATACAGAGGCTGCTATGAAACGCTTATGACGCTGTTTGCGTGGTCCCAGTATGAAATCACGCAAGTCAGCACCATCAGTAAGTAAAGTTAGGTGTTGCTTAATTTCAGGCAGTGTGGAAGTTTGTAGCCATTGAAGGCATAATTTGCCCACACTGTAGGTTGTTATTATCCCTGGGTGATGTCTTTGGGGATATCTAGGGTCTGGCCTGTTCATTTTGAAACCCTGTGTTTTATTCAGGAATCTATCTTGACAGTTATTTGTATCTGTGGGCCAGATCAACCATTGTTTCCAATCAGGATGTGTTCTGTTTTGGTTAAGTATATGGTTTATGTCTATATCAGAGTTATTGCTAAACATTGTTGGCTTTGGAATAGACAGGTTATTTAAATCTTTGATTTTAGCTAGGCCAAGACAGGTGGTTTGTTGAACGGTGTCATTTAAAAATATCATTTGTTCTGGGATCATGCAGGCTCTAAACAAAGCTTCTATACCCTGTACTTGCCATTCTTTTGTACCCCAAACACTTTTCAAATCAACATTTTTGTCCCAATAATCAAATCCAAAGGTATTCATTTTTTCAAAGAAAGAATCTGAATATATCAATTTTGTGTTGGTTATCATGGTTTTCATCCCTGTCTTGTTTGACAATTTGTAATAAAATGTTTCAGCATTAGTTATGTTAAAACCTGAAAAATATGAATATTTGTCATAAACGGTTCTAGAGCTCCCTTTTGGAGGTGTAGCACAATGTTCCCATTGATTATAACTTAAAACATTTCTAGGTTGTGCAGATTTATGCACGAAATGGTTACCATAATGGTTATAGCAGTACATGCTGTCATAATTTGTAGAACCCTGCAAATAATCATGTTTTGTAAATTTAGCAGACATTACTAAGTCAGACATCATATTGTTAATACTTTCAAAGTCCCAATCATCAGCAAATGAGTTTGGTTTTGCAAAGTCACTCAAAGAGATCTTAATTTGGTGTGGATATTTCAGGATCTCGACCGGACCATAAATTTCATAGTCAGTGTTGTCCCAGGCTACCCCACCAGGTATTGGAATTGCTGTGAAGGTCGCTGAAGAAAGTTCTGAAGAAAGTTCTCGTTTCTCGACGTGTGAAGATGTGTGTGGTTTGAGGACCAAGTTGATGTTCTGACTTGCTGTGTCCATTTTAGCATATTTTCCCTCAATGAAGCGTCCCAAGGTAAATACCATGATGAGCCAAAGTATGAGGATAAATGCACCAAAACCCACCCAAAATTCAATCCATGGAGAGATCAGATATGTTTCTTTTAGTTGTTTCAAAAGTTCCTTCGCTTTGTCTTTAAAGGATTTTGATGATGGCTGTGTCTTTTGTTCGCTGAAACCGTCGGAGGAATCATCGAAGTTGATGAAGTAACCGGATGCAGTTCTGTCAATTGTTCCAATTGGTTCAGGATTTTTGTTTCTTGCATTTTCACTTGGAACTTCTGTATAGATTGGTGTGTCTCTGCTAAATGTCTTTATTTGGGTTTTCAGAGGTCTTAGTTCTATTGCATTGTTGCATAGTCCTTGTTGTTCTTCTGTAGGCGTTTCGAATGTGATGAGCCTCTTTGATAGGACCTCTGTACTGGTAGCAAACCTTGGTGTTCTGCTACTTATTGGGAGTCCACTTGGCCTACCGTTGGTTATCGGCCACATGTTGTGGTTTTACCAGGTCGATGGATACAACTCGGTTCTCCTTTTTTCCAGCAAGTGGCGGTAGTACAACTGATCTTGTCCCGTTGACAGACAATACAGGAACTGCTTTTCTGTAAGAAGGCCCAAATTCCTTCTTTACCGCGATCTTCTCCCTGACTAGATCCCCGACTTTTGGAATCCAGACAGGTCTTGCTGGGACAGGTGGTGAATCTTCAGTGGTCGTTGGCTGTTCTTTCAACTGTATGTTGCTCAGGTCTTTTCTTGTTTTGTTTAAGTCCTGCAAAATAGCCAAACGGTCTTTGACATCAAAGCTTTTTTCTGTTACCACTGAAGTCTGACTATCAAGGTCAGAGATCAACATCCTAGTTCCGAATAATAATTCGTACGGACTGAATCCCTTCAGAGAATTTCTTGGCAAGTTATTTAGACTACGTTGGACACTTATTAGATGTTTGACCCACCCAGCTCCCGAACCTAATATCCTTTCTATTATAGATTGCTTTCTGTCTTGGTTTTTTCTTTACACCATCCCATACCCTCAGGAAGGAAGTGAGAAGATTCCCGCTGGGCTGTGCTCATTTGGCCATTCTTTCCCCCCCCCAGGCTGGATTGCCTGAGAAAAAGAAAAAATTGGTCGAACGTAGCATGCTCTTAGCGTATATGCCATTTAGACTCGCAAATCTTGTATAACAGTCCGGACGTCAGCCGAGTGCTGTGGATCTACATTATAAGTGGGAACTAGCCTGTATATGTTAATCGCAAGCCATTCTTTTTACTGGTAATATTATCTGCCTTGATACGACGAGGTATTAAACTGCTTCTCTCCCCACTGCGATCTCTGTTGCAGTTTGGGCAGTTTTTTACAAACATGGTGTAGTGCAGGCTCATGCCTGGCCACCAGTACCGTGATTGTAATTCTTCCAGAGAATCTTTTAATTTAAGGTGTCTGAGACCCTCGCCCATGTGTGCGTCTGCGATTAACAAGTTTCTCCTGTCCATGTTTGGAATCACTCTATCCCCCACTCCAGGGATTCGAGCAAAAGGAATGGAGTTTGCATCTATGATGTATGTGTAATTGAGTGGATAGTTGATCGGTAACGCCGAGCAGTCGCCTTTTGATGACGTTTTTACTGCCAGCAATGTTTCGCCGTCAATGTATTTTAATGTACGCTTTTTCCGATCTACGGGAGCCGGTTTACTGGCTGCCGCTGCGGCTGTTTCAGCCAATGAATTCCCTACAACGTGAACGCCATCACGCTGGTGACTCAGTGAGTGTGTCACGTGAGTCTTTGGTAGTTCTTTTTTCAAAAGAGCTACCTGTTCCCAGAGCAGTCTCTGCTTTATTGGTGCATCCGTGTCATCTTTGTAATCGTTCTGAATCCAGGTCTGCAAATCCTTGTTATATGCTTTGACGCAGAAATATGAATCTGACACTATAAGTGTCGGGAATTCGCGATCCGCATTATCTAGCGCCATTTTCAAAGCTAATATTTCAGTTTGTAGTTCTGAATTAGTTTCTACTGAGTGTGATTTTGTTAATAGAGGTCTTAGTTTACCTCCGTGCCACACTTCTTTTGTAATCTCACATGTGGGATTGTATGCATGTTCTCCCCAAACGGAGGGTTGAGCATGTCCGTCTGTATAGATTACACAGGCGTAGTGTCGTAGAGGCAGAATGTCGATTGCCAGAGGATACGTTTTTTCATATTTTAGATTTTTTAATTCTTCTAGTTCTGGATCAAAGAAGTAATATACTTTGTCCGTTGTGATTGAATTTACCCATTGTAACCATTCTCGATCCAATGTTGTTGTTGGTAAATTACACGGTGTTGTTAATGCCTCAAAGGCTGATTCTGCTGTTTTGACTGTGATATGTCTACCGTCAGCTATGTCTTTTTCTCTAGCTATTGCGGTTTGAACTGCTTGAACAATTTTTCCTTTGTTGTTGAATCTCTGTTCAGCTTTTGTGTACAAATGTGATTTGAATGCAATTGGTACCTTATCTCCTTCATTAGAAGTCAGGTATGTGAATCCGCATCTCCCTGGGATGACTCGGATCACAAGGTTGCGTGTATTATCACGGGTTTCTAATTTTGTTTTAATTAGCATGTCTGTTTGTAAGGATCTCAAAATTTCTGTGTGTGCTTGAGTCCAACTGGATCTTTTAAAGTCTGGTTTAATTAGATCATAAAGGGGTTTGACCCTTTCTGCGTAATTTGCAATATATGTTCTTCCGAAATTTAGGAAGCCTAGAATTGACTGTAGGTTTTTTAGTGTTTTAGGAGCTTGGATTACGGCACATTTCTCTAGGAAATTGTCTGCCAGGCTTTTGCCTTCACTTGATAACTCATATCCTAAGAATAGGACCGTCAGATGGGCAATTCTGGACTTTTTGAAGTTGAATTTGTAACCCTCTGCAGCGAAACCAAGTATTATGGTGTTCACTCTTTTCAAGTGAGTCTCCAAGTCATCATCTGTTAAGTAAATGTCATCGACATAAGATAATGCTTCATCATCATATAGTTGTAGTAATTCTGTTACTCTCGCTGAGAATACCCCCGGGCTGTTCTTGTACCCCTGGGCTAACCGACAGAATTGTTTTTGAGTGCCATTTACTGAGAATGCAGTTAAATATCTGCTCTCTGGTGCTATGTTTTGACAAAAGAATCCGTTGGAGATGTCCAAGGTTGTTTTGTATTTTTTGCGCACTATGTTATTCATTAGTGCAGCACTGTGTGAGTTTTGCACTGCAAAAGTTTTGCAACATGTGTTAAGGTGTCGGTAATCCAAAACTAGACGGTACGAATTGTCTGGTTTGGAGACCGGAAACAAAGGATTGTTCATTTGTGAGGTGCAAGTTTCAATCACCCCCTGGTATTCTAGCTGATCTAGTATTTCATTTACTTGTTTTTTAGCTTCTTGCTTAATTGGGTAATGCCTTTGTGCAGTTGGTTGTGATTTTAACTGGATTTTGTGAGGAGGAGAATCCTCATCCCATCCTACATGATTTTTATATAAAGCAGGTGCTAAGGCCACTGCCCACTTTCTAGCAAGTGTGTATTTTTTATGAATCGGTATTTGATTCGAGAAGGCAGGCATAATTACTTCTTCGCCATGAGGGCACTCCCTGACAAACTCTGGTGGCCAGTCTTTTTCAGCTAGAAGTATGTCATAACCCTTTGAGAGGTTATCCCAAAATAGTCCCCTTATTTTCCTAGTCTTATCTCCCTCTATACGTAATGTTATCTCGTATATTTTGTGGGGCTTGCTAACTCTGGTATCTGCAGTTTCCACTTGAAGGTATTCATTCGTGTCCACTGTCTCCAGATGATCCATAAGGACTTTGCGAGCTATGCTCACCTCTGCTGCGCTGTCTAGCATTGTCTGAGCCCATTCTCCGTTTTTCAGTTGTGTCCTCAGTATTCTCGGCATTGTTAACTACCTTGATACTGGCTACCTTCTTTTTTGGAAATTGTGATTTCTTTTTCAGTTGAGCAGGTTCCTTGTCTTTGGACTTGGCGTGCTCTTCTGATCGTCCTCTTCTTTCCGATTTCTGCGAGGAATTCTGAAAAGATTGAGAGGGACGTGTATCAATGTCTTGATATCTATCAGGTTTTTTAATATTATCCCTATTTCTAAGGTTATATCTATTCCCAGAGGGGTCACTCTGGGGTGACCTTTGTCTCGGGTTTGGAGATTTCTCTCTTCGCCTAGGAGACCTTCCTCTGGACTGGATTTTCTTTTCTTTTGGATTGGATTGTTTGTTCCCATCCCAGTTCTTTTTTGGTGAATTATTATTATTATTAAAAAACATTTTTTCTGGACTTGTAGTCAGTTGCGGTTTTACTGGTATTCCACCTAGACTATCTCTGCCTAGTTCTTCATAGGATTTTTCTATGATTCTGGCAATTTCAGCTGGTTGGTCTGCTATATCTGTCTCTTTTAACCTCTGGCGGATCGCCACGTTTGCTGCTTCACCCTTTATGTTGGCTAGTAATATAGCCGAGACCTGCTTGAAGTCTTTTAGTAATTTCATACCAAGAGTTAAAGCAGGTTCTGGACCATATTCATCTTGAATTTGTTTTAGCACATCTGGTATTACCGAAATGGATGGAACACCGTGCGTTTTTGTGTAGATGGAAGCAAAGACTGTACCCCAAGTGTCACAGTCCTCAATGTGTGGTGCGATTCCCATTGGGAGACATATAGTCAGAATTCTGTGTTTTTCCAGCGGGGTGGTGTCAGGAAACACCGCCTCTATTTGGGTAATTTTCTGTGCCAACCAGAATGGTATCTGTTCCCGTTTAGCTGGAACTTTACCTAGGCAGGATTGGATGTTCTGTGGTGTAATTTTATTTGTGTTCCCCTGGTGAGGGGTCAGCTGTGGAAGTTTAATCGCTGGCTGAATTGTTGAAGTCCGCATTACATACTGAACTAATTGTCTGTGAATTTTTAGTAGTTGTTTTAGCTGTATTAACAGCTCTGCTGCAGGCATTCTTTCGATGTCTGGATATGGTGTGTATCCGGCTAAGACCGGCCACGTTGCTCCTGGTCTTCCTAAAGGACCGAGCCTTGTAATGTGATTATTATGTTTTAGGGCGCCATCAAATAAGAGCAAATGCTCTTGGAATTTGAGTGGTACTTCCACCTCCTCGAAAGGAGTGTACTCATTAGGAGGTTCCTCTACTTTGTAATAGTGGAAGTACTTTGTTACAGCATTTGCTGCTGGAAAATGTATCCATGTATAGTATACCTCTGTCTGCCGATATTCGTGTGCCTCGATTACGAATATGACTGTGCCACCTCTAGGTGTCAGTCCATTTTCTATAAGTTTTAAGGTTATAGATCTTCTTTTGGCGACCGGAATGAGTATTATATCCGCGTCTGCTGCTTGCATGGTAGCATCAGCATCTGCTATTTCAGTAGCTAATCTAATTGCCTCTCTTTCTCCATCACTGTCTCCCATTTTACTGACAGGATGGTATTATTTTTATTTGCAGATCAGGTTTCTTATGGAAACAGAGATTAGATGCACAATATTCTGGAACTGTTTTATCCTTCAACGTTGACTAGACCAAAAACCATACATAGGAGTTCCCTCCTGCGAGGTTTTGGAGGATATAATAACCTTTCACCCACTCCAGACGTCTTTGGAGTATTTGGAAAAAGGGGTCTGAGTGAGAAAGCACGACTGAGTTACTCTAAATGTCTTACGTTAGTTTTATCGCCCTTTCCAAACGCGTTGGGCGCCATGTAGTGTAGCTCCTATTTTCCCAATAGGCTCTGCGCATTGGAATAGTACCTACAGCAGTAAAGGCCTAGGCCAGACGTTAACTAGGTCTACTACTGTCGATACTAGACTTAATTTTTGGGTTTGCCAGCTAAGCTCAGAGTTCGCTAGAAACTTTCTCGAATGTTCAAGGAAGGATTAACTTCCCTGATTAGACAAGAAGGGATTTAGTTTCTGACAACCATAGAACATGACAACTTTGCTCTCCCCTAATCAAAAGTCAATCTCAAGAGTCGTGTGAGCACAAGGCAATTATTTTACTCAGTCAGTACGTGCATTCTTAGTCTCATCAGAATGTAGAGAAAAGGAAGAGACGGGCGTGTTCAATAAAAGATGTTATTTATTGATCAGTCTCTTTTCTCGTACAAGAGAAATGGATCGATATTATTGCGATACTTATAGTTAAGTAAAGTGCATACATTAGAAGCAATAGTATAAAATAATACTGTAAAAACATTGATATGGTTTCTGAGCCATATGATGTTTAAAATGATTAAAATATATTTACATACACATATACATTTGACTAAACGTACTCAACTGGTGTTTCTAAATACGCCTACCCCGTGTACCTGACCTAAGTCTAATACGTGGGCGGGAATAGAAAGTTACAGTTTAAGTTAAGTTTGTTTTTGCCAAGTGAATAACTAAAGAATTCTCTGTGAGGGGTTATTCAGTTCTGTACCTGGAATTTAGGATGGATGAGGAATGGTATCTCTTTCTCTGCTCTCGATATTCCAGGCTGCCTGCGAGGGCTGCCCAGAAGCGCCGGTGCTGGGTCTCTCGGCTTGAGATAGCAGCGCGTCTCTCAGCGCGTCAGGAAGGCGGGGCTGCTGCCTGCGGGGTCTGCTTCGGCTCTCTGCTTCGGCAAGTATGGCTGCTCCGTCTTGTCACCACGCGTGTGTTTTGCATAGGGCAAGGTCGGCAATATTTATACCTTAAAGGTGCCGGGATTGACGTAAGGATGGACATAGGTACGTCAATAAAGATGTCATACGACTTGCTCGTTAGCACATTCTTTACTAAAGTTCTCTGTGAAATCAAAACAATGGCCGCACGGATTATCCAGGTTGTCATAGGTTTGATTTGTTATGAGAACGTCGTATGCCTTATCAGGGGCTGGAGGAATATCGCTTGTCTAATTAGATCTCAAGCGTTATGACCTAATCAGATAACACGTTCCTGTGCCGTAGTGTGACTGCGTCAGATAACGGTATCTGCATCATGGGGGATTTCTTGCCTCATGGGCTGACTGTTAGTTAACTAGCTAGTAAGTTTAACCAGAATAGGGTCAGGAATAGGGGGATCGATTCAGAACCTATAGAAATACACGACAGTGTGGTCACTTAAGAATGTCTCCAAACCGATTGTACGACGCAATACATGCCTAAACCACGCATTCCTGAACAACGCAGTTGTAACAACAAATACAGCTTAACCAAGCATTCCTTTACCATGCAAGGCTTTATGACTTGCCTTAGGGAAGCACTGGACTTTGGAACAGTATAATTTCCTATTCCAACTCCAGTCCGTGCAACAGTAGGTTAAGTGTTGGACTTTAAAGTCCTACGCCACCTTACCTAAGGCATGCTGTTGTAATGACCTGCGTGGTAAGGGATTGTGTAGTTAAGACACATTCGCTGTTCTGACAGCGTTGCAAAGGCAAAGTGTAGTTTGTCAGTCATCGTAATTGCAGTTTCCCCACCAAACTGCTTTCCATATGGTCCTCATGACTAGTAAAACACACTGTAGCAAGCTGCTATGCACTCGATAATGTGCTTGTACTTCCTACAGCGCAGTATGAAGTGCTATATAAATACCACAATACCAAAATACAATGACTTAGCGGAACACCATCTCCAACCAATCCACTAGTTCCAGTCACCAGAGCAGATATTGTTAGACGGAGGAAGACCTGGATCTCACAAATGACTACGGAGAGACTGAATGAATGATAAAGAGATTCTAAATGTAATAAATCGAATCTAGATGCTTTAACGTTTGCCACCCATATATGTTCGATATTGGAGAAGAACCTTGATACAATTATTTTCCAAAGTTTCCTATAGGGACGTCGCTTGCTGCAAGATCTTAAGTGGGGTTTGGTTTCATATTTGAGAATCTGCTAGAAAACTTCTCTGGTAAAGATATGATTACATGGCAGCGGAGAAGAATTGTTGCAGGTTACTATTGGGAATGTAGTGTTAACATTTTTTGCAACTAATTAGTCTTAGGTCTGCTCATAAAACACTTGAGATGGCATCTGGGGTGGCATTGGAAGGGTAGCCAGTCTTAGGCTTAACACGAGGCTCTTGTGGTCGAGCTGTTTGAGTTTTTGGACCCAACATGCATAGTCTGCGGTTTCCATCAGCAGAGATTAGATTTGGGACAGGCTGATATAAAATGATCTATTGTATTCGAAATCACTTCATGGAGTATGTTTCCAGGCACCCACTTGTGTTCATTGGATGACAGCCCTACACAGCCAAGCTGTTTGGTCAGCCTACGGGCTTCATATAGTACAAAGGCTGGGTTTTGTGTCAAGGCGCTTTAGGCAATGGTGTTGCAAAGTAATGTAGACAATCAGCCTGCTCTTCTACTCCACTGCAGCCCATTTGGAAGTTCTCAGTATTTCAGTTAATGATTTCCACCAGCTGCATATATTTTTTACGGCCTGCATTGTCGCTCCCAAATACCCTGTTTGGATGTATACAAACCCTTTAGGCTATCAGATGTACTCAAACACAGACTCATCAGGTACAGGTCTCTGGAATATGCTGGAAACAGTGTGCTGAGTCACCTTCTCCACACAGCTAATAATGGTGGAGGCAGGAATGATGAGGCAAGATAGCCAGAAAAAGTCACATCAGGTTGGACAAGTGGGTTTGTGGGGGACGTGTGTTGGACAGGGGGTTGGAATCACTGGACAGTTAATCAGCAGCAGGAAGACTTCACTGAGTAGAATACTTAATTCCGGCTTGTAGCTGAACACTTACGTTCACAAGACATACGAACCAGGTTTCAAACATTGATCTCAAAAGGGCAAGGAGTATCGTCTTGTTTAAAGCTCTAAATAGATCATTACCTTTCCAAAACGGTTAATTAACCTTAAGCACTGAAATACCACAATACTGTGCAGTGATTGAGTTCAAGACAAAATATTTAAAGAGGCCTTGCTTTAAAATATTTCTAATGAAACGGAGATGTGATATGTTTAACACTGTGCCTACTACTTGGAGTGATTTAACTATTTATATTCTATAGCACTCCTGCGCCAAGATGGTATTTGGATGCTTCTCATTAAAAAGAATTAGAATATAGAAACCATTTTCACATCATAACGGGGACAACACTCTAGGAGGAAGAGAAATTAAATCCGCACGAAATGATCAGCATGCCTTAATTTGTATATATGACCAATATCTTCAGCTGAGTTGCCAAATTTCACCTTAAATCTTCATTCGAGCTTCATGCACAGACTCCATTTCATTTTTCTTTAAAATGTTCCTTTAATTTACAACTTCTCTCCTTATAATAAAAACATTTCTTCAAAAGAACCCAAAGAATTGCCAATGTGTTTCGTCTCTTATATGAGACTTCTTCAGTGTTCAATGATTAGGTCTCTTGATATTGACTGAAGCACTCATTGACCAGTCTGGTCTTTCAGAGTATCCTGGGTTCATCTTCCCATCACTTGCATCCAAACAGTTGAGTGGCAAAGTGCCCCTTGTTTGGACTGTTGTGCAGAAGTTATAGGTGCGGTTAACTGCTTCTCAACCCCAATTTTCCTGTAAATCATAGCAAGAGAAATTAAGTTGGGGACTTTGATGGGAACATTGTTACTTTTGGAATAACCTCTAGACGTGGGTTTTAAGTGGGGAATGAAGGACAGTAGATTAGCGATGGCCCTAAGGTCAACATGAAGAGGGTTTCAGAATGTAGCTACACCTCCTGAAAACACCGCATTTCTGATTGAACAGTTGTGACCGCTGGTATTCCAAGCTCAGCAAATTCCCGATTCTGAGGCTCTTTGTCTGCCTGAGATGGAGAAAAGATTTGACAGACAGGGATGTTTATTTAGAAGCACTGTATTATTTTAGCCAGTCTATCTGTGGAAAGTGATACCGCCTTAAATGAGACGAGTGACAATTGAGGCACCCGCAGAAAGTAAGACTTTGAAAGGGTACAATCATGAGATAATCAAAAGTGGAGCTGTTATTTTTATGTAGGTAGGCATGAGAAGTTACAAAATGTTCTTTAAAAGAGTGAAGGTGCCACATCAAAGTGAGGAGACCTGAAAGGAGAGAGTCCTAAATATTTGACTATTGGGAAAAGGCTTGCAGAAATATTTTGCTTTCATGCATCAAGTATGATTGCATTCAATTAGTTCTTGAGCGTAATAAGGTACTCAGTTTTCTGTGGAAAGAGCAAGAAAATGTTGTTGACCTATAATTCTTTACGGTCTGGCGAGACACAGACACAGAGAATATCAATATGGAGGATAATTTTAAGTACAGTTGAAGCTCATTAGCATAGTGGTGTACTGGGACTCTAGAATGCCAAACAAAATTCAGTGTCTCACACTTAAACAAAACTGAAAAAGTTTAATGTCAATTTCCTGCTTGGAGCCGTTATGAGGAGCCCATTTTTATTTATTATTTAGGGGAGCTCTGATGGGATGACAAAGGAGTAGGAAATGGTTCAGAGTATATGTGGATTAAATCTTTATAAACGTGCAGATTAGTAACACTATAAACCACGCACTAGTTACTGAGCTTTTGCCTGATTGAAGGATGACATATCTCAGTTTTTTGCAGTCTCACTACAGACAGCCCCTGCTGTCTGTCAGAAGACTACTTTGTATAAAATACTTTGCTGAGCTTATCCTCGTTTAAGATTGGATGGGGTTTGTCTCAATCTAAGTTGCTGTGTTCCCATTTGTGGCCTTCGTTCCCGATATTAAATCCGCCCACATAAGCTTTTTTTTTTATTTCAGAGGATTTGCTATTGTCTTGCTCCAATCTGAGCATTTCATTTAAGAAAACAGCCACGTTTGAAAACCAAAAACCAGTGTGCTGCCGTTGAGTGGCGCCCAGTGGTCACTAGAAAAACTGCAGCAGAAACGTGTAAGATACAACCCTCATCAGGACAGACAATGAAGACTACTGCAAACAAGCAATGCCAATCACTCAATTGCATGTAAAGATAAGCGAGACCTATTGCCAATCTTTATTGCTTTTCAGAAAGGTAGCATAGGGTAACCCCCATATGGGACAAACTAACCTCAAAGGAAAAGTCTACTTTTTACTGATTCGGAGGTTAATGGACAACAGACAACCCATATTCACATTTTCACTCACACCACTCTGAGCTATGATACAGGTTTCCAAGGCTAAGCAGTGGTTCACATGAGCCAGGAACCAGTTTAACATTAAACGCCAAAGTGGCCTCAGCATCATCAGCAGAAGGACAATAGAAATGTAAATAAGTTTGTTCCCTCCCTCACTCATGCTCACAAATTGAACTACATTGAGTTTTCAGACGGGATAAAGCTGCCTGAGGTGGTTACATGATACACTCCTGGTTGAAAAGGCAGGTTTCCAGAAGACCTCGGAAAAGGACGAAAGAGGAGGCAAAGTCAATGTAGGAGGAAGTTCACATTAAATGGAGGAGTAAGTGAGCCGAACTATTTAAATAAAACAAAGCCAGAGCATACACACAGCTTTGAATATAGAAAATGGACCTTATGATTGTGGGTTATTTATTTAGATATTGATAAAGTATGTGTTTACCAATATGGCCAAGGAGCACTGAACATGTCTCACTACGAATAAAAAGTAAGGTGAGAGCAAGGATTGAGAAACGCGTGGCATTACGGAGTAACACTAGAGGGCCCTTGAGCAGGTGGGTTTTTGGACATTTTGTCAACCCAACAAAGTGGTGTCTTATGCCCTCAGGGAGCACATTCTATAGTTTGGTGGCAGGAGAATGATGGATCTGCCAATGCTAGCTTAAGTTAACCAGGGATTTCGACAATGAGGAGGGTCTATCAACCCATCAGCTGCTCTCCACCTGCAATGGTGAGGAGGTGGTTGGTTACCTTCTAGTGGAGCATTATCTATCCTACCAGTAGTGCGGAATTGTGGTGAATAAGGAATTCTGAGATAAGGCGGCTGCATTAATTTTTTTTTTTGTGTTTAAATTCTTTATTAACATTTCTTAATGGTGTACAACTTCGGGTTGAGAGATATACCAGTGCCATCCAGTAGAATATCCAGGAAACGTGGTATAGTGAGGACCTAGGTGGCTGAATCATATATTAGAGGGAAACATGCATGGGGGGGTTGTAAAGGGAAGTGTATGAGGGTAGTCCGTGGATGAATATGGGGCAGCAGTGGGGCCGGGTAGCCGTGGCGTCAGTGGGGGAGCGGGGTCGGCCCACGCAGCAAGTGAGTGCTGGTGTGAGGTGAATGCCACTACCCATATTTGGAGGTGTACAGACAAACATATGGAGGGATATAGATGGGGGCTGTGGTGCACGACAGTATGAGGCGAGGTGGCTGCATTAAAAAGTCCCTGGTCTCTTTTGTAGAGATGAAGGAACCTACGAGTTTGGGCCGGTGCTCCTTCTGCTGTTGGGTACTGACTTCTAAGGGATCCCCACATTGTCTGGGGTTGCACTGCCAGTGGTGAGCCGCAGCAGCATATAATATCGATGGATACCAGTGAGGAAGTATTGGTCATTTTGCATGCATAATCGGAGACGAAACCTTCTGCATGGCAGGTAGGATTCCATTTTTACACGTTTTAGTGAGGCAATTCTATAACAATATTGTGCTGTGTGCCAAAGTGGCCTTTTGACTAACAGTTGCGCCACTCCACAATTCTGTTCCAGGTGAGGATTTTCGCATTCGCTTCGCGCACATAGTAAACACGGTTCAGACCGGGGAAAAAAAGAGTAGAAAGAGTCTGGTAATGGGCTTAAGAGACTATTTTCCTTCACAGCTTTCTGAGGAAAAAATACATATTGCACTTTTCCTAAACTTTAAGCTACCCTTATAACTATTGTAAATCCCCAAAACAAACTTGGGATAACGTGTGACCGGGAAGAAAACGTGTTAAAAATAAAAACAAGCGACCAACGCACGACAGAGCGTGCCAGGCATGCCCTCGAGCTACCAGCGAGCATGTACAGAAGTTCAAGCCCCAGGAATATATTAACAGTGGTGTCGGAGAAATACACACAGCGTGAGATTCGGAGTGGAGAGAGACCCATCCTGGCGGATAAAGGGGAAAACACATAAAAGCAGGCAGAGGCGGCACTAGAGTTAAAGGAGCAGCGGGAAAGCGGACATCCCGCGACTTCCTTCCCGCCAGAAACACACACCTGTCACCGCAGGAGCACAGCAGAGCGAGTGCACGGTGAGTGTGATTTATGAGCAGGAGTGGAGCGGCGGGGAGGGAGCCACGTGACGTCCTACCGCGAGGCGGAGCGCGCGCTTCCCGCTCACCACGATCTGTAAGGCTGCTTCCGGCGGATGCCAGATCTTGGTGCGAGATCACTAGATCACCCCCTGCCTTTCAGTGTGCAAATAACTGGCCCGAGTTATAGACTATTTACACGATGTATGTTCTCACGCTGGCCGACGGGATAGAGCTGGTTAAAACAACAGCAGGCCGGCTGCTAGTTCAAATCAGTGACCATCGGTTAAAGTCAGCCCCAGAATGCATTGCAGGACTTGTTCAAGTGTGTTGTCCGGGAAACCTGCATTAGAGCCAATGCATGGTGACCCATGGATCTGCTTCAATACACGTATCTACCAAGGAGAGGAGAGCTGTTATCAGGCTACAAAACAAATCTAAAATAAAATGCAAGGTATCACAAAACAGATCGAGGACTGAAACCAAAGATACACCATCACAAAACAGATCTGTGATCTAAAGCCCAGTGTACACCATCACAAACGAGACTGTGGTTCTTAATCCACACAAAGTATAGCAATAATAAATAGTGAAGATCTAATAAAAATAAAGTGGCATCACAAACCAATCCGCATTGGGACTACTGTAAGGAAGGACTTTGAGGAAAGAGTCTGCTGATGTAGTGCCTGCTCACAGTGAAAGTAGAATTCAGAAAACGCATAAATTAGTGGAAACCAAGCCAAGACACGAGTTGGGGGTGTGAAGTGTTGAACAGCGAAACATCTTATTTAATCTCTAAACTCTCCTCAATGAATTTTCTGACTACATGCCATGTTTCAGCATACGAACAGTGTGAGCTTGAGGAGGCGTATTTTGATAGAAGATGCACATCGAAGACTGTATTTACATGCAGCTCCACAGAATTTTGCTGCCAAAGGGAAGGGATGCTCTAAGCAGTTAACCATCATACTGGATGGTGTCAAGGAACAAACAGTAAAGAGGGGGCACGTTAGAAGCAACAGGTGTGGAGCCAAAACAGAACTCGAAACCCCAGCTGTGAGTACTCAAAAAGGAAGGCGTCTGTAATAACCAATACCAGCATGGATCTATAGTTGGCTATGTGCGAGTAGTTACCAGCATGCACGTGTGGCCATCTATGAATAGTTACCTACAAAGAAATGTGGCTGGCAGGGAGCAGCAACCTCCAAAAATAGTAAAGTGAGCAAAGCAGCCTGAGAGCTCTGTGGCTGGATCGGGGAGAATAGTTGCACAGAACCCACATAACACTGTGGCTGGCTTTGTGTGAGCAGCTAAATGTACTGATTTGGGACTGCCAATGTCTAAGCAGGCACCTAGGTAAGTATTTGACTGCCAGTCATTGACTGGTTCTGCATTAACATTTTTGTGCAAGGGCTTGCCAGTATCATTGTGTGAAGAGTTAACATGCTTAGGACTGTGAGAAACTTGCACAGTACTGTGAGAAACTTCGAAATGAGCTAAGTGATGGGCTTAAAAACGTGGATGGCAAGGAAATGCAGAGCTTGATTTTCTTAGAAAATGGCAATTCCACACAGGGAGACATGTGGTCTTGCATGAGTGAAGTCTAATTACTTTTCTAAGTTCACAAACCTTTCCTAAAATACACCTCAGAACCTACAAAATGTCTGTGAATTTCATTTATGCGGATGTTCGAACTGGGGAGCTCTCCTCAATCGATCACAGCAGAGTTTTAAATCACAATCAAATGCTGATGTAAGATGCAACTCTGGGAGTCACTGGTTTAGAATACAACAACTGGTTCTTTAACCTGCAGCTTCATTTCAAGGAAATCAGTCCTCACTTACAAACAATACCTAGAGGTTTAATCCCTTCAACATCTACTAGATCCCTCTATCTCAAACTAAGATACAGAATTCTTCCTCTGAACCATTTGACCACCTTCTAGGTCTAGCTCCTTCACAAGACTGCCCTGCTACTGCCACTGCCAAGGAGGAATAGATGCATTTCCCCTTCTTTTTCTCCATCTCACCGCTCCCGGGACACACTGGATCAAACCCCAATTGATAATCAAAGGTGTGCCGACAACAAGATCAGCCTAGCACTACTAAAATTCAACATCTCACGATTGGTAGTGTCAGTGTTAAACTATTTCTGCAAGATGCATGGAAATGAAGGACTTATTTATTCTCTGAAAGTTGTGGTCAACAACCATGAATGATCCTGCTTAAAACAGGAGCGCTCCTGTACGAAATGTTTTCATTCTTTCTGTATTTTATAGCGATCATGCTAATTTTTTAAGTTACATTTTTATGCCTCCTCAATTTTAAGGTTGATTTTTAAGTTTAACATCATTTAAGTCTAGCATATAGCTTGGTATTTCCTCTATATGGTTTTATGGTGTTTGGCCCGAAATCAAGTATCTTTGACTTGATATGTTTAAGCAAATATACAATAGAACCATCCCATGCTACGTTTTTTCTCTCAATGGGGAAAATATGAATCCCCATGCGAAAGCTCGTCCTCCACACCCATCACAAATTTAGGTTAGTGTTCCCTTCCCACTTCAGAAAGTGGTTTACTCCTGTAATTGATAGGAGTACATTTCTGCCCTTTTCCAGGTTGGGCATGGGTCAGAGACTAATCTGGGAATTCTCAAAAACGTGCAACTTTGCAGGTGTTCACAAGCTTAGAGGGCACGCCTGCACAGTTACATCCATACTCCAACACCACAATAGCAGGATTCATTCATTTCAGAATCTTCATGTTACAAACATTTTTTTAAGTGCAAAACCAATGTTTGTGAATTACCATGGAAGTTATACCTGCAGGATGTGGCCTAGGAAAACAAGCTGGAAAGGAGAAATCAAGCTGGTTTACTGATCAGTAAAACCAAATTGCTAATTACCATCCAGACCTTGAAAACTGGGTGCAAACTTTGCACTAGGAAAACCGTAACTGTGCAGTAACTAATTCCCCAAATGTTAGGGAAGAATATTAGGAATGTGCAAGGAAAAAAGGACACGTGCAACATGAGTTATGTGTTGAGGAACAGATAGGCAAGGGGCAGCATAATGGGAAAAGATGGGTGTCAGCAGACGAAATGGATGACGGAAAGCATGGCAACAAAGTTCTTCCATACGAGAAGGTTGTGGCAGTATGAGAGGCAGGATACTTACACATCAAGAAAAACAAACGCTGGCAAAGGTGATAAATCTTATAATGCAGTTGGAGAGTGCTGCAATGTTTGAGTATGGTTTCAAAGTAAAAGAAACAAATTCAGACTAATGGAAGAAAAACATTTTATCATGTCCAAAAACTGTACACTGAAATCAGTGTTTTCAATCTTTATAAACGGTACTATCAAATAATGGTGAATTGTACTGTATGCTATTGTGCTATGAATTGTATCATGGTTTTAAAATCAAATACAATTGATCAAAATAAATGGTATAGTTTATTTAAAAATATTGTTCTCCCAGGAAATGTCAGATATAGAGGGAAACACTTTCAAAGATCTTATTTACTTTCTACAGGATTCAGCCATTTGCTCCTCTGCAGTAGCCCAGGAAGCAGATAAATGGGTCTTCAAGAAAAGTGTCATGCTAAGTACACCTGCCCCAGATGCCAGCTAAGTGAGTGAAGCAAATTGACTTTCCCCAGTTCCATGAAAGCCTGCGTGTCAAAGATTGTGCTTTCATGCAATATGTGGAATGCAGGAGAGAAAACCAAAATAACTGGTAACGTCTGCTCCATACCCCCGTAAAAATATCGGTTTCTGTGCTTTCAGAGACAAGCTGGAGGGGTTAGGAGCAACACAGCAGGGAGTATCTGAGAGCTGAAGCCGCATACAAGAGATAGAGCTAGAGCTAGAAACAGATGAATTCTCATGGAGTGATGAGTGGAAAAGTAGTTGCCTAAATGTGAGCAGTGAAAGGATACTAGTTGGCCAAATCAAAAGGATCGTAGAGAGTCTATGTTGTAGGTTAGAGTCAAACACAAGAAGATGAAAACAAGTCAAAGAAGAAGCAAGCAAACGAGAAGGCAAAATAGAGACAAAGCCAACTAACAAACAATAGGTGAGTGGAAAGCCAACTGTAGGATTACAATATGCCTTTCACATATTGGCAGCTTGAGAGGTTGAGGAACATGGCGGCGGTAGGCTAGCGGCTGCTGCGAGGTTCTACTCCCTGGGCACCGTAATGGACTACAATGCGGTTTTCTGGCACTAATTGTTCAAAGACGGCATACCGGAGTATACGGTGAGGGATTCGCTGTCACTTTTGTATTGAAGTTTATGTGCGCTGTCGAGA
Source organism: Lissotriton helveticus (assembly GCF_964261635.1). NCBI lineage: Eukaryota > Metazoa > Chordata > Amphibia > Caudata > Salamandridae > Lissotriton > Lissotriton helveticus. The sequence continues at coordinate 149,686,838 of NC_136071.1, forward strand.
AAAGTATTCCTGTTTGTTTCTCGAGGTTTGGAAAATACCGGCGCTAGGACCCAGCGCCAAGACACAAGCAGGAAATGTTTGAGCGAAGGTACTGCAGCGACGACCGGGGTCGGCTGTGCAGAGTAATCAGCTGTGGCTGTGGGAGTGAGAGCGAGAGCGACGCGACTGCATGCGGTAAGAAGCGGGAGCTGGCAAGCGCCGCTGACAGCTTTGAAAAAGAGAGAGCAAGACCAGTAGGTCTCAGGGTTAGCTGCTCTAGACTGTGGTTGCGTTCGAGGCGGGCGCTTCTGTTCCGGGGCAGAACGGGGAAGAGAGTGTTTGTTGCACGAGAGGCTGACACACTGAAAGACGGTAAAGAGACTTTCGAGTGGGGCGTCTGCATGGAGGCAGACAATTTGGGACTTACTACAGCCCCCTGCATCGATAGAGAAAGCGAGGGTGTACCTAAGAGCAAAGAAAACAGCAGTTGTGCCGTCATAGTGGAAGGGGGCCCTTTTGACGAACGCATAGGAAGGTGAACAAGCAGCTTATTAATTTTAAAGAGAAAGTTGCTGAACCCAAAAATCGCTATCAGTTAAGATCAAAGTCAGAACTTAGAAAACAAGGGGTCTGGAACCTCCCAGACATAGTGGACAGAAACGGCCCCACCCCTCTATCCCCCCTTAAGCAGAAAAAGAAGACTGGTACTGGTGGAGGTGGAGGAGGAGGTAGAGGGAGAGCTAAGTCAACTAAAGCGGTTAAACAACCACAGATACTCAGAGGTACCCCCTCATTAAAGAGCTTCTTTAAAATCATGGAGTCAGCAGTGAATTTTAAAGAAAAGGTAACAGTACAAGCGGATCCCAAGGGGGCGGAGGAACCTGAAGGTGTGAGAGACACAGGCCCTGATGGCTCGGATAAAGTTATTGTTACCCCGCAACACTCCTCCTTGCTCTTACCTCTGACGAATAAGTATGCCGTACTAGATCCGACCCGGGGAGGTCAAGAAGCAGAAGCAGAAATAGAATTAAGCGCTGATAATTCCACCGGGCAAGATAGAGATACAGGGGACGACCAGGATGCCCCTATTAATCCACCACAATTAAGCCTTCCACCGTCTAAACAAGGCACAATTTCTAAATACTGTTGCCCGAGCCCTCCAATTGGCAATGCTAATGCACATTCTTCACCTCTTGTTACCTCTAACATACAAGCTCTTACGCCCCGGAGGGCTGATCTAGTCGATATATCTGGGGAAAAGGATGAAGGAGACAGGCTTGGTTCTCTACTTCACACATTAAGAGACGACTTGATGGGGAAATTTGAGATTTCCGAGAGAAATCAGAGAGGTCTGCATGACAGATTTGACCTTCTCGAGGCCAAATTGGAGGGAGTTAGTATTAGAACGGGTGCATTGGAAAGTAAAGTCTCAGCGATGACGGAGATTTCTAAAGGAAACTTGAGGGACATAGACTCTTTAAAAGCACAGAACCGCACATTGACAATGGATATGGAGAGATTGGAGACACAAACTAGGCGCAACAATCTCCGGATTCTTAAAATCCCTGAAGGAGAAGAGGTAGAAGATATAAAGGGGTTCGTATGCAGACTACTCCGTGAAGATATCTTGAAAGACAGAACAGATATCAATTTGGAGGCGGAGATCCAGCGGTTGCATAGGGACCCATTCAGGTTGCATTCAGATCGCAAGACACCCAGGAAGATTCTTGTATACTTTCAAACATACAGACAGCGTGAAAGAGTTGATTCTTAGTCGGTGTCTGGCACGTACCTCAATGCATTACCGCGCAAATCCATATCAAATACGATCGGATATAGGAGGTAAAACCGCCCAAAGACAATGGGAGCTGGGTTCTAAAATGCCAGAATTGCGCTCAATGGGGGCCCAGGTACAGATGAAATTCCCGGCTCTCCTAAAAATTATGTGGAACAATAAAATGTTCTCCTGCCATTTCCCAGAGGAAGTTGATGAATTGCTAGCTAAAATGAAAACGAAAGAATAGTCATTTAACTTCCATCCCCTTTCTTTTCCTTTCATATATGCATGATAACAGGGAGAGGAGAAAGTGGAGGAGGAGGGAGGAGAGAAGTAGTGGGAAAAAGTAAAAAAAAAAAAAAAAAAAAGACGGAAAGTGGTTTGGGAGGAGAAGTGAAGAAAAAAAAAAGAGAAAGTGCACATAGATATATATACACTCACTAGGAAGGAGTGGGAAGGGGACGAGGAAAAGATGGGGAAAATAAATAAAGAAATAAAGAAATAAAGTTAAAAAAATATATATATATAAATATAATGCTGGAAAACCATGGTTCGTTTAACAGGTGTAGGTGTGACAGGGTGTAGACCTCCTAAAGGCGTACTGACGCCCATCAGGAGGGAGGGGTTCCTCGGGGGGAGGGAGGGGAGGGCTCACAGTGGGAAAGGGATAGGGAAAAAACAGTTGAAAATGTCCTCATATGTTGTAAAATTAAACTTGTTTAAATTCAGGTACAGGTCACCACCAATTTTTGTAGGCGGTAGCAAACCAGATAATGGCCAATGTTAGTAGTAAAATCCTCTCCTGGAATCTAAATGGCCTGGGGAACCCTAAGAAACAACAGATGGTGTGTGAGTTTCTAAAGAACTCTGGGGCATGTATATTTTTCCTACAGGAGACTCACCTGGGAGAAAAAGAATGTAAAAATCTGTTTGGCAGATATAATTGGGTCCAGGATATCTTGTCTTCTAAACAGGTGTGTCTAAAGGAGTCGCAATAATAGCGAGAGCTAATGAGGGGATTAGGGTTTGCGATTGGAGCACGGACCAATCGGGCAGATGGTTGGCTGCTGTCGTTTTGATTGGGGGTATTAAGTTATTGTGTGGGGTATATTACGGCCATAACGAAGACAAAGTTTGTTTTCTGTATAATTTAGAAAAATATATGTCGCAGCACACAATTCCAGTTATATTAGGAGGTGATTTCAACCTTCTATTAAACCCCCAATTGGACCGCACTTCAAAAGCTAAATATAATACACCAAAAAAATCTCTTCTTGTCCTAAAAAACACAATGCAGGATTATACATTGAGAGACATTTGGAGAGCCAAATATGGTGATCGAAGAGAGTATTCCTTTTTTAGCAAAAAATACCATCAATTTTCTAGAATCGACTTTTTTTTGATTGACCAATCCTTTTTATCGAGCACTACTTCAGTCTCATATATTCCAGTGGGTCTGTCAGACCACTCTGCGGTAGAGCTACAAATCACACTAAAAGATAAAACATTAGAAACTCGCTGGACACTCGACAGAACGATCCTTTTAGACACTGTGGTTGGTAATAAAATAAAGGAAAGTATAGGTGAATTTTTCAGGTTTAACGAGAATAGTGCCTCAGAATATATAATATGGGACACATTTAAATCTTATTTAAGAGGTATATACAGTTCACAAATAATGTTAAACCGGAAACTTAAAAAAGATAGAGACACTCAAGAGCTTAAATTAATAAAACTAAAAGTACATCAGCTTCAACTGGCGGTCCTGGAAAATAAACCTAATATCTTAAGTTTAGAGAAAGAAATTCTGGATCTCCAAACAGATTTTAAAACAAGAGCTGAAAAAATAATCCTAGATAAATGGGAAGTTAGTAAACTCCGCAAGTTCGAATATGGTGAGAAATGTGGGTCCCTGTTAGCCTGGAAGGCTAGGACGGAGAAGAGCAGAAATAATATTAAATCTTTAATACAGCGTGGAACCGGTTTGTCCCTATCAGAAGACATTGAGATAAAAGAAGAAGCTAGATTGTTTTACGAAGAATTATATCTGGAGAAGATTAAGGGGATACAAAGTTAACAGGAGGACTGGTGGGCCCAAATCGAACTCCCTCAGATAAACGATCTGGATAAAGCTTTTCTAGCTACTGAGATAACGGAGGCCGAGATTAGATCACAATTAAAAAAGATGGCAAGAAATAAGGTTTCGGGCCCGATGGACTTCCGACAGAAGTCTATAAGGACAATGTGGAAGAGATCTTGGCCCCATTACAGAAACTTCTCAATAAAATCTTTATTCAAGGTGAGCAAATACCTCCCTCCTGGTCTGACGCTACAATCTCCTTAATAGCTAAACCTAATAAAGACCCGGAAAGGATTGAGTCTTACAGGCCTATTTCACTTTTAAATTCTGATCTGAAAGTATATTCTGGCATTCTTGCGTCGAGGCTGGCAAAAATAATTAAGTCAATAATTCACCCAGACCAACGGGGATTTATACCAGGTCGTCAACTGAACGAATTGACTTTTCAAGTGATTGGAGCAATTGATATCGCCATTGAAACAAAAGCACCTCTCACTATCGTAGCTATAGACGCGGCCAAAGCTTTCGACCAGGTGAATTGGCATTTCCTCTGGAAATCGATGACTAATTTTGGCTTCCCAGAAGTATTCATTAAGGGAATTGAAACACTATATAGAAATCCTAGAGCCAAGATCCTGGTTAATAACAGTCTTACTGATTGGTTGAGTATCTCTAGAGGGACAAGACAGGGCTGCCCTTTATCCCCTCTTCTTTTTGACATTTATATTGAACCCTTTATATGTTCTTTACGGCAGGACCCTGAAATAAGACCATTTAAAATAGGAAATCTCGAATTGAAGACAGCTCTGTACGCTGATGATTTACTTATGTACACCTCCAATCCAGAAGAAGCAATACCAAGATTATTTAGACTGGCTGAAGATTTCGGATCAATATCAGGGTATAGCATCAACAGGGATAAAACCGAAATAATGAGCTGGAATAACCCTACCCCAGTTGTTGAAGCAAAATCTAAAATTAGATACTTGGGAGTATATCTCACACAAAATCTAGACGACACTTCCAAGACTAGCTGGGGAACAGTTGTAAAAGAGATCACAAAACTCCTAACCAGATGGAGTAATCTTCCTCTAAACATCTACGGCAGAGTGAATCTGGTAAAAAGGATAATTCTCCCAAAAGTTACTTTTTTGTTTAATTCTATTCCTTTAATTTTCAATAAAAAAGATATTTCTGACTTACAAGGAAGAATTGGTACTTTTATCTGGGCTACAAAATCCCCTAGAATAGCTTGGAAGAAGCTCAGAAGAGGATTGAAACTGGGTGGATTGGCACTTCCAGACTTACTCTCTTATTGCTACGCCTTCCAATTTAAGAACTTTAGACTTTTAGCCAATAAGTTGGATGATACTTCACACAGCAAACTGTTTCGAGCTATGTTAGCAGACCTCCCATATGGTGCAGATTTTTTCTTGTTCAAATTTGGTGACCAAAAATTCTTTAAAAAAAATACGATTAAAGCTTCTAAGAACAGCCTTAGATAATTGGCGATGGATACGGAAGTTCACAGGCATCCCCTACTATCACGCTCAGGCCCCAATTTGGGATTCCCCTGGTACTCCAGAATGTCTATTGGATCAACTAGCTCTCCCTCTGAAGAAAGCTGGCCTTATAAAGTGGGGGGACCTCTGTGACGTCTCAAGCCTATTAAGTTGGGAAACACTATCACGTTTAACAGAGGGCACTATCACAAGGTTTAAATTTTACCAATTGTCAGCATGATGGGGAAGTCAAAATTGGAACACGGAAGAGGAGAGCCTCCCACTTGACTTAATAACTAGGCAGAAGGGATGGAAGGGCGAGACGGCGGGATGGTACAAAATGATAACGGGTAGTAAGGATAAGGAAAATCTAGAGGCTGAGATAACTAAATTATGGGATATCCTTCCAATACAAACCTCAGACGACATAATAAAAATCTGGTCAGACTCCTTCATAGTATCACAGAAAGTCATCAAACCTTCAAATCTGAGAAGAAACCACCTATTCACAATGTACAGGGCCTATTGGACACCCGCCAAACTCTCACAAATATCAGAAGTACAGTACTTCTGTCCAAGGTGTAAGTTATCAGCAGCAGATGATATTCACATGTTTGCCGAATGCCCTGAATTAGATATCTTTTGGAGGCAGGTCTGTGGTTTTTTGGAAGAGTCATTGTTAATCCCTATAACTTGGTCTCCCAAACTTGTTTTATTTGTTTTTTTGCCCAAATACAGTATAGATAGCTGCACATCACAGTTTATCTTTTACGTAATCGTCATCGCGAGAAGAGAGATCTGCAAAGAATGGAAATCAGAACTCCCCCCCCCAAAATTCGCTGACTGCCTTAGGAACATCATGGCGGTGAGTAGTCTTGACTTACTATGTGGAGGGGTTAAGTCTGCTGCGGTGTGGTCTGCACTAAAAGCCTGGTGTGAAAAATAACAACAAAAAGTCCAATGATTATGCCAGAGGTTAAGTGGTCTTGTCCTCCCTTGATAGCAAGCAACATCGGGAAAGGGAGTTGGACTGGAACTAACCTTACCTCTGGACGATCTTCAATGGCTATCCATAAATACAAGGGCGGCAAAGGAAGGTTTGTGTTAGTGGCCTGAAGGACGTCTGCTTAGAGCTAACATCTACTGGTGGCATATATGAGGACAAAAAGAAATAAAAAAAAAAAAAAAAACATATTGGCAGCTTGCAGTCTGTAGGTTTCGAGTTAAAAAGGGTATAGCAGTACTGTTAAATTATGTCATAGAAAAATAAGTGGTTTACAGCATTTTCAAAAGATAGAATTGAAGTGTGAAAATTGGATGACATTCCCTGCATGACTTGTTAGTGGCACTTTGACCAGTCACCTGCATATATTTTAGATTTGCACTTCTAAGCAGTTATCTACATACATGTGTGATGGGCCCTGCATAAGGAGTTACCTCGAGAACTGCAATTGGCTCTGTGAGAGGCAGTTCGTGCACAGATCTGTGACACAGAAGATTTACAATGGTGATCAGTGTGCTGAAGACCGGCAAGTGGCTCTTTCTGGCCAGTTATTTCCAAATATCTATGCGTGACACCCCTTGCTCCAGAAACCAGCTTGAGAGTAGTGTCTCTCCTGCGGACAACGTCATTCCAGTTCCAGGCTGGAGTTACTGCTCTTCTCGTGGAATTCGCATCATGAACTATGCACATGGCCGTAGAAACTGAAGATGAGGAATAAGGAAGATTTATACAAAGTCTAAGCGGGTTTGCTTAAGTTTTTCCCAAAAGCTAGTGTTCAATATCGGTACAACTCGTATTATTTCAAGAAGGGTCTGCAGCAAAACAAGCACTTGTACCACTCGAAATCCAATTTCTCACATTCCCCAGAATGCAACCAGGCTTGCACAGAACGCGCGTGGCTTGCATTTCAATGGTTTTGAGCAGAGTCAGACTTTTAAACCAAGCAACATTAGAAACTGTTTTCTGCTGCTTATATTTTAACTAGTTCACTGGCGCTTCAAGGAAGAGCAACTCTGTACTGTAAGCGTGGCTCCTCAAAGCTGCAGCTTCGCAGCGCCGTGGGTGCCAGACCCAGCTAAGGTTATCTTCTGCCATTTAGATAAGATCAGCTGTTGGACCACGGTTAACTTTGGCAAACCCACTTCCAACAGGCTTCGAGAGTCCATAACATAAAAAACATAACGTGTATTTGTAAAGCGCACGTTCACCACTACGTGTATCTTGGCGCTGAATAACAGATGTTGTTACCCAACTCAATGGTACTCATTTTATCGACCGCAGATGGATGAAAGGCTGAGTGGACCCGCCAGGATTTGAACCTGTGACCATGAGGTCGAACACAGGCCCCTGCAGTAGACTCATTAGTCACTGAGCCACCAGACACAGAGTTTACTGTGATTGTGAAGCATATAATGCAGACAAGGGTCACACCTCACCCCTTGTGTGCATCAATGTGTCCCTGAATGGCTTGTGCACAGGTCTCTATTTTCCATAAGGGTCAAGGTAAGCTTATGATGCTTGGGTACCGGATGCTGGATCAGCAGCCGGTGGGAAGGACACTGGTCCTAATGCAGGCAAGGAAAATGGCTTCTCTAATAGCCCTGGTTGGGTAGCGAAAGAAAGCCATTCCTGGGTGCAAGGACCCTAAGTACTTATGGAAGCTTACACCTGAAAGTGTACGTTTTGATATGGTTTGTCTTTCAGAAGGTGAGCTGCATCATGGAGGACGGCTTGGAGAGGCGTTTGGGCTTAAACGGGCGGCCAGATAACATAAGAAGGCTAAATAGTGAACCATCCATGCCTCTGGAAACAAAAAGATTCTACAGAACAGCTGTGTGCAGAGGTCTCTGTGTCCCTACGCTCCACATTAGCAGGAAAGGTCCACAAAGTCCATCATTCCTAACATAAGCAGGCCACTATCACGGAGCAAGTTGTGCCAGGATGTGCCCGATGCTTCATGGGGTATAGGCAGAGCAGTTAAAGGGGCAGTGGGCGTACGTAAGCTGGTGTGAGCATTGAGGTTACAATCCCACTTAAGGGACGAGAATGTTACACTCACTCATCTGTTCATCCTTATAGGCCCGTAAATGCTGGATAACAGAGAACCTTGGTCCACCTAGGTTCTTCTTCCTTTGGAGCAGGAAATGGCAGAAACTTACTCGGGACATCGGAAAATCCCCCCCCTCTCCCCAATATTCTTGCAGACTGGACACCAGTATGCTAGTCCAGCACTGTCCTGTGCTATCCACCAGACAACATGCAAGCCAGTGATTTGTGCATCTGGGCCTGAGTGACTGCATCGACGCAGCCTAACATGCATCTCAAGTCTCTCTAAAGGCTTGGTCGGTCACCTGCGTCCTATGGTGCTGTTCTCTCTGCAATGGTCAGTCGAAGGAGTGGCTCCCTAAATGTTGGCTGCCCTGTGAAATGCAAGTGCACTACTGGATGTCCAGCCCTGCTTGCAAGATGTAATGTACACAGACATTTGTAGAGCGCAGTCTGTCACTCCGAGGAGCATCATGGCTCTATGCAGATTTCTGAATAGAAAATAGGGAGCTGCTAAGGAGCAAGGGGTTAGGTAAGAGTTCTACAGAGTACATTGGAGGATGAAAAGATCCAGGTTTTTAGGGCCTTCCTAAAGAGCGTTTCAGATTGGATTTGACGGAGTTGGTTGGGGATGTGGTTCCATGCTTTGGTCCCTATCACTGCGAGCGATTTGCCTCCTTTTGAAACATATCTAGCCGCTGGTGGTTTTAACAGGTTAGCATTAGATGATCTGAGATTCCGGGAGGGAATGTAATGCATGAATCTAGGTCGAAGGTAGTGTGGTCCTGAAGAGTGAAATATTCTGCAAGTGATGATTAGTATTTTAAACAGAACTCTTTTATGGATAGGGAGCCAGTGTAGTGCTTCCAAAGCCGCCGAAGCAGACGACCATTTGAGCACTAGACGTGCTGCAGCGTGTTGGATCATTTTTAGTTTGTATAAAACGACTTATTGGCCCCTGCATACAGGCTGTTGCGGTAGTCCAATATGGACGTGATTAGGGCCACAGCCACTGCCTGTCTGGCTGAGATGGGAAGTAAATCGAAAAACGTTGAGAGATTTTATGACATGGAAACAGGTTCCAGCGACTGCCAGTGATTGCTGTTTGAAGGATAATGGAGTATCACATTTGATAGCCAGTTTTCTGACACTTTTACTGTGTTTGGAGGCGGGGGAGTGTTATCTGGCTATCAAATCTCGGGGGAGAAGGTGTTCCCTTGTCCTAGAGGAAGTATTTCCGTCTTTTCAGAGTTGCACTTTAGGTGGTTGATTTTCATCAACTGAAAAGTAGCCGCAAGACATGAGCGGAAGTTTTCTTCCGCCGGTGTGGTGTTTTTGTCTAGGACCAGAATTAACTGCGTATTGTCTGCATATGAGATAGTCTCTATGTTGAATGACTATATCAAGCTAATCAGTGTGGCCATATAGGCATTGAAAAGCATTGGGCTAAGGATGGAGCCCTGATGGACACCGGAAAGCAGGGGTTTTTCTTTTGACTTGTGTTTGCCAAAGGAGATAATTTATCTGCGGTTGAGCAAAAACCCTTAAATCCAAGGCAGGACTGTGTGGGAAATGACATGAGATTCGAGACGGTCTAGGAGAATGACATGCGCGACCGATAGGTCTAATATATAGGACCAAGACCGCATTATTTCCTTGATCCAGGGCAGCTTTGAGGGATTCAGTCTTAAACAGTAGGGCTGATTCTGTTGAGTGCTGGGATCTGAACCCAGATTGGTTAGGGTGTAATATCTTTGCTTCTTCGAGATAGGTTGTGAGTTGGGCATTAACAAGCTTTTCAGTGATCTTACCAAGGCATGGTAAGAAGGAAATAGGTCGGAGGTTAGTGAGGGTAGTAGGATCTGCAAGGTGTTCCTTTTGTAGCGACTCGACTGCTGCCAGCTTCCATTCTGTAGTAATTATTGCTGATGACAGGGAGGTGTTGAATATTTTGTTTATGATTGGATTTGCAATATCGATAATGGCATGCAGGATCGAGAGGGACAGGGGTCAAAGCGGGAGCCCGATTTAATAGAAAGGATTGCTTGGTGAGATTGGTCCAAACTAATCTGCTTGAAGGTTTGTAAAGTTCTTCTGTCTTTGCCTAAGACGACGTTGTTGTTGGCAGAGGGACAGAGACATAATGTAAAGTCTTGTTGTAATAATTGGTCCTTCTGTTCAAAATAGTCTGCTATGTTACTGCAGAGAGACTGTGAGGGAGGAATCACTTGTTGCAGTGGCTCTGGGTTGGAAAAAGTATGGACTATCCTAAAGATAGTTTTTTGATTAGAGTTTGCCATTTTAAGCGCTTACGTATAGTAAGCTTTTTTGGCTATTTTAACCTGGGTGTGGTAATTTTTGAGAGACGTTTTGAATTTGGTTTGTTCGGTCTGCTTCTAGTTCTGTCGCCATCTGCGTTCTAGGAGGTTGCAATGACTTTGTAACTCTTTCAGTGTCTTGGTGTACCATGGGGTAAAAGGTTTCTTTGGGTGGCTGTTTTGTGGACCTGGAGATGCAAAACAGTCCCTTAGGGTATAAATCCACTGCCTGAAAAGTTGGTTATCGACTGTTGAATCTCCTGACAGGTTAGGTCTGCTAGCTAGCGCTGCTTGGTATAAGTCAGGGTGAGTTGACACTTCCTTCACCTAAGCTTAGCTTGTTGGGGTGGCAAGGAGCGTCTCTTGGTATTTGGCTTACTCTGGAATTTGGTTTGTAAGGGAAATCAGTTTGTGATCAGTCCAGATTAGGTTAACTGGGGCCTTGACTGTAAAGGAGTTGAGATTAGAGCAAATACTGTCCAATGTGTGGCCGGCATTGTGGGTTGCGGAGAAAATCCGCTGCTCCAGGCCTAGTGTATTTCCTTGAAATGTATTGCCCCTGGGTCATTTATTGTGTTGAGATGATTAATATCTCCTAATAGGGTGAAATTGGAGAATGAGGGTAAGTGAGCTCACAATGTCTCCAATATTGTCCAGAAATGTTTTGTAAGGGCCAGGTGGGCGGTAAAGTAGAGCTCCTGAAAAAGCAAAGGAGTCCTATAATTGGAAGCAGAAGCTATTGCCCTCTGCCCCTTTGAGGTCAGGTAGTTGGGATATTGAACACTTTAATTAGCTGCAGTAGATGATTGCCAGGCCTCCCCCACGCTGTTCTGGTCTATCTAATCTGTGAATGAGGTGGCGGGAGTGGGTACTGACTATATCGGGATTGCACCAAGCCTTCAGCCAGGTTTCAGTTACAAAAAGGCAGTCAAGTTTGTAATTTAGAATCAGATCATATATATGTTGGGCGTGCTTGCACACTGATCGAGCATTTATAAGGCCGCCACATATGTAGGCCTCTTTGCTAGCGTTTTCAGGTGCAGTCTCCTGTATAGGCAAGGGAGTTTGTTTACAGTTCTTCAGCAAATGGGCCCCTTCCAGATGTATTTAAATCTTGCAGATTCTGAAGCAGTGGTTCCACATGCTCTCCTCAGTATTAGCGGTGTGAAGCTACTTCTCTCTAAGTTGCTGCAAGCTTCAAACGTGCATATTATATTGCACGACCTCAGTAATAGGTCATCAGCATGTACACAGAGAACTCTAAAGATGTAATTTGCTTAGTGTGCTCCTCAAGAGAGTCCTCACCCTTTATAATTTTTTGTTGTTGCACTTTTATATAGCATGAACTTGGCCCACGAGTATTACAGTGCATTACGTACATATATATTTGTATTTACTTATTGTAGGCACAAGGAGATTAAGTGATTTCCTCAGAATTACAGAATGTTGAGGCCGGAATTAAACTGGTTTACACAATTCCAAAGTGAACAGGTCGCTGGTTCTAGAAATTAGGCCCCATCTCTTTTGGGAATTCAAGTGATCACATAAACAGGCAAGCATGTCATTTGAGGCAAAAGACCACAAAACCTCACTGTAGACCACAGGCAAAAATGCATCTTGATAGAACAACAAAATTAAGTGCTTTCACGGTAGACCCAAATTGACCTATGCTAGCAATGCCCCACTCCAGTCAAAAAGGATTATACAGATTTTACTTATTACTAAGGAGGGTGATTTTAGTTCTCTGTCATTTTGATGTAAAGTTCCTTCTAGCTTTATGCACCAGTTCCTACTCTTCCATCCCTTAAAGTTTTCTGCGGTGACGCAGTCAGTATCAAATGTAACCCATTCCAAGGGCTAATGGGCGAGAGACTCACTTAAACCCCAGTTATGAGGGTTGGGTTCAGCCACAGTTCTCGCATACCTATCTTGTGTTCGAGTTTTGCCTGCTCACAGACCAGCGGAGACATGGGTATGTTGGAACACAAGTCATCAACAGCCTGGGGCGAGAATCAAAGAAACTCCAGCCCCATATATGTCTGTATAATGGGTGAGAAACGTGTGCTCAGCCTCTAACCAACTAGGTTTTACGACAAAACAAGCAAGCTAAGTCAGAACCACAAATTTGTGGGCGTGAGAACGATGTGTGACTCAGTTTAAGAGAAGGATTCTCCCCAACAGTTTACTGGTCAGGAGAAACTCGGTGGATCTTTGCTAATGAGAGAATCTGACAGCTCAACACTGTGTAGCCCAATTTCATAACAACGGTAAGAAACCAAATAAATAAAGTCCCACTCCCTGACTTCTCTGCGAACGCTCCCTGCTGGTCCAGGATGGCTTTCCTTTGGGCCATTCTGTCCATTAAGTCAGAAATACACTTTGAACTTAAGCCGATCTCTGGCATGGGACGGCCCACAGCAGTCCGTGATTGACGGGAAAGCAGGTTCTGTCCTGCTTTCAACTTCTGGGAAGAACCCTCAAGGAGCTTGCATTGATCCCTCAGATCACTCACTAGGCACCCCGCAGAGAAACTCAAGCTTTTAATCGAAGATATCTCTGCCCTGCCTGTGAGGGTGAGTGAACTCTGGCTGGAACATTTCCTGTTCCTGCATTATCTGAATCTCAGTCACAGTTATATAGGTGCTCAGAATACCCTCAGTTACTTCAGACAAACAAGCCAAGGCCACTGTTAGGATATGCATGCCACAATAGACCACTTATCGCGTTACCTTTGCACAGGCTCCTTCTGGTCGATCGCTCGTCCTACCCATAGAGATACATAGCCAACCCTTGATGATTTCCAATAAGAGGCCCAAGGATCCCAGCAATTGTTGCACAATTACTACCTCATTGAACTAAGGTTCATGTATCTTCACACAGGGAGACACTAATGTAAATCCAAAAAGCCAAAGGGTCTTGGCATTAAATACTTGCGCCACCCAGTGCTCTCACTATAGAGGAGTTTCACGTTTCTATAAATTCATATCCTTATTCCAGATTTTAAATTAATTTAAAATGCCCATACTGCAGGTTATCCCCCCCCCAAAAAAACATTACAAAATGCTGTTGACATGCGTGTCAGGCCAAGCATGCCCCTTCATCACGGTTTCATGACGAACACAGAGTGGCAAATCAGAATTATTTTAGGCCTGGGACTGAAGTTCATATCCACTTATTGCAAGCTTATAATTAGCTAGATAAAGAAGGATAGCCTTAGCAGCTATTATGGGGAAGCAATGCTGCTTAAAAAAGCGGACCCTCACTGCTGTGACATTTACTGCATAAATAAGTCACTATGCGCTAAAGACGGGCTTCTCAAGGAAAGGAGTTGGCACCACAAAGGTGTGTGTTCCGACGTAGGCTACAACAAGGCAGCTTATTAGGACTAGATTGTATAATACATCTTTATGGAGCAAGAAGATCATAGTGGGATCGAACTTGAGCTACTTAAGAAAACTGGTTTCATGTCAAAGATGTTTGATAAACCCTTGCCTGAAATAAGAGAATCTACCTTACACAGGATCTTCAATGTGGTCTTCTACCTCCCCAGCTGCTCAAGAGCAGTAATCAGTTTTAAAACCTGCCCCAATAAAATATTGAGCTTTTGTTGTTACATTAGGATGTCACCCAAACACGTCATCAATCACTACCAAACAAAATAAGTACTATCTAGCTCGAAAAGAAACTCCAAAGGAGATTATGCTGGGTTACCAGCTAATTAAGTCTGGCCTCAACAGGCAACTTCGTTGACAGACTGTTAGTTCTCCAACGCTTTCCATGAATCTAGTATAATCCTAGTCTGGATCAACGGAGTTCTGTGAAATGCAAAAACTAGGAGGTAGGTTGACTAAATTATTCAGCAAGAAAAGGCAAAAAAATGCATAAGGCCTCACAATACTTGGCAGTATTAGATCGCTATTTTGACATTTTATCCCATATATGGAAAAAAATCTACTTCATCAGAACCAGTTTACCACCTGAAAACAGTAAAAGTCAGTAATTTAAGCAGGAGCAGGTGGTGTGCGGGTGACATGCGAACACACACACCCTCATTCATCTACATGCACACGCACTCACACCACCATGCATTCACAAGCGTGCACACATGTACTGACCTTTGCGTAGCATATACCCATTCACAGCATGCGCTCACAAATAAGCATACTTACCTATTCACAGAGTGGGATGGGGTCAGTGAGAGTGGCTGATCCCACCCTACTCTGACAGGGTATCAGTGATAGATACTCACCCTGGGCACTTCAGGGCTTCACACTGAAGCACCCAGGTCAGAGGCTATCAGTGACGCTACCCTTCGTCATGAGGGGCAGATCCTCCAAGCATTCTGCAATGCTGAAGAGGCCACACCCACAGAAGCTGTGACCTCTTCAGCCTGGCAAAGCTCAACTCAGGCAGCCAGGCACCTGCACAATTGAAGCATATCTTGCTCCTTGCTGCCAGACCTGAAACAAAGAGTGTATGTCAGGCTGATCTTTGTTCAGTCTGACACACACCCTTTATGTTGACAAAAGGTGGGTGGGTGGGTGTGGCCCCCTCCACCCTTAAGGTTGAGCCACTATTATCCGAATACAGCACTCAATAACTGAACAGGCCTATTAACATTTGCCCAATTTCCACTCTTGCTCCGCAATGTTTGTGGTGGCTTTCAGTAACTTGACCAGTTTGAGTCAGAAATAAATATATATATATATATATATATATATATATATATATATATATATATATATATATATATATATATATATATATATATATATATATATATATATATATACACAAGCTCCACAACACCAAATACTTGAGTCACTCTCAGGGCGGGTGCCGAATAACGCGATGGTGTTCGCGTAAAATATGCAGGCTCCAGTTTCCAAAAATACCCAGCCGGGTAACACTGACAAAGGGATTCTATTCCCGAAACGCGTCTGCTTTTTTGAATAAACCGATCTGCTAAATATACTGCTGCTGCCCGTGTGAGTGCTGTTTTTCCTGTAAACCCGGCTGGGTATTTTTGGAAACTGGAGCCTGCATATTTTACGCGAACACCATCGCGTTATTCGGCACCCGCCCTGAGAGTGACTCACGTATTTGGTGTTGTGGAGCTTGTATCAATTTGGAGTGAGTGCACCACCGTCGACGGACTTTTGGAAGAAGGAGAACTTTACTGCCTTAT
The DNA here is from genome assembly GCF_964261635.1 of Lissotriton helveticus. Classification (NCBI taxonomy): domain Eukaryota; kingdom Metazoa; phylum Chordata; class Amphibia; order Caudata; family Salamandridae; genus Lissotriton; species Lissotriton helveticus. Next base: position 149,702,731 of record NC_136071.1, read on the forward strand.
CTTTGGAAGTCACGAGTGTCCGGAGCTGAACGGAAAGTGCAGGAACAGGCGGACTTAAAGTACGGTAAGCCTGCTCATCTATGCACTTTTTCCGTGTTACTTTGCATTATTGACGGTTGGGCGAAGGGGCAGGCAACAGCAAGCAGACGGATTCAAGTTTTGGCTCCCGGGACCGGGAGACCAAAGACTGTGGCAACAAGGAAACATGTTTAACATGTTAGAGCGCCGTGATGCGGCTGGAGACATTTTCAAGAATAAAAACCCAGACGTTTCAAAGCCGCCATCAGTTATAAACGTGACTGTCTCCAACACTCTATCTATGCAGTTTCAAAAACTTGAGAAACTATATGAACGGGAATTGCGCAAATGGTGGGAAGGTACATCATTACAGGGATACGTAGAGGTACAGAGAGTGCCTCGAGGTCTTCGGATCTTTACAGTACCCGCGTATGAGAACCCAGACCCCCAACTATTAGAAACATGGGCGTCACATATAGCCAACTCCTGTAAAGGTATATTGGAGATCCTGATTCAATTTGCATGGAGCGACCGTGACAAGGTCGTTAAAGAGATAGAAGAGTTGGAAGAACAGATTACGAAGAATGCGAACAAAGAGGAACAGGAACAACTTAGGGCCAATATGAAAAAAACTCCAGAAATATGAGACTAAAATCAAACTTAGGAAACAAGAAAAATTTGACCGAGACGAGCGGGACTATGCAATGGGAAGGGTTTTGACCTTCCATAGAAAATATGACCAACCGCGCAAGGAGTTGGCCAGAAAAAACCAGTTGCCGAGTACATCAATGGAAACGAGAGTCGAGACCTCAGACTCTGATGTCAACCAAAGTGAAAACTCGGGAGATGAAACGCCTGGCCAAACTACAATGCCTGCGACAATGACCACTAAAACTCCTTTTCAACAGGAGTTCAAAGTCATACAAGAGAGCTGGCTGCGGGGCGGCAAGAACAAGCCCCCAGAAGACGCAGGCAAACAAGGCGAGGAGGTTGGAAAGGCAAAAGGCAGAGGACAAACAAGAACAACAACACGAGTAACCAGGAGCCAAAGGAAAGGCAAATGGTGAATACTTCAGACCAACTTACCATCGTCAATTTGTCCGAGAGACCTCTAACACCATTGGAAGAGTCTGTCTTGAAATTGGGACTAACCTTTTGCCCAAACAAAAATATGGAATATACGCAGACACGCATAGATCTTTACAAGTTCACTCGGAAGATCAAGTTGCATAAGTTTTTTAAGATTAAGCCAACCAAGCAAGAATCAAAATATCTGAGAAACAACAAAGATACCGATCTTCTAACGGTCAATGACCTAACGGCCTGTGAAGTTCTGCAGAATCTTAGATGAGATGATGACATGGAGACAAACGCGGCCAGTAACACGCTAACACAAAGATTGGACAATGTTAATATAGAGCAAGAAGCACCGAAGAGTACTTTTAAACTTGCCTCAAGATTTGTCCCCCAGACCGTAGCGGATGCAATTGACGTCTTTGCAGAGGTGGTAACCAGGGATCTGGCTGCCATGAGGATGGAATCTAACCCCCAGAAGAGGCACCATAACATGACCAAGGAACAACAACAGGCGGTGAGGTGCCCGATGGAGGATCCAAAGATTGTCTGCAAACCCTCCAACAAAGGAGGCAACATAGTCATCATGTCTAGAGTGCAATACGTCGCAGAAGCAAAGCGACAGCTTGATGATCGAACATGCTACAGTGTCATCACGAAAAAGGATTATCTGACCAGCATTGAGGAATTGTATCAATTGCTCAAAAAGTGGCATGACCGACAGATGATCGAACTTGAGGAATATCTCTTTCTGAAAACCATGAACCCTATCTTACCCTGTTTCTACCACCTGCCTAAGGTTCACAAGAGCATCCACAACCCCCAGGGAAGACCTATCATTTCCTCCATAGGAGGTCTGACTGAGAACCTTTCTAAATTCCTAGACCATTTTCTTTTTGGCTTTGTACTATCTTTGAAATCATATATAAGAGATTCTACAGATTTCATTGAAAAAATAGAGTCTATTACTTGGCAACCATCACATATACTAATTACGCTGGACATAACAAGTCTCTATACTTGTATAGACCAAGAACAAGGACTCACGGCTGTTGAATTCTTCCTGAATCAAAGAGAACTGAGATTTGCCCTACACAACAAGATGTTGTTGGAACTCATAAGATTTTGTCTCTATAATAACATCTTTCTTTTTCAGGATACTATATATCAACAGTGCTCTGGGACGGCGATGGGCTCCTGCTTCGCCCCCAGCTACGCAAATTTATTCGTGGGCTGGTGGGAGGAGCAGGTAGCCTGGGCCCCTGGAAATGCCGCTTGGAACAACAAGATAGTGGCTTGGAGCAGGTATATCGATGACCTGCTCCTAGTGTGGAATGGGTCTATAGAAGAGGCTAATGAGTATATTTCAGTGCTAAATAACAATGAGTGCAACCTCAAATTTACAGGGGATATCAGTAAAGACAAGGTTAATTACCTTGATCTACAAGTGAGTGTGAGGAATGGTAAAATCAGCACCCAACTTTATCGGAAACCGACTGCGGGTAATAGCGTTTTACACGCTTCAAGCAGCCATTCCCATAAACTTATTTCCAACATCCCTTACGGGGAACTTTTACGATTAAAACGTAATTGCACCCACAATGAAGATTTTGAACAAGCTGCCACTGATAGCATAGAGAGGTTCCGGAATAGAGGCTATAATTCTAACCAGCTACAAGAAACTCTGAAAAAAGTCAGAAAAATACCTCGCAGCAAATTGTTTGAAAAGAAAAAGACTACCCAATCTGAAAAAGTTCAATTCCGAATGATCACACCGTTTGCTGCGAATTCATTCAGACTAAGATCAATCTTGTCCAAACATTGGCACATTCTTAAATCCGACCCAATTGTAGGTCTAGATATTCCAGCTGTGCCTGCCATCACCTTCAGGAGGGCAAGATCGCTGCGAGATGAAATGGTTCACAGTTATCTTCCAGTTGAGAAGAAACAGTTAGGAACATTGAAAGATGCAAAAGGTTTTTTCCCGTGCGGGAAATGCAAAGCCTGCTCGGCAAGTAAAAGAACGTTGACATATGAGGTGCCAGGCTGCCAAGGTGAAAAGAAAATCACAAAATGTATGTCTTGTCACACTGACCACGCAGTTTACTGTTTGGTCTGTCCTTGTTTGTTGAGGTATGTGGGCAGTACCATCAATCCTGTTAAACTCCGGATACTGGAACACATGCGGGCAATTGCCAATAAAGATTTCAGCTATCCAGTAGCACGGCATTTTGCCATCAAACATAAGAGTGATAGGACTTTAAGATATTTCTGTCTAGATCAAGTAACTGAGAACCCCAGAGGAGGCAATCGATTACAGGTTCTGAGAAGATTAGAATCTAGATTTATTATTGATCTTGAGACCAAGGCTCCGAAGGGACTGAATATGGGGGAGGAACTTGCTTCTCACTTGGGCTAAGAACATGTCTTACAACACATGAGTAACTATATGAAACTGTTTGCAATATTTTTGAATATTTTTGATTATTTGTCTGGGTGTAATTCTGAAAATGTATATAGTGAAAGTAAGTTTTATCGTCAAATTGAGATATATTTTTGTGTGTTTATCTTTTCTTGTCAATGACCTGAGAATTTAGCAACCTGATATTAGGTTGCAAGTGCCGATCCACGGCAAGATTTTGCTTAGTGTAGCGTTTATTCTTAATGTAGCGATTTTTCGCTTTTATTATGCATTCTTGGTAATGCCTTGTTTCTCAGGCACGTCTGTTTTTTTGGGACTTCATTGTCCACTATAACCTTTGCCGATACACGGCGAGATTGTTTGAAGTGTTAACGCACTTACGTCTTTATTGACGTTGGAACACAATTCAAACATTGTGAATTCTTATATCTCATGCTGACGAAATGTATAGATCGTAGGCGTTCAAAGATGGCGCGCCACATATACGTAAATGCATTAGTCCTTTGTTTGTGTTGATATTTGGCATGAACTGTGATAAGGGTGTAAATTTTGGCGCTCAAACGATAACACTGACGAAGGGATTCTATTCCCGAAACGCGTCTGCTTTTTTGAATAAACCGATCTGCTAAATATACTGCTGCTGCCCGTGTGAGTGCTGTTTTTCCTGTAAACCCGGCTGGGTATTTTTGGAAACTGGAGCCTGCATATATATTTATGTTTTTGTCTATTTTAAGATCTTTATAAATGATATACCATGTGCAGAATAAGGTGGCTGCCCATCTGTGGGCTTAAACATCTATGCTATTATGCTATCTTGTTTGTTGTTACTCAGTGGTATAAAAAACACACACTGTAAGATGGCCGCCGCTATTCCATGCATGGTGCGAGTGCCCTTGTCGATGTTTATGCCTTATTGAATGTGGGAGTGAACGATACAAAATAATGTTTAAAACAATGTCGGTAGTAAACACAGTGCATCACACACTGACGAAGGCAGACCGCCGAAACGCGTCTGTGTGCACCCCCCCGCTGAATAAAATCTAAGCGTGTTGAAACCTCCATCTTCGAGTGCTGTTTGTTCTTTTCTGCAAGCTTGAAAGGATTTGGAGCGTTATATGTGGCGGTGTCCACGAACCGCCGACAGCACCCGCCGACGAGTGAGCAGCCGTTTTCGTGGGAAAGGAGCGTTTTTGAAGTGTACGGCTGCGCACCACCTTTTCCAAAATGGGAGTTCGAGCCTGAGTACGGAGTACGGAGGAGTGCGCGAAGCTGCTGCCAAGCGTCTCCCGAGGAAGACGTCTCCGGTGAGCATAAATCATTGCCTTTAACCGCGTACTCCCACCTCTGCATGTCAGGGATCTTTGGAACTGTTTGGTTAGGCGATAGAAGATTGGAACAGTAAACACGCAGCGAATTGCGGGGGAGGTAGCACTACCTGCATGTACGAGCCCATAAGACACAGCAGTAGTTTAACACTGTGCAGGACTCGTGCAAATCCGACATGTTTTCTGATGCGGAACGGCATGCAGCGGCGAAAGGCAGAAGCCCAAGCGGGGGTGAGTGAAGAGGTTCTTTATTTGCAGGCAGATACGGCGTTATGCATTTCGGCGTGAGCCTTCCTCAGACGCCTCTGCCCAACTGCGAGTTCATGCGCCCAGCTGTCATCTGCCGCACCCTTATTTAATTAGTGCGCGCCTCCCCCTACCACATGATTGACAGATGTGTGTTTTTTTTCTAATCTGAAAATTATGCATCACAAGGTAGATTATGTGACAGGGTGGAAAAAACGTTATGTGGAGAAAGCTGCGGTGCATCTGAGAAGTGAGGAGAGTCCCAATGCTTGCATCAGCACCACCGCCTCCCCATCTCAGATGTACTGCTGGAGAGATGACATGCGATGACTTAAATGGGGGCGCCCTTCAATACAGAATTTATAATAAATGTGAACCATGGGCCTTCCCCCTCAGTCGTCAATGAAGATAATACACTAAATAACTGAAAACACTTTACAAGTGTTTGGCTGTGCTAATTAGATTGATGAAAGGCATTTCTTTTTAATAAGCTTAGAACTGTCACTGCCGCAGTGCTCCAGCGCGGCAGCCCTGGGAGGAACAAATGGGCCCGCTCTGAAATCAATGCGGACAATGCTCTGTAAATCAAGTCTGCCCTCCTCCTCCTAACGCGTTTACACTTTAACTGTATCCATATTGATTCTTCTTCCTGCCTGCAGGCTGGAATATTCGCAGGCTTGTAAATCTAGTTCATAAACTGAAGCAAAAAATGAAATTTACACTTGATCGCCTCTCTCGACAACAGCCAGCAGAGGCCCTGAGTCATATACCAACCAAACCCTGTGCAGACCAGAGTGAAGTCTCCCCACCCTAATGTGCTCATCCCCAGAGGAGTTTGACTCCCGCCTGGCTGCCGAAGTGCTCAAGGAAATGACGTAGAGGAACCTACCATCTCTCCAGGTGGAACTACGTTTGATGGAACGTACTATTCGTTGTATAATCACTGTAGACCCAGTCTCTTAAGTTTCTTAACTGAAAATGCAGTCAATTCTGCTTGTCCCTGCATGATCGGATAGAAATAATCATAACTAACCCCAAATGTAAAACTGCCTTGATCAGAGTTTACCAATGACATCAATGCTAGTTGAGGACTAGTCAAAACGGGCTTTAGATTAGTTGATAACTATACGCGTTTACTGTGGCTGGGGAAGATGTATGCCTGTTTAATTTAATCTATGAGTTATGCTTTCATTTTTATGATACATTTGAACTCCCTCATTTTGTTTACGTTGAACGCCCTTAAATATTTTTTTTCAGCAAACAATGAGCGAGTTCACCCATGGGTTGGAATGCTCCTCGAGCAATTGCCAGTGGTTAGTCTATTTACAAGCACTCCTCCCATCACTTTGTAGGTCGCGCCTGCGAGGCCATGTGCTACTCCATGCACTGTTGCTTGCAAACTATATTAATTACTTTTGGCATAATTTCTAACATAGAAAAGTAATAAATCTGCATATGAGACTTGAATTTGCCTTAAAATGTCGGAGAAGGTCTGGTAGATTGGGCTTCTTGTTGCTCAACATCACCAATGAACCTAAATGCAAACATCTACCCAACATACACCTTTGCAGAACCAAAGAGCATCCACCAACATTACTTCACTCTGATACGTCTGGCCTTTGATACAGACAAACCCATGTCAATATTAGAACATATAAACACATAGAAGATGCTATTTAAAATGATGCCATGTGTACAAGACTGAGTCCATACAGTCTTTCAGAGTATTACATTTATTTTGTATGTTCTTTGACATATTTCACCTCTAAGGTGAATAAGGCTGTTTAAGTGAATGTCTATGATATCCTGGTCATACGACATGGATTGGCCAAAGGTTCCATGAACCACAATTCAGAATGGAGTATAAACACATTTCAGAATTAATACTACTAATTTGTAGCCACTACAAAACATTTCCAATCTGGCCAGATGCAGACGATAATGCACTCCAGAGACATTATGAAAGATTTAACAACAGTTATCTAATCGAGTGCAGCATAAATACGACATATGTTGTTCTGAAACATTAAGTAGATTATTTGATTATAGCATTTATTTATTTTATTTATGGTCTGTCAGAAGCTCTCGTCATATTGTTACCACTTAGTTGCGCGGGAGATTGAATGAAGGGTAAAAGGCTGTCATTTAATCGGACCAGATTAGATAACTCAATCAATAGGTCTCGTCTCATACGGTTCAGTGTGCTCCAAATATTTAAAACACTTTAATACTGTATTAAAACAATGCTGTCAATGGATGAGCAATGATAAACAAGTTTCCACTGCCAGACATCTAACAATCTGTTTGTGCTCATTCGGTTGACCCTAAACGACAACATATTGGTATCCATGTCAAAACGTCTACTTAGTTGCTGACCTTCTCGCAAATATATAAGAGGCAGGGAGCAGGACAGATTAAAAGTTAAAAGCATTTACACTTTGCAATAATAATTTTACATTTATTTTGTTATATAAAATACCTTAATTTTGGATAGTTCTACATGTTATCATTTCGTGAAGGAAAACGATCATTTAACACAAATATGATAGAATATTCCATATCTTAAAGACCAACAAGCTTTGTTAGAGACTGGATTAAAGTGTAAAAAATTGTTTAAGCCACTCAAACAAGCAACTACATATATTTTTTGATCCTAGAATCCATATTCGTAGTTTGACACAAATGGTATTTATATGTATGATTTGTATAGCTCAAACCTATCTTTAACTCAAAGGAACGCTGAACAGGAGGGCAATCAATTAGGGAAAGCTGGGGAAGAGTGCAAGACACATTAGGTAAAGTGAGGATCATGAAGCTGAGAGAAGAGGAAATGAGTAGATGGCGTTGCAGAGAAGGAAGGGGCTCAAATGTTATAACGAAGAGGGAGTTTTTAATGGTATTAACTTCAAACTGTGAGTGGAGTCTTGTAAACCTTTGTTACCATGAACTATAGTATACCTTTGGGATCAAGGACCCATGGACAAACGTTTCTGTTAGAAATCTAATGACGTTTGATGTTTTGCATCATAAAAATGATTTTGTCTTTCGTACTCCGACTTTCCTTTCGGCAATCTCTGGTGAAGTCTATAAAAAGTACCCTTTCACAGAAAGGTCCGCTAAAAGCTTCAGATTTTGATGGCAAGATAGGAGGCTAAGATTATGCATAAAAATTATTCACTACTTCCACGCAGCAAACACTTCAAAGTAAAAAAAGAAATCTGGTACATTCAGTCCATAAACCTCACAACATTCCATCTTCTCCCTCTTTAGTTTGAAGATTCTGAGTAGATAAATATATCCAGATATAGTTGGTATAGTATGTATTGCTTTGGGCTGTGTGTTTCGAATTTAGAGATCAATCCAATCTATGGATTGTTTGAAACACTGTATGTTTTGTGTGAGTAGATTTTAAAGGGTAAACATTTAAATTCATGTTAATATCGCTTAATTATTTAAATATCAGTTTTTTTCTTCAGGTAAGTAAACCGGCTGTTTGAAGTGGTATTTATTAAAAAGAAAATACTTAGAAGTACCTTGAAGTTTTGTGGTCGGGTACGAAGCCGCGATTAAAATGAGTCTCACGTTCCCCTCTGCATGCGTTAGGCGGTAAGGGCATTTCAGCCAATGTGCCCTTCAGAAATTCAGAATTAGTGACAAGCCATCTTTTTTGAGGGCACATACCACGTTGGGATGAGTTGCTAAAGGAAATAGATCATGTTTTTTAAACGTCCTGGATTTTAGATGAAAGAGCCTTCTTTCTCTATTCCAAGAGTGTTTATCATTACAAGAGCTTGATCTAGAGCGGCGTGCTGGGGAACACGTTCTTTCATAGTTTGTCAGTTAAATATGTTTCTTTGAGTAAGAGTATAGATTTGGTATTAAGAGTGTTTTGAGGGATTATTATCCTTCAATTTATAACCAGCAATATAGCAGATGGACAAGGAACTCACGAGCAAGACAAATTAAGGGAGATTGTGAGGTAGTAAAGATCCTGTTCAGAAAACTGTATAGTCAATATTTAAAGATAGTAGGAAAAGAAGAGTTATGAATAATGATGAGGAAGAGTGTTAGTCCACATCTGATGTAGAAATAGAGGCCCAGGTGATAAGTGTCTAATGAAAAAGATATATATCAGTGGAGGAGGTGTCTGGGGTGACTGGATATGGAGCCCTAAGTAACTAACAGGGGAAAGGTGCCTTAGCGGCATTGGGAAGAGGCAGGTTATCCCTGCGAATGGTGGGGTATTGGGACATACTAATCCAGAAAAAAAGGAATATAGATTGGAATTAGTATATTTTTGATCTTGATACCAACAATTATTCAGGTAACAAGCGTGGTGATGCGGAAATTGTTAAGGTAGTTACTGAGAAGTCAGTAAGGATCCATTAGGTAAAAAGTTGTTTGGCCCATATTATGCAAGGAATCTTAAGTATGTGGCAGATTATATGAAGAAGAGGATAAGGAGACCACTAGAACGAGATGAGAGTAATGTTATGAGGTGGAAGGCTCTAGACCAGTTGTTGGAGAAAAAGAGAATATGACTCAAATTTGGACCTAGAACAGATTACACGTGTTTAAACTTGGAAGAGAACCTAGGAAAGGATTGGAGCGTGATTTGGAACAATGTGAAGATAAGTAGTAAGATGTGTTAATTCTATTGGCACACATTTCTGATTTAGTGGAAGAAGCCTAGATTAATGGAAAAGGACATTACAACTGAGCTGCTTAGAGTTTGGAGTCAGATGGCTATCTGCTTTCTAGGGAACACAGAGACAGTCTCATTTCAATGAGGAGAAAGGAAGAATGTATGCACATAAGTCCAAAGTTGGGCATTTTAACACAGAAAAAAATCCTCTTGAGGCAAAAGGGCTGTTTGGAGAAATGTTGATAACATTTATTGGAATGTATGACTCTACATTTATTGCTTTGTATAAAGCGCAGACTTTAATGATGAAAGTATTTAGTGGAAATAATTTATATAGTGGGGTTGACAGGAGAGGGAAATCTTTCGGACGTGGACATTTCGGGGTTTAATTTAAACAAGGAAGAGGAACTTACACAGAATTTCAATCTGGACAGGAATTTTATCCTCCAAGATATGGAGGCGGAAGAACAAGGGACGGAAGAGGTCAGCAAACCGCAACTACAAAAGGTGAGTACGAGGATAGTTGAAGAGGAAAAAAGGTATGCGAGTATGCTATTTCTGGTGGAGAAGCATAAGGGCTGGAGAGCAGTGATAAATCTGAGATCTTTCAATCATTTTGTAACTTACCAACATTTCAAAATGGATGGTGTACATATGTTGAGAGATATTTTTCAGGAGTTGGATTGGATGGTTATATTGGATCTAAAGTATGCCAATTTGTCTGTTCCATTCGACAAAGTAAGTCAGAGTTTTGTTCAATTTAGGTGGGAAAGTTAGTTATACCAATTCCAGTGTCCTCAGTTTGGACTTTCTTCAGCACTGTGGTGTTTCACGAAAGTCTTAAAACCAGTAGCAGGTGTCTTAAGGGTACAAGGCATAACAATCATTATATATGTAGACAGCCTTCTTATCATGAGTCAGGAAGTGGAGATTTTGATAAAGCGTCTGTCTATAGCGAAGAATATGTTGGAGAGTTCAGTTTTTATTGACAATCAGGAGAAATTGATTATTTTTCCTTCTCAGACGATGGAGTTTTTGGGTTTCGTTATAGATATGGTAAAAGTGCAACTTCAGGAACTGGAAAGGAAGATAAAGATGATAGGAAGAGAGGTAAGTCATTTGAGAGAAAAGAAGGGGAGGACACTGAGAAAACTTGCACGTATCATTGGTCTTCTTTTGTCGACAATTCAGTCGGTCTTTCCTGGACCTTTACATTACAGGGCTTTGTAGCCCTCAGAGACAGTTGGTTTAGCGAGGGGTCTCTGGCATGGAGACAAGGAGGAGAAAACAGAGGAAGTAAATTTGGATGCTAGGAATGGACTAGCAGTTTTTTGTACGGTTCCAGATTTTGTGGTAGAGTCAGATGCGAGTAGCTACGAACAGGAGCGTGATGTGCATGGGCCAAGAAACTGTAGGGAAATGGAATTGGAAGAAGAAGAAAAGACATATAAATTCTTTGGAAAAGACTACAGGTCTTTTTGCTCTTGCCGTTTTCAAGAACGAGTTACAAGGAGGATCTGTATTATGGAGAATGGACAATGTAACAGTAGTAGCTTATGAAAACAGGCCAGTAGCAAGCAGGTTCAAGAAACTGTCAGAGTGCAAAAAAGTTTTAGTCAGGAACACAAAATACATGTTGTAGCTCAGTACGTACCAGGGAAGGGGAATTTAGTGGTGCCTGGAATTCGCATAATTTGAGGGACTGAAGTGAATGGATAAGGGAAGATTTTTTTAAACAATATAGTCATATCTGGGTCCAATAAAAGTGGATTTGTTTGCTTTCCCGTTTGATCTTTCAGGAGCAATATTTCAGCTGGTGCCCAGATCCAGGAGCAATGACAGTTAGAGTTGGGTGGATATGAAAGGTTATGCTTTACCTCCTTTGACAATGATTCAGAGTGTGTTATTCCAGGTAAGGAGGCCAAAGTGTCAAATAGAATTGGTGATACCTTTTTGGATGAAGCAAGTTTGGCTTCCGTCAGTGATGGAATTGGCTGTAGAAGGGCCTTATTTAATTCAGTTTTTAAAAGGGATGTTGGTAGGTGTAGGAGGAGAGGACCATCCTCTGGGGGAATCTGGTTTGCTCATCCTTCTAGTTTGAAGATGCGAGGAATTCAAGAAGATTCAATGGTCTTTCAGGAGAGGTATTGGAACTTCTTAATGAGTCATGGCCATCAGGTACAAAGAAAAGATACAAGGAGGCATGGAATGTCTGAGCACGTAGGTGCTTGGAAAGGGAGTTGGATCCCGTGGAGACTGATGAAGTATAAGTTGCTAATGTTTTGGCATGCTTGTTTTCAATGGGGTTTTCTTATAGTAAAGTTAATTGTTATAGATTGGCTATTTCAGCAGGTCATCCTTTATGAAACGGTCCGTCTATTGGGAAAAGTCCTTTAATATGCAGAATTTTGAAAGGTATTCATTTAAAGCACCCCCCTGGTCACTTTATGAAAGTGTGTGGGATGTCAATGTGTTTTTAAGTATGTTTGAGTCTTGGCCAATAAACAGGTTTTTAGCTTTAGAGATTTGACATGAAAATGAGCAACTTTGCTTTCTTTAATTTAGAAGAGTGTCTGCTGTTCAGGCCTTCGATATTTCCAGTAGATTTTATCAACAAGAAGCAGCTTATTTTTTTCATTTGGAGAAGGACAAATACTATGTCAGAATCCATTTTCAATCCAAGATTTGAGTCTCATCCAACATTTTGTGTGGTTGATTGAATGAAATGATATGAATCAAGTGATGGGGAATTCAGGAGTGATGGTGTGAACCACTTATTAATTTCATATGTAAAACCATATAAAACTGTTTCTGAGTCTGTTGTGGACATTGATAAATGTAAATCGGATTCTTTGAGAGGAGTGATGGCCTCAAGGGGTTTTACTACAGGGCCATGGCGGGAGGAAGTGATGAAAATATTTGATTGGTAAAATGCTGAAGTACTCAGGAAATTCTATTTCAAACCTGCTGAACGTTTCAAGTTTCACTTTTAGAGGTTTTGAACATGAATATGCCAGCCTCCTGTTTTGCCATAAAATGCTGATTCTCAAAGCTTTAGTGGATAAAGAATTATGATTTAATTAAGTATAGCAGGATCACTCCCTCCCCTTTCGAGGATGTATAAAGTAGTGAATGGGAGGCAATTTGGGTTTAAGAGGAACGACGTTGTATTTTGTAAATGAACATAATTTCATTTAATGTAGAAAAGTAAAGTATGCATGGAATGTTGAGATTGTATATTTTTTCCATGGATGGAATTTTTCTTTACAGATATGTTACTTGTTTTTCTTTTGCTGCTACTTAAAGAAAAACGTTGGACACACCAGAAGCAGTGGTGGACTGGATGAACAGAGAGCAGCTCAAAAAGAGGGCGAAGATGGAATGTTCTGATGTTATTTATGAGTCATTCGATGTTCTTTTCTTGGAACTTTGAAGTGTTTGCTGCTTGGAACAAGTGAATAAGTTTATGCATAATGCTAGCGTCCTTGTTGTCAATAAAATCCCAATCCTCTATCCACGAAAGTTTTGAGAATTAGCATTCTCATATAAATAATAAATATTTTCATGGAACATAACTGCGTTATATCCTTTCCTATGCAGCATAGTTGGATAAAAAACCAAGGAGTGCAGAACTGATGCATAAGATGGCACCATCACTTCAATGATTTTCACCTTCGCAACATCGCCACTTTCTGTGATACCAAGGTGCAAGTATAGAGGTACCCTACACCCCATTCACCTTCTTTCTTTCTCTGATCAACAAATCCATTAATCAGACCACTGCCTTCATTCATTACAGGAGTCCTGGTCTTTTGAACATGTCACATATGAAGGCACACTTTTCATATATGGGATTTCAGGGGCTTTGGGGACAGCATAAAAAAATCAATACCACTGTCGAAATCGTTCACATCCTAAACCCCTCAAACTGACAAGAACATTATATTAGATTTCAACTATACGAGAAAGAACGAAAAACCAGGACCCTAAATCGTATAAAAATGTCAAGGCATCATGCAACCAGATGACGCTGAAAGCCATTTGAGAAAAAACGAAAGCTGGAATGCAAGATGGCTGGTATGCATCAAGTTGTGTCTACTTTGAACAGCTGTAGGAGAATAAGTCAACATTGCTAGAATAGGCAGGTTACTTTTCATCAAGGCCTTAAACTGTAAGCCCTAGATTCATTAGCAGCTCAAGGATAACAGTATGAAGCTGCTTCGTTAAGAATTTTCCGATGCTATAAATTGCAACTATATCCAGGATAACACGAGACAACGTGAGGCCCTGGTCATAAAAGTAGATTTGGTCATAAATGTAAGTTTACAATAGAATGCACCTGTTTCAGGCCTGCCAGGAGTTCAAAAAGGGATTCCTGGCATGTATACACGTTTATGCATTTGGAGATCACGGTCATAAGCGCAACGTTCGCAGCACTAGGAAATTCAACTCAAGGGGTGGAAAAATGAGCAAAAACTCCTCTCATTCCCCTTTCAACCAGGAAAAGGCTGCTATCCGTGCTTCAGCCAAGACTTGGGTAAACATCATTCTCAGGGTGGGAAAGGAATGGATCAACTCCAGATTTGGTGGGATGTAGATGAAAGGTTTCACCACAGGAAAAAATAGAATTCAGAGCAGAAAAAAATACACACATCTGTACAGGGGATCACTATGGATAACTCCATACAGAGGGACTAGAATACCGATGAGAAGTCACACGATCTTCCCAGGAATGCACATGGAGACATGCAATTGGCAGGGACACATTGACAGAACAATTTACCATGTGGATTTGTGCGATCGTTTGCGAACCCCAGAAAGTAGCAAATCTAAACATGCATGAAGGTATACATCAGCAGCCGAAGAATAAATACACTACTTTCTATGTGAATCAGGTGCTTAGTTTTTTGAAAAGGAAGTTGTGAAAAGTCCGCCCTGCTAAAGCACGTGGACCCTTATAAGGATCAGAGGTTGTTTGGCGGTATGGGTCTGGATTCACCTTTCTGCATCTGTGCTGGGGGGGGGGGGGCGGGGGGGGATAGGAATGGTGTATTTTGAAAGCGTGTCTCTGTTCGCACAATGCTGTGCAGTCCAAAAATGGGCAATAAGAACTGGCCATCTTAGAACAAATTCAATTGAGTGATCCTACGAGGGAATTGAGGGGTGAGACCCTAGACAAGCGGTGGTGGTGGTGGTGGTGGTGGTGGTGTTTGGAGGGGGTTTTGGACTTCGCTATGCAACAGCACATAAATAGCAATTGAGGCGGCCTCACATGTTATCTGAGAGTTGCTCAACTCAAAGGAGTACAACAGAGCAGAGCCTCCACACAAAACTGGCAACATATCAGCGCACTAGTGTACTGAGCAGTAGTTACTTCATAGTAGATCACCCCTCCCAAACAACATAAAAGAAATTAGTAGAAATGAGGTAGTGTCAGGACCGTTTTGTTCCACAACACCGGTCTCATAATGCAGGTGGACTGGTTGCCAACACCAGGACAAAAACAGTGCGTCTGTTTTATATTAAGTTTAAGTTCTGAATAGATCACTGTCAAAAACCTGAGTACAAGATGTTAGCACGTCTACCGTAGGTATAGTTAGCTGCACATGTCTGCAAAGGGTTGTTTGATATGGTTCGTGTTTCACACAGGTGAGAGGTACACGAAGATTGTAGCAGAAAATACAAGAACATGAGCCAATCCGGCTTGACTCCCTACAATCACAAGGTTGTGAATGATCTTAAGTTGTACATGAGGGGACATACTTAAGACAATAAATCCAGAGCACACAACAGACAATAGCAGTCATTCTATGCAGGTGCACAGGGCTATCGGAAGTTGTATAGAGAGTGATCTTAAAATTCTGTGGAGGGTCTCAGCTAGAAACAAAGCTTTCTTAGGAACTATTAGACGCTTTGCTGGAATAAAGAGATCGAGGAGGCCATTCTGGTGTGTGCTGGAAGAGTATTCCAAACCTTGGGTGCCAAAAAACCGAGATGGCTTCGTTAAGCTGAAGCATGGTCCTCATAAATTTGCCAATTTGCCTAAATTTCTGAAAGTCCTAATATACTCCACTTCAATCACCACTAAAAGCCTCTTAGCTAATGAATGTAACCTGTGAGTGCTCAATGAACATACAACTGGCTGCTGTGGTCATGATCAACGTGGCTGCAACACACAGGGGGCTTAGCTGTGCTTTAAGCGCCGAGACAGGTTATCCTTTCAAAACAGGTCTTTGCCCAGATCAGAGTAGTGCCCTTAGAAAAGACTCCCCATTCCTGCATTATTCCCACCTCATCTCCACCCACCTTCCAGGGAGGCTGTCAGTTGTTTTAATCGTTAACATTTAAAGTCTGGATATAGTTATTAACTGTTTCTCATTAAAAATGTCAGGGACGTTGAAAGATCTCCTAATTAACTGCTTTCCCCACAAGCCAAAGAAAAGGACAAAAAAAGAACAGGGGGAGTAAGGCTTTGTGCTGCCAATTAAATCTAAATCAATCCTTCCGTCCTCCTTCAAATGCAAGAAATTTACAATCCTTGTCAGATCAATGCTGGAAGAATTATTGTCTAATTACATAACATTTCAACTACACACGTACCTTTCATTTGTATGTTTTATCTAAGTGGAACAAAACTAATAATAATTTGGACTCGGGCAATGTTTCATTATCAGCAGCCACAGCAAAGAGTCTTGGCATTCTTCCTGTCATGTAATTGATATTCACGACATAATATTAAAAATTAACATTGCAGGACACGTCTGCTAATTGTAAATAATGGGAGAAACAAATGGAAACAGACTAAAAATCCCTCGGCCAGAGAGATACAATTACAGAAAGAGTTGGAGGATGCTGGCCATTTTCGGTGCATATTTGTTTTGTCCTAAAGTAATCGACTGATATCTGTAAAAAAAACAAAAAAAAAAAAAAACATCTATTCAGTGATTATACATTGGAGGAGGGCCCAGGTGCAAAGAAGACTATGAGGTGACAGCTATTGTAAACCACAGTGCATATGGTGAACTGCAGAAGTATATGCACCCCCATGAACCGGAAGTGTGGTCCAAACACATTTGTGGCTGGGCCTTTCCTTCTTACTGCCACCCATGGGAGACGCATACAAGGTCAAGGCATACAACTGGGATACATTCGGACACTTGAGAATTGCCCAATAAATGGCATCTCTTTACTGATTTCAGGGCTATTGTGCGCCCATGTGTGCTTGCGGCCAATTACAGATGCTCCATTGCACTTAATGTGCTAGGTCTGTACTGGGACTTCCATGGGTCCTGTTTATCGAGTATTGTTGGAAGATGATGTAAAAGCCGGAGAGAAACTGGTTTGCTGGGCCATTTCCTTAAGGAGGAACTGCAGTTGTGTCTAGGTAGAAGGACTGAGGTACTAGGTTACTTGTGTTCCGTCTCAGGGAGGATCTGGCTCAGTATGAATAAAGCCCAGCTTTCATAAGCACTAAAAGGGAGGCGGAAATGCCTAAAAGAAGGAGCAAGATAGGTCATTGGCGTGCACATGTCCTAAGCACGCAAAAGACAGTCTCCGCAACCAAGATGCCGGTAAATCCATCAACATGCAAGACAGATAGTCATTTAGGGTAAATGAAGATTCCGGAGGTCTTCTAATGAGAATCACTTCAGTTTCCTCTAAAGTGTAACATAAGGAAATTCCTGGACATCAATTTGTGAAGATTGGCTTAAAAGTTTTTTGAAGTGCAGATGTCCTGAAGAGATGACATTTTTTGTGTATAAATAAGTAACAAGTGCATACTGAACCACCATGCCAGACTTCAGCTTGAAGATACTTAAGGGATCCATGTACATGCCGAACAGGCTAGACACACAAGGATGTGTGTGAATTATGCGCATTTAACAATAAAGACATTACGCTCCAATGAACCCTAGCAACATTTCCCCTTCCTTTTTACATTACTTTGTATCAATGACTCGGTTTTAACATTTTTAACTTTTTGGTACTTAAGTATTGTGTTTCTTTTTTTCATTTTAATGGTCATGATTTTAAGTAAGCAAACAATATAGATAAATTCACAAGGATGCCTTGAGTGATGCCACGTGCATTTCTAGTGTAATTTACTGCTTACCGTTCATTAGAAATGAGAACAAAAAACCTGGGACCTTGCACACGCAGGATATCAAGACTAAGGGGAGTATCCGATGGCCAATCATATAATTGCATTGAAAGCCACTGATAAATCCAGAGTGATGAGAAGATAAACCTCATCCCTGTCCAGTATGTAGTTAATATCATCCGAGATTTTAGGTATAGGTCTCTTTGAAGGAGATCGAAGGGTCGCTCATTTAGTTCGGAAACTTTTACAATCTTTAAAATCTTTTTTGTTGGATGCTAAAGAACAGAGGCTGAAAGGGTGAGTTCTTGCCGCAGGGTAGTATTTGTTTGAAATCTGTTTAAAATGCAGTGCTTCAGTGCGAATCGGTTGCCTGGCTGGTCAAGAGAAAAGCTTCTTGTCAGATACATTTTTTTGTGTTTTTCAAAATGTCCGCCAACGGGTAATGTGTCAGAAGTGTCAAGCATGTCAACGATGTGAAGCAGATCTGTTGTTTCTTAGCTTACCTCATATTCTGCTCCTGTGGCCCTGAATTTAGAAAGGGAAAGTACAACAAGCACTATAATGCCAAGTGCAGTGAACTAAAAATGTGTGGCCAGCAACAGAACTCAGCGACACAAAACAACTTCAGATCTCTGCCAATAAAGTCACCATGACCACTCCATACCTGAAAATGGAGTCATGCTGCTTTATGCACTACTGCCCCCCTCAATCATCACAAAGCGGATTAGAATGCTAGGGTGCCGACTACAGTCCCTAAAGTACACTTATGACCCCTTCAAATGTATTACTTGGGCATTTCAATCTAATTAAATGTAAAACAACTGCAGCAAGTGAGAAAACATACTACGTGTAGAACTGCCATTTTAAATTGATTTAGTAGTGTCCCTCAAAGGAAGCCATATATTTTTCAGAAGCAGACAGAAAGCAATCATTTCTGAGCAGTGCGCTCAATACACAAAAATTCCTTCTACTTGGCAAAAACCAAGATTGGTGATCACAGATGTGTACAAACCAGAAGAAATAATTTTAAAACAAATATTTCAGTCATTACTTTCGATGGAACGAAGTGCAAACCTTACAGCAGGGTTCTGCATGTACTTGTAGTTTTAATTTTACACACCCTTTCTAATTGGACAGTAGCAGCACAGCCCGATCGAACCCTGGGTGGAGCACCTTGTAGCCTCAGGTGTCCCAAATGAGGGATCAAACAGACTACTGTAACAAAACAAGATCCCCCTTAGCACGAGCCATGGCACCTCCTTAGCCTCATGTGTTTATGTGCCTGTCTCTTCCGTGGCAACAAATGATGGACGGAATGCTGAAACAATCAACTATTCACCACCAGTCAAGAGATCTGGGTTAAACCCATATTTCTTTTGATCACAGTCACCCCAGTTTATATAAGCCATATGCAAATCAGTCTTGACCCTGCTCCACAAGGGAATAGTCCAGCCCAAACTGACAAGCAAGTTCCTCCCTTTTCCTGAAATAAGCATCCTGGGACCATGTTGTGAAGTTAGCAGACTAGTGGTTGTGGGTGGAGACAGGGGAGGGCAGGAAGAGGAGGAGCTGGAGCGAGGGGAAGTTAGAGTAGGGACAGGAGACAGGCAGGGAGCATGATAATAAAGCTCCATTGATAGTACATATCTGTGTCTGTGATTATTGTAGCGGGATGCTACAACTGGCGACGAGGGTGGGATTCAGTCAAACCCACTGCCTGCAGAAAGTCTAGAGAGACACCCTGTCCCCGGCAGCATCAAGAAAAGAAAACGCTGCCGAGAAGTGCGAGCTGCTGATGCCCCAGGAGAAGAGGCCAGCCGCAGGCAACCTGCGCCCCCCCCCTCAGGAGAGAGCTGTGAGGGGCTGCGCATCCGAGCGCTGAAAGGCTCGAAGAAAGAAGAAACGGAGCGCGCCGACACGTGACCCCGCCAGAAGCGTGAGCATCAACAGTGCAGAGATCGGGAGCCTACTCCGACCCTGCTGTGTGCCTCAAAGTGAAAGAAAAGTGCCCCCAGCGTCGAGTACGACGTCTGTCACGACCGACCAGCGAGAGTGACCAAGCGCCGGAAAGCCCGAGCCTGAGACCCCGCCGTCGGTGAAATCCTCACGCTGGATGCGTGTAAGTCGGCAGGCCGCCGCGAAGAAAAAGCGGGAAAGTGCAGAGCGAGGCGGGAGCCCACCCCAACCTCACCTGGTTGCTGTGGTGGCCAAAGAACAGTGTTGGCTGGAGCGCGCTGCCCTGTGACTGCTGGCCGGTGAGTCTGGAGTGCCTGAGCTGAGAGAGAGGGAAAGCCTCGTGTACCGGTACTGGCGGCGGCCATCTTAGAGTCAGGCGCTCGTCAAGACAGACCCCTTGATCTTCAACGGGCGGCCATTTTGAAGTCCGGCACCAAGGAAAAGCAATAAGCATTGGTACCCAAGACAAACAAGCATTGGCAAGGAAACAAGCATTGGTACCTGAAAGCAAACAAGCATTGGCAAAGAAACAAGCATTGGTACCCGAAAGCAAACGAGCATTGGCAAAGAAACAAGCATTGGTACCCGAAAACAAACAAACATTGGCAAGGAAACAAGCATTGGTACCCGAATCAAACAAACATTGATACTTGAAAATAAACAAGCATTGGCGAGACCAAGTGAGCGTGATAGAAACATAAACGGACACTGCAACGATGTCTGATGACGATCGCCAGGCGGCAGATGTCAAGCCTACAGTTCCAGGTGGGTCACACCTGCGAGCGCCCGAACCCCTCAAAGTGACCACTGGGGGAACAATGGGCCCCAAATGGCAGGAATGGTTCGAAGAATTTGAAGATTATATCGAGGGATCGGAGGTGACTGAGGACAAAAAGAAGTTAATTGCCCTGCGTAACTTGGCGGGGCGGGATATCGTCAAAATAATTAAGGACCTTCCTGCCACAGAGGCATATACATATGACAAAGTGCGTGACGCTCTAAATAAAAGGTTCCTTCACAAAAAGAACGTCGACTATGAACGACACACCTTCCACTCAGCACGTCAAGGGAAGGAAGAACCGATGAGTGCTTTCATGATGCGACTGAGGAGACTAGCCAAGCATTGCGCATTTGATAACTTCTCTACTGATGCTGCAGTAAAATCACAAATAATTGATGGTTGTCACTCCGACCAACTGAGGAGACGGTTGCTGAGGAAAGAACATACACTAGATGAGATCGAGGAGATGACACGGATCTTTGATCAAGCGGAGGAGCATGCAGCTGCCATCGAAACAGGGCACAAATGGAGTCGCGAGTTAGTGCGACGTGTGCACGCCAGAAGTGACCAGCGAAGAAGCTCGAGAGACAAGCAGTGGAGGTCACGCCCGTCATCTCGTCAAGAACAATCACGACATCAGCGGCGAGAACCGTGGAAGAAAGAAAGAAGATCTGAAAATATAAGGAAGTGTTTTCGGTGTGGGTATGATTACCCCCATGTGGATAGCTGCCCTGCCATGGGTCAGAAATGCCGGAAATGCGGCAGAACCAATCATTTTGAAGCGATGTGTGGGGAGTACCACAAAGAGAGAAGAGGTGGAACCAACAGGACAGTTCAGCCTGAGCCACGAGGAGGTACCTCAAGAATGTCCCGATCTGACAGCCGAAGATACCATGCACGAGCGGTTCAAGACCAAACTGAGCTGTCGTCAGGGTCGTCACACTCCAGCAGGGAGTCACGTCGGTCCAGGTGGGACCGGAGATCACAGTCCAAGGAATCCAGGCCGTCATCCAGAGACTTTGTATATACTATTGAATATTTGAGCTTAGCTGCGGATCCAGATCAGCTCAAAACATATCCGAGGCTGGACATCAAGGTTGGCAATCACGACACCAAGTTTGTACTAGACTCAGGTGCGTCTCTGAACTATATTCCAGTCACTGAATACGAAAGAATGAGTCCGCGTCCCCCTCTGTCATTCGCACCCGTCAGGGTCTTCACATGGATGGCCAAGAAGCCACTTCCTTGCCTGGGGAAGTTCTCGACAACCCTTAAACATGAAGACACAACCATTTCAGCAGTCATCCACGTTATCAAAGGCCCTGAAGCAGACTGTCTGTTGAGCTTACCGACAGCAGAACGCCTTCACCTAGTGGAAATTCTTTTCAAGGTCAGTGGAAACCAAGACGTGACCCGTCAGTTCCCCAGACTATTTCAAGGGCTAGGCAAGTTAAAGGACTGTCAAGTGCGGCTGCACATCAACGAACAAGTCAGGCCAGTTGCTCAGCATCCACGAAGGGTGCCATTCCATTTACAGACCGCGGTGAAAGAGGAACTCCAGGACCTGCTAGCCGCTGACATCATCGAGCGCACCGAAGGCCCAACACCGTGGGTATCTCCAGTAGTCATTGTCCCCAAAAAGGGCACTGCCAACAAAGTCAGACTCTGTGTAGACATGCGTTTGCCCAACACTGCAATTGAAAGAGAGAGACACCCAGGACCACACTTGAGCGACATGATCTCAGCTCTCAACGGGGCGAAGGTGTTCTCCAAATTGGACTTAAATAAGGGATACCATCAACTGGAACTAGAGGCAAAATCCAGATACATCACCACATTTGCAACTCATCTTGGGTTGTTTAGATATAAGAGGCTCAGCTTTGGAGTGTCTTCAGCAGCTGAAATATTTCAAGAGGCCATTAGACAAGTCATCCAGAACATTCCCAATACGCTCAACTATAGTGATGACATCCTTGTATATGGCTCTGATTTACGAGAACATGACATTGCACTCAATCGTGTCTGTCACGCACTACTAGAAGCAAACATGACCCTGAACAGAGACAAATGTGAATTTCATCAAGACACATTAAAATTCTTTAGTCATATCTTCTCCGGTGCTGGCATGAAACCTGACCCCGACAAAATTGGGACTCTGAACAACACCAAGAGTCCTCAAGACGTCAATGAGCTCCGGTCATTCCTCGGGATGGCCAGTTATTGTGCTCGGTACATCCAGGACTATGCGACGATCAGCCACCCCCTCCGCATCTTGACCAAACAGGGTCAACCGTTTGAATGGACTCCCCAATGTGAGAAAGCATTCAAAGAAATCAAGAAGGCGGTGGCAACTGCAGATCACTTGTCATACTTCAATCCACAACGAAAAACGGAAATAACTGTGGATGCCAGCCCCGTTGGGCTTGGAGCCATCCTGGCACAGTATGACAACGAGTCAGATCAACGTCGAATCATTGCTTATGCGAGTCGCAGCCTAACTGACCCGGAGAGGGCAGACTCGCAGCCCGAGAAAGAAAGTCTTGCCGTAGTGTGGGCATGTGAACATTTTCATGTTTTCATATATGGTAAGCACTTCACTCTAATTACAGACCACCAAGCCCTTGTCACCATTTACGGAAATCCCCGATCCAAGATGCCCCCAAGGATTGAGAGGTGGGGCCTAAGGTTACAGGAATACACATTTACCATCGTCCACAAGCCGGGGAAGTCAGAAAACCCGGCTGACTACATGTCTAGACATCCACTTGCATCGTCAGCCTCTAATCCCTCCATTGCGGAAGAATACATACACTTTGTGACAGATCAAGCTCTCCCTCCTGCCATTCCAATGGACACCATCCGAGAAAGTACGTCCCAAGACATTGTCATGCAGAAGGTCTTACGTCGAATTCGACACAACAGGTGGAGACACGATTCTAAGGATGAAGAGACTGATCCACTCCTCAAACAGGAAATGCAAGCTTTCCAACATGTATGCAGTGAACTGTCTGCCACCACTGATGGCATAATGCTGAGAGACCAGCGAATCGTAATCCCTACCAAACTGAGACAAGGAGTAGTTGCACTTGCTCATGAAGGACATCGGGGTATTGTGTCAACCAAGCGTGCACTGAGAGAGCGAGTATGGTTTCCATACCTTGACCAAATGGTGGAAGCCACTTTGAAGGATTGTCACCTCTGTCAGCTCACAAGCAAAAATGATCCTCCAGCACCCTTGAACATGACCCCCCTTCCACCGGGAGTGTGGCAAGAGATTGCAATTGATTTCTATGGACCCCTGTCATCGGGCAAATATGTGTTGGCCATCATTGATGAACATTCCAGATATCCCTTTGCACACTTTGTACCATCGACTAATGCCGCGAGCACTCTCAAGGTGCTTGATGAAATCTTTGCGGCTTGGGGAGTTCCCTCTAAAGTGAAGACGGACAATGGGCCCCCATTCAATGGACAAGACTTTGCAGCGTTTGCAAAACATCTAGATTTCCACCACCGTAAGATTACGCCCCTCTGGCCACAGGCCAATGGAACAATCGAAAGATTCATGGCCACGCTTAAAAAGACTTTTCAGCATGCAACGGCGGAGGGAAAGGACTTACAAGTAGCCCTCAATGAGGTCCTCCGAGCCTACCGAACAACCCCTCATGCAACCACAGGGCAATGCCCAGCGACTCTCATGCTGGGACGTCCCATGCGGAACCGCATTCCAACATGGGAAGGGGCCTTACGACCATCAGTGTCACCTGCTCGAGAACATCACGAGATGATGGTGACTGACAAACACCGAAAAGACAAGATGAAGTCATACGCAGATCAACGGAGGAGAGCAAGGTCACTCTCATTACATGAAGGGGACCAGGTACTTGTCAGACAAGAGCAGCAGAGGAAGACTGACTGCCCTTTCAAGGATGAACCGTTAGTAATCACAAAACGGAAAGGAACTATGTTGACTGCCGAATCGGAGCAGCGGCGAATCACCAGAAACATTTCACACTTCAAGAAACTATCACAAGACACCACTGAAACTGCATCTAGTGAGATAGCCATTCCTGGTTCGGCTGCACCATGGACAGATGATTGCGAGAACATTAGTCCCGTCGATGAAACACCGAACAGCATTGGTCCGAGTGTCAAGTCGCCACGACCTCATCGGGATACCCGTCCACCCAGAAGACTTATTGCAGAAATGGACTAAGAAGTCAGAATTTTCATTTGTTTTGTTACAAAAGGGGGAGATGTTGTGAAGTTAGCAGACTAGTGGTTGTGGGTGGAGACAGGGGAGGGCAGGAAGAGGAGGAGCTGGAGCGAGGGGAAGTTAGTTAGAGTAGGGACAGGAGACAGGCAGGGAGCATGATAATAAAGCTCCATTGATAGTACATATCTGTGTCTGTGATTATTGTAGCGGGATGCTACAGACCAGTTTCAGGGTATGACCCCCCCATCAGCCAGGCTAGCTTGAATCCAATGGCACAGCGAGCAAAGAACCATGTCTGTGCATACCCATCCCACAAAAGGCATAAAGTGCTGCAGCAACAATGATGAATGGAATGCTGAATAAATCAAACATTCACCCCCAGTCAAGAGATCTGACGAAACATGAGCCTAAAATATTTGAACCGGGCACGACTATAGTTCTCCTCAAAATTGAAGTCTTCCTACTTTCCAAGTAGGATTACTCAATTGTATTGGTGTGCTGCGTCAACCAGGATAGCATTCTTGTGCTTGCTACACACGGTCTAGACTCTAGAGCATGCTTATGTAAAATTACATTCTTTTTTTTTTTTTTTAAACAGAGTTTTATATAGTGCGAACTTGACCTGAATCGGGTATCAGAGCTCTTTACATAGCACCAGTTTTTTGGGTTAGGCATGGGGAGATTAAGTGATTTGCCCTTTATCACAGGATGTTCAGCGTCATTGCCGAGACTCAAACCCAGTTCCCCAGATTCGAGGTCGACCACCCTAGCCGTTAGGCCAACTCCTCTCCCAGCAATCCTGAACAGCTGCAAATCCAAAGCTCAGTTTGGAGAACCATAGGGTGATTTGAGATTAGGATTAAACCATCTTGCAGTTTGATTTTTGTCACAAACACTGAGCCTGCGAGGGTTTAATGGAAGCATGGTCTGGGTAAGATGAACTAAATGGCTAGGTTAGTCAAAGCCTGGACAAAATAGAGAGGGAGTCTCAAAAGGAAGGGGGACCTCCGTGCAGGAGACATTGGCCGATGTAGCAGTCCGGCATCTAAGGTCTCTAGTCTAAAGCCTCTGATTATGCAAAGAGAAGATGGCAAGGAAGTTTCATAACCAAACATTACAGTCAGACACCAAAAACAAATTCACTTCTGCCTACACAAGTTGATGTTAGACTAAAAAGCAAGCTCACAAGAGACTTAAGAAGGTAAGCAGGAAACCCAGTGATGATGTAAAAAAAAAAATAGTAAAGAGATATCCAATTATAAGGATACTGTTCTCTTAAAAAAAAAAAAACTGTAGGTGCCGAATTAAGTGAGTTCTTGTAACACTTGTGTCCAACTAAGCAGCCATTCAGATGTGATCTCATTAGCATTCCCATCCTAATTGATATTTCTCGTTCACATTGTCTGCCTGAAAAGAACAAGGTGTAATTATGGTAAAGAGAACAATTCCACAGTTCTAGCTAAATCTGCGTCATTCATGCATCTCACGCAGGAGAGGCGCAGATGTCCTTTGCGCTTGGACAAACACGAGGCGAGTAGAAGAAGAGGCTTTTAACTAAAAAGAAAAAAAACTTTAGCTCGTTAAAAAAGTTAAAATGTTGTTTTTTTTTTAAAAACAAGTTAAGTAACATTTCCAACCGTGCCTAGTATTTTTCTTTCTTTGTTTTCACCGTTCAATAGCAATTGAAATCTCAAAAGCTGCAGGAATTTATTTTGATTTTTCATTCTGAAATGAACAGCTGTGTTGAAGTCTAAATCCCCTTTTTGTTTAAACATACGGGGCCGGAAGGGGCGAGAACAAAGCGGCGCATTATAAACACTTGATTACCATGAAAGCACATTTTTCACAGACAAGAGATGCGTAGGGGGAAGGAGGGGGAAATCGAGGTCTCCCTTCACATTTAATATTTATATTTTCGTGACTCAACAAAGGAAAACCTGCACCCATTTACAGTGCTTAAACAAAAACACGCCGTCTGAATACAAACCCCCTCCCACTCCCCTGCACTCACTAGTAATTGAGAGCCAATGGGACGGAGGGAGACAAGCGTGCCAATCAGCGGCTTTTCAGATTCATTCCCACTACCCACTGTTACCGGGGGGTTTGTTCAGCATATGATGGCTGCTCTATCCAGCTTTTCGCTAAAACACCCACTCCAGTCGCATTACTCACATGCTGCCAACATTGCTGGATAACAAAAGCTTCCTGTTAGAGCACTCAGGTAGCTGTGGTCTTAAGCGTTGATGGACAAGTTACTTATCTTCGGTAACACCTTACATGGTACAGACATGATCTATCCACAGATGCTTTACGTTAGAACTTCCAGGCGTCTGGCTGGGTCCGGAAGATCTTTGATAGCAATACCCCTGCACGCCGATAGGTGGGGTCGGTCGACTCCACGGGACGGCGAAGGCGTCGTGTTCATTGTTGTCGTGACATCTGTGTTGTCTATATAGGTACCATCGGTACCATCTACTTTCCACGTCAGAAAAGCTGAGCCACAAAGTGACTGACCAGGGTGTGTTAAAAAAAAAAAAAAAAAGAACTAGGGCCCTGAAGGGGAACAGTCATGACACTAAAGACTGAACCGCAGTGCAGGGAGGATGGGTGAGACTGTAAGGAATCTGAGGCTAGGTCATGTCTCTACCAGATAAGGCGCTACCGAAGGTTAGTAACTTGTCCATCTGATAGAGACATTTAGCCGCATATTCATTACTTTATAACAGATACCCAAGCAACACCATCCCCGGAGGAGGGACTGCGGGAAAGTGTTAGACCAGAAATTTCAGTAGGACTGAACGGTCAAAAAGGTCTTCCCTACGGACCTGGTTATCCAAGTGATAATGTTTGGCAAACATGAGCAGGGACGCCAGCATAGCCATTGGCAGATGTTGAGGACAGGAACATCACGTTGATGAGCTGTGGTGGCTGCCTTAGTCCTTGTTGAATCAGCTTGTATCTTTGCCAAGGCGTAACAGATCTATATGCAGAGGATAACCAAACATGATATGTTCCTCTTCTGCACAGCACAACCCTTCTTTGCTCCAATGTACACTACAAAAGAGTTGGTCATCCACCTGGAACTCTTTAGTGTGGTCAAGTTAGAATGATAAAGCTCTTTTTGGGTCGAGACGGTGGAGATACTCCTCTTCCTAGGAAGGATGCGAAGGACCATAAAAGGTGGCAGGTGATAGATTGACCTAGATGGAAAGGTGTCACCACTTTATGCAAGAAAGAAACCCTAGTGCGGAGCACTACTTTGTCTGGAAAGACGGTCAGGCAAGGAGGCTGATCGGTTAGAGCCTTCAATTTGCTCACCCACCTGGCAGAAGTTATTGCCACTAGGAAGGCTGTTTGATAGTAAGCAGCTGGTTGGGGCAATTGTGCAGGGTTCAAAAGGTGCACACATCAAATAGGTGAGAACCAGGTCAAGGTCCCACTGGGGCATGATAAATGGTGAGGGGGGAACAAATGTGTAAACCCCTTCAAGAATCTATGTACAATCTGAGATTTAAAAAGGGACGGTTGATCTGGCAACTGTAGAAAACCTGAAAGGACTGAAAGGTAAGTAACCCTTCTGAGTGCCCAGAGCAGAGCCCTGCTGTACCAAAGAAAGAAGGAAAAGAAGACCGTCAGAGAGGGAGGCAGACAGGGGGTCAACAGACCATTCTGATCAATATTTACAAAATATTTGCCATCAGCAGGCATATACCGACTTAGTGGAGGGAACGCCTGGCTGCCAAAATAACCTTACAGACTTCAGGAGGAAGGTCAAAAGCTGTCAACTGTCGCTGCTCAATCTCCACACATGAAGGCGGAGGGTGGACAGGCTCGGGTGGCGGACCCTCCCCTGCTACTACAACAGAAGATCCTCCCGAAGGGGCAGCCTGATTGGAGGATCGATGCTCATCTGCAGAAGATTAGGATACCAAACTCTCTGTGCCTAGTACGTAGCTACAAGGAGGACTTGAGCCAGGTCACTCTTGATCGTCTGGAGTACTCGGGACAGGAGTGGTATGAGTGGAAAGGCTCCACTCAGTCGTAAAGTGGTCTGTGCTCCACTGAGACGTAAAGCAAAGTCGAGTGAGAGCCACCTTGGAAATGCCAATGCGCAAAACTCCTGACATTGCATGTTCTCTTCAGAGGCGAAAAGACCTAACCAAGGCTCACCCCACTGCTGAAAGAGACACTATGGCACTTCCGGATGGAGATGCCATTCATGATCTGCTAGGCACCCAAAGTGGAGTTTGCCCGCCCTGGCGTTCAGAGAACCGGCCAGGCGTTATAAACCACCAAAGTTGTGCTCTGTTGTTCCAGTCCAGTCCAGAGGCATAGAGTCTTCTGACAAAGGGTCCACCACCCCACCCCGTTTGTTGCAGTACCACATGGCAGTGGTGTTGTCTGTCAACACCTGAGTTAGCCTTCCTTTGACAGCTGGTAAGAAGGCTTTCAGTGCCAAACAAATTGCTCGAAGCTCCAGCAAGTTGATGTGAAGCCCGACTTCTGCCGCAGACCAGAGGCCTCTGATCTCCACCTTTCCCAGGGACAGCCCCAACCCAGAAGTGACGCATCTGTCCGCATCGTGAGATCTGGTTGGGGAAGGGTCTACTAACAGGATGCAGGAGGCCATGAGGCCCAGCAGCCTCAGTCAGTCTCACTGAGATCTAGGATAGAGGCTGAAACAGCGGTATCATAGCCTAAATATCCGGGACTCGCCACTCGGGAGATTAGGTCAGAAACTGCACCGTGTCCAGAACGGCTCTGATGAAGGGGAGCACCTGAGAGGGAGTCAGGTGTGACTTTGGCACATTGATAGTGAACCTCAGCGAATGCAAGATGTTCGCCATAGCCTGGAGGTGGGAGACAACTGCTTGGGGCGAGCCTGCCTTCAACAACCAGTCATCGAGATAGGGGGAAGACTGGAACCACTGATCTCCACAGATGGACTGCGACTAACGCCATCACCTTGGTGAACACCCGAGGGGCACTGGTAAGGCCGATGTGAAGCACGGTAGACAAAGTGCTTGTGGTCCATCGTAAACTGCAGGTAGGGATGGGCAGCCAGAATGAGGATATGGAAATAAGCGTCTTGCAAGTCCAATGCTACCAACCAGTCCCCGGGTCCAGGGCCGACAGGACCCAATCTACAATGAGCATCTTGAACTTTTCTGAGGAAGTAGTTGAGGGATCTGAGGTTGAGGATAGGACGCAGGCCTCCTTCCTTGTTTGGAACCAGTCAATAGCGGGAGTAGCAACCACAGCCTATTTCCGGGCCGGGAACCCTCTCTATAGGTCCTTTGGCCAAGAGTTTGGAATTCCTCACGAAGTAAGACAAGGTGATCCTCCGTCAGCCAATCATAAGTTGAAGGCATGGAAGGAGAAGTAGTCTCGGAGGGGAGGGAGTAAGGTGCAACCTTTTCCCATAGTGAATGGGAATAACGGCCCAAGAGTCATGCTGTGTTTACAGACAGCAATGCAAGGCTGGTGGAAGATAAGATCTTCTTACCAAAGCTGTCCAGCCTTTTGGATTCCCTATCTGGGGATGTGAAAGGAAATACACTACGAGAAGTAGAGGCTTGAACCACCATTCTCTCTGGGGTTGGGTAGTTGGAGAGGAAAGCTGGATTGCCCAGTGTAGGGCGATAGAGACGGGCGATAGTTCTGTTCACAGGAGTCCCTGTGCCTGGCTTTGCCCAGGTGCCCAGTAGAATATCTGTGAAGGCCTTGTTAAATGTTAAAAAGGGTTCTGAGGTGGAAACACAAGACTGCAGGACCTCTGTCAGGACATTGGTCTGGACAGCCACAGTAGGAAGCTGTAGGTCCAAGTCCTCCACAGTCCTAT
This sequence comes from Lissotriton helveticus, assembly GCF_964261635.1. Taxonomy (NCBI): domain Eukaryota; kingdom Metazoa; phylum Chordata; class Amphibia; order Caudata; family Salamandridae; genus Lissotriton; species Lissotriton helveticus. Next base: position 149,733,357 of record NC_136071.1, read on the forward strand.
GTACCACCACAGTGGAGAGGTGTGGTGCAGCAGCCAGGGCAGCTGACTTCGGAGCACATGGTTCACGGTTCGATCCCTGCCTCCGGCGGCAGCTCAGCTCAGCACCATGTGACTCTGGGCAATAGCTCACTTAATTTCCACAATGGCCCCCAGCGCCTTGAGACCCGTAAGGGTGAGTAGTTCGCGGTTTACAAATACGGATTTATTTATTATTATTGATTACCACTGCAAATGAAGTCCCCTCCTTCGTAGCCAGGTTAGGGGAAGATAGCATTTCAGTCTCTGGGAAGGTGTCCAAGTTGCTGGCATCACCCAGATCCTCGTACCAGTCCATTTCCTTGTTGAAAAGTAGGATTTCTAAGGAATCCTGCTGCCCCTCCCAATCCTAGTCCTTCAGAACAAAGAACAGGATATGGCATGGAGCCCTACAGGTCTATCGGCGCTGGTCTCTCGTCGGAGGACACCAGACACCCGTGTCATCTACAATAAGGATGAGGGAAGCACCACCGGTGGGCGCCATCGAGGGTCTGGGCGTCGGACGCGGCATTCGGGAAGGTTGAGTGGGTATTACCAGCACCGGTGTGGATCCGGGAACGGATCCAAGAGGAGGCCTGGGCACCCAGGCTAGAGTAGATGGCGCTGAACCCAAGGGAACTCCTTCTGGTGGGCCTGTGGGCCCCGGAGGGGCCCAGGCATTGTCAGGCCACTTAAATATGGCACATATGGCGTCATAGAAAGTTTTCAACTGGGCAGGGGTCAATTCCGACCACGGGAAGGGAGGAAAACAAGGAGCTGCCCCAGGCACACGCTCTGCAAAGCGGGCCCTTGAACGCAGAGACTACTCCGTCTCGTCAGGTGACAGGCAGGGCGAAGTCTAAGCATGCTTCGACTTCTTATGTTTTTTGTGGTGCTTCTTACCTGACCTCGACGACTGAGTGAGAGGAGGAAGACTTGGATCCCCTGGTGCGGTGCTGAGACCATCCTCTCGACTCAAACCGTGACCAGGAGCGGGAGACCATCCTCTCGACTCAAACCGTGACCAGGAGCGGGAACAAGATCCTTGGGGAGATCCCCAAGGCACCTGATGCCAGGCCGCAAGTGGCATCAGGGATAGCTCCATCAGAGCTTTCGGCATCATGGCCTGGCAGTCGGAGTACACTTTGGGTTGTGGTTGCACTACAGGCACCAAGACATACCAGATTGGTTGGGGGGGGGGGGGGGGTCTGTAACCGACATGGCGCGTTGACAGGCGATGCACGGTTAGAACCCAAGGCCTTCTTTCTGGACATACCGACACACCAAAAATGTAGACAAAAAGTTGAAAAAGTCTGTCAAAAAACTACATGGGGGTAGCTCTCTTCGACGGGTCTGCGCTTGCTGGCGCAAAAAGAACGGATGTCAGCGTGCCGAGATAGTGCCTAAATAGATGACACAGACGTTATGACAACAACTAACACACCGCCTTTGGCATCGCGCAGAGCCAGCCAACGCCACCTATTGGCATGCATGGGTACTGCTATCAAAAATCTTCTTGATCCAGCCGGACGCCGGAAAGCTCTAAGGTAAGGAATCTGTGGCTAGATGTCTCTATCAAATAAAAAAGGTTCTCATTGATGGGATCCTCCAGCATATTTTTAAGACCTATAATGAGTTACACAGCTACAATCAGACCCACTGGAATGGGCAGCACTCTGCTTTTCTCATACAGGTTTGCACTTTCCTTCAGCTTCAAGACATTCCTGCTACTTCCACAAGATAGATTCCCCTAAAGTGTTATGAATAAAAAAAGACTGCTAAAGAAACATCCATGAAGTAGTTCGTTTAGTAGCTTCTTTTCATGGACACTTATGCCTATCGGAAACTTCACATGAGCAGTACTCCACTAATTTAACAGTGGGACCGTAAAGATTTCTAAGAAAGCCATGCAAACTAACAAAAAAATTCTAAACCAATGGGAGGCCAGATTTACCTTTAGATATCATTATTCAGACAACAGTGCGTGGCAAAGGTGTGTCAAAGCGACGCCCTTAGCACTCCACCCATCCAGCGGCGTCACTAGGGGGGTGCGGACCGCATCGGGTGTCACCCCATCATGGGGTGACACCAATCTGTTTACGCTGCTGAGCATGGCACCTGAGTGGCCTCGGGCGCTGCAGAGTCACCGCCGCCTGAATTGCAAATGCCAGGAAAGGAGACTGTCCAACAAATATTACAAGACTCCAGTCGAATAACTGTGCTTAGGGGGCTGAAGGGTAGTCGCGCTATTCTGATTGCGCGGTATTACCCCGGCCGGCACTACCAGAGTTTCGGGAGGCCAGTACCTGTGCGGGTCAGTGGTTTCTGCTTTAGTTTATTTTGGCTGCCTGCAGGCCTTGCTGGGTCTTGTGCACAGGATGGTGTTTTCTCCGATATTACACCATAGTGGCGGCTGTTTGGGGCACGTTGAATGGTTGTGCAGCGTTTTGTTTTATTTGCTGAGCTACAAGTTTAAATTCACAATTGCCATCACCTGCACCTTGCAAAACATAATTAGAGCGTATGCTATAGCAGGCGGCAGCTTTCACACACCAGCGGTCAGAGGGTGCAGGCAGCGAGGGCAACTGACCTATCTGTACTTAAAGTGGGGCAGGGCACCGTGGCCAAGACTGCAGAAAAGGAGCAATACAATTAATGAATGGAGCCAGGAAAGTGCTTCCTTACCTGCACGCTCTAGAGACGTTTTTTTTTTACATTACATTGCTCAAGCAGGTTTAGCTGCACACACCTTCCTGATCACCTTGTCTGGCAGTAACTAGACCAATTACACATTAATAGCTGCACGTGGACAGCTGTGCATGTGTCCCGAACAGGGTGCTAACGTCAGCCAGGGTCGATGGCTGCTTACCGAGCCCTTTCGCCCTCCAGGGACGCCTGCCCAGGGGCTCTGGATCAATAAGGCCTCTTGGTGCTATTAGCATACAGAGTACGTTTTATAAAGTGTCAGTCCAAACGTCTGGGGTAGCGGAAGTAACATCATGCACGCTTTATTTATTTATGTTCTTTTATAGCGCAGGACTCGACCCCCTGAGGGGTATCTCCGCGCTTGCGCTTTTACCAAAGAGCCTAACCATGATCATAGACTGAGGGAATCAGTAATTAATATTTTAAGAGGCCGAAAATAGATATGTTTTTAGGGTCTTCCTAAAAGACTGAAGGTTAGTGATTTGTTTCAAAGTAGGGGGGAGTGAGTTCCATAGAATGGGGCCTTTGTAAGAGAGAGCTCGACCACCCTGCCTAGCTTTTCTAATCCTTGGAACCTGGAGCAATTGCTGACTGCTAGAACGCAAAGTGCGTCCGGGACTGTAAGGGTTATATTTTTCATTCAGATACTTGGGTCCAGTGCCAAACAGACATTTATGTATTGTGCAGCAGATTTTGAATTTTATACGTTGCCTAACCGGCAATCAGTGGAGTTTGTCCAGGAGGAGACGTGAGGCAGTCCTTGGCTGGGCATTGAGAACAAGTCTCGCTGCAGTATTCTGGACCACTTGATCCCAGATACTTTGATCCCAAATGATGCCACATGGCTAACCCGTTTTACCACTGTTACCCTTTGAGTGAGGAAAGAGGAAGAAAAAGTTTACTAGAGAGGAAAATGGAAAATGAGACAATGGGAAGGAGGGAAAAAGAAAGAGGATAAAAGGGGAGAAGGAAGGAAAGAAAGAACATGGACCACACATTCACAAAACTGTATTGTATGAGGATTATCTGTGCGCTACTGCTTTTTACTAGGTTAGTGCCCTTCCATTTCTACCACTTCACAGCAGTTTTAAGATCTGAGTTTTTCGTTGCCCAAATGGGTGTAATGTCTGTTATTTATATGTTTAGCACTTCTTCATTGCTTGATTTTGCTTGTGAGAAAGTGTCACTTATAGTCGTAGAATGTCACTCATAATTACACTGCAATTATGAAAATGTCACACATTAGCAATCTGAAACCTTGGCAGCTATGGTACTGTGCATTCACGAGTTAGACCCAGTACCGGCTTGCACAGATATGAGCAGGGGGCGGGGTGGTGGAAGCCGACAGACTACTGTTTAAGTATTACATTTTATTTTACAGAGTTTTATATAGCGCAAACTTGACCCGAATCAGATATCATACAGAGTTTTATATAGCGCAAACTTGACCCGAATCGGGTATCAGAGTGCTTAACATAGCACCAGTTGCATTACATGAAGACACATTCAGTTTTTGTTAGGAACGGGGAGATTACATTATTTGCATAGAATCACAGGATGTTCAGCGTCATTGCCGAGACTCGAGCCCATGCGGTAAGTCGTGAGGGGGTGACACCATGAGTTACCCGCACCGGGTGACACCAACCTTAGTGACGCCACTGCACCCATCTTCTGGATCGGTGCATCCCTCTAGATAGCCATAGGGTCTATCCAATATTTATGGAATGATAAATGAAACCTAAAATCAGGGCATTGTGGGCAAGTAACGGACACTGGGAGACTATATACAAGTGCCTTTCTAAATGGTAGTCCTTAAGTCAATTTAGAGATTATAAAAAGTCCTGCTCTTCTTAGCCTTAGTTACGGAATAGGTGAGAGAAGATCTGGAGAAGTACTAGTAAAGACCTTTTTAGACTATGAAGCGTGTTCTGGAGGCAAGTTACCTGCCTGGTACATTGGCTGCTTACGCATAAAGGTCACTAAAGCTGCAAGCCAATGTGAAGAGTACCAAAGAAGAAACACTGCAGGATAACACAAAATGGGTGGGGAGCGGGGACGCCAATGTTGTCCCATACATCAGCCACTGTGAAAAGTGCGAGACTCATTAATGAGCTAGCCTCCTTCCAACTAATAGATGGCTAGTACAAAGTAATTCTTTGTGGTGATGGAGTGCTTCACATAAGACACAATATGACATGAGAGAGCTTGCTATTGGACTTGAAGACCAGAAATAGATAGCAAAATATTTTTCTCCACTCACCCCATTGGAAAAGGACAGTCATGGTCAAAACACAAATCCGGAAAGCAGTACACCCAAGCATCTAATGATTTTAGAATGCTGTAATTTATCATTTCCTGGAGACTCCAACGAGTGTCTCCCACGTGTCTTTGTCAGGGTTACATGTATGTGCTATTGTGAGTTTAGCAAATATATCTGTTGCTTGACAAGGCCACTACGCCTAAACAGGTGTCTGCTTCAAGGCACATAAATCAATTAGTGCAAGGGTTCAAATAATAAGGGGAAGCATCTGAACCTTCTTTCAAATGCATACTACGCTAGATATGCAAAGTGAAGAACAGGACATGTTGGTCTGTCCCAGTTTTTACACAAATAATTTAAATACCACTATTGTATTTCTCTTCTAGCGCTACTCATCCCATTTCAGGGCATAAGTGATTAATAAAACATACACATTATACATTGACAATAAATCATGTAGGCGTGTAAATCCAACGTACATGATGTGTTAGTGAGGATTACAAGGTGTAGGAGTCATCTCCTTCATAGCTCACTGTGCTAGAATAGAAGGATTGGAATTTATGAACTACTAGTAACAAAAGGATCTGTGTGTTAAAAGCAGTATCCCACTTACATAAAATAAAAGTCTGTCAACTGCAGGTGACATGATGTGCCTTGCAGGCGAGACATTAACCTTCTATACTACTTTGACTCAAATCTGGGACTGAACTAAACACAGTTCACTCCAGCAGGTGTTAACCTCCAGAGTTATTTTACCATTATTATCATTCCCTGAAATTTACTGGGCACACAAACATCTTAGCCGCGGGTGTCTTAACACCATATGATATTTTAAAATGCAGACGTTGCAACCAATTAAACAGAACAGGTCTACTAGCATGTTTCTTCTTTTTGCAGATTTCGTTGTGGCAGAGTTTTGGAGAAAAAAAATATGAATTAGCGGAGGCCCAGATTCTGTGTCGGGGGCAATTTTTATACGCAACCCGACGCAAAAATAAATTTGTTAAATCTTGCAATGCTCTTTAATGCACTCATGGTAGATCTGCTGTACATATGTGTGAGGTCTTGATAGGTGATGTCACTTCTTATGACGTCCCTTCCTGTGATGCCACGTGCAATGTCAAGCACCATGATGTCACTTGTATACTGCCTAACTTGGTTAGTCTCTCCCCCTCATTTCTTTTTTTAGCATTTGTCCCTTGCCACTACATATGGAAATGTTTTTTTTTCAGCAGCATCTTCTTTTTGCAAGCGATATCACTGGGAGACAATAAGCAAATCATAAAAAAAATACACAAGGTGATTTTACACATCCGCTCAGCATGCAAGGCTGCGACGCCTTCAATCTTATTTTGCAACCACGGCTGAAAGAAATGTTTCTTTAATACAATCAGTTTTGAATGGTGGGCTTCACGATCTTGCCTGGGGAGCTAAGTGCCCAGGACTCACCGGTAGTAATTTGCATAGCTGATGCACAAGAGGTAACAGGAACACTAGGAGTATGGAAGCCGATGTTATCGAACTGACTAACTAAAATTGCCTTCCTTAAACCAGCCCCTACAGTGGATTATTAATCAACGCTCTTTCATCATGAACCGAACCTAACAAAACACAACTGCAACGCCCATGAGATTGGTAAGAGGTGGTTATGCAGCGCATAAGAACCACTGATTGTGTTTCCAGCCGGATGAAGGAGGGCTGGACTGCACCCCTGTAATTACACTCAATGTACTGACCTGAAATGATGAACAGCATCTAATGCATACAGCATGAGGCAGGCCAGGGCGACAAAGCAAACCATGCCATTAACTTATGCATGAAGTTTACATAGGTCCTTCTATGCATATGCACACTTGGGCAAATTTGGGGCTGAATTAGATGATGTTCGTCAAACTTTCAATGCATTTGTAGGTACCGCCATGATGGCAGTTCCTGTAAATGCAAGAGATGTCTGCTGGGCTGGTGGACATCTCAAAACGTGCCGGGAGGAATACCATCGCCATGGTGGAAGTAAAGCACTAAGCCTTTTATTTTTTTCGGGATACTTCATTGCATCGATCCAGGCTCTGAATCTGGTTCCGCCCAACAATCCCAGAACAATATACTTAGCCATCGTCAATGCTTAAAACCAACTTCCTCTTTCTCCTCTTTCTCGGGTGGGTTTATTGCGTCCTAAATATTAAATCGGTCCCAATTGGCGGCATTCCCTGATATAATGTCACCAATACTTATTTTTCCAACTGCAGATTAAATAATTGCTATTCTCGGATTTAACTTCATCTGTGCTGGCATTTCTTAACTCTTGGTTGGTCCATATGCTACCCCCGCCCTACCCCCCCCCCCCCAACAGCAAAAATATATATTTATTCTTTACAATGGTGAAAGGCTGAGTTAGTGGGGCCTGGGCTTGAACCGATGGACTTGCAGGCGTTCTGCGGACTATGCTAACTTATTCCAACACATACAAATAAACAATTTGTTACATTTAATTATTTATATTTACAACAGTTAGTAGCTGCCCTGGGATGGTGCTTTTGTTAAGGTGCCAATCATTTTTAGGTTTCTGCACATTTGATCGCATTCTGTGTTCAAGCTTGTCTACCCTCTCTCTCTGTACCAGGATACTTGCTCACTTAAAGAGTCGAGTGAGGCAGACTAAAAACAACAAGCAGTGGAAAAGCCAACAGGTCTCGCCTATGAGAGCGCTACAGGAGTTGTCAATGTCTTTTAGCCTTATTGTACAGCAGTGTTTCTACTGTGCAACATGGTTGGAAAAAAAAGAGGACATAGCAGGTGCCATAATATTTTTTTGTATTGCTGATGGGGTGGGAGGCAGCACAGAGAGAGGGCATGTTGTGGAGCAACATGGACAACGATGAAGAAACAATTGTTTTTATGGGACTATTGAACGTTATATCGGAATTTAAATTTACCCCCAGAGTTTTCGCTTTCTTTTTTAGGTAAGTCCACGGAGTGACCAGACACACATTAACCCTGGTCCCCGTGGTTTGTAGTCTCTGGCCTGAAATAGCAACAGACAACCAAAACATTTGTATCCATGGCCTTGAAGCATGCATTTGCTCCCATATAAAAAGGGCAATAAAGTAGGAGGGGGTATTAAAAAAAAAAAAGACTGTAATAAATTGGAAAACCATGCAAAAGGAAACAGATGTCAGCCCTTGAAGAAGCACTTGGTGCAATGACCAAGACACGGCACTGTAGGTATCAAGATAAGTGACCAAGTGTTGGATTGCCACTCCAAAGTTCGTGCTCTTTCTCGTCTTTCAACACGTGATCTGCCTCACCACTTCCTATGCCAAACTGCAGGCCTTCTTCATTCCTAAGTCATGGCTGATCTTTCCAACCTCGTCTGTGTACTGGCAACAAATACACAACTTACAAACAACCAAGAGTCTGGAGAAGTAACACAACAGCATTCTCCGCCTGATGGGGACTGTTGTGCTGCTGGCTGTTCTGCCACTATTCGGCCACCCATTTGAACATTTGATTGATCCCTGCTCGTATGCCCCAGATACATTTGTTTGTCAGAGCAGTGATTTACTTTACGCTCGGGATGAAGGCTAACAGTCTGGAACTAACACTGGACATCACACACGGCTCAGGCTGTCTGACGGTGATGGCTGCACCGCAAGTACTTGGAATCTTTGAATGATTCCACGCTTCAGCACCTATTTTTATGTCATGCTAAAAACATTTTCTGGTGCAGAGTGGTGAGCTACCTCACTCATCCCTTTCAAAGCTATATTGATGACTACAGATGCCATTGCCTTCATTAATGCAAAGCTTACACCTTGTTCTGAAGTTTTGGGTCTAGACTACCCCCCAGACAATCTTAGCCTACTCCTTAAGAGAATTTGTGAGTAGCCCATTTCCCTATATGGGTGTATGGCACTTCTGCACCACCCGTAACTATGTTGTGCATAGCTTAAGGGACAAATCTCTGCCCTGTGATTCCCGTAATTATATCAGCTCTGCTGATGACCTGATAATTGTAGACAATGTTGAAACGTGGTTGCCACCGCAACAGAGAATGAAGCCCCTTTATATTTAAAGAAAAAGATGCTATGGGTTTAATGTGATTTTACACTCTAAACATGGTGTTTTTACGGGCTTTTTTGTACTTACACATTTTTAGTCACTAAATTGTTATTTGTCTTTGAGCACAAGGGACATCAAGCCCCTATCTATCATTTTATAAGTACGATTAAACTATTTTCTTAAATGATTGGGGTTTATTTCAAATGGTTGCTGAATGATTGGATAGCAACATAATTTTTGGCTATAGTGTTGACCTGTACAGCATGGAAAGCCCCGCAAATAATTAATTTTAAGCAAAGTCCCTAGTTTTTCTTTGTTCTTCATAGGGTTTTCCCAGGTTGGTACAGGGCATAGTGGCTAACTCTTTTATTACTTTTACAAATGGTTGACTAGAGGACAGTATATGAAGAATGATGTATGCCTATGCGGTCCTTGCATCCTACTTATCTTACCACTCTATCTTCACCAATTATAAATGTCAATAACACTGCTGAAATTAACTGAAAGGAGACAAACGGTGCTTTACAAAACACACAAACACTACCACATGAAAATAACAAGGTCACTGAGAAAAACAATAACTTATGTGGGGGTCTTGTGTTTGTGGACAGGGCCAGCAGTCCAGTGAGGTACATACTATTTTGTGGTCTGTCGCTGTTAGTGCTACTGTAGTACACAGATAGATGATAAAGACCACAAGGCCTGAATATAGCTGGCTCTCAGGATTTCCACAAACTGAACAAGCATTTGCAATGCAATAGGTCTCGTATTTGTGAAAGTCTAAGCTATTGCCATTGTAAATGACAATGTGTTTTGTTATCTGTTTTAAAATCCAACATACAAATAAAAGACATTGTCAGAAGCAGGAACATTAAATGGAATTATTACCATTTTATGTTTCTGCTTCTCGCACTGCGAGAAAGCAGTTGGGCGACGCTCCTCCGCCCGGGTGGAGGAGCCGCCCCTGAGCGAAAGAACCCGCTTCTCAGAAACCTGCCTCGCCGACCCATTAATGACAGACCTTTCAGAGGCGGTCACTCTACTGCACCTGCGCTTCCTTAAGGGCAAAATATACATAGAAAGCAATTTTAAATAAATACAATCTGGGGAAAAGCTGTAGATGAGATTATGTACGATTCCAATGAAGCTTGTCGTCTTTCAAGAAATGGAAACATTCCTTCTGATATATATATGAAGGGAATATGCTAAAATTCGAACGACTGAATAGAAAATACCACTAGATACAGTATCTGACAAATAATTCAGTTCCTGGGATGCAAATAACTAACCCGGGTGCTTATTTGTTTCAATGCAATTATCAGATACAAATGTCAACAATGACGGATTTGCTATAGTGTTCAGCCGTTCACCTTCATGGGTCTAGCACTGGGAATAATCGCTATCTTTACGTTCTCAGAACTTTTAATTTAGTGGTCGGAAATGTATGGTTACTGGAAAGGTTTCCAACCCAACACTTTTTCAGTGCCTACGAGGTAAACCCGTTCACCTTCACTAGAATACCTCTATATTTAGCACTGTTGAATTTCCCAACAATTCCCTCCATTTAGCACTGTTCAATTTCCCTACAAAACCCCTACACTGAGCGTTGCTCAGCTTCCATACGATGCCCCTTATTCTGCGCTGTTCAGCTTCCCTACAATACCCCTACATTCAGCAATGTTCAGTTTCCCTACAATACCCCAACATTTAGCACTGTCCAGCTTCCCTACATTCAGCACTGCTCAGCTTCCACCCTACTTCCCTGGATTTAACACTTTTCAAAAGAGTAAAGGGGATCCCTTGCTCACCAAGGTGACTGCCCCACCTGCTCTCGCCCATATCTTTACAAGCAAGGAGTGTGTGAGAGCTTAGAAGTGGCAAAGATACTCAAACAACAGCCACACATGGAAGTGAAAACTCACTCACCAGAAACGTCAAATTATCTTACGTCTTTGTGAGATATCAAAAAAACTGAACCCCAAGGTCCCATAGCGGGGTCTAATAGATATTTATATATGTATTCCCAGAAAGAAAAAACTTCAGCTTAAAGTGTACTGCAGTCAGGATCCAAATCCACTACAATTCCTTAGTCCCGCAAGGTGCACCAATACACGGATCATGACCCACATATAATGACACACATCACAAGATATTACTTATGACATCATATAACACAGTAAGTCACCAACTAGCTGTTCACACAGAAATTATACAGGGAGGAAATAAAAGGCTTCAATTTCACCAAACAGATTCCCCTAGAGATTGCATGGACATAACAGCCTGCAGGACCAGTGGCAGGAGCTGGGGGGCGCTGGAAATGTATCTGGAGAAGAATGGAGGCGGTGCTCCATTCACAAGTAACCGGCATTAATGGAGACATAAGGCAGCTGTACTGGCAACAACTAACTGTCCTACCAGAACTACAAAGAGAATAAAGGCTGCTGCAGACCTAAGGCTGCATTACCACTGGCAAACACCAGATGTCCTCACAGAAACAATATTGTTAAAAGGGCCCACCAGAGAAATGCAGAAAGCTGCTCTTTTACCCATTTTTATATCAACATTCTCCAACAGTACAGGTTGAAAAGAATAGTTGCTCCTTTAACCAAGGATGCTGCAGTTACAGTGACACACAAATGTTGATTGGGTTTAATCTACGACCCGTATACCACCTCAACACAAATAACTAACATTTTCTCTGCTTTAGATCAAAAGCATCATTATCTAACACTCTACACATCATGGATTGCACTTTACAAAACAGGATTCTACCTCTATCCTGTAAAAACATGTAATTGATATCAAACTGCATTCAAAATGTGCCTACACTGGCAGCGGGCCTGAAAACAATTGCGCATGACAGGGCAAAGTTGGAGGATGGCCGTTCCAATTAATTGCAAAGTAAAATGGTCTATTAAAAAAGCATGATACAAGGGGTGTCCATCATTAACACTGTCTCAACTGTCTAATCTGTCGTTATGGTGGATACTGGTATAGTATATCCTTCACTTTGAGCAAATAAATTACATTCCTCAGAGAGCTGCAATTGGAATACAGCACCCAGGATATCCAGGAACAAACATACATGGATTAAATATAAAGCGCAAAGTGACATTAAATAAACAGGGTGAAATCAGAGGAACCAGACTTCAGGAGCAATAATTCAATAAACAAAGGTTTATGGGAACAGGCCAGCTTGGGAGATGAAGAAAATCAACTCCATAGCAGGACTGAAAGCAGACATTAGAAGCAAGACTGAAATCAAAGATCTGAAGACAGGCTGATGGCAGAGAAGACTGGAACAAGGCCAGAAGTAAAAATCTGAAGGGCACAATGGTGGAGGGGCGTCGCCCCACTGGCTCGGGGCCAGCAAATGAAACATAAAACAATATTTTATTATAGTTTTATTTTTCAGCTGCTGGCTGAGCCAGCGTGTGTGGGGATGGGTAGAGCCGGGCAATGGGAGGGAGGAGTGGAATGCACTTATAAGCGGACATGTCTGTTTGGCCAGCAGTCTTAGGTCGGCCAAACAGATACGCGCAGTTAGGTTTCCACAGCCCAGCCGTTCTCCATAGCTGGGTTGGAGAAACCGCACAGACTCCCTGTGCCTGAGCGAGCGTTAAACAAGCCCGCTCAAGTCAATCCCTGCGCAGCTCTCATGCTACATGAGAGCGGCGCAGAGATTGCACAGTGAGTCTCTGATGCTGTCCCAGGGGCTGCTGGGACCAGGAAGCAGAGGAGCATCTAGGCGCGAGGCAGCGAAAGAAGCAGCAGGTTCGTTTTTTAATTTTATTGTTCCACTCCCCCACCCCTCGTGCCCCACAACTGTTTATATGCATCAGTCGCCATTGTGTGGAAGAATATACAGACTAGCAGTCTGCTGGTTAATATGGCACTGCCCGACATCCTTATAGTTGAACAAAGCACAGTCCTGGCAATAAAAAAAAACAATGTTCTGTAGCCTAGTCCTGGTAGCCTAATACATATGGATCATGGTGCAGCTATCAATCAAGCAGCATGCGCAGCGGGCCAGAGGATCAGGGGGCTGGGGCAACTACACGCCAAATAAGACTGTCCTCTTCCAGTCAATTATGGACCACAGCGGCCCATTTTTCATTTAGGCATACGGCTCCATTGCACCAAGGCTATACTACTGCTAACATGTCAGTGTAGCAAGAATAACAGGGTGATGTTCCGACAGGTGCGATAACCAGGCAGGGACCAGCAAGGTGAGACGAGGCAGGGCTCAGCAAGATTAAGCCAGGGATAATCAAAATAAACAGGAGGTTCGGGAAAGGAAAACATTAACCTAGAGATGGAAGAGTTCATCAACTATTCTTCAAAGGGTCGAGCTTAAAATATGTCCTACTGTCAGAAACCCATTTTAGAATGATGTTCCAATGATGTACAGATACCAAACTTGTCTCACTAGAAATATGCTTTAAAAAAAGTCTTACATTTCTGCGTGAAATAACTACATATTATTTAGTACCCCTGGATTCAGATGTCCTATTGCCAATTAGGAAATGAATTGCATGCTGAGAAAAAATAGTGTGGTATCCAGAAGGTAAAAGCCATTTCATTCATAATAACTGCACACAAGCAGGAACAAACAGAACACGCCTAGGAGGCATCTATAATTGCTCTGCAAATTGGACTGTAAAAATCTTGTAAAATTTACTAGACGGACTTAACCACAAAATTATAGCACAATTGGGAAGATTTAATGCGTGGCAATTTAAAGTTTTATTTGTGCAGTAGTACTACTGCACATAGAAAAACGTATTTTAACATAATGTGAATATCTATTTAGTTTCTGGCCACCTGGTGACAGAATCACGTTTACCACAGTGTAACCCGAGCTGTCAATGCATAGGTCAAGTTGTTATAAATTATTCAATAAGTATATTTAGACCACAGCTGTTTGAATGGCCCTGTAGGCCAACAATGTACAGCTATTTTTAGGTCTGGCTAGAGGCAGCTTTCACTATATGTCAAAACACACACAATCATCAAAACGAGCTTCAAGAAGCAGTGCTGAGAAAGGAGCTATGCCTACGCCGCTATGCTAATCACCATGTGGTGGTAATTTAATTTTGCACACTCAACGGCGGCTGTCAACATTATGAACTAGCTGAACACCCACGACTGGGTTCGTAAGGCACCTGGTGCATGCGCACGTAAAATCTTTTATAAGAGATTGACACGGTGGCGTAACAATAGCTCCGCGGTTCGGAGACCCCTCCCCTCAAGTTCCAGAGGGCTCCCTCCGGCACTGTGCACTGGTGGCAGGCCCCTGGCCTGAGAGCTCTTGACTGGGTCCGGAGCATGATGGGGTGGGGGGGTTTGGGTTGAGGGGAGGGACCTCCATGTACTTTGCAGGGTGACCCCCTCAAGTTTCATAACGCTATTGGGTTGACACCTTGACACTTAAGAGTTGACGGGTTGTTCCAAATCCCACTGATCTAGTAGGACTAATGGGTTAATATGTTACAGCTACCTTTCAATACATGGTAAAGCAGAGTTCCAGGCAAAGACAATCAATATCGAAACACCCCAGTACTTAGATATTTCTTTGGGAAAAAGAACCTACATTATTTTTCTTCTTTAAGTCAACACTGCATTCCTACATCTGAGGTTAGACCTCCTCAGCAGGGCTTCTAGTTTGCTATTGGCTAATCCTAGAGAGCTTGAAGAATGATCTTTCAAGATTTGCACCAGTCATAAGAGAAGACATCTAGCCTACCTTGGCACGTGTGCCTGCCTGTGTGAGAGAGACCGAAAAACAGGAGGTGAAAGAGAGGGACATGAGAGAGAAGGCAGAGGAAGATTAAGGTCTGTGAGGCAGGAGGGAGCAAGGGAGAGTGAGAATGGCAAGTATGAGGGGTGTGTAAAGGGGAGAGAATGTAAAGGATGTGTGATGCAAGCATTTTAAAGAGCGGGTGCTATGAGAGAGGATGGGTTAGGAAGAAGAGTTTCTGGAACAGAAGAAAATGTTCTCGAAGAGTGAGGTGAGACTAAAAGATATGTGGAAAGAAGCTCCGTTAAAGAAATATATGAAAGAATATTGAGATGACTGTCAGACAGATAGGGTGTGTGGAGTGAGAATAAGTTGTCAATTCTGGAGACAAATGGAGCACGTAAACGTACTGAAAGGGAAGGGAGGGTGACGAAACATGCTTAGGAAGGAGGATAAATGGCAGACGTTCAAGACAGGAGGTGTGAAAAGAACAATCGGTTTGAGGCAGAAGAGGGGGCAGGGATCATTCTTGGGAGTGAAAGCAATAGATAGTCGACTAGGCAAATGTGGCACCATTGCTAAAAATAACACATAAAAATCTGTTTCCATTTGGGTGACAAAAAAAATAATTGCACTGCCGTGGATGGTTTTGAGAGACAGAACTAAGCAATAGGAAAGGAGGTATAAGGGTGCGTGGTTGAGGAAAATATAAAGAGGACAGAGTATCTTCAAGAGGTTATGGTGGGAGAGAAGAGAGCCAGAGAAACCGGAGTTGTGAGAAAGGGGATTATTAGTTGGGGTGCTTGTGAGACTTCAAGTGATAATATCACTATCCTGTTTCATGTCCACTTAGGTTACTTTAATTTAAACCTTTGCTCAGTCCTCGGTAGCTGTGGCACAGAGTAATCAGTCTTAACTCAAAGAAAATGTGTAAATCTCTTACCAGTACCAAAACAGTTCATAAGTAAGAACAACACAAAAATCCCTCTCCAATTTATAAAATAAAACCAATAAATATTTTTCATTTTTCAACTTTAAATAGAAACGGAGTATGATTTTTGGACACTTTTCATAAATCACTGAAATTTCCACTAAAAATTTCAAGGATCACTGCGGTTCACTTGTAGCAGTAGTCTATGAGCCTCGGACGAGAGGGCCCGGGTTATGGTCAAAGTTTCAGGCCGACCGCGATGGAGAGCCAGTCGGACAGAGGAGACGGGTTGGTCCCTGTCAAACGGTTACCTTCGCATGTAGAAATTTTTGGGGTTAGTTTTCTCATTGACGGGATCCACTGCTGCTTGGATCTGGCGGTGAGCTTGATGACAGAGGACGGGCGAAGTCCATCAGCCCGTTATGAACCTTGGTTATCGACTGGAGTTCGAGCCTATCAACAAATCAGCAAAACGTTTCTGTGGGAGCAATCTGAAGTAAGTGGCCAAGGGCGGCTTCATTATCTTGGAGCTCTAGACTCGCAAGCTGCAGTTCTTTTTAAGAGAAGAGTACATTGGCACAAGTCAAGGACCCAGGAGCTTGGAGGGGGTGGCACCATTTGGGGGCTAGGCTTCATCTCTTGGGTTGCACCAGTGGGGTCCAGGGAAAGTCCAGTTGTAACTGGTCACCTAGACATTTTGAAGATGTGGAGCTTCTTTACCTTTTGTGTTCCTGGAGCTTAACAGGAAGCTAGCCAACTGGCCCTTAGACTTCACTCACTGGTATTCAAACAACAAAGCTTAAAAGGCATTCACTATCTGCCATGAAATACCAAAATCTAAGGAATGCCAAACACTTCAAACATTTTAATTAAAAATATGTACTTTACACTATTTCGTCAGTGTTCATTGAGTGAAGAAGTTTAACACACTCGTAGGCAGCTGAATGAGTCAAGCTTTATACTACTGACTGCAAAACAACAGACAAGAGGGACAACTACCTACAAATGAAAGGTCCACTTGTGGCCAGCAGGGATCAATGAGGCATCAGATGGTTTGGTCATATCATCTAATGGCTGGCATCCGGTTAAGTGGTCATTTTGAAGTACTTTGAAGTTGAGGAAGTGGAGGCCGAGTGGCTAAGTGCAATCCCAGCTGATGTTGGCTTTTGCCACTAGCACCGTCTCTCAGCATATGAGGCTTTGGAATTCAAGCCCTACAAGGAGAATCCCATCTTCTCAGTGGGATATTACACAGAAACCAGTGGCACAGAAGCAGGTTAAAAGACTCAGCTGTAACTATCATGGAATACTAGGATAAAGGGGATTTAATTTGTTGCCTTAGTACAGTACAGTGTAAATATTGTGTAATTTTATTTTGCTCTGTGTTGTGTGCTGCTGTATGTATGAATTACAACAAAAGGTCTGGCTGATCTGATTAGGCCTTGCTTGACAGCGAAGCTGTTGTCAGACCTTATGTGTTCAACCTAAAAAAGATATTTCAGGAGTACTATAGAGAAGGACTATTGCACAGCCAACATGTTGGTGGGCAGGAGTACATGTTTTGGCTGGGTAGACGCTGTGCGCTTCAACAACAAAAAAATGCTTCCACTCCACGCAGCTGTGATTATTCTCTTTGTTTATCCAGCTGCCTGATCGAGCAGCATTATGTATGCCTAGAGAAGTCTCACTAACTGGCATAAATAAGCAAGCTTACAATGGGTTAGAGCCTGACCTATTGGAAACATTCAACGGTACTGAAATGCTGTTAAAGTGTATTAGATCAGTAGATAATTTACAGTGTTTTTTTCTCTGATGGCAGCACAGATGGAAAGAGGACAGTCAGGAGGAATGTACTCTATTATTCCAGTCCCAGCAACCTTTCCGTTCCATCATTAATTTTAGATTTCAAAGTGCAGTTGTCTCTTTGAGAGCAGTATGGATGCCCAGGGCTACACTAACGTACATGGATTTTTAGGTCTGGCTAGACAATGCAGCTGTCGCCCGACCTTGTCAACAAAACAATAGCTTTCACAGTACTACTGCGATAGAGTGGCTTAGTACAGCATATGATTAGGTTGTATGTGTGCTTTGACTAAAAAGAGTACTTGTATTGCACTTTGTGGCTCGTAGCAAAGCTCAACTCCTCATTATTCTAGGAATAAGTTGGTTACGGTGACAAGCCAACGATCACGACAGTGGACCTGCCGTATTTATTGTGAAAAGCATATGCTAAAGTGAATGGGCTTTTATGGGTGGATTGTTATTACTCTATATTGGAGACTATAGATGGCTATTTTGTTACAAGGAATCACAGATTACAGTAGGGGCCAACGTTTTGTTGGTTGAACCCTTAAAAAATGTAGATATAGAAGATTTACTATTTGTGAATCCTTGTTAAGCCGGCTTAGGAGGCATAGTATTTTGCTTAGCCAACTGTAATTTTATATACCTTTCTAATTTTTACGACGAGTCTGAAGATTGCCTTGTTGAAAAGCTTACACTCAAAACAGTACCCCCGAGTTGGTAATGGTGACAAACTAAAGGCCTGGTTGGTTCACTGAGAAACGTAATGTCCTCTGCCACAGGTCTGGTCTGCTTTTTATGAAATGTAATGACAAAGCCATTTCGTCTAGCTCGTTTATTTTCAAAAGCATTTGTAAAGCCAGTAAGCCTTTGATGATTGTTATCAAATTGTTTACAGGCTTTAGGTGGGTATTGTGTAGCATGTAATTCTACAGCCTGCCATAGCAGGCACAGGTTTTGGCGATGGCCACCCACCCTAACAAACATAGAGGTTCTCACTGTGATGATTCTTGTTCGGCCTTATTGAGAGGGGTTGTAAATTGTTTTGCAAACTGTGTTTTTCTATATATTGTGATTTTATAACTGTATGCATGATGCATACATGGTGATTGCCAGTTAATGTACACTTGACCCCCTTCGACGCTCATGACGAGCTCAGCTCGTCATGAGGTACACCTCTCGTACGCTCATGACGAGCTGAGCTCGTCATGAACCGCGGGTTTTTTAAAACTTCAGCGCACAGCGGGAAAATGCGCCGCACACATGGAGTTAATAGGCCTGTGTTGCTTAAAGTGTAAAGTCAATAGTAAAGGTCTTATCGGTTCTCTGGGTAACATCATGCCAGATTCCATACATTTAATTTGTGTATTATGAAACGTTATGACAAAGTCAGTAGACCTGCCATACCTACTGTAAAAAGTATGTTTTAAAGGCAATAGGCGTTTAAAGGTGGATTATTACACTGTGTTAAAGTAGGAAGCTATTTTCTTAACAGATTCTCACAGATTATTGTAATAGGCAAGGATTTTGGGGATGGTGACCCACCCCCCCCTCACCCTGAGCAAATCATGGGGATAGAGGATATGCACCCTGATAATCCTTAGAAGACTCTCCTAGGAGAGATAGTATTTTGCATCTCCAATTACAATTGTGTATACATTTGTAATTGTATGATGGTATGCCTTATAAGAATGTTTACGCACAGTACAGTAGGCCTGAGATGGTTGTGGTGGCAAGACAATTAGGCCTTATTGAGGTGCAGGCAAAATCTAAGCCAGAAGCCATAGGTCTGGTCTATTTATTAAGACAAATTATGACAAATGCAGTAGGCTTAGCTTTTTTGTAAACCGTTTTTATCTCACATACTCCCATAGTAAGCAAGGATTTCAGTGTTTTGTGACCCACTGTGAAACTCTGGGAACAGAAGATTTTAACTGAGATGATTGTTTTTAGGTCCTACCGAGAGGAGTTGCAATTTGTTTTGCCAATTTTTGTAATTCTGTACATATTTGTAATTTTAGAACTGTATGCATGACGCGAAAAGGTATGTCATGTTAATTAGGTGCAATCTGCTTATAAAGAAAAGTTATGACAAAATAAGTAGGCCTGACTTACTGATCGTGAAAAGCATGTGTTCGAGACTTTTAATGGTGGATTGTTATATCTGTGTATTAAAGCCTACAGACCGGTATTTTGTTTCTCGAAATGTCAGATTACCTGAATAGGGAAGGATTTTAGTGTTGGTTACTGTACCTGTCAAACCCTAGGCATAGAAGATTTGCCCTGTAATAATTCTTCTTAGAATATCTTGTGAAGGCCTGACAGGCTTAGTTGTCTGGATCTTGTAAGAACAAAATAATCATTACATAATATACACACTCATACATGAAAATGTATTCACATATAGATACACACAGGTCTTTTGGGTCCGCTCTCTTCTGCCATTTGCCTGCGTGTAAATTACACTCTGCTTCCATACATGACAGCGCACTGTATGCAGTAGTGGTTCAGTCCACATCAGTCACTGGCTCTCTGTGAATAAAGGCATTTTCTGATAGCACGTGCACATTCACCTGAAAATTAGTGCACTTCAGTGTCAAGGCTGGTTGGTTGGCCAGTCCTTTAGTGTTCAATTTTCTACTTTGATATTTCCACTTTCATTTCTTTGTTTCTCTTGTCATTTTTCTAAAGAGGGTACTACATCTGTCTATGCAGTACTAGCATGCTACTTTCTTGCAGCTCATTTAATATACAGTGTGCTGTATCCCAAGTGGCCACTTCCTCCAAATCAAGAAATCATTATGGAATAATGTTTTCAATAGTGTGTCATTGTTCTACCATTTGAAGATGTGCAACACATTTGTTCTAAATGTGGTAGTCCTGTGGGAACTTTAAATCTAGGATAAGACTATGTACAATACCTCTGCAAGAGGAAACCCACTACTATGTTAAGTTTAGTTACTGCTAGCATATGCCCCCTACATTTAGACGGCAGCATGCTTTCTTTTTTTCTACTTGTAATCATTTAATTTATCTTGCATACATTGTTGAGTTTGAGTGTATTTTACTGTGGTTGTGTTCGAGGGTGAATACAAGAATCAATCAGTGGGTAGATGACTGGATGCATGAGAGAAAAGATGTGTGAGAGTGCCTGTATGAGGACTTTTTGAGAAAAGATACTTTCATTCATAAGTCAGACCAATTGGCATTGCCAATGCTTGTTTTGGTGTGGGAGGTGTTTGGCTGTACTCCAGTATAAAGATTTCTAATACGCGACACACCTTCGGGAATCACCCATTTTCTGCATGCCTTCATGTTCGGATTGTCAGGATAATCATTGCTTTATCCAGGTTAGGTAATAATTGCATGTACACAAAAAAGCGTGTACGCTCACCGCAATAAGAGCCAAACTGTATCAACCTGAGAAAGAAGGGCCACATCAAACGAGCACTAAAAACGCTTCACTAGCTCCTATAGGATTCATGGATAAACATTTAAGTTGTTTGTCCTTTGCATAAGTCATTTTGGACCAGGAGTCATGAAATCCTCAGAAAATGCATCACCGAAAAGGCTTGGACAGTGGCAAGCCACATTTCACTGTGAAAAACAGCCGATAGAGCATGAATAACAAATTTATATTGGACTCAAGTTCGGATAAAAATCTATTCCTGGGGATTGGGCAGGATTAGTTTAACGTAGTTTACTTTAACAAACCCAACATCAGTAGGGTTGGTTTAACATACATAACTATGTAAGCTCAAGGATATAAGAACGCTGAGGGCCTGATTAAGAGTTTGGCGGACGGTTTCTCCATCACAAATGCGACGGATTTCCCGTCCGCTGTATCACCAGTTCCATATATTCCATTGGATATAATGGAACTCTTAATACGGCGGACTGGATATCTTTCACGTTTGTGAAGGAGTAACCCATCTGCCAAACTCGAAAGTACACACAGAGGCATAGACACATTAACTGAACTGAAATGTAAGTTGGTCCTGCCCCAATACTGATATTTAGACTCTAGCTCCTACTAAATTGCTGAACTAATATAGATTAGTTGGGCATGGGTTCCCCGGTCACTTAGATCTAACAATAAAAAACTTCCGACAGTTCCTAGGATTAAACAGGCACGGATGGGTGGCCGACGTTTTTCACTTCACGCGGCAACATTTTGGAACCAGCTCCCTGACTCTATTCGTCTTGAACCTAACTATCTCCATTTCAGGAAACAGTTGAAAACCTTTCTTTTTCCTTGATCAGTAAAGAATGATTAGGTGTCACAAATGCGCTGGGATGCCTTCGGGTAGCCATGCGCTATATAAATGCGCATTCATTTATTCATCCATCTAATCTCTACACGACACTGCCATAATCATGACTTTATTTTGTAACCTAATTAGTTAAGCCCCAATTCGTTACACGTTTTCTGCTACTGCCGACGTTTTCTCAAACTGAAATTGGCACTTTCACTGAGTTACTCACTGTTATAGTTCCCATAACCGTGCAGCGTCCTGCTTCATATACATGTAGATGAACGCGTTTGTCTTCGTGGCTCTCTTGGTACTGTATATCTGGTTCATGTACAAAGATATCGTGTGTTTGGCTGTTATTCGCTGTGTTTGGGATCTTGTTAATCAGCTTTATTTACTCTGAAGCTTTTTTCAACATTTAATGTCTCAGTCGATTAAACCCCGTCTTTATCCCATCACCAGCTAAATTACTACAATAGTGTTATTCATTACTGCAATCTAACCTGTTTAAGGCTATATGATGGAGGCGTTTGGACTTTAATAACTGCTAATAAGTCCTATACGCTAATATGGCACTTTACAAATTGAATCCTCACCACGTGCCAAATCCCAACATTCATTTGCACAATGAAGAATTGTAAGCAGTCTGGCGGGAAGCCTGGCACAGGTCTCTCTGCTTTCTTTCACACTCTTCTGCTCTTGCATGGCCTTGCTTTATTTTACAGTTTTTCAGGCGGCTCATATACAGACCTCTGGCACCGCTGCCACCACAGATATGGAGATCAGAAATTCTCTGCTCGCGTGGCTATTTTGATTCCTACTTCATGAGTTAGAGCTCCCGGTTTTATGGTATTTATTTTTGACATTTCCATCTGTATTTATCCATATTTCTTTTTTGCTAATTTTATCTGTTTTTATCCATATTTATTTTGGTCTTTGTGTAAAAATGAAGCTGAAATTTGTATATTTCCACATTTATTTAACCAATAAATATGCACTCATGCTTGAATGCCTGCCAGGTTTCAGGAATAGTAACACCAGCTTAAGTTAAATTAATGCACTTCTATGAAAACATGCAAATTACAGTATCAGCCTTGTATATATATCTACTGCTGTTAATGCTTCTTTACTAAAATCCCTTTCTTTTTTAACCCCCTTTCTCATCAACTGCACAGCTATTGGCTTGGCAGTCATGGGAGACAGAATTTAGAATTACTCAAAAAACAACCCAATTTATTTTTTATCCACATTTAAAAATAAATACAGACACAAAATCAAATGTTTTCTGTCTGTATTTATCTGTAAAAATCACTAAAAAAGGAAAACAGCAAGCCCTATTCACGATCAACCAAAATCAAACAAACTGGCAGGAGAGCTGTTGTGTGGGGACACCGGAAGAAGGTTACCATAGGGGGTGGATTAGCAAGATGTGGAGAACACTGAGCCATGCACAGTAATTACTCCTTCCTGAACCGGATGCAGTGTTGTTTTTTTTAGCTAGGGGCACCAAAGCCGAAAGAACATTCAGAACTCGGATGACGCATTGATCATTTTATCAAACGGATCATCGTGACTGGACCAGGCTTGGGTGTGATCAAGGAGGTCCCTGGGTGAACAGCACATAAGTCATTGTATTTTCTATCTTATCAGGCTAATGCACGAGTGGGAAAGATTAAGTGAGCAGAAAAATATCTTTCTCTTAAACATGAAACATGAAACATGCAAACTGCAGGTTAGGATGAAGACAGTCTACAATCTAAGAAGGTATTTAATGTATTCGTTACTTGGGAGGTTAACACAAAGGTTGTCTCACAAGTAGCATAGATGTTCCTTTGGGTCTGCCCTTCCTTTCAGCAGTTAAGGACAGCACTTTTGCTTTAGAGCAGACTCATGGGATACACTGAAATACACAAAGAGCCAGGCACATCACACTGACAGACTTCCATCTACCATCTACCCACGAGTTAAAAAAGTTATTTACCTTCAGTACCACCTTATCTGGTAGAGATTATCTAGCCACAGACTCTTTACCTTAGAAAGTTCTGTAGGTGTCAGACTGGATACAAAACTTTTGGTGAGCAGCTCCTCTGCATGCAGGTAAGGGGCGTTGTTCGGCACTGAGTGGCTTCATCTGCATCATCCATGCCAAAAGTGAAATGCGCTGTGCCTATATAGGCACCACCCCAGTGCAGTGACATCAGTTTCTTTTCGTGACTTTCGACAGCGGAAGAGCAGCACCACAAAGAAAACTAACCACTGGTGCACTAAGCTAGGGCCCTTAAAAAGGGAAGAACACTTTACTCTAAAATCCATTCGCAGAGCAGGGAGGACGGGTGGATCTTTAAGGACTGTCCGGCTAGATAGAATATCTACCAGATAAGGCATTACCGAACATAAATAACTTAATTATGTGATAGAGACTTCTAGCTGCATTTTCAGTACCTTAGATTAAATACACAATCGCCGGAAAAGGGGACTGCGATACGGATTAGACTAAGAAGTCCTGTAGGACCGAAAGGGCAAAGTGACAGTCATGCTAAACCTAACTGTCTAGGTAGTAGTGCTTCGTAAACGTGTGCAAGGAAGCCCACGCTGTTGCCTGACAGATATCCAGGACACAAACTCCAAAAGCTAAGCAGTGATCGCAGCCTTTGCTTTGGATGAGCTTGCAAGCCTTTAGGAGGTTGGCTTGTGGCAAAATGCGTAGCAGATCTTGATGCAGAGCACTATCAGTGGTCAGTGTCTGCACTGCCTTCCCTTTCTTTGCTCTGACCTACCTCATGAAAAAGCTGAACATCCACCCAGAAAGTTTTGTATGGTCAAGGTAGAAAGACAGTGCTCTTTTTGGGTCCTGCCAATGCACTCTTCCTTCTTTACAGGGGTGGAGCGGAGCATAGAAGAGAGGCAGAGTGCTAGAATGGCCTATGTGAACTGGAGTTATCACCTTCAGTAAAAAGATGCTCAAGTCTGACGGACCAGCTTGTCTTCGTAGATGTAAACGTATGGAGTGTGTGCCCTCTGGGCAGATGGTATTGCCACTAGGAAAGTTGTTTTCATGGTAAGAAGCTTGAGGGGACAGTTGTGTAGGGGGCTAAAGGGGGCATACATTAGAAATGTGAACTAGGTTGAGGTCCCACTGTGGCATAATGAAAGGTGCTGGTAGGAATATATATGGTGGAGACCTTTCAGGAACCTATGTACAAAAAGGGATTAAAAAGGGATGGATAATCTGGCAACCGCAGAAATGCCAAAATGGCAGAAAGATAACCCTTTAGAATGCCCAAAGCAGAGCCTACTGGGCTAAGGTGAGAATGAACAAAAGAACCTGGGAAAGAGGTGCTGATAGAGGGTCAACATGTGTATCTGTACACCATGCCAAGAACTTGCTCCGACAGCAGGTGTATACCATCTTGGTGGAGGGACTCCTGGCTGCCAGTAGAAAATTGCAGATTTAAAGAGGAAAGTCACAAGCTCTCAACTGTCGCTGCTCAACTTACATGCATGAAGGTGAAGAGATTTCAGGTTCGGGTGCAGAAACCTGCTCTTTTGTTGCAACAGAAGTTCCTCCCATGAGGAGCAGGGTCAAGACTGATTTGCATATGGCTGGGTCTAAACTGAGGTGGCATGGTGAGCACAAGAATAATTGTTTTAACCCAGATGTTTTGACTTGGGGTGAATGTTTGAATTTTTCTGCATTCCATCCATCATTTGTATTTCTTTTGCTTTCTCGCCCTAGTGCGCCTGGTTACATGCCCAGTGTTGGATCCTAGGCTCACGGCGCCACTGGATTCAAGCTAGCCTGGCTGATGAGGGGTGATACCTTGAAACCGGTCCCAGGATGCTCGTTTCTGGTCCAGGGAGGACATGGCTTGGCATTTAGGGCTCGACTGTTCCCATGAGGAGCAGGGTCAAGACTGATTTGCATATGGCTGGGTCTAAACTGGGAGGCATGGTGAACAAAGGAACATTGTATTTAACCCAGATCTCTTGCCAGGGAGTGTATGCTTGATTTGATCCACATTCTGTCCATCATTTGTGTCCCTTTTGCCTTGGAAACTGCAACGCGCAAAACTGTTGACATTGTGCATTCTCACAGAGGTGAACAGACCTAACCAAAGATCTCCCCACTCTTGGAAGAGACCTTGTGCCACCTCTGGATGGAGATGCCATTCGTGATCTGCTGGGCATCAATAGCGGAGTTTGTCATCTCTGGAGTTCAGACAGCCTACCAGGTGTTAAACCAATAGGGATATGCCCTGGTGTTCCAGCCAAGTCTAGAGAACCAAAGCCTTGAGGAAAAGTCCACTACCTCACTCCATCCCTGTTTGTTGCAATACCACATGGCAGAGGTGTTGTGCGTGAACAACTGTACCAGACTTCCCCTTATTAAAGAACAAACGTTTTTCAATGCCATTCGGATCACCTGAAGCTCCAACAGATTGATGTGGAGCCCGGATTCCGCCTAAGACCAGAGTCCTCTGATCTCCACCTTTCTAAGATGGTCACCCAGGAGTGACGCACTTGTCACTACAATCAGCCCTGGTTGTGCAATGGAAAGGGGTCTGCCACTGACCCAATCGCTGTCTGTTACCCACTACTTCAGGTCTTTTGCAGTTCCCTCCAAGATCTGGACCATGTCAGGCCGCTTCCCCTGATGATGTGCCTGATGTGCCCACTGGTAATTTAGGTCCCTCTGCAGAGCCTGCATATGCCAACGGGCATGAGTCACTAGCAGGATGCCGAAGGCCATGAGGCCCAGAAGCCTTGGAGTCAGTCTCACCGAATCCAGAATAGAGGCTGAAACATCGATATCATAGCCTGAATATCCTGGACTCGCCGCTCAGGAGATTAGCCACAAATTGCACTGTGTCAAGAACAGCTCTGATGAAAGAAGCATCAGAGAGGTAGTCAGGTGTGACTTCAACACGTTGATAGTGAATCTCAGCGAATGTAGAAGTTTTACCTTTTAGAATCTGGAGTTGGAAGATGACTGCCTGGGGCAAACCCATCTTCAACAGCCAATTGTCGAGGTAGGGGAAGACTGGAACCCCTAACCTCCGGAGGTGAGCTGCGGCCACCGCTACCACTTTTATCAACACTCAAGGTTCGCCGGTGAGGCCAAAGGGGAGAACAGCAAACTGAAAGGGTTCTTGGCTGATTGTGAATTTTAGGTAACGTATGTGGGTAGGCAGAACAGGGATGTGAAAATATGCATCCTTCAAATCCAGCGATACCATGCAGTTTCCTGGGTCCAGAGCAGACAGGACTTGCACAAGAGTAAGCATCTTGAATTTCTCCTTTTTCAAGAAGAAATTGAGAAGGCGCAAGTCTAGAACAGGTTGAAGGCCTCCTTCCTTCTTGGGCACCAGAAAGTACTGGGAATTATCTGATGCTGTCACCCTCTCTTTAACTCCTTTGGCCAAGAGAGCTAACACTTCCTGACAGAGCAAAGAGAGGTTGTTTTGGGCCTCCTGTTGCAAGCAGATGGCATGGGGAGAGGGTAGTCACAAAGGAGTAGCCCTATGGACAAGCTCCAAAACCCAAAAGCCATAATTTATTCACCTCTGGTGGTGCAGGTGATGGTGTATCCTGCCCTCCACTGGATGCCCATGATGGTCGGAAGGCAAACTAAAGGGGTTTGGAAGCTACATGGGTGGTGGTGGATTGGCCAGACTTCTGGCTACTTGTCCACATGGTCTGTGGGAACCACGTCCTCAGCCACAAAAATTAGATCTGCTGGCCGTGGTGGCTGGGTGTTTAGAGACGTGGTTGAAAGCCCCTTTAGTGGCCACGATAGGGGTGGAAGGCTAACTTGGGTTGGCTAGCAGCCATGGAAAGGCCCAGGAATTGGCCGTAGTCCCACCCTGCTATCCTTAAAGTGTTCCAGGGCTGAATCCACTGACAATGAAATCGCTCAATGCAGTGAGTTTGTTGTGTCTAGGCCACATCTTATGATGAACTTGGCTGTATCTTTCCCATCAGCAATTGTTTGAGAAAGTATGGCTTGGGACTCCTCAGAGACCATGAGGAACACTTGTGCAATAGAGTTCAAGATTGTAAAGGAGTATCGGCCAAAGAGACACACTGTGTTCATCGACCGCAGTGCCAGGCTGGCAGAAATCCTATTCCTGAAGGCATCCTGCATTTTGGGTTGCCTATCCAGTGGAGTGGTAGGGAATGCAGCAGCACTGATTTTGGAAGTGGAGGCTTGGACCACCAAGCTCTCTGGGATGGGGTGAGGAAACTGGGGTCCCTGGAAGGGAGCACTGGTGGTGGGCAACTGTTCAGTGCACAGGACACCCTGTGCAGGGTTTGGACAAGGCCGCAGCTCAGTAAGGGCTTCATTGAATGGGAGTAATGGTTCAGTGGAGGCAACTCCCTGCTGAAGCACCTCTGTTAAGACGTTTGTCTTGACTGCCACTGAGGGTAGCATACAGTCCAGGGCCTTAACCACCCTACTTACCACCACTGCAAGTGAGGCAACCTCCTCTGAGCAACGGAAGGGGAGAGACCAGGTCAGTGCCTGGGGAGGTGTCCACCAGATCCTCATACCAGTTGTCCTCAAGAACTTCTCATGTCTGCTATCCATAAGAGTTCACCGACTCCTCCCAATCACCAACCAATCCAGACCGGTCATATGAATAAGGCATTGGTTCTGATATGGGAAGTCTGCACCGGTATGCACCGGACAACGTTCATCTGTCTCCGTATCAGTCTCTAGAATAATGATGGGGCAGCGCCACTACTGGGCGTCAGTGGCACTGGGGACATCGGCACTTGGAGTGGGCGCCACGGAAGGTCGAGGTAGTTTGACAGGCTCCGCTCCGGACCAGTCAATGGATTACTGGGCCCGAATGACAGAGGGTGAACCGGACAGTGCAAGACCAATAGGTGCCCCTCCAGGAAGCGTGGGGCCAGAGGGTGATCCAGAGGGGTCGAGCCGCCCAAAGATGAGGTGCAGGGCCTCATAACATTATTTAAGTTGGAAGGGGTCACCCTGGCTCCCGGAAATTCAGGGAGGCGTGGAAAAGGCCCAGTCACAGGCTCCACCGCAGAGCTACGCCTTTAGTGTTGACTTGTGTGGTGATGTTGAAGACCTCTTTGCCTCTTTTTTCTTTTTGTAGGACTTCCCAGAGGACTTTGAATGGGACAACAATTGCCGAAACGACTTTGCGACGATCTCTGGACCTTCTTAATGACTGAGATCTGGAGCATCATGGTGACTATCGGTGTCGGGCAGTGAGGCGATTGAGGGAGCGGTGCTTCAGAACCTTAAAGTGTATGGTGCAGCACTCCTCCCATGTCTTGGTGTTGAGGTCTCTCTCAAGACACCAAAGACAAACCAAATGCGGATCGGTCACCGACATCTGTCAGTGACAGGTGCCACATGGTTTAAAACCTACCTTTCTGGTGGAGATCCTGCAAACCAAGAGACAAAATCTCGAAAAAATCTTTCATAAAAAGGTAGATAAAAAGTCAGTCAAAAAGTGAATGGGATTGCCCTTCTCCACTGACTGGCATGAAAAGAAAAAACGGAGGTCAGCGTGCTGAGGTGGCACCTTTATAGGCACCGCACGTCACTTCCAGAGTGGAAGACGATGACGCCACGTGAAACCCCACAACGCCACCTACCAACGCGCAGGTGTACTGCTCACCAAAATTTTCTGAATCCAGTCCGGCGCCTAGGGAATATTTTATGGTAAGGAATCTGCAGCTAGAATTCTCTATCAGATATTGTTTATGTACTTTGCTGTACCTCCGTTCACACAATGCTGGAATCGTTCGCTTTTTCTACTTCTCATACTTGGCCTCCACTAACAATGTAGGAGCTGACAAACACAGGATATGTCCGACCATATGATGTGATTATGTGCCACATCACTACAACAGCCTCCCTACATTCAAAGAAATGCATTCAGAGGACTACAAAGGAACTGTGCTTAGTTCTGTAGCATTAATCTACTGGTCTAGTAAGCACCATCGCTCCAAGTGGATTGTAGCCAGAGATTGGACTGTCAGAGGTGAAGGCCTATTACTGTGCGTACACAAGGCTACAAACATGTGTTTGATGGTCAGGACAAGGCTGGTTCCACTTGGGTAGTCTGACGAAGATCCCTCTCCTTTCACTCAATAATAGACAGGCTTGGAGCTTGACAGATGACACAAATTCCCTCGCGTTCTTGTCACAAATCTATTCTGTTGGCTTTTGGCAGAATGTACCCAACTGTTCTTCGTGACATTTCAAACACACAAAGCTAATCAGATGCTAGTCCCAAACGACCTTTTGTGGCGCTGAAGGCACAGATCTATTCAATTCTGGCGCTGGCCCTGCAGGTCAAATGGCTTTCTTCAGAAACAATCACATTCTTAACGCTTTGCAAGGATGAGGCACCTGATGCAAGCAGGCTCCCACTACAGGGCCTGTGCAAAGATGCAGCCGTGATGAGGTGGTGAGGGACAGAGTCAACCCACAGGAAGGCTGGGCTAATGGAGACTGCCTCCAGACCTCATGTCCCTGACCTGTGTTTTTGTGGTCATATTCTACTAAACATTACTTGCTTTCAATTCTACTTATATACCAAAGCAGTGGGTCTGTGCATAGCGCTCTAATGCCACGAGGGTACAACAGCCCTCTACAAACTGTATCCTGTTGTGGG
Organism: Lissotriton helveticus; assembly: GCF_964261635.1. Classification (NCBI taxonomy): domain Eukaryota; kingdom Metazoa; phylum Chordata; class Amphibia; order Caudata; family Salamandridae; genus Lissotriton; species Lissotriton helveticus. Next base: position 149,763,781 of record NC_136071.1, read on the forward strand.
AGGAAACAGTTGTGCATGACATAACAGTCCAATGTTTGAAGGGTGCTAGCTGAAAACCCCTTGCTAGATTGTAAACAATTTTACAAAAATCGAACGTGTTGGCTAACACCAGACCTAAAAATGAAGTGATTTTTTTTTATTTCCTCCTAGGTCCCCTTCCAGGAGAACCAACTGTCACTGCCTACGCTCTCACTGCAGATGGAGCACAGTTCAACTGGATCTGTTGCAATTTGCCCAGATCATCTTAAGGTTACCAAGCAGCACACTGTCCCCTGGTTCCACACACCAACAAACATAAAGAGGCATGACGTGCAGAGCGTGCCTGCACAAGGCCAAGGCCTTTAATGTCCTCCTGTATGGGATCACAAAACCAGAAGTTCGCCCTTAACACCTTCGCTGCGGCGGCTATTCTGCCACAGCGCTAAGGGGGCGGGGGCGGCGCGCCCATGCTGGTGACGGAACCGCTCCGTCACCAGACTCGGTTGAGCTGTGCTCATGACAGAGCGGTTCCGTCATGGCCCCGCCCGCTCAATAGAACGCGCCGCGCAGGCGCGTCGAGCGGGCCATGACGGAACCGCTCCGTCATCAGCACAGCTCTACCGCGGCTGATGACGGAGCGGTTCAGTCATCAGCGCGGAAGGGGTTATACATTCATTTGAATGTCATTGGCACCCGCCAACTGCCTACTGGTACAGTAAGGGTTAAGTTTGGACTGGCTGACACTAGGCATGCGCAGGACAATTCTGTGACGTCACGGTTAACCTGCCCAGCATCCCACACCACACCACCCGCATGTGTCTTAAACAACGGAAACACAGACACAATCACTTGTATGGAGCCTTGTGTTTGTTTTACTGTTCTGTCCACAGTGCTTGTGAGGCGTGGCTAGTCAGTGGTGCAAGAAGGGAATCAACCTCGCTATCTCACTTATCATTGGTCCTGGAGCAGCCAATAACAGGTGAGAGTGGCTGGTCTACTCTACACGCAGAATGCTTTTTGAGTTGTATGTGAGGCGTTTTCTACGTTATTCATTAAGGCACAAAATCCCAAGCAGAATTCTTATGTGTAAAAAACAAAACTATATTTTCATCATTTACTAATGTAGAAACAGTATCGATCATTAAAAAATTATTCACAAGCTTATCTTTTAAAAAAAACTTGATTTTACCGTACAACTTTCGTTTATACTTTATCAACAATGCATAGATTTCGTTTGCCTTCAGGTTAGTCTGTTTCAATTGTTTTCTATACGTCAGATAAACATATTAATGTGTGATGTTCTAAAATAGCTTCCTGTAGTGTACATCTGGTGAGCATGCGGTAGTGTTTGCTGCCTGTCTCTCTGTGTGATGGTCTGTAGGTAACACATTTTGAATTATCCGCTCATGGTGTCATACATGCCAACATTCTGCGGCAAGAACCGGGTATCACTGTTACTTTTAAAACAAATTTATATGAATTACAATCCACTTTTGCATAATTCGAGGACATCACAGTTTACTCCCTGGTCCCTGCAATGCCTTTATGCTGATGGAATTTCTACTATAAAAGTGAAGGACATACACGTTTTTAATGCCACTTGGACCAAAGTTAGAGACTGAGAAGGGTGTATTTTGAACGATTTACGGGAGACTTAAGTCAGAGCACATTTTAGGAAGATCTGCAATGAATAGCAGAGCTTGATGGATTGCTACTCAATGAGGAGGGCTCCCTCGAATTCTGGGAAACAACTCGTGGCAAAATTACTCGGAGGCAGCTTTCAAACATAACAATCATATAAATTATTAAGGCTAGACCATAAAAAACGACAGAAAAACAACAAACTGCTAAGAGATCAGATGTGTATAAAGAACGACTGTAGCAAATAAAGTCAGACAGGGCTCAACAAAATTAATTTCCTAAGTTGCAGGCACATTTTCGAGAGTCTGGGGGCCCTTTGACTGGGAGCAAAATGGCAGACTGAAATAAACAATGTACTGGATTCAAGGTGGCGCAGGGAGCTTTACTGCACAGGCCATGCAGCTCCTCACAACTAGGTGTGGAATGACGCCCCCCAGACAATCTGACACCCTTAAAGCTACACCACATCTTCTCCCTACTTTAATTAGCCAATGAGCAAAAGAAAATAGGACAAATAAAGGAAAGAAGTGTACTCAGATGAGGTGAGAGGATAGTGGGAAGAAAAAAAGGGGGAAAAGGGAAGAATAAGACAGAATCTCTTACACACTCACTCTCATACACTCTCGTACTAACAACCAGGCAGTCATCTAAAACCGTCCTGCGATCTTGGTTAAACCATAGCTACTCCTATTCATCAGAGAACAGGATTGGCATCAGCGACAGCCATTAGCTGAAATCCCTTTCACCAGCAGTGCATCTTCACCACTCGCTCCCCTCTCCCTCCGTGCACTATTCACCAGCATCAGACACCAGCATCATACTCTACACCCCTGCACACTTGGGTTCTCCTCAAGACAAACCACTCTCCGATGAGCCACACACCTTTTGCTCCATTTTTGTCCATTCTCCAATTCCACCCAGTAACCAGGAACCACCTTCCCGTTAAATTAACCTTTAAACTTAGAGAAAACTTAAATCTACTTGCCTTGACCTGTCACAGCCGCCCATAAGAAGCCACTCGAGTGGTTGCCTGACCCCACCGAACTCAAAGCTTGCCAGAGGCAAAATTCCTCAACCAGCACAAACATTTTCAAATCGGCATTCTGGCATCTCGGTAATGAGAACTAGGTCTTCCTGGTTAACTTGTTAATGGTTAGCTCATTGAACCAGATCCCTTATGGTACTCTCCAGATCCAAGCCAGACCTCCCTGACAATTTTAACATGCCTTTGGCCATCCAGTTTGTTCTGCTCCTTCTGCAACAGAAACAATGTCTCTCATGCCTGGTCAGCTTTTCCTCAACAGGTCTGGCAAGTGGCATCATGTTACGTTACACCTATCCTCTGGATATGTGTCTAACAATAGTGTGCATTCTGGTATTTGTGGTTGCCAAGTTGAGGATGTATTGCAAAGACTTAGTCTAATCAGCCACTCCACTTGTCTTGTGTCACGTTTTGGTGAGATTTAAACCTTGCTTCAATCTCTTTTGAAGGAATCTCACTCCATGGGTTGGGCTATGTCTACCAGAGATCTGCAACTCAATGGACTCTACAAATAGGATCCACCCAAAAATCAACATAATCATTTAAATCCTAAACGTGAGAGCGTGAATGGTTCATGTAACTTGGGCTGAGGGTTTTTAACAACAATCACTACCGTAGTCACCGGGCTGTTATATTGCTTAATCTTTGGTCAACAAAGCAATACAATGCACCCTCTTTTCTAAAATAATCTTGAGATTTATATTTAACCTAGCAATGTTTTTGGATCAGTGAAATGGATTTCAAGTGGGAACTATGAATTATGGACCAACTTCAAGTTACTATAAAATTGTGCTCCTCTGTACACAGTGTTGTCAACCCGTTAGCCACAGTACTAAAACTATAACTCGCCACTCTACCATGCACAGTGTTCTCACAAATGGGGTCATTTGAGAGGTCATGGTTGTTGTAATGAAGACTATAATTTCACATAGTGTAAGTGATGTAATATTGAAGGGTATAAGCAGTGCATTGTAAAGGTGCGAGGTATAGTGCATGTAGTCTGGCTAGCGAGTTGACAGCACTGTATAGAGAGGAGTGCGAAATAGTAATTTAAAGGTGATGAGTAAATTATAAATGTAACCACAGCCATGCATTGGACGGCCCCCGCCGCCCGACATCACAGCGGGCGTGTGTGTGTGTCGGACGGCCAGTGGCTGTCCGATCTGCACACGCATGAAATTCGCCCGCACCGCGGTGGAATGTGTGTTGCAGCGAAGCGGTTAAGGTAGAACAGCAACTGTAGAATTTCTCATGCTATGGTCGAGAAAGGTGATGGCTATAATCATAACAAAACATTTGCAAAGCGGGCTACATACCCGTGAGGGTCTCAAGACGGGCTGCTACTGATCAAAGAGCAAGGTCTTGAGAAGTCTTCTAAAGGTCGGCAGGTCCTGGGTCTGTCATAGGTTGCTGGGGAGAGTGTTCCAGGTCATGGTGGCGAGGTGGGAGAAGGATCGGCCGCGAGGTGGGAGAAGGATCGGCCACCCGGCGGTGGCTACAGCTGTATTAAGATAACAAAGACCGCACATTTTTTTCCCTAGTTTTTATAAAGTGCAACTTTGACCCGAAGGTATCAGGGATCTTTACATGAGCACCAACTGCACTACACAAGGACATATTCATTTTTTATAGGCAAGGGGAAATTAAGTGATTGGCCCTTAATCACAGGATGTTGAGCCTCATAGCAGAGACTCGAACCCGGTTCCCCAGATTAGAGATCGACCGCCCTAGCCGTTCGGCCACATCCTCTCACCAAACTGAATTGAATTTAGAGATAGTATGAAACAAGCATTGGAAATGCAATAGGTCTCGCACCATTAGAGTTAGTGCTTTTAGAATTGTTTATGGGGTTTTTTTTGTAAATGTTTAGCATTTTTGTTTCCTGTAGCCAATGCTAAAGTATTACAAATAAAAAAAGCCATAAACATTTCTAAAGCTCTAACTGAAATGGTCTGAGAACTATTGCACTGTGTGAGGGTGAGTGTGAGTGTGAGTGAGGGTGAGTGAGGGTGAGGGTGAGTGAGGGTGAGTGTGAGTGAGGGTGAGGGGGTGAGGGTGAGTGAGGGTGAGTGAGGGTGAGTGAGGGTGAGTGAGGGTGAGTGAGGGTGAGTGAGGGTGAGTGAGTGAGGGTGAGTGAGGGTGAGTGAGGGTGAGTGAGGGTGAGTGAGGGTGAGTGAGGGTGAGGTGTTGAGGGTGAGTGAGGGTGAGTGAGGTGTTGAGGGTGAGTGAGGGTGAGGGTGAGTGAGGGGTTTTGGGTGAGTGAGGGTGAGGGGGAGTAGTTGAGGCTGAGTGAGAGTGAGGGTGAGTGAGGGGTTGAGGGTGAGGGGTTGAGGGTGAGTGAGTGAGGGTGAGGGGTTGAGGGTGAGTGAGGGTGAGGGTGAGTGAGGGTGAGGGGTTGAGGGTGAGTGAGGATGAGTGAGAGTGAGGGTGAGTGAGGGGTTGAGGGTGAGGGGTTGAGGGTGAGTGAGGGGTTGAGGGTGAGTGAGGGTGAGTGAGGGTGAGGGTGAGGGGTTGAGGGGGAGGGGTTGAGGGTGAGTGAGGGTGAGTGAGTGAGAGTGAGGGGTTGAGGGTGAGTGAGTGAGGGTGAGGGGTTGAGGGTGAGGGGTTGGCGATTCTAAGGTGGCCCCTTACTGCAAAACTGGTTGCGGAAATCCTGGTGCATGAGCTGGACTGCTGCTGGGGCGCATTGGTGCTGTTACAAGGGTGTAAGTGCAGCAAAATCACCCGATTGAGCGCTGGGCGCTGCGCATCTAAAATGACGGCAGCGCACTGAGGGGGAGACTTCCACCGGCTGCGGCAACGGGAGATGTGCACTCTGTTTGTGAGCGGCTGGGAGGCGATTCGGCGTGCAGACTCACAGCGGAAAACTGCGGAGGCGGCAGTCCTGGGGGAGAAGTCTGGAGGGCGAGATCGCCTTAACCTTCCTGTGGTGCACTAGGCTCCCAAGATGGCAGTTATGGGATGCGGGCGGAGGCCTGATGCCGACGAAGGTGAGAGGCAGACCGAGGCGGTGAGGCGAGGAGGTGCTGAATGCTGGAGTTTCTTTGTAGCTCGGGACCTGGTTCAAGCAGCTGTAGGGACCACCAGCAACCTTTGATGTCCTTGCGTGGCAGGCCGCGTTGTTTGGGGGAGCACATTTGGGTGAGGTGGCGAGCCTGCGAGTATATTGAAGTTACAGTAGGAGAACGGGTGCGTTTGCCTGTGCTGGATTTTATTCATGCAGTCAGGATTAGCACGGTCGGGCAACTCATGTGTGGGATAAGAGAAGGGCGATCCAGCACCGGGCTAAGGGGGAGCGTGGCAATTACAGCACCGGGCTAACGAGGACAGATCCAGCACCGGGCTATGGCAGAGGAGATCCTCCGGACCGGGCGGGGTAAAGAAAAGGGGAGCCAGCAAGAGGATAAATAAACGGAGACCTCGCAAAACCGAGTTAAAAAGGGGAGAACGATATATCAAGCACTGGAGGTAAAAAGGGGGAAACATCGCGAAGGTTAAAAGGGTAAGAGTTAGTAAAAGCGGTGCAAGTTTGAGTAAGAATAGATCATCCAGGGCAGCTAAAGGAAACAAGACGGAGGGAAGAGAGGGGAGGGGGGAGGAGAAATGCGTCTCGGCCGGAGCAGGGGGCGGAGCAGGGAGAGCGGGCTTTGGAATGTAATTGACACGGCCGGCCGGTCGTGAAACTGAAAGCATGGCCGGCCGGCCGTGAAAGCCTTTGATGCGGCAGGGGAAATGCGAGACGGCGGGGAGGGGGCGGAGCGGGTAAACAAAGACGGACGTGCACGCGCTTTTAAGCTCAATGCGCATGCGCATTGAGCTTAAAAGTCACGGGCACTGCAAGGAATCGCCACGATTCCTTGCAGTGTGGATAAAGAGTGGATAAGTCCCAATACTCTCGCTTGCTCGATGCGCATGCGCATCGACAGGCGAGACCTAAAACGAGATCTGCTGTAATAAACTGAGCTATTTCAGTACAAGGTATTTGACTTAGATGAGGAATTGCCGTTTCAAAGCAGTAGCTACTAAAAGGATCCGAGAGGTGACAGCCCGTTTGTGATCCATGATGAGGCACAGACATTTGTAGGAAACGTTCAATTTTAAACCCTGAAGAAGCGAGCATATCGCGAAGCACGCGCTGGCTTGGCTGTTGATCATGTGTGTTCTTTGTGAAGAACTAGAACTGTGAAGAATCCTTGGAAAATAAAGTATATATACGGATCTTCGAATGGACACGCGTTTTTTCCCTCCGACAATAAACTAAAATGTACCATACGGATTCTAAAGCAGTTAGAAACGTATGGGCAGTCGGTAAAGGAGTGCTCCTAGAAGGAATACAAACGTAAAGTACGAAGTGGGGATAACATCTTAGAGATGGACATGAAAGGGCAGGAAGACCGTGTCAATTGACAGAAGTAAATTAAAGGATGGAGCGGTTCGCGCTCTCGAGAGTGGAAAGAGTAAAAGCAAGAAGAGCCGTTTCAGGGGGTTGGAGGCGAATCACAGCACAGGAGGTAACCAGTAAACTTGGACTATTTGTTAAGTTAAATGGGTTTGAAAAGCGGGATAGCGTCACGTGCGGCGTCACGCCGTCTTCAGATCGAATAGGACACATTTGCAGCTGTTTTCACCAGGAAAGAATAGAAATCCGCAGTGATGAAGAAGCCAATAGCAAATAAAACAGGAAGCGTCTAATGGGTGAGAGACGGTCACAGCAGGAAGATTATTGAGCAACTGTAGCAGCGTCTTCACTTCAACAAAACACCTAAAAGTCGGTTTTTATTCAAACCTCGGTGTCCGTTCAGTTGAACAGAATCCCTTCATTCCATGTCGTCTATTAACAAGGCATTTCTGAGATACCAGGGCTCCTTACTCCAGGCAGTGTGCGCCGGGGCTCCTGACCCCACCAGGCAGTGTGCGCCAGGGCTCCTGACCCCACCAGGCAGTGTGCGCCAGGGCTCCTGACCCCACCAGGCAGTGTGCGCCAGGGCTCCTGACCCCACCAGGCAGTGTGCGCCAGGGCTCCTGACCCCACCAGGCAGTGTGCGCCAGGGCTCCTTACTCCAGGCAGTGTGCGCCAGGGCTCCTGACCCCACCAGGCAGTGTGCGCCAGGGCTCCTGACCCCACCAGGCAGTGTGCGCCAGGGCTCCTTACTCCAGGCAGTGTGCGCCGGGGCTCCTGACCCCACCAGGCAGTGTGCGCCAGGGCTCCTGACCCCACCAGGCAGTGTGCGCCAGGGCTCCTGACCCCACTAGGCAGTGTGCGCCAGGGCTCCTAACCCCACCAGACAGTGTGCGCCAGGGCTCCTGACCCCAAGGCAGGGTGCGCCAGGGCTCCTGACCCCAAGGCAGGGTGCGCCAGGGCTCCTGACCCCACCAGGCAGTGTGCGCCAGGGCTCCTGACCCCACCAGGCAGTGTGCGCCAGGGCTCCTAACCCCACCAGACAGTGTGCGCCAGGGCTCCTGACCCCACCAGGCAATGTGTGCCAGGGCTCCCAGCCCCAGGCAGTGTGCGCCAGGGCTCCCAGCCCCAGGCAGTGTGCGCCAGGGCTCCTGACCCCACCAGGCAGTGTGCGCCAGGGCTCCTGACCCCACCAGGCAGTGTGCGCCAGGGCTCCTGACCCCACCAGGCAATGTGCGCCAGGGCTCCTGACCCCAAGGCAGTGTGCGCCAGGGCTCATGACCCCACCAGGCAGTGTGCGCCAGGGCTCCCGGCCCCAGGCAGTGTGCGCCAGGGCTCCTGACCCCACCAGGCAGTGTGCGCCAGGGCTCCTAACCCCACCAGACAGTGTGCGCCAGGGCTCCTGACCCCACCAGGCAGTGTGCGCCCGGGCTCCTGAGCCCAAGGCAATGTGTGCCAGGGCTCCCAGGCAGTGTGCGCCAGGGCTCCTGACCCCACCAGGCAGTGTGCGCCAGGGCTCCTGACCCCACCAGGCAATGTGCGCCAGGGCTCCTGACCCCAAGGCAGTGTGCGCCAGGGCTCCCGGCCCCAGGCAGTGTGCGCCAGGGCTCCTGACCCCACCAGGCAGTGTGCGCCAGGGCTCCAGACTCCACCAGGCAGTGTGCGCCAGGGCTCATGACCCCACCAGGCAGTGTGCGCCAGGGCTCATGACCCCACCAGGCAGTGTGCGCCAGGGGCTCATGACCCCACCAGGCAGTGTGCGCCAGGGCTCATGACCCCAAGGCATTGTGCGCCAAGGCTCCCAGCCCCAGGCAGTGTGCACCAGTGCTCCTGACCCCACCAGGCAGTGTGCGCTAGGGCTCCTGACCCTAAGGCATTGTGCGCCAGGGCTCCCAGCCCCAGGCAATGTGCGCCAGGGCTCCTGACCCCACCAGGCAGTGTGCGCCAGGGCTCCCACCCCAAGGCATTGTGCGCCAGGGCTCCCAGCCCCAGGCAGTGTGCGCCAGGGCTCCCGACTCCACCAGGCAGTGTGCGCCAGGGCTCCTGACCCCACCAGGCAGTGTGCGCCAGGGCTCCTGAACCGAAGGCATTGTGCGCCAGGGCTCCCGGCCCCAGGCAGTGTGCGCCAGGTCTCCCAGCCCAAGGCAGTGTGCACCAGGGCTCCCAGCCCCAGGCAGTGTGCGCCAGGGCTCCTGACCCCACCAGGCAGTGTGCACCAGGGCTCCCAGCCCCAGGCAGTGTGCGCCAGGGCTCCCGGCCCCAGGCAGTGTGCGCCAGGGCTCCTGACCCCACCAGGCAGTGTGCGCCCGGGCTCCTGAGCCCAAGGCAATGTGTGCCAGGGCTCCCAGCCCCAGGCAGTGTGCGCCAGGGCTCCTGACCCCACCAGGCAGTGTGCGCCAGGGCTCCTGACCCCACCAGGCAGTGTGCGCCAGGGCTCCTGACCCCACCAGGCAATGTGCGCCAGGGCTCCTGACCCCAAGGCAGTGTGCGCCAGGGCTCATGACTCCACCAGGCAGTGTGCGCCAGGGCTCCCGGCCCCAGGCAGTGTGCGCCAGGGCTCCTGACCCCACCAGGCAGTGTGCGCCAGGGCTCCTAACCCCACCAGACAGTGTGCGCCAGGGCTCCTGACCCCACCAGGCAGTGTGCGCCCGGGCTCCTGAGCCCAAGGCAATGTGTGCCAGGGCTCCCAGCCCCAGGCAGTGTGCGCCAGGGCTCCTGACCCCACCAGGCAGTGTGCGCCAGGGCTCCTGACCCCACCAGGCAATGTGCGCCAGGGCTCCTGACCCCAAGGCAGTGTGCGCCAGGGCTCCTGACCCCAAGGCAGTGTGCGCCAGGGCTCCCGGCCCCAGGCAGTGTGCGCCAGGGCTCCTGACCCCACCAGGCAGTGTGCGCCAGGGCTCCTGACTCCACCAGGCAGTGTGCGCCAGGGCTCATGACCCCACCAGGCAGTGTGCGCCAGGGCTCATGACCCCACCAGGCAGTGTGCGCCAGGGGCTCCTGACCCCGCCAGGCAGTGTGCGCCAGGGCTCATGACCCCACCAGGCAGTGTGCGCCAGGGCTCATGACCCCAAGGCATTGTGCGCCAGGGCTCCCAGCCCCAGGCAGTGTGCGCCAGTGCTCCTGACCCCACCAGGCAGTGTGCGCTAGGGCTCCTGACCCTAAGGCATTGTGCGCCAGGGCTCCCAGCCCCAGGCAATGTGCGCCAGGGCTCCTGACCCCACCAGGCAGTGTGCGCCAGGGCTCCCACCCCAAGGCATTGTGCGCCAGGGCTCCCAGCCCCAGGCAGTGTGCGCCAGGGCTCCCGACTCCACCAGGCAGTGTGCGCCAGGGCTCCTGACCCCACCAGGCAGTGTGCGCCAGGGCTCCTGAACCGAAGGCATTGTGCGCCAGGGCTCCCGGCCCCAGGCAGTGTGCGCCAGGTCTCCCAGCCCAAGGCAGTGTGCACCAGGGCTCCCAGCCCCAGGCAGTGTGCGCCAGGGCTCCTGACCCCACCAGGCAGTGTGCACCAGGGCTCCCAGCCCCAGGCAGTGTGCGCCAGGGCTCCCGGCCCCAGGCAGTGTGCGCCAGGGCTCCCGGCCCCAGGCAGTGTGCGCCAGGACTCCCTGCCCAAGGCAGTGTGCACCAGGACTCCCAGCCCAAGGCAGTGTGCACCAGGACTCCCAGCCCAAGGCAGTGTGCACCAGGGCTCCCAGCCCAAGGCAGTGTGCACCAGGGCTCCCAGCCCCAGGCAGTGTGCGCCAGGGCTCCTGACCCCACCAGGCAGTGTGCGCCAGGGCTCCTGACCCCACCAGACAGTGTGCGCCAGGGCTCCTGACCCCACCAGGCAGTGTGCACCAGGGCTCCCAGCCCCAGGCAGTGTGCGCCAGGGCTCCCAGCCCCAGGCAGTGTGCGCCAGGGCTCCCAGCCCCAGGCAGTGTGCGCCAGCGCTCCCAGCCCCAGGCAGTGTGCGCCAGGGCTCCTGACCCCACCCGGCAGTGTGTGCCAGGGCTCCCAGCCCCAGGCAGTGTGCGCCAGGGCTCCCAGCCCCAGGCAGTGTGCGCCAGGGCTCCTGACCCCACCAGGCAGTGTGCCCAGGGCTCCTGACCCCACCAGGCAGTGTGCGCCAGGGCTCCCAGCCCCAGGCAGTGTGCGCCAGGGCTCCTGACCCCACCAGGCAGTGTGCGACAGGGCTCCCAGCCCCAGGCAGTGTGCGCCAGGGCTCCCGGCCCCAGGCAGTGTGCGCCAGGACTCCCAGCCCAAGGCAGTGTGCGCCAGGGCTCCCAGCCCCAGGCAGTGTGCGCCAGGGCTCATGACCCCACCAGGCAGTGTGCGCCAGGGCTCCCAGCCCCAGGCAGTGTGTGCCAGGGCTCATGACCCCACCAGGCAGTGTGCGCCAGGGCTCCCAGCCCCAGGCAGTGTGCGCCAGGGCTCCTGACCCCACCAGGCAGTGTGTGCCAGGGCTCCCAGCCCCAGGCAGTGTGCGCCAGGGCTCCCAGCCCCAGGCAGTGTGCGCCAGGGCTCCTGACCCCACCAGGCAGTGTGCGCCAGGGCTCCCAGCCCCAGGCAGTGTGCGCCAGGGCTCCCAGCCCCAGGCAGTGTGCGCCAGGGCTCCTGACCCCACCAGGCAGTGTGCCCAGGGCTCCTGACCCCACCAGGCAGTGTGCGCCAGGGCTCCCAGCCCCAGGCAGTGTGCGCCAGGGCTCCTGACCCCACCAGGCAGTGTGCGACAGGGCTCCCAGCCCCAGGCAGTGTGCGCCAGGGCTCCCGGCCCCAGGCAGTGTGCGCCAGGACTCCCAGCCCAAGGCAGTGTGCGCCAGGGCTCCCAGCCCCAGGCAGTGTGCGCCAGGGCTCATGACCCCACCAGGCAGTGTGCGCCAGGGCTCCCAGCCCCAGGCAGTGTGTGCCAGGGCTCATGACCCCACCAGGCAGTGTGCGCCAGGGCTCCCAGCCCCAGGCAGTGTGCGCCAGGGCTCCTGACCCCACCAGGCAGTGTGTGCCAGGGCTCCCAGCCCCAGGCAGTGTGCGCCAGGGCTCCCAGCCCCAGGCAGTGTGCGCCAGGGCTCCTGACCCCACCAGGCAGTGTGCGCCAGGGCTCCCAGCCCCAGGCAGTGTGCGCCAGGGCTCCCAGCCCCAGGCAGTGTGCACCAGGGCTCCTGACCCCACCAGGCAGTGTGCGCCAGGGCTCCCAGGCCTAGGCAGTGTGCGCCAAGGCTCATGACCCCCACCAGGCAGTGTGCGCCAGGGCTCCTGACCCCACCAGGCAGTGTGCACCAGGGCTCCCAGCCCCAGGCAGTGTGCACCAGGGCTCCCAGCCCCAGGCAGTGTGCACCAGGGCTCCCAGCCCCAGGCAGTGTGCACCAGGGCTCCCAGCCCCAGGCAGTGTGCACCAGGGCTCATGACCCCACCAGGCAGTGAGCGCCAGGGCTCCCAGCCCCAGGCAGTGTGCGCCAGGGCTCCCAGCCCCAGGCAGTGTGCGCCAGGGCTCCTGACCCCACCAGGCAGTGTGCACCAGGGCTCCCAGCCCCAGGCAGTGTGCACCAGGGCTCCCAGCCCCAGGCAGTGTGCACCAGGGCTCATGACCCCACCAGGCAGTGTGCGCCAGGGCTCCCAGCCCCAGGCAGTGTGCGCCAGGGCTCCCAGCCCCAGGCAGTGTGCGCCAGGGCTCCTGACCCCACCAGGCAGTGTGTGCCAGGGCTCCCAGCCCCAGGCAGTGTGCGCCAGGGCTCCCAGCCCCAGGCAGTGTGCGCCAGGGCTCCCAGCCCCAGGCAGTGTGCGCCAGGGCTCCCAGCCCCAGGCAGTGTGCGCCAGGGCTCCCAGCCCCAGGCAGTGTGCGCCAGGGCTCTTGACCCCACCAGGCAGTGTGCGCCAGGGCTCCTGACCCCACCAGGCAGTGTGCGCCAGGGCTCCTGACACCACCAGGCAGTGTGTGCCAGGGCTCATGACCCCACCAGGCAGTGTGCGCCAGGGCTCATGACCCCACCAGGCAGTGTGCGCCAGGGCTCCTGACCCCAAGGCATTGTGCGCCAGGGCTCCCAGCCCCAGGCAGTGTGCGTCAGGGCTCCCAGCCCTAGGCAGTGTGCGCCAGGGCTCATGGCCCCACCAGGCAGTGTGCGCCAGGGCTCCCAGCCCTAGGCAGTGTGCGCCAGGGCTCATGACCCCACAAGGCAGTGTGTGCCTGTGGAGATATGGGAGTGGTAAAGGAGAGGAGGATATCGTTAAGTGGCTCGGACGTCTTTTCAGAACAATGCTGGAAATAATACGGTGAAGCTGGGATTGAACCGGCTCGGTGATTGTAACGTAACTGCCCTTCTCCAAAAGCATGCGATTGGAGTAATGGTTTCCGAGGGCCTTTCATCTGCAGTTACTGTTGGCCTCCAGCTTTAGTCTGACACACACTTTGCACGTTTAACACACACAGGGCTTTAAAGCACAGGTCGAGCCTGAGTAAGGACTACCGGCCACAACCTGCCTCTCGTGGGCTTCACGTCCCCCCATCTAGAACTTGCACATGTACCCCGGCTGACTGCCGGGTGAAATCAGCCACCTGTGTGCTGGGATGCTACAAACTACAGTCAGCAGCGTGTAGGGTGAAAGGATCTCAGGAGAGCAGCCAGGGCTCTCCTCTAATGATCTGCCAGTTGAGGCGAGTCTGTACCATCCATGGTTATATAAATTCCAAGTATGAGGACAGTGGATCCTTTATCCTACCTTTTCAATGAATGGTGCATTTGTGGATTACCAAGGTGAAGTTAGTGCATTTGCCAGCTGGGTAGAAGGAGTGATGAGGGAGCAGAGGTGCCAGGGGTGCCATGGCTCCTACTGCTAAGATACCTACAGGCCATACTTAATGCTTCATCAATAAATAAGATACCGTGCAAAGGCTGGAATTGTAATAATAATAATTCATATTTGTAAAGCGCAAACATATTGCCCCTTTAGGTTTTTCTGTTCAATAATTTTATTAGGATTTAAAAGAGTATATAAACATTTGAATAACATACAGGTGATACATATGAGAAAACAAAAAGTATGAATATATCATAAATGGATATTTGAGATAAAGTATCAAATGAAATCCAATAAGCCGTGAACCAAAGAAATGGTATCACCATAGGTTACCAAAGAAAGAAAGTTAGAGAGAAGAAGAAGAAAGAAGACAGAAAAAGGAAGAAAAGAGGGAGAAACAGATGAGAGAGGAAGAAGAGCAGGGAAAGGAGAGGAAGGAAAGGAAAGGAAGGAAAAGAAGGAAAAGAGCCTCTGGGGAGCTACATTTAAACAGAAGGACAACACTCACACAACCGAATCAAAAGGATATTGAGCAACCAAACCCTTAGAAGATAAATCCATATATGAGTCTAAAGTTTTCCAGACCCCCTTAGAGATTGAAGGAGAGAGATGAGCATCACCAACTGAGGTGTGTGCACCTCTCTCAAGAAAGAGACCCAAGCCCACCAAGTGTGATAAGAAATCGAGGACAAAGATTTCCATTCCATAAGAATTACTTTCACTGCAATAGTTAATAACAAATCTAGTAATTGGGAATCTAAGGAATCTAAGGGTAGTGGAGTACGAGATGCAAGTGGACCCAACATAATCATGGGGAAAGAAAGCTGAAACCGAAGGTTAAAAATCAATTGAAGATGTTTGTGTATTAAATCCCAAAAGGGTTTAAGTAGCGAATATTTCAAAAAACATGTGTAAGTAATCACCTGGACATAGACCACAACTCCAACAAAGATCATCATCCTTCAACCGAAGAGAGTGTAAACGCACCGGAGTCCAATGGAGCAGATTAATAGAGAAAAATTTAGATTGGATTAAAGAAGGAGCAGCCTTATTCCGAAGAGAGAGCTTCCCAATCAAGCGCCAGTCATCTGCAGAGATATGGGCAATAATATCCTGCTCAAAATGAGATAGCCATTTCTGTTGTGTGACAGTACATTCGGCAGGAGAAGTAACAGAGAGAAATGTATAGATTTTAGAAGCCACATGACCTAAACGAAGCCACATTTGAAATAATTTAATAGAAGGAGAGGTTGAAGTCAGACGAGTTTTAGCTAACGCCACCTTTATTTTCAGGAAAGTGTAAAAGTCCAAATTATTGAGAGAGAACTGTTGGGATAAGGTAGAAAAAGGAAGTGGATCTCCACTGGAGTCATACAAATGATGCACTAAAGTTACCCCTTTGTTAGCCCAATACAATATCAACCCAGGGTCAATAACAATTGTAATACGAGGAGTGTGCCACAGCGAGGACCATCTTGATTTATGAATAGGAATAGCAACTCGTCTATCAACTTGTTTGATTGCTGCAAAGGTATCTAAGATGATAGAAAGAGTAGAAGTAGTTAGAAAAGATAAGGGTGGTAACGGAGAGGCAATACTCTGCTCAATGAAGAGCCAAGAAGGAGTATGATCAGGACGCGAAGAAAGCCAAAGCGCCCCCTGCGAGGCCAAAAAAGCAGTTTGATACTTTTCCCAATCAGGAAAGTTACAACCACCCAACTCATAAGGTTTCTTCAAATATTTATTTGCAATTCGAGCCCTCTTTTCATTCCAAAGAAACTTAGAGCCCATATGAGCCGGAAAACAGTAAGCGTTTAAAGGAAACATTTCCGTTTTGTCCCTATTGAGGGTATATCCAGAAACACCCGAAAAAAGAGAGATGGTATCCGAAATCGCGGGAATGGCCCGTTCAATATCTTCAGAAAAAATAAGATCATCTGCATATGCAGCAGTTTTAATACAATGCGAGCAAAAGTAAAACCTTTGATGTCTGGATGGATGTCAATTAATCGAAGCAACGGATCAATAGAAAGTAAAAATAGAAGAGGGGACAAAGGGCAACTTTGCCTGGTACCTTGGCGAAGATTGAAAAAAGAGGAAGTGGAACCATTGATTCTAATATTTGCTCTAGGCTGGGCATATAAGGACATAACCATATTAATAAACGAATCACCCAAATTATGTGCACAAAGAACCGCATGTAAAAAAGGCCAAGAGACCTTGTCAAAGGCCTTTTCGGCGTCGAAGGCCAATGCAGCAGCTGGAAGGGAAGCGCGTTTGGCAGCACCCAAAACATGACAAAAGGTACGGATATTATCCCTCGCTAGTCTGCCCTTGACAAAACCAGTCTGAGAAGGGTGAACAAGCTTAGGAATAAGGGATTCTAAACGCTTAGCCAAAATTTTGGCAAAGATTTTTGCTTCCATATTAAGGAGAGAAATGGGACGAAAGTTTTTGGGTCTGAATGATCCTTGCCCTCCTTAGGAATTACAACAATGGTGGCATCCGCAGCCGACCCCGAGACGGACCCTTGTTGGATGAAAGAGTCAAAGACCACTTTAAGACAAGGGACAACCACAGAAAGAAAGGTTTTATAAAACAAGATAGGAAAACCGTCTGGCCTTGGGGCTTTCCCGGACCTAGTAGCTTTAATGGCAGAAATGATTTCTTCAGAGGTAATCTCACCACCTAACTTCAGGCTATCATCAGTGGAGATCGATTGAAGAGGAATCCTTTTGAGAAACTCCTGACATTGAACAAAAGATGATTGATTAGTGGGAGTATATAGTTTACTGTAGAAGTCCCTAAAGACATCGAGAATTTACTTGGTCTGACATTTGGTATCACCAGAGCTGTCAGTAATTGAGGAGATTTGAATGGATTTAAGATTAGAGGCTTGATATTTCAACGTCGCCGCCAAAACTTTACCTGCATGGTTTTTCAACAATAAGCGCTTGGATTTCTGGGCCTGAACCCCAATGTGAGCCCGCTTCGTAACAATGGTGTTGTAGGGATATTTCAGATTCTTAATAGTTTGTAAATGGGTTCTATCTTTAGAACTTCGGAAGAGAATTTCCTGTTTAATTTCGTCTGCTAAAATTTTAAGCTCTTTTTTGGCAGCAGAATTCCTCCTAGCCATGCATTGAATAATGGAGCTCCGAAGAGAGCATTTAAACGCATCCCATAAAACTACGGGAGAGCTAACCGACCCATCATTATCAGCAAAGAAGTTCTCAATTTCAGTCATTAATGCCAGAACCTGGGATTCATCATAAAGAATTTCTGTGTTTAATCTCCAAGAACCAGGACCTTTTTTCATAACAAAAGAGGAAAGAGAGAAGGAAACAGCTGCATGGTCAGAAACAAGAATAGGATGAATAAGTGGGGAGGATGAAGCCTGAACAAGAGACGAATGAACTAAGAGGTAGTCAATACGAGAAAAGCTAGAGTGTGGAGAAGAAAAGAAAGAGAAATCACTACCAGATGGGTTATGAAGCCGCCAGAGATCTTGAAGCTGAAGAGTGGAGCACATGTTTAACATTTGTTTATGCGCTCTAGAAGAACGAAACTGAAAGGCAGAATTTCTATCCAACAGAGGGTCCATAGGTAAATTAAAATCACCGCCAACAATTAAATTGCCCTGATGAGGAGTATCTACCAACTTTTTCGTAATCGTACGCCAGAACACCGGGTCATCACAATTCGGAGCATAAATATTGAGAACATATATGTCATTAGCACCAATAGAAAATCTAGACAATAGCCATCGGCCCTCAGAGTCATGTTCAGCAGAGACCAACGATAATCCAGAAGTTTTAGAGATCAATGTAAGCACACCATTCTTTTTACCAGGTGCATCAGAACAAGCAACATCAAGCACCCATTCTTTCCTCAGGCATAAAGCCTCCTTGTAAGAAATTTTCGTTTCCTGTAACAAAACGAGATCAGAAGAAAGAGATTTACAATAATCTAAGATTTTTGATCTCTTTACCGGGTGATTTAATCCTTTAACATTCAGGGACACAACATTCAACTCAGGCATAAGTGTGTATCAACAAAAAATCCAGTAAAAATGGGTAATATAATGAGAAGTAATAGAACAAAACAAACAGGCAAAGACCACCTCCGAAAAAGGAAAAGGGGAGAGCCGCCCCAGAAGAACCAAAAGGAAGAAAAGAGAAGCAGAAAGGGGAAGAGGAAAGACAGAAAATAGAACCCACCAGGGGAGGTCTAAAAGAGACCAAATTCATACCAGGGGGAACATGGGAAGGGAAGCAGAAGACCATCGAGAGAACTTGGATGTTCACGTTCAGAAACCCTAAAAAATAAAATCTACAGTATAGAGTTATAAGGCAAAAAATCATACAATGGAGTAATTTGCTAATCAAAATAAAAGATCACCTTTGAAAAAGTAAGTAGTTAAAAACAGCCTAAGAGCAAAAAGAGGTATTTAAACTAGAAAAAACAGCAATTATTTCCAACCAATTGTGATAACATAGGTATATATAGCATAAAAATTGTATATCTATAGCACTATGTAAAGGAATACCCAAGTAAAGGTAAGCAAGATATCATTAACCACATATGTAAAAGGGAATGAAACCTAATAACTCTTATAATTCATCAACCAGGGTAAAACTTGTAGAGAAATTAGGGGTACAATAATAACAATAATGCACTATAGATATTGTATAACTGATGATAAGATCAGTAGAATATACAAGAAAAATGAAAACCACATTAAGCACATAATGAGACTAATCAAACATAGAACAATTAATAGAATGCTACAATACAAAGACATAAAATGTCCAAAACGTAACAATGTGCAAGAAAAAACAAAGTGTAATCACAGACCACCGATTGAAAATGAGGAGATGTCAGAGAAATAAAGAGCGGAACCCACAAAACAAGAAACCAAATAGAAGCCTAGTGACAAAAACAAAGAACCGAAAAAGAAGACAAAGGAGATCTCAAGGAAACCACCTACATATTAAACATCACAAAGAACTATCAATGACAAAGAGCAATCCAAACAGTGACGAGAGTGCCAACACGAAGATAGATGGATGACAAATTTAACTGAAAAAATAGAACATACCAACTATGGGAACGCAAAGATATGTAGAACAGAGAAACGCAAATGACAGCTAACAACACGGGCAATAAAAGATAAGACGATAACACGTCCGAAACGGACGAACAGTTACAAAAGATAACATATGTGTCGAAGGAAAATGACTCAATGTATCAGGAATGACGACGTCAAAATATGAGAAGATACGACATCTGAAGAGATAAAAGGAGCCAAACACAACATGTAACACTGAAACAGTGGCACATATCGGAAGAAAAGAGCTAATAAGTTACATGAACAAGAAAGAATCAGGAACCAGAAGGACCAGGAGCAGAAGAAGAATCCATCTGAGATTCAGACTGATTATCCAAAAAATTGGAAAGGTCAGAGGGTTCATCAAAAAGTTTAGAGCGGCCTTTGAATGTAATTCGAAATTTGGAAGGTCCAGCAAAAGAGAAAGGGATGTTCATGTCTACAAGACGTTTCCGCAGGTTAAGAAAACCCTTTCGTCGAATCACAGTATCTCTGGCAAAATCTTGAGAAATAGAGATGCGAGGGCCCTCCCAAGACACCGACTTGACCTTTCTCATACGAGCCAAAATTTGTTCTGAATGCTGGTGACGTAGCGGTTTAAAAATTACCGCTCTTGGACTTGTCGCAGATTTAGACCTGAAGAAAGGAACACGATGAGCTCTCTCAATCTCAAAGTCTCTCAAAAATGAAATCTGTAAAGTAGCAGGAAGCCATTGTGAAATAAAGTCAACCATCGAGGGGGCTGACTTCTCCGCCTCCTTAGGGAGACCAAAAATGCGTAAATTGCTTCTTCTGTTACGATCTTCCTGCTCCGTGAGGTCTCTCCGTAGAGAAAGCATAGATCGTTCCATCTGTTGAAGAGACTGTGAATGTTGATAGGCAACATCCTCCACACCACTAATCCGAGATTCCGCAGTATTGACCCTAACAGACAGCGCCTTAAAGTCATTTCTGATCGCCGCCACCTCGACTTGTAAGAGATCAGTATTAGTTTTAGTAGATTGGGCGATATCATGAACCGCATTGAGATGCGAGAGAATGGTATCCAAAGTGGTAGTAGGGTCCTTTGGAGAAGACTCTGGAGTAGGAGATTGTTGTTTGGGTCTCTTGAGGGCACCTTTAGAATCCTTAGCAGGAGGACCCATGTTGTCCGCCATAGGAACAGCCCACGTTGAAAGGTCAAAAATGAACCCCTGACTAAGTATATGGAGAAAATGATAGCAAAGCAGTTGTAAGAAAAATAGCAACAAAAAATGATGTACAAAGATTTCCCAAAGACACCGCCAGAGAGACGTCAAGTTAGGAACCACTGGCCGTATTAGTAGAATTAAAATGGCCGTCAATAATATATGAGGAAAAACACAGACATGGAATAATCTTTAAAGAGTCATAGAGAAACAAGACTCCAGGTAGCCGACAACCTCGCAATCAGGTTGAACAGACCTCATGCGAAAGCAATCCCAAGGCAGAAACAAAAGAGCAGAGGGAGACCACTGAGGCAATACACTCGGACTCCCCATGCAAATAGAGTCATGAAAGTGTCAGCATATGAGGAAAACGCTGTTAAAAATCCAGTCACTATAGAGAAGACTTGTAAATATGGTAAATGTCACCTCAAAAGCGTCAGCCGGTCATCTTTCATAAATGCGCCATAGTGTCTGAGGAAGAAAACACGAGCGACGCCACACAGGAAACAAAATGGCGGCCGCTCGTGAAATCCAGTGGGCAATGCTTCAAATCGCTGAAAAAAGACTTTCCTGCCGCCTTCAACGATGTCCGCCCATTCCACCACGTTCCGGGCACTCTCCGACTTAAAAATGCCGAGTTCGGAAGATAAATGTCGCTGAAAGGGACTACAGAAACGTCCCGACAGCCGCCGCCTCCCCGGAGCTCAAGCGCCGACCGCCATCTCGTAGCGGCGCAAGCCACGCCACCATTGCCCCTTTAGGTTTAAAGGCGCTGGGGGCCGTAGGGGAGATTAAGTGAGCTACTGCCCACAGTCACATGGTGCTGAGCCGAGCTGGCACCGGGGATCGAACCCTGAGCCCCGCGCTCTGGAGTCAGCCGCTCTGGCCGATGCGCCTAAGAGGCTCCTTTGCACCCTTCATCTGTCCCCCAATTACTGACTGTGCCAACCAAGCAGATCGCCTCTAATACTGGCTTGCCCTGTTTGGCACCACTGGAAAAATGTGTCAAACCTTATTGCTTTTGTTGACAAATCCTGCATTGTCCACCTGGAACTGGATTGTGTTTCAGTGACTCATCATCCTTTAAAAGCTCCATTTTTGGTTTTAAATACTTTTGACTGCATTTTAAACAATGATACAATCGTGCAACCATGCAGAATCTCATCCCCAAGATGCTTTTCCTATAACAAATACCAGAACACTTCCATCCTTCTGCTGCCTGCTGCACACCAGCATCCTTTCCACCCGGGTCCACTGCAAAATGCATACAGCCGAGCCCTCGAGGGCTGACCTACAGCTTAATGTGGTTTACATCGTCCTTACTCACAAGCTTTTCAACATAGACATCTCACATTAGCCCCATTAGTGCCCAGCCACCCTGCAGTCTAAAGTTTAAAAGCTCCTTAAGATGTCCTCTAGACACGTGTCTGCAAGATAACAATGATAGCTCCTATTTCTATTTTTTTTAATGCATTTTTATTTTAGATCAAAACCCAGTCAAAACCTTGCCGATTTTTCTCAGCTCTTTCGGCTACCACTTACTCACACTAGTCATTCCCCTTTTCAGTTTGTGTTCCTTAGAGTAGTCCTTATTCCCTCTTGTTGTTCCCTGCCACACCTCTAAGCGGGCAGCTTTTAGTCTGAAGATCCTTTTTAGGTCGAGCATCAACACGTATGCGCTGTCTGCGCGACCTGCTGTAATCATTGTAGCCGTGTAATCCCTCCTGCTGCTTTACATTGGTTCACTCCTACGTTGCTCTTATTTCCTATCTCCGTATTGGGTGGTACTCCCATACATCTTTTCCGTTCTATGCCAAGGAGCACCTCGCTGTAAAATCGGCCCTGAAACAAAATCGGCAGATAACCGGCCCTGGCAAAGAGCTCGGCTATTATTGGTGAAAGCTTGTGCAGTGATCCGGTAGGGTGACTGTGGCAGAGTCTCCCCGACCCGCTTGCTCTTCGAAGGTGCCTGATTTGTTTTAAACGCTGTGCTCAACTATAAATTTTAAAAACTCGCTACCAATGTATCGATGCATCTTAAAAATTGAATTATGGCAATCTAAAAGTCATTTTGCAATCTGTTCGCGCATTGGCTCAATAGAAAGCATTTCAGCCTTATTTGTGTTGTAGGCAATACGCTCTTCCCTTACCTGACCTGAAAGGGGGGGGGGGGGAACGGTATCCACTAGGCAGCTGGGAAGCCTGGGCTCGATCACCACTCCTGCCAGCCCCGGTCCGACGGGGTAGCTAGTACCGTTGCGCGGAGGGCGGGTCATCGAGAGCCAGGCACTTCCTCTCCACCACTGGAGCGGTTAGCGCTCTAGTGGTTGTATTTCCCATGGCTATTTAGCCCTCGCCCCCTCTCGAG
This sequence comes from Lissotriton helveticus, assembly GCF_964261635.1. Taxonomy (NCBI): domain Eukaryota; kingdom Metazoa; phylum Chordata; class Amphibia; order Caudata; family Salamandridae; genus Lissotriton; species Lissotriton helveticus. The sequence goes on from NC_136071.1 coordinate 149,786,272, forward strand.
CGCACAGCGTTCGCGCGCAGGTAAGCCGAAAACACGCCGAAGAGTAGCCAAAGAGTAGCCCGTCTGCGCCCGTCCGCGACAGGACGGGACCAGGGACCATGGACCCTACTCTAACGGGCAAGGATTTCAGTGAGGAACATGGTATCAGGTGTACAGCCCAAGCACTAAAAGACCTGCAGCCGGTGCCTTTGGCAGGCTGTGCTCTGGGTTCTTGGCCATGCCCTGAAGGCCTTTTTGCCTGTATCTACTGTCGATTTCAGGCTTCCCATACTACCACTTCTATTGGCAGTAACACAGGGGAAATTCTAGAACCTAATGGCCTAAAAAGCTTTCTCCTGAACATCCGCTCCCTGCCCAAACATCATCTCGAAATCTGGGATCTTGTCAATACGGTAAAACCAGATATCTGTTTTTTAACGGAAACCTGGCTGAAACTGCATACGGTTCCTGCCATCACGTTGGGGGTCCCTGTGGGGTATAAGATCTTAAAACTTGATCGTCCGATTAAAACTGGGGGCGGCATTGCCATAGTGTATAAAGAGAGTTTGAAGATTTCCATACTTGAACAAAGAAGTTATTCCTTGATGGAAATTATGATCTTTAAGATCAGCTCGGCATCGGAAGCTCTCTGGAAGGGAGCATTGGTTTATCGCCCTCCTGGGCCCAGTACGGGCTTTACACTCTCTCTAACGGAACTATTAGCTCCGCATTTTAAGGCTAAAGAAGACTTTATTCTTTTGGGAGATTTCAACATCCATGTAGATACCCCCACTCACCCTGACACATTGGCTTTGTTTTCCGATCTTTCTTTACTAGGGCTTGAAATACAGAATAATGGCCCTACGCACATAGGGGGACACACCCTGGATTTAGTCTTCTCCAACTGCCTTAAAATTCGGTGCCGACCCACGACAGCTGGTCAGACCACTTTATGGTTGAATTCTATCTTCTAGGCCTGGATAAGCCGAACCAAAAGCCCTCTCTTCCTGCAGTTTGGCGCAGACAATGGCACAAGGTGACAGCGGAGGAATTACAGAGGATATGGAAGAAACCCATGATTTCAGGGGCAGACAATGTGGAGTCTGCTTTATCTAAGTTTAACAAAACTCTTTCAGAGGCGGTCGAATTATTGGCTCCTCTGAAATTACACAAACAGTACCCCACATCCAAACAAGAGGTGTGGTACACTGAACAACTTAGATTAGAGAAACAGGGGTGCAGGAAACTTGAGAAAATATGGAGGAAAACCCATACTGAGGAAAGCAAGAAAGGATACTCCGATGCTTTGTCTACCTTTCATAAAAGTAGCAGGTTGACCAGGAAGAACTGTCTCACCTCACAGTTGGCAGAAGCGGGCCACTCCTCTAAAGAACTCTATAATATTCTACAGACCTTTGTGAAACCGGTAGCCTGTGAGAGCCCTGATGATTTTTCCTAATCTCTCTGTGATATCTCTCTGTTTTTCGAGAATAAAATAGGGTTGATTTATGAGAAAATCATGAAGGCCTCTATACTCAGGAGTAATGTTACTACTGCTCCCCCATTGTCATTAACACTTAATAGTGGCTCACTAATTATGTTTCCGGAGGTCAGTCATTCTGATGTCACTTCCCTGGTTAGTCAAATCAAAACAGGGTCCCCTGCGGATTTTTTACCTGCTAAAATGGTTGCCTCTTTAGGTAATCTGCTCTGTCCCGAGATTCAGTCAGTAATAAATCTCTCCCTCGAGGAGGGACAAGTACCCCGAGAATGGAAGAAAGCCGTGGTGAATCCCATCCGGAAGAACGCAGCTTTGCCATGGACAGACCTTTCCAACCTCCGCCCAGTGTCTCTTTTGCCTTATCTAGGCAAGATGACCGAGAAACATGTGAATACCCATCTGTCTAATTTCATCGAGGCAGCGGGAGGTCTTGACTATACTCAATCAGGGTTTAGACCCAACTACAGCACCGAATCAGCCCTCCTCTCCGTGACCGATAACATCAGGATGGCACAGGATAGAAGGGGCTCTATGATTCTGGTGCTGTTAGACTTGTCCGCTGCCTTTGACACGGTATCACATGATATTCTTCTCGGTCTGCGGAAGGTGGGGTTCGGAGGTTTGGCTCTGTCCTGGCTTGAGAGTTTTCTCTCGGGCCGCTCACAAGGTGTCAGATTGGGCTCCCATTATTCCATCTCTAGGGAGCTCACTAAGTGGGTCCCACAAGGCTCATGTCTAAGCCCTACACTCTTTAATGTGTATGTGGCCCCCCTGGCTGACATTGTGAGAGCGTATGGGTTCACCCCGGTGTCGTATGCTCTCGACACTCAGCTTTTGTTTCCATTCCAGACCCTCACACCTGCAATTAAACAACCCTTTGCCGAAGGTATGAGAGCGGTGTCTGATTGGATGGCCTCTAAATGCCTTCAATGTAATGTGGGCAAAACTGAGGACATGCTCTTTGGGGAGGCCCCCCTCCTGTGGTCTCCAGAATGGTGGCCACTGGACTTAGGACCGGTCCCATGTCCTAAGCAGGCGGTGAAGAATCTAGGGGTGCGGTTAGATCAGGCACTGTTGTTGAAAGAGCATGCAAACCAGGTAACCGGGTCCTGCTTTCGGGTCATCGGACTCTTGAGGCGTGTGTTCCCGTTTTTGCCTGACAGTTACAGAAAGACCCTTGTCCAGACCCTAGTGGTCAGCAGGCTGGACTATTGTAATGGCCTCTTTATATCTGCCAATGAGGAACAGCTTAGCAGACTACAAGTGGCTCAAAATACTGCCGCAAGAATGGTCCTTAATGCCCCAGCTAGGTCACCCTCACGCCCCCTCCTTGAGAAACTTCACTGGCTGCCCATTCGGCAACGGGTCAAATTTAAAATCTGTTGTATGACACACAAAAGCCTCTTTGGCTCGGGCCCTAAATACCTGGCTGAAAAATTCAACCTCTACAAGCCCGGACGTCTTCTAGTAACCAACTGTTGCTTCAGATCCCTCATGTTAGGAGGGCAAGACAGGGAGGCCGAGCACTGTCATATAAGGGTCCCACCCTTTGGAACACGCTCCCCCTCACACGGAGGCAAAACACCAAACTTCAGGCCTTTAGGAAATCTCTTAAAACACACTTGTTCCTGACATCCTAATTTTGTGCACCGCCTGGCTATGTTTTGGGCACCCTAGATGAACACAAGCGCGGAGATACCCCTTCGGGGGTCGAGTCCTGCGTTTTACAAGCATACAAATAAATAAATAAGGATATCGCTCGTGTACCTGAGATGAGAAACATTACCTGGCCGTCTTACAGTGTAAGAGTGTTTCAGGAGAAGGGCCACGTGCTTATACTGGTCACTGTCTCCAGCCACATTTATACGTCAAGCAAGCTACATCAGTGAATGCAAAGTTTGGACACTCGCAGCAGCAAAAGCAGGAACTGAAGGGTGTGAGGGAAGGGGAGGTAATCACTTCCTGGGTGAGCAACTTACGAACTATAAAACGAGGGCAGTGACAGGAAGCTGGTCGTCTTTTCATCTTTCTGTGGTTAGTCCATCAAAGGGCCACTGCTGCTTTAACACACAGGCACTTCTGTTTTTAGGGCTCGCCTGCTGATGCGCTTGCGCATAGCTGGCGAGCTATATTGTGGTTTAACCATAGCTTAACCATCTCGGCGATTTGTTGCAGTGCCCGAGAAAAACAAGCTCAATGCGCAAGCGCATTTGCAAAAAGCGAGTGCACATCAAAGCCACCAGGCATCTCAAGCTTCCCCCAGCCGGCATTTCTCCTCCCCTAATTATTCACTGCACGGCCGGCCGGCACATCAAAGGCTGCTGCTGCCGTGACTCGCATTTCTCCTCCCTCCTCCCCTTTCACTGCCCAGGCACGGCTACATTTGTTTGTTTATACGACACTTGTATTATTTTATTGGGCATTTATTTAACTTAGCATGGCTGCACAAATTTGTTTGCATACTTTTGCTCATTTTCGCTGTTTGACCAGCAATGTATGACTGTATAAACTTGTTTATTACAGACAACAGGAGCATTATGTTCTGGATAAATGTAACCCTCAAAGAACCCGCCCCCACCATGCGAGGAGCTTTCAATCAAACAACAAGCATAGCAGCTGTTTTCCCGGCCGCTTTCCCCCCAATAGCTTTTACTTTAATCCACACTTTAGCTCCTTCTTCTTATCTCTTTTCCCCTCCCCCTCTCGCCAGCCACATTTCTTTGCTTCCCTCTCTACCCCTCCCTCCACCGGCTTTCCTTCTTTGTCTTTCCTCCCACATCTCTCCATCCCATTCCCTCCCCCTGCTGCTCTCTGTCTCATCTCCTCCCTCTTCCTTTATCTCCTCTTCCTCCCCGGCACAGAAAGCTCTCGTGACCCGCAGTCCCTTCCCTTGCGCCCTCTCCCTCCTGTCGCCCTGATATCTATCACCAGTCCCCGCGCTCACATCATTCTCCTGTCTCTGCCCGCCTTTTCTTCTCACGGTCTCCTCTTTCTGTCTCCATCTTTTACGAACAGCCGTCTCCCTCCCTGCCCTCTTCCCGCAGTCTGCCTCTTCCTCCCCCGCCATGATAAACTGTTGTTTTCCATGATGTGCAGAGCAGCACCGCCCGGCCCAGCCCCACTCCCAATTTCGTGTCTAGTTTCACCGGTGCAAAGTGTGTCTGTACTTCTCTCACGTTAAGCTTTAACTGCGTTTCTGCACTGGGCCCACGGCTGTGTCCGTCCTGTTTTCAGAGCACAATTTTCACAATTGCATGTCCACTGTTGGTGCTGACGGTTAATCATTCCTACCTTCGTTCTGTGCTCACCCCGACCCCTCTAGCTCTCCATTTCATCATACTCTTGTCTCTTATTTTCTTGCCCTTTGTTTCAAGCTTTTTTTAAAGTTTTGTTTTCATTCTTCTGTCCTTTTCCTGTTTTGCATTTTCTCTTCACACCCGTTTCTTCTTTTGTTGGTCCATTTTTCTTTCTGTTTTTCCTTATTTGTAATATCAATACATCTAAGTCACGTAAATACAAAACATGTTGCATTACAAATGCTATAGGTGTCACATTTGCGAAAGTTATAACTATTGGCATTGTAAATGACAAAGCTATTAATTTAGCTATTTTAAAAAATAACAAATAAAAAAAAAATCATTTTTCATCATGGAGGCCGTTCATGACATGAATTGCAGATAATGGGGTTACTGGCACACGGGGGCAGAATTAATCAGACCTGGGTGAGCAACTTGCGAACTATAAAACGAGGACAGTGACAGGAAGCTTGCCGTCTTTTCATCTTTCTGTGGTTAGTCCATCAAAGGGCCACTGCTGCTTTAACACACAGGCACTTCTGTTTTTCATCATGGAGGCCGTTCATGACATGAATTGCAGATAATGGGGTTACTGGCACACGGGGGCAGAATTAATCAGACGTCTCAGGTAAAACCCTATGATTTCCAGGGAAATTGGTCATTCAGATTTAACTTCTGAACATAATGTAAGCCTGAAGCTTATTTTCATAGCGCCTAATACCAACAAGATTTTAAGCTTTCTGCACTTTCACAGATCGTGAAAAGAATGTCAGTTGCCAAGGATCACTCACTGTAGTCAAGTGGGGAAGCTAAGATTGGGGCCCAAGTCAGACTACAGCTTCCAAGCAGAGGCTTGGTGACCTGTACAGAAGTGGTTTCCAATCTTCCAGGTAACTCTGAACGTTTGGAATTCTTGCGGCACAACTGATATTTCTGCTTACAGACACATGATTTTGGCGTTTTCATAAGCTCTGCTGTGCATACAAGAGTCTTGTTCTAATGGGATCTGCTCTGATTTTGTGCATGCGTCTCTGTATCTCCTACGCTCACATACCTGCCTAATCCCACCTGTAAAACCTACTAGCGTTGGCGAACAAGGGGAATATGTGCTGGTAGATGAACCCAGGCCACTTAACGACTTCTGAGGACGCAGACCAGTGACTATATCATCTCCAAAGAGTTTTCTGGTTAAAGGTAAGCTGGCAAATCCCACTCTAAAACTTGGAAAAGACCAGAATTATCTATTTTTGTCCAGTATGCGAGTCAACGGGTCCCAACCCTACCAAACTTTCTACATATTTCAATCACCCGCTGCCCACAATAATAGAGTAGGTGAGAGGAATATGACCTTGTTTCTGGCCTACTTGCATCTGCCTTGTGGTTTCTTGTGGGCTGGCAGGCAGCGCCAATGATATACTGCAGAATAACCCGACAGGTAGGACCGGTCTAAAGATGCTCCTCTTCCTAGCATTTTTGACTTTCCTGCATTTGAAAATGATTTGCAGTGATTTTTTTTGGTGTGTTTGGTGCAATTCTGTATTAATATTAGCAGGGCAGTATGCTAAAAATACACGGAAACCTGTCTGTGGTGGAGCTGTGTGTCCTCCTGAAATGGGGCGGGTGTCACGGTGTCACGCTGTGTTATCAACTAAAATATGTCCCCAAGCCCAATGTCTCCCAGATGGGAGCGCCTAATTCCCAGAATCGCTGCAAAGACTTCTATCCGGTGAAATCTACGCTTTCCTTTGTACACGCATCTTTCACATTCAAAGTCTGGCACTGAGAACTGCAAGTGCTTTGTGATTTGTTAGCATCCACTTCGGTGCAAGTGCGTTCAGAGATAAAGGACGGACAGCGCACGGATCCCAGCATCCACTTTTGTTTTTCTGCCGGCTACTTTCCCACTCCTGTCTCAGTGGACATGGGTGGCTAGTGCTCGTTTACTTATGTGTTTTTGTTTGCAGTGCTCACACACGGGTTAAAAACAGTGCCATTTACAATACCAATAGCTGCAACTCAAAAAATGTGAGACCTACTGCATTTCTAATGCTTGTTCTTTTTTCAGCCATTCAGGATGACATCTTCTTCCCTGTTGCAATTAAGTGCTTGGTGACTTTGATAACTCATTTACACCTACACCACTAGATTTTTTCTTTTTTTCTTGTGCAATTCTTTTCCCCGCCCCATTTTCAATGCTTAATTTGTCCCCAACAAAATATATATACATATATTTACATACATATACACAGATACATAGATACACATATACACACATGCTCTTGCTGCCTACTGAGTGCCCAAGATATTCCAGGGGTGTCATTTGCATGTCCCTTTTTTCGATAACCTACTTCTTGGCATTAAGGTGAGTTTTGTAGATATAGATTTGTGGAAGTTGGTTTTGTGAGCCCATCCTGGGGCCACGTTCAGTCTCTTTACTGATCTATTTTGGATGTCTTGCAAGTGGCATTTTTTGGGTTTGCCAATATCACCGTCACTGCTGCACACAGCCTTTGCGCCTGGTGTGACTGCGCTGATTGTTCCAAGTTCAAAAGGTAACTACGGGTAAGATCCTAAGCAGCTAAAAAAGCAAAGCTTTGGGACAATTTGCCACCAATCATGTACGTGCTGTTCAATTTAAAAAAACAAAAAACCTATAAAAATTCTTCTGTATCAGACCAGCCTTTGCTTTGGATCATTGATTGTCAAAGAATCTATAATGCTTAAATAACTAAAGATTTTAGCATTTTAGGAATTAAAAGATATACACAAAGTGCCTCGCAGGATTAATTTAAAACACTAATATCAAATGCTATTTTGCAGCAGCTCAGACTCCTGGTCATGTTGACAATATGATATTCCCCACCCTCGTCCCTTCCCACAGCCTCGGATTGATTCTCTCATTGATCACATCGATTACTCAAGAAGCTTGTGCACCCAAATTAACTTCTCTTATCGTATGTGTATCATATCCCACCATCTTCAGCGCACAGGTCACTTCTTACCCAGGTCGCTTTGCATCGAGTGAGATAAAACCCACGGTCCCAGCACTTTGACGGCATCTTTGAGGCTCTCCCATCCATTAGAATAACTTCACAAACAGAGGATGCAAGGGATGCTTGCGGCCCAAAGAGGCGGGGAGAGAGGGTCCTTGGTTTCAGTCGGGATTAAGCTTCTCGGCAATAAAAAACATGTCTTATGGCGTCCAATCAACTTTGTGCTGGGAAATTAGATTTCATTACAGTTTACTGGCTGCACTTATCACTGCTGCCTGTGTTTATTTCGCCAAACGAGGGTTATGGCACTGCGCTGGGCTCAAATTGTAAAACTCAAACTCAATAATGTTTTCTTGTTTCCATCAGCTTTACTTAAAATCAAAAAAACAACTTTTGCGAAAAATGGTTGAACCTTTCTAACTTTACAAGAGTCCTCAGATTTCCACCTCTACCAAGTGGTCTCCACAACCCAGCAACAATGCATCTGTCACGACCAATAGCACTGGGTGTGGAAGGGAGAGGGGTCCGATACCAGTCCAATCGCGGTGGAAAGGTTGACCTCGGCTAGGGTTCGAAAGGCATGGTCGGTGTCTGGAAAGGATCAGCCAAATGGGCCCCAACTAGAAGCCTCCTCGGATCCTTGGGCCAGAAGATGCTCCAGTAGATCTGGTGGGGTACCAAATATATTCTCAGTAGCCTCTTTTAACAGACGGAGTTAGACTGCTAAAGCAGTCCTGTCGCGGGGCAAACCAGAGCAGGAACACTGCTGGAGTGTGTTCAGCAGCATGGCTCCTTGGCCTGGAGGTACTGAGGGCGCTGCACGACTATGACTAAGCAAAAGAGGTGGGACGACAGGGAGCCACACTTCGACTTCTTATGCTTAATGTGGGATTTTCTCAACAGGGGGGGGGGGGGGGGGAGAGAGAGAGAGAGAGAGAGAGAGAGAGAGAGAGAGAGAGAGAGAGAGAGAGAGAGAGAGAGAGAGAGAGAGAGAGAGAGAGAGAGAGAGAGAGAGAGAGAGAGAGAGAGAGAGAGAGAGAGAGAGAGAGAGAGAGAGAGAGAGAGAGAGAGAGAGAGAGAGAGAGAGAGAGAGTGTGTGTGTGTGTGTGTAAGTGTGTGTAAGTGTGTGTAAGTGTGTGTGTGTGTGTAAGTGTGTGTAAGTGTGTGTAAGTGTGTGTAAGTGTGTGTAAGTGTGTGTAAGTGTGTGTGTAAGTGTATATGTATATGTGTGTATATATGTGTGTATATATGTGTGTATATATGTGTGTATATATATATTATACTGAGTGGGTTTTATCAAAAGTGGAGACGCACAACGCCACCAGTCAACGCACGAAGGAATTGTTAAAAAGTTTATGGATCCATTCTGGCTCCTGGAGAAATTAAGAAGGTGAGGAAAATGCAGTTAGAAGTCAATCAGTTCCTGTTCCACGCAGGCTGTAATGCAGCCTGCATTGAAAAAGGAGAAAGTATGCATCACTGGTTTGGGCGGCCCGAGAGAGCCAACCAAACAGTCATTGCGCACTTAGGAGTGGGCAAACCACTCCTCCCCTGCCCTGCTCTGACAACAGAGCAGCCCTGCCCGCCTGCAAAGCAGTAGGAAGCATAAAATTATAACTTAAAGTTATAATCATTTTATATTTCTTCTTCGCACTGCTTAAAAGCAGTGGGGCGCCGCGCCTCCGCCATAGTGGAGGAGCCACCACTGCCTACATTTCTATAGGCAGGACCACATCAAAATCATATTTAAAGCTCTCAAGTTTCCATTAGATGCTAATATGAAATCTAAAGATGTGTCCACTGATCACAAAGGATACTCGGAAAAAGGTCCAAAGTCGGTGGAAAAACAGACACCTCTATGCCCCAACCAGAAACCAGAGTTCAATGTTCATTCAACTGCTTAACCAACAATGTCTCACGAGGATGAGACATAGAAGCAGATCACTGTGTGCACTGGGTGTACAAGAACCCCCCCCCCCTAAACTTGATGGCTGTACCCAATTACAATTGAATCCGGAAACTTTTCAAAACGTAACTATTTAGACTTATTTTCAAAAGAACAGCACAGACATGATTATCTGCTGAAGAAGGTGGGACATAGTTACTTACCATACCCTCCCTCTCTCTAAGCTGTTTGTTTCCTTTGTCAGAGGTTAGAATTAGAGTAAAATCTATAATAAGCGCTTTATTAAACTCCATGAACATGGCGGCACACTTTAACAACCTACTTGCGAACTATTTAGTTATGTGTGCGTAGCGAGGCAGTGCACTGAGAGTAGTTGTCGCAACTACCTCCCATTCGGCCTTTTAGTTTAATCCAGAATTACCACATTTTGAGGTAAACCACCTAGCATAAAAAGCCTATTTGGATGAACTAATGTAATGGTGCATAATGTATCCATCATTGATATCTTCAACATCTGGCATCGCCCCAGCCCTCGTGGGCCACCGCTGGACAGTGACGTTTTAACCAAATGGTCCCAGGTTCAGGATCTGCTTTGCTTTCGTCTTTAGAAGCATCTATTGAGCTCAGCAGTTCCCCTGTGCTCACAAGGTGAGAACCCACTAATTGGGTACCTGTTGGCTGTCCCTCGTGTCGGGCTTCTCTGTCGAGGTTGTTATCTCTGCGTTTAACCATTGATCCCTACCTTTAGGAGAGGTGACGTGCCAATTAACCTCTGAACCCCAGTTAGGAGCCTTCGGGAATTCCAAGTGTGCACAGCCCTCCCTGCGACTCTTCTGTGCCTGCTGTGCAGTGTTAAGAAACGTGGACAATGCATTCAGGTAACAGCCAGACACAGGGAACAGCTCTCTGGTCTGCTGATAACCATTCTGTCCCTGTAGTATTCTGTAGGCCAATTCTCATATCTATTTTAAACAGTGAAACTCGGTTTACTGCAGGCTCCCTCGTACGATTTAAGCAGATTTCGGTTAGGTGAGGCTTCAGAAACATTCCCAGAAGTAGCCCTGGCAATCCACGCTATTCGTAGATATTCAGCACGGTTTCTCTTCCTCTTATCACACTTCAGTGGATTGTCTGGGATGGCAATCTGCAACAGCATGTGTGGCAAAATGGGCATTACCACATTATTTCCTGGCAAAGAAATCCTCTCTTTCTCCCCTCTACCCCGTAGATTCTCAAATTATATATGGGCGTACTCGTGGGGGCTTGTCCATCACATTTACAAACTTAGTATAGACATTTCCAGCATTTGATGAACAGAGCTTGAGGGAAGACAAGGGCTTGTGCTAGAAAGTGACAAGCACACGCGTGAGGAGGCAGAGGGGCACTTTAGGAAAACACTGGGGCAACAGAAAAAATGTTCGGAGACTAAGAAACAGATTCTTGGCCCTTACGAGCGAGAGACAAAGATACTGACACATTAAGACAGTCTTTCCTTCATACCAGACAGACTAGTTTGTGAAAACTCTCTTTCCAAGTGAAAAAAAACAACATCAGATCGCCCATAACATATGGAGACCACAGAAATGGTAACAATGCTATATACTAACACAATTGAAGACCATCTTTATTCGGGTGGGGTGAAACTTGTTCATACACTATATTCCTCCTGCAGGTTGTCAGGATACCAGTGAGCAGAACAGGAGTAAGATTTCCTAAGCGAGTATACAGGGTATCCATTCTCATATTAATCCGGATGGGACATGCTCATGACAGTGGAAAAAGGGGTTGGGGATATTTTTACTTCCAAGTACAAGTCAAAGACAGAGCATCATTCACTATAGGTGGCTTTAAAGTCAGCTAAGAGGGTGGATTCTCCTTCACGGTCACGTCAAAGTAAGTGAAATGTAATTTAGAAATTAAAGTCAGACAGAACCTTTTTACCATTTAATGTGGTTTGGGACTGGCTACAGGAAGCAGCAGATTGTTTTACAGACATAATTTCTATTGTAGCAGGAACACTTCAAAAAAATAAGGTGTTGTGCGCCTACAAATGTGGGAGATCAAGTGAAGACCGGAATATTGAAACCAGGTTTTGTAGAGAGGGAAGAGAGCATGGGGTGGTACTAGAGCGCACACTATACAGTTGGGTTTCATATATTTGCAATTCACATATTTGTAATTTGAGTCCGGTGGTTGGAGAGACGATCAGTGGTTTGCCCAGAACCACCGAGATCACCAGTTATTACATCAGCAAATACACATCATCTCCAAACAGTAGATGGTAAAACCCAGAACCTACCCATACCTGGAGCAGAAGGTTGAATCCTTGCCCACCTCTTTGTAATAGTTATTCAACATATGGACGCTTTATAGTTAATTTATACTTTGAGAGTTTCTAAAGAAACCGTTATTAGAACAGTCACACTCTGCTAACTACCATGCTTTTGCTTTTAAAAAATGTGTTTGTTTTGGTTCGGGAACAGCACTTTCATAACATAAGATTTTTTTTTTTCTTTTTAGATTTTGTTCCGTCTATTTTTTAAATGTATTTCCTTCTAGCCTTGACTGGTGACCTTTGTGTTTTAGAATGTAGTTTGAGTGCTATTCAATTTCTCATCCTTGGATGCGCTCATTGATTTTGCGGCAGAGCAACAGTTCCATTCTGTTAATTTCAGAAGTTTGCTGAGGTAGAAACGATTCGGGCAAAGAGTGTCCAGTTTTTTTGCGCACCGTGTTGCAGATTTTAAAATTCTTGTAATTATTCCCTTCTTTCACAGTTGTACATATAAGGGGTGAATTTGTCTACTATTCTATAAGGCTGGAAAGAAGCTCGCATACACATTCAAACCATATCCCGACAATCCCTTACATTTCTCCAGAAAATCTGGTCCTCTATAGATGTATACATGATAACTGTATTATACCTTCTCGTAGTCATCACTTACCATCTCTCACAACCTTCACTATACAGACAGATTTGCTACACACTCTGATTTTGACCCACATAGTGGTATGTTGTTGTTATGTACAGGGTTTCCTGTTCTTCTATTAAGAATACACATCTTTTTTGATGGTACAACGCCCTGCCGGTGGGAAGCCTTCCTGATGGGCATGATCTGTTCCAAGCAGTGTTTTAAATGGACATACAGAAGTGCAGGTACTCTCTCTTTAGAGTACCTGTTTGCACCTGAAAAGTGCTGGTACTCTCCTATTAAATGCACAGCAGCAGTGCTGAGAAGTGCCGGTACTTTCGCTTTCAAATTAAAGAAGTGCCCGTACTCAGTACCAGACAGTACCTGCCCATTTAAAGCACTGGTTCCAAGAGGTTTTGTTCACGGTGACTAGCTGCTGAGCTGGCATGTAGTGAAGAGAGCCAGTCTGCAGTGTGATGTCTGAAGTCTCTGGCTTCCGAAGAGCAGCTGGAAGCTCGTACACAACTGGCCCGTTTCTTAACGCTTTCTAATAAAAGTTTCCTTCGGATCCATACATCTTTTGAATCTAAAGTCACTCCTACGCCGATTTTTGCCAATTGCTAATTCATTAATGAAGAAGCATTGAGCTCCGTTTGAGAAATCCTTTTTATATACCCATCCATGGCTGTCACTGGGCAAACTGGTCCAGGGGGGCAAGTGCTGCACCTTTGCAGCCCCTCTATCTGCTCTTGTTTCTTAGTGCTACTGCTGTTGGGACTGTACAAAAAATACTTTTTGAATTCACTCAGTGCAAGGGGATGGATGGCGGTTCTGACCTCCAAACCAAACCCTGTGTGTGACATGAAAAATATAGTTTGGCAAAAACAGACTACCCAAATCTCAACTTTACATAAACAAATCCCACTAAAATTCTGACGTGCAACCAAACCCTCAGCCAGAAACTAAACCAAAAATATGATCGGACTTAAATGCAAAATAAAAAAAATAAAAAACAGCACAGTCCTGAAATATATGACAATTTAGTTTGGCCGGATTTATTAATTAAATAGTCAAGATTTATGTATGGAGAAATTCATGAAAGATGAACATTTTAGCAGTTTGCTTCTACAAGCATATTTTTAGGTCGAGCATTCAAGACCTCTTGTATATTTCGAGACCTCTTGTATATACTTTAGTATATATTTGTATGTACTTTGTGGGCTCTGGAGGAGATCAGCCCTAGGACTTGTCTGCTTCCGCTTAGGGACTTTTTTTTCCAGTTCAACTGCCTCTATTTAACTGTCTTGATAGAAAATGGCCAGTAGAGGTCAGTAAAATACCAGCATTGCTTTCTGCTTGTTCAACTGCTTCTATTTAACTTTATTGATAGAAAATGGCCAGGCCAATAGAGGTCAGTAAAATACAAGAATTGCTTTCTGCTGAGGGACTTTTTTTTTTTTTTTTTGCTGGCAACTGCCTCTGTTTAACTTTCTTGATAGAAAACAACCAGCAGATGTCCGGTAAATACCAAAATCACGTTAGCATTCTCTAGATTCCAGTCCATAGAAATAGTCGTCCATGAGCCCACAGACAATAATATTTGTTCAAATCTTGGATTTTTAGTGATATGACCACCAAAGGCCCTGATTTTATATTAAAATTAGAGCTTTGGACTATACCATTTCCAGCTGAAAGGCAATATTTCTCTCCATGTGCTCCCATACCTGGCGTGTCACAGTTTGGGGCTGACTTTCCTTCCATGTTAAGGAACAGTAGATGTTTCAGCACCGAGGCTAATGTGCTGCATAGCTAAATACATATAAGGTCCCAAAGGCGAGACTGATTGCATTGCAAATGCTTGTTGCAGACTATTTTCACTGTCATGCTAACAATATCTAGAATGAATAAGGGATTTGATCATGAGCAATAGTTGCAGAGTTCTACTCTCCTTTTCTTAAAGCTGTGTTTTTCTTTGTACACTTTTTAGGTTCTTGCTTAATGGTTACACCGCAGCAACCTGTAGATAGCTCTGCAGAATACAGCTCATGAAAAGAACAATTTGTGATCATCAACTCACCAAGCACGGATATGTCTCCAACTAACATGGCAGTATATGGAAGATGTACCCAAGAAAGTACCAATCTGTATGATTTAATGATCGCTCGTCTTCCCTCTTTAAAAGGAATCCCGCCAGTGTCCAATCTCTCAAGCATTCTACAACTTCCCAATTACACAAATAGCAGATACCTACAAGTTCAGTCTTCTCAACAGCTATGTATAGACCCTCAAGAAAACTATGCTACAGCTGCCATGTTGCTCTTGCGGTGGGCTCTAGCTCCTGTTCTATGGGCATAACAAAATGAACACATCTTATGAAGTACTGCAGACCAGGAGGATGAGCCATCGCTATTCACACTTCTTTCCATCAAGAATTGTAAGCAGTGTGACTGTTCAATGGCCATAGCAGGCTGCTTCATTAGGTAGTCAAGGATTCAGAACCAGGGGGCATCAGGCGATTACAAACCTCTTGATTAAACCACTTTCTACTCCACACTGTGAAACGGTTGACTTCACAAGATGCAATAAGTAGCGAGTAACGCTCCATTATTTTCCAAGTTACAGCAATGCCATCCATGTCATCAAATGTCTGCAAAAACAGCTTGTTTATTGACAGACTTAAGTGGAAAGTCAAGATCACACAAGCATTGATATTTAAGGGGTTCTATCTAAGGAAAGGTATTAAAATTGTGACTGCTACATTCCCAACTTTATAGTGTGTAAGCAGAGAAGGAAAACAATTTTGAGCCCCAATCCTCATTTTCGCTCAAACCTATGCAGTTAGTTTCCTTTGACCCGATCCCCCCCTGTTCTGCCTCTTTGTGATCAGGGAGTACAGAACCTACAATTTACAGCAGACAACTATCATTTGACACACGGTTACAATGCTTGAAAAAGGTGCAGGGTTGAAGGGGGATGATTGAGCTGGTTAATTTAGCATTACTGTAGCGAAAAGAACAGATGCAGACATAGTAGATAGCTTCTCATGGGCCTGGCATAAGAGAGAATACTGTAGCACACATCACCTTTGGGTTTGCATTTGAGCCTCTTTGGAAGTACTGTCTGTTCTGATCATGACATGTTGAGTAGCTCGTTCTGTTACCAGGGGACCTCCACCGCAGAAATCCCTCCTGCAGTGGAGAACCCCTGGTAATAGAACGAGGTCTGGGCCTACTGGGATCGGCGGCGATACGTAGGCGTTATAGCGGGTGACTTAACTTGGCACAATCGTGCTATGGAGTTAACACCACGACCCCGACTCCCATGAGGCACACAACACTGTCATTTCTAGTTTTTCCTTTCATACAATTAGACGAAAGGACACCAACTGTGAGTACACGGTTGGGTTTTTGTGATCAAGGGTTGGGTACACCTTAGCGTGTGTACACCGCCCGGGTCACGCTCACTTGGTCCTGATGAAAACCTGGAAATCCCTTTTACAGGTTGAAACATGTAGACCCTTTTTTTGCACCATTTTTTCACTATTTTAGATACCAGAGGTCAATTAAACTGAAACAGGGATCTAAGAATTTTTTTCAACATTGCCCAGATTGCCCCAGAATAAATTCTTCTCAATGGGTTATATCTGGCCAATTTTCAACCCACCTTTTCACTTTTACACACAAAAAACAACCCACTCCACTGTAATCCGGTGTCGCAGCACACCAGGATGGCATTCGGAGCTGGGTGGAACCCCGATGATGAAGCATGTCACCAACTAGGTTGGTGAGTGAGGGGTCTTCTAAAGAAAGAATAATTTTCTTTCTAGTGCAACTTCTCCAAAAACTTTGAGACTTTTTGAGTCTCTTGGTGATACTCCTCCTACTGTTTATTAAATAGAATGAGCTACTCAACATGTTCCCGCATACAAGTGGGAACAATGTTTGGATACTACCCTACCAGGGCAGCCCTAGAGTTTTATCGCTGATGAAAAGAGGCACAAATATGCTTCAATGTGAAAATCAGAAAGTTATTTATTAACATATACATTCCATGCATTACTAGGACCACTAAAACAAATCCACTTTGCAAGGTTTGTGCAGACTTCACACCTCATTAACAGAAAGCATATATCGGCAGTGCCCATGGGGTTGGCAATGATGAAATACAATTTAATGATTAAAGATTGCTTAAGAAGATATCCACACTTAATATTATTTATTTTCCAAACTCGTCAACTTGAAGCCCACAGGGGGAAACAGGTGTTACAGGGTAAAAGGCATTTATGTAATCAAAATTGGGTGGTAGTGATCAAATAATTTAGCTTGTACATCACAAATAATCATAAGTAAAGAACCAAATCAGGAGGAACATGTGTGCTATACAAGGACTGGTTAGACTATACCACCCGCCTAGTGTTTAAAACTATCAGAAAACTTCCAATACATAATAAATAAGTTTGTCCCAAAGCACCATCACAGTTCACGGTCTTCATCTATCAAATGGTCAGGTCCAAACAGTAGTTTATACTTTATGACAAACTATTATTTAAAAGGCATCTATGATCATGTTAGGTATTTATTTGCACGCTGAAGCAGTCTCATCACTGCTTGCGAGGTAAATGAAAAAAAATGTATAGATAGATATCCATGAAGGAACGTAAAAACACATTTAAATTCAGAATGGTTGGAATCCCATTAGGGGTATTTATTATTGGTTAACACGACGAAAGTAGTCCTTTGAATGTGGTTCACTAATATATGCACCTCGTGGGGATGTGACTTAAAAGACAAACACCCCGGCAACATGGCAGTTAAGGAGGGGTTAGATTGTTTCCTCGGGTTAAAGGATTTTGCTGCCCGACCTCTTGCATGCCTGGGAAACATTTCTGTGCGCTAGGTTAATCCAGAGTAGTTAATATACGCATAAGCACTTTCAAAAGCAACATTAACATAGCCTATTAAAATTAGACGTTAGTAATTGTACTTGTAGTTATAAACTAACCGCAAGTCACAGCTTTCAAACTCTTCTGCCTTTTTTCAGCAAACAATGAGCACGCTGGAAATTGTAGGCTCACCCTTACAATCGGAAGTATGAAACTACGGGTCCCGGCATGCTCAGTACTTAGAGTGTAAATTCCCATTAGCTCAAAGTAACACGGATAACAAATAAATAGGGAGAACCGAGCCATAAGATTGCGACTGCCACTGCGACTTAGTGGTGCTGGCAACTCGCGCTTTTTTAAACAATCCTCTTCCTTGTATTTTAATCAAAACTGTATAGTGATTTTAAGACTGTATAATCTAGTTATACTGTGATTTTAAAACTGTATAATCTATGGTACGGTGATTTGAACACTGCATAAATTATATCCTTACCACCTCTGCACTAAATCCTAGGCTGCAACTACCCGCCAAAGCTCCCCGGTCCGTCACGGCACGTGCCGATTGTACGGAGGGGGCGGAGGGCGCAGGTAGCGAGCACATCACTTCCGGCTTGGGAGAGCAGTACGGGGGTGAGCGGGCTAGTCGTTGAAACCCTGAGACAATTTAAACAGATGCTGATTCGTGCGCGCAGCGGACGCGCACAGCAGGCTTGCCGGCGGCGCGCCAAAGGCAAGCCCGTCTGCGCCCGTCCGCACCTGGCCCGGGCCCAGGGCCAAAATCCCTGCTCAAATTAAAACTAACAGGAAGGTCTATAACAGCTCACAACTGAAGGACCTATGGTCAAAACCAACTTGTGCATCCCTCAATCCGGGAGATGAAGTCAATTACTGTACAAGCTGTCATCTTCAGTTCCCCTACACGCGCTGTAGGACAGCAGCACCTCGCTGTCAGCAACAGGGTCACCCAGCAAATAAACAGACAAAGGCCGCTCTAGTGAATGCTAGATCCCTTGTGAAACATAACATAGAAGTAGCAAACTGATTGACACTTATGATCTGGACCTGTTGTTTAT
Source organism: Lissotriton helveticus (assembly GCF_964261635.1). Lineage (NCBI taxonomy): Eukaryota > Metazoa > Chordata > Amphibia > Caudata > Salamandridae > Lissotriton > Lissotriton helveticus. The sequence continues at coordinate 149,804,814 of NC_136071.1, forward strand.
AACTGAAACTTGGGCAGATAGAACGTCGGACATTGACATTGCATTAGCAGTGCCAACGGGTTACTCGCTCCTTCGCGCTGACAGAACTGGGAAGCGGGTAGGAGGCCTAGCCATCATCAGCAAGGATACATTTCAAGTGCAGGGCCTGGAGAGTCTGAACTCCTCTGAGTGTGAAACGTTACCATTTAAAATTCGCATCACTAATAATTATACATTCACTGGCCTTCTACTGTACAGGCCTCCAAAAGCAAATACCCCTTTGGCACAACTATTGGGGCCCGCTCTAGAGTCCAGTTTGTCTGGGGCAGACTTAACTATTCTGGGGGATTTCAATATCCACCTGGAAAAGGTTGACGATAGTAATACGTCTTCCTTTTTAGAGACCATGACCAGCTGTGGTATGTCCCAATTAGTAAATCAGGGAAGTCATTCCGTTGGGCATACCCGGGACGATATCTTCACTTCGAATCCCGGGGCAGTGTTGCCAGTCCCCTGGTCCGATCATAAAGTAGTAAATTTTTCCTTAAACCTGGACCCAAAAAAAATGGTCAGGGCACCTCGGGAGGGGGAGCGCCCATACCAGGATTGGGAAAAGATCGATATTGCCGAACTACACGCACAGCTTGGCAGCACTACTTCAGTCTTAGATGAGGACTGTGACGTAGCCTCACATCAAGTAGAGAACTGGATCAAATCAGCAGTTCTTGCAGTTGCCCCTATCAAAATCAAAAAACAAAAAGGAGCAAACGCTCTGAACCATGGTTCTCAGAGAAATTAAGACTGCAAAAACAGACTTGCAGGAGGGCAGAAAGGAGATGGAGGGCCAACTACGGGACAAGGGAGAAAGAAGATTATTGAAAAACCTTAGCCACTTATAAAAATTTGATTACGGAAGAAAAATCAGCTTTTTTCGTAAAAAAGATCAACGAGGCCAAAGACTCGAGTAAAGAATTGTTCGCCACGGTAAAGAAACTTACAGAGCCCGCGACCAAACAGGTCTCTGGTAGCACAGATCTGTGTAACAAATTAGGACAGTTCGTTACGGATAAGGTGAGACTCATCTATGATTCCTTCTCACCAAGTCACTTCGACCCACATGCAAGGGGTTCTAGCTAACCTGGCCAGTCTACTCAGGGCAGTCCCGTAGACCCTAGCCCCCCCAATACCCAAATTTAAGTTTTTAGCTCCTTCGGCCGAATACAATCGACATCTGGTTATGTCTACTAAATCTGGGGCCCCTATGTATCCTTGCCCACCCAAGGTCTTACACATGTTCCCTGAATTGCTTCGCTCCCAACTCCAGCCACTCTTCGACAACATAATACAGTCCAGCTGTTTTCCTAAAGCATGGAAGGTAGCCTCTGTTCTTCCTCTCCTTAAGAAGCCTAGCCTTGACCCTTCCATTCCAGCTAACTTCCGGCCAATTTCAAGAATTCCTTTTCAGGCGAAAATCCTTGAAAAACTGTTGAATTCTCAACTTGCAGGGTTTGTCAGGGACACTCATGTCCTAGATGACTCCCAATATGGGTTCCGTGAGGAACACGGGGCGGAGACTGCCTTGGTGATGGCAGCTGAGGAAATCAGGAGTATTTTGGACGCAGGGGGAAGGCCGCCCTCATTTTGTTAGATTTGTCGGCAGCCTTCGACACTGTTAACCATGATATCCTCATAAGGAGGCTGAAAGATATAGGCCTACATACATCAGCTACCGCCTTGCTGGCCTCCTTCCTGGAAAATAGATCCTTCTCAGTTCAGCTTGGGGAATTTGTATCAAGGTCCTTCAGTCTGCTGTGGGGGGTCCCCCAGGGCTCGTCCTTGAACCCGTCCCTTTTTAATATATATGCTGCCCCCTTAACCAACATCATCAGAAAATGCGGGTTCATCCCACTATTCTACGCTGATGACACTCAAATAGTGGTGGCAATCTCAAACAATACCACTGAGACCGCGGATAGATTCAGACTCTGTATGGACGAGGTCAGTCACTGGATGCAGGACAACTGCTTAAAACTGAATGGCGATAAATCGGAGGTTATGCTACTGGGGGCCGAACCTAACATCTAGTCAAACCTTTGGTGGCTGGATAGCCTCGGCAGATGTCCTTCGCCGGTGGACAACGTGAGAAACCTAGGTGTCATATTTGACTCCAAACTAACTTTTAAAGCACAAATAAACAATCTCATCTCCTCTTTTTGGTATACGCTGAAACTTATTAGGAAATTGTTGCCATACATTCCACCGGACACCTCCAAAACCCTGGTTACCTTGTTAGTCCTATCAAAATTAGAATATGGTAATGCGTTATATGTAGGGCTACAAAAACAGCTATTACTAAAACTTCAGCGGCTTCAGAAAGCGGCAGCAAGGCTGGTTCTGAATATTCCCAGGTTCGGACCAGTAGCCCAAAAAATTAGAGGCCTGCACTGGCTCACTGTAGGAAAAAGAATTCAGTTTAAGTCAGCCTATCTAGCTTACAAATCACTGCACGGCTCAGGCTCGCGCTTTCTAAAAAGGAACCTACAACCCTACGAACCTTCCAGGACTCTAAGATCCAGCAGTGCTAAGCTCCTCATGAACCCCAGATTCAAACAACTAAGGTGGGGGGGGGGGAAAATTCATAGGCAACACAGCAAAAACACGGAACAAGCTACCCGTCGAACTGAAAAACAGCCCCTCATTGTGGTCCTTCCGGAAAAATCTAAAGACATGGCTTTTTTCAGCTTAGCCCAGAGGGTGCACCAGATCTACCGTCGCGCAGTATAATCTTTGGTAGCGCCAAGACGCCCTCGTGCATTCGCACGATCTATAAGTCACAAAATCAAATCAAAATCAATCAAATCGAGGGTCTAGCTGGGCTCCAAAAGGCCGAACACAAGCCGAGCCGTGAAAATAGTTGGCATGTAAATAATGCAACAATCACCATGTGAAATTATGAAGGTCTTTTTAAATTATAAAAAGCATTTTTTTTTTAACTGGCAGAAGTGTTATCCCTTAACATTTTTGTTTGAATCAGTTTTATTAAGTTTTAAACAAGGTTAGGTAGATTTCTTACAAGAATGATGCACAAATATAGCATGCAAAACGAACAAATTCTGGTAGGTTACGGAGAGCCCATTATATTGTTTTATTTAGCAGAACAGAAGGCACTTAGTAGTACAACGGTATAAAGAAAAAAAAATTAAGAAAAATAAATGGACCGGCAAGTTGCCTGAGGCCTCGCTCCCTTTTTCCACCACTCTGCAAACGCGCCTCCTGGTGCACTACTAGTTGGGGGATTAAGTCCTCTTGGCACTTGAGGGTGTTTGGGGGGCCAACTAACGCTCGTTACCTCCAGTAAGTCTCACACAGCTGGATTGCTGAGAGGTCAGAGGTCATGCCCCCATATTCACCACTCTCCAAACATGCCTCCTGGCGTACTACTAGCTGGGGGAATAAGTCCACTTTAACCCTGAGGCCATCAAGAGTAAAGTGGAATTTATTCCCCTACCAGTAGTGTGCCCGGAGGTGCGATTACTGAGTGGTAGAGAAAGAGGGTGTGGCCTCCAGACCACTCAGCAACCCCCCTGTGTGGGACTCAATGGAGGTAACAGAAGGGCTTGTTGGGCCCAAAGGACCATCTGGAGCCAAGGGAACCTAATTCCCCCAAACAGCAGCGAGCCAGGAGGCATGTTTGTGCGTAATGGTGGAGAAAGGGGGGCAGGGCCTCCGGGAAGTTGAAAGGCTTTTTTTTTTTTTTCTTATTTCGATTTTGTCCTCGTGGACACCTTCTCCCAGGGCCAGTAATTTATGAAATGGGGAGTGGGGCTGCGCAGACCAGCTCCCATGGCTGATATTGGTCCCGGGACCCCATCCACCGGGACCTGGTCTTTCTTTTTGTTATTTTTTTTCATTAAAAGAGAAGAGCCGCACAGCCTCCCTTCCAGGCTTATTTTGACCCCGGGGACCTTATACCCGGTGTCTGCACCATTTGTTGGGGGATGCTTTTGGACGTGAGGGATGCTTTTGGACGTGAGGGATGCTTTTGGACGTGAGGGATGCTTTTGGACGTGAAGGATGCTTTTGGACGTGAAGGATGCTTTTGGACGTGAAGGATGCTTTTGGACGGGGGGGGATGCTTTTGGACGGGGGAGGATGCTTTTGGACAGAGGTAGCTGCAAAACATACAGCTCCCTCTGTGCAAAAGCAATTCTGCTCTGATTCGAGTAAGCGAGAGCATTTTACATGTTCTCGCTTACTTGAAGCAGAGCAGAGTTTGTAATGGCTTGGCGGGAGCGGTAATGTTCCCGACAAGCCATAGCAAACAGCAATGTCCCGGGCTGGCACCCCGGGACATTGCAGGAGTGGGGCTGATTAAACTACTGTTCCTTTCTTTCTATTTGCCCCAGGGAGGTAGTGGTCCCCGGGCTGTGGGATGGGGTTAGGGGGGCGCACTCCCATTATTTATAAGTAAAGCCCCAGGGAAGTGGTGGTTCTCGGTGCTGGGACCTCTTGCTTGAGCTCGGATCGCACCTGAAGTGGCTTGCCCACCTCTACGGAGAACATCGGGAAAATTCGCAGCAATACCTAGATGGGAAGGGGAAAATCCCGTAGAGCAGGGTTTCCCGAACTGCGGGTCGCAACCCAATGGTGGGTCGTAAGCGGATTTTCGGTGGGTCATTAAAAAGTCAGAGCAATAAATAAAGATGCCTTTCAATCTGTGTTTAACTTGTCACATTTAACAATTCAAAGACAGAGGTAAAATGTCAGGCCACTTTATTATTTTTTTTTAACATGGGGATTGATTGGTGTTTACTTTTGTTTCACGGACTGCAAAGTAAGAGGTATATTTAAAGTGAATTATGTGACAATGTAGAAGGTTTTTTGCAATTCACAACAAAATGTAAATACATGTAAATTAACTACGTATCCAGCAGGAAAGCAAAAATAAAGCACTTTTGTAATTCTGAAGTGTTCTGGAAATAGAGATTTCAATAGGAGCAAAAAAAGTCAAAACACTTACTTGGTGATGCACAAATAATAAATATTCACAGAAACCCAATTTCCACACATCATCATTTGTGTACTATATAGATTTATCAGTAAACCTGCATGCCTGTGTAAATTTAGTACCAATTTCAATGGAAGATGTGCTGGCTGTAAATTACATTATTATAGTTGCACTCAAAAATTGGCCCACCACTTGTCCATTAAAATTAGGTGAGTCGTGAAAGTTTGTAGTTCTAAAAAGTGGATCTTGGTCCTAAAAAGTTTAGGACCCACTGCCTTAGAGGCCTCATTGGAAAGGCTTGTGTTGTTCTCATTTTCTTTAATCTATTCGTTACCCCTCTGGTTTACTTGGCTGAAGATTTGGGAGCCAAAATTATAGCATATACTGATGACACTCTGCTTCTGTGTACCTGGGGAATATCAGAATGCTACACGTCCTTGGCCAAAAATTGGCTGGCAGTAGTCTTTCAATTACTTTCCTCAGCACAGCTTAAATGCAATGAGCATACGTCTGAAATCCAGCTCTATGGGACCTTCCCCCCAGTTTAGAGAAACTCTATGACCAGTGGAATTTCCCTTGCCAGCATCAACGGGACAACCCGAAAAAATCTTGGAGTCTGGTTCAAGGAGAATCTTTCCTTTTCCACCCAGATTAAGAAGCTAGCGGGAAACTGCTATGGGATACTTAAAACCCTTAGGAAATTTCTCTCACTTCTCCCCAGAGCAGCAAAGTTAACAGTGACTCGGGCCCTGATACTTTCTTGGCTCGACTACGCAAATGCTCTGTATGCCGGCTTGCTGGGCTACCTTCTTAATAAATTACAGGTTGTCAAAAATGCTGCTGCAAGACTTGTTTTTAACATCCTGATGAGAAGCAGTGTCAGACAGCATTTGCGATTTCTCCATAACATAGGCTGCCTGTAGCCAACCGAGTCAAGTTTAAAGCCTTGACTCAGGTCCATCGCACTTTGCATGCCTGCGGCCCCACCTACTAACGAAGAGGTTCCTGTTCTACGCCCCACCAGATATCTTCGTTCATCATCTCAGTTCTTGGCCCATATTCCTCGCTTCCGGCTTACAAGAGTGAGGGCAGCTCACTTGCTGTTAGAGCTGCCATGGCCTGGAACTCACTTCCTCTGGCTCTCTTGAGTATTCAAGACTTCTGCCTATTCAAAAAAAAAATTGAAAACATCTTTTTGTCTAACTTAACTCCACTCTATCTGTGCCCATTCTTTCTCTCTTCAGGCTCGCGCCGGGACACTCCTTGGTGTCTCTGTGCGCGTTACAAGTTCAAATAACATAAAACATTTTGCGGGGGGGGGGGGGGGGGGGTAGCATTGCATATGGCCTCAACCAGGGCTTCCTCTGTTTTCAGAGGGATCCAGTTAGCATTGATAAAGAGGAGAGGGGCTTGGTATCCAGTGGACAGAACCTTAGGGGCGGCCTTGTGAGGATGAACAGCATCCTGATGACCTGGCATTCCAGGCACATGCATGTTGTGGAGGCGAGTGAGGCGTGCAACAATGTGCAAACCGAGCAGTGTCGGCAGACTACCAGATTTTCTGTCATTTCGAAGCTGTAGGGCAGACTTAAACGTAAAAAAAATTCCCTAGAGCTTTCTTTTTATTTAGAAAACACACCATTTCTATTAACGTCGTGCCCTTGACACCACATCTCGCTGTTCATCAACGCCGGGTCTGTGGGCTGGGAGATGCGTTCCAGCACACGCCGGAGAGAAAAAGGACAGGCTTAGATGGATTTACTAATGAGCCGTCCACCTCCAACAGCAAATGCCAACCGGTATGTGTGGGAAATGCCAGGCAGGAGGCAAATTCCTTTCAGGCTTTGCCTCTAATAAACACCGTGTGGCTTGTCTGGCGCCGGAGCCTGATCTCTGAAGCCCACTGTCAGCTCTGTGTGGAGTGGAGACTGACACGAGGCCCAGAGCGCGGTAGGGGCGCGCGGGCGTTGGAGGGAAATCAAATATTTAATGAGGAGAATGTGGCTCCCGGCTCTGAGGCAGAAACAATTAGGTGGCTGCTTTCTCCAGGGCTCCCCGGCTGGATCCCGGGGTATTCATCATTGTGACTGCACAGTTGGATCGTGCTAGACGCCAAAGAGAGAGTTTAATAAACTGCCATAGATAACGTTTTGTTGGGTGACTAACTTTATGAGCTCAGCTGGGAAGAAGCGAATACAACTGCCGAACTGCCTTTCAGTTCCCCAAACACCAACAGAAAAGAAACGCTACTGTGCACTGTTCATGTTTTCTTCCACTCTACTCGGGTAAAAGCTATGCAGCTGTGACTATGCAGCAGTGACATACTACTTGATCTGGATGTCACTTTTTGTATTGTACTGAAATCAATTTTTTTTTTTAGCAACAACAAAAAAAAAACCTATACAGCGCTCTGTCATCCTAGAGATGGGCCCTAAAAGGACTGGTCACCGATTGAGAACCTCCCAATACCACTCATGGAGCGTTAACATAAATATTTTAAGGACCGCTCCTATCTAAGACTTTGCTGCACAACCTGGTTCATTAGGCTGGGCCAATGCTCAATGTCTCGGGAAACCATGTTACATGCCTCTCTGTAACCAGTCACTGCTATCAGAAGTGGTAGCAGCCATTTTAAGACAGTACCCCTGTTCTGATTTTATTTTTTTATAAAAAAACATATGGGGGCAGGGTAGTGATAATTCGCCCTCCTAGGCTTGGTGTTTAGTTGGTTTTATTTATTTGAAAGGTTTTAAATAGCGTTGGCTAGACTGAGGTTTCAGAGCACTTTACATGAGCAGAAGCAATCAAGAAAAGCAATCAAGAAAAACAATTGTTCAGGGTAAACAAAACAAGCAAGTACATCTCTCATAAGTTAAGGGGGACAAAATACGGGGTGGTTCGCAGGTTATATACATCTAAATAATAAAATGGGGGGTAATAACTCAGGGCAGAGAAGAGAGTATCGACGGGGAAGAACACATTGTAGATGTAGGGGGTAAGGATAGGAGAAGGGGGTGGCGAGCAAAAGAGGGTAAAGTCAGGGTAAACAGAATGATATGTAAAAAGGGAGAGCGAAGGGAGAGCCCGGAAAAACAGAAAGAAGACCAATGCTGGGGAGTCAGAAAGCACGGTCAAAGGAATGATTATAGACCCCAATATTTGTTGAGAAGGTGATGTTTTAGGTATTATTTAAATCTGAGGTAGGAGGGGTTGCAGCGCAAGTCCCTCGGGAGGGCATTCCAGATGTTCAGGGGATTTCCGGAGAAGGAGCATGATTGGGTGTTTTTCTTTTTTAGAGGCGGGGGGGACAAGGAGGAGCGCAGGGGTGCTTCTCATCAGTCTGGAGCAGACCGCTTTATTGAGTTTGTTTGTTAGGTACAGTGGGGATTGTTGGTGAAGAGCTTTGTGCGTGATGCAGGCAGTCTTATAAAAGCATCTTCCTTCGATGGGCAGCCATTTTAGGGATTCAAGGGCTGGGGAGATGTGATCGAATCGTTTAAAGTCAGTGATGAGCCTGGCCGCCAAGTTGAGCGCAGCTCTAAGGGGGCTAGGTGCACTTTAGGGGTTCCGTGAGGATAGTGTTGCTGTAGTCCAGTTTGGAGAGGACTAGTGTGTGGGGGTGTGGTGTAAAAATGTAGGCCCTCCCACCATACAGTGGGGCTTCATCTTCCAGTTCTCTCTATCTGTTAAAACACCACCTGCCCAACATTCTACTCACAACACATTAACAATACAGTGAATGCTAACATTCCACAATTGTAAGATACCACACAGCACCCTCTTTAACAAAACAAAAAAATATTAAAACCAATTTTAACAATGCATAACAAGGTGCTCCATGCCTATGTACAAATGTATCTTTAAATGTGCTATGAACAATTTAAATATAAAAGACCAACTCAACTGAGTATCAGATCGATATAAAAAAGACATACTATCCACCAAATAAACCAAGTTAATAAAGTTAGACATTCTTCATAGATAATTAGATTTCTTGCAACACCTCACTTCTCAAGTCCTTAGACACAGTGGACTAATCAGCCTCTCTATTCACACTGTCATGACCACAAGAATCTGCCATTCAAGGCAGCCCCACTCCTTTGCAACTCGTGCCCTAAGGGAACTACAAATCGCTTCCACTCCATGCACTTATAACTACCTCTCATATTACACCACTCATGACGTTCTATCTATGATATCATTGATAACATCACTGTAACATCTGAAATGACATCACTGATGACAACAGTGCACACGGTGGTGGTGCGAGTTCTAGTTACTTAAGAGAACTATAACTGGTAAATTTCAGTTGTTTTGTTTGTTTAAAACAGTATGTTTGAACTGACATTTTCAAATTACTATAACATTCCTTTAACCTTCTATTTTTTCAGTGACTATATATATTTAAAAATGTTTACAAAACAGGCAGCACGCACGAAGCAAGGAACTCTGGGTGTTTCCAAAGTTTAGGTGGAGAGTAGCTCCTTTATATGGGGCACCGTACAACACCAACGATACTCTGAATCTGCTCACCTCAAATGTCTGTTTTTGTAGCATAGGTTTTAAGCATAGAATTAGTACAAGGCCTGTACCTTTGGGAAGAACACTAATAGCTATACAAAATAAAGGGCCAGTTTTCCTGCAAATCAGAGTTTGCTGTCTACGTGCTTCAGTGCCCGTGTGGCCTGAAGTACGTAGGCAGCACTATTCTTCAAGTACACAAGCGAGTGTTGCAGCACCTACGAGCAATCTAGAATGCGGATAAAGCGTACCCCGTTACTCGCCACTTTGAGAAATGTCATAATAAAGCTGGGAGTGGGTTGACATACTTTGTGATTGATGCTGTACAGTTAAACACAAGGGGAGGTGACTGACAGAAAACATTACGTAGATTGGGATCGAGATACATTATCAAACTCAACACCAAGACCCCTATGGGTTTGAATATGGAAGAAGATCTGTACACATACTTGTAAGAGTCCTGCCAATCCCGTTGTTGTTTTTAACTGGTTTTAATTGCACATTCACAATGAGCACTAGGGTGGTGAAGGCAGTCAACTAGACAAGCATTGGAAATGCAATAGGTCTCGCAATAGAATAGTTAGACATTTTTCTTTTTGCAAATGGAAGAGTGGCGTTGCGTGGATGAGTGGCGTTGCGTGGATGAGTGGCGTTGCGTGGATGAGTGGCGTGTGTGAGTGGCGTTGCGTGTGTGAGTGGCGTTGCGTGTGTGAGTGGCGTTGCGTGTGTGAGTGGCGTTGCGTGTGTGAGTGGCGTTGCGTATGTGAGTGGCGTAGCGTGTGTGAGTGGGGTAGTGTGTGTGAGTGGCGTTGCGTGTGTGAGTGGCGTTGCGTGTGTGAAGGATTGGTAGTGCGGGCACTGCTGCTTGGGGTATCTGCGAGATTTGTGTAAGTAAATGGAGAGGGGGGAGAGAGTTGGAAGAGAGAGTGAAAGAGGCAGAAACGTGGAGAGTAAAAGAAAGAGCGAAGGAATCTGTAAGCTAAGAGATGTGGCATAACAGAAGGATTGGTAGTGCGGGCACTGCTGCTTGGGGTATCTGCGAGATTTGTGTAAGTAAATGGAGAGGGGGGAGAGAGTTGGAAGAGAGAGTGAAAGAGGCAGAAACGTGGAGAGTAAAAGAAAGAGCGAAGGAATCTGTAAGCTGAGAGATGTGGCATAACAGAAGGATTGGTAGTGCGGGCACTGCTGCTTGGGGTATCTGCGAGATTTGTGTAAGAAAATGGAGAGGGGGGAGAGAGTTGGAAGAGAGAGTGAAAGAGGCAGAAACTTGGAGAGTAAAAGAAAGAGCGAAGGAATATGTAAGCTGAGAGATGTGGCATAACAGAAGGATTGGTAGTGCGGGCACTGCTGCTTGGGGTATCTGCGAGATTTGTGTAAGTAAATGGAGAGGGGGGAGAGAGTTGGAAGAGAGTGAAAGAGGCAGAAACGTGGAGAGTAAAAGAAAGAGCGAAGGACTATGTAAGCTGAGAGATGTGGCATAACAGAAGGCTTGGTAGTGCGGGCACTGCTGCTTGTGGTATCTGCGAGATTTGTGTAAGTAAATGGAGAGGGGGGAGAGAGTTGTAAGAGAGAGTGAAAGAGGCAGAAACGTTGATAGGAAAAGAAAGTGCGAATCTGTAAGCTGGGAGATGTGGCATAACAGAAGGATTGGTAGTGCGGGCACTGCTGCTTGGGGTATCTGCGAGATTTGTGTAAGTAAATGGAGAGGGGGAGAGAGTTGGAAGAGAGAGTGAAAGAGGCAGAAACGTGGAGAGTGAAAGAAAGAGCGAAGGAATATGTAAGCTGAGAGATGTGGCATAACAGAAGGATTGGTAGTGCGGGCACTGCTGCTTAGGGTTTCTGCAAGATTTGTGTAAGTAAATGGAGAGGGGGGAGAGAGTTGGAAGAGAGAGTGAAAGAGGCTGGGACTGGCTGTATGTGGTATATAGGGAATTGTGGTGTGTAAGGGAATTGTGTTGTGCAATGATCTGGTCACTTGTGGTCAATGCGATAATAACTGTATAAAAGACAGCTGCAGCGTGGGAGAAAGGCAGCATTTCACAGATGCCTGTGTGTATTATATACATCTGGGCAACAGGGAAAAACAAGGCTGAATCACCACTCAATCAATAATGCAATAGCTCTGCCGCTGCATTGTCCCCTTCAGACTCCTGAGGAAATCCTGGGGCAGGTTGAATCCCCGGTAGGGCTCTGGGCATCAGCCACATCACGCAGCCTAGTGTGGATTTCCCCCACAGGATTCTGGTATTGGGGCTGGGGGACTGCAAAACTGGTTGTCCATCTGCTGAGAGAACTACAATGTCCAAGGACAGACGGCACAGTCAGGGAAGGAATGCAAAGAATTCACAGGAAGAGGAACTAGGAAAGGCGGTGGGAGAGAGAAAAGGAAGATGGGGGGAGGAAGAGGACAAGAGAGAAAGGAGCAGAAGAGGAGAAGCATTAGGGAGAGGAAGGTGGGCAAGAGGAGGAAGAGGAAAGGAGAGAAAGGAAGAGAAGAGGGGAGCAGCGAAAGTGAAATGGGGGAAGGAAGAATTAGAGCAGGAATGGGGAGAGGGGGTGAGAGTGCTGGAGCATAGACAGAATGAGAACAGAAGTAGATATTACTAGAGTGGGGGGTGAAAGGCGGTGGAGAGCAAGAGATCACGGTAGTAACGAATGAGTAAAGAAAGGACGGGCGGAGAGAGCTGCAATAAATGCAAGCAAGAAAGAAAGTGGGGCAGATGCAGGGTACGGATCTGGGACAGGCAGGAGACTGCAAAGTCTGAGAAGAAAAGAGAAGTGTGGAGAGAAAAAAATTGTACACGCCAACGTGATATGTAATTGTAAAGCACATGTCCCCCCCTTTGTGGTATCTTGGTGCTTAAAATATAGGTGTTCAATGAAACATAAGGTTGATTAAAAAAAAGGAACATTGAGGTATAAGAATTAAAGAGTCAGCGATCTGACTAAGACGTGAATCTGTGGCACTGGGAAAAACATTCCTGAGTTTGAAAATTAGGCCACTGAGCCATCAGACATCGGGAAAGATATACACAGAAGCGAGACAGGAAGAAGAGACCATCAAACGCATGTCACTGAGAGACTACCATCACAAAACTCCTCAAGCAAGGACACATGAGGTCACTTACGAGCGCCGAGATGGACTGCGGAGACTGGCACTCAGTGAAAATTGTCCTGCTTTCTGCTGCATGACCACTAGTCACAATCTCACACCGTGTAGACTCCACAGCAACGAAAACAAGCCAGAAACTAGAAAGATATTTGTAAAGACAATGTGTGCATTGCAAACATGTAATTTGCATAAAGCACACCACACAGCAGTTTTTTTTCTGAGCACTGTGTACTGCAGACCCCTTGAAGAAAGCCCCGGGCATTGAAGAACGCACAGGGCAAATGTGCCCTGTCAAGCGCAAGCCTTTAACTCTGCCCTGGCTAAGCAGAGTCGGGTAGGTACCGCAGAGAGGGAGCACCGTCAATGAATGGCGAGTGTCGCCCTGCTCGGATGCCACCAGCAGTGAACCGGGTGCAAGCAGCGGTAAACCGGTAGCTTACAGTGGCTTACTTATCTTATCTTCGTCTATGCTGGGGTGAGACCTTAAAAGCAGAGGTAATTAAAGAGCGAAAGATGGGTAGCTGCAAGCAGGAACGGCGTGAAGAGAAGTTGTGTGATGTGCACAAGGCGGGCAGGGGAGGGGGGTGGGTAGCTGCAAGCAGGAACGGCGTGAAGAGAAGTTGTGTGATGATGCAACATGCACAAGGCGGGCAGGGGAGGGGGCGGAGCGGGGAGAGCGGCATGTGGGTGTTAAGAAGCAAAAGGCGGGCAGGGGAGGGGGTGGGTAGCTGCAAGCAGGAACGGCGTGAAGAGAAGTTGTGTGATGATGCAACATGCACAAGGCGGGCAGGGGAGGGGGCGGAGCGGGGAGAGCGGCATGTGGGTGTTAAGAAGCCGGGCCTTTGAAGTGAAGCTAAGCTTCACTTCAAAAGGTGTCGGAGGAATGCGGCTGAGGGAACAGACGGCGATTGCGGCTGTGCACGCGCTTTTAAGCTCAATGCACATGCGCATTGAGCTTAAAAGTCACGGGCACTGCAAGGAATCGCCACGATTCCTTGCTTCTTAGTTAAAGGTTGTTTAAGCCGCAATAGGCTCGCAAGCTCGATGCGCATGCACATCGACAGGCGAGACCTAATAAAAGACATTAGGATATTACATTTGTCCAAGGTTACACCAAATATGCATTGGAGTAAAAGCCCATTTGGGCATAATTGGCTCCTTAAAGAATGAGGTTTGAGCGCAGTAAAGGAAATGGAACAAGATGTTCAAGATAATTTGCGTTCTATATGTGATTTGGTCACGTGATTTTCACAATTAACTGTAACCCATGACTGATTATGGTACTTTGGCCCATTGGGGCAGTGAAGAGCATTACAGCGTAATAAGCAATATTCAGTTTTAAGGGGGCATGAATACGAATTGCCGAGTGTTCCTTACAGAGCAATTGTGTTTTTTAAATGTCAAAATTTAATATTATGAATTTTTGTTATTTCATGAACACATGAATGTATACTGCACATGATTTATTATTGTAACAAGGAATCCAACTTCGAGGGTAGGAACCTTTTCATTGGTGTAAATATGATTAATTTAACCAAAATACAACGTCTGTTTTCATTTTTTTTCTTTTGTAGTCCTCACATGACACGGCAACTCTAAGTTAAATTGACAAAAAAACTTTATTGAAATGTTAGTGAGCAAGCCTGCTGGGCAGGCGAAATGAGTGACATTAACAGCCGACAATAAAGCAGATTGTAATAAACGACAGCGTCGACTTTCCTTTACTGGATGGCTGCAGATATATATATATATATATATATTCACTTAAATACCCATAGGTTTCAGGCCTTATATAGTTAGGAATTAGCATTAAAAAAAACATTGAAATTGCTCCTATATAGTTAGTTGGACTAACTATATTTCGCGCACCCGCAATCCACTGCTGATGATGTCACATATTACATCATTCATGACATGGTCAGTGACATCACTGATGACATCTCAAATGACATCACTGATGACATCATCCAGTGACTGTTTCTGTAAAGTTTAAATATGTTTTACTTATTGAAGAATGAGTGGGTGTATGAGTATCTGGATTTAGTAGATGCGTGACTGACTGTATGAGTGAGTTATTAAATGTGTCTTACTAAATGCATGGGTTAGTGACTAAACTGTCTGAATGTGTGCATCAGTATGTCTGTTGTTGTTTAAGCTGCTGCATGTGTTGATCAGTAGCTATATGAGTGGCTATATGGGTTATTGATTGGTTGCCCAAGTATTTGTATGGGAGACAGAGTGTGTGTGGGTGGCTGGGAGGTGTGTGACTGTGCATAGATGTCGGAGCAATTGATTCACTAGGTGTATGAGTTCAAGAGTGCATGTGGAAACAGCTGTATGGGCGGTTGACTGTGTGAATGGGTGTGTTGGTGAGTGAATGGATATGTCAGTGCTACATGTCCAAGTATGTACATATGTAAAACACAGTGCATGTGAGAGTTGGCATATATAAATGACTATACATGAGGGCCAGTGATTGTGCGAGTGGCTGTATGGATCATTGTGTACTTGTATCAGTGATTGTATAAGAGAGTAAGTATGTGTTAGTATATGTTTGAATAAGTAAGGTGTTGTGTGTATAACTGTATAGTTGAGGAAATGGAAGTGTGATTGATTCTTTGCATGACTGCCACTCATCCATTGAGTTACTCACACACCTAGTCAGTGTGTTAGTGTCTGTATAGGTGTATGAGTGCATATGTTAGTGTTGTATTGATGAGTGACTGTATGTATGAGTGATTCTATGGGTGAATGAGTGGATGTGTGTGTAGACCTAGGAATCAGTGAGTGCGTATGTAGTAACTGGTATTGGTGTGTCAATGGTTTCAAGAATGGTAATCTGTATTTAACACTGGGTGTATCAAAGGTTATATTAGAGTGTGAGGAGGTGCATCGTATTACCACATGAATGATATCATCAGTGGGATGTATGACATTACAACGCATGCTTTTACTACGCATGCCTTTACATCGCAGGTTTTACAACGCATGCTGTTACAACGCATGGCGTTGAGGGGTGCTGGATAGTGAATAGTTTAATTTACTATTCCAACTCCAGTCCCCGTGGATAGTAGGGAAGGTGTTGGATAGTAAATAAAATCCATTCCCTATCCTAGAGCGCCCCCCAGCGCTATGTGTTGTAATGACATGCGTTGTAATAGTTGCGTCGTAAAGGCACTGCGTGGTAAAAGTTGCGTTGTAAAGGATGTTTCCCCATCAGTGATGTGATCAGTGATGTCAATTGAGATGCCATCAGGGATGTCATCAGTGATGTCATTTGAGATGTCATCAGTGATGTCACTGACCATGTCATGAATGATGTAATATGTGACATCATCAGCAGTGGATTGCGGGTGCGCGAAATATAGTTAGTCCAACTAACTATATAGGAGCAATTTCAATGTTTTTAATGCTAATTCCTAACTATATAAGGCCTGAAACCTATGGTTTTTTAAGTGAATTTGCAAGGTTTTTTAAATGCTAATTCCTAACTATATAAGACCTGAAACCTATGGTTTTTTAAGTGAATTTGCAAGGTTTTTTAAATGCTAATTCCTAATTATATAAGGCCTGAAACCTATATTTTTTTGAGTGAATTTGCAAGGTTTTTTAAATGTTAATTCATAACTATATCAGGCATGAATCCTATAGTTTTTTTCAATACATTTCAAAGGTTTTCTAATTGCTAATTCTATTAGCGGATAACGTTTAAATATGTTATTATCCTTCTGGGACCACCTGAGCAGCCATCTTGTTTCTCAGGAGAAGTGAGACACAAGAGAGCACAAAACAAGAGTGGAAAACTCGAAAAGGGGGCAGGGTAGAGACCCCCTGACCCCCTAGCCCTTCTCAGGGGGTCCCAGAAGGACCACCAAGTGCAAAAACTTTTTTTTTTTTAAATCGCGTACGGTGCGCGTACCCCGTGATTTTTTCGAAATGTTTTTTTTTTTTTTTTGCCCTTGGGGGTCCTTCTGGGACCCCCTGAGAAGGGCTAGAGGGTTGGGGGGTCTGTACCCTGCCACCTTTTTGTGTTTTCCACTCTTGTTTTGGGCTCTCTTGTGCCTCAGTTCTCCTGAAAAACAAGATGGTGGCCAACACTTCCTGGTTTGGACAGTTTGGAATGTTGACAGTCGACTGCCAGCCAATCAGAAACTCGCTCGCGCACGTAAGGGTACGCGCACGTACGCGTACCGTACGGTGCGCGCATATAGATATATAATTTGCTCAAATTCAATTTTCTCAAAAACTACTGGAGGGATTTTCACCAAATATAGAAAAGACACTACTGCATACCTGTCCCTATCATTTTGCAAAGTTTGGTGTAAGTCCGTTCAGCCGTTCGGGCTGTAGCCATGTCTAAAGGTCCCATAGAAAATGCCATTTGAAAAATTTCAAATTCAATTTTCTCAAGAACTACTGGAGGGATTTTCACCAAACATAGCAAAGGCACATCTGCATACCAGGCCCTACCATTTTGCCAAGTTTGGTGTAATTCCATTCAGCCGTTCGGGCTGTAGCCGTGTCTAAAGGTACCTATGGAAATTAACATGGGGAAAACACGTTTTGGGACCCCCCTTTCGGCCCCCGCTTGACGAATCCCCCCGAAACTTTCAGGGAAGGAGCGGAGCGGAGCTGGCCAAAATTCTGGAAAATTACACTCATATTCCGCAATCGGCGCCAAAGTTATTCCCAATAGAATGTTGAGCGCATATAGATATATAATTTGCTCAAATTCAATTTTCTCAACAACTACTGGAGGGATTTTCACCAAATATAGAAAAGGCACAACTGCATACCTTCCCTACCATTTTGCCAAGTTTGGTGTAATTCCGTTCAGACGTTCGGGCTGTAGCCGTGTCTAAAGGTCCCATAGAAAATGCAATTTGAAAAATTTCAAATTCAATTTTCTCAAGAACTACTGGAGGGATTTACAGCAAACATACAAAAGGCACTGCTACATACCAGTCCCTACCATTTTGCCAAATCTGGTGTAATTTCGTTCAGCCGTTCGAGCTGTAGCCGTGTCAGAATGTCCCTATGGAAATTAACATGGGGAAAACACGTTTTGGGACCCCCTTTTTTCTCGACCCCCGCTTGACGAAATCCCCCGAAACTTTCAGGGAAGGAGCGGAGCGAGGCAAATTTAAAGAAAATTACAGGCAGATCCCTCAATCGGCGCCAAAGTTATTCCCAATAGAATGTTCGGAATTTCCTATGGTAACTAGGTCCTATCTATATATACCTACTGGCTATCGCCAGTAGGTAATATATAAATAATTTACCTTCTGTTGGAAAATGTGCTTTCTGTGTAGACAAACAGCAAGACAGAGAAATCTACTAGGAATATATAACATGGGACACATTATATCCTAATTATAGAACATCTCAATTACAGTTTGTCAATGGTGCTAGTTTGTCTAATATTCAGGTCCAAACAACACAAAAAAGGTTCAATACAGCTGCTCAGCTTCTTTGTTCCTTTGTATTTTAACATACAAGCACCACAAAAGGTCTTATCCCCTGCTTTCTACACAGGTATTTTTCCTGGTCGGCCCTTTTTGTTTTTTTTTACATTTTTCTTTTTTTTTTCTTTCACTGAAGGTCACATTTCTGCAATCCTTTCACATGCTACGTGCGAACACCACTGCACACTTGTTTTTACTGTGAAATCATGTAAGATTTGGTTTGAATGCCTTGCCTTTGAGCCTTCCAGCTGGACAGAGTCCCTCTTCTAGCATCTTTGATGTATGGAGCTTGCAGGGTTAGAGTGATCCAGAAATTAGAAAAGTGGCACCGAGTTCTCCTGGAGGACTTGCATTTAGAAGACCTTCTAACCTTTCACACCACCCTTAAGTGTTTTATCATGGAAAACATAGGATATATCAGAGTCCGGTAATATTTATGCCATCTGCTTTAAAAGTTGTGCTTTACCAACTTATTCTAAGTACCCATATTTGGCAACTTCAATGGTCTGCAGGGCATATAGTGAAGAACTTTACACATCCTGGAATTAGTAAGCAGAGCAGACAAATAGTTTGTCTTAAGTCTGATGTCGCACACATAGCTGGCAAGGTTTCAGATTGCTGTGTGTGACATTTTCATAATTTCAGTGTAATTATGAGTGCCATTTCAACGACAAGTGCCTTTCTTGCAAGCAAAATCAAGCAATGAAGACGAGGGAAACATTTAAATATCAGGAACTACACCCATTTGAGCAGCGATAAACTCGGAGATCTTAAGACTGCTGCAAAGCACCTGAAATGGAAGGGTAGTAACAGGAGACAGACTGAGTTGCTCAGTTACTGAGGGCGGGCAGGCACTGCAGCTGCTCAGGTGATGATCTCAGTGATCTGATCCTTCATGACCACAAACTAGCCTAAAAAGCAACGTTTATAGCATTGCAAGTGCAACTAGGAGATTATATGGTCACTCAGTCTCAGGCACTTACTTCTTCGCAAGAAAGAATAGTACCAGCTTGTTTTCTTATTTATCTATACAAGACTGGTGAGGTTTAGGAAGCAATTTGAAAGTACTTTGATGAAGAATGGTAGGATGTTATCTTCATATATTCTGGTTCTGAGGATGGCAGGAAGTAAAGTCTTGAAGGTGGTCCACTTGCTAGACTGTAAACTGGCTTGGGGCAGCTTCCTTGGTTTTCTCCATCTAGTGATTTAGCAGGTCTTATGTGTGTCAGAGAAACACTGGTTGATGGCACTGCAGCTGTCAAGATCAAGAGCTATCCGTTGACCCACAAGTAGGCGGATGTATATTAAGAATCCAATTTTGCAGGTTTGTGTCGTTTTCCAAAATACCACTAATTCCTGAACCAGAAATAACTCTATGGTCATTGACCTGTTCATAAGTCTATATCCTGTACCCTTGGGCAAAGAGCACTACCTCTAATAATCCTACATAATCAAAAAGGCAAATGAGATACTCATTAATAGGAAATAATTACAGCACCCCAAAGATACTCTAATGGCTGATCAACCATTAGAGTACCACATCCCAATGAGGCGCAAAATCTGTTACAAAAAGAAAATGTAAATTTAAGGGAACTATAATTAAGAACTAGTTGTACTAAGCTTCGTGTCGGCTCAAATTAAACAGGGTTGGAAGCCAATCAAGGACTATCAGTTCCCCCTATTCACATCTACAAGGCCCTGATGAGCATTTGAAATGGTTAAGAAGGGTAGGAGAACAGTTACAACACATTATCGAATGCAGAAGCTAGGGATAGACTTTCCGGGCAACAGTTCAATGACGTAATGCAAGTGTGAATGCGACAAAGAGATACTTTGGTCTTCTAGCCTCTATCAACGACAAAATCCCATCCCATCGCTCTTACCAATGACAGGAGGCTGCCCGAGAGCTCGCTGGAGTATTTATGGGAGGAAGATCTTGCCGCCCCATAAAATTTGCCAACTACAGACTGCAATGGAGCTTTAAACCTTGGTACAATGCTCCTGCGGTTCCATCCCAGAGAACTCTCGCAGCAAAGCTCCCATTAAACAAGAGCACAGCATGGGTGGGAAGTGGATTTTATATTCTATCAAACTGCATTAGCATTTTTCAATTTCGTGACTCGTACCTTCCCAAAAGACAATAAAACAAATACTTTTGTAGGGGTTCTTTTCCAGGGCTTTCTTCAGCCTATTGTTCAAAGCTTTGCTTATGAAATACTACCACTCATATTTATGGCCCATACGCTTCATTCCATGTCCATAATTTTTATATCGAATCCGTCCATAATATTTCCCCTCTTAATTTACGCACTTCACTGTCCCTTACTATCGAAGGGAGGGAAAACACAACACTTCTGGAAAAGAGTTCTTACTCAGTTTTCCTTTTCAATAAAGTGGGCAAATTCAAGGAGAATAATTACATAAAAGCATTGACAAAGCTAAAAGGTTTGGCTTTTGTACTACGCATGCACACAGACAGATTATTAATCCTGACTTGTATGACAGTACCATAGCTACAGACAAAGCATAAACACCCCCCCCCCTCAAACTTACAGGCACTCGTACTAGAGACCACTTGACTTACAGTAATACATACACACTGACAGACACATATGTACTGGTATGCTTTTTGCATTTAAACGCAGCGTGCTGCTCCAAGACCCTGCACTCAAAGTGTAGTGACTGGAGAAAGGAGAGGGTAGAATACGAAGGAACGAGGAAAAGGGCTTGTAAATGGAATGATATTCCCAAAATAGTAACAACGTCTAAGTCACAATGAGGAAGGGGGAGAGGAAAATAAGTTGCAGGGAAAGCAGGAGGTATTAAGGGAGCACAAACTGTGTGAAGAATTGGATCCTGGGTGGAATCAGGCATGGTAGACCATTACAAGCTAAGGCCTAGGTCTAGACCAGCAAGAGGCTCACACACAGATAACAAATACCCACCACACAGACAGTCCCACACAACACCGATACAGTCAGACAACACACAAGAAGACCGCAGGGGGTGGAGCGGAGTGGTAGGTCTACTTGATGCTTAAACCATTTACTGATGAAATCGAAGTTCAGGTACAGGAATTATTGGGATCAATGTCTAATCAAACACTGAACTCGCCACAGCGAAATCGCTTCTACATCTGCAACAATGTAGCGCTTTCGGTTTGCCTGTTCCTTTGTTTACCTCTTTCCTACAATCATGATGAAAATATGCTAACAATACAGCAAACAGGCCATATCAGATCGGGATGTTGGTATCCTTTTATTTGTCCTTATTTTTGTCTCTTGAATGTGTTACTAGTAAAAGGTAAGCTCTTGATGCCTGTTCTTAACAGTAATTGCTATCACGAAAAATTTGAAGATGGACGATTGCCTTGTTTCTATTTATGTTGCAAAATTAATACAGAAGTGATAAATCAAAGGCACTGGATCAAGTAAATTAAGACTACAAGTGCCAGAATTCACTGATGGAATGAAAGTCCAAGATCATAGTGCCCAGAGTACAAAGAAGCGAGATACCTAAAATGCACTTAATCTTCGCATTCAAGATTTGGGTCAGTAAACAGCCCAAGATAGCGTGGGAACCCTCACACTCCCTCTGTGACAGGGCAGCCTTAATGAACCTGACATGACATGGTGTGTTTAGGCCCAATATCTACATTATTTTGCTATACCTAGTTAAATTTCAGCCACATGTTGTGGTGGGGGCTGACATGACCTCCCGATCCCGCTCACTAATGTGCTCTATCAAACCTTCAATTCCAAACGTACTGCAACAGACACCGTAGACTGTCGGTGGGCATGGGACGGGCTACAACAACGCGTGATTCTAAACTGCTTATACGTTCTTTCCATCCACATAGAACACAATCCTATGGTGCCAGCTTTGCAAGATGACAGCATGCGCGCTCGGAAGCATAACAGACACCTATTCAACATCTACATGGCCCCCCTCGCCGCCATCGTCAGACAGCATGGGCTCAGCATTGTATCCTACGCCGACAACACCCAGCTCATCTTCTCACTTACAAAGAATCCCTAAGACACCAGACTCAGTTTCCAGGAAGGAATGAAGAACGTGGCAGCCTGGATGAAAGACAGCTGTTTGAAGCTCAACTCAGAAAACAGAGGTCCTCATCCTCGGACCCTGCACCTCCGCCTGGGACAACACCTGGTGGCCCTCCGTCCTCAGGAATCCACCCACCCCTACAGACCACGCACGGAACCTCAGCACCACCAGTTTCAACTGCCTGCACATCCTCCGCAAGACCTTCAAATGGACGAACCCCCCCCCATTGGATTACAGAAAGACCGTCACCCACGCACTCATACCCAGCAGACTGGACTACAGAAACACCCTATACGCCGGAATCAACAGCACTCTTCTGCACGAACTCCAGAACGCAGCGCGAGACTCGTCCTCGGGGCACCGCATCACCAACACATGACCCAACACCTACAAGACGTCCACTTGCTCCCCGTCGAGAAGAGGGTCCCCTTCAAACTCCTCACCCACACCTACAAATCCCTCAATAACATCAGACTCAAATACCTCAGAGAGGGTATCCTTCCACGTACCCAAGAGGAACCATGAGACCCCCGCCATCACTATATGCCCTAGAACAAATACTGATGAATACCTCACATCGCAAGGATGTCACCAGACTCGGTGATGCAGGATAAGGCTTCTGTATGTACCTGTTAAAGACACGCCCAATGGTTGGTGGACACAGACCCGCCTATATCTGCTGAGCAATGGTCATATTGTTCTGCACAAACCGCTGCTCTTTCACCCTATCATAGAATGCGCCTCATACATTTTTATTGTCTGCACGGATTATACCGTATGCCCCTCCAACTGCTTCGTATGGGGTTAAGGGAAGAGGCGCGGTGTGAAAGATGTTCAGCACCCAAGGCCTCATTTCCACATTTAGCCTGGGAATGTCCTAGAATTGCAGACTACTGGTGCGATGTACTCTCTACACTTCAGCAGATTACTGGGCACCAGATTCCTCTAACACCGATAGACAGCCTCCTTGGCTATGTCAAAGATCTGCCAAGGCATCCCGCCGTCTAATTGAAATGCTCCTAATACTGGCCAAGCGCCAATGGGCTAAACACTGGGGGAAGAGAGCTACCCCCAAGGTTCCATTATGGCTACAATATGCTACGTACTGCCAAGAACAATTGGACACCTATTGGGAGCTGATGCCTATCTCAGCCCGACCAAAAGACATTTGGGAACCGTTTTTAATGTTTTTGTGATCGCGTGACCCACCCCTCACCCTAGAAACATGCTCTTCTGAATTGCTGAACTTCAGTCTATACTGAAGATGGTGTCCTGTATTGTGAGGTAGTATTGTAAAGTTAGCCCTAATCCATAGCCTTGAGACATCACTCAGTGCGACAGACATGTACCTGGAATTCTTACTCCTGTTATACCCGAGACTTTTGATTGTTGATTATAGATGTTCTACCAATGTACAACTTTGTTTATCCAGCTTGGAGTGGTATTTTATTCTTTATGACATTTGTATGTGCTGAATATGCTTTATCCCTCTCCCCCTCTACTATTTACCCCCCTGCCTCCCAGAAATTGTTGGAGTTATGTTATTCTGAGTAAGCGTTGTAATAAATGCCAATAAATAAAATTTTAAAAAAATCTTCGCATACCAGATTTAAAATTAAATTGGTCACAGGAATTCATAAAAAGAAAAACTACAAGAAAATTCTACAGATCCAGTCATTTTATTGCCCTAAAAGTAAATTTGGTGATGTCTTATTTTTAAGTTTCTGCTTGCTTGCCTTTTGCAGCCACTACAGGAGTTATTGTGACTCCTTTACCCTGTCCATCCTTTATTTTCATTCAAAACAACAGCTTAATGCAATGTATCACTGAGATGTCACGAGGAGAGCCCTGCTTTGACAAACAAAAATGTTACCACCAGTCAGCCATCCACGCACTACCTTCACAAGAAATGTGTCTCGATGTACTCTCTGTACAACAAACACTTTCTACAGCACCAGAGAGGAACCAATGAAAAGACCTAATGAAACGAGCCACGATGCTTCAAAACCCCTCTCTAACTCGTTGTTTAAACCAGTCACAAAACAGTTCCTCATGCAAATCCCACTGTCGCTCATTGTTATATATTGTGTGCAATAGTTTGATTGCATGGAGCAAGCACATTCATTTCAAATGTAAACAGGAACACAGCTAAGCTGTTTGTAAAGGCCACCAGGACAAAGATGGCATTATTGAACCATAAGATAGAAGCTAAGCATTCTGTATTTTGTAGTAAAATAATTATTTGCAAAGCGAATAGGTCTCACCTTTTGTAGAGAAGCCCAGATAGCGAGCAGCGTGGCTCAAAAAAAGAGGAAAGAAAAGCCTATGAAGCGGCCAGCTGCATCATTTTGTAGGCGACCACACCAAGCACGAAACGCGCCCACAAAACGATAAGTGATTTTTTGGATACATGTTGGATTGGTAGACAAAAGGAAAAAATAACCTCTGTAAGTGGATGGAGGAAAGCAACGCGGGTGGGAGGAAAGCAACGCGGGTGGGAGGAAAGCAACGAGGGTGGGAGGAAAGCAACGCGGGTGGGAGGAAAGCAACGCGGGTGGGAGGAAAGCAACGCGGGTGGGAGGGAAGCAACGCGGGTGGGAGGGAAGCAACTCGGGTGGGAGGGAACCAATTCGGGTGGGAGGGAAGCAACTCGGGTGTCAGGGAAGCAACTCGGGTGGGAGGGAAGCAACTCGGGTGGGAGGGAAGCAACTCGGGTGGGAGGGAAGCAACTCGGGTGGGAGGGAAGCAACTCGGGTGGGAGGGAAGCAACTCGGGTGGGAGGGAAGCAATAAGGGTGGGGGGAAGCAATAAGGGTGGGGGAAGCAATAAGGGTGGGGGGAAGCAATAAGGGTGGGGGGAAGCAATAAGGGCGGGGGGAAGCAATAAGGGCGGGGGGAACCAATAAGGGCGGGGGGGGAAGCAATAAGGGCGGGGGGGGAAGCAATAAGGGCGGGGGGGGAAGCAATAAGGGTGGGGGAAGCAATAAGGGTGGGGGAAGCAATAAGGGTGGGGGAAGCAATAAGGGTGGGGGAAGCAATAAGGGTGGGGGAAGCAATAAGGGTGGGGGAAGCAATAAGGGTGGGGGAAGCAATAAGGGTGGGGGAAGCAATAAGGGTGGGGGGAAGCAATAAGGGTGGGGGAAGCAATAAGGGAGGGGGGAAGCAATAAGGGCGGGGGGAAGCAATAAGGGCGGGGGGAAGCAATAAGGGCGGGGGAAGCAATAAGGGCGGGGGAAGCAATAAGGGCGGGGGAAGCAATAAGGGCGGGGGGAATCAATAAGGGCGGGGGGAATCAATAAGGGCGGGGGGAATCAATAAGGGCGGGGGGAATCAATAAGGGCGGGGGGGCAATAAGGGCGGGGGGGGCAATAAGGGCGGGGGGGCAATAAGGGTGGGGGAGCAATAAGGGTGGGGGGAGCAATAAGGGTGGGGGGAGCAACACAGAGGGGACAGAATCACAGAGGGCGGGGGTGAGGAAGCAACAGGAAGGCAGGGGAAGGAAGCACAAGTGTTGGGCGGGCAGAAACAACGTGGAGGGGCGGGGGGTTAATACGGAGAGCGAGGGTAAGGATACAAAGCAATTTATAATGTTTTGAAAATAATTGTGCTGGGTGAAGTGCTTGGAGGAAATGCATGAACTTTCCTCGAGTGTCTAGAAAAAGCGTGGTCATAGATTTCCAAATTAGAAATATTTAAACAATAAGCGGAGAAATCTGGAGTAAAATTGTATAAGGAAACAAAGCATTAGATCAAATGTTTAAAACGTTAAACCGCACAGGAGAGCAACTCTAAGGGCGAAGCTGTATAGAAGTGAACGCCTACGTAAAAGCAGCTTGAAGGAAAAAGTTGTGGTAAATGACATTTTTATATTGTTATGAAAAGAAATGTGCTGACAGAAGGGGCAAACATGCTGAATGGTAAGAATTCTTGCACTCCTATGGAATGCTTAAGAAAAGCTTAGCTTGGTTTAAGTTTTTTAAATCATGATGGTGTTAACGGCAAGAAATAACTTCACACAGCCTAATTATTTTTGCAACATTAAAATAAGAGTCCCCATGACTCAGTGTTGTATCAATTTCCGGCACTAATAGGTGCTCTAATTAAAAGCCAAGTAAACCTGGCTACATGTTGTATATTTATTTGTCCAGACAAACCTGGACAGAACATCTTGGAACAACATACCAATGACACGGGCAGTAACTGAGTCTTGCCAAAAGCCTTGAACCCATAGTGGCCATACCTCGGACTTCGAAGTGAGAGGGTGTAAAAGGAAAGGACTTTTTCTAGCACACGACATTTAAAGGTCTGTGCTATGAACTGTGCTAATATTTCAGAATATATCATAATTAGGAAAGCACAAATTAAGCACTTTTCTGAAGTGTGGTGTAAACATATTGGAATACGATCAAAACACATCAAAAGGTGATGACATTTCCATACATTATGGTTAGTGCCCAGTAAAACTGTCTGTGCAAATGAAATGGTAATTTCAATTGAAAATGTGTTGTCTGTAATGGCAGTGTGCTACCTCACCATGCATACTCCCCACTACACCACTCCAATCTATGCCACTCAACTTTACACCACCCCACTAACCTTTAGCCATGCAGAACAGCAGACACACTGGTGTACAACATGGCTAAAACACATAACTCTTACATAGACGAGACCTACTGGCTTTGCCAATCGATGCCTGTTATAATACAGGACCTCCTTGGAAAATAATTATAAGTGCTCACTGGAAATGATTGAGCCCATCCTGGTTTATGGGACCAAGATGAGACCCATGAGGGAGGGTGGCCTAGGAGTATGTAACGGGGTGCCCCGGTCTTGGGACCCTGTCCCGGGCTCCGTTACGCCACATGCACAAGAGCCCCCCCATTGTGTCCCTAGTAACCACTCTTCTATCCCTCAGCAGACTGACTATCACGGCTCTGGGGAAGACTTTGCCGTCATACAAGAGGAAGACCGAGACTGGCCCTTTAAACAGCAAGCGGATGAGGAATGGGCGGAGTCCTGGAGCGACTGGACCACGTCAAAAGAGGCCGACCAGAACAAGGGGGTGTGCTTGTACACCCAGGGCGGGTCGACGAGAGAGGCCGGAGAGACGGAGGAGACCGAAGACCCGCTGGGAGGAAGAAGGACCGGACCAGGTGGAAAGACGCCAGGAGGCCAACGACCCCACGTGTCGCCCAGCCACTCACCCAGGGGAGGTGCGTGGCTCACGCAGGTGCGTAACCGCCTCAGGGGCTTAATGGGACGACGGGGAGGTACACAGAGTGTCTGACGAGTCATCCTTGGGTCCCAGTAGTCATATCACGAGCACTAAGAAAACCCCAACCCCGAACACGCCCTAGCCGCAACAGAAGCTGAAACGGGAGGAAGGGGAGCACGCGTGTTTTTTTTGAGTCCTCACCCCCTTTTCCCTGTAACGGCTGCTGAACTGCTGGATATCGCTCTTACGAGTGCCTTGTGTTTGTTTCTATTTCATACTGGTCCTTGGGAGGAGGAAAGGTCACGACGGACCTCGGAGACCCCACCGCCCGACGGAGCCTGGTAGACGATCGGAGGACGTCTCGCCTTGACTCGCGGAGGAGAAGACGATCCCGGAGCAGGTCCCCCAGGTGAACCCCTGTACAGAGAAAGACTTGTTCTGACTTTCTGCTTAGCACAATAAAGCCCACTATCACTAAGACCCGCCTCTTGCCTTTCAATATCGAGCCGCCCGCTACCGAAAAGCTCACAGAGTACCAAACTTTGAATGATATTTTTTAGCCTCCCAGCTACAGTGCGTTGCACACAGGTTAGTGTGGTTGCGACTAGAAGACAGATTGGACAGAGGGGCACGGGCTCCTCGTGGTTACTGGTCAAGCTGCTTAACCGGGCAGTGGACTGCCCGTGTCACTCGTCGCTATAGGTCCCAGCTCTGCAATGCTGGAGACAAGATGTGGCTAGGACTGTGGGCACCCCCGTACTCTCTCTGGTTCTGCCCCCAACTGGATTGCCTCATGGGGATCTGCTTGCTATATTTGTAGCTGAAGGCCTGGACTGCGGTGGGACTGGATACAGTGGGAGATTTCTAGAAACAGAATACTCTTACTCTTTTCGAGGACTTGGTGGAGTATGCTGGCCTTCAACCAGTCCAATATCCCAAATACGAGGCCAGATACATGCGTTTAAGGAACTGTGGGGCGGAGACCGAGAAGAGCCTAAAACATACATGGTGTTGCATTTCTTATTAACCTTGTGACCGGCTGGTCACTTAGTGAAATTTTTACACTACTCTCTGTTAGAGGAAACTCGCAACCCTGGGACAAGATTGCGACCGCGCTGGGAGACTACGCTGGAGATGAGTTCTCAGACTTTGAATGGAACAGCACTCTAGTGCACCCCAGAATTGTTTCTCGTAATACAAGGTTGAAGTATACACAGTTTAATTACTTACATATGACCTATATGACATCCCATAGCTCACGGGATGTAATTGTGAAGATGCAGATTTTGTTCACATGGCATGGGTGTGCCCTAGTCTGCAGCCGCATTGGGATGAGGTGGTGGCAGTGGTGGGCACAACTCTGGGAAGAACGCTTTAACCTACTGTAGGGGTATGCTTATTGGGGCTCTTCCCTCGCCCGCCTAAGCATAAGGTCGGGGACAGATTTATTGATCTGGCTCTGGTCCTCGCCAGGAGGAGGATAGCCATGGCTTGGAAGACGTCTGACGGTCCAGTGGTGGGGCCTGAAAGCAAGATGCGACACATTGGGCTCGGGCGGAGGGGAGGGCCTTGACCAGGGAGGAGGTGAGGGGCTTGCAGAGGCGCCCCATTGCAGAGCAATGAAGGGAAATCCTGGATTAACGGGAATACCCAGAGCGGGAACATGACACCGAAGATGGAAGCCGAGACGGATCTCAGACAGGGGACGGATGTGTGCCTACAGCCAGAGAGTCGGATCCGAGGGAAGGCCCTTAATGAGGGATAATAAGAGGTAGTGAGAGTGATGGCGAGTGGGGGGTGAGCTTGGTAAGTTAGTGCAGAGAAGGGGGTGTGAATGGTGTGTACTCTTCGGGGGCCTCACCTAATTTTGTAGTGCTCTGAGTGAGCGGGATTGCTGCCCGATGACTGGACAGCGCCCCGATTCCCGCCCAACTAGCGTAATGCACACTCATATATATATTTTATCAAATCCTGGAAGATAGTATGCCCCCACACATATGTTCGTTGATAGTTAAGATTAAAAGGCATGACAAGGGAGATCTGCCCGTTGGAGCTCCGACACCAGAGGGGTTGGACCAACAGATACTTATACATACATGAAGTTTGGATAATACACTGTAACAGATAAAACTTCAGCAGCACAGCGGTAACCAGGAAAGCTGGGCATTACTGTATATGACGCATGTTAGAAATGGGGGTCTCTAGAGGTAGGTACCTTTGTCCAAGTAGGGGCCCTTCTTCCTAGTCAGGGTAAGGGGGATAACACTTCTAAAATAACTCCTGCTCACCACCTTGGTAGCTTGGCACGAGCAGACAATATCTTCTCGAGGCAGTGTGTAAAGCATTTGTGAACACATACAGTAATACAGTGAAAACACTACAAATGGACACCACACCAGTTTAGAAAAAAATTAAGTAATCTTTATCTAAACCAAAACAAGACCAAACAACAAAAATCCACAATACAGCTATCAAGATATCCTTAAAAATAGGCTATTCACTCAAATAAAGTTTGTAACAACAAATAACTCCACCTGGAGTTATTACGACGTCGTGACAGTTGATAAATCTCAAATTACGCTGTGCACCGCGAAGTGTGCGGAGTCAGGCGAGGCGTCCAGCACACCCCCAAAGAACAGTAGCTTGGAAATGATGAAAGCTAAGACAGTGCAAGGCATCGGTTCCTTACTGTGATGCAGGGGAGGAGAGACGTCGGTTCCTTACTGTCAGGGAGGTGACGTTACTGTGGCAGCGAGGCACCTGTTCCTTAAGATGGTGCAGTCTCAGTGGATTCAGGAGTCACCCATGTCGAGTATCGGCTCTGCGTTGATGATGCACCGGCATCGGTGAAGTCGGGCTGTGGTGCGAGTCGGGATGGTGCGTCGTGGATGTCACGAGTGGTGTCCACAGCTCCAGTGCAGGCAGCGGCTTCAGTGACAGCTTCGGAGTCGATGCGGCACGTCGTCAGAAGGAGTCGGGCCTAAGGTGCAAGCCGGGGCGGTGCGTTGTGCTCTTCAAGAGCTGTGCTTAAGGCTTCGGTGCAGGTTACGGTGTCGCTCGCCGGCGCTGGTGTTGCAATTTCCTTCTGTGGCAGCTGAAACGGCAGTCCCAGATGCAGAAGTACAGAAGAAATTAAGTCCTTGTGTCCCCAAGACTTCGGAACAGGAGGCAAGCTCTATTTCAAGCCCTTGGAGATCTTCCTCAAGCAGGGGTTACAGCAAATTCCTTCTCCTTTCATTAGCAGCAAGTAGCACCTGCAGGGCAACCCCAGACAGCAAAACAGAATAAGGGCAGTATTCCTCCTCAGCTTCTCCGGCTTTTGTCCTTGGCAAAGCATCCTCTTGATTCCCAGAAGGGATCTAAAGTTCTGGGGCCCAATATTTATACTACACAATCCTTTGTTCTCTGGTGGCAGAGAAGCCCTGTGCTCAGTCAAAACCAGTTATGTCCTCTCTGGTGCAGCTTCCTGGCAGACAGCATTGTAGAAGGCAGACCAGGCCCATTCAGGTGAAAGGACATCTTCTCCCCCTACTCTAAATGCAGCCGCGGTCTATTCAGTCAAGCCCCGACTCATCAGACTCTCCAGAGCCACTGCACCTCCCCGGCCCCTGACACTCCAAACCCAGACAGTCAATACACAATGCCAGAGACTCTCAGAACCAGTAACGTGAAAGAGGCGTCGGTGCCACCTACAAAGCACACACACCCCTGTGTCTGATAGACACAAAAAAGAGACTGCATTTCGCTATGCGAGCAACACAGCCCTCTTAAAACCTATTTCATTGCAAATGCTTGTTTTCGAAAAAGACAAGGTATATTTTTAATATTAAGAGTTAGATATCGGTCTACTGAAAGTGTGCCGCATACCTGGGCCCTGCATAGCCTCAGAGGCACCTGATGAACTGTTCCACAGGCCTGTTCAAGTTAATAAAAAAGTCACTCAAACTGATGGCCAATCAAACTTCGTATTTTTACAGCATTAAACCCAATAGAGTTGGATGATGTCGATGATGGGCTCTGATGGTTTTACAAGGGCTAGATACTCGAATGCTGCCAGCCAGCCTGACAGCTTCATTAACCATAAACCGTGTTCAAAGCTCATCCGCTATGCTTGCAGGTTTCTAATTCAAAAAATCAAAATAAATAGGGTGAGGGGGTTCTTGCCACAAGCCGAAAATGTATTCCCACGTCAACTGTGTGCGAAATACAGCTGAAAGCACAAACTAAAAAGTTTCAATCCAGCACTAGATTCAAAGATGGAAACCCACAGATGATAGATTGATGCCAAAGTCTGAACATTGCACTTAGCAGTATGATTTACAATCAAACTCTCTCCATTCATCCATCTGTAGCAGGTGACATTTTTCTAATCTTACAAGCAAAGAAGAAGAGGTAAGGAAGAGACTTGTAAACATACTGCATAGAACGGTAGATGCAAAAAGAGGCAGAAGCACAGGAACAAGAGCAGAATAAGAGCCCAGAGAGCCAGAAAAAATAAACGAAGAAATGCAGAGAAAGAGGGACACATAAATTGAAGAGGGCAACTGGGAGTACGAGAAGGGTGGAAGAGAAGAAAAGTGGAAGAAGAAGAAAGACAAAATGGAAGAAAGTAATGGGAAACTTTGAAGCAGGGGGGGACACATGGATGGTATGCAGGTGAAAGTGACGGGAAGGCAGGGAGTTAAATTTACTCGCCTAACTTAAAAGCAATAAATGAAACATCCCACCAAGAAAGTACAGCTCATTTTTTAACAAAATAGTGGATTGAGGAGGGTTCTGGCCCACTAGGACTTTAAGGATACCACTTACACCCCTGTTCTAAATATTCAGATTCTAGAATACCTGGCCAATTACTCCTGTAGATAGGTAGGAACCAAGGAGGCTTCACAAGCTTTGTAAAGGAAAGAAAAAAAATCTAACTCTAGCCTCCTCAGTGTTTCGTAATTTGGACCATTTTGTAAGAATCCCGAAGCAGGGAAAGGAAAAGGTTATTGGATGGAGATTACACTAATTATTTTAAGAAAAACAGTGAAAATGCCTAAGTACTGTCACCACACAGAAGACAGA
Source organism: Lissotriton helveticus (assembly GCF_964261635.1). NCBI lineage: Eukaryota > Metazoa > Chordata > Amphibia > Caudata > Salamandridae > Lissotriton > Lissotriton helveticus. The sequence goes on from NC_136071.1 coordinate 149,837,245, forward strand.
AGCACTTTCCAGGTTTAATATGCTCACTGTTTCGAACGGTTGATGGTGTGAAAGGCAAGTCTTCTGTATACTGAATGAAGCAATCATGAACAGTTTGGGAGGCAAAGGAAGTCGTCAACTTCTCAGGTTACCATAACCGTATCCATTTTCCAAGATCTCTTGAAATTCTTTGGTAGGGCTGGATTGGGAACCAAAAGCAGACCTGTAAAATGTAACAGTGGCTACGATATCGAATCCAAAACACTAGACTAGGTGTTTGTGTTGGACCGCCTCCCACAACAATCTCAGGCGCATTATTACTCTGCATTCAGCTAAATGGACTCCCATCTGGCAGCCCACCGAGAAAACTCCTACCTACTCAGTACAGCCCAGTCTCACACAGAACCAATCTTTGTGCAATTAAGGACCACACACAAACAATCCCGATGCAGTCCCTGACTCACTGAGTCAATACCAGGTAAAGCCCCAGACTCACCGTGAATCAATCACCGTCCAAAACCAGATTCACAAGCATTGGCCTAGTCCAGAGACATCAATAGTCAATATATGTACAGACTCAGAGTCAAAAGTCCAAACCCATTCACCCAGAGGCCAATCCCTATGTAGCGCAAGACTCTGAGCCAATTCAGATTCACCCATAGTTAATCAGATCCACCCAACCTCACCCCACTAAATTCCCAATCTAGCCCCAGACTCCGACAGCATTGATCCTGGCCCAGCCCCCGGGATCATTAAGTCACTTCCTGTTCAACAACACACCTGCATTTATCAAAACCCAAACTCCGCCCGGAGCCCAAACAGTAAACAGTTTTCCAGAATCAATCCATGCCAGAATAATAAAGCAAATCTATTACTCAAATAAAGTGCACACCAGAATATTAGTGGATATCCTTCTTTGCTCATCTTTTAAACACAAATGTTTCTCAGCAATACCTGAAATGCTAATTAGAGGTTTAATATTGCAAGCCCAGAGGTTCCTTTTCCCAGATTCGAGAAATCTTTTTCGCTCTAATCAGTAAATTGTGATTGCTTGCCTGTTTGAAGTTTCCCAAGATGCCTCTGAAAGACAGAAACAGTTTCCAGTTTTACATTTATATAAATATTTCAAAATGGTTTAGGTGGCCGGGAAACATAAAACCTCCCTGACTGCTATTTCACGCTCTGGGATTCAGCTTGCTTGTTGCCGGCGAGAGGGGCCGAGAGACAGAACTCTAAATTGGAATCGTTCCTAGCCTTACACAATAAAACAAGCCATTAAATAAACAATGAATATGTAAATAATGTGTTAAATATTAAAAAACAAAATATACAACAAATGAAGAAGGTCTAAATGGAATTTTAATGTGACGGAAATTCATTTTCGGCGTGCATGTAATACTGATGTGCTTAGAACTCAGATTGGACAGTCGGGTACCAAGCTCACCCATTTACCACCAAAGATGAAATAGAGTCCCTGTTTCAAACTGCTCCACATCTATGGAATCCTAGCTGCAACTTGCAAATAATAATGGTGTGGTGCTGACAATACAACAGACTCTGAGGCAGGATAAACAGATGGCATCTTGGTATATGCTCCGGCAAGGCAGGTCATGTTGACCGGGTCCTTAACTTGCCACCGGCGTGCAATTCACCTCACAGGTGGAGTGGTCTTGGATATAAGCAACATGGTCTAGAAAGCAAGTCATAGAGACTTCTCTGTGTCTCACAGATACCATTCTTAATACAATCTCACACCAATGTCACGTGTGTTCTGAACCCCACATCTCTTACTTAACCCCACAACTTGATACATGGCAGCCCAGTTCAGAACATTTACCCTCCTTTTCTCACTGTGCATCCAACAGCATGGTCTTCATCCAAGCAAGGCCACATGCCACTCCTACGCTGTTGATGAAACCTTCAACCTGACCTCACCTCCAAACGTCTCTCATGAATATTGGTATGTTTGTATAGACTGACACTTACTGCTCCCAGACCAGCAGGATGCAAGAAACCAACTACTTGGGGCCCGATTACAATGTCGTTTAGAAACTGTCCCGAACTAATCGGTTTCGGAATAGTTTCCAAACAAATCGGGTCCTGTGAGTCCGGACAACCGATTACAATACCTACCAACATCGTTCGGTCGGAATCACATTTACTGCAATGGCAGCCTGTGTACCGTACGCGAACACAGGCTCCCATTTCTGGAACGCACAAATTTGAGGCCATAACTGAAACCATAAAGGAATACCATTGGCTGACGATTCGAAATAGAATAAAGTTTAAGTCCTTATGCATAGTCTACAAGGCACTTAACAATCAAGGACCTCACTTTCTCAAGGATCAACTGAAACCCTACACACCCTGTAGACAGCTTCGTTCCTCCACCCCAAACCAACTAGTGATCCCACGATCCAAGACAATGTCTTGGGGTGATCGCCGCTTCCTAGTGGCAGCACCCAAACTATGGAATACTCTCCCTCAAAATATCAGGACCAGCCCCTCACTTTTTCAGTTCCGCAGACTTTTAAAGACATGGCTGTTTGACCAATAAGACTTATCTATTCCCTTACTAGCTTCCACCCTAATCAAGTATGTGAATTGTTAGCGCCGAGACGCCTGCGGGTATTTGTTGCGCTCTATAAATGTCAAAAATAAAATAAATAAATAAAATAAATAAATTGAGAAAAGGGGTGGTTGGAAAATACCTTGCACCCTGTGGCGGGCACCCCATGGTGCCTGCCACATTATGCATGGTTCGTAAAGAGGGGTCCATGGGTACCATGGGTACCCCCACAGGCCACATTAGGACGCCTCCTGGTGAAGGGGGGCCTACAACGAGCCCCCAAAGGCCGGTTCCGATAGCCATTTTGTCTCAGGCAAACAGATTCTGAACGGCTGTCCGAAAGGGTCATAGTGATCAATCATCCAGAACCCAGGTCCATAAAGCTGTATGAATCAGTTCTGAAAGACTCCAGCTGTCCGGATGCCTTTCGGTACCAATTCGGTCTGCTCGGACAGGTTCCTGGCATCGATATCAGTCGTTGGGAAATCTGAACGATTCGGTAGGAAACAAGGGTTCAGAATCGGATTTGACAATACCGAATCCCATCTGGAGCCTTTCCTAACGACATCGTAATCGGACCCATAGTTTTTAATGTACCATCTCTATGAAGTATTTTACAAGTATGGATCAGATGCTTTGCACCTCTAACACAAACACATATATACAAATGTAATACACAACTAAAATGCAAAAGAAAAACCATTAGCTCTAGTCCACCTGTGACGATTATTGAAAAAGTGAAAATATATAGCCACACACATCATTTAATACTCCTATGCCAATTTTACACTACAGTGTGCTCGAGAATGAGCCGCTCCAAGCATTTCAGTGAGCTGGAGCGTCTCATTCTCAAACACACAGTAGTGGTAAAATTGGCATAGGAGTATTAAATGATGAGGTGCATGGCTATATATTTAAATTTTTTCAATAATCGTCACAGGTGGACTAGAGCTCATGGTTTTTCTTTTGCATTTTAGTTGTGTATTAAATGTGTATACATGTGTTTGTGTAGGAGGTGCAAAGCATCTGATCCATACTTGTAAAATACTTCGCAGAGATGGTACATTAAAAACTAAGGGCCCGATTACGATGTCGTTAGAAAGGGTTCCAGATGGGATTCGGTATTGTCAAATTGGGATGTTTTTACTCTACTTCAGACACCATTCATATGCCACTGATTATCGTATGTTTGTCGGAAGTGCTAAATTGATGATATTGCAGGTAGTAGTCTGTAGAGTGTCAGGAAGCTTGTGCACCAGCAAAGCAGATGACCACTTACTTGACAAAAAAAATCTGATTGTGTTATCAAAAAAAAAACGACACTTGAACAATATACATATATCAACTGATTTATTGTGGGAAAAAAATCAAATTACATGATAAAAATCCTCATTATTACCAAAAAAAAAAATAAACAAAGTTTAATTATGACTAAGTTTAATTATGACTAAGTAAAAATGCTTCCAATAATCAAAATGAAGCTATTTCTTCCAGACGACTTTGACAGATATACTAGGCCAGCCCTTTCTGGCTATAACCATATATCTCAGGTCCTTCGTTTGATACTCATTGATTTATGATGCATTATTTTATTTTTTTTATTTATAAAACACAACCATCATCCCCAAAGAGACATCCCGGCGCTGGGTCAAAAAACACAAACTATGCAAATTAATTACCACTAAAGAGGGTAAAGCCAGGTCTTAAAGTCCTTACGAAACACAAAGATCCTCCTTAAGACACATTTTCAAAGGCAAAGAATTCCAGTATAGTGCAGCTAGATGACCAAATGAGCAGCCACACATCCTGGCTTTGCTGATTTGAGTGCTGCAGATAGAGGCTAGATGGAAGGAGCACAACGCTCTGCTAGGTTTGTAAAATGCCACTTTCCCACACAAAATCGCTGGCCCTGCCTCATGAAGTGACTTATGAATGTAGCAGAGTAAGTTAAACATGGCTCTTTTCCGCACTGGGAGCCAATGCAGCTGATTAAGACAGGCTGACGCTGAGCTCCTTTTGGGGCTTAAAGATCAGTCTGGCAGCCTCATTCTGTATAAGATGCAGACGACTGAACAAATAATTCGCCATCCTTAAAGAAAGGGTGTTACCATAGTCCAGTCTGCTCAGAATGAGAGCTTGGATAACTGTCTTGCAACAGGCTAAAGAGATCCATCTAAATAGCTTTCTCAGCCTGCGTAAAAGACCAAAACATCTCCCACACACTGAGTTTACCTGCTCTTGCATCGAGAGGGAATCGTCTAATACGACTCCCAAATGCTTGGCAGCTCTTTTGGGTGATGGAGCCATACTAAGAGAGGTGAGCCATCAAGGGCCCATCCATACTTCGTTAGCCCCTATAAACAGCAGCAACTTGTTTTGTTCTGTGTTCAGCTTCAAACAGTGTGATCACATCCAGCTAGCCACATCAGAGAGACATCCCAGAAGATTCTTGCAAATTCCTGGCTGACTCTCGTCGATAGAGATGAGCTGGGTATCATCTGCGTAGGAGAATTTGTTGAAGCCCCGGACTTAACAATGCTCGCCAAGGGAGCGACAGACATTGAACAATGGGAAGACCCCTGTGTCACCCCACAGTTAGCCAGAAAGGGAGTTGATTACATGGAGCCAAGTAAAAAGAATGTTGGACAATAAAAAGCTCCAAACCAGTGTAAGATGGTAGAGTGCTGACCTGCTTCATGTAGCCTATGGACTAATTGGGAGTATGCTAAAGTATCAAAGGCAGCGGAAAGATCTAACAACATCAGGGCAACTCCCCTATCTTGATCAAACTCTGATCGGATTCTGTTCACTACCGCCAACAGGGTGGACTCCGTACAATTATTGGCTCTAAATCCTTTTTGAGACACCCCCAAGATGTTACTGTCTTCCAGAAATTGCAGCGTTGACCAGTCTTTTGCCATATAGAGCAAGAGAGAGCTAGGGCGGAAGTTGGAACGGACAGCAGCTTCTGCTCCAGCCTTCTTTAACAGTGGCAGCACTAATGAATGTTTCCAGCTCACTGGGAAATCATTTTTGAAGGGGGATTTAAACAGCCAGGTAATATAGGGACTTAAAATGGGGGCTAGTCTTGAGAAAATAAAATGTGGGCAGGAGTCCAATGAAGAAACAGATGTAATCTTCTTCATGGTTCTTTCCATAATTTCATGCGTGAGTTTCTGAAACTTACTCCCAATGGATGGATGTCCTGGGATGAGGATTGGCCCTATCAAGGAAAGGCTTTTCCAAGGAGGGTTGGGTCTCGAACATAGAGTAGATCCTGCTGATCTTCTTGTGAAAAAGTTGATAGTTCGTCACACCACTGTGCTGAGGCTGAGATGTTTGGCTCAGGGCTACCGGATGGGATAGTTCTTTTACTATCCTGAACAGTTCCTTTGTGGAACCACTATTCTCCTCTAGTCTCCTCACAAAGTATGCTTTTTTGGTTAGCCTGAGCATTTTATGATACGATTTTAATGCAGGTCTGAAGGCCAAGTGGTCCATCTGGGATATAGAAAACCGCCAACGACGCTCTAGGATTTCGCCCTCCCTCATAACAATTTTGAAATCGCTGGCATATTTTTTCTCAGATAGATGTGCCCCCTGAAACTGAGGAGGTCGCTGAGGTCTGCCCTATCTAGAGACTCGACTATATGAGTCTCTAGAGCAGGCTTCTACAAAGAGTAGCTCGTGAGCTACCTGTAGCCCTACAGCTACCTGTAAGTAGATCTCCTGCAGTCACCACAATTAATTAAATTAGAAGATTTTGCTTGGCTGAACTAATATATGTTAACCAAAAACTGAAAAACATGCATTTGAAACTGAAATGTGTGCATTTTCAATATTAATAAACTGATGCTTGGAAAACAATTGTTGCATCCAAAATATATTTAAAGCTGATAATTACTAATATTATTGACTTGCTGCTAAGGAACTTCAGCAATGGCTGTTATGTATTACCCATGTAGAGGCATTCCAAATTGACAAATCATTTTTTACATTACTGCTGGCATCCCTGAAGCATGGAGGTGATCATTGCTCGTTATCTTGCATACAGTGGCCACTAATAATCTTGTTGAATGTTATTACTGCATCTCTAATAATATTAGTAGCTCAGGAGGATTTCCATTTAACACAAGTAAATGTGAGAAGTTGGCCTGATATGTAGTGCTCACTATTCTAGTGATCACTGTGTATCATTCCAAACAACCCTTATTGATGATTGGTTGTAAGTCAACCTTATTAGACCAGCTATCCTAGTAGCGTGGACAAGAGCAGTCTTTAGGCTAATCTCTGGAGGGCGTGTTAAGCCAGCTGTTTTACCATCACATATACCCCTTGAACACCAAGTGAAAGGACACCACACAAGTTGTTATAAAAATATAGGATATTTATTATTAACAAGTCTACCCTGAACTCTTTATGAGTCAGGGAGCTAAGCACAATACAAAACTCTTACGAAAATACTACAAGTTGCACAATTTACACAAATGCCCGAGGGGCACGAAAAACCATATACACTAAAAGTGGAATGCGAAATACTAGCAGGTAAGTAACAAGATCCAGAGGCTTCAGGATCGCTAGGATTACACTACTGAACCCTAAGGTTAGGAGCAGGAGGCCTAGGGAGATCGGGTGCAGAGTGTGCACTCTCACGGGGGATCCGGAAGAAGTCTATGGATGCTAGATTTCGTAAAGTTAGTGTTATCGGACGAATCCGACTAGTTAGGCTGAAAACGAAAAAGGATCTGGACACTTAGATAGTGAACCTACGTTGGAGCACCGAAATGCTCGAGTTACCTAGCCCAGGGGCTGCGGCTGCATAGGGTTCAAAAGACGTCGGGAATCCTCGTTACAGTCTATGGAGCCTGAAAGAAGAAGTTGCTGGCAGGCGACCAGTGATGAAGTTCGATGGGACCCAAGCCTGGATCGGAGTTGAAGATGACCTGAAAGCAGAGGGGACTCAGTTCTTGATCACTAGCCAGTGATCAGATGGGCACCAGGATGGCACCGGATGAAGTCACCTCGACCAGGTGAGTGGGCGACGCTGGGCTCTGCAGTCTCTCGGACCAAGAGGCGTTGTCGGCGACCAGGATGGAGGTGCGAGATGTCCCACGACGGTGTCTGCTGTCGGCGCTGCTGAAACCAGGATTGGAGCAACAAGCCTTGGCGAAGGCAAGCCCACGCGGTGGACTCAAGATGGCGTCTGGAGTGGACCAGGAGGGTCCGGGGTGCTCCTCTGTGTGAGGGGAGCAAGGGCCAGTCTGGAGCAACCAGACCAGCGATGGAAATGTCGTGGTTCGTCGTCAGGAGGGCTACAAGCCAGCAGGCAAGTAGCCGGACAACGCTTTGAGCAGCAAAGAGCAGAAGGGCCCTACGCAGGTCTCGTGGATGCTGGGGGGCTGGTTTTCGGTGCTGGAGCTGCTCAGGGTTAGGGCTTCTCAAACCCCAAAGCACTCACTCGAGGGTTTCTCGGAAGTCGTGCTGGTGAAGCGTCATGCAGGTCTTGAGGATGGCCGGTCCCACGGGTCTCGTCACACCCACGAATCTCAGCTGGGCTGGATGATGTAGGTAGAGGTCAGAGATGGCGGGAAGACCAGGTCTCGTCGAGCTGGGCAGTCTTGATCCGGAGGATAGACGTGCAGCAAACCGCAAGTGCTTCGATGGTGCCTGCTGGTGCAGGGTGGCTACTCCTTAGCCACAAGAGAGAGTCTTCAGAAGTAGTCAAGAGTTCTTTCGTGGAAAGTAGTCAAGATTCAGAATTATCTAATTTGGGAAGGGGGCCCGCTCCTACCTTTATTCTAAGAAAAGGGGCTGGCACACGACTAGGTCCTGCCCTATGGGTGGGACCAGGAGGGGGGTGGTTACACCCCTATCCTTTGTCCGGTCTCCCCCCAACTCAGGGGCTGGGGTGCCCCTGGAACTGGTTTGAGACGGGCTATGCACAGTGAGCACCATGGTGCCACTTGCAGTCACCTTCCTTTCAGCCCTGCCTACCTGGGATACACAAAATCCTGTCTGGGATGGTGCTAGCACCGCCCCTGACAGGAAACCCTTTGTCCAGGCCTCCGTTGCTGGGAGGACTCCCAGCAGCAGGAGGGCAGACTTGTGTCTCGGTGGCAGCATCCATTTTGTGGAGCTGAGGCTGTGTCTGACTTTAACCGGGGTTCACAGTTACATACATGTCGTGTCCCTCTAGAAGGGTGGAATGCTAACCCCGCCGCCAGAATTGGCGAGGGGTTAGTATTCCAATTCGTATGACACCTTGCTCGACATGTTTTGATAATGCTATGCCAAAGTTAGCATTTAACCGCGAGGATTATAATGCACTTAAGAGTATATGGTATAGCGTTATCATGGAACAGCTATTAGGACTTGGTTCCGCAAGCTGCAAACGAGCTCAGCTCATGCCAGAGCACCATCTTACATAATTCCAAGCACTCTGCCTTCAGGATTGATAAGGCCTGCCATAGGAGTGACTGATAGGAATATATGTGTCCATTTTAGGGTTAGATATAGGTGTACTATATCTAAAGCAAAGGGTGATTACACCACCTTGCCCCAGCTGTCGTGCATCCAGTTGTGTCTGTTTGGATGGCCAGCCAGGGGTGGCATTATACATGCTTCAGCCCCTGGTAGGCCCTGGGTACACCTATGCCCTGGATACCTAAGGTATACTGTACAGGGACTGATAAGGTGGCCCAGTACCAATTGGTAAAATGCACCTAAGGTACATGGTTGTAATTTAGAGACAGAACAGCTAGGCTGTGGGTCTGATTAGCAGGCCCACAGCCAGGGAAAGTCGTAAATCAGTGAAGCAAAAAGCAAAAATCTGGGGTGGCCATGGGATTGCAGACCCCACTCTCCTACAGTTCTTACTACAGAAAAGGTAAAGGTTGGAGACCCATGCTCTAGGGCCATGACATTTAATTCAACAGCTATGTCTGCATGTAGTGAAGGCGCGCTGAAGTTTTCAACCAACTCAGGATTGACTGTCCTCCATGGCCTGGACATCAACAGAGGGGTAACATGGGTGGCGGGGGCTTATTTTGCACTATGAATTTAAAATTGATAAAGAAACGGTCAGACCAAACAACAGGATCAATAGATTGGATAAGGCTGAAAGACCTTCACTGGCTCCCGGTAAGATCCAGAATCGAATTTAAGAGCATGTGCATCGCACATCGCACTTACTGGGGAACAGGCCTCTCCATCAATTCCCCCCTTCTGAAAGCCTACCAGCCCACTCGTTCCCTCAGATCCGCGACCTCCCACCTCGCCTCAGTACCACGCATTAGGAAAGCCAGATGTGGAGGCCGCTCGCTTTCCTATAACCTAGCCAGGATCTGGAACTCCCTCCCCATCCATATCAGATCCGAACCCAACCTCCTCACCTTCAGGAAGGTTCTTAAAACCTGGCTATTCAGCAAAACTTCAGTCTAAAACCCCACTCAGCCTCACCCACTCCAGCCTCTCCGGCTCAGCTCAAGCTATTTCAGCGCTGGGACGCCCCTGGGTAGCCAACGCGCTTTACAAATCCTCATTCCATTCCATTCCATTCCAGGATGGAGGAGAAATTGGAGGCCAGCAGATCCAGGGTATATGACAAGCTCTACGGATAGCAGCCTTGATCCATTTAGTCAGTTGAAGCATTAACATTTTGTTCTTCAAATTCCCACTTGGAAGATATTCCTCCTTCTCAAAATGAACATTAAAATCACTCATCAGTACAAAGTGTTCCTACTTCAAAACTAGTTGGGACAGTGCTGCAGATGGAGCGGCAGCCAAATGGGAGTTATGACCTGGAGGTCAATAAATAAATGTTCCTCCTCCCCCCCCCCCCCCCCCCCCCAAAAAAATGCATCACCTTTACTGTAGGCTCTAAGAATTTCAAGATTGACAATTGCATGAGTAATATAGGGCTGCATTAAGCAGTCCTCAATTTTGGTGGGAATGCGCAGTTTCTAAAGACTTTGTCTGATGTTAAAAATATTTAGGATAAAAGGGAGCAACAATGTAGCTCCATTTCATCCCAAACCTATCCCATAATCTTCTAGAGTTTCTCCCTTCTACTTATAAACTGACAATGGTTAACATGTCTTCTGACATCCCTCAACCCTCGTTTGGTCTTATAATCTTGCACAGTCTACCTATATGTAGGACAGAGGCATCATCCCTAAGTTCATTAGTGGCAAAGGTGCACAAAGCTACCATATTCTGCAACATACTGTACCTGTCTTCCTGCCTGCCCTCAGAAGAAACTAGCGTGAAATGTATTAGAGATCTCGTTAGAACCACTTGTACAGAACATTACTTGATACAGCACCCACTGCACTCTGCTGTGCAATGTGTCAAAAATGTACAAGGTTATCCCACAGGTCCTTTTTGTGTATGGTTAATAAAATTGATCCTCACCAGGATTCTGTATTTGTAAGTGAGACTGTAATATTTATAAGTACTTAAATCAGCAATACAGCCTATAAATCATTTCAGAGCTATACTACACAAACTATCAGTGTATGCCAGTCTGTACAGTAAGACACACAAAAGTATTTACATTATTTAGGAACTCTTTACTCTTTGGACTTAATGGCCTTCTGGGTTTTACTCCCATTTGCTCCTACATGCAAAATAGAATGGCATCATAAAGACTAACATTTTGAGCCTTTATCTGGGTCTAATATCATTGACACACTTTCCCAATCTTTTTCGTATTTACTGCACAAAAATACCACCACACCTACATATGTGATGCACAATGTGCATGGCCTCAAATGATTCAATCCACCCTTAATTTAAAACAGATCCATTTTCTTAGCGCGCTGTAAAATATTTAGCTTAGTGAAAAACGGAGACTTAATCAAATCTAACAAATTAAGGGGCACTCCTGTGTGCTAACCCGGAACCCAACCATCAAATCTCGAATTCAAATAGCTCCAATGCCAAGTGAGAGGGGCAGTCTTACTGGTCATCTTGCCCAAAGCCAAAAATAGGCTTTAGAATTCCAACGCCATATTAAACTACTACAAATTCACATTTGGTTGATAACCCTGCTTCTGTTGGGGTATCTGAAAGTAGTGGCAGGGCTGGAGGACAATCTGCACATTTAGTAGGCACTTGGGTCTTGTGGGTGATAGGCATGCCAACTGTAAAGGTAGTTTGTGTTAAGGGGGTACACTGCAATGGGACCCTAACTCAGGCAACCATATTCATTCAATTTGCAGGTATCACAAAGTATCCACTATCTAGCAATCCAATTCAACCAAACTGCACTGGACTGAAATGAATGAAACAGCACGCTGAACACAATTAAGGCTCATTAAGAGATGCTCCTTGATTCACTCTAATGTGACACAATTGTAATCCACTGAGGGACTCCAAGTGACACCAGAGAAAAGCTTGTGCTGTCTATGGTAGGTCTTGGAAGGTCAAAATGATTAATACCCATATCTACACTTTTCGGTTGCGATTGCTCCCTCTTTAACCCCTTCTACGCTCATGACGAGCTCAGCTCGTCATGGGCGTAACCTGCGCTACGCGGATGACGAGCTGACCTTGTCACGTAACGCGGGATTTTTAAAATCGCAGCGCGCAGCGGGAAAACCGCTAGCGCGCATGCGGTTAAAGATAAATCCACTAATCAGCTATGCATGGCGAAGGAGACATGTAGAGTAGGCTGTTCCTTAACGTGTTACTTCTCCTACATACCATGCAATAAAAGAAATAACTAGTGAGATTCCATCTGCTCCTTATACATACTTAGCCTGCTCTCGCTCCATAATGTCTTTCTTCAAAGGCATTCCCGCTATATTCCCACTCCCAAATTGTCACCATTAAAAGTAAAAAAATGTTTTAAAAACAACAGACCTAGACTAGTGCACCCATCTCTATTTACCACAAGCTGCCCTCCTGCCATCACCACATTTTATGAGCAAATGATAAAGCCAATAGCTTTGCCAACGTTTCGTTTTTTTCCCCCGATGGCATGATGTGAGGCATGGTAGCCATATTCGAAGACATTTATTTTTCTCAATTTTTTTTTTACCATGGCCCACAGGTGTGAGCAAGCATAAATGGCAGCATCTTAGAATATTTTTTTCGAACAAAAGCCAAATTCTTCCAAGAGGCCTGTCATGCATATGCATGCAAAGGTGGGATCTACCTTAGGACTTTTCTTTAACTTTATTTTTAATGTACCATTCCAAGATGGCGGACAGCAATCTTGACAAAGTAAACTAAAAAAAATAAGTACATGCGGGACGCATCATGGGGGAGTAGCTAGCACCCCATTAGCAGCGAGCACCTGCTGGACTGTAGCAAAATAATTACATACATAAATAATAGAAGGATAAGGCTTGAGAAGGACAAGGAATAGAGCAATCCACGCTCTAGGAGTGCTAAAAAGCAAATAAAGAAACAGTTAGCTCTCATCAGAAGTAGGAGGATACAAGACATCCAATCAAATACAGTAATACAGCAACGCTTCAGTAGCAGGACAAACACAAGAATAGGGCGCAAAGCTAAGGCGTAAGAAGCAAAAAAACGGAGATCAGCAAAACAAAAACAAAAAACAAACAAACAACTAATCATGAGAAAGGGGCTGACCCAAAGCCCATTCTATGTATATTGCATTTTGGGTAAGACAACAGACCGCTAAAGCCATCTGAGGGTCGATACCTAAAAAAAAGGATGACTTGTAATCCTACTGTTCTCTAGCCTCAACGCAGCCTCCACCCACAGCAAAGAAAATATTCCCAACTCACTTGGCGCCTTCCTTAACCAATAGCCCAGTGTTTCATTCTCAACAAGAGCGTGGAAAGCAGGTGTTACACTGGCATAAGACTACACAGAGCCCGGACTTATGGAGATAAACTCAGAGTCTCACCAATTTCCTCTGCATCCCCAAACCCCCAGGTGAGGCACGACAGACCGCAAATGGATGTCTGCCATTCCACTGCTTCCTCCAAGTATTTGGTAAGTGCACTTCCCTTACCAACCATAAAGAAAGCGGTAAACTCAACTTTAACTTTGTACCTGTTTGGTGTTTAGTTCAACAGGCTTTTGATAATCAATAAACCCTAAAATGGAATAGGTTAGCTAATCTCATTAATCAGACAGAGGACTCATGCATAGTAACTGACTTAGTGTAACATGTAAGGGTATATTATTGTACCTAATATGAGTGAAAGCCATACACAGACATCAACCATAGAGTGGTTTAGTACCTTTTAATAACAAGCATCTGCAATGCAATAGGTCTCGCATTTACGCGAGTTTGAGCTATTGGCATTGTAAACGACAATGCCTATGATTTAGATTTTGGTTTTTAAAATATAAATAAAAGGCATTGTCACTTACAATGCCAATAGCTTAAACTCTCACTAACGCGATACCTATTGCATTCCAAATGCTTCTGTTCAGAAAATAAACAAGCCAGATCTAGCGGAATTTACATCACGCACCTTTGACCTCCCTAAAGGCATCGCTGAGTTTCCCCCTTCTGTCTTCCATTGCCCCTGAAGAGCTCCCCACTTGCTACGAGTTAAACAAGTTAGTGGTCACAACTGCGCATGAGAGCCCCTCCTGCAGTAAGAAAAACGAATTAAAGAGAATAGTGCCTACAGACTAAAGAAGATGTACCGTGTAACTACCGAAGTAAAAGGGATCGTCCTCCTGGGAGGTAACAAATGAAGACAAGGCGGTACTAAGGAGGGACTAACAAGCCTAAAAACGAATAAGAAGCCAACATTTACGAAGGACAATGACACATGCCAATGACAAATATGGGCAGTGGGTGGGCGGGGCTTCAAGTACATACTCCAATACAGCATGACTCGCAAAGGAGCGAATGCGCTACCCAGGCTCGACCTAACAATGTGTTAATAGTTAAAATCTGCAGCTTATGGTTTCAAAGTATTGGATGGTATACAAAAACAGGCGAGCTCATCAGAATTAAGTATATGTTCCACTGTGCATTTTGAGGTGCTACAAGCCAAGAGAGCTACAACAGACATGACCTAACTCATGAAACATGCCCAGTCACACAAACCGTGAGGGCACCTGGTCAAGTTGCTAAGCATCTCAAAGTCATCAGCAACTCCATAATCCACTCCTGAACTTTTGGCCAACAGCACCTTCCATGGTATGGGCTTCCAGACCTGTGCCTAACAAGGAACGTGAAAATACAAGATTCAGTCCTAAAAGTTATGTGGCTTAAAGTCCTTGACTAGATAAGGAATGAGCATCGTGTGAGGAAGGGAAAAATCAGGAGATCAACTTCGAACACCATTTCTGGCCAACATTTCACCATTTAGTACGCTTAAGTCTTTACTTATATATGTAGCAACTACCTCGCTATAAGTGCAGTACAACACTGTACGTTATAACGAAAAGGATGAGCAATTGGCAGAGATAACAAACAGAATCGACGCAAAGTTGTAAGGGCCCAGACGTTGCTTACTAAACCGTAGCTCTGTTTCATAAGAGAAATCAGGTGCAAAATAAAGTAATGAAAATAATGTATCTAGAAGTGCAACACTGACTCTACGACCAAGAAGATCTCTACGCGACATAAGGCCCAGGAGGGACCTGAAGTTAAAAATCAGGGAGGCGGTGAAGGACGCACATGAGGGAGGGAGGGCAGAAAAATTGCTGCCCCAAGCACGAAGACTGACACCGACAAGCTGCACCTCGCAGTGACCTCGGCTGTGCTGCTGTGGAGAAAGGGCAGCACACCCCCGAGGGTGAAATGAAAGCAAGTTCAGCCTCTGAAGCCTGCTGTAGATTGGATGTCCAGCAAACGTACCTGCCAGCTCCTCGTCACCTGGATCTGGGAAGCATGTAGGTACACAAACTGGTTATGGCCGCAAGCATAACCTGAGTGACAACTCAGTCACACAAAAACAATTACACTTTCTCAAAACTTTTATGAGCCAAGTGCCCTGCTGGTCACAATGCTAAATCAAAGCAGTGCCTGCATGGAAACACCGAGAATCATTAGTGTGGCTACTAGTAACTCATTGCTCACTGCAAGTAACCGCCTTGAGAATAGATCATTCTCCAGAAACTAGTACTCTGCAGATGGGTGGCCCTCAAGCATCATCCTGGGCATTCCTTGATTAATCACGTCTGGATATCTCTCTAAACCCTCCTCCCTGGATTCCCAGCAGTTCTCTGCCTCTTGAGTTGACCGCACAAAAAAAAAATCTGGGAATTTTGTGCTTCACTCTATTATAGGGAGTTCAGCAAAACAAAATGAGGGATCCACATGTATACTTAAATAGACGAGATCTTGATGCACCTGCCAAGCAGCCCTGATGGATGGCGATCTTTGCTCAGTCATGCGAAATTCTTGAAAGAAATAATGTATCCCATCATGCAAGGCAACAAATTAGCAAAATACCTTTCAAATTAATTATATCAATGGTCCACTGCAAATTGCTCAATTTTGCGAATGTTGACCTAAAACTAAAATTTTCTAATACAGCAGCATGCTTACTCTCACTGAATAGAAAACACTGGTTTCTTACTGTCTGAAACCTTTCCAGAGGGTCAAGGGGCTAGCAGGGGATGCTGGGCCCAACTGTGGTGGTTGAGGCCTTTTACCCCTTACGTACTAGGGCCTGAATTACTATGGATTCTGAGTAGCTTGGCCAAGTACCCCCTCTGCAATTAACCCTCAAGGTAAGCATAGTCCAAGCAGTCCACGTCTCCCACTGGGTGTGGCTACAGGAGAGTGGACACAGGTTCACAGCTCAAAATAAGCATAGCAGCAATACATCGTTGTCAAGACAAATACTCACTTTAATGAAAAAATAGAAGCATTCTATTTCTACTGCTACCCACACAAAGGAAAAATATAACATCCACAAACAACTACACAATTCTCCCCATCAGCAGCTCCCCACCCCGGTCAGCACTAAAGTGTTTCCTTGAAAGTCCCCTGTCCCATTTCCTCCTCACTTTAGCGATAGTGTCTATTTTCTGCACACTATTGGCACAGTGGCTATTTACTGCACACTATTGGCAACGTCCAGGGTATGCCTCACTAGTAGTCAGGGTCTAAAGAGTATATGACAATATTCTTAAAGCAAGTGTTCCAGCGCTGCAGCACTAATTAGAAGCATGATCCCCCAAAATCAGTCTAACCCTTACTTCGCAGAATTAGAACACCAGAGTTCCTGAGCACGCCCCTACCACAGGCGCTGAAGCAGCAGCAGTCGATTCAGTCGAGTGGGCTGCACAAGGCCCGAAGCGGGCTGCACTCTGCAGTCGAAGAGTGTGCACAAGCGACCACGCATCTGCAGTGACCAGAGGTTTTTGACGGTTCGCCTTCACCGGGCAAGTCTCTGGTTCCTCCCACAATGGGGGGTGGGATTAGGAGGGAAATTTGAAGACCAGTAGCTCCTAGTGTAAATTCCTTAGCCCCAGCCAGGTGCGCAGGCTCATCGGTGGCATCATTCCTCTCTGCGACAACTCCAACCAGGTCACATGACTTTCTGGTCCCGGTCGGCCCCCTCTGACATACAAAGTCACTGTATCTTCACATTACACAAGCGCCAGCCCAACTGCCACAGGAAAAGTCCCTCCTTACATGTGAAGTCATAGCCCACTACTGCACCGAGGCTACAGCCCAGCACATGACAGAATTCTCATGGCGGTCCCTACAGATATCCAGTTTCCCCTTTCGCACAAGCTCCAACCCGATCAGCACAGCGATGCACACAGCTCAATTCACAGCATCCCTCTTCTGGCATACGGGGTAACCGACTTTTATTCTGCACACGGGCAACAATCAGATTGGTGCAGCAGCCGATTCCTCACACCGTGCAGAGGAAGTCCACTCAACAGGGATCCCCCACAGGACCTCGCTCCCTGCAACGCTCTCCTCTTCCTCATAGGGCACACTGGCCTTGGCAAGCAGGTACGCACTGGTGCTCCAAGCTACAGGGCAGGTAATCTTGGATTCCCTGGGTGATGTCCACTCACCCAGCAGAGAGACTGGCAGGCCTTGGCCCCCAGTCATGGTCACAGGCAGAAGTCTCACAGAGCTTCCCCATCTCACACCTACAGTCTGGCTGCTTGGCAGATGGCAATTTTGGGGGTCTTAAATTCCCCTTTCTATAGTCCATTTCCAGACACCAAATGTAATAGAGAGTCGGAGTCTTTGATGTATATGTTGGAGGTCCGCTTCCTTTTAAATAGACTTTTCTGCCCTCTTCTTCCCCTTGAAAGCATTGTGTCACAGCAGGAGTGACTCCAAAACTGACAGCCCTACAGCACAGGCCTTGGGAGTGACTACAGTTCACACCTGCATGTCAGCCACAGTGATGTGTGTCAAAAGGTTAGCTCAAGCCCCCAGTCCTACTCTTTATGATTCTCGTATCAGCTCCATCTCCTTCCTGACAAGCCCAAAACCATGTTGTGTCTTCACTAATCAGTAGGGACTGCACGTTTGTGGACAACATAAACTTAGGATGGTGCCAGACTGATTCCATGCACCTCCGTAGGATAGGTTGTCCCTTGGACCAACTAGCTTGCGGTTCCACAGTTAGCATCCCCTCCCCCCCTTAAACCTGAACAGGGAGCAAACAGTTCTGGCAACCACTGAACATGACAACCCTGTTCCCTCAGGAACAGTGGTGACAGACTTTCGCTCAATCACTCGTGCTTTCTTCTACTCTTGAGAAATATGAAAGAATACATCAAGGGGCTTTCCAATGTTTATTGAACCGAGGTGACTCTTGTATAGAAGATATAGGCAGCGATGGTTGATAGAGCGAAGCAGACAAAAGTTATTATAGGTGTCAAGACAGTAAATAAAACCAAGAGGTGCACCATCTTGATGCGACAATTATATATGCATACATATAAAATATTATAACAATTTAGCGTAACCCTACAATACTAACCCTAACCTACTTGTCTAGGGTGAGAATGTATGATCTGCCAAGAAACCCCATCAGGATGACCTAACCCCTTTTACCTGATGGGTTAGAATGTATGACCCTGTCTTGGTCACAAACTGGACACCCCTCACTGAGATGTCAGTCAGCTGCTAGGAAAAAGCTTTAGCATGTAGGGACCCCTTGAAGTCAGCAGAAGTGCCTCCTCTGATTAGGTTAGGAAACAAAAGGCTATATATAGTAAATAGCATTGTTGCCTCAGGCTAAGGCTGTGATCAGGCTACCATTGTTGGTTTGTTCTACAGATAGCTGTGTTGCCATATGGATGTAATAATAAACACATTTGTATCAAGCACATGAGGGCCTTGAACCTAATGCAACTGCAGTGTGATAGTGTTCTCACAAAGTATTTTTTGTCAGGAAGGTCGGTGCTTCCAAGAAACTAGTCCAAGTGTTGCAAATGTGTGGCAAATGTTGATGTGGTGAAGAGAAAGCAACTTTAGGAAAGGATTGTGTACATGTAAGAATAGCACTAATTCCTACCGGGCCTAAACCAGGCACATGACAACCTTTCCTGGTGATCTATCACTGAATCAAAAAGCACCCTTTGAAGCATACAGGGGAAGCCTGGCTCCCTCCTCTACAATGTGTCTCCCACACTGCTTACAGGAATGCAGAAATACACAAATCTGTCTTGGATAGCTTCTCTACCTCCTCTCCAAGTTTTATGATGCAGGCCTGTGTCTCCCAAAATAGAAACCAGGGCCCTCGATATATTGTACCATTCACAGGCACACTTCACCCAGTGCATGCGCACAATCTAAACACTGCACAGCCCTGTATTCTTCATTTACTGTACCACTCATAGGCACACATGCATCCAATCCAGCATATACCTTTTTAGGCCACGTATGAGTTTAGCACACAGCAACAGAACTTTAGAAATGAGTGAGCCAGTAAGCATCGCTCCAGTGACACAGGTCAAAAAAAGGACCTGTTCACTTCTCGTGCTGTTTAACTCCTGGTGAAGGCAGTAGCCTCCCACCACTATGAAGGTAGAGCTATGGGTGCATCTCCCGGTGCTACAAGATTGCTATCTGAGACAGGCCTATGCCATGGAGAACATGCATGATCAGTGTTTGCTATTACAACAATAATCAAAAAGCAGTATTAGGGACACAGACATCAGTGCAGCTGGTCACTCAGGGCGGGGGTGCACGTCCACTACCATGCAGAGGACCTTTCAGTCCCAACACAACTATTTACATTGAAGATTCACTCATTTGATGATGGCCATTCCAAGTAAGCAACTTAATATTGTTTACCGACTGCATTCTCTCCCACCAGACACTCCAGTGTCCTAAGAGACGCATTAGAGAAAACACATCACTTAAATTCAACACAGTGAGGGTATGCCATAATGGCAGCTAGAACAAAACACTATCCGCTAATAAAACAATGCACAATCTTCTAAAAGAAGGCATTAGCCAGAAATCCTTTCACATATTGACCACAACAGATGCATTTTATATTTAGATAACAACGTGCTACATGACTTACATCATGATACACCAGATACTAACAACAAACAAAACACATTAAACAGAACTACTAACATAAATCCAATACTATCTAGATGTGACAATTTGTTTTTTAACACTGTACCCAACTATCACTACGAAGAAACTCCTCAAACACATCATCCTCTGGCAGGCAATGAGCTTAACTACTACTAGCCTAACAAGCTGTGGCTACCAACATTTTTGGCGTTGTCAATGCTTGTTTTGGCATGGTTTTCACAAAACTTTATAGTTGGGAAAGCTGTCCGGACTCTGTCAATAGAAAAAAAGATTGCCATAAAGCAAAAATATTTTTGTTCTCTAAAAGCACATATTGCCGTAGCAGTACCTGGCATTTAAGGACACTGGTTTGCATATGGAGGTGCTCCTTGTGAAAGGGCAGAATGCAGTCATTCACATTGAAGTTAGCTAATGGCTGAAGTAGGCTGACCCAGTGTATCGTACTGTATGCTGTAGTGGATGGAAGAAAAATGTGAATGACAATAACAGACAGAGAGAAGAGAAAGAGAGAGAAGAGAGAATATATATATATTTATAAAACAAAATTAAGAGATAAGCACTCAAAAGCGTTCTTAAATAGTTCGCAATCTCTTCATTCACGGTTACTAAAATGTCATCTATTCTATCAGTGATAGTCCCAACGTATTCTTCAATTTGATCAAAAATACCAATTCTTTATATATTCCACTCATTCTTCATTTTTCTTTATAACATATAAAAAAATCAATTGTCAGCCCAGCCAACATTTTCCGTCCCTTCAACAGGACTTCATCAGGGATCCATTATAGTCTTATCGCTTGTGAAAGACCCGCTGCACAGGTCGTCTCCTCTCCAAAGTCCATTATTTAGTGCTTCCTCTTGTATTATGGCATCCTCGTACCACTTGCTATTCTGACTGACAGCATGGATGGCCTGAAAATTGGTCTCTTTGAACACATTAATAACCTGAATGTGGAACACTTTGTGACTGTCATTGATACAATAGATGAAATTATAGTCACAGTAGATGAAGAGATTACAACTATATGAAAAAATACGTTTTGAGTGATTCGCTATTTGAGTTTGCCTAATCGATGGAAAGCCTGAGGTTTGGTGGGAGTAGGACCTAGGGAAATGAGAAGAGGCTGAATTGATGTTTGGATCCAAGATCAATGAGGTGGAAAATAACCATTACCTTCTTATTTGTTGCTGATTTATAATTTTAGTAATGTCAACGGGTCATGGCTAACGCCAGACCTAAAAAAACACAGAAGCAACGTAACTTATAGCAGGACACAGACCCTGGTGTACAGCACACAAATATGGTTAAGCAAAAAATACAAGATCATTATCTGGCCGTATGAAGGTTTCTCCTCCCTGACTTAAGCATTCAAGAACCTGCCCCATCAATACCAACATAGGTCTCCATGCCTTTGTGTTTAGCCCTACAAGTCCCCGCTTCTTCATACATACTTTCGCTACATGCCCAGTTCGAAATCAAAAAGTCCACCGTGTTTTATTTTTGTACCTTTAGCTCTATTCTACAAGTGGTATGCACCAGTGGATGTGGGCTTTATTGTGTTAAATTGTATTCACTCTGTCTTCAGTTGGACAAACTGCGTTGTTTTGCTCATTGCTTTATTGCAAGCATAGAGACTGACAAGGGTGAAGAAGCCAGATACTGTAACACCAGCATACATAGAGCCAGACGTTTGTCTATAACAGTGGTACTTGTGATGAAGAGGAGGACATGGGAATATGTAAAGCAGGTTTATTCTCTACCTCAGTCATGCATAGAAGGAATATAACAATCCTTCCCCCACTCTAAACTGTCAAATCCCCTCAACATTCCATGGTGAGCGCGCGGCTCCACGTGCTCACAGACATGGTGGAAATAAACAAAAGATCATCAACATTGTATTCGCATATGTGCAATTATGTAGATGTTTACTTAAATATAGGAAATTCCATAATCTCCCTTTCTTCGGAGAAATTACATCACAAAATATTTGAATTTGGAAGGTATTCCTACATTACGTTTAAGCCTGTAATTTGATTCATCTTGAATACCAATCATTTGTTTTTAACAGTTTACATCAGAACCTTGGGTAACATGTGATGACGCAGTTCTATTAATGTGTTCTTGGGAACATTTGTATTTGTATTTGTATTTGTACTGGGTTTTATATCGCGCCAACTCACCAACAGGTCTCAAAGCGCTCCTAACCAAGTGCAGCAACAAGAAGCAAGATGACCATAGAGAGATTCTAGATTACCAGATACTAGGAAGTAAATGCGTCTTTGAAGAGTAGAGTCTTCAAAGACTTCCTGAAGTGGAGGAGGTTGGGCTCTCTACGGAGCACCTCCGGTAGCTTATTCCAGATGATCGGAGCCTGAACTGAAAAAGATCTGCCTCCTTTAGTTGCCAGCTTGAAGCGTGGACAAGACAGCAGGAAAGAACCGGAGGAACGTAGGGCACGCTTGGGTTTGTATAATTCAAGCCTCTCTTTTATATAGGCTGGCGCCTGTCCATGGATTGCTTTGTGACAGATGCACATGCTCTTGAACTCAACTCTTTGCACCACAGGCAACCAATGAAGCCTGTAGAGCAAGGGGGAAGCATGAGTCCGCCTTGGCACACCAAATATCAGGCGTGCTGCGTCATTCAGAGTAACCTGAAGACGGTTGGATAGATTTTTTGGGAGTCCAAGATATAGCGCATTGCCATAATCGATTCTCGACACTATTGTGGCTGAGACAATGGTTCGCAGCATATTCCATGAGAGTAGGGGAACGAGCTTCCGCAGTTTCCTGATTAGGTTGGTGCAAGAACCAACTACAGCAGACACTTGGTTAGCCATCGAGAGTTCCTGATCGATCTTCATGCCGAGGCTCTTAACGCTAGGACATGGTCTTGGAGTAGGTCCGAGTTCTTGTGGCCAAAACAGATCGTTCCAGGGGGAGGTCGAGGTTGAGACTACGAGAACCTCTGTTTTGTCTGGGTTGATTTTCAGTAAATTGGACGACATCCAGTTCACTGTAAATCGTAATATGTCTTGGGCCGTGGACTGAGCCGATGATGTATTGTCGATACTCAGCAACAGCTGAGTATCGTCGGCATAATTAAAAACTTTACAGTTCATATTTGCCAGGGACTCTATCAGTGGCTGTAAGTACAAATTGAATAGGAGTGGAGAGAGCGCAGAGCCCTGCGGGACTCCGCAAGATAAAACACCCTCACCGGAGACCTGATCTGCTACCTGGATTCTCTGCGTCCTCCCAGATAAAAAGGCTGTTAGCCATTCGAGGGCTCGCTCTCCAATCCCGAGCCGAGCCAGTCTGCCCAGAAGCAATGCATGGCTGACAGTATCAAACGCCGCTGAAAGATCTAATAATATCAGGGCGCTTGGCTTTTTACTGTCAGCCATGCATCTGAGCTCATCCAGTACAGACAGCATTACCAATTCTGTGCTATGGTGGGCACGAAAGCCAGCCTGCCGCTCCTGGAGAAGGTGGTGAGATTCCAGGAGGGATGACAAAGATTTTAGCACGTGCTGTTCCAGCACTTTTGATAGAAATGGCAACTGAGAAATAGGTCTGTAGTTCTTCAAGCTGGATGGATCTGACCCGGGCTTTTTTAATAGGGGTCTGACGCGTGCCTCTTTAAAGGAGGTAGGTAATGCGCCAGTAGCTAGTGAGGTGTTTAGGAGGTGTAGGATCTGATCCTCTAGGATCGGGATTGCTAGTCGGAGGATATCGGGTGGGCACGGGTCAGCAGGTGAGCCTGACTTGATGGATGTTACAAGTTGTCTCAGGATGGTAGAGTCAATTTCAGGGAAGCTGGTAAAAATAAGGTTTGGGGAATTTAAAGGGGGCGGTTGTTCAATGTGTGAGACTGGATTATCCTTCTTAATATCGGACAAGATAATCGCAACTTTTTCGAGGAAGTATCCTTGAAAGGTATCACAGTTGATTAAGATGTCGTTCTTTTCCTCCTTCACACTTAGCTCTTTCAGGATTTGAAAGGTTTCTCTCTGGATATTTGTGGCATTGTTTATACGTGTCTCGTAATAGTCCTTTTTAGCTAAGACGATAGACTTTTTGTATGTTTGAAACGACATTCTATATAGTTCCCTATCAGTATCCTTTTTGGATTTCCTCCAGCATCTTTCGAGGCAACGGAGTTTTCTTTTGTGTTCACGTAGATTTTGGGTGAACCAAGGGGCTCCTTTCTCTGCACCCTTTACTCTTTGTACCTTTTCAGGGGCTAACTCATCGATTGATTTCCTGAGAGTCGTCGTAATCGCATCATACATTGAGTCGAGGTCAGGGACACCTTGAGAGACTATGGGAGTCTGTTTGTATTTGGGCAGAGTTTTAGCCAAGGTGTCAGAGTTTACTTTCCTCCATTGGCGTACTTTTTTGGTTTTTAAAGGGAGTTTAGCCTGGAGATTAATTAACGGAACGTCGTATAGTATTAGGTGGTGATCCGACCAAATACAGGGTGTAATACTTGCAATGGCCACCTTTGACATGGAGGACCAAATAAGATCAAGGATGTGGCCTTTTTTATGGGTTGGGGTTTCTACAAATTGTACTAAACCAAGAGAGGTCATAGTAGTGTGTAATTTCTGGGCTAGCGGATCTTGATTGCTTTTATCCCAGTGGATATTGAAATCGCCAGTTACCAGGATGTTTTTATAGCGTGTGCACAAATCTGATAATATAGGGAGAAAGAGGTCATTGAATTTTGAGGTACTTTGGGGTGGGCAATACACTGTTAAGATGGTAAAACAGGAGTTGTTCATGGTGATTTTTATCCCCAAAATGTCGACGGTACTTATGGTCTCCGATAAGATTTTAGTTACCGTAAACTGCTTTTTAAAGATCGTTGCTACACCCCCACCTCGAGCCCCCTCTGGTCGGTTGTGCCAGATCATATCATATCCACTAGGAAGGGCGGCGATGATATCTGATATCTGATATCTTACATGTATCGGACAAACTTGACTGTACTGCCTGGTCACCATTGATTCCTTCCTTCACTACCAATAGCTTTCCTAGAATCTTCCACCAGATTGGGAGTCACACGGGTAGTATGTGACATGTTACACCATCCTCCTTTTTCTAAGCGAATGGCGGACCCCGATGTCTTGAAAACACTTTGTGGTTCTCCAGATTTAGTTGCACTTGTATTAGTTCTAGGACATCTAATTCTCACATAATCACCTATATTTACCTTTGAGTCACAGCCTCTGTCAAATCATAGTACTTCTTCGTTTTGACTTGCTTGCCAGCTACAACTTCCTGTACCTTATTTCTCTTACTCTGAATATGTACAATACTAGTATTTTTAGGTCTAACCACATTATGTCTACTCAACTTTGTTGCAGGCACTCTTCCTCTCAACAACTCAAATGGTGAGATACCCTTAACACTGTTGAAACTGGTATGGTAAGCCCACAAACGATTCTGTAAAGCCTCCCTCACATGTATCTTATTTCTAAAGCAGACTTTGGCTACGAGGCCGGAGCGGTTCATACGTAGAACAAAATACATGGGCTGAAAAACTTATGTTCACACAGATATAGCTGACTTTGGAATAGTATATTAAGAAGCCATTCAACAAGCGACCTTACCTTGTTGGTTGAACTAAGATTAGGAGGTCCAACTGGCACCCCTAACTAGAGAGAGGGACCGAGTGGGACTACAGAAAAGAAATCTAATGAACCGAAACAAATTACGGTTGTTGTTATTGCCCAGAAGAAGACCTTTGAGGTTGAAACGTGTTGGCTACAGTCGTTTTTATGAAGAATTTTTTCAATAAAGAACTAAAGAAACTGGAACCTGCAGAATTGATGTGCTTCTCTTTACTTTGTTTGAACTTGTAAAAAATATCAATTATTACACATGTTGGTGTGCTGAATCATTGTTGATGTAAATTCTTCAGGATATACCTGTACATCTGTTAATGCAAACACATATGGTGCCTTACAAGGATTTATCATCATGGGTTCCGGTTTAGTTTATACCAACCAAGAATGTTCACCCCTTGATTCATAACATATTTTTGTACTAGTCACTTTGCCTTGGAAGTCAATACTAGCTTCAAATGCTCCTTCAACTTGAATTGTATGCCCTCCATATGCTCCTGGAACAAGTCTACTGGGCTGTAAAGGTGACCTGTTTGGTTTTTGGTTAAATTCCTTTCTCAATATGATTTTTACACGAGATCCAGTATCTACCAAGATTTCCAACATGTGACCATCTATTTGAACCATGAACCATGATTGATCTTGGTAATCTAAGTTGTTGATTAGATTCATCATCAATATCAAGTCTTCAAGATGCTCATCCAAATCATTATATTCATTACTTTCTTCTTGTACTGCCAGCACTTTCTTTGCAACGTGAACCTGCTTGGCACACTTTGGCAAAATGATCCTTTCTGCCACCTTTTCTACATTCCTTGCCAAGAGTAGGGCAATTCCTGTACGAAGCCATGTGGTTATTATAGCCACAACAATAACACAATTCTCATGTGTCAATTGCATTATTGCATGGTTGTGTCCATTCTACTTTTTGTTCTTAGTATATCAACCTTGTCTCCTTTAGACGTACATACTAAGTTGATTTCACTAGACACACGCTCATGTTTGCTTAACATTTTGATCCCTTTAGCTGATTGCTCATAACCCTTGATAGTACTAATCACAGTATTCAATATAGGATTATTTTGACAAATTCTCCTGTGCCTTGGTGCGTTTAGTGTGCATAATTAATTGATCCAGGATCATTTCATCGGTATTTTGGAAAGCACAGGACGATGCAAGCATGTGTAACTTAGCTGCATAAGATTCTACGGACCCTACAGGTGCCCGATTATAATAGAAATTATGCCGGTCCATTATGATACTTATAGTTGTCTAACAATAGTATAGTCACACATTCTCTATTTCTCCTCCATATATTTGTCTCCATATATGTGTCCCAGTCTTCTTTACCTTCTAGTTTCACAGAAAGTCTTACATTGTCAAAAACACATCTTTTCTCCATTCCCAGACTGTTATACAACAAAGCAGTTTTGAACTCCGAGATAAAATCAAGACTTCAATTGATGATGTTTTTTGAAGATTTGTTTCTGTTATAATATGACCAGTAACAGATGGGGCCTGACAGAGATATAACTTGTTGAAGAATGCACTCAGTATAGTGACATGTAATAGGACGAGAGGTTATAGGAGTTATGAAATGGGCAATACCGGCACTAGACCGAATGAAGTATAAGCAAACAATATCAGCAAACAATAATATGGCAGGCACTAGACCTATTCATAGAGACGTTAATATTATGACTGACTAATAATTTTGATAAGGTCTGTATTTTATCATTTTTGATGTCCATAGAATGTCAGATAACGTCATGTCCAACACGGTTCGTTTGAGTTGTACACAGCCATTATGCAATGGTACATTACTGTAAATATAAGCTTGTATACACTAGCCCAAGATGGCCGAACCGTTCACATTGAGAAAGTGACTATTCTGAAGTATGTGTACGTTTTCTCTGTCCATGACTCTACCCCAGTGTAGTTGTATTTAATACAGTGAAATGTCGAGTTAAGGTAACGTGTGAACAAGACACACTTTGGTGTCGAAACGCGTAACGTTTACTGAGTAATAAAATACCCGATATATCTTTACTACTGAGTGCGCGAGTTGCTTTTATGCACACTGTGGATTATTAATTGGATTTTCGGCTGACAGGTTCGCCGACGAAACGTGCCACCCGACTATGGGAGTAGGATCCCGGAAAAACCCTTCCTGTTTCAAATAATATATATATATATATATATATATACACATATATATATACACACACACACACACACACACAATCTATCCATCACTTTCCAGGTACATAATGTAGTCAAAGTGAGCGCAGTTGCTCTGATGTAAATTTATTAGATTTTCCTCTGTAAGTGCTTGTTCCAGTAAATTCGATTAATCTGTACATTAAAATAGCAATTCACATGAAGGAATAAGCTTATTCAAACAACAACACTCCCCAGCATCACATAAGTTAGGTGGAGTCACAAGCGTTTGGCTGAGGGTGGTATTACATGCCGCTGACAGGAACAAAGTGCCCCCACAGCGAGACGGCAGTATAATAGCATGGCAGCCCACACACTCTCCACACAGACACCCCCCCCTCCCCCCTCTGCCAAAGATTCGGAGCGAAGGCAAACTGTAAATGACAGCAGGGACTGTCAATTACAGGCGATCCCTCATTCAGCTCCTGGAATAAGACTCACAGAAGAGTCTGCAGAGTAGTAAGCTCGAAAAAGCACGGTAATGCAACTTTACCGCTTATTTAATAATCTCTATTACTGCCCACCCTCAATACCATTTTCCCCGTGTAGTTAAGAGAGGACACATGAATATTTAAGGCAGTTTGTTATCTACCTCAGTCATGCATGGAATGAATATAACCGTTATTTTACCCCCCTCCCCCAACTGTCAAAAACCCTCAACATTCTACGTTGAGTATGTGGTTACACATGCTCACCGACATGGAAATAAACAAAAGACCATCAACACTTAACATATGTGCATTTAAGATGGTTACATAAATATAGGAAAGTACAATACTCAAAATACGGCCCGTGGGCCACTAGAGGTCAGCAGACATTTCTTTGCGGCTCACAGATGTCCCTCTGGGACACCTGGTTGCAGCAGAAAAAGCTGCTCAATGTCTGTTATTTGGGTAATTTTGCTAGCAAAGCAGCATCATTTTGCGATTCTGGGCTTTTTTTCTAAAGTTAGTTCACCTTGTGAGGTTGCAAGCAAGCAAGGCTGACCTGCTCAGAGAACAAGCTGACATGACACTAGAAACAAAGCCCAGAATCTGGAAACCAATAAAAACATGTAAAAAAAAAAAAAGGCATGTTATTCAATGCTTTTCTGGTTATGGGCTTTGTTTCAGCCAGGTCAGCTTGTACTTTCAGCAAAGCATCGCTGCCCATAGGCTTCCCTGGCTTAGCGGAGGTGCATATTACCAGGTAAGGAGTCTGTTAATGAGTACAATGGAGCAGGGTCAGTGAATGTGGTTAGAGAGGACAGGCAGTTAAAACGAACAAATTATTCTGTATCTATTTCTGGTCTTATATCCTGCAGCTAACAGAATATAAAATGTGCAAAAAAAATTTGAAATAAATAATTTTCTAGAAATCTTTAGAATAGGTGTGTTTTTTAATTTCCATCCCCTAGTCCCCCCCACCCTAGCGCGGTCTCCTTGGAAATGGCACGCTATTGTTACAGCCCTCGGGCACATACCAGACTCTACGTTTTGGTCCTCGAGTAAATGTTTGTGAGCACCCACGGTGTATAACTTGGCTGGCACCCTCTGTTTTCCATGAAAGCTCACTGCATTCATGATGATCTGGAGAACAGAAGCTGCTGTGATTCATCTTTGGTGGCTCGTCAGTCTCAGTTCACATGTTTTCCAAAAATGACCCATTCATCTGGCAGAGAAATTTGAATTTGGTCCACTGTTTCACCTGAAACTGAGCGACACTTGGAAGGGTATACTGAATTTACGTACAATGCTTCATTCCTGTGATTAACCAGACTACTTTGCTAAGCGTCAAAAGGACAAGATCATTTTCATTCTCTTTAGAGCAACTTCTTAAAAGATAATGGGACATAGCCCTGGCTAGCAAGAGATAGTAGCAAGCGTGCATAATAACAAAAGAATATTGTCAGTACTGATACTTGAACAATACACTTTTGTTGGTGTAACAAGGGACTCAGAAAACCTAGCAATCAGATGGAAAGGATACCCCATTACTATCCCTTATCTTCAGTCTCTGCCATCTACCTCTCCAAACACCACCACTTCATCCACTGGTCAATGTTAACATAAAAGGTGGATTGATGATTTTGCTGCATATCGCTTTCACTCCAACCTCCATCCATGAGATAAACAGCTGGGCATCAGAATACATCTAGAAGGATCGCAAAGGGAGCTGAAAAACACCTGCAAGTTGATGAAGGTAAATACTAAATAATGTAAGAGCGAAACGTCCTGTAGTCTATTAGGCATGGAGCTTCTCTGCACCTGGACTGGGAGTAGAAGATAGCTAGACAAAGCCCAGTGTCAACAGCCCATCCCAGTTCTGAGCAGATGGGTCACTGTTGAAGCCTTCCAGCCGCCAAAGTCTAGTTTGTCTTTGTCAAATGTTCAAAGCAGCTTACCCCTGATAGCAGGAGCAATGAAGTTGGTTCCACTGCATGGTCGGAGGCCAGATTTGTGTTTACTAGCTTGTTTTAACTGGCTCTGCAGTTGCTGTGATACAACATTTTGAATAATTTTCAAAAAACATTTTAAAATAGAAGTAGATTGACAATGGCCCGGTTTTCAGGCAGTTTGGGAATATCTGGGGATCCATGCAGGACCACTAACACACACAGACTCACAAAGTCTTCTCCACTAGCATCAGTAGGTCTCTTAGTCAGAAATCTGCACCACTCTGTGCTTCAGGAACTATTTGAATTGTGACTCAAGAAAGCGTTTAACCTTTTGTACCACCAAATGTATGCATGTGTGTGATGATCTAGCACAAGCCTGCCCAGAAAGCAACTGAGACCAAAGTGATGGCCAATATCCTTGCTTACAAATGGGAGGGATTTGCTTCGTTGGCATCCATGTTGAGGCAAAGAAAGTGATTATTTCTGGACGAGGCGTTCCTCGGCGAAGAGCCTCTGTGAAAGTGGCACGGACCTGCTTCACCATCCTTAAATGGCTCAAGAAAATCCTTTGGATGTTGCCTGGCCCCACTCAGAGAATTGTGGTCCGGGCTCTCATCACTTCTAGGCTGGATTATGGCAACATCCTGTATCTAGGAGTCAATAAGGATGTATACGCAAATTACAGGTGGTGCAGAATGTGGCTGCCAGGCTGCTTTGCCAGGTTCCCAGAATGGCCCCATCTCCGGTTATCTTCAGGACCTTCATTGGCTCAGGGTGGAGAATCGGACTGGGACTGGGCACCCTGGCCGCTGGGACCAGAAAAGACGGGAGCTGCTTTACACGTTTTCCTGGATAATCGACAGCGATCTGAGGATTCCACAGATCATCACTGCTAAGATGCTCTGATAAAATGCTCTGCTGGCTGCGCTTTGAAAACCACCCTAACTCATATTTCCCGGTTCATAGGGAAGGGGATGTAGCATAACGGTCAGAGCGGCCGACGTCGGCTCAACACTCAGTCTGGGCATTTCGCTTAATAGTCTCCCCGTATCTGCCAAATAAATTAATGTATTCTTGTGTAATGAATGTATCCTTGTGTAACGTAACTGGTGCTCGTGTAAAGCGCTCCAATGCCTTTCGGTCGAGTTCGCGCTACACAAAACTGCAAAAATTAAAGTAGGTTGTACAAGTGACATTCCAGAAAAAAGTGTCTCGGGTTTTCCCACCTCCCCATGAAATCTGTTTAAGCGCCACGGTCTGATCTTAGCCCACAACGAATTCTTCAGCACATCAAGGAAGTCTCGTCCTCGTGCTCATGGAGTCAGCAGTCGTGGGAGAGGCTTGGCTCACTATTGCTCGCCCATGGACTTGCCTTCAATAGTTTCCAATACTGCCTCCGTGATTTCTTTAAGCGACAGCTTCAGCTTGTCCGTGGGATAAATAAAGCTGCACGTGCTGAAGGCGCCACCCCGTGGCGGATAGGTGAACAACGTCAGCAGTCAGTGCTAAGACTTCCGCTGCCGGGCTTGAGAAGTGTGAGCAGCTAGCTTTCGCGGTCTTTAAAAACGCGGAAAAATAACAATGGTGTTACGCCCAAAAGGCGCACAGTGGCTCTCGTGACGCACACTATCCGAGCACCGACTAAGCAGCATCCTACCTGCTTCAGCTGTGCAAGCTTGGCACGCCACCCATCGGTTGCCAGTGGAAGGGCCTCACTAGCAATTTAAACTGGAACAAGACCGTACAAAATAAATACGCAAATACATTCATACCTAACAGCAGGTCCCAACGTTTTTTCCAGGAGCCTGAATTGCAGCGCTGCCGAATTCTAAGGCTGCCTCGTCTACATCCCACCTCGGGCCTCTTTCTTCCAACGCACCCTACACATTCCTTCCCTATCTCACTCCCGCAGGTTCCTCGTCATTCCTTTGTCGCTAATTTCCCTATCGTCTTTCCCCTTCCCCTACCTTTCTCCATCTCTCTCTGTGTCAACGAATGATACAAAATAGTTTCTGGCCCCCAGAAAATAATGCAGATGCTCACCACCGCAAATTAAGCACAATTCTTACTTGGTACACCGACGGCCGAAGACTAGACGGGAGAGTGTTCAGAAAAAGAAAGTTTATGGGCTACGAGTAACAGTCACCAGGAGGGTAAACCTCATTCTGTACCGGGACTCTCTCCCATTGCGGACCTGTGGTGGAGGCTACAGAAAACCTACATCAAGAGAAGCAACAGCACCAAGAGAAGCAACAACATCAAGAGAAGCAACAACATCAAGAGAAGCAACAACATCAAGAGAAGCAACAACATCAAGAGAAGCAACAACATCAAGAGAAGCAACACGCAGCCAAGGAGGTAAGCAAGCCTCTGGACCTAACTGCACTGATCCTTGGTTTGAGGCATCAAGAGGGCAGGGCGTGAGAATTAAGTAAGGGGCCCGTGCAGCAGCCCTACCTGGGGCTCGTGCAACAGCCCTGTGTAGGACTCTGATTGCGCCATATCTGCAAAATGCCACAATGGAGGGCGCGGAGGCTTGGAAGGAAGGGGTTTCTTCTTTAATAGAGAATACTGCAAAATACTGGATATAGACCACACGGAGAAGGCCAGGTGACCTGCTCAGGCAGAAGGTTCAGGATCCAGGCGCTATGGATGCTAGGAAGAATTTTCTTCATGGAAAGGCCCAAGTTGCCACAGCCCTACTTAGCCAACCAAGCCAAGTAGAGTGAAGGCCCCGGCTTTATCTTAAGCGACGACCGAGAAGTTGTCAGTGTGTGTTAGGGGACATTGGTCGAACCACTGGGTGGAGGGCCTTTGAGGACTGGAAAACTGCTCCCGTCATCAACATTAGTAGGTGGAAGGCATGCACCACTTTGGCCCCCCTATGGGCCTTCATCAGTCTATCACACGGTGGAGGGAGGGACATTCCACCAAAAGGTATGAAATATCTAAAAGGTGGCATTAGAGACGAGTTAACAGACATTTTTTGGGTGAGCAGCCCAACAACGGATTTCAATTAGGTTAAGTAAAAGAGTGGGGGACTTGCATGTAGCAGGCCACTGAGGTCTTGCTCTATGCAGAACACTTCCAGTCCCGTAGGCCTCTGAAACCTATAGGCGGCAAAGTAAGAGCGCTTTAGGAAGAAGTCTAGAGTCTCATTAAAAGATGGCCATTTTTTTGTCAGGTGGATGGCTCTGTCAGGCTTCTATCTTAAACAGTCACTACGCAAGGAATCCTTCTTGATCAGAGAAAATTAGGATGTTCAGCAATACAAGACTAAAGATGATCTGATGAACCAGGCCCAGTTTTGATTCAACCAGCTTTACAAAATGTCTTTACCAGAAAGCCCCACAAACAGCAATAGAACTGCACCGTTTACAGCGGCAGAATAGCAATACTTTGTGTAAAGACTTACCGACCTTCACGAATGCCAAAATCAGTGGTAATATAGTAGTCCCGGCCCTCCCCCAGTGAGCTGGAGAGCCTCCAGTGTTGCTGCCAGAGAAGCACATGAACGTACCAGTTATTTAGATCTATAAAGTCTAATCATTCGTCAGTTAGACTAGTGCTAGGACCAGTGCCAGGATCAGCTTAAATTTATGGAAATAGAGGGTATGGTTTAAATTGGATAAATAAAGCATGGGGCAAAGCTCACCTGCTTTCTTTTCATACTCGTAAGTCGTGAGTGCAGCATGGTACCTCAGAGAGCAGAGCAGGAGATTGGCTAGCTACAGAATATATATGGACTTGGATTGTGTTGCCATTAGCCAGTACCGCGTTATGTTGAATTACTGACATCATATGGATGTTTAAAGTATAGCGTACATGGTTACAACTGTCCATTGCAGGACACAGATTCCATAACATGTTTTCCCTTATACTAAAAGTAACAGCTACTAAATGACGCACACCTCACTGAGGGTGGGTCTGCTTCAGAATAATGTACCTATGTATGTATGAATGTATGAATATGTACTTCTATAGCGCAAATCTATCCAAAACGCAGCAGAGTAATATAAACTGTCAAAGATAAGCATAAAGTTAACGAGTAAGAGGTGAAAGCTGGGATGTAGATGGTTAGTAGATTGTGAAGTAACGTTCTTTAAAGAGGTGAATCCTCAACTCTTTCCTAAACTGGAGCGGTACTGGGGCAGTCCCGATGCATACGAGGATGTTGTTCCAGATCCTGGGTACACAGAAGGAAAAGGCCTACTGTCTTGCTGTTTTTTTTCTTTTAGACACTTCTTACTCTGCGGTATGATGGTTTCCTGGCTGTGATTGAACTAAAAGCCACAAGAGAAGGTGATCTTGTCTGCAAAATTAGCAGGGGTGCTGGTCGTGATGACTTTGTAAATGATGCAGCTGGTTTTGAAGATAGTGCGGGCCACCAAGGGGAGTTCCATCAGGATGGGAGTGATGTGATTATACATCTTCAGACCCCGAATGAGACATGCTGAGGTGCGTAAACTGCCTCTAAGAGGTGACAGTGAGCAATCTGGGAGGCCATAGAGTAGGATATCACCCCAATATAGCTATTGATCAGGTAAGAGGGCAAGCCCGTACATTTTGGAACACCAAGCCTGGAAACTGGGTCAGGAAACCCGACCTGGATCGAGAAGACAACGTTTAGGGACCATTTCCATGCAGGTATATTTGTAAAGATGAACGAATGGCAGGTGGTTGCCACTTATGGGACTTTGTGGTGTTGATAATAGAGAATTAAAGGGGATCAAAGTGGTGCGTCCACAGGGATATGAGGTGTTTTTGTAGATTAAGTCGGCATCAAGACGTGCATAAGTTACAACACTGGCTGGACTCTGACTGGATGGTTGGCAGCCGACGCAGGAAATTACAATTTCCGGGTGAAATCATGGTATGTTGAGAGGAAGAGCCAAAAGGGCATGAACTGGGGTGTGGTGCTTCAGCCATCTAAGTGTGAGGGGAGCACAGGAGAATTTTACTATTAAGATTGCTCTAACACTTGCAGCGACATTGGGGCATCTTGGTACCTTCACAAAAACTCCAGCGTCTTGGTTATGGCTTTGAAGCAAAGAACAAGTTACTTACCTTCGGTAACACCTTATCTAATAGAGACAATCTTGCTGCAGATTCCTAAAAATAATCCCCAGGCTCAGACTAGATCCAAAAAATCTTAAGTACCCCTGTGCAACAGTAGGTGGCATAGTTCGGCTCTGCTTTGGCCTTGTCCACGTGGGAAGTGATTTGCACAGTGCCTATATAAGCAGCACCTCAGCATGCCAACATCCGTTTCTTTCTGACCGTTCCATGCCAGAAGTGTGGAGCCACGTAGGTTACTGATGTACCAGTGTGCAGCACTAAGGACCTCATAAAGGTGACTTTATGCAGAAATCCATCTGCAGGGCGGGGAGGATCGGTAAGGAACCTGCAGCTAGAGTCTCTACAAGATAAAGCGTTACCGCAGGTAAGTAACTTACTGATCTGATAGAGACTTCTAGTCTCCGATTCCTTACCTTAAAATAGATGCCCAAGCAATAACTTTCTGAAGGTGGGTCTGTGAACTGATAAGACCAAAAAATCGTCCAGGACCGAACAAGCAAAGTGCCTGTCATGCCGGACCTGACCGACAAAGCAGTAGTGCTGCGACAGAATATCTTCCCAAAGGGGTCCCCTGATTGGAGGACCGATGCTCATGGTCAGGTGTTCGGGATAGCAGACACTCCATGCCCATTCAGGAGTTGCAAGAATAAATTGGGCCCTGTAATTCCTGATCTTCTTGAGAACTCGGGGGAGGAGTGGTACTGGCTGATCGTCAGACAGAATGCCTAAGCTCCACTCAAGACGAAAGTGAGAGCCGCCTTCGAAACATCAGCGCATAGACCAGCTGACATTGTGTGTTCTCAGAGGTCGTGAACAGATCTAAACAAGATTCTCCCCAATCTTGGAAGAGACCTGGCACTACCTCTGGATGGAGGAGCCATTTGTGATCCGGTGAGGCACAGGGTCAGACTGATTTGCAGAGTCTGCCGTCCCTTAATGCGCATGCGCGGGACCTTAACACACGTCTACCGCGCCTGCGCAATGCTGTTTCAGGCGAAACGAGTAGACTGCTCTTACAGGGCAGGACCCCGTTTCCACAGCTGCTTCTCATCACTAAACGCGCTATTTATACATCGAGTCTTCCTGCCGTTCGGTACCTCCCGGGGCTAGCTCTACCGAGCAACGAGGTACCGACGGACAGGTAAGACTGTTATAGCGCTAATCTTTGCTGTACCAACTTCTGTAAGGGCTTGTGTGAAGTATTGTAGCTGCAGTAAGGGCTTTTTTCACTTGGGCAAAACCACTTGATATAGCCTATTACATTCTTCATAGCCTTTCAATTTTAAACTGAATCCCTCATAATTTGAATATATATTATGGGGTATTACCTTATGCCTTTTGAGTAACTTTGGGACCTTTGCTTTACTGTAGAGCTTAGATTTGGAAGTTTTTTAGGTGTACTAGTCTAGACACCTGTAGATCTTCACATATATACTTAGATATTTATCTACACTTTTTCCTCCCCATAGCGCGGGGCCTCCTCCCAGAGCAGCCAGCCAGGTAGAGGTGAGGCAGGATTTTCCTACTAGTGAGGGTAAGTCCCATTGAGTGTATATAATCAATACACCAGAAAATCAATGATACATCACATCAGATTGTTGATTTATACATATGTAATCTTAACAGTGTGTATATGTTTTTCTCTTTTGTTTCCCCTTGCTTTGCTACTTACCTTTTTAGATACCTGGGTATGACCTGATCAACTAAAAAAAAGACAGGAATACCGGTGGAGTATATAAATTCACTTTATTTTGTATGTTGTTGTCACATATTATCGCAGCAGCAGTTTCACAACATTCCCATCTGGTCCTGCAGAAAGCCGATGATACTTTTTTGATCAATAGGCTGAAACATGTTGACCATTAAGTGACAGTGGTTCTATCTCTACACCACTGTGCTGTTACGTTTTAACCCTGTCAAGCGGAACACAATAATAAAGGATTTAGTGTATCCACTTAGATAGTTTTAACACTCACTCACTTATCCCGCACACAGCGCTGTATACCTCACTACACCTATTCACTCACATATGGGATTACCATCCTTTTGTCAACAAAACATCTCTGAGCTCCTCCCTTAAACACCAGAGTAGTAGCTCCCAGTGTTGACTAGGATTTCGACACTGGTAAGGAGGACCCATATGATGAAGCATGTCACCCTTGGGTGAGTGAGGGTTCTTATCCTTTAGGGATGTCTCCCCCAGTCATGTTTGTAGCATCACATCGGTCATGAGAGAGGTAACTTAGCACATTTGTTTCACACATGTGTTTTAGACCATAGTTGTGCAAATTCTGTGTTGTGCTGATTCGCATATGGCCATGTCTGAACTGGGGTGGCAGAGTGGGCTAAAGAACAGTGATGGATTAAGCCCAGACCTGTTGACTGGGTGTGAGTGTTTGATTGGTTCAGATGCTCCGTCCATCCCAGCCCCCTTTTGTACCACTTTGTTCGCCATAAGTTGGCAGGGTATGCTCAGACGGGCGTCCCTTGCTCACTTTGCCACTGGATTCAAGCTAGCCGGGCTGAAGACGGCTGAAATGCCAGAAACCGGTTCTCAGAAGCTTGTTTCCGGTCCAGGGAAGGCATGGCTTGGCAGTTCGGGCTGGATTGTTCCCATGAGGCACAGAGTCAGACTGATTTGCATATGGCCATGTCTGAACTGGGGTGGCAGAGTGGGCTAAAGAACGGTGATGGATTAAGCCCAGATCTGTTGACTGGGTGTGAGTGTTTGATTGGTTCAGATGCTCCATCCATCCCCACCCCCTTTTGTACCAATTTGTGATCCGGTAGGCATCAACAGCTGAGTTTGTCCGCTCTGGTGTTCAGAGAGTCCAGCAGGTATTAAACCACCATGGAAATGCCGGGACGTCCTCCATGTCCAGGGACTCGTGCCCTTGACACAGGGTTCACAACCCCACCCACCCGGTTTGTTGCAGTATCACATGGCAGCAGTGTAGTCCGTGAACACCTGTACCAGCCTTCTTTTGATCGAAGGAAGAAATGGTTTTAATTTCAGCCTGATAACATGAAGCTCCAGCAAATTGATGTGGAGCACGGAGTCCACAGGAGAAGAGTGTCCTCTGATCTCCACCTCTTATGTGGCCATCCCAGCCCAGAAGTGATGCATCTGTCACTACAGTCAGCTCTGGGAAAGGTAGAGGGGTCTGCCGCAGAAACAATCATGGTTTGTCACCCACCGCTGCAGGACTTTTGCAGTTCCTTCCGAGATCTGAACTAGATTCAAGTGATTCTCCTGATGCAGCACCAGCTGGGACTTAAGGTCCCAGTGCAGAGCTCGCATATGCCAATGGGCATATGTTACTAGCAGGATGCAGGAGGCAATGAGGCCCAACAGCCTCAGAGTCAGCCTCACCGATATCCAGGTCAGAGGCCAATATAATCGGACTAATGCCCAAATATCATAGACTCGCCATTAAAGAGGCTAGGCTCGAACCTAAACTGTGTCCAGAGCAGCTCTGATGAAGAGGAGTGTATGAGAGGGAGTCAGGTGTGACTTATGTATGTTGGTAGTGAACCCCAGCAAGTACAGGAGTTCCAGTGTAGTTTGGGGGTGGGAGACGACTGCTTGAGGCGAACTCGCCTTCAACAGCCAGTTGAATAGGTAGGGGTAGACAGGAACCCGCAACCTCAGCAGATGTGCTGCGACCACCGCCATCACCTTGGTGAACACCTGAAGAGCACTAGTAAGGCCAAAGGGGTGTATCGTGTACTAATAATGCTCTTGGCCCACCATGAACCACAGGTAACTCCTGTGGGTAGGCAGTACAGAATGTGGAAATATGTTCTGTCTGCCCTCGACCCTGTAGTGTGGATGGCAGCATTAAACTTGTAGGACACCTGAGCAAATGTATGCATTATGAACTTCTGCTTTTTCAGGAGGAAGTGGAGAGGGACTAGGTCTAGAATAGGGATGAGATCTCTGTTCATTCTGGGCACCAGAAAGTAGAGGGAACAGCAATCACAACCTACTTCTGATGCAAGCACCCTCTAGATGTCGCCCTCGGAAAAAAGAGCCAACACTTCCAAGATGAGAAAGGAGAGCTGGTTATTTAGCAGCCGGTCGTGAGAAGGAGGGATGGGTGGGGCTCCAGAAAGGTGATGGAGTAACCCCTCTGAACAATTTGTAAAACCCACTTGTCCAATGTGATGAACAGCCAGTGTGGCAGGTGATGGCCAATCCTGATGCCCATCGTGTACCCATACTGGTATGAAGGTAAACTAAAGGGGTTTGGTGGCTGCTTTGAATAGAGGGGTCAGACTAAGCCAACCTCAGGCTGGTGGTCCCCCAAGGTCTGTAAGAACAGCATCCACAACCATGAAAAGGATGGGAAGCTTGTTGGCCTTGGTGGCTGGGTGGGTAAGGACGCAATTGGTAGCCCCTACTGTGGTCACAGATGGGGGGGGAAGGCAGACTGGGTTTGGCAGGAGGCAATGGAGAGGCCCAAAGACCTGGCTGTAGCTCTGCTTTCTAACACGCTCCAGCGCAGAGTTTGCCTTTTTGCCAAAAAGGTAAGAACCATCAAAGGGTATGTCCATAAGGGAAGCTTGTACACCCCAGAAAAGCAAGTGGTTCTTAACCAGGTGTGGTGTCTGAGTGCCACATATGACGCAATCGGTCTGCCTAGCAAGTAGTCATGTCCACTACACATCAGATAGTGAACTTTGCTGCATCTCGCCCGTCAACAATAGCTCGGGTGAGTATGGCTCGGGCCTCCTCCTAGACCATGGGCAGAACTTGGGTATCTTATACCACACAGTGTGGGTGTATTAGCCCAAAAGCCAGGTGGTGTTCACTGACCGCAGTGCTAATCTGGCAGAAGAGAGCATCCTCCTGCCAAAGGTATCCATTCTTGTGGATTCTCTGTCCAGTGGATTGCTAGGGAATGCACCAGGGCTGACTCTAAAGGTGGAGGCTTGGACCACCAACGGGGCCCGAAGGTGCTCCAGAGGGGTCGGGCTACCCAAATATGAGGTTCATGGCCTCATAGAACTCTTTAAGCTTGGCGGGGGTCGCTCCAGTTCCTGGAAACACTGGGATACACGTAATGGACAGGGCACATGCTCTGCGGTGGAGCAATGCCTCAAGTGTTGTAGCTTCGCATCTTGCCCGAGGACTTGGACCAGAGTGATGAAGTTGAAGAGTGCTTCGACTTCTTGAACTTTTTATGCTTGTGAGACTTACCTGACGACTTGGAGTGAGATGACAGTCATTGGGAGTGATGTCCTGGGACCTTCCGCACGACCGGGATTAAGAACATCACAGGGGTCGATCAACGTCGGGCAGCAAAGAGATTCAGGGAGTGTTCCTGCAGCGCCTTCGGATTTAACACATGGCAGTCCTTGCAGGTCTTGGAATTGGAGTTTTGCTCCAAGCACCATAAACAAAACAAGTGTGACTGTTAAAGGCATGTGCATGTGACCGGCACCACAGTGTTTGAAACTCACTGGTTTCTTAGGGGATGGTCACGGCACACCAGGAGAAAAGAGCTAAAAAATATGGCCGATAAAATGTAAAAAAAAAAAAGTCGGTAATAAATGGACTTGCTGTAGGTTTCTTCGTATCTGCGTTGACTGGAGCGGAAAGAAAAGAAATTAAGTTAGCGTGCTGGCTGACATCTATTGAGGCATAAGGCAGGTGCCTTCCAGCGTGCACGACGTGAAGCCGAACAACACTACATACCGGCCGCAGAGGTACTGTTCAATATTTTCCGGATCCAGTCTGACGCATGGGGATCATTCCAAGGTAAGGAATCTCCAACTAGAAATCTCTATCAGATACTGTGATTCTTTGGGCTCCCAGCAAGAGCATGACGCACAAAAGTAGGAATATCAACCAGAATGACAGAGGGCCCTATATAATGTGTCACACGGCCAGACGGCGCAGCGGGCTGGCGCAGCGGGCGCGCCGGATGCGCGCCGAAGCCGCGCCAAAGCCAAGCCCGTCTGCGCCCGTCCGCGACCGGACACGGCCTAGGGCCACACCCCCTGTCCCCGATGGCAGAATTACCTGGAGCAAGAGCGATTTAGTAAGTTTCTCCTCGTTCACATGTACCCCGGGCCTCCATAGCATGAGGGTGGGGGAGACCGAAGGATGTAAACACTGCCAATTTTGTTTTAGCACTATGCTCGCTAACCCCAGGGCTAGCGCCTCTCTGTTGTCCTGCGGCCTGATCAATGCCAGATCGCTTAGCTGCCATAGACATGATGTATATGACCTTCTTATTGATAAACATCTCGATCTGTTGTTTATCACGGAAACCTGGCTAGAGGCCAACTCTGATCCTGATGTGGTCCAGGCTCTACCAGACGACTATCAAATGGTGCGCCTGGACAGACCCTTAGGCAGAGGAGGAGGAATTGCGATTGCCTTTAAACAGCAATGGGCCTGCAAACTGGAACGAGTCAACCTAGCAGGTTGCGAGGCAGGTATCTTTAGCATAAACATCGATGGGAGCACGACGATCAAGGGTCTGCTAGTCTATCGCCCTCCAGGACCTATGTCCAGATTCAAAGGGAATCTTTTAGAGTGTGTGACTGAATCAGCGATCAGGGGGGATAAGTTTCTATTGTTAGGAGACCTAAACACACATCTTGATGACCCAGCAGATAAAGGAGCAGTGGAGTTCCGGGATGAACTTCACACCCTACAGCTGGAACTAAAGGGGCTGCTTCCTACACATAATCGCGGGCATCTGCTTGATCCTATATTTGCAAACTGGGAGGATGTTTCAGTTGCTCCTCCAGTGCCCCTGCCTTGGACAGACCATTTTTTGGTCCCATTTGCCATCTTCCTGCCCAAATATAAAGCCAGCGCCCCCACCCCTCTCAATTATCCTCGGCGTAGGTGGGCAAGATTTTCCCTACAAAACTTTAATACGGCCCTCGCGGCGGAAGGTCCTCCAGGAGGCAATGATGTGAATACAGCGAATAGGTTGCTTAACGACCGTATTACTGCTGCTTTGGACTGCACAGCCCCGCTGGGACGTCCAACCAAAGGGGCACAGAGACAAAGAACGGCCCCCTGGTTTGGCGAGGTGCTGCGCTGTGCCAAAAGGGACTGTAAACGTGCAGAAAGGCAGTGGAGAGTGGCATACGACGACCGGATGAAAGAGGCCTATCTCGTTAAGAGACGTGCCTATCACAACAAGATACGGATAGAGAAGGCCACATACTATGCTGACAGAATCCACGAGGCAGAGAACTCGTCTAGGGAACTGTTCAGCATATATAAAACCCTGGCTACCCCTAAAACCTCTACCTTAGAGGATGACCACTCAGTAGCAGCATGCAATCGCATCGC
Source organism: Lissotriton helveticus (assembly GCF_964261635.1). Taxonomy (NCBI): domain Eukaryota; kingdom Metazoa; phylum Chordata; class Amphibia; order Caudata; family Salamandridae; genus Lissotriton; species Lissotriton helveticus. The sequence goes on from NC_136071.1 coordinate 149,879,905, forward strand.
GAACTACTTCGGAGATAAAGTCTACAAGATTTACTCCGCTTTTCCCCTTATACCTCCTGCAGCGGAAATGTCAGCAGACTTATTGAGTGATGAAGCCGATCACAATCTGCTACTTAATTTTACCACCCCTCCACCGGTGGATTTAGTTGGGATTTGCAGATCTGTTAAATCTGGCTCTCCTCGGGATCCCGCCTCTCCAAAGAGGCTGGGAGACAGTCTGGAAACATTAGAACCCTATATCAGACATCTGCTAGACATCTCCTTTTCATCCAGTTCCATACCAGAGGACTGGAAACAGGCTGTGGTGCTCCCCTTACGTAAGAAGCCCAACATTAGCGCCGAGAAGCTAGAGAATCTTCGTCCCATCTCCTTGCTGCCTTATTTTTCTAAGATCGCGGAGAAAGTGGCAAATAAGCAGCTAATGAAATTTGTGGAAGAAAGTAACCTCCTTCACCCTACGCAATTCGGGTTTCGGACGCGTCACTCTACGGAGTCTGCCCTTCTTAGGGCTACCGAAACCCTCAGGCAAGGTGCTGATGAGGGACAAACCATGGCCTTAATCCTCCTGGACCTCAGCGCCGCGTTCGACACTGTAGCACATTCCATCTTGCTACAGTGTCTGAGCAAAGGCGGGGTGAGAGGGGCAGCATTGAAGTGGATTTATTCATTTCTTACAGGCCGGGGTTTCCAAGTGAGGCAGGGTGACCATTACTCTGAGCGCATCTCTCTGGATCAGGGGGTGCCGCAGGGCTCGTCCCTGAGCCCTACTCTTTTTAATCTTTATGTCGCCCCGATTGCTACCTTGGTAGAGAGCTACGGCCTCCAAATGGTATCATATGCCGACGACACGCAGTTGGTCATCTCCCTATCACGTACCCCCGGTCCCTCGGCGGACATCTTCAGAGCTTGCATGCAAGATCTCGCGGCCTGGATGTCCGCCAATTGCCTCAAACTCAACGGAGGCAAGACCGAGGTACTGGTAGTGGGGGGAGGCCAATCAGCATGGACGTCGGCGTGGTGGCCACCGTGCTTGGGCCCACTACCTGCCCCTTGCCAGAAAGCAAAGAACCTGGGCATTTGGTTTGATTCTGACCTTGCCTTCGGTCCTCAGATCAATCAGGTGGTTGGATCATGTTTTGGGACCCTTAAAAGTCTCAGGAAGGTATTAAAATTCTTACCTATCAGAGCCCGCCAAACTCTGGTGCATGCACTAGTCACGTCAAAGATGGATTACGGCAATCTTCTCTACTTGGGAACCTTGGAAAAGAACCTGAGTCGTCTCCAGGTTCTCCAGAATGCCGCTGCTAGACTAGTGCTTAGACTACCTAGAAGAGCGGGCTCCGCAGCAGCCCTCCGGTCTCTGCACTGGCTCCCGATTCGCAGCAGGGTGGAATTCAAAGCCCTGTGCACGTGCCACCGGATCATCAACGGGAGAGCTCCGCTCCCTTTGAAAGGATTGCTGACACCCTATGAGCCATCTCGCTCTCTGAGATCTTCCGGTTCAGGACTCCTGTCAATTCCCAAGGTGTCCAGAGCCCGGATGGGTGGAAGATCTTTTAGGCTCCTTGCATCATCCAGATGGAACAAGCTACCAATGGCACTGCGACTAGAACCCTCAGAAACACTCTTCAGAGCCAAGCTGAAGACTGTTCTATTTTCACAGTAATTTTCTGCATTTATCAGTCTGGTAGACATTAGCTCATTAGCGCGGGGACATGCCGCTGTGCGTCACCAAGCGCTCTACAAAACCCCCTAAATAGAAAAAAATAGAAATAAGGAAGAATCCAATACATTCTCCAAGAGGAGGGGACAGCCTAACACCTTGCTCACAATAATAAGTTTTAGTTAACATGTTTTCTAATTTAGCATTACCGCAAACCTGCCTTTTTAAGAGCTGCAAATAACAGATATTACTATCACAAAAAGTGTTACTCAATTAAGTGACCTCTGAAGAAAGGTTAGCTTAGTCTGCTTTGCAAAGATTAGAACTTGTGACCTGCAGATCACAGCAGGTGTCTGCAGCAAGCGTATTATTCACTGAACCATCTTGCTGGGCAGGTAGGACTCATCCTGAACTTCTAATCAAGAAGAATGGGTTTGGTTGAATGTTAGTGAATCAATGAGGTCTTTGAGTGAACAGTCAGCCATGTTTACAAAACTTGTTGCTCCCCGTGGAGAAGGAGATAATCTTCGAGAATCCACAAATAAAAGACCCTCAACATTTCCACCCATTTTCTCCTACTCACTTCTCCTAATTACTCCCTCCTAAATACTACTTCATGACACAAAAGAGCTGGTTATGTGCTAGCATGAAAATGGCAATTAGAAGTGATTGACTCTCCTAAAGTATCAGTGTACATTTTTGCATAAGATATCTTCAGTAATCTTGACCCTGTACAACACTTTTCCAAAAGAGTAACCGTCCTGAACCACTTCTACGAAGTTACATTCAAATACAGTCCTGTTAAATCGAGTAGCATTACAATACAATCCAGGTTTAAACTAGGTGACCCCAAAAGAGAATTATACACTGAGTTTGCTACATAACCCAACGTTGAACTTGGATTCCATATAAAATGAATACCCAGTCAAACTGAATAATATTTGGCAGAACAACCAAACCCAATGTTGAGTGTATTGAGAAAGATAATGGTTCATGCTACTTTTTGAAAGTTGAAAAAATACTGCTATGTGAAGTTTGCTTTGAGACTGGACCACTGTTCACCCTACAATGAACACCACTCAGAGCCAACCTAAATAGATAGTTTTCGAAGACCAACCTGCTCATGGCCCAATAGATCTTGACTCATACTGAAAATAAATTTCAAAGACCCAATCAATAATGTTTGGGTTTCCTTGTGAATAACTTCTTAAGTGTTTGAAATTGCTTCTAAAACTTACTCCTGTTGAACCTGGGTCTTCAGGGGAAGGCGAGGGCAAAAAGTCCTCAGCAGTGCAGAAGCTTCCAGAGATCACTCCCAAGCCCACAGACCAGAGCTCCCTACCCGCCTGTCATCCGGACAGAGCATTCGTTATAAGCAGCATTTAGACAGTCTGTCTCACTCCGTTTTATCTCACCGCAGTGCTTCGCGGCAATTAAAGCCCTGTCCAGGTTTGAAAGAAGGGAAAAAGATTAGGAGAGAAAGTTTGACAGCCTCAATTTACATTAATGATCAATTCTCCAGGCAGCGGCCAAGTAAGAGGATGTGGCTGCACAGGCAGCTGATGGTTTATGACACATATTGAACTTAATGACACTTGCAGAGATGGACAACCCGGAGTCCCTCGTCAGTCATGTTATCAGCACAAGACACCTCTCGTTCTTGATCCCTGCAAGGATGAAGTCTGGAAAGAACCCGTCCCTTGGGCATTTTATCCACCTACTTTGCATCCCTGCTCCCTCTCGCTCCCGCCCTGGACAGAGAAAACGAAAATCGCCTTTTTTCTAATAGGAATGAAGTTGATATGGTCGTCTCTCCTGCATAATCTGTTGTCCTACAGTTTGTTCATCTGAAACTAGTTTGTCATGAGTTCTCTGTTTTCCCTTAAAGCTACAGTTCACGCATTTCAATAAAATACATATAGTACCTTTGCTCTGCCAGCATTAGCCAGTGATTAAGACTTCCGTCACAGAAAGTTCAATTTAGGAGGCATAAAGCCATGGACCGCCAGCATCTCTGCAACAACCATCTGATGAAATAAACTATTTTGCACAGTATTTTATCGTTCCTGCCCTTAGAATGAGGAGCTGACACTGCTGACCAGGGCCAGGTTTTTCTCTTGAGGCTGGGACTATGCTTTGAGACACAAAGACGCATGAGGTTGTTTTAAGCCAGATACATCGGGTCCGCCATTTAAAATGGACCACTAATTGGGTGGAAGACCGCACACTGGATCATCATCTGAAATGATACCACAGAGCATGCAAAGCAACAATAGATGTAGTCATTCTTTGAATAAATAACCCTTCCAACTGCATTCTTATTAAGCATCTCGCTCTTGAGACCCAGGCTACATGAAAGCTATGTTGTCTTGGCACTCAGTATAGCGGTCTACTTCCGGGTCTCCACCATGCAGGCATTATCAAGCAAGGGAATGTAATTAAGAGTTAATCATGTTCTGCAAGTGCAATGGGGCATCTGGTAGGACGGAATTGCCAACAATTTATGGGTCTCTTTTACTTGAATGATGTGCAGGGGACCACGACCCCTCCCCCTGGCCTCCCCCCCCCCCCCCCCACACACACACACACACACACCAACAGCATGAACTAGTAGAAGGCAGAACCCTTGGGGAAAAAATGAGGAAGACTATGCTTCTACAAAAGATCCTGCTGTGTGTGAGCTCTGTGTCTCAGATCTTGCAGGCAGGCTGGAGTTCACTGTACAGTCAACCAGAAAGAGCCAATTTTTTACTGGTGTTTTCTTGGGTGCCACATTCCGCCAGCGGGCCGCCTCAGTGAGTCAATCAGAAAAATTGAACATCTCTCCCTTTTTATTGTACTCCTCTAAAAGAAAGAACTGTGATGCGGCTGGCATTTGAAGCTTAAGCTCATCTATTGCACTGTGGTGTGTTAAATCAGAATAGATTTCCTATAATAAAAGCCGCATCTCATTTCCACTCAATTTCTGCCTTTAGGCAAAAGAAAAAACAAAGGAAAAAACAATGCGAAGAGTCTCATTTGTGCCGTAGAGTAGGAGATTATTTCACATTTCATTCCTGTACAGTTCGCCTTCTCAGCCTCAAGTTCCACATACTCTGTAGTGAAAAAAGTAATCAATAGACACTCATCACAATCAGGTGTAAATTATGGTAAATTCGCTAACCATTCTGGGACTGTTCTCATTACTGCTTCAACGAGAAGTAGTTTGCGTAGCAGATTCCCTCATCAATGAGAAACCAATTGCTCGTCATGTTAAAATCTATTCCCCTCCCCCACAACCATCACCATTTGTATCTGACTATGCCAAATGCAACATCAAGCGTCCTGTCAACTCATGAGCGCTGATCGAGAACAAGACGTCAGCGAGGAGTGGGTGAGGAGGTAGGTGGAAACAAAACAGAACAGAATCCTAAATATGTGCCAGTTATAAAACAGAATGGATTTAAAGGCAAATCTGTAACTGAAATGAATACACAGAATACTCTGGGTCTTTGTAGCACAGAACCAAGCTTGTACCTTGTCACTGAAGACAACTCATTGCAAACCTTTGACAACTGCTAAAACAAGACTTAAGTACCTCTACTTCCACCACGTCCATCCCTGGGGCAAGCCTCATACAAGTGGTCAAACAGATGACAACCAGGAGCTCAAACCATTTATTCTGCGTACACAATGAGGCACCAAACAGACTCACGGAATCTGGTGCTTTTAAGCAGTAGTCAAAGTTGATGCATGCATGGCTACATGTCATTATGTTGATGTAGACAAGAACCCTCCATCACACAAAGCCAAGCGTGGATCATGACAGACGCTGCAGAAGTACTAAGATCCTAGATTATCATAGTAAAGATGCTTTTTCTACTTCACCCACCTCAAGATTTGATTATTCAATTGGTAGGGATTTGACTATCTCACACATGATTCTCCAATGCTCCAATTAGCATCATAGGTCTTAAAAATGACAGCACCCTCTGACCACATCCCAATAAACGGATGTATGACGTTACAACGTGGTCTTTACACCGCACTACCATTACAACGCTGGTTTTACAACGCAAGTCGTTACCACGACTTGCGCTGTAGGGTGCTGGACTTAGGAATAGTAAGATTTACTATTCCAACTCCAGCCTACGTACAGTAGGAAAGGTGTTGGAATAATAAATCTACTATTCCTTAGCCTAGAGCGCCCTCCAGTGCAAGTCGTGGTAACGACTTGCGTTGTAAAAGCAGCGTTGTAATGGTAGTGCGGTGTAAAGACTGGGTAGTAATGGATGTTCCCCCCCAATAAACATGCAGGGTGCCCAGTGTTGGCCATCCAATGAGGCAATGCCAGATTAGAAGGAAAAACACATTTGTTACATTTATCTAGATTGACTTTCAACTCCAGTATTTCCCTTCGTTCAAAATAGTTTATTTTGACCAAAGATCACACAAACACATCACATAGAAATCCATTAAAAAGTAAAATTAAAATACAGTCCACTAAAAGTACATCAAAGAAATACCTTATCCCAAAAGCAACCCAAAGGTCAAAAAGAGCCCTGCTCCAGATCAGTTTGTAAGATTTTTCACTCAAACCATCCCTAATACTTACGGCAGTCCTAAGAAACAGTGACTGCAAAGCAGACTTAAAGTGAATTAAGCATTGAGAGATTCACAAAGTACGCTCTTCAATTTTTTTTTATTCCCAGATGAGATCATGTACTTGCTTGTGACTAGTAGAAGATTCGGCGTTGTAGGAATGGGGATGCGGGCCGCCCCGTGTGTCATCACTGAGGGGGGTGACAAAATGGTGTAAAGCGTATGGATAAGGAAGGGGAAGGGGAAGGGGTGCTTCTTTCTGCCAAAGTCGGTCTCTGCAGTTTGCACTCTGGGGAGGGAGGGGCGGGGGGATAAGACATTTTCCGCACTGGGTACCACCTGACCTTGCTACGCCATTGACAAGATTCAGACTCTGATCAGGGATTTAGGCAATACCTAAAACCAAGGTGCACATCTGACAAGAAGCCCTTTTTATGGCCCAATCTTGCGGTCTGTCCAGTAGCACCCTCCCCACGAGTTTTACTGCTGATTTCCTGAGCGAAAATCAGTTGTGCTGGAACAGTCTTCAGATTGAGGATCAGTTACATCAGTGAACGGATAGGGATTCTGAAAAATCCAAGCATCACACCGAGAGGTGTCACAAATGAGCCACGCCCATACAGCAGGTGATATGGATGTAGAATGTAGCTGGTGTTCCATTTATGAAGCATACTTTCACAAACATAATAATACAGCATGGTGTGGGCGAAGACCGTCATTTACAGAAGGCACATTTTCCAATGATTGACTAATATATTTGCAAAGACACAGTTTTACAAATATAACTGTATAGCGCACAGTGTGTGGAAATTGAGTTTCAGAAAATATTTCTCCCTTGCACATCACCCACTAAAGGGTCTTGATTTGTTTTGATCCTATTAAAATCTTTGTTTCAATCACACTTCAGAATTAGGAACAAAAACGCTTCATTTGTGCTTTTCTAACTTTATTTTGAAATATTTGTACAGTTCATTTATAGGTATTTAAATTTTGCTGTGTGGTCGACGAAAACCACATCCTACAGCCTGTCTTTTCGCACCACCAAAATTGTCACATAATACACTTTAGAAAATCCTCACACTTTACAGTAGGAGAAAGAAAAGTAAATGCCATGTTAATAAAATATGCAGCAATAAGTAAGAATGCTAGAATAATATTTGACCTCTGTCTTTCAAGCACTGCAAATGTGACAAGATAAAAACAAAAATTGTAATTCATCTTTAATACTCATTCACCTTCTGACACCATGGTGATTTTGAGGGTGCAGCAGCACCCGGACTTCTAGCACCTATGGTGAAAATGGGTGTACACCGCTGGAATAAGTCCTAATTCCATTTTTAAAATGGGGTAAATTGACGTCGCAAAGGTATGTGGGAAAAAAAGTGAAATGATCCTCACAAGAAATGAACAACCCTATTCTGAAGGGGGGAAGGCGATCCAAAAATCCAGTTTAGGTGTGCATGCGTCTGAGACCCTGCATCGGATTGGGAAAGAGGGCAGTCAGGCATTGGCAGATGGGCCGGTGCCTAAGGGTCACCAGTGGGCTGGTTTTTGTCAACCGGCCAACAGAGCCTTATTGTCTTCCCCACCAGGCCTCTGTAAGGGGAGTGGGGGCAGCATCATGAGCAAGGAGGCTCTGAGGGGGTTGCTATCAGCAGCGTTGCTAGACCAATATTGTTCTGTCCGCTGTAGACTTCATCTTCTGTGGGCCATTATCACCTCGGCTCCCCTGGAGAAGCAGCAGCTCTGTGCTTTTCTTCACCCCTCCCCTGCCAGGCCATCACCCTGAGGCTAAAGTTGGCTGGGCAGGGGTGAGTAAGTGAATGGCCTTGCTGAGGGCCTCTGTTGGCACCTCGGCTACAGTGTCTTTCAGGGCTTGGTGGTGGTGGTGGTGGGGGGGTGGTATGTTTGCATAAATCTCACTGTTAAGAACATTTCACAGAGCGGACATTTTAGATAATGTAATATTCGGGTCAGAGCTGCCGAATGTGGAAATATGGAAATAGGTTTGAGTCCCAGCCTCACCTCAACATCCTGCGCTTCTGGGCAAATTAATTGCGCAAGGCCTAAAATAAAAATTAATTTGATCTTCTGTAATGTAACTGGTGCTCATATAATTGCGCCCTTTGGCCGAGTTTACGCTACATCAAACTACAATAAAAAAAACATAACCTTCTGTTTGCTCATTTTTTAAGAATCTGCAAAGGCTGGAACTCAATAATGAGAGAGGATTCTTTATTCAATATTATAAAAGTCTGTATTACTTCTTAACTTGGATTTTCTTCCTTTGTATAGTTTTAAGTATCAGTCACAGATCATTAAAGAAGCTTTGAACCACATTTTAAACTGCTTTCACCTTACCTTTACTGTTCAAACTTTTAAGTACATAATCGATCAGGGGAGAAAATACCAGGTTTAGGAATTTGTATTCATTTTCGTACTGGCAAGGGCATTAAAATACTGGTAATGCTGGTAAAAACAAGGGCAGGTGGCAAACACAGCCATATCAGGAGTTGTGGCCTTTGGGCTACTTTATTTCACTTTGCCCGCCCCACCAAAATGTATTGCTTCTAGTTTTCACCAATGTTTCTGGCTCTACGAGCTTTAAAATCCACAATTTATCAAATATTTCTCTAAACATGAGCCTGATGGATGTATGACGTTACAACGCATACTTTTACCACGCCTACCATTACCACGCATTTTTTACAACGCAGGATCCATGACAACGCATACCATTACCACGCATGTATTTACAACGCATATACCTTTACAACGCATACAATTACAACGTAAGTATTGGTAAGTATATAATATTTTTTAATATTTAATTTATTTAAAATTAATATAATGTAATTTAATTAATTTAATTTAATTTAATGTAATTTAATTTAATTAATTTAATTTAATCAATTTAATTTAATGTAATTTACCCAAAAAATACCCCTTTTACCCAAAAACTCAAAACTGACCCTGAACCCTAAAAATACCCCTTTACCCAAAAACCCAAAACTGACCCTGAACCCTAAAAATACCCATTTACCCAAAAACCCAAAACTGACCCTGAACCCTAAAAATACCCCTTTACCCAAAAACTAAAAACTGACCCTGAACCCTAAAAATAACCCTTTACCCAAAAACTGAAAACTGACCCTGAACCCTAAAAATACCCCTTTACCCAAAAACTGAAAACTGACCCTGAACCCTAAAAATACCCCTTTACCCAAAAACTGAAAACTGACCCTGAACCCTAAAAATACCCCTTTACCCAAAAACTGAAAACTGACCCTAAACCCTAAAAATACCCCTTTACCCAAAAACTGAAAACTGACCCTGAACCCTAAAAATACCCCTTTACCCAAAAACTGAAAACTGACCCTGAACCCTAAAAATACCCCTTTACCCAAAAACTGAAAACTGACCCTGAACCCTAAAAATACCCCTTTACCCAAAAACTGAAAACTGACCCTAAACCCTAAAAATACCCCTTTACTTAAAAACTGAAAACTGACCCTGAACCCTAAAAATACCCCTTTACCCAAAAACCCAAAACTGACCCTGAACCCAAAAAATACCCCTTTACAAAAAAAACCAAATAATATTTTTAATAAAATAATATACTTACCAAAACTTACGTTGTAATGGTATGCGTTGTAAAAGTACCTGCGTTGTAAATACATGCGTGGTAATGGTATGCGTTGTCATGGATCCTGCGTTGTAAAAAATGCGTGGTAATGGTAGGTCGTGGTAAAAGTTGCGTTGTAAAGGTTGTATACCGAGCCTGATGAGACTATCCAAATGCTGTTTCATGAACGGGCGTTATCCAGGAATGTGGGCCACTTTTTTGGGAGTGCCCGGGCCAAATTGTGATCCCAATCCGACCGTGCAGACCACATCCAAGCCAGGACTCATGTCTGAAGGGCTAGCTCAGACCGCCTTAGCTACCTCCACTAACGTAAAATATATTCAAATGATCCGCATGAGACTTAAGCAGCAATGCCATCTACTCAGAAGAGATGAAGACCTGGGAGCTGGAGGTATTAGTAGACAGCTCCTCAACAGGTTTACATAGTGGAACTTCAGAGTAAGGCTGCTAGCTTGGGCAGAGAGCCTGTAATGGCCAATGCTAGCCCCCAACTGTGTCCTTCAATGCTGTCTTATTTCCTACATGGCAATTAGAAACTAAGGGCCTGGTTCATAGTTTGGCATAGAGGGTACTCCGCCGCTGTAGTGACAGAGTACTTTCTCCACCAAACTGAAGGTCTGTTGCTGTTGTGATGGAGTACCTTCTCCATCAAACTGAGGTGCTTTTGTCGCATTTATAGTCCGGTGGATCTTAATTATGTCAACGGCAGAGACTACTCCGACCCTGCCAAAGACAAACCTCAGACATCTCATTTGAGTAATGTCTGTCAGATGGGTGGTAATACCTGGTGTTAAGGGGCAGTGAAAACTGCAAAATGCCACCCTCAACTTGAGAAAGAACTTACCACGTTGGACATGATCATGTCCACCCTCCACCAAGTGAGAGAAGAACTCCGCACCCTCAAAGAGTTACTCCTCACACACCCCAGACACCCCCCTCCCACCACCACTTCTCAACCTAACAACGTATCCCCCTCACATCCTACTCACCCCCTACATTGGACCTCTATCCCCTCTCGCAATACCTCCAACCGCCCCCGACGCACTATCAAGACTCTTTCGGACATCGACTTACACACCCTACTCCGCACATATGTCCCGGCTCGCCAAAACCTCTTAGCCACCACACACTTGTCCATTCCTACGATTCTCTCCAACCCTCACAGACACCCCACGCATAAAAACAGAGGCTCCGTCCCCAACAACCTCACAAAAATCCCCCTCACTCTAGATCCCTCCATTATGGGCAATGCACCTTCCTGTGAAGATTTCTCCGCTTTCTTTACCCAAAAAACTGACAACATAAGAAGCGATCCCCTCATTGACGCAAGCCTTTACTCCAAACCCCACTGCATAACGCCCAATGAGCCAAAAAACAATGCGACATGGTGATCCTTTGGCACTTACTCTGAAGAAGAAATTGACAGACTACTCAGCACCCTGAAACCATCCAATCACCTTACAGACCCTCTTCCTGCTAACGCTGTAAAAGACGTCACCCCTTTGCTCCTCCCACTCTGGACTAAAATTATCAATAGCTCACTTCAACAAGGAACCATCCCTGACTCCCTCAAAGTTGGACAAGTTACTCCTTTACTAAAGAAACCAACAGCCGACCCCACTGATCTAAACAACTACCGTCCTATTACCAACATTCCCAATCTCGCCAAACTGTTGGAAAAATGCGTGCAACTACAATTGACAAAGCACATAGAACAGTTCGATCTCCTCAACCCTCATCAATCAGGCTTCCGAGCAGGGCACAGTACCGAAACTGCTATGACTCACATAATTGACGACGCCCTCCAAATTTTAGATCAAAATGATACCTGCCTCCTCATCCTTCTTCATCTCTCTTCAGCATTCGACACTGTGAAACATGAGAACTTACTCGAACTCTTAAACACAAGAATGGGTCTTTCTGGGACTGTTCTTCAGTGGTTCACCTCCTTTCTACACAACAGGTCTCAGAAATTCAAGAGCAACAACTTGATGTCCTCTCCAGTACCTGTATCGTTAGGTGTCCCCCAAGGATCCTGCCTATCCCCAACTTTGTTCAACCTAGTTATGGAACCTCTCACCACCTTGCTACAAGCATCCAATGTAAACTTTCACATGTACACCGATGACACTCAGCTATATCTCAAACTACAATCCCCCAATGACATTATGCGTCTGAACTCAACGTTCAGAAGCGCCCAATCCTGTCTGGCCGATAACCACCTCAAACTCAATGCAATGAAAACTGAGTTCCTTCTGATCTCACCCCCACGAAAATCTCTACCACTCAAACCTGGCTTAAACACCTAACTGCACTCAATGTCCAACTGACCATCGTGGATTCAGCAAAATCCTTAGGCATAACACTTGACGCCAATCTCAACATGCAGCAGCATATCAGTAAGGCAACTAAGGGAGCGAACTTCCAAATAAATACCTTGAGGAAACTTAAACCATTCCTCCCAGCCAAAGACTTCCAAACTGCAGTACAAGCACTAGTCATCCCTCGCATAGACTACGGCAGCATCGCCCTCTGCGGTCTCCCCCTAACTACAACTGCACCCCTAAGAGCTTCACAAAAACGCAGCAGCGAGACTCATCACTGGATCTAAAAAACACTCTCATATCTCCCCTGACTTTAAATCCCTGAACTGGCTGCCTTTTGAAGCCAGAATACATATGAAAATTGCCTGCATGACGCACAAGGCTATACACCTGAACTCACCCGGCTACCTCACTCAGAAGCTGACAATTTCCGGCGGCTCCAGAACCACAAGAAGCGCAAACAATCTTCTGCTGGAGCCTCGAAGATTCCGGAAGGAAAAAACTTACAAACGCTCCTTCTCAGGAATGGCGCCTAGGATCTGGAACTCACTCCCTCCTGAAACCAGGCTCATCTCCTCCACTCTTCTCTTTAGGAAAGAAGTTAAAGCTATCCTCATGGCTAAATACACTTGAACTGATACTTTTGATCTTTTAAGACTCTGCGTCGATTTGTACTACCTGTTTGATCCCTTTGCACATGTGTTTTACTTGTACTATTGACCTACCTGATTGTTCATGCTCCCTCTTATTTGTACTACTTGCATTGATGACCTACCTTCCTAACCATGCTCCCTCTTGTACCTACCCTACCAATGACTTACCCCTGGCCTTTGTAAAGCGCTCGGTTATCTGCAAAGATCTTGTTCGCGCTATATAAAACTTTCAAAATAAATAAAATGGCGATAGGGGAATTGTTTAAAAAAAAAAAAAAACATTTTCCGAAACAAAATCCCACTTCAGGTTTTTGTTTTGGAATTTAAAAAACCTGTACGTTTTCCGTGCAGCTCCGTCATGTAGACGAAGGAGTCTGTCAAACTTTCAATGCATTGACAGGAATGCCGTGACGGCGGACATCTCAGAATTTGGCAGACTTGGACACTGTCAGAGCATCTGAGTAGTTTACTCTGTCTCCTTGACTGAATAAACATCCATCCACCAAATTATAAATCAGGCTATAAGAGAGTTTACGTGTTTCTCAATTGAAAGCAAAATCTAAATGTGTATACAAAAGTATTGTGATTGATTTTGCTCATACTTTTCAACTGAAGGATCCCTCTGAGTTAGAAACCAGAGGAATTAGCCTGAACTAAAATACACCCATAAACATACTGAAAAATGTATAATTCGAAAGCACAATCTTCGGATGGGGTCCACCCATGGGGGGTTTTAAGGGCTAAAATAGGAGACTCTTTCTCTCTATTTAAATATTTGCAATTATGCTCCTGGTTTTCAGCAGAGAAGGAACATACAGGCGGAAACTGGGAGGTCTAATACATTCTCCTAAACGTAAATCCAAGAAAGAAGGAGGTTGGACTTTGGTATAGGAGTCTACTAGATGCTGAGATGTAGAGCTTCCCCCCTCCCATTTAGTATGGAATTCATCTGTTTTGGGAGATATATCTGTTAACTTTTACGCTCTGTCTCTCCAAAACTTATATAAGTTTGTCAAACCAGCTTCTTTAAAAAAGAATCATTTTTATGTTATTAATAGGTTGTATTAAACGCCTAAAAAAATAGCAACATTTGCTCCAAGTCCATCTCCCAAGTGTTCAAGATGTGGTTTGATTGAGGTGGATGATTTACACATGTTCTTGGAATGTGTCCATTTAAGAGTTTTGTGGCAGAATGTGGAGTGGGCACTGGAAGGTATTTTTAAACTTAAGTTGAACCTTAACCTTTACCTAGTCATATTTGGTATGGATAATGACCTTACAAGTCAACTCCCCACTGCGCAAATGGGTTTATTTCTCTGCCTGATCCTAATTGCCCGCAGGGAGAGCTGTAAATTGTGGAAAGACTCCAGATCCCCGCTTTATGAGAACTGGCTGGGTGCGTCATTGGGCATGGCGCGACTGGACCATAGTGAGGAAAACATCTGGCGACCATTGATGTCCTGGGGTATGGAAATGAGGCTGGTCTAAGGTCTCAATGGTCCAATGATTACACCAAGCCTTGCACAAAAGAAGCTGGCCTGGTCGGCCTAAAGTGAACGCAAGAACATGGACCCAGGGCGTCCAGGTCGGAAGGGGTTTCCATTGTGAAAATTGCAGACGCTTACGGTGAAATGAGGACTAAAGAAAAAAAAAGTAGAAAAAAAGTAAAACAATAAATAAAAAAAAAAGAAAACACGATCACAGAATACATGCACAAATTCTTACTTGTTCAGAAGTAATAAAACAAGAAGAGACAGTGCGTCATCCTCTCAAGAGGTGTTTGAATTTCACAAATGTACACAGTCCTCGCTCCCCCACACAACATGTCCGATAATATTTGTCCACAAAACAGAAGTTCAGAATAGAGGCGAGCAAGGGAAGGAGTGTAATTAACTTCCCAATGCAAAACGGGCTATGACAGACTTATAATAAAACTGAATAGGCCATGTAATAACTTATTTAACACCAAGGGAGGTAGAGTCGAAGCAATAGCCTCACAGTCCCAATGCCCAAATGCCAGCTTATCAAAGTATCAAGTTTCGGGTTGTGCTTTTTGTGTTAATTTTGTGAGTAGCACTGTGTTCAGTGACTTTAGTACCCGAGTAGGACATTTTCAACAGAGGTTGTGTAACTGTTTACTTAAAGTAGAACAACTGCAGAAACATTGTAGGTGGGAGGGGAGGCGCTAGGGGGCGCACAGCGGTATGGCTGCCTAACCGTGCGGCTCCGCCGGGCGGATCACATTCACGCCGAAAAACTACAACTAAACGGGCAGAATTGGAAAAATAAGCATAACTGCTTGAATGGGATAGTACAGTCCCCCAGAAAATGTGATCGAGAGGAGCCCAGCTGTGCCACAACATTGATGAAGATAAGAATTAGTCAGAAAACAGGCGGGCGGAAAATGGCGGCCGGAGCCCGGACAGAGTCGGAGGAAGAGTGAACTGACAGCGCGACCAGCGGACACTGTGCGGTGCGAGGACGGAGCGCAAAGACAGGAATGAGATGGCACAGATCAGCGACCGACCAAAAAATAAAAAAGTAAGCAATCGCCGCGAGCGCCAGGACTGTACGGAGAAAGGCGGGCGATAGCAGGCATTATGGCGGCGCCGAGGTCCGGTTAATAGCGAGCACACACTACGCTGAGCCTCAGTGGGGCATTACTAGACGCAACCTCGCCAGAAATAACGAACATTCTGCTAGATCGCTGAAATAACTGAGGGAGGCAATCATAAAGAGCACTCTGAACCTCTGGGGCCAAAAACTTTCATTATCGGTTACTGCAGGCAAGATGGCGGCGCCCATAGACCGATGAAGGTGAATAAAATACACGGCGCGCACTGCGGTATTGGGGAGTGCAGAGGTTGACTGCTGGCGTTGAAAACGGGGCATGCCAGAAACACGGCTTCACACAATGGACCCAGGGTGCATACTTGATCACTGTGCATAGACGCTAATAATAAAACTTAGGGAAAGATTGCAGGAAAAATGGCGGCACTGTGACCCAGAGCATAACGAGCCCACACATCACTGAGACTAACTGGGCATTCATAAAAAGACAGCCTCGCCGGGAATAGCACGCACTCTCCAACATCACTGGAGTAATTGAGGGTGGCTACTGCACAGCGGACCTTGACATCTTAAAGCAACAATTCTACACAACGTGCACTGTAGGCAAGATGGCGGTGCCCATAGACCAAAGAAGGAGAATGAACTAAACGGCGCGCAAGGTAACACGACTGAGGGACGAGACTAACTGATGGCGCTGAGACTAACTGATGGCGCTGAAACCGAGGCTTTATAGAAACACGGATTCCACACGCGGAGACCAGGGCATGTAATCGAACAGTGGGCATCGACTTCTAAAAATCATACTATGGGAAAGGTCAGACCAGCAGACCGGGAGCAGGGCTGAAACAAGGTGTAAAACCCCTCAGACCACCAGAAACATCACATCATGCTGACGCGCAAGGAAAGCTGCAGGTGCAGTTGGTGGTGAGATCCGGAGGTGGGAACAGAATACCTAGAAGGGGGGGGGAT
The DNA here is from genome assembly GCF_964261635.1 of Lissotriton helveticus. Lineage (NCBI taxonomy): Eukaryota > Metazoa > Chordata > Amphibia > Caudata > Salamandridae > Lissotriton > Lissotriton helveticus. Next base: position 149,896,312 of record NC_136071.1, read on the forward strand.
AAAAAATACTACATACACCCCCGCGCCGACATACAGTCAGTGATACCCACCACCACTATTCGCAATTACTACAACGCGGAGCGATAGAGGTATTCTCGCCGCCACAAACGTGGAGTGACGCCGCACCACCTAACTGCGAGGTGTTCAGAGACCGACGCTAATTGAGGGCATGTAACCGGCGATAAGTTGGACTATTTCGCATCACGCACTTCACAACCGCGGCAGTGGGAAAGCTAACGAGGGTTACTGCGGCATAACACATCTCCCGATCCAGACATCCACCTGCAAGCATAATAGCCCTGCAACGTGACAGCTGCTCCGACCACACAGCCCACTGATATCGCTATATCGCTACTGGGAATTGCACGATGGGGAAACCAGATAAACAACAACCCATCCTCTCTTTTGAGACGAGAAAGACGACAAAGAACCAAACTAAACAAGTGGAAGGGGAACAAGACGCAGAGTCCCCGGAGGAAAATGTCATGGAGAGTATTCTAAAGGCAGTACAGGCGTCGAGGCAAGAAATAAACGGGAAGCTGGACCTCCTAACAGGCAGAGTGGACAACCTGGCAGCGAAGCTAGACAAGCAGGGCGAGAGATTAGACACGGCTGAAAATAGAATTTCCGCGGTTGAAGATGAGTCGCATGCAACGACAGCTAAGTGCACGGGCATGGAGAAGGTCCTGGAAGTGATCAAGGCCAAGTCGGAGGAGTTGGAAGCGAGATCAAGGAGGAACATCATTCGTATCGCGGGCCTACCGGAATCCACCAACACAGGTCGAATGGAGCCATATGTTGAACAATTGTGTAAGATACTTTTTGGCGCCGAAAACCTCTCGCCAATATTTATAGTGGAACGAGCTCACCGCTCCCTGGCCCCGAAACCAAAGCCTGGCGCTCCACCGAGACCAATAATAGCCAGAGTACTCAACTACCGCGACAGAGACACTGTCCTGCGACTGGCGCAAGAGAAAGGTGAGATCCAACATCAAGGCAACAAACTGGAATTCTACCCGGATTTCACGGTTGGTGTGCAACAAGCGCGAAAGGAATTCAACGAGGTCAAAACCAAGCTACGGGATCTGCAAATACCATATGCCATATGCCATGTTGTATCCAGCGCGCTTAAGGATTACCTGGGACGACAAACCTGTTTTCTTGGCGACGCCCATGGCTGCAATGGAGTTCATAAAAACAACAATCATGAGAGGTAAAAAAGGCAACCGCAAAGATAGACATCTGGACTCAGACTGAAGGTAAGACTATTGAATGCCGAACGTTATTATTAATGAGCAAGCGACTATGCCGGATGTCCTAGACACAAAAGTACATAACCTAGAATGTAAGGTACTCCAGTCTCTGTGTGGGCGTTCTTACAGCCAGCTGGCGGTGCTCTGATATGGGACTTCAGACCATAACCGAACTCTGGGACTCCTCGTCCCAGAACATTGATGGGCACTATAGGTGCGGATACGATAACCACATAGGCAGGTGGCGGTAGTATGATCACTATGATGAACACTGCCATTAACCTAAGGTAGACACTGAATATGCACCTACAGAGCAGTACGAGCCCCCCCGCAGGGCTCACCAATCACTTACTGAACACTGGTCGGGGCTGGCTCGATTTCAAAATGACGCTTTTGTGTTTTGACAATGATGTTTGTTTACAGCCTATAGATCCGCCCCCATCCTCTAATCGGGATGGTAGGATGCACCCTCGGCGGACCTCTACTAGGGTGGTCCCCAAACAGTTCTGTTACTCAGAGAAGTTATGCGGGTAGAATGGCTTCGGCAGAATTGGGATGCTGGAGTGGGTGGGAAATGGGGAAGTTGGGGTTTGTTGTTTTTCGAGCCAAAGGAGCAATTAAGATACACTGCTGAAAACCATATTGTAATGTACAGTAAACGGAAAGAATTTCACATGGTGAGAATTTACGATACTGTGATGTGCTCAAGGGGATTACAAGCTACTGTAAGATGCACTGGTAATGGCCTTAAAGTCAGATATGCTGTCAGATCAAGAACTGGGGGTGGGCTGTCCGGAAGTAGAACACAGGGGCGGCGGGTAGAGGTAGAAATCACAACACACACTGAGAGGGATGTGGAACAATGGTGAATACACATGACCTGAATCTGATAACGTGGAATGTGAGAGGATTCACCAATCCTAAGAAAATTAGACAAATTTTCGCCGCTCTTGACAGGCAACACAGATATTGCACTGATCCAAGAAACTCATATAGACGCTAAGACACGCAGATCTATTGGCGCACGCTGGGCGGAATCCACTTATGCAGCGAACTACTCTTCCTACTCTAGGGGGGTCATGACGCTGGTAAAGAAGGGGACCAACTACAAAATCACACGTACAATTACTGATACCAATGGCAGATATGTAATTGTGTCGGGGGTTCTGCGAGGACAAAATGTAACAATAGTAAATATCTATGGTCCAAATGTGGATGCGCCGGAATTTTTTCAGGAATTGTGGGATCATTTGTTGGAATTCATTGACACTACTCGGATATAGGGGGGTGATTTTAATATAGGGTTATGTAACGAATTAGATCGATCCACTTCATCGATAGAACCCCACAAGAAGGCCAGGGAGAAGCTAAGGGACATAATGGAGGAAATAGCGCTGAAAGACATTTGGAGGGTCCAATACCCGACAGCGCCGGGCGCGACCCACGTAAATTTGGCACATGGGAGTTGGTCGAGGATAGACTATTGGTTGGGGACTGACAACACGGTACTATGGACTTCAAAAATTGTTCCACTCCCACGCACCCTGTCTGACCACAATCCCGTGGCGCTAACGCTGCAAGTACCTCATTACACACCACCACCATTTAGTTGGCGTTTCAACGCACAAGCACTGCTGGACCCACTATATCTCACAACCATCACCAAAGCCATTCAAGATTACTTCCAATTAAACACGGATTCGGTAGACGATCCCTGTATTGTATGGGAGGCATTCAAAGCAACACTCAGGGGTGTGTGTATCAGCACGACTGCAGGGATACTTAAAGATATTAGGGCGCAGATTACCAGGCTGGAACGAGATATGTCGTCCCTAGAGCAGGAATATGCCCACACTGGGAATGTGGAGCTACTGGGGGAACTCAAGCTCAAAGTCACTGACCATCAAAAATTCGCAGAGGACGAACTGAAATATGTCACCAAGCGACCATTGACCAGGCAATTTGGCGAAGGAAGTCGGCCTGGTAGGGTGTTGGCGAGGAAAATATGCAAAGGGAGAGACCCACAGGTGATAACTCAAATTAGGGACAAGGATGGGGCACTACACTCACACTACGAAGAGATACTTAACAGTTTTGTTGGTAACTATGCAGATCTATATACCTCTCAAGAGCCAGCACCACCCCAAGAAACGCTTAAATATTTACAGGACATAGCTATAGCGTCGTTGTCTGATAATCAGCGTGAGTATCTGGCACAACCAATAACAGTAGAGGAGGTTACCGCAATTATACACGCACTCCCCAACGGAAAGGCACCGGGACCCGATGGATTCTCATGTGAATTCTATAAAAAATTTGCTGACCTACTTGCCCCACATCTGGTTGAGATGTATGGCACCGCATTTGACCAGATGATACTGCCACCGTCGCTAAGGGAGGCGGTGATTATCACCCTATTAAAACCGGGAAAGAATCCAGATCTATGTGATTCTTATCGACCATTGTCGCTCCTGAATGTAGATTCAAAAATTTTAGCTAAACTCTTGGCGGAACGGTTACAACCCCTGATGACAAACTTGATACTACCTGACCAAGCAGGCTTCATCCCCACAAGAGCCACATCACACAATACAAGAACGCTGTTTGCACTTTCCCACTATCTTACACCTCAAACTAAAGCAGTAGCGGTCATGTTAGACGCCGCCAAGGCTTTCGACTCCATTGAATGGTCTAACATCCGCACGATTTTACAGAGAATGGGCTTCCCACCACGATTTATAACATGGGTTGCACTACTCTACACGAAACCTGTGGCGAGAGTAAGAGTAAATGGGTACATATCTGGACCTTTTGAAATAGCGAGGGGGACGAGGCAAGGATGCCCGTTATCGCCTCTGATTTTCGCTCTGGCATTGGAGCCGCTAGCATGTATAGTCAGACAGACCCACAACCAGTCCGCCCTACATTTCCCTGGGAGACCCCTGCATATTTCGCTATACGCGGATGACATGCTGCTATATGTACGAGATCCAGAGCTGAACCTGAGTCCATTACTCCGGGAATATGTGCGATTTGGACGTCACTCCGGGTTACAAATTAACTGGGGGAAATCGTCGATAATCCCACTTACTGACTCGACAGAACAGTATGTCCCAGATTTCCCGCTAGACGGGCAGACGGAACCCACGCGATATCTAGGGGTTTGGTACAGTCGAGACCCAGAGGAGGTTATTAGGACAAACTATGGTAGGGTATTTGCAGAACTGGAGGGACAGGTGGCCCGATGGATACAGCTACCGCTGTCACTAGCAGACCGAATTGCAATAGTAAAAATGAATATCCTACCCAAGTTCCTGTACTTGTTCAATAATATACCAATCACACCACCTACAGCCATTTTCACTAACATAACGTCACTAGTATTGAAACTAATCTGGGCAGGTAAACAAGCTCGCGCCAGGATACTCTGTAGTAGCAGAGCGCGTAATAAAATATTTTATAACATAACATAACATATTGACCTGCATACCCTACGTTACCCTATGAGAAAGGAGGGTTTTGTGTGCCAGACTTTAAACTCTACTATTTATGCGCACAGGCCCAATATGCATCACATTGGTACCACCCCACGACATATCTAACGCACACAGCGGTTGAGGAAGGTGACGCTTCGCCAATTCCACTGACCGCGATAGTGACACACAGGAGGCCTCCGCTACACTCAAGGGATATAAACACGATAGATACCACGGCACGTGCATGGAGGACACTAGGGCGAATGGCCCATAAGTTACCGCTATATGCACCAGCGCTCCCACTCCATTTCCACCAGGAGGTGTCGGTAACGAATGAAAAAGTAGGTATGGACATATTGAGGAATATAGGGATTGACACATTCGGGGATCTGTATCACTAGGGAACTTTCTGCAAAACAGAAGATTTGACATATATTAGCAACCCAACATTACTCTTCCGATTCACGCACTATAGACTGCAAAGGGCCATCCAGGATCTATATCCAGACTACCCACAGAAACCGCCAACTTTACACTCGCTACAATTCATTATAACTTCATCCAACACATCACACCTGGTGTCTAGATTGTACAAGATAGCTCAAAGTGAACTCCCACATACTTCTGGAAAAGCGATGCAGAGATGGAATGATGCTCTGCCAGAGGCACTAGAAGAGAAAGAATGGTCAACTGCCTGCTCATTGCTTAAACTACTCACTCCAAATGGTAATCTGCGTATCACGCATCTGAAATATCTACATCAAACGTATCACACGCCAAAAAGATTGTATAAATATGGGTTGCGAGACAATGCCAGATGTAAAAGATGTGGATATGATGAGGCGGATTTTGTTCACTTAGCCTGGCACTGCCAGAAGATCCAGGAGTATTGGGAGAAGGTAACGATCATGCTGGGCAAAATGGTGGGGATTGATGTAGAATGCACCATGAGGGTATGTTTGCTGGGCCTTCTATCAAGTGTTAGGGCGGGAAAGAGAAAGTTCTGTGCCGTGGCTTTACTGATTGCTAAGAGGCAGATATCAAAATGCTGGGAAGGAAGAAATGTACCTAATATCAAGACATGGCTTAAAGACATGACGTACTGCAGAGATAAGTTAGTTACTTATGAAGAGGATCTGCCAAGTAGATCACGCCGGAAGGACTTTTGGTGTTATTTGTCAGATTATCTATTAACGATGGAAGGGGACGGGGAGTCATTGTAAGAATACAAGAGGTACTGAAGTGGCTTGTGCTCAACTGTGACATGGGAATATTCAGCACATTTAAGAATAGTTGCGATTATTATGATATACCAAAAAGTAATGATGCATACAAGTGGCGACGGAGTGTGGAATTGCCCGAGGCTTTTTAGGTTCACTGTTTTTAAATGTTATGTTCAAGCAATATGGAACTGAAAAGAAAAAAAAAAAACCTAAAGTTCATGTAATAGCAAGAACAAGGGGTGACAGGGTAGAACGATGTGTCATAATGTAATTATTCACATGACGCCGCTGGACCCCTGGGTTACCAGCTGAATGGCTGTGTGCTACAGAATATTGTGATACTGCTATATGCGGCCAGCCTCCGGGTTGTAGGCCACTGGCGGTCAAAATTGTGTCGAACTTTTATGCCAATAAAGATTTTGTTGAACTCCAAAAAAAAAAAAAAGAAACATTGTAGGTGGGAAGAAAGATGGAAATCTGAATTCTTTCCAGTATACTTTTAAAAGTGCTCCTAGCAGTATGTATAGAGTTGTAACTCTAAGACAACACATGTCTGTGATAATCATTTTGTTATTAACTTTATATGAGAAGATGTTTGAATCCCAGCCTGGAACTTTGGTTAGACTAAGCTTATTTTTCATAACGTTGGTCATGGCACTATCTTCTTTGTTGTATGTTATCACTACTCCAAGATAGAGGCACTTTGACAAGACCTTGTCTATTTGCGAGGCCTTGTATTGTACAACCATACCATGAACAAGATCATGTGTCTTTCGAAAAGCATCATGAGCAGTTTCTTACATTAAAGTACCAGTAATCACAGCCTGAAAACGTGTTGGCACCCTGTTGGCTCAGCGTTCGGGAGCGGATATATATATTCATATGAAAAAACTACACTGGTTATGGAGCGTGGCCACCCACTGTCATGATGCTGTCATGAGCCCAGTTTCAGAGACAGCATGCGTTCATTCTTCAATATGCTTTGCAGCACGCTCAATATGTTGTAGTCCTTACACGTTTCGGCTTCATGATCAGCCTTGTTCACAGGAGAAGAGTGGTTAGCAAGTAAAATGACTATGTGCTTATTTCTGCTTTTAAACCTTGTGCTGTCACGTGAGCCAAGATTCCAATGTCCCACTCATACCAGAATGCACTTGTTCAGTGTTATCAAGAATCTTTTCAGTTCGCAGCCCAACTTAATAAAGACAAATTGCGCTCATATCGCTGTACTTAATTCATAGAAGTGTCATCAATACAAAGTGCAACAGCAACCTAAAATGTCTCTTTCAGTTCTTGCATACCAAACTAAATCCATATGCTGTGCTGACATCGTAAACAATGTCTTTGTAACACAGGTTGTCCGAAAAAGTCGACAGTAGACTCCTCTAGTATCCCTTTCTCACCTTCACACTCTGGCATCTCAGGATAATCCCTTTTCTGGTGGAGGGGTGAGCAGGTTATGCCCACCAAATCAAATTCACACAAAATCATCCCAAGACGGGAGCCCCCAACCCTGCAGAACGGCATCGGCATAAACCGGGCATGAAGCAACCCGTAATTAAATCCAACAAACAATGAATCGCCGAGCCCAGTTTCAGAGACAGCATGAATTTATTCTTCAATATGCTTTGCAGCACGCTCAATATTTCGTAGTCCTTATGCATTTCCGCTTCTTGATAAGCCTTGTTCTCAGGAGAAGCCAGTTTAGTTTGACCTCGTTGTTGAACGGATATTGTTAATTTCGGGTGATTCATACATATATGCAACTTACAATTGAGTCCTGAGAGAATATGCTTGAAAAAATTTAAAAGGTTAACACATCTTTGACAGGGAAGTTTAAGTTAAAGTGAAATTATAGAAATGCATACAGTTCTTCTTCGACATTCAACCAATTTAGGAACATAGTAACAAGGTTAAATATATATTTGCATTCTAACTGCCTCAACTGTTTTTCTCGGTCTCCTCCCATAGGGGATTTTGGGATTGCATCAACTACATTGTATGCGAGGGAGGTTACATCATTATTGCACATATCGTGTACATGTCTGGCTACCGGATATGACCAGTCTTTGTTTTTGACTACTCTGAGATGCTGAAGAGTGCGACAATGTTCCAGTAGAACTGTGCTTACTACATATGAAAGTCCACATATACATGAGAGGACATATACTGCAAATTCAGTTTTGCAGTTGAATGCGCCTTTTATCGCATGGGATTTGGCACTGAATGGTGTTGTGTTTCACTCCTGTTTTTGCCATGCTTTGCACAGATGGCATTTTCGGAAGCCTTGGCTCCGTTGCAACCATGGTCCAGATGTGACTGCTTCAGGGTTGCTGGGCGCTAGAGCATCTTTCATGGAGAACGCTCTACTGAATGTATATTGTGGTGACTTTGGCATAAGAGGCCCTAACATGGCATCCCCTCTCACTAGATGCCAATGTTGTTGCATTATTTTTCTAATGTTTCCCTCTTGCTCATTGCATGTGCTTGTCATTCTCATTGGTTGTTCAGTCTTTTCATTCTTTACTGTTTTTGGAACATAATGGTTTCCCTTTCTTTGGCTTGTACCTTATTGACAGCTGATGTCAGAGTTTGCGAGGAATAACCTTGTTCCTTAAAACGTTTTGACATCTCATCTTTGCCCCTATACCAATCTTCGATAAGGCTTGTGTTTCTTTTAAGCCTAAGGAGCTCACCAAAAGGGATGCTGGCTTTTAGATGTTCTGGGTGATAGCTATCTGCATGGAGTGTGGAATTTCCAGCTGTGCGTTTTCTAAACTAACTTTCACAAAGATTTGCACATCTAGGAATTCGACCTGCTTTTTGCTTACTGTAGCACTGAAGTACAAATTCAGCTGATTGTGATTAATCTGAATGATGAACACATTACCAGATCTCTCTGACCCATTCCAAAGGACAAAAAGGTCGTCAATGTAACGTAGCCAAGTTATTGGTTAGACAACATTCAATCATTGATAGTAGCATTTCTGTTTGCCTATACAATTTGTCCGGTCTAGATTGCAGAAAATGTTTTAGAGCACTTATACCATCTGCATGCTGTATACTGGGGTACAATGTAGTTACATTCAATGTCATTAGGCAGTCTTCATCATTCCATGGTAGATCGTAGATGTGTCTAAAAAAAAAATCACAGGTGTCCTTGATGTATGAAGGCAATTCAACGCATTTCAACCTCAACAGGTCTTCGTCACAGCCATGAGGAAGAACTTTTGAGGTTGAAACTCTTTGCTGAATACATTTCATCTTTAACTGAAGCATTGAGTGTGGGCTTTCCTTGCCTCAGTGAATCATGAGGTTTGGCCTTTATATATTAATAACAGGACTCACACCCGCTGTTCTGCACCAGTCCAGCGAGGTGGATGTGAACGTGTTTCGTTCTGCGGTACACACGTGTAAGGATATATATAGCAGCATCATGACAGTTGGTGGCCACGCCCCATAACCAGTGTGATTATAGAGCACATTTAAACTTCAGGACTCCTCAGAGTAGAAAGGACAGGGTACACAAAAGCATAAATATGGGACACAAGGAGTGACATGTGGGGCCACCAAGCAAGAGACAACCAAGACAAGAACTTACCTGAGACAGAATTCTTTGGTAAGTGATAAAACATCTCAGACTATATGTAATAACAAGAATATATTTTGCAGCAGGAAAGTTAATGACTGACAAATAATGAATTAACCAAACAACAACTTATAATTTTTGACAACTATTAATGTTCCTCATACACAGTGCACTAGACAATCATCCTACAGGTCTCACCATCCTGATGCACAATCTTTAGTGAGCTCATGGTTCGATTCCTCTGCTGGTCCTCTCAGCTTCCTCAGAATCCTAATACAAGCCCCACTAGTGGTATGAATGTCGACAAAAATTGCTTTTTGAGGATAAGATGGCCTGAAAATTCATGGCCAATTAGGAGCTAACCCCGCGCCAAAATCAAAACTACAAGTTGTGATCTTGCTGGGAGGTAGCTGCAAGTCAGTGGCAAAAGAGGCGGTCTGATCCTTGACCCCCTCCCCCTTTTAAAGGTGGTTGCTTCTTTTAATAAAGGACAGTATTTCTACATAGATGCCAACAGCCATGAACTGTGCTATGCATAATCCGGATCATTGAGGCTCGGACTGGTGCCCAACAGTTGTTCCATTTAAAGAGAGACAGAGGGCTGAAAACTAAACAAATCTTTAAGTAGAGATCGAAACTATAGGGAAAACAAGATATACGGTTGGATGCCCACAGAAGGGTAGATCTAATCTATCATATCAGTCAATAACCAACGCACCCTAACCATTCCTTACCTGGTTTGAGTAAATGTAGGCATACCAACCCACAATATTAATATTAGCAATAATAATCTCTCTATAGTTGTCAGTCTCTAAGATTAGCAGTTTCATTCTGTTTATAATGCGGACAAGTGAGAGGTTGTGAGTGCGGCAAACTATGTACAAACAGAGCATTGCCCTTTTTAACCACATCGCTGCGGCAGCTATTCTGCCGCAGCGCTAAGGGGGCGGGGGGGCCGCACGGTGGGCCCATGCTGGTGACGGAACCGCTCCGTCACCAGCCGCGGTTGAGCTGTGCTCATGACGGAGCCATTCCGTCATGGCCCCGCCCGCTTAATAGAACGCGCCGCGCAGGCGCGAAATCAGCGCCGCGCAGGCGCGTCGGGTGGGCCATGACGGAACCGCTCCGTCATCAGCACAGCGCCACCGCGGCTGATGACGGAGCAGTTCCGTCATCAGCATGGAAAGGGTTAAGTATATTAGGGTAGTAGCATTAGACAAATCTTCAAAGGATATATACATTTTACAGGTGTAGATGAGGGGAGAGGATCAAGGTCTCGAGCTCAATCAATTTTGTGGCAAATGGTGCACTTTTTATTAGACCACACTATGGTAAAAACTTCAAAGCATTATATTACAGGGCTAACACAAATACTCTCTAGCCAAGGTTACTAGGTCCTGTTGTGCTATCTTGGGCAATATGCTCCACTTCAGGATTCGTTTTTTTACTACGTTTTGTGCTTTCAATCGAGGTGAAACAGCACTACAAATTCTAGACGGTATGGGGTTGTTATATAGACGCTCTGAACTGGAATATGGATTTCCTGATGACATCGACCTCTCTGGTAATCTAATCAACATCAGCAACTGATACAAAAGATCCTGCTGGCACATTCCAGAATCACCATTAAGAATAATTGAGTCAGCAGCCAAAGGGAAAACGACAAAAGTTAGAAAAAAACAGATGAGAAGCGAACAAGAGAAAAAAGGAGAGAGAGAGAAAAGGTGTGTTTAGTGTGGGACCTGCTGCCTACAAAGAGAACGTGAATGCCATTCCTGATTATTATAATTAAAGGGTAAAAGCAAAAGTAAACTCAGCAGGAGCGAGGCAAAACAAAATTAATCTTGGGACACTTGTATGGTTTGGTCATGTTTCAGGTGGCAACTTTGATTCTGATAGGAACTGGATTAAAGAATCCTCAGATCAGATCCTGGTTGGTGCCATTCCACACTGGACCAGTGAGGATCAAATGTAACTAGTATTGGACTGAGCTTCTCAGCACCAAGACTACCATGGTCATTGAATTGACTACATGGAATATGCAACACGGGCAGTCCTAGGAGGAGGCTCCATATGAAAGAAAAAGTTAGTTACCGGCGGTAATGATCTTTCTGATGTATATTCGAACTGCCTATATATTGCTCACTTGTAGAACACACTCCAGCCATTAGACTGGATTCGGAAAACTTGAAAGCCTTGATGCAACCAGTAGAGGGCGCTGGACTCTGTGCTTCACGGGAGGTTGGGTAATGCTCCCAATGCCATGAAGAGCCAGCCCCAGCATAAAGTCGTCAGTTTCACTCCATTTTTCCCAAGCCTTCACAGTGAGAGGGAATTACAAATCATGAGGGAATGCAGTACCAACATGGAATCTTGTGAGTTGGTGAGGAATCTGCAGGTAGACAGAGTATCCACCGGAAAGATCGTTACCACAGGTAAGTAACTTTCTTTTGATGGATATTTCCACCTGTAGAACATAATTCACAGCAATAACCTGCCCAGGAGGGGAGTTAAAGGAGTAGTCATACCAAAAAATCCTGCAAGATCGATCCCTGTGCACCTCTGCATCAAGGCAATGATGATTCGTTAAAGTGTGCAAGGAAGCCCACGATGCCACTTAACATAGTTCTGTAATCGGGACACCCTGAACCAATGCAGTTGGCGGACTCCTTGAGGAAGTTCCTTCTTGAGAAGGGCGCAGCAGGTCCTAATGCAGAGGTTGAGCCAACGGGATAGAGACCTCTTATAAACTGCTTCCCTCTTCAAGGCTCCACAATAGCCCATGAAGAGTTGGTTGTCTGACTCCTATTCCTTGGTGCGGTCCAAGCAGTAATTAACCGACTGCCTAGGATCCAACTGATGCAGCCGTTCCTTCTCCTTCGTAGGATGTGGTGGGGTAGAAGATTGGTAGGGTAATGGACTGGGCAAGGTGAAAGTGTGCTATTACCTTAGAAAGGAAACCAGCCCTGGTTCTCAACACCAACTTGTCTGCAAAGAAGGTAGTGAGTAGTGACGACTGCTATGGGCCAGCAACTTGCGGACTCGTCTTGTAGACATGATGGCAACCAAAAATACTGTCTTGAGTGTCAATATGCGAAGGGTACAACTGTGTAGGGGCTCAAATGGAGTCCCCATCTAAAATGCAAGAACCAAATTCTAGTCCCGCTGAGGAACTAGAAATGGAGTGGGAGGAAAAAGGTTAGCCAGGCGCTTAGGAAAATTAGGACAATGGCAGAATTAAAGAAGGATGGCTGGTCCATAGGACAGGAAATCAGACAAGGGAGGTAAATAGCCCTTCACAGTGCCAATGGCACACCTCCTCTGAACTAGGGAAAGTGCAAATTGTAGCACTTGGATTGGTTTGCCTGTAAAGGATCCACACCATTGTCTGCACACCAAACAACAAAGTTGTCCCATCCGCCGGCTTAGTGAAGGGCGACACAAAATAAAGTCATCCAACTCTGGTGGTAGCTGGAAAGAGTTCAGTTGCTCCCGCTCAATCTTCAAGCGTGGAGGGTCAGATATTGGGGTGCATAACCAATCTCCCTGACAGGCAAAAAAGGTCCGGTCTAAATGAAAGGCAGATCAAAGGATAGGTGGAGAAGTGCAGGAGGTCTGGGTAACACACCCTACTCGGCCAATCCAGGATTATAAGAATGACTTGGGCCTGGTCTTGGTGAAACTTTCTCAGAACAAGACGAATAAAGTGTATGGGGAAACATAAAATGCAGCTGAAAGTACCACTTCAACCAAAACATGTCCCCCCCAAGTATCCTCTTGACGGATACTGGAGGGTGCAGAATTACTGGCACTAACCACTTTAGGAGGTGAATAAGTCCACCTAAGGAGTTCCCCACTGGGCAAAAATGACCAGGACTACATCTGGTAGAAGACACCACTCGTGCACAGAAATGATGATGCCGGGTCAGACAGTCAGCTCGGACATGAAGGGACCCCACTAGGTGATTGGAAGCGAGCCAGATTCCAAGGCTTCCAGACAAAGGAGGGGAGACCCTACCCCCCTTGCTTGTTCACATACGACACTGCAGTTGTGATGTCCGTGAAGATCTGGAAAGACCAACCTATAATGGATGGAAGGAAAGCCTTGATCACCAGCCGAATCACCTGCAATTCTAGCAGATGTATGTGGAGAACATGTTCCCCCAGAGTTCAGAGACCTCTGTTCTCCAGATCCTCCAAATGAACTCCCCACCCAAGGGTTGAAGCATCCGTCACTGCCATATTCCCTACCGGAGAGGAAGAAAAGGCCATCCCGTATGCCACTGTTTCCCAGTTAGCCACTAAGCTACATCCACTGCAGCACTGAGGGAGTCTCCCCCCATCCTTTAGCCACTGCCTGCAAAGAAACCACTTCAGGGCCCTCGCATGCCAATGTGCGTGTGTGTCTAGGAGAATGCAAGAAGCCAGCAGGCCTAGAAATCGCAAGACTCAGGATGGGAACTCTTGTGCCTGACCATAAAGATCGGATCATCTCCTGGAAGTCTGTGATCCTCTTTAGAGGAGAAAAGGTGCAGACAGGTGGCGTCCAGTACAGAGCCTATAAACTGGAGCCATTGGGAGGACTGTAGGTGAGATTTGGACTAGCTGATCGAAAAGCCCAGGTCAAACAAAAGAGTTGTCCATGACTGCCAGTTGTGCAACACCATCTCTTGTGAGCTAGCTTTGAGAAGCCAGTCGTCCCAGTACGGGAAAAATCAGCACCATCCACCGTCTAAGATGGGCTGCAACCACTTCCATCGCACTGATGAAGATTCAAGGTGCAAATGGCAACCCAAAAAGTATAGTACTGCAAATTGGTAGTGCTTAGAACCCATCACAAACCGCAATGCTTTGACGGGTCCACAGAGTAGGGATGTGGAAGGTCTCATCCTGCAGGTCCAGTGACACCATCCAATCTTCAACACCAGCAGAACCCGAGCTAGGTTCAGCATCTTGAACTTCTCCTTTGTGAGGAAGAAGTTCAGGTTCCTGAGGTCTAAAATAGGCCACCGCCCTTCTTGGGCACCAGGAAGTAATGTGCTTAGCAACCATAGCCTATTTCCCTGTCTGGCACAAACTCCTCTGCCCATTTCAAAAGTAGATATGACACTTCTGGCTGCAAAATGGCCAAATGATTGGGAGGTGAGGAGGCAGAGAGAGGTTGGATGGGAGGCGGAAACTGAAGGAAGGGAAGGGTGGAGCGCTTTTCTATAATCTGAAGGACCCTCTGGAGGCCCTGGGGAGGAAGAGAAGGGTTGCAAAGTGGATCCATGGCCTCGTCTTCTGGAACGACCCCTGTATGGATGAACGAGGGAGTTCTTCTGAAGTGGCTGATATTGCATGGAGCCTTACCCTCTCTCAAAGCCACGAAAGAGGTGGACCAAAAGTCCTTGGCTGGTGTTGGAAGCTTAAGGCCCAGTGAATGTGCTGTGGGTCTTTATGTTTTGAATCTCTCCAGCACAGAATTTTCCTCATCACTGAAGAGACGCACCCTGTCAAAGGTAAGAACCATTACGTTGGGCTGGATGTCGTAAGAGAAGTGGGATGCCCGGAGCCAAGCATGGCGACAAATTGAGACTGAGGTCCCAATGGCCCAGGCGACGGTCAGTCATGTCAAGACCAGAATTAATAATGTGACTGGAAACATTAAGTTCCTCTGCAATGACCTGCTGAAAATGGTCCTTCATGTCTGGAAGGATATGTGTGGCGGAATCATTTGGGTCACGTCCCACAATGCATGGGTGTATTAGACAATAACGCAGTTCGTATTTAAGGAATTTCATGCCACACTTCCAGTCAAGAAGGCTTCCTTGCCCCAAGCCTCTATTCTTTTGGACTCTCTGTCCAAAGGTACCATAGGGCCGGCGCCACCCAATCGCATACCTGAGCAGGATGCCTGGAAAGGAATGACTGGTCACCTGGTGTTGAGCGGTAGCGTAAGACCACAAGCCTTTCTATTGCTAGCATAGATGATGGCTTCTTCTTAGCTGCCAGGTCAGGTGCCAGTAACTCCTCATTGAAAGCTAGCAAAGGCTCCAATATGGCCAAAAAGGGCAGAAAAACTTCTGTAAGTACACTGGTCTTTGCTTCAAATGCCTCTGAAGTCTTTAGCATAATTTAAGGAGTGACACCACCTAAGGCGTTGGTGGCCCAGCAGGGAACTCCATAGCCAAATCTGGCGAGGCATTAGGCCACTACACGATGAAAGGCCTGAAAGTTTTGCAGGGGATCCTGTGCTCGCTCTCCACAGAGCAGGCCTTCCACCGGGTCAGAGTGTGTCAAAGATTTCATGGAGTCGTGCTCTTTCTCACATCAGCATGTGCTGGAGGGAATGAGGGGTTCGCCGTCAGTCTGTGGAGCTGGTGACTCTGCATCTGGCGCTGGTGGGGAAGGCCGCGGTGGAGGTGGCATCACCAGCCACGAAGGTAGTTGCAGCGCTGAAAATCGAAGCACCGGGTCAAAGCAGGGGAGCAAAGGTACCAGACTGGAAGGTGTGATGCTGAACGACGCCAGTTTAAAAGGCAGAAATATCTGAAGCCTTCGAGCCCGAGGGTGCCCGTACGGAGTCGACGCCTTTGTGAAGATGCTGGCATTGAGGAACCCCACTGAATCAGAGCTCGGTGTGTCGCATTCGGGAAACCGACGTCGAAGGCTCAGGGAAGGGAGCCAGCGCCAAAGGCTCCGGTAGCAGTGGAGATCTGTCTGGAGACAGCCCCAAGAGAAGCAGGGCTGCGTAGAGGATCATTAATGGGAATCTCAACTAACTCCGGCTCCAAGGACAAAGGTCCTGTGAGAGTCTGAGATAGCCTAGAATGACTTCCTTTAGAGAGCTTCTTTGATTCCGTATGGTGCTTTCAGCTTTTGGTAGACAAGGAAGGAGGAGAAAAGGAACGACCAAGAACAATTTTAACACTGATGCTCCTTTATGGCCTTGAGCTTCATACTGAGGCAGGAGGTACTGGAATTCCCGTGGTGGTCAGAGCCCAAGCACCATAATCAAATTGAGTGGGGATCCGTGATGGACCACTGCCCCTCACAATCCCTACAGGGTTTAAAACCATACTTCTTTGGAGGGGACTTACTACTTTTGAAAATGTTTATTTGAGAAAAACTCCTCATAGATCGACGTTTCAGATCCGCTTGGGATCGGAATAAAGGGAACTGACCTCAGTGCCTGGGATGGGTGGCTTGCAGCCTAGGAGACATCGCCTGACAATATCCGGTGCCGACTGAGTCCAGCGCCCCCTACTGGAGGATTCACAGCTTTGAAGTTTTAAAGATCAAGTCTGACCCCCGGTATTGTTTTACAGGTGAGGAGTATTCAGGAAGCAGCATCCATCAGAAAAATAAGCAGCTATAGTAGAGGTATTAAGTAAATTTGTTAATATGAATAATTAGAACCAGATTTAACCTACAGAGCCTTACTAAGCAGAGATGAAAATTAAAATGGAGCAAGAAATGTAGCTGGCAAGTCAATTACAACACCTTGGAGTTGACATGTTTACAAAAACGTCTGGAGACTTGCAATATATTTACATCAAGACTTTTGCATGAGGTAATACTTTAACTATAAACATGGAATCTTTTAGCCCATGTGACAATTCTGTTGTCGAAATATTTGATTAGAAATGCATTTACCTCTAATGTTTATTTCAAGCCTAATATTAGGAATCATCAATTATAATTGGGGTGACTTTAATGTGAAGTTACCTAATAACTGATAACCAGTAAGGCAAGAATTCGAAGTACAATAGAAGCCAGCTGCATAAATTAATGTTCGACTGGGTGGAAATGATGGGGCTCACCGTGCATAATGGCCACAATGATAAACCACCTCGATGGAAACCTATTGGAGGGACATATACATTTGCTTTTGATAATTTTATGGTTCCACTATCTAAACAAGATAAACTGTAAATGTGAACACCTGCCATTAACACGGCTATTAAAGCAGCATGCAAGAAGCCAATTGAGAAATAAGGTAAGCGAAAGGCTATAAAGTTTTGCTAATGTGTCATATAAGCTAGTGAAATATTTATGCAGCTTATTATAAAAAAAGAAGTTAAGAAGAATCCTGCTACGTGCCCATGCATAAATTATATTTAGTCTCTAAGTGTGACTTCCACCAACACCGACTTTGTGCTTCTCAAACCCTGGAGCCACACCAGTGACCCCGACATTTTAGACCGAGTCCAACTCCTTACCGACTGATATTCAGAGGCCACATCTTTTCCGACGCTGTAGATGGACCGCCTCGAAGGCTACAAAAAGATTCATGGGGCCTGCAGGAAGAACCAGAGGTAGTAGGTCAGGCCCAGCTGGGCCGGTTGGTTATTAAATGATCTCTCTGCCTCAAATAGTGCTCTAATGTAGCACCAGAGACTGCTGGGTGTTGGAGAGATGCCCCTGCAAGACAGGTACTAATGACAGTAAAGAGAACCCTGTTGTATGCAAAGATGATTCAAGGTGACACACCACTTCTGCATAACCACAAGGAGTGCCTCTTGCTCGTCACACCAGCCTCCCGGGTAATAGGTCAAGACAGTCTGGTTTTTAATTATAACATTAGATTTACAGGAAGATGATCAAAAATATTTTCCAGGAAACTTCGAAAAAACACTTGGTTTTGAAAATATCATGCAGTGAAACAGAGCCCGATTTTAAATAAGTAATGTTGTATGAACAGACACAACCGTGATAATTTATAATTCAACTGTACAATTTTAATCCAGGAACACAATGTTCAAACCAATAAATAGAATACTACAGTGACGAAAAAGGCTTCGTCCTTAAACATACCCTTCACAATTACCGGAGCTGTAAACGTAATGGAAAAATATAAATAACTTATCAAAAACTCTTATTTCATGTGTTATCAATGTTGCACTATTTTTTTTTTAACACCAACATTAACATTGTTTCAATATTCTTTAATATTCATTATCAACACACTTCTCTAAGGATTCATTATTTTGGTATTTATCAAGATTTCTACATTTACATGGTATATCAAAAGCAGTGGAGCATGTAGTTGTCAAATAATAAATAACTTTGGGGTGATGTGGAGAGGTGCTGGAAAAGTCCACCACCTGCTGGCAAACACAGTATAACTTGATTAAATTACAGTTCTACAACTTCCTGTATGTACTGTAATGAAGGCTGAGTCATCAGTCAGATATTGAGGTGCCAGGCATAGCTCTGATTGTACCCCTTTTCCCTCCTTTCTTTCAGCATGGAGCATAATGTGCAACTCACCGTTTCCCATCCCTGTTGGCCTTTTAGAGGCATTGTCCTAATGGGTTGCAAATAGACCTACCTAGCATACTAATGAGGTAGGTCGCAATCTGCGACCCATTTAGGATTTTCAGCCATCACAGGGATGGTGGCCAGCTGAGACTAACAGACAATTAGGTCTGTGATTGCGTTTTAACTGAGCAATCCTTAAAAAATGTAATTAAAGAAAAATGGGATGAGTTTAAAAAGGAAAAAAAGAAACTTTGCAGTTTCATTTTTTAAGAGCAGACATTGGTCGTGAGACCACTGCCTGCTCTTAAAAAATATTTTATTAACAAATTGCAATTTGCCTTTTGTACCTGCCGGATTCTGAGAATCGGGCCGTTTGCGACCGCATAAAACGCTTTGTACATCTGGCCAAAGTCCGGAGAAAGGAGTAGTACCAATGAAGACCTCGTAAGAAGAGCATGATTTCGAATGGGAGTGTGGGAGGGGGTGACTGCTAGAACAAAAAAAAAAAAAAAAATCGGTCCTGGGAAGAATTCAGCGGGCAATTTTAAGATTTGAATATTTCACCCCTTGACTCAAAATCACTGCATGATTACTGTCAAACGAGAAAAGAAAGGGACAAGTTATGTCTTCATAACTAGTTTGGTGTTGATCTCAACACTAGCTTTTTCCTTAGGGAATTTTAAACAGGAAACAGAACTTTAATAACCCTCCTTCATTAATCCACCCCCCCCCCATCATCTTCTCACCACTATCAATCTGTACGAAACATTCCAAGATCAAGCAGATCTACAAGTTTACTTTCTAAGAATGTTTTGTGCAGATTAGTCAAACCAGGCTAAAGTTTTGAGCATTTCATAAAGCATTTAGAAAAACGTCTATTCTGAATTATAACTAGAGAGTAAGGTGAAGGGAAAGAAGAGACCGCGCGAGAAAGACGATGGGTGGGAGGGAAAGACCGAAAGACTCAGAGGGGATGTGGCTGTAGAGCGGGCAAGAGCTCACTTTTCCAATAATTTATTTTCAGCTGGGCACAACTACTGGATGAAACAACTCATGCTCTAGCAATGTATAGATTTAACAGACAGTGTAAATACAAGACTACATATTAAAGCTTCACGTGTTTCTATCATTCCAAATATAATAAATGTAGTCCTTGCCATAAACTCATTCGAGGGTATACAATGGTTTCGATGACATTCTATACTACAACATTTTGATTGAAATATTCTTTAGCAATCCAAGCACTCAAAACTTCTTCCTGTTGCGTGCTGTGGTGATACCAAGTATCGCTCGAATGAGTCCACTGCGGCTAAGTTGAAAGACGAACTTTCAATGTGCGCGATGGGCATGGCGGCAAAAAGCATTCCAGGTGTTGGACCAAAGAATAGCTGCATTCTGTGAAGCCGAGACAGGGTCCTTTGTAATTTGTTTTTTTATGTGAGAGATGTTAACCAGTGTTAGTAGCATAACTTGCCCTTGTTTGCACAGTAAACAATTTGAGAACAGTACCAGTGCACCTATCGTGGTTACACATGGATCTTCACCAACAATTTGTTTAAAGAATGTCAGTTGCAAGACTGAGGATGGATGGTGCCCACAAAGAACCTCATTCCCCACTTGTTGTTTCTCAGTTGTTTTTTCATCCTTGGCCGTAGAAGGAAAAAGACCAGGTTTCCTGTAGAGCTGCCCCAGAAAGGTGCACCTGGGATTCTGCAGAGGCCCTCTATTGCATCCTGAGGTCCATCCTGGAAAGTTGTGACCAAGCCTGATAGGCTGAGCCCATGGAACATGGATAAGCTCTCTGTCTAGAACAACACATCACACAGAAACCAAGTGGAGGCCAGATTATAAACCCACTATATTGATGAGTACTGATCATGGTCAGCTAGTGATCTCAGTGCACATTGTTAAATTCTTTCAGAGGTCGTTATTTGTAAGAATTACAGTAACGGGAGCTTCTTCACAAAGGATGCATAAAAAGCAAGTGACTGACATTGGCACTGAGCCTTTGCTGGGCCTATATAAATGCATATAGAAAGAGATCCCGTTAGGGAACTGCTCCAGACCATTGGCTTCAATTCAGTTGCAAGCACCATGAAGTAACCCCAAGGCATTCAAAAACCTGCTCCTCTGGGATTAAATCGTGAAGACTCCATGATCACGAAACTTTGTAAGTTGTCAGCTCAGAGACGATAATCAACAGAGAACTATTTCAAACATGTTTAAAAAAAAAAGGCAGCCAGAGGGAGAAAAGAAAAACTGCGGGAAAATCAAGATACCAGGACGCCAGACTTCGAAGATCAAAGAAGGAAAAAATAAGGTTATTTTTAGAAAATTCCCTGCCTGCCGTGTGCTACTTGGTTTTCAGTCTGCATAAATTCAGATGCACAGGTCACATTCCACAAGGAGCAAAGTGAAGCAAAGCCCTGGCCATTTCTCCGCTTGCTGTAGCCAACTTTTATAAGAGCGCAGCCATCAGTTTGCTGAGGAATCACAGATCACAGGTGTTGTGGCCCCACAATTTACATTTCAGAGGACAACTGGTCTTATTGGGAAGCGTTGAGTGTAGGTACAACAAGGTTTCCTCTCCAAAGGAGCAGCACTGTGGATGAACTTCGTATTACACAAGTGTAGGTTTGCTTATTTCTCCATTATTGGTGTTCACGTTATTCAGAATGTCCTGCTTTCTTTTACCTACAACCAACCATACTTTTTCCATACGCTTGAATTGATCCGTGTGGTTGAAGTACATAGAAAACAAAAGTATGGAAAGTGTGATACTGAGTACTAGCTGGGCTGGGCCAGCGAGGGTGGAGCCAGAGTCAAAGACAAAATGTTTTGTAACTATTTCATCAGTCTTCCACCTTCAAGTAACAGCGTACACAATAACACACAAACACCGTAAATGAAAAAATATATGCAAGTCAAACTGATCAGTGGGAAATGCACTCTTGGGTTATGAAATCTAAACTGGTTAAAACAATGACTGCAGACGTCAAAACAGAAGTCCAAGTCACAGACTATATGTATTTTTGGGCATAATATATACAGATCTAATCAGATCGTATGGAAACTGAATTTATAAATTCCTGCCACCCCATCCCCTTCCGACCACTTCAAAGATCAGCATATTTTCAGCAATCTTGACATATTAACTTTGAATCAGAAACATATGTTTTTACACTGTGAATCCGGTATTAGACATTTGTTTGTATGTGACACCAACTACATCACTGGTACCCTTCTTTTCCTGCCCTGCGAAAGCCCCCGGTCTGAGCGCCGGAAAGGACGAAACCTGGTTGTACTTCAAGCATTGAACAGAAGAATAAAAGCAGAACCTTAATGCAACCAACTGACCATCTTTTTCTGAATGATCTGATACACAATGTTACGCCCTATAATGATTTAGCCGATCATACGCCATCATGAGAAGGTGTTTATCATCCCATTGTTATACGTATTCAGTTATGTGTGGTATAGGGGGCTTTATCCACCAGTGTTAGAATGTTAACAAACAAGAGCTAATCTACTTTAAAGTTGCCATTAAAGCCACTAGTAAGGCTTTTAAAACCCCCAATTCCTGATCATGTTTTTGATAATTGTCCATGCATAGGACACACTCCACGACTCAGCTGTAACATCATTACAGTACCTCTCAAAAGCATACGTCACCTTGGAGCTTCAAGTCACTGCATCAATTAAAGCCTATGCTGGCTCTCAAGCAGTTTTAACAGTTCCTGCTCAACCAATTGCAACACCTATACAATTCTTGCACGTAGCAGGCACTCTGGCGTGTCTTCTTTAGAGTCTCTCTGAGGTCTCAGTTTTACAGCACAGGAGACGCTGCTTTCCCATCGCTATTAGCTGGAGACACCTCAGATCAACACTTACCGTTCAGGGAGAGTTACTTTGTAACAAAAACGGTTTGTATAAAATTTTATAAAGCATGGGTACGTTGTTCCCCTTAGATCCCACCCATTTCAAACAGTGCATCCATGCAAAATGTCACAAGTAACAAAACTTTCTTTACGCCCTGGCTCATCTTCCATTCTCCAAATAGGGAGGTGGGTGCTTTTAGATCAGCGTTTTGTACCAGAGTACAAACCTTGTTTTTTTTTTTAATTCATGGGTAAACTCAACACTTGCAAGAAAGTCACACCACATCTCGATCTTAGCACGGAGGCCCAATTACATTTCGCGTCCATGGACTTCATTTAGGGTTTACCAGGGGTTGCAGCTACGACCCCTGGCTTCCCCTTGTGACCCCTAGCACTGTCTTTGCGACCCCTGGGCTAAGAGCTGGCTATGTCAGTGCCAACAACACTGGGACTCGAACTCTATTTCTGTGTAGTTTTTGTTATACTAATAGCAAATACTGCTGTATTATTCAGTATTTGTGTGATAAACCGAGAACAATTAATTGATGCAATCTAGAATCACAGATTACTGATGGCTTCTAGGAGAATTTGGGGGGGTGGGTCCACACAAGATCACACAAGACATTTAGCTCTGAACTCTTCAGAAACGACTGTCAGTGGAGTGACAGCAAATGCATAATATGTAGCGTGGAATATTACCACTCAGTGGGGATGGAAGATTGACCAGGCACTCGGTTCAAGGTTCCTATGTGATGATACAGAAGTATACTGGATAAACTGTACACACATCTGGCCCTCTCTTTTATCTTAACACTGCCTGTATTTACAAACTATCTAATGTAACATACAATGCTGTCTGCGCTGTAATATGCCTCACACTTAACAGAAATTGTACCTGACCATGCATCTTTTTCATGATGTAACAAGATCACCAATTGTGATGTTTATATTAAAACTTTAAAAATAAAATAACAAAGAGGACAATTAGCAGGAATGGGAACTTTGGTGGCAGCTAAGGTAAGTAAGATATGCTTTTAAATGCAAATTGAGTGAGAACTTGAGGGTTTGAATGCATGTATGTGAGAGCATGTGTATGTGTGAGCACGCGTGAATGTACTTGTAAGCATGTGGCCGAGGGAGAGACAGTGACAGGTAGTGAGTGAGAATGTGTGCGAGTGAGTGTCTAAGTATGAATGAGTCATAATGAGTAAGAATGAGTTCCTGCAAGTGAGTGAGAATGAATACAAATGGGTGTAAGGGAGTATTAGAGAGTGTGAATGAATAAGATTAAATGTGAGTGAGAATGTGGTGTTATGCCTGCAAGTCTGTCGTTGCTCCTGTCATACTGTACACGATTCTTGTCTTAAAGATACACCAATAGTGAAATGTTTGGGTTGGCATACTTGAGGCAATTCTTAGCATGACAGCACCTGTGACAAAATACTGGCACACAGGAGCTAGCTCTTGGTAGAATGTGTACCCATCATAAAAAAAAACTGGTAATGCCATACTAGAGGATATTCTTGGCATAGGAGGCACCTGTGGAAAAATGATGATACTCATACATTGGAAGTAATTCTATGCAAAAAGACGGCCAACCTGATGTATGGCAACCATGACAAAAAGCTGGCCCTTTTATACCGAGGACACTTTTGCTAGGAGGGTCACCTGTTCCATAAATAGAAACATTCTGGGTTTGGCATATGGGGGGTGGGGAGGGGGACCTATTCACAGATCAAGTCAGTATTATAATATAGGTGGTAACTAAAACAGACGTGTCTGTTATTTTGATTTGTTACTATGGCACTTCAGCAATGTCAATTATTGTTATTTTATCAGGGTTAAGGCGATGTGACATGACTTTGGAAATAATCTGTGTCAGGGGGTCATATGGCATTATTTCATGTGATGTCATTAAGACCAGATGGTGTCACTTCTGCGACCCATAGCATTTTGGTGAATGGACACCCATGATCCCTTCGCACATTTTTCATAAGTTCTGTAAGAAATACATAGGCTGCATGAAAAAAACATCATATTTCTACAGTCCTACCTGTAGCTGAGGTTAATGCTAGTGATGGAACAGAGTGTAGTTTTGAATCTGAAATCCAAGGCACTTTTGCATAGAATTAAATGGGTGATGCATGGTGTGTTACCACTATACAGACTGCAGTCTGGGTGGCTCAAACAGAGCACAGGTGGGACACACCTACATTCCACGAGCCACTTACAGAACACAGTTATCCCAAATGAGATTAGGCCTACCCAAATATTCGGTGGGCCCATCAGAGGCATAAGAAAGTTTGCCTCTAGCAATGGCTCACATGATCCAATTATTTCACAATCAAATAAATTCCTGCAATCTACAGAAGGTGAAAGACTCCTCAGGTCAGTTTGGTATTGTAGAGGTACCCCAAGCAAAGCGAAGGCCACCTATAAAAACTTATCCTGGAAAGACAATAGGTTACTAGTGAGTCTGCAAATTACCAGTGTGATTGCCTCACGTTTGTGAGATCCAGTGCTCTAGATGATGGTGATGTATTGTTTCTGTACGTACATAGAATCCAACTGATCCAATCCAGTTGATTATCTCATTGCTGGTAGTGAAACAGCTTATGTCGAGCTCCTACACATATACAGCCCCCCCCCCCGTTTGTGATAAACACCAGAGTGTGGCATATACCATACTGTGCACCGGTTTTTATTAGCTAACGTAAGTAGGGCTCCCGGATCACAACAATCAGGTGGAAGCAAAGATATGAATAGTACCTTTGAATTTGCTCCAAGGAACAAACACACACCATAGTTAACAAAACAAATTGAAATAAATAACTGATCTTTCATCTGGGGCTCAGCCAGTGCTGAGCTATGATCATTCAAAGGTCTGTTCACAATGCCTCCAATTCCAACGTTTGTAGCCTACTAAGACCTGGTCCAGTAGTATTGTATTGTATTGTAATTGCATTTATATAGCGCTTACTACCCCTGACGAGGCGTCAAAGCGCTTTTTCAGCAAGTAGCAGTTACTTTTTTACGGCAGAGCCTCTCTTAAGACCCTGTCATGCTTTCTGCCCACTCTCTAGTTTTCGCATTACCATTTACTCCAGAACTGATCTAAGAGAAATATCAGGTGAAATCACAGGTGACACATTATCTCAATCTCAGCACTAATTTACACAAGGAGCAAGCTCAGTTTGCTCCCTCCCCAAAAAAAACACGTGGCAGAAAGACACTTTTCTTCCCCCTGGAAGAGTGCAAAACCACTGCAGCTGCCTATATCCCTGGACACAATCGAAGAAGCAAAGAAAGAAGTGATGAAGAGTAAGTACGGATGAAGGTGAGAACTGTTTGGACTCACCTATTAGTCGTGCTGGCATTCTTCTCCTTCAAATCCAACTCCCTCTGCTGTAGGGCAACAACGTACCTTGAAAAGTCATCTGGAGTCCTGGATGATTCAAACACAAAGTACAAACATCAATTTGAAGGTATACACAATTGGGAGGGCAATATTAGTGCCAGAATTGTTTCTAACGGCAATCCATTTTATTTAAGTACGTTTAGGCTGCCATGCTTTTCGTTGTTCACCATATTGGAACATATATCCCTGTCATTGGAACATATCTAATTGCAACGCAATGTTTAATTCTTAGTTCGTGGCTCTTCAGATAGAGATCCCTTCGTTCTTGGCCTTCGTCAGTTCCTTATTTACCCAATTTACCCAATTTACTGTTTGTCTACTCGTTTTTTATCAGATATCCTGCAATGAAAATCGTATCTTGACTGTACAGAAAAAACACCATATCGACCTAAAATGTGGTAAAAGGCTTCATTTTGCATTATAAAACACATGTAATAACATGCCCAATCATTGAAATATCAGCAGTGCTTTGCACTCCTACAACATGGCAAGTACAACGTTTTTGGAATACTTACTAAATTGAAACACGTGGTTCTTCCTTATCCAACCTGAAGATAAACTTGTGAAAGGACAAAATAATGCTTTATACCATAGGTATTAAAGAAATGGGAAGGCTAGGCAGTGCTTAGCACAGGCAGGGACACCCCCCCCCCCCCAAATAATGTGAAAAACATTTTGAGGAAGTCATTTGGGGAAAAATAAAATTAATATATACAGGTGACAAACAAATTTGTCGGCCAAAGGATGATGTACTTAATTCTCAGTAAGTCTAATCATAGTACAGTAATCGGAGTGTACTTTGACATCTCGACTCATTTGTAACAATCGTTCTCCTGTTGCAGGGTCAACTTGCAATCAGCAAGGAAAGTTGAATCTTCAATAAAGATAAACTACTTAGCCCTGGGACACAGGAGTGAATCCTGAATGGTGGCAGCCTTACTGGAGTTGAGCCACAGTGTTGGCAGCAGCTATTCAGTCTTTGGGTCAGTAGTTTGAATAGGTATTTAAAATCATTAAACCAGGGACACTAGAGGAAAATATATTTTTATATTTCAAGTAGGCATCCGGCAGCACAATAGTCCCTTCTAGAGTCCTCTACTTTTTACATAGATACATCACGTCTATCCTAGAGCCATGACGGATAACTGGAAAACCAGAGGTGATCTGAAAACCTGATTCCCCAAGTAAGCCTTCTCGGCAGTAGAGTAATACATCCAACTTGGTGTCCTTACACATTTCAATTTCAAAAAACTAAAAAAAGAAGCAGTAGGCTATTATAAAGGTGTGCAGAAAATGGGCGTTTTAAAAAAATGGGCCCCTTGTTTTCTATTGTGTTCTCCTTTACAGATGTTTGATGTCTTCAACTCGATGTCTTCAAACAAGAATTGGCAACACCAATAAAAGTATTTCACTTTGTTCCTTGTTCAAGCATCCGTCCAGTTCCACAATGACTCACTTATCACTATGTCTACCATCTGAAACCTACCACACACTCTTTCAGTTAAGTGAGCACCTTGCAGTAAAAAGTGTGATGGTAGACCAGCATAATCAATAAGGCACCACTCTAAACAAGGTGCAGGGTGCAGCCTACAATAAATCACCTGTATCAATGCACATTACCCAAGCGAATGCTCCCATCAGAATGCAGATAATCTGTTCCTGCTTGGAATCTTTCAGAGATGTAAAGAAATAATGGGTCAATACACTTTCTTAATATTCGAGACGTTATGCTATTTATTGCAGATTATGCAACGATTTGCAGGAAGGGTGCCCAGTTGAAATTCTATTTTGCTACACGATATCCTGTAACTGCAGAGGCAGACAGGTACTTCTCAGCAAAGTGCCATTAGTTGCCAGTTCAGCAAGAGAAACAATGCAAAACTCCAAAGGAAATAAACCGCAGCGTGTGCCAGGTCAAGTTTACCATCACAGCCAAAGGAACCAACCCACAAATACTCGGCTACTGTGTTGTAGTAGAAATCCTGACAACACTGCAGCACCCAAAAGAACATGCAAAAAGCACTTCAAATTTGTACTATAACTCAATTCAATAAGCAAGTCGCATAAAGTAACAGGCCTTCATCAAACATGGGCCAAATACAGGGTTTGATGTAAAACTGAAGAAACGTTGCTTGTCTCCAAAGTTCTAAAACTATTGAAGAAGCAGATTATTCCATTGGTCTCCCCCCTTTCAATGAATTTGAATAACCCTATAAACACCTCCTCACCCTTTTTCATGAGCAAACATCAGAGAGATCATTTTAAGTTAAATATTCAAGTCTAAAACTCAATACTGTAAATTCAGACTAGGCTCTTCTGGTCGCTACATATCAATAAAACGTGTCCAATAAAACCTATGACCTCTCCTTATAAAATAAGCTTAATATAAGTATTGGATTATTATTGCTAAATTATTCTCACTGAACCAAACCAGAGTCGATTATGAATGGGCCTAAGGATATTCGCAGGTGCAACATCGCTGTTGGCATAAATATTAAATTTTCCTGAATGTATCATATAGGACAATGCTGTCATACGACAATTCACTTCAAAGTATATGGTGCCTCTTTGGGCACCTACTATTTTCTATCCAGCCAACTTAAAATCTACTTAAGTTCGCCACTCGCACCCTATTCAACTGGTCAGTTAGGAGGAATAAATACAGCTTCAGATAATATGCAGGCTAGCTTGCAGTCTACTAGATGCATTCAACAACCACCTCATAGTGGTTCCAACTTTACCTTTCCCCAGCTGGTGAGGATTATCCCCGGTTACACTCACGGCTACACCTTCTGATCTCAACCCTCCACCACCCTCAATCTACCCACCAGTAAGCCTAAAATTCACATTTTCTAATCCATGTATTTTACGACTAGGAAACCTCTCCCTCATTTACCTTGTGTCCACAGCTACCCTTAGTGCCATAAAGAAATAATCCCAGAAGCTACACTTTTGACTTTAGGAAACTCCCATCTCCAACACCTATTCCAAACCCCTCGTGCTGCACCACACCTATGCCCAAAACAGGCACTGTGATTTATCTAAGGTTTCTCTTCCCAACACTTCCGTAGCATGATCATGTTGTGCAATGTTTAAGTAGCTTTGGTGCACCCTCTTCCCTTTTCCTCACCTACTGTTTCATCTTCCCAACAGTTAATTGTAAACATCCTGCCTAAAGCAAGCCATGCACACTGACTACAAGTAAAGCATTTCAGATCAAGATGCTCAAAATATACAAGAAAACATGAATTAAGTAAAGAAAAAATGTTTTGTATCGCTAATATGTCTAAGATACAGCAGTCATATCACTGTAGACTGGTGTCCAGCAGTGCTTTTGGGCAATTAAATACATGCACAATGACAAGGGCCCAATGGCGATATTAATGAGCCTAATCAAAGAATGCACTGCATTAAGTTAACCATAACTTGCCAGTAAAAAGAACATCATGGAGTAGTAACTACTATTCCTAATGCTGTTCATTGTGCAAGTTTCCTTGTAAATTAAAAAGTTTCCTCGAAGAATGATGCACATAGACTTTTAAACCTGGAATCCGTTCGTAGACAAGACAATGGGAGAATACAAATGGAAGGCAGTACTCCTTCACTTAGTTACTAAAGATGGAATCCCGAAACCCAAAAGAAAATTCATTGTACATTTCGTCTGTAAGTATGGAGGCCAGAGACGCTAAGCAGTGTGAATTATTAAAGAACGTTTCAATGATTCTAAGTGACTGTAGTTCTCTGTCTGATGTCTGTCTCCAAGAGTTTGGATGATGAGAAAGAACATGGTTTGACAAACCTTAAGGCCATGTTTTCTTAAACTGGTCCTACAGCCAGTTACCAGGGCAGCCTAGTAACGGATACACCCCATATTAATATAATCCCTTCAGAGAGCACTACGCCTCAGCAAGGCTTCCAGAAAAAAAAATTGTTCTCTTAAATCACATCCATAACCATGAAAGAAAACTAGCAAAAGTAAACATTTGTTATTGCAGACCAACACATTTTATGGAGAAAAAAATTAAGTTACAAGCAAAACTAGCACACAAAATAAAGTGTTGGCAAGGTAGCACTGGCACAGATGCATAAAATGTTCATACTAGCAAGTATCCCAGATATCAGTTTTGTCCTGTACTGTTCTGTGCAGTTCACCACCATGACATAAGGAATTGAATCCAGCAAGCGGATTCCATTGCAAGCTAGCTCCACAATGAGTGAATTCAGGCGACTTACATTAGGGTATCTCTTCAACAGGTCCAGCCCCTTTCTCCAATCAATGCGCCTCTGCTGTGCCTCAATAACACCAAGGCCAGAGGACAGGTGAGCATTAAGGAGAAGGTCTTGCATGACCTACTAATGGTAGCCAAGTGTGCTGTATATGTTAACAGCGCAATGAGATTGTAACAGCTTGTTCCCAATCCTGCAGCTTTTGTCTGGGCAAAAGCACCGATCACTGGTTAGAAGCATGAGTATAGTAAGCAAGAAAACAAGGACATCAACACAAGAATTTGATTTTTTTAAGAGGTGTGTTAGTGTGCTGCATGTGGGTAATCTAAACAAGTAAATGGCATTAAAATGGTGTGCAGAGAATGGGACAAGAGGGGCACATGGCAAAGTTGTAAATGTTATTTGAATGTCAGAAAGGAACGATGACAACAGAAAGAAAATACTGCATGGGTCCACAAGGATTCGTGTTGCTTGTGGTATTAATATGTTATACGATGTAGAGCCCTCTATGTACAATAAAAGTTAAGGGATTCTTGTGAAAATGTGAGTGAAAGATCATGAACTTGAGGCAATAAATCTCGGTTCAGGAGATCAGAGGGCAGACTGCATCACTATGAAAGGACATTGGATTTAAATTCAGAGGCAGGATCACCATGGGAACGGCATAAATGGTACAGAAAGGGGTTACAGGTGTGCAAGCAACAAAAGTCATAGGACCATATTATATCTCAGTTGCGCACAGGAGACAGTGGGCTTCTATTCACTGAGTAGCTTGCAATGTTGACAGGATTTATGAAGAGAATTAGATTTCAGCGAGGAGCAAAGCATTACCACCAACACATTTTAATAACCCTAGTACCTTATAGAATGTATTTTATATGGAGGCAGTATGGTTGGATACTTTTGGGACATGTGACCCCATGAAAGCAACAGATTGTCCAACTCCTTTAGCGGCAGCAAAATACGCCCAGAAAGTATAAGATTGTGGTCAGAATATAAGGGACTTGAGGTAAGTGATACGCAACCGGCCTAGCCTACCATACAGCAAGAAAAATCACACTACTGGGCAAGTATCGTCACTAATCTACAATGGTAACTGGCATGCTATTGGGTCCCCGTTGCAGCCAAAGGCCTGGAGGGTAACCACCATCATTACTTCAAATGGGAGATTACAATTTCTAAGGATGCAATTTTAATATGTTTTGCAAGATGACAGGAGTAGAGCTTTTCCAGTAGGCCTCCAGAAATCCACTCACTATGGTGTGTCAGAATTCATCAGGTCGAGCTATTTTTAAGACCTACTGGACCATTTTGGGAGCTGACAAAGAACAGGCTTTCTAGTCACTCTCAAAGTGAAAGCGAAATAAAGATGGCTTTAAATCCGGTTATCTTGTCACATTTGCTCTGCATTCTGAGACAGAGGTCAAAAGTCAGTTTGTCTTTTTTTGTTTTTTGTTTTGTATTATATAGCGCAAGCTGGACCCAAAGATATCGGGTATCAGAGCGCTTTGTATAGCACCAGTTTTGTTACACTAGGATACATTAATTTTTTTGTTAGGCATGGGGAGATTAAGTGATTTGCCCAGAATCACAGGATGTTGAGCGTTGTTGCCGCAACTCGAACCCGGTTCCCCAGCTTTGACGTTGGCCGCTCTAGTTGTAAGGCTACATCCTCTCTCCTTCTTACATTTACTTTTCTTTCCCTGACTTCAGAAATTAAAGGATGTTGTAAAGTTAACTGCCTGACAATTGTGATGTGCAAAGCCTCTGAAATTGAATGCTGTAAGATGTCCGACTTGATATGAAATAATAAATATTTTTGCTGAAACCCAATTTCCTAACATTGTTTATGCACTGTATAGTTTTATCAGTAAAACTGCATGTTAGTGGGAAATGCTGTGGCCATTTCAGCGGAAAATGTGCTGTCTGTAAATGACAGTGCACTACGAAAACATGATTTGGTAATGTATGTATTAAAAGTGAGATTTTAAACATGAACAGAGAAATATTCCTGCCCCTGCCCTGATGACAATGCTATCAGTGAACTAACAGTCAAGACATGGCGTCATGTGTACCCTATATTTAGGACAGATTGGTATTATACATGGCGCAATCGTTCAGCCTATTACATTTTTTTTTTTAAACTTTTTTTGTACAGCAGAAATGCTTAACTTGCATATTTGAAGGTGCTCTCATATGTGATTATGAAGAAAAATAAAGCTCCATAAAACAAAATATTTGCAGAGGATCACACAATTTGAGACCGGTTTAGAGGTCAGGTATATTACAGTTAGGTCAAGTAAAATATTCAAGTTACTGTACTGGTGGGTCTAGTAGCATTTTTAGGATGTTTCGAGGACTGCAAGGAGCTATTAACGTGAGGGAGGACGAGGAACATAATGAGAGGCCTGACAAAGGTCTTGTGATTGCTACAGGAACAAGACAGGATCCAAGCTGAAGGAGCAGCACCATATTCAATGCAACCTAGGGGAAAGGTTAAGACATTAAATAAAGCAGGATAGCATGTCGTCGAAAGTGAGTCAAGAACCTCCAATATTTTTATGTGCAGAAGCCCCCCCAAAAAAACAGCATTGGCAAATTCTATTGGCTTTGTCAATTTTCCGTAACAGTAGTGTATATATATATATATTCCAGCTCCAAAGTACCCAACGTACAAAGGAGCACCCGGACCTCAGCTGCCCACAAGGAGCCTTAAATGGTAAGCACGCCTCCATTCTGCACGAATTCCACACCGCGAGGCCCATCTGTGGGCTTGAAATGTTACCGACAGAACATTAGCGCGACGTGAGGCACTACAAGTCCCATAAGTCCCATCCAGGGCGTGCATCTAAGCAAGAAGGGGTGTGGTGCCTCAAGCGCTCCTTCATAACTGCCAAAGCCTCTGAAGAGAAGTGGGGACACTTCGAAACGCGTCAGGCATCCAAGGCAGTTTGAACAGTTAACGGATATCGCTGTGCTGGAGGCGTGCTTACCATTTAAGGCTCCTTGTGGGCAGCTGAGGTCCGGGTGCTTCTTTGTACGTTGGGTACTTTGGAGCTGGAATATTTACGCGGCGACCCATGCCGAGGAAGGAGCACCACCCTGAAAGAACCGGGGGCCATGCGGTCTTGACTACGGGCCGAGAACATGGGACAGCAGCATATGGATTCTGCACGAATTCCACACCGCGAGGCCCATCTGTGGGCTTGAAATGTTACCGACAGAACATTAGCGCGACGTGAGGCACTACAAGTCCCATAAGTCCCATCCAGGGCGTGCATCTAAGCAAGAAGGGGTGTGGTGCCTCAAGCGCTCCTTCATAACTGCCAAAGCCTCAGAAGAGAAGTGGGGACACTTCGAAACGCGTCAGGCATCCAAGGCAGTTTGAACAGTTAAAGGATATCGCTGTGCTGGAGGCGTGCTTACCATTTAAGGCTCCTTGTGGGCAGCTGAGGTCCGGGTGCTTCTTTGTACGTTGGGTACTTTGGAGCTGGAATATATATATATATATAAAAAAATATTTTAAAGCATTATGACAGCGTTTTTTGTCTATAAGGGGAAGTAAAGACAGGGACTGCTGAGACATGCACTCAAACAGGACGTTTAAACATTTTTTAAAGAGTGCCTGCACTTCAGGAGCCTGCAGTAGAAGGACACTGGCAACAGGCAGCAGTACTTGGCCCAGGATCCATGGCAGCACAGCAGGACGAAGATTCTACTCCCAGGAGGAAGAGAAGTGAAGAGGAGGAGTTGTCGAATAGGCAGCAAAGAAACGAGAATGACGTGGGAGCCAGCCAATGGTAAGTAAAGATAAGTAATGAGCGACCGCTAGGCCCCTTTTACTTTTTTTTTTTTTTTTTAAGTACAAGAGATTTTGTAAGCACTGCACAAGCGTGGTGAAGAAGACTGAGGCGAGGAGGCAGTGCAGAGCAATAATTAAAGAAACGAGAGTCACGTAGAAGGCAGCTAATGGTAAGTAATGGACGAGCTCTAAGCCCCTTTCAAGTATTTATTTTTTTGGAAGATTAAAGCAGAAGGAGCCCATCTGCTAAACACGAACAGGAGACGGAGCAGGAAACACGGTCTACTTAATAAGCCGAAACTTTATACAAATAGATTTACAGTATCTATCAGTAACTGAACAGCAAAACTCCTATTCAATATGGCTGACTATTTTTGACAGAGAATCCTCCCAACACCCCCCTACAGACCTGTAATGTATTCAATTGAAAGTCTGACACTTCCAGTTCACAGGGGTTGCACTGCTGCTATTACTGAGCCGCACTGGCATGTTTGTATAGATAGCAATGGTTGTTGGGAGGGGGTTGCTGGAAGCTGTGGTTGTCTTCGATTGCTGAACAGAAGGTGTCATAAGGGTTGTGTTATTGTTCTGTTGCACCAGGGTGCTAAACTAGTGCGTTATATGTTTGAAATGTAAACACTACCTTAGCAATAGAGCCAGTCTAGCATTGTTTAATTCAGTCCCAGCTTCATTGAACTTATTAGAAGATAGATCCCCTGTTTGTTTGGCTTAAAATAAAAACAAACAAAAAGTAACTTACCCCTTCGGTGCCCATGACGGCTCCACGACGTCATGAGTCACGGTAGGCGTGTGCTCATGACAGCGTGGAGCCGTCATGCAGCCGCTGCTCCTCCCACGCGGCACTAATTCCCCGCTTGTGCATTAATGAGTGGGCGGGGTTCTGACGGCACCACGCCGTCATGAGCACACGCCGCCCGTGAGGCATGACGGCGAGGAGCCATCATGAGCGCCGAAGCGCCACGCCCACCCCAGTTTGCCAGGGACGGTTTTGGTTCCCAGTCCGGCCCTGAAGACTGAGGCAAGGAGGAGGTGACCAATAGTCAAAAAAGAAACAAGAGTGACATGGGAGTCAGCTATTGGTAAGTAAAGGTCAGCAATGGGCAGGCTCTAGGCCCCTTTCAGGTTTTTTGTGTTTATACAAGAGATTTTGCAGGCAAAACACAAAAAGGAACAATAATAATTTCTAGGAATAGCAGAACTTCTTGCAAAGTCTATGGAGAATTATACCAACCACACTAAAACAGAGGTGGACTTAAAAGAATTAAATTAAAAAGGAAAAAGAATAATGTACAAATAATGAAACTTGTGGACATGCCTGCTGTGGTCCACTAAGAACTGAAAGCAGGCGATTTTACAATTTACGTGAATGGTGCTGTCATTACAGGGCTGCAGGAGGACACCATTACTTTTACCTCCAGGTGACTAAGGGCTGAACTACATTACTTAGTCTTCAAAAAGAAGATCAGTCTGTGATATAGCCAAAGGAAGCGAAGTTTTTTTGAAAAATACCATTTTTGAGATCAGAGTAAACCAAAACCCCCTAAAACAAATGTGTTCATTAATAGGGACTGAACTGTGTGTATATAAGTTTTGGGCATTGGCTCCACATTTTACACTGGAAAAGGTCTGATTTTTATGTCCGATGGGTAGTTGCAGAGAAAAGGTAGGTACATTCCACTAGGTGCTGTCAATTCTAGATCAATGGCTATGGCCCAACAAATAGCACGCTGGAATTAGATATCCCAAACACCGGCCCGTGATTATTTGAGGTGACCTTCACCATGTCCTTTAAGAGACTACACTGCCCAAACTCCAAATTGCCCAAAGTAATGATCACCATAACATTCTCAAGAGTGGATTTTACTTGAAAGATATATTTCGAATAAAGAACTACCATCCCATTTGTACCCGAGAGCAATTTAACAAATGTAATAGAATAGAGACAGCAAAGGAACAGAAGCTCAATTTTGCCCACTGTATGCCGAAACGAATACATGCAGGTGGAGTGGTTTAAAGATAGATCTCAAAGACTGTGTTGAGTGGCTCTTGCTGGTAGTTGTAAATGGAAAGAGACACTATAGGAAAGTGTGATTGGTTAATGATGCAATACACCTAGCAGTCAGATGGTTCCATTAGAAGTTCTGAAAAGGAAAAAAAGAAAAGAAATCCAGAGTGGCTGGCTAAAGCAAGAAGGTGGGTGTAGATAAGAGAATATCGGATGAAAGCAAATGAAAATAGGTGATCTTTGTCTAAACCAGAGATGGGCTGTAGGAAAGTGAGAATTGTGTAAACTGATATCGTTATTAGGAACACCTCAATCGTTTTAAGGGTATAAAAATAGGTTTTAATGCTGCAAAAAAAATATGGGTTATAATGGCACCTCCGTATTTGGCCCATTTGATTTGATTTGAATAAAATTTATAACGCGCAGACAATAACCCGAAGGCATCAAGGCGCCTAACAAAGCATATCATTAACATAGGCATGACACCGTTACAGGTAAGCCCGCACAAAGAGATGTGTCTTCAGAGCGCTTCTGAATGCCTGAAGAGTGGGTAGGGATCTTAGTTCCAGTGGGAGGGCATTCCACCCCTTGGGCGCCAAGGTGGAAAAAGCCCTGCCACCCCATTTAGCTCTTCTGACTCGAGGGACTGATAAGAGAAGTCTACTAGAGGAACGCAAGTCCCTGGGGGGAATATAGCGGGACAGGATAGATCCTACACCAGTGGGACTGTTTTTGGTAATTAAGACCCAGAAGACATTTAACTTGTTGCTGTAGTATGGGATGGTGAGGGGAAGTAATGGAGTATGCGGTTTTGACATGGGTTCATAGTGCAGTGGTTTGACATTAGTCAAGTGTTCAGCTGTGTCTATGTGAGCAATATTTCATCAGCAAGCCACAACTGCATGGAGCAAAGTTTTATCATACACTACTTTTCACTGAGACTGATCGATCCTTCATTAGGTATTACCTACAGACAGCTTTTAGCGATCTTCTTCGTGAAGAACTACATCAATACTCAACTCACAGTTCCATAATAAGCCCATTGCTTATTATTGGTAGGATTGCTTGTCAATCTCGTTTGATTGTTTCTCATCCAATGGCCTTCTTTCCTCTCCTTCCCCTTCCCTGGAGCATAGATACTTTAATAATCGTTAGGTTGAATGACGTATCTTTCCAAAACTCTTATCAAAGTACATCTTTTTTCTTTCGGCACTCCATGAGAGTGCATGTTTTCTTCCCATCTTCACTCACATCCCTGCCCCCTGCAATTTGTGTTGCTCCTCATCCAGCTTATTCTAAAGAGCAATCTTAAGAATGTTGGCCTGTTTTTATCTCCTGCCTTCTATGTTACATGCAACCCCAGGCAATGGCACACAAATGCATTATGTATTGCACTCAGAAAGGGGCAGGCTCCTGCATTCATTTAGTTTGAGGCACAAGGGTGACTCGAAAAATGTTTCTTTCCCCAGTGGCACATAAATCGGCTTCCTGGGATGCAGCAGAGCAAAAAATGGCTAGAACACTTGCTCCACTTCCTAGGCGGTGTTTAGCAGGGAGCAGCAGCCGAGGGAGAGAGCACAAAACATGTGCACAATCATGAGTGTTGAAAGAATTTTTTTTAATCTAAAAATAAACAGTGGAAGGATTCAACCCATCTAATCACAATGAGGGTAACGAAGCGATGTTCCTGGGAAAGTACACAAACAGGAAGAGGAAGGAAGGCCATCAACTCCGAAGCAAGCAAATAAGAGTGACAAGTAAGCCTACCAATGGTAAGAAAGAGGCTGGCCATAAACCCACTATAAAGTTCTGGCAAGGTCAATAAGAGGCCTTTGGCAAAGAGCTAAAAGCAGTCTGTAACGAAACCTAAACAATTTGGGGCTAGATAATCACATTTGCGGAATGCTAGATCTTTTAGGCAGCTGCAATTATTGCATGACATAATGGTTTAGCTGATTTCATGATGCAGAGCGCGAACGCAAAACTCACTGTACATGTTTATAGAAATGTACAAACTACAGATGGAGAGCAAAAGAAAACAAAATGAAGGAGCATCATTTCCATCACTAAACAGAATGCTGGAAGAAGCAGCACACTGACAACTGATTGTGACCAGGCTGCCTTAGTTGGCACACGCTGCTTAAACTTAGGAGTAGAAAGTTTAAGACCAAGTGCCTTGTCACAGGTTTAATTCACTGGTGTCCAACTTAGTTCCAGAAGGGCTGGCTCGAAGCCAAATCATCCAGATACAGGGCCAAAATAAACTTTGGAAATCTTTTAAACAGTTGTTGGTTACTCTGAAAGGCTGGAACAGATGCCCTCGAGTCTACATTGAACACTCTTGATCGCACTACTATATGAAATAAACATTTGGGTAAATACAACTTTCGAGAAAACTGGCCAGAAGTAACCAAAAGCCTTCCATAACCAAGTTAGAAACCAGACTTTACTCTAAGGGAAAAACGACCCGGTCACATCTTCCAGTCATATCAAAGCAGACACGCAGCACAAGTGCTAGCAAACAAAACTGCAGCTTTCTTTAGCTGCGCTATTAATATTTTTTATTTTTGCTGCCATAAATGTACAGTCTCAATATTAACATGTAACTGTTAGGCTTAAGTAAAGGAATTAACTTATTGGGAATCACAATGAAAAAACATCCCAAGTAAACTTCTAAACCTCAGTTTCCTCTAGGTTTGTGGGTTTAGAGCTGCGCCCCCTTTAGAAAGCAATTACCATGCGCATGTTTTTTTAGGTCGAGCGACCTATCTCAATGCGCATGCGCATTGAGCGGGAGCGAGATATATAGGGGCTTAAATAAGCTTTACCTAGACTGGCGATTGACTGGCGATTTGATGCTGTGCCCGTATGCTTTTAGGTCAATGCGCAAGCGCATTGACCTAAAATGCGCGTGCACATCATCAAATCGCCAGTCAATCACCAGCAGCACAACCAGCTGTAACGTTGAACCGTCGATCTTGCTCCCGCCTATCTCTCACCCTCCCCGGCACCGACTTCAATCTCCCTTTCCCCTTCACCACTGACCCCCTCCCCACCCCCCTTGAGCACGGGTTCAGACTGTAGCCTTTCCTTTCTCCGGTAATGGTATTTTCTCCTCCCAATTTTTTTGCACTTTGATTTTTTTTCTCTCGCCCTGTTCTTCGATTACCTCCCCCCATCCTCCAGCACCGCCCCCTCCCACGCCCGTCATCCAGGAGTAGCTTGCTGTTTTTTCTCTTCCACATCTCCAACACCTCTATTCCCCCTCCTGCCACTCTCTCCAGCACTAGCTCGCGCTCCTTCACCCACCCTTTCCCCTCTGTCACCACATCTCCAGCCCCCCTCACCCCGACCAGCACCTTGAGCACTGAGTCTCTCTCCAGCACGTATACTCTGCGCACCCTGCACTGCTCTAGCT
Source organism: Lissotriton helveticus (assembly GCF_964261635.1). Classification (NCBI taxonomy): domain Eukaryota; kingdom Metazoa; phylum Chordata; class Amphibia; order Caudata; family Salamandridae; genus Lissotriton; species Lissotriton helveticus. The sequence continues at coordinate 149,935,868 of NC_136071.1, forward strand.
TACCCTTTCTTCTCTTTTGAACAAATTGGCCACATGCCGCCCCCCGTCTCCCCTCAATCACTGTCAGTTGTTTTCGTCCAGATCCCGGTACTGAACGATGTCATTGATGACCCGCAGGGTGGGGAGGAGACTGACAAAATGCTGCAACTCCGGGCCGAATTATCCGACAGCGCTATTATGTGGCTTTGAAAAGCAAATGATATGGTACATTGTGAATGAAACAAATTATGCGCCACCTTTTCACATTATTGTGTAGTTATTTAGAAACTTTTATACATTGATGCAAAATAGACCTCAATGATCCACCACATCCACCACCACCACATCCACCACCACCACCACATCCTCCATCACCACCACATCCACCACATCCACCATCACCACCACATCCACCATCACCACCACATCCACCATCACCACCACATCCACCATCACATACACCACCACATCCACCACCACCACATCCACCACCACCACATCCACCACCACCACATCCACCACCACCACATCCACCACCACCACCACTTCCACCACCACCACTTCCACCACCACCACCACATCCACCACCACATCCACCGCATCCACCACCACATCCACCATCACCACCACATCCACCATCACCACCACATCCACCATCACCACCACATCCACCACCACCACCACCACCACACCCACCACCACCCCATCCACCACCACCCCATCCACCACCACCACCACCACCACCCCATCCACCACCACCAAAGCATCCACCACCACCACAGCCACCACCACCACCACCACATCCACCACCACCACCTCATCCACCACCTCATCCACCACCTCAGCCACCACACCCATCACCATCACATCCACCACCACATCCACCACCACTTTCACCACATCCACCACCACCTCCACCACATCCACCACCACCACATCACCACTTTCACCACATCCACCACCACCTCCACCACATCCACCACCACCACATCCACCACCACCACATCCACCACCACCACATCCACCCCCACATCCACCACTATCACCACCACATCCACCATCACCACCACCACCACCACATCCACCACCACCATATCCCCCAGATCCACCACCACATCTATATGTGTGTGTGTGTGGCTCTGTGTGTGTGTGTAGGTGCAAATGCAATGTTCTTGGATTTTCGTCACAATAAAATACACTGAACATAATCTTCACAAAATGTATTTACAAACGTTTAAGCTATTGCCATTATAAATTACAAAAAAAGTATTTAAGTATTAATTATTTACAAAATTAAAAGCCATTGTTATTTGTAATATCAATACATGTAAGTCACGTAAATACACACATTGCATTACAAATGCTATAGGTGTCACATTAGCGAAAGTTCAAACTATTGACATTGTAACTGACAAAGCTATTAAATTTGCTATTTTCAAAACCAACACATAAATAAAAAAAAGTGTCATTTACAATACCAATCGCTAAAACTTTCCTAATGCGAGACCTATTGCATTTCCAATGCTTGTTTTGCCCGGTCATGGTTTCACTCTGCTGCGCAGGAAGTTGCTTTGGCGCGCTCCGCCGCCTCCTCCTGCCTGGGCTCTGGCGCGTCTCGCGCTCCGCCGGTTCGCAGCCGCAGCCGGCTGGTCAGGTGTGGCTCTCTTTAATAAACCACGAGAGAGAGCGGCCGCGCCTCCCCGTCTGTCTTCGGACTCGTGCCTAATCAAGGCGCCTGTTTTCACTCAACTGTCCGTGAGCCCACAGCTCGGCTTAACAACTCGCAGAAAAATGAATTACACGCGTCCCCAGACACATGTAAATAAAATAAAAAAAATAGGAGAAATTTCTAATTTACAGCTGCTGCCTTCAAACTCTCTCGCCGAGCTTGAGGAGGATTAAAAGGACTTCAAAGAAGCCAGGCTTCCAATTAAACCGGTGTGACCACCCCGGGGACGCTAGAATATTCCCCTGATTAGCGAGATGCGCTCTTTGAACTGTTCGTCTAAGACAGCCTTTAGAAGTTTAGAACAAATGTGGTAATTCGCACTTACTTTCTACACCTACACCGCTTCAATATAAGTTTTCGGTTTTTAATATACTTAAGGACACGTCAATGCTAGGTGTTTCCAGGATGGCCTTTTAAGTGTCAGCCACCAGGAAAACTAACCCAAAGAGACAGAAAATATTTATAATCAACACCAAACAATGGGGAAAAGTGATGAGGGAAAGCTCCCCAATGAAACGCTTGGTCAAGGCCCACGCTGAACAGTTTCCTCCTTAGAAAGAGATTGCAAATCACTAACAAACCACACAGTCTTCATTTCCCATCATGCACCCGTATTTAAGGCCTGAGGATATCATGTGCAGTAGCTTATCACTGGTAACTGACAGCATCCAATAAATGTAGGAACTTCTAGGCAGCTTGATCACCACAGCATTTACATCTACCAGTCACAGATTAAAACTAGCGCAATGTAGGTGTAACTAGGACCACATCAAATACACGAGGTTTAGTTCAATCATTACAGTAAATTTCCCAGAAAAGGTAAACCTGTGTGCCATACTCAACTGTGGGCACAATTATGTCTTCTGGGCTTCCAAATTGGCCCGTTTATAAGAACATTACACCAAATAATCTTGGTCCTCCAGCACATCCTGAAACTGATCACCCATTTTAATAAAACCTGCTTGGAGGCTTGTTCATGGAAAGCTCCACTTCCACCGCACTAATCCTTTTAAATATGTGAAGTGCATTAAATCAGAGGAGTTGTTGGGCAGGCTGATTTCTTTCCCCAACTACCCCTATATCACTCACAAGCGTCAGAGTAAAATGAAGTAATTACAACTTCATGTCTCGGCCACTGGATAAATATAAAGGGAGAACTGAAATCAGAGGCTCTCCAGAGCCATTTAGAAATTACTAATATTTCAATACACAGTTGAGTTCAAGTTCAGGAATTTGTATAGCGCACTACTCACCCAGAGGGTCTCAAGGCGCTTGGGGGAGGGGGTGCATTATTTATCGAAAAGCCAGGTTTTAAGTTCCTTTCTGAAGGAAATGTGGTTCTGTGTAAGGCGGAGGTGAGTGGGGAGAGAATTCCAGGTCTTGGCCGCCAGGTAGGAGAAGGATCTTCCTCCCATGGTGGATCTATGGATGCGCAGAACTGCGGCGAGGGCTTGATTGGAGGATCTAAGTTGGCGGGTGGGTGTGTAGAAGGACAGTCGTGTGTTGAGGCATTCGGGTCCTAGTTTGTAGAAGGACTTGTGTGCGTGGGTGAGGAGACGGAACGTTATTCTCTTGTTGACGGGAAGCCAGTGGAGGTCTTTCAGGTGACCGGTAATGTGATCTTGGCGAGGGATGTCCAAAATGAGTCTGGCTGATGAGTTTTGGATGCGTTGGAGTTTTTTCTGTAATTTGGCTGTGATTCCGGCGTAGAGGGTGTTTCCATAGTCCAGTCGGCTAGTGACCAGTACGTGGGTGACAGTCTTTTTTGTCTCGGCGGGGATCCAACGGAAGATTTTTTTGAGCATGCGAAGGACGTTGAAGCATGAAGATGAGACGGCATTGACTTGTCTGGTCATCGAGAGGGAGGAGTCTAGGGAGGAGTCTAGGATGAAGCCTAGGTTACGTGCGTGGTCTGTGGGTATGGGTGCTGTGCCCAGGGCCGATGGCCACCATGAGTCGTCCCAGGCAGAGGGGGATGATCCTAGGATGAGGACTTCCGTTTTGTCTGAGTTAAGTTTTAGGCGGCTGTTTTTCATCCATTCGGCTACTTCTTTCATGCCTTCCTGAAGATTGGTTTTGGCGGTGTTAGGGTCTTTGGTGAGGGAAAGGATCAGCTGGGTGTCGTCAGCGTAAGAGATGATGTTAAGGTTGTGTTGTCGCGCGATGGATGCGAGTGGACTCATGTAAACGTTGAAGAGGGTGGGACTGAGTGATGATCCTTGTGGTACTCCGCAGATGACTTCGGTGGCCTCTGATTTGAATGGGGGAAGTTGGACTCTCTGGGTTCTCCCGGCGAGGAACGAGATGATCCAGTCCAAGGCTTTTCCTTGTATGCCGATGTTGCTGAGGCGTTGTATGAGGGTGCTATGGCAGACTGTGTCGAAGGCGGCAAAGAGGTCGAGTAGGATGAGGGCAACTGTTTCTCCGTTGTCCAATAGTGTTCGGATGTCGTCTGTCACTGCAATGAGGGAGCAGATCCTGGTCTAAAAACATTCTAGTTATCTGCAAGGACACAGATTCCCAAATTCAACCATCACACTCAAAAACACAACTGGCCTATGTTAAACGAGTCATGCAGTAGTCATGCCATCCTGAAGTATAGCCCCTCACAGCCTATTAATACATTTCTATTAGATTTATAATGAGCAGTCATTTGGACATAGGAGTTCAAATTCACTGTCCAGAGAATGACCCATGGTCAAAAGGCTAATTAGATTCACCATAGACCTACGGTGACCATCCTTACATGCACATCTCTTAAACACTATCAAGGCAGTGAAAAAACATATTAGTTTGGGAGTTACAGGCAATAGCATGTCCACTCATCCACAGACCTTTAATTGACTGAATTCTCCTCTAACCCATCATTTCCAATATTACGAGCACAGCCTGATTACCCATGACTACAAAGCCAACAAGTCAAATCCAAGAACTGAAACCAATGTCATGCAAGCACATCAGACAGATTTAAAAAAATGTATTTTAATTGTTTACAAAACATTCATTAATAAAAAGCCTCGTCTACATACATAACCATATTTCAGGAAAACATGTCTGTGTCACTGTTTTCATAACAGTATGGAAACAAACGAAAGTGTACCCTTATCAGGGGTTTGTTTGCATATTTGTGGAATTTAATTACAAGTGTTCACTATTTTAGAAAGCATTTCTCACAATGGCAACTTTCCAGATTTTGTCCATCATACACAAATAAGGACTACAAGAATCTCAATAACTACACTAACCTCTTAATATTGAAATATTAATTTAAAGCAATGTAATCATAAGTAGAAATGAGCAATACCCAAGTCTGATCACCAGCGGCGTAACAAAACTTAAGCCCCCACCCCCTTCCAAAGTAGATGGAGGTGCCCACTTCCGGACTTACTCATGAGCTCTCAGGCCAGGGTACTGAGCTGAGGGCTCCTCCAGGAGCTCAGCCCCCCAACCCCGCACTGTGGGGGCCTTTGCTATGCCACTGCTGATCACAACAATATTGCAGTTGGATTGTATTGTAGAGTGTTTGGTTCCTTAGTGAGGGAGCTTTTTGATTCTTTAAACTGAGAAACCAACCATTTTCAAGTAGCGAGGAACTACCAAAGGACGTGAAAACATCAAAATCGGTTACAGTTTTAGAAACACAGGAAGCACATGATTGCTTAATTAGTTCAATAATTTGTCATGAGTCAAACGAAATACCATCAAACGGCCCGATAGGGCGCCCTTTCATCTATCATACCATTCTTTCACCAATTAAGGCCCCACCATCAAATGGTTCATGCTCTCAGACAAAAAGGGACAAACAAACACCAGAACCAGGCGCATGCCTGGGAGGAGACCTACGGGATATCATCTGGAATAGACCAGGGGAGGACACCTGGTCAAGCCAGCAAGTAGGCGCTAATCAAACAGATCATTTCCTACCATCACAGGCCCCATTGTGGTCGCCATTCATAAGCATTATGGAAACTATATCTTCAGCACTACTGCAACACTCAGAAAACCTAGTTACAAATCGATCTCTTGCAAATTTTGGCATCTCACGTGGTTGGCATAGACAGAAAAATATTAGAGTTAAATTCACTCATCGAACGGGTACAGAAAGACCCCCATACAATGTACCATGAATGCCTATGCTCTGGAACAATGAACCAACTTAAAGCCCTACCAACAATTCTAACAGACATTCTGGCAGAGGTAAAAAACAAAACAAATGATCACCATAACCATATCGCAAGCCCCTGCACAGAAAATGATTCAGATCATTCGAAGTACACTACCAGCTATGACACTTCTGCAAGCGAGGAAACAAGTGTGGACACAATGGAAGGCATATCAAAAAATCTTACATCAGACGCCCAGACAGAGATATCTCAAAGCATGTCATCGTAACACAAAGACATACACAAATTTGTCTACCAACCGAGAGAAGAATTAGGGCTACAATCAAACGGGCAACAAAAACAATGCAATCCCTTAACCAAACGTGAACGAAAGAGATTGAGAAAAGCTAGAAAAAACAAGCAGTAAAGTAAAAAAGCAACAGCACTCTTCAATTGGTACCAGGTTCAAGTGACATCACCGGTCAGCTACCAAAACACAAACTCGACCGGAGCAACTCCATAAAAGGGGGGCGAAGAGAAAAGAGTCAAGCAAAAGGGCCCGGGAAGACCTAGGGAAAGTTGGGCAGGAACCTCATACATCAATAACGCCCCCAACAGCCCCAATAACAGAACAGCCATGTAGCTTAAGTGACTCTAAGCCAATCAAAGACAACACAAAAACACAACCTGCTGTTAGCTCATCAATACAGAAGATTCGCGAAGAACAAAAAAGTATTTCTCATTACTTTTCAAAAATCGCAAAGGATCAAAAAGAAAATCTCATGGCTAAAGCGCACCAGCCGAGAACGACAATACAAGGACTAGAGATCCCAAGAGTCTACCTGCCCGCTTCTGGCATCGAGGCAGTAGCACAGTACAAGATCGCCAATCAGGACAATACAGCCAATACATTTAAATCAAATACTCAAAACATGTTTTTGGACCCAAAAGAAATGACAAAACCAACTTACCCAGTCCCGCATTATAGCTCCAGAGGGAAGCACGACATCCTCAATCGGAGTGCCATCCTGAAACTTGCCAATTCAATTGAAACTTTAAAACATCTGAACACAAAACATATTGAAAGCATTGAATTCAAACCACTCTCAAATGTAAAAGGGAGAGATAAGACAGTGGTAACTTGGAGTGATTCTAAGAAAGCCAAAGAATTTTGGCAGCATAGAGAAGAGTTCGCAAAATGGGGAATCGAAATTAGACCAGTAGAAATTGAAAGATATCCAGGCCCGTTATGCCTGATGGTAGAGGCAAGATCACAGACTGACAGTGGACTACTCCGGGGGGCAGTTGGTCGTTCCGACAGCATCAAGGAAGGATGGACCAATCTACGTATTATCCACCAAGGTTCATCAGGAGCAACCAGTCAGACCCGGAAAGTACTACCCCCAACATCAAGTTCCGCAGACTACAGGAAAGATGAAGGATGAAAATCTAATTTGAAATTATGCTCGTGGAACATAAACGGACTAGGGGGCAAAATAGAGGATGCCGAATTATTAGCATTCCTAAAACAATTTGATATCTTATTACTTCAAGAGACCTGGTCAATTACATCGGTTCAGATAAACGGCTTCAAAGAATTCCAACAATATGCCACCAAAAGAGGTTTATTAGGTAGGGCAGCCGGCGGATTATCAATCTACCTGAACACCAGCGTACCATGGACGTATGATCTAATTGACTCTGGACAAACATGGATTCAGTGTATCAAAATTGAGCTACCATCTGACCTTAGCTCAGGATCACAGGGCGTCCAAGAGATACGGTCATTGGTAATTTGTAACATCTACATACACCCAGAATCCAAGACGAAACAAGAGAAAATCTCGACCCTGAAAGCACTTGTCAAATCCATGCAATCCACTTTCCCACTGGCGGGATTGGTTGTGTCTGGCGACTTCAACGTGTTTTTATTACAAGTGGACCACACGCAAAATATCCAACAAAACAAACTAAAAGGGAAAATCATTCCTCCAATGATAACAAACCACCGAAAAAAGGACAAATATGGCCTGCTGTGTGCCTTAAACTTTGCTGAAATCGGCATGATTACTTTGAATGGCCGTTTTCCACAAGATCAACCAGCAGCCACGACCAGAATTGCTAAACAGGCTCAATTAGTCCTTGATTATACCATAGTGTACTTGGAGGTACTTCAAATGATAGTCAACTACAGAATAATTCACAAATTGGAAAGCCATCACAGTCTGAAATCAATTGATCTCAGCCTTCAATACGCAGGGACACCAGCAAGCAATGACCTGACGGAAACCCCGAGCCCATATAACCTTAAACGACTCGTATGGAAGGGTAAGAATGTTGAAGAAATCATGACCCATGCAAAAAATGTACAGGAAAAAGGCGAAGGAAAAAGTTCGACAGCGCATCGGGCCAACTGGGAAAAGATGATCATAAGTTTAATCGATAGATTCGGTCTCCAAAACAAAAGGCATAGAAGTAAATCAAGCACAGTATACTCAGTGCATCTTGGCTCAATAGTGTGCAAAAAAAGGATTTTAAATCAGGAAATCAGAAAGTTACAAGGAAAAGAACAGATTATGGGTGAAGACAAAGCGACAAATTCACAAATTAAGGCAAAAATACAAAAAAGAGGTTTGGACAGAAAAGAAAAATCAACAAACAGAAACTTGGCAAAAACTATTGGAAGCAAGCAAATCAAATAATAACAGGACATTTTGGGCAGAAATTAATAAAATAGCAAACGGAGCAGTCAACGATTATAATGCAAATATATTACAGGCAGATTGGCTCCATCACTTAGAGCAAACCCAAGGGAACAACTACAATACCCAAGTACTGAAATTAGATCACACTACTCACCAGCAACACAAAAGTGAAGAATCGGAACAAAACTTTGGTGAAAATTGTATAAGTCCATATCAAGTCAAAACAGTCATAAAAAAAATTGAGGACAAACGGTGCTCCTGGCCCAAACGGCTTGCCAAATGGGCTCTTTAAACATGACCAATTGTTCTGGGCAGAATACCTCACTCCATTGTACAACCACGCCTTTCAAATGGGAAGCATACCTTCATCATGGAGAGGGAGCATTTTGCATCCAATTTTTAAAGCAGGCGTTAGATCAGACCCGGCAAACTACAGGCTGATTGCTCTCATTGACGTAGAGGCCAAAATATATGCATCAAATCTCTTGAGAGCACTGGAGGAATGGGTCACCACGAATAAGATACTTCCAATCACACAGACTGGGTTCAGGCCGAGAACAAACACGTTGTGCAACCTGCTCGCTTTAAACCTTCTTGTCGAAAAAGCAAAGGTTAAATCAACAAAACTATACACCTGTTTTGTAGATTTAAAAGCAGTGTTCGACACCGTACCAAGGGAGATCCGATGGCAAACTGGGGTATTCCAACGAAGTTACTGCGGGCCATTATCAACCTATACACATCCACCTGGGTCAAGATAAAATTAGGGAATGGTGAAAGAACAACAGCAAAGATCCCTACCCACATTGGCCTAAAGCAGAGATGCGAACTGGCCCCCACTCTTTCTAATATTTTCACTGCAGACCTCTATAAGAGGATTTCGGAAATTCAAAGTGATCCCCCAAAGCTAGCACATCACAAAATAAGTAGCATACAGTACGCAGATGACATCGTACTATGCAGCCAGACCCCTATGGGCCTACAACGCTGCATGAATACATCAGGGAGCACGGTCTGCTTATCAATAATAAAAAAATGAAGGTCATCTGTTTCTCGTCGGGTTCAGGGCGGCAAAAATTTAAATGGCACGTTGCAGGTAACAACATAGAGCAAAGTCTCACTTACAAGTACCTAGGAGTAGTGGTAGACTCAAGGTGGACTCTAAAAGATCATTTACTGTATAGAAAAGCCCAGGCTAACAAACTACGTTTCGCTCTAAATTTACTAAAAAAAAACTGAAGTGCCCATCCAACCTATACTTGTTAAAAGTAATCGCAGCCAAGTTTCTCCCAACCCTCACGTACAGTTCCGAATTATTTAGAGGCCAAGACGCAAACTTCCTGAAACTACAACAATCAGAGAGTTATTCAAATACATCTTCCAGATTCCGAAGTTTGTATCACAAGCACAAGTAAGTCTGGAATTTGGGTTATCAAACCAGCATTTAGTAAGACAAGCTGCAATATTAAAAACGTGCTGGAAATTAAAAGCAGCACAAGAGCATTCGCTGATGGGTCACTGTTGGATCGAAATAAAGAATCAAACAAAAGTAAAAAAACGCCTGGAATACAGTCCTTGAAGAAGCATTGACAAATCTCAAAATGCAAGAAGCATGGAACACCAACTACACCTTTGCAGCTTTTAAAAAAATAGCCAATAATGCGGAAAAACAAAAAGCCTGGATCATAGATAAAGCCGCACTAGCAAAGAAAAAACATGGCTGGACGGTATTAGCTTCGTACAAAAGATGCTCCCCACAACCATACTTAGTCAATCACATCACTACTCAACAACTGTTATTACGAATTCGGGTGGGGACATTTATCTCAAAAGATCAGGTTCCTGCATGGGTACAAACATGGCCAACATCACTCTGCAGAAACTCTGATTCATTTACTGTGTATCTGCTCATTCTTGAATAACATGAGACGTTTCTATCCATTACACGCATTTCGCATATTTCAAATTAGATCATGTCGGCCAGCAGTTGTATTAGTACTGAATAGTCAACTGTTACATGCAGCACGCAGGGCTACCAGATTCTTGCAGAAAGTTAGCCTTTTAATACAGAAAACCGAAAAAAACAGGGCACGAGATCAAATGCTCAAAACCAAAGTACTGAGGTGTAAATAATAGTTAAGAACCCAAGACACCGTCAATAAAAAAAAATATGATTGCATTGATTGCACATGTATTTTTTTCTTATTTTTTTTAAACGCCAGTTCGAAGATTCTTTTTGTATAATAATTGTAAAGGTTTTAATTAACTATATGCAATAAATCTACTTACTTACTTACAACCAACCATTTTCTCTTCAAAACAGTTTGAGCAGCTATAAGCAGAAACATTGATGGGCCAGTATACTGCACATCAAACCGCTTACCCAAAAAGAGGTCAGTGTCACATCAATGCAAAAATTGGGTTTGGATTTTAGGCACCTTTTTATTTTTTTTTATTTTTATTTATTGTTTGTTCACTAGCAACAAAACCTAATGGAACAATGCAAGCATCCACAAAATGCTAAGGCCTTGATGGGCAGACCCGTCTAAGTGAAGAAAAACGTAGGGCACAGAAGTTAATTAAGGTATTTTAAAGTAGGCAAAAAAAAAGTTTTAGCAACTCAGTCACAATTTCAATTCAATTTTCTTTTTAGAAAACAATACAAATGTTACTTGGCCCTGGCGGGGTCCCTTGGAGACACCAATACCAGTGCTAAGGGGCCAGGGTATTCCTATCCTGACCCTTTTTCTTTTTCTTTAATTTTACATTTTTATTTTGGGACTTGGCTAAGGCTGAGCCTCATGATGGCTGCCAACGTTTCCCAGTTGAAATGTTGGCAGCCAATCAGCTCCCTGCACAAGATCGTGAGGATTTGAGGAGGGGCCATCTCCCTATATATACACAAATTTGTATTTCTTTAAAAGAACTCTAAAACTGCTGAACGGATTTACACCAAATAACAAAGAGGGCTCTTTTGGGATCAAGAGCATGCTTCGTTCCTTGCTTTCTTAAGTCCCCTCCCAATTATCACCTTGCAACATGCACAATTCAGAGATGGTGGACACTGAGGAACATCTTAAGCCCAAAAGGGATCCTGGGAGGAGTCATCCATACCAAGTGAAACAAAATGCTGACTGCAGCCAAAGAACAGTAAACATAAAAGTGAGAATGGAAAACTTAAAGCAAGTGACCATCGGCTACCAAAGGCTCTACCTTTAGAGATGATCTTCAAGCATCAAGAAATAATAAATCATCCGGCCTACTGGAACAAAGAAAGTGGTTAACGAAGCATAGGCTCAATTTGAAAAATGTGCTTGGAATAAAGGTGTGCGGGTACGAAGAGTTAAGGTGACCTAGACAAGATGATGGGATAAATTGCATAAATTGAAAGAATATTATCTGCAAAGAGATGTGCATTTACTCTTTAATATACTCCTGAAATGTAAATTTGTACTTTAAGAGGCATAATGGTGTATGAAAAGTAATTGGAAAGAGGGTAGTTTAGCTACACAAAACATAATAAGCCTCAAGTTTACTATAGGGATGACATGCCGGAAAAAAATATGTATATATATATATATATTTTATACAAATCTAAGGGATGCTGCAATATTACGGCACCTGCGGACATTTCCTGCAACATCAGAGGCTGGTCAAGGGGGTCATGAACGGCGCTGAGGTAAAGGCGGAGAACGTAAAAGGGCATCACAATACCTTATCAACATGGCAGCCCGCAAAAGACATTCTCAAAGTCCTTCTTCGCTGACCCTGAATGAATGACCAATCAGGAGAGACTATTCCTTTTAAGTTAACACGCCTCGTACCTGAGAAACTCACGCACCTTCCCTGCACTGAGGAAAGCTACGGCTGAAATGCGTCTGCAATAAAGGTGCTGAACCAACCCCCGTGAGTGCCTGTGCTTTCTTTCACAAAGCAAGTGTTGGAGTATATATATATATATATATATATATATATATATATATATATATATATATATATATATATATATATTTTTTTTTTTTTATTCTCGCTCCTGTTGCACCCTGTTCGCGCACTCATACACGGGTGCTGTGTTGCGGTTGGTGCCACGGCACCATATAACGCTCCTTGTCCCCTTCAAAAAGAGACACAGCACTCGCGGGGGGAAAGTCAAGATTTTATTCAGACTTTCAAACGCACCAGACTCGTTTCGGCATCCGCCTTCCTCTGTGGTACGAGGGCGTACTGGATGCAGCCATTTTTATTTTACTACCTCGTGATCAATTTTTACAAATCATAAACATTGACAAAGGACTAACGTAACAATGTTTCTACACGCACTTTCATGGGCGCCATTTTTTAACAGTGCCTAGTATATATACAGCGCATTGTTATTTCGTAAAGAACTCGTATCCATGTTCTATAGAAGTTCATTCATATAATCATGCCCTGTATGGGCTGCCTTCTACTAATTTATATTCAATATTACACTCTACAAGCAGTCATCCCCCTAGATTAATCCAAAGTATCCCTTATGGGGAGTTACTAAGGATAAAAAGAAATTGTACCACGCAGGAAGACTTTGAAAGCAATGCACAAGATAGCATAGCCAGGTTTGAAGCCAGGGGGTACGGAAACAATGTCCTCAAAACAGCTTTGATTAAAGTACAGAACAAACCTAGAGGGGAGTTGCTGAAAGACAAAGAGAAAGTAAAGTCAGGTAATACTAACTCATTTAGGATGATAACCACCTATTCCAGGGGAGCAGACAGACTAGGTAAGATTTTCAGCAAAAATTGGAACCTTCTTAAAACAGATCCAGTAATTGGAATGGATCTACCCACACGCCCGATGATAACATTTAGACGGGCAAGGGCATTGAAGGATACATTGACGAAAAGTCATTTATCACGACCAGTATCAAAACCATTTGGGGACCACTCACCGGGTTTTTACCCATGTGGGAGGTGCAAAGCCTGTAAAAATAGCAAAGAAATCAAAACATACAAAGTGGGAGACAATATGAGAGTAATAAGAAAGTTCCTAACGTGTACAACACCTTACACAGTATATTGCCTAGTCTGCCCCTGCGGATTGAGATATATCGGAAGCACCATCCACCAAACCAAAATTCGCATACTAGAACATCTACGTGCCATCAACAAAGGGGATGTTAATTATCCAGTAGCGAGACATTTTCAAAAGCATCATGACAGCAATAATGAATTAATGTCATACTTTGCTTTAGATCATGTTCCCATGAGCGTAAGAGGAGGAGATAGATTAATGCAATTACGCAGACTGGAATCTAGGTACATAATAGATCTTTGCACCAAGACACCGGAAGGCTTGAATAGTCATGAGGAACTTTCAGTGCATCTAGGGTGAAGGGCTCTTTATCCAGTAGGGTGACACTTTGTGTAAAGCTACATAGGCATGTATACATTTGCATTATCACATATTGCACTCATATAAAATATCTACAAGAGGGTTGGGGGAGAGGAACATTGCTTCTTATCAGATGAATAGAATGATGTGATAAGTGTGGTAAACTGATAATTATTGGACAAGTTATGAAATAAGGAAAGAGATATAAGGAAAGAGATAAAAAAAATTTAATGATATGGGAAATGCACGTTTTGAGTTTTGTTAATTGTAATTATGATTTATGTAGGACTATTGTATAAAGTAGCCCATATAGGGCATTATAAATTAGTAGAAGGCAGCCCATACAGGGCATGATTATATGAATGAACTTCTATAGAACATGGATACGAGTTCTTTACGAAATAACAATGCGCTGTATATATACTAGGCACTGTTAAAAAATGGCGCCCATGAAAGTGCGTGTAGAAACATTGTTACTTTAGTCCTTTGTCAATGTTTATGATTTGTAAAAATTGATCACGAGGTAGTAAAATAAAAATGGCCGCATCCAGTACGCCCTCGTACCACAGAGGAAGGCGGATGCTGAAACGCGTCTGGTGCGTTTGAAAGTCTGAATAAAATCTTGACTTTCCCCCCGCGAGTGCTGTGTCTCTTTTTGAAGGAAAGAAGGGGACTAGGAGCGTTATATATATATATATATATATACACACATACATGTTGCGACAGAGAACCTGTACCTGCTGAATAAAAGTGGTTCCTCTGATGTCCGACTGGTGGGCTTGATTTCTGCGCTGGAGATGGCGAGGAAAATTCTTTATATATATACACATATATATATATATATATATATATATATATATATATAATATATTACAGTCAATGATAGGTTTTTCCGGGATCCATCCCGTGGTCAGTTGGCGCAATACCGGCAGAACCCAAGCCGGTCAAAATTGATAACAGTCCAATTATAAAGTGAAATTGCGCACTCAGAGGAAGGTTTAAGCAATCACCATTTATTGTTCCATGATACCGCTACGCGTTTCGCCACCCAACGGTGGCTTGATCACACGATACTTTCGCCTTCTCATGAACGTGCATAACTAGACAGTGGTAACTAAACATAGAAGAGGCACTGCACATCAGTCTGTTCGGACTGAAAACATGGTCGCCATTTATAAATGGTTAACTTATAGCCTTCTATTATGGTAAGTCTATGTTGTGGATGCGTACATCCGTGAACCACATATGTATGACTTATACCATTTGCAAATTAAATAATAATTCACTCATATTATACAAGAAAAATTGTTTTTCTTAACATTCTAAATACACATTATTTGTGTTAATTGCAACAGTAAGGTTATTTTTAGACAAAGTGTTATTGAACAAGGAACTTTCCATCTGCATTAGGTCTAGTGCCCTACACCTTACTTCCATATTGGCTTCTTTGCGGACTAGTGCCCAACTGTATTATAATGTTGTCATGCTAAGCCGAACATCCATAACTAGAATCGCCCAGTTCTGTCTGCATGGTGAAAAAACGTGTACAAGAGCATTTGCGAGCTATCACCAATGTAGATACCAACTACCCCATTGCTCGTCATTTCCAAACCAGGCATCAGTCTAATAATTCCTTGCTCAAATACTATGCAATCGAACAGGTAAACATAAGCAAGAGAGGGGGTAATAGACTGTTGGCCCTAAGGAAAAGGGAATCAAAATGGATAATGCAACTCGAGACTAAATTCCCGGGAGGGCATAATTTGGATGAGGAACTAGCCACCCACCTCCATGAAAATTGAAAATTGTAATTTGTAAACTGTATATAAGCATACTGAAATTTGCTTAGTGAAATGATTATTGTAATCAAAGCTGTGTTTTGGAATATAGCTGTGATGTTTGTAGAAAATGTAGCAGGCATCCGGTTTTTTATTGCAGATTTTAATGGATGTTTTCTCTGTCTTTATTTACAGGAGGAAAGGAAGGGACCATTTCACTTTCACTTTTTGAATACGCACGGTTCCCTACCCTTTTCTTCGAATGACTGAAATATCTACAGGATAAGATAAGACATTGCACTTTTTATCCATATGATTTATGAACTCTAGACAGATTTTTGTCTAAATAGAAAAATATAAATTTTAAAAATGGCCGCGATTTGTAACTTGTTTACCAGTGAGCAAGACTGCTTGGCAGTCGAACGCGTTTGGTAGCGGCAGAAAATAAAAGTTAAAAACCCCACACGGCGTCGTCATTTTCTTGGATTATTAATAAGACTCGGCTCGCGGAGTCTTAACAACGACGCAACTCTTGATTTGGAGGGGCAAGGAATGCTCAAGGACAGCAAGAGAATTCAAGTTAATTGCCACCCCCCCCGCGCCGTAAAGGCTGAGAAGCCGAGGAAGCAAAAGATCAGCACCGGAATGTGAGTTTGCGAATTGGAAGGTCGGAGGACTTCAAGGTACGCGACACGATTGCCGGGTAAGGCTGACCGTGTTAACGGCGGGGGAGAGAGTGAAGCTCTTTACACTACAGTGATTCAACACAGAGGGAAAAGCGGTTGCGGTGTACGCGGGAACGCTTGAGAAATCGTGAAGAATGTCTGCCGCAGAAGTTAAAGAGCATGAGGAGGTGGCTCTTGAAATCTTTAGTGACACATGCAATTGAAAGTGATTTACTGGGGACTAACACTGCTGGAAATCAACAAACTAACTTGATAACGCGCCTAAAAAGATTAGAGAAACTCCAACGCACTTAGTTATCCAAGTGGTGGGAGTCCAAATCGTTGCAGCGATATCTTGAAGTACAGCGTGTCCCCAGAGGTCTTAGAATAATGGTGGCACCTACTTATGAGGAATCAAATCCGGAGATGCTGCGAGAGTGGGCAGCTAATAACAATGACGCCTCTTGACGGATGCTTGGGACACTAATAAAATATGCCGATATAGACAGAAAAAAAATCCTGGCTGAAATAGAACAATTAGCAGCAGACTTGAGTAAAGAAGAGGATCAATAGACTATCAAACAATTCAAAAGTGAAATGAAAGATACTTAAGAAACTAGAAGTCTCAATAAAAGAACAGAAAGCTAAGAAATTCTCAAGAGATAAACAGGATTACGATAGAGGCCAGATTTATACCTTTGCCAGAAAATTCAACTCTATTCGAAAACAAAAATTGGGGAAGGTAAATAAATCGGGATTGGAACCGCTCTCAGAGCAAAGTAGCTTACAGAGTTCAGAGGTTGATACAGACCTAGATGATGGAACAAATGCCCAAAGAGTAATACCATCAGTAATAGACAAATTTGATTTTTTACTCGAAGAGAGGAAATACAATTTGCGTCAAAGGCCACCAGCACAGAATCCAAATCTACCAAGAGGAAGAGGCAGAGGTCGAAGAGGCGGAAGGGGGCAGCCTGTAGGAGGCGCAAAGCTAAAAAAGAAAGTGACCAAATAATTGAAGAAAATAAAGAAACAACAATTGTAAATTTGACAAACATCACCCTCGCAGATAGAGAGCAAGAGACATTAAAATTAGGACTATCATTTTGCCCAGAAGCAGACCTGGATTACGTGCAAACACGAATTGACTTATTCAAATTCATCAGACTGTTAAAGCTAAGAAAACACTTTTTATCCAATCCATCATCGAGCCCAACAGCAGCACTAATAACAGTAGCCAACCAGGGAGGAGAACTAGCAGCGAGTGATATGAACTTAATGCTGGAAATGAGAGCCACGGACATTGAAGGTTCCAATGAGGATAACGCGATTAGTGCATTCTGCCCAAGAAGAAAGTATTGATATTTACCAAGATGCACCAACAGGATTTGGATCGAGTTCAATATTCACACCGATGACGACGAGGGATGTGATTGATGTATATAATGATTTGGTAACAAATTAATTGAAGCAATTGGGAAAACATACTTACCAAAGCTCTAATAAAATAAGCAACAACAAACAGAGAACTTATCTTGCATTGATTAACCCCCAGATTCATCAAGAACACATTTTGCTATTCCTTAATAGCGAAAAATACAGATTCACTATTAAGGAATAGCAAAATGCTATGCATCAAGAAATCACTACAAAAATAGGGATTTCTAATAATTCCTTAATTGCGACTCGCAAATTGCGAATCGCAATTAAGGAATATCTCCCCATTCATTCTTATGGGCCTAGAGGCCCATAGGAATGAATGGGAAGACAATCTCAATTTGCTAATCGCAATTAGCGATTCGCAAATTGAGACTGCGATTTCAAGGGTGCAGGGGTGTCCAAAGGACACCCTTTTGCACCCCTGAAATTGATGTGTGCACATATGTTGCGCACACACATGCCCTTAGGGCATGTGTGTGCGCAACATGAAACTTTGAAAAATGCACTTTAGTGCATTTTTCCAAGTTTTTGCAAATTACCACGAAGATGTACTTCATGGTAATTTGCGTGCCCTAATAGCGAATTCGCTATTTTTTTCACTTTCATGCATTGCATTTAAGGAATCTCAATTTGAGTTTCCTTAAATGCAAAGAATCGCAATTTAGCGAATTCTTAATTAGCGATTTTTGCATTTGGGATGATGCATCCCAAATGCAAAAATACCGCTCGCAAAGGGCCAGATTCTCAGAATCTGGCCCTTTGCGAGCGGATTTAAGCTTGATGAATCTGGCCCATAGAAACTGCCTGATAATGATAATTGCATAGTACCCAAAGCAGACAAAGGGGGCAATATTGTCCTGTGGGACAAGCAAAAATACTTATCTGAGGCTTACAAACAATTAAGCAATAAGAACTGTTATGTAAGAGTGGATGAGAAACTGATGTTAGCCAGTAATAATGAATTTAACAACGAGTTGAAAATCTGGTACGATCAAACCCTCTTGAATCATGAGGAGTATCTGTTTTTGAAAAATCGATCATCCAGATACCCCAATCTTTTACTTGATCCCCAAGGTGCATAAGGACCTAATGAACCCTCCCGGTCGCCCAATTATTTCAGCTATGGGCAGTGCCCTAGAGCATACATCTAAGTTTGTAGACTCATTCCTGAATCCTTTGGTAAGAACACTTCCCTCCTATATACAGGACACGGGATTTTCTCAGGAGAATTTACGATCTTCCCTGGGAAGATGATTACTTATTAGTGACTGTAGACGTGTCAACACTTTACACCAGTATTAGGCATACTGATGGCCTGAGAGCAGTGGGGCACTTTTTGGGAACAGGGTCTATTAAACTTTAGGCCCACACTCAAATGATTATTCAAATGGTTGAGAAATGCTTGAAGAGCAATTTCTTCTTGTTTAAGTGTCAACTGTTCCATTAAACTTGTGGTACGGCGATGGGCACCTGCTTCGCCCCCAGCTATGCTAATTTGCATATGGGCTGGTGGGAGGAGCAGGTGATTAGAGTCCAGTACCAGAGGGAATGGGACAACCACATTATGCACTGGAGTCGATTTATAGAGGACTTGTTTTTAGTATGGAAAGGCACAGAAGATGAAGTAAAAGCCTTTATTGCGAGTATGCAGAAGAATGATCTAAATCTCATCTTCACGAGTGAAATCAGTAGTAAGAGTGTCAACTTTCTTGATGTAACAGTGTATATTGAGGATGGGAAGGTTGAAAATAAATTGTACAGAAAGCCTACTTCTGGCAACATACTGCTACACGCTCAGAGCTTTCATCCAGCTAATTTAAAAAGAAGTATTCCGTATGGAGAAAGTCTGAGAGTGTGGCGGAACTGTAGTGTGCCAGAAGAAACCAAAAAAGAACTAGGTATTTTAACAAAGAGATTCAGGAGCAGAGGGTATCCAGAGAATTGGATAGATAGTGGAATCAGCAAGGCATCCAAGAAAAGGAGAGAAGAAATTATTTTTGATATTAGCAAGAAAACCAGTAAAGATAATGAGAAGCTGTGTAGATTCATCACTAAGTTTAGCAAAAAACATGAGATGAGAAGAATTCTTAATAAACATTGGCATATTATTAAGAATGACCCATTACTAGGAAAGCAAGTCACAAAAAAAACACAAATCACATTTTGAAAAGTCAGGTCCTTTAAGCAGGCATTGGTAAGCAACAGTTTGAAGAAGCCACAAGTAAAAACAACATGGCTAAATAAAAGGCAAGGATTCATCAAATGCCTAAAATGTAAGGCGTGCGTACATGGAATCAACACTGATCAGTATAGATTAGGCCTTACTAATAAAATGAGTAAGATTGAGGGCAAATATACATGTAAGATGGATTTTGCAATTTACGTACTGCAGTGCCCGTGTGGCCTGCGGTACGTGGGAAGCCGATCCTTGAAGTCCACAAGCGTATCCTGCAATATTTAAGGGCAATAAAGAATGGAGACAGAGCATATCCGGTAGCCCGGCATTTTGAGACAGTCCACAACAAAGATACCAGAGGTCTGACTTATTATGTAATCGACTCTGTAATGATGATGTGAGAGGAGGCAATAGGGAGAAGAAATTGAGGAGACTAGAATCTCGTTACATTATAGAGCTTAATTTAAAGCAATCAGGAGGCCTGAATATGGAAGAGGATTTGCACACAGACTTGTAAAGAGTTGATTAAAAGCTTCGCCTAGGATCAAAAGGTCTATGAAAGAATGTTTTTAATAAGGAACAGAAGTATGTACAGACCAGATAAACATGTCATAATAAATAGTTACATATTTTAGAAACAGTTTCTCAATGCAAGGTTTAAGCCCACTTGGGCATGATACGAGGAAGGTGCTAATGCAATGAATTGTGGTCATAAATTTGCAAAGAATTGCGTGCCACTAAAAACGATGCAGACTCACTTGAGCTAAATTCGAGGAATGTTAATTTGTGGGTGGAGAAAGTGTCAATAAAGCTCACTGGAGCTTGAACAATAAGCGCACGAGTAACCTGTATAAATTGAGAGTTAAAAAGGGCATTTGGTATAATGACCAATGCGAAATGTTATTAATTTAAATGCATGAAAGGAAGTGTTTATAACATTTGTTGAAACGTGAAATGAAATGTAACATGACATGACCAAACTACGAGTCTGTTTTCCACAATAGTCATGTTAGTAGTTTTATGGTAAGGCACGCTATGCACTTTAAAAAATGGCCGCAATTTATAACTTGTTTACCATTGAGCAAGACTGCTTGGCAGTAGAAACGCGCTTGGTAGCGGCAGAGAATAAAAGTTAAAAAACGCACATGGCATCGTAATTTTTTGGGATTATTAATGAGACTCGGCTCGAGGAGTCTAAACAACGACGCAACTCTTGATTTGGAGGGGCAAGGAATACTAGAGGACAGCAAGAGAATTTATATAGCTTTTCCAGAAGTAAGATCAAGGTGCGCTAGCGGGAGAAGAGGCAGTCACCGCCCACTTGGGTAGTACTAACGCTGTTTGACTGCCTTACTGTAGACCCGGAGTGCCGAGTTTTCGAGACACCCCCCAGTGCCTGCCAGATGACTTCAGCCAATCGCAGAGAGACATTCTGGTTTAAAAGGTGGACCTTTGCGAGCATTCATGATTTGAAGGTATTTGAAAAAGTGTAATTACGAAACGCGTCATGCCCTGAAAGCCGATTAAAAGTGCGCTGGACCGGTTACCTGTGTGTGGCTCGTTCTTCTTCGTGCTGAAGGGAACTTGGTTCTGGATATTTTGTGCATGGCCACAGCGCATTTAGAGCCCCCACCCCACAAGTTGTTAGCAGTGGCAAGTGCTTTGGATTACCTCATGGACTGGGGAAACGCTGAACCACCGCATTCCATAGCTGCAGCCCATCCCTGGTTGGACCGTGACTTCACGAGGGAACATCTTGCACTGTTGGGATACTCAGAGGTTGCGGTTACCCTATGCTGGGGGTGAAAGTCCAGGTCAGCCGCTTTTCCACAAGTAAGATCCAGGTGCGCTAGGGGAGAAGAGGCAGTCACCGCCCACTTGGGTAGTACTAACGCTGTTTGACTGCCTAACTGGAGACCCGGAGTGCCGAGTTTCGAGACACTCCACATGTGCCTGCCAGATGACTTAAGCCAATCACAGAGAGAAATTCTGGTTTAAAAGGTGGACATTTGCGAGCATTCATGATTTAAAGGCATTTGAAAAAGTTTAATTACGAAACGCGTCTTGCCCTGAAAGCCGATTAAAAGTGCGTTGGACCTCTTAACTGTGTGTGGGTTGTTCTTCTTCTTGCTGAAGGGAACTTGGAGATATATATATATATATATATCTTCCGTAACAAAAAGAGCTGTGACCCAGAAGGGAGAAACACAGGAGAACTTTATTGACCAAAAGTCTCTGGCGAATGCATTTCGGCACTTTCTGCCTTCCTCAGCGCCCCTCTCCAGCTGCTCCTCGTGCTGTGAAACATTGTCCTGTCACGCTGTTGTAAACGGTTGCCAGTCTCCGCCCCCAAGGTGTAATCCGGCCCTCCTGTGTGGTCCCATGTAGTGGAACCACACTTCCCACAATGCCTCAATATAGTGCCTCATGGGAATTGGAAAGTGCTGCAGGGTGATGTGATTGGAGTTGGATTCCGTGACAGGTACAGCACTCGAAGTCCTTTGGGAGGTGAGGCAAATGTTCAGTTCGGTTATATATATATGTAGGAGAGAATGAAGGACCCCGTCTTGGTCACAAACTGGACACCCCTCACAAGATGTCAGACCGCTGCATGGTGAAGTCTCAGCATGTAGGGACCCACGGTGTCAGCTAAAGTGCCTCCTCTTTTCATTGGGTGAGGAAAACAGCACTGTTCGATTTCCCCGCTTAAGGGGATAATGCTGGACTGTGAAATCAAGATTGAAAAAGAAACTGCAAAGGTTTAGGATGAAAGATAGCTCTTGGGAAAGCTATGGCTAACTGGAACAGTGAATCAATGACTTTAGTCGGAGCCTTCGGCTTCACATCTAAACATGTCAATAAATCCTGGAGGCTCCAGAGTACACTCATCTACATGAACTTTGCAGGAATGTCAAAGACGTCTATGCTGAAATTCACCAGTGTCTCAGCTATTCAATCACCATGCATACTCTATCTAAGTATTTTAAGAGAAAAAAACAAATTGGTGGTACTTGGTAATTTGTAGCTGATCATGATAGTAAGGTCTGTGATCTGCTTTAAAGGGAGCAATCCCAGATTGTTGAATCTTCCAGTAGTTGAATGCTTTGTTCTTCTTGTCCTCCTGAATGGCAGAGCCTTATGTCTCAGGTATGCCACCAAAATGTATGTGATTGTGCTGGAATATTTCTCACAAAATACGTTGCCCTTTGGGTGCACTGTATTGGTTGTTCACAATTTGACAGAAGGCACAGTGTTAGGGTTTCACATATTTACTTGAGCCTGAATGAGTATGCAAAGCTTAATGGGGTGATAGTTGTACTGGGAGAGTAGATGTGGAAACTAGAGGATAAATGTCCTTTTAGACAGATACAGTGTCTACGTTTCGATGGGGAGCACCTAGAGTCCCTTTAGCACGGATTGTAAATTCTCTACAACTTGTATTTCATGCTTTGTCCATGTGTGGATATTGGCAGGGTCAATTTTTTTTATTTTATCTAGAAGTCATGCAATCTTCTGGAGTGACAGGTGTTAAGAGGGCATTGATCTGGATAGTCTGAGTTCAGGAGAAGGGCCAATGACTGCCAAGGGGGACAACACTGGGCTTGAATTCTGCGCCTGCTGATTAACCGAATCATCGTAGTGATCAGACACTTTATCCAAGGTTTTAACCTACTTGGACAAAGAAGCGCTCAAGGAGGGTCCAAGTAGCAAAAGCGTCCAGTGTCAGTGGACAGTCCAGTCACAGAGGAGAGATGCAAGAGTTTTGGAATAACAATCAAGTATGACAGCTAATTGAGGAACCCGATATTGATAAAGAGGCTGGAGATTTTTAATTCTGTGTTTTTAGCTGCATTTGGAACCTTCACTTCTGTGGTGCGACAAGGCTTGCTACCAATATTTGTACTTTGGTTCCATTTCCGTTTGTGCACTCACTTTTAGATGAGCAAACAGAGAGAGGATGAATAAAATGCTCAACTGTGAAAAAGTGGAATACTAATTGAAATGGATATTATTACTCTTCAAGTAATAATGACACTTCCTAACTAGGTCCAAAATGTAAACCTGAGTTCTACCCTTGGTAGCTGTAGCACAGAGCAGAAAGGCTCATCAACGTAGAAGAAATGTGGAAAGCATTACCAATAGAAAACTAGATAATAATTGGAAAACAGGACAATAAAAAAATGTCACATTCCAATTTATATTAAAAAAAAAAGAATATATGTTAATCAACAAGTAGATAACAAAACAAGCATAATCTGCTGTAGGGAACCGGAGATGTGAATTTTCCATGGTTTAAATGTTTTTTGCACCAAAGAGCACAAAGCCCTGACTGTGGGTACTTGGTCCCACAAGAGTAGGTCAAAGTCTGAGACCAACCACAATGGAGTGCAGGTCAGATACAGGACCAGGTTCGTCCTGATAGAATGTTCACTTTCTGACTTAGTTGATTTTCTGGAGAAAAGTCCTAGTCGACGGATCGCAGTGCCAGCTGGATTAAAAAAAGGGGCTCGTGAACGGCAGCCGGTTGAAGCACAGGACCTCAGTGGGAGCCTCTATGATGAATGTGGGAAAACTCCGAAACGGCGAAGTCCAATGCTGCAGGACAGGAAGGTGTCAGTCATCGGGGTGCTGCCAGACATTGAATCGGTTAAATCCTCTATGTTTGGCCATAGAAATGTTTTAGGAAATAAGGATTACTTTCAGCAGGATAAAACTGCAAGTTAAGTTAAACCAGCAGTTCAGCAATGGTACCGGTCTGGTGGCAGCCTCTGGTTTTTTGTGTGTTTTTTTTGTTGCAGGGATCCAGGACCTTTTGCGCAACAATTGGGGGTTAGGACTCAATCTCCCAGAAATGACCAACAGGGTCGCGGGCAAATCAGTTGAAACTTGCTACCTGGGGAACAGGTCCAACCTCTGTGGTTTCTCTCCACAGCTTAAACAGTAAATGTAGTCTTTCTCCTGTCTTTCACAGGTGGAGAGTTTTTCTGATGGAGGGACTGACGGTGCGACTCTACTGCCTAGCCTCAGTTGGTGGGTGGGGGAATCTCCTGACCACTGCCTAACCAATGGGGAAACTGTTCTCAGGAGTGTCCATATGCTCTTTTGCAGCAGTTCCTGTGTTTTACTGTAAACTATCCCACAGTGCTCCTCTCTACCTAAAAACAATATAACACAACCTTTCTTGAATTGTGCAGATTTCTGGACACAAATCTGAGGTGTGTCCTAGAGAAATTAAACCAATTCTGGTGTCGCCGCTTCCCCCATTTTTTTTTTGCCACTGGGACTTACCACTGTGTGCTTGGACGACAACAACAGGCTTAGGGGTGAGCTACATCTGGCACTGGCAGAGAACGCCTCTTTAAAGCTTGTGCATTTTGTGGGCAGATCCCCCAAACATCCTGCTAGGAGGAGGTCACACCACCTTCCAGCCAAGGCCCTTTTGTTCCCTTTCCTAGGTGTCATTGACAGCTCCTCGCTGGGACCAGCAGGCTGTTAGTTTATGGTGGGGATTAAGTTTGAAAAGGCTACTAGATGCTTTAGGGAGAAAAATGCCACTGTTCTAAATGTGGCATTTTCAAAATAGTATTTTAAAATCAGACTTGACCATTATTCTGTATTTTAAAATTACTATTAGTTAGAATCCTTCAATCTTGGTTATAGCTAGCTATTCCTAAACTGACGTTATGCATTATAAGGTGTTATAATATAACCCTGTCCTTTTCTATGGTTAAGTCAGCCGTGCCACAGTAAAAAGTTTCAGGCCAGGCCATTTCTACATGTTTTGTAGGGCTCAGAGCACATACACCTGGCACAGGAAAGCAGCACCCCAGTCCATACACCAAAAAGAAGCCTATCAAAAAGGAGAGAGGGATCATGCAAAAAAGGGTCTTTTCTTACATACACCAAGTAAGAATATTTTGCTTCACTAGACTTACTCTCAGATAGCCATCAGGAGGAGAGCCAGTCTTTTAATTTGCTAAATTGACCACAGGGACGCAAGTTTCCAGTCATATCCAGGGATAATACAATAATGACTACTCTGTTTAAGAGACTGTTTTCCCACAGACGTATTCAAAACCAAGCAGAAAAAAAATGTATTAACTGCAATATTTTGTTATGCAATGAACAGACTCCTACATTTCTCATGTACTCCTTCCCCCACCCTTATACCGACCACCTTTGATTGAACGTCTTCTTTCCCTCATCAGCTAAACCCTGTAGAGTTCGAAATTTAAAATCCATTTACTTCATTTCCTTTGCTGCGGAAAAGTAGAAAGATTTAAACCTCAATGAAGGGTAATGTCAAAAAAATAAATTAAAAAGAGGCAATCAGACATCCTCATCTGACACAGAGGAATAATCAGGATGTTGTTAATTTAGGAGATGGCACTCGAGAAAAACTGTAAATTATTCATCAACTGCAGCACCTGCAAAAGTGTACATTGACAAGAATGGTCGATCCGTACTTTTAGACAACCACTTCAGTTAATGAGGCATGGTAGGAGCTGGTGGCCTGAAGTGTGAGAAAGACGGGGGGGGGGCACACCATTTTATACAGAAAGACAACCAGCCAAACTATGAGGTTAAATACAGGTATGCAGTTTAAAGCAAGAATATTGGTTAAATAGAAAGCCATGCAAATACTATTGCAGTCGGTCACAAGCTTGTTGCTATTGTGGTGCATTGGATGCTGAGTCTGGCTGAACAATGCATGCTGCTGAGAATTAAGCATTAAGAAACTCTTGTACTAGGGCTTAGAGTGTTATGATGTAATTAGAAATTCGGTGTTGGGGCTAAAGTCATATAAATGGCATTTCCGGCAAAGCAGTGTTATTTTTGACCCGATAAGAACTCTACAATCCTATCCACCCACGTAACATGTCCCGTTTACTTTGTTTTTATTGTCATTAGAGCTTGACTCTGAAGTGAGTAGTCTCCCAAAGTGCAGCCCTACTTGCGAGTGACTACCGTCCCATCTAACCAGGATGAGGTACTGACTGTGGTGCAAAAGTGGAATCTGTTAAGGAGCACGGGCCTTTTCACCAGCACCCTATTGGCGTAAACTGTCTAGCAGCATCACCCCCATGAACTATCTGTTCCGTTTCTTATAAGTGGGGTCTTTTGGCCTTCATCATGTCTGGAGCATGTATGAAGCGTGCCTCGACTCAAACGGGGGATAACATGCAAGCAACAGAGGGAGAGGTTTTTTTTTTGTTTTTTTTTACTGTTTTGGGAAAGGACTAGTGCTGGAGGGTATGCTCAGACGTGAGTCCCTTGCTCACTTTGCCACTGGATTCAAGCAAGCCGGGCTGAAGACGGCTGGAATGCCAGAAACCGGTCCTCGGAAGCTTGTTTCCGGTCCAGGGAAGACATGGCTTGGCAGTTCGGGCTGGACTGTTCCCATGAGGCACAGGGTCAGACTGATTTGCATATAGCCTTGTCTGAACTGGGGTGGCATAGTGGGCTAAAGAACGGTGATGGATTAAACCCAGATCTTTTGACTGGGTGTGAGTGTTTGATTGATTCAGATGCTCCGTCCATCACCACCCCCTTTTGTACCGGAGTCTGTAGTGAGGCTCAAACAGGCAATGCTGTGAAGTAAGCAGCTTACTGTATACAACCGGGCAAGGTACAGCAACAATCTCACACTCAACACCCTTCATCAACTGACTAGGTATCTCATACCAATTCCACTTACTACCTGAAGGTTCAACATGGTATCATTCAGTCAATTACAATACTTCCAGTCAATAAAAACACAACGGAGTCCATTGGACTCCACATGGGCGTGCTTCACAAGAGGGTCTTCTGTTATTATGCAGGAATAGTGGGGTTTTTTGGTATACCAGTGCACTCTTACGCATCTTCTGCCACCTTCATTAAATCACGAGTGTCTGCTAAATTAATGGTTGGAAATCTGCCCCTTCCATCGAAATACTTTTTTTTTTTTTTTTTAACTTTCCCCATTTCCTGTTCATGATCAACATCCCACATTAGGCAATTCAAAATCCACCTTAACAGGTCTCAAGGGTAAAAGAGTCTGCAAATTCGGGCCTCAGGAGAAAAAAATGCTTTCACAAGACTGGAGAATCATCAATATATTTAAAGGGTAAAACCTCCACAACTGGCAATATTTGGCCACAAGAACGTAAGTACTGGCCTTCTCGGTCATTACTTTGTTCAGTGTGTGGACTCAGGAAGGAAGAGGTCCTGAGCACCACTGTCAAACCAATAAAATGGAAGTGGTAGGAGCAGAATGTTTGCTGTGGTTGCCATCCCTGCTCTGGACTGAACCCAAAGTCAGACAAAACCTGTGGGGTCACTGGTTTGTTTGACTCGTGGGAAAGAGGATAGACTTATCTGGCTGCATAAGGAGCTCAGCATTTGTCAGAAA
Organism: Lissotriton helveticus; assembly: GCF_964261635.1. Lineage (NCBI taxonomy): Eukaryota > Metazoa > Chordata > Amphibia > Caudata > Salamandridae > Lissotriton > Lissotriton helveticus. The sequence continues at coordinate 149,964,205 of NC_136071.1, forward strand.
GAGTAACCTCTGTCAATTTAGAAGAACCTTAATGTGAACATCTCAAACGGACAGTGGGTAGGACGTAACTGTTCCTGGCGCAGCTGCCTAGGAACACAATGGCACCCAGGTAGAGGAGCCCCATCTACAGTCTTCATACATCGCCGATGGAGAGTCTGTTCTGTCCCATACACTCCATATTCCTATACAGGGCTGTACTTGCCTCCTCCACCACCCGCCGCGTTCTGGAATAATCAAGACTCCAACTCGTGGGTCGAAGTTTCATCCTGTGGGCTATATATCACATCACACTTAAATTGAAGCCATTGGAATCGGCTTCCAGCTGTTCTAGTTTCAGAAATATTTCCAGATAAAGCAATGGTCGATGCCTACTTAAATAAAATAATAGTCAATGGACCATTGGTACCTACAGTGAAGATTGTGGAACTCATTGTCTTGATTCAACTTATTGCCTACAGTGACCCACTCAGTGGTAAAATTGCTAAAAACCGGCAAAGTGACAGGTAGTCCAAGCATCCTATGCAACAGGATTTACTTTCCTGCAATTAAATCATCCAATTTTAGACGAACACGCCAGAAAACCAGTAACAAAGCATTCCAGAAAGCAGTAGGTGGAATATCCCGCAAAGTAAGCGTTTAAACTCTGCACCCACAAAAAACAGACATTACAAGATCTACCAGGGAAAATTTCCTAACACTGTAATCTTTAGAAACAATATCTTTCAAGATTCTGGAGGAATAATCCTTTTTGCTTGTTTGTGACCTTATAGACACCAGCACAACTGATCTTTGATGCACATATACGTCTTGCTAGTCATATAAGTCTTCCACTCCTGAAGCCAAGTCTCTTTAAGAGGATCATTATTCTCTAACAAAACAGCAAGCTTACACTCCTTTATCCATGGAGCCTTAGAAATTAACAAAACCACACTAGTCACTGCATTAAACCACAAACCTCATTTTAACCCTCATTTCTGGCATATTCAATTGCAGTCTACAAGTTCTTTTCTACTACTTGTAAAGATCCCATAACACAAACTTACCCTTGCATGACAATTAACCACCATAATATGGAAGGTATGAGATTTCTTACGCCTTTGGTGGTCAAAGATTATATAAAAGCTTTATTATCTAACCACTCTAAGGGTGATGCTCACAATTAAGACCTGAAACATAGCATTCCTCAACAATATTCCAGAGGATGAATTCAAGGACAGAATATCTAGATTTTGCTTTTTTAATGGCAAGTGCCTCGAAAGCTATTGTTTGCTCCTCAGCAACTGAACGTATGCAGGGACAGGCAGCAGGCATGGCATTCACCATATAATATGATATCACATGACTGTTTTATAGGGTTAGAGCACTGATTACAGGCTCGGAGTTTCTAAAACATCATTTGGCAACCCCCGTACCACCATTACATAACCCTATATTCAAAAGGCTTTGCAGGTGATTTTCCCCACCAAATTGTGAAACAAATGTTTCACAACATTCAGGGAGGGGAGGGCAGAGCCTTTACTGGTTGTTCACATGGGTACATTGACTTGACTAGGACATCTGTAATGTAATGCTTACCTTTGAAAATATTAAATTAAATGAAAAATTAGCTTGTAAAGCGCACAAATATCTTGAAGAGTCTTAGGCCCCAGTAACCAACAAACCCAGACAGAGGAGATAACAGAAGAGCCTAACCTATTCATCATTTCAAGTTGCATAGCGTTGTCATGGAAGAGAAGGATTTATCTCCACCACCCTGCCCCAAAGACAGTTTCACTTGCAGAATCGCCAAAGTCAGTTCTGTAAGATGATCGAAAATCACATCTAGTACTATACCAATGAACCCTTGATAAGAATGTTGAACCTGTATTATGTTGAGACTTATGTGAAAGGCAGAGTGCTTTGAACACGGCGCTCTTCTGTACTGGTAGTCAGTGTTTTTTTTTCAACTCCTTGGAAACTGCAGTTTTCGGTACATTCAAAATAAGACTAACAGTCACATTCTGTGCTAACTGAAGGCTCTACTAGGACACCTGGTTGAGTCCCAGATAAAGAGAATCACAGTAGTTGAGGGGAGAAGAGATTAAAGTATGAACCACTGCTTTGCGAGAGGGAACAGAAATTAAAAGATTTTTCTGAGAATTCTAAGGATGTTAAAGCGGGAAGCAGAAACCTGGCTAACCTGGGCTGAAAGGGCCAGCGAGTCATTTAAGATCACTCCTAAGTTTGTGACATGCATAGGTTGAGTGACAAACACAAAAGCCCACAAGGAAATGGACCATTTAAATGAGACTTTACCATGCAGTAGGACCTCATTCTTTTCAACACTCAACTTCAGACAGTGGGATACAGACATGGATTTCATGCACACCGTTGTAAAACCTTGCTAGCCACTGACTTATTTGCCCTGGATACGTCTCACTTAAACTAAACATGACATTTTCAACGCTTTAGTGTACTATCCTTGTTCCCCAGATTTTCAGTACCATATTTCATCTCTGGATCTACCTTCGTATATGCACTACCCAGGACGTCACCCTAGAATTAAGTTGTCCCTTATATCATCTTAAGTAGGCTGTTCACCAACCTCTGAAACAGCAGATATAGATGCAGTCGATAGGATACACACCGCAATTTAAATCTCACATGACCAGGGTGCGTGGCTTGGCTGTGCAGCGGAATTGCCGCTTGCTAACGCGGCTCCGCCGGCCGAGCACATCCGCTAAATATCCGTTCACCAAACGCTGCAAACGGGGTCAAACCCACTGTAAATGGAGAGGGGAGCGATCCTGCCCGCGCCGGACAGCTTGGGGAGCCATTGCCCAACGGGAGTCGCGGATACGACCGAGTGAAACATGGGCTGGTGTGGGGCCTGCCGGCTGATCTCGAGCCGGGGACTGACGTGATTGCTGGGCCCGTGGCCGAGCGGGCCGAAATTGTGAGCAGGCGGCACCCGAGCCTGTGGAGCGGCTTCCCGGGGGGGCCGTGCAAAAACCGAGGGAGACAGCGCACGGTAGGGGGGATTGCTGCAAGACTACTCAGGTGAGCGGCGGACTGAGCTGTGTCGGAAGCGGGCGTGGGACGGCTGGCCCTGCAACCGCGAACGAGGGAGCAAAGTGTGCGACGCCAGGGGTGAGACCCGTGGAGGAGGCTGGGGGACTCTGGCGCTGCGTGCGAAGCCGCGCGGTTAGGATCCTGGAGCTGCATGGACTCTACTGCTGGGGCGCCTAATTCGTAGTCCACTCGTCAGATAAACTCCGACGAGAAACGGACGGCAGAGACGGCCGCCATTTTGTGGATGGGTGCCGATGCCCTGGGGGAGCCCGGCGTAGAGCTGCATCTATGAGACTTGATAGACAGTTGGGAAACAGTGCAGTCACTTGGGCCAGGAAATAAATCAAGGGACGCACTACAGTTTGTGCTTATGGGGACCCGGAATCGGGGGAGCCGATCTGATGGCACTGCATAACTGGAAACTGGCTGAGCAGATAGCGTGTGCCAAAGGGAGTCAGGTTGAGATTGGAATGACTTGCACAGCATGCTTTCCGGACTGGCGCAGCAAGTAGCTGTGACTTGCCAAGTAATGTAACGGGCGGACGCGGTGACTCGGTCCCACTGACTCTGGGACACCGATGTGCTGCCTGGATATATATGGTGATTCAGAAAAGGGGGTGGTGATGAACAGAGTGTCTGAATTAAGCAGACCACTCTTACCCAGTCCAAAGATCAGGGCTTGATCCATCACCGTTATTTAGCTCACTGCCCCATCCCAGCTCAGAACCTGGCTATATGCAAATTAGTCTGTCCCTTGCCCAGTACATCATGGGAACAAGGCAGACCAAACTACCAAGCCAATTCTTCACCAGAAAGGAGACAAGCTTCCGGGGACTGGTTTCTGGCATTTCAGCCGTCGTCGGCCCGGCTTGCTTGAATCCTGATGGAGCAGTGGACTCATGTCTGAGTATACCCTGCCACACCTATAGTGGCCAAAAACGATTCAGAAAAGGGGGTGGTGATGAACAGATTGTCTGAATTAAGCAGACCACTCTTACCCAGTCCAAAGATCAGGGCTTGATCCATCACCGTTATTTAGCTCACCCCCTTTTTTGAAATTATTTTGGCCACCATAAGTGTGGAAGGGTATGCTCAGATGTGAGTCCCTTGCTCACTGCACCATCAGGATTCAAGCAAGCCGGGCCGAAGACGGCTGTAATGCCAGAAACCGGTCCCCGGAAGCTTGTTTCCTTTCCAGTAAAGAATTGGCTTGGTAGTTTGGTCTGCCCTGTTCCCATGATGCACTGGGCCAGGGACAGACTAATTTGCATGTAAGCCAGGTTCTGAACTGGGATGGTGCAGTGAGCTAAAAAACGGTGAAGGATCAAGCCCTGATCTGTTGACTGGGTAGGAGTGTTCTGATTAACTCAGATACTCTGTCCATCACCACCCCCTTTTTTGAAATTATTTTGGCCACCATAAGTGTGGAAGGGTATGCTCAGATGTGAGTCCCTTGCTCACTGCACCATCAGGATTCAAGCAAGCCGGGCCGAAGACGGCTTTAATGCCAGAAACCGGTCCCCGGAAGATTGTTTCCTTTCCAGTAAAGAATTGGCTTGGTAGTTTGGTCTGCCCTGTTCCCATGATGCACTGGGCCAGGGACAGACTAATTTGCATGTAGCCAGGTTCTGAACTGGGATGGTGCAGTGAGCTAAAAAACGGTGATGGATCAAGCCCTGATCTGTTGACTGGGTAGGAGTGTTCTGATTAACTCAGATACTCTGTCCATCACCACCCCCTTTTTTGAAATTATTTTGGCCACCATAAGTGTGGAAGGGTATGCTCAGATGTGAGTCCCTTGCTCACTGCACCATCAGGATTCAAGCAAGCCGGGCCGAAGACGGCTGTAATGCCAGAAACTGGTCCCCGGAAGCTTGTTTCCTTTCCAGTAAAGAATTGGCTTGGTAGTTTGGTCTGCCCTGTTCCCATGATGCACTGGGCCAGGGACAGACTAATTTGCATGTAGCCAGGTTCTGAACTGGGATGGTGCAGTGAGCTAAAAAACGGTGATGGATCAAGCCCTGATCTGTTGACTGGGTAGGAGTGTTCTGATGAACTCAGATACTCTGTCCATCACCACCCCCTTTTTTGAAATTATTTTGGATATATATGGTAGTGCGATGTAAAAACTGAGCACGAACTGGTACCACTGGAAATCGCTGTATTAGGGGTGGCCTACACTGGTCACTTTGAACACTGGGCTGTTGTCCTACATCGCGGTGGTGGTGAGCTGCGGTTTAGTAGGAAACAAATGCGCAGCCAGTATCGGTCTTCCTGAGGAGAGGTCTGAGGGGGCAGATGATGCTGCCGAGGCTAATGTGCAACCCGTGAAACCTTGTTACTGTAGTACCGAGGCGGCTCTAGAGGTGAACTACAATAGAATACTGGCAACCTGAGACTGATGGCGAGCTTGGCCAGCTTGACACAGGCAATACTCGGCAAGTGCGCGAATCACGTGGACACGGACTGCGAGAAGAACATCCTGAGGGCGCGACAAGGCGTCCACCGGCGACTAACGCGTTGTATGCAGGCAGGCACCCCGCAGTATTTGTACTCTCCGTGCCGCCATGGGGAAGCCGGACACGAGGCAACCGCGTCTCAACTTTGATAAGAAATCAAGTATATCTGCTGATAATGACGCGGCTGATCGAGAGCTGACGGAAAATGGAGCACCGGGCCAATTGCCGGCGGAGGAGGACGTCCGGTCCATGTTTCAGGAACTAAAAACCAGTCTACAAGGCATTGACTCCAAAATGGACACTCTTGCTGAGCGCATGGACAGAATTACGCAACGGATGGACAAGCAAGAGGGTAGAGTAAGTGTTCTTGAGACCAGAGTAACTGAGACGGAGGAAGGACAAACCGACATGGAGAAGAAATTGAGAGGTATGGACAAGGTACTGGCTCTAATCCAACAGAAGAATGAGGATTTGGAAGCGAGATCGAGGCGAAACATACGGATTTCGGGAATTGCTGAATCGACAGACATCCAAAACATGGAGCAATATGTTGAAACTATGATGAAAGCTCTGTTCGGTCCAAATCTGTCTCCAATGTTTCTTTTAGAAAGAGCGCACAGATCTTTAGGGCCCAGACCGAAGCCTGGTGCACCTGCACGACCAATTTTGGCCCGGGTACTTAACTATAGGGACCGTGACCCGATTTTACGCCTCGCCAGGGAGAAAGGAGCTATCCAATACAAAGGAAATGATGTGGCTCTCTATCCGGAATTAACCCTGCAGGTACAGGCTGCCCATAGAGAATTTATCCCTGCGAAGAAGATCTTCAAACAAATAGGAACAAAATATGCATTGATCTACCCAGCCAAGCTACGTGTTCAGGGCCCTGGCAGACCAACTTTCTTTACAGACGCTAAAGCGGCGCTAAACTATGCTAAGCAAATGGCGAAAGACCAAAAGCAACGAAAGTCTTCAGAGGAGGGCCAGTTGGAGGACAGACTCAGCGACAATGACTGATCTGCAGGGATGTGCGGAGCATATGACGAACCCTGGGTGCTCACAGTGAGTGTTGAGGGGAAAGCGGACTGATTGCTATTTGGTAAGATACGATCTATACTATTCTTTTGAAGGTCCCTTTCTAATCTAGAGCTCGAGGATCTCCCTACTGACTGTTGGGTTCCGATATAACAAGGTGTGCCTTGGATGTGTATACGTGGTATCTGCAGCTCGGCCACCCTGTCATGAGTACAGGGACAGATGCGTGACACACTGCGCACCCCATGGGATGATTCCCTTAGATTGGACAGCATTTCTGACCGGTTTGATGTTATGGGAAGTGGGGGGGGTGTGTGGGGGGGGGGGGGATTACACAACCTGATTGGGGGTTGGTGTGGATGGAGTGGGGACTGTTGTGGGATTAAGAGATGGGGTGGGGAATGCACAACCTGTTTGGGCGGTTGGTGTTGGGGGGGAGGGGGGGGGTGGAACAGGGGGTTTGTTTGGTCCTTTCAACTGCCATGTCTTATGCCTGAATTCGTGAAATCTACTTGCTTGGATAATGTACCATGTACTTGCCACACTGTTTGGCAAGTTACTTTCTCTACTTTGAAACTGGGAATCGAACTCACAAAGTTCCGGTTGTCACTGGTCATAGAGGGGTGGCAGATTACTTATAAATATGGTGGTGTAATGTGTTGTCTATGAAAGTCATTACTTGCCTATCATGGAATGTGAGGGGTCTGAATGACCGCAGAAAGGTGCGATTAGTACACTCCTACTTGATGCGCCGAGGGGTGGATATCTGTTTATTGCAGGAAACCCACTTGGCCTCTTCTAATACCAGCATGCTTCGCCACAATAGGTGGGGAGAGATTGTGGAGGCCCCGTACTCTAATTACGCCAGAGGCGTTGCAATTCTAATACGCAGAGGTTTGCAATGGAAAACACACACATCGATTTTAGACACTGACTGAAGATATATCATGCTACAGGGCACGCTATTTAATACTCCAGTGGTAATTGTCAACACTTATGGTCCCAATGTAGATAGCCCGTCATTCTTTCAACACATATGGCACAAGTTACAGTCGTTCGGGCAGATGGCGATATTGGGGGGGGGGGGGATTTTAATGTGGTCATGTCGCCCACTGCTGACAGACAAGGCGCGGCTCGCGACCACCACCCTAGAGCTGCGGCGGTTCTGAAGGATATTGTTGAGGATGTCCAATTGGTAGACTCGTGGATGGCCCTACATCCGGCGGCCAGAGAGGGCACATGTGTAACTTCGCATAGAAGTGCCTGGTCAAGATTGGATTACTGCGCGGGGGGGAGGGGGGTAGTAGGTGGATGGGGGGGGGTGGGGGGGATGGGGGGGAGTTGTACCTTAGTTTCACTGTTTTCCTTCATTTGTATGTTTACCCATGACAGAAATTGCATGTGATTTGCGATTGATAACTTGATTCTGGTGATTGTCTCTGGATGTCAGAGCGTTACTTGACATGTGTTCACTATGCAATCAATAAAATCTGTTTAAAAAAAAAAAAGATTGGATTACTGGCTGTTGTCGAAGGATCTGCATTCCCTGGTAGTTGGGGCCACACACCTTCCACGTACATTTTCGGATCATGCACCTGCTCAAATCACGATTCAAATTCCACCACAATATGTGCAGCCATTTAGTTGGAGGTTCCCGTCGTGTGCATTATTGGATCAGGTGCTTAGGGAGGAACTCAGGGAGAAATTAGCTAACTACTTTGTGATGAATGAAGGCTCTGTGGAATCACCGGGGACACTTTGGGAGGCCTTTAAAGTTGTAACAAGGGGAAACTGTATGGCGCTGAAAACAGGAGTGCTTACGGCTATAAGAGATACGCTTGGTACACTTAAGCAGGACATTGCAGATCTGGAGAGAGATAATAGGGAGCACCCTTCCCCTACCACCCAGGCTGCTCTTCGCGCGAAGTTAACTGCCTTTCAGGAGGAGGCGGAGAGGGAAACGGCATACTTACACAAATATGCACAAGCCAGATGCTATGGAGAAGGGGAAAGGGCAGGGAAAACGCTAGCCAATCTACTGCGTGCTCCAAGGGGTGGGGACTATATAATGAACTAATGAGTGAGGACGGTGGGGTGGCCAGGACGCCACAGGACATACTTCGGACTATGACTGATTATTATAGGTCACTCTATACATCTCACATGAACCCGGAAGAGACAGACATCACGGACTATTTGGACACTGTAGCATTAGCGTGGTTTAATAACGAAGCTAGAGAGTATATGGAACTTCCCATTACGGTGGAAGATGTGAGAACAGTAATCGCCAGTATGCTGGCTGATAAGGCCCCTGGGGCCGACGGGCTCACGGCTGCCTTCTATAAAGAATATGTGGACATTGTGGCTCCCCGCCTGCATTCGGTATATTTAGAGGCCATGGAAACCGGAATTCTCCCGCCCACGCTTAGAGAGGCCACAATTATAACCCTGTTGAAGCCTGATAAGGACCCCACTAGGCCGGAGTCATACCGCCCCCTTTCGTTAATTAACTTGGATGCAAAAATTTATGCTAAACTCCTGGCAGATAGGCTGAAACCCATGCTCCCGCAGATCGCGTTATCAGATCAATCTGGATTTGTGCCAGGCAGGTCCACATCCCACAATCTAAGAGTGCTCTTTGGGTTGCTCCATTACCTGGCTCCACATGTCCAGGCGGTAGCTGCTCTCCTTGATGCCACCAAGGCTTTTGACTCTATTGAGTGGAAGTTTCTATTTGCCATACTTGCTCGAATGGGCTTTAGTCTTATCTTCATTAGGCAAATTCAAATTATTTACACTGACCCAAAAGCAAGGGTGAAAGTCAATGGTCAAATATCGGATACGTTCGATATCACGAGAGGGACAAGACAGGGCTGCCCTTTATCGCCGCTGCTGTTTGCCATCGCTACTGAGCCACAGGCAGCGCGACTCAGACAACACCATACAAACCGTAGCATTGTCTTCACTTCCAGAGGATTGCTAATATCAATGTATGCGGACGATATGACCATTTACTTGACCAATCCCATAGACAATTTCGACTCGGTTATGAGAGAGTTCATTAGAAATGGAGGCTTGACGGGCATACAGATTAACTGGACAAAATCAGTACTGATGCCACCGACTGATCATACTGAGACACAGAGTTCCCCATCCAGTGGACGGATGGTGACGCAAAGTATCTGGGAATTTGGATCAGCAGGTCCATACAGGACAAATGGCTGGCTAACTATGGAAGAGTAATAGATTGGATAGAAGGGAAGATACAGAGATGGAAAACATTGCCGCTATCCCTAACGGGGCGTATAGCTACCAAAATGGTAATCTTACCTAAGCTGCTTTATCACTTTGTTAATATTCCCATGCCCTTAAACACCCACTTTTTCAAACGTCTTCGGACTGGGATTCTTGAATTAGTTTGGGCGGGACGACAACCCAGAGTTTCTTGGAAGCTACTGACTCTTCCCTTTACTCAAGGAGGACTAGCGGCTCCTGATTTTGAACTATACGCCTACAGTGCACAAGCTCAGTATCTGCACTACTGGCACCATCCAATCCCATACCAACCACATGTGGCAATTGAAATGGATGTGGCTGCGCCCACTCCTCTCAATGCAACAGTATACCACACGTATAGTCGTTCTAACTCGGACATCAACACGGTCGAATCTACACGCTGGGCATGGAGGAGTATAGCAAGTCGGGCGGGCGGGCATTAAAGAACTCTATGCACCGTCTATGCCGTTGGGGGGGAACCCGCTGCTGGGACCACTAACGGACAAGGCAGTGGCAGAACGAGCTAGGAAGCGGGGGCTGGCGGTGGCTAGTGATCTCTATCCAGATGACGAATTCCTGACCCTACAAAGGATGTGTGAGCCGGATACGCCCTCGGCATCTGACATGCTATTATACTACCAGCTGAGGGCAGCATGCAAAGTGAGATGCTCGGAGTTCCCAGATGCCCCGGTCTCATTGCCGGCGCTGGAAAATGTCTTGTCTAATAGCTCACCCCGTAAATTGATTACCTGTATCTATAGCATAACGCAAGAGACGTCACTGGTTATTATAAGCACATCCAGGACTGAGTGGGAAAGGGAGGCTAACATTACAATCACTGATAAGCAATGGACATTTTGTTGCTCACAGCTGGAAAAACTATCACCCAATTACAGATTAAGACTTATACATTTCAATTATTTACATAGAATATATCGTACACCTAAGCAATTATGCCGCTTGGGCCTTCAACCAGATGTGAACTGTTGGAGATGTGGGGCACTAGAGGCAACATTCTTCCACTTAACATGGAGTTGCGGGCAAATAGGGAATATTGGGTAGAAGTTATAAGACATAGGACGCATTATAGGTATAAATCTGCAGGTTGACCCACTCATGGCACTTTTGAGCTTTGTCCTGGTAGTACCCAGAGGATGCCGTAAGTTAACTGCTCTCCTGTTATTACTGGCTAAGTGTCAGATAGCACTGCATTGGAAGAAGTTAACTCCGCCTTCTGTAGCAGGTTGAATACGCTTGGCTATCTATTGTAGGGATCAATTGTCGAATTATTGGGACCTCTTGCCGAGTAGATCAAGGTCTGCTGATATATGGGAACCTTTCGTGACCTGGCTGGGACAGGGGGGCTCTGATCTATGTGCCAATTGTCATGACGCGCAACGTACTGTTGATGTTTGATAGATTTAAAAGTAAACTAAGTGGTGCTGGACTTGCGTAGATAGTCATTCCTCTTTAATGAATGCAAAAGAGTATATTATGTATAACACCTTGAACATCTGGGTTGGTCCAGTTCATTTGGGCGATTTTACATGACAGATCGGACCACCGAGCGGGCGATATGGCAGGGTGTGTTGGGGACAGTTTATGTATTAATATTTAAAGGTTGCATTGTGGAATTGACGTCTATTGATTGGGATCCACACAAGTTATCAGTATCAGCATTTCCATTCCTGACTCGCCGCCGGACCCCTGGGTTGTCGGCTAAAGGGCTGTGTTATCAGAGAGACAATAAGTCAATCGTATGCTGCTGGCCTCAGGGTTGTAGGCGCATAGCTGTGTTACTTGTGTGACATGTAATAAAGGTTTTTAAAAGAAAACATTTAAAAAAACTAAATCTCACATAACCAGTGATAAGATGTCAAATTCCTCAGAGGATGCATCAACTCATGGTAGGCAGATGGAACATGTGAAACAAATGAGCTTAAACAATACTAGTCCACAATTCTTTGATGCTAGACACAGAATAATTATCTACTCATGCATCATGTTTACATCTTTCTGGTCCAAGCATATCCCAATACCGCCAATGGACTTATTCGCGATCACAAATGGTGAAACCCAGTTATTGGTTACTTTTCTCCTCTCCTTACTAATCTACACATTTTCGGAGGTAGAGGTTCACTGGGAGTGACTGGGAGGTCTATATTTGTGCAACATTAGACTATTGTCATACTTAAGATCAGTTTTATGACAGAACTTATTTAGCCTCCTCAGTTTTAAAACAGTTTTAAACATTGGTTGCCGACCCTGCGGGCTGCAGATGCCTTTTTCACATGTATTCGGGTGATGGAGTGACACCTTTCGAGGATCTCCGGAAGGTCTATGAATTACCGGAAACAGAGCGCCTTCGGTATCTTCAGGTGCGACACTGGGTGCTCCACCCCCTAACCCGTGAAGAAGCGAACCGCAAGCTTAGTAAATACGAATATTGGCTTCTTACGCGCACTGCAGACAAACGACTCATTTCGGACATCCATCGACTTCTCTTGGACAGGTACTCACACGTTTATAACGCAGGACGGGTGAGGTGGGAGAGGGAACTAGGGCGGAACTTGAGTAACAAGGAATGGGACGACATTTACTACCGCGCCCGACATTCGGCTTACCACATGGGGTTGAAGGACACCTTTACCAAACTAGTGACCTACTGGTACTATACGCCTGAACGGCTGCATGAGATGGACCGTACCAGGGATGCTTCCTGCTGGCGGGGCTGCGGGGAGAGGGGCACATTGACGCACCTCCTGTGGGACTGCAGGCACATCCAGGACTACTGGAAAACGATCCTGGACGAGGTGGACACACTTCGAGACGAAGATCCCACGATTCCCGGCCTATGTCCTGTTGGGGCTTCCCAATGCCCTTACCTTCCCTTTGAGAGCACGCAGGGGCCGACTGATTGTGATAGCGCTGGGTTCTGCCGTTCAGGCTCTGTTGGCTTTGTGGCGCACCACGCAGGTCCCCACTTTCCAGGGTTGGTTGGGTCGGCTCTGGTCTGTCCTGGGTATGGAGAAACTATCCCTGGTGAAGGCAGGGGAGGGGGCTAAATATGCGGAGCTGTGGCAGCCCTTCCTATCCCTATTGGCCACTCAATTTCGAGAGGTGACTTGCCCAAGGTATTTAAGATTACTCCGCTTATCACACACGGATGACTGAATTGTGTAGGTGTGTATGGTGGTATGTTTGGTGCGGGACGTTGGGTCCGGAACGAGGGAGGGGGGTGGGTAGGTCGGGGAGAAGTTGTGGGGGGGCGGGATGAGGGTGGGATTGTTTCTTGTTGTGGCTCTGTGGACAATGGGTCGGCTCCACCTGATGGGCCCGCAGCTTCCGAGGACTATTGGACGATGTGGATGTACCATACGGTGGTGTTTCGTTAATATTGCTATGATAATCGGCAGCTTGCCACATGTTTTGTACAGCAAAACTTCTCTGCTTTGTGAAAGAGCCTTTCTTTTTGCAATAAAAAGATTTAATACTAAACATTGGTTGCCGAGACAGAAAAAAAGGTTCTCTAACATGGCTACCAAATTTCTCAATTCACTAGGAGTATCAGATATTTACCACATTTAAGAGTGCCTCTCATGCAGGATTTATGATTGATGGGGTGCTCCCATATATCTAGTTGGCCAATTAAAAAAAAAAGAAACTAAACACACGCAATCAATCTACTTGAATCTTTTGGTGCCATTCAGTGAGTTGACTGTTCTCATTATAGCAAGAGGAGCATAGGATGCCCAGCGAATTAGAGTAGCAAAAAGGGAAAATCTTGAGTGATATCTCCTGGAAGAGTGATTTACTTAAAGGACGAAAGATCGCACCCATCAGTGGTAGCATTCGCCATCATATTTGCTGGAGAAGAGCTCTAGGTCTGCATTGGAAAGTAGTCTGCCTGGCCACCTGACAGCGGGTTGATTCCTGCAGGATGAAGCTGCTCAGAGAAGGAGCACCCCTACAGCAGCTTGGCAGATGCACTGCTCTGAAGCAGTAGACTGAACTTTACACATTTGTCATCAGAGCTGCCCTGAGCTGAGGAAGCGCCCCATTGTGTAATGCATGGCCCCACAGGCTGCTCTTTCCTTCTTTACTTACACACGTAGACAGCAGTTTGTGTTCTAGATGCAGCATATAAATTTGAGAAGGGGTGTTAGGCTGTGGAACGTGCACGTATCTTCATATCAAGCCTTACCTCGGGCGTGGTGCAGTTTGTTCTTTTTCATGTTTGTGGATGTGAGAAGAAGCGTACTCCACTGTTGGGTCAGTGGATCTGTGGGGTGTCTGCAAGGAAGAGGGAGGCTGATCGAACGTGTCTGGTTGGTTAATAGGTGGTCAGGCGCTGTTGATGTATGCTGGTCCTTCCTTGTGAAGGGCCTTGTAGGAGTGGTCGGGCATCTTGAACTGGCATGTCTTCTGAATTGGGAGCCAGTGTAGTTTCGTGAGATGGGGTATGATGTGTGTCATCCAAGGGGGGGTGGGGTAGGGTACGCTTCTTGCCGCTGAAGTCTGTATTGTCTGGAGTCTTTTCAGGAGGCGTGCAGCGAATCCACCGTAGAGTTTGTTCCCGCCGTCCAGTCTGCTGGTGATGAGGGCCTGCGTGACAGTCTTTCTGGGTTTGACCGGGACCCACCTGAAGATCTTATAGAGCACGCGAAGGGTGTGGAAGCAGATGGATCAGACTGTGTTGACTTGTTTCTTCATGGATAGCTTAAAAATACAGGATGATGCAGAGGTTGCGTGCGTGGTCTGTTGGGGTGGGCGGAGCTCTGCAGGCCACCATGTGTTATTCCATGGTGAGGTATTGTTCCCCAAAGATGAGTACTTCAGTCTTGCTCGTATTGAGTTTGCGACAGTTGTCCTTCATCCAGTATGTGACGTTCAAGTATCTGCATTAGTTAGCGTTTGTGGTGGAGGGGTCTTCAGACAGTGAGAGGATGAGCTATGTGTTGTCGGGATAGGAGATGATGTGGAGTCCATGCTATCAGACTGTGTCAGCCAGGGTGATCATATACATTTTGAACTCCGCATATGGTCTTCCTGTGCTCTGTGGTGAAAAGTGGGAGACGTATCCTTTGGGTTCTGCTGGTGAAGTCCAAGGTGTTTCATTTGAGGGCATTTCCTTGGATCCCGACGTGGTGGTGTCTGTTAATCAGGGTGTGGTGGGAGACTGTCAAATGCAGCGGACAGGTCCAGGAGGATGAGGGCTGCCATTTCCCTGCAGTCCAGGTGGGTTTGGATGTTGTTGGTGGCTGCAATCAGGGCTGTCTCGGGTCTCAGGGCTGTGGTTAGCTTGAAATCTGGATTGGGAGGAGTACTCGCCTCTCTGACTAGTTCGAGGAAAAAATTGCCTCCATTTCGGACTCCTTCCCTTGTAATAGCAGCCCCAACACTGACGGTAAACCCGTAGATCACCCAGAATCCGCTCCTGTTTTCTCAGACTTTGAGGAGATCACCTTAGAACGTTCTCTGGCAGAACTATTAAAATGTAGATCAGGTTCGCCAATCGACCCTTGGCCGGCCAAACAATACAAAGTACTGGCCCCTCTTCTAAACCCCATACTTAACTGCATTTGGAACGACTCCCTTAAGACAGGCATTTTCCCGGATGCATGGAAACATGCCCAATTAGTTCCTATTCTCAAAAAAATCAATGCAGACCCAGATGAACCAGCTAACTACAGGCCCATCTCCTTACTGCCCGCTCCAGCTAAGGTTCTTGAAAAGCTAGTGCACCAGCAACTAGCGGGCTTCTTTGAAACCCATGGTTTATTCCACGATTCACAACACGGGTTTAGACCAGGTCATAGCACCGAGTCAGCCTTGATAGAGATGGCTGATTCCGTGCGATGGAAGTTGGACGGGGGCTCGAGAGCGGTGTTGGTGCTGCTCGATTTGTCAGCAGCTTTCGACACCGTCTCTCACCCCGTCCTACTTAACCGCCTCCGGGCTAAAGGCATCCAAGGCAAAGCCTTGGACTGGCTGTCCTCGTTCTTATCCAATCGGACACAGGCGGTGTTTACCCCTCCCTACACCTCCGATAGTCGTCCGTTAAAATGGGGAGTCCCACAGGGCTCCTCACTGAGCCCTCTTTTGTTTAATGTTTATTTTTCCCCCCTAGCTGAGCTCATTGCTCAGTCAGGAATTAAGGCAACCTCGTATGCTGATGATATTCAGCTCTTATTTTCTTACGACACTCCAACTCAGATCACTTTTGACCCATTAAAAGATTGTCTCCGCAACATCGCCCGCAGGATGTACAACAACTTCCTGCGACTAAACGCTGGGAAAACCGAGGTCCTCTTTTTTCACCAATCCTTTCCATTGGACTCGAACCTTTGGTGGCCTCTTGACTTGAGCATGCCCCCTTCCCAAGAAATAAGTAAAAAACCTGGGGGTTAGATGGGATTCTAGTCTCTCCTTCCAAAACCAAGTCCAGACGATGACTGCTGCATGCCTCTCAAAAATTAGGATGATCAAAAAATGTATTAATTTCCTTACCAGTAACACCAGGAAAACCATTGTCCAGGCATTAATAAATTCCCATTTAGATTATGCCAACAGTCTGTATATTGGACTTGCTTCTGGCCTTTGCCACCAGTTACAGATAGTCCAAAATGCTGCAGTCCGGCTGGTCTGTGGCATCTCCCTTCGAGAGCACATCTCCCTACATCGGCAAAAGCTTCATTGGTTGCCAGTTCAAAAAAGGGCAGAATTTAAAGCACTCACCTTGGCACATAGTGCAATCAAGGGAAAGGGCTCCGCTTATCTCTCTTCCTGTCTCCGCTCTTACAGCAACGCAAGACACCTCCGATCCAGCTCAAAAAATCTGTGTACCCCCAGATTTAAAAAAGCACGTTCTGGGGGAATAACTTTCCAGGTATGTGCCTCCTCTCAATGGAATAAACTTCCTAACTCCATTAGGTTGATTCAGGAGGAGTTGCCCTTTCGCAAGGCACTGAAAACATTTCTCTTCTGCTAAATTCCCCATGAGTGAGACTTAGTATACACACAGAAGCGCCGGGACACCCCGTTGGGGTAGCTGTGCGCTATACAAAACACAATAAATAAATAAATAAATAAATAATACAGGAGGTTGCGATCTAGGTGCTGGGTGAGTTGCTGGTTGATTGCTTTCTTGATGACTTTTGCAGGATAGTGGAGCAGAGACACGGGCCAGTAGTTCTGTAGATCGGCTGTCGCCGGGGTGTTTCTTCAGGAGGGGCCGCACCGCAGCGCGTTTCCAGTCCTCAGGGAAGGAGGCCGCGGTGATGGAGGTGTTCATGACTTCCCTGAGCTTGCCGCAGATTGACTTGCTTATGAGGTTGAAGATGTGGTGGAGGCTTGGGTCCGTGGGTGCTCCCGGGTGCACGGAGTTTATGATGGAGATGGTGTTTTGCCTAGTGAGGAGGTTCCAGTGGGTGAGACGGTGTTTGTGTTCATACAAGTGAGCTGGTTGATGCTCTCTACTGCGAAGGGTTGGTCTCCGAAGTTCTCATAGAAGGCAGAGTTCTTATCGTGGAAGAAGTCAGCAAGGTTGCGCACAGTTCCTAAGAGAGGGCGTGATTATGTTCTTGGTGGCTGCAGGGTTGTTGAACTCCTTCACGATGGGAAAGAGTTCTTTATTGTGGTTAGTGCTGGCTTTGATGCAGACAGTCATGGCATACTTCTTAGCTTCTTTCAGGAGGCGGTGGTACTGGTTGAAAGCAGTCCTGAATACAGTGCAGTCTTCCATTCTTTTCTCAGGTGGCACTTCCTTACACGTTGTCGTCAGTTGCAATTGCTGGAGTGCAGTTCCCCGGTGAACCAGATAGATCTTTAGCTTGGTTCTTTCATCTTGGCTGTCTTGGTGGAGGTGATGGCATCTATGTATTTTGAGATCCACTAGGAGAAGTTCTTTGCTGATTGTTCTGGGTCGTGTGTAGAGTGTGGATGGTGGGATTAGCAAGAATAGTGCTGCGTGGGGCAGCAACAGCTACAATGGAGTCCTTCCAGATGTAGCAGCAGATAATGCTTTCTTGCAGGTGTTTTGTTCACCTAAATCCATGCGAAATGTAATATTTGTGTTGCAGCCACGAATGCATGAAGGCAATGCAATTAATGTTTACTCATTCTAAAGCTATTTAGAATGAATGTTATTATACACTTCACCTTTGAAAGTCCAGAATTATGTTGGTTCCCGATATTGGAAGGATACGACATAGCACCCCGGTTTCCACACGTACTATGGTGTGAAACCATGAATTCCTTTGCTCTGGCCCACCGTATTGGTGTGACCAGATCTTTTTGGTGCTTGTGGACATAATTCTGGAAATCTGATACATACCTCTACGACTCGATATTGTATACTCATCAAAAACGGAACACCGGGCGATCCATTTGTCCAGTGTACGGCAATACTTGCATTTTGATCTTTCTCCATATTTACGGATATTTTGGCATTATATATTGAGGAGCGCCTCAACTATGCCCTGAAGAAGTCTAATCTCTTAAAACGAAACGCATTGGCTGACTGACTTGAAAAAAATGTGTATATTTTTAATGAAAACAAAAAAGGATAATGTAAAGAACATCTCTGGACACACATATATGTGTGATATTACCTGTAGAGTGATGCACCACTTGGTTTGTTTTTGTCTGACATTGCGAAGTCCAGTAGTTTGGACGGCATCGCAGCAGTGGGTGCTTATAGCATGTGCACATAATTCTGGGGTATTTCCCATCCCTTATATAAGCTTGGTGATATAGCAGGTTAGGTGCTAATGTTCATGGGGTTTCACCGTCAACGATTGTTTAACTTTCATATTCTTGCTACTGCAGTCAATAGCAGACAAGGAAACAATTTGGTATCTATTCAATGAATGGCTTTAACTACATCCCGATTCAGGAAGGTGTGGGTTAGCCAATTATTGCCTGGGTTTGACATCCTATAGCAAGTTCTTGAATGGCCACCCCACACACTGAATTTGGACTTGTATCTTGCCGGTTGGCGCCTTAAGATAATTCTTAAAATCCTACGGACCGACCCCTCCCCCTAGTTGTATGGTTTTCGTGTTGCAACTTATACTCATTAACACCAGTGGGGAAATATGCTATTGTTTGTATCACTATGTACAGATTATGCCTCGGTGTCGCTCTGTGAATACCTGCTTATTGATTCTGCTGTAAGGCTATGTTTCACAAGGCAAAACTCCAATAGAAATAATACAAATTAAAAAAGGAAGATCATTCTTAAATGTGCACTGGGATCGAATTAACTGGCTTTGCTGCTTAACTGCCGCCTCTTCCTGGGAGCGATGTTATGTTAAGTGACTGCATAGTGGCACAAGCACTATTTAAAAACTCCCAAATATATGCTTACACGATGCAATGTAAATGAACACACCCATATGTTTGGAGCATAACATTCAATGTTTGCACATAGTAGCAAGAAGTATATAGACGTCTAGTAGGAATAACGTGATCAAAAGACAGAAGGTAGAAAGAATCAGACACATCTAAGCTTTCCCGCAACTCCACTCTGCCCTCCAACTCAAAAATACCCACAAAAACCAAGCAACTAAAAAACGACTTGCTGAAGGGCACTCAAAGACAGACGCCTTTGACAATACTTTGCAGCTTTTGTTAAAAAAAAAAAGTTGGGTTACAAATTTGCTTCATTTACAACTCAATTCCAAAGAACATTAAAAAGCACTTAGTGAGGTGAGCAGAGTACCCGTTCTCAAAATAGGCTGATGCTTCATTTAAAATGAAATACAGAAGAATGGCCAGTCACTTCCTAAACTGCCTGGAGTTTGGGGGGGGGGGGGGAGGGAGGGATATACTCTACCACTCCTACTTCTTTGGTATTTTTGCTCACTGTCTGAATCACTTTGGAACGTTTGTTTATTAGATTTCAGTTTTAAAAGTACCAATATACCAATAGATTCCGTCTTTTGAAAAGGATTGCAGGTTTGTAAAAACAAAATAATGCAGGTTCAATAAAACTACACCAAAAAGAACTGATGAGAAATAGATGTACAAATTGCACGCCAGGGACCAAGGCAAGAAATCCCCCTGGCGCGAGCACAAGGGGGATTTCCTTTTACATATGCCTCTGGGGCTTTTTAAGAGCTTCCCCGAGCAATCAAGGCTGTTTTTTTCCCACAGAGAAAGTGTAATGAGCTGATCAGGCAAACCAGGGTCAATGGCAGTCACCCCACGGGACTCCCAATGACCTTGGTTTGATGCGTACCTGTCATGGGTACTAGGCCCAGCCACACAAATAGGGTAGCATTTTTATCAGATAAAGAGGATGAACTCTAGATGGTAATTCCAGAATTTATGCCACAGAAATTGCAAAATTTTAAGCAAAGTTTGAGGTTTGTAGGCCATTCTGTGTGAGAAAACTTTGTAGGATCCATGCAAGACACCCCACCCTGGTTTTTCATGATTGTCTAGTTTTCAGAAATGTCTGGCTTTGGTAGGTTTCTCTGGGAGGCCAATGAGCCCGGACCTAAAAATAATAGCTTTCCCTATTGCCAAATCATGTCGTTTCTGTGACCGGAATTATTGAAAAGATATCCTGCATTGTGTTTTGAGCCCTTTCCTGTTGCGTACACTAGGCTTACCCACTCAAGTGAGGTACCAATTATTAATAGGGAAACTTAGGGAAATGCTAGGTCATAGGAAATGTGTGGCTCCCCACAGATTTTAGAACTTTCAAGCACAGAAATGTGAGGAAAATGTGTTTTGTTTAGTCAAAGTTTGCAAGGGCTGCTGGGTGAGAAAATCTGGTGCGAGTCACACAAGTCATCACACCCTGGATTCGACAAAGTGTCTAGTTTTAAAACATGGGCAGGTTTGCTAGGTTTCCCCAGGTGCTACCGGAGCTTCGGCCCAAAATCTACAGCTACCCACAGTGCATCAGCTTTCAACGACCTGGGAAACCGAGGATGAGGAGTGGCTGGAGGCACTCCAGGGCCCAAGGGAAATAGCGATATGGGGACGGTTCCGACTGGTCCAGCTCAGGATACTACATCGCTCCTACTACCCTTCGACACTTACATATGATTGGAAGGGCACCATCACCGCAGTGCATTAGGAGTTGCCAGGGAGAGGGCACCTTCCTTCATATTCTATGGGAATGCCCAAAAATTGTACAGTTTTGGCGCAGAATCACAGTAGTAATGGCCAGAGTAGTGGGAACTGATGAGCCACTAGACGCAAAATGGCTTTTGCTTATAATTAAGAGTGAGGTAGACTGGCCCAGACATGCCAACATCTGGCTCATGCTAGCAGCGGGAGTCGCGAAGCGCAACATTGCCAAGGGATCGGGCGCCACTGCCTCCTTCGGTCTCGGAGTGGGAGAAGGACTTAGACTGGTGTCAGAGGGCGGAGGAAACGGTCCATAAAAGCAGAGGGTGCGCCAAGAAATGGGAGAAGGTGTGGGCACTGTGGCGTGCCTATAGAGGGACATTGGAGGGCCATTAACAGGCAGCAGGAGCTCCAGATGACCATAGTGAAGTGATCACCTAATTGTAATTTTTCTCCACAGGTGCGGGCCATTAACAGGATTGGGGCTGGGTATCCATCTGTATATGATGTCTCCTACCCTACTAGATTCCCTGTTCTTCTAAATTACAATGTGTGAATGTCATCATGACTCAGATGTGCCTGCTTTTGTACACAAATTGCATTCTCTATAGAGCATGTTTAATAAAAAGAATTTTAAAAAAAAGGATCAACTTTCAGCGGAAAAATGTGATGAGTCCAACATGCGTTTTGGACTCTTTCCTGTCATGGGCACTATGCCTACCCAACACAAGTGAGTTGCCATTTTCATAAGGAGACTTGGATGAATGCAGGGTGGTAGGATATTTGTGGCTCCCAACAGATTGCAGAAGTTGTTCCCACAGAAATTTGAGGAAAACGTGCATTTTTAGTCAAAGTTTGAGGTTTGAAAGGCATCTGGGTATGAAAAGATGATGAGAGCTATACAAGTCACCCCACCCTGGATTCTCCTAGGTACCTACTTTCAGAAATCTACAGGTTTGCTATATTTCCACAACACCAACATTGCAAAAAAGGCACAGTTATACTGGAAAAATGAGGTTCCTTGTTGCATTTTGGACCCTTTCCTGTCGCAGACACTAGGCCTACCCACACAAGTGAAGTACCATTTTTATCGAGAGCCTGGAAGGGTGGGGGACACAGATTAGTGGAACATTTGTTATTAACAAGTGTATATCTCAGCATTTGTGCCTTCCAAATGTAAGCCAGTGTGCAAGAAAGACGACATTTGGAGAAATCCCCTCTGAATCACATGCTAGTATGGGTACCCACAAATTTTGAGATGTACAAAAAACTGTCCCTAAACTCTGTATCTGGCCTTAATTTCAGAAAATACATAGTTTTACTGATAACCATTTTTTAGGTTGAGCCTAAGGCATTGCTTTAGCAATGCTTGTTGGCGAGATTATAGTAAGGCTTTCAAAAGTCTACCCAAACTGCAGATCGGGTACAGTGCATGTGAGCACAACCACGTGCATTTCGTGCGCGCACGCCGCGCTCCGCCTCTGTTGCTACTTCAGCTCACCAGGCCGCACACTCCTTCACCCCTCGCTCACCAATGTCCCTCACACCCTTCCTTTGATCTCGCCGCAAGCTCTCTCAGGCTAATGGCCCTCCCCCTCCCCAGGCACAGAGCGCGCATCGCTTGTTTACCTTCTCTCCAACTGCCCAATCTGTGTTGTGTAACTTTATACCCCCCCCTCCTTTGTGTTGCTTGTTTTTTTTCATGGGATTGTGCTGTAATTTCTTTCTTTGTCCCTTTCCTCTCCCGCCCCTTGCTCGAGTTCCTTTATTCGGCGTCCCCCCCCCCCCCTCCCACCCACCTCCGCTGTGGAGGATTTCTATGCGGGGGATTTCTATGCGGAAATCGTTCCCTTTTCGAGCGCTGCTGCCGGTGAAGATCTAACGGTGAATCCAGGAGGCTCCCGTGGTAGAGGCGAGCGAGGCGAGGCAGACCTTTCGGCGGCATTCTTCGTGAAAGCAGAGAACCGTGGCTGAACGGGGCAGTGAGCTGGCTTGGAGGGAGTGAACGGAGCGAAGCCAGTCATCCGCCTCCCTCGGTGGCCTCCTCTTAGGCAGAGGCAGACACGCCGGGAGGAAAAGACTGAAGAGCGAGTGGCCAAAGGAGCAATTAAATCATCCTGGAAAATAGTAAAAAGCGGCAAAAGAGGAAAGTTAGCAAGGTGAGGAGGAACTGTATGGGACTTGGTTGGATTTTGGCAACAAATTAAACAGCGTGTGCAGAAAGGTGCCTTCTGTGGAGGTAGGGAGGGACATTATTCCATACTTGTTTAATGGCACAGCGGTGAGCCCAAGTTGGAGTCTTGGAATTAATAGCAAAAGAAAAGTTCAATCTATTTTCGCTCAAAGCCTCCTGTATAGCTGTAATTGTGACTTACAAAGGGAGAAGAGCACCTCAGCTAGCAAAGTTTACACAAACCATAACAGTTGGAGAAAGTTTCTGCGCCCTCTGTTAGTGCCCATAAGAAATTCTCTTGCACGATCCTCCAATTTACATCTCTGTGAGGAGAGCTGGGAGAGAAACTTGGTCTTGCCGCAATACCCATGGAGAAGTCTGGGCATCTGGGCAGACGGAGCAAGAGAAATTGACCAGAAGTGAATACTGGCAGTCTCGCAAACGGAGGGCAACATCACCTTGGGCCAGCAGGACTCCGGACATCCTCCTGACATCGCCGCTAGTCTCCCCCCGCCGCCGCAAGCCTTTCTACACCTAGGCGTGGCCGCTGTGAGGGGGGGGACGACTACCATTCTCAGGTGCCCCAGCGGCAGGAAGCCGCTCCCGCCCTTTCCGCGCCTGGAGGCGCTTTAAATTGGACGAGAGCCCCCGCGTTGCGGGACGCGCGCGGGCGTCGCCGGGCTAGGCCCGGGCAAAGGGCGGCCGTCTTAGGCCGTCGCGGGCAGACCGATTCAGGGCTGGGCCACCCCTCTAAGCACCGCCAGGGGAAAAGTGAGTGTAACTATTATATTATGGGGAAACGTCCAACTACACCTGGCGCTAAGCCTTCGACTGTGACTGCTATTGAAAACATGCTGGTAGAAGTAGTCGGTACAAAAGGGGGTGGTGATGGACGGAGCATCTGAACCAATCAAACACTCACACCGAGTCAAAACATCTGGGTTTGATCCATCACCGTTCTTTAGCCCACTCTGCCACCCCAGTTCAGACATGGCTATATGCAAATCAGTCTGACCCTGTGCCTCATGGGAACAGTCCAGCCCGAACTGCCAAGCCATGCCTTCCCTGGACCGGAAACTAGCTTCCGGGGACTGGTTTCTGGCATTACAGCCGTTTTCAGCCCGGCTTGCATGAATCCAGTGGAGGGGGATAGACAACAAAGCCCTCCTCGCACATACGATACGAACATACCCTGATCTTGTTGATATATGTCTATCAAGTAGCTCTCCAGGCGGGGTGATTATTGAAGCCTTCGGTGGTCTATGTTCTGGTATCAAACATTTAATTTCCAAACCCGCAACCCAAATAAGCAGAAATCCCAGGTGGTTTGATAGCTCTTGCTCGCGGGCTAATAGAGATCTGCGTGAAGCATTAGCGGCTTCACCCAGAGATATAACTCTAGTTAGATCATCAAGAGCCCACTACAAGAAAGCCACCAAGACACGCTCAGATGAGATAGTAAAAGCACACTGGGATGATCTAGTTAAGGCTGCTTTTTTAAAAGACACAACCGGATTTTGGAAAGAAGTAAAAAGTATGAGGTTGATGGACACAAATATCACCCCCATAAGTTGTAACAACTCTAGTGAACTATGGGAGGAACACTTTGCTGGGATTTATACTGC
Organism: Lissotriton helveticus; assembly: GCF_964261635.1. Lineage (NCBI taxonomy): Eukaryota > Metazoa > Chordata > Amphibia > Caudata > Salamandridae > Lissotriton > Lissotriton helveticus. Next base: position 149,988,909 of record NC_136071.1, read on the forward strand.
TTCGTCAACTAACAGTAATGTCACTTGCTCCCAAGTCTTGAAGATCATTATCACAATATCTGAAGTTGAAGAGGCCATACAACAAAGCTTTGGAAATTAAGCACCAGGCCCAGACGGGCTATCTATTGACCTGATAAAACATGCACCAGATTTCTGCCCCCCCCCTCCTATGCAATGTTTTTAATAACTTGACCAATGCAACCATCCCGATTACCTGGTCAACCAGCATTATTGTCCCCATTTTTAAAAAGGGGGACCGATCCAACCCCAGCTGCTACCGCCCTATTTCGTTAATTGATAATACTCTAAAGATTCTGGGTAGGGTTGTTTTTAACAGAATTCGGGACTGGGCGGAAGACAATTATATTTTAAATTGTTGCCAACTGGGTTTTAGGAGTGATGTTGGAACCATGGAACAGTGTTTAAATCTGAATCTTATCCTGGGGAAATACACGGTTGCACAAAAAGCCCCACTGTATCTTGGTTTTATGGATTTATCCTCAGCATTTGATTTAGTTAACAGATCATGTTTATGGGAAATTCTTTTAAATTATGGGTTGGATGAGGCATTGGTTAGTTTTTTGGCGTATTTGCACAGGGATTTGAAGGCACGGGTGAGGATAAGTAATGACGGGGAAGCTTCCAGGTATATTAACATTGGTCGAGGGGTCAGACAATGTTGTGTTCTGGCCCCTCTGCTTTTCATTATTTATATAAACGAACTACATAATATCCTGGGGAAAATGACTAGCGATGTACCCAAAAATAATGGAAAATTACTGCCCGTGCTCCTATACGCAGATGATGCGGTCTTAATGGGCCGCACGCCCAATGCACTTTAGTCTCAGGATTTGTGTCCTTCATGGCAGATCTTGATCTTTGCACTAATTTAAAAAAAATCTTTTATAATGAGTTGTGGGCCGAAAAAACACTGTATTAAATCAATTTCATCGGGCAGCGAACTTCTGACAAGCACTAGCACTTTCCCCTACCTGGGCTTAGTCTTCTCAGAATCAGGTTCATGGAAAGCCCATACGGCTCATGGAAGAAGTAAACTTTCCAAAGCGGTAAATTCCATCATTAGCTTACGACAACCCAGGGAATCTGAGGTAGTGGCACCATTGATACAGATATACAAATCGCAATGCGTACCAACGGCTACCTACGGAGCCGAAGTCTGGGGGTATGTCAATTGTAGTGGGATTCAAACTGAAGAGAACAGATTCTGTAGGAAAATCCTTGGTGCACTAATTTCATCGCCCAATTATTTATGCCATAATGAATTAAATCTTCAATATGTGGAGTATTTCATCAGGTCACGCCCAGCGTTATTCTGGATGAAAATATGGTAGAACCCTGCGGCAGCTCTAACTAGAGAAATTATTTTAGACTGCCTTAAATGCGATAAAGGTGGCTGCATACCCTGGCTAGTCGCAGTAAAAAATTGCTCAGCCATTGTAGATATGGAACCCTTTTTTCTATGTCCCACAGCAGCGGAAGGAATAAATATAAGATCAGTAAGGGGGGCACTCTACGACTTGTATCGTAAAGAGAGACAAGAAGTTGAGCATCTTAAACCATCTATTGCTAAATACATGCCCCTCTTGGAGACAACAAGCACCCAACATCTTATGCCACAGCAATATCTCAGAAAGAGCATGGGGAGATGGAAAAGGATTCTACTCTACCGCCTCAGGGACGGAAGCATTAAATACTCACTCTGCTTTCCACTAGCTTTTAACAAAGACCTAGAGAAACTTAATTGCTCCTGTGGCTCTGGTGGCAAACAAACTCTATTACACTTTTTACTTTTTTGTAAATTCTATGTAAAATATACTAAATGGTACCTCGCCCCATACTTTAAAGCATGGGCCATCACTGACTTTGAGATCGCATACTTCGAGATATTAAAACTAGGTAGCAATGATTTGATCGCTCGAGTTAGCACATTCCTTCAAGCTGCAGTACGTTCCCGTGCCTCAATGTATGAATTTTAACGTTGTACGCACCCATTATTCTTCTAATTACTGTTTTAATTTTGTGCAGGGTATCCCAGTGTACAATAATTCCGGGTTCTATCTTAGAAGATTTTGGACTGATGGATTATTAACAACGTTATGTTAACTATTGCAGCCCTTGCACAGTCTTATGTAAAACTCTTGCACTTTCCAATGTCCGATTGTACAACTTTGCACCTTATTGGAAACTTTGCGAGATTTGCACATTTTGTCTTGACTTATTTTGCACAAACGATACTTAAGTTGCTAGATTGTATAACTTTGCACTTTACCGGAAACTCTGCGAGATTTGCACATGTTGTTCTGATTCATTTTGCACAAAGATATTTAAGCTGCTAGCCCCCAGACCGATCCAACCTACCTTTTATTATGTTATGATTTTTTGTATTGTGTATTTGTATTGGATGGAAATGTATATTTGTAACGTTTTAATATTTATTGAATTCTGTTTGTTGGTGACGAATTGTACTTTTATGGATATTCTTATCCGAATAAAGATCATTTGATTGATTGATTAGCTGCCACTTTAACAGATTTTAAAACGGAACTGGATTTTAAGTGAACTTTTCGTTTTTAAATGTATTTATTTGTTTCATGACGCATGAACAAATGTGTTTTGGAAATCTTTATAGTGCACGCTGTGTACTCGTTTTAAAAGCGCGCTGGGTAGCTGGTGTTATAGTAACGCGAGTGATGCTCATTCTCAGGTGCAGTTTCCAGTAACACGGCGGACCAGCAGCAACTCTAAAGCTCGCACCGTAGCAGCCCACAGGTGAAGTCCCACATCGCCACTGTGGCTAGGACATCCATGTGTCTCTATTTTGTTTTCTGGAAGGATGCCTCCCCTGTTAATAGCAGGCAAATATCGCTAAGTATTTTACCCTGTTGCTATCACAATGGACATTAACAGCAGGAAACCACATCCTGCGTTGAAACCGGACAGTGGCGTGGGGCCCAGAGGCAGTTCCCACGACATCTGTCTCGAGTAATAAATGCCTCCACTCTTTCGCCTCCCCTGGGCCAGGCCTTAGTGGCAATGGGGTAAAGTTTACAGCTCCCACTGGCTCGTAGAGATGCTTATCTCGTGTTCCTCAATCTATTGAAGGGTTATATTATGGAAGCTGTGCGCCTGTTATTGGAATGTTTGTGGATTTATGACAAGGATATATAGGTGTGGGCTTCGGTCTGCATGGTAATGGGGGATGGCCATTACTTATATCCTTGAGCATTCTGACGTACTCACTGTACGTAACTAAGCTCAAATTTTCTTCCCAACCATCCTTTGTTTGTACCTTAAAAGCGGGTCAAGGCCTGCTGATGGCAAAATGGTATTTAAGCAAATAGCGTCCCATGTTCTAAGCATGCACAGCCGTTATGCAGTAAAAAAAAAAAAAAAGCTGCACACGAGAGAGAAGTGCCTCATTACTCAGCTATTTGTTAACCATTGCACGCTTCACGCCGCCCACCTCAGACGGCGGTGCATGCATTTCCCAGTAAACAACAGCACGAAAACACAAGTGGTGCGAGCAATCGCTGCTCATGTGGCATTTCGCACTAGTACTGAGCACTTGCAGTGGCCCACGCCACTGCACTTGTGGTAACATTGCTGAGAACGACACGTAGTTAATTTATTTATTTTTTATTTTATGCGATTTGCTATAGCGCGAACTTTACCCGAAGGTGTCAGAGCGCTTTACATAAGAACCAGTTGCAGAACATAAGGATTTAGGATTACTTGCGTTCCATACAGGATACAAACAGGAAAAAATTGCAAATGTACAAGTAGTAAAGTCACACAAGAAAGAGATACAATGGATATACTCTAAGAGTCACATAGGAATGGTAGAGAATACAAAGGTCTACTGCATATACTAGTGATTAGGGTTATCTCTATATACATATATATACACACATAGTAGATTTTCTCAGGTCAAGACACACAAAAAACAAACCAGGAGAGCAGAGTTCCATTAAGTGGGGTCGGAGGGGGGACGCAGTCACAGCACCAAGGGAAGGCAAAACAGAAAAGGGAAGAAACATTTGAGGATTGTCAAGGGGGAAACGAGGGAAAAGGGTAAAGGAGGAGGGAATGGACAAGATGGCGGGTCGGGGTCCAGAGAAAAGCGGCAGAGAACAGCAGCAAAATGGCGGCCAGGACAAAAGTAAAAGTAAAGAAGTCCATGAGAGTACGTGGCGGGACAGGCCGCACCGATGAAGAGTGTTCTCTGGGGTGGGTATGTTCCGGATGAGGCTGCGGTATGCCAAGCAATATAGATCGGGACTGGAGGGTAGACATGTCCAAGGTTAAATTGCAGGACCCAGTATGCACGTTGTGCCATCTTCTGGTGGCACAACGTGTTTCAGGGGTGTTCCTACCAACCGTAACGCCTTAACCATACCTTAAAAATTCACCACTTACTGTGCATAGTTATTTCACTTAACCGGTCGTTGTTGGTAGTCACACCAGCTTTAATCTCGCCAACCATAGGACACGGTCACTTATCACCCATTGCTTTGCCCATTTCATGGTCTGCGACTGTGCAAAGCCACTTCACCAGTCACTGTTGACAGCCACTTTCGCCATCTATTGAAATGTACCATTGTCTGTTTTTAGGCGCTTTCACCTCACTTGCAACTGTCACTATTCATAAGCACTTTCACCTCCCTTACCGGGTCACTGTTCTGAGGCACTTTCAGACTCTCTCTCTCTATCTGCATTGCTCTCCTTCCTCTCTCTCTCCAACAATACCAGTAATAGGCGCTACAGACCGGACTTCTGCCCTTCCTCCTAGACATGAGTTTGCGCCTCGAGGCACTGTCTAAAGACCAGTCTTTGGGTGACTCGTTCACTGAGAACCCTGACCTTCCGTTTTCAAGGCTCTGAGTCCAGGGCGTGAGACTCACGATGCAGCCTACTGCACCCTCCGCCTCCAGCCCCCTCGGGCTGATCACTCCCAATCACTTAAGCTAGCGCTCATAGGCAGCCATAGATGCCTCGAGGCGCGTGGCATGCGCAGTCACCCTTAGTGCGCCATGTGACAGCCTTGAGGCAAGATGCCCTGCGTTGCACCATTCCATGACTCCTCTCTTTAATCTGTTCAGGTAAGTAGATGACAGTTTCTTGTATCTGAATCGCTTTGCTTTTACGTGTCTTTGTACTGTCTGACACCTGGTTGATCTCTGCCTCATAGCGCTTCTGATTGCAGCGTTATCTTGCAATTGGCTGACTCCATTTGCTGCTCTTTCAAAACCTGGTTGTATCCGTTATTAGCGTTTGTCACTCTGTATGATGTATAGCTTTAGGTTGCGTAGCAGCGCTGTACCTTTTTCTACAGCCTTCCCAGCAGGTTCTTGTCCAACAATCTGTAGAGTTCTCAGTGAAACTTTTGTTAATGCTTTACACAGGCTGGAGATGCACTTTGACACCACATATTCCAAGTGCTGATTCAGCACTTTCACTGAGGCACATGTAGCCCACACGAGCAGTTCGCTGGACTACGGAAAACACTCTGGGGGAGCACTGCTATCTTTGGGTTACTTACCCCCCATCTTGTCGCCAGTTGTAGCATCCTCCCTAGCCTGAATACCCGCTAATGACTAGGTCACACACAAATCCCAATATAACACGTTTTTTTTCATCTGTGTGTAAGCGCAAACTCAACGTTTTAAACCTGCATCCACTTCGCTCTAACACTTAAGTCACACTTCTAACGAGTCCATCTGGAGTCAAAAGGGCTCTGCCATTGCCAAATCACACGATACTACAACCCTATGTGGGGGGAAAAAAAGTTATTGAGGCCTAAGGGTGAGCTATACCAAATAGCCAAACAAGGGCTTAGCATTCTAGAAGTATAAGGCCTAGCAGCGAAAAGGTTAATGGCTGCCAAACTATGCTGTGGTAAACCAATCAATGGGGGCAGGGAGGTTAGGTGTTGTACCCAACCACATGCCCCTGGAAGTCAGGTTGTTCTCACCATGCCCCCTTATATTTTTTTCTATCATTTTCAAGACACATGAACCAGGTCCTCGAGTCCTGCTAAGGCTGCAACATATTGTTCATGATGAGGCCAGCCAATCAGGTTTGACTAATCTCCATTAAATTGTTCAATGAGAGCATATCTGGACTCCAAAGGTCCAGAGATCCATAACGTTTTCTGGAAGTGAACCCCTTCATACCAGTTGCAATTGGGTTCCACCCATTCAGTATGCCCAGATTTTTGGATCACCCGGTTTTGGACCTTTCCCAGTGGGTGAGTATCACTATATGCGTCGCACCCACGGTAATCACATTTCAAATGGACAGCGCTTGTTTACTGCCAGTGTCCACTTTTTAAGATCAGGCGGCTGCAGCAAAGCAAGGGTAAGGGACACTTGGCTGGTTACAAGTATGTGTGCAGGATGCATGTAGGGGACTACCTTCTTGTGCAGCCCGGATACTGCGCACAAGTAGCCTGGCGCAGAGGGTTCTCTGCAGGATTAGATATTGACCTGGGGTAGCTCTTATAATGTTAACATACACTAATAGGTAAGGTCAGTGTGATTTACGGTTTTGTCTGCAGTGACACTTTATTATACACATGTGGAGGGGGGCTGCCTTAGAGTGCAGTTTGCTTCCCTTTGGCCTACAAAGTCCAGTGACTTATCAAAATGGGCTGGAACCTTTGCAAGAAAAACAAATCTGTGAGTTCCCCAAAAATATATGTCAACTTATAGACATCCTGAATTGTCATATTTCTCTGGCACAGCTCAGAATCAGAGCCCAAGCCTTTTGTAACCCTGATGTGGCAAGTTAAATCCATTTCTTTCCAACGGCAGGAACAAAGGCCTCACCCACACAAAGGGAGTAATTAACAGTGCTTCACCTAGCTCCTGAGAAGCGGCTGAATGATATGCATCAATCAATTAGCTGTCACATTGTACCAGGGGTGGACCAACCAGAGTCAACTGAACAAACAAGGAGTCCACACCTCTGGAGCCTGTGTTTGCTCCTGAGGTGTGGGGACGTGGCTTTAAGTGGGGCCTGGGTCAGGCAAGTCCCACTCAGTGCCCTGTAGCGCTTCCCATTGACCCAGTGGGACTGGTGGGAGTCCAGAGGTGAGGGGTTCCTGTGGTGGGAAGAGCCTGGGGTGACTCATATGGCACAACTCCGTAATTGGGCTAGAGTCCCCATAGTGGACACAGTCATCCTGAGAGGAAGTGGTGGCAGAGTAGACCCCAGAGTAACTCATGTGGTTGAGGGTCATCGCACCAGCACAGGGGCTTGTGTAGTGACCCAGTTGAGTGCCAGTACTTGATTGTGTATTCTCTAGAGGGGGACAGCCAGGTTCCGTGGGGCAGGTTTCAAACCTGTCTCTTGTGTTGGCGTCAGTGCCGAGTCACTGAACTCTTGCCAGGAACATGGTGGTCGGTACAAAAGGGGGTGGTGATGGACGGAGCATCTGAACCAATCAAACACTCACACCCAGTCAAAAGATCTGGGTTTGATCCATCACCGTTCTTTAGCCCACTCTGCCACCCCAGTTCAGACATGGCTATATGCAAATCAGTCTGACCCTGTGCCTCGTGGGAACAGTCCAGCCCGAACTGCCAAGCCATGCCTTCCCTGGACCGGAAACAAGCTTCCGAGGACCGGGTTCTGGCATTACAGCCGTCTTCAGCCTGGCTTGCTTGAATCCAGTGGCAAAGTGAGCAAGGGACTCACGTCTGAGCTTACCCTGCCACACTTATGGCGGCCAAAAGCGGTACAAAAGGGGGTGGTGATGGACGGAGCATCTGAACCAAACATACACTCACACCCAGTCAAAAGATCTGGGTTTGATCCATCACCGTTCTTTAGCCCACTCTGCCACCCCAGTTCAGACATGGCTATATGCAAATCAGTCTGACCCTGTGCCTCATGGGAACAGTCCAGCCCGAACTGCCAAGCCATGCCTTCCCTGGACCGGAAACAAGCTTCCGAGGACCGGTTTCTGGCATTACAGCCGTCTTCAGCGCGGCTTGCTTGAATCCAGTGGCAAAGTGAGTAAGGGACTCACGTCTGAGCATACCCTGCCACACTTATGGCAGCCAAAAGCGGTACAAAAGGGGGGAACAGGGTGGTCGACAGCATTGCATGACCCAGGGCAAAGGTGGGTCTAGACCTGCTCAGTCCGTGTAGGTGGTTAGTGTCCTGGATGCATTCAAATTAGAATCAGAAGGGTTCTTAATACAGTCTGGATTCCCTGTAGGGATAGGCGGCCACATGGTTGAGTTAGGTGGGTGGTCTTAGCATAGGAAGGCCATGGGAAGGTCTCAGTGGTAGTGGACAGCTGGTGAATGGTGTGTCTGGTCAGAACCATTGACACATGTTAGTCCTGACTAGGTAAGGGTACCCAATGAGTTATGGCTATTCCCACCCTACTTTCTGCTTGCGGCAACGTGTGTTGCAATTGGGTTACGCCTGCATTTTGTCTGCTTTTAGGATCACCCGGTTTTGTACTTTTTACTGTGGATGAGTCTCACTACGTGGCTTGCTCATGGTAATCACATGGCAAAAGGACTGCGAGTGTTTACTGTCAGTGTTCACCTTTTAAGATAAGGCCGCTGGGACACAGCAAGGGTAACAGACACTTGGCTGGTTACATGTGTGAGCAGACTGCGCTTGGGAAACTACTGTAATGCGCAGCCCCGTAACTGCGCACAGATAGCCTGGCGAAGAGGAGTCTCTGCAGATTAGATACTGACCTCGGGTAGGCTTTATAATATTAGGACACCTTAATAGGGAAAGTCAGTGTGATTTACTTTTTTGTCTGTAGTGGCACATTATTATACACATGGGGGAAAACTGGTTTACATTGCAGTTTTGCTTCCCTTTGGCCTAAAAAGTCCAGTGTCATATCAATATGGGGTGGAACTTGTGCAAATTAAAAAAATATATATCTTTACAACTTATGGACATGCTGAATTGTCATATTTCTCTGGTACAGCTCAGAATCAGAGCCCAGGCCTTTTGTCATCCTGCTGTGCTAAGTTAATTACATTTCTCTACAACAGCAGCAACAAAGACCACCCCACACAAAGGGAGCAATTAACAGTGCTTCACTTAGCTCATTATGAGGAAGGGGGTGGGCGTGAACAACCTGCATCAATCAATCAGCTGTCACACTGCAGGAGGAGTGTGGCTCAATGGTTAGAGCGGCAGACCCTGATGCAGAGTTCTGGCCAGGGACCAGGGTTCGATTCCCGCCTCGGCGGGGTCTGGGCTCAATTTCCTCGGACCTGTTAATTCTCGCCTCGGTGCCTATTCTAATCACGGGCCCCACGCTGCAACTCTGGGCAATAGCTTGCTTAGCCTCCACACCGGCCCCAACAGCATTAAGGATGCCTGGCTTCACCCTGGGGGTGCCCAGGAGTGGACACTTCACAGGGAAAGACAGGAGGGGTTCCACAGCGGTATGAGTATCAGCGCCAGGAAGCCGAATAGGCGACACCGCAAGGTGACCATCTGGTGACAGTGCGCTCTATAAGTACCATGACATTTACATTTTTACATTTACACTGCCCCAGGTATGGGCCTGCCCAAGCCTACTGGACAAAGGATTGAGCCGAGCCCTCTGGAGCCAACACAGCGGGGGCTTCCCTTTTAAGATTTGATGGAAAAGGCCCTGGCAGTGATGTCAGCGATTGACTAGTAACTGCTGGATGATACCATCTTGAATTGTCCAAGCATGCTGTGCAGGAGGGTGGTCACAGGGGAGGAGCGGTGACGTGGCACCCTAGGACTGGCCAGAGGTGCATAGCTTTCACAACCTCCCCCCCCTTTTAAAACTCTTGCACAAGGAGGTGACTCTCTCTTGGTCGGTGTTTATGTCCTCTTAGCTGCTGGACACTGGGACTGACAGCCATGAACAACTCCTAGGAGGAATAACCCTGATGCCAACAAGGATTCTGTCCCAGTTGAGAGCAGGACCAGTAGGTCTTCCCAAGGGCCAGGCTCATTTACATTCTGAGGACCAGTTAGGGGCAAGCCCTGGACTTCTGCGCCCAAGACAAAGACCAGAAGGAAGGTTGTAGTAGGGAGCCAGGAGAACCACATTCCTGTAGTTTACACTATTTTGGAGTTGAGGAGGTCTGCCAAAACTGTCCTGATGGCTAGAGCTCACCGTCAGGAGCAAAAGAGCAGTAGATCTTCAAATTAGTCCAATGAGGCCAGAGTTAAGGCACTATCAAAATTACCGACCTTTTTACTGAACTGAGAGCTTGGGTTCCACTGCATTTCCTACAAATACCCCCTGAGTGGGCCAGGGCCTGGCACATGTATCATTCAATTTTTACTCAGGGTGGGGGCATGCATGGGGCGCCATCCCCAGTCTCGTTTTTACCACTGCCCCCCCCCCCCCATCTCCATTGGGGGACTCAAAGGACAGGGGGGGCTGCTGCGCTCTCCTCCCAACGGTAGCGAGCCCATCCCCCACACCAGTGTCTAGGGGGAGCAGGCAGCCACCAGGACGCAAACTCCCTTTCCAAATGTGTTTCAAGTTCCCGCTGCAGCACAGGAGACAGCTCACCAAGCGTGGAGTTGCCGGGGCATTCTGCATGTGTTTTCCTCCTCTCGTAGTGGCAATAGGGCACCACCAAAATGAAAAAGCGTTGGGGGCTGCAGGAGTGCAGCAACTCCCCACAAGAAGTTTGAAATAGTATTGGCCTTACAGTTACGGGGTCCAGAAAACCATGACCCATTGGTATTTTCACTTACTTTTTCAAAGCATTCCCAAGAAAGGAGTTTTTGCCCTATAGCTGGGAGTGCAGCACCTTCTAGAGGCGGATTATATGGTTGCATTATTGTGGCCTGAAGGTGTTTCAGGAAGGTACATGGTGTGTAGTGCTCACTAGGGGCTGAATCTATAGTTGCATTTTATGTGATGCTCTCTAGGTGCTGTTATAATTGCATTCTATACGGCTTGAAAGTATACAAAAACCACAGACATGTTTTATTCATTTAAAAAAGCTTTATTGAAATAATGTTGACAGTGATTACTGATCAATGTGGACAGGTTTATTAACATTAATAAGTGCTTTTACACTGGGTTATTAAGGATTATTCCATTTATGCACACCATTTTGGTCTTTTTAACAAGTTGTTTATTGATCTTTAACTTTGGACCAATCCAATAGTCTTACCGCATATGGTTGTATGACCCCTTTCAGGGGTCAATGATGATTATGCAATGTCATCTATGGTATTTTCAATCTGCCGAATCTGTCAATCTGCCTAATGTACATATTTGTAAATTATTGCATGGTATTTAGTAGTGTGTGTGTGTAATTAATGTACTTTTCCTTTTTCTAAAGAATAAGCACTGACTGGACAATCATTTATTGAGTGTCGTTATTGTGTACCTGCAAGTGGTGATTACTAGCCCACAGCCTCCCCAGAGTAGACATTGGACAGCTCTGTTTCACTACCCAGAGAGAGTTAAGTGCTACAATGGGCTACTTGGTTCCCAGTAAGGAGAACAGTGTGGACCTATTACTTGTGCAGGTCACACAACTAATAACCCAATTTCCTACAATACCCAACCTAAGCACCTCTTTAAATACGCAATTCTCAAAAACTGATGAATGGATTTACACCAAATAACAAAAAGCACACATTTTGAGTAAAGCTCCCCACCATTAACCAGAGAAAAACTCAAAGCTACATACTGGAATCATGCTAATTAGATGGAGCTTCTCACTTTTAGGCGGCACAACTTAGATACATGCTCGAATGGATCAAACTAGAATCGGAGAAATATTTGTGTTTCATAGACCGCTCAATAGCAGACATGCGCATCTGGAAGGTCCCGTGGCTACCCCGAAGGCATTGCCCTGAAGAGTATATGTGTCACCGGTTTTGAGGGCCACTATGGGGGTGTGGGACAGAGTACAGGTGCCACACGGATCAACCCCAGTGTCTCCTCTGACCCCATTTATAGACAATCCCGAATTTCTACCGCCACACACAGGAAATAGCTTTCTCCATTTGAAAGAGGCCAACTGTAAACGCATTGGTGACCTGTTTGATAAACATGGGGTAATGGAGTTCACTAGCCTCACCAAAGGTTTCAAGGTGCCCCAGCAGGCCTACTGGCAGTATCTGGCCCTTCGCCATTGGGCTACCAAACCCCAGATATGCCCCCATGCCAGTCGCACATTAAGAAAGTTTGAGAGATGGTTCATCACTAGGACGTCAGATCAACGGTTGCTGTCACACATTTACACCTTTTTAAACACTCCCAGGCAGTACAGTAAATCCCTGTGTAGCGTAGGTGGGAATCTGAATTGGAGTAAGTTCTCACCCCAGGAAGGAGTGATATTGTACATAGGGCTAGAGCATCTTCATGCAGTACAGCGGGCAAGGAGAGGTTCTTAAAGATCGCACATTATTGGTACTACACGCCGGCAAGGCTACTTAACTACATCGCTGCGGCGGCTATTCCGCCGCAGCGCTGCGGGGGGTCGCGCGGCGGGCCCATGCTGGTGACAGAACCGCTCCGTCACCAGCCGCGGTTGAGCTGTGCTCATGACGGAGCGGTTCCGTCATGGCCCCGCCCGCTCAATGGAACGCCCAGCGCAGGCGCGGAATCCGCGCCGCGCAGGCGCGGCGAGCGGGCCATGACGGAACCGCTCCGTCATCAGCACAGCGCCACCGCGGCTGATGACGGAGCGGTTCCGTCATCAGCATGGAACGAGTTAAATAGAAACCGGGTGGGAATGGGCAATGTTGGCGTCACTGTGGTCAGCTGAGCACGCTCACCCATATTCTTTGGTCATGTCCGAAGAAACAGAAATTTTGGGAGGTAATTCTTTGAGACATAGACGACATTTACCACACAGATTTACCCAAACTCCCCTCCTACATACTTTTGGAGCTTTCCAACACCTTCATGTACCCTCTCAGACCCCGTTGCGCAGAGCGATCGCTCTAGTGCTAAGCAGGTACTACTGGCTAGATGGGGCACAGCAGAAAATACCGTCTCGTTTAGACTGGCTATCTATACTACTATTATAAAGGAAGAACTTTGCACCTTTGAGGCGGGTAAACTCGGGAACCACAGCGCCAATCCACACACCCGATACATCATTGTAATCGTCAGGGTGTTCAGATGGACATAGGCTTTATAAAGTATAAAAATATGCGTTATTTAAAAAATTAACATAAAAAAAAAAAAAAGTAGTCCCTTCGAAGTAGCGCCGGCCGCGACCTGCGTGTTGACGTCAGGAGCGCAGGGAAGGGCGGCGTCCAGGAACGCGAGTAGGAGCGGCGGACATGGCGCGGGGGAGGAGCGGTGACGAACGGCGGAATGGCGGTGAGGACCGGTGGACAGGCGGGAGGAGCGATAAGCGGCGAGGAGCGGCGGAGCGGTGAAATGAGGAGCGTGGGGGAGGAGCGGTGGCTGAGGTAAGGCTCCGGGCAGGCGGGGATCGGGGCAGGCGGGGGACGGGGCGGGCGGGGGCCTGGGCTGCTTGACAATGCCCGGGCGGGGGGCCGGGCTGCTGCACAATGTCCGGGCAGGCGGGGGTCGGGGAAGCCGGATTGCTCCCGGACAAGGTCGGGACGGGCTGCTAGTATAAGCTATGGGAACTACTGGGAATGGAAAAGATTAGAGCAGGCCTCGCACACTTCCTCCCTAAATTTGACAAAACATGGGGTACCACCATAGAAATTTTTTCCAACTAATTCACGGAACTCACTTTCCCAAAGTATCTGAGTGCTCCGCCTCACTAGTGCCCCCCCCCCCCTCACAGGAATGAAGACAACACCTGGCTCAACCCGCCCAGTTCACATATCCGAAGCCTACCTGGCCCACTGCGCACACATACAGAGAATTGATCTCCTTACCCTTCCACCCTCTTTCTTACTTTCTTCCCTCTATGCTTTTATAGCTAGTTAAAATTAATGATCCTCACCGGCGGGTGGATGTAGGTGGCGGCTATTGTATTGCTTGACCTTTTAAAATCCAATTAAAAGATTTAAACCATAAACATTCAGTCTTAGGTGACTGTCAAACTACAAAGAAAGGATACTCACAGAATGGCCCTTCTGACCTTCGTATGTGGCCCCCCTAGGCTGCTGTTCACTGGACTCCGCATGAACATTAAAAAGATGTTAAATAAACAGGTAAGACTTTATTTAAGATTAATTGAAGTAAAGGAAAGGAAGTAACTAGGTTGCCCTGCACCACTTAACTTTAGTAACACTTTCATTTTCAAAAATATGATAATGTCTCTTCAAAAAGTGTATTTCATTAAAATACAGAACCATTTCACCTTAGAATATTAGATTGTATAAGTGCATTGAGAAGAATTTTTTTAAGAGAAATTTTTCAAATATGAATTTAGAAACATCAACTCTTCCCCCTACACGGACAATAGCATCAATAGTGAACTGTCAAGTCAGTTATTGTGTGAACTCTTAGGGTGGCCTAGGTTCCTATTATACATGAATATTATAGTTTATTAAATCAAACACAGGAGACGTTTTGTACAGCACAGATCCTGAAGTCATATATATGGTGGTCCTCTTATATGTGATAATGAAGAAAAAGGAGGAAAAGTGAAATGAATCAATTGCCTAGGATCACACAATTTGGTATCTCACATTGTGCAATTTAGCCACTAGATGTATATTCTTTGCCTCCACTACACTCCCCTTATTGCCTGTTCCCCACGGACCACCACCCTGCTGGCATCAACACGGCCCTCTGTCACATCACAGACCAAACTTTGTGGCCCTTGGGAAAATGTTTGAAAAGTCACTAAGTTTTTTTTTTTAAGTGAATATGTATTTTGACCTAAAGAGAAGCGGACCTTGACCCAAAATATCTCCAAGAAAACTGGTTGCAATACCCGTCTTCCAAGATGATTTTGACCCAGTGCCACTGGTAACCATTACGGTCTTGCTTCTCACTGCCAAATACAGACATTAGAATTAATATGCATGAGCAAGTGCTCGTTTCTCCAAGGATGTCACCGCACACTACTGGGTCGAAGATAAGGGCTAATGTCAAGCCTCGCTGCTCTAAAATGGCGGCCTCCATAAGAGTGAACTGGCATCATCGGTGCTTTCCTTCGGACTCTGTGTGGCTCACACTGCCGCATCACATAACTAATAGTATCAGCAAACGTGACTGTGAGAGGATACACTCTCGCACTTTCAGCCTTTGTAGAGACGAAATGTGCACCACATCCAGACTTACCACACCCACATCCATTCCGAACCAGTCCATACAAGTAAACAAAATATAAAAACAGCATCCTCTATCGATCATTTTTTACCAGAGCCAGTGCTTCTTCCCGCATTTCAATATTCAACTTTTTAATTTTTCTTGAATGTCAAAATATTTTTTTAAACTGTATTAACGTAGATCGAATTTTTTTCTAAACTTTCGCTTGGACTTACCCTAGTCTAGCAGGACTGCCTAGGAAATGCTATTTGTTACTAAATCCGACACTTAAAGTACGATTACAATGACGCCACCCACATAAAGGGAAAGTCTATGGCAGGCCAGCTCAGGCCAGGCTCTGACGGTCCTGGAACGCAGCTGGTTCTGGTCTCCAGCTCCTCGAGGTTAAGGGCAGGTCACGCAGCAGGGGCTTTAGGAGACAGAGGGAATCAATCAATCAATCAAAAACATTTATAGAGCGCGCTACTCACCCGCAAGGGTCTCAAGGCGCTGGGGAGGGGGGGGGGGGCGCTACTGCTCGAAAAGCCAGGTCTTGAGGTGCGTCCTGAAGGAGATATGGTCCTTTGTAAGTCGCAGGTGGGTGGGGAGGGTGTTCCAAGTCTTTGCCGCCAGGTAGGTGAAGGATCTTCCTCCGGTGGTGGTTCTGCAGATCCGTGGGACGGTGGCGAGGGCGAGGCTGGCGGAGCGGAGCTGGCGGGTTGGCGTGTGGAACGTGAGTTGAGGTATTCGGGGCCTGAGTCGTGGAGAGCCTTGTGTGCGTGGGTGAGGAGTCTGAACGTGATCCTCTTGCTGACTGGGAGCCAGTGCAGGACCCTCAGGTGGGCGGAGATGTGGCTGTGTCGGGGGATGTCCAGGACGAGGCATGCGGATGCGTTCTGGATGCGCTTGAGTCTTTTCTGTAGTTTGGCAGTGGTCCCAGCGTAGAGGGCGTTCCCGTAGTCCAGACGGCTGATGACGTGGGCCTGGGTGACCGTTTTCCTGGTTCCAGTGGGGATCCAGCGGAAGATCTTACGGAGCATGCGGAGGGTGTTGAAGCAGGAGGAAGTAACAGCGTTGACTTGTCTCGCCATCGTGAGGGGGAGTCCAGGATGAAGCCCAGGTTGCGTGCGTGGTCCGTGGGCTTGGGTGGGGGGCCCAGGGCGGGGGGCCACCAGGAGTCATCCCAGGCGGAGATGGATGGGCCGAGGATGAGGACTTGCGTCTTGTCTGATTTCAGTTTCAGACGACTGAGCTTCATCCAGTCCGCGATGTCTCATGCCGTCCTGGAAGCTGGCTCTGGCGGAGGCGGGGTCGTTGGTGAGGGAGAGGATCAGTTGGGTATCGTCGGCGTAGGAGATGATGTTGAGGTTGTGCTTGCGTGCGATGGCTGCAAGGGGGCTCATGTAGACATTGAAGAGGGTGGGGCTGAGCGAGGAGCCTTGAGGTACGCCGCAGATGATCTTGGTGTCTTCTGCGCGGAAGGGTGGGAGACGGACCCTTTGGGTTCTGTTGGAGAGGAAGGAGGTGATCCATTCCAGGGCCTTTCCTTGGATCCCGGTGTGGTGGAGGCGGGTTGTCAGGGTGCGGTGGCAGACCGTGTCGAAAGCAGCCGAAAGGTCGAGGAGGATGGGGGCGGCGGTTTCTCCGTTGTCAAGCAGGGTCCTGATGTCATCGGTGGCTGCGATGAGGGCGGTTTCGGTGCCGTGGTTCGCTCTGAATCCGGACTGTGAAGGGTCGAGGGAGCCGTTCGTCTCGAGGAAGGCTGTCAGCTGTTTGCTGACGGTTTTCTCGACGACCTTTGCGGGGAAGGGGAGGAGCGAGATGGGTCGGAAGTTCTTGAGGTCTGTGGGGTCTGCGGTGGGCTTCTTCAGTAGGGCGCTGTTCTCTGCATGCTCCCAGCTCTCCGGGAAGGTGGCGGAGACGAAGGAGTTGTTGATGATGTCCCGGAGTTTGGGTGCGATGATTGAGTCGGCTTTGTTGAAGATGTGGTGTGGGCAGGGGTCGGCTGGGGAGCCAGAGTGGATGGTGTTCATCGTGTGGGTGGTGTCTTCCGTGCTGACCTGGGTTCAGGCGCATAGGATGGTGGTGGGGGACGTAGGTTCGGTGGCAGGGTATGAGTTCTGGGCGCCGAAGCCGTCGTGTATGTCGACGATCTTGCGGTGGAAAAAAGTGGCGAGAGAGTTGCAGAGGTCTTGCGATGGCGTGATGTGGTTGCTGGCGTTGGGGTTGGAGAGCTCTTTTACGATGTTGAAGAGTTCCTTGCTGTTGTGGGTGTTGTTGTCCAGTCGTTCTCTGAATGCTGTCCTTTTGGTGATGCGGATCAGCTGGTGGTGTTTGCGGGTGGCGTTCTTGAGGGCAGTCATGTTTTCCGATGACTGGTTGTGGCGCCAGGCTTTCTCGAGGGCACGGCAGGATTTCTTGGAGTCTTTGAGATCGTTGGTGAACCTTGCGACTTTCTTGCTGTCGGGATTGCATGGAGGGTTCTTCAGTGGAGCAAGGGCGTCTGCGCAGTCGGTGATCCACTGTGTGAGGTTGCGGGCTGCTTCGTTGGGGTCCGTGGTGTTGGTGGGAGGATTTTGGCTCAAGGAGGAGGTGAGTTGGTAGGTGGTGATCTTGCTCCAGCATCTTCGGGGGGTATGTTGAGGGCGGTGGTGGGTCATTGTTTTCCTGAAGTTGAAATGTACGCAGCTGTGGTCGGTCCAGTGGAGCTCGGTGGTGTGGCTGAAGGAGATGTGGTTGCTGGAGGATTAGACAGGGTCGAGTGTATGGCCGGCGTAGTGGGTGGGGGTGTTGACCAGTTGCTGGAGTCCGAGGGGGAGAGAGCTGAGAGGAAAAACAGATCAACGTGAGATGGAGGGATTGAGTGTGTGTGTGTGGCTAGAAAGATATACAAAACAGAGAGGAGGAGGGTCCCAGGGAAAGTTTAGTGACCTAACAATGCTACTGTCCCTACATTAACAATTAAACCCACATTGGGTAGCAAGAAGTCAAAAAAATCTTTAATAATAACTATGTAAGAGTAAAGAAGAGGACAAATCAAATTAAGCTAATGATGTGTGCTACTACAGTCACGCATAGGGTATCCATTCCTTGTAAACAGATTCCCATCAGTCACCAAACGAGTCCGCCCTTCGTCATCTGGGATCCTTTAAACCAACAAGGTGGAGTGGAATATCCACAGCTGACTGGCAGATTTTAAAGCCTAGCCTGTGGGACCCAGTGGTTTAAGTATCAAATGGGGTGTCTGATGGTGACTGAAAAGCAGTGCTAAAAATGTGAAATAGTGTGAGTGAACAAGTGAATTATTAAGAGTAGTAAAATTGGGTAGTAAAGGAGAGGAGAAACTTTAATATGCCCTCCTTCATTCCCAAGTCAGTAAAAAGTGCGTAGTGGCGTCAACAAATAACCACTAGAGAGAGTGAAAGGTCGACATGTTTCTGCAGACTTTTTGGATCCAGCCGGTATCCTGCTGCTTCTTCAGGACCATTAACGCTACTGCTACAGATAGTTTAAAAAGGTAGAAGGTTACCCAAGTATTAGTCATATAGTCTTTCTCCTTACTACGGAGTACCAGCGGACAGAGCGGTGCTCCGTTTACCTGCGCTGTAGCCAGGTGAGGTGGAGCTATTCTCTCCTACCACGTAGTAAGGAGAAAGGCGATATAACTAATACTCAGGTAACCTTCTACCTTTTTAAACTATCTGTAGCAGTAGCGTTAATGGTCCTGAAGAAGCAGCAAGATACCGGCTGGATCCAAAAGGTCTGCAGAAACATGTCGACCTTTCACTCTCTCTAGTGGTTATTTGTTGACACCACTACGCACTTTTTACTGACTTGGGAATGAAGGAGGGAATAGTAAAGTTTCTCCTCTCCTTTACTACCCAATTTTACTACTCTTAATAATTCACTTGTTCACTCACACTATTTCACATTTTTAGGTCGAGCAGACCTAAAAAGCAGGCGAAGCCTGCTTTGTCTGCGAAGACATCTTTTGCTGGCGTGTCTGGGGGAATGTGAGACGGTGTCCATGCACGAGCCTCTGCCGTCTCCGATTTGCCCTCGAGGGCGCGCACGGCGCTGTGCACATCCCCTGCCTGCCATTCACATGCTCTCGCAATCACACACAGGCAAAGTCACGCATGCGCACACACATTCCCACGTGCACACACTCACCCCCCTCCCCCCCAGGCATACACACAGGCAGGCAGGCACACACGCGCATGCACGCACCCCCCTCCCCCACCACTCACGGGGGGCGCACACACAGATCCCCCCCCCCTCCACTCACCGTGCTCTTTTCCGGCGCATCTCCACACGCGGGGCACTCCATGATGGGAGCCCCGCAACAACGAGCATCACCGGCCTCTTCCGGCCACGTCACAGGCCCCGCCCATGTCACGGGCAAGGATGCCTGACTTCCTGGTTTCGCCCTCCTAAAACAGCGTCTCTTTCTGGGTGACAGTGAATGAGGTACAGCAATTTAAAGTGAATCAGCCCCAGCGTCGCCCTGAAGCGAGCCACTGACCGCGGGCGCCATGACCAAGATGCTGCCGGCCCAGGAGGCCGCCAAGATCTACCACACCAACTACGTGCGCAACGCGCGCCATCGGCGTGCTCTGGGCCGTCGTCACCATCTGCTTCACCATCATCATGGTGGTGATCTTCATCCAGCCCTACTGGATCGGGGACAGCATCAACACCCCGCAGGCCGGCTACTTCGGCCTCTTCAGCTACTGCATCGGCAACGCGCTCACCTCCGAGCTCATCTGCAAGGGCAGCGCCCTGGACTTCGCCAGCATCCCCTCCGGGGCCTTCAAGACCGCCATGTTCTTCGTGGGCATCTCCATGTTCCTGATCGTCGGCTCCATGCTCTGCTTCGGCCTCTTCTTCTTCTGCAACTCGGCCACGGTCTACAAGGTGTGCGCCTGGATGCAGCTGGCGGCCGGTGAGCTGGGCAGTGGGGGAGGTGCACGGGTGCAAGGTGAGGGGGCAGAAGGGGTTGTACCCCAGGACACGGCCCTCGTAGTAGGTACAATGCCTCGGGATGTCAGTAATTCGAGTGTCTTTACTACAGGTACAGTAAGGTAAAATAGGTGCATACCAGGGGATTTCGTTTGATGACTCCGTGCAGTGACAATGAAATGCTTGGGGGCGTGGTAGTTCAACCCCCCCCCCCGGGACAGTCACAGGAGTGCCCTGGGTGCCCTTCATTCCCTGCAATCATACAGTGAGCTAGGAAGACCGAGATGCCAAGTATGTTTATAGTAATGTCGGCGATACATACAGTGAAAAAGAACGTTTTAAACAGCCAGCCGCTCTAGCCCAGTCCGAGCTTTGCATAACACTCGTGTTATAAATTGAGTTTCCTACTGTAGTATCTCTTGTACTGCTCGCCAGCCCTATCTCCTCTCCGTGCACTCTCAGTCAGTCTCCACCCTTGTATAACACTTGCAATGGAAACTTTCTTACCGTGGGCTCTTTTGCACTCTTCGCCAGCCACCTTTCTGATCCGTGCACTCTCAGTCAGTCTCCAGCCTTGTGTAACACTCTCGCAATGGAAACTGTTTCTTACAGCACGCTCCCGTGCACTCTTCACCAGCCGCTTCCATGCACTATTGCCCAGTTTCCAGTCTTGTAATATGCTCTTTTCTATAGGTCCCTCTAGTTTCTATACACTCAATAACAGTATGTTTTAATGTGTTCGAGACTACATTCTATGTCCCAGGCCTCACCTGTTCCATTCCCTCCGGCCCTCAGTTGGGCACTGTGTTTTCTACAGTTTGTAACTCTGTCCTAGTCGGTTCCACACATTTTTGCTCAATCCATTGTTTGTACTATGCTTTCTTAACCAAACCGCTGCCATGTTTTATGAATTCCTTCCAAGATCTCGGCCTGCCAATGCGCTTGCGCATTGCTGGCGGAGATTATAGTAAGGGCAAAAGAACAGTCTGCCAATGGCTGATCACGCACAGTTCATGTGATCTATGCACGTGCACAAACCAGCCACGTTACAAACCACCATTTGTCTGTCAGTGCCTCACATCACACTTCAAAGGCTCCGCTCCCAGCCCCCGCGTGCGCACACCAGCACTCTCCTACTTCCCCAACAATCCTCCCACGGCTGGCCGCTCTTCCCATTCACGCGCTCTGCAGGTCACCATTTGCCAGCATGTGGCCGCAAATTCCTTTTGTTCCCGCCCACCTCATACCCCTTTCATCTGCCATCCTACAATGTCATCCTCTTCATCTGACTCTTGTAGGTTCTTTCTCATCCGTCTAATCCTTTTGTCACAGTGCTCCTCTTTCTTCTGCACTTTTCTGTGTTTCTCTCTCTTATTCTGGAGTAAACTCTTGTCAATGAAAAATAGTTCCTGGTCCCCAAATATAAATACCGGCGAGCCCCACCTGCAACCAAGGGCTCAAGTTAAGCACTGATTAAATACACATAAGATTACAGGTTCCCCTGATCCGCCACATTCTTCTAGCTAGAAGCATGGCCTCCTGTCTTGGAGATTACGGGACCTCTCATGACGTGGCTCGCCTCCCCGCTATCGACCGCTACTCCAGGCTGCTCAAAATTCCTACGCAAGGCTGGTTTCTCACATTCCTTGCTCCTCGCATTCCTCCCACCTGCTTCCCCAGCTACGGTGGCCCGCCGAGTCGACTCTCCTGAACATTCCTCCGCATTGTTTGTCAGCACTTCCTTCGCTGCCCCAGCCCTCCTCAGATATCCGCGAACTTCTACTAATTCAATCTCGAATCAATGAATTACTAAAGCAGCCACGAAGATCAAGCCATATTATAGCGCCTTAATATGAAACCCAAAGCGGATAGCGGCTCTCAGCGCTGCCCCGGATACTTGCCTGAGAAGGTTCGACCCGTCCATGCAGCATGGTTCAGGCCGTTAGACACATTGCTAAGTATTTTGGTCTCCGTGATGATAATAATGATGATTGAACCTATATTTCAGATTCCACCATGTAGTGCCTCTTGGCGCTAGTCCCTCGTTGTGGTTCTGTCACACTGCCAGATTCCACTGTCCTGACCTCTCTTCTAACACAGTGTGCATGTTTACGTTTTCTTGTTGGAATACGGATGACATACGGCAACTGGGTTCTAAACAA
Organism: Lissotriton helveticus; assembly: GCF_964261635.1. NCBI lineage: Eukaryota > Metazoa > Chordata > Amphibia > Caudata > Salamandridae > Lissotriton > Lissotriton helveticus. Next base: position 150,011,238 of record NC_136071.1, read on the forward strand.
CATGTTCGGCATGTAAACGTGTTTTGCTTTTTAATTCACAATCAAATATACAAGTCCAGTCTGGTCACTAGATAAAGCTCTCTACCAGGCTTTATTGATGTAGCCCTTTCCATGGATGTTTCACGAGAGCCATTTCCATTGAATGTTAGAATTTTCCATATTTTCAGCTGCAAGAACTTCCCTGAAACATGAGCCTAAACGTCTGGCTGTTGCATGTAGGCACTGACCAGGATAATAAGAGTGATGGCGGCAATAAAGAAGGCCTGTGTGCATTCCTCAGCCTTCACTGCTTGTTTATACGGGCGCTAGATGCTGTCTGCATTAAAGTCCTACTGACAGCAGCGTTCCTCTTAGTTGACTCCAATGATTCAGACTAATTTGCTTTTATTCGTTTTTGCTTGCCTCATGCTCCGTTTTACACTCAATTAATCCCCTTCTTTCCCTTACATTTAATTTACACCCCCTGCCGCCATATAATTACACTGCACTGCATTCAATGCAAAATACACTCCAAATACCACTCAGTGCCACATAATTACCTGTCACATAATTACACTGCAATCCATGCAACATACACTCCAAATACCACTCAGTGCCACATAGTTACATGCCACATAATTACACTGCACTCAATGCAACATACACTCCAAATACCACTCAGTGCCACATAATTACACGCCACATAATTACACTCTACTGAATGCAACACATACTCCACACAATACCACTCAGTGTGACATAATTATATGCTACATAATTACAATGCACTCAATGCAACATACACTACAAACAATAACACTCAATGCCACACAATTACACTCCACACAATACCACTCTACTGAATACAACATACACTCCACACAATACCACTCAGTGCCTCAGAATTACACGCCACATAATTACACTGCACTCAATGCAACATACACTCCAAATACCACTCAGTGCTACATAGTTACACGCCACATAATTACACTCTATCTATCGCATCACCACAGCATCACTCAACACCACCACAGCATCACTCGTCGCCACCACATCACTCAGTGCCACCACAGCAGCAGTCTGTGCAACCATTCAAAAACAACTGGTTCGAATATGTTCTCTCAATGTTTCAAGATTTATTACAAATGTCATAAAAAGATGTTAATATTTCCCTTCTGTTCTTGGATTTTCGTCACAATAAAATACACTGAACATTAGCTTCACAAAAGTTATGTACAAAAGTTTAAGCTATTGCAATTATAAATTACAATAATTTTTATTTAAGTATTAATTATTAAAAAAAATAAAAGAAATTGTTATTTGTAAGATCAATACATCTAAGTCACGTAAATACAACACATAGTGCATTACAAATGCTATAGGTGTCATATTCGCGAAAGTTAAAAGTATTGGCATTGTAAATGACAAAGCTATTAATTTTGCTATTTTCAAAACCAACACATAAATACAAAATTTGTCATTTACAATACCAATAGCTCACTTTCCTAATGCGAGACCTATTGCATTGCAAATGCTTGTTAGCACTGCTTTTCAGTCACCATCAGACACCCCATTTGATACTTAAACCACTGGGTCCCACAGGCTAGGCTTTGACATCTGCCAGTCAGCTGTGGATATTCCACTCCACCTTGTTGGTTTAAAAGATCCCAGATGATGAAGGGCGGACTCGTTTGGTGACAGATGGGAATCTGTTCACAAGGAATGGATACCCTGTGCGTGACTGTAGTAGCACACATCATTAGTTTAATTTGATTTGTCCTCTTCTTTACTCTTACATAGATAGTTATTATTAAAGATTTTTTTTACTTCTTGCTACCCAATGTTGGTTTAATTGTGGCTAGAAAGAGACATAAGCGATCAGATCAGAGGCAGAAGAGAGAGGGAAGAGAGAGAGTGGATGGATGAAAAGATAGAGAGCGAAAGAAGGGAAGGAGCAGGGCTGGCTTGGACATTTTGCCAGCCCTGCTCCGAGTGAGCTTCCAGCTCTATGGGAGGTTCTGAAATTTTGAAATCCATTAGGGATTTCTCAGGCTCCCAGAGGACACGAGGAGCGACTACAGAAACCTTTTGTGGTTTGACCAAGGTAGGAGTGTCCCACCCTAAGTCCATCCATGGCTGCTCAGGCAGTGATGGGGTGAACGCCGTTCCCATTTCTAACCCTGCCCCATCCGAGTCCACCACTTATGTCTTGGGCCGGCAAACCGAATTGCCTCGTCCAACTGTGGCTTGCGGCAGAAGGCTGCCTGCCTACAGCCAGCCTTGCACACCAAAGTCGCTGCCTGCAATGGAAAACCCAAAAGCGCAAGGCCAGAACTAGTTAGTTATGGGAGCCCAGTCGACTGCCTCTGAAGATGTCCAGGGTTTCATCAGCAGGCAATTGACATGCATACCAAGATGATGGTAAGACAATAAGTTTATAATAGGTTGACAATAATTTGATAATCATGTGACGTGGATACATTCAAATAGAGTCATGATGGGTCATTCACATATTAAAGGATAGCCACTGATGAATAGGACACCAGCACACTTTGTAGCATTGCTGAGTACAGGCTCGAGGCAGAGACACAAACTCTAAACGCTAGACTATTTTCATGTTATACACAGTCCAAGCTAATGCACAGACAGGTTGTAAATGCGCTCCACACCGGGATTGGATACAGTTAACACTTGGTTATTTGTAGCATTTATTCAGTGTAGGTAAACTTGCTGGGGAGTGTCACTCATAGTCGTTTAAATGTCACTCATATTTACACTGAATTTATGAAAATGTCACACATAGCAATCTGAAACCTTGGCAGCTATGCCCGCCCACTCTACGTTACCTCACTCACCCCTGTCTGTACACAGACACTAAATAAGCATGAAAGCTATGAATACATAAACCCAGCTCCTTGCGCTATTTCCTGGAAAAGCCATCAATTATCCAAATTGGCTGTGTTGCGGAAAAGGAAAAAAAAAAACAAGGCGGTCAGGTCTCCCGTGGAAAAAAATTCTCAATGAATAAAAGAGTGCGAAAAAAAGAGGGGTGAGGAAGAGGTGAGCGAAGAGGGCTGGGGCAGAGGATTCAAGACCTGTGGGTTTATTCCACCATTTCCACGGTCACCACAGCGTCCCGCGCTGGATGCCGTTAATAAACGTGTTTTAACTTTCTTTTCAACGGGTCTGAAAAACAGTACGCAAATCCGACCGTAATTAGGTTTAAAAAATTCCATTTCACGCGATAATCAGACTTCAAAAAACTCAATTTTATTTTTAATCAGATTTTAACAAGGATATTAGGCCTTTCCCGTTCATGTGAGGGAGAAGCGATGGGTTTAACGCAGAATTTATTCAAGCTTAGCCTTGGGAGATAATTAAATAACATTCATTTCGCAAAGGACTGTCTGTAAATGGAAAAGCCCCAGTCACAGGAGCGGTCTTTCTGAAAGAAACAAAACAAAATTATCAGACAAGCTCAATTCTTTGGTCAGAGAGCACTGGGGTCAATACAGAGCAGCGGGGCACCGGAAGTGCCGTCTTTGGTCTAGCTTGGTGTCTGCACTGAAATAGAGAGTGGGCTTTAGGGGTGAAAAAAAATGGCTAAAACATGCGTTTTACAGTATGTGTTTTTAAAGAAATACAGTGGTTGGTTAATTAGAAGCGATTGACCTCCCATATTTTCCAGTCATGCCGTTTCTTCTCACTAAATTCATGCGAAACATCACCATGAGTACCGAAGTTTACATGAGAAGGACCCAAAGCAGTTATGAACCAGACTCACAAAACAGCTGCATGGGATTTGTGAATGAAAAGCAGACTTAGCAAATGCAAAGTACCAATGTAGAGTACACAGACTGTGGACTGCAATTCACAAGCGCCTGTCAATCGCAATGACGCATTGGAAATTCCTACAAGTCGCTGGGGTGCAGAGAGGACCGGGGCGCAGAGGCTTGAGCCTTGCAAGGGGAGTCAGATGAGCTCTGCGGACGGCCCCTGTGGTCGCAAACCACTGAAATGTTACCACCCAGTCAAAGAGGGGGCAACTACCTGCGTAGTGCAAAATATTAATGCGAGTGCAGGCTTAGGGCATCGGAAGAGGTCCCATGGACAGCTGCATGCTTTCCCCAAGGGTATAAACCAACCCCATGGCAAGTAACCCTTTAATCACATTTGCTAAGTTTATTTTAAGGCTAAGCGTACTCGGAAAGACAAACTATGCAGTCTTTATTTTTACACAGAAACTCTAACAAGCATTTACAATGCAATGGTTTCGCCTTTGGAAAAGTTAGAGCTATTGGCATTGTAAATGACAAAATTTGTATTATGTGTTGGTTTTGAAAACAGATAAATAAATGGCATTGTCATTTACATTGCCATTAGCTTAATCTCTCGCAAATGTGAGACCTATTGTACCCTACGGACGAGCTCAGCAGTATACAGCATGGAGAAATGGGGCAGCCCATTTTAGCAACTGGCTCTTGTACACTGAGAAACAGCATTTCGCTGCATTACATGTACACATCCACCTGAAAAGAAGTGCACTTCAGTGCAAGTGTAATACTTTTCTTAGCTCATGTTTCTTCTCTTTTCATTTGTTAGCCCTTTTTATTTATTTTTAAGTCATCCTTTTGTATTTAAATTACACCTTCAGTTACATATTTCAAATAAGTTTTTTTTGAACCAGTAACAATAATATTGTCCTATGATGTGCAGTATAAATAAAAAGTTTCTATTCCTGTTCTGAATAGACCAGCGTCCAAGGCAGGAACATTATTGTGCTTTTAAATTACATGCAACGCTTAATGATTTGGACGGCACGCTTAGGAGTCCCGTTTTTTTTTTTTACTCCTTTGTATTTTTTGTGGGTTATGCTTGCAATAAATAAGCCTTAACCGACCCCCAGAGGTTCTGGTCCATTTCTAGTTCAGCAATTGATGCGCTGCAGAAAATGGGAAATTTGCACCAAGTGACCTAGGCTCCCTTTTTCGAGGACCACCCACATGCCAGTCTGGATACCAAATCAGGTTATTTAATGTTTTTTTTAAAGCACCTCGAGCACAGCGCTGTATGAACGAGTTATGTCACGGTAGATCAGCATGACATGGGTAAAGAACAGAACGAGTTATGAGTATTAGCCTCGTGCAAACACAGGGCGCTGTGACGTCGCCTCACCCCAAGGCTGGCATCTTTTTAAGTAACCACAGCAAAAACGTTCATAACTTAATGTTCTTTCCTATTGCCGGCAGTATCACAAGCAAGTCACAAGGGGCAATAAAATTAATTTTTCCGCTTTTGCAGAGCAGGACATTTTTTATTCCGTTTTTTTTCAAACCCACCACCCGTGAATGACAAATGACGGCTTTTCCCGCACTCCGCAGGTGGTCACGTGATAGAGATAGGGTGACCTTAGTCACGCGGTCAGCGAAATGCCTTTAAAGGCAGTACTTTGCTTTCAGGCGCAGTGGTGATGGCTGCGTGCAGGAAACGATAGCCAGCGGTGCTCTGTGCGCACGGTGCACCCTGACCCGGAACCGGAACAGCCCAAAGGCAGTACTTTGCTTTCAGGCGCAGTGGTGATGGCTGCGTGCAGGAAACGATAGCCAGCGGTGCTCTGTGCGCACGGTGCACCCTGACCCGGAACCGGAACAGCCCACGTGCAGCGCTCCCAGCGAGTATACCATGGTGCCTCGTGACCTTTAAAATGTACCCCTCCCCATCATTATCCCCCCCTCCCCCCCCACACACACACACACACAACCCCAGCAGTGGCGCTATGGGTCCTTATGTTTGCATGTAAAATGGGTTCTCTTCCCCAACCGGTTTGGTAGTGATAAACAGCTCGACATGTGGGCAGTGATGAGACGATCCCACATATTGCACTAGTGATTTCTCGGCACCGCTACCCACGTGCACAGTACATTTAAAGTCACCCAAGGCGTGTCACCCAAGGCGTATCACCCATGAGTGAGAGATGAATGTCTTTCACAGAAACAACCCCTCTAGTCGCCATTATGGTGTCAAGCACCCCAATGGTCCCGACTGCCCTGTGCAGGCCCGAGGCTCAAAGTGCACAGTGCGTGCCACTGAAATTGGTGTAAACAAGCACCAGATATCACTAGGAGCGCATCGATTAATCAGTTGCAGCATACGTCTGACTTACGCATTACATCGCCTTCACTGGCTTTCCGTGTTTAACCTGTGTAACATTACACACAAGTGGGCGGTAGTAATATGGGTTTGTCCCTGCGAAATACATGCAAATAAGCAGAGAAGCTGACAACATGCTGTGCAAACTCTCGACTCGATTGTATCATTACGTTCCCATCGAGTGCTAATAATAAAGCAGCAGCAATATACAAGCAGGAAAAAAAACATAATTTAAACTAAATACAACACATAAACGCGTAAATTAGCAGACCATATTCTGCTGATTGGCGAAACTAGCCAGTACATCGCGCAACCCACCCCTACAAAGGACACTTCCGAAATGGTGGAAAACAAAGCTGTAAAAAAATAAACACCGCCCACGGCCGCATGACGTTGTCAAAGGGGCAGGATGAGTAAAAATGGCCGGAACGCCCCCGAATCTGCTCCGCAATTGACGGACAGATCTCTGTTCCAATGGCTAGCCTCCATTTATGGAGCTAGCCAATGGAACAGAGGGGCGGACTCCCAGCCACACAGTGTAAGACATTAGATTTCGCCTGCGCGAAACGCTGCTTGCGCAGCTTTTCGCCAGGTCGAAACCTAAAAACGATGATATTCAAAGTCTGTAATTTTACATGTCTAGTTCAAAAGAACACAGACTCTTCTCACGCAGAAATACATTCGATAGTTGGGACCAAGGTTAGGTAACCTGTAGACAGGATGAATGAATAGAATCACTACATAACCTTTAGTTCACATTGCACAAATTGTGTGGCTACACTATTTTTTCTATTGTGAACTAAAGGTTATGTAGTGATTCTACAATGTATGAATGTATTTCTGTGTGAGAAGAGTGTATGTTGTTTACTTTTTAACTAGTCATGTAAAATTAGACTTTGAATATCTCTTTTTTTAGAGTTTCTGTGTAAAAATAAAGACTGTATACATTTTCAGAGTACGCTTGGCCTTCATATAAACGTATCAAATACGAGTATATAAAAGTTGAGTTGCCTAGGGGTTTGTTTATACAATTGTGCTTTAACTGCCCCAGGAACTGTTACCAGCAGCAGGGGGTCCTGATATATACATTGTTTTCCCCCAGGGCCCATTGACAAGACACCGCCAGTAGGACTTATTTCTTTGAGGAAAATGGCACAGCAGCCACTCAATACACAGATGGAGGTCAGCTGTCCCATGCAGGTCTATATCCCCAGATCTCAGCATTCAGTACTAATCTTGGCACCACTTTTCTTTTCACATAAACTTACCCAAGGTACCAGACGACTCTCGGGTTCCAGTGTTACCTGTAACCCAGCCCCTTTATACAGCAAAGGAATATTGAATCATTTGCTCTGCAGTGCCTCTTTGAGAACTGGGTCCTGGGTATCTTTTGTTCACTGAGCTATCCAACTATCCGCACATTAAACATCCAAGTTTGAATCTCAGAGTCCTTACGTCAGCGTGTGTAAGACCTGCATCATGCAGAGTCTTTAAATGGATCTTTTACAGGCTTATCTTACAAGTTACTTTTTGTTCCTCTATGAACCTTTAGATCTGCAAAGGTGGTGGGGGGGAATGTTACCTGTCCGCAGTTAAAAGATGAAAGCAGGTGAAATACACAACTAGATTTTGTGTTTAGACAGAATATCGGAAACAAAAACATTGTGGGACAAAATAGTGTCAAGAAGATAGAGGACAAAAATATTGTGACATAGGTTACTATAGGTAAGCATCGTTTTACTATATAAAACGCCACATTTATGCAGGTGACATATATTTATATATCTGGATCTCTTCAAGGTAGCTAGATGTGGAGTGAATAGTAAATCTATACATGCCTATTTGCACTTACCTTCTCAATATTTCGGTCTTCAATATCTGACACTATATTCTGTCCACACAATATTTTTGTTTCTGATATTCTTTCAGTGATCCCTATATTTTTAACAAGAAATACTGTTCATGGAAACAGATACTAAAACCGACCCTTCTTGACTACTACCACTAACCCCACCTTCCCCTTTTTTAGGGATTTAATTAGAGGAGTACACCTCTCTTTGCCCTTGTACCTGCATGTAAATACAAGTATTGGCAAATACAAAAAGTATCGCCTAGGGAAACCATTGGCTTAGTCAGTGGTACCAAATGGCCAAAGGAAAAACATAATTAAAAGCCTTTAATACAGCTGCCTGCGCCATTCTAAAGGCATGTGCATCATGCATGCTTGCGCATACAGAATGACATAGGCGCTTTTTTTCCTTTTTACTTACTGATCTGAGTTGGATCGGCGACCTAACAGGCAAATAAAAACAAACAAAAAAGTAAGAAGGCTTCTTTTTTCTTTTAAAGTGTTTTTTCAGGAACCTCAAGGGGAGGCAGAGGAAAAAAGAATGGGGTGGGGTGAAGTAACACAAGGGATTGGGTGGTGGGAAGGAAAAGCAATGGAAGAGATAGCAACAAGGAGCAGGCGGCGGTGGAGCACACGGGCAAGCCGGCATTGGAAGTAGTACAGGGGTTGGTTAGAGAGCAACATGGAGAGGATGAGAGGCACACAGGCGAAAAAGCAATGGGGGAATGAAACAGGGCAAGAACAACATGGAAGCGGGATAGGAGAAGCACATGGATGACAGAGTAACAAAGAGTGCAGGAGAAGAAACGTACACAAGAGAAACAGCAGGAAGAACATGCACTCTCGTGGAGTGCTTAAACAAAATGAAAAAAAGATGCTAGAAAAGCAAGCCACGGAAGCATGGAAGTCAATCAAATGGATAGCAAAGAGGCAATGCTCCATGGGAGTGACCAACACTATTGACAAGCTAGTACCCGAATAAGAGCTGGCAAATGAGTGACAGAAAAGCAATCAATGGTAAGCAATGGGCAGCCTCCAAACTCCTGTATGTTTGTATGTTCTGATAAGCCCTCATAGTGTCTAGCAACAGATCGCGTCTCCGCTGTAAAGTAACCTAAAACAAGTCTGGTTACGGGATTCTTGGTGCAGTTTAAAGAGCATATGTTTTGAAACCTTAAACTTGCCTTCTAAACTGTTCATGGAACCCCAGTCTTAATATGTTGCATGCTGAAAATTGCAGAGGTGGGAAAATTTCCCTGTAAGTTCTATTCAAAGTGATTCTATTCTCCCTACAGTGATAACTTCTATCCATCCTCACCTTACTGTCATCCATATTCTGACTGTCCCTATCATGGCCATCCGTTCTATCACTCAGACACAATCACTTCAGACCATCCTGTTCCATAGGCTCCATTGCTTCCATCCTTCTATTCCCGACGCTCAGTCAATGCTACCCAGCCACTCCCACATCCTCCAACACCACTATCTGTTCTCTCCCCTAGCTTCTATCATAGTGATACCACTCTTCCACAGCCTCCATTACAGTTATCCATCCTGTCACAGAGCCCCCTTTCCCACTATTCTTGGTTTCACACAGCTTCAACTACCACAGGCCAATCTTTCCCACTCCCTCACTTAAGTCTATCCATCCTCTCCCAAAGCCTCCATCACTATAACTCAGTCTTCCACAACCTCCATCACCACTGACTAGTCTCTTACCCAGTCTCTTCACTGCTACGCAACTTCACCAACAGGTTCCATCACCATTATCCAATCTCTTCTAGCGCCTTCATCACTTCTGGATGTCCTTTCCTACTGGGTCCATCAGTGCTACACATCCCCTTACACAGTCCCCCACAGCTTCTATGCCAGTCAGCCTCTCCATTTGCCTATTTTAACGTGTATACATCCTCCCTAACCATCCTCTCCTGCAGCCTCCATTGCCCCATTCCTCATTCCTCATTTTCCACAGCTACCATCACAGTATGCTATTGTATGCTACAGCCTCGGTTCAGGCGATCTATCCTCTCCAAAATGCTTCGGCACTACTACTCATCCACCCCAGACGCCATCACTGTGATCCATCCTCTTTGATGGCATCCTTTACGGCGGCCATACTTTCGCCGCCTCCATCACTGCGATCCATCCTTCCTCTACAGACTATCAGTGCTACACATCTTTTCCCACAGTCTACATTACAGTTATCCATCTCATCACTGTGCCCCCTCATTACTATTCATCCTCTTTCAAAACCTCCTTCCCCACTCCTTATCATAGGCTACCCCACAGCTACCCATCCTCTTCCACTGCCTCCAGCGCTCTGACCCATCCTTTCTCACCGCCTGCATCAGTGCTGCACATCCTCTTCCACATCCGCCAATCCCGCTATTCATTTCCTCGCACAACTTCTATCACCAGGAGCCACACTCTCTCAAAGTCTGCACATTAAGGTAATCTGCCCTCCTTATACATCCTCTCCTGCAGACTCCATCACCCCTATTCCATGTCTCGCAGAGCTTACATTATGGTGAGCTATTCTCGCCACTGCCTTGATTAAGTTGATCCATCTTCTGCAAAGGACTTGTCAGTGTAACTCATTCTCTCCCACAGGCTCCATGATGGCTATCCATCACACCATGTTCCCCGACACCCCTATCAGACTCCACAGCCGTCCTCGCTTGTATTCACTCTTTCCCCAATCAGTAGGACCATATGCCATCTTACTTAATCCATTACTCTTGCGCACATCCCCTTCAGCCTCTTTCTATTTGAGCTATCCCATTACACCTAGCATCATCTCCTGCAATCCTTCCTCAAAGCCCCATACACTTTTACTCATCCTCCCACAGGTATTATCAGCCATAACATGGCCTTAAAAGTTCCATCATACAGTACTCATCCATAAAAACCTTCAGCCCCCATGTTCTCAATCGGCATCGGTCACTTGTGCTTCACCGTCTGTCACACAAAACCATCACACCAGACTCCAAAGCATTCATAACAATGTCCCTCAGAGCAATCTCTGCCCATCCCACCTGTCCCCACCTTCAATTCTTACACATTTTTGAGGTACCATCAACTCATTCTTTGCCCTCACATACTAAATCAGAGGAGCCTTTGCGAGTCATTCTCCACAGATTTCACCGTTGAGACAATGCCCCTAGTCTTTCCCAATCATGATCATTAGCCTCAATTAATAGTTCTGTACGGCCTACTCAGACAATAATTCAAGTACAAATAGGATCACATTCCTCTGAGGGACCATAAGCTTTGGCACATCTACAACATTGTTTTTCCTGACTGATGCCCCCTGTTCTGTGCAAGGCATCCAACCTCTTTCCTTCCAAAATGCAAATTCACACAAGCCAGATACCTTCACTGGGGTAGCTGCCTACCCCATACTCTCAATAGGCCGACCCTCTACCAACTCAGTACAATAAATAGATGTTAGCTACACCCCGGAAGCAATTCTGGGCATACTCAGAAGTGAGTAGTTATACAAACGCAACAATACAACACAGCTGTTTAAAAAAAATTCCAAGACCTATCAACTCCTAGGAAAGGACAAGAAATTAGTTCCAGACAGGCTTGCTGTAACTTGCAATACACATTTCATGAACCTCCCTGGCGGTTTAAGCTCCTATGTATGCAGAGAATAGAAGTCTATGTATTTTCACGGTTTCGAGGGATGATAAATCTTCTTGATAACAATCATATCAGAAAGCACAGCATTATCTCTTGTAATAAAACACGTCATTTATCATTAGAGAGAGAATGCCATACTCTGGAACGTTTCTTTGACACAAACATGAAATGGCCTCTTAAATTATGCTGGAGCAGTATAAATACAACAAAAATGGTACAGCACATGCATACACCACTATTTGCAATAAATAACTGGCTGCTTACGCGCACAGGTAGCCATTTTAGCACAGATAAATAGACAAATAAATGAAATGCCAGTCAGATAACTTCAAACTGACTAGAAGGCGACTGTATTGGTATTGTGGGAATCGTTAATATTAACCACGGTTCAGCTGAAGTAGATGAGAGTGGGCACCCTCATGAAACCAATAAAATGAAGACTGTTCCTACTTAGGATTATAAGTGGACCCCCAGCTTTGGGAATGCAGAGAGCTGCATGCTCTAATATAAGGAGGAGGAAGGCAGAGCTGATGGTGAATCCAAAGGGTAGTTTATTCATTCAGTATAATCAGAAGTATATAGTTCCAGGAATTGTAGATTATAAGGTAGCTGTAGAAGTAGCCATAACCCCACCGGGAGCAGCATCTCAGCTGCTCAGCCCACATACACCGACCAACATTTCACTCAACCAGACACAGGAATATTCCATGACATCACTCACACAATGGCTGAGCAGCAGGGCACAGAATACAAAGACAGGAATAATCATCAAGAGGAGCAGGATACCATACATGTGTATTCCCTTCAGTCACAACTCCAGCACAGCTCTTAAAAAGCCAGCAAGATACAGCTAAAACAGGGGTCTCCAGCCTGTTTCATAGTACAAGCAGCTTATGTTGAATGAAAACCATTGCAAGATAGTAAGTAATATTAGTGTTGTAATAGTGACTACCTCAGACACAATTACATTAGTAATGCTCATGTTGGGCAGCTCTATCTGCTCTGGACCTGGCGAATGGATAGTGTCCTTAGACTTGATGGAAGAGTATTCTCATACCCTTCCTGCAGTCTCCCCAGTATTACCTGTGGTTCAAATTGGGCTCAGAGTCTTTTCAGTTTGCTGTGCTCTCTTTTGGACTCAAACATGTTCACAAATGTGTTATGGCAGCGGTTGCGACCTGCCTTCTGCAATCAGGAATTTCAGTATTTCAGACTTTGCGTCTGCATTGTAGATTTGCAAGGTTACGCTTTTCCAAGCAAGTCTATCGACCTTTTGAAGTTCTCTCCCCATAAAGCTCTTTGGTGAACCATTTTGTAAGGTTAAGATTTTTCTAATCTTAACTGTGGCAAATTCATCCACTAGTTCGGTCTTGACTGATATACAGCGAGCTGCAATGTTGATTGCGTCAGGTTTGCCATAGCAGTTAATGATATGCTTAAAGATGTAAAAACGAATTAGATTAATGGCTAACCAGTATTAGTATAGCCATTGGGATGCTAAATGTTTGGCACTTAGAGTACAGACTGGAGATTCACAATACAAAATTTGAAGCAGAAGATCCCAGAGCCAGCTATGCAGTAAACATTATATAAGATGTAAGCATGATATATCAAGAGCACTAACAAGATCTCCTTCTAAAAAACACTTTGGACTTACGCATAATCAAGGTTTTTGGGATTCAGACACCCTAGCTCTGGCAGGAAGCATGGTCCAATCATAAATTTCATAATTAACGAGAACACATAATTGGAGATCTAAAGAATGGGTGAGCAGGGGTCTTCAACCAGGCTCCTTAGTACGTTTTTATAATTCACTAAAAGGCTAAAATATTTGGATTACATGTGACGAGATTTTGGCCATCCGGAATCTATGAGTCAATACAGTTTCCTAACTCCATTCAGATCCGAGCAAGATAAAAGTCTTGCATAAGAACTAAAAAAAAAAAAAAAAAAACTACATTTTGGAAGAGTAAGCAGTAGGGGGTTAATTTGATATAATTCCTAGAAAGCTGCCTCCCAGATGCAACAGGAAACGGCGAACCTAGATGAGAAAAAAAGTGGACGAATACTTCAGAGATAATATTCTGAAGGCAGTTCACGATCGGAAGAGTGACAAAAGGGGAAAGTTTAATCTACAAGGAAAATAACACTGGAGTTTTTGAAGAGAGACTATCAATGCAAGTGAGAGTCATCCTATACCCAGCCATATCCAGTATTTTACTTGTAGCAAATGTATATGTTCCAAACAGAAGGCAACCGCTTGGGAAATGTTCTGGTTAGACTACAGATCCAGGCATAATCATATGATGTGTGGTCTTGGAGCTGGCAAAGAACAGAACAAAGCCAAAAAAATAATATTTTAGAACTGATACTTAACAGAAGGTAGAGTGGTGAGGAAACGTGACCGAGGCTGCACAGGTAAAGTTGCTGAGAAAGAGTGAAGTAAGAATACCTCAATGGCCATAGCTCTCGCAACACAGGTGAGGAACTGAAGTAGATTCCTTGGCCTTTGCTAGTTCCTGTTCCTGCTGCTGAAACTCGCTAACCCGTAAATAAACTAAAAACCTATCCTCGCATAACCAATTCTGCTGGGCTAGCTTTCAACTAACTTATCATCTCAACCTACTATCATCACAGTTTTGGTAAACTCCAAACATAACCAACCCAATTAACACAACCTATGCGAGTATTATTTAATTCCACCTATCAAAATTGGAGTTCTGCGTGGGCTACCAGAAAAGGCATTCACCAATGCCCTTGTAATTGAAGGGAACAGACTCATAGGGACGGAAAGCGGAAGGATGGAGCCATGTATTCACTTAAACCAGAGTAGTAGTTGGAGAACAATGAGTTGTCATCACCTTAAATTGTACAGCAATCTGAAGATTCTTTAAGACAGACTTTAATTATATACTGGGATATAGTGGCATACACTACTTAGAAAAAACCAAAAAACTATAAAACAAATAAAAAAATAAGTTGAGAATGCAAACGCATATTGTTCTCTTTCAAAGGAGCTCCCTTTCAACACATCAAACTATTTATCTGTGAAGGAGGTTTAGTGATTTTCTTTAATATGAGCAAGTCACATGCCACTTTAATGATGTAAAGGATAGACGGAGTATGTGTCTACAAGACAGGGGAACAAGATATCAATGGTTTTTCTTGTACCAGAAAAAGGCAACTAATTTCATACCAAAGTAGGCAGAGCGTGGCATGCCCTCCTCATTTCAAGAGAAAACTCTTACAACAGAAGAGTTTCCCTTTAAGAAATTGTCAATTTTAAGAGTTGAAGCAGAAGTTTGCGCACCTCTACAAATCTATAATGAAACTGAACTAATGGGGTTCATGGGGACTACAAGCAGGCTAAATATTACCAACCTCTTCCTCCAACATTTACACCTGCTCCAAACTTTATGGTTGTTCAAGAGATTGAGCTATCACACAGATCTTTTTTAAGTCTTTTTTGATTTTATTACATTCCCAAAAAACACAGTTGCCTGACATTTGCGCTTAAACAAAGAACGTTTTTAAGAGCTTTTGTAGCCATTTCTACCCTCCTTTTCTAGCTCTCAGTCAGTCAGCAAACCCAGTTGAAATTAGTCCCTTATTAAATAGGAGTGATTAAAAACAGTTTAGCTAGGTGGCACTCCCAACAGGCCCCATACAAAGACACTATTTTGCGTCAATTGGGAAAATCTATGCTCAGGATTAATAATGGTTTCATCAGAAATGTATTATATCGAGTAGTTTGTCAGGGTTAAGAGTGTTTTTCTAAAAGGTATGTCTTTTGAAATTCAACGGTTAAACTGAAGTTTAATTTCAGAATGAATGTTCGATTTGAATGATACCCGTAAAAATGTTTCCCTGGGAACAGCACTGTGGTGGGTCTCATGGAGAGCTTGGTATGTCTCAGGGGTGAACCTCTATGATCTAGAGGTCGGGTAAATAGTTTTAGAAGGTAAGTCACCCAATATTCGATCACACAAAGGAGGTGCATGGAAATTAGAGCACAAGTTAGAAGCTGACTAAAGTCAATGACTATGGCACAGAAAAAGTCAGTTTCCAAGCACTATAAAATGTATAGAGATGGGAAAAACAAATTAGAGTCTAGATAGACTACAGCATGTCTCTTCACCAATCTCACATTGGCTGCACATTTATTTTAGCTCTTCTCTTTCGTCCAGAAAGCAGGACAGATGCACGCTCTGGAGGACAAGAGATACACCGGTCCTGAAGGCAGGAGATCGTACAGAAGCCAAAGATCCACTGCAAACCCATCAAGTCAACTTGGGAAATCAGTCACGAACTCACGTTACAAACATATACCCCACACAGTCGGGCTGCACAATTCAGGCATTCCAGTCGAACAAACAAAGTAAAGATTATAAGAAATACTTTATTCCAGAAGATAATTGGATATAGCCCATTTTAGAGTAAAAATATGGTCTTCCAAATGCCAATACACTGCATTCACAAACATAATTAAAGCAACTGAAATGTAGTTACACACTGTACAAAACACTCTAGAATATTTGTCAGCACAGAAGCACGAGAACCAACTTTTTCACATCGACACAGGTACCAATTATCAGCGAACACAAGAAGTTAGTGTATTTATTTTAAAAAGTGAATTGGTACTAGGTTCCCCGCTCCTTTAAATAAACTTAAAAAATAGATAAAAGTTAGAAGATGCAATTTACTGGATCGAGTAAGCCCTGAGAAAATTAGGAAACTGATGGAACTAGGGTAAAGCATAGAATGTCAAGAAAAGGACTTCATGAACTAAAGCAAGCAACGGTGATGAGCTGCGAATGAACTATAAAAGAATGTTTAAAGTTCCACCCACTTACTTGTAAAACAAAGAGTCCTCCTGAAAATTACAAATCCTAAAGTTGATAAGCAATTTAACCTCAGTGGAAATAAAGAGGGGAGGGTGGGACGTGATTGCCATGGCCCCTGGTAGCCCTTTACCTCCTCTTATGATATATAAATAATTCATAAAATGACTTAAAATGCATAGAGACCCCGGTAGTGAAACCAGTCAACAGGTCTTTGTAGACAGGAAAGATTGAAGACTTAAAGAGTCTACTCCTCAAAAGCAGGAGCAGGAAGCAGGCTGCCAAATAAAGTGAAGTCACCAAATAACCTTTGATTGTGACAGTAACTTACATACAGGTAAAAGCTGCTTAACAATCAATCAATCAATCAAACAGATTTATAAAGCGCGCTACTCACCCTCTAGGGTTTCAAGGCGCTAGGAGGGGGGGGGGGGTCCGTTACTGCTCGAAAAGCAAGGTCATGAGTTGCTTCCTGAAGGAGAGATGGTCCTGGGTCTGCCGTAGGTGGATGGGAGGAAGTTCCATGTCTTGGCCGCCAGGTAGGAGAAGGATCTTCCTCCAGTGGTGGCTCTGCGAATGCGTGGGACGGTGGCGAGGGCGAGGCTGGTCGATCGCAGCTGGCGGGTGGGCGTGTAGGAAGTGAGGCGGCTGTTGAGGTACTTGGGGCCCAGGTCGTGGAGAGTCTTGTGTGCGTGGGTGAGGAGTCTGAACGTGATTCTTTTGCTGACAGGGAGCCAGTGCAGGTCTCTCAGGTGGGCGGAGATGTGGTTGTGGCGGGGGATGTTCAGGATGAGTCGTGCGGAGGCGTTCTGTATGCGCTGGACTCTTTTCTGTAGTTTGGCTGTGGTTCCAGCGTAGAGGGTGTTCCCGTAGTCCAGTCGGCTGGTGACGAGGGCCTGGGTGACCGTCTTCCTGGTTTCGGTGGGGATCCATCGGAAGATCTTTCGGAGCATGCGCAGGGTGTTGAAACAGGATGACGAGACGGCGTTGACTTGTTTGGTCATCGAGAGGGAGGAGTCCAGGATGAAACCCAGGTTTCGTGCGTGGTCCGTCGGCTTGGGGGTGGTGCCCAGGGCAGGGGGCCACCAGGAGTCGTCCCAGGCGGCGGGGGATGATCCCAGGATGAGGACTTCCGTCTTGTCTGAGTTCAGTTTCAGGCAGCTGTTCTTCATCCACTTGGCCACGTCCTTCATTCCTTTCAGCTCTCCGGAAAGGTGGCGGTGGTGAAGGAGATGTTGATGATGTCTCGGAGTTGGGGTGCGATGATGGAGCCGGCCTTGTTAAAGACCTGGTGGGGCAGGGGTCGGTAGGGAACACCTCAAAATCAGTTGCTTGCACTATTACAGCATTCTGGTTTCACAAGCGGAAACCACAAAACTTTAAGAGTCTCTTGAATGGCCAGCCAGGGAAAAGAAACCAAACTCAGTGATGAATTGGAGGCACTTGGATGTCATCAAAACCTTCAATAGAGTTTCACACAATACTTATAAACACACGAATCAGCCTTAATATTCATCGGAGTCCTAGGAAGCAGAACGGGAAGAAGTTGTTTTGAGGACCTGGGGAGACAACAAAAAGTTGGTTCTCAATTAGTACGCTTTAATATCTTAGGAAGCGATGCTGCTAAGGAGCTATTTGCCAAGGATAAAAACAGATGCCATAGAGTTACCATCGCTAAAAAAGTGGGAAAAGGGCATGTGTGGATAGGCAGGAAGAGTGGATTCAATGCACTTACAGTACAGGAGGAAGAGTACAAGGTAGGATGTGAGAGGCCAAATGTCTGGGAAGGAGTACACAACATTAATGAACTTATTAAGGCAAAAGCATAAACGAGCCGCATGGAGTTCAAGGAGAATAACGGGCGATTTGGAACTAACTGGAGAATGGATTAGAAGGGGCCGCTGGAGATGAACTATCCCATTGAAATGAAGTCCATGGGGCCTGTTAGAAATGGGGTAGCATGGTGCAGAGCGGGCGGGCCAAACTCCAGAGGAAATGTTTAAAGCATCCACACAGCACACACAGGCGACACACAAGGCACACTACAAAAAGAGACCACACCAGTTTAGGTGAAAAACAGTATGTGTATTGTAAAATAAACACATCAGAAGGGAATCACAGGTGCAGATAAACTGTGTAAGCCGGCACCAGGGAATAATAATTTACAGAGGGACTATATACAGGGCAGCACCAATTGGGCCGCTGCCAGAACCATCACAAGTCCAAGGATTACTGAAAGTCCATAAGCAATAACGTCTCACCGGCCGTACCTACTGGTGAGTAGATATGCACTTGGCATAAATCACTTTAGGCATTTGTCAAGGTAGGCCTAAACACGAAACCAGCCACGTAGGCATTATGGAAAAACAGTAGCATAAAGGCATTAATCATAAAAACACATTATGCACAACTTCAGGCATAAATCATCGTTGTCGTAGCCTGGAATGGAAACCTCAGGTTAGGCATATTATGCAGAACACCACCATTGCAGCCTTAGGGGAAAAAAAACATTAGCACTAGGCATAAAACACACAGTGGTCAGGCATAAATCCTGAATTAACACCTTAGGCCTACTGTCACAGTGGACCTGAAAACATGAATACATTAGGCATAAAGGGTGAGCATATTCTGCATATCATTAGGCACACCATACTCAGCTGGGGCCTAAACCATGGGAGCATTAAATCACCTTAGATTAGGCACTTTACACAGGACCCCCAAAAGGTAGCATTAGGATAAAAGCAATGCCAGCATTAATGCATTAGGCATACAAACAGTATGAATAACCTATTAGGCGGGAAAAGCATTAGGCATCAACCTGTGGGCATAAACCTAGTAGGCATGAAGCATTCTCATTAGGGTAAAAACGCTAGGCAACATCACCTTAGGCATTAGCAGATGCATAAGGCACCTCCTGCAGTACATGGGTCCTAATTATATTAGAATGGTGCATACACATGAGTCATTTCATCATTGCGCACATTAGGACAGAACATTAGCATAATGGTGCACCCCTAGTAACCCCCAAACATGCTGTAAGCATTAGGGGGGAAAGAAAACATTAGGGCTATAACCACATGCATTAGGCATAAGCAACAATAACAGTACACTATGTAAATACACCTGGAATAGCTGCCCCAAAGTTGCAGATTCGCTTTTGGCGCTACTGCGCTTGGGGAGCCCCTACTCGGGGGCTCTCAAATTACCAATGGCCCAAAATCAGCACTGCAAACCAGAGAGAAAAGCATTAGGTATCATCCTAGGTACAAATGCATTATGCAACAATATTATGCAAGAAATCATATGGGGCAATAGGCCTCGCCAGCATAAACACAGTTCGCCCCAATCAGGGGCACAACACTCTGAAACTGGCCACAGGCCAACTGGAATCTCTCCGGGACTCAAATGACCTATGTCCCGCAAAGTCAGGGCTAGCTGCAAAAAAAGTAAAAGCCAAGTGCACAAAGCACTGGGGCACGGAAGGAGTGTCTCTCACTCCTCTCTCTCTTCTCCTGAGGAGTACAATGCCCCCCAATACGTTGCAGCTGCCCACTGTCAACCAAGCAGGCAGGTGGGAATCCCACACGCCGGGATCCCCTCATAGCGCTTTAGAATCCCGGTGCTGCAGATGTCCGCTCCACTTCTCCTGGGCACAGTTGTAGCGCCTTAGCAGCAAGCAGAGCACAGCCAATGTGAATAAGGCACTCTGGCAGCACCCCAATGCAGCACACATGCAGGGGAATTGAAATATAGCGCTTTGCAAGCACATCGATGCAGGAGTCAGCTCCTCTTCTCCTGGCACCTTGAATATAGCGCTTGCAAGGTACTAGGTCCCACTAGAAGCTTCAGGGACAGAAGATAGTGTACCTCTTCTGGTAATCAGGAAAACAGTGCCCACCAGGCGCTAGAGTGCAGGCAGAGCAGCACAGTCACTTCAAATATGGCGCTCACCAGGCGCTAGGTGACTCACAGTTCCCTGGGTCCCACCCGTGGGAGTAGCGTTCACGCTCCTCACCTCCTTGGAGTGCAGGCAGTCAAAGTATAGCACTCACGAGGCGCTAGGGCAGCAGAGCAGGCAGGCTGGGCAAGATCAGCAGACAGTGGGCACTCATCCGTACAGGACAGCATCTCCCATAAAGTGGCACACCTCCTGACACAGCAGTCTTCACTCCAGCAAAGGCACTCACGGGCCCTGTGGACAGCAGAGGGGTACAGATGGGCTCAGGGGCCAGCACACAGGCCCATGCGGCGGTATCTCCTGGCAGAGTGTCCCCTCTCATTCCAGTCCACCCTCAGTCTGAGCAAATGGCATCTCTACTGCTCTACATATACACCCCTCCTCCCACCTACCAGAAAGGGCTGGAAGGTCCCTGGCAGTTTCAGCCTCACTGTCACTGGGGGAAGTGTAGAGCACCTTGTCACTTCAAACACTAGACCGCCAACCCACCTTAGGCAGGCGGCACAAGCAGACATGGCGTCCATTTTAAAAGTGACATTTCTTCACAACAATACAAATAAATCTGCACACGCCATTGCGCAGCAGGCATTTTCTCACACCTGGTAAAAGGCTAGGGAGAAAGGCAAAACATTTTGGGATGACCCTGCAAGCAGGGCCAAGTCCAACAGGGCCCATCTCAATTATCTCTAGGCCTGCTACACTCTTGCGACAGCAGCTACACTGGGGTAAATGTTCCATGAAACCAATTCTTCTTCCAAAACTGGAATTTCCTCCACTTATCAGCTGAGCGGAACCACTGAGAACATAGTAAGGAACCAACAAACATATGTTAGCAGCAACACAAAAGAGGCGCAGACCATCAGCTGAGCGGAACCACTGAGAACATAGTAAGGAACCGACAAACATATGTTAGCAGCAACACAAAAGAGGCGCAGACCTTTGCAAGTACAACAAGACTAAGGCCCTTATAAGAGGGTCCTGATAATACAGAAGGGAGCGGTCACAGCATTATCAAATTTAGCGCTCCTTACTTCTGCTTTTTTGGGCCAACAAGAAAGCAAAACTCCTCCAGAGTGGCTATAAAATACTACTGGAAAACTACGGCCAGTCTTTAGAGGTGAACAAATACCCAACCCAGAAATATCAGAATGACTGGCTCTTAGAAAACAGCAGGGAGGTGGGCACCCTTACTCTTCACTCTATAGCAATTCAAAGAACACAACGCTACTTATTCTCTGTTCAGTGTTTCAAGTCCACTTCTGGCTCCACAGTGGTGCCACATCAAGAAGAACCCTCCACAACGGGCATAAGGGTGCTTATCACCATGGTTCTTCACCTAGCAGGAAAGCAAATGTGCACTTGCCTACTGAAACGCCTTCAGAGCAAGAGTTCTTTAAATCGGCTGCATGCACTCAAATTCTCCCTGGAAACTGTGGAGGAGAAAAAAAAACACACCAGCAAGTGAAAAATCAAGTAGCTGCTTGTTTTTTTTTATTTTTAGATTTTATTTTTGAAGTGTTCTGTGACCCTCGTTATATGTAAATGGCTTGAACTCCGGCACTCAGTCTGCCGTGAAGGAAAATGTTCTGAAGCGTAGACATTTCAATGAAACGGCTTCAAGGCAGACAGACTCCTGTACTAATGGAACGAAAGTGAAATTATCATTTAAATAGCATTGGCTAATCACAGAGGGCCACCGTGCTCCCTTGGATAGGCTTGGAAACTCCTCGCAGCTGCTAGAAAATAAACAAACCTAGCTCCTTTTTTCCTTCCCATTTCACCGGTCTCGCTCAGCTGTTTCAGCTCTGCCATGAAAAAAAGCTGCACTAGTTTGCCACATGCCAGAACGGGGAAGAACATTTTGTTAGTGGAGACATTTTAGGTATGTCGAAGTAGGGAAGTACTGGTTGTGAAGGTGCAAAACCAGCTTCCGGTTTGGAGGTTAAGTAACTCAAGCCACAGACACCTCTAGCAGGGGCTGCCCTAGACTGGCTGTCAATCACTGCCACCCTAGGCGAACCATGCAACCAGCGGCTCCACGCCCACACTTTTTACCCCAATATTCATTTTTTTACCCATTTCATTTTTTTCATAACCACCATCGAACTTAACGTGGAGATGTTGGGGGTCTTCTATATCACCTTTGACCTCAGAGTACACATTTCAAATTATCTTCCACTAAAAACTATAGACATTGGTTGGCATCGCCCTCCCATGGACAAACCACCTAAGCATCCCCAATACAGGTGGTCTTCTCGAACTCTCAACAGGAGGTACCACCACCAACAACTACAAGATGGGCTACATCCCCAAAGCAACTACGTTTGCCACTCTTGTAAAACAATAACTGCCAAAGAACCACTCCAACAAAGAAATCCACCACTGCCTACCCTCTACTATACTCCGCACTAGCCAACCTGCTCCTTCTGTAGAAAGTAAGTCTAAACTGAAAACAGCATCCAATACAGTTCTCCTTAAAAAAAGATCGCCAACAAAAAATTGCAAAAGGCTAATTTACCTAATAAAAAAAATAAATCAAACAACAATCTTCAAACCTCTACAAAACCACCTCTACTGAAAACCATAAAGCCATTTTCACTGGAACACACCCAATGCCTTAAAAAGGTGAACAATCATTGTTAAAATATATGGATCACAATAATCCACGAGTAATTTCACAAGAATTAAAAAAAAAAAGTCTCTTAAACGCCACCCCACCCACCAAATGAATGCCAAATAAGCCCAGCATCCATTGAGGCCTTTTATGCGTCACCATATACTCCCAAAATAACCACCTTCTACATGATTTCACCTCAATTTCCAACATTAAGTCTCCATGTTCTTCCAATATTTCAGCTAATATCTGAACCATACCCATCACACATTTCATAGCACACCTAAAAAACTACACCAAACAGCACCTAACATGTCATATCAACCCCATTTTAATCATCCATCTCCAACAATAATAATTCCATTACCAAACTTTTCAACCTATACAAATGCATGAGAAGACATTATGATCCGATGTCGAAGTTCATCTTCACATCGATAATTCCGGCAACCATTACCGTCATCATTTCCACCAAGAGTAGGGAAATTAAAGTCAATTAAAAAAAACATACAGTGGCAGACTCAAACCATTCAATCACTGCAGTTCCTTCCTCTTGCTACCTTTAGTTTTTC
The DNA here is from genome assembly GCF_964261635.1 of Lissotriton helveticus. Taxonomy (NCBI): domain Eukaryota; kingdom Metazoa; phylum Chordata; class Amphibia; order Caudata; family Salamandridae; genus Lissotriton; species Lissotriton helveticus. The sequence continues at coordinate 150,034,849 of NC_136071.1, forward strand.
AGAACCCTGCTTTGACGCATTTGTGAAAGAGAAGGAGTAAATGACGCCTCCCTTCTACTGTTCACCTCCATCCCATCAATCTGATCACAGCAAGTCACTCCGGCAGGCACTTTCTTATCCAACTCTAGCCAGCACAAAGATTCAAAGGTCATAGTAACAACAAAAATGTCGCCATTTATCTTCACACTTTTCATAAAGGCAATTTGCAACTATGACTGCTTTGAAATCAACAAGTCAGACGCCTTTGCACATTTAGCCAGCTAGTTATATAAGAATTATGAAATTAAATAAGGATATATTTTTTTTCAAAACAGATTTTATTGAAAGATTGCACACCAGGCGCAGCACTCCGTAACCCGGAGACATCTGCGAGCATTAATACAACATCAGTCAATTGGCAATCTGGATATCTTTTAGAATAGGCAACAATATCTAAACCCCATCTCTACCCCCCCACCCCTTATCCCTGCCCTTGCCCCAAACTCCCCCCTCCCAGGTCCCTCCCCACCCCGCCGCACGATAACATCTCACATTCCAAAAACTGTCTAGTCAAATGTGTACAGTCACCAACTTTTGTCAATTCTTTCATATCGTCCCCGGAGAATCCTCCCGTTCTGCAGGGGGGTCCAGCCACAGGCCTCTGTAGTCTGCCCAACGCTTCCCTATTTTATAATGTTTCCTTGGGCATCCTCGGGCCTCAAATATCGGACGATCCAAACCCATGCAGAAGTCTAGCCCTCTCTTCCACACCAGTACTGAGGGCGCTCTGGGATCCTTCCATGCCCTAGCCACATCCCTTTTGGCAATGGTGAGGCCCAACAACAATAGATGCCGTTTATATGCATTTCCCCCCACCCCTTCTAGCACATGCAGTAGACCCAACCGCGGAGTACCTGGTAGCTCCCATCCCAGAACTTCAGACAAGCTGTTCCACACTCCCCCCCCCCCCCCCAAAACGTTCCCAGCGAGCCACAGCTCCACACCGTATGAATAAATGTCCCAACCTCCTGACCACACCGAAGACAGTCTGGGTATGCAATTAGGCCTGCCCGCCACAACTTTTCTCTTGTATAGTAGGTTCTATGCAAATATTTAAATTGAACCAGCCTCAGGCGCATCGCAATTGCAGCGCCTCTGGGGGCCTCAAGAGCCTCTTGCCAATCATCTTCATCCATTGCCCCTACATCCCTCTCCCAGGCTTCCCTCAGTTTATGCAGGGAGGTAGAGCAGTGTGTAACCAGGGTTTGATATATGCTGGATATCTTTTTATCTCCCAGATCCCCCATGAAGACCTTGGCCTCTAGTGGGCTAAATTCTGGTAGAGAGTCAAGGCCCGCTAGGCTCAGTGTAATGGCATGTCGGAACTGGAGATACCTAAAAAATTGGGACCGAGGCATCCCATATTCCTTACGTAAATCTTGGAAGGCTTTAAGAGTCGTGCCTGTCATCACATTCCCCAGCGTCGATATTCCTATATTGTCCCAGCACCGGAACCCGCTAAGAGTCGCCAGCGCCGGCAGCCGTCCATTATGCCACAGGGGGGTCTCCTCAGTTAGGGTGCCCCACCAGCCCATCCAACGTAGGGCCTGCCTCCAAGTCGGAAGACGACCTGGGTGGCCGGCGGTAGCCTTTTCCGCAACAGTGCCGAATACGGGATTGTGTGAAGGGTGTCAGCACCCATCAGATGCCTTTCCAAAGCATACACAGGGTCCCTCCTGTCCCCGTACCACCACTCATTAAGAACCAGTAGGTGGGATGCTTGTTAGTACGATAATATGTCCGACTTCGCCAACCCTCCACAGTACGTTGACAAGAAACAGGTGCGCAACGCCACCCGCACAGCACCGCCCGTCCAAAGGAATTGGCCCAACGCCGAGTCCACTTGCCTGAACCATTGGGACAGAATCGGGTAGGGGTGGTTCTGCAGCTGGTAGAGGAGACACGGGAGGGCCACCATCTTAAAAATGGCTGACCGGCCATAAATTGTGAGGGGCATACGAAATAAGGATATTTTGAGCTCAGTGAACTTATTTATCACAAAGCAAGGGTAGTGGGTTAAAAACACACAAATAAACGAGCACATGGAATTTGAGGGTATGGGGGCTGGACAGAAGAACCATACGTAGAAAAGTAATTTTTGGGGGACTGGAAGAGGCTGGCTGAGTATACGGTACACACTAATTTAAGTGAAGCATCTTGCACTAATCCAGACAACCATTATGGTGGTGTTAGTGGTTTTAGACAACTTTAGAAAGTACTCTAAGTGGTAGCTGTGGAGAGCAGCCTTCAGGCTTAGTCCAGAAGGAGTGTTAAGCAGCTTTTTTACCAGATCTAAACATGTAGTGTAGGTTAAACGAAAAAGAACCACACAGTGTAGTTATAAAAATAGGTCTATTTATTACACAACACTCACCAACACTTTGGTATATCTCCTACTCTAAGATATCAACACAAATACACAATAATACTTCAATTGCAAGAGGTAAGTAAGCACAACACACAGTGGTCTCCTGGGCGAGACCAACCATATACTCAGAAAGTGGAATACAAACTGCGACCTAAGTCAGGACTTGGACCAGGAGACTCACAGGAGCCACACAAGGTAAATACCCAGGAACCCCACAGAGACTGTGTGCAGACTAGAAACACAGACGCATACTCAATACAAGTCAACAGGAAGTCGCTGTTGCAGTTTTGAAGGACCCTTCCCAGTGTGCCCTGAAGAAAGCCTGTGGAAGACAGAAGGTTGGAGAGGCACCATACATAGGATACCCCAGGATACCTACACCAGGGAAGCCAGGTGCATAGTTGATGAAGGCACTTATGCACCCGGAAACCGCCGTAGACCACAATGGAGAACTTGAGTAAAGATGCCAGTGGAGAAGACTGTGCAAGAGTCCGGTGGAATCCACAAGTGGATCCTTGAAGAGAAGAGCCTGCAACTAGAGGGGACAGAGTCTATGTCACTTGGAGGTGACCAGAAGGATCGGAGAAGCAATGCCCACTGATCACTGAAGATGCAGGCGTGATGGCGGTAACCTTGTTGCGGCAGTTGTTAGGACCAGGTAACGCTGAGGAAGACCAGGAGCCGTGCACATGTTGTCCCACATCAGAAGTCAAGACCAGGGGGTTGGTGTCCGGCTGGATCACCAACAAGCCTTGGCAGCAGCAACAGACGTGGTAAACGAAGGAGAAACGTTGGGACCAGCAAGGTCCAAGGGACTCTCACAGTGCAGGAGAGTTAGAGCAGGCCCGAGCAAGCAGGAGAGCCCACTGAAGCACATGAAGACCCTCGAGAGGACCTAGAGGTCAAAGACAGGAGTCGCAAGAGGATCCCTAGCAGCTCACCAAAGGTTATGGCCCACGGTGAAGAGGATGCAGAGAGGATGAAGATCTGGTCAGGAAGAGATGCTGGAGGCTAGAGCTTCATGTAGCCTGGAGATCTTTAGAGTGCAGAGCCAACAAGCCTTGGCAACGTCAAATACACGCAGTGCACAGCGGTTTGGTCCCAGCAGGTTCGACGAAAGATACTGGCCTCAAAATTTCAGAGGGGACAGTCAGGCCTCGATGGAGTTGAAGAACCACCACCTGGTTTGCTGAGCTTTTTGAAGTCCATGGGACGTCAGGAGGAGCAGATTGTTCAGCTATGTTGAGGTGCCTGCAGATGCAGGGGAGTAACTCCTTCACTCCAAGGGAGGTTACTTCGGGTACCCTCGATGCCTACAGGTCTGTTAAAGATCCTGGAAGAAGCACAGACGAAGGAGAAGACTAGCAGAACAGCGAGACCAGGGACAGCAGGTCTTCCTTACTGCAGTCTCGCTTCCAGGCGAAATGACGCGGTTTTAGGCTTGAGTCGGAGTCTGAGGACCCAACCACCCAACTTTTTATACAGTAAAAAAATGGGTTAGGACGACTCAGGGGCCCCTCCCAGAGAAGGGGCTGGCCAAATGGGAGGATACTCATGTCCTTTATCCAGTTTCGAGCCAGAGCAGGAGCCAAGGGCTCCCTGAACAAGCTCAACCCGGAGTATGCAAGGAGGGTACCAAATGTGCTCTTCAAAGCAGTCTGGTGGCACTGGTAAGTGCCTCCAGCCCAGCTCAATACACTAAGTCCTGTCTGGAAGGTAGTCGCACCTCCCAGTGACAGGAAACATATTGCTTTACCTTCCGCCGCTTGAGCTTAGCTCAGTAACAAGAGGGCAGAATTATTGTGTCTGTGGTCTGCAGCAGCACTAGCTTGCTAGCAGACCCTGAAAAGCGGTTACCAGGAGCACTGGAGGGTTTCCCGGAGGAGCCCCTAAGTGCATGGAATCATACCTCTAACACCGGTAACTGTGTTGGGGTATGATTCTAACATGTTTGATATCAAACAAGCCCAGGTTAGGCATAGCCACCATATAGTTAGCCATGTGTGATGTGCATAGCCACTATTTGTATCAAAAAAGCTGACTGCACTTAAAAAGCCTGGAGAATAGATTCTGGGTTTGTATGGGTGTCCTGCTCATGCAGGGGCACCCTCAGACTTATAACCCAGCACCCGGTCTTTAGGAATGAAAGGCCTGACATTAGGGTGACTCATAGGTTTGAAGTGTAGTGATCCCAGATATAAGTAAAGTTATAACTGGCATAAGTGGTGCTAGCACCAGCTTATGCAGGCTGCAATGGCAGTCCGGTAGTCACAGGTCAAGTGGCCTCTCACTGGTGGCATAATACATGCTTCAGCCCATGGTGTACCTATGCCCCGGGTACCTTAGTACCATATACTAGGCGCTTACACGGGTACACCAGTAGCCAATTGTGAAAGTACCAAAGTACTTACCATGTCAAATTTAGGGAGGAATCACAGCTGCTGGGGTCCCGAAATAGCAGGATCCCAGCTAGACTAATCAAAAAAAACATGTCAACACCAGCAAAAAAGTGGGGGTAACAATGAAAGCAGATCCTACTTTCCTACAGGGATTTATCACGATTATTAGATTAAGATGGGGTTTATGTCTTTGGGTCACTGTTCCAGGGTCAGGGATGGTATTCTGCATTAAACTAGTTCTGATCTTCACCAGGCAAGCAAGTGCTCACACGCAGAAAAAGATCTGTGGAAGGGAGAGAGAAAGAAGAGGGTTTTTCTGCTCAGTAGTCACTGCTTTTGATGTTGATGACAAAAACCTTTTTTTACTGTAGCTTCTTCCTCGCCACTGCTGGAGATGGACCTGGATAGATGTGCATGTTCTGCACAGGGAGTAGGTTCCTTCGAGTACCTTGGAGTTTTACAATTGCAGCAAAAAGGAGTCTAGCCTTAGATAACATGCCATAAAAATGGACAACAGTGAGCTAATCATTGAAGGGAATTCTATGTGCGCAGTCATGCAGGAAAAAGCAAAAACATTTGCTATATAGATCCAGGTTAATCACTGCACAATTAAGCAAACAACCAAGATTATTTCATTCTGGTGATGAGCCACACGCAGAAGCTTGGCTTCTTAACAGATAACTGCAGGATTTCACTAGGGCCATTTTTCAAAAGAGGTAGGACTTGTGTTAAGAAATGGATGCCAAAGTGCCATATTTTTCCAAACCAGCAGAGCATTTTTAGGGTTTAATCTGAGGTGGTGAACAGGAACAGCTCATGCTGCCTCACTAGAAGCAGTAGTACTACCCAGAGGATTCCAGGTAATTGGAGCCTATACCCCATCACTTCATGTCTAACAATGCATTGTGGTAGTTGGAGTCTTACTTTGTAGGTACTGATAATCATTGAAATCTGGTACCTTATTCCAATGGGTACCAAGGGACGTGAAGGACTATAGCGTTCTGCCTTGAGTGACACGAATTCCTATGTTAACCATACTTGAACACAAGTTACTTACCTTGGGTACGTAACACAAATATTTTCTTTTTTTAACGGGTGATGTCTTGATACTTAAAAAGCTTCCCAATGGTACAGTAATAATATACAATGTACAAAGCTGTCCTGCAGGGCTGTGTAATGGAACAAGCATAGGTTTTGCCTATCTATTGGGTTTGTCAATGTTCTTTTTACATGTTGCACAGCAGTTGATCTGGTCATGGCTTAAAGTTGGAAAAAGAAAAAAATAAAGAAAAAATGGCAGCTACATTGCACTTTTTTTTTTTACTGCATCATAGCGGTTTGTTTTGTCTTTTTACTTTAAGCTATGTTATCCAGCTACTCAACTGCAACAAGTAAATAACACTGACAAAGCCAATAGATTTCACATTGACGAAACCTACTGGCTTTGCCAATGCTTTTTTGTTCTGTGCCATAACATGAGGCTGGTGCGTGGGAGGAGGGAAAGGGGCGCAACACGAAGGATGGTGATGAATGGTAGACAGTCATGCGATTAGCAGAAAATACAAACAAGTCAATGGGAGAAAGGGGTGGGGAGAATGGATAAGCAGCAAAGTTAAGAGGGGGTGGGGGGCGGGCAAGCTATGAGTAGGGAGGGAGGAAGCAGTAATAAGACGTTGGAGAGGAGACAGCCTTTAGATACATTTGTATGGAGCACTAGATACCAAATTCTTCTCAAAGTACCTTCCGAAGTGTGTAGCCAGTGGAAGTATACTGACCACTAGCTACTGGCCAGTGACCGGAAGGTGTACTTGGGCCATGCTGCAAGGCATAGACAGGCAACGGAGGAAGACGCGCAAAGTGAAAGTAGATGACACACCGACCAATCAGAAACATGAAAATTAGAGTTATGTCGATTCCAACGAATGTTAAGTAAAGGTAATTAATGAATGATTTCTAAGCCCCTTTTAAGATTTTCTTTTTTTATTATGAGAGATTTTGCAAGCGCTGTGCAGGCGAAATCTAAAACGGGGCTGCCAGGTCAGTAGTGTCGCGCTTTACCCCTGGAATAACGACACGGGAGTCCGAGCTGTACTGGATCACTGCTTCTTTATTGCCTACCAGTCCTTAACTGCCTTACAGACCAGACAACCCTTTCCTGTTCCTGTTTCCTGTCTAGTTGCCTGTCCTGTCTGAATACAGGGTCAGGCACTACGACACTACAGGACCCACGTCCTCTGCCTCACGACATGACATCTCCCCCCTTTTTAACAAACAAAATTGATTCCCAAGATTTCTCCGATATCTTGATCAGTTGTACAGGGCGGTGGCCCGCCTGTTTGGGTTGAGAGACCCACCTCCATCACAAGCTCAAACTCGGTCTGTTTCTCAGGTGTCAGCGGGGTGCAGTCTGTTGGAGACACTTCATTGTGTCTTTCCGGCTGCCTTGACGGCAGTATCGCTTCCTGTGATGCGGCTGTCAATGGCTCCGCTAGAGGTCGGCTGTTCGTATTCTTTTGTAGTTCTTGTTTGAGCGGCAATTGATCGCCTGCACGTGTGTCCATTGTTTTAGTTTTCTTCCGAGCGCCTGCATGCACTTCTATGTCTCGTTGTTTTATTCGGTCAAGGACAACACTGTCCTCCTGTCCTTGAACAGGCATCTCAGACAACACAGATGCACGTTTTTCTTCTGACTGATGATGATGACCTCTCTTCCCCCACGTGTTGGCCCCTCTGGGTATGATGACTGGTTGGTCCTTTTCCGCCCAGTGGGTACAGTCACCTGCATCTGTGCTTCTTCTGTGTCCTTTTTGCGTAAGCCTTGCTGACCCCTTCAATGGTGACGGTGTGCTCTTCACGTCATGGTGTTCCTGGGGGTGACATGGCATGTTGTCTTGTGGGGAGTTCGGACATTGCAGGTTGTTGGCCTGAGGTGTGTTGCTTTGGACAAGGAAGGCGGCCTTTGCTTCCACTGTATTTGCAAGTGGTGGACACCGTGACCGTTGTCGGTACCAGGGCTCTGTTTTGGATTAAGTGATCGTCCGGACATGCTTTCTGAGTCGGTCGACGACGCACTCCTGGAGTCGACGCTGTCGAGGGGACGCTCCTCTGGGTGTATCTTTTGAAGTGTCTTTTGAGTTATTGCTATGGCGGGGCTGCTTGCTAGCCACGTATGTGCTTCCTTGGTTTGGTCTTGGAGTATTTGACTCTTCTCTGTCTGGGGATGACGTGGCTTATCCCCTCGCCGGTGTTTGGTCCTTTCTTCATAATTGTTGAGTCGACTGTCGGCATGAACACAACTTAAGATACATTTTTAAAACATAACTGGGATGTGCAGACTAAAAGACATATTTTAATACAAGATGTTTACACGCAGGATTCATTTCAAAAGAGTTCTCTGTGTATGTTTCACACAAATTACATTTACTGGGAGGTAGTAAGGATACTGTTAAAAGGAATGGTGTTGCTGATCTTGCATTGAAGACACATTTGTTAAAATTTTTAATAAAACCAGATTAGCTCTAGGATCACATTTGTATACTTTGAGGTTTAAATGTCACAACAGCTTTATGACCATGCTACTTGATGTACTGAATAATATGCCATTACCATAGTATGCCACACAAACTGCTTGGCCGAGCAGCAAAATTTGCTTGCCTTTGCAATTAAGCCAAACCTAACACTAAATTCGTCCATCCACTGCCACATAATCCCCTGTGGCTATGTCATCATTTGGTACGTGATAATGGAGACAGGGGTAATAGTGGACTTTATACATTTTTTTTAAAATTACAGCGCAAGCTGTGCCACCTTTGATGGAGTTTTCCATTTCACTATTGTCTCCAACCTTTTTAGTAATAGGAGCTACTTATGTTCAATGAAAGCATACCGAGCCTCTATGATTTATTTTGTATTTTAAAAGAGATCACGTCAGACAAGATTACATTAGTGGATGCCATATGCAAGATTTCCCACAGTGTTCACCTCAGTACATCAGACAGGGTTGCCATCAATAATGTGATAAAGGCTTCATCAGTTTGGACCGTCTCTACATGGGTAATACATGGCAACCATAGCTGCGGTGACTCTGGCATCAGGGTAATAATGTAGGTCAGTGTTTCCCAAACTGTGGTCCCCGGACCCCCAGGGGTCCGTGACACATTCCCAGGGGGTCCGTAGGCAACAGTTTTAAAAGCACAAACACATTTCTTGTATAATTAGCAGCTTTCCAGCAACAATAAAAGTGTCAAGAGAATGCCAGTGATTAATGTACCTGCTGGAGAGCGAGGAGAGTTTTGTTCCTTTGATTTAACTAATGTAGCACAGAGGGTTAATGTGCCTACTGCAAAGAACGTGTAACATGCATCTTAAAAAGCAGCATTTTATGTGCCTAGGTTTGTGGTTACTGCTTTTGTCACAGAGATTCCATTATTACTGTGCACTTCATAAGTGACAATCGTAATCTAGCAGAGGGACCTATAAACTGTCATCAAAGAGCTGCTTGCAAACTGCATGGTACCAGGTAGTAACTTCTATTTTGTCACAGTTATTCATTATCCTGATGCTGCTAAAAAGATATATTTGGGTGGAAATACATTTTTAATGTTAAAGTCAATGCTAGCCACTGTGTTATGCTCTGAATCCTGAGTTTGTGCTTTTCCAGACCAAGCACTCTTTAAACATTTTATATACACACTGATTTACATGTATGATTCAATGTCTCTATATGTGTGTGATGTAAAGTGCTCTGACATCCTACAATGGTATGAGAGATGCTACAAAACAAATGAAATACATGTGACAGAGGGGCTATTACTTCAATATAAAATCCTAAGGGCCAGATGTACGATCCGTTTTTATATGCGTGAACGGGTTCGCGAACCCGTTTGCGCATACCAAAACCTATTGGGCCATGTACATAGCCTATTTCTCGAGTCGCAATTTGTTTGCGACTCTCTAAATAGGTTTTGCAACTTGCTATTTGGAAGGGGCATTCCCTTCCAAATAGCGAGTCTCAAAACCATGTACAAATGTTTTGCGGTCGCAAAACAGTCACAATTAGCACCTACTTCAAGTAGATGGTAATGCATTCGCAAATGGGACCCCTTCCCCTTTGCAAATGCATGCAAAATTATTTTTTAAGGTCAGGCAGTGGTCCCAGGGATCTCTGCCTGACCTTAGAAAATGAAACGAAAACGTTTCATTTTTTTTTTGTTTAAATGCATGGTAAACAGGCTGCATTTTTTAAAAAAACTGCTTTATTTAAAAGCTGTCCGCGACATGGTGGCCTGCAGAGCCCAGCAGGCCACCATCGCTGGGAGGGCTGGAATTCCCAATGGGCTAACAAATTGCGAGAGTCTTATTAATATTAATATGAATATGAAATGGTCGTACATCTGGCCCCAAAATCCTTAGTACTTTGAGTATTTGTTTTGTGTGCACACGTGTGTATTTTTTTCGAATTACTGTTTTAATGTTTGAAATTTAACTCATACAAATTGCTTGGGGGTCCCCGGCTTCCAGTGGTGACTCAATGGGGGTCCTCAGGAGTCATAAGTTTGGGAACCACTGATGTAGGTAATAAGTCTCCTCAGTGCCTCATGATTTATCACTCAAATATCAGCTTTAAATATATTATAGAAATTCAACCATTTTCTTCCAAACTTCAGGATAGGAGTTCTGGAAATACACACATTTTCATCCTGAATATACACTATTCAATTTTGGGATCAGTGTGTTAATCCAACCAAGCAAACAAATTTAGTAGGTTGGCCTGCGATCAGGAGAGCTACTTGCAGGTAGCTGGAGAGATGCCAGTAGCTCACGAGCTACTCGTTGGAGATGCTTTTGCTTGCTGCCAACTCCCTACCCCTTAGCGGGTCAAACAATGTAGTCAATCAAATATACCTTGTGCCACGAGTTCCTTTTATGTTGGAGCCCGTCCTACACCACCTGTATCCTTTAAAATAGTGTCATCTGGCTGTATTCTTGTGACACGAAGGACACTTAATAGGCTGCTATTTCACATGCCTGCATTGTCTTGTTTATCATTAATTCACTCTCCCAAAGCGATGTTCCATTGGGGACTCTCCAATAAATCTTTTGCATCTAATGGTTTCAATTTCTCTTTAACAAAACGCAGCCTCTTTCCTCCCACAGCCACCTTCTCTGCCTACCAGTGCATGCTAGAATTTCATCCGGAGAATCTGGCATATTTATGCGAGTAATTCCAGTGACTGCAAAAATAGAGTTATTTGTAAATGTGTACCCAGTGGTGCTGTGCCTAAATTTAATCCAAAATGAACACCATTCCTTCTCTCTAGTACCACTAACATTAATCATAAACCCATCTCGTTTAAATGCTCTTTGCTTGTGAGCGGGAATGTAGTTTGTTGGCAGTAGATATATGAGGCTGACGCACTGACAAACAGCGCCCACTTGGGGACGGTATAGAAACTACACCACAACAGTAAACAACCCAAAGCGCTACTGGATACGGTTCAGTTAGTGAAAGTGGCCACTGTAGAATCTATGCAAACCTCTGGGTCATAGGTTCAAGTTCAAACAAGTCTTCTTTCAAAAGTCGTTAACACAAGTTCTGTTTTATCACCTATATACAGGGCACAAGTTCTAAAAAAAGAAGTATGGGGACTAACCATGTGAAATCATGATGCGTACCATCACGGCGCATGTTGTCACGATGTGTGACAGTGCATGTGACATCACAGGAAGTGACCTCACTGGAAGTGGCATCACAATAAGTGGCATCACAAGAAGTGGCATCACAAGAAGTGGCATCACAAGAAGTGGCATCACAAGAAGTGGCATCACAAGAAGTGGCATCACAAGAAGTGGCATCACAAGAAGTGGCATCACAAGAAGTGGCATCACAATAAGTGGCATCACAATAAGTGGCATCACAATAAGTGGCATCACAATAAGTGGCATCACAATAAGTGGCATCACAATAAGTGGCATCACAAGAAGTGGCATCACAAGAAGTGGCATCACAAGAAGTGGCATCACAAGAAGTGGCATCACAAGAAGTGGCATCACAAGAAGTGGCATCACAAGAAGTGGCATCACAAGAAGTGGCATCACAAGAAGTGACATCACAAGAAGTGACATCACAAGAAGTGACATCAGATATTAAGAACTCTCACATATAATTATCAGGTATATCATGAGTAGATTTAAGTGCATTATTAGATTTAACAAATGAGATTTAGCGTGGGGTTGTGCCAAAAAAGTGGTGCAATCCCGATGCAAAATCTGGGCCTCAACTAATACATTAATTTTTTTAAGCTCTGCCACAAACACACTGGCAACAAGGAGAAGCATGGCAGTAGACCTGCTATGCTTAATTGGTTGCAAAATCTACATTTTAAAATATTTTATTGGGTTAAGGCATCTGCTGTAAAGGTGCTCAGTAAATCTCAGGGAATAGTAATACTGGTGAGATAACTCTGGAGTTTAAAACATTTGAGGGAGAGATCTGTGTTATGTGAAGTCCCAGATGTGAATCAAAGTAGTAAACGTTTAATGTGTCTCGTGCAAAGCACATCATGTAACATGCAGATGAAAGATTTTTATTTTATGTAGATAATAAAGTGGGTTACTGCTTTTAACGCAAGGATCCTTGTGTTTCCTGTAGTTCATAAATTGTAATCCTTGTAATATAGCACAGTGAGCTATGAAGAACATGCGACTCCTACACCTTGTAACCCTGTCTCATGTAACTCATCTTGTACATTGATTTACACATGTTCTTGATTTACTGTCAATGTAGAATGTGTATGTTACGTAAAGAGCTCCGACACCCTGCATTGGGTTGCATAGCGCTATAAAAGAAATAAAATAGTGCTAAAGAAATTGGTATTTGTGTTAATACTGGGACAAACCAACACATCTGATATTCTTACAGTGCACGCACCTCTTATATGGAAGGACTGATTAAAGGCAAAAACATGCCTCCTTAAGTACCAATGAAGAGATAACAAGCTGTTTACCTTTGTTTCCCCTCCGTGACATTTACATTTAAGAGTGAGGTTCCAGGCCGCCACCAGTCAGGATATTCAAACAAAAGGAGGCCTGATTGCCCCTTAACTTCGATCCAGCTAGAGGTGGAAAAAAAAGCTCCCTCGCTACCTGCACGTTGCTGCTGGGAATTTAAAGCAGACAACGTACAGGCGAGTCCTGGTGTCTTACACCGGGACAATTTCAGCATATTTCTGTGTGGCCCAACTTCTTGGCAGGGGGGACGGCGTCCACACTGCGAAAATAGTGTGTGGACGCCTTGTAACTGTGTGTACCCTTGACTTGTGCCCTGGTTATATACCAAAGAATGCTCTTTACTATTTTTACAATTTCATCTGAAGATGAACCTTACAAAGATGGAAATCGATGTTCTTAATTTTAAAGATAGAGATAAAGCACGAGTTACAAAAAAACTCTTTAAAATGAACTACATTTCACGTTAACTGCTGAAAAATGTTTTACATTAGGAGTTTGATAAGAAATTCTACTTTTAGTATGGTGACCCCAAGCTTTTATGACTGATGCTCCTGGATTTTCGACTCCTTGCTTGCAAACCAGACCTCAGTGCCAGTGCCCTAACCCTAAAGTGTATGTCCAATTGGATGTACCCAACTGCAAATGGCTAACTTATCTGTAAGTCCTTACTATATGGTACCCTGGTACCGAGAGCATGCAAGTTAGAGAGGTACCCCAGGGCTTGAGGCATTGGTTGTGCCACCCTGGAGGTCCCTCCCAAGTAAAACGAGTCCCCCTGTCCGCCACTGCGGACTGGTACAGCAGTTGAGCACTGCTAGCCCGACTTTGCCATTGAAAGCAATGGTAAAACCACCATTTCCCCAGTGCATCTGTCCTAGTCACCGCCCTGGCAGGCTTAACAAGTAATAAATGGAGGGTGCAACAGTACTTGGCATTTCCGAACAGTAAAACACGCAAAACTACAGTTTTTACTGTGGAAGGACTTGATCGCTCAATTGGTGACTACAGGTTTCCATGCTGACCCCTCAGCTGAGCTAACTCCTTAACAGTGCAACCAAAGTAGGCCCTCTAAGGTATCAAACAACTTGTTACATTAAGCCAGTCTTGTATCTCAAGTCAAAATTAATGTAGCTTGTTGCACTTTCTTGCCTTTCAAACTCCTGCGCCCTTTTGGGCACATATGGAACCTGTGCCACAAGACCGTGTTCTGCCCTCCTGCAGTAACTTGCCAACTCTCAGGAAGGAGAACAAGGAGCGACTGCAGGCCAGGGAGGGGTTACCTCCCTCCTGCAGGAAGCCAATTGGGTGTTATCCCCAAAAGGCAGGCTTCAAAGGGGAGGCCACCTTTGAAGGGCAGGTGCATCACCCTAGGTAGGAGAGCTGTTTAGGTAGACTGGGTGGCACGGGAAGCAGAGAGGGGAAACCGGTTTAAAAAACTGTTTCCCCTCAGGAGAGTACCCCGAAGGGAGCCAGACCCCATGAGTGAGCTAGTGAGATTTTTGAAAACCGAGAGAGGGGTCTCGCCATCTCGGGAGTGAGCAGAATAGGGCATCCGAATAGGGCATCCTGGGATAACCAGATGCCACACTCCGTAAAAAGAGGTCACCAGGTGGGAAGGAACCTGGTAGTCCATTGGCTACCAACTGCACCCTCCCCCAAGGGCACTTTCCGAGCATAAAGGGGGCACACAAACCATTCAACATGGAAGGACCAAATGAGTACTGCTCTGTTGTATAGAGGGACCAGCAAAGAGGCTACACCGTCGAAGACTGCACCTGCTGGCTAGCGAAGGGAGGGACTGTGCCTGCTGTGTCCTGCTCAAGGGGAAGCTACACCCAGAACCTAGTCAAGCCAAAAGAACTCCAATGGGCAGTTGATCTGCCTCCTGTTCGCAGCACAGGGACACAACAGCTGAGGAAGCCGGGCTGGAGTAAGTTGGTAGCCTAAAGTCTTCAAGCTGCTATCAGCGCCTTCATGCAACACCGAGGACCAAGACCCGATGCATAGAGTTACACCGGAGTTCGCTGAGCCCTGGAGTGTTGTTGGAGAGTTGCAGAGACCCTCAGAAGGAGAGTTATCGACCCAGGAAGGATTGGCAAGTGACCACGACAACAGGCGACTGGATTTCAGCTGGGCCAGAGAGGGCTTGGTGGGAGTTTGGCCATGCAATCAAGACCCCCTCAACTTCTAGGAGGAATCCCTGCAGATAGACCCTTGTTGATCACATCGCATCCACAGCACCTTCTGCATCATTCATCCATGGCATCAGGACCACTTCATAGGCATACACTAACGCAGATAAAATGCCTGGAACTGCTGAAGGGCTGCTTCTTCTGTGGAGGTAACGTTTTTGAGGGCCTTTCTGGTCCCCCCCGACTAGCTCCCTGCTGGTATTGGTCACCCCAAGTACTTCCAACCAACCGCATTAACACTTAGAAACTTTTCCAAAGAAAACTTAGGCAAGTGTCCAATTTGTTGACTTTGGCAAGGCTTGTGCGTTATTGAGTGAAATTGCTTTGATTTATTATCACTTGTAAAATCAATATCTCCGTAACTCTCTGGTGAATCTTTTTATTTCTAGTGTCTAAATTCTTGTAAAAATACAATCTAATTTTATAAATTGGTGTCCGATTTCTTGAGTGCCATGTTGATTTCTTATTCAGTTGTTTTGGTGCTGATCAAATGCTTAACACTTGTTCCACTGTGTAAGCCTTGCTGCTCACCCCAGTTGGACTATATACCCTGCTGTGCCCTGTACACAAGGCCACACTTCTAATGTCTCAGTTTAAAAAACAATGGTACTTCAAACATCATGGGTTTGAACTGTCACTTCAGAAGCTCCATTCTGTACTACAATTAGGTCTGCCTGGGCTAGCCTGGGGGGAAACCACCTCAAGGCATCAAGAATAAAAGGATAAGCAGAATAACCATACAACACCTTGCACAATAGCCATCTTTCTTGCAGTAAAACTAAGAGGGGAGTATGTCATCTCTCTGTTTATTGTTACCCAGCAGGCTTGGAGAGAGGACTAGCTGGAGGAAGGAGGTCCCTTCGACCTTAAGGCATTTATAGACCAATTCAACAAATAGAGCATAGCACATTGTCTGCGATGCAACTTCCAACAATGCATACTTTGCGCTACACAGCTGTCATCAAAGTAGCAAATTACATTCTTAGCAGATTAGAATGTTAGGCACAGAATGGTGTAGCAGCCTGTATTTATTAAAGCAAGCCTCCGTGACTTTTACAAGTGGCTTTGGGTTCATTTATAGGATTAAATCCATGCTAGGACTAGCCAGTTCAATCGGGTGTCCGACGGCAGCCAGCGGAAACCAGTCAGCCATTAAAAAAACAATTATCCTGGTTATAGACGAACTGAAAAGAAGACTGCTCCCAAAGCAAGCACTATGATAATGTCAACCCCAATGAGGACCTGGCTTGTAAACTACTTCAGAAGTGGATGCAGGACCTTACTTTCACTGTTCAAAGACCGAAATCTTCCAAAGCAGATTTTCGCCTCACGGTCCCGTATGGCCTTCATGTTCATCTCGGTGCAGGCGTCATGGGCCCTAGGGTCATGCTCCAACTCCAGGCACCAAGGCTTTTGTGGGTCTGTCATACATATTTACTTAAGACAGTCCCAACAGGGTTTAAACCCTGTAGTTTTGGGAGGAGACATAATTCCCTTGCGCACTGGTAAAGATAATTTTGATGAAAAAAAACTTGTCAAAGACGAGAGGAATAGATCTCTGGATCAATGTCTGACAACTCAGAAAGAATGGAACTGATGTTACTGCACCTGGGTGGCACCTACAAGCAGCCGTGTTGGTCACTTGCAGAGCAGCACGACACCACACACCAGCACACAGAGGACCGTTTTCGAGTTTCCAGAAGCAGTGTGACACCGGGGGGGGGGGGGAATAGTCACAAGGTGAGGAATTTGTAGTTAGAAGTAGCCATCTTAAATACCTTAGTGATTTTCCTGGTTGAGATGTGGACGTATGAGTTAGAAAATACAGTAAACAGACAGAAACCAACCTCCAGAGAAGCTGGACACTGGGGCATGTTTCACTCACCTTGAGCCTTGAAGACTCATTAGGTCAGCACAAGCTGCCTGGCTGTAAAATAACTATTATGGGCTTAACAAGAACTTACAGGAGAGCTTACATCCTGCCTGTTGCTTACAACTAGTTGGCTTTGTTGTCACTCACTTGCTTGCTGCATATTGGGTATCTTTCCTTGTCCGTCTTGTGCTTGTCAATCCAAAAGGGGCATAGCCTATTTACCATCCTCTTGACTGGCTAACTTGTGTTTTTCCACTGCTCATTTTTAGAGAACTTCTTATTTCTTCGTGGTTAAACACTCCTTCAAAGTGCAATGTGTTTTTCAGCTCTCTCCATCTTGTGTTTTCCCCTCCCCTACCCAGCTTTGTGTTTGTTCTCTCACCTGTGTACATTCCCTGTGTTGCTGTCAGCCTAGTATGTTTCTCACTCCATCCTCCATGTTTTTGCCTGCCGTGTGTGCTTCTCCCCCAGTCCTCAACTGCTCCCCCCCACCCCTCATTTTTTGCAAATACTAAATAGCATTGGCAAAAAGCACTGCCTATTAGGAATGTTGTTCAGCATTGTCAAAAAAAGCATTGGCAAAGTCAGCACAGCCAAAAGATATAACTGATTCTCTACCAATGCTTTGCTTTTTTTGTAATGTGAATTAAAGAGTTGAAATGACAATGGTAGGACTTGATGGGAGCAAGCATTTACGTTAAAATGAAGAAAAAAAATTATGTAGTTATGAAACTTTGCAGACAAGACAAGTCATTCTCACAAAATAACAGCTGTAACAGCAGCGGGTAGGCTGCATAATTGGATTGCATTATAAATACATTTATGAAGCACAACTAGCAATAAGAAAGAACAAAACAGGGCACACGTCCAAAACAGCTGAGCAATAAAAATCAGTTTTTTTAGTCTCATAAAGGATAAAAAGTGTTTATAACCAATTATGCAAAAATGTATCCAGAGTGAACAGGCATTATACACACGCCAACTAATTCACTCCGATAGCTGTCCATATGGCGTATTTTGAAGATTGGAAAGGGGAACATTGAAGGTGTAATTCTACAATCGTAAAATTGACGGTGTGATAAATTGTGCCGTATGGAGTAGTTGTACTCCAAAACCATTGCCTTGGGGCTCATCTCACAGGGTTGACTCAATCATAAGATGATGTATGATATGATGTGATGACCAGGACTAGATCTCCCAGGCTCCCCAACAATGAAAGAGTATTGGCCAACTTTGTACCCTCTTTCATCCCTGGGATCTTTGAAGGTTGTTCCAACAGAGAGCTAGCATCCCCTTCAAGCTACACATGTTTATCTCAAACAGCCACATTATGAGCTGTATCATTCATTCATCCACTAGTTACTGGTACAGCAGTTCTGTATAATTTGTAAGCACAAGATTGCAACAGTTTGAACATTGCATGTTCATGCCACATTAAATAGGAAATTGAGCAGAAGGGGTTAAATCAATGTATAAATGTGCCTCTGCGCAGCATAAAATATTGGATTGGATTTGGTTTTTATATAGCGCGATAGCTACCCGCAGACGTCCTAGCGCTTAGGAGTAGGAGGTGTATGTGGCAGGGGGTTGAGTTATCTACTGAGTTATCTACTGAAGAGAAGGGTTTTTGACCTGTATTGGAGGGTATTGCCAAATGGGTGCCATGCTCCACTCAAAACTTTCCTTTTTTCCTTTTCTTTCCTTTTTTATTAATCAATGGTATTTCGTTTTTTTAAAGTGAGGCATATAATTCAACTTCCAAAACAAAAGGCACATAATAAACAGTCGGAGAACATCAAATAGTTACACGAATACCAAAGGGCTGAATTTAGAACTTCGAAGCAAGCCAAAACTACTGGTGAGCCAGAATGGTCACTAACAAACCTAGAAGCCAAATGGGCATCCGATAATGAAATCACTGGTATTTTCTTGCCCTGCACGCCCCATTCTTTAATTGATGTAATTCATAGCGGAAGTCACGAGAGGCCGGAGAAAGCTGGTCGCCCAACCATTGGTCCAGGGCCAGCGATATGTGGCCAGGGCCTGGATGTAGGAGGTCCTAGACCCAAGACCTGTGGCTGGCTGTGGCACGTTGTATCCTGCAGTGAAACTGCCAGTACATATGTAATGCTACAGGCCCCAAGAGCACGCCCAAAAGATATTTGTGACCCCTTCAGAGACTACATGGCAGGGCAGATGGAGAGTGGTACTATATCTGCTTCGGGGGACACTGCTCAGGATGTAATTGCTTAGCTGAATGAGGGTAGGCTAGTCCCTGCTTTATTCCCTTAAAGGTGACTGCACAACAATGATTGAACGTGTCTGCCCCAGTTGTGTATTTTAGGTTGCAGACTACCAAACAGTGCAGCTATTTGCGTTTGCTAAAGAAATCTTGGAGACTTTCAGAAAGTTGACCTAAGAATGCATTCTGCACGTTGATTACCATTGACTTTGTGGTTTGTAACTTACATTTTCTGGCTTTCTATTTGCTGGCTTTATTTGTTATGGGTTTTACATGTTCAGTGTGTCCCCAACCATTGCCTAACCCGTGTTTACTGTATTTTTCAACGAACGTGCTTTCTGTAAACAGGCATTTAAATCTTGTTCTGATCTTGTCACATTTGCTGTGCATTCAAAGACCGATGTCAAATGTAAATTTGCGTTTTTCAGGGAGCTTTGTGTTTATTTTCATTTTCCAGACTTCAAAGTGAGAGGGTTAATGTGACAATCATGCTGGCTAGTGTGGGACTGAATGAGGAAAGCTGTACAGATATTCTTTGTTTTCTAGTACACAACAAAATGTATGTGTCTGTAAATAAACTGTGTGGGAAGTCAAGTCAATACATTGGGTGAATACATTTCCACACATTATCGTGTGTACGTAGTATACTTTTATCAGTAAAAGGTTTGTGAGTGCAAATGTAATGGCCATTTCAATTGCAGATATGTGGTCTTTAATGGCAGTATGCCATCATACCATGCATACTCCACGTTACCCCACTGAACTCTACCCTGCACCACTCCATTCTATGCCACTCCACTCTGCGTCACTGCACTCTTCTCTACACCGCTTCACTCTGCGCCAATGCATTCTACCTCCACACTACTATGAACCACTCCACTCTACACTTCTCTGCTCTACAAAACACCACTTTGTCAATGCACTCTACACCTCTACTCTACATCACACCACTCTACTGTATGCCAATGCACTCTACGCCACTAAACTCACGTCGCCAAGCCACTCACTCTACACCGCCAAGCCACTCGCTCTACGCCGCCAAGCCACTCGCTCTACGCCGCCAAGCCACTCGCTCTACGCCGCCAAGCCACTCGCTCTACGCCGCCAAGCCACTCGCTCCACTACGCCGTCAAGCCACTCACTCTACGCCAATGCACGCTAGTGCTTCCCAAACTAGAACCACAACCCAATTTTTAGAACTACAAACTTTTGCAATCCACCAAGCTTCAATAGACATGAGGCGAACAATGCTTTCAGGGGAGGTTCCTTCGTAATGGCGGAGGAGAGTCGCCCCACAACGTAGAGTCAGTTAGCAAAAAATAAAACGATAATAAAACGATATTTTATTTTCCACTGACTGTGCGATTTATGGAATCTAGAGTGGGGCGGGTCCATGGCAGGGAGAAGGAGTGATGGGCACTATAAGTGCGCATTTTGGGTTTGGCCAGCCTAACCACCATGCACACTTACATTCCTCCACCAGCTGGGAGAAGAAATTACACAGGCTCACATTCCCGACGTTTGTTATGCTAGGTATAGTATGAGAGCAGCATCTGGATTGGGTGGGCAGCCTGTGCTTTGTGCCCTAGTGACTGCAGAGATAAGAGGAGCAGAGGCGGCTGGCAGCAATAGGCAGGTGTTTTTTTGTTTTATTATTATTCCCCTAAGCCCCACAATTTTAGATTTGCGGCAGCCGCCACTGAATGCATTAATGTAAATGAAGCATTGTGTTGTAGTGCACTGTCATTTATAGACAGCACATTTTCTACTACATTTACACAAACACACTGTTTTACTGACTATAAACTATATTGCACACAAATAATGTGTGGAAATCAGGTTTCAGTGAATATTTATCATTTGTGTACCACCAAGTAAAGTGTCTTGATTGGTTTGATCCTGTTAAAATCTTTGTATCCATCACACTTCAGAAATATTTTTTTAACTGCTTCATTTTTGCTTTCCTCACAGCTGACTTTTTACAGCTCCTTTCCGTGCATTTCCATGTTGTTGAAGGTTACACAAATTACATCCCACAGCTTTTCATTTCACACTCAGTGTAACCCAGCAAGATTGCCACATAATTCACTTTACTTTCTCTGACTGCAAAGTGAGAGGAGTTTGTAACTACCAATCTCCAGGTTAAACAAGCATAAACAGGAATTTGTCAGAAGCCCTAGCATGACATTTGACCTCTGTCTTTGAAGTGCATTAAATGCGAAAGGATAAATATGGAATTTAAAGGCATCTTTATTTATTGCTTAGACTTTTGGGACCCAACAAAAATGTGCTCACAACCCACCAGGAGCCACAGTTTAGGAAACCCTGCTCTAAGCCAATCCACTCACTCTACGCCAATCCACTCAACTCTACATCACTGCACTCTACGTCACTTCGCTCTACTCTGAAGCAATCTACTCTGCCACTGCAGTCTATGCAACTCTATTGCACTCTGTGCCACTCCACTGCACGCCACTTAACTCAGAACCAATACACTCGACACTACTACACTCTATGCCAAGCTATCCAGCACCACTGCACTGTAAGGCACTATACTCTCCACTGCTCTACACAACTCCACGCCAACACTCAACCCCACACTATGAACCGCTCACTCTACCCCTCACTAATCTACACCACTTTACACCAATGCACTTTACGCCTCTCTACTCTATACCACACCTCTCTATTCTATGCCAATCCACTCTACACAACTACTTCACTCTAACTCACTTCATTCTGCTCTGAAACAATCTCCTCTGCCACTGCAGTCTACGCAACTCTATTGCACTTTGTGCCACACTACTGCACTCTACGCCACTTTACTCAGAACCAATGTGCCACTGCGCTCTATGCCAAGCTACACTGCACTATATGGCGCTATACTGTACCACACTCCACTTTACGCAATATCCTCCACTCCACTCCACTCCGACACTGTGCTCCACTCAACTCTGCGACACTCTACTCCCTCCACAACACTGTACGCTACTCCACTACACTTATCTCCACGCCACGCACCTCTACTGTCCGCAACTCGCTTAAAAAAAATACACAAGAGCAGCCACGCTGCTTAAACAAAACAAGAGGTTGCAGGTTTAGGAGAGATCATGTGGGTGCAAAGG
This sequence comes from Lissotriton helveticus, assembly GCF_964261635.1. NCBI lineage: Eukaryota > Metazoa > Chordata > Amphibia > Caudata > Salamandridae > Lissotriton > Lissotriton helveticus. The sequence continues at coordinate 150,057,097 of NC_136071.1, forward strand.
AGAAAAACCATTAAGGAAATATTTCTTACAGACTGTAAATAAAACATTCCAAGTAACAACACACATAAGAGGGCCAATCCTCATGGGAGGTTAAAAAAGAAGACAACGCGGTACTAAGGAGGAGTCTATTAACCAATCAAAAGCCACAGTTAAAAATGACAATGACAAGCCAATGAAAAATATGGGCGGAGAGTGGGCGGGGTTTCAACGCCATACTCCAATACTGCCTCGCAGCACATGGCTCGACCTAAAAATTTACCAGAATGCTCACACGCTATTCCCAGGATGTACGCATGAAGGAGTGTGTTTATCACATGACCTGTCCCTGTCCCCATTGATACTGAAATATGGAGTGATATAATATGGTCATACATGGGTCTAATTCCAGAAGGACTCTAATTCGGAAATCGAATGCCGGGCTTGAGTCCTAGTAAGAATAAACCAACTATTAGGTCTCGCCTATGGGAAAGCTATTGCTTTTGGCACTGTGTTTTAGCCCTTATGAACACCAGTGTGGCTGCTGTTTAGTATGACTAGAAGTTAGTGGTGTGGAATGAAGTGTGGTAGATTGGCATACAGTGGAGAGGGGATAGAGTGGGGTGGATTGGAGTGGGGTGGATTGGAGTGGGGTGGATGGGGGTGGGGTGGATGGGGGTGGGGTAGATTGGGTGGGGTATATTGGGGTACGGGAGTTGGGTAAATTGGAATGGGGCAGATTGAATTGGGGTAGAAAGGAGTAGGGTAGATGGGGTAGAATGGAATGGGATATATTTGGGTAGATTTGAGTGGGGTAGACTGGAGCAGAGTGGTGTAGACTGGAGTGGAGTAGACTAGATTGGAGTTGGGTACATTGGGTGAATTATAGTAGGGTAGAATTGAATTAAGTAGGGTAGAATTGAATAAAGTCGGGTAGTTTGGAGTGGGGTAGAGTCAAGTGGCGGAGATTGGAGTAGGGGGCGAGGTAGATTGAATTGGGGTAGACTGGGGTGAAGTGGGGTAGACTGTGTTGAAGTGGGGAAGACTGCTTGGAGTGGGGCAGATTAGGGTGGAGTGGGGCAGATTAGGGTGGGGCAGATTAGGGTGGAGTGGGGCAGCTTAGGGTGGATTGAAGAAGAGTGCAGAGGATGGGGGTAGAATGGAGTGAAGTAGGACAGATTGGCGTGCGGTTGCTGGAGAGGAGTATGTCGGAGTAGGATAGATTGGGTGGATTATGGTAGGGTAGACTGGAGGGAAGTGGGTTAGACTGGAGCGGACTTGGATAGAGTGGAGTTGGGATGGGATGGGGTAGATTGCAATTGGGTTGATTGGATTATGGTGGGATCGATTGGAGTGGAGTAGATTAGAGGGACATAGATTGTTTTAGATTGGAGAGGGGCGTATTGGATGTGGTAGTTTGGAGTAGGGTAGCCCCGATACAGGGTGGAGTAGGGTAGATTGGACTGGGGTAGATTTGGGTGGCATATGATAGATTAGAGTGAAGTGGGGTAGATTGGGTAGAGTGGAATGGAGTGTGGTAGATTGAGGAACAGTGGGGTAGATTAAGGAGGAGTGGAGTGGGATGGATTAGAGTGAGGAGATTGGAGTGGGATTTATTGTAGTGGGACGAGGGTTAGATTGGAATGGGTTAGATTGGAGTGGGTTAGATTGGAGTGGGTTAGATTGGAGTGGGTTAGATTGGAGTGGGTTAGATTGGAGTGGGTTAGATTGGAGTGGGTTAGATTGGAGTGGGTTAGATTGGAGTGGAGTAGGGTGGGGTGGAGTAGGGTGGGGTGGAGTAGGGTGGGGTGGAGTAGGGTGGGGTGGATTGCAGTGAGGTGGAGTCTGGTAGAGTGCTGTAGATTGGAATGAAGTGGGTTGGTTTGGAGTGGGGTAGATTGGAGAGGAGTAGATTGGAGTAGGGTAGTTTGGGGAGGATTGGGTTACATTGGAGTGGGGTAGATTTGAGTGGAATGTGTGTTAGATTTGAGTAGGGCAGATTGGAGTAAAGTGGGGTAGACTGAAGTGGAATAGAGTAGTTGTGGGGTGGGGAATATTGCAGCGGGGTTGGGTGGAGAGGGTGCATTAGAGTGTGGTAGACTGGTGGAGTGGGGCAGCGTGGAGTAGGGTAGAATGGAGTAGGGTAGAATGGAGTAAGGTATTTTGCGTGGAGTAAGGTGTATTGGCATTGAATAGGGTAGATTGGAGTGGGGAGGAGTTGGATAGATTGCAGTGGAGTTTGAAGAGGGGTATATTGGAATGGAGTGGGGTAAACCGGAATGGGGTGGGGTAAATTGGACTGGGGTAAAGTGGAGTAGACTGGGGTAGAGTGGAGTGGGGTGGAGTGAAGTGGATTGGAGTGGGTTGGGGTAGAGTGAAGTGGGCTAGAGTGGGGTGGAGTGGAGTGGAGTAGACTGGGGTAGATTGGAGCAGAGTCCGGTAGATTTGAGTGAAGTGCAGTAGACTGGGGTGGAGTGGGTGGGGTTGAGTGGGTCAGAGTGGGGTAGATTGGGTCAGAGTGGGGTAGATTGGGTTAGAGTGGGGTAGATTGGGTTAGAGTGGGGTAGATTGGGTTAGAGTAGGGTAGATTGGGTTAGAGTAGGGTAGACTGAATTGGGGTTGACTGAACTGAGGTGTACTGAAGTGGAGTGGAGTAGAGTGGAGAGGGAAGAGTGGGGTAGATTGGGGTAAATGAATGGGGTTAAGTGGAGTGAAGAGGTGTAGAGTGGAGTGGCATAGATTAGAGTGTCGTGGAGTTAGCGGCGTAGATGGGAATGGCGTGAAGTCACATGGCATGACGTATAGAGTGGAGGGGCATAGAGTGGAGGGCCGCGGCATGAAGTTGAAGGGATTAGAGTGGAGTTGTGTGGAGTATGCATGGTGTGGTAGCTAACTGCCATTACAGGCAACACATTATCAGCTTAAATGACCATTACATTTGCACCGAAAAAAGGTTATACTTAACACAAACGATTATGTGTTCAAATGCCACCACCTAGTGTATCGCTGTGTTTTGATTGTATTCGAATATTTGTTTCCACCACACTTCAGAATTAAAAAAGTAAAAATAAAAAAAGTGCTTCATTTCTACTAAATCCAATATATTCCGAAAAATCATCACAGGTCATTTTTAGGTTTCGCCCTGGCCGTAGCACTGCGTAAGCAGTGCCCCACCCAGGGCGAAATCTAATGTTATCTCAGTAGTGGGGACTTGAAACCGCCCCTTCTTCCATTGGCTAGCTCCATAAATGGAGGCTAGCCATTGGAAGACATGGTTGTCCATCACTCTTTCCCGGTCAGAACGCGAATCGTGGGCGTTTCTGACTCTTTTTTTAAGTCCCGCCCCTTGTTGCCATGTGTCCCGGGCCACGCTGTGATTGGCTGCCGGCCCGGGACACCCCCGTGACGTAATTCCCCGGGCCCCGCTGTGATTGGCTGCCGGCCCGGGACACCCCCGTGACGTCATTTCCCGGGCCGCGCTGTGATTGGCTGCCGGGCCGGGACCTGACTTGTTGAAATATGCAATGGCCACCGCGAAGTGAAAGCCCCAGCTCTTTGAGGTTACCCAGGAGCAGCGATGCCACATAGATAAAATGGACAATGTGAAGGGGTGGGGGAGAGGGGACAGAAGAAATACAGCCTGGCTGGCAGTGAAATCAATGAGGAAAATAGACTCTCTCTCTGGAAGCTGGGCTCAGCCTGCAGCATCGGCAGTTCCTCACCCTCCTCTGTGCCTTGGAGCCCTGCGACCGAGCAGCCCACACATGCCTGGGGATAGCCATGTACACACAGACAAGCTCACCCCCACTCAGCGCCACTCCACAAACCTCTGTCACCGGAGCGGTCTCTCTCACTCCCCCAAGGTACACACAGCACACTCTGAACTTACCAGCAGTGTGAGACTTCCCGTGACTCAGCTCTGCACAGCTCAGCTGATGCTCAGGGGGTGTCAGGCCCAGGACAGTGGAGGCGCCGGGGCACCCTGTGCGCACAGTTACACCGTGCAGAGAAGGGCGTGCAGTGCAGCCCTTGGGATACCGGCAGACAGACAGCTGATCAGTGCTCCGACAGATGCTGCTTTTCGTCAGATACTTCTTCTCTCCTCCATGCTCATGCGTCTGCTCTTTCGCACGCATGCGTACAGTGTAAGAAACGCACGCTTGCACAAAAGCTTTTATGAATGGCACGAAACAACGACCACCGTGGCAGCACTATGTGGGCCACCGGGCTGGGGCTGGTCGGAGCTGAGCTGTCGAGCTCAGTGGTGAAGAGAGAAAGGAGGAAAGGGGCAGGTCAGGGTGGTATTTATGCCGCTTCCTGCTGGGCGCTAAGTGCGTCTAAATGAAACGCGGGGTGGACAGCGGCAACTGTTCTTGCAGCGCGTTCTGCCGCCCTTTTAGACTACGCAGAGGTGTCAGAGGTAAGGCGTGAGAGTGGGCGGGATGCAGGGTCTGCTGAAAGCACATTCAGTGCCCGTCTGCAGCCCTGCCCGGGGCAGTAGACACTGGCTGCTTTTAGAGCTTTGTCAGAGTGAAAGGAGCACGGGGTAGGCAGGGCCGTTTCCTGGAAATAAGAAGCAGTGGTAGGTGAGAGCAGATAGGGCGCGTGTGCTGGAAGTGGAGGAGGCCGATTGGATTTCTGCGTCCCGCACTGAGACCAGGGGGAGGGTCCGTGCCTTGAGATGCCGGCTGCTGCCAGACTGAATCATTGCCAGGGGGTGCCCGGTCCGCAACGCACTAGGAACCTGGAAATCAATCTCAGCGTCATCGGTGGGGCACAGGGGAATTCAGTCCGACAGAATTCGCCGATTCTTTCAAACAAACTATGCACTGATTAATTCCGAATTTGCAACCAGAACTAAGAGGGTCGTTTTCCAAATCTACATCGTAGTGCATTTTTAAATTCAAACTTCACATTTTAACAGCGAGTGAAACAATAAAGAGTTCTGGAACTCTTATACAGATAATATTCAGCACCTCGCCGCAGGGAGAGTGCTCGGTCTGGGATGGCCTTTAAATCACAGCGAGATGCGTGACTTTCTCATATCGTTCCCACTTCAGCCTGAGCTTTGCATCGAGAGATGCTAGTCTGTGAAAGTGAATCAGACCCAATAACCAATGGACGGAGGCATGCCTCAGGTCATGTAAAAAGCTCCATCAATGCCAGATGCCACGCCAGGACCTGGGAAATCTGTCCAAGCGAAACATCTAGCCCCAGACTACAGGGCCATGCATACACAGCGCTTTCCAGGCTGTTCACATGTAGCGCCTCGATCCTATTTTAAAAAGAGTTACAAATTGCATAGGAGCCTGATTAGACGGGAGTAACCGAGCTCCTGCTGCCCATGCGGTGCGAAAGGCTGTTGTGTGTGGGGGCTGGGGAGGGCGACGTCAACTCATCACTGAATATCTCTGAAATATGGAGACTCAGGAACCCTTCATCACATTCTGCGGGGCGGCATTATCTTGCGTTACGCCACAAAGGTAACGCAAATCGCATTATTGTCACTTATTCACATAACATGTGATATCACAATCACGTTCACATTTTCAATGTTTGAGCTATTTTGCAGTTAAATCAATCGCAGGTGCAATCTTTATAATATAGTTAAATATTTTTACTCAAATATTTGCATAGTGCACAATGCGCATATGTTCATCGATTAGCATGGTTTAATGACCCCATTCTTTGAAAGATTGGGACATCTTTGATAGATGCTACTGTGTGATAGTTAAACATGAGAGATGCTGGTCAAAGACTGTCAAATTTCATTGAGAGGCATCGTTTTAGCCTGTGATTCTTGAATATATTCGAGGGATTCCGCACTGTGATTCGTTGAATATGTTTGAGAGGTGCTTATCTAAGATTGTAAAACATCTTCAAGGGATGCTGCAGTGTGAGTGCTAAACATTCCCAGCCCACCCAACATTTCAAAGTCGCCACCATGTTCTGAAATCTCTCAACTCAAAATCTCAAACATGATTCTGGGCCATCCCTACTACCCCCATTTTATATATTTTATTAAAAATAAAATTCTCTGGAAGCCCAAATATGACTTAACCTGCCCGATTCCACACCCTATGAACCTGAAGACACTGACATATCACATCTTTAAAGTCCATCTTTCAGTAATTCAGAAAATACACAAATCCTGCCGTTGAGCAATTTTCATCGGTGAGAGGATTGTTGGCCCTCTTCTTTACCAGCTCCACACATTTCTGCCACTGTTGCCAAGAATTTGGGTTTTCAAAACCAACACATAAATACAAAATTTGTCATTTACAATGCCAATAGCTCTAACTTTTCCAAAGGCGAAACCATTGCATTGTAAATGCTTGTTGTTGCGTGCTATAAAAAAAAAAAAAAAGCCATTGTTGTCCCTCTCCTCTTGCATGGATACTCAGAAGGACTGTCACAAATCAAATTCTCTCACTTTTAAGTCAGAAAAAGAAAAGTAAACACCAAGCTCCATCGGAAGAGAGAAATAAACATTTGACCTCTATCTTTGAATGCACAGCAAATGTGACAAGATAAGAACAAGAGTTAAAAGGTCTGTTTACAGAAAGCAAGTTTTTTGAAGAAGACCGTAAACAAAGTTTGGGCAACAGGAGGGACGAACTCATGATGGACAGTGTAAAGCAAATAAAGCCAGCAAACAGAAAAGCGGAAAATGTGAGTTACAATCCACAAAGCCAATGGTAGGCAATGGGTGGCATGCATTACTAGGTCTACCTTCTGAATGTCCCAAATATCTCTTTAGCAAACCGGGCAGCGCGGATTGGTAGGCTTCGACCTAAAAATCTGGCAACAGAATTATAGACCAATTGGTTCTATTCAGACGTAGCACAGCAACTACAGACCTTAACAATGAAAATGGAAAAGATGGACAATCACCTGGGTTAAGAAAGTGGGGGTGGTACTTCAAATGAAAAAAAAAACTGATGGGGACAGAAGTGCAAATCTGGCCAGGCTTGGATTAGAGGCCTCAGATCCTCATTAATGCTCACATTGATGACAGATGCCACTGAACAAACAAGTTGATGAGATGAGGTGACAAGACAGCTTTAATCTCATAACCTCCCTAGACTGCCTGACTGATGGGTGCAATTGAGGTATACTGGGAGTGACTGCGAAGGAAGCTTGAGAGAGTAATTAATAGTCGAGCCCGCTCCTTATTTGGGGATGGTTTCAACAAATCTTCCACCCGCACGCATACATAGACACCCTTGCAAGGAACCCTGGATTCTGGTTGTTCGTCTCCCCCACCCCTTCTATTTGTTTGTGTCCATATTGTTGACTTTAGATGGGCATCTACCCTTCATTCTGGTTTATTAAAAATGTCAATTGTAGCTTCAAAACTCTGCTCTTTAACAACAGTGAAATTAAGAAGCTGCTGCTGTTAGTACACTCGAGTCATCATGGCCTCCCACCTTGTATTTTGTTTTTGTTATGTTGGGGTTAGATATTATTCAAGAATTGAAATTACTTTAAGGTTAGCATGAATCCTCAGCAGATCTATGCTGCAGATGATTTAACTAAATTATCATTTCCATTGTGTGAGACAAAGGTTGCAATTTCAAATAAATTGTATCATAAAATATAGCACCCAAATCCTCCAAAGCAACACCAGTGACACTAGAAAACTGCATCCCACACATACCTTTCAAACTATTCGTTCATGACCCTGCGGGGAAATAAGTGCATCGCTCTGCTGCGCTTATGCTTTGGTATTTATTTAGCAATACTTTAGATACTTTGTACACGTAACTGGTTTTCTCCCTCCTCTGGTATTAACTACAGATAGATATTGAACTTGTCAGACCACAGCTACAACATAACTATGTTGCTTCAAGTTTCTTTGTATCTCACAGTTTTTCTAGCGGAACAGTTACCTCAACGTTGTGTCAACCAAACAGTTAAGACCTACATCCGGACTCCGCCTTCCTGACAGGCACATGGACCTTATGGTCCTCTCATAGTATAAGGCTGCATCTACTACATGGTCACTCAATTCCAATAGATTTGAATGATGCAAAGCAAGCCATCCTTCACTGAAGGTCTCTGAAACACTGGTGAACTGACTGCAGTTAGACAAAGCATCCTCCACTGCATCAAACTCATAACATAACTGACAGGTCAAGAGGTCAAAACACCAATCAAAATCAGTTACATGTTGGAGGTAAATAAATAGCACAATCAAGAGTAGGTGCAAGATAACTATGCGACTAGCTGCAATTTCAGTCTGGCAGTATCCAATTTGTCACCATCATAGCTGGCAATACGTCCAAAATAAACTTTCACCCAGTCCTGGATTTTTAAACAACAGCAGGTGCATCGTGGGAGGAATATTTTTCCCACTTATAATAATGGGCTTAGAAATCACAGCATGCAAAGTATTGCTGGATAACAGGCCAGTAAAAGCAAAATGTACCACACAGTATAAGGCAGCTGTGCATCAGTTTTGTGCACCAAGAGTCAATGAGTTCCATTAAAGGCTTATTAGTACTGGTATTCACAAGTTTCCATACACCATTCAATGTATTTGACATTGCAGTTTACCATTTATCAGAGAACAGTGAGCATAAAAATGTCTCTAATGTAGAGGCGAGCTCCTGAGGTAGAACATTCACAAACCCTTGATATTTATTCATCAAGTAGATATATTTTCTATAGTCGGCGGCTAATCTACACGTCTTAGGAAATGTTTGCAGCGAGACAAAGACCGGCCTTTGTGAAAGTGTAAATTGCAAGATAGAAGGAATTCAGATACACTACAAGCGAAATAACAGCCTGTACAGAACATTAGAATTCTCCGCGGCTCACCTCATTCGGTCGCCATTATCCCCTACGGGACACCCATTACAGTCACGCATTTCAAAGGCGGGAGCCAGGGCATCTGACCTGCTCCACCTGTAGTGCACTAATCCAACATCTAGCCCGCCTTCCTATTTCCACAGAGAAGAAAGTACGCTCAGAAGGAACATTACAAATCGATTATCTAGCACACGTCAATGTCCAGGTCAAACGCGTTGGAAGCTGAACACTCTCAGTGGAGCACAGAAACCAAGTCCTGGAAGTTTCTTCATCAAGCTTTGAAAACAATTCATCAACAAAGCCCTCATCATCAGCATGCCAACCACTAATAGCACAGGTGAAGGTTACGAAAGTGCAAAAACGCCCCGGTCGGCTAATTTGAAGATTCCATAGAACAGCACACTAACCACCTGCACTCCTTAATTGGTCTTGCTCGCCTCAAGCAACCTGATTCCTAAGCCTCATTTAGTCTGTTTACAGATGCACCAGGTGAAAGCTAACAGGTCAAATCCCAAGTGCTGCTGGTGGCTGCCGATCAGCGTCAGCAATGACTGTCCGCAGCGGGCACGGACAATGGGTCAAGTCAAAGGCACCACCCAATGCTGGCACCTACTACACAACGCTCAGCATTTCATCTTTGTATTATGGAAACCAACAATGCCAATAATAACTTCAGGTGCACAGTTTAGTTAAGCCATAGGCAGTCTTATCCCCTAAAAGCAGGCCTTCCTGCTCAAGAGAACAGGGAGCAGAGATGAGTCACGATGAAGTGAACAGCATGGTATGCAACGTTTACCACGCAATTTTTACAACGCACTACCATTACAACGAAACTTTTACAACGCAAAAACTTTTACAACGCATACCTTTACAACGCATGTATTTACAACGCAGATACCTTTACAACGCATACCATTACAACGTAAGTATTGGTAAGTATATAATTATTTTTAAAATGTTATATGTTTGGGTTTTTGGGTAAAGGGGTATTTTTAGGGTTCAGGGTCAGTTTTCGGGTAAAGGGGTATTTTTAGGGTTCAGGGTCAGTTTCCAGTTTTTGGGTAAAGGGGTATTTTTAGGGTTCAGGGTCAGTTTCCAGTTTTTGGGTAAAGGGGTATTTTTAGGGTTCAGGGTCAGTTTTTAGTTTTTGGGTAAAGGGGTATTTTTAGGGTTCAGGATCAGTTTTCAGTTTTTGAGTAAAGGGGTATTTTTAGGGTTCAGGGTCAGTTTTCAGTTTTTGGGTAAAGGGGTATTTTTAGGGTTCAGGGTCAGTTTTGGGTTTTTGGGTAAAGGGGTATTTTTAGGGTTCAGGGTCAGTTTTGGGTTTTTGGGGTAATGGGGTATTTTTAGGGTTCAGGGTCAGTTTTCAGTTTTTGGGTAAAGGGGGTTCAGGGTCAGTTTGGGGTTTTTGGGGTACAGGGGTATTTTTTATAAATAAAATAAAATTACATTTAAATTAAATTAATTAAATAAAATTAAATTATATTACAATATTTGTAATTAATTTAAATTAAAAAAATTATTATATACTTACCAATACTTACGTTGTAAAGGTATATGCGTTGTAAAATCTTGCGTTGTAAAGGTATGCGTTGTAAAAGTTTTTGCGTTGTAAAAGTTTCGTTGTAATGGTAGGCGTTGTAAAAGTATGCGTTGTAACGTCATACATCCGAACAGCATTTCACATATGACTAGTGTGTATGTACTGAAGCTGCTTAGAGCATCTTTCATTGGAGAAAGTACTAAATAGACCCACCTTGAGTCTTTACATTCAACTTATATTTTATGCATATAGGATCTTCCTTAAATATTCAGCACTAACAAAGAACTCGTTTGGAGGGTGGCTACTCGTATTATGTCTCTTGGCAAATCATCACAGGGCAACCACTAAAAAACAAATGGGTTCTTGTAGGGCAATTACATTAAAAAACAAAATATAGATAAGCTCATGTGGAAACAACAATTTAATGCAGGCAGGTTTTCCTAAGGCAAGGAGTACAGAACAGACAGGTTCTTATAGGACTTTTACAATAGAACACAGATGGTTTCATATATGGTACAAAGTAAGGAACAGACCGATTCTTGTAAGGCATCTACTATTGAACTTGGATGTGTTCTTGTAGGGGCAAGGACAACAGCAAAAAGTGTTTGTGTGAAGCTACAGTTCAATCAGGGACTAAAGAACAGACGGGTTTTCATCGGGTCATTCCAAAATAAAGTATACGATTTTTCATTTATCACACAGCAAGTGCTCTACCCAGCCTACGTTTTCTGACGGCTTAATGCAGCTAAAAAATAAAAAAGATAAAAACTAAACTAGGTTCCTCGCAGCAGTTATGTCCCCAAACTACCCCCAGTTTGATCTGCTGCCTGCTATATTGATTTGCTTCTATTACGGTCTCTTCCGCGCGCTCAGTCAATATAGAGTAAAACAAGTCTGAACCTTGAGCTCGCGCATTCAATCATCCAAGTCATATTGTCGACAGTGTCTGCCATGAGCCACCTGATACAATCAGAGCTCAGGGAACAGGGACGGTCTTCCTTTAATGGGCACCCGAGCTCAAAAAATTGAATGTCATAACTTTTTTTTTTAATGATCTATAAAACTGAAATATGCACTGAAAAGCTGCCCTTGCATTCCCTTAACGGGGCCCACTGAGGCATCGGGAAGTGAAATCTGCTCGGTTCTGTTGCTTCAAAATCTTCAAAAAAAATGGGGGCTCTTATCAGGTCGAACCCTGGTACCTCAGCGTGATGTGCAAATTATATAGGAGAGGTGGCAGGCTTACTGCCTGTTCCTGACGTAAGCACTGCCACGACACTCCATTAGCAGGGCTACTTCCTGTTTCAGTCTTCGACAACCAATCACAGAGTTTAATCTGAATTATAATTAAACACTTCGCAAATGTCCATCATTTTTGAAAGCCACTTATCGTTTCTTTAAAAAAATTCATTCACCCGTCGAGTAATAAACCACGCTGCTGGGAAGGGCCAATGGCGCAGCGGGCCTGGTGAATGAATCACGGGAAGGTTAGGAGAGGCGAGCCTTTATCTGAAAACGATCACTTCTCGACGTGAAAACGTAGGGAAAATACATCTAAGAGACAGCCGGATTTCCAGGTTATCTGCCCTGAATCTAATTGTTTTTGATCAAGCACAAAGCCACCTCAGAACGAATAAGAAATGTACGGCGCAGCAAACCGTGGCCCATCTAAAATACTGGAATATAAATCTGCAGAAATGCACCGACGGCGCCAGACTATTCTTGCCGACTACATCCGCGCATCTCGCGGGGTCAGCGCGACAGACTCAACTCGACAATTCAATTTTCAGAACCACAATGCATAAGTTGGGCTGGTAATGCAGTTTGCAGACCGTGTCGGTTTACACCACGCCAAAACCAATCAACGCCTTTTACAAAGTATGCGCCTTCCATAGGTCTGCAGATACCGCTACGCAGTCTCCATTTTAATTCATATGTCTCAGTAATGAATCTCCTAACTCCAAAATCTCCATTGCTTTTTCAGTTTCTTCAATGCAATCAGCAAGCAGGGCCAGTTGCAAAGTAAAAATTTTTTTACAAGGAAACCGAGCTGCTTCTGCACCGAGAAGCTACACAACTTCTTGTTGTACACACTATAGAATCATACCACAATTTATTCATTAAGGGTGGGGTATGGCATCTCTAGAGAAGAATGCTGCACTTTTTGTACAATAATAATAATATTCCTATTATTCGCTGAGTTTATGTTGTTTGCTGGTCTTTGACAATGTGCAGCATTCCACTTTGGCCAGGTTCACATTATAGAAATACCATAAACATACTATTTTTGGTAGTTGCCATTAAGTAATCTTGTGCACTGATTGGGAAAGAGAGGGGTGCTGGAGGGTGGGGAGATATATATATATATATATATATATATACCCACAGCAAAACTCCCACCACTTCCAAACCTCGACAGCTGCGAGGAAGGCGAAGGAGACTCGGACCCCAGTAGCTCTTCAGGCAAGTTGTTTTATTTCATTTACCACAACCCATGTACGACACGTTTCGGGTTATCAAAGCCCTTGTTCACATACAGATAGGTCCTGCGCCATTGTTTTTTTATATACATGCAAAATGTGTGTTTGGTAACCACCCACTCCATCTAGTTCCGGTCACATGTCCATAGAAATGGGCAAAAGACTAGTTGCAAACATTTTTCTTGAGTAATACCATCGGAATCTTACCCAAAAAAACAATTAAAATGCCAATATGGAATTATGTCGTAAGTACATTTAAATAAATATACAGAAACATATATATATATATATATATATATATATATATATAATTACAAATTATACACATGTATAAATACATAAATACCATATTTCTTCAAACAAAATAAATAAATAGGATTAATCCAACATATTGTTTGCAATCGGATATTGTAAGCAACAAAAAATAATTTATATACATACATACCCCTTTGGCCATGGTGAACCCAGAGTTGAAGAGCGGGATGGAGTAGTTTCTGTCCTGTAACTCCAGTTCTGTAGTAGGGGTATCTCTGTTATAGTCATAATCTAGTGAATAGTCCCGCCCATGTGCGTGGACCCTGGAGCAATCAAAAATAATCTCTTACAGTGTCAAAAAATGCAGAAATGCATAGACACTTAAGAGAGAATTTAAAGACAGATAATGCAGCCAAAAAGGCTACACTGTCCAGTACTTCAACTAGAAATTCCACCATAAAATCCACAAAACAGCAAAGCCTGTACAGATTTCCCTTGCTTAACAGCAAAATCCCTCAGGAATGATAGAGAGAAGAACCTGGACAGACAAGCCCCATAGGCTGCCATTATGTGGCTTAAATAGGATACTGTGCCTTTAAGGAACCTTCCAGAACCTTCTCCCAGTATCCCAGAATGCATAGCAGGTCCAACTTAGTTTCAGTTCTTTTTGAAGGCGTAAAAAACGCCAGACCTGTAGCATTATGAACATGAATAACTCCACCGGGGAGGCGGGAGGGCGCTTATGACTATAACAGAGATACCCCTACTACAGAACTGGAGTTACAGGACAGAAACGACTCCTTCTGTAGTAGGGGATCTCTGTGTATAGTCATAATCTAGTGAATAGAATGGCAAGCCCATCCCCACACCAAGCGGCGTGGAGAATAAAAAATTACGCCACTATTGTGCGAACAGATTCCGCAGCGAAGCCTGCCCAACCTGAGCGTCTGCCCTGGCATCAGTGTCCAGGCAGTAATGCTTAGCAAAGGTATGGACCGACTTCCAAGTGGCCGCCTTGCAGATCTCTGCAATGGGAACATTACGAAGCATAGCTGTCGTAGCAGCTTTGCCCCTGGTGGAATGAGCCTTAGGTTTGCCCCCCAAGGTCTTATTAGCTTTGTAGTAACACAACTGTATGCAGGACACAATCCACCTCGAGATGGACTGTTTAGAGGTAGCAAGACCAGTCCTGACTGAGCCATAATTGATGAACAATTGGTCTGACCTACGAATCTCCTTAGTCTTATCAAGATAAAACTTCAGCACCCTCCTCACATCCAGGGAATGTAAAGACCTTTCCGCTGGAGATGAAGGATTCTGAAAGAACGTAGGCAAAGTGATAGTCTGGTTGATATGAAAATCAGAAACAACCTTGGGAAGAAACTTAGGGTGAGTACGCATAACAACCTTAGCATTATGAAATACATTATAAGGTTCTTGGCAACACAATGCCTGAATCTCACTCACACTGCGGGCCGATGTAATGGCCACGAGGAACGCCGCCTTCCAGGACAGGTGCTGCAACGAAGCCTTATGAATGGGTTCAAAAGGCTCCTTCATCAATCTGGACAGCACCACATTCAGGTCCCATGAAGGCGAAGGAAGCCTGACAGGAGGGAATACTTTCTTCAAGCCTTCCAAAAAATCTTTGATCACAGGGATCTGGAAAAAGGAAGTCTGTGAAGGGCCTTTCCTGTAGGCAGTCAAAGCAGCCAGATGAACCTTAATGGAATGGACATTAAGGCCCGACTGCGCCAGATGTAGCAGATATGGAAGGATGACATCTTCCTTGCATGTCGTAGGGTCATAGTTCTTAGACTTACACCAGATGCAAAACCTCTTCCACTTGTAAGCATAAGAAGTCCTAGTGGAAGGTCGCCTAGCCTCCTTCAGTATGTCCATACAATCCTCTGGGAGATTCAGATGGCCATATTGCACTATTTCAGGAGCCATGCCGCAAAACTCAAAGACGAGAGGTTGGGGTGCACCATCCGCCCCCGAACTTCGTGAGAAGATCCGGCCTGCACGGCAGCTTCATGTGAGGAAGGAGAGATCGGTGAAGCAGGTCCGTGAACCACCACTGTCTGGGCCATTCCGGGGCAATCAGAATCATTCTCGCCCTGGATTGGGACAGCTTGATGAGAACCGCCGGAATCAGGGGAATTGGTGGAAAAGCGTACAGAAAGCTGTTCGACCAGTTGATCCATAACGCGTTCCCCAGCGTCCCCGGCTGGTAGTACCTGGAGGCGAAGCCTCGGCATTTGCTGTTTTCGGCGGTGGCGAACAGATCTACGTCTGGAGTTCCCCACCTTGCGAAGACTTCTCCTAGTACTTCGTCGTTTATGACCCATTCGTGGTTTTCCTGAATGAGTCTGCTCAGTTCGTCTGCCTGAACATTCTGCACACCTGGCAGATGGGTGGCCGTTATCGACAGTCCTCGAGCCAGAAGCCAGTGCCAGATCACCTGTGCCTCCTGCGACAGAGTGCGCGATCTCGAGCCCCCCTGCTTGTTGAGGTAATACATCGTTGTCGTGTTGTCCGTCTGAACAAGCAGAGAGTTGGTCTGAAAGGACGGATGAAAGGCCTTCAGTGCCAAGTGAACAGCTCTGAGTTCCAGGAAATTGATGTGGTACGTGGACTCCGTCGGGGACCACGTCCCTTGAATCTGCAGGTCTCCGGAATGCGCTCCCCAGCCTTGGAGAGACGCATCCGTCACAACCGTCTGTGTGGGAATGTCCTTGTGGAAGGGAACCCCTCTGAGGAGATTCTCCTTCGAGCACCACCACTTCAGAGACTGAAGAGCATGTAGAGACAGTCGTATCTTGTCGTCCCAAGATCCTCTCCTCTGATCCCACTGATCCTCCAAGCACTCCTGCTGCGGCCTCATGTGCAGCCGCGCATGTGGCGTCAGGAAGATACACGAGGCCATCGATCCCAGCAGAGAAGACACCGTCCTCACTGTCGTGGATGGAGCGGACATGAGAGCCTGAGCCTTCCGAAGGAGTGATAAACGTCGCTCTTCCGAAGGAGACACGCTTGCTGACAGCGTATTGATGGAGGCTCCCAAGTACTGGATACATTGGACCGGAGTCGGGACAGACTTGGACATGTTGATGTGCAACCCCAGCTTGTTCAATAGAACGCACGTCTTCTGGAAGTGTGCCTGAGCTTCCGAGAAGGAGGAGGCCTTGATCAACCAATCGTCCAGGTAAGGGTAGACGAACACCTTGTTCTTCCGCAGGTGTGCCGCTACCACTGCCATACATTTCGGGAATGTCCTGGGTGCAGACTTCAGCCCGAAGGGAAGCACCGTGTACTGATAGTGATTGGTGCCGACTTGAAAGCGCAGAAACTTCCTGTGTTTGCATGCAATGGGCACATGGAAGTATGCATCCTGTAGATCTATGGCACACATCCAATCTCCTCGTTGCAGCTGAGGGTAGATTTGATGCAACGACAGCATGCGAAACTTTTCTCTGCGAATCCACTTGTTTGCCTGTCGCAAGTCCAGAATGGGCCTGAACTCGTTTTTGCCCTTCTTGCGGACAAGAAAGAACCGAGAGTAAAGACCTCTTCCTCTTTGAGACAGAGGTACGTCTTCTATCGCACTTTTCCTTAACAGGATGTCTGCCTCCGCCTGGAGCTCGCGCAGTTGGTACTGCGAGCTGACCGGAGGGATCGATGGGGGCGGGCTGAGGAACCGAAGACTGTATCCATTGCAAACAATATTCAGCACCCACTTGTCCTGAGTAATTTTTCTCCACTCTGCCAGAAAAAATTGAACGCTTCCCCCCCCACCGGAGCGGGTAACGGACGAGGGGGAAGTAACTGCTCAGGGTCGAGACCCGGCCGGGCCCTTGGACGCGGTAGAGGACTGCTGTCCACCTCTACCCCTCTGACGCTTCTGGAAGGGTCTTCTGTACTGCTGCTGCTGTTGCTGATGTTGTCCAGCAGACTGTCCCCTTCCACGACCCTGCGACCCGAACCGCCGTTGGAACTGGCGGTAGGGTTTCTTTTCCTTGGGCTTCTCCAAGCCCACCGCCGTCAGGGTCTCCGCCTCGGCCTTCATCCTGGCCATCTCGTCATCTGCGTGTTTTCCGAAGAGGGTATCTCCGGAAAACGGGAGAATCGCCACACGTTGTTGCGCTTCCGGTTTAAGCGACGTCAACCTGAGCCAAGCAGGGCGTCTCTGGTTAATCCCGTGGCAGTATCCATGCGCAGACAGCAAGGAGATATCTGCCGCGGCGCTGATGGCCTGGTTAGAGACCAGCATCCCCTCCTGGACAATCTCCATGAAGTCCTCTCTGCGGTCTCGAGGAACGAGGTCCGCAAACTGCTCCATTGAGTCCCACAGTGCACGGTCGTATCGTCCCAACAACACCGAGTCACTGGCGGCCTTCATCGAAGAGGAGGACGTACCACACGCTTTCCGACCAGCAGAGTCGATCCAGCGGCTCTCCTTGTCCGGAGGCACCGTGGATGCAGGGGAGGCGGCATGAAGCTTCCGGGCCGCCGTCACAATCACCGAATCCGGTACCGGGTCATTTCTCAAGAAGGCTGGGTCAGAGTCCGGAGCTCTGTATTTCTTGAGGAGCCTGGAAGGCGCAGACTTCACCACTGCCGGTGTCAGGAAGAGCTGTTCAGCCGGCTCGAGGAGCCCTGGCACCAAAGGCAGCAGGGGGCGAGACATGTGTTTCTTATGTAATGTCTCAAAGATCACAGAGGTCGATGGTGTAGGCGCTTCAACCTTGATCCCCAACTTCGCCGCTCCACGCAGGAGAACCTCCTGGAATGTGCCGATATCGTCTATCGGGGACACCCTAGCCTCCGGCGAATCAGACAGCGTGGGCGAGTAAGAACGGGTCCCAGATGCAGAACGTGACCTGGACCTACGCCTCCTATGGTGATGCCTGGATCTCGATGAAGATCCGCGTCCACTCCTAGATCTGTCCCTTCTCCCTCTTGGGTCTGGGACGTTCCGTTGGCCTCCCCGGTTCAGAAGCCCTAGGCTTCGGAGGAACCTTTGACTTAGGAGTCTTCTTCGGCGGCGTCGGATACTTGGGCATCGACACCGCCCTCGGTGGAACCGGGGGTGGGGGAGTAACCGGAAGCGGAGCCTGCGGAGCCGGCCGAGGAGGCAATGGAGGAGGGGTCGTAGCCTTCGGAGGCGGACCCTTCGGTAAAGGAGGCAGAGAAGGCTTCTTCGGGGTATATACCTCGGAATACGCCGTTCCCGGCGAGCCATCATCCTGTCCGGACTGTGGGGAGCCCCCCACAGTCCTGGGCCTGTCCTTACGACCTCCTGACGCCGAAGATCGGTGCCGAGACAACGACGGATCCTTAGACGTCGAGCGGCCCTTCGGCGTCGACCGTTTCTCACTCCTCGACGTCGAACGGTATCTACGTCTCGACGTCGACCCCGACCAGATGGACGAACCACGAAATCTCGACGACGGGCGATGGTGCCTCGACGGCGACCTCGACCTCTTCGTACGTCGACCTCTTGGATCGCCTCGACGTCGATCTCTTTGTATGTCTCGACGTCGACGTCTTCGGCGCCGGAGACTTCTCCCGTCTCGACGGCGGCCTCGACGACGAGGATCCCCTCGACGACGATGTCCTTGACGGCGAACGGCGGTGTCGCTTTGACGGCGAGCGCCGACGCCGGGACCTCCGATGTCGACCACTCGACGCCGACGGCGACGACGAGATCGACACCGGCTTCGACGGCGGCCGGTACACGTCCCTCGACGTCGACGGGCGACGTTTTCTCAACCCAGAGCCCTGGGGAGACCGGGAACTGGCCGTGGACCTTCCTCTCGACGTCGTGGTCATCGCAACTGACCCAGACGGAGATCTTGGGCGCGGGCTGGACTTCCTGCCCCTGGGGAGCCCCCCAGAGGCCTCAGCATGGGCAGTAGAAGCCCTTCCAGACCCACCTCGAGCCTTCATTCTTCTTTCTTCAAGTCCCTGAAGTCTGATCTTCCACCTGTCCTTCAGGGTCCTGCCAGAAAAGCCTCTGCAGATCACACAATCCTCAGGGATGTGGGAAGAGGGAAGGCAGAGAATACAGACCTCATGGGGGTCTGACTTGGCCTTCTTCCTGGAGCACTCCGGGCATTTGTGAAATAATGCTGGCATTATGGACAACAAAAGAGTGCAGAAGCCCAAGAAGAAAGTCACCAAAGCACTTTAAAAAGTACAAAAATCGAATTTAGTGTAAAAACACCAACAAAACCCTTGAAAAGGGAGAGCTCAATGCTCCAGGGTCCTGCTTGCAGGAGCCGGAAAAAAGAACTGAAACTAAGTTGGACCTGCTATGCATTCTGGGATAAGGTTCTGGAAGGTTCCTTAAAGGCACAGTATCCTATTTAAGCCACATAATGGCAGCCTATGGGGCTTGTCTGTCCAGGTTCTTCTCTCTATCATTCCTGAGAGATTTTGCTGTTAAGCAAGGGAAATCTGTACAGGCTTTGCTGTTTTGTGGATTTTATGGTGGAATTTCTAGTTGAAGTACTGGACAGTGTAGCCTTTTTGGCTGCATTATCTGTCTTTAAATTCTCTCTTAAGTGTCTATGCATTTCTGCATTTTTTGACACTGTAAGAGATTATTTTTGATTGCTCCGGGGTCCACGCACATGGGCGGGACTATTCACTAGATTATGACTATACACAGAGATCCCCTACTACAGAATGGAGGGGTGTTGCTGGCAAGATTCCAACAATTGCCACCCGCATTGTAGAGGGGGATCTAGCAATTGCCGCCCGAGACGGCAGGTAAGAGCGGGAAGAGGCTGCTCATATATATATATATATATATATATATATATATATATATATATATATATATATATATATATATATATATATATATATATATACATACATACATACATACATACATACATATATACACACAGGGCTTTAGGTGGGATGAAAAAACTGGGGAGGATCTCTCAAAGGGGTGTGGCTAATTTAATTAAGGGCGTGGCTTAAAAACAACGTAAGTTAAAAATCTGTGCTTAGCATAGTGTGCCGCCCGACATGTATTTTGGTGTTTCTTTCATTGAGTCCAGATATATGATACAAGTAACACTGTAACTTCAACAAACCAGGACTATTGGCTTGGTCAATGGTTGTTAGTTGCATAAGATAAATGTAGGAAGATTCAATAAGCAGTAATTGCAATCACAACAATGATGGACAGAATGTGGATCAATGTCACACATTCACCCCAGTACAAAGATCTGGGCCCAAATCCATCGTTTTTCCACTCCACACCACCCTGGGTTAGACAATGGCGATATGCAAATCAGCGCTGACCCTGTGCCCCATGGGAACAGTCCAGTCCGAACTACAAAAGCCATGTCCTTCCCAGAACGGAATCAAGCATCCGAGGACCGGCCCGGTTTCGAGGTAACACCTCTCATCAGCCCGGCTAGCTTGACTCCAGTGGTGTGGAGTGCCTGGGACTCACGTCTGAGCATCCCCAGTACACTTAGAGCGGTAATTGCAAACACAACAATGATGGACAGAATGTGGATCAATGTCACACATTCACCCCAGTACAAAGATCTGGGCCCAAATCAATAAGGACACCGGGAAACAGATTGGTGAGTGACGAGATGATTTATTCACATCCTCGCACATTGAAGTCCAGTCAGAGAATGCCCCAAGAACATAACAGTATTTCAACCGCAAACTTCTCCCATTACAAAAGATAACATTCTCCCCAAGAACACGAGGCTGTCACAAGCTGTGACAGACAATCACCACGCTCGTGACAGCTCGTGTACAGCACAACACCCAACACACCTTCCCCCCATAAACAAAAACCACAAAAAAAAAAAAAAAAAACATCATTGTAGAATTAAGTCATGACAAAATCCCTAAACCTAGAAGGTAAACGATGTGAACCAACACACCTAGAATCACCAGCGCTGCCGCTAACTCCCGTGTCAATTTGCCCAGAATGTCCGCCGACATCCAAAAATACATTACTGTCACAATCATCTTGAACTGAGATAGGCCCGGAGAAAACTGAAACCCTATTGAAATTCCACACGGTCCCACCATCAACCCTAACAGCATTCTTGAAAACTTCAATCACCCTTTTAGGGCTTGACCAGACAGGAAAACCTTTACCAACACCTTCTTTCTTTTTGATCCGGACGTAATCACCCACATTTATTGAACAACTGGATGCAGAGCCAACCCTCATTCTCATGGAAAGTTTCATTTTATTCTTATATACCTCAACTCTGCGGCGAACAGCCTCAAGATCAACCTTTAAAAACTCGTCGGATCCACTCACATTCTTTTTCAACCACCAAGGTGCTAACCTGGTACTAGGCTTACGTCCTCTTAAAAGCTCAAAAGGACTAACTAAAGTCACAGAGTTGGGAGAAGTCCTATATGCCAAAAGCATGGACTGTAATGCATTCTTCCAATTCAATCCCCCTTTGATGGAAAGTTGAATGGCTTCTTTGATGACTCGGTTGAAACGTTCAACCTGGCCATTGGCTTCAGGATGGAAAACTGCAATTCTCTTATGCGTAATACCACACTTAACCATAAAGTTTTCCATTTCCTTTCTTACAAATTGAGGGCCATTGTCAGTCACAACCTCCTGGGGAATCCCTTCTCTGCAAAAAACCTCATCCAGGAACTCAATCACTTTCTGAGAAGTAACATCCTTAACCATTTTGACTTCCGGCCATTTAGAATAGTAATCAATAAGGACAATTCCGAAAGACTCTTGTTTAGACAAACAACTAAAAGGACCAATAATGTCTAATCCCAGTTTACGCCAAGGTCCACAAGGAAAATCAACAGGTTGTGGTTCAGAACGCAAAGCTACAGCCGTTTTGTCACTGTTTGAACAATACACACATGAACGTACAAACCGATCTACACAAACATCAATACCTGGTCACCAAAATGTTTCTTTCACTCGTCTCCTGGTGAAGGATATACCCAAATGCCCTTCATGAGCAATTTTGAGAATAATGTTTCTGAAAGAAAAGGGAGGAACTATCTTGTCACCCCTTAAAACTAAACCATTCTCCTCTGCAAGTTCCTCTTGAATTTTATAAAAACCCATCATATCCCCTGACAATTTTCTTGGTTCAGGCCAACCTTGTACTAGATACCTCTTGACACTACATAGCTCCACATCTTTGCTCATTTCCGTTACCCAACTTTTTTCTTGTAAAAAGGACCGATCCAAATCAACGTCATCAAAAGTGAAAGCTACTTCACAATCATCCTCTAGAACTCCACTAGAAACCTCACCAGAAGAAACCAGCCTGGACATACAATCTGCATGTACATTTGCTTTACCCTGAACATACTCAATTTGATATTGAAAAGACTGTAATCTAGATGCAAGCCTCGCAAGACGCGCCAACATTGTTCTACCACCACCAGGAGACATGAGGAATATCAAAGGTTTGTGGTCAGTTTTTATGATAAACCTTGTTCCCCACAAAAATGGTCTGAAATGTTCCGCTCCCCACACACACGCCAACAATTCCCTCTCTATAACAGAATAATTTCTTTCCGCATCCCTCAAAGCTCTCGATGCATAAGCAACAATCCACTCTCTCCCATTATCCCTCTGTAGCAAAACACCACCCAATCCAGAACTACTAGCATCCACCATGACAATACACTTGGCACCACACACAAAAGGTCTGAGACACGGTGCATTCACAATAAACTTTTTCAAATTCCCAAAAACTTCACTCATCTCCTCAGTCCAAATAAACTTAGCGTTCTTCTTCAATAAACACCTGAAAGGATCAACTTTAGTCGCAAAATTTGGTATGAACTTTGCATAAAACTCAATGAGTCCCAAAAACGCTACCAGTTGTTCTTTGGAAGTAGGCACAGGAGCCTTAACAATACTTTCGACATGATTACGTTTAGGTTTAATTCCAACACCACTAATGGTATGCCCTAAATATTCAACCTCTTTTTGCCCAAACTTGCATTTATCAAGACGTAAGGTAAGTCCTTTCCTTGACAAAGCAGCAATCACACTTTCAACATTTCTATCATGCTCCTCATTGTCCTTGCCAAAAACAAGAATATCATCCTGAAATGCCACAGCACCGTTTAACCCTTCTAAAGTGTCCCTCATAAGTCTTTGAAACACTGAGGCGGCACTCGCCAAACCGAAAGGCATATGACAAAATCTGTAAAGACCCTCTGGTGTAATGAAAGCCGTAATATTCTTTGATCCTCAGCTAGAACTACTTGATGGTACGCGCTGGCCAAATCAATGCACGAAAAGACTTGTGCCCCCGCCAGAGTGGAGACCATCTCATGAAGATTGGGTAGTGGATGAAAATCAACCCAAATTGCCTCATTGACACTACGAAGGTCCACACACAACCTAAGTTCACCTGAAGATTTGATGGAAATTACAATGGGAGAAACCCAAGGGGATGATTCAATGGGTTCGATTATATTCTTTTGTCATAAATCTTTAAGCATGTCTTTCAATTTACTTCTAAAAGATAGAGGCACGTTTCTCACTCTATGTCGAACAGGAACCACATTATCGTGAAGCTTGATAACATGCTCAAAACCTTGATATCGTCCCAAAGTACCACTGAAAACACTGGGAAATGATTTCCTCAAACCATCTACTAATTTGGAATTAACCATTGAAATACTAGGTACACTGTAAAGTTCCTCAACAAAAACAGGTGGATCGGCTCTGGGATCAATTTTCATACCCAATTGAAATTGGTGGGGCCACCCCAGAAGTGACAACCCAGATTTTGCCACATAAATTTTTCCCTCAGTGTGATGGCCACAAAATTGCAAATTAGCTTCAAAATACCCAATTAAATCAATTTTGTGACCAGTATAACCACCAGGTGATACATCAGGAGAAATCAAGGTTTTGTCCGGCAATTCTTTATGAAACACATCCAAAGAAATGATGGTATACCAGGCACATGAATCCACAAAAAAATCCAAATCAACATTGTCAACCCTTACTATACAGGAAGGAAATTTAGTGCACTCACCCTCCCCCCACATACATTAATAACAGTGTTGACTTGAAATTCTCCTTCATCATCAAAAGTATCACTGTCACAATAATCTTGTACACAGTTCACTTTCCTTGGTAAAGATTTACAAAACTTAGAAAAATGGCCCTTTTTTCCGCATTTGGAACACGTTTTCCCCAAAGCTGGACAATTTCTACAATCAGCTAAATGACCATCACTTCCACACCTGAAACAAAGTAATCTTGAGAATTTTTTTTCTTGCTTTTGATTCTTGAACCTGCCGTCCGTTCTAGGTGAGAAATCATTCCTTTGTGAAATTTTTTTTTTTAATTTTTCAGAGTCTTTTGAAACATTAAAAACATCATTCTTATCATTGCCTCTAATTTCCTTCACAAATTTTTCAGAATGTTCAATAGATTTAGCAATATCTATAGCATTGTTTAAGGACAAATCAGATGTGGTCCAAAGTCGTTCTTGTACTTTCTTGTTATTAGTTCTCATCAGAATTTGGTCTCAACACTTGCTCATAAGAAATGTGTTCAAAATCACACGTAACGGCTAATGATCGTAAAGCCGAAACAAAATCTTCAACAGGTTCATCTGCACGTTGTTTTCGTGAATAGAAGATAAACCTCTCCATTACAACATTTTTTTTTTTTACCATAACGCAAATTCAACTGCGACGCGGCATACTCAAACATTTAAATTCCCTGGATTGACTAAAGGTGGTAGAGTTTTATATTCCTTCAAAGCAATACCACCCAAACAGTGTTTTAATAAAGATAACTTCCTCTCAGCCTCACATTCTCCTTCCTCTAGTACATCAACATATGCTAGAAAAACAGGTTCCCATATTTCCCAAGCCATAGGTGGTTCACCTGGAGATGAAAGGAAGGAAGGAGGGGGAACAATGCCAGACATTCCAAAATAAAACAGTAGAAAGTAAATTAAATAAGCAAAACACTTTTTTTTTTGGTTGTTCACGGAGGAAAGGAAGCAAAGTTATATGGTTGCCATGGAAACAGAAAACAAAATGTCAAAAATCAGCATCCAACGTTGAAATTCCACAAATTGTTAGTGTAATGAAATTGGCAAACGAAATCAAAGTACATCAATACCTTCCGATATTCATTGAAAGAAGGCGCTTCTCCCGAAAGCAGTTTAAAAATAGATCGATAAATTCACTTTACGGAGCTTAAAATGGCCGCTGCGTCGTTTGTACGCTTTTTTTTTTAAAGGAAATTGGCCTTGTTGTGGGAACGTATCCAGCGTGGTTTGCGTGACGTATCTACAGGAGATCGCGCACAGCCTCAGCAAATAGGCTCGAGATCTCCTTACACGAACGTGACTTGCCAGAGCTGAGTTCCGAATAGAAAAAAAAAACACTTTCCCACTGACCACAATTTCTTGAGACGGCTCGTATTACATCAGAAGGAAACGCTTCCGGGACGAAACTCCTCCGAGAAGTTAGCCTTCCAAATCCCTGTTCCCAGCGACGAATTCTTCCTTTATTTCTTTTAGTACATATTTTCCTCGAACGCGGTAATCGAAGATCCCGCCCATCGCCAGTGTAGGAAGATTCAATAAGGACACCGGGAAACAGATTGGTGAGTGACGAGATGATTTATTCACATCCTCGCACATTGAAGTCCAGTCAGAGAATGCCCCAAGAACATAACAGTATTTCAACCGCAAACTTCTCCCATTACAAAAGATAACATTCTCCCCAAGAACACGAGGCTGTCACGAGCTGTGACAGACAATCACCACGCTCGTGACAGCTCGTGTACAGCACAACACCCAACAATAAATAAACAGCAACTATGGCTTGTATGCAATATTGAAAAAGCTTCGACTTAAAGCCCTGGTGACACCACGACAATGTTGCTGCTCCCGAGCTTCAAAAAGAGAAGGGAAATCCAGAGAGAAAATGGCTCTTTAAAGGATTTCCCTTTCCCTACAATGCTTACCTGGCATGACATCATGCTGTAACTTCTTCACTAGTGAGAAGTGAGCAGTGTGAGCACGCGCACATTGATGTGCCTGCTGGCCGCCTGTGCCAGGGTACAAAACAGAGCCTGATTGAGACCAGTTTCAAGGCCCTCTTTAAAAAAAACTGCTGGTGCTAGATATATCAATTGATACCTTTTAAAAACGTATTTCCTTTAAAGCCAGCAGAGAAGGCATAGAAGCCAGGCCATACCCCCCTCCCCAAAAAAAAGACAGTTAATAGGCTATTGTCCATGAGAGGGACAAACACGACTGACTACAAATATATATATCAAATAAGAAGCAGCCAAATGAGGGTGACAGGAAAGGCAACCAATAGTAAGCAATGGGCGAGCCCTAAGCCCTGTATATTCTTGGTAAACCCATTATATGTCTTTCTCAACCAGACAGGTGGCACTGTCTGGTATGCACAACCTATAAAAACAAACAAAGCTAAAAGTTTACCCGAAAACTGAATAGAACGAGTGTTATGGTTATTATCCAAAACCTAAACGCTCAAATTCACCATTAATTGAGATACTGAATGATAACTTTCACAATGCACTGCTCGGGACCTTGCACAAGGTCACAATGTACATCACCACTGGCATTATTAAAGAGATCACTAGAGAGTCTGAATGTCCGGTTCACAGAGTTAAAAAATACAGCCAGAAAGCATTAGATGGCCTTCATCTAGGTCCTTCAATGGATGCGGAGGCTAAAGTCCACTGTGTTGGTACCATCGTGTTGTGGGTGAGGGTAATGTACTCTTCGGCCAGGCACCACGTTGAGGGGCAAAGGGATCTTAGCCCACAGCCCACTACGGCTGTGCCCAGTGTACTGCAACTGTTAATGGTCTCCACGTGCTAGATCAACTGCTCTTTCTATAGAGCCCACCAGATTGTTCTTTGCAAAGTATGTTATGGGCAGAGGATCTTTTCTTTGGCCAGGTACTAAGGTCAGTGCCACAGCTCACGTAGCGGCTTACGTGATAGCAAATATGATATGGTAAGAGTGCATCCGCGGTGTCATTTAAGCCTGCACTGGTGCCATCTGTGAAATGTGGGGTCAGATTATTGCTCCATAGCTGACAAGAACTTGTGTATTTCATTTTTTTTTGTTTTGGATAATATCCATAATGTCACTTCAACTTGCGTTTTATCCAAGAATTTTATTTTTCTGATCTGAACAGAGAACCATAAGGTCTCTTTAACAAACTTTCATTCAGTGAATTTTCTCATCTTTAGGTCTGTGCTGCGGACCCTGCACCCCAGCAGTCCTGATCTCAGGACCAGCAGCATATGGCTTTTGGTAGTGTGCGTCCCCCTTTTGGATTTTGTACCCATCACCACCACCCCAACCTACCACAACCCACCCCTCATAGCACGGACAGACCCTCACATTAAGACAATTGGAGCTGTAACAAAAATATTCACATTGTGGTAGCAATAAAATCGTACGGGTACGAGAATTTGTTGAGGGTCCATGGACCACGAAATGGCAGACAGGAACACTCTCCATATTGTCCAATCAGCTCCGCTTCAACTGTTATTTGCAATGGAACACAATCTTAATCTAAATATACATAAAATTAAACTTTCAATAAAGTCTTCAACGCCCAACCGACTCCTTTTTGTAATGCCACTTTCCACTTGCCAATTCAACAACTAATGAACAGATTTACACTAGACTACAAAAAAGGCAAAGTATGCATTTAGTTACACATTCTTGCCAAGTTTATTATAATTCCCCAAAGCGGTTGTTGCTTTAGGGGAGAGAGCGGGTAGCAGAGCTATGGAAGAAAGAGAGATTGAAGGAGGGAGAGGGAGAAAGAAAGTGTGTTTTTTAAAATATATTTTTATGTATTGTACACTCAAACCTGGATAGTAGCTCAGCCAGCTAATGAACTTGGAAGACCACCAACATACTATCATTTAATGCACAGATTAAGTGTATTCCATAAAGTGAAGCAATACAATTCAGAAGCTTAGTGTATTGGAGTAAGCGATCTAGGCCTGTGTATTGTCTTCCCTTCAAAGGATGCTGCTAATTATACCCAGTATCCACCCTCTCCACGGAAATAAATCCAGTCAAGGAATTAAACTGTTTGTGACAAGCTTGTTCCAACTGTGCACTGGAAGAGAACTTATAGCCGACAATAATATTACTCTCAATTGCAGATTATAACTGTGTTGCAACAGAGTAATCCAGCCCCTGCAAGGGCAGCCCAACTTCAGTGCCATATAGCGACTTCCTTATTCTTACTCTATTATCCTCTCTTCTCTTTACATCCGAGTTATGATACTCTTAGTATTGAGATAAAGGACAACAGACTAGCCAAACCAATCACAAACGGAGAAGCAGGGACACATGCACAGCCCAGCCTAGGCAACAGACCCACACCATCCAACCAGTTGTCAAGGCTACTACTTCTACATCTACCACGATGGCTTCCATATGCTGACCAAGGAGTTGGGTCGCAGATATCGGCTGCCAGGCCCTTTACCAGGTATACCTGTGAAAATATAGCCATGCATACATAAGTCCTGTACAGAGTAGCGATCTAATACATAAGGCAGATCACAGAAGGCAGCACAGGACCTAGAAGCAATTTCACTTGCATCATGGTCAATTTAGCAAGTCGTACGTTAGGTTCACGGTTAAATGGAAAGTGCTTTGAAAATGTACACTAGAGAGCCGGCTCTAGTTTCAAAATAAGGATTAGGAAAACTAGCAATGCGGAGGATCTCCGCTTCATATAAAATCCAAAACAACTTGCATTAGGAAGTATGGATTGGGCCAAAGGAATATCTTATTTTCATATATCACATAGATGGTTCTTCAGAAGAGAACGTGTGAAACCGCCCCCTGGGTGAGCACACTTCTAGACTACTAGAAAGCCAGTCTAAGTCATCCTAGCTTTACAGTAACTGAGTATTTTTTTCAAGGGTGTGTAACAAAAGACGACAAACTGGATAGGGTCTCTGAACAAGTGGTACAAAGAGGAAGGGCCCAAGTGACTAAAAAAACGGATGCCATATTTACCTATCAACACAGAGCAACCTGAAATCTGTACATCTAACCTTACAAGGTAGTACTATTAGCAAAGGAATAACCAATTCCAGGGCAAAGTAATAGAAATAAATCTTTATGCCGCCATTTAACAGACCATGTTCTGACCACATAAAGGGACAATAAGAATCTTAATAGGAAGAGGCAGCCTTCTGAAGTGGATCTGCCTGCTGCAGCGTGAAAAGGAGGTTTCTATGTCCGTGTTGGATAAAGTAGAGCCGAACAGAATGATTCCACACAGCGAGATTTCATTGTATTTGTGGGACAGCAAGGGAACGAAGCGCAGTAAATTGAACTTATAGCAGCTCACCTTCTAGGAAAACAGTTTTTCAGGACCAGGATCCTGACCCAGACCAGCACTTACACATTCAGAGTTCACATTGAGAAGAAACGGGTTTGGAGAAGAGATGACATCTTCCTGACCCTATATCACTCTCATTGGTTCCCTTCTTTTAAGCGGTAATCTTTTAAAGAATAAATGCTTATCAACAGGCGCATCTCTGTAAGAGGTAAAAGTTCCTGAAAAAACCCAGTTACACTGCAAAACCCAGGCAGGGGAGCTTGAATCGCCTCTAAGGGAAGTCTGTGGTGTTCAAGTTATTTAGCGGGTCCCAAGCAGAGGATCTTTACAGTTATGCCATTTGCAGTAGTTTAGGGTCTAGTCTCTGCATCAGTTTAAGCAAAAAAATTAATAATTTTTGCTTTCCTAGGCAGGTGGGATGAGAAAAAGTGGTACAATATTGTTTGCAATTGCTCTTGAATACCTACCGGTTTTGGTTTTGAAGAATAAAAAGAATTGACAAGAAAATATATATTTTTTTCTTTTAAAGAAATAATATTTCAGCTGTCAAGTTTGGGAGCCCTTGGGTAATGACAGACTAAGAAGCTGCCAATCAACCAGAAGCAGGGACACAATTTTGGTGAAATACATAGGACTTCACATTCGGCTAATTTGATCTGAACCTTATGTAACACAAGAATGCTTCTGGAATTCACGTTTTGACTGCGTGAATACTCTGGCAGGTAGTGGCAGTGTTGGAGACACTTGGGTGGGTCAGCTTCACGGCCACGTGCTTGGCTATTTATTTCATCTCCATGGACAAACGATACCAAAGCACAACCCCCTGCCTCACAAGCCAGTCCAACATCGAGCACTGGGTCTTTTAACTGCATGAGAGGATATAAGAGGTGGGCGGCGAAGGGTATAACTATGAAGATATGGACACCTGCTAATACACCAAAGAATGCAAGTAAATGAAGTGTGAAATTGGGTTAGAATAGGGAGAAAGAGATTGAGAAAAGAAAAAAGCAGCGGGAGGGTCTTAGGGGCCGGGTGGTTGGGCGGTGAGAAGGAAATAGGGAAGCTAAAACGTAAAAATATACTTTATTTGATACTAGCAGTGTCAGGGTCATACTAGTATCTATGACCTCCCCAGATTTTGTTTGTAAATCTCTTGTACACATCAAAGGGGAATCAGTATTAACAGTCTTGGCAACATGGAGCTGGAAGCAGCTGGGTTTCATTCAAGCTTCAATGCTGCTGAAACAGTTCAAAGGATGGACCTGCGGTGCGAAGCAGAAGCCTCCTGCAAATAATGCTCATATTCACAGAAAATGTGTCACAGGTCTGTCCCAAATAAGGGAAGGAGTGTACGACGGGACACAACTGAGAGTCTCACGGTACCAAACAAGACAAATAAAAATGAATTAATAAAAATACATTTTAAAAAAGGCCCAAGAATTACCTGGAGACATTGCATGCTAAAATGATTTAGCAAACTACAGAAGTGCATGTTGCGCAATCCAGCAATGGGATCCCAAGACACTGAAGCTTGTGTACCAGATAGAACATTCATGATGAGCGGTCAGATAAAATAAATATTTCTAATCCATTGAAAATCCGTGGGCAGTATGCCACACTACTGCCATACAGTCCCATTCACATGCCCAAAGCCCCAATTAATCAGGGCAAGGCAGGCATGGAAGCCATCACAGTTTGGAGCTTGGTTCACCACAATCCATATATATCAAAGGAATACCGATCATTGAGAAGCCTTTAGTCAACAACAGAGTGCTAACTTTAACAATGGGAGGAAATAAAATTTAGCAACACCTAGACAGGCAGGCAAGCAAGCCTGGACCAAGGTCCAGTGGGCCGTCACTAACGTTACAAGTTGGATTCAGAATCGAAACAGTTCCCTCAACTAGCAGGTCATTCAGGTACCAGGGATACTTTATAAGAACCTGGATTTGACAATTCAGAAAGCCACTCAACTAGCAATTTTAGCATTACAAATCTACTCAGAACTTCAAATGTATTTTATGCAACACAAAGCTTATGGAGGACTTTTGTTCTAGTGCCACTGCAAAGGAGAAACACAATTCGATTGAGCTTTAGAGCTTTTCATAAACTTGCCAATTTCCACTCCCAAGTGGGGCTGCTTGGCCTAAACATTGCATTACTTAAGGAACACTATAAATCTATTGTTCTGTTGACAGGTGGTTTTGCCACTTAGCTTCACCACATCCTATATGTTCCCGTATCTTGAGCTGCTATGTGTACCATGAGTCTGAATGGCTCTGCTCCATCTCACAAGGACCAGGGATAACTCATGTTACAGCACAAAGACAAATCATTACAATACTTGGAAAGTCGGATGTCACACAATGAAGAATAAAATGTGCAATGTTGACCAATTATAGATTAAGTTGATGGCATTTCATAACATAAATTTGGGGTAGGTCTTGACATCCTCTATCAGTCACACCCTTCCATCTTCAATTCCTATCAAATCCTAAGAAATTATCGTATCGGGGGAATAAAATACAATCCTAAACAAGCAGGTATACATATCTCAGAAATATTAGACTCGAGTTCTGGCCCCAAAGTGAGATGATACTGACATGCGTGAGAACCAAAACTCCCCATCTCAGAACATACAATCCCTACTCGATTTATTATTGTGACAATCTGCCTAGAGAATTAATGGTCCACAGGAAGGGGATGAAGGGTAATGAAATATAGGAGCGCCACAAGGGTTTCTAACCAGAAGGGAGATGAATGCCACCAATGTAAGCAAAAAGCACTCCATCACTGTTAGTGTACTGGATGGATTAAAATAGAACATCTCAGCAACTGTTTCAAAATATCTCGTATTCAAAATGTCCTTCATACTGTTCAGTTTAAAAAAAGTCCTACTCCAAATTATAATTATCAGACAAGCATTTTCACTGAAAACAAAGCAAACCGGATCTCTTTAATCACTGATCGCAATAGAATGTTTTGTGATAAGGCAGGAGCAATAGGGGAAGTCTGGGGTAACCAAAGCAGGACAGGGAGCATTAGGAATGGATGGAATATCTACGAATGACAATGAACTGAAGTTTATGATATGCCGCAGGATAAAGGGATCCCCAAATTATTATCTGATAAAATGGAGTCTTTTGATAGGGAAAAATCGCCTTTCTAGGTGCCTTATTTTGAACAAACCCTATTTCTCCTATGCAACAAGCACCCCAATGAAATACTCCACGACTTACCCTGTGAAATAGGCAGGCCACAGCATGTAAGCAGTCGCCCATCAGGGAAAAACCGCCAGCAAGGGGATTCTGGAATTGGAGTCTTAGCAAGTCGATACAGGTAAGTTGGTGTGTACGAAAGAGCGAAACAGGATTGCAGACAGAGATCGACTGATCCCAAGGATAGAAACAACAGGTTATTTCAACAAGAAGCTGCACTTTTTGACATAGTGAATCTAAATTTACCCTGCTATAGAGGAACAAGCATTGGCATAGCCAATAGATCTCGCATTTGGGACCTTATAAGTGTTTAGCCATGAAACAGTTGCTGTTGTTGCACCAAGGATATTCTGTTGCATAACTAAATACTTATAGGGTCCAAAAAGCGAGACCTATTGGGTATGCCAATGAAAGTTTGTTTTTTGTTGCTGTTTTGTTTAAGTTGCCAGATCTACAATAGCTGGACATGGTTTTTGTTAACAGTTCTTTGCATCAAATGAACTTGTTTTCATTGCTCTGAATGTTGTTTCCATTCTGGTTGTAGGAAGCAGTCATTCCCAGGGGTGTGGGGGCTGCCTAGCTGTGCGCATGCACCAAACTTTGCAAATGAGAAAAAGCCTGGTGCAGGCGCAATTTACAAGTGTGGAGTGAGTGAGCCCCAGGCAGCATGGCTCACTCACACAGGAGTTCATGCACTGCACCTGCATACTCAGCATGGTTTAAGAAAGCTCAACCCACTCCCTCCCAGGCATCGAACACATTTACCAAGAAACTCTGAGAAGAGCCTGCCTGCTGCACTGACGGGTGGTGGTGTGCGTGCCTGGTGAAAGCGTGCACTGGCGGTTGGTGGTGTGTGTGTGTGCCCAGTGAAAGAGTGCACTGACGGCTGGTGGTGTGTGTGCCTGGTGGAAGCGTGCACGGATAGCTGGTGGTGTGTGTGCCTGGTGGACGCGTGCACTGACGGCTGCTAGTGTGTGTGCCTGGTGGAAGCATGCACCGACGGCTGGTAGTGTGTGTGCCCGGTGAAAGCGTGCACTGACAGCTGGTGGTGCATGTGCCTGGTGAAAGCGTGCACCGACGGCTGGTGGTGGTGTGTGTGTGTGTGTGTGTGTGTGTGCCCCTAGTGAAAGTGTGCACTGACGGCTGGTGGTGAGTGCGTGGTGTAAGCGTGCACCGACGGCTGGTAGTGTGTGATGGCTGGTGGTGTGTGTGCCTGGTGAAAGCGTGCACTGACGGCTGGTGGTGTGTGCGCCTGGTGAAAGTGTGTACTCACGGCTTGTGGTGTGTGCGCCTGGTGGAAGCGTGCATTGACGGCTGGTGGTGTGTGTGTGCCTGGGGGAAGCGTGCACCGACACCTGGTGGTGTGTAGCCTGGTGGAAGCGTGCACTGACGGCTGGTGGTGTGAGTGCCTGGTGTAAGCACGCACTGACAGCTGCTGGTGTGTGTGCCTGGTGAAAGCGTGCACAGACGGCTGCTGGTGTGAGGGCCTGGTGGAAGCGTGCACTGACGGCTGCTGGTGTGTGTGCCTGGTGGAAGCGTGCACTGACGGCTGGTGGTGTGTGTGCCTGGTGGAAGCGTGCACTGACGGCTGGTGGTGTGTGTGCCTGGTGGAAGCGTGCACTGACGGCTGGTGGTGTGTGTGCCTGGTGGAAGCGTGCACTGACGGCTGGTGGTGTGTGTGCCTGGTGGAAGCGTGCACTGACGGCTGGTGGTGTGTGTACCTGGTGAAAGTGTGCACTGACGGCTGGTGGTGTGTATGCCTGGAGGAAGCGTGTACAGGCAGCTGGTGGTGTGTGTGCCTGGTGGAAGCGTGCACCGACAGCTGGTGGTGTGTGTGCCTGGTGGAGCGTGCACTGACGGCTAGTGGTGTGTGCCTGGTGGAAGCATGCACTGATGGCTGGTGGTGTGTATGCCTGGTGGAAGCGTGCACTGATGGCTGGTGGTGTATGTGGCTGGTGGAAGCGTGCACTGACGATGGTAGTGTGTGACGGCTGGTGGTGTGTGTGCTTGGTGGAAGCGTGCACTACGGCTGGTGGTGTGTGTGCCTGGTGGAAGCGTGCACTGACGGCTGGTGGTGTGTGTACCTGGTGAAAGTGTGCACTGACGGCTGGTGGTGTGTATGCCTGGAGGAAGCGTGTACAGGCAGCTGGTGGTGTGTGTGCCTGGTGGAAGCGTGCACCGACAGCTGGTGGTGTGTGTGCCTGGTGGAGCGTGCACTGACGGCTAGTGGTGTGTGCCTGGTGGAAGCATGCACTGATGGCTGGTGGTGTGTATGCCTGGTGGAAGCGTGCACTGATGGCTGGTGGTGTATGTGGCTGGTGGAAGCGTGCACTGACGATGGTAGTGTGTGACGGCTGGTGGTGTGTGTGCTTGGTGGAAGCGTGCACTACGGCTGGTGGTGTGTGTGCCTGGTGGAAGCATGCACCGACGGCTGGTAGTGTGCGACGGCTGGTGGTGTGTGTGTGACTGCTGGTGGTGTGTGCGCCTGGTGAAAGTGTGCAGTGACGGCTGGTGGTGTGTGTGCTTGGTGGAAGCGTGCACTGACGGCTGGTGGTGTGTGTGCCTGGTGGAAGCGTGCACGGACAGCTGGTGTTGTGTGTGCCTGGTGGAAACGTGCACTGACAGCTGGCGGTGTGTGTGCCTGGTGGAAGCGTGCACTGACAGCTGGTGGTGTGTGTGCCTGGTGGAAGCGTGCACTGACAGCTGGCGGTGTGTGTGCCTGGTGGAAGCGTGCACTGATGGCTGGTGGTGTATGTGCCTGGTGGAAGCGTGCACGGACGGATGGTGGTGTGTGTGTGTCTTGTGGAAGCGTGCACGGACGGCTGGTGGTGTGTGCCTGCCTGGTGGAAGCGTGCACTGACGGCTGGTGGTGTGTGCCTGGTGGAAGCGTGCACTGACGGCTGGTGGTGTGTATGCCTGGTGGAAGCGTGCACTGACAGCTGGTGGTGTGTGTGCCTGGTGGAAGCGTCTACTGACGGATGGTAGTGTGTGACGGCTGGTGGTGTGTGTGCTTGGTGGAAGCGTGCACTGACGGCTGGTGGTGTGTGTGCCTGGTGGAAGCGTGCACCGACGGCTGGTAGTGTGCGACAGGCTGGTGGTGTGTGTGTGACTGCTGGTGGTGTGTGCGCCTGGTGAAAGCGTGCAGTGACGGCCGGTGGTGTGTGTGCTTGGTGGAAGCGTGCACTGACGGCTGGTGGTGTGTGTGCCTGGTGGAAGCGTGCACGGACAGCTGGTGTCGTGTGTGCCTGGTGGAAGCGTGCACTGACAGCTGGTGTTGTGTGTGCCTGGTGGAAGCGTGCACTGACAGCTGGTGGTGTGTGTGCCTGGTGGAAGTGTGCACTGATGGCTGGTGGTGTATGTGCCTGGTGGAAGCGTCCACTGACGGCTGGTAGTGTGTGACGGCTGGTGGTGTGTGTGCCTGGTGAAAGCGTGCACTGACGGCTGGTGATGTGTGTGCTTGGTGGAAGCATGCACTGACGGCTGGTGGTGTGTGTGCCTGGTGGAAGCGTGCATTGGCGGCTGGTAGTGTGTGACGGCGGTGGTGTGTGTGCCTGGTGAAAGCGTGCACTGATGGCTGGTGGTGTGTGTGCTTGGTAGAAGTGTGCACTGAGGGCTGGTGGTGTGTGTGTGCTTGGTGGAAGCGTGCACTGACGGCTGGTGGTGTGTGTGTCTGGTGGAAGCGTGCACTGGCGGCTGGTGGTGTGTGTGCCTGGTGAAAGCATGCACTGACGACTGATTGTGTGTGTGCCTGGTGGAAGCAGGAGCATTAACAGTGATAGACACAAATGAAGCTGACCAGGAGGGAGGGGGAAAACGGAGGAGGTAGTGCAAGCAGAGGTGCCGGATTACAGCAATAAAAACTAAGATGGCAGCTGCGCACGTGCACGAGCTCGTGAACGCAAGCTGTAGGCCAGCAAAAGCCTCTGGTGGCACATTTAAAAGCCACTTAATAAATGTCTCGAAGAGACAGCGCATGCGCTGTCTCAGGTGAGACCTAATAAGAGATGCATGCTAGAAAGAGCCAACAGTAGCAAGGCAAAAATTGGGGAGAGAAGTTGGCCTAACGGCTATGGCGGTCGACCTCGAATCTGGGGAACTGGGTTCGAGTCTCGGCAATGACGCTGAACATCCTGTGATTCTGGGCAATTCACTTAATCTCCCCGTGCCAAACAAAAATTAATGTGTGTCCTCATGTAACCTAACTGGTGCTATGTGAAGCGCTTTGATACCCGATTCGGATCAAGTTTGCGCTATATAAACCCCCCCCCCCCAAAAAAAGCCAATAGGTCTCGGCCATCCAAGAGCTATTGGGAATGTCAATGTCTTTTAGCCATGTTGAATAGCACCATGACCGCTGTTCAGCTGAAGCTCACATATCGAACACAACATGCCTGTTCAAGACAGCTTATGCGCAGTCAAGCAGAGACCTAAAAATCATCTCAAATTGAGCGTGCCAGCTGTGTATATTAGGAGAACAATGCAAGCCATGTCCTTTGGCACAAATACACAACGCACACCACAGAGCAATAAAAATAATCTAGTATAAATGCAATTACAATACAATACAATACAGCTAAACTGTATTATTACGCAAGTTAAAAACAAGAACAGATATTTTTGACAAGAGTCAAACTATCCTAAAACACAAAGGGAACCCATACTGTGAAATTACAACTGGCCAATACAGTGGTAGAAATGGACTACGCAAACACAAATAACGTATATTACATCAGTTCACCACAAATCTGTAAACAGAGGAATTATCTAGTCGTATCTCAAAATATCCGTTTTTAAAGCATCAACTTCGTACAGTTTTTATCTAAAAATAAGGCTTTAATATATTAAAAGTGTAAAATGTAATTTGTGGTATTCACCATAGAAGTTTACAGAACTAAAGAAAAGGAGAGAAAAAAAGTCATCCTTTAACGGAAAACAGAAAAGAATTCCAATTAATATCATTTCTTTGCATCACCGTTGTTGTCTCGAAATTAGTTCATAGGAATTTCTGTGCACGTACATCATATAGGACTTTTATTTTAAATTGAATAAATCGTAAAAGGAATTGCCTATGTAAAGCGCAGACACCGAGACCTAAAAATGGCCATTTGCTAAATTAATATTCTTAAAGAGGTGAGAGACACATCCCTACTCTACTAATCGATCCCAACTAGAGGACACTAAAAATAATCATGGCTCAAGTAGAAACAAAGGGGAAGCTATCAGAACGTCACTTGTTACTTCTGGTATGCAGACTTGAAAACAGGGGAGTTAACAGAGTAACCTTAAGTCCGCTTGGGATCTGCGACAGGCTCCAGAGCCCCTCTGGAATGGCTGAAAGACCACCAAGAAACAAAGGAGCAGGTGGATGTCAACCAATGGGGTCTGCTCTTTGCGCTAGTTGAGGCCGGTGTCTTTGCATGGACGAACACACTTGCAGGACAGCAACAGCACCTAAAGGGGATATGAGACTACCATAGTGCAGTGCACGTCAGTTATTTGCATGTGATAAACCCCAAATATGAACAATTCAACCATGTTAATTCTTGCTAATGTTTGCTACTCCTATCTGTATCTAATACTACACTAAAGAAAGCAGGAGCACCCTCTGCCAGATCTATTGCGATAGTCTAACACCCATACCTCAGTTTTAAATGTCAGTAAGCTGGTCTCAGTGTTCAGGTTATCTTCCTAAGCAAGATTGAGGTCTGATTCATCAGGGC
Organism: Lissotriton helveticus; assembly: GCF_964261635.1. Taxonomy (NCBI): domain Eukaryota; kingdom Metazoa; phylum Chordata; class Amphibia; order Caudata; family Salamandridae; genus Lissotriton; species Lissotriton helveticus. The sequence continues at coordinate 150,095,492 of NC_136071.1, forward strand.
TGCATCCAAGTCACAGATCACAGCAGTTCTGTGATCACCCCAGCATGGAAATGCTCCTCTCACCGAGGGTTAGCATGGAAGCGATTTTTATAACAAAGTACTGTTCGTATCAAACTGTAGCACAGGCACAGAGAAGCTCATTTGATTTGGTCTGGCGAAAATAAAGTGTCTTCTAACGAGCACAGAAAGAAAGGACAACAATGGCATTGTGTCCTTCATGTACGACCCTGGAACGAACTGTGCAGACTGCAGGGCGTCAGGGCTCATCGCGGATGCACATACGGAACATTCATGCGTTAGCAGAAAACTGTAGCAAGATTCACCAGAAGAAACAGGTCAACTTAAAGAGTTGAATCTAAACTGGAGACTACCCACGAGCCATGCCACAGATGCGCAACTCTCCCTCACCAGTTTTGGATTAAAAGTCACTGCTTTGTTTTTAATTATTGGCGTAGAGTTTAGAGCGTGAGTGGCATGTAGAAGCCACATATATCATTTTTGGATTTGAGGTTTCAAAAAGACAAGGGACCTGGCTCGACTAGTGCGAGCTTTCAGTCGCTCACCCGCCTCTAATAGGTAAACTTGATACTCCAAGTCCCAGTGTCCCTTAGGCTATTAAATGAAAACCATAACAGCCTTAAAGTCCCTTAGTACCACTTGGTCAGTTGACAGCTTTCGAAAGCAGACCTTCACACTTGTATCACACAGTATCTGCTCCCATTAGACAGTCACCTAGTGAGGAGCAGCTATCCCTCGGACTGCACATAATTAACTAGAAGCCCTTGCAGGAAGCATGTTTCAACCTACTTGTTTGGCGGGTCTGTGCATCTGATGTCCATTATGGGGCGTGAAACCTCCCCAAGACATCAGCGGCAACGTTATAATCTTTGTTTGGTTTTTTGGGTGTTGGGGGGTGAAAGTGGGGAATTTACAAAATGCCCCAAGGTGTGTTCTGCACAAAACTCCACCCCCTACTTACCTGATGAAAATTATTTACAGGTTAGTAGGTCTGCAAAATGCACTAATTTAGGGAGGCCAACTGTCCCGCATTTTGCAGGCTCGTGGTCCACAACCCGCATGCAGGCGCTGTTGGACGCCCTTAGAACTGCATCCCACTCAAAACATATTAAGACTTGGACAGCACAGGCTGACCACTCTCTTTCGGTGGCTGGGAGGGAGGACTTGTAGTACAGGAACTTTCCTCCACAACGCCGCTTCAGGAGCACTTTCAGCTAATGAGGGGCACATCTAGCCACCTGCTGATAAACAGCCATGGAAACCATGCTGCGGGCCTGTCCTGGGAGCGTGCACTGGGCTTTATTGCTTCCATTAAGCAGGTTTCAAAATCCGGACACTGTCAAATTAGTGGACAGAGGAAAGGAGGGGGGGGGGTACTTTTAGCCCAGGGTCAAACAGTTTGTGAGTTTCTTATTTTAACACTGCTACGTGCTGCAAAGGCTGTACGTTTACCATTAGACTGCATGTTGGTGAAGATTCCATGAGACTGAGCACTTCTTTACCCCAGGTAATATCAGAGGATTTTTTTTAAATCAATCTTTCTAGGAGCTTTTACATTAATTCAAAATACTACAAACTTACAAAAAAGGGCAGAGAAATAAGTTCAAAAGAGGTTGCCTAAGACCACACAATTTGGCCAAATCTGAGGCCAGAATTAAAAACCACGGCTCCCTGTTCTATATTTCCAACTAGTCCAATAGATCACAACTGGGTGACTAGTCATAGATCACAACTGGGTGACTAGTCACAACAGTGATTCTAGCAAAGCAAAGGGGCTGCACTTCCTAGGGAAATACCACTGTGTTGTGACCCTGACCAGGTTTAGAATAGTGTTTATTTACAGCATATGTAGGTGAGGTGGTAAAACCGAGCTTAGAGGGGAAGCAGCCCACTCCCATGGCTAAAGCGTACCCACAGGGCCAGGCCTGTTGCAGTAGGTGGGTACCAGGAAATAGGAGTGATAGATACAGATGTTTTTTTTTTGGGGGGGGGGGACATTTTATTGAGTTTAAGTGGTACCACCTGGGCCGCGGCCCAGCAGAATACATACGGAGACATCGGATAAATCAAAAGTAAATACTGATTTTAACTTATAAATTGCAAAGCTAAGTAAGAACTATTGTATTCCATTTGGATACCCGAGTTGTTCATTTTCTAAAGTAGTCTCTCAAAAGTGGCAATATCGAGCAGTCAAAGCTTGCTCTAGGAGGAATATATCACTTGTGCAAACAGTCTTGCAAAGTGGCAATGGAAAGATGGCCACCCTTCACTAGCTGGGCTCGGGTAAAAAAAAAAAAAAAGCCAGCTCCAAACAAGTTGTGAGGTTAACAAAGGAAAAAACACAAAGGTAACCTGCACTTCTTGTCCTCACCGAGTGCATTTCACTTTCATTCCAGAGCAACAAACATAAAACAATGGGCCTGGGCAAAAATTCACTTGTGTTTTATCCAGGAGCGCGAGCGCCACCTCGTGGTGAACGAATCGTTATCACATGTGATGAACAAGGAGAAGACAGTGAATTCAGCCGACGCCGGGTTTGAACTTGGTTTTCCAGTTCCGCAACTCCGATTGCGGACTCCAGGTGGAGGTATATTTCAGAATTATTAAACCTCTGGCATTAAGTTAGTAGTAGTCTTCTGGCTGAACCCTGTGCTGGCCAGATCGGTGGATAAGACATATGTATCTATTTTTTTAATAGAGTATACAAATGCTATTGCTTCTTGATGAGACAGACGAAACAACCTTGGAAGACCGCAGAGAAAGGATAAATAGAACTGAAAAAGTAATGATAAAAAGTTAGGTTTTCAAAAGTTTTTGGAATGTCAATGAAATTCCAAGAGCTGATGGAAAAGCGTTGTATTCAAGTTTTAATGCCACTATCGAAAAGAATCTGTCACCGCAAGTTACTACATTAGACTTGGGAAATAATAGAAGGAAAAGTTGGGGAGCGCAAGGCCGCAGAAGAAATATACCATGAAGCCCTAGAAGCTAAAAAAGCTTGTGTCTTTCAGTGAATGGCTTTCTGTACTACAGCCACAGCAGTTTCCCCAGTGCTGCCGGATATTGGCAGGCTGTTATGGATCTTAGCAAGGATAGATGCAAAATGAGCAGTTGTTTATCTTACATAAATCTAAAATAAAGCACCATGCAGATGAAGTAGTTTGGCAATGGGCTACATGTACAAAAGTGGGGCAAGTATGGAACCTTGCAGAACAATGACCTCTTTAGGTGAGGAAGAAGGGAGCACTACTGATTGTTCTCTTCCAACCAAGAAGAAAGTCCATGTCAGGACTAAGCCAGGCTGTACTGGTAAACTAGAAATCCCAGTTACTCTAATGTGAAGTGGCTGTCATCCACCCATCTCTGGTATAAGGTCTATGAAAGGAAAGATGCTATTCTACAAAGGATTATCGTACTGGCCTAGTGTTCAAGACTTGGCCAGCCATGCCGTATTGCTGGCTCCTTCATACGAAAGATCTCTTAACCATGCAGAGAGTGGAGTTTGGTTAAGAGAATGATTCTAAAAATCTCCTGTGCATCATGGTCTTCAAGTTGTCAGATAGGGAACTGGTACTTGAAAGGAGGGTGTGAGCATGTGTTGCAGAGGGATGATGGAAAATAGGCATAATATTATACCTTTTGAATACATCTACTTCAGAGATGAAGTTAATGGTTAATTCCCTTTGAGGGTCATTGTAGGAAAACTCCTTCCTCCTTTTCGTCCTGGAAACTCCGCTGATATAGTTTTGGAGGTACATCAATATGGGTCACTCACAACATCAAAGATATTGTTGATGTTATGTGGTACAGGAAAATTTCAGGAGATACTCCAGTGCAAGTCAACAAGGCCATCCTCCATAATGCCATCGATAAGAGCAGCTCATTGCTCTCAGGCAAAGTAAGGACAACTTAATGACTCCCTGCAACAATGTAGCTGTCAACGGTCTCTTTGAAGAAACCATAGGAGACCGAGGCTCGAGTTGGGGTACCACGCGGGTAGGCGGCGTCCCCCCACTTATTTTACCGGGAGCTCGATAACTGGAGCAAATGGAGCCACACATTCACTCTTTGGCCTCTCTGGGGCGAGATCGGAGCTAATTCAGAACGCTGCTCACACGCTGGCTTCTCTGATGCAATCGCATCTAAGGGGTGAGCGAGGGGAGGCAATGAGTCTGATGGGTCAAGCCACCTTTCGTGACGTCACTTCCTGTTGTGACGTCAGAGTCCCCCACTTCTTTTTTTTGGACTTGTGCCCTGCTGCCAACCATTTACTAGAGGCAAATCTGTAGGCAAGCAATGAGCTGTCTGGAGAGAAGAGTTGGATGGAATCTGACCCTTCAGGCCCTTGCAAAACAGAAGGAAGCAATGCATGGCAGGTCTCCACTAGAGAGCTACCAACCCAGGAAGATGAGATAGGGCACATGTGGGACCCCCCCCTTCTCTTTTTACAGGCATGAGCCCCGTCACAGAGCAGGCAGGGCCAAGTCGCAGCTTGCCCGCCAGGTTATGCCAGACCAATCAGTGGACCAACACAGGAGGTTTAGCCCCACCCACCAGCTCACATATCACATCACTGTCTGGCAGATTGCCGTCCACAGCCCAGGGGAGCTGAGCGCCTGTCGGTACCTATTTAAGAGCGGTATTAAGACAGCTGGAACAAATGGTACGTTTGAGAATAGGTGTATGATACACGGACAGTGCAATTCCACGATTTGTATGATCTTCTGGCACTTCTGAGGTTTTAGCCCTCCCTACAAGCCAGCCTGTGGCCCTCACTCACTACAAGCCAGCCCGTGGCCCTCACTCACTACAAGCCAGCCCGTGGCCCTCACTCACTACAAGCCAGCCCGTGGCCCTCACTCACTACAAGCCAGCCCGTGGCCCTCACTCACTACAAGCCAGCCCGTGGCCCTCACTCACTACAAGCCAGCCCGTGGCCCTCACTCACTACAAGCCAGCCTGTGGCCCTCACTCACTACAAGCCAGCCCGTAGCCCTCACTCACTACAAGCCAGCCCGTGGCCCTCACTCACTACAAGCCAGCCCGTGGCCCTCACTCACTACAAGCCAGCCCGTGGCCCTCACTCACTACAAGCCAGCCCGTGGCCCTCACTCACTACAAGCCAGCCCGTGGCCCATCACTCACTACAAGCCAGCCGTGGCCATCACTCACTACAAGCCAGCCGTGGCCATCACTCACTACAAGCCAGCCGTGGCCATCTCTCACTACAAGCCAGCCGTGGCCATCTCTCACTACAAGCCAGCCGTGGCCATCACTCACTACAAGCCAGCCGTGGCCATCACTCACTACAAGCCAGCCCGTGGCCCTCACTCACTACAAGCCAGCCGTGGCCATCTCTCACTACAAGCCAGCCGTGGCCATCACTCACTACAAGCCAGCGGTGGCCATCACTCACTACAAGCCAGCCGTGGCCATCACTCACTACAAGCCAGCCGTGGCCATCACTCACTACAAGCCAGCCGTGGCCATCACTCACTACAAGCCAGCCGTGCACTACAAGCCAGCCGTGGCCATCTCTCACTACAAGCCAGCCGTGGCCATCTCTCACTACAAGCCAGCCCGTGGCCCTCACTCACTACAAGACAGCCCGTGGCCATCTCTCACTACAAGACAGCCCGTGGCCATCTCTCACTACAAGACAGCCCGTGGCCATCTCTCACTACAAGCCAGCCGTGGCCATCACTCACTACAAGCCAGCCGTGGCCATCACTCACTACAAGCCAGCCGTGGCCATCACTCACTACAAGCCAGCCGTGGCCATCACTCACTACAAGCCAGCCGTGGCCATCACTCACTACAAGCCAGCCCGTGGCCCTCACTCACTACAAGCCAGCCGTGGCCATCTCTCACTACAAGCCAGCCGTGGCCATCACTCACTACAAGCCAGCCGTGGCCATCACTCACTACAAGCCAGCCGTGGCCATCACTCACTACAAGCCAGCCGTGGCCATCACTCACTACAAGCCAGCCGTGGCCATCACTCACTACAAGCCAGCCGTGGACATCTCTCACTACAAGCCAGCCGTGGCCATCACTCACTACAAGCCAGCCGTGGCCATCACTCACTACAAGCCAGCCCGTGGCCCTCACTCACTACAAGACAGCCCGTGGCCATCTCTCACTACAAGACGGTCTCACTACAAGCCAGACTCACTAGAAGCCAGCCAACCTGTGGCCCTAACTAAAAGCCAGCCTGTGGGCCCTCACTAAATGCCGCGCCAGCCCGTTGCCCTCATTACAGCCTGCTGTGGCCCTCACTACAATCCTGACGATCTGTGGCCCTCACTACACGCGGTGGCCCTCACTACAAGCCTGCCTATGGTAGGCGTCCTCAGTGACAAGGGCCCCCGTTGATGAGAGGCCAGTGACGCCCCTGCGTCTCTCCTGCTCTCCCGGTCGGTTCTATCGCCCTGCTCCACTGCCCTCTCCACGGCTCCATTTCTCCTCGGGGGTGTTTCAGGGCCAGGAAGTGGCCCAAATGTCAGTATTAAAGGAACACAATAAATGAATAAACACATCTACTATAAAGCCGACAAAACAGCGCATGTTTTTTCGATTCTCAAAACACCCATTGGGAAATACCTTTTTACAGACGATTACTACAAGCCAGAAACACGAAGCGACTACGAAAAGATTCCGTTACGCGCCATTAATTTTCCCATGACAAATGAATGAAATGCACCTTCAGAAACTGTGTCAAATGTGGTTAAATCAAAAACCTCACTCGCCGTTTCAAGTGAATAATTTGATTTTCAATGAGGACGTTAAGAGGCCTGAACAAAAAATAAAGTGTCACCTATTTCCATTTCTCTCCTACTGCTAAATTATGCCATTAAAGCCTGAACAGCTTGGGGTAAAACAAGAAAAGTAAATGGTTTAGACATCAACGTCGTATAAAAGCCGCCCTCAGTAAATGTGGTGGGGCACGGGGAGAGCTGGAGGCCGGTTTCACTGGTGTGGGAAGATCTGAAGGTGTAACCAGGATGAAAAGATAAGTGTGTGGGGGTGGGGGTGGTGGGCAGGTGTACGAGTTGAACAGACGGCTTCCCGCTGTTCACTATCAACTTTATTGTTTAAGAAATTCATCAACTTTGCTTCAATTGGTCCCTGCGGTGAAGCCCCTTGCCCTGCCCCTATAGTCTGTCCCGCTACAACAACCTAAGCAAGTAGCACCCCTCAGAAGGGCCTTTGCTGAGCCCAGCAACCTTGCAACGCAAGCCCTGGAGAGAGCCGCCCATGCCCGATTCAAGTGGATTTAAGCCCAGATCTCTGTAACTGGGGTGAATGTTTGACATTGTTCTGCATTCTGTCCATCAATTGTTATTTTTGCATTTGCCACCTTGAGTGGGGCGGGTGCCAAGACCTGGGTCCTGTGCTCTCCATGCCACTGGAGTCAAGCTATCCTGGCTGATGAGGGGTGATATCCTGAAACCGGTCCCAGGATGCTAGTTTCCAGTCCAGGGAGGGTCTGGACTGGCATTTCAGGCTGGGCTGTTCCCATGAAGAGCAGGGTCAACATTGTTTTTTATATGGCTAGGTCTAAACAGGAACGGCATGGGGAGTATAAAAACTATGGATTTAGGCACAGATCTCTGTACTGGGGTGAATGTTTGACATTGTCCAACATTCAGTCCATCAATTGTTCTTTTTTGCATCCGATTCAATATGGCGCAAGGGAGATGTCGCTGTGCCAGCCGCACAGAGACCAATGGTTCACCAGACCGCCATAAAGCAACGGGGGCCATGACAAGCATGTGACCTGCAACAACGCCAAGGGATTCTTCCCTATCAGACCCAACCCCCCCCCCCCTCACCCCCCTCACCCAGGGCCCTTCTTTAAGGGGATGGACGCACAAGACAGACCAGCATATAATAGGATGGGCATACATTTTCAGAGGGAAACTCCATTCCACAGGGAGGCACAGAAAAGAGAGAAAGAGACAAAGTGAACATACATGTAAGGGGGTGAAATGATTGTGCGCCAATGTTCATGGGCCTAGGTTTGGTTGGTGGCCTTCCTCACAGTCCCCATCCTAGTCTGAGTTTGAATGAGGGGAAATAGTAGCGATTAGAGACTTAAAACAGGCATGGGAAAGGAAACTGGAAAGGTCCAGATGGTTGTGGGACTAAGGGGAGGGGCGGGAGGGGCGGGAGGGGTCTTGGTGAAAGAAGGCATTAAACAACTCAGATGAAATATGCAAGGCAGTCCATGAACTTCCTAAGTGTGGAGAGAAGTAAATACGAACTCTGGAGAATACACTCTTAAGTCACATTCACAGGCCATATTAGAGCACCGTTTGTATTCCTCAGAGTAGCACATTGGTGTCAGAAACCCATGCCTCTGATGACGGTCCCATTACAAATTCTGGCCATGCCTCACATTCGGTTTGCTTCAATCTAGGCCAGGGATCTCCAACCAGTAGCTTGTGAGGTACTGTAGCTCTCCAGGTAGTTCCGAGTAGCTCACCTGTGTGCAGCTCATCTTATTAAATTAGCATTACATAAAATAAAATTGAAATTATACAACACAAATAATAGTAGTAGCTCTTAATGCGTTTCTTTGAACATAAGTAGCTCACAGTACAGAAAATGTTGGAGACCCCTGATCTAGGCCAATTACTGCAGGAAAAAAAGGAAGTTTTCATCCGGAAATGTTTCATGGGCTAGCCTTTAGGGGGGAATTTATAAAGCCAGAATGGTGAATAATCAATTTCACGAGGGCAGGATGTCGTCTTGCTCGGTAATGTGAAACTAAAGTAATTGTTCAGGGCACACTTCTGGACTGCATGTCCTATGTGAGGCTCATACAAAGCCCCTGAAGCAAAGACTGAGGAGGAGGAGAGGTCTCTAGAACTAAAGTACACTTTCTCTAGTTCACTTACAGTTTTACAGAGATGATTGGGGTTTAGGGGCCAGGTACACAGTATTAATGCCATTAAGGAATTATGAGATTCTGTGGTCGCTGGATTTGACGAATTTGCCACGTAATCCATCATCTACTGCATATTCTGTAGAATTTACCCACAAAAAATTCTGGTTCTTGCTTACAGGGATCAAAAGTAACAAATCATAGCAAAAAGTGTGTCTGCACACAGGAAGGCCCCTAGCAAAAGGTTAACTGGTAATTATCAGTTGCTTGTTGCTGTATTTGGGTGTTACATTGGTATTAATAAAGGTGAAATATTTTCTCAGACAGCGTCACCATGTGTAAAAATGACCCAATAAAGAAGTAATACTATAACAATATGTGAAGCTTTAAGCCGCATAACTTGCACTTTCTTGCTGCACAATTTATTCAAATGTGCAGCGCAGAATGGTCCTCCTCGCCCACATAATTCCAGCGGCCCTGGGAATAGCTAACATTCTTGCACCATAATTCGAAATATTATAAGCAGAGCAACAGGTCTTTGACAAACTTAGCTCATAAGCTTTCCTTTAAGACTGAGAAAAACGATATATGCGAGAATCTTTTCTCCTCTGCAAGCCAGCTCTTGAAGAGGGAGGGAAAGTGAAGTAAACTGTAAGATTCTCGGAATCTTTACACACAGCTTCCGTTTGTTCAACCAGACTTAGAAGTTAGCAAAGTAATTGAACAAGAAGCCAGGAAAACTGAAGGATAATCAAGCCAACCAACGGGTAAGCAATGTGTGGGCTTTAGGCCCACTGTGAATGCGTGGTAAGACAACAATTGGTCTATTACGCCCAGCCATTTTGCATTGACTGGTAGGCGAGACCTAACAATGGCTAAAAGCAAAATATGTTTGGGGTATAAAATACACATATTGCCATATAACTCCCTGGCACTGAATAGCACTTATGTATATGCAGATGTGCTCTTGTGAATGAGTAGAGTCACTCACAGTGAAGTTAGCCAATGGCTGAAGTTGGGTGAACCAGTGCTTCATGCAGTAGTGGCCAGAAGAATGGTAATGACACAAAAAGAGACCAATAAATGAAGAGGGCTGGCTGAAAGCCCTAATAAGTATAACTGTTAAAGGTCTTGGCTAACGCTAGACCGAAAAATGTGTTACAAACTGCCAAAGAACAGCACTTTTTCAAACAGTTGCACATTTATGACAAAAACATAAATAACTGGCCAGTATTGAAAGACCTGCATATGCATGAACAGCTGCTCTTATCTTGTGGGCACAATTTACATGGCTAGGCTGCCAGTACTAAGTAATCTACTTCCTTAGGAATTTTGGTATAGATTTTCAACTTTGTAGAGATCCACACAGAAACAAAAACACTTCAGTGTGATTGTCAGATAATAGTACTCCCGTTACTGGCCATAAATTATTCCTGTAGATTTTCCAGGAGGTGAAAAGTCGGAAAGAGGGAATCGCATTGAATTATTCTTGGGGACAAAGACATTTTATTCCTTCAGAAGGAGATACTTTTGGTCGTGGAGAAACCAGACGCCAAACTCCTACATGACTATAAAGTAAGGGGTAGGCGGTAAACTCCACACCTCCGACAAAGTTCTGAGCTGTGCCCACTCTGTGCTCCGCTTGGAGTTTCAGAAAAAGTCTGTCAACCGCCATGCTGCAGAGTTTTTTTCGCTCATGGCTTGTCAGCGTTCAGTTGGTTAGCGCGAGCGAGAAAATCAAATGTTCGACCACCTCCTGACGAGATTTCTCAATGCGGGCGGTTGCGACAAGTCGCTACTGTTCACATTGAGAAGACTGCCGTTTGTGTGAAGAAAGCTTCCGCTAGAGTAAAAAATCTACTCGAGTGGCAGAAAGAAGCAGCGTCCTCTGGCTGGGGTGCTGTTTATGCTGACTTTACGATGTGGGACAAGCTCCTGGCACAAAAAGAAAATCAGTGCAACATACCAAACTCTGCCACTCACGAAACTCAGTGGAATCTCACAATCTTTAGGTAACTCCATGCAATTCTACAAAGTGAAACAAATCGAGTTCTACCCACCTCCAAGGAAAGGGACTTGCGCCTACTTTTAACAGGAGTAATTCAGCATTAGCTTCGGAGGGAGAGATAATCTTCAAAACGTTTGTTAACAGAAACACGTCTGTGATGGTTTAGTTCATTTGGCGTTCTCGATCACATACACATAGACCCCTTTACCCGCTATTTACAATGGAGTAAATGTTGCCATACTGGTAGACTCTCTACCGTTTAGATGTTCACAGTGCCGAATTCAGACGATCAGGGCAGGGAGCTCTGAAGCACAAATTATACACAGATGTACAAAAAGGCTGTGGATTTGGCTCTCGTGAATAAATGAAACAGGGCCCTCAATGTAATAAGAATCAACGATCTTCCAGGTTATACAACAGTATATTAATCTGCGTTTTTATAAATCGTTTTTACAATGCTTGCATCGTTTTAGTGATGCGGGTTTCTTCTTTGAAATCACTTTATGGAAAGTATTACCGAAAATAAAAACCTATAACCCAACCATCCCAATAAAAATGTCAAACTTCACTCTATCTCATATTTTCAGTTTTAAGCCCATTTTTGTTTACTATAGAAACATTTTATTCATGCTAGTCTAATGTGAAAGAAAGACAAGAGCATACAAATAGGTCCCGCAGGAGGTGTTAACATGAGGAGTGCTTATGTCAGATTTCTGCTAAATATACCATGCCTGACAAAGCACTATGCAAAAAAGACTCCATGCATCCAAGGCTTGCCCATTCATTCAACAATATATGTCCATTTGGGGATTTTAAAACAATTGGTTTAATTGATCCACTTGGACTAACTCATGCCCTAAAAACGATTTGCAAAAGGAAAGGACAGGATATACGGTGTCCTTCTGACATTGAACATTTTTCAGCTGTACCTATACACCCTACGTCAGAATGATTAGCATAATTTTAAGAGTATGGCCATTACTCTCTAAGGTGTGGGCCTCCCAAATTAAGCTAAGGGGTCGAATTCACAGCAATACACTGACTACGATAGCAGTTCAAGCAACAACAACAAAACAAATATAAACGCACACCAAATTGACTCCTAACTAAACACTTCTGGCACTGACAACTGGGAGGTCCCTTGGCAGCCATGCTTCGACTCCGCATTTACTTCTGCCATGTACATTTTTCGCAGCTGCAAGAGATTACCTCCCTGAACCTGGTTTCTCTGTCAGGACTTGGCTAGAATGACCAAGGCACAAGAAAAGGTGTGTGGGCGAACACATGGTCAAGTGTGTGCGACATTTGCATTAGAAAAAAGAAAAGCAGCCATGCAGTCATCTGAAAAACAAGTTCTCTGCGCATTTGCACTCTAACAAATAGAAAGCGAGGGAGGCTCTGAAGGAGACTTACGAGGGACACCAGCAACCAAGAGATTCATTTGAGAGGGCGGGTAATATAGCAAGTAGTTTTATTGAATGGTCGACCGAACCAAATGATGGCTATTCCATTTAAATAATGTTATTTATGCACTCTTTTGCATGAGAATTTAACACTCAACAGAACACAATGCACAAAACAGCTCACTAACATTCAAAAGAGCATACTGGATAATACATCTCACATACATCCAACACAGCACCAAACTGCTGCAAAGGTAGGAGACACATTGATGCCAAAACCACTGGCATAAAGACTCATCACAACGACACATAACACCACAGACAAAATAACACACAAACCTACTTCAACATAATATGGAGATTTCCGTAGAGTCCAGCATCATGTTGCTCCTAACAACTCAAGCTGGTAGCATCGTGTAGGCTAATAGGTAACAGGCTGGAAGAGACACAAAATTAAAGCCATCTGGCATCACATCTCAGAGAAAAACCAAGCACTCCCACTCAAAGAGGGCGTGACTACCAGACTTTCTAAAATAACCACTTGTGGTCCACGTGCCAATGAAGTAAATGCTCATACGACATATCCCACAATGGACACAACTGTGATAGGGATCGACTAGAACACAACACCCTAAATAAATCATCAATGTGCTACATGGCCGCAATACGGTTAGCCCTACAATAGAGAAATAGTGATAACATGGAAAACTAAACCAGTGTGCATTGAAAGGTTGCACATGAGTTTTGGGGAAAGGTCCGCAATAAGAACCTCAAGGTGGCGTTAAGCCCAAACAGCAGCAATGAAGAGAAGTCGGATGTACAAGCATTTACATTATGAGCACATCCTGACTCAGCAAAACACATCTTCATAATAGCTTTCCACCATAGCAACCTATTAAAAAAAAAATATAATAATCACATGTGGCAAACACAGCAATGTTGCAATAATGGTACATCTGGAGATGCACCCGTACAGCTGATTATGTGTGATGAGAACTGTCATGATATCCTCCCAAAGGTTCTGTCATGTGATCCCTATCAAAAACAATTCACATGAAGACCCTGGCCACTAAATGCTCTTAAAGTGAAGGCCTCGTAGAGCAAAGTACTTCAGGCGAAGATGAGGCCTTAGAGAGTAAGATATCGGTGTATAGAGTTGCCATTGCGTATTGGGTTTCAACATTTCTTTATAAGAAAACACCAAGACTTATTACTCAATAAAAGCATGAACATAAGGCTGTTTAGCAAAGCTTTTCTTTAGAAAAAATGTACACAACAGTGAAATCCTTCAAAGCCTTGTACAGTAAATGAAGCACTCAGAAACAGGCCATCCAAAGCAATGTGCTATAGAACACTACCGCAAACACAAACTAGTTAATGCATTTAGCTACAGCCACATCATGAGATGAAAAAACAATGATTCTGAAAAGGTTACAAACATTAGGTATGGCAGAATCTCTATACCCAAACCACCAAAGGAAAGAAACCACTTTTTGCAACACATCAATACAGGTTAAAACTCAATGTGAGGCACCTATGCCAGTTACTATGGTCTAGAATTTAGAAATTTAAAAAAAAAGAGGTCATGCAGCAAATAACCTGCAAACAAACCCTTTGCACAAATGTTGATCTAAGAAGTCCGAACAGACAACTCCCAAGAACAAAAGAATTGAAACACATTCAACCTTAAAGTATAAGAAACAATACAAGTTTAAACGTTCACACATACCGTATGTTTAGCCCAGTTAACTTCTCCATGTTCTCCCAGTTCTTCAGCTTCCCCAAAATTTTCTGAAAAAACAATAAAAAGGTTCATATTTAGATTTTGCTTATAACATTTGAGACATAGTGCATTAGGTCCTTAAGGTTAAATTCCATAGCAAGAAGGAGATTTAACAATATATGGCATCTCTTTGATAGATAGATAGATGTTTGAACACAAGATCAAAATTGTGTAAAGACGATTAAGGTGGCAGAACTCTTCTCGAACAAAAACTGGGTACAAATAAAACGTGAAAGAAACACAAACCGAAGGTCACTGGGCAGAGGTGTTCAACGGATAGTTTAAAATATCGACGAGAAAAATAAAAAGCAACTCTGCTGTTCATCTGGGCCTAGCAAAGAGATGGTAAAGCAGAACAAGGTGGCGTACAGCTGGGCTGGGGACAGCTGTTGCAGATGAAGTGTTCTTCTCTCCTCCTCACCCTTGTGTATTTGTTAGATAATGAAGGCCCAGTAAAAAAGGGTGAATGAGCAATGCAGCGTTATGTTCAACAATGCCAGGTGTGCAAAAAACAGGGGAGAATACCAAGGCTCAAAGACCCCGAGCATGTAGACAGTGTAGAGGGAAACAATTGCCATGTAGGAAGAGAAAGGATGCATCACAGGGCTCCAGGGACTGGCTGTCCAATCAAGCTGTGGCCAATAAGAAAAACAAGAGGGTCTCGAGAAGACACTTTAGAACTGGACTTAAGACATATCAAAAGAGCATGGAGCGGAGTGTGCATCCAGGTGGAAATGTTGAGGAGGGGTGGAATCTAAGGCACAGCACAGTTGCTGGAATAACAAGAAAGGGGAGGTAAAGCATGTTGACTCTAATTCTGCTGCTTTTGGTTGCATTGAGTAGGAATGAACATATTTTCTCTCTCTAATCAGCAAGCAAGCTCAAGGAGAAGGGGTTGAGCCTAAAGAGGCCCCAGTCACACTATAAAATCAATAATATGCATGGGCACGATAGGCCACTGAATGAAGACCGGTCGAAATGAAGACCGGTCGAAAAAAAGACGTGAATAAAAGATAATTGGGTAGCCTAGCTGGAGGAGTAGCTTGAATGGCGAGACAAACCAGTGTGAGGTCCATGGCAGGCTTAAAGGGAACACAAATATATAACAGAGGGCAAGAGCAGAAGAAGCCAATGGAAATAACACAAAGGCAGAGAAACACTTTTTGGGGAGAAGAAATGAGACCTTGACTAACATGGTCGGTGGCGCGGTTTTCCTTCTTCAAATTAAGATAAGGATGCCTGGATTCTGTGTGATACTGGTCTCCGTTTTCATTGGTAGAAACAGGCAGAAAAGTGCCAGTGGAAAGGCAAAGGCAGAAATCTGGTTGAACAGTGTTGTTATTCACATAAAAAATTGGGGAGAAGCCTTAGGGAAAAAACACAGCGGAAGGAGGGTTCACTCCAGTATTTGCACAGAGCCTGAAGGGAGGAGAGAAGGTACTGAGTAGGGCTAAGATAGAAGCTGAGAGGCAGGAAGGATTCTGTAGATGGAGCAAGGAATATGGTAAAACAGCAATGTTAGGAAATGAGTAAAGTTGAGCATAATAAAAGGAGGAGGGCAAGCCTCCATTTATATAGTCCCTACAGGACCTAAACCTGAAGTAAGATCAATATGATTAAGATCAAGAACTCATGGTGGAATAATTGAATCTGCCAAGACGGAAAAGAAAGTGGAGTGTGGGACCAGCTGGAAATACTAGTGGTGCAGCACTTTACCAGTACATGGAGTGGGATCAGGGACAGGGTCAGCATGTGGGTTAGATTTAGAACAAGAGGTAGAACACCTCAAAAAGGAGTGACCGAGGGCAGGAAAGATTTGAAAGTAAGTGGGATAAATGGAAGGAAGGCCAGAGAGTTCTCCACGTGGAAAGAATAAACAAACGAGACCCACTTAAAATGTGACAGATAGGAGTTCCGAGAACCAAGACTAGTGATGACGAAGGCAAACTGTATAATCTTCTAGTTTTTAAATCATGCAAATTTCTAGAGTTTTCCATCTCCAGAACAAAAACATACAAGAACTTCCATGTGCAACCAAGACCGCATCATCTCAAGACTTTTCCCACTTTGAGATGGGAAGCAAGCACCGGTACGGGTGATAAATTAGTCTTACTGGGAAATAGCTATTCAAGAAAATCACAGCCCTGGAAAATGGTCTAATATGTCAACTAATATCTCTAAGGGGAGCATGATGGACTTTGCAATGAGTGATCTACAAGGATGAATCTATTACTGCCCCACTGACCTGCAACTTTTAAAATAAATTCTGCTGGATTTTTTCCAACAATGGTAATCTCTAGGCTGTGCAGTGGGTTGTAGGGTAAGCGTAGGCATCGTAAGGTCAGACAACAGAGAACGACTAGCCAATCATCTAAATAAGTAAAGAGGTGAACTGTAGGTAAAGATTGGCAGCCGTTCACAGTCCAAGACAAATAATAGGCAAATGAAATGGTAGAGCTGACCTACAATGATAAAGCTCAGACATTAATAATGCGCTTTTGGACTAGATTATAATGTGCATTGTGGAGCTGCATGAAGGTCACCCAATCCCCGTCTGTATTAGTTATAAAATGTTGTAATTGTGCTTCCAAGGAAATAATTGTTCAGAATGTAATGCTCCACATTCAGTCCAATGTTTAAACCTTTTGGGGAAAATGGGGACTCCAAACCTTGATTCATTAGGCGATTCAGACAGCTTCTCAAGGAAGCTGAAGTTGGGAATAAAAGAAAACTGCTTAAATATTTTCAGAAACGACAAACTCAGAGTCATTAACAATCACAGCTGGTAAAAGAACTGACACACTGAACCTGGTAATTTCTTTTCAATACCATTTCCTTCCTTTCATGACGGCATTGGCGGTATTAGCGAAACCTTGGTTGAATTAAGTGGTATCAAGTATAAAAGGGGCAAGGCCAGAGTCTCTTCTGGTTGTCAATATCCTCGCTCTGGATAACCAAAAAACAATCACAAATTCACGCCTTGACCAAAATTAGGAAGAGGAAGGAATTAGAATATGGAGGCCGCCAAAGTGAATAACTCAAGCCACATGAACAACATTTTAAGATTGGACTTTCCCTTAAAAGGTGCACCAAACAGTCTCTTTGAGGAACAGAAGGGATATCTTATGAACTAAAAAAGTCTTTTGAATCGACATTATCAATTGTCTCAAAAGTATCAAGTATCAAGTATCAAAGGATAATGTGCAATATTGGTTACTGAAAACAAGCGGTATACCAAAGTCCAATTAAGCCTCTCAGGGTAAGTTGCCCTCATCAACACAATTGTTTCCCATTAATTTGCAGCAAGGATAGACAGAAGCAAAAAGCGCTAGGGTAAATGCCTGTATAACTTCAGCAATTCACAAGTGCTCTGTAACAAATGTTTTTTCTTCCCAGTTGATAAGATTTGAAGGTCAACAAAAAGCAACCTTAAAATCCGTTACAGACTTAACAATTGAAGGGTGACTGGTGCCAGAGGACCCCAACTGTTTTAACTCCAGACTTTCCATCGAAAATGCACTTGCTTGGAGGAACCCATCATAAACCGGTGTTTGTGGACCCCAGAACCAGTGTTGAGCATCTTACATTGTACAGGTCAGCAGTGCATACCCCGTAATCACGTCACAGGTGTTGATCCTTCTCATCTAGATACTGCAGGATCCATCCTAGGTGGTCATTGGTGCCCAGTCACTCTTAGCCACCCTGAAGATGGTTCCTAGCAGTCTTAGCATGAACAGAGCAATGATTACACAGATCAAAATTCCAGGACATGAAAGGCAAGCTTTGTTTATTTACCTGGAGTTTTTGTAGCGCAAGCCACCATGCAGGAGTCTCAGAGTGCATTGGATCAGACACATGAAAGATGTAAAACAAATCAGAATCTGGATCATAAATCGGTATTACCATTCTAGTAGATGTTTGAGAAATAGTCCAACTATGTACGCTAGGGTTCTTCAAAGTCTGTTCTGTATGGCCAGATCCATGCCAGATTTTTTGCATAGTCCCATTTAGATAAATGTAGTTATCTTAAAAATCAGGCATGGATCCGGCCCTCCAGGCACGAATTTGAAGAACCCCGATGTACGCTAATAGACAGGTGGTGAAACCTAGGAGAAGAGACTTTTAGGACTATGCAGGGTGAAACAGGTGGAAACTAGGTTTAGGTGTGTTACAAACAGGTCAGAGGCCAAGCATTACCTATTGCACCCTATACACTGCTTGAGGCCCTTTCAAAAACAGTGTGCGAACAGTGTCTTTGTTAGCCAAATGGATCAAAGTAAATGTAAAATTAAATGGAAGATAAAAAAAAGTACACCCTATTAAAGATGAGAACATGAAGCTTACCATCCATCCGAAAAATACGGAGTGCAGGACCAGCTAGTCTGGTGTCCTACCTGGGAAATGGAAACATATAGGAGCTTGTGAAGAACAGTTAATAACATTCCCAGAGGGGAGTAGTTCTTTCATCCACACAGGAGGGATGAATCAAGAAACATGGATCCCTGAGCTGGGAAAGTGCTCCTAGAAAGGCAATAACAAGCAGCAAATAGAATTGTTCAGGTGAACAGAGTCGGTCCAATGGGAAGGAAGCTGCACAGGCCAAATAGAAATTACTGTGAAGCCTTTGGAGGATGATATAGGGGTGTTCTTAAATGTTTTATTGCAAAAAACACAGTTGATGGACAGAATGTGGAACAATGTCATACATTCACCCCAGTACAAGGATTTGGGCCTAAATCCATCGTTTTTTGGCACTCCACACCACCCTGGGTTAGACACTGGCTTTATGCAAATCAGCTCTGACCCTGTGCCTCATGGGAACAGTCCAGTCTGAACTACCAAGCCATGTCTTTCCCAGACCGGAATCAAGCATCCAAGGACCGGTTTCTGGCTATCAGCCTTCATCAGCCTGGGTAGCTTGACTCCAGTGGTGTGGAGAGCCTGGGACTCACGTCTGAGCATACCCAGCCCACTCGGGGTGAAATTGCAAAAAACACAGTTGATGGACAGAATGTAGAACAATGTCATACATTCACCCCAGTACAAGGATCTTGGCCTAAATCCATCGTTTTTTTGCACTCCACACCACCCTGGGTTAGACACTGGCTATATGCAAATCAGCTCTGACCCTGTGCCTCATGGGAACAGTCCAGTCTGAACTACCAAGCCATTCCCAGACCGGAATCAAGCATCCAAGGACCAGTTTCTGGCTATCAGCCTTCATCAGCCTGGATAGCTTGACTCCAGTGGTGTGGAGAGCCTGGGACTCACGTCTGAGCATACCCAGCCCACTCGGGGTGAAAATTGCAAAAAACACAGTTGATGGACAGAATGTAAAACAATGTCATACATTCCCCCCAGTACAAGGATCTGGGCCTAAATCCATCGTTTTTTTGCACTCCACACCACCCTGGGTTAGACACTGGCTTTATGCAAATCAGCTCTGACCCTGTGCCTCATGGGAACAGTCCAGTCTGAACTACCAAGCCATGTCTTTCCCAGACCGGAATCAAGCATCCAAGGACCGGTTTCTGGCTATCAGCCTTCATCAGCCTGGATAGCTTGACATTGTTCTACATTCTGTCCATCAACTGTGTTTTTTGCAATTCTTAAATGTTTTATAGCACCGTTATTTAAA
Source organism: Lissotriton helveticus (assembly GCF_964261635.1). Lineage (NCBI taxonomy): Eukaryota > Metazoa > Chordata > Amphibia > Caudata > Salamandridae > Lissotriton > Lissotriton helveticus. The sequence continues at coordinate 150,115,232 of NC_136071.1, forward strand.
AATGAAGACATTTCTGTGGAAGTGAACTGAACTCCATTGTCAGTAAGGATCTCTTTAGGTAATCCTTCTCTTGAGAATACTTTCTGAAAGCACTCAATTATCTTCTTGGTGGTAGGTTCAGAGACTGGCTCAACTCCAACCCACCGTAAGAGATGATCAACCATAACTATGAAATATCTCATACAGTTGGGCAAAATTTGATCTGGACCCAAAAAGTCTACACCAATATGTTGCCACGTTCTTCCAGGACAGAAACATATTGATTCAACCTGTTGTTCTGTTATTAAAACTTTGTCACTCAATTTGCACTTGGCACAATTGGATACAAACTCTTTAAATTTCAGTGTCCATACTTGGCCACCAGAACCTTTCCCTGACTTCTTTTTTCAGTTAAAGTGGAACCAAGAAGACCACAGTGTGCTAATTCTATTATTCGTTGCCGAAAGCAAGAAGGTACCAAGCAAAAACGGATTTGGCCCTCAATCAGTAAGGCCGGGCCATATGCTAATAAAACACCACAAGAAATGCCAATACTGATTAAAACTCACTCTTACTTCTTTCAGAGATCACACAAACAAATTGCTATGATTAACACAATTGTAATTCAATTTCTTAATTTCAACGTTTTGTTTTGATGCAAATATTTGACATTTTTGTTTTAATACATAGAAAGCTTTTTGGGGATATTTAAACACTGGAATCACAAAAAAAGTAGTAAATGTTGTACAAATCTCTTTACAAAATACATTACCAACAATAAGAAAGAAATGACATCCAAAACAATTATAGCTCATGTTCTGTACAATGTTCAACCTCAGTAATAACCTAATACTCCTGACTACTATCTTGCTAGATAACGTTTTTAATTATTCTCAGAGGCAGTGGCCAAACAGTGACTCTACTGAGCTCACTGTAATCATTTTACAAGAAAAAACTTAGTTGTGAGCCAAAGTGGTAGCACATAATCTTGAACACTTATTTAGTCAACGAACAAAACTGTTGACGCGTTTCAAACCCCAATACGTTTCTTGAAGGGTTCTCCTCAGGACACAACATTTCGAGAGCTCCGTCCTTAACTGACACTTAAATGGAATTTCTTTCACCATCAACCGTTTATAGTCCGATGTAGACTGCTACCAATGGCACCAATTATGGGACATGGCCCAATCACTGGATTTGCACCTCTTCTTATTTTGAAACTTTTTCTTTTGTACCGTCTTGCTGAGGTCCAAGTATCAAGCCATGTCATCGATGCTTGCCGGGTTGCGAGAAGCAAGAAGATGCCACAAGCTTGTCTCCATGTTCTAAAACATAACTTGCTAAAGATAGTTAGTCTAAGACTTTCCAAAACATTTGCAACTCATACTGCAATTGAGTCTCTTTAGGCCGTCAGAGTTGCTAGAGTGCCTCTTTCATGGAAGGATGTATACTTATCAAATAAACCTCCACTCTCTCCATATAAACCTGCCTCATGTCTTCACTACATAACTGGCGACTATTCGGGATTCAACCGGACTCCAGCAGATCATCATCCTTCCTTCACGCAGTTAATTACTCGGAACAAGGGGCCAGGGAGCAATCCATCGCCTTCACAAGCGCACAACATTCAAAAGTGGGAACTGTCATTTTTATTCACATTTAAGTGAATATACACGGTGAGAACTTTATCTCTAGTTACCATCCGTGGGAAATTTTCAGCAGAAAACTGATACATTTTACTGTACTGTTGGTCGCACTAGTTGCCTATCAACCGACCAAACCTTCACATTTCCTGGCTGGCGCGGCCGGTTTACAAACTCAGGCCTCACTGCGCGTCTAAGCAGTTGTGAGCCCATGTAAGTTCAAGTGAGAACTGAGTTGTGTATAGCATACTTAATTTCTGCACAAACGTAGAGCTCAGCATCGAGCGCATTAAATATTACATATTCAACATATACCTCCAGCGCTTACTGTTATTCTACTGATACGCCCGTCACGCGTTCCTCCGACCTACAAGCCACAACTTGCATTTGGTTCTCTTTAGTTGTCCTACTAAACACTGCTCCGCTCTTTCCAATAAAGACGATAGAGGGTTTGACCGCAACACTGCCCCAGCGGTTCTCGAATGCACAGCAGTTTTTGTTTCGCAGCCAGACCTGAACTTTAACTATTTAAGTTCTCCCATCAGCGATTTGCAAGCTTGGTGCAAGTCTACATTCTAACGATATGCATGCTCAACACGAGTTCATTTATCAGCGACCTGTGCACTTCGCTCAAGTGTGTCAGCGATTTGCACGCTTACTCCAAATATACAATATACATCTTAGTGATCTTATTACTTTGTGCAAGTCTGTCAGCGAGTTGCACGCTGTGTGCAAACCCATACTTCAGCGTTTTGCACGCGTCACACAAGCTTGTCAGTGATTTGCACGCCCTGTGAAAATCCATTCTTCTGCAATTTGTACACTTTTCAGTTTCACCATTTTTCTTTCAGATTTCTTAACTAATAAGAAATTATGCAAAGCATTTCACCAACTGCAACGTTTCTACAAGAACCTGGTGAGACACCTCTAGAATGGAAACTATGGATTTGTTCTTTCAAAGCGTATTTAGTAGCTATTGACGCAACAAAATTCAAACCAGAAAAGAAAAAAGGTTTAATTTATTATCATTTAGGAGTTGAAGGTCAAAATATATTTGACCATTTACCAGAATATGAAGACCTAGATGAGACGGAACTCTAATTTGACACTGCCATTGCTCAACTTGACAAATACTTTTCAAAGACTAAAAATCTAGTAGTTCAAAGATTTAAGTTTTTTACTAGGGTACAAAAATCTTCTGAAATTATCAACACATGTAACTGCCCTAAAAGTGATGGCTGCAACATGTGAATTTGAAGATTTCACATCACAATTAATTCAGAGACCAATTGGTGGTAAGATACAGCTCCAAGAAAATCCAGGAACGTCTGCCAAGTTGTAAAAATCCTTCTTTAGACAAAGTTATCGACTTGGCTAAAAGTATTGAGGGTTCCTGTGAAAACGTGGAATTTTTGGAAGAATCTCTTAATAAAACCTCCATTTCAGGTGCAGTCATAAACATGCCAACTACTACTTTAGAAAAGAAAGACATGAGTACATTCAAACCTAGTTCTCAAACTTTCCAATCACGGAGAGTTAGTTGTTTCAGATGTAGCTCACCCAATCATGTGTCGACATTTAAATATTGTCCTGCACATGGGCAACAGTGCAAGAAATCTGGTAAGGTAGGCCATTTCTTAAAAGTGTGTGGGGGGGGGACAACAATCCTGTTCGTTGTGTAATTAGTGATGACTATGAGGTTGATGACAACGATAATGATGAAGCACATAGAGATTTGTTGTTATGAGTGAGATGTGTGAAACAAGACAAAACCTATTGCTGATCCAGAAATTGAGGTATGGATTAATGGAGCTCCAATTAAACTCTTAGGAGACACTAGAACTCACATCACCATTGTAGATTACACCGAATGCACTCACCCTTGTTACCCCCAGACCTAATGACAGTAGCTTTTTTTGAAGGTAGCAAGGTGAATTTGGTGTGTTACTTTTGGTCATCTGTCAAACTTTTACATTCCTCTATCAATGGGACGGTGTATGTTGCACGCAAAGGTGTTTTAGGTCTCATTCACCAAGCCGAATTCAATTTGACCATTAGACCCGGTTCTAGTAATCCCATCCTCGTCGACAGTTATGTAGTAAAGACACGAGGCAGGTTGATATGGAGAGTGGAGGTTTATTCGATAAGTATACATCCATCCATGAAAGGGGCACTCAAGCAATTGACAGATAGAATACAGAGCTCCATTGACCGCATACATAGCATTCCATGGTTCTAGCTTGCACAATACCCCAAACATTTGCCTGAAAGGCCATAGCGGATCTTAACTGTGAGGTCCTCATGCAGGCAAATTATAAGGGGATAGTAAATCCTGTTCAACTCCCATTTTACTCAATCTCCCACAATTTAGAGTGATTAACAAGATAGAAGGCGTTCGATAAATCAAACACAAGGTGAAGAGAACCTTTCTTGGATTTCACATACTTTCCCCCAAATTAGGTACAAATTCAGACATTGCTCAATTGTCCCAATGCCCTGTCTGAACCCGAATTACACCTCTGACAGAATGTTTTTTGTGGTAGACCAATCTTCGAGGAGGGCAGTAAAATAGGGCCTAAGATCTTGGTGCTTAAATCTATCACAGAAATTGGTCGATAACAAAATGTCTGAGACAAATCCCCATTTTTAAATATCGGGACCGCAATAGCAGAGCTCCATGATTGTGGGATAGGCCCATATACCAAAGATCTGAACATGTTTGTAAGTAGAGGGGCCCACCGAGGAAAATTTGATTTTAAAAAGTCCTCTGGGACCCCATCTAGTCCTGGTGATTTGCCTGTAATGCACTTATTTATGGCAGTAATGGCCTCCTGAACTTCACACCCACTATTTCCAACCTAGACTTCTACAGCTTTTTAAAAATTAAAACCAAAATATCCAGATTAGGTGTGCTTAGAGACCCAGACCTACTGAACCTATTTAGAAAACTATACACATCACGTATATTTAGCTCCCAAAATATAGAAACTGTTCAAAGGCCTTGCAAAATCTACTCACCAACTAGCAACGAAGTTAGATTTTATCACGTTGAGCTATTTTTAGCACCTACTGTTCTGTACTTGCAAGTGAACATAATCTGGAAAGGAACAGGTGTTCTGTTCATTCAGTCAGTGAATGAGCAATAAAGATGCATTTAAATCTTGTTTTCATCTCAACAGATTTGCTGTCTGTTCAAGGCAAGAGGTCGAATGTCAGTTTTTCTTTTTACTAATTGCTGCTTGGAAAATGTAGATTATTTTTCTCTTACTGCAGTTAGAGGTTTTTTTTTTTATCAAGTGAGCTGTCTGACCAGCATGGTTTAACAAAAGGCAGCTAGATGTCAGTTTTTTTTCTTACGCAACCTTTAAATAGCTTGTAAATGAAAAGCATAAATATTTCAAAATGTATCAGGAATTACAAAAGCACCTTTTTAGTAATTGAGAAGTGTGATGCAAACAAAGATTTAACTAGAAGCAAAACATATCAGAACACTTTACTTGGTGATGTCCAAATGACAAATATTTACAGAAACTATTTACAAAAACGATTGTTTGTACACTATATAGTTTTATCAATAAAACCGCATGTCAGCGGGCTTGACACTGTGGGAGGCCTTTAAGCCCACCAAACGCGAGGTTGACATTAGCTTCTGTACCGGGGCGAAACGTCGCCACCTCGCACAGATGGTAGATTTTGAGTCTCGTCAGCGAGTTCTTGAGAACGAGATACGGGCAGGAAGTGGAGACCAGGCCAGACGTCGTCTTCGCTTCTCCCAATAACAAATACATCAATTACTCACAAACAAAGCCTAACAGGCGTAGCAGGCAACAGGATATACCAACGTGGCGATAAATCGAGCAAGACACTGCACCGCCTATGCAGGTAACACAGACACAGACCCCAATACTGTACCCTATGCACAAACCAACATGCAGTCGTCCAAGCGTTTGCAGCCTACTATACAAACTTAACCAGAAAAAGGAAAATCTTATCCCTCAATCAAATTAGAGAATTCCTGAGGGACATATCGCCAAAACCAGTTCCAAATAGTGTACACGACCTATTAGATGGCCCAATCACGATAGAAGAACTCACCACCACTCTCCATAGCATGCGCCTGGCTGGAACCCGGGCCTGAATGGGTTCCCAAGTGAATACCTTAGAGGATATATCTCCCAAGCAGGCCCTCACATGCTCGGGGCATTTCAGGAAACCCTTGATTGAGCGGGGATTCTCACGCCTGACTGGCGCCAGGCCAACATAGTGGTGTTCCTCAAACCAGTGCATCCCCCATTAGATCCATTATCATATCGCCCCATTTCATTATTAAATATAGAAGCCAAGCTCCTGGGCAGAATCCTTGCAATTCGCCTCCACCCTTGCATATCGGATCTTGTCCACCCAGATCAGTCCGGCTTCATGACACAAAGGTCCACATGTCACAACATCAGGTGAGTTCATAACGTCCTGGCCATGGTGCCGCAGCTCGGGCGACCCGCGGCCAACATAGTGGTGTTCCTCAAACCAGTGCATCCCCCATTAGATCCATTATCATATCGCCCCATTTCATTATTAAATATAGAAGCCAAGCTCCTGGGCAGAATCCTTGCAATTCGCCTCCACCCTTGCATATCGGATCTTGTCCACCCAGATCAGTCCGGCTTCATGACACAAAGGTCCACATGTCACAACATCAGGTGAGTTCATAACGTCCTGGCCATGGTGCCGCAGCTCGGGCGACCCGCGGCGATCCTACTCAGACATAGATAAAGCATTCGATTCCCTAGACTAGGAGTATTTATTCCTCCTATTACAAGCCTTCAACTTTGGCCCGAAATTCTTATTCTACGTTCGCCTCCTATACACAGACCTCTCTGCCTGTGTGTGTGTGGCTGGAGCAGTGTTGACTCCATTTTCAATCAACAGGGGCACAAGACAGGGGTGCCCCCTATCCCTGCTCCTCTTTGCACTTGCGATAGAACCATTGGCAACATGGGTGAGGCGGGATCCCCGGATGTGCAAATTCGACTGGTCCAGGGAGGTATCGGACAGAATCGCATTATATGCGGATGACGTTCTGTTCTTCCTTACCAATCCAGGGTTTACGGGCCCACGGATATTGCAAATTCTCAGTGTGTTTGGGGAAACGTCCGGACTCAGCACAAACCTGACCAAATCCATACTATTTCCAGTCTGTGGGGATCAGGGGAGAGGCACGTGGGAATCGCAACTGACACATGCATCCGGCAGCTTCAAATACCGGGGCATCTTCATATCACCTGACCAGACTTTGTCTTAGACACACAACATAAATCCCTTATTACCCAAGGTCTGGGATGAGGTGCGGGCGTGGCCGCCCCTTTCCCTATATAGTAGGACCACTATCTTCAAGATGGTCTCATTATTGCCGATTTTATATCGACTTCAGAATTATCCCTACAATATCCCTTAGTCTTGGTTTACACAAGTCAATGCTATGCTTACCAGCTTTTTAGGGTTTTATTGGGTGGCAGGGCTGTGTCGGTCACATTTCGGACATGCGGACAATTCACGTACTGCAGCGGGATAGCAGCGGCAGACATATTTGCGTACTATTCAGCCTCCCACCTTCTCAACATTAATGAATGGTGGTACAATTCCCAAACAGACCCTGCATTCACGGTAGAAAGAAGCATAATGCAGGGCCAATCATTGCATGACTTACTATATAGTCGCATTAGATTGAGTCATTTACGCCCAGTTACAAAGGTGGAACTTTAATTGTGGAGATGCTTGGTCCGGCAGGTGGGCTGGGAGGGACAATCAACACCAACACACACGACCCCACTGTGGCAGGGAACCTACATTTGACAGGTTGCGACATTGTCTGGGTTTCGCACTTGGGACCTTATCGGAATATCCACATTTGGAGATGCAATGAAAGGGACAGTATTTAAATCCTTTCAGCAATTACAGGAGGAATCCCACCTCCATCGCAATCAATTCTACAAAAACATACAATTGCGACATGCTTTGACCCCCCACATTAAAACACTTACAGACCTCCCAGAGTTTCATCCATTAGAAGGAGAATTATTAATCGGAGACCTAGGTGCTCACAAGATCAGACAATTATATCAAACCACAGTCACGCATAACTGCACTACACTAGGGACACTTTGTCAGACTTTGGAGGGTGACATAACCGATCTCTCTGTTGACTATTGGACGGAGTCACTGGCAAGTCCCTGCGTTGCGGCCATACCATCTCGCTACCATCTGATTCAGTTAAAATTCATCCATTGAGCCTATTATACCAGGTATCGTCTCTGGCACATGGGAGTGATACAGTCACCTGTGTGCCTCAGATGCAATCGAGAAACATTCACTTTTATCAATACAGTTTGGAGCTGCAGTGCTCTCCAACCCTTCTGGCACAAGATAATGGCATGTCTTGGAAAAGTGATATAATGGCATCTCCCGTTTGATCCCAAACTGGTTCTACTAGATAGTATAGAATAGATCGGAGGTAATAGGTACAAACAACATTTTTTATTTCTTGGGCTTACACTTGCTAAACGGGAAATCGCCCAGCATTGGAAAGGAGCCATTCCAACGCCTCTGGGAAAGTGGAAAAAAGCTATGGATTGGTATATGGGAATGGAGCTGCCGGTGTTCCAAGCACGGTGTCTCCAAAAACCTGGGAAAATATGGAAACAGTGGTCCAAATAGAAGGGTATAGACTTACCGGTGTTCGAGTCCCCCGAATCCCTCATAGCACGGCATATGTAATCCAATAGACGTAGTCTCCTTAAATCGGATATAGTTAATTAGCCAGATACTATGCGTCAACACTTGAGTGGGGCGGGGAGAGGTCAGGATGCCTAATCTGTGCTCAGTTTACCTGCGGTTTAAAGTTTGTTTTTTCTTTCCTGTTTTATTCTTTAGTGGTACACAGTGAAATTTGAATTGAATCCTATTGATATATGGGCCCTCAGGTGAATGCTGTACCATGTATAAAACCTAAATAACATTTTTTTCCCTCCCCCAAAAAAACACGTCAGTGGGAAATTTTGGCCATTTCAATGTAAAATCTGCTAATTGCAAATGACAGTGTGCTACCACCTCATGCTTTAGTTATGTATTTATTAAAAGTTATTTAAACATGATTTGAGAAACATGCCTGCCCACGCCCTAATGGCAATGTTGTTAATGAACTAAGAGGCAAGTCCAAGTTCATGTGTACCCTATATTTTGCTAGATTTGTATTGTATATGATGCAAAGGTTTAGTCTTAAATCGAACAAACGAGTTTTTTGTACAGCAGACATGCTGACCTCGAATTTATGAAGGTGCTCCCATATAGGATAATGAAGAAAATGGCAGATCAGTGAATTAAATTATTTGCCCAGTATCACATCATTTGAAACCATTTCATGGGTCAAAAGCATTACAATGAGGTTGAATAGATTATTTAAGTCACTAGGCCTGCAGGTCTAGTAACATTTTTATGATTTTTCGAGCCCTGTGATCAACACATACACACTTAAGCCTCCCACTCCTCTCTATCATAAATTTGGAAAAGGAGTAAAATATTATTAGTGATCCTCTGCCAGATAAAATCTGGAGCAATACCGTAAAAGATGAAATCATTCCAAACCTTTACTCATGCAAACTTTACACACTTCACAAGTTCTATTGGACCCTCACATACTGGCTCGACTAAACCTGATCGAATCCAGCACATGTTGGAACTGCAAGGATTCCACGGGAGACACTAAATAGTTTGCTGCTAAAGAATATGTAATCGAGTCTTACTGGGATAATGTCTCTATCTTAACAACAACTTTAAAACACACCACATTAGACTTCAAACAATTTCCCGAAATCCCTGCTGCCTCAAACATTTCCCATTGAAGGACACCCATTGCAAATCTATTGAATTTGTAACTGGTAATCCTGAAAAAGCTCATTTTAATGGAGTAGAAATCTGCCAATCCAATCTCTAGCCACAGTTGTTGAGCTTGGTTTTCCAATATTCGAGGAGCACACAACTTTCACAACAACCAGAACTCACTCAGCTTACCGATCACCATTAACTTATTTCTACAGGAACAAATTCCGATCAGAAACTCAAATCTCCATGGCCCAATCCATAAAAATGCACATTTGGTTGCACCCTATGACCTAAACGCCTCACCTTGCCCTCTTCATTTCAGATTATTCTCCCTCTCCTATAATTTATTGGTGTACATAATCAATGAGAAAGCTCACTTTAAGATCCCCGATACATCTCTATGTACTTCAATGCATATATACATACCACCCACCCCAATTCTACAAATGTGCTAAGGATATTTTACTTGAGGAGTTCTTGCAGTTAATAGTCAGTATAGTCTGCTTAAACTAAGTACCAACTTAATGTAAGCAATCGCCTATTGTTATTACGCACTAATGTACATTATTGTCCCCTGTTTTAGCTCTATAGGTCTGTATTTTCCAACTCTGTCTAAAAACTCACAATAAAAAATCTCATGTGACCTTGTGCTTTTCTCCTCTACCAGTAACCAAGGCACTTACCTAACATGTTGGGATTGTATGCCATGATCCGCACTTTGGATTAAATGACCGTTGCACAGCAACTATTTGGATTGAGTGCTACTCTTCAGTCCTAAGGTTGGGTAATTTTGCAGATAGAGTTAGAGGTATATATATGTATACCTATAGACAGAATAACAACAATTAGGATAGGGTCTAGGTGGGGATTTAAAGACCAAGCTCTAGTAAGCCCCAAATATACAATAAACTACAAAAATACCAGAGGGTCTGAAAAATGAACTTTATTCTGTTGTTACCCACTATACCAATATTAAAAAGTAGTTAGAGACAATCAAGACATTGCAGATTGTCTAGATGTGTGTTAGGGTAACAACAGAATAAAGTTTTCGGTGCCCAATAATCCAATTTTAATACACTCGGTTTTCTCTTTTTCACACACATTTTCTGCACTGCAACATCAGTCCCTGTTACTTTTACATCCGTACAAATTAGTAGGAAGACTACGGAAGATCTGTCTGAAACGATTAAGGCTTCTTTAATATCTGGGCCCTTCTCGTGAAAGACTAGTGGCACCCTTTATGGTGGTCTCAAAAGAAACTCAAAAAACAAAAAGGTGTGGAGGGTCAGAGGGAATGTTTACCGACCTGTTTACTCGCTCCCCATACCATGAATATATAACACACAAAGAGTAAACCAGGTCTAAGGGTGGTGTGTGTCTGAGCAAATGGCTGTGAATCAATAGGATGCCTCTGTGTGATGTAGCTATTATGCTTTTTGTTTTAACAATGCGGAATAGAAATTGTTCACGCATGAGTGTGTGTATGAGTATTGTATGTGTATTCATGCGGGTGTAAGTAAGTGACTTTGTCCTGTTTTGTTGTGTTACCTTTTTGTCTCCCGATAGGAAGAAGTCTTGTCTTTCTTTCTCCAGTGAACATTGAAGAGCGAAGTTCCTGGTAGATATGTGACTTTTTAAGTACATGTTTTACTGTTCCTCATATCACAAACATTTGTTAATAGCAGTAGCAACTCCATATGTAAGGTCCTGAAGAAAGCCGGGGTAGTTCCCCCATAGGCTGAAACATGTCGACCGTCCTGCTTAGCGCCACAAGGTAGTATCCATATTGAACTACTAGGCGTATTTTTAACCTTTGACACCTAGACTTCTATTTTGAAAGTTTGCTGAGTCTTAGTAGTCAATTTTATTCACCATGATCACTTGAGCACTGCACTTTAGTAACACTATAATGTTGAGGAACGATATATATATATAGTCAAGCAAAGTTTTTGATAGTATCCTGGCACTATAAGGCCGGGAGAGGTTTTGAATACCTATCAATTCCCATATGATGATATTTCACCAACGGGGTGGTCTGATGGGACTTTTTCAAACCTCTATGACTAAACAGTCCCTTGCTTTCACTTACTTTTGCATCCTATTGATTCACAGCCATTTGCTCAGACACACACCACCCTTAGACCTGGTTTACTCTTTGTATGGTCTCAAAAGAAACCCAAGTGATGAAGGGCGGTTTCGTGTGGTGACTGATGGGCATCCTTTCCTGACCACTATGGGGGTTGGGGTGAAGGGTGACTGGTTGTGGACCTTACACGAGGGATGGTGATTTGATTTTTTGTTGGTGTTTTGTCTTGCGTTCATTTTTCAGACCCTCTGGTATTTTTGTACCTATAGACAGATACATAAGAAGGTGGGCAACATAGGAGCAGGTGGGGAATGTAAGTCATTGGCGACCGTGTGGGTATGGGAAAAGTAGAACAAGGGTGAGCAAAATGGAGTCCAGGGGAAAATAACATGACTGAGAATGCAACACTGAACGTGAGGAGTGAGGGAATACAGTGGGGGAGAAGTCAGCAACACGGAGTACAGTGGGGCAGGTGTTTGATGGAGGAAGAAGCACACAAGAATAGAAGCCAGCCAGTCAGAGAGATGGTAAAGAGGCTAGGTGCCATGGGAGGGACAAACAAGGTGAAGAAACTGGGAAAGGAAAGTAATTGAACAGGAAGTAAGCAAATGAGAGTGACAAAGTCAACCAATGGTAAGAAGTGGGTGGCCTGTAAGCCCCTGTAAGATCTTGGTTAGCCCACAGAAGGTCATTTACTGCCTGTTAGCTTGTGATGTCCAGTAGGCTCGATCTAAAAAGAGGGGGAAAATAACGACTAAAGACTTAAACCGTGGACTTGAAGTCAACTAACTATATCTCAGTAAGCTTGGCTCCAACTAGGAAATCTTCACACACAACCAAAATAGAAACAGGTTTAAGAGAATGTCTCATGTCAGTCCGAGTGCTGCTGTAAAGCTTCCCCCATAACCACATTCAAATGAATAAAAGAGGATGCCATTTAACAGGAGGATGCAAGAAGATAATAAAAAGGATAACATGACAGGTGGATTCCATTTTGCGCGCGTGTGCACAGTTCCTGGTAGCACAAAGCTTCTCGACATATCTGCAGTGGCATTCAAGACCACAGTTAGAGTCTTTAGTCACTATGCTCCTCCTCGTTTTTGAGCTGTGTAATCAATTCAACTATATGATTTTGGTAACTTATGTAAGGGGCGTATTAGAATATCATCTTTGGACCATTAGTGCTGCCATACAGGTTGTTAACCAACAGGTATTTCTGTGGGTACATACACCTTCAAGTGGTACTTAGCCACACTTTAATCTTTTTGTAGCTATGTAATTATCTGCATTTAAATTGCTAGTAAGCTTTGGTATCGCATTGTGCACATCTAACATGCCCTGTAAGTAGAATTGTTAAAGATTTCCTTTGTCTTGCAGAATATGGAACACATGAGGAACTTGTATCTCTGTAACTGGGAAGGCTGGCTTTCAACCGTTTACATCAGTCGCCATTTGTGCCACGAAAGCATATGATTTGGCAAAATATTTTTTTTAAAACAAGGAAATCTGCCTCTTTTGACTTGCAGAGGTACAAGCTAAATAAGCCAGTACCTCCACTGGAGGTGTTCTCGGCTATCATAGGAGTTTGGAAAGAGGCTTGCTTTTAGGGCTGTATACATTCACTGGTGCACTTCAGGTGAAATGTTTAAGGCAGATTTATCACAACCAGTTGCACTACTAGTTTAAAATCCACCCAGAGAACAGTTAAATATTGCTAACTGAAAGAGGGAGCAAACTAGATTCAATCACCTTAAACTAGGGAAGGATATAGGGGAGTAATGTTCATCATATGGCCTCAACTTCCCAAGATGGAAACTGTGGTCGACTGGCCAATGGATATAAAAGTACCTAATAGTCGCTGGTGGACCCAAGTCCACTTTGCTTTGTTAACTGAAGCACCTTTGATCACATCAAGATGATTGCACAAACATCTGCACACCACTGTGGCTAACGCTACACATGGAGGAAACATTTCATAGGATGGATGGACCCTAAAGGAGACCATACATTTTAAATGTGGCTTTGGAGGGCCTAAAACGTAGTATATAGCAGGACTGTAGTTTGGCTGTATCCACAGGGCCCAGGAATGCAATGAGCGAATGGTTGTACGGTGAACTCCATGCACTGTACACACCACAGATATTGTACAGTGGTGTGTACAATGATGTATCACATCAGCAGACCCCCCCCCCACATCAGAACTACATTTAACAAGCATTTGCAATGCAATAGGTCTCGCATTAGCAAAGTTTGAGCTATTGGTCTTGTAAATGGCATTTTTTTTAATTTATGTGTTGGTTTTGAAAATAGCTAAATTAATAGCTTTGTCATTTACAATGCCAATAGTTATAAATTTTGCAAATGTGACACCTATAACCTGGGGTTGCGCTGAGTGGTGCTGAGTGATGCTGTGGTGGTGCTGTGGTGGTGCTGAGTGATAATGTGGTGGCGCTGAGTGATAATGTGGTGGTGCTGAGTGATAATGTGTTGGCGCTGAGTGATGCCGGGGTGGCGCTGAGTGATGCCGGGGTGGCGCTGAGTGATGCCGGGGTGGCGCTGAGTGATGCCGGGGTGGCGCTGAGTGATGCCGGGGTGGCGCTGAGTGATGCCGGGGTGGCGCTGAGTGATGCCGGGGTGGCGCTGAGTGATGCCGGGGTGGCGCTGAGTGATGCCGGGGTGGCGCTGAGTGATGCCGAGGTGGCGCTGAGTGATGCCGGGGTGGCGCTGAGTGATGCCGGGGTGGCGCTGAGTGATGCCGGGGTGGCGCTGAGTGATGCCGGGGTGGCGCTGAGTGATGCCGGGGTGGCGCTGAGTGATGCCGGGGTGGCGCTGAGTGATGCCGGGGTGGCGCTGAGTGACGCCGGGGTGGCGCTGAGTGACGCCGGGGTGGCGCTGAGTGATGCCGGGGTGGCACTGTGGTGGTGCTGAGTGGCACTGTGGTGGCGCTGAGTGATGCTGGGGTGGTGCGGAGATGCTGGGGTGGCGCTGAGTGGTGCTGCTGAGTGATGCTGTGGTGGTGCTGAGTGATGCTGTGGTGGTGCTGAGTGGAGCAGAGTGATAATGTGGTAGTGCTGAGTGATGCTGTGGTGGAGCTGAGTGATGCTGTGGTGGAGCGGAGTGATGCTGTGGTGGAGCGGAGTGATGCTGTGGTGGAGCGGAGTGATGCTGTGGTGGAGCGGAGTGATGCTGTGGTGGTGCTGAGTGGTGCTGAGTGGTGCTGAATGATGCTGTGGTGGTGCTGAGTGATGCTGTGGTGGTGCTGAGTGATGCTGTGGTGGTGCTGAGTGATGCTGTGGTGGTGCTGAGTGATGCTGTGGTGGTGCTGAGTTATGCTAGGGTGGCGCTGAGTGGTGCTGAGTTATGCTGGGGTGGTGTGTACCCCTGACTCGTGCCCTGTTCTTCTTCCAGGCAATATTTGTGGCAATATCGGGAAATCAACAGCAAAAACCGACACAAAAGACCATAAAACAGGCCTACAAACAGCCAAAAAACACACAATGACCTGTCAAGACAGACCTCCGGACACTGCCTGATTACCATATAGGCCAGTCCAGCCCTGATCACAGACAGATGAAAAGCTGAATGGATCTTCTGCGATTCAACCCTGCAAACATGATGTCAAACACAAATGTCTGTTTTGTATTTATGAGTCCACAGAGCCACCAGGTTAGATTTGATTATGTTATGTTACCGTTGTGTTGAGGTGGATATAAATGTGCTAATGATTTGGAGGGGCATTCAAAATGTAAATATAAACTGAAGAAACGGTGAATTGTCATACAAGGTAATTTTGACGGTCCCGGGGCAGTGTCAGAGTGGGTAAAAGAGGACAAGATGTAAACAAATTGTAACAGAAATCGCTTCTGCATGCATAAAAGAGAAGTGGTATCGGAAATATATATGAAAGTCAGATAATGATTTAAAAGATACATCCCAACAAATAAAAATATTGTGACAGTTTAAAGCGGTTTTCTTCTTTGTAGGTGCTTGTTGAGAACTGCTGTCATTTGACCTGCGCTTGCGACATTTGTAGCCCTACACCAGACAGAAATGAAATAGAAACATATCTACGTAAAAAGCGCAGCACACCCTGCCCACGCAAAAAGGATTTCAACCTGACAGCAGAGAATGTTTGTTCGGGTTGTTAGGGGGAACTTACTCACTCTTCTGGTGGATTTGAGGTCTGCCTGCTCCCTTTATCAACCTAAAAGCTAGGCATGTTGCGGGAGCAGAAATGCAGTGTGCATAAAAGACATCTGCTGCCTTTATCACAGTGAAAGCACTGTATCAGGGGCAAAAATGCAGTTTTATCAAACTGCTGTCAGGACAGCAGGGGGCCCAATTCATAAAAACAACTTATTTGGACGCTCCCTGGTCCACATTATCAAGATAAAAACGAGAAACAAAGACTTTAGCCAGACAACAGGTGGGACCAGAAAACAGGTAATACGGAAAACAGGCATCACGTGAAGACTGGCATCAGGTAGGTCCGGAAGACAGACTACATGTGGGACCAAAAGACTGACAACTTGTAGGACCGGAAGCCAAGCAACTCTTAGAAAGAAAGACAGACAACTCAGACTGGTAAACAGGCAAGTCTTAGGACTGAAAAACAGGCAAAGGAGTTCTAAACGCTTCCTCAGAAACCTGCCTTTCGGTGTATCTGACTGTACTCGGCTAATGTGACGCTGTGTGTGTAGCGAAAACTGCTTCCTCACAATAAGGTTAATTAAAATTATGCATTTTCTTTCTACAGAGGTCTGACTGCAGTCAGATGTGATGCACCAAAGCCTTACAGGTGCCCTGTGCCCGACGCCCCCGTTAAATACCCTATTCAATGCGCTCTAATAAAATGACTATTGAATATTTAGCGAGTGGGTGCAACAAAAATGTTTTTGTATGGAAAATAACATTCCGAAACGAGCCCGTGTTGATTTCCCCTTTCTGAATGGAGGCCTCTGATGAGTTTGGATTAGGAGGTATCGCAGCCCCGCGCTGCCTGCCCCAGTCATTATCCAGCTGCCGCGAGACGCTCATGATTACACAGAGAACGAAACTCCGCTGGATGAATGAGCCTTTTAATCCCATCACATTCACAGAACAGGAACAGAAAATGTGTGTTGGACCGGAAGTTGCGACTGATGGAAAAGCTTACATAATTCAATGTCTTTTGGAAAGTGGCTCCAACAGAAAACAAGCTGAAGAAGCAGTGTTGCCGGCAGGGGCGAAACCAGGAAGTCAGGCATCCTTGCCCGTGACATGGGCGGGGCCTGTGACGCGGCCGGAAGAGGCCGGTGTTGCTCGTTGATGCGGGGCTCCCATCATGGAGGGAGAGCCCCGCGGTAGTGTGAAAATACAGAGAAGTGCCCCGCGTGTGGAGATGCGCCAGAGAAAAGGAGCGCAGAGAGGCGACGTGACAAAAGAGCACGGTGAGTGGAGGGGGGGGATATGTGGGTAGCGTGAAAATACAGAGAAGTGCCCCGTGTGTGGAGATGCGCCGGAGAAAAGGAGCGCAGCAAGGCGACGCGACAACAGAGCAAGGTGAGTGGAGGGGGATATGTGTGTCTGTGGGTGCGCGTGATGGTGGTGGTGGTGGTGGGGGAGGGGGTGCGTGTGTGTGTGTGTGTGTGTGCGCGTGCCTGCCTGCGTGTGTGTGTGTGTGTGTCTGTGGGCGTGCCTGCGTGTTTGCGGGGATTCTGAGCCAGGGGACGGGCAGCCAGATACAAAAGCGCGAAGCGCGCTCACACGGACAAATCTGAGACAGCAGAGGCGCGTGGCCGAATGCGGTCTCAGATTCCCACGAAACTAAAAACAATAGGTCCTGAGCTAGACAGCGCATGCTACGCATGCGCAGCTTTACGCTCAACCTAAAAAGAAATAGACAACTAACTGCCAACAAAACAGATTAGGGAGAAACAACTTACATGTACCAAACAAAGCAAGTCCAGCAAGCTGACAATACCAGTCCACTCTTAATAAACCAATATTGTACTCCTGGGCAACACTGAGTGCAATAAACTAACACTCGCACAACACCCCACAGCTAGCCTGATTGAAGGGAATTTCTGTGGACCACAACAAGATGCCACAGCTTCAACTATCTTATATACACAACCATGCAATGAATATTTCACACCTTTAGGTGAAGCAATGACATATGCAAAAGTAACACTGCTGTAACAATCCCCAACTAAATCTACTGTGTGTTTAAAAAACATCAAATACTTACAAAGCCATTTAAGTCAACTGCCACTTCTGTTGGAGTACTTCAAGTAGCTCTGGCAGGGTGATAGGTAAATCATTAACAATTAATGGGAAGAAATGCAGTTAAAAAAAACATGAAATCCTTCATGTGTTAGACCATTTCCTGAGTCTTCTGCAGATGTGTTGGGCAAAGTCAGATAAAGAATTTCATATAGAAAGGTGTGTAGTGGCAAGTCTGATTAGACGTCGCCAGGACTAAAAGTGGCCTAGAGTGTTTCAAAACCTGCAAGCCACAAAATACCAGCAAGCCACAGAGTTACAGATCCCAGCAGCACATCCCAAGAAAGGTATGGAAGATGCTTAAAATGAAAAGGACAACAGCTGGAAGTATGTGATCAAGATCCCTGCACAGCAATGTCAGTTCAAAGTCACTGGGATCACAAAAGTAACTCCACCCCCCATTGCTGTGTTCCTGCAGAAATCACTGGAATGCCTCAAGAGGTAACCACCTCTGCAGAGGGAGCCAATCACCAATTAATACATACAAGGGCGTGTCATGATTACCGATATTGTCCTTTAAAATCCCCTGTCACTACTCCTCAGTGATAGAAGCAGCAAATTAATTATTAAGAGCAGTATTTTCTATCTAGCAAAGAAGTGAGGCTGAAGCTTATTCTAGACCCCAGTCCATGGATGTCAGGGTCTGGTTCCTCATGCTCCCAGAACCTGAACTAAGAACTTTTCTGTATTTCTTGAAGGTGCTGCTGTTGAACATTTCAAGAACGAGAGCAACAGAGGGAAACTAAGGCAAGGGAGGTGGTTATTTTTCAACTTGGCTTTTTCCTGGAGTTATTTAAATTCTTTTCTTGGGTTCTGATGACTTTTAAAGACCAGGTTATTTACACATTAGGATTTTTAAACCTAAAAGTTATGTTTTACCTCCTTTACAGCCAAGAATATGCTGTGTATAATAAACTTAACATAACATCCATTCTTGGTGGCATTAGTTATTAACTCTAGGGCTAGCGAAGGAACTCACATTTTCTGATGCTCTGCTCCTTTTCATACACGATCAATACAAAGATACAAAGGGCATGACATTCTGGTGAATACCAAAGGGGATGATGGACGGAGTGTTGAACATTGCAAACTCATCCACAGTCAACTGATCTGGGTTTAATCCATCATCATTCTTTAGCTCGCTCAGCCACCCCAGTTCAGACATGGCCATATGCAAATCAGTCTGACCCTGTGCCTCATGGGAACAGTCCAACCCGAACTGCCAAGCCATGTCTTGAGGTTCTGTGAATTCTGAACCCGTGGGTTCCATTTTGTGTTTGGCAGCCATTTTGTGGTTGCCCTCACATAGGCCGATGATTGTGGCTGAACTAGTCTTTAAGGACATGTACACCTTAGCTCGAGTTCGTGCTGACTCCTGTTTGACATGAGTGAACTGACCCTGTTGCCTGAAGCTGACCTTGTTAAACCAGTTCCTGCCCTTTAGCTGATCAAGATTAAGGATCAGAGCACAGGACATCATAAATTTTTACTGCACACAAACATGCCTTATCCTACTTCTATCTGTTTCTGTTCCTTCTTTTATGGTCTGTTTATGATATGGGTTGTGGTCCTTTTATTATGGGTTTGTCCGGCTTGTGTAAGAAGGAATGTTAGGTATTTTGCATGCTTGCAAAAGCAAGGACTGCCCCTTACTTTTATGCTGAGGTTTGTAACCCTGAAGTATATATAAGACCTCTGTTCTCTGTACTCCTCAGACTACCTCATTCAGTTGCTACGGCTTCTGTGTGACGTGGCCTCACTTATTAAATTTAATAAAGATGTCTTTTCATATTTTCAGTTTCTGTGCCAAGTTCTTTTTATTAGTAAGTATTCCCTGAGAATGAAGATTTCAGTTCTTCAAATGGCGCGGCCAACGTGGGCTTCATCAGAGAAGTGACTTTCTGTGGGAGTGATCTTGAAATCTACTGAGGAGGACAGGACGGGACTCTACTACTCTGTGCACAGGCATTCTGGAGATTCTCTGTTTCTGCAGCCCAGTATATTTCTGCTCTTCCTGATTTTGATCCTCCACATGTCACTCCTGACTGAGAACCTTTTTGGCGTGAGTATTCTAAAAAAGACCGTTAGGTCATGTAGAACTTGACAGTTAGAATTTGGATAACCTTTTGATTAGTAAAAATAAGAAGTACAAGTGGGTCGCTCCCACGACTTTGTTTGGTTTCTTGGTTTTGATTTGGTTATTGCAATTACCAAAGCCGAGGGTCTCGTATATTTGCGAGTATATCGTTTTTGATAATCCCTTGAAGTTTGAAGCTAGATTAGCGAGCTATAAGATGCCTGGTCTTAGCAAATTTAGGACTGTAACTTTGGAACTTTGAAATTAGTGTTGGCAAACTTTTGGATTTGTATAGGTTTGTATATGCGAATTGCAATTTGTGTAGAACAGGTAATGAGGAGAAATTTCTCTATTTGGTTTAGTTGAACGGTGCACGTACGAAAAGTACATTAAGCACTAAATTGATTATAATATTGTATATTTTGCAATATTTTTGGCATGCCTGTTTAAAAGCTCACATAAGAATGTGTGGCTTTATTTGGAAGGTGCGTAATCAAGAGAGAGAGGTAGGACCAGAAAGCTAGTCCTTGTCCCCGGGGTAATATGTGGTTTAATCAAAAAGAGACTAGCTCATATTTATTTTATTTTAGATTACAAAAACAAGAAAGGAGAAGACTCTGGTATGTTTCGTCACGGAGTTGGAACACCTGGTGAGTGTGTTCAGAAAGCCCTCACCCACCAACCTAGTTGGTGGCATGCTTCATCATCGGGCCCACCCAGTGGCACCTAGCGTGCCCCGGGTGTGCTTCGACGCCTGATTACAGCAGAGCTGGTATATTGCTGAGTGTGCAGTGAAGACAGTTAAAGTGATGTTAAAACGGCTAGGCGGGGGTCCCAGTACCCGAGGGTGAGATTAGACTTTAATACCTGGGCCTCCGTCAGCGGTTAAAATAAGGTAGGGGGATGTAAGAGGCGAGTTACGACCTCTCACATCCAATGGGTCAACATGTTTCAGCCAGTGCCTTATGACTAAGCTGGCTTTCTTCAGGACCTAAGTAAAAGGGGTGAGTGTAAATAAACTAGTGGGAGTGTGGATTAGACTATGTGTCTACACGCCCTAAAGTGTATCTATGTGTGAGAGGGGGATTCCCTTCTCAAGACCACGCTAGTTTTTGCTCAGTCTGACCTCAAGGTTGGGAGGTGGCAAGGGCTTGACCAGCATTTCTGGGCAGAGCCTGCTCTGGACCTGTAGTGCCTCCTTCGCATACCTGAAATTAATTAGCCGGCTCTCCTAGAAGGAATACTTAAATAGGTTTAAGTATACAAACATATTTCTTCCTTGGTGATTCTGTAATCCCCAGGGAATTAAAATATGACAATACATATAAGGATCCTTTGTTCTGCGCAATGTTATGAAGGAAGATATGCAGAGCGATTTTTTGGTGTTCTGCATGGAACCGGGAGACCAGACGACCACATACGTACGCGACGATCACGCCGAATCTAAGGCACTTACTTTGCTCTTTTCCCAACTTTACTGGATCTCAAATTGAAAGGACGATTTACCAAATCCAACAATTTAACTACCGTAAAACCTTCTGTGTGTACACCTGCCAGAACGGATGAGACGCTCAACATAAGAACACACTGCGCAAAGCCCTGAAGAAGTCCGGTTTCGGACGAAACGCGTTGGCTATTTTTATCTGCGAGTGTATGAACAAATAAAGAAAAGAATAAAACGAAGAGAACTGACTTGAGCTAATTTCTTGGGAGAACAGTTGGACTTTTTTCTCGATACAAAACGAATGTTGTTTGAGTACTGAAATTGTGCTTGTTATACAGTTATTTGGTGTGCGAGGTCAATTTGTGAATCCTTTGTTCTGCGCAATGTTATGAAGGAAGATATGCAGAGCGATTTTTTGGTGTTCTGCTAGCCAAAGCTAGTGAATTGAGTGTATTTTCGCTTCTTGGACATACATCAGTCTGTTGGGCTGTTTTTGCAGTCTTTTGAAACACAATTGAGAAGCGTTTCTTGTAAATATGACTTACAACTAGTATTTACAAATGGTTTGGTGTAAGTACAGTCTGTGGGCTGTCCTTTGTTTTTGCTCTGTGTATTGGTTTGTGGGTTAAATATGTGTTTAAATGTCTATGTGGTTTTCTCATTAGTGCAATTTCTGTAAGTGAATAGCGTTGGCGCTATTCACGAAATGCATGGCTAAAGCGCGCCGTATCGTGTGTCCTGAGTGTTTCACCCCTTTCTGTTTATGTCTGAAATAAGGGATGCAGCTTGCTTTTATATGTGGTATTATCAAAAATGATTGGGTTCATTAAAAATAATTATTAAATTATGAAAAATAATTATTAAAAATAAGTGCTACAAAATTCGTTTTTTACTATTCATGAAGCTTAATGCTCATACTGTGACCTCCTAGCATTATAATTTAATTTGAGTTGTGTTGCACTGCATAATGAGGACATTAGCATATGACATCTCACTTAGCGCAGGCGTAAAAAACTCCTTTTTCTAAGGATTTACATGAGATAGGTCTAATGTCTAATATCTGTAATGTGTAAAGAACATTCTGAGGATGATTAATATGTAACATACTTATAGGATATTTATTTTTAAGTGCCCCAAATATAAAGTCGATTTGGGGTATTTTTGCCATTTATAACAGCTTTAAAGTGCTTTTAGGCTTCAGTGAATGCATACATTTAGGTATAATACAAATTTGCAGGCTGTCCTCATTTGGGGTTTGCTTTTAAATGGCCCAGTGAGATTCATTTAAGGTTGATGAAATAAGTACCATTGCAACAAGCACTTGTTCTAAAACTGGTATGTGTGTTATTAGGTTCTGTGAATTATTCACAGTAAATGTTGTTTAATAATCTGGAAACAGAGATAATTTTTTTAGCGCCTAAATAGGAGACATTATTTTTCAAAATAGAGTGAATTGTTGCAGGTTAGGAGGAATAAGGAAGGCCTTTTGCCTTTGTCAGCCTCAGAATGAGCAGAGGGGGGGCTAGAAGAAGCTGCAGCTGGCTCAAGTCTCGCTGAGATGCTATCTTTGGTTTCCCTGTAAACAATGGAAGGAGGCTGTCATGTTGACATTTGTAACCTTTTAAATTAGGGACTTGTCTCTGTGAAATGCAGAATGACCTTGCTAAACAGGCCTCTAAAAGGAAGGGTTTCTGGTTTCTCCACAAAATTAAAGAACTTAATTCCAAAGGGAAAATATGAAAAAGGTTTCTTTGAAAGTCCCAACACATGCTAAATGCTCTGCAGAAATGATACATTTGTATCTCTGCCTCTAAAAAAATAATGTCTGCTAGTTGCTTTTATTTGACCGAAAACGAAGCATTGCATTAAGTCTTAGACAGAAAATAAGACTACGCTTTTTATTGAAATTTTGAAGGCTACATGCCTAAGTGAGAACGAATTGTGGCGCAAGGCTAACATGGAGTGTCAGTGAAAGAATTTTACTTTTGGAAAGTTAAAAGGGCTTCATGTTGCAAAGTGACTGACAAGATGGGAACAGTTAAGTAATGGAAATTTATTTTTGTGTCTTAATATGTATTATGTTTTGTCTTCTGATTAAAAGTTATAATTGATGTCTGTTTGTTATGAGAAATGTCTCTCTTTTGTGTGTTGTGTATTTCTTTTGTTTTTTGCTTCTGCCCACAGATCATTCATGGATTGTTCTGGGTGATTTTAAGCCTGACAAGACACGTGAGTTTGGTTGGTTGAAAAGAGATGTGTTTTTGCGTAATTTGTTTGAAAAGAAATGTTTGTGCATTTTACATATTTTTGCATTTTATCCTTTTATGATTTGTTCCTGCTGGTCCTGTGTGTCAGAAGTGACACACAGTAAGTTGCATTTGACAGCCAAATCTCCACTACCTGGTGATCTGCTGTCAAAAAGGAGGGTAAGGAAAGTAAGAGAAAGTGTGTAAAAGAAAGTGTAATTTTGATGAAAGTGTAATTTTGATTTTAAACCTGACAAATTAAGAAGGCCTCAATAGTGGGTTTTGGGCTGCAGGTTCACAGTGCATAAAGTACAGGACTTGAAGTGGGTGTGTTATCGCTCATTTACATATGTTATTGTCTTGTCTATGTTTTTTGTGCTTGATATACAGCAAGTATATCTGATGGCTTGACATGTGCGTTTTGTGCGTTTTTTTGGCATGTTTTTTGTTTTATATTGCTGCTTTTAATACTATTACAAGTTTACCTGTGTTGTGAAGGGATATACATGACGATGTGTATCCTGCAAACAGTTGGGTAGATTTGCTTTGACACTAAATTTCACAGAAAGCCAGACAACACTTCATCAGTGTATGTCAAATTTGGCTTTAATGGTATTTGAAGGAAAATAAAAAAAGATATACAGAATCAAAGTGTGTCATATGCTGTTAGTCACGTACTGCCCCTCCCCTTAAGGAACAGGCAGCCCTACATTTATGTATTCTGATTGGACGCAAGGATACAATTATAGATCTGTGACTCTTGTACATGGTGACCTAATTTTTATATTACATTAGTCAGTTTTGTTCTGCTTCCTGAATAGTGTATGGCTTTGTACCATAACGGAAACAAGGCTTAATTTTTTTTTTTTTCTTCCTCCCTGAAAAAGGAACTGGAACATTAGCTGAGATTACCGTATATGGTGTAGAGGCCAGTGGTAGAGCTAACATTCATGAACTATTTTGATTTTTGTGTATCACCCCCCCCCCCACACTTTTGGTGTTGTGTCACATGCTTGACTATCACCCAAGAAATTTCTTGTTCTTCCTATAGATTTTTCTTTCGTCACTTCTCCCCTGATTGATGTTGCATCGTGCCTAGTAATTGGGGATTTTAGCTGTGTCCTAGTCCCATTTTCCCTTTTCCATATTCCTTTCACCAGTTAGCCTTCTTTTATTGTTATTATTGTATTAGGTTCACACTTTCGGATTGCAGTAATGTACTAGGAACCCCATATTATGCAGGATTCCCTTTTGTATGACCAGACCTTTTTTTAAGAATTTTCTTTAGGCCTACTCTGATGTTTTCCAGTCTGACCGTCATGGTAGTGATGGACTGGTTAACTGACTCAATGCTATTATAAGACAAGTTTCCACATTTTGATCATTAACTTGTGTATTGCATAGTGCACTTGATGCACAGTTATTAAAAGGGAGGTATCTACATGTCCCTGATAATCTGTATCATGTGAATTCTCTTTTTAGATGTTCTAGATAAGGAATTTAGGAACACCTAGATTTAATCATTGATAGAAAAAAGTGTTTACCCCATTAGACGATGTCACTATGTGTGAGACATCCATTTAGATAAAATTCTCATATAGTTATCTACCCTTAGATGGTAGAGGATATGCTCTCACATGGAAACCCAATTGAAGAAATTAGAGGCACTGTTGTGAAAAATGATATTTTTGTTTGTAATAGTGGTCATTACTTTCTCCTGCTGTCTATATGTTCTTAATAACGTGTTTTCTAGTATTTTTAAGCATGACGTTGTCTTTTGTGGGTTAGATTGTTTTTGCTACCCAATTGACATCTGTACCCACCTCCCAACCTATGTCTCTTCCTACTACTACTTCTTTGCATTCTTTCCATACTGCACCTGAACATGAACTGGTTAGGAGGTCAGAGTTTACTATTAATTCCTTTGTACAGCTTCTGCATCAACACCAGTTAGTGGTAAACACCACTAATGGTTGGGTGTGTGGTCTTATGCCACATACTACAGATCGAGGTATTCCCTATTTGGTTCTGCCATTTAGTTACAATGGGTCTGTATGGGCATATCAGACGATGTTTATTTATGTCAGCGAAGTCTATCCCTTGCGTTCCATGAAAGATAACTCGAGTAAAAATGCCTTAGTGAAGGGAATAACGGATAATATGATATCGATTCAGACACAGACTGAGTGATTGCCTATGTAAGGGCAAAAGGAGGGTCTGAGGTTCTGTGAATTCTGAACCCGTGGGTTCCATTTTGTGTTTGGCAACCATTTTGTGGTTGCCCTCACATAGGCCGATGATTGTGGCTGAACTAGTCTTTTTAAGGACATGTACACCTTAGCTCGAGTTCGTGCTGACTCCTGTTTGACCTGAGTGAACTGATCCTTTTGCCTGAAGCTGACCTTGTTAAACCAGTTCCTGCCCTTTAGCTGATCAAGATTAAGGATCAGAGCACAGGACATCATACATTTTTACTGCACACAAACATGCCTTATCCTACTTCTATCTGTTTCTGTTCCTTCTTTTATGGTCTGTTTATGATATGGGTTGTGGTCCTTTTATTATGGGTTTGTCCGGCTTGTGTAAGAAGGAATGTTAGGTATTTTGCATGCTTGCAAAAGCAAAGACTGGCCCTTACTTTTATGCTGAGTTTTGTAACCCTGAAGCATATATAAGACCTGTTCTCTGTACTCCTCAAACTACCTCATTTAGTTGCTACGGCTTCTGTGTGACGTGGCCTCACTTATTAAATTTAATAAAGATGTCTTTTCATATTTTCAGCTTCTGTGCCAAGTTCTTTTTATTAGTAAGTATTCCCTGAGAATGAAGATTTCAGTTCTTCTGTCTTCACTGTACCGGAAACAAGCATCCTGGGACTGTTTCGGGTTCATAACCCTCATCAGCCAGGCTATCTTGAATCCAGTGGCAAAGTGAGCAAGGGACCCACGTCTGGCATACCCTGCCATCTTAGGGTGTACAAAGCAAAACCAAAGGGGATGATGGACGGAGTGTTGAACATTGCAAACACTCGTCCACAGTCAACTGATCTGGGTTTAATCCATCATCATTCTTTAGCTCACTGGATTCAAGGACCAGTGAAGTGGGGAAATTGGTGCACAGCCCTTTGTAGAGCCACTTCACCAGGTATCTACCGTTTCCCATTTCATGAACTGCCTGAATCAGTGTATGGGAATCAGGTACAGAGCCTGCTGGTGACCAATGCAGGCGAACATAACGTATTATACTGGCATGTGTGAGTAGGAGGGAACGAGGGATCCCATGTAATTGTGTAATGCCCTGATGGGTGAACAATGTCCAGTCGCTGAACACGTCACCCACTGTGGCAACTCCTTCAGTCTCCCATGGGAGCAGTCTGGTGGATGAGTTTGCCCACCAGGAAAGGCAAACCAAGCAGAGGGATACTAGGGGCATAGTTTGTCGGGGTACACGTGTACCAGAGTTCGGTCCCCAAGTATGTGATGGCGTTATCAAGCAATAGGGTACTTGGAATTTAGGTTGGCTAACACGTCACCGTCCGAATCCCCCAAAAGAGATCAAGCAGTAGGGAGTGCAATGGTTTAAAGACGCTCCCAAGGACTACAACCAAGAAGTTTACCAAATAGTATAATAGTTTGGCCAGCACCACCATTTGATCAATACCAGATGGTCTGCCACGGACAGGGGCAAGGTGGCCCAGAATTTCAGCTGAGCCTTTAAGGATGCGACAGCCTAGAGTAAGATTCCGTTAAACAAATCTGTAGGCGATCTGTAGACCTGGATATCCATGTATCCAAATGAATGATGTGCAAACAGTATGGTTTCTGCCCCCAAAGATACAATGTCATGCAGCATAGTGTTTTGGAATGAAAATTAATGTGACTTGGTAGGACTGATTTACAGAGCGGATAAGGTGCCAAAGGAACAAAGTATAGTAGTGGTCGGGGTAAGATACAGGTCACGAGTGTACACTAAAGTTGGTACTTTTAATGCCGTTAGGGGATTTCCATCTATTTGTTGTGTAGGGTCGTTTGGATGTATTTTTACTAGAGATTTGTTAACATCTAGTTTATGAATGATTTATGCTGGTTAATGTGAAAGTAAAATAAGTTCGATCCTGGACGGATCTCTCTGCAGTGTGAAAAATATATCAACGGGTGCACGGAAGGACTGACGTTTGAGGAGGGCGAAGAAAAGGTTTGCAGCAGTATTATCAGCTCATTCATTTTTAGCGTGTGGGTAACATACCTCCAACTCTAGATTATAAGCACATTACATTTTCAGGTCACTGATGAGTTTGGTGACCACACAGAGCGCAAGGCCACATGCAGAGTGATTTTACATGGTTCTAGAACAACTCCAAGCTGACGTGTTCAGTTAGAGGAACCATTATTCCATACATTAGGGGTTTATGTCTACTCTCCCATTGAGTAACTGGTCTCTGGTCAGACAGAAGTTGGTCGTCCAGTCTACTTTTCATTCTGGGATTTGTAGTACTATTCACATTAACCAAGCACGTCCCTTCACAATCAGCCATTAAAAACCATAATGAACAATCTGGGTTTTTTTTTTTGTTTTAGCATCATTTCCCCTTCACTCCAGCATTTTTTAGTTGAGGAAATTGCAAGGCCCACATCAATCTAAAATTACAAAAAATAAAAAATAAACTAACTTACAAAAAATAAATGTTTTAGGTATCAAAACGCACACATTGCCATAGTAGTCGCCGCCACATAAGGGAACTACTTTTGTGTGAGAACGTGCTTCTGGTGAAAGGGCTGAATGCCGTTACTCATAGTGAAGTCAGCCAATGTCTGAAGTGGGCTGAACCACTGACCTATGCAGTAGTGAACGGAAGAAGAATCACAACTTAAGTCTAATGTATGAAGAGGGCTGGTAGAAAGATCCTGCAAATAAAAACATAATCAAGAGGTCAGACCTAACTCAACAGAATAAAAAGATAACGGCGGCTCGGGCACACTCGCAGTTGGGGGTCAAACTATTTGGGCTGTGCCTGTGCTGTCAAATAGCGAGTTCCGTCCAGCGCCAGGCCCTACATATTTTACTCATACACGTTGCTAGTTGAAAATATAGCGTGCACGACAACAAATACCATCTTGTAAAATACATGTTATTTAGCAAAATACTTAAAATTCTGGGAATGTAGCATTTACGCTACGTCCAAAAATATATTGCTTCGGGAAATGAAAGAAAAAAACTTCCATCCACGCGGGGGCGCTCTAGCATTTGGCTACAATTCTCGTTTCCTTTTACCGCCAGACCCACTAATAAAGTAGCTGCTGATAGACAAGGGCACATTCAGATCTGCGCAGGCTGTACGGGTAAGCAAGGTATTCCTCACCCAATACATATTTCACATGCAGCACGGTTAGGAGTGCTTCGCTGCTCCGAGATTAGGATTGCCTTTAATTTTAGTAAATTATAAATATATTTCCGTTTAACATCTGATATCAGACTGTGGATGATGCACCGTGCAGGGAAAAGGATCACAGATATGAAAGAAAAAAACAAAACAATTTTGTTCTACTAAATATTGTGAAAAAAGCTATTGTTTCACCACTGAATGAGCAGTCCAGCGCCTCTCGGTCTCTGAGAATGTATGTGATGTTGCAGAATTGACTGGTGCATGTTGCTCGGAGAAAGGCTCAATAAGAGGCTGACAAATGAGGCAATGTGAAGGTGACAATTCAGAAACCACGCATGGCACTCAGCATTCATCCTTCCTGAGACGGTAAATGCAGCACACCATAACATGGATACAAGTAACATCGGATATATGCAGTTGGTAGAAATCCCATAAGAGTTATTTAGTGCAATATAAAAAAAAATAAAAAAATTACTATGATTATACATAGAGAGTAGGAACCAGGACCAAGGAAGTGGTAGCTAAGAACCTCCAACTTTGAACCACAGTTTTAATGTTATTCCGGTAGAAGAGCAGATATGCTAGAACATAATTTTCAAAAGAGTTCATTAAAACGAAAGGTTATGCAAGCAGTTCTGAAAAGACATCCACGGCATACTTTCCTAGTGTGAGAGACAAGCCTGATTTTCCCTAAATAATCGGTGAAGGGGACGTGTTGTTGAGGTGTGGTTGCTCGGGGGTAAGGCGTGGAGCACCTTAAGAAATGTTTGCAGAAAACGTGGCAAATTGAGCAATTTCTGTCCGATTTGCCAACAGAAATGCCTAAAAATCAGTAACTTGTACAGGCAGCTAAAAAAAGCCATGGTATGTATTCTGACGTTATCCAACTTTTAACAGATCTACATATCACCTTTCCGCACTTCTACCTTTCCCCGTATTTCTCTTTCTAAATACATTTTCAGTGATATATTAAGAATCTACTCCAAGGGAGCAAGTGGGAAAATAAGATTACACACACCACTTCATCTCCGTTGATGGCAGCGAAATTACTAAAGTAAGATACTGCATAATCTCAGACAGTGCAGCCACCAGTCAGGCTGCAGACACCTTACAGATTCCAGCAGTAAAAGTATGACCAAGTGTTAAGCGTTCCCCCGCCACCCCGCCACCCCCATACTGGAACATCTTAAAAAGCTTTAACAAACTAGATGATTAAACCTCTCCACATGAATCATTAAATAATACCACGCTTAGCAGCAACTGCCTCAAACCATCAAGGAAAGTGGTTCAACAACTTGTGTCCCCAACCTAGTAGACATTCTAATGGAGATAGCAGCTTTTAGAATATTATCAAAGTACAATACTTTAATCACCAACAATGAGAATAATATTTCCTGACAACAATGTACATATAATGCCACAAAATGTCAATGAAGTCCACCTTAACACCTTGAGCCAAGATGGTTATAAGGCATAGAATTCCAAGGAGCCCCAACAGCTGGAATAAGAGTCAAGGGAGGATCATCATCACCGACATAAGACCAGGTACAAGGCACAGGTGCCAGTGGTCATCCTTGCTGTTTTCCTCACCACGGAGACATTTGCAGAACATGTCTGCAGAGACCAGGCCATACAGAGAATGTACATTGGCAGAGATAGTTAAAAATTACCCATTTATTTAACACTGACCCAAGATCATTTATCAATCACAGTGATGGAGGAACCGAAGATTTTTGGGAAAGCAGTAAGGTTCAAAGTTGACCCTCAGAAGTCTCAAGTGCTTAACATATCGGCAAGCCCACATCTAGTATGAAATCTTTTAGAACATTTCCTATTTTAATGGGCTAACGACTGAGTAACCTAAATAGGGCACATTCACATACAATTTAGAGGCCAATGTAAAAGTCAACTATGGCCCACTACTACAGGAAGAATATTGACTTACAATTCTTATATATGGGAGGTTTATCCTGGTTGGCACATAGTAGCAGTGAAAACGAGGCTTACATCATGCCCATCACAATATTTCCGGACTTTATTTTTCTTTATAGCCAAATGGACAATGAGAAGTTGGGAAACATTAGCGCATCTATTTGAGATATCCAGTATCAAGCGCTTGGAGAATCTCCAAAAGTGATTTCCGTAACCTATATATTTCTCAGCTGTGAAAATAAAGTGGAGAATTCTCCAGTGGAAAGAAGACTACCGACAGAAATGCAAAGACAGTTCAGTGTCAGTGAGAAAAAACAGGAGGCTATTTACACCAAAGGGAGGATTTCAGCTAGACGCTCCACAAGCAACAGGCATGACAAAGTTGACAGTAGACTGGGATTACATCCCTACCAAGCTACATGGTTTGGGACACCACTACTGAGAGAAACTTTGGAGCCGATGTGGGGAGACGGGCGCATTGGCGCATATTCTGTGCAGTGATACAGACCTACGTTGGAGATGTGCTTGACCACAGAGGAAAGGGTTATAACCTCCATACAGAAATTCCTTGCATACATCATGTTAGATTTGACACCTAATGAGCACACACTTCCACTTCACTGACTAAGAAGTAGACAAATGTCTAGCGATGTGAAGAACAAAGGAGCCTTAATGTCGCGAGTACCGGACGTCAAATGGCCAGTGGTGCATAGGATCTCATGGCCTTGGAAAAGTTTGTGATGTTCTTGGAGAAGAAACCAGAGGCTTTTAAATCAAATCGGCCTCCATTTCTGGGTTATCGGACATAATTTAGGGAACTCAGTTATACCAACTGTCTAAACATTTTTAGACCAATTCCACTCGTGATCACAGATGCTTCAACGAAAAGATGGTACTGAGTCGGACTGAGCAGGGACGTAAAGACAACGTTACAAGACAGGTGGAACATCAAGGACTTCCGAGCTGTGCGGAAGACGGGTGGTAGGGTAATTTTCTAGCTGTTATTGTTCCTTTTTATTTATGAAGGATATATTACTCACATGGGCCAAAGGTTATAGGCGGGAAACATCCTTTACATCATGGTGATTACACCGCGAAGCATTTAGAACGCAGCCATTACAACGCAAGCGTTACATTGACTTGCGCTGGATGGCGCTATAACCTAAGGAATAGTAAGATTTACTATTCCAACACTTTCCCTACTGTACGTAGACTGGTGTTGGAATAGTAAATCTTACTACTCCCAAGTCCAGCGCAAGTCGTTGTACTGACTTGCGTTGTAAAAACTGCCATGTTACATACCGCTATCATTTTGATCGCGTTGTAACATCCCATATTCGTTATAGGCGAGGCTATACATAAAGGTAGGATTTACTAATAATACAAATATTTGATCCATAGATTACAATCCATGCTACTTTATGCTAGGTGCAACATAATATCTTGAATGGTACAATATACAGATTGCCTTAAATGGCCGAAAAATCTCTAAGGGGATAAAGATTGCATTACAGGTCAACCTTATGTCAGGGCCACCCTCATGACTGGCAGGCCTATGATATGTAGTGGAGAGTAAGCCAATGGCAAAAAAACAATGTCTAGAATGCCCACCATAATTTCTACCTGTTAAAACAGTCACATTAAATTACTCAGTTTCCGTCATATCTTCACATTCGATCACCTCAGTTTCAGTTTTCTCCTCCACCTTTTCCCCAGCTACTGTGCCCTAAACCTTCACCCACATCATTCTGTACTTCTCACATTGATAAACTACGCATTCTGCCACACTTCTCATACTCCTCCTCCTTTATATGCTTCACACCCCTCTATCATTTTTCTCCTTAACTTTCTATTTTCTCTTCTCTACTTTTCTTTATGTTGCATCATTTCATTTCTACACTCCTCCTTCCCGGTCCCATCATTTTGACCTTACTGCATGCCTTTGTGTCTACATTGAGGTCTTTTTCTGTTCCATTCTGCTTTCTTTTACTAACTCGGTTTCCCTTTTTTTGTCATTGCTCAATTTATTTTATCTGTTCTTTCCTTATCCTTTGCCAATACCCACAAAGTCACAAAACGTGTTATTTCAATAGCAATGCCTCCCTTCGTGGGCATCGGAGGGCTACTGATTTGGGATGAAATTAGACAGAACAAAGGAAAGGCAGAACAAGCGCATTAGATCGAATGAGCCTTGCTATGAGACACTTCAATTAATGAAAAGAAGAAACAAGAGTGAGCAGGCCCTCCTCATCCTCCACCTCCTCACCTCTTTGTCCAGTTCCAAATTCACCATCTCTTCTTTCATTTTGTCATATCGTTCCTTCACCCTTCTCAGGCTCTCCACCTCCTCATTCAGCAAAGCATTGTTTTCTTTTACCTCCCTAAAATGTCAAGGGATGACAGTAAAAAAAGAGAAGAAAAAAAAAAGGATATGAATAAAAAAAAATGCACTTCATTCAAGCAGATCATACGAGTTCTAAGCCTCCAGCAGAACGCTTAGGACGGCTCCCTTCCATCTCTCTTGGAAATTTAAGATATGCTTATAGAACAGCCTTAAAAGAAATCGATCCATTTCATTACTAAAACGCTTGTAAGTTTGTGTACATGCTATGCATATGAGGAGGACAGCGATCAATACTGAACATCTCAAAATCCCTCTGATCTGCAGCGCTTGGTACCAGAAGAAACTCACAGCAGCCCTGGGGTATGAAGCCTAGAGGCAACCAGGTGAACCCACATTGCTCCAGACTGTACTCTGCACTATCCTGCTTAGTCCATATGCGAGACTGGGTCGAGCGATGGAAGTAACAAACCCCAAAGAGTGTTGGGTGGCTAGGATCCCGGTCACTGTTTAAACTTTACGAACCATAGGCTCATCTTACCGCTAACCTAGCTAAACAACTGACCCACCCATCATATAAGCCCTATCCACTTAGCTGTGAGGTACAAAGAGAACAAGCAGAGGGACTTGAACCATTAAGGAAACAGTGCTCTAAGACAAATGGGACAGTATTCACCCAGGAAGTCTGGTTTAAGAGGCGGGACCCTGACCTGGCAATAGGTAGTGGAGATGTGAAACATTGATTTTGAAGACATCCCAAACGTTTTCTTTAATCCACATTCAAGGTACCCACCAATTAAAGATATATTTCGAGTTTACCCGGAGGTATTTTTAATTTATCTGGAGCTCTTGCAATTATCAAGTTAAACCGTATACCAAACCCTCAAAATGTTGAATCTGTCCTTGTGGTATCAGGATGGGAGAAGGGGACCAATGATGAAGCATGCCACAAATATGGGTTAAGTGCCCTTTTCCATATTTATTTTAAAACTCAAGGTACACTAGATGTTCAATATCAGTGTTTTACTATCTGGCGCGTATCTTGCTATGAATGATTTGGATAGGCGGGCCTTGCAACAACAAACCGCTCCTATTTCTGCTTACTCACTCTGTGGTGATTACAGGTCCCTGAACTGTCGCTCACAATCTTCCAAAGAGAATTAAAACATATTAAACAAATTTACCCCTGTATACAGAAAAGAGAGGAGAGGAGACCAAGTGGAACTAAGAATTAAAGAAGCTCTTCCCAGTCAGCCACGTGTTGGTCATAGAGGGGAGGACTTATCCAGACAGCCCATGCTTTCCCACAGAAAACTAATGTTTAAGAGTGACCCCCAGGTTTACTGGATATAAACTATTATTCACATTAGGATGCTGTCAACTTCATTCATGATTTACCGAAGTCAATTAGAAAAAAAAATCAATTAATTGGGAATTTTGTACATGCTACAGCCCCACAGACATCACTTCCAACATCCTTAAGATAAACAAGCTAAAGGATGTAGTCCATCAGGTGACGCCTCAATGATGTGAACGTAAATGTACTACTCTACACTAAACACATCTGTGCCCAATCTATTCCAGCACACCAAGAGCAACCACTGATGCGTTTGAGCATAGGTATGAAAATGCAAGGTTG
Organism: Lissotriton helveticus; assembly: GCF_964261635.1. Lineage (NCBI taxonomy): Eukaryota > Metazoa > Chordata > Amphibia > Caudata > Salamandridae > Lissotriton > Lissotriton helveticus. The sequence goes on from NC_136071.1 coordinate 150,150,141, forward strand.
CAATTGTAATCCGAAACAACCAAAATAAATGGATTTAACAATTCAGCCAATATCACCTCGCAAGGACAAGTGCATTTCAACCCCCCTTGCCTTTATTCCACCAAGAAACTCCAGAAGCACCACAGGTAACAAGATGGACGTCTAATCCTAAAAATGCAGCATAGATTAAAAAAAAAAAAAATGTAGCAGCATGGAAACGAGATACAGACGTTGGCGTCTTTCCACATCACTCAGGGTTACATTGTGTCAACTAGTATGCTAAAAGCTGTATGGACAGTTTGCCGAAAATACATTTAAAAATTCAGTCTTTTTACGTATTGATATGTATGTGTAAAACTGAAAATAAAGATGTAAAAAAAAAATGTCAGTCTTTCATACCAGAATATCCCATAGAAAGCAAAGGAGGAATTCAGGGGGACAATCAACCCAGCTCCTCAATCCACAGAAGTAGAACAAATGTTCTACTAAAGGCACTCAAACAAAATTGCCTACATTTCTTTCACTTGATGGGGTGCCAATAATGTCAAGATAGCCAGACACCCCGAATTTCTTGTATGCTAAGGTTGCTTTCTATCGCCAAATATGTCCTTCAAAATCATCAGTAATGTATCACAAACTTAATTTGGAAGGGAGAACAACCAATCTGAAGTGTATGGACACAAACCCCACACTAATGGGGCAGACTCAACTGCCCAGATTTAGATTTCATAACCAGTCACAAATATTTAATCATTACAATAAACTCAATGCGACAAAACAGTGTTCTGTTAGCCAACATAGATAATTGTTGATAATGTGACTGAAGTGTTCTTTTGAGGGGCAGATCCACTGGGGTATCATTTACCCGTAATCTTTGACTGAGAGATTATGGCCAGAGATCAGCCCTACCTTCATGTTTTTCGTCATAACAGAAAGGGGCTGTGAACTGATTCACGCCACCTCTCGACCTCCTTATTACTATTCTATGATGCCAACTTGTTCAAAGTAGTTGGTAAATTATCGAGCTCACTTAACCAATCACAGAGTCAAAAATGCAAAACCAAAAAGTGCAAATTATTGGCAAAGTTTGAACATTGTAAAGCTGTATTGTGATCTAGTAATATTAGATTATAAAGATGAACTGTGGTCCAAGCAACTATTTGCGCTGCATTCTTTGGCATCATAGATTGAAAGCTGAAAGGCCACATTGAGCTAATCAAAGTTTAAATTGACACCATCTCAGTGATCCAAGTCTAGTAACTTTTACAAATTAAGTCAAACTCTGGAGGGCATTCTTCGGGCACCCAACAGTACCACCACAGATCTAATTTTGCTAAAATTTGGTCTAACAGGAAGGTGCTCGAATGCAGCATGCCAGTTTGGTTTACTGGTCAAAGTTTTTGTTTGTTGAGATGGTTTTTGCCATGTACCATAGAAATTAAAAGTGGGTTATTGAACAACTTTAGAAACAATATTTGTTGTGTTCTGATGGAACAGCAGTCATTCGTAATTATGCAAAGTATTATCCAAAGCTGTGTGCATTCCATGGTGGAGAATGTCTACAGCATGCGGTCTTATTCAGTAAGTGTTAGACTGAACACTCATGTCAAGATAATCTGCAAATTTTGCTTTGGAAATTGATCACTACACAGTTTGTTGCAGGGCAAATCGACTATAATGGCCGCACTACTGTAGCATATATTTACACAGGCACAAGAGAAAAATAAAAAACAGCAAGTCTAGTATGTAACCGTAAGAAAAACCTGCACAAACATACATTACTGATGCATAATTGGTAAAATAGGTTTGGTACATATTAGTTCAAAAGTCTGAGATAGACAGTATCACCGGACATTAAAATGTTATCTCGCTTATATTTTTACTCGCTCCGTTGTTTCTTTTTACATTCCCTTTTTTACTGCTTCCAGATTTTATTATGTGTTTTTATGATAATGAGTATAAAAATGTAATACTACTGTACTTTTATGGCAGAACTTGCCGAAATAAAGTTTTCTTGAATGAATGAAAATGTTTAAGTCGAAGTTGATCACAAGCAAATAACTGAATGATACCCCATAATACACATCTTCGATAAGAAGGCTGAAAAAGTATTTCAGACAAAGGGGATAAGAGGAGTCATTTTCTGTTTTTCTTTCTGGGATATTTTTGGTTTTTTAAAACTTACTGAGTCGCTAAAGGATTCTAATAAATGTAATGATTATTTTGCAGAGGGGCGAGGACACCGGAGATGGGGATGTTGTGGCGACCAATATTTCACAATTTGGTGCGTGGACAGATGCGATTTAAAATGAGTGTAGGGATGTGATAGGTTTGAGAGCACAGACAAGGATTGTCTGATTTTATGGTGTTAAAATAGTCACAGAGTGACTTTGGCAGGAGTGTGAATGATGCATACTTCATTTAATGATTTTCCTTTTTTAAATTATTTGGCCTATGCTTCATATGTTAACAGTGATTCAACAAAGGTTTTCAATTTAGTGACTAAGTAGCTTTTTTTTATAACCAAGTTTATTAAAGGTTTTGAGCAGACACATAGCATCACAGTTTACAAGAGTACAGTGAACATGCACAAACAGTACAGCAAGCCCAGCCATCAATAATGCAGAACAATGCAGGGTCAAAATCGACAATCCGTAATATCTACACCATTTACACCATATTTGGCCATGCTTTAAAGGACAACCTCAAGCTACGAAAATCGGCTTCTCCTGGTGCGCACACCAATCTATCCCCCCCCCCCCCCGCGCCAACACCTGACAGTCGGTGTTTTTTGCTGTTTCCAGGTGCGAGCCACTAAGTAGGTTTTTAGGTCTCGGCTAGCATAGGCTGCGCATGCGCAGTATCGCTTGTGAGATCTTATATTTTAGGGTATTTTTCAATAGCGAGGTTAAGCCCCGCCCCTCTTTTCCATTAGCTGGAGTCACCGTTCGTGCTAAACGCTGGCCAGCCATTGGAAAAGAGGTTCCAGTAAGGTATTTTTCTCTTTTAGCCCCGTCCTTTTCAGACTGGCTTCCTTGACTTACTGCTGTGGTAAAAGGTTTCTTATCTTCTTTATGGGGCCATCTGTTTTGCCCCATAAAGAAGCTAAAAACCTTTTACCACAGCAGTAAGTCAGGCCAAGACCGTCCAAGTGGGACGGCTATAAAAGAGGAAAGTCGACATCATGCTGAGCGCTTGTTTTTTAACCAGCCACACTTCTGTACAAACTACTATTCCCGGCATTAGCTGGGAACCTTCCGGTTTCACCTTCAATCATTCCTCCACCTTCTGATATTTCCTTAAAGGATGTTTTAAATCGGACGCTTTTAGCGAGGCATTAGGTGAACCAGTCCCAAACCTTAAAAACAGACAAGGGACAAGCAAGTCAGGCAGGGTTATATCTAGACATAATTGTTTTACACATTAATTCCTTTTTGGCGCTTTCCATCAATCCAACCAGCTTGCATAATATATTAAAAGTGGAGCAAGCCAATTCCAGGAAAGATAACCCTTCACGTATAGCTGTCGCTTCATAAATTCGTTTTGGTCCTTCTACTATGTTTTCGTAGGAGGGAGATCCGTTAGTGCTTGCGTGCTTCGTGCTGAGTAAGGGCCACAGTCATTGGCTGTAAAGAGTTTAGTGTTGAGCCTGTCGTGATGGAATCAAAAGGCAAATGGGGGACGACAGTTAGCGCCAGAGGCCTGGTTTGAAAACAAAAATAAAAGAGGGAAGAAGACTCGCCCGAGAGGGCGGGAGAGGAGTGTAGGAGTCGCACTGCAGTGACTCGGGTTGGCCTGGCGAATAGCTGTAACTTTTAGTGGCCACCAGTGGAGCAGACGGCACCGGTGGAGACCGGCTGACTTGTGCGGGGGAAGGAGAGGCACCAAACGTGTACGTTTCTCGATTTTTCCTTTGCCCATGTCGGCTGTAGGGGAGTGTGCAGGTGCGGCGGTTATGTCCAACCAGAACTCTGTTCTTCCGAGGGTAGTTTGGGGCAGTATGGGGTGTGACCCTCCTTGCTGCCCCAGTGACACACACTGTCCCTTCGGCTTAGGGAACGCCGTTCCCATGGAAGAGCACAGGCCAGGGACAAAATCACACTGGTAGTAGGCCCTGTACACGCTGGAGGCTTGCAGAACCACGGCTCAAAGGCTGAAAGCATGCGTCCACGGTTAACCCATTAAGGGCGTTGGGAATCGTAGGAGGAGGAAGAACTTAGGCAAAGATGCAGTAATAATTTTGGTGAACTGGGGTTTGCAATGCCGGGTGAAGCAGTTACTCTTGCAGCACCCAAAATCAAACAATGCTCAGCTTCACGCAATCCCCAGGAGACGAGGGACTTTGGGCCCGGGAACGCCCAGCACCACCCCCGGCGTCTGCGGCGGCAGCAGGGGCAGCGGCGGCCCCCAGAGAGGACTCGTCGGACAGCGAGGCCGAGCACGAGGGACCCCATAAGCTCATCCGGAAAGTGTCCAGATCAGAAGCAAGGTAAGGGCATGGGGTTTTGAGGTACAGGGCACCCCCTCACACACACTTAGGCCACCAAAACAAAAGAGCAGCCTTTCTTCTCCCACGCAGCAGTCGGGCATCACTATGGCAGTAACAGAGCCTTTACTACCCACCTGCTTTAACTACAGAGCTTCACTTTCCAAAACCAATCCACCAGTCATCGATCCTCCCATACCTCAGCTTGCTATCACCACCCCACCAACTAAGCATCACTGCTTCACCCGTACCCAGGAAACAAGCAATCACCCCCAATCTTCCTGAAGCATTGCTCGTCCACTTATACCAGCAACAGGTTATTCCAGCCTTCTGGTGCTTCCAAGCAGCAAAGCATCATTCACTCCAGCCTATTCCAGCAACAGGTTACCATCATTTCTTGCAAACTCGGCGATGGATTTACCCCTCAAGCCCATAGCAGAGTGCCAGCAATCCTACATGACATCAGTCCTCCACGTGTGCCAGCTGCAAGCAGCATTCCTCACGCACCCCAGGTACAAGGCATACCCTCCTAGCCACACCTGCTTCATTATGCCACCTAGAAAGACGGCACCATTTTTCACTTCCTCGGGCTCTCTCAGCTTTCCATCTTGGCAGCAAAACACATTTTCGTCACGCCACATGATTGCACACCTCCGATCACAATCGGCCCCCAGCACCAGCACACAAGGCCTTTGTCTCATCATTGCTATAGTGCATTTGTACAGCCATGCCAATAGCAGCACAGAAGCTGCTTGTCTCTCTTTAGCAACTTGGCTTCAGCTGTTCCTGTCACGCCAGTACCCCTTCACATATACAGTACGTGAGCTGCTCCTATTAGGGTCATTACGTCCATATTTATAAAAGAACCGCATGCCAGCACTGCTTCCTCTCTGCATACTGGTATGCCAGTGTCCAAGTTAAGTACGGTACCCCTCTGTAGCCCGGAATCATGACATCAGTCCTGTTTCCTATTTCTTTACCAGTACACCAGCCTCCATTTCTGTGCGAGTGCCAGTACAGAGAACCCTTACATATCTTTACTTATAAATATACCAAAAATGACTTAAATTCTTCTTTTTCCGACCCAGTACACCAGTTCTTCTAACTATACCAGTGCGTCTTCCTAATTCTTTACTAATACACCTTCCTACACTTGCACCAGTGCCAGTACAGCAGTCCTCCTTACCACTTCTCTAGACCTGCACTAGATGAGCTTTAAATGTACCAGTACACCAGGCCTCTTTCATAACTCTGTACCAGTATTTCGGCCTTCCTTTATATGCCTGACCCCGATTCAGCAATTTATGGCATCCATGTACCATTACTGCAAACCCCTTTACTATCACTTTACTAGTGAACCGGGTCCCCATCCCATCCCTATACCCCCCAACTAGTACATAATTCGCACTTACTATTCCTGTACCCTCACATAAGTATTGTCATATCTCCCTTACCTGTACGCCAAATCTCCTCTTGCTATCGCTGTACTACTGGCCCGATTCGTCGCCCCACACCTGTACCCGCTAATTAGGACATTCTTCACTAATTACCCTTTCTATTCGCGTACCTGTACATAAGTATTGCCATCTCTCCTATACCTGTACCAGTACACGAAGCACTTTGTTCCAAAAATACTGGTAAATCCCTAGAAAAGGCAAAATGGGTTACTAGCCTTTATATCCTTTCTGGAGCTTTTAAAACTTGCCCATAAACAATTGGGTAATGTGCCAGGAATATCACACTGCTCTCTGGAGCTTGTTCTGCAACCTTCCTTGCAGTATGCGTTTTGTGGTAATGGTTGGTGAAACATTGTTTCCACGAGTTGTTTCCCAAAAGTCCGGAGAAGTTAAAAATATTTCAGATATTGATTTTGGTAACTTTATTACCAATACCAGACCTGCTTTGGCCCAGTATTTTCCAGAGGGTGTGGCTTTTTTGGCCCACCCCTCCTTTTAGTTATCACTCTAGCACTTGTTTATGTTATTTGTGGATCATGTAACACAAATCAACAAATGTGGTCTGTTTTTCAGGAACACAGACAAAAATACATGAAGCTCAAAATACATGACCATATGCTTTCAAAGAACATCTAGGCAAGTAGTAATGTGACGTCTTTTTTGTTTTGGTTAGGTCAACATCCAGGTTTTGGTAGACATCTTCAAGCAACGCCTATATGTTCTAGTTCAATAAAAATATAAAACAAGGCTTGTATGTCACTGTTAGGATGTCCCCGGCATGCTAAAAAGACATGCACATTGCACTAAGTACCAGACTCCATCGAAACTTGTGTATGAGCGTGCCCTCATAGTGGATATTGGACGCCATGGGTGCATCACATAAAACTGTGATGGCCGCAAACCATATTTTGTTAATCAGTAGTATGAACCAGACCCTTTTCTCCATGTGAGGAGAGACATACCTGCTAGTTATTCTTGTATAAAGTTAAGCTGTTTTGTGAACCCTATAACCATGCGCTGATATTTGGTATGCAGGTCGCGTGCGTAGCACATTTACAATTGTAGGACTTTGTGTGTAGTGACAGTCTCAGTAGTAGACTAGTGGGATCCATTTTGGATACCGCTGGTTTAATACTGTACTTGATAGAGGATGGACACAGCTTCCTAGACTGTAGAGGTGCATTGCAGGCAGTCCCTTAGCTGGATGGTGAAGATCTAGACAATAAAGTGAGGAGGATGAAGTCAGGGATACATTTAGAAAATCAATGAGGACACTGTTAGCCAACAGTTACCAGTTATTTCTTCCTGGTACTGCAATTTGGGAGTGAGGAGCTGGATTTCAGTTTCTTTTGTTAAAGGTGAGAAAGTGTCACGGTGCAATGCCCTGCAGAAGGACACACAGTCCAGGAGGAGAATCCAAATGTATTACTGCAAAGAGGAACACCCCGTGAAATCAGACTGAAAGACACCAGAAACAACCCACACCACGAGGGTGCCCCCTGCTCTCTGTGCGCTTCCATGTGAACTACACAAAAGTTTTGGAAATACAAGCACCACCAAGTTATCTAGCAGCCTGCCATTGGTCGGAGATCTGATGTTTAAGACACAGGAGAAGAGGAGATGTGGCGCCTCTGAAGCTGAGCTAGTTTAGCCTGGAAGACCGCAAACTCCTAAGACACATCACTCCTATGAATCAGCCCAGATACTATCTCTGCTGTGCTTGGACACCTGTCTGTACTAGTCTCTGAGGAACGCCCCCAATAAAGAAGCTGTGGCACTGCACATGAGCTACTGCGCTTACTCCCTTAAGAAATTTCTGTTTCAAAGTGAGGCCAGTGCTGAGGCCCATATAGTTGCGCCAGCGGCAAAACTAGAACTGCTACAACCATCAAGCAAGTCAAGTGGTGCTTAGCTTACAAATGGAACAACGAACTACAAGCATGCAGAGGAATATAGTGTGAGAAACTAAGACTTTGTGCCAAGGTCAACGCCTGAACTTAGTAGTGCATTTAATCACAGGGGAAACCAGAAGTGATTTGAATCTGTCCTAAATTAAGGCATATCCTGTGGGAAACAGACATTAGATATCTTGTGGAGCTGGAAGATGGTACCGAGGGTGTGTAGACCGTACTGAAGATCTTAACTGAGATCCAAAAATGTAATTGCAATTCCAATTGAATTTAGTAGTATTTAGTTCTGCTGTGAAATTAAAGTACTTTCTTGTATACAAAAGGATAAGCACTGGGCTGGACAATACGCCATTTGTCTGTTGGTTGACCAGTGAGTTCTGATCTCTTGTCCCCCACACTATCTCCCTCAAAAGCATTTGACTGCCCAGCCCTAGCTACCCTGAGAGTCAAGTGAGGAAAGGGTTGTACTCAGTGCCTAGGTTGTTAGAACAGTAAGTGTCGGAGCCCTCGTCAGGAAGCCACTGCAGCTTGCATCATCCATTACCACTGCAACCGTTGCCATGACAGTATCAACACAAATTATCATCACGCTCCAACAAGTGTGACAATTTAACCTAACTAATAACCATCACAACCCTACAAGTGTGATAATTCAGACTATTCCAGGACCCCAGAGCGTGGCTGGCAAGTATTAGTCATTTGTATTGAATTAATAAATAATTGTTGTTGTGCTCATCAATAAATTAGACAACTAGCATTGACAATTAAGTGCCTCTTCGGAGCACCAGAAACCACCTGCTCAAATTAAGCACTGGCTGTACGTGGCCCAGTATGCAGAGCCATAGTATGATGGACCCCAGAACATCAGTGGAAAACGATCACAATCACCATCATTGTGGTGAAGTAACTCCTGTCTGCCATGTAGACCAAATGGGGTCAGATAGTACCCTTGAGAAAGATGTATTGCCAGCTGGGCACTGTTAAATTATCTTGTTCACACTGAAGTTACAGCAAACTTCCTGCAAAGTTGGAATGTTCAAAGACAAGAAGCCATTCATACCGATGATAGGCATTTTCCTCCTTGAGCTCCAGAAGCTCCTTCTCCATCTTAGGGAGACGTGCCAACTCAGATTTCATATTCCGAACGATAGATGCATCTTGCTCCTGTGAAGCCAGTTTCTGCTCAAGCTCCTAAGAGGCAACACAGACATGTAGATGTTGGTTAGGCATTAGAGACACATGGGTGAACAGCTATATTAAATGCAATTAGAGCCATACTTTGCTTCAAATATCAGCAGTAAAATAAACATTTTCATATATAATGAGACAAAAGGAAGGATTATTTTACACTGTAAGCATCTGTTCTTGGCATGTAGTGCTGTAGATTTACATGCTTTGCATACTCCCACCATCTAGTGTTGGGTCCAGATGTGTGCCAAGTCGTTTTTCTTCACCTTTCTGGCTTAAGTGATAAGATCTTGCGGTTTCTAAATTCTCATATGCAGACGACACGCAACTTATTACCCTGGGGGGGAAAACCCTTAATCCACCAAGATCAGATTCAGGGATTGTATGGAGAAAAAAAAGCCCTATGGATGTCGTCCAGCTGCCTTCAACTAAATACAGGGAAGATGGAAATCTAGCTTTTTGGAAAAGCTTCCTCCTATTGGTCTTATGATAGGTGGCCGCTGGATTTGGGACCAGTCCCCCACCCACAAAAAGGTAGTGCGAAATTTGGGCATACTGATTGATGATGCCCTCTCTGAGAGAGAACAAATTAACTCCACCTTTGGGTCCAGTTTTGAAATTATGCGCCTGCTTAGAAGAGCTTTTCAATGGCTTCCTTTTCAGTCCAGACAATTTATTACTCGGGCAATTGTTATGAGTCGCCTAGACTATGGAAACGTCCCTATGGTCGTGGCACATTACGCTTTTTTTTAGCTAAGCTTCAGGTGTTACAAAATACTGCTGCCTGTCTGATCTGCCAACTGCCATTCCGTCTCCATCAGAGCCCACATTGAAACTCTTGCAATCGCTTCTGATAAAAAAGTGCTTTTTTATTCAAACTTCTCTGCCTTGAACATAAGTCCTTCTTTGGAAATGGGCAGCTCTATCTACAGAGGAAATTACAGTTTTATGCTCCTACGCGCAACCTCAGATTCAGCTAACAATTCTTACTTCATCCCACCATATTCGCACTGCCAAATACGGGGGCAGAACTTTTTCTTGTATACATCCCCCATCACTAGAAAAAGCTATCCTTACATACACAAGCTTGTACAGATTTTGCCTGTTTTAAGAAATTTCTCAAAACATGGCTTTTTTTTTTTTTTCATTTTCCCTGGTAATTCTGGCCTATTATAGAAAGTTTAGCGTTGAGACCCTCTTGGGGTCATTCATTTGTGCTTTACAAATATAATTAACATACATAACTCCTCCTCTTGGTGATAAAGCACTTGGGCATCGACTCAATTATTAGATTGTTTTCCCGCAAGCAGTGAGAATGGAGTGTAGGTAAGTGTCCGTAAAGAGACATCTATGCGTTTGTAAAAGTAAAGGAATTGCAACAGCCACAGGTATCTGGGGAGGAGGGTGTGCGCATGTGAATCTACAGCACTACATGCCAAAAACAGAAGCTTACCGGGTAAGATAACATAATCCGTTCAAGGCATGTGTGGTTGTAGCTACACATGCTTTGCATAAACTGTAAAGCAGTGACTCCAAAAGTGGTGGCTAACTTGTGGGGGTTGCATTTGTTTGGAAAAGTGTATGTAGCACTGCCATACATACATTATCCTGTTGGTGTGATAGAACATCCACACATTAGTGTTTGGTGAAAGTGCGTGGTGTAGAACATGTAGCTGCTTTACATATATCAGCTAGTGGGATATTACCCAGTAAAGCTGTGGAGGCCCCTATTTTGTGAGTAGAGCGTGCTGTAGGGGACGTTAGTAAAGTCCTTTTGGCATAACATGTTTGAATGCATTTAATTATTCATCTGGCGATGCCTGATATGGATATGGACTTTCCTTTGTGAGGGGGCAAAGAAGCAACCAAGAGTTGCTTGGTTTTACGAAAGTCTTTAGTTTTGTCTATGTAATACATCAAAGCTCTTTTAACCCCTTGCTTACTTGTGACGGCCGGGTGCCGTCACACGTCGCGGTGGGCGTGTGTGGAGGACAGCCTCCGGCCGTCCGAATCTCGCCAATTAATAAAAACTCCTGCACAGCGTGAAAAATTCATGCGCACGGAAGGGGTTAACATCTAATGTAGGAAGAGCTGTTTCCGTAATTGTGTCTGGTTGAGGAAAGAATACAGATAACTCAACTGATTGGTTAGGGTGGAAAGGGGAGACCATTTTAGGAAGGAGTTCTGGGTTAGTGCGAAGAGCCACCCTATCCCTGAGTAACTGGAAGAAAGATTCTACTAGGGTTAGTGCCTGGAGCTCACTAACATGTCTAAGTGAAGTGATGCCAATCAAAAAGGCGATCTTACAAGATAGAAACTGGAGGGAACAATTACATAGTGGTTCGAAATATAGGCCCATAAGTCTTGGGAGGACAATGTTAAGATTCACCTAGGTGCAGATGGAACTTGAGGTGGAATCACACTCTTATGGCCTTCCATAAAAGCTTTGAGGACAGGTACTTTAAACAAAGAAAAGTGTAACCTATTTTGGAGATAGACGATGTGAGAAAGTGCCATCTTTCTTGCCTTGGTATGCCCCCACTTTTTTCTGAACTGCTGATGTGCTTTGACTGAGTGTGCCCTGGGTTCCTGCCAACTAGGTACCCAGGGCCTGTGTTCCTTCCCTAAAACTGTGTTGAAACTAAAACCCAATTGGCATCTCTGGCCACCTTTTCCCTAGTAAATGGTACCCTAGGCACCCAGGGCATGGTGACCAGAGAAGACCCCTGAGGGCTGCAGCACGTATTGTATCACCCTCAGGGGCCCTGTACTCTGACACCCACACACTGCCTTTGCAGGCTGAGTGTCTAAGTAACAGAACTAAACAGAGAGTCGACATGGAACACACCCCTGTGTGACATGCCCACAGAACCCACTGCCCTGGCATACTCCAGTCACCCCTCTAGCTGGGTGCCCTATGCCAGAGGTGTGGACACAGGTGCATGAGCCCTGTGCCCCTACAGTACCCAGGGCCACTCCTGGGTACTGTAAGTGTTGTGATGCCATTAAGAGTATATGGTGCTGGGAGGTTGTCACTACGAACTCCACAGCACCATAATGGCTACACTGAAGACTGACAAGTTTGGTACCAAACTTCTCAGCACATTAAACCCGCACTGATGCCAGTGTGGGATTTAATGTAAAGTGCACCAGAGGGCATCTTAGAGATGCCCCCTGAAAACCTAACCTACAATCCACGTCTGGGCTGAGTGGCTGCCACACAGCAGACATGCTGCTGGACCCCTGGGTGGAGAGCCCCCGCTCTCCTGGGCCTTCAAAAAGGCACATCTTGGGTGAGGTGCTAGGTCTCCTCCCCCAGGACGGGCAGGGGAAGCTTCAAAGGCATGCCGCCTCTGTGAGCCCCTCCGACCGCGACCAGCAAAGGGTAAGATTTCCCGACCTCAAAAGACAACCCTGCACCTGGTGCCCCACGGCCCCCTGTGCCCAACTCCTGGGTGCCTACCTATCCTCCAAGACCCCAACTTACCCCTCGAAGTGTTGGTCGCTCCAGAAGATCCTTCATCCCCGAGCCTGCAGCCTTTGTTCATTTTTCAAGTTCCTCATTGAATAACACATTATGTGCCCGACAAAGCATCCTGCACCCAGCCGCCCGAGTGCCCCTGGCAGTGCAACTTGTACCCTATCCTACTTCCCCATTTGACCTGAGCAAGTGACCAGGAGCTCAGCTCCCACAGCCTCGTAGCCTGCTACCCAGCAGCCACCAACCGGAGGCCTCCTTTCCCTCATTGGATAGCATTGGGCCTAACTACGTCTGCACCCGGCCGCCCCTGTGGCGCTGGGGGTGAACCAACCGTACTTACCTGACCCTGGGGGACCCCCGAGTCTATGCCCGGAACCCTAACTTCACCAGCCAAGTACTCACCTGGAAACCGATAACACACTTACCTGCCATTGGATAACATTGACTGGTTTGACTCGAAAAATCTTCTAAGTGTGTAGTTTTGGAAACTAAAAATATTCATATAAAATCACCCGAATTCCGAAGTACTCACCTGTGATCAGGGGAGAAGCCAGTACTGTACCTTGTAGCCCAGTACTGAACCGCAAAAGTAATCCTTACCGGGTTTACTAGTAACTTGTATTTTCTCCATAGGAATCCATTGTCTGCTTTTCTATGAAATTTCCTCTGTCTACTTTTGAAAACAAGAAATATTCTTTAAAAATCATACGAAATACTGAAACGTAATTACTTCCCTGTTTTGAGTTGAGAGCCCAGTGCTGGCCCCAGGAGACCAGTACTGGATTACTAAAAGTAAAGAGTTCGTACTTTACCTGCAACCTGAATTTTCTCCCATTGGATAACATTGCCAGATTCCTTTTGAAAAGTTTCAAAGTGTGAACTTTTAAAATAGCTTTTTATTCCTGAAAAATCACTACAATACCTAAAACTTTTTGCTAAACTGTTTTCAGCTTAGACACCAGGACTAAACCTAGGAGCCAGTCCTGGAATTACCAAAGTAATCTACAAAAGTAATCATCTGTGTTTATATTAGGAAATCCATTGAGCTCAATGCTAAATTGTGTGTAGAATTATGTTGCCTACTGCAACCCCTGTACCTATTGTCTTTACAAAGTTTATTGCCTTTCTGCAAAGTACTCATCTGAGACCTCTCATATTGAGAACAGTATATTTGTTTATACCTGTTGGCTCTAGAAATAAAACAACTATACCTTTTGATATAAAAACAATTGGCCTGGAGTTCAGTCTTTGAGTGTGTGAAACCTTTTGCTGACTGAGTGTGTACAACAAATGCTTTACACTGTCCTCTGGTACAGCCTTACTGCTCGACCAAGCTACCACTTTAGAGAGTAAGGTTACTCCTGGCTTTAATTTCGGTTATACCTCTGGGGTTTGTGGACTCTATACACGCTGTACCTTATTCTGGTCGAGTATATATAGAGCCACTTTCTCACAGACGACCACTGCAACAAGATGTAATCGTAAGGAAGTGAACGCAAGGCCAGAGAGTTATAGATGTAGAAAGAAACAGTGTTTTGTATTGTAGAATTAAGTGGATTGATACGATTATGATCGAAACAGACAAATCTTTTCCATTTAGCTGCATACCCTGGTCTAGTAATAGGCCTGCAGTCTTCTTTGAGAATGGTAACACAAACAGGTGGGAGACTGAGAACCAAATTCTACGATCTCAGGAGCCAAATCGCTAGGTTGAGTTCCTTGGGTTTTGGGTGCCTTAATTCTCTATGGTTCTAAGTGAGAGGGTCCGGGTTGAGGGGGAAGCTTCTTGTGTGGAACTACTGAGAGTTCAAGAAGTGTTGTGAACCAGGGCTGTAAGCCCATGTGGGAGCCACCAGTATAAGTGTGAGATGTTTGCCTGAGCTACTGAACCAGAAATGGAAGAAGATGGAGAAGCGTAAAAGCATAGGCAAATATCCAAGACCAATTAATTCATAGAGCATTGCCCTTGGTTAGTGGTTGTGGGAACATGGAGGCAAAGTCTGGGCATTTTGTGTAGTCTGCTGTTGCAAACAGATCTATTTGTGGAACCCCCCCACTTGTGGAAGTAAGGGAAGAGGACTTTGGAGTTTAGTTCCCACTCGTGGACTTATTGATGCATTCTGCTGAGGTCTGCAGTTGTCTTCTGCTCCTAGGAAGTGTTCTGCTAAGAGATGAATGTTGGGATGTAGAACCCAACACAAAATGGTCTACGATAGGCGTGATAACTGTAGATAGTGTTCGCCGCCCCGTTTTTGTACATAGTGCATGGTTGTCATATTGTCCGTCCATACTAAAACACATTGCTGATTAGGTGAGGTAGATACACAATACTAGGTGAACAACTTGAAGCTCTAGGTACTTGATGTGAAGATCACAGTGTTTGGTGTCCCAGAGACTTTGGACTGTGAAATTCTCTAAGCGAGCACCCCAACCTGTGATATATCTTACCAGGATGAGGAGGGGAACAAGGTCGATGAAAGCCCCCCCCTTTAAACAGGTTGTGTTCCACCACTGCAGAAGAGTGATGAGTTCAGCTCTCTATCAACTAGATCCTCTAAATGCGCCTGTGACGGAGACCATGGTTGTGCTAGACATTCCTGCAGCATACACATGTGTAATCGTGTTGATTGAGTCAGAAACATGGTAGTAGCATTTGGAAATGTTTGATTCTTGCTGTAGTGGGATAGGCTAATCGCAGCTGTGTGTTTAGGATAGCCCCTGGATACAGATGAATCTGTAAACGCTGCAGATGCGATGTTTGGAAATTGATAGTGAAACTTTAGCTGATGGAGCAGGTCTATAGTATTTTGAGTGTGTTGTTGGCACAGAGGAAGAGTGCTGGTTTTGATAAGCCAGTCATCAAGATATGGGAATACACAGATGTTTTGTCTGTATAAATGTGCTGTGCTACCAATGCTAGGCATTTGATGAATACTCAAGGTGCAGCAGTCACTTTGAATGGGAGGAATTTGAATTGGTAATGTTTGCCTGCTATCACAAATCTTAAACATTTGTGATACACCGGATCTATTTGAATGTGAACGCAGGCGTCCTTTAGGCTAGGGTTGAGAGAAAGTCACCTTGCTGTAGAAGTGGGATCACATCTTGGAAAGTAACCATATGGAAATACTCCGACAGGATGTAATGATTTAAGGGTCCTAGACCCAAGATTTGCCGCAATGACCCATCCTTTTTGGGAATTAGGAAGTACAGGGAGTAAACCCCCAACGTTTAAGAGGGACGGGTTCTATGGCTACTTTGAGTTGAAGAGCTTGAATTTGCTGTTTGAATGTTTGGTGTTCCAGAGAGCTTGTGAGTGTGAGGTGAAATGTTTGGAGGTGTGGTGATGAACTCCAGTCAATAAAAATGTTGGATAATGTCCAACACCCACTGATCCGATGTTATGGCTCGCCAAGCGGGGAGAAACTGTTGAAATTATCCCCCAACAGGTGTGGCATGATGGAGGGGGATGATGGGGGGCTGGAGGAGAGAGTCACTGCTTTGTGGTGGGTGCAGCACCATGTGGGGAAGCACCTTTGCCTCTATCCTTTGATTTGTTGCAAATGTAGTAGACTCGGGGAGAGGGGTGGTGACTCTTCCCTCGGTGGTATGAGGAAGAGGCATCGGGAGAGGTTTTTGGGCACGCCCTATAGGAGGAGCAGTGAAGGTAACCACGGCGAGTTGGTGTTTGTAATGCACCCATTGACTTTGCAACTTCTGTGTCCCTCTTCATCCTCAAGAGCCTGATCAGCCTGAGGGCCAAACAGGTGTTCCATATCAACAGGGACATTTAAAAGGCTTTGTTACACCTCTGGCATAAAGCCAGATATGCGCAGCCAGGCAAGGCGACGCAACAGAACACTAGTATTAATGCTCCTGGAAGCAGTGTCTGTACAGTAAGGGCGCACCTAACGAAGGTATTAGAAAAAAACTTGTCCTCTGCTACAAGCTCCTATCCTCTCCTTTTATGCTCCTCTCGAAGGAGCTGGAGGAGCACCTCCATTTCGCCCCAGTGGATACGATTGTATCTGGCCATTAAACCCAAGGTAGTAGCAATACGCCAGTGATTGGCGTACTGCGCTGCTACAATTTTGCCAGAGGCATCAATTCGCTTACTTTGCTTATCAGGAAGAGGAGCTTCACTGGAAGCCTGGAAATTAGCCCTCTTATGGGCATTGGAGACAACAAGAGTCGGGTGGAATTTGCCTTCTGACATAAATGGGGTCAGAGGGTGAGGATTGGTCTTTTTAATATTATACATATTTTTTTAATTAAAAACACACCGCACATGACCATGGGAGTGATAATACGGGCTTGCGCAGGATCTTTAAAAAGCTCATCGGTATGTTTCATCATACCCTGCAGCATAAGGAGATATTATGTTGCCATGTGTGTTGTGGGAAGAATTTCAAAAATGAAATCCTACTCTTTAGGCTCCTTATGGAGTGTTACCTGATGGTAAGTTGTAGCCTTGCCAATAAGCTCCAGATAAGAGGAGATGGCCTAGTAGGGTACAAGTTTAAGTCAGCGTCCCCTGGAGGGTCAAGGCTGTAGGCCAACTAAACATCAAGGGGCTGTGGTGCATCAAAGGTCCCATGCACACCTGGGAATGAATGTGGGGACCCTTGAGGAGTGATGTCTCATGGATCACCCATAGAATGAGGGAAGAGGGTAAAGGTGGAGGTGGTGGAGAAGATGTTGTAGAAGGGTGCAAGGGACTGGTGGCCTAGTCAGACTTCTAAAATTGCACCAGTAATCAATGGCCTCTCCCAAAAAAGAGTTAGCGCTTAGATGGAGGTGGCACAAGAACCACAGTCTTGGCCAGACTTCGCCCAGTGCAAGGCTGTATTTGGATTTGCCTCTGGCGGGCATCGAGTTTCTCCTGCATTTTGGAGAGAATCGGTTTCAACTGGAGTACCAGTACCGGATCTCAGCGCCCGTTTCGAAATCTTCGGAGCGAGATGGATTCATGTTTCATTGCCGAAGATGGAGCAGGTTGGCTCGGTACCCAAGTGGCTGACTTCAGATGGAGTTTTGATGCCAAACCTGAGGGCGCTGCAACCAACTCAGATTTTTGGTGCCAACCATGGCCTGCTGGCAGTGGTGGCCCAGGAGCCTTATGCTTGGTAGCAGCCAAATGTTTTTTAGGTGGTAGAATAGGGACTTCAGTACTCCTCATTACGCTGACCCAGTGGAAGGTACTGCATCTCAAGGTTGATTTCCAATTCAGAGTCTTCGATGGAAAAGTACTCTGTCTTGGCGTCTGAAGATGTCTGGAATGTCGTCTACCTCTCTCCGCTGGAGCTCCCTGCAATGTACACTTCGATCCCGTAGAGTTTTGTTCGACAGAATCAATTAGCAGGCCTCTAAGGCCTCTTCCCTGTGTTCAGGAGACAAACACAAGTTTCAGACCTGGTGAAGGTCTATCAGCGGGTACTTAGCGTACCACCTCGGGCAGAAACTGCATTAGTTCCATCAGCAGGTCATTGTATGGCAAAGCCGAAGGGGATAAAAAGATAGGGCCAAAGGGTGCTGTTCGATACCATCGAACCGACAGGCTATAGTTTTTCAATTTTCGAAACGCAAATGGTGGGAACGTGTTCGAGAACACTACAGATGCAGGTAAAGGTGAAGCGAGAACCGAAAGGAGTTCTAAACGTTCTCGACTGAGCGCAGGCACAGACATCCGAACCTGTCGCGGGAAAGAAAACATGGAGTTGATGCCTATGCGCATTATCACCAAGAGGAGTAGTCACTTTACCTCGTGACTCGAAAGACTTCTTCAAAGAAAAACTATTTGCACACATCCAGACCAGACACTAGATGGCAGGAGTATGCAAAGCATGTGTATCTACAGCCACACATGCCTTTAACATGTTTCTCCATTACACCAACTCTACAAAATCCTTCAAGGAAAGGTTAGAATCAAAGTGAAATCCCAAGACATCACAGAGTAAAACAGACTGGTCTGCAATAGGTGAGCCTCTTCTACAAAGTGAACCTCCTTCTGGTTTTGCCTTATCTCAATTGAGGCAAGGCTTTGCTGGGCAGGGTAACAGCATTACAGAGATTCCTCAGACTCCATCAAAGAGCGTTCTACCTGCAGCAGTCCTTCCGATCAAAAACCTTAAAAAATACTGATTAATTTCCACAAAAAGATCTTATCTTCACTGGCTTCCACACACATCACATTTAAGAACTGCTGCATCAGCTACAAGGCTATCAGTAACACTCCACCAAAATAATCAGCACCAGTACCACCACTAGACTGTAAATAAGGAATGCAAGCAAGCAGCAAAATACAAAATGCCTGCCCATCTCCTTTGAGCCAAGAGCATGGACACCAAACCCGTTCAGACCACCCCACTCATTCTTTTTCAAGCAGTACCTCATTGTATTATAAGATGCAGCTACTGTACTTCGAGGAACATTCCACCCACAGGCCCCAGTCAATCACACCCTGTCCCATTGTGATAATTTCCTACACTTCCTTCTGGGACTAGCAGATCACCCTTTACCATCCTCTTCCCACAGACTTCCTTCCACCATGCTTCGCATCCCTGCCCACCCAAACCTGGCTACATAGTACAATTATTTCTTGATATGTGCTCCGTTGCTTTATACCTGAAAGACGGTGAAAAATGGCATTAAAAAAACCACGGGCAACTCGGAGGCCCGATCGCATAAGAGACAAAGGAAATCATCTGTTTCCAAGAAACAAGAAACTTGTTTGTGCTATCTGCGCCGATAATGATTGCATATTTATGGAAACTTTGAGCTAATTGTTATTTGAATATTGTGCTTGCATTCATCTGACACACCTAGAGTCAGAATATCCACAGAATACGGTATTGCTAGGGGCGATCTTAAAATAAAGGGTGTTAAAATCGCTCTAGAATAGTGAAAGCATTTGCAATTCTTAAATCTCTTGTGACTATTTTGACCAAGCATTTCTTGCTACATTTTAAGTCCTTCTATAAGAGAGAGAGCAAAAGACAGAGAGAACAAAAGAGAGAAAGCATGACAGCATTACAATGAATGAGAGAGAACAAGATTACGAGGGCAAGCAAGAGCAAACAGGGAGTGAGAAATTCCCAAAGAAAAAGATCGACAAAAATAAATAAAACATAAAAAAGTGACTGAAGTAGACAAAAGTGGCTTACCTTTATCTTCTGTTCTTGCTCTGCATTTAGGGTCTGGCATGCCTGCAGGACTTGCAAGGTCTGGCTAGATTCCTGACATTTCCTGTAACACAGCCACATACACATTAACCATTCCTATCCATTTCAGCAAACTGCATAGGCAGAAGAGGCATAAAAAACAGTATCACCACTATAAAAGTTTGCATACAGCATCAAATTCAGAATACCCAGGCCATGAAAGCCAATCTGCTGATCATTCACATACAAATAGGTTCCCAGCATCCAACAAAAATTTCACAAAACAAGAATGCAGCAGCTACAGTTCCTTGCTGGAAAGAAAGAAATAATTCCCACACAACAGCAAAACTGTAGTTAATTTATGCTTTTCTCACCCACGTTTTCTTTCAGAGTAGCTTACACTGTTCTTTATTTGCAATGACCCTCTCAATTTGGCGGTTGTATTAGCTTGTAGACCCATTTGGGACTTGCACTAGCTTGTGTTGGTTTCTATCTTATTAACTACTTCCTAGTCACAAACACTGCTACACAGCTCCAGATCCATTCTGTTGGATCCTTCCCAAAGTATCATACAAATTCCGGACTGTGAGAAATTGGGTTGTTGGTTGACTAGGATATGAGCCCTGGTCAAGCAACAGCCACAAAAAGTCAATAAATTAACCTGCGCTTAACTCTGGGTAGCTTGGCACAAAAAAGCAGTCTAGCTTCACTTTGGAGGCAACATGTAAAGTATGTATGCAGCACATAAACAGTAATAAAGAGAAAACACAAGAAAAATACAACACCAATTTAGAAAAGTAGAGTACACTTTAATAAATTATTTAACACCAAGACGACAAATCCAATCAGTAATACCGGAATTATCAATTTTTAAAGCTTTTAGTAAAAATAGCGCCAAAAAGGATAAAGTGCAAATTATGGATGTCTGGTTGTGCTGGACCAGGTCAAAGTCATACTTTCAGGCCAATCGTAATGGAGCGCAGGTCGGCTACAGTCACCAGATTAGGCCAGCTGAAGTTTACCTTCTCAATTCACTGGCAAGATTCCAATTTGTGGAGGACAGGGTTACAGGCGCAGAGAGGGTGTTGCAGCAGGCTGCCAGAGAAGCACGAACAGCAGGCAATAAGTCATGTACGGGCGTTGCTGGAACTTTGAATTGGCAGTCCATGTGAAGGGACTAGGCTTTAGCGAGAAGAGGTGGCTGCCTGAGTTTCGCATTGAATAACTTCGCAAGTGGCAAGTTCTTGGTGTAATCAGGCACATTCACGGTCCCAAAGAGCCCAAAAACGTCAGTACAGGTCTCCGAGGACACACCAAGGGTCCAGGACCTGAGGGGCACCCCTTGGGAATTAGGAACTTGCTTTAGCTGGTCCAGAGACTGGTGCTGGAAGTTAATAGCCTTTTTTTCCTAAAGGCTCAGATCAAAAGCAGACTAGCCCTTGGAGTCACTCTGGCATCCTGGGGCCAAAGTTGAAGGTCCAGTTCTCTTCTCCCAGGCAAGGAGTCAGCACAGCAGCAGGCCAGTAGTTCAGCAGGGCAGCAGACCAGCAGTCCCTTGAGCAGCACAACAGTCCTTCCCGGCAGAGTCCACAGGTCCAGAAGTGAACTGTAGAGTTGGATCGAAGGGTATACTTGGTGTGAACTTTGAAGTGGAGGTGGAATCCAGAAGTTTCCAGTCCCTCCCCCTCCCTCTCCCCCTCCCCACCCCACCCCAACAAGAGGTGCTTGGAATTTCCTGCCCCCCCCCCGCCCTGGCCCCAGATTGTTACAATAGACTGGTGTCAACCACTTCGTGAGTTTCCTCAGGCAGAGCCTTTGAGATGTACAAATGTGGTAGTGACAGTCTTGCTATCTTGTTAACTCAGAGTGGACATCCTGCCAACACTGATCTTTTCTTTCGGTCACTGTCTGGAAGCAATACACAAAGATCAACTGCCAGCTACACTTATTCAAGAGACCCATGACATGCTACAGACACAAAAGGGCTAAGGGCAGGTAAATGCAATCTTCCTAACAGTGGCATTTTCAAAATTATAATTAGAAATCTGACTTTACCTTTAAATATATTTTTTCATTACAATTTCAAAGTCCCCAAACATAAAATTCCTACCAGCTTTGAATTGGAAATCATGACTTATTAAATGTAATAAGGAAAACCCAATGTCATCCTATGGCAGGGCTAGGTCTTACAGCAGTGAAAAATGAATTTAAAAGTAGATGTCCAGTCTTTTAATTACACAGCAAACTGCTTTATGTGCTACCTAGGGCCTGTCTTAGGGGTGGCATAGGTAACAAAAGGGGTGTTTAAGGTCAGGAAAGGGTGTTTAAAGGCCAAGTTGACATGGCGATTTTAAACTGCATACAGGCTGCAATGGCAGGCGTGGGACAGGTTTTAAAATGCTACTTAAGAGGGTGGCACAATAAGTGCTGCAGATCTGCTAATAGCACTTAATTTACAGGCCCTGGGTATATGGTATAAAACTCTACAAGGGACTTGCTTTACAAGCAAATTAAATGTGCAAATCGGGTGTAAACCAATCAAACCATGTTTAGGGGAGTGAGTACAGGCACTTTACTACTGCTAACCAGAGCTAAAGTGCACAGTCCTAAGGCCAACAAAAACACATTCAGCAAAAACGTGGGGGTAAAGACAAAGTTTGGGGATGACTCTGCAGAGAGGACCAGGTCCAACACAGACACTAGTCTACAAACATAAGTACAAATGAATCTAGCTTAACTTAATTTAAAGCTTAAACCAGCCACTTTTTTAAAAAAGATTCTTTTAATTTTTTGGGGAGTTTTATATTGCACAAACTCAACCTGAAGGGATCAGCTATCAGATCGCTTTACATGAGCACCAGTTGCATTACAGACAGACACATTCAGTTTGTTAGGCACAGCAATATTAAGTGATTTGCCCACAATCACAAGATTTTGAGCATCCCTGCCGAGCATTTAGCCCGGTTACCCAGCTTCGAGGTCGACTGCTCTAGCCATTAGGACACATCACTTTGCTCTGCTCCTTTCTCCCTTATATCCATACCTCTTCCTATCCTTCCAACAACTTGCCACAATGACATTGTCCTCAAATCTATTTACACTTCCAATTTAGTATGCCTCCATCATTGCCAAAAAAGGACTTGAGGTGAAATGAACCATAGACTTTCACAACCTTTTCTTTAAGTTACCAATTAAGACTCCGAGCACCACCCCTCAGTGACAATCCTGAGCTGTAAGTGTATAAAAGAGTGCTACCCAGCACCAACAGCTATTGTGAATCACTAGCAGTTGCCAGTGCTGGGCCATTGGGCTCCGTTTTTTTCTCTCCTGCACATATCTTCTCAAAAAGGCTTAGGGAGAACATAGCTTGTGTAACTAATCTACTGTACTGTGGATCACATTGGTTTATCCCTGCACCCTTCATCAGCAGGATCCTATGATATACATGTGCACCTTTATTACCGCCAAATAAAGAATGTATTAAAAAAAAAAACAATCGAAAATTATTTATCTCCCTGCCCATTATCAACTTTTCACTTTATGCCAAAGCCAGGAAGCTACTCTCACATAACTTTAGCCTTTCGACATATATCAGAATATGGATAGCAAAACCAATCAATTACAATTTCAGTATACATGGTGAACCGTAATAAATAGCACTAATTAAAAATCTCGAACAGAAAATACAGTCCACTGAAAGCAATGGCAATGAGTAGAGAAGCAACTGCTGCTACGATTCAAAAAGTAATATGGGGTGGCATGGCAAGAGAGACAAGTGTTGTCACTGTGCAAATAAGAGCAACATGGGAGTCAATCACACATGGCAGTTACATTCCCTTATACTTATGTACATAACTTGGAGGAATAAATTGACAGCATTAAACGCGATTTATCAAGCAGAATGGAACAGGAAAACTGGCAGATCTCATTAGAAGATCTGAACAGAAAACTGGACGCATACGGGAAGGAATTATAAGAAACTAAATTAAGAAAAGTTAAAAGCGACACTATAGACTACAAGCTGAACGAGACAATCACTTGGGCAGAAAGTAAAGGATATTCACCAAAAAGATAACTACATCTAAGGAAGAAAGTGTGGTGTCAGATAAAGATACAGAAATGTCACGAGTTCCCATAAAAATGTCAGCATCAAGGCCTTACAATTTGCAAACTTTATCAATAGACAGTGAGAATACAGAAAATAATTCCACGGTTAATTTTTTTTGTCCAAAACCCCGGATTCAGGACAACTGCCCAATCAACCACAGGACAAACAACATCCTACTACAAGAAAACCAGTAAAGGAAAAAGAAAAAGCCAAGAAAAATCTGAGGTGCCAGAACAAAACCTCACAATCAACAACTCGCCTATTCTGCTAACACCTACTCAAACGGCAGTGCTCAACAAAAGCACTTTGTTTGTTCCTACATACAACAACACTGCAACGGAAAGTGAAGTTGCGCTTTTCAAATTCATGAGAATCCTTAGGTTAAGCACTTTTTGGAATTTGGTACCCATACAGGATAAACAAGAAGATCCAGACTTTGTGGTTTTTAAGCCTAAAAGCACCTTTCTCGCACCCGTATCTCACAAAATTCTAGGCACGATTGAATTTTTAGTGAAAAAAGACTGGACTACTTTGAATAACAAAAGCAAGAGCAAGCCAATAAGCAGAGTGGAAAACAGCACACTGCAATCTCTTGCCTAGAATCCAGTTATAGTTTTTCAATAAGCTGACTAAGGTGGAACCTTGGTGATGATGGACTAATCTATCAAGCAAAGATTAAGGAACACGTGGAAGACCAATCAATTAACTTGCTTGCTTTTGGATTAAGATCCCACAGCTGAAATATCCACCTTATTGAGACAATACTAGATAAAGAACTGGATTTGGACTGGATTAATGAAAATACCAAAACTTTCTTGACTCCTTCAATCCGACGTAGACCAAAGTTTTACATGCTTCGCAAGATTCATAAGAGAAAAGTTCGGATGTGGTTCTCTGTTTGAACCTCTAGGGAAATATCTTGACCCGTTTCTTCAACCTTTTGTACAATCCAGGTGTATATATCTCAAAGATACAATAGATTTTCTATGCCTCTTGCAAGAACTTCCACAAAAACGGGATGAAGAATGGCTTCTCTGCACAGGTCCATTCCCCATTCGGAGGATCTAGAAGCAATTGGGTGGGCACTACTATGTCAACCAATGGAGAACCAATAAAGTTTTTCTCTCAGAACTCCTGCATTTTTGCCTCCATCATAGTTACTTCGAATAGGACCACTAATGTTTTCTTCAATCAAGCAGAACCTCAAAAGGTTTTCCGGGGCCAACGGCATATGCAAATACCTACATAGCAGAATTTGAACATGATCACATACTGACAAATCCTCAAATCAGTTTGGCATTTCTCGATGGGTGGATTTAACAAACAGTGCCCAAACTTAACACAAGAGTGTACAGAAAACCGTCAGACAGGAACAACGCCCTGTTGTTCCAAAGTTTTAATCCATCTAGCTTAGTCTGCAATTTACCCTATTCTCAATTTTTGAGAACTAGGCGAATATCTTCTGATTTAACACCATGCAAAACGACGCTAGAAGAGCAAAGAAAAAGATTTGAGAACAGAGGATATCCACTGAAATTACTAGAGAGCTTGAATGCCGAGCACTGTCCAGGAAACTCAGGAAACTCATGCAAAAGAAAATCAAAAAGATAAACCGAAAAGGGTAGCATTCATGCCTAAATTCTCCACAAAAGCGATTAAAAATATAATCAACAAACGTTGAGAACTACAACAACATGAACCAGATTTCCATGGGCTCTTTGAACAAAAAACATTGTTTGCGTACATCAGATCAAGAAATTTAAAAAATTCTGTCCACAAAGAAACCATCCCATGATCACCAGGCAGAGGGAACAAAAAAATGTCTGAACTGCGTTCATTGCAATAACTTAACAGGAAATATTTTGGTGTATCCCAGGACAGAGAAAATATCAGTTTGACTCCATCAGCTGGCTGCAACTCCAGCAATTTAATCTACGCTTTCAAATGCCAGGGTGGCTTGATCTACATAGGGAAGAAAGACAGAGAGGAAAATTAAGATCAGATTAACAGAGCACAAGTGCAGAATGCGCAACGACCATGTTAATTCCAATCTAGCTGTACACTGGACCAAACATGAAGGCTCTCTATTGCGCAAATGAGGTTCCAGATCATAGAGGTACTTAAAGTCCCCGGTAGAGATAAATCACTAGAGAATGTTAGGTCTTACAGCACATCAAAGATTGGTTTTGTGTACTACTAGTACTTCTTAAGAGTTTTGCGGGTAATGATTTGTTGTGAGATTTTGGGAAGAGTGGCGCTCAGAAATCTTTCCTATAGACCCTAGCAGAATGTATCAGATTTCTGTATCCACATTTGCTACATTTAAACATGGCGCTCCTGGAAACACGAGTTGTAATATGACCTGGTCTGTCGTTAGGCGCATTGAACTAAGTGCACTTCCGCTGACGGTTGTATTTGTAGGCAGGAACAGCACCAACGACAGACTAAGAAGGAACGCCATACTAGAATTAGATGGAGATGTGATTGGTAAGCGCAAAATAAATATTTTGTTGGTATGCTTTGGAATCCGTAGTATTGGTAAAGTAATACATTTCGCTTATATTCTAGTTCCCTTCACGGCAGAATGGTTAGGGTATGTGTTGTCAAAGAATCCCGCATATAATACAGAGAGACCAGGGCGCTTGAGCACTAGATGGCACCATGAGGTATGTGCGCTATAAGCCATTGAGCAGGTATAAGATATTATAAAGGTGAATTATCAATGAAGCCATTTTTTCTTTTTTCTAACTGTTCTTGCAGATTGACATATTGATTGTACGCACTATTCATTTGATAGACCCACAGCGTGATACTAGTAAGTATGCTCTCGTTACATTCAGTAGGACCCCAGAACTAGCGTCCACCAATTTCTGGTGCGAGTTAGCCGGAGCAAAAAAGAAAAGAGGATTTGAAAAACGGAGAAAACTTGATTCCCCTGAAAGAGCACGACTTGAATAAACAGAGTGTGAAAAACAAGGTCTTTCCCCCAAAATTTTGGAACATGGCTAATAACTTAAGGCTTGATGTGCCTCCATCAAATAAATAATGTTTGAGAGTTTATTTGCTGTGATTCAAGTATTCAGTAAAGAAGGTTATGGTCCTGAGGATAATCTCTCCAAAGAAAGATTCGAAATGCGTCGACCACGTCATTTTCTAGGCCAATCAACAGATTCTATTTCCCTTGATTCTTTGGATTGTTAAAAAAATGTTTTGATGGTCTTATTTACAATTTAGTATTGTGAGTATTTCATGAATAGGTTGTTTGCCTTTCAAAAAGAATTTCTTGTACGTTGTTTAGGGTGGGTTGAGTTTGAATGTTAAAGTATCTTAGGAGATATATGCGGTTACAAGTTGAGTATGGACATGAAGTGTAGATGGTGAGTTTGTATGTGATGAGAGATTGCAGTGGTGAAGTTTGAAAGAAGAGCATCAAAAAGATTTGGAAGTATGACTATGTAAAGAGTGGGGCGGGGGTTGTAATTGTTCGGGCGTTGTGATGATAAAGAAGTGTTGTATATTGTTCTATTGAATGAAAAAATTCTAATTGTTCAAATAAAATTGATTCATTCTAATGGAAAAGGTGGTTGAGAAGGACCTGTTTAATTTCTTCTCCTCCTTTAAATCTTGCAATTGAGTGGCAGCATTGGCATCTCACTTTGTTTATTTCTATGTTGGCGCAGCCTTGCTGCTTGTTAGCCAAACCCTGGATTGGTAATTCATTACATGTGATGGATGACAGTTCTGATATCACGGGGTCTAATCTCTCTACGCTTTTGTTGCATGTGACGCATGGTGGTTCGGAAACGTGGTGGTTGCATACCTGCCGGAACTGGCTCAAGACACCAAACACTAGGTGTGCTGAGAGGTGTTTTGTTGTTTGGAAATTACGGTGGTTCAACTGCAATTTGGTATTGATATAAGATACATATAAGACACTAAGTGTGCATAACCCAGGATAATTATGATTAGCATTTATAAACCTTCAGAACATATGAGGTTGCAATTTAGTAACACAGGCTTCACAACAGTCTGAATATGTAAGCGTATTGTATATCGACCATGTCTGTACATTTGTGTTTTTCTTATATATTTTTTTTTTTACAGATTTTTTCTTGAAGAAGGGTCACGTAGTCCTCAAATGCATTGGGCACACATTTAAAGTGGACTCATTGTAGAGGTTGATCAATTTTGATTTTCTGTGTACAGAAGCCCAAAATTAAATAGTGTACCAGAAATAATGTTGGTGAGCATAACATGTTGACCTAGCAGTAATTTGAAAAATGTGATTTGGCTATTCATGTTAATCATGTGATCATAATTGTGAACTTTGTAAAGTACATTCCTTTATAGTAGTGCACGCCTTGCTAAGTTGCCTCTGGGACTTGGCCTTTATCAGTTACATTCCCTAGCCATGTTTAGATAATCCAACCTGAAATTAGGGCCGTAAATGCTATAGCCTACATGAATGTTGCAAAAAGATATCAGAGAATGACAGGTGCTGTAATATCTACCAGATTAACCATAACTGATGAAAATTAGATACCAGAATGAACAAAATACGAAAGATGAAGATGGTAAAGTCCCTTATATTTTTAGATTGCTCATTGTACATGCAACATGTGCAGAAACCTCAGGCTCTGTAGTCATGAAATGCCATCGCACACTTTGAAAAATAGCATAATAAAAGGCAGCATAAATGCTAGGTCTGATAAAGGTCAAATATAAATAAACTTTTATTATCTGTGAATGATCTCAGAGCATTGACCAAGGACATAGACCTGTTACTTGGCGATTGTTCCTCTCATGAATGTATAAAGCTTCCTCTCAGACTTAAGTGAAGAAGGGAGTGTTTCATGAATGATACATACATCTATTCCGCAAGACAGCAATAGGCATAAACCTTCTGAGACAATACATGTGCTTCTCTCTTTTTGGGTGGGTTCCGAATCCGGACTGATAAACCACAAGAAGCCACATGCAATATGTAGGGGAGATGCACTGGAGTACAGACACGTTCATGAAGGTGAACTTCTGTCTGCCAGTTCACAAATGCATGTGCCCTATTCTGGAATCTAGTTAGTGCAGAGTTTGATCAGTGCAGAAGTGCTACAAGGAGTTTCTCAGGGTAATGCAGCAAATTGTGGGGACTGGGCTCATCTTAGGCTGGAATTTGGCTGTTTCTGGAGTTGCGTAGATAACCAACTCTTTCTCCCTGTTCTCTCTCCTGTGCTGAGGGACTTACTTCTATTGTCTCAAGGTGACCCTTAAAGAATACTGTTGACACTTTAATTAGAGGCTTGGCCTTTATACTGGGTCCTTTCTGCCTGACTACCCAAATCAGAAGACACAATATGCAATAAAAACAGAAGTCATAACCAGTCTACCACGCCTCACTACACATGGCACCAAGACTTCCAACCTAAGACTTAAATGAATGACCCC
This sequence comes from Lissotriton helveticus, assembly GCF_964261635.1. NCBI lineage: Eukaryota > Metazoa > Chordata > Amphibia > Caudata > Salamandridae > Lissotriton > Lissotriton helveticus. The sequence goes on from NC_136071.1 coordinate 150,179,352, forward strand.
CTGTGCTTTAATCATATTACAGACTTTGAGTGGCTTTAGGGATACATACATACACAGCAAGCATGAGAGACAAATTCACAAGAAAATGTGACAGAGCTGGATCCCCCAGGTGGGTCTCAGAATATGTAAACCGTCACACCTGCTACAGAAAGTAGACGATTGGGTTGCATCATTAAAGGAAATGGTCCTTTGTGAGATATTTCTCATTCAACACGAACACGAGTTGCAAATAAAAGCGGCTTTAACATGCTTTTTTACTCTAAACTAATTTTGATGAGATGTGCCATTCAAAGTCACTATAGGATATATGGTGTGCAAAAGTCCATTGCCATTTTAAAAAACTCAAAAGGCAACAGCTCAGCATTTAGATGCTATAAGGAAACTCTGTAGCATTATATACCTTAGATCATAACCAAAGTCCTGTCCAACAATCGAAACCTTCATTGAACTTCTGTCAACATGGTATCCAACAGACCCAGGTGAATGTTTTCCTAGCTACAAACTTAAAAAAGAAACACCTATGACCATACCAGTTCAAACTTGTGTGCCCAGTGCAAAGATACTGAGCTGCTCCACAATTAGTCACTAACTCCCAACCCAAGTATACAGCTGGTCCAGGTAGAAGAGCATCCGCAGCACCAGATCAGAGCACCAAACCCATGAAGTCAAACACCACACTTTTTTAATTGGAACTGGCCCACAACACATATTGTCAAGTCTCCAGTGTTTATAAAACCATTGGAGATATACTTAGCACTACTATCTCTCTGGCCATTAAGGTTGTGGCTCTACCTAACCCACTACATTTTCACGAGGTCATGCAAATTATACTTGAACTTGAGGGCCCATCGGATTCGTGTAATTAGCTACAACCTACTAGCTCTGGACAATTACTAATAGAATCAACTAAAGTTAAACAAGACAGAACTGAGATAGGTAGTCATTTTAACACAGACATATCACTGAAAACCAGATAGTCTAAAAAGTTTGAACCATCAGTCATTATACCAACTAAGGAAGCTAGACGTGGCTATGGATTTGAACCTCTCCCAGTTCCCTCAAGTAAATCAAGTTAAAAATCAATCATTGCCTCATAAAATGGCCTTGGTCAAGTTTTCACTTATTTAGGGATCTCTGAAAGGATACAAGCCACCAGCAACCTACTACTCTACTCTATAGACAACATGGAAGATAATCTCACCAAATCTACAGTCAATTCAGACTGATTCTGAAAAGCAAACTTCTTATTCTCAATACATGGACAATCATTTCAATGGTCCCTTTGGCTCTACACATGTTGTCTGTGTCTAGATCCATCATTTTCATAGCAATGTGCATTGTTTTTTGTTCTAATCCGAGCTCAATTTCGCTCTTCTTTCAACATAATCTCTGTACCAACCAACAAACAAACACAAGCAGTTTGATATATGGTGGCTTCACTCTTGACCTTCCCTTGCTTTAAACATCTTCCAGTAGTTGTAGCTCTTCAGTGCAAATGGCTACGATGGAAATCGCTCCCTGATAGAATAAGATTCACAACCATCTCCAATACCATAGAAAAATAAAAACATGTGTCTTAACGCCTACATAACTATAGCTTACTCCTAAATAAAGGGTAGCTATCTGCAGTGGCGACAGCAGCCTGTCTCTCAGTATTTTTTCAACGACCCAAGGTTATGCCTAGTAACAATGCTGCACCATGTTTATAACAAGTCTACAAACTTCGCAAACACGCCTTACCCAAAACCTACAACACAGGAATAACAAGCAACTACCTTTTCACTCCAAAAGCACACCCAGAACTGTCATGCAAATCTGAGCACTCTCACTCCATAAGAGTCAGAAGAGTGATATAAATATTATAACATATTAATAGTATTACATACCATAGGCGGAAAAGTTTTATATAGACAGTAAACTATATTAATGCGTCTACACATGACCTGTTTCATACCATAGCATCTCCAGGGCACAGGCATTCTCCCTGAACCTCACTGCCCCCACTGCTCACTTCCAAATGCCGACTTTTTTTTACATATGGTGTGGCAGTGCTCTTCTGTGACACATTATTGGCAGCTGATAACTCATTCGTTCACTCAAGTCCTGAGTAGATCGACCGACCTGGCACCCAAACTTGCCCTACTGGGCCTGCTGGATGAGGTTGGGGAGTCTGTGAGGACCTGACGTTTGTGGGCATTGTAACAGTAGTCACCAAGAAGGACACTACGCTCAGGTGGAAACGTCAACACCCTCCGACACCACCAGAGGACTAGTTTAAATTGGTGTGCCGAGCAGGAGGAGTGGATCAATGATTTATATGAAAGACATTATAATCTGATAAACCGTGGTTACTATCAAGATAACCCATTGTGCTGACTGCAAAGGAGATCCTTATTTGTTCAGTTATGTTGATGTCTTTGCATGCAAAACCCCACAGACTGATCACCAGTCTACATTTCCTGCACTTCGGAGGCACATCTCACAGCGGTTACATTTGGATGCAAAGAGATGGATATTTTGTTTCTGTACATAATGCATGCAACTTTACAGAAGACAGGCGGAAGACCATACAAGCGACTAAAAAGACCCGTAAGACATTCATAGTCCACAGCACTCCTTGTTCCGTGTGTGTTGCTTAATTTGAGTAAGCTAACAGGTGAGGAAGCACTGCAATCGGTGCTACTCAATTGTCAGCTGTCACGAAAGACATTGAAATTTGTCAAATGAATTTCCATGGTGGTCCAGAGAATGGGGGAGCCACTCACTTTGCAGAAGCCCCAGCATAGGTAGGGAAGAGAAATAGCATTGCATTAACAGGGCACCAGCAGCTTTCCCCACATCATGCTCGATGGAGAGTAGCTGGAGTGCTCGCTCCAGACTCCAAGAAGGTTTACTCCTCGAGCGTAAACCTAGACACAGTTTTTCTTGAAAATTAAAGACTGAACAAATTCAAAACTCCTCAAGAGATCATCTCCGTATTTGTTGCCTTGCATAATGTACTATATATGTCTACACTAACAGAGTATCACATCTAATTTATGTGTGCTTGGGTTTATGCTCGAATTTTGTATTGTGAGGGTTGCTCCCGCACTCAATTGGGGGGGTTACAGGGCTTATTCCCTCACCTATTTGCACCATACAGCGACATCCGTCCCTTTTTAACTATTGCGTCCACTTTAGCAGAGCGCCTTGAAATTCCCTGGTTACTCAAAAACCCTTTTTCTTGACTAGTGAGGTTTACTCCCCCACTAGAGGGTCTCTGCTCTACCTTGGCTTATGGGTGTGTTTGTTACTTCTGCATGAGCCACAACTCCGGGTGTCTCCAAGTCTAGTTAGCACTGCAGGTACAGGAACACAATCAGTTAATCATGTGGCCCGATTCATTTCTGAGCCATGTTCTCAAGGGCAGCCAGTGGTAATTTCACCAGAAGGCAAGCCCTCTCAGGCCAAGTCTGAGTTTGCCAGTGCATGCCCCGGAGCAGGAGTGGTGGGAGAATTCTGGTGGGTTTGGTTTTGCCCTGAGTGCCATTAGTTGGTAGGGCAGATTTCAGCATTGCAGGACGTAGAGGAGTTGAATGGTTCAGGTTTGGCCTGGAGTCCTCTGAAGGGTGGGGTCAGGGCAGAGTTTGCCAGTGGCTACTCAGGAGGTGGCAGGAAGTGAGTGGACATGATTCCAATGTTCATTTTAATTTATATCCCACACTGCAAATGCCATCTTATAGGAATATTTAATTCCCCCCTCGCTCTCCTGGTAAGGTTTATTTCCATTAGCAATGATATAGGATGGCATTATTAAGCAATGCAATTAAACGTTTACCTTAACGGCCACACTATGTGGCACAATTATGGTCAGACCCAAAACGATTGGAGTCTTACATCATACAGTGAAGGAATCTCACATTCACAGGGTCCTTTAGACCTTAAGGTATTGTCCAGTGCAAAATAATATCACTAGTAGTATTTGTAATGGACTCTGGTGTGTGTTTGGAACTGGATTAAAACGAGCCTGGCAATGAATGAAGAATAAGGTATTTGTGAAAACTTGCTATTAACTTTACTGCATACATTAATTTGACCGGTTGACACTTGCTTGAGGAAACTACAATGCAATGCAGGACTGGGCAGAACATGACCTCAACTACCGAAAGGGGCTAGTGCTAAAACAGGTGCAGATTGAAATTGTTCCCTTTTTCGCAGTACCATCCTAAATTCATGTCTCTTTGGAAGCCTTATCATGTATTACATTACCCTCATTTCAACGCTTGTGCTTGAAAGCTGTACCTAAAGATTTAATTTGCAATCAAAGAAGATACTATAGCCATGACAACTCTGTCATACAATGTATGTGGCTGAGAGCACAAGTTAGCATTTGAGCAAATGTTTGCCGTTGATCACCATCTCTTAACTGATGATTTGAAACTGTATGGACGCTGTTTAACATTCATACATATCGTACCCGCCCTGCACTCAGATCCTTTCAGGACACTTACTAAAGGTCAAATCAATATTATGGTCAACTGTAACTTACACAATAGGCAAACGTAGACATTCTTTTGTGCAGGCATTTACAATTAAGTGGCCCAGTGCAGCATGCATTACACGTCTCAGAGCTCATGGACTATATTTTGATAAAATACAAGTGAAGAATCAAGATCAAGTAAAAAAAAAAATACAAATATTTTTTCATCAAAAGTGGGGAAAATACTGATCTGCATGGTCCCCAATTACATAACTACTGCTCAGGACTCACTTGCGAAGCACATCCAGTTGCTCCTTCAGCTCTTCCTTTTCTGTGTCTTGGGTTTTAGTTTGCATTTCATGGTTCATCATCTTCCACTGCAACTCAGACAGTTTGTCCCTCAAATCAGTCATTGTCTGGGGAGAATTACAAAAGGAAAAAACACTGAGATTTCATCAGAGGTGATACTAGAGCATATAGAAATCATCAGAAGAGACAAGTCCTGCCATTGACTCTGTAGATTGCCTTACTTAGCTCTTTAGGCATGTTAACCTGCCGGTAAATGTTTGCTTGAAATACTGCTAATGTTCACATGTCTGTGAAAGAAGCCACGTTTATGTAGTTTAGAACACATAACGTAATGGTCATTTCTGTATTTTTCAGTGAACCTTTCAAAGCTTGTGAAAGGAATCAAATTGTAAAACTGAAGAGCAGTCAGTGGCAGCAGTGTAAGAATATCCACGTTGCAGCAGTGTAAGCATATCCACATTGATGGCAAGCAAGCATAGACACTTCAATAACATGCCACACACTCATAATCCTGGACTTCCAAGAGCATGGGTGCCAAATGGCCCTAATTATCACAGTGTCCTTGGATAAGTGAACACCTGCCTACTGGAAAATTACATGATTAAGAGTTGAACTTGTAGAAGCTACTGAATGGGAAAATTCTGAGCAAACTGAAACTGGGTGGCATTCAGCTCTGACCAAGAAGTTAAAGACTTGGCCACTCTTTGACAAAGCGATTACCCTGCCAAGTCACATGGTTACCCAATGAACTCTTATGAATCAGAAGCACCGGCATAAACTCACTCCAAACCATTCAATTCGCTCTTTTCTATTTCTCCCACCAGATATGCTTCAGCCCCATTTCTTTAGGACTCTATTCCATCTCCCCAAATTATCCCCATTGGTCATATGATACACTCATGATGTATCCTCTACACTCACCAACCAACCAGCTTTTCCTCTTCCACCTCACAGAGCGATCACTCTGCCTCTGCCATCATGAGCGTCCAAACACCCAAAGAGCTATTGGTTGGTCATCAGTTCTGCATTTCCTCCACTATGCTCTCCCACTCAGAGACCAGCTTTGCATATTTAGCAACTGTGGCTAGAAAAACATACTTCCACATAAACAGCTCCCAGTTGTTATCTCTCTCTTTTCATCTATATGATTATACCCGACAATTAGTGTTTTGCGCCACCTCACAAACAGATTTATTTTTTTATCAATTATCTAGTTCATTAAGTACAATTATGATTTTAGCCAGTCTCTTGCACATACCACTGAAAAGGAATTCTTTATTTAGCAGTAAACAATCGCATGAGAAGCTCATTACTGAGTCACAGAATAAAACTGGTATGCAAGTTTATTAATTGCCCAAGGTTCATTAAACTCAATAGCTCCATATTACCCTCAAGAGTTCATGATTGAAATTATTAGCTCATTAGTTGGTCTATGAGGCTCAGTAATGTAATCGTTTTATCTCAAACTTAATGGTCTCAGGAGCTCAACTATTTCTCCAAGCAGCTTATTACATTGATTCAAAGCGATTCACTAGTTCCAAAAGTTCATAGGAATTCCTTCTTTATTTATTTGAGCCTCAAATGTTTATGTGCCTTTGATCAATCATTACTTTTGAATCTACTTAGAAGCCCACAAATATAATTCTCAGCAGCTGATAAACAGGTTGTAAAAGTCAATGTACTCTAAAGTGTATTACGTGGTTAAAGATCATTACTTGATTTCAGCTCACCATTACTAATGCTCAACAAAAGCGCCATCATACTAATAGCTCAGAAACTCATAAAGTGGGGTGTGTGGCTTAGAAGCCGATTAAGGTGGCCCCTCTGTAGAAGAGCCCAGCATGGCCACAACAATAATCTGCCTTTATTGGTGCCTTACCCGGGACTCTCCATGCCGGATTGAGCCCCAGGACTTGGAGACTCATCGCCTCTCACTGGGCACCCGCAGAGAATGACTTAACTGTGAGGGGCCGGACATCGATGACAGGGGCAGCCATGTGGCCTAAGCAGTGCGAGACTGAGCCACGAGCAAATGGAGGAAGCAGCTGATGACTGAGAATTGAGGGACAGACACTTCTGGGGACGTCTTCTGCTTGGTCCCCCACCCGCCTTAATCAGTGCCTTACCTCGGGTCTCTCTAACCAGGAAGGAGCCCAGGGATGTGAAATAACCTCTCTTTCTGGAGCCCACTGAAATCTGACTCAATTACACGGCGCCCGACACCGCCGATTGCAGGGGATCACGTGGTGGCGCCTGCGGTTGTCGTTTGTGGGGGGGTGGACAGACTTTTGTAGCGAACGCCTCTGGAGACAACTTCGGCTTGGCCACCACAGCTGCTGGGGACTGAGGCACCAGAGAACCCGGGGGCTACATTGAGTTTCATGGACCGGGTGCGTCGCCATCGTGCGGGCCAGCTCACGGTTATGGAGGGCTACAGAGACTCGCTGCAAAGAGACGCTGTCGAGAGACTAATCGGTCGGCTCACGAGGGAGTCCTTGTACATTCGGCACACAGATTGAGAGTGCCTGAAGATGCAGGCACGGCCTGCACCCAATTTGGGGTGGAAGAAGTGTTGGGCCCCCTGGTTACACTGCATTTGGAAGCCAACTTCTGTCTCTGGTGTGGGGTACCAAGCCACGGGACCCCCTACTGCAACAAAGGCTAGTGGCTGGGACAGAGTCGATTGTGGGACCCACTGTGCCACTCCCCCCCCCCCTTCTTTTTTCCACCTCTGCACCCTCGTTTCCTGTGTCATCAGCAGTTTCCTGATGCTGGGCCCTGATGGCCCACTGGTAGAGAGAAGAGCAAAGGGAGCCTCTCCCAGGGAGAGATCACCATGTAGACATTATTGTGTTGCACCTCTTCTGGTACCATCACTTGAGAATGTTGTTCTTTTCCACTGTGCGACGGTGAGCTACAGGGGGTTCCCTCCCCTGGGATCGGCAGAGCAGCTGGGCCGTGGGGCCTGTATCTGGGGCCCATCGTGTGTGCTGTGGACCAGGGCAAGGTCTCCTGTCTCTGTGTAGAGCGATTCCGGAGGTGCCGTGGGACGCGGCTATGGCTGGATGATGCCCTTCTGAGACCCAAGATGTGGCAGTAAGTGGCGAGTAGCTACAGGCGCTGCCCGGTCTGCCATGGAGTGGTGCCCATGTGATGTGAGTCAGTCTCCAGACGAGAGGCGGGGTTGCTCCCTTTGGGCTCCTCTCAAGGGGGAGGTTACACTGCCTGTACACCGTTGCGGCATATGACAAACCCTCAGTTCTTGGGCTCAACAGAAGATTGATAAATATGCCAAACAGACCGCAACATTGTAGAAAGTCGGTGCCTCAGGAGGAGGTAATGTCCGTTCAGAAGGCCCCCCAGAGAGCCTCTATCCTCCAGGATATCCAGGACCTCAAAGTAACAATGAAAGGCAAAATGGGAGAGCTCAAAGTTTACATATTTAATTAGGCAGGACTTACGGAACACAGTTAACAAAGACAAGGAAGTGGAAGGCAGGATCTCTGAAACTGAAAACACTGTCAAGTCACAGGAATCCAGTCTAGCTTCATTACAAAAAATGGTCATTCAATTGAAGGCAAGAGCGGAATTTGAACACTGTAGGCATCACAAAAGGGGCAGAGGGGGCCACTCCAAACCACATTCATCTCGGAATGGCTGAGGAGCTGGGTGCCTACTTCCGAGGTCTCCTCTTTCTTCTTAATGGCGCACAGGGCTCTTCTAGCCAAGCCCGCTGTAGGCTCACCGTCCCAACCTTTCATTGGACGTATTCTCAACGATGTGGATCGAGACACCGTCCTTCGAGCTGCAGGCTCTCTTGGCACCCTATCCCATCAGTCTTCCAAGGTAATGATTTTCCAGGACAAAACCTTGAAGGTCCAGCAGCAACGACGTCCTTCCAGGAGGTAAAACAGAAGCTGCCTTGAACATTTGTTATATGCTCCTTTTTCCTGGTTGAATGAAGGTAATTTATCAAGACAAAACCATTTTTTCATACCCCAGGCAGCATGGGATGGGCGGAAGAGCGACCTAACCTGAGGAACCGGGGAACGTTTCTGGTAGGAGGGAGGAGACACATCAGGGATGGTGGAGACAGGAAGCCTCCCAGAAATTGAAACACTGCCCCGCGATGAGGGAACAGACACCAGGAGAACAGAGCGAGTTCACTCGGCCAGATGGCTCGCCGGCAAGGTGGTCGGCTTCAGAAACTGAGATGGATCTTACACAGGGCGCTGCTGCTGCACCGGTCCCACTACCAGTCTCCCGGGGCCCCCAGCTTGACTCACTCAGTTGAACAATGTTGGATGCACAAATGCTTATTATAAGATGGAGTGGTGGTGTTAGGGGACAGGGGACAGTTGGTAATCTATGCCCCAGCTTGATTTCTCTGTTGTTTTTCGTTGTGTGTATTGGAAGGAGTGGTGGGTTAGTGATAGGGATTGTTTTGCTGGTGCATTGCACGATAGGAGAGAAGCACACCTTAGTTTAGCCCAGATGGCTTTCATCCCTAGATGAAACATGACAGGTACTTCTTGTTGGTGAAGTATTGGCGGGGTGGGGGAGTTAGCTTGGTGATGGGGAGATATCTTTGCAGGGTTTTTCTTGCTTTCTGTCTCACTCTGGCTTCTATCCCTGTTGAGTTAGTTGGCACACAACACATGCATTCGACCATAGGACATTGTCACTGATGCAACCATCCCCTGGCCTGATGACTGACAAGCGGTAGCCCCATTATATGGGGAGGCTCGCCGTTCTCTTGTGAAACATCAATGGTCTCCTAGGTAAGATAAAAAGTGGGACGGTCCTCAAAGTGGCACATAAATACAACCCAGACATACACCTATATAGCACACACCTTTGCAACACACTATCAAGAATTGTACAGCCCCGACCAGGTAGCGAGGCGGCCGAACCTGTAGTGCTTCATTGCAGACCTACCAGTGACCAAATTAAGATTAGCGAACAGGAAAATGTTGGGCGCAGATGTCACCCCGTAGGAGTTGGGGCAGCCCTGGCACAGTTTCATCATCCGTGTAAGGCACTGGGGCCCAATAGACACCAAGCAGGGTTTTGGAGAGTCCTGTGGCCCCAGGTAGGTACCTTCTGGCTGCAGACATTCCAGGAAGCTCTAAAAAGCAAACTGTCTAAAGACCTCTGGGCGGTGGGCAAAGTGGTGCGCTGTGAGGAATATTGTCCAATCTCACTGCTAAACAAAGAGATCAAGTTCTGGGCAAAAGTACTGGCCAATGGACTGTCCGGGGTGATCGAGAAACTGATTCACCCAAGACCAGTTGGGGCTTATGCCCCGAAGAGCCACTAGGCATAATATTAGAAGAGCCAACAATGCCATTGAAATGTGTGCTAACTTACCAGGATACCAAGCCCTACTCATGGGTGGCTTCCAGATCGTGTTTGACTCAGTAGACTGGTAATATCTTTTGCCACTGTTAACTCATCTACAATTTGGTCCCAAATTCATAAGTTACATTAGACTGCTTTACACTCACCTCAAGCTAGAGTATGCATTGGCTGCATTGTCTCTCCTCGGTCCCCATTGGGATGGGCCCCCTTTAGGGATGCCCGCTTTCTCCTCTGCTCTTTGCCCCAGCGAAAGAGACCCTGACAGCATGGGTGAGGGAAAATGCTTTGGTCCCCAGTTTCCAGTGGTCTTCGACAGTGAGCAACAGAATCTCACTGTACGCAGATCAAGTTCTGTACTTCCTGGATGATCCTCCCAGCTCTGGGCCACGAGCTCTGCAAAGCCTGAACATTTTTCGGACCTACTCAGGCCTGAAGATTAATAAATCTAAATCATCTATACACCCCATCACAAAATGGTCCTGTTGTGGGCTCGCCCACTGTGTAAAACTATGAAACCATGTTCTGTACTTACTTTTCTTTGAGTTTTCCTTTTTCTTACTACCTCACACACTAGCACTTTTCCTCTGCACTCTTTTGGTGTATTGTAAATAATTTTCTCTCACTTGTAGAACAATTATTATGTGTAAACTTTTCAGTGACTGAACTAATTAAGTTGAGAGCTCATCGCCTTTTTTGGCCCATCCAATATGGGACGTCAGACCATTTTGTGTCTTTACTACATTGTACCCAGGTCCTTTGACTCATCATGGGTTATCTCATTAGTTTGTAATGGCTATACTACAGATCAGCTTATCTTCTGGTGCTCAGTAACTGGTGGGTTGAGGTGTTCGGTGACCCGGGCCTACGCTATGGACAGATGGGTTCTAGGCCGCAACTGCCCTCCACATTTGCTATACAGTGGCGACTGGCCACGCACTATGCTCACTTCAACACAAGTTGTATTTACAGTATGGAAAGAGGCCACGAAAGTTGCAGGCTGGGATAAATGGCTGACGCTAGAGGCCACAATATGGAGGGAGTCAGGACTACCCCAGGTATCGGTCCTTTGCGGATTCGCCAAATGGGGTGCCATCGGCATCACAACACGAGGGGAGTCCTCATACATGGGTCCTTTAAGGCTTTCTCAGAGCTGCAGTTGGAATATCAAATGTATTTCTCCCAGTGTTCATTATCTCCAGCTTCGACACACCCTACCCCCTATTTAACAACAGATACTGAAATCCTAGCCTGTTCAACTCTAGAGGCAAAAATCATGCTGACTGTCAATAAAATGCATAAGATGTCTGCTCTCTATCAAGCACTGTGTCATCATCAGCCAGACACTACGGTGACAGTGAGGGAGACATGGTCTCGAGATCTAGGCCAGACTGAGAACGGGGACTGGAGGAAGGCAACGACAGCTCCAAGGGAGAAAGTGGTGGCTGCTCAATTAAGTCTTATATAACTTATATTACTGCACCACAAATACCGTGCTCAGACATGACTATTCAATATGGGACTGATAACCTCGGGGAACTGCCTGCAATACAGTGACTTTAATGGGGATTTATTACACACCTTTTGGAGCTGTCCCGCCTTTTCACTCTTCTGAGAGTAAGTGCTGAGAACTTTGGAGACAGTGTTGGGTTGAATGATCCCCAGGGAGCAGAAACTGGCCCTGTTACAAATTGCAGAGGATGTAGAGAGTAACTGATGTCAGAGGGTGCTGCTCAGGTTGGGACTATTTGGTGCCAATCGAGACCTTGCGAGGGCATGGAAGAATGTGAAGGCCCATTCCTGTGAAGGGTGGGCGAAGGACATGTGTGAAGGCCAGTCCTGGGAAGGGTGGGCGAAGGGCATGCATTTCTGTATGGGCCTGTAACGTCTGGTATATTAGGTTAGAGGGTGCTCCTGTAAGTGTATCAAAATATGGAAAGTCTGGGCAGAACATCAAGGAAGCTTCTTTTAACCTAGCTCATCTAGGCCCGGACTCCTTGTCAATGAGTTACGCTCCGAGCCCATACCCAGTTGAGATTTAAAAGTAGTGTCTGATTTCTTGGCTTACTGACTTTTACAAGTGGCACGGTCATCAGAGCTACAGCTCTCTGCTTTCTAGGATATGGACATACAACTTTGAGTGGAATTGTGGAGCAATGATGCAGAATTGCTAGCATTACTTGCATGTTTTGCACAAGGCTTGGCTTTTGTTCTGTCTCATTTAAGCTAAAAAAAAAAAGTTATTAAAAAAAACAACAAACAAAGAAGAGAAAAGAAATTCATAAGGTGAACCATGTTTAAAAAAAATTCCATAGTTGCCCCCTCTTTCTCTAGTAGTTCTTCCCTGGAGCCACTGGCACAAGGAGGTCTCCACGTCTGATGGATACAGGTTATCTTTGTGAATCTAAAATGGTTTTGAGAGAGCTGCTAACAGAACAATGGTCATGGTTGCATAATTCTAGTGCCATGGGTACCTCTTCATTTAGGTTATGCAATTATTCAGAGGTTATGCTGTTTCTAAGAAGAAAATGCTACCTGCTGTCAAAACCGAGACAAGAGAGTCGGCAGCAGCAACACTGTATCACATAGGTAAAGAAATAGTACCTTTATCTACAGTGCAGGTGTGGGTTCCTAGACTGTTCCATTCAGCAACACCCAACAAAGCCCTCTATCATAACTGTGCTATAAGCTACTGGAATGAACACTGTAGCAAACACTATGCGATGCAGTTCAGTGGGTCGCGGGACACAGTCAGCTATGCCTTTAACGTGATGGTCCATAATACGAGCGGGCATTTTAGATAGGCCCATTATTCATTGTCTGCTATCAATTCCTCCCCACGTTTTAGTCATAGTTGTAAGGTTCCCAACAAAATAAGGAACCCTCACAGATACAATATATTGACAGACTGTTTAAAAAAACAAGATTAAAAATCAGAAAGGCTAGTGACTCCTGCGTGACTTCAACCTCTTAAGGCAGAACCTTTACCTTGTTCGCTTCAGACAGTTTGCTCTCCTTCTCCAGCAGCTTCTTGCTCTGAGCTTCCATGCTCTTCTTGAAAGTCTTATTCATCTCAACTTGTTCCACCAGCTTATTATTGGCTTCAGTTTCTTTGTCCTGAAGTTGCTTTATACGATTGACCAGATCCTGGTTACGATCTGCCTCTCGCTGAAAAAAAAAGCAGAGCACTACGTGAAGGAGGCAGGTCATGGTATCTGCTAAACATCTTTCTTGCAAAGGACTAGGAAACGGCTTTTGAACAAACCTTAGTGTTCTGGTCTTCAGATGAAGTTCAAGATTTGTAATATATTTTGTCAAAGGGAATGGAGAGATTTTCCTGCTTTGAAAAATAGCAGGAAACATTTTTCTAGAGCAAGAGACCAGATTCTAAAACCAAGTCATATTTTAGGGTTACGTTTATTGTTTTGAGCATGGTAGGGTTTACCTTGGAGATCTTGTATTGCAATACTACCAAAATAGCTACAAAATTATTTGTATTGTGATAGATCGTTGATTGGGGGGGGGGGTATTATGGTTGGTAGGGAAGGGGACATGATGTCTCATCTCTAACGTTATTGCTTACGATTTTCTCTGTATTCGTTGAGATGTTGACTAAAATTAATATCATTGCGTTATAAAAAAAAGTAGGTTATTACATTTATTGCAAATTTTGATGTTGACATGGAGATTGGCGGGGGGAGATTTAAACCCACTATCCACTCTTACACAGTAGAGCAATCAGGTGGCTAGAACTATAAAAAGCTAGTCTTATAACGATAACACAAGACAAAATCTCTTTTTTTTGGGAGGGGGGTGGGGGGAGGGGGGTTTGCCCCATAGTAAAAAAAACAACAACAAAAATCTGAATCCAGATTCACCTATTTACAGAATCACAGAGGATTGTGTAGAGGGAGTGACTCCAATTCATGGGACTGCAATGCATGCGATAGAATCTAGCGAAGACATGGGTGGAGAAGTGAGCTACAGAACGATGATGGATTCAACCCAGATCAGTGTCTGGGGGTGAGTGTCTGAAAGGTTTCAGCACTCCGTCCATCATTTCCTTGGGTTTGCTTTGTTCGCCCCAAGTTGGCAGGGTATGCCGAGACGTGGGTCCCTTGCTCACTTTGCCACTGGATTCAAGCTAGCCTGGCTGATGAGGGGTGTGACCCCGAAACCGGACCACGGTTGCTTGTTCCGATCCAGGGAAGAACTGGCTCGGCAGTTCGGGCTGGACTGTTCCCATAATGAACAGGTCAAGACTGATTTGCATATGGCTGGGTCTGAAGTGGCGAGGTGAGCTAAAGAACGATGATGGATTCAACCCAGATCTGTGAGGTGAGGGTCAGGAATGTTTCAGCGCTCCTTGTGTTTGCTTTGCAACAGAATCTAGAAATAAATATGAGGAGTTAGCAGCACCCTGTGCATTGCAGGACTTTGGACTACCTTAAAAAAAAAGCTGCTGCCATTCTTCAGAGAGCTGCAAAAAAACATAATGGCAAAGTCACTGCAGGACAATCACCCACACCCAAAGTCTATTGCCCCATGGAGAAACATCTGCAAACCGGTTCGTTGCCAACTATCGGGCATATTTGCACAACAGATGCGTTCCATTTACGAAGGTGCCATACAGCCATGGAAAGATCAACTGTAATCCTTAAAGTGACTGAATTTGTGCGAAAAGAACCAACTACACAAATGAAAGCATTGTTTATGATTTAAGTGAATTCCCCTCCCACTCGCAGGGCAATTTTAATAAATCAGTCCTGGTTAAGGCTGCCATAGCTAGTGGTCTGATTAATTTGGACTTCAGATCACTACCTAAAGAGACATTATAATGTCTGTATCAAAGCATTTATGAAAACAGCCACATCTATATTGTTTGCTAAATTTGATTCCACTAATAAGGCATCGCAAGGTAACGATCATGGAAGTTCCCCTAAATAAACCCCGGCAAATGTACCATTAACTAAGGTTCTATTATTAATCTTTGCAGATGAGGGCTTAAGACTAGGCTCCGGCCAGCTATTGCGGCTACAGAGTAACCAAAAGGTGTTCAATTCCCTGTAGAGATTCAAGAGATCCCTTGAGAATACTTTGCTACTAGTTGGAAAACACAGACTTGTTTGAACAAATCTAGAACCACCACCAATTTAAAAAAGGTGTTCTAATTCAAGTGTATTACAAATTAGAATACCAAATCGTTTTGGAATATTTGGAGTAGTTCAAATGTTCATACTAAATTAGGTTAATATTGGAATATTGCTAGATTAGCTAGAAATATGGGTGATCGAGATTGATAGCACTAGATCAGAATTTTTATTTAATTGTTCGAAATAAGGCTACTCTAGCCATGTTTCCAAGAGACTAACGCTATAGCTGCTGCTTTATTTTGGAATCCAGGAAAGGAAACAAAGAGCTTCAGGCGGCTGCTGAACTTGCAGCAGAGGCTGTTAACTAGCACACAATTTTGAGCTTGTACACAGGCACTAATAAAAAAACAATCGCATAGTTGCAATTGACTACACTGAATAATTTTGGGCCAGTGGATTGTTAATAATTGTATCTTTAGTCAAGTAAAAAATCCCAGTTTTAGTAGCCAAAAGGGACCACAAAGCAGGCCTACTGATATATACACACATACATACACACTCCACAATCCCTCTACGTTGTCACAACATGATCGAGGCAGACACCAGTTGCAATTTCATGGTTTTATTTTCCTTCGCTCGCCATTACGCGTTTCGACAGTCCCTGCGGTCTTGGTCACATGACATGGCTGTGCTACTCATGTTTATAGGTCGTCACATCACTTTCACAACATGAACATAAAAGACATTTCATTCGTTTTGTTTCAATTCATCAGTTTTGTGTTGTTAATCACACCGTCTCAAATGCAATAATATAACTTATTTCATTTGGGCTACCTTTCATTTTGTGAATCTAATTTTACTATCCACATTGTGACCATCTCTATTTTGTACCGATCACCTCAATATAACACACGGACTCTTTAATCCCTAATGGGAAGTATCTTTTCACACATTGTTTTGCTTACACAGTCATTTGGCAGTCCTCATGGATGATGATTGTCGGTTACGCCACAGTGGCTTTATTATTGGTATGACTTCCCCACTCAGGGATTACAATCCTACAGTCATGTAAAGCAGTGATTATATATATATATATATATATATATATATATATATTTTTTTTTTTTTATGCCACTGCTTGTTTTTTTATGCCACTGCTTGTTGAGGTGGTACTCAACAAGCAGTGACATCTCCAAGGGTCACGAGGAGTGGACTGAACCGCAGGAGATAATAGACAGAGAGGAGAACAACGTTATAAACCTGTCAAAGAGGACATTGACGATCGATGAAACCAATGTCCTCAGAAAAGGTTTAAGCTTCTGTCCAGCCAGCGAGTTTGATCCAGTTAATGTACAAATTGATTTATTCAAGTACATTAGAAAACTGAAGTTTAAAAAGATCTTTTTACTTCACCCACCAAAACCTGACACTACAGAACTCAGGACTTCTATCTTGGCCACAAATGTGAACGTGGTACCTACATGTGAGGAACTGGCAGATATACTACTGAGACCCACACAGGAACTGCCAACAGGGACAATGAACCCTAATAATGTGGAACACACAGTGACTGAACAAAAAAGAGATCCAAGTGCGATGAAGAATAAATCAAAAAAACTACCGATGACAAACTTTGATGCCATTGATTTATTCAACGAAGCGGTGCTATGTGATCTGGAAAAGATTACAACTGGAAAAATGAATCAAAAAACCTCCAACATATCAAGGAAATAATGGGAGGCTATAAAATCACTTAAAGAGGATAAAACAATCGAAATAAAACCTTTGGATAAAGGAGGAAACGTTGTCATTTTCAATCGGGATCATTATCTTTTGGAGGCACAAAGACAACTGAATGATAAGGATTGCTACATTCCCATACAAAGATCTGAATATAACAAGAGCATCATAAAGTTTCATAATATGCTAGAAGACTGGCAAAAAGAAGGTATGCTCAGTATGGACGAATATCTTTTCTTAAAGTGTGAAGCACCTATCGTACCAACTTTTTATCACCTCCCGAAGGTACACAAACATGCTAAAAGACCTCCAGGACGCCCAATAGTGTCCTCGATTGGTAGCCTCTTAGAAAACACTTCCAGATTCATAGACTCTTATTTAGCACCTTTCGTGAAGGACCTTCCTTCCTACGTAAGGGACACTCAAGATTTTTTAAGCATCATGGACAGTGTTACATGGGACTCTGAAATGTTATTAATAACATTAGATGTTGTTAATTTATACACCTGCATCAATCATGAGGAGGGTCTGACTGCCATCAAGTGGTTTTTAGATCAAAAACCAGATCACTTTAACAGTCACAGTGCCTTGATTCTCTCAATGATTAGGTTCTGCTTGTACAATAACAACTTTTTGTTTGATGGGACAATGTATAACCAAAAGAGAGGTACTTCCATGGGCTCGTGCTTCTCTCCCAGCTACGCGAATTTATTCGTTGGCTGGCGGAAGAAGCACGAGGCCTGGAAAGATACCAATGGTATATGGACTGAAAGCATTTTGATGTGGACCAGGTATATAGACGATCTGTTCATTATCTGGCATGGTGATCGTTTGTCTGCGGAAAATTATATTGCTACCCTCAATACGAATAACCTCAACCTAAGATTTACTAGCACTAGCAGTATCAATTATTTAGATCTTGAAATATTTGTACATAACAACACTCTACAAGCCCGCCTATATAGAAAGCCGACGACGGGTAATGCGATACTGCATGCTGGCTCCTACCATCCTAAGAGTCTGGTGAAGAATGTGCCCTATGGCGAATTTCTTCGCCTAAAGAGGAATTGTTCCTTAGAACAAGACTATATGCAGGCCAACAAGGATGCCAAAGAGAGGTTTAAGACAAGAGGGTACAATGAAAATATTTTACAACAGGCCAGTGCAAAAGCCTCAGGCATTAACAGGAGGGCTCTCCTGACACCAAAATTAAAAGTAGAGGTGCCTGATGAAGTGAGAATGATTACCGAATTCAACACCAAATCGGGGGAAATTAAAAAGCACTGGCACATACTTACCACAGACAAAACATTGAAAAAATCACATGACACAGAGACCATTAATTACATACAAAAAATGTCCGTCTCTGGCCGATCATCTAGTCCGCAGCCATTTTAGAACAATGGTTCAACCCATCAAACTGTCAAAAGCAACAGGCTTTTTTCCATGTCTAAAATGTAAGGCATGTACATTCAGCAGAAAAATGTCAGACTATCCCAATCGCACTGGTGAAAAGAAACCCAACATAAAAATCAAACAGTTGCTAAATTGCAACTCGGAATATACTATTTACTGTTTAACCTGCCCCTGTAAGCTGCGATATATTGGCAGCACCATGAAACCTGCTAAACTAAGAGTCCTGGAGCATATGCGGGCAATTACTAACAACGACAGGACGTACCCCGTTGCCCGCCACTTTGCCGAACATCACCAAAGTGACTGGGAGAAACTCAGTTTTTACTGTATAGATCAGGCCCCAAAATTGGAACGGGGAGGGGACAGAGACAAGGCCCTACGTATCTTGGAGTCAAAGTGTATCATCAGTCTCAAAACCATGACTCCGTGGGGCCTCAATAACAATGAAGAATTATGGGTTCACCTCTAATTTACATATAGTCTGACACATGGAGAACTAGGGCCAAATGTATTCATCTAATACACCCTAGGGATAGTGACAACACTCCACTGCTTAACCATGAATCTCGTTGGGAAACTTATGCTGCAACACAATAGCCCATTCAGGGCTGTATAACTAATGTAATGCATTATAGGAATGAATCATCCTATCAAATCCGCACTTTATTGGTAAATATCTATGAAAGATGCCAAAAAATAGAAATTCTATAAAAATATAGAAAATACTTGAATTGGTTGCACTTACAGAAAATACTGTGTTTACAATACTTTTTTTAAATGAAAGTTTTGTGTTACATGTTTTTAAATGAGCACTATGCACTTTATTTAATGTCACATTTCAAAACCATGTATAATTCAATGCAATTTGCATATTACAAGATGGCCACCATCTTTGTGAATGTCAGTAGCCGTCTTCTATGTTTATGACAATGTCAGACTGGCTAAAGGTTTAAAATGGTGACTCATATGTGGCACAAACGTAACACTGACGAAGCCTGTAAAGGCGAAACGCGTCTGTTTGGGGTGAGGGGGGTTTGGTGTAATAAATTCTTGAAACGGATACCAGAGTGCCAGCCGTTTTCTTTCCCAAACAACGGATGAGAGGAGGAACGTGCAGTGATATATATATATATATATATATATATATATATTTATTTTTCTTTTTCTTTTTACGGAGTTTGATATAGTACGAACTTGACCCAAAGGTATTGGGTATTAGAGCGCTTTTCACGAGCACCAGTTGCGTTACATGATAACATTCATATTTTTTGTTTTGTTAGGCACAACCGACTGGTTAGAGACAGCTGCTCTAGAAGGACGAAGCTGCAGGCGGTATCGGACAAAGGCTTCACAAGGCTAGATACCTTTCCAGAAAGGAGCTGCTGAACTGGATTTGTTGCTGCAGAGAAGAACATATCAGGAGCTACCACAAAGTCAGGCCAACCAGCAATGCATCTCGAGTGGATCAGCAAGCCGGTTAAGTTCCTGGACTCCTGGGGGTTCTCAGGACACTTTTTGGTGGAAAGTTTTCTGCGTCCCGGTTTGGGCACCACCTTTAGCACCACTCTGAAGAGTCGAAGACTGGTGATGAGGGCAAGAGTCACTTAAGGC
This sequence comes from Lissotriton helveticus, assembly GCF_964261635.1. Lineage (NCBI taxonomy): Eukaryota > Metazoa > Chordata > Amphibia > Caudata > Salamandridae > Lissotriton > Lissotriton helveticus. The sequence goes on from NC_136071.1 coordinate 150,199,338, forward strand.
AGGGTCCAGGTGCGGGTTCAAGGTTGGAGCTTTTTACGTTCCAGTAGCTCAGAACAAGAGGCCCGCCAACTAGCCCTGGAGCCACTCTGATAGTCCTGGGATCAAGCAACAAGGCAGGGATCAAGCAACAAGGCAGGGATCAAGCAACAAGGCAGGCCTCAAGCAGCATGGAAGGCCTCTGGTAGCAGAAAGGCGGTACTTTGTGGTCAGCAGGGCAGTCCTCTGAAGTACATGGCAGTACTTCTGGGGTCCTGTGCAGCTCCAGGAGAGTTGGTATAAGGGTCCAGTACTTATTACCCAGGGCCATCCTGTTGAGGTGGGAGAAACTTCTAGGCCCTTCTACATCTGGTTTCTGGAAATTTAAACCCTTGCCACTCCCAGGCTCCATGAGGTCTAAAATCTAAGTGGGGCAGGGAACAGGTCCACTCCACACATCCTGGCCGGATGGCCTATCCTGTCCATAGGTAGTCTCCCTTTGTCTCACTGTCAAGAAGGAAGACATAGAGGTGATCACATGTTAAACACAGTCTTGCGACCCAGGACATAGGCTCCCAATGATCATGCCAGGAAAATGCCATCTTTTTCAAAGTAATATAATCTACAATGCAAGGAATTTTGTGTCCATTGTGATTTTGTATAAAAAAAGTGTTGCACTTTATGTAACATGGTTCACTTAAGTCACTTATTCCATGTTGTTTACTTTGTGATTTATATATGTGACAATATGAATGATTTTTCAAAAACATAAAATGCTAAATATATATGTGTATATTGAGTAAGATTTTCGTGTAGTGTGTTTGACTCACATTCAATGTTAAAATAATTGCCAAACACGGTTTATGTTAAACAAGTTACTACACTGCATTCTTGTGGTATTAATTCCTATTTATACTAAGAAATTGTACTATCCAACAGAAAACATTGTAGAATATATTGCATATACCCAGGTTCTGAGCGACACTGGATTACCCAGTTATCTTTAATGATCTTTCTAAAAGGGGCTTTTTTTGGATTGCAGCTAAAATCTGACTTAACCAATAAGGTGGGCTTTAGATTAAAATTCTTTTGAGACTAAACATGATATTTTTACCTGTTTCCAAACAAAAGCTAACACTTATTAACTGCAATAAGATCGCCCAATGTTATCCTATTGGAGATGTAGGCCTCAACAGTGAAAAAGGAACGTAGGCGTTTTCACTACCAGGACATGTAAAACTTAGAAGTACATGTCCAACTTTTTAACTACAATGCACCCTGCCCTATGGACTGTTTAGGGCCTACCCTAAGGATGATATATGCGTTTAAAAGGTAGGTTAAGGCTTAGCTAAATTTGTATTTCAGGGTCGAATTGGCAGTTTAAAACACACAGGCTGCAATGGTAGCCCTAAGACATGTTTTGAAGGGCTTAAGTGAGTAGAACAATAATTGATGCAGGCTCACCAGCAATATTTAATTTAAAGGTCCTGGGTACATGTTGTACCACTTTACTAGGGACTTACAATTAAATGTGTCTATTGGGTGTAAGTTAAGTGAGCACAAGCACTTTAGCACTAGTTAGCAGTGTGCACAGAGTCCTAAGGCTACAAAAACAGATTTCAGTAAAACAGGAGAAGCAAAAGCAAAAGGTTTTGGTGATGGGCACCCCAAGAACTGGCATGTCTACCAGTCAGCATCGCTTTTAAATTGAAAACTTAAAGGCAATTCTCATGTATTATAACTATGTTAGGGTACAACAACATTAGACGTTTATTTTCTACAGCCTACATATTCAATTCACCCACCTTGTCTATACCCAGTTTCTTATTCTTGAAAACAAATATTTTTATAATGGGTATATTTTTATAATGGGTATATTTTTATAATGGGTATATTTTTATAATGGGTATATTTTTATAATATATATATATATATATATATATATATATATATATATATATCAGTCAATTCAGGAAGCACACAAAGCGAGGAAATCCACAAGAAGCCTCGTATGAAGGTACACTCTTTTATTTAGTAATCTTGCCAACATTTTTGTTTTCTACAAAGCGGGGCAGCTAACACATGAGAAGCAGGCATTAACCCACATGGGACACATTGAATATGCACGAACTAAAAGAAATTAGAGCGCACCTATGTGGCAATACAGTGCACATGAACTACGAGCACCAGAAGGCCGCAGGAGCGCCACGCCCACAGGGGGAAGGTGTATGGAACTTTAAATCGTTCGTGTGCAGCGCAAACTCTTTTTCTTTTGCTGCCACTGATGAAAGGACATCTGGTCCTGAAACGCGTCTGGCCACAGCAAGGAATGCCGGTTCTTGTGGAGGGATTGCTGGCAAGATTACTAAATAAAAGAGTGTACCTTCATACGAGGCTTCTTGTGGATTTTCTTGCTTTGTGTGCTTCCTGAATTGACTGATATATATATATATATATACACATACACACACACACACACACACTTACAAATGTTTTCGTACCTTTCATGTGACGTGTATGCATTTTCGAAATAAACCCAATCATTGCAGGTTATCAAAAACGCAATATCCCAGTGGGAAAAAATATAGCAGCGATATAAAATTGGGGGGGGGGGGACTTACTACGGCAGAGTCATACCCTTATCCATTCTTTTGCATCATTTCAAAGACAGTATTTTGGACAAGATCATATCTACCTCGTAATTCCTAGCACTGGTAGTGGCAGCCTTTTCCAGCTCAATTCGGGCCCGTTTGTGACTGTGCTCCATCTGCAACTTTTCTCTTTCGATCTGCAGGAGGTTCGACTTGGAACGGATCTGTTCAGCTTGCTCTTCAAGCTAGACCAGTGGGAAGAGACAGTGGGAAAAACACAATTAAAAAAGCAAGAGTATCTGAATCTACTTGCACAACATAGGTAACTGAAAAGCGCACCTTCACAAAAGATTTATATGGCTACCCAACTCATTAGTACTCATTTTATGTACCTTAGGAGGAAGGGCTGCTGGGTGGAACCCACAGCAAATCAGACTTGGGACCAGATCCCTACAGTCAATGCATTAATCCACTAAGCTGTCAGACACAAGAAACGTATATCATCTTTCATTCACAATTCCACAACCAATACTAATCATCACCTGACACTCAAACATTTCTTGGAGACACCAGGGCAAAAAAAGTCATATGCTCATCATGGCACTTCACTGTCTGCCGCTGAGCTTCTTTCAAGCCTTGCTTACGTGTAGCACTGCTTGAAAGTCCCATGTAACCTATTTTGAATGCATTGCCCACAGGAAAACCTCAACCCCCGATGTAGTTCTCCCTTTTGCTTAATGGCCAGGTTCAAGCTGTAAACAACGCATATATACAAAGTGCAAACACATATTAAGTCAGATTGATACAAATATTGAGACCTAAACTGTAGAAGGGGTGAGTTTCCCAGTACACCAAGCAGAATATCCCCAATTCGAAAGACACACATTACCCAAGATTTGATGCCGGGAAATACCCAATAGGGAGACAATCCGTCATTTCTGCCCCAAATTCTATATATTATCAAACTGTACATCTTTAATTTGCAGCAGGGGATTTCAGAAGGCTAGGCTTCGTAATACTTGTGGATAGCTGAGCACCTGGCCATCAGCAACATGTCAAGACAGTCATTTCTTCTCAATATATCTTTGCTTGGTTACCTTTTGCTCATCACTGTGTAAATGCATATACTGATAAAATAAATTAGTTATCTCTATCAGAATTTGTTGGCATGATAATTGGTGCAGCTGTATCTTTTGGAGGTTGTTTTTGGAGTCATATACTGCCTTTGCAAATAGTTCTGTGGTCTCCATTACAAACGGGTGACTGAATTAGTTTATGGGGACATGCTGTCAGTAATGTGAAGCAATGAGCATTTGTCAGCCAAATATATCCGTCTTCGAGAGTTGGGAGGTTGAAGTTGAAGACTGCAGGAGTTTAACAAAACTGTTTACAATTCTTCTTGAAACGATCACAATCTCAATTGACTTTTGAGCTCACAGCAATTCTCTTTCTTGGGTTTAATGGTGAAAGGGAAACATAAGGAGAGAAAGGGAAGGATAGAGGAATATTAAAAGTAAAAATAGCAACGGGTTGTTTGGGCTACCCTAGTATCTGTGGAGTCACGACTGCGTCTATTAAACACAAATAGCACAAGGTACAGTTATTGTGTGGTTGTGGTCTTTATAACGCCAATCAGGAGTACCACACTTTGAAATAATGCTCTAATAGCATCAGTTACCACTCCCCAATACGAGCAGCAAAACTCGGAAAAACAAGTCTTCCCATTCAAATTTCACAAATTGGGGTGTGGGGTCAATAGGGTACAAAATTCACAAATCCTGCAAACACAAATTGCACCCAGAATGGGGCCCTAAATGTAAGAGCAATATTGAATCGTATTCAGAGGGAGTGAGCTCAATTGAGAAAACACAAAAATTACAGTTTGCATCTACACTTGGGGCATCATTGTGAGTTTTCCTATAATCCAACTTCATCATTACAAGAAGAGTACTAATTGAATGTATTCAATTGGATGTAGACAATATTACCATCACCTATTAAAATGGCTAAACAATTCAAATGCGTAGGCAGTACTATGCGGGCTACACCATCACTTTAGTTACTTAAAGCAGAGCTCAAAAGGCAATAACACATGAACACATTAAATGGAATTAGCAAGTTTGTATTGCAATTTATTGACTAGAGTATTTTGCTTGTATTACAATAACTCACAAATAAGCCTGCAATACTAGTTGAATCTGGTGTACAGGCGGAGTGTTCAGGATTAAAGACACTGGGAATATCCAATATATTTGTCATTACTAAGAAAGGTTATTTTAGCTATGATTAAATTTGCTTCCACCAGTCTCCTGATTTCAGGAAACTAGTATTGTACATTGGAACCGATACAAAGAGGTTAGCATAACCTCAATGTTAGAAATGGGGGTCCCTAATTGGCAACGGTTTGCACCGTTGTCCAAGTAGGGACCCTTCTTCCTTTTCAGGGTAAGGGAGATACACTGCTAAAATAAACCCTGCTCACCCCCTTCGTAGCTTGGCACGAGCAGACAGGCTTAGCTCAGAGGCAGTGTGTTAAGCATTTGTGCACACATACAGTAATACAGTGAAAACACTACAAATGGACACCACACCAGTTTAGAAAAATTGGCAATCTTTATCTGAACCAAAACAAGACCAAAACGACTAAAATCCACAATACAGTACTAAAGATAGGATTGCTAAAAAAGCTAGAAACAGTTCTGTGTCAAGAAATTGTGGAATGGAGGGTCTGAAGAGCCTTGCACTGATGATAATACGCAAGTAGAGGGGCATGGGCGGGTGGAGGGATCACTCACTGATGCGAGACTGTTAGTATACTCAGTGAACTGTGGCCTTTTGCAATTTATCGGTTATATTGATGTGATATGATATTGCTTTAATACTGTTATTGTAGGGTGGCTGTGACATGTGATAATTATGTGTGTCTGTGGGGAGGGAGTTGGTTCCCTCTGCATTCTTAGCATTTCGGGGGGGGGGGGGGGGGGAGAGAGACTCTGTCATGTTTGAGGGTGGGTAGTTTTAAATCCACGGGCAGGGGGGCAGGGAGGCAGGGAGGGGGGTGGACATGGGAGTGAGGGGAGATGTTTGGCAGGTTACTGTGATTTTCTTATTTGGTTTCTTGGTGATTTGGTTGCTAAATTGAGACGTCTGATTGACTTCCTGAAGGAAGAATTGTTTATCCAAATGTTATTTCTCGCATGTACAACATGTGAAACAGACGCATTGGTTGCTAAATGGCACTTGCTAGTCATACAGAATACTACACTATCCTATTTAGACACAACTCGCAGGAGGAAACAAAGGGTGACTTGGGGAGGGGGAGGGGGTGTTCTGCAGAATATAGTGATTTTCTTATTTGTTTTTTGGGTGATTTGGTTGGACGACAATTGCTAAATGGTTGGAATTATGTTTTCTCCTGCATTGCCATGATCTGTGGGGGGGAACGAAGGGGGACACACAGAGAGGGGAGAAGGATAATGAGCGTTCTCTAACGGTAATGTCCTGGAACGTGAATGGGTTGGGCGATAAAATCAAGAGGGGAATAGTGAAACAATACCTAAAGAGGCATTCGCCCGATGTGGTCTTATTACAAGAGACCCATTTGATGGGACAGAAATCAAAGCCCTAACTATATGGGGATATAAACTCTTAGCGCATGCAGACTACACTACGGGCTCCCGGGGTACGGCCATATTAGTGAAAAAGGCCACTCCCCTTATTCTACACAAGACATGGGCAGACACGGCAGGCAGGTTTGCGGGGGTGGAGGCCCAATGGGACGGAAAGGACATCAATTTGCTCTCGGTCTATCTGCCGCCCACCCTGGGCAAGTCAGCATTGGAAGAACTGGGCAATAAGCTGATTGGACTCCGTGAGGGTGCACTGATAATGGGGGGAGACTACAACATGACATTAGATGATACTGTTTATCGGCAGCCACCTAGTTCACAGGACAAATCTAGCGACCTTCTTGTCGGTTTTACACAGGCACTGGGTTTAACGGACGTAGGCCAGATGCTCCACCCCACCGACAAAATGTTTACCTATTTCTCCAATGCACACCGCAGTTTGTCACGTATGGACTACTTCTTCACACATTTGTCCTCTATAGGTAACTTTGCCCAATATAAAGTCCTACCTAGAGGAATCTCGGATCACTCCCCAATCTTGACAGAATACTCGCACTGGGAACGCCAACCACCAGCCACGATAGTGATCAACCCATGGCTCCTAAACATCCCAGACATTAGGGACGAACTCCGTACACAAACAGAGAACTACTTTGCTGAAAATGTGGGCTCTGTTGATTCCTTGCGCACAATCTGGGAGGCATTCAAAGTGGTGCTCAAGGGGGTGGCTCGATCGTTGAGGACTGGTTTTTTTTTGGTAATCAATTTTATTAAAATTTTTATAACAGAAAAGTTCATTGGTCGCAGTTCAATAATCATCAGGGTAAGCATGACAATACATACAGTTGACAGAGAAAAGGGCGATCCGTTAGGGTATAACACGGCAGTCCATACAGTAGGTACAGCTGTACTTGTAATAAAATAAAAGAAAGGCAAATCATCAGGGTGGAAGCATATTGAACCATTTACCCCACACTTTACTGAATAAGTCAGGGCACCCCTGGGCTTCTAATAGGGCCTCCTCCTGGATCCCACACCAGTCCACTCCTCTGCTCCAACCTTTAATAGTAGGCACCTTAGCCTGGGACCAGTGCGCCGCTATATCTCTCTTGGCCACTGCCACAACTGTCCCCAACAGGCGCTTGTCCGCCCTCGAGCCATCCAAACCATCAAACACCCCCAAAAACAAACGCAGCGGGTCATGGGGAACCTCCCATCCCAGGGCCTGCGTGAGCTCACGCTCCCCCCCCCCCCCCCCCAAAACGGCACCAAAGCTGGACAGCAGCAGACCATGTGATAAAAATCAGCTGGGGCGGAGGCACACCGTATACATACTGGAGAGGATTTCAGCCGGGCCTGGAATAGACGTGTCGGGGTGAGATATGCCGCATGTAGGTAATACAGTTGGACTAGGCGCAACTTGGAGGATGTGGTCAGGCTTTTGGGCGCCATAAGGGCATCCCTCAAGTCTGCCTCTTCTAGGGGGCCCAACCAGCCCTCCCAGCGAGCCCTGAGCCGATCTAGGGGAGCAGGACCATTGTTCACCAGGGACCGGTAAATACGGGACACTTCTCTCCCCCCCCCGGATTTCCCATCAATACCTGAGCCTCCTGCGGGCTGAATTCTGGAAGGGAGACAGATGGTGAGACGTGTGTATGGAGGGCGGAGGACTGGTTATATCGCCAAAAAACAGGAGCTTCTGACTAAGGTGGAGTCTGACCTCCTTAAGCTGGAGAGGGAGCATTCGCTGGATCCCTCACCGGACACCAGTCATAGGCTTCTTTTGAAATAGGACGAATTCCGGATCAAAACTAGGGATCAGATGGTGGCCAAGCACCGCGCAATTCAGCACAGACTTTACAAACTCGGGGACAGGACAGGTAGGACACTGGCATGGCTAGAGAGGCGGGAACAGGGTTCTCGTGGGTTCACAAACTGACGTCACCGGAGGGAGTTATAGTTGTGCATCCGAAGGACATAGCGGAACAGTTCGCTGATCACTTCGAGAGGGTATACTCCCCCTCTACCCAATATACAGCGGAAGAATCTCGCCAGCTCCTTCAAGACAGTAATGTACCGAGCCTCTCCAAGGCGGACAGGGAGATGTTGGAAGCAGACCTCTCGACTGAAGAAATAGGTAAGGCCCTAGAACAACTCAAATCCGGAAAAGCGATAGGGCCTAATGGTGTCCCGGTGGAATTTCTTAAGGCCATGACATCTTTGACGGTGCCACATCTGAAAGCCATGTATGAAGAAAGCTTAGAGAAGGGTCAGCTACCGCTGGATCAGCGTATAGCTTCTATTGTAGTCATTCATAAACAAGGTAAACCGATAGACGACTGTGGCTCATATAGGCCTATTACGTTGATTAATGTAGAAGCGAAGGTGCTAGCCAAAATCCTGGCGACTAGATTGACGACAGTCATTGCATCACTGGTCCACTCAGACCAGTCGGGTTTTATGCCAGGGCGGAGCACAGCCCTCAACCTTCGCAGAGTACACAATGTGATAGCCAGGAGACAATATATTGAAGAAGACGCAGCTATATTGTCTCTCGACGCCTCTATGGCGTTTGTCTCCATAGAATGGCCTTACTTATTTGAGGTCCTGCGAAGAGCGGGGTTGGGGCCCAAATATGTGGCCTGGGTGAGACTCCTTTACACTGGAGTACTGGGCCAGGTAATGGTTAATGGTTTTACTTCCCATACGTTTGAATTCCGTAGGGGCACGAGACAAGGTTGCCCACTATCCCCATTGATCTTTGCCCTCGTATTAGAACTGCTCGCGGCCTGGATAAGGAGGGACGTGATGGTTCGTGGCATGCACTGGGCAACAGACGTAGAAGACCGAATATCGCTTATGCGGATGACCTCTTGCTTTATTTGACACTCCCCTATAGATCGATCATTGTGGTGTTGGATATATTCACAAACTTTGTTAAATATTCGGGATACGCGATTAATTGGAGTAAATCAGTCCTGTTCATGCTGAAAGGGGACGTGCCGCGCCTCCCATCACAATGTGTGATAAAGGTTGTAACGGAAGGATTTCGATACCTAGGGATTTTTATCACCCCAGACCCGGCCTGCTTCTATGATTGGAACTTGGCCCCGTCTCCGACCAGACTGCGGGCAGATGTGAAACATTGGAGAACTCTACCCTTGACGCTGGTGGGGAGGGCGGCACTTTTCAAGATGCTGGCCCTTCCGCGCTTCCTCTATGTCCTACATAACTGTCCTCACAGGGTCCCTGACTAGTACTTTAGAGCTATAGAGAGCAAGATAACCACGCTGTTGTGGGACGGTAAGGCCCCCAGATTATAGCAAGGCAAAAATCGACTAAAGGGTGGTACCACGGAGGCCTAGCTCTCCCGGACCTGCAGAGATACTACTGGGCGGCGCAACTGGTGACTGTCAATCACTGGATATATCATCCCCCGGATGATCCAGCATACGCCCTCGACAGGTACCAAACTGACCGCTCAGGATATTTGGGAGCCTTATATACCACCGACAGGAAAAACAAAGGGAAGTTCTTCAGACCAACCAAACATACACTAGAAATTTGGCGTCTAGTTACCTCTCGACTGGGATGGGCGGGCACTCTCTCGTTGGCCACGCCATTATGGTTTGCTCAAGGGCTGGGTAGACTAGGCTACCAGCCTGGATTCGACAAATGGGACCTTATAGGACTATCAAAAGTAAGAGATTTTGTCAAAAAGGGGGCAATACTGACTTTCGCGGAACTCCAGACAGAATATCGGATGGCACAGGGAGAAATATAGATACCTACAGATCAGAAACGCGTTGCGGGCAACTTTTCCGTCTTTAACAGACATACCGGAATCGTCGCCCCTAGAAGATCGCTTGCTTGACGGGCTGCTCAAGTCGAAGGCGATATCCCTAACTTACAGGAAGCTGAGTAACAGGGAACAGTGGCAGGACGACGTAGGTCCTATAGAGGAGGACGACTGGCAATAAGCCCTGAGTTCCCGTGTAAAGCCGCTATCACCCAGAGGTTTTGCCTTATTCAACTGAGAATACTCCATCGATCATATAGGACAGGGACAGTCTTGGCCAGGATAGGATCCAGACCTGATGACAAATGTGTGAGGGGATGTTGGCAACAGGCCACATTTTACCATACACTATGGTCCTGCACCAAGGTACGCCCACTTTGGGAGGAAGCCACAAATCATATGCACACAGCCCTGGGGAAAGCGATTACACTTACACGACAGCTCGGGATATTGAACATATGGGAAGCTACTGACCTAACAGACGTAGAGAGGCAGTTTGCAACGCTGAGCTACACATTGGTTAAGAGAGAGGTGGCTAGGGGCTGGGAGGTCATGCACCCACCTTGTGCCACACTGTGGGCCAAAGAAATGGATAGATGCATGCTGGCGGAGACCGAGGTCTATAAAGCTCGAGGATGCCCAAAGAAGTGAGATAAGAAATGGTCACACTTGAATGCATACAGGGGAGATGTGTGTGTGTCACCCACAACTGAAATGGAAATGCGAAGGCAGGAGAGACTGGTAGGAGAGATGTGATGAACATTTCTTGCTAAATGCTTTAATCGTACTATCTTATTGAAATTATGCAATGTGTTGTCCAATCAAGTGCTGTATTATTGTGATTTTACTCAATAAACAAAGTTTTTTTTTTTTTTAATAGAAAAAAAGAAAATGTGGAATGCAACACTTCTACACAAAGTACCTTGGATGCGTCGAAAAAGGCAAGTAAAAAGGGGTCACAGGGGAGGTGTTGCGTCGGTTCCTTACACTCAGGGAAGGTGATGCGTTGGTTCCTTGCCCCGGGGGAGGTTATGAGTCGGTTCCTTACTGCTGCGTAGGGGAGGCGAGGAGTCAGTTCCTTACCGGAGAGGAGGTGATGCGTCGGTTTCTTACTGCGTGGGGAGGTGAAGTGCCAGTTTCTTACTGCGTCCCCCTACGATGCGTCTGACTTGGTGCTTCAATGCAATGTATGACAATCCGGTACGATGCGATGCATGAAGACCCGGGATACGCTGCAATGACTATAGCCACGTCCAGTCGATGCATTGGTTCTTCTCCAACAGGGCCTGCGTCAGAATCGGTGCGGTGATCTCAGGCGTCAGGAGTAGGCACTGCGTTGATTCTTTGGCAGCAGCAATGCATCGGAAACATGCAAGGAATCGACTTTTAGTTCTTGCAGTTTCCAGTCCCAAAACACCCTCCAGAGGTACAGTACACTGGCAGGCACCTCTCAGCAGGTCAGAACTCCGAGCAAAGGAGTCAGGTGGGACTGTGGGTGAAGTCTTTGTGTCCCTGAGACTTCATAACAGGAGGCAAGCTCTATTTCAAGCCCTTGGAGATCTTCCTCAAGCAGGGGACACAGCAAAGTCCTTCTCCGTTCCTTGGCAGAATGTAGTCACTGCAGCCCAAACAGCAAACAGCACAGGGGTAGAATTCCCCTTCAGTTTCTCCAGCTCTTCTCCTTGGCAATGGTTCCTCTTGATTCCCATAAGTGATCTCTGAAGTGGTTTCTATCCCTGAGACTTCCAACAGGAGGCAAGCTCTACTTCAAGCCCTTGGAGAAAACTAACAGCAGGATGATGAAAGCATAGTCCAGTCCTTTCCCTGCCCAAGACAGAAGTAACCACTGCAGGCCAACCCCAACAGCACAGGGGCAGTACTCCTCCTCCAGCTTTCCCTGTTCTTCTTCTTCCTGGCAGGGTCCTTAGTTCAGCAGTAGTCTAAAGTCCAGGGGTCGGTCCCCACTTTTTATAGCACAAATCCCTTTGTTGTTTGGTGGCAGAGAAGCTCTTTGCCCAGCCAAAACCAGTTCTGTCCTCTCTGGTGCAGCTGCCCGGCAGGAGGTGGAGAAAGCCATGTGTAAGGTAGAAAGGGCCTATTCAGGTGCAAGGGAAATCTCCCCCCACCACTCTAAATGCAGACCGGGCCTATTCAGGTGCTAGTGAGTACTTCTCCCCTTATTCTGAATGCAGCTGACGTTGATTCAGCCCATCCCTGACTCATTCAGGAAAGTCTGGAAACACATCAACACCCTCCCCCCCTCCTCCACCCCAACCCAACCCCTCCCCCACCCCAGGTGGCTGTCTGAGAGAATGCACCTCTCCAGCCCCTGTCACTCCAAAGCTAGACAGTCAATACAAAAACCAGCAGAGGCACACAGGATGGCTAAGCAATAAACAAAAGCACTTTCTAAAAGTGGTATTTTCAAACACACAATATAAAAACCATCTTTACTAAAAGGTGTATTTTTATATTCTGAGTTCAGGCATACTCAACTCCATCTTTCCATCTTGTCGCAATGCGAAGATATATTTATAAGATGTTATGAATAAACTTCCATTCTATCTTATGGGACAGATAGCCTTTCAATAGTGAAAATCGAAATGCACTGTATTTCACTATCAGGACATGTCACACACACACACACACCAGTACATTTGTAGTGTAGTTCCTATTATCCCAATAGGCTCTGCGCATTGGAATAATACCTTCAATAGTATAGGCCTAGACCAGACGTTAACTAGGTCTTCTATTGTCGATATTAGACTTAAAGTTTTGGGTTTGCCAGCTAGCTCAGAGTTCACTAGAAACTTTCTCGAATAGGCAAGGAGGAGTTGAACCTCCCTGGAAAGACAAGAAGGGATTTAGTTTCTGACAACCATAGAACATGACAACTTTGCTCTCCCCTAATCGAGAGTGTATCTCTAGAGTCGTGTGAAAACAAAAGACAACTTATTTTACTCAGTCAGTACGTGCATTCTTAGTCTCACCAGATTGTAGAGAAAAGGAAGAGACGGGCGTGTTCAATAAAAGATGGTATTTATTGATCAGTCTCTTTTCTCATACAAGAGAAATGGATCGATATTATCGCAATACTTATGGTTAAGTAAAGTGCATACAATAAAAGCAGAAGTATAAAGTAATACTGTAAAAACATTTATATGGTTTCTAAGCCATATAGTGGTTTAAAGTGGATAAAATAGATACATACATATATACATTTGACTAATCGTACTCAACTGGTGCTTCTAACTACGCCTACCCCAATGTACCTGACCTAAGCCTAATACGTGGGCGGGAATAGAAAGTAGCAGTTTAAGTTAAGTTTGTTTTGCCAAGTGACTGACTCAAGAATTCTCTGCAAGGGGTTATTCAGTTCTGTACCTGGAATCTAGGATGGTATCTCTCGTCTTTGGTCTCGATATTCCAGGCTGCCTGCGAGGGCTGCTCGGAAGCGCCGGAGCTGGATTTCTCGGCAGGAGAAAGCAGCGTCTCGTTCTCAGCGCGTCAGGAAGGCGGGGCTGCGCCAGCGGGGTCTGCTCTGCTCTGGGCTTCGGCAAGTCTGGCTGCTCCGATCTCGTCACCACCGCGTGTGTTTGCTTAAGGCAATACCGGTAATATTTATACCTGTAAGGTGCCGAGATTGACGTAAGGATGGACATAGATACGTCAATAAGGATGTCATACGAACTGGTCGTTAGCACATTCTTTTGCTGAAGTTCTCGGTGAAATCAAAACAATGGCCGCAGGGTTTTTCCCAGGTTGTCATAGGTTTGATTTGTTTTGAGAACTCCGTATGCCTTATCAGGGGCTGGAGGAATATTGCTTGTCTAATTAGATGGCAAGCGTTATGACTTATTCAGATAACCCATTCCTGTGCCGTGGTGTGGCTTAATCAGATAACGGTTTCTGCATCATGGGATGGCTGCTAGTTAACTTGTTAACCAGAACAGGGTCCGGAATAGGGGGATCGATACAGAACCTATAGGAATACATCACACATTTCGTATCTTTCACATACACTGCACCCTGCCCACAGGGGTATCTTGGGCCTTCCGGAGGGAGGGGTGTCGTGCATGTAAGAAAAGGGAAGGTTAGGGCTTGACAAGTGGAGCACGTGCCAGGTCGACATGGCAGCACCAAACTGCGCACAGATACTGCAGTGGCAGATGTGAGTTATATTTTGTAGCGCGGAGAGGCCGTCACTCCAGCGGCCCAAGAACTCTTCTCCTCCATGTGGGGATTCATTAATGGACCCCCCCCTCTTGTCTCCACAGTCTAACGATTGGAGATATTCAATGGAACATTGCCGCTCCCGGGACGAGGAGGAAGAAGACGGCGGTCTCTTTAATTGGCACACGCTAGGCGAGTGGGAGGAGCCTGCACCGGCGTCAAGTACGGCAGCTGACGGCACACAGGTGTGCTTGTTCACCGGAGGAGTTGGAGGCGAGTGTGGAGTGGAGTCGAGCGAGGGGTCGGAGATCGAAGTGGGAGAAGCAGGCGAGAGAGGAGGAACCGGATTAACACCTACGGCAGAGAGGAGAAGAGACCCGTTGGCGGCGCGGGAGCCAGGAGGCCATCGGCAACACAAGCCGCCCAGCCGCACGCCAGGAGGTGTGTGGCTCACAGAGGTACGGAGCCGTATCGCGGGCTGGGTGGGGAGAAGGGGTAGGTCAGTCCAGTGACCTCATACCCTGCTGTATTCCCCGGTAACCCCTTCCAACACACCCCCCTGTCCCTCTCACAAAGCTGCATCTTGTCACGCGTGGTGTTCCCTCACTCCCTATCCCGTACACCAGTCTGGACTTCGGACTGATATCTGTCCTTTCTTCCTTTTCTTCCTCACGGCTCGCCTACCACCATCACGGAGTCAGAGGAGTCTCATTCCCGGAGAAGCCCCCGACGTATCAAGAGGGAAGAAGACAGTCCCAGGCCGAAGAGACGAACAGAAAGAAGCAGATCACCCCAGAGGCCCCCTTGGAGAAAATAGTGTACAGACTTTCTTTATTCACAAATAAAGCCCGGTGGCACAAAAACCCGCCTCTTGCCCTTTCCTCATCAACCCACTACATATTTACAGGCTGCTCTTGAGGGTGGCACAATCAGTGCTGCAGGCCCACTAGCATCATCTGATTTACAGGTTCTAGGCACACACAGTGCACTGTAGTAGGGACTTACCAGTAATTCAAATATGCCAATCATGGAATCACCAGTCCATCATAATAATTTACAGGGAGAGCAAATGCACTTTAGCACTGATCAGCAGTGGTAAAGTGCCCAGAGTCATAAAAATCAAACAAAAACAGGAGGCTAAAAAGCAAAAAGTCTAGGGATAAACCTGCTGGACAAGCCAGGTCTAACATTCAACTTTCGCAGAATACCCTAGGGCTCAATTAGAGAAGTAAGTTACGTTCAAACTACGTATTGAAGAGGATGTTTTCCCAAATAAAGAAAATTAGAATGCCTAGTTTTCTTTAGAGTAATACAGTGTAACTATCGAGAGCTAATTTTTTTACAGCAATCTGAGACAAACGATGCTCTAAATTTCTTTCCTTATTAAGAAACTGTAGTGTGTCATGGTCCAAAAACATCAGCAGACCTCAGACATGTATGTCCTGCTTCCTCTAATGTCAAGCTGCTTTTCGTAAGCCATCAACATTGAGGACATTCCTCCTGCCCATCTGGGAAGAATCAAAGCAATCTGCCCGATCAGAAGATGGCGGGCAGGTAGGATATCTTTGCCCTTCTCTCAGTCTCTGCCACCGGCCCAGCCGATTAATGAAACTTGACTGCCCTGCAACAGCCACCGATCATCGCTGGCACCCCAGGGGCCCTGGGAAGCCTTCACACAAACCCGAAATCTACTAACCGGCAGACCAGCCATCATCGGAAACAGACTCCGGCAACTGGGGGGCCTACAAAGGAGGCCAGCGGCCTGGCATTCAGATGTGGGGAGGGGCCATGAGACGCTCGACTCAGAAAATCGCGGGATCCTGTCCAGCCTCGATCTGAACTCCCGGCCGTGACTGTGTTGCTGGAGAGCGAACGAGCGTGTGGCCCGGAAATTAATGCCTCGCAGAAGTGTGGGGGGGCCGTCCAGAACCCCGACTGGGCCTGGATGGTTGTCCCGGTCCTCGTTTGTGGAAGCCATGGGGGTTGACCCTTCCTCAGTGGTCAGCGACGAGAAGGAGAAACCCTCATCGCGCCAACTTTGCTGAGGACCAACGGGAACAGTCAAGTAAGTCCCCGCATCGCAGGAGGCGTTGGCCAGGGGAGGCCTCAGACACGTGACACGGCCTGCTTTTAGAGGAGCAGACTTTTTTTTTCTATAACCTTTATTTAATTTGTTGGCATTTACATACTTTCTTGGTCATTAGGTATATAACACTGAAATCACACACTTGGCATTGCAGACCCACACAACACCATATATCTTGAGTGCAATGACAATTTTTTTATAGGGGATGTTTTGTGAGTTGGGAGCCGAGTCTTGTTGGCGCATATAGCTAAGGAAAAGATCCCAAATATCTCATGGCCGGGACCTCGGAGGCATCAACTCCCAGTAATTTGATAATTGTTCATGAGAATAAACAATGTCCGCTATCCAGTCTTTCAGTTTAGGTGCCAGGGTACCAACCCAGCACATTGCAATCCTTCGTTTGGCCAGAAGTAGTAACAGCGCAGCAGGTCTGCGAGAGATTTTTGGTATCTCTGCCACATGTCCCAGTAGGCCAACTAGCTGGGAGGGAGTCAACTGTAGCGGTGTGATTTCCCCTGGTGCCCAGTAGACCTCCACCCAATATGACGCAACCGCCGGACAGTGCCAGGCATGATGAAGAAAATCTGCTGTGTCAGCGTGACATTGTGTGCAATGTGAGTCCGGAGACAAGCCCATTCTATATAGCAACACTGGGGTGCGATATAAAAAGTTAAAGTGAATGAGACGCAACCGGTAGTTCGGGGAGAGTAGTTCGAGTTGGCTGCAGCATATTGACCACTGCGCGTGGAAAAGCAAGATCGTCCTCCCAGGCCATCCGGGCTGGCAGTTGTGCTGCAGGTGGGATGCGTTGCATGGTTTCGTAGAGTGCCGTGACGAGTTTCTGCGGTGCAGTGGCAGTGTAGGTGGATTCTAGCGTGGAGAGGGTCGCAGGTGGCGCTGGAAAGGTTGAGAAAAGCCCACGGCAAGTTGCCCGCATTTTAATAATACAGAAAAGTGTCTAGTGGTGCGCTGGGTGCCATCGGAGGGTCGAGAAAGTAATTGCCTGGAAAGAGATCAGCAAAGATGTGCATGTAGAGCTTGGCCGCACGAGCGCAGGCACCACAGTCTTGTAGTGGAGGCAGCAGGGGATACTTCGCTAATGGCATAGAGGAGAGGAGCTCCTGCGCGCTGCGCCAGCCCAATCCAGGCCCACCGCAGACATTGTGGTGTGTCAATTTCAGCAACAGGCCTTTTGTAGAGTGCGAAGAGGGCTGTGGGCTGGGGCCATGGCGATACCGCATAAATCCCCACCGCGACCTGCGGCTGAAATGGCGTGGGATGTGTCCAGTAATGTAGGAAGTGTGCCTGTGCACAGAGCGTGTAGAGCTGTAGGCCTGGTGCACCCAGTTCCCCCCTGGAGCTGTGGTCTGGTCAGTATTTCGTACTTAACCCAGGCCTGCTTCCCAGTCCACAAAAGTGCGATGAGGTTTGATTGAAGTCTGGAAAAAGGCTTGTGTAAGTGGCGTGGGAATATTAATGAATAAACAGAGAAACTTGGGCAGAACGACCATCTTCGCAATGGCGATTCGGCCCACTAAAGACAGAGGGAGTTTTGATACGCTCTTACAGCCAATCCATCGCCCTGCCAAAATTGTCCTGCCATGACTCTGATATATCCCTGCTAATATATATTCCCAAGTATTTGACTGGTCCCAATGCCCTCTGGAGTGAGGACTCTGTGGGAAACTGAACTGTGGCTTCAGTCAGTGGGAAAAGTATTGACTTATTCCAGTTAATCTGGACAAGGGAGAGTCCTCCGAAGCGGATGAGCTCGTGAATTAGGGGGGATAGGTTCTGCTCAGGATGAATCACAAAGTGTGATATCATCTGCATTGAGGGACACAGTTAAGCTGCCTGTAGTAAATCCTAACCCTCGATTGGCGTGGTGCTGTCAGATGTGTGCAGCGAGGGGTTCCATCGCAATTGCAAAGAGTAATGGCGAGAGCGGGCATCCCTGCTGTGTGCCCCTGCTGACCGGGAAAGGGTCTGATCTTTGTCCATTTAACTGTATTCGGGCGGTGGGCATTGTATATAGGAGGCGCATTTGTGCAAGGAAAATAGAACCAAGACCCATTCGCGTCAAAAGGGGAAACAGGAATCCCCACTCCAGGGTATCGGACGCTTTGGATGAGTCGCGCAGAGCCGCCAGCGCTGTTGTATATGGGTGTAGATAGTGCATTACTGGCAACATGGTCCAGAGGTTGTGCGCCGTGGAGCGAGTCAGTATAAATCTGGACTGATCCGGCCTGATCATTACTGGTAGCAGTAGTTGTAGTCTATTCGCAAATACTTTCGTGAAAATCTTATTATCGATATTAATAAGCATTAGGGGCCTGCAAGAATCACACTGTTCAGCAGACTTATCTTGCTTGAGAAGGGTGAAGATTACATCCTCTCGCATTGAGGGAGGCAGTGAGCCCACCTCCAACGCATCTTGATACACTTCCAACAGCCGGGGGATTAACAGGTCTGAATATTCTTTATAAAATGGGTGGTCAGCCCATCCAGGCTAGGGGCCTTGTCTAGAGCGAGGCCAGCAATGGCCTGCCGCACCTCATCAGCAGTGATGGGAGAATCCAGAAAGTCACAATGTGAGTTTGGAAGCCATACTAGTTCGATGGAGACAAAATACGCCTGCAATTCAGAAGCGAGAACTACTCAGGAAGTAAAGTAAAAGTAGGTAAATAATTCCACCATGATGCGCATGAGGACGGGAGTGTAAAAGCCTTGCTGGCCCTCTTAATCAATCAAACTTGCAATGTACGAGGATGCCCAAGGTTACTGGAGTAGTCTAGGTAATGTCTTGTCCGGATGGTTACCCCTAGCTGTATCTGCGTGCTTGCGTTTCCCTGCCCTGAAATTTGACCTCCCTAGCCGCCTCCCTCTTGGTATTCTGTGAGTTTACTACGGATGTCAGCCAGTGCCTGGGGATCGTTGGATTGATGGAATTGGATCTAGAGTGCTGAAATGTCAGACTCTAGCTTTGAGAGCACACCTCGGGTGGCTTGGAGCACCCCATGTTGCTTGGTTATGCACTCCCCCCCCCTAATGACCACCCTGAAGGCATCCCAAAGAGTGGCGGGGGATTGCACCGACCCAGCGTTAAATGCAAAGTAGTCTTCGATTGCAGAGTGCAACTCTTCACAAAAGACTTGGTCTCCAAGTGCGTTTGGGGGAAGACGCCAGGAGAATGAGAGTGTTGGGTGCGTGCGATGAAGTGTCAGCAGGACCGGCACATGATCTGAAAGGGTATGGGGAAGGTGGGAAACCTGGGGGTTCCATGGAAGCATGGTTTTGGACATCAGCCAATAGTCGATTCTTGCCCATGTTTTACGCTGTAGGGAGAAGCAGGTGCCTTCACACATGTCGGGGTGTGTATCTCACCATGTATCTACGAGGAGGTTGTCTGTAATAATTGTTGCCAGTGTGGATGCCGCTTATGGATGAGGACGTCTGGTGCACCCTGCCTGATCCGTGTCTCCAGTCAATGGGACATTGAAGTCTCCATACCAGAGCACTGTTTGCAGAGTGGTGTTTTATTCCCTGCCAGACGGTAGTGAATAAAAAGACAGGTCATCAATATTGCGTCAGTACACAGTGATGGGTTGATAGTGGAGTTTGCCTGTGAGGACGAGATATCGCCCTTCGGTATCGTATATGCAGTGGTCTGTGGTGCAAGCCAAATCTTTACGTATTAAAATGCACACCCCTCTTGCGTAGTTGGAGTAGGAGGAAGCTTACGTGAGCCCCCAGCCCCGAGTGAGGAGGGAGGGTAGAGTTGGCTCGAGAGGTGCGTTTCCAGAAGAAGGCAAATGTCTATGGCGTGTCCGTTTAAATAAGCGTGTACAAGGTGCATCTTCCTGGCATCATTAAGCCCCCGTACGTTCCAGGATATAAGTTTGATTGTGTCTTTCTTAGCCATGCCCAGTTGAAGGGGTTTTCATGGTGTGCGTGCATCCGTCCCGTGTCAGAGTGGTACCTTGAATCTCTGATATGATGAGAAGAACAAGTGTTGATGTGCCAACAGTTTTTATGCAAACAAAAAATGTAAAAGAACAATTCCCCAACAATCCCCTCCTTCCCAAGCATCCCCCCCCCCCACTCAAACCTCCCCAATTAGGTTGAGGTGTTCCCTCCCATGAACATAACTTCTGGGAATCATCCCCGGGGGAGTGGAGACGCCATGGGGTCTACCCACCTTAGGGCCGGGAGGCTGAGCAGAGGTATGTGGACGAAAGACCACCCATCCCCACCCAGCCTCAAGAGTTCTTTTAACCACATCGATGCTATGCATTTTCCCGCTGTGTGCTGGAAGCAACAAAAACACATGTTACATGACGAGCTGGGCTCGTCATCAGCGTAGCAGGAGGCTACCTCATGACGAGCCCAGCTCGTCATGAGTGTGGAAGGGGTTAACAGTACACTTAGCTGTGGCAGCCGTTTTCATAGGGTCCAGCGATATTGACTGAGACGGCGGCTGTCCGCCTCAGGTTGCGATGCGGTTGTCTCCTGTGTCCGTGTTGGTTACAATTAGTCGTTGTCACTCAGCCTTGCATCAGCCGCGGAGG
Organism: Lissotriton helveticus; assembly: GCF_964261635.1. Classification (NCBI taxonomy): domain Eukaryota; kingdom Metazoa; phylum Chordata; class Amphibia; order Caudata; family Salamandridae; genus Lissotriton; species Lissotriton helveticus. Next base: position 150,220,160 of record NC_136071.1, read on the forward strand.
AACCGGCGCGGGATTCAGAGGAGTGGTCCTTTTGAGTTTGCTGCTTAGCGAACTTGAGAGCCAGTTTTGAATCCGTGAAGTGGGTTGTCTTGCCGTTGAGGGTGATTCTGAGCTTGGCTGGGTAGAGCATGGCCAATTTAATATTATTTTGCAAAAGCTACTTCGCCGGCAGGAATTCACGGGGAGCAGCCTGCACGGCCAGGGTGAAGCCTGGGAAGAAGGATATGAAATCGTGTTTGTATTGAGTGTGTCCCTGCTCCCTCGCTGGACGCAGCACAGTGTCGCTGTCTTTATACTTTAGGAGTCACGCCACAATAGGCCTCGAGCTCCCGGTGGAGGTCGCGGTCCCAACGATCTGTGGGCTTGCTCGACAATGAAGACAGGAGATAAATCTGAGCCAAAAAGGTCCCTCAGCATAGTCTCAACGAAGTATTCCATCCTAGAGATGGCTGTGGATTCCGGGATGCAGGTTACATGGAGATTGTTTCACTTGAGCGGCCTTCAAGATCTTCGTTTTTTGTTTTATAAGGTCTAACACTTTGTCCATTTTCAACAAGTGTGCCGCTGTGGCCATTTGATTATCCTTAGTTTTGGAGACCCTGGCTTCGATGTGATCAAAACTGATGTCATGCTTGTCCACTATTTTTCACTCTGTCCAGGCGGGCGGAGAGCATGTCAGGTTTGGCGTCTATATTACGCAGGCTTGATTGAACGTCCAGCAATATGGTCTGGAGATCTTGCTCCTTCATGGTCTGCATGCGTGCGCTGCACATTTTTTCAAAGGAGAGCTTTGATTGTCTACCCTCTGCTTTCCCCATGTTCGTGAGGTTGTGTGTTCCGCGGTTGCCTGTCTGAAGAGGCTTAGGTTGGGGTGCCTTGTCTCCCAGCGCAGATGCCGCTAGGGCCCCCCAGCTCCTCCAGCACTCGGTCCTCCCCGCAGAGCGCATGTTGGCTGTGATGGGGATGAGGTCAATCTCCCCCGGTGTTGCAGAAAGAGCACAGTCTCTAGCTTGGGTAGCCCGCTGCCGTGGGCCGGAGCACACTGCTAACTAGGCCTGGTGGTTGCGTGGGTTACAGGACTACTTGGGTGTGCTGCACTGTTTGCGGGCAGTAAGTGCTGAGGATTGAGAGCATGGGCCGCACCAGCGCGGAGACCGGCCCAGGTGTTGTGCAGCACCTGGCGCGTGCCAGCAAGGATCCGGAGTGAGCCGATTTCCTAGGGGCCAAGCAGAGTCATGGACCACTGGACCGGGCACGCCGCCGCAAATGCATGTAAGTCTGGGACCTTTGTGCGTCGCGGTGACCCGATCCCCCTCAACTGGCGTTGGTAGGCCACACACTACAACGCCGACCGCAGCGAGGAGGGCTTCATCGTGTTTTGTAACGGCCGATCCGGCCAGCAGGCAGGATCTCCAGCAGTCGGCAGGCAGGGTCCAGCCTCCGCCCGCGTTTCAGGTGGGCTGGTTGAGATGTAGGGCCCGCAGCCGATAGTTGAGGCTTCGGGCCTGGGCCGCGTGCACAGGCCGCATCTCACTCCAGCCGCTAGCCCCCCGCAGCCCTGCGGGCGCAGTTTGGTCACAGAATCATTAGCGTCTCGCCATTGCCACTAATGTCTGTGGGTCGTTGTGGGTCAATTGCAGGGATGGATGGCCCACAAAGCAGCTGGTACTAGACGGCTGATTTGCTCAGCCAGCGGAGCCTGCGTAAACAGCAGCCATTTTGCACCTCGGCAAAGCCACGCCCCCTTTAGGAGAGCGGACTTCATCTCCCCAGTGGAAAAAGAACCCAAAGCTGGCGATATTGGAATTGGGTAGAGGCCAATGAGCCTGGGGCGATCCTGCCTGTGCCGTGTTGCGGCCGGGAGCGGGCCCACTTGTGAACAAGATACTGAGTGCCATCCGGCCTCCCTGGTCTTGAGGCTACATGGAATGAGGGGCAGAAGTTGGACATCTCTCCTCGACGGCTCACACCCCCCTCTAGAGACGGTAGAGACTTACCTACTTGTGGGAGAGTGCAGCCTGGGAGACTGGCGGTCCGAGGTACCTACTGCAGGGCCTCCCCAGGGACTGTCTGTGCTGGGGGCCAAACCAGATGCTCCCCTTCCATGCAGGGAGTGACTCTTACTTTTCAAGCAGCCGATTAGCCTGGGTCCACTTCGTCTGCAAGATTCGCCAAAGTCAGGTGTCCCCCACTCAACACTGACCCTCAGAACTCTTGGTCAATGACCCATAGAAATACAATGCCCTCTGCTCCCTCGGGGTGGGCTCATAGCTCAACACCCAGTGGACTGGCTGCTCAGACTGGCCTCTGCAGGGCGTCCTGGGGAGGCCACCTGTACAGAGAAGGGCTAGAAAAGCCTTACCATAATACCAGGAGTTATGGTGACAGGCCGCTCAAAAAAGGAACACAATCCCAAGGCGATGCTTACCAGGCCATCCAGGGGCCCCTCTGGTTTGCCTCCAAGCATCTCCATCCAACCCAGATCCCGGTCTATGTCCCTCAGAGGCAATCTGCAAGTGATCAAATGGGACCAATCCCATGATATAAAAGAGATACCAAGAGATCTGGATTCCCTTGGAGACGACTTATCAACTTTGGAGGAGCAGGGAAACAGTCAGGTGGAGGATATGAAGACCCTTCAGCAAGAGATCATTCGCCAGAGGGCTAGATTCTCTTTGGCTATGTTATGAATTTTGTTTGCTATATTTTGGTGGCACTTCGGGAGATTGAAATTAAAATAGACCATGCCCACTGCGTTGGCATGCCACAATTAGTAAAGACCCCCCTGGTGGACATTTAGGTTTGTAATCATGATTTCCATGTGAAAGAAGAAATAGGACAGAAGGCCACAGTGAGAAAACCCACCACCTTCAGAGACCAAACCCAGACGCTCTAGAAGGATCTAGTGGCGATCACCTTACAGAAAAGGCAGGAGTTCTGACCTGTCACATAGCACCTGCTAAACATGGGGGTGGCCTATTCGTGGGTGCACCCTTTTCGCATCACTTTTCGTCTGGATGGGAAACTCTTCCAACTACGATCTCTGCAGGACAGGTCATATCCTAAGAATGGACTCCACTACAGATGGACTAGGATAAAAAACCTCCCTGCCCGATGAATAGCCGGGCTTGTTGGCATAGACGTGGGACGGGGAGAGAGGCTACCCCCCCAGTCCCGCAGCGATAGCCGAAGGTCAACAAGCAGCACTCCAGTAGATCCCCACAGTGGTGGCCAAGACTGATGACTCTTCAGACAACTCGTCACATAACTAGTTTATTCATATTTCTGCAGGCCAGGTGGTGGGTGGGGGGAGCGGGGAGTGATGGCCACAACTTGGACCCCTCATTTTTGGATTTCTGGAACTGACCTAGTTACTCATCTTCACAGCAGACGCAGCACGATACATACTTGCACCTACAGGAACACAGAGGCCCGACATCAGACGCTATGTTTGCTACTGGGCAATGCTCACTAAATCGCTTAAGCTTATAGCTATATCCAATGCCAGTCACAACCCTTAGGATACTTACTCTCAATATGAAGGGTCTTACCCACCCTGTAATACCCAAGGCAGTTGTGTAATACTTTGACGGGCAGATATATGTTTGCTTAAGGAGACGCCTTCTTTCAAAAAATTATCAGAGACTTAGATCCGTGCCTTTCCCCACCAATTTTTCTCCTCCGCTTCCACCCAGACAGCGGGAGTGGCCACCCTGGTGACACATTCCTTTAAAGTGACAATAGGATCCAAGAGGGTAGAACTGAAAGGCATACTTCTCACCTACCATCTCACGCACCATGATCAATCCTATCGGGTGGGCTCCACCTATGCCCGAAAAAGGGACAAGAAGCCTTAATACACATAACACTGACAGAGCCAATGTCCACAACAGAGAGAAGGGTCCTGATAGGAGGAAATCTCAATTTAGTCCTTGACAATGACTTAGATAGGTTGACACAGAGGCACGGCCAATCAGCGGCTCTGTCAAATGGCGGGCATGAGTGGCTGGAGGGGTTAGGACTTCAGGATTTATGGAGAGCATTCCATTACAACACACACAAATATTCCTACTCCTACACACACAAAACCTACACTAGATTCGATTACCTACTTGGTACAAAAGATATATACAAAATCACCACTGTAACAGATACTTCTAAGTGGTCTGAAAGCACAGCAGGGAGTAACACTCTCAATAGCACTTCCTCTGATGTAGCGTCCCACTTGAACCTAGCGATTGAGAGAAACAATGCTGTAGCACCCCGAAGTTGTAACAAAGGACCAACGAGTCATAACAAATTATCTTACACTTAATGACACTCCTGAGGTCTATATTGCTACGCAATGCGAAGTCCTCAAAACAGTCATTAGAGGAGAATTAATCGCGATCCCAGCAGCAGATAATAAGCTGAATCGGACCTTTCGAAACAAGTGAAAGAAGCAAAAGTGCAGCTCATACCGACCAATCTCTTAAACTTAGACCTCAAGTTATTAACAAGCATTTTAGCCAATAGACTTAGCCCTCACATGCCTTCTATCAGACCCGGACCAGACGGGATTCATCCCCCAGAGACAAACGAGCAACACCACCAAACACATTTCACACATAAAAGATAAAGTAATGCGTTCTCCAGGAGAGCTTATGCTTTTGGCGATTGACGCAGAAAAAGCCTTCAACAGAGTCCACTGGCCTTTTCTGGAATAGGTTCAGGCTCACTTCGCGTTGGGCTAAGGTTTTAGGACACATGCACTGAATTACTAACACCTCCCCACAGCGGCGGAGTGAATGTCCATGTTTCCACCCCCATCCCTAAAGACAGAGGCATGCGGCAGGGGTGCCTGCTGTCACCCCTGTTATGTGCTCTATACATGGAGTTCCTAGCTCAAATAGTTTGTGATAATCCTCAGAGCACCGCTATCTTTTGGGGGGGGCAGGGGCAACACACCATAAGCCTTTACGCGGACAATGTGCTGGTGACCCCGGACATACCTGCCACTGCTCTACCAGCTATTCTAACTGAACTAGGACCTTTGACCTGGCCTCAGGATTTCTTTTTAACGTGGAGAAGTCCCAGTCATTCAATCTCTCACTGTCCCCACATCGGTGAGCCAGCTCGCAGCAAAATACTCTATCCAGTGGGCGAAGGCAGCAGTTCCATACCTGGGGATCCTGCTGGCATCCACCCTCCAATCAACCTCCTCTCTTAACTATCAGTCTCTACAAAGACAGAACAGAAGCAACTTAGCACACTGGAAACACCATTAGATCTCTTGGCTGGGGAGCATAGTAACTATCAAGATAACCATCTTTCCTAATATCATATATCTCTTTCAAACGCTTCCACTGGCCCCGCCGAAGGGAATGATCACCACATTACAAACAGAATTACTCCAATTCATCTGGCTTGGGAAGAAGCTGCACATGAAGAGGGAGTTTAGATACCTTCCACCCCAAGCTGGAGAATTGGGTATCTCGAACCTCAGCTTATACTGCCAGGCGGCCCAGCCACGTTACCTGGTGGAATGGAACTAGGCCGAATCCAAAAACCACTGGTTGGTCTACGACAGGGCGGTGGCAGGCTCTTCGCTGCAGAGAATCCCCTTTTTAAAGAAAATGCATCAACCTAAAAATCTATATCTGTCCCCTATCACACAAGCCACCATAGAGGTGTGGGACCAGAGGAGCGTCAAATGCCGTATGACTTCCTGTTCCTCTCCCCAAACACTGCTGCTCGACAATCCGTATTACTCCCCAGGGCTGGGCCCCGAACATTTGTGATGTGACGACAATCAAGTTGTCACTCAATGGGACATATGATTGACAAAGAGGGAGTGATCCCTTTCAATCAGCTACACATAGACTTTGCTCTCCCAAAACCGAACCCCTACATTATCCGCAGCTCCGCCACTGGCTTTCACATCAAGGTAATAGAACCGGCATTCAGAAGCATCTCACCCCTTACAAGAGATGGCTGATCACCAAATCTTCCCACAGGTGGCTCATTTCCGAGCTATATGCGCTTTTAAACCAGCGCAACAGGCACATGTACAAGGCCAGTCAAAATCGATGGGAAAAAGAACTTGGAAGGCAGCTGAACGATAAAGAATGGGGAGAAATATACTACAGGGCCAGACACACTGCCTGTAACGCAGCACTCCCTGAAATATTCAGTAAATTGGCTACATATTGGTACTTCACCCCAGTTCACTTACAGAGAGCAAACGCAGAAAGAAGCGCAGACTGTTGGAGAGGTTGTGGGTCCAAAGGACCTTGGCACATCTACTTAGGGATTGCCCTTGACTCCAATCAAATTTGACACATGTAATTGATGATATTGACTCGCACCTTAACACACAACTGCCTAGATTCCCCTCCTACACACTACTGGGCTTACCTAATCCCCTTCCGAAACCAATAAAATCTAGGTGGGGAGACAAATAGATTAGCCCTAGGGCAGCCAGCAAGGACATTCTTACACATTGGGGCTCGGCACATGTACCCACTCACCTAGGATGGCTTCACCCCTTGTGGAGTATACTTGGCATGGAAAAAATCATGCTCGCACCAGCCACAGCGCATCCTTTAGAGAACTATGGCGTACTGGTCTTCTTTTGCAGGACTTTCAGGAATTAACGTGCCTTAAGTATCTTCGCATACTGGGCTTGTCGGAGATCGACCCTAATACTCGACCAGCTCACGAGCCAAAATGAAATGTATGATGTCGTTGTCGTCTCATGCTCCTTGAACAAAGCTGTACAAGGGGTGGGCAGGGGAAGGGAAATTGGGTTGGGAAAAGTCGTTTAAGATAACTAGATTCCAAAAATTGCAGGACTTCATGTTGACCTCCGAGACATTACTCGATGCTCCTGTACTATGTCATTTGGCATAGTACAGGAATAAAGAGGTTTGAACCATAAAAAGCTGGGAGCGAGGTGGGCGGGGGAAGGAAGAACACAAGCAATGCATTTGTACCTCCCAGAGGATCGCCTAGCAAACAAGCCACCCACAGGTGAGGAAAAACCTATTCCCAAATGGAGAATCAAAAGACTTAACCAAAAATATTATTCTTGGCCTACCACGAATGGACAGCCCTTCCCTTCACCTCCTCAAAGAGCTTGACAGATCAACTGACAATTTCACAAAATCATATCCGCTCTCCGAGTAAACAGCAGTTATCCTCCACCCTACCTTATTCCCGATTAAGATGTGCTACACCAGCCTCCCAAGTTTGCAGATTTCATGGCTTATGTGGACGATTCATTGCAGAGTTAATCAAGCAGTTAAAGCCTTCAAAGTCTCGGCTAGGCATCTGCAATTAGACCACCATCAACCCAGGTCTTCCTGCAGCTCATAACAGACGTTTCCCGGTGCCTCACTGCCACATGGCTTAAGATTACAACCATGCCATTACCCACTCCACTCAAACCACTGCTCTATTTCTGGCCTTCAATCATTATCTTAACTCATTAGAATGTCAATCACATGTTCAATCAAATGTCAATCACAGAAGGACTTCTATCTGTAAATTAGGGAGAAGCCATAATCTCGATCCAACTCAATGTCTTTGTGCCATTCAACATAGTTGGCAAAAACACTCTACTTGGATGATTCAAGAATTTCAGTAAATCAGAGGAACTATTTAGGTTCAAGTAGTTTCCCACTGAATGCACCCATCAGATGAACTTGACTTCCATATCAGAATCATAGGGACTGAAAACTATTCAATCTGCAGTGTTAATTTCATATGCAAAATATGTGGTAAATGCTTCAACATTCCACAAAATGCAGCGCTCTTATCTGTGAATTGTTGCAGCCACTCATATGTGGTTCAAAACCAGGTGATCACATTGGTCTTTCACGTCACACAAAAAAGTGTTGAAATATATACTGTTATACCATTGTCACACCCTGCTGTGGTGCCACGCCAAAATGCTCTGCTTCTTGCAGCGGTCTTCTCCTAAATGGATTACTTTCTTAATACCTTTGAAGGTCTTCTGGCACACTCTTAGAAAAAACTCCAGAAAATGAAGAATTATGAGGACTCCCTTATTCAGATGTAAAATATTCAGGGCACATCATTCCTGCTCCAAAATCACCCCTCTGGATAGGAGCTATGAAATGGGTCACGTTCAAAGCGATGTATCTTGTACATAACATTGCATGGCCCAGAAGCAGTCTATAGAAGCTGGAGCTTCAGTGCCACCAGACCAGGCACTAATGGTTGGCTGCTCAGAATAGGTTTCCCTCAACACTCTACTCTACACATGTTTTGAGGCTCAGATTCTTTCCTTACACAACTCCCTCTCCCTTCCTCTGCAGGTTGGGTAACCTTCAGAAAGTACTAGAAAGGCTTGAAAACTCTCCTCTTATGGATTGCCGGAATGTAAGTTCCACTTCTTTTAGCTTGTTTATACCTTCCCACCCTTGGTGATCACAATTCTGGGAACTGGAGCTCGGAAGCATTAAAAATACATAGGAAGTGTTATACAAATAGTGCAAAAAAGCTTATTTGGGCGTGGCCAAGATGGCGAGCGGGTAGGACGCGCGTTGCTTCGTCTCCCCGCCCGTCGATGCCAGATTCGACCCCAGAGTAGAGATGAATTCCCCCAAGAGTTGCAAAAGTGTCCCCGAGCCGAATCGACGCTTTGAAATTGCGAATTTGAGGCTAGGGCCTGAATCGCAAGCTCGATCGGAGCTGGGCGACGGAGCGAGAATGGAGGCCAAGATGGCGGCCAGACCCTGTGCGTTACCGGAGCTCAGCAGATAGTTCTGCCGGTGGGCACAGAGGGCGGCATTAAACGCAACCCAGGAGACATCGCAAGGGAGCAACTACCTCACAGACTGCTGGCGGGGCCCGAGAGAGGCTCCTGAAGCAGTCGGATGAGCACGGGGTCCGCAACGCTGCCTTATGAGAGAAGTCCCGAGAGCGACGAGGTACTGTGGCCTGAAGTCCTTATAGGCGGGGCTGGTTGGTGGCGTGCGGCCGGGAGTACCGGCCAGAGAAGATCAGCTGGCGCTCAGGTGCTGTGGTTGCGTCCAGCCTGAAAAACCTATACAGAATTTAACAACCTCTACAGCATTACTCTGCAGGACGGAGGAGATTGTGATGGGCGGAGGGACGCTGAAAACCGCAGAGGTCCGCAGCTCGACAAAGGTAGCGTTAAGCGGCACCCAGCACCAAGCAGGGGATCCAGTGCGCGGCCTTCTCAATTCGCTAGCAGACCCCGCGAGGAATGACTAAAGCAGCAGATTGTGCATAGGGCCGAGGGGGCTGCAGCAAGTAAAGGGCCTGGAGAGAAGTGTGAAGTTGCAGCACATCTGAAGGCGGGACGGATCAGCGCTGTGCAGGGAGGAGTTTCGGCCAGAGCGCTCCAGGGTAGTAGCAGCACCCAACCAGTCACCGACCCCTCCACAATATCTCACAGAGGAGGCGACTACAGGCGCGGAGGGGCCCGAATCATGCACAGAGGCCAACCCTCCTGTTACCAGTAGCGGCAAGCAACACCTATAACCAAGCAGGGAGCCCTGCACACCTATAGATGGGACTGCCATATCCATCGACTGGCGCCCCTTCTCGGAATTCACTGCCCCCTGCCAGCCTCTTACAGCGACTGGGAAGCGCGTCACAACTTCAAGCGACCCCGGGACCACATTAAGGCGCAGTCTCCCCAGTTTGAGGCACAGACCCGAGTGGTGGAAGCGAGGGCGACGTCAGCAGCACAATCCAGCTGGCGCCTTGGGCATGAGTGGCTCTATGGACGGGCTGATTGGCGCTCCAGAATAGAGGCAGCCACCAGCCTGAACACAACCCTTCACACTGCCCCAACATGAGGTAGCGCTACCAGGCACAGAGGGAACCTGAATATCGATGGAAGCCTTCTACCTTACCACTAAGGGCGGCAAGCAGCACCCAGACCTAAGCAAGGGGCCTTGCATTCAGACACATGGAGTCCCGGCCATATCTAGCGTCTGGCGGCCCTGGTTGTGTTTACACTGCCAGTTGACAACTTGCTACAGCGATTGGGAGTCGAGTGATCACCTTGAGCGACCACCGGTATCATCCTAAAGTACGCTCTCCCCCAGACCGCAACATAGCCTCCGATCTGATTGGCGCCAAGCCTCGCTCCGACTGGCCTACAGTGATCCACCGACCCAAGAGAAGTCATGTCCACGCAAACGGGAAAGAAGGAGCACACGGTAAAAGATGTTAGTCAAAACCTCAAAGACCAGTGCTGGTCATGGTGATGAGGACGCCCCCATAACCAAATCTTTCCTAGAGACATTATTTAATACACTTCGCAAAGTCATTCACACACTGAAAAGCGAAGTTGCAGGGAAGGTGCGCGAACTCCGGAGGGAGGTAGATACCCTTGGTGTCAGGGTGGCAGCTATTAAGGATCAAGAGCGGGCCAAGGAGGAGGAAATTACGCAACTACAGCAAGAGGTGATCCGTTTGAAGGACCAGCATCTCGACCTGCAAGCCCATGCAGAGGACCTCGAGAACCGCTCTCGGCGGAACAACATTAGAGTACGTGGGGTACCATTGGACGCAGAAGGGACTGACATCACCAATTATTTGCAGGGCATCTTCCATGACATTCTGGCAGCCCCTTCGGAGATGGAGATCTGCATTGATAGAGCTCATAGGGTGGGCTTGTGTCGACGGTCCAATGCACCGCTACTGGACATATTGGCCTTCCTCCTGGATTATCTGCTGAAAGAGCCCATTATCAGGGAAGCAAGACTGAAACACCTAGTTCAATATCAAGGCCTGCACCTCACCCTGTACCAAGACTTAGCAGCTAGCAGCCAGCAGAAAAGAAGAGAATTTAAGAATGTCACAGCACACTTGCGAGAGAACGCAAGAGTGGCATACGCCTGGGGCACCCCTTTCGTATAATATTTAAGTGGAATGGCAGAGTGCACCAAATGCATTCCTTCTCCGAAGCATGCAAACTTTTGGGTCTACCGCACTAGAGCCCAGCGGCAGAGAGCTCATCCAGCCAACATCAGTCCCCAGCACGTTGGCAGACGGTGGGGAGTAAACGCTTAGTGTGAGCCACCCGAGGGCCCGACCCAGAGGCGTTAGCGCAGGAGCGCAGAGCGGTGCTTGAGCAGTTACCAAAGACAAGTCCCCCCAAGAAGAATCATGAGAGAACTCAGGGGGATCTTGCACATTCTTGAGATGTGGGGGATGGGGGAAATCGAGTGTCTTGCTCCATCGCCCACGCCACAGGATGCCCTGGACTGATTTAACTCACCTCGGGCACACGGCTCAGTTCAGTGTGCACGGGACTATATAGGGGGGGGGGGGACTGTTCTTGCAGTTGGGGAGGAGGGAGGGGAACTAGTGTGCTCATAAGGGGACTATCTACTCAGACAATTGCGATTTCAGGAAACATCATCACATAGGAGGGTGCCGGGGAACATTCCATGCTCACCTTCCCCAATCATGCAAGATTCAGAATAACCATCCTCACACTTAACGTTAAGGGTCTCAATAGCCCAAACAAGAGAAGCTCCATGTTGTCCTACCTGGAGAACTCAGGTGTGGATATCTGTCTGCTGCAGGAAACTAACCTGCTAGCACGAGACAGGCATAGAATGAAATCCAGGGCATTCCCCTATCAATATTTTTCCTCTGCGCAAGATAAAGCAGGGGTAGCAATTTTAGTGTCACGGAAATTCAGAGGGACGGTGGGAGACAAGATAACGGAAATAAGAGGGCGGTTATTGGCACACCGTTTCTGGATTAAAGGCCTGGCTCTAACAATAGGGACTGTATACGCACCAAACACAGGCCAGGAGACATTCCTTAGAACTGCCCTATGAACAGTCTTAGAGTCGCAGGATCACTTCATCCTGGTGGGAGGCGACCTGAACTTAGTTATGGAAATGGCCGTAGACAGATCTAGCAGTCGACATTCTCAAGCGGAGGAGGTCTCTGTGGAGGGCAAGCGATGGTTGGAGGAAAGGGGACTAGTAGATTTGTGGAGAGTGGCTCACCCTCAGGCCTCCCAATTCTCCTACTAAGAACATGCACACCATACTTGTGCTAGAATAGACTACCTCCTTAGCTCAACAGAGGTTCAGGCCACAATCAAAGTTATATATATCAGCGGCGGCCCTGTCAGATCATGATGCAGTGGTAGTAACCTTGGGGGTCCCCGGCATAGCTCGGCCAGCGGGAAGTTGGAGGTTGCGGAAGGGGATGCTCCATAAATCAGAGGTGAAGGAGCAAATCCTCAAGCGCATTACAGATTACTTAGAGATCAATGGGGGGCACTTAAAGCAGTTGTGAGGGGCAAATTGATCTCTATATCAGCAGCAGACAATAGGGAGCACAAAATCAAACGGGAGAAACTTACAGCTCAAGTGTTGGAGCTGGAGAAAGTCCATAGCCAAAGAGATTACAAGTCCTGAGGGTGTCAAGCTCAATGATATGAAAATAGCCCAGACTGAGATTTTTATGCCGCTCTATACGCTGGAGACTCATCGTCCATCCCACACATCGATACTTATCTCCGAGGCGCACACACAACAGCTCTTAACCACCATAACGGAGAGACACTCGATAGACCCATTTGTACAGAGGAAGTGGTGGGAGCTATCTCCCGCTTAAGCCCATGAAATCTCCAGGACCGGACAGATTCTTGGCTGGGTTCTATAAGATGTTCTGTCCAGCAATAGCTCCACTACTTACCAGGCTCTTTAATTCTTTCACTGGCCCAAGCACAATCCCTCAAGAGATGTTATCAGCTTCAATAGTAGTGCTACCCAAATGGGCAAGGATGCCTCCAAGCGCGGCTCTTACCGGCCAATATCGGTACTTAACGTCGATATAAAACTATTTACAGGTATTCTAGCGACACGTCTGGGCCCCCTCATACCGGGCATAATCGATCCGGACCAATCTGGCTTTATACAGTCCCGGCAGAGTAGTGATAATACTGAGCGCATATTTCACCTTATAGACAAAGTTCACCGTACTAAGAAGGACGCCTTTCTCCGGTCAGTGGACGCTGAAAAATCGTTCAACTGGGTGGATTGGCGTTTTCTAGATAAAACTCTAGCACGCTTTGGTTTTGGGGACAGGTTTAGAGCGTGGGTCTTGAGCTGCTATACTAATACCATGGCTACGGTTAGGGTGAATGGGGTAACTTGTACGCCGTTTGAGATACAACGGGGGACCCGACAGGGTTGCCCACTGTCGCCTCTCCTCTTCACCCTCTATATTGAACCGTTGGCTCAGAGGATCAGGGATAATTCGGAGATAGTGGGCATCCCTTTTGGAGGAGAACAACATACTGTTAGTTTATATGCTGATGACATTATTGCTTCCCTAGAGTCACCAGCCCGATCGGTCCCTACTTTCTTGAAAGAATTGGAGGAATATGGCCAACTCCCTGGCCTGTGTGTTAATATGGGGGAAGTCCTCGATCCTTAGGTTTCAGGAAGATGGTCAAGCACTCCCCCCCAGTTGGAACAACTTACACTGGTATACCAACATATTCTTCTATCCCCTATTTGGGTATAGAGCTAGCAGCGTCTGTGTCCCAGACACTACACCTTAATTATTCTAAATTCCTCCAGCAAACTACAAAAGACCTGAATGACTGGAAACACAATTCACTTTCCCTGCTGGGCAGGGTTGCAGCAGTCAAGATGTCTCCCCTGCCCAGAGCGCTGTACCTTTTCCAGACAAATCCGATCTGGCCACCCCAGGAACCCTGCATGCACTGCAGCGAGCCATTAACCACTTCATATGGGGAGGGAGAGACCCCGGATACGCAAGGACTTGAGCTATACGAGACCGGATGACAGGGGATTGGGTATTCCCAACGTTGTAAAATACTTCCGTGCGGCACAGCTGCGGTACCTTGTCAGATGGAAACGTCCCGAATCCAAAAAATGTTGGCTTTTCCAGGATAGGGCGCTAGCTCAACAGGATCTATGGAGGATCCCCTCTCTTAAACAGATGCACAACCACCCAACCTCCGGGGCTCCCCCATCACAAAGACTATACTAAGGGCAAGGGACGGAGTGGCAGTAAAACGAGGTCTGACAACATTTCACCCTCCCATGACACCCCTCTTTGACAATAAGGAGTTTTCCTCAGGCATGGATACAAGGGCATTTTCATCCTGGAGGGCATCCGGTGTTGGTCAGCAGGCCATTTCTTCGATCTTGAGGGCATCATCTACTTTTAAGACCTCAAAGCGGACTACGGGCTCCCAGAAATACTGCGCTTCCGCTACTTCCAGCTCGGACACGAGCTCCTCCACACCGACATTCACTCTGTAGTAGCCAGGAAATTAACTAAATTCGAGAAGCGGTTATACACCAAAAATACAGATAAAACAATGATTTCAGAAATGTATACTATGCTTAGAGTTGGGGCCCCCCACAGTGTCCACTGCAGGTCAGCGGAGATAGGAGAGAGAACTAGGGAGAGAACTGACGAGTAAAGAATCGGTAGACATCTATTACCGCGCGAATCATATAGTGCGTAACATAGCTAGCATGGAGTCAGGAGTTGAGGTGGCCATTTACTGGGATCTGGCCCGGCCTGTTTGCACAGGGGGAATCCAACACGAAGCCCGCTGTGCTGGCACGGATGCGGTGAAGCTGGCACTCTGGTACATATATTGGCTGTAGAGAGTTACAGAATTACTGGAAGGATGTTTTGGATGATATTGACCGCCAATTCGATACGGAGATACCGCGCTTTCCTGTTTATGTGATTCTGGGGATAGCTCTAGGAGCCGCCCCTCAGAACATCCTATCACACTGGGGCTCACCAACGGGACCAACACGATTGGGGTGGCTACACAAACTATGGTATACTATAGGAATGTAACGCATACAGGCCTCCTTATCCAACGCTATGGCCAGCTTCACGGATGCCTGGCAGCCACTGCTTTCTCTTCTGGCAATGGAGATGAACGAGATCACATGTCCTAAATATCTCCGCCTTCTCCGTCTCACAAGCTTGGCCTCCACAACACAACAAACGGAAGATGACCCATGATTTTCCCCTTTACAAGATGCATCCTAGTACAACACAATAGCACACCAGTTCAGGGGAGGTTTTTTTTCCTTTTGTTTAATAAAAAAGGCATTATACCACCAGTTCTAAACAATGGATTGCCTCAAAGGCGGCCACTCTGGCAGCATAAGAGGGGCCTTGTTGCAGCCATGTTACTAAAAGATCATTGCTTGCAGGACAGGACTTATCTAGGATCCGAAGTGAAAGTGTCTTACTTATATCTTTATTGAATATTGTTTGTACAGTTGTGATGCAAATGACAAAAACACAGTTAAATCTATAAAAAGCTTATTTTTGGATTGAAGTCAGTATTAGCATTGTACTCTTATGAAATCCTTCAAGAAAGGTTGATTCACTGTCACAAATATGGATATACACTATATGGTAGCACAGACTGTACCACAGAATCTACTGATTAATGCTGTGTAGGTATTTGACCATTTATTGGTACGGTCTTCATTACATTCAGAGTTCAAAGGTTTACGCTATGTTTAATGGAGACATAAGTAATAACTGAATCATAGAGATGTGTGGGAATAATGCTCTCACCCCATAAAAAAACACGTCGATGCGAGCCACTGACTGAGGGGTGGTGACAGCAAAGCAATTAGTGCTTGTGACCGCATCCGATGGCAGATTTCCTGGGAGGATTCACATTTATCAGTCCCACTGAGGTCTCACCCAGCTGCTTATGATAGAGATCCACATTCACTAATTTAAGGGTAAGAGTATTCCACTTGCTGTGAGGATCGGATATGGATGGTAGGTTCGCCCCGGTGTAATAAAATATTGGGCAAGCTTCCCTAGAATATTGCTGAGAACTGATATGGACTATGACATGATAGAATGAAAGACTAGGACTACCACAAGATCTGCTGAACACTAAAATGAAATGTTGTCTACCCCAGGTTAATGTCAGAGGAGAGTTTGAGGAAGAGGGTTTACAAAACAGATTTTAAACAGTAGGAGTTTACATCCGCTGAAGATGATGGGGATGATAGTTGTCCAGTATCTTTTAAGATACTTCAATTGAAGACCCAATTATCTGAAACGCAAGTAACACTGACAAGATGTGAAATTTAACAATTTCAAACTAAGACCAAGATGGACTAATTGCAAGGAACCCCTACAACGTGTGAAGTTTGAAAAGCTATACATGAAAATATGCTTAACCAGAGAGCCTGGAAATTGTTAATTCACTAGACATACACAATGAAGAATTTGCGTTTAGCGAGACTGACCGAAGATTGATCACCAGAAAACGGGGTTTAACCCTTTTCAAACAGTCGTTATCTGGATAAATGTTTAAAAAAAGAAAAAACACCAATAGCACAGAATAGGTTCTTTCTTGAGCAGAAACGTACATGTCACACTGAAGCTCCAGACACTAGAGGGTGTAACAAATGACTCCCATTTCCACACTTCAGAAGTTAGTATATCAAAAGAGAAAACCACACATAATTGTCTCCAAAAGAATAATATTACTCAGATTTGTATTAAAATTTATAGGGGCTTTGTGTAAACGGGCAGCAGGAACTGTGAACTCACTGTGTGAAGATAAAATTGAAACCAGCAAAAGGAGGGAAATTACATTATGAACGAAATTGCACAATTCCAGGTCATGTACCATCCTAAATGTGGTAGGGGGAAAGCATGGCTGTTGCTACCTCTTTAGACTGTAGACTAGTAAAATACAAGCCTCATTAAGACACCCCACCTGAGCGCTATGCTGAAACTGCAGCTGCAGGGAGCCATGGCCGGGACTGGAAGAGAACAGGCTAACCGAGCTGACTTCAGACCTCTGAGACAGGAAGTTATTGAAAGAACGCAAGGTGGAGAAGACTGTGGTGTTATCATCGATATCCTCCATAGTGGTGCGCGCTCTCCCAGGTGGTCTGGCCTGAAACAGGAAAAGGTAAAAGTTTATTTTATGTTAGAACTTCAGATTAAATGCAACAAGAGATCTAGCTACACTTCATGCATTGTTCCAGATCAGAGTACCCATCACAATTTCAGCAACTTTCTAGACGAGACACTGTCACACACACACGCCAGTGTTTTTACACTGATCACCAAGTATACACCTGAATGGAGAACACCACTTGAGGTGAAAGAGCTTTGCTGCAAGTTAGAATTAAGTTTACCAGTCTACTCCAGTTCACCAAGGACACAATAGTATGGTCCTGGACTTCTCTTCTTATATTTTTTCTTAAATTTAATATGGTCAACTGAATTGAACAAATACTACAACTGACAGGCCTCATCAAATCTACTCGCCCACTTGCTTTGGTGAGTCCGATTTTATTAGAGCAAGCTATATTTAGGGCCTACTCACCCCTTCTGGCGAACTGACAAACAGGTCTTCTGTTCACTCACAAAGTGAAGTTGCATTAAAGACGCTTTTAAATCTTGTTTTTATCTTGTCAAATGTATTCTGTGTTCAGAGGTAGCAATCAAAAGTCAGTTTACATCTACAATTACTTTTCTTTCTCTGACTGTAAAGTTCAAGAATTTTATGAAGTGAACTGTCTGGCAAACGTGCTGTACAAAAAGTGTGAAATGAAAGGCTGTGATATTTTATTCTAACATATTTAAATAGCTAAGAAGTGAACTGTAGAAACATTTCAAAACAAATTTCAGTAGTTATGAAGGCCCATGTTTTGTAATTCTGTGGATGTAAAAAAAAGATATATATATATACATACATATACATATACATATATACACTTTCTTTACCCTCAATAGGATGAAAACAAATCAGAACACTTTACTTGGTGATGTGCAAATGATAAATGTTTGCTGAAACCTAATTCCCATAGATTGTGTATACACTGCATAGTTTAATAAGTAAAACTGCATGTTTGGTCATTTCAATGGAAAATGTTCTATCTGTAAATGACGGTGCACTACCACCTCATGTTTTAGTAATATACCTATTATAAGTGATTTTTTTAAAAATATAAACTGAGAAACATTCCTGCCCCTGTCCTGGTGACAATGCTATTAGTGAATTAAGAGGCAAGTCAGGGTCATAGGTACCCCTATATGTGTGTTAGATTCTTATTATGCATGGAGCAAAGGTTTAGTCTATTAAATCAAATGATATCGTTTTTTTTAGAACAGCTGGAATGTTGAACACACATATTAGAAGATGCACTCATATGTGATAAAGAAGAAGGTGGCTCTGCAAAATAAATTTTTGTCTAGGATGACATAATGAGACCAGTTATTGGGTCAATGCATTAGATTGTCAAAAGTAAATAGGATTACAGCACCTTGTCCTTGATGACACGGGCTCATCTGGCAACTTTAGATCTAAGCACCACCAACACTTGCTTGTATAAAGTCAGCAGTTTCCAACATTGTGCATTAGCATGCAAATATAGTGCCACTGTGGAACAGAACGGCTAATCTAGAACAACTGTAAAATAACTTCATTGCTTTCGGTTTAACAAAGCTTATGAAAGAGTTGTTTTATTGAAAGCAATGGACAGTGAGCCAGCCATGTTTTAATATTTTAGGGCAAAGCAATATTTCCTTGCTTTAAAGGACATGTTACAAAGAAGGATTTGCAACCAAGTAACAAGTTCAGACTGAAGAAGTGTGGCTCTGGCTTTTGTCGTTCAATTAATAGGGAGTTTGAAAGCAACAATTCATGGCAACTAGATTGCTACAAATCTGTAGTTACATTATAACCCATCTGTAACGCCTGCACCACCATAGAACACCGTATGAAGCTACCATTGATGTATGTGACAAAATACCTGGTCACAGATCGATTCCTGCAACAAAAAGTATTTAATACCCAAGATGGTTAGTTGAAATAAATCAAGTTGTAAATAACCCTCCTACAAACCAATTCCGAAACAGATCAAGTTATAGAGTACAAAGTGTTCTATTGAAGCATGCATTTTATTTTACTCATTGTACACCCGATGAAACAAGATCAAATGCACGGTTGGTCATGTTATATCACCAGTTATTTGATGACTTTCACAATTTTCCTTGCAAGCATACTTCTTTGAAGCTGTGATTTGCTTACCCAGGTCAAAAGAAGTGCTGTCTATGCGAAAAGAAATAAACAAAGTGAAATGCCAATGCTGCCACTCAATTCCACAATTTAAAGAAGAAACAAGAATCAAACAGGTCCTCCTCAACTGCCTTTTCCGTTAGAATTAATCAGTTTTATTTATACAAATTTAGAGCGAATACATTCAGTAGGACATTATACAAAACTTTGTCATCACCAAATCCGGACAATTACAATAACCCCCACGCGGACATACTCATCTTTCCAAATCTTTTTAATGCTCCTCTTTCAAAACCTCACAACTGCAATCCCTCATCTCATTCATACTCTTAATACATACTTAATATTCATACTCAACTAGTTGCCACACTCATCCACGTCATTTCTAGGCCAATCATCAGATTCTATTTTTCATGATTTTTTGGATTGTTGTAAATAAATGTGATGGTCTTATTTACAATTTGGTATTGTTAGTGTTTTTCAAGAATAGATTGTTTGTCTTTCAAAAAGGATTTTGTTGACGTTTCCCAGGGTGGGATGAGTGTGAATACGATAGTATGTGAGGATGAGTGTGGCAACTAGTTGACTATGAATATTAAGTAGAGTATGAATGAGATGAGAGATTGCAGTGGTGAGGTTTTGAAAGAGGAGCATATAAAAGATTTGGAAAGAGGAGTATGTTCGTGTGGGGGTTATTGTAATTGTCCGGATTTGGTGATGACAAGAAAGTTTTGTATAATGTTCTACTGAATGTATTAGCTCTAAATTTGTATAAATAAAACTCATTAATTCTAACGGAAAAGGCGGTTGAGAAGGACCGGTTTGATTCTTGTTTCTTCTTTAAATTGTGGAATTGAGTGGCAGCATTGGCATTTCACTTTGTTTATTTCTACGTTGGCGCGGCCTTGCTGCGTGTTAGCCAAACCATGTATTGGTAATTCAGTCTATGCGAAAAGGACTCTGTTGGTATCCTTCTCATACCCATAAATTCTAATTGAGCTTGTGCTTAAACAGCAAAAAATGCTGTGCATACAAATTATGGACGAAATACTGAACAAATCAAACATTCCCCCCAGTAAAGAAATCTGGGTTGAATCCATCTTTCTTTTGTTCACCATGACACCCCAGTTTGGACATAGCCATATTCAAATCAGTCTTGACCCTGTGCCTCATGATTTCAACCCTAACTGCCAAGCCAGGTCCTCCCTGGACCAGAAACAAGCAACCTGGGATCGGTTTCAGGCATCACCCCTCAGAAGAAGGCTAGCTGGAATCCAGGGGCACAGTGAGCCCGGGACCCATGTCTGGGCACACCTGGCGCACTTAGGACGAGAAAGCAAAAGACACACAGATGATGGACCGAATGCAGAGCAAATCAAACATTAACCTCCAGTCAAGAGATCTGGGTTAAATCTATCGTTCTTTTGCTCACCATGTCACATCCCAGTTTAGACCCAGCCATATGCAAATCAGTCTTGACCCTGTGCCTCATGGGAAAAGTACAGCCCAACTGCCAAGCCAGGTCCTCCTGGACCATGACCAAGCATCCTCAGATCGGTTTGGGTCTGGACAGTTCCCATGAGGAGCAGGGTCAAGATTGATTTGCAAATGGCTGGGACGGAACTGGAGCGGTGTAGTGAGCAAAAAAAAAAAACAATTGATTCAACCCAGATTTCTTGACGGGGGCGAGTGGTTGACAAGTTTCAGCACTCCATTCATCATTTCTTTGTGTTTGCTTTGATTAAGCAGCAGGGGCAAGGTCCCACGAGAAGGAGAGAAATGCATACAAATAGGGATCAGGAGGCATTTATGTCAGCACAAGTAGAACATTAGTACTATCAACTTGTTTTTTTATATAGCACTTCATTAATCAGCAACAAAAGAAAACTTTAATGCATGTCACAGTATGACTAGGTCAACACTCGTTCACTCTACCTGCCAGTATCTATTGTAAAGTATGTTTTGTGATCAATAAAGCACTCCACTTGGGAAAGCCTAAATACTGGACTTTTAAACGTAACGTGTCAGATTGGAAATCCAAGCCCTACAATGAAAGCACAGCCAGCTAAGTTTCTAGCATAATTATCGATTTTGCTCAATGTGTACAAGACCTGAAGGCATGAGATTGTTTCACATAGTATAGAGACAGAAATCAAAGAAAAGAGAAATACATTTCACCTGGGCAGGGTATAAAGATGAACATATTATGGGCCTAACATCAGATATGAAGTACCGCCTTAACATACCAGAGGAAATAAAATGAAACATTTTCCTTTTAAAAATTATTAAGTGTATCTAAACACAGAATGAACTTCTGAACATAGAAGAGTGTTGACAGAGTCTACAGTACGTGTCATAAGCAGTGGGAGACGTATTTTCAAATTGTATTGAATGGTGTCAGTATGGAGGTTGGATGCTTTTCCTTACCAGCATTACTGCTATTGTTGGAAGTGTTGCTGATAAAGCAGAATGTTATGCTAAATCTTTTAAGATTCTAATAAAGTTAAAGTTGGAATTGCCTCTCTTTGCACTTTTTTCCTTTTAAATCTTTAAATGAGCCTACACAGGATTTGGAGGCCTATGTTGGCACATTTTTCAGCAAGGAAAAGCAAACATTGCAGCCTAAAAACCTAGAATTTGCAGTACTTTTACTATAAGCAGAAAATGTGCCTGTTACAAAAGTACAGCTTGGACTGTTACAGATAGGAACTTTGGTTGAATAGGAGTCACCAACCAACAGATACTTTACTTCCTTATTTACACAATACTCCTCTAAATCCTTCTGTACTCATTCATTGGCATGCAGAGAATACCGAAGAATAAAGGGATGTCAGATAAATAGGAGAATGCATTGGAACAAATGAAAAATATATAGCTGAATAATTGTAAAGTTAAAATGAATAAGTACTTAATGTGCTGAAATGAGTTTTAGAACATTCAATTAGGAATGCATATCTCCTCATTTACAGTGGAGGATGGGTAGGACTGGACACAAACCAACAAGCGGAAGGTCTATGCAACACTGCTGAAGACTCAGCCAGGTCACCTACTGGAGTGTCTAGCAGCACCACGCCCCGTAATAGGAAGATATCCTACTTCACAACAGCTATGGGGCCCCAGAAGTGACCATCACAAGTTTTGATAGGACTAGCACTGGAGAAACAGGAAAAAAGGGATGCACTTCAAGCCCAGTGCAGTCCATGAGAGGACCCACGAAGAACGTGGCAGCGGGATAGTGGGGCCCTAGAGATAAGGGGATGTGAAGATAGGGGACAGAGAAGGCATGGGAAGGTGGGGTAGAAGTGTCAGGGTAACGAGGAGAGCTGGGGAAGATGTAACAATTGGATACTGGAAAATGGGGAGACCAGGGTAGCCCCTTCTCTCGTCTGATGCTCACACTCCGTTTATTGGAACAGCAGCAGCACCAACAGGAGTAGGATAGGTCCCAATTTTTTTCTTCATTTTAACATTTTTTGCATATGCTTTTGCAAAAATTGTAGGATTTTTACAAAGTGAAGATTTTAAAAATATTGCAAAATGGCAATTTCCAGGGGATAATGGGCTTGTTACGTTTTTCTGCAGTTTTCCCCACACATACTGCTTATCAGCTAAGGGATATGTATCTTTCACCCGCCCCTGCTTTTCGTAAATCGCACAATTACCACAAAATCAGCTGATGTGCACGATGCCTGCAATTTTAAGCCTGGGGCCTCCAAAAGATAGTCTCCTGAAGTTTATCTCCGGAGTTGTTTTAAGTGCAGACTGCCTACTCGCTTTGCATGTATTATGACAGGGCATAACAAAGGCAGCAGTGCAAGCTTCCTTCATACCACAAACCAGATACAGGATTAGCAGCAGTAATGGCAAGCCTTCCTACTTTGACATAGACTTTAGCTAACCTTTGTAGCAGGACTACCTTTGCTTACACTTCAGTAGAACATGCTTCCTGCCAAAAGTTCCACCTATCATTCCAAACTTGGGCTAGAGTTAAAAGCAGCAAAGACCCTCAACCCTCTCTAAGGTAAATATGTATTTCTAGGATTTAAAAGAAAAAAAGTATGATTTTTTTTTTATTATGTAGGTACTGCTGCAAGTCTTTGTGAGTGACATAATAGGCAAACATAAATGAAACCTGTGTAATAATTACTTTGCTTGAATTGTCTTTTGAAAGGTACTTGGACTAGACTGGCAAATGAGTATCAATCCACCAGCATAGATTACATTAAGAGGCATTGTGGAATCATTCGTGGGACAAGGGTCAAAAACTAAATGTGGGGCTCCTTCCTTCTTTTGATCCCTAGAACTAAAGAAAACAGCAAATAGAGAAAGAATGATTGACTATAGAGATATACACTGAGTTGATTGATGGATTTGTGACTACTCTTTTTTGCTCATAGTGTGAAATACTTTTTTTTTTTTACAATTGTCTTTTTTAGATGCTTTGATTGATTTTATCATTGTGTCCTGAAGAAGGTGGAGTAAATCGAAAACAAACCACTGAAACACTGCGTCAACATGTTTTTGTGATTCATGATTTGATAATCTGTAATTTGTGTGCGATATAAACGTTGATATTTTTATAAATAGACTGCTCGGTTAAACAGGTGAATAGGTATAATTATACTGAATAAATTAGGCTCATTGATAGTATTCCAATACTACAGTGATAAATATGGTCATATAGCACGGATATTGTGTCAAAAACCCGTTTTAATCAGCCACAATTAGATAATACTTTGTGTTTATCATCAGTTTTAAATATTGTTTATGATACACTGATGAAATATTACTCTATGAAAAATTTTGAAATGCCATGTTTTCTAGAGATTTTAACTTTACAGATATGTAGGAACTGTCTTTTAATTGTGTTTTTACAAATAAAGGGAGACATTTTTGCATTAAATCAATACTCCGTGTATAGAAAGTGATGTGTGCGCGAGGGGTATGGATGATTTCCCATAATAAGGTGAATTTAGTGGTTGATATATAAAGACTGTTTTTGCAAAAGAGATCATTTTGTTGGTGTTCGAAGGAGTTGAAGGCCCATAAGAAGTCTGGCTCCCATTAAGTGCAGCAGCAACTTACGATAGCCCGAAAGCAGCTTCAGGCCCTAAACGTGGATATGGCAGAATATGCGCTCCTTCGATCTAAACAAAAATACTGCGCTGGAGGCAATGAATCGGGGTGTCTTCTGGCACATCTGCTACGCACTCAGGTGCTCAAACAGAGAATTACAGATACTAAAGGGTCACAGGGTACATCAGAACACGCAAATGGCTCAAGAATTTGAGCACTTTACTCTTGATAATATATGATAGAGGCGCTTGATCTAGGAGAAGCCAAGACTTACTTAGACTAGGTCCATGTGAACGATGCTTTGCAACTAGACAATGATATCCATCCAAGTGAGGTGCTCATGGCCATAGCTGGCTTGCAGTCAGGTAAATCACCTGGTTAAGACAGTTAGACTTCTGAATTTTGTAAAACATCTGTGGTCCCCCTGACAGACATCCTTGCTTGTCTCTACAAGTCTTTCAGCGAGTTGGGCTCCCTCACAGAAGCTAAGAGAGGCTACCATTACAGTACTCCCAAGCCTGGAAAAGACCCATGCTTTGTTCTTCATAACGCCCATCTCACTGTTAAATGTTGATTCTAAGAGTTTTACTAGCATACTGGCCGTCCGCTCATAAGCCCTACATGCAAAGCCTGTTAGACCATGACCAGGCCGGGTTCATTCCCGAAAGGGGCTGTAGCGATAACACTAAACACCTTTTCAATCTCATAGATAAAATTTGTCATTCCCACACGCCAGTGGTCCTTCTCTCAGTTAATGATGAAAAGGCGTTTGACCAATTGCACTGACCGTATCTCCAGTTAGCAATAGACAAATCCGGACTGTGTGCTAGATACCAACGTTGGATAGGGTACAGTTATGCCAATCCTACAGCTGTGGTCAGAGTCAACGGGCTGATTTTGTGACTCTTTAATGTAGCACTTGGCACTAAACACGGGCCCCTTGTCACCACTCCTCTTTGCCCTCTATATGAAGCTGTTCGCAGGGAGTCTGCATAAACATGCACACAAAGCAAGCATCACAATGGGGAGCCAGGAGCATTAACTCGCTTTATATGCGGACAATGCCATAATAGCCATTACACAACTCTTGCCATCCAAGCCCACACTAATGCAGGAATTAGAAGACTATGAGAGGGCCCCTGGCTTTAAGGTAAACCTCCAGAAATCACAGGCTATTAACCTAACCATTCCACAAGCTCCAACTAGAATGCCTCTTCCCTTTACCTGAGCCACCCAGAGAGGCAGCAATTTAGACCTGCAAATATTGTTGAACAGTAAAAAATGTGTTCTGTCAAGTTAGCGTCTACTCCTCTTCCATTTTGTCTACTAGCCCCCATTTTTGTGTTTCTGCGGGGACTTTCATAAAGTCAGAAGTTACGCATTCACTGAAAACTAGTTATACTGATAATGCTCGCGTGTCACAGTAAGTAGCCCTGCCATGCTGAAGGGCCTACGTGCACAGATGTCTAATCTGTTTGCCCATCAACGCCTGTAACCTCCCTTGCCTAGCTACAAAGATGTGGGTAACGGTTTATCAGGATTCCACAGTTCAGCATGTAAGCATTGTGTAAGGGGTTTAGTAAGCGTTATGTAAAATGCCATAAGAGGGTTATATAAAGTGTGATGTAACCATGACAAAGGGGTTTTGGTGAATTCCTATGGTGCCCAAAATGTATAAAAGGCAGGTTTGAAACTGTTCTAGTTAATTCCCTCACAGGCACTTGTAGTGTCTGTATGACAGAGCCATCTCATGAGAAATATTAAACTTGTGTTTTGTTTCCACTCCAGTGTTGATCCTCATTTTGTGAGCCCATAGACTAAGGGTGTCCCTGCACCAGTAAGACAGATAAAAAAATCTCACTTCTACAATATACTCCATGCTACAGCGAACAGTGGGGCGCAATTAAACTGCCTTGCTCTCCACTGCCTTATACGATCTACAGTCACACAAACACAAACTCCAAACCATCCAGAAAGCCGCAGCCAGACTCGTCCTCGGGACACCACGTCATGAGCACATGACCTAACACCTATGAGACATCCACTGGCTCACCCGTCGAGAAGAGGGTCACCTTCAAAGTCCTCATCCACACCTACAAATCCCTCAACAACATCGGACCCAAATACCTCAACGAGAGAGTCTCCTTCCACGTACCCAAGAGGAACCTCCGCTCCGAAAAAAAGCTTCTATGGCCCTTGACGCTCTTCACTGACACTCCAGCACCCCCAGGAACTGCTCTCGAGTAGCGCTGATTTGGGGAAGTCTGTCCACCTTCAGCCGCCCTGAAGTGGCCACTGAGCCATTCAGATTGCACGTTCTCCCGTACTGTGGCATCCACGGCAGGGATGCGGCCCAAAATTGCCAGCGTAGCACAGAAGGGGGAAGATTGCTCACCCCCCACATGCAGGCTGAATCAGGCTCGGTAAAGCAGGGGAGAGAGAATGCAAAAGGGCCGACTCTACAGCCAGGCAGACGATGTGCTCCGTTGACTCAGGATGCGGAGCCTTCTCCAGAGAGGAGGGGGAGAGGCGGTGCTGTAGGCAGACAACTTCCAGCCGGCCCTACGGTGGTTGATCTCCTTGGGGGATAAGCAGGGAGACGAGACCTGCAGATGCCTGGAGCAAATGAATCTGATCGGCCAGATATCGCAACTACAGCATCCTAGACGCCAAAAGATGCAGTCAAGCCCGAGACTCTGGATGGCAAAAAGTTGGCAGCAGGGCTCCCCACCCTCTACCAGGATGAAGTTATGCCAGCACCCTCTCTCTCCCTGCCCCCGGCCCTTACTAAGGGAAGGGGAGAAGGGGACCCTACTGCTCCAGCTACTGTGACGGTCGATGAGGTAACATATTGAGCCCATAATACATTAAATGCGGGGGATGTGCTCTTTGCGATTGCGGAGGGCCTTGATTACCCAGGGGGTGACAAAGATGTAGTTGATATGCATTTGAGGGCTGTTTTGAGCCTTGCTCCCTCGAGCTTACCTCCACCCGATAAACGTAATGATAATTCCCCTGACTTGACAATTCATGATCAGTCTTCAAGCTCTACACAGCAAGGGCTACAGCAGGGGGCACAGAGATTGGCAAATGCGACCCGGAAAAGGAGCCGAGTTATTGTTTTTTCTCGCTGTCCGGTGGAGCGAAGTGATCGGTGGATGGGTCTGACCTCTCTTCCGATTTCAGCGAGAATGACAGTGACCCAGAAGAGGGCAAAAGGGGCCCTGCCTCGACAGCCCGCAGGAAGGCTGGCCGGCGAATTTCGGAGGGCAAAGATTTAGTTTAGTAGATCTGTATCCCGTGCACACATACAATATTAAACAAGCTATACAAGTGTAATTCGAAAGCAAATTGCACAATATTATTTGTCGATGTCTTAATTTCTTTATTCTGTTGTACAACGCAGCCAGCCGACACGTGTTTCACCAGGGTAAAGTGGTCCGTCGACTATTCAGGTCTGAAAGGTTTTATCAGACCCCAGAGTAGCCCCTAAACTGGTGTAAATTCCAACCCGGTAGGGCACGAGTGTAAGAATGATTACAATATCCTGGTAGATCTGAAGGCAATTGACTGTCAGATGGGTCAGCAGATGGCGTTATCGTGATACCGGTGATAATTCCAACCCGGCCGGGAGCTGTCCTGAGCACTCAATGAGTTAAGTCCTTTTAGGACAAAAATGCATAAGCTTATTTGGTTTACCCTGCACGTTTGAAAGTGGTCGGGGGCAAACTTGATTCTTTATTTCTGAGATTAAAGCAAAGGAGTTTCTAGGTGGTCTTAAGCCATAGAATTGTAATAATAGGGTTAAGTGCGTAGCTAATCCATGTATGTATTCAGGTTTCTGATACTAGAACTGGGGTTAGAATTAGGGCCTGCTTTCTTTCTTTCCCTGATTTGGTCTTCCTTTTTCCTTTCGTTAGTAAGAAACGTGTGTATAATTTCACAGGTCACACATGCTGCACACATCTTCACACAGACTGCACTGCGGTCTGGTAGCTTTTCAGGGTTGGGGGGATGGTTGGGAGAAGGGAGAGGGGTCCTGGGAGGTGGGTTACGGTTGGACGGGAGGGGGGGCACAGGGGAAGAGTGTAGGGGGGAGGGGTAAACGAAAATCCTACCCGCTGATGGAATTAAGTCAAACAAACTTTTTTTTTTACTTTGCACAGTTGCGCTTAACAGTAAGGTACTTTGAGTACAGACTAGATGGGTAAAATAACTCTAGCTAGGTAAATGTGGGAGGACTGAATGACAGGATGAAACGGTCAAGGGAGGTACAGTTTATGAGGTCGATTGCCCCCGATATCGTGTGCATGCAGGAGACACATATCCCATGGGATAAAATGGAGCTGATGGCAATAAGTGGGTACAATCTGCTGTCCTGTTCCTCTCAGAGCTCCAATGTTCGGGGAGGGGGTGGCTATTCTAGCTAAACCTCAGATAGGGTTGATTAGGCATTAGCTTTCGGATATGCATTGTAGGTGGGCACTAGTTGACTTTGAGGCAGGACTCTCAGTTTGTGTAATATATGGGTTGAATCAGGATGACACGAAGATATTTGAGGATCTCGTGGTCTTTCTAACATTCTGGCCGCACTCGCTGGTCATCTGTGGAGGTCTCAACCTGTACCAAGCAGTTGAGACCTGCCGAGCCAATCGATATCAGGGGAAAAAAAACTCGCGTGTATAGGGCCTCGTCTTCCCTGATGGACAGCCACGGCATGGTAGACACATGGAATATCAAGCATCCTAACGATCCAGGCTATACCTACTTCTCCTGCCCTCATAAGACATTTGTTTGACTTGATTTTTTGTTAATAGCAATAGGTCTGTTTAGTAAAGCTGAAATTAGGAAGCTTCCGAAGGTAGTTTCAGACCATAGTCCTCTGATTTTGGAGGTCGAGGTCCAAGCGGCTACCTAAAGCCTTCACAAGTGGAAGTTTCATAGGAAACTGCTGATGAATGTAGCTTTTGTTGAGCATATCGAGAACGGGACATAGGGGTTCTTTGACACCAATAGGTATAGTGCTCCACGAGATACCGTGTGGGACGCCTTCAATGGCAACCTGAGGGGCGAGATTATCAGCTTTGTTGCCCACGCGAAGAGACAGCGTCAGGCTGACAATGAGAGGCTGCTAGGGGAACTGGCCGAGGCTGAGCAAGAACATGTTACACGGATTGCATGGGGGCAAGGATGGCACTAACCCAGCTTAAAATGATTGCTTTAAAAGCAGAGATTAATAGCTGGCTTACTCAGATCGGCCGAAGAATTTCTAACTCATAAGAATGGAACATATGAGTATGGAGAATCAGTTGGGATAAGGCTTGCGCTGCGCACACAGCAGAAAGCAGTTAGAAGAATGATAACCTCAATTAGGAAGGATGGAAGAATCTATTCAGAGACTAGAGACATACTTCGTGTGTTTCAAGAATTCGATCATTTATTATATAAGTAAGATAGCGGGATACCTCTCGATATCTCTCAAGTAGTGTCAGAGGCAGATCTTGGGGCCACCCTAGATCAACCCGCCAGGAATGACCTAGATGCAGATATGCTTGAAGAGGTCCTAGCAGCCTTAAACTATCTACCTTCAGGAAAAACTGCTGGCCCTGATAAAATACCTCTTGAATTCTATAAGACACTTCAATCTCTGTTAGTCCCTATTTTACTAGACCTGTTCCTGGGGGTGCAATACAATGGGCTCCCACCAGAGTCTTGGGATGGTACTGATAATATTATATTCCCCAAAAAGGGAAAACCCCTGGATAAACCGGACTCGTATAGGCCGATATCACTGAAATTCTGACACCAAGATTTATTCCAAAATACTGGTGTGGGTTGGCTGGGGAGGGTCATAGCCCAGCTGGTGTCAGCTTAGCAGCATGGCTTTATACCCGGCAGAGGGAATACGGACCATATATGGCGAGTTATAACTCTGTTTGACATCACAGCCGAGACAGGGGGAGAGATGGCTATGGCCCTCCTCGACGCCAAGAAGGCTTTTGATTGGGTGGCCAGGAGGTTTTTTATGGGGATTACTCGAATTAAAGGGTTGCAGCCCCAAAATGGTCAACACTGCTAAAGCTATGTATTCCAACCCACACGCATGGCTTCAGCTAATGGGTGAAGAGTCGGAAACTATAAAGGTGTTGATGGGGACCAGGGAGGGGTGTCCCTGGGCTCCCATCTTGTTTGCTCTTTATATAAACCCATAGATTGAGATGCTCCTAAACAATCATGGGATAAAGCCGATTATCTGTGAAGGGTGTGAGACTAAGGTGCTCGCATATGCTGGCGACATTGCCATTGTCACCACTGTCACCACTGACCCCAAAGGAGCAATTAGGGAAATCAAAGCTGTGGCCAGGGACTTTGGGCAAGCCTCCGGCTATACTTTGAATAAAGGGAAAACACAAGTCATCTGCAAGGATAATCTTCCCTTTCAAGAACCACGGCATGTGGATACAGTGGTGTACCTTGGCATTCGCATTAGCTCCACGGTAGACACTATAGGTAGGATTCATTTTAACCCCCTGGTCAAAAAAATCTCCACTGACCTAAAACATATAAATGGGCTTCATTTATCAACTTTCGAAAGGGAATTGTCCTAAAAATGACAATGCTTCCTAAGATCCTATATCTCTTTCGGTCGTTACTGGTGGCCATAGAAGAATCAATATTGAAAGCACTGGACTCTAGCTTCACAATTTTTATTTGGCAATATGGGAAGGTGAGGCAATCATTAAAGTATCTGTCTCTCCCACAGGGACGGGGTGGGTTGTCAGTCCCCAATATTACATTCTACTATTGGGCGGCTCTTCTACTGCAAATGCCTATGTTATTTATTACGGATAATGACGGAAAGACAGATCAGGAAAGCCACAGCGCCACCCCACAATCTAAGAGCTTGCTCTAGGGATAAAAGCTGATGGACTGCTGCTGCTGCAGCTAGAGCCAAGATATTATAAGAAAGTCTGATTCAAGGTAATACTCAATGCCTGGAAAATATGGAGCAAAGCTCTCAAAGCTATATATAAACTGCTGTTGCGCTCCTCCCTTTTTCCACCTCTATTTTATGATGGGAAAGCAGTGTGAGCAGCATGGCCTGACAGCAATAGGGGACCATCTGCAGCAAGGGTTTGGTATCCCTAACAGCCAATATTTCAAATACGTACAAATTAGGGAATTCCTTGGTAATTCCAGGGTGGCCATAGTCCTAGATAAAATACCTTTTATGGAGGTAATTGCTCGAGCTGACTGCAAAATAAAAGACATCTATAGCATTTTGCTAGACAGTCTGCCGGATGATCTAGAGAAGACTGGGGCAAATTAGGCTGGAATCTAGGTGACCCTGATGCTGATTTAGATAAGGCAATAGCACTAGCCACAAGAATCTTCTTGTCAGCAAGCCCGAATGTGCAGCATTATAAAACGTTATTTAATCTGTATTTTACCCCTGCCAAACTGTTTGAGTGGGGCAAGAGGACAGACAAAAAATGTTCTAAGTGTAAGGAAAGCCCTGCCACGCCAATACATATGTTTTATAACTGCACATGGTTACTCCAACTGAAGTACATGCTGGAGCTCTTCTGAGAAGGATTGTTAGGAAGCAGGATCAACCTTAGCCCAACTATGATATTAGGCCACGATAGCAACAGTGGCTTGGGTACCACTTATGCGTATTTTGTATTTGTATCGGCTTTTGCAGGGCTCGAAAAATCATTTCATTTTTACTAGACCTGCAGATCTAGTAACCTAAAAAAATGTACTCGATCTAACAAATGTACTTGACCTCAGTTTCTGGAAGCAGAGCAAATGTGACAAGTTACCAAGATTTAAAGGCATTTTTATCGCTCATTCACTTTGTGAGCTACAAAGATGCCTTTAAATCTAGCTAACTTGTCACATTTCCTCTGCTTTCATAGACAGAGGTCAAATGTCAGTCTTCCTTCCTACATGCCAGAAAGGGCAAGTAGGATTTAAAAATGGCTTGCCCTAATTGAATCTGGCTCGCAAATGCAAGGGAGCGAGTGGATTTTTGGAGCCCTCTGTTGGATATTTATAATCCAGAGGTAGCTCTTTATGAATGCAGGGGCAGACAGACGAGGAAGCTGGGAAAAGAAACCTGCTCTACCATAATGGATTGGAAGAACAACACTGATTGTGTAACTAATCAGCTTGCCGGCTGCTTATAGCTGTTTTAGTATTGATCCACCAACCTAGAATAACTTATAACCAGGACAGGTAGTAGGCACTGGAAGGGTTGCTCTCATCATTTAGGCTTCACTCCCTGGTAGTTTTAACCTCAAGGGTGGCCCAACCCAGCTCTCCCTAGGTAGCCACTGGTATCCGATGTATTGTAAATAAGGACGAAATGATACTCAACTTCAGAAGGATGAAAGGTTGAGTGAATCCTCCGGGATTTGAACCTGTGAACATGAAGTCAAATTCACGCCCTTACAGTGGACGATTTAGTCCACTATGCCACAACAACAGGCATAACTCCAGACACTGAAGAGAGGAGGATAGAGACTGGGCTGCCTTTATAAATTCCTTGAGGTGTTTTGTTAGCAAGAAGCTGCTGATTAGTCTTCCCGAGAACTGCCATTTGGTGGATGTTCTAAGGGTTAGGCGCGGGTCTGCATTCTCGGTTGTCAGAGGTGAGGAGGTTCCTAAGCGAGACCTGTCCTTTTGTCTGTCCCTCATTACTCCTTCAGTTGTACGGATGACAGCCAGATGCAGAACACTCACTTGTGCCTCTGTTGTGGGTGTTCCCAGATGAAGACAGCCCCAGTGGTACCCACAGTAAGAAGCATCACATTACACAAAGTTTGTGTCTAGAGAGCAGACATAGGAAGACACGTGAAAGGGGAAACACCCAGAACCAGTTCTACAGTTTGAGAAAGTCAATCCATATGCCCCGTCTATATGTCATGTATGAAAGTGGAACCCAAACCAACCCACTTTGTTCCATTTGCAACTCCTTTAAGTAGGAGGGAAGAGAGTGCCCTGCAAAATTCTCAAGGTACTGCTGTACACCAGGGCTGGATTCTTTCTGACAGCCAATCTGAAAGAAATGATGGGACGTCACCTGAATTATTACTTTTTGCCGGAGAAGCTGACATTCTGCCCTGAAATACCTAGAGTCTGTCTGCTGACAGAGGAAACGAGTCTGCTTGGCCCTGGAATAGGAGAATGGGTCTATATGCCTCGGTGACTGTGGGAAATCCAGAAAAAGCTTACACAGGAGCAATTTAGGTAGGACCCATGCCTCCTTCACTTCACTGATTTCTCATCCTTGTTCCTAGACTAGAAAAAACCTCTACAGCACATTTATCTCAGGCCCGGACAGAGGTTGTAGCTGCTGTAATTGCCGGAGGCCTCAAAAGGAGGCTACAACTGCTCTAATCACTACAAGTCCAGATTGGGGCCTCCAACTGCAGACTTAGACGTAGGCTCAACCAGGACTGCAACTCCCTTTGGTCCGAATAAGACCGCAACAACAAAGCCCACTCACTGTGGCCAGGTCTGTACCGTAGACACAGACTTCACAGACCGAGGGTGTGTGGGCAAGACCCCAAATGTACCAACGGTAACTTGTTTACAGCGAATTTTGGGGTCCTCACCTGAGATTGTGTAACTATAACCCACACGTATCTGGGCACTTGTTGGATCCTATTTTTTCCAACTTTCCCGACCTAAACAATGATTTCCCATGCCCTCTATCCAAGTCGGCCAATTTGCAGTGCCTTTTACAGTGAAAATGGGGTCCCACTTTCCGCCGTCTAATCTGGCCCCAGAACGTAGTACCAGAAGCTGAGCTAAGGTGAATGTTCCAACGCTTAACAAGTTATTGTGCGACACTAGACCCGACCTCAAACAAATTTCTATTACTGATCAGGATCTTTTGCGCAATTGGCTTACGGGAGCTGAAGAAAAATGTCTCCCTTTCTCAGCTAAACGTTTGGGACGCTGCCCTAGTTTAACAAAATGCTAAAACTTGGGAAAACAATACACAGCACTTACAAACAGTGAAATAAATTTGACACTAAAGAACCCAAAGCTACCTACAAAAATGCCTTTAAAAAATTCCACTGTCTCCATAGAACTGCTCGCACTGAATTCTTTTCTCAAAAGATTCTAAAGGCCCAAAACTGTCCAAAACGCTTTTTAAGTTAGTGAAGGAACTATCTGACCCCGGGAAATCAATAACCTCCCCAGCTCTCTCACACAGCCAATGTGAGGAACGCGCTTTCTTTTTTATTAATAAAGTTGTTAATATACACTCTCAGCTGCTGAGCAAATGCTCACAGGATGTGCAATTAGACGAAGATGACCCGTCTATTATCAGGCAAAACTCGAGTTTAGGGTTACTTATGCAGCCGATTCCCCACACAGCGCTAGCCCCCCACTTAAACTAGATACCTGGGCCCCCCTTGACACAATTTCCTTTAACCGCATCCTTCACGCCACCAAATCAGGCTCCTCCCTTGATCCCTTTCCTACCCATTAGTTGGGCCAGCTGGATCCCTCCATACTTTCGATGGTAATGGATCTCCTTAAAGCCTCCCTGGAGGAAGGTACCCCAAAAATGGAAACATGCAATGGTACCCACCCCATCCTAAAGAAAGCAAACTTGTATCCTTCAAACCCCTCTAACGTTCTTCCCATCTCTATGCTCCCCATTCTCCCAAAAAGTCTGGAGTAGCCTGTTAATGGCCAACTGTCCTCCTTTGTGGACACCCAGAATATTTTTCATCCTTCCCAATCTGGGTTTAGAGCTGGCTTCCCTACTCAATTCACCTGTTTGGGGGGTTACAGAAATGTTAAGGCACCGCTTGGGGAAGGGTGAGACTGTGGCACTCATCCTGTTAGATCTTAAAGCTGCCTTCGACACGGTATATATAAAAATATATATATATATGTGTGTGTAGTATTTAAACTGTGAATACAGTAATGTATTTCTTGAAAAGACCAACACTGTGCTGGACATTGAAATAATTGTGTCAGATGGTTAATTGTTGAGTACTGAGCACGAGCAATCCCACTACCTCCTTGGGTAGCCTGTGGCTGTTCACCCTCTCAACTCCGATAGTTAAGTGCAAAAGTGGTTGTACTTGACCCAAAATGCAGAACCAGAGTAGGAATGGTCGTAGGACAATGACAAACAAA
Organism: Lissotriton helveticus; assembly: GCF_964261635.1. Lineage (NCBI taxonomy): Eukaryota > Metazoa > Chordata > Amphibia > Caudata > Salamandridae > Lissotriton > Lissotriton helveticus. Next base: position 150,255,486 of record NC_136071.1, read on the forward strand.
CACTCTCAATTCCCATTGGCGAGGCCCACCTGCCCCATTGCCTCCAAAACAGGGTCTGACAAACTCCCATCTCAACAACATACACTTTTGAAGAAGCCCACAACCAGAAATTAAGACGGCGCACACCACCAATACAGCACAGTGAAAAACGCATTGTATCACTCACCCCAGAGCTTTAAATGGACAGGTACTGTCCAGTACGGAGTGCAAGCACTATTTCAGTTTGAGAGAGAGAGCGCGCACCGGCACTTCTCAAGAGAAATGCTATACTTTTAATTGAAGAGTACCGGCAGTTTTCAGAAACAAGCAGGTGCTCTGGTACAGAGTACCTGCACTTCTATTTTTCCATTTCAAGCACTGCTCACCCCACAATCACAGTTCCTCAGCATGAAAGCTACTGCAGGGTTTAGGCACACGATCACACGTGCGTCAACACACTCTACCTCCTTATTCCCCATGGCAGTTAGAACATGTCTACACCAGCATCCATCTAACTGCTGCATGCGCCGATGCAGCAGGTACAGCACATTCATATATCTTTAGAGATTAATGACAAAGGAATCACTGGGCTACGGAGACGGATACAACAACTAGAAAACACTATTATCCAAAAGTGCCAGAGTCTGCAAAAAAAACTTTCCATTTATCTTGTATGAGGAGACAAAATGCTCCTTGAAAGCTTCTGCAAGCATCTTCTGGCAAACTGGACGGCCCTACTCATGCCCCACACAGCTCACCAGCAGGTTCTGGTTGACCTCATGCAATGCTTCTCACTCCCACGCCGGTGCCCACTGCCTCAGTAAGAGATGTCCCCCCCCTCGCAACAAGCCTCGTCTCAGGAGAGACTGACTTCCCATCTCGATAGGAGGCAAATTCTACTGAAACAACAAACTTCTCCACTGGAAAAATGCTACTTTTGCACCACCCAGCGTTCTCAGTGAAGGGCCAGCAAGCTCCTTCTTGTCCACGTGAGTGAGAGAGAGAGTATATGGTAGTTAAAAGGGTTGGCATGGATGGAACGTGGCGGGTGAACTGCTAGGCTGTCAAGACTGTGTCGGTGTTAGGACACATGCTACACGAACCTTCCAGAACCATTCAGGCGATAGCGCACCTTACCTCTCGCCAAAAGAGGTTAAAAGTGCGGTAGCATCTGTATTCTCTGCTGCCTCCAATTCAACTTCAATAAAGGAATTTAAAATCTTCAGCTTGGGGAGGTGAGTTCAGGGCTTGTTTCATACTGATTGACAGGCCTTGAGACCGTAGTTTCAGAGTCTCTATGAAAGGAACGCCCCTTAAATCCTGCGATTGGTTAGATGAAAAGTCCCGCGCCAGAGAAGACTGTCCGGAAGACCGCCCCATCGCCCCGGAAGTTATTGCCGGCTGCACTGGAAAGGACTGCCCCTTACCTCCGAGCCGGTATTTAGGTGTGTTCGTAGCCGGCAGGTGATTGTGACACATGGGCTGGTGGATTAACAGTTTACGCTCCGGGAGGTCCAAGTCACGGCTCCAATTGAGCGGATGCACGTGGTTGAAAAACATTACAAATAGTAGGCTGCCGACGTACCACAGCAACGGCTCGACAGCTACTTTGGGATCATGACCTCACAGCCAGGCTTATTTATGGGCGACAAAGTCGGTGACAGTAGTTAGGACCTATTTATCCATAGCGCAGCAGGTGCAGTGGCACCGTGGTCTTGTTGCACCGCATTTATGACAGTCTTTGGCTACCCAAGCAAGAGGAACATTTTTCTTCACATGGATTAGAGACCATGACACCCTTGTGCCCTAGTAGGGTGAATGTCTTCTGTTATTTGCATGGACCCTCTGTTATTTCAGGCGAATGTAGGTTGCCCATTATTGATCTTGTAATAAAGGCGTTCACGATTTTAATGTTGTGGACAGTTTCTTATCAACCACCTATCTCTTAAATTGGAGTGAATCTCTCACCTGTTCAGAAACTCACTCTGCACTACACTTCTCTTTGTCTCGTTGTCCCAGTTCTGAGATAAATGTAGAGGCTGGTGCTCGTGCACAGCAGTTGGGCTTTTTTGTCTTTGGTAGCCCATATTCAAATAGTGTCACATAAAAACATGAGATGTGAGACTGCTGGCAGTGGCGTAACAAAACTTGAGGGGGGCCCCCCAGCAAAGTACATAGATGCCCCCCCCCCCCATTCTCCGCACCACTCAAGATCTCTCAGGCCAGCGATCTGCCATACTGCAGGGGCTGCTGGGGCTATTGCTACTCCACTGGTACCAATAAGGCTGTTATAAATAACCGTGGATGGTGGAGTTAACAGTTGGGCTTAGTCTGCCTATTATAGGTGGTGGTCTATCCACTACAGGGTCCCTGCCATCAGTACGCTGGGGAAGTTTGCCCTATTTTAGGTGGTTTTCCTGATGCATACTTCTGTCAGGATATGCAACATCGGGCCGACTCTTCGTTCGGTTTTGCCAAAAGTGCATCCACTGCTCCTTCTCTTTCACACCTCCTTCCTCCCTCTTGCTTTCTGTCTCTTCCATTCCATTATTTCTGAGCATCCTATCTTTTCTTCATTCTCATCCCAGCCTGTTTCTTTCTATACTCTATCACTTTTATCTCCAACTTTTTCTCTCCCACCCTGTCAAAATCATTCCACTAAGCTTTTCCTATCTCCTGCGCAGTATTTCTTTCCCTTTCTTTGCTCTTTTTATGCTATCTGCTTTGTATTTCATTCGTCCATTTTCTCACCCTCTCCATTCCCTACCTCTCTTTTCCGCTTTTATACCCCAGCTGACCTTGTCCCTATAGCACCTTGTGATTTCTTTCCTACATACTTTCTCGCTGGGTCCCTTGATTAGCGCCTCCAGTGCATTCTTATTTATCACTATGCTCTTCATCAATCCTTTACAGACCTTATTGCCCTTCTTCTTCCTCGTACTCTCCCAGAACCCCTAGCCTCAAAGGTTGTATTTGTTTACTCCAGAGTCTTCACTGGTGTCTCTAGAGAGGCCAGATGGTGCCTGTTCCCCAGTTCTTTTTATCCTGGCTCCCGTAGTGCCCACCACCACAGCTGCTCAATGTATTGGGTGGCAACACAGAAAAAACAGACACTGCACCTTGCCAAACACACAAAAGTTTCCAACTACCTTTTGTAGCAAATCAGTGCTGTTTGATTACGTTGTTTGAATCTCTCTCTCTTTCTCTCTATCTCTCTATCTCTCCCTCTCTCTCTCAAACTACATACACACAAACACACACTCACATACATACAAAAAGGCCACTGATGGAGGAGAGGATTTTGCTGGAGTGGGAGATACATCCTTACCTCTGACCCACCACATGTACTTTTTGTTTTGGGCCATGTATAATAGCCTTGTTCAAACCCCTTCACTTCCCTTATCACTCATACAGCATTCTCGTTGTATTCTGTACCGTGACATAGTAAAGTTGTTGTGGACTTTTATGCAAACTAGAAAAAGATCCCCCACCAGGTCAATACCTCATACCCAGAGACATCCACATTGACACAACTCCCAAAACCCATCAGGCATATTCCAACATAGGAAAAGGTAAAAAAGAGTAAAATGCATGAGGGGCATCTATTAGGTCAGCACATTGGCTTAAATGGGATGTACACTTTTCTTGTGGTCAGAGTACGTTTATCAACATTTTCCATCAGCTGTGACATTAGTAAACCTGGTCTTGGAATCTCTCCCTGCTGCCTTTCAATTTTGCTAATTCATTGGTGTTCACACTCTGATAATAAATTGTAAAGACCAGGCAGGGCTAAGGTTTTTAACACATGCAACTGTCTGTTACCATTCTTGGACAGATGTATTTAAACAGTCCATTGTTGTATTTCTTGGATGCTAACAACTCGCTCTTGCTGCTTTTTCAACCTCCACGCCACTACCTCACAAAGCCATTTACTGATAAGCACCACTATCGATCAAGGACAAAATCACCCCCAAAAATAGGCTGTGTTCCAAACACACCCCACCTTCCCAATAACTCACTTTAAAATACTCCGCAGAGGTCTGTTCTATTTAATGTTTGACAACAGCCCTTGAAACAGACTTCCTGTAGAGCATCACAACCCATCCAATCTTCTACTGTTCAGAGAACAACTCAAGGATCTCCTGCCAACACCCAACCTACCAACTCAAGAAGTTTCCCCAACTCCTGCCTTATTGATCATCAGCCCAAAAGTAAGACCTACCTCTTTCTTCAACCTACTGTCCTGCAGAAACAATCCAAGGTGTCTTCCCAAATTTCTCTAAATCAATAAAGACAAAGACAACCAGTCACAAACATAACCTTTCACACTGTGCAGCTTTCTCTTCCAGGGTGTCTGAGAGACTGACAGACAGACACACGTTCACTGTAGAGTGAGTCTCAGCACTTCTCTTGTCAATTGACAGAGACAATGCATTTGATCGAGTGCACTGGCCTTTTTCTGTGGAAAATACTGGATACGGTGGGACTGGGTACACAATTCAAAACATGGGAATTGTGCACCTATTCTAGCCCTACAGCTCAGAAGCTGAGCTGGACGTTCACTCCATCCTAAAGAAATGGAGTGACATCCTCCACAAAGTGTACTCCTCCTCATTCTGTGCCTCAGGAAAAGAAGCAATGCTCAAGGTGACACACTATTCGTACCACACCACAGCCAAAAGGTGAAATGGAAACTCAACAGTCCTAATGGCTGTTAACGCAACTTTCTGCCACCCAAACACACTTGACTCGTCTCCTCTGGTTCTGTCCCAAGCTCAAATGCTACTGGTAGGCAGTCTGAAAGATATCAATGAAATGTTTGCAACAGATATACCCTGTCTTTCTAGCTATTACCTACTGAGCCTCACCAATGCCCCAACACACCCTCTACACACTAACAAAGGGAAGGCAATAATAATGGGTTTTGGCTTTGTGTGGGGCTACACATTTCATCAAAGGCAAATGGGACACAGGTACATTGTCGTCTCACTTTGATTGGCTTCATAAACTGTGGGACCTCACAGGGATGGAAAAGCGTACTGCTTCCCTGCAGAACAAGTTGCTACACTTTGACAAAATGAGGGGCCCATGCATCCAATCTCTGTCACAGGACGTTTGGGTTTTTGGAACAAGAGAGGGGCCCCTTAAAACCAAAGGGATTCGGGCACTTACAAAGTGAAAGAAGAAAGATCCCCTTGGGTAAATTTCTTAAAAGAATCTACATGAGGTGTCCCACATGTTCAGCTCTATCCGCTGCTACCTAATCTCAAAGCTTGCGGTGTAGTTCTCAAAACCAGCAGGCACGTAGTTCTGAAAGACGGAGGTTACAGCAGCTGCAAGTTAGTACACCACTTTGAATTTTACATGTGTTGATGGAATATTATATTAATAATGTTAAAATGTAAATATTTTGCCGACCCATTGATCTTTTATGGTTCAGATCTCTTTATTAATTCATGCAGGAACAAATATTCTTACCTGAAACCAAAGGCCGACGAGGTAGAACAGTGGTAGAACAGAAGAAGGAGATAGAAGGCGAGGAAGGGAGGATACCAGGGGGGACTGGGAATGGAGAGAGGGAAGCCAGAAAACATCAGGGGTTGTCACCCAGGGAGCATAGCCACTCTCACCAGAATTAGCTCTTTCGCAATGTATTCAGTGTCAGCAGGATGGGTCTTTTAGTGCGTCATACCCACTGCGGTCAGTCTTTGTCTTGCTGATCAGGCATGCCCCCTCGTCCTGTTAGCTGGCGTACTCATAAGTGAAGAGAACTAGTAAGGTCCCAAAAGTCCTGTGTGAAAGAAGAAAGATCCCCTTGGGTAAATTTCTTAAAAGAATCGAACCTATCTTCAACTCACAGTCGCCCTAAAGCACTCTTATTCTCATTCATCACTATTCACACATTTCAAGATTAAACCATATGTAATAGGGAAACCACTGTAACACTTTGTATTAAAAAAATTTATCACATATATTTATTGTTCACAATGCAAAATGTCTCAATAAAAACACGGGAATGATCCCTTCAATCAATACATTTGATGTTACAAAAGTTCATAAAAACACAATACAATTAAAATATTTATCACAGTATGCATGGAAGTATAAAAAGAGTGAAAAAACAAGAACTAGACAGCAAAACTCAGTCTTAACGATTTACACATCCGTCATAATGTCATATTAAAGGCATGGAGTTAAGCAATGTCTAACATACTACCTTCCTCTACCACCTTGTGTTGTGCACAATTCCACCTCTTGCCCCCCCCCCCCACTTTCAAGGTGCCTACTCCTTCCTCTCTCTCTCACACCTCTCTCAAGCAGTCTTCCCGCCACTCTAATATTAGTTCACGTCAGGTCTTCTAGCACAATTTCTTTACAGTGCCATATCAACATTTCTGTCCCTCAAACCTACACTCTCCACTTCTTAAGCTCTCTTCAGCATACACATTTATGCTCCCTATTTATGCGTCTGTGGCCTGCTCTCCCCTTTATTCTCTTTTTCTCACACTCTTTATGCTCCTCTATCTAGACTTCATTCACCACTTCGTGCACAAACTGCCTATCCTTCTGTATCTTTCTTTCCATCTATTCTATGCAGCTCTCACACATATCTATACATTATATCACATAATTACAAAACACAAATACACTATACACCACACAATTCTACCTTACACTATTTCACAACTAACAGTTCCACTTCAACCCACATAATTCCACTCCAAACCATATACATCTAATCCACTACAAAACACATAGATAAAACACATTGTCATTTACTATACCAATAGCTGTAACTCTCGCAAATGCGAGACCTATTGCATTGCAAATGCTTGTTGATGTTGCATTTGTTTTCTGCACTTTACATTTCCTTGCATATTGCATTGTCGTATTTGACTTCTGTAGCTAGCTAACTGCCCCTTTCCCTGGAAGGGGGAAGTTGAGAGCATTTTGCTGTGCAACGTTGTAGTTTAAAAAACAAATATTGCTGTTTTATGACAATCCCTTCCGGTTCATCCATCTTGAGGATCCTGCTCCACGTCCCAGCTTGATGTGTGTCTGGCAAATACCAAGGGAGTGAGGCTAGTTTCTGGGGTTAGGCTCTCTCCTTTAACACAGCACCCTGACACTACACAGCATGCGGCGTTGCAGTGTGCGATAAGTTGCAATGCATTATTCTGAGGTTTGCTGGTGTGGAGTAGTTTAATTTGCTGAGTGTCACAGAGCACTGTTCTGGGAGTGGTAAGGCACTGTGCTATTTGTGCCGATGCCGTATGCTATTCGGGGTACACAGTGCAGTGGCTAGTAGTGCACTGTGCAGCACATGGTGGTGTACTGTGTGCCACATGTTGGTATGCTGAGCGAGTAATACATATATGGGACTTTCAGATTGTTGAATGTGCTTCTTTTCTGTCTCCCTAATCAAGGGCTTTTGGTTTTACCTCAAGTAGAGGGCAAGGTGGGCCAGATGTTGTTCAAATTATTTTAACTAAGACAAGGAGAATAAGTCTCTTAAGAAACTCCCTGGGGAAATTATAAGGCGAGATGCGGAATGTATAAATATTGTGTGTACTGCAAACCGCTATTTGGAACAGAGACTTAAAGTTAATCCTGTTTACCAGTGCGTCAATGGATCCCAACATGCGCAGATTTGCAGCTTCAGAAATGTTTTATAACTCGTATAAGTAAAATGTATTTACATAAATGTGAAAAATTATTAGAGATATGTTAGAAACAAAAGGAGAAGTCTCTTAACTCAATGTTTCTTAATCTTTCCATATATGTGTAAGAGTGTGATTTTTTAAAATTACATCACTGTTATTTTTTTCCAAGAAAGCTTGGCTAGATTCTGGTTCATACTGTGCTGTAGGGCATCAGTTTATTATTGAACAAGGACTAAAAGGGAAATGTAGAACGTAATATCCCTATAGGCAATCGCATGTAAAACACTGTGAATAAATGGCACAAGTTAAAATATGGTAAATATGTGTACTGGTGAAGTAGTAGGGCAGGTCTTCTCCTCAGATGTATCTAAAAAGCTGACCCTTTGTCCCCATTTCTGTCATGAATTTCGACCCTTTGTCCTGAATGTATACAGTCACTGCCCAGAATTTGCCTGCAGTCAGGTCGGAATCCTTCAGTATCTGAGCACTTGCACATTGCCTCTGAATAAATTACACAAGGTAACAGAAAACATTATCTACAGGCACCATGAAGCCTTGGCTTCACATTCTGTAAAGGTGGGAGGAGAGAATTTAGTAATAATACTTGTCTAATACTGCAGAGAGCTGAGCAACGGAATTAGTACAGTTCTTTAATTCAAGGAGGTGGTTTAGTGGCTGTGTTTGGTCTTCGGAATATATGATTGAGTTCTGGCTTCTTCAGGATATTGATTAGTGAGATCCTACAAAGATAGGGATAAAAGATCATTCCTTGTGAGTGGGGCAGCTTGTTTCCAGTGTAGCATGGGTGGGAAGAGGGCTTCTCTGGTGGCACACTATACCCGAAGGGCAAGGCATGTTGGAGTGTGCGCTGTCAGTGCCAGTCTCCGCTTCGGCACCCTGCAGTTCTACCAGTGGCCGGTGTCTGGTGCAGGCAGCTCCCCGGGGGTACCTTTACAGCTGCTTCCTAAGTGGTTAATTGGCTGGGAATGGACGGCTGCGCCATGCTCCCGCCGCAGGCCAGGATGCTTGTCCTACGCACCTTACCTGCTCTGTTTACTTTGCTGGCAGAAAGCTCATTCTTGGGGGTTATCTGGAAAGCGGTGTTTGAAGTCCCATACGAGGAAATCTTTGGCATATTGTCATTGGCCATATTGGAAAAAGTAATATTGTATAGTCTAATAAAGGGTTGTAATGTTCATTGACATTAGCGGTCTCAGAGTGTACCCAGACCATGTTTCCTGTCCTCATATGCTTCTCTCGTGAAGTGAGTTCTATGGACTTGCTGATGATTCTGTTTCTTTAGGATTCCAGCTTGATGTGGACTTTGAAGCACTATACCACAAATTATATTAAATACGTGCCCCAGGACGCCAGTTCTTCCGAGCTGATCTTGTTTCTAGATTGTTAGTCAACAATATAAATGCATTCAACGGTGTGATTCCATGAAAGAAAACATATGGCATGCAGGATCGATTTGAGTGCCCCAAATATGAGGCAACTCATATTAATGGGGGAAGTTTGTAGACTCGCAGCTTTTTGTGCCTCTTCCGGCCCTTCTATGCTTCATGCTCTTCGATTTGCCCTACTTTTATCTATTTTTCTGTTCATTTTGTTTAATTACTACCCTTTTCTCATTGACCCAACACCCACACTCTCCCTTGTACCTTCTTTTCCTTTCTCTTCCCTTCCTTTCTTCTCCTTCACCCTCTGTTTGTCTTCTTCTGTCATGCTCTTTTACCACCACCTCACCCCTCCCATCTCTATCTCCCCCTTTTCTTAAAGAGGGGACTTTGACCCAAATGCAGTTCCCCATACAACTCCCTGGGGAAATTATAAGGCGAGATGCGGAATGTATAAATATTGTGTGTACTGCAAACCGCTATGTGGAACAGAGACTTAAAGTTAATCCTGTTTACCAGTGCGTCAATGGATCCCAACATGCGCAGATTTGCAGCTTCAGAAATGTTTTATAACTCGTATAAGTAAAATGTATTTACATAAATGTGAAAAATTATTAAAGATATGTTAGAAACAAAAGGAGAAGTCTCTTAACTCAATGTTTCTTAATCTTTCCATATATGTGTAAGAGTGTGATTTTTTAAAATTACATCACGGTTATTTTTTTCCAAGAAAGCTTGGCTAGATTCTGGTTCATACTGTGCTGTAGGGCATCAGTTTATTATTGAACAAGGACTAAAAGGGAAATGTAGAACGTAATATCCCTATAGGCAATCGCATGTAAAACACTGTGAATAAATGGCACAAGTTAAAATATGGTAAATATGTGTACTGGTGAAGTAGTAGGGCAGGTCTTCTCCTCAGATGTATCTAAAAAGCTGACCCTTTGTCCCCATTTCTGTCATGAATTTCGACCCTTTGTCCTGAATGTATACAGTCACTGCCCAGAATTTGCCTGCAGTCCAGGGGGTCACTCTTTATGCCATTCTTTTGAGAGTCTGTAATGCTGAGGGGATGGGCCATGTATTCTTCTCAATGTTAGGCTGTGGTTGTGGGGCACATTTGGAGGCGACAGTCAGAACGATAGGGGAGTTTGTCACTATGCAAATATCACTAACATAAGTAACTACTTTTACAAAGATGCAAATTTGTTGGTTGAGTCTTATGTTCTTTTTCGGTCTCGGCTACATACAGCTGCATCTGTCTGCGGGTAAACTTGTTTCCAATACATAACATATACATAGAGTGGCCTTTAGGCTAGCTCCTTGCTCATGACAGGATGCCTTTGTTGTCTATCCTGGGCAGAGTTCTTCAAACTGTGGGGCATTGCTCTCTGGGGGTCCGTGGGTGCATTCCCAGGGGAAGCATGAATGCGTCTGCAATTACTTGTAAATGAAGATAGTCTGGAAGCGCGACTGGCTCGTTCCATGCTGTCTTCATTTACATGTAGAGAAGTGCAAAAAAAAAAGGGTGGGGACTGTGGATCTGAGTGCCATGGAGGCAGAATCAGTTAGTGAAGTGATGAGGTCAAAGGTGTCTAAAGAGAAGAAAATAGTTTGCATTTTGTTGTTTTCACCTTCAGTTAACTGCATATAAAATAACACGCACTCACTTTAAATGAAAAACATCGGAAATTTGCTTTTTTTTTTAATTACAATACCTCTCTTGATTAGTGTGATCTCTACAGATGTCTGTGTGTGTGAGGCCAGAGAGTCACATAATTAAATCCTAATTGGTGCAGTGAGGAATATTATATATTTATTTATTTATAGTGCTAGAAGATCCGAGCCTGTGACAGAAAGCACAGTGAATTTGTCATGCTTTTAAAATTGTATTACATAGTATAAAATAGGCTGCAGAAAAATGTAGTATTTAAAATAAAAACAAGTGCTATAAAAATTAACACTTTTGTAAAAAGTGATCAGAGTATCTAGTTCAAATATTTGTCTATGTGTCCATTAAAAGGACGCATACCAGAACTCAGCTGAAACCACCTTAATATCACTTCCCAAAAAGAATAAACATAGGTCACCAAGAAGCTTCAAGTGACTCCATCAATTAAAGTTTATGCTGACTACAAAGCAGCCTTTATACTGATAAGATTAACTGTAAAGAATTGACATTTCTTTAAGGTACTGAGCACCCTGGTGAGAAGTGATTTTTTTAGCTCTCTGTCCTTCTCTCTGCTTCAGAGAACAGGAGCCTTACTTGCCCAACTGTCAAAAGTGTGTGGTGGGGAATATTCCATGCTAGTATTAGGGCCCAAGATACCCTTGCTGCAAACAAAAAAGGGTCAAGAGGAGGGAGGGGGAGCTAGATGTGTGTGTGTGTGTGTGTGTGTGTGTGGTTTTCTTTTGTAAACAAAGCAGAAGGCGGCCTGCTTTGGGCATTGGGCCTAGGAGAGATGTCCCCGAGGAATAGGCAGAGTAGACAGCTTGGTTCACAGAGCTGTAGATATCATTAGTGCTGCAGCTACCGAATTATGGCTGTCTTATTATCTTTCCTTTCTTGCACCAGGGGACCAGTGCATACTTGCTGCTCCAGTTTTGGTTTGGGCGTCGGAGCAAAAGCCCCCAGGAAGGAGAATAATGAAGAAGAGGGGACACCTTGGTTTAGGCATCTGTAAGGTGAAAGGGAGAGGGGTGGCATGAGGTAGGAACCCATGTTAACAAGAGCAGAGGAGACAGCCTTCTCCACAAGGCAGTAGCTGTCAGTGAAACAGATGCTGAGTACCTTGGGCCTAGGGGTCAGCGGGCCACTCCATCCCAATTGTGAATGTCTTATTTTAAAAAGGGAGCATGGGGGCTCATTTTCCTTGCTAACATTAGGGCAGAGGGCACCCACGCCCCAAAAAGGTGGGAACTTGCAGGAGTTCTTTTTTTTTCCGGAAAGGGACGTACAGCCTGTTTCCAGTTAGAAGTGATAGTCCAGCATGCTGTGTAAGGGGTGAAAGAAGACGAGGAGATAGCCTGCTTCTCAGTGCCACAGTTATAATCAGTGCAGCAGGTGTTGTTGCATTGGGGACTAAATAATAGCACAAAAGAGACCCTACCGTACATTATTCTGTCTGTGTCTCTATCCAAACAAGAATGTAGGGAAGGGGTTAGAGAGTAGTCATAGAAGGGAAATTCAACAAATGTGTTAGTACTGCCCTCACCCACTATATAGTGGCATGCTTCATCGTTGGGCCGCTTACAACGCCCAGGTGCTGACTAACACACCGGGTGGAGCACGGATTTTTTGTGAGGTGGAAAAAAGGAAAGAGTTTCCCCTGTGAGGGTTCACTGGTGCAGAAAGAAAGAGATAAAACTGCCTAAGGAGGTACACTCTAAACCTCTTTATTCGTGGTCCACCTTGGCAGGATTAAACATCATAACAAGGGGGGGAGGGTCGGGGGGAGAAGCTATGCGTGGGTCCAGGATGGCCGCGTGAGTCCCCAGCTCCGCCGGACCTGTCCCTCGCTTTCATATCCTGGCACATATCCTTATCTGCCGACCCTGCCGCCTGAATGCGGAAAGTGAGTGGCGCCTGATCGAGTGACTCCGACCCCGCTGCGACATTGGGGGCCAAAGATCCACCTCCCGACTCATTGGGCCTGTCCACTGTTTGAAGCCGGGGGCTCGATTTGCATTGAGGGCCGGCTGCAAAGTTAAAAACACTGGGGCCGAAACCTGAAGTTGCCGGTCGGGCCCTGGTGCTGCTGAACTGCCGCTCGCACCGGAGGAAAAGACGGAGCGGGAAGAGACAGCGCGGAAACTCAGAGACGGAGCTAGGAGAGAGGAGATGGTGTGATCGGAACCCCGGGGGCAGCCAGAGTTACAGAGGTGAGGATTGCCCCTGGCGGTGTCGTGCTGCTGAGACCTGCTCGCATTGGCCCAGCGGGGGGCCATCCACCGGAGTGCATCCTGTTCCCACCGCCCCTCCCCCTCGGATTTGCTGGAGGGCTCTCATAGATGTGGGAGTGATACGGTGAGGCGTGGTGTGTGCTGATGGGGGGGCAGCAATTTTCAGACCTGCCTTCACTGCTTGCTATCTGTTGGGGGCTGCAACTCCCCTTCTGGGGCCCACGCTGATTCCGGGTTGCGGACCAGTCTGGATTCCCGTGTGGTGGCTGAGCCAGAGGCAGCTGTACTCTCCGCGGGAGGCGGCTCAGCGAGGGGGAGGCCCCTGTTGATTCATTCTTCTGGCTCCCGGATGGTGAAACTGCTACCTACGGTGGGGGGCGGTTGTGCGGAGGCACAAATATACTGTGAGCTGAGGCTGCCCGAGATCCCCGCTGCGATACTGGATCGGCGGATGACCCACCGCTCGTGCTGGGCTTGAGGTTGACCCCATGGGGCCCGGACGAGGGGGACACAGGCTGCCTTGATGACATTTTGACCCTTCTCTCCGGGGTGACTGTCTGGAGGGGATCTGATTGGGGTTCCTGGATTTGCAGCTCTCCTGCGGCCGGCCAGCTGTTAGTCAATGGTCCTGCCATTCTCATAGGACTGTAGGTTCAGTGCTGTACGTGACCGGTGACTCGCGCTTGAACTCCGGCTTAGTGAATGCGTGGGTAAACTGCTCATCGCTGCTCTCCAGTGGTGGTTTGTGTGGCGTCGCTGCGCTTGGTGGAGCGGGGTGGCCCGGAGGCCCTCACGAAGGCTTTCAGATGACGACTAAACATGATGCCGATAAGCAACAGTCCAGATCCTCCATGGGGTCTCGGCAAATTCAGACCAACAAACTGGATCGGTACACAATGCCTAGGGGGTCTCCGCCGGAGACTGAGAGGAATCAAGCGGCGGGAGGGGACCCCGCAGGTCCTCTGACGGAGCCGACACTGCTTGACGTGATGGCGGCTATCGATGGTGTCAAGTCATCCCTTGGGCAAAAGATGGAGTCGCTAGACAATAAACTTGACACGGTGACCATCGAGGTCAATCTCATCCGAGCTGACCTCACCAAAGCAAGTGAAAAAGTTAAGTCTCTGGATATCAAAACTGCCAGCTTGACGGTTAATGTGGCATTGCTTCAGCAGGAGATGCGGGACCTCAGAGCTTCTAGTGCCCTAGCGAGTCAGAAACTGGATGAATACGAAGGGAGAGTCCGGCGTAATAATGTTCGAATTATAGGTGTTCCCGAGAAGGCTGAAGGCCAGGCCCCTGACCTGTTTGTCGAAGACATAATCCTTAATCACCTGAAGCCCAAGGGACTGGGTAATTTTTTCACTATTGAACGGGCACACAGGGTGCCGGGGGGGGGAGACCCAGGCCTGGAGCCCCCCTCGCCCGATAATCGCGAGGGTGTTGAACTTTCGTGACAGAGACGCTATCCTGCAGGCTTCCAGGTCGGGGGGGCCCCCTGAAATATGAAAACGCGACTCTTACCTTTTTACTGATTTCACGCAAGTTGTCCAGAAGCAGCGCCAGAGTTTCCTTGGAATGAAAAAGAAACTCAGAGACAGATGTTTAAAATATGCAATGATGTTCCCGGCCCGGTTGAGGGTGGAAGTCGAGGGGAGAGTCTGGTTTTTCGACAATCCAGAAGTGGTTTTGGACTGGTTTGAAAGCCATCCCCCGACTGGGCTGGAGGGGCAGGGCAGAGATGGTGGTGGTGGCCTGCAGGAATAAGAATGATGGAAATCGCAGTTGAACTGGGACTACTGAGACTGTCAGGTAGTGGGCCTAACCCACGTGCACCACTACAGCTCTGATCCTTCATTGAGTGAGATGCTGCAGGCGTAGGGTGGGGTCATTCTGAGGAGGGAGGCACGGGGTCCTGCTTTCCTCCTCTTTTCTACTTTTAGTTAGTCAGTAGGTTGGAACATGGGGCGACAGACACACTGCAAGTTGGGGTTGGGCAGAAGCCATGAGCAGGGGTGCAGGGAGGGGGGATGGGGGTTGGGAGTGTTGGGGGGTTCGTAGTTTGGAGCATTGTTTGCAATTAGTTTAGCGGTTTCAACATCAGGTGACAGGGATGTGGTCATATTGAGTTCATACCAGCATAATGTCAAGTGTTAGATAGGGATCGGGGATAAATGTGCTTAGTTGGAATGTAAACGGATTGGGGGATAAGATTAAGAGAGGAATGGTTAGCCAATTTGTTAGACGACACTCACCAGGTGTTGCGCTGTTACAGGAGACGCACCTAGTCGGGAATCGTTGTATGGCCATGCATAGAGGAGGTTATAAACTGGTGGCACACGTGGGTTTCACCTCGGGGTTGAGCGGAGTTGGTGTGCTGGTGAAGAACTCCTTTCCCCTGGCTATTCAGGCTACTTGGACTGACAAACGAGGCAGATACATTGGAGTGTCAGGGCAGTGGGAGGGGAGGACGGTTACCTTTGTTTCCATCTATGTGCCGCCTGGCCTCCAATCTGACACGTTCCGAGACTTAGGCTCTATCTTCCTGGCTCTGCCCCTGGGCCTCCTGCTGATGGGAGGTGACTTTAATACAGTAATGGACGGTGAGGTAGATTGCCACCCCGCTCGGATGATGAGACCGGCACAAAGGTGGCTCCCGGATTTCCTGGAAACGGCGGGACTCGTGGATTGTTGGAGGGTGCGCAATCCGGGAGGGGTGCAATATACACGTTTCCGCCGCACACCATAGCTTGTCTAGAATAGACTACGTACTGGTGCCAGCAGTTCAGGCTTCTACAGTTCGGGAGGTGCGACACTTGGGGAGGGGCATATCGGACCACTCGCCGGTTTGACTCAGACTACAGATTGACCATTTCAACGTGGGTAAGGTGGCGCCTATTAGTGCGTGGCACCTTCGAGATCCCGCTATTAAGAAAGAAATAGTAAGGGCTACGGACAGGTACTTTCAGGAGAATCGTTGCACGGTAGATTCGGCACGGACCCTACTTGAGGATATAAAACTGTTGTCCAGTGGGAAGGCCATATCTCTGATTGTCAAGAAAAAGAAGGAACAGCACGCGGACCTGGAAAGGCGGAGATGGAGGTGGTGTGGCTGGAAAGAGAGGTGTCTTAGGCGGCGACTCCAGAGGGACTCTTCCGGTTACAATTGAGACAAGACAAATTCAGGGGCCTCGCTGGGGACAAAGCGAAAGAGCAAAATGAGGAGACACAAAGTAGGATCTATGGGGATAAGGCTGGGAAACTGATAGCATGGCTGGAGAGGGGTGAATGGGCATCACGGCTGGTCCCGGAGTTGCAGGGGGAGGACTTCGGTAAAATCACTGATCCGCAGGCGGTGGCAGATAGCTTTGCGAAGTATTATAGTGGTGTGTACACTTCGGCCGGGACGTATACTGAGGCTGACAATAGTGAAATGATCAAAGACATCCAATTGCCCGCGCTCTCTGAGGATGACCGGAAATATCTGGAGTCCCCGCTAACCAATGACGAGGTGGCACAGGCCATAAGGGGGGTGCGCTCATGAAAAGCCACAGGTCCGAAAGGACTACCCATAGAACTGTATAAAGTTGAACGGCAATGGAATTGCTCCATTTCTCCGATCCATGTTTGGAGAAGCAGGGAAAAAGCTCAGCTTCCATATGACCAGCGTGTGGCGAACATTGTGGTAATTCATAAAGTGGGCAAACCCAAGACGTGTTGCTCCTCGTATAGACCTATCTCGTTATTGAACGCCAAGCCTAAAGTCCTGGCGAAATTGCTGGCGACCAGACTGGTCAAAGTTATCACCTCCTTGATACATGCGGACCAATCCGGTTTTATGCCGCGTAGGAACACGGCCCTCAATTTGCGTCGGCTACATGATGTACTGGGTAGAACCCCCACTATCCAGGAGCCAGCGGTGCTAGTGTCTTTGGATGCTACTATGGCATTTGATAGGGTTGAATGGCCCTATCTTTTGCCGTCTTAGAGAAACTGGGCTTCGTTCCGGAGTTTAATAATTGGGTGCGCCTATTATATGCCGCTCCCCTGGCCAGGGTCGTCGTAAACAATCGTAAGTCGTCTGACTTTTCCCTTGGCAGGGGCACATGACAGGGATGTCCCCTGTCCCCGCTCCTCTTTGCTTTGTCCCTGGAGCCGCTGGCGGCCTGGGTTCATTGGGACCGTTCCATACGTGGCCTGCGCTGGACGTTGAAATGGGAAGACAAAATCTCATTGCATGCGGATGATATTCTGCTTTATCTCACCAACACGAGGGGGTCCCTGATCTGTTTTCTGGACGTGCTTGCAATTTTTGGGAGGTACTCAGGCTTTGCAATAAATTGTTCAAAGTCGGTACTTTTTGTCCTTAGTGGTGATCCGCCGATAGTCCCTAATTCTTGCCGATACAAATTGAGCCAGTAGGGTTTAAATACCTCGGCATCTACGTCACACTTGACCCGAAACTACGATTTTCTAATAACCTTAGTCCCGCTCTGAATTGCTTTAGAGGAGATGAGGTGTGTTGACAGGTACTCCCACTCTCCCTTCTGGGTAGAGCGGTGCTTTTTAAGATGATGGCCCTTCCCCGGTTCTTGTATGCCCTTCAAAACGCAATGGATCCGGTTCCGGCGTCCTACTTTAGGGAAGTGGAGGCTCTACAGAGGCAGCTTCTCTGGGAGGGTAAGTCTTGCATAGCGTTTTCTAAACTTACTCTTCCCTGGTACGATGGAGGGATAGGACTGCCAGAACTCCGCAAATATTATTTGGCTTTTCAGCTGGCGGCAGTGAACCACGCTATATACGGGTCACATGGGGACCCCGGATACGCAATGGACCGTTGGCAGGTCCCAGGGGGCGACTTCATTAGAGCGCTATACGCCAGACCCCATCGGTTCCCCCTTAAGGGACCCACGGCTCATACAGTACAGATGTGGCATGCAGCCAGCCGATATCTCAAATGGGAGGGGAGGCTCACGCTCTCCACTCGGTTGTGAAGCTCGGAGAAGCTGGGAAGTCTATGGAAGTCTAAAGGCTCCGACAAATGGGACCTCATCGGGATTACTCAGATTAAAGATGTCTGGGGGGGGGCACGGTTCACACGTTTCAATCCCTTAAGCAGCAATACCAACTTCAAGATAGTGAGCACTACCGTTACCTTCAGGTTAGACATGCGCTGCGTGCACATGTACCCAGAGACACAATACTCCCTGACGCTTCCCCCCTCGAGGACCGGGTGTTGGATGGTCACCTACCTGAAAAGACCATCTCGCTAATCTACTAGAAGCTTATCAACAACATGGCGGACCCGTTGGCACTTATAAAATCGCGCTGGATCGAGGATGGGCTGGAGTTAGACGATGAGGATTGGCAGGAGGTGGTCTCCTCTCCCGTGTGGTAGCGATACAGATGAGGCTCAGACTTATACAATTGAAGATCCTACACAGGTCGTACTTCACGGGGCCTTGTTTAGTTCGTACGGGTCGCTCGGAGGGTGGGGAGTGTAAGAGGGGGTGTGGGGAATTTGGTACGTTTATCCATATACTGTGGCACTGTACTGAGATGCAGATTTACTGTGGGAGGGTTCATGACAAGTTGCTAGAGGTCTTGAGGGTAGAGCTGAGACCCGAGGCCTGCAGGTGTATCTTGAAAGTTTGGGAGCCAACAGATCTGAACACATATAAGCAATGGGCGACTTTGGCATGCATGATGGCCAAGCGTAACATTGCCCAGTTGTGGGGAGCGAGCCAGTCGCCCCGCATTGAGAAGTAGATGGAGGACCTGGACTGGTGCATGTTTAAGGAACGAGCAGTCTATGTGGCTAGGGGGTGTCCTGGGAAGTGGGGGAAGGTTTGGGAGGCTTGGAATCATTACAGAGGAGATAAATGTACAACCCCGGCACGGCTGGAAGAGGAGGCGGCGGCGCAGGTGTCCCCTTGATCCAATATCGCTATTTTGTATCATTGTTTTGATGTATGAAACTACATCGACCATCATGCTCCGGGGTCACACGCTGATGGGACGAGCAGTGTGCGACCTCATTTGGAATTACTATTTATACAGGCTCTCTTGAGCCGGTGGAGGGGACGACCTCGAGATTACGCACCTGCGCGCCACAAAAGGTATCTGGACCTATGAATATTTTTGGCAGCCCACGCAGCAACCTCGTGCACACGCCTAATCCCTGCTGACGAGCGGTAATAACCGCGAAACACGTGTCCAGGGATGGCAAGCACATCAAGTGAATACCCTCAAGACTCAAGACTCGGGTAGAAGCGCACCCGCTGATACCTACTACATTGACCATCATGCTCCGGGGTCACACTCTGATGGGACAAGCAGTGTGCGACCTCATTTGGAATTATGAAACTTAAAGATGATCACCGGACGGAGCTTCCTTTGTCACCTGTTGTAATTTTTCTTTGTTTTATTAATAAAAAGAACTTTAAAAAAAATCATAACAAGGGGTGTATAGGAGTAACTATTCCTTAACCCCCACTGCGGTTACCAACATGTTTCAGCCATAATTGTTTGCCCTGAGTCGTTGGCCTTCCTCAGGGTATAGATTCCCTTAAAATCTGGTTCTTATCACAATTCGATTGATTGTTAGAAACAAATGGTAAATCAACCTTACTTGTTCTCCGTAACACACTTGTCACTCATATCCAAGTCTCGTAAATTAATCTTTGAACCCGGGACCATTGTGGGGACATCGCTCTGTAGTCACACATCAAGGGTCGGTGTACCCTTTTTAAGCAACTCTGCGTCTTCCGACGATGAGTAAAATATGAAACCCGAATCCGCACTGCTTGACCAATGTCGAATGGAAGATCCCATGTGGCTGTACTGTTCAACAACCAGTCATTTTTCCCCAATTATATAGTTTTGTTTGGATTGTACTGTTAAATAAAATTGCATTTTTATTTTGCTTTGCTGTTTTATTTTATAAATATAAAATGTAATTAACAATTCAGGAGTGCGCTTGAGAAGATGTAGAATGCTTAAACATTTGCTTGCCTTCAATCTCGAAGTTTGAACAAAAAACATGTAATGGTTCACTTTTTGGTGCATTAAAAAAGTATCCCAATTCATGGATGTATATGCAAAGATTTGGGCCACAAAATCATTATCCATTACATTGCAATAATATGTGACGTCACACTGTGGTCAGAGATGTTCCCATTAAGCGAAGGATGTGCATGGGAACTGCATCGGTCTAAACAGCATGAATCTGTAGATGATTGCGGATGTGTAACCTGTCTGTGTAAAATCTGTTATCTGTCTGATTGGAATTACAAGATCAACAGTTTCACTGCAGACCCAGTATTTTCCTCCCAGATATTATGTCTGTCCAAAGTTGATGAGATCTCCGGTAAGTAAACTGGAGGACAATGAGGGATTTCCTGGGGCATTGGAAGCAGAATTGCAGATTCCATGGTATATCTAATTTTTCAGAATCATAATCCTCATTAATTCCACTCCCCTGGTGTTACCGGTACCCATAAATGGCTTGAGGGCTGGTCATACATGGCATGCTAGGTTTCAACATTTTGGCAGGTGATAAAAATTATCCCCCTTAAGTGGCCTTGACTACAACACTGCTTGCTAACCTATGTGTCCTGTTAGCAGAAACCTCATCTTGACTCCGAATTGCAAAAGTAAACCAGGCTGCTGTGTCCTGCCCCTCATACCCTTGAGGGTGGTCTAAGAGGCACACTGTGGCCAAAATAATATTTTTTTTTTGACGGACGCGATCCTGCTGGACTCCTGCAGAATCATGCCTTTTAAAAACAAAACGCCCATCCGCATTTTTATTACAAGAAATGTGACCCCAGGGAGGGCCAGGGGTCTTTACTGATATAATTTATTGCAGTGGGGGCATTAGGTGGGCCTCCTTCTCCAAGCTATCGAGGCCCATGAGAATTCTAACCTCCAGAGCCAAATGCTAATTTAAGGGGAGGTGGGGCAAGCAGCCCACCCTCCCAGAGCCACAAATGGGTACCGGGAATGTCATCCACTGGAGCCAAATAAAATAAGACGGGGAGGGGGACGTGTCCACTTCTCCTCCATGTTCTGATATCATCCCCACACCACGCATGGTTTGTTTGTTGGCTGCTAATCCACTGCTGCATGCAGCCAACGTTCTCAGAAAACTATCACTTATGTCTTAAGGGAACTAAAACACACACCCTGCCCTCCACAGCTAATTACTCCACACATTACATCACTCATGATATGCTCTATAACATCAATGATAACATCACTGCAACATTTGAAAGGAAATAATTGATGACAAGACTATGCATGGTGGGGGCGTGAGTTATAGTTATCTTCGGGCACAAGTTATAGTTACTAGAGATAACTAGAACTAGTGAATGTCAGTGGTTTAATATAGAAACACATACAAAGTATAGATGCTGAAACACATAGTTTAATGTACTATATATTACCATTGGTCATTGCCGGTAAAGACTATGACTCACAAGATGAAATGTCTCAAGTGGGTCATACTACCCCACCTTTAGTAAGGGTAATGAACAGCACTTTACTCTCTGCATATGCCTACATGTCTCATGTCATGCTCTTCTTTCATGTGCATTAGTTAGAGCAACATAGATTTAAGTAAATTCAGAGCGAGTGACGGTGAAGATCAAGGGTCTGAGTGATGATTAAGATCCATCTCACCTTTATTATGGGTTTATGATTTGAACTTTGCACTGTAGCAGTACGTGTTTGAATCTGAATGTATTACTGCACCTGCTTCAAATAACATGTATGTTAGGGCCACATTTATTTTTACAATGAGAGTATTAAAATAATTTCTGGAACAAAAGTACGAAGAATGAACATACTTTTTCAAACATGGCTCGCAGATTTCTTGCTTTGCCCACAGGGAAAGGTGGTGAGTCCAGAAACCATGGGAATTGATATAGAAGGTGTGTCTAGGTGCCCATGTCTAAATCTTATTTCCATTTAAAGGTGAACATGATGATAACATTAAAACTACAAGTAACTTTATGACTCGTGCCTTTCCTCCACATTCCAGGGGACTTTTAAAAATTGCCTAAGTTTAATTCAAAAAGAACAATTGATGGTAAGAATGCTGCACACTGTCAAACATGCACCCCAGTACAGAGAGCTGGGCCTAAATCCATAGTTTTCTTGCTCCTCATGCCATTCCAGTTCAGACCCAGGCATATGCAAATCAGTCTCGACTCTGTTCCCCATCGGAACGGTCCAAATCGAACTGCCAGGCCAGGTCCTCCCTGGACTGGAAATAAGCACCCTGGGACCGGTTTCGGGGCATCGCCCCATATCAGCCAGGCTAGCTTAACTCCAGGGGCATGGAGAGCACTGGACCCACATCTGGGCATACCCGTCCCACTCGGTGTGTCAAATACAAAAAGAACAATTGATGGACAGAATGCTGTACAATATCAAACATTCACCCAAGTAGAGAGATCTGGGCCTAAAACCATCGTTGTTATGCTCCCCATGCCATTCCAGTTCAGACCCAGCCATATGCAAATAAGTCTTGACTCTGTTCCCCATGGGAACAGTCCAGCCCAAACTGCCAGGCCAGGTCCTCTCTGGACTGGAAACAAGCCTCCTGGGACCGGTTTCTGGGCAAAAACATTTTTTTACGATGGGTGTAAATCCTGCAAAAGATTGTGACATCATGGAGGCAGTCAGTATGTGGACAATTTATTGGGGAAACAGGTTTATACTGGTGAGCGCATTTCTTTATACTCTTTCCTACGCATCCCCTGCTCACCCTCACTCACAGGTAAAATCAGACAGGATAAAGGGAGGTCCCTTTATCAGCAACATGGTATCTAGAAATATGAACCTTCCCTCCTATGCACCTGGCTAAAGTACTTGTGCAAAATAAAACATTTAAAAAACAAACATCACTAAGGGCCTAATTATGATGTTGGTCGGATGACACTAGCGTAAATGGGACAGCCCGACAAGCAGTCGGCGGTCCCGCTGCCATCATTACGATGCGACCGCCTTCACAGTGGTCGTAAAGTGTATGTTTTCAATTGCGGCTTGTGCCACAATAGAAAAAATACACTTTCAAAACATCCATACACTATGTGGCAGGCACCATAGCGGAGGACATGGGGGGAAGAGGCACTGTTAGGGGCCACCAAAGTCACTTTCCATCTGCCTTTTCATGGTGGGCGGACCGCTATGAAAAGGCAGGCAGAAACAGACATCGTAATCCCAACGGTGGAGCCAAGGCTGGCTCCGCTGTCAATTTGGGATTACTATTCTGCCCGTCGGAAGCAGAGGATAATTTCCCTCTGACCGCCTGTATTGTAAAGCAGCGGCCGGACGGAAACTTATGATATTGGGCGGAAAGACTCCAATGAGCTGTCGGATGACTTTCCGCTGACATCATAATGGGGTCCTAAGTAACTACATTCATATGCTTTTTTTAAAGACAATAATACAATTGTGCAGACGGAACTTCCAGGAAATATCCACTAAAATAATGGTGAAAACCTTTATATCCTTTTGGGGGTTGGCTGTCACCTCCAATTGGTAATTTGTCACCTTAATTATATGCATAGAATTTAAGAAAATGACACAAAGCCATTTCTCCACTTTTGCAATTAAATAGCATGGACCATTCAATGTTCCAGGGGTCCTTTCTGTTCTTGGTAAAATGTTGCCAGGTAGAATGTTTCCGCAGACTCTTTTCTGCTGGCTTGAGGTTTCAGTGTCCTCACACTACTGAAGCACTGAACAAGTTTATTTCTGAGGATAGTGCTTTCACTGCCATCCCACAACTTGCAGAGTAATGTACCACCAGGACGCAGGATGCTCTGTGCAAGATCTACAAGGGTCAGACACATTCCAACAATCTTTTGATGGTCTAGGTCTCGAATCCCTGTAGCATTAGGTGCCATATCACTCAAGATGACATCTGCCATTCCCCCTGGAAGGATGTCTTTAATTTTGTCCTGGATGGCTGGATCGGTGAGGTCAGCATTTGACAGAAAGAATGCTCCATCCAGTGGGGTAATACGTTGTAGATCCACGCCAACCACAAAGCCAACACTAGCATTAGAGTCTGCAAGAAACAACATGGATTTATTGATTTTACAGGTACAACACTGGATTGAGTAAAATTACTGTGGGTTAGGGTTGGGACAAAGTTTTGCAAATACAACATTTATTTTATGAGCATCTACAGACAAAACAGCCTCTGTAACTTCTAAGAAGTGTACTGACCATCGCAGGCACGAAGTGATAAACCAATATCACATCAGGCATCCTTGAAAGCCACTGTATCAACAAACTATGTATAGAGTGAAATTCACAGCTGTATTGACCATTTGCTTTAAAATCTTTATTGACCCTGACAATGACAAGTAAAAATAACTCTACACCTAAGCATAAGCCTAGGCTAACCAT
The DNA here is from genome assembly GCF_964261635.1 of Lissotriton helveticus. Lineage (NCBI taxonomy): Eukaryota > Metazoa > Chordata > Amphibia > Caudata > Salamandridae > Lissotriton > Lissotriton helveticus. Next base: position 150,279,856 of record NC_136071.1, read on the forward strand.
AAATGTTTCACTAGCCCTAAGTCTTTCCATAATACCAACCCTCAAATTAGCACTAGCGCTAACCATTGTTACAAATGAAAAATAAATCCCTTAGGTTCTAGCAAAATAATTAAAAACTAAATATATTTGCACGGATGGAAAAAGGTTAAACGTGTTTAGCATGTATAGCAACTTTTTGATAAAATGTTAAATATACTTTTTTTAAGCATGTATGTATATTTATTAAAAACAAAGACAATATTCATTTTATAAAAATGGCATGCTGACAAATAACCATGTCGATGGGGTGGTGTTCAATGTACAGGCAGGTCTTGGTGTCGTGCCTTCCTTCTATTGAAGTACAGATAAAGTAGTATATCTGATAAAGTTGAAGTACACAATCAAGCAGTTCATAATAAACATCAAAATGACTCTGTTCCCTACACTGACCCACTCTAAGGAGAATCAGGATTCACCTCATACTTATCCCCACTCTACATTTAACACATGCCTAGTTAAATGCATATACTTACCCAGTCCAGCTGAGTTTACCCTCTGGACGGCCACCTGACTCCATGCACCAGGGGCAGCGCCACAGTCCACGACAATGTGTCCCGGGTACAAAATCTGATGCTTCTTGTCTATTTCCAAAAGTTTAAAGGCACTACGGCAGCGATAGTTCTGTGCATGTGCCTCTTTCACAAATGGGTCTTTTAGTTGTCTAGCTACCCAACGATGTTCTGCTCCCGTCTTTGCTTTTCCACATTTCGCTGTTGTGTGCAACATTCGCCAGTGATTCAGTGCCTTTGCCATTACTGCACTAAGAAAAGAAAACAATTACACTATTAATTAGACATTATGGATATATGAATGAAAGTAGGACAAGTAAACAGTATTATGGCAAAGGAACATTTGTATTATATGTTTTGGTGCTTGCACTAACTGCAGTGGTATAAACACCCATTGTTTACAGGAAACCGCGAAAATGTTATCCATATTTCAGTGTCATCATAAAGACAGCCCCCAAACCACTCTGCAGAGCGTTACCATGTTCGGGGCACTGGCATTATGCAGTATTGATGAATAAATTGTGACACAATTTTATTGAAATTATATGGCATATTTTATGGCAGTAATATGTTCATCTGTTTAAGCTCGAAACAACTTTTGTGAAATATGCAAAGGATGTAATTAATTATGTGGCATATGCAATAAAGTCATAATTATAAGGGTAAGCGCTGCAGCCACAGCCATCATACAAATCAAATGGCCTTCACAATTACCAACAATGTATTCATGAAAGGTAAATAAAACCTAAATATCTTATTCTAATCAGTACACATGGTTAGCTGTACTTTGAAGAAAACAGATTTTCAAGACACCTATCGATAAAATAAAAATATAATATAAAAAATATTTTACAGGATCCAGTATTGCCATCTTGAGACTCTAGGTGTTTATCACCAGAATCCCTCGATGACAACACAAGGTGATATTACATTGTTATCCATTATGCATCTTACATAATTAAAATGGAACTAATCAAGTTATAACTGCCATGGATAGTGCGCTAAAATTACCAATGCCTTATGAGTAAAAACATGAACATCTAGTCAGGTTTAAAAAATATGCAATCATTCTTGTGTAGTTTTTGTAAAGACAGTGGATGCAAAATGTATATGGAATCCCCTTTTTCTGACCTGTAACATTTGTGAGGTGGATCTTGATTTACACAAGATGTTAGCCAGGTTGGGCCTTGAACGTTTAGATTGCTGCATTAGGAGGGCACCCATTTATGCACCCCAATAAGAAACCTACTCATCAGATGCATTTGATAAAGCCCCCAATAACAATTTCTAGTTCACTTATAACTTTAGACCCTCATGCATCTTTGTGAGGTGCCATAAAGCCAATAATATTCATCTTTGTGGTGGGTCCTGCCCCTTTTGACGTTGCCTGTTTGAGTATGCATGCACGGATACCTTTAGTTCCCACTGCAATACCAAATTCTCAAGGGAAAATTTTAACATGGCCATTGACTGATGTTATCTAACTACGCTTTGAAATGAAGCAGCAATCAATTTATTTGAGGACTCTCTTACGAAATATGTTTCCGTGTTGTTTGTGGAACACTGTCTAAAATCCCTACTTCATTTTCTTTTAAATGTATACCTTTTTTTAAACATATCAATATGCAATAAATTGCTAGTTGGTCCACGTAGCTATCTATGACTCACTAAGTTAGCCAGTTTTCTAGCAATTGTACATTCATTTCATAAGGTTGTTCTCAATGTTTTTACATTACAACCAGGAAGTCATTTATCTTTTTGGGCTAGACTAGTTTTCTTAATGTGGGTGTCATGGTATGGGGAGAAGGACACACACTTACTCAATCTTCATTTTCAGGAAAGATTTTATTACATTCAATTCCATAGGCATGTGAGGAACTAGAATTAGATTAGGCCTCGCACGAGGAAATAGATTGAAATTTCTCCGTCAGTGTTCAGCGCGATGCAACTAATTAACATGCTGAGAACGCCCCTATGGCATAAGACACCCTTTTCGTTATATTCTGTCATCCCTTTTATATTCATTTTCCTCCGCTCTCCTTGTATATTCATTTTCCTCCGCTCTCCTTGTAAATAGGGCGGCGTCAGTCAACAGGACCGGTGCCATTTTTGTTTAGGCAACCCATAGCACTGATTGTAAAAACCTCCTTGGCCCTGCATTTTCGCATCTCCCCGTTCTCATGAGAAATAGCTAGACACATGTAGCGAGCAGCTGCTTCTGCTTTTGGGCCTCGTCAAGGTTATAGGAGGGGGCCGGCCAGATAAGCACATTCTTGCAAGCGCTGTGCGGACTCTCACCGAAACCACCAGAAGGGAGTCGACCAGCGTGACCTTGCTATACTGAGCTCAGATAGACGCTTTGTGTGCCATATATGGGCATATCCTCTGCCACCTCCTGTACCAACTTGTACTTTTCCATCTTAGGTAACGGTTGCAAATTGTGATAGTATATATGTGTAGATCTGACAATGTGCCAGCAGTCTCTCTGCGGTCCTCGGGGTGTGAGGTCGTTGGGAGCTCCTCTGGCAGAGTATTATTTGTTTAATAAACGCTTGAACTTTCTACACTGCCAATCGACTGATTATTGATGAATGGTATTTGATAATTGTAAGTATAATCCTCTGGGGGTTATAAAAATTGGGTACTTCAGTTGGCGACTCCGCCGGGACTCCGCGTTGGGGTCGTCCCTCCGTATCTGGAAAATAACGGGACATTACGAGGGGTATTCTCGGTCGGGGGGGGGGGTGGACTGACCAAAGAAAAAGGGTTGTTCCGCTTTTCCGATCGGGAAGAACCTTGGCTGCTAGTGGCCCCACGCCGGAGTCCTACGGGTGAAAATCGGAAGAACAGATCGATTGGCAGTAGAGAAATTTGCAATCGGACCTGAGTGCACCAGGTGAGTGTTTTGTCTCGTTCCATGTTGGATATCCTTCTGCATTTGGTTTTGGAATTGGGTGGTCATAGACCACGGAGATCGCGGTATTTTGGAAGGGGGTCTGACGGAGCAGTAGTGAGACTGCAGGGGCGGACGCCTCTATTTTGTATTTGATAGAGATATGACTAACATGCCTAAGTGTGAATTGTGAAACGTTCACACCTGGCCGGACCGCCCTCTGAAATGCTGATGGTCAGACTTGGGTAGCACTTGGACAGATCTGGAGCGGTGCTTGAAAAAGCGGGCTAAGCCAGCATAGTCCGGGAGGTGATCCAAGGAGGCCGTTGGATGGTCGGTAGGTCGGTCTGTGGTTGTGGAAAACCTGTGCGACAATCTCTAGGCAGCCCCTATGGTGAGGCTGTTTTGATCTTTGGATTCTTTGGACTTTGAAACATACCGGTTCTCAACAGACGAGAGTCGACGGGCTCTGTCTTTTGATTTGGGCTAGCATTTGGTTCATATTGGTTTGTTTTGTCTGTATTTCCGTCTATGTTCTGTGTTCGTTTAATTGTATTCAGGATGGTCATATGATTCTTAGAGTATGAATGAGTGATTGAATGAATAGTTGAACATGGCCGTGTATGTGCGAGAGTATTGTAAATAATAACTTGCCTTTTTCCTTCTACAGCTACCATTAGAACAGTAGTAAAACAATGCCGTGTTTCAGTAAACTATGTTTTGGCTGTACGAGCCAAGATAGTACTAGATTAGATGAGAGTCAGCCAGCCCCTCCGGAAGGTACTCCCAGCCATGATTTATACTGTAAGCACGGGATTGGCCCCTTGGTGTTTAATCGTTTATGGCACAAGTACACCAAGGATAATGTAGAGCTGCAGTGGCCATTAACCGGGTCCTTCGATGAGAAAAAGATCAAATATTTACAGGAACGTCTGTTCGCAAAACGCAGCAGACAGTCCATGTTCGATACGCTGAGGACATGGCAGAAAGAGGCCACCCGCAGAAGAGTGAGGGCCGAGAAATTAGTAAAAATGAAGCAAGGACAGACCATTACTCAGAAAGCCATTGAGCATGACAAAAACCAGACCGAGCAGAACATCGAGTACCTAGATAGGCAATTTCGGTTGGAGGTAGATAAGAGCTATGTTGTCCGTAAGGAAGCTGAGGATAAGATAGAGGATCTGTTGGATGTTCGCCCCCCTCCGCCATATGCGCCGCAGCGAATATATCCAGCGGTGCCTCTCCCGGCGCCCACGGCCCCTGTGGCGTCGGCTCAAGAGGGAACTCCGCTCCGAGCTCCAACCGATGTGCCTGGCACTGTTGCTTCCTCTGCTAGGAACTTAGCCACCCTGATCCCAGACTCACGCCACCCCTTGGGGGCGGCGGGTGTCTCCCCAACAATATTAACCATGCCTAGCCCTGTGGGAACTTCCCAGTCAGCCAGCGCGACACCTGAGTGCAGGGGTCAGGCTCCGATTGGGGATCCGGAGGGCTCGCATATTAGGCGGTTATTTACAAGAGGGTCTGTAGGCTACGGAGAAAAGGAAGCAATAGCGGACCAAGCAGTTAGATGGATGTACAAAGACATACACACCTTAACCGACATATGGAGTACCATGAAAGACTTTGAACCGGTGATGCAACAGACTGCCTTGCAACACATGTCCCGATTCCTTATTGAAATCTGGGAACAGTGTTTTGGGGAGAGAGGATTAGCCCCACAAATTCTGTACGACATTAAGGACCGTGCCCATAGATTTGAGTTAAGCCCGGAAGAAGTTTATAAGAATGTTGACACTCTAGTGGGTTATCGCGGTAGACTTTTATCACGGTTCCCTGAATTAGGTTCCCAGCACCCCATGAGGGAGGTACATCCCATTTATCATCCCGAAATTCCTGAACTGCGCGATGATCAGAATGCAATAACACGAGACCGAGTAGAAGCCAGGTTTCAAGAACAATGGGTGTACACACCATGGAAAAGAAGTGAAGTGTTGGCTTTAAAAGCACAACTTCCCGACCCCCGTAAGAATCCCACTGCCTACTATAAAGAATTAACAGAGGCAGCATCTTCCGCTGTCATGACTCTAGCAGATATTGAGTTGTTTTTCGGATTATTGGTTCCCGTAGATATATGGCGGCAGGTCCATGATACTCCCCACGCGGCCGAGTTGGGGAGTTCCTGGGATGAGCTTAAGGTGTTGGATAAAGACCGTAAGCCGGGAGATAAGCCGAAGGCTGAAATAATTGCCTTACCAGCAAAAATTATAGCTTATATGCACACCTTGATCCCTCCACGAAAGGTGGATTGTGATAAACTGACTGCTTGTAGGCAAAAGAAAGATGAAAGTGTCTCCGATTTATTTACCAGATTCGAGGGAACATTCATCGATTTTAGTGGTCCGGACCTCGCTAGCGAGGGTGGAATACGATTATTTGTGAATAGATTTGTGACCAATCTTATCCCTGAGATTTCGACCCGACTGCAAGCTGCCGAAAGCACCTGGACTACGTCCTCCCCCTCTATCATACTAAGCATGGCTATGTATTACGAACATAGGGAAAATGAGAGTAAGGATAAAGATGAAAAGAAGACTAAGGATCTCAAAACTCGAGTATTGTTGCAGCAGGTTATGAGGGGTCGAGGCACAGGGAGGGGCGCCAGAGGGCCCGGCTCCAGCGGGCCGGTCTCCAGAGGGGGAGGAGGAGGTCAGCCCTCCCGATGGGGACCCAATCAGTGCGCGTATTGTAGAGAGGAAGGCCATTGGAAAGATCAGTGTCCGTGGCTGTTAGCACAGAACGGAGCTGTCCGAGGAAGGGGTAGAGGACGAGGCGGCTCAGACCGCAGTGATATGCACAGGGAAGGAACTGCGCAGGAAGAACACGAGCGAAATCATTTCGATAAAACACGAGGCATAGGTAGGCAGTACTACAATGAAGATTATGGTACCGAGGAGCAGGATAAATTCGGAGATGTATAGGACAGCCAAGGACAGAGTGGGGGCCAAGTGTCGATACCGGTCAATCAGCAGGGATCCCATGTAACAGAGGAATTGATGGGGACCACTGATAAGTTCTTGATTGACACAGGAGCAATGAATAGTTCAGTTGCTCGCTCGTTGGTCCCAGGGGCCGCTCTGTCAGGGAAAAATAATGTTTCAGTGGGATTTTCAGGAGTTCCTGTAAACAGCCCCATCTCTCAGCCTCTCCCTTTCACGATTGGCCCGTTCACTATGGACTCTCGGTTCCTTTTAACATCCAGTTGCGGGGAGAATCTTTTGGGTTTGGATATGTTGAAAAGATTGAATGCTAAAATACATTGCTCTCCCGATGGTGTTTATTTGACTATTCAAAATCCCCATGTAAGTACAAGACAATGTTTTGCTAAAAATGACCCATTGCCACCTGAATTTGCGGACATATCGCCCAGTTTATGGGCAACAGGAGATGCGGATGTCGGGAAGCTAGATATCCCTCCTGTCCGGATTACGTTGAAACCCGGTGCTAGATTACCTCGCATACCCCAGTATAAGATCTCCCCAGCGGGAGAGCGAGCATTGCTGTCCACAATACAGGATTTAATTGATAAAGGGGTGGTGGAAGAAACGGCTTCAAACATTTGCAATAGCCCTATTCTGCCTATTTTGAAAAAGGCTCCTGAGACAGGGACATCTAAGAATGTTGATGTATATTGTTTCGTGATTGATTTAAGGGAAGTTAACAAGTTAGTGGTGCCCCAATTTCCAGTAGTGTCTGACATCACTACCATCCTTACTATGATACCTCCCACTGCTAAGTATTTCTCCGTGATCGATTTGAAGAACGCTTTCTTTAGCATTCCTATTGATCCGGATAGCAGACAGATCTTCGGATTCTCATTATCTGGCCGTAGTTTCAGATTTTGTCGCGCTCCTCAAGGTTATACCGAAAGCCCCAGCATCTATAGCCAAGCCCTTAAGACGGTCTTGGATGACCTGTCCTTGCCTGATGGTAGCGTGCTCTTGCAATACGTTGATGATTTATTGATCGCGTCTGACATTGAAGAGGGTTGTAAAGATGCCACAGTTAAATTACTACACCATCTGGCGGACAGAGGTAATAAAGTTTCCTTGTCCAAGTTCCAATATTGTCGACAGGAAGTGACCTACCTAGGCCACTTACTATCGAAGGAGGGTAGGCGTTTATCACCTGAACGAATTACTACCATCTCTAACATGCCTGTGCCTTGTACTCAGCGTGAAGTCCGTGCTTTTCTTGGCATTACCTCTTATTGTCGTCAATGGATACCTAATTTTTCCCTTCTTGCTAAACCTCTGCTACACTTAACCACTAAAGATGTGCATGAACCCCTCCCTTGGACTGATGAATGTCAGTCTGCCTTTGCTGCTCTGAAATCTGCTCTGTGTTCTGCTCCTGTCCTTGGAACTCCTGACTACCGTAAACCTTTTGTACTATATGTGCACGAGGTCGACGGCTGCTCACTTTCAGTGTTGACACAAGGTTTTGGTGGTAAGCAAAGACTGTGTGCTTATTTTTCAGCCACATTAGATAATGTGGCTAGAGCACTTCCCAGTTGCCCGAGGGCCACAGCGGCTGTGGCGGCGGCCATCAGGCAATCAGAAGGGCTTGTTCTAAATTCTAATTTGACCGTGATGGTGCCGCATGCTGTGGATGCATTATTAAATAAAACAAAAACACAGCATCTGACAAGCGCGCGCCTCACGGGTTATGAATTGACTTTGTTTGCCCCACATGTGACCATTAAGCGTTGTGCCACATTAAATCCGGCTACACTGCTACCTCTCCCTTCGGAGGAACAGGTGAATGATGTCCACGATTGTATCTTCAGGACAGAAGAGGAAACGAAGGGAAGAATCGATCTCACAGCTTTCCCATATCTGAACCCCAAGGGGAATTGTATGTGGACGGTTCTTGTTTTAACCACTTCGACGCTAATGACAAAGCCAGCTCGTCATGGGCGTTACCTGCCCTGCGCTCATGACGAGCTGGCTTTGTCACAAACAAGCCATTTATTACTTTTTCAGCGCACAGCAGGTAAACGCGGTAGCGCTGAAGCAGTTAAATTAGCAGATGGCACAACGACAGCTGCATATGCAATTACCACTCTAAAAACAGTAGTTGAGACATTCCGAATACCCCATCGATCAGCTCAAGCTGCTGAGTTGATGGCTTTACTACGGGCCTGTGAGCTAAGTGAGGGATTAGAGGTCAACATATTTACGGACAGCCAATACGCCTTCGGCGTGGCCCATAGTTTCGGGAGGTTATGGAGGGAGCGGGGGTTTCTCACCTCACATGGTCAAAAGATACAGAATGGACCCTTGGTATTACGATTGCTTGAAGCATTGACTCTCCCCAAGAAAGTAGCAATCGTAAAATGTAGTGCACATAAAACAGTGGTGGATGAAGTGGGAGAGGGCAATGCGTTTGCAGACCAGGTAGCTAAACAAACAGCCCAGTCAATGGTGTCCTCTATGTATGTAAGCTCCTCTGCCAGATGGGTAGGGGAGTCCGATTTGTTTAATAATACTATTGAAAGTGTACAAGAAATTCAGAAAGAAGCAACCACAGCGGAGTTAGACAGGTGGGAACAGGAAGTAGGACGATTGGATGAGAATAACTGTTGGGTGGATTTGACAGACAAACAGAGATGGATGCTGCCCAATGCAATGGTACAGGCTGTGGTCACTATGGCCCACGGACCAGCTCATGTAGGAGATAAAGACATTTGTGCCTTGTTGGATCCCGTTTGGAATAACCCCAATATACAAAGAACAGCTGTACGTCTGGTCCAATATTGCATGGTTTGTTTGCAACATAACCCGGGGAAAGGAGAACCAGTTCTGAGTGGGAACTTTGCCCCCCCGACATTGCCATTTGAGGTGCTCCAGATGGACTACATCCATATGGAGCGCGTCAATAACTTAAAGTACGTACTAGTGGTGGTATGCGCCTTCAGCAAATGGTTTGAGGCGTACCCTACGAAAGAAAATACCGCCCTAGCCACCGCAAAGGCGCTTATAAAAGAGTTCATCCCACGCTTCGGATTGCCCCGCTTGATCTGGTCCGATAACGGCGGGCATTTCCATGGGGCCCTTGTGCAGAGTATATGCAATGGGCTCCAGATAATACAGAAATTCCATGCAGCCAGACACCCCCAGTCAGCAGGGCTGGTTGAAAAATATAATGGGATATTGAAGTTGAAGATGGCAAAAATTCAAGAGAGCACTGGTTTAAAATGGCCTGACACCCTCCCATTAGCTCTTATGTCCCTGCGGGTCACCCCCCATTCACGCTCTGGCTTATCTCCTTACGAGATAGTCTTTGGGCGACCCGCTAGTGTGTGGGGTGTGCCTAGGCCGAGATCATTTACTGATGTTGAATACCCTATGTTGATCGATTACCTGTATACTTTGACTAAAGACCTTCGTTCTATTCACCAGCAGGTAGCATCTGTACTGCAACCCCTGCCAGAGGGCCCCGGACATCGCCTGGAACCCGGCCAGTGGGTGTTGGTCAAGAAATACGATCGAGACTCCAGCTTGGCTCCGAGATGGTCTGAGCCACATCAGATATTGCTGGCTACGCGGACGGCAGTGAAAGTGAAAGTGAATGGGAAACGACACTGGATCCATGTGTTACATCTGAAAAGAGTTCCTCTTCCACTTCCTTATGACCAGCGACATCCTGAAGGAATCCTGACACAGGAAGGCGAGAGAGCTGTTGCGTTTGTACCATTTTCCGACGCTCGTGAAATCGGAGCTCAAGGAGAGATAGGGCCGGACGGGGCAGTCCCTGGAGAATCTGCAATTGCCCCTGGCCCTGTCCATGTTGATTTGGTTGGCAGCAGTTCTGACGAAGGTATTACACCTTCCCCTTTGTTATTCCCTGATCAGGAAGTGCCCGGTCATGTCCATTACAACCTGCGGCCGAGAAAACATCACAGTACCTCAGATGACACTGTTAGGAGATAAGAAAAGACTTGGATAAAAGTAGGGTTTGCTAGTTTCTACTCTGGGGTACTGAGCCAGACACTGGACTGAACTAGTTGAGAGCTGGAACATTGATATTGTGCTCTGTTCAGAAAGAAAGACTCTGTTCTTGTCACTGGCCAGGTTGTTTGAGCAAAATCCTTTCAGAAGATCTGTATCGTGGGACGTCGTTGGATGTGTACTCGGATTACAAGCCTGCCTGTGAGGCTTTGAAGGACACAGGGAGAAGCACCCTCTGGCAGGAAGGTTGTTTTGGCCCCACTTAGTTACTTTGGACTTTTAGCTAGGAATGTACCCTTTTGGTCGACTTGTACTTGAGAAAGAATTACCTTTTGCTCCTAGGTATTTGCCTTTTTACGAACCAATGTTTTCCAGTTGGACCATGCGTGTGAAAATAGATTTTGTAGTTACAGTTGCAGTAATTTTAGCCATCTTTATGTTTTTTTTTTATATACTTAGAATATAAACACCCAATGCAATCAATGATGATGTCGACTGTTGCCCCCCTGAGCATTTTATGTATACTTTAGCACCCCACAAAGAACGACCTCGTCAGACTTATGCGAAAAATGTATTTGTAGAAATGCTGCACCAAACGCACAGCACCACCAACACCACTGACTGCTGGGTTTGTGGCCTTCTGCTGTACACAATCATGATCTGTTCCTCTCGCTGCCTCTCTCCTATTTAGGGAGTTGTGAAGCTTGGTTCAAACTGTTTTCCGCCATGTACAACCATTATATAGAAAATTACAAACAGTTTGTTTACACTGAAAAAGACTATAATATGATTTTAGCGTACATTAGGGCACATCAGGGATTTGATCCACAAGGCAATGGGATACGGGGATCTTTAGATCCTCCGGCGTGTATGAACAGGTATATGGAGGTCCGGAATAGTACTTGGTTGAAGGATGAACTCTATGATTTTAATCAATTTAATTCCACCCAATATTTCCAGCTTTTTGTTGATCAAAATGTTACAAGTGACCGCATTGTACCCATTCCTATTCTGAATACTTCCTCCGATTTCTGTGTGCAGGGAATGGGACATGTACAAGTTGGTGACAGCGTCTGTAATTATACCTATCAGATGAATATACTTAGCAGTCCGCCTCTGTTGACGCCACCCAACATGTATTTCGTATGTGGGGAAAATGCTTACACTTGGTTACCCCGAGGTTGGGCCGGGCACTGTTATATGGCCTTCCTGTACCCGCCTGTATATATAGCACCGTCTGATTATCATAGAACACACCAGTTGCACTCAACGAGAGCAGTGCCCAATAGACCACGTAGGCAGCTCATAGCCACTGAAGTTGATCAGACCGACACCTCCCTGGAGCAGTTCACAGACTTCAGTAAAGGCTTGGTCCCATTCTGGGGACCGATCTTTAACAGCAGAGAAATAAGACGGTTGTCTAGAATAGTAGAAAATGTGATTAACATCACCACTGATATCATGGCCAATCTAACGGTTGAGCTTCAGGCGACCAGACTCGTGGCGCTTCAGAACCGTATAGTTTTAGACGTTATCTTGGTCGATCGAGGCGGAGCATGCCGGGTGATCGGCAGCTCTTACTGTGTTTACATTCCAGTCTCCGCCCCTACTGTTCATTTGGCCATCCAGAAGCTCCATCGCATAGCAGCAGAGATGCATGAAGATAATGGGTCTTGGTCCCTGTCCGGGTGGTTCTGGGGTCTCCTGGGTACTTGGGGTTGGAAGATATTACTGATTTTGGGGGGAGCGGCAGGTATCCTTTTTGTCTGCTGTCTCTGTCTGCAGTGCGGTCCTGCGTGCTGTTCATATTGTGCTTCTAGATTAACAGCTGCAGTCACCCCTTCAGCAACCCCCACCAAAGCCCAGATGCTCCAGCAGGAGGTCCGTGAACTTATGAGAATGGACGAAGATCTTTTTGAAGATTAGTGACCTCTGTTATTAGCTTCATCACGCTAAAAGTAGGGTTTGAGGAACTAGAATTAGATTAGGCCTCGCACGAGGAAATAGATTGTAATTTCTCCGTCAGTGTTCAGCGCGATGCAACTAATTAACATGCTGAGAACGCCCCATGGCATAAGACACCCTTTTCGTTATTTTCTGTCATCCCTTTTATATTCATTTTCCTCCGCTCTCCTTGTAAATAGGGTAGCGTCGGTCAACAGGACCGGCACCATTTTTGTTTAGGCAACCCATAGCACTGATTGTAAAAACCTCCTTGGCCCTGCATTTTCGCATCTCCCCCGTTCTCATGAGAAATAGCTAGACACATGTAGCGAGCAGCTGCTTCTGCTTTTGGGCCCCGTCAAGGTTATAGGAGGGGGCCGGCCAGATAAGCACATTCTTGCAAGCGCTGTGCGGACTCTCACCGAAACCACCAGAAGAGAGTCGACCAGCGTGACCTTGCTATACTGAGCTCAGATAGACGCTTTGTGTGCCATATATGGGCATATCCTCTGCCACCTCCTGTACCAACTTGTACTTTTTCATCTTAGGTAACGGTTGCAAATTGTGATAGTATATATGTGTAGATCTGACAATGTGCCAGCAGTCTCTCTGCGGTCCTCGGGGTGTGAGGTCGTTGGGAGCTCCTCTGGCAGAGTATTATTTGTTTAATAAACGCTTGAACTTTCTACACTGCCAATCGACTGATTATTGAAGAATGGTATTTGGTAATTGTAAGTATAATCCTCTGGGGGTTATAAAAATTGGGTACTTCACATGTCTATGGTGCACGATACTCAGCAATTGCCATTTGTGCACAAAAATACCAACAAAAACAGGAAGAAAGTCTAAAAGAGACAGGTTTTTAACTTTCCTTAATGACTGGTGACGCAACGTTCTACTTTACAGTAAGGCTGTGCCACAAGGAGGACTCCTGGTATAAGAAACGTATTGGTCCATAATGTTTTTGCCTAAAAGAACCTGTAAGAACGTATACGTTGATCAGATCACAGTTACTGTAAAGGAATTTGCCTACATTTCAGGCATGCCTGAGATTTTGCAAACAACAATTCAACAACCACAAAATTGCCAATACTGACTGACTATTTGTACACACACAATTTTTTTATGAACACTCTATTTAATAATAGTGATTATCATATATATTATTTTTTCTTTTAATCATATAACTTTAAAATGTATCATACCCAGAAGCTTATTACGAACAAATCATACATGCAAAGTACATAAAAACCACCCAACATATGTGCACAAAAACTGTTACAAAGAATAATGAACAAACATAAATATACAATTAAGTTGTAACAGTACACGTGAAAGCTCACAGTTCTGAATTATAATTGACCAAACAGGAGTACTCTAAAGTTAACATCAATTTTATTAACTTTTCTACTCCAAAATTAATGGGCCGGGCAACCTAACAATGCACTGCTCTTGTAACCAAGGGTTTATGTATCAATCTAATTTGTTGTTATTTCCCTGATTGCAATACCACATTGAATGGCTTGTAGAGTGCACTATTGTCGACACGTTTTGAACCCGTGGCTTTATTTAGGAGTTCTCTTCAGGACTCAGAACCGATAAACAATAAAAACAAAAAGACACAATAGCTCTGTCACTACTTGCAATTAATCCAGGCGGTCATAAATATCATATCTCCATACAAGATCTCTGCGACTCCCTCGCCTCATTCTTCCACCGCAAGATTGCCGACATCCACAACAGCTTCGGCACACCTTCCTCGCACCCAACCGCCGAACCAACGCACCCCACTGCCACCCTCGGCACCTGGACCGCAGTGACCACCGAAGACACAGCCCGCACGATGAACACCATCCACTCCGGATCTCCGACTGACCCCTGCCCCCACCACGTCTTCAACAAGGCCGACTCCACCATCGCACCCCAACTCCGAGACATCATCAACACCTCCTTCGACACCGCCACGTTCCCGGAGAGCTGGAAGCATGCCGAGCTCAGCGCCCTACTGAAGAAACCAACAGCGGACCCCACCGACCTCAAAAACTTCCGCCCCATCTCGCTCCTCCCTTTTCCTGCCAAAGTCATCGAGAAGATCGCCAACAAACAGCTTGCCGCCTTCCTCGAGACTAATGGATCCCTGGATCCCTCGATCCCTCGCAATCCGGCTTCAGAGCCAACCACAGCACCGAGACCGCCCTCATCGCAGCCACCGACGACATCCGAGCCCTTCTCGACAACGGGGAAACAGCGGCACTCATCCTCCTGGACCTCTCCGCCGCGTTCGACACTGTCTGCCACCGCACCCTAGTGCAACGCCTCAGCAACACCGGCAGCCAAGAAAAGGTATTGAAGTGGATCATCTCGTTCCTCGCCGGAAGAACACAGAGTCCACCTCCCCCCGTTTCGCTCCAAGGCCACCGAAGTCATCTGCGGCGTCCCGCAAGGATCATCACTCAGCCCCACCCTCTTCAACGTCTACATGAGACCTCTCGCAGACATCGCACGCCAACACAACCTCAACATCATCTCCTACGCCGACGACACCCAGCTGATCCTCTCCCTCACCAGAGACCCCGACACCGCCAGAACCAGCCTCCACGAAGGGATGAAAGACGTCGCCGAGTGGATAAAGAACAGCCGCTTGAAACTGAACTCAGACAAGACAAGACGGAAGTCCTCATCCTTGGACCCATCTCTGTGAGGGGCCGTTGTAGAGATGAGGCAAGCTTAATGCCCAGAGTTGCCGAGTGTGTTCCCTGGTTAGAGTAGGCACCGAGGCGAGAATTATCGAGTCCGTTTTGACCCTGGTCCACGACCCTGCCGCGTCGGGAATTGAACCCTGGTCCCGGGCCGTTCTCTGCTTACGGGTCTGCCGCCTCTAACCAGTGAGCCGCACCACTCCACAATAACCCACAATACTACGGGCAAATTAGCAATATAATAGATAATTCGAAATACACCATGCAGTTGCCTATTACTTCAATGATGCATATCTGACAACAGCAGACAGCCACCATTTTTACTATTCGAACCGTGTTAGTGTTCCCCCCTGTTTACATCTAGAGATCTCAAGCGCAAATGCACCCTCTGTGCGTAAGTCTCCCATTGACAATCCTAAGCCTCAATCTTACTTGTATCACAAATTTGAGAGCTTCGGCGGGAGCCGGAAGTTGCTCAGTCACCCTCTCATGCTTCTCTTCAATGTCGGTCACACGTTGCTTTCGTATTCACTCTGCCTCAAAGCATTCACTTATAGTTCCAACTTCCAGGAGAAGTAATTACAGGCACTGTGGGAGATGTAGTTTAAAACTGAACCTGACAATTGAATAAAAACCCTATGGAAAATACTATTTTTTTTCACACCTCATCCCGTAAAGTTGTTGCTAATCTAAGGCACCATATGTACAGGAAACAAATGCTGAACTTCAGCCATTTCATTAAGAGCATGAGAGGTAGTTTTGAAACACATAATACAGTAGGTTTCTTTTTGGCTGAGTTTTAAGTTGACATCTCCTTCCTGAGGGTCAGATTTGATGACCATTGATACTGTCCAGCTCAAATCTGCTTCAGAATGTTTTTTGTCAATCAATGTTGAACCAGTGGTGCATTCTAGACTTGTGCTGAGTGATCCTGTGGCGGATTTCATGATTAGTATTGCCAATATACACTAATCTGCACGGACATATCACCACATAGACTAAATTTTTTGGTTTTACAATTTGTAAATGTTTTATGCGACCATTTCATATTTTTATTTTGAAACACCAAACCTGCAATAGTTTTGTAGCAACATGTACCACACTTGAAATGTCCTTCCAGTGGAGTCATGTTCCAAAATTGGCGCAAATAATTTTTACTTGGTAACGTGATGTATAGGCTCCGACGAGTTGGCTACCAATAGTTCATTCTTTCTTTAGGGTAAACAGTGGTTTCATGAAGGATTCATCCAGTTTCTCAGTCAGATGCCATTTTTGTCTGGTAACCCTTTTAAATTGGTTTGTCTTAGGGAAAAATGTTGAAACACAAAACAAGCTGTCTGTCCTAGGTTTATCTCTTTTTCCCAATAAGGTCTCTCTTGGGGTCCACAAAGCTCGTTTCATTGAAATCTTTAACAATTTCTTAGGATATCCTTGTTCTTTCAGTTTATTCTTCAATGTACTGGTGTGAACAAAATATTGGCTTTTTTCAGGTCAATTGCACCTCACTCTAAGGAACTGCCAGTAAGGCAAATTGTCTCGAAGACTCTGTGGGTGATGTATAATGTAGAGCATTATTTGGATCTCTAGGTTTGAAAATAAAGTCGTTGTCAATCGTTCATTGGTCTGGATAACATCAACATCCAAAAACGTAATGGTGGATTTATTGCTCGTGATAGTGAACGTGATGTCAGCAGACCTATGATTTAGCCATAAACAAAATTGATTCAGGTTCTCGTCTTGGCCATCTCACACACAGAAAATGTAATTGATGAATCTTAACCACCTCACGGCAAACATCATCTTGTGTGCCACAGGCAATACTATCAACTAAACCTTGGCCCTAAACAGCAGCCATTTTAGGTCTTGGTAATTTGGTGGTACGTGCATGATCTTGGCGTGTTAGTCATAATACATACCACTTGATTCTATTTCAGGAATCAGACGACCCAACTTATAGCAAGTTACTACAGTCAAGCTTAACCCTATAATAGCTCCAGCTTTGACTTCTAAATTGTTATGCACTTAAAAAGCTATATGTGATACAATTTTGAGAACATTCAGTTTACTTGACAGCCATAGTCAGACAGTAGTCAAACTAAGCCTTGAGTGTCATCAACATAGGTCGGAAAAAGTGTTCCCAAATAACTCCTTAGCTCATATGTAATGGTTGCACATAGGTGTTAAACAATGTTCCTTCCGGGATCCCACATGACAATGCTCTCCATTTAGAGCCAAAGCTGTCAAGAGAAACACAGCTAAGGCACTGTCAAGAATTCCAGTGCTTTATCACATATCTTTACTATTTTAGGCAGCTTATCTGACTGCACCTTATGACTAAAGGAATGTCTTACTGGAGTCCTACTTAGTACTGGACCATTTTTTAGGTCTCGTGACCTATCAATGCGCATGCGCATTGAGAGAAGCGAGACTATAGGGCTTTAAACAAAGCTTAACTAACTGTGGCGATTTGGTGCTGTGCCCGTGCGCTTTTAGGTCAATGCGCAAGCGCATTGACCTAAAATGCGCGTGCACAGCATCAAATCGCCAGCCATCTGTTCCCCAGCTTGGATCTCCTGGCTGCTCCTCCCCTAATTATCCGCACATCAAAGGCTGCTCCCGCCCCCTGCTTCACACTTCAAACGAATGCTACCGAGAGCATTTCCCGGCCGGCCGCTTTTAATTTCATTTCGCAAGCAGTTCCCCCTCCTCCCTCTCCTCCCTCTCCTGACTTTCTCCTGCCTGCCACACCAATCCAAACTGAGGCGCTGCTGCTCCAGTCCCTGTATTACTCCCACTCATCTATGATTAGGAATAAAAGACTGTCGGTTAAAAACAGTTTCAAGATAAAAATGGTTTCCCATTACTTTTGCAGAATGTTCTGCATTTCCTTAACCGCCTCCAACTCTCCAACTCTCCGACTTTCACATGCACATACCACTTTGCTGATACTGACCGAGACATGCGCTTTATAAGCAGGAAATAGAATTCTACAGGAAACAATACTACCGAAGACCATTCGAGGGTGTGAGCTCAATGCCACCGAAGAGTACGTACAATTATTATACTTAAAGTTCAGTCAACTACCCTTGATGCACGGACAACCTTTGAAGAAAGTGAAAAGCATGTACCCTCACCCTCACCCTCACTCACCCTCAACCCCTCACCCTCACTCACCCTCAACCCCTCACCCTCACTCACCCTCAACCCCTCACCCTCAACCCCTCACCCTCACTCTCACTCACCCTCAACCCCTCACCCTCACTCACCCTCACCCTCCCTCACCCTCACTCACCCTCACCCTCACTCACCCTCACCCTCACTCACCCTCAACCCCTCACCCTCACTCACCCTCACTCACCCTCAACCCCTCACCCTCACTCACCCTCAACCCCTCACCCTCACTCACCCTCAACCCCTCACTCACCCTCACTCTCACTCACCCTCACTCACCCTCAACCCCTCACCCTCACTCACCCTCAACCCCTCACCCTCACTCACCCTCACCCTCACCCTCAACCCCTCACCCTCAACCCCTCACCCTCACTCACCCTCAACCCCTCACCCTCACTCACCCTCACCCTCTCACCCTCACCCACCCTCACCCTCACTCACCCTCAACCCCTCACCCTCACTCACCCTCAACCCCTCACCCTCACTCACCCTCAACCCCTCACCCTCACCCTCACTCACCCTCAACCCCTCACCCTCACTCACCCTCACCCTCAACCTCAACCCCTCACTCACCCTCACTCTCACTCACCCTCAACCCCTCACCCTCACTCACCCTCACTCACCCTCACCCTCACTCACCCTCAACCCCTCACCCTCAACCCCTCACTCACCCTCACTCTCACTCACCCTCAACCCCTCACCCTCACTCACCCTCAACCCCTCACTCACCCTCAACCCCTCACCCTCACTCACCCTCAACCCCTCACCCTCACTCACCCTCAACCCCTCACCCTCACTCACCCTCACCCTCACTCACCCTCAACCCCTCACCCTCACTCACCCTCACTCACCCTCATTCACCCTCACCCTCACTCACCCTCACTCACCCTCAACCCCTCACTCACCCTCAACCCCTCACCCTCAACCCCCCACCCTCACCCTCACTCACCCTCAACCCCTCACCCTCAACCCCTCACTCACCCTCACTCTCACTCACCCTCAACCCCTCACCCTCACTCACCCTCACCCTCACTCACCCTCAACCCCTCACCCTCACTCACCCTCAACCCCTCACCCTCACTCACCCTCAACCCCTCACCCTCACTCACCCTCAACCCCTCACCCTCACTCACCCTCACCCTCACTCACCCTCACCCTTACCCTCACTCACCCTCACCCTCACCCCCCCTCACTCACCCTCACCCTCACTCACCCTCACCCTCACTCACCCTCACCCACCCTCACTCACCCTCAACCCCTCACCCTCACTCACCCTCACCCTCACTCACCCTCAACCCCTCACCCTCAACCCCTCACCCTCAACCCCTCACCCTCACTCTCACTCACCCTCAACCCCTCACCCTCACCCTCACTCACACTCACCCTCACTCACCCTCACTCACCCTCACTCACCCTCAACCCCTCACCCTCACCCTCACTCACCCTCACCCTCACTCACCCTCAACCCCTCACCCTCACTCACCCTCAACCCCTCACCCTCAACCCCTCAACCCCTCACCCTCAACCCCTCACCCTCACTCACCCTCACCCTCACTCACCCTCAACCCCTCACCCACCCTCACTCACCCTCACCCTCACTCACCCTCACCCTCACTCACCCTCACCCACCCTCACCCTCACCCACCCTCAACCCCTCACCCTCACTCACCCTCACTCACCCTCAACCCCTCACTCACCCTCAACCTCACCCACCCTCAACCCCTCACCCTCAACCCCTCACTCACCCTCACTCTCACTCACCCTCAACCCCTCACCCTCACTCACCCTCACCCACCCTCAACCCCTCACCCTCACTCACCCTCAACCCCTCACCCTCACTCACCCTCAACCCCTCACCCTCACTCACCCTCACCCTCACTCACCCTCAACCCCTCACCCTCACTCACCCTCAACCCCTCACCCTCACTCACCCTCAACCCCTCACTCACCCTCACTCTCACTCACCCTCACTCACCCTCAACCCCTCACCCTCACTCACCCTCACTCACCCTCAACCCCTCACCCTCACTCACCCTCACCCTCACTCACCCTCAACCCCTCACCCTCAACCCCTCACCCACCCTCAACCTCACTCACCCTCACCCTCTCACCCTCACCCACCCTCAACCCCTCACCCTCACTCACCCTCAACCCCTCACCCTCACTCACCCTCAACCCCTCACCCTCACTCACCCTCAACCCTCACTCACCCTCAACCCCTCACCCTCACTCACCCTCAACCCCTCACCCTCACTCACCCTCAACCTCAACCCCTCACTCACCCTCACTCTCACTCACCCTCAACCCCTCACCCTCACTCACCCTCACCCTCACTCACCCTCAACCCCTCACCCTCAACCCCTCACTCACCCTCACTCTCACTCACCCTCAACCCCTCACCCTCACTCACCCTCAACCCCTCACCCTCACTCACCCTCAACCCCTCACCCTCACTCACCCTCAACCCCTCACCCTCACTCACCCTCAACCCCTCACCCTCACTCACCCTCACCCTCACTCACCCTCAACCCCTCACCCTCACTCACCCACCCTCATTCACCCTCACCCTCACTCACCCTCACCCTCACTCACCCTCAACCCCTCACTCACCCTCAACCCCTCACCCTCAACCCCCCACCCTCACCCTCACCCTCACTCACCCTCAACCCCTCACCCTCAACCCCTCACTCACCCTCACTCTCACTCACCCTCACTCACCCTCAACCCCTCACCCTCACTCACCCTCACTCACCCTCAACCCCTCACCCTCACTCACCCTCAACCCCTCACCCTCACTCACCCTCAACCCCTCACCCTCACTCACCCTCAACCCCTCACTCACCCTCACCCTCACTCACCCTCACCCTTACCCTCACTCACCCTCACCCCCCCTCACTCACCCTCACCCTCACTCACCCTCACCCTCACTCACCCTCACCCACCCTCACTCACCCTCAACCCCTCACTCACCCTCACTCACCCTCACCCTCACTCACCCTCACCCTCACTCACCCTCAACCCCTCACCCTCACCCTCACTCTCACTCACCCTCAACCCCTCACCCTCACTCTCACTCACCCTCAACCCCTCACCCTCACTCACCCTCACCCTCACTCACACTCACCCTCACTCACCCTCACTCACCCTCAACCCCTCACCCTCACCCTCACTCACCCTCAACCCCTCACCCTCACTCACCCTCAACCCCTCACCCTCACCCCCTCACCCTCAACCCCTCACCCTCACTCACCCTCACTCACCCTCAACCCCTCACCCACCCTCACTCACCCTCACCCTCACTCACCCTCACCCTCACTCACCCTCACCCACCCTCACCCTCACCCACCCTCAACCTCACTCACCCTCACCCTCACTCACCCTCAACCCCTCACTCACCCTCAACCTCACCCTCACTCACCCTCAACCCCTCACCCTCAACCCCTCACTCACCCTCACTCTCACTCACCCTCAACCCCTCACCCTCACTCACCCTCACCCACCCTCAACCCCTCACCCTCACTCACCCTCAACCCCTCACCCTCACTCACCCTCAACCCCTCACCCTCACTCACCCTCACCCTCACTCACCCTCAACCCCTCACCCTCAACCCCTCACTCACCCTCAACCCCTCACCCTCACTCACCCTCAACCCCTCACCCTCACTCACCCTCAACCCCTCACCCTCACTCACCCTCACAACACATATTGTGTTACAATAGGTGTCACATTTGCGAAAGATAAAACTATTGGCATTGTAAATAACAAAGCTATTAATTTCGCTATTTTCAAAACAAGCACATAAATAAAAAATGTGTCCTTTACAATACCAATAGCTCAAACTTTCCTAATGCGAGACCTATTGCATTGCTGTGCTTCTCTCCCCTGCTGCACTCTCCTGCTCTCTAGAGATGTGGCCTAACGACCAGAGCTGCCATCTAAGTCACGTAAATACAAAACATGTTGCATTCCAAATGCTATAGGTGTCACATTCGCGAAAGTTATAACTATTGGCATTGTAAATGACAAAGCCATCAATTTAGCAATTTTAAAAACCAACAAATAAATAAAATATGTCATTTACAAGACCAATAACTCCAACTTTTCTAATGCGAGACCTATTGCATTTCCAATGCTTGTTAAATTTTGTTATTGTTTAAAACGCTTTGAGCACCCCGTATATCACCTTATTATTTTTAACACACGGAGCCCCTCATGGAGACTAATCAAGGTAGCTAAACTGGAATCCGCTTAAAAGATCACGATATCAGACCTGCAGGTCTGTTAGGTACTAATCTATGGTGTGCCAATTGGCTATATTGACCAGAGGGCTATTACCAACTCTTTGTAAAAGATCCTTAAGGGTGGACGTCTGTGCTCTGCAAATGTCCTGCTAGACCACAACAGAAAATAAGAGAATTGAATAACAGCTGGTGGGCTCGTTTCCTGGATGCATTGAACTTGTTTTGAATTTTTGTCCTTTGAACGAGCCAACTGACCAACAAGGCAATGATGGGACCCGATCTCGGCCTTTTCTGACTTATTCAGTAGATTGGTGATACCAAAGGTTCCTGTCCTTGGGTACCACAAGCAGTGTGTCGCCATAGCACGCCTCTCATTCTGTCGCTATGCCTTTTAAGTTCCTGGCCTCTCTGTTGAAACTTATCTCCAAGTAGGATTATCGTCCCTTTCTCTGACAGAAATCATGCTGCTAATGACTAATAATGAAGACGACTTCTCCTGGGTGTGTAGATGGCACAGTCTTCATTGATATGGGAGAGCTGTGCAGCAGTTAGTTAGGCGGCCTTTGGGCATGTATATTATTTTCAACTAAAACATATGATTCGGAGGTAAAATCCGTGATATGCTTTAGGGTTCTGCAAAAGTGAAAAGTGAGCACAGACAGAATTGTATTTCTACACTTGCGAGTGTCGTATCAATAAAAGAGCAGTCGTGGTTCACAAATGTGTTACTTTAATTAGTGCTCCAAAACTGGAGACACCTTGGCAGTATGGAAGGTGTTTCACTGTGTCGAATGCTGCACAGTGGCTTGGGAGTGTGGTGCACTCTGCCACAGGTTGTGGTTCACTGCTCTGAGGGGCATGGTGGAGAGCGCCCCAGGTTGGAGTTTGCTGTGCACAGAGTGATGGAGCACTGTTCTGTGAGTGGGAGTACCCTGTGCTCTAACAACTTTATATTTCTCTTCTTCTTGTACTTTTGGTACTACTACTGTCTATGAGCTAGAAGTACAGCTGTAAGACCACGATGCTAAGCAGAGTATATTGTAAGATGGCAGAATCGTGAGGCAACTGTACTTTAAGTGGACTGTGAGATTTTGCCTAGTGTACATATTTTTGTTAATGTCTTATGCGTTACGTAATTCCAGTTACAAATGAACAAAAAACATAAACCTACTTTGACTTGTAAGTGTATGGGTCATCTCTTTACTTACTTAGTTTAATATATTTCCTTGACTTACTTAGATGTGCCCATAAACCTGCCTTCTGTCCTGAATTTTGACAATCATTACGCGGAATCTCCATATTAGCAGTTCACCCTAATCCTACTCTAGCTGTGAGTTTGTACCTCTGGTGTTATGTATGGTATGGTGCCTGTTCTAGTCTAATGCGCTCTGATGGCTCCGAACATCAGAGCGCTGTATAAAATCACATAAAGAAATAATTTTCCCCGCGTCATAAACGACTTTCCTTGACAAAGCCTGGCGCCTCAAAGGCTACAGTAGGGTTACTTAAAGAACCTCTTGCCCGAAACTGACACATTGCCCCTGGCACAGCACAGCCTCTAGTAAGCGCTGACACCATCGCCGACACTGACCTGGCGCATGCCCAGGCAGTCTCCTGCAGGTTATATTTTCTCGCCTGCTGTCTTGTTTCACCCACAGGTGGAGTGTGCTCAGCCCCCGCAAGTCAGTGCGGTTACTTCCCTCCACAACAGGCAGCTACCCGGACCACAGCATGCCAAATTCCTCAAGCGTCCAGGAAGTGCCAGCCCCAGCCTGGAGGGCCGGCCCACCTGCGGCTGGGCTAACAACTTCCGGGGCAGCCGCGCAAAAGGTTTTTCCCGGGAAACGTGGGTTATTCTTTTTCACCAATTGCGAGACTGAGAAAAACTGCAGCCGCAAAGCTTCGCCTGTCACTCTGCATGAATCTAGAATTCCAGTTTTGTCTCGTTGGTTCCATTTAATTGAAGGTAAAGTTCAAAGCAAAGGTAATCGAATTTTAAATATCTTCTGGCAGAGATAAGGTGCACATTCGGGAACCTACCTCTTGACTGTGATTACGGCGGGAGGTGGGAGCATGCATTTATGCAGTTCAGCCTTGCAAGCTTGGCATATTAAACAATCTTTCCTGTAGGAGCTGAGCGTATCCTGTAAGACTGAAGGGCATGATAAATATTGTGTTTTAGTTAGTGGTTGAAATTGAATTGTAGGTGTAGGTACTCACTGTCCCAGAGTAGCTGTGTGCAAGGGAGTAGCCAGGAAGTTAAAATACCCCCACTTTGCAATAATGCTTTGATGGCAGCAAGCAATTGAGCCCCTCCTGCACTGGAAGAGCCCCTTGTCTCTTACATCCAAGCAATCTATCCATTTAGCCTTTCACTGTTACATCGATCCCCTGATATACACGATTTAACCTTTACATTCTGTCATCCGTTTATTCCTTCATCCATCATTCAATCTTTCCATAGTTCACCCATCCACCCATCCTTCATACATCCATACATCCATCTATCTATCCATCTGTTCACTCTATTCATTAGCTCATCCATCCACTATGCCATCCGTTCACTCATCATTTTGGCCATTTATTCGTTAACGCTGCCATTCTTTCACCTGTCTTTCTACCATCCATTTACTCTGCCACCCTTTCACCTATCCATCCACCTGTGCATTCACTCACCCACTCATTCATTCATCACCCCTTTATTCTAGCATCCATTCACTCATCCTTTCACCCAGTCATTCAATCACCTAGTCATTCATCCACCCACTCATCCATCCACCCACTCATCCATCCTTCCTTCATTCAATATTCCTTCTATCTCTCCCTTTTCTATTTCCCCGTCTTTTGTTCTACCTTGCTATTCTATTGTGGCTTAATTCTTTTATAGCATTAATTATGACCTTTTGTCTGCTGAGTAGCAGCCAGAAGAGGCCCAAAAAGAACCCCACCCTTGCTGTTGCTGCTAACGTGGGGCTCCACAACGTCCCAGGCTGTGTGCTATTGAGAAGTGCAGGTACACTCTCATTAATTGTATTGGACGCCCACTGAGAAGTGCAGTACTCTCCCTTTTCAAATTAAAGTAGTGGAGGTCCTCAGTATACCTGCGAGTATCTGCCAATTTAAAGCATTGGTTATATTCCTGCCTTTCACAGCATCTTGTAGGGTGAGAGCTAATATCCATGCCCCTTGGCCCAGATGACATCACAGAATATTTGACAACAACCTCCTTGCCACCATAGCATTAAAGAAAGAGATATGCATTTGATGCTGTAACATCCCAGAATGTGACATCCCTTGCTCCTACAACACAATTCTAAAATATCACAATGTGTTAAGATAGTATTCAGAAGGAAATAAATGAAAAGTAGATCCTTTAAAACGCGTTGACCAATGCCTTCTTAAATCATCCCCAGGTGTATAAAATCACTTGAATAGGTCCACAAATGGCATGCCACGTTTGGCCCTTTCCTGCTTGCACCGACTATCCACCTCCATACTTCCTGTGAAACAAACCTGAGTATATTGCTAACTCAAGTGGATCAAAAGATACTAAAAATAGGGGGCGCAGCCTACCGTCGGACAAGATGGCCGCTTCCTAGAGAGGCTCCCGCCATCCATCTGTTAAATCCCCCATCGATCTGTTATATATCATCCACTCCACTGGTTAATGGACCCCTGATCGGTCCCCTACATGCTGCAGTGATCCCTTTGCTGTATTTATTTGTAAGCTGAGACATCTGGGGGTGCAGTGTGCAACTGGACCCGTACGGCGCAACGCTGCCCTGACTTCGAGTGGTGCCTGGCTGTGAGAGGAGCCGCTTACCGTTTGGAAGCATATGGTCGTCAGAGCTGCCTGGCTCCTGCAGTAGTTACCCCAAGGTGGAAGGGGGGGGGGGGGGGGGGGGGGTGACAGACGGCCTGCCTAAAGCCTGGACCTGTTAATGTGCCAGAGCAGCTGCCTTATGTGGGCCGTCGGGCACAGCGAGTGTCGCAGTTGAGCCGGGAAGGTTAGCTACTCGGAAAATAGGAGAGGCGACATTGTGACATGCATCCGCCCGACTGAGCCTCGCAGTAGTGCCGATCGTCGGGCTGATGGAGTGCCGGCCTGGGAGCAGCACTGTACCTTGGAGGCTGCTCTGGTGTGGTGGGGACAGCCTCCGCAGTGCGATAGACAAGGAGTATCGGCCCAACTGACATCAGCAGACAGTGACGGTTTGTGTACCCCCTACTGGGTGTTGGACTCCAGGGGGGGGGCATTTGTGGCTTGAGAGCACTGCAGATGCTGAGTCCCCCATTGCATGACTGGAGTGGATTGGAGACTGGGTCCCCCCCCTCCTGTCCGGTCAGCGACTGTATGCTGGTGAAAGTCCTGCTGATTCCTGCTCCCCTAGAGCGCCCACAGTGGAAGACAATTGAGTGGCCATAGTCACCCCTATTCCAGAGCCCGCTGTGGCCTAATTAATAACTTTTGAAAGCACCCAGCTGGAATTGAATTCATGATATTTTAGCTGACCTTGCGACAAGGTTCACTGACTCCAGCTGATTCCTAGACGTGCAGTGTCATTGTCAGATGACCTTGTGTTGTGAAAGCTGGTACAGCATTGGTGCAGGGTGGGGAGCTGGTGGTGTGTACACCAGAAAAACCAAGACTGTTTGGTGCATACTAGTTGCCCAAAGACAGACAGCAGTGAGTGTTGGTGTTTACCCCTCTGAATCTCCTTAATCAAACTCTAAAGGCCAGCCGCCACCCTAATGGTGGTCTCCACTGTGGAGGATGACAGGCGGAAGGGGAGCATGCACTGCCCATCAGACGAAACTGGATATATTGTCTCTCCCCAAGGAGATGGCAGTGATGAGCATGACTCAGGGAATGCAGGCCCCTGTGGACCAAACAACCCCTGAGAATGAGACTCTCTCACTTCATGGCAGCACTACAGGGGGTGTGTTCGACCCTGGAGACCAGTATTAACTCTGTCACTACGGAGGTCTTGCTAGTGAGAGTGGACCTCCGGAACATGGGCGGATAAGGGATGTGTTGCTCTACAGGGAGACACAAACGCCCTGAAGGCCCAAGTTAAGGATTTAAGCACCCATACCAAGACCCTAGTGCCTAGAGGTGCAGTTGGAAGACGCTGAGGGCTGTTTGCATTGCAATAATATTCGCAATATAGGCGTCCCGGAATGCTCTGAAGGGCCTGCGGTGGATTTATTTGTGGAAGATATCGTCGTGAAGATGTGACAGCAGCGTGGACTTTCCAAGTACTTTTCGGTGGAGCAATCTCGTAGAGTTCCTGGTACTCGGCCAAAGCCAGGGGCCTCTCCCTGACCGATAATAGCCTGCATCTTCAATTTTCGTGACGGAGATGTCATACTCCAGACAGCCGGCAGAGCTTAACCACTCCTCTATGAAAACACTTCTATCACCTTTTTCCTAGACTTCACGCTCAAAGTTTAAAGAATGCGCCGAAGTTTCATAGAAGTCAAAAGGGCCCTTGAGAGAATGTGAAATTAAGTGTTCAACGATTTCCCCGGCCAAGTTGCGTGTGGTGGCGTAAGATAAAACCTGATATTTTGAAAGTCCAGAAGATTCATGGGACTGGCTGGATGGTTGGAGAACAGTCGGGGGATCCTAGTCAAAATGGCACATCAAACAGCAGTATCACCGAACCAGCACCTCAGAGCCTCAGCACACAGAGGGCGACAGGCGAGAGAGGAGACTCCCAGCAGAATCTGGTTCCCTGAAAACCTTTACGCAGGTTTTGATATGTGCTGGCAGCTACATCTTTGCCCATCCTGCTCCATGCATGGAACAGCCTGGTGCTGAAATGATCTCTGGTAAGGAGGGCCGGAGCTGTCCATACTGGTATCTTCAAAGACTTTACTGGATCTGATAAGCAGTGGTAACATCTTTTCACCTTATTGTAAGGGGGTAGATGAAAGGAACTTTGGCGCTGGCTTCTGCATCCTGTAGTTAAATATGTTATTTTGGGGCGACATGCATGCTGAAAAGTTGAGGGGGTGGACCGTTTTAGTTCCACCAAGCAGAAAGCCCAGCTGACAGCTACACCCAGTCATTTGACCAAAAACAGGATTCTGGGAATGGAATGGCTAAGGCAAAAAAAGGCCAACATCCTAAAAGTGGCATTTTGAGAATTGTAATTTAAAATCCAACTTCACAAAAAGTAAAAATTTTAAATTGGGATTCCAGAGACAGCGAACATGAACTAGTTATCTCTTCCCATATGGAAATTACACCTATAAAATGTAAAAAAGCAACTCCAGTGTTCTTCGATGGGAGAGATAGGCTTTGCAGTTGTGAAAAATGAATTTAAGAGTTTTCACTACCAAGTCATGTAAAAGTACAAAGCAAACACAAGGAGATGATGGACAGAGCACTGACACTTTTCAGACACTCACCCTCAGTCACAGATCTGGGTTAAATTCATCATAGTTCTTTAGCTCACTTCGTAACCCCAGTTCAGACCCAGCTATATGCAAATCAGTCTTGACCCTGTGCCTCATGGGAACAGTCCAGCCCGAACTGCCAAGTCAAATCTTCCCTGGACTGGAAACGAGCATCCTGGGACCGGTTTTGGGGTAACTTAAAAGTACATCTCCTAATCATGCCCACTCTGAGAATATATAACTGCGGGAGGGATTGAAATCATTTGAAGCCCTACAAAGTGAATATGACCTGTATTCTAAACATTATGAATATATTTACAACTAAAACACGCCCTGCAAGTGGAACACTTGGACTGGGCCGCGATCCCGAGGCTACTACCCTGGCTACCCGGGTGTCTCAGATCTATCACAACATACTGAATAATAAGCCGGATACCCTGGGGAATCTACGGGCAGCCTCAGAGAGAGACGTGGGGCCTATGGAGGGTGTGGACTGGTAGGCGGCCTTACTGCACCCTGAGAAGTAGCTATTCAATCTAAACTGAGATTAATTTAATTGTAAATCCTTCATAGAATTTACTACAATAGAAGCCGACTGAATAGAATGGGCAGGACAAAACACTCGCAATGTTTGTGCCGAGGGGTGGGAAGGCGGTCCTTCTTGCATACTCTCTGGTATTACATTGGCATGGCCGAATATTGGACGGCTATTAGAGGAGCTAGAAGAGCTATTGCTATGTACTGTTATGTTAGGCTATCCAAGCACTTACTGGGCATGCAAAAACTGGCCCCGAAAAGACACCAGATCACAGGCATGGGCTTGTGCATTGAGGCAGAAAGGGCGGCTTATATTGCCAGAGGATGCCCCCAAAAGTTCAATAAGATTTGGGGAGGATGTAGAACTCTCTATGGACTTGGTTAAGGATTGAATGTTGACCAATCGTGAGGTATAGATGAACTGGACGATTGAGAAAGAACTGATTGGACTGTCGAGAGAGCCACAGGGTAGGGGACTAGTGACCGGATGGGAAAGGGAGAAAGCCATGGTGGGTTCTAACCCAAGGTAGGGAGAAGAGTGGAAGGGTGGGGAATGGGAGCACTGATAAACTGGATGTTATTGCTTCCATCACGATTCTATTGCAATTGTCGACTGTGTGTGTACATGTTACAACCAACAATAAAACTAGTAAAAAAAAAAAAAAAGAGAGAGAATCTATAAAGGTGTGTAAAAAAAGGCCACACTGGAAGCAATAATGGACGCTTCTGCTGTCAGCTAGCCCCATTTGTACTAAGAGACTATGAGGAGGTCTGTCACTGTAAAGATGGTCTCATCCACAATGTAAGCGGCTCCTGAAACCCAGCAAGACCACTGTGTTATATATCTGCTTCCGTCTGATGCCACCTCTCAATTTGGAGTATTGGGTTTGCTCTAAGTTACTAGTAAATAGTGGGGATTAGCTCATCCATGGGTTTATCATTCTGGATCTACCCAGATTTATAATTAGATCCTTCACTTATGGGATGTTCAGGTGCTTAATTGGAATCGTGTCCGATGTAGCCCTGTGTGTGTCGGCCCCGCAGCCACATCAAATGCCGAAAAGACCTTTGAATCTTAGTGGGCATTTTTTTACAGTGCTGAGAAAGACCGAGTTAAGGGAGTATTAAAGTAAAAACACTGTACATTTGCCTAGATGTAGGGCATGAACAAATGAGGATATCTAACCCAATATGTGTCCCTGGGCGGGAGAACCAAGCAGGGGTGTTCTCTTTCACCCTGATTCCTTTCCTTGGACACAGAGCCTTTAGAATCTTATAACCAAATATGGCACAGGGTCACAATTTGGTTAGACGCAGTGCACTTCTCTATATGTCAATACACAATTACCTCCTACCAATGCGTTCTATTATAGAGAATAAGGGGTATAATTCCTATGAGAATAAATTAATACAGCTTGTAGTTTGTTGCACAAAATCTTCCCTGGACTGCATTGTGGAACCCTAATCTAGCACAAAGTTGAAATGGTGGCCATTTGTTCTGGATTCAAGTGAGAAGGGACAAAAACAGGCCTATAGAAGGGGATGTACACATTGGCTTTTAAGGCCAATGCACCCACAGTTGAATATTTGATATTTTCTTTAAATAATATTGCTACGTTATTTAAAGCAGTAATGATTTTTAAAATATTTTTGAAATACTTTTATGAATTAACATATTTTAAGATTTCCTGTATTTGCCTCAGTTGTGTTTGTTGATTTTAACCTAGATAATTGAACTGAGCTAACCTGACAACCGGATCAGGCTGCCAATAACCCCAGTAAGCCTTCCTACTCTTAATAACATAAACTTACTAAACAGTTTATACATCTTCAAGGATGTCTCTGGTGTTTCCCACATCCCATCAAAATGTTTTAATACAGTCTTTCTTTAAATTCTTTATTTCGGCATGAATGCCATAAAAGAACAATGCATACTTTACATTACATTTCATTTGGTTAAAACATATCATTACATAAGAACATTAGTTAAAAAGGAAAGCAAAAATACAACCAAGTTGGGAGATAATTGAAGCGGAAACAATGCATTCACAAGTCAGAGAGTGGACCATCTTATTGATTTACAGCAATCAGTTCTATTACAATCGATGCCCCAATTTTTTCCTTAGGTAAAAAATAGAGAGTAAGAATCTACTAACACTAAATACTATTTGTTGAGATGTATTAGTTGTTAGGATTCTCAGAGCCTGTGAACATGACCTCAAGCCTAAAAGAAGGCAAATGGGTTTGATCCATCTTTTTCTTGCCTGAGTGTAACGAGGGCAGAAAAGGAGGATATGTTGCTTTTTTTCAATCTGGTTGTGATTACACATAGGGCAATTTTCGTCCATTATCGAGGTTCCTACATCACGGTTCCTAGCCCAGCGAGCCAGGGTAGTTTTTATTAATAAGTTTCCATATCGAAACTTTAGGAATAAAGTTTTGGCAATCGGGGGCTCTATTTCGTCCATAAAAGTCTCATACAAAGGTTCATCCTTAAAGTTTAGGAACTTTGAAACTAAGGTCCCGCTAGTTCTATTGCTAAC
This sequence comes from Lissotriton helveticus, assembly GCF_964261635.1. Lineage (NCBI taxonomy): Eukaryota > Metazoa > Chordata > Amphibia > Caudata > Salamandridae > Lissotriton > Lissotriton helveticus. The sequence continues at coordinate 150,311,851 of NC_136071.1, forward strand.
AGTCCTGTTTAATATAAAGCTCCAAAAGGCCCTTTTTAGGATTAATTTGGGATTGACGGGTAATTGCTCAGGGTTCTCCCAGAAATGTTTCAGCCCTATATTACTCAACCAGGTCTTGATATGCCTTAGCCATGGGATGTCAACCTGACTATCAAGTATCATAACTTCTTTTAGCCCGTCTCTGTAATCTTGAAGTTCAGGGACATGCCATAGTCTAACCCACAGCATCAAGGGTCGAATCAAAACTTGATGGTCGGTTCTTTTGAAGTTTAGGTCAAGTTCCAAGGGCACTAGTGGAGTGCCTCTCGGAACCCTTGCCAAACTTCGCATAAAGTTGTTATCTAGGACACTAAAAGTTTCCTTTGAGCCGGGACCCCATATTTCTGCCCCATAAAGGACTGATGATTGGACCTTAGATTTAAATAATTCCATCACTGGGGAAACTGCTTTACTTGTACTTAGACTTTGCTCCCTAAGAATTGGTTTAGCATTCTGGGCAAAGATTAATTTACTTTTATCCATTTGGGCTTTCCAGGTAAAGTTTGAATCCAGGGTCACCCCCAGATATAAAAAGTGGGGGACTGATTCCAACTTTTCACCATTTAATGTTAAACAGCCCTTATCTGGTTTTATGGGATTTAGAGCCATGTATTTGGTCTTCTTCACGTTGATTTCCAACCCCTTTTGGCTACAGTATTCATTAAAGGTATCTATTAATGTCTGCAAGCCATTTTTCGTTTGGGAAATCAAAATGGTATCATCAGCAAATAGTAGCGATGTCACCTTCTCACCGTTTAATTTAGGAGAATCGTTTTTGCATCTCTCTAAAAATGAGGGAATGTCATTTACAAATAGAGAGAATAGCGTGGGAGCCAGGACACAGCCCTGGCGGACTCCACGCTCAATGGGTATCTTCTGAGTTAGTTCCCCATTTGGGCCCCATCTGATTCTCGCAAAATTCCCTGCATGCAACTCCTTAATCTGAGTGACAAGATTGTTTGGCATGCCTGCTGCACTCAATGTTTTCCATAGGAGATTTCGAGGCACCAGATCGAATGCTGCCCTTAGATCGACAAAGGCAACATATAAATGGCACCTTTTAATCACCACGTACTTCCAATAGAGGCATCAGAATCTGAAAATCTGATCTATTGTGCTGACTTTGGATCTAAATCCAGCTTGGAATTTAGTCAAGATTGCGTTTTCATCTAGCCAATTGCTCACGCGTAATAAGATATGTCGTGAGTAAATTTTCTGTAAGATGTCCATTAAACTTATTGGCCGATAGTTACAAGGGTCCATCCTATCTCCCTTTTTAAAAATTAAAACAATTTCCGCTCCCTTCCAACTCTCAGGAAATTCTAAGGTGCAAGAGAATATATTGCACAAGAAATTAATGTAGGGTGCCCATACTCCTAAGTCGTGCTTGTATAAGTCCCCCAGGATCTTGTCCAAGCCTGGAGCTTTTCCTGACTTAATTTGAGTTATTGCCAGCTCTGTTTCGCCTAAGGTAAAGACCAGCTGGTCTACCGGAGATTCGTTATTTGCCACATCCATATCCCTATTTGGGTCATCGTATTTTTTATATAGATTAGTAAAATGGGTGACCCAAGTTTGTTCGTCCAAGAAAACGTCCTTGGCCACCCTACCTACATGATTCCCGTTTGCGACCAGCCTCCAGAAAGCCACATTATCACGCGATCTGGCGGCTAGCAACAAGTCGGCCCATTTGTTTTCCTCCCATGCCATCTTTGAGGCCCTTTGAACAGATTTATATTTAATCCTTGCTTGTTTTACGTCTGATGGAAATTTGGCCTTGATTGCAATTAATAGTTCCCTCTTTGACTCTCTGCAGGATCTGTCATACCATGGTTTACCATGGGATAGATTCTGAATCTTCTGTTGGTTTTTTTTGGGCATTTTAGTGACTAGTAATTGTAATTCATCAAAGAATTTCTGATGTATAGGCAGGAATGCAGTTTTTATTACGTCCTCACCCATTGCCGCTAAATAAGGTCCAAAAGTCCCAGCCAGAAGTGAATATATTTCACTAAGGATGTCACTATGGTCCAGTATGAGTGGCCATTTAAGAGATCTTCTGTTATTACTAATATGAATCTCTGGATTATTAGCGCCACTTCCCTCAATAGTACATTGCTCGACCATATTATTAAAAAGTAGGACATCTAACGTCAAAGTTAGGGGAAAGTGATCACTTTCATACCGTTCCATTACTTCAAAGTCCAGGAGGTTTGGCCAAATAGGGATCGAAGCAATAACAAAATCTAAGTTGCTTTTGTAGTTATTCCTGGTGAATGTTGGTTTCTTAGAGCTATCGGACGGTAACCTTCCATTACAAGCCCTAAGAGAGTATTCTGTACATAAACTGATCAGTTGGAGACCCAAAGTTGAGCATTTAACCGGTTTAACATTCTCCAGAATAGGGATTTTGTTTGCCTGGTCTTCCTCATCAAAGATTTCGCTAAGACCCAAAACTGGCTCAAAATTACAGTTTAAATCGCCAGCCAGGATAACGAGATCATGCCCGGAGTCCAATCTACTCAAGAAGCAATCTAATTTTGCAATAGTTGGCGATTCTCCAGAGGAGGGTAAGGGCCTATTATAGACGTTTACAAGGAATAGATTCATCCCGTTGCATACTGTAGCTTTTAAAGCCAAAATATCTACAGAGTTTGTGGGTATCTCCTCGATTTTTAACTTTAAATTTGTTTTCACCCATATCAGAAGTCCCCCTGACGCCCTTCCACTTCTAGAGGGTGTTGCGGCAATTCCATATGTCTTATAGCCCACCCTATGAGGCGTCTCCACTGCCCAGGTTTCCTGGAGGAAACAGAAGTCGAAACCCACCCTATGAGGCGTCTCCACTGCCCAGGTTTCCTGGAGGAAACAGAAGTCGAAAGACTCTATAAAATTTGCCCAATCTGGATCCCTCAGATTTTTTACAACTCCAGCTATATTCCAGCAAACCATTTTTATCGACTTCTTAGGGTTTGGTGGCCTCTCAACAACAGCCCTTGGCATCTCTTCGTGGGTAATGGGAAGTACAGATTGAATTACCAAGGGCGGTACTTCTACGGTTGAGATGTTACTTAGAATAGTTGTGGGTAATACCTGCTCTTCCAAAACTTTTACATCATGAATTACATTCATATTATGAAGTACAGTTTTACCCAAGCAGGGCGGCACAGTATTAGGCAGTACATCAGACTTATTTGCAATGCCCGCATCACCAAAAAACATTGTATCTATCCCCTCATCCCCCCGGAACGAATGGCATCAATCACAATCGTCTAAACCGCTAAAGATGTCAAACCTATTGAAAGTTTCTAAGGGGGTGAAGGGTTTTAGGTGATCCATCCTTCCATTCTGGGGATTGTGTCTTTTGGGCATTACATAATTCCATACCATAGAGTCTGAGGCTTCCACAGGGTAAGGTGCGTAACGCATATTGTTTGCATTCAGTGATGAAGAGGGATACGGAACATATTGGTTACTCCCAGAGTTCTGTACACTAAGATGATTACTTGGCTGGGGTTGAAGTGTATGTTGTAAGGGATAGTACTGGGGCGGGTGATGCTGGGATGGAAACACCACTGACCTAGGGTAGAAATAAGTTAGGGGTTTAGGGATTATTGAATTATTGGAGCTTCCTATCTGCCAGTTCAGTATGAATTGGACAGCATTAGGGTCTCTAAAATTCACAACCACTACGTCACCTTCAATATCTTTGGGTCTGCCCCCTAACCATTGGAGACGACGGACATGGGTAATTTCGCCGTTAATGTGATTTGCAATTGGCCTGTAAATACTCAGCCAATGCATAATTTTATTTTTTAGTTGGGCAAAACCCTCCCTCTTATTGTGACCAAGCACAGGCACCCCTGTTAGAATTACCACGTAGGGTACGGCCTCTGGTGGAAGTTCAGGCAAGGGAGTCCTTCTAGGCTTCCCCCAGGTATGTCTGTTTTCCCCCACCTCCCTCGTCGGTTTCCCCAGAAGTGTATTAGAAGTGTTGCCATTGGTTTTATTTATAACATTTATAGATGGTTGGTCAACAATTTTTTGTTGTGGAGATTTAGGAGGTGGATGGTGTTGAACAGACGCTATCACCGTATTCCCCATAGGTTTTGCGGTCGATGCAGTTGTAGGGGGAATTGGTATATGATTTAGCATAGGTTTGGGCACTTGAGTGGAGGTTGGTGTGTTTTTTAATATAGTATTTGGGGTTTTATTACCTGCTTTATTTCGACCAAGGTCGATTACGACGTCCTTACTACCCAATGCATGCTCGATCTTACACAGCCTACATTCCACTTCCATCAACCTCTCCAAAATACTTGCAGAGTAAGATTTAATTAAACTGTCTATATCAAGTAATGTCACAGAGCCCTTGAACTCAATTGGTACGTTCACAACCCCGCTGGTGTCCATACTTTCCTCCTTGTCTGTCAGCAAATTCGGCTGGGCTGAGGGTGAAGGTGGTGTAGGGATCCCCTCGGATTCTACTTGTGGAATACAAGATACCTTCATAGCATTAATTGTCTTTTTACCAAAGTCACGACAGCTCAACTTCGGTTGTAACGGGTCCCTCCTTTTCCGCTGTTTTTTGATAGGTGGTGGACCATAAGTTTGTTTGAGAGGGCATCTGTTTTGTAGCCCTGTTACGGGGTATTATCACTGGCGGCAGAGCATCTCCCTTTAATATACATGGACTATTTGCTTGAAAGATAGAGGATGACCCATTCACATCTGGCTTAATTGTCATGTTAGGTGTGAGTGCAACCACATTTACTTCCAAGGGCTGATTGTCTGGCAAATTAATCGACTCGCTGGATGTCATTTCAGTAACAATGTCGATCAGCCCAGTAACGGGAGATAATGGTAATAGGACTGACCCATTTTTCATACTTTCCACGGAGCGGCGTCGGTCCGCTCGCTTCTCCGCCAAAGTGATCTCCCTTGCAATGTCAGGGGATAATTTCGAAAAGTATTTGTCCAAGGTACCATTCAACAGCACACCCTGTTTGTCAGACATAGGCAGATCTATATTTGAAATAGACATTTGCAAAGGGATGGCGAGGCAAGTATTCAAGACAGTAGAGCAATCAGTACCTGTAGGGCAAGGGGATATGCCTGGTCCGGCCTCCTCGGTTCTCGGAGGGTCTCAGAGGGTCCGCCCTTAGTCCGGGCTTTGTCCCGGGATAGGTCCCGCACACGCGTCCCGCTAACGCGTTATAGCTCCTGGACTTATACGGGACGTTACGTAGGGGGCGGAGACACGGGAAGAGGCGGCAGGTGTGCTAGATGCTTTGCGCACAACCTGCTGGGCCTCGCAGTCCCGTCCTCCTGTGACAGGCGCTCTCTCCCCCAACGTGGCTTCTGTACCGGGGCTCCAAACAGGCGACAAAACACAGCGTCCAACTCCTAATGCGAGCGGCACAGTCAAATGCAGGTTGATCAAGCTCATTTAGGTTGTTTTTATCAGGGAAGCACTGGTGTGACCTTACAGTGCGTGGTAGTGGAGTTACTGCTTGAAATGTATCACTGGAGTTTGAGTACTCAGTAGCATTTTTTATGTTTGGACACTGTCAAGTAAAGTAAAAAAAACTTTATTTGGTTATTCCTAACCATAAAGTGCATTTCATTAATTTTAAAATGTAAATTTTTTCACTGTATACATTTTCACTTTCCAAAAGTTAAAAAAAAGATTTGTTTTGTCCTTAGCCTAAAATACTTTTCATTAGATTTACATTAGCATTCTTGCCTTACATAAAATCACTCATCCCCAGTGTACTAAATAATTCACTACAGTTCATTAGAATTCATAAAAACATGTATCCATTGACACTAATGTACAGGTTATCTGCCAGGATGATAGTCCTGGACAACATGGAGATGTCCTCTCCATTGTGCTTTGATCTGGTGCCTTGGAAATTTCAAAGCAGGAGCTCACACTTGATTGTAGACTCCACAAAAATCAATATCAAAAGATAAATGATTGTATAGTGTGCAGAATGCCAATTGCAAAATTGAGAGCTCCAAAACTATTAAAAATAGTTTAATAGCTCAGAATATAAAATATAAAATCCAACAAAAAATTGAAGTCAAGGCTATGATAAGATCATGATTAAAGTAGTCATGATGTTGCAAGGAATTTTTTCCAGGAAACACTGTCACAGAATTAACCTGCTTCCCTCCCTTTTATTACCCTCTCTTCCAAGCAATATTTATTTTACCTGGTTTTTAATCTATTGCCAGCTCTAGCTGTGGAGGTTTCTGAGTATCTAACCTTTGTCCTGTAGCACAGTCTAAATTTCAGCCAATATTCCCTGGCTTTTTATTTCCTATATAGGCAGAGTAAAAATGCAGTCCACGTCTTTAGTTTTTTTATAAGGCAACTGACAAAGGCTGGACAACCTTTGTATTTAGGCAGAGTAAATATTTCTTAACATGTTTTTCTACCCAGTAAGTGGAATTGACAGATGAACCCAGAATTTCAGCATCAGTTTTACCTTGTTTGTTACCCTTTCCTACGTTAAAATAAACAATCCGCTATGACTTTGCAGCTAATACAACAGCCAACTATGAAGCCAGTGTGACATATCACACTGCATAGTCTACTTCATGATTTAAAAATTGATCATGGATGTTCAGACTGTGTGGCTATGGCGGTATTACACTAACAGCGTCCCACTGCGTCTCCTTTGGGTTGATGGGCCAACAAGAGTTTGATATCTTGAGTGAAAGACTTGTATAGAAGGACGTAATGTTACCCAGGGGATTCGTTTAGGAGGGAATGCAGAAACTGTCCCCGAGTGGCAGTTTGGTGGTTTCCCATCAGAACATACTTCGGTGAATAGATTGGTTCCCTTTCCCACCAGTAGGAAATACAAATAAACAATAGCCGTACACAGCCAATCCAGAAGAGAGTAGATGACACGGTTCAAGAGAAGACTTGGGAATAGCAGGAGAACATCAACAGCGACCAGGAAGACGTAACATAACACTTCCGGTCCACATAAGCAAGTGTCAAAGTTTGATAAAGTCAAGATAATAGGTACTTAAAGGGTTATTGTAAGGCTGTATATTTTCTTGGCAGCTAGATGGGCAATTTATAAAGAAGAATCACATTGTGGTTGTTGCTGTGGACCAGGCAAGTCATTTCTTATGCCTCACGTCTTCAGGGTAAACTCTATAAGGAAATCTTTAAGTGTTAAAGAAACTACTTGCCCACCAGCCTTTTCAGTTTTGTATTGTAGAAAGTTTTGTTACCCCAAATTCTTCTGAAGAAGCGTAACCTCAGTGCACTAGAGCACAGAATTAACATATGTTTAATGAGTTGGAGAACATAACCATTCCAAACACCTCTGTTTTGGCCTGTTGAATCTCTCACTGATCTTCCTGATTTTGCACTTTTCAGACACAGACCTTGCACAGTATTGTGACCTCTCAGCGTCACGCGCTGTTCTTTGCCTCACGGACAAAAGTCGATAACCAGTTCACTTACCTCCAGTCACAAACCTCTCACAAGTAGAAAACTCTGTCCACTGCTCTTGGTCTCATAGTGAATGGCTTTTACATTACTAATGGCCTCTCCCGCGCTCCTCGTAATTCTTTCCGTTAGCCTTTCTGTCACAGGCATCTACCATGCTGAACCTTTCCACAAATAGAGGTATTGCCTTTGGATTACAGAATGTGGTCAGGTTGATAAGCAAGGATTGTGGGGTAAGAGTTCTGAATTCATAGAAAGCAAATAATGCACTGATCACATTTTCTTCTGTTGATAAGTTTTCACTTTTGACTTATTTGCGTATCAGTATTACTTAATTCTAGCATCTGGTGGCCTGGCACCCTACTGTCATGACCCCAGATATTTGTTGTACCCAGAATGGATAGGAAGCAGCTGATTGTCAATGTACAAGATAATATGTAACCTTTGAAAAAATGTTTTTTTCTTAACTGTTTTTAGAAGGATGAGCATATTTACCTCTAAGCTGTTTACACTGGTGCTGGTGGTGCAGCCCAAGCAGGTTCTGTTGGGCATGAAGAAACGTGGATTTGGTGTAGGACGATGGAATGGCTTTGGTGGGAAGGTTCAAAAAGGGGAGACCATTGAAGAAGCGGCAAAGAGGTAACTATTAGGGTCACTTCTGTTTGGAAAAGTAGCGCTGTTTGCAGAATTAATCATGCCATCTTTGAAGATTACACTGCTGTTTTGTGTGAAAGTTAAGCTGGGAGCAACTTTGAAAGGCTCTTTAAAATGTCACATGTACAGTTCTAGAAATAATTACTTTTATATTATGCTAATTTTGAATGCTTCCTCTTCGAGCTTTGCTTTCATCGTGTTGGCTTGACCCTGAAAGTGAACAGCCCTCTTGCCAGATGGGTATGCTTAAAAAAAGGGGCTTTATGTTTTCGTCATAGTTATACTGTTATTTGATCTTTTTTTCAGTACTCTCTACGGAGAATTATGCTTAGATACATATGAGATTAATTTGGGTACAGAAATCACGTATTTCTAAGCTTTTATGACCAAAATCAGTTCAGCAGACTCGCTAGTACAGTGATTTTTGATGACGAAAGATTGTAAATATGAGATTTTGTTAGCCAAATTAAGTTGCTGTTTTATCACAGTCTCGGGGTAGCTAATATTTATCTTACGCTTGCCTACCATGTTTCTTGCAACATTAACTGAAATTATAGTGTTTTCCCCCTTTTATGAAGGAGGGTGTGGTTCCTTAATAGAGTGATGGCTGCTAATTGGTATGTCCTGCCAGTGACTGCTTTCGTCTGTGTGCTATTGTGGTATTTTAATTTTCAGTGAAATGTTTATATTTTTTTAAACAGATTCTAGATGTCAATCACTGGAAGTGCAAAATCAAACCAAAGGGATGTTAGTGGAGACCTTAAAGTGTTTGTCCATCTAGTTGTGTCTCCAATATCTCTTGTTGGCTAATTATTGACCGCTTAGAGGTGCCACAAAAATGATCCCTTTAACCAAAAGGATTTGTGAAGGTCTCCATTTCTGATCAGGAATAAAGTGTCCTAAAGGGCAAATTCTCAAAACTGCATCAATCACCCTACCTAAAATTGCGGTAACATTAAGAAGTGTCCATAAATGGATTATTCCTATTTTGAGAATGCAACCATGCCAATGATGGTTTGTCCCATTTGAACTGACATCAAGTAAGAAAAAACAGAATTGTACATTTGGTCCATGAAAAACTAAATCAGCCTTTTATTGTCATTTTGTTTGCTGTACATGGCCATGTCATTGATTAGACTTTTGACTCTCCTGTCTCTAGAGGTCCCTGGTGCACATTTAAGCAACTTCAACCAACTTATAAATAATTACTGTCTGCTTTTTCAGACACCAGTAAAGAAGGGGGGATGTTAATAAGGGGTGTTCATTTTCGTTAGTTTAGGAGCTTTCTACCGAAGGAATTGGAAAAAAAGGCCACAACGAGAAAACATAGTTAGATCTTAAATCCTGATAATAAATCCCTTATTAGTGTTCCAACCTTAATGTGCTCACAGCAGGCTTGCTCCAAACATTACTTTTTTGCAGAACGTTTAGGGATTTCTGACCACTCCATTCCCAACTGGTAAACATCCATAGGTTCAGAATGCATGGTACCACCTCGTCTCAACAAAATTCAGAGAACCATAAAAATGTCAAAGGCATCAATAACGTTTTTTTTTATCCACCACTGATAAACAGCCTTTTTATACTTTACCTAGGACTCTAAAGCGCTTCTTCATCTCTAGCCTATCATCAAAAGTAATGTCTTTGGGCAAATGATTAATGTAAGCAGGAAATCTGGACTTCCGTCTGGGTGGATGATGTGATGGGAGCAATCTTGTGGATACACGGACTTGTCCATGTTCTCCATTTTATTGCTATTGTATACTTGATAACTAATGGCAGCGTGTCAACTGAGTGTTCTCCCCTCTGTACTGTGGAATTCTGTTTCAGTTTAGATCACCAGTTACTTGTTCCTGAAAACATGTGCCTGGAAGCTTGTTCATGGTTGTTTAGTAAAATTGACTACTAGCGACAGAGCTTTGAGCATTCCCCCTCTGTACTAGGTTTGCTTTGAGTCTCGTGGAAAAACAATGTTCTCACTTTAGTTGTCTGCTTGCAGGGAACTGTTGGAGGAGAGTGGCCTGACAGTGGATGAGCTACACAAGATTGGAAACATCAAGTTTGAATTTGTCGGCAGCACTGAGCTGATGGATGTCCACATTTTTCGAGCAGACAATTATTCTGGCGAACCGACAGAAAGTGAAGGTACAGTGTGTTGATCATAGAATACTAGAAATTCACAGTGGAAAGCTTATTGAAATCATTGTTTTGGACATTTAGGAAGCATAAATACTTCATGATTGATCTGGGTTGTAAGTTCAAGGGTTAGGTTGTTATCAGTGACCCATGATCACAAAATGTGTTTGTGCCAGTTTCTGTGCTGTTGTTTTAATTCTGCATTACGAGGAGGGCTGCAGCAATTTGTGCGGCCCTTTCATTCAAAATTATTTCATGGACTCAAAGTTAGCACACAGTAGATAATAGTCATTCTGCATTTTCATGCAGCTGCAACGCCATTCAAATGAAGACATTCTTTTGTCTCAGAGTATACCTTTATACTGTTGAAGGAGGTGAAGTGGCAAAAGGGTAATTCAGTATGCCCCTCTGGTCGCCTGTGAAAAGTGCAAAGGAGTATTCTGTGGACATTCTCCTTCGTCACTTCCTCCCCAACCCTTGTTTTGTACACAGTATTACTGCATCCATGCTAATGATAGAACACATGGCACCAGTTTGCACTTGAGCACACACAAACTTGTACCACGTGCACCTTGCATTTTTGTTTGGGATATTTAATTATATAAATAAATAATACAAGTAGTCCATTTTGAAGCAATAGCGAATATAAACAGGATAAAACAGTAATTACGATATTTTTCTCCTGCTGAAGATAACAACTGAAAAACAAGACACCCATTATCATTGAAATCTGATTAGTTTGCATAAAAAAGAATTAAGAAAAAAGGGAAAAGGAGGTTAATGTCCTTATGATACTTTGTGTGATTATACAACAAAGCTAATAAATAACAAATAGGTTTTCCTAATCGATGCAATTCAAGGCCAATAAAGTATTTTCTCAACAATTAGCTTGAATAATGCTTTGCCCAATATACTTGAAGGATCATAAGCAACGAACAGTAAATATCCATCAGTCAAAAGGGTTTACACCTTGCTGTTCTATTTCAAATTCTTCATTATTATTATTATACCGGGCTTCGGGATAGATAATATATTTATGGAGGCCATAACATAGCTGTTTTACTTGCTAATTGGAGGAGAACATGTTTAATCTGTTTATGTTATGATTAAAACAAATACTGTTTCAGAAATGTAATAATGGACTCTTTTGCTTTATCTTTCCAGTTTATAGTTATTTGTTGAACAGTCACATCAAGTAATATAACAACGATATTACCTTTTGATGGAAGGATTTTTCAGTATTGAATCAGACTTCCAAAAAGGATATTCCTGAATGAAGGGGTGAACATAAGAATTCAGAATAGCATTGATTATTCTCCAAAAGTGAACCCAAAATAGATTTTCTAAAGAGCATTACAAATCATGGGGGTCTAGGCTTCAAATATGAGTAGAACAAAGCCAGTATTGTTCAGATATGGAGATATTCATTTTATGAAGGCTTCGTGCAGTATAAACTCTTCATTTTTATAGTGGTTGTGTGATGTTAGCAGCTCAGGAAGTAGATGTGTTTCCAAATATTTTTACTAATGTTGAAGCAACATACCACTAAATCTTTTTCCCATTCTAACTGGATTTTTGTTATCCCTATTAATATTCATTGTATTGAGGAAACTTAAATATTAGAAAGCATTGGGTGTATAGCTGATTACCAGATTAATAATACTGTTAATATGTACACAAGACCAACAACAATTCCCCAACCATTTTTTACTCCATTATATGGTCTAGAAAAAAAATGGGAATTAAATATGTATCCTGCGGGTAGCAAAAAATATATAAACTATTGCTTTCAAATAAATGTGCCCAGGATATGCCATTGTGAATCTGTTTTCTCCTTTTTCAGACTATCACTATGTTATTAATTTTAATACATTTGTTATATCACGGGGGAGAGCAGATAAAACCATCTCCGTTTTTAGAAAAATGCAAAACATCTGATAAGGGAAGATTACACATGTTCTCCAAAATCGAGAGATAAAAAGAAGTTAGTCTCTGTGATAAGCAAAATAATACATTACAAGAAAATGGGAAAATAATATATATTTTTTTTACATACGAGCCCAGTTTGGGATTTTATAGCGGAAAGTGATCTTAAACCGTTCCAAGCTTGTCTAAGACAAGCAGCTGTATAATAGCGGGAGAAGTTAGGGAACCATATTCCACCCTCTTCTTTAGATGCACTCAATCTGTACAAAGAACTGTGCACCTTTGTATTATTCTGAAGAAAATTATACAATATTCGATCTATATATTTGAAAAATAATTTCGGTAAATTAACTCGCAGCATTTGAACAGAGTAAAGGATTGCTGGGGCAAGTACCATCTTTACGGAATGTAAGAGACCTCCATAGGACAGATTAAGAGGAGTCCTATTCTTAAAGAATGAACCATTTCTTTGACGTATGCAAAACTGAATCAGATAGTGTCTATAGCAGTGCTGAAAAACCACACTCCTAAATATTTAATGTTTTTACTATTCTCAGTTAAATTATCTGTCGTCCCTCGGGGAACACCAGGAATTACAATCTTATTCACTTGTATAATTCAATATATTAATAATCTACAAAAACAATGTTGTCTGAAAATACAGAATACTTTATTTCATGGGATTCAAATCCTATAATGTGTGTCTTAAATTTTAGCTGAGAAAGATTCTAAGGAAAGAATGATGCCTGCTCTCCCCTTCTTTCTCTCTTTCTCACACACTCTTTCTGCTCCTCTGTCTGGAATTCATTCACCACTTCCAGCACCAACTACCTAGCGCTCTCTTTTCCTTTCTATTATTTGCAGCCCTCACCCCTATCTATTCACCTTGTACATAATTTCACTACACAATTCCAATGCACACCACACAATTCCAATTAAACCCTCATAATTCCACTTCAAACCAAAACACATAGGTAAAAGACATTGTCATTTACAACACCAATAGTTCTTACTCTTCCAAATGCGAGATCTATTCGATTGCAAATGCTTGTATAATATAGTTTAAACTTTTAGAAAGTTAAGTCCAATGCCATGCTAATATAGGCCATTTTCCATAAAACTTCTAACGAACAATTGCTTTCTCAGCATATAAAGCACAAGCTGCATAGGAGACTTCAAGTGATGGAGCTTTGCCAGTGATATATAAAAAACTACTCTTGCATTGATGACAATCTCCCTTTAACAAATGAAAATTGTTAATTTTGACCTAAGTGAAGTATGAAAAATTCCAGTCCTAGAGCTAGAATCTTTGCAGAGATTTAACAGTAATCTAATTTTCCAATAAAGACGGATCAAGTGATTCATAATAATTTCTGGGAATATCTTTGAAACAAATAGTATTGTATTCAAGTACAGAAGCAACTGTTATTTCAACCAATTGCCAGTTTCAGAATGAGCAACTTTTACATTGTCATTGTCATCAAGAATGGATTTAATAAATGACCTTTCTTTATTTTTAAGTAGTAGGCTAAAAGTTAGCCCATTGCATTTCTTCCTCCAAAGCAGTTGGCTTTTGCTTTGTGTAAATTAACAAGTTGATTTAAAGGCGGCATACTCCTGTTTTAAAGATTTATGCTTTGCAAAATATTGTAGACATTTTCTCATACACTTTCTTTTGTCTACTAGCCCAATTAGTATATTTTGTTTCAGCTTGATACGAGTCCCAGTTATTGCACACTCACATATCAGAAGATGTTTTACATTTACGATAAAAATATGCAGTGAAGAATTGAAATTCTGGATTGAACTGGTTGGCTACCTTTCAGAAAAGAGGTGTTGAATTTCCATCTATTATTGCCTTTCCTAGAAGCAACCAGGTCGAAGACTGATATCACTGGTGCATGGTCAGTTTTTCTTATCTAGAGCCGTAGAAGCAGAAACCTTTCCAAACCAATGTTTCTAAAGCCTGCTTACTAAAACGTCTGACAGATTAACCTCTGAAGTACAGCAAAGTTGGCTGTTAAATTGAATTAGTGGGAAAGAACTCTTTCCCTAACCACCTACAAAAGTATTTGTAGCATATTATCCAGAGTGAATGTGTAATAGTTAACCGCTCTCTAAAGCATGAAACTTTTGACATAGAAACTAAAAATAGGGAAATAAAAAAAGGATCTCAAACGTTATGCAGCTTAGACTCGGTTGCTGCCTAATGTTGACAGCATGCCATTGTTCAGAAATACAACGAAAATACTTTCTCTTTTACGGGCAACATCACAGGATCCATACGATGTGGTACATCTAAACTCTTCTGAGCTAAAAAAATAAAAAAATGATTAGGAATAACATTACTGCAGCAGCGAGATGTACATATATTCACTCAATGCCTCGGTACTATCTTCTGTAAACAGTAGAAGTTTCCCAGCAAAAATAACTATATTGTAGTGCAATAGTAACATATTTCCCTTCTTTCTATATACCACAAACAGCAAGAATAGATAGCCACTTTCTTCAGAAAAAGTTATTCATTTTAATGATTGAAAATATGTGAACAATAAAATGGCCGTCACGTCACATTCACGATGCGGATAAAGTTACTTTTTTCCTTTTACATATATATCCATATTTTATTGCTTATACATATATACTCTGATCATGAGAAATTAATTTTAGAGCTCTGCTGGTTATAGAAGGCCTTGCATGTTTATAACGTTTACTGTAATCCCTTTATTTCCGATTGAAGCAAACCACACTGATGCTAAAGCTGGCGACTTTGTTCCAAAGCATGCAAAGTTTTCAAATTCCACTAGATGTCAGTATAGCCATGTATCCAAAAACACCTTATTTTGTTCACGAGCCTCAAACTTAGAATATATTTCACTACGTCTGATATACGAGATAATAATAGTGCAAGTTGAAAATGTCCTGTAGAAGTAGGACAAGAGGGTACAGCAAAATCTAGTTTGTTTCCAGGCTGGATAATGCATATCATACAGGACAGCAGATGTCCCGACAGGCAGAATGCTTGCTTTCCAGTCCATAGCAATTAATGTACGCCCCATTAGTAGTGTCTGGTTAATAAAGTGATTTCTGGGCCTTCGGCGTTTGTAAAGGCCTATCATGCTACTTACTAGCTACGCAGTTTAGGCCAGTACGGCCTGCGGCTCTGGCGAGGGTGTCCATGACCCCCGACCAAAGATGGCGGCCACCGAAAAACTCCAGAGCATGTGCTATGTGTCCTCTCCAGTTGCGTGACTACCAGGGCCGGACTGGGAACCGAAATCGGCCCTGGCAAAGTGCTCAACCGGCCCCCCCTCTACCCTGGGGGTGCAACCGCGCTCTTTGCCAGGGCCGATTTTCGGCCGATTTTGTTACAGGGTAGTTTTTGCAGCTATGCAAAACCGGCCCCCACCCATAAGGCCGACCGGGGGATTGCCCGGTGCCTGCAACGGCCAGTCCGGGCCTGGTGACTATGCGGGCAGCGCGACAATGCTGTAAAGTTGGGCGCTGGGCCCGCATTATGTTAATCAAGGAGACGCAGACACAGGGATAGTTGGCTAGTGAATGGGCCAAAAGCACGTGCGCCCCGCCCCCTTTATTGACTGGGTCACCTGACCAGTGACACCAGTGGTGGGTGGGTGTAAAGTGTAGGTTACTGTGGTAGCGCTCTAGTGTTCCGTCCCCGGAACAGGAAGTGAGGGGACGGGAAACGGAAGGCGGCCATATTGTTTGCCTGGCGCCGACCGCAGCAAGCAGCGTGAAGCTCCCGGCGCTCCTGAATAAAGAGTTACTATAACCCACACTTAAGTGAGTGCGCATTCATCATTATTATAATGGCGACGAGGTTTGGGATTTAAAACCCAAGAACACACACGCGACGACATCGCGAGCGCACGCACATTGCGTGAGAAAACGCACAGACACCCGGAGCGCGGCAGAGGAGCCGCCGCGAAGCAGGAATTGGCGCGAAAAGGAGCCAGCAACCCATGAGACTGCAGCAACACCCCAGTCTGCAACCTGGGCAAAGGGGATAAATACTGCCCCACTGAGCAACAACCACGGAGGACAGAGAGAACTGCAGGACATCTGGGGGCACCCAGGCTAGGTGCACGAAGGTACCGAGAGTATTAGACCATCGTGGTCTCTAGCTAGTGACCAGGCACCCTGGCAGATCAGCATACACTGGCGGAAGCACCAGGCTCCTCGCACCAAGACAAAGGAGGCAGCCAACAGGCATTATTGAACCCCACAAGGAGAGGACAAGGGGAGGAAAGCGACGAAGAGTACAGAGAAGAAGACGAAGGGGGGCAGGTCGCTCCAGGGA
The DNA here is from genome assembly GCF_964261635.1 of Lissotriton helveticus. Lineage (NCBI taxonomy): Eukaryota > Metazoa > Chordata > Amphibia > Caudata > Salamandridae > Lissotriton > Lissotriton helveticus. The sequence goes on from NC_136071.1 coordinate 150,328,401, forward strand.
GTCCGACCAGGCAGACGATCACTACAGCAGGGGACAGAAGGAACGCGCCAGCGATGGCAGCCCAGAGCACGTCCCTCACCCAACTGGTACCATTTCTGACTAAAAGTGGCGAACCAGAAAGAAAATGGGAGGACTGGAAGAGGTACTTCCTTAACTATCTAGAGGCACTGGAAGAAGAAGGTGACACCCAGTTCTCAAGCAAAAGAAAAAAGAAGATCTTGTTACATAATTTAGGCCCGGAAGGGCTCAGGGTATATGACACCATAGTCAAAGGAGAGAGAGTCGCAGCGGACACAGAGGTATTTGATCACGCCATCGCTGACCTAGATGCGCACTACAGACCGGTGGTGTGCGTCGCCATCAACAGATTCAACTTCTTTCAGAGGAAGCAAAAAAGCGGCGAGACGGTAGACGAGTACGTCTTAGCATTGCGGAAGTTGGCCCTCACGTGCAAATTTGGGGGGCTGCATGATGAACTTATCAGGGACCACATTATCATGCACACTTCCAGCTCTCACATACAAGAAAAGTTGTGGGTGAATGGAGATGCCCCACTCAAAGAAATCTGCGCGATGGTCAAGAAGGCAGAGTTGTCAAGAAGGTGCGCTCAGGCAGCAAAGAAGGACGTCCTGGAGTCGCATACCGTATGCAAGGTAATGACGCCAAATAGAAATGACCGTTTGAGGCAGAACGAGACACGGAGATACCAGGGAGGTGGAAGATCTGACAACACCACCAAACACCAGACGGACGGCAGGTCCAACAAAGGAGGAAAACCCCAATGTTACAGGTGTGGTAGCTATGCCCATCTGGGAAATGACAAGGCGTGCCCCGCCTTCAGGGCTAAATGCTCTTACTGCAACATTTTCGGACACTATGAAAAGGTGTGTCGCAGAAAACCCAAGAACGCGATGGTGCGCTTCGTAGACCAAGGACAGCGGGAAGAGACTAGCGACCATGACGACACAGTGGAAGAAGAGGAATTCCTTTACATTGATGTCCAAGTACTGGAAATGGATGGTTCAAACTCAGATAGACCCCGACTTGACATGCACATTGGGGGAATACCACTGGAGATGATCGCAGACAGTGGGGCGCCCATATCCATCGTTCAAAGGCAAGTTTGGGAAGACAACTTTGCGCCAAGGATCAAAGAGACCCTTCTACCCATGGATGTGAGACCAGTCACATAAACTGGGCAAAAGATTCCCATGTTGGGGTACTGTCCTCTCATGTTTGAATTCAGGGGCCGTCATGCAAATTGCAAGCTATATGTCGCAGAGAGAGGCCTATCGGTGCTGAGTTGGAAGGACCAAGGAGCATTGGGGATCCAGCTCAACCCGGGAGGAATCGAAAAAATCTTACTCATGGACATGGAGATCAAGGAAGATGTGATGTTGTGGCAGACGGCGTACCCCAAGGTGTTCAACGGCCAGATTGGTGAGCTGGGTAAATACACACACCTCATAAAGCTGAAGGAGGGAGCAGTGCCAGTGGTGCACAAAGTGAGGAATATCCCGTTCCGGAGTAGAGAAGCAGTGCAAACGGAACTGGACAGGCTGGAAAGAGAAGGTGTTATCAGAGCGATTGAGAGTGCGGAGTGGCTCTCACCCCTAGTGGTAGCCCAAAAACCAAATGGCAAGGTACGTCTCTGCGTAGACCTCAGAGAGTTGAACAAAAACATCATCATAGACAAATTCCCCCTGCCACGTATCAATGAAATGCTGGCGAAGACAAAAGATGTCAAATGGTTCTCCACGGTAGACTTGTCGTCGGCCTATCATCAAGTGAAGCTACATCCGTCATGCAGCCACCTCACGTCTTTTATCACACCCTTTGGGTGCTACGAGTTTGTGAGGATGCCCTTTGGCCTGGCTTCAGCCGCGGCAGTCTTCCAAAAGATTATGCACAAGCTCCTAAAAGACTTGAAAGATGTCCTTTTCTTTCAGGACGACATTCTAGTAATGGGGAAGTCGAAGCAAGACCATAATGCGAAACTCCACAAAGTGTTACAAAGACTGCAAGACAACGGGCTGACTGCTGAGTGGTCCAAATGCAATTTGGGAGTTCAATCTGTCACGTACCTTGGTCATGAGGTGAGTGGACAAGGAATTACTCCTAAGAGGACAAACATGAAAGCCATTATGGAGGCACCCACTCCAGGGAAGAAAGAAGATGTTCGGTCATTTCTGGGAATGGCCGAGTATTACAGCAAGTTCATTCCCCATTTCGCCACGAAAACGCACTTTATTCGGCAACTGCTCAAGGAAAAGAATAGATTCCAATGGGGAAAAGAAGAGCAAACGGAATTCGATGCACTCAAGCAGGAGATGAGCACTGCCATTCCCCTCAAAGGATTCGACCCGAGTGCAGAGTCCATCCTCACTACTGACGCCAGTGACCGCGGCCTGGGGGCGGTACTGATGCAGAAGTCAGAATCCGGGGAGCTGTCGACTATCAGTTTCGCCTCCCGCTCGCTGGCCTCCAACGAAGAGAAGTTCAGCATGGTAGAGAAAGAAAGGCTGGCCGTGGTCTGGGCGATGGAGAAATTTAGGCAATACTTGTGGGGAGCTAAGTTCCTAGTGAAGACAGACCACAAACCTCTGGTCCGTGTACTGACATCAAGCGGTCACGATCACGCAACACCCAGAATTGCCAAGATGACCCTCAGGCTATTAGACTTCGTCTATGATGTAGAACACATTCCGGGACCGCAGAACAAGGTTGCTGACTTCCTGAGTAGGGCGGCGGCCATGGAAGACGCAAGGAGCGAAGAGAGACAAGACTGGGAAGGCTACGTGGTGGCCACCATCCAGGACACAGAAGAAGTGATAAGTGCCCAGGACTGGGAAAAGGCATACAGGGAAGACACGGATCTGGAGGCTGTGAAAGGGTATGTCGTCCATGGATGGCCGGAAAAAAGACACTTGAAAGAAGAACTGAAGAGATACTGGGAGGTCAGAGATGAGCTGTCATTGGCGGAGAACCCTGTGTTCTTACTCCGAGGTGACAAAGTGGTCCCGCCACAGAACATTCTGGATCATCTGATGTCCTTACTACATGAAGGGCACCAAGGAATTACAAAAACGAAAGCCCTAGCCAGACAAGCGTACTGGTGGCCGGCCATCGATGCGCAAGTGGAACGGCATGTGCGCATGTGCGAGTCATGTGCAAAGGCAGACAAGTCCCAGAGCATGTTGAGACCGCCCTTGGGGAAATTCCCGATTCCGGATGGGCCTTGGGAGATGATATCGGTGGACATAATGGGTCCAGTCCTGGACAAGGCAGGAACTCAAAAGTACGCAGTAGTAATCATTGACAAATACTCAAAATGGCCGGAAATAGAAATCTTGGAACATGCAGACACTGAAGCGGTGATACGTTTCTTGCGTGCCACGTTTGTCAGAGAAGGTATCCCAAGGATCATTACATGTGACAATGGACCCCAATTCACTTCAGCGAAGTGGATTGCCTTTACCACCAGAAATGGCATTGAAGTGAAGCACACACCAATCTATCACCCTGCTGGTAATGGCCAAGTGGAGCGTTTCAATCGCGTGATTATGGGCACCATACAAGCAGCCATTGAGGATGGTCTGGACTGGGAGAAAGAGTTGGAGAAGATGATTTGGGCCAACCGCATCACACCCGGGAGCACAGGCTACAGCCCGTTCAAGGTTTTAAGAGGTCGGGAGGCCTTCACGAAAGACAACACGGCATGGAGGAAGTTAGTTGTGCAGAGCAAGTGGTCACCGGCTGTGGTCAGAAAGAATCTGGAGAGAGCACAAGAGGTCTACACTGCTCATTACAACAAGAGACGGAACACTCGAGAAGCAGAGCTAGACAAGGGTGATTGGGTTCGGGTAAAGCTGGCCATCATGAAGAGAAAAGGTGAAAGCAAGTTTTCACCACCCCTGAAGGTAGTGGAGCCCTATGACCGGTCAGCCTTACTAAGTGACGGAAAAATATGGTCTATGGACAGAATGGCGAAGTGCAGCAAGATACTGAAATGGGAAGAGGAGACGGAAGAAGGAGCAGAGCATGTCTTCGAAGAAGGAGAAAATGAAGGTAGAGGAAGGCAAGGAGAGAATGTCGATGGTGCAGAGAGGCAAACAGCAAGTGGAGAAAGAGAGGAGAGAGAGAAAACGGAGGAGAGAAGCAGAGGCAAAGAAGGAAGTGAAAAGGGAGTGAAGGACAGAGAAGAAGAAGAAGTGAGAGAACGGACTGAGAACAAGACGTCAGGAGGAGAGAGAAATGATGAGAGAGTGGAGACCCGAGTAGGACGCAGAGTAAAGGTACCTGAGAGATTCAAGGACTATGATATGAACTGGAAGTAAGACTTTTGCTACATTGTTTGATTAATGCATAAAGGGGGGAGATATGTGGTAGCGCTCTAGTGTTCCGTCCCCGGAACAGGAAGTGAGGGGACGGGAAACGGATGGCGGCCATATTGTTTGCCTGGCGCCGACCGCAGCAAGCAGCGTGAAGCTCCCGGCGCTCCGGAATAAAGAGTTACTATAACCCACACTTAAGTGAGTGCGCATTCATCATTATTATAGTTACATCATTAAAACAACTAGACCGTGTCCAGCAGGACACTACATTCCTCCCAAACTTTAATAAAAGTTGAGATAAAACAAAGTCCGAACCTGTGGGAGGAAAAACACAATATATGCAATCTCATCATTTTAGAAGGAGTCTCTTCAGCTGCTTGCTAGATGACGCCGGTGGAACTTGACGCTGAAATGTTAGTTTTCTTGGGCTCGACGTCCTGGTTCTCGGTGGGCGTGCTCTTCTGGACTTGCGCCTTGGAAGTGTGTTCTTCAGTCCACTGAGATCTTGCTTTTGGGGTGACGCTGAACAGCATGACCAAATGGTAGACTTGATGGATGTTGTCTTCTACTAGTCTGTCTGGTTTCTTCACTGTAGGCAGCTTGGCTTCACATTGCAAAGGAGGGAGTGGTTGAAGGACATCCCTCTCACTGGGATGCCCCTCTCGCGGGGTTTCTCCTGCCACGAGATGTCCCGGAGGCCCTCTTCTTCAGGTTTCCGCTGGGCTGGGTGTTCTCTGCAGCGTTGCTCCAACTCCACAGTCTGGGTGTGAATGGAGGAGGCGGTGAGATTACTACCTAGCAGTCCGTAGCTCCACCTGGAGGGTGGCTGTTGACTCTTGCCTTTGCGCACAAGTTCCTCTTCTTCCCAGGACGTGCAGGATAGACGGCGGTGGATCCATCTCTCTTGTTGGGACCATCTGCCATCGGTGTCCCTGAGGCCTTTGCCCCTTGGATATCCACGGGCTGGTGAGGAGTAGTCAGTTCTCCTTCTGCCGGACGTCTGAGCGCTCTCCGCATCCAAACTTCCGCTCAATCCCAAACGTAGGTATCACCAATGGTCCAGCCTGTACTCTCCTGTAGTCGACCGGTCGTCGGGGGACTTGTGAGTAGATGCCTGTTCTGTTCCTAGTGCCATCAATGTTCTCCTGGACATGCGGGTCACTGTACGCGGTGTTGTGGTGCGTGTCACCTCTTCTTCTGGTGGGTGTGTAGACTTGTCACACCTCTCCTCACCTTTCTGGATGTTGTTGTTCTTCTTGGCATCGTGCCACATGACTCCTTTCTTCTTCTCCTTCCTTCATGTCGTCGTGCCACTCGTTTTCCATCTTCCTGGAAGTTGTTGTTTCTGGCGGCACTATGTCCTTTGATTCCTTTCTTCTTTTCTTCCTCGCGACGTGGTCCAGTCATCTTGCTGCTCTTGTCCTCCTGACCAGGCTTCTCCAAGTGGCGTGCACTCCGCCCGTTTTCTTCTGGTCTTGTCCTTGCTATAGGACACTATCTTCTTTCCACTTTGTGACTGGACCGGTCGCCGCGACCTTCTTCCTTTGACTGTTTACTTCTGGTTCTTGACGGGTGTCGCGTCAGTCTTCTTCTGGTCCTCCTCGTGGATCTCTTGTGGGTCCTCTTCCGGACATCCGCTCCACGGACTTCTACTTCCCTCTGATCAGACCTCCTGCCAGGTCTCTCATCATAAGCGACCATCGTGCTGGTCGAATCGTTCTTTTCTTCCTGGGCGATCATCTGGCTTTATCTTCCTTGCGACCAGACTGGGTGGTCTGCTTTATCTTCCTTGCGACCAGATTGGGTGGTCGGCTTCCTCTTCTTTGCGACTAGACTGGGTGGTCGGCTTTGCCTCCCTTGCGACCAGACTGGGTGGTCGGCTTTCTTCTCCTTGCGACCAGGCTGGGTGGCCGGCTTCCTTCTCTTTACGACCAGGCTGGGTGGCCGGCTTTCTTCTCTTTGCGACCAGGCTGGGTGGCCGGCTTTCTTCTCCTTGCGACCAGGCTGGGTGGTCTGCTTTATCTTCCTTGCGACCAGATTGGGTGGTCGGCTTCCTCTTCTTTGCGAGCAGACTGGGTGGTCGGCTTTGCCTCCCTTGCGACCAGACTGGGTGGTCGGCTTTGCCTCCCTTACGACCAGACTGGGTGGTCGGCTTTGCCTCCCTTGCGACCAGACTGGGTGGTCGGCTTTGCCTCCCTTGCGACCAGACTGGGTGGTCGGCTTTGCCTCCCTTGCGACCAGACTGGGTGGTCGGCTTTGCCTCCCTTGCGACCAGACTGGGTGGTCGGCTTTGCCTCCCTTGCGACCAGACTGGGTGGTCGGCTTTGCCTCCCTTGCGACCAGACTGGGTGGTCGGCTTTGCCTCCCTTGCGACCAGACTGGGTGGTCGGCTTTCTTCTCCTTGCGACCAGGCTGGGTGGCTGGCTTTCTTCTCTTTACGACCAGGCTGGGTGGCCGGCTTTCTTCTCCTTGCGACCAGGCTGGGTGGCCGGTTTTCTTCTCCTTGTGACCAGGCTGGGTGGCCGGCTTTCTTCTCTTTGTGACCAGGCTGGGTGGCCGGCTTATTTCTCCTTGCGACCAGGCTGGGTGGCCGGCTTTCTTCTCCTTGCGACCAGGCTGGGTGGCTGGTTTTCTTCTCCTTGCGACCAGGCTGGGTGGCCGGCTTTCTTCGTGAGTCTTCATGGTCCCGGTGATTTGCGTGATCACTGTTCTTTTCAGTTACGATGCTTTTGCCTTGGCGCGCTTTTGTCTGCGCTCTTCGGGTGCTTCACTGTGTCCGGAGGGTTACGCCACCGCGCCTGTGACTTTCGCTGGCGTTGTCGCTTTTGATTCCTTGGGCGCACTTGCTGTGCGTTCTGCTGAGTGTCCTGTGTGGAGTTAACTGCACTCCAGGTGCGTTTCTGGTGCGTTCGTGCACCGTCCCTCTTTGTCCTTAAGGGCTGGGTGGCGACTTGGCGCCATGCAGGCGTGGCAGTGTTCTGCTGGATTTGGCAGTCTGTACCGTCTCTGTGCTGCTGTGCACTTGCCTTGTTCAAAAGGCGCTTCACAGCCTGTCCTCTGCTGGGAGTCTGCTTTGCTTTGGTGCGCTTGGGGTCACTAGTGTAAGGCTGCAGTGATCCCTCACTTTCTTCTATTTGCAGGTGCTCTTAGTCCCCAGAAGCCTCCCTCTGTCCTTAGGAGAAGGAATAGCGGTTGCTACCTCTCAGGCCCTGGTTGCAGGCTCTAACAGTCTGTTCTGGCAGCTTTTTTGCTGTCTTCCAGTATCGTTGCATTTCTCTTGATAGCGGGTGGGATGCCACTCGATAGCCACTAGGTGGCGCTGTTGCTTCCTCTGTTGACGGCTACAGCAGCTTCCCAAACGCTGCGAGCCTCGTGGTCTCACTCTGATCGTGCACCGGTCTCCTGCCGGCATGCCACGGGCCTCCCAATCCCCTCAGCTTGGCTTGGATGCCGGGCTGGGCCCCCTGCTGGTGGCGTGCAACGCTGACCATCCATACCCAGGGACCTCGCAGCAGTCATCACGTCAGGTTACCGTCTCAGCCTGGAGGACGGTAGTCTCTCTACTGGGTCTTCTGGAAGCAGACACGGCCTCTCCGGGAGCAGGATCACTGCGGATGAGTGCTGTTACCTGACTTCCATATCTCTGCGGGCGGGAGATTAACCGCGTGCCGGGCAGTTTCCCTTTGGGCTTCTGATCACGAGGCGAGCCGCCTCGCTGCCTTCCCTTTCGCGAGCTGCGTGGGGGGGGGGGGGGGGGGTTTGCCGGTGCCGCCCGGGATCCACAGCCTGGCTGAGCCCTCGCTCACGTGCGGCGGGGGACAGGGGATGCTGCAGGCAAGCCGCGGGTGGGCTCCGCTGGCCTTGCTTTTCCGGCTGTACTGCGCTCGGCAGGGCGCTGTTGTAATGAAGACAACATAAACGGCAGGAGTGATATTGATAGATGTTTATTTCTAATAAAAGTCAATATCATAAAAGTCCCACAAGAAGAGGTATGAAGATAAGATGCTGTCGTGTCCAGGTACAGATCAGAATGACACGACAGCCAACACTGGTAAAAGAATGTGGAACACAGAACATGTCATAACAGAACCTAAGTGAAGTTAAAGGTACAGATGCAACATCTCCTTTCCATAAACAAAAATAAAAATAAAAACACAATTAAATAACATTAATACAAATAATAATCCTTAAACCTTGTAGGTATTACAGTATTTCTTCTAGCATAAGTCTCATTCAAATCAGAACCAATTTCAGGAAGAAGACTAGTTTTGTCTTCTAAATTATCTGGAACACAACTTGAAGAATTCAGGTTTTCATTTAAAACTGAATTATTGTTCACACTTCTTTCCAAAACTGAATTACCATTTTCACCTCTATCTAAATTGTGACAAGACTCATCACCAGTTTCACAAACTTGTGAATCCAATGATGACTGTTCTACACCATCACCCTCTTGTAAGGAAAGTTGCTTTACCAACCCTGAATCTAGTAAAGATTGTTCTTTATTTAAAAAATCTTTAAAACATAAAAAAGAAGAATCGTCCAAATAACCTTTCTCTTCCATTTTTTTATGGATAATGTCTTTTTGAAAAGGCTCAATCCTAATAACAGCACTTTTGTTCCACCAGCCTTTGTTCTTAATCATCACTGATGAATTAGACGCTCTGACCACCTGTTGAGGCATAGTATACCTAGATTCCCCTTTAATAACTTTCTTCGGTTTTCTGATGATCACCCAATCACCTGTTTCAATTTTGAAGTCATTCAGAGGAGAAACCCTATTCTGTAATCCGTACCTTTTTTCAAATTTTTTTTTCACACACATCAATAGAACTAAAAGAAGTATCCCCCTCAATTTTTTTTAAAGCAGTCATATCTTTTTGAAATACAGGTTTGTTTATATCATTTGCATCTCTCCCTTTCAATAAGAAAAAAGGTGTGAAACCTGTTACTGAATGTGGAGTGTTCAAATAACTCCAAACTTTTTCTTTGATATGTTTCCTTACATCCATGCCAGAAGATAGAGCTGTTTGTATCCCTTCTTTGAAAAATTTGTTAGCTCTCTCAACTAATCCATTAGCCGCTGGAAAATACAACTGACTTTTAATATGCTTAATATTATGCTTACTTAAAAAATCAACCATCTTTTTTGACACAAAATGTGTGCCATTATCGGATACTAATTTCTTGGGAAACCCATCCACACAAAAAACTTTCTCCAAAAAATCAATCACAACTTCTGTACTAGGGAACCTCACAAAATCATAGGATATCCATTTTGAATAATAATCAGTCAAGACTATTAAATATTTCATGTCTTCTGCCAAAATATTATAAGGTCCTGAAAAATCTATTGCCAACTTTTCCCATGCTTGGTCTGGCAACAAATTGGTGGAAGTAACTGCCTTTTTACTCTTCCAATGCTTGTCCGATAGAAGGCATTCCGGACAACGATTAACAAACTGATCAACAAAAGAATCCATGCACGGCCACCAATAAAATTTTCTTAAAATTTTCTTGGTTCCAGACATGCCAGGATGTCCAGAGTGTGCTCTATCCACAAGACCCTCTTTCAGAGTTTCAGGTGGTACAAAAACCCCACATCTAGTGATGAACTCATTCTCTAGACTTAGCTCGGAAGAAACCTGTTGGAAAGGAATCAAAACTTTACTTAGATTTCTCAACGGTGGCCATCCTTTTCTAATGTATTCCTTGACTTTCAACAGAAGAGAATCTTTTTTGTAACCCTCCAACCAATCACTCTCTGTAAAACATCCCAAAGTATTATCACAAGCATCTAAAGCGGAAACAACCACACATTCTTCCTCATTTGAGTCTAAATTTTCATTCTGATTCACTAAGGGAATCCTAGATAAACAATCCGCCCTAAAATTTGCTCCTCCAGAGATGTGTTTCACTTCAAAATTATATTCCTGCAATTTAGAAATTATCCTGACTAATCTCGAAGTAGCTTGACCAGTTCCGTTGCCATTCATCAAGTAAATAAGCGGTTTATGATCAGTAAATAGATCAAAACAAGTACCCCATAAATAATTTCTGAACTTTTCGACTGCCCAAGAGCAGGCTAAAGCTTCCCGTTCTATAGTGCTATAATTTGCTTCTGCCACACTCAAAGTTCTAGAAATAAAAGCAATCGTATTCTCCTTTCCATTCACAAACTGTGTTAAAACTCCACCTAGACCTACACAGCTGGCATCCACAGTGACAATACACTTGATACCACAAGTAAAAGGTTTTAATGCTGGAGCATTCTTGATCATTTCTTTTACTTTTTTAAAAGCTTCCTCATGAATTAAAGACCAATCATACTTCTCATTCTTCCTGGTTAAACATCTGAGTGGTTCTACTACAAATGCATAGCCATGCACGAAGCGTGCATAGTACTCACTAAGTCCTAAAAAAGACCTTAGTGAGTCTTTATCAACAGGTGCTGGTGCAAGCATAATAGAATCAATTAGATCCTGTTTAGGTTTAATGCCTTCTTTGGTAATAGAGTGCCCTAAATATTCCAACTCTTGTACCAAAAACTTACACTTATCTTTCGATACAGTCATCCCCCTCTTACTCAAAATGCTCAAAACTTTTCCCCAAATTTTGTTGTGTTCCTCAACTCCTTTTCCAAAGATGAGGATGTCATCCTGAAATGCCTTCACCCCTTTGATGTCTACAAACAACGAGTCCATTAGCTTCTGAAACACACTAGCCGCAGAAGCTAATCCAAATGGGAGTCTCGTATATTTGAAGGCACCAAAGGGGGTTACAAACGTGGTAAGATCCTGTGACTTATCTGATAAAACAACCTGATGATAGGCTGACTTTAAATCAATAAGAGAAAAATGAGTAGATTCGCCTATAGCCATCAGCATCTCCTGAATCAATGGTAAGGGATGGCAATCTACTAAGATATTCTTGTTTAGAGAACGCAAATCCGCACACATGCGCAACTTTCCATTTTTCCTCTTAGCTAAAACTACAGCTGAAACCCACTCTGATGAGCTGGTAGGTTTAATCACTCCATCCTTGCACAGGCTATCTAAATGGTCTTTCAGTTCTTCTCTTACACTCAACGGTACATTTCTAACCTTATGTATCACCGGTGATGCATTTGTTTTTAATACAATTTCATGCTCCACCCCTTTCACACACCCAATTCTGTCTTCAAATACTTCCTTGTACTTTTTAAGAATTGACTCTAAATCATGTGAATTTTCAGACACCTTGCATTCTTCCATAAAAGCAATAGGAATATCCCCAAGAATAATGGGTGTATCACTACCGGGTTTCAACATGATACCCATTCTACCTAAATCGCGCCAACCAATGATATCTTTACCTTTCTCAACAACATTATCCACCAAACCTGTGAAATATCCTATTATGTTGATGTAATGACCTCCTATAGCTTTTGGATTGACATCCGGAACCAAAAGCTTGGTAGGAATAGAATTATTAGCATAGGTTATTTCATCAACAATGGTTATTGGCGAACCAGAATCCGCCATAACCTCCAATTTAACACCTGCAATAACTGCTTCACCAAGGGGTGCTTTGAATGTAATCTCCGAATCAATTAGATTTACATTAATTACAAGGTTACTGATTTCATCCTCCATATCATCTAAAGCATTAACACTGGTTTGTGAAACATTCCTATTTCTAAAAACAGTTTTACATGCACTTTCAAGATGACCTATTTTTTTACACTTTGCACATTTTTTTCCATGTGCAGGACATTTTGGATTATTAGCAAAGTGAGACTTAGACCCACAACGATAACATGACAAATTTTTCTTAGCAGAAGTGGCACCTTTTTCTTTTCTAATTTCTATAGTTTTCATCTTGTCGGTTACTGAACATACAGCCTCTGAATTATCTGTTCCAGATATAACTTCCGTTGACACTGAAGACCTTTCTATTCCGATAGCAATGTCAATCACTTCCGTTAAGGTTGGATTCCTACATGCCAAGAGACTTTCTTGTACCTTTTTTGAGAAACAATGAAATACTAATTGATCTCTTAAATAAATGTCTAACATGTCTCCAAAATCACACTTCGCTGCCAAAATACGTAAGTTTGAAACATAGTCTTCTATACTTTCCTCCGGCAATTGTTTTCTTTTGTTAAAACTGTGTCTTCCCACCATAATGTTAGGTTGTTCATGAAATCTTTTCTCCAACCTTTTTACTGCTTCAGTGTAATCATCCCATGGAATGAATTGCCCAGCTGGTGGTTCACTTTCAGGAATGTTATCAAAAATGTCTCTTCCTGCATCACCGAGAAGTCCATATAAAACAGCCCTTTTTCTTTCATTAGAATATTCTTTCCCATCTATTGCAATGAGATAACTCTCAAAAGACTTATGCCACTGTTCCCACCTAACTGGTGGTTTACCAGCATTCTGTAGGAAAGGATTAATTTGATAGGGTTGAATTTGATAAGACATCCTCTCAATAAATTTCAATAAACAGTTTGTTTTTAAAGTTTATAATCAATTTTTTTTTTTAATTTAAATTTTCAATGCAAATGCTTAGTAATTGTTCCTCTTAGCTTCCGATTTGAAAAGAAATTGTAAATACCACGAAACAACTTTATATCGCTCCTTTTTCTTCTTCCTTCGTGAAGTACTGCAAATCTGCTTCTTTCGATGTTTCCAATTATCATAAAATGGCCGCCGCGTTGGGTCACGTCCTTTGACCTTGCGTGATGACACACCAAACGCGCAGCGCACTCCGCTACGCTCTGCTCCTCAATGACGCGCTGACAGTCAAGACGCGAAGCTCTGTCACAACGCGTAGAAGGCTGACACGCGCTTCACTGACACGCTGCAGTCACACGCGGCTCTGGAATTCCGGCTCCCTTTCAAAAAAGAGGCAGTTAACATCCTTCCGACATCCAAGGCACACTATTTTGGTAAAGTAATCTTACCGCAATATTTTCTTGTATGTCCGTGGAAGTAGATGCCTCCTTCTTCCTTTTTACAATTTTCTGCTTCTCGGTGGGTTGACTCTCAAACTCAACTGCCTTTAAAAAAAATTTATTTTTTTATTTCGGATCCCAATCCATCGTCGCCATATTTATGTTGTAATGAAGACAACATAAACGGCAGGAGTGATATTGATAGATATTTATTTCTAATAAAAGTCAATATCTTAAAAGTCCCACAAGAAGAGGTATGAAGATAAGATGCTGTCGTGTCCAGGTACAGATCAGAATGACACGACAGCCAACACTGGTAAAAGAATGTGGAACACAGAACATGTCATAACAGAACCTAAGTGAAGTTAAAGGTACAGATGCAACAGGCGCCATGGCCATGCGGGTTCGCTCCGCTTAATATACAGTCAGGAGGGGGGTCGCTTCTGGCTTGCGCGGCCCCCCAGGCATTCCCCAGCGTCTGGGCTCACCTCCGCCTAAGGGCCTTTTCATAAGCGCGGGTGAGCTCCGCATGGCCTCTCCGTGGCGGGGGTCAGTGGCGGCCGACGCGGGTGGGCTCCGGTCGGTCCACTCTTCACCCCACGTGTGGGGGCAGTTCAGGCTTGGTGGCGGCCGATGCGGGTGAGCTCCGCTCGGCTTTCAGTTTCCACCCCACGCAGGGGCCGGCTCATGCTGGGCTTATGAGGTGTGGGGTGGGCTCCCGGACACCACCTCATCTTCGTCCAGGCCCGGGGCTCTTCACACGCCCCGCGGGCCTCTCGGCGTCTGGCACCAATCCTATGGGGGAGGTGGGGGGGGGGAGGCGCGATGTCGCTCTACACTTCTCTCCCCTTTTACCCACGGATTCAACAGCTGTGGCACGCTGGGCACAGCTCTGTCCTCGTCGCCAATGTAAAGTTGGGCGCTAGGCCCGCATTATGTTAATCAAGGAGAAGCAGACACAGGGATAGTTGGCTAGTGAATGGGCTAAAAGCACGTGCGCCCTGCCCCCTTTATTGACTGGGTCACCTGACCAGTGACCCCAGTGGTGGGTGGGTGTAAAGTGTAGGTTACATCATTAAAACAACTGGACTGGGGTGAATGTGTGACATTGATCCACATTCTGTCCATCACTGTTGTGTTTGCAATTACCGCTCTAAGTGTACTGGGGATGCTCAGACGTGAGTCCCAGGCACTCCACACCACTGGAATCAAGCTAGCCGGGCTGATGAGAGGTGTTACCTCGAAACCGGGCCGGTCCTCGGATGCTTGTTTCCGTTCTGGGAAGGACATGGCTTTTGTAGTTCGGACTGGACTGTTCCCATGGGGCACAGGGTCAGTGCTGATTTGCATATCGCCATTGTCTAACCCAGGGTGGTGTGGAGTGGAAAAACGATGGATTTGGGCCCAGAACTTTGGACTGGGGTGAATGTGTGACATTGATCCACATTCTGTCCATCACTGTTGTGTTTGCAATTACCGCTCTAAGTGTACTGGGGATGCTCAGACGTGAGTCCCAGGCACTCCACACCACTGGAATCAAGCTAGCCGGGCTGATGAGAGGTGTTACCTCGGAACCGGGCCGGTCCTCGGATGCTTGTTTCCGTTCTGGGAAGGACATGGCTTTTGTAGTTCGGACCGGACTGTTCCCATGGGGCACAGGGTCAGTGCTGATTTGCATATCGCCATTGTCTAACCCAGGGTGGTGTGGAGTGGAAAAACGATGGATTTGGGCCCAGATCTTTGGACTGGGGTGAATGTGTGACATTGATCCACATTCTGTCCATCACTGTTGTGTTTGCAATTACCGCAAAAAGATCCGAGACCCGAGAAGAGAGAGTCTCGAGGCATACCCGCTGCAGTGGACCGCGAATCTAGCGGGCAGCGCGTGAGGTGGGGGCGCTACTGAGTGAAACGGTCCGGAGTGGCCGACAGTGGTAGCGCGGGGAGAGAGCCCCCCACACCTGAAAAATACCAAAAAAACGGCGTGAGCAAGTATCGAGCACTGGGCAGACCCAATAAGGAGACACCAAGGAGGCTGCCAGAACTGAAGCAGCGAGGGGTGAGTCAAACCCTCGAAGTTAGTGAGGAATCACAAAACCCTCATTAAGATAAAGGTGGTGTTTCCCCTAATAGCAGTGGACTCAGACCAGAGACAGTTTGCAGTTGTTGCTTGGAGAAGCGAGCTCCTAAGGGTGAAGTGGGAGAGGAAAGCGCGGGCCCGCAGAGCAGAGGTAAGTGAAAAGGTCTATCTTTCCCTCCTTAATAATTTTACTAAGTGTATTGGATATAGGGGTCTATAAATGCCCCTAGGAACTGTGGAATATTAAAAGAAAGTGAAGGAGGATTCCGCCCTATAACCACGCAAAGCCCCGAGTAACTCAAAGAAAACAGGAAATAAAAGTCAAGGGGTGGAAGACCTAACGGAATTACCAATAGTCCTGAATAATGCAATAAGTGTTACGGTAACACCTACTGGGAACAAAATACCTGTGACGAGATCTACCCCGCCTTCATGCACAATTAAACAGAAGGTGCCGGTGCCCTCTAAGACAGGGGGTGCAAAAGGCGGATCGGCAGTTTCAAAATCTATTAAAGACTTCTTGGGCAAGCACTTCAAAGGGAAAGAGACACCTGAAAGGGTTATGAATGCAGTGGAGTCCCTACAAATCACAGAGGACCGGGTAACAAACGCGGAAACTCTGAATCAGACAAACTTTGATACTGCGGAGATCCCGATGGAACCACACCTGTCTTCCTCCCCTGGGTTATTCCAGTCTTTAATTATTCGGGATATTGAAGTAGAGGTGGAGGAAGAAGAAAGTGAAATCCAGAATGATATCCAGAGCAAATCCCCGCGGGTTGAAGAGTCTGTTGAAGGAGAATTATGACCTAATGTGAATGAAAGTCCGTTAAATGTTAATGCTGTCCATACTGATAGATCAGATCTACCCCTGCATAGCCTGGAGGTGACGGGCGCCTCAAGTTTATCAATGCTCGAAGTTATGCTGATGCCTCAGAAAACCATGCATGGCATTCTAGAGGTGTCAGTTTTAAACAATGAAATCTTAAAGTCACAAAGTAACCAGTTTAAGAACATTATTGGGGAGCTGACGCAGATTAAAAGCCAAATGCCTTCTTTAGTTCGACCTGTAGTGAGTAATGTGGACGAGGGGGGAAGAAGTGAAAAGGGCAAACAGACCCAAAGAGGAGGATCCAACAGTGTATATTTCCCTTTGTCCTATGATTATAAAAAGGTATGGCGAAAGAAGATGTTTCCCGAGGAGGAGGAAAGGGAAAAAGGTATGCATAAGCCAGGTAGCTAAACAACAGGAGAAGGAGACGGAGGTAACCCCCGAGCTAAGGCCTAAAGACAAGGCAGGGCTGCCAGAAACAAAAAAGCTAACTTTTGAGGACATAGGAGTAAGTTCCTATAGATTTGTGGAACAATGTAGGTGGGAAACAGGGAAAAATCTGGGAAAGTGTGTGATACTCCCCCCGAGGAATAATCCGGGGGGTAAGGAGGAGGTTGTACTCGAATGGGGGGCGGAGACATCTATAGCGGCAGGGCCCAGTAATCCATCCCCGAGGAAAGTCTGTAGGAGTGGGGTTAGGAGTAGAGTAGAAGCCAATACGTATAGAAGGGATGAAAGGTTGGGTGAAAGTCTAAAAAGTTCACAGACAAACAGAACCGTGGATACTTGGCTATTTGTAGAACCTACTGGACAGGGAAAAGGGGAAAAGGGACAAGAAATTGTAGCCGCTAAATCGTTCTCAGCTACTTTCGTCATTTGCAAAATGTCCCAGCCTAAAATATGTTAGCACAGAGGACTTAAAAGAAGTGGGATTTCTGGTTAATACAAAAGGAGAAGAAATAACAAAGGTCCTCCTCCACTCAGCAATAATAAAAGTCGCAATGGAAAAAGTGGAAGCTGAGATGTTAAGGGAAGGAATTAGATTACTTAAGAGAAAGGATGTGATAATGGAAACAATTTCTTAAAAACCATGCAGGGTGGGAGAACGGCAAATAAAAATGATTACCGCGGGACGGGGAAATAAGGAAGCCCTGGAAATTACTATAATCCCTAAAAAGTTAGGGTGGGGGGAGGAAGATGTCCTGTTTTGAAATAGGTATAGAGAACTAGCCTATCTGGATTGTGAGGAAGAGGGGAACCTGAGTAACATTGATTAGGAATGTGGGTCGTCGCGCAGCCTATTTATCTTGTCTTGGAATGTCAATGGATACAAAAGAATACGGTCTCAGGAAGGTTTTAAAAACATCCTGGGGAAGACTGATATTCTATGCTTACAGGAGACCTGGCTGTGCGACGAATCCCCCGTTACTGAAGGTTTCACCCACCATGTAAAGCCTGCAAGAAAGAATCAAGTAGGTAGGGCATCAGGTGGTCAGATGCCGTTGGTTTCCACAAGGATAGTGAGGGATATATATCTTCTGGAATTAAAGTGTAATTGGGCATTAGGTAGTAGAGTGCTAACCCCAAATAACATTGCAGGTGAATGTGGCCTATGCATTATTAATGTATATATACAGAAAGGGGGAAAAATGAGTATAAAGTGGAGTTGGAACACCTAAAAAAAGATTGAGGATTTATATGAAATCTACCCAAGAGATGTGCTCCTAATATTGGGTTATTTTAACCATAGATTAAACCCCCCAAAAACTGATGCTTGGCATAGCAAATTGTTAAAAGCGTACAACATAGAGTTTGCAGTGTTCACCAGTGGAGACATTTCAAGACAAGACATGGGGCTTGGCCTGCTGCTGGGGGCAATGGGATTGGTATGTGTTAATGGCAGGAAAGAAACGGATCGGCCAGCAAGGCGTACCTTTAAAGTAGGACAGCAAATGTGCCCTATAGACTATATTTTTATGCAGGCATGGTGTTTTCATCTAATACGACACTTTGAAATACTCAGCGTAGAAGGTAGTGATCACTTCCCATTACAGATAGAATTGCAGGTAAAATGGGTCCCGCCGAGACAGAAAGTGTTACAAGTAGATACTGAATATCCAAAGCGGTTTACAACCTGGATTAGCGAAGAATCTGAGTGCATTCCAGATATCAGTTGAGTTAGGTAATTTATCAACCGGGGAGGATATATCCTGGTATGAGGATATAATAAAGCAACTTGTAGAATGCCGAGGATAAAAATTAAACGGGGAAATCAGAGCTCAGCATGTAAAGCTAAAGCAGATCCAAATAACAAACCATGGTTTGACGAAGAGTGCCGGAAAGTAAAGGCCGCAATTAGGCAATACGAAAGATGCCTTAGGCGTAGTTACAACGATGCAGCATCATTAGAACTTAAGAAGCTGAGGATAACTTATAAGGCAAGCATTAGAGAAAAAAAAAAGATCTTTCAAAGAAAAATGCTGGATGAACCTACTAGAGGCAACTGAAGAAATAAATGTCAAAGGCTTTTGGAAAATGATACAAGAATGCACAGGGAAAGGGGTTTGGACTATGCAATGCTCAGTTCCAGAGGATAAGTGGGCAATCTACCTTGAGGAAATCTATGGCAAATGGCCAAGGATTGGGGAAACACCAGTAACCAGCTGGCCAAGAGTCCGGGAAGAAGTTATTGGGCAGTTCTCCCCAGGCCATATAAAGACCATAATAGCCGGATTAAATTTTACACGGGCTGCTGGCCCAGATAACCTACCTGCTGTTATTATAAAAACCAATCCAGAGTGGTGGGCAGAATTCCTTTCAAAGATGTTTTTGAGAATCTTAAATACAGGAATTATGCCGGATAGTTGGAAAGGGGCAATTATAAGACCAATCCATAAAAAAGGCGATGTAAATTCCCCTAAAAATTATCGCCTAATAAATCTTCTGGATATTGGGGGAAAAAGTATTCTCCAAAGTAATCCTAGGGCTACTGAAAGATTGGGCAGAAAATAACTAGATAGTACCCCCTGAACAGGGTGGATTTAAAGAAGGGCATTCAACGGTGGACCACTACTTTGCTCTCTGGGCGGTCGCGTGGAAGTCGATAGAGCAGAGGGGTAATCTTTTTTTGCTGCTTTTGGACTTCCGCACGGCGTTCGACCTTGTGAGCAGGGAGTAGCTGTGGTGAACCCTGGTAGGCTATAAAATACATGAGGACCTGCTAGCCCTTATACAGGCCTTGCATTCAGACAACTGGGCCCAGGTAATCTTGGATGAGGATGGAGGATTGTCAGGGAGGATCCAGATTGGAAATGGCCTGAGGCAGGGGTGTGTACTGGCCCCCCTGTTTTATTTCATTGTTTATTGCAGACCTACCATTGAAATTAGGAGTGGTCAGAGGGGCTAACCCAAAAGTAGGAGGTAACCATATATCTTGCCTGCTATATGCGGATGACCTGGTGATTGTGGACCAGACAGAGATAGGTCTCCAGAGAAAATTAAATGTGTTTAATGAATACTGCTTAAACAAAAAACTAGTAGTGAATATGGAGAAGACCAAAATATTATGTTTTGGTAAAAGCAGGACTAGGTTCCCTTGGTGCCTTGGCACAACTCTTCTAGAGAGGGTGACAGAATACAGATACCTGGGAATATGGTTTACGAGTAATCTGAAATGGTCCACCCAACTGGAGGCTTTGAAAATGAGGGCACTGGCTACCGTGAAGGGTCTAAAAAGATTCAACAGCGTTTATGGTGAAATGTCAGATGGGCCGTTAATAAAGGCCTACTTAGCAATGATTCCTGCACAATTTTTATATGGGGCAGAGGTACATCTTTTAAGTGGGAAAACATGTTGGGATAAAGAAGAGGGCAATATCCTGAAAACCTTGTTCTCGCTACCAAAGGCATCAATGGTACAAGCGGCAAGATTAAAGCTGGGACTCACCTCTTGGGCAGTAACTGCCAGCATGGCCCTGATACGCTTTTGGCAGCGCCTAGGGGAGTTTCAAAAGATTTCCTGGTGGTGTAGAGCTGAAATTGCCATTAGTGAGCTGTCATGGGCAAAAGAAACAAGAGCCTCTTGGAAGAAAGAGTATGGAAGCCTGGGTCTAAAGTTATGCCCGCAGCTAGGTCATGCAATAATAGGCAAAAAAGATCTAAGGTCTCAAGGAGCCGACATCTCCCGAACAGGTGATTGAGAATATCTCTTGCGGAAAACATCGGTGGCCCACATGATACAGGTGTGGGAATCAGAAGTACAACAGTATCCCTATTTAGATAGGTTACCTAACTACCACCTAAGACGTGAGGTACTAAAAGTGAGAATGGGAATAAACCCCTGTTATGGAATTAATAGGGTTAAAAACCGCATGATAAATAGCGATGGTAAATGTACTTGTATGTTAGGTACCCACTGTGATATTGTTAATATTTTATTGGACTGTAGGTCGATTTTATATATATATATATAATATGAAGCAGTTGTTGCCCAAATTGGTGTCGGCGCTCGTGTTTCAAGGCGTGGTGCAGTTTTTACGACTGGGCATGTCGTTCCATATAGCTTCAGATTCCCCAGGGGGAGAAATAAAACGCACTCACCCGTCTTAATTTGACAGCGGTTTATTCAGCAACCAATACCCAACGCGTTTCGCTTTCTTCCAAAAGCTTGTTCACGGGATGTCGAGCAGGTTTCTAAGTCCTCCTTATATACACAGCGTCATGTGATTTCCTGTTCTCGCTGTAAGTGCATTCTGGTTAATGTAGTGTCCACTACATTATCGTCACCAGTCCGCTCGTTTTATTTTTTCATTTTGATAAACCAGGAAAGGGGAGGGAGGGTGGTGAGGGATAGTCTTTGTATGATTTCTCAGGTTGATTTCCTGATGATTGTAAAATGGATTGCCCTCTAGTGGGCATATTCCAGATTAGTCAGAATTACTTGTAGTCACCGTTTTCACAATTAGAGATGTACATAAAGTTCTTCCGTCAGATTGAGACCTCTGGGCTCCAAGGTTCTGAAATTTATGATATGTTTCCATGTGCCTGTTCCATGTGTTTCGCCACTGCATACGATCGATCTTTGTTCACTTGAACACACAAGAGCAATAACTAACAAAGATCGATCGTATGCAGTGGCGAAACACATGGAACAGGCACATGGAAGCAATTGGGAACTTTTAAGATACTGTGCCATAGAACAAGTCCCACAATCAGAAAGGGGTGGAGACCGCCAGAAAACCCTACGACGCAAGGAATCGAAACATATCATAAATTTCAGAACCTTGGAGCCCAGAGGTCTCAATCTGACGGAAGAACTTTATGTACATCTCTAATTGTGAAAACGGTGACTACAAGTAATTCTGACTAATCTGGAATATGCCCACTAGAGGGCAATCCATTTTACAATCATCAGGAAATCAACCTGAGAAATCATACCCTGTTTGCTGAACAAGGAGGTAACACCATCACATTGCAAGTGTTAATCAGGAGAAAAATATTTGCAAAGTAACACTAAAAACTCACCAAAGAGTCAAATTATCTGCAAAACAAAGACTATCCCTCACCACCCTCCCTCCCCTTTCCTGGTTTATCAAAATGAAAAAATAAAACGAGTGGACTGGTGACGATAATGTAGTGGACACTACATTAACCAGAATGCACTTACAGCGAGAACAGGAAATCACATGACGCTGTGTATATAAGGAGGACTTAGAAACCTGCTCGACATCCCGTGAACAAGCTTTTGGAAGAAAGCGAAACGCGTTGGGTATTGGTTGCTGAATAAACCGCTGTCAAAACTATTAAGACGGGTGAGTGCGTTTTATTTCTCCCCCTGGGGAATCTGAAGCAATATATATATATATATATATATATATATATATATATATATATATATATATATATATATATACGGAAAGATTTTATGCTCGATATTTAAAAAATATAGAATTATGAATAGGATGCAAGCTGCTAATCTTCTAGTGGAATTGAAAGAGTTAGATGTAGCCTGTGCTTTGGGGAAATTTATGAGTAAAACTAGGGTGTTTCTCCGTGGCATAGAGTAACAGGTGCATCAGATACTGAGTATAATATGAGAGTGTATTTTAAAGACTAATAGTAATATAATGTATTTTAGAAGGATGGTGTATATATGATTGAAACCACTGTGATATTAATATTTTTAAGAAGAAATCTGATCGGCACTTAAAGGAGCTGGGTTACTTTTTATGCAAGGATTAGGAGTCGCTTCCGTTTTTTAATAATATAGTATGTTTTGATAAAGGTTTATAATATGTAAAGTGTATACTTGTATGGTTGTAACAAACCAAATAAAGTTTTATTGATTGACTGACTGACTGACCCTACCTCTCTCCACAGTGAGCTGCAACTTGGCCAGGGCTACCCTGCGCCTGCCCTTATTCCAGATGAGGCCCCTGAGCATAGTGTGCAATGTTCAGAATGTGCCGCGGGGGATTTTCAGTGGCAAGTTAGTAAAATCCTGCAATAAGTGTAGAAGCATCACCCTCTTGAAGAGGGACACTTGCTCTGAAATTTGGGAGGGAACACCAGAAGGCGATTTGGCGACCTAGTGAAGCAATCGCCTTCATGACACTTCCATCTATGAGCTGTGGGTCGCATGATAAACGTGTATGGCCAGATAGCGGAAGGTGCAGGGCTCCTAGTAAAGGGCATGAGAGCCCACCACGACACGCTGCGGGGGGTATTCAGGATGGATCAGTAACAAAGCAGGACTCCCCAATTTATCCCCAGTGCCAAAGCGGATCTGAAGGCGTCTAGGATGCTCGTCATCTAAGCAATGCCCGATCTGATCTCGTTGGTGCAAATGTTTGACATTGTTCAACATTCAGTCCATCAATTGTTCTTTTTGCATTTGACGTACATTGTGTCATCGACCGGTTATGAGGAGACTTTGTGGGTCGTGTCTCCTAGTGGTATGCCCCACTCACGACCTGCCTGCCAGAGCCATTGCTAGGGCGAAGAGCAAGAGAGAGAGGGAGCCGCCATGACACGTGCCCTCACCAACTGGGAAGGGGGCCGATATTAGCTGCACTATTTTAACCCTTGCCATGGGTTCCATGCAAAGGAGTCTTAATAGGCTCTATGGTATGTCTCTAACACCCAACGTGTCTGCCATTGCAAATGTACCCCCAGTCTAACTTGTCAAATACTTTTACTAGGTCTAAAATCACACATGCTGCAAAAGCAGGAGTGTCCTGCCAGTATCCTGTGCAACCTGTGGATGTGAAGGGTCATGGATCCATTCAGTATGAACCCATTTTGATCCAGGTTGACTAAGTCCAGGATATGCTCACAGAGCTGCGTTGCGTTACTCCAGATCTTATAGTTGCTGCCCAGCATAGAGAGTAGTCAGTAGGAGGCCATCTCAAGGGGGCCACGTCCTGGCTTTGAGAGTGAGACCAGCTTGCCTCCGACCAGTTGGGTCGGAGGCAGCTGTCCCACAGTAAGGGCAACAGTGTACAGCTCTCATAACTTGGGGTCAGTGTTGCCTCGTAAGCTTTATAAAACTCAGTAAGCAGTCCATCTAATCCCAGGGGTTTACATGTGAGGGAGTTAAAAAAAATAATCCTTGGACTACCTGTTCCAAGGATTCTCTCGTTGCTCTGGCTCTACAGTGGGTAATGTGACTGAGCCCAAGAACTCACGGATTTGGACCAGGCGATCCTCAGGGGGAGGGGGGTATTATAGAGTGCGCTATAATAGTAGGGTGACCAGACGTCCCGGATTTCCCCGGACGGTCCCGATTTTGGCCGAAGTGTCCCGACACTATCCCCCAAATTAAGAAAGCGTCCCGGTTTTCGTGTACTGCCTGGGTGAAGCAGAGAAATGTCCCGGGTTTTTTTGTTTAGTGCATGGATTGAGCATACCATTGGAGCCCTTGTTGCAGAAGGATAAGTGTAGCGTGAAGGGAAATCCATTAAAGAGACACATTTTCTCTCTGGATTTCCCTTCTCTTTCTACAAAGGCTAGCCACCAGTGTGACCCTGCTCTGCCTTTTAAAGGGAGCGAGCCTTGAATGCGTGTGCGTGTGTGTATATATGTATATATATATATATATATATATATATATATATATATATATATATATATATATATATATATATAAACAAATCCTCCTCAAAAGAAAAGGCAGTGACCCGTAGGGAAATTGAAGAAGCACTTTAATATCGGCAAGCCATAGGCGAATGCATTTCGGAGTTTCCTCCTTCATCAGCGCCCCTCTCCAACCGCTCCTACTGCTGCGAAAATGTTGAATCTGCCTCTAAGTAGGTGGTAACAATTAGCTCTGCCTCCTGATAATGTTCAGCCCTCCCAAAGTAGTCCTTGCGTATAGGGACCATATATATATAATATGCTATATACAACTTTACAAATAAATTAAATGAATGTGTGTGTGTATATATATATATATATATATATATTACCTACTGGCGGTCGCCAGTAGGTAGTTATAGTTAGGATTGGCTACCATAGGAAATCCGCAACATTCTATTGGGAATAACTCTGGCGACGGTTGAGGAATTTGTGTGTAATTTTCCAAAATTTTGGCCAGCTCCGCTCCGCTCCTTCCCTGGACGTTTCAGGGGGATTCGTGAAGTGGGGGCTGAGAAAAAAGGGGGGTCCCAAAACGTGTTTTCCCCATGTTAATTTCCATAGGACGGTCTGACAAGTCTACAGCCCGAACCGCTGAACGGAATTACACCAAACTTGGCAAAATTGTAGGGACTGGTACGCAGATGTGCCTTTGCTATATTTGGTGAAAATTGCTTCAGTGGTTTTTTGAAAATTAACTTCAAAAACACATATATATCTATAAGCGCTCTCCGAGCGCTCACAGGTGCGCGTACCGGGGAGCGCACCCGGCGCGCTACGGGAGTGCGCGAGCGGAAAGCTGATTGGCTGTCGGGTGTCTGTCAACATTCTAAACAGTCCGGAGAGTCCGCCATCTTGTGTCTCGGTAGAATCGAGACACAAGAGATGAAAAAGAAAGGGGGATATAATTAAAAGGGGGCAGAGTAGACACATCCTGACCCACTAGGTTTTCTGAGGGGGGCCTAGAAGGACCCTGAAGGGCTAAAAAACTTTTTTTTTTTTTAAATTCTCGCGGGGTAAGTGCTGGGTGCGTTCCCAGGTGCGCGCTCCGGTACGCGCACCCTGAGCGCACCACAGGGAAAAACAGTGTAAAAAATTATAGTAAAAAAATAATTTAGAGTGCTTAGAGGTAGGGTAGCTCTGAAAAGAGCTGTTGTGTTATGTGGGTGTTTTTTGTACCTACAAGTAGGTACCAATGCAGAGTCTTATATTCAAGAGGAAAACTCTATTCCCCTCATCTGTAAAATGCACACCATCTCTCCTATAGATGTCTTGCATGTTGTAACGCAAGTAGTTGTGGTAAATGGAACCCATACCATAGTCTCTGAGGAAAGCAGAAACATATTTATTCACATGTTTCCTTGCTTTCTCAATCTGTGGACAAAATTGGTTGGACCAGTTCCATTTTTGCCTTTGGCATATATTAGAAAATACCAAGGCAGTTTTTGGAAAAAGTGACATCAATTGCCCAAAGATGTCCTTTAAAAGCATTTCCAGACCTACCCCAGTCAAAGTGCCCAGGTCATTGCCACCACAGTGCACAAGTATGAGGTCAGGGTGTGGGTGATGCATAAAGGATTTTACCAATGGTATCAATTGGTGACTTCTCAATCCTCTCTGTCCAATCCATACAATGTCCACATTTGGTAAATCAAGGTTGTAAATACCTCTGTTAGCTGCGTATTTTTGACTCCAGTGGACAAAGCTATGACCCACAAACCAGACTTTTGGCATCTTGAAGGTAGATGTGCTTGTATTCAGATGAGTTGTGGAAATGAAATGGCAGTTTGAAAGTAGGAGTTATGTAAAAAAGTGGTTGAGATTCAGTGCACTTGAAAAACAAAAAATGATTGGTGCTTTCTTAACATTCTCCACTGAAAACTAGGGTGCATGCTTTTGTTTTTTGAAATAAGTCATTTCAATGGTTGAGGAAAAGTCATTTCAAGAAACATTGCACATGATTAGCTCGTACATTGAGTGGTCAAACACCCTTGCTGCTTTTTTTTTGCAACATTCTGAACTTCTGAGCTGTGTGAGGAGGGAGTTACCATGGTAACAGGGGAATGAGCACTGGGGGGATGGGTGAATGTTATGTGTCTTTCAAAGTGTTCAAAAGTACAACCAATTAAAATGTGCAGTTTCTTACTCCACTTCATTAACTCCTTCTCTTATTCATTCTGTCCTCTTACTGCTACACTCCCCTTCCCTCCTTCTCTCTCTGTTAGCCTCATTCTCTCCGTCCCCTTAGTCTCTCACTCCTTTTCTATCATGCTCACTCCCTATAACTCAGCCATACTCCTACACTCACCTTCTTTCAGACCTTTTCCTTTACTTTCCTTCCTCTCTTCCCATCCTTCGCTCCTTCACTCTTTTCCCTTCCCTTACTCCCCTTACTCCATTTCAGTAACTCCTTCTCTCAATCCCTCTGTCCTCTAACTTACTCACTCCCCTTCTCTCACTCTCTCTCTGTTACCCCCATTCTCTTTGTCCTCTTAGTCTCTCACTCCTCTTCTATCACACTCACTCCCTATAACTGAGCCATACTCCCACACTCACCTTCTTTCAGACCTTCTGCTTTATTTTCTTTCCTCTCTCTTCCCTTTCTTCACTGTTTTCCCTTCCCTTACTCTCCTTACTCCACTTCACTAATTCCTTTTCTTACTCCCTCTATCCTCTTACTTCTACACTCCCCTTACCTCATTCTCTCTGACCCCTTAGTCTGTCACTCCTCTTCTATCACGCTCACTCCCTATAACACAGCCACACTCTCTCACTTATGTTTCTTTCCTCCCTCACTCAGGGCCTCATTTATGAGAAATGACGCATCGCTGCGTGAAAGCAGCGATGCGTCACTTCTCCGTGCGCTCTCCTTGCGACATTCCTGATGCGTCATATTTAATGTATGACGCATCATGTCGCAAGGAGTTACAGATACGTCAGTATTTCTGACGTATCTGTAAGCGCAAAAGTGACGCATTGCTGGAGTGTGTCACAAAAGTGACGCAACTTCAGCAATGCATCCTTTCACATGGGGCAAGCCCCATGTGAAAGGGCCTGCGTCAGTCTTACCCCTGCTGAGAGGCAGGCGCAAGATTTTGACGCAACGGCGTCCTAAAATTGACGCAGTGAAATCTCATAGATTTCACTGCGTCACTTCTACGACCCTTCCTTGCGTCAATACGCCCCCTTTGCATACATTATACCGGGCGCAGGTATAATGTGGCGCAGGGGTTTACAAAGTGACGCATCTACCTAGATGCGTCACTTTGTAAATATGACTCAACAAGGCGCATTTTTTACACCACTGGTGCGTCACAAAAAGTGACGCACCGGCGGCGTAAAAGTGACGCTGTGGCCTCATAAATGAGGCCCTCAGTCTTCTACTCTCACTTTTCCTTTCACTTTCTCTGTCTCTTCACTCCCTTACTCACCTTGTCTCGCACTCACTTGCCCTTATCCAGTCTGTATCTCCACTCTTTCCTAAACATCACTGCTCTTTTCTTACCCTTCCACACCCCCGTTCCTTTACTACATTTTCTTCACTTATCCTCATTCCCCATGTTCACTCTCCTTCTCCGCACTCACCTCCCACACTCACCTTCTTTCAGTCCCCCTACTTCACTTCCCTTCCCCTCTCGTCCCTTTCTTTACTTTCTCACTCATTTTCCTCTCCTCTCTCACTGCACTCCACTTCAGTTACACTCTTTGATTTTTTTAAGACTACAGCTCTTTTTTGAGAAGTGGAGGTCGTTCTAAAAATAACTTTTTTTTTCTTCTTTTTTCGTTTTTTTCTCAACAAAAACAAAAACAGGGAATGTCAAACTGCTCAACAGGAGCAAAAAAAAGAATCAAAATTAGGGATGGGGACGGCAGCGGTGGTTCGCTCTTGCTCGGACAATGTTCATAATACTTTTTTCACCATAACAAAGTAGTTCACCACAATCTTTACAGTTGTTTGTGATGCCATGAAAAACAGGCTGAATATTTGGAATCAGGTGTTCTGGTCGCCCCCCCACCGATACAGTTGTTCCTCCAGTTGAAGTAGAGGCACCATCCCTTAGAGCCTCTCGTGCCAGAGCCCTGACACTCTCCCGGGCATAGTTCTGAGGATGCCTGCGTTGAACGTGGCGAATCATAGTTGAATTTCCAAAACTGTACTTCCTTGTGGGGGTCTCCTCGGGAAAGTACAGTATTGCAAATTTTGCAATCCACCTTTGGAGCATTTACTTTCTTTTTATCAGCAGATATTGAGAAAAAATTCCATATGAAGTGCTCCTTTACTCTAGGCTGAGGAGCCTCTTCTTCAATGAACCCATCTGAGTCCTCACTGCTACTGGTGGGTCTAGCAGCCATGATAATTCCAAAAAGGGTGAGCAGCAAAAAACAGGCCTTTCAGTCACAAAAGTGAAAGAAGAAGTGAAGGATATGGGTGAGGTTTTCATTCTTTGTAAAAAAAACTGTTAGCAACCAATGAAAAGTGTTAATTTAAGGTCACATGACTTGACGCGCTTACGCTGCGCGCACCGGAGCGCTTCAGGGGGCGCTTACGCGGCGCGAACGTAGGCGCTTCCGGGGGCGCTTATGCGGCGCGCCTGAGTGACGTTTTGGTAGCTTTAAGGAAATGCAAAATCATTTTCATTCGGAAAATCAAAAACACTACTTTTATAAGCATGGTACTGAATGTCTTGCATTATTATTTACTTTTCATACATATTTTTTTTTACGAACGCATAAATAGCGCTCTCGGGAAAGCTTACCGGTGCGCGCACCCTGAGCGCCCCAGGACAAAATGATACGGGTAAGCTTACCGGTGCGCGCACCCTGAGCGCACCAGGAAAAAATGATTAAAAAAAAAAGAATACATTGAACAAATAATTTTTTTTAAAAAAATTAATTATAATTAAGTTATAAAAAACAGCTAATAAAAAAAAATCATAGGTTACAAAGTCAATATACAAAGGAATTAGCTTTTAAAAAAACTATGAAATTCACTGAAAAACCATAGGTTTCACAAACTTTATAGTTAGGAATTAGCATTTAAAAAACCTTTGAAATTCACTAAAAAAAAACATAGGTTTCACAATCGTTATAGTTAGGAATTAGCATTTAAAAAACCTTTGAAATTCACTAAAAAAACATAGTTTTCACACTTGTTATAGTTGGGAAGTAGCATTTAAAAAACCTTTGAAATTCACTGAAAAAACCATAGGTTTCACACCAGTTATAGTTAGCTGAACATTTTACTCATACAAAATCATTGAAATTCCCACGTTATAGTTAGTTGGACTCACTATAACTCGCGCGCCCGCAATCCACTGCTGATGATGTCACATATTACATCATTCATGACATGGTCAGTGACATCACTGATGACATCACTGACATCTCAAATGACATCACTATAATTCCTAACTATAACGAGTGTGAAACCTATGGTTTTTTCAGTGCACACACACACACACACACACACACACACACACACACACCCCCCCTCCCCCACCCCCC
Organism: Lissotriton helveticus; assembly: GCF_964261635.1. Classification (NCBI taxonomy): domain Eukaryota; kingdom Metazoa; phylum Chordata; class Amphibia; order Caudata; family Salamandridae; genus Lissotriton; species Lissotriton helveticus. Next base: position 150,358,223 of record NC_136071.1, read on the forward strand.
CCTACACACCTACTGTATATAGGCACATGTTTCAAGGGTACGTAAAAACCGGGACAGGCCAGATATAGAAGTTAGACTACAGGCTTTAGTCCTACATTTATTTCTAGCCTGTCCCTTTTTTTGGGCCTCAAAATCTGGTCACCCTATATAATAGGCACTAAAAGCCTTATGTATTTCATCCAAATGCTTACTACAGGGGCATATCATAGGCCTAGACTCCTCGCCCACTAAATCTACAATATTCTATTGGATCTAATTGAAAAATATGGGACGCTATTTCTGTTCTGAAAAAGAACACTATTATATATAGGGACGGACTACTCCCAACTACAAGACTTGAACACTCTTATACAACCTTTTGGGTCTAACCTGACTATTTATTGAAGCCTTGAAAAAGTTTCTTTGAAACGAAACAAGTGTCGGCTGCCGGTTCAACGCTTGAAAGCAGGACTATTGTAACAAGCTTTCCATTCTTGGATTACAATGTTACTGCTTTTAAACTTGTGATTTGAAATTCTGTTTCACATGTATATCAAATTGATACAGCAAGTGGAAAAACATGTCTTGCTGGTACTTCAAATTGACTTATATGGGAGAATTTTATGAATTAATACTGAATTGAATAGAGTGCCGAGGTTTATGTACATGTTTAGTTTGCAGTACTGTTGGAGAGACTCGCATAGGCAGTCACCAGGACATTGGCCATTGGACTCCTCAGTAGCCACATCAATAGGCGGCCAGGCTTATTGCCCTCAGCATGCATCCTAGCCTGATATGGCCTATAATCAGAACATCATAGTGCCCTATCAGGTGGGCATGCCGCACTGTCTCCTCAGTCAAGTTGGCTCTCACAGAGGCATTGTCCCGTGCGTCATTCTAAAGTGTTCCCAGATTCCACGTTTATCACTTCCCAACTGAGGGCATCTCTAGCACCCACCACAGTAGGATAACTGTCTTCGGGGCCTCCCGCTCCACCAGACGGGTGGTGGCGGACCCTCGTTTGTCAGTCATATAGTTTTTCAAGGCATAACTAGTCAACTCTTGACATACAGAGTCCTTGAACGTAGCGGGCTGTAAGCTCGAAGTCGGTACAGGAGGAAGTGGCGCTCCCCATACTACATGAAGGAGTAGCAGGTTATAGTCCAACAGGGTTTTCCCAAATATTCTGTTTCTTTGACATTTGCCTGTATAGTGCTGTGGCATAGAATTCGGTCCAGGCATACATGCAGTTCATGTGGTGGTGAGCAATGGGAGTATTCTCTAGTGTCTGGAAGCAGTGTGAGCCAGCTAGCAGCCAGAGACCAGTGTGTAAACCATTGGGACTGCGCTTACTTTTGGGGAGATGGGCAGCGGGGATGCGAGCGGTTCATCTGTGGGTCTAAAACACAATTGAAGTCCCCTCCAATGAGCATGGGTAGATGGGACTATCTCGTCAGTAGTGGTGAGAGGCGCGCTAGGAATTGCTGCTGCACCATATTTGGGACATAAACACTTCTCAGTAAAACACTCGTACCATCCAGTCGTCCTTCTACAAAAACATAACAGCCTTCAGAGTCTATTTCAACCACTGTGCTTGGAGGGCACCAAGGGCCGAACCCATAGATGTGTTCCACTGGCATAGCATAGCCTAAATATGCAGTGCTATAACACTAGCCTCTCCAGCGCTTCTGGAGGTGTAGATCCTTGCCTCTGGCAACATGTGTCTGCTGGAGGAACACTGTGCACCGCTCATACTGATATACTGCATGGCTCTTTCGTGCTGTGCCTATCCCTCGGACATTCAGTGTTAAGAATGATGTGCTGCTGTGCTACAAACACTGAGGGAGAACTGATGTTAACCCATCGGGAGTGCTGGATTCTTGGACCCTTTTCCCCAGGATTTAAACAACTTCTCGCGGCCCCCGCTCTGCAGGTGCTGCTCGTGTGGGGGAATTCTGCAGATATAACTATCTCTAGAGTCTTTTTGATTGCCCAAAGAGAGCGTGCATGAAATAAAGAAATGTCAGGTGCTAAGTAAAAGGAAGAGGTAAAAGAAGACGTAGAAGTATTTACAATTTTATATTCACAATGAATCTGTTGGCACAATTTTTACAGTAACCTGGCGTGTGATATAAATTCTATACACAATTTTTATTAAATGGAGACATTGCTTCCAAGAGTCTATTGCACCAGAAAATGTGTTTCACAATCCAGGTATTAAAGGAAAGGAGCGTCGACGTTTCGACTCGTCTTTAAGGCCTAAAGGTAAGTTGGACCGTGGCCATGCGAGTCTTCATCAGGACTAATACATTGGGCAAACTGAAGAGTAGTGTGGGTCCTGAAATGAAGTAAATGTATACGTCAGGCTGTTGCACTAAAATTGCCACCAGTTTCAGTATCGCAAAAGACTGGGGCAAGGGGAAATTGCTTACCCTATAGTGGTGGCGGACCAAGTGGAGATTCTTCACTCTTTGTCCCAGGATTAATGAATAATTCCTAAAAACATAATAGGGTGGTCATTTGACTCACTCTTTTGTAATTCTTCGATAGTACTCTAAACCAAAGAATTCTGGACGTATCATTACCTTGTCCACAGAACGTAGAAATGAAACTATGTTCTCATGATGTAGCAGGCTATAAGTCTCTGCATACTCAATTCTCAATGGGATTTAATGATGGTCCTATAAATGGATAAAGGAACCAAGCACACTTTAATGTTGATTGTTATTCAAACGATATAAAAGAACAATTTGTTATTTAAATCAACATTCTTCAATATAAGGACTGAATAGTTGAATACAAGGTGTTCTTAAATATTAAAAACTAAGAACCTCTTCCCGGCGAGTAAAATTAGGGGCATAGGGATTATTTCAGAGATTCAGAAATACGCCTTACTTGTTAGTCGATTGTTGTTTGAAAGTTTATTTTCTCTCAAGGAGTCGAGCAGGAATAAGTCCGCTGCAAAAATTACAAAGTCCAAATCAGTTTGATTCAATAAAGCTATGGGGATTGAAAAAGCAACTACTTAACTCAGCCTAGGAGAGAAATGGAGTCCTGAAAACTCACCAAGATCAGTTTGGTCCGTTCCCAAACCTTCGGCATTCTGCAGCGACCGCTGTACGCACGCCATGTTTGTAATCACATGCATAGATATAACAACCATTTACAATGCAACGGTCTCGGCATTGCAAAAGTTAGAGCTATTAGCATTGTAAATGAACGCGAGTTTAAGGTCTTGACATTGTAAATGACAATGTCTTTTATTTATGTTTTAAAAACCAAAACATAAATAAAAGTCATTGTCATTTACAATGCTAATAGCTCAAAGTCGCCTAATGTGTATGGCAAACTACAGTAGCCTCCTGACGAGTGCCCTTTCACTTAATTTTTTACAAATGAAAGCCCTGGCACTTTTTTTTACAAATTAAGCACGGGTGGTGTCCGTGTCTGCATGGCAGTGGTGGTGTCAGTGTGTGCATGAGAGTGGTGGTGTCCGTGTGTGCATGGGAGTGGTGGTGTCAGTGTGTGCATGGCAGTGGTGGTGTCCGCGTGTGCATGGCAGCGGTGGTGTCCGCGTGTGCATGGCAGCGGTGGTGTCCGCGTGTGCATGGCAGCGGTGGTGTCCGTGTGTGCACGGCAGTGGTGGTGTCCGTGTGTGCACGGCAGTGGTGGTGTCCGTGTGTGCACGGCAGTGGTGGTGTCCGTGTGTGCACGGCAGTGGTGGTGTCCGTGTGTGCATGGCAGTGGTGGTGTCCGTGTGTGCATGGCAGTGGTGGTGTCCGTGTGTGCATGGCAGTGGTGGTGTCCGTGTGTGCATGGCAGTGGTGCATTTGCAATGCAATAGGTTTCGCATTATTAAAGTTGGAGCTATTGGTGTTGCATTATTTAGCAATGCCAATAGCTCAAACTGTAATATTGCGAGACCTATTGCATTGCAAATGCTTTTTTGCATTTGTCACCCCGAGTGGGACAGGTATTCCTAGACGTGGGTCCTGTGCTTACTATGCCACTGGTGTCAAGCCAGCCTGGCTAATGTGGGGTGATACCCTGAATTCAGTCCCAGGATGCTTTGTATGAGTGAAGCTTGCACTGCTGCTTGTGATGTACCTGTTTGATGTATGTATGTATGAGTGAAGCTTGCACTGCTGCTTGTGCTGTACCTGTTTGATGTATGTATGAGTGAAGCTTGCACTGCTGCTTGTGCTGTACCTGTTTGATGTATATATGAGTGAAGCTTGCACTGCTGCTTGTGTTGTACCTGTTTGATGTATGTCTGAGTGAAGCTTGAACTGCTGCTTGTGCTGTACCTGTTTGATGTATGTATGAGTGAAGCTTGCACTGCTGCTTGTGTTGTACATGTTTGATGTATGTCTGAGTGAAGCTTGCACTGCTGCTTGTGCTGTACCTGTGCTGTACCTATTTGATGTATGTATGAGTGAAGCTTGCACTGCTGCTTGTGCTGTACCTGTTTGATCGATGTACGTATGTATGAGTGAAGCTTGAACTGCTGCTTGTGCTGTACTTGTTTGATGTATGTATGAGTGAAGCTTGCACTGCTGCTTGTGCTGTACCTGTTTGATGTATGTATGAGTGAAGCTTGCACTGCTGCTTTTGCTGTACCTGTTTGATGTATGTATGAGTGAAGCTTGCACTGTTGCTTGTGCTGTACCTGTTTGAGGTATGTATGAGTGAAGCCTGCACTGCTGCTTGTGCTGTACCTGTTTGATGTATGTATGAGTGAAGCTTGCACTGCTGCTTGTGCTGTACCTGTTTGATGTATGTATGAGTGAAGCTTGAACTGCTTGTGCTGTACCTGTTTGATGTATGTATGAGTGAAGCTTGCACTGCTGCTTGTGCTGTACCTGTTTGATGTATGTATGAGTGAAGCTTGAACTGCTTGTGCTGTCCCTGTTTGATGTATGTATGAGTGAAGCTTGCACTACTGCTTGTGCTGTACCTGTTTGATGTATGTATGAGTGAAGCTTGCACTGCTGCTTGTGATGTACCTGTTTGATGTATGTATGTATGAGTGAAGCTTGCACTGCTGCTTGTGCTGTACCCGTTTGATGTATGTATGAGTGAAGCTTGAACTGCTGCTTGTGCTGTACCTGTTTGATGTATGTATGAGTGAAGCTTGAACTGCTGCTTGTGCTTACCTGTTTGATCGATGTATGTCCTGTATTAGTCCTTATGCACGTTGTTTGTACGGTTATGCTTTTAGAATGTATGTGTATGTATGTTGTACTTTACACCCATGCTTAATGTATGTTAACGTATGGCACACTATTGGAGAAGCATGCCTATTATTTGTGTAGTAAGAACAGTCGCTTGTATTTGCATGCTTTCTGTGTATCACCTGATTACCCTTGTTGCTTGAACGCTGAAGCTGCGTGATATGAGAGTGCCTAGAGCTTCATTATAGTGGTATGCTTTTCTACGTTAAATGGGATGTACTTAAAAGTTGAATTTTTTTGTATATTTTTCTTATGTATTTTTTGGCAGTAGGGAATGTGAGAATGTGTGGACGCTGTGAATGTGAGCCTAATTTAATATTGGTGATGTCAGAGTGCTTGTAGCCTGGTGATGTGAAAGTTGAAAAAGTGTGGCCACAAGAAGGGGAGAAAAACACTGAAACGACATTGAAGAAGAAAAAAACCAGACGTGCTCCAGCAACAGGAAGCAGGCGTCCAGTTAGGAAAGCTGTTATCAGCGCCGCGCGCCTCTCTGCAGACTCCCCCTGCATTCCAGAGAGGCGCGCGACGCGATCCGGTATGCCATGCAGCTGTGGACACAAGACCTGGCCGCGCGCACAACGTTATCCTATGGGAAAACGCTGCGCGCGGCCAGGTCTTGTCTCCCTTCGGCGTTCTCAGACTGCTGAGACGCCTGCTATAGTTCTCTGGCGAGAACGCGCTTTTCAAGCACGTTATAGCCCGAGACCTAAAAAGTGGACTGCTCGAAGTACATTCGAAAAGACCGTACCTAACAGGGGCCATATCATATAGAACGGTCAAGGACCCCATAATTCATTATGGAATGGTTATTCTGGAAGAGTAAAACTCAAAGACAAAATTATGAGCGTATTCATAAATGCTCGAAATTTCAGCTTCGCCATGTTGGATTGGGAACTTGCGGATTCGTTAGTAGACCTACATCCAATATTTTAAAAAGGAATAACTGGTAAGAAATGATTTCTAACGAAACAGAACATCGAGAATTCCACTCGATACTTTTTGAAACCATAGGTCATATTGGGGTTACGTAAGTAACCATTTCGGCTGTACAATTTTAACATAAGTAATCATTTAAAATTCGACCACATAGTTGTTAGTGTGTTTATACATTCAAGTGTGTACTCGGAAGCCACATAGAATTGGCGAATTTACACTTTCATGGAATAATTTGTAAACCTATTTTGCCGTGTTAATTTTGAAAACATCATGTTCAACATCAATTCAGATTGCATGGGTGGATATCAGTAACAATACATTTTAGCCATTTAAAAGAAATGAAACGTTATGGATTGTTGCTATATCATGAAATTTTCGTCATCCATCAATTTCCATACCTAGCACTGGGCCCAAGATTGACCTATCAATTGAAACTAGAGCACCCTGTGTATTCATAAGTACCCCTGAATCATTTAGGGCCCCACATCCTATAGGGGTCCAGTAACCCGTATTCTTAACATTTCATGGCAATCGAGGGCATGTCACATACAAGAATTTGATTTGATCTGTCAATCATGCATAACAATGACAGTCAAGGCTTCTAACAATAACTGATTTTAGACTGTGAGATCAAATAACATCCATACTTGATCGTATACCCCCTCATTGTAACATTAGTTGTTATACATACAGATCATAAATGGCATGCCTATAAAAATTTAATTTTTCAAATAACACAATATACGGGCAATTGATCTAATGGCTACTTCCCGGACTTGACTTCCCTAGATCTTAAGGAGAGCCACCTGCCTGTTAATTTCCTCCTGTTCGTTGAGTCCTTTACTAACTGTGTTCAGAGAGTATATCCATTTACTTTCTCTCAAATTTAGCACATTGCCAAAATCACCTCCCTGTGAGTGAATTTCTACTTTCTCTATCACCCACCAGCGGAGGCTGTTACAGTCATGTCCAAAGGTGTTGAAATGTTCGACCAATGGTGCACCGGGTGTTCTGCATCGGATTCGACTACAATGCTGCAGAATTCGACATTTTACTCTTTGTGTAGTCTGTACCACATACATAAAACCACAAGGGCATAAGATAGCTTAAATAACCCTGTGGTATTACAGTTGCTGTGCTGTTTTAGAGTGTATGTTTTGTTGTTATGGGTAAATGGGGTACATTCATTCGTTAAGGGACATGCCCGACAAGTGCCGCATTTGGTATGTCCCTTAATCGAGGGAAGACCCCAAAATGTGGTCTGACTCACAGTTTGGTTCGCAGGAAGAAGCGATCGAACCAGATGATCCCTGACATTCATTCCTTTGCGGAATGCATGTAACGGAGGCAGTAAGCCTCCTAATTCGTCACTGACAAGATGCCAATGGCGATTGATCAATTTCTTTATTGCGTTACTTTTAGTATTAAATGTGGTGACACACACCAGACAATCTTCATTTTCTTTTTTTGGTTTAGGGGCTAATAAATGTTCACGATGGTTATGCCAAGCCCTTTTACGAGCCATAGCTTTATTGAATCAAACTGATTTGGACTTTGTAATTTTTGCAGCGGACGTATTCCTGCTAGACTCCTTGAGGGAAAATAAACTTTCAAACAACAATTGACTAACCGGTAAGGCGTATTTCTGAATCTCTGAAATAATCCCTATGCCCATAATTTTACTCGCCGGGAAGAGGTTCTTAGATTTTAACACCTTGATAGTTGAACACCTTGTATTCAACTATCCAGTCCTTATATTGAAGAATGTTGATTTTAAATAACAAATTGTTCTTTTATATCGTTTGAATAACAATCAACATTAAAGTGTGCTTGGTTCCTTTATCCATTTATAGGACCATCATTAAATCCCATTGAGAATTGAGTATGCAGAGACTTATAGCCTGCTACATCATGAGAACATAGTTTCATTTCTACGTTCTGTGGACAAGGTAATTATACGTCCAGAATTATTTTGTTTAGAGTACTATCGAAGAATTACAAAAGAGTGAGTCAAATGACCACCCTATTATGTTTTTAGGAATTATTCATTAATCCTGGGACAAAGAGTGAAGAATCTTCACTTGGTCCGCCACCACTATAGGGTAAGCAATTTCCCCTTGCCCCAGTCTTTTGCGATACTGAAACTGGTGGCAATTTTAGTGCAACAGCCTGACGTATACATTTACTTCATTTCAGGGCCCACACTACTCTTCAGTTTGCCCAATGTATTAGTCCTGATGAAGACTCGCATGGCCACGGTCCAACTTACCTTTAGGCCTTAAAGACGAGTCGAAACGTCGACGCTCCTTTCCTTTAATACCTGGATTGTGAAACACATTTTCTGGTGCAATAGACTCTTGGAAGCAATGAAAATTGTGTATAGAATTTATATCACACGCCAGGTTACTGTAAAAATTGTGCCAACCGATTCATTGTGAATATAAAATTGTAAATACTTCTAAACCTATATAACAACATCCCTAGGGACGAACAAAAAAGGCTCTTGGAAGAATTAAATAATGACGTACGTAGCGATACTGGATCTGGGAACGAGGGAGGGTGTGCCATAGTGACTGGGGACTTTAACTGCCATCTTTGCCCCCACAGTAACTTATATATATGCGGTTTGACCAATCTTAACGGAGACCCCTGTACTCATTTTGAGCACACTATGTCTTGAATTTTGTTTAATAACCTATTATGCGAGCGGAATCTAGGCTTTGTTAACGAGCTCTGTAATCCCCAGGTCAATTTTCAACCCACTTTTAACGGAAGGGGGTCAAAGTCTGTTATTGATTACACATTGATTACCACAAGCCATCATTGCAATGTCCTGTCGTTTAAAACTGAGGACATTGCTCTTAGTGACCATTTCCTGATTAGCTCAACATTTAACAGGGGGCTGAGTTGTAGGCAAGCACCTAATGTAGTAGAAAACTTACAGTCATGGGATCTCTCTGAATAGAAGAAATGGCTACTCAATAAAATGGAGCAAGGTCGACCCTATGAGTTTCCTGCAGTGCTTGGTTACGGACCATTTCTCTGATTTTATGATTTGCCTTGCGGAAAATCCTAATCCTACTGAGGTCATCATAGCTTTTCAGAAAATTACTTCACAAATTAGCAGTAAATGAACAGGGACTGAACGGGAAGGGGAAAGACACAAGGCCGAGGGCTGGTTCAATTCTGAATGCAGCAAGGCGCACTCCCATTTAAAGCAAACCTTAAAGGGCCTAAAAATACGCTAGATATAAGGTCTGCTAGAGCATGTTATAAATTTGCCTTGCAGAAACGGAAAAACGAGTTGAAGGAGGATGCCTGGGGAGCGCTGCTCAAGGCGTGCTCTCTAAGAGACAACACTGCCTTTTGGAGAGCGGTAAATGCTCCCTTTTTCATTGAAAGGAGTTGTGACTTGATAGAGATTGCCATCGAGCAGTCTGTCTGGGTAAATCACTTTACTGAGCTTTATAAGATAGACGACACGGTCAGAATAGAAAGTTTCAGCCCTGACCTGATTATAACCATAGAACCTGTCCCTCAGGAGGACCTGTTCCCTCTGGAGATCATTTTTTACCATGTCAGAGGTTGAACTGGCTATTCTAGAAAGCTCAAACAGCAAAGCCCCAGGACCAGACGGAATACCAATTGATATTTATAAGGATAATATCTCCCTATGGGCACCGCTCCTGACAAATGTGCTTAATAGTTGCAATAACAAAGGGTTTCCTTCCACTTGGCAGGATGCAATAGTAGTGCCAATATTTAAAAAGGGTGACCGTAACGATCCCAAATGTTACAGGCCTATTTCACTGCTTGACTCTCTAATGAAAATAGCTGGCAGAGTCATATTAAATAGATTACAGGTATGGGCTTAAGCCAGGCCTGGGCACTATTGAACAAGGATTAAACCTGGCAATTTTAATAGGGAAATATAAGGTGGCAAAAAAGGGCAATTTATTTATGACATTTGTTGACCTCAGTTCAGCTTTTGACTGCCTGAGTCACGATGTTTTGTGGGACACTTTATTACACCTGGGCGTTGACTTAATATTCTTAACTTCCTTAAAGAATTATATAGAGGGGCAGGGGCAAAGGTGCGTTATGGCAAGAAAGGCGATTGTACAAAAAAATTCCCTATAATGAAGGGCGTACGTCAGGGTTGCATTCCGGCACCCTTTCTTTTTAACCTCTATATTAATAGTGTAGCAGACCATTTAATTAAATTAAATGTGGATTATACACGAATTGAAGGTGCTGCAGTGCCTATTTTATTGTACGCAGATGATGCAGTCATTATGGCAAGAACCCAAATAGGCCTTCAGAAAGCGCTAGCTAGCTTCTCAGTATATATGGGATCAAGGGGTCTAAAGATCAATATTGGGAAAACTTTTACCATGTGCTGCTCATCAAAAAAATAAGGTTTCCTGCAACACTTTTTTAGAACAGTCAAAGATAGGAATAACCAGTACTTTTTCTTATTTGGGAATTCTTTTGAATAATAAAGGTTCCTGGTCTACAGCCATTGCTACTAGGAATTTAGCGTTCTCGCGCCCTATTGGCGCATTAACCCAGTTTGCTAACAAGCTTGGGGGTAGGCCTGCACGCATATTGGTTGATATCTACAAAGCCAAATGTGTATCGACTGCAATCTATGGGGCTGGCATTTGGGGCATTTCAGACTGTCAAGAAATACAGGTAAAGGAAAATGCCTTTCTCCGATACCTGTTGGCTGTCCCTAAATCTACCTCAAGCCACGTTTGTCATAAGGAACTTGCTCTGGTATATATCTCTGATTTAATCAGGATCAGCCCCGTGCTGTTATGGCACAAGATTTGGACTTCCACTGAAACTGATTTCAATAGGGCGATTATTGCAGACTGTATGAAACTTGAAGGGTCTATAAATATCCAGTGGCTCTCGTATATTAAAGCCTTTTTAACAAATATAGGGCACCCAGAATTTTATAATACGCCTTTATTATTATCCTCAATGCCCAAAAAAACACTGAAGGAACGATGTTCCGTCTTTTTGGAGGATCAACGTTGGTCAGTAGAGGGGAAGAAGGCCTCTGTCATTCATCATCACTCATTATTACAGGGTCCTGGTTTGCAGTTTTATTTGTCTCCAGAGAAGTCTAGTTATGATAGATTGCTATTAGCACGGTTGATAACGGGCAGTTATTTTAGGATGGTCACTCATCCAGACATTAATGACTGGTCTAAAAACCTAATTAATTGCCCATGCGATGACCTCTCCGCGCAATCAACAATACACTGCATTCTATTCTGTAAATTATATGTGTGGGTAAGGAGAAGATATTTAATCCCCCTGTTAAAATCTTGGGGCTTAAGACAGTGCAGACCGGCCCTATTTAAGATTCTCTTATTGCAGGATGAAACGACCATTAATGCTGTATCAAAATTCCTAAAATTTGTAATAAGATGCAGAGCTACCATGGGTTAAATGAATTTTTTTAACTGTAAGTAGGATTTACCAATGAGTTTGTAAAGTATTTATGAAGGTGAACTGTATTTACGCACCCAAACGTACTATAGAGAAATTTTTCATATGTATTTTTTACTCTATTATAGATTTTATTTAATGAACAACTGACATTTTTAAACTGTATGAATTTGCATGTGCTTATATGATTTTATATGAAATCGAATAAAGCTATCTTTGACCTTTGATATGCTAGCCATGTTATAGCCCTGGTCCAGGTGGTGTGGGGTGAAAGGCGCTGGTGTGTAGGCTGACTGCATGTATGGTAATCGCTAAGCATCTCTTATGGCTCGGCAAGAGCAATAAACAAAACTCCCAGTACCAGGGTGGCAGAGTAACATCTAACTGCCCAAACAAATAACGTACATTCCCAAACGTGGGGATCCTGAGGCATCCTGCCATAGTGCGCAGCAAGTCCCATTGGGGGAGCAGGGGGATTATAGAGTGCGCTATAATAGGCACTAAACGCCTTATGTATTTCATCCTGGCTGGTTGGCAGTACTGTTGGGGAGACTCGCACAGCGGATACTTGGGCACTGGCTATTGCACTCCTCAGTAGCCACGTCAATAGGCGGCCAGGCTGATCACCCTCGCCATGCATCCTAGCCCGATAAGCCCTATACTCCATACATCATAGTGACTACTCCCGCAGGGGCCTCAAGGCATCCTGCTGTAGTGCTCTGTAAGTCCCACGGAGGGTAAGGCAGAGCGGCCCACAGGCACGGACGGACAGGCATGCATGTGAGCTGTGGGTCTAAGGGCGAAGGGGGGGTGGTTGCCCCTCTTTGACATTGCTAAGGTTGTGTCAAGACAACAGAGCTTGCCATTCCGAGCACCCCTCGGGTCTATAGTCCCATTAATGAGGTTAGGTAGGGCAGGAGATCGAGGGAGATGAAGCATCCTTACAAGCGGCATCGGCCAGGCCCCCCCCCCTTTCAGCCCCAAAGCCTGAAAGCGGTGGCTCCCCATTCACGTCCGGTTAGGCAATGGTAAGCGGTGTTTGCTGCGTAACAATGGAGAGGCCAGCCGAGGTAGTGCTGTGGTCCAAGGCGCTCAACCCTTCTTCGGATGGTGCACAGTCTGTATCATCAATGGAGTGGGAGGTCCTACCCGCCCATATATTGGTGGCAGCCGAAAGGGCCTGCATCTGTTCCTCACAGGCCTGGATGCGCCTTCTGTCACAGTCCCTCCACTCCCGCGCCGACGAGGGGTGAGCAGTCTGCCCATCTCAGTGTTCCTGGCTCTGAGCGCTCATACTTTCACTGCTTCTTGCAGTCCCAGGCATCTACGGGCTCAATAAAGAAGTGGCTGGTGTGATTTGCGATTACTTTGTTTGGGTGGGAATAATAGGAAATAAGTGACACCGGTGAACCTAAATTTCAACTCCCAGGAACGAAGCCATGCTGCGCTGGACTGCCAGCGTGCAATCTGGGAATAGAAGTAGGCAGGTGATGTCGCAAGTGATGCATCCGGCATTTTGAGCAGCTTGCAGGATGGTTTCCTTGTCTCTGAAGTTCATCAACTCGCAGTCCATGGGATCGGGCCAGGTAGCGCTCAGGCCTCATAGTCCGCAGCTTCCTTCCAAGCTGTCTCTGGGGGCCTCACGCCGACTCCTAGTCGCCCACTAGCCCCACAAAGCCACCCGTTCCGGAGCAGCTCTCCTCCAGCAGCTCCTTTCCTATCTTGCGTTGCGTGGTGGGGGCTCGCTCCATGTTTTCACCCTGATAAGTCTGGATCTTAGGTCTCCTGGTGGAGCAGTACTAGAGAACGTCCGCCATTGTTTTGTGGCCAGCCATGTTCCTTGTCAGTGTTTTTTCTGATGGAGGGAATTGCATTACTTGGTGGGCTAGATCATTTGGCCCTCTAAAGCCCTCAGTCTGAGTCTGTGATACATACATGGGATTACATAATCATAGTGCAGTAATTCTAGGGTTTTACTACAGCACAATTCCTAGTTTTCTCCTACGGATGGGAAAATATTCACACTGATTTCCTCCAGTAATTCCCAATTTCTGGGTAGTTTTTCATGGAACCTATTTTCCAGGGTATGTAAAGCAAATACCTTCAGAAAACTCTGAAAGTACACCATCTACATTACAAAAAGCGTTTGGTTCTTTTTCAAATCTAACAAATCCCTTTTTTCTCAAAAATCCATCCCTCTTGAACCTACGTTTATTTGAAGAACTCCCTAATATTAAAAAATACAGTTGCACAATTCCTATCATCAAAATCTTGATTGACAAACAGATTTTTAAAAATGTACTTTATGGGGGTATTTATTTAACGCAAAAGAACAACTGAGTGCTGGGATTCCGTGGCATTGTGTTCAGGATGCAAATAGATGTTAACGAAAGCTCGGGCGGAGTGAGTTCAGTAGAATGTAAATCATTTTCACTTTGAGATGATGGCATTTCAGCAAACGAATTCCAAAGTGTCCAAATATCAACTGTTCACAATACAAGCATCTACTACAATGTAACAACCCCTGAGGAACTCTTTAACATTTCTGAGGTATCTCAGAGGCCTAAGCAAGCCCTAAAATGTAAAGTTATACATTTTACTGGGTACTGCGAGACCCAGAGATGAATTTACACAAGATTGAACGAGATGTGACGTAGTGGCTAAATTGCTGTCCTTCCAACCTGGAGACAATGGTTCTAATCCAGGCTTTACCAGTTAACACAAAACAATTGTTCCATGTAGGGGAGCCACTTTGATCATAAGTGTGTGTCATATAATGTAAATATGTGAAATGTACACATTGAATTTAAAAGTAAGCGTCTCTGTGTCATAACTAGTACTGCCCCAATAATAAGTTCCCACTGTGTCTCAATCACATCTTGATATAACCATCTGGCTTCACCTAGACCTTGCACACCATGGTCTTTTCTGCATAGTACTTCATATTTGAGATTGGCCTGGTACAAAAAGCATTCTCTGTGAAGCATTACTTTGCCTGTCTGCACTGTAACAAACACCTAAGATAAAGTATAATAATGTGGTGCTATGAGAAAGAGTAAACAACAGAAGAGTGAAGAAATAGAATATGGAGAGGAAGAAGTAACAAAAACAAACACAAACGCAAAGGGATGAGACAGTACAATTTAAGAACCCTCACTCACCAACCTAGTGGTGACATGCTTCATCACTGGGTTCCCACTGGAAAGACCTAATGTCTTTCCAGTGTGCTTCAACGCCTGCTTACAGCGGAGCTGGTTCTTGTGTGTGTTGAGGGTGTATTCCGGCCAAATTAAGCTAGGTGAGTGCAAAAAAAGAGGGTTAAAAAGCGCAAAATCGTGACTTTCAACAACTTTATTAATAGTCCGGTTTGCACTGGTTAAAAACAGATTTAAATGGACCCATAGGAACGGTCTCAAATGTTAAAGACCCCTAGTCCATAGTGAAAAAAAAAGGGTTTTGGTCGACATGTTTCTGCTTTTTTAGAGCCCAAGTCGCTCAGCTTTCATCAGGACCATATAATGTGATCCTCCGGTGGTGTACACGCGCTAAGGTGCACCCTGCCGTGAGGAATTCGTGTGAAAAGAAAAAAGAAGAAATATTTTTTTTAAATCTCTTTTTTGTTTAGTATATAATATACTTACGGCTTTAAGCCGTTCGAGACAACTACAGCAATTTTGCTGGAGTCGGGTACCTGTAGGAAGAAACGTTTCCATAGTCAGAATGAAACAATCTTAACTCATATGGTACAATCCCACATAATACCACTCAATCCCTTCACCTATTCGAAAAACACCTATGTGGTGAATTAATCAGTAGAATAGCTAATCAGTGTTCCCAATGTCGCGAATGACACAAGCTAATATTACAAACTGCTCGGCATTCTGTGAATTAGTACATTGTGTACTGCCTCCAAAATCATGTGGCTAGACATACTATCCAACTGCTCTCAAATTTAAGTGTGGAAATATTTCAGTAGAAAAACAACAAGTTTAGAATGCATTAGGTCTTTCCAGTGGGAACCCAGTGATGAAGCATGTCACCACTAGGTTGGTGAGTGAGGGTTCTTAAATTGTACTGTCTCATCCCTTAGCGTTTGTGTTTGTTTTTGTTACTTCTTCCTCTCCATATTCTATTTCTTCACTCTTCTGTTGTTTACTACATATATGGTAAGGGGTGTAAGAGTGAATATTTATACCCTTACTCTCTCGTTGTTTTCTGATGCTATGAGAAAGAGCCCATAAAAGTGTTTGAAATTAATTGTAATTATTAAGATTTTGATGTTTTTGAAGAGTTGGTTTCTTTTTTTTAATAATAAATGCATTAATTTATCTTTCAGTAGTTAACAAAGATGATACAGAAGCTCATAGTTTTTAGATTGACCGTCTTAATGTTGTTGTTCCTTTAAGAACAGTGTAATTAGATTAACTATAGTGTACATCAATCCTGGACTCCTGGAAATATGAACGTTTTTATTCTAACTGCAATAAAATCAAAATCTTGCTGACTGATCCAAATTTTGTACAGAATACGCTCTTGCATTTCAATTCTGTACATCCTCGAAACCGTAACCCGTGATCCCTAATTGAGGTTCACAGTATATTTGTTACTAAATTTATGAAAAGTGATCATTGGTCCCATGTTGCCTATCAGTTATAGCAATGGCACATTTATAATAATCTCTTAAAGAACTAAGAGATTTGAGGACTATGGAATTAATATTTTACATGATCCAGACCACCCAGTATTTTCCAAAATAAACTCCTCTTGGTCGAAAACCATTGTTTTAGTTTTTGAGCTGCTTAATCAGATCAAAAACAAGCAATTATTCAGCACCTTGTAACCCCATATGCCACTGTGCGTCAATAGAACAAGTTACTTACCTTCGGTAATGCTTTTTCTGGTGGATACAGTATCTTCCTGTGGATTCCTCACCTTGTGAATATCCCCCTGCATCCGTAATGTTCGTAAAATTCTTTTGTAGCACGCCGGCGTGGACGACGTCATAGGAGCACGGCATCGCGCGCGACTCCGACTGACGTCACTGACTCCTTATAAGGCCTACGTCGGCGTGATGACATCAGTTCCGCCCTTTTTTCCGTGCCTTCGAGGCACCCCAACGGACCAATGACAGTAGATATATACATATACAGTGCACACAGTACATAATATCCAAAATTACACACAATGTGTAGACAATGCATGAAAAATACGATATATATATATATACATATAAATACATTAAAACATTGTCATAAACTTAGGTGTAGAAGAGTGGACAACGGGGAGGCGGGTGGGCATGTGAGGAATCCACAGGCAGATACTGTATCCACCAGAAAAAGCGTTACCGAAGGTAAGTAACTTGTTCTTCTGATGGATACATCTGCCAGTGGATTCCTCACCTTGTGAATAGATTCCACAGCAGTCCCCTCTCCCAGAGGAGGGTGTCCACTCTCCTATACCAAGAAATCCTGGAGGACAGAGCGCGGAAAGTGGCCATCCCTCCTCACCACGGAATCCAAGCAGTAATGCTTCGCGAAAGTGTGGATGGAGGCACAAGTTGCTGCTCTACAAATGTCCTCTACAGGTACACCCCTAGACAAAGCAGATGTAGCAGACCTTGCTCTAGTAGAATGAGCTCTTATACCCTCTGGAGGTTCCTTACCCGACAGGGCGTAGCAGATCATAATGCACAGGATAATCCATCTCGAAAGTGTGCGCTTGTGCACCTCTTTTCCTTTCTTGCAGCCAGCAAACCCAACAAAGAGCTGGTCATCCATTCTGGACTCTATGGTTCTATCCAGGTAGACGCTCACCGCCCTCTTAGGGTCCAAGCGATGAAGTCTCTCCTCCTCCTTGGAAGGGTGAGGGGGGAGGATAGAAGGTAGGAAGGGTAATAGACTGTCCTAGAATGAAGGAAGTTACCACCTTAGGCAGAAAAGCAGCCCACGTCCTGAGAACCATTCGTTCAGCATGAATGGTCAAGAATGGGGGTTTTAACTAAGAGCTTGAAGCTCACTTACCTTCCTTGCTGAGGTAATTGCTACAAGAAAAACCGTCTTGAAAGACAAAGTCTCAAGGGACACTTATGTAAAGGTTCAAAAGGTGAACCCATTAAGAATGTAAGAACAAGGTTCAAGTCCCATTGAGGTACAATAAAGGGAGTAGGAGGATATTTGTTTGTCAGACCCTTTAAAAATCTTAAAACAACCGGAGATTTAAACAAAGACGGCAGATCCGGCAAACAGATAAATGCCGATAAAGCCGAAAGATAACCCTTTACTGTAGCTACAGCAAACCCTTGCCGAGCCAAAGAAAGCGCAAACTGAAGTATGTCTTATAAACGAGCCTTCAAAGGGTCAATGGACTTCTCCCCACACCAACTCACAAATTTAGACCATCTGTAAGAATAGAATGACTTGGTGGAGTCACGCCTGGCCGATAGGATGACATCCACCACATCATGTGGGAGAGAAAAGGAATTCAGGTTCCCCCGTTCAATCTCCAGGCATGAAGGTGTAAGGTCTGGAGGTGGGGGTGTAGAACCTGCCCCTCCATCTGAGAGAGGAGGTCTGCCCTGAGAGGGAGACGGAGCGGCGGGCACGAGGAGAGGTGGAGAAGATTTGTGTACCACACCCTTCTTGGCCAATCCGGGGCGACCAATATAACTTGGGCCCGGTCTTGGCGTATCTTCCTCATAACCCGAGGAATCAAGGGTATGGGAGGAAATGCGTAAAAGAGTCGTGGGTCCCAACTCAACTGAAACGCATCCCCCAACGCTCCCTGCATCGGAAACTGGAGGCTGCAGAATAACGGGCAGTGAGCATTCTCGTGAGTGGCAAACAGGTCCACCTGAGGAGTCCCCCACGTCCGAAAGTCGTGACGAACCACATCTGGATGAAGCCTCCACTCGTGGACGGCTGAGAACTGCTGACTGAGACTGTCTACACGTATGTTCAGAACTCCGGCCAGATGATTTGCCATCAGACAAATCTGATGGTCCTGAACCCAGGACCAGAGACGCAGAGACACTGCGACCCCACTCCTCCCTGCTTGTTGATATACCACATCGCGGTCGTGTTGTCCGTCAGGACCTCAACCGACCGACCGCGAAGGGAAGGGAGGAAGGCCTTGAGCGCCAGACGTATGGCCCGCAACTCTAGAAGGTTGATATGAAGCAACCTTTCCTCTGGAGACCAAAGACCCTAGAGTGGTTGCATCCGTTATCACTGTGGCCACGATGGAGGTAGTTGAAAAGGCTTTCCTTGAGACAGATTGCCTTCCACGCTCCACCAAGACAGGTCCGCTGCAGTTTCTCTGTAGATCGTCACAGACTCCCTGAGATCTCCGTTGTGCTGATACCACTGCCTGCGGAGGCACTACTGGAGTGCCCTCATATGCCAGCGTGCATGGTTGACCAGCAGAATGCAGGAAGCCATCAGACCGAGAAGACGAAGGACCTTCAGGACTGGAACGACCGCTCCATCATGAAATAAAGGAATCATTTCCTGTATGTCGAGAATCCTTTGTGGAGGATGGAATTCCCCATACAGTTGTATCCAGTACAACACCTATGAACAGGTTGCGCTGGGAGGGCACCAGGTGAAATTTGGGTACATTTATGGAAAAACCCAATCTGTACAACAACTGAGTTGTTACTTGCAGATGATGGAGCACTTTCTCTGGAGATTCTGCTTTGATCAGCCAATCGTCCAGATAAGGGAATACTGGAACCCCTGACCTTCTGAGATGTGCAGCCACCACAGCCATCACCTTGGTAAAGACTCGAGGCGCAGTAGTAAGACCAAACGGAAGGACTGCAAACTGGCAGTGTTGCGATCCCACTGTGAAACGTAGATACTTCCTGTGCGACTTCAGGATGGGGATGTGGAAATAAGCATCCTGTAAGTCTATTGACACCATCCAGTCTTCTTCCTGCAGCGCTTGAAGAACCTGCGCAAGGGTGAGCATCTTGACCTTCTCCTGCTTCAAGTAAAGGTTCAAGATCCTGAGATCCAGGATTGGACGAAGCCTGCCATCCTTCTTGGAGATCAGGAAATACCGGGAGTAGCACCCCTGACCCCTTTCCTGCTCCGGAACCACCTCTATCGCACCCTTTCTGAACAGAGCCAGGACTTCTTCCTGCAGGAGCAGCAGGTGGTCCTCTGCGCAAAACCCTTGGCAAGGAGGGTAATTTGGGGGAAATTCCCGAAAGGGAAGAGCATACCCATTCTCTACGAGATTGAGAATCCAAAGATCCGATGTAATCAATTCCAAATCCCGTAGAAAATAGGTAAGCCGGCCCCCCACAGGACCTGCATGATCCGGAATGGCGGATCTAAGGGTGCTTTGCTGTTGTAGGAGGGGGATGGGTAGAAGAGGAGGAAGTGGAGGAGGAGGAGGCCTGACGTCCACGAGGACGACCTCTTTGTCTGCCCCTGTACGACTTGTACAAAGGATTTTGCTGCTGCTGCTGTGCCTGCTTATAGGGATGAAAAGTAGATCTTCCAAATCCCCTGTATCTTTTGCCTACAGAGCCTCTAGTCTGCAAACCCAAAGACCTGGCCATTGCTCTGCTTTCCTTGAACCTTTCCAATGCAGCATCAGCTTTTTTACCGAAAAGGCCTGAGCCATCAAAGGGCAAATCCATTAAAGCAGCCTGAACATCCGCAGAGAACTCGGAAGTCTTCAGCCAGGCAGCTCTTCTGGTGGCAATCGAAGACCCCATGACTCTAGCCACCGAATCCGCTGTGTCCATACCACTCTGTAAGACCTGCCGAGCGGCAGCCTGCGTGTCAGATACCACTTCATTAAAAAAAAATTCTGTCCTCCTAAGGAAGCTTAAGAGACAGCTGCTTAACAGTATCCATCTAAGCATGGATATATCGACTCAGCAAACAAGTGGCATTTGTAGACTTTAAGGCCATACTGCCTGACGAAAACACTTTTTTTGCATTTTGGTCCTGCTTTTTGGAATCCTCATCACCAGGAACCTGGGGGAAAGCACCTGCAGATCTTTTAGAGCAGGCAGCCTGTATTACCAAACTCTCTGGTAAGGGATGAGTAGACAAAAATTCAGGGTCCCCAGGAGCCACTTTATAACGCCTTGCAACGGCCTTAGAAAGTGCAGGAGCCGTAAGTGGTCTATTCCATACCTCCAAGATGGGATCAGTTAGAGCGTCAGTAAAAGGAAGTAAAGACTCAACTACAGATGAGAGAATGGAGGACTTCAGTCAGAATGTTCGACTTATACTCAACAGATGGCAAAGTCAAATTCAAAATATCTGCAGCCTTTTTAATTACCACATGGTAGGGAGCCACATCTTTAGAAGGACCATCAGACACCGTGGTCAATTCCCAATCAGGAGACAGTTCTTGACCACTTGCATCCTGTAGATCGTCAAAATAATCGTCCTGCCGCCCACTGAACGCTTTAGACACCTTCAACTCTTACACTGGGCGACATCAACGGCGGTGGGGAACGCCGCTACTAGACCACTGACGAAATTTGAGGCTTTTATTCTCCGCACGTCCACGATGAAGGGAACGATTTCCTTCATTTATGGGATGTTACTGGATACCGCAGTTTCCCCCCGCCCTCGTTACATGGACCACTGGGAGGCTACCCTTGGTAGGGACATTTCTGACACCGAGTGGAGGTGCCTCTGGCGGGATGTGGCTGCACATAATCATTCCACAGATCTCAGGGAGGCTCACTTTAAGCTTCTGTTTGACTGGTATCTATACCCATCTAAGTTACATCGGATCTTTCCGACTACCTCGGATAGGTGCTGGCGGGGCTGCGGTATGTTGGGTGACTTCCGCCACATTTGGTGGGATTGCCCCACCATCCGACCTTTTTGGTCCGAGATCCTGTCCCACATTAAGGATGTGCTGGGTTACCCGATTCCAAATTTAATAGAATATGTGCTATTGGGACTTAGGGACCCGTTGCTGGAACACCAGACTAAAGCTGATAAACGCATGGTATGGCTGTGTTTAGGGGCGGCCAAGTTGACCTTGGCAGCCGCCTGGAAGAACCCATCTGCACCGGCCATCTCGCTGTGGCACGCGCGGTTGTGGCGACTGTTGAGTATGGAGAGACTGTCAGATATATTTTTGGGGAATTTTAAAAATTTCATGTTTACCTGGGGTCCCTTGGTTAGATTCTTATCTCGAGGTCTACCTTCTGCGGTCTGCCCCTCAGCGCTTCGTGCATTACACCTCTTTCAAATTTAACCGCTTACATGTATGACGTTGTGATGAATGGATGCTGGTCGCCGCCACCGGGGGAAGGGTGGGGGGTGGGGGGTTGGGGGAGTTGGGGGAGTTGAGGGAGTTGAGGGGTGTTGGGGTGGGGTTGTTGTTTATTCTTAGTTGCGACATACTTGCATGTGGAGATGACCTGCGTGGCACTCCTGTATAACTGTGATTCTGGTTGGGGACCCCCCCCCTCCCCTTGTGAAATTATGGTCACCTGCTAAGGAGTTGACGCACCCCCCAATCGGTGCTGGTTGGCGAATAAGGACATTACCATGGGCGTCTAACAGCAAAGTGTGCCATCCTCTGGTACAGGACTTTGGTTTCTACAGCAATGTTTTCAGCACCCCCTGTGTGGGGATTTGTGGCGGATTGTCGCCTGTTCCTTTACTTTATTCTCTCTCTCTCTCTCTTCTTCTTCTTGCTCTTCCTCACCTTTCTACCTCAAATCTTGCATAAATAAAAATTTTACAAAAAAAATAATCGTCCTGATCTTGAAGCTCACCTTCTTCAATTTCAGCTTCCCCAAAACTCTTCTCCTCCAAAAGGCGCTGTGCTTTACACCTCGACCACTCTATTCGAACCGACGTCGTCGGATCTGGTATCGACTCTGAAGGAGCCGGAGCCAGCGTCTAATGTGGAGCTGGAGCCGACGTAGAATAAGGAGCTGGAGCCGGCGTCGAACATGGAGCTGGAGCCGGCGTCGAACTTAGAGATGGATCTCAAGGTCGTTCTGGAGCCGGTGAAGTCGTAAACGGCGTCGATGACTTCGGCGGTGCCGAGAGATGCCAAGGTGGAGCCGGAGCTGGCATAAACGGCGCCGGAGCATAGGCTTGCGGAACCCCCAAATTGTATGCCAACGAACCCATGGGACCAGCCGGTGCTCCAGAGAGGTACATGGCTCTCGCATAAACACCATACATGGCGTTTAAAAATTGCGAAGGGTCCTGTCCTGGACCCGTAAAGGGAGGGTACGAACCCACCGGCTGCTCCTGAGGTGGCTGCAACGGAACTGACTCCTCTTGTTCCTTGGATTGGTGAGCCGGAGTCGTCGAGCCCTGAGGAACAGGAACTTCATCTTCTTCCTCCTGTCTCGAAGACTGGGAAGGATCCGGAGACTGATTCGACACCGGAGCCGGTGAATGCTCCCGTGACTCCAAAGGCGAGGCTTCACCTACAGGATTCTGATCTGGAGAGGGAGATACCATGCCCTTACGATGCCTTCTATAAGACAACTTCGTTTTCGAATGGACTCCTTACCGAAATGGCGCCTTGAACTATGCTTCCTTCTCTTATGCTTTTTCTTCGATGATCTGGATGCATGTCCCGAAGTCGACTTCGAAGCCGGCCTCGACCGGGACCTCGACCTCGACTTAGACTTCGGGCGTCTTGATCTCGACCGCGAACTCTTCCTGGCATCCTTACCCTTCATTTTGGCAACTAGAAGTTTTGCCTCACGTTCTCGAAGAGTCTTAGGGTTCATCTTCAAACAGGATCGACAACCCTTGACGTCGTGATCTGAACCCAGACACCATAGGCAGTCACCATGCGGATCTGTAATGGACATCATCTTTCCGCATGAATCACACGGTTTAAACCCAGTCTTCTTCGACGACAGAAGACAGCAACACCGAAGAGATACAGAAAACTCACAATAGTAACAAATTTACTATCAGCTCAACAGAAGATCCCTCGAAACCGTTAGCGTCGTCGACGCGGAAAAAGGGAGCTGATGTCATCACGCCGACGTAGGCCTTATAAGGAGTCAGTGACGTCAGTCGGAGTCCCCCGCGATGCCGTGCTCCTAGGACGTTGTCCACGCCGGCGTGCTACAAAATAATTTTCCGAAACGTTGCTGACGGATATTCACAAGGTGAGGAATCCACTGGCAGATGTATCCTTCAGAAACAGCAATACCCACATCCCAGTAACCAGATGAGTCTGGGAAATACAGCAGAATTTACTTTTGATATTATTGATGGGATATATTTGTCAGTGCAGACATTTCCTTAAATGCTCCTATTTATTTAAAATACTTTTTGAGAATTGTGTTAGAAAGTTTCAATTCTATTAAGGCAGTGGAGGTAAGGATTATGTACTATTCTCTGCTATTCCAGCATTCAGAAGTTTTTAACAAGCTCATACAACTAAGTAAGAAACTACATTTCCCAGAAGTGGGAAATTAAGTCATCCACTAAACAACCATCATTCACAAGTCTGAAGCCCATATAATCGGGCTCTTCTGCTCCTGAACCTCTCCTTTTCTTAATGCAATCAGCTCCAAATGTAAGACCTGGAATATCACTTTACATTTGATCACTCCAGTCAAACAGAAGGCAGGTATAACCACCATACCAACTAAAAACTAACTAGCTCATCACATTTCAATTCCTAAATTACAACCATAGCCAACGAACTCAACATGTCAGACCAATAAACTGTAACTCAATCTAAAATTTGATTCATTAGAACAGTACACAGAGTGCATGACATATCAAATCAGCAATACTTATTCCTTAAGAAACAGCTCTAGTCCAAGGCTGGGCCAAAGCACTTCTTGAAGCTGTGTGTGAAATACTCTCCTCCATGTCAATAATAGAATTGAAACTTTCCATCACAAAAGCAATCACATTTTATATTCCAGGTCAGGACCAGAGAAAAGGATTGTATGTTTGAAGCGTACGAATTACCAGAGAAACCACTGCCAAATTACCAGCTAAAAAATCAAACTTTGTAAAGGTAGGCTCTGCAGACAATTCTGCCCCTCCTATAATGCCCTCTGGTCTACTTCCTATGAAAAAAGCCTTGGAAGTCATTGTCCTTCGAGCTGAATGAGCACCAAACCATTGAGATTTTAAAGCTGGCCTCAGTCATAAGCCAACACCCATTTGGGCCGTTGGTGAAGAAATTGCTTCAAAGAGCTTTTAAATCCAGATGGGAAGCTGCTTGCCCCAGTGTACGCCATTCGGGAGTCATGTTTTTATAGGCCCTGAGAATAAGCAGCACAGAGCTAGTGAGGATCATGAAAAGTTGGATAGGAAATGGTCCAAGGGTAGATTTGGTCAGTCTGGCAATGGTGAATGTTACCTCATCCTGCCTGACAGATCCAGCATCTGAAAGTCTCCTGCAAGTTGCGAGGCATAGTAAGATCACTAACTTTGCTGGAATTTCATTCCTTCTGGTATAAAATCTTTCTTGGTACCCAGCACAGAGAGAGTTTGGGGATCAAGTTCATGTCCCAGAGGAACGAATACTTAAGGTCCAGTGGTCTGAACAGCCTTATCCCTCTCAGCAATGTGCAGACCAAAGTGTACTCACCAACTTAGGACCCTTCCACAGGAAGGAGAAAGCCCCGGACCTCTTTAGGCCTTAGAGTAGGGCTGAAACATGTTGGTCTTGATGGAGTGGGCAGGTCGAGGATTAAGCGCATAACGCCACAACCTCCATCACACATAGGAGCAAAGCCTTGTGCATGAAACCACTGGGTACTGTTGAAGCCTGGGGACTATACTAATTGGGTAGATCCAGGTTGTGAAAGGTACATTTAGTAATAGACACTAATCTTGTGAGTAATATTGTATGCTACCAACCCTGGATGTAGATAGTTCAATTACCTTGAAACTGAAGAATCGCAAGTTGAATGAACTTAGAGCGAGAAAACATGTTGACCCACACGTTTTGACAAGGACACCACCATGCAAGACATAATACTCGGGCGAGTGCCTTGTTCACTGTTTTTATTTAGGGTAGGAGACCCCCAGAATAAAGTCTTTCCTTCTAGTTACTCCCAATCCTATTTTAATCACTGCACCACATCTACACAGTTCCGGCCCCACACCGCACTTCACCAAACGGCTGTTGGATAAAAGATCTCCGATAAAGTGCCCCTACTTTAGGGAGCCCGTTGGGTATTGCACCGCCAAGCCAACGAGGAGCAGCCCAAGTGATGAAGCATGACACCTGAAAGGGTGTGTGAGGGTATTACAATCCAACAAAAGGATTCCCATCTATAACCCTCACAGAGAATAGTGGGACCCAGTCACTCGGGACTCTACAACCCCATATCCCAGAGGAACAGCATAAACCCACATTTTGAATACGATAGTAAAATCACTAACTTTGCTGGAATTTCATTCCTTTTGGTATAAAATCTTGCTTGGTACCCAACACAGAGAGAGGTTGGGGGTCAAGTTCATGTCTCAGAGGAACGAATACTTAAGGTCCAGTGGTCTGAACAGCCTTATCCCTCTCAGCAATGTGCAGACCAAATTGTACTCTCCAACTTAGGATCTTCCTCAGGAAGGAGAAAGCCTCAGACCTCTCTAGGCCTTAGAGTAGGGCTGAAACATGTTGGTCTAAATATAGGATCATAGGGCCATAACAGTCCACATTACACACACATTGTTTTAGTCTCACCACCATCTTCACAAATAAAGGGATACCTAGGAGAAGGTTAGGGATTTTAATCTTTAGTTAAGCACCCTGGTCATCCTTCTAACAAGTGCTCCCTGAAATATGGTCGAGCCCACCCTGATCTTTAGGATTCAGGGTGAACCCAAGGATGAAAACTGACACAACTGGAGTGTGTGAGGGTTGTATATAAAAAAATATTTGTTTCCTTCTCCACACAAGTCATGCGAAGCTAGCATACCCACTTGGGGTGTCCTACCCTTATATCCCGTGTCCTGTGCAGCATTTAGAACCACCCCCATGACCTCTGGTGGGATACTTTTTGGTTGAACATAATTATCAGTATCACACAACTCCGAATTCTAATTCCTTTGCAAACTTCTGTAGCACAGAGATCAAAACTGAACATCCAGCTCATAAATAAGCCATAGTCGTTGGTTATGAGTGGGCAGCAAATCCGGTAAACCCGCTAACATTCGTTACTGAGCCCATTGTTGTTAGAAGCTGGGTGTGTCAATGGCTATTTCTGATGGAAGCAGCCGATATCTCTGTGGTGAGCACAGATTGGGTGGGGTGGAAGGACATGCAGGAACTGTTACATAAACATACATTCCTGCATTTAATTCACCCAAAAGCTTGTAAAACCCATTAAGTCCCCACCACCAGATTTACCTGCCCAGACACTCCCCCTCAAGTAATGGTAATTATTGCATGTGGAACTACCTTGGATTACTCTGCTGCACCTGTAATTAAGACATAAGAGCAGTAATAAAAATGTTACCGTTACCCAGTTTCTCACAGCATGCGCTTCACAACTCCTACAAGGTATTTTTATTATGAGTAGAAGGAGCTTAAATTGAATATTCCTGAGCACATTAATGCAAACTAGTTTGTTTCATTCTATTTGCAGGCATTGAAATTGTTGTTATTTACACTTAGAACTGATTATTTAAGGATATGGTTATCGACTCATTCAAAGTTCATCACTATTGGTGTTTAGGCAGTAGATCATTCAGTATTATTTTTCTGTGGTTCCCTTGCTCACCAAGGTGTTAAAGGGTAGCTAGTTGCTCTCGTTTAATTTTCAGTATGCCAGTTTTCCCCTTCTCCCGCTAGCGCATTTAATAATTTTTTTTTTTGTGAGCAGCAACTGACAATTTTGTGTTTATTGTCATGTAGTTTGAATGTATAGTATTATTGGCAGCAACGTGGACACAGTTAACTAAGTATTGATTTTGCTTCTTTTTAGAAATGCGCCCTCAGTGGTTTGAGCTGGAGGACATCCCCTTTGTGCAGATGTGGCCAGACGATGTATACTGGTTTCCAATTATGCTTCAAAAAAAGAAGTTCCTCGGCTATTTCAAACTTCAGGGACATGACACGATCCTGGATTATAGACTGGAAGAAGTGGACGAAATCAAGGAAAATCATCTTATCCTATAGGTCACCTAAGACAATGAAAATTAAAGGACGCAATACGCGTTTGCCTTGAGGCCTTAAAGTGAAATGTTGTTAAACTACTGTATGGTCAATAATGGCTTTTATTTTTTCAGTTTCTCCTTTAAAAAGGTGCTTTGTTCTGAGTGATCAAAATCCTCTTTTTGGATCCTGTGCTTCAAATTTAGGTTTTAGAACCAATACCAGAGCCAAGGTGACTTTTTCTTTTATATACTGTTTTTTTACTTTGTATGTACAGAGAAAATGTGGAATCAAACCATAGACCTTCACATGCCACCTAAACCTGAAAACACGGACTTCCTGTCATAATTATATTTAATCTTTTTTTTTTTTAGGAAACTGGGATTTTATGCTTGTGAAAAAAAGCCCAAAATGCCGCCGCCCGACTTCTAACGAACACCCCGGCCAGAACATCTGCTAAGCCTGCACTAAGGAAGCTGCACTGGCTCCCTATCAGGGAAAGGGTCACTTTCAAGGCCCTATGTCTGGCCCACAAGGTACTCCATAACACCGGCCCCCCAATACTAAACAACTGGATCACCCCCTATAAACCCACAAGAGCGCTTCGCTCGGAGCATGGAAACTTCATCACGATCCCCAAGGTGAAGAAGGCACGTATAGGTGGCCGCCGCTTCTCGGTCAACACAGGAAAAAAATGGAACGCACTCCCCTTGAGCCTCAGAGCAGAACCAAATCTCCTGCGGTTCAGGAAAGCTCTAAAAACCCTACTTTTCCCCTGAGCCGTCATCTTTCCCGACTATTCCCCCCTGCGAGTTAGAGGTTCAGCGCTGGGATACCCTCGTGGTGACTACGCGCTCTATAAAATTATAAAATAAATAAATAAGTTGAAATCATATTATATAACACAAATAACAATTTCAAGTGTAAGCATTTCATTTGGGTACAAAAAAAGTGAGCACTTTGTCTTTGATCGTTGCGATTTTAAAATGGTTGTGCTATATTTTACAGTGTTGGGTTGCTTTATAAATTCAATTTTATCCTTGTTTAGGTGAAGATTTAAAATGTCCTTTAACATACTACGATTTTCCTCTTTTTTCATTTGTATTACAATTCACTGATATGAATAGGTCTAAAATCTCTGTAGACAATTCATAGTAAGACATTGGAGAATTGAAAGCAATTTGCAGGTGTTCATGAAACCACCAGACATGTTTATTATTTTATATACTTTACATTCTAGACACCTACTAGCCCACGCTATCTCGCAACAGCCTTTTCCTAGTTCCAAGTGGTTTGGTCGTGTTTTAGCCCAATGTGTAACAGTCAGATTATTACAGGGGAATGTCACACTTACCTGTACAGTAACATTGGTTGGAAAGCTGGCACTCACTACTTCCCCCTGAAACATAGTGGAAAGTAATAGTAGTCTCACTTTCAGGAGTAAATAGATGAAAACGACAGACCTGGTTTATCTTTACCGTCGCACTGTGAATATATCCATGTGCACATCAGTGCCATGAATAGGTCTCAAGACGGCCACTATTCCTATGCATGGTGCTCGGTAGTCGTAAAATCTTCTAAACTGCGTTAAATTCGAGGGAGTAGACAATTGTGTTCTCCCAGAAAACTGATGGACTTGTACTGAGGGTGTAGGCTGGAACGTGAAGAGATCAGATAAACAGTGGAAGCTGAGAGTACACCAAACCGGGGAATGCAACAACTTTACACTTAAATGATGGGGATTGAAAATCTACTGGAGCAATTTGCACCCTGACTGTGAGAAAATGGAACCAGGAACTGCCCACTGTAGCACTCAGGAGCTTCAAGTGGCCCCTTGTCTACTACTGTGCCTGTGGCTCCTCCCCTACAAAGTTGACTTGTGGATTGCCTCCGAGATCTTTGTAAGTCCTATACTGTTTCATCAATTTGTGTCTTCCTTTGACAGACTCAGAAAGAATGTCTTGTATGTGCTACACTCATGAGACCCAGCCGGGCTTGAACACTGACCTGGTGCATAGTAACTTTCGGACCTAAATCATGGCAGTTGACTAATGGATGGGTCACAACTGTCTGAAATTAAATACAGACACATCTGAGATGATGCTATGGCGAGGTCCTCCTCATATCGGTCTTGTGACTGACTTAACTCTCAAACTATAAAAAAAAGTGTATTTTACTTTAGCGTCAAATTATTATTTATACCTTTGCTGGCGAAGGACTCCAAATCATGCTTCTTCCTTCTAAAGGTTTTGAATAAAAGTCCTCTGTCCCTGCCTCATTCTGAAACCCAAGGGGAGTAAAAGATTTTTGAAAAAATTGCTTTCTCTCTCAATCAAATGGTTCCAGGATACGCTACCAGTAAAATCTGCCCACCACCCAAAGCTGAGGACATAGCACTCCTACGTCTTACAGCATTACCAAGCTCACAATGCTGAGTTTTCTATTTCAATATACAAGCAGAGATGCTGGAAACGGTGGTGATTCATAAACCAAATTCAATTGTTTAGATCACAGTTGGAGAATTCTATATTCTTTATATTAAATGATTATTTTGGTTCAGTCAGCTTGAAAAAGGTGCAGTTAATAATAGGCACTGATTGTAATTAGGATGCTCAGGTTGTGAATACATTTCATGGTTTACCTTTCTTGAATACATTGCTGATAAAATATTAGGTCAGGGTTAGAGTCAATGTATGTGGGTGATTCTGTGACTGCAGCATTTACAGTGCAGCTATGGATTTACTACATGTCCAATAATTTGCCATACAAATTGCAGAGTTTGCACATTTCACCAAAAATGTTGTTTTCATTGCAAATTATTAAAATTAATACTGATAGAGAATGTGTCCTATAATTGGAATTTTCCCCTCATAAGTTGCATAACATTGATGCATAATTGGGTCCTCCATGCCACATAATCCTGGAAGCCCTGGCAACTTAAAGCTCTGCAGAGTAGTTTGGGGGCTGTCATTGTGAAGATAAAATCCTTATTTCATACTCAGTTGTCAGAACTACACTGCAAGATCTGAACACACAATTGAAGGGCTGTTAACTACATTCCCTTCCTCTTCACATCCCTTATGGAAATGCTGAACTAAACTCAGAAAATTAGGACAGGAGTTATCAATGGAAAAAAGTGTGGATTTCCCAAAGTGAGTGATCTCTTCCACTAAGGCATAAATGTTACCAGATGTAATTGGATTATAACCTCTAATAGAAGAAATATGTTCGTCCCTTTTAAAATTTACTGCATGGAAATACAGATTCTACACAGACTGATACAGTCAAAGTTCTTGCAAAAAAGTATACTTTGACCATCTCAGAAACACCCAACTGGAGACTGCAGTTTTTAAGGAAAGAGGAATTTCAAATCTCTCCTGATGAAAAGCAGTGGGGAGAAATCTTTTAAACAGTTATTCAAATATGCCAAACTAAGGCAAACTATTTTTAAATGATTTTATAGCAGGGGCATTGTACACATAATGAATAACAAATTTCAGACTCCCTGCAATTTGATTTGTATTTGTTTTTCTGAGATAAAAGCAAATCATAAAAAATTGTTGTTTTTAGGATTTGATTTCAGGCAGAAAAACAAAAATGTTTTGCAAATTAAATCACAGCGAATCCTCCAGCTCCTTAATGGTTGTAATGTTTTCCTTTCAACATTCTCATATTTGAGAAAGAGAAAACAATTTTTTGTTTTCTCAGAAATGATGGCCAAAGTGAGACAATCTGTGGGGAAACATGGATTTACCACCAAGTGCTATTCTTAGCATATGTGCAACAGAAAAACAGAGTGTGCAATAGCAGAAACAAAAATGACAGACTAGGACCTTCAATTTAAAACGTGTCAGAATATGTCTAAGGTACTATGTATAGCATAAAATATGAAGAGTAAAACATGCGAAATATTGCACAAAATACATTTATGTGAGGAAACCAAATGGGATGTGGAGCTCTGTGTTTTTTCAGGGATCTTTCTCGCATAGTTCTGATTATCTGAAGGACAGAAAAACAAGATCTCCAATGGTGGAAGAAAACAATGACAGGAAGATTTATTTGAAGCTGCAAACCCGTGGAAACTATTAAAAAATAAACAATTTGAGCAGCAAAGCTGCCACGGGTACTTTAACATTGCTTTTATTTTCACATGGGATTTTTCTTATGCAACTGACTTAAAAGAAAAAACAAATGTAAAACAAATGTTGCTTTTAGTAAAGACATTCTTTTTTATTTTAAATGGAAGATTTTATTTTCTCTCTGTAAAACTGTGATCCAGAAAGTGGGCATAGATACAGTCTTATAGAGTCTTGTTTATGAATATTAGTTAAAGGAAACTGTATTACATTTAAAGGAGCCAACTAGTTAAGAGAAAAACATTGTTCTCTTTACCCATTCCCGCCTGATGAACAATCAATAAGGATTCTAAAGTGTTGCTTTGATGACGTCAGCTACGAGTTTAAAGCTCTGTTGTGACATCATCGTTAACTGGATGGCTCCTTTAAAATAGATGCAACTATTTGATTTTGTGAAATCATGGACAAAAACCATTCATTCTTGAAAATTAAGCCAAATAAACTGCATACTGCCTTGAAACAGTCATATTGATATACATGTGGGAGTGTACGTCTACACTTATTTATCCATACACTTCTGACCCTTTGAGCACCAGCACACTAGTAAAAACGACACACAAAATACACAATTCAAGGCTGTTTATTAAACAGGAGTTTTATTCTTAGACTTTATATATATTTATCTATATATTTGTAAATGCTTGTTTTAAACATTGATTTGTATACGTTTTGGCAATACCACTTTTTGGAATGCAATAGAGTTTGTAAACATTAGAATCTACAGCATGTTGTATAAATTCTCTAAATTTAGGAGGCAAATAAAGTGCTTCATATGAACTAAAAAAGCTAAGCAGAAACAACATGTCATTCAGTAAAGGGAGCGCAATAGATTCAACAAGCTCACATTATGCTGAGGAACATGAACATGTCATTTAAATTCAGTTTCACATACAGATATTTTTGAGCAAGGAGGATTGAGTGGGATATCATAAAAACATCACCTGCTTAAAGCCGTCCTGACAGGGAGATGAGCACTGTTGCCCTGCATTAGGGCTCGCCACAAAAGGCAGCACTATTAACTGGACAATTTATTGTTTACTCTTCTTGGGTACTTGTTGACAGGATTCGGGTTAAGAAGTACAGACATACACATTTAGTTTCATTTTCCATTCTGTTATGAGTAGCAAATGAAGAGTTACCACTGAAATGGGTACTTTTAGTATAAGACGCAACCTAGTGGCCAAGATCTCAAAACCTTGTACCAGGGATCTTTCAATGTATTTTCCCTATTTGTAAAGCAACTTAAACCCAAAGTACCAGTACTCAGTACTAGTGAGCTCCAATGGAAGCTATACCAGCAGTGAATTAGTCCCAACTCCAAATAAGATTAAGAACCAATAGGAGAATCGTTGAGACAAACAGAAATACACAGGTAGGACTGTCTAAGCAGCTGTTGTGGATTGAAGGAGAACAGTCAAGGAGCCTTTGCCTCCACTCATTCAATTGATGCACTACAACAATATGGAGATAGATCAGGTGGCGGCAATGGGTGAAAACCTCCATGTGCTAAATCTGATGAGAAACTGTTGAGCAGTGTGCTGTATGCCTTCTTTTTCTGCCTTTACACAGAATGATTTCTGTGACGTGGAATATGCTCCAGATCTGATCAGAATCTGAGATTTCCCTTGCCAGCCAGAAGAGCTAGGGCAATGCCCTACCTGTCTTTGCTTCTTAATTAACAATTCCATTATGTTGTTGAGGCCAATAAAACCGGTTTCCTCTGGATAATCACAAATAATTATTCCAGGGGCCCAAAGATCCTTTATGCTTTAGGCTCTTAGGCTAATACTGGAAACCTTGCCCTCCCCCAACCCAAACACCTCCAAAGAGAAAATGTTTGTAATAAACTAAAAATGCAGAACAAAGAAAGAAAGTCATTCAAGTTTGAGCAACGCTACCATAACAGAAGTTAATTGAAATGCAATTCTTTTGTTAAGGATTCACTTTTAGCAGCCACTGCGAGGAGACATACATATGTTTGTTTTTTACGGAGTGTGGTTTGTGGAACTACATGGACACAAATATGTAATCGATCAAAACTGTTTTTTTGATTCACCAAACAACTGCTGGTTTGTTACCTTTTAAAGTTGGCGGTGAACTACTTGTTAGATAATATGGTCAGCGGAAAAGGGAAGGTTGCATATCAGCTGTTTCTATGAACACCAATAACCCAATGCTTTTGAAGGAACAGCACTACCCTCAGCGTTAAGAATGAGATTATCCAGGTACAAATTTACCAGGGTATGCAGACAGGCTTGCACACATGGAAAATAATACTTGTGACATTCTGGAAAGAGGTTACGTGTATTTGTTCTAGACCACAATTGATGAAACCAAGGAATTGTTTATATCCCTTCTACATAGTTTAGTGTGAAAGAAGACAACAAAGCCAGACTCTCACCTCTGTTTAAGCCGTCATAAAGACGGATACAGAGTAAGGTAGTTTTGAAAGGCTGTAGAGTAAGACGTTTGTTAGCTCTGAGGAGGCCTAGGGTGTCCATTGCACTGAATCTTTTTGACAATAGTAAAATATAGTAGAATTACTTTCCCCAGAGCTGTTTCCAAGACACAAGAATTAGCTACACGTCTAAAATGGTCTGGGGCAATTCCAGTAAAACCTTTGTCAGAAAAATGAGGACTCTAAAGGAAAGCTAATTAGGAATCCCAAATTGCTTGGCATACTGACGGATGACACCGGATACTTCAATGCTCCTCTTCACAAGAGTCTGCCTTAGGCTAGAGAAATCCGGTAAGACACACTGCTACGTACAGTATTCACAAAGGTCACATAACAACTGCTAGATCTTCTCCAGTGAAAATTAGACACTAGTCCTTACATTTCAGGGACCAGAGTTTTGTAAAAATGTAAAGAAAAGTTACCTGCAGCCTGCTGAATCACAGAGGGCTTGTTAACAGAAAAGAACAGCAATCCTTTCCAGTACACAGATTCCCAATGAGTCCTACATAAGGAACCTATCATTCATTCTCTACTGTGACAGATCACAGAGCAGACTTCAAGGAAAAGAAGCATTGTCACCTGACTAGTTAAAGCTAGCCATTGAGCTAGGGTGGTAAGTCTTGGATCAGTACTGGTAAATCAAGCTCAATATCTTTCACAGCAGGCACA
Organism: Lissotriton helveticus; assembly: GCF_964261635.1. Lineage (NCBI taxonomy): Eukaryota > Metazoa > Chordata > Amphibia > Caudata > Salamandridae > Lissotriton > Lissotriton helveticus. The sequence continues at coordinate 150,393,184 of NC_136071.1, forward strand.
GGATGAAGGAATAACACATCTATGGTTCATGTACATATTGTGAGGAGCAGTTCATTTTACATTTGCCTCCAAGTTGCAACACAGATGTAGCTACGCTCTCAAATATCATCAGGCAGCCACATGGATTAATTACTCTTCCTCACGAAGAATCCCCAAGTTTGTTCAAAGCTGTACTAATTAAATCGTAACAGGTTTATATATGTAGACCATCCTAGATGTATCCTTGAAATACAATAGATTGACTGACTGAACTTGTCCCCTCATCCTTTAACTGGAACCATAAGGGAAGTTAACATTAGTGCTAATTTCTTCTGCTGGCAGGAGTTTAAGCAAGGTCATTAAAAAGGAAGCTGTAACAATGTGTAAAGGAATAAAACAAAATACAAAAATAGTGTTAGCATCTCCCAGGGGCACTGGTGCCACCCATTTGCATAATCAGTGCTGAGTTCCCAGTAAAGCCTCCCTCTTCAAGAGACTAGATACCCATCTCACTTGGAAAAATGACGAGCAATTTTTCATCAGCATTGTTTTGTTTTAGTGGTTTTAAATACATTTACAATATTTTAGTGCCCTCGCAAAGCAGTCTTTTAATGCCTACTTCAACAAATCATTGTATTAATATTTGCTTTCATCAAATGTTTTGTAGTTGTTTCCTTTTCCAAATGATATTGTTATCTGTAGTAAAAGAACTGCCATCCTGAAAATTCACCGAGTTTGAAAACAGGATTATTGTGCATTCTTCTGTTTATCCAGAGAGGATGTTTCCACTTCTTTTCCCGGTCTTGTCATGAACCACGTGCAGTTAGCCTCTCCTATAAGTTGGTAAGCATTTAAGGAGTTAGAAAAAAATACAGTTAATTAAACCCCACCCTCAAACAGTGAGGGAGGAAACAAGCTTATTTGAAAAGTTGCAAAAATGTGTCTGCCACTGCTCGCAGTTTGTATTGGCAGAGGTTTTATTTTTTTACAAAACCCCAAAAATATAGATTTTCTGTTACTACTTTTACCAAAAAAGAGGTATTTTGAAGAACATCTCTAAACAAGTGCTTCAGTTGTCTTTAGCTTACTGGTGTGGACTTTGTGCGGTTGCAGGCATGGCATTCTCAAAAGTCTCAGGAGTTGGGCTGGATACTAAGAGCTGTATACTTAATACGCTTACTGCTTCTTCCATTATTGGTCTTTATTTGAGAACTCTTTTGACAAGATTCCAGCCACTGGGAATGTCCACATTCATTTGTAAATAATCTGGACTGTTGTGTAGATCTAGTTATTTTAAGCTGCCCAGTTGTGAGCCTGCCAAGAGCTGTTGTCCAAAAACCTTTCCACATTGTCAGTGTCTTGAAGATGTTCATTGTGCTTTGCCTTGGTCTCCATTGCCATACAAACTTAAGATTGAATCCCCAAGCAGGTTCTTTCAGCAACGGAGTACACATGATTGTCTGCGGAGTGCTAAAATGGTGAATGTCCTTCCCCCATTTCTTCCTTTTGCACATGACACACGAGTCATGAGGGTTAAGTCGAGAAGAAGGTCCCTTCTTGGGGTGAAAGAGGTGGAGTGGGCATACTTCCTGTTCCCATAAAAAGGCAATTCAACTTTGGCTTCAGTTCGTTCCATACATGACTCATCTACATGATAGAAAATAAGTCAACACTGTTGGTCAGGATTACAGTACAGCAAAGCGAGCAATATACACCAAACCATATTGTTTACTATGGGGTCACTGGTCTTGTCAAACAGAAATGGTAATACCATCACAATAAATGTGTTTAGAAGAGAAAAGGTGAGAGGCAAAGAGAAGTAAGACCTAACAAAATAAGAAATGCTCACCTCTTTGTGGCCCTGGATCTGAGAGTTCACAAACGCTCCCAAGATGTGAGACGTCAGAGGTAAGTAGATGTGTATCAACTGCGTCTCCTGGTGCAAGCAGAAGAGAGAGAAGTAGTTCCTTAGCTCCATGGTGAGGATGGCATTTTCTTGCTAAGAAAATATAAGCACGATAAATGTAGGAACGTATTGCTGTTGAGCCAGGACAACTCATTGTTAAGGTGGCAGCACAAGGGTTAATTCTGCAATAAAAGCCTTGCTGCCCCCAGAAGTGCGAACGGCTATTACTGCAGTTCAACAAAAGCTTATGTGCTACACATTGTAATAAGTGTATCTGAACGAACTAAAGCTTTAAGAACCATCTGTCCTTGAATATGTAGAAAATTATCTCTGAACGATTCTTTTAGCTTTCCACGTCAAATTAATCCACATGCAGTCATTTACTTTGATGATCAGATTAAAGGAACTACTTTGATGTAAAACAAATTACATTCACTCAAAGTAATAAATAGTTTCAAGAAATATTTGCATAAAATCATGCGAGCAACCTGACTATCGGCTCTCTTTCCGAGTCACGATAATGTGGGATAGTAAACTGGACATTTTCATGGCAGGATAAACTAAATTACTGTCATAACCATATTTTCATTACCATATTCATATCCTACAGTTACTACCAGTTGAGGTGACCAGACTTTAATATCTGGATTGTTAATAGTATTTAAGACAACCTCCTAATGTTTGGTTGATTTATAATATACAGTAAAGCAAAACCAAAGGGGATGATGGACGGAGTGTTGAACAATGCAAGCACTCGCCCCCAGTCAACTGATCTGGGTTTTCATCCCCTTTGGTTTTGCTTTGTTCGCCCTAAGTTGGCAAAGTATGCCTAGACGGTGGTCCCTTGATATTCTCACTATATACCGTTAAATACCCTAAATGCCTGTACTTTTTCTTCTGTGCATTGTCCCTCTTGTCAACCATGGGGTCCTTTCATGTTTCAATGGTTTTTATTGAGATTTTAAGTGTAGTAAATGTACAGGCAGTACAGTCAGAAATAAAAATATCACCAAACAAGTACCCAGATCCATCCACCGATCCCACCTCCACACCAGATCAGTCACTTATTAAAACATTGTACCTTACACTTTGGTATCTAAAGTTATGAGCTGAGCCCAAGCGATGCAACAGTGCTGGTTCGAGCAGGCCCCAGCACGAAGCCTGTGGGCATGCCTTACCCTGAAAATCTGAGTTTAAATAAGTGAGAACTGGGTCCCCTAGTTTGTGGGGGAGTTGGGGCTTGTACACCAGGTCGTAAGAAATGTGTTTGCGTCTCATCAGCTGCCAAGCTTCATGAATCAGAGGTTATATGCAGGGGTAGTGGATTTGCACCCGAGGGAGAGGATAGTGTGTTTTGCAGCTATGAAGAGGGGAAAATTGTTTGCCTGCGGTAGAGTGAGTAGAATCCTTTGATGGGTCTGCCTAAGAGGCCATATCCAGGAAAATGGGTTCCTTTTAGAGTGTTTCTAGCACCTCTTGTAGTGCTCAGATATGCCCTAGTTAAGCCCTCCCCTCATTTATTCCCAGCCTCAGTCTCTCTTGCTTAGTTTTGTTTGAAAGCCACTATGGCAGAGACCTTCCCTCAAGGTAGCAGTGACTGGGCCCTGTCCGTACATTATTTTCACTGCCAGAAAATGTTTAAGGCTGAGCACTGCGCCTCATATCCCTACCTATTTATTTATTTCTCCCAGGGTATCCAGCCTAGATGTCCTGATAAAGGGAAGAGAGGATTAAGGCCATCTTCATGTGGCATCTTCTCTGCTTGTGTCTGGCAGAGCCTTGTGCCAGAATCCCTGCCCTGATGCCCTAGGAACCACACGCCCAGTGACCACTTCTACTATGCTGTAACCTAAATACGCGCACTCTGTAGTGATGGCATCCCTCTTTCATTGGTTGCTTAATGTCCTTATCCCAAATGAGTTGTGCTATCATTGAACCTGGGTCGTGACCCAAATCCATGCTTGTGTGGTGTCTGTGATCCTTGGATTTTTCCTCTGCCAGTGCAGGACATATCCTCATAGCATACACTATAGCTAGCTCATTAATGGCCATTCCTTTGGACTGATTATTGCTACATCTGGGTGGACTCCACAGGCATATACTATGGTGTGTTGTGCAAGGAGTGCTCCTCAGTGGACATACTATGGCTGGTAGTGTAATGGCCATTTCTGTGCCCATTTCTATTAGATGCTCTCGATGGCTGGTTATATAATGTCCATTCTCATGGACTTCTATGTTATTCCCGAATGAACCCTTCAGACCATCTATCAAGTCTGGGTGTTTAATGACCATTCTATGAACTTCTTCTCTGCCTCTCATGGATGCATTTCTCCACCTATGTCAGACAGCATGGCTGGTTTCAGAAGGCCCATTGCCATGACTTGCTCCTTAGCATCTCATATGGTGCCTCCCCAGTACATATCCTAAATCTGGTTGAATAATATATACCCGTTTGAAGTTCCTTGGGAACTCCACAGAGCACATATTAAAGGCAGGTTGAATAATTTCTCATACCCATGGCTGTCCCTTGCCACTTCTGGGTGAGCTCCACAGAGCAAGTACAAGGCTAGCTGTACACTGCTCCTTCCAATCAGCTGCTCCTAGTCATACCTAGGTTGGGTCCCGAAGCATTTACTGTAGTTGGCTGCCTAATTGCTACTCGTGTGCCACTCCGTGGGAGACGCCGTAGAGCACATGCTATGGCAGTTGCATAATGCGCATTCCTATGGGCTGATCTTTGCCACACCTTCGAGGACTCATCAGGCACAAACTTTGGCTTGTCGTACAATGGTCACTCCTCTGCTGCCCCATGATGGCCATACTATGGCTGGATTTATAATGCCCATTTCAGTGGGATGCTGCCTACTGCTCATGGGTGGATTCCTAAAAGGACGTACCATGGCTGGTTGCATTAAGCCCATCCCTAGGAGTTACTTCCCTGCTGCTCCTGTGTCGACCCTTGAGCATATAAGACGTGTGATACAAGAGTGAAGGATAGCAGCGGTCACTTCAAGCACTTTGCTATGATTATATTTATTGTGGTGTAAACTGTATGGAACATAGCACTCATAAATGTTGAGAGAGAGGTGTATCTGCAAAGACCAGCAAGTCTCTTCCCTAATCTTTCGCCTAAACCCATGTGTAGGTGCAACTGCAATACAATTTAAGCAGTCTCCACAAAAACATTACCCACATAGGCACAAGTGCTTTCACACACTTCTATCCATCCATACACTACCATCAAATAAATAAATATCCCAACTCTGACTCGTGCTACAGTACCATCCAACACATTTGTGAAAACTGAATCCTCTGAATAGCTTGGCAGTTTCAAAGGAAAAATACGCAGTAAACGTAATCAAAGCATGTTGAAAATAGGCACATCGATTTAAAAAAAAAAGAAAATACTTTCCTACGATTGACTGTAACATTTGTAGAAGTGCAACAGAATGCTACCAAATGGCTTAACTACTCTGAAGTTAGGACTATCAATGAGGAGCCTTTAAAAGAGAAACGTTGATGTCACCAACTTTGCTTTAAATCTGGCCCACAATGGTCAATTCTTTCAATGAACAGAGCAGAATTGATAAGCTTAAGGTGCGTAATAAATCAAATCTATCAAATCAATAGGATCTATTTTCCCATTTAATTGTAAGTAGTCAATAGTTAGATCAATTAACTTATAGTCAATCGACTGCATAATGCAAACTGTAGTTGACCGTTCTGGACAGTGTGGTACGTGTTAGGAAGCAGCAGTGCAAAACAATGTTAACTATCAAACCATTCTGGCAGGATATTGGGTTGTATTCATTGTTATGACGTCTAACTGTAATTGCCAACTTTAGGTCTTGACACCTCCCAGGAGGTATTGAACAATGTCTGCTTCTGCCAGACTGTCAGGAGATTTGAGCATGTTTCAACCTAATTTACTGATCCTGTGACACTGATTTATATGGTGCATAAACTAGATGGGAAGCAACGTAGAAACGCACAAGAGGGTTGCGAACGCCTGGAATTGATTTAGCCAGACAGAAAGGGTAGGGTACAGGAGGTGTACGCGTGGGTGGCTGATCTGCTGGGGTCTCTATTGATGTTCGATGAGCTAATCATTTAAGTAGTATATGTATTTATGTATGTATGTTTATGTATGTTGCTATTTAGATCGTAGAAACCTAGCTGGCCCTTTCAGGACAGTCACTTTGCAAGTCCACAGAAGCATATTATATGTTCTTAACAGTTCCAAGGGTGCATACACTTACCGCTACAATTCGCGACTCCAGCTGTTCCACGGATTCTGGCTCCTTGTTCTGTACAGTGGCACTAATCATTTGTTTCTTCATGATGCTGTATGTGTGCAATGCCTTCTGATGCTTGTGCAGAACACCCTTTTCATGTCTCTCACATAGGTCCTTTGATCAGCAGTAAGTGAAACCAAGACAGAAAGGGAGTCTTAATGCACAAATCATTAAAGAATCATCCACATGGCTCATCACACACAGCACACACCATATCCCATAAAACAGTAACAATATTGCAGTTTGCAGCTACATAACCCCCTTTCTGAAAAGATTTTTAAAAAACAAAAATATTTAAAACGAGAAATTCTAAAAACAAAAATATAATAAAAATCATACACCTACATGAAGGCAATATTTTATTTTTTTCATTGTGCAGGGCAAATGTATACAATTTGTATCATATACCCCTTTTAAAAGAAACAAAAATGAAATTGTTTCCATTGGTGGCAGCCTCACACAGAACAAAAAGTGCACTAACATCTTAAGCAGCCATGGAACCTACACAATCCCAGCATTCAGTGCAGTGCTAGGCATTCAATTCATATGGACAGACTAAATACTTCTCCATTCCAATACCACCTTCTAGGAGGAGGGTGGATTGTTTATTACGTTAATGAAAATAACCAGGATAAAGGACCGCTGTCACAGATAAATAATGTTCCCGTTCCTACTATAGGGTCGTCCTTAATATTCATTACATGTGGAAAGAAGACCATGCCCATCCCTCCCTAAAGGAGGTGTTAGTGGAAGAAGCAAAAGAAAACCTTCCTCTATGGCGAGAGTACCTGAGATATATGAATTTCAAGTAGGCAGAGGTGTTTTAGTGGCAGACTTGTAGCTGAGATTGTGAACGAAATAGTACCTTTACTACTCAGACTGCAATTCTGACCTCTTGACTGAGGGCCTGATTTAGATCTTGGAGGTACTTCCGCTGCCCTGCCACGGCGTCAGTCCTAAGTACTACATCAAGCTGATGGTGGTCCGCCCGCCATATTTAGATATTGCAGCAACAGACAGGAGACAGCCGCAGCTGTGGTCTTCTCTGCTGGGTAACAGTACTCCATCGCCAACATGCCCACGGTTTTCCGCCATGCAGATTTAGATGTTCCCCTTGTGTTGGTGTCCTGACAGAGTGAGGCCATGGTGGTGTGGAGACAGGTAAGTACAAATGATCAGCTCAATGCACATATATGTTGTGAATCTGTCAATATGTATATGTAGGTAATGTGTAGTGCACATATTTTGACATGTAGCATTGCACACCAACATACACACACAATTGAATGTACACCCACTCCCACCACAAGGGCATACCTCAGATCCCGGCGACAACGGGGTGGCTAAGCATCATGGTCAAGTAGTAGAACAGGACAGACCTGGGCAATGGCTTTCAAGACGGAATCGGTGGTGGGACCGTGAAAAAAGGTGGGGTTTCACCTCTTCCATTCCGCCAACTCTTGCTTGGAGGTTTCTCGCCAAAAGTTGCCTCAAAAGAAAGGCACATCGTAATCGGGACAGCGGGAATCTCGGCAGGACTACATCCAACAGCAGCTTCTGCCTCGGACGCCGTCAACGCGAGAGAAAGATTCTGGCAGAGGCGGCGGGACTGCGGCGGTATTCCCTCCAGTGAACAGCCAACATCTAAATCGAGCGAGTGAACCACCAAGGTAGCAAGCGACAAAATCGCTAAAAAAGCGACAGAGGGACCAGTCTCACCAATCAAGCCTTGATTCATTACAACAAACAAATAACCTTTTTTGGGCTATTTAGGGACTAATAACTTTGAGTATTTTAATGGCACTTTTTTTCAATAACAAGTCATCTTAACCCTTCAATGGCACATGGAAAACTAGTATAAGCTTTATAAGTCAATAACAGCTCTTTGGATTGGATGGTTCTCCCTGCACTTAAACCATGGCCCGTATTTTTTCTCCACTGCAAGGGAACTCGGAGAATATCTATTAAAAAGAAAAAGCCCTGTAACAAGTTGTAAGGAATAATTTATGATGAAAGTAGAATTTAAGCAGAATTGTGCATAAAAGATGTTCATAGGCAACCATGAATCAACTGTCCAATGAATAACTAGTTGCATTTTTTTCCCAAAGAGGTTAGTCAATAAAATGTTAGGATTGCCGATCAAAAAGTCTGATCATAGAGAAGTATGCCAGAACTGATACTTCCCAGAGCTACTGCAGGATATCAGATATTGCCCTGAGCTCGAGAAAAGGGCAAGTTTAAGATCAAAACACAAATATTTATATCTGTGGTGGGAAGTGATCCCAATTACAAAATGAAAACCTTAATCTGAAAGACACAGGCATCCAGGTGTGTTCATATATATTTAACATTATACATGTCAGAGAATGCTCTTAGCCTGCAGTGCTTGTGACATGTTTAACACTGGTAGAGTTCGACCTAAAGAACAGGTTAAACGAAGCCAACAAGAAACATGCATTTGCAAAGTCAGTAATTTCGATGTTTATATGGATACTGCAAAAATGCACATAGACCAATATATAGTCCAATGTGTAGACCAATGGACATTGATGAGCACAACACAAACTCACTGGAATTCGAAGTCTGAAAGGAAAATGCTACTTACTCAGTATGCATGTAGAGCTGTAGATTCACATGCTCTGCATAGTCTGCCATCTAGTGTTGGGTCTGGATGTTTGCACTTTGTTTTTCTTTGAAGAAGTCTTTTCCAGTCACGAAGTAGGTGACTCCTCCTTTCGGTGATAGTCGCATGGGCATCAACTCCATTGTTAGATTGATTTCCCGCAGAGGGTGAGGATGGAGTTAGTAAGAGTAGAATAGAGATGTCCATGCGTATGCATGTAAGTAAGATAGTACATGTACAGGTACACGGGGAGGTGGGTGGGCGCATGTGAATCTACATATCTACATGCTAAGAACAGATGCATACTCAGTAAGTAGCATTTTCCATTCGAGGCATGTGAGCTGTAGATCACATGCTTTTCATAGACTATACAGCAGTTATCTCCCAAAGCGGTGGTTCACCTGTAGCTGTCGCAGTTGTTTGAAAAAGTGTACGTAGAACTGCCTGGCCTACATTAGCTTTTTGTCTGGCTAACACATCCACATAATAGTGTTTTGTAAATGTGTGTGGTGTAGACCATGTTGCAGCTCTACATATGTCAGATATGGGAATGTTTCCTAAAAAAGCCATAGGTGCCCCTAGTTTGCGAGTAGTGTGCGCTCTTGGGGGAATTGGTAAAGTTCTCTTTGCTTTTGCATAGCATGTTTGAATGCATTGACTATCCACCTGGCAATGCCTGATTTAGAAATGGGATTGCCTTTGTGTGGTGGAGCATAAGCAACAAAGAGTTCTTTAGTTTTTCGAAAAGGATTTGTTCTTTCTATGTAATAGAGTAAAGCTCGTTTAACATCTAAGGTGTGTAGAGCTCGTTCTGCCACTGAATCTGCTTGAGGAAAGAACACAGGCAACTCAACAGATCGGTTGATGTGGAAGGCAGAAACTACTTTGGGTACACAATGTAGGGTTAGTACAAAGAACCACTTTCCTGTGGTGTATTTGTAAAAATAGTTCTTCTATGGTTAGTGCCTGAAGCTTACCCACTCTCCTCAGTGATGTAATAGCAACGAGGAAAGCAAATTTCCAAGTGAGAAACTGCAGTTCACATATATCCAATGGTTCAAAAGGTGGACCCATTAGTCTGGTGGGGACAATATTAAGATTCCACTCTGGGGCTGATGGAAGTCTTGGTGGAATGCCTCTTTTAAGTCCCTCCATAAACGCCTTGATAACAGGTATTCTGAAGAGACATATTGTCTATTTTGAAGGTATTCAGTTATTTCAGCGAGATGTAAGCGTATAGATGTATATGTTAGATTTGAGCGCTGCAAATGCAGTAAATAACAAATGATACTTTGAACTGAAGCATCCAGAGGGTTAATGTGGTTGTTGTTACAATAAATAACAAACTGCTTCCATTTAGCTGCATAGCAAGCTCTTGTAGTTGGTCTTCTGGCTTCATTAATGATATTCATACAGTCTGGTGGAAGATTCAGATGACCAAACTCTACTTTTTTAGGTGCCAGATCGCAAGGTTGAGAGGTTTGGGATCTGGATGCCTTATCTCTCCATGGCTCTGTGTTAGGAGACTGGGTGTGAGATGCAGTTTTTGATAAGGAACTACTGAGAGTTCCAACACGGTAGTGAACCAGGGTTGACGGTCCCATGTGGGAGCTACCAGGATTAGTGTGAGGGATGTTTGTCTGAGCTTCCAAACCACTAGTGGAATGAGTGGAGAGGCAGAAATGCATAAGCAAATATCCCTGACCAGTTTATCCATGGAGCACTGCTTTTGGATGATGGGTGTGGATTCCTGGAGGCGAGGTTTGGGCATTTAGCGTTTTGGTATGTGGCGAACAGATCTATGTCTGGGAAACCCCACACCTGGAAGAACGGGAGGAGAACTTGAGGAGGGAGTTCCCACCCGTGGATCTGTTGTGTTTGTCTGCTGAGCAGATCTGCGATCTGGTTGTTGACTCCTGGTAGGTGTTCCCGCTAGGAGATACATCTTGTGATGAATGGCCCCCCTCCAAATGGCTTGTGCAAGGTGTGACAGTTGGAGAGAGTGTGTTTCCCCCTGTTTCTGTATGTAATACATGGCTGTCATGTTATCTGTGCGTATCAGGACAACTTTGCCTACTAGGTTAGTCTGGAAGGCTTTGAGAGTTAGAAAGACTGCTAGCAGCTCTAGATGATTTATGTGGAGTTGTTTTTGCTTTTGACTCCACAATCCCTGAATTGTGTGAGTTTGGAGATGAGCTCCCCAACCAATGAGCGATGCATCTGCTGTTAGCACTGTCTGTATAACTGGGTCGACGAAATGCTGCCCATTGGAAAGGTTCTGTGGATTCCACCACTGCAGAGAGAGATGAGTGCAGCCGTCCACCAACACTAGATCTGCCAATTGACCCTGAGATTGATTCCACTGACGTGCAAAACATTCCTGAAGGGGACGCATTTGAAGTCTTGCATTGGGAACTATCATGATGCAAGATGCCATCGTTCCCAGTAGGTGCATGAATGCCCGAGCGGGTAATGAGTGGTTGGGCTGAAACTTGGTAATTAGAGCCTGAATATTGTGGATTCTGGCTGGGTTGGGACAAACTAGAGCTTTTTGTGTATCTAGAGTGGCTCCTAAGTACGTTTGCTTATTGGAGGGTTGGAGATGAGATTTTAACAGATTTACTGTGAATCCCAGGTCGTGCAGCAAGTGGACTGTTCTGTGAGTGTGCTGTAGGCCCGTTGTGAGAGTACTGGCTTTCATGAGCCAGTCGTCTAAGTATGGGAAGACATGAATATGTTGTCTTCGCAGATGTGTTGAGACTACTACCAGGCATTTGGTGAATACTCTGGAAGTAGTGGTGACTCCGAATGGGAGTACTTTGAACTGATAATGTTGTCCCCCTACCACAAACCAGAGGAATTTGCGATGAGCGTGATGTATTGGAATATGGAAGTATGCGTGCTTTAAGTCTAGAGTAGAACAGAAAGTCACCTTGCTGAAGAAGTGGGAGCACTTGTTGGAGTGTTACCATGGGAAAATTCTCCGATTGAATATTGAGGCTTAGGTCTCTGAGGTCTAATATAGGCCTGAAATATTCGTCCTTTTTGGTTATGAGAAAGTATATGGAGTATACCCCATGCCCTTGATATTGTAATGGGACAGGCTTCACAGCTCCTTTTTGCAGTAGAGAGTGTACTTCTTGTTTGAGAAGCTCCAGATGTTCTGGTGACATTTTGTGTGTTCACAGAGGAATGTATGGGGAATTGTCGGAAAGCTCCAGGCAATAACCAGATTGGATAATATCTAAGGAGCCATCTGTCTGAAGTTATTGTATTCCATACGGGAAGGCATTGAGAGACGTCCCCCGACAGGTGTGGGATGATATGGGGAAGAGGAGGCAAGTCACTGTGTAGAAAAGTGTAAATTCTATGTTAGCATAAGGGGCAGCATTTCTACTGTTGCGTCCATTTAGTTTCTGTTGTATTCATTTTATTCTCTGCTGCTTGCCTTTTCACCCAGCCTGTGTCCTCAATTTTAAGCTGACCTCTCTGACATGGTCAATCTGGTGTATGTGCTGGAGGACTGCAGCTGCCAGTGCACCTGGTCTCAGATCTTATCAAATGATTGCTTATTGCCTGCCATAAACATTCTTACTCCCCCCTCCTCATCTGCTGACCACCTGGTCACCCATCTGCCCTTATTTGCCTATAGCTATTTCCGTGCTTAAACTTGTTTCTTCCAGTTTTCCTTCCCATGCGATTACACTGCAACAACAGTATATAAGGATGATGGTTTTTGTATTCAAGGTACTTTCTCACACAACACTTTAGGGTGTTGATCGGACGCGGACCCGCTAATGAGTGTTTAATAAACTTGGTTTGTTTCACTTCACTCCAGTGCCAATCTCTCTTTTGTTAGTCTTTGGACGCGCGGACGAGAGGGTGACCCTGCACCAGTGTTCCCTTACGGGGGTACATTTCCACAAATGTTTGTTTGCTGCATGGGAAGCACATGTGTGTTACCTTTGCCCCTTCCCTTGCCATTATTACATCGAAATCCTCCTCTAAAGTAACCTCTGGCAGAGGATGGGATGGCTGATTGTTGCCCTTGTAGGAAGATGAGGTATCTGTGGATATATTTTTTGAGCCCCCTCTGTAAAAGGAGTGGCGAAAGGAACCCCTACCAGATGGGGACTTCCAAGCTCCCATGGATTTTGCAACCTCCGTGTCCTTTTTCATTTTTTAGGTTTCGCCTGCCGAAGGCTGCGCTCTGCGCAGCTTTTCGGCGCAGGCGAAATCTATTGTTAACTATATCGGCTTCAGGAACGTCCCCCGGCTCCCATTGGCTAGCTCCATAAATGGAGGCTAGCCATTGGGAGCCGGATCTGTCCGTCAAAGCCGGACCAGATTCGGGGGCGTTCCCGCGATTTTTTCGCTCTCCGCCCCTCTGTGCGCATCATGTTGGCAGTGGACGTGTTGTTTATTTTTTCTGTCAGGCCGTGTTTTCTCATTCCGCCAAAGATGGCGCCGGGGCCCGTCGACCACTGTTTCCCCTGCTCAATGCTCAGGTAAGCAGCATTTTTTTTAAATTGTGTTTTTATCCCGTTCCCCCCTCCCGCTCTCCGTGTGCCCGTTCCCGCCCCTGCCCCCCCCTCTGTGTGCCCGTTCCCGCACCACTTTCAAATGCTTTCTCTGGATCTTTTCTCTGCTGACGACTACGTGCTCTCCCAGAGAGGCCTAAAGAACTCCTCCTTTTAACCCCCCTCCTCTTTTTCTGCATGTAGGACTTTTAGTGCCTAGACGCCCTCGGGTGGACGGGCTGGTTTATAAATAACGTACTTTTATTTGTTTGCGGTTCTTGCCTGTAAAGCGCCGCACCCTCGCACGTCACGCTGTGTCCCTGGGTGGGGGGGGCTGTCTTTGGTGCTCTTCACTCCATAGCTGTGTGCACCAGTATGGTATGCTTATCTCACACCCAGGTTCCAGAGTATTTTCAACAGACAGCATTTCGGTGGGGGTTGAATTAATGCCCCTCTCCTGATCTCTTCAGGCATCCGGTGCTCCGGGCCCACCGTGCAGCGCTGCCCCCCACCCACCCTTAGCAGGGTGCACCTGCGCTACAGTAATGACATAATTTGTCGAGCGCCATGAAACGGGTCTCACGGTGCGGTTTGTAGTGCATAAACGGAAGGAGAGCAGTCGTTACTCTTTAATTCCCCTTGGATGTTTGACTGTCTCCGGATCTAGTTGGTGTAGATTACCCCGCCCCCCCCTTTCTCAGGCTGAGGTATGTGTCTTGCCCAGACTTGTCCTCGGTGCCGTTCACGGCACATGCTGAACTGAACCCATCCCCGCCTCGAAGCGCTGTGCACTTCTAGTGCTTCCACTTGCAAGGCTTTCAACCTGTACCCGTTCCGCAGGGGCGGGATCCCTCCGGCCGCCCTTGTAAATATGCGTGCCAAAGCCTGGTGCCTTAAGCTGGCAGACACCGGCGCCCTGTGCCATCTCCCCTCCCGCCCTCTCCCCCGGGACTGCAGCCCCGCACATGAACCTGCCCGCCTCGCGCCTGTCTGTGGTTCCACCCCCGGGGCTCCGAGCTGACGTGGATGCAGAGTCCCTCCCCACCTCCCCCCTCTCGGGGCTGCACGTGGCAAATATTCAAGGAGTCTAAAACTGGAGCACCGGGGATAGAGAGGCGAGTATGTGTGCACAGCATGTGTGATGGAAGTAGGACGGCGGGGAGGGGGGCCCGGCGGCATGTGTACGCAGCATGCATGGACGCAGGACTGCAGAGAGAGGAGGGGGGCTGAGCATGGGTGCACAGTATGTATGGAAGCAGGACTGCAGAGAGGAGGAGGGGGAGGTGAGGATAGGTGCACAGTATGTATGGAAGCAGGACTGCAGAGAGGAGGGGGGCTGAGCATGGGTGCACAGTATGTATGGAAGCAGGACTGCAGAGAGGAGGGGGGTGAGCATGGGTGCACAGTATGTATGGAAGCAGGACTGCAGAGAGAGGAGGGGGTGAGCATGGGTGCACAGTATGTATGGAAGCAGGACTGCAGAGAGGAGGAGGGGGAGGTGAGGATAGGTGCACAGTATGTATGGAAGCAGGACTGCAGAGAGGAGGGGGGCTGAGCATGGGTGCACAGTATGTATGGAAGCAGGACTGCAGAGAGAGGAGGGGGCTGAGCATGGGTGCACAGTATGTATGGAAGCAGGGCTGCAGAGAGAGGAGGGGAGGGGCTGAGCATGGGTGCACAGTATGTATGGAAGCAGGACTGCACAGAGGAGGAGGGGGAGGTGAGGATAGGTGCACAGTATGTATGGAAGCAGGACTGCAGAGAGGAGGGGGGCTGAGCATGGGTGCACAGTATGTATGGAAGCAGGACTGCAGAGAGAGGAGGGGGGTGAGCATGGGTGCACAGTATGTATGGAAGCAGGACTGCAGAGAGAGGAGGGGGGTGAGCATGGGTGCACAGTATGTATGGAAGCAGGACTGCAGAGAGGAGGGGGGGAGCATGGGTGCACAGTATGTATGGAAGCAGGACTGCAGAGAGAGGAGGGGGGCTGAGCATGGGTGCACAGTATGTATGGAAGCAGGACTGCAGAGAGAGGAGGGGAGGGGCTGAGCATGGGTGCACAGTATGTATGGAAGCAGGACTGCAGAGAGGAGGAGGGGGAGGTGAGGATAGGTGCACAGTATGTATGGAAGCAGGACTGCAGAGAGGAGGGGGGCTGAGCATGGGTGCACAGTATGTATGGAAGCAGGACTGCAGAGAGAGGAGGGGGGTGAGCATGGGTGCACAGTATGTATGGAAGCAGGACTGCAGAGAGAGGAGGAGGGGGTGAGCATGGGTGCACAGTATGTATGGAAGCAGGACTGCAGAGAGGAGGGGGGGAGCATGGGTGCACAGTATGTATGGAAGCAGGACTGCAGAGAGAGGAGGGGGGTGAGCATGGGTGCACAGTATGTATGGAAGCAGGACTGCAGAGAGAGGAGGGGGGCTGAGCATGGGTGCACAGTATGTATGGAAGCAGGACTGCAGAGAGGAGGGGTTTAGATATCTGTTTTTAAAGCAAACTCCCTCCGAACAGTTTGAGTAAATTAGATTTTTATCCAGAAATAGCCAGAAAGGATACAACAGCTAGCAAGTATTCAAATGTTTCTCATATTTCTCATGTGGTTGGTGACATGAGGGAAGTTAAGACAATGACCATGTTTGGTCCACTGGTAACTGTTGTGACCGGGGCTTTAGTTTTTTTGGCACTGCTAGTAGGGGAACATGAGGTTACGGTTCTGGGTTAAGGTTTGGAAGCTGTTCATTTGATGGAGTGGTAAATGGACAGTAGATAGTATGGACAGACTAGCAGCTCTTGGACTCTATGCCACAGTTCAATGAGCAAGTCATCTGAGCTCACAGAAACTATGTAACTGAAGAGCCAGCTGATATTTGGATAATTACTTTTACATATATATATATATATATATGGCTCTGGGTGTGTGTGTGTGTGGGGGGCTCTGGGTGTGTTTGTGTGTGGGGGGGGGGACTCTGGGTGTGTGTGTGTGTGGGGGGAGGCTCTGGGTGTGTGTGTGTGGTAGTAATTGCTGTCTGCTGAGCTCGTCCGTAGGGTACAATAGGTCTCACATTTGCGAGAGATTAAGCTAATGGCAATGTAAATGACAATGCCATTTATTTATCTGTTTTCAAAACCAACACATAAATACAAATGTTGTCATTTACAATGCCAATAGCTCTAACTTTTCCAAAGGCGAAACCATTGCATTGTAAATGCTTGTTCTAAAGAGGTATCCACCACGGAAACAAAAAAGTGTTCTGTGTCAAAGGGTAGGTTTTAAATGGAAGACTGGACTTCAGGTTTGAACCCTGAAATCCTCCGCCAGGGGTGACGTCTTAGAAGAACACTAGTATTCACAGCGCGAACTGCTGTGTCAGCTATGTCTAAAGCAGACCTAATGGTAGTGTTGGAAATTAGTTTTCCTTCCTGAATTAACTCATGTGCCTTTTGTTTATGTTCGTCTGGCAAGAACTGGAGCAATTGTTCCAATTTGTCATAGTGAGCACTGTCGTATCTTGCTAAGAGAGCCTGTGTGTTGGCAATACGCTAGTGATTGGCTGCCTGCGCTGCTACTCTTTTGCCAGAGGCATCTATAAGCTTGGACTCCTTGTCAGGAGGAGGGGCATCTCCTGTTTGAGAGTTTGCTCTTTTGCGAGCATTGGAAAAGACTAGAGTCTAATGGAACTTGGCCTTTAATGTAGACAGGGTCCATAGGCGCAGGTTTGTATTTTTTATCTACCCGTGGTGTTAGTATCTTTGCACACTGGGTCCTTAAAAATATCATCTGTGTGCTTAAACATGTCCTTAAGCATGGGGAGTTGCTCTTCGAGAAGAACTAAGTGTCTCAAAAAGAACATTCTCTTCAAGAGGCTCCTTGTGAAGCTGAACCCCGTGATATTGAACAGCCCTGTTAATTAATTCTATGTATTGTCGTCAGGTGGAGAAGGTTTTGTAAGGTATAGATCAGTGTCAGTGTTAGGATCTGTATTGTAATCATCCCATGCATCAGGGCTATTGTCATGTGGTGCGTCCTCATCCCCGTCCCCGTCATCCTGGTGATCCGGTGACTGTGGTTGGGGTGAATTTGTCAGAGTAATGAGTAAATTAGGGTCAAGTGGAGAAGGGGGGTCAAGAGGAGGAAGAGAAGGATTAGTACAAACATTTTACTTTTTAAGGGGAATGTGGTAAGCTTCCTCCATCTCTGGTTTCTGTTTAGCTGGCAATTTTACATGAATATGACCAGTTTTAGGGTTAATGATATGTTCTTTCTGTTTAGGGTCCATGTTGGAAGGCGGGAAGTCTAAACAAGGCTTCTTCGATTGGGGAGGAGCTGGTTTGTCTTTCGGTGCCGGTGTTTTCGGAGCCAAAGTTTTCTGCGCCGAGGTTTTAGGTTCTGAAGATTTAGGTTTCGGTATCGAAGGGATATAAACGACGACGTGTTTGGATTTCGGCACCGAAGATTTTGGTTTGGTGCCCGAATGGGGCCCACTCGGTCCCGAGCCAGAAGGTTTTGATTGGTGTGTTCGTGCCGAGCCCAAAGGCGGGGCGGGGCGTTGGAAACATGTTCTCGGTGCCGACCTAGGCCTGAAAGCACAGGAAGGACAGGAGCCTTTTTCTAGGCATGAGTTAGGGCACGGGGGGTATCAGTACTCACAATACGCTGACCCTGCGGAACGTCTTCTTCCATGTCGGAGTCATCTTTGGACAGGGAAATGTGTTCCTCCTCTTCCTCTGCTCCTTGTGCATAGAAGATTTTGTGTTCGGAATCTTCTCCAAAGAGACTGGGAGAGGACCCGCCTTGTTGGCACATCTCGTGACGTCGAGCCCGACGATCATGGAGCGTCTTCTTCGATCGAAAAGACCAGCAACCCTCGCAGTCTTTTTTTATTTTATTTATTTTTATTAGATATACGACTTGAGAGCATAATTTGACATACATTTGTACATGTAATCTCTTATTGACTTTCGATATTACATACCACCTTCCAACTTGTTTGTTCGTTTTGAAACCAACATCACCCATAAACTCCCACCCACACTGCATATATTACCTCATTCAACTGTTTTTCAATACGGATATCCCCATCAGCAATGTACAAATATTTCCCCGAAATTTGTTCCATCCTCCCCATATCCATTCCCAGTTCTTGGGTCAGCCTCTGTTTATGTATACTGCCTTTTCGGCCACCATAACCCAGTCCATGTTGTTACACCAGTCTGTGTGTGTTGGCACAGTTTGGACTCCCCAGTGTCTGGCAATATTCCATTTTGCTATTATCTTGCCTAGAGTTGCCCGTTCTTGGGCTGCATAGTTGAGGTCTGTGGCTTCCCATATGCTTAAAATACATTGTTTAGGTTCTGGTGGCACCGGGGCACCACTGACTCTTGTTATTGTGTTCATGATCGCTTTCCAGCCTTGGGGTGTCCAGTGCCTCCTGCCAATCTGTATCATCTAGCTCCCCAATGTTCACCTGCCATTTCTCACGGAGACTCACTGTAGGGTCTGGTTGGTTATTAATTAATTTTTGGAACGTCAAGGAGATGACCCTCTGGTCAATACGCTCCATAAGTAGCCTATCCTCCAAAGGTGAAGCCTCTTGGAGGATAGTCTCTGGCAGGATGGTGGGCATAAGTGCATGCCAAATTTGGAGATATCTGAATCTTTCTGTTGGCGCCATTCCGTACTTGAAGTTGTTCAAATGGGATAACTCTCCCCTTGATCTAGAGGTCGCTGACCCTTGAAACTCCAATTAGATCCCATTGTTTGAACCCACTGCAATTGCCCAGCCTGCCCAATTTCCCGGTTTCCCAGAGTGGGGTGAACTGCATTGTTATGTTGTACCATCCCAGCTTCTTGTGGGCTGTATGCCATATATGGAGTGTGTGTGCAGTGGGTCCCATGAGGCTTCTACCTTGAGCTTTGTTGTGTGCCCTCATAACCCCTGCCTCCCCCAAGACGAATCGGTCCATACAGAAGGCAGGTTCTGTCTGGGGCGAATGACTCCACTGGTTAAGGACGACTAGCTGAGCGGCCCAATAGTACATCTGTATGTTGGGAAGCACGTGTCGAAGTCTTGTTCGTTGTGTTCCGGGGAAAGACAAGTTGCACACTTCGTGCAAGTCGGTGCGTGGATACTTTGCGTGACACCCGGGACAGAATTTAAATGGAATCGGTTCCATCGACTGCGAGCTGACCCGACACGGGTACGCCCAATGGCCGGCCACGAGTTTTCCGATCGAAGATTTCTTGAAGGATACAATACACGAAGAATGGGAACGCGATCGAGAAACAATACCGTCCAGGGTAGTGCATTGTGCACCAAGTGGAACACGAAAACAGTGTCGAACTGGAGCGCAGCAATTCACGTCCATACCCGATGGCGGAAAAAACTATTTAACAATAAAGTCGATGCC
The DNA here is from genome assembly GCF_964261635.1 of Lissotriton helveticus. Taxonomy (NCBI): domain Eukaryota; kingdom Metazoa; phylum Chordata; class Amphibia; order Caudata; family Salamandridae; genus Lissotriton; species Lissotriton helveticus. The sequence goes on from NC_136071.1 coordinate 150,412,919, forward strand.
CATGCGCACTATCACCGAAAGGAAGAGTCACCTACCTCGTGACTGGAAAAGACTTTTTCGCAGAAAAACAAAGTGCAAACACCCGGACTCACACTAGATGGCAGACTATGCAAAGCATGTGATGTACAGCTCACATGCCTCAAACACTGTATTTCACTCTTCTTTTAGCCATAACACCGCCCCTAGAATTATCTTCAATCCCAGCATCAGAAGGTTCCGCACATTAAGTAGCCCACTTTTCGAACTGCCACTAGCCAAGTAGTTACAAATTAAACTTTGTATTTATAGTAGTTAATTTTTCATCTTTACATATTTCCAGCTTTACACAATTCAATAACACATGGAATAACCTTCATACATATCAACTAATTAAAAAAATATGACTTAAAACGGCATTAACAATATCATGTTGCAGTATCTTCAGTTAATCTGAGTTTTTTTCTGACTCCAATCAGAACTCACTAAATCAAATCCACTCAGGATGCAGTCAATAATCTAAAGCGGTTTCCTATTCTTTGTAAGCAGAGCTCTATGGACATAAGAGGATGTTGTAAATATGCTTATGAGTTGGCTCCTCAGCAGAAGTAATTAGGTAGATTGTCTGGTGCATGTGTTAATTACACTAGGAATATGGGTTTAAGACAGACACCTGGATGTGAAACAAGTCACAATTTGCATGAAATTAGTATTCATATTTCTGAACCATGTTAATAAAAGGATCCCTCACGCACAATTGTTACTAGCTGATGTGACTTAGTGTGATAGCAGTAAATGTTATAATAGTATGTTTTGAGTCGCTCTCACAGTCTTAAATATGTTTTTTCCCAACTACGATGATTTTTTAATAGTCAGCTTGACGTGTCATATAATGCTTATATGCTGCAGAATTTCTACCAGGCTTTAACTGCTGAGGATAATTTGAAGACATTGGTTTGATGCAAATGGGAAGTTGAGCACAACAGGAGTTGTTAAAGGCTGATGTATCACCATGGTGAGGATCCACTATTAAAGCTGAAACACCTTTGTCGGCTGCCATGTTCTGAAATGTACACAGGGAGGGTGATAAAGTACAGCCTGGAAGGCTCTTGGCACTCAAGTGCTTCAATGAACATGCTGGTATCACTGAGTGTGTGCAAGCAGCTGCAGTGCTTCAGTGCAGTGGCTGTGTAAGCCTTCTGCCTGTAAGTGTGGGGGCATGGACTCAAATACTGCACTGGGCTATCACAGCAGAGCATTAGAATATAATTTGTCATGAAGGACTCCTTTGTTTCTATTCCCAATGTAGGCTCCTATGTGAGCAAGCTAAATGCTCTCACTAACAGTGCCTAGCACTGCAAGCACCCAATCTCTATCAAATGGGTAGACCTAAAATTTTAAAGACAGCCAATGGATGTAGAGTGTTGACAAAGTTCCCCATTGTATGTGAGTTACTCCAAAATGCTCATGACACTTTAACAAAGCAATAACTGAAGAGTGCTGGCGTCAAGTTTTTTTTATGTATTATGAATACATTAGATATAATATGTTCGTAATGAATGGTGCAAGTGCAATTATACGTCTAACTTAAAAATGGTTTGCTCTCGAAGCTTCAACTGTATTGAAATATAGAAAAAAACAATCCTGCAGGGCTTTTGAAACACTTAATTATTGAATACAGACAATCAAAGATAGGTGTACAATCTTTTGCCCAAAAATGCTAGAATCTGTGCGGCAGAGCAGCTTTCGGAACCTGTTGTGTGACTGATAAGTAAAAGTAAAAATGGTTCCTGAAAAACTTGGAAACAAGATTACTTTGCCATGTAAACACAAGAAACTGGGCGGCTTTGCCAAAACCTTCTGTTATCAAATCAAATGTATTCATAAATGATGTTCTCATCATTACATGGGTAAACCATATGTCATGGACCAAACTGACATAGCATAAAATGTAATTCATTGTGTCCGAAAAATAATCCAAGGGGGAAATCCACTTGACCACACATGGGAAAGAAATGTATTTTATAAGTTAATACAGTTTTCCTAGATCCAATTGCTGATATCGCCATTATAATTTTGAAGAGGCCATCAATGGAACCAGATTGAATGGTGTATTGCTCGCTACACCATGATGAATAAGTGAATGAGATGAAAACAATCAATGGGGTATACATACATCACTCAATGGGCTTCTAGCTGCAGAATGGAGGGGAAAGGCCCTTACCTGTTATAAGGCACCTCCAACCCTGAAATCTTCCCTAAGAATGTATGAAATAAGTAGAATGTTGAAATCATTGTGGTTCAAATAAACAGTTCTGAATATTAATCTTTAATAAGTCCATTGAAGACATATTAGCTCTTTAATGGGTTTAAGACATGTCTCTCGTTTAGAGAAAATCTGTTGTTTGAAACAAATGTATGCTTTAATTAGGACAACTCAAAACATAACAAATACATTTTGACTTATGCTTCATATGAAAAAATAGCCCCTCTATTATCAGAGAAAGGTCTGTTTACACCTCTTCAAATATTCAGGAACAAACACTGTTTAAACAGGAGGTGAACCATGCAGATTGTGATCTACACAGAAACTGAAGGCAAAGCAGTTAGGAGAGTTTCTGGAAGAAGTACACATTACCTGCAAATTATTCTCTTCTTGAATCACTCCAGGCGCCAGACTGGATCCTAAAAAATTGAAGGAGCCCTCCTCCATTGCTCAACTCCGTCTCAACACCTGGCACAAGACTTGACATGACATCACTAAAGTCATATAAGGGCCATACTGGTACACCAATATAAGTTCTGTGTCTATTTTTTCCATATCCAAATGTCCAAAGAGGCAGTGATGAGGTCAAGTAGACTGACAAACCATGCACTGCACCAACACTAAAATGTGACCTAATTAGGTGACCTAAACCATTTATCAAAACAGGGAGGCCGGTTGAATTGGTGCAGAATCTGAAAAATACTTCTAACTGCAGATTTATCACTTGTTGAATCCATACCAGAGTTGAATGTCCAAGGTGGTGGGTTTGAGGACACGGTCAAACCAAGAAGGCCTGTAGAACAGACCTGGAAAAGTGGCTATCTCTGTGGATTGCAGAGTCAAGGCAGTAATGTCTGGTGAAAGTGTGGCCCAAACCCCATGTTGAAACCCAAAATATGTTCAGAATAGTAACACCACTGGACATTGTAAAAGATGAAGTTCGCACTATATAAAAAAGGATAAATATATGAAGCCTTTGTCCTCATGGAACTGGACCCAATGCCTTGGAAGAGCATAGCAGATATTAATGCAAAACACAGTCCAGCTAGAATGGCCCTGCTCTGTCACCAACATATCCAATAAACAGCTAGTCATCAATCCGTAATTCTTAAGTCCTGTCCATGTAGAAGCTCTTAGCCCTGCAAGGATACAAATTGTGGACCCTTGGTGAGAGAAGTAGGCTGATAATGGCAGGCAGGGTGACAGACTGGCCCACGTGGAACTTGTAGTCATCACGTTTGGAAGGAATGATCATCCTTGTATTTACTGTGTTCCCTGCTCTAGCCCAGGAATTGATTTAGCTGTTGAACGAGCTGTGAGTACAGACCCTGCCGAAAAGACGCTCACCTGGAGAACTTGCAAACCTGTAGTACTCCCTTTGAAACTGGCAGACAAGAGAGGTCAGCCCCAGCTTGAATCGTCAAGTGTCAAGAAGACCTTCTTTCTGAACAGACAAGCAAATAGTGACATGCTCATTACACCGAGCAAACAATACCACTGCCCTGTGAGGGCCCATTGGCATTTTTGAATACCATAAAAACGGTGCTAAAATGGGTCGGACATAATATTACCTCAGTCACATTATGGCAAAGCTCCTTCACAGACTGCCGACCTTGGGATGGTGTGAAGTAATATGCATAACCCTTATAGGTATTGTTATCTTTAATTAGACTTTCATTCTCATCCAACTCTAAAAATGGGAATAAGCTGGGAAGACAGTGCCTTATGCAGTAATGTTCTTTAAAGAAGTAAGGACACTCATTGGATCGTTAATCACCCACGCTATTTTTTTGGATCAGGAATTCCTGCAAAACTGTAGTCTGCCACCCTTAAAACTTGCTCTCGTGCTAAGAGATGGCTTCAGTGAGAGATGAAATAGGGGATTAGCTTTTAAAAGTCATTTTGTCTGGGTAGAGGTTTGATGAGTCTCTAAGGGAACCTACTGAACAATTAGTCTCCTCCTATTACAGATAAAAAATAAGAAATAAGGCCTATTCCAAAACTTTAGTGTCAGGAAGAGAGGGTGGGATGGAAGTGTGAGGCTCAATGAATCACCAACTTGTGTGCATTAAAATTGGTTTAAAAAATTTAAGAAAGAAGAAAAACTAAAATATTTTTCTATCCCCTTTCTAACCCACAGTCCAAACTTCTTTTCTTTGCATTCTGGGATCCATAGTTCTAATTTGATAATGTAATACATTGCCGAACATGAGGAAGTAACTTGATAAGGATTACCTACTCATGCACTGACATGGGTAAACTTGTGAGCAATGCCCCTCCGAATAATTAAAAAAAAATGAGACCTGCCCCTTTTAATGCCTATCTTGGCCCATAGCTCAAAGACTCAGACGAGGAAGGACACTGGGAGGCTCTTCAACTCTCCTATGAAGCTATTAAACCTAAGGGTCACTGCTGCCAGACTTGCAGGTAGTCCATGTTCTGAAGAAAGGTCTTGCCTGAACTGTGTGTGTTTGCATCATGAGACAACTCCCATGGAAAATATCAGCCTTGAGACAGCAAGACGCATTTTGGTACAGTTGAAAAAGTTCTTGTGAAGTGGCTACAAGGGGCCAGAATCCAGGTTGCTCAGTTGTGCAGCTTATTACTAGGTCTTTGCACTAGCGCAACGAAACAGGAGGGCCCCCCCTGCAGGGTACGTGGAGGGGGTCCCCTCCAGACTCAATTGGGAGCTCCCTGGCCAGAGTACTGTGCCCACAGTGTCTCCTGGTGATATATTAATTTGTTTGTTTATCCTCCTGACAGCCTTTCTAGAGACAGGGAACACTAGCAGTGTAAATGGAGCTAGCCCCCCTCCCTATCTTGTGTTCTTCTTTGCATTTGAACTATTTACTTCACCTTTGGCACGTCCCTTTTATTATATTGTGTGGTAGAATTGTGTACAGGTCATACACCCTCTGTTGTTCATCACTTTCTGATATCCTGAAGCCTGATTTTACACCATGAATCCTTCAATATTCTGTGTATATGGCAAATGTCTGGCACTTTCTCGTCCTTTGATGCAGCCATTGATTTGGCCTGTTCAAAGCTCTAAAGAGAAGGCAAACCCTTGGACTTACAGGAAATGCTCTTGAATTAGAGAGCCTCCAGCTGACTTCTTGAATCTACTTTTGGGGACTTCTGAAAATGCCATACAATTCAATCTGTTCAGGCACTGCTTTCACATGAAGGGGCTCTCAAAATGATGGGAAAGCCTCTCCGATAACTGTTTGTGCTACCAAATGGTGGATCAGAAGGTAGGAGTATAGCTTTTCCATGACTCCCGTATGCCTAACAGTGGAAAAATCAGCCACTATGAAGGGCAATTGCAGCTCTGGCCCAGGAATGGTTATAACAAATGTTCCTTCAGCTTGCTCATGCCCTTGGTGAAAAAACACCATGTTGGATTACAAAACATGCCAAAGCAAGAAAGAAGTGTAGTAATCTATATATTCACAATCAAGTCTCACTCTGATAGCAACCCAGACAGAAAACTCTGGTCTCCGCTAGCAGATAAAATTAGGTAAAAACAAGTTCAACTCCAGCACCCAACTATCATAACATCATGTAAAGGATAAAATATGCTTCGTAAAACGTAAAAAATGGCCCACAAAAATGTATGTGAGAAAACAGATGAAAGCACAGAGTTTGGTGTTCTGGTTTGCAATCTGATATAGAGTTCCTGTTTAAAGAGATGTAAAAATAAAAAAAAACTGATAAGCTTACTGTCACTACACTTCATGCTGGGATTGTGAAAGTCCAAGCCTGCTTGAAGTGGAAAAAAATGTTACCTTTATAGAGACATTGTTTGTTTTGCTTTATTTAGAATGATTTTTTTCTTTCTGTTTGAAGAGTGTAACGGGAATAGGCACCCATTCAGACATATGTAGCATTTAGAAAGTTTAAGAAATCATTTCACTTTAGGAAAGCAAACATACTTAGAGTGAACGGGTGTAATTTGAACAAAGGCTACATTGATAAGGCAATATTACATTTACTACCACTGACACAACAGTGCTATGAGCCGTCGTTTGCTTTTTTGTGGAATACAACTCACTTTATATGACTGCAGAAGGTCCAGGAAAAGATTTAATTTGTCCACCACGTCATTCTCTTCCTGTTTACCCTAGGAAATAAGTGTCAGGTCAAGTACATAATGCAGAACCTCTGTGCATCCAAATCATATCCTACACCACTTTCCAGATAGCTTAATAAACCTCCCCTTCCAATGTAGATGTTAAAGCAATCCAAGTACATTTTGCTACGTTAGAAATCTGATTTTAGAATTGTTAAAATAATATGAAAGAAAATGAAACTAAGAAAATGAAATGCAAGACTAGGAAAATAAAATATATAGAGGATATCGGATAAAAAGACAACAGCCTACAGGTAAAGCCTAAAGGGGAGCTCTATTACCACAAAGAGAGTTAATTTTCTTTTTTACGTTGTGGGATAGAAAGGGAATTAAACCCACATAAAGATTCAATGGAACAAGTATTTGCACCAACCCTGGATTTCAGCAAATTACTAAACCCTTCCCAGCACCAACATAAGCAGAGGATTTGTTACACCAGAGAAGCTCACCTGCTGGGCAGCTTTATCTGCAAGCAGAGCAAACTCCACAGACAAACCCTTCAAGGCTTGCTTCAGTGTTACCCATGTACTGCTACTCAGGGCTGCCCACGAGGGAAGTGGTGTGGTATCAGAGCCTAGAGCACTGTAAAAAAGAAAAGGGATTTCTTAACTTTAACAGAAATAGTCAGTAAGACAACAGGCCTCAGCACGCAATCCAGAGGTAGTTGGCACGGATCGGGGGTGGGGGAGCAAGGGGGTGTAAAAAAGCAGAAAGACAAATGTACTTCCTCGCCCTGTCTCTCCTCTGTCGTCCTGCCATCGTCTCTCCCGGCCTTAATGGAACAGGAAGCTCCAAGGCTTCCCTGAGCCAATCACAACGCTGCAATGTCGCATTGTGACTGGTCTGAGCACCGTGGTTCGGCGCTCAGCCAGGGAATGGGAGCCTGGATATGTTCTCCACCTAGGCTGTACAGCCTGGGTGGAGAACATACAAAGTGCGCATGACTGTTTTGCCAGCCCCAGACAGCTGGCCAAACAGTCATGGGCACTTACAGTGTGCCACCAGAGCAGCCTTGCCCAACCCGCAAAGCTGCGGCAGCAGGAAAGAATAAAATGTTATTAACCTCGAGTTATCATTTCATTTTTCCTTTATTTCACTGCTGAAAAAGCAGTGGGGCGAGGCTCCTCCTCCTTAGCGGAGGAGTTACCACTGACGCAATCTACATTATGCACCATTTACAAGATGCTCTTCATTGCTTTCCAGTCTTCTACAATTTGCATACAGCACATTTGAAGACATGTTCAATAAAATAACCTAAATCGTTAAGTTACATATGTAGCTAATCGTTCCCAAAGACCAAAGGTTTCCTTCTCTTATCGACCACAAGGAAGTGCTATCACAAAATGGCAAGTAAGAATGTACAGCTGAAACATGATGAGGTCATCACACAAGCGCATGTCGTCTGCAGGACTGCTCAAGAAACCACTTATGTGCCCCATGCATGTCTCACTCTGAGTCCCGAATAAATATTCACATTCAGCTACAGGCAACCAACAGAGGAACCTGAGACAGGGACTAGGATCAGTCCTGGTAACATGAAGGGGCCTGTAGAGTATAAAAATAAGTGCTGCAAATAACATGACAATTAAGCACAAGGAAAACTTACCGGTCTATAATCTAGTTCTCCTTTACAGATCTGCTCTCTGCATTCATAAATAGTAGTGTGATGTGGGGGACCCAGAAACACATTTTAAATACTTCCTTTACATTTTAAAATTCATTCAAAGAATGGAACCATGACTGAAGGAGAAATGTTCACTTTCTTTAGCACTGGTTTGGCAGCGCAGCTGTCTGCAAAACCTATTGTTCACACTATTGTATTGCGACTTATATAGCGCACGTATCACCCGAAGGTATCAAGGCGCTTGCTTAGGGAACCCGTCCTGGTATTCCCCTGTGAGATACCCCAGCAGGGTATCCACAAGGTGAAAGCCAGGCATTCCGCCACGAGGGGCCGTAGTGGAGATTAAGCAAGCTATTGCCCAGAGTCGCAGAGTGTGACCCCGTGAGTCGAGTAGGCACCGGAGCGAGAATTGTCGAGTCCGTGGAATTTTTGAGCCCGAGACCCGCCGAGGCGAGGAATCGAACCCTGGTCCACGGCCAATCTCAGCATCCGGGTCTGCTGCCTCTAACCACTGAGCCACGCTTCTCCACTAGACAATGGACTGAGTTTGGGTCAACCCACCTTCACCTACTGGCTTGTTTGGAACATCCTCTTTCAGCCACTGGCTTAAGACTTTGTCAATCATGTCCTAGATCAGTCCACCTTGCTCACTGTCATGCTACTGGCGTTTGGAGTATCATTCCGGTACCTATGGAGTGCTTGTCATGCAGTTCATGTCTGACTTTTTTACATCTAAAAAGTACACTCAAACATCAAACTGCTTGTCAAATAATTCTTTCTCATATACGATATATACAGAATGAAGACTTTTTTAAAAAAACTACAGCACTTTATTTTTTTAATGCTTTACCCATGAATGAGAGTTTGACCCTAACATGGTCTCATAATTGCTTTTCTGGTTAAGTAATATTACTCGTCAGGGCTGGGGACATAAATTCAGTCAGGTGGAGTATGTGTAAATATTCGGGGCACCTACGTTTTCAGAATTCCTTTGAGAGAAAAGTCAGGTATGGGTGCAAGAGCTTTCCAAATGAAGCACCCTGACTGGTGAGGGAGAGTGTAATCTCTTCCATACCCAGTATGTACCATATGCGATTAAGCCATCCTAACGTGCGTGTAGGTATATGGTTTGTCCCCCAGTGTGTAAGGATATTGAGGATAGAAGTTCCGAGGCTAATCCTATCTGCCTCCCTCGTCTAGATTTTAGTGGAAAAGAGAGAGGATTAGACAGGCCAAGAATTGTGTAAGTGAGAAATCTGGGAGTTGCGTGTCAAGGTGTAGGTCAATATCCTCAAGTACTGGAGTCAAATAGGCCAATATTTGGGGGCAATCCCATAATAAATACAGTAATTAGTGGCATACCGGGGGAGGGGGAGAAAACGCAGGAATTATCGCCAGCACCTCCCCCGGCGCTCTTAAGAACAGCTGCAGGGCGAGCAAGGCAGAGGCCGCCACAGGCGGCTAAGTGCCTTGCTATGCCACTGACATTACCCCCTCATGGGTCCTCCCCGTCCCAGTCCTTACTACGTGAGGCAGTCCTGCCTCCACCCAGTCAATCAAAACGCCAGAAATCAAAAGGTCGAAGGTTACATAAGCCCCTCCCACCCTCCGCCATGCCTGTTTTTTTTCTGCTCCGACAGCTGTCGGAACGCTGGTGCTCCCGGTTCCTGCCTCTGTCCCTGTTTGCTTCTGGATGGTTTGGCGGTGCTGTGAGTGTTTCTTTTCCATTTTTGTAATGCTTCTGATGCGGTCTTTTCACATTCTCCTGGCGCGGCCTCTCCGGTCGGCCTCGCTCCTGTTCTGGGGTCAGGATGCTCCCCGTTCATGTGCTGGGCTGGGGCGGGGAGCCCTCCTGGTGTTCTGGCCCCAGGTCGTTCCGGCACTGGTGCTTTAGTGCAGCGTCCGGCCCCGGCTGCCATGTTCTTCTTATGTGGCTGTGGGTGGAGACTGTAGGGCTGCCTTTTTTGTTTCTTCTTCGGTCTCGCATGCGAGATTGTTGTTTGGGGGCAGTGTTTCCTGGAGGTTGCTGGGCACTTCCTTTTTGGTGTGTTGGGAGTTTTCCTGTGGTGTTTACTCCTTTGCTCGCCATGTTTGAGGGGACTTCCTCTCTGGTGCATCCACGGAACTGTTGCTCAATGGTATGTCATTTGCCTCTGGTGTCACAGACTATAATAAGCCACGGGTTCAAGTCCTGCCGATGCTGTCAATGTGACATGGGATGTTCATTTTCATGCTGTGCTTTGGAAATTTGCATTCTCTTTGTCCACGTAGCATCTTTTGCAGTTTTTCTTGGACTGTTTTGCGCTGTCTGCGCTGCTGGTGCAGCGGCTATGCCATCATCTACTGTTGGTGGGGTCGTGGACGTTTTCCCCTGTTGGAGTATACATTCGGGGATGGTCCATGAGATTTCTGGCGTTTTGATGCTGGGTCTTTCTCCCTGATTCATTTGCTCCTGCGGGGTTTATTCCCGTTTTTTACCGGCCATTTCGTGCTGTCCTGTTGGCTGTACTGGCTGCGGTGTGGCCTGGCATTGCCATGCTGGGTGTTCCTCTCTTTCTGGAGACACGATTTCGCCTGGCGGTCTTTGTCACCTGGTATCCTCCATTTTCTTCCTTTTGCACCTTCTCCCTCTGTCTTCGGAGGCGTCTTCCCTGGAGGTCCAGGTTGGGCGGTTGGTGGATTCCGCTCTCAAGAGTTCGTATGCTGCTTCTCCTTTTTGGGTGTGTGCTTGCTCTTTTTCGGTCTGTGCTTCGCAGGCTCCTTCCAGTCCCAGATGGTTGGGCCTTGTCCTTGGCTACCGGGGCGGCGGGGGCTTGTGAGATTTCTCTCTGGCCTGCGTTTTGGTGCTTTGCCATTCCCCTGGCTCCTTGGTCCGCTGCCTGCATTTTTTGCACTCCGTTTGGTTCCCTGCCTCTGCGGCGCCTGCTGCTATCCCTGGGTGTCAGTCAGATATGTTGTGCCCAGGAGGAGTCTCCGTGGCCTGATGGTTGCATCTCTTCCTCTTCAGGTTATGTGTTCCGCTCCTGGTGTTGACCTGCTTGTGGGTCACCTGTCTCCTTTGTTGACATTGTTGCGATTTGGGGGCTCGGCTCCGTTGTTCCTGGCTCGTTGGTCCGGTCTGCTTTCCGAATGGTGAGTCCTGTTGGTCATCGTTCTTGGTTGCCGATTTCCATTCCAGGGCCGTCCCCCTTTTAGGCTGTTTTCACGGTTGCTTCGTTGTCCGTTGGCACTGTGATGCGTTCTGCCGTCTTCTTTGGCGTCGGCCTATTTTTGGGCGCTACGCTCTGTGGTGCTGGTTTCGGTGACGGAGTGGGCCCGGGGGTCCTCTTTCTCTCTGTTCCTGGTCCTGGCTCCCGTTGGTCTTTCTGGTCGGTTCTGCCTCCCGGGGCTTTGGTCGGGTTGGTGCGGGTGTATCCCTTTCGGTTGTGCCCCTTGCAGCCCGGTTTTCCCCTCTTCTTGGTGGGTGATTTTGGCTTCCCTAGGTATGGGAGTCGCCTGTTTTTCTCGTTCCCATCCATCCGGCTGCTCAGAGGTTTGCGGTGGTTGAGTTCCGTTTCCTGTTTTCAGGTGTTTCCTTTCGGCCTCTCTCCTGCTCCTCTGATTTTTTCAACGGCGCTGGCTCCTGCTGTGGGGGTTTGCTGGCCTGGTTCTGGTTTCTGGGGTCATGTTGGGTCTGGCCGTTCCTAGTCTGGTTCCTGTTCGGGGGCTTCAGTTCCTCGGGACCGGTTTGATGCTTTGCTGGGAGCTGTATCTCAGTGCTCGCTTAGGCGGCTCGTATGCATTTATGTTGAGCGTTACTGGAGGGGTTGGTATGGCCCTTGCGCTAGGATGACACGCATTTTGTGAGGCGTTCCATATATCCTGATCTGTTCTCTGCCCTGTTGGATCTTCTGCGGGTCCTACTGGGTCTCCCTCCTGCCCCAGCTCGGGGTTGGTTGTGTGTCCGGCGGATGATGGATGCCTCCTCGGCTGTGGTTCCTTGGGCTCTCATGCACCTCGTGTCCTTGGTGTTTCTTCTGTTGACTCGCTGGGTCCTTTTTCATGCTGGTTTCGGGGCTCTCGTTCCTCTTTCCCCTGGTCTGGTGGCTTTGTTCTCTCTACCTGGTGTGGGGGGGTGCGTTTCTGCTTCCCTCTCTCCTCTTTTTGTGCTCGGATGCCTGTCCTTGTGTTGGGGGTCCCGTTGGGGTCCTTGGTGGCCGGCTTGTCCGTTGTTCGGGCTGACGTTCCGGGGGCTCGTTGTTGTTTGGGCCTTCTTTGGGGGTCCCAGTCTGTGTCTCTATTCCTGCTGGCTTCCCTGTTTTTGTGTCTGGGCGGCGACTTCTCTGTTGGCTTTCAGGGGGTCTTGAGAAACATCCCTGTTACGGCAGTTGGTTTCTTTAAAGGAATTGTACTCTGCTTGTGCGTTCTTTTGGTGGCTTGGGCCGCTTCCTCCCGTCCTCTGTTTGGTGCTGTCTGCTGCTCGTTCCGGTGGGACATGTCCTTATATTGGGACAATGCGCAGGTGCTTGGGGACTGTGCGCTGGTGCTTGGAATGGCCCTGCGCTGGGATGTCTTGCTGATTCGTGAAGCATTCCCTCTGTCTGTTCCTCTGTTCCTGGTCCTTTTGTCTTTTGTTTGGGACTCTTGGTTGGGTCTTGTTTGCTTCCCCTCCCGTTGCTCTTCTCCCCCGGTTTTTGTTCCGGGGTGGTCTGTCCTCGGGGCTTGCTCTCTCGTTTCCTTGGCCTTCGGGTTTTCTGTATGCCTTCCCTCCCGTTTCTCCTCCTGGGGGTTCTGCGGAGTTTGGGGGGTGTCGGTGTTGTTGGGTTGGCCTCGCTGTTTTTGGTCTCTGCTCCTGCTGCTGCTGGTGGGAGTCGGATTTGTCCAGCCTCCCTTGCCTCCAGCTCTGCTTCTGGGTCCGCAGCTGTCTTTGCCCTATCTTTGAGGCTTGCTTATGACTGCCTGACTCTTGAGCGGCTGTCTTTGGCGTCTTTGGGCTGTTCTTCTGTGGTGGCCTGTGGCATTTGTTGGTCGCATTGGCCTTCCACTCTTTGGAGCTGTGGTGCACTTTGGGGCTCTTTTGTTTCCTGCTGCTCTTCTCTTGGTCTTCATCTGTGCTGGGGTTCCTGTTACTGTACTGGATTCTCCAGCTTGGGTTTGTTGTTGGGTTTTTTCCCCTTCCACTTTGTCTGCTCATTGATGGCGGTTTGTGCTTGTCGGGGCCTAGGGGCTTCCTCGGTGGTAGTTGCCCTTTGGTGGGTCGGCTTCTTCAGAGCTTTGTGCTCTCCTGTGCTTGATTCTTCTTTGGGCCTTGCCTGCTGTTTTGCATGGTCTGCGGTTGCCCCTTTCCTGTCCTTGTTCGTGGCAGACTGGTTATCTGCTGCGGTGTTTTTTTTTTTGCTGGCCTTCACTTCCGCTTGTCGGTTGTTTGAGTTGGGTGCCTTGCTCGTTTTGTTTCCTTCTTTGCAGTTTCTGCTGGTTTGAGTTGTTTTGCGGCTTAATCTGGCTTTTCTGCCTGTTTCTTCTAGTTTCCTTTTGCGGCTGGAGGTGTTGCTTCCTGTTTTTCCTGCTGAGGGGGTTTCTCCTGTTCCCCTTCTTTGGGTGTTCGCAGGGCTCTTCTGTTTAGCCTCCATTGTTCACTGTAGTCTCGGGTTTCTCCTGCCCTGTTTGTCTCCTGTGGGTTCTGTGTCTGCTTCCTGTGCTGAGGCGGCGGGGTCTCTGTCCAGGAGATTTGTGGGGCAGCCGTTTGGCGGTCCCGTCACACTTTTGTGCGACATTCTCAGCTTGATCTTTTCTTGCCTCTTCTGACGATTTCTGTTGGCGTCTTGTACGCTGCTGTTCGTTGAAGCTTTATTGTTTAAAGTGTTGTACTTTTGCATGGATCCCTGGTGTCCTGCAATTAATTTTTTTCTTCTTGGTTCTCTGCTTGCGAATTCCTCACGTAGTTAGGACTGGGACGGGGAGGACCCATGAGGGGGTAATGTCTTATTACTTACCGTAATCTTCATTACCTCGATTAGGGTCTTCCCCGTCCCAGTCCTCTTCCCTCCCTCCCTCCCGCTGTGTTTGTGTCTGAGTCTTGTTGATAACAGGCATGGCGGTGGGTGGGAGGGGCTTATGTAACCTTCGACCTTTTGATTTCTGGCGTTTTGATTGGCTGGGTGGAGGCAGGACTGCCTCACGTAGTAAGGACTGGGAGGAACCTAATCGGGGTAATTAAGATTACCGGTAAGTAATAAGACAGTAGTATGTTCCCCTTGAGCCACACCCCCGCCAACAGTCTGGGCTGCACTGTGGGTTGACATTATGCAGGCACACTGGTGTAAAAAATGACTTTGGTAGCTGTTTCAATGCTAGCCGTATTGCGTGCTGTATGTCGTGCTCTATAGTAAATCTCACCCCATTCTTTCGTGGTCAACAGCCAATCCAGTTCAGCTTCCCAGCGTCTCTGGCTAGCGTTTGGTAGAGACCTGTGGGGCTGGCGCAAAATAGGGTATAGGTCCAAGATAAGTCATTTATCTATGTTTTGGTTATCAACCATTTCTTATAGGGCGTGAGGTGTCTCTTCTCTCCAGAACAGTTTGCTGGGTGTAAAAGCCAGTGACTTAATTGCATAAAATTCATTCGTTCTGATTTGGGGAGAGTGTATTCAAAACGTATCTGGGTAAATGTGTAACCCGCCAAGCGACAACTCGTCTGTCGCGACATAGTAAATGTTCCAGGACTCAATACCCGGGGAGAATCAGAGGTATCAAATAGTGGTATCAAAGGGGAGGGGATTGTTGTGAGGCCCCGTTCAGTTCCACCTGGTCCCAGGCCTCCGTAGTCCCTCTAGTAATAGGGGACAAGTATAGACTTGTGTGTCGATGTGCTTTCTTTAGAAAGGTTATTCTACATAAATGTGAACCCGCTATTGCCCTATCCTGGAACAGCCAGTGTCTCCGACTCTCCACTCTACGAGGTATCGCAGTGCAGCCGCCTGATAATATTGTTTAAGGTTCGGTATGCTTAGGCCTCCTGCAGCTTGTGGTAGATAGCTCGGGTCTTTTCTCATTCGGGGTCTGTTCCCTAATAAGATGAACTGATTCATTTCATTCTGCAGTGTGTGAATCATCCCTGCAGGGGGTGTCACAGGGAGTGTCTCGAAGATCTACAAGATCTTTGGCAAAACAGTCATTCTTAATGTAGCCACTCGTCCACACCATTATTTATGGTGTTGTTTCCAGCGAGATACGTCCTTTCAAAGCTGCTGGAGTAGAATGCAATAGTTAAGGGTGAAGGTTGTCTGGATCGAGGAATTTAATTGGATTTCTAGGTATGGAATAGCTGTATCCGCCTATAGTATTGAATATTGCGTTTTAAGCTGCGCCACCAGTTCTGGGGGCAGCGAGAGACCAAGGGTCTGAGACTTATTAACATTAACCCGGAATCCAGAGGAGCGATCGAATGCTTTCAATTCATTTAAGAAGGCTGGGAGGGCGATGAAAGGATTATCTAAGGATACCAGGACATCATCTGCATTTAGGTTTCCTGGCGTCGATCGTGAGCAACATAATCTTCCTCGCGGAGTGCTTAGCTTTGGCAATAATGTGTAATATACGTTTGGTGTTATCGCTGGGTTGTCTTTGGGAAATTAACCCTGCTTGGTCTGGATCGATGATGTGTGGCATATGGGGGCCTAATTTGGTAGCTAGTATGCTAGTAAAGAGTTTTAAATCTATGTTTAAATATTGGGTGATATGTGCTACATTGCTGTTTATCCTTATCAGGCTTGAGGATAACCACTATAGCTGCCATCAACTTCGAAGGAGGGATGGACCCGGTCCAGCAAATGAATGAAACAAACTAGTCAGAATCGGAACTAGTGCATGGGGGAGAAAGGTGCAAGGCAGAGGGCAGAAGGGTGCAAGGCAGAGGACAGAATGGTGCAAGGCAGAGGGCAGAAGGGTGCAAGGCAGAGGGCAGAAGGGTGCAAGGCAGAGGGTAGAAGGGTGCAAGGCAGAGGGCAGAAGGGTAGAAGGCAGAGGGCAGAAGGGTAGAAGGGTGCAAGGCAGAGGGGAGAAGGGTGCAAGGCAGAGGGGAGAAGGGTGCAAGGCATAGGGGAGAAGGGTGCAAGGCGGAGAAGGGTGTAAGGCCGAGGGGAGAAGGGTGCAAGGCGGAGGGGCGAAGGGTGCAAGGCGGAGGGGGAGAAGGGTGCAAGGCAGAGGGGAGAAGGGTGCAAGGCAGAGGGGAGAAGGGTGCAAGCCAGAGGGGAGAAGGGTGCAAGCCAGAGGGGAGAAGGGTGCAAGCCAGAGGGGAGAAGGGTGCAAGCCAGAGGGGAGAAGGGTGCAAGCCAGAGGGGAGAAGGGTGCAAGGCCCAGGGCTAGAAGGGTGCAAGGGGGGAGTCCGAGAAGAGTGCAAGGCAGAGGGGGAGAAGGGTGTAAGGCAGAGGGGAGACGGGTGCAAGGCAGAGAGGAGAAGGGTGCAAGGAAGAGAAGGGTGCAAGGCAGAGGGGAGAAGGGTGCAAGGCAGAGGGGAGAAGGGTGCAAGGCAGAGGGGAGAAGGGTGCAAGGCAGAGGGGAGAAGGGTGCAAGGCAGAGGGGAGAAGGGTGCAAGGCAGAGGGGAAAAGGGTGCAAGGCAGAGGGGAGAAGGGTGCAAGGCAGAGGGGAGAAGGGTGCAAGGCAGAGAGGAGAAGGGTGCAAGGCAGAGAGGAGAAGGGTGGAAGGTATAGAAGGGTGCAAGGCAGAGGGGAGAAGGGTGCAAGGCAGTGGGAGAGAAGGGTGCAAGGCAGAGGAAGAGAAGGTTGCAAGGCAGATGGAGAGAAGGGTGCAAGGCAGAGGGAGAGAAGGGTGCAAGGTGGAGAAGGGTGTAATGTAGAAGCGGATAAGGGTGCAAGGCGAAGGGGGAAAAGGGTGCAAGGCATAGGGGAGAAGGGTGCAAGGCATAGGGGAGAAGGGTGCAAGGCAGAGGGGAGAAGGGTGCAAGGTAGAGGGGAGAATGGTGCAAGGCAGAGGGGAGAATGGTGCAAGGCACAGGGGAGAATGGTGCAAGGCACAGGGGAGAATGGTGCAAGGTGGAAAAGGGTGCAAGGCAGAGGGGATAAGGGTGCAAGGCAGAGGGGATAAGGGTGCAAGGCAGAGGGGAGAAGGGTGCAAGGGGGATGGTGATGAAGTTAAAAATGTGCCCCCCCTCGGAAACATTTCTGCGGATGCCCATGTGCATGGCAAAAGGTTTTGTAAAAGTTAGCTGGAAACCAATCTAGTCCCGGGAATTTCAAAGTTGTCTGAGGAGAGGAAGTCGAGATAACTTCTTCTAGACTAACGGGCCATCCAGAAAGCACGCTTGTTCTGGGGAGAGACGTGGCATCATGAAGGTACATCGAAAAATGTCTTGGGTCAAGAGTTTATCCAGTGTAGAGTTCTGTGTAAAAGTCTCTGAAAGTGGAAGTTATGAATTTATCTATTATTTCATCACAGATCTCGGTTTGCAGACATTGCACCCCTGTTTCTTGTCTTTGAACTCGCAGTTTGCTTGCCTGAAGGCGTCCACGCTTGTCCCCTCCGTTATAAAAGGAGTAGCAGAGTCAGAGAACTACATATTTATCCCTATCTAAACGTATACATGCTAGCTGCCAGCGAGTTGCCAGCAGTTGGCGCCAAACTCTTGGAGCCCCAGTGCGCAGGTGAATATGCTCCAGCTCTTTCATTTGGTGAGACAATTGATCTTGCTTTTCCCTACAAAGCTTATTATCTGCTGCTGAGATGGCTATCAGCTCACCCCCTAAAACTGCTTTCAAAGCTTCCCATAAAGTAGCAATAGAAATGTCTGGGATTTCATTCAATAGGCATGTGCCTATGGCCTAGTTCATCAGTTTCACCAACTCTGGGCAGGGTAGAAACTTCTTACTTAGTCGCCAAGTCCACATGGGCCGTTCCATTGAGGGAAGTGCCATAGTAATTGAAACTGCCGCATGATCTGAGAGGGCAGAGGGTTCTATTTCAGAAGCAGTAGCCAGTGTGTGTATATCCTTCATCTCAAGAAAGTAATCTAGCTGGGCATATGTTTTATGAGCATGTTAGAAAAATGAATATGTACATGTGTGGGTGAAATTCCCACCATATATCTTTTAGTCCCACCTCAAGCAACCACTGATGAACCCCTCAAGAGAGAGCCCCCAGTCTGACCATGTTTGTGCACTGTTCTGTCAATGTCACTGTAGAGGGATAGGTTAAGATAGCCACCCAGAAGGACTTGCAGCTCTGACGTGGGCAACACCTCTGTCACAGGTCTTACCCGTACGCTAGGCCACATTCCGAAAAAAGAATTTAGCAGGCATGTGTGCAATAATGTGTGCACCTGATCAGAACCACCCAATGCACCAGCAACAAAACAATACCATCACACAACACTAATGCCAACACCAACAATACAACACCCTATTACTACCAATACCCCCATCACAATACCAGCATCAACACGCCAGACTAACAACGCAAACCAGCCCTGGCAATTAAGTTGGACTGACCTGGAGAGGGGGGGGGGGGCAAGTTGGCTGAAGGGAAACACTGCTATTGCTTATTCCAGCACTGCTCCAAAACCGGCACCCTGTAACAAAAAACAGCCCCCACTGCTCCAAACCCAGCCCCCACCCTTCCGGGTATCAGTGACTTTTTCAATGTATTGGGGCCCATTTCATTTGACAAAAATATTAATTTGCACAAAAAGAAATTGAAAGCTCTCTAATGTCATAGTAACATGCAAAGACCACACACACTAATACAGTTATTACATTTGACTCCAAACATGAGACTTTACAGTGACTTGCCTTAACTCCTTCCCAAACATGAGAAGGTCTGCAGCATTCTCAATAGCTCGAGACGCCATCCTCTCTGCTCGGTCTCTTAACTTGTAAAAGCTGTTGTAGATGTTCCGAATCAGCTCTTTGCTAGCAGCGAACTGTATTTGGATATCAGCTGGGAGAAAGTCCTAATACAGAAACCAAGAGCTTGATAGTTAAAATCATAAAGATGTCAGCTTTTAAAGAGAGTCAAATCAGATTAGTGAAGCCAATTCATATCTAAACATTGTAAAGTGGTGTAGTGAGCATGGCGAGAGGTATGACATACAGTATGCATTGCGCTTTCATACAGTTACTTTAAAATTCAGGGCTTTTTCTGATTTGTGTTTAATGAAGTATTACTAATATTGTACTGTTTATTTTCAGGTCTCGACTGCGCAGCGCACATGTGCTGCAAAGGAGGAGACATCTTGTAATCGATTCGGTTTTGAGGCCAAAAACGGGCACACATTGCATTGCTTTCAATGGCAACGCGTGCACGGATTCAAGCAAGTCAGGCTGAAGACGGCTGAAATGCCAGAAACCGGTCCTCGGAAGCTTGTTTCCGGTCCAGGGAAGGCATGGCTTGGCAGTTCGGGCTGGACTGTTCCCATGAGGCACAGGGTAAGACTGATTTGCATATGGCCATGTCTGAACTTGGGTGGCAGAGTGGGCTAAAGAAAGGTGATGGATTAAACCCAGATCTGTTGACTGGACCGCCAGATCAACTCTGTCTCCTCTTCCTGCTTCCACACCCTCCGCCTCCTTCGTAAGACCTTCAAATGGATCCCCCTCAAACACCGAAAGACAGTCACTCACGCCCTGGTCACCAGCAGACTCGACTACGGCAACGCACTCTACGCCGGAATAAACAAAAACCTCATCCGCAAGCTACAGAACATCCAGAACGCCGCCGCAAGACTGGTCCTCAACCTGCCAAAACACTGCCACATCTCCCAGCACCTGCGCACACTCCACTGGCTCCCCGTCGAGGCAAGAATCACCTTTAAGATGCTCACCCACGCACACAAGGCCCTCCACGGCACCGGACCAGCATACCTGAACAGCCGACTCAAATTCCACGCACCCCGAAGGACCCTATGATCAGCCCAGCTCTCCTACGCCGTGGTCCCCCGCACCAGAAAGACCAGATCGGGAGGCCGCTCCTTCTCCTTCCTCGCTGCCAAAGCATGGAACACCCTTCCGCTCCACCTCAGACAGACAACATCGCTCCCCATCTTCGCAAGAAACCTCAAAACCTGGCTCTTCGACAGACCCCCTCCTTGATGGAATGGAACCTGCACCCCCCCACCCCCAGCGCCTTGAGACCCTTACGGGTGAGTAGTCGCGCTTTAACACACCCCTGATTGATTGATTGGTGTGAGTGTTTGATTGGTTCGGATGCTCTGTCCATCACCACCCCCTTTTGTACCACTTAGTCCGCTACTGGGCAGCATCCTGGGTTTTGATGCCCACTCGCTGCTATGTGCTTCCGTGGGCGTGCGGCCCAGGCAGGGTGGCATTCCAGAGGCTTGTGAACTGGAAACTGTGACCCCTTTACTGAGGTCCCTGGCGCTGCCTGGTGAAGGTAGGAGTCCTTCCTCTGGTGCGTCAGAGCGGAGTGTCATCGCTCTGTCTGTACAAAGCAGAGTGGCATGCTTCACCCGGAGCACCATTGGGGCAGTAGTTGACTCCACTGGCACGAGTGGGGGCAGTGAGGGAAATCTACGCAGAGAGCATGGGTACTGAAAGGCCCCTGCCTCTGTCACCACTCCGAGTCTAGGGGGAGTAGTGGAGTTCTTGTGGCCACTACACAGCAAGGCACCCATCTCCAGATCTCATCCGATGTCCTGGTCACGCCATTCTGCCGAAAACACATCTTCTGACGCACACTTATCTCAGATACTCATTTGAAGCTTTTTCACCAATCCGAATAAAAGCATTGATGTTTGACGTTTGTTCTTTTGTGTGTGTGTTTTGTTCTAAGTGAAACAATGTGTTTCTTGTGCAGTCAATTAAATTATCACAGCTACGCTCCCCTTAGTCAGGACCCAACCAGTTGAATTCCGGGAAGCCCAAACCATCAGTATTTCAAATCTGCGCTGAAACGTGGGTAGGATGAGCCGTGCAGCACAGAAAGGGATCTTCTTTTTACATAATTTGTATTTAATAGAATTGGGGGGCAGGAGAACAATCTCACAGTTGAGAAAGGGATTCACATACACTGGCGACCGCTTTTGAATTGGCTTTAAAACCATTCAAAGATGGCTGCAGTGCCTTCGTGGGATGCAGTGGACTAAGTGGCAGCCAGAGCCTGATAGCACTGCATGTCCTTTAAAAAAAAAAAAAAAAAAAAGCATTGGCATAGCCAATAGGTCTAGCCTTTGGGACCTTATAAGTGTTTAGTTATGCAGCACAATATCCTTGGTGTAACAACATCAACTGTTGCATGGTTAAGCACTTATAGTGTCCCAAAGGTGAGACCTATTGGCTATGCCAATGCTTGTTTATTAAGTACTGTATTTACCTGACACGCACACATTCTGTGCTGTACACAACCCTTCACTGTGCTCAGCAGGGATTGGCTGCTGGGCCTCCACCAAACCCCTGCAGGCAGCCACCCCAGCTGCGCACAACCTATGACATCAAGCAGGGTTTGCCGCAGGACCTGGCCTTTGGCGGAACCATCAGTGAAAGAACAGTTGCTTGGCTTTTCTAACTCACTAAGTATTTTCTAAGTAGCGATGCAACACCCATCTAGCACCTTTCAATGAAAGATATTACAAAAAGGAGCTGTGGATGAAAAGAAAGGAGCCTTTTAGGCGATAAATTTGGCACTCACTATATTGGGTGCACATGACTAAGGCCTTCTTACTGGAGACATTACCGCTTAAGGCCTACTGTTAAATCCCTAATCACTGGATAGTGATCAAGCACTGGCAAAGCATATAGGTCTCATCTTTTAGCTTTTCCAATAAGTTTTGCAGAAGCTACTCAGCATCACAAAAAATAAAAAAACAGTTATTGAAGATGCTGTACACATACTTTACCATGCATGTGTAAGCATATGTCTGGAGTCAGCAACATTTCACCTTTTTGTTTTTTAATTAACCATTCAAAGATAGCAAAGTCCATCTTGCAGTGGTAAATAAAGAAATAAATTAATATGTGGGTGAAAGCACATTTAGAGAAAGGCCCAATTGCAAATTGCATGGCAAGGCCCTTTTAAAAAGGCTTTAAAAATAAATAAATTGGGGAGAGTAAGAAAGCACGTTGAGTGCTAGGCACTCAAGTGAATGGCAAAGAAGCTATGTTCCATGGGAATATGTGGAAAAAAGCAATCGAACAAGAACCGACAAAAGGAGGTGGACTGGGAGTCCACCCAAGCAATGGGCTGGCCCAAAGCCTACTGCAAGTATTAATACTGTAAACAATAGGTCTTTCAACATTGGACAGCAAAGGCTAGCTGTCTGTAGACAAGACCTAAAAAGGAAATTAGGAAACTATTTTTTTCTCTCTATTGTGATAGATGCCAGGCCTACCTTGATGAAAGAAAAACGATTTCAATTATTTTATTTATTTATTTGGTGAACAGTAAAAACAAACTGTGTGAGTACCTCAGAACTACACATTTAGTAGTTCTAACACAATAATATGTATGTATGCAACCATAGGTTAAGACTCCGATTTCACTGCTTTTCTGGAGCAAAACAGGGTAGATTTCGGTTTACTACCGTCTGGCAAATACATTTTTGATTTATACATTTCTATAAGAAATAGAATGTTATGCATGAAGCAGGTAACTATGCAAATATATTTATCTATGTATGTACATGAGCCCAAAGAAACCTTAAACTAATGTCTCACAATTTACATCTGAGTGTCAAACTGGGGCATAAGTCAGTTTATTAATCTATCTGGTACATTCGTAACTCATATTGGAAGTTTTCATATTGGCACCAATGAATGTGCCTATTTGTACATTGTACTAGCTATTACTCTATTTCTTTTGAATGAGAATATTTCATGCATTTAGCAAACGTAAATGAAATTCAGAAGTCCTGTAAGATGGAGTCAGAAGTCACCAAAGTTCAGATTACAGAAAACAAAAAAGCAGGTTGATTCCATTTGCACGTATTCAACTTGTGTGGAAGCAAATAGCCTAAAAAAGTATTGATGGCAAATACAGCCAATTAATTTGACACTACATTTGCTGAGTTAAAAATAATACGAAGTTATTAAAGTACATTTCACCTGCTTTCAAAAGTGAAATACAAGTAAATTTTAAGATGAAATTAGTCTGTACGGTATTGCACAGGTAACAAAAATAGTGCTAAATGGGTTCACTTTTTAAAACAAGCATTTCAAAGTCAATAGACCTCAGCATGGGGAACTTCTGAGTTTGCCAATACATTTTGACGATGCTGTACAGCAGGGATTCTTAACATGTGGTCCTGGAACCCCTGGGAGTCTGCAACACCACTTACTTACGAAATTAAATAATATTAACAGAATAATAAAGTGTATCAAAATAAACAAGCAAACTGTAACATTTAAAAAGGTAAAACATTCTTTAAATGTGAAGGAATTTGTAGTGAGCACGCAGAGGCAGTAGGATACTTCTTGTAGATTTCATGTAACAGGCTACACAGTTGAGAAGCTCAGAGGTCAATGTTCCTCCATCAGTAACACAAACCAATGACAATATTCAAAGCATAACATTCCAACATTTTATATTCACTAAGTTACAAGAAAGTACATTCGAAGGACGAAACCCATTAGCTCATACAGCACTGCATAAAACAAGCTTTCTATACTACATATCTTCCCTTCTTCCCATAAAAAGAATATAAACGCAAAACAACAATTGTAAACCAAAACTATGTCCAAAATCGACTCAGACTAACAACGAATCTAAAGATCCTTCTTGGAACTAATCGTTGGGGCAACACAGGAACTTCAC
This sequence comes from Lissotriton helveticus, assembly GCF_964261635.1. Taxonomy (NCBI): domain Eukaryota; kingdom Metazoa; phylum Chordata; class Amphibia; order Caudata; family Salamandridae; genus Lissotriton; species Lissotriton helveticus. Next base: position 150,436,673 of record NC_136071.1, read on the forward strand.
TGAGACATTCTGTCGAATAACACTGTCTTTCACACTCGCGCGGTCAGGACTGGGCCTAACCTGAACAACTTTTTCTAGATTCCACAAATGCCCTCCATCCACCTGTACTGCATTTCCCTTGATCTTAAGTACTCGGATTGGTTCACCAAACTTGCTTTTTTACTTTTCTTGACATGTACAGGAGATTTTATTCTAACCATGCCTCCAATGACCAACATAACGAATTTGGCAACCATTTTCATACCACTCCTTTTGTTTCTCCTCAGATTGTGTCATGTGTTCCTTCACTACGGATTTTAAATGCTTAATGTCAGAATCAAATTTGAGCCATTTCGACATGCAATCTGGTCTGAACCTGGTATTCACCCTTCTCCCTCTCAGGCACTCCAACGGAGTCGCCTTTGTGAACGAATGGGAGATAATTCTGTAGAACAAAATCATGCTATTCAAAGCAATGTACACATCATGTTTCCAATCTTAACCCACTTGATACATTCCCCCACAATAAGTCCATTAGTTTGTGGGTCCCGCAGGATTCAAGAAACACACTCACCTCGCTACTTACAAATTTATGTGCCATTATCTGATACAAGAACTTCAGGGAAACTTTCCCTCATGAAGACTTCCTTAAGAAACTTTACTACATTGCTGGCATTGGGCTCTCTCACCATCTTGATCTCAGGCCATTTAGAGGCATATTTCATGAGCACTAGAATATATCTGGAACCTCCTGGTAGAGAGTCATAAGGTCCCCTAACGTCAATGCTTAGTTTAACCCATCCATCAATCTCAGTGTCCATGCCTGGCCACCAGAAAGTCTATCAGACACGACGTTTGGTTAGAGTTGCTCTCAAGTGACCCTCATGGAACTTCTTAATGACGGTATGTCTGAAAGTAAGAGGAGGAATGGGTTTATCTGATCGCAACGCATGCCATTTTCTAAAGAAATTTCCCTCTTATCCGTACAGTAAGGATGAAGCAGGGGAGACAAGACTTTTTCACTGGGCCAGCCAGTCTTGACTAGTTCACACACATGCTGCAGAACCTGGTCAGTACCAAAAGGAGCTAACCAGTCCTTTTCTGAAAACATTTTTAACTCCGGTATCTCTAAGGTTGCAATCAAATAATCCTCACAGTCTTCATCGAGAAGGTCACTGCACTGAATTTCATCATGTTCATCGATTCCAAGAGGAAATGAGAAAGAAAATCCGCTCGACCGTTCTTACCTCCTGAAATCTGGGTCACATCAAAATGATACTGGGAAGCTTGGTGACCATCCTTAGAATCCTGGTGGTGCAACACTTGTTCACACCACCTCTCGAAATGCTGACAAGGGGCTTGTGGTCAGTTTGCAACAGGAAACGTATGGACAAACTTTTCGTATGACCCACAAGCATGCGAAGAGCTCTTTTTAATTACAGAGTATTGTAGCTCTGCCGCTCTCAACACTCTTGAAGCAAACACCACAGTATTCTCAATATTTCCTATTTGTTGCATCAAAGTTGCCCCTATCCCTACCTGGCTGCAATCCACGGTAATGCAGCAGGGATAACCAGGATGAAAAGATTTTAGAGCCTTGCTGTTTCCCAACATGGACTTAACTAGGTCAAAAGCCTCCTTACAGTCATTGCACCACACACATTTGACACATTTCTTTAATGAGTTGCTGATGAGACGTACTTTGGTCACAAAATCGGAGATAAATCTAGAGTAATACTGGCACAAACCCAAAAGAGATTTCACTAAGGTTATGCCGATGGGGGGTGGCGCATTAACAATGGCCAACACTAAACCTGGCCTGGAGCTGATACCTTCTTGCGAGATCAAATGACCCAAATATTCTCGTAGCCAGAAATTTGTAGTAAGAACGTAGAGACAGTAGGTTGCTTCTTGTAAATTTTATGTAACAGGCTACATGGTTGAGTAACGACAATATTCAAAGTATAACATTCTAACGATATATATTCACTAAGTTACAAGAACGTACATTCCAAGGACGGAACACCATTACCTCATCCAGCATTGCATAAAATAAGCGATCAATATTACAGAATCTGAAGTTCTATGGTAAAAATTAAGCTTGTGTCCTCAGTTTGATTCATGGAACACGTGCAAATGCAGCTCACAGAACATATTCTAGACGATGGGTTGTCTCAGTTCAATTTAGAAATTTACACAGCTTCAAACTTTCCATGATTTTTTTTTTTTTACATTGGTTGTGAATTAAATGAAATAGTTCATAGTTTGTGTATTTGTTTGATAACTGCTTGTTTCTGTATTTTTTTGTGTTGTTTTGAGGTTCAAATCATCAACATTACTTCAGCCGTGGTCCCTGGTTCTATTAATGATTCAGTAGGGCCCCCGGATTCCAATAATGATTTAGTGTTGGTTCCCGGATTCCCGTAATGATTAAGTGGGAGTCTATAGAGTTTGGAAACTTAAGGACCACTGCTGTACACATTAGCAAGAGTATGTGGAGCATGACCAAAAGTATTTTTTTGTGTTTTTTTAAATCAAACAGGAAAAAGTTAAGATTTTGTAGGCGCATGCATGCATCATTATGCCGGTCTAGTTTTGAGACGAGCATAAAAGCAGTGTTTAATAATTAAATATACATTAACAGTTAATACTACTTGCCACCCAAGCTATTCTTATAGCTTTGGGTAGTCTGAAATGTCACACATGGACAAGAGTGATGGTTAGTGGTTGTGTTGTTACTATCATTGGCAGCGTTGGCAGGGTCAATGGGTGCTGCAAGCTGCAGGGGCCTCCTGATCAGAGCTGTGGCACATTTTAAAAACAAATTAAGCATTAGGGGAAGCAATGGGGTGGGCAGGGTGAAGTAAAAGCAGCATATAAGTAAAGCAGCATGGGGGTAGGTAGGGAAGTCCTTGAGCTAGGTAGCAACTTTGAGAACAGGGGAGTATAGTTTTACTAAGGGAAAAGTACCCACGAAGGAGGTTGCAACAGATGGAGACGGCAACATGGAGCATGTGGGTAGGTATTTGACGAGTTTAGAAGGACACAAGGGAGACAGCTTGGAAAACACATGAATGCTCATAGAGTGCTTGAGCATAGAGGAACAAGTAGTTCTCTAAAAGCGAGCAGCAGAAGGCCAACCAATCAGAGAGAGATAATGCAGAGGCTATTTACTCCAAAGGAGGGACAAACGGGATGGACAAGCTGGGACAAGGAAAGCCGTTAAATAAGAAGCAAGTAAGTGACAGTGACAGAGCCAATCAATGGTAACTGATGGGAGTAAAGTAATAAAAGCAATCACAAAAGGGTTTTCCTAAAATAGGATGTATTTTCTGATACATTTATTACTCATTTAAAATTACCAATAAGCAATGCATGTTGTATAAGTTTTCCCCATTTGTTTGCTTCGTTTGTGCGCTGGTGCAAAAATCTTTCTGTGATACGGAGTAAAGCAGAATCATTCGATATTACATTAAAAATGGTGAAAATGTGTTTGCTCTGTTTTTGCACGAGTGCTGTGTTTCTGTAAGAGAATGGATAGGAAGGAGAACAACCTAGTGATTGGATGAAGAGAGGCCACTTTCACTTTTTGAAGCAGGGATACATCATGAAATAAAGAAAAGTATTTTAAATAAGTTTTGGTTACCAAATACGTGTACTTCTGGTGCTATTAAAAAAGTGGTGAAACGTGAATATCAGACATTCCTAGATGGAAGAATTTTAAAATCAGCAAATATGTTTGGCAGTAGAAGAGTGGTACCTTGGCTCGGGTGGCAAGTTTACAAGTCATGAATTCATCTCCTACTGCTCGTGCAGATTCCCGCATATTGTTCTGAACTTCCTGTAAAAAGATAAAACCACAAAAAATATTTCCATGAATAGCAATTTTGATTGCAGTGCACACTCCATGCCTTGCCCCTCCCACATCTGTTTCTTTTTAATTTAAATCACTTGATACCGTTAAGCCCTTATCTATGGGTTTTCTAAATACTGGAATATATTAAAATAACATGTTCAAGATTGTTTTTTTTGTTGTTTTTTTTGAGTAGCCACAGCTTACCCACTAAGTTTGAACTGACATGCAGATCTAAAGAATAAATGGAAATGTTACTTTCCTTCAAAAACTGTTTTCCAGTATATAGTCAGTCAGTACAACAATATCCATAGAGTTGGTTTAGCTCTCTTGCGCCCTCTGTCTTGGCGGACCTCCTCCGACAGGCACTGCGCTAATAACAGCCCATCCTGAAAGCGACTGAGGCCCAAGCCTTATCGTGAGCCTGCGGAAGACATTGAGTCTGGGCCGGAACATTGCGAGCCCAGCTAAAAGCCGTGTGCGACGGGAGCGAGCTTTCTGGGACGCCGCCACCGCCAAGAGTCACTGGGGGGCATACGGAGACGAAGAACCCACACCGCCACCGGCCGAGAGTCAGCTGCACCAGTCTTCGCGCCGCCGCCCCGGGACCACAACTCCCGGCAGGCTCAGCTGCAGTGCGCACCGCTGACGACGCGCCCGCACCAGGAGGTGCTTAAAGCCAGCGCAGAGGCCCGCTTCGCGGGACGCGAGCGAAGCCCGGGCCAAGGGCGGGCCCGTTTAAGCCCGTTCAAGACCGGCAGAGGCCGGGACGGGCCACCCCACTAACATCCCCAAAAACTTTGTTTCGTGAGTAGCTAGGATTTAATTGTTTTTTAAATTTATTATTAATTCCCAATTCTGACTGGCTTATGAACAATGCCAACAAAGGAGGTTAAAGGGAAAACTGACACTGTTGCATTCACTGGAGCAATGGACCAATTCATTAAAAAGATGAACTCTGTTGTTGATGAAAGTATTGTCATCATGGAGAGACGGGTTTCCCAGGAACTGGCCATTGCAAGATGATCTTCACTAGGCCAAATAGCCAACGCACAAACTCCTGTTTCCTTGGGCAGAGTTCTACCTAATGGGGGAGTTAATGTTTCACCCATCTTAGAAATAATCCAATTGCAGGAAATTAATAGTGATGCACTACATGTTACAGATGGGATCTCCTCTACTGTTTCAGAATCACTCTTACTTTCACCAAACAAATTGCCCACTGTCCCCAATGTTGCCAAGGTGCACAATAACAGACAACAGAAAGGAGCTAATACAGGGACCATTCCCAAGGTTAAACCGGGCCCACCGATTAAACATGGTGGAAGGAAAAAAAATAAGGGTTCTAAAAATATTACAACAAGCCCTGGCATCATGGAAATACCTATTATCAGTGATAGCACAAACACGGAGCATGATGCATTAGACCATGGGGACACGATACAACCGACAGGGGGCCACTTAACTAAAGGGGTTAAGGAAGGGATTGCGAACATTGAGTCAAACATTATTTTTGACACACTAAAACTCTTATTACGTCCACTTGAGGAGAGGTTGAGCAAGGTAGAGACCTATCTAAAACGGATTGAGAGGGACATCAAGGGCATCGCTGAATCCTCCCTAAAAAATGTCAACCCGAGTGCACCTCATACACTACCGAAGGCCAAGGTCACTAAAACTGCAGAGGCATCAGCGGCACCGAAGGACCCACCGGTACCGAAAATTACTGAGGGGATTTCTGAGGCAATCAAAGACAAGGATGTAATGGAACCCAAAATAAGTGAGCCAAATAAAAATAGGGCACCACAGGATAGTAATGGCAAAAATTATAACGCAGAAAACACTACAAAGACCATTAATCTCCCACCAGAGGTTTGCCCATTTGTGGTTATTCTGGCTGGAGTGCCGGAATTGGGCAAACATGAGGTAGAAACCTCTGCAACCCTATGGAACAGGGTTGTTCAATGGTTGGATGTAAATAGACCACTACCCCCGCATATGATGGGCAGAATCCTTACCATCAGGCGAGTACCTTGGGTGGGGTATTTGGCAAAAAATATAAACGGGGATTGTATAGTAATCAATTTTGACAATCCTAGAGTAGTGAAACATATCTGCAAATGGAGGTACCCTAGTTTAGGCACCACTATTCGTCCTTTTCAACTGACTTATTTCTATCCACCAGGCCACTTCTCATCTAGGGCCACGAGGTGGAGGCTGGTTAATGCCGCCACTACATTTAGATTATATTTCCATCAACAATCGCTTTAATTGCTTAGAAGCAGTTGATTGACTGCAAGACACCCTTCCCCCTCTTCCATCATTGTCACCACGCCAAGAGACTGTAGAACAGGTACTAGAATATCAGAGTACCCAATTTAAAAGTGGTAGGAATCAGGGACACTAAAGGAGTAGTACGTCCTAGTACAAACCAGGCAGTTGTTCAAATGTGGATCACTGACACTACAGATCAGCCCCAAAGTGACGGTACAGTAGATGAGGTCATAGTCTTAAAGACAGGAACAGTCTGTACAGACCCACTAGTAGTGGGTAGGTATGACAGTACTCGAATAGGGGCAATTAGAAGCACAACTACACCTCCACCATCGAGTAGTAGTGGCACAAACGAAGGGTTAATTTTAGTCAAAGTAGTCTCATGGAATGTAGCAGGAGTGAGTACAAAAACAGGTGACCCTGAATGGAACAATTACATGAATACCTTTGATATCTGCGTTTTGCAGGAAACTTGGGCTACAAACCAAATACACAGAGTTGGATATAAAACATATCAGATAGACGCGGTTCCATCAACCAGAGGACGGGCCTCAAGGGGTTTATTAATATGGGTCAGTGTATCTATTAATATCGGCATAAAAAATTTAAATATTTACTCTCTTGATTTACTGGGCCTGGAAATTACTACTGATGATAAAAGGGTGATTTATCTTATTAATGTCTACAATAGACCATGTCCATCCTACAAGGAGTCATCATGCATTGATAATTAGAGACTCTTATGGACACGTTGGGTCCAGAAGCAAGTGTAATTATATGTGGGGACATGAATTGTAATTTCAAACCTATTATAGGCATGTATAAATTGTATGAAGAAGAGGATGCTGCTAATGGAATACCTTCTTTAGTTAGTAATGGGGCGGCTGCCGGAACCACCCTAGCTCTTCAGATTACAAGGTTACTCACAAGTCAAGGACTGAGGGCATGTAATGGGCGCCTGCCATCTGATAGCCCGAAAGCACCCACTTTCAAGAGGCGTACATGTGAAAGTAAAATAGATTATGATATTGTCTCATTTGATCTATGGCCATATACAAAAGACCTGAGGGTTAAGTAAAGATTTGATAGCGATCACCGCCCCCTTGAAACTAGCTTTTTACAGAGTTTACTAAAGGGGTCGGAAGTTAGCGAGGGAGGTCAAAGCCAAATACAACCACCCACAAAAGACAACATTATTCTTAGCAATAATCGACGGTCTGTGAAATGGGCATATATCTTGGGAAAAGAAGAGTTATTGGTCAATATTAATTGTTCTCTTGCAAATACATTTGATTCATATAACCCTGTTGAATGCGAATCAGGTGAATTTATTAAACTGCACAAAGCCTTTTTTAACAAACTATTAGAACTTATGACAAAAATGCCCAAAAAAAGGGACTGGTGTAGTGAATGCAGTGCCTGCTGGCAAACCCTGGTTTAGTAAAGAATGCCGTGTCGCAAAATCCATACTGATTGATGGACTTAAAACAAAGGGTGCTCTAGAAGTAAAAGAAAAAAGGAAATTATATAATATAGTACTGGCAAAAGCAAAGCCTTCCTGGGACGAAGAACTCTGGTCCAGTATGTTGTCAGCAGCTAAGACAAAGGACCAGAAGTTATTCTGGGAAATAGTAGCTAAGGGAAATAAAAGAGAGAAAGGCTCCCGAGAGTTCTTCCTAGATGAGGCAACGTGGAAAAACCACTTTACTAACCTATATGCGGCGCAAGGGCCTGGGGGAGTAGTGCAGGAAGAGAGAGCTCTACCTTTTGTAGATGATGCACATCCACAGGTAGTTTTTAACTTACAGGACACAGAGCTAGCAATTAACTCGGTCAAACAGGGGAAGACCCCTGGTCTTGACAAAATCCCAGGTGACCTCTTTAAGCATGACTTGGCTGTATGGGCACCATATTTAAATCATCTGTGCAATACAGTTGCGGCTGGCGAACCAATCCCGGATACATGGAATGGCGCAGAAATTATCACAATTTTTAAAAAGGGAGACAGAAGCGATCCCGCTAACTATCGCCCCATAAGCCTTTTAGATATAACCCCAAAAATATATGCCAGGCACATATTAAACCGTATTAATGCATGGTTGGAACAAGAATCAGTTTTAACAAAATATCAAGCGTGCTTCAGAGAAAGAACAGGAACCATAGACCAGGTACTAAGGTTATGCTGCTTGTATTGGAAATACGTCATCATTCGCAAAGGCCACTTGTATGTGGCATTTGTTGACCTACGAGCAACATTTGATCTTATCCCCCGAGATCTACTATGGGAATCCTTGAAATGCCAGGGTCTCCCAGGGGATTTGTTAAATTTAGTGATGGGTCTCCACAAGGAGAATTACGCTAAGGTTAGGTGGGGCCCAAACGGGGAACTTTCACAATCTATCCCTATAAAAAGGGGAGTACGCCAGGGGTGCGTGCTGGCTCCTACACTCTTCTCCCTCTTTGTTAATGACATCCCGTCCTACATGGAGAAGTGTGATAATGATTCACCTAGATTGGGGGGTGAACGGGTTCCGTCCCTCCTTTTTGCGGACGATACCATCCTTATTTCACAAACACCGCGGGGTCTCCAGAATTTATTAGAAAGGTTCCAATCATATTGCAATCTTAAAGGGTTAGAAATTAATATAAAAAAAACAAAATACATGGCACTGAGCCCGCACAAAAGTTTTAGAAAAAACCTAATGTTAAATGGTCACAAATTAGATCACGAGCAGAATTTTATATATTTAGGTGTATTAATTGATTCACTACTAGCATGGAGACCGCAGTTAGAAAAAACGAAAATAGTGTTCAAACAAAACTGCCTTCCAATTTTAAAAAGACATAACAAATGCTTGAACAAGGCAGTTACCCCAGCTTTAGAGATCTTTAGGTACAAGGTTCAATCAGCTGTACTATATGGAGCAGAATTATGGGAACCAGTATGCAGGAAGACTTTTGAAACCCTTGAGAATACGTTTTTTAGGGGATTACTAAAAGTGCCCACTAACACCCCGCTGACACCACTACTTTTGGATCTGAATATTAAACGTACTGACCAACATGCAATGCTGAGACCATTATTGCTGTGGGTCAGATTATGGACAACTCCCGAACTGAACGAATATAAAAACGGGTTGAAAGAAGTCATGGATCTAGATAGTGGCAGCAAAATTTACTGGTTAAAGCATGTAAGATCCTGGTTAGTTAAACTAGGACTAGCCCATTTTTGGAGCGAGCCAGAATCTATGAGTGTGGGTTCAAGAAAAATTGTTAAATTGTCATTCTGGTCCTATACAAGTTATGATTCTGCATACATAAAAATCCATGGCCCCTTAACTGAATTTTTTTTAATGGTTAAAGATGTGGCACATTTTGAAACATTTTTGGATGAGGTACAGCCGCCACTAGCAAAAACCTTGTATATAAAATACAGATATGGAATATTGAGAACTAAAGCCCTTGAGAAAAGTTGGGTGAAGACAAACAGTGAGCTCTGCACTTTATGCTCTAATAATGCAAGGGAAGATGTCTTACATATATTATTTTTCTGCTCCAGTTATGCGAAGTCAAGGAAAAAGTGGATAGTGCCGCTATGACGCATTATTGGTTCGAATTCCTATAAGGAGGCTGGTAGAATCTTAAAAACAGACACCAGTCAAGTAATTGTGTTTGGCATCAGTAGATTTCTTCTCGCTGCTAATTTTATCAGATTGAAAATGGGTCTTCATTTTTAACCATATAACTTGTTGAAACCCTCTTAAACCAATATTATGATCGTTACATTAACTAGAGGCAAAGGTTGACCGAGTACCCAACTTTACGGTTGGGCATACCAACCATGTATTATTTTCTTATTATTTCATTGTAACTTTTAACTTTATGCCATGGTGGTTACAAATGTATTTGTTTTTTTAGCTTGAAATTTGTTTGATTATTTTTAACTCTATATTTATTCAAAATGTGTGATGATTTTTTTTACCGTAATACCATGACACAAATAAGATGACGTAGACCGGGATGAACTGAGCTTATAATGTAATGTAATCCTAAGTAGACCTTCCATACCCCACTTGTGTTTTTGAATATTATATAATTGTATTTTAATGAATTTTAACTGTATATCTTTTATGATGCAACTGCAACGAAATAAAGATTATTGAATTGAATTGAATTGAATCCTATATTGTGAGGCGATTAGCTTGGATCTGTTTTTAAAGACTCATTTACACGAAGGGATATTTTTGGGGTAAACTCCAAGATGTTTTCTTATGCACACAAACAACTAGTCTGTGGTGGCAGTATTCATGAAAATCTTGGTGGGAAGCCTGTCCTCACTAGGGTGAATAAGTAAATCACTCCACCTCCCTGACGGAGGTGCTGCCTGCAGATTTAGAAATGTATGCTGTGAATGCATTGTAAGTTTGAAGGGCGACATAGTCAACAACTTTTTTTATTTTCTAAAAGAAAATCCCTAAGCAAGATTTTTTTTGGGGGAAAAAGAATGATTGCCCCACCCCTCCCAAACCTCCCTGGCCATGGGAGTTTCCTACCATGGTGAAGAGGGCACTGTGCACTTTTCAGTACCCCTTACTCTCAGGTTTTTCCTGGTAGTGACGGGCAGTAAAAGACAGCTGTATATCTGCCCATAAGTAAAACAGTGGTCCTGCCACTCTTCGAAGTCAAAAATTATTTTTAAACAATTATGTCTCTCCAAATGGATGAGAACAGTCAACAAATGAAAAAGAGCACAATGTACCTTCTATCTAAACCAAAAGTCGCAAAACTCTCAAATTCCTTTCACAATATATTTCTTTATCAGTATTTTGAAAAAAATTGTGTAAACTTATTTACGTACATATTTTTACATACACACAGAACAGTTCTTTGAAACCAACATTTAGGACTTAAAGTGCATAAACATTAAAATATTTACGTCACAATACATTCCACAAGATACATGGACATATACTACATAGAAAAATGATATCTAAATACAGTGGGAAGTTTTGAAGAAAAAAGAAGAAATATCAGCCCAGTGAGTGATTAATCATTAGTTCATTTTCCCGGATGATCATCAACACCTAAAAATAAAGCGTCCTAAATGTTGGTTTCAAAGAACTGTTCTGTGTGTATGTAAATATATGTACGTAATTAAATTTACACAATTTTTTTTGGTTTGGATATAAGGTACATTGTGCTCGTTTTTATTTGTTGACTGTTCTCATCCCATTTGGAGAGACATCATTGTTTAAAAATAATTTTTGACTTCGAAGATTGGCAGAACCACTGTTTTACTTATAGCATTAACCCCCAGGTTCTGCACTAGACTGGGCTACCCCATTGCTTTATATCATCTAAATTAGGTGGGCAGACTTAAAGGCAAACCTACCAGACCCCTTAAGTCCCGCGGAGGAGTCTGACCGTGGCAGAGACAGGGAAGACACCACTGTTGTGAAACTATGATCCACTTGATTTTAAAAATAAAGCAGGAGGTCCATAATGTAGGAGGGGAGGGAACTCCTACGCTTTTCTGACAGAGTTCCATCATCGCCATGATTTTAATGAGTTCCTTAGTCCCCGCTTTGTGGCAGATCTGGCAAGGCATATCTTCATTTTCAGGTAGGGAAAAAGGCAAGGTACATCAGTATAACTACATATTTAGCACCCTTCATTCCTTTATCTGTATAAAGTTCAGGATCTTTTTTTATTATTGGGGGAGGGGGCATTTTCAGGTCCCAGAAACCCCGTGCTCAAGGGCCTTATTATTATTTTAAGGGAAGGGGAGTTTGTCCCCTCTCCCCAAGTCTTTACAGGCCCTTGGGACCCTGCGCCACCCCAAAACACACAAATTCTGGACAGGCATTTTACATTCTCTGATCGCAATCTCAGTTTTCCTGCTTATAAGAGAGGGGGCAAAAATACGAATGTCTGTTCCCAGAGAGGTTATCCCTGCTGGACATGGTAACAGTGTTCTAGGGATAGGCTCCTCGGGAAAAAAGTAGTAAGTTGGGTCCGGGAGGGGAGCCCTTCCCTTCCTCTCCAAAACATACAATATGCAGCACCTCCTTGCACCTCAACCCCTGGCCCGCCCCAAGGTGTTGTGCTTTTGGCTTTGGATGGGGACCCTCAGGGAACCCCTCCGCCAAACCTAGGGTGGCAGAGTATCCCTACTCTGCCCCTTATAGCATTGTTTAACCTTTTTTCTAGGACTCAGGACTCATCCTAAGATGGCTGCCACCCAGTGGGTACTTTTTCGTAAAAAAATTATTCTGGGGCTCTTGTCAAGAAGCAGCTTGCACCAGCCCATTTCTGCTGCTAGCGCCGCCTAAAACAGAACCAACTACAGAACCATGAAAGTGGGGAGAGGATGTTGCCTAATGGCCAGAGCTGTTGACTTTGGAACTTGGGAACCTGGTTCGAGTCTGGCGTCGGCTCAACATCCTGTGATTCTGGGCAAATCACTTCATCTCCCCGTAAATTAATGTGTCCTTAACTGGTGCTCCTGAAAAGCGTCTGAGTTGATGATTAAGTGCTGGTGCTGAGCACCGGAAACTACCGACTCAAATTAAGCTCTGCTGCCACAACATCGTTGTTAATGTGGTGGCACCCAATCAGATCTTGTCTGGAGATCTGTCTGCTCCGTGCATCCTCCGCCATGTGAAATCTCTATATTGTTTACCCTTAATTTCTCAAAAACTGCTTAAAAGGATTTACACCAAATAACAAAATGCACGTTTTCTCGACCTAGATTATCCTTTCTGCCAAGTTTGGTGTAAATTTGTTCAGTAGTTTTTGCATTATTGCGATTTAATTTTCCTATAGAAAAATGAAATGAGAAAATAGGTTTTGGGACCACCCCCCTTTTTCTCTGCCCCCGCTTCATGACTCACCCCAAAAGTTTCCAGGAAGGAGCTGAGGTGGAAGGTCTTTTTCTTCTAAAGTTTTGTGAAGATTCGTCAAAAGGCATCAAAGTTCTACCCAAACCAAAAAATCTTTATCAATCATAACTACATAGTGGTAACAGCTTCTGTGTAATATTTATTGATAGACAAACATAGCTATAGATGTGTTTAGATAGATCTATACATGTATTTGTATGTGTGCAATTGTGACTTTTTTTTTTTTTTTTTTTTCCAAAACCTTTATTGCACTTAGCATATTACACAGCGGATCGCCTACAACCCCACGGGCCGGCCGCCATATCGTGTAAGTTAGACATGATTCAAATTTGCAATGTAATGAAGAAAGCAACATAGTTGTCAAGTGTCCAGTAGAGCATATTACACAGTAAAAGTGCATTCGATACAGCATTATCAACGTTAGAAGTGGTTTTGGTGGCATTTTGTCTTTTTTGAAAAACAACAAACTCCAAACCTAAAACAGTAGGAATGATAGTACGATCCGACTTAGGTCAACGCAGTTCCTCTCGGGAGAGGCATATTCCCTCCCCTTGCTCCAGTGTGCTAGTGCCCCAGTTCACCCCCCATTTCCGTCCACCCTCCTCCCCATTCAGCATGTCGAAAGAGGGGACGCATGCAATAGCCCCGATCGCTCTCCTGCCCATCCACTGCAACCCAGGTCACCCCCCCTCTTCCTCTTCGCCAGAGTCCTCTGGTTCGTCGTCTTCTAAAGGATCACAAATGTCCCCCCTGTAACCATTCCATTGCAGCCATACTTTGTTCCATTTCCTCGGGCAGGCTCGACCGGAGTACACCGCCCTCTCGGTCACCATCACCGCATCCATGTGTAGACACCATTGGGATTTGGACGGGAGGTCTGCCACCCCCCACCGCTGTGCTATGTCTCGCTTTGCCATCATTAACCCCACCGTGACCCAGAGTTGTTCATACCTAGACAGGTCAGTGGGTTCCCAAATGTTAAGTAAGCACCTCCGCGGGTCGGGCAGCAGGGACCGATTCAGTGTTTGGGAGATCGTACGTAGTATTTGTTTCCAATATTCCTGTATCCTGGGACATTCCCATATAGTGTGGAAAAAAGTGCCCTCCTCCCCACACCCACGGAGGCAATATGGATGTGGCGCCCTATGTATGCGGTGTAGCATGTACCTCGTGTAATAAACCCTGTGCAGTACCTTGAACTGCACTAGGCGCATACGCGCTGAGATGCCCACCTCTTTGGGGGATCCAAGAGCTGCATTCCATTCATGTTCATCCATGTCCCCTACGTCCTCTTCCCATTTCCCTTTGAGTTGGAGTGTTGGATCCGGGGAGTTATTAAGCAATTTACGGTACGTGAGCGACGTCGCCCTTTCTAGCATGTAGTCAGTGAGGAGGCGGTCCGCAATTGTGACTTTTGAATATGCTACTTACCAGTATGCATCTGTTCTTGGCATGTAGGGCTGCTAACATTCATATCTATTGCATAGATCGCCGCCTAGTGTTGGGTCCAGATGATTGCACATTGTTGTCCTGGAAGAGTCTTCGAAGTATCACGAGATAGGTGGCTCCTCCCCAGGACTACAGTGCGCATGGGCATCGACTCCATCCCCAGATTGTTTTTAGCCATTGTGTCAGAGATGGAGTGAAATATTGTAAATGATGTCCATGCTAGTGATTGAATGCAAGAAAGTATCTGCAGCCGCTACGGGCACCGGGGAGGAGGGTGGGCGATATGAATGTTAGCAGCCCTACATGCCAAGAACAGATGCATACTGGTAAGTAGCATATTCAGTTCGAGGCATGTGGGCTGCTAAATTCATATCTATTGCATAGAATACATAGCAGTCCCTCCATCAACGGCGGCTGCCCGTGCCAGCTGCAGAAGTCTGAAAAAGCGTTTTGAGAACAGCCTGTCCTACAGCTGCCTGCTGTTTGGAATGCACATCTACACAGTAATGTTTGGTAAACGTGTGTGGTGTAGACCATGTGGCTGCTCTACAAATGTCCTCCAAAGGAATGTTCCCCAGGAAAGCCATGGAGGCTCCTAACTTGCGTGTGGAGTGTGCTCTTGGGGGGATCGTTAAAGTACGTTTAGCCTTTTGGTAACAAATCTGAATACATTTAACGATCCACCTGGCTATTCCTGCTTTGGAAATAGGGTTGCCTTTGTGCTGGGCTGAGAAGGCAACAAAAAGTTGCTGTGTCTTTCTAAATTGTTGTGTTCTGTCAATGTAGTACATCAATGCCCTTTTTACGTCCAATGTATGGAGCATTCTCTCCGCTACAGTCTGTGGGTTTTGAAAGAATGCGGGCAGTTCAATAGTCTGATTGACATGAAACTGTGACACCACCTTTGGAAGGAACTTGGGGTTAGTGCGGAGCACTACCCTGTTTGAATGAATCTGTATAAATGGCTCTTGTATTGTGAGCGCCTGCAGCTCACTAACACGCCTGAGAGATGTGATAGCAATGAGAAAAGCCACTTTCCATGTTAAGAACTGAATCTCACATGAATGTAGAGGCTCAAAAGGTGGGCCCATCAGTCTAGTGAGAACCACATTGAGGTTCCACACAGGAGCTGGTGGTGTTCTGGGAGGAATGACTCGCTTCAGTCCCTCCAGGAAGGCTTTAATGGCAGGCACCCTGAAAACAGAGAGATGCTGCCTGTTTTGGAGATAAGCCGCTATGGCGGATAAGTGTATCCGAATGGAAGCGTAAGCTAGATTGCATTTGTAAAGATGTAACAAATAGCAGATGATGTTAGGAATTGATGCATCTAGCGGGTTAATGTGATGTTCTGTACAGTAAATGACAAACCGCTTCCACTTTGCAGCATAGCAAGCTCTGGTAGTGGGCTTCCTTGCCTCTCTGATAATGTCCATGCATTCTGGAGGCAGGTTGAGGTAGCCAAATTCTAAGACCTCAGGAGCCAGATCGCCAGATTGAGCTGTTGCGGATCCGGATGCTGAATGTCTCCATGGTTCTGCGTCAAGAGCCTGGGTGTGAGATGCAGCCTTTGATGCGGTACCACGGAAAGTTCTAGAAACGTGGTGTACCATGGTTGGCGTGCCCACGTTGGAGCAACCAGGATGAGCGTCATCGAGTGTTGCTTTAGCTTTCTTGCCACCAGCGGTATGAGAGGTGCTGGGGGAAAAGCGTACGCAAATCTGCCTGACCAGTTCATCCATATCGCATTGCCCTGCGACTGTGGGTGAGGGAACCTGGCGGCAAAGCTTTGGCATTTTGCGTTTTCCCTTGTGGCAAACAGGTCGATCTCTGGATGACCCCACTGCTGGAAGTACTGGCGGAGTACTGATGGATGTACCTCCCACTCGTGCATTTGATGGCTGTACCTGCTGAGCAGGTCCGCCATCTGATTGTCCTTGCCCGGGAGGTGTTCCGCCATGAGGAAGATGTTCCTCTGAATGGCCCACTTCCACATGCTCTGAGCCAGATGAGACCGCTGTGGAGAGTGCGTCCCCCCCTGCTTCTGGATGTAGTACATGGCTGTCATGTTGTCCGTCCGGATCAACACGACTTTGTTGCACAGATGTACTTTGAAGGATTTGAGCGCCATGAAGATTGCCAGCAACTCTAGATAGTTGATGTGCATCTTCTGTTGCTGCGTCGACCACAGTCCCTGCACCGTGTAGTGGAGCACATGAGCTCCCCATCCTTGGAGAGAGGCGTCCGTCGTCATGATGACTTGCGGCACAGGCTCCTGGAACGGTCGGCCCTTGCAAAGGTTGTGTGGAGTCCACCAATGCAGAGAGTTGTATGCCCGACCGGTCACCAACACTAGGTCTGTCAGTTGTCCCTGAGCCTGTGTCCACTGATTCGCCAAGCATTCTTGGAGCGGACGCATATGCAACCTTGCATGCGGGACTATGAAGATGCAGGAGGCCATCATGCCTATCAACTGCATGAACACTCTCGCTGGTAGTGAGTGTTGCGGTCTGAACCTTTGGATGAGCGACTGAATGTTTTCGATCCTCACCGGGTTCGGCTGCGCCATAGCAGTCAGGGTATTTATCGTCGCGCCCAGATACTGCCGCACATGGGCTGGCTGAAGGTGCGACTTGGGGTAGTTCAGTGAGAACCCCAGACTGTGAAGGAGGTGAATGGTGTGGGACATGTCTGCGGCGCACTGCCGTTCCGACTTTGCCTGAACGAGCCAGTCGTCTAGGTAAGGGTAGAAATGTATGTTCTGTCTCCTGAGGTGCGCCGCTACCGTCGCCAGACACTTTGTGAACACTCTGGGGGCAGTGGTCACTCCGAAGGGTAGGACTCTGAACTGGTAATGCCTGTTTTGTATGGTGAACCTGAGGTACTTTCTGTGGGATGGGTGGAGTGGTATGTGAAAATAAGCATCCTTGAGGTCCAAGGTTGCTAGGAAGTCCCCTTGGTTCAACAATGGAAGAATTTGCTGCAGTGTTAGCATATGAAAATGTTCTGAGAGGATGTACAGGTTGAGAGGGCGTAGATCCAGAATGGGTCTGAGGGAACCGTCCTTTTTTGGGATGAGGAAGTACAGGGAATAAACCCCTGTTCCCTCCTCCTCCACTGGTACGAGCTCTATTGCGCCTTTTTGCAGCATCACAAGAACCTCTTGCTGCAATAAGTGCAAGTGCTCTGCTGACATAGGACGGTGTCTTGGGGGTATGTTGGGTGGAGTGGATGTCAACTCCAAACAATAACTGAACTGGATAAGTTTCCTTACCCACCTGTCTGTGGTGATGGACGTCCAGACTGGCAGGAACTGCTGGAGTCTCCCCCCGACAGGTGTTGGATGGTCGGGGGCAGTGACAGAGAGTCACTGTTTGTTGGTAGCAGAGGAACGGGAACTGTTGTTGCCTCTGCCCTTGGCACTGTTTCCTCTGTAACCCCCTCTACCCTGTTTGGGGTACGAGGATTGCGCGCCACCTCTGGTGAATTGCGTCTGCTGTGCCAAGTGACCTCTGTTAACACCACGGGTACTTGAGCGACGAAAAGTGCTCCCTCTGAATTGCTGAGACTGAAGCGCCCCCATGGATTTAGCGGTCTCATTGTCTTTTTTGATCTTCTCGAGGGTGGTGTCGACGTCTGGGCCAAACAGTCTGTCAGGATTAACGGGCTGGTTGAGTATAGTCGTCTGTATGTCAGGCTTGAACCCTGAGATGCGAAGCCATGCTTGACGCCTCAACATCACACTAGTGTTAATCGCTCTAGCCGCTGTATCTGCAACATCAAGCGCACATTTGATTGCAGCGTTTGAAATGAGCTTGCCCTCCTGTATTAGCATCTCAGCTGCCTCCTTAAACTCATCTGGAAGGTGTTGTAGGAGTTGCTCTAGGGTGTCGTAGTGCGCCCTATCATATCGTGCCAACAGGGCCTGTGTGTTAGATATGCGCCAGATATTGGCTGCCTGTGCAGCCACCCTTTTCCCCGATGCCTCCAGCACTTTTGACTCTTTGTCTGGGGGAGGAGCTTCACCCGTTGTCTGCGAGTTCGCCCTCTTGCGGGCATTGGAGACTAACAAAGAGTCCAGAGGCAGCTGGCCCCGTATATATGCTGGGTACCCAGGTGCCGGTCTGTATTTTTTCTCTATTCTTGGGTTTACCACCCTTGCTCTTGTGGGTTCCTTGAAGATGTCAGTGGCATGCTTCAGGACCCCTTTCAGCATTGGAAGTGTTTTCACTGTCTTTTCTGCTGCAGAGAAAGTGTCAAACAAAAAGTCATCTTCCACAGGGTCGGCATGCATGTCCACCTTATGGTTTGCAGCCGCTCTTTCAATCAAGGCATTAAATGCTGCTGAGTCTTCAGTTGGAGATGTCCTTACACCATAGACCTGTGGGTCCTGTACCACCTGTTGGTCCCCCTGGTCACCAGTGTCCACCCATGAGTCCTGTTGTTCATCAGGGTCATTGTTATCTGGAAAGTTGTACTCCTCATCCTGGTCACCTTCATCTTCCCCCCGAGGCATTGGGTGAAGGTGTTGGACTCCTCCTAGGTTGTGGATGAATCGGTTCAACAAGGGCAGGAATGTCATGTGCCGGCCTTTTCTTCTTTAGAGGTATCACAAACGATTCCAATGGCTGGGAAGTAATTTTTCGCTTATAGAGCGTTAATTTTCCCGTGTCGGCGTCGATATAGTGCTCAGACTGCTCTTCAGACGCTTGTTGTCGACCAAAACGTCCACTTGGCATCGAATGCTCCGAACCCCCAGAGTCCTTTGGCACCGACCGGGGTGCAAAGGCCTTCGGCGCCACCTTCGGCGGCAGAGTGTAGAGGATTGGCGTTGAAGTCTTTTTCGGTGCCTCCACCGATTGTGGAGCCGACCGCTTTTGAGTCGTCGACGTCAAAGTCTTCTCCCGTATCCTTTTGAGGGAGTCCGAGACTTGCCTAGTGAAAGAAGCGGAGGGTTTGGTCGGCGCGACCGATGACCTCTGTCCGCCACCATGGGAAGACCCCAGCGTCGACGAGTTGTCCTCGGTCTCCGGAGGCGCAGACGCATCCTCGACCGCAGCGGTCCGTGCTTCCTTCCCGGCCTTAGGCGCCGACGCCGTCGACTTTGGATCGGCAGTACTTTGTTTCTGCGTAGGGGCTCCGGACCTCGGCTCGGGGCCCTTGGCTGACTGCGCTTCGACCGGGCGTTTGCCTGTTGGCGCGGCAGTCGCGTCTGGAGGCTGTTCGACAGTCTTCCTCGACTTCGATTGAGCCACCGTGCTCAAAACGTGCTCGACGACCTTCTTAGAGGTTGGCTCCTTGACCACCTTGGGTAGCGTAGCCGGCTCGACAGCCCTCTTCGGCTTCGGAGCCACTGAAGACGACGGCGTCGATGGCGTAGCAGGCGTCTTCAGTTTCGATGGCGCGTCGGCCATCTTTGTTGTTGTCGAACCCGATGGTTTTGGTTTCGATATGCTCAATGGCGGCTCCGCTGGCATGTCCGTAGCCGGGCCAGAAGGCGGGGCCGAGGATTGCGGTGTAGGGTCGTGGGTAAGGCCGAGTGGCGATCCCGTGACCTGAGCCTGAGTCATTGTACTTTCGGGGCATAGCTCATCCTCCAAGCTATCTTCCGCGGCCCCATAAACTTCCTCGACGTCCCCTACCTCCTCGACGTTTTCCTGTAGGTCCTGGCCCTCGATGGGTTCCCCGGAATCTGCAGATGATGGCTTCAGCCTTCTGCTTCAGGGTCGTCGAAGATGTCTTCCGGTGCCGGAGCCGCTCGCCGGGCCTCAAGGCGCGCCGCGCGCCGAAGCTTGAGCGTCTTCTTCGACCTGAACTTCGAACAGGCCATACAGTTGGCCTCGTTGTGGTCCGGCGAGAGGCACTTGTTGCATACAGGATGCACGTCGATGTGTGGGTACTTCGAACCGCACACAGGGCAAAATTTGAACGGGCTCCGTTCCATCGTAGTATCGTCGGGGTCTTGCTGCGACGACAGGGCCTCGATGTCCGAAGAGTTACTCGACTCGTCAGAAGGCCGACTCGAAGAGTCGGAAGAACACGAGACCGAACGCGAACAATACCGACGAGGTAACGAAGGCCTTTTGGCCTTAAAGAAGTTGTTTTATCGATTCCGAACAGGAGACTTCGAAATCACATCCGAACCCAATGGCGGAAAAAAACAATCTGGGGATGGAGTCGATGCCCATGCGCACTGTAGTCCAGGGGAGGAGCCACCTATCTCGTGATACTTCGAAGACTCTTCCAGGACAACAATGTGCAATCATCCGGACCCAACACTAGGCGGCGATCTAGGCAATAGATATGAATTTAGCAGCCCACATGCCTCGAACATGGTGTTTTAGATTGCAATACTTAAAGAGCAGTTGAGTTGTATTAAATCATTGGACAAATAAAGTGAGACTTTTTAAGTGGCTTTTATTAAATCTCATTATTTACAAACTGTAGAAAAGTGCCCCTTTTTGCATGGTTACCCCCCACTTTTTTGCCTGACATCTGATGCAAACTGACTTGATGTGCCCTGGGTCCCTGCCAATCAGGTTCCCTGGGCCTGTGTTCTTTCCCAAGACTGTACCTTTGTATCCACATTGGCACATCCCTGTCCACAGATAAGGCCCTTGTAAAAGGCACCATGGGTACCAAGGGCACTGTGACCAAGGAAGACCTCTTAGGGCTGCAGCACCTATTGTGCCACCCTTAAAGGCCCTGCACCTTAACCCACACACACTGCCACTGCAGGCTATGTGTTTTGGAGCGGAGAAAAGTGAAGTGTCGACAGGGCACACATGCCTGTGTGCCATGCCTGCAATCCACTGCCTAAGGCCTAGGTAAGTCACCCCTCTGGCAGTGTCCATTAGCCCTAAGTTGAGGGTACAGAAGCATGAACCCTGTACCTCTACAGTGTATAAGACCATTCTTAAACATTGTACGTGTAGTAAAGCCATAAAGAGTATATGATCTGTGAGTTGGTCACTATGCACTCCTCATCTCCATAATGGCTTTATTAAAAACTAGGAAGTTTGATAGCAAACTTCTTAGCACATCAAACCCACACTGATGCCAGGGTGGGATTTAATTTAAATGCATTCAGAGGGCATCTTAGAGATGCCCCCTGAAAATCGGCCAGCCATGGTGTGGTTCCTGCCATCACCAGACAGGTTTCTGGACCCCTGAGTAGAGAGCCTCAGCTCTCTGGACCCAGAAAAAAAAACATCCTGGCCGTTGGTCCCTGCAGTGCTAACCTTAACCGCAGGAGCTTGGCTCCCACAACCAAACGGCCTGCTAGAAAGCAGTCCCTAACCGAAGGTCCCCTAGCCCCATTGGCTAACGTTGGGCCCATGCACTCTGCACTCAGTGCGCCAGTGCTGCTGGTGGTGCAACTTGAGTGCCCATCTAGACCATGGGTAACCTTGGTCCTAACCCCAAAAGCTCACCTTCGTGAGTCGAGAATTTATTTTACCTCCAAAACTGAGAACCATTTTTCTCCCATAGGAACCCATGTTGTAGGATTTTGGACCTCAAATTGTTCTAAGTGTGGAACTGCTAATATATGGAGAAAAGTGAACTCAATTGCAAAGTATAAAAAGTCGTACTTAACTTGTATGTGGAAATCTTGAAGTGTGGTATCTAGGCATACCACCCCAGTACTCAAAGTAATCCAAAGTAACTCAAAAGTAATCTTAAAGTATTTATTGTATGATACAAACTGCATTGAAAAGTGATACAAACTTGTAACAATTTTAATTTCAAGCAGAACTGCATTACCTTGAACAGTCTTGCATTTGGAAAGTATATATTACTCACCTGTGCCAAGCCCTGCATGGTTCTAAAATAAAACATTAGTATATCTTTTTTATACATACCTAATTGCTATCAGTCCTTTATTGAGTGAATACAATAAATCCTTAACACACCCTTTGGATAAGCCTACACTATTACAAAAAGAGAGCGGATAGCACTTACCTAATTTAGCCTATGCTATACCTCTGGGGCCTCCCTGGATTATGTGCACACTATACCTTACTTTGGTATAGTATATACAGAGCCACAAACTATATTTAGAACCAATTTTTGTGTGAGTAACATATCCAAGGAGTGCAACTTTTGTCACTGAATGATCAAAGCAGATCAATAGCTGTGTTCTCCTAATCAATAGATAATCATTAAAAGCTATCTTGATTATGAGGCACATAATCATTTGAAGTGCATTTAATAATAATTTCTGAGTAATAACATTTTGATTAAGATCTTGAAATAGAACTACATTTTATATTTCATTGAGCAAAAAAACATTTCTTTCGGGAATGTAAATATGCTGAGGAGGGAGTGGAGTAGGTGCTAAGGAAGTGATTATACATGAGTGAACCTGGGAAATATGGAATACAGTACAGCAATAATCAATAATCGTGTTAACTGGCGCCACATAACTGCCTTGACAGACTAGAACAAGAGATTTAGAGTTAAGAGGAGCGACATGATCAGACAGGGAATGTGCAGCACCCCTTGGATATAAAATCCAAAATTGTGGACTTCAATGATACAGCCAAGGCAGTAATTAAACACTTACTGAAATATGCAAAAGTTAGAATGCATGAATGTCTTATAAGAGAGGCCAAGGGCCAGATGTACAACCCTATTATGCATGCGCAAACAGTTTTGCGACCCGTTTGAGCATGCAAATATAAAAGGGCCATGTTCTAACCCTATTTAGCGAGTAGGAATTTATTTGCAACTCGCTAAATAGGATTAGCAACTTTCTATTAGGAAGGGGCGTTTCGAGGGCGTCCATTCCTAATAGTGAGTCTGAGCCCTATGTATGACTGTTTTGTTTCTCAGAAGGGTGGTAAAGAACTCGCAAAAGGGAAGGGGTCCCCAAGGGACAGCAGTGGTCCCAGGGACCACTACCTGCCTTAAAAAATGAAACGAAAACGTTTAATTGTTCTTTTTTTAAATGCATCCCGTTTTACTTTAAGGAAAACGGGCTGCATTTAAAAAAAAACTGCTTTATTTAAATGCAGTCCCAGACATGAAGGTCTGCTGAGCCCAGCAGGCCACCATCCCTGGGAGGGCCAGCCATTCCCAATGGGGTCCCAAATTGCGAGTGCCTCATTAATATTTATGAGGCATGTAATTTGCGCCCCCATTGGGAATCGCAAACAGCGTCTGAGGCACTGCTGTACATTGTGATTTGGAAGTCGCAATTTGTCTCAATTGGCGAGTCGCAAATCACAATGGTCGTATATCTGGCCCCAACGTCTCACCCGGTCTATCCTTCTCCTTGCAGAGAGAGGACACTGAATATTTCAATCGCATAGCACTCAAATGGCTTAACAAAGATCAACAGTTTCCTGCTGCCTGATTACTATAGACCAAATTTACAAAGTTATCCCTAGTTTGTTCAGACGCAAATCACTTCGGGAAGATGGATTTCTCAGTGTATTTCATAAAGCTTTCTCTGCATTAATTGTATCACGATTGTTACATGTCTAGAATGACACAATAAAAACTGTATCTCTAATCCTTCACTTAGGGAAACCTTAGTGGCAACGCTCCTAAAACCTGGCAAACTCCCACCCCTACAATGCAATTCATTTTGACTGATCTCCTTAATAAACACACGTATTAAAATCCCAGCCAAAGTCTTGGCAAATAGACTGCTTCTCCTTCCTCCACACATGATCCTGCAAGACCAATCAGTGTTCATTCCTGGGAGATGGTCCACCCATAACCTATGCACTCTCTTCACTTTAATTAATCAATTAAAACCTGAAATTGAAGCGGTGGCAGATTTTTTTCTTAACATCCAGTTTCTTTGCTTTAAGTTTGAACAGACTCCTCTCTGACCCAATAGAAATAGGAAGAGGCATCCATGAAGGATGTTCTTTATCTCCACTGTTGTATGCACTTGCCTATGAAACCTAGGAATGTGCCCTTAGACAACAGCATGCCAGGAAAGGCTTGAAGTTCAGCTCCTGAAACGTATTATATGTGGATGACATAACCCTCTATTTCAAAAATTCAGCCCAAAATGTTAGCCTAGTCATAAAATAATTTACCATGTTTAAAGCACTGCCAGGAATTTCCATAAACTGGAACAAGTACACGTATTTTCCCCGACACTTAGGCCAAACATTTGTAGGCATAATCTTTTCCTCCTGTGGAATCATGATGCATTCAAATATTTAGCAATATGGGTAAGCTGTGACAAAGTAACTTTCATAACTGAAAATGATGGAATAACAATGCACAAAATTGAAGATGAGGGAAAATGATGGATCCCCCTTCCCATTTTCTCTCATCAGTAAGGTAGCATTGATGAAAATGGTCATCCTATCTAAATTATTATACCTGTTCTCCAATATACCTATCCCGCCTTAATAAAAGCTTTTTCAAAACCCTTAGAGCACATATGATTACATTTGCATGGGCAGGTAAGCAGCGTAGAGTTAAATGAGAAAAATTGACTTCACCGTGTGAGCAGGGAGGACCAGCTGCCCCATATTTTGAACTGTATTACCTATGTGCACAAGCTCAATATGCATATTTATGAGCAAACCCCACCATACAAGGGCCACTGCACATTCAACCTCTCTAACCCCACTAATTGGATGAACCCCAAGGTATATTCGTTCAGAAATAAATTCAGTTGTCACCACACAACTAGCATGAGAGGGACTTGGGAAACCCTTACTATACCAAATTTGATATGCTCCTAATCAACACGAGAATTTTGTACTTTACACCAATTATCGGAGGAGAATTCCTCCCTACTTAGAATATGTAGATTGGCAGTAAAAAAGATTGGATACCTGTTTGAACAAGGGACATTCCTTAACTGCTCCAATATCAATGATAGAGTGGAGACCACCACTCAGAATTCGAGCGATATGCAAAGCCGACTACTTTTCCTTTCCTCAAGAACATTCACTATGTAGAGGCTTATTGCTTCTCATGAATCTTGCCTTGCCCAGACGTATTGTTAGTAGACATTACATGCAAAATGATGATCTTGTAACCCAACAACACCCAAAAATAAATCCATGTTAGCGGTTACAGGTAAAGAATGGAAATTTTGGTGCAATCAAATGGGTTGCTGTCTCCAAAACGTAGACCGTTAACTTCATTTTAAATTCGTACATCAGCATTCCTTTACAAGCCAACAAGATCAATCTATAATACCATTGTGCAAGATGTTCCGTTCCCAGTGCCAACTTAATGGACTTGGCATGGCAGTGTCCTAAGATTGCAGAATATTGGGGTGAGACACTTGTTGCATTATCCTCTATAATTGCTGATAACATAGATCTGTCTCCCAAGATGACCCTGCTAAGGTTCACAAACCATATCCCGCAATCATTCTAAATGTTTTCATCTATAGCTTTATTGTTTGCAAATAGAAGCATGGCATGCATTTGGGGCAGAAAAAAAAGTCCTATACCAATGCATGGTTGGCAGTCCTAACTTACTGCAATGAACAACGTTAAGTATATTACTCCACCCTTCCATCACGTAGTACACCCAAAGATATTTGGCAACTACTGCACAAGTACCTGGCTACTGCTACACTTTAGATACCCATTAATATTAATGCTTAGGAGTACATTGTTGCTTAAGTAATGAAATGATGACAATATGATTACTGGGTATTGGTGCAACTTGTTTGTAACTTACCTTGTAGATATGCATCAGCCATTTGAATGCAGCATGTACCATTTTCTCTGTGTCAAATATTTGCACTGCATATGGCTGGTGTGAGAAAAATGATGCTAAGTCTTTGTATTACAATAGATTTTTACTCCCAAAAGATAAGATTGTCCTGTCAACTGCATTTACCCGGTCATGAACATTTCATGAAGGATATGACTGTACTGCCTTTTTTGAACGTCAGCTATTTAGTTGTGATGTCAGAAAAGTTTAGTAAATAGATCATTTAAAAAAAAAAAAAGGATTTGTGTGACCCTAGGCGAAATAAAGAAATATATACAACAAATCTTACTTACACTGGGATTGCTGTCCAACATCCAAATTACCAGCTGATTTTGTTACAGATTACTATTCATCTAAGAATATGCAGGTAATGAGAAAATTGACACAACAGTCTTAGGTTTTACCTCCTTCAATATGGTTATTTCACCAGAAAGAAGGGGAATCCTGCCTCGGAATCAACAATTCCTTTCTTTTCAACACTGTTTTATATTAAAGATAAACGCTCCACTTTTTAATTTGCTACTAGATACACCACACGTACCCATTTCGTGATAAACAAGCTCACTGTGACAAACACGATTATTCACTGTTTAACTACAAATATTGCACCTTTGAAAAAGTCTGAAACAAGCAGGTTTGGCCCGGAGAAGCCTGCGCTTAGTATGTGCACATAGGTTAAAAGTAATACAAAGTTAAAGTTCCAGTGTCTAAAGGTGACATGCATGTTTGTGTTTAATAAAAACACTGAAGTGAAGTGAAACTTAAGTGGGCTACCTTTAGGCAGATGTGCACAAGCAAACTAGCATCACTCACAGTCAAAAGAGCCAAATGTGGAAGCGGTCTGGCTCATTGCCCCACACTGTCCTGGGCAGAAGCATAAAGGGGCTCATTAGGATCGCGGACGGACTCAAGTCCATCCGCGACCCCAGAGTAGGAAACGTCCGCATGGGCAGCGGCGTTCCCTCCGTGAAGATTAGGATGTGACCGCCAGGGTGGCAGTCACATCCTCTATCTTTAACATTGCGGCGGGTGCAGCTTCAAGCTGCACCCGCCGCAATGTTAAAAATGCATACAAATGCAGGGGGGTACCGTGGGTACCACCCATGTGCACCCCCCAACCCCCCTTCACCCAGGGGGCCCGCAACGGGCCCCCGAAGTCAACGTCCGTATGGAAAAAAGCCGCCGTGGAAAAGCATCTCTTTTACACTATCCTAATATGGCTGGCGGTGTCTGATAGACACCGCCAGCCATGTTACAGCTTGCGGAAAATCCTCCATCCTAATGAGCCCCAAAGTGCGGGAGTATATTTCTCTCATGAATGCTTTAAAAAACAGGCGGCTGAAGGAACAGGAATTTCTGTCCCGAGGCTAGGCCAAAAACTGAGGGCACAGAAATAAAAACACAATAGTCAAAGATAAGTAAAAAAGAAAAGTGGTACTAGAAACAGAGTTTACATAATGATTAGGCCCCAATAAAAGCAGCATGATTTCCAAGAGCCTTCTTCATTGGCACACAACACAAATCAATCTTTTTTGGAAAAATGTAATTCTCCTTTAACAACTGCAATAATTGAAGTCTGCAATATTTGCTTAAAACTCCTTTAAATTAATACAAAACTGACCTTAACAATAAGTGGCATTTCTTTAAGATAAATTCACTCCAGCTATTCAATTTCAGACAACTGACAATTTAGAAGCTGATGTGCAAAGCTATATATTAGTTGTAGGACCAGAAACACCAAGAGCACAAATTTAAAGTGTACTCACCGGGCCATTAAATGTAAGGAAGATGTTCAGAGCTGCATCGTCCCAGAAAAATGGGTGCCGAGCCACAAGATTAATAAAGCGTTTCAGAGCTCGTCGTCGCGACTCAATGAACTCTCGATCAGCTATGGAAAGAAAAAGTAATATTTGAAGTGCTTCATTTATTAAAATATCCCCTGGTAAATGCCTTCTCCTGAAATAATGATATGTTTACATAACTTGTTTTGTCAATTGAGATGCAAGTCTGTTTATCTAATAGAAGTTAGTAACTGCCACTAATATACTCAAGTCAGTCTGGCATTCGCTAAACACCTCTTAAAACTATAGTTAGGGACAAGAACTAACAAACAGCCACACTAAAGGAATATTACCAATGCCTCCCATTTGCCAAGCCCAGATCAATCTGAGCACTAAAGATCGTAACATATCGAAGAAAGGTCTTCTTAATGGAACTATCGGCAAGTTCGATAAGACGGACAAGAACATCGGTATGACTATCATTTTAATATTAACAATTCTGCATGTCACAGGCTGTAGCATGAGTCAACTTTGTATTCCAACCAGTCAACAGCAACAGCACTTTTTTTCTAATCAGTCTAGAAACCTCTTTATGGATCACTAACTCCAAGTATCTAAAAGAGTTTGCATTCTAATGCAGGTGAAAGTCTAGTACTACTTCCCATGTTGAATTGGTGACTGGAAACACTGTGGACTTTTCTCAGTTAACACATAACTGGGGTCACATGTCCACATATTAAAGTTAGGAGATATTTCATTGGCCTACTTCTTAATGTACAATAAATATCATCACACAAAGATATTGAAAGATGAGGATGCCGGAATACAAAACCTTTGTGAGCATGAAACACTCACAATACATAGGTCATTGTGGAGTGGTGTGGCTCACAGGTTAGAGGCGGCAGACCCGGGAGCAGAGGACGGCCCGGGACCAGGGTTCAATACCCGACGCGGCAGGGTCTTGGACCAGGGTCAGCGGACTCGATAATTCTCGCCTCGGTGCCTACTCTAACTAGGGATCACACTCGGCAACTCTGGGCATTAGCTTGCCTCATCTCCACAACGGCCCCACATACGCCGGGGATGCCTGGTTTCACCTTGGAGATACCCAGTAGGGACCATCTCACAGGGAAAGCCAGGACGGGTTCCCCAGCGGTCTACAGCGCAGAGATACTCCTTCGGGGAGTCGATTCTAGCGCTTTAGAAACCCACAATCAATCAATCAATCAGTTCCACAGCAATGATGAGTAATAGTAGCACCAGCAGCCACCCTTGAATCGTGCCTCTAGATTGTGTACTATTGTATGAGATTCTCCCTTTACAAGAGGTTGAGCGAACATCAGCTTAATTAATTTGAGGAGTAAGATTCCTACCCCACACCTCTAAAGCAGGGTTCTACAAAGTCGGTCCTTGAGGGCCGGATTAATGCCAGATTTCTAGCATATACCCATTTAGATAAATGTTATGGTCTTGAAAATCTGGCATGGATCGGGCCTTACAGAAATGAATTTGGAGAAACCTGCTCTAGAGCACTTCCTTCAATCTTGTCTACTCAAAGAACAAAGAATTCCAGACTCTAAAAACACTACAACAACTTCACATTTGGGTGTCGATCTAGTGTAGAAAGGCCAGAGACCATTCATAAAGTATGCACTGGACACCAGCCAGAAACAATCATGGCCTGATTTGGTATGACTAGCAAGGGCATTGGACTATTCACTATAATTCTTGCAAATATTTTATTATCTGTACTTATCAATGGCTAGAGGGCTATATGAAGAAAACGAGAGGCACCTGTGTTCAGTTTTAGAAGAACCACACAAGTGCTTTCACTGTAAGATGGAAGATACATATTCAATAGTCCTTATAAACATTTGAAGCAAGTATGGTGCTATTTTTCAGCACACTCTTTAAAAGTTTCAGAAAGGACAATCTGCATTTGGGTCCTTCATAGCAGCCAAGCTTTTTGTTGCACCTATTACCTCACTCAATGTAAAAAAGCCTCATCAGTGCTATTCTAAGGGGCTTAATGCATGCCATAGTGCCATCATTCAAGTGGAATCTTAGCTAATCCTGCAACACCTTTAGTTCAGAAAAATATAGAATCTGGGTAGCAATCAGCCAAAGTTTTTATGACAACTTCATTGTTAAAGGTTGGTGTTCCACATCAGTATGTACGCTGAAAATGTTATCTTGCACGTTGGCATTTTAAGCAGTCATGCCAAGGTCTATCACAGCAACATCCCTTGTGCTTTTGCTACGAATCTCACTACAGTATCAGTCACCTGGCATAAAACATCCAATCTGTACTTGATTTTAGGAAATATGTTACATCTTTAGCCCCTTAGTTACTGTCTTTCAATCCCAAAGGCCCGACTTTCAAGTTATCTAACTACCAAATGAGTGGCTTAATGACCATGGTCCACTCTGACATGCACATAACTCTCAAATAAACCTAAAGAACAAGTTACTTACCTTCGGTAACACTTTTTCTGGTGGATACAGTATCTGCCTGTGGATTCCTCACCTTGTGAATATCCCCTGCGTCAGTAATATTCGGAAATTCTTTCGTAGCTCCTCACGCCGACGTGGACGACGTCACCTAAGCACGGCGTCGTGCGCGGCTCCACTGACGTCACTGAATCCATAATAGGACCCCTTCGGCGCGATGACATCAGTTCCGCCCTCTTTTCTGTGCTTTCGAGGCACACGGACGGACCAACAACAGTATATATAACACACACATTGTGAAGACAATGCAGTAGAGCAAAAAGAAAAAATACATTGCCTTAAAAACAACATGCAGAAAGCAATAGCAACTATTATAGGTATACAAGGGTGGACTACGAGGAGGCGGGTGGGTCAGTGAGGAATCCACAGGCATATACTGTATCCAACAGAAAAAGCGTTACCGAAGGTAAGTAACTTGTTCTTCTGATGGATACATCTGCCAGTGGATTCCTCACCTTGTGAATAGATTCCCACAGCAGTCCCACTCCCAGGGGAGGATGTCCACCCTTCTATACCAAGAAGTCCTGAAGGACGGAACGAGCAAAGTGTCCGTCCCTCCTCACCTCTGCATCTAAACAATAATGCTTTGCGAAAGTGTGGAGGGAGGCCCAAGTTGCCGCCCTACAAATGTCCTCCACAGGAACACCCCTAGACAAGGCCGATGTAGATGACTTTGCCCTAGTAGAATGAGCTCTCAAACCTTCTGGAGGTTTCTTACCGGTCAGGGAGTAGCATATGTTGATACACACGACGATCCATCTAGACAGCGTGCGCTTGTGCACCACTCTGCCTTTCCTGCAGCCAACGAAACCCACGAAGAGTTGGTCATCAATTCGGAACTCTCTGGTTCTGTCAAGGTAGAAGCTCACCGCCCTCTTAGGGTCCAGACGGTGAAATCTCTCTTCCTCCTTGGAAGGGTGAGGGGGAGGATAGAAGGTAGGGAGGGTAATGGACTGGCCCAGATGGAAGGGAGTTACCACCTTAAGCAGAAAAGCAGCCCTGGTCCTGAGAAACATTCTTTTAGCATGAATAGTCAACAACGGGGGTTTTAAACTTCGAGGTAGAAGCGCACTTACCCTCCTTGCCGAGGTAATTGCAATCAGAAAAACCGTTTTAAAAGATAACCTCAAGGGACACCTGTGCAAGGGCTCGAAAGGTGAACCCATTAAGAAAGTAAGGACAAGATTCAAGTCCCATTGAGGCACAATAAAAGGAGTGGGAGGAAATGTATTTGTAAGACCCTTTAAGAACCTTAAAACAACAGGTGACTTAAATAAGGACGGCTGGTCCGGCAGGCAAAGGAACGCTGACAAAGCAGAAAAATAACCTTTCACTGTCGCTACAGCAAATCCTTGCTGAGCCAAAGAGAGTGCAAACTGAAGAATGTTGGACAAACAAGCCTTCAATGGGGTCAATGGACTTCTCTCCACACCATGAGACAAACTTGGACCACCTATACGAATAGATAGACTTGGTGGAGTGCCGCCTGGCTGACAAAATAACATCCACCCCGTCAGGTGGGAGAGAAAAAGAATTCAGGTTGCCCCGTTCAATCTCCAGGCATGAAGGTGTAAGCTCTGGAGGTGGGGGTGTAGAACCTGCCCCTGCGAATGTGAGAGGAGGTCTGCCCTGAGAGGGAGACGGAGCGGCGGGCACGAGGAGAGGTGGAGAAGATCTGTATACCACACACTTCTTGGCTAATCCAGGGCAATCAATAGGACTTGGGCCCGGTCTTGGCAAACCTTCTTCAGAACCAGAGGAATCAAGGGTATGGGAGGAAACGTGTGTAAAGGATTTGTGAGCCCCAACTCAACTGAAACGCGTCCCCCAAAGCTCCCTGCATCGGATACTGGAGACTGCAGAATGACGGGCAGTGAGCGTTCTCGTGAGTGGCGAACAGGTCCACCTGAGGAGTTCCCCACGTCCAAAAGACGTGACGAACTACCTCTGGATGAAGCCTCCACTCGTGGTCGGCTGAGAACTGCCGACAGACTGTCTGCACGTACGTTCAGAACTCCAGCACTTGAAGAACCTGTGCAAGGGTGAGCATCTTGAACTTCTCTTGCTTCAAAAAGAGGTTCAAGATCCTGAGGTCCAGGATTGGACGAAGCCTGCCATCCTTCTTGGGTATCAAGAAATACCGGGAGTAACAACCCTGACCCCTTTCCTGCTCCGGAACCACCTCTATCGCACCTTTTCTCAGTAACGCCAGGACTTCCTCCTGCAGGAGAAGTAGGTGGTCCTTCGAGCAAAATCCTTGACAAGGAGGGTAATTTGGGGGAAATTCCCAAAAGGGAAGAGCATACCCATTTTCTACAAGATTGAGAACCAAAGGTCTGATGTGACAGATTCCCAATCCTGTAGAAAATGAGTAAGCCGACCCCCTACAGGACCAACATGATCCGGAATGGGGGATCTAGGGCTGCTTTGCTGTGGCAGGAGGGGGGTGGGAAGAGGAAGAAGAGGAGACTTGACGACCTCGAGCTCGGCCCCTGTTTCTGCCTCTGTATGATTTGTACAGGGAATTCTGCTGTTGCTGCTGCTGTGGCTGATTGTATGAGCAAAAGGAAGACCTTCTGAATCCTCTGAATCTCTTATTCGAAGAACCTCTGGTTTGCAGACCCAAAGACCTAGCTGTCGCCTTACTGTCCTTGAACCTTTCCAAGGCCGCGTCTGCCTTCTTGCCAAACAGACCCTAACCATCGAAAGGGAAATCTATCAAAGTCGCCTCCACATCAGGAGAAAACTCAGAAGTCTTCAGCCAAGCAGCCCTCCTGGTGGCAACAGAAGATCCCATGACCCATGCCACAGAGTCAGCTGTATCCAAATCGCTCTGGATTACCTGACAAGAGGCAGCCTGCGTATCTGCAAGAACCTCACTGAAGTTCTGCCTGTCCTCTTCAGGTATCTTTGGTACCAACTGCTTCGCGGAGTCCATGAGTGTGTGAATATAATGCCCCAAAAGGCATGTCGCATTCGTAGATTTTAAATCCATGCTGGCCGATGAGAAAACCTTTTTTGCCGATTGGTCCAATTTCTTTGACTCTCTATCACTTGGCACTTGAGGGAAAGCTCCGGTAGATTTCCTGGAGCAGGCTGCCTGAACTACCAGACTCTCCGGAGACAGATGAGATGACCATAAGTTCAGATCTCCAGGAGCAACCCTATACCTTCTTGCTACAGCATTCGATACCGCAGGTGACGAAAAGGGCTTACGCCACACCTCCAAAACCGGCTCAGTAATAGCTTCATTAAATGGCAGCATTGGCTCAACAACCGAAGAAGGAGAATGAAGTACCTCCGTTAATAAATTAGATTTAAACTCTGCAGTAGGCAAATTTAAGTCCAAGAGCTCAGCTGCCTTTTTAATGACCGTGTGATACGGTGCAACATCCTTTGATGGAACATCAGGAGCCCAAGAAAGCTCCCACTCCGGAGATAACTCCAGGCCACTTGCCTCTTTAAGTGCTTCAAACAAGTCCTCAGACTCCAGCAGTTCTCCTTCCTCCATCTCCGCTCGATACCTTTGCTCCTCTAGTAACCTTTGAGCCTCCCGCATAGATCTCATCCTCGGGATCGGCGTCGATGGTGCCACAACCGACTCCGACGGAGCCGGCGCCGGCATCGTTCTCGGATCCGGAGGTACGGTCTGGAACGAATGAGGTCGAGTCGGAATCAGAGCCGGTGAAGATGGTATCTGCGTCGATGACCTCGGAGCCGGGAAATGCCAGGAAGGCGCTGCCGGCATAAAAGGCATAAACGGTGCCTGTGCATAAGTCTGCGGTACACCCAGATTGTAAGCCATTGGACAGGATGGTGCTCAAGAGAGGTACACGGAAAAAAGTTTCAGTAACAAAGTAACCAAACGAGCTACTGAGGATCCCAAGAAAAACCGTTGGCGTCAACGACACGGAAAAAAGGGAACTGATGTCATCACGCCGACGGGGTCCTATTATGGATTCAGTGACATCGGCGGAGCAGCCCACGATGCCATACATCTGTGACGTCGTCCAAGTCGGCGTGAGGAGCAACGAAAGAATTTCAGAATGTTGCTGATGCAGAGGATATTCACAAGGTGAGGAATCCACTGGCAGATGTATTCATCAGAATCATACTTATCTGAGAGCTAAAGTCAACATCAATATTAACAAATTCTACAATTGCTTCCCTAATCTCATAACACAAGACAGAGGGCCTGATTTAGATCTTGGCAGTTCTGGTCCCGCCGTCCCTTTTCCAACTGTTTTAC
This sequence comes from Lissotriton helveticus, assembly GCF_964261635.1. NCBI lineage: Eukaryota > Metazoa > Chordata > Amphibia > Caudata > Salamandridae > Lissotriton > Lissotriton helveticus. The sequence goes on from NC_136071.1 coordinate 150,471,374, forward strand.
CGCCTGCCTACTTTTTTGCTGTTGGTGGGTCCATGGATAAAAGATCGTCCGAGTGCCGCTGACTCCGCCAGACTTTTCCTCTCACATCAATGGCATCATAGGCAGAAGCAGCTGTCGGCAGGAGTCCAGCCACGATTACTGCTGGCCCAATCATGATGTGCCTTTCCGTCGAGGAAGCTGTGGCGAGAATACCTCCGACTGAGTTGGTGGATTAGAACATGATCAGGTAGAAACTTCCCTTTTTTCCAGTTCCCTAAATCCAGTTCTGTCTTGAACCCTATTGTCCAGGTACCTCCTTTGCTGCTACTACTACTTGACCATGATGCTAATCAACTCTGTTGTCGCTGTGATCTAAGGTAAGCTTCTGTTACACTTGACTTACTATGAATTATGTGTTGACAATTGCTTTAGCCTTGTGTATTTTTACATTGCTCTTAAATGCAAATTTTTTCTTATGTGTAATACATTAGTGTTCATTTTACAGCTTATCAAGGTAAATGAACACAACTGTATTGAAACTTAAAATTATAAATGATCTTGTGGTGATTGTGGGTGCTGGGCTTGTGGTGCCTGTGGGTGTGCATTCAATAGTGTGTTGTTTGTGTGCTAAGCAATATGTAAAAAATTGAAATAAAATATCGCCTACATATATATTAGAAGCAAAGATAACATATATGTCTATTGACACATTAGTAAGTAGTAAGTAGATTTATGCCAAGGGAAGGAAACAAGCAACAGAACTGCAGCACCACAACCAGAACACTAGCTTGACCCTTTACTGCAACAACAGCATGGCGTATTTTCACCCAGTTGAGTAGATGGGCTTGACTCAACATGTTGCATGGCACCTAGTAGCTAGGAACAACAATCTGCTACTTTTTTGTCAGGGAGATGTTGAAAATAGCAAGATCTTAGCACTTGTGGAGTGGTGTGGCTCACTGGTTAGAGGCGGCAGACCCGGAAGCAGAGAACGGCCCGGGACCAGGGTTCAATTCCCGACGCGGCAGGGTCGTGGACCAGGGTCAGCGGACTCGATAATTCTCGCCTCGGTGCCTACTCTAACCAGGTATCAAACTCGGCAACTCTGGGCATTAGCTTGCCTCATCTCTACAACGGCCCCCCCACATTCGCCGGGGATGCCTGGTTTCATCTTGGAGATACCCAGTAGGGACCATCTCACAGGGATAGCCAGGACGGGTTCCCCAGCGGTCTACAGCGCCACGACGCCTCAGGGCAGCAGTGCGCTTTACAAGACACATACATACATACATACTTAAAATGTTTTTTTTCTTTGTGGCAGATGAGCATCAGCATCACATCAATACTCTGCCCTTAAATCACTCCTCATGTAGGAAGCAGTATACCTTACACCACTTGTAGCATCTGGCCTTCATGGTTTTACAGCTGTTTAAACACTGCTCTGTGCATGCATGACAGTTGGTCTCCCTCTCCTTCAGTACACGGCAACAGTAGCCGTTCGTCCTATAGTCCACTGCTTACACTATTGGAGGGCAGCTGATTTTCCTGTCCTGTTTCAAACCTTTCTCCGTGATAGTGTACAGAGCTTCTGCTCAAAATCAAATAGCTTTAAATACCTAACATACAAGACCACCTTACATTCTCAAACAATATCAAACCTGCATACTACTCAGAAATGGTGTAACACAATTTTGGAGGAACTCAATAAAGTTCAAGTGCATCTTCCTTCCGGTACAAGTCAGCTCTATGGCAGTGGACATACCATGATAATAAAGAATCTGATTGATGTCAGACATCCCACGATGTTACCTGTTACTGGGTATTTCTCTTAAGACAGTCCTTCAGCCAACCTAAGGTTATTGTTGGGCTTTAGCCTCCAGGCAAAAGAGAAGCACAGGATGTGGAAAATGATCATACATCATGTGAGAGCAAGAGTGATGGACTCGGCCACATTCCTTGTTAAGGTATTTCTTCACGCAGAACACCACTTCCTCCAAAACTGACTAATCTACCACCTGTCCATAATGGAGTGCATTAAGTGGAACAGAAGTAGTTTTTCCTGCTTCACTAATTGTTTAGTTCCGCTGAACTAGACACACGACAACCTACCTTATGACCTGTGCCTTGAATATAGAGAGGAAGAAGCCAGGTAAAGGGAACGTGCTCAGAGGTAGCTATCATAAGGTCTATAATGTCTAGTATAGAAACACACTTTCTTGGGGTTGCACATACACTTGCAGAACCCCAGCCTTGGTTACTCAAATCTTTCAGTAATACAGAGACATGGACATACACAGTGACGTGTGAGATTGTAGTAATAATCAGCTTTGCAGAATTACCAGGTAGGGCCAGACCGCAGTTTGCAGAGGCTGGGGAGCAATAAAAAAAGCCTGTGCTTCACAACTATCTTTCAGCTGCCACAAAGTATAAGTTATGTCACAGCGTAGTTAGAGACAGAGTCACCCATGTTAAAAGGCAGTTCACGTTTGGTGAACCAAATCTCTGGCACAGTTGAGTAACCCACGAAGCAATTTGTTACTAAAATATATAAAGCACCTGCAAGCCAACTAATAATGTGAATCCCCTTTGCAGGAAAATATTCCAGGTCAGTTAGAAATGTTGTAGTGCAGTTCCTGAGAGCCTGGGCGGTTATCTTTACTGCTCACCTTGCTCCACATCAGGTACTCAACTCCAGCCTACTTTCTATGTGCCATAGCTTGGCAAGTACTCACAAAAAACCGAAACACCTTTCTCATTACAGTACAGTGGAGTAGTCCATCTGGCAGGCCCGTCATACTCAAATAATTTAGGAGCCGTGACTTATGCAGTAACCAGCAGCGCATGCATCATCTTAGACTTGCAGTATTCAACAGGTAAAGTGCAGCCTCCAATTCTTGTCTCAAGAAGTGGGCTGTCTGTGGTTGCATTTTAAAGTATCCTATTTACTCTCCATTGTGTTGGCACCAGAAACTGAAATGCTGCACCTGTCCTGGCGATGTGGTGGAGAATCAGAAGAAGGCAACAAGTGGAGCTCAGTGAGGAATGATTGCTTTCAAGACCATTTGACACTTCCCTACAGTTATTTTTAAACTCTTCTAGCTATACAATGTGAACCTACATTTATTGTATTTAAAAAATAATGTAATAATGCAGGGAGGAAAACACTGCACCTCACTTTAGTGGAAGGTACAACAATAAACACGGAGTTTTAATCAAACATTCTGCCTGGTATACCTTACCTCACCACTATAAAAACACATGCACAGAAAGGCTCTCAAGTGGGCTCTCTCTCACTCATGACTTCCTCCTAGCTGACAAAATACATATCCTCTTTTTTTTAAAGGCAAAAAATAATTAAGTGATGTACTTGGTGTTCAACTGGAGGAATGCACCCCCATAAAGTTAAACCACTGCGGAAACTCAAGAAAATTGACTACATTAAGGATTGAGTATTTAGACTACTTGAAACATGACAAAATATCAGAATTTCTAAGCACAGGGAATGATTTCTATTTGAATATTTTTGTTTTTTATTGACAGTTGGAAAAGGTTTCAGAGTTTATACTACCTAACAAAATATATGCCTTTGATTTAGTGTCTCAACTTCAGCCACTATTCTTTGCTTCCCATACAAGTCCAAGACACAATGACTGGCAAAACTTACAAGGTTTCCTATATTGGAAGTACTTACCTTACTTCATTCCCTCTGCCTCCAGCCTTTTCAAAATCACCTTGGCCTGCAGTCGTATAAACAATATAGAAAGCATCTACACACCTACCCCTTATGTGTCCAAGCTAGAACTTGCTTTCTCCCCTATTGCCCTACTTTTCTAGCACTAGTTATTAATACTTTTTTTTTTAAACATGTATTTATTGTTTTTTTGGGGAAAAAAAGAAAAACAAAGGGGAAAGGAAGTTCCAGGGTGATCTCAGGCTAGAAAAAACAAAAAGGAGGGAAGAACACATAATTCAGATCATCATAACTCAGCAGCAACCTGAACAACATACAATATCTAGTGAAATAGTCATAAGAATAAGAATGCTAACATCACGTAGGCAGATCGTGTTTAAGACTTTTTTACGGCTTGCCCGACCTCTTTTGTAATCCTTTCACCGCCAACCTTTGGTCCAACGCATTCATTTTATGTTTTGAACATCATCAATTTTCCCTTGACTGTCTCACTATCCTTTGCAACATTTCAAATGAGGCTTCAAGGTCTGGACCTCTTTAAATGAAGGTTAACATATCGCAGCTTGAAGAGCTCTCACCACCACCAGGCCACTGCTTTAGCCCTAGTTGCTTGCATTTGCCAGCAGACCCACCATACTCAACTAAGTAGAACCTCGATAGTGTTGAGAAGAATCATGTGGTGATACATCAACTGCAATTCCTCAAATGCACTATCTCAGTTTGTGAGCTCAATGAAAGCATTTCTTCCACACCTGCCCAATCACAATTGCTCACATCTTGATTGCTGCACGTGCTTCTTCTTGAAAATGTCAGTTTTGCACAAGGTGATGTTTGAATAATGTAAAGAAAATCCTAAGACGACACAGCAAACTTTATTAGTTTGATTATGATCTAATGTGGCTTTGGAGGGCATTTTAACTGTGCCAGGGTTCATCTTTTCCTTTATAGCTATCCTCCAAGATTCAGATCCTTGCCATCAACACTTGGCAGAGCAATGGTTTTCATCAGTGTTAGCCTTTTAGTTGCTATAAATCTTGCTTAGGGCAGAACGTTCCATTCAGATGGCACAGAATTATAACATATGAGCTCATGGGCACCAGAGTGCCAAGTGTCATTTTACAACACACCACACATAGCTGGTGTTGCAATGGGGAAAAGCAAAAACACCTTCACTTCCTGGTAATCTCCAACATTACAGCCAGCTGCTTGAGGCACAATCTGCTGAACATCAGTCAAGAGGGGACTATGAGTGGTGGAAGTCATGTAACACTTGAAGGAGCCCTAACCTTATGGGTGCTTTAGCGCTATTAGGGTGTTCCACTCGCTTTGGATCGAATATTCTAAGTAAAAAAGACAGGGGCAAAGGAGGGCCTTTACAAAGTTAGGGAGGAAAGCTTATACTAGGGAATAGCACATGACATCCCTCGGTTCTCTTCAAGAAAGCTCCCACCTTTCAAAAGGCACCATTAAGAGGTACAGTGATCCTAAAGAAAACTAAGGGACACATTCGAATTTATTTTCCAATGCCTATTTTTTTCTTGGATGCCAAATTTCCATGCTGAAGCCATGGTGTGGCTTTAAAGGGCATGCACAGTAATGTGTTAAATGAGTTAAAGTGTAGGCAGACAGAAGCAGGTATGTGTTTGGAAGTGATCAGTGCTTTAAATGGTGGATACTGTCGGAGAGGTGAACCTGCACTTCTTTATTTTAGGAGGAAGAGCACCCGCACTTCCCGGAAGCAAGTAGTTACTCGGGTATAATGTAATAGCACTTCTATTTTTACATTTCAAGCACTTCAAGTAATGTAAACTAGACAGGAACCTACTGAAAACCAGCACTTCAACTAAGAAACGTCACAATTTACAAAAGGAAAGGTTAACAAAACAACAGAGGTCTGTAAGATAAAACATCATGTCACAAAGAAGGTTTTACAGCTTATCTTTACCTCCCAGCACTCTTTTCGGAGGAAGTGAAGGCACCATGCGATAAGGGAACTTCTGCAGAAGCAGCTCCTGGATCACCACAAAATCATTGTAGCGCCTGAACACGGTGGACTTGAAACGCTGCATAAGAATCGAAGAAAAGGGGACATGAGAGGAGAATAAAAGATGGTAGCTGTACTAGGGCTAGACAAAGCATTTGTGATCTTGGCAGTCATTTCACAGGGAGGAAACTTGACTAGCCATAGGTAAAAAGGACACCGTTGGAGGGAGGATCTGCATGCTGCACGGGAATAATAATCCGCTTTCCACTAAATGTGACACAGTGCTGGGTTGTGCAAGGACTGGGCCGTGGTTCTAACCTTTGTGCCACAGGAACCAGATAAAAAACACATCCTTCCCTGAAAACAATGCCTAACGTGACCCTTGACCTTCACTTCTGGGAATCACAAAAAGACAAACAAAAAGAAATGGTCGAGATTTTTGGGTAATAAATCAATAGAGCAGTTTCAGAATAAACCAAGTACAGAACATATTTCATGTTGATAGGAGAAACTGGGTAAAGAGCCGCTATGCTTTGAATGCATTAATCAGCACAGGTCTTGTAGTGACAAACTACTTCTTGGGCTAGATTAGTACTCTGACCAAGTCAATCCAAATACCAGCAAGTTACATTACTTTTTTTATTGAACTGCATTTTTCTACATACATGTATTTACAAATACAAAACGTGGCGGCCTGCCTGGTCCTGATGCTGCCTAAAAGAGCCTCTTCAAAGAGAGCACTGAAAGCATTGCACTGGCTTCCAATCAAGGAACGGGTGACATTCAAAGCCCTCTGTGTTGGCCACCGCATCTTACAGGGGAAAGGACCCACTTACCTTCACAACCTGCTTACCCCGTACCACCCGACCCGTCAATTGAGATCTAGCTGGACAGGGCTGGTTCAGGTTCCTAAATTTAGCAGAGTAAGAATGGGAGGGCATTCCTTTCGTGTCCTGGCAGCTCAACAGTGAAATAGACTCCCTCTGAGGCTCCGGCTGGAGAAGTCTGTGTTGGCATTCCGCAAAGAGCTGAAAACTTACTTATTTCCCAAAGATTAGGGCTGGGCGTGGATATGGCCAGTTGGGCAGAATTAGCAGCAGAGCGGCTTTGACTTCGCCGTCCTACAGCGCGGGGACACACTAGTACAGTGTAACCAGGCGCTTTACAAACTTAATTAATAATAAAAAAAAATAATAATAAAGAACGACCTTCTAAGGGCACGTTGCCAGAGAATACACAGTCCCAATGGTGGAAGGTGGGCTGTGAGCTGGGGTGGGTGTACAAGACAGCAGTGAAGGAGAGTGATCCACATCAAACAGCATTACAGCCAGTATTCCAGTTGTGCCATTCGCCACTAACTGGAGGGCCGATCTACTTTTCCTGAGGGCCCACTTGGAGTAATGAAGGTCCTTATGATCATCCTGCTTAATTGAATTGCGACTCTTACTACCAATCAGTAAATACATAGAAACATATATAGAATGACCTCAAGTACAAGTTTGGTGATTAAACTGAAGCCAAACTTGCACATTGGGTAAACACAGATTTCACGAGGTTGTGTCTGTTAAAGAACACGGATGAGGCCTTTGTACCATAATGGCGGAATCTGTATTTACTGCATGTGTTAAATACTGATTATGTGCTGCATAACGTATGTTGTAACTACAGCAGTCGACAAATAGCATGCACAAAACATTAGCAACTGCCCATTTTCAGGCACTGGAAGTTGCTGGAGTGAGAAAATGAATCCCTAAAAACATACAGAAGGACCTCAGGACAAGTCCAAAGTATTCCGACAACTCCCTCGTTTGTGGGAGTGCGCTGATATTCATTTCGTGTGGACAAACCACCCTGAAACAAGACGAACGGAATCCATTGCAATCCTCTATTATCACTCAGTCATCACAAGTAGAAACCTGCCAAATTCTTCCATCATGGACCCCAGAAGAGAAAGGAAATTCATATCGACAGATCCTGAGCTGGAGCTCGTTGCCAGGAAGATGGTAAGGCACCCTGACTCTCTAATGTGCAATCTCACACTGAAAATCCCACCAAAAACAAACAATTAGATGGTATACTGTCTTTTAAACCATCTTTTTACCGCTTTTAGGAACCGTAGCAAATATTAACTACTGTTTATAAATGTATAATCTCTGTGTATGTGGACATGTTGGCTTTTAAAGTTTTAAAGTGTAAACATGTATGTGCAATCTTTTATGGCTCTTTCAAGAGTCGAATAAAGTATTTTCTAAACTCATCTGAGGTACTTATGTCAGTTGCCAAGCAGAAACACTTAAGCATGTTAACTGGTAGTAGCTATTCACCTCAGCTCTACCTTAAGCATGGGAAGAAAAAATATATTATAACCATCCATAACATGTCTGAAGTGAAGATATGAAAGAAGGCCTTGAGGTGAAGGAAACCAAAGTAAGAGATAGTTAAGCTGCAATGGAAGTACATGTAGTACTTAACCGCATGCGTGCGGGCGGAATTCCGCCCGTACGCTGGGTTTTTAAAAAGCGCACTTTACGTGACGAGCTGGGCTCGTCATGAGCGTGCGAGGAGGCTATGCCATGACGAGCCCAGCTCGTCATGAGCGTCGAAGGGGTTAAAAAGCTGACTTGACTGAGAATCATTATTGTGAACAGTGACAGATGTAATTTGTTACACATATTAACACTGATCCCTGTATGTGCTGCCATAGAGGCGAACAAATCTCTAATACTACTGCCAACATGTATTGAGATTTGACTACAATAATCATGACACACTGGGGTGTCGCGTGGGGGTGGAGTTTAATTTACAAAATAAAAATAAAATGTCCTTCCCGGGTCCCGCACCGTCTCAGCTCCTGGCCGGTCCCGCGTTTTCCTGCTCTCCTGCCTCCGGCAGGAACAGGAAGCAGGTAGTCTCCCTCCCCTTCCCAAAGCCAATCACAAGGCTGCAATGGCAGCGTTGTGATTGGTGGGGACGCCGACCAACCAGGCGTCTATGGGGAGGTCATATTCTCCATGTAGGCTGCATGCAGCCTATGTGGAGAAAAGGGAGAGTGCACATGACTGGTTTGGTCAGCTCCAGAGGGCCGACCAAACAGTCAGGACCTGCAGCATTGGGCAGGACACTCCTCCCATGCCCTCGAGCAGACCCGTCCACCCACCCGCCCCCAACCAAACCCTTCTGCTTTCTCACAGAGAAGCAAAACATAAAATGGTATTTTTACCATTTTATGTTTCTGCTTCTCGCACTGCAAGAAAGCAGTGGGGTGATGCACCTCAGCCCTAATGGAGGAGCTATCCTTGCACAGCTAGCCCTTTCAGGAAGGGGAGATGGCAGTGGATCGCTGTGTTGGGCTCCAGGGTCTCCATAATGATGAAAGTTTAGAGGCTCTATCCCAATACAGGCCGTTGTTGCCTGTAATGCCCTACAACATGCCGACAGCGCTCGCCCAAAGAGCCAGATAAATGCTATACCGCACGGAGCGATGCTTAGGGCTCGTCGGAATTGTAGTTTAGATGAAGACTTTGTGACAAATATGGAGGATATTGAGAAGAGATTCAATAGTAGGGGATACTCTGGTATTGTAGTTAAACAAGCCAGGGATAGAGCCTCTAAACTGAAACGTGTGGATACGCTGAAGATATCAGGTAAATCTCAAAAGTGTGGAAACAATAAGGTACGTCTGGTGACCATCACCCATGGTCACACAAACTCTTTATGATATTGAAAAGAAACTAGCCATTACTTACGGCAGATAAAACACTTTTGAAATAGATCTCCACCTCTCCGAGCATAACCTATAGAAGAGGTATGACGATACAGAGTATGATAAGCCCCAGTTATCCTAAACATCTGGATACTAAGAACATGTGGTTGAGAGATTTGAATATTGGCTCTTACATGTGTGGTAATTGTAGCATGTGTAGAATGACACTAAAAGGAGTAAAGGAATTCAGATACAATGGTCCAAGGACATTCCAGATTCGCCAACATATAGACTGCACCACAAAGTATGTGGTATATGTTATTATCTGTAAGTGCGGCAAAATATATGTTGGCAGCACCATTCGCCAACTGAAAGAAAGAATGACTGAACACTTTCGTGCTCTGAAAAACCTGTATCAGAAATACCCAATAGGCTGTCATGCAGTGAATTGCCCGGAACAAAAGCAAAAACTAGGGTTTCAATTCCATGGGATAGAGGTTGTCCCCATGGACCCTATGGGGGGCAACCGAGAGCTAAAACTACGACAGGTCGAGGCAAAATGGATCCATAGGCTTCGGTCGGTGGAATGTGGAATTAATGTTGACCATGAATTACGTTATTGTCTTTGATTGAATAAATTCTCTCCACTATGTGTTTCGATATCACATACCCTGACTGCTGAGCATGAGAACATATGTCTATTGGATTAAATGTATCCTCTTGTAATTGAGAATATGGAACATACTGTAATTGATTTTTGTAGACTGTAAGAATATGTGATTAGTGGACTTAATGTATCTTCTATCTGTTATTGAGAATATGTAACCTATCATATTTGATCCTCATAACCAACATCTGGCAGACTACAATAGCGAATTGAGGCTTCAATTCTGTTGTATATGAGGATTTTTGTCAAATTGAAACATGTGCCATATGCCTCTTGAACTGTTCCTTTAAAGGATGGCTCGCTTCTCTGAAACTTATAAGTGATACATGTTTCTAATTTTTGGCCTCCTTGATCTTTTATACACTTTGGTCTCTCACTGTACTATTTCAATCACAAACTAATAACTGCTTTTTTCTCTCTTAATTTTGGCTATTTTCTCTCCACTCATCCCTTCCTCTTATCTCCTCCTATTCTGTTCTAGTGAAGATTAGACAAACGACTTATGATACTGTTTGGCTACTAGCCTGGATGCTTTTTAGCTAATATATACGCTATTTTCGACGTTCCACTCATGTTGAAATATTAATTTTATATTCAGGGTTTGAATGAAAAAAACTTCTTTTTTGTAGTAGCTGGATTCGAACCCCCCTCGTATGATGAAGAGATTACTAAAACAAGATGGCGCTTAATAGCCTGGATACGAGAATAGAAACAATTTGTGCCTCCGATCTAGCTAACATATACACACTAATATGGACGCTCTAAATGTGTATAATAGCTCTGATTGCTAAGACGCTCACATCTTCATTATTGTTAAAACTCCATTATACGCCTATCTCTGACATCAAACAATGTATATTCCAAGATGGCGCATGAGTTTTTGGAATACAACAAGGGTTAGTCCCCTTGTTTCTGTTTACTATACACTTGCGTGAATTGGCGCCGACTATTTAAATGCACGTCTAGATTAGCTTCGGTTTCATTGCGGACTGTGAGGCAAGACTTAAGATGTCGGGCGTACTCGGCGAGGTAAGAATCATTATGGGGGTTTACTGATTGTAGAAATACCACGCATGACTTACCAACTCGTCGTTTTTAGGGCTCGGACTCCTCCCCAGTGAAACTGGGAGGAGTTTCGAGAACTAATGTTAAAGGAGAAAAAAAAGAAGAAGTATCTCCTAGGGCCTTGGTGAGAGGAATTCCACACATTCCTTAGCGTTTTCTGTCATCTGGTCAGTGATTCGTCTTCCCTGTGCTGTGTATGTAGTAGCCTTGAAGTGATAGGCTGTAAGTAATGTACGCGTGCCCGATGTGGCATTTTGTGTGCGAGAACGAGCATGGCAGAGTGATTAATCTTAATTACGAGCTGTCAGAGTGCCCGTGTAATGCAAGCCAGATGGTGCGAGCGCGTACACCATTGCATGCAACAGAACAGTGACACGGTAAGCTCGCAGATGTCCTCCCTCTCTCCTCAGCGCCCCTCCCACCCCCTCTGAGTCGGGAAGCATGGCCTGTGTGTACTGGGTGTACGCAGGGGCGACGAGGGACCCCCCCCACCCCACGTCCTCCTTTTCAAATTCCTTTCTAGCTGAGCGGAGCCTGCGACTGCGGACTGCGAGCATGAGCTGCTCCTCCCGGCCCCAGCCCCTCCTCTCCTGTGAACTCTGGAGTCTGCAGATTGCACCGGCGGCCGTCCCCAGCAACTTTAAAGGTGAGTGTTGTGTCCTCATGAAACTTAACTGGTCCGAGCCCTAAAAACATAACATGACGACATTGAATCTGTGCTCATGTAAATCGCTCTAATGCCCTTGACCTAAATGCGTGCAAGATTGCAAAAAAACAAACCCATAAATCACCTTTTAAACCAGGAGGCCCGAGTTGTAATCAGGGTGTTGCGTCTCCAAAAGCGCGTGATTCTGGATAAATCAGTGGGTCTCTCTCCTGTCCTTGCGCCTAACGTCCCTAATCTAACAAAAGTGTACTTTCGCAGAAAGTTCGCAGAAAGAAGCAAATGCATGTCTAAAGCCGTTTAGAACGAACTTTTCGTTTGAATGTAACAATATGCCTGGCCGTTTGTGGGGAAACTAACACGCTACGTAAAGTTCTGCACACGTGCAAAAATCGAGCACATTACTTTTGCTGCTCGTGTAAGCAGCAAAATACGAAAACAGAACTGTTTTAAACTAAAGTTTTGCACAAAGCTAACAAACGAAGCACACTAATGTGCGACGCCTAGAGCACCACGTTGGGTTTCACCAGTGAACGCGTAACAGAGCGCATTATTTTTTCAACTTTTCCCATGAGAAAGACCACAGAGTCGGATACAAAATTAATATGTTCCATAAATGGTGAAAAATACCTGGATCCGTTTATTTAAACAACAACTGTATTCACATACAGAGTATTATTTGTAAAAATGTGTTAAATACGTAACACATTTACCAAGGCATATCCGCATGATGTATTTTTTGCAGTATATCAGTTTGTTTCGCCTGCTGCCGCGCTGCTGCCGAACGCTTTGAGTAATTTCGCAAGCCAAATGAATGGTGCAGAAAGCAGTTTTTCTCTTATTAGTACTTGTGAAAGTGTCTGTACTGTAATAAGTGCGTGGGAACCCATGAGAGCGCCGGCTGGCACGCAGCCCACGACATGTGGTCCGGCAGAACATGGAAATAAATAAATAAAAAAGACATTTACAGAAAATAAGAATGGACACGCGGGGAAGAGAGCCAGATGTGGTGTGTTTTTTACGGGGGCCTCGGGTCTCGTTAAGAGATAATGAGTAACAGCGCCGCGTTTATCTACCAGTGTCCGCCTTTGAAAAGGCGCTTGCGGTAAAATGCGTGTGCGGGCCTCCGCGCAGGCCCTAACTCCCCCCAGAGCTCTGCCCCACCCCGCTGGCATGGGCAGGCTGCCAGGGGACCCACTGCGGGCCCCCACAATTTGTCACCATGGGATGAAGCTCGGGAATGTGGTCCCAACTTATAAAACCAGATTCTACGGGACTCCCAGCGGCAGGGCTCAGGGTCTGGGAAAAGGGCGGCGCTAGGGGCGGGGTGAGGGGGGTGCGAGGGGCAAGGTCAAAATTCAACAGGCGGCCGGCTGCGCATACCATCAGAACAGCCACGAGGGCAGGGGAGTCCGCGCTCCAGAATCACTTTTGACACAATTATTAATTAGCATGAACACTATTGGAATGCATGAAATCTGTAATGAAAGATTGTCTGTAATAGTCTCATTGGGTGGGAGCCATTCGCGTGACCACCGAGTCCGACTCCCTGTTCTTCCCTTCTCTGACGTCAGAGCAGCATGACTCCTGGCCCTTCTGTGGCGTCAGAGCAGCATGACTCCTGGCCCTTTTGTGACGTCAGAGAAGCATGACTCTTGGCCCTTCTGTGACGTCAGAGCAGCATGACTACTGGCCCTTTTGTGACATCAGAGCATCATGACTCCTGGCCCTTCTGTGACATCAGAGCAGCATGACTCCTGCCCCTCCTTCTCATGTCAGAGCAGCATGGCTCCTGGCCCTTTTGTGACGCCAGAGAAGCAGGACTCCTGGTCCTTCTGTGACATCAAAGCAGCATGACTCCTGGCCCTTCTGTGACGTCAGAGCAGCATGACTCCTGGCCCTTTTGTGACACCAGAGCAGCATGACCCCTGGCCCTTCTGCGACGTCAGAGCAGCATGGCTCCTGGCCCTCCTTCTCTGATGTCAGAGCAGCATGACTCCTGGCCCTTTTGTGACGTCAGAGAAGCAGGACTCCTGGTTCTTCTGTGACATTAGAGCAGCATGACTCTTGGCCCTTCTGTGACGTCAGAGCAGCATGACTCCTGGCCCTTTTGTGACATCAGAGCAGCATGACTCCTGGCCCTTTTGTGACATCAGAGCAGCATGACTCCTGGCCCTTCTGTGACATCAGAGCAGCATGACTCCTGCCCCTCCTTCTCATGCCAGAGCAGCATGGCTCCTGGCCCCTTTGTGACGTCAGAGAAGCAGGACTCCTGTTGAGTGCTGTGTGCTGTTGAGTGCTGTGTGCTGTTGAGGGCAGAGTGCTGTTGAGGGCAGAGTGCTGTTGAGGGCAGAGTGCTGTTGAGGGCAGAGTGCTGTTGAGGGCAGAGTGCTGTGTGCTGTTGAGTGCTGTGTGCTGTTGAGTGCTGTGTGCTGTTGAGTGCTGTGTGCTGTTGAGTGCTGTGTGCTGTTGAGGGCAGAGTGCTGTGTGCTGTTGAGTGCTGTGTGCTGTTGAGTGCTGTGTGCTGTTGAGTGCTGTGTGCTGTTGAGTGCTGTGTGCTGTTGAGTGCTGTTATGTGCTGGGTGCTGTTGAGGGCAGAGTGCTGTTGAGGGCAGAGTGCTGTTGAGGGCAGAGTGCTGTTGAGGGCAGAGTGCTGTTGAGGGCAGAGTGCTGTTGGGGGCAGAGTGCTGTTGGGGGCAGAGTGCTGTTGGGGGCAGAGTGCTGTTGAGGGCAGAGTGCTGTTGAGGGCAGAGTGCTGTTGAGGGCAGAGTGCTGTTGAGTGCTGTGTGCTGATGAGTGCTGTGTGCTGATGAGTGCTGTGTGCTGATGAGTGCTGTGTGCTGATGAGGGCAGAGTGCTGTTGAGGGCAGAGTGATGTTGGGGGCAGAGTGATGTTGGGGGCAGAGTGATGTTGGGGGCAGAGTGCTGTTGGGGGCAGAGTGCTCTTGGGGGCAGAGTGCTGTTGAGGGCAGAGTGCTGTTGAGGGCAGAGTGCTGTTGAGGGCAGAGTGCTGTTGAGGGCAGAGTGCTGTTGAGTGCTGTGTGATGTTGAGTGCTGTGTGCTGTTGAGTGCTGTGTGATGTTGAGTGCTGTGTGATGTTGAGTGCTGTGTGCTGTTGAGGGCAGAGTGCTGTTGAGGGCAGAGTGCTGTTGAGGGCAGAGTGCTGTTGAGGGCATAGGGCAGTTGAGTGCTGTTGAGTGCTGAGTGCAGTTGAGTGCAGAGTGATGTGTGCTGTTGATAGTGTGTGCTGTGTGCTGGTGAGTGCTGTGTGATGTTGAGGGCAGACTGCTGTTGGGGGCAGAGTGATGTTGGGGGCAGAGTGCTGTTGGGGGCAGAGTGCTGTTGGGGGCAGAGTGCTGTTGGGGGCAGAGTGCTGTTGGGGGCAGAGTGCTGTTGGGGGCAGAGTGCTGTTGGGGGCAGAGTGCTGTTGGGGGCAGAGTGTTGTTGGGGGCAGAGTGTTGTTGGGGGCAGAGTGCAGTTGGGGGCAGAGTGCAGTTGGGGGCAGAGTGCTGTTGAGTGCAGAGTGCTGTTGAATGCAGAGTGCTGTTGAGTGCAGTGTGCTGTTGAGTGCTGTTGAGTGCAGAGTGCTGTGTGCTGTTGAGTGCTGTGTGATGTTGAGTGCTGTGTGATGTTGAGTGCTGTGTGATGTTGAGGGCAGAGTGCTGTTGAGGGCAGAGTGCTGTTGAGGGCATAGGGCAGTTGAGTGCTGTTGAGTGCTGAGTGCAGTTGAGTGCAGAGTGATGTGTGCTGTTGATAGTGTGTGCTGTGTGCTGGTGAGTGCTGTGTGATGTTGAGGGCAGACTGCTGTTGGGGGCAGAGTGATGTTGGGGGCAGAGTGCTGTTGGGGGCAGAGTGCTGTTGGGGGCAGAGTGCTGTTGGGGGCAGAGTGCTGTTGGGGGCAGAGTGCAGTTGGGGGCAGAGTGCAGTTGGGGGCAGAGTGCAGTTGGGGGCAGAGTGCAGTTGGGGGCAGAGTGCAGTTGGGGGCAGAGTGCAGTTGGGGGCAGAGTGCTGTTGAGTGCAGAGTGCAGAGTGCTGTTGAATGCAGAGTGCTGTTGAATGCAGAGTGCTGTTGAGTGCAGTGTGCTGTTGAGTGCAGAGTGCTGTTGAGTGCAGAGTGCTGTTGAGTGCAGAGTGCTGTTGAGTGCAGAGTGCTGTTGAGTGCAGAGTGCTGTTGAGTGCAGAATCCTGTTGAGTGCAGAGTGCAGAATGCTGCTGAGTGCAGAGTGCAGAATCCTGTTGAGTGCAGAGTGCTGTTAAGTGCTGTTGAGTGCAGAGTGCTGTTAAGTGCTGTTGAGGGCAGAGTGCTGTTGAGGGCAGAGGGCTGTTGAGGGCAGAGGGCTGTTGAGGGCAAAATGCTGTTGAGGGCAGAGTGCTGTTGAGGGCAGAGTGCTGTTGAGTGCAGTGCTGTGTGTTGTTGAGTGCTGTGTGCTGTTGAGGGCAGAGTGATGTGTGCTGTTGAGGGCAGAGTGCTGTGTGCTGTTGAGGGCAGAGTGCTGTGTGCTGTTGAGGGCAAAGTGCTGTGTGCTGTTGAGTGCTGTGTGCTGTTGAGGGCCGAGTGCTGTGTGCTGTTGAGGGCCGAGTGCTGTGTGCTGTTGAGGGCAGAGTGCTGTGTGCTGTTGAGGGCAGAGTGCTGTGTGCTGTTGAGGGCAGAGTGCTGTGTGCTGTTGAGGGCAGAGTGCTGTGTGCTGTTGAGGGCAGAGTGCTGTGTGCTGTTGAGGGCAGAGTGCTGTTGAGTGCTGTTGATTGCAGAGTGCTGTTGAGGGCAGAGTGCTGTTGAGGGCAGAGTGTTGTTGAGTGCTGTGTGCTGCTGAGTGTGTGACTATGTGACAGTGTGTGACTATGCAGGGTGACATTGGGAGTGTGCGGGTGAGCAGTGTGTGAATGTTACGGGGCAGTGTGTGAGTGTGCAGAAAACACCACACACACATACACCACACACACATAACGCACACACAAACCACACACCTCAGTCTCTCAACACCACACACTTGTCACCACTCAACACAACACACTCACCACCACACTCACTCCCCAGGCTCACCCCCACAGACTCACCAGCACACACTCACCAGCACACAGAAAACAACACACACAACAACACACCCCCAGCCGTCAATGAATGCTTTCACCATGCACAAACACCAACAGCCATCATCCATCTGTGCACGCTTTTACCAAGCACACACCCACCAGCCGTCAGTGCACCCTTCCACCAGGCACACACACCTCCAGCCGGCAGTGCACTTTTCCACCAAGCAATCGCAGTATGGTACACTTTACTTTTAAACATATTCATATAAAGCACAGCATGCCACCATTGGTAAAATTACAATTCAACCAACATACTTCCACTACACACCACATGCACACACTCCATAACACATGGCAAAAAGACATTGGCATTTACAATGCCATTAGCTCAAACTCAAATAAATCCGAGCCCGATTGCATTTCTAATGCTTGTTTTATAGTGTCGGCAATAATTTTAATACGATTTTGGGTTATAAGATATGTCGCACATCAAATGGTTTGCTTATTTTAGAATATAATGGGTGACATAGAACTACAGCTGGTGTACCATTTGCTGAGTACCATGCTGGTTTGTTTAGACTCTCGCTAATTTCAGCAATTAGGACATTTTCTAGAGATATAAAAGTCTTAGTAACTTGATGGGGGATTGGTGACACTACGGACCTTGGGGGTAATTTCTTAGCTTTATGAGTCGTTTTAATCGCTTAGTAAAAATATGCCTTATAGATTTTAGTAGGATATATCTATACAGATTTTGGGATACTACTAACCTACGCTCGTCTGAAACATTACTATGATGGTGTGTTACTATTGCGCCGATGCGATATGTTTGTGATACTTTCGTATACCTTCTTGAGCATTGATATATGCACAACGGAAGTGTTGCACTGCTGGTCGGTTAAACATTGTGCCAAAATAGATATAACCGTGAGACATGTATAGTGGTTATATGCGCTGACTTATGTGCTATTTTCCTCTGATATCTTACAGAATACATATACCCTTATCCACCTGGATTACTGAAAAATTGAAGGTAATTTGTGACAATGTGATGGGTATTATCTTGTGTTTGGACTACAGTACTGTCATCTTGGATAGTCTAGAGGTTTACAAATATTGGTACACTCTGCCCCTCTGAGCTATTGTCTCTGAGTTAGGCGACTATGAATAATAATGGACACACAAGTATACATATCTTATTGTTTCTCTTTTATTAGATATTGCACCGATTAGTTAAGGATAAATGGACCTCGTTTTTGAAGAAGTATAAAAAAAAGGGAAAAAAAAGAAGAACAAAATAAAAGGATAACGCTATCTAGGTATGGAGAGATCACTAATTCGGATCTTTCTGTAGAATTACCCCGAACTGGCTTTATAACATCCTTTTACGTTGTGTTCTCCTCAGATCATTTGACCGTGACGTTGAACTGTGCAACTGACAGTCTTTTTGGAATCGTGAACCTTTTCTCACTCTGAGGAATTATCCTTGGTGAGTGATTGTTGCTTAGCTTTATAGCTACTGTCTAATCTTGGGCGATAAGGAACCAATTGGTGTGGTCACATGAAGCTATTGGCTCTTTCATCTATTTTGCCTAAATTTAGCTTATCTTCCCCTTGTTTGTTCTCTTCAGTATTTTAAGCTTATCACAATGGTGAATTGCTTTTATCTTGACACAATTTTCATATACCAATATAAGGATTATTGGTGTATCTTCAACCTTCTCTTCTTTTCTTTCCTTTTGAAATATTCTGCCCGAATTTTCCCTTATCTGACACTGGTGATGGTGAAGGGCAAATGGAGCTGTGATATATGAATCTGTATATATTATGGATTTATTATTCTGTTGTAGCCATGAAGAAGTCATTGGGTGAATGTCCCGTGACGAAACACGTGTCGGCTTTGTGCATCTTTTGGCTACACCTGTATCATTATCTGAAGCCTTACTGGAAGGTCTGATTGTTTGAGAAGAGAAAGAAGAAAAAAAGAAATAAATGGAACTGATTTGCGAAGAATCTGAATCTTTATTTCTCATATAACTGTTATTGGTGTGATCTTTGCTCGGGACATTTTTGCTTGATCTTTTACTCCTTGTGTTTCACATAGGAGAACCATTGGGGATGTTAGTGGCCGACTTCCCGTTGTCCCTTTGAGCAGCTTATTGTGAAGCCTACTTCCTCTAGGCCTTGCGCAATTTCATATCCAGCCACTGTTTTTTGCACGTTTTTATTGAAAAGTCTATGCAAATAGAAAAAGCTTCTCTGAGCTCTCAAGTTACCACTATCTGACTGCGATGAATGGGCATTTTGCACTCTGAGGAATAGAGCTCCAGGCCAGAATGCCCCAGCGCCGACATATTGGAAACATTTGCCTGTCACATAGTGTTGTATTGCGTTTTAGGACCCTAGGGTAATTTTCCCGATTCATGCCCTTATAAAGGTATAAAATACTGTATCCTAATATAGGCATAGAAATCCGAACCATATTAAGACATAGCTCAAGTAGTCCTAATACGGCTTGGCTACTTCCACTAGTTCCGAAAATCTACAACGATTTCTTGGAAAAACCCGCCTTCAGCAGTCAGGGACTTTTAATTTATCCAAGAAATCATGGAGTTTTCAGAGAATCAAGTCTCTATTGACGTTATTATGTCCAATCTTACGTCAAACTCGGCACCTTCAAGGTATAAATATGCCCACACTTGTCCAAACAAACACGTGGTTTGGAGCAGTTTGACTATTTACTTGCCCGACGCCCTGCTGCAGCAAGTGCCGAAGGAAGCCGACCCTCCAGCTGACGCACTGAGAGACGCTGTACTTTCTCCAGCTGAGAAATCCAGCTCCAGTGTTTCCAGGATACCCTTGCGGGTTGCTGGGAAATCGAGTCCTGAGAGAGAGATACAAGACCTCCTGCATTCTAAAACCAAGGTACGGAGCTGATTAGACTCTAAGAGAATTCTTGGAATAGATTCTTGGCAAAAGAATACTAAAACTTAAGCTACACCTCCCTTACTTCTTCCCTTGTACTATACCTAGGTTAGGTACACCGGGGCAGGCGTATTTTAGAAGCACCAGTTGAGTACTTTTAGTCATTATTTGTCACTGTATGTACTTTACGCATTTTAGGTATTCTATGGCTTAGAAACCATATCATGCTATTACAATATTATTTTGTAATACTCTTTTTACTGTACGCACTTTACTTCATGGTAAGTATTGCGATTGTAGCAGTTCATTTCTTATGCTTGAGAAAGAAGACTGTTCAATAAAAACCCTTTTATTGAAAACGCCAGTCTCTCTATTTCTCTGCACCTTTGGTGAAACTAAGCATGCACGATTGACTGAGTGAAATAACTATCTATTGTTTCCGAGACTCTAGAGATTGATTTCTTATTCTTGGGAAACAAAGTTGTCATGTTTTAAGAGGTTGTCAGAAACTAATCCCTTCTTGTTAATTCGAGAAAGTTTCTAGTTACCTCTGAGCAAGCTGGCACACACACAATTAAGTTTAGTATATTCGGTAGAGACCTAGTTGACTTCAGTCCTACGTCTAAACTACAGGTTACACTATTCCAATGCGCAGAGCCTATTGGGAATATAGGAACTACACTACAATAGTTCTTCCTCAACCCACTCTGATTCTACCTGATGAGAGCATTTGCTAAGGTGTTGTTGAGGCTTATACAAGAGATCTCATGTTTTCTTATGTCAATCAAGCATGTCAAATTGATTCTGTAGATACGAACATCTGTGCTCCTGACAAAAGGAAGAAAGGCTTGAAGGCTAACCTTACTGCCCTAAGTTCCATCATTTTTATAGGTAGCTTATTCCTTTTATGCCAAATGACTGTATGTTGTAAATTACTAAAGCTGAGTTCTAAATCACTTGAGACTGGCCTTTGTGGTCAGGACAAATTGGTTCTCCAGTTGATGCCAATTGAGGTACTTGAGAGGATGCTGTTTGCTCTGCCTCCACTCTCAGTGCTGGACTCAGCCAGTCTGCAACTTGCACAGTGCTCTGCGATCACTTGAGAGTTGGTGACACTCAACCTCTATTTCTTCCTGGATTATGTGAATTATGAGGAGGATGAGAAAAACAAAGATATACAACACAGTAGGCATTTTTACCTTCTGGCTGCGCAGATAGTAGGATATTGTACTAACTGAGCTAGTAGCTTGAGCCTGTTTCTCTATTCTACCAAAAGTTTGGCCTTGGTGTCAAACACTCGAATATCATACCAGAGAAATACCATGGATTTGGAAAGCGTGAGGTAATTTGCAGATACTGAGAGTGAAGTTAACTGCCTCGTGACATGAAGTGTTCTAGTTATTGCTATGGTGATCTCCTGCAGAGATGCATCTTTCAGTAACCAATTGCCCGGATAGTTATAGATTTGTATCCCTAAATGAAAAAAAGCATGCAACTTTAAGTGGTGTACAAATGTTGAAAATTCAAGGTGCAGATTTCGGGTTAAATGGCAAAATTTCAACTGCTACTGTGGACTGTTTATCATAAAACAAAAGTAATGGCAGTATATTGAGTGGTTTAGAATAGGAACTATGCACCCTTTCAGTCTACTGAGGTGAGAATCATTCTGATGTGTGTCATGTAGGATGTACTTTACGTGTTCATGTATAGGTCTCTTTAAGACCTCCTTTAGCCTTAGTGAAGTCTTTTGTTACCAGGAAAATTCTTCAGTAGAGCCTTTGGTCTCTTAGCATCCGTATAGTATCTTTCAGTAGCATTCTCAGGATCTCTTCTTGAAGAGCATGGAGGTGTTGGTGTTATTTTTCATTTTGAGGTACGCATAGGAGTTTTGCCATGCACTGCAAGGAATGCCCATAACAAAATATATCCTAAAACGCATCTTTCTGTGGTAATGCCCTGTCATACTGGCAAATGATGCTGAATTTTTACCTCCACCACCAAACCAGCAGGGCCATGGAGGGGGTGAATTTTCTCAACCAGTTAGGTTCTCTGTAGCTGGTCTTGCAATCTGATGAAAGGAGCACATCTACGTTTGTGTAAATGTCATGTTATACTTTATCTCTGTTGTGGTTTTTGGTGTTTTAGATAGGTTTGGGAACAAAAGCAACTCCCATATTATTTATAGTGGGCAAACTTTATGTTCTTAAAATGTACTGTGGCTCATACAAACATGTCTTTCTTTTAAAGTTCTCTGGGATTTGACTGGTTTTCTATCTGTTTTAAATGCATAAAAACCGTCATCTAGGTATTTGTCAATTAATGCTTGGGAGTCAATGGTCATGTCTAGGATTCTGGCCAGGACCTACAGCCTAAACTTGATACTGCAAAGCCATCTGTAGTGCCTCAAAACCACCCATTAGTAAGTGGCGAGCATTTGGGTTGGTGGAATCCATCCATATCTCAATGACAGCTTTAGAGGTTACTTTACCATCCTTCAGAATATCATCAGACTCTGCTCTTTGTTTCTCTAGAACCTTGCCTAGAAGCTTAGCAATACCGTTCCATGAATGTCCATCATAACAAGTTAGATTTTTTTGTACATCTTTATTATTTTGAGTAACTGTATAATACACACTGAACAACTGTCACAGCTTTACTTTTCTGTCAAATACAACTTATGTTACACCCACATCTTTCTCATTTCACACATGTATTCTTCAGATACCCTGAACAACCATCTAACTTTTCAAGGATGCACTGTTCTGTCTGACAGGCCATACCACTTTTTAAATATCTGAACGTTATAACCCTTCCTCTCATAGTTCTGCATTAACTGTCATTTCAGTAGATAGATAGATAGATAGATAGATAGATAGATAGATAGATAGATGTCACTTTTTCTCAGCAGCCGACTAATGCCCTACAAGCCCATGTCGCATGCAAGCAAGAAGCATCATTTCGGGCAAGGTAGGGTACAATTCGGAAATCTTTTTTTCAGTTACTGTGATGTTAACTATATGTGATGTAAAATATTAAAGATTATTAATCTGAACCTCGTGTTGCTGGATTTGCCTTCAAATGGGTAGGTTATTATCAGTTCATTATCATTAGGAGGTTCTCGTAGGTCATTTCCCCACTGCTGCTTAATTTTCAGATGTATTTTACCTATCTAGCTTCAGTTTTATATATCTGAGAGGCCAACCTCCTATATTGTCCCATACCTACTATTGAATTCAACATCTGCTATCACATGCGCATTGGGGAATTCCTTTCAGGTATCTAGCACAATTCCAGCTAATTCGGTATATCAAAGGAATTAACCAAGTCTCCCTCTGAAGTTGCCCAACAACTCTAAGGAGGTAATGAAAATATCATTATATATATATATATATATATATATATATATATATATATATATATATATATATTTATATATATATATATGTTTGAGCAAGAGCGCAAGCGCTTCGATGAGGGCTCACCACAGCAGCCCGAGCCTCCGGCTTCTGTGTGGCACCCAATGCAGAGCCTCGATTCCCTCCTAAGTAAAAGAGATAAGTCCGACGCGTTTCGGGGCCTGAACACGCCCCTTAATCATGGACTGAGGAAAGAAGATGCCTTGCTCAAACATTTACCAACGGCCCGCCATGGCCGGGATGAGGAGCTCCACTCCGAGGGCGGAACAAGGTTTTCCTGCCACTGGAGGCCAAGGCGAGGAAACGACATTTGCCTGTCAGCACAACGACCCCTGAATTGTCAGCAGAGTTGAAGACTTCCTTCGCCACCTACTCAAGGTTTGAAAGGACAGCTAAACATGAAGGAATGCCAAACCTACTCAAGGGCATAACGCATCACTCACCTTACAGGACTGCAAATCCCACAAGTCCTGGCGCTGCTAACTCCTCCCACTCAGGGCGGACGACGCCCATTGATCAAATAAAAATGTGTTTGAACATTGTAAGGTGAACTTGGCATCTTCTTTCCTCAGTCCATGATTAAGGGGCGTGTTCAGGCCCCGAAACGCGTCGGACTTATCTCTTTTACTTAGGAGGGAATCGAGGCTCTGCATTGGGTGCCACACAGAAGCCGGAGGCTCGGGCCGCTGTGGTGAGCCCTCATCGAAGCGCTTGCGCTCTTGCTCAAACATTTACCAACGGCCCGCCATGGCCGGGATGAGGAGCTCCACTCCGAGGGCGGAACAAGGTTTTCCTGCCACTGGAGGCCGAGGCGAGGAAACGACATTTGCCTGTCAGCACAACGACCCCTGAATTGTCAGCAGAGTTGAAGACTTCCTTCGCCACCTACTCAAGGTTTGAAAGGACAGCTAAACATGAAGGAATGCCAAACCTACTCAAGGGCATAACGCATCACTCACCTTACAGGACTGCAAATCCCACAAGTCCTGGCGCTGCTAACTCCTCCCACTCAGGGCGGACAACGCCCATTGATCAAATAAAAATGTGTTTGAACATTGTAAGGTGAACTTGGCATCTTCTTTCCTCAGTCCATGATTAAGGGGCGTGTTCAGGCCCCGAAACGCGTCGGACTTATCTCTTTTACTTAGGAGGGAATCGAGGCTCTGCATTGGGTGCCACACAGAAGCCGGAGGCTCGGGCCGCTGTGGTGAGCCCTCATCGAAGCGCTTGCGCTCTTGCTCAAACATATATATATATATATATATATATATATATATATATATAAACAAACATATTTGGTCTTATACGTTTAAACCGTTGCAGAGACCAAACCTCTAAATCTCGGGAAAGAGGAGATTGGCAGAGAACACTAGCCGCACCATACTAGCTTGACTATGTTTGCTGGTGGTTCAATATGCTACCCCCACCAGCATATGTATTTCCACTAGAAATTCCTCTTGTGTGGACCCACTCAGTAACGATTTTTCACAGTTATCGCTTTCAGCACACAATCCAGTTGTATGCTGAAGCTGGTAATGTAGCTCGAAGTTCGATAACCCGAGGCCATCCTCCTCTGAGACCCTCTTCAACATTTCCAACTTAGCCCTAATTCTGCGGTCAGTCCAGAATACATTTTTCTTCGGCACATCCAGTTTTTTGCTAAGGGGCACATGTTGTTCTGTGCAGTGAACAGGAATTGTGGGCATAAAACTATCTTCTCAATAGCAATCCTACTTAGAATAGACAATGGCAATGTATTCTAGACTTGATAACGACCAGGAATTGCTATTGAATATGCAACTTTAAAGTTGCTACAAAAACACTAATGCACTTGTCCACAGCTCCGTCCCTCTACCCTGTCACTAATGGGTGCAAGGTGCAGCAGAGTTACTTGACCCAAGATGAGCCGCAGACACTATGACAGAATCCATTTTATCTTGGTTCATTAAGCATCCCGGTGTGATGTTAGATCCCTTCTATTTCTTTTCTAGAGGACAGATATTGGTGGAAGATATAGGTGGAATATTTTTTATACAAAATAAACATCAATAAAGTTTTATATAGTGACGCTATTCACCCAATAGGGCATTCACATGCTTCAAGGTCCCGGAAGGCTTATTCGAACAGCCAGGTCTTGAGGGCCCTTCAGAATTCCGGAAGTGAGGTAATGGTTTGGAGATTAATGGGGCGGCTGTTCTAGGTCTTTGCAGCAAAGTAGGAGAAGAAGTGCCCTACACTTCTGCTTCGGTGGATGAGGGGAGCTTGGGCAAGTTAAAGGGAGGCAGAGCATAGTCTTCAACTACTGGTGGAAGCTCAGGCGCTTGTTAATGCAGGCAGGTCTATGGTTGTGTAGAACTTTGTGTGCGTGGGTCAGAAGTTTGTATTGGCATCTCTTCTGTACGGGGAGCTAATGGAGGTGCCTGAAGAGGGGTGTGATGTGGGTTCGTCAGGGGAAGTCGAGGATGACTCTGGCTGCTGCAGCGTTCTGTATAGTAAGTCTATGTAGGAGGAGTGCAGCGATTCCTACCAAGAGAGCACTGCCATAGTCCAGTCTGCTTTTGATAAGGAACCTGTGTCATGGTGTGTCTTGTGTGCCGGGGAAACCACTTGAAGTTCTTCCGTAGCATGCGTAGGGTGAGGAAGCAGGAGGAGTAGACGGTGTTGATCTTTGATTTCATGGTGAGCTTGTTATCAATGATGATTCTGAGGTTTCTGAGGTGGTCAGCAGGTAAGGGTGCCGGTCCCTGGTCTGACAGCCACCAGGGGTCATTCCAGGGGTTGTTGTTGTTGCCGAAAGATCTAACCTTCCTTCTTGTCCGTGTTCAGTTTCAGGCATGTGTTCGTCATCCAGTCGGCGATGCTGGTCATGCATCTGTGGAAGTTGGTCCTGGTGGAGATAGGGTCATCGGTGAGGGAGAGGATCAGTTGGGTGTTTGTGTAGAATATTATGTTGAGACTGTGCGATCAGACAATGTTGGCCAGTGGGGTCATGTATGCATTAAAAAGTGTAGGGCTGAGCTCTGGGGAACACCGCAAACTAATAATAATCCCAGTATTTGTAAAGTGCAAACAATTACCAGAAGGTGTCAAGACGCTGGGGGCCGTCGGGAAGATTAAGCGAGCTATTGCGATAGAACCGTGAACCCCTCTGTTCTGGAGTCAGCCACCCTGGCCGTTGCGCCACATCTCTTCCCATCCATGGGTTTGGTGGTAAAAGGTGGTAGGCGGACCCTGTGTCCTTCCGAAGACGAAGGAGGTGATCTATCTGAGTGCATCCCCTTGGCTGCTGATGTGGTGGAGACAGTCTTTTGATCAGACATCCATCTGATATGTGGATGTCTTTAATCGTTTCATGTTTGTTGCTCTTAAAAACTAAATGAAAACACGATTTCTGCTCAGTTGGCACTGGCAGCATTGACAAAACAAACTTGGAAGATGCCCTCTCAAGTAGGCTGTGGAATTATTCCAGCAGTGAATATTTAGGGAAGGGTCAATGGGACCTTCATCTGGTACTTCGTACTTATTTCATTCATCACTACACGTCGAATATTTTGCGACTGTAGTTAGAAGACCCACTTCTTTCACCTTCCTACTCTTGTTGCTTGGGAACTGGTGAAGAGGGTGAACAGCAGATTTACAGAGCGCTGAACTGGAGTGTGCTCCAGCCTCCAATGAATATTCAGGCCATACTATAGTCCATCTTTTTTTGCCCACTATGCCACTCTAGACTGAGACAATCCATCTACAAATCAGTTTTGGACCTGCTTCAGCAGAACAGTTCAGGTCGAGCTGCCAGGGCAGGTCCTCTCCAGACGAGAACATGTGCAACCTCTGACCGGTTTCTTCCTTTTGAGTCTAGTAAGTGAGGTGCAGCTTGATTCCAATCACAGAATTAGCACAAGACCCATGCATGGAAGGTGACAAGGTGATGGGAATACACCATCTTCAGCAGAGCAATCAACATAACGTTAATCCTAGTGCAATCTAGAGGTAAGAGATATGTCATAGAAAATAATTAGGAACGGTTACACCAAGAACACAAAAATAAGGACCTAATTACGACCCTGGTGAACACACTGCCAGTACACCGCATTGGCGGTCGGGAATGCTCTGACAAGCCGGCGGCTTCCCAACTGCCGCATTATGACATGACCGTGGGGCTGGTGGTGTGTCGGCGGCGCAGTCATGGCGGCTGCTTGCTGTGGCTCTAGGAAAGAGCCTGCAGCCAATGTCGGCCATGCTGAAATGCCCCATGTTTCCGTGCACGGTCTGCAGGAGAAACAGAGTGACAACAGTGCTGATTGCATGGGGGCAAACACAGCTGGCACCAACATGTCTCAAAGGCATACTCACCCTTGAGACATGTTTGCACCCCGAAACCTGGCTTTTTTCCAACCTTTTCATGGCGGTGTCCAGACCATGAAAAGGTCAGCAGAAAGGCAGGTCTTGTTCAGCCTGGAAATGGTGAAAATGCCTGGCCCGCCTCAATGAGCCGCCGCTGACACTGCCACCGTGGAGCAGACATGCCGACGGTGGCTTTGCGGTGGTCTGCCCGCCCTGCTTGTAATCTAGTGGTTAGACCGACTGGGTAGCGTGCAGTTGAACCGCCAAAATGCGGAGGCAATTAAAAGACAACCAGGGTCGTAATTGGGACCTACATTTATACAGGTGTGTTATTTGATTTGGGTACATTCCACTGAGACTTCCATCATTCCCGCCTCGAGAAGCCCTGGAAGTCAGCCTCTGAGGAGGGACAATCAGCTGAACACAATTCACGGCTCTACTCTAAAATTCACCCAAGAATAGGCCATTGCCGCCACAGACCAGTTCACGGCGAGGTTGACATTGGAGTGTGTCTCTTGGCACAAGGTAGCGCTCAGGGCAAGCAAATCGCCACTGACTGACCTGTGCAGACATGGGGAACAAGTCTCTGGTGGGTGGGGGAGCTGCTAAGTGGGAGTAAGTTCCCCAATGACTGGCACACAGAGCGGACAGATATGTCTTACTACTCTACTAAACAAGAGCCAAGGATACACTTGGCAATGATCATGATGGTGCTGCATGGAGTACACAATGATGCTAAGCCACCCTAAAATGGTCTGTGAAGTGGCCCAAAAAGGATGTGAGTCATAAACATATTTAAACTAGACAAAAATTAAACTATCTGTGCAAATGCCTCTGTTTGGAGGCGATAATACTACAGGTGCTTTGTAGTCACGCTTCTGTCTCTGGCCTCACAATGGGGCGTACAACAATTCTCTGCAAGATCAATGTGTGATGCATGCTGGGAACTGGAAAGGAATCCTTTGACTCTTGGCTGTTACTCCTCTCAGAGGCAGAGAGATACTATAAACAGCAAAATGTAGTCACTCGGCGCTCCACCAAACTCCCACCAGCTGCACTGACAAGATAACCAATGAGTGAAGGAGGCTCGCCCATTGCCTCCTGCAAGCATGCTGTCCAGGGGGCTGACTCAGTATCTGATTGACACTGCAACAGAGCAATGGCTTAAAGTGCCCCTTCATGTACTATATTATGTTAATATGTGTATTACTTCTGATAACAATATGAAATTGCTGACAGCTGAAGAGGTCCTTGTGCAAGACCTGAAAAGGGCCCACCAGAACTAAAACTAGGGACCAACATTGATCATCAGTATTAAAATATCATCCCATAAAGGCAGAAAAAATGATCGCTGATGGTGCTGCCTGTCTCATGATTAGGGAAAGTGGATACTAGGCACTTTCTTCTGCATTCGTTCAAGGGGATAAAATAGTGAAGATGTCTCACAGGCAGCTTGTGTATCAAACAACCAAATTTACATACAAACATGAAGCTAATTTGTGTTCGATCTCTGTTGGTATGCAGCCGGACAAGTAAGGGGATTCTGAGCCTTACAAAATACATTTAACGTAAGGTTGTGAATATTGTATCTAGGTAACGAGCAATAATCACTTTCACTGTGTTCTACTTTACTAATATTCTCACTCACAGCTGGTAAAACAGGCTGGTTATGGGTAGAGAAGTAAAAAAACTGGTGGGTTAAGTGAATGCAAGTCTGGTTTATGAAACACAATCTTACAGTGTATGCCTTTGCACCACAAGACCACAAGCATAACACAAAACCTGGTGTTTGTTGCACAGTGTGTACGTTCAGTTTGCCAAGACTTTAGGAAATCATTTCAGCTGGGTGCTAAAAGGTGCAACTCTTTCCAGCACATCTGGTGACTATGAATCCAGATGTTTTCAATCTCTCCAAGAGCGAACTGAAAGAAAAGAGTATACTGTAATAGACAGGCTGGGCAAGATGGAGGAGAGAAAAAAGGCTGGTGTCATGCACTTCAGAGCCATAATAAACATCTGTTTGTTTTAGATGGAAATTGGACCTCTCTCACCTGCATGTCAGTGCTCTAAACAATAATAAAATAAATGCCGCAGGAATTTCTCGCGTGTTACTATGTAAGATTCAACTACTGCTTGACATACATTACCAGGACAGGCGACTCAAGGAAAAGCGATTTGCACAACTGGAGACAACAACATGTTTTTGTATTACGCTTCACACTGTAATTCTGCCACTTCTAATGGTACTTTTTTTAACAGCCTTAGAAAGATGGAAGGCTGATTCTGCCTTGCCCTGATAAGATAAGACCATTTTCCGAGGCGGGCGTTCACCTAATGAACTATCTTGGCGACTTCATGGTAATCTTTATAGATTTTTGTAAAGATTTACTTCCTAGTCTTTGTTAAAAATGGGTTGGAACACAGCAAACATACACTAAGAGCCGTGGATGCACTGAGTAGCTTTTAGAGCTATCTCACCGGAAGTCAACAATGTATTTAATTCCCAAGAGAGGTGTAGCATTTCTAATCCTGCATGCTGAGGGGTTGAAAATGAGGTATAAGCCAAACCTGCATTACATTAAAGGGTTGCTTCCCCTACTGCTCCTTCCACACAGTTCATGGGATAAACTTAGACAGCAGTCAACGTTGATGCAATTAATTTGTGTAGTTTGGAGGAGACAGCAGATCAAATACTGCACATGAGAACCAGAAGGCAGAGTTTGGTACAAGCACGCAGAGGAGTAAGAGGAAATACAGACTTGCATCAGACAGAAGTGGAAATTGGGATATTGGAAACTGATGAGAGGGATAGATTTGTGGAAACATCGCCCTAATCTGGGATTGCTATGGGTTGTGCAGCGGCAAATGGATGTCTGCCTTCAAGTGATCAGGAGCCCCAGGATGTGATGAATGTATGCCTATGTAAATGTTGCCTACCTACACAATGTGCAATACGCAAAATGTTACTTAACTGTACCCATTTATTTGTAGCTTTTTCTGTTGCATATTTATGCTATGCTGTTCATACTCCCAAGCATCTAATGGTGGTGTCATAAAATTACAGGTTAAGTTGTTCAAATTGGCACACGGCACTGGGACACAAACTACAGACTAAATGCCACTATATCGCGCTCAACAATCACAATAGAAGTATAGATCGAGTTAGGAATAGTAAATGTATATTTACTTACAATATAGTGGTAGGCCCTTGTAATAGAATCGATATTACTTCCATGCGATAAAAAGCAAAACAATTCAACACAAAACGGAAGCTAACAATGTATTTTTCCCCCATCGGAGCTGCGTCTGAGTTTCCCTGACACATTCATTTACCTTGTGAGGTAAGAATAGGTGAAGTTAGAATAGTAAATATATACTTATAATGCAATATTACGCCAATGTACTAGGTGATATTATCTTGTAGCATTGCAATAGCGAAACACTGACCCCCTTACCCCCAACTAAATGCTATGCTAATACATCTTTCCTCCACCTGTGGTCTGTGTTTGGGTGGCCCTGACACAAGTGTGATAAAAAAAAAAACTTCCTTGATCGTGCAATATGGAAGATCACTATACATTAGAAAACCTGCAAACCAATTGTTGCAGATAAGCAACATTTTCCATCTGAAAAGGTCTATTGTAGGTAGAAATATTGCACATTGTTGTGGTGGGTTTGCCATGAAGGAGAAAAGAAAGAAATAAAGTCTTCAACAAGGTCAGACACAATAAAGTCTGTCTCTCTCCCTCCACTGACAAATACCTAAACAATAGTGTTTGGTGTAAGTGTTGATTGAGGACCCCATGACTACTTTACTACACCTGCCAGCTTTCTTATATGATGAATGTGCCAAGATGCTGCTGCTTGGCATCTGCTAGATAATGTATTAATTGATTGCCTGACTGAAGTTGACAGGTCACCTGCCAACCTCGATTTGGAAACTGGTTTCCCTTCACATGGCTGGGAAAAAGCAGTAAAATTAGTTTGCAGTTCGAAGTGGTCTAATACGATCAATGCAATATAAAATTGCCATTCTATCATCAATTTGCGGTCATAATGTTCTGCTCAGTCATAAGCTGAGGATTTGTGAAGAAGGTTCGAAGGTGCGAGTTGAATGCGAAGGGTGATTGGTGGTATGGCTCAGACTATAACATGGTGGTAAAGATAACCTTACAATATCCTCTGGTATGTTTTGTGCAGGAAATACGAAACTTGTAACTTTTTTGGGAGGTGATGTGACCCGACTCATCAGTGCATTGGTATACCACAGGAGGCTTGGTCTTGCTTGCTACATGATCCACCAACCAACCCGCAGAATATTTGGTTCTTAGAAAGATCTAATTTAAAGTAGTGGTGTTTTCTGGTGTACACAACGTTAACGTATGCAATCCTTAAACTGACCAAAACGTCTACCACAGGTAAAACAAATTAGGGGCTGAATGGCCAGAAGGGGATTAGTAGCTAAAGTAATGAAAATCAGATCCAACACCAGGAAGCAGAGGGAATAAAT
The DNA here is from genome assembly GCF_964261635.1 of Lissotriton helveticus. Taxonomy (NCBI): domain Eukaryota; kingdom Metazoa; phylum Chordata; class Amphibia; order Caudata; family Salamandridae; genus Lissotriton; species Lissotriton helveticus. The sequence goes on from NC_136071.1 coordinate 150,503,353, forward strand.
TGAGATACAAGTTGAAGAGGTTAGTCAGATTGTGGAAATCCAACAAAGTCACAGAGAACACCTGAAAAAGAACAGAACTGAAAGAACGAGTATTTCAATTTAGTTACCAATGTAAGATAGATAGTCCATCTGTGGTAGAAGACTATTAAGACAAAATGACTAGGCAAGTATTAAGAAGCAGTAACAACATCAAGCTTTGTGGGAAAGAACACGGATGCTGTGAATAGGAAGATGCACGGCCCTGCAGATGAAAGTGGTGAGAGCGTCTCAGATGAAAAGCAGTAAACCATTCTGATGATTTCCCAATTAAATTGTGATTTTCCAATTAAATTGATCTTTGTTTTCTGAGGACCATGATCAACCATGGGAAATGCAGCAGCAAATAAGAGTAAGCAGAGTAGTGAATGGTGCCCATATTGACCGGTACCATGATCGCTCTTCTGTCAGCTTGCAGGGATGCTCAGTGCCATGGCAAGGCTGGGAAGATTATTAGAATATATTAAAAACAATATTAACTTCTCTGAATGTCTGGAGTTGCATAAGAACTGGTAAGTGTACAGGATTTTGATGACCGTTCAATACAATCCGGATAGTTTTCTCTTAAGGGATTTGGTGCAATTCATGAGCTACACAAACGAAAAAACCCTGAAAATTGAGCAAATAAATCTAAAAAGAGCACCAAATACAAAAGTCCCTCACTAATTTCCGTTTCCTGCGGAGCGGTTTTCCTATGAATTTGATTGGAGCAGCCATCCGTTGCAGTGAAGACTACATTTCCAGGAGGAGACCCATTGCTGGATCGGCAGTGAGAGCTTTGATCCATCCCACTTTGATAATGTTTAACACGCATAGTTGTGTACGTATTCAATAAGCACTAGCTAGTCAAACACCACACACAGTCACATGCATGGTCACTCCTTGGTCTTAGCCAAGCCAGCTATATCAGAGTCGTAAGAAACGCCTGACCTAAAAGGATGTCTCAATGTACAATGATGAAACTGTTACTAGTGACCACAAAGGAAGGAAAGGGAGAGCACGACAGCAAGAAAGAGAGTGAGAAAGAAACCCAGAGAGAGATTAAGAAAGAGGTAGAAAGAGGGAGAGATAGTAAGACGGAGCCGAACAGTGAAAGAGAGCAGAATGACAGAAAGAGAGGAAAAGCGAAAATAAAAACGAGGGAGATGAGAAGGGAAGTAGAAAGAGCTAGGAGAGTGAGAGAGCGAGATGGACAAAGCCAAGTACATCGTAATCACAATAAAGCACAAGCATTTACAATGCAATGGTCTCGGCATCATTAAAGGTAGAGCTATTGGCATTGCTCATGACATTTCTTTTTTTGTCTTTAAATCATAAATAAATGGCATTGTCATTTACATTGTCAATACACACCACTCTGCACTCAACTGCACTCACCTGCACTGCACTGCACTCACCTGCACTGCACTCACCTGCACTGCACTGCACTCACCTGCACTGCACTCACCTGCACTGCACTCACCTGCACTGCACTGCACTCACCTGCACTGCACTGCACTGCACTCACCTGCACTGCACTGCACTCACCTGCACTGCACTCACCTGCACTGCACTGCACTCACCTGCACTGCACTCACCTGCACTGCATTCACATGCACTGCACTGCACTCACCTGCACTGCACTCACCTGCACTGCACTGCACTCACCTGCACTGCACTAACCTGCACTGCACTAACCTGCACTGCACTGCACTCACCTGCACTGCACTCACCTGCACGCCACTGCACTCACCTGCACTGCACTCACCTGCACGCCACTGCACTCACCTGCACTGCACTCACGTGCATGCCACTGCACTGCACTCACCTGCACTGCACTGCACTCACCTGCACGCCACTGCACTCACCTGCACTGCACTCACATGCACTGCACTCACATGCACTGCACTCACCTGCACTGCACTCACCTGCACTGCACTCACCTGCACTGCACTCACCTGCACTGCACTCACCTGCACTGCACTGCACTCACCTGCACTCACCTGCACTGCACTCACCTGCACTGCACTCACCTGCACTGCACTGCACTCACCTGCACTGCACGCACTGCACTCACCTGCACTGCATGCACCTGCACTGCACTCACCTGCACTGCACTCACCTGCACTGCACTCACCTGCACTGCACTCACCTGCACTGCACTGCACTCACCTGCACTGCACTCACCTGCACTGCACTGCACTCACCTGCACTGCACTGCACTCACCTGCACTGCACTCACCTGCACTGCACTCACCTGCCACTCACCTGCACTGCACTCACCTGCACTGCACTCACCTGCACTGCACTGCACTCACCAGCACTGCACTCACCTGCACTGCACTGCACTGCACTGCACTCACCTACACTGCACTGCACTCCACTGCACTCACCTGCACTGCACTGCACTCACCTGCACTGCACTGCACTCACCTGCACTGCACTGCACTCACCTGCACTGCACTCACCTGCACTGCACTCACCTGCACTGCACTCACCTGCACGCACTGCACTCACCTGCACTGCACTGCACTGACCTGCACTGCACTCACCTGCACTGCACTCACCTGCACTGCACTCACCTGCACTGCACTCACCTGCACTGCACTCACCTGCACTGCACTCACCTGCACTGCACTCACCTGCACTGCACTGCACTCACCTGCACTGCACGCACTACACTCACCTGCACTGCACTCACCTGCACTGCACTCACCTGCACTGCACTGCACTCACCTGCACTGCACTCACCTGCACTGCACTGCACTCACGTGCACTGCACTGCACTCACCTGCACTGCACTCACCTGCACTGCACTGCACTCACCTGCACTGCACTCACCTGCACTGCACTCACCTGCACTGCACTCACCTGCACTGCACTGCACTCACCTGCACTGCACTCACCTGCACTGCACTGCACTCACCTGCACTGCACTCAACTGCACTGCACTCACCTGCACTGCACTGCACTCACCTGCACTGCACTCACCTGCACTGCACTGCACTCACCTGCACTGCACTGCACTCACCTGCACTGCACTGCACTGCACTCCACTCACCTGCACTCACCTGCACTCACCTGCACTCACCTGCACTGCACTGCACTCACCTGCACTGCACTCACCTGCACTGCACTCACCTGCACTGCACTCACCTGCACTGCACTCACCTGCACTGCACTCACCTGCACTGCACTCACCTGCACTGCACTCACCTGCACTGCACTCACCTGCACTGCACTGCACTCCACTGCACTGCACTCCACTGCACTCACCTGCACTGCACTCCACTGCACTCACCTGCACTGCACTCACCTGCACTGCACTCACCTGCACTGCACTCACCTGCACTGCACTCACCTGCACTGCACTCACCTGCACTGCACTCACCTGCACTGCACTCACCTGCACTGCACTCACCTGCACTGCACTCCACTGCACTCACATGCACTGCACTCACCTGCACTGCACTCACCTGCACTGCACTGCACTGCACTCCACTGCACTCACCTGCACTGCACTCACCTGCACTGCACTGCACTCACCTGCACTGCACTCACCTGCACTGCACTCACCTGCACTGCACTCACCTGCACTGCACTCACCTGCACTGCACTCACCTGCACTGCACTCCACTGCACTCACATGCACTGCACTCCACTGCACTCACATGCACTGCACTCCACTGCACTCACATGCACTGCACTCACCTGCACTCACCTGCACTGCACTGCACTCCACTCACCTGCACTGCACTCCACTCACCTGCACTGCACTCCACTCACCTGCACTGCACTCACCTGCACTGCACTCACCTGCACTGCACTCACCTGCACTGCACTGCACTCTGCACTCACTACTCTGCACTCACTACTCTGCACTCACTACTCTGCACTCACTACTCTGCACTCACTACTCTGCACTCACTACTCTGCACTCACTACTCTGCACTCTGCACTCACTACTCTGCACTCTGCACTCACTACTCTGCACTCTGCACTCACTACTCTGCACTCACTACTCTGCACTCACTACTCTGCACTCACTACTCTGCACTTACTACTCACTACTCTGCACTCACTACTCACTACTCTGCACTCACTACTTACTACTCTGCACTCACTACTCTGCACTCACTACTCTGCACTCACTACTCTGCACTCACTACTCTGCACTCACTACTCTGCACTCACTACTCTGCACTCACTACTCTGCGCACTCACTACTCTGCGCACTCACTACTCTGCGCACTCACTACTCTGCACTCACTACTGCACACTCACTCACTCTGCACACTCACTCTGCACACTCACTCACTCTGCACACTCACTCTGCACACTCACTCTGCACACTCACTCTGCACACTCACTCTGCACACTCACTCTGCACACTCACTCTGCACACTCACTCTGCACACTCACTCTGCACACTCACTCTGCACACTCACTCTGCACACTCACTACTCTGCACACTCACTACTCTGCACACTCACTACTCTGCACACTCACTACTCTGCACACTCACTACTCTGCACACTCACTACTCTGCACTCACTACTCTGCACTCACTACTCTGCACTCACTACTCTGCACTCACTACTCTGCACTCACTACTCTGCACTCACTACTCTGCACTCACTACTCTGCACTCACTACTCTGCACTCACTACTCTGCACTCACTACTTACTACTTACTACTCTGCACTCACTACTTACTACTTACTACTCTGCACTCACTACTTACTACTCTGCACTCACTACTCTGCACTCACTACTCTGCACTCACTACTCTGCACTCACTACTCTGCACTCACTACTCTGCACTCACTACTCTGCACTCACTACTCTGCGCACTCACTACTCTGCGCACTCACTACTCTGCGCACTCACTACTCTGCACTCACTACTGCACACTCACTCACTCTGCACACTCACTCTGCACACTCACTCACTCTGCACACTCACTCTGCACACTCACTCTGCACACTCACTCTGCACACTCACTCTGCACACTCACTCTGCACACTCACTCTGCACACTCACTCTGCACACTCACTCTGCACACTCACTCTGCACACTCACTCTGCACACTCACTACTCTGCACACTCACTACTCTGCACACTCACTACTCTGCACACTCACTACTCTGCACACTCACTACTCTGCACACTCACTACTCTGCACTCACTACTCTGCACTCACTACTCTGCACTCACTACTCTGCACTCACTACTCTGCACTCACTACTCTGCACTCACTACTCTGCACTCACTACTCTGCACTCACTACTCTGCACTCACTACTCTGCACTCACTACTTACTACTTACTACTCTGCACTCACTACTTACTACTTACTACTCTGCACTCACTACTTACTACTTACTACTCTGCACTCACTACTCTGCACTCACTACTCTGCACTCACTACTCTGCACTCACTACTCTGCACTCACTACTCTGCACTCACTACTCTGCACTCACTACTCTGCACTCACTACTCTGCACTCACTACTGCACACTCACTCTGCACACTCACTCACTCTGCACACTCACTCACTCTGCACACTCACTCACTCTGCACACTCACTCACTCTGCACACTCACTCTGCACACTCACTCTGCACACTCACTCTGCACACTCACTCTGCACACTCACTCTGCACACTCACTCTGCACACTCACTCTGCACACTCACTACTCTGCACACTCACTACTCTGCACTCACTACTCTGCACTCACTACTCTGCACTCACTACTTACTACTTACTACTCTGCACTCACTACTTACTACTCACTACTCTGCACTCACTACTTACTACTCACTACTCTGCACTCACTACTCTGCACTCACTACTCTGCACTCACTACTCTGCACTCACTACTCTGCACTCACTACTCTGCACTCACTACTCTGCACTCACTACTCTGCACTCACTACTCTGCACTCACTACTCTGCACTCACTACTCTGCACTCACTACTGCACACTTACTCACTCTGCACACTCACTCACTCTGCACACTCACTCACTCTGCACACTCACTCACTCTGCACACTCACTCACTCTGCACACACACTCACTCTGCACACACACTCACTCTGCACACTCACTCTGCACACTCACTCTGCACACTCACTCTGCACACTCACTCTGCACACTCACTCTGCACACTCACTCTGCACACTCACTCTGCACACTCACTCTGCACACTCACTCTGCACACTCACTCTGCACACTCACTCTGCACACTCACTCTGCACACTCACTCTGCACACTCACTCTGCACACTCACTCTGCACACCTACTCTGCACACCTACTCTGCACACCTACTCTGCACTCACTACTCTGCACTCACTACTCTGCACTCACTACTCTGCACTCACTACTCTGCACTCACTACTCTGCACTCACTACTCTGCACTCACTACTCTGCACTCACTACTTACTACTTACTACTCTGCACTCACTACTTACTACTTACTACTCTGCACTCACTACTCTGCACTCACTACTCTGCACTCACTACTCTGCACTCACTACTCTGCACTCACTACTCTGCGCACTCACTACTCTGCGCACTCACTACTCTGCACTCACTACTCTGCACTCACTACTCTGCGCACTCACTACTCTGCGCACTCACTACTCTGCGCACTCACTACTCTGCACTCACTACTCTGCACTCACTACTCTGCACTCACTACTGCACACTCACTACTGCACACTCACTCACTCTGCACACTCACTCACTCTGCACACTCACTCACTCTGCACACTCACTCACTCTGCACACACACTCACTCTGCACACTCACTCTGCACACTCACTCTGCACACTCACTCTGCACACTCACTCTGCACACTCACTCTGCACACTCACTACTCTGCACTCACTACTCTGCACACTCACTACTCTGCACTCACTACTCTGCACTCACTACTCTGCACTCACTACTCTGCACTCACTACTCTGCACTCACTACTCTGCACTCACTACTCTGCACTCACTACTCTGCACTCACTACTCTGCACTCACTACTCTGCACTCACTACTCTGCACTCACTACTCTGCACACTCACTCTGCACTGTGCACGCTGCTGATATCATGGAATCTTCCACCACACTTTCTAAAACTCTATAGTCCGAAGCATAATAGGCACAGAACCAAAAGAAGGGTAGACATTGCTTAAAATAATCTTATTGTATTTATGAGAAGCAAAAGCGAGACTGTGAAATGTGCTGAATATCAGTTTGTTACGAATCAACAGAGTGGAGTTAGAGAACCAAGAAATAGCAATTTAGAATCCGGGTTAGAAGGATTAGTAATCACAAGCTGAGGATCAAAGGGCGCGAAACAGCGTGGTGGGCGCGCAGGAGACGCAGCGTGAGCGTGCACATCAGCTGAAGATCGCTGGAGAAGACACCGAGCCTGCTTGCTGCCGTGACTGACCCGCTGCAGAGGGAAAGAGCCCGGTGAGTGGGGGTAGAGGGGGGGGGGGCGGCAGAGAGGGAGGGAGGGTGTGTGTGTGTGTGTGTGCGTGTGTGTGTGTGTGCGTGTGTGTGTGTGTGCGTGTGTCTGTCTGTGTCAGTCTGGTGTGTGCTTGCCTGCCTGCCTGCCTTTGTGTGTGCGCGTCCACAGACCCTGGTCGGCTCGTGCACCGCTCTGTACTCCCTTGGGAGCTTACATGGCGACAATAGTTCTCGTTGCCGAGACCTAAAAAGGGCAATTTATTAATGCTAGCAAGATGCTGCTGGCTAAAATACATGCTACCCAAGGGGTGGTCTACACCGTACACTCCCAATCTGCTGTTGGAGGTCCTTCCTGGAACCTACACCTACTATGGGCACCCAGAAATCGAAGCCTAGAGGGCAGCGGGACCGGACATATGGGGAGACCTGTTTGCAGATTTGCAATTACAGGACTTCACGGTTTGGTGGACGTTTATGGGATACCACCGGAGATATTCCTGCTCTACACCACCCTGTCAAAGCACTTCTTATACTTATGGGGTAACACTTGTAACAAACCTACCTCTTCCCAGCCTCTGCAAACCGTATTAACACATGGACAGGGTAGGTGTGCAATCACAGCGATTTACAACTCTTTTAGGCCTGATCCGACACCCCTGTTGGTCCCATTGTACGAGTATTGGGACACAGCACTGTCCACTAATATTACCGATAAACAATGGACACAATGCATAAATCATCCCAGAGTTGTATCACCAAATGCTAGGCTTAAGTATACACAGTTCAATTATCGCCACCATACATAATTAACACCATACAGGCTTGCACGCATTTATCCCACCTCGACATATGTCTGGCTCCAGAGGCACCATTTCCCCACATAGTGTGGACGTGTCCATGTCGCAGACCATTTTGGGATGAGGTGGCTGGGACACTAACAAAGGCAGCAGGCACCCCGATAACAACCCAGGGACCACATTTTCTGCTGGGAATAACGAACGCCAACGCACCGCGCAAGACTCTCAATAAATTCTTGGACCTAGCACTGGTGCAGGCAAAGCGCAGAATAGCTATGTCTTGGAAGTCGGAGCAGGCCCCAGCACCCAATTATGGCTCCAGGACCTCCGTAGAGTACTTGTCGCAGAACATGAGTCACACTCACTAGATGCATCTAGGCTACCCTCAAAAATCAATCCCCGACAAGGGCAAGAATATTTGACTGCCATCGAAACTAAGCTGCACACAATTGTCTCAACTAACATAGAATGCTCCCTCGCCCTGTGCACCACCACAAGTAGAAGTGAAATCACCACACATACCGCATATCCTCACACTCTACAAACCCTTGTCTGGACATGGATGTGTAGGCGCTGTGTGGGCACACACACAGCCTATGGGGTTCTCTCTCCCCTCCACCGACACTCCCTGACCTCACACTTGCTCGCCCACACCTGACGGCACGTAAACAGTTCTTATTCCCGAATATAAGGCAGTCGATGAAGGAAAATATTCAGTTATCTGCAATTCTACCGATAGAAACAGTAAGCTTTGCGTCCAAGTTATAAATTGTCAATACTGGTTAAAAAATATTATTTTGAGTTACTGTGAGACACTTCACCACAGCCGCTTCTGTAACCTGTGCTGTAGTAACCTACAAATGTCAGTTAAAGCTCAATTGTATAACCTGCTGAAAATGAATAAACATCTATTTAAAAAAACAAACCTATATGATTATTCAAAATGTTTAATCTTTTTTCCCGCGTGTTAACCCAAGTGCCGACTTTTGTGCCAAATTTGGGAGCACGTCCCGGACGACGGTACCAAATGCACAGGTAGTGCATGTGGAAGACCCCCGCCATCAGTGCATGTTTAGTTTTGCCCTTGGTGACATCAGGGAATAATAAAAGGAAGTTGCGCAGCGGGAGTCAGAGTCAGTCCACGTCGCATCTAAAATAGCGTGTGCACTTAATTTCTTTCTAGGCCTGTCAGTACGCCTCATGTGACAGAGAGAGTTGTGGACGGGGTGTCCCTGCACTCCATATTTATTTTTCTGTGGTCCACCTCCCCCTACAAACTACATCTCCTCATTCCCCGCACTCTGCGTAGCTCCCTTCCTGCTAAATCCCCTGTCCAGGCTTCGGTTTGCCTTAATGCACACTCGCCGTTTCTTTTTTGGTATTGAGACGTTCCAATGACTTTCATATTCCCTCGACAGTTCACACTTCTATTTTTTCAACAGAATTAATATTTACAAACATCTGCTTTAACACCTTCCATGCTAATGACGGAATGGTTCACTCATGAGCACAAGTGCAAGTGTGCTCATGACGGAACCATTCCGTCATGAGAACACTTAAAAACAAGCAACCAGTAAACGTGTCCGTCCTAGATAAACAAACGCATTTTAAAACAAGAGGTGCTAATGCTACCTGCTGTGCATCTGAGATGCCACGGAGTGCTAGCGGAAGAAACGATCGCTATTGTAAACAAGCTGAGGATCAACGGGCGCGATACAGCGTGGTGGGCGCGCACGACGCAGCGTGGGCGTGCACATCAGCTGAAGATCGCCGGAGAAGACACGAGTCTGCCTTCTGCCGTGACTGACCCGATGCGGAGGGAAAGAGCCCGGTGAGTGGGGGGGGGCGGCAGAGAGAGAGAGTGTGAGAGTGTGTGTGTGTGTGTGTGTGTGTGTGTGTGTGTGTGCATGCATGCGTGCGTGCGTGTGTCTGTCTGTCTGTCTGTGTGTGTCTGGCGCATGCCTGCCTGCCTGCCTGCCTTTGTGCGCGTCCACAGACCCTGGTCGGCTCGTCCACCTCTCTGTAGTCCCTTGCTAGCTTACTAGGCGACAATAGTTCTCGTTGCCGAGACCTAAAAAACTGGTGCTATCTGGTTACTTCTATTACATTAAAAGATTCAATACACCTTATGTTGGAAGTGAATGGTATTGTATCCCACAGCCTTAGCTTCAAATTAGTTTCACAGAATGTTATAATTACTACCGTAGACACCTTTTTCAGCTTTCACCACAAGTCATCCACTACAAAAAGAGTCTACAGAGGTTTCTCTCCTTTTAACGTCTTGTTTTTTACATTTGAAATAAAATAACACTTGGTTGAAAGGGCCACATGATCACAAAAATATATAGATAGCTGGTCACCCTTCACTCATTGCCAACAATTAGAGTTTAGAGGAAGATGCAGGGGAACTAGATAAGTGAGACTGGAGTGTAGATGGCCCCAAGAAAGAATGCTGTTTCTGAGAGATACCTGTTGATACCCTACAACTACTTACACTGGGTATACTGTATTGGAGCATGACTGGAAAATAAACAGTGGCTCATTCCCCTTCAGTCTCTGATGACAGAAGACTGAAGAAGTATTTTTTCATGTCGAGTGGAGCTGTAGGATGACTTAGTAGTTCTAAGAGAGGATGGCACAAATGCTGTCAACATCGTTGGGGCTTTGAATAAGTCTAACTCCTTAGATGACACTCCTGAACCTATTGAAAGACCCGGGACATTCCAGATAGCAATGAAAATGTGTGGGCCTGGGCCTCATACTACCAACAAGTGTCAAGAATTGGAGATCAGCATATGCGCCAAATCTTGCTTGGTGGATGGCGAGAACGGACAATTGCTGCATATTGGAAAAACTGATATACATGGCCCGCTGGTGTCCTCAAAAGCATTAAAAAACATGGAGGAAGTGGATTTGTTATCAGGTACATATAGACAACAATGTTGCCAACTCACCCTGAAAATGTTGAAGGATGACCGAGATCCAGCTGGGCACACAACTTCACAATGTGCAAGTGCATTGAATAGGTCACATATTAACACAGTGCTGTTTATTGTGTATTAAAACAATGAAGTGGTATATTAAATACATGCTTACCTGGCTTGAGACCTCATATTCTACATGCTTGATGAACATGCCTTTTTTCTCAGGAACCAACTCTACTTTGACCGTGTCCTGTCCAACCAGCTGCTGCAGCGTATGAGAAAGCATCAGTGGGTTGCCTTGAGAGACTTGCATTTTAAGGGGTCCTTCGTCACTCTGCTCCATTACCTATGGCGTCTGTGCACCCTGGAAATTTAAGGTTTCAAAAAATGTTTTAGAACATAAATCCATCCTTAGAATACATTAATGTATCTTAGCCTACAGCTGTTCCACAAATGCTTTTATCATTTAACATACAGTGCTCGGCAGTTGTCTTACTCAAACAAGAAGAATTAAAAATTAAAAGCTAGAACGCTTCTTCGGCTCTCCTAGTGCAACCACCAAAGGTTAGGATGCAAGGCAGATACAGAAGAGGAGCAAAAAAGTGTCCATTAAGCACAAAAAGCACTGCCCATTAAAATACCCTGATTAAAGTAGCGGGCTCTGTATATACAGCAGAGACTTCACGGCCAAACAAAGTAACATTTAGATTCCAGAAATGAAATAAGCAAAGGCAAAGACAGCAGGACTGGAACTGAATGCCATACTTTTGGATGTGCCGATGCTTTTTATATTTGGTTATGGCTTTTGCAAGTCTTTATTTTGGAAGCGCTCCCAGACCCTTGTCATTATTAAAAATAAACATGGGCGAAAAACACATTTTTGGGCCTCACAAAGCACACTTTCCATAGAAGTGGTAATTAAGAGAACTACTGTGTGTGGATGTGGTCATTGTAAAAGTAAAGAATGTGGTCACTCACTCAAATTAGCCAATGGCTTTAGTAGGATAACTCACTGCTCCATGTTATTTGCTGTAAGTGGCGACAGAAAAATGTGGAGGACACAGCAGCTGATCAATATATGAAGAGAGCTCGTCCACAGCCCCTAGAAGTCATTATGTTAACTCTATTTTAGTAAAATCAAAACTCCTTGCCTAATGCCAGACCTAAAAAAAAGACGTGAGAACATAACAGAACCTCTGACACTACCATTCCAATAAAAATAAAAAATACACAATGGGTTTCAGAGAAGTAACATTTCCCAAATCACTGTATTGGATGCTAAGTGCATCATTCTGTCTCCCAAAAAGTGCTTCCCTTCCAATACGTAAGGGACTAGTTAGACATCAGACATACACAGAATTATACATTTTTTGTCCACTTCAATCATTTAGCCCACTCTTGCAAGTTAAACCCAAAGAAATCTCGTTTTTATTTTATGCTCACTGCAGCAAGCATTTTTAAGCCTGTTGGGACTCAAGTGCGAGCCTGACTCTATGATGACGGCCTTATTTGTATTTTCATTTTTGCTCATTGGGATAGGATATCCTGGGAGTCTTCTGAGGGCAACAACAAAAACTGCAACCTCGAAGTAAGGTGCCCGCCATGTTTGGGGACTTCCTGATCTAATCTCAAATAGAAAACCCACCCGCAAAACTGCACCTTTACACTTATGCCGCCCTCCTGCTACTGATGCCGCCTCCCCTCCCGCTGCTTCCAGCCTGCTCATTTACCTTTCTAGAACCATGCAACTTCTGAACCCTGGTGCCCAGGTTGAGCAGCATTTGTTGATGCTCAAAAATCACCAAGTTAATGGTGAAGTCCAACATCTAACAATTGTAACAATCAGAGAATTAAAATGTATTCAACTACACTGATTGTGGAAAATTGAACTTCTGAGTAGAACCTACCACAATTGGACCTCTTGACCTGAAGATCACAAGAAATTTAAGAGGCAGACCTTTAATCCATACACACATCTTGCTGGCATTGGCAAAGGCAAGAGGTTTGGCTTTCGTATGCTAATGCGTGCAACCAACATTTCTGCAGGTCTGTTTTTGCAACCATTAGCAGTTTAAAGCCAGACCGCCTATCTTTGCCATTGTTTGTTCTGTAATGCTTCGACTAGCCCCGTTGCCAACTCCCTTTAATCGCAAGGAAACAAAACATGATTTGGGTTACTTAAAGTGCATGGGAGCTGACGTGCAAAAAGCAGGGATGAAATGTGGTTTTACCCAATCCCTTCTTCATTTATAAAGAAAAAAGCTGGGTATACTGCAACATTAATTACAAAACAATTTACAGAATAAAAATCACATTCACAAAAAAGTATAAATTTATAGATCATATTTAATTTACACAATTTGCACAGAATTACACATCATAGGTTATCGATGAAATCCTATAGGTGTAAATATAAAGAAAATTGTAAATATAGCAGCATACCCAGAGCCAGAGGAAATAGGCGATTCTGCAGCATTTTGCGCTTACATATGGATTTGTCGCATAATTCATAATGTGCTACATAATTTTGCTTTTCTTGGAGCAGAAATCCAGAGACCCTGGTTATAGAGCATACATTGTCCTAGTTCTGCATGCAAATTCCAAACAATTTTCCACATTGTAGAATATCCAATGTAGTATGCATGGTGGGAAGACGCAATAGTACATTTTATCCTTTGCATGTAATACATTTTCCCATTGAAAAAGTCCTTCTGCTTACATTTCGGATTCCGTGGAGGGAGAGGGCGGCATAGAGACAGAAAGAGCGAGAGAGCAAGAGAACAGAGAAAGAAGCAAGAGAAAAAGTGACAATATAGAATGTCTCTCTCTCTCTCTCTCTCCTTTACAGGGGTGCAACTAGTGCAGTCGCACCTGGCGCCTGACCTGGGGGGGGGGGGAGGGGGGCTATAGAGTTTCCTTTGTGTGTAGCAGATTTCAGGCAACAATAAAAATGTTAAGATAAAGCTGGTGATTAATGTTGTTCCTGCTGGAGAGAGATAGGAGTTGTTTCTAGTGGCAGTTTCACTCCTCTTAAGTAGTGGAAAAAGAACATGTACTATGTCGATCGTAGAACTGTATTTTATGTGGATAGCTCAGTGAGTTACTGCTTTTGTCACAGAAATTCGTTTGTTACTTGCAATTAATAAGTTACAATCCTTATGTAGCACAATGACTTATGATCTTTCAACAAAGAGCTGCAATGCTGAGGACATTATCTTTTTTTACCCAGCCTTTCATTATCTATTCTTAACGTTGCTGAAAAGGTTTCGTTTGACTAGAAATACATTCTTATTAGTGAAGCCAACCCCAACCGCAATCAGTGCTTTAAATCAAATGAAATGTAGGTTAGAGAGGGGTTATGGAAAGATGAGGGATACTGCTGGGTGAGGGTGGTAGTGAGGGAATCTGTGGAGAAGGAGGTCGCTGGGGGGCGCCAAAAATAGTTGTCCTACTGGGCATCACCAGCGCTAAAGACAGGTTGGCAGGGGAAGTGATTTTTTATTTTTCATTCTAAATAGGGAAGTTCACAATAGTCGTTTTCTGTGAATTGTGAGTGTGGAAAAGGGCTCACAGAAAGATTTATGAAAACTGGGCGTGTCTCAACTTTCTGATCAGCAACAGCTCAGGAAGGCCTTCTGTTCCTCCTTCCCCTGCATGGTCAGTAAATCGAGGGGCCAACCAGCAATCCCGTCTGATTATCTGCACTGCAGCAGTGAATCCGATGTGGGAGCGGAAATGTCTGCCAATCCGGATTTTGTGAATCTGCTTCAGGGAGTTTCCGCCCACAGTTGTTGGCACATGAACGTTCCACTTTAGTCAGCAAAGGATATGTGAATCGGGCTCGAAGCAAGCCCAGGCAGTGGTTCCCAAACTTTTTAGAACCAAGACCCACTTTTAGGAATGACAACACGCCTTCTTGACCCTACCTTTAATGGAAATGAGCTGGAACGATTTTTTAATGCAAATAAAGCATTATGTGCTGGCGCGTTATCATCTACAGACAGCACATTTACCATTGAAATGGCCACTAACTTTGCACAGACATGCAGTTTTACTGGAAAAACTAGATAGCACACAAATGATTATGGCGAAAATCCGGTCTCTGAATATGCATCATTTGTGCATCACCAAGTAAAGTGTGTTGATCCTATTAAAATCGGTTTCCAGCACACTTCAGAATTTGAAAAGCAAAAATTACTCATTTTTTTGAACTGCTAAAGGCAGGCATTTCATTTACAGGTATTTACGTTTTGTTGTGTGTTGCAAAAAAAAAAAAAAAAACGACATCCTACAGCCTTTCCTTTCACACTCCGTGAACTTTAGCAAGATTGTCAAATAATTCACTCTAAAGTCTAAACATACTCTGACTTTAAAGTTAGAGAAAGAAAAGTAAACACCAATCTCATTGTAGAAGAATAAGCAGAAATTTGTCAGAAGACAGACGACATTTGACCTCCGTCTTTTAAGTACTGACAAATGTGTAAAGAAACAGAATTTAAAGCAAAGGCATCCTTATTTATTGCTCGAACTTTCCCGATACACGAAAAATTGGCTTGCGACACACTGTGCAAAACGCTGATCTAAGGGATGACACTGTGAAGTGGCAGAAACACAGAACCCGAGAAGAGTTTTGTCTTCCAAAGATAAAAGATAAGAAAACCGAAAGAGAAGGGTTTGAACCCATGCAGGTGTACCTCATGCTAGCATGCTTCTGAGATAAATAAAGTGGACATCATGGAGCACACCTCCAGCTACACTTGTTACTTTACAGTGCTACAAAGCTTGTTGTAGAAAGGGCAGTATAAAACAAAAATTACTATATAGTACTGAAATGAAAACAATGGATGTTATGGTGGCAATGGGTGCAGGCTACAGCAAAGAGGTCTAATTACGAGGTCCCCTAATGTGGGGGTGGTGTTAATCATGAACCCCTAAACAGGGGCTCAACGGAAGACCCTGCGGTACAGGGGCACCCATATCCTTCACGGGGCATGGGCGTAGAAGTGTGGAGGACGTGGGGGATTAATCCACCACCCAGATTTTCAAGTGCGGGGGACACGAGGACAGGAGTGGGGAGACGAGGGGACATTCGAATGGTCATTAGCAAGTGAAAGCTCTACCTATCAAGGCAGTGCTCTTGACCTACTGACCTGCAACCACCCACAGAGCACCTTCAAAGTATCATGCTACAGCTGCTTGCAGCCTGCATGGTTGAAAACATGCTGTCTGCATCCTGCCCAGGCTATTGAGAAGGACCAGGATCTTCATGCACCACCCGTTGGCAGGCTGTCCAAGGATCTTCTAGCGCCCAGCCTCTTCTCAGCACTCCCCTATCTGCAACTTGAATTTGAACCTGCAGGGCAACGAGGAAGCTGCAACCCTGGTGGTGCTTGTCCCCAGAAGAAGGCTTGAGCGTGAACAACAGGTGAGGGGATGAGTGGAGCTTTATGAATAACTCAAGCCTTACTTTATTAAAAAAAGAAGCCCTGCAAAATGGGGCGAAAGACATCAGGCAATTGTTTTAGGAAATCTGGCCTCAACCTTCCACAGTGCAATAACCAAAGCACACATCTCTAACAAGAAGAAGGGACAGCAAGATAAGTGCTTGCTGCTAACATCTGCTGGGGACCTGAAGGAAATTGTTAGTTACCATGTCAGCATAACTAACTCTGCTGTTCTTTTTTCCTGCTTTTTTCTTTCTTTGTTTTGAGGGGTGTTTAACACCCCCAAACCACACCTTTTTTATTTAAATCCCTTTCCCCCTTTACAGCTTTCCTTCCCTGAACCCTAAAAACTCCTTACCTATTTTTACTTCTACCCACACCTGAACCCTAAAAACACTTTACCTCTACCCACCACAGAAGCCTAAAACCTCCTTACCTTCCTTTACCCCTACTGGCCGAAATCTTTTTAAAAAATCGTACCCTCTCATTACCTCTATCTGACCAGAATCCTAAAAAACCCTTCATTTTCTTTCTCTTCCCACCCCATAACCCTAAAATCCCATTGGCACCCCTTACCTCTTCCCTCCCCATAGCCTTAAAAATCACTTACCTCCCTTTACCTCTACCCGACCCTCAACCTTAAAAGGCCCGTACCTCCTTTTACCACTACCTCCCACTAAATCCTAACATCCCCTTACCTCCCTTTAACCATACCTGGCCCTAACTGCCCCAAAACCTTTACCTCAAACTGTCCCTGAACCCTAAAAACCGCTTACCTCTTTATGCCTCTGTGTACTGAAAAAAAAAAAACTTACCTCCCTGTACCACTATCTGCCTCACGTAATAATCACAGTTCTTGTCAGGGTAAACTATTAAAGGTACTAATTAAACCTGTGGTCAACCTCTGGTAGATATTACACAGAGCAGGTGGACTTAACTTAGAGGCAATGCGTAAAGTATTTTTGCAGTACTAAAATCGTAATAAATTTAAAATGCAAAACAATGAAAACCTTCAAATGAATTAGCAACATAGTTAAAATTAATAAACAAAAGTACACCAAAATGACACAAATCCAATAAGGGGAACTGGAGAAATACATTTTAAAATTTTTAAGGAAAAATAGCACCAAGTGCCAATGATAGTCAATGGTTCTGGTAGCCCAGGACCTAGGCGCAATTTGATGCGGTCTATGACGGAGTGCAGGTCAGATGCAACAACCAGGTTTGTCCGGTTTAAGATTTTATCTTCTAACTTTAGTCTTTCAACTCCCAATACACCACAGGAATACACTTGTAACTCCCCCCAGGACACAAGGGAAGGCAATTTAAGGCTCACAAAATGCAGGCGGAGACCAGTCCAGGTTGAGGTGCCACTGATCAGCTGGGTAATTGCAGGAAATGCTTCTTGGAGCTGGTTATATCCCTGTAGCTTGAACAGGAGTTCAGCCTTATGGCCCTTGGAGTTCACTTCTTTGTCTTGGTCCAAGAGT
Source organism: Lissotriton helveticus (assembly GCF_964261635.1). Classification (NCBI taxonomy): domain Eukaryota; kingdom Metazoa; phylum Chordata; class Amphibia; order Caudata; family Salamandridae; genus Lissotriton; species Lissotriton helveticus. The sequence goes on from NC_136071.1 coordinate 150,521,496, forward strand.
GAGCAGGTCCAGTCCTTTAGGGCTCTTCGCATGTCTCAGGCAGCAGGTTAAGCCCTCTTCTGATCTTCCAGAGGTCATTGAGTGTTCTGAAGTGGGTTGCTAGAGAATTCACATTTATGCTGGGCTCAAGTTTGTGGGTGAGAATGATCCCAGGTGATGCCCTAACCAATGGGGTAAGGTTGCCAGGGCTAACCCTACCCAATTTGGGCATTTTCAAGATGTCTGAAGTCTTCGGCCTCACTAAACTTGGGCTCTGAGGTCAGGGGGTGTGCGTAGTGAATGTACTGTGATAATCCCAGTGTCCTCCCACATCTAACATCACAATACAGTTTTAAACAGTTTCTGTTACCCCCCCAATCAAACACAGACAGGAGACTGGTAAAATCAAAGCTGAGCTTTCAGCAACCACACAGTAGATACACACAACATGTTTTGACATTCTGTTTCCCTTCTTTGAAGTGCAACCCAAATATTATATGTTAAACCCCAGCAGACCTGTCAAGCAGGATGTGACATACAAGAACGAATTGACACTCAAATGTCAAAGAGGATTCTCGCAGCCCCACTCCAGTGGTCTCTCTAAACCACTTCTGGGGAGCTCTCTGGTGCCTGGCTGACTAGAAGGACAAACTGGAAGGCAGGCCCAGTTCTGAGCTACATCTGCCTGTGCAGCGTGGCGTCCCCTGAACTTAGGGAACGACCCTATGGGCGCAGCTGGAAGTAATCGTCAATGCGATATTTATACAGTTGAACCAATTGTTCTAGTATGAAATCCAAATAATAAGCTGTATTCCGTGAAGATAAGTTCTTTAAATCACAAATGATGAAAAGCAATCATAATTGGCATGGTCCCAATGCATTTCGTGCCGTGAAGGCACTTCATCAGGGGAATCTAACAAGAAGAAATATATATGTATGAGGGTCCACACGTTTAATGCATCATAGGGGAAATGTCGAAGCAAATACCACCAAGTAGTTAACGCCATAAGTGTGCAAAAATTATCAACCGACCTTAGAGGGAAAGTGTAAAGGTGTAAAGTACTCTGCGATTTTATAAACAAAAATTACTCTCCGGTGTGTATTAGAAAAAAGTGATGAAGGATATAAAGGGTGAACGAATGCTATGAAGAAGCGAGCCTATACGTTAAACTAACTGTGCTGAAATAGAGAAGGCCAACCATAAGGTGAACTAATAGAAAAAGTGAACTGGAACAATGACAGACCACTCCGAGTTAAAACCCATGAAGTTCAAAAGTGCTCAAAGAAAGAATGCGTGATGAACGAAAAGCCGTGATGAAAAACTTCTCGTGATTCGAAAATACATGCCGCAATGCACATAAACCCAAAGAGTGGAAAATTCTTATCGAAGTCATCTAGCGAGTTGATAACTCGACGTCAGGTTTCAAGGACTGGGTTAGTGCGCGGCGAAAAACGCCGACAGATAAATACTGTGTGTTACTGAATAGAAACTGACGATGTCTAGAGGGAGATGGTGTGGAAATGTCAGCCATATTGGAATGAGCATAAAAGTAATGAAAACATATCAACCCACCAAAGTAAAGCGATATATAGTCACATATAGCCTAAAAAGAAGATAAAGTGTATATAATATTGAAAAAACAAGATAGTTAGGAAAGGTGTGAGAAAAGGAGGTAAAAGAAAAAGAATAACAAACCTATTAATGGCAATATCAAAAGAGAAAATATTTAACTCACACAAAGGTATACAAATTAAGAAAAAAAGTGCGCGGATAATGAAGAAAATAGCGTGAAAAAAGCACTAGGGTAAAAAGGTCACCAAGTAACACACCGTATACAGAGTTAGACAATACTAGACTTAATCATGTCAAGAGGCAAAAAAGGCATTGTGAGAAAATAGTTCACAGGTAACGAGAGAAATCCAAGCGTTCATTAAGCCCATGGGGCTTCGTTGAATCAAGTTTAAAAATCCATTCATTTTCTTTTTGCAACAATTTTCTGTTTACATCTTGGTTTTCAATGTTGGTGATGGTTTCCAAAACCATGAATTGCAGTTGAGCAATGTTATGTCTCCGATCATTGAAATGTACTGCTATGGCTGATTTCTCATTTTTCGTTCTTATATTGCTTTTGTGTTCAGATAGCCGTGTTTTTATTTTTCTGGTGGTTTTGCCCACATAGACTAAGCCACATGGGCATTTGAGTAAGTAAATCAAATTCATTGAATCACAGGTAGCAGTTACTTTTAACCGAATAGGAGTACCTTTAAGTGGATGATTGATCGTGGTTCCTTTGATAATAGCATGGCAATTGTTACAGTTGTAACACGGCAGAGTACCTTTGAATACAATTTTATTGTAAACTTGTTCAGATGGTTTCAAAATGTCTTGAATGTTTTTACTGCGAATAAATGCGAATCTAGGTTTCTCTTGAAAAATCCCTTTGAAATCTGGTTCATTCGATAAAATTTGCCAGTGTTTTAAAATAACCTGTTTATATGAATGACTTTTTGTCGAAAATCTTCAGGGCCCTTTCTACCATTAGGCAGCACTAGGCGGCTGCCTAGGGCGGCAAAAGGGGGAGGGCGGCAAAAAAGTGAGTTCTCCCCACGCCAAAACAGTAAGCACGCCCTGCTGTCCTCTCTCGTCTGGGCCCCAGCAGTACATGAAGGCCCCAGCACTCGACCTTTCAAAAGTTGTGAATGTTAGTTTCTCAGTACATCCTGTTTCTTCCAATAGGCGCCTGGTGAGCATGTTTATTGTGTCAGAGTTTGATTTCTTGTGGGTGACTTCGGCACCAGGGAGTGTGTGCTGCGGCCTGGGAGTAACACAGCCTCCAGCGGCACAGGGATTGGGGCTACCCTCCAGGGGCCCCCCATTTACCCCAAGGCCAGTGAATACCTGTGACAGATGGACTCGGGCCCCTCGTTACGTTTTGCAGAAGCCCCCCTTAAAAATATTGTTGTGTTGCGGCCCTCGTGTGCCCTGTGTTTAGATGCTGCTGATTGGCAAACTCTGTATTAGGGAGCTGGTACGAGGTGTTTTTATTCTGTGGAAAATGCTTTGATCCGAATGTATGTTTTAGAAAAAAGAAGCAAGACAAATCAATTCCTAAAGCCCAAATCGTGCCCCTTAAAACGAGACGACAGGTATTATATTTGATTGGGGGAGGGGGTGAGGGCAGGCACCTTTTACGGAATCCCAAGGGAAGACAATGTATGTATGTATAGATATTTTTATATAGCGCTTGCTGTCACCCAACGGGCATCCTGGCGCTTAGATAGTCATTACATACAAGATGTTACCAGCATCCGAAAAAACTAGTGCAACATTCTGGGGAATAAGTGGGTCTTCAAGTTTTTCTTAAAAGAGGGAAGATCTGTCATACCCCTCAGGTCCAGAGGAAGAGAGTTCCACAGTTTTGCTGCGGTGAACCTGAAGGCCCGACCTCCCATCCGGGAGCGCCTGATCTTAGGTACTGATACCAGATAGGCTGAGGCTGACCGAAGTGGTCTGCCCGGGGTATACCAGGAAAAGAGGTTCTGCAATGGGAGTGGGCCTTGACCATGAAGAGCCCGAAACACCAAACACAGGGCTTTAAAGTCAATACGCGGTGAGATTGGCAACCAATGCAAGTCTCAGCAGAGGAATCCAAACGGCGGCGCGACAGTGCGAGTTTTGCAGCAAAATTCTGCAAACGCTGTAATTTCCCCAGTAAAGTGGCAGGCGCCCCCAGAAGCAGTGCGTTGCAATAGTCGAGACGACTTAAAATGATGCTTCGCACTACCTCTGGCCTGGCATGTGAAGGGAGCAAGGGTAGAATCTTATGCAGCGAGCAGAGCAGTGCCATACAGGTGGCTACCGTTTTGTTCACCGCTACATCTAGTTGCAAGTTAGAACTGAACATTACACCCAGATTCCGTACTGACTCAGCAGGGGAGTCAGTCCCTTGGAAATCAGGGGGCCAGAAGTCCAGTGGGAGAGGCCTAGGGGTACGGTCCATTGAGCAGTGTAGCACCTCAGTTTTCATGCTGTTAACTTGCAGGGAGTTGTTACCTAGCCATGCTGCCGTGGTGCTCATGCATCAATGGAACGCCTCATGGGATACCGCCTTCTTGCCTTCAAAAGAGAAGACAAGCTGAGTGTCGTCTGCGTAGTTGGTGACTGTTATGCCGAAAGATGTTATCAACGAGATCAGGGGACGGAGGTAGAGATTAAATAAGATGGGACTGATGGAAGACCCCTGTGGTACACCCTGCCCCACCTTCCTGATGTTAGATTTGAAAGGTGGCAGAGATACCACCTGGTACCTGTGATCGAGATATGATACCAGCCACTGTAGGGCCAACCCAGAAACTCCAGCCTCCGCCAACCTCCTGATCAAGATTGCATGGCTAACCGTGTCGAACGCGGCCGACATGTCAAGCAGCACTAAAAAGGCCGCTTGACCCTGGTCGGCCCGCGTCCGAAGGTCATCAAGAACAGTCACCAAAGCCGACTCCGTCCCATGTGCTGGCCTAAAGCCAAACTGGACCATATCCAAGTACTCGGTGGACTCGAGAAAGTTGGAAAGATGCCTTGTGGCCAGTTTCTCCAAGATTTTAACTGGAAAGGGCAATAGGGAGATCGGCCTATAGTTTACTGGGCACGTAGGGTCCAGATTTTCTTTTTTCAGCAGTGGGGAGACCACTGCCAATTTCCAGCAGTCAGGCACTCGTGCGGAACCCAAGGACTGGCAGCAGATCGAAAAAAGTGGGGGGAACAACTCAGCACGAAACAACTTCCAAAACTTCGGTGGAAGCGGGTCAGATGGAGAACCAGAGGACAACCCGTCCGCCAACGCACAAAATTCCTCAAAAGATGGTAGTGGAAAACTGTTCAGTCCTGTAGATGTAGCGCTCGTCTTGCTGGTCTCACTTAAGGAGGAACTGTCCACCACCTTATCAACGGATGGGGCAAGATTATTTAAGATAGAGGCAATTTTGTCCTCAAAGGCTTGTGCCAGCGAGTCACAAAGATCCTGAGAGGCCGGTATGATGTTTTTAATACAGGCTGGATGGGCTAGATCTTTCCCAAGTCTAAAGAGAGCCTGTGATTTATTCGCCGCCGCCATCAGTGAATCCTCTAAAAACCGACACTTAGCCCGCTTGATCTGAATTTTGTAATTTGCCAGTGTCTGCCTATAGAGGACACGTTGAGGTTCTAAATACTGTCTCCTCCATGCCCTCTCAGCCTGTTTGCACTGCAGCTTAAGCTGCCGGAGTTCTTCCGAATACCAAGGCATTACAAGGTGAGTCCTAGCTCTGATGGTACGCATTGGAGCCAAGGAGTTAAGGGAGGATAAAATTCGCTGACAAAAGACCTCATAGCTCACGTCCACATTAGTTCCCAAAGTGAAACCGTCCGGAAGCAAAGTGGGCAATGTAGAGTCTGCGAGAATTCTAGACCATTGTCTACCCATGCCACTCGTCCTGCCCCTCTTCATAGCAGCGGCTATACATGAAAGGGAGAAGAGGACAAGAGCATGGTCCGTCCAGCACTGAGGCAGAACGGTTTTCAGAGTCACTGAGCGTGCATCAGCAAAGAGCAAGTCCAGAATGTGACCCTTAGAGTGGGTCTGGGTGAGTACAAGCTGTTTCAAATCGATATTACAGCAAGCTTGAGTCAGCTCTACAAAGGCAGAGTGCGTTGGCCCTTCAGGCCAGAGGTTAAAATCCCCTAGCACCATCAGCTTTGTATGGGAGTGGGAGAGATCATAGATTAAATCAATGAGCTCTGAGACCATCGACAGCGAGCTAGCCGGGGGTCTATAACATAGCAGCCCAGTATATAATACTCCTCCATGATCTTTAATAGAGAAGCCCAGCAGTTCACAGCCAGAGATGACCTTGATTTGGAGCTGAGAGAGGTCCAACGTCTCCCTGAATATGAGGCCAATTCCACCTCCTCTAGCTCCCACCCGTGGATTGTGAATACATTTAAAACCGGGCGGGCAGGCTATTCCTAGTTCCACCGCGCTGGTTGAAGTAGTCCACATCTCGGTCATAAAAAGTACATCAAGACCGTGGCATTCTATCAGCAACGCAATTTCCTCACAATGCTTGACAAGAGACCTTACGTTCAGCAGGCCACAGGCCAGAACATCAGATGGCCTGTTAGGGGAATTACGCTCACCAGGCAAAGAGGTGCCGGGATTCACACGTAACAGTTCGTCACGGGAGTAAGAGAGTGCGACTCGGTGACGAGGGACAGAGGTTCCGGCGCCCGGCGCGTCCCGTGCGCGAACGGGCGCAAACGGGCTTACCTCTGGTGCACCTCCAGCGCTCCGCCAGCGCGCCCGCTGCGCGCCGACGCTGCGCGCCCTGGAAGCAGCCATTTTTATGGCCGTAAACGCGGGAGCCCTGCAGAGCTAACAACTAGCCCCCCCAACCAAGATAGCGCCTGCTGTTAGGCACTCCCTGGTTCCCTCACCTAAGATGGCGGCATCACTCACCTTAGCGCGATGTCCTGAGAGCGAGAGCCCTGAAGCGCTCTAATCCCACAAAGAGTGGGTGAGGACACAATTTAAATGCAGGTAAGACCTATATTTCTAATGTAGTCCCCCAAAGTGAGGCCGAGGAGAATATAGCGCCTAGCACCACAGTCTACAGCGCGAGCACGCAAGGGAGCAAGTAATTTTTAAAACAGTGAAATTAGTTTAAAAACAAGAAACAGTGCAGCAGCAGGTTCCTTCAGCGCACGATGGTCATGTAATCTAACTAACTGTGCTTAAAAGGTGTGAAGAATGGGACGGTTGATGGCAAAGCAACCTTAGAAGTCTGTTTAATGTGAAGTCCGGACCAATTTAAAAACGGGAACGGGGGAAATTAGGGAGCATGAAGTGAGTGAATGTAACTCATTATAGAATACACTGCTGTGATTTTAAAAAATTAGGATAAAGGAACCTGTCAGCTGAAATTAAGTGAAACAGTTGAACTTTCCACAATAATCTTTCTCCTCACCTAGGCAAACATTGCCTTTCGTGTGGATTCCCATTTTGTTCACCCATCGGTGCATCTGCACGGAAGGTTGAGGCGTGTCTAGATTTATCCGGAAATGTGTATCTTTATTGGGTTTGCTGCAGAACTGCTTATTTAAAGTTTCCCTCGCCTTGTGTTTTTTACTATGGCGATAGTCAGTAGTGTGAGCCTTTGAATAAGAGATGTGGCCGGTATTTAATGTGCCCCGGTTCACACAATGTGCTCAAGTGGCGAAGCTAGGATTACAAGACACGTCTCGTAGTTTGGGTTTGTCAGCAATCCAGGTGAGAATTGGAATCGTCAAGATTACTAAAACTGGGACTTTGAATGATAAAAGGTGCCAGCAAGGAGCACTAGAAGTGGATAAAACCCGATCTGAGGCCTGGGGGAGGCAGCTGTACTTGAAATAGCATTTTTTTCACATTTATAGCACAACTCTACCCAGCTAAGGTGTCGCCGCTCTTACACAACTACATAATGAACAGGGGTTCTGCCCAAATTACTCTTACACAACAGCAGAATTTGGACAGGTTTGGGCAGTGGGCAGAGTAAGGTACAACCTTAGGGAGGGGGCGGCATTTTTCAATTCTCACCTAAGGCGGCAAAACACCTAGAAATGGCCCTGAAAATCTTGACACTACAACCATCCGTCTTTCACTAGATTTATTGGTGCCTGTGAGTAATTGAGTACGTGATTTCACACTGCATTTTGTTTCAGCATTTCTTAGAACTTCCATAGGATATCCTCTTTCTTGAAAGCGTTGAATCATGTTCTGTATCTGTTTCTCTGATTCATTAGGTTCCAAAACTATCAGTTTAACTCTGTAGAGTTGAGATAATGGCAAATTGTTTTTAAGTGAAATCTGGTGGAAACTCCCACAATGTAGTAGGTTATTTCGATCTGTAGATTTTTTGAACAGTGTTGTGGTGATTTTGTTTTGTTCAATTTGCAGTAGTACATCCAGATAAGCAATGGTTTTATTGTCAATTTGATGAGTGAATTGAATCCGGTCATTGATGGTATTCAACTTTGTCAATTCTTGTGTCATACATCTGCCTGTGCCAGCGGCACAAACTTTGAAGTGCACCCAGGGACTGAGCACAGCCCACAGTCAATCCTGACAAGGGGAGGACAACAACTCCCCACACCCAAGGCTCATCGTTACTGTCCTGGGGTCTGTTCACTCCTTGCCACAGGAGAGCTACCAAGCTGCTAAGTGACTCTTAAATACTTACAGAAAGGCCTCCAAAGGCTTTAGGCAGGCAAAATGTTATTTTTCAGAAGGACTTTTTCAATACTAGGTAGATAAAATTGACTATACCATTACATTGGATTTTGTTTAACTATTAAAAAGAGGACTTGAAATATTTCTGTAGCCATTACCAATCTGAAATTAGCATTATAAGGTGTTATAATGTAATCCTGTGTTTCCCTGTGGAAGCAACCAGTCTTGTTACAGTGAAACTAGCTTATATGCTTTTTCGCTCATTGGACATATGGAATACTAAACTTCTACATGTCCTACTTTTATATATCATGCACCATACTCTATGAGCAATAAGGCCTACCTTAAGGGTGACATTAACATTTAAAAGGAAGGTTTATGCCTGCTAAAAGGGTTTAGTTTGACAGGTCGAATTGGCAGATTAAAGCACAACCAGGGTTCTGTGGCAAGCCTGGATGCATGTCTTATTCTGCCACTGTAATGGGTGGCACAATGAGTGTTGCACCCCACTTGTGACATTTAACTTACAGGACCTACATACATGGTGGGTACCATATATTAGAGACTTATAGGCAAGGTAAATATGTCAATCGGGAGCATACCAATTTTAAAATGTTGAAAGAATGAGCACAAACATTTTACCACTGGTTACCAGGGGTAAAGTGAATAGAGTTCTGTAGCCAGTAAAAATAGAATTCAGCGAAAAGACCAAAAAGAAAACTGGGGTGACCCTCCAGAAAGGGCAAAGTTCCAAAAACCCCTACCCCCATTTACCTCTACCTACCCATCGAAACCTAAAATACCCTTCCCACAATTTACCACTACCCACCACTGAACCCTCCAATCCCTTTAAAACCCTACTATCTGGTACCCTTAACAGCGTCTGAAAGCTAAAAACAACTTTATTGGTCTTACTATCCACTTTCATAACAAACACCCAGAACCCTTATAAATAGAAACATTGTTTTTTCACATTTGATCCAATTACTTTGCAAAATGTAGATAACATGTAAATGACAATAAAACATACTTGTGATTACATGCCTGCCTTTCTATTTCACCTTGAAAGTATGTGATTGTATACATTTATCAGAATCTGCAGTTCATGGACATGGGCAATTTGTATAGGGTCAATCGAAAGTCCCCAAAGCTGTCCCTGTCTCCCCCCCACCTCGCCCCCAGAAATGTTGTGTCTCCTACGCCCGTTAGGGGGGCCCTCATTCTGCCTAAGGTCAATGAATAGCTGTAAGATAATGGGAGACTCAAGGGCCCTTCTTCACATTTTGCACGGGCCCCATGTTCTTGTGTTACGCCACTGCCCTAAAAAGTTAATGTTCTTTTAACTCCAGGAGTGCAAAATTAACAGGTATTTTGAGTTGAACCTTTAGAATCTCCAGAGTAATAAAGATTTACCGGGGAAAATAGGTAATCCCGGTTAGTTCTTACTCTCCGCAGCAGTTTCACCCGGAAATTTCTGATTCTTCCAGGAGTGGAAATCTGGAAAGGAAACAGGATAGACCTTGGTAACACCACAAGCCTCATAACTGTCACTGTGGGCCTGCCACAAGGTTAACAGTCAGAAAGGGATTTAAAGGAGACACTTGTAATGAAGGCTTTAAGATCCCAAAAGAACTAGAAAGTGTGACTTAAATTAGCAGGTGCAGAGCCAAAAGGTCTAGCTAATGCATTTTTTGAAAGCCTATTGAGTGTGCAAAAACAATTTGGAACAAACATATAAATATATAAAAAGAAAGATGTTGCCAGTAGGCCAGGAACGTGTATACTCTTTTTTAGTTAGCTGTGCAAATGTGATCAGGCAAAATGCCATCTCTCACAGTTCAAGTCAGCCAGTGGATGAAATGGGATGGCCCACTATCCCATACTGTATGCTGTGAACAAACAGGAGTAGCAATACATGAATGACTTCTGAACAGACTAATGGATGAGGAGTGCAGACCCCCAGACCCTTCTATTCATGTTTATATATATTTTGTTTTATTGTATGAGGCTGGTATGACAGCTAAAACGGTCTCTAGGCCAGACAAAAAACATGTCTCTTAATAAAAACCTTAACTCACCTGGCATAATGCAAAGTGTCTTGCCATGTATAGTAGTGTACTGGTGATCACCCAAGGTGAGAGATGCTCAACCATGTCTTTTAATTTTTTTTAAGCACCGCTTTCATGCCGCATCCCGTTATGGGTTAGGCAAGCAGGAGACATATGATGCCACATTATCATCACCATCCGTATAAACCCACTTCAGCTTACTCTGCTTACAATTAGTAGCATCAATTCTAAGCATGGGTGCAAAATCCGTTCCGCTCGCGGATTTTGCGGATTTTCAGTAAATTCGCGATCCGGGAACTCCCGCGAATTTACCAAAAATCCGCAAATCCACGAGCGGCGGATCCGGGGGGCAAAAGTTCAAGCCTTCAAGCTTGAAGTTGTTGTAACTATTTTAGGATGGCGCCGGCAAGCTGCCAGCGCCATCCTAAAATAGTTACTAAGTTAGCTTCAACAGGAAGCACTAATAGATAAAATAAAGCTGTTGCTCGAGCACCTGCTTTATTTTATCTATTAGTGCTTCCTGTTGAAGCTAACTTAGTAACTATTTTAGGATGGCGCTGGCAGCTTGCCGGCGCCATCCTAACATAGTTACAGGATGATGGACAGCTCACTCAAGGGACCCCTGCGCACATCGGTGATATGAAGGGCAGGGTTTATTCTGGCACGATGGTCCCGTCACAAAAATTAAACCTCAACAGGAAGCACTTACAGATATCAATAAAGCATGTGCCCTAGTTGAAGCTCAAATTCAGTGACGCATTCATCAGCCCAAAAACAATTGTGAGCGTTGTCGAGGCTGGGCAGGTGTGCTTTCTTCCCAAATCTACCGTCGAAAATCAGCTGTGATGCTGGATAGAGGCCTTTGCATCCTTGACTTTTACGAGCGCAATCGCCGTGCTGTTCCTGTGACCAGGAGCTTCCTTCTCCTTATCTGCTGCTCTGATCGGTCTCTGACCTTTTATACACACTAGAGGCATGTGAACTCGCATGGAAGCCCCGCCCGTTTGGCCCCGCCCACACACTCGCGGTATGCACAGTGTTCCCGCCATTTACCCACTATGATGGACAGTTGAAGCTCAAATTCAGTGACGCATTCATCAGCCCAAAAACAATCGTGAGCGTTGTCGAGGCTGGGCAGGTGTGCTTTCTTCCCAAATCTACAGTCGAAAATCAGCTGTGATGCTGGATAGAGGCCTTTGCATCCTTGACTTTTACGAGCGCAATCGCCGTGCTGTTCCTGTGACCAGGAGCTTCCTTCTCCTTATCTGCTGCTCTGTTCGGTCTCTGACCGTTTATACACACTAGAGGCATGTGAACTCGCATGGAAGCCCCGCCCGTTTGGCTCCGCCCACACACTCGCGGTGTGCACCGTCTTCCCACCATTTACCCACTATGATTAACAGCTCACTCAAGGGACCCCTGCGCCCTTCGGCATGACTGAATAGTAACACACACATGGTCGCTGTAGACAACTCTTCTGGCACTTTAGGCAGCTGTAGTGTTGTAAAAGCACTATACATTTACCCAACGAGGTAGCACTTACTGATTAGCCAGTAGAAAGTACTCCAGTTGAGTAGAGGTATGGCACAAAACGGTGGCGTCTTCTTGGATAAATATGAAGGGCAGGGTTCATTCTGGCACGATGGTCCTGTCACAAAAATTAAACCTCAACAGGAAGCACTTACAGATATCAATAAAGCATGTGCCCTAGTTGAAGCTCAAATTCAGTGACGCATTCATCAGCCCAAAAACAATTGTGAGCGTTGTCGAGGCTGGGCAGGTGTGCTTTCTTCCCAAATCTACCGTCGAAAATCAGCTGTGATGCTGGATAGAGGCCCTTGCATCCTTGACTTTTACGAGCGCAATCGCCGTGCTGTTCCTGTGACCAGGAGCTTCCTTTTCCTTATCTGCTGCTCTGATCGGTCTCTGACCTTTTATACACACTAGAGGCATGTTGTGAACTCGAATGGAAGCCCCGCCCGTTTGGCCCCGCCCACACACTCGCGGTATGCACAGTGTTCCCGCCATTTACCCACTATGATGGACAGTTGAAGCTCAAATTCAGTGACGCATTTATCAGCCCAAAAACAATAGTGAGCGTTGTCGAGGCTGGGCAGGTGTGCTTTCTTCCCAAATCTACCGTCGAAAATCAGCTGTGATGCTGGATAGAGGCCTTTGTATCCTTGACTTTCACGAGCGCAATCCTCGTGCTGTTCCTGTGACCAGGAGCTTCTTTCTCTTCATCTGCTGCTCTGATCGGTCTCTTGAGGCACTTGAACTCGCACAGAAGACCCCCCCCCATGTAAAAAAATTCGCAAAATTCACCCATGCTTAAAATTCCACATTTCCACCACAGCGCAGCCACGCACTGCATTTACCACAATGCATCTGTGCCTATTGAGTGCTATTATGCCAATCAGTGAGCTCTCTCCCCCACCCCGTTTCTAAGCTTGCAACCTGAAGCAAAACAAATCTTTTTTTTAAACATTTCAAACATGTGTTGTTTCATGCCACTACTAGGGAGACTTTTTAAAGTACAAAGACAGTTGTAATTTCCACCAAACCCAGAGTTCCCAATATGTTAGCATCATTAACAGAGTGTGACCAAGTGCTCACCATTTAGGACGCATATATGCCTGGGAGGAGTATCTACTCTACCTGTGTGGCCAGCGTATTGGGTTGCTACATATTTCAAAAGTAAAATACCAACCATTTCTTCGTGTTTTAAGAGTCTGCAACCCACCCGGACGTGATACTTAAATAGATGTCATGTAAAGTCATCTGTATTCATTTGTAACATTACTTTTCTGTTTTGTTTACTTTACTTACCAGTCAGGGATCACTAATGCAGCTCCAGAGAACGTTTTAAAGTGCTTTCTTCTTGTGTTTGCTGTTTCAAGTGAGCACAGGTAAGGGGGGGGGGGCAGAGGGGGGGAATACCAGCTTTAGCCGTTTTCATAATTTTTGGACCGGCTGGGGCATTAAAATACCAGCCATGCCGGTTAAAAAACGCACAGATGGCAACAATCCTACCAGTGCAGTGTCTCCATTTACACACCAGAGGCCGGGCCGGTTCTAGGATTTGCAAGGCCCTGGGCTAAAAGGGAACGTGCGAGGCCCCCTCTAATTTAGATAAGTGGCCCCTTGCAAGGAGACCATTCACAGACACTGTGGGGGGCCGATTGTCCAGCATTTTGGCGCCCCCACAGTTATAACTTTTACTCCACAAGCATTTCTCACACCTTCAGTCCGATAGGTGTGAGAATTGATTGTGGTCTAAAAGTTAAAACTGTGGGGGCGGCAAAATGCTGGACAATGGGCCCCCCACAGGGTCTGTGAATGGTCTTCTTTCAATTGAAGGGAGCGTCTCCGTCTCCCTCCCCTATGCCTCGGGACAACATCCAGGAGAGGCCCAGGGAGGGGGCCCCCTCCAATGGACCATAATTGCAGGCGACACCTTTCTTTGTAATAGATCGCCAGGTAAACAACAGGACACATCACCGGTGCATGGCCCCATGCTGGTGGGCTGAGTGCGAGGCCCTGTGCAGCCACCCACGTTGCCCATGCCTAGCGCCGGCCCTGACCAGAGGCCATAATATAAAAGTGTCTTGGGGGCAAAATGGGCGTTCGCGCCCGCTTTGCACGCCCCCTGGGCACTTTAGTATTACAGAAGGGGACGTAGACCCTTGTGGGTCGCTTTCTGTAATTCTGAAAGCTCTGGAGGACATACAGCGCCAGCGCTTCCTCAAGAGGGTGTTCCCTCATTTGCATGGAGGGGGGGGGGCTCCATGCAATGAGGGAATCCCTTTGTCTCCGAGGCTGCACCTTTATTATAGACGCGGGCACAGAGCCAAAGAAGCCCTCAGGAGGCGCACTAAAAGGTGGAGCATTGTCAGAGCGGCTCTTGACTGCAGCCCTCTAGCGAGGGAAAATGGTCCCATAGACCCCCCCAGACATCCCCTTGCAAGCGGGTGCAGTCACTCACTGCACCTGCCTGCACGGGATCTCTAATCCCCTTTAAAAGTGCAGGCAGGTTGCAGTCTGCACTATGAAAACACAGAGCGGCTTTAAAGCAGCTGCTCTGTTTTCACATGACTGCACTGCCCCCATGGCAGCATGAGTTTGGGGCAGCACAAGTTCGCGGCTGCCCTGGGGACAGCGCATTCACCCTAATACGGTGCATTTTCCATGATTTCGCCAGGTGCACTTTTTAAGGTGCACCCAGCGCAATCAAGGAAAATGCGACATATGTATAATATGGCCCCAAGGGTCATATTATGAAAGTGCAATAGGGTGCAATGGGCGTTTGCGCCTGCTTTGCACCCCCCTTGGGTACTTTGGTAATACAAAAGGGGCCGCAGACGCTTGTGCGACCTTCAGTAATGCAGATAGCGCTGGTGCACGTAAAGCGCCAGTGCTATCTTTATAGGCGTTCCCTCATTTGCTAGGGGGAGTGGCCCCATGCAAATGAGGGAATCCCTTTGCCTCTGCGCCTGCACTGTATTGTAGACGCGGGCGCAGAGGCAAAGAAGCTCTCAGGAGTGCGCCAACTAAAATGTGGTGCGCTGTCAGTGCGCCCTTGGATTGCAGCTCTCTGGAGGGGGACGAGGGTCCCATGGACCACCCAGAGATTCCCTTGCAGGCGGGTGCAGTCACTCATTGCACCCATCTGCAAGGGGATTTCAAATCCCCCTTCAAAGTGGAGGCAGGCTGCCGCCTGCATGGCAAAAACGAAGCAGGTTCAAAGCAGCCGCTCCATATTTCCCCTGAAAGCGCTGCTTCTAGGGCAGCGCAAGTTCGCGGCTGCTCTGGGGACAGCGCATTCTATGTAATAGGGCACACTTTACCTGTTTTGAGGTGCACCGGGCGCAAACAGAGAAAGTGCGCCCTTTCCATAATAGGACCCCAGGGATCGCAAATGTTGGAAAACTCCATTAGCCGAGGGTGGGTGTGGAAAGGGGAAGCACCTATACCAAATAGGATTTTAACACTATATTGTATTCTTCCCATTGAGCTGTGTAGACATTGAATAACCCTGTGTGATAGTTACTAAAAGACTGGGCTGGACAATACTTTAAGTCTATTAGTGGTGTGATAAGTTTTGAGTTCTTTACCCCTTACCAACTCCAAGAGTCCAGTACAGAAGAGATTGTACTTGGTTCAGTTTGCAGAGCAGCAGTAGGATGGGACCTGAGCATCAAGAGAAAAAATCCTCAACCACCACAGTTGGGACCAAGTAGCCGCGGTTGGCCCTCGGGCCCCCCCAAACAGGTTCTGAGAAAAGGATATATAGACTGCATTTTGAATAATCCTTAGTACAGAAAGATTAAGTCATTCAAAGATTAGGGAATGTATCATAATATTTTGTCCAGGGTTCAGAAGATAATTAAATTGGATGGTAATAATTCAAAGCTATGGTAAGGAGAATTTTAACTTCATATACAATAAGAACAACCCAGAACAAGAAGGCTGAAATTGATTGTTAAAACTAGTGAAAAAGCGCATTTAAGGTCGAAACACAAGAAGGATACATCCCTTAGGGACAAGGCCAAAAGCGAAACTAGAGATGATTAAATGATCACATGATTATTAACTCAAGCACAGTATGACAAAATGTATATGAGGAAGATAGGAATAAACTGGGGTAGTATGTAAGTTGCATCACACAATTACTGGTCTAGAACCTACCTAAAAGCCCTTGAACCTAAAAGTGAGCGTTAGAAAGTCTCTAAGACTTTTTTCATCCACTCTAAAAACTTACATCAGGCAGAGACTAAATATATCAATTGCCAGTATAATGACTTCTAAGTCCAAATAGAAATTCAAATATTAACATCAGATGTGGCATTATCTCAACCCTTTTTAGGTTTCGCCTGTCGAAAGCTGCGCAGCAGCGTTTCGCGCAGGCGAAATCTTATGTTAGAACAGTGTGGCCTTAGTTCCGCCTCTCTCTTCCACTGGCTAGCTCCATAAATGGAGGCTAGCCATTGGAAAAGAGACCTGTCCGTCATTTACCGAGGCGATTGGTGGGCGTTCCGCAGATTTTTTCCCTTTCCGCCCCTTTTAAAACGTCATGCGGCTGTGGGCGTGTGTTTTTTTTTCTTTTTTCCCCGTGATGTTTTCGTCTTTTTCGAAGTGTCTTTAGCGGGAGTGGTCGGCGAGATTTAAGTTTCCAGGAAGTTGTTGTTTTGATCATTTCATCGTGGCTTCTCCGTGTACTGTTGTGCTTCTGGCTCACGCTGTCTGTTACCGCCCCCCCCCCTCCCGCTGTCCGTGTGTCTGTTCCCGCCCCCCTCCCGCTGTCCGTGTGTCTGTTCCCGCCCCCCCTCCCGCTGTCCGTGTCTCGGCACCAGTGACGGTGAAAGTGATTGTTTCTGGAGCTCGCGTCAGATGTGGAGCGGCCGGGACCGGTAGGATGTGGGCGGCGGTTCAGTAAGGCCTGTGTGGCTTGTTTTTTAAATTATTGAATGCCCTCTTTGGGGCACAGCCAGCTTCCTCTTCGTATTTGCTGGGGCAGGGCCCGCCCCGTTTGTGATGTCAGGGGTATCCCCGGTGACATCACGAAAGGGGTGGGTCCTGAACTCGCAGTCACGACGAAGGAACTCCCTGGTCCCCTGCAGCCGCTGCCATCGGGATCCACGTGGGATCCGTGGAAATGCCATTGTCTGCCCCCCAGAGCACAGCCATGGGTAAGCGGGCTCTGGGGGGGGCTTCAATGTAAAAAACGGAGCCTCACATTACCCCCACGGAGCTCCGCAGGTAGCACAGCGGACTCCGGGAGTCTTCATTTTTAAAAACATTGGGTCCGCGAGCCATCACCCAGCAGATCATGCCGCACAATCCCCGGAGCCCCACAGGCCCACAGCGGGCTCTGGGGGCTTTATTTTTATTATCAATAAAGGGGCTTCGATCCCCAAACGGCCACAAAAACCCAGAGTCTCTGAGCACCTTAAAACCACAGCGTGCTCATGGACCCTTTCGACCCCCACGCGACTGTACAAACCCCCAGGGCACCACGCCTGGAAGCGCTCTCTGGAAGCCTTTATTTTTTTTATAAATACAAGGTTCCTCGAGCCCCCCCAGCCACCAAGCCTGCACAAGCCCCGGAGTTACGCACTTGGACCTCGGACTCTGGGGACCTTTGATTTTTATAAAAAATGAGGGGACCTCGAGCCCCAACACGTACCTAAGGCCTCTAGATTACAACGGCTGGAAGCGGACTCTGGGACGCACCTCCCCTAGGGCGCAGGAGCCCCCCAGAGTGCCACTGCTTGACTCAGACTCTGTGGGGCTTCTTATTTAATTATTACAACAGGGGCTTCCCGCCCCAAGCCTCACAAAGCCCCAGAAACCTCCCGGATCGCCTTGGCCTCTGGGCTGCCCCTGCATAATCGCCCCTACCTCATGCGCCCCAGAGCAGCGCCTTCAACAAGCGTTCTCTGAGGGTTTTCTATTTTTATTTAAAAAATGAACGGACCCTGACACCCAAGACATCTCCCGGACCACAGATGGATCTTGTGGCTTATTTAAAACATCTGGTGAGCTCGAACCCAGATACAGCATCCCTTAACAACTTTTGGCCTCTGCCCCCACACCAGGCACCTGCTCACACCGCTGCACCCAGAACACATTCCTTGGAGCATCGACATCCTTCCCGCAAGGACTGCACTACGGACATAAATCCCTGGGCTAGAACCGGCGCCACAGTGAGCCTGATCTCCTACCTGGACACTAGGCCCTGGATTCCAGAACCCTAGAACGCTGGTGCAACACCCTCCTTAAGAACCCATGACCTGCCCAGGACATCAGACTGGTGAGTACAAAACTGCATTATTAAGTTTTACCGACATGGGATTGGTTTTCAGTCACTTTTTTCATTTCAGTATTAGAGGGGAAAGCCAGAGGTTGTTGCAGGCCTGTTATTGATGTTTTGTGATGGTGAGTTCTTTGATGCAAAATATCACTCTTCCTGAAAAAGTATATCGGCGTGGAGCAGAGAAAGGAACGAGAAACATGTCTATATAATCTGTATAATTTTGGCGACTGTTGTGATGTGTGATTGTTGGAACATACCTTCCAGAAGCCATCGTCAAGCTGTTGAGATTACTATTTTTTCACGTGTCTGCCATCTGAACTGTTGGTACTCACTTCTGCCCTCGCTGTGGAAGTTGCTAACAGTGTAGACCATGTTATACAAGGGGGGTTGTACCCATATGGTCAGTGGGACCTGGGTGATCAGTAGCGTTATATATAGGGGGTCCCAGACCAAGAACACAATTCCTGTTCTTAAACACACACTATTTAAATGAATTTAGGAGACACACACTAAATGAAGGTAACCAGTGTTTTTAATCCACTGTACCAGGCAAACAATCAATATTGAAAAATCAGACATAAAATATACATGATTCAATGCGCCCACAAAGAGAGGGGGAGGAGGGAAGTGCAGGGAGGGGGATGTATTTCACTGGATTTTACATCACTAGTTAACATTCAAGAAACAACAACATAATACATAATTCAAAACGTGATTCCACATACATGAAAAAACATGGAACATGACATATATCATAGCAAAAAATTCCTAAGGAGATACTCCTATAATGATTAATATATCAAACTGGGGTTAGGAGTTCCTGGTTGTAAGGTGTAGATGTCTACGTTTCGACCCCGATAGTGTAGGACAGTGGATCCTTACTGCGTGGGTCTTCGTCAGGACGTGATGGGTGAAGGGGGGGAGGATGGGGCGTTTAACTCTGGCACACCGGGAGGGTCTCGTCAGGCGGTTATGCACAAAAGGGGGGTGCCACGTATGGAGTCAAGATCTTGTTGTAAAAAACGAGGGTTAAGTCATGGGTCAAAGCGATTGCCGGCTACACCAGTGCGGGTTGTACACCGTGCTAAACCGGCTGTTTCCAGGAGACGCGGCGCACGCACCACTATCGGAATTTTCCGTCAGCAGCGCGGATGGTGACACGCGGCATTTAAATACCGACGAGGCTTTACCCGATTTGGTTTTAAAGAAAAAAGAGAAATACCGGTTTGGCCCTTCCTTCAACAATGCGGATTTGTACACTGCAGATGCTTTACTGACAACGCGCGCCACTGAAAAAGAATTGGTCTTTTTGGAATAAGGCCGGTCGGCCCTTCTAACCATACCGCGGAGGGATACTGTGGAGGCAAGCTTGACAACGCACGTCACTCGAATTAATTTGTGGATAAGGAGCCGGTTTAGCACGGTGTACAACCCGCACTGGTGTAGCCGGCAATCGCTTTGACCCATGACTTAACCCTCGTTTTTTACAACAAGATCTTGACTCCATACGTGGCACCCCCCTTTTGTGCATAACCGCCTGACGAGACCCTCCCGGTGTGCCAGAGTTAAACGCCCCATCCTCCCCCCCTTCACCCATCACGTCCTGACGAAGACCCACGCAGTAAGGATCCACTGTCCTACACTATCGGGGTCGAAACGTAGACATCTACACCTTACAACCAGGAACTCCTAACCCCAGTTTGATATATTAATCATTATAGGAGTATCTCCTTAGGAATTTTTTGCTATGATATATGTCATGTTCCATGTTTTTTCATGTATGTGGAATCACGTTTTGAATTATGTATTATGTTGTTGTTTCTTGAATGTTAACTAGTGATGTAAAATCCAGTGAAATACATCCCCCTCCCTGCACTTCCCTCCTCCCCCTCTCTTTGTGGGCGCATTGAATCATGTATATTTTATGTCTGATTTTTCAATATTGATTGTTTGCCTGGTACAGTGGATTAAAAACACTGGTTACCTTCATTTAGTGTGTGTCTCCTAAATTCATTTAAATAGTGTGTGTTTAAGAACAGGAATTGTGTTCTTGGTCTGGGACCCCCTATATATAACGCAACAGTGTAGACCAACCATGTCCTTTGATTGCCATCACATTCCATTCGTGCTCTGCACTCTTCAGTTATTTACAGAGTCTGGCACAGGGACTTATCTTTGAGGTTCTAGTTTTAAAGGTCCCCAACAAAGTTGCTCTGAAAAGCTCATGCCTTATATTAAACCTTTTCAAGCCCTTTGGTTGTAAACGGTACAGCAGCTTCGCGTTGATTTCTGATGGTTACTCTGTTAAAGAAGCTATTCGTTACTTTACATGTCAGGTTTTCCACAGGGATATGTATTGAAAGTAACCATTGTTAATATTTTTCTTCATTAAATAATTTGACAGGTTGGATTTTTCTACTTCATTGTTTGCACCACTAAGAGAAATGTCATAAATAGGCTGTATTTAGAGTGTGTTTCTGTTCTCTTGTTGACAGTCATTAGAATGAGTAATGAGACTCCTTAGCTCAGCTGTCTTTTGAAGGCAAATGATCCTTCGTAGTTTACCCCAGACAGCATGAATCCTCTGTGTCATGAGGTTAGCCTCACTTCTACACTCGTTAGTCTAAGGTCTCTACTTCTGCTGATGGTCTTAAGAACGTAATACAGAAGCTTTAAGGCGCAACCATGAGAATGAATTGTGTCTTTTGTATGTAGGAAAAACCTTTACTATTGGATAAGTAATAAATACAATTTTAATCCTTTACACATTTCACTTTAATCACACAAGCTGATCTGCTTCGAGTAAAGTGTACAGGGTGTGTGTTCACTTGCTATAAGGAAATGCGGTTCTTTCGGAAATATCACATTTAACTTCCTTTCCAGGCCAGTTTACAAATAGAGCTAAAGCAAACCTGTACTATCAAAGCCAAGCTTGAATTGTACAATCCAAACACAAACAACCCAGGGCCGTTTTGTCATTGTGACATGACCTGACCCGGCTGGCTTTGTGTGTGTGTGCGGCTGGCTGTGTGTGTGTGCGCGGCTGTCTGTGTGTGTGTGTGTGTGTGAGTGTGTGTGTGGCTGGCTGTGTGTGTGTGTGTGTGTGCGGCTGGCTGTGTGTGTGTGTGCGGCTGGCTGTGTGTGTGTGTGCGGCTGGCTGTGTGAGTGTGCGTGGCTGGCTGTGTGAGTGTGCGTGGCTGGCTTTGTGAGTGTGCGTGGCTGGCTTTGTGTGTGCGTGGCTGGCTTTGTGTGTGCGTGGCTGGCTTTGTGTGTGCGTGGCTGGCTCTGTGTGTGTGTGTGTTTGTGTGTGTGGGCGCGGCTGGCTCTGTGTGTGCGGCTGGCTCTGTGTGTGTGTGTGTGTGTGCCTTTGTGTGTATGTGGCTCTGTGTTTATGTGTGGGTGCAAATGCAATAGGTCTCACATTTGCGAGAGATTAAGCTAATGGCAATGTAAATGACAATGCCATTTATTTATCTGTTTTCAAAACCAACAGAAATACAAATTTTGTCATTTACAATGCCAATAGCTCTAACTTTTCCAAAGGCGAAACCATTGCATTGTAAATGCTTGTTCACCAATGAGAGAAAGGAGGTTGTCACTATTATGATGGGTGGTAAGGCTTACAGTGTTAGTCTGTCATCAGAATGTTTTAGACCAAACAGGTCAGGTGGTCAAATTATTCAATCTCTTGTAGCAGGAGATAGAATTCCCCCTTTATTTAACATGAAATAATATTTATTTGTTAGAAAACGGGGGAAATGTGGCAATGGATATAGCTTCTTATAGACCGGTAACACTGTTAAATAGCATGGAATTTTTGTCAAAGCATCTGGCAACAATTTAGCGTCAAAGGTATAATTGTTAGTTCACAATGAAACTGGTTTATCCCAAAGTGATACCTAGTTGTAAATATACATTATTTGGCTAAATCCTAGATTTGCTGATAGTCAAGAAATTATCAAAAGCAAAGGTTTTATGGCTTGCTGAGAAGGCATTCAACTTCGTGGCTAGAAATGCTTGTTTCAGATTCTTAGAGGAAGAGACTATCTTCCCAGCTCACAAGACTGATACGTTTCATTCCCAGAGCTCCAGTGCAGGTAACTGAACTCAGAGGAAATCAGGGTGGTGCTGATGGCAAGCGAGTAACCAGTCAGGGGTGCCTTTTGTCACCAATACTTTCAGCAGTGTTTGTTGAACCTTTAGGTTCAAACACACACTGCTGCAGCAAGATTTCTTTCAAGCAGCACCACAAATTGAAACAACATTAGGTTGGTTTAGTGGCTACATTACACATTCCTTGCACAGGATATTTGCATACATCTTTATCAAGCCAACTATTCCACTTCCTGCACCTCAGTCACTTCCTATTCTGCTATCTCCTGCTACTTCTGTGCCCAGAATGGAGTCGAGATCGTACCGAAGGTCTTGTGTGGGTTAAAAGGAAGGGCCATTATTCATCATGTCATGAGACTCCACGCTGAGCATGTGGTGGAACACCTATGTTGCCAAAATCCATCCGGTATCTCTGTTCTTGTGATCGCCTAGAGGGGCATTACGCAAGCTGTCTGGAGTACAGGGCGAGAATGGCTGCAGCGGTACCAAGGACGGGTCTTGGTGAAATAAAAGATGTCAAAATTGGGCTTCTCCTTAGTTTGTCAGGAAAACACCATGATATGTAGAACGAGAACTGGTCAAGACTTAAAACATGTCCTTTCCACGACGTTGGTCTGCCCACAGGATGTGAGCTGAGGATCGCAATCCTAGATGAATCAGTTATTTTTCTGGCATATCAGTTACTGTTAGAATCGCATAGAATGGATGGACGCAATTTTAAATGAATAGAATGCTGCTAATTATCTGTGCTTTTACTTTTTGTTGCATTCTTCGCTCCCTTGCTTGTCACAGACTTTTGCTTCTTGCAGTTTAATTCTACTTATGGAATTTGACTGTCTCTATTCTACTTCCTGGTCCTCAGGAGGAGTTTGGTGCCTTACTATTATCTGCATTACTACTCTTCATCTTCAATCAAGATTCATAAGATTGCCTAGGATTATTTCCCCTCCTCCCGTTTCCTCCTTCTGAGGATCCACTTAACCACATCGATGCTGATGACAAGCTCAGCTCGTCATGAGGTACACCTCTCGTACGCTCATGACGAGCTGAGCTCGTCATGAACCGCGGGTTTTTTAAAACTTCAGCGCACAGCGGGAAAATGCGCCGCACCGATGCGGTTAAGGAGGCCCTTGACATCCTTCCATTTTACTATTCTCTGCATCATAAATCCACGGCTATCAGGAGTTGCCACCGTTTCTTAGGGCATTCTAGAAGGCAATTCAACACATTGTTCAGTACTTGATATCTTCAAAAGGATTTGGCCTAGATAATTGTCACAAGCATCATTCATAAAATCAACCTTTAAAAAAGAAGAAGAGAAGAATAGCATGTTCTTACCCTCAAAGGGTTTACTACAGCCCCACTAGGTTAAGTCGAATCAAACTGGAATTAGACACTCAGTATTTGAGATGCTGTGCAGGGGGCATGGGAACTGTCTACCACACAGTTTGGAAATGTCTGCTACAGCGATATTGCTCCTGGGTATGCAAAACAGTATCTGGGTAGAGGGCACATTTTTAAGAGAATGGATCACTTGTACCTGTGTGACCAGGGTCAGATATTGTGGCCCTCTTAAAAACCCTCATTCACGTACACAGGTGGTCTGGCAGTATATCTTGATTATCAGCCTATTTTTGACGTAACAGCATCCTCATTGGAATTTTTGGGGTATGCTATCCTCCACCTGGAGGTAGAACCACTGGTAATACAGTAGTGATCAGTGATGAAAAAAGTGCTCAAGTGAAGTGAGTTAAAATTGCCTACTCCTCCAAATTAGAACCTTCTTTAATTAATTAGAGATGTGGAAAAAATAAAATCAGGGTGGTGCATATGAAGATGAGTTACTAATCGAACGCACTAATTTATCCATGTGAGTGGTCGACATGTTTCAGCCCCATAAATGCCCAGCCGTGTAAGGGAGGCTTTCTTCAGGACCTTTGGTTATGTGAGGTTGCTAATTTTGCAGCCTAAATGAGATAGGTAATTGACTTACCCTTCTTCTGTGATCATTACTGGTTATTAGTACCTGAAACTGGTTATCCCTTTTGCGGGCCGCCTCGGGAGAACTGGCTGGCTTTTTTAACCTGTCTGTGTCTGCTACTGCAACTTTGGGGTGGTGATGTAAATACATATCTGGATCCTACTGCAGACTTCTCCGTGCCTACGGACTGGCATGGGAAGCAGGCGGCGTGGTTGGTCCAGTAGGGGGATGGAGGAGTACGGGCTGGTGGATGACTGGCGTTTTGCATCACCCTGCCTGGCGGGAGGGAACATATATGTCCTCAGTACATGGTCCAGATTAGATTATTGGCTCATATCTGCTGGAGAGTGCCCGTGGGTGGAGGGGGTATGGCATGTGCCCAAGATGTTGTCTGACCATGATACTGTCCTACTACGGCTTCAAATGACAAATATAACCCCTGCCCCATTCATTTGGTGATTCCGGGCAGCAGCGCAATTAGATATTGTATTTAAGGTTCGAAAATCGACTAACTTTGGGGCATTTCTCACCTAGGGTGCCATCAACCCATTCACTAGTAACATCCTCAAGGGCCAGTACTTCATGCCTCATGTGGATTCATACCTACGAATATGGCTAGTATCTTCTCGTACCCTCTGGCGGATAATTGCAGACTTATTTTTATATAAGACTCTCTGTCCTTTACTTCCTGACTGGCAGTTGGGCACCAATCACTTCTCGTGTTTACGATATGTACCTGGATTGTTTATTTACAAACTACTACCGATTGACTTTATTTTTACAAGCTGGGATCGGATTAATTTTCCCCCCAACTGAGAGTGTAACACCGGGACAACTTCTCTACACATTACATGGATCTTGCGTGAACACTGCTTTTTAGGGCTCGGCCTCCGCCCACGAAAGTGGGAGGAGTTTCGAGCTCCTAATGTTAAAGAGAAAAAAAAAGTTTCTCCTAGGGCTTTGGCGAGACACATTCCACACATTCCTTAGTGTGTTATGTCATCTGGCCAGTGATTCGTCTTCGCTGTGGTGTCTTTTTAATAGCCTTGAAGTGATAGGCTAAATGTCGTTTTCGTCGGGCATGTGTAGCATTTTTCGTGCGTGTGCGCGCAAAGAAGTACATTAATTATAATTAGGAGCTGTCAGGGTGCCTCCATAAGTGAATCCAGATGGCCGGGCGCGTTCACCATTCAGCAGCGCTCAGCACGCAGCTGCTGCATGCCAGGCCGGGAAAGGGCTTCATTAGCCTCACTCATCCGGCGCTGAGACAGCAAGACACGGGGGCCCACGGCCCCCTCCCATATCTGTAACGGCGAAACAGGACAGATGCAATAAAGAGTGCCTAGGAGCTGGCTAGATGCACCATGGAGCGCTTCGAATTGGGTAAAAGATGCCCGTTTCAAAGCAGCCACATGCAACTTAACATACTTACAAGCGGGCGTGTGTTCACTTTACGGGGTGCTTCGAGTCATTCTGGGTGAAATAGCGAGCGCTTCGAAGAGGGCAGTGAGTAAAGAGTGCTACTTGTCTGCTGAATCATTCAGCCAGAGGAAGTCTCTGCCGAAGCTGTGAAAGCTGACATCTACAACCCTTCTGCACTCAGGCACATCCCGCGTTATTCACACCACCTCAGCCCTGCACGGCAGGCTTCATGGCAGTGGTGTAGCGCAAAGTGATGGCAGAGGCCTCCGAGTTTCACAGATGATTGCCCACCAAGGAGCAAGGCCTGGTGCCCTGAGCAGCCAGCCTGACGCCCTTCCTCCCCCTGAGCCACTTGCTCGGACCTTAACATGAAAATACAAAAGGAATGAATGCGTTGGTTTCGTCCCTCCTTCTGCCCAGAGCTTGCAGAGTGGCGGTGTTTTCTGCTGGACTCAATAAAATGTGTTTGGGGTTTGTGGTCTGACCAGAGGATTCTGGGGGCTCCCTGTAGTTCTTATACAAAAGTGGCTTGCACAATGAAGTCCGGCCGTCGCATAAACGGTGTCTGCAGCCTTTGCAGGGAAAGGCCCGGTTGCCAGACCCAGGGGACCTGCCAGCCTTCGGCTCAGGACCGGCTCCAGGAGTGTTGATGTGGATGGGCCACGGGTTTGTTTGGGTGGGCCACTGTGGGTCCAATTATCACTTATAACAAGTGTGTTAGTGCAGCACTGTATTGTCACATATTTATGTCAAAGCTTCCTTGTGTTAAAGAAATACAGTCTCATCAATATTTTAAAAAGTGTATCATATTTTACATGATGTTTGTTATATGTTTTACATAGCAAACATTTTCAGGGCTCGGATTATGCATGGCTCTAAGAGCCAAGCCAGAGCCTGAGCTCGGCTCTCCCTGTTAACTTGTTTCCTCTCTCACCTCTAACCCCAAAACCCATTTTCAATTTTAAAGACGGTGAAAACAACATTTCGACATGCTGACGTTGAGATTGATGGAGCACTTAACAGGTGCCTTCTCCGTGGCCTCTTCTGCCGTGATTGGGTGGGCCAAAGTTCACATTTGGGTGGGCCTGGCCCCTGCTTTGGCTCCTCGTAACCATGGGCAGAAGGAGACACTGGCTGAAGAACCATTAACTCACTGATGTACTCGACCAGCGTTCAACCCTGTTGCCTCGTGAATATACAAAGATTGCAGCAACATTAACCAACTGAGCTATCTTACCCGGATACGAGGGTGTGATCTGCAAATTAAACACGGAGCTTAGAGAATGTACAGTCGCTCACCTAGGTTTGTCCATTGGATTCTTCCCTGAGACCTGCAGGCTACACCCATACCTCAGCAGCAGGAGCATTAACCCTCAGGACTGTTTTACCAGCTAGTGCGCTTCCATTTGTTTTCGGGCTTCCATAGCCGCCTGCGTGTGATGGGACTACGGGCAGTGCAGAGTGCAGAATCAGAGTGCAGAATCAGAGTGCAGAATCAGAGTGCAGAATCAGAGTGCAGAATCAGAGTGCAGATTGAGAGTGGAGAGTGCAGTTTGAGAGTGCAGAGTGCAGATTGAGAGTGGAGAGTGCAGTTTGAGAGTGCAGTATGAGAGTGCAGTATGAGAGTTGAGAGTGCAGATTGAGAGTGCAGATTGAGAGTGCAGATTGAGAGTGCAGATTGAGAGTGCAGATTGAGAGTGCAGTTTGAGAGTGCAGTTTGAGAGTGCAGTTTGAGAGTGCAGATTGAGAGTGCAGATTGAGAGTGCAGATTGAGAGTGCAGATTGAGAGTGCAGAGTGCAGTTTGAGAGTGGAGAGTGCAGTTTGAGAGTGGAGAGTGCAGTTTGAGAGTGCAGTTTGAGAGTGCAGATTGAGAGTGCAGATTGAGAGTGCAGATTGAGAGTGCAGATTGAGAGTGCAGATTGAGAGTGCAGATTGAGAGTGCAGATTGAGAGTGCAGTTTGAGAGTGGAGAGTGCAGTTTGAGAGTGCAGTTTGAGAGTGCAGATTGAGAGTGCAGATTGAGAGTGCAGATTGAGAGTGCAGATTGAGAGTGCAGAGTGCAGATTGCAGAGTGCAGATTGCAGTTTGAGAGTGCAGATTGAGAGTGCAGAGTGCAGATTGAGAGTGGAGAGTGCAGTTTGAGAGTGCAGATTGAGAGTGCAGAGTGCAGATTGAGAGTGGAGAGTGCAGTTTGAGAGTGCAGATTGAGAGTGCAGAGTGGCAGTGAGTGCAGAGTGACAGTGAGTGCAGAGTGACAGTGAGTGCAGAGTGACAGTGAGTGCAGAGTGACAGCAGAGTGACAGTGAGTGCAGAGTGACAGTGACAGCAGAGTGACAGTGAGTGCAGAGTGACAGTGAGGGCAGAGTGACAGTGAGGGCAGAGTGGCAGTGAGGGCAGAGGGGCAGAGTGGCAGTGAGGGCAGAGGGGCAGAGTGGCAGTGAGGGCAGAGGGGCAGAGTGGCAGTGAGGGCAGAGTGACTGTAGAGTGAGTGCAGAGTGACAGTGAGTGCAGAGTGAGTGCAGAGTGACAGTGAGTGCAGAGTGACAGTGAGTGCAGAGTGAGTGCAGAGTGACAGTGAGTGCAGAGTGACAGTGAGTGCAGAGTGACAGTGAGTGCAGAGTGACAGCAGAGTGACAGTGAGTGCAGAGTGACAGTGAGTGCAGAGTGACAGCAGAGGGACAGTGAGTGCAGAGTGACAGTGAGGGCAGAGTGACAGTGAGGGCAGAGTGACAGTGAGGGCAGAGTGACAGTGAGGGCAGAGTGACAGTGAGGGCAGAGTGACAGTGAGGGCAGAGTGACAGTGAGGGCAGAGTGACAGTGAGGGCAGAGTGCAGAGTGAGTGCAGAGTGAGTGCAGAGTGACAGTGAGTGCAGAGTGACAGTGAGTGCAGAGTGACAGTGAGTGCAGAGTGACAGTGAGTGCAGAGTGACAGTAGAGTGCAGAGTGACTGTAGAGTGCAGAGTGACTGTAGAGTGCAGAGTGACTGTAGAGTGCAGAGTGACTGTAGAGGGCAGAGTGACTGTAGAGGGCAGAGTGACTGTAGAGTGCAGAGTGACTGTAGAGTGCAGAGTGACTGTAGAGTGCAGAGTGACAGTGAGTGCAGAGTGACAGTGAGTGCAGAGTGACAGTGAGTGCAGAGTGACTGTAGAGTGAGTGCAGAGTGAGTGCAGAGTGAGTGCAGAGTGAGTGCAGAGTGACAGTGAGTGCAGAGTGACAGTGAGTGCAGAGTGACAGTGAGTGCAGAGTGACTGTAGAGTGAGTGCAGAGTGAGTGCAGAGTGACAGTGAGTGCAGAGTGACAGTGAGTGCAGAGTGACAGTGAGTGCAGAGTGAGTGCAGAGTGACAGTGAGTGCAGAGTGAGTGCAGAGTGACAGTGAGTGCAGAGTGAGTGCAGAGTGACAGTGAGTGCAGAGTGACAATGAGTGCAGAGTGACAATGAGTGCAGAGTGACAATGAGTGCAGAGTGACAATGAGTGCAGAGTGACAGTGAGTGCAGAGTGACAGTGAGTGCAGAGTGACAGTGAGTGCAGAGTGACAGTGAGTGCAGAGTGACAGTGAGTGCAGAGTGACAGTGAGTGCAGAGTGACAATGAGTGACAGTGAGTGCAGAGTGACAATGAGTGCAGAGTGACAGTGAGTGCAGAGTGACAGTGAGTGCAGAGTGACAGTGAGTGCAGAGTGACTGCAGAGACAGTGTGTCAGGGTGCACATTGTGTGAGTGTGCAGAATGAGTGTGCAGGGTAAACAGTGTGTGACTATGCAGGGTGACATTGGGAGTGTGCGGGTGAGCAGTGTGTGAATGTGTAGGGGCAGTGTGTGAGTGTGCAGAAAACACCACACACACATACACCACACACACATAACGCACACACAAACCACACACCTCAGTCTCTCAACACCACACACTTGTCACCACTCAACACAACACACTCACCACCACACTCACTCCCCAGGCTCACCCCCACAGACTCACCACCACACACTCACCAGCACACAGAAAACAACACACACAACAACACCCCCCCAGCCGTCAATGAATGCTTTCACCATGCACAAACACCAACAACCATCATCCATCTGTGCACGCTTTTACCAAGCACACACCCACCAGCCGTCAGTGCACCCTTCCACCAGGCACACACACCTCCAGCCGGCAGTGCACTTTTCCACCAAGCAATCGCAGTATGGTACACTTTACTTTTAAACATATTCATATAAAGCACAGCATGCCACCATTGGTAAAATTACAATTCAACCAAGATACTTCCACTACACACCACATGCACACACTCCATAACACATGGCAAAAAGACATTGGCATTTACAATGCCATTAGCTCAAACTCAAATAAATCCGAGCCCGATTGCATTTCTAATGCTTGTTTATTAAGGTGAGATTCCATTGATTTACCCTTTAGGGGATTAGTATGCACAATCCTTCCAATATGATCGGGCATGCTTTCTTGTAGGTTTATGCCTGCGAATACGCCAAGCGTCTCTATCTGTGGTCAGGTCCAATACTTGGGATCTCCGTATTTTAATATCATTTTTACTGCCTGATTGGCATCTTAACACCGATTACTCTAACGTAATTACGCCATGTACCTTAATCTTTTCGCATGTCATGATCACTACTTATTGACTTATTATTATAATTTTATATATTTATAATAGAATTTGAGCTGGGATCTGATCTATTTCCCCCTCAATGTGATTTGAACACCGGGACTACTATACTATGCTGTGCATTATTGGGTTTTGTTGTGAACACTCTACATTATTTATTAAGGTGAGATCCGATTGAGTTATCATTTTGGTGGTAAATTCTTTCCTGTATATTGAGTTACTTCCCTTTCCTCGCTAAACTTTTAGGGTATTCCCTTATCTATTTATAAACTTGATTCATTTATTTTTCCCAACTGAGCACATTCCAAACGTATTCTTAGGATTGCACTATTAGAACTTACTCTTAGGGCATACACACACCTTCGGGTATGTTTATATATGTGATTTTATTGTTGTATTGTCTTTAGTGTATATAATTGTGGATATATGTTATGTGGCCTGTCTAGCGACTTGATCATGTCCAGTGTGAAAATGTACTTTGTTTTTAATTATAAACCTGAGATATGTGTCATTTCCTTGTCGTTTTCGGAGTGACTTGAGTGTAACTACCATCTTTGTGTTATCTATATATCAATGTACATCATTATTTCTTGTGATGTCATGTTATATTTTTGTTCTTCTATGTTAATTAACACTGTGTCCTTAAGCGATTGTTTCAGCCCTGTTGAAGTTCCTTCTGCACAAGGAATGAAACGCGTTGGCTGTGTGCCGGTTTTAACAAATGTTTTGAATAAAGAAGACTGATGGACTCATTTTGTTCTCTTGAATTTTTTCTTGGGGCACCTTCAAAAGAATCTTTTCGTAACAGTGGCACTCAACGACGGCGAGTGCTGGAAGTAAATGCACAGGACATGTATTCCAAAAGCAACAGGGACTGAAGTGATGAAACTGGGTCAGCTGTTGTGTGTCTTTGTCGTACCTCAGTAGTAATTTCAAACCCATGTGGGCTTATGGGTGATCAACATACGGTTGAGCGCACTAGGAGCCTGAACACACGGTCTTTAGAAAACATTGCCCATGCCTCTTGAATAGTCGAATCATATGCCAGATACATCAGTAGTAATGTTGAACCCGTGTGGGCTTATGGGTGGTCAACATATGATATCAGGCTAATTGGACAGAAATCTGAGTACTCACGAGAGGTAAAACCTCTAGAGACAGAAGACTTGACTAGTGGTCATCGGTGTGTGAATAATGATACCCAAAGACGTATCAGATTTATAAGTGGAGACAGACTGTATATACTTTTGAGTGTGAAGGTAAATGAGAAGCAAAAAGACTCCTTCTTTAGACTGTTGCGCTCCCTTTTGGTTACACTAGCATGGGCAGGCAAGAAACCGAGAATTCGCTGGGACATTCTAACGCTTCTGTATACAGATGGAGGATTCTGTGCCCCGGACTTCCAATTAAATTATTAATGCACGCAGGTGCACTTTGGACACTGCTGTTACGTAGCGCATAACTTCACACTGCATGTAGTGATCGAACATGATGATGCCTCTCCGGTCCCACTCAGGGATATTTTAGCACGTAGGCGGATTGGGATCGCACGTGCTGAAATAAATACATTACGCACCACACTGACGGCCAAGCAAGGCGAGCTGGGAAACTTACATTGTATGCTCTAGCGTTGACTTTACTACATCATCCTGATATATCATGGCTCCGGACGACAGGTCGCTTTTGATGTTACTTTTCAGGCGCTGACAAATGTACCAGCATCGCAGGTAAATGCCCTATTATTTATCTTTCTGTATTACCGTCTCGGAACAGCTATGCGCACATTTATCCCCCTTCCCTAGCGAGCCCCCTGCACTAGTTGCATTAGAAGTACTCCTACTATTACAGCACGCCAACACCTCATCACTAAACTGTATGCTGCAGCACAAAGGGATGGGAAATATGGATAAGGGAAGGCGCTTGTGAAATGGAATGCTGTACTTTCGCACTCCATAACGGAAGATGAATAGAAGTTTAGTTGTATGCAACTCAGTACATTGACTTCAAACTGCAACCTGAGAATAATTAATTTAAATGTTTACATCAAGTATTATACTCCTCTGCAGCTATATAAATATGGGCTAAAAGGGGCCATGAGATATACGCGCTGCGAGCTGGCGATGCCGACTTCACAGACTTGGCCTGCTTGTGTCCACCAGTAATGCATTATTGGACACAAGTTACATCTACACTCTCTGATATGGTCCTGGAGCGTGTGGACTGTGGAGCAGGGATTTCCCTTCTGGGCCTACAGCCAAACTTCCAGTTGCTGGATCGAAGATTCCTATCAGTGTGCCTGCTATTAGCAACAAGCATTTGCATAGCCAATAGGTCTCGCTTTTGGGACCTTATGAGTATTTAGTTATGCAGCACAATATCCTTGGTGCAACAACATCAACTGTTGCATAGCTAAACACTTATAAGGTCCCAAAGGCAAGACCTATTGGCTATGCCAATGCTTGTTTGACTTGAACTTTCGTCGTAAAAGGAATGTAAACTTTGTGTCTTTGCTAAACGTTTCGAAAACACAGTTAGACTCAAGGAAACACTCCGATGGCCCCTTGAGACAGAAATTCACCTTTGTCCTGCTTTGCAGGTCGCCTGCCTTCCTGTTATCATACACGCGTCAGTGCGTTGAAGAATGACATGCTGAATAAGTGCACGAGGGACATTTTGACGCGTATTACAGGTTGGATGTGAAGATAAGTTCGCTCCTCCTTCGAAGTATTACATCTGTCAGTGCTCTGCGTTGCAGCGTTAGATGATAAAAGAGATCTTATGGTCCTTTGAAACTTCCAGGAAGTTAGAACAGAGTGGCACTTCAGGAAACATTACGTCTTGTACAAAGAATAATTTTGTTTGCTACAAATCTAATGTGGAAAGGAATTTCTCACAAATATTCGGTCATGTGAAAGACAATGTATTAGGCTGTTGGTAGGAGTCCCCGCTTGCTGCATCTCCGGGTATTATGCACGAAGTTCACTCTGTTCGTACATGCCACATTTCTTTAAACTAAAGCCTTACTTTGACAGGAGAGATCAAGAGTCTGGAAAACAAATACATGCAGCGCTGCACACTTCAGAAGCAACAAATCACTGCTAAATAATCACATATTTGAACGGCGTTGGTAAAAGAAAACAAGCGTGCGCGCCTCGCGCTGAAAGTAAAAAAAAAAAAAAGTTTGACGAGGAGAGGCAGCAGGGGGAGGGGAGAGAGGAGGGGGCCTGCACCTGTTTCCCTTGCGGGAGCGAGCAGGAACCATCTGTTAATTACAAACAGATGGTTGCAAAGCTTGCTCCTCCAAGGGACTCGCCAAACGTGCATGTGTTGCCATTCAAAGCAATGCAATGCGTGCATGTTTTTGCCTGAAAAACTGAATTTCTAAAGGTCTCCTCCTGTGCAGCGCATGTGCGCTGCGTAGGCGAGACCTAAAAAGGAGAGTAGCAGTGCATTGGGGGGAGTAGGACTAAACTTACAAAGACAGCTTGGATATCTGATATGGTATACTGTAGATCACAACTGGAACTGTATGCAGAGGAGTTGCATATTTCATCTGGACCTAAAGATTGCTTTGTACCTCTGATGGCTTATTTATTATCCAACTCTGGGAATAGTGAGTAAGGTATCAAATGTGAAAGGATTATGAATGTGTGGTCCAGGGCAATGACTGGATTGTTGTCAGCATATGACTACTGAGAGAAGCCAAGAAAAGCAACAAAGCCATCTGGGGTAACAGAAACAAACAACATAAATGATAGCGAGGACCCTTGCGGAAACCTAAGCTTCAAAGAAAAGTTATAGCATCCAAAGGTTATTAAGAGCAGCAATTGCTGGCAATCTTCTAGCAAGGACACAAGACATTTTGCCACCACACACAAGATTCCTACTACTCACAGTCCGGAGGCGAGGATACCATGATCTTTAGTGTCAAACAGTGCACATACCCTAAAAGCTCCTCACAAATTTAATAATAACAGACATGGTAGGTTCAGCGAAATAGCTGAAATACCAGTTGCCATGGGTGAAGCTAAACGGATTCCTTTAGGTAAGCTTAAAGTGACTTGGCGACAATGCTTTAAAGCGCATTCCCACAAAAAGGAGAAGAGGAATGGGGTAATCATTATCCACCACCAAGTTGATCACTGTTGTTTTACATTATTAGCCGTGGCGTAACCACCACCTTTTTCCAGTCAACAGAACTACGCCTGTGGCCAAAGGTGAACTGAATATGTTGTCTAGAGGAGGTGCGAGCTCTAGGCCAATGCTTGGAAAAGGGACACAGGGCTCATGACATTAAGTGACTCCGACTTATGTTTTGAAATTACCTTCTGCTACTTCTTGCATAAGTACATGCACATAACTCAGGAAAAAAACATACGGACGAGTTTTAAACAATAGGGGCTACCATTTGGAGCAGAGGTTTTTTATAATCTTGTAATCGTTCCAGTGGGAAGGGGACTAAGCCAGGTACCAGAATCCCACCTGTAAAAATAGCTCAATGTGCAGAAAAGCTCTACAATGTCAATCATAACCAGAGGGTCAGGACTTTAGACCAGTCAGTGGAAA
This sequence comes from Lissotriton helveticus, assembly GCF_964261635.1. Classification (NCBI taxonomy): domain Eukaryota; kingdom Metazoa; phylum Chordata; class Amphibia; order Caudata; family Salamandridae; genus Lissotriton; species Lissotriton helveticus. Next base: position 150,556,309 of record NC_136071.1, read on the forward strand.
CTTCCTCCTTCCACAGATAACATGAAGACTACTACTACAAAAAAACAAATCTCCGATTATCAACATCCACGCTACTGATTATCCAGGATAATTAGTTTTCTCTTTCTGTAGGATAAGTTATCATATAGAAAGAGAAAACAGACTCTGGTTTGTGTCAGCATCCTCAAGAGTAGTTCATAAAGTTACCAGAACAAGACACCCAAGGGTCCGGACTGGGAACCCTGAGAAACCCCAGCAATTTTGTAGGAACAGCCACGCCAGCAAAGTGGGGTGGGGTGGGGGGTGCAAGTGTGAAGCACTGCTGCTTTTGTTACTGCACATTAGCATGTCATTTACTGAAGAACGTATAACCAGATCGTTATTGGATGGTTTTGCATACACAATGTAATACTATTTCAATCAGCCGCCTTTCTACAAAGATCTTTATCGAATGTTGAACCAGCTCTGAATCAGCACATTTAAATAAACTACCATTAAGATTCCAGATCGAATGATGGAATTGGTCAATCTCTTAATACTGGCCTGCTGAGCCTTCTTGCATTTAGAGACTCACCCCCAACACAAGTACCCTTACAGCGAAGAGTCCAATTGGATGGTTGATTCTTTATTTCATGACGAATCTTATTGCATAAAAGGCTCATTACGTGGATTCCATACCACAGTACCTGGCTGTCCTCTTTCACCTCACTGTCCTGAAGAAGACCAGCTGCAACGTTGGTCCAATAACACACATTCCTGGGTCAAAACATCGAAGCACCACACAAATTTATGTTATACCGTGGGTTTGAGAATACATAAAAAACAAATTGTATAAAGATGGATGTTTATTGAGTCGCTCAATTTACTTTTTCACAATCTTCCCTTGCTGTATATATAGTTTCACGCACAATATCACTTTGTCACTATTTTTCACTTACTCACTAAAAAGTCAAGTAACTCATTTGTTATTGCAATTTGTTTAAATGCTCATGTGACAGCTATATGTATACATACATATGTATGTGTATATATATATATATTATATTATATATATATATATATACACACACACACACACACACACACAAGATTAATATAGTAACTGTTCAAACTGCGTAATCTCTTTCTTGGTGTGTTTCTGGTCACATATCAATTATGGCTTGCTAAGAAATTGCTCCATCTGACAGTGCCATTTGTAGTTTATTGCTTTTGTTACTGGAGGCCGATATTGCAGCACGGCTGCAAAACCGGCCCCACAGCTGTAAAGCCTGCCCCACCCTTCCAGCCTCCCGGTAAAATGTCAAATGCCCGCTACGGCCAGTCCGGCCCTGAAGACACCACAACTTTGAGGCATTACAACCAGTGCTTTAAATGGGCCAGTACTCACTGGTACGGAGTACTAGCACTTCTTAGATTCATGGCTCTGAGTACTGGCACTTCTCTTCTTCCGTGGAGAGTACCGGTAATCATGAAAAGGGAGGCTCATTGGCAGTGCTGGTGAGCAGAAGTAGAACGTGTCTCTGGCAGCCAAGGTGCCGCTTCTACAGCACCAACCTGAGCCCCAGCTGAGCTATTCAGCAGGGCTCATTTGAATAATGTCCGGCTACTCACCATCACGCTGTGCTTGATAGAGCAGGGTCCGATCAGGCCCTGTTCTGTCAATCACATTCACCCTGTCCTGTGGGTTCTTGGAAGCACATGAATCATGTCAGTCCCCTGGCAGTGGCTACAGCCAGTCTGGCCCTGGTAGCAATTAAAAAAGACATGGTAGGTGAAGAGAAAAGATGGCTTTTATCATACCCGAGTCTTTTTTGTGTGTGCTGTGTTTGTGTGTATGCCTGTTTTTGTAAGAAAAAAGTGAAAGAAAGAGAGAGAGAGAGAGAGAATCAAGACACTCTCAGGAGGTATTTTAAAGACAATGTGTGGCACTTTGTACATGTTTGTTCTGCAACAAAGATTCATAAATAACGTAAAAGAGAGGTCTCTGGGCCTGGGTGAGTGGATGAGTAAGTGGATGGATGAGTGAGCAAGGGTGGATGTATAGATAAATGGATGGATGGATGATTGAAAGCACTCATGGGTGAAAGAGGGTGGATGATTGGATAAAAGGGGGGATGATAGGTGGATAAGTGAAAGTTTGGATGAATGAAAGGTAGGGAGGATGGATGAAAGGGTGGATGATGGATGAGTGAAAGGAAGGATTCTGTGAAAGGCTGGATAGAATAAAGGAGTGAAAGGGTTGATGATTGGATGAGCGAAAGGATTGATGGATGAGGGAAAGGGTGGATAAAGAGATGGATGAGTGAAAGGATGAATGGATAGGTTTGGAGATGGATGGATAGGTTTGTATATGAAGGGTGGTTAGATGGAATGGTGAAAAATGAATGATTGATGAAAAACTGAATAGACAATAAAATGCAAAGGTTAAATGGTGAACATCCGCAGGTAAATTGTAGGATGAAAGGATGAATGGATAGATTGATGGAAGTGACAAGAGATATCTTCTGGGGAGGGTCATGATGAGTTGCGTTATTTGCTTGATGCCATAGGAGCTTTGGGGTGACATTGGGGTATTTTCATTTTTTTACTATTCGCGTGCTAAAAAATATATAGTATTGTGCCAAACAGAAAATAACAGTATAACATTAAGAATGTGCAACTATTGCAAAAAAGGAAATGTTAACATATTATCGCATTTCTCTTTCATTTTGTGTAATGAGTTTACCTTCTTTTTTTATATAAACACATTTCTCATGTGTTTTGGTATGTGCTGCAACTAATATAGAAGTTAAGTATCATCATGTCTTACCCTTAGCCCCGACCCCTCACTACACTTCTAGCTCATTTGAGTTCCTGCACTTATTTTTTCCCAATTTAAAGCACTGATTACAACACTTTATAAATCTCGGTTAATATAACGTTTTAATGTGGTAAAAATGCCAGTCTATTATGATTCGCCAACATGCTCTGTACATATTAAATTGTTCAAATGTTCTACTTACGTGAACAAGGTGCTCCTCAAAGTAATGTATTAGCGCCAGGGTCACGTTTGATCAGACTGTGGTTGGTCGTGGACCAATCAAGACCTGAAATCCAACGTCAACTGCACGCGACAGGTCACTTTTTTTCTGGAAACCGATATATTATTCAGTTCTAGGGTTTAAGGCATGTCCGAGTTATCAAGTGCGCAGGAGGCATATTTTGATTTGAGAGCTTAACGAAAAAAAGTTTACTTTAGGCGTTATTAATGGGGCTAACTAGGAGGAGAACTTTTGCGCAGCAGCGTCAACGGCGAATGCGGCTCGAATGCTGGACGAATAAATTAAATCCGACTCAAAGAATCTTCCAGACTATGGAAGCTTGCACAATCCAAAATACACAGAAAGCTTGGAATCCCGTAGAAAGAAGGCAGATTTTTTTTTTCTTCTGCGAAATAGTGCGAAGGAAAAACGGAGGCGTTTAATGCATCAGCAGTCACGAATCCGAGTAAACTGAGACACTGCCCTCAAAAGTTAAAACAGTAACTTGTTATTCAGAAAGGACTCTAACCCTTCCTTCGCTGTCCCCGAGGGGTCAAAGGCGGACCATGGCTGGAAAAAAACAAAAACACTTGCTCTCAGTAGAATACTAAACAGGGATGTTAAGAATTGTGCATTTATTAACTATAAAAATTCCCACTGTTTTAAAAATCCCGAAGTTTAATGCATTCCCTCCGTTCTCGTGTACCCCGAAGGAATTATTGAAACGCATTAAGTCTTGTACCAAACAGTAGTTCCTTCCAACAAAAAAATTACCGAGGCTTTAACTCTCTAAACCCTTTTGTTGTTTAGGCGCCCAAACCATTAAAATCCACAACATAAAGCTAGATGCCAGGTACAATTTAGCTTAGGACTGTACTTAGAATCACGCACATTTTAGTTCTAAAGAAGGCAACAGAAGTTTGATAATAACTACAAAACACAGTGTTGAGGCACCCTATTCAGCAGTCACAAGGAGTCATCTAAAGATGGCAAGGTAATATCTTTATCGGATTGTAGCTATTTGTCTATACAGGAAGGATTGTAATTAGGACATGTTTCTACGTGTCATATGCAGGAGCGCAACAACGCCCATTGGGCTCAAAGGGCTTCAGCCTCCCCACCCCACCCCCCAGTCGTGTGTGTCAGCCCGGGTGGAGACAGCTTCCAGGGCACACACAGCCGCACCAGAGTACTTCACAGGTCTTTAAAAGACCATTTGCTTATTAATAAGGCTTTGTTGTTTTCTCACCCCTTCTTAGAGCCCCTGTCTCTCCACTCTGCCTATTGCTGGAAGAATTCCACCCCCGGCATTTTTTCTTACACCCCCCCCCCCTCGAAATTTGGCTCTAGCTGCGCCTCTGGTCATATGGCACATCGTGATGACGACACGGCATGGCACAGGGTTGTAGTTTGGTTGGGAGGATGGGTGTCTGGGTTGTTATACCCCCCTAAAAAATGTATTCTGTTGTAAATAGTTGGGAAAAAAGAAATATCAGTCGGGTCTGGTGAGCAGCAGCGGCCCCTCCATTAGGGAGGAGGAGTGTCGCCCGCCTGCTGCCAGATGAAAAATAAAATGGTGACAAAATTAATTTATTACCATTTTACATTCCACTTTCCATAGGAACAGCCGTGTTTGGGGGCTAGGCCACTGCTGCTGACTGGCAGCAGGGGAGTGGTGATCACTCCATCAGTTAAGAGTGCGCATGTCATTTTGTCCGGATGTCTTGCAACGGACAGCCTGACATGCGCACTTCAAACCACTCCACACTGCTTTTTGACACTGCTGTGTGGAGAGCAAGCACAGGTCCCAAGCCTGCGGGAGCGTCTAGGCAGCCTGAGAAAAGCCAATCCTGGCACTGCTCTCATGCTACTTAACATTATCCGCAGCTGGAGAGCAGCGTCTGGATTGGTGAGGAGAATGCTGCAGTCAGATCGCCGAGGGACTCAAGCACGAGGACCAGAGGAGGCGAGCCAGCGGAGTAGTTTTTGTTTTTTTCTCTCTCTCTCTCTCTCTCTCACTTTCTCCCCCCCCCCTGCATCTATTCGTCTCATATTCCTTCTAAATGTCCTCCTCTCTGTTTCTCAACCCCACTCTATCTCCCTTCTGTTTCTCTCTTTCCGGCTGCCTGTCTAGACTGCTCTCTCTGTCTTTCCCCCATCGCTCTTTCTGGTAACACTCTGCATGAATTCATTTTAGGGAGTACCCAGTGGAATGTTTTTTGACATGGCAGCACATTAGGACAGGTAGACGCACTCAGAAGCAGCCTGGACTCAACAATTAATTACAAAACATACATGTAAAAGAAGGCAACTGTGTCAGCCAGGAAAGAACATCTCTCAAAGATGAATCACAGCCGTGATCTTAAAAAAATGGAAGTCTGGGACGTAGCTGCCAAGGTTTCAGATTTTCAGTGTAATTATGAGTGACATTTAAACGACTAGGAGTGCCGCTTTGTCACAAGCAAAATCAACCAATGAATTAGAGGGGAACATAAAATATCAGAAATTGTAGCATGTCTGTTAAGCTGCCACATACTAGACCATAGTGTGAGACTGTGCAGCACGCCCAATAATGGCCACCCAGTGCACCCTGTCCGGGAATAAAGTGGACAATATGCAGGATGTGCGCAATTTAATTAAATGTAGATCATGAGTGGTGGTGGTGCATTAGTAGAAGTGTCAGTGAGGCTGAGCACATTTTGGAAGCACTTGCATAGCTGCCAAGGTTTTAGATTGATATGCGTGACATCTGAATTAATTATCCTCTGCCTGTGTTCCGCATCACCATGCCCTCCACCCCCCATTGGCAAAATGACGAACTGGTCTCTGTAGCCAGTACTTTCAAGTACCCTGTACCCTTGAGACTGGTATGGACTTGGATGTCGGCAGTTTCTCGCTGTCAGTTCCCCTTCATCTGGGACCTGGCTGAGGAGGCTTGCCTGGTGTTGACCTATTGTGCTCACCTGAAATGCCAGGTGGCGGACAGGACGTATCCCACACCGTGAGTAGGAGAGTCTGCTGGCCTTGTGAGACAGTGGAGTTGCCTCAGTAACTGGGACTAGCAGTGCCACTGAGAGATTGGCCCAGCTGCTCAGAAGGCAACCAGCAGCACAGATGATCAGACTGGAGTAGTGAGCCTGGCGCACCGGCACACACGTACAGCCAGCCTGTACTCCGAGGGATAAAATCAGGAGTCACATTTTTCCTGCAAAATGCAATTCTTAATGTGATTACTAACTTCTGGACCTGGCTGCAGCTGGATTTACTTCGAATTAAGACCTACAATACAACAGCATCTTTAATTATTTTATATTTCAAAGCCATTTTGCAGAGATGTATCCCACAAGTTTTGAGCTGGCAAATATATACAGGAATCACACGTGGTAATTTTGCATGAAACAATACCGCATACTTACTTAATTTTGCAGCAAGGAAGGCCGGTGAGGGTGATGGAGCAGGGGAGAGACAAACATTTTTGTGTACCCCTTGTAAAATTAAGCTCTCAAACCCATAACATGTATTAACTGTGTGGAGCATGATAATTAATCAACAAAAGAAACATACACTGAAAGAGGTACAAGTGGGAATACTAACTAGCTGATTTGCAAAAACTAACGTATTAATAATGTGAAGAAGTCATACTAATATAGTGCAGTATCGCTTAAAAAAGTAAATAGAGCTATGCATTTATGTTTTATTTGAGTATTTTTATGGCAAAACAAATACATTTGGTAAGTAAACAATGCATTTATGTTGCTTTTTGCTAGGTAACATTTAACGTGGGAAATTAGAATGGCGGGAGGTAAACAGAAGGGTTATATTTCTAATAGCCAACGTCTGCTGTGTTTGTTTTCATATTAGTTCCCAAAGAGGCCCGTGCGGCCTAGTTCGAAAATGGCTGCTTATGCGAGGCTACGAAAAGTATGACTCTACACATGCGCGACTATACGCGAGAGATGCTTGAATGGCCTGTGCTCGGACTGAAGATGTCAAGGTCAGCATGGCCTAAGACACCGGAGCTGTGCCAAGGATGCTCGAGTTTGAAAGCATGGGAAAGTTGCATGCTGTAACTTCATGATGTATAAAAAAAATACAAGGACAGGATGACAAAATTGCGGAATGGACAATTTGATCGTATGGGAATACGTAAAGATGACATTGCAAATTTTGGACAATGAGGAGATGAGGTGATCTTCACCACCCCATACCAATCAGAAATGAGTGCGGACCCTAAAGTTTCAAATTTTAGTTAGATAGTGAGGGAAAAAGGGTATAAAAGAGCCGGTACAAAAGAGGGAAAAAAGGTTGGATCCTGAATTTATTCTGCACCACGACATGCTGGCGGACTGAATAATTTTTGGTGCAAAAAGACTTTGAATTATTTTTGGACTTTAAATTTTGATGGGGCAAATAATTGAATGCAGAGTCCTGGTGGGAGGTAGACATCGAGGAGGATAGAAAGACAGTCAGGATTGGGAACCTGTGTCGTTTTAATCCTGTTTTTGTCTATCAAAACCTGGTAATATAATTTCTAAATTTCTGTTTTCTTGAATGTACTAATAAATGTCAAAATTTGATTTATATTTTTCTTCTTGACTAAATTTTAGATAAATGTTTTCAATATAAGTAAATGAGTCAGGTGTTCATAGAAGAATAAAAGTCATGACAAAATAGAGAAATAAAGAATAATGGGAAATTGTGATTAAGCTGGTCTTTATTTCCATCAACTAATTTCTACTAGCTGGTCCATCGACTGAAACAGTGGGGTTCCTTGATGTTATTTCCTATGAATCTAGAGAAATAGAAAATAGTTTATATATGCATATATAATGTATAAAATATAAATTTAGTTTAATAGGGTGCTCCGCTGTCCAGCAGCTCATTTTCTAGTTTCACTGATCCTGGGGCAGTGTGTTGTGTGTATGCGTGACTCACGGTGCTATGAGCCCCCCGATGAATAAAGTAAGTCAGCTCCTGGGTAAATTTGAGACGAGTTGTGAGAGTTGTTTGAGAGCTGCGCTGGATCAAGAGCAGCTGCTGTTCCGTACACGGGCTGGCCGGCCGGCCTGCGTTGCCTCTGTGCTTGGTGGCCGGCCACCGCTGTTGAGGCTCACTTGGCTCAGCTACTAGCTGCAATCGGATGGGCATCTGAGCTGCAAACGTTAACCATCATTCTGTTGTGTGTTTCAGCCGCCAACCGCGATGGGCCGCCGCCCTGCCTGGGCCCGGCTGTGTCAGCATCGCGGGATTCATCATTACCACAGCGAGCTGAGATCCTGATTGCAGGAAGCACTACAGTAAAAAGAAACTGATTTCAACCGCCTCTGACCCACCCACCTATAACTGTGAGTCTCACACAATTTTGCGTGGGGATTGAATTCATAGTGCTAACATTGTTGCACTTGGGCTCAGCTAGCCCCAAAGTCTTCCGAGCATGGCTATGCGCGCTGCCTGAAACTCCAGCTTTTACCAAATCATGTTTGAGCACTAATCAGCCACAAATCCCTGGGCCATATGACAGCTGAGCTGAGGCGCAATATATGCATAACAATGCATTTCAGTGCGGTGATGCGGACCACCACACAGATATGTGTTAGTGTAACGTGTGGTGCGCAGTATTTGGCAGGGCTGCTTGAAGCAGACCTTAAATCCAAGCCTTGAGGCTGCTGGGTAGCTGTACTTCTTCCTAGCGTCCTTTCAGGGCCGGACTGGCCGTAGCAGGCGCCGGGCGTTCCCCCGGTGGGCCGCCAGGTTGGGGGCCAGTTTTGGACTCCCCAGAAGGGGGGGGGGGGTGTTACCGGGGGATGGAAATATCAGCCCCCTGTAACAAAATTGGCAAACACCGGCCCTCGCAAACAGCTCAGTTGCACCCCCCTTACCCCAGGGGGGCCAGCCGAGCAGTTTGCCAGGGCCGGTTTCAGTTCCCAGTCCGGCACTGCGTCCCTTGGTGGGAGAAAGTGGGGCAAAAGCTACATAAGGAAAAGGGGAAATCTGCAAATAAGTATTCTGATGAACCCCAAAGGCAGTCAATCCAGAGGGCACCGCACAGGAGGCTAATAGTTCATGTTAAGGAAACAAGCAGTGAAATACCACTCCACACCTCACGTTTTAGGGGGTACAGACAGCAGATAGGCCTTAAAAAGACAGACAGTGAATGTTAGAGCGATGGGCAGTGTACCCTTCAGGTCAGTACTGTACCACTGGTGTAATGCAAAATGATAGTGTCCCATGGAAAGTATGTTAAGGGGACCCTATAATTATCTCATTGCCAGAAGTAAGCGGACAACACTAAGAAAGTCTCAGTTCTGTTTTGCTATTACTGTCTCAGTCCCTCTGCTTTAGTAGCTATGGGGTTGTGGTGTACTATCTGAGCCCCTATGTTTTAGTTCCAGCAGGGCTGTGATGCACGGGTAGTATCTAGGCCTCTCTGTTTTAGTTACAGTGGGTTGTGATATGATGTGAATGTTAGTGACAGCGGGGGTTGAGCCGCTGTTAGTGTCTACTCCCCTCTGTTTTAGTGACAATGGCTGTGATGTGCTGTCAGTGTCTGAGTCCCTCTGTTTAGTGACAGTGGGGCTGTGATGTGCTGTCAGTCTCTGAGACCCTCTGTTTTGTTTAGAGAGCGGCTGTGGTGTGCTGTCAGAGAATGAGTATAGGGACCTTAAGTCACCTGGGTGGCGCAGTCCACGCTGTGCGATGATGAGCCACATGGACAGAGTTCAGTGGTATTGGAGTGAGAGCAATCCAGAAAGAGGTGTCAATCGGAGGGCGGGCTGCGTGCAGCTGCATTGAAGGAAGTAAATATCATCATTTATAACATTTAATTATAACTTAAAAACGTTTGAGTAAGTGATTTAGTTGCTGTTTATATTGCATGGGTTAATCTTGCATAGTTGCATTCCCTAAAAGTGTTAGCTATTTCAACAATGTCACTATGTCTCTACATCCACCTACAGGATTTGTCTGGGGGCCCAGGGGACCCCATTTCACCACTTTAGAGAGCTGCCCTTAGTGGGCACACTAACAGTGAACCACCTCTTTCTGGCACATGGACAGTGCACTTCCTAAGGGGCGGTTTCCCTCATTTACATGGGGCCATGCCACCATGAAAATAATGGAATGTCCTCTCAAGATAGTACTAGCGCTACATGTGCATCAGCCCCATCATTACAGGAGGTGACAAGCTTCTGTTGCCCTTTCTTGAATATGATAGTGGCCTGGGATGCAAAAAGCATGCCATACGCCCATTGTGCCGCAGGGTACTATACATAAGTCCCAGCAGTGGTGGGGCGCGCACACACGCACACGCGCACACACGCGCACACGTGCACACACGCGCACACACACACGCACGCGCACACACACACGCGCACACACACACGCGCGCACACGCGCACACACACGCGCGCACACACACGCGCGCACACACGCGAACACCCCCAGACACGAGCACGCACACCCATACACCAACCCTTCACAAGCAGATACACAAGCACACATGTGCAACTGCAAACACAGATACATTCATATATATACACACACACACATGTATTCAACATTCATTAACAACTTACCTGCTGTGTCTCTGACATGGAGTTGCGGGTGGGAGAAGAAAATGACTCAGTTGTTTCCTTTCGGCTAAGGAAGGGACAAAAGCAAGATCCCGCCACCTCTTCTCATTGGCTGACCTGGTCTTGGGTTAGGGAATTAGAAGAGAAGGTCCCTTACCTCATGACAGACTGGGGTGGGAGTCAGTGAAAGTAGCTTACTCCACCCCACCCTGTGATGTGCATCACTGATAGACAATCCGCCTTGGGCACTTCAGGTCTTAAAACTGAGGAACCCAGTTCTAAGTCTATCAGTGACGCCCACTTCCTCGTCATCAGAGGGAGGCTCACAGAAGACCTTGCCGGGCAGAGGAGGTCTTGTTCTCCGGGCTGTGAAATTTTAAACCCAGCAAATTTCAGCTCAGTCAGCCAGACAACAGCACATTTAGAGCCTGTACAGTGCCTGGCTGCCTGACCTTAACAAGAAGAGATACCAATAGCAAAAAAACGGTTAGCTAGCGTGTGAAAAATATTGTACTCTATGCGGCTCAAGCAAGGCTAGTGGTAGTCAGGAAAGAGCAAGGTGGGACAGTCCCACAAAGGTTCAGAACAAGGGCACAGGGAAGGAGTATGCTCACCAGGCAATCCTCACTCAGCTCACCTGCGCTTAAAGATGGATCTTGAGCAGCCGTTCTCCTGCCTCTAGAGATCTGTAGAGAGGGCTTCTTGGCACTCTGGATCCCGGTATCTGGGCTCACTGGCCGGGTTGGGGTCTTCCAAACAGGGAATACCAGCATCAGGGCCGTCCAGTAGAGCATCATGCTCAGACCTAGCCTTGGGTAAATTGGCAGCACTGAGCCCCACATTCAAGGGGCAAGGCAGAGACTCCACACAGTCCTTGTAGGCCCAGCTCTTTGATTTGCCAGGGTGGGAGCTCCAGTTGCTCTTCACTGCCCTTGGCAGCAGCTCATTATTAATGGGTTCAGGCACATCTTCAAAGCTTAAAAATCCAATCAGCCAGCCTGGGACAGGAGGATTTCTCTATGTAGGGAGGATCATTGCCTTGCCTTGCAGGGGATGAGGTCCCTTGACCACTCACCAACGGATGGCTGTAGGGGGCTTTCATGGCGGGAAGCCTTGGTAATAATAGTCAGATTGACCCTGGAGAATAAGTGAGAAATGGCTTGTTTCTGTTCTTTATGTGGGCAGCATACATCCTCCCTCTCGTACAAACCTTTTGCACAAAGATGTGTTCATGATTAGCTGTGGCTAGGGCGTGGCTTGGATGCCGAGGAGGTAGGCAGCGTGAGCTCGGAGCTCCGTGCCCGATCCCGGATAATATCCTGAAACTTCATTTGATCCCCGAGATAAAGGACATTATCCGGTACTGGACGGTACTGCGGAGGGTCCGGCGCCCACGGAGGACGACACCGAGCCTTCCCGCAGCAGTCTCTCGACTTCGCAAGCTGCACTCGGCCGAGAAGTCGCAGACCCCAAAATGGCGGCGAGGGAGTGCGATAGCTAGTGACGGAGACGTCTGCCCGGAGACCCACTGCAGATCATTCCCGGGCACGCTAGGGGTGTTGGTTGCCGCGTCGCGCCCCTCCCCAGGTGCCGGTTGGACTTTTGGCGCGCCCTTGGCCGGGGGTTGAGGACCGTCTCCTGATTGGGGCAGCAGCGGTGCGACAGTGACCCGGAGACGAGGACCCCGGACTTCAGGCGCAGCTGGCGCTGGCCGGGCCGCAACCGCTCGGTGCTTCCTGCTTCTTGGTGACACTTCTGGGCCTGAGAACTCGGCCGGAGGACGGTGCCCGGCATCGCTCGGGGGGCGACCTAGTACACACTTGGAGGCCACCGCCCATTCCGGCCCAAATGGGGAAGCCGAAGGGGAAGGGAGATGCCGCGACCGACACTGAGGCAGCGGAAGGAGCGGAGAGAGACCAAGCGGCGTTGCAGCGGATGCAGGATCGTATCCTGGAAGCCATCGCCACCACTAAGGATGCCCTGCAGCGAGACATAGCTCAGGTGGCGACGGGCTTGGGCCTCCTGAAGGCCGACCACGACAAACTGAAGGATAGGGTGAAATCTGTGGAGTCCACGGTTAAGGACTTGGCCCCGGCCCAGGCAACGGTGAAGGCCCAGATGGCCGACGTGATGGACCGTCTGACGGTGCTGGAACGGAGGGCCGAGGCTGCAGAAAATAGGAACAGGCGCAACAACGTACGCCTAGTGGGCCTGCCGGAGAAAATTGAAGGCGACGACATGGTGGGCTATTTGGATAACTGGCTGCGGACGGAGGTGGCACCAGAAGGTCTGTCCCCCTTCTTCTCCCTGGAGCGGGCACATAGAGTTCCGGCGCGTCCGCCAGCCTTGGGCCTTCCTCCTCGCCCGGTGGTGTTCAAGTTGCTTCATTACCGGGACAGAGACTGGCTTCTACAGAGGGCGAGGGAGGCAGGGCCCTTTCAAGTGGAAAACAACAGAGTCACCATGTTCCCAGACTATACGTTTGAGACTCAGCGACTCCGGGCAAACTTCCTGTCCCTCAAGCGGGAGCTTCGTCAGGAGGGCATCAAGTACTCCCTGTTGTTTCCTGCCAAGCTAAGAGTGGTAGTGGATGAGAAGTCTTTATTTTTCACGACTTCCGCGGACGCTTGGGACTGGTGGGACACTTATAAGGCAGGAACGGACGGTGCTAAGGCCAGGGAGGAGGAGGCTAAGGTGGAAAGGCCGATCAGGCAGTCCCAACGGATCAGAAGGAACCGCAGGAGGACCGGGAAACCATCGATGTCGCAGACGGAGGCGGAGAGGCAGGCGGCCCTACAGGCGGTGGTGGACTTATCTAGAGCCGCCAGGACTCAGTCTGGGAAGGGTACGGATTCGGAGGCCCCGGGCACGGGCTCAGAGACGGGACAATCGGAATTTGGTGGAGCCCGGGGCCCTCTTGTGACGCCGCAGACCTCGGGAGAGATACTGGAGGCGTGCTGAACTGGTTTGGCGGATTGGATTCGCTGGTTGGACACCGGGGCGATGGACCCGCAGCGGATGTTGATTGAGGTTTTGGGGAGCTGTAATGTGGGGATTGTGGGGTGGAGCGCGCGGGGCTGATTTGTTGGAGTCTTATAGCATTGAGCCGCGCCTTACTGGCCCCTAAGGTCATCGCAGTGGAGACTGCGAATATTACCACCTTTCCTTGAGGGGTGGTCGGGAGTGTTGGTTTGGATGGGGGTACTTCCAATTGCGGGGGGGCCTGTCCTGGGGGGGTGGGAGTTGCGAGCAGTTGGGGTTGCTCAGGGGGTTGTAGTTGTTGGAGGGGTTTGGCTTCCTGTTTGGGGAGGGTGGGGGGGAGGGCCCGTGGTCGCGGGACTTCAGCGAATACTGTTCTTTGCGGTCTGGTCCGGTTGTGTAGGGGGGAATGGCTAGTACTGGAGCGTTGAAATGTGTGACCTGGAATGTGCGGGGTATGCAGTCCATGACGCGCAGACATAAGGTTCAGGCCTACCTCAAGCGTAGGGGGGTTCACATAGCGTTTTTGCAGGAGACGCACCTAAATAAGCAGGAAGGGGCGGCTCTCCACAGACGCTGGAGGGGGCAGTTATTCTATACGACGTTTTCGGCATTTGCGAGGGGGACATTGATTTGGATACGGGCGGGGGTCCCCTTCCAGGTCTCGAAGGTGTCGATAGACCCAGAGGGCAGGTATGTGGCGGTGGAGGGAAGGTTGAGAGGCAGGATGATTTCTCTCTGTAATGTGTATGCTCCTAATGTGGATCTGCCCGCTTTCTTGTCTAACATCTCGGGCAAATTGGCGGGTTATTTGGCAGGGCCGGTCCTCTTGGGGGGGGACTTCAACTCAGTTGAGGACGTGCTGCTGGATAGGTCCCATCCCCCGCTGCGCGCGTCCCCGGCACATAGGATCGCCAAGCGTAGATTGGAATGGCAGGAGAGCTGGGCCCTCACGGATGCATGGAGGGCGTTGCACCCCACTACTAGGGACTACTCCTTTCACTCGCACCTGCATGATTTACATGTGAGGCTGGATGCGTTTCTTTGTTCGGAATGTGTGCTCCCCGCGGTGGGAAGGGCGGAATACTTGGCCAGGACGTTGTCAGACCACAACCCCTTGTTGATGTCTCTGGAGTGGATGGTGACTGTTAACTGCGTACCAACGTGGCGCCTGCAACCTGACACCCTGGACGACTTGTTGTTCAGGGAGGCCCTGAGTGAACGTATTGAGAGGTATTTTGAGGAGAACAGTGGCTCGGCTTCCACGAGGGCGGTTGAATGGGATGCTTTCAAGGTGGTGGTGCGGGGACATTGTATTGGGCACACGGCAGGGGCGCGGAAGACTCTGTTGGATGATTTAGACAAGGCTGAGACACGGCTGAGGGATCTTGAGAAGAGGCGCCCGCATCACCCTGAACTGCAGGAGGGGCTTAGCGGGGCGCGGGAGGGGCTGGCGGTGGAGCTGGAGCGGCTGCGTAGCTTCGACTACAAGGCGTACGTGACGAGGGCGCATGCGGAAGGTGATAAGGCGGGGGCGATGTTGGCTTGGCTTGCTAACCCTATCCGAGGGGGAGGGCCGATCATGAGGATCCAGGAGCCAGGGGAGGAGCCTTGCCACTCCCAACCCGGGATCCTGAACAAGTTCCGAACTTATTATGAAGGGCTCTATCTGAGTGGTGCCACGGGAGGGACGGAGGAGCTTGAGGAGTTCTTGGACGGGCTAGAGTTGCCGCGAGTGGAGGACTCGGAGGCGGACGAGTTAGGGCGGCCCATCTCCCTCGGAGAAATAGGTTGTGCAGTAAAACAGATGGCTAGAAACAAGACCCCGGGCCTCGACGGTCTACCGATCGAATTCTATGGCAAGTACCTCGACCATCTTGCTCCAAGGCTGCGCGAGGTCTATAATGAGGCGCAGGAGAAGGGCCGACTCCCGGGCTCTATGCGCGAGGCCCTCATGATTCCACTTTTGAAGCCGGGCAGAGAGGGTGCGGCGCTGTCCTCGTATCGTCCGTTGTCTATGTTGACGACGGACTACAAGATCCTCAGTAAAATTCTGGCCAACAGGTTACTAGTGCACATGACGGGCCTGGTTCATGGTGACCAGTGCGGTTTCATACCGACACGCAACACCACTCATAACATCCGTAGACTCACGAGACTGATGGGTGCGGATTGGCCAGACACCGTCTCCCCATTTGTCCTGTCCATTGACATTGAGAAGGCATTTGACAGCCTCGAATGGGGATACCTGTATGAGGTGATGCGTCGCTTTGGGTTGGGTGACGGATATATACAGTGGACCAAGGTCCTCTATACTGAGGCGGTAGCAAGGGTCCGGGTGGGTGCACTGATCTCACGACAATACCCGATTAGGCGTGGCACTAGACAGGGTTGTTCCCTGTCCCCGCTACTGTTTGCGTTGGCAATGGAACCCTTCGCTGCGGTAGCCAGACTGGGCCGCCACTACGCAGGTTTGTCTTTTAGGGGGAGGCCACACCTCATCTCCCTCTATGCGGATGACTTGTTGATGTTTTTGGCCGATGCCGACGTCGAACTTCAGGGGGCGCGGAGGCTACTGGAGCAGTTCGGTAGGTTGTCGGGCCTGAGGGTCAACTGGCCCAAATCCTGTCTGTTTCCCCTGAGGCCGGGAGAGCCGTGCCCACTCACTGCTCTGGAACTCCGGTGGGAGCCGCGCTGCCTACATTACCTAGGGGTTTATGTTTACCACGCCCCGTCCGACCTGCTGGATGGCAACATAATTCGTTGTGTTAACGCCCTGCGTGGATCTATGGACTTCTGGGCGACTCTACCGCTGTCCTTGGCTGGTAGAATTTCCCTGCTTAAAATGATAGCCCTGCCCAGGCTTCTGTATTATTTTAGGACACTGCCGGTATGGGTCCCGAGTTCGGTTTTCAAGCGCCTGAGGTCGCTGATCATAGCGTTCCTGTGGGGCCCGGGTAGGAGACGCATAGCGCTCGGCACGCTGTTACGCCCCAAAGATGAGGGAGGCATGGCAGTGCCAGACTTTGAAGGCTATTACCTCGCCGCGCAGCTGCAGACTTTTACTCAGGAGGTGGCAAGAGTATATAGAGGTCCCGAAGACGCGAGAGCCGAAGGCACCCCGCGACACGTTCTGGCTTATATTACGCTGCACCAGAAACTACGAGTGGGAGACCTGACGGTTGAGGAACAGACTTTCCGGTTATGTTGGGACCGGGCCCGTAAGCGGGCGGGTGTCCGCCTTATGTACGCCCCCGAAATACCTCTGGGAATGGTCACTGCCCTCCCACATGGAGGTGATTGGTCACGCTTGCTAGGGTGGGAGGAGGCGGGAGTGCACGTGCTGGGTGACCTCTATGAAGATGGGGTGTTGCTGCCGTTTCGGGACCTGCAGGAGAGATTTGACCTACCAAGGGGTGACTACCTGCTGCACGCGGCGGTTACGGGCGCCTTGCGAGCCCACTGGGGGGAAGGGCGGCAGGAGCCGGGCACCTCGATGGCTTGCCAGTACGCCATGATGGCGGCCGGTACCTTTAAGGCCGTCACGTGCCTGTACGCGAGGATGCAGCGGGAGGCCCTGCAACCTTTGGCAGCCCTGAAGGCCAAGTGGGAGCTGGACCTCCAGGTGGAGATACCAGACGCGACCTGGGGCCAACTGCTGAGGAGGGCGCGGAAGAGCTCGAGGAATGCAAGGTTCCAATTGATCCACTTTTATGTTATCCACAGGGCATACCTCACGCCCGGGAAAATCCACCAGTATTTTGGGGTGCCCGACGCTGCTTGCCCCAGATGTAATACAGCGGGGGCGGATCTATGTCATATGCTGTGGGACTGCCCCACTTTAGGCGACTATTGGCAGGAAGTCGGGCGGGCCCTTAACGGTGCGACGGACAGAGATATCCAGTATACTAAAGCAGTTGGCATCCTTCACTGGTTCCCACACACACCTAGAAATAAGTTGTCGAGTAAATTTATAGATCTAGGGCTTATCTTGGCCAAGCGGGAGATCACACGAAATTGGAAGTCCAGAGCGGGGCCAACGTATACAAGATGGTATGGGGAGTGTCTGAGATGGGCCGCGTGTGATAGTACCTTACGGTACCAGATGGCTTGGAGGTCGAATGACGAGAAAGCACTGGAAAGGGCGACTGCTTGGGAGGTGATGGTGCAGGCGCTCAGGGATGTACACGATGAGGGGCAGGAAGGCGAGAGCGAACAAGCTGGAGCAGACCCTACCACTGTACAGGAGAACACACCTTAGTGATTGTTTGCTTCCTCCTACAACACACCGGGCACTAACACATGGTTTTCCATGCGCAGCGCGACCACGGGGGAGGGCGGGTAGGAAGCTGGATTGGAGGGATGTTGGGGTACCGAAATTGGGGGAGGGGCGTAAATCACAATAGCATTCCAGGGTTATGTGCACGATACAGCGGTCAGACAATGTAAGCAGTATGAAACCAGAACGGGAGGGAAGCCACCCTCATCAGGAGCGGGTTGATCCTCCCGGATGAGGAGCGACTGTCTTTAATTGTGTCGGTTTGTGTCATGTTATTTTTGCTGAATATTTTGTATGTACACTTATATTGGTGATGCAATAAAAATGATGTTAAAAAAAAAAAAATGATTAGCTGTGGCTAACCCTAGTGACAAGCAGTGCTTAAGTTGAGCTAGTGGTTCTAGATAGAATCCCCCGGCACTCATTACTGGGAATAAGCGCTTATTTTTCCCTCGCCATACTTTCACCCAGAGCAAGAGAGAAAAACCCAAAAGGGAGAGAAAACAAGAGAAAGACAGAAAAACAGTGACAAGGGGAGAAAGCAGGAATGAAAAGAAACACTAAAGAGCAAGATAAATGGGAAGTGAGTGACTGGTGGTGAATAAAAGAGGCATGAAGAGGAATCAAGACCATGCACCCCGATATTCGTAGCACCGGCTGCGGGGTTCTGAGCAAAATCTGGGTCCCAGAACTAATTGTTCTACAAACTAAGCACTGGCGGCAGGTGTACTTGAGATGTCTACAAAAGATCACCTGACCCCTGGTGCGTGTTCTGAGGTTCCTGATTGTTTGTGCAGCCACAGTCGTACAAAGTACCTCAACATTTACATTCATTAAAAACAAGAAATACGAATGGATTGGTATTAGGAGATCTCACTGGAAGTAATTAACATGGTAGGCAATGCAAGCATTACTCCATGTCAGCAACCGCACCGCTGAAATATTGGAATTTCCACCACCAAGCAACACCTAACTACTCTCTGTAGAGGGCCTAAATGGGCCTAAAGTCTATTAGGCCTGGGCGGTAAATTCCGTTCTGCTCGTGGAATTTGGGTAATTTCGTGTTCGACGGAGAAAGCGTAATTGCCAAAAATTCTGTGATCCGCGGCTTCGTGGAATTTTTTGCTTGTTTGCGCTTTCAAAATGTGTGTTCGTAAGATATTTCCTCCCGAGCACGCAAACAGCATTCGCGAGCAGGAAAAAAAGCATTGTGAACGGGCAGAACAAGCAATTCTGCGTGTTCGTGGAACTCTGCGTGCTTGCGGAATTATTTTACCGTTTCGCAGAACTTTGTGTAGCGTGACTACGCAAATTGAATGAATGAATGAATGAGAATGAATAGGGCTTTTATAAAGCGCATGGCTACCAAAGGCCTCCCAGCGCTACAAGACACACCTAAACCAGAAACAGAAACAAGATTAACCAAACAGAAAAGTTTTGAGAAGTTTTCAGAAGCGAAGATGGTTGGCCTCTAGGCTAATAGATTCTGGCAATTGATTCCACCTTTGAGCAGAGATGACGGAAAAAAGACGACCCCCAGTCCGGGCTCGCTTAAATCTCGGGACAGCAGCGAGATGTTTCGACTCCGAGGGGAGGGATCTTCTAGGGACATATAGAGAAACAATGGATTGGAGAATCGGTGGCAGTTTAGATGCTAGAGATATGTGCACAATGCATAAGGCTTTTTGAATTCTTTTGTCCACGGGCAGCCAATGCAATGCTTTAATGTATGGCTTGGCTGATTCTCTGTTCTGAGCATGCATCAGAAGTCGTGCCGCACAATTTGACCGTTTGGAGTTTTTTATGGTAAGGCATGAGGAGCCCAGGTACAGCACGCTGGCATAATCAAGCCTTGCCAAAATTAAGGCTTGAACTAAGAGTTTCCTGGCATTAAAAGGCAGGAGAGGTAGAATCTTCCTGATCTTGTTAAGAATGCCATAGCATAAGCCAGCAACCCTGGATGCCAGAGTCTTAAAGCTCAAATTATGGTCAAGCCATACTCCCAGACTTTTAACTTGGTCTTTGGAGCAGGCATATCTCCCATACATTTCGGCCATAGGGAGTCATTCGCCAATCCAATAGTCTTTCCCAAAAACATCAACTCAGTTTTAGCCGAATTCAGTTTGAGGAAAGAAGAGTCCATCTAAGCCGAAACTTTCTCCAGGCAGTTCGCCAGGATGTACTTATCGTTGTTCAGCAGATTGAGAGACACAATAAGCTGAGTATCGTCAGCGTATGTGACAATCTTAAAAACGGCTCGACTATCTCAGCTAAGGGACGCATGTAGACGTTAAAAAGTGTGGGGTTCAGTGAGGAGCCCTGAGGAACCCCACACTGTAATGGCATCCAGTCAGAGGTGGCGTTGTTCTCAAACACAAGAAAAGAACGCTCGACCAGAAAAGACTCCATCCATTTATGTAAGAAGCCCGTCACTCCAATCTCTCTAAGTCTTACCAGTAGGAGTTGGTGGTTGACCGTGTCGAAGGCAGCGCTGAGATCAAGCAAAATGATCGCAGCGGAGCCTCCGGAGTCAAGGATTTTTTTGGCCTCCTCGACAACTGAGAGGAGTGCGGTTTCGGTACCCTATTGGGGCCTAAAACCCGTTTGAGAAGGATGAATGAAGACAGTGATTTTTCTCTAAGAAATCCGAGAGCACAGAATTGATGTGCTTTTCGCGAATTTTGGCAAATTCCGCCCACCTCTAAATTCTATACTTTTCTGTGAAATAAGGGGGATCTCAGGGACCCCATCCCTTACTCTGCAGGGGAATCCTATCATTTTGCATTAGGCCACTGCTGTGACTATGGCTTAGCGGACCACAGAAAAATTTTACAACTAGTAGTGGCTGTTGCGACAACCCTCCAATCGAGGAGGAGGTCTGAAAGACAGACTTCACTAGAAGGTGGTTACTGACCATCTGTGAGCTGATTCCACAAACACTCCAGTGTTCCCCTTGGTTGGCACCCATGCAGGCAGCACATTTTCACACAACAACCATTTTGAAAGACTGGCAAACCTCAAATATGCCTTACGTACGTTCACCCATGCATCCAAGCAGGTGTACAAACAAATAAAGATAGGGAGAGAATGTGGCGTTAGGGCTAGAGCTGCCTCCTTTATCAAGTTCGAGTCTAGGCGTCGCTCAACATTCTGTGATTCTGGTCAAATCATTCAATCTCCCCGTGCTTAAACTAATAATAATAATACAAAAACAAGCATTTACAATGCAATGGTCTCGGCATCATTAAAGGTAGAGCTATTGGCATTGCTCATGACATTTCTTTTTTTTTTCTTTAAATCATAAATAAATGGCATGGTCATTTACATTGTGAATACACACCACTCTGCACTCAACTGCACTCACCTGCACTGCACTGCACTCAACTGCACTCACCTGCACTGCACTCACCTGCACTGCACTCACCTGCACTGCACTGCACTCACCTGCACTGCATTCACATGCACTGCACTGCACTCACCTGCACTGCACTCACCTGCACTGCACTGCACTCACCTGCACTGCACTCACCTGCACTGCACTGCACTCACCTGCACTGCACTCACCTGCACTGCACTCACCTGCACTGCACTGCACTCACCTGCACTGCACTCACCTGCACTGCACTCACCTGCACGCCACTGCACTCACCTGCATGCCACTGCACTGCACTCACCTGCACTGCACTCACCTGCATGCCACTGCACTCACCTGCACTGCACTCACCTGCACTCCACTGCACTGCACTGCACTCACCTGCACTGCACGCACTGCACTCACCTGCACTGCACTCACCTGCACTGCACTCACCTGCACTGCACTCACCTGCACTGCACTGCACTCACCTGCACTGCACTCACCTGCACTGCACTCACCTGAACTGCACTCACCTGAACTGCACTCACCTGAACTGCACTCACCTGCACTGCACTCACCTGCACTGCACTCACCTGCACTGCACTGCACTCACCTGCACTGCACTCACCTGCACTCACCTGCACTGCACTCCACTGCACCCACCTACACTGCACTGCACTCACCTGCACTGCACTGCACTCACCTGCACTGCACTGCACTCACCTGCACTGCACTCACCTGCACTGCACTGCACTCACCTGCACTGCACTCACCTGCACTGCACTCACCTGCACTGCACTCACCTGCACTGCACTGCACTCACCTGCACTGCACTCACCTGCACTGCACTCACCTGCACTCACCTGCACTGCACTCCACTGCACTGCACTCCACTCACCTGCACTGCACTGCACTCACCTGCACTGCACTCACCTGCACTGCACTGCACTCACCTGCACTGCACTCACCTGCACTCACCTGCACTGCACTCACCTGCACTGCACTCACCTGCACTGCACTCACCTGCACTGCACTGCACTGCACTCACCTGCACTGCACTCACATGCACTGCACTGCACTCACCTGCATTGCACTCACCTGCACTGCACTCACCTGCACTGCATTCACATGCACTGCACTGCACTCACCTGCACTGCACTCACCTGCACTGCACTGCACTCACCTGCACTGCACTCACCTGCACTGCACTGCACTCACCTGCACTGCACTCACCTGCACGCCACTGCACTCACCTGCATGCCACTGCACTGCACTCACCTGCACTGCACTCACCTGCACTGCACTCACCTGCATGCCACTGCACTCACCTGCACTGCACTCACCTGCACTCCACTGCACTGCCCTGCACCGCACTGCACTCACCTGCACTCTCCTGCACTGCACTGCACTCACCTGCACTGCACTCATCTGCACTGCACGCACTGCACTCACCTGCACTGCACTCACCTGCACTGCACTCACCTGCACTGCACTCACCTGCACTGCACTGCACTCACCTGCACTGCACTCACCTGCACTGCACTCACCTGAACTGCACTCACCTGCACTGCACTGCACTCACCTGCACTGCACTCACCTGAACTGCACTCACCTGAACTGCACTCACCTGCACTGCACTCACCTGCACTGCACTCACCTGCACTGCACTCACCTGCACTGCACTGCACTCACCTGCACTGCACTGCACTCACCTGCACTGCACTGCACTCACCTGCACTGCACTCACCTGCACTGCACTGCACTGCACTCACCTGCACTGCACTCACCTGCACTGCACTCACCTGCACTGCACTGCACTCACCTGCACTGCACGCACCTGCACTGCACTACACTCACCTGCACTCACCTGCACTGCACTCACCTGCACTGCACTCACCTGCACTGCACTCACCTGCACTGCACTCATCTGCACTGCACTGCACTCACCTGCACTGCACTGCACTCACCTGCACTGCACTGCACTCACCTGCACTGCACTGCACTCACCTGTACTCACCTGCACTGCACTGCACTCACCTGCACTGCACTGCACTCACCTGCACGGCACTCACCTGCACTGCACTCACCTGCACTGCACTCACCTGCACTGCACTCACCTGCACTGCACTCACCTGCACTGCACTGCACTCACATGCACTGCACTGCACTCACCTGCATTGCACTCACCTGCACTGCACTCACCTGCACTCCACTCACCTGCACTGCACTCACCTGCACTGCACTCACCTGCACTGCACTGCACTCACCTGCACTGCACTCACCTGCACTGCACTCACCTGCACTGCACCCACCTACACTGCACTCACCTGCACTGCACTGCACTCACCTGCACTGCACTGCACTGCACTCACCTGCACTGCACTGCACTGCACTGCACTCACCTGCACTGCACTCGCCTGCACTGCACTCACCTGCACTGCACTCGCCTGCACTGCACTCACCTGCACTGCACTCACCTGCACTGCACTCACCTGCACTGCACTCGCCTGCACTGCACTCGCCTGCACTGCACTGCACCGCACTGCACCGCACTGCACTCACCTGCACTGCACTCACATGCACTGCACTCACATGCACTGCACTCACATGCACTGCACTCACCTGCATTGCACTGCACTGCACTCACCTGCACTGCACTGCACTCACCTGCACTGCACTCACCTGCACTGCACTCACCTACACTGCACTCACCTACACTGCACTCACCTGCACTCACCTGCACTGCACTGCACTCACCTGCACTGCACTGCACCCACCTACACTGCACTGCACTCACCTGCACTGCACTCACCTGCACTGCACTCACCTGCACTGCACTGCACTCACCTGCACTGCACCCACCTGCACTGCACTGCACTCACCTGCACTGCACTCACCTGCACTGCACTCACCTGCACTGCACTGCACTCACCTGCACTGCACTCACCTGCACTGCACTGCACTCACCCGCACTGCACTCACCTGCACTGCACTCACCTGCACTGCACTGCACTCACCTGCACTGCACTGCACTCACCTGCACTGCACTCACCTGCACTGCACTCACCTGCACTGCACTGCACTCACCTGCACTGCACTGCACTCACCTGCACTGCACTGCACTCACCTGCACTGCACTCACCTGCACTACACTCACCTGCACTACACTCACCTGCACTGCACTCACCTGCACTGCACTCACCTGCACTGCACTGCACTCACCTGCACTGCACTGCACTCACCTGCACTGCACTCACCTGCACTGCACTCACCTGCACTGCACTCACCTGCACTGCACTCACCTGCACTGCACTGCACTGCACTGCACTCATCTGCACTGCACTGCACTCACCTGCACTGCACTCACCTGCACTGCACTCACCTGCACTGCACTGCACTCACCTGCACTGCACTCAGCTGCACTGCACTCACCTGCACTGCACTGCACCGCACTGCACTCACCTGCACTGCACTCACCTGCACTGCACTGCACTCACCTGCATTGCACTGCACTGCACTCACCTGCACTGCACTGCACTGACCTGCACTGCACTGCACTGACCTGCACTGCACTGCACTGACCTGCACTGCACTGCACTGACCTGCACTGCACTGACCTGCACTGCACTGCACTGCACATACCTGCACTGCACTGCACATACCTGCACTGCACTGCACATACCTGCACTGCACTGCACATACCTGCACTGCACTCTGCACTCACTACTCTGCACTCACTACTCTGCACTCACTACTCTGCACTCACTACTCTGCACTCACTACTCTGCACTCTGCGCTCACTACTCTGCACTCTGCACTCACTACTCTGCACTCTGCACTCACTACTCTGCACTCTGCACTCACTACTCTGCACTCACTACTCTGCACTCACTACTCTGCACTCACTACTCTGCACTCACTACTCTGCACTCTGCGCTCACTACTCTGCACTCTGCACTCACTACTCTGCACTCTGCACTCACTACTCTGCACTCTGCACTCACTACTCTGCACTCTGCACTCACTACTCTGCACTCACTACTCTGCACTCACTACTCTGCACTCTGCACTCACTACTCTGCACTCACTACTCTGCACTCACTACTCTGCACTCACTACTCTGCACTCACTACTCTGCACTCACTACTCTGCACTCACTACTCTGCACTCTGCACTCACTACTCTGCACTCTGCACTCACTACTCTGCACTCTGCACTCACTACTCTGCACTCACTACTCTGCACTCACTACTCTGCACTCACTACTCTGCACTCACTACTCACTACTCTGCACTCACTACTCACTACTCTGCACTCACTACTCACTACTCTGCACTCACTACTCACTACTCTGCACTCACTACTCTGCACTCACTACTCACTACTCTGCACTCACTACTCTGCACTCACTACTCACTACTCTGCACTCACTACTCACTACTCTGCACTCACTACTCACTACTCTGCACTCACTACTCACTACTCTGCACTCACTACTCTGCACTCACTACTCTGCACTCACTACTCACTACTCTGCACTCACTACTCTGCACTCACTACTCACTACTCTGCACTCACTACTCACTACTCTGCACTCACTACTCTGCACTCACTACTCTGCACTCACTACTCTGCACTCACTACTCTGCACTCACTACTCACTACTCTGCACTCACTACTCACTACTCACTACTCTGCACTCACTACTCACTACTCTGCACTCACTACTCACTACTCTGCACTCACTACTCACTACTCTGCACTCACTACTCACTACTCTGCACTCACTACTCTGCACTCACTACTCACTACTCTGCACTCACTACTCTGCACTCACTACTCACTACTCTGCACTCACTACTCTGCACTCACTACTCTGCACTCACTACTCTGCACTCACTACTCTGCACTCACTACTCACTACTCTGCACTCACTACTCACTACTCTGCACTCACTACTCACTACTCTGCACTCACTACTCACTACTCTGCACTCACTACTCTGCACTCACTACTCACTACTCTGCACTCACTACTCTGCACTCACTACTCTGCACTCACTACTCACTACTCTGCACTCACTACTCACTACTCTGCACTCACTACTCACTACTCTGCACTCACTACTCTGCACTCACTACTCTGCACTCACTACTCACTACTCTGCACTCACTACTCTGCACTCACTACTCACTACTCTGCACTCACTACTCACTACTCTGCACTCACTACTCTGCACTCACTACTCTGCACTCACTACTCTGCACTCACTACTCTGCACTCACTACTCACTACTCTGCACTCACTACTCACTACTCACTACTCTGCACTCACTACTCACTACTCTGCACTCACTACTCACTACTCTGCACTCACTACTCACTACTCTGCACTCACTACTCACTACTCTGCACTCACTACTCTGCACTCACTACTCACTACTCTGCACTCACTACTCTGCACTCACTACTCACTACTCTGCACTCACTACTCTGCACTCACTACTCACTACTCTGCACTCACTACTCACTACTCTGCACTCACTACTCACTACTCTGCACTCACTACTCACTACTCTGCACTCACTACTCTGCACTCACTACTCACTACTCTGCACTCACTACTCTGCACTCACTACTCTGCACTCACTACTCTGCACTCACTACTCACTACTCTGCACTCACTACTCACTACTCTGCACTCACTACTCACTACTCTGCACTCACTACTCACTACTCTGCACTCACTACTCACTACTCTGCACTCACTACTCACTACTCACTACTCTGCACTCACTACTCACTACTCTGCACTCACTACTCACTACTCTGCACTCACTACTCACTACTCTGCACTCACTACTCACTACTCTGCACTCACTACTCACTACTCTGCACTCACTCCTCTGCGCACTCACTCTGCACACACTCACTCTGCACACACTCACTCTGCGCACTCACTCCTCTGCACTCACTCTGCGCACTCACTCCTCTGCACTCACTCCTCTGCACTCACTACTCTGCACACACTCACTCTGCACACACTCACTCTGCACACACTCACTCTGCACACACTCACTCTGCACACACTCACTCTGCACACACTCACTCTGCACACACTCACTCTGCACACACTCACTACTCTGCGCACTCACTACTCTGCGCACTCACTACTCTGCACACTCACTACTCTGCACACTCACTACTCTGCACACTCACTACTCTGCACACTCACTACTCTGCACACTCACTACTCTGCACACTCACTACTCTGCACACTCACTTCTCTGCACACTCACTTCTCTGCACACTCACTTCTCTGCACACTCACTTCTCTGCACACTCACTACTCTGCACTCACTACTCTGCACTCACTACTCTGCACTCACTACTCTGCACTCACTACTCTGCACTCACTACTCTGCACTGTGCACGCCGCTGATATCATGGAATCTTCCACCACACTTTCTAAAACCCTATAGTCCGAAGCATAATAGGCACAGAACCAAAAGAAGGGTAGACATTGCTTAAAATAATCTTATTGTATTCATGAGAAGCAAAAGCGAGACTGTGAAATGTGCTGAATATCAGTTTGTTACGAATCAACAGAGTGGAGTTAGAGAACCAAGAAATAGTAATTTAGATTCCGGGTTAGAAGGAGTAGTAATCACAAGCTGAGCATCAACGGGCGCGAAACAGCGTGGTGGGCGCGCAGGAGACGCAGCGTGAGCGTGCACATCAGCTGAAGTTCGCCGGAGAAGACACTGAGCCTACCTGCTGCCGTGACTGACCCGCTGCAGAGGGAAAGAGCCCGGTGAGTGGGGGTAGAGGGGGGGGGGGCGGCAGAGAGGGAGTGGGCAGAGAGGGAGGGTGTGTGTGTGTGTGTGTGTGCGCGTGTGTGCGCGTGTGTGCGTGCGTGTGTCTGTCTGTGTCTGTCTGGTGTGTGCCTGCCTGCCTGCGTGTGTGCGCGTCCACAGACCCTGGTCGGCTCGTGCACCGCTCTGTACTCCCTTGCGAGCTTACATGGCGACAATAGTTCTCGTTGCCGAGACCTAAAAACGTGAACTCTAGTCATGTAAAACGATCCATTACTTTCGAGTCGAGTTCGGAAAATATAAAAACTGCCCCCAGCCCCCCCCCAAAAAAAAAACCTGACCTGACTGTGAGCAGTTCAAACAGGAAAGATGTCAATCGGTAGATAAAACAAACCGGATGAAACAACATCTGCAATTCTGGCGGCAATGAGATAAGATATTCAAATCTACCAGGGCACGTTAATACATAATACAATAAAGTGCAGCACATGTGGACAGCAACAACCAGATGCTGGGCCCTGCTTGAGCACTGTAATCGCAAATTTACTCCAGCATGATTTGTTTTCCAAATACACTTCTAGGAAAACTGCACCCGACATTGCACTCAGGTCTAAACTTTCCACTCCACAGAAAGGAGTTCTACTTTCATGACAGGTCCGTGGCTTTTTAAACCGTCTCCCTCCCTAAATTAAGAACACAACCTGTTACAATTGTGTATAACTCCATAAATCATACTGGAAATTAAGATTACCCTATTCTTTACGACCGTGGGGACTAGCCTAGCCTAGGTATTCACCATTAGGAAGGTCACCAGGAGAGGAAATTCCTGGATCATACTCGTACAGAATATGAAGTGTCATACTTTTGGCTTTGTTTACTTATAGTTAGTAGTTCTGGTTGGGGGGTCCGGAGGTGGGGTGGGGGGGAAGCAGGGGTGGGGGGGAAATACTGGTTTCAGAGGGTCCGCAGAGGGCAAGCTGCAGTGGCCTCCTGTCTAGCGCCTGGCACTTATTTTTATCCAAATTATGCACTGATTTAAAGAGTGTTTAATGTTATAAACGATGCAAAAAGACAACTTTTAATACATTTTGTGTGTTGACGCAAGCAATCAGCAAAGAAGAGAGATCATGAAAATATGAT
Source organism: Lissotriton helveticus (assembly GCF_964261635.1). Lineage (NCBI taxonomy): Eukaryota > Metazoa > Chordata > Amphibia > Caudata > Salamandridae > Lissotriton > Lissotriton helveticus. The sequence continues at coordinate 150,585,446 of NC_136071.1, forward strand.
GAAAAATTAGGTTTGTATGCCTTTAAATTCCAGAAATGTAACTAACCAAAAACTCAAGAATAACGAGTCTACAAATCAGATAAACAAGGGAGCACCACAGGGAATCAATAAGCCACAGTAAGTTATACGTGACTTTATTTTCTACTTGTTAGAGCTGCGCCAGATCAATCCAAATCACAGGGTACACTTGCTCGTCATCAGCCTGTCATGACACGGCGATCCAAAAAGTTGTATAGTTTGTTAGTTTCTTCTTAACAACTGACCAGATGGAAAACACTGCATTAAACAACAGCAGGGTAATGTCAATTTTTTTTAACGAAAACTATTTTCAAATTATAGCCAGCACAGCAAAACAAAAAACACTACTACACATCTGAACAGCATCACAACAATTTACAAACCTCAAACAACGGTTTACAATTCGTTAATCTTTTTTTTTTTTTTTAAAGTAGGAGAAAAACGCCAGTTGCTTCATAGCAGGGCTTAACTGAAGGAAGCTAAAGAAGCAAAGCCAAAGATAAAAGTCAAAGCTGTGAGATCTCACCGAACCCATCTGCGTCTCAGAAGAAAATCAAACCTAACAATTTAAAGTCCCAGTCATTCCTCACCTGAGCGACTGCAGGGCGTGGCTATTTAATCTTCGATTTAATGCCACAGTGAGGTTTACAAGTAATCTTAAACTGCCACTGTACACACCATGGTATCTTCTGTATAGTTTGAAGAATTTTGCATGACAAGCGTTATTCGAAATGACAAAGTATTTGTTACAAGTGGCGAAATCTGTTTAGAGAGTAGAGGTGTGTGAAGTTCGTGTCATTAGCTTTTTGCATAATATAGTCAAATTTTGGCACTATTACTCGTAATTATGAGAATGTAAATTCAATTCAATTCAATTCAATAGCATGGAATACTCCACATGTAAATGTTTGACGCGAGGATGCATTTAGAGCTAAAAATTAGTGCAAATAACAAAAGCGCGGTGAACAACAGCCGCTCGACTTCTGTTCTCCTGTGTTCGCAGTAAATTTTTATAGCAAATGGCATGATTCACTGCAATTTTTTTTACAGAGAATGGTGTGTAATGTGATGTGGCCACTTAAAGTAATTTAGGGAATTATGCATAACAAGCATATCCCTAAATTCCCAAAATGACGCTACAGTGATCAAAATTTCACGCAGGCCTACATGTAAGAAGGAAAGCGATAGAAGACGAGAAAAATAAAATCATGACGAGTGTTGAACTAGGGAGACACCGAGGACGCTGGGATACAATGGCACTGGAAAAAGAAAGAATTGGTTCTGAATGGACTATCGCCATTGTAGAACATTATTATTTATTTATCACCTTACCCTTTCCAGAGAAGAGGACCAGCAGTTTATGCAATCTGTATAGCCAATATGCTAAATTAAGGCTGTTGAATGTTATTAATGTGGAAGACATTTAATTTATTAGTCTTTATCCTGTGAATGTGATGTTATTTAAAAGAAAAAACTATAAACAAAGTTGATTACAAACACGTTATAGTACCTTAAAGTTCAGGCCCGAGTGGAACAAACTGGGAGTCCAGACATTATCGAGGCTTTGAACCCAGAGAACACGGCTCTAAACATCAGCTTTACGATTTTTACCCTACTGGCATATCGCAAGTTCAAGCAGCCCACTAGTTATTAATAAAATCAAGGCAAAATGAGGTAACCGCCACATGTGGTCACAATAGACAGTATATAAAAAGTAGCCGCTGCTGTCAGTTGAACCCTCGACCTGGTGGCTTGGCGATCTCCACTATCTCAGTATCACCACAACAAATCAGTCTATAAAGTCAACAGCATACCTCTATCAATGCCAAGCTCCAGTCTACGCGCAACGTAGAACCATTTGGTTTTACATCGAAACATCATTAACCTGTTCTGCTCAGTGCCATCCTGATCCTCTTGCTTAAACTGCTGTAGCACATTAAGGAACATTCTAGTGGAACATGGAAGTAGAGTCTGCTACAGGTAGCTGTTCATACGTTAACAGGTAAAAATGCACAAAGTGCAAGACAGCAAATGGAGGAAGTGGGCTGTCGTACTGCTCCATGTTGTACACTGTGGTGGGTCGAAGAAAAATGTGGAGGACACCTGAACAGACAAACTGATAAAGAGGGCTGACTGAGCACAAAACTAGAACTGAAATCTAAGGCAGCAAATCACTAATGGATGACTTATTTGGTAAGGATTTAAACAAAACAATATTACAAATTTCTCAAACAAGAACACATTCTGGAAACAAAGCCATTTACTCCCGAGGCCTTCTCAGTGTCACACCATCACCTAGAACTCCTCTCCAAACCCACCCTTATTGCTCAACACCTTCAACTCCATCCAAATCCCCTCTCCTGCCCTTTGACCCTCTAACTCCACTAGGTCAACATCACCACCTCTCACATCCTGTTCAAACTCGCATTCCTTCACTGTTTTATTCCTAACAATACTCTCTTCCCTATTCCCCCTGCTACTCTACGTTATACACTATTCTTTCAACAACCATCCTCCTCTGTCATTTGTTTTATCTCCCTCTAGAAGTCTCAAAAGCACCTCATAATGTGTCCCTTCCACTTACGAATGTCACCATGCTGGGTGGAAAAAGATGTAGACCTGGAACACTTACTGATCTTACTAGGTTTCCCACCCCCTAATCTTTCAACTCTTCCAAGAACTTCACCCGCTGTCTGTCTGATATGTACTTACAAACTGTGTCCTCTAACTTTACATTTTAATCAGCTTTCCACGCACTTTACTTGAGAACTCCTATTGCCATCTTCGTCCAACCAAACCAAACAGAGTCACTACTTTGCCTACTGAAGCAAGTTGAGAAATGTATCATCAGACCTTGCTCACCAGTTCCACTGACATAAAAGCTGCAGCAACATTCAGAGGACCCTCCAGACCATTCACCAGACTGATCAACCAACCTAAGATCTAGGAAACCACAACTCTTCCTCTTTAACCACTTTGTTATCTACACGGTCCTTAGGGAGACCATCCTGCAACATAAACTGGCTGCCAACTTGTTTTGAGCGTGCACCTGAGCAACAACTGAACTATTAACCTACTCCTGGTTAAATGTAGCAACAGAACTGGAACTGAATGATAGCTGGAGGGAGCAACAGAACAGTCTTCGTTCCAGAATCAATTTCAATGCCTCTCAACGTTAGTGTACTGCCTCTTCAATAAGAGCAATCATCAGTCCTGCATACCCAACCAAATGCCAAACGTCAAACGTTTTCTACATATTACATAAATCGTGCATTTTAACAATACTCAGCACCAAATCGCAAACGCAAAATTCCCATCTACTCCTTGATTGCAAATCTTAACCAGGACCTTCATTCAACACCAAAACATGTCTTCGCGATGATACTGTACACATGCTACAAAAGTATCACCCTTGTTCACAAAACAACCAAATAAGATTGGTGGGAAGCGAGCAGTGGCACCAAAAACAGACAGTTCTCACTCCAGCAGTAAATAATACAGTAGCAGAATGCAATTCAGTATTTTTTTGCTGTTCTCGAACCAAACCTCATCTTCTGGCATTACCCACAAAGCCAGCTTTTGAAGATACTCTTGAGGAATCCACTTCGGATACTATAAAGAAACATAAAAAAAATCTATGTATCCTAGTAGATGTCAACAACTGTTTTGACACTCAAGCACCTTGATGCACCTCATGCCTGATAACATTGAAGCACTGGATTTTCCTAAATTGGCCATGCCCAGTCCACTCAGCAGGACACACCCTTCGTACTTTACCCACTTCAAGAAGACTAATCTGAGTTCTAGAGGTACATGGATCAGACACACCATCATTCACGTTCATTTCAATAATCTCAACCACCCTATGGCAATTCATCTACAGACCCTAACACAACCATGTTTTCCTAGACCATGGAAGAATTTCGACTTATGAATCCAGTAATGTCCATTAAGCAATTTCATCAGTATAGGACAGGGAAGTTTTCAACATGATGGTGTCTCTCAAAACAACACAGCTTTGGTAACACAAATGGAAAGTGTTTGCTCAACATGGCATTAAACTTAGAAGAAGAAAAAACTGAAATCAAGTGACTTGAAAGACAATAGAGTAAATTATACAACTTCAATGAGACAAAGCAGCTTCACAAGTGGTCTAGAATCAGAAGAACCTCCACCAAAAAGGCCAAGAGAATATACTTATTTTAGAACATCTCCATTACCAAATGCCCATCCAAAGGGCTCTTCAAAATAGTAAGTGATATCCATAACCCTACCTTTAGAGTGATGGTATCAGAAACTCTGTGATGCCTCAGCAAAATTCTTCATAAAAAAGCTGATAGTCTTGAATCACACTTTCTCTAAAAACAAGCAACAGCCCGAAAATAGCAAACTTGCCAGAGCTGGCCACATCTACCAACTAAATCCGGTTTTATTTCTCCTACTAACAAAACCAATTATATAATTAACATAAACATGTCAGTCTCACCAGCAGACCTTTCCCCTCAAACATTTTCAAAGCAATTCTCCTGGGATTCCCATCTACCATACCGGTGAAAGCAATCATTAACCCATTCCATTCAACTGAAGACTTCCTAATTGACTAGAAAACCTCTTAAACAAAATAATCATAAAGAAGCCAGTCTTGGCTAGAATGACCCAGCAAAATACAGGTAATAGCCAATGGACTATTTCAAGGTAAATTTATTAAAAATACATCATTCTTCCAAATATAAATTTTAATTTAACAAAGCATATAATAGTCTGAGAGACAAGCTTCAGTTCAGGATGAAGCACTAGTCTCGTTTTGGGATGAGCTCCAAAACTCCACAGATGTTGATGGAGGGTGCTTTACTCCTACTGTACTTGTCATCAGCATTTGCCACCGTAAACCACTAAATATAGGTCTAAAGACTACATGGCACAGTTCTCAACTGTATAACCTCCTATCTTAAGGATACACTACAACCATTCGACTTTGCTCCTTTCACTGGTATGGTAGGGATGCGGCAGCACTCCACAACAAAAACAAACCAACCTCAAAACGCAACTTTCCCTTCTTGCTCATCTTCTCATCTTGTTAACTCCTTCAAGCTCACCTGCTACAAGTATGTTGATGACACTCAAATCATACATAATGCTGAAAATGTAACTGAATAACAGGACATCCAGACTCAGCAAATACCTTCAGGCAGTGGAACAAAGGATACTTGAAAAACATAACTTAAAATCTCAGCTCCTCCAAAACCTTAAACTCTTTCTTATGGATCCTGGCAAAATCACATTCCCTCCAGGTTTGGAGATTGAACTGCTGCCAACCTCATCAAGTTAGATGAAAAACATCATAGTGATAATGGTTTCCAACACCTCACTTTAATCACTAGCCAAGGAAGTGAAAAGAGCCTCTTTCATCACGATGAGAGTACGTTCCCATGTTAGGCCTCTCTCAAAGGATACGGACATACTTAGCCTACTGATGGCACATCTTCATTACACCAATGGGTCAAATAATCTGTTAGCTACAACAAATCCAGAATAATTAAGCCAGTCAAGAACTAGACTTGAGCAGATGGGATCAGGTTGCACCGACACTCAAAGTGCTGCGGCAACAAACAATGTACGGAGTGCTGAAGAAATCAAACATTCACCAGAGTGAAGAGGTCTGGGTTAAATCCATCATGCAAGGCTAAACACTGTTCAAAAGCTGCAAGTGGGTTCTTATTCAAAGTTCTCTGCATTGCATACTGGACAATACTCAGGCCAGGGTGAAGCCTTCCTTCAGTATAAACTTGGATACTATTGTATAAAAGGGAAATTCCAGATAAAGCATGGGTCCAATTCTGTCAATCCCCCCTTAAAAAAAAAAAAGAAGAAAGAAAACCAGATAGGGGGAAGCTTCTTGTCAGAGCAGACATACAAACCATGGAATATGCTCCTTAAGGAAGCTTCTTATCAGAGCAGACGTGGAAACCATGGAATAGGCTCCTTAAGGAATAGGAAACATTAAAAGCCATCACAAATTCAGGAAAACAAAGAGCTGCTTTTTCACATTTGGTGCAAAAGTGATCCTCGGACCACCGCCGTGAATTGTTTGTAAAAGCAGTAGGAAAAATTATCGGACATTCCTTTCACTTACAAATCTATGCAAAAGATGCTCAAACAGGTTACCCTCATGCAGAACACCAGAACACAACACTAATAGATGAAAACTCAACCCACAGAGTTCCCGCGCCCATGCTTGTACAAATAGTAGCAATTTTTTATCCTCCCATCTGAAAAGCACTTTCAGTCATCAGCAAGAGGTGTGAAAGTGTTACAGGAGAGCTACAATTCAACATTATGAACACACTACACCACCTATCTTATTAGCAGTTAGACAGTGTCAAAAATTAAAACGGTTTAGTTACGAGCAACAAACCCAAACAGGAAGAAGTTGGCCAACAGTGATGTGGTCAGGACTCGATTATTAACATTCTATCATTTATGGGCCCCACATGGGATGCAGGTGCAAAGGCCCTGAAAAATATAGACATTTCATTTCATATCACTGCCATATTGCTGTGGTGTTTTATACACACCTTAATATTCTGAAACATATATGTCAGAATGCAGTGTTTCTTAACCTTTTGGCTTCTATGGACCACCACTTAATCATTACTGGAGTCCTGGGACCTCCATTGAATCATTATTGGAATCCAGGGACCCACAAAGTCATTTTTGGAATCCGTGGAACCCGTCCTAAGCAATGTTGATAATTTGAACAGCAAAACAATAAATACAAAATACAGACACCAAAATTCACCAAGTGATAAGACAAACGATGAAATATTTTATTTAGTACACAAATAAAAATAAAAATTCTAAAATGTAATGGTAAGTTTGAAGCTTTTCTAAATTCAATTGAAGCTATTCGTCCATACTTTATTCTCCTTGATACAGTTGCACTGCTCTCACGAATCAATCAACCGTATCAACTTAATTTTTAGGCTCCAATTTCAAAGTCCTTCACCTTTACAGAACATTTAAGCTTTCAAATATGCACACTTTAGTAATCTGTTAACATAATTTAAGTTTCTAAGCAGTCGTGGACCCCAAATGGTCTCCGGGACACAGGTCAAGAACAGCTGTAATAGGAAATTATGAACTAACCCCATCAACCCATTTCCAGAAACGTCATCATCATTCTCCGCAATGCTAAATAAAAGGTCCCTCGGTCTGCTTTATAATGGTATAAATACATGGATAACACATTATTGCCGTTAGTATAAAATATTATCACAGTATGCTGAATGGCCTAAGTTGTAATATTTTGCTCATATTAGTCATTTCCATGTATCAGGCATCAACAGCAACAATGGGAAATGTAAAATCTTCGCACTGACCAATAGCACGCACAAGCGGAAGCAATGACAATTCAATTAGCACATGTAAAAGACAACTAACATAAAATGCAAGATGAGGTGAACACCTTCAATCTTAGGGAAGATCATAAGTTTAGCTGTTGACAATCGCATGTGGACCACGAATGGCAACCTTTACTTCAGCCTAAGTATCATTTAGTGGTCTACTAGAAACGGGTCCAAAGTATTTTTCTACCAGAGAGTAATGTTGGTAGAATAGTCTGAAACAGGTGAAAAGAATGCCCATTTTCAGCCTGGGCACCAATAGAAGGCACATAGGACAGTTGTCTATACCTACTCTACACCAGTAGTCCATACCCATCTTATGCTAGACACATCTGTCTTCACACAACAATAAAAAGATAAAGCTCAAGGATGATCTCGCCTCTTCGATACTTCATGCTCTGAAGGGTAGCTCTAGGTCTCAACTGGTGGCCTTTACAATCAAAGCACATCCAAGACAAAGCACATCCAAGAACCAAGAGGAAGATGAGAAACAGTTCAAGGCAATGATTTTTCTAAATGTGTCAGAGCTCACGCAGATGGTGGGAAACATTAACAATAAGCATTTTGCATGCACGAGACACATACAAAGTGTTTTAATAGTGGGTCCGAGGTGAGAGGCAACCAGAGCTAATTTATTGGCAGACTCAACCTTAAAACTGCTGAGCAGAAGATAAAGGCACCGTCAAAATGCACAAGTTAATAAGGGTAGGTCGGGATCTGGTATTTATCAGCATTAAGTGAGAGGTAAGTAAAATATTTCCTAGCATCAATAATATGAATGTGGTAAACTTGTGTGCTGCATTGTTACATTTCAGTTTGTTGTTACTTTTTACGATTGTTTGAAATCCATGAATTTCCCAACTATGCTATAGACACTCCTGAAGCAATGGTAGCATTTACCTTTTTATCGTAGCAGAAACAAGAAGAAATGGTAAAGGTTAGAACTGGAAAAAAGAGTTATAGGGCATAGGGTTGGACCATGACCCAAGATAAACAGCTCAAAATGTAAACTGATGGCATTACAATCCGGAATAACTATACATTTAAAAATGATATGTTTCTCATCCAAAAAGATGTACACTACAGAAAGTTTAGAAAACAGGTCAGCCTAGCCCAGAGCATCCACATAGTGGAGATGTTTTTAAAACCTTGTAAGAGCAAAGGTGCTGCTGGAAAAAGGGATGTAAAGAGTACAATTAGCGTGTACATACACAGATATTGTGTTATGCCTTATTTCTGTAATGGCAAGGACTGATGCTTGTTAGGATTGAGATGCTTTGGAAAAGCAGTAAGAAGGTGTAAGTAATGGGACAGATTGTTTAGGACTCACATTTTAAATTACAGATTATACATGGTTAAATATTAGGTGCAGGTGAGGGCTCATGTCTATGTAATGCAGTGCCTGGGAAGGCTCCAGAGAACCTTTGGGGACCATCAGCTGAATGATATATGAACCTTCATATTGTAATAGTATGGGCCTTGCAAGGCAGGATTGAGGGGGATTGGTACAGTTAGTCAGAGTGCTTTGACTGTAGAGGTTTCTTTAAGATTGGTTTGAGGTGTACTGGCACAGCTGAGTGTAGGTTCCAATACTGGAAAAGCAAGATTGCATGCTAGGTCTGAGGTGCTGCTGCTGTCAGGGCTGTAAGTATAGTCTACTAAAATATCTGTGCCACTGCTGCAGATATGGTATCAAATACCCTAGCAGGTGGGGGTGCAGATCAGGTGGTGGAGTTATATCTCTTTGGAGGAAATTATCTCACCAAAACACGTGAGCCATTACATATCCTTATGCGGAATGTTTCCTAAAACAATGGGAAAGTGAAGAAGCAGTAGTACATTTGGTTATAAAAGTTATATAGCTTTTACAAGGCCCAAGATCACCTTACAAAGAGCAACTTTACATGGATATATGCAGTGGAAATAAGTAAACAACACATATAAATAAGTAAACATGAGCAGCAGTGCATTACACGGATAAGAATTGCAAAGGGGAATAAGCAGGCAGTGCACGGACAGCTTCAAGACTGAAGGGCAAATGTAGTGGACAAAAAGATCATGGTAAACAGAAAAAGTCTTACGTGAAGCAAAGTCCAGGACACCACAGATCCCCTTGTGACCATCTAGCAAGAAAGTTAATAAATAAAACCGGTGTGTGTTGCAGATATTTTAGAAGTTTAATGAATAAGATTAAGATCCAGAGAAACTGGACCCATGAGGAGAACTGGAAATTTACTGAACTGGCAACCTATAAATAGGTTAACCAACTGTTGATGGTGCGCAAAATATGAAATAAAGGTTGAAAAGAAAATGCTTCAGCTCCTGTTGAAAGGCAGAAATAGAGGAGGGGGTGCAAACAGCAGAAGGGAGTGAAATCCAAACTTTGGGTGCACATCCATAGAAAGACCGTTTAAGAGTGTGTTTTTTTGTAGTGGTAGAGAATTGGAACTGATCAGATGTCGAGGACTACTGCAGACCTGAGCAAAATAATGAGAGTGGTCAGCATGGATAAACTTGATAACAAACCAAGCTATTTAATAGGCAGATCTACCTTCAATGGGAAGCCAGTTCAATCACTGAAGGAGTAAGGTAATGAGTTCGGAAAGACCAACTCCAGAGATCAGGCAGGCAGCTACATACATACGCCAGATTTATTTTAGACATGCAATCTAGGATCAAGGTTTGCGTTATTCTTTTAGGTTCGATTCGCTTAATTATTCTAAAATTATGGTTTGCCTTCTTGAAAACTGGGTCTGCTATCAAGAATGCTCTTCTAGGCCAGTATTTTCCAAACTGTGGGTCGTGAGCAGCTTATTGGTGCGTCACAAAAGTCCTGTTCTTCAGAAGGTGAATCAGCAATAAATAAAGGTACCATTAAATTTTGCATTTATCTTGTCACACTTGTGCTTCAACAACAGGGGTAGAATGGCAGGCTATGTCTTCTGACAAATTGCAGCATATCCTTTCCACATGGGGATTGATGTTTACTTTGCTTTCTCTGACTGAAAAGTGAAAGTAGTTTCTAAAGTGAACTATGTGACAAACTTACTGGGTAAAATGAGTGTGAAAGGAAAGACTGTAGGATGTCATTTTTTTAACATAACAAAATGTAAATACCTGAACATTAACTATACACATATTTCAAAATATATCAGCAGTTAGGAAAACAAAAATTATGCGCTTTGCTTTGTAATTCTGAAGTGCGATGGAAAAAGAATCGATGGTGGTGAGAAGTAATTTAGAAATATATTTTGCCCTAATTGGCAGGGGTGTGCTTAGACGTGGGTCTCGTGCTCACTGTGCCACTGGATTCAAGCTAGCCTGGCTGCTGAGGGGTGATACCCTGAAAACCGCCCCAGGATGATTGTTTCCAGTCCAGGGAGGACCTGGCCTGGCAGTTCAAGCTGGACTGTTCCCATGGGGAGCAGGGTCAAGACTGATTTGCATATGGCTGGGTTCAAACTAGGGTGGCGTGGTGAGCAAAAAAATGATGGATTAAACCCAGATCTGTGACTGGGGGTGAATGTTTGACTCGTTCAGCATTCCATACCTCATCTGTTCTTTTTTGCTTTGGATTGGAGTGGGGCAGGTTGTTTTGGATTGGAGTGGGGCATGTTGCTTTGAATTGTAGGGCAGCAGACTGTTTTGGATAGGAGTGGGCAGATTGGAGTGGGGTGACATGGGTTAGACTGGAGTCGGGTAGATTGTATTGGAGGGGTGGAATGGAGTGAGGTGAATTGGATTGGGGCAGGTTAGAGTGGAGCAGATTGGTCTGCATGGGAGTGGGAGAGATTGTTTTGGATTGGAGTAGAGCAGACTGGAGTGGGGAAGATTGTTTTGGGTTGGAGCGGTGCAGATTGGGGTGAAGCTGATTGTTTTGGATTGGAGTGGGGCAGATTGTTTTGAAGCGGATTGTTTTGGATTGGAGTGGGGCAGATTGTTTTGGATTGGAGTGGGGCAGATTGTTTTGGCTTGGAGTGGGGCAGATTGGGGTGGGGAAGATTGTTTTGGGTTGGAGCGGTGCAGATTGGGGTGAAGCTGATTGTTTTGGATTGGAGTGGGGCAGATTGGGGTGAAGCTGATTGTTTTGGATTGGAGTGGGGCAGATTGTTTTGCATTGGAGTGGGGCAGATTGTTTTGCATTGGAGTGGGGCAGATTGTTTTGCATTGGAGTGGGGCAGATTGTTTTGCATTGGAGTGGGGCAGATTGTTTTGCATTGGAGTGGGGCAGATTGTTTTGCATTGGAGTGGGGCAGATTGTTTTGCATTGGCGTGGGGCAGATTGTTTTGCATTGGAGTGGGGCGGATTGTTTTAGTTTGGAGCAGATACTTTTGGAGTGGGCCAGATTGTTTTGGATTGAGTGGGGATTGAGTGAGACAGATTGTTTTGGATTGGAGTGGGGCAGATTGTTTTGGATTGGAGTGGGGCAGATTGTTTTGGATTGGAGTGGGGCAGATTGTTTTGGATTGGAGTGGGGCAGATTGGTTTGGAGTGGAGTGGGGCAGATTGTTTAGATTGGAGTGGGGCAGATTGTGTTGTGGGGGCATATTGGAGTGGGACAGGTTGTTTTGAATTAGAGCAGATACTTTTTGAAGTGGGCCAGATTGTTTTGTATTGGAGCAAACTGTTTTGGATTGAATGGGCAGATTGTTTTGGACTCGAGTGGGGTGTGGTGGACTTGAGTGCATTGGGGTATACTGCATTAGTCTGGGTGGATTGGAAGGAGTGGGATGGACTGGATTGCACGGATTGGTGGGGGGTGAGATGGGGTGGATTGGGGTAGATTGGGGTATACTGCACTGCATAATTTTGAAAATTACACATAAGAAAGAAGCAATGCCGCTTTGCAACACATAGAAAAAGATAATAGTCATCTTTTGAGAACAGCGCCCACAATCAAAAGCAAAGCAAAACATGAGTACAAAGTGAGAAAAGAAGACTTGGTAAAATAAGAGAAAGTTAATTCTAGAAAATAAAACGTGGCAATTTTGTTTGTCTTGCTGCGCACGTTTTTGCCAGTCACACACCTTCTGTTTGCTGGGCACTAGAAGTTAAAAAGAACAAAGCAGTACCTCAATCACGTAGGGAAAAGCTGAAGTTCAATGATCAAGTTGAATCAATCAATGCTTGGTCCCTGTTCCACAGAGAGGAACAAAATGATGCTTTTACTGCAATGACCAGTTACAAGGTTGTAAAGAAGAGTGCCATGCAAGCCAACAAATTATAAGCAATGGGCGGGCTCCAAGCCCAATTTCTGAACAAAGCGTCTCGCAAGCAATACATATACGCTATTGCATGTTTTGCAGGCTCTACCCTAAAAAGGGGGGAATAAAGAATCAAGGTTCCAGGGATCTGGCTGGAGTATGTCACCCAAGATCTTGAAAATATTCTAAGAGAGTCATGAAGTGATGATCTACTTTTTCCAAGCTCTGATCTGAGACTTGAAACATGATTTTCAATGTATTGTAAAAGGAGATATATGAGCGCTGATGAGTGAAGATGTGTTGGAGAGCTTCTTCCAAAGGAAATATTGGTTTTAATCAGATGTTCAAAACTCTATCAAAGAGAACCAACTATGAGGATGTTTGATGGGATTAGAACATGAGGTCTGCTGTTAGGCTACCCTATGCTGACTCTGATATTGGTGCATAATTAGCATTTCAGGATAGTTCAACTTAGGTCTATGCTTAAAATATTTAGCAGCATTTGTGGATAGATTGGGTAGGTGAATAATAACATGGGAATTTGGTCCTAATAAGCATAAATTGCTAGATATATTGATGGGATCAAGAGCACAATGCATCAGCAGGGTCTGTGAACTACAGAGAAGAGAGCCCAAACCCCCCTTGTGCACAGCTACAAAGGCTAGATCCAGTGCCGATAAGAAAAGCAATACTGGATAAGAGGGATGGCCCGGTTGTATAAGTCAGACAGATTAGGAAGGGAGGAAATAAATTGACAGCATCTCTTTATCAGGGGCAACTATCCTCAAGTCCAATTGAGAACAACTTGCATGATTTAACAAGCTACTGCCCCTGTGTACTTTCTGTAACACTTATGCTATGAGATTGGTATCTCTATTGCTCTTAGATGATGTGGGTATTTTGATGTTGATAGACACCTGATGACAATAAAGTAATTCACTGCTATTGTGTCAGCTCTTAACTGGTCAGTCCAGACCGGACTTTGTGTTTTTTTTAATCTATGATTTGTTTGTATGTCTTTGTTTACCGATTTAAAACTCAATAAAAATAGTTACAACTAAATTTATCAGAAAAGGTAGATAAGGAAGAGGGTTGTTTTATCAAAAGGTATCTATACAAACGAGTACAGTACAGAAGAGACAATTAGAGAAAGATGGTCCATATTTCTCTGTCAAAATTAGTATTTGGTAGGGAGCTTACCGGTGTAGAGACAGAGCAGGAGGGGCATTCCAAATGAGGTGTCCCTTGCTCGCCTTTCCCTTCATTACTAGGCATCAGATACCCAGTAATGAAGGGAAAGGCGAGCAAGGGCCTTAATATCATAATATAGGAGGAGATTAACTGTTAGTAGAGCTAAGTGAGTGAGACTTCAATTCATACTTCTGTGAAATGCATTAAACACTCATTTATTTAAAATGCTGAGCAAAGAAGGGAAAGGGAGAGCAAATCTATCTCATAAGGTTTGAAGAAATTAACTATTGTAAACACTAAGGGAGAATAAGCTTAAATAGTATTAGTGTGAAGGGCTATGTTGTGGTACGGAGTCGGAAGTTGGAATGGGGGTGCAATTTGGAGGCACGTCAGGTTGGAACCCGCAGACAGCCGTGACCCATGCAGGTAAGAGCGGTGGGACCAGGTTGGGGGGTGGGGGATTTCGACAGACGAGGGAAATTTTATTATTTATATATTTAATTCACCCCCACCGCCTCGCCACTCTAACCTACACGGGCGGTGGCTGCCCACAGGTACAACAGACGAGGGGATAGTCCTGTTTTAGTTTCACCTGAGGAATGGACACGTCCATACCATAGTCATTTGAGAGTTTAGTCAGCATTCAGTAATGCTAAGAACAATAGTGGTGTTTCGATTTCGGCTAAATAGAGCAGGTGAAAATGGCTGCCAGCCAGTATGCCTAGCAGTCCAAAATGGTGGACAGATCAGTCAATGTACTGGCATCCACAAAGAATCTACCTTAATTTTGTGGGCCACTCCAGGCCAGTCTATCCTTCAAGCAGCCTGTGCAGGGACAGGCAGCACACAGGCCTAGGGAGTAGGGAAGGCAAGCAGAGACCAGCAGGGGTGCCAAAAGCAGCAGGGAAGTATCTCCCACAGAAGGCACTAGACAGACATCTTCCAGTACCAAGGAGACCAGAAGATACTGGTATTCAGAGCTTTCCAGGTCTTAGCATAGTTAGCAGGACGAGGTACAGGGCAGCTCCCGAAAACCTTCAATTCTATTTGGGAGACGTAGAGGACAGTGGAGGTCGAAACGCTCACCTCTTTATAGATCTGTCAACTCATTGATCCACAACTCCTCAATCTCCACCTGCCGGAAGGAGGACTGGTTTCAGCAGCTCAGAGGAGCAGCCATCTGTCCTCTGCCATCAAGGGACTAGCATGCTCCAGACAACCATCGATCCGTCCAAACTGAGCACACTGATTCTCCTAGGGGTTCCAGCTGCTCCTTCAACTGAGCGGTCCATCAAACACTCTAGCTCCTACCATAGGCAGTCCACAGATGCTCTAGGCGGCTCAAGTTTCTCGTAAGCCTCGGACTCTGAATACAGAAGCATAGCAATGGCCCAGAGAAGCACAAATGGCCCACCACAAATCGGTGTCTAGTGGACACTCAGATCTCCAGGCAGACATCCACAGAACAAGGCAAGGAAAGGGAAGAATAGAGGCAAGCATGCTCACCCCTCGCCTTCTCTGACCAGACTGTGAATTTCTCACTCATAAAGAGGCTTAACTGAATTTGGAATCTCCGATCAAGGACTGGGCACCATGTGTAACAATGATTACTTGTCAGAAAGCTATCTTAAGCCATCCTTATAACAGCCACCTTTTCTGGAGCATTTTAGTGCACGTTTAAAAATCATCGAAAGGAAAACTACAAGTCCCAGATTCCAATGCTGTGTTGGCTAAAAACAGATGAGTAGCTGATGATGACCATCAAGATATAGCTCTAGGCAGAATTATGTGGCATGGATAGGACGCTGATGGGTTTACTGTCCTGGCCTAGCTAGGGTAAGGGAACCCAGAATACAAGAAAGAAGGTTAGTCTGTAAGTTTACAACGGGGAATCTACATGGAAGTTGGGAGAGGAGTTGGCCTAACGGCGCTCGACCTCGGACCTGGGGATCTGGGTTCGAGTCTCGGTAACGACGCCAAAACCTCCTGTGATTCTGGGCAAATCACTTAATCTCCCCGTGCCTAAAATGAAAGTAACTGGAAACGTGTAATGTAACTGGAAAAATATGTAAAGCGCTCTGATACCTGATTCGGTTCGGGTCTAGTTCGCCCTATATAAAACTCTGCAAAAAAAAGAAAGAGGTGCAGAAAGATCTGCAACTGTTCTTTATTACCTCCAACGCGGTGCCGGAGACTGGCACTTTATTCCTTGACACCGGCATAGATATATTACAGTGCACCACCTGGTGGTGCAGTCTGTTTGGAAACATCAGCAGGCGCTTTAAAATTGCAAAATGCATTAAAAATAATAATATCAGCATCTCCAGGCCATTCTTTTGCTTTGGATGGCCAGAAATATTCAATACTGTCACATTTGCAAGAGTGTGATGATAAGTAGTAAACATTAGAACTGGCATTTGGCAGCACTGACAGGGAGAGTGGGTGGTGAAAACTGCTGTGGCTTAGCAAAAAATCTTGGTCCTTGGCACTTATTTTCTCATAAATTAAGCACCGATTATCTCTGAAAGGGTTGGGCACTGTTAGGCAATTTATCCTTGGGAAAACTTTGTACAAGCCTTTTTTCTCATATTAGTCATACTCAAAAAGCTACTTTTGAACCTTACTCTGGTATACTCTAGAAAAAGCTGTGAGGTGTTAGGCGATTTCACTCAAAGGACTGACCTTCCCGAGGCCATCACGTGTCTCTTTTATTAACAAGATATAGATACGTTTAAAAGTTTCACCAGTTAATTGAGAGTACATCCAACTGCTCCGTTTGTCTAAAATGTACTTGTTCGATTAACCCGCTAGATTATACCTTAACTCCAAAATACGGTCAAAGATTACCACAAAACAGTAGACAAGATTGGCCATTGCAAAACAGACATAAGATTCTGCTCTAATTACACACTGAGACTAACTAAAGTACACCTTATTAGTTCATCTTGATGTTAATTAAACACCGTTGTGGTTATTAATTGACAAATCTTACGAGACAAACGTGCAAATAAACCTGCTATAATTGGTTGTAAATCTATGAATCCAAGACACAAAACCCTGAGCCAAGACCACGGTCGGACTGGCCTATAGGGCAATCTGGCAATGCCCAAAGGGTTGAAGTTATAAATCAGTGTGTGGCCCCCTTCTTCGGTTGTTTATATGCAGTCCGCCATAACCTGAAAAACACTTGCACAGCTGTCTGTGCTAGCTCAAAACAGCCCTAGTATGCAAATTCGTGACACTTTTTAGCTATCTGATTCACTAATGGGGGGCTAGTTTGACTTTGGTGTCCAGGTCTAATTTCTGTGTCAGTTTGACCATGACCAAGACCTTACCTGCCTATTATCACTGCTGTTTGGTTTGAACAGACCCCTTCCTGCAGTTGTACTCCACTGTTATCTTAAGGATGTAGGGGCCCTGGGCAAGAACTAATTTGGAGCCCGTGTTTGGAACAACTTTGAAACTATTACTCTTTTTTTTTATTGAAGCCCTATGTTGTCTAACAATCTTGAATATAC
The DNA here is from genome assembly GCF_964261635.1 of Lissotriton helveticus. Lineage (NCBI taxonomy): Eukaryota > Metazoa > Chordata > Amphibia > Caudata > Salamandridae > Lissotriton > Lissotriton helveticus. The sequence goes on from NC_136071.1 coordinate 150,602,781, forward strand.
GTTAAAGCACATAACTGAGCTTGAGTGAAAGTTCAATTTCCGAGGGAATGGGGGCTTGGAAGGTGGAAGCCACGTTGCTCATACCGTTAAACGTCTCTGTCATTTTCAAAACACCTGAAGAATAAACTGAAAGCTCGCCACAAATTCCAGCTGACCTAATGCATTCCCCGATTCAGGCAGGAGACTCCCGAGTTTTAAGTAAAACATTGTTTAGCTGTCTCCCGCCTGAAATGGCCCATCCAATAATATGACAACGGGTGAAATATATTGTCCCGATTTTTATTTTAAAATCTCATACCTTACAGTTCAAAACTGTCGGCATGTATGCTAATGTCAGCGGCGCCCGTACCCTGTATTATACACACATGTAACTTTTTGAAAGTTACAAAGAAGTGCTTTTCGGAGTGGTAAGGATGACAAGCCTCAATCCGTTAAAGGAAATGCATAGAACATAAAGAGATTTTACAAGACGAACGTAAAAAATACACTTTTCAAACGTCAATGCTACACATCTAACTGGGAACTTTCTTTCCTAAAGGACAGCTGGACATCATGCTCAAGCAGACAGAGCCGTCCACACTGACCAGCACCCCTTCGCAGAACAGCAGTAGTTAGGAGAACTCTCAACTCATCAGGACCATCCGCCCTCACCGCCACATCTTGGAAACATCCCCGTCTTCTGTTCCATTAAGACCCCGCGTGTCACTTCAGGCACCTACCTCGCGCGCAGCAGCACAACTCGAAAGCCACCTCCTCACTGAAGGCTCGCGCACCGCTGCCAAGCGCAGCAGCTGCCAGCCCACAAGCTGTCAGGCTTCCCGACCCACGTGACGCCCCTCCAGTGAGAACCACAGCTGTATGCCGCGCGCCGGGGCATCGCCTCCCGAACGCTTACAACGTTCCAAAAATAAAAGAACTAGAGCGCTAACACCAATCATGGGCTAGGACAACACGAGAGGCGGCCATGGCTGCCACGATGTTTGGATTGATGACATTTACAACCTTCCTGCGGAGCAGCTTGAGAAACTGTGCAAATAAAGTGTTTTGATTTCACGTTTTTTATATTGCATAGGTAAATGCTGTTGTAAAAACAGAGCGTCTTTCGCCAGTTATAACATAATAAGGTTTAAAAATGTTTTTATTTTATTTTATTTTATTTATTGTTTTTTTTACACTTACAACATATGACAAGTAACATGTATTCTTCATCACATTGTACATACAGGGGTGACAGCCCATGTGGCTTAGCCGCTTGTTGTACAGTCTAATCGTAGGGCACATAAGCTTGGACATCCATGCATCTCTACAGTCCCACATATAACATATACTCATTGGTGTTTTGTGCTAGGGGTCACCGCAAACTAAAAACGTCAAAATAGCAGGGCTCTTCGAATATGTAGATTATTATGATCAAGTTTGATAGTTTGCATTCTGGTGCTGGCTTTATAAATGCAGGGGTGCAGGTCCCATAGTGCAAATAAAAACGTAATTGGGTGAGTTATTCATGGCTGACATGAAACATCATGTGAAATGCGTCAACAGTATTTTATTGTGAGTTATTAGAAGAGTTTGGCGAGGGGATTGAAGTAAGCCACCTGGACACTTCAAGGTCAGCCCATGGCTTTGCCTACACTCTTATCAGTGGAGTCAGTGTAGTTATTGGAGCTGCGACAAGTGGACCCTGAATGCTTTTGTGCAAGGGGAGAGGATGTAGTCCGTCCGTCGGCTAGTCTGCCGATTTTGGTGCTGGAAACCAAGGTTCGAGCCTCGGGGTCGCGTCCACATCCTGTGATTCTGGGCAAATCACTTAATCTCCCCGTGCCTGAATGTTTAACATAACCGGTGCTCATGTAAAGCGCTCCATTACCTTTGGGTCGAGTTCGCACTATATAAATCTGAAGAAAAAAAAGCCTGTACATTTTGGTGATGGGGCAGTCACCCATGCTATACTGATGCTGTCTCTGATTTGTGCAGTGAGACCTCTGTGCTCCACCCTGGAGGTCAGCCGCGGCCAGTACAGGTAGAGCAGTGGATCGGGTTAGGGGGTACTTCGACAGATAATGAGGGAAATCTAATTATTTATTTAATCAATTTATGATTTATTTATTCAGTCAAAGGCCCTCCAGTGGAGGTTTGGGCTGCCGCAACGTGAAATGTCGGCACTCCTTGGTGATCCAGCTTGACGGCGCAGGCTTGTTGCATTCCCATTGGAATATGCAGAGGCCCAGTGAGGTGAACGTGCTGGCCCGTGTTCCTACCCAGTGGGGAGAACACGTCACACCATTCTCAGCATCTGCATCAGCCTTATTGGGAGCTTGCATTGCGGCTGTGGAGGGGCGCCGTTTGATGTTCCAAAGCAGCGATGCGCGCTTTAGCACGTTCAACAAGGGTCAGAAGGGGGAACAAGTAGAGAAGTGGGAAAAAATAACCCACTCGAAAAGCAAAGAGATAGAAACGAGAAAATAAATACATTAAATGGCTATACTAACACTTGTAATTACGCTGATTTGGGGAGGTAAACAGACCCGCGTGAGTCATGCAACTCTTACCCTGGACTACAGCAGGGGCGGCTTTAGTGTGCCGGATGTTTATCTATATTATCTCTGTGCCCAGGCTCAGTATGCCTACAATTCAAAATTTGCAAACATTTGTGACAAGAATTTTCAATTCTATTAAGGACAAGGAGGCGAGGATTATGCTATCTCATTTCTTTAATGAAATGCCCAGCAGCCATAGAAACAATAAACTACATTACCCAGAAACACATGGGCAACAACCATAGAGTCAGGGGTATAAAATGGCATATAGAAAGTCACTCTTCCTCTTTCTTTCGTAACAAGAACTCCAGAAAAACAGACCAAATCCAGTCCGGCAAATCCAACAAGGAAAACAGGAACACCAAACTAGGAAGTCCAAGGAACATCCAAAACAGCATAGACCGTCGAAGACTGGAGCCAGAATCCTCCGCAGGAGCAGGAAGGCAGGAACCAGGCCTTACGGAAACATTCTCACTTGGGATCAGATCCTGAAAAGGAACACAAAGCCGTAATATCCAAGCAATGCAACATATGACCATAAAGCAAAATGGGGGGGGGGGAAACAAGATATATGTTAAGACATCATCAGAAATACAACAACAACATAGGTATCTGAACTGAATGCAGATAATAACGGGTGGGATAATCCTCGCCTCCTTGTCCTTAATAGAATTGAAAATTCTTGTCACGAATGTTTGCAAATTTTGAATTCTATTTCAGGACAGGAGGCTCCGATTATGCTTGTTTAAAGCTGATCCACCACAACAGAAGCAACATTATCAATAGGCTTAAAGTAAAAGGTTTTGAACACAGAGTCAGAGGACTAGTCTGCAGCCTTCATTATATCAAACAAAGTTACTCCCAAAGAGAAGGCTTTGGAAGCCATAGCCCCACGTGTAGAATGTGCCCCAAAAACAGATACATCAATGCCAGCTTCGGCCATGAGCCACCTGACCCACCTGGCTAACGTAGCCGGGGTAACGGGGCGAAAAGGCTTCTGTAACACAATCAACAATTGACCTTGCATATCAGAACGTAAAGCAGAAGTACTTACTTCATAATCCTTTAGACATTGAACGACACACAGTTTCGGACGTTGTGGAAAGGAAGGATAGGAAATCATTGCAGTATTCGTTTTGGTCCGTCTGGAGAGACGAAACAAAACCCCTTCAGGAGTAAAACTGCGTCCAGCTAGATCCAAAGCCCGAACATCAGAAACCCGCTTGCAGGAAACTAGACATAGCAACATAGTAAGTTTAGCCGATAACTGCTTACGAGACAGTAAAGAATTAATTGGCCAAGCTTCCAGAAAACGTAAGACAATAGAAACATCCCATAAAGAAACATATTTAGGACGAGGGGGAGTTGCCAGGCGGATGCCCTTGAGCAACTTGACAACCAGAGGATGCTCACCTACCGGTTTACCATCCAAATGGGGATGACCTGCAGAAATAGCTGAACGGAAGTTGTTCACAGTACGATAGGCCAAGCCAGAAGAAGCGAGCGATGCCAGAAAATTGACCATTACAGAAACATCCGCTGAAGTGGGATTAACTTGCAGTTGAGTACACCAGTCACTCCAACGCTTCCAGGATCCCCTGTATCGTTTGTGGGTACTTGGGGACCAGGCGTCACTGATGAATCTGGAAGCGTCTGCAGAAAGGCCTGGGACCGACCAGCGTTCCCCGAAATTCGCCACGCTAGAAGAAGGAGAGAGCCTGACTGGATCAGGGGATGCGGATTCTGAAGCGAATCCAGCAGAAGATTCCACTTCTGGGGAAGAAGGAACGGCACTGCACAGGCCATTTCCAGAAGAACCGGGAAACACGCCTGAGCCCTCCATAGAGGAGTGATCAGAATCAATTCCAACAGATACCGCTTCGTGTAAGCCAGAACCCTGGGAATCATCATGAACGGGGGAAAGGCATAACACAGAGCAGTCGGCCACGGTTGAAGAAAGGCATCCGTGACCAGGGCCGCCGGATCCGGCCTCCAACTGAAGAAACGGGGAAGTTGGGAGTTGAGACGGGATGCAAAGAGATCTACGTGACAAGGGCCCCACGACCGGAGGAGAAAACGAAACACCCGAGGATGAAGCCTCCAATCGCTGAAATCCCTCAGATATCTCGAGTTCCAGTCCGCCACAAGATTGTTGCACCCTGGAAGGTATTCGGCAATAACCGTGATCCTGTGATGCAGGCAATAATGCCAAAATTCCTTGGCAATTTCCGCCAACAAACGGGATCTTGTTCCCCCCAGTTTGTTGATGGACCGGACTGCAGATACGGTGTCCATACGGAGAAGTATGCAGCCATTGGACTGAAGGGGGGAGAGGCAGCGAATTGCAAAGGAGCCCGCCAACAGCTCCAGACAATTGATGTGGAGCGACAGTTCCTGGGGAGACCAACGACCCCCCGTCGAGACCGGACCGCACCGGGCTCCCCAGCCCGAGCGACTGGCATCCGATTCTATCACCACTTCCGGTGTTGAACCGAACAGGGCTCGACCATTCCATGCCTCCATATGATCCAGCCACCACTGCATCTCCGATTTTGCCTCCTCCGAGAGGGGAATTTGATCAGAATAACGAAGGCCGTTCTGAAGATGGCGAATCTTCAGCCGCTGTAGCGCCCTGTAATGCAGCGGGGCCGGGAATATCGCTTGCAGAGAAGACGCTAAGAGACCTACAACTCGTGCTAACGACCTCAATGACACAGTCTGTTTCGAGATAACGGAAGTCAATTCCCTTTTGATATAACGAATCTTTTGATTCGGCAAAAGAAGTTGACAGGTGAGAGAATTGACTTCGAAACCCAAGAAGTCGATCACCTGAGTCAGACGTAACACAGACTTCTGAGCATTCACCAAGAAACCGAGGGACTGCAAAAGCTCGATGGTCCAAGTTAGGTGAGACATCAATTTGACCGGACAATCCGCTAGAAGGAGGATGTCGTCCAGGTAAATGATCAACCGAACACCCCCGACTGCGGAGAGACTCTACGACTGGCCGTAATAGCTTCGTGAAGCACCAAGGAGCGGAGGATAGGCCGAAGGGGAGAACTTGAAATTGGTACCAAGTACCCAACCAATGGAACTGAAGAAAACGGCGATGGGGAGGAAAGATCGGGACCGACAAATAAGCGTCTTTGAGGTCCAGACGAACCATCCAATCTTTGTCCTGCAAGAGATCTCTCAAGAGATGGATGCCCTCCATCTTGAAGTGGCGATACACCACCCCCCCGTTGAAGTCCTTCAAGTTGAGAACCAACCGTGCTCCCCCTCCTTTCTTCTCCACGAGAAAGATCGTGCTGACAAACCCTCGAGGATGACGCTCAGTCTGAACTATGGCCCCTTTTTGGAGAAGCGATTTGAGTTCCTCTGTGATGAACGCTTGATCTCTTAGGGAAAAAGACAGTGGAGAAGGAAGGCGAGTTTGACATATGGGATGGTAAAACTCTATCTTGTATCCCTGAACCGTCTCCAGCACCCAAGCATCGCTGGAGATTAACTGCCAATTGTGCAGGAAAGACTGAATCCTGCCCCCCAGAACAACACTGCATGCAGGAATTAATCTCACCTGAAGTTCCGGAATCGTGAAATCCACCGGCTTGGCCGCCGGAGCGTCCCTTCTGGTATTGACCTCGTCCTTTCTTCGAGGGGTAGAAGTTGGACCTCTTGTTATAATTGGAGTCCTGATGACCTCCTCTGGTGGACTGAAAACCTCTCTGAGAGGACTGCTGTTGCTGACCGTGGCCGAACGAACGTCCCCTACCACATCCGGCCTTGGCAAAAACCAGACGGAATGCTCGCCGGAGGGTTGCCTGCGCCTTGTCCAACCCGCTAAAGGTACTCCCGAATTGGGTCAGCTCCTTCAAAAAAGGTTGCCCAAAAAGCAAACCTTGAGCAGCTGGACCCGAATCAGAGGAAGAGAGCTCCGCTAACTTCGGGTCAAGTTTCAACAAAATTGAACGACGTCTCTCACTGGAGAGTGCGCAGTTCGCATTGCCGAGTTGGCAAATGGCACGTTGCGCCCATTCAATGAGTTCGTCCGGGTCCACCATGGTGGAAGATTCTTTAGCGATAAAGCCAAGATCGAGGATCTTAGTCAGGGGACCCAGCATGTCCAAAACTTTATCCTGACAGGATCTCCAGGAGCGGTCTAAACCCTTTTTGGGATCTTTAGTGAATTTCCTTAAATAGGTCAACATAGTAGGATCCACTTCAGGTGTATCTGCCAAACCATCAGCAAGGTCCGGTCGCGGACATTCAGAACGGAGGCGCGCCCGGACCTCCTTGTCAAAAGACTGTCTAATGTGTTGCTGAACATATTCCGCCACCGCCGGGGACGGAAGCCAAGCCGTCGAATTAGGGTGGATTATGTCAGCGGGATCAAATGAAAGAACCTGAGGGTGACTAGGGGCATCCACATAGTGATCTTTACACTTGCGCTTCGTAGGAGGAGGGGAAAGATGTTCAGAAGAAGAAGAAGAGAGATGGTCCTCACTTTCGGCTTCTACGGCCATTTTTCTCGTGGTGGAAGTGGCCATGGACTTGGCCAGGCGTTGAAAATCAGACGCATGTGGATTCCCAGGTGAAGAGGCATAGTGTCGTGAAGCAGGGACCCAACCCTGCTGTTGTGCATATTCAGTCAAATGGCGCTTAAGAGGAGTAATGGCACGAACCAAGGCCCTATTCATGGAGTGCTGGACACCCCTATCCAATGCCTCCACCAAGCCCTGTTCAAGTGAATCATAGGCTTCCTCATCATACTCGTTGTCATCTGCATAATAAGTGCCTGCCATTGTGAAGCAGAACAAAATACAGCCCACCAGATGACGCAGAATGAATTTGCCGCAGGCAAAAATCAGGGGGAGTGCAAAAACCCCACAGCAAGCCAAATAGCAACAAAAGAATGCTGCACCAAACAAGTAAAGCGTGGAGGGAAGGCTTGCCGTTCAAAAATGACACACTCTAGGCAGAGCCTATGCTTATTTTCCTTGCCTGAAGCTTAGAATAGCAACCGGCGTCTGAAGGGGTTAACTGGGAGGCCGTGGGCGAGTCTGTCTCAAAGGACGTCCAGTCAGTAAGCTCCGGTTCAGTCAACAAACACGGAGCGCCGGAAATGCCAAAATGCGCATGCGCGGGGCACCGGCTGCTTCCCAGTTGAAAGGTAGAACTCGCGCAGACAGCGCGAGCGTCCACAAACCCCGGAATTCCACTCCACAAATGAAAACAGGGCAGGCGCGAGGCTGAAAGGGAGGTGAGCACATGCTCCCGGACGCGCCCGCAACGAAAACCGGCGAAGGAACAGACGCGCTGATGCGCGAAACGGAGCCGCAATGAACACAAAGCGTGAGAGATAACGCGGCACACAGCGCCAATACAGCACACAGGAAAGCACAGAGCCGCAAAAAGCACAGCAATGCGTGACAGGTAACGCGGCACACAGCGCTAATACAGCACACAATAGCAATACAATATCAAACAGCAAAATTGTAAATAGAAGCAAGAGAGCACTTAACTGGCTGCGGAGAAGCAAAGAAAGAGGAAGAGTGACTTTCTATATGCCATTTTATACCCCTGACTCTATGGTTGTTGCCCATGTGTTTCTGGGTAATGTAGTTTATTGTTTCTATGGCTGCTGGGCATTTCATTAAAGAAATGAGATAGCAAAATCGGAGCCTCCTGTCCTGAAATAGAATTGGTACCGAACTCACGACTATGTTCCACATGTTGCTGTGGAGCTCACGACTATGTTCCACATGTTGCTGTGGAGGACGGGGATGTACATCCTGTCCCTCTGCGATCCATCCTGACCCACACACATAGGGGCACCCCCGCGCAGAGATCAATCCAGTGGACTCCACCATCGCTGCCTGGCAGGCACTGGGTTGTAGAGCGGGCAAACTTCCGATATACTCTCCGCTGCTCCCGCTAGCACACCATGCTGGGAATTCAGTCACATAAGAGAGGCACGATACGCGCCCTCGCCGGGGCAGGTATAGACAAAATGCAGGATCTGTTTGTTGACGGCAGATTCATACAGACAGAAGACCTTGACTACATACAAAATCAGCCCCCTCTGTTCATCTTCACTATTCATAGGGTTAGAAAGGCAATGCAGGCACATTATCCTACAGTCCCAGTGGAACCCCAGACGCTCCAATTGCTACATACATTACTCACTAGCCCTACGAGACGTAAATTAGTGACTAAACTCTATTGAGTAGCGAGGGGCGACGTTCCACCAGCCTCAGTTAAAAGTCTGGAGACATGGAATACAAAACTAGACCCACCACTCACAACAAAGGACTGGGAATACTGCTGCCAAACAACTACCACATTAACATCCAACAGCAATATCAAAATAATAGACTTCAAATATTTGCATCAAGTCTACCACACACCAGCCAAGTTATATAAGTGCGGTCTTAGAGACCACGATAGATGCAAATGCTGTAATGCCCCATGGGCGGATTTCTGGCACCGGGCGTGGGACTGTCTGTCATAAAGTGGCAGACTATTGGGTAGCGGTGATCACCATGCTAAATTACATAACAGACCTTACCATAGAATGCACCCCACATGCCTGCCTACTGGGTTTCATCCCAACCCTGAAAGGAATGATGCAAAGATTTGTCAGCATAGCGCTCCTGCTCGCTAAGCGCAGAGTGGCTATGTGTTGGGAGAGCCGTGTCTGCCCCACGAATATACACTGGTTGAAGGATCTAGTATACTGTCAAGAGACCCTGGCCCGATACGCTGAGGAATTGAACACCATATCTAGACCCAAGGATATTTGGGAGCAGCTGATACAATATCTCCTCTCACAGGGCACTGTTACAGCACCTGATTCTGATGATTACAACTGACGGTGTTGCTGCAATATTGTTAATACATTACAAACAATGCATATACGGCAACCTTGATTGATTTGAAGGTATAGCTTGCTGTACTGCTTATAGCCACATGTTTCTACGGTTGGTTAACAATGAAAAAAAAGAAAAGATAAACATGATTGAAATACTTCGTATTATCATATTTGTACTGTACATACTGTCAAAAAAATATATAATAAATAAAATGGCTATACTAAGCACTTTAAGCTGGCAGTACAGAGGAATTGGCACCAGGCGAGGCGTGGAGGTGCGTGCCTGTTTAGGGCATTTTACAACATAAATGCCTGAAAAGGGGCCCAGTAACGCTTTCTGAGCACACCCGGAGGCCCTGAGTGCACCCTGCCGGGGGGGGGGCGGGGGGAAGAGTGAGTCCACGAGTACCCTGCGGCTACAGACACCAGGCGTGCATGTACAACACTGCAAGAAGGAGAGCGCGACAGGACAGTGGTGGTCCACCATGGCAGATGATGATAATGCAGTGCCTGGCCATGGGCCCAACCAGCAGCGGATGCTCCATCAACATGCATTGGTAGGTGTAATACAGTCTTTTAGCGAACTCATTAATCCAAAAACAGCTACGCCCCGATGGAAGGGGAGACTGAACAATTGTTTCATAGCCACCGAGAAACTGATGATGCAGTGAAGCAATCACTTTTGCTCTACTATGCAGGAGAAGAAAGTTACAAATTATTTCAACATCTTCCAAAAATGGGCGTGCCAATGACTACAATTCAGCAGTGAGGGCCCTCAATGCTCCATTTGACTTGCAGCTGAATCTGGATTTTGAGAGATTGAAGCTATGCCAGGCCCGCCAGTGTGAGGGTGGATCTACTGACGCATTCTATGCCCGCCTCCATGAGATAGCCAGTATGTGTACAGTGGATGATCAGCCCAATGAGATTCGGGTGCAGATCATACAAGGATGCCAAAACAAGATACTTTGGGGCCCCACACTGTGACAAACTAACATTAGCCTAGATGGCATCCTCGTCATGGCATAGTCACATGACCTGTCGGCTGCAAGGGTCACGGAGATGGACATGGCGATCACGCAGGCCTTGAGTAAACCGCCCAACATGAAAGTAGAGCGTGCAGACACTATATCCACAAGAGTGAAGGTGACTAGTCCCAAGTCCATGGCCCCGTCACAAGCTAGCCCTCAGTGCCATTACTGTGGTTGTGAGGCATACCTCCTGGAGAGCTGCCTGGCAGAGGGGAGAACATGTCCAAGCTGCAGCAAGTCCAACCACTTCACTAAAGTATGCAGGAGTGGTCCTAGAGAAAGAGGAGCACAAGGGAGAAGGACCCTGGCAAAAGCCATCCGACAGCTATCATTAGATGATCCGAGGCCTGCGTGCTACCAAACGCAAGCCATGGGTTTATCACTGAGAGGAGGAATCATCCTCAGAAGAGGAAGGGGAGGTATTCTTATCTCATTCACAGGGGACCTGAAGCAAATTAGGAAGCCGCAGCCCATATGCATGGTGGAAGTTACAGGTTTGGAAGGCAAGGCTCTCATTGACCCAGGGGCCTAAGTGATGGGCATACACCAATATTGACGTATCCGTCGGAAGCTTGCACTAGCCACAACACGCACTAAAATTTACACGTTGTGACGCGGGGGACCCGGACACGGGCCCCCCTGGCCTACCTAGTAATGTGTCACCTCTATTGTTACAGCACACAGACACCTGGAAAACCACGGACGTGGTCAGCTGCCTTCCGGTGATGGACAGTGAGGGACCCTGTACCTTTAAGTGGGCGGCAACGGAGCAGGAGCCTTTCCTCAACAGCTCTATAAAGACCGGACCTGCCCCTGGACAGGTGTGTGTTACACCTGGAGACGGTGAGTGGAGACTGGAGTGCGAGGACGGAGGGGAGCGGCGAAGGAGCGAAGACGGAGAGGAGCGGAGGAATATCGAGGACGAGGAGGAGTGGTGGCGGTTCAAGGACGGAGAGGAGCGGAAGACGAAGCAGGACAGAGAGGAGCGGTGGAGAACCGAGGACGGAGCGGAGGAAGGGGAGAACACCGACCCCCACGAGACCAGGCGGGACCAGGACGGACTGGGAGCGGAGAGCAGAGGAGGCCGCCCTACGGAGAAGCGAGACCGCAGCGACACGCCAGGAGGCCACCGGGAAGGCGCATCGCCCAGCCACGCTTCCCGGGAAGTGTGGCTAGGACAGGTACGGTCCCGTTTCCTGGGCTGGGCTGGCCGTACTCTGGGAAAACCCCCTTGATCCCTACGGGACACCGTTAAACATATCCCCCTCCTGCTTGTTTGGTTACTTCACACTCCCACACGAATAGAGGGGTAGATAATTTGCACGTGTGTTTCCCCCACCACCCCTTTCCCCCACTCTGTTTTGGCTGGGACAACCGAGTAATACTGGTTTCCTTTTGTTTTGGTTCCCGCTGGGCGAAACCCCCTGGACCCCTCTCGACCACGGCGGAAACACGGACTACGACTCCCAGCAGGCACCGGGAGACGAGGAGGCGGAGCGGAGTACGAGAGGCAGCAGAGGAGGCGGCCAACCCTCTTCCCTTTTACAGAATTCCAGCGATAAAACGGAGACTGTACAAAGTAATAAAACCCGCTCTTCCAAAAACCCCTGTGTCACTGGATTTGTTCGACGACCGGGCTGAAGTCCCACACACGTATAGGTGTCACACCCCGCTGCCACTGAAATAGCTCATGAAGGTTTGTGTGAGGTCGAATGACCAAGAGATAATAGCAGCGTTCCACATCATTGATAAAGAGGCAGATTGTCTGTTGAGATGTCATACAGCAGAAGACTTGCGCCTCGTGCCTTTTGCTAGGAATGTAGGCATACCAGGTAGACGAAGTGCTGAACCAGCTCTCAGAACTGTTCATGGTACTAGGATGCCTGCGAGCCCCTCCCAGCACTCTGCCTATCGATATATTGGTCAAAGCAGTGGCCCTATGCCATTGACATGTGCCATTCCACTTGCGGCCGCTAGTGGAACAGGAACTCGACAAGCTAGAAAGCTTAACGGTGATTGAGAAGATTTCTCACCAATGCACTGGGTATTGCTGATGGTGATTGCGGAGAAACCCAAACAGCCGTTAAGGTAAGACTTTGTATTGAATTGTGCTTTCCAAATAAGGCTATCAAGCGCGAGAGGCACATCACTCCTACAACAGACAAAATTATAGCTGATTTGAATGAGGCCAGATGGTTCTCGAAATTGGATCTCAATGTTGGCTATCACCAGGTCTAGCTAGCGGAAGAGAGAAGATATATCACATCATTCTCTGTGCACCTGGGGCTTCGGAGGTACAGGCAGCTACATTTTGGTGTATCATCCACAGTGGAGGTAGTCCAGGATGTGATCAGAGAAGTGCTGTCTGGCCTACAAGGCATTACAAATGTCAGTGATGACATTTTGACCTATTCGGCGATTGCAGAGAAAAATTACCAGCGCCTTCAAGCCACAATGAAACGTCTGTGGGAGCAAGGCATCACCCCCCATCGGGAAAAGTGTTCCTTCTTCCAAACCAGCATAGAATTCTTCGGCTATGTGTTCACTCAAGATGGAGTGCAGGTGGACCGGAGGAAGTCAAAGGCCATCAAGCAAGCACCTGCACCCTGTAATCCCTTGGAAGTTTGTAGCTTCTTTGGTATGGCCACATACTGCAGCCATTTCATTCCCAATCTGGCGACTATTGCAGAGCCACTGAGAGTGCTGACAAAAATAGAGGTATGCTGGGAATAGGGCCCAAGTGAGGAGGAAGCGTCACCGATGGGCAAGTCAGCATTACTGAAGTAAAGCAACAATGGCTTATTTGATCCTAAGAACATGACAGAGTGCTTAGTCGACACCAGTCCAGTGGGTCTGGTATCCTTTCTCACACAGAAAGTAGAGCCAGGAAGATGGCCACCTTCGACATTTGCAAGGAGGGCACTCATGCCAATGGAGGTGAGGTATGCTCCAAACAAGAGGGAAGCCCCTGCCATTAAGTGGGAATGCAGACACTTTCACTTATACCTCTGTGGGCGAGCCTTTAGTTTGATCACAGATCATCAGCCATTGGTGCCTCTGTCAAAGGGCACGGCTCCCCACCCCCCACCTTGAATTGAACAATGGGCCATTCAGCTTCAGCACTATCAATTCAAAGTGATCTACAGAAAGGGTAAAAAAATCAGTCTGATTTACTTTCTCGTCACCCTCCCCAACTCAATGGCGTGATGGTGGAGGATGCTGATTGGACTGAAGAGTATATCCGCTTGGTGTCTCAAGAGGCTTGCCCAGGGCACTGGATCTGATGGAAATTGAGGAAGCGATTGCTGAAGATTGCAAGTTGGAAAAAGTCAGAAAAACACTGCAACATGGTTCCTGGCAGTCACTCCTGCAACGTACAAACAGCTGGAGCGGTCTGGACAAGGAATACCTCACACAGCTGAGGAGAGTTAATGAACTCAGCGCTACTCCAGAAGGTCTGATTCTATGAGATCATCAGCTGGTGATTCATGAAAGTTTGGCTAGGAGTGTGGCAGAGCTGGCACAGGGGGGACACCAGGGGGACTTCAAAGATGAACGCTAACCTGCGAGAGAAAGTATGGTTCCCAGGAGTGGAAGCAATAGTGAATGATCTGATGTGGTGGTGCCTAGAGCAACTCCGAATTGCCGGCCTCAATCACCACGGAAGTGCCAGCTGGTACTCCCTGGTCCTAAGTAGGCATGGATTTTGACAGTTTCCCTGATGAAAGACTCATTATGGTCTTTGTGGGCAATTTTCAAAATATCCCATTGTAGAGCATGTGGAAACAATGGCATTCACAAACATGGTACCAGCCATGAAAAAGGTATTTGCACTATTTGGCTTTTCCGTCAAAATCAAAACAGACAATGGTCTGCCATTTCAGAGCACTGAGCTACCGGATCTACTTGGGTGTCTTGGCATTAGACATTGCTGCGTCACCCCTCACTGGCCCCGGGCGAATGAGAAGGTTGAGCAGTTCATGCGGAAAGTGAACAAAACGCTATGCACAGCTACGCAAGAAAGAACTAACCCTGAAGTGAGTCTGCAGCAGTTAATGCGGAATACGAGAGACACCACATTACACTACTTAATGCTCGCATGGGCCTTCATGTTGAAAGGGCACCGATGGGATGCGATTCCTGAACATCCTGATTGGACTCAACCGGAGTATGAATCAAAAGGAGCGCGGACCAGGCGATCCTAGAACAACACAAGGCAAGTATCTGCCAGAAAGCGACCTTGAGACAGCTGGAGCCAGGGCCAGGATCATGTGCCCCTCAGAGACCGCAGACCTGAATGGAAGTTCAGGACACCATTTGAGCCAGGAGTATAGGAAGTAGTGAGCGTTGAAGGCGCAATATCTCTGACGAAAGGTGAAAAGACAGCCAGTCACAATATTTCATGGTTCAGTAAGGCGGAGAGACCTTGTCAAGGGAGTCAGGAGGAAGTAGAGATTCAAAGTGTTGCCTATCCATTAGTGGCAGAGGAGCCGCAGGATCAGCCACAGCTTGATGGGACGCCCAAGGAGCAATCTACAGGAGGAGAGGGACAGTACCAGCCTCACAGAGAAGGTAATCGAGAATGTGGCCCAAAAAGACAGCTGTCAAAGTAAAGAAAAGTGTTTTCCCTGAGGGAGATCAAGTAGTCTCTGGTTCAAGCTGAATTCAGAGAACTATCGCATTCCATCTGCATCACTCATTCAACTCTCAATTTTTCATTGGGGGAACACTCACCAGAAGGAAAAACAATTTATGTAAAAATGTACATTTTATTTCAATAAAAAAGCATATAAATTATTATACAGTTTCTAATTAAAAAAACACATATACTGTACAAATACACAATATAAATAAAAACCACCTAATGTGGAAATGGAGAAAGAATGGGACAAGACAATAATATCTGTCTTAATCTTATCAATTCGGACACCCTGTTTGACAACACTGGGAAGGATTTGTTTTCCTTTTAACCAATATATTTGTTGGCAACTCCGAATTTGACTCTTTGTAAATGTGTCGACGCGTTTCGGAAGCCTTGAATGGTTATGGCCCCCTTCCTCAGGACAGTATCTATGATTTTCTCCACAAAATGTATGTCACCTAATGCACAAATAAAACATAGCCTTTAGCCCACAATATATATACACTATGACTTTACATATCATACTCCCTGTTGCAATATCTTTACAATAGGATTTCAAGACCTTTACACTATGTTACTCATACTTCTTGAATTTCCAATGAGATCTTTATCGTATCTATAATGTGTCAGGTAATTCAAAGGTACCATGAAATCAACAATCCTTTCTTAAAATAGCGATCATACATCATTTGATTTGCGCCACATGTTTCACATATTTTGTAGGGTTACATATGTCATCTTTTGTTATCACTGGATTATTTTATTTTCGAGAAGGAAGAGTAAAGTATTTTCACTTATATCTACATTGCTGATTGTACCTCATCTTTAATTTCTAGTAATCAAAATCACCATGTTTACATAATTACTTGACTATGTCCCCTAGGCCCAATCAATATTTCATGCAATATACAATCATTATTTGTTTCCATGCCCTTGTTTTTACACATGAGCATTTCGTCTGGTCAGTGCTACCCCAGTCAATCTGGCATACTCTCACACCATTCAAACATCATAGGTTCACATCCACTTATTACTCACCCGTGCAAACGCATCTAGATGAGTTGTGTCGAATATTGTTCTTTCTGGGGTCGTTTTTTTTTTTTAAATTACGATTTCCCAACCTCCTATTGGATATAGGGGAGTACAATGTATTAATATATCTTGGGTATTTTAAGATAAGAGTATGGTTTTGTTGAATCACTATTATAATGTACCTCAGTATTAAAAGAGCCACTGCAAATTCGCAATATTGGTCTAGTTCAAAATTTCTGTACTCCTTTTCAATTTTCCAATTGGGATCCTGTTAAAAACTAATGGAATAGCCTTATTAGCTTCTAGTGCTTTGAATGATTTATATGATTTAAAACTTGTCCTATAAAAGCAAGTAATCAGTTGTAATGCGGAAAACAATAAAGTTCCCCGCGCAGCATTATTTTAGAAAAAAGTGGTCCAAATTCGCCTGGGGTCACGTGCACGCATTTGGTGAACACGGGATGGTACCACCCACTTGATATCACGTGTATGTCCGACGTGATGTAAAAGCGACGGAAAGCGCCATACGGGTTTTTACTTGATTCCAAACGGTGATCTTACAGACGCTCATGAAGTATCTCGGGAATACGGGCCGTTGGCATAAATAAGGTGAGCACTTTATAATGCCGCTCAGAATAAACTAGATGGGATAGACGAGATGTAATGGAATAACCAACATCTTATAGCTGAACATTGACTAATCCCTTATAGCTTAATATTGACAATCGGGAAATGAACCTGCGCCGCAATTATGGTCTAAGCAATTTGTAAATGTTTTAATTGTTTAGGTTCTTTTAAACACACAAACTTTTTTCAAAAAAAGACTGCTAAAATTAATTATTGCAAGACAAATATTGCTCGGTTTTTTAAACAAACATATGTTTCTCATGCAACTACGAGCACAAACTACCCGGGTGCACCAAGACAACCAATAAACACAAGCCTCCCCTCGAAAACAGGTGAGCACCCATGGAAACTCATGTACTCAGATTGAGTAAGAGTATAAAACACTAAAAATATACATGTATATGTCTTGCAGAATCAGAGGCAGGAAGGAAATTTGTATAAAAATGTAAAGACAGAATCTGTTGTCACAAAGGAATTTCTTGAGGTAAATACTCATCAAAGCACTAGAAGCTAATAAGGCTATTCCATTAGTTTTTAACAGGATCCCAATTGGAAAATTGAAAAGGAGTACAGAGATTTTGAACGAGACCAATATTGCGAATTTGCAGTGGCTCTTTTAATACTGAGGTACATTATAATAGTGATTCAACAAAACCATACTCTTATCTTAAAATAACCAAGATATATTAATACATTGTACTCCCCTATATCCAATAGGAGGTTGGGAAATCGTAATTTTTAAAAAAACGACCCCAGAAAGAACAATATTCGACACAACTCATCTAGATGCTTTTGCACGGGTGAGTAATAAGTGGACGTGAACCTATGATGTTTGAATGGTGTGAGAGTATGCCAGATTGACTGGGGTAGCACTGACCAGACGAAATGCTCATGTGTAAAAACAAGGGCATGGAAACAAATAATGATTGTATATTACATGAAATATTGATTGGGCCTAGGGGACATAGTCAAGTAATTATGTAAACATGGTGATTTTGATTACTAGAAATTAAAGATGAGGTACAATCAGCAATGTAGATATAAGTGAAAATACTTTACTCTTCCTTCTCGAAAATAAAATACTCCAGTGATAACAAAAGATGACATATGTAACCCTAAAAAATATGTGAAACATGTGGCGCAATTCAAAAGATGTATGATCGCTATTTTAGGAAAGGATTGTTGATTTCATGGTACCTTTGAATTACCTGACACATTATAGATACGATAAAGATCTCATTGGAAATTCAAGAAGTATGAGTAACATAGTGTAAAGGTCTTGAAATCCTATTGTAAAGATATTGCAACAGGGAGTATGATATGTAAAGTCATAGTGTATATATATTGTGGGCTAAAGGCTATGTTTTATTTGTGCATTAGGTGACATACATTTTGTGGAGAAAATCATAGATACTGTCCTGAGGAAGGGGGCCATAACCATTCAAGGCTTCCGAAATGCGTCAACGCATTTACAAAGAGTCAAATTCGGAGTTGCCAACAAATATATTGGTTAAAAGGAAAACAAATCCTTCCCAGTGTTGTCAAACAGGGTGTCCGAATTGATAAGCTTAAGACAGATATTATTGTCTTGTCCCATTCTTTCTCCATTTCCACATTAGGTGGTTTTTATTTATATTGTGTATTTGTATAGTATATGTGTTTTCTTAATTAGAAACTGTATAATAATTTATATGCTTTTGTATTGAAATAAAATGTAAATTTTTACATAAATTGTTTTTCCTTCTGGTGAGTGTTCCCCCAATTAAAAATTGAGAGTTGAATGAGTGATGCAGATGGAATGCGATAGGTCTCTGAATTCAGCTTGAACCAGAGACTACTTGATCTCCCTCAGGGAAAACACTTTTCTTCACTTTGACAGTATTCTGGTGCTCGATTTCCCGGTGGGTAACAACGAGCCCCTCTCTTTGGTTTATAACCAAAAAGACAGCTCACAACATCAGCAATTTAATCTGCGGCCACACCCCTGGTGGAACCAATGGTGCAAGCACTTTGTGAGCAAGTCCTGGAGTGAGGTTCAAAGCTAAGTGGGTAAGGGATGCAGTAAACCCCCCTGACACTTCAGGGGCAGCCCACTGCCCCTAATATGCATGCATGACATCCTCTGGCCTGGCGTGGCCACAGGCTGTAAATAAAGTGGTATCAGACTGCATGGGGTTTTTGCCCACAGTCTATCTGTGATGTCAATGTGGTTATTTTGAGCTCCGACAAGTGGTCCCTGAATACAGGTTGTGGCGCAAGCCTGTTTAGAGATATGGCAAGGCCGTCCAGAGTTATCCTTTGGAACTGATGATCCAGCTTCTAGTCAAGGCGCAAGTTCATCATCCTGTGAATCACTTAATCTCCCAGTGCCTAAAAAATATCATCTGACCTTGTGTAATCACGTGTCCGCTGCTTATGTAAAGCTCTACAATGACTTCAGCTGACCAAGTGTACTATATATATATATATATATATATATATATATTTTCCTTCAATTCCTTTCGCTTTCTTCTTCCCCAGCAGAAAAGTCACGGCACAGCAGCAGGCAAGTTGTATAAATTATTTATTTAAACACCATGTGCAATAAAATGTGCAAATACAGGACGGCCCGCGTTTCGGCTACAGCTACCCTTCAACTGGACCAGGCGTCTAGATGGGATATAAGGTGTTGTGTGCTAGTACCCTTCTTTGTGTTCATGATACACTAGACTGTTAACCTCATTCACAAATTATGGGTCAAATTCATCGCCATTTTGTCTCTTCTTGCATTTTTGTGAAGTAGTATTCAAAGTGCAACGTGCGATATCGCCATTTTATCTCTTCTTGCATTGCTGTAAAGTACTATTTAAAGTGCAACGTGCGATATGATGGTGAGTTTTGTACTTCTACCACAATATTTTTGCTTCTTCTAAAACGACTATTTATAATATGTATAATATGTACACCTAAGCAGTGTAAAGTCTGGGACAATTGTTCTGATTTCAATCAAGCCAGTTGCAAATTTCAAAGTAAAGTACATTTTCAAATTGGAGGCACTGTAACTCTCTAAACATTATCTATATTTGACCCATATACAACACCCTCTTATATACACATATTTATAATCATAATCGTTTCGCTATTGTGGTGGAATACATTACAGAGGACCATTTCCTACAGAGAATTTCATATGCATTTCATTGATTGTCAATATTTCCCATATGTTTCCCTGATACAAATTAAGTATTTGTCTTTCTGGGACACTATTGCATTCTGGGTAAAGTACCCAATCCGACATTTAAATACTTTCAGTTTATGATGTTATATGCAATCATTTCTATGTGTTCCCACGGGATTCTAATTTCTGAGATCTTGAACACGAAATGCATCCATTTTCCTAAGTATCCTTTCTACTAAATTCTAGATCATGTAAGAATGTCCTCTGAAGATATATATGAGTTATGTGCTTCAGGAGAAAAGCAGTTCATAATTACACCCTATGTACAACTATATACAAGGAGACGTTCTATCTTGAAAGTAAACTGTCCGAACCTTTTACTGATAGTCCTTCATGGTTCAATCTTATTTACAAATGTACAAACAGTTCTGCATCCAAATTGTGTCCATGTGGATATTCTGTACCCATTCCTAGGATCATCCTTGACTCCATTTTACGTAACTTCAATGTCCGATCGCCTCCTCTTTTTACTGATTTTATTATTTTAATACCAGAATATTTCAGCTGGCTGCAATCGTTTTGATGGAACTCATTAAAGTGTTTGGCCATCGGATAATTTGGTCCTTGTTCTTTATTGCACGAAGATGTTGTAGAATCCGTAGTTTTAACTTATTAATCGTGCTTCCTACATAATACTTTCCAGAAGGGCACATCAACCTATAGATCACATATTTCGATTCACAAGTTATGTGGTTTAGGATTTTTTCAGATATTCCGTTTTGTAATTTGTATTCTGTTATATTTAAGCCATGTTCACAAGCTTTACATTTTGAGCACTTCCAGAACTCTAGAGTGGTTAGCCATGATGTATTTTTGGGTTGTTGTATTTCAAGATGACTCGGAGTTAGGATGTCTCGTAACGATGCAGTTTTTCTATAGGTTATACTTGGATGCGGTGTTATACTTTCCTTTAAAGTTTCATTCAATAGTAGGACTTTCCAGTTCTTGCTTATCGCTTTTTTCAGATCTTTACTTTGGTTGTTAAAATCCATGATTAGACGTGTTGTGCTTTCTGTCGCCACTTTATTATCATCCTTCATTCCCAAAGTGTTTGATTTCTTATTTTCCACGGGATTTAGAAGATCAGATCGATGTTTCAAATTTATTCTAGATTTGGCCGTTATGAGTACTTCGAAAGGGTATCCTCTTTCCAGGAAGTGACTACTCATTCTTTCAATATTATTTTATATATAGTTTATATATATATATATATATATATATATATATATATAGTTTATATATATATATATATATATATATCCTGCTGGCGTTTGGCAGTAGGTAGTTACAGTTAGGACCATGTTTCGATAGGGAAAGCACTTGTTGACTTGCCTAACACTTTGGTGTTGGCTTAACTAATCTTAACAAAATTTTGCTAAAAAGTGTGCCAGTAATTGTTGTTGGAGATGGAAAATTTCTGAGGGAATCTTGAAGGGGGGGCCGAGAAAAATGGGGTGCGTCTGCAATATTAATTCCCACAGGACCTGCCAACACGACTACAGCCCGAACTGCTGGATGGAAATACATCAAATTTGGTAGAAAAGTAGATTTGGTTTCGGAGATTTTTTTAAAGTATGTGATATCTGTGTTTAAAGATAATTTGAGTAAAAAAACAAGCTCGGGCAGCGAAATAAAGAACAGGGATTGGCTGCCAACACTTCAAGCAGGAAGTGTTGGCAGCCATCTTGGGACTCGCTTCACCGAGATCCAAGAAATAAAAGTGTAAAAAAAGAATACGGGGCTGGGTAAGCATACCCTGACCCCCAAGCCATGACCTTGGGGTCCCCCTGGGACCCGGCCGCAACCTAAAAGCATTGAATAAAATATATTGATGGAAATATGCAATATTCGTGAATTTGAAGCAAAAAAAAAAGCGCAGACTCCAGCGCTTGTTTTACATTAAGCCCCCGGGTGGGGCCAAGATCCAGGGGCATATAATAATAATAGAAGGGAGAGCATGGAGTCACACTTCTAGGGCTTATTGAAGCCCCAAGGACCGCCACCTTCCTGGGGCTTTATTTAAATTGAATGCGGGAGCTCTGCGGACCCCCAACAGCCCCGGGGGTGAAATTGAAATTTAATGCGGGGGTTCGCATAGCCCCCCCTGTAGCACGGGGAGCTTCCCTGGAGCTTTGTTTAATTTTAATGTAGGGAGACGTGTGCTTACCACTGCAGCCACAGGGACCAGCACCTCCCCGGAGCACTTAAAGATATATAAGCAGGCGGGCTTGCATGGCCCGCCATGCCCCGGAGACCACCACCTCCCAGACAAAATCAAAGCAAAGATTGTGGCCAAGTGGACCCCGTTCCTGGAGCCATGGATGGCCCTGGGGACCCCCACTTCTGGCTCAGGCTATGACCGGGGTGTCTACCCCGGGACATAGCTGTTTGCTGTGGCTTGGCGGGAGCTTTACTGCTCCCGTAAGCCATAGTAAACACTCTCCCTCCAGCAAACAAGAGCATTAAAAATGCTCTCGCTTGCTGGAAGCAGAGCAGAATTGCTTTTAGAGAGTTGCATGTGTAGCTGCTCACTGTCTGAATGAAATGCCTGCTCCCACAGAAGGCGGGGAGTCATTAGGGACAGCGGGGGCATTCAGGTGGATTGAAGACTTGCTGCCCAGGTTGGCACCAGGGCACCCAGAATAGAGGCCAGAACCTGGGGGATGGGTTCCCTGGGGACGAATTCGACCCGGGAAGGGGACCGTGCGCCCCCCAATTGGTTTTTGCAATGAAACCAAGAAAAATGCCGGGGACTTAGGGTGGGGTTCTTGGAGCCAAACTCGGCCCAGGGAGGGGGTCATGCAGCCCCCTCCAATCATAAAAAAAAAGCTAAAATAAAAAGGCCATTTGGCCCCCTCCACTTAACTAAAGAAAAAAACAAAATGAAAAGGCCAGGCCCTGGGGATGGGGTTGTTGGGCCTAAAATAGGCACAGAGAAGGGGGCCATGTGCCCCCCTCCCCTAATAAACCGAAAATATTTAAACAACAAGCATTGGCATAGCCAATAGGTCTCGCTTTTGGGACCTTATAAGTATTTAGGTATGCAACACAATATCCTTGGTGCAACAACATCAACCGTTGCATGGCTAAACACTGATAATGTCCCAAAAGGGGAGACCTATTTGCTACGCCAATGCTTGTTGGCTTAAGGGGCAGAGAAGGACCTCAGGCTCGAGCCCTCGGCGGCTTGCCCAAGTCTAGGTGGCAGTAGGATCAACACCAGGCACACAGTTGCGGGACATCCAGTCCTCATCGTGTGTTTTGCACCTATTCACAATATATGTCAATTTTAGTGTGAAGTAATGACCAAAAGTAGGACCATTGTGTCAAATGCAGAATCTTTGTAGTATTATAGGTAGTGTCTCATTAGAAGCGGCCCGTTTACAAGGCACAATAATACTGCATGTAGTATCATTGATACAAGGTGATATTGCCATGCTGTTACTGGGCTATTACGAGCGGTGCCATCTAAGATCAGGAATAACATGATTTTAGCAAGTGGGTTTGCGCCCAGAAAGACCAGGCCACATGTTATCTCATTTCAGTCAAAAACAGGAGCTTTCGGACAACAAACGGAGTTACTAGACTACTATCAATGGAGTCCTTAGAATACGCTAGTTCTAGTCATGGGAGCTGATTACAAGGGACCCTGGGATAAGGTGCGGTAATACTGCATAGGTTATTACGGATAATCACAATCAATCAATAGGGGGAGGAAGAGTACTGATCCATTCAGTCTCCTTTAGATTAATCACTAAATCAAGTGGGAAGGATCACTTGTCCTGCATAACTAGGGTACGCAGGTCGATGTGGGGTGTCTCCCAAGTAAAAAACCCTCATGCACGTGTAAAATGGGATCTTGTAGCGGTATATGTTGTCTCCCCGCTCTTATTGACACGTGTGTGCATAATCATGGGTGTAAAGGGGCAGGCTCGGGGATCACAGGGGAAGACGCAGCAGAAGCCAGGGGGGCGGAATCCAAAGATGCAGAGTCAGGGAAGAGTGCTCTTAAAGAAGGTTTTATTTTTAAGTATGCTTTACGCCTTTTAGAGGACGCTCTGAGTTTGGCAAAGTCTGAGGTCTCCGTCCTGACACCTCTCGTGAATCCTGAATACTCCAGAGTGATGTAGGGTATCGAGTCGCTCTTGCCGGTATGGAGGGAAGTAGATCTCGTCGCCCTCGGGTACAGGAGTGCAGACTCGTCCGGAGGCGTCCCGGAAAGGAAAGAAAACAAGAGAAGGCACAATCACTGGGATGTCCGTGCACGACTTGCAAGGGCCCAGGGAGTGAGGGACAACCAAGTGCTCAGTTAACAACAGCCGTTCGGTGTGCTCGTGAAGGGGGGGGGATATCTGACTGTACAATATTTACACTGGGGCTCTCGGTTTCTTCGGGTCGCTCCTCCCCACCCAGCCGGCCACAGTACCCCGTACCTTGTCCAGCCACGCTCCTCCCGTGGGACCGTGGCAGGGCGAAGCGCCGAATCGGTGGCCTCCTGGCTTGTCGCTCTCAGCTGGGCTCCTTCCGCACGCTTCACCTCCGCTTCCAACACTCGACTCCACTGCTCTCCGTCTCCACTCCAACACACCATCCGCCTCCAGGGAAACGCCGTCCGTCGTCTCCTTCTCTCTTCCGGATTTTGGTTCCTCGACGCCCTCAGGGGGCGTGGCCACGCCGTCGTGTAGTCTGTAGTTAAAGGGGCCGTGTTCTTGTACCGGAGCAAAGTTCCATATGCTATCGGTCTCCTTTGTGCCCCAGTCCTGCAGGCCAGGGTTGTCATTCACTGCAGGGGTGACCGGGGGTATCCGCGGGACAGCCGACCACCAATCCCCAGGTACGGCAGCATAGGCATCAGTCTGTATAGGGACAACAGAAAGGGGGGTCAACGGTAGAGCAGACCAGCCGTCTGCGTGTACATCAGCATTGTCACTCCCTAGCCCCGCCACCCCGTCACACACCTCCCCCCCTGGACACTCCCGATCGGGGAGAGGTTGGACCCGGGACAGGAAGTCCGCGTTCCCATTGTCCGTCCCCTTCTTGTGAACCACAGTAAAGGAGTAAGGCTGGAGGGACAAAAACCATCTAAGGACCCTAGGATTGAGAGACCGGTTGCGGTACATCCAGCTCAGCGGGGCATGGTCAGAGTGAAGGACAAAGGGGCGGCCCTCCAGATAGTACTGGAGTTTCTCTACCGCCCATTTAATGGCCAGGCATTCACGTTCCACAGTGGAGTATTTCTGTTCTCTAGGGTACAGTTTCCTGCTGCTGAACAGGATTGGGTGCTCCACCCCATCCCCGTCCTTCTGCGAAAGAACAGCACCGATACCCGTCTCAGAGGCGTCAGTGGCGAGTATGAAGTCTTTGTTAAAGTCCGGCGATATCAGAACTGGGGCTGAGGTGATGGCTTTTTTCAATAACGTAAAGGCCTCCGAGGCCTCCGTCGGGGCGTTCTGAATCTCTTTGGACCTCACATCTTTGCGTAGGAGGTTCGTCAAAGGGGTGGCCACTTCCGCAAATCGGGGAATGAATCTTCGGTAATAACCGATAAGTCCCAAAAAGGCGCGAAGCTCCCTTTTATTGGAGGGAAAACCAGTGTCTCTGATGGCTCGGATTTTCTCATCTTGTGGGGCGATAGTACCTTCGCCCAGCACATACCCCAGGTATCTGACTCTGGTATAAGCCGCCCGGGATTTCTTCGCGTTGATGTGCAGGCCGGCTTCCTGCAGGGCCCTGAGGATGGCCTGGAGATGTCGTAGGTGTTCTTCCCAGGATTTACTGTGGACGACGATATCGTCTAGGTAGGCTGAACAGAACGTCGGGAACGGTTTTAGAATGCGGTTCATGAGCCGCTGAAAAGTGGCGGGGGCGCCATGAAGCCCAAAGGGGAGAACCACAAACTCAAAAAGCCCTTCGTCAGTGATGAAGGCTGTTTTCTTTCGGTCTTCCATCCTAAGGGGTACCTGCCAGTACCCCTTGGTCAGGTCAATGGTTGTAATGTACACTGCCTCCCCCAGCTTTTCTATTAATTCGTCAACCCGGGGGATGGGATAGGCGTCAAAAGAGGATATCGTATTCAAGGCCCGGAAGTCCATACAAAAGCGTTTGGTGCCATCGGGCTTTGGCACCATGACTATCGGGGAGGCCCAGTTGCTGGTGGAGGGTTGTATCACCCCCAATTCCAACATGTCAGTCACTTCTTGCCTCACTGCCTCCCTCCTGGCGGCAGGGATTCTGTATGGTCGCTGGCGCACTATCTTCCCTGGAATCGTCTCGATCCTATGTTCCACCAAGGTTGTTTTTCCTGGCAGGTCCGAGAAAACAGACTTAAAAGGCAGTAAGGTATCCTGTATCTCTTGTTGTTGTCTGTTTGATAGATCTGGATTAATGACGAGGTGTCGTAAGGTGTTTTCCTCCTTCTGTTTATTCGGGACAGCCAAGTGTACCCTCTGAGGGGGAGGACCGATCCACTTTTTGAGAATGTTAATGTGGTATGTCTGTGTTTTCGAGGGAGAGAGACGTAGCCGATATGTGGTCGCTCCTATGGTGTCTACCACTTCGTAAGGGCCTTCCCACTCGGTTTTCTTGGTGATAGAGGGCAATAGTACAAGGGCCCAATCACCCACTCCCATCTTCCGAAGTCGGGTCCCTCTGTCATACGATTTCTTTTGTCTCTTCTGGCTTTGTTCAAGGTTCGTATATGCCAGACTGCGTAGTTTCCCCAACTTGGACCTCAATTGTGAGGTGTATTCCAGGGGGGTGTTTTTTTCTAGGACCTCTTGCGTTTCCCATGCGTCTTTAGTGATTTCCAGCAAGGTTCGGGGTGTCCTTCCATAGAGTAGCTCAAATGCTGAGTGACCGAGGCTGCTCTGTTTTTGGGCTCGGAGCACATACAGGGCTAACGGGAGCAACCGGTCCCAGGCCGGGCCTTCTGCGGACAACATTTTCTTTAGGGTGTTTTTGAGGCTCTGATTGTACCTCTCCACGAGGCCATCTGTCTGAGGGTGGTACACGGACGTCTTTAGATGATGGATATCTAGTGACTTGCAGATTTCCTTCATGAGGCGTGATGTAAACGGGGTTCCCTGGTCTGTGACCACCTCCTTCGGGAATCCCACCCTGGAAAATAACTCCACGAACTTTTCTGCCACATTGGCTGTGGTAGGGGACTTCAGGGGAAATGCCTCTATGTATCGGGTCGCATAGTCCACTAATACAAGCGCATACAGATGTCCTCGGGGGGTCTTTGTGAGGGGCCCTATCAGGTCCATCCCTACACGCTCGAAGGGTACCCCTATAATTGGCATGGGTTGTAGGGGGGCTGCCGGAGGCTTGTGTGTGTTCTTCTTCTGGCAGATCTCACATGTACTGCAATAGTCCTGTACATCCCTATAGATCCCAGGCCAGTAGAAGTGCCGGATAACGCTTTCTGTCGTTTTCTCTTTGCCGGCATGTCCTGCCGTTAGATGAGCATGTGCGAAAAACAGCACCTGTTCGCGGAATGTCTTTGGAACCAGGAGCTGTAGCTCTTTTCCGGCGGCTGCCTCTCTGTACAGGAGATCCCGTTTTATAAGAAACCTGGGATACGAGGCGGCTGAATCGTCCTGGGATGCCTGCGCCGCTTCCCATGCATTAAAGAGAGTCCTGTCTTCTGCTTGCGCAAAGCGAAAATTGCGGTCCAGAACCCAGGGTTCAGCCGTGAGTAGAACCGAGCGGGCTGTACGTGTAACTAGGGACGGTTCGTATACTGTTCTTCTGAATAGTTCTAGGAAGTCCGGATTGTCCACTCCCACTATCATGTCTTCTGGTAGCGTCGTTAATACTCCCACCCTTACTGTGCATTCCGGCTGGTTGTCAGTGGCAACGGGGATGTGGGCCACAGGATACGGTCTGACGTCCCCATGTACACAACGGATGTGTACCAGGGCATCCTGGTCGTATTGGGAGGGCAGGACAAACTTCTCTTGTACCACTGACTGCCTACACCCGGAGTCTAGGAGGGCATTAATACTACACCCGTTTACCCTCATACTTACATGGAATGAGGTTCCCAGCTCCGCGGAGTACAGAACAGCCTTTGGCAGGTACCCCACCTCCATGGGCTCCTCTGTGGGTCTTCTCCGGGGGCACAGGCGGGCAATATGCCCCCACTCGCCGCACTCGAAGCATTGCGGGCCCCGGGGTACAGGAGGTTCCATCCTGAGAGGACGCGGCCGGAAGGGTTCAGGAGTCGGTTTTGCCTTCTTGTCGCTTTTTACCAACGTATGTTGTTTGGAGGATTTTTCCGGTTCCCACCCCGTGGTCCGTGGTTGCGCGCGTGCATAGTTGGCAGCCATCTCTATGGCCTGCTCTACCGTGATCCCAGAATGTTGCCGCAACCACCTCTGGGAGCCATAGGGGAGCGCTTCCATAAATTGCTCCAAGTAGATCTGGGCCAGGATCTCTTCTTTGGTGCTGGTGTTGGACTTCAGCCACTTGTCCGCCATCATCTTTAACCGGAAGAAGAGGGTCTTTGGGTGTTCTCCCGGTACTCCTTTCTCCTTGCGGAACCGGAGGCGGTATGCCTCGGAGTCGAGCCCTAAGTGGTCCAAAATCACATTCTTTATCATGGCATACGATGCGTTCCCATCCGGATTCGCCACCTGATAGGCGGACTGTGCTTCCCCGGTTAATAGCGGGGCTAGTAGGAAGGGCCACTTCACCTCTGGCCATCCTAGCGCTCTGGCCGCCCGCTCAAAATTCATCAAAAACGCGTCCGGATCGTCTCCATGGACATATTTCTGCAATGAGATACCGGACGGGTTAGGAACATGGGCTCTGCTCTCCACGGTTACCACCCCGGTGGGAGGGTTCATCGTTTTCTGCATATTGTCCATCTGAGCCGCTATAGTGTTCTTGAAGAGGTCCCTGTCTGCTTGGGCCGAGGTCATCTGGCGCTCGACAGCCCATTCCAACTTCTCCTGTCCCTTTATTAGATGCTGTAACAGGGCGTCCATCTCGGTATCACAGATGGACTGGGATGGAGATCCCACTTCTGACACCAGTTGTAAAGGGGCAGGCTCGGGGATCACAGGGGAAGACGCAGCAGAAGCCAGGGGGGCGGAATCCAAAGATGCAGAGTCAGGGAAGAGTGCTCTTAAAGAAGGTTTTATTTTTAAGTATGCTTTACGCCTTTTAGAGGACGCTCTGAGTTTGGCAAAGTCTGAGGTCTCCGTCCTGACACCTCTCGTGAATCCTGAATACTCCAGAGTGATGTAGGGTATCGAGTCGCTCTTGCCGGTATGGAGGGAAGTAGATCTCGTCGCCCTCGGGTACAGGAGTGCAGACTCGTCCGGAGGCGTCCCGGAAAGGAAAGAAAACAAGAGAAGGCACAATCACTGGGATGTCCGTGCACGACTTGCAAGGGCCCAGGGAGTGAGGGACAACCAAGTGCTCAGTTAACAACAGCCGTTCGGTGTGCTCGTGAAGGGGGGGGGGATATCTGGCTGTACAATATTTACACTGGGGCTCTCGGTTTCTTCGGGTCGCTCCTCCCCACCCAGCCGGCCACAGTACCCCGTACCTTGTCCAGCCACGCTCCTCCCGTGGGACCGTGGCAGGGCGAAGCGCCGAATCGGTGGCCTCCTGGCTTGTCGCTCTCAGCTGGGCTCCTTCCGCACGCTTCACCTCCGCTTCCAACACTCGACTCCACTGCTCTCCGTCTCCACTCCAACACACCATCCGCCTCCAGGGAAACGCCGTCCGTCGTCTCCTTCTCTCTTCCGGATTTTGGTTCCTCGACGCCCTCAGGGGGCGTGGCCACGCCGTCGTGTAGTCTGTAGTTAAAGGGGCCGTGTTCTTGTACCGGAGCAAAGTTCCATATGCTATCGGTCTCCTTTGTGCCCCAGTCCTGCAGGCCAGGGTCGTCATTCACTGCAGGGGTGACCGGGGGTATCCGCGGGACAGCCGACCACCAATCCCCAGGTACGGCAGCATAGACATCAGTCTGTATAGGGACAACAGAAAGGGGGGTCAACGGTAGAGCAGACCAGCCGTCTGCGTGTACATCAGCATTGTCACTCCCTAGCCCCGCCACCCCGTCACAATGGGGTTAGTATTTATGCACCCTCCGCCAGGGGGTATTTACCCATAGTTAAAACAGTAGTGATCGTGAATAGTGGGTGATAGGTGTTGAAGAGAATTTTTAAAATACCTGAACAAACAGACTGAAACTTTAATTAGTCTGAGTTCGGGTAGACGAGAATTGCTGGTGTGCAGCTTTGGAATAATTAGGAATCCGAGCGCACTGATATAGTGGTTTTAAAATGCGGTCGACATGTTTCAGCCCTATTCGCCTCTATAGGTCGGTGGGCTTTCTTCAGGACCACTGCAGGGTAGTGAGTATAGTGAGAAAATGAAAAAAGGTATTTCGACCTGTTCCATTAGTCAGTGGGAGGTCGCATTGTACCTGCAAGAGAAATATATACGTACAAAAAAACACATATGGGGAGAGGGTAAGGGGGAAGGCACACAGTTATGTACAAATAGTACAGTTATCAAAATCTTGCAGATTTTGAAGAACACCTAAAACATGGCAATACTTTATCCAGATTCATACTCGTATGGGGTGTCAACTCTCTCATCCTCATGCTTGTGGATGTTGATACATGCTGTGGAGGATACTGATATAATAAGTGTATTCTCGTGCGAGTGCAATTCACAAGTGAAAACCAATTCCATTCTAATAAGTTCTATACAGAGCAGCATATTGTGATGTGATTGTGACCATATATTCTTGGTGAACTGTTGGGTGTGTAAACATTCTTAAATTTTACTAAAGGATTATTGCTATAAATGGTCAAATGAAATATGCTCCAGAAGTGCGGTATTAATATCTTGTTTATTTTCGTTTTTTAATTGTGGTTATGTGCATTGTGTTGTAGGCGCAGGAGGGGATATAAAATAACGTTGCTTGTTGTTAAGGCTCGTTATCCTTAATCAATGATTGGGTTGATGCGAACCATATTTTACCCCTAGAACAGACTGGCTTCCGCAAAGGGCACGGCACCCTAGATAACCTCACTGCACTTCAGATTATTTCTGATAAATTATGTTAGGGTTCGTGGGGGATATGTGTACACGGCATTTATTGACTTCTCCACAGCATTCGACAAAGTGGATCGTCCCTTGCTGTGGAGAAAGCTGTCGGTTATGGGCATGCCTCCACATTTGCTTGATCTGGTGCAGATTTTACATACTGATACATGGTGTCGTGTTCTGCAAGGTGGAGAAAGGGGATTATCACGCGTCATTCCATCAGTTAATGGATTAAAACAAGGTTGCCTTCTTGCCCCACTGCTTTTTTCACTGTATATCGCAGATCTCCCTGCGTCTGTCTCCTCAAGTATTGGTATAGCCCCGGTAGTAGGGGGAACCCCTATTTCCGGCTTATTATATGCAGATGACATTATTATACTGGATTTAACTCCGAAAGGGTTGGCCAATCGTCTTCAAGCTCTACACCTTTTTGCCGAAGCCCATTTCTTAAGGATAAATACAACAAAAAGCAAAATTATGTGTATTGCAGGGAGAAAAAAGTTAAAATACAAGAACTTTGAGTGGACAGTTGGTGGCCAAAAATTGGAGGTGGTAAAGACTTATGTTTTTATAGGGAAAATCATTTCCAATAATTTGAGCGATAAGCCCCATACTGATAACAACACCCGTAAAGCCCTATCCCAGGGAAAAGGCTTGAGTGGGTTATACTCAGCCACAGGGAGAAGGCACTTCAATTGCTTACTGGAAGTCTTTAGGGCAAAAATCCCTTCTTCCCTTTTGTATGGAATGGAATTAGTTGACCTAAGGCAATGGGATTTTTTACATTCTGTAGAAGGGAAGTTGTTAAGATCTTTATCTTCTCTTAATACCGCTTGTTCAGTAGCTGCCTGTAGACTCGAATATGGCCTCCGCAGTAGTTGAGTGCAGGGCCTTGCAGCTATAGTACGGTGGGTTGCCAGCTTAGCTAGAGGAGAAATGGGTTCTCTAAGAAATCTTATGAAGGTTGAACTGCTGGGCAGCTTAAATGAGTATTCGCAACTTGTTAAAAATTTTAGAAAGGCGGCTGTCCTTCTCCAATTGGAAGAAAGTACACTTTTTACTGTTTCTGCTGCACAGTTAAAAACGATTTTGAAAAAGGCATCCTGGGACCTTGGTTTTAAAATGGATAAGGAGGCTATGTATCTAAAAAAGGGAGTTAACCATCTTACTGACTCGTATGTTAGTAAAGCTATGCAACCCTATGTCGCCTGGAATTTACCACATGGCATTCGGCGATTTTGGTTCCTCCTAAGACAGGATTTGTTGCCATTTAACAATCTATTGGCAAAGTGGTATGGTACTCCTGCAATGTGTAATTTTTGCAACTTATCCACCCAGGACCGCTTGCATGTTCTCGTCATATGCCCTGCGCTGCGCCCATTTAGGCGTAAGTGGTTAAGATTTGTATGTTTGCAATCGGGTATTTTAAATGCCAACTCTTTCTTACTTGCACTGTATAACCCCCCAAATGAAATTTTCTGCTTTAACATTTTTAACTTTTTTTAATGTTTTTTAGCTATTTATTGATGGCTTTTGTGATATGTGATTCAGAGTATTTTATGTCTTGTAAACATTGTAGATGTCTGTCCTGCATTGAATGTATTATATATTGTAAATGATCTTTATGTGGACCTCCTCGGAGTTCCGAAACATAATAATAATAAATACTTAAGGCTCGTTGCTCAGAGTGCTCTTGTATAGGGGCATGTCAAGTTTTTGTTACTGCAGTGTAAAAACGGGTGACAGGGTTCATAACTAGACGTACCTCACGAAGTAGCAAATTGCTCTTTCTTCGGGTCGGCGGCACTGAAAGGAGTGCCTCACTGCAGGGAATGATAGAAAACAATATTTAAGAGGTTTCTAATACTTGCTGTTGCGTCGATGTCGGAGCGGGACCCAGAGTATCTACCTGGGACTGTTCTCCTTCGGCGCAGCTTGTGCTGTCTCTGCCTGCCTCGACCCGGATATGCTCCCGGGTTCGTTGCTGAGGGGATTTGAGCACTTTTAATAGATAGTGAAAAGTTACTCGCTTCATGAGCGGGTTCGTTGCTGAGGGGATTTGAGCACGTTTAATAGATGAGTTACTCGCTTCATGAGCGGGAAGGTTGGCAAATGAAGCGAATATAGATGCAATTTTTAATACAAAATTAGATGAGCAAAATAAAAGGATTAAATAAGGTGGATAACTTATGTATCTCCTCAGAATGGAGGAGATACATAAGTTATCCACCTTATTTAATCCTTTTATTTTGCTCATCTAATTTTGTAATAAAAATTGCATCTATATTCGCTTCATTTGCCAACCTTCCCGCTAACTTATGTATCTCCTCAGAATGCAGGAGATACATAAGTTATCCACCTTATTTAATCCTTTTATTTTGCTCATCTAATTTTATAATAAAAATTGCATCTATATTCGCTTCATTTGCCAACCTTCCCGCTCATGAAGCGAGTAACTCATCTATTAAAAGTGCTCAAATCCCTTCAGCAACGAACCCGCTCATGAAGCGAGTAACTTTTCACTATCTATTAAAAGTGCTCAAATCCCCTCAGCAACGAACCCGGGAGCATATCCGGGTCGAGGCAGGCAGAGACAGCACAAGCTGCGCCGAAGGAGAACAGTCCCAGGTAGATACTCTGGGTCCCGCTCCGACATCGATGCAACAGCAAGTATTAGAAACCTCTTAAATATTGTTTTCTATCATTCCCTGCAGTGAGGCACTCCTTTCAGTGCCGCCGACCCGAAGAAAGTGCAATTTGCTACTTCGTGAGGTACGTCTAGTTATGAACCCTGTCACCCGTTTTTACACAGCAGTAACAAAAACTTGACATGCCCCTATACAAGAGCACTCTGAGCAACGAGCCTTAACAACAAGCAACGTTACTTTATATCCCCTCCTGCGCCTACAACACAATGCACATAACCACAATTAAAAAATGAAAATAAACAAGATATTAATACCGCACTTCTGGAGCATATTTCATTTGACCATTTATAGCAATAATCCTTTAGTAAAATTTAAGAATGTTTAGACACCCAACAGTTCACCAAGAATATATGGTCGCAATCACATCACAATATGCCGCTCTGTATAGAACTTATTAGAATGGAATTGGTTTTCACTTGTGAAATGCACTAGCACGAGAATACACTTATTATATCTGTATCCTCCACAGCATGTATCAACATCCACAAGCATAAGGATGAGAGAGTTGACACCCCATACGAGTATGAATCTGGATAAAGTATTGCCATGTTTTAGGTGTTCTTCAAAATCTGCAAGATTTTGATAACTGTACTATTTGTACATAACTGTGTGTCTTCCCCCTTACCCTCTCCCCATATGTGTTTTTTTGTACGTATATATTTCTCTTGCAGGTACAATGCGACCTCCGACTGACTAATGGAACAGGTCAAAATACCTTTTTTCATTTTCTCACTATACTCACTACCCTGCACTGGTCCTGAAGAAAGCCCACCGACCTATAGAGGCGAATAGGGCTGAAACATGTCGACCGCATTTTAAAACCACTATATCAGTGCGCTCGGATTCCTAATTATTCCAAAGCTGCACACCAGCAATTCTCGTCTACCCGAACTCAGACTAATTAAAGTTTCAGTCTGTTTGTTCAGGTATTTAAAAAATTCCCTTCAACACCTATCACCCACTATTCATGATCACTACTGTTTTAACTAAGGGTAAATACCTCCTGGCGGAGGGTGCATAAATACTAACCCCATGATTATGCACACACGTGTCAATAAGAGCGGGGAGACAACATATACCGCTACAAGATCCCATTTTACACGTGCATGAGGGTTTTTTACTTGGAAGACACACCACATCGACCTGCGTACCCTAGTTATGCAGGACAAGTGATCCTTCCCCCTTGATTTAGGTATTACGGATAATCTGCAGTATTCTTGTGGGGTAGCGAGGAGTTCTTACGAGGAGTTCTTAATTCTGGAATTGAGAATAAAATGGTAGGGACAGGGTTTCTGCCTGAACTTCCCCCAAGTGGCCAATTTTCTTGGAAAATGTCTGCGAAATGTTTGCAGTTGCATACATGCCTGGAAATATTGGGACACTTGCAGTCCTGGTTTTGTAGTTTTTTTTGCTAACATCCGGGATAAGCAGCCTACTTGGAATCACTCACTGTGATCTTAAGGGTTTTTGGTGCTCAGGGCAAGATATTCGTTGCCCCCCCCCCCCTGCAATACCCCTCTCCGTTCAGAACAATTTGGAAATCTGTCACACATTTTATTTTGCTAATTCATGGCCACTGTGGTGAGGACGCACACACGCTGGCTTCCAATGCACCTATGACAGATGTAGAACAATTTCCCACTCACATTTCTCCCTGTCCCCTTCTCTACCTGCAGACTGAACCGGCGGCGAAACACTGTTTCTTTAATCCCGCTCCGGAGGTCTGTCATGTGACAGAGTCAGCTCGTCTCTCCCGGCTGAAAAAGGAAGACGCGGAAGAAGGAGGCATCTTGTCGGAAGTTCGGATCGCCGACTACAGAAGATCCAGCAAAGACCGCGTACAGACTTTCTCCGTGAGCTCCCAGCTCGGAAGGTGAAGGAACGCCTGCTGTAACGAGCAGCCAGTGGAGGAGTCATAAGAGCAGGAACCCGAGAGAAGAACCACAGACAGGACGCCGGACCCACTCCGGCAACGCGAGGAAGCCAGCCACGACCTCGGAAGGTCGTGGCTTACCAGGGTACAGGGACGCCTTGGGGCTGTTTTGGGTTCTCAGCAGGAGTGCCACAAGGGAGGGAGCGCCGGAGTATAATATCCCCAGGGGCTTCGCGTATCACATAGCATAGAGCCCACATACAGGTGACGGGATCGGGTGAACATCCCTGGAACTTCCCCACTCCTTCCCCTTGCAAGTCAGAAGATATCGACCAACTCCCTTACCCAGTGTTTTTGTTCTTCTTTTCTTTTTCTTCATGCCCTGCTGAGATTCGAGTGCCTGAAGTAATAAGGACCGAATTGGAAGCCCACTTCACCAGCTTCTTGGTTGTTCCGGGTACTTAATTTTGTTTGAGAGAGAACAGTGGAGTTGAACTACAACTCCCAGAGACCCCCACTTAAGTCCTTTACGTAAACACAAAATAAAGACAGGTTCACAGAACATCCCTGTGGTCTGGCTCTGCTTCTTCACTACCTAACAGCCACATAATGCCAACCACATCGACTTGTGCTTGAGCTTTCAGAAATGGGGTCGCATGAAAACAGCTGAATGTTTTACTTTTACCTAGGTTAAAAAAAACCTTAGGATGACACTGCACATAGAGAAAACGAGTGAGAGTTAGATAGAGGTAGGGAGAAAAAGGAGAGATAAATACCTAGTTAAGGTGAGATAGAGAAAAAAAAATAATTTTCTGTGGGCCCTGGGCATGGGATTACTTTGCCCATGCCTTAACACGTCTCTGGCATTGACCCCTCTGTTTTGTTTTGTATTTTATTGTTCATAATGCCAGTATAGAGTGTCTGCTTACCAGATCCAGGTGGGTGGGGAACTGCTTGAGCTTGCTGGGGTTGGCGTACTCGTTGATTGCGCTCCGGCTGCCCAGCTCGCGCTCTGTGCACGCGAGCGAGGCTTACTCCGCCCGCTGGGGGCTGCTGGACTTCTGGCTGACCTTGATGTAGAAGAAGTCCTCGCTCTTGCCCATCTTGGAGCTGGACTTGCCGTGGCTCGACTCCTGCGAGAAGCCGAAGTGCAGTAGGCAGTCCGAGTAGCGGTTGAGCTTCTGGAGGTGAGACGACTTCCTTAGCTTGTACTTGGAGCCGCAGCGGATGGCCCAGTCACAGAGCGCAAGGGGGGCGCTGAAGCGGCCTGTAGCTGATTGCGATGTTCTCATAGCAGACACCCATCTGTCTTCAGGAGTTGCAGGCCTGAGGAAACAAGCGCTCGCTCTCGCTGCAAGTTAAACAAGAATTGGCCGCGCGGCCATAAAAGTAAAGCCGCGCGTCCATGAAAACGAAAGTGAGCCACACGGGGAGTGAATGGGAGAATGGAGGGGGTAGGGGAGTGTATTCATGTGCGCGCTGAAAGCCAGATGGCAGCTGTGAACATCGCGCGCTCTTGTGCTCGTAATAGCAAGCTGGTGGCCGGCAAGGTAGCACTTTTAAAGCAGCTACTAAATGTCTCGCCAGAGCAGCGCATGCGCTGGCTCAGGCAAGACCTAAAAAGATGGACTGCCAAGTCGCCAGAGGCTCCACCCCCTAGCACCACCACTCTACAAATACACCTCCTGGCGCACATCTGGTTTGGAGATGAAGTCCCCTTGGATGCCAAGGGTCCTTAGGGGCCAACAAACCTTCATATTAACTCCATTAAATCCCACACAGGGGGATTGCTGAGAGGTCTTCGGAGGCCATGCCCCCTTTCTACACCACTCTGCAAACGCGTCTCCTCATGCACTACTGGTTGGGGGATGAAGTCCACTTTACTCCAGAGGGACCTTGGGGACCAAGAAGCCCTCCAGTTGCTCCTGTAAGTCCTAAGCAACAGAATTCCTGAAAGCTGGTCGGAGGCCCAGACTCCTTTCTCCACCGCTCTGCAAACGTGCCTGCTAGTTAAAAAACCTTAGAAATTCGATGAAAAAAACACAGGTTTCAGGGACATTATAGTTAGAAATTAGCATTTAAAAAACTGTAGAAATTCACTGGAAAATACCACAGGTTTCAGGGATGTTATAGTTTGAAATTAGCATTTAAAAAACCTTAGAAATTCAAGGAAAAAAACAGAGGTTTAAGGTATGTTATAATTAGAAATTAGCATTTTAAAAAACCTTTGAACTTCACAGAAAAAAATGTTACAGGGGAATTATAGTTAGGCTGTCATCAGTGATGTCACTGACCATGTCATGAGTGATGTAATATGTGAGGTCATAAGCAGTGCATTGCGGGGGTGTGAGTTATAGTTAGCTCAGCTAACTATAACGGCTGAATTTATATATGAATATATATATATATATATATATATATATATATATATATATATATATATATATATATATATATATATATGTGTTTCCCTGATATGAAGACGCACTCACAGTGGATGATTCTCCAGAACCTTTTATTTTCAAAACCCGCATTTCCTTTCCGATTCTGTTAAT
Organism: Lissotriton helveticus; assembly: GCF_964261635.1. Taxonomy (NCBI): domain Eukaryota; kingdom Metazoa; phylum Chordata; class Amphibia; order Caudata; family Salamandridae; genus Lissotriton; species Lissotriton helveticus. The sequence goes on from NC_136071.1 coordinate 150,640,947, forward strand.
GGCCTGATGCGTTTCGGAGCTGCCTGCTCATTGTTCATAGGCTTACTGGTAATCCACAGAAGCAGTGACACACCCTCTCCTCTTCTGCATGCTAATAGGTAATTGCCCTCCAGTGGGCCTCTAAGTTGAGTTGCAGTGATCGTGCATGCTGGGAGTTGAAGTATGTGTGATGCTGATTCTTTCCTTCCGGTGGGTCCTGCGATTTTGCCACAATAATATTGAAAACATTTTCTTAGGCCTACAGTGGGCCTCAGAAAGCAAATCCGATTTTCATTTGAAATCCACTATGCTGCTACTGGGCTCTGAGTGATTCTGTGAATTCATCAGCAAGAGAGTGCGTCTTCAATTAAGGACAAACTGTGGTAACATATATTCTGGCTGTCCTGCCAGAGAAGACTGCACCACCAATAAAGCAGAGGAGGGGCCAGGGTTGGAATCTTTCTAGCCTGAAAAGCAGAGAAACCGGTAAACTAACGGTGCAAGCTGCAGTTGGAGGCCCACTGGAGAGCTATAAATAAAGAAATCAATAACCGGAGATGGCGCAGAACCCACTGGAGGGGATGATTTGGCTGGAATACACTACAAGTCCTAACATGCATTGAAGGTAACACTCACCTGGGAGGCCCACTGGAAGGCAATATAATTAGTTAATTGGCATGCAGATAAGTGTGTTTTTCAGCGTCACTGCAACATTTCTGGCAAGCCTGTGATCAAGAAGCTGGGTGCTTCGAAACGCGTCAGGCAGAAATGTCATCTGGATGCAAGCTGCCGGTTTTGTGTTATAATAAAAGAATTCGGTAAATTCATCAGCAGGAGAGTGCGTCTTCAATTAAGGACAAACTGCGGATATATATATATATATATATATATATATATATATATATATATATATATATATATATATATCTATCCAACATTCGCAGGACACCCCTTTGAAGAAGGCCACAGGAAGGATCTGTAATTATCACATTCTTTAATGGCAGCATGCAAGCAGGCGACATGAAAGAGCACGCATCAAGAGTCAATACGCCAGACGCGTTTCGAGAGTCTCTGCCTCCCTTCTTCTGTGGCGTGCAGTTTGAACAAAATGAAAGCGCTGTTACACTGCGCACCTTGAATTATAACACCTGCCGCGGTGGGCGTTGCCGACTGCACGCCTTCTGGTTGTTGTGGTGCGCTGTGTTAGTCCTCAAGTGAGCGCGCTATTTCACTGTCCCAATAAAACACAATTTTTGTCCCAAGTGGGTTGATGAGGGCACCAACAGTCACCTGCCCCGCTTATTTGCTGTCACTGTGAAAAGGCGGGCACCACCCTGCAGAGGCGCCTGCCCTTCTTCCTCCTCGCACTCCAAACACCATAGTAGGCACTTGACGAGAACCGCACGGCGGCGGGCCTTCTTCACGACCGGGACCGGCCGTTAATAAATCCAACATTCGCAGGACACCCCTTTGAAGAAGGCCACAGGAAGGATCTGTAATTATCACATTCTTTAATGGCAGCATGCAAGCAGGCGACATGAAAGAGCACGCACCAAGAGTCAATACGCCAGACGCGTTTCGAGAGTCTCTGCCTCCCTTCATATTTAACCTGGGTACTCTGTTTCCTTGCCAACTATGATACGTTCAGGACAAGTTCACGCTACATACATAAAACTCTATAAATAAATTAATAATAATGCATAGAAAAATACCACCTCTGAGAAAAGATACAAATGTTTCTCTAAAAACACACTGCATCATAAATACCTTGTAACAAAGCATAATAAAAATGCAGTCTAAAGAAATATAAAATGTTTATATAGTGGTGATTACTCCTGAATATAGTCTTCTAAATACTTTGGTTTAACAATACTTCTCTTGGGTTGGATTACAGGAGCTGTGAGAAAAGTTCAAAATCCTGACTCTGACGGTGATGTAGGCATTCATAATCCTGATTCTCCCTCCCTTTGAATTAGGTTGACACAGGGCTCTGGGAAGACTGAATGACCTCATAAGACAATGCACTAGAATATTCTGAATCACATCCATTTCCCCGAACTTCAACACCACCACCTACTTTAGCAACATTTCTTTTACTCCACAATTTATTATTTTCAACTCTGACTGAATGCTTGGACACTTCTACTGCAGTAGTTCTGGGATAGAACTTAGAGGAATCTTTTCTTAGTACCATGAGGTATCTTCACCCTTACCTGGTCCCTTATCTGGTAAAGCACATCTTTAACACTTTTCAACTGATGGTACATTACGTTTGCTCTCCAATTGTTTCTTCTCCACTTTTGCCTTCACTTCTTTCAACTTTGGCAAACCTCTTATATCATATCCTGTCCTTTCTTCCACCCACTTAGGTGCCAACCGACTGAAAGAGATCCTGCCACGCAACAGTACAAAAGGAGCAACTCCTGTGGTGGAGTGTGGTGTGTTGTGGTAACTCCAGATTCTTTCGGCAACTGTTTTCTCCACATTCAACCCAGAAGAAAGATAACTGCATGGTCTTCTACAACATGTGTTTCACTCCTTCTACAATACCAATACTTTCGGGAGACAACAGGGCATAAGTCAAATGTTTAATGCCCAAATTCTTAAAAAGAGAATCTTTCTGTAATTACTTGAATGCCACTCCATTGTCAGTAACTAGAAAGGACGGAATTCCGTCACAATGGAATAGCTTATTCAAGACACCTATGACATTTCCTGTGTTAGATTCTGTTATGAACTTGTATATCGCATCACCACCAGTGCAAATCTTAAAATGTCACATAATAAACTCATAGGTCCAACAAAGTCCATCCCTAATTTCTCCAAAGGAGAGTTTGGAAATTCTGTGGAACACATCGGAAGATTGTGTGTGCACAAGGATTTATATGCAAGATGCCACTCAACACATCTGCTCAGTGATACCTTCACATCCACATCTATCCCAGGCCAATAGTATAGCCTTAACCTTTTCTTTTAGTCCCGGTCAATCCAAAGTGACCCTGATAAGCCAATATTATGAGGCTAGCTCTCAAATCATCCAGAGGGATGAATGCATTCCCTCTCAGAACAAACCATCTATACACTTAACTCATCTTTGATTTTCCTGTAGTCTTTTATTTCATTAGGAAATGCCCCTTCTGTAATCTATCCATGGTTAATGACCTCCCGGAGTTTCTTTTGACACATAGCCTAATTTACATACGCCTTTCACTCCTATAGGGTGATGATGTTCTCTGTAGCCACCACACCATCCACAAGCCCAACCATAAATTCCTCCTGCATTCTGCACTGATCCTTGTTGGAATTTAATAGACACCTTGCCAAAAAATCTGCCCTGTTATATTTCCCTCTGGAGATGTCTTTTACCTTGAAATTGTATTCGTACATTCTGGATAACAATTTTACTAATCTGGGAATAGCATTTCCCAGACCTTTATCATTCAACAAAGACACCATATGCTTGTGATATGTAATCAGAATAAACTCTTCCCCCACAAAAAATGTGGAAAAATGATATGCCCCTCACAACACAAGTCAATGACTCTCTATTGTGCTATAATACTTTCCCACTGATGATAAATGACAGGAGGCAAAGGCAAGTGTTCTCTCTTCCTTCTACCATTTAACTCAACACAGCTGTTACTCACTGTGATTGTGGATGGTACATCGTCTTTAAATGAGGGATTCACAGGGGTATACATTAATCAACATTTCAGATGATCAAATGGGACTGCTCCTGACCCCAGCCACATTTTTCACATGACCTCAGTAACTGCCTCAAATGCTCTGTTTGAAGAGCAAAGTTCTTAAAAAATCATGAATAATATTCGCACAACCCCAGGAATGATTTTAACTGATCTTTAGCCATATGTGCAGGACTACCTTCTGTTTCTTGTACAAGGGCTTCCCTGGAAGCGATTCCTCCCGCTGAATGATTGTGTCCTAAATACTGCACCTTTCACCATGAATTAACATTTTTAATGTTTTCACTGTAAAACCTTGTTTCTCTAAATACTTCCAACACTTTACTCAGCAGTTGTAAATATGACTGAACTGTGTCAGAGAAAATGAGGATATTATATTAATACGCTAGAGTGCTGTCGAAACTCCCACTATCTGATACATCCGTTTTTGAAAGACGGACGGAGCTGAGGTGCGACCAATTAGCATGAACAGAAACATGTATGCACCAAATGAAATACTGAATGCTTTAAGATAACACAAATCTGAAGAAAGTTCCACCTGATGGTACGTTGCTCTCAGATCGAGTGAGGTAAAACTCTTGGAGCCAACATCTCCTAGGTTTTGTCAAAAGGAAAACACACTACCAAAATGTTCCTATTCAGTGACCTGCGATCTACGCAGAGCCTAATTTCTACAGACATCTTCATGGCTACCACTATGGGAGAAATCCACAGAGAGGTGTTTATTGATTCTATGACTTTGTCCTTGTATAACTTACCCAAGTGTTTCTTCAATCTTCTTATATTTAAAGTTACACTCCTTACTATATGTGATATGGAACTGCATCCGGTTTCAGAATGATCATGTGCTCCAACCCTTTAGCAATGCTAAGTTTGTCCTCAAATAATGACTTGTGATAATTAAAACCTCTTCCAGTGATACTGGATCCACCAAAGAATTGGGACATTCTGTACAAGGTCTCAGCACCATACCAAATGTTCTTTGATCTCAGCAACCCAAAACGTTGTATCCTCTTTTTGCCACATCAGTCTTAGAATTAATTCATCTGTTTTTATATCCGTTATCTTCCTTAAAGTATTCTACCAAGTCAATTTCCTGTCCACCGAATGCAACAGTGCAAATACCTGGTGCAGACAGGACTACGACTCCATTCTTGTACAACAACTTATCTGATCTAACCATTATTGGAGATTTACTGTGACAGCTAAAGTTAACTGTCCTATAAGTATTTCACAGGTTGGATCACCTTTCATCTCTTCAGTTTGCTGTGGACACCATTTGTATAGACAAGATAACTCTGTTTTCTGGATACATATTGACCTGCTTGTCTGAATGAAGAGAATTTGAATGCTCCGCTACATATACATCGTTTTGTGTGTTCCTGCAAAATCTTGCATCATGACCAGATTTTTGCACTTTGTGCATTTCTTTACCTGATGCAGGGCAACTCTTGTATTTCAACATAGCCTCTGTACTGGATGTATGTTTTTCACCTGAATATATCGTAGCTTCTGAAGTATTTTGTTCAGCTCTTCCCAATTCTCTAAATGCCACAATTGATCGCTCAATCCCCTAGCATTCTCTAGTGTTGCTTCAAGAGACTGATTCCTGCAACAGGAAATCCTTTCCTGTATGTGATTAAAGCAATTTACTGCTAAATGGTCTCTCAAATATTTACCTACAGGTCCTTGAAATGTGCAGGTAGAAGCTAATACCCCCTACTCTGTTAGAAACGAGTCAATGGATTTCTGCTGAAATTATTTGCATGTAAAAAATCTGTGCCTCTCCACAATTATACCTTGAAATGATTCTTTATCTTTTTGACTGCTTCTGTGAATACATTCCATTCAGTAGAAAAAAGCATTAATTGCGGTTGATGGTCAAAAATTCTTTGCCCTTCTAAGCCTAAAGTTGTAATGAATTGCCTTTTTCATAATTGCAGGAATGCCAACATCATCAATAGCCAGCAAATAGCTCAAACATTTTTATACCACTAATTCCATTTCAATTTAGGAACACCTGGTTTATGAAGGAAAGAAAGTGGCAATTTTGTGCATCTGCTTTTCCGCTCACTGGAAAGTAAATACCCAGTCAGGAAGCAGTGTTCATGGACCAATCCAGAGCTGCTTAGCACGGCAGGATGAGGTATGCAGCTTCAATAAGCCACTCGTACCAACAGATTGAAAGAATGCCGAGAACTAATTCCTGCCATGCTCATAAATTGGTTAGAGTGAATTCCAACCTTCTGGCGCTTTAGGCGGCCCAGCCAACTGAGGTAAGATTGGAGAATGTAGATGACGAGCGGTGCTGAGTTGAAGAATGGCAGCCAGAGTGTGATGCTCTACAGCTGGAGGGGCTGTGCACCTCCTAATTGAATACAATTAGCTTGAGCGTGGAGTCCGCAGCGCAATGCATTTAACCCCAAAAATAAATCATTGAGGAAGCCAAATAACAATAGAATACTTTTGAAGATGAAGGCACAGTACTTTCACTGAGAGAATTGAAGCAGCAAACTATCAGTCTTTCTAGATCCTCTTAGGATAACCTTTATGGGTCTGACAGTGTCAGTGCATCCCTCTGCTGACATTCCAAAACTGCAGACGACTGACAAACTTGGAACACCAGCAGTGGAGCACCTAGTAACCCATCAAGATTCCCATTACCAGCCCACAGATCCAGCCCATAAAAATGTACTGATAAAAAAATATATTAAAAAAAACATTCTGGTAAGGCCAATTTGTTCTTGCCTTTGGAACCTATGGGCTTTGACAATGGTTTTTAGCCATGCTGTAATATGCATGTAATATTTGTAAGTCACCCCTTCAGCGGGCCTTACAGCCCTAAGGAAGAGTTCCTTATAGTTAAGGCTCCCTGTTTTCCATTTTTATTGATTTTTACAGATAAATACAGACAGAAAACCATTTATTTATTTGTCTTTATTTATTTTTAAATGTGGATAAAAACGGGAATTGGGTGCTTTTTTGAGTGATTCTAATTAAACACACTTTGCCATGACGGCCAGGCCAAAAACTGGGAGGATTGATAGGTAAGGGTGTTAAAAAAGAAAGGAATTTTAGTAAAGAGGCTTAAACAGCAGTAGATATGCACAAGATATGCACAAAGCTGATACTGGAGCGTGAATATTTTCATATAAGTGCATTAATTTATCTTCTGCTGGTGTTCATATCACTGAAACCTGGCAGGCATTCTAGCATGACAGCAGATTTATTAGTTAAATAAATGTGGAAATATTCCAGTTTCAGTTTTATTTTTTTTCACAAAACCCATAATGAATATAAAGTTGACAAAAAATAAATATGAATAAATACAGACGGAAATGTAAAAAAAAATATCAGTACAAGTGAACAGGGAAACCATTTTAAAACATGTGCTGGACACTGATGAAAATGAGTTCCTCAGCTACATGATGACTTGACTGAAAAGATGAATGTTTGGTATCAAACATCTCGTATTAATAAATTCATACTGATGCTAGTGTCATATTTAGCAATACATGCCTCCAAATGTACATCCAGTATTTGCAAAGAGCGAACAGTTACCCAAAGGCATCCCAGCGCTGGGGGCCGTCGGGAAGATTAAGCAAGCTATTGCCCAGAGTCACATAGTGCTGGGATGACCTGCCACCGGTGCGGGGGATAGAACCGTGAGCCTCAGAATCCATCAGTCCCCCTGGCCGCGGTGCCACACCTCTTCCAGAGGGCACCTTAGAGAAAAACTACCAGCTTTTGTTGCTGAGTGACTGTCTTTCGTCAGCCTACCATCAGAGACGAGTGCATGATTCCTCCTCTCCCAATGGTGAGGGCCTTTGCTCTTGGGAGGCCTGAAACCAGGCCTGCTCGGGCAGGGGGCGTTTTCACCTCCTTCTATAGGATGACCTGCAGATTACCATTCCAAAGCAGGTGAGATTAAAAGCGCCTACGGCCTTTGGTATGTAAATCTGGTTTGTCTCACAGGAGAAGAAGCTGGCCTTCTTTGTCCAGGTTAAACACGAAAAGATAGAGAACCGTCGCACTCCTGATTCACTGTGAGTGTCAAACCAAGTGAAACTGTGGGTAGGTGCAGTCAGGTAAACCCTCCTGAGTTTGAAGGTTTGAATCAATTCTGTGAAAGCGTTATCCCAACAGTGGGCAACGTCACCTGATAGCACTCTGGAAAATTATTCAATAAAGTTCTTTCAATTAAAAAATAAAGTTCATGTAGTCAAATTTGTTCTTCTTATTTTTTCTTCTTTATTCAAGCTTAATTTTTCAATGTTCAGATTATTTCAATCATAATCATTCTCTTGTATGCCCAATGCATTTCGGGGCTTGCCCTTCATCAGGGGACTTTAAATTTCTATGAGAAGTAGATACACAAATTATAAATGACATTCAAATTATAATGAATAAAACCATATCATGTGATCAAACGGAGGCATCTGTGTTGATAATACATATCAGCGACTGGTACCAGTGATCCTAAGTAAAAAAATCACACTGTGGCAGAACCGTGTAAAAAAAGGCAAGTCACGTGACCAAGGTGTAGGATCAGTGATTAACACGAAAGTGAGTGACATCGACTTAGTAAATACGGTGAGTGAAATGTGAAGACCACACAGATGTGCCGTGTTGGGACCGCGTGTGAAACAACATGCCGGTCGGATGAATACTGCCCAAATCTATAGAATGCTTACATGTGACCGCAGAGTCATGACGTAGTCCCGCAGGTCCACTTGCAAGAATATTATGAAAAGTGAGAAGTCTGGAGTAAAGTGCAAGGAAGGAAAATACATAAATAAACGTGCGGCAGTGGGCAAAAGAATGGTGCAGTATGTTATGATCGAGGCGGGATGGGAACGAACTTACTTGCACCAAGTGGGTTCACGTGGACTTCAATGAGATGAACTGTAAACAGAAGAAGTAAGTTCACATGTATCTTTAAAGACAGTTCCCCAGAGTTCATAAAAATGGGTCAGAAACCTGACGGCGCCGGTGCGTGAACTTACATTGAAAAGGTCGTACCGATTCCCGAGGTAGTGGCGTTTCTTTGTCAGCGTTCGCCATGCAATGCGGAAGTGTGTATCGGAGCTCTAAATCACGTGGGTGGAATGTCTTCATAGACACAACCTACAGACTTCGGACGGTCATAGGGGATCCACTGAACTGCGTTATGGTTTAAACGAGGGTAAAGAGTCGGTGCAAACGGTGTGAGTCTTGATCATTCACCATGAAAAATCAAGAATAATGGAGAATATAAAATATAAAATCGGTGCAAACGGTGTGAGACTGGATCAGTCAACATAACAAATATTAGAAGATTCTACAGACCGTGTACATGCCTCAAAGTATTTGATGATAAAAAAAGTGTCTGGATGTGTAAAATATATGAAACAGTAAATACCTACAGAATCTCCTGTATCAAACATCAGTAACATAAAGTAAAATGTCTCTGTATGTGCAACACAATTTATGCACACTGAGGTGAAAACACTATATGTACATTTCATTTAATACATGCAATGGTGATAACACATGTAGAGTTATGTAAAAGGCAAGGAGTTCATCAGAGGAAGCAGTGTAGGTCCACTCGTTCATTCAAACCTTTCGGCTGGGTGGTATTAGGATGATTAATCCAGTATATTTCCCTGCGCAATAAGTGTTGGCTATTGTCTCTTCCAGTAAGTGGTTTAACTAGTTCCAAAACAAGAAAATGTAACTGACTGGGGTTATGATTGTAAGTATTGCAATGAGTTGACAACGGAGATTTTGAATTTTTTGTGCCATATGCGCCATTTGCACCTGGAAAGGCGGGAGAATTATCAAGTCAGATAGGCCTGTCCATCCTCAGGCTGGTGTCACCCCTAAAGTGGGCTACCTGAAGGGTAGGTGACTTCTCAAAGTTAGCCATATTGGTGAGGGCAAAATCATGAATTCTGGGACAGGATTAAGACCACCACCCCCAAGAAGTGGCAAAATAGGGAGCGTAGTGACCACAAGGGTAGGTAGCCCATTGGCTTCTACCCTACACTCCCCAAGTTCATTATTTAGGGGAACCCTGACACCAGGAAATGAGATTATGCTGACCAAAAGAAGAAGGAGAAGGATCTAAGAGCCGTGAAAAGCAAGAACTGCTGAAGGAGCAACTAAGATGGCGTCAATTCTGCCAGCCTATCAGCTCTTCCCAGCGATTGTGGTAAAGTCGACTCATCCTGCAAGCTCTTCTGCCAAGACTCAGGATCTCCTGTGGAGCAGTGGAGCTGCTTCCCTGCATCCTGAAGGCACCCAAAGAGACCTGGGAGGACTCTGGACCACCAAAACCCGACACCAGAAAGCACCAATGCCTAGCCCGAACTGAAGTGGGCCAACAGTGCCAGCATAGCCTCCCGGCCCTCCAGACAAAAAGCTCTGTTTGCAGCCTTGGCCTAAAGACGTCATTAACTCTAAGCGCTTAAGCAACTACGACGCCGTTGCCTGCACCGTGCCCTGCTAGCACCAGCCAACTTCACACCGCAGCCTTGGTCTCACCGACACTGCTGGACACTCCATCCCAATAATCGGCTATTAGATCAGACACCCCCGTACTTTTATTCCATCTTGTTGCTGTACTTGGTCAGTAGCGCTTTGAGACCTGTCGGTGAGTTGGCGCGATACAAAACACAGTTACAATTACAATTACAATTACACTGCCAATGAGCCACTGCCTGCACCGCGACCAGAGGGTGCAAACTGCTGCACTTTGTACCGACACCCGCCAGCGCACATGACTTCAACAGCAGGGAGTTTGACCTGCAATGCGTGCGACTTCAAGGGCCCGACGACTCCTGCACCGACCACCGGAACCCATGCCTGCTGACGCTGGCTCTTCTGAGCTAACCGCGAGGTCCCAGACACCCTACATTTCTAAAGGTACTGTTTAGCGGGTCTTCCTGTCTCCGTAGCTGGTCCGCGACGCCGCAGGCAGCCAGAACTGTTGGATTTGTTGGTTCACGACGTGTGATAGCCCCGACTGAGCTATCGACTTCAAGGAACTGTTTTTAAAGTCTGCTTTTGCTTTATCAGTATTTTAAATAACTTTAAGTTGGATTTTTAAAAAATCGTTTTGGTCTTGTTTTACACAGAGAATTATTGGCTATTTTTCTCAAACTGGTGTGGTGTCCTTTTGTAGTGTTTTCACTCTATTACTGATGGTTTTGTGCAAATGCTTTACACATTGCCTCTGATAAAAGCCTGACTTATCATGCCAAGCTACCAAGGGTGTGAGCAGGACTTATTTTAGAAGTGTAACTCCCTTATCCTGACTAGGAAGAAGGGTCCCTACTTGGATAGGGTAACAACCTGCCAACAAGGGGCCCCCATTTTCAACAATCTCCTTATTGAGTTGTGTGCATCATTTATTGACTATTGTGTGCATCTGCGAATGTCTAATACTCCTCTCTGATAAACCTAAGGCTGCTTGACCAGACTACCCCCTAGAAAAGCACCTTGGGATTGCTAGAGCATGCCCTGTCCACTGGTAAGGGAATAGCTGGACTCTTTGTATGGTACACCAAAAAGAGGTATTCTGTTTTCTGACTAGTCTGACTGGGATCCTGCTAATCAGGAACCTGATCACTGTGCTTCTTCCTTAAATTGGTTATGGTAAGTACTTCGGTACCTTCACAATTGGCTACTGGTGTACCCTAGTAAGTCCCTAGTATATGGTACTGAGGTACCCAGGGTATAGGTACACCAGGGGTCTCCCATGGCAGGGATGTGGAATTCCTATAGCCCTACGCCCAGGACATATTGTTTGGGGTCAAGGGCAACAATTGTTCTCATGTATTTTGTTCTTGGGCAAGTAGGCCCAACCCCCTGCAGCACCAACCCTTTGGCTGCCAGTTTGCAGTACCACATTATGGATCAGGGAAGGGCACTGTCGGCAGTTAAGGTAATATTTTTGTCCACATGTTAATGCTGTTCAAACTTCCATTGATGGTTCATTAATTGAAAGCCTTTATTATTAGGGTGAGCGCTCTAAGTGAATGTTGTAAGCTCTGACTGCACTACTGACAGTGGTTACAGTATAAAAATGTGCACAAACGTTTTCAAAGTTTAGCAATATGAGGCTGTATATAATGCCCCCAGAATTCTCTCTGAATTGATGCAAATATTTGAAGAAGCTTGAAATCAAGATTGATGATTATTTGCTTTCAAAATAAAATGTTGATAAAAAAATGAAAGCGGGAAAAAAAACATTTAGCTAAACTACTATAACATTTCAGGTACCTGTTCTTTGCAGCATCATTTAGAAACATGTGTTGATGCATGCTAGTATTTTCCAAAAATATTCATAATGGAAAATCAGTGAAACCAGTTTCAATAAGAATATGGAAAACAAAATTAAACAACCATTGGCAAAGCCAGTAGGTCTGAATTTGGTGGTCAGCGTTTTAGTTTTGTCAATGTGTGACTTGTTTTGGCATGGTTTTTGTAAAACCTTATTGGTGTGGGAGCTGCCAGGCCCTCGCCATTATAACAGGCATTGGCAAAAGCAAAAATTGTTTTTGGTCTCAAAAAGCACACACTGCCACAGTAGTTCCTGGCACTGGACAAAACTACTTTGTGTGCCGATATGCCCCTTGTGAAAGAGCAGAATGCGGTCACTCACAGTGAAGCCAGCCAATACAGAGAGAGAGAGACAGCATTTTAATCAATGCAAAAGGTTATGGTCAATGCCAGGCCAAATTAGGGGGCTAATTATTAAAGAAAGTCTCATAAGTGCACCCATGGTATATGCCCTTGCATTAAGTGCAGCTATATGGCTTTCATGAATTCCCAAGAATTTACAAAAGTAGGACAAGAAATAGTACTCCTAGGAAATATTTGTGAACTGCATTTTAGCATGAGCAAAAATGCATGTGTAGATTTGGTCATGCGCAAATTTGAGTGTTTGCAAGTTCACTTTCCCTTAAACCACTTTTTTCCCGAACTCTGGAAGAAGGTTTACTTCTGCCATTGTCAGGAGTAAATTACCAACATTTCTCAGAATGGAAAAAGATTAGAAAATAGTTGTTTAAAATCCTTAAAACAAGCAAGTTAGTTGGTTTGCACATACTCAAAAGGGCATTTTAACCCTGGAACTACTGCTTACCACTACCTTCAGCCCCGGTATGTAGATCTGCAGAAATGTGACAACAAAAGAGGATTGCAAGTATTCAAACACGAATATGGTATGAACCTTGGCATAATCAGAGAGGCTATATCAGAGCTCTTATATAATGATGCTGCCATAATGACACCAAAGGGACAAGTGGATTGTGCTACAGGGCAAGAAGATTTATGAAGCAACCTGCCCCATGGACAGGTAGATATTGTAATAAATTCCACTCCCCTGCATGGGCTGCAGTATGTATTATGCCACCTATGAGAGACCACTCAAACATAGACTACAGCCCTGCAATTGCAGCCTGTGTAAGTTGGTGCTAGCACCACTCACAACAGATATACGTTTCCTTATATCTGAGGTTACTGCACTTAAAACCTGTAAGTCACCCCTATAGCAGGCACTTCAGAACTGAGGGTAGGGTGTTTGCTTACAAGTGTGAAAGTGCCCCATGCATGAGCACGGCCCCTCTACAAACCTCGGAGTCGATTGTCCAAGGTTTGTAAGTGTGGTCAGCCATTTAATACATATAGTGGACAACAAGTTAAATAGAAGATGTCTAGCTATATATTGGCTACACCGAAACTGGTCATGTTTGGTATCAAACATGTTGGAATCCTACCCCAACACTGATTCCAGTGTTGGATGTAGGATCCCATGTACTGGGGGGCTCCCCTAGGGTGCCCCCCTGTATTCCTGGTACCAGCCTTTTAGGGTCTAACAGCAAGCTAGTGCTGCTGCTGACCACAGACATGATTCTACCTTCCTGCTGCTGGGGTGAGATTGAGCAGGGGAAGGTAGAACAATAGGGTTCCTGTCGCAGGGAGGTGTGATTACCTCCCAGACAGGACTTGGTATATTGGGCTGGGGTGGGGAGCTTGCTAGCGACACCAGACTGCTTTGAAGGGCATATTTGGTGCCCTTCTTGCATACTCCAGTGTGAGCCAGTTCAGGGAGCAGTTGGCGCCTAATCTGGAGGCAAACTGGACCACGGACATGGGAGTATCCTCCTTCTGTCCAGCCCCTCCTCTGGGAGGTATCCTTGAATCATCCCACCCGTTTCCCTAGGGTACTTACGGGCTTACCTGTCAAGATCTTCGTCCTCACCTTCTGCACATGGGCCTTCATCTTTGGTGAGCTGCTAGGGGTCCTCTTGTGACTTCTGTGCCTTCGGCCTGTGGGTCCTCTTGAGGGTCTTCTTTGGCTTCAGTGGGCTCCCCTGCTTCCTCGGGCCTACTCTGATTCTCCTGCACCTCGTGGTTCTAACGCTGCACCTTTTTTTGTCATCTACGTCTGTTGTTGCTGCCAAGGCTTGTTGTATTGAGTACGCTTCAGTTTTTCCACTCTGCACACAGTCTCCATGGGGTTCCTGGGTACTTACCTTGGGTAAGCTCTTCTGAGTCTTCTGTTCAAAGTCTCGACTTCGATCCATGTTTGCATTCTACTTCTTTTTTTTTTTTTTTTTTTTTGGAAAACCTTTATTGTTCCACAATACAGTTACAGGCATTGGCCTACAGACCATCACGGTCGGCCATCAAAGTAGAGGCGGTCAATCAAGTCAATTAAGCCCAAAAAATACGTAAACCCGCCTCCCCAAAGATACCCCACAGCTCAAGGATGCAGTTGGTGTACAAGAATTACAGGATTAGAGAAGGTTTCTTTTGAAAATAAAGAATAAGCAGGATCCAACGCCGCACAATTATGCCCAAACAAAACAAGAGATAATCATATTACCGAACATGCACAGGCAGGACTATGGTAAATCGGAGTTTAGCACGAGAACATCTGATCAGGATAAACAATAAACCACACAGCCAGCCCGCCAGAATCACTAGATGCCCACTGCACCAAGAAATACTAGAAAAACATCGATCCTCGGTATCTAAATGAGCAGAGCACAACGAGAGCACAGCAAGTCGGATCCCAGAAAAGAGAGGAAAAGAAAAAGGTACAGAGAAACTAAAAACAACATAAACAAAAGGCCATAGGAACAAAAAAGGGACACAAACAATAACACTACCCCCCCCACCCTGCACCTCTGCTGACGGCTACGGCCCACCCCCCTAGCAGCGTGCCTGTCGCCCAATGTCAAAAACCCGAAATATAGAAAGAAGAAAGATGAAAGGAAGGACAATAATCCACATAGATACAAAAGAAAAGGGGGAAAGAAGAAAAAACATTGGAACGTCCCCAGAACAGGCTCCCGGCCCCCCCCCCCCACCGCCGCGTAGCAATTCAAATACGCCAGAAACATTGACAGAGTCTCAGGATGTTCACAAAAACAGGATAAAAGTCACTGCTCGGCCGCTCAACAGACACAGACATAATGAAAATCCCCCTGTGTAACACCAAGAAAGAACAGAGTATCATCATTCACGAAACCCATACAGCCCGTACCATCAGCCCATCCCAGTCCATGCGGTGCAGGGCCCCGCAATCAAAGCACCGGAGGAAACCAACATGTCAATTCAAAGGTAGCTGAAAATCTCACAGTATACCAGTGTACGTCACACTCGAAGATCATCTACGCCACTCAATCGGTCACGTTTCTAAGAGCAAAGGTGAGTTCAAGCAGAATAGTCAAGGCTCGGTTCAAGGTCTCAAGATGAAGCCAGCCATCAGAAGAGGAGCTGGAAAGGAAAAGCAAGGAACACATGTCCGATGGTATCACCAAAGAAACCAAGCATCCACGGGAGTAGGCGCTTCAGCGTCGCACCACTTGGAATTAACTGGGAACCCTCCGGGTACCAGTCCAGCTTATCCACCATCGAGAAAGTCGAGTCCGTACCGCACAGCAAAGTCAACGCGGGAAATTGTAGAAGGGCCCATACACACAAAGTAGCACCAGGATAGTATCAGCATCGGGCATTCGGTTCCAGTCCACATAATCCGGGGCGTTCCGGAACGGTCCAGGTCAGATGTCGTCCTTCGAACACACAGGGGGCAGACGGTCCCAACCCCTCGATCGTCAATGTAAACTGCCACCGCCATTGTCAGGCGTGCCCCATCGATGCGCCACCTCCAAGAGGGACACACAGCATGGACGCCGTCCAAACCAACACCAGTACCGCCAGTCCATGACACAGTGAGGTGCATAATAACATCGCGCCCCCCGCGTTTCACAAAGTATGGTCGCCACGTCCACTTCCCCGCAGACGGCCACAGTTGAGCTCCTCCCCAAAACCAGAAAACACCACAGCAGCTTTGTGCATCAAGCGGCTACGAAGGCTGGAAATACAGGATAAAGTCGATTCACCTGGGCAAATCTGGGTCCCATCCGGGAACAAAGAACAACGTCCAGGCCGCCATAGCGTCATTCAGCCGCCTGAGGGGGGTGGGGGGAAGCATAATCGGCAGCGGGGGGCAGCGGGGAGTGTGTTCACCAGGTTCCATGAGGCCAGCGCTGGAGGCACACTCACAGAGATGGGCCGACCTCCGTAGCGGTAGACCGGCACTTCCTGGGTCATCGAGGCCGTTGTTATTGCACTCGCGGGCGGCAGCAGAATCACGCGGGGTCCCGGCTTCCAGCCCCGGGAAGGCCGCAAAATACGAGGGGTCGCATCTTCGGACTCAGGGCTCAAAAAAAACCCGGAGTCGGACGCAGCAGCTCAGCCTGCCGTCCGATATCCGGGAACACCGTCGCAGCGGAGGATAGTCGACAGGAGCAGGCGGCGGGGGATGAAGGTCCACAGAGCTGGGAGCCCGGGCGACCATCTTGGCCGCCGGTCTGGCTCCGCCCCCGCATTCTACTTCTTTAATATATGGTTTGGTCTCCCCCTGGAGACCACTGTGTATTTGTGTCTACTTACCTGTTTCCATTTGAAATATTTTGTGTATTGTGCTGATATTTCCGGGTAGGAGAAATATAAATGTGTTAGTAAGTGTGTATAATAATTATAACTATTTTTATAACTACACTGTGCGGTTCTTTTTCCATTTGGCCTACACTACATGATTCGTTCTGGTAAAACAAGCTGCTTAACACTCCTTCTGGACTAAGCCTTAAGGCTGCTCTCCACAGCTACCACTTAGGGAGCTTTCTATGGTTGTCTAAGACCACTAAAAGCACCATAAAGGTTTTCTGGATTAGTGCAAGGTACTTCAATTAAATAAGTGTGCACCATATACTAAGCCAGCCTCCTACACTGCCTTTGTCATTATAGTCAGACTTCCGGGACCAGTGGTATGTGCAATACCTTTAAGACATTTAAGTGAGCGAGTGCTGGGAAGTGTCATAAACATCTAAAAAACATGGAAGACGTGACAAGTACGCGAGTGTGTTTTCTCACAATCTCCATTTTCTCCAATACAAACCAGTAGGTTGGAGATTCCTATTCCTCTGCTTACTGTTTTTATGTGGTGAAGAGTGGTGGGCTACCATCGAAATTTTCCCTCCCACATTGCTCCAAAAAGGATCTTTGCGAAGGTAAAGTTGTATTTCTTCTCTTGGTTCAGTGAAATGGGCTGGCTTGCTACTCATTTGATCACTGCTTCAGAATGATATGCTAACATTCAAGAAGGAGAGATAAAGAAAACCAGATTGGAGAAAACTCTAGTTTCAGGAGGAAAGAAGCATTGGCAAAGTCAATAGGTCCTGTCTATGCAAGAGCTATTGGCTTTGTGTGAGAAAGTGCCATCTTTCTTGCCTTGGTATGCCCCCACTTTTTTCTGAACTTCTGATGTGCTTGACTGAGTGTGCCCTGGGTCCCTGCCAATTAGGTACCCAGGGCCTGTGTTCCTTCCCTAAAGAGAAAAGCTATGCTGAAACACAATACCCAATTGGCACCTCTGGCCACCTGTCAGTCCCTAGTATATGTTACCCTAGGCACCCAGGGCATGGTGACCAGAGAAGACCCCTGAGGGCTGCAGCACCTATTGTGCCACCCTCAGGGGCCCTGTACCCTGGCACCCACACACTGACTTTGCAGGCTGAGTGCCTAAGTACAGAACTAAAACAAGAGTCGATATGGCATACATCCCTGTGTGCCATAACCACAGAACCCACTGCCCTGGCATACTTCAGTCACCCCTCTAGCTGGGTGCCCTATGCCAGAGGTGAGGGCACAGGGGCATGAGCCCTGTGCCCCTACAGTACCCAGGGCCATTCCTGGGCACTGTAAGTGCAGTGATGCCATTTAAGAGTATACGGTGCTGAGAGGTCGTCATTGCGAACTCCACAGCACCATAATGGCTACACTGAAGACTGACAAGTTTGGTACCAAACTTCTCAGCACATTAAACCCGCACTGTGCCAGTGTGGGATTTAATGTAAAATGCACAAGAGATGCCCTCCAAAACCCGAACCTACAATCCACGTCTGGGCTGAGTGGCTGCAGAGGCTGCCACACAGCAGACATGTTGCTGGACCCATGGGTGGAGAGCCCCCCGCTCTCCTGGGCCTGCAATAATGCACATCCTGGGCGAGGTAATATGTCTCCTCCCCCGGGATGGACAGGGGGAAGCTTCAAAGGCATACCGCCTCTGAGAGCTTCTCCAGACCATTTGCTGTACCCAGCAACTGGCCCCCCACCCGTTCTACCCCCACTCTGGCGGGAAGACTGGCGGGAAAAACTACGTCAGGAAGGACGGTGTGCCAACCTTTGCCAACTCCACCCCTCAGGTGGAGGAGGCGAGGTGAAGCACGACCCCGGGCTCCGGCCATCTTGTAGATGGAGCCCTGCCCAATCCCAGTTAGGCTCCTGCACCCCTCCCACAGGCTATGGGGTGTCCTCACCCCAGGACAGGGACCCATTGGTCCCTGCCCTTGCCCTACCTGTAATGCCCCTAAATGTAGTATTTAGGGGCTCCCTGAACCTTCCTTCCTCAGATCCCGATATCAAAAGAAGAAAGAAGATCAAGAGGAAGAAGACCTGCCGCGCAGCTGCTAACAACAGGACAGCAACTGACTTGGCCCCAGCCCTACCGGCCTGTTGATCCTGGAACCTGCTCCTGCCTAATCCCGGCGACCTCCGCGGACAACATCCTTGGGACACCCAGAGGACCTGCCTGCCTTGACCCTCTCGAAGATTGGGACTCCCATCAGCAGAAACTCTGCTGCAACAACCCACCTGGTGCCCACCAGGAAGCTCCGGACCAGCCCACTCTGCACCAGCCGAGCCCGGGCCGGGCCAACCCGAACCAAGACCACGAGGACGTCCTCCCGGCGACTGGGACCCGAAGTCCAGTGCCCAAAGACCCTCCTCGACAAACCAGCCAACGCCTGCAGACTCAGAACCAGGGGCCACCCCAACCGCGACCAGCCGAGGGTAAGCTTTTCCGACCCCCAAAAACACCCCTGCACCCGGCGCCCCGCGGCCCCTTGTGCCTCCCTTTGGGGTACCTACCTGTGCTCCAAGATCCCAACTTACCTCTCGAAGTGCTGGTCGCCCCTGGAGAGTCACCGTCCCCGAGCCTACAGCCTTTGTTCCTTTTTCAAGATCCTCATTGGATAACATTGAGCGCCCGACGGCTCAAAAGCACCCTGCACCCAGCCGCCAGAGTGCTGCTGGCAGTGACCTCTCTGTCCTATCTTACTTCCCCCCTTGCCCTGAGCAAGTGACCAGGAGCCCAGCTCCCAGAGCCGCTTGGCCTGCTAGCCAGCCGCCACCAACCGAAGGCCCCCCTTCCCTCATTGGATAACACTGGGCCTACCTACCTCTGCACCCGGCCGCCCCTGTGCCGCTGGGACGGAACTAACTGTACTCACCTGACCCTGGGGGACCCCTGAGTCTACGCCCAGAACCCTAACTTCACCAACCAAGTACTCACCTGGAAACCGGTAATTCACTTACCTGCCTTTGGATAACATTGACCCATTTTGACTCGAAAAGTTTTTGTGTGAAGTTTTGAAAACTGAAAATATTCCTATAAAATCAGCCAAAGTCCGAATTCAAAAATACTCACCAGTGATCAGGAGAGAAGTCAGTACTGTACCTTCCAGCCCAGCACTGAACCGCAAAATTAATCCCTAGCGGGTTTACTAGTAACCTGTATTTTCTCCATAGGGACCCATTGTCTGCTTGTCTATGAAATTTCTTCTAAGTGTCTACTTTTGAAAACGGCAAATATTCTTTAAAAATCGTCCGAAATACTGAAACGCAATTACCTACCTGTTTTGAGTCAAGCCCCCAGTGCTGGCCCTAGGAGACTAGTGCTGGGTTACAAAAGTAACGCGATCGTACTTTACCTGTAACCTGAATTTCCTCCCATTGGATAACATTGTCAGAATCACCTTGAAAAGTTTCTAAGTGTGAACTTTTAAAATGGCTTTATATTCAGGAAAATTAATCACAGTAACTAAAACGTTTTTGCTAATCTGGTTTCAGCTTAGACCCCAGGACTGTATCTAAGGTCTAGTCCTGGAACTACTAAAGTAATCCATAAAGTAATCAACTGTAATTTCCTATGAAAAATCCATTGAGCTCAATGCTAGAGTGTGTTTCAGAACTGTGCTGCTTATTATCTATCCTGTAATTATTGTGTGTACAAACTTATTGCTCCTCTGCAAAGTATTTACATGAGAGTACTCGTACCTTGAAAAGTATATTTTTATAACTGTTGGTTCTAAAAATAAAACAACAATATCTGAGGATATAACAACAATTGGCCTGGAGTTCAGTTCTTGAGTGTGTGAAACCTTCTGCTGACTGAGTGTGTACAACAAATGCTTTACACTGTCCTCTAGTACTGCCTTACTGCTCGATCAAGCTACCACTTTGGAGCGTAAGGTCAGTTCTGACTTTAACCTCTGTTATACCTCTGGGGTTGGTGGACTCTATACACACTGTACTTCCTTCTAGTCCAGTATATGTAGAGCCACTTTCGCACACTTTGCCTGTGTATTTTAGCCATATTGTACCCCTGCAAGGCTGCTGTCCAGCATAGCTAAAAACTTACCGGCATTAAGGAAAATGGCGTGGTGCATCGTAGTGTCATAGAGTGGCGTGGCATAGTGTCGTAGAGTGGCGTGGAGTATAGTAGCATGTTGTAGAATAGCGTGGCATAGAGTGGTGTGGTATGGTGCAGAGTTTCGTAGAGTGGTCTGGCACAGAGTGTTGTGGAGGGAGTAGAGTGGAGAGGCTTAAAATAAAGTAATGTTGAGTGGCATACAGGGAGTTGAGTGGAGTAGAGTGTTGTAGATTCATGTAGAGTTGAGTAGATTGCCATAGAGTGGAGTGGCATACAGTGGCGTAGTGCAGTAGAATGGAATGGCATAAAGTGCCATACAGTGGAGTGGCACAGAGTGGAGTACTGTATCGTAGAGTGGAGTGGCATAAAGCGTGGTTGAATGGCGTAGAGTGGAGTAATGGAGTGGAGTAGTCAGTCATAGAACTGAGTGAAGTGTCATGAAGTTACAAGGAGGGAGTTGCATAGAGCATCGCACTGTGGACAGAGGGTGTCCTACAAGTGTCACAGAGTGGAGTATCGTGGAGAGTAATGTCATAGAGTGGAGTGTCATGCAGTGGAGTAGAGTGGCCTAAAGTGAATTGGCGTAGAGTATAGTGGTGTAGAGTAAATTGGTGTACAGTGCAGTATTTTTGAGTGAAATGGTGCAGTGTGCCTTGGCATAGAGTGCAGTGGTTTATAGTCCTGAAGAATAGAGTTAGTAAACAAAGAAACAAGGGAACCCTGTAAGTCAAGAGGGACCGAGGATAAAGAATATATTACAAGAGACAGTGGTCCCTACCAACGGAACCCGGAAATCAGGAGACAGTAAAACGTGTTTTCCGTCCTCAGGCTACTACAGCAACATTCAGGTTCCATTTAAACATGCTCGATTACGAGCCTGGGCCCCAGGGTACTACAGGCAGGACATCGCCTCTTGACCCGCTTACTGATTTTCATGTTCGCCGACTATTTATGGTTATTGAATACCACACGGAGGACAGCCTTACAAAGGAAGTACTTTCTCCCCGTGTAATCTCGCTCAGGCATATAGATCTCCTTGTCCTGATGATGATCCCCATACTATAGTTGGGATCGAAAGTTGTTGACACCCACACCATGAATTCAATTAATTTAGTACAATCTATTAAGAGCACAATATGTTTATCACACTGTGACTGTTGTTAATATGTATCGTTGAAAGTCACTTTGGATGCAAATACCTGTGGTCTGGAAATCTGTTGATTTTCATACCCTGTCCCTTTTACCCACTGGATTGTATTTATATTATGTTTTTCCTTTATTTATTGGATGTTTAAATAAATGCAATTCTGTCTATTTGGATGTATACCAACACAGCTCTAATTGTAGTTCTGTGCCTATGACTTTATGTTCCTTTGGTAGGGACCACTGTCTCTTGTTACATGAAGAGTAGAGTGTCACATAGTGGAGAGGTGCAGCTTAGATTGCAGTGGCGCAGAGTGCAAAGTGGAGTGGTGCAAGGTAGAGTACAGTGGTTTAGAGTGAAAGTAGCGTAGAGAGCAGAGGTGCAGAGTAGATTAGAGTGGCGTAGAGTAGACTGCCGTACAGTGCAGCTGCACAGAGAGGAGTGATGTAGAGTAGAGTGGTGTAGAGTATAGTGGGCTTAGTGCAATGGTGTAGAGTGCAGGAGAGTGGCATAGAGTTGAGTGATTCAAAGTAGAGTGCAGTGGTGCAGAGTAGAATGGCATAGAGGTAAGTGGCAGACAGTGCAGAGTTGCAGAGCAGAGTGTCGTAGAGTGCAGTGTTGCAGAGTAGAGTGTTGAAGAGTGCATTGGAGTAGAGTGCATTGGCATAGAGTGCAGTAGCGTAGAGTACAGTTGTGCAGAGTAGAACAAAGTGGTGTAGAATGCAGTGGAGCAAAGTAAATTAGTGTAGAGTGCAGTGGTTTAGATTACAGTACAATAGAGTGCAGTGGCATAGAGTAGAGTGGAGTGGCGCAGCGCAGAGTGAAGAGGTGCAAGGTGAAGTGGCATAAAGTGCCCGGTAGAGTGCAGTGCCAGAGTGCAGTGGTGTAGAGTAGATAAGAGTGGTGTAGAGTGGATTGGAGTGGAGTAGAGTGATGAAGAATAGAGTGGCCTAGAGTGCAGTAGAGAGGCATAGAGTAGAGTGGTGCAGAGTAGAGTGCAGTGGTGTAGAGCACAGTGGTGCAGAGTAGAACAGAGTGGCTTAGAGTATAGTGGTGTAGAGTGTAGTGGAGAAGAGAAGATTGGCATAGAGTGCTGTGGCATAAAGTGCATTGGTTTTGGCTAAAGTGGTGTACAGTGCACTGGCATTAAGTGCACTGGTTTAGAGTAGAGTGCCAAGGAGTGCAATGGTGTAGAGTAAAGTGGTGTTGAGTGGAGTGCAGTGTCAGAGTGCAGTGGTGCAGCGTAGATTAGAGTGGACTGGTGTACAATGCAATGACGTAAAGTGGAGTAATGTAGAGTAGAGTGCATTTGCTTTGCATAGAGTGCAGCAGAGTGTAATAGAGTACTGCAGATTAGAATGAAGTGGCATAGAGTTCAATGGTGCAGATAACAGTAGTGTAAAGTTCCGTGACGGAGAGTGCACTGTTGCACAGTAGAGGGACATAGAATACAATGGTGTAGAGTGGCATAACATAGAGCAGTGTAGAGTGGTGTAGAGTGCAGTGGCGCAGAGTATAGTGACATAGATTGAAGCAGTGCAGAGTAGAATGGCATAGCGTGCAATGACGTAGAGTGCATTGATTTTGGGAAAAGTGACAGAGTGCATTGGCAGAGAGCGCATTGGCACGCAGAGTAGAGCAGCATGGATTGCAGTGGAGCATGGGTTGATTGGAGTGGCATAGGGTAGATTGGAGTGGCATAGGGTAGATTGGAGTGGCGCAGGGCAGATTGGAGTGATGCAGGGCAGACTGGAGTGGCGCAGGGCAGATTGGAGTGGCGCAGGGTAGAATGGAGCGGCGTACTGTAGAGTGGCATAACGTGCAGTGACGTAGAGTAGACAGTTTTAGAGTAGAGTGAAGTAGTGTAGAGTGGAGTGGTGCAGGGCGGGTGCAGTGGCATAGAGTGCTGTGGCACAGAGTTGAGTCGTGAAGAGTAGATTAGAGTGGCACATAATGCAGTGGTGTAGGGTGGAGTGATGCAGAGTAGAGAGGCGTAGAGTGTAGTGGCATACATTGCACTGGTGTAGAGTGCAGTACAGTGGCATAAAGTAGAGTGTGCTGAGTAGAGTGCAGTGGCGTAGAGTACAGTGGCTTGGAGTGCAGTTGTGCAGAGTAGAGTCACAGAGTTCAGTGGTGAACAGTGCACTGTTACAGAGAAGAGTGCATTGTCATAGAGTGCACTGACACAGAGTAGAGTGGTGTAGAGAGCAGTGGCGTAGCATACAGTAGACCAGAGTACAATAAAGGGGCGTAGAGTGCAGTGGTGTAGTGTAGATTGGCATAGAATGCAATGGAATAGAGTGCATTGGTTTTGACTAAAGTGGTGTAGAGCGCATCTATGTAGAGTGCAGTGTTTAGAGTTGAGAGCAGTGGTGCAGTGTTGAGAGGTGCAGAGTAGAGTGGAGTGGTGCAGCATAGATTGCAGTGATGTAGAGAAGAATGGCGTAGAGTGGAGAGCGTAAAGTGCAGTGGCGTAGAACAGATTGTTTCATATTAGAGTGATGTAACGTAGAGTAGAGTGATGCAGGGTAGAGTGCAGTGGCTGGAGTGGCACAGAGTGCAAAGGTGCAGAGTAGATTAGAGTGGCGTAAAGTGGATTGGCATACAGTGCAGTGGCATAGAGTGCAGTGTTGCAGAGTACAGTGGCAGAGAATGGAGAGGTGCAAAGTAGAGTGGAGTGGCCTAGACTGGAGTGGTGTAGAGTACAGTGACAAAAAGTGCAGTGGTGCAGAGTACAGTAGAATAAAGTGCACTGGCATTGAGTAGAGTGGTGTAGAGTAGAGAGGCTTAGACTGAAGTAGGGTAGATTGGAGTGGTGCAGAGTAGAGTGGTGTGGGGTGGTGCAGAGTAGAGTGAAGTGGCGTAGAGTATAATGGTGCAGGGTGAGTGCAGTGGCATAGAGCAGCGTGGCACAGAGTGGCATAGTGTGCAGTGGTGTAGAGTGGAGTGATGCAGAGTAAAGTGGTGTAGAGTGTAGTGGCATACAGTGCACTGGCATAGAGTAAAGTACAGTGGCATAAAGTAGAGTGTGCGGAGTAGAGTGCAGTTGCATTGAGTACAGTGGCTTAGACTGCAGTTGTGCAGAGTACAATGGCATAGAGTTCAGTGGAGAAGAGTGCAGTGTTGCAGAGTAGAATGCATTGTCGTAGAGTGCACTGGCACAGAGTAGAGTGGTGCAGAGGAGAGGGGCGTAGAGTACAGTAGAGTAGAGTAGGGTACAATAAAGCGGCGTAGAGTGCAGTGGTGTGGGGTAGATTGGCGTAGCGTGCAATGGCAAAGGTTTTGACTAAAGTGGTGTAGAGTGCATTGGTGTAGAGTGATGTGTTTAGAGTAGAGAGCAGTGGCACAGTGTAGAGTGGTGCAGGGTAGAGTGGAGTGGTGCAGCAAAGATTGCAGTGGTGTAAAATAGAGTGGAGTGGAGAGCGTAAAGTGCAGTGGAGTAGAGCAGATTGTTTCAGACTAGAGGGACGTGACATAGAGGCGAATGGTGCAGGGTAGAGTAGAGTGGCACAGAGTGCAAAGGTGCAGAGTAGATTAGAGTTGCACTCATAGGTATAATTTTGCACAAATATAATGTGCAGGACTAAGAGCCCTCAGCAGTAAATGCTATATTATCCTAGTCAAAGATCAGACCAATATACTATTTGTATTCATCTTCATCAGATTCGTTTATAGTGCTCAATAACATTTTTATTGTCATTTCATAAGAAATAAAAAAGCATGAGCACCACGTCCCCAGTGACTTTGAAGAATCGCCAGCTTATATGTTCTACTAATAAACATGCATTTCCTCTAACAAACAACACATTACATTAAAAAGTCAATTTGCCCTTGCAGGGCTTGATTGTCATATGCGTGTTTGTATGTATTATAGAGTCGATTACTTTTCTGCCCGCAAGGGTAATCCGGTCATCAGGACATAAGGAATGGGGGGAGCATCTGAAATAAACACAAAAAATAAATAGGTTTAAGAATGTAATGATCTGATTCTTGGAATAAAAAGTCAGAGGGAGCAACAATTACTTACTGCCTTACGCTTGAAAAAAGGGAGCATGCCAGGAAAGGAATGCGTGGTGAAAGTCCACTGGTATCCCTAGGGATGATAGGTAAAATTGGTGGGGATGTAGATAAGAAATTACTTACTGTGGGGTGGAATTCATATCTGAAAGGAGTCACAATGCGGTAAACAAAAACACACGCCATAGGTATAAATATAAAATTACTTCAAAACACATATGGCAAAATACAGTACGGGGACACTTATCCTATGTCAAGTTTGCGTGAGAAACGGTCGTTCACAGAGATGCGGTCGGCAGATGGACTAATCCGCATAGAACAAGGTCGCTCTGCTAGATGAGGCAGACAGAATTCTATTACAGGACCAGAGGCTTCGGATTATGCTTTATCTTTCTTTTACTGAAAACACAGCGCCCAAGAAAAACGTTTTTAACATGTTAACACAAGCATTTGCAATGCAATAGGTCTTGCAGCATTAAAGTTTGAGTTACTGGCATTGTAAATGACAATGCTTTGCATTAATTTTTTTTCTTTAATTTGCAATTGGTATATAAACATTGTTTGTGAATGGTTAGCTGTTGCTTATGCTAAGCAAAGTTGGCAGTAATATAGAGTGCTAGTCTTGCTTGTTATAAGCATGCTGATTTAAAGCACTCTGATACCTGCGGGTAAAGTTTGCGCCATATAAAAGTGAAAACTAATAAATAAATTTAAAAAAACCTACCTGTACCACGTCCACCAGACTATAAATAACGTGCAAAAAGAAAAGACCATTCACCATCTCCTTCTAGGAATGGGGTTGCCAGGCTATAGACAATAAAATCCATTAACACCCATGCACAAACGCAATTTCATTACAAGACAGGAGGCTACATTATGCATTAATCCTTTTAATGCAGCTCACACAGCCGCCTACATCACAAAGGTTTAGAATAATAACAAGGTGACATCACAGTATCTATAAAAGGCGTGTGCCAGGAGAGATCAGCCTCTTTTAAATGCGGCTCACAACAGATAAGTTCTCTTTCTCTTACCTTATCACTATCTCACTGTTTATGATATGCTTATTTGTATTGAAGGCTTTCTCTGTTTTGCTATGCTTATTGGTAATTGAAAACCTTATGCCTTTACACTAGCATGGTTTAACTTGGTACTTGAAATGTTCCCCGTTTCGAAATGCTCCTATTTCCTCTCCCCCACGACTTCCAATCTATGGTCGTCGCGCTTTACACCACCCCCTTGCCTTCACCCCTCCTCACCTCCTCGCGCTTAATTACAGCGCGCCTCACTCGCATTCACCCGGCGCTCACTCCAGTCTCGTCCTTCCCGTCGTGGCGCCTTTCCCTTGCCGCTCCCACTTCCAGCGTCCTTCCCGTCCTCCCCGGTCCTATCCGACTGCTCCCCATTGTTTCCCCGACCCCCTGCGGCTCGCGAATCACCCCCGAAACCGGCTCTCCGTCTGGGCAGAGGAATGGACCTCGGCAACCGCGACGTTCCGCGAGGCGCCCCCTAAGGTCCATTCCTCCGCGCTGTTAGTTAGAGAGGCTCGAGCACGCCCGTTGCTCTCCGAAAGCGCCTCTTTCAACTGACCGACCGGCTGTTCCCCGCAGCAACCCTTTCCCATACCTAGCGGAAATACCAATTACCGGCAACTTCACCCTGGCATTAACTCCGGCCCTAAAATAGGTCATTTAACCCTCGTTCTGACCCAAAAAAAAAAAAAAAAAGACGTGATACAGCAAACAGAATCTAAACAAGCCTAATACCATAAAAAAAAAAAAAAAAGTATTAGAGACACTTTATCTTAAGAACCAACCGGCTTATACATTTAACTCTAATTTGACCAACCCTTATTTACTCATGTCTGATTTGGAATCAGACGATGCTATGGCTAGCTCCCCTAACCACAATAGCGACGCCTTTAAAACCTTCCTACAGAGGGAGATGAGGACCTGTATGCTGGATACATTCAGGGAGGTCATATCCAATAAAAGATCACTTTTGCTTGACCCTCCATGTGATTCTAATTACTCTAAGCCCCAAAAGAAATCCAGACACTGCCCTAGCACTGATGGAGGTCGTGACACCTCGCACATCATGGGAGGTCCAAGCACCTCACAAGGTTTGGGAGGCCCTAGCGCCTCAAAAGGCAAGGTTGCCCCTCGCGGCACACTTGGGTTGGGTGTCCCTAGCGGCACAACTTTGACAGGTGTCCTAAGCGGCACATATACTGACAGTGCTCGTGTGGATCCTAGTTCTGATGAAGACGAGTTCTTCAACGAACCAGACGATGAGTTCGTGCTCGACCTCGATGAGGGAGACTTGGGCGACTTGGATCTCAACACATTTTCAGAGGCAGACTCCTCACCCTCTTCAAAGGACGCGGTCCTTGACCCCCTAGGTGGAGAAATGTTCTCCCCAACCAACATATCTCACCC
Organism: Lissotriton helveticus; assembly: GCF_964261635.1. NCBI lineage: Eukaryota > Metazoa > Chordata > Amphibia > Caudata > Salamandridae > Lissotriton > Lissotriton helveticus. The sequence continues at coordinate 150,669,279 of NC_136071.1, forward strand.
CAACAGCTCTAGATGGTATCCACATGACCATGTCGCAAAGTTCGTAACTAAATGGCTCAGAAACTCTCTCGAGCTACACTCTCGCAATACCATGAGGTCTGAATGCCCCAGGCCTTACATTGAGGATAAGGTATGCCAAACCCCCAACCTAGACCCTGACCTTATAAAGTTCCTATTCAAATTAGGGAAGGACCCCAGGAGGGGGCTTGAAAGAGCTCTTAAAGCCTGCCAGGATCGCCTCCTCGACCTTTTAGGCCCCCCTTACTAAAATTCTCGACCTAGCTGAAGAATCCCACATCTCCAACACTCCCCTGGATACTAACCTAATCAGGGGATGGAGCCAAAGGGCAATTGTACTTCTTGGTAACGCAAATTCCTCACTTAACATCGAAAGAAGGAGGACCGTCCTCAATAGAATAAACCCCAAACTCGGCGATCTCGCAGAGAAGGAGCCTTCCTCTAAGCCTAATGGCCTCCTCTTTGGAGAGGATATGATTAAAACGCTGGGTAAATATGTCGCGACCTTTACCGCTCTGGATAGAGCACAATCTAATATGAAAAGGGTTTTCCCTACAAACCTTTTTGGCCGGGCCGGAAGAAGGGGCCGCTCTTCCGGCCGTGGAAATTTTCGGCCCTTCTCATCTGGAAGAGGAAGGGGTTCGAGCGGCAGAGGCTTCTACCCCTCCAACAATAGGCAATACTACCCGCCTAGAGGAAGAGGTTCCCGAGGAAGAGGCTTCCCCCCCCGTGGTGCCTCCAACAACGCTACCCAAGGTAAGTGCTCCTCTTCCTTCTTCCCCTCCCAAGGTCGGGGGCAGGCTCAGACATTTCCTTCACGTTTGGGAGTCCTTAACGCAAGACCCCTGGGTTCTAGAAACAGTTCAAGGGTTCAAAATAGAATTCCTAGAGATCCCATATCAATACGTCACTCCGAACCCTCTGGTTCTTCCTCCAGAACACCTGCAAATCGTCAAAGAAGAGGTCTCTTCTATGTTAAAGAAGGGTGCCATAATAGAGGTACCTTGGTCTCAGAAAAACTTCGTAAGCACCCTCTTCCTCGTCGAGAAGAAGGACAAGGGTTGGCGCCCAGTGATAAACCTTCGGGAGGTAAACAAATACCTCGTCTATCGGCACTTCAAGATGGAGGGCATCCATCTTCTCAGGGATCTCCTCCTTCAAGGAGACTGGTTAGTCAAATTGGACTTAAAGGATGCCTATTTCACCATACCCATGGCTGCAGAACATCAACCCTTTCTCCAATTCACCTGGGACAATCGCCTTTTTCAGTTTCAGGCCCTTCCTTTCGGCCTTTCATCCGCACCTTGGTGTTTCACCAAGGTCATGAGAACGATCGTCTCCTCCCTGAGAACCAGAGGTATCCGTCTCATTATTTACTTAGACGACATCCTCATCATGTCCCAATCCCATTCGCAGTTACTAAAAGATCTCCAGACCTCCATGAATCTCATAGAGGACCTCGGATTTATTATAAACAGGGAAAAGTCCATTCTTTCACCCTCCACTTCCCTGGAGTTCCTAGGCTTCACTGTGGACACCTCCAGCTGTCTCCTCCTACTTCCAAAAAAGAAGATTGCCAAAATCCGCAAGGAAATCAGATTCGTTCTGAGACAACAATCTCTCTCCCTCCGAGAACTGGCCAGACTTCTTGGTCTCCTCTCTTCCTCGATCCAAGCTATCTTCCCAGGCCCGCTGAACTACCGTGCCCTTCAGAGAGTGAAAGCCAATGCTCTCAGATCCGGCCTCTGGTACGGAGACCATGTCTCCCTGGACCAACAAGCCAGACTGGAACTCTCTTGGTGGCTGGACAATTTGGACGCGTGGAACGGAAGGGCTATCTTCGGTTCAACTCCGGACTTCGTTCTGGAGTCAGACGCCAGCCTTCACGGCTGGGGAGCACGCCTCCTCGACCAGGACACCGGTGGTGTCTGGACCCCCTCAGAATCTTCTCACCATATAAATTTCTTAGAGCTGACAGCTGGACTCTACGCTCTGATGAGTTTCAGACACTCTCTCCAGGGCAGATCCGTTCTCCTGAAAATGGACAACATCTCTGCAGTCTCTTATATCAATCGTCTCGGTGGCACGAGGTCTGCCGACCTATCAGACCTGGCCAAGAAACTTTGGATGTTCTGCCTAGAACACAAAATCTCCCTGAGGGCAGAATATCTCCCAGGGAAATCCAATATTTCAGCAGACTGGAACTCGAGATTCCTTCTAGACTTCAGCGATTGGAAACTCGATACCTCCGTTTTCAACTCCCTTTTCCACTTCTGGGGTCCCTTCGACGTGGACCTCTTCGCAAGCCGGTTGACCTTTCAACTCCCCCAATACTTCAGCTGGATGCCAGACCCGGGTGCTCTGGCTGTGAACGCTTTCCTCCAGCCTTGGGCTCCCCTCTGCCCTTACGCCTTTCCCCCCTTTGCGATGATCCAAAGGGTTCTGCAGAAGGTGAGACAGGAACAATGCTCCTTGGTCCTGATTACCCCCTTCTGGCCGTCTCAAGCATGGTTCCCCACTGCTCTGGAACTTTCTTGCGACGTTCCCTTCCTGATTCCGGCTACTCAGGGACTCCTCCTAAACGCAAGCGGAGAAGATCACCACCTGGTTCTCTCAGGGAACCTGAACCTTCTTGCCTGGAAAGTGTCAGGCAATCTAACCAATTGTCTGGACTTTCGTCTTCGGCTCTCACCCTCCTTGGAGAATCTTGGGCACCTGGAACACACTACAGATATAATAACATCTGGAAGAAATGGTCTAGTTGGTGCTTGGAAAGGGACTTGGATCCCGTGGAAGCTCCTATCCCCAGTATAGTCAATTTTCTGGTGGAACTCTTCGACAGTGGTCTCTCCTATAGATCTATTAACTGTTTTAGATCTGCAATTTCAGCTGGACACTCTCTTGTCAATCATAAGACGGTAGGTAAAAATGTTATTATTTGTAGAGTTCTTAAAAGTATCAGACTTAAGAGACCTCCTAGACCTAAATATCAATCTGTTTGGGATGTCAAACTTTTGCTTGACCTTTTTTCCTCCTGGCCTGATAACTCTTTTCTTAATAGGAAATGTCTTTCTATTAAACTTGCCACTCTCCTGTGCCTGATTTCTTGTCGCAGGGTTTCCGATGTCAAAGCCTTGGATATTTCTTATAGATGTTATGACATGTTTGGTGTTAAATTCGAGATTCATAGGAGAACCAAGACTATGTCTGATTCCATTTCCTACCCTCGCTTTGATTTCTGCCAAAAACTTTGTGTTGTTAATTGCATGAAAGAATATGATTCTAGAATGAAGGACCTTCGCCCACCTGATGCGAACCAGCTCCTTATCTCCTACGTCAAACCTTTTAAACCCATTTCATCTTGCTCCATTGCTAGATGGGTTAAGTTGGCTATGAGCCTTGCTGGTATTGACCTTTCTAAATTCCAAGCTCACTCCCTAAGGAGCGCTATGTCCAGCAAGTCCTTTTGGTCTGGTGGTAAGTTGAATGTAATTCTAAACTGTGCTGACTGGTCTAATGCTTCTACCTTTGCACACCATTACTGCAAACCCATAGAACACGTCTCAGATGCTGTTCTTCAGGGCTACCAACATGCATAATGTAGCCTCCTGTCTTGTAATGAAATTGCGATTCTCCTATTAACATGACCAGAGAATCTGGATTTCATTAAAGACACGGAGGCTAACATTATCCCTCCCGTCCCTCCCTTGAGGGATATGGAGAATTGACTTGTTCTATTTTGTCTTTATTGATTCATGCCTTCTAACCTCATGCTTTCCTTGTTACTGCTTCTGAAGGTTACCTTGTGTCCTTTTTGACTCCCTCTATTTTCTTTCAGACAATTCTAATTGATGAATCTCCAAGGATTCTCCAGGTCTCTCCAAGGATCTTCCAAGTTTCTTCATTACCTCCTTCAAGTTCCGAGATGCACTCTTCGTTCCTTCTGTCGTTCAAGGCATTTAAAAGAGGCTGATCTCTCCTGGCACACGCCTTTTATAGATACTGTGATGTCACCTTGTTATTATTCTAAACCTTTGTGATGTAGGCGGCTGTGTGAGCTGCATTAAAAGGATTAATGCATAATGTTAGCCTCCGTGTCTTTAATTAAATCCAGATTCTCTGGTCATGTTAATAGGAGAATCGCAATTAACCGTAATTGTTTTATTCAAAACGGACATGGCCTCCAGAGATATAGCAAACCAACTTATCTACATATCAATCAGTACCTAAACACAAAACCATATACTGAATGTTTCACCTCCAACCATTGCCACAACCACCAATCAAGCCACAATGTCAGCCATCTCCAACTAAGGGCGCAGCCGATAGCAAAGACACATTATTATTTAAGACAAAGTCTAGACAGATTGCGCTTTTATGAAAACGTGGTTTTATCAACGAGTATAGTCACATGAATAACAAGAGATACCAGGCAGGTGTGCTACTTAAGGGGGATGAGGGCCGCCTTTTAAAAATCGATCATTCTCATCCCTGTGTCCAGCCCATGTTTTGACTAATGGTGGATGGCAGCTGGTTAATCATGATAGTGTGTCACTCTTTTTTTTACTTGTAGGCCAAGTGGAAGAGGATGCCAACTGGCTGCCATGATCGGAATCCCTCGCTTCCCCCAGACGGTACAATAACTCTTGTTACATCTGTTGGATGATACAAATTCAATGTAACATACAACCCAGCTTTTCGTGGGTGTTCTCATCGATAAGTGGCATTTACACACTTGACTTACTACTAATCAGCCATAGAAAATTTCTTGAACACAGCTGCAGATACTATTTCAACTCTTATGCACACCATCATTGTCCCAGTGCCACTGGTGATGCCCCTAAGATATGTTGCAGATCTTCCAGTCACACACACACACTACTGATTCTTACTGCCCAATGCTGAGTGGCGATGTCATGGCTGAAGGTCTCACGTCGAGAGCAGTGGTCTGGCCAAGGGATGCAGCACTAGGCAATGACTGTGAGGTGTATGTCTATTGCATTGCAAATGCTTGTTTTAAACGGCACTCACTGCACACTTGTGTGAAGCACTCCATATGCTATGCAATCACCAGACTGCTTTGTGTATGGCCCTCGTGCCTATTTCTTCAGGGTTTTTACTGACACTTCTGCACTATGGCAGTAAGTCTTAAGAACTAACTGTACAGTCAATGGCCGAGTCGCTTGGATTTACATTTCTCGGCAGGAAATGTGCCTAAAATAGGCTGCAGATTACTCCTGAGTAGGCGAATGATGTTTTATGACCTCAGTGACACCAAATTTGCATATTATGTGGCACGAATCCCCCCAAACCTCAGCTCAAAATAGGCGGTGCTCGTGGAATCCAGCTTTAAGACTCTGCAGGCAGTGGGCAGTGCCAGTAGTGGAAGGGGACAGTGCCAGTGGCGGAAGGGGCATCGTTAGTGGTGGAAGGTGAAGATTGCTAAAGAAATAATTTGGGACTCCGTACTTATAATGTTAGGTCTCGCCTCTCAATGCGCATGCGCATTGAGCGAGACTATAGGGGCTTAAACAAGGTTTACTTAGACTGGCGATTTGATGCTGTGCCCGTGCGCTTTTAGGTCAATGCGCAAGCGCATTGACCTAAAATGCGCGTGCACATCATCAAATCGCCATCTGTTCCCCAGCAGCACTCCCCCCACTCCTTTGAAGTGAAGCTTAGCTTCACTTCAAAGGCCCCTGCTGCTTCACACCCTCATCGCCGCTCTCCCCGCTCCGCCCCATGTCGCATTTCTCCTCCCCCCTCCCCACAGCAATGCCCTCCGTCTTGTTTCCCTTTGCTGTTTTATCTAGCATAAACTCGATACAGAGGTGGGCGCTTTACATAAGCATCAGTTACATTACAGGAAGGCACATTCAGCCACATATAAGCTTGGCATGCATTCCTTACATTCTACAGAGGTAGAGTTTGGAAAGTGAGTGTAGGTATGTTATGCAAGTATGTCTCATGTAGTTGCACGGTCCATACATTACAACGGGAGCATGAACTTGTGGTCAGGTATAAATTGCATGCATAGTCTTGTATTTTTTTTGTTTATTTACATAGACATTATTAGTCTGTTCAGATCCCTGCAATCTGCAGGGCTTGCTTTGCAACCACGCCGCCACCGAGGAATGCTTGTTTCTTCTACTAGTTTGTTTGACTCGAATGTTTCTTAAAACCGGGCACGATGTAGCGCCATCTGGTGGTCAAGTTGATGCTCCACGTGTTTTACTCGTACCTGTTTTCTACAAGATTTTTGCTCGTCATTAATCCGATTTGCTTCTTCTACAATCAAATTCACCCGATTACTTTGGCAGCGTGTAGTTTAATAACGTATGCGCCCATTGCCATATTAGAAATAATTGCACTGGTGCAAAATATAGAGTAACGCCATTATTTTTCTCTTTGTAATATGATAGAAAACTGCACATACTCAAGACCATAGTACAATAATATATTTTGTACCAGGTCAAAGGGAAGGCTATTGACAGAGTAGGTAGCCACCACATCCACCACCAACAAGTCCACGACAACCACCACCGTGTCCACCACCACCACATCCACCACCACTACGTCCACCACCACTACGTCCACCACCACCACATCCACCGCATCCACCACCACCACCACATCCACCATCACCTCCACATCCACCTCCACATCCACCATCACATCCACCGTCACATCCACCGTCACATCCACCGCCACATCCACCGCCACATCCACCACACCCACCACCACCACATCCACCACCCCATCCACCACCACCACATCCACCACCACCGCATCCACCATCACCACATCCACCGCATCCACCACCACCGCATCCTCCACCACATCCACCACCACATCCACCATCATCACCACATCCACCATCACCTCCACATCCACATCCACCACCACATCAACCACCACCACATCCACCACCACATCCACCGCATCCACCACCACCGCATCCTCCACCACATCCACCACCACATCCACCATCATCACCACATCCACCATCACCTCCACATCCACAACCACATCCACCACATGCACCACCACCACATCCACCACCTCATCCACCACCACCACATCCACCACCACCGGATCCACCACCACCACATCCACCACATCCACCACCACTTCCACCACATCCAACACATCCACCACCACTTCCACCACCACCGCATCCACCACCACCACCGCATCCACCACCACCACATCCACCGCATCCACCACCACCACCACATCCACCACCACATCCACCATCACCTCCACATCCACATCCACCACCACTTCCACCAACACCGCATCCACCACCATCACCGCATCCACCACCACCGCATCCACCACCGCCACATCCACCGCATCCACCACCACCACATCCACCATGACATCCACCGCCACATCCACCACATCCAACACCACCACATGCACCACCACCGCATCCACCACCACATCCATCACACCCACCACCACCACATCCACCGCAACCACCACATCCACCACATCCACCACCACATCCACATCCACCACCACTTCCACCACCACATCCACCACCACCACATCCACCACATGCACCACCACATGCACCACCACATCCACCTCCACATCCACCACCACCACCACATCCACCACCACATCCACCACCACATCCACCACCACATCCACCACCACTTCCACCACCACTTCCACCACCACCACATCCACCACCCCATCCACCGCATCCACCACCACCACATCCACCACAACACATCCACCGCCACCACATCCACCGCATCCACCACCACATCTACCACCACATCCACCATCACCTCCACATCCTCAAGACATCCACCGCCACATCCACCACCACATCCACCCCATCCACCACCACCACATGCACCACCACCGCATCCACCACCACATCCACCACACCCACCACCACCACATCCACCACAACATCCACCGCATCCACCACCACCACATCCACCACTACATCCACCACATCCACCACCACATCCACATCCACCACCACTTCCACCACCACATCCACCACCACCACATCCACCACCACCATATCCACCACCACCGCATCCACCACCGCATCCACCACCGCATCCACCACCACATCCACCACCACATCCACCACCACCGCATCCACCACCACATCCACCATCACCTCCACATCCACCATCACCTCCACATCCACCATCACCTCCACATCCACCATCACCTCCACCGCCACATCCACCGCCACATCCACCGCCACATCCACCACCACATCCACCACCACTACATTCACCACCCCATCCACCACCACCACCACCCCATCCACCACCGCATCCGCCACCACATCCACCATCACCACATCCACCGCATCCACCACCACATCCACCTCCACATCCACCACCACCACATCCACCACCACATCCACCACCACATCCACCACCACATCCACCACCACTTCCACCACCACTTCCACCACCACTTCCACCACCACCACATCCACCACCACATCCACCATCACCTCCACATCCACCATGACATCCACCGCCACATCCACCACATCCACCACATGCACCACCACCGCATCCACCACAACATCCACCACCACATCCACCACCACATCCACCGCATCCACCACCACCACATCCACCACATCCACCACATCCACCACCACATCCACCACCACCACATCCACCGCATCCACCACCACCACATCCACCACCACATCCACATCCACCACCACATCCACCGCCACATCCACCACCACATCCACCGCCACATTCACCGCCACATCCACCACCACCACATCCACTACACCCACCACCACTACATCCACCACCACCACCACCCCATCCACCACCACATCCACCGCATCCACCGCATCCACCACCACATCCACCATCACCACCACATCCACCACCACATCCACCATCACCTCCACATCCACCATGGCATCCACCGCCACATCCACCACCACATCCACCGCATCCACCACCACCACATCCACCGCATCCACCACCACCACCACATCCACCGCATCCACCACCACATCCACCACCACCTCCACATCCACCATGACATCCACCGCCACATCCACCACCACATCCACCACAACCACAGCCACCACATGCACCACCACCGCATCCACCACCGCATCCACCACTGCATCCACCACCACCACATCCACCACATCCACCGCATCCACATCCACCACCACATCCCCCACATCCCCCACCACATCCAACACATCCAACACCACATCCACCACCACCACATCCACCACCACCACCGCATCCACCACCACCACATCCACCACCACCACCACATCCACCACCTCATCCACCACCTCATCCACCACCGCATTCACCACCGCATCCACCAGGACCACCATCACTTCCACCATCACTTCCACCACCACATCCACCACCACATCCACCACCACATCCACCACCACAACCACAGCCACCACATGCACCACCACCGCATCCACCACCACATCCACCACACCCACCACCACCACATCCACCACCACCACATCCACCACATCCACCGCATCCACATCCACCACATCCACCACCACATCCCCCACATCCACCACCACATCCAACACATCCAACAACACATCCACCACCACCACCACCACCGCATCCACCACCACCACCACATCCACCACCACCACCACCTCATCCACCACCTCACCCACCACCGCATCCACCACACCCACCATCACTTCCACCATCACTTCCATCACCACATCCACCACCACATCCACCACCACATCCACCACCACTTTCACCACATCCACCACCACCACATCCACCACCACCACATCCACCACCACCACATCCACCACCACCACATCCACCACCACCACATCCACCACCTCCACCACATCTACCACCACCTCCACCACCACCACATCCACCCCCACATCCACCACCATCACCACCACATTCACCATCACCACCCCACCACCATATCCCCCAGATCCACCACCACCACATCTATATGTGTGTGTGTGTGTGTGAGTGTGGCTCTGTGTGTGTGTAGGTGCAAATGCAATGTTATTGGATTTTCGTCACAATAAAATACACTGAACATAATCTTCACAAAAGTTATTTACAAACGTTTAAGCTATTGCCATTATAAATTACAATACATTTTATTTAAGTATTAATTATTTACAAAATTAAAAGCCATTGTTATTTGTAATATCAATACATCTAAGTCACGTAAATACAACACACATTGCATTACAAATGCTATAGGTGTCACATTTGCGAAAGTTAAAACTATTGACATTGTAACTGACAAAGCTATTAATTTTGCAATTTTCAAAACCAACACATAAATAAAAAGTGTAATTTACAATACCAATCGCTCAAACTTTCCTAATGCGAGACCTATTGCATTTCCAATGTTTGTTTTTACATTGTAAGCACTGCAGCCAAATAAGTGAATTTTTACAACATGGTCATGACACCCCCTTATCTTTAGTGACTTCCGGGCTCTCAATAAAATAACGCAGACATGTATACATGCAAAAAGTTCTTCAGGAGCAGTCTTTTGTCATTTAGTGAATGAGTGATTCGCAAATGCATTATTCGATTGATTGTTAACATAAAAACACATCTGACGTGAAAAGGCAAAGATTTAAAAACCTACCACTAAGATCTGTCAAGCAGTAACATACTCTAATCTTAGTGGGCGCACTAAGCATGTTAATCTTCAGCGGTATCCATACGTATCACTGAGTGTGTTAAATATCACCTGTTATTACAGTGCTTCGAGACGGCCAGCCCCTGATAGCCGCTACTTGGTCCACCAGAACCGAACAACTCCCAGAATGCATTGGGTTGTTAAGAAAAAACACTGAACTGGAAAATAGTGCCTCTGTTGGCATGGGGTAAGCTTAGCCCGACAAAGGAAGGGGGGCACTGGGGGGAGGAAGAGGAGCACGGTGTTAAAGTGATGGAGGACGTAAAAGAGGGGTGGGGAGAGACAGAGGGAGTTACGGGAGGTGCATGCTGAGTTTGTGTACCTACAGTTTGGGGGGGCGGGAGCGCACGCCTTGAAAGTTGTGTTTTCATAAGGGGTGTGTAAGGGGTGGGGTGTAAAGTAAAACAGACTGGAAGGGGCTGGCTGCTTGCTGACGGACCCAGGGGAGAGAGGTGTCGAGGGGCCGGAGGAGGAGAGTGACAGGTAATCAGAGAGGGGAGGGACCGCAGCCGGAGGGAGGAGAGAGGAGGGTCCCGGCTGGGGGGCAGCAGAGGCTGAGCCAGCATCGAAGTGAGCCCTGGAGTCGGAGCAGGATGGGGGACCTCGGGGCAACCCCTGCCAGGGTCCTGATGGTGGCAGCTCTGTGTCTGTGCACCCCCGAGCAGGGCAAGAGCAAGGTAAGGCGACCACCCACTTCTCCCAGCGCAGTTAGTTCACCCTTCCACAGCCAGCGAGGGGGTAAGGTAAGGGGGGTCCCGATGAGTGACAGGCATGGAGAATCGTGCCCCACCCACCAGGCAGCAAGGGGCTTGCAACGTTTCGTGCATGTCTACACTTGATACTGCAGGGTGGTCTGCCGGTATGCACAGGGTAAGGGAGACTGCAGGGCGCTCTTTCGGAGGGACTGTAGGGAGAGTGCGAGGGGGTAGGAAGGCTGCAGGTTACAGGAGGGGTACAGCGAAAGAGCGCTTGTGTGTGTGTGCACGGCGGCGGGGGGGTGGTGTGTGTCTCTGTATGTGTGCGTGCGTGCATGTGCGCTCGTGTGTGCGCGTGTGTGTGTCTCTGTGTGTGTGTGTGTGTGCGCATGCGTGTGTGAAAGCAAGGGGGGGTTTGTCTGCTCCGAGTCTGAATTGCAGACTGACTCATGCGCACGACCAAATCCATTTACAATCCTGCGCACGTGAACAGCTCTTGTCTCTCCCATTGACAATGCTGGGCGCGTGGCCAGCTCGTCTCCACTCGTTGTCGACTGAGCCAACGACTATAGTTCTCTGGCGAGAACGCGCTTCGCGCGCTTCTAGCCGAGACCTAAAAAACGATATTTCCCAAAATGCCATGGAAATTCACCAATAACCATAGAGACTATAGCCCTATAAATGATGCTCTTCATATGAACACTTCCTCTTTCTTTGCTGCTCGCAGCCGAGTTAAGTGCTTCAGTATAACTATTCTTTATTGCAAGGTTTATTGTGATTCTGTTCTAATTGTTTGACTGCGGTGATTAATTCTGTTTTAATTACTTGATTGCGGTGATTATTGCTAATAAGTATATTGTGTACACTCTTATGCCAAAAATTTCTTGAATACCTGCGGCGCATCTCAGTGGCAGCGCGAGCGCCGGCAGGTGCCGTAGTGGTGATCGGGTGGTGGTGAGCACAACAAAGGCGGTTTTTGCTCAAGGCTCGTCCCCACCAGAGTGCTACTACCCCCAAGCGTTACTGCCCAGCTTACTGCAGTTCGTCTGCAATCTCTGATCGGGCCCACATCTGTTTAGAGCCCGACGTTGCGTAGCCCAATTGGGTTTGCTTTGGGCTATTTTTGGGCTACGCGATGCCCAATATCGATTCCTCCTCGATTCCGTGCCGTTTTTTAAAAGCGGAACCGCGCACAGGTCGGATGTTTATGCCCCTGTGTGCACTGATGCCTCTCCTGGGCTGAAGAATAAGGAAGGCCCAAGCCGGGTGCAGGCTTTGTATAAGGTTGGCTCTTGAAGGCCCTCTGGTGGGCTGGAACAATAGTGACTACAGCGGGGCTGAGGGCCAGTGGAATTAACTATGCACTAAGGGTTGCTCCCTTTTTAACTTGGCTTAAAAAGTGTATTGCTCCCTGTGAAATAATTAGCGATGGAAGACTGGGCCTATTTTGAGAATGATGAGTATGGGGACTACGAGGAAGAGCAAGACAAACTGGTGGATGTCCTGGATGAATCAATTCAACAATCCGTCAAAAAGGCGGTAGAGGCAGCGGTTCCCCAGACGGTCAGCAAAGCGTTGGCAGCCCTCTCAAACCCATCACAGCGCAACTTGAAAGCTTTGCGAAGAGGCATGGGATGCAACCCCCAGGAGTCGGTAAAAATGTAAAATGTAAATCCTGTATTTGTAAAGCACGAACAATTGCCCAAGGGCGTCAAGTCGCTGGGGGCTGTCAGGAAGATTAAGCAAGCTATTGCCCAGAGTCACATGGTGCTGGGCTGACCTGCCGCCGTTGACGGGGATCGAACCATGAGCCCCGTGCTCCGGAGTCAGATGCCCTGGCCGCTGCACCACACCTCTTCCACAGTAGGTAGGAACAGCCGCGGCCACCTCAAGGGGAAACTTTTCCGGTAAAGCCAAATCATCAAACTGACCGCATGCGCAGGCGTTTGGCTAAGTTACTCCCAGCCTCTTCTGGGGATCATCAATATTCTGTACCTCCAGACCTGGACCCAGCATCCAAGAATGCCCAAGACACTGACACAGGCACCGACACAGACTCTTCAGGCATGCCTCACCCCTTAAAAAAAGGAGGCTAAGAGAGCGCATTTAAATTCACCAACCCCCTCCTTATTACAAGCCACAACTCACATCGATTTTAATCCGCACGACATTGTCCCCCCGAGATCCTCTGACTGGGGTTCGCCCCCGGAGGTAGCAGATTACTTACACCAAAATCTGAGGAAGAATTTTGACAAGGAGGTTCGTAGTAGATTGAGGTCCGAATGTCCTCACTCACCCGAACATGCCGAATAAAGTAGCAGATACGCCAGAAATCGACCCCAACATGCTAACCTTTTTAAAAAAGTTTGCCAAGGACTCCAAAAAGGGCCTACACCGTGCGTGGCATGGCTGCCAGGATAAACTCCTAGATGTCACTGGCCCCTTAGCAAAGATCTTGGAGATGGCCTTGGTAGCCAAGGACACAGGTGCCCCGATAGACCCAGACATTCTCGCAGGATGGACACAGCGCCCCATTTGTTTCCTGGGAAACGTGAACGGTGCCATCTCTACAGAACGTAGGAAATCCCTTTTCATGAGGATGGACAACATCCTCACTGAGCTGGCTTCTGCGGAGGCAGGTCCCCTGGCGAGGGGCTATTTTTTGGCGAAAGGTTCATCAAGAACGTTTCCAAGTACGTCGGGACCTTCACCTCACTGGACCAGGCCCAATCAAATATAGAAAAAGTCTTCCAAGCAGGCCTTTTTGGTCGGGCCGAGCTAGGTAAGGGCTGCACACCAGGCCACCAATATTATCAAGGCCCTTCCAGAGGAGGATAGGGTTGGGGTCGAGGAGACTACCAAGACAGCACCAGAGACAGCACGTTCTACCAGATGAGGCGATTTAGTCATCGCCGTTACCACCGAGGGGGGACAGAGGGAAAACTTCCAACCCCAGATAACACCAGGTAAGAACGATGAATCTATCTCGATGTCCTCTGGCGGTCGCATTTGCCATTTCCTGGACAATTGGGCAATCATTACCCAGGATGTTTGGGTTTTACAAATGGTACAGGGGTTTCGCATAGATTGCTTTCAAGCCCTTATGCAAAATGTCATCCCTCCTCTTTTATCTTTTTTCCAACAAGATGAAACTTTTATAGATCAGGAAGTAGGAGACTTGCTGGAGAAACGCGTGGTAGCTTATTGTGACAACCCAAGGGTTTCTGCAGAAAAGTCTTCCTATTCAGAAGAGAGGCGGGCCACAGACTGGTTCTAAACCTGAAAGATTTTAACCAGTGTGTCCTGTACAGTCATTTAAAAATGGAGGGGATACATTTACTGACAGTCATTTTGAGGCAGGGGGATTGGATGGTCCGTCTAGACCTCAAGGATGCCTACCTAATGGTCAAGATTTTTTCTCCTCACAGACGCTTCTTGCAGTTCCAATGGCAAGGCAGACAGCTGGACTATTTGGTCCTGCCTTTGGGTCTTCCTTTAGCTCGTTGGTGTTTTACCAAGTTAATGAAGCCAGTGACCGCTCATCTCCGAGAGCAGGTTATTTGTCTAATAATTTACCTGGACAACATACTGATAATGGCTCCCTCCATCTCCCTAGCAGTCCAATATCTTCAGGTGACAATGCACCTGTTAGAGAATCTGGGTTTTGTGATAAACAAGGCAAAATCAGTTCTGGTCCCAGCAAAATCACTGGAGTTCTTAGGTTTTGTATTCAATTCCCAGACAACTCAACTCCAGTTGCCCAAAACCAAATTGAGATCTGAAGAAGGAATTGAAGGAGACTCTAGCCAAACAAGTTACGTCCTTATGGGTGATTGCGCGTTTAGTGAGCCTTCTAGCCTCCTCAATACAAGCAATCTTTCCGGGGCCGTTACATTAAGGGGCCCTTCAACGTCTAAAAATCCAACATCTGCAGAACGGTCTTTCATACTCAGACCAAGTTCCCTTCACAGACGAAGTCCGAGAAGAACTCAAATGGTGGCTAGCCCACATGGGTGCGTGGAACGGCAGAGCAATTTTTGGTTCTCGCCTGTAGACGTTCATAGAATCCGATGCCAGACGGTCAGGTTAGGGAGCACGATGCAGGGAGATTGCCACAGGGGGCAGATGGTCTCTTCAGGATTTGTCGTTACACATCAACTGTCTTGAGCTCCTGGCAGGATCATTTGCGATTCTCACTCTCTCGCCCAGGAAGGTATCATGTTACATCCTCCGGAGAATGGACAACATCTCTGCGGTGAGATATATAAACAAGCTGGGGGGGACAAGATTCCCGATGTTGGCGGAGATCGCCAAGGACTGTTGGCATTACTGCCTGGCTCACCAAATAACGGTAATAACGGAATATCTTCCGGGGCAAGACAACATGATAGCAGATTGGAATTCCCGTCACTTGAAGGATTACAGCAACTGGAATCTCCATCCTTCCCTCTTCCAAATGACTCAGGCGATTTGGGGCCCTTACCACATAGACCTCTTTGCCTCCAGACTAAATTGCCAGCTAAAGAAATTTTTCAGTTGGAGACCAGACCCTCTGGCAAAAGCCACGGATACCTTTGCGCAGGATTGGTCGAAGACATTGAATTATGCCTTTCCTCCATTTGTCCTAAACCCTAGAGTAGCGAACCAAATTGTTCAGCAGAGAGCGGAGATCGTACTAGTCACCCCGGTATGAAAATCCCAACCTTGGTTTCCGGTTCTGTTGGAACTAACATGCGATTTACCTCTTCACTTTCTGTGGTTCCAGATCATGCTCCAGGCCCCCCAAGTAAGAATTGCATCCTCTCGTTCTCTCTGGGCAGCTGTCCCTGATGGCCTGGAGGCTTTCAGGCAACAGTGGTCGTTGACAGGAATTTCGAGGGAGGCTTCAGGTTTCATCCAACAGGCCTGGGCTCCCTCTACTAGAAGACAATACTGTTCAGCATGACAAGCATGGTTGGGTTGGTGCTTGGAGAAGCACGTGGATCCCGTGGAGGCAGACCTCACACAAATAGTGAGTTTTCTATCCCAAAAAGCTGCAGATGGTTTGTCCTACAGAGCGGTTAACAATTTTCGATCCGCTATCTCGACTGGACATGCGCAGATAGACGGGACGTCGGTAGGTATGCATCCGGTGGTGTGCAAGCTCTTGAAAGGAATACGTGTGGCAAATCCACCTAAGGCTAAGTATTCTTCTTTATGGGATGTGTCTAAGGTTCTAAATGTATTCAATAATTGGCCAGAAAATGATCTGCTTTCCAGAAAGCAATTGTCTGCTAATTTAGCTATGCTGTTTATCTGCCGGTCGACGTGTTTCTGATGTTAGAGTCTTGGATTTAGATAGCAGAATTTTCTCTCCTGAGGGGGTGTCATTTGTAATTTCTGCACGGACCAAGACCTTTTCGCGGTCCATTGATTACAATGCATTTCCGATGAATGATAAATTGTGTGTAGTAAGATGTCTTAAAGTTTATGAGGAATGTACCCGACCTATCAGACCGGTCGGTTGTTCAAGATTGTTAATTGCTTTACAAAAGCCATTTAAGCCAGTTACCTCTGCTACATTTGCCAGATGGCTCAGATATATAATGACAGATGCAGGCATTGAAACTGAAATGTTTGGAGCGCATTCAGTAAGAGGTGTTATGGCTTCAAAATCCTTTATGTTAGGTACCAGAATACAAGATATAATGAGAGCAGCCGATTAGTCGTCTAGCCCTACATTTAAGCAATTTTATTATAAACCAGTGGGCGATGTTGCTTCTGTGGTTCTAGATAAGCATTAAACTAGTATAATCCGAAGCCTCCAGTCCTGTAATAGAATAAAAAATTGGCTAGCATTTACTCCAAAAATGTTCAATTCTATTAAGGACACAGAGGCGAGGATTATCCTGCCCAGGGTACAATTCTTTTTGATAACTGTCATGTTTTTCCCCACCCTGAGACGATAATTTACCACAGTTATTACGAGTTGCTATTTCTAATTCAGGATCTGAACAGAAAGGCGAATAGACGATCGCTTTGGACTTCTTGGAAGTCGTGTTGTAAAGTCACCACCTGCAGGGTCTGTGGTTGAGTCTACGACGTTACTGTTTGCGGTTTTCGACAAGTTCCACTTTCTTTGGACAAATTACAGTTAATACATGTACAATGCTTGTTGGGCAAAGAAAGAGGAAGTGTTCGTATGAAAAGCATCATTTATAGGGCTATAGTCCCTATGGTTATTGGTGAAGTACCATGGCATTTTTAGAAATGTTGTTTTTGTTAATATGTTTAAAACATTTTTAATGGCTGATGTGATTTCAGTAAAAGAAAGAAAAAGCATAATCCTCGCCTACGTGTCCTTAACAGAATTGAAAATTCTTGGCACAAATGCTAGCATATTTTTTATTCACATGAACAGCGCGGCACGAGAACAATCACTGTCATATAGGTGCACACACAAACTCGTGAATGAAAGCGAGGCTTGGAATGCAGAATGCGTTCCAGCCCACACGGAGGGCATTGAGACCGAGAAAGTCTCTGTGAGTGTAAGGTGGCCTAAAAGGGCAGGGATGGTGACTCTGTATGAAGTTGAAGCTTTTAATGAGATGGAAGTACAGGAAACAACTCTGCTCGGCTCTCTGTTCACCAATGATCCGCTGAGCCCTGGAACCCCCAACATGTCATTCCCCTAACGGTCTATGCGCCTGCATGTCATGCCTTGGGGCATTCCACGCACCCGCATAGAATGAGCAACACAACAAATCCCCTTCTCTTTATCACAAAAATAACAAGAACAACCTAATCCCCTTCCCTAAAATATGTAAAAGGTTAAACAATCATAGGAATGAGGAAGAAAGAAGAAATCCACAAAAAAAATCATAGAGAGGCAGACAAAGAAGTAAACGAGGGAAAAGAGAGAAAAAACAGGATGAACAAGAAGAAAAGGAAAAAACAACTATGTACACGGTATTTCAGAATCACCAACAAATTGATAAAACAATGACTTCATTTGTTCCTTCACCCCACAATATGGTCTTTTAACCAGCCTGGTGAAGTTCTTCTCTTGCAGCCTTCCAGTGCTAAAGAATTTCCAGCAAGACTGGCCCTACACTTCTGGAGTCCTGGTTCAACTGACCCCCAATGTTACTGTAATTCCTTTCTGCGGTCCTCGCATCCATAAGAACTCCATCCATACTTGCACTATTCTCCTCGTTGCCATTTAAGCCAGTCATATCCTTTGCGGCTTGAACCCACTATTTTTAAAAATATCCTCCAACAGATCAGTAATGTTATTTCTAAACCCCTTCTTGCCCACGTGCTCCGCTGCAACATTCTTCTTCTTGTTCCTTAAAGCCACCCTCTTGAGATTCTATACCTTACCGCTTCTCAGACTAACTGCATTTCTCAAAACCTTTACCACTTCTTCCGGTTCAAAGAATTTACCTTCACCTGCACGGGTCTAACGGCATGAACACTGTCATAATATAACTTATTTCTCAAATGTGTTTCATCCAATTTTCCCGTAACAGAATTGGGGGGCCACTGTTCCACCTTACAGTCACGTAACCATTCAGGATTATACTTGCATGTTGGTCTTCTACCTCTCATTATGATAAATGGTGATTCTTCAGTGGTATCATGACCAGTAACCCTATACGCCCATGTGACCTTTTTCACTTCCACATGCCAATCCTTTATGCACTTAACAGCTCCTTGAATGACACCCATGACAACGCAGTTAAACATTTCCACAGTGCCATTCCCACTTGGATTATAAAGTGACGCTGTCGTGTGTTCCACTCTGATCCTTTCAAAATAACTTTTAGCCACATCAGACATAAATTGCACTCCATTGTCGCCCAGCAGTACCGCTGGAGTACACTCAGACAAAAATACACTATCTAAAAATGTCAAAACCGAAATAGTATCTGGTTTTTCTACAAACGCCACTACTGGCCTGTCACGGGGTCACAGGATCTCCCGTTGTAACCCCCGTGACTGATTGTCAGTCTCCTTCACAGGACTGGACCGGGCCCTTTAAGGAAAGCATGGACTTCCCTGAACTGACGCCTACCCCTGTGACGTCAGATTTCGTGGGCCTATCAGTGCCGACTTCCACAGAAGAAAAGGCGGACCAGGAAGAACCGAGGTGTGCAGCCGGGAGCAACATCGAGGAGAGAAGAGGAAGCCGAACGGAGCTGAGAACCACTGGAGACGCGGAGGGAGTCCCCGACCGGGAAGAGGAGCCGAAACCGCCGTCGGTGGAAAAGCCAGAAGACCACCGACAATACGCTTCGCCCAGCCACGCTCATGGAGACGCGTGGCTAACAAGGTACGGAGCAGATTACGAGTCCTTCTGTCTTTTAAGGGGGGGGGGCGGGTAACGGGAAGGGGGGGAACGTCTTATAGCATTGTCAACAAACGCTCACTTCATTCCTTGGGCACAGTCACGTCACACCTTGGGGTGAAACACGCCGCTATCATAACTGTGTTCTTTTGTTATGTACAATTGTGATGGTTTTCCCCCACAAACGTTACCCTCACTCCCTGCCCCATAACTCTGGTAAATTTAGAGCAGTAATCTAAATACTACCTCTCCTTTGTTTTTCTTCGAAGTGAACACTGTGACGAGAAAACCGACTCCGAAGGACCAGGAACAAGCAAGACTGACAAGACTCTGGCAGCACTACCTAGCCAAGACTGTATAGAACTACCCATCCATACAGCCGTGCAGTCACCTAGAATCAGATGCGGCAACATGATAAGGTGCCTTCACAAGACAATCAGAGCCCTGTAGCCCCATCCAAAATCGCAAATACAATCAAACCTGAAACGTCGTCGGGCGCCCTACCAATTCACCCACACCCCACAGTCTCACTCAACGCACCCCCCGCCTGTTCGGCGCCGGCATTGCCCCCAGACTAGTCCCGGTATTTTCCCCTCCATCCTCCTCGGAGTCTGCAGATGGTGTCTGCAGCGCGGTCACCAGTGCCTCCCACACTCTGGCTGTCTCTAACGCCTTCTCATTATATGAAAGTCACACTTAAGAAACTATTGACGGGGGATGGGAAACATTGGGACCAGTTGCTTCCCTAGCTCTGTTTGTTTTACGCAGCCAGGTTCAGGGCAGCCTGGGCTCCTCCCCCTTTGAACTCCTTTTTGGTAGGAAACCACGCACCCTACTTGAAATCACTCGGGATAGCTGGGAAAGAGAGGGGGCTCAGGACGCACAAGAACTACGTGAGTATTCCCAACAACTCAAAACCAGACTGCATAAATTAGGGACTCTCTCGTATGAGACTCATGAGAAAGCCCAAGTCAAACAGAATACCTTCTATGACAAGGGAAAGAAGTGGAGGGAGTTAACAGTTGGTGGCTGGGCCCTTGTGCTATTACCCACTTCCACTCAAAAACTCCGCAAGGAATGGCAGGGACCCGATCCAGTACTCAGAAAAATAGGAAGAACCACATATGTCCTAAGGCTTTCCCCATCCAGAACACAAATATACCACATAAATATACTTAAAAAATGGTTGGGGCCCCCACCCCATTCCCCCCGATCAGTAGCCATGCTTACTTCAGTCTTACATACAGTAGACCAAACCGTCATAAACCCTGACCTTACTGAGACCATGAAAAAAGAAGTAATAGACGTCCTTTTAAAACATCAGACGATATTTTCAGACCAGCCTGGTAGGACATCCCTAGCGGTACACTCCATTCCTACTCCTGACGGGGTAACAGTAAAACAAAAGCCCTACCGGGTACCTGAAGCACGATGCAGGTTGTTGAAGTTGGAGGTAGACAAAATGCTAGACTCAGGGATCAATGTACTCTCGAAAAGCAGCTGGTCCTCCCCTGTAGTCCTAGTACCGAAACCAGACGGAAGTACTAGATTTTGTATAGACTTCCGCGCCGTAAACAAGGTCTCCAAACAAGATGGGTACCCTTTACCTAGGGTAGATGAGCTTATTGAACGCCTTGGTGAGGCTCAATATATAACAACCATTGACCTCACCAAGGGGTACTGGCAAGTTCCCCCCCTTCCCCAAGATCAGAAGACAGCTTTTTCAACACCCAATGGTCTTTTCCATTTTACTGTCCTCCCCTTCGGCCTGCACGGGGCTCCAGCAACATTCCAGCGTCTTATGGATACCCTCCTTGCCCCATTCAACCAGTACGCGGCAGCCTATTTGGACGACATCATCGTCCATAGCCCTACCTGGGAGGCCCACCTTCACCACCTAGAACAACTTTTGGGGGCTTTGTTAAAGGCTGGACTACATATAAACGCCAAGAAATCACGAGTTGCGTTCACACTGGTTAAATACTTGGGTTATGTATTAGGAGAGGGTCACATATTTCCCCAACAGGAAAAAGTAAGAGCAATCCAGTCACAGACCTTCCCTTCCACTAGAAGAGATCTAAGGGGGGTTCCTTGGACTGGTGGGCTATTACCGCCATTTCATCCCCCACTTCGCTACGGTTTCTGCTCCCCTAACTGACCTACTAAGAAAGACAGCAACCTCTACTCACTTAAAAAACCTTCCCCTCAGACTTGTTCTGCATTCCAAAAACTTAAAGACATTCTATCCTCTGCCCCTGTCCTAAGAACCCCGGACTTTGAGAAACCATTCTTTCTACAAACTGATGCTTCAGGGGTGGGTTTGGGTGCTGTATTGTCCCAACTTGATGACGGCAGGGAAAGGCCCATCTTATATCTAAGTCATAAGCTTTTCTCTAGGGAGGCAGCCTACCCTACAATTGAGAATGAATGCCTCGCGGTCAAATGGAGTATTGACAAACTCCGTTGTTACCTCGAGGGTCGTCATTTTACTCTCTTCACGGACATGGCTACAACGGAACAAAGGTCGGAACTATCGCATTTTACGTTGGTTCCTTTTTCTCCAACCGTATGACTTTGAAGTCCGCCATAGAAAAGGGCTAGATCAAACAAACACTGACTTTTTGTCTCGGTATCCTCTTTCCCCTGATCGGGAAAAGTTAGGGGGGGAGATTTGTCACGGGGTCACAGGATCTCCCGTTGTATCCCCCGTGACTGATTGTCAGTCTCCTTCACAAGACTGGACCGGGCCCTTTAAGGAAAGCATGGACTTCCCTGAACTGACGCCTACCCCTGTGACGTCAGATTTCGTGGGCCTATCAGTGCCGACTTCCACAGAAGAAAAGGCGGACCAGGAAGAACCGAGGTGTGCAGCCGGGAGCAGCATCGAGGAGAGAAGAGGAAGCCGAACGGAGCTGAGAACCACCGGAGACGCGGAGGGAGTCCCCGACCGGGAAGAGGAGCCGAAACTGCCGTTGGAGGAAAAGCCAGGATGCCACCGACAATACGCTTCGCCCAGCCACGCTCACGGAGACGCGTGGCTAAGCAAGGTACGGAGCAGATTCCGAGTCCTTCTGTCTTTTAAGGGGTGGGCCGGGTAACGGGAAGGGGGGAAAGTCTTATAGCATTGTCAACAAACGGTCACTTCATTCCTTGGGCACAGTCACGTCACACCTTGGGGTGAAACACGCCGCTATCATAACTGTGTTCTTTTGTTATGTACAATGGTGATGGTTTTCCCCCACAAACGTTACCCTCACTCCCTGCCCCATAACTCTGGTAAATTTAGAGCAGTAATCTAAATACTACCTCTCCTTTGTTTTTCTTCGAGGTGAACACGGTGACGAGAAAACCGACTCCGAAGGACCAGGAACAAGTAAGATTGACAAGACTCTGGCAGCACTACCTAGCCAAGACTGTATCTGTTATCGTAAAAACTTGTATCCCTTTAAAAGGTGAAATAAACCCTTGGTGAACAAACCACGTTGCTAGTGGCTCCTTACCTCCTTGTTAACCCTCCCAAGTTACATGGCCATTTTGCAAAAAGGTCCATCAATACAATAACATATACCTGTATTTCACCTCCCAGACCCAACAGGTGAATAGCCAACACATTCCTATGGTTGCCTTGGAATCAAACACACACTCATGGGGGGGACTCAATGTACGCAAAGTCTAATCCGCCGAGGAGCACACTTTACAAGACCTTACAAATCTCTCCACCATTTTGTCTACATCTGGCCACCAGAACATCTCCTTAACCACAGCTTTGGTCCAGACCATCTCAAAATGCTCTTCGTGGCACAATTCCCAAATTACAACACGTAAGCCACTGGGAGTGAAAATGTGTTCAGCCCTAACAACCAAATTCTTATCCACCGACAACTCCATCCTTACTTCCCAAAACAGCCTTAACTCCTCAGACACTAATTCCTTCCTAGGCTAACCTTCCTGTAAATATTTCAACACCCCCTGCAAAACACTGTCCTTATACTGTTCATCATCCCACTGCCCCTTTTTTATGGCCGGAGATCCTGAGTCATGCACCAGCACTACCTTATAATTATTCTAAGAGTCATCCACACATTCGTCTAAAGGAGCAGGCAACCTTGATAAACAGTCTGCAATTACATTCTGTCTCAGGGCTCGAAAAATCCGAAAAATGGTACCAGTCCTGTAGGTCTAGTGCCTTGGAAAATCCCCTCGACCCAACTGCAACCTACTTGACCTCCGTCTCTGAAAACGGAGCAAAAGTGACAAGTTAACAAGATTTAAAGGCATCTTTATTGCTCATTCCCTTTGTGTGCAATAAAAATGCCTTTAAATCTTGTTATCTTGTCACTTTTTCTCCGTTTTCAAAGACAGAGGGCAAAACTTAGTTTGTCTTCCTACTAGCCAGAAAGGGCGAGTAGGACCTAAAAATAGCTCGTCCTCATCCATTCTCCCTCGCAAATGCGAGAGGGCGAGTGGATTTGTCGAGCCCTGTCTCTTCCGCGCATATACTCCATTTTATACACAAAGTCCTTCAAGTGCATAGACAATCTAGCAATCCTTGCTGAGGCAGACTCCCCTCTGTAGTCAAAAGTTTTACCAATGGTTTATGATCATACCGTATTTCTTACGCATACCGATATACCCCATACAAACGCTTGAAAATGTTCTAATGCCTATGCACACGCCAATGCTTCTTTTTCTATAATGAGATACTTTTCCTCCGCCGGTGAAAGGGAACTAGAAGCAAACAAAATGATCCTTTCCTGCCCTTCTACAACCCTTTGTGACAGCACCGCTCCCATACCCTTGTTACTCGTATCTGAGGTAATCCAGTAATCCAACCGGGGTCAAAACTGCCTAATGCAGGTACATTCTCCAAATCTACTTTGATCCTTCTGAACTCGTCATCACACAATGGACACCATTCAAACTTTACAGTCTTCCTCAGCATTACCGAATAGCCTAACCATCTGTGGGCAGAATGCCCCAGGCTAGATTTCCCAGACAAGGTTGCTGAGACCCTGGAAATAGCCCCTAGAATACTGACTTTTCTAAAGAAATGTGCTAAAGATCAACTGTTCCTGGCCCGGATGTCAGGACAAGATGCTAGATTTAGCTGGGCACCTAGCAAAGATTTTATAGATGGGCTTGTGGCCAAGGAGACTGGCTCCCAGGTTGATCCTGATATACTGGCAGGCTGGATCCAACAGGCTATATGATTGTTGGGGAACCCTAACTGCGCTGTGTCAATGGAAAGGCACAAATCTCTCCTTATGTGCATGTACTCCAACTTAACTAAACTCGCTTTGGTCGAAGAGGGGTCCTGTCTGAAGGTCATTGGGGGAGGAATGGGCGGAAACAGAAGCAAGGAGGCTGTTCAAGTTTTTTAATGATGAGCGAATTTCTTGAACAATAGGATTAAACGGGTTAGGTTTCTCAGTTTTCTCTCATTAACAAGGAGGTTTATTTCTTCTTTATTCCCTTCATTACAGATGATGCCATCAATCTTCAGCCCTCTTTACGAGGGGGGCCACTCTGGGGCTCAAAAGACAAAAAAATTAAAGTGGCTGTAAGTATGAGTCTCTTCTCTAGGCTTTTCGATATAAGATAGATCCCTTCACGCACCTAAAGGATAGTGGGGTTATTGTGGAGCCTGAGTGGTCTACGTAATGAAATAGATGCAGATTATAGGGTAAAGCTGGGTAGATACCTAAATAGTCACTCTCTTTTTAGAAACATGCTTTACGATATTGCCAAAAACAGGAATCCAATTACCGTGGTCTGAGGAGCACCCGTGAGGTTGTGAGAAAGGAAGCACCCACGAGAAGAACCAAGAAAAGAGGAGGGGGAAAAAAAGAAAGGAGGCGGGAAAAAAAAGAAAAAGGGGAAAAAAACGATTCGAGCTTCAGGGACCAATACCTCTTCTCTCTCGCTTGGGTTGTGGGAAGAAATGGAGAAAAGGAAG
The DNA here is from genome assembly GCF_964261635.1 of Lissotriton helveticus. NCBI lineage: Eukaryota > Metazoa > Chordata > Amphibia > Caudata > Salamandridae > Lissotriton > Lissotriton helveticus. Next base: position 150,694,972 of record NC_136071.1, read on the forward strand.
CAAAAGAAAGGGAGACCGAAATACACTCCGTCCCACTCGCGTGCTGCGTTCGCCGCAACTCTCTGGATTTGCGGCGGGAGGCATTGTCCCCTCTGAGGGTATGCACCACTCTCGAACCAGGCTGTTTGGTCGTCGCTGGAACACTCGTCTTCGGAACACTCTCCGGCGGTGTCTCCCGACCACAGCGCTGGCGTCTCTGTGGTCTCCGCGTCCTCCGGCCCGATCTGCGCATATTCCTCTTCTTCCTGTTCATGCCGCAGATCCTCTCCCTCACTAGGATTGGTGGCCAGCTTTTGTCCTTCTCTGACGCCCTGTGATTGGTCCGTGGAGTTCGTCACGCCCCGTTCTTCCTCCTGTCAGGGACAACGAATGTCCAGTTTTACTTTCCCCCTTACGGCGTCTTCCTTCCCGTATCCGATCAGCTAATGAAGGTAGGAATTGCTCTTCCCCTCGCGCTCCTCCTCCTGGGGTCTTTACATTCCCCTAACTTTCTTGCCAGCAAGAAACAAATCAACTGGGTACCTAGATAGAAAGTCTGCATTTGTTTGTTCACTCCTTTTGCTATGTCGAGTGACAAATCTGAAGGGTTGTAGGGCAAGAAACCATCGTAGGACCTTTCCTTTGTTTCAGGCTAACCTTTCCAGTGGAGCGTTGTCAGTATAGAGGGTGAACTCCCTGCCTTCAAGGTAGTATCTTAAGGTATCAATGGCCCATTTAATAGCTAGTGCTTCTTTTTCAATTACAGCATATTTCCTCTTGCGCTGGAACAATTTACGGCTGATGAAGACAGTGGGTCTTTCTTGTCCCTGCGTGTCTTCTTGGTATAAGATGGCTCCTATTCCACTATCAGAGGCATCTGTCTGTACATAAAAGCCTTGCTGTATTCGGGACTAAGAAGCTCTGGTTTGGAGGTCAAGGTCTGTTTTAGGTGCTGAAAGGCTTGCACTACTGTTGGGGTCGGCTTGTGTAGTTCTACTTCTGTTACGACCTGTTTCTTCAAGAGGTCAGTCAATGAGGCTGCTATCTGGGAGAACGGTGGTATAAACCGTTGAAAGAAGTCCAGCATACCAAAGAAGGCTCTAAGGTCTTTCTTTGTTTTGGGAAAAGGGATTTGAGTCATGGCGGCAATCTTTTCTTCTTGGGGTCGAATGTGTCTCCCTTCCAGTGTATATCCTAAGAATTTAACAGATCTTGCGGCCAGTCGGATCTTGGTGGGATTAATAGTTGGGCCATTGTTCCCCAATGTTCTGATCCCCTGGGTTAGGTGATCTAGATGTTGCTTCCAGGAGGGACCATAGATGATTATATCATCTAGCTAGGCAGCCGCAAAGGACTCACAGGATTTTAGTATAGTATTTACGAGTCTATGGAAAGTGGCGGGAGCTCCATGAAGCCTAAATGGGAGTACTGTAAAATGGTATACTCTCCCAGGTGTTGAGAGCGCTGTTTTTTTCCCTGTCTTGTTTCCTTAAGGGGACCTGCCAATAGCCCTTACATAGATCAAGTGTACTAATATACTGATCTCTCCCAGCCTTTCTATCAATTCATCTATGCGAGGAAGAGTATAAGAATCAAACTGAGAAATGTTATTCACTTCCCTGAAGTCTATGCAAAATCTAATGGATCGATCTGGTTAAGGGTTAATTACGATAGGAGAGTTCCATGCCCTTTTAGACGGTTCTATCACCCTCATTTCCAGCATTTGTTGAATTTCTTTTCAATAGCCCCTCTTCCGGACTCGGGAATGCGATATGGTCGCAACCAAACGTTTTTTCCTGGAATAGTATGGTGTGTTTTATGGCCATTGTTCTTCCGAGGGTTAGGGAGAAGATAACTTGGAGAGGTCGTAAATAGTCTTCTAACTCCTTTCTTTGGACTGATAGTAGCTCTGGGTCTGTACTTTGGTCATATAAATGGGGGCTCCCTTCAACTTTCCCTGTTAGGAGCGGTTTAGGCCTATCCCATTTTTTTGGAAGGTTGGGTAGTCTCTTTTTTTGGATCCATCCTGATCTTAAAGGATACAGGGGGTACCTTTTCTATAATTTCAAAAGGTCCTTGCCATTGGCCCAGCAGCTTATGATCCGAGGACAGCATCATCAATATTACCAAATCCCCAATCTCCAATGTATGTTCTTTGGTCTTCTTATCATATTGTTTTTTTCTGTGACCTTTGGGCCTGCTCCAGATTGTTTTTCATTATGGTCCGGATTTGATTAAGGTGTGTTTTTAGCCCACTTTCGTATTCTAACAAAGGCTTACTCTCTTGCTTTTCTCCCTCCCATTCTTCTTTTACCATATGTAATAACAAGCAAGGTTGTTTACCATATAATAGCTCAAATGGGGAGTAACCTCTACTTCTTTGTGGTTTACATCGTACGGCAAACAAGGCCAGAGGCAACACCAACATATCCTCCCATTTTCTTGTTTCTAGTTCCAAAAGCTTTTTTCGCGTTGTTTTCAGGGTAGCATTATATCTTTCTATCAACCCATCTGTTTGTGGGTGATAGGCAGCTGTTCTGATTTGGTTAATCTTAAATTGTTGGCAGACTTGCTTCATGAGTTTAGACATGAATGGGGTCCCTTGGTCGGTTATGATTTCACGGGGAAATCACATCCGGGAAAAAACGTTTATCATTGCTTTAGCGATCTGGGTTGTATTAGGGTGTTTCAATCCAATGGCATCTGGAAAACAGGTGGCATAATCTACCAACATCAAGACATAGCGGTATCCACTGTGGGAGGCTAAGAGGGGTCCAATCACATCCATGCCTACTCGGGAGAAGGGTTCATCTATTATCGGCAGGGGTTTTAGGGGAACCTGAGAGGGAAAGGAACGACTGTTTTCCGACAAACCGGGCACTCTTTACAATATTTTCGTACTTGGTGGTATATCCCCAGCCAATAAAAGCTCTCTATGTTGGCTTTCTCTGATTTTTCTACCCCAAAGTGGCCTCCCAGTAAGTGGCTCTTGATACCACTGGGGTACTAGAAGTTGTGAGGGTTAAGTTGCACCCCCCCTTTCTATATATTAGTCCCTTATGGATACAAAACTGTGGACCTACTTGAGTAGGATCTTCCGCCTGGTTAGCTTGGTTACATGCCTCCCGGAGGGCAGGATCTACTCTCTGGGCGGTATGGAAAGCTTTGTCATGTTACCACGTGGTCTCTTCCTGGGTAGCTGTTAGAGCGACTGGGATTTCGGCTTTTTCGCTCGTCTTCTTTGTTTCCGTTTTTATCAGGGTTTCCCGATCGGCCTCTTGTAGTCGGGGAGGTTGGTGATGGGAGTGATTTCTCTCCATTCTTTACCCTCGTTCCATGTATCGCAAACAAGGTTAGCTAGGTGGGGATAATTGTTGCCCACAACCAAAGGTTCAGGCAAGTTAGGAATTAACCCTACACAAAATGGGACAGGGGGTATTTTTGGTTGCTGTTGTACTCGTACATCAGTTGTAGGGTATTGTTTGCTGTCCCCATGGACGCACTGAACTGTAACAGTTCCTGAGGTATTTTGTACTCCTCCTGGGACTGCTTGGGGCCTCATGACATTCTGTGACCATCATGTTCAACTAGGGCCATTCTGGTTCACCACTGACTGATACCTGACAATGGTACCGAGGGGAGTCCTTCGCTCGGACGCAATAGAAGGATTTAGCAAGACCGACCTCCATGGGTTCCTCTCTCTGAGGGCACATCCGGGCTATTTTCCCAAACGATCCGCACTGAAAACACTGCGGACCTAGCATTGGAGGGATGCACTGTGGTGTTGGTATAGGTCCTGGCATTAGGATCACGGTTTCTGGTTTCCTACAGGGGAGGCCCTTTGCTGTTTTGGTGTTAGTCGCCCCAGTTTGTTTCCAAGAGCTGTATTCTCACTCTCTCTGCAGTTCTTGGGCTCTCCTAAATGCTCTGGCTATTTCTACAGCCCTATCTAAGGTTAGATGAGCGTGCTGACAGACCCATCTCTTTATGGAAGGGTGTAAAGAAGTAAGGTACTGCTCTAACTAAAGCTTTTCCATAATCTCTTCCTTTGAGGAGGAGCCGGGTTTTAGCCAACGATCCGCCATATCCTTCACCCTAAAGGAGAGGGCCCGGGGTGGTTCTTGGGGGCCTTCTTTAATTTGTCTAAGTCTAATGCGATACATTTCCTCGTCCACCCCTATTCTTTCCAGTATACTTTTCTTGATGTCCTCATATCGGGTGGTGCCTATGGGATTGGCAACTTGATACACCGCTTGTAGATCTCCAGAAAGCAGCGGGTCTGAATAATGTCCACATCTGTACAGTGGCCAAGCTGCTGCTCTTGCCATTCTTTCACAATTAGAAAAGAAATATTCAGGGTCCTCTCCAGGTACGAATTTCTGCATAACAACCGACGAGAGGGTTACCTGGCTTCTCTGTTGCCCCAAGGCCTCAGCTAACTTCCCAATTACTAATGCTTGTGCTTGGCTTTCTTCAGTCAGGGTTTTATGGAGTTTTTTTCCCAGTCTTCTTTGGCCACTGCAAGAAATTTCTCCATCATGTTTACCAATTTCTCTTGGTTTTCCATCATTTTGGAGATTACAACCTCCATTTCTACCGATCCCACTTCTATAACCACCTTTGGGAGGGATGGGCGGAAACAGAAGCAAGGAGGCTGTACACGTTTTTTAATGATGAGTGAATTTATTGAACAAAGGATTAAAGGGGTTAAGTTTCTCAGTTTTCTCTCTTATTCAAGAGGGTTTATTTCTTCTTTATTCTCTTCTTTACAGATGATGCCGTTAGTCTTCAGCCTTCCTTACGAGGAGGGACCACTCGGAGGCTCAAAAGAAAAAAAATGAAAGTGCTGGTAAGTATGAGGCGCTTCTCTAGGCTTGTTGATACAAGATAGATCCCTTCACCCACCTAAAGGATAGTGGGGTTAGTGTGGAGACTGAGTGGTCTATGTAATGAAATAGATGCAGGTTATAGGGTAAAGCTGGGTAGATACCTAAATAGTCACTCTCTTTTTAGAAACACGCTTTACGATATAGCAGAAAAAAACCGAAATCCAATTACCGTGGCCTGAGGAGCACCCACGCGCATTTTAGGTCAATGCGCTTGCGCATTGACCTAAAAGCGCACGGGCACAGCATCAAATCGCAAGTTAGTTAAAGTCTGTTTAAGTCCCTATAGTCTCGCTCCGCTCAATGCGCATGCGCATTGACAGGTCGCGAGACCTAAACAAGCATTTGCAATGCAATAGGTCTCGCATTAGTTAAAGGTCGAGGTATTGGCCCTGCAAATGTAAAAGAAATGCGGCGTCTGCCTGCTTTGTTTTTTTATTTATTGACTTTTGTAGCAATGGCAGCACAACACGCTTTAGCTTTAGATGTTAAAAGCTATAGGGCGGCGAGCCACCATTGCTACAAAAGTCAATTAATAGAAAAAAAAAGTCGAGCAGCCGCCTTTTGTTTTTGTTTATTTACTATTGTAGCAACTGCAGCATGCCACACTTTAGCTTTAGATGTTTAAAGCTAAAGTGCGGTGTGCCGCCATTGTTACAAAAGTCAATGAATAGAAAAAAAAGGTGGCGCACAACTTTTCCCCCCATTTTTTAGGTCTCGCCTATCCCACTCCGCAAGGAATGGATAGTCGAGAATTATAGTAGGCAAAATAAGTTCTCAAACCATCGGGCGGATTTCATACAGTTCACGTGAACACAAGCACGCGCATTTCCCCACATCAAAGCCATCAGCCTCCTTCCCTCAGGCTTCCCCAGCGTGCGCAGTGCGCGCTGGCCTCAATTCTCCTCCCCTCTAATTGCTTTCACTTTCACGGCCACTTCAAAGGGATCCTTTCCCGGCTGCTTTTTTTTCTTTCGGCGATGTTCTGGTTTAGACGTGTGCTGTGTTGAGGGCGCCTTCCACTCCTTAGCTTTGCATTACTGTTTTCACTTTCACGGCCGCCAGGCCGTGTCTCGCATTTCTCCTCTCACCAGTGACATTGTTTTCAAATATGTTACACATGCCGTGCAGCGCTTTGTTTACTACTTTGTTTATTGCGTGTGAGGTGAGCTCTAAATCTTTGATACAAAAGCAGCATGTTTTTGTCCGTTTCAGCTTTGTCTGCAATCTGCTTGCTTTTATATTTATTTGGCTTCTTTGAACACATCGCAAAGTTAATTTTTTATAGGAGTGCTTTTCCCGAACTTTCTTTTGCTTTTGCTTGCCCACATCGCATAGTTTGATTTTGAGTTTACTGAATACTTTTAGCTATTATCTGTGCGTCTTCTATACTATTCAAAGCTTAGCCAGTGCTCACTACACCCTGACTGGCAGCACCAGGACATGCAGCATAGTGAAAGAGAGAGATAGGCTAATGTGCGGAGCGGCCGATTAAATCTAACTTTGACTGATAGACTGGGGAAAGAGGAATGTAGGTGGAGATGGAAAACCAACAAGACTTGGCAAAGGAAGCACAAACCTGAAGCGACAACGCTAACATGAAGGGACAGGTGTAAAAGAACAGGCTGACACTGCTGCAATGAAACAAAGAAAAAGGTACAGGAGCAGGGGGGGGGAGGGGATGCACTACTGAATAAATGGGAGGCAAGCAAGGGTCCTGTGAGGGATGACGGTGGGACAAAGGAGGGGTGAGCAAGCCCACGATCTGATCTAACATCGACATAGTTGGTTGATAAACACTGCCTTTCAGTGGTCTTCGGTCTGGGTGCTGGGCATGACGAATGCTGCTTTATTGAATGGACCAAGATTTACTGAACTAGATAAACAGCTCCATCAGGGACCCATCCTACACAAAGCAGCAATTAAAACAAGGCAGGTGAAAGAGCGCCCTGGCAGTGCCAACAGATCGCAGGTGCCAATCTGCACAAGATGTTGTGGGGATCAATTTCTGCGCACATTTAGCAGAGAACCAGAAAATCAATAGTCGAAGGTGAAACGCGCCAAGCCAAAAATATTGCACACAAAAAGTAAGATGGCGTAAGCAGAAACAAGCGAACCACTTTACAACCATATTCCTCACCTCAGACGACCTAAATTACATGGTGAAAAGCCGGTGTTGAAGATTCTTCCACTTTGACTGAAAGTCATTCACTTGTATATTTGCGCTAAACGATTGCTTTGTTTATATTTTCAAGAGGCTAATAAATTAGCTGCTGTAAGCCTCAAACGGAAAACGGCTCTGTCATGGTTTAAGCCTCAAACGGAAAACGGCTCTGTCATGGTTTTAGGCGGGGGTTGCACAGGTGAGACTAAGGTATTCTGCTTTATAAACGGCACACTTGTGGCTGTTATGCGCACAGTGATGCAATTAGCACTACTTGTTGGCCGCCTGCATGGCTCGCTGGGGTGTAACCTGAGCGGTGTTTAGACTTTGTCCAGGTCTGAAGGAATGCACAGAAGGAAGGGTGTGGTCATGTACTGAGATCTGAACAGCCTTCAAAACCAAACTAGTCACTGGACCTGGCTTTTGTCTGGTGATCACGAGATGTCTTTAGAGTAAAATGTTCTAAGACTGTTGTTGTGAAGAGTAGAACAGCATTATATTTTGTGGAGCGATTTATGTAGTTGTTATGAGCAGTGCTTTAAATTGAAATATAAGTGCACGTACTCACTGTTTAGAGTACCTGGTGCTCATGAGAAGTTGTGCGGCCACGCTTATTTTCCTGTTTACTTACTATTGTAGCGATGGCGGCACGCCGTGCTTTTGCTTTAGATGTATAAAAAGCTAAAGCTTTACATGCGACCATTGCCACAAAAGTTAATGCAGTGTTGTGCGGGGTGTGGGCATTTTTACAAAGTGGAGTCACTGGAACAAGTTGATATTTCAAGAAGTTTATTCACACGAAAAACCCCCGAGATGCTGCTTCAAGCAACTGGACATCCAACTGCTCACTGCAATCCCCACGTTCTACCCCAGATAGAAATACATACATTCTAATAGAATTAAAGGAACATCCCTGAATAACATACTAGGATGTAACACATCTCCCTATCTAAAAATAAAACAAAAAAAAACAAAAAGAAAAATGATGACAAAATTCATGCTATGTACATTTATGAATACAAAATATAGTCATTAAGCTTAATAGGTTTCTCCACAATCCGCCCAGATAACCTTCTCGTATTAGGAACAGTTTTCTCAACACATACAGATGACATTGGATGAATAATGACAGACTTAGCTTGAACCTCTCCAGGTTGTTCCTTTCCTGAAAACACTGCAGTTGATTTAGAAGGAACAATGCCAGACTTTGATTGTACAAAAACATCACTGTTCCTGTCCAACCAGATGTTACGTTCCAAATCATTGCACAAAGCAATATTGTTAAGGTTCAATTTGCGCCCATCATCTAACAACACACAATTCCCTCTTACTTTCAAATTTTTTTGGGGATGAGACCATTTGGAAGAACCATCCTTTGACAAACCAAATCGTGAGGATCTCACCCAATCACCGACACAGAAACTTTGCAAACGCTGGAAGAACTGCAGCAATGACGGGAGGGAAGGGATACAAGCGAGGAGGCAACAGATGGCCAACCCCCCAAAAAATTGTGATGTCCGCTGGGAAGGAAGCAAGCACAAAAAAAGGCGGGACAGATCATGGACAGTATTGGACAACCAGAGTAAAGGAATTTAGAAAGGCAGGTCAACTAACCAAACATAAGCGCTGGGTGTGTTGAATGCCCATATCCTAAATACAGCATGTCTCGATGAGACAGTGCAAACGCTGCCTAGGCAAGACTTAGAAATATGGCTATTATGGAATTTACTGGCGTTTTAAAAATTCTAACGGAGTGTATAGGTATAAACATAGACCATGAATAAAATACAATATAACAATGGAATCTAAAATGTACGTTCCAGACACTAAAATATATGAGTTTATAACTAAATATATGAAAGGCTAAATACTATTTTCAGATCCATACCTACCTAGACAGCAAATGACGGCAGTAGTACCGTTTTCCTCAACAATCTTACCCGCTTTTACATACATAGGGAAATGATGGCATGTTAAAGCCCAGTACTGGCACTTCCTGTCCCTATACGTAGCGTTCGAAAGTTCTTTTCTAGAACACTGGGTAATAACGTATACGTGTGATGCGGTGTTTTAGCTGTTTTACAACCCTGTTTCTATGTCTATGATGAGATGAGCGCTCGGTTTGCAGCCATCTTGGACTAAACTAATTATCCATAGGCGCGGGTGTGTTTCTTTGGAACAGAGTGATAACTTTATAGTTAGAGTGTCTCAAGACTACAGCACAAACGAAACATTTAATAAAATAAGATAGCGTGATGTCGATTTTGCTTACGCTGTAGGTTGGTCCCTAAGCAGATACAGCTTGCTCGGAAGAACTGTAATACCCCCGCGGCCAAGGTTGGTAGGATCCTTTTCTGTCTCGCGCCGGGTGTAGCGCACATGGCCTACTGATTCCATCTCGGCCCAGAAAGCGGGATATTAGTCAAAATTGCTACCGAGGAGATTCCGGGTCCGGTGGAGGGGCTAGGTGAAGAGCTAGAGGAAGATCTAGAGGGGGCGGCTTGTGACAAAGTGGAGTCCGAGATGGCGGTAAAGAAGGAGCCGCCTGAGGATGTGGATCCTCCTGCAGAGACCGAACCCGGGGAGGACGCAGCAGGACCCGACGAGTCCGGGGAGGAGGAGGAAGAGGGAGCAGAGGAAGGAGAAGAACCGGCTAAAGCGACCCAGGAGCCTCCCAACGAGGAGGATGAGGAAGATGAGGATGAAGGGGAGGAAGAGGAGGAACAACACGACGATGATGGGGTGTGTTTCAGCGACCCAGAGGACTTTGTGGATGATATCAGCGAGGAAGGTGAGAATGCCGTCTTTGAATGTGAAAGGGATCTGGGGTCTGGGAGATGAAGACCCGTGGGTGCTAGTACCAAGGGGAGAGTGAGGTAGCAGTAAAAGGAAGAGAGAACAGTGACAGCACCTGCCATCTGGAAGGGTGATGCACATATCCGAAGAAGGCAGGTGGTCCCACCTGTGGAGTTTATTCTTGTGCAGGTGTATTCGTGTGCTAGGGCGGAACACAGGTAGTACTGTAGGCTTTGAGAAAGTAACTCCTTCTGATTTATTTAAGGCAGTTTTAATATAGCGCGAACTTTACCCAAAGGTGTCGGAGCGCTTTACAAAAGAACCAGGTAAGTTACAAAAGGTACACAAGATAGGCTAAACTCACAAACCAGTTACTTATATACAGTTACAAAGCTAACACGTTGCTTGTTTATATTGTAAAAAATAAAAGTTGTTAACGTCCGGTTAAAGCAAGAGTAAAATACATATTCACACAGTTGATCTCATGAAAGTGCTAGATGACCGTAAGGACAAGACATTGGTTGAATTATTCCAGGAAGTGCCTGGAGGAGGAGTATTTTAAGATCAATTTTGATGATCCAGAAGGAGGTGGTGGTTCAGAGGGATGAGGAAGTGAGTTCCACAATCTGGCCGCATTACCAGAGAAGTATTGAACCTTAAGTCTTTCCCTTTTGAAGGTAGAAGGTTCAAGCAGGAAGTTTTCCGCATTACGTGAAGGTCTAGAGCCGCCTTAGATTTGTAGTTTATTAGCCAGATAGCGTGAGATGGAGGTGTTTCCCATGTTTTAACTTTGCTAAATTAATATAAATACGACGTTACACACATCAGTGGGGGAATTTTGGGTACTATTACAGTAATAGTATTGTGGCATACATCTTAAAGTTGCCAACTTTGTTGTGTTTGTGTTTCTAGATCTATTAGTAACATTTCTTCATGCTAGAGGCTGTTTTTCTTTGCATTGAGATACCTTTTAGTACTCAAATTATCTGTGTGATGAAACAAGTTGTTGATTTCATCACACCTAAATTGAGTTGAACCCTTTTACCAAGCCACGTTGTACAACAAGTGAGATATTTGAAACCTGTGTCAAGAAAAACACAACCCGTAGAGATATTAAGGTAACATTACCTGTACTAACAGCATGCTTAAACGTTCCCCAGTTTGCATCTTATTATAACAGGGAATATGCCCACTCTGACGTGTCTGACTTTGTATGTGTTGATTCATTTAATTAAAAATCTTTATATGATCAAATAAAAAAGATCATAAAAGCACAAATGCATCATATCAAACCCTTAAAAAGACCATAACACAAATTACAATCATAACATTTTAGATAACCCTTACAGTAATTCAAGTTAACATGCCCATCGACTTTCTTTGTCTCATGCAAGCCCACAGGAAAGATGCTACTGAGAAGCAAACGTACGGATTAGATAAAGACTTCAGAAAATACAGGGCCACACTGCATTGTTTAAAATTTTGGAGTATTACGATGGGTAAAATAGACGTTTCTTTTTCTTTATGGTAAAATTTACAAAACAGTACTAAGTGTAAATCAGTTTGGGGTGAGACATCGTCAAGACATTGTTACACTGACACGAGGTGAGATCAGCATGCTTGAACTTCCTCTCTGGGAACCCGAGCATCAGGGGGATAAAGTTGAAGCGGAAACGCACCAAGATAAATCTGTGTTGAGCCATAGTAATACATGAGAGGTAGAAATAGTGATGGTCTCCCACAGGTCTGGGCGGGACAAAGACATAGGCGCTAAGTGCCTGTTGTTGACAAATCCTCCCCCTGCGATTAAAACCAGCCCTCTGCATGTATAGATCGATCAATTTTTGTTTAGAAGCGATCCTACAGGAAGCTGGGTCTTTAAACAGCTCCTCCTGCCCGATTGCTCTTAGCTCGGCTTCTACATAACTGAGCCAACCGATCCCACTGCGACCCTCAAACCTGAGGCAATCGATAGTAATACATTGGGTTACATTAACTGTCGTCCTCTGCCAGATGGAGAGCCACAGTAGGATCAGTGCCAGCCTGATGCAGTCAGACAAGTAAGGGAGTCCTAATTCAAGATGTAAAATGAAATTAGATGCTGTAGGTGGTAATGAGACCCTAGACTTAAAAAAGGTGTTTTCTAATCTCTGCAATTTCTCAATATGAGCCATCCCCCAGACTCCGGCCCCGTAGGTTACTGCCGCCTTTGTTTTGGCTAAATAGATAGTTTTAACCGTGTCCACAGGGCTGGCCCCCGGCTTCTTAGTGAAGCCCCTTATCGCTATTAAACTTCTTTCCATGCCCAGTGCTCTGGCAGCCACCAATTTCGGCCAAGTTTGTTTGCTGTCAAACAGAATGCCCAGGTACGCGAAGGAGTAAACTGTAACCAAAGCCTATATGAGAGCAAATCAACCTACATGGAGACATCTGCGCGAAGGACCAGCTAAATGGGACTGTTCAGCTGTGTATATAGCTAGGGAAGAGGAGGTACTTGCAGCTCCCTAAACGGACCTCAATATCAGCTGCATTAAAAAGACTTCACTGGCTACCTTCACATAAAATAATTTTGTTTAAGACATTGCTGCTAGTCTTTAGGGCTTTTAAGGCCACAGGCCGAAAATATCTCACTGCAAGATTCAGCCATTACAAGACTCTGAGAACGCTTAGATCATTGAACAAAAATCTGTGACGCCCCCTTCTCTCAGGTTAAAAACTTGAATGGTTGTGTGTGCAGCAGTGCACATAATGCTGTCTAATTTCACATATTAATGAGCGCTGTCTAACCTGAAATACAAAGCTATGTTTTGGCTTATTTGGAACGTGGGTGAGGAATGAGATTATTTGGTAGAATGTAGTTTTTTTTTTGTACTATTGAAATTTGATGGTAAGCCTAGATCATCCAACAAAATACATCAATATACCTAGTAAACAACAAGGTTTAGAGCGAGTTAATGGCGTTAGACCGCGAAAGTACCAGGGGGAGTTGAAGATGAAGAGTGTTGCATAATTTAGTTGTTGTCAGAACTCGCTCATTCGCCTATTATTGCGCTTCAGGTATCTCTGGGCTTTGTGCTGCACATGGCATTCAGTTGGGCTGCCATGAACTTGGGCTTTTTTTGTGGAGGGGGGGTGGTGAAGTCTCCTATGAACAATTACTGCTGCCTGAAATTGTACCCTGTTGTGCATCAGCATCCAGTTTAGGGACTGGCAGATGCTAGACACATATTTCCAACTAATACCATTTTTAGGGCTCGGCTATAACGCGCTTCAAAAGCGCGTTCTCGCCAGGGAACTATAGTCGGCGTCTCAGCAGTCTGAGAACGCCGAAGGGAGACAAGACCTGGCGCGCGCAGCGTTTTTCCATAGGATAACGTTGTGCGCGCGGCCAGGTCTTGTCTCTACAGAATTGCATTCCAGACCGGATCGCGTCGTGCGCCTCTCTGGAATGCAGGGGGGAGTCTGCATAGAGTCGCGCGGCGCTGATAATCAGCCATGCTTTTTTTTCCGTGCCGTCTAAAGTAACCCAATGCAGCCCTACTGTACAGCAGCCTAGCAGCTCCTTGAGACAGATTACGAACGCTTACTGGCATTACAGGTTGTATATGCCTTCTTTAAAACGTTTCTGCCATATTTATTTTAAAACATACAAACACAATAAAATACGGTACTGCTTGCCTAAATCCCTTTTCCAACTATTGCCACATGCATTTCGGCACCTATACCACCACAATAGAACGTGTGTAGCAGCGTAAACGCTGCGAACTGCGTTTCACAATACCTACATTACATTTATACCTGAAGTGCAGAGTCACATCCACTTTTTATGACAACGTGAATGTATATGTACAAATGCACTCAAATAACCGCTTCTTTTACGTAGGCATATAATGCTTAATCCTATCACACGTGCAATGCTCATACCCTGTCCTAACACCTACTCTCTAACTTCTTTGCTGCTCGTGTTCTTACCCTATCCCTCCAACCCCACCCCACCCCCCAAAAAAAAGACCCTTCCCATTGCCCTTAGCGGCATTTCCTCTCTCTCTTCCCCTTGCTCTCCTCGCACTGTGACATCCCCAGGGCCACTTTACCCTCCCAAAATAATGGCACTACCTACGCGGTCCACACTACCCCTTCGCAACATCCCTTACATACACACCTAAATACAGCCACTAGCGTCCTTCTCACGGTCTGCTCCTCTTCTGTAAGGGTCCTCTTTTAAAACTCTAAGTGGCAGTCATGCACCACGTGTACGCACATAACACTTAATGCTATCACACGTGGTATGCTCATACCCTGCCCTGACACCAACTCTGTGACTTCTTTGTTGCTTATGTTGTTCCCCCATCCCCCCACCCCCTCCCCCCCCCCCACTACCTTCCAACTCACCTTGCCGCCATTTTCTCTCTCTTCCCATTCCTCTACTCGCACTATGTCATCCCTAGGGCCACTTTACCACCCCAAAATAATGGCGCTATCTACGCGGTTCGCTCTACCCCTTCGCAACATCCCTTCCTGCTATTAATATTAACATGCATAGCAAATGTTTTTCTCTGGTTCGTTAGGGGGGGGACAGGTAACCGAGCACTTCACCATATGAAACACAACCATACATACACAGCAAAATACAGCCCCTACCTATCTTTGCACGGTCCCGTCATCTTTTGTAAGGATCGTCTTCTTTTAAAACTTTGTCAAGTGGCAGCCATGCACCACGTGGGTTTTCTAACATTGTCTCCCGCAGATCCCTTCACCCCGGTCACCTTCCCCCACCATGTCTTGCCAAGAAGGGACTCTGCGCCATACACCCTCCACCCATTGCACAAACTGCATACCTACATACCAGGGGGAGGGGGGTTGTAAACATTAAAGACTTAAACACATCATTGTGTGCTGAAGTGCGCCCTACGTCCTACCTAGCTGCTGCATGCCCCGCATGCTCCCCATAACCATCCCATACGCAGCGGGTGGCCTACTGTACAGCAGCCTAGCAGCTCCTTGAGACAGATTACCCGAGCGCACACCTTCTATGCGCTACAGATGCAGACAGAGCGTTAGATAGAGGCAGACAGAAAGATCTACTTTCTGTAGATAGAGAGTCCCGCAAGCACATACAGACAAGTGGATAGAGAGTCAGGCACAGAGGCTGGTAGACAAGGTGCATAGACACGCAGGTGGCTTGACAGACAGGCGGACACACACAGATACAGACACATGGCTCATCAGACTGGCAGCTTGCAGGCGGGGCACTCTCTGCCGGCGCTGAGTTCGCTCCCAGCTCTCCGGAGATGTCTCCATGAGCGGGGTCCATCAGATAAAACCACAGACAGGGTCTGCATGGAATGTTTACAAAGCGCGGCCCCATGCAGCACCGAGGCAAACACTGCCCCCCTCGCCTGCTTTCCTGGAAGTCACAGGGGAGGCGCACTGGGGGTTTCCAAAAGCACCCGATACGTTCTACCCTCTCTGCTGGCTGAGGTCTGATCGCACAAGAGCAGACTCACCCCGACCCAGCCCAGTACCACAGTACTCCCCATGGCACGAGAAACGTCACTAATGGGCAGACTGACCCCGGGCCAGCCCAGGCGCTGTTCTCTCCATGGCACGAGCACCGTGACCTGTGGGCAGACTGCTCCCCGCCCTGCCCAGGCACTGTACTCTCCATGGCGCGAGCACCGTGACCTGTTGGCAGACTGACCCCGGCCCAGCCCAGGCGATGTACTTTCCATGGCACTAGAAACGTCACTACTGGGCAGACTGACCCCGACCCAGCCCAGGCGCTATTCTCTCCATGGCACGAGCACCGTGACCTGTAGGCAGACTGACCCCGGCCCAGCCCAGGCACTGTACTCTCCATGGCACGAGTAACGTCACTACTGGCAGACTGACCCCGGCCCAGCCCAGGCGCTGTACTTTCAACGGCACTAGAAACGTCACTACTGGGTAGATTGACCCCGACCCAGCCGCTGTTATCTCCATGGTACGAGCACCGTGGCCTATGGGCAGACTGACCCCGGACCAGCCCAGGCGCTGTACTCCGTGCATCCATGGCATAAGAAACCTCATTACTGGGCAGACTGACCCCCACCCAGCCCTGGCGCTGTACTCAGTCTCTCCATGGCACGAGAAACGTACACACACGGACACCACCACTGCCGTGCACACACAGACACCACCACTGCCGTGCACACACAGACACCACCACTGCCGTGCACACACGGACACCACCACTGCCGTGCACACACGGACACCACCCGTGCTTAATTTGTAAAAAAAAAAAGTAAAAATTAAGTGAAAGGGCACTCGTCAGGAGGCTACTGTAGTTTGCTATACACATTACGCGACTTTGAGCTACTGGCATTGTAAATGAAAATGACTTTTATTTATGTTTTGGTTTTTAAAACATAAATAAAAGACCTTGTCATTTACAATGTCAAGACCTTAAACTCACGTTCATTTACAATGCTAATAGCTCTAACTTTTGCAATGCCGAGACCGTTGCATTGTAAATGCTTGTTTTGTACTCCTAGCAGCAATGGTGCTATGTTTTGATCAACTCTAGACTGTTCATTACTTACTCTAAAGCTCCTTGATAGATGTCATTATCATAATGGAGCCATAAGTTATTGATCTGATTACAGTAATATTAAACTAAAATCAATAAATGACAAAATGATGTGCAACTCAGTCAAGTCCAGGTTCAGTCTAGTTTGTCTGGGATAGCTCCAGCTTTTATCTTGTGAGGCCTTGCAAGTGAGGATCAACTCGGGAATCTAGATTTGTCTGCTGAAAATCAGAACAGTGTTAACCTTAATTTCGTTTAACTGCTAAGGGTCCACTCTCTCACCACTGACTGACATGATATAAGGTGAAATTCTGACATTTTACCTGGAAGCGTTTCCCTCTCTGGTCATATAGAACATCAGTTACATGTGATATATATATATATATATGCTGCATTTAGATGTTAAATGGCAGAGGGCAAGGATTAGATTCCTGCACAAAGCCCAATTGAGGTAAAAGGAGTTGATCTCAGTTTGGATCACAATGTGAGTAAAGATCCAAAATCTAGTTTGCAGGTCTTGGCATCTAATGGTTTTTGAGTCTCCAGGATCATTGGTTGATCTCAAAAAGCTGCTGGTGGTTCTACCTGACCACCAACTTTGCCTTCTGTTGCATATTGTTTGGGAGAGTGAAAACCAAAAACTCTACACATAATCAAATTCTGAGTTTGAACCCTGTTTGGTTAATTGACCACCCCCATTGTCTTTGCAATTATAACAGTACAGACTTTTCTGATGAAAAGGTTACTTACTATTGATAACACTCTTTCTAGTGAATACTCTATCTAACTGCAGAATTCTCACCTTGTGAAGTCCCCACAAGACTAGATCCAAAGCATATTCTCAGCAATTTTCTTTCACGTCTACAGATTGCATAATTCCGTCCGCTTTGGGTTCGTCCCTTCCAGAATATGGCCAGGGGGCCCTTAAATAGCCACCACCTCCCCTCAATGTCAGTTTCTGCTTCATCCAGGTGGCAGCTAGGTTGGAGATAAGACGGAGGTTAAGGAATGAGGAGTCTTGGCAGTTAATTTGATAACGGACATAAGACTATCAATTTCCCTGTGTACCTGTATGAATGGAAGAGGTGGTGGGGAGTATACCCACTCACACCAACCCCCCACCAACCAAACTCTGGATCGTTTGCATAGATCTGTTGAAAGCCCTGCACCTCTTGTAACCTTCAGTCCTCCACTAAATGCCAACTGATCGATACGTGTGGCAAGTGCTTATAATCCTGTGATTCTCCAGTATTTCTTGATGCTAATTCAATGTATTGCGATTGGTTCCCTGCCCACACCAACCCGACCACCACCCTCAGAGGCACCCTGATCTACCGACCCCCGGGACCACGCACACGATTCAGCGAGGACATCGCCGACTTCGTCAGCCCGCACGCTCTCCCCTCCGCCGACTACATCCTCCTGGGGGACCTCAACTTCCACCTGGAGAACAACAACGACCGCAACACCATCAGCCTGCTCGACAACCTCGAAAACCTCGGACTCAAGCAACTGGTGACCACCCCCACCCACCTCGCCGGACACACACTCGACGCCGTCTTCTCATCCAGCAAAGACGTCACCTTCAGCCACGCCACAGAACTCCACTGGACGGACCACAGCTGCGTCCACTTCACCTTCAAAAGAACGACGATCCACCACCACCAGCAACAGGTTGCTCGAAGATGCTGGAACAAGATCACAGCCGACCAGCTCACCGCTTCCCTGAGCCAGCACCCCCCCGCCAACTCAGCGAACCCCAGCCAGGCCGCCGACAACCTCACGAAATGGATCAACGACTGCGCGGACGAACTCGCCCCTCTGAGAACCCCACCCAGCAGATCCTGCAGCAGGAAAACACCATGGTTCACCGACGAACTCAAGAGCTCCAAGAAGAACTGCCGAGCCCTCGAGAAAGCCTGGAGAAGGGAACCAACGACGGACAACATGACCACCCTCAAGCTCGCCACCCGGAAGCACCACCAACTGATCCGCGCCACCAAGAAAAATGCATACAAGGACCGGCTGGACAACAACGCACACAACTGCAAGGAACTCTTCAACATCGTGAAAGAGCTATCCAACCCCAACGCCGGAAACAATGACATCACCCCGTCGCAAGAACTCTGCAACTCCCTCGCGTCCTTCTTCCACAACAAGATCACGGACATACACAACAGCTTCAACAACCAACCAACGCAAGCCACAACCGCAACGACGCCACCCACCACCACCCTCCGCACCTGGACCCCGATCAGCACCGAAGACACCATCCGCACCATGAACTCCATCCATTCCGGATCTCCGACTGACCCCTGCCCTCACCACGTCTTCAACAAAGCCGACGCTGTCATCGCACCCCACCTACGGGACATCATCAACACCTCCTTCGACTCCGCCACCTTCCCTGAGAGCTGGAAGCACGCCGAACTCAGCGCTCTCCTCAAGAAACCCACAGCAGACCCCACCGACCTCAAGAACTACCGGCCCATCTCGCTCCTCCCGTTCCCGGCCAAAGTCATCGAGAAGACCGTCAACAAACAGCTGGCCGCCTTCCTCGAGACGAATGGATCCCTCGACCCCTCACAGTCCGGCTTCCGAGCGAACCACAGCACCGAGACCGCCCTCATCGCCGCCACCGACGACCTTCGAACTCTGATGGACAACGGAGAAACAGCGGCCCTCATCCTCCTGGACCTCTCCGCGGCTTTCGACACTGTCTGCCACCGCACCCTAGTACAGCGCCTCAGCAACATCGGAATCCAGGAGAAGGCACTGGAATGGATCACCTCCTTCCTCGACGGAAGAACACAAAGAGTCCGCCTACCACCGTACAAGTCAGAGGCCACCAAAGTCATCTGCGGCGTCCCACAAGGATCCTCACTGAGCCCCACCCTCTTCAACATCTACATGAGCCCCCTCGCGGCCATCGCACGCCAACACAACCTCAACATAATCTCCTACGCCGACGACACCCAGCTGATCCTCTCCCTGACCAACGACCCCGCCACCGCCAGAGCCAACCTGCACGAAGGGATGAGAGACGTGGCCGAATGGATGACGACCAGCCGCCTGAAACTGAACTCAGACAAGACGGAGGTCCTCATCCTGGGCTCCACGCCCTCCGCCTGGGACGACTCCTGGTGGCCCCCCGCCCTGGGCACCGCGCCCAAACCGACGGACCACGCACGCAACCTGGGCTTCATCCTGGACTCCTCCCTCTCCATGACCAGACAAGTCAACGCCGTCTCCTCGTCATGCTTCAACATCCTGCGCATGCTACGTAAGATCTTCCGGTGGATCCCCACCGAGACGAGGAAGACGGTCACCCAAGCCCTCGTCACCAGCCGACTGGACTACGGCAACGCCCTCTACGCCGGAACCACGGCCAAACTCCAGAAGAGACTCCAGCGGATCCAGAACGCCTCGGCGAGACTCATCCTCGACATCCCCCGACGCAGCCACATCTCCGGACACCTGAGAGATCTGCACTGGCTCCCGGTCAACAAGAGAATCACCTTCCGTCTCCTCACCCACGCGCACAAAGCCCTACACGACCAAGGCCCGAGCTACCTCAACAACCGGATCAACTTCTACACTCCCAAGCGCCTCCTCAGATCAACCAACCACGCCCTCGCCGCCGTCCCCCGCATCCGAAGAGAGAGAACAGGAGGAAGGTCCTTCTCCTACCTGGCCGCCAAGACCTGGAACTCACTTCCCACCATTCTGCGCCTGACCCAAGACCACCTCTCCTTCAGGAAGAAGCTCAAGACTTGGCTGTTCGAGCAGTAGCGGCACCCCCCCCTCCCAGCGCCTTGAGACCCTACGGGTGAGTAGTGCGCTTTACAAATGACCTGATTGATTGATTGATTGATTGCCCTCTGCATGTGTCGGAGGCTTGCACTAAGGGGGTCATGTTCTGTCAACATTGTGTGGTATAGAATCGTGCCGTGCTGCTTCACAATCTGTACTTGTTTTGTTATTGATGGCAGTGCTTAATTTGTGCCTTTTTGTGTTGGGGAAGCTTCAGCCACTCCTATTGTTTACCACTGGTTGATGGACTAAACCCCTCTCTATACAAACAATAGGCATTGGCTGTGTATGCTAAATTGTTGTTGTGGTACAAAAACATTCCTGATCACGTTTTGTTAATTTGTGTACCCCACAGAGTTGCTGGGAGATCTCTTAAAAGACCAGCCCCAGGAAGCAGATGGGATCGATTCAGTGGTCGTTGTGGATAATGTCCCCCAAGTTGGGCCAGATCGCCTTGAAAAACTAAAGAACGTTATACACAAAATATTTTCCAAATTTGGAAAAATTTCGAATGAATTTTACCCAGAAGCTGACGGGAAGACAAAGGGGTGAGTACTGATAAAACTGAAGATGGGTTGGTTATAAATAACCTAATCTTGGCTTTCTTATTTAGCTGTATTGTATTGAAAAATCTTTGCAGACACATATGGTAGCCCCAATGGAACATTCGCTTGGATTCCTTTCTATACTTGCTGTAAAAATGGGCTTTATGTTAGCAAGTCTCTTTGAAGTTGCATAATTGAGTTTCCCTCAGCTAAAGGCTTGAGCGAAAACTGCATGTGTTTAAATTTTACTGTGCTTGCCCAGGATTTGAAAATGCTAGCCTCCTGTTTGTGCATGTCTTGCCAAGTTGAAGCCATGAGTCTTTTCCATGGGTTTTTCTGTTAAGTAACCAAGATTAGAAAAGCTTAGTCGATTAATTGTGCTGGCTAACTACATAAGTACTCTTAACTTTAGTGAACGCTCCCATATTTTTTTCACGCTTGTTTCTTTATTCTAGGGGTGTGCTGAATAGAATAGAATATTTAGAATTCAGGGAAATCAGAATTTTTAAGATCGCTTAGAATGGAAATGAAATGGGGGGAAAACAGGTTTCTGCTTGTTTTGTTTATTTCTCTTGGGTTTGTTGGCACATCATTTTTTTTTATTTTAAACTGATTTTTTTATTGATTGGAACATATTAAAAACCCTTAGGTGCACATATAAAACGCAAGAATGTCCCCTGAACTGTATATAGTGGTGTAAAAGGGCACACGGTTTCCGTGCTTGTTCCCCCCCCCCCCTTCCAAATCCCATCCTCCTGCCACTGAATGAGATGCAAACCAAAGGTTTACTGAGTTATCCAGGAAGATACCCTGCATTATATTCAACGTTCCTTCTCTGTAGTTTATAATGCATTATCTGCCCACTGTCCAACATTCCATGATCTTGGCAAACACAGATAATTGCATTTCATGTCAGGGTGCCCGCTAAGTTATCAATGCTCTCAATGTTTTGGACAAGCTATATTTGGCGTCCGTGTTGTAAATACATTTTTAAGTGTTTTCATAGTTGGTTTTGCCTCTAATTTCTTAAGGCCAGAGTCCGCATCCCTATCACCATTATGTTCCACATCCTTTTTGACTGGTTGTCTATATAGTTGGTGGACAACCTCTTTTCCAGCTCCTGGCCATTTCTTGTTTCAGCTCTAATAACATACAAACAGCCAGCGTCCAATTATCCTTTGTCGGGCCCTCCATTAAAGTAGGCTTCATACTTGTAAACCTCACCACAGGGTTATTTGATATGATAAATAAAAACATTTACCTAAGTGATTCAATACCCACTACCAATACACTTTTCAAAGGGGGCACAACCACTACACGTTACATATCTCCCCTCATTCTGCATTGTTACCAACATTTTCCATTGGTATTCAGATACGTTTGTTTAATCTTTTCTTGTGGGGGGAGGGTGTCAGTTTTTCTCATTGGCTTGTAGCAACCTATCGTACAACAATCTGGGTAAAATATATATAATCATCGACTCGATTAATATTTCTCCATGGTTTAAATATGCCTAGTTCTGTGAAGGATATTAATAGGAACTGAGCCATTACTCCACTAGTGTTGTGGCTGGATGCTTATCAGCTTGACGGTGTTTGCACTACAATTAAGTTAACTTGTTACATTATCTCATATGTATGTTGCCTTTTTAGAATTCAGAATGTAGGGGTAAAGTAAGAATATGATACTACACTCCAGTTTCCCCATTAGAAACTCATCTGATCCTTCTCGGTCACCCTTCAGGGCCTCCTTAACTTGAAGTATTTGTTTTTATAAATTGTCACAGTCGCTCTGCATACTTTCTGTCTCGAGGAGGTGTAATATTGGGTAAAGTACACTCTGGTAAATTAATCTTGTGTCTTTGGTGTAGGAGAGTGGGGTCTGCAATCCCATGGCCACCCCAGATTTTTGGTTTTTGCTTCACTGATTTACGACTTTCCCTGGCTGTGGGCCTGCTAATCAGACCCACAACCCAGCTGTTCTCTCTCTAAATTGACAAGCATGTACCTTAAGGTGGCCCAGTACCAATTGGTAAATGCACCTATCAGTCCCTGTACAGTATACTTTAGGTATCCAGGGCATAGGTGTACCCAGGGCCTACCAGGGGCTGCAGCATGTATTATGCCACCCCTGGCTGGCCACCCAAATCTGACACAACTGGCTGCACGACAGCTGGGGCAAGGTGGTGTAATCACCCTTTGCTTTAGATATAGTATTTCTATATCTAACACTAAAATGGACACATATATTCCTATCAGTCACTCCTATGGCAGGCCTTATCAATCCTGAAGGCAGAGTGCTTGGAATTATGTGAGATGGTGCTCTGGTATGAGCTGAGCCCGTTTGCAGCTTGCGGAACTAAGTCCTTATAGCTGTTCCATGATAACGCTATACCATATACTCTTAAGTGCATTATAATCCTCGCGGTTAAATGCTAACTTTGGCATAGCATTATCAAAACATGTCGAGTAAGGTGTCATACGAATTGGAATACTAACCCCTCGCCAATTCTGGCGACGGGGTTAGGATTCCACCCTTCTAGAGGGACACGACATGTATGTAACTGTAAACCCCGGTTAAAGTTAACTCAAGCCTCAGCATCACCAAATGGATGCTGCCACCACAGACACAAGTCTGACCTCCTGCTGCTGGCAGTCCTTCCAGCGAGGGAGGCTCAGACAAAGGGTTTCCTGCCTTGGGAGGTGCTAGCACCACCCCAGACAGGATTTTGTGTATTAGGTAGGCCAAGGCTGAAAGGAATGAGACATGCCTGGGGCACACAAGGTGCCCTGTGCATACACCGGTTCCAACCAGTTGCTGGGGCACTCCAGCCCCGGCTCTGGCGGGAAACTGGACAAAGGATAGGGGGTGTAACCACCCCCCTTCCTGGTCCCCCCCAGGGGAGGGACCTAGTCGTAGTGCAGCCCCCTTTAGCTGAATAAAGGTAGGAGCTGGTCCCATTCCAGATTAGATTACTCTTGACAACTTCCACGAAGAACTCTTGACCTTCGACCTCCTGAACATCAGAAGACTGAAGAATCTCCCCTATGGTCAGGGAGTGACCATCCTGCTTCGCAGGCACCATCAAGCTCCTGTGCGGTTTGCTGCAAAGTCCTTCCATCCCGGAATCCGACGACCCAGACCTCCAGACCTCTCTGACCTCTACCCACATCCACAGCACAGCTGGGACCCGTGGGTGCGACGAGCAACGTGGAGACTGCCATCTTGAAGAAACCTGCACACCGCTTCCAGCACGACCCCTGAGGGTTCCTCGAGTGAGTGCATTGGGGACTAAGAAGCCCCACACCGACGCAGCTCCTGCACCAAAGACCAGCCCCCCAGCATCCCCGTGATCTGCGTGGGGCCCTTTTTCCTGGTTGCTGCCCTTCCTGTTGTCTGGTCACTTGCCGGCTGGCTATTGACCTCTGAGACGATGACCCGAAGATTTCGACACTGCTAGTCTGGTCCCCCAGACTGGCCCTTGCTTCCTTGTGAAAGAGAAGCACCCCGGACCCTCCTGGTCCACTCCAGACGCCATCTTTGTTCCACCGCGTGGCTTGCATTAGCCAGGGCCTATTGTCCCGATCGACGATCCGACACCGCCAACAGCAGCAGACTACGTGGGACAGCTCGTGCCTCCAGCCTGGTCGTGAAGAGCAGCTCCTGGTCCGCGCAGCTACAGAGAGAAGCGACCCTTCCTTCGCCTGACTGCTGCGACGGCATCTGGTTCCCTCCTGATTCCAGCACCATCACTGGCTAGTGACCAAGACTCTGTCCCCTTCCCTTTCAGGACTTCCATCTTCCAGTTCCATCCTTGGAACCACCGGACTCCTCCATCTGGCTGCCTGCCAGCAACTTCTTGTTTCAGGCATCACCGGGATCAACACAGCAAACCCGACGCAACTTCAGCCCTATGCACCCACAGCCTGTGGGTTAGGTAACTAAAGCTTGTAGGTGCTGAAGTCTGTGTCCACTATCCTAGTGTCCAGGTCCACTGTTGTTTTCCCTCCATCCAGCCGGGTTCGTCCGGAATCCGTAACTTTCTAAACTGTAGCATCCATAGATGTTGGTACGTATCCCACGTGAGAGTTTCCACTCTGCATGTGAGTCCCGTGGGCCTCCTGCTCCTTACTTACATAGTTTGTAGCGTAGTCCCAGCGATCCTCCAGCCTCTGGATCTTCTTACAGTATTTTCCTTCCTCGCATTCCATTGTTTTGAGTATATGGTTTGCCGTGCCCCTCAGGCACACTTATAAATATTGTGTGAACTCGTATTTCTTTTGTAGTATTGTCATGTGCTTAGCCCTCTGACCTCATAAAGAGTTCAGAGGTGTTGTTATTAATAAATATATCGTTTATTTTCATAACAACCTGTGTGGTGTCCTTTCATCTGGTATTCAAGGGGGTTATATTGTGGTAAAACAGCTGGCTTCACATGCCAAAAGAGTTTAGCCTAAAGACTGCTTTTGTCCACGCTACTAGGATAGCTGGTCTATCAGGTTGACTTTACAACCAATCACCATAAGGGTTGTTTGGACTGATACAAGGTGATCACTAGAATTAGTGAGCATCATATATCAGGCCAACTTCCCACATTTGGCAGTAGGGTAGGTTTCCTGCAGGCAAATGATTTCAGGTGATTCTTCTTGATTAAGTAGTTCAAACCTCATATGTTCCAAGCAAGTAGGCACCCCATTGTTATTAGGGATGGTGGTTACGAAGAGTATTGCCTTCACATCCCATACGCTGCAGGTACTAATTCATGCGAAACAGGTTGACAAATGTCTGATTAACCTGTTCCACGTGCCTCCCCCTCACTCTCTGACACAAGCATTGGATCTATATAACTAAAGAAAACATTTGTCAGCAAACCCTATACATGGGAAATGTAAACTTCTAGGTGTGGTGGTGGATCCCACCCGCCAGCCAACCCTCCCCAGCTGACCCTCTAACCCAGTAGTAGCATATGCGTTTTTATTAGTCACCCACCCCATAAATGGCATCGTGATCTCTGATACTAACCTCTTAATCCAGACCACCACAGCATTTGTTTGAGTAAGTTTTATCTCGTATGCGAGTTTGTGTTCTCCCTCCTTTTTGTTGTTCTGGCTCATTGAACCTTCTTCCTTTCCTGGGTTGTGATTGTAGCTCTTCCTTCTGAGACCAAGAGGTGTCTTCCAAGGAAAGTTCCATGGTTTCTTTTCCCTCATCAGTGTGCCTGGTGACGTGAGTCTTCCCTTCCTTGTGAAATACTATTGCGAACAGGAATGCTCATCTGTTCCTGATCTAAGTTATTTCTTTACATCCTGCATGATCTTCCACTTATTAAGTGTAGCCTGCAGTAGGTCTTGTTACACCTGCTTCTGACATTCTTTGTAGACAGTTGTCTGGCCGCTTGGTTTCCTGCAGTATTTTCTCCATTAGCATTGACCAGGATGTTTACCCAAAATTTCCCAAAAATCATGACCCAGGAGATAATAGCACTGCCACTCTGTGCTCATCCATAACATGTAGAGTGTGCCCCAGTAGCTTGGAGCAGAAAACGTCAACATCATCCCCCTCAATTGCTTCTTTCCCACTTTTGATTCTTATTTTGTCACTTTTGGACCTATCCTTCAGTTCATTAAATTCGCAAACCATAAACGAGATGAATGTCTACTCCCCGCCGAGTTTCAAATGAATAGAGGAGATGGCCTGATTTAGAGTTTGGGAAACAGGTTCTCTGTCTCAAATTTTACAGATATCCCATCCATCTTATTACAAGTGCCTTAGGCTATAATGCAATTGTAATAAGACGGACAGAAGGCACATCATGGTTGTGATCGAGTACCCTTCCGCCAGACTCTAAATCGGGCCTTAAGTTTTTCACATATTGGCTGTATGTCTTTCGCTGTGTATTTCACCACTGACCTAGTTTCCACTATTGTTGCATGCAATTGTTCTGCGAAGGTATTACTCAGTGTGGCTTGTAGTTCTGAGTGAGGTTGTTGTAGGTCCTTCATGAATGGTGCCACTTCATTTTATCTTTTGCTGATTTCATGGAATTAACTTGTTTCCATTATTGGGTTATCACTCCATGGAAGTGAATATCTTGGTTTTCAGGGTGCAGCTCTGTATTTTACTTTACTGCCCTGTCTCGCGTAATCTCTGCTCCCATCCTACCTTCTAAGGCTCCTCCGCGGTGCACCAAGCGTCTAATGGCAGCTGTGTCTAATGACATGGAGTGCCAGATACTGGATAGCAGCCTTGGGGATGCCTTGGATGTTTCCCTACTGTAATATGCAGTGCTGCCCATCTCCATAGCCACAATTGGCTTTGCCAGAGATTTATAAGCTCCCTGGGCATTGGCAAAGGTAATAGTGATAAGCAGCAGTGATATAAGTAGAGAAAACAAGGAAACCCTTGTTTTCTATGCTTTCAAGATGGCTCCACTTTGTGTCATCACATTATATAGTGAGTTGCAATGCAATATGGCAGCCACCTTAAAAGTTTACATAATAGTGTTTTAATGCATTGTTTTGTATACTTTTATCGTTGGTGTTCGGGTATTGTGGAGCTGATCGCATCACTTGCTCAACATTGGCAAAGGGAGAGAAATTACCTTGGAAGAGGTGTGGCGCCGCGGCCAGGGCGACTGACACTGGAATCTGGGGACCACGGTTCGATCCCCGGCTCCGGCGGCAGGTTAGCCCAGCACCATGTGACTCTGGGCAATAGCTCGCTTAATCTTCCCGACGGCCCCCCAGCGCCTAGAGACCCTTACGGGTGATTGTGCGCTTTACAAATGTGGACTTTTTTTTGCCAAATGCATTATTTTAAAGCCATTGTATTATCAAGTTTCATTGTGGAGTGTGCCGCTGTATCACTTTTTAAAGGCTTGATGGCCTTTCTTATTCCCTCAGTAGCCGGGCGATCACCTCTGAGGTCTCTCTAATTCTGTTTTCAAGTTAACCCTGGATTTCGCTCTGATGGGATCAGGGTTTGAACTTCAGTGGTGTTGTGAAAGCCGAGGGCATGATCTGGAGACACATGAATGATAGTACATGGGGCTTCCAGTACATGGGGCTTCCATTTTACTTGTTTTCAAATTCACAGGGCCCTTTTTGGTTACAGACATTGAGCCTCCAACGCGCCACCATCAAATCCCCCTTGTCCCTCCCCACACATCACATCATATTGAAATCCGTTAGACCCTGTTTTGTTGATGGCCATGCAGACACTATATTCTGCACCGGATTGTCTAGACATTGTCTCCATTCCTCTCGATTGTTGTTTGGGGGGAGCCTTGTGTGTGCTTTTTGTATTTACTTTATATAACTGAATCTGCCTCATTTACGGGTTCATATTCTTCTCACCCACCCCATGTATCTCACACACCACTTGCTCCTTCAACTGCATTCCTTTCCTGCCTCTTCCCCACTACCTCATTTGTGTTCCTGGCATATCTAGTTGTAATACTGTACCACTCTTACCATCCGTTATGGTGTGTCAGCATAACATCAGCTATGCTGCTGGATCCTGGCTTGTAATCTTCTTCTGGTCCTTCCATTATAGGTCCCCAGCTCCCTGTGAACACATAGTTTTTAGAAGATTTAGTAAAGACCGTGCTTAGCTGGATAACTTTGCTTTACTCTGACTCTAAGGCAGGAATCAACAGGTCAATACAGTAAACAGTTTACTAACCCCCGATTTATAGGGGGCACCAAACAGGGTTGCCTGCTATCACCAATTCTTTTCACTCTGATTGTATAGTGCTTTGCTAGCATTCTAAGAGAATACCAGCAACATAGGGGCTCAAAATATTTTGCATGTAGAATTGAACATTCAATGTACGCGGGTATCCTGCTCCTGATTAAAGAACCTGCGTTGAAGCTTTGCCCCATAATTGATGAAATAGTCACATTTTGCTGGGGTGTGGCAGGAATGGTTGGGCCTAAACACTAACTTTTCTATGTTGGTGTTAATGACTCCCACTAGACGGATGTTCACTGCAGACCTACTGGTATCTCATTGCATTGACAGATTGAACCTGTCATATACTTGGGTATTCAATGCCACTGGGCTGTAAATATAATAGAAACAATTATGAAAAATACATTACACATATCTGACAAAATAGATGGGTGGCTCAAACTACTGATATTGATGGCTAGAAGAGTGGGTCTTGTGATGATTGCGCTCCTCCCCAAATCATTATATCCATTACGAAACATTCCTATCCCACTAAATAAGGCCCTTTTCACACACCTTAAACCCACATGGCTTTGGCGACAACCTAGAATAAACTGGAGTAAGTCACAACTACTCTATTAGCAAGGTGTGTTTGCAGCTCCCAACTTTAAAGGTTACCTTCATGTAGCCCAGGCTCATTACACATATCATTGGTTCCATAATACCAGTCCAGCATCACACTGGGACACTGAAGCATGGCTGGCTTCCAGACTCCATTGCGCACTGCACTGAGGCAAAAACCCAGCTGTCCAAATAAGCACATACACACTGAGATGCACCATCTGGGCATGGGATAGACTGTCAAGGATGATGGTGGACGGATAATCCATGCTCACCACATTTCCCACTGCTTAATAATCCTTAATTAACCACAGAGCTAGGTGTGGCTAGACATTTGTACCAGGAGGTGTTAGAGATCTTTTTATCTATAAGAGTTTTGAAAGTAGTAATAAAATGTACACAGCACATCCATGGACCTCTTAGTGTATCATCCCCTCCGTAGCACAATGAAGAAACTACGCCAAAAGGAACCACCAGACTGAGTTTTACTTAATTTAATTTTTGTAAACCCAATTGCAGGGAGATGGACCTGGGCCATGACAACCCAGTTATCCAATGAGAATACTCCTGCTAACCGATTAAGGATGTTTACCCCAGTGAGAAATTCAGACTGATTCAGCTCAAATATATACATTGAGCTTGCTACTCCCCAGTAGAAATGATACTTTATGGTTTTGCTGCAGACTTCTGTTGCTGGGGATGTGGTGCATAGGATGCAGACTTTTTATTGTGTCGTCTGGAGCTTACCGCCGATACATTCGTTCTTGCAGAAATTCTTGAAGAGGTCATGCTTATGACCACTGCTGAGGTGCAGATATCCCCATGGTGGTTGTGCTAAGACATGTGAAGACGGTGTCTAAGCCATTTCTGAAACTTACTACTATAGCTCTCCTGTTATGCAATCACAGAGTTGCCATAAATTGGGAATGAGGGAAGCCATACTTATGCAAGTTGGCTGAAAGACCACGCTACATGCTGTAAAGTGTTTGAAGTGTACGGATCCCTTTTGCCTCAGACATCTTAGCCCAGAGATACGTAGGACCTGTTGAAAACATATCTAGCTAATTTTACATGCAATACTGTTATGTTTTGGTGATTGGATTGAAGAGGCATATTGTTAACTAAATAGTGCATAATACTGTGTATTCACTCCTCTAGATTGGCATGTGTTACTTGTATCTTGGCAATTGAGGCTACATTAAGTAACCACTCGTCATTTAGTCGTCATGTGTTATCTTGTTCAATGTTGGAAAAACAAATTATCCCACTAAAGCACAAGATTCGCTTTGTTTAAAAAAAAAAAAGAAAGAATAATTTATAAACAATACTGACCTTTTAGTCTATGTGGAACTCTACAGACTCCTAGCTTGCTACAGTGTTTATTAATAAGCCTGTCACTTTTCCAGAAGAGTCCAGCAAAAAAATACAGTGCAGCAACCTTGCTGTGATACTTCAGGCCTTCTGATTCAGCATCTCTCCAGGCACAACACTGAAAAACTCAGACTGAAGAATATACTGTGTAGGTACAGAGAACACATGTTAAAAATCTCTTCCCACAACCTTCACCTCCCAAACAGCTAGTATTCTATTCACGTAAAGGAAGAGATTATATTTTTCAGTCTTTGTGGTGACTTCAGTGGGCCACTAAGAATCTGGGTCGTGGCACAGTATGAATCCTAAAACAGTTAATTTGTCTGCAGGCTCCTCTGGGGCAGCAGATGACTCAAATTATTCGGCACCCATGGTCCTTTTAAGATGAGCGCTTGGGCTGCTGCCCACTTCCCCTCTTAGTCCCAGGCAGAAATAGTCCACTGAAACTGGTTGACCTAGCATACTGCAATTTGTGCATCATGATGGAGCATTGTGCACAACATAAAGAAGCTTGCATATTCATAGAGCTACAAATTAAAGCTTTCCCTACAAATCTTAAAAGTGGGGAACAACTGTTAATTGTAATTGCATTTATATAGCGCTTACTACTGCTTACGGGGCGTCCAATCGCTTTAGGCGAGTAGCACGCTACTCTGGAATCCAAACAGTATTAGTGGTGAATTAGTAAAGGGAAATATGGAATTAATTTGAGCAGTGGACATGTGAGTCTGTTAGTTGGATCGTGAAGGATAGCGGAAAGCTTCAAAAGGGAGGGTCCAGACAGTGTTGCCCTGAGTAGAGGGGGGGGTAGGAGAGTCGGAGGCTTATTTGGGCGATCTGAATAGTAAAAGAAGGTTGAGACGATGCATCGAGGAGTAGAGGAGGGAAGAGTCTAGAAAGGGTTATTTTCTAATGCTTTATCGGTCACCGACCATCCCAGAACATATATTAAAACAATTAAGAGAAAAGTACAATACGTTTAGGGATCAAACACATATCCACAGAGCTAACTTAGTGTAACCATTACACATATGGGCAACACAGTACAAAACAAAGATTTTCCAATAAAATAAGTTAAAAAAAAATGTCATGGATTAAGTGCAATCTTGACATTTATATTAAATAAATCTTCCCCCAACATATTCGTATATCTAAAATTTAGTTTAGTTGTAATAAAAGAGCCCTACTTAGTTTAGGAACCACCTGGGGATTACGCAGATCTAGTTAGCTCTACATATTGTGTATCTATACATGGTGATTTCCAAAGAATGTAGGTACAGTCATGCATCACTCTCAGCATTCATCTTTACCTAATACAGTGGATTTTTGCTAAAATTCGAGGCCAAGCCGTTTTCAAGTCACCCATATGGCTAATAAAAACCTACTCAGACAGAAGACTGTATAACGACACGTGTCTGTTCTCAAAATGCACCCGGCTAATAAATAGCACCGGAACCTCAATTTCCAGCTGTAGTGCTTTAACCATTTCGCTAAATGATGGGAGTAGAATGGGCAGCAGAATAAAACCCGTTCAGTGGTTTCTATTCTACCAGGGCATATGGAGCACATATTTCTAACGTTAATAATAGTGCTCTCCTTGTTCGATTTACAGGTAAAACTGCTAAGTGTTAAAATACCATACCTAAATTTAATTAAAAAAAGTTTTGGCCCATGAGGGCGTAATCTCATCCATGTAGTGTTCGAGATATGTATGGGCTTTATAAGCAAAAAAAACTTGCCAGTAAGACTATCACTCCCGGTAATGTGATGGAGGTGGAAATTCATATACCCCAAATGGATATCTTTAAAAGGACCTTTGAAGCAGGATTAATATTTCAGGGTTTAATGCACAATTCTCCCAAACCCAGTTTAATGAGCCATGATTTTACATGAGCCAGCCAGGGAGTGGTAATATTCTGTCTAACTGGATGAGTTCACAGTACGAGTGCAAGTCTAGGGTAGACCAGATTCTCACCCAGTAAACCAATGTCCTTAGAATGGCAAAATCACTAATCCTATTGAGGGCTAGATCATAATACACATGGGCTAGTGGTGTAGCTCGCGGCAGGGAAAGTAAAGATCTTACAAAGTGATTTTCACTCACAGATAACTGATCATTAGCAGTCGTTCCCCACACCTCAGCCCCGTATAGTGTGGCTGATTGAACTGCTACCCTATATAGTTCTGCTGCAGGAGATACTGCCCTCTGTTTGGTGGCATTCTCCCGATTGCAACTGCGTAATGCTCTAGAAGAGCCTTACTTTTCTCTATCTGGTGTGCCACAAAATGGAAATTACTGCTCTTATGCCCAGGTAATGAAAGGATTTGGCTTCCTCTAGTACTAAACCCCCTAAGTTAAATTTCCCCTTGGAAGATTTATGTGACCAGATATACATACACTATATCTTGGCAACATTGATCTCTAGCCCTCTTAGGTTGCAGAAAACCTGACATTTATTTAGCAGTTTTTGTAATCTACCTAGGGTCCTTGAGATGAACAGCATGTCATCTGCAAACAATAAGCCAGGTATGTGTATACCACCAAGTTTTGGGGCATCAGGAGTACACTCCAGGAGATTATCAAATGCACCATTAATGAACTATGAAAAAGAGTATGAGCAAGGACGCATCCCTGCCACACCCCGTTATCACCTTTATCATCTTAGATCACCAACTGGCCCCCATCAAACTTTAGTGAAATTATCTCTGTGCAACATCATTAGAATCTCCAACAAATACAACGGGGCTCCCATAGACCTGAGGCAGTCCCAGAGTATACATCTAGGGGCAAATTGAAGGCTGCTCTGAGGTCAAGGAAGGCTACATATAAATGGTCCTTATAGAAAATCTAAAGAAACCTGATCAGTTGTTCCCACCCTAGACCCAAACCTAGCCTGAAAGGGGGAAATGATGTTCTTGTCAATAATCCACCCCTGCAGTCTGTCAAGAACCTGATGACAGAACACCTTCTGTAATATATTTGTAAGGCTAATTGACCTATGATTGCGGGGCTCCGATCTAGCACCCCTTTTATAAATGGGTATGACCACAGCAGCACTCCAAGTTTCAGGTAGGGAAACTCCGGACATGATGGCATTTGTCAAGATGTTAATATAAGGGGCTAGATAGAGACCTCAGATCGATACAGATCACCCGGCATGCAATCTAATCCTGGGGCTTTCCCAGCCTTCAAGGACTGGATAACTGCACTGGTATCCTCTAGTGAAAAGATGTCGTCTACCACGTTCGATAGGCCTTGGAACTGGAGTTACTAGTATCAGCAGATTGCTCTTGCTGTAATGGAAGCTGATCTGTGAAATTACCACTGTTTAATGAACCAGAATTAGTCATAAGGGTGTGTGTACTGATTAGGAGTGGAGTAAAGGTTAGTAAAATGTTGAACCCAGACCTGATGTGGTATATGATGGAGAGTCGGAATATGAGCTTTTAGACTACCATGGGCAATGATATGCCAGAAGGTTGAAACATCATTTCTTTGGGAAGTCTCCAGCAGATCTTGACAGTTTTGTTCATCCCACTCCTTTTTACTCGTCTCTAAAACCTGCTTATAAAAGGATCTGCCTTCGCATATATATAGAGGGTTTAAGGTTTTACTGGTTAGAATCGAGCTGTTTTTCGCCTGCGTGCAGTCCTTGGAGAATCATGGGGCTTAACCGGTGTTGAATTGTTAATTGCCGCCCGTGCCTACGTCAACCTGGAACAAACCGCTTAGGACACTTAAAACATGGTTATGGATATTGGTAATAGGTATTGCACATAAATTAAATCCCAAATACGGCAAAAGAGCTGAAACCAAAAACGCACATAAATTGTACCATAAAGCCTAGGACAGGAGACCGCTATCGACAACTTAAGAACCCTTTTAGAGTTCCCTACTATAACTTCTCCCAAAAACCTATCTTCCGTTGGGACAATTAAGAATCCTTTCTTTGAGAATTAAAACTGATGGGTTGTGGTCACTCTCAACTCTGTCTATGACCCTAAAATCTACCAACCATGACCAAAGGTCGGGGGAAAGGAGTATAACATCTATTCTGCTTCTAGCAGCCCCTGGATGGAAAGTGTGCACCCTACACACATCAGAAACTGATCTGCTGTTGCATGCCCAGACTCTGTGAGAGCTCGTAAACAGGGCCAACTTGGAAGCAATGGCAGAGCAGGATTTCAATGAGGCATAGCAATGACACATCTTCCAGTTCCATCACCCAGGATATATAATCCAGTGGTTCATAGCTAGTGTTAAAGTCACCCCAATAAGAACTTTTGGCTGGCTGGATTGTGACCATATATGGTAATGAATACTTATGGCCAAAGAGACACAGAAACTAAGTAAACTGTTGACACAGATATTCAACATGTTAACGGTAAAGCCTTAACCAGTGTAATGCTCTGTTGGATAATGATTCCCTACTCTCAAAGGCATCTTTGCTCATCTTGGGGACCGTGATCAAGAAGAATATGTAGTTACCCTTGTGGGGCTTGGGAGTGGAAGATCTACTGATGGTATGACCGCACAATTCCCTATCCGTCTGACCGTTCCTTCCAAACCCTCTATCCGGCGACCCAATAAGACCTGGTTTGATGGGTGCATTAAGAGACCAGACGGTGGGGGTATCCAAGCAATTATGACCATGGGAAACGACCTGTCCTTGACCCCAATCATGTTCATTCCCCTGATGTCTCTTGGGTTGTAAATGCTGTAAAACGGGCCACGGCCTCCCCGTGTCCAAGGTATTTCCATGGGTACACAGTGAGGGTGCGGTTACGTTTTGTTGGCCATGGCGGCGGTTGGCAGGAAGGTGTAAATGCGGAAGGGCCAGGAATACAAGGCTGGGGAGAAGGGATTGAGTAATCTTGTTGACTGTGATATTCAACTTACTGTTGAACCTGGCATCTTTGGCGTGGTTTCCCCTATCTTTTTTGCCTCTACCTCCTGTATTTTTTATGCTGTGCTGGATTTCGTATTTGCTGGTTTAGATGCTTTGGACACTTTGCCACTGCTGATCAGTGCCAGAGTGTAAGTGCTCCCTGTGTAAATTGTTATTCTGATTGGATGTACATGTTTGGCATATTTGTATCACCATGAAGTCCCTAGTAAAGTGCACTGGGTGTGCCAGGGCTGGTGATGACAAATGCTACTAGTGGGCCTGCAGCACTGATTGTGCCACCCACAGGAGTAGCCCTAAAATGATGTCTCAGGCCTGACACTGCAGTGCCTGTGTGCAGTTTAGAACTGCCATGTCCTCCTGGTCAGTGTCCCAACTGACCAGGCCTAACCCTTCCCTTTTTGTGCACATCAGTCACCCCTATGGAAGGCCCAAGGTACCCCCCTGGGCAGGGTGCAGTGTATGTAAAAGGTAGAGCATGTACTACAGGTGACATACTCTGGTAGTGAATGGCAGCCATTTTCGTTTTTCACTATTGTAAGGCTATCTTGCTCCATAGATTAACATGGGGGATGCTGGCTACAGTGGTTAACGGCATTTCTTCCCATAGGAACAAGATAGGACATAAGTATCTAGTATCCCTGAACTCAGAATTTAATAACACATCTTTTAGGAAAGGTTGTTTTTAAATCCTGTGTTTGAGAACAGCACTTTTAGAAAGTTGCTGTTCTCTTGTCTGACCCTTCTGTGTGCCTGGGCCTGTTTGTGTATTGACTGTCTGGTTTGAGAGTGACAGGGGCTGGGGGATTCCCCAGGAGGCTGGATGAGTCAGCACTAGGCTGAATGACTGGAATTGCAACTGGAATGGTGGGAGGAGTTAGCACCCGAGTCTGAATAGGGCTGTGCCTGCCTTCCACAATGCTGGCTCCACCTCCTGCTGGGCGGCTGAGGACCCTGCCCCTCACTCTGAAAGGAAAGATGCAGCCAGCAAAACAAAGTACTCAGGAACCACCCAGAACTGGTTCAGACCGGGCTCAGGGCCCACATGCACCAAGAGAACAAAGACTTTAGAGGTATAAGTACAGGGCCCCTGACAACAGAAAATTAGATCATCCTGGAATCAAGAAGGAACCTCTGCCAAGGAGAAAGCTGAAACTGAAGAAGGAAGACTGTCCTGCTGTTGCTCTGCTGGACTGACCTGTTGCTTTGCTGCCAAGGAGAGTGGAAGGACTTTGCTGCTGAGCTGTGTCCCCTGTCTTGAATCTCCAAGGGCCTGAGTAGAGCTGGCTCCCTGTTCTGAAGTCCCAGGAACAAAAGGACTTCACCCCAGCTTCCCTGAACTCTGCTGAGAGGGTTCTGTCCTTCCTAGAGTGCTTGATCCAGTTGTGGGGCCTCTGGAAGTTGTACCTGTGCTGGGAAGCTTGAAACTAAGCTTGAGAGACTTTTGAAACTGAAAAGTGTTGCATCGCTCGCTTGCGGAGCGCATCCCCGACAGTGCGAGAAGTTTCCCGCCGCTACGGAGGTCGAGATCATCGCAGCGCCTGACGCCGCTGCCAGAGACGTTGCATCCTTCGTTTGCGGGACGCACCAGACCGGTGTGGGAAAATCGAACATCGCTGCGAGTGTCGTCGCAGAGCCTGTTGTCGCTGGGTGAAATCGCCGCACCGCTTGCTTGCGGACCGCATCACGTCGCTGCGAGCATCGTCGCAGAACCATCGCATCGAGGAGCTGCGAGAGAGAGGATCACCGCTGGACCGCACATCGTCGCCCCGGAGATCGTCGCAGCCCCTACAAGATCGTCGCATCGTGCCTTTGCGAGAACAGACTTCCTACGCACCGTAATCCATACAAGTGGTCTTCCTCCCCATACAGAACGGATTCGCCGCAACACGCCCGCTGCTGCAGCGGGGCTGTCGCATCGCCTCCCCAGGGTCTCAGGAGCAATGCATCGCTTGTTTTCCACCGCACCAGCTTCTGCTTTTGGAACTTTGTTGCAACTAAAAGATACTGTGAGTAAACGTGACGCAACTGTGAACTTTTCACGCATCGGTAGAGAAGTCTATCGCAACCTTAAGAATTTTAACGCAACCTTAAGAGCTCTTTTGAAACCATATTCTTGAACTGTGTATGTTGGATTTTTGTCGTTTTGGTCTTGTGTAGTTTAGATTAAAATACTTTTATTTTTCTAAACTGTTGTGGAGTCAGTTTGTGGTGTTTTCACTGTGTTACTGTGAGTGTTGGTACAAATACTTTACGCATTGCCTCTGGTTAGCCTAGACTGCTCGTGCCAAGCTACCTAGAGGGTGAGCAGGGGTTATCTCAGAGGGTTATCTCCTTGCCCTGACTAGAAACAAGGGTCCCTATTTGGACAGTGGTACCTACCTCTGCCAACTAGAGACCCCCAGTTCTAACACTTACTTTCTAGGGACTTTACCAGCTCCTTTAGACCCCCTACTTCATTATGCAGGGCAAGTACCATTTCATACAAATTAGTTGTGGAGTCATGTGACCTAGAAATAATGCTAGTCTTCTCCCTCCTACTTCCTAATACTGGTGGGCCTTCTTGAATATCCTGCATGAAGGGCGAAAATCTATTTGAGCAAATCGCCACCGGTTCAGGAGGTGGGCATACTGGCTGGACATCAGTAATCTCCTCTACTGCCATAGGAGTTGGAACATTTTCAGAACCAGGGGATGACCTGCTTGTGTTGGGCCTTGCCCTTTCAGATCTTTATGAAAGAAAATTTGACAATGTCGATTGTGAAGATATTTGGCTCTTCTTGGGGCCGACAGTCCGAAATGGCATGGGCGGGTTCAAGATTGTCTCAACCTCTTCTATCAAGTCATTTATTTACTGAGTGGTTTTATCTTTGTGCTTCTTTGCTACTCCTATCATGTTTAATAGGTTTATTGGTAACAGTAGTAGCGTCAACAGCTTTTCGTTTCCCCATAGGTCTGTGATGGGACATTTCAGTGATCATGGCTCTGAATTTGCCTATCACTGACCCATGGTATATAAACTAAGCCTAGAAATCCTTTATTCCACTGAAAAGCAGCCTCACCCCAGCTACCACAGGCTAGATAGGGTCTCCAGTGCCCACTTTAGTAAGATGAAAAAGAAAATAATAGTAATCGATGACACACCACTTCCTCTACTGTTCTTAAGCCACCTAACGTACCCATAATATGTTATCTCTTTTAAAATGAGTGCAGAGCACTCCCTCCTCTAGCTGGAAGCCTAGGGGTACACCTAAATGCAAATAACCAAAGCCGTGGAATACTCCTAATGCCGCATAGAAATCAAATGGGACCTTCCAGTGGTTGAAGCCCCAAAACTAAATTAACAGTACTTGGTAGGCAATTAACAGCAGATCGTCCAAGAACGATATGTATGCCGTAAAGAGGGGCTCCCTGTAGCCAGCCAACAGCTTCTTCCTCGTGAAGATGTTAAATGCGCAGAATCTCGTGTATGTAAACAAAATCCGCAATCTGTCAGGTGATAATCCTTAAAAAAACAGGGGGATGCTGTACAAACCTGGGAATATGTTGTTGCAAGCTGAATATAAGAAGGGTTTCCCAGCCGAGCCTCCCAACTGGCGTGGCCGGGCCCGCCCTTGGCCCAGGCTTTGCCCGAGCACGTCCCGCGCAGCGGGGCTCTGGTGCTGAGATATAGCCCAGATGTGCTCACTTGATGGGCCTGCAGAGAGTTAGGGGACACATAGTCCCCAGCGACCGCTGTCCGGCTGCTCACCCCCTGGGTTCAGCTAGAGCAGAGGCTGCTCCCTCCCATTCAAAGTGGCCTCCAGGCAGGTTGACAGGTAGGAAGTAGAATGGGGTTTAGACTGAGTCAGAGTGGAAGTAGAGGATACATTGAGAGAGGTATAGGGTAATAAATAGGGGTTTGCTTTGGAGAGAGTAGTAGATTGAGGTTTGGGATGAGTCACAGTATGGTAATGGCTCAAGATCTAAGTTGTAATAATAAAGTCCGACCTTTCAAGTGTTGCTGTACTTTAAGCTAATTTGTTTGTTTCTATATATAAAACATATTAATTCAGTAGTAAAGCAATGGTAGATGAATAGTTATAACAATTTTCTTATTAATGCAGTGAACTATATACATGTTAAACATAGAATAATTTACCCATAAGTAATATGTACATTTGTTAGGCAGAACTAACAAATATGTATCATTTATAGACCCGATTATTATACATATTTGGATTATATGTGTATTCCTTTATATAAATAACTGCTTATATGCACAGGGATATGCAGTATAATTATGTTTGAATGTGGTGGTTTTGTGTGGAAGAGCCAAATCCGTAACCAATGTAGGCCCTTCACGGCAGGGGAAATGTGGGCTTGTGGTTTTATATGTAGGAGTAGTCTGGCAGCAGAGTTCTGTATCTGTTCTAGTCCTGTTTTATAGTTGTTAAAGGTGATCTGTGATAGAGGCTATTGGCGTAATCGAGTCTGAACAGAGCAAAAGAGATAGCAACCTACACCTTGTGTGGAAATCCCAGGTGGGGGGAAGATGCGTCACAGACTTTTTATAGTAATGAATCTTGATCTTGCTAGTTTGTCTATGTTGAAAATGGCCCTTTTTGGCAGGGTTATCCCCAAAACGTTTTGATTCTTCCTCCTACTTTTTTTTTTCTGAACTGTTTTTGTTGGCTTTAGGAATCTGGGAACTTTACCACTGCTAATCCGTGCCAAAGTGCATATCCTCTTGTAACAGCGGGACCAGGAAAGGGCAGGAGTCGAGTCTTAGTAACACCGGTATTTATTTGGTCAAACAGTGAATCAGTACAAGTTTTGCGGACTGCTCCTCGTCGGGGAGATCTACTCCTCTCGCGTCGTGTCTTCCGGAGTACTCCCTCCTCTCGCCTCCGGACGGGGCTCCTCCTTCTGTGGGGCTCTGGAGGCTCCGTGCTGTCCACCCTCGCCGACACCGAAAAGGGAAAAACAGAAGAGAGGCGGGTATCAGTATTACAGAACCGGTACGTCAATGATGGCTCAAGGAAGGGGGCTGTGAGGGAAACACCCAGTGATGTGATGCTAGTCGGGGACGTGTCTTTAATGCACTAGGGAGGGTAGGTGCTTGTGAAGGCAACCCGGGACCCGACACTCAGGCTTCTCCCCCCTTTAAGTTAAACGTCTGGCTCTCTTTCTAAACCACCCCAGGAAGCGGTTACGCACCTCTGCAAGCCGTACCCCTCCTGGCGTACGGCTGGGCGGATCGTGGGGTTGGCCTCCAGGCGTTTCCTGTTCGTCCTCGGCTCTCCCGTCGGGTCCTCCCGTCTGTGGTGTGGTATCCGGGGTGCTCCCAGCGCTCGGCTCTCTGCTCCAGTCTAGGGTCGGGCTTTCCTCTTCTTCCGCTATGCTGGTTTCGCTGAGCCACCTGTTGCTGTTGCTCCACTCTATCTTCCCGTCGCCTCATCCTCCTCTTCTCCGCTCCTCTTCTCTGCTTTCTCGTCCTCCGCTTCTCCGCTCCTCCTCGCTGCTTCCCGCCACTCCGCTCTTCTCCTCACTGACCGCTCCTCCGGTGTAGAAACACACCTGGTGCTGGGCGTATTCTCCTTTTATCTAACTGCTTGGCTCCTCCTCCTCCGTTTCACCTTCGTTCCGGTTAAAGGGCCAGACGTCTTCTTCGTCGCAGCTGTAGGTATCATGGCCGGTCCACTCGGAGGACTGCGTGGGCTGTGTAGAGAAGAGGGGGGGTCACATATGGTCAGGTCGCGCCCTACTGCGGGGCGCGCATGGGGGACCCGGTTACACCTCTCTATGTAAATTGTGAACATAATTCGTTGTCCATGATTGGCATATTTGATTTACTGGTATGTCCCTAGTAAAGTGCACGGTGTGTGCCCAGGGCCTGTAAATCAAATGCTACTAGTGGGCCTGCAACACTGATTGTGCATCCACATGAGTAGCCCTGTTAATGTATCTCAGGGCTGCTACTGCAGTGTCAGCGCGCAGTTTTAAAACTGTCATGTCTTCCTGGCAAGTGCACCAACTTGCCAGGCCTCCATCTTCCCCTTTCTTACATGCAAGGCATCCCTCAGGTAGGCCCAAGGTACCTCCATGGGCAGGATGCAGTGTATGTGAAAGGTTGTCCATGTACTGATGTGTGTGACATGTCCTGATAGTGAAATACTATGTATTTTGTTTTTTACTACTGAACGGCTATCTCTCCCATAGGCTAACATAGGAGTTACTTTGTAACATCTTACAAGTATAACTTTCAATTGGGACAAGATAGGGAAATGGAGTTTAGGCTCTCTGAACACAGAATTTAACAACCCCTCTTTTTTGGAAGATGGTTCTTAAATTGTGTGGTTGAAAATGCCACTTTTAGAAAGTAAGCATTTTCCTAGTTAACCATTCTGTGTGCCTCTGCTGATTTGTGTATTGGCTGTCTGGGTTCGGAGTGACGGACAGGGGATGTGCATTTGATGTAGATAGCCACAAGGGGGTTTGAGGAGTGTCCTACCTTCCCTGGGTGACTCGTAGCTGAGCTGAATAGACCTTGGCTGCATTTAAAGTGGTGGGAGAAGTTTCAGTTACACCTGAATAGGCTGTGTCTACTCGGCACAATGCTGTCTCCACTTGCTGTAGTGATGTTGCAATAGAGAGGACTGAACTAATTTGGACTGGGCTCAGAGACCCTTGCCATAAAGACAAAATGGAGAATAAGCAGTGGAGCTTAATCCTCTAAGAAGTAGATCACTTATGGATTCAAGAGGAACATTTTTCCAAGGAGAAGAGCTGGAGAGCTCTACTGAGTAGTACTGCCCCCTTTCTGTGTGCTTTTCTGGGTTGGCCTGCAGTTACAGAGGACAAAGACAGGATCTTTGCTGAGAATCTGCTTGAAGAAGAATCTCGAACGGCTTGCGTGTGCTGGCCTCCTGTTCTGAAGTCTCAGGGACACAAAGACTTCAGCACCAGCTCACCTGAACTCAACTGCTGGGAGTTCTGACCTGCCAGGAGGTGCCTATTCCAGTTTTGGACCTCTGGAGCTTGTTTTTGCTGTTGGGAGCCGAAAGAAATTTAAAGAAAGCAAGAACAACAACTCTGACGCCACCAGTGACGACGCGACCTGTACTGAGGCCAGGACACAGCTTGTGAAGTGCATCTGCACCACAGCTCTGACGCCCTTTGACACCAGCGCTCACACCGACGCCATCACCGCCAGCATCCCACTTTTGCTGAACCGGCGAGGGTGACTTCACAAACTCTTCGACTTCACATCGCCTCCCCAGAACAGACGCCTCACTACCGATGCAGACGACCTACCCTGTCTTGGACTCAACACATCGCCTTTTCCTGGACACGACATCTTGCCTCCCCTGTAGCATCCAGGGAACATACCTCCGCACCGGCGACTCACCTCCACAACGCTGTGCACCATCCATACTTAGTTTTACAAGGTGCTGTTGTTTGTGGGTCTGCTTTACTCCGTGCTCCACGCCGCGCACCTTGCGGACGGTGCTGTACTTTAGAGTTATGCCTGTCGCAACGGCCTTATAGCCCCAGGTGGAACTATTTGTTTCTACAAGTGCTGTTTCTGCAAGTAACTGTTTATTAAGGGCTATTTTGATAAGTTTGTTGGATTTTTGTTGTTTTGGTCTTGATTAGTTTAAAGGTGCTTTATTTTTCTAAACTGGTGTGGTGTCCATTTTTAGGTTTCGCTTGAGCCAATGCGCTTGCGCATTGCTCCGCGAGATTATAGTAAGCGGAAAAGAAAAGTCTACCAAAACGGCTGCGAATCGCATACAGTTGATGTGATCTATGCGCGTGCACAGCCACATGACACACCACCATTTGTCTGTGCCTTGGCATCAGACTTCAAAGGCTGCCGCTCAGTCCCCCCCCCCCCCCCCAGCAATGCCGAGAGCTTGTTTCTGGACGAAAGTGAAAGCCTACCGTGCTTGTTTACAGTAGCCTTGCTCCTCAAATGCTGTTGCTGTGTTGCCATCTCTCTAGGGACACTCAGCTTGAAAACACTCAACTTGCTAGCTGCAATTCTACATCCGCTATGCTTTGCCTCTAGACACTTTGCCTCTAGACACGTTGATCCCTCGCAGACTGTGCTGACTCTGCCCCTCCTGATTCTGAAACTGACCAACACAGTCACCACTCAGCCTCTTCTCTGTCTTATGATGTCTGCCCTGCCACCATTTACTTCGGACCCTCACCCCCTCACCCTCACACACCCCAACCCACCCTCACACCCCATCACACCCTCACCCTCACACACCCCAACCCACCCTCACCCACCCTCATACAACCTCCCACCCGTCACCCTCACAACCCTCTCCCCCCACACCCCCACACCCTCTCCCCCCACACCCCCACACCCACCTCACCCCCTCACCCTCACACACCACATCACTCAGGGACACCACCACTGCGCTCAAGGGCACCACCACATCACTCGGGGGCACCACCACCACATCACTCGGGGGCACCACCACCACATCACTCGGGGGCACCACCACCACATCACTCGGGGGCACCACCACCACATCACTCGGGGGCACCACCACCACATCACTCGGGGGCACCACCACCACCACATCACTCGGGGGCACAACCACCACATCACTCGGGGGCACCGCCACATCATCACTCGGGGGCACCGCCACATCATCACTCGGGGGCACCGCCACATCATCACTCGGGGGCACCGCCACATCATCACTCGGGGGCACCGCCACATCATCACTCGGGGGCACCGCCACATCATCACTCGGGAACACCGCCACATCATCACTCGGGAGCACCGCCACATCATCACTCGGGAGCACCGCCACATCATCACTCGGGAGCACCGCCACATCATCACTCGGGAGCACCGCCACAT
Organism: Lissotriton helveticus; assembly: GCF_964261635.1. Taxonomy (NCBI): domain Eukaryota; kingdom Metazoa; phylum Chordata; class Amphibia; order Caudata; family Salamandridae; genus Lissotriton; species Lissotriton helveticus. Next base: position 150,739,159 of record NC_136071.1, read on the forward strand.
CATCACTCGGGGGGCACCGCCACATCATCACTCGGGGGCACCGCCACATCATCACTCGGGGGCACCGCCACATCATCACTCGGGGGCACCGCCACATCATCACTCGGGGGCACCGCCACATCATCACTCGGGGGCACCGCCACATCATCACTCGGGGGCACCGCCACATCATCACTCGGGGGGCACCGCCACATCATCACTCGGGGGGGCACCGCCACATCATCACTCGGGGGGCACCACCACATGATCACTCGGGGGGCACCGCCACATGATCACTCGGGGGGCACCACCACATGATCACTCGGGGGGCACCACCACTCGATCACTCGGGGGGGGGGGGCACCACCACTCGATCACTCGGGGGGGGGGGGGGCACAACCACATCATCACTCGGGGGGGGGGGGCACAACCACATCATCACTCGGGGGGGGGGGGCACCACCACATCATCCCTCGGGGGGGGGGCACCACCGCATCTTCACTCGGGGGCCACCACCACATCATCACTCGGGGGGGGGGGGGGCACCACCACATCACTCAGCCCAACCACATCATCACTCAGCACCACAACAGCACTGTCCTTGCTTGCTACCAACAAGCATTGCCATGGCCAATAGGACTCACAATAGGAAAGTGTAAGCTAATGGCTTTGTAAATAACAATGCTATTAATTTATATTTTCAAAGCCAACACATACTAAAAAAAATGTCATTTACATTACCAATAGCTCACACTTTCCTAATGCGAGACCTATTGCATTGCAAATGCTTGTTGGTTTTGTTACTTGTGTTTTGAGTACAAATACTTTGGACATTGCCTTTGGGACAAGCCTGTCTGCTTGAGCCAAGCTACCAAGGGGGTGAGCAGGGGTGATCTAAAGTGTGTATCCCCCTTACCCTGACTAGAAGCAAGGGTCCCTCCTTGGATAAGTATTCAAAGATGGGAGCACACTCCTAACCTCTCCGCCGGATCACCCCTTTGCATTCTGGTACATGCAGTTCGTATGACTTGAAGAGTTAGGAAAAAGTTCGTAAGTGTTCCACCAAGGTTGGTGCAAGTAAGTACTTGGTATTTTCAGTATCTCTAGACACGGCTCGTGTTTCGGGATAATATCCCTCATCAGTTGAGATCAGTTCTGGGGTGGCTGAGAAGGCTGCCAAACAACAGTCACAGGCTTCGTTGCCTCTCGGGCGCGAAGGTGCATCTCCAATAGCTTGTCAGCTCTGGGGGCTCACGGGAGCCCTTAAAAGTATTCAAAGATGGGAGCACACTTCTAACCTCTCCGCCGGATCGCCCCTTTGCATTCTGGTACATGCAGTTCGTCCTTCCTTGGATAAAGCTGCATGCCTCTGTCCTCTTGGGCATTCATTGATATCCATGGTAATTCCGAGGTTTCTTACTTCCTTAGATACTTTAGGCAGCATTTCCAGATAGTCTGTCCAGGTGGCGAGTGGGCCATCATTTTATTAATCGCCACATGTGAGTAATTCCATTTTGGAAGCATTCAATTTGAGATGGCTCAATGTCATGCTCTGATCAACTGCTCTGAGGCAACTGAAAATGTGGGATTTCCAATGTTTTGGGGGCTTTCCAGTTTAAAGAGTATTTGTGTGTCATCTGCATAGTTATAGCATGTGAGGTTAAGTGTATTAATCAGTGCCGGTAATAACTTCATATAGATGTTGAAAAGCATGGGTGATAGGATGGAGACTTGAGGGGCACCTGCTTTTGTGAAGTACAGTTTGAATGAGAATGGGAGGTATTGATGACCTTTGTTCTGAAGCTAGGATGTGATCCAGTTGGGAGGAGTCTACTCTATGCCAGCTTAGTGGAGTCTTTGTATTAGACTGTCGTGGTCCGCCACCTTTTTCTCCCTCTACACTGCCCAACGAGAATGATGTGCTGGGTAGTGTAGAGAGCCAAGAAAGCTTATGGCAAATAGTTTAAATGTGAATAAAAATGATATCACATAAATTGCCTTAAAATGAAGCAAAAAAGGTGATACTTTATTAATTTTTTGCTGCATCTAACATTAGGATCCCACATGTCAGGTTCACAGTGATGAAAGAAACTGACCTACCAAGAAAGCTTCTAAATCCCCGTTTGGTGGAAGTGCACCTGAAAGAGTAGCACAAATCAGTTTATTTGATTGGTGAATAAGTACCCTTTCTTCTTCTGTGTAGTGTGTTCTCTCTGCAAGTACTACTATAGACTTTGTGAGTGGTTTCCCCATTTTTTGCTGCCAATCTCCATTTAGAAATAATATCCCTGTTGCACCGCCTTTCCACCTTCCCTGCGCCAAATGCCTACAGTTATGCCTTGAGTGTTGCAGCGTGCTTGCGCCACATCCTAGTGGCTACCCTCATCACTCCCTGACACATATGTAAATGAACAGTGTCAACTCCTACATTTCACTTCCACACATATAAATATTAAATTGTTTGAAAATTGGTTGCCGCCAACTATTACTTGGGAGGGGGTAAAAAGCTTTAGGGGCCAGTATCTCAAACATTTGTTAAAGTCTAGGTTTGTGGTATTTTAGACAACTATTGGGCTCCAATGCCTTACCATCTGTAACTGGTTTCGGAAAATTATGGCTGGAGTTGATCTGCAGCCTTAAATAACTATTTGTAGGAGACTAGTAACTATAGCTGTTCTCTTGCTTCTGCAAATGGGACTGTCAAGGTGAGCTAATCCAACCCCACTCAATGGGTTGGAACCTGCAAGATCTCCTGGACCCCTGGGTATCAGTGAGGGCAGATATGTTCTCAAAGAAGTAGTGCTTACCTTTGTTGATGTAGAAAAGTCTCTTTACCTTCCAGCTGAGTTCACTGCATTGACGTTAATAATAATAATCCACATTTGTAAAGCGCACAATCACCCGTAAGGGTATCTAGGCGCTGGGGGCCGTCGGGAAGATTAAGCAAGCTATTGCCCAGAGTCACATGGTGCTGGGCTAATCTGCCGCCGGTGCCGGGAATCGAACCGTGATCCCCAGATTCCGGAGTCAGTCGCCCTAGCCGTGGCGCCACACCTCTTCCTCCGTTGAATCCTGAGTAGGTATGATTCTTCGAATTCTTCTCCATGCATGTCTTCGGTCTTCTGGGCTCTGTGCTAGTCTTCCAGGGGTGAGGGACAGCTTTTCTCATTCCAGTGCAGTACAGCTCCAAGAAGCACAGGAAGGTCATGAAATTTGTAGTTCACATTTAGAATAGATGGTTTTAACATTCGGCCTCATGTCTCCACCATATGCTTTCTCAAAATGCTTGATCACAATAGCCACTCTCCGGTATTATTTTCTCCATTATTTCTCTGTGCAGGTTAGAACATTTGGCAACTGTCAAAGTGCTGATTTTGACATTGTTGGCCCCCACTTTTTGTCTGAAAAATTTTGTGGTTTTGATTGAAAGGACGCAGTCGCCTGCCAACCAGGTCCCCTATGCCAGAGTTCCTTCTCTAAAAACGGTGCCAAGATTGACAGCTTCAGACCCCCTGTAAGTCTCTAGTAAATGAGACCTTGGGACTGAAGAGGGCCCCCTAGGAACTTCTCATCAAGGCCATGGAAAGTGCCACTGCAGACTGTATGACTTGATGCAGAGAAAAACTTCAGTTGACATGTCACACTGCCTGTGTGCCATGCCTTGCAGCACTACCTAAGGTATAGGTATGTCACCCCTCTAGCAGGCCTTGCGAGCCCTAAGGCAGGGTGCACAATATCTCGGGTGTGGGCATATCTGCATGAGTAGATATGCTCTTACAATATTTTAGTATATTCTTAATATTGTAAGTGCAAGTGAAGCCATAGAGAGTACATGCGCTGGAAACTCGACAAATCGAGTTCCCCAGTACCATGATGGCTTTACTGAACCCTGGAGTTTTTGGCACCAAACAACTCCTTTCAGCCTACCAACCCTGGTGTCGCCTCTGACTGGCTTTAGGCAGCCTGCCACCGCCAGGCATGTTTCTGGACCCCCTGGGTCGAGAGCCACAGCTCTCTAAAGCCAGAAAAAAAAGCCCATCATGGGCGGAGGTGTCACTCCTCCTCCTTCAGGATGTGCAGAGTGCTCGAGAGCAAAGCTTCAAAGGCCTTGCCGCCTGTGTAATGCGACCCCAGCCTTTGCTGCTAGCAGATAGCAGGCCCCGGTTCAAACCCAAACTTTTGGCAGGAGAACCGGCAAGAAATGTTAGTGCTGGAAGGAGGTGCGCCCCCCCCCCTTTCCAACTCCACCCCGCAGGTGCCGGAGGCAAAGTGAAGCACATTTTTTTGTGTTCCCCATCTTGAAGATTGTAGGACTTATCCAGTCAGGATTAGGGCTATGCCCCCCTCCAACGGGAAGGTGGCGCATATAGGGTGTGCGATGGGGTGAAGGGTGGTGCACAGCAATTTAAAGCTATTTAAAGCTGTCTGATTGCGTTGTGATATAAAGTTTTGGGTGCCCTCATGGGTCGTGTTTCCGTCTAAAACACGTTATGACAATGAGCTATGGTCGTGTATGCATAGGACTATGCAGATACATCCCCAAGTGAGGCACTCCGAGTTCAAGAATGGTTCAAACAGTTAATCATCAAGTTCCAGGTATTTTTATTTCACAGAGATAAATCCCAAACGTTTAGTCGATATTCATTTCATATCAATTGAAAGCTGATCATATGTGATTTTCCATGAGGAATAGACAACATAGATGACTCCTATGCATTTCGGGCGGGGCCCTTTTTCAAGGAGTGCTGAAAAGAAGACAGGGGGTCATAAGAATATGGATATCAGGCTGCAAAGTAAATAAACGGTATGACCCGATGTTATGCGTATAGTAAATTTAAGTGCCGATCAAATAGTGTTTCTAATGCGCAAAATACAAAGGTAGTGAAAGAGATGTGCTCTTGGCTATATAGGTGCGTGAAGCAACTGGAGAGTGCGCTTACATCAAAGGGAACGTGAGTGAAAGCAAGATGGAAGGGCGCGTGTTCGGGAGGGTAACTTACTTCTATTCCATAATAACGCAGCGCGTTAATGCTCGGTCTCAGGGCTGGTGTTTGGACGCTACGCGGTAAACGGTGTGATGAAGGTGCACTATCACCGTAATAGAAAACGGACTAAAAGTGATTGCGGGGCGATGTTAAAAAATCGGCGGCGGCCATATTGTAGTGGCAGATAGGGAGAGTGAAAAGGTAAAGAGTGATGGGTCGGCTTTAAGAGAATGAAAAATAAAAAAATAAAATGAAAAGGCAAAGAGACCATGTCAGATCATAACTGGATTTAAAGACAACAGCTGTATTCAGTTCGATCGTTCAAACCAGACGGTTTCTGCGTCTGTAGACGAAACATCCATTCCAATTCTCTTTTGAGAAGTGCTCTGTTGTTGTCAATTCCCTCTCTCTTGTTTACGATCTCCAGAACTATGAATTGTAGTTGGGCGATGGTATGACGTGATTCAATAAAATGAGATGCCACATTAGATTTCTCATTTTTCAGTCGTATGTTTGACTTGTGTTCGTTCAAGCGCGTCTTGATTTTCCTCTCCGTTTTCCCTATGTACAGTTTACCACACGGGCATTTCAAAGCATAGATTAAATTGGTAGAGTCACATGTGGCATTTACTTGGAGTCTAATGGCATGGCCCTTCATGGGGTGGCGGAGGATGTTGCCTTTGATGACACTGTTGCAGTGATTACAATTTAAGCAGGGTTGGGTTCCTTTGTAATGTTTATCGCTTGTGGTTGGTCTAGACAGTATTTCTTTAATATTCTTACTTCTAGTGTAAGCGAACAACGGAGGATTCGCAAACAGGTCCCGAAAGTCTGGTTCCATTTGAAGAATTGTCCAATGTTTCAATATGATCTTCTTGTAAGTGGAGCTTGCTGTCGAATACTTGGAAACCAATACTATGCGTTGTTGTTCTTTGGGTTTTTTTGTTAAGGCTTCTTGCCGGCTGATTTGTGCCACTCGTGTACTTGCCTCTGTGAGCATTTGTGCTGGGTAGCCTCTATCAAGGAAGCGATCCTGCATTTCTGTAGTGCGGATGTTTAAAATAGACTCATCAGAGACTATGCGTTTGACGCGTAGCATCTGTGAAAACGGTAAATGTCTTTTTAATGCTGCTTGATGGAAACTACTATAATGTAGTGTGTTGTTCCGATCGGTACTTTTGCGATGGAGGTCGGTGGTGAATCCATTTCGGGTAGTTTTGATGTTCACGTCTAGGAACGTGATCTCACTGTGGCTGATCTGCCATGTCAGTTTGATTCGTTCATCCTTGTCATTGAGCTCAAGAAGGAATTGATTGAGAGTTTCTTTGGAGTCAGTCCAAATTATGAACAGGTCGTCTATGTACCTGACGTACATTTTGATTTTCTCGAAGTAATTGGTGTTATCATATATGTTGACTTTTTCAAAGTTTTCCATGTAAGTATTGGCATACGAAGGGGCAGCGCAGTTGCCCATCGCCATTCCAGATAGCTGGAGGTACCATTCATCGTTGACTTGAAAATAGCTATGGTATAGAGTATATGCCATAAGCTCCATGAGAAAGGATTGCATGTTGGTGTCGATGTCACTGTTGAGTAGTGCCTGCTCCATCGCCTCAATACCTCCCTGATCGATGTATACAAAGAGTTAACATCAGCTGTGCACAGTATGTATGGATTGTTGTCATCAGTTTGCACATTAGCCAATTTCAACAAAAATTCGGTAGTATCCTTGATGTAGCTGGCTGCTTTGGTCACTATCGGTTGCATGTATCTGTCTATGAACTTTCCTGGAGATTCATGAATCGATCCTTTTGTCGACACAATTGGCCTGAAGGTGGATTATGGAGATCCTTGTGTATTTTTGGACACATGTGGATGGTTGGACTCCGTGGGTGATCGTTCAATAAAAAGTTCTTTGTGCGTTCTTGTATGATGCCATTTTCAAAAGCTCTCTTCGAAGAAAAACAATTAGTTATCAACATCTCTAAAACTGCCATCACTCTGTACCAGATCAAGCTACTTGAGAAAGGCACATCTTTTATCCCTACGGCGCAAACCAACCAGCTGGAACTCGAAGTTAGCACCTTCAAGTTCGTAAGAAAATTAGGGCTACGTCACTTTTTTGAAAATGTTTTGCCACCCGCCACTACAAGTAACATCGATGAACTGAAAGGATTGAGACCATCTAGCACCTATCAGGCTCCCAGCAGCCACAAATGTATAGACCTATTTGAAAACTTGGTCCGTAATGACATCTCGAAAATCAATTATCAAAGAAACCTGAGAAATCGAAACCTTACTACCAAGGATCGCGACACCCTTAAATCATTGGCCAACAATGAAAACATCAGATGCGTTAAAGCCGACAAAGGCGGTGCATTGGTTATCTTAGACACTACCATGTACACAGAACGACTCAACGAACACATACGAGACACTTCGATCTATATGCAACTTGATCACAACCCCACGAGGGAGTTTCAGAGCATCCTCAAAGACCTGGTCATGAGAGCTTTTGAAAATGGCATCATACAAGAACGCACAAAGAACTTTTTATTGAACGATCACCCACGGAGTCCAACCATCCACATGTGTCCAAAAATACACAAGGATCTCCATAATCCACCCTTCAGGCCAATTGTGTCGACAAAAGGATCGATTCATGAATCTCCAGGAAAGTTCATAGACAGATACATGCAACCGATAGTGACCAAAGCAGCCAGCTACATCAAGGATACTACCGAATTTTTGTTGAAATTGGCTAATGTGCAAACTGATGACAACAATCCATACATACTGTGCACAGCTGATGTTAACTCTTTGTATACATCGATCCCCCATCAGGGAGGTATTGAGGCGATGGAGCAGGCACTACTCAACAGTGACATCGACACCAACATGCAATCCTTTCTCATGGAGCTTATGGCATATACTCTATACCATAGCTATTTTCAAGTCAACGATGAATGGTACCTCCAGCTATCTGGAATGGCGATGGGCAACTGCGCTGCCCCTTCGTATGCCAATACTTACATGGAAAACTTTGAAAAAGTCAACATATATGATAACACCAATTACTTCGAGAAAATCAAAATGTACGTCAGGTACATAGACGACCTGTTCATAATTTGGACTGACTCCAAAGAAACTCTCAATCAATTCCTTCTTGAGCTCAATGACAAGGATGAACGAATCAAACTGACATGGCAGATCAGCCACAGTGAGATCACGTTCCTAGACGTGAACATCAAAACTACCCGAAATGGATTCACCACCGACCTCCATCGCAAAAGTACCGATCGGAACAACACACTACATTATAGTAGTTTCCATCAAGCAGCATTAAAAAGACATTTACCGTTTTCACAGATGCTACGCGTCAAACGCATAGTCTCTGAGTCTATTTTAAACATCCGCACTACAGAAATGCAGGATCGCTTCCTTGATAGAGGCTACCCAGCACAAATGCTCACAGAGGCAAGTACACGAGTGGCACAAATCAGCCGGCAAGAAGCCTTAACAAAAAAAACCAAAGAACAACAACGCATAGTATTGGTTTCCAAGTATTCGACAGCAAGCTCCACTTACAAGAAGATCATATTGAAACATTGGACAATTCTTCAAATGGAACCAGACTTTCGGGACCTGTTTGCGAATCCTCCGTTGTTCGCTTACACTAGAAGTAAGAATATTAAAGAAATACTGTCTAGACCAACCACAAGCGATAAACATTACAAAGGAACCCAACCCTGCTTAAATTGTAATCCCTGCAACAGTGTCATCAAAGGCAACATCCTCCGCCACCCCATGAAGGGCCATGCCATTAGACTCCAAGTAAATGCCACATGTGACTCTACCAATTTAATCTATGCTTTGAAATGCCCGTGTGGTAAACTGTACATAGGGAAAACGAAGAGGAAAATCAAGACGCGCTTGAACGAACACAAGTCAAACATACGACTGAAAAATGAGAAATCTAATGTGGCATCTCATTTTATTGAATCACGTCATACCATCGCCCAACTACAATTCATAGTTCTGGAGATCGTAAACAAGAGAGAGGGAATTGACAACAACAGAGCACTTTTCAAAAGAGAATTGGAATGGATGTTTCGTCTACAGACGCAGAAACCGTCTGGTTTGAACGATCGAACTGAATACAGCTGTTATCTTTAAATCCAGTTATGATCTGACATTGTCTCTTTGCCTTTTCATTTTATTTTTTATTTTTCATTCTCTTAAAGCAGACCCATCACTCTTTACCTTTTCACTCTCCCTATCTGCCACTACAATATGGCCGCCGCCGATTTTTTAACATCGCCCCGCAATCACTTTTAGTCCGTTTTCTATTACGGTGATAGTGCACCTTCATCACACCGTTTACCGCGTAGCGTCCAAACACCAGCCCTGAGACCGAGCATTAACGCGCTGCGTTATTATGGAATAGAAGTAAGTTACCCTCCCGAACACGCGCCCTTCCATCTTGCTTTCACTCACGTTCCCTTTGATGTAAGCGCACTCTCCAGTTGCTTCACGCACCTATATAGCCAAGAGCACATCTCTTTCACTACCTTTTGTATTTTGCGCATTAGAAACACTATTTGATCGGCACTTAAATTTACTATACGCATAACATCGGGTCATACCGTTTATTTACTTTGCAACCTGATATCCATATTCTTATGACCCCCTGTCTTCTTTTCAGCACTCCTTGAAAAAGGGCCCCGCCCGAAATGCATAGGAGTCATCTATGTTGTCTATTCCTCATGGAAAATCACATATGATCAGCTTTCAATTGATATGAAATGAATATCGACTAAACGTTTGGGATTTATCTCTGTGAAATAAAAATACCTGGAACTTGATGATTAACTGTTTGAACCATTCTTGAACTCGGAGTGCCTCACTTGGGGATGTATCTGCATAGTCCTATGCATACACGACCATAGCATATAGGGTGTGGACACCCAAGATAAGTAACCCATTGGTCCCTACCTATCGCTCACTGTAAAGCCCTAAATATAATTTTTGTGTGGCACTCCCAGACCCTGAAATCCTATTCCTGCCAACAGAAGAAGAGTCCGACACTACAGCATCGACCAGCAGGGAAGTCTGCAGACACCAACTGACTTGGGCCCCAGCCCTACCGACCGGTCTGCAGTTCTCAATGAACCTGCCCTTAAAGATGACCCGTCCTGCAGCCCAGCAACCTCCAAAGCCTTAAGGTGACTGGCTGCTTTTGACAAAGACCAAGATCTCCAGTGGACAGCGGACCTATCCAGAAGAAATCAACTTCAAAGAATAAAGCTCTCTGCCTTGAGGAATGGCAAAACCAATGCCGAACCCACCTCTGCACTCAACGCCCACATTCCGAGTCCAAGTGGGTCACCGCTCCTGTGAAGGTTCCTCTGCACTTCTACGCAAGAGTCCACTGTGTACTGACCCCTGCCAGACTCCACCTCAGCAGCCTCAACTAGAAGACTGCCGATGACCGTGACCTTCCTGGTAAGACTTTTCTGACACCTAAGGACACCCATGCACCTGAAGCCCCTAAGCCTTTGGGAGCACGACCAACGGTGTCCCTAAGTCCTCTAGCATCTCTACATAACTGGATAGCTGTGGTTTTATTCATTAGGCCAGCGCCTGCAGCCTTCCTTCAAAACCGATCTCCCACATTGGTTTGCATTGGGCGCCCAATGCTGTGTTTGGCACTCTGCACCCGACCGCCCCTGTGCTGCTGAGGGTGTAAGTTTGGTGCTGCCTTGTGGCTCCCCTGTGCTTATCTTAACCCCTGGAGCCTGGGTTTCCAAACCATGTTACTCGCCTGCGAGCAGCATCTCTTCCATTACCCCCTTTCTCCATTGGATAACATAGTCACCAGTTCCGAGTTTAAACCCTACACCCAGCCACCCCTGTGCTGCTGGAGGTGCAGATTTGCTACTTACCCGATCCTTGCCTGGTGCTGATTCTTCATCCTGAAAACCAAGACTGTAAGTTGTATACATACCTGCAAAAACGCCTTCTTGTTTTCCTCCCATATGTTCGAACTGAAAATTGCAGTAAGTGTCCACTTTTTAAAGTGAAAAGTATTTCTTAGGAAAAAAATACTTCCCTTTTTACGTATTCCTTGAAAATAAATCTCGACAGAAGCTTATTTTTTTATAAAATTGGTGTGGCTCTTCCTTTTTGAGTGATGTCTGATTGTATTAATCGCTGTGTGCATAAGAAAGGTCTTACACTCCTCCTATGTTGGGTCTAAGGCTGTCCGCCCACGCTACCATAAATAGAGCACTTTGGGTTTACAATGAGCTCTGTACACTTCTGAGGGTATATCATATAAAAAGCCAGCTTCCTACTGCCACTGAAAGATCATTTATAGCAGGAAGTTCCCAGGATCTGATGAATCTGAATAAATCTGCAAAATGTAGGCATCCAGCGATTCAGGATTAGGAAATAAGGAATATTTTGAATGAGAGGTTGTATTCTACTCACCATTTCAGCGAGACCTTCATGGCTAATCTATTCATTGGGGGAGTCTACTGATTGAACCTATTTTGCTGGATGTGTACTTGGGAGTTATCAATGGATTACAGTAAATCGCCTTCAGTTGAACTCAAGGAAAATAGTGTTCGAGGCATGTGAGCTGTAGATCACATGCTTTGCATACTCCTGCCATCTAGTGTTGTGTCCGGATGTTTGCAAGTTGTTTTTCTTTGAAGAAGTCTTTCCAGTCACAAGGTAAGATGATTCATCCTTTCGGTGATAGTGCGCATGGGCATCGACTCCATTGTTAGATTGTTTTTTTCCACCATCTGGTTCGGACGTGCATTCACCATCTGGTTCGGACGTGCATTGCTGCCCTCCGGTTCGAAACCGATCAGAAGACTCGTGGAAGGCCGCCTGGCCTAACTGCGTTGGTCCACCTCGCAGTCGATGGAATTTACTTCGTTCAAATTCTGTCCTCTGTGCCACGCAAAATATCAGTGCACTGACTGGCGCAAAGTGTCCAACTTGTGACTACCTCCAGAGCACAACGGACAAGACTGTGACGCGTACAGATAGCTTCGATCCAAGAAAACTCTCCGCGATAGTCTGGCTCGACGTTGTGAAATGCAAAGACAGAACATCAAATACATGCAGGACATCTTCAGTGAAGGATCCGAGCAAGAAGAATTCGATGCTCAAGCGGTTGAAGAGGAACAGGAAGAGCAGCCCTTATCTATTCCTGATTATGACTCAGAGATGGAACAGGACATACCCAAGGGTCAAGGTCCCATGAGCATTGAATACCCCTTGTCCCGAAATACAACTCTAACTAAGCAAAAGGCTTCGGTTCCACCTCCGGGCCGAAGACTGCTTCGGAGCTGAAACCCTCTATGCTGAAATTGAAAACCGTTTCTGATCCTAAACCTTCCGCGCAGAAAGGTAATTTTATCCCGGCCCCCAAGTAGCGTGTGCCAAAACCGAAAAATGCTCCTTCGAAGCTTTAGGATCCGATTCTCGACTTCACAAACCAGATCCTAAACAAAAGGAACTTTACATTAACCCTGAAACAAGCTATCTTCTTAGCAAATTGCCTTTCAAACGCAAACCTGAGTCAGAGGACATACAGTATAAGATTTGTTTATAAAAGAATCTGTACTAACCCTTCTCCTCCTCCTCCTCCACCACCACATTCCCCTACATAGTCACCACCTTCACCAGTATTAGAACATTTATTTATCACACCACACAACTCTCCAGCCTGAAGATGATGATGTAGATGATGGAGATATTCAATTACCTGTAGATCCTTGTAAAGACTACACTAATGATCCACCTATAGATAATAACCCAGACCTTTACCCTGCTACGCCTCCCCCTCCTGACAACAAAGTAGGTTATTTAGAGTTGCTTGCTAGAGCTGCACAATATCACCGGTTACAACTACACGAATCTCTAGAGGAAGATTTCTTGCTCAAAAGTTTCAGTAGTACACCCAGATCTAGTCAGACTCCCTATGCTCAAAGGCATGATGAGACATGCTGATGACCTCTTTAAAGGCCCTGTTTGTGCTTGCGTTCTGACTCCCAGAATAGATAATCGGTATACGCCTGCTCTGTCTAAGCCAGTCTTCATTAAAGGGCAGTTACCCCTAGACTCACTTGTTGCCTCTAATGCCCGTAAACAAGCTAATTCACAAACCTCTGGGGATGCCCCCTCCAGACAAGGAGTCAAAATTAATAGACACTTATGGCAAAAGAATAGCTGCCCAGGTGGTGAATCTTTGGCGCATTGTCAACACCCAGGCACTCTTAGTCGGGTATGATAGAGCTCACTGTGACAAAATGGAGCGATTGCTCCAATATATACCAGAGGAGCACAAAGCTACAGCACAGGTTTTAATACAAGAAGGAAAGCTCATCTCCAGTTCCTCTATTGGATGTGCCTTCGATGCTACTGATACCGCACCTTGAGAGATTAACACTAGTGTGTTACTCAGACACGCCTTGTTAAGGATGTCCGGTTTCAAACCTGAAGTCCAGCAATTCATCTTAAACTCTCCGTTTGATAAAGAGCATCTTTTTGGGCCTGAAGTTGATCAGGCATTGGAGAAAATGAAAAAATACACTGAGGTAGCTAATCTATGGGAGTTCTACAGTCTCCTTGAAACCAGGGCTCATTTTGTCGCCCCTTTTATCATGGGGGAGGGTCTGAGACCACATCTTCAGATACCAATGGTTCCTCCTATAAAGGCAACAATCATCCGTCCTCCACAAGCGGTTTCTTTATTGTAGGATATAGAGGAAGCAACAGCAATAGTAGAGGAAAGGGTTCCGCACCCTGTAACTCCCCTTCCTCTAACAATCAGTGACTTACCTACCTTTTCCCAAGATCATTTAACACCTGTTGGGGGACATCTTCTACAATTCCTCTCCATTTGGCAGTCAATAACAACAGACAAATGGGTGTTTGGAATTATCCAACATGGTTATTGCCTGGAGCTCACCACCAATACTCTAAACATTCAACCTTGTTCTCACAAACAGTCACCAGAACATTTGCATCTCCTCAGACAGAAAGCCCAGTCTTCCTTGCTAAAAAGAGCTATAGAACCAGTACCATTACAATATCAAGGGTCAGGCGTTTACTCCCTGTATTGTCTAATCCCAAAATGGACTGTTAGTTAAAACCTATTCTGAACATCAGAGAACTGAACCACTACATACTGTCAGAACATCTCCAAATGTGACACTTCAACAGGTGCTCCCACTTTTACAACAGGACGACTTTCTGTCTACTCTAGACTTAAAGGACGCATATTTGCATATTCCAATTCAACCCGCTCATCGCAAATATCTCAGATTTGTGATAGCGGGTCAACATTACAAATTGAAAGTACTACCGTTTGTAGTCAATACTGCTCCCAGAGTATTTCCCAAATGCCTGGCAGTAGTCCCAGCTCATCTGTGAAGACCGCACATCCACGTCTTTCCCTATCATGACGACTGACTCATCAAAGCTGGCACTTACCAGAAGTGTCTCCACCACACTCAAACCGCAATTCACTTACTACCTGAACAAAGTATACAATGAATTTGTTGAAGTCCCATCTGTAGCCTTCAAACACACAGCCTTATTTAGGAGCCACGATAGACACTCAAAAAGCTCTAGCCTCTCCCAATGCAGCCATAATTCACAATATTCAGTCTCTTCTCACTCCGTTTCAGTCCAACTACTCATTACCAGTCGGAGTCTTTATGCAACTGCTGGGAATGATGGCGTCTTGCATCATGATCATACCCCATGCAAGACTTCACATGCGTCCTTTTCAAGAATGCTTAGCAAGTTACTGGAACCAGTCGCAGGGTCAATCAATCGATCTAGTGTTGGTTGACGGCCGCACTCATCACACTCTGCAGTGGTGGAACCTACAAAATGTATTCAAAGGGCGGGCCTTCATCAACCCTGTTCCACAAACTGTGTTAACAGCAGATGCGTTTCTCACTGGGGGGGTGCTCGCTCACAGGATCACACAATCCAAGGATTGTGGAGTATAAAGCAGAAAGATCTCCATATAAATCACCTAGTGCTACTAGTAGTGTTCCTGGTGCACAAAGCCTTTCAAACTCACCTCGTAGGCAAAGCTGCCCTAGTCTGCACGGACAACATGACAGCTATGTACTATATACAAAAACAGGCGGGAGACACGCACTCCAACTGTCACGCCTAGCACAAACCGTTTGGTAATCTGTACACCACAAGATTTATCTTTTGGCAGAGCATCTTCAAGGAGTAAACAATCAGGTTGCAGACCTCATTAGACAGAAGCAGCAATTCCACGAGTGGGAACTTTATCCTCCGGTTCTCCTCCCCTACTTTCAGGAAAGGGGATTTCCTCAGATATACCTGTTCGCCACTGCAGAAAATGCTAAATGCCTAAGCTTCGCCTCCAGGTTCCCACACCCGCTCTCCAAAGGCAATGTCCTATGAATGAACTGGTCAGGGATATTTGCCTATTCTTTTCTGCCTCACCCACTCATTTCACGGGTAGTTCGGGAGCTCAGGCAAACATCCCTCACACTAATTCTCATAGCTCGCACATGGGCACTACAATCCTGGTTCACCAACCTGCTGTAGCTGTCAATAGTTCCACACCAA
The DNA here is from genome assembly GCF_964261635.1 of Lissotriton helveticus. Lineage (NCBI taxonomy): Eukaryota > Metazoa > Chordata > Amphibia > Caudata > Salamandridae > Lissotriton > Lissotriton helveticus. Next base: position 150,754,764 of record NC_136071.1, read on the forward strand.
AAGCTGCAGCTCACCTTCAGTCTCCTCATTCAGAGCCATAGAGAAAGCAGGCATGCAAATCACAAAAAACTCAACCTGGGGATCTGGTTCCTTAAGTCATAGAGTTTGGTTATTTACACTTACCACCAGACTGTATGAATATCCTAAAAAAGGCTAGAAAGCATACCACTTGAGCATGTTATGCTGCATAATGGAAATGATCTGTTGTATATTGTAACTATATCAATCCTCTTTATACTTCTGTACAGAACATCATCTGTTACCTGTTAGATTTACAGCAATCTGGAATAGCCTACACATCCATTCACTTACATCTAGTAGCAGTAGCTGCATACTTACAAAACAGACATCACTTCTCTATTCAGGGTACCAGTGATTACAGCCTTTCTAGGAGGATTAAAAAGAGTGATTCCACCAAGAGTCCCACCTGCAACTGTGTGGAACCTCAACATAGTACTTTAAAGGCTAATGGGTCCGCCATTTGATCCAATGCATAGGAGGTAATTACAATTACTCTCATGGAAGGTTGCTTTCCTCATCGCAATATTTTCACTGAGAAGAGTTGGTCAACTCCAGGCATTAACTATGCAAGAGCCCTTCATTCAGCTTCATAGAGACAAAGTGGTTCTCCGCACTAATCCTGAAATTCTCCCTAAAGTATTTTCTGCCTTTCATATCAATCAATCGGTTGAGTTCAATCCCATATCTAAATCAGGCATTGCAAAATGTATCGTAAAATGTATCCAGACATGTTATGCGAAAGCAAAAAAAACTTTGCTAATACCCCCTAGAGCGCTTTCCACTCGCATAATAGGAGTTACTATGGCCTTCTTAGGGAATATTCCCCGAGAAGACCTCTGTAAGGCAGCAACATGATCTACTCCGCACACATTCACCCAAAATTATTGTGTAGATGTGTTAGTGAGGGAACAAGCTAATGTAGGCCAAGCAGTACCTAAATACGGTTTCAGACAATTACAACAGCTAAAGGTTAGCCACCGTTCCGGGAGTATACTTTGTAGTATCCTGCATACATGTTGTAAGGTGTTTTACCTCCCCTGCTCAGCCAGTGACTGTGCTCTGACTCATTGGAATGTTGGAGTCTGATGATGCCTCGGAATGTTGGGACTGAGAGAGGTAGAGTGACAGTTCATCATGGGCTGAGCAGCTGACAGGTAGTTCCTGGTGGGGCTCTAATCTACCACGATCTACTTGATATTATCAACTTTACTCCCTGTTATCTTTATGAATAAAACATCTAGAATTACTACCTTCCTGAGTGGACCTTCATCACTACATATTTTGGCGACGAGGTGACGAACCTACAGCTACAAGCGGATCTAAGGTACATGGCGAACACAGGTGGACATGGCGCAACTAACCGAAACTACAGTGGGAACAACCACAATTTTAAGAAGAGGTATCCACAGGAAAGAATCAACCACGAGCAAGAAACAGGAATGTTCGACACAGAACAATTTTTACATCATCAAAGAATAAACAAGTCTTCTCAAGAAACAAAAGATGAAAACATGAAACAAGTAAGCATTAAGCACAACGCCTTTAAGCCCTGCCAGAGTCTTCACCATCGGACAGCCCTAGCCCTAGCCCTGGCGTGCTGTGCTCATCCAGCATACTTTCCTTGGACTTTAAATTTGAATTTTAGTCATCTAGGACTTCTAGATACTGCTTGTCTGTAAGGATGGGAATATCGTTTTTTTAAACAATCTTCTACATCTTGTGACGAAGCACATATGATTTCCATCTTTTGACCTACAGCGCTCATTCTGTATTCAGTACAACAGAAATGAAAAGAAATTCTGGAATTTGCTACATATTCTTGTCTACATTTGCCCTGGTGCCTTGGAAAACAAAGTTCAATCACCTTTTGGTTACTTCAGACGTCTCAGGGCAAGCTATGCTAAGCTGGTAATTCGATCCACATTGACATTTCTGCCTTTTGCCTGAACTGGCCTCTACGGTGTTTAAACTTCTGAGGAAATGTTTAACTACACACACTTAGCTTATGTGTGCACAGCTTTATCATCTCTAGAGGTGCATCGCGTTGTTAGGTCTCGGCTATAATGCGCTGAAAAGCGTGTTCTCGCCAGAGAACTATTGTCGACGTCTCAGCAGTCTGAGCACACCGAAATGAGAAAAGAACTGGCCGCGCGCAGCGTTTCCCCATAGGATAACGTTGTGCGCGCGGCCAGGTCTTGTTTCCACAGCATTCCAGGGCTGACCGGATCGCGTCGCGCGCCTCTCTGGAATGCAGGGGGAGTCTGCAGAGAGTCGCGCGTTGGTGATAAACAGGCAGGCACTGAGAAAACGCTTTAATGGCATCCGGTCCGGTTCTCGCAATGTAAATGCGAGCACTTTTAAATTTAAAAACTTCATATCCCGCCTCGGTGTAAATAAACCTACCTCAACAGTTTAAACATATATTGTCAAGGAACACTAACGTTCAGTTGGGTATAGAAAATCTATATATACACTTAACCTTTGATGTTTTGTTGCTCGATAGTCTATCAATAATATATAAATATATTTTGCAGTCTATATTGAGGATTCACACAGTTGTGGATGCGGTTCAGAGGTAGTAAGAGATGTTGGAAGCACAGGTGCTGAATACCATTGTTACTTTTTGCAAGTGGAAGCATTGAGTTTTAAGTACATTGCACTGCCTACCTGTATATTTCACAGCGAGTGCCTTACTTTGGAGGAGAGTAATGCAAGTTGAATGTTTGGTCCCTGCTAACCCTCTGCTGCCTCCCAAGACCAGAGGAGCTAAACACTAAACTTTCTCTTCCATTCTTTACAGTGAGTCCCTGAATCTTAATTGCCCAAAGTGCACGCCGATACAATGCAATGAATGAACTGGTGAACGAGGCGCCTGTAGTGGAAGTTCACCTGGCGAAATGAATGCTCTAGGTTCATGGTTTTGGATGCCTAGTTGTAACTTGTGAGCGTTACGGGTCTATGGGATTCTATGTAGGGTCGGAAGGTGACGGCGATCCAGAGACTTTTTAGCGAGGTCAGCCTTATTGCATTCTCCCAGAGGAAATGAGACTTGAGGTGGCCGTGCATTCGATAGGACACAGTTTGCAACAGGAGTGATTCGTTTGTAAGTCACTGAGTTGTAAAACCCGCGGCCACCCTTCTAGAGACGTTTGCGTCATTGGTATACGGTGTCGGGGTTGGGAGAGCACCTGTATGGCCAGGAGCCCTAAAGTCTTGGGCTGTACAGCCATTCTTAGTGACCAGTCTCTGGGTCTTAAAACTAATGTTACTGTGATGTTCCACCTAAGTCTGCCTTCAGCGGGCTGCTTTGCCCGGCATGGGTAGATGCTTTGTGAACTGCACGATTTAAGAGCTGTCACGCGCCCGCGAGCTTCCTGGCAGCCGGGCCCCTTCTGCGCGCGCGCATGCCGTGTTGTGCTCGCAAGCAGAAAGCAAGCCTGCTTTGGTAACCTGATGGGCAGGGCAGCGTGGGGGCCACCCCCTCACATAGGCATGTTGCTGGCGGCGGCTGCAAACTGCACCGCGTGCAGAAAGTATTCTTGGCACCTGTGCCTCCGTTGGCTATGCATGGCTATAATCTAACATGCAATCGGCGCCTTGCTTTGCAGACGCAAGGCGGGCTTGGCATTCATAGTGCTCTCCGACCGTTCTGTAATCACTAGAGACCCCACAGGCTATTGATTTAAAGGAAATTAAAGGAGAAAATGCACACGTGTAAGGCCATTAGTGTCATTGATCACGTGGGCTTGTTGCGAGACGTCTAGGGCGCAGAGAAAGACTCCATTTAAATGGCTTTGAAGTGGGACCAGTATGTTGTACTGCTTGACTGAGAGGTTAATAGTAATTGTTTACTTGGCCTTTGTCGTGGCCTGATGGTTCCCTGCTGAAATGTACAGGAAGTAGGAAATGCAATTGTGCTTCCCAAACTCTTGTGTTGTCGAAGCACTTCTTCTGTTCACCGAGTGCGCCCAGCGCACCACCTACAAATACTGCAACATGCAGGGTTTGCTTCCTGCAGCCCTCCCCTTAGCAGGCCGGGTAGGGATTGTAAGTGGCAGCCCCTCTGCCTCGGTGAAGGGTGACGGTCGGGTCCGTGTGCGTTGAGCAATGAGTTCCCAGGAAGCGTGTGTGCTCTGACTTCTCACTTTGGCTGGCCAGTAGAGACACAGACACGCAAATACACCAGGGCACATATAAGCATGAACACACATGCACACATCGAAACATAAGCACATAAAAGCACAGACACTCAAATACAGCAGGGCACATATAAGCATGAAGACACATGCACACATCGAAACACAAGCACATAAAAGCACAGACCCGCAAATACACCAGGGCACATATAAGCACGCACACATCGAAGCACAAGCACATACATGCACACAAATACACCAGTGCACATATAAGCACGCACATCGAAACACACGCACATAAAAGCACAGACACGCAAATACACCAGGGCACATATAAGACAGCACACACATGCAAGCACCTACACAATAACACATTTCTATATTGCCATGCAAGTACACAAGCAAACACAAATATAAGCCCACAGATGCATACACACATATATAGGCACTCACGCAGCCCACACAATTGCACATAGTTCCATTCGGCTACATATAAACGCACACTCAATGCCACACAGAAACACGTAAAAGTTTGTTTAGATATGCCACGTGGATCCATGCACACACGAGGCATACACGCTCTCAAGCCAACATACACATCCAAACGTGCACACATGGATCCGTGCACAATGTGTCACACACACACACACACACACACACATCCACGGGCAAACACGGCCACCTGTTCACACATTCATCACTGGTCTTGTGCTGCATGGAATATTGCAGTTTGTGTTGCAATATTTAGCAATGCCAATAGCTCAAACTTAATTAACCCGAGACCTATTGCATTGCAAATGCTTGTTTGAGACCAGCTGTAAAAGAAAGTGGTGTGTTTCACACTTTTCCAAAGTTGTGGCGCTGAGTAAGTCATTGTGTCCTATGTTTTTCACTGACTTTGTGCCTCTATGTATGGAATTTGTGGCGTTTTATTGCCTGCCTGCAATGGGTTTATTTTGACAGGTAACCTTACCCTATTTCTGGGACTTTGATTATTTGGACGTTAAACTGTTGCTCTGCGCTTTAAAAAAAACAAGCATTTACAATGCAACGGTTTCGCCTTTGGAAAAGTTAGAGCTATTGGCAATGTAAATGACAATGCCATTTATTTATCTGTTTTCAAAACCAACACATAAATACAAATGTTGTCATTTACAATGTCAATAGCTCAAACTTTTCCAAAGGCGAAACCGTTGCATTGTTCCCTTTAGACACCGATTCGAGAGTTGGAGGAGAAACTCAGGTCACCTTTCCCAAGTTCTGATTGACTAAGCAAAGGTATCCAACACCCTCTCACCAAACGAGAGGCAGCGGAAACCTAAAGAACAACACGTGAGGCGCGCAGCGGCGTGAGTCGTGCAGCGGCGTGAGTCGTGCAGCGGCGTGAGTCGTGCAGCGGCGTGAGTCGTGCAGCGGCGTGAGGCGTGCAGCGGCGTGAGGCGTGCAGCGGCGTGAGGCGTGCAGCGGCGTGAGTCGTGCAGCAGCGTGTGGCGTGCAGCAGCGTGTGGCGTGCAGCAGCGTGAGGCGTGCAGCAGCGTGAGGCGTGCAGCAGCGTGAGGCGTGCAGCAGCGTGAGGCGTGCAGCAGCGTGAGGCGTGCAGCAGCGTGAGGCGTGCAGCAGCGTGAGGCGTGCAGCGGCGTGAGGCGTGCAGCGGCGTGCAGCAGTGTGCGGCGTGCAGCAGTGTGCGGCGTGCAGCAGTGTGCGGCGTGCAGCAGTGTGCGGTGTGCAGCAGTGTGCGGCGCGCAGCAGTGTGCGGCACGCAGCAGTGCGAGGCGGGAGGCAGTGTATCAGTTGTTGTGAACTAGTAAAATCTGTGTAAAATCCGAGGAGTATCTAGCACCCAAGGTTGTAACTGTCGTATGAATACTTGAAATAAAATTTGAGATATACTGAACCGAGTTGTAAGGCTCATTACATAAAAATCAAGCTCCTAGAGACCAAAAACAGTCAATAATCATAGTAACACCCATGACAAAGAAAAATGCAAGCACATCTGCTTTTCCGAAAAATCGTTCTCTAGTCTTACGTTTTAAAATCTGCAAATGTCACTTTAACAGTCAATATTGGTCTTTTATGCAGTATTACCAGAGAGTCAAATGTATAGTAAAAATCGGTCAGGATCAATTGTTTTTTTTTTTTAAATGAAAGTTCGGGTTCATGATGAAAATTGAAAGACAATTCTATCCTGCCATAAACATAGCTGCAAAGTCAGAACGTGTCTTCTGTGTCGGGGAAGTGGCTACTATATGTTTTGGAAAATCTGAAGCGTGGACATGTTTTTAGGTCTCGCCTGTCGATGCGCATGCGCATCGAGCAAGCGAGACTATAGGGGCTCATCCACACTTTATCTAACTTGCACGGAATCGTGGCGATTCCTTGCAGTGCCCGTGACTTTTAAGCTCAATGCGCATGTGCATTGAGCTTAAAAGCGCGTGCACAGCCGCCCGCATTCCTCCGACACCTTTGAAGTGAAGCTTAGCTTCACTTCAAAGGCCCGGCTTGTTCACACCCACATGCCGCTCTGCCCCGCTCCGCCCCCTCCCCTGAGTCATCCTGCCTGCCCCTTCCTGCCGTGTCGCATTTCTCCTCCCCCCTCCCCTCTCTTCCCTCCGTCTTGGTTCTTTTGTCGATGTTCTTGTTTTCCTTCTTTTTATATACGTGTGTACGTTTTACAGTAATTTAGTCAATATAGCACCTTTTCCATACACCAGTAAGAATCCTATTTGACATCGATGTGCATTACAACTGAAAAGGGTTTCTGCACCTATTCCAAGTCCGCCTCTGTGGAAGAAACAACACAAAGTCAAATTTTTTCACAATTAAATGTGCCGTTTCTATTTTTGGAATTGTTGTTCTTACTGCCAGTGTTATTAGTCTGGCAAGTTTTGGTGGTGACATGTTTACTTTTCCTGCTTCTTGTTTTTTTAAAGAGGTTTAGGCTTGCAGGAAAAACATTTTTAAAAATGTAACGATCGCACCAGCTTGTGTCTGCTTTGCCGGTGCTTATTACCTGTTGCCGCCCGTGGTCCGTTTCACAGTACGCGGTGTTTTTCTCTGCCCGGGAAGTGTTTGGAAGTTAGACTGGTGTGATTTATGACTGGTCCGAAGGTTTGGAGAGGTGCACGGTTTGTGGACAACTCCTCGTCCAAGCCGAAACTAGCAGTCTCGCACCTCGTTGTTGGAGTCGGAGGAGTGGCACTTAAACACATCCTGTCTTCCCTGTACTTTACTCATCTACGCTCTGCCATCTAGCGGTTACTCACTTGATAGCAGCGTTCTGTGTTCCTGTTAAGAGCATTTTCTGTTGCATTGAATTGCTTAAAAAATAGGGGCTTATTGTTAGTATTTATAAAACTAATCAAAACAAAGCAAGCAAAAATAAAAAGTATATTTTTTACTACTCACATTATATTAACCTAAAATGTAATCCCGAAGAGTCCCTAAAATGAGTTACTCCCCATCTTATGAGAGAGAAATTGTGTATTTAACTTGAAGCATTTTACACATCTTCCATAACAGAATTCATAGTGAATGAGTGGATGGATGGATACTCTTAATAGATTTTACTATCATCTTAGAATTTAGTTCTGTGTCATCTTGGGTTTTTACAACTTGATCTCTGGCGAGTCAGTGTTGTAATTACTTTGATGCAACATCTCTTCTAGGATGTACTTAGTGACAGAGCAATTACAAATCTTTGCAAAGCAAATTAAGCTATCATCAGTGGGTTGGAGAGGTTGCTTCAAATGAGACTTCAGATAAAGCTGAACGATGCTCATAATAGCAAGACCCGACTAATAAGCTATAAATCCAACAGTAGACATTCATTACAGGACTGTAACTACTCCGGTTGCATGTACTAATTTCACCAATCAATCTTGCCAGCTAGTAAGCACAAAACCCGGTGGCTGAACGAGCCGACAAGCAGCTACTTGATTTTACGGCCTGGATAATTGGTGACGAGTTGGGTCCCCATCATGTGTTTCGTGCCAGTCTTGCTCTTCAGCGCCTTCCTGCTCCACCATGCGTAAGTTAATTATAATTCAGTGCAGGCGAAAAGGGACTGGCCTTTCCTCTCTGCCACACCATCTTTAACACTTTCATGGCATGGAGCAACAAACACACCAGCGGACCATCGAAGTCTGATCCATTCCACATCAAAGACCCCGCTCCTGACGTGCTCCCCCTGGAGCGGAGGTGATTATTAATTTATCAGTAGCCTTCCCCTGTAATACTCAATTACTCCTCTACACTACAACATACAGAACTATCACGCCTCTAAAATCACATTCCTCACGCTGCAGAGGAAATGTGAAGATTTGTTACTTACTGTTCAAATGGACTGGCCCTGGACGGTACTTTAACGGATTATTTTACATGTCTCATTGCCCTACAGAGTATGTTTTCTACATTTAATTCCCACCCACCACCACATCCACCACATCCACCGCCACCACATCCACCGCCACATCCACCACCACCACATCCACCGCCGTATCCACCGCCGTATCCACCGCCGTATCCACCGCCGTATCCACCACATCCACCACCACATCCACCACCACATCCACCACCGCATCCACCGCCACATCCACCGCCACATCCACCACCACCACATCCACCACATCCACCACCACATCCACCGCCACCACTACATCCACCACCACTACATCCACCACCGTATCCACCACCACATCCACCGCATCCACCATGACATCCACCGCCACATCCACCACCGCATCCACCACCACATCCACCACCACATCCACCACCACATCCACCACCACCGCATCCACCACCACCGCATCCACCACCACTACATCCACCACCGCATCCACCACCACCACATCCACCGCATCCACCATGACATCCACCGCCACACCCACCGCCACACCCACCGCCACACCCACCGCCACATCCACCGCCACATCCACCACCACATCCACCACCGCATCCACCACATCCACCACCGCATCCACCACCGCATCCACCACCACCGCATCCACCACCACTACATCCACCACCGCATCCACCACCACCACATCCACCACATCCACCGCATCCACCATGACATCCACCGCCACATCCACCGCCACATCCACCGCCACATCCACCGCCACATCCACCGCCACATCCACCACCACATCCACCACCGCATCCACCACATCCACCACCGCATCCAGTTCTGGTTCTCTCAGTTTTCGAGTTAAAAGCATAAATCTTTTTAACTTACAAAACAGTTCACGTGAACACTAGCACTCGCTTGCCATTTGCTCCCGCCCGCCTCCGAGAGCTTCACTTGAAAGGCATCCAGTCCCCCGCCCCCTGCTTCACACCTTTGCCACTGCTTTGACACCCCCACCCTCACTCACCCTCAACACCTCACCCTCACACAGTGCAATAGGTCTCACAGGATTTTTAGTTAAAGCTTTTACAAATGTTTATTGCTTTTTTGATTTGTAATTCTTTAGCATTGGCTACAAAAAATAAAAATGCAAAAGATTTACAACAAAAAACCCATAAACAATTCTAAATGCACTAACTCTAATGCTGCGAGACCTATTGCATTTCCAATGCTTGTTTTTCTTGTTAAAGCTACTAAAAGAGGAGGCTAGCGTTTCTGTTTTCCCCCTGCTTGATACCTGCGACATCATACCTCAACTAAGGGCATGTCTGGGACCTGGCTGTTTTACCCAAGTATAGCCTCTGTAGTACTAAAGGTGACAGGGGGCTGGTAGGGACCTTTACGTAGAGGTCTGGCACTTTGCAAGTTCTCCACAGGGTGTCCTGGGGGTTTGGGAATATGGCACTTGCACTAGAGAACCACGTTTGGCACACTTCCCAGGCTCATCTCTTTAAGAGTGCCAGGGGCGATGCCTTTGCCATGGTTTGGGTCAGCATGTAAGCTGGCACTGTTCCATGCTTTGGCAACAGTGCGTAGGTTCCTAAGTGGATTGAGTGTACGTGGGGGCCTGACGTAAGCAATCAGGAAGAGCAAGATGGTGGTAAATCAGGAGGCCAATTTGCCAGTGTCATGGCTGGTATTACGACTTCTGTACACAGTGTTTTTTCTGTCCCCACCAAGATGTAAACAAAGGATGTAAAGTATGTAAATAGTGTTAATGTGATATTGTTTATGCAAGTTTTTCGTTTGTGTCTATTGAGTCTTGTTTTAATTTTTGAATAAATACTGCCTAGAACGTTTCTGAAACAACACAACGTTTATGGTCGGGGTCGGTCACTGTGTGGTCTTTCAGGTCTCTACCTAGCTCAGCAGGTTCCCTCCTTTGTTTCTTTGGAGAATACCGACCATGTGTCTTTGCGTTCTGTACAAGATTGTGGGCTAGGAAATCATAATTGACTGCACTACTACTGATGGATCTACAATTGATTTAACATGACTGCTTATTTGGTACATGTTCTAAATACAAACCGTGCCTGCTTCCCCATGCAAGGATGCAGCTTTTCTGTTTTGCCCATTGGAGTCTCACTTGCAATCGTGATAGAGGCCTTAACAAGATGAATGAAAAAAAACCAGTGCCAGAGTACTAATAAATTGCTGCTACCACCAAAGAGCTCCTGGATGTTCATATGCTCTTTTCCTTTCTCTAAGCTTTAAATATCGATCACTTATTTTTTAATGCACGACTGTCTACTCGTTTACACACTATCGTACTAATGCTGAGCGGTAGACAAAGATAAGACTTTGTCATTAACAAGTTCAGTAATGACATCATCGAACATGATGTCACCCAAAGACTAAAAATATAGTTGTTAAAAAGAAGCACCGCCTCTTCTAAAGCCCTTCCACACACACATGATACATTCATAAAGCTATACAAGAATAAGTTTGTAGGCACCTGACATTTCTATTCTGAAACAAATACCATCGAAGGCAGCTGTGATGCAACATTATCCTTGTCCCTTTTCACATTCTACTGACGTGGAATACATTTTTCACTGGGAAATTAACTTTGCTTGGTAGCCTACAAACACCAAAAGGATTCTCAAATGTCTACATCTGCACAGCAACCTGCTGTTCTATCCGAGTCAACAGTGCAAGGAAACATTCAAAGGCCAGGCTAATGGAGGTCTGTCCTCCTCATGCCTGAATTTACAGGGGGGGTGGGGGGGACAACGAATGCTGTTTCACGGAAGACCGTAAGCTTGAGCCTCCCAAAAACAGGCGAGAGAAAGAGTGCGAGAGAAGGGCTGCAGTTCCAAGATCTGGCATTCTCAGAACACTAAAATAAAAATTGCCTAATCGACTCTGTTTGTCAACCCGTTGCCTGGGGAGAGAAAAGTGTGTGGATTTAATAAACCGCAACGTGACTTTACGCAGCACATTTTGTTCGCTGGGCTGTAATGGAAGTATTTCAGAACTGCAGGTGTTATTCAAATGCAAGTCATATTGGTCTTCGCTATTGAATCGAATGTTAATGTAGATGTATACAACAGGATGCTCTGCGCCCAATAAGTGGTTAAAGAGCATAACGTAACAAACCAAATCGGATTTGTAACCCAGAAGTCGCAAGTTTCACAGACATGTAGCACAACGCCGTCAAGTTACACTGATCTCACAGCAGAGCCACGGTTTCTGCTTATAAATAAGCAAGAACAGAAACGCTATCCTTCTTTAGCTCTCAGTATGGCTGCGAGGTTGTGGAGTGCGGGGCTACTGTTGTGCTTCGGGGTGCTGCCAGTCGCCCCTTCCCGGCGCAGGGACCGTGAAGAGGGGTCCGGGGCAGAGCTGGCCCAGCAGGTCTCCAGGGCCAGGTGCACGTCCCGCTGCCTGGCGCTGCACATGGTGCAGCTCTCCGGGGCCGTGATCCCGACGTGTGTAAGGGGCCCGCCTGATTCGTGCCAGGCCAGATGCGAACAGACAGCTCCTGGCTGGTGCCTCGTGTACAGGGCTGGTGGGTGGGACAAGACGGAGGCAGGGGTGGGAGGGAGGGTCCTCGCAGGAGCCGGGCTGCATTCCTACACACAGGGCATCCCGCTGCACGCTGCTGGAGCCAGGCTGTGTCGAGGGCAGACCCGGGGTGTCAGAGGCGCTGCGCATCACCCCCTTGGTCCGTGATTGTTACGCCCTGCTGAGGGGACCAGTTCTCAGTATGGCTGCGAGGTTGTGGACTGCGGGGCTACTGTTATGCTTCGGGGTGCTGCCAGACGCCCCTTCCCGGCGCAGGGGACAGATGTCGAAAGAGCGTTGCCATGAAATGGATGAAACAAGCATTAACAAGAAACAACGGCACAAAAGGGGGGCAGAGGCTTACCTAAAAGCCTCGGTAGACGCTGCTCAGAAAGCACAGCGTCCTGTAGGGATTCGGGGGCGTGCTCTCCCCTTCCCATTGGCTGGAAGGTAAAATTCCAGCCAATGGGAAGAGGAGAGGGCGTGACTTAAAAAAAGACACGGACACGCCCCCGAATCGCGTTTTCACGGGCAGAAAGTGATGGACGCAGATGTCTTCCAATGGCTAGCCTCCATTTATGGAGCTAGCCAATGAAAGACAAGGCGGGACTAAGCCCCACGCTGTAAGAACATGAGATATCTCCTGGGCGGAGCTAGGTGCTCCGGCCCAGGCCAAACCTAAAAACCACGAAGCCTCAAGACAGTTACAACACGCACATTTCCGCCTTCAATTGTTGTCGAGTGAAGCACCTGATCCGGAGCTGTTTGTCATGTCATTCTACTTTCTCCACTTTCATCGCCTCAGTGAGGATTGGAGGAGACAATTTTTTTTTTGTGGTGTTTTTACACAAACTGTGGTGAGTCACAACTTATATTCTACTTTTCTCCTCCTTTTCAATGTACGACATGTAAGTATTCTGTCAGTTTTAACCGTTATTTGGCAGTTTCTACATGAGCCCCTTGCCTCTTCCACATAGCTGCGCAGATCTTCTCTAGCACCCTCTGTGACGACCCGCCTTTCGTCACGGAATGACGGAGTGACTTTGATTGGCACTATGTCGCGCCGGGAGCCTTTTACGTGCTGCATTGTTTTTGTCATCGAGTGAAAAGCTCAGTGGCGCTACAGAGCTTTCTTTGTGTAGCACCAGATGCTTACTGTCATGCTTCTGCTCCATGGATAAATAAGTGGAAATATAAACCCTCAGAGGAATGGCGTTTATAAGCATCTCTTGTGTCTTAATCACCCGACTGTCGGATTTCAGATACACGCACACCCTATCCGGCTAGAGGCAAGTCTTCCTTGTTTTCTACAATGGGATTTTGACATTTCTTTGAACTGGCAGTCCACGTGGTAGCTACATGACAATATTTGCTGTCTGCTATCTCCTTTAGGTTGTCTATTTACAAACAGTGGAGTGGAGTGTGTCACAGTACTACGGTGACACGCACACCTTCATCTTTGTCCTTCAGCTTACGTTATTGGTTGGCAGTATTCTTGCCAATTGCATTATCTGTTATGCACACACCTTATCCAATCACATAGGGTGGCAAAGGGTTCTACTCCCACTATGCTTACTACACTATTGCCTAAACAGGTTACATTTTGCGTTCATGGACTTTGGGCACTCACCTACAGGGGCTCCTTGTGCGTTTTTCTTATGTGTACTATTTCACACTTAACCTATTGCCCTCCCTGTGTAGGGAAATGTAATTTCCTCATTTGCTATTTTACACGTGCCTACAAGGGCCACTTACGGTTTTCTTCCTTACTCACGGGACCGTTGCATGGGTCTCAGTCCCATTGTACATCTACATAGTACCCTTACACAGGGCACAATTGTATGGGTCTTATACCCATTTACATTTACTCAGTCACCCTACATAGTACGTCTTATCGGTTACAGTCCCATTCGCATTGCTCCTCATACTCTTGCACAGGAGTAGAGTACAGTCATGGGTCTAAGTCCCATTGGCTGATATTGTCTTTCTACATTAAGTTTTATTGCTTTATTCACAACGCAATGTTATTCTCATGATTGATTGAATTGTTTTTTGGGGGAAATCGGGAGAGGATCAGTTGCACTATTGTACTTCTTTTCATCTTCTCTTTTTCCATTATGTCCAGCTTTCCTCGTGATGTCATACCTATTTTCATCCTTGGTCACTGGACTTACATTGCCTGTCGTCTTGCTTTGTCTCCAGCCATCCCTCCTGTTTTTGTTCTTTCTTCTTCCCTTTTCAGGAAGAGATCCGCTTTCCCTCCCCTCTGTGGCTGTGTGTAGGCTGGTGTCCTGTTTGCGTCATGCCTTATTCTTCCTTCCTTTCTTGCCTCGGAATGTTGGGACTGAGCAAGGCAGAGTGACAGTCATGGGCTGAGCAGCTGACAGGCAGCTCCTGGTGGGGCTCTGATCTACCACTATCTACTTGATATTATCAACTTTACTACCTGTTATCTTTATGAATAAAACATCTGGAATTACTACCTTCCTGAGTGGACCTTCATCACTACATACTGCTTTATAGTCTATGCAAAGCATGTGATCTACAGCTCACATGCCTCGAACGCATAATGCTACATACCCAGTAAACATCTGTTCTTGGCATGTAGAGCTGTAGATTTACATGCGCCTTCCCGGTTTCCTGTAGTTGTTGCAGTTCTCAGTTTATGTACATACGCAAGGACATCTCTATTCTACACTTACTAACTCCATTCTCACCCTCTGCGGGAAAAGAATCTTAACAATGAAGTCGATGCCCATGTGCGCTATCACCGAAAGGAGGAGTCACTTTACCTCATGACTGGAAAGAAGTCTTAGAAGAAAAACAACTTGCAAAAATCCAGGCCCAACATTAGATGGCAGGTGTATGCGAAGCATGTGAATCTACAGCTCTACATGCCAAGAACAGATGCTTACTGGGTCAGTAACATTATCCTTTTTTGCGTAACCCTAACTCTCAGCTCTTGATATTTAACTTTTGGCAAATCTCAGTTGGCACATGTCCAATCCTAGTTACTATTTAAAAATATTGGGGTTTTGATCTTGCTTTTATAACTTATCACTGCCATTGTGCAGATCTGTTGTTTAAATCAGATGTTCAAATACTTGAATTTGTCACTTAGGTGTCCTCTGTATTGGCTATGTCTTTAGAATACGGACTAAGACAAACCCTTTAAATGCAATTGACAGCCTCAAAAGTAACTATTTTCTTCTCCGTCCAGTAAAGTATTTGCACATTCTTCTTTGCACCCCATTTAGCATCAGGTTGTTGAAGTACGTTTATAATAACGACTAACTATCAAAGACCTCACATCGACAAAGTAATCTGCAGCTTGCATATGCTTCTTTATGAGAGAAAATGGTAAATTGAGATTCTGCCTAATAGAATGTCACGGATGCTTCATATTAGGCTTTAAATAGTTTGAAAGATCTAGGTTATTGTATGAAAGTGCCCTTTTTTTTCTTTTTGACATGGTCACCCCCACTTTTTGCCTGGTATTTATTGTAATTTTGAAGTGGTCTGGGTTTCTGCTAACCAGGTGCCCAGTGCCAGTATTCTTTTACTAAAATAAGACAATGGTTCAATTGTTACCCAATTGGCAAGACCTTTGGCACCTCAGAAAGACCCTAGTAAATGATAAGGGTACTACAGAGGGCCTCTAAGGGCTGCAGCATGTATTGTGCCACCCTAAGGGACCCACCACCAAAATCATGCAGACTGCCATTGCAGGCTGGGTGAAATTGTGCAAACAAGAGTGAAAACATCACATGATGACACTACAACATGCAATATATGTAAGTCACCCAACAGCAGGCTTTTCAGCCCTATGGCAGAGTGCATTATATACATGTGGGGACATATCTGCATGAGCAGATATGCCCCTGTGCTGTTTAGTTCAATTGCTAGATAGTACAAGTGAGCAGGAAAGCCATCTTAAGTACATATGCTATTCACTGTTCATTACGAGTTCGCCAGCTACATTATGGCTTCACTGACACCTATGGTGTTTGGTATCAAACATCTTTTCTTAATAAATTCTTGCTGATGCCGGTAGTGGATTTATTAAAACATGCGTCCAGAGTGTATCTTAGAGGTGCCCCTAAAACCTACCAGCCTCTTAGTGTGCTGGCTGACTGGTATTTTCCAGCCTGCCACCACAGACATGTTCCTGATCATCCTGCAGGTGAGAGCCCGCGCTCTCTGAGGCCGGAAACCATACCTGCTCGGGAGAAAAGCCGGATGGCTAGTGAATCTGCAAAGCAAGACTAGGGACTTAAAAAAAACCCAACCCTGCCGCTTTTTAATATGCAACCCTGGTTTCCGCAGATCAGGGCCTCAGGGAAGGTCACCTCCTGCCCTGAAGCCCATTTGGCACCAGGACAGGTGGAAAATTAGATATGGGAGTAGGCGTGTTGCACTACCAGGCCAGTCACACCCCTAGGGTGGGCTGGCTGATGTGCCCCAAGAAAGAAGTATTCCACCATTTTGATTTGGGTGGAATTAGGATCTCTGGGACAGGATTATACCCACTCCCCAGAGAGAATGGTCATATAGGGGGCATAGCGACCACAAGGGCAAGTAGCCCCTTGGCTACTACCCTTAGCACCCCTAAATTCAGTATTTAGGTGGCCACCTGACATCAGGAACTCTGATTCATCTGACTGAAGAAAGAAGGTGATTAAGAAGAGTCGAAGGAGCGGGATCTGTGGACTGCTGGTGGACTTTGCTGGCAAACCAAGCCTACTCCTGTCCCAACAAGCACGACAATCCAACTCCTCCTGCAGCTGTTCATCCTCCAAAAGCCTCGTTGGGCCTCCAGCACGCCTCCAAGCTGTCAGCATTTCCATTAAAATGGAGGAGCCACTTGCCTGTAGGCACCAACCACAAGGTCCTGCTCACTGTTCTGCTGTTCACCTGATCCATTGATGCATTAGCTGCACAGGTAGAGACACTGTGCTTCAAGAGGTCAGCTCCGTTTCTCCACCAAGTGTCAAGATGCTGGGTCCTACCGGATCCGCCCTGCACCAATGCCCGGAACACTAGACCCCTTGCAGCAACCTAAGCTTGTTTGTGTCCAATCTGGACTGCAACACAGAAACACCCGACCAGCATTCAAGGGATGTCTGCTGAGGCCAGCATCAGTGTGGCATAGCTATCCTGTTTTGTCCCCACCTACGGGTCCAAACCGAGAACTGGGAGTGCCTTTGATGCACAGGCCCTTCCTACCAAAACTCTTTGCATCCAAGCTTCCCGGTGCAGGTCTACGACCATCGACTGTGCTCCCTTGCTCCAAGGACCCCCACGAGCTGAGCCCCCTGTTGAGAGCTCTCGAACTTGTCACCAAGTCCCCATCTGTAGCCTGTTTCTAGGTGACCCCTGTCTTTGCTTGTGGTGTATCGAGCCAGGCTACCAAACCCATCCAGTATCTCTGCACCCAGATGCTCCAAATCGGGTAAATCCGAACTGCTGGTGGTAGTTTGTACCTTAGTCCCCTAGCATCTTGAGTCATAAAGGGAACCCCCAGAATTCGACTGTATGCAGTGTATGCCTTTTTTCTCCGTATGAAAGCCTCACAGCTTAAAAACGAATTAATGCAACTGTTTTATTTACCTGTAAAAATTGATACCCCCCCGTGCTGCTCGTTTGCTTTGCTTGTATTCGTCTTGCCGCCCTCATTGATGCTCTCTCTCATGTGCTGCTTTTCCCATTCCATTTCCTGTTACTTCCTGCCATGAACCTCTCCTCCGTTGCCCCCACCCTGCAGACCTATTTTTCAAAGAATTAAAAAAAAACATATTTTATTTGTCAAAAGTACATAGAGCGGAGCTCTGTAACCCAGAGGCTTCCGTAGCATCAATATACTTTATCATGACTTTGACACTTTTCTCATATATGAAAAGAATATAGAAAAGACTTGCAATGAAAGCAAAACGGAAGAAAACAAAGAACATACAATACCCCCCACCCCATCGCACTGTTAACCAAGCAAGATCAGTATATACAGTCAGAGCAGTCCTACATTCAATACAGTACATTTCTAAGAAGGCTCTATCCCACCCAGTGTATACAAAATAAAAGAAAACAGCAAACGGTGGTGGGTGGGGGGTGGGGAGAAGATTAGAGCCGGTCCAAGCCCTATGCTGGAACAGGCTCCAATTCCAGTCCCCGATACTTTGCCCAGGGCTTCCAGATTTTGTAGTGTTTACGAGGGCACCCCCTCGCTACAAAGATGGGAGCCTCCAAGCCCATACATAAATCCAGTCCTGTCTTCCAAACCGAGACGGAGGCCGCTGCTGTCGCCTTCCAGGCTCTAGCAAGTCTCGTTTGGCCAGGGTAAAACCCAGGAGCATAGGGTGACTTTTGTAAATGTTAACCCAGATATCGTCCATGACGTGTAGGAGAACCAGCTTAGGTTAACGAGGGAGGTCCCAACCCAAAACCTCTGACCGGCAGGTCATTAGTTCCAGTCAAAACTGCGCCAGCGCGGAACAATCCCATATTGTATGGAGCAGGTTGCCCTCTTCATGCATGCAGGGAAGACACACCGGGGAAGCCACCAAGCCCGCCCTGTACAGTCTGACTCTAGTGAAATATACTCTATGAAGGCTCATTGCAATTGCCGCTACACGAGGGGAGGCAAGTTTCTCCGTCCAGTCCTCCTCTTCGAGCGAGCCCACATCACTCTCCCATGCCTCAAGGTGATGCTGCAGAGATGGGGAACTATGTGTGACCAGGGATTGATACATTTTAGAGATCTTATGGTCCTGCAAATCACCCATGAAAACATTCGCCTCCACTGGACTGAAGTCGGCCAGCTCCTCCATTAAAAGACATTTTTAAAACCTGTTTTATACTTAAACAAGCATTTGCAATGCAATAGGTCTCGCATTAGGAAATTTTGAGCTAATGGTATTGTAAATGACAAATTTTTTATTTATGTGCTGGTTTTGAAAATAGCGAAATTAATAGCTTTGTCATTTACAATGCCAATAGTTTTAACTTTCGCAAATGTGACACCTATAGCATTTGTAACGCAATGTGTTGTATTTACATGACTTAGATTTGTTGATATTACAAATAACAAAGGCTTGTAATTTTTTTTAATAATTAATACTTAAAAACAGTTATTGTAATTTATCATAATGGCTATAGCTTAAACTTTTGTAAATAACTTTTGTGAAGATTATGTTCATTGTATTTTATTATGACCAAAATCCAAAAACAGAAGTGAAATATTAACATCTTTTTGTGACATTGGTAATAAAGCTTGACCCACTGAGAGAACATATTTGAACCAGTTGTTGAATTGGTTGCACAGATTGATGCTGTGGTGGGGCTGAGTGATGTTGTGGTGGCGACGAGTGATGCTGTGGCGTTCAGTGATGCTGAACGCCACAGCATCACTCGTCGCCACTAGTCCGTATTTAAGCGGTTCCTGTGTCTGGCTGTCTAAAGTATGTCTAAAATATGTCTCTACACTTGAGTTTTCTACACGCTGCTGAAGACAAGACAGCCGAGTGGACATGCCCCGCTAAACCTCATAGGAATACTTTGGGCACCCACCCTTAGTGTCCGTTATTGCTTTTATAGAGTTAATGTTCATGCCAACTGAGGTGCATTTGTTTACCATAACCTCAGAGCTGAGGAGCTATTTGGTTTGCACCCGGGTTATTTAAGAAACATAATCCTCTCTGTTTCTTTGAGATACGTAATTCCCAATATAAATAATGCGCGTCATCAGTAGAGCTTTGGACAGCCAGCGACCCGTCCCACCCATTGTGCACTATTTTCGTTCCTAACATAATGGGCGAGCAGTGAAGCGCTCGCTGTAAACAAATGAGGCTTCTCGGCGCTGAGGGGGCTGTCCGACGGGCCGCGCGCCTTCAGCTCCCACCTCCTGGGCAGTCTGCATTCCAGGGCAGAGGGGGGCAGAGGACTGGTGCCAGGACCCGAGGGAAAGGAGGCTCTCACGGGGCGAGTCAGCAGAGCATGGCCTCCTCACGGGGCATCTCGCGGCCGCCTCTACCACACAGAACATTCCAGCATCCTCCGGTGCCCTCGCCCTGGCGGGGGCGGGACCCCAGCAGGCTAAACGGCGCTGTCCATCAAATGTGCAACGGGGTACTCGAGGAAAGCGGCTCTGCAAGCTGGTGTGTTGAAACCACGTTATTAATACATAATACAACAAGTCATGAAACGCTCAAACTCGTCGAATGACATTTTGTTGCGGTCCCCTTCCTTGCCGGCGTATTTTGGCGCACGTCGGCCTGGAGCACAGAAGAGACGCGAGAGGGCAGGAGCGTGACGCCGTGAGCGTGCACGTTGGCGTTCCCTGCGGCTCGTGACAGTGGCGGCGCCTGCAGTCTTCGCCCACTGTACTTGAGGAGTGCTGTGAGGCTGTGGGACGGGGAAGAGTATAGCAGACCCGGTGAGGGGGGGCCTCGGGGCACATTGACGGTGCCCGCCCCCCCCAGTGATGGAAGCCCTGCGTGTGAGCGGGGTTGGGAGTGTGTGTGTGTGCGCGCGTTTGTGTGTATGTAAGCGGGGGGGGGCGGTGGGCGGCAGGGGGGGGGGTGGGTGCGCTTGTATGTGCCTGCGTGTGTTGTACCTGTGTGTGTGCCTGCCTGTGTGTACGTGTGCCTGTGTGCAGGGGTGTGGGGGCTGGCTGTGTGCGCACGGGAATGTAAGGCACGAGAGGGGCACGGCGCCGTGCGCGCTCACGAGGTCAAATCTGAGCAAATCTGCGCTCGTGCACCCTCTCGTGTCCACATTCCCAAATACGGGTAACATTAGTTGTCTTGCTGACAGCATTCAATCCTTACGCTTTGAATGCTAGGTCAGCTCGACCTAAAAAGAAAACAAAAAAAAGCTTTCATTATGCTTCTTCTCCCCATTTATTTAGCGGCCCGTATTGGATTAGTAATTACCAAAAAAAAGGCACTCCCGTCATTTTGGGAGTGATCATGCGTGGTCACAATGATGCATGTTCACTTATACAATGATGCCGCCTCGTCATTGCACCTTTTTAGGTCTCGCCTAGCGAACTCATCGCATGCGTTGCATCGCCTTGGCGAGACTATTGTTGTGGGTTTAGTGAGCGATGGGAGACATACCATGTGCGCACACGGACAGGCGATGTGCACGCGCATGGTGTCTCCTCTCTGCCTCACACGCTCCCACCCCGCGATCACACTACAAGGCAGACACACGCTTGTGTTTTGCTGCCGGTTTTTAACTCCATGCCTTTGTAGCGCTGCTACCCAAGCGATTAAGAGCTATTTTACCATGAGTGTTTTGCAAATTTAGCCTGAGCTGCTTTTTGTTTACTGGATTGTATAACGTGTTTGCCTTTAGGGGAAAAACCATGAAAGGAGTGTTTAAAGATGGTATTGTGTATCTCTTCAGGACTGATATTGGCGCTGGCAAGAAACCCATAGGTGCTATCCATTGCGCCAAGGGTGCTGCCTGTTATAAGATAGGTTCTACACCATATACCAGGCTTGCTGCTCATTGCAAGAACGGTGATCCTCTTGATGCCCTCCGTGCTGTGGTTTATGCAAAATAGCTGCTGGTACAGTTCTTTCTCCTGCCTTCATGCCGATCAGCTCAGGCGACAACTCCTCCTTGGTTTGGAGCTTGCTCCCTGTGCAGTGTCCAGGCTTAAGTAGGATACAGGCCAGGCATACAGCAGAGAGCCGTTGAGAGCTCCTCCAGTGGGACAAAGCGAATGGGCCCTCCCGTGCCTCTCCTCAGCTTTGTTTCTCCTTGTTCTGCTGCTACTTTCACTTCCTGCTACGGTGGGATGGCGGAAATGCATCTTTAGTTTTTCTCCACACGCCACTTCGTCCTTTAGGCCGCTGTCAGGCAAGCTGGATCAGAACTGCTTAAACGAAGCGTGTGAATTCTCTGCCTACCCAATAGGTGAGTAGTAGTTGCAGATCACCACAGGCGATCTCTCAGTGACCGCCGCATGAAAGAGCTATGCATATGCCCGAAGCATTCTCATTGTCTAAGCCTTTCATGTAGTTGGGAGCCATGCTAGAGTACATTGTGTAGACCGAATGGAAGATTATGGTTTATGGAGAAGTTCTTGAAGAGACATGGATACTGTCTCAATCCAGGAAGATGGTAAACTGCAGAAGCCACAGCATACAAGATTGCCAGTCCTTGCTTAGGAGCACGATGGCAGTGCAGCAGCTGAGTGTTGGGTTCCATCTTAGGCATGTGGTAGTGCCATTAGAGCGGAGTCTAGAACAGAGCTAGGGAATATGGCACTACCTGGTGGGGCAAAAAGGAATACAGATGTGATGCAGAAGGCCACCCCTGCGCACCTCTCAAAGCCAAGTATCTGCAGCCCAGGGACAACCCTTTGTGTATAGCACAGTACGGCAGTTTGCACAGATCTGTGCTGGGAAAGGCAGCTCGGTGATACTCTGGCAGATTGCTTTCCCAATAAGCTCCATCGCTTTGTGAAATCGGCCTGCCTAAAAGCCACTAGAGGAGATGGCCTGGAAGCTGCAATCCATTACATTAACAACCTCTTTAGCGGCTCTCCATTTTTGCCAAGGCCACTTTCGTTTTTGAACACACTCACTCCTGAACTTCTCTAAGCCACTTTGTGCCATTACACAGGTCGTCTTTAAAAAAAAAAAAATGAAAAAAAGATGGCAAAGCTCGCAGCCCATGTCGATAACTGATTTCCATGTGTCCCTGAGACCAAATGTTTAAAAATGTTAAGCTCCCTCTTGGGGATCCGCCTGGTAGGGGAGCCTGCAAGTTCTTTTTTTGTGCCGGTTTGAGAACTAAATGATTTAGCACATGACGCAGATGGGAAAATAGGCAACATATTATGATAAGGAATGGGTACAACAACCCACGCTGAGTTGATGTTTGGTTTTCTAAACGTCTCGGTGCCTTGAAAGTATTGCGAGGTTGGCTATTTACTGCTCCTTCTTATCTCTCCCGCCACAGTGTCTCAGCCCGGCCCATTCTCATGACCTGAGGGCCTGTGGCGGGAGTCGAGGCCGGTCCGCCGCTCTTCCCGTCGCTTTCTCACAGTGCTCTTAGGGGAGCTAGGAAGCTCACCACAGACTGCGCGCGCCGCTCTGGCACAACAGAAGCGCGGCAATCTCGGAGTCCTGCCGAGGACGCTTGGGAACCTCCCGTGGTATTTCAGTGAACCCGGAAAGAAAGGTGTGAAAACTGCACTTTATTTTTTGCAACCTTTACAAAGTCCTTGTAAATTTTTGCCTAGATTCCAAGCAACTTTTTTCGCTTCGCCACTCGTGCCTCTAGAATCTCAGCAAAAGGTAAGCTTGCAGGAAAAAATCAACAAACCTTTTCCATTCTGAATGGCCATTAATTCTGAATATGAAAAAAAGCTTTGCGAGACGAAATGTTAGAGGAATATTCTTTACACGTCTTCAAGCATGCTAGAGCGAAATTGTCACTTTGCAAATTGCAGTTCTTATTACGCGCGCAAAGGTAAATTGTGAAACTTGACAATATTTGCAGAGTGAAAACCGGGGGGGGCTAATTCTTCCAGCAATCGGCAGAGTAAATATGCAGGGGCTCTAAGATGGGGTGAAGAACAACAAAGCCTTGTTGACAAGTAAATGGTCTTTTAAAGACCTGTGAAGTACTGTGGTGCGGCTGTGTGTGTGCCCGGGAAGCTGGTCTCAGCCCAGGCTGACGCACACAACAGGGGGGGCTGAAGCCCTTTGAGCCCAATGGGCATTTCGCGCCTGCACCTCGGTAATTTAGCTGCATGCTCCTTGCATTTAGTTGGCCTTAATATCTGTCCCATCCTTAATGACCTTTGTTTGAAACTCAAGGGAGGCCACTCAAGTAGACGTTGACTCCTTTTTAGGTCGAGCCTGAGCCAGCGCGCACGTGCTGCTCTGCAAAACGTATTGTAGACGAGTAGCTAATATAAGCCCAGCCCACTCTGCCATTGGCTTGTCATTGTCTGTCCCAAATGCTGGCTGCTGGTTCGTCAGCCCGCTTGTTAGTACCACCTTCTCTTCATTTGTCACCTCCCATGGCGACTGCCCTCTTTACTTCGAGGGTTTCACTGGACGTCTTACTTACACTGTGAGCACTATTTTCATTAATGAGGTTCTCCTACTGCCTTATTAACTCCGTCCTGTTGTCCTTGATTTCTCCCCCCTGCCCCCACCCGCACTCCAGTTGTCCGTGCCTTCTCCCCCTCCCATTCGTTGTCCGTGCCTTCTCCCCCCGCCCATTCGTCCATGCCTTCTCCCCCCGCCCATTCGTTGTCCATGCCTTCTCCCCCACTCATTCGTTGTCCATACCTTCTCCCCCCTCCATCCATCCCGTTGTCAGTGATGATGTCCATTTGCAATTCAATAGGTCTAGCGAAAATGTGAGACCTATTGCATTGCAAATGCTTGTTTCATTATGTACATGCTGTATGGTGTACAGCATGATTTAAAGGCCCTGGCAGAGCCAGTAGGTCTCAAACAAAAGACCTAATTACTTTGCTAATACCTATTTCTTGTTGGTACTCTAATCGTCCCTGCTCGTTCTTGATGCAGTGCTTCTCAGAAATTTAATGGAACTGATCTGTGTGTAGGTTGTGTGTTTATAGAGTGATGGAATCAATACGTCCATACTGGTATGGACCCTAGGCTACGAACCCCAATGTTGCCTTGGTGCCCTTCTCTTAGTATTTTAAAATTGTTCCAGATTCAGTCAGATACCTGCAAATGAATAATATAATTGAATATTTAGACCCCTCACATGCCGTTACATTGCCCCGTTGTACCACTGAAGGTCTTAAAATAAAATACGCAGCTTGGCACTAGTTTTGTGTATTGGGTAGGTCAGAGATGATCAATAATTACTGCTGATCTCCACCATACTTCTTATAGCCTTTGTTAGTCTTTTTTTAATTTTTATTATAAACTTTATTTTTGAGTTTACAAATTACAATACCATAATAAAAAACAGTTGGCATCAAATCAATATATGTAGGCATATTTTTGGCATTATCAGTGGCTTATAAGGCAAAAGGTGGCATCCGGGAGGGAAATGTACAGTGGGGAAAAGGAGAAAATCCTGTACAATCATATCACAGTGGGGGAGGAAACCGGGCACATTACTGAAGTCCACTGCACACAGCACTAGGGTCAACCCTCCTGCCCCCCATTGTGAGTAGACCCCCCGGCTATAGCCAACCCACTTCCCTCCTCACTGTCTGTTGCCTCTTGCGAAGGTCTTTGTTAGACTTTAAACCAGAATGTAATCTTTCTTCATCACTTTCTGCTGCAGGTACATCTTTCTTGAATATGCATCTCCTGCGAATGCTCAAGATGCTGTAAAAAATGCAGATGGCTACAAGCTGGACAAGCAGCACACCTTCCGAGTGAATCTCTTCACCGATTTTGACAAGTAAGACTGGTTCATACTGCTGTGTTTCTTTGTTGCTTGTCTAATGAATTATTGTTGACTTTGCAATAAATTTTACCTTGATCCACATTCTGTCAGAGCAAGCCTTTGGCTAAATTGTTGATTGTTGCAGGTACATGAACATCAGCGATGATTGGGAAATTCCAGAGAAGCAGCCTTTCAAAGACTTTGTAAGTTTGTCTTGAGTGCTTTAAAAAAAAAAGATTAATTTAAATGGATATTTGACGGCATGTAGAAGCTTATTTCTTTAGATGTAATGATGCAGGTCTAGTTACACTATTGATGGCATGGTTCATTTTTGCCTGTTAAAAGTAATCTTAAGTATAAATGTGGGCTTCAGTGAACAGAAGCATGGCATAATTTGCAGCTGATGGACATGAGGAGAGAAATAGTTCATCACTTTTAGGTGTGTGATGTTGGTGTGTTCCCAAATTTAAATAACTCTTAATTTATTTCAATGCAGGGCTAGAATGAATGAGAATCCTAATCATAACAGTGGATCTTATTTTGAAAAATCTTTAATACTTCCAAGAACTGCAAAGATATTTTAATGGCACATCTCCGATGTAAAAAGTTCCCATCACCAACCTTTCCCATCGGACTGTTGTAACATCTTTGGAGTCAGCAGCTCCCCCAAATATTACAAAAAAAAATCTTCCAGGGTATAGAACATTTTTCCATCTGTATTTAATTTGGAATTCAGCCAGATTCAGAAACCTAATATTTTCCGTCTCTCTTGGCCGACAGTTCTGCTATACAAAGGTCAGTTGCGGTGTATATTGACAGCTTTTGACGTATGAAAGTGAGATTTATTAACGAAACTTAAATAGTTGCCTTTGTGCACATGTGCTAGTAACAGAATGCTACAGTTTGGTACACTGTTTTTTCTATGCCTGTTTAGAGCTCCAAAGCCATGTAGATACTGAACTGTTAAGCATATATAGAAATATACTTGTTTTACCTTAACTTTTCATGTGCCAAATATAAAGATGGCTAAACAGCAAAATAGAGATGCAAATAAGGATACCTACACATGAAAACATCGAGCAAAATAAATGCTTCAAAACTAGGAGCCCTACCTCTCGTAAGCAACTAATATCTGAATAACCGTTACAGCAGGAGACTGTCAGATAGGTTTGTGTCTTCTCTTGTAACTCTCATTGGATTCCAAAAATCTGGCCAGTGTTGGGTATTTGAGTTAGATAAGGGGTCTTGCAAGTTTTGATAGTTTTGTAAATCGTTGATCGGATGAAGAAAGGAGAAGCTGGGAGGCACCTGGACAATTCACCCTTAAAGGGCAGCAATGTTACATTTCTTTTTCTGAATGGTATTGCAGACATTATCATGGAAATATGACTTTTACTTTGGTTTGGTGCTTTCTCTTTTGGGTTGTGACTACCATTGGAGGTATGTAATTATGAAAATGTTTGCTATAGTGTTTGCTTATACTACAGTAAAACTCTTCTCTCTGATGGATACTTGCATCAGGATATCCCTTGCCTTTTGATTCTTCCCTGTTGCCAGTTTGCATTCTTGGATCGCTAGCAGTAGTTTTTTCTTACCAGCAGGTAGCAGTTGTGACTCAGACCCGCCCCAAACATGACGACACAGGGCTGCATACAGGCGCCACACCTGAGCAGTGATGTTGGTTCCTCCACCCCCCCCCCCCCCCCCCCCGGCCACGCCCATGCCTACTGATTCACTGCTCTGCTCCTGACAATTTCTGTGATGTCTTTAAAGCAGTGCTTCCCAAACTTATGAGAACAAACCTTCACGACCTACCCACCGTTAAAATTTTTTTTCTTTAATTAAATGCAGCTAAAGCATTGTGTAGTAGCACACTCCTGGTACTGAGGCCATTGTAGATTCTGGCTCGAGTAGGGTCCTTCACAAAGGGCATGTTTCAGATACTTGACTTTGCTTCAGTTTCATTTGGCCTGCTGCTTAGTCCCATGGAACCTTCTGGGGCTCCATTTGTACCTCTATTGGCTCACTGTCCTACAGCACTGACTCCGCTGAACATTTAAGTGCCCCACCAGAGGACTGGGCTCCTAGTTCTCTGCCAGGGCACTTCCCAGACTGTGCTGTATTGGCGCTGCCACCAGCTCCACATATAGCGATACCACATCTGGCAGTGCTGCCCTCAGATCCACATCCTTTCTCTGAGTTTTTTAACCCCTTGTTGTACTACACAACGAATAAGGGGGAGGAGTGAAGGAGAAGGGGGAGCGAAGGAGAAGGGGGAGCGAAGGAGAAGGGGGAGCGAAGGAGAAGGGGGAGCGAAGGAGAAGGGGGAGCGAAGGAGAAGGGAGCACCTACTTCTCCCGTATTGGGGTGTCTTTCATAGATTCACATGCCTGAATCATTCCCCGTCGTCGGAGTGGGAGTCCCACGGTATATAAAAAAGCAATAAAATGCCTGTAATAACCAAAAAACCCTGGTAATAACCAACCAGGAAGTAAAGTAGCCCTAAGCTACAGGAGCAAAAACTCCCACACTCATGACTATCCTGGTCATTTTGTATAGACCAAACTGCAGCCAATCAGGCGACAGCACCCACCAGAATGTTCTTCCCAGAGGCTCAGGCTCTCAGATTTTCTACTGCACGTCGTGTGAAGGGAGTCTCCCTGAGCTCTGCTCAGTTTCTTCTTACTTTGGTTGGTTTTTTACCGTCTAAATAGGTCTACTTCAAAATCCCTTTTTAGGGCTTGTGATTCCTGTGGAAAGCTGAAGCTGTTCAAGGAGGATCCTCACAAGAAATGTATATATTGTCTGTATCCAGATCATGAGGCAAAGGAGTGTAAAATCTGCAGGACTTTTCCTCAGAAAACCCTCAGGGACAGAGAGGGTCGTCTTCTCCTGTGACTCCAGAGGATTAAGGACAAAGATAACCCTGTTTCTGAGGTAGGGAGCATCGCCTCTGGGTCTTCTATATCCTCTAGGAAGAGGAAAGCTGAGGTTGGGTTAGCTTCTCCTGGGGCGAAGGTGTTGAGAAAGGCCCAATCCTCTCATGATTCTGGCGTGCCTTCTACTTCAAAAAAGGCTTCACCACCTATCAAATCTGACCCTAATACGCTCTCAAAGAAAGCTGGAAAATCTTCCAAGACAGCTTCTCAAAATGTTTTTCCTCAGACTGCTCCTTTGACCACTTCAGCGTCAAATACAGCTTCACCGTCGCCATCTCTTCATGTGGCCACCTTTTCAACATCTACGGTGACTTTCTCCTCACCAAAACCAGCTATGGTGATGTCTACAGCCTCTTCACCGTCGACGCTGGTTCATGTCCAAGTTCGACCTATCTCGTCGTCGAAGATAGTGCCATCTACCGTTGACGTTCCTCCGTCGACGAGAGCATTGAAGGTACCGTCGACGGGTACTCCGTCGTCGACTCTAACGTCGTCGAACATCTTACCGACGACGAAGTTATCCCTACCGTCGACTACCTCGTCGACATAAGAAAATATCGTTGTTGACGACCTCGTCGACGAAGAAGACACTTCCGTCGACAGTCATCGTCGACGGCAATGTTACCGTCGACGGACATAGCGTCGACGAAGATTCTCGATTTTCAACCTGATGCAGGTTTGACACCGTCGACGGTGGCATCGTCGACGCCCCCACTGTCATCCTGTACGGAGTTGCAAGTTTGGTCATCCAAGACACCCGCAATACCTCTGCCTTCTCCAACTACCACAGCTTCACTCTTGGAAAAGCGTGGTTCATCTTTGACAACGCTGTCTCCATTGAAATTACCAGAAAAATTACTGGATTCTGAGGAAGAGGAATCCTATGAAGATGACACTTTCCGTGCAGCCAGAAGCCCATCTGAGCTGCTTATAAAACTTCAGGATGAAGAGCAAGATGAGGAAGAACAATTCCTTGAACCTTCTGGTCGGGCTCCTGTCTACTCCTGCTACACAAATGCCGCTGGACCTATTGCATAATCTGCAATATATGCTAAGCGATTATTATTGTTGTTTTCCACCTTCAGAATCAGGTGATTCTCACTTCTCTACGCCGGTACCAAGAACATCTACTGCAACACTAAGGCCTCCAAGACCAGTTTCTCCGCTTCCGACTACGGAGAAGCAGCCTACCATATCTTCTTCGCCAGGGCCATCTCATCAGGTGCAGGATGATCTTTCTTCGGAAGAAGAACGAGAAGAGGGCAAAGTAGACGACAAGTCAGTATCGTCGGAGTGGGATGAGTATCAGGCACAAACTCCTTCTCCAGCTGCCCAGCCTACGGCGGATTCTCCACCGGTGGACATTGCAACCTTTAACCAAATCATGGGCAGGGCAACAAAGAAGTTCCTCATCACAATGGAAGCTAAGCAAGATGAGTGTTTTTTGTTTGATTTTAAGGACTTACCGCAAAGGCAAAGTTGGTCCATCCCTGTTATTAATTTTACCTGGAAGGAAGGCCTAAAAGTAATGGTGACACCAAATTCTTTACCTGCAGTTCTACCTCGGGTGGATAAAAAGTATAGGGCGCCTAATAAGTCACCGACATGCCTTATCGGCCAGGCAAAGGTGGATTCTGTAGTTGCCCAGGCGGCTCAGAGGAGAGCCAAAAATCTGTCTGCACAAATCACTACTCCCCCGGATAGGGAGGGAAGGCGCCTCCACGCAATAGGAAAGAAGGTCTCAACTATTGCGGCAACTACTGTTCGTGTCGCAAACTCCCTTGCAATCCTTGGAAGGTATGACAGACAGATGTGGTCGGACATATCTCCGTATATTGAAAAGCTCTCAGAGCCGGATAGATCTGAAGCCAAGAAGATTTTGCAAGAGGGAGAATGTGTTTCATCAGAAATTATTGATGCTGCAGTGGACGTAGCTGCCACAGGCTTCAGACAGTTAGCGGGTGCAGCTGTTCTGAGAAGACAGGGATGGTTAAAATCTACATCCTTTCGTCTGGAAGTCCAGTCTAAGATCATGGACATGGCTTACAATGGAGAGTTCCTTTTGGACAACATGTGGATGAGGCTTTACAAGCCATAAAGAAGGATACTGAGACTGCCCGATCCCTGGGATCTCTTCAGTTTCGTAAATCTTCCTTTCGTGGTGCAAGAGGAAGAGGCAATTTCTCCAACAGAGGAGGTTATTCATAGCAGCGTTCCTTCAACAATTCACAGGGTAACCAACGATACCTACCATACCGGCAACAATCGTATGGTCAAAGGAGAAACAACTACTCTCAGTCAAGAGGGAAACCCTCTTATCGAGGAAGAGACAACAACAAGAGCAAGTGAGACAAACATCCTGCCACCACTTCTACCCAACCTGAAGCAAATTTGAGGAAGAATATCCCTACATTACTCAAACTGGTCCAAGATTGCCACACACAGATGGGTTCTAGATGTGGTATCCAGGGGTCACATTCTGGAATTCGTGAAAACCCATCCAAATTCTCCCCCAAAAGGACCACCACCAGCTCATCTCAAGGAGCTGTTTTCCCAAATACATTCTATGATTCGGAAAGGAGCAATCTAGAGGGTACCTCAAAATCAAAGAGGGTAAGGTTTTTATTCGAGATTCTTCCTAATCCGCAAGAAGTCGGGGGACTGGCGTCCCATACTCGACCTGCGTGCCCTCAACAAATACCTCAAAAAATTATCCTTCAGAATGTTAACGCTTCAAGAAATCCTCCAGTTTCTTTCAGAAGGGGATCATATGGCAACACTCGACCTTCAAGACGCATACTTCCATGTGCCCATCTTTCACAGACACTGGAAGTTCTTGCGGTTCAGAGTGGCTGGCAGGGACTTTCAATTGAAAGTCCTCCCCTTTGGACTACGATCGGCCCCCAGAGTCTTTATAAAGATACTAGCTCCGGTGGCAGCTCACTTGCGATTGGAAGGAGTTCAGATTTATCCATATTTGGACGACTGCCTTATCAAGGCCAGTTCCTTCCTCACGGCAAGTACTCACGTTCAGAGATGTCTGTCGCTACTTCAGAGTCTAGGTTTCTCGGTAAATTTCGAAAAGTCTGATCTAACCCCATCACAGAGAAAATCTTTCTTGGGAGCGACGCTGGACACAAAGCTCGCCCAAGCCTTCATATCAAGAGAAAGGCAGTTGAAGATTCACAAGATGGCATCTTCATTGCTAACAAGAAAGTGCGTTTCTGTTCGCAAATTCAAGTCTTTCCTAGGGATGATCTCGTCCTGTATTCCTCTCATCCCCAACTGCCGCCTAAGAATGAGGCCCTTACAAGAGGAACTCGGTCTTCAATGGGTACAGGTATCAGGATCATTCGAGGACGTGATCAACATAACCCCTCGGATGAGGAGCGCTTTTCAATGGTGGATGCAAGATTGCAACCTGCAGACGGGATGTGCATTCCTAACGGATGTGCCCAGATTCATCGTGACCACAGATGCGTCTCTGAAAGGCTGGGGCGCCCACCTTCAAGGAATGACAATCAGTGGCAAATGGAACATACAGGAAAGAAAATGGCACATAAACATCTTAGAGTTGTGAGACATCTTTCTCGCCCTGAAATCCTTTCAAGCAATGCTGGAGAACTCTACGGTTCTGATTCGAACAGACAACACAACCAGCATGCATTACCTGAACAAACAGGGAGGCACAAGGTCAGCCCGATGTATCCCATCAGGCACAGGAGATTTGGAATTGGGCCCTGGATCACAACGTCAATCTGTCAGCGGTCCATGTTCCAGGGGTTGCCAATGTTTTGGCGGATTCCGTCTGCTGCAGGCAATCACGAATGGGAGCTACATCAACCAACCCTGGATCACATATTCCAAGAGTGGGGTCATCCCGACCTGGATCTGTTTGCGACGAATCAGAACCGGAAATGCCCACGCTTTGCAAGCTGGATTCCCCACAAGAACTCATGCGGGGATGCCCTTTCGATGAACTGGTGTCAGATATTTGCGTACGCCTTTCCACCGATTCCTTTAATTCCCAAGGTCATCAGGAAGATGAGGAGACAGCCATGTCGTCTAATCCTGGTTGCTCCAAGATGGCCCCGACAATATTGGTTCACCGAACTCCTCCTCTCGGAGTGCAGACCGATACAGCTGCCTCGAATACCGAATCTCCTGACAATCCAAGAAGGCCAGGTGTACCATCCGGACCCAGTTTCATTGAAATTATCAGCCTGGCTCCTCAGCACAATGAGTTTGCCAGCTTAGACATTTCTCAAGATTGTCAACAAGTTCTCGCTAATGCTAGAGCGCCGTCAACGATAAAGACCTACAAGCTCAAGTGGAAGCGTTTTTGTGTCTGGTGTCAAGCTGCTGATCTGCATCCCATTCATGCTAGACCAGAACAAATTTTGCCTTTCTTTTTGCATTTAGCTAGATCGGTTTTGGCACTCTCTACCTTAAAGGTATTCCTGGCAGCCATTTCCAGATTCCGTCAGGACGGAACAAACTCTCTGTTTTCGTCAAGTATAATCCAGCAATTCTTTAAAGCGCTATTCCGTATGTTCCCTCCAATTCGTCGACCACCTCCGTCTTGACATTTGAACGTGGTTCTAGCTCAACTCATGCGTCACCCCTTCGAGCCCATTCATAAGATTGATCTCAAGTTTCTTACTTGGAAGGTCTCTTTGCTATTGGCGTTAACATCAGCTAGAAGGGTCAGTGACATTCAGGCATTCACTACTAAACCGCCTTGCTTACAATTTACCTCAGACTCTGTGGCGCTACGTACCAATCCCAAGTACATGCCCAAAGTTCCATGGGATTTTCACCTGAATGAGCCAGTGATCCTAAAAACATTTTTTCCAAATCCTCAATCACCGGCTGAAAGGGCCTTACACTCTTTAGACATCAGGAGATGTCTCAGGTTCTATCTTCAAAGAACAGCAGCTGTTCGCAAGACAGATCAATTGTTTGGGGCATATGGAAGACTGCGCCAAGGCTGCGCGGTATCCAAACAGGCTATAGCCAGATGGGTCTCGTCAGCAATTGTGCTATGTCATCAACAGGCAGGAAGACCTTTACAGTCTTTACCAAGAGCGCATTCTACAAGGGCGGTGTACTCTTCCACCACTCTCTTCCCTGGTGTGCCCCTGCTACAAATCTGCCGAGCTGCAACGTGGTCAAGCAGGCACACTTTTACAAGACATTACTGCCTGGATTCAGCAAGTGATGCAGATGCTTCAGTGGGAAGAGCAGTTCTACTCAATCTTTTCCAATAAGGTGAGCCTCTGTTCTCCCTCCTCCTCTATGCTCTTGTTTAGACGCTTCTAACATGTTATTGGTTATTACCTTGCATGCATATCTGCTGTATACTGTAAGCGTCTTATGAGCATAATGTGTTTTCTTGTACTGCTATCTACTCTGATTCAGGCATGTGAATCTATGAAAGACACCCCAATACTGGAGAAGAACAATAGTTACTTACCTGTAATCTGTGGTTCTCCAGTATTGGTGTCTTTCATAGATTCACATGCACCCGCCCACCTCCCCTCAGAGGCTCCCTCAGGCAATTATATTGGTTTCACTCCTGTGCGAGAAAATCTGAGAGCCTGAGCCTCTGGGGAGAACATTCTGGTGGGTGCTGTCGCCTGATTGGCTGCAGTTTGGTCTATACAAAATGACTAGGATAGTCATGAGTGTCGGAGTTTTTGCTCCTGTAGCTTAGGGCTACTTTACTTCCTGGTTGGTTATTACCAGGGTTTTTTGGTTATTACAGGCATTTTATTGCTTTTTTATATACCGTTGGACTCCCACGACGGGGAATGATTCAGGCATGTGAATCTATGAAAGACACCAATACTGGAGAACCACAGATTACAGGTAAGTAACTATTGTTTATCTGGACTTTTAGAATGCCCTTTGAATCACCAAATGGCCCTCTTCTATAAGAAAGTTGTTTTTGTGGTTTACAGTAAATAGGAGCGCTGCAGATGTGTTAGAACTATTTTATTGTGAGGGACAGAATGGTGATTTGCTTATTGAAATCCTTCAGCCGTGCCCAGCTATTTCTGAGGTTTTGCCTTCAATACGGCTTTGGTTGACACTACATTAGCAGTGTAAACGTTTGCTTGCCAGTATGGCTTTGGTTCACGCTACATCGGCAGCTTTGTCTAAGCCGTTTTTTACTTCGCCGTTCCAGTGCTAATTGCCACCTGTGTACTCCTAGTTACTGCCACATAGCCCTAGGCCTTAGCCTTGCGGTGCAAGCCTTGTCTTGTAAAGTCAACCCAAACTATTTACCTTCCACTCCTTCAAAGAGGAGTTGAAACCTATTGATGTGATCACAAAGAAAAGAAGATTTTTTCTTCAGATGATCTGCAGATTCCTCACTTTCTATAACAGTTGGAGCCATCTGGATCTTTAAATGCCCCAATTGTGACAGAGCAGGCACATTCATAGGCACCACCTCTGCACAGTTAAAGTCCCTTTCTTTCCACACCCTTCAACACATATCGGGCGCTGCGCTCCCAACTTTGTTGGGTGTCCGACAACTCAAACAAGCATTGGCATATCCAATAGGCCTCGCATTTGGGACCTTATAAGTATTTAGTTATGCATCACAATATCATTGGTGCAGCAATATTAACCGTTGCATGGCTAAACACTTATAAGGTCCCAAAGGCAAGACCTATTGGCTTTGCTAATGCTTGTTCCATTTAAAGCACTGCAGACCAGGAATCTTTTGCCTCCATCTTATGGAGTACAAGTAAAGTTTTTCTTGACACAGTTATATTCCAAGAATTCTGGAGACAACACCTGGTTAAACAAATTCTGAAAAAGCCCGCAAAGAATACTACAATCCTGAACAGACTCGTAACAAAAAGCGAGAAAAAAGCTATGCCAATGCTTGTTTTTCTCTGGTGATCTGCAAATCTCTTGTATGTGGATTGGCGATGTAGCACACGCTGTTGCGCTGCAGGTCCGCTATCTAGTCAGATCAGAGAAGATTTGACGCTCACGCGATCCTAAAGTACAGCGACCAAGCATTCCGTTCTGCGTGGTGAAGTAAAGACATAACTGGTCACGGCTTTGTGCGTCCTCCCAACACTGACTGCAGCTTTAACCCTATTTACATTTAACCCTTTGTTTAGCCTATGATAGACACATTTGCCTCATCTGTGGTTATTGCGGCATCAGAAGGTATCCATGAGCAAGAGAAAGGCACCCGAGCAGAGTCCCAACGAGTGCATCACCGACTTTCTGACTCGTGATATGATTTGGAGCAACTAAAAAGGGAGTGGGACGAATCTCCGAGAGTACATTTCAAATCTATACGATTCTTAATGCTTCACTGAGGGCATCACGACATTGCGGACCATTAAGGGAGCACATGGGGAAAAGTGATAGTAAAGATGCACTGGTGGAGACGAAGGAATTGAAACCAACAAGGTGGGCAGAAGCAGATGCGGCCGCGAGACACGCTTTGTGGTGGGGGATGGGCGTAGCGAGGCGCTTGGGAGAGCAAGCGAGAGGAAGGTCAGATGGCGCCTAATCGGCGCTAAAACCTGGCGGCTGCGCGCGTAACTGCAAGTGCTAGGCCAGCAAAAGTGTGGGAGCACTTTTGAAAGCCACTTACTAAATGTCTCGCAAACTAGCGCTGGCTCAGGCGAGACCTAAAAACTTTCCATGCAGTTTGCTAGGGACAGTGTCTCCCTGAAGACAGGATTCACACCACTTAAGAAGCAGATGTCTGTTACAGACCTGCACAATGTGTATCTTTGTACCTGGGCCCAGTCACAAATTGGAGGCATGTAAGAGTGATGCCCTCAGTAAAGTTGATTCCAGAGCAATAGGTGCAATTATGTCACTGAGCATAATAAGAGGTAGCGTTCAAAACTGCGGTCTCGCTCCTGCTGTAGGTTATGAAGCCACTGCTTTTCGAAGTTCCATTTTTGTCTGAGCTCTTCAGATAATTTGAGAAAACACACATGTGCAAGCAAGCTAAGTGGGACTCAACCCTATATTGCCACTTCAAATCGGGTGTGAATTTAGGAGGGTGAAACTTGAATAGCTCCAGTGTTCAATCTGGAGCCATAGTTGGTTTAGGTGTGCCCTGAATTCCTTGTGCTGTTGACCACAAAACAAATTATACAGCCTTTAAGGAAGCCATGCTGCAGATCTTTCAAGTTCTATCGCTGCTTCTGGGGCAGCCTTGAGACCCACCTAAGTGTATCGGGCTCTGTAGGAAGCCGGCTCTGCATATACTATACCAAAGTGAGGTGTAGCGTACACAGAGTCCAGTGGAACCCTAAGGTAGGCAGAGGTAAAGTTGGATAGCACCTCACTCTCTATTTGTGGTAGTGTGGTTGAGCAGTAAGGCAGTTTCAGAGGACAGTATTAAGCATTTGTAGTACACACTGTCAGTAATTGAATTCACACACTCAAAGACTGAACTTCAGACCAATTGTTTTTGTATGAAAAATATTCTTCTAGTTATTTTATTTTTTAGAACCAAGCAAGCCTGACACAGTGAAGCAATAAATACTTTACAATAGTAATGCAGTTTGTAAACAGTTTGAATTGTAATTGTAAATGCACTTTGTTTGTACTTACAGTATGGTTGCTGAGAAATGCAATACTTTGTAAATACAGTACATATACCTGAATGGGCTTTTCAGTAGAATTCCAGGAAAGTTACTTTTTCTTACTCCGAGTAGTATACCTGGATACTACTCTGGGACATTTCCTGAAAACAGGGAAGTAAAATCGTTTTGGTTAAATAGTACAATTTTAAAGAATTTCTTTAGGTTTTCAAACTCCACATTTAAAAACTTTTACAACAAAAACATTCAATGTTATCCTATTGAGGAAAATAGTGTACTCAGTTTTAAGGTAAGTATTTGGTAGTGGGACTAGAGGTTCTGGGGGTAGACTCGGGGGTCCCCAGGGGTCAAGGATGCACTCTTGTTACACCCTCAGCGGCACTAGGGCGGCCGGGTGCATAGTGCGGAGGCCCAGTGAGGGATAGGGGACCTCCGGTTGGTGTCTGCTGGCGAGCAGGCCACAAGGTTGTGGGAGCCAAGCTCCTGGTGGGCGGCTGGGTGCAGGTTTGGCTTTGAGTGCCCTGTTTTCAATGGGGATTTTCATTTTTGTTTTTAGCTGCATGCTCAGTTCATGAAGACTTCCAGGAGACACCAATAGCTGGGCAGGCAAGTTGGAGGGCCCGTGGATGTAGGTGCACCTCTGGTTCTATTCTCCAGGGCGCAGGGCAGCCGGATGCTGGGGTGTCTTGAGGTCGGATTTCACCTTACCGGGCCACTCGCAGTGGGGGTGGGTGGGGTGGACGGTGTCTCCGTGCGGAGGCTTCAGGCGTCGTCTGAGAGTCCTGGAGGGGTCAACCCATGGTGGACTCGGACTCTGGAGCGCTGGGGGACCTCGCTGGGACCGGTGGGCCACTCAAACTCAGGCCGTAGGCGACTGGTGCAGTGGTGGTTCCAGGCGTCTGGTTTCTTTTTCCTCAGCGGGCTCTGAATCTTTCTTAGGAGTTTATTCTGAACAGAGCTGCTTTTCACAGGAGATCTGGTCAATGTTTAAGACAGTCAGTCCTCCCAGGGGTTCTGGAGGTCGCTGGCTGCAGGACAAGGCTATTTTTGATGCAGGATCTCTGGAAACTGCAGACGGGCTGGGGCCAAGTCAGTTGTTCTCTGCAATCTCCTCTGCTGGGCGTCTTCTTTAGTCCTTTTTCCTTTTAGGTTGCGGGAATCTGCCTTTTTGGTTCAAGCCTGCCCGAAATACTGTATTCAGGGGGCCTTTTAGGGGTCTCGAGGCCAGTAGCCAATGGGCTACTGACCTTAGGGTGACTAGTCCTGATTGGGAGTGCCTGCCATCTGCAAGATGATGGGCACTGAAGAATGGACTCCAAAAAACGCAGCGTGCAAAGGCAGTGTGTGTGTGTAAAGGTAAAGGGCCTCTAAGGGTGGCACAATAAGTGCTGCAGCTGTTAGAGGTCTTCCCTGGTCACAATGCCCTGGGTACCTGTGGTACCATTTACCAGGGGCTGACCTGTGGCCAGAGATGCCAGTTGGGTTAGTTTTGGGAAAAGAACACAGGCCCTGGAAACCTGATTCGCAGGGACCTAGGGCACATCAAGTGAGTGCATCAGTAGTCTGGCAAAAAGTGGGGGGTTACTGCAACAGAAACCCACTTTCCTACAGGCTCTACTCTGAATTCTGCCATTGGTTCGACCCCCTCACCCTCCCCAGTCTGTTCTAACACCTCACCAGGCTTCTATTCTAAGATGGTTCCTTCCATGCTGAATCCAGTCCTGACAAACTTCTCTGATCCTGAAAATACTTCGGCCCATGCAGGCCTGTATCATTCTATGAGATTATCAAGGTGCAGTCATTGGTAAGTCAACCAGGTACTCTCCCTACTCTAAGACAATAACGTCCCAACTCTACAGGTCGCCACTGTTATTTTAAAAATTGATGCTAACTATTTGTTTTGTGCATTACAGGGGCCTATTAAAACAACATAGGTGCTCGGCCGCGTAGCGGACGCGCGCAGCGGGCGCTCCGAAGGCGTGCCAAAGGCAAGCCCGTCTGCGCCCGTCCACGCCGGACTGTCACCGGACGCCGGTCAGGCTGCTAAATTGGCTGAACTTAGTTATTCCTATTCCCAGACTGAGCTGCTTGGGATTGGGAGGGGTACAACAGAAAGTATACAATGGCGGCTAGTTGGCGTAGAAGGCCTCTTTGGGTGTATTGGCTGTGGTTTTGCTTCTTTGATCCCGGCCAGGACCAGTAGCCCCCCCCCCCCCCATGCACTCCTGTGACGGTTCTTCATCTTAACTGTCGCTCATTAGCAAAACATTACGCTGATGTCCATGACCTCCTGGAAGATAAGTCCCCTGATGTCTTATTTCTTACTGAGACTTGGCTCTCGGAAGACATGGTGACGGAGCAAGTACTTGCTCTTCTGGAGGGCTATTCCATCCATACCCTTAATAGACCTACAAGAGGCGGGGGCATTGCGATCATCTTTAAAACTGGGTATCCTAGTTCCTTTATTAAGGAGCCTGTCCCCGACTGTGAATGTGCCTTATTTAAAATCACTCTCAATCTTAACTATACTGTGTCAGGTTTACTGATTTATCGACCCCCAGGTCCTTCCAGAGGGTTTAGAGACTCTCTCTCTGAGGTAGTCAGTACTTTAGCGGTTAATGCTTCTAACTTTTCAGTTATAGGCGACCTTAATTTGCACCTAGATAATCGCTCTGATCCTGATGTGTCATCTTTCCTGGCTGATCTTGCGGCGTGTCAGCTCGATCAACGGGTATCAGGCCCCACGCACGTGGCTGGCCATTTACTAGACCCTGTCTTCACAAATATACCTTCCCTTGTGGTTCTACCTCCTGTCCCGCTAGATTGGTCTGATCATTATTTAGTCTCTATGTTGATTCACGATATTAGGCCAGCGCGCAACTTAGAGAATACTTTATCTTTTAAGCGCCCCTGGCATAAATTGAACTTGGAGCAATTTCAAATTCATCTTGCTGCCACCTCTCCAGCTATGCTGGCTGACCCCAACGAGGCCAATTTGGTCTTCTCTAATTGGATTACTCAGCCTTTGGATGGCCTTATTCCAGCCAAGTTGTCCATGAATCGTCATACTAAATCTAATCCGTGGTATAACGTCAAATTAGCTGCCTTACGTAAGACCTGTAAGAAGCTGGAAAAAGTCTGGCGATGGGACTTTGACTCTACCTCCAAAGATCTCTACCGCGCAGCTGTTAAGCGATATCACAGGGCTATCCATACAGAGCGCACAGCTTTTTACGCTTAGCAAATCAGCAGAAGTACTAATTCGGCTAAGCGCATTTTTTCTATAGTCTCGGAGCTTAAAACACAGAAGGACGTTACTGGCTCATTGATTACCTCTGATCGGCAG
Source organism: Lissotriton helveticus (assembly GCF_964261635.1). Taxonomy (NCBI): domain Eukaryota; kingdom Metazoa; phylum Chordata; class Amphibia; order Caudata; family Salamandridae; genus Lissotriton; species Lissotriton helveticus. Next base: position 150,795,110 of record NC_136071.1, read on the forward strand.
GGTAATGAGCTTGCATCCTTCTTTGTTAGGAAGGTTGAGGATATCTATAAAAGCTTCCCTACGGTCCTTATAGGCTCTCCGGAGACACTTTGTGCCTCTACCAATGGTACCCTTGAGGTTTTTTTCCCCCTATTACTCAAGAGGTCTTATTGACACTTTGTTCCAAGGTCAAGTCAGGCTCCCCTTCTGACCCCTTGAAGCCTGACCAATTCCCAAAAATTCTTTCGGCCATTATACACTCTTTGGAACAGGTGATAGGGAGGACAGTGGCAGTGTCTCCTCGATCCGCTTCACGCAAGCAGTAGGACAACCAGAGCTGAACTATTTTTACTGATATCGAATTTTAAAAATTGCTAAAATCAACTTTTAACTTCATGTGCTTCTCTGCATCTCTGTTCTGAACAGTATTTTGTGCCATACGGGGGATTTTAAAATTAAAAGGGGGCCGGCACTCACCAAGTATAAGCCTGGGCTTGGTGTTTTGATCCTGCCCGCCCCGGTTCGACTCGGTAGCTAGTACCGTTGAGCGGAGGGTGGGACAGGCAGAGCCAGGTACTTCCGGTCTACAACTGGAGCGGTTAGCGCTCTAGTTGTTGCAAGGGCAGGGCTACTTAGGCGGCGAGGAGCTGCGGGCGTGCTGCGGTAGGGAGGACAGTGGCAGTGTCTCCCTGATCCGCTTCACGCAAGCAGTAAGAAAACCAGAGCTGAACTATTTTTACTGATATCGAATTTTAAAAATTGCTAAAATCAACTTTAAACTTCATGTGCTTAGTATAATTGCATCTCTGTTCTGAACAGTATTTTGTGCCATACGGGGGATTTTAAAATTAAAAGGGGGCCGGCACTCACCAAGTAGGAAGCCTGAGCTGGGTGTTTTGATCCTGCCCGCCCGACTCTGTAGCTAGTACCGTTGAGCGGAGGGCGGGACAGGCAGAGCCAGGCACTTCCGGTCTACAACTGGAGCGGTTAGCGCTCTAGTTGTTGCAAGGGCAGGGCTACTTAGCCCTCTAGTCGCATCGAGCACGCAGCGATCGCACGCAGGGAAGCGCCTCAGACGTGCCTAAGACAAGCCAAAGAGAAGCCTGTCTGCGCCCGGACGGGGCTAGGGGGGCCATGACCTCTGTCCCGCGAGATGGGGATAATAATATATCTATGTCCATCAGATAGTCCCCCCAGGACCTATTAGCTCTTCCGCCAGTACCCTCGAAAGATTGTACCAGGGAGGACTGGCCGTACCCGGAGGGGCCATTTTCCTGCCGGTTCTGTCAGTTTCAGGCTCCCCCTAATGACTGTCAGTCTGGTGCGCCTTCTCGGCCAGCGCCTAATTTACGAACAGGGTGGAAAAATTTGCTATGTAATGTTAGATCCCTGTCCAAACATTACGCGGAGGTTTGGGACTTGATTTCCACTTCACAACCTAAACTGTGTTTTGTGACGGAGACGTGGCTGAAGCCCCATTCAGTCCCTGCAATCACCCTTGGCATTCCGGAAGGATATAAAATTGTGAGGAGGGATAGACCCCAAAAAACTGGCGGTGGCATCGCTATAGTCCATAAATGTGACATAGCTATTTCTATATTGGACCACTGTTGTACTGCAAATATGGAACCTATGATTTTTAGAATTAATACTCCGTCAAGGGTTGTTTAGAAAGGGGCACTGGTTTATCGCCCCCCCAGGCCCATGTGCAACTTTTTCCATTTCGCTAGTTGAAGCATTAGCCCCACATATTAATTTCGGTGGTGACTTCTTACTCTTAGATTTTAATGTACACAGTGTATTACCGGATGATGTGGAGGCACAGTCTGTTAGCCGATCTGTCCTTACTTGGGCTTACACAATATAACACAGGCCCCACCCACCAGGCAGGACATACATTGCATCTTATCTGTTTTAACTCTCCTAAAATTATATGCTACCGCCTCAAACAGGTAAATTGGACCGATCATGCGGTCTTAGAATTTGTTACGCCTCATTGTGTTAAACCCCATAGCCAGCCCTCAATTTTACCTCTGTTACGAAGCCAGTGGCACAAGATATCTTATGAAGGTTTTCAAGAGATATTTGTCGAACCTTGTATTACAACTTCTGACAATATTGAGTCAGCCCTGTCCAAATATACTCTTGCCATCCACTCTGCAGTGGATACTATTGCCCCCTTAAAACGATGTAAACCTCGTCCTGCACAACGCCAGGAACTTTGGTTCTCCGACCAATTACGATCTCAAAAAAAGGTTTGCAGGAAGCTCGAAAAGATCTGGAGAACGTCTCATTCTGAGGCGGATAAGAACTGTTACAACACAGCCTTAGCCTCCTACCATAAGAATATTAGATTTGCACGTAAGAACCATATTGCCTCACAACTTAAGGAAGCAGGCAATGCCCCTAAGGTACTGTATAGGATTCCGCAATCTTTTACTAAACCCATGGCTTGTGAGAGTCCTGATATATCATCGCAACAATTATGCGATGATATCTCTCTCAACTTTACTAACAAAATTGACAGGATCCATGATAAAATCATTGACTCTAGCCTTTCCATGGGGCAGCCTTTGGTACCCTCTCAGGAAAGTAGGGGTATTAAGTCCTTTACGCTCACCGAGTTTCCTGCTGCCTCTATGGATGAGGTAGAGGACCTCATGGGCCAAATCAAGAATGGCTCACCATTAGACCTTATCCCGGCAAGAATTTTGTCATCGGTTGGCAAGAAGCTCGGTCCTATGATCCAGTCTCTTGTCAACCTTTCTCTTTCCGAAGGCCGGATCCCACAGGAGTGGAAGACGGCAATGGTGAGACCCATTAGGAAGAATTCTTCCATCCCATGGACTGAGCTGTCTAACCTCAGGCCCATATCCCTATTCCCGTACCTGAGCAAATTAACAGAAAAGCATGTTAACATCCACTTGTCAAGTTTTATCGAGCGTACAGGCAGTCTGGATTATTCTCAGTCCGGTTTCAGGCCTCGCCGTAGTACCGAATCAGCACTCCTTTCCGTGGTAAATGACATCTGAATGTCCCAGGATATGGAGCATTCAGTGATTATGGTGCTCTGGATTTATCGGCGCCGTTCGATACTATATCTCATGATATTTTGCTCAGACGTCTGGTAGAGGTGGGGCTTGAGGGTTTGGCATTGGCCTGGATGAGGAGCTTTTTAACTGGCCGCACTCAGTGTGTTAATATGGGCTCATTTCGATCTACCTCTGTAGAGCTCACAAAGGGTGTGCACAAGGGTCATCCTCTGGCCAATATTATGAGATCTTTTGGATTTATCCCGGTGTCATATGCTGATGACACTCGGCTCCTCTTCGCTTTTAAGTCACTCAACCCCATGATTAAACGGTCCTTTTCAGAAGGCATGAAGGCGGTCTCTCAGTGGATATCTCTGAACTTCCTACAATGTAATGTTGGAAAAATGGAGGTTATGCTTTTTGGGGAAGCATCAATGTTGTGGACCCCTGACTGGTGGCTTCCAGATCTGGGTCCTGTCCCTTGCCCTAAACAGGTGGTAAAGAACCTGGGTGTACGGCTAGATTGAGATCTATCTTTAAAGGATCATGTTCACCAGACGGTTGGGTCCTGTTTTCACACGATTGGATTACTCCGTAAAGTGTTTTCCTTACTTCCAGATACAACCAGGAAAACATTGGTTCAGGCTTTGGTGCTCAGTTGCCTAGATTACTGTAACAGGCTGTTGCTATCGGCAAACGATGGTGTCCTTCGCAAGCTTCAGGTGGTGCAAAACACTGCTGCTAGGCTGGTCCTGAACGCCCCACCTAGATATCCATCACGCCCCTTGCTGGAAAAACTACACTGGTTGTCGATACGCCAGCGGGTTAAATTCAAGACCTGCTGTGTGGTCCATAAGGGTATACATGGTTTAGGTCTCTCGTACTTGGCTAAAAAGTTCATTCCCTACAATCCAGTACGTACCCTCCGTTCTAGTAATCAGTCTCTGCTTCTAGGCAAGACAGGGTGGGAAGGCTCTATCCCTTCTTGGCCCTAGCCTTTGGAATAAACTCCCTGACCATATGAGACCATGTTGAGATCATCTGTCTTTTAGGAAACTGCAAAAAACTTTTTTGTATATATATATATATATATATATATATATATATATATATATATATATATATATATATATACAGCTCTTCCATTCTGGTCTATCACTTGCGGTGTGCGCAGAGATGCTCCTTCGGGAGTCGATTCAAGCGCGGTATAAACCCATAAATAAATGATCAATGGGTCCTTGAGTGCAGCGGTTGTGCCCAAGGCTTGGAAACAGGCCAGGGTAGTACCACTGCTCAAGAAACCGTCCTTAAACCCCCAAAAACCTGAAAGTTTTCAGCCCATCTCCCTGTTACCTTGGACTGCGAAGATTACAGAGGCCTACATTAATTCCCTTCTCACAGAATATTTCACTGCAAATCACAGGCTTGTCCCCTCTCAAAATGGTTTTCGGCCTAGCCACAGCACTGAGTCACCGCTCTTGGCTGTCACTGAACATCTGTGGAAGGCCTTGGATGCGGGACAGATGTCGGCACTGATCCTTTTGGATCTCAGTGCCACGGTGTGTCTTGTTATCCTGCTGAATCGTCTGTCAGAGGCTGGTGTTACTGGTTCAGTACTTAAGTAGCTGTCCTCTTTTCTTGCTGATAGGATGTTCCAGGTGATTGCCCCCTCTTTCGCTTCTGGTACTTTTCCTATAGGCCAGGGGGTCCCACAGGGCTCGTCCCTGAGCCCTCTGCTCTTCAATGTCTATGTCCAACTTTTGGCTGGTGTAGCCAGGAGCAGAGGATTGACCATGGTCTCTTATGCCGACGATACTCAGTTGGTAGTGGCTCTCTCCAGCGACTCTGAGCAGGACGGCAGGAAATTTCAGAGCGGCCTCTCGGTAGTTGCCGAGTGGATGACCACCAACTGTCTCCAACTGAACGCCAACAAGTCGGAGGTGGTGTTGGTGGGAGGGAACCATGATCGATGGAACGAGCGTTGGTGGCCCGAGAATCTAGGTATTGCCCCGTTCCCCAAGCCTGTAGTGAAGAACCTGGGGGTTTGGATGAACACCTCCCTTAATTTACAGACCAAGACTAAAAAGGTGGCGGGAACTTGTTTCGGTCAGTTACGTGGGCTCAAATCTATCCTGGCCTTCTTTGATGCCCCGACTAAGCAGATAATTATTCAGGCTTTGATCTTGTCTAGGCTCGATTATGCCTGCTCTCTGTACTTGGGAGCTAACAAGTCAGAAATACAGAGAGTTCAGAACACGGCCGCAAAATCTCTCCTGGGCCTGCTTAGAACCTGTTCAGTAACTAGTGCCATCCATCGTCTCCACTGGCTGCCTGTGGCCAGGCGGATTGAGTTTAAGGCACTGTGTATAGCCTATAAAATTCTGAAATTGGCCTCCCCGCAAATTCTGACTGATCTTCTCCTCCCTTATACTCCCACGCGATCTCTTCGATTGATAGGCCAATGCCTGGCTGTGATTCCCCATGTGAGTAGGGTTTGTGCCGGCGGCCGCTCTTTTCGTAATAGAGCTGCCATTCTGTGGAATTTATTGCCGGCCCACATTCGAGGGCTAGCCAATTATCTTCATTTTAGGAAAGCTATCGAAATATTTCTTTTTCCTTCTCTGTAGGCCCCCTGTTCCTTATGTATGTGCTATTTTCTTGTTGCTTAGTGCTGGAACACCTCTTAGCTGGGGCAGCTGTTGTGCTTTATAGCATTTTAACATAACACATAACATAAGACACAGTATTACCAGAAGCCTTCTTTGATTCTGAGTCCATTGAGGGCCTTGGCTTGCAAATATTTCCTACAGCGCTTATGATAAGGAGACATAGTCTTTACAGTGATGGAGTACTTTACCTAGACATACAGGATGCCAGTGGGCTTGACACCTCCCTTCGACCCAGATTGGCTCACTATCTTGTCGCCAGTCGTTATAAAGCACCTCCTTTGTAGTCTCAGTAATGTGCAGAATAGCAGTGGCGCTAGATTTACAACTGCCTTCAGTTTAAAACAATGGCAATTTGCTGGTGTAAATACTTAAGCCAAGGGAACTGTCGTCCGTCTCATTTGCCGTTTAATGAGGTGCCCATTGGCAGTCCCATGGCCATTTCGTCGAAACTGTCGTCTTTGGGGCATGACCAGCAAGATTTTGCCAGCCTTACTGTGAGAGTTCTTGCCGTGCAATTCAGGGCAGACTGGATGCTATGAGATACATACTCTGTGCTGGCCTGGACACCACTGATCGCATAGGCCACAATATACAAAACAGCGTAGTAGTTAAGCAACATGGTTGGATGTGGACAACTAGATTCTCTTGCGTCGAGAATCCCTCCTAGGCATGTCCTTTCATGGGTCTAGACATTTTGGAGAAAAATCTTCCTTGGCACTGGCCCAGTTTTAAAAAGACTCATGCCACAGCATTATCATTTAGTTATTTTGCCATATTGCCAATTTCACCAGCAGTACAGAATATTTAGGGGTTCCCCAGCGGCCTAGCATACCAGCATTGTCAACTGACTCAGCTGGTGCAGCAACTGACCCACTCTTTACGAGAAGGCAGTCAACCTTTTCACTGCAGCAGGAGTAAGCTTCATCTACTTCCTACTCTCCTGCTGCAGCGGCAATCAGGCCACTTTGATTTGCCCTCATAGAAGCGTAGTCATCCGGTGGGGTAAGCAGATTGTTCAAAGGGGCTATGCCCTACCTTTCATTTCTTCCATGCCTCAAATTCCCTCGACACCAGGTCACAAATCGGTTGCCCATACCTTTTTCTTAATCCTGGAAGTCAACCTTGTGCTGGCCAAGAGTGCCCTTTAACGAGGGCTGAATTCTGAGGGGGCGAGGGGTGCCACTTTCTCTGACTGAATGATGTAGGCCACAGGGCTACACTGGAGCTCTGTTCATTTAACTCTTTTCTGAGAAAGGATAAGTTAAAAATGCTCATTTTGGTGCATACCTTCTCTGCATGGGATTTTCATATACCCATCCTGCAGTCCCACAGACACAACCTGTGGCTCATGACTCAATCGAGACACTTCGAGTTTACCATGTTGCTGTTCGGCTTTACCTCGGCCCCTTAGATGTTTTTGAAAGTGATGGGGTGGGTGCAATTGCTCCTAGGAGGTCCACTCTATGTGCATTCTCCTACTGTGGTGACTGCCTGTTCAAGGCAGGCTTGATGCCCTCCGTTACAGTTCTGAATGACTGCTCTCTTGACCTACTTTGAATTTTCCATCAGTGAGCCAAAGTTCCATTTGAGCCCTATGCCTTTGTTGGGGCTATGCTGGATAGGGCGGTGGTCCTGTTCAGGCTTAGTTCTGGGTCTCTGTGAGGATGGTTCTGCATCTCTTTGACTCTTCACCATGTAGATCCTCCTTTTCCCATATGCCAGAAGGCAAATGCAAGCCCTACAGTGGCACCTCCGGCCGGTTTCAGTCGGCTTGGCACTATGTGTGTGTCCCAGTTTTAGAGTATAGACATCTTCTAGATTCACATCCTGAGCATATTCCGCCATCTAGTGGTTGAAGTCGGAAAGTGCTTTTTAGGTTTCGCCTCGCCGAAAGCTGCGCAGCAGACTTTCGCGCAGGCGAAATCTTATGAGTTACAGTATGGATGTTTGTGCCGCCTCTGTTCCATTGGCTAGCTCCATAAATGGAGGCTAGCCATTTGGAACAGAGATCTGTCCGTCATGGCCGGACCAGATTCGTGGGCGTTCCCGACAGCATTTTGCCCACGTCATGCGGCTGTGGGCGTGTTTATTTTCTTTCTTGGGGAGTTTTTTTTTGTGGTCATTCCGCCGGAAGAAGTCGTCCTTGGTGAGTGCTTGCTGTGTTGTCTTCCCCCGCCCCCCCCTCCCGCTGTCCATGTGTGCCCGATACCGACCCCCCTCCCGCTGTCCATGTGTGCCCGTTATCGACCCCCCTCCCGCTGTCCATGTGTGCCCGTTCCCGCCCCCCCTCCCGCTGTCCGTGTGCCCGTTCTCCCCCCCCCCCCCCCGCTGTCCGTGTCTCCGGCATTGTAAATGCTTGTTTGATACTCTTAGCTGAGTTTCACAAATCTGCGCCCCCTTTCCAGTATCTGCTGCACATCTCGTCATTTTCTCGTGTTCTCTAAGAAACCCACACGGCCCCCGAGTCCGCTCTAATACATTTAGGTCGAGTGTTCGACCAGACTGCGTGCGTGTTTTTTCTCAGTGCGGTTGTTATTGTTATTGTTAATTTGGATTTATAACGCGCCCAATCACCTGCAGGTCTCTAAGCGCTCGGAAATCGATGTTATTGCAATAACTTGGCTCAACACATCAGAGAGACACAGCTACCAGTTTACATTGCGCTCAGAGCTTTACCAAACAGTAGTGTTTTCAACAGTTTTCTAAACCGCAGAAGATTCACTTCCCTGCGTAGCCCCTCAGGCAGCTTATTCCATAGCTGAGGGGCCAGTACGGAGAAGGCTCTCCCTCCCTTGGTTACTAATTTGTAACGGGGGCAGACCAGCAACTGGGAATCCGATGATCTAAGTGTTCTCTTTGGACTGTACACCTCCAGGCGATCTTTAATGTAGACAGGAGCGTGACCGTAGATCGCCTTATGGGCTATGCATAGGCTCTTAAATTCAACCCTCTCTCTAACAGGGAGCCAATGAAGATTCTGTAGTAGAGGGGAGGCCTTTGTTCTTCTAGATAATCCAAAGATCAGTCGTGCGGCGTCGTTCATCACGACCTGTACTCTGTTAGTCAGCGTTTTTGGGAGGCCAAGATAAAGGGCATTCCCATAGTCAATCCTTGAGATGACGGTCGCTGCTACAATTGAGCGCAACATAGATTGAGAGAGAAAGGGGGCTTACTTTCTCAGTTGCCTGATAATATTCGTGCAGCTTCCCACAACGGAAGATATTTGGCTGCACATTGACAGATCACAGTCTAGTTTAATCCCCAAGCTCTTTACGTTCACACTTGGCTTTGGGGCTAATCCTAACTCTGAAGGCCAGTACAGATCACCTCCAGGGTGAGGTGGTAGATGGAATTACCAATACCTCTGTCTTATCCGGGTTGATCTTTAACAGGTTTTCCGTCATCCATCTTACGGTGTACCTCAAGATGTTCTGGGCTTGAATTTGAGCTGCCCCTGTATTATCGACACTCAGCACAAGCTGAGTGTCGTCAGCATAATTAAAGACTCTGCAGCCCATATTGGCCAAGGATGCAATCAGAGGTTGTAGGTAGAGATTGAACAGAAGTGGGGACAGTGCTGAGCCCTGTGGTACCCTGCACTCTAGGGTCCCCACCTCTGAAATCAAGTCCCCCAGTTGTACCCTCTGTGTCCTTCCCGAAAGGAAGGATTGCAGCCATTTAAAGCCTAGGCCTCTGATCCCAGAGGCCTCCAGTCTTTCCAGGAGCAAGTCATGGCCGACATGGTTGCCGTCGTGGAACATGCTTGCTCGTCGCCTGGCCATCTCTTCCTGCCAGAGTGGTGATTACTGTTTGTCCCGCTGTCCGTGTGCCCGTTCCCACGCCCCCCCTCCCGCTGTCCGTGTCTCCGACATTGTAAATGCTTGTTTGATACTCTTAGCTGAGTTTCACAATCTGCGCCCCTTTCCAGTATCTGCTGCATATCTCGTCCTTTTCTAGTGTTCTCTAAGAAACCCACACGGCCCCCGAGTCAGCTCTAATACATTTAGGTCGAGTGTTCGACCAGACTGCGTGGGTGTTTTTTCTCAGTGCAGTTGCCGTCGTGGAACATGCTTGCTCGTCGCCAGCCCATCTCTTCCTGCCAGAGTGGTGATTACTGTTTATGTCCCGCTGTCCATGTGTGCTCGTTCCTGCCCCCCCCCTCCCGCTGTCCGTGTGCCCGTTCCCAATCTCCCCCTTCCCGCTGTCCGTGTCTCCGGCATTGTAAATGCTTGTTTGATACTTAGCTGAGTTTCACAATCTGCGCCCCCTTTCTCCTCACAAGATTATTTAGGTACGGGTAAACCCTCTGCCTGAGATTGCACTCCTGGGATATGTCGTGCAGCTTCCTCACAAAGTTAGGCACTTGGCTGCTATCGCCTTGCTATTGGCCGAAAGAGAAGTGGCGATACACTGGGGAGGTAGGAGAGCACTCACAAGACAGAGCTGGCTCCAAAGCTTGGCGCCCTGTTCTGAGGAGCAAGCAGTATACTGACACAACCCCCCCAACCTCCAGACCAAGGGACATTTGGGGCCCCTTCAGTGCTTACCTTGCAGCACAGCAGCGAGACCACCGCTCACAACAGGAACAAGGCCTGGTGCCAACTGGAGTGGGCTAAGCTGCTGCTTCCATTGTTGTATGTCTTGAATTCTAACACACTTACCACGTACTACATTCTACCAGTCCTGCTGCATAGGCAGGCAGATAGTTGGAGGGTGCAGATGATTCTCTGGCAGTGTTCTTTGCGGTAAAAACTGATTTGGGCCATAACTGTAATTGTTTACATATTGTATGGTATATACAGACCCCCCAGGATATTGTGGCATCAATTTGCAAATTTAGCGGCACAAATATGGACATTTAGCGGCACAAATGTGGAAATTTAGCGGCATTTTTGCGGCACTTTATTTTACTTATAATAATTTTCAGCCTCACATCAATGGAAACTGTTTTAGCAGAGTATTCCACTTTGAAATAGGCATGTTTAAAGTCCTGCAGCTCCAATCCTAACCTCGTGCCTGCCGGGAGACCCTTTTGTGGCTAAAATAGTACATACCCAGCTGATTGTACAATTATTTTTGCGAACGCGAAATGCAGGAGGGTCTTGCTAAAGCTGTCTGTAGGTGAAACCAAAAAAAAACAAAAACTAGGTGTTTCTCTATTGTTATAAAATACTTTTAGAGTGATTCCCACTTATATTTGCAGTTTTCTCTATTTTGTTTTACCCGTCTTTAAAAAGAAATGATGGGCAGGCTGGTAAAGTACTGGCCAGGTGACAGTCATACCTATATGGGACGGCAGGCACCCCATGCCAGTGCAACCTATGAGAGGCACCTGACAGAGCAGTTGCCAAGTTGTCCCTACTGTCTTGAGGACAGAGAACACCTGTCCTTTAATATTCCCGCCTCGTGGCTACAGGACACAGCGTTGGCTCTGATTACAGGTCTTTCACCTCACCTGGCACCTACTCGGGACACAAACCCTCACCTGTTACAGACCTTCCAGTGCCATACCCTCACCCAGTGCCATGCTTCCAGGGAGGCATGGCACTTGAAGGAGACAATGTTATCAACCAAGAAAGCTCAGCAGGTTAAGCACTTGCTTTAGAGTTATGCGTTCAACTCGGAGGTTCAAGTCTAGACGCTCCAACTCAGCTGAGATGTCCACCGTTTTCAATTAAATAAAGTGAGTCTAATGAACTCTGGCGATAGCAAAATGTGACTCAGTGCTGTGGAACAGCAAAACTGCAGTGGTCAGTGCTATATAAAAAAAGTCCTTTCTGGCCTAAAGGCCTCGTGGCCTTTTGGAATAAACTCCTGTTGTCTGTCACAGCGGGATTGCAGTGGCAAAGATGCTGCTCCAGCCCAGATGCGTCTATGTTCTTCAAAACACACAATGTCCATTAAACCGGTGTACATTTAAACATCATTGATCGTTTACTAACTACACTCGTATTGGTAGGCCAGGGCAGTAGAGTTGAGCTGAAAACTCTAAAGCTTGACACAAATGTGAGTTCTCAGCCTACCAAATATGGAACTATATTATATAGTGGCACAATTACAACATGCTGCCAAGTGATGTGAGGGCCCAATTTGGGAAAAATGATTACTGGCTGGAGCACAGGGTGCATCCAATCTGCCCTAATGTCTCATGGATGCTGCCCGCCTGAGCGACAGCTGCCCCTCCACAACGAGGCAGGTGGCACGAACATGATGATTAAGGCCATATACTCTGGAAACTTCTGTGCTCTAAAAACTTACCGATATGGTGGTCAGCAGCGGTCGCCACTAGAGAGCGCTAGGGCATCGTCCACCTAGATTTCAAAGTTATGTGGATGGAAATTGCCACGAGCAATTACCATCCACATAAAGTTGCTCTTTAATCAACTAAGGGCTTTAAACCTATGCTGGGTGCTGTCCTCAGTGCCTGGCTGTCGCTGGTCCTTGCAGAGATAAGAGTCAGGTAGCTAGGCACTCTCGAGAGGGACACATGCTCTACTGAGCATGTGCCTCACAGCCAGCATATATATATTTTTAATTCCTAAGCGGTGCAAGGCCTGACTTTTCGGGATCTGAAAAAGCCTCCCATTCATGACACGCAGCAGTGTAATATTAATAAGCAATCCCGGGCGTCTAGGACATAAGCCCTGTATTCCTGGGACTGACTGTCAATCACTTCACAGGCTGCAAGCAACAACCCTGTGATGAGTTGGGAATGGGTGTTGCTCGCAGCCTCTGAATGAACTGATAGCATGTGACCTGAGGTCACACATTTACAGCTCTGACAGGAAAGGGATCATGAGCAGAGAATTAGGACGAATTCTACAAAAGCAATTTCACACCTACCAGGCAGGTATTTTAAAAAGCAAAACATAAATTTAAATGCATGTAACTGGAACATCATAGCTTATGTTAATGTATCCTATGACAGCAGGTGAAGAAATGTAACTGGGGAGCGAAAGCAAACCTGCTGTGCCCCAGGATACTTCTCAAAATGAACTTTCCTTTCCCTTGAACTCATGTTAGGACATAAATTTGTGTGGTTTGCTTATTTGGGATGGCATCTGGCTCTTGCTCACTGTGAGAAATCTTTCAGATTTATTATATGTCAAGCGAGAGCAAGACTTCTCTCAGGATTTAGTTTTTGGTGCAAGAAATATTCATTTGGGACAGACAAGTCATTTTGAAGCTGCCCTCTTTGATCTGCCGAGAGACGGTTGCTGCAGCTTCTTCGAGATAAAAGTTCAGAGGTCGGCGCGAGTTCACTGCCACCAGAGATGTGATGCACACCTAACAAAATATCTGTTGTGTTTTCACAGCATCGTAAAATAAAAAATGCCTGCATTCTCCAAATTTCGCGGGCAGTTTAGTGAAAATCACGGCCTTTTTTCAAAACTGCCGATTTTGCGATTTGTTTTGAATATCGCGAAATTCTAGAGGGTCTGTATCAGGGCACAAGTCGTAAAAAAAGAAGTGGGGGGACGCTGTCACCGGAAGTGACGTCATGGCAGGAAGTGACGTCACGAAAGGTGCCGAGCTCCTCGTCCCAGAGAGGCCAAAGAGTGAAGTCCCGCTGTTTGGCAGGGGGGATGGCGTCCCCCCGGTAAAATAAGTGGGGGGCCGCCGTTCACCCGCGTGGTACCCCGACTCGAGCTTTGGGCTGTATATAGAATTATATTAATGATGATGTCTTATATGCATGTAACCAAGATGCCCTTTCATCTGAGCTCAGTGCATTGATTTGTTTTTCTTAAAAATGCTAAATAAAGTTTAAAAATAAATGCGCACTAAGCTTACAAGGGTAAAATTAAGCGACTTGAAACAGGATTTAAAGTATATTTTCAACAATATCCAGGCTTTCACAGGAGGATTAACTCCCAATTTTTTTCCCATATCAATGGAGAAAACAGACAATAAGCCATCCGAAATTATTTGTACTCTCAGAAATACAAGCCTTTTTTTGTTCATCACAAACAGTAAATATCTGGGCTCAAAACTTATAACGCAGCACCAGATGCAACTCACATCTGCAAAAAGTTTCTAAGCAAACGGACGTAGAGGTCATACCCCCCCGACCCTCCCCCCAATATGTCTCGTCTTTGGGACCTTATAAGTGTTTAGCCATGCAACACTTGATGTTGTTGCACCAAGGATATTGTGCTGGATAACTAAACACTTATAAGGTCCCAAAGGCGAGACCTATTGGCTTTGCCAATGCTTGTTTAAAGGACTGACTGGCATGTAACCGCTTTACTCACTTGACTTAATAGACACAAAAAAAATCAAAGCAGTAACCTCTTCCTGACAAAGAAGCTTTTCAGCCAGGTTCTCCGGAAGAGACACAAGTGTTAACGCAAGGTCACTTACATTGAATCAGACTGCTACACTATAATATGGAACGCCATAACCAACCCGTACGCTTTTTAATGATATTCACTGAAATGAACTAGACCTAATAAATTCAATTTAAAATGTGTCCTCCCAATCTTTTGCATCTGTAATTTTCCCATTACATGTAAATGTCCAAGAGGCATGCTATTTGCATTACAATACATTTACCGTCTTTAAAACCAACTGTAAATCCCTCATCGTTTTGTGTGATTGATGTTGTGTGTATAAATACCACTATAAACCTCAAAGGGGGAAAATGGTGAGAGTAAATTTAGGTTTTCGAGTCTAGCAACATCTCATCAGCTGATCCTTGATCTTGAGCAAGACTGTTAACCTCCACCACTTTGCCCTCTTGAACTTATCTTTTTTCTGCTGTGCCTCCTCGTGATTTATTTGTGGAACACCTTCTCTCCTGCAGAAGTCAATGCCAGGGCGGGATCGGGCAGTTAATTAAAAAAACGACAGTGCAAGCTCAGTTCAGTTACCTGGTTTCTCTACTGTATCAAGACACAGCGAGGGAGGCTGTGTATTCAGTGGGACAAGGTATTCTTTGTGAGACCCAAACCTGTCCGTTTTATATCCCGTACATATTCGGCCGGTTTTCTAAGACTGAGGAGCGGGATGTCAAACACCCTCCCCCCTCAATCAGAGTTTAGTCTCTACAATTATCGCTTTATCAGAAATCCCCCTTATGGAATCCCAGAATTGCCTTGATTATGATGCAGATGGCGGGGGAGGTGCGGTATGTTTAAAAGATCAGTGAGCGAACTGATTGGCTAAATACAGACCACGTGATTTTGTGGAATTTACCAATCCCCCACATGGTTTCTGGCAGTCTCTGGGTTTACAATTGCTTTGGGTTTGGCTTTCAGTTTGAGCTGTTAAGACTGGTGTTTTGTTTCAAATCAATTATTACCCCCTTAAGACTGTAGACGAGGTCGGGGCTTGTGGGCCATGAAGAGGAGGCCTAGTCAATCAGACCACACGACCCAAAGTAAAAGTAAAGCTGGCTATTGAAGAGACAATAAAAGACTACAGCAGTCACCCCGGGAATTCCAGAAGTTTCGCTTTCCGAATGAAAACAAGCACGTGAGAGGTGCGTGCGCGCTCCACAGCGAGACATCTGCTTTGAATTATCGCACACTGGTCTGGGCACGATAATTCAAAACATATGGTGCCTGTGCTGGTAACTGCAAGCAATAGGCCGTGGGCAGAGCAAAAGCGGGACATGCACCCGCCTTTGCCCAATTGCGTGCTGTCTTAAAAAGACGTACGTAAAGGCCAATAACCTCTGACCAAAAACAAACCCCACACACAATAGTGTGGTCAGATTTTGAAGCCCCCGTTACACAAGGTCCCGCAGAGCAGCGCATGCGTGCTGGCTCAGGCGAGACCTAAAAAGCGTACAAAACAAGTACATTATTTATGCAAGCAACTTATTTTTCATCAGATCGAAAAAAAAATATTCACAGCTGATGCTATATATATAACACATGATAAATAGCACACTATTACTGGTACCATGTCGATAATTGCCAGTTATTACGGAAATTTCACATTTTATAAACTTGTTGCAACATGCAATACGACAGATCAATATTTACCAGTTACTGCGACAACTTAAAAAAAACTAAAAACTTGCTGCATAGCATTGCAATTGGCAAGTTAACAGAGGGACCTCATACTACAAGGTATAGATACACGCAGTATTGCAGAAATACCTGCTGAGCCTCTACAAACTATAATGTTGCAATGGGAGGTTACCATTATATGTTAACCTGCTCCTACAAACAAAACCAGATACACTGGATCAAGGACAAATACAATTTGGCTCACACCCAAAAGCACATGGCCTAGGCCCACATATAGTCAAGTGCATAGGGGGATGCACATTTTTCCTTTCAAAATTTCCCCCGTCAAGGGCGGGGTAATAAGATAGGGGTTTATAATTATTTTGCACCCAAAATAAGAAAAAATGTTATCATTCCAGATCAAATATTTGGATACATCCCCAAAAAACAATGCACAATAAATTATCCCATTACGGTACACTTATATATATTTATATGCATATGTGTGCATATTATATATAGCTTGGATTTCATTGTTACACATATAGAGATATAGGTATACATATAGTTAGGAGGGAAACACACAATCAAGTAATTAGGTACTTATGAATATATATGTAGACGGTTCAAAAATATATATACATATACGTTCACTTTACCACTAACACACACCGCAGTACACCGGTGTTAAAGGTAGGACAAGGAATTTTTTCTACAGAGCACATAAGTGCCTGTTTTTAAACACAGTCACACAAGACATTAACGCATACCAACTTCCTCCTCCGTTCACCACTACGGTGCTTCACAACCCTGTTTTATAACAGGGAGGATTCCTGAAGCCGACCCAAGAGGGACCCACATATAGAAGCATTATACACACTTCTTACACATACTGGTCAACTTCTAATAAGGAAATACATTTCGCACAAGAAAGAGGACTATCCCCTGAATGCAAGTACATATATTAAGATGCTACACAGCATCTTTTTTTATATCACACAGCATATATGTACAACACAATAAGGTGTTTTATCACAACACAAGTTTTTTGGGCCTGGCGACTCCAAAAAGTAATTGAGCTCCTAACACGAAGACTAATCTTCACACCACAAGGGAGCCGTTAACTTTTCATGGAGAGTTGACCACGACTTCCAAATTCATCACATAGTCAGCAGCTCAGGTTGACTGTGACCTTTAGGGACACCGTAAAGGAGTAGGCAACTC
This sequence comes from Lissotriton helveticus, assembly GCF_964261635.1. Classification (NCBI taxonomy): domain Eukaryota; kingdom Metazoa; phylum Chordata; class Amphibia; order Caudata; family Salamandridae; genus Lissotriton; species Lissotriton helveticus. The sequence continues at coordinate 150,811,973 of NC_136071.1, forward strand.
TTCGATAGGAGTTGACTGCAAATCCAAAAGTATCCCAAGGGACCCGCTACTGAGGTAGACCCCGACCATTAAATTCGCCTCAAAGTGGAGGGTTAACACCCTACCACCACATAAAGCACCTATGCATAACAAAGGGAAAACATTTTTCATCACCTTGAAACATGCATATACATACTGCATAACAAAGCATGTTAACAGACACAAAGATATGGCACATATCTCACAACTGGTCCACCAGATAGGGCCACCTACTCAAACAAATGTACTCCGGACGACACAACAATAACACAGCCTTTTACCAGGTTGTTCTTTCACATACAACAGCTATTAACCTGCATAAAGCAGATTGAAAACTTTATAAGGTGCAGTGTTTTCTTTCTAAAATGCATTACTAAATTACAAATGGTGCACAGACTGCACACAGCACTCTTATTTGTTACTGAAGCTCTCGCGTACATATTACCAAGGGCGCTCAATACCAATAGGGGTATACATAACCCCACGAAAAATAGTAGCCCATTCGAAAACAGTAGGCCATGTGCCCACTGCGCACACTACACATTAAGGACTTAACCCAGATTCAAAGGCCAGGGGCAACTAAGGCCCCATGGTGCAGAAGGAGCACACCCTTCAACCATAGCCCAGAGCTATCCTCCTACCTCCAAACCCACAGAAGGAATAAAACAGAAGTGATGCCAAAACATGTAACATACCCACAACACACATACATATGTACATACGTATACTTGTACATGTCAACTGCTTTGGTGTACAATATGGGTTCAGTACTTCACATAAGTGAATATATATATATGTATAAGCATATGTACGCCAATATATGATTATATATATATATATATATATATATATATATATATATAATATTATGGTTATAGCTAGGTTTTTAGGCACAAACAAAGTGTGCCCCAAAACACTGCCAGCTCTGCATTTCTATACAAATGCACTCTACATATAACAAGGTAATGCCTTTTTCTCTCCCCTCAATTGCTCAGAAGGACGTGGACAAATCAGTTTTTATGTAATACTGTCCACATTCTGCAAAACCTTTAACAGGGGAAGGTAAGAGCTGACTCCAATATGTCAGCAGCATACGCTTGACGTTTGATTTCGCTACCCAACGCAAGGATCAAACTAAGGGAACATGCACACTTAAAGCAACCAAACACCCCAAACAACCCTTAAATTATATCTACACAAAGTATTAAAGCCTGCCCATTGCATCCAAAAAGAAATAAAAAAGAAAAATACACACAAGCCAGTGGTTGGTAAAGACCATATTAAATATGAAGATGGATGGGTTTACTAAATTTAACTTTGTTTCAATATACATATGGTGTACCGCTAACGGACATCCATAAAAAAAGAGGTTCTTCGGTGTCAAGTCTATAAATAGTTACTATACTCATTAACCCGTTGCATGCTGATGACGGAACCGCTCCGTCATCAGCTGCGGTGGCGCTGTGCTGATGACTGAGCGGTTCCGTCATGGCCCTGCCGCCGCACCTGCGCGGATTCCGCGCCTGCACTGGACGTTCTATTGAGCGGGCGGGGCCATGACGGAACCGCTCCGTCATCAGCACAGCTCAACCGCGGCTGGTGACGGAGCGGTTCCGTCACCAGCATGCGGCTGCCACGCGGCCGCCCCGCCCCCTTAGCACTGCGGTACAAAAGGGGGTGGTGATGGACGGAGCATCTGAATCAATCAAACACTCACACCCAGTCAAAAGATCTGGGTGTAATCCATCACCGTTCTTTAGCCCACTCTGCCACCCCAGTTCAGACATGGCTATATGCAAATCAGTCTGACCCAGTGCCTCATGGGAACAGTCCAGCCCGAACTGCCAAGCCATGTCTTCCCTGGACCGGAAACAAGCTTCCGAGGACCGGTTTCTGGCATTCCAGCCGTCTTCAGCCCGGCTTGCTTGAATCCAGTGGCAAAGTGAGCAAGGGACTCGCGTCTGAGCATACCCTGCCACACTTATGGCGGCCAAAAGCGGTACAAAAGGGGGTGGTGATGGACGGAGCATCTGCGGCGGAATAGCCGCCGCAGTGAAGGGGTTAATGCAAATATGCATAACCGTGTATTTATGTGTATACTCTTCTAAGAGTAGGGCTATTTGTTAGCCTACTATATACACACAACAGAAGGAGACCTATTCTCTCAAAAACAACAAATGGTTTTGGTTCCATATTAGCCTATGGAGAATAACTACACTTCACCCCCTCCTCCACTATTATTGAATACCGCTACACAATCTATGCACAGTATGTGAATCTAGAAGATGTATTCACTCCAAAACGAAATAGTTACTTACCTGTAACAATAGTTTTGTAGCATAGACTCTCCTTTCCCCTGTGAAGGAGGAAAAAAAAGTAGCAATAATTTAAAATTAAAAAAAAAGTACAAATAAAACACTTAACATACACTCTAAATAAACATAGTACATAGGTACTAATAAGGACTAACAAATAGCAAAACGCTATGTCTCTTCTTACATAAGTACATACGTACTATGTAAAAACTAAGCAATAAATAACAAGTTATAAAAAGCATAACACATAAGTTACAATGCTCATCATACTAATCCAAAGGAAATATATACATCAATGTTTTAAACAACATGCAAGTATAGCTTAAACATTTTTTTGAATAATAAACAGTTTGTGTATATAGATATGGATATATAATTGCACAATCCAACCTGTCCAGGTCGGAAAAACGGCAAGCACTCCGATGTTGTGATGGATTAAAGTTTATTCGAATCCAAACCCCCCTTCACCCCTGACAGACGCGTTTCGCCAGTTAGCTTCGTCAGTGTCAGTTTGTGCAAAAACTCCATCACCATTTTAAACACCCAGCTAGGATTCATTTCATGGACATAAATGATGGTATTTTGTCAAAAATGCGGCGGCCATCTTATAGTGTACTATGTACAACAATTTACATCACGTTTAAACATGGCATTTCAATAAAGTGCTTTAGTGCAAAATTTTAAAACGGTTGACTTTGACAAACTTTCAATGTCGTTCGTGCATACTGAAATTCCTTATTGTATTTACAATTTATCTATACATTGTTGGACCCGAAGATGATTTTCTATTTGCATCCTTTGTTATCACCGGGTGTATCCCCTATTTTTACAGAAAGGGGAAGGTTTTCCTATTCTCTTTTTTACTTTTGTTTACAACATTAATGCTGTTCTATTGTTTTGAGGCCCTGTATGGGCTTTAGTCTTCGGTTCCTATTATATGCAAAAATCTACTTGCTGATTCTGTTCTCACCTGGTTTCCTGCTTATATAAGCCAATATATACATATATGTACACACATTCACTCGACCTTCATTTCCATCTATGATATGGTATCTTAGTTCTCTCTTATCTCTACATATATGTACATTTCTTTTAGCAGGGTGCGCCCTAAAGACGTTGCCTCATTCTTTTTCACAAATGTACCCACATTTCCGCATCATTGTTCAAACCCCACGGTACCATCGTTTTCAGGTCCAGAATATATTTTGATTCTGTGATTCGTAGTTTCTTTTCTCTGTTTCCACCGCGTTCTGATTTTGTAATTTGATCAATGCAGTAAAATCTAAGTAAATCCCTATCACTATTGTGAAAATCTGCAAAATGTCGGGCTACCGGATAGGTCTTATCATTATTAGCGATAGCCCTCATATGCTCCAGGATTCTTAGTTTCGTGGGTTTGATGGTACTGCCTATATACCGTTTGTTACAAGGGCATTCTAGGCAGTATATTGTAAAGTCAGAGTTGCAATTCAGATGTTTCATGATTTTCCTATTGGGTTTACTTTCCCCTGTTCTCCCTGGATATTCTTTCATTTTTTGACTATATTTGCAGGCTTTACATCGTAAACACGGGAAAAAGCCAGTGATCTTATTCGCTGGCTCAGATGTTTTAGGAGGAACAAAATGGCTGTGAATCAGGTGATCTGACAGTGTCTGGCATTTCCGATAAGTAATCATGGGTCTTTCGGAGATATATCTTTTTAAGGTATTGTCCGTTTTTAATATATGCCAGTTCTTTTTAAAAGATTGTACTAGATCTCCTGATTTCACATTAAATGTGGTTATCATTCTGACCTGATCCTTCTCACCCGACTTTTCTTTTACCAACAGAAGATCCCCTCTATTGATGGTGTCTGCTTTCGTGGCTGCTTGATTTAATACACCTTTTGTATACCCTCTCGCCTGAAACCTACTAGTGGCCTCCAATTGGGCGGTTCTGAAATCTATTTCTGCCGAGCAGTTTCTTTTCAAGCGTAGGTATTCACCATAGGGGACATTTCTGACTAGACTTTTCGGATGATGGCTTGCCGCGTGTAATATGGCGTTCCCCGCCGTCGGCTTCCTATATAGTCTAGTGTGCAGGTGGTTATTTTTCACAAATACCTCTAGATCTAGATAACATACACTTGTATTGCTTATTGTACTTGTGAATTTCAGGTTCAGATTATTCTTATTTAGCGTAGAGATGTACTTCTCAGCCGAGATTCTATCACCACGCCAAACAATAAAAAGATCATCGATGTATCTAGTCCACATCAGTATATTTTCTTGCCATTTTTCATTCTCACCTTCCCAGGCCTCGTGCTTCTCCCACCAGCCAACGAATAAATTTGCATAGCTGGGGGAGAAGCACGATCCCATCGAGGTTCCTCTTGTTTGTTTGTATAATTGGCCTGAGAAAAGGAAAAAATTGTTGTATAGGCAGAAGCGTATCATGCATAAAATCATTTCACTATGTGTCCGAAATTTCTCATGTTTCCTATCCAGGAACCACTTTATCGCACTCAGTCCTTGCTCATGATCTATGCATGTATATAGATTTACAACATCTAGTGTTATTAACAAAATGTCCTCTTCCCAGATGATATTATCCATGATCCGAAGGAAGTCCTGCGTGTCTCTTACATAAGAGGGTAAGTCCTTCACAATTGGGGCCAAATATGAATCTATGAAGCGAGAAGTGTTCTCCAATAGGCTGCCAATTGCCGAAACAATTGGCCTCCCTGGTGGTCTCTTGGCATTCTTATGGATCTTTGGCAAGTGGTAGAAAGTGGGAAGGACCGGGGAATCACATGATAGAAAAGAATGTTCTTCATGACTGATCATTCCATCCTTTTTCCATTGATCTAATAGTCTGCTAAATTCCATGGTACTCTTTACATATTGTTCTCTTTTTACCGTGGCGTAGCAATCTTTGTCTCCCAGTTGCCTAAGTGATTCCTGTTCATAATTTTCCTTGCTGAAGACAACAATATTCCCGCCTTTGTCTGAAGGCTTAATCTCAATTGTCTTGTCCTCTCGCAGGGTTTTTATCGCTTCCCATTCCTTCCTCGTGATGTTGGATTTCTTCATATCCATTTTTTTATTTGCCATTTTCTCCAAGTCCGCTGTTATGGCTTCACTAAAAACATCAATTGCATCATGTGATGTATTTGGCAGTTTTTTTGATTTATTCTTGAGGTTACTTGGGTCTCTGACCTGTATGTTCTGTACTCTTTGTTCTTGATCAAGTAGCTCTTGTGTTGGAGTTAGCAGGATATTTGCAAGGCTGTCCTCTTCTGTCTCAGCCCTTGTGTCTTCCACAATTTCCGTGTTTGTTACATTTTGTTTGTTGCTTGGATGTTGCAGAAATATTTTCTTAAACTTCAGTTTCCTTATAAATTTAAATAGATCTATTTTGGTGTCCACCAAGTTAAATTCACTTGTCGGGCAGAAGCTCAATCCTTTTTGTAGTACTTTGATCTCATTTGCAGACAGATTCCTTTTTGATAAGTTGATAATGTTGTTGCTCTGTGTTTCCGTTACCTTCTCCTTCGATTGGAGACACTTCGGGTCACCATCGGTGTAGTTGTCTCTTGGTCATCTCCTCTTATTCCTCTTCCCCCTCCTCGTCCTCCTCTTTGTTTTTGTTGGGGGGGATGGTTCCTCTGCTGTTGTCTCTGACGAGTTTCTTTCATCACTTCGAACTCGTCGAAAAAAGGCTTCTGTTTCTCATGTTCTTTTTCATTTCTGCCTGCAGTGGCATTCTGCTCCCCATCCGATACTTCTACCTCAGATTCTTCCGTATCTATTGGAGTTGTTTTTTCATTTCCTTGGGCAAGTCTTTTTCTTGTGGCATCGTATTTCCGGGCGAACGTTAAGATCCTCCCTGATAAGTAGTCTTGTTCGTCCCTTTGAAACTTCGTTTGCTTTCTTCTGCGTATGCCCATTTCATAGTCCTTCAATCTCTTGACCATAGCTGTTCTCAATTCCTCACTGGTTTTTGTGTCTTTCTCTTTTGCAATAGTGTTTTCAAGGTCTGCTATATCTTTTATACATTTGTCCCGATCGCTCCAAGCGTACTTGATGAGCATTCTCACCCAAAAAAAAAAAAAAAATAATAGATATGGATATATATAAAAAAAATATATATTTAGAACTCGCCTTTTAGCGGTTAATTAGTGTCCCTGCACTCTCATCTCAATAACCACATACAAGCAAAATTATACTTATTCAACAATCAAACACAATCTCACAAAAAGGGGAAAAATAATCTGGGAGCTCACACACACAAACGCACACGCGCAAAGCACTTTCCGACTTCAACCACTAGATGGCGGAATATGCTCAGTATGTGAATCTAGAAGACTATGCTACAAAACTATTGTTACAGGTAAGTAACTATTTCAATTCCATCCAGGTCCTTCAGGGCACAGCCTGGAATCTTTTGTGGTGGCAGATGAACAATAACCTGACCTGCGGCAGGCCACTCTACCTTTCCCACCCAGACTAGACCGTTGTGAAGTATCACTGCTGGGGTCATCTAAGAGGGGTGTACACGAGGCACGTTTGGTCTCCTGTGGAGCATCAGCTCCGTATCAGTCTTTGGAAGCTTTGTGCAATTAGACTGGGCCTAAAAGGTGTGCTTTCTCCCACCAGGGGAGGATGGCCCAGGTTTTCACGAACAACTTGAACGCCATATGGTACTGCAACATGCAAAGCAGTGTGGGTTCCTGAAACATGTGCCTTGTGGCTTGGCCCCTTTGAAGATGTTGGACCTACTTCAGATCATCATTGTGGCCAATCCCCAGGAAGGGCTGTGGAAATACATTTGACAAGTTGAGTAGGCATCTGTTGATGGACCATAAATGGTGTCTCTATCGAGAGATGCCACTGGGCGTCTTTTAACAGTGGAACCTGCTGTGACTAGATCTTTTTATCTTTGCCAATAATGTGCAATGAAAATATTTGCACAGTGGAGCTCTCTTAAGGAGTGTCACTGGGAAACAGTCTGCATGTATGCATTCCCACCATTACCTGTCCTGCCCTGTCGTCTGAGGAAGATCTGGATAGTGAGGGCGCAGGTCATGTTGATAGCCACAGGTCCTGGGTAAGTAGGATGCAGTCACCATATCTTGTACCAGCTCCTTTTCAGGAGAACCTGTTGCCTCAAGAACAAGGGAAAATCATACATCTAAAACAACACATTAACACCTCCATATGTGAGGACTTGGTGGTGACTGCAGAGTTCCGTTGATGTGCCATCTGAGATCCTTTGATATGCCGTATGGGAGAGTGGATGTCATCCTTGCAACAAGATGTACTTTGATGATGATATCATCAAAGCTGTGAGAAATTTGTAGTCTGCATGAACCAAGTCCTTTTGGTCCTCTGCAGGCTAAACTTTCTGTCTTATTGTGTTTTTTTGTTGTTGTCGCCTCAGCAAAGTCTTACAGCAGTTTACACAGTTAATTACTATTTTTAGTTTGCAGCCTACCAGATAGAAAACCTGTTTGGTTACAAAGACATATTGGGCACATGCTGAGAGATTTACCTAGGAATGCATTCTTCACATTGCCTTTCTGTTTTTAGGTTGTGCATTCGAGACCTCTTGTATATACTTTAGTATATACTTATATCTGTATGTACTTTCTGGGGGTCACCCCTAGGACTTGTCTGCTTTCGCTTAGGGACTTTTTTCCGTTCAACTGCCTCTATTTAACTGTCTTGATAGAAAACGACCAGCAGAGGTGAGTAAAATACCAGAATTGCTTTCTGCTGAAGGACTTTCTTTTTTTATTTTTCTGCCAACTGCCTCTCTTTAAGTTTCTTGATAGAAAACGACCAGTAGAGGTCAGTAAAATACCAGAATCACTGTAGTATCTTCTAGATTCCAGTCTATTAAAATAGTCTTCCACGAGCACCCGTAGACAACAATTTCTTCAAATCTTGTATTTTCAGTGATATGACCACTGAACGCTCTGATTTAAAAAATAGAGCTTTAGACTATACCATTTTCACCTGAAATGCAATGTTCGAGGCATGTGGGCTGCTAAATTCATATCTTAGCATTAGATCGCCGCCTAGTGTTGGGTCCGGATGATCGCACATTGTTGTCCTGGAAGAGTCTTCGAAGTATCCTGAGATGGGTGGCTCCTCCCCTGGACTACAGTGCGCATGGGCATCGGCTCCATCCCCAGATTGTTTTTTTCCGCCATTGGGTTCGGATGTGGTCTCGACGTCTTTCTGTCGAAACCGAGAAAACCTTACTTTTAGCGGCCAAAAGGCCTCGATTTTTTGAGTCGGTATTGTTTGCGCACGGTCTCGAGTCTTCCGTCTCTTGGAGCCGGAATAGGCGGAGTTTTCATTCGCTTTATGGACTTTGAGGCCTTCTCATCGCAACACGACTGCAAAACTTTTCGGACATGGAGCGGAGCCCGTTTAAGTACTGCCCGCTTTGTGGGTCCAAGTACCCACACATCGATCTACACCCCGTCTGTAACAAATGCCTTTCGCCTGACCACGACGACGGCAAGTGCAAGGCATGTGCACAGTTCCGCTCAAGGAAGACTCTCAAGCTTCGGCGCGCGGTGCGCATGGAAGCTAGACAAGCGGCCCCGGATCCGGAGAACATCTTCGATGACCAGGAAGAAGAGGACCAGGGTCATCATCTTCAAATCTCCCCACCCGAGACGGAGGTCGAGGCGGATCCGGGAGACGACGACTGAGTCGTGGGTCAAGGCCTTGAATACGTCGACGAGGTAGGGGACGACGATGAGATTTATGGGGCCGCGGCAGATAGCTCGGGGGACGAGCTCTGCCCCGAAGGTTACGAAGATACCGACCGGGTCACGGGATCGCCTGTTGGCCTTACCCAAGACCCGTTGCCGCAAGCCACGGCCCCGCCTTCTGGCCCGGCCACGGACTTACTTGCCGAGCAGACTGTTTTGAAACCGAAACCATCGGGATCGACAACACCTAAGATGGCCGACCCGAAAACAAAACTGAAACTTAAAGACTCGAGTGTCCCTAAGATGGCTGCCGTACCAGCAAAAACGACTGTGCCCGCTACTCCATCGACTCCGTCGACCTCCGGTCCGCAGAAGTCGAAAAAGGCCGTCGATTCCGCCGCTGCAAAATCGAAATCGACGCCAGTGGAGGGGGCCTCTAAGACCGATGGTCGGCACGGATCGACGGCTGCGCCGCCGTCCAAGCACGCCAAAGCCAGCTCCAAAGACGCTACGCAAGCGCACGGATCGAAGACTGCCACGTCGACGCCCCGGTCCCAAGAATCGGGGTCGGTGACGACGGGATCCGCGCCCAAAGCGCACAAGGCCCACAAAGACGTCGGATCCGAGGGAAAGATCAGACCATCCTCGACGGCGCCAAAACAAACTGTGAGTGAGACGTCCCTCATCGCCGAATCACTACAGCGAATCAGGGAGAAGGCCTCTGCTCCGTCGGCTCCGATACCATCGCCGCAGCCGCAAAAGGACAATCCAGCAAAACCTTCTGGGAAGCTTCTCTTTATTTTGCCGCCGAAGGAGGCGCCGAAAGCCTTTTCCACCAAATCGGCGCCGAAACAGGTGATTTCTTCACCGGCTGGCCCTCTTCCACGTCGGGTACTCGAATCTGAGGATGATTCAGAGCATTTCATCGACGCTGACACAGGGAAACTGACCCTCTATAAAAGGAAGATCACTTCGGAGTCAGTGGACTCATATGTCATCCCACTGAAGAAGAAGAGGGTGCCCCTTGATGCCTCAGGCCTCATGGAACCAATCCAGCCTCCTCCGAGACGGAGCCCAACTCCCTCACCAGAACACTCTGCGGGTGAGGGGTATGATGAGGACGAGCAATACAATTTCCCTATCAATGAACCTGATGCGCAACAGGATTCATATGATGACACTGGTGACCAAGGCACCCAAAGTGTGGGGCAGGACCCGCAGCTCTTTAATGCACGTGCATCCCCAACTGAGGATTCAGCAGGTTTTCATGCACTACTCGAAAGGGCAGCAGCCAATCATGATGTGGACATGCATGCAGACCCGGTTGAGGAAGACTTCCTTTTCGACACATTTTCAGTCTCTGAAAGGACAGTAAAGACTCTGCCTATGCTTAAAGGAGTCCTCAAGCATGCTGGGGACATATTTAAGGAGCCTACAAGAGCAAGAGTGGTCAATCCACGTATTGAAAAGAAGTACAGACCTGCACCTGCAGACCCCGCATACATTCGGGGACAGTTGCCACTGGACTCTCTTGTGGTCGCCAATGCCAGGAAACGTGCCAACTCCCAAACCACGGGTGAAGCTCCTCCCCCGGACAAGGAGTCTAAAGTGCTAGAGGCAGGGGGCAAAAGAGTAGCTGCGCAGGCATCAAACTTTTGGCGCATTGCCAATACACAGGCACTCTTAGCGCGTTACGATAGGGCGCACTACGACACCCTAGAACAGGTTATACAACACCTGCCTCCACAGTTCCAAGAGGGCACTAAACTGCTTATTGAGGAGGGGAAGCTAATCTCAAACGCAGCCATCAAGTGTGCCCTTGACGCAGCAGACACAGCTGCTAGAGCTATCAACACTAGCGTTATGCTGAGACGACAGGCGTGGCTACGCATCTCAGGGTTTAAACAGGATATTCAGACAACAATTCTTAATCAGCCAGTCAATCCTGATAGTCTGTTTGGTCCAGATGTTGACACCACCCTAGAGAAAATAAAAAAGGACACAGAGACTGCTAAGTCCATGGGGGCCCTACAGTCACAACAGTTTCGTGGCAGCAATTTTCGTCGCTCAGGTGCACGTGGAGTCACCAGAGGACAAATGGGTCAACAATCTCAGTTCTCAAAAGGGGGAGCACAATCCTCGTTCACAAAACAGAACAAGGGAGGTTACAGAAACAGCAACAGAGGTCGCGGCAGAGGAAACAACAGCTCCCGCTCCTCTACCCCAAGCAAACAGTGACTCTCTGTCACTGCCCCCCGACCACTTAACACCTGTCGGGGGGAGACTGCAGCAGTTCCTGCCCGTCTGGAGAAACATCACCACAGACAGGTGGGTGCGACAACTAATCCAGTATGGTTATTGCCTAGAGTTGAAATCCACTCCATCCAACATCCCACCAAGGCAAAGACCTATGTCCGCAGAGCACTTGCTCTTATTGCAGCAGGAGGTAGTGGTGATGCTGCAAAAAGGCGCAATCGAGCTCGTGCCGGTGGGAGAGGAAGGTACAGGGGTGTATTCCCTGTACTTCCTTATTCCGAAGAAGGACGGATCTCTCAGACCCATTCTAGATCTACGTCCCCTCAACCTGTATATACTATCAGAACATTTCCACATGCTCACTCTCCAACAGATTCTTCCCTTGCTAAACCAAGGGGACTTCTTAGCAACCTTAGATCTCAAGGATGCTTATTTCCACATTCCACTACACCCGTCCCACAGGAAATACCTCAGGTTCACTATTCAAGGCGAGCATTACCAGTTCAAGGTACTACCCTTCGGAGTCACCACAGCCCCAAGGGTGTTTACCAAGTGTCTGGCGACAGTAGCAGCGCACCTCAGTAGGCAGAACATCCATGTCTACCCCTACCTGGACGACTGGCTCGTGCAAGCCAAGTCGGAGCGACAGTGCGCCGCGGACATGTCGACTACAATTCACCTTCTACACAATCTGGGTTTCTCGCTGAACTACCCAAAGTCGCATCTACAACCAGCACATGTCCGGCAGTTCCTAGGTGCGACGATCAACACCCTGACGGCCATGGCTCAGCCAAACCAAGTCAGAATAGACAGCATGCAGTCTCTGATCCAAAAGTTCAGACCACAACACTCGCTTCCAGCGAGAGTGTTCATGCAGTTGATAGGCATGATGGCCTCCTGCATCTTCATAGTCCCGCACGCACGGTTACATATGCGCCCGCTCCAGGAGTGCTTAGCGAATCAGTGGACACAGGCTCAAGGGCAATTGACAGACCTAGTGTTGGTTACCAGTCGGGCATACGACTCTCTGCATTGGTGGACTCCACACAACCTTTGCAAGGGCCGACTGTTCCAAGAGCCTGTGCCGCAGATTACCCTGACAACGGACGCATCTCTCCAGGGATGGGGAGCTCATCTGCTCGATTACACAGTGCAGGGACTATGGACGACGCAACAACAGAAGATGCACATCAACTATCTGGAACTGATGGCAATCTTCATGGCAATAAAGTCCTTCATTGTACATCTGTGCAACAAGGTAGTGTTAGTCCGCACGGACAACATGACCGCGATGTACTACATTCAAAAGCAGGGAGGCACCCACTCGCCACAGCTGTCTCATCTGGCTCAGAGCATGTGGAAGTGGGCCATTCAGAGGAACATTTTCCTCATGGCAGAACACCTCCCAGGGAAGGACAACCAGATGGCGGACCTGCTCAGCAGGTACAGCCATCAAATGCACGAGTGGGAGATTCACCCATCTGTCCTCCACCCGTACTTCCAGCAGTGGGGTCATCCGGAGATAGACCTGTTTGCCACAAAAGAAAACGCAAAATGCCAACACTTTGCCGCCAGGTTCCCTCACCCACAGTCGCAGGGGAATGCGATATGGATGAACTGGTCAGGCAAATTTGCGTACGCTTTTCCGCCAGCCCCTCTGATACCGCTGGTGGCAAGAAAGCTAAGGCAGCACGCGATGACTCTCATCCTAGTTGCTCCAACGTGGGCGCGCCAAGCATGGTACACCACGTTCCTCGAACTCTCAGTGGTGCCGCATCAAAGACTGCGCCTCACGCCCAGTCTTTTAACGCAGAACCATGGAGAAATTCAGCATCCAGATCCGCAACAGCTCAACCTGGCGATCTGGCTCCTGAAGTCCTAGAGTTTGGATACCTTAAACTACCTCCACAATGCATGGACATCATCAAGGAGGCAAGGAAGCCAACTACCAGAGCATGCTATGCTGCGAAATGGAAGCGTTTTGTCATTTACTGTACTACCAATGACATCAACCCGCTAGATGCATCTATCCCTGACATTATTTGCTACCTGTTGCATCTTTACAAGTGCAATCTAGCGTACACTTCCATTCGGATACATCTATCCGCCATAGCGGCTTACCTTCAAAACAGGCAGCACCTCTCTGTCTTCAGAGTGCCTGCCATTAAAGCCTTTCTTGAAGGCCTGAAACGAGTCATTCCCCCAAGACCACCACCAGCTCCGGTGTGGAACCTCAATGTGGTCCTCACCAGACTGATGGGACCACCTTTTGAGCCACTGCACTCGTGTGAACTCCAGTTCCTAACGTGGAAAGTGGCTTTCCTAATAGCTATCACGTCACTTAGGCGTGTTAGTGAGCTACAAGCGCTCACAATCCAAGAGCCATTTATTCAGATTCATCCAAATAGGGTAGTGCTACGCACTAACCCCAAATTCCTTCCGAAGGTGGTGTCACAGTTTCATCTCAACCAAACTATTGACTTACCGGCATTCTTTCAAAACCCACAAACGGTGGCGGAAAGAATGCTCCATACCTTAGATGTACGGAGGGCGTTGATGTACTACATAGACAGGACACAACCCTTTAGAAAGACAAAACAACTCTTTGTTGCCTTCGCACCACAACACAAAGGCAACCCTATTTCCAAAGCAGGAATAGCCAGGTGGATTGTTAAGTGCATCCAGATCTGTTATCAAAAGGCCAAGCGCACTTTAACGATACCCCCAAGGGCGCACTCCACACGCAAATTGGGGGCATCCATGGCTTTCCTAGGGAACATTCCTTTAGAGGATATTTGCAGAGCAGCCACGTGGGTTACACCACATACCTTTACAAAACACTACTGTGTTGATGTACATTCCAAGCAGCAAGCTGCTGTAGGACAGGCTGTTCTCAAAACACTTTTTCAGGTTTCTGCAGCTGGCACAGGCAACCGCCGCTGATGGAGGGACTGCTATGTATTCTATGCTAAGATATGAATTTAGCAGCCCACATGCCTCGAACTGAATATGCTACTTACCAGTATGCATCTGTTCTTGGCATGTAGGGCTGCTAACATTCATATCGCCCGCCCTCCTCCCCGGTGCCTGTCGCAGCTGCAGATATACTATTGTATTTATTCATTAGCATGGACATCCTTTGCACTTTTCACTCCATCTTCTGCCACAATGGCGAAAAACAATCTGGGGATGGAGCCGATGCCCATGCGCACTGTAGTCCAGGGGAGGAGCCACCCATCTCAGGATACTTCGAAGACTCTTCCAGGACAACAATGTGCGATCATCCGGACCCAACACTAGGCGGCGATCTAATGCTAAGATATGAATGTTAGCAGCCCTACATGCCAAGAACAGATGCATACTGGTAAGTAGCATATTCAATTTCTGTCCTTGTGTTACCATACCTGGCATGTCACGTAGTCTGGTGCTTACTTTCCCTCTATATTCAAGAACTGTAGATGTTTCAGCACCCAGGCTAATGTGCTGCATAGCTAAATACATAGAAGGTCCTAATGACGAGACCGATTGCATTGCAAATGCTTGTTTAACTCCTATTTGCTTTCAGTCAATAGATTTAGTTTCGTTTCGTTTCAAAAGCTTTATTCGATTTTTGACACAAACCATACAAGCATAACACATACATATGTAACAAACATTACTAAAAAAGGCATCAAGGACACAACAATTAAAAAACGATCAGAAGAGAACCATTTAATACATAGTAGGAGGGGGTTCTAAGAACATGATATGACCAAAATTGAATATATACTGTACAAAAGCTGTTTATCCAAGAAAACTAAATTCATTTAAAAACATGAAGCATACATTATACATATGATATATTGCACATAAATAAATGAATACATAGATATACCGACAGGAAACCAAGGTAAAAACGGAAGACAAGCCGAAATATCATAAAACTGTGGTTATCCTGGCAGCTGTACATTTAATAAAATATACAGACAAGGAGCCATAGTAAAACAGGACACGGTCCGAAATATCATAAAACTATGGCTTTCCTGGCAGCTGTACATTTTAATATATATGTCGCTACGAAGAAGCAAATATCCATGTTCTCTAGGGAGCTGAGTAGATGTAAAGCATTCCTCGTAGAACGAACATTGTATTTTAAAAAGATGGGTTTTAAATATGTTACCCTAAAGAAATGATAACATTTGCAGAACAATAAGAAATGGCAACAGCTCTGGCGAGAGACATTATCACAAGGGCATGCTAGATCAGATCTAGAGTTCAATATGGGAAATGCAACAAGATGGTGAACGATTCCCAATCGTAAGCGAGTTAAAACAAACCGGTGGGAGTTACGAGTGACACCAGAAAGGTAGGGTTGGAAACCAGTAGGTAAATTGTAGTCCCGGTAGGTCATCACAGATTGCAGCTTTCCAGACACCTTTGCACGACCTTTTTTTATTACTTAGGAACCTTTGTTTAATGTCTTTTTTAGGGATTTATACCACGGATTTAGGGTCAAGAAAAATGTCAAACTGAAAGAGGAGATAAAACCAATGATGTATATACTTAAGCCAGAGTATACGTTTAAAGTTATCCAGCCTGATGCAATCATGGATAATCTCCTGGGTAAATTCGGTTTCAGGCTTGGCCCAAATTGAGCGCCAAAGCAGCAAGGGGCGTAGTGCTGCCAGATCCGAAATAAATTCTATTCCTACTTCTTCATGGATCAGTTCCACTGATGCTGAAGGTGGTACACATCAGTTTTCTGAGGAACTTATTTTCGTCTCTCTGCGCATTTGGACCAACACAATGACCCCAGACCCCCGCACCATACATGGCTGAGGACACACATTTTACGTTATAAATATTCATCATATCTTTGATGCTCCTCACCCCAAGTTTACATGAGAATCTAAAAATGCTATTAGTGGATCTCTTCATTTTTAGGCTAATGTTTTCAAACTCGGGTTGCCATGACCCATTATTAGCGAAAGTGATTCCTAAATAACAAAAGGTTTTTACTAGTGACATTTTGTCCTTATCAATAAAAAAGCTGGAATTGGATTTCTTAGCTTTCAACCCACAGGACATTACAAAGGTTTTAGATTAGTTTACTAGTAGCTTCCTACTGTCTATGAACATCATAAATCTATCAATGAGGCGCTGTAGACCAATCTGTGTATGGGATAATAGCACACCGTCATCCGCATACAATAAAATAGGCACCGGTTTACCTCCAATCAAAGGTTCATCATCAGAGGTCTGGCACAGTATAAAATCAATTTGGTTAATAAAAAGAGAAAATAAAAGGGGGGCTAAAACACAACCCTGGCGGATGCCTCTTGAAACTTTGAAGAAAGGGGTACATTCGCCTAGGGATCCATAGCGCACCTTACATGACAGTCTCTCATATAGCTTGGCCAAAAATTGTACAATCTCCTTTGGTGCTCCTGCCTCTGTCAGGACCTGCCATAATATACGGTGGTCAACCAAGTCAAACGCGCTACTCAAGTCCGCAAAACATAGAAACAGGTTCCCTTCTTTAACTTTTGTGTATTTGTTGATTAAAAGATCTAAATTTACACATTGTTCTTGTGTCCCCATACCTTTTCTAAAACCATATTGGACCCTAGTTAAAATTTCCTTTTCATTTGCCCAGGTTTCCAGCCTCTGCAGCATAATTCGACTCATCACCTTTACTGAGGCATCCAATAAGTAGATGGGGCGATAATTACCTGCCTCCGATTTACTGCCTTTCTTAAATATGGGAATGATGACCGACTGGCCCCAAGATGGTGGTGGACATCCCTCAGCTGCGGCATTAAAGACCCTTACCAGGATGGGTGCCCACAGATTCATTTCAGATTTAAGAAGGTCTATAGGCACTCCATCGGGGCCAGGGGCCTTACCTCCTTTACTATCGGACAGGCCTTCATAGACCTCCTCCAGATTAATTCCCAATGATAAGGGCAACCAGGCTGAGACCTCATGGGCCGGAATTTCTAAGGGCTTCCCTTCCGGGTTAAAAATGTTAGAAAAATTTTCAATCCATGCGTTACATGCTACATAAGATGTCAATTCCGGAATCCCCTCAGTGTTTAAAAAGGGGCTATTTATAGTCTCCCAATAAAGTTTACTGTTTTGGGTTTCCGCTGCTCGACAGAGATTATCCCAAGCTTCTTCTTGCAGGGCCTTTTTCCTGTTAGAGAGGGCCTCCTTGTATTTGACACGCAAAATTTTGATATTATTAAGGTCGCGTGGTTTAAGACACAGTGACTTTTTAAGTTCACGTAGGGACAGGGTGCAAGGTTTATCAAACCATCCCTGCCTAGCTACTCTAGTTTTAGACTGCTTCTTGGTAAAGGCAACTTCTATGGCTGTGTTTATCATGGTGTAACTTGACAGCAGGGTTGCAGAGTTGGTGACTTCTCCAAGGCAATAAAAAATCTCGTTCCTACATTTTTCCACGACCTCCTTAAGTTTTTTCGCAGGGTCAATTCCGGCCCATTTCAGTCTTGGGCCATTCGGTCTCGTGGGGACTAAATCAGTGGAACAGGATTCTTTATTAGATGACTTAAATCCCCAGCCCAGTAGAGTTAAAAGGATACTATTATGATCACTAAGGGATTCTTCCCTGACCCTCAGGTTGGTAAATTCGCTGGTATTTGACAGCAGAATATGATCGATGTTAGTATTAGCATGCCTGCCTGTGAATGTAGGGCAAGTATGATTGAACTTATTTCTATTACAGCTAAGCAGGTCTAGGTCGAATTTGGCTATCATGTTATTTAAAAGACTACCATAGTTACAGTGTGGAAAATGGAGAGATTCCACTCTGTCTACCACCCCATTATTGCCCAACTCTCTCCTAAAACCGCATGGGTTACCTGGTGCTAAAGGGCATGGCTGGATGTTAAAGTCGCCAGCCCACAGGATGACTGCCACTCTACGGGAGGATGCCAATACACCTTTGAGAACGGATTCCAGGGGAAATAAAATATTTCCCCTAGAAGCATCAAAGGTGTTATTATAAAAGTTAACAAGGATTAGATCTCTATATTTACTGGCCTCTAACCGTAACACCTGGCTATGTGGTTCAATAAAGGAGTAACTTTTTATATTAAAGTTAGTCAACTTATTAGAAATGAACATCAGTAGACCGCCCATAGCTCTACCTGAAGGGGAATTAGATGCGGTAAGGCAGTAAGATGTATAGCCCTCTACGTAAATTGGTTCTTGGCACCACGTTTCCTGAAGACAAATAATGTCATAACCGGCCCCTATAAATTCCTCCCAAAAAGGGGTATTCAATTTACCTGAAATACCTGCTATATTCCAGGTAACAAAATTAAGCCCCGCCAATGCGGCTACTGTATGAGTAGCCCTATCTCGTTGTGGGGCGGGCGGTATGTCAGGGGCAGGCTGCTTATCACCTATAGACACTTCAGATGGCTCCTGATGAGGCACTGAGAGAGCTACATCTATGTCAGGGATTCTGCTTGGAGTATGGGTACCAGCTAAATTTATAATAGAATTAGGATCAGTGAGTAAATCTGGGGCTATACGGGTTTCTTGGTGGGTAGCTAAGAAACTGCCTATCATCGCATCTGTCCCCTGATCCCCCTGGGTAAGGTTATCCCTGTCAGGAGTGGCCAATGGTCAATCGACCATTTCCAGGCAGTCAAATCTGTTACTAACGGGGATGCCCCGCCACCCCCCGCAGTAAAATGGTCACTATTAGGGCGCCATGGCTGCTGACCCCACTCTCTACTCCTATTCTTCTGTGGGTACCAGGAACCTATATTGTTCCACATGCCCAGTTTAGAACTGACGAATGTTGGCGCTCGGGAGGTTGCACCCAGTTAGGAACTATCGGGAGCGGACGCTCTGGTGGTTGCGCCCAGTTTGGTATTGTCGGGTGCTGACGCTCAGAAGGGTGTACCCAATTAGGAGCTAACATATTCTGGTGGCTACGTTCATAAGGGTAGAAGGAGGAGAGGCGATGTGCATCAATCCCCCCCTTCTTGGCCAAAGCAGGCCAGGAACAAATGTAATCCACCATGTCTGGATAATCACAGGTCACTATAATACAGTCTCCCTGTATATTTTTTGGTTCGTCCCCAATCCACGGGACTCGACGTACTGCTGTGATTCGACTATTATGGGGGGGATGAAGGGACCTGTTCGTTGTGAGACACTGTGAGACCTTGTTCCAAAGGGACCAAGATGGCTCCTCTTTATTTGTGGATAGCTCGGGGACCCCAGTAAGAATGATGGTATAAGGGGACACTTCTGGTGATAAGTGAACTGGGCGCTTGGACCTGAGACCCCTCTTTCCCTCATCTGGTCGAGTCAATGGTGGATGCTGGGGCAAAAGTGGAGTGATGGGCCTTTTATTAGAAGGTTGAGTCAGGCCCTTGTTGGGGGCAGACTGGGTGGACTGAGCAACAGTGGGCTGAGAAGAAAAAGTGGACTGAGCAACAGTGGGCTGAGAAGAAAGGGTAGCTGTGGTCTCAGTCATACGCACACTCCCAAGGGGGGTTGAAGAAGATGTTTCTGGCTTTTTATACTTAGTTAAATTGGGCTGAGTTTTTGATGACGTAGAACACGTAACTCCGCTATCCAGGTGTGCCCCTAGAGCTCCTGATCTAGAAGGGATCGTTATACCCCCCCAGGTTTTGCTTGGGCCAAGCTAAGCTGAGTCGATGGCTTCTGAGTAAGAATGGCAAGTTGTTTTTCTATCAACATAATGCTTTGTTCTAGGGGTTTCAAAACATGGTGAAGTAAATCTCTAATATTTGCTAGAAGCTGGGAATTGGCGTCACTTAAGGTATAGACACCCCCTACTTTTGCCGTAGGTGCTGAAGTAGCTGTAGGTTCCAGTAAGTTAATAGATAGCGGGTAGGGATCGTTCGGGGCGCCCTGTGGTGGAATAATGGTTGCCCCATTCTTGTTGGTAATAACAGATTGGTGGTTCGTAAGATTGCCTTTCTTTAGGTCTGTGACCTGTTTTGGAACCGCACCTTCCTTTACCCCAATTGACTGAATCTCGGGGCATTGATCTTGAGATAACAATAACTGAAGGTCTGGGGAATTCTCAAGGTTTCCCGTAGAGTCAAAGTCAGAGGTGATGTTAGTAGCTGACAGGTCGACCGTTTTCGGGATAGAGTGGACCTCCGCTATGGCGTTTGGTTGCAGTAGCACCGGGATCGATGTAGTCAACTGAAGTGGCGATTGTACTGATGCAAGGGGGCCCAGGGAGGATCTCCTAGCGATAGCCAAATCCTGTGACACCCTCCGCTCCAATAAAGAAATGCTTAAATTAATGGCCTCGTTAGTTCGTGTAATGAATTGATCAAGAGGCCCAGTAAGCAGAGAAGTTTTCTTGGCCGTCTTACTTCTGGATCCCCTGGTCATGATGGAAAGAGATGGTTATCTTCTAATGTAGTAGTATCGCAAAAATTGAGAACAAACAAATGTACCTTAGATTGACAACGTGTAGACCAGGTCGCAAGGCCAAGGGGGGTGGCCCAGCCCGGCCTCGCTCGGTCTAGAACGGGCTAAAACGGGCCCGCCCTTGGCCCGGGCTTAGCCCCGTGCGCTCCCGCGCAGCGGGTGCACGTCCTTCTAAAGTAGCCGAGGAAAGACGTGATTGGCGGGTGGGCGGGACCGGCAGGGAGAGCAGCCCAGGTGGAAGAGATCAGGCACGCAGGGACTCCTGGTCCTCGGAGTCCCTACCTTCAACTCGCAGCCCTGCCGGAATCCGCTGGACGCCCCTAGCTGTCAACAAAGAACCCCACTCTGTCAGCAGCAGCTCCCGCGGTTATGACCGCGCTGCGGGACCCGCGGAGCGGGTCCGGCGAGTTGCTGCGTTAGTTCCAGGGGTCTATGGCGCCAGGAAAGTGAGCAGCAGCAGGTAGGTAGAATGAGTGGCAGATTTTGGTTTAGACGGTCCCACCGGCACAGTCCAGGTGCTCCCGTTTATCTCCGTGGGCGGGTGGGCGGGGCCAGCAGGGAGAGCAGCCCAGGAGGAAGAGATCAGGCACGCAGGGACTCCTGGTCCTCGGAGTCCCTGCCTTCAACTCGCAGCCCTGCCGAAATCCGCTGGACGCCCCTAGCTGTCAACAAAGAACCCCACTCTGTCAGCAGCAGCTCCCGCGGTTTTGACCGCGGAGCGGGTCCGGCGAGTTGCTGCGTTAGTTCCAGGGGTCTATGGCGCCAGGAAAGTGAGCAGCAGCAGGTAGGTAGAATGAGTGGCAGATTTTGGTTTAGACGGTCCCACCGGCACAGTCCAGGTGCTCCTGTTTATCTCTGTGGGCGGGGCCGGCAGGGAGAGCAGTCCAGGTGGAAGAGATCAGGCACGCAGGGACTCCTGGTCCTCGGAGTCCCTGCCTTCAACTCGCAGCCCTGCCGGAATCCGCTGGACGCCCCTAGCTGTCAACAAAGAACAAAGAACCCCACTCTGTCAGCAGCAGCTCCCGCGGTTATGACCGCGCTGCGGGACCCGCGGAGCGGGTCCGGCGAGTTGCTGCGTTAGTTCCAGGGGTCTATGGCGCCAGGAAAGTGAGCAGCAGCAGCTAGGTAGAATGAGTGGCAGATTTTGGTTTAGATTTAGTTGTTCTCGGTTGTTCAGCATGTTTTCGTCCTTCCCATAGAGTATATCCTTTTTACCAGCTTTGACGGGCTCCTTGTATTTTTCCAGGAGTGCTCGCTTTCAGGAACTTTTTTTTCCTTTTTCTCGAGTATCTCCTTGAGTGCTTATGTTTTCAGCTGTCTCTGTTGTATGTTGGTTAATGGAATAGCTGCTGCAGCTCAGTGAGTTGTAATACATCTACTGTAGTTGTTTGAAACATTTACCTATGTTCTATGTGCATAGCTAAACTGTGGACTACAAAGATGATTCAGTATCCAACCCACCAATCATGGCAGGCCCCTTCAAGTTTCTGTCAACATTGTGCTCAAGCAGTTTGCTTTTCCTGGGTGAATTATCTGTCTCCATGCCGGATTTTACTCTTCTGTAGTAGGGGATCTCTGTGTATAGTCATAATCTAGTGAATAGTCCCGCCCATGTGCGTGGACCCCGGAGCAATCAAAAATAATCTCTTAAAGTGTCGAAAAATGCATAACTGCACAGACACTTAAGAGAGAATTAAGACCGATAATGCAGCCTATAAACCAGGCTACACTGTCCAGTACTTCAACTAGAAATTCCACCAAAAAATCCACAAAACAGCAAAGCCTGTACAGATTTCCCTTGCTTCAGCAGCAAAAACCCTATGGAATGATAAAGAGAAGAACCTGGACAGACAAGCCCCATAGGCTGCCATTATGTGGCTCAGAACAGGATACTGTGCCTTTAAGAGAACCTTCCAGAACTTCACAGTATCCCAGAATGCACTGCAGGTCCCTCTTACTTTCAGTTCTTTTTCCCGGCTCCTGCAAGCAGGACCCTGGAGCATTGAGCTCTCCCTTTTCAAGGGTTTGTTTGTGATTTTTCACTGTTATTTTTCAATTTAAGTGCTTCTAAGTACTTTAGTGCTTTTCTTCTTGGTGTTTGCTCCTTTTTGAGGTCAAATATGCCTGCATTATTTGACAAATGCCCGGAGTGCTCCAGGAAAAAGGCAAAATCGGATCCCATGAGGTGTGTATCCTCTGCCTTCCCTCTTCCCATGCTTCAGAGGAGTGTGTGATTTGCCAAGACTTCTCTGGCAGGACCCTGAAGGACAGAATGAAGATCAGGCTTCAGGGCCTCGAGGAAAGAAGACTGAAGGCACAAGGTGGATCTGGAGGGGCTTCTTCTGCCCATGCTGAGGCCTCTGGGGGGCTCCCCAGGGGCAGGAAGACCAGCAAGCTTCCCCATTCTCCGTCTGGGTCGATTGCACCGACTACGACGTCGAGAGGGATGACTACAGTCTGTTCCCCGTCTCCCCAGGGCTCTGGGTCGAGACGGCGTCGACGCTCGACGTCGAGGGATTTGAACAGACCGCCGTCGAAGTCTCCGGTGACGATCTCGTTGTCATCCTCGGCGGACTCGACGTCGAGTGATCGACGTCGAAGGGCCCGGCGTCGGCGCTCGCCGTCAAAGCGACACCGCCGTTCGCCGTCGGCGAAAAGGAGAAGAACGTCGTCGAGGGGATCCTCGTCGTCGAGGAGTGGACCGCCGTCGAGGCGGAAGAGGTCGCCGTCGAGGCGGAAGAGGTCGCCGTCGAGGCGGACGAGGTCGACGTCGAAACACAAGAGGTCGCCCTCGAGGCGGACGTGGTCGTCGTCGAGGCGGACGAGGTCGCCGTCGAGACGCAAGAGATCGCCGTCGAGGCGTAGAAGAAGGTCGACGCCGAGGAAGAGACGCTCGACGTCGAGGGGCCGACGCACGCCGTCTGGTCACCGTTCTTCGACGTCGAAGAGGCGTGAGATGAGGCCTGATGCCATGGGGGGCTCGCCAACGTCCCTAAAGGAAGGTGGATCACCGGGCTCGGTGTACTCCGAGGTGTATACTCCATCGCAGAAGACAGTTACGCCTCCGCCTCCATTGCCGAGGGGTCTCCCTCCGAGGGCTCCTACCCCTCCTCCATTCCCTCCACTTCTGCAACCCGTGCCTCGACCTCAGGTGCCAGAAAGGCCGCCCCCGGTTCCTCCACGGTTGGTCTCATTACCCAGGCTTCCGATTCCTCCCAAAGGGACTCCTAAGCCGCAGGCCCCGGCCACACCTAAGACGCCTGACCCGGTGGAACCGGCGGATCGTCCGAGGCCTAGGAAGTCGCGATCACGCTCCGGAAGGAGAGGAAGATCGAGGAGTCTGCACAAATCCTCCACTAGATCTAGGCATTGCCATAGGAGGCGGGGATCCAGGTCCCGCACGGACTCCTCCAGGACATGATCCTATTCACTGACCTTGTCAGATTCCCCGGGGACAAGGGTGTCTCCGGTGGACGACATCAGCACGTTCCAGGAGGTTCTCCTGAGGGGGGGCTACAAAGTTGGGCTTCACGGTGACGGCCCCTACACCTACGACGTCCGTGATATTTGAGACACTTCACAAGAAGCATTTGTCTCGCCCTCTGCTACCATTAGTGCCGGGCTTGGTGGAACCTGCGGAGGAGCTGTTCCTTACGCCAGCGGTGGTGAAGGCCGCTCCCTCCCGACTTCTGAAGAAGTACAGGGCCCCGGATTCGGACCCGGCTTTCCTGCGGATGGATCCAGTACCCGACTCTGTTATAGTGACGGCGGCCAGGAAGTTGCACTCTACCTCCCCGTCCTCCGATGGATTGACTGCTGGAAGGAAGGCTTGTGGGACTGCGTCCACGACTATGAAAGCCTCCAACGATTCGGCGTTGCTGGGGCAGTATGACCGTGCCCTGTGGGACTCCCTGCAACAGTTCACGGACCTTCTGCCGCGAGACAAGAGGGAGGACTTCCTGGAGATACTTAAGGAAGGGATGCTGGTTTCGAACCAGGTCATTAGCGCGGCTGCGGATATCTCTCTTTTGGGAGCCCATGGTTACTGTCATGGGATCAACCAGAGACGTCATGCTTGGCTCAGGCTCAGTTCACTCAAGCCGGAGGCCCAGCAGCGGGTGGCCAATCTGCCTTTTTCCGGAGAAACACTGTTCGGAAAGCATGCCGATGATGAAATGGACAGCATGAAGGCAGAGGCTGAGACCCTGACGGCTGTGGGCTTGGAGAAGCCCAAAGAAAAGAAGTCCTACCGACTGTTCCAGAGGCGATTCGGTGCACAGGGAAGAGGACGAGGGGAGTCTTCGGGACAGCAGCAGCAACAACAGCAGCAGTTCCGGAGACCCTTCCAGAAGCGCCAGAAGGGTAGAGGTGGACAACAATCCTCTACCGCGAACAAAGGCCCAGCCGGGTCTCAACCCTGAGCGGTTACTTCCCCTTCATCCGTTACCCGCTCCGGTGGGGGGAAGCGTTCAATTTTTTCTGGCAGAGTGGAGAAAAATTACTCAGGACAAGTGGGTGCTGAATATTGTTTGCAATGGATACAGTCTTCGGTTCACCAGCCCGCCTCCATCGATTCCTCCGGTCAGCTCGCAGTATCAACTGCACGAGCTCCAGGCGGAGGCCGATATCCTGTTAAGGAAAAGGGCGATAGAAGACGTACCTCTGTCTCAAAGAGGAAGAGGTCTGTACTCCCGGTTCTTTCTGGTTCGCAAGAAGGACAAGAACGAGTTCAGGCCCATTCTGGACTTGCGACAAGCAAACAAGTGGATTCGCAGAGAAAAGTTTGGCATGCTGCCGTTGCATCAGATTTATCCTCCGTTGCAACAGGGAGACTGGCTATGTGCCATAGACCTACAGGATGCGTACTTCCATGTGCCCATTGCACGCAAACACAGGAAGTTCCTGCGATTTCAAGTCTGCACCAATCACTATCAGTACACAGTACTGCCATTCGGGCTGAAGTCTGCGCCCAGAACTTTCTCGAAGTGCATGGCAGTGGTAGCAGCACACCTGTTGAAGAACAAGGTGTTTGTCTACCCGTACCTGGACGATTGGTTGATCAAGGCCTCCTCTTTCTCGGAAGCTCAAGCGCATTTCCAGAAGACGTGCGTTCTCTTGAACAAGCTGGGGTTGCACATCAACATGTCCAAGTCTGTCCCGACTCCGGTCCAGTGCATTCAGTACTTGGGAGCCCCCATCAATACGCTGTCAGCAAGCGTGTCTCCTTCGGAGGAGCGACGATTATCACTCCTTCGGAAGGCTCAGGCTCTTATGACCACTCCATCTACAACAGTGAGGACGGTGTCTTCTCTACTGGGATCGATGGCCTCTTGCATCTTCCTAACGCCACACGCGCGGCTGCACATGAGACCGCTGCAGGAGTGTTTGGAGGATCAATGGGATCAGAGGAGAGGATCTTGGGACGACAAGATACGACTGTCTCTGCATGCTCTTCAGTCTCTGAAGTGGTGGTGTTCCGCGGGGAATCTCCTGAGAGGGGTTCCCTTCCACAAGGACATTCCCACACAGACTATCGTGACGGATGCTTCTCTCCAGGGCTGGGGAGCGCACTCCGGAGACCTACAGATTCAAGGGACGTGGTCCGCGACGGATTCCACGTACCACATCAATTTCCTGGAACTCAGAGCTGTTCACTTGGCGCTGAAGGCCTTTCACCCGTCCTTCCAGACCAACTCTCTGCTTGTACAGACAGACAATACGACCACGATGTATTACCTCAACAAGCAGGGGGGCTCGAGATCACGCACTCTGTCGCAGGAGGCGCAGGCGATCTGGCATTGGCTTCTGGCCCGAGGACTGACGATAACGGCTACCCATCTGCCAGGTGTGCATTTTCTCAAATATCAGCTTTTACTTCCTTATTAAGCGTTCCACTCACTGAAAAGACAAGTTTTCATCAATGAATAATTTATACAGATTTCTGTATTACAAACTGTAATTCACATTGCGCCAGGACGCTCCTTAGCTGGAGTAGCTGTGCGCATAATAAAAATCTATAACATAACATAACATAACATTACGGATTTTATTAGCACGCACCGAAGACGGTGCTGGGACACATTCAGTGGTCCTTTCATATTAATCTAAACAGACCCAGTGTTATAATTAACAGTAGTAGTGGAAGTGTGGGCATGGACATTACATACAACTAAAGAACCACCCAGAATGCTCCTTTTACCAGCAATAATTAGTGCAAGTCTCGACAAAGTGGATGGCTTTGCCAAAGAGTTTTGACAGCACTTGCTCCCATAACTAACCCTGCTTCTAATGATTCCTAATGCTCACAGATAAGAGACTGAAAGAGCCAGGAAGATTGAGAGGACTAAGATTCAATTCCATACCAGTTCAATAACTAAGTTACTTACTATGAACACCTGACTTGCAAAAGGTAGCAATAGCAAACCAAGAAACGTACCCCAGATGATGGTAGATGGATAGTGACAAACGTACAGAATAACACAGTAATGTCAGTTCTGTTTCTCTTCTAGACACTAGGAGCGCAATTGATAGGGCAGTATTGAATGAATTCCTTAAAATAACTCTACTCACTGTCTCTACATGCTTCTCTCCACCTCCATCCATCTTAAATCAAACTCACCCCAACCATGCTGGCATTAATCTTTGCGAGTACCCATGGTATACAATAACACTAAAAACCATTGGCAAAGCAGACCGGTCCCAAAAGCGAGAACTATTGGCTTTAACAAATGTTTGTTTGCTACAATAGCCTTACCTTTTCAAGTCCACATTTGTGATGCTCTTTCTTAAAGGTCTGACTTGCATTCTTGTATGGAAACCTTTTGCCATGTAGAAGCAGAGCCTCAATTCGGTCCTCACATTCCATATGTGTTCATCATTTCAGCCAATGTATAGTTGTTCCTATGACACCTGACAATCAAAACTGTCTTTCTTACTGTGATCAACTCTGCACGCTTTCTGAGTTAGCTGCAGGCTCTGGAGGAGAACCTCCATATACTGCTTTCTTAGCAGACCAGTTGATGCGCAGGTCTCTGGCCACATTCCTGCCATAGGAGTGTTCCCTTTTAATTTCGCAGTCAATTACTCTACCGGTCTTCCCCGCTCTGCCATACCTCTCGAACTAGGCAGAGGTGTTCCGTTTGCTTGACCCTAAAAAAGCCATTAACTTTTTTTATTGACCGTACAAGTAACCAACACATTGATGACCACTGTTGTTGATTTCTCTGTGACCAAGAAAGGCAGAACATTTCCGAAGAGGACTCCATGGTGGATAGTCCTTTGTATTAAAATATGTTACGCATCAACAAGGAACAATCCCTCTGATCAAAAGCTACAAAATCTGCACTGGTTAGGGAAGTGTCTCTCCTGGACATCTGTCAGGCTGCATTGTGACGTCTGTGCATACGTTCACAAAGCACCACTGCCTTGACAGTCGGGTGTGCAGAGCAGGCTGTTTTGTCCTTTTGGGAGGTACTGCTGTGGTATCGATTCTAAAAGGAGAAGATTGTAGCTCGAAGTATACACCGGCAGAATTAATAACTTGTTTTCTGGTGGGTACTTTTTTAACTGCAGATTCATTACTGCCCTCTCTTTTATCTACTGTTAAGTGGATAACTTCAGAACGTAATATGGTCGCAAGTTAGATTTCGCCACACCGCCACCTTCTGTTTCTTTACATTGAAAAACAAACCTCAGTACACAAGGGTGGTGTTGGACTTGGCCCTTTTTGGCTTAAGTTCCCTAAACCTTTTGCTTTCCCCTAGATCTTTTTTCTGACATGGTGTTGCCAACTTAGATGCTTTGGGCACTTTGCCACTGCTGATCAGTGTCAAAGTGCAAGTGCTCCCTGTGTAAAGTGTAATGGTAATTGGTTGTCCATAATTGGTATGTTTGCCTTATGAGTAAAGTCCCTAGTAAAGTGCACCATGTGTGCCAGGGCTGGTAGGGCAAATGCTACTAGTGGGCCTGCAGCATTAATTGTGCCACCCACACAAGTAGCCCTAAAGAGAGAACTCAGAACTGCCACTGCAGTGCTTGCATGCAGTTTGTTGAACTGCCAATGTTTTCCTGACAAGTGCACCTACTTGCCAGGCCTTACCCATCCCTTTTTATGCACATCAGACACCCCAATGGTAGGTCCAAGATTCTCCCCTGGGCAGGGTGCAGTGTATGTGAAAGGTAGGGCGTACACTGAGGTGTGTACCATGCCCTTACACTGAAATACTCTCCATTTAGTTTTTTACTGTTGAAAGGCCATCTTGCCCATAGGACAGAATGGGGAGGCTGTGTAATATGATTTCAGCCTGTCTTCCCATAGGCTTAAGATGGAGAGGTGAAGTTTAGTGTGCCTGAACTCACAATTTAATAACACATCTTTTTGTGAAGGTGGTTTTTGCATTGTGTGTTTACAAACCACTCTCTTAGAAGTGGCTGGGTTTTTGTGTTCTAACATTTCTGTGTGTCTCTGCCTGGTTGTGGATTGACTGTCTGGATTTGAATGTGATAGGTTCTGGGGAATGTCTTGACTGAGGGGAGCAGGTGAGACAGCAACAGGCTGACCTGCATCTGGAGTGTAGGGGGGAGGAGTAGCACCTGGAGGCGAAGAGGCCTTAGCTGCTGCCATAAAACAATGGCTCTATCGCCTACTGAGTGATTGAGGATCTGGACCCCCACTACTCAAGTAAGAAGGCGGTCAGTGACCAGGAGACACCCAGAACTGGTTTGGACAGGGGTCAGTGCCCCCTGAACACAAAGCACTTCAAAGACATTTAGGGGTATAACTATGAATGCTGAAACCCCTGAACGTTGGAATGGAACTGTTAAAGACTATAAAGGCTTGAAACTACTTCGTGGTCAAGAGGAACCTCTGCGTAGGAAGAAACAGCTGAAGGAAAGGACACTTGCTGTGTGTTCTGAGGCTGGCCTGCAGTTTGCTGATTTAACCAAGGAGAGGCTAAGGGGACATTGCTGTGTGCTGTCCCCCCTGCTTGAAAGGAAGTTGCTGTGTCCTGAAGTATCTGATCCCCAAGGGCCCGAGGAGAGCTGGCTTCCTGTTGTGGAAACTCAAGAACACACTAGTTTCCAGGTGTCTCAGCGACGTGGTCTGCGTGTGCTTTTTGCAGCCTGAGACCCTCGTAAGAATTGCATTGTGATCGTGTGTACCCAGAGCCCAGGTGAGTCTCAGCGATGCTGTGTGCGTGTGCTTCGTGCAGCTTGAGACCTTCGAGAGGATTTGCCTGTGATCGTGTGCACCCGGAACTCAAGTGAGTCTCAGCGGCGCTGTGTGCGTGTGCTTCATGCAGCCTGAGACCTTCTTGAGGATTGCCCTGTGACCGTGCACACCCGGAGTTCAGGTGAGTCTCAGCGACGCTGTGTGTGTCGGTGCGTGTGTGTGTGCGCGCGCACTGTTGCAGCCTGACATCATTGTCATTGGCCCGGACCGGCATCCCCAGAGGAGCTGTGCCGCTGGCCCGAGTCTGCCTTTGCCAAGGAGGGGCCTCAAACCAACCCCGTTGGGGGGGGCCCAAGTTCCACTGCCCAAAATCCAAGAAGCCGTATCGGAGGCCCAAGACGCGAGGAGAGTGAGGTCGCACCCCCCAGGTAATGCTCAGCGAGCGTGCGTATGTCGCCGCCTAGGGCGGGGTGCGGGCTCCGAGAGAAATGCTATTGGCCTTCTCCATTCTTGCATTATTTTTGCATTACGAACTGCTTGATTGTTGCATTACGCATTGCATTATTTTGGCATTACGCATTGCCTGATTGTTGCATAACGAACTGCATTATTTTGACATTACAAAGTGCCTGATTCTTGAATTACGAACTGCATAGCATTGCATTAGGACTGCATTGGATCATAGAGAATTGCTTATTAATACTGCAAGATCCTACAATGGTTTGCAGGCCTAATAACCGGCAAGGTGAAATATTACAAATACCCATATGTTGGTTTTGTAGGTCGAGGACCTAAAGGCTGCGCTTGCACAGTCTGGGGTCGGAGAATTAATGTCCCTTAGTAGCGCTTTGGAACCCGCCTCCCTGCCTTGTCTATCCTCCATTGGCTGGCTTCCTAAACGGAGGCCAGCCATTGGAGGAGAGATGCAACACTGCGATTTAGCCCCGTCTTTTTCGGACTTGGGGGCGTAAGTTTTGCTGTTCTTTAGACAGTGATGTTGTTGGTCACTCAAAACAGCAAAACCACGCCCCCGAATCCGAAAAATTCGGAAGCTGGCGGGCGCCATTTTGCTGGTCGAGCAGCGTCTACCAGGACATGAGGTAAGCCTCTGCTCCCCTGTTTGTGCCTTTCTTCGTGCCGTGCCCTCGTTTGTGCTGTTTTTCTGCCCTCCCCTGTTTGTGCCATTGTTTCTTGCCTCTGACTCCCTGTTTGGCAACCCCTTCCCTCCGCCCGCACGTCTGGTTTTCCCTTCCTCCCGTGAGCCGTTTTTCGTGCTTCTGTCCCCTGATTGTTTTTTCGCCTGTTTACTTAATGACGCTGCTCGAGGTTGCTAGGACCAGACCAGGACCCGGCCCTTTCCCACGACTCCGCTTGACATTTCCCTGCATGCTCAGACTCCTGGAGCAGGGTCTCTCACCTGCCTCAGGTGTACAACGCTCATAACTCCTCCCCGCCTCCTGCCCCTAGCTCCTCGGACATGAGAGCTTCTCATGGCGAGAGACCGCCGTGGACAGCATCGGTATTCAGCCCCTCGAGAGGGCAGTGCAGCGGCGGAGGCACTGGCGGTGATTGCTGGGCCCGAGGGCGCTGACCTAGGCTGCAAGATCCGAATGTAAAGACCATGGGACCCTATGTTGCAAGTCGTAGACCTGTCTCGCAAGATTTAAGTCTCTCTCTGAAGTGCTCCTTCGCCACTGTAATGAGTCCTGGAATGCAGGGGAGGAGACAGATGTCTGCGCTGATGACACATTTCAGCAAATTACTTTTTATGAACTATTTTCCCCAGGCCTCGAGATCTGAAATGGCATGGGTGGAGCACGCCATGGGTGGAGCACGCCATGGTCTCAAACGGGAAAATGTCACTAAGGCCCCATTTTATGAAGACGATGGTTCCAAATCCCCTTCCTTCCCCAGGGCTGGCTACCTTTGAGTAAAGAGCAAACCTTAGCAATTTCCCTTTCTGTTGTATAATTGTCATTTAATTACACGGTTTTCTCTAGCGCTTAAGCAAAAGTACTGCTTTAAAAGGGCTGTATTTAGTCCTTTATTTACTGTTGATTGGAAACGCACGAGCTTGTTGCTAAAGCCACTTCGCATGATGAAAGTTACCCACGAAGTGCACAAAATACAATTCGCAATACTAAATCTCAGCATCATATTGTAAAAAGAATAGATTTGGGTTGTTGTAGCGAGGGTGTGGGAGCGGGCTCGATATGTTCAATGGGTGGATCAAGAACAGGCTGAACACTAGTTTTGCGTAAAGAGGGTTTTATTCGAATAAAGGTTTTTCTGGTTCGGAATGTCAAGCGTTCTCTTGCAAACTCCGCCCGGGCCGTGATGGCGGTCGTACTGACTGGGAATGACGCTGCTGTTCTCTCCACGTCAAGGGATGCTTGTGCCTGGTCAGCTCCGCAACGAGAAAACCAACAGAGAGGGATACCGTCAGATAATGTACTGATACCGGTTTCACCACGGGGACCAAGTGATAGTGAGGGTACACCTGTGTTGTACAACTATTATCGGTGCTCGGTGTTCTAGGGGGGGAGTGAGGATCAGAAGGGAAGGATAGGAGGGTAGGGGGGTTGCGGTAAGCGGGAATGGAAATGAGAGGGATACTATACACGATCATACACGGGCTCCTTTACTCCCGACCCAAGCTGCTCAACGCCGCCGTACCTGAGAAAGCCACACTCCTCCCTCGGGAGTGTGGCACGGCGGTTCACCGGGTCGTTGGCCCCCTGGCTCTCCACCTCCGTCTTCCACGCTTTCTCCTCCGTCCTCTCCTCGCATGCCGTCTTCTCCGCGCCAATCCTCCTCGTCCTGACTTCCTTCCTCCCGGGTGACGACACACACCCAGTAGAGGGCTTCTGGGCCTTTGTCCAGTCTTGGTCCTCCTATGTCATGCGGGGGCGTGGCCACGTCACTGCTGAGATCCCAGTTAAAGGCACCTTCCCTCAATTCGTCTCCGTTGTCCGAGAGCAGGGGACGGGTGTCCCAATCAGCTTTCCACCAGTCAATAGGGATTGCCGCTCCCACCCCGTTACATCTGCTTTCTGACAAGAATGATATACCGGACTGATTGGAAGATGACATCAGAGTGAAATGAACCTTTGAAAGCCTGGGGGGCACCCGCCGTGTGTTTTTAGTCTAGGCTGCTGTAGCTCCCAGGGCACACACAGTTCTTTACCTGATGTGTGCTTGTCTGCGCTGGAGATGGGGCCCTCAAAGACAGCCCCATACAAAGTATTTCGCAGGTCGCCCATAGGCTGAATTGCTGGTGGAAAATGCATTCTTTTATGATTTGAAAGCTCATTTACTTATAGGGATCACTGCAGGTGGTCTCTACGTAAGCAGACAGACATGAGCTCCTCGTCTCTACTCGTGATCACCCTGCCACCCCTCCCTTACAATTCCCTCCCAGAGCGCTATTATGCCTCAGTCACCACCTATTTTTTTTTAAAGGTGTTGTGCGAACCCTCCCAATCAACACAGTTATCCTGACCCATCATCCACGGACACCAGCAGCGGGTTGGAGCCAGAACTGCCATCACCTCTTGGGCAAAGACTCCCCACCCATCCTCACGCCCACCCTTCGCCGCCCGACGACAGGAGGGGGGCGGAGGGCAATCCTCCGTGTGTGGTGGGGGTTGCTGAGTGCGCAACACAGCTGTGGCGAACGAGCTGCAGCTTCTCTGTGACTGCCCAAAGCCTGTGTATCCTCCCAGCTGTAAGATCCAGGCACACTTTGAGTGATTACGATCGCGCCCTCCCACCAGGACCGATCGTGGGTTTGAAAACAGCGTTTCAGCGGGGCTTTTCTGGGCATGCTGATGCGAGGTCTTCTTTTCCGGTAGAAATCGGGAGAGTCCCCTGACAAAGGAGGTTTACCGCGACTCCAGGTCTAAGAGGATCTTGATTTGGGCTTAAGCCCCGCTGCGGAAAGTATAACTTTTTGGGGTTTGAGCAGGGATTTATTGAAGACAGTTTGCATAATTGTACTGTGTTGGTCATTTGGCACATCGTGACAGCATTTTCATTGTCCTGACTTTTTGTTCAACTTCTCAAGTTCTAAGCAATCCTCTCCAATAACTACAGACGGGCACCCATCTTGCTCCCCTGCCCCCTGGCTGTGCTTGCTCCCCTGCCCCCTGGCTGTGCTTGCTCCCCTGCCCCCTGGCTGTGCTTGCTCCCCTGCCCCCTGGCTGTGCTTGCTCCCCTGCCCCCTGGCTGTGCTTGCTCCCCTGCCCCCTGGCTGTGCTTGCTCCCCTGCCCCCTGGCTGTGCTTGCTCCCCTGCCCCCTGGCTGTGCTTGCTCCCCTGCCCCCTGGCTGTGCTTGCTCCCCTGCCCCCTGGCTGTGCTTGCTCCCCTGCCCCCTGGCTGTGCTTGCTCCCCTGCCCCCTGGCTGTGCTTGCTCCCCTGCCCCCTGGCTGTGCTTGCTCCCCTGCCCCCTGGCTGTGCCTGCTCCCCTGCCCCCTGGCTGTGCCTGCTCCCCTGCCCCCTGGCTGTGCCTGCTCCCCTGCCCCCTGGCTGTGCCTGCTCCCCTGCCCCCTGGCTGTGCCTGCTCCCCTGCCCCCTGGCTGTGCCTGCTCCCCTGCCCCCTGGCTGTGCCTGCTCCCCTGCCCCCTGGCTGTGCCTGCTCCCCTGCCCCCTGGCTGTGCCTGCCCCCCTGCCCCCTGGCTGTGCCTGCCCCCCTGCCCCCTGGCTGTGCTTGCTCCCCTGCCCCCTCGCTGTGCTTGCTTCCCTCCCCCCTCGCTGTGCTTGCTTCCCTCCCCCCTCGCTGTGCTTGCTTCCCTCCCCCCACGCTGTGCTTGCTTCCCTGCCCCCTGGCTGTGCTTGCTTCCCTGCCCCCTGGCTGTGCTTGCTTCCCTGCCCCCTGGCTGTGCTTGCTTCCCTGCCCCCTGGCTGTGCTTGCTTCCCTGCCCCCTGGCTGTGCTTGCTCCCCTGCCCCCTGGTTCCCCTGCCCCCTCGCTGTGCTTTCTTCCCTGCCCCCTCGCTGTGCTTTCTTCCCTGCCCCCTCGCTGTGCTTTCTTCCCTGCCCCCTCGCTGTGCTTTCTTCCCTGCCCCCTCGCTGTGCTTTCTTCCCTGCCCCCTCGCTGTGCTTGCTTCCCTGCCCCCTCGCTGTGCTTGCTTCCCTGCCCCCTCGCTGTGCTTGCTTCCCTGCCCCCTCGCTGTGCTTGCTCTCCTGGGTGTGTGTGTGTGTGTGGCTCTGGGTGTGTGTGTGTGGCTCTGGGTGTGTGTGTGTGGCTCTGGGTGTGTGTGTGTGGCTCTGGGTGTGTGTGTGTGTGTGTGGCTCTGTGTGTGTGTGTGTGTGTGTGTGGCTCTGTGTGTGTGTGTGGCTCTGGGTGTGTGTGTGTGTGTGTGTGTGTGTGTGTGGCTCTGGGTGTGTGTGTGTGTGTGTGGCTCTGGGTGTGTGTGTGTGTGTGGCTCTGGGTGTGTGTGTGTGTGTGGCTCTGGGTGTGTGTGTGTGTGTGGCTCTGGGTGTGTGTGTGTGTGTGTGGCTCTGGGTGTGTGTGTGTGTGTGGCTCTGGGTGTGTGTGTGTGTGGCTCTGGGTGTGTGTGTGTGTGGCTCTGGGTGTGTGTGGCTCTGGGTGTGTGTGGCTCTGGGTGTGTGTGGCTCTGGGTGTGTGTGGCTCTGGGTGTGTGTGGCTCTGTGTGTGTGTGGCTCTGGGTGTGTGTGTGGCTCTGGGTGTGTGTGTGTGTGTGGCTCTGGGTGGGTGTGTGTGTGGCTCTGGGTGGGTGTGTGTGTGGCTCTGGGTGGGTGTGTGTGTGGCTCTGGGTGTGTGTGTGTGTGTGGGGCTCTGGGGGTGTGTGTGTGTGTGTGGGGCTCTGGGTGTGTGTGTGTGTGTGTGGGGCTCTGGGTGTGTGTATGTGTGTGGCGCTCTGGGTGTGTGTGGCGCTCTGGGTGTGTGTGGCTCTGGGTGTGTGTGTGTGTGGCTCTGGGTGTGTGTGTGTGTGGCTCTGGGTGTGTGTGTGTGTGGCTATGGGTGTGTGTGTGTGTGTGTGTGGCTCTGGGTGTGTGTGTGTGGCTCTGGGTGTGTGTGTGTGTGTGTGGGGCTCTGGGGGTGTGTGTGTGTGTGTGGGGCTCTGGGTGTGTGTGTGTGTGTGTGGGGCTCTGGGTGTGTGTGTGTGTGTGTGTGGGGCTCTGGGTGTGTGTATGTGTGTGGCGCTCTGGGTGTGTGTGGCGCTCTGGGTGTGTGTGGCTCTGGGTGTGTGTGTGTGTGGCTCTGGGTGTGTGTGTGTGTGGCTCTGGGTGTGTGTGTGTGTGGCTATGGGTGTGTGTGTGTGTGTGTGTGGCTCTGGGTGTGTGTGTGTGGCTCTGGGTGTGTGTGTGTGGCTCTGGGTGTGTGTGTGGCTCTGGGTGTGTGTGTGGCTCTGGGTGTGTGTGTGGCTCTGGGTGTGTGTGTGTGTGGCTCTGGGTGTGTGTGTGTGTGGCTCTGGGGGGTGTGTGTGTGTGGGTGTGTGTGTGTGTGTGTGTGTGGCTCTGGTGTGTGTGTGTGTGGCTCTGGTGTGTGTGTGTGTGGCTCTGGTGTGTGTGTGTGTGGCTCTGGTGTGTGTGTGTGTGGCTCTGGTGTGTGTGTGTGTGGCTCTGGTGTGGGTGTGTGTGTGGCTCTGGGTGGGTGTGTGTGTGGCTCTGGGTGTGTGTGTGTGTGGGGCTCTGGGGGTGTGTGTGTGTGTGGGGCTCTGGGGGTGTGTGTGGCTCTGTGTGTGTGTGTGGCTCTGGTGTGTGTGTGTGGCTCTGGTGTGTGTGTGTGGCTCTGGTGTGTGTGTGTGGCTCTGGTGTGTGTGTGTGTGTGGCTCTGGTGTGTGTGGCTCTGGTGTGTGTGTGTGTGTGGCTCTGGTGTGTGTGTGTGTGTGGCTCTGGTGTGTGTGTGTGTGTGGCTCTGGGTGAGTGTGTGTGGGGGGCTCTGGGTGTGTGTGTGTGTGTGGGGCTCTGGGTGTGTGTGTGTGTGTGGGGCTCTGGGTGTGTGTGTGTGTGTGGGGCTCTGGGTGTGTGGGTGTGTGGGGCTCTGGGTGTGTGGGTGTGTGTGTGTGGCTCTGGGTGTGTGTGTGTGGCTCTGGGTGTGTGTGTGTGTGTGGCTCTGGTGTGTGTGTGTGTGGCTCTGGGTGGGTGTGTGTGGGGGGCTCTGGGTGTGTGTGTGTGTGTGGGGCTCTGGGTGTGTGTGTGTGTGTGGGGCTCTGGGTGTGTGTGTGTGTGTGGGGCTCTGGGTGTGTGGGTGTGTGTGGGGCTCTGGGTGTGTGGGTGTGTGTGTGTGGCTCTGGGTGTGTGTGTGTGGCTCTGGGTGTGTGTGTGTGGCTCTGGGTGTGTGTGTGTGTGTGGCTCTGGGTGTGTGTGTGTGTGGCTCTGGGTGTGTGTGTGTGGCTCTGGGTGTGTGTGGGTGTGTGGCTCTGGGTGTGTGTGTGTGTGTGGCTCTGGGTGTGTGTGTGTGTGGGGCTCTGGGTGTGTGTGTGTGTGGGGCTCTGGGTGTGTGTGTGTGTGTGTGGGGCTCTGGGTGTGTGTGTGTGTGGGGCTCTGGGTGTGTGTGTGTGTGGGGCTCTGGGTGTGTGTGTGTGGGGCTCTGGGTGTCTGTGTGTGGGGCTCTGGGGGTGTGTGTGTGTGTGTGTGGGGCTCTGGGGGTGTGTGTGTGTGTGGGGCTCTGGGTGCGTGGGGCTCTGGGTGCGTGGGGCTCTGGGTGCGTGGGGCTCTGGGTGCGTGGGGCTCTGGGTGCGTGGGGCTCTGGGTGCGTGGGGCTCTGGGTGCGTGGGGCTCTGCATTTGCGAGCTATTAAGCTATTGGCATTGTAAATGACAATGCCATTTATTTAACGATTAAGCTATTGGCAATGTAAATGACACTGCCATTTATTTATGATTAAAAAAAAAAAGAAAAAAAATGTCATGAGCAATGCCATAGCTCTACCTTTAATAATGCCGAGACCATTACATTGTAAATGCTTGTTATAGTGTGGTCTCATTGTATATCTTTTCATATAAACCTATAATAATTTTTTATGAAACTCTTGTGGAGTCCATTTGTTGTCATCATTGGGTTGCTGAGAGCGTGGTTGCAAATACTTCACACATTTGCCTTGATCAGCCTGGCTGCTCGTGCCAAGCTACGGAGGGGGGGGGAGCAGGGGCTATCTGAGAAGCTGTCCTTCCTTTCCCTGACTTGGAAGCAAAGGTCCCTGTTTGGCCTAAGGTACCTACCTCAGCCAACTAAAGACCCCCAGTTCTAACAGGTGGCATCTATAAGCAGCCCCGCTCTGTTACTCCCGAAGCGGAACAAGAACGCGACAGCGTCGCCTGCCAGCACGCAGGAGTCGTTGCTGGGATGAATGACTGGAATCTGGGATTATTTAAAAATGAGAAATTTGCAGTTAAAGTATCCTTCAGAAAGAGCTTTACTGAAAGTAAGTAACTCCGCGTTCTGGCAGCTCCGAGTTCTGGCAGCTTGGCGCTGTGGTGTTCGCATGCTTCTGGTCTGGATTGCTATTGCACCACCCTTTTTAGAATGGCATGTGAGTTTTTCCAGCGTCACTGGAGAACCTGTGTGTGTACTTTACTTAGACCAGTAAAGATAGTTTGGGTAGAGCTAAGCAGATTTTGCGCTCTGACCTGGAATCCACTGACTAGCTTTCCTGCGTTATGGGAGCTAGTGTAATGATCTGCAGTGCACGAGGATGTAGTCTGCAAACGTTTTGGGGAGGTGTTCTTGCTTGTTAGTTGATCTCTTTGTTTGAACCCAGCTGTAAAAATGTTAACTTTGGCTTGGAAAAAATTAAAGACTAGTCGGGCCAAAGTGTGTACTCCGAGGTTAGCCTCCCCAATTTGCTAGTTCCGCCAACAGTTGTGGCAGCTCAAAGTTTCAGGTGTTTCACCTAATGGCTATTTAAACCATCTTGACCCCTAACAACTGGTGCAGAATTTTTAGATACTTTGAGGTGGAGGTGATGCTTATAATAGATGGGAAAAAGCTGCATATGTTCTTCTACCACGACAGCTGGCTGTTGAAGGTGGGCTCCCCTCAATTAGTCAATTAGTGGAGAGGTGTGGCTCACTGGTTAGAGGCGGCAGACCTGTAAGCAGAGAACGGCCCGGGACCAGGGTTCAATTCCCGACGCGGCAGGGTCTTGGACCAGGGTCAACAGACTCGATAATTCTCGCCTCAGTGCCTACTCTAACCAGGGAACACACTCGGTAACTCTGGGCATTAAGCTTGCCTCATCTCTACAACGGCCCCCCACAGACGCCGGGGATGCCTGGTTTCACCCTGGAGATACCCAGAAAGGGAGCTTCTCACAGGGAAAACCAGGACGGGTTCCCCAGCGCTCTACAGCGCCAGGACACTCGGGTAGAGTAACAGTGCGCTTTACAAGTATCCCACATTTACATTTAGTCTAGGACCACTGTTGTGTATAGCCTGGGGTTCTTCGTCGGTGTCTGCAAGTACCATTTGCAACCTGCTCTGAAGCTAACCTTCTTAGAGGCCTTCTGTGACATGATTTCTTAAAAGGCCTGGTCGCCACCCTGGTATCTGGTACAGTCAAATTATGATCTTTATGCACAAGGATGTGGCTCAAGAATTGTTCATCCTGTGTGGAAGCTCGCTGTCCAGGGTTTTGTGCTGGAGAGCTTTTATTTCATTCCCACTCATCTCACCTTCGGCATTCTGCACATGTTGCTACTTCTGACACTGATCCCCCGTGCTCTGTGGAAAGTGTGGTGGGACCAGGGACAGGTTATTCTAGTGTCTCCAGATTGGGTTTAGGGGGCATCTGATGCTCTAAACCTTTTAGGACCTTCTGTCCTGGCATCAGGACAGGGTACTTACTCCAAACCTCCACAATCTATGCCTTCATGCTTGGAGATTGAGCAGCACTAGCAGAGCAGCTTTGATCTGTTGTCTTAAGTAGTGAATGTCATGTTGGCTGGTTGCAAACTGTATACTCCAGTCATTGGACTAGATTAATCTCCTGGTGTGAGGAGGAGCAGGTTGTCACTTTGCAGTTTAAGTTTTCTCGCGCCGAAACAATGAGTTGCCATTAGATGGAGCAGTAAACGACCCCCTAGATTCAAGGACTGGCTTACGGACATGTCCTATTGCAGGGAAACCATGGAGATGTATGCGGAAGAGCTACCGCTTCCATCGAGGCCCCGAGATTTCTGGGAACCGCCGAAACAATACCTCTTGACAATGCAGGTGGATAATTAATATGTTAATTGATGAAAATGTACAAAATATGCGATGTCTGTTATAACTTTTCCTTCCTATTGCCATTGGGGGAAGGTGTATGGATGCATGTT
Source organism: Lissotriton helveticus (assembly GCF_964261635.1). Taxonomy (NCBI): domain Eukaryota; kingdom Metazoa; phylum Chordata; class Amphibia; order Caudata; family Salamandridae; genus Lissotriton; species Lissotriton helveticus. The sequence goes on from NC_136071.1 coordinate 150,852,160, forward strand.
CAATTCCATGTTTAACATACTGAAATACCAAATGATAAACGCTGAACTGTAGACCTGAGATGATTGGGGCTCTATCGCCGTAATGCGATGTGATGAGGAGTTAACTATCAGCTTTGGATGCACAAGACGATAGAATTCACTACTGTAAACAGATGCTCACATATGCCATGATGTGTACCCTGTAAACAAAAAGCTATACAGTATGTGTGAATTGTAATGTTGACCAGACGAAATAAACAAATAAAAAAAAGTTTTCTCACGCTTTTCTCTGCAGCTTCAGCTTGTCTTTTGTTTGTCTCATCAGCTTTCTTTATTCTTATCACCTGCATGATGAGTTTCCCAAAAGGGCTTTCACATATATAACCTGCTCCATTTATCATTCTGCAGTGGGACCTCAACGTACGTGTGTGGGTCTCTGTGGGTCACCCCCTGTCAGCTGCTTCAAAGCTGTACTCTGTGGCTCCTTATTTTGAAAACTTTGTTCCTCAACGCGTTAGCTTTTGTGTGTCGCATTAGCGAGCTGCATGTTCTGTCAGTTCAACCTGTATATTACCTGCTTTCTTTACAAAATGTATATCTAAACATATGTATTATTTCTTCTGGGAGTGGATCTGGCTATACTTCCGTGTTAGGGTAATCTACTACACTGCTCACATTCTTTTCCCCTGCACCTATCCAGCAAGGCGGAGAGAATGCACCTGTTGGAACGATGGCATACTTCAGTTTCTTTGTTCATTGGCCTCGGCTGTACTGCATATATGACCAGCTTTTTGCTTTGCTGATATGAAAAATGGAAGAGTGATCTAGAGGTGCACCTGATAGACCAGTTATCCTCTGCATTAAACTGTGCTATGCTTTGGCCATAAAGGAACTTTACAATATCCTTGAGGCTCAATCCACTGGGGTGAATTCTACGACTACAGCCTTACCTTGATGTGTTTGGTCTTTGACATTTCACAAGCTGCTGCTTTGGTTTCTACCTATACCGTCACCAGGCATTACTGATAGGAGTATCTGGTCGGCAGGGAGAGACATTTTGTCTTTTTAGTTCTACTGGTGATACTCATTGTGTAAGTGTACTTCGCAGACTCCCCTCCTTTTGTTGTGGGACTAGTTTGTTATTGTTTTAAAAGTTGTGGAATATGCAGGTAGAGGTAGCTGTACGAAAAATTAGTTGCTTACCTTTGGTAATGCTCCTCCTGTTGGGGGATTTACTAGCTACCTGCAGAACCCTCAATGCCTGCCTCCCCATTCTTTGGGCTGGACGTTTGGTAATGGACAAGGCTTCAAGCTAGAAGTGCTTACTGCCTGTAATCATTTTAACTTTGTCAGACAAGTGCCAAATCTATACGTGTGGAAGAATTAAGATAAACTGGCATAATTGCATAGGAGGGGTTCTATAAGCAGCTTTGTGTTTTCATGACTGGGGCAGGACATAGTCCTGATGGAGGTGAATAGTGTATGCTGATGCACAAGAGCTAATGTAAGAGTGGGTGCGTCCAGTCTTGCACATGGGGAAATTGACAAGATGAGGAATCTTTGGGTGGATAGAGTATTCACCCCAAAGAGCAAAAAACATAGGTAAGCAAATTATTCATTACTGCATTAAAAAACTAACAGGTGTGGAAACCTTTTTCTGGTTTGGGGTTAAAGTATTGGGAATTAAGCATCCATTGCCAGTCTTTGTCTCTCCTGTGGCAAATGGTCCGTGTTGAAATAGTGCATGTTATTTTGACTCGTATATGGGAACATTTGAACTGGAACCGTGCTTTTGAACCCAGTAATCTTTATCTCTGTGCAAAGGTAAAAATAGACATTCCTGGGACTTTAGATACAGACAATTTAAGCAGTTCAGCTTTACATTTGACTTCTCTGCTAAAATTATATTTTCAATAGTATAACGATACAAGCACACAACCTTTTAATATCTTGCACTTTTTACTGATTGGTATAATTAGTCTCTGATCAAAATATTAAACCGGCTAGGTTTTTACAAGATGTCTTCTATGCCTTGATTGCAGGGAAATCTGACCTATTGGTTGGAGGATGCGGACTGTAGGGATCAGTACAGTGTGATTTTTGAGTCTGGAGACCGTACCTCCATCTTCTGGAACGATGCCAAGGAACCAGCTCTAATTGAGGAGAGAGCGGTAAGTTTATGTAAAGTATCTACTAGTCCATTATTGCAATGTGTCTTCATTTCACAGGAGGTGTACCTTTCATAAATATGGGTATTTTAAGAGCCTCTTAAACATTTGTATCTGAACGTCATAATAGAGCTGTTGCCACATAAAACTATATTGGCATGATATTGAACTTAGAGTTTTGACAGAAGAGGATTGACCATTTTCCAATATCTCACTTTGAGCTTAACGTACAAACACTATTTTATCTCAAAGGTTACATGTATAGCCCTGCATGCTGTGTGAAGGGGTGAGTAGATGCCATTTAGGATATAGAATATGCATCTCCAGACTGGCTCTCTTCCGAGGACACCCATTCAGTTACAGGCCAAGACTTGAGGGGTGGCCTTTGTGCTTTAGCTTACAGACATATATCCCAGGTTAAACTGTTCTTGCCACTACAGTTAAACTCCCAGTATGAATTGCAGCTAGATATGCAATCATTTTATGGTCGGAGTTGTACACATGTAATGATTTTAAGTGGAACAACTTTCCAAGTTTTGACCTCTACATTAGGAATTTTGAACCCCAAAGTTAATTTAATTTCAGATTCGGAATGGCGCGGAATTTCACAATAACCTTCACCCTTCAGCCCCCAAATAGCTGAGTTTAGTTTTCAATAATCTGTGTATCATTGGTGAACCAAACAATCCACTATATTTGCTGACAATACAAAACAATCAAAACAAGAAAGGTTCTAGTAACATAAATATAATTATCTGTCAGTCCAGTGGCTGTTCTACATTTTTTTACAGGCAGTCATTGTTCCAACTGTAACACATTACTTGCCGAAAAAGCGTTTCGACCCCCCTATATAAATACAATTACACAATAATACAATACATTATATTTCTAATAAACTCATCATCTTTATAGCCTAGTGTGGATCTGGGACGCTTTTTGCTTTCTTCATTTACAAATAGAATCATTTTATTTCTTGATTGCTTGTCCAGTTAATTAATGAAATAGATTGCCTGGGAGGCAAATCATGGGTAATTTTGTTAGCAAATATTGGTTTATGGGTAGGCCTCCTACCCACTTAAATCACACTCCGCTTTTGCCAAGTACATCAACTGCTTCAGTCGTAACAAATCATCAAAAGCCCTTTATTTCAAACTCATGGCTACCAACATGCTGGCTTCGATGTTTCCTTCTCAGCAACCAAAGTCTAGAAAGGTGCTGATTTCGTCCTATATCATCTACTTTTAAGGTTACACGTTAAGGGCTACAGATAAGCACCTTTTCCCCACCACTGATCAACATTTACATGCTCTTGTAGCTTTAAGTACTGGCGTAGTACAAGATGCTCTTACAAAGGTATGCAGATGATGCCCAATTTTAAATTACCTAAAGAGCATCGGTTAACCACTAATATATTACTAAAAACCATGACCCTGCATGCCATTGAATGATGGAGATGGATAGTAGTTTTAGGTATTACAATACCCAAACTCTGCTGTTTGAATAACCCTTAAGCCAGTGGCTTCTTGTGATTACATCAGAGCATTACAAATGCTCCTAGTATCCTTTTAGCTCGACATACATTTTTAGGTTTCGCCGGGGGCACGGAGCTTTAGCTCCGCCCCCAGGAGAAATGTTTAGTTTTGCAGTGTGGGGGACTTGAATCCGCCCTCTGTTCTATTGGCTAGCTCCATAAATGGAGGCTAACCATTGGAACAGAGATCTGTCCGTCATTCACGGACCAGATTTGTGGGCGTTCCCGCGATTTTTTCCCTGGGCGTTCCCTCTGTGTAATCATGCGGCGGTGGGCGGAGTTGTTTTTTTTTTTTTCTGCGCCATGCTGCTCTCATTCTGCGGCCGACCGACGTTGGAGGATGTCCAGGTGGGTGAGTGCTTGTTTTTCCTTTTCCTTGCCTTCCCGCCCCGCCCCCCCTCCCGCTGACCGTGTGCTGTTCCCGCCCCCCCTCCCGTGCCTTTCCCGCCCCCCCGTGCCTTTCCCCCCCCCCCCCCCCCGTGCCTTTCCCGCCCCCCCTCAGTTAAGTAGATTTGGACCCGTTTGGCAGTATGCTGCCCCCCGCTGCTATCCCGGGGGCAGTTCAGTCCCGGCTACCAGTATGGGCAGGGCCCGGCGGCGCTCTACAGCCCTTACCCTGGGATGGGCGGCAGCGCAGGCGGCCTGGGAGGCTCTGGCCAGGGCCTGCGGGCTCAGGTCTTCCTCTGTAACCGGCCCCTCTGGCTGAAGTTTCATCGGCACCAGACGGAGATGATAGTTACCAAGCAGGGCAGGTAAGGAGCCGGTCTCATTTTGAGTGGGGCAGAATTTTGAATGCAAGGATTAAATTTGGTGTTTAGCTGTCAAAAATGAGTGTTCAAACTTTTGTTCTGCGCCTTAAGCCATTTAAAAGTACCCTTCAATTGAACTAAACGAGCGGGCCGTTGTGTTAACGCACGTGCAGATGGTTATTGACACTTATTTTAAAATTAACCTGCCTACGATAGAGCATCTTAGTGACACCGGGTAGCCGCGTTATTTGGTTTTCATGACCCACACGCATAGTCTACAACCTATTAATCTATCATGTTCATGGGTCTCTCGGGCCTCTCTTGCCTGGTATGCCAGCTGGTCTTTATTGCTTAACAGCGATATGTACACAAAAATAACTCCATTAAGGCCTCCAAATGTTGACGGCTAGCAGTCCGTTATTTCGTGTTAATGCCCTCGTGTCACATAGCAACTACATGACCAGCAGACAAACCCCCATGGATGACTAATACCAGAGTACGTTTGTTGGCGTCTACTGCATGGCAAGTGTTTTTCCGTGACACTAGTGGGACGTTATGAGCTAATAGTGCCTCGAATACGAAAGAACCACTTCGTGGTCTGGAGCGCTATAAATCGATGTTAAAATAACCCTACTTATTGACGGGTGCCTTCATCGTTAGTGGAGAGCGTTAATGCCTCACGTTATATGTAAACGTCCGTCTCTCCCCTGACGAACCATAATAAACAGTAACTGCCACTTAACCCCAGAGGTCCGTTAGTGTTTAATTATGCCAGCGATGATGTCACTAATTAATAAACCAATTCAGTTGCAAAAGAAGTTTTAAATGTAGTTTGAAATCTAAAATAGCTTAAAAACGAATTCAAACTAGATTATAAACGAACATATTTAAAGTGATCACTATATCATATCTGTAGGGATATTTTGTGTTGATGTGTTTTTCTCTTTGTATCCTATCTGCATATCATTTTAATAAACTTCTATTTCCTAAACTTAAAAAAATTATACCTGTCAAAATGTTGCATATGCTGAACCATTATACGGGGCACAGTAACTTTAGAAGGTAATACTGGCAAATGATACATTTCCCAAACGCCATTTCGTTTACCTTTATAAGATGTCTTATTTGCCCCCTCGCAAGTTGTTTAATTGTTCAGTTTGCAGGCAACACCATTCCGACTTTATGTATCTTGTGGCGCGAACGTGCTCGGGCGGGGTGTCTGAACCCCGCTCTTTCATGGACGGTTTCCTGTTTGTTCGTTGTTTTTGCTGCTCATGTTTGACAAACCATGTGTGACAAATTGTTTTGTTCAAACACGAGCCCCGCCTTATTTATTCGTTGTGATATAAATTGTCGGATGTGAACGTGTTCTCGTCCCTGACCAAGAAAACCACTCTTACAGCCTTTAAGGTTGTTTTGTTTAAATACCGCCTTTTAAGTTGTTTTTTCGTTGCAAACTTCGCATGCCCCTTTAGTTTTATAAACCACCACAAAACTGGGGCTCCGACCCAGCTCAGCCATGTTCCGAGCTCTTTGATTGGTCACCCCGCCGGGCTTAGATCTCGAAATCTTTTGCGATACTCGGAGCATTCATCGAATATATTTAGCACTGAAAATATATCAAGTGTCTGGGCGCTTCAATGTGATTTCTACAACTAGCTATTCACATGACTCGAGTTGAATTCCTTCGTCTTTTTTATTTATCTATCAGAATCGCTAATGTGAAACAGGCTTTTAAACTTCTATGGGAAAAACAAAACTGCAAAAGTGTTGTTTTCTAGTTCGCAATTTATAAACTGATTATAGGACTAAAATTTCACTGTCCATATTTAAGCACATCACCTGTCACTTTAAAATGGCAACGGGGGGTTAAAAAACGAAATAATTGGACTAAAAAACAAACATTACTGCGCCAGCGAGATGCCCGCTGGGCGACGCATGCTGCTAACAAGCGCCCGCTGTGAGGCAATCATAGAGTGGCGTTCTGAGGCAAGTATTCCTTGTGTGCTTGAATCGTTGCCCTGAGATTCCCAGGGGGTCTACCTTTCTGGCTGCACCCCGTTGAGGCGTGTGTGTGGGTGGGGCTCTGTGTGGGTGTGGGGGGGGCTCTGTGTGGGTGGGGCTCTGTGTGGGTGTGGGGGGGCTCTGTGTGGGTGGGCTCTGTGTGGGTGTGTGTGGGCGGCTCTGTGTGGGTGTGTGGGTGGGGCTGTGTGTGGGGGGGCTCTCTATGGGTGTGTGGCATTTGCGAGAGATTAAGTTATTGGCATTGTAAATGACAATGCCATTTATTTATCTGTTTTCAAAACCAATACATAAATAAAAACGTTGTCCTTTACAATGCCAATAGCTCTAACTTTTGCAAAGGCGAAACCGTTGCATTGAAAATGCTTGTTTCAGTGCTGGGGTAAAGTATCATGCAAATAGCTTACTGATGCTACTTATAGAAACCACATCCCCTTGTTACGCTACAGTTAGGAATTGTAAGAAAGTGCCCTCTTGGCATGGTTGCCCCAACTTTTTGATAAACTGCTGATGTACTTTGACTAAATGTGTCCTGGACACCTGCCGAACAGGTACTCAGAGCCTATGTTCTTTCCCTAAACTGCATTGAAGACAAAACCCAATTGGCATCTCTGGCCACAGGTCAGCCCCTAGTAAATGGTACCACAGGTACCCAGGGCACTGTGACCAGATAAGGTCTCCAGGGGTGCAGCACTTACTGTGCCACCCTTGGAGGCCATGTACCTTTACACAGACACTGCCTTTGCAGGCTGCGTGTTTTGGTGCAGAACAAAGTGAAGAGTTGACATGGCACACATCCCTGTGCGACATGCCTTCAACCCACTGCCCTAGCACAGGTCAGCCACCCCTCTAGCTGGGTGCACTATATCAGTGTTGAGGGTACAGGTGCACGAGCCCTGTACCCCTACAGTGTCTAAGCCAATTCTTAGACATTGTAAGTGCAGTAATGCCATTAAGAGTATATGGTGCAGGGAGTTATGACGAACTCCCCAGCACCATAATGGCTTTACTTAAAACTGGAAAGTTTGGTTTCAAACTTCTCAGTACATTAAACCCATGCTGATGCTAGTGTGGGATTTAATGAATAACCCCCCACTGCGACCAGAACTGGTAAGAGAAATCAGAGGCATTAAGGCACCTTTGCACCCCAAAAATAGAGAGTAAGGTGCTATTTACTTCTACCTCTGCCGACCTTTGGGGTTCCACTGGACTCTGTGCAACCTATACCTCATTTTGGTATGGTATATCTAGAGCCAGTGGTATAGTATCTTGTCATCAAAAGAAAATCAGTGAACCAAAACAAGGGCAATTCCTTAGGACTCAAGCTCTAGAATGTTGCTGTGGGTCTGAAATTCAGAGTACTCTCAAATTGAGATTTTAAGGCTAGTCTTTAGTTCAGAGCTCCCTACTTGGTATAGTGATAGAAATTTCCCTTCTTACAGCCAATTACACTACGCTCTGTACAAAAATATACAATAAATACTTATACCAAGAGCTCATATCAGTTAAGTGCAGAACATGTGTACTGTCTGCAACTCCGTAGTCACACTTTTGACAGCAGGTGAAGACTATGGCCTAATTTAGATCTTGGTAGATGGTTTACTCCTTCACAAAATTGACGGATATCCCCTCCGCCGAACTATTAATCCTATTATATCCTTTAGGAGTTATAGTTTGACAGACAGGATATCCGTCACTGGTGTGATGGAGTAGCCCGTCCACCGAGATCTAAATCCGGCCCTGTGTTAGGAGGTCTTGGGCCTAGTCGATCGTGGCGTTTGGGGAGTGACGGGGGATATAGGAGCGGTCGGTGACCATGGAGTGCATTTTTGTACATGTAGGAAAGTAGGATCTGCTTTCATGCCCCCCTCACACACACACACACACTTTTCGCTTTGTGTCAGTGTGTTTATGACCTAGTCTGCTGCGATCCTCCTAATTAGGGGAACGCAGTAACTGTGCTTTCTCCCCTATACTGACATGGTAAGTACTTTGGCACCTCCACTTATTGGCTACTGGTGTGCCCTTGTAAGTCCCTAGTATTTGATACTAACGTACCTGGGACATTGGTACACCCTGACTCTCCCATGGGCTGCAGGATGTATGATGCCACCCATGGGAGTCCACTTAAACTGTGACTACAGGCCTGCCATTTCAGCCTGTGTACATTGGTGCTTGTATCTCTCATGACCGGTGTATTTCCTTATATCTGAGGTTACTAAGTTAAAAAATAATTTACAACAAGGGGTGGTGATGGACAGAGTCTCTGAATTAAGCAGAGTACTCTCACCCAGTCAAGAGATCAGGGCTAGATCCAACACCGTTTTTTAGCTCATTGCACCATCCCAGTTTCAGAACCTGGCTGTATGCAAATTAGTCTGTCCCTGGCCCAGTGCATCATGGGAACAGGGCAGACCAGACTACAAAAGCCAATTCTTACACTGGGAAGGAAACAAGCTTCCGGGGACCGGTTTCTGCCATTTCAGGCGTCTTCGGCCCGGCTTGCTTGAATCCTGATGGTGCAATGAGCAAGGGACTCACATCTGAGTATACCCTTCCACGCTTAGGGTGGACAAAATTATTTATAACAAGGGGTGGTGATGGACAGAGTCTCTGAATTAAGCAGAGTACTCTCACCCAGTCAAGAGATCAGGGCTAGATCCAACACCGTTTTTTAGCTCATTGCACCATCCCAGTTTCAGAACCTGGCTGTATGCAAATTAGTCTGTCCCTGGCCCAGTGCATCATGGGAACAGGGCAGACCAGACTACAAAAGCCAATTCTTACACTGGGAAGGAAACAAGCTTCCGGGGACCGGTTTCTGCCATTTCAGGCGTCTTCGGCCCGGCTTGCTTGAATCCTGATGGTGCAATGAGCAAGGGACTCACATCTGAGTATACCCTTCCACGCTTAGGGTGGACAAAATTATTTACAACAAGGGGTGGTGATGGACAGAGTCTCTGAATTAAGCAGAGTACTCTCACCCAGTCAAGAGATCAGGGCTAGATCCAACACCGTTTTTTAGCTCATTGCACCATCCCAGTTTCAGAACCTGGCTGTATGCAAATTAGTCTGTCCCTGGCCCAGTGCATCATGGGAACAGGGCAGACCAGACTACAAAAGCCAATTCTTACACTGGGAAGGAAACAAGCTTCCGGAGACCGGTTTCTGCCATTTCAGGCGTCTTCGGCCCGGCTTGCTTGAATCCTGATGGTGCAATGAGCAAGGGACTCACATCTGAGTATACCCTTCCACGCTTAGGGTGGACAAAATTACAATTACAATTACCTCGGATGCTTGTTTCCGTTCTGGGAAGGACATGGCTTTTGTAGTTCGGACTGGACTGTTCCCATGGGGCACAGGGTCAGCGCTGATTTGCATATTGCCATTGTCTAACCCAGGGTGGTGTGGAGTGGAAAAACGATGGATTTGGGCCCAGATCTTTGGACTGGGGTGAATGTGTGACATTGATCCACATTCTGTCCATCATTGTTGTGTTTGCAGTTGCAGCCATGTATGGTATCAAACATGTTTGAAACATACCCCAACACAGATTCTAATGTTGAAGTATGATCCCATGCACTGGGTGGGCGGGCCTTAGGGGACCCCCGTACTTCCAGTTACAGGCGTTCAGGGTCTGAGAGAGAGAGAGAAAACCTCTGTTTATTTAGACCTTAGTCTTTAAAACCAATTGAGTAAAATTCAGGGTATTGTACATAGTTAATTATTAGTAAAACAATATACAGCTTTTGTTAAAATCTGTAAAAAGATATAAAAATGTACAAAACATTCTACTTAAAAGCTAAATCGTCTTAGACATTTAAAATCAAGGCAATTCGTTATGGGTTCAGGGTCTGCCAGCAAGCTAGTGCTGCTCCCGACCACAGACATGTTTCTTCGCTCCTCCTTCTGAGCCAAGCTCGAGCACAGGAAGGTTAAACAATAGGTTTCCTGTCACAGGAAGGTGTGACCATCTCTCAGACAGAACTTAGTGTATTGGGCTGGAGTGGGACGCTTGCCAGTGCCACTAGACTACTTTGAAGGGCACATTTGATGCCCTCCTTGCATACTCTAGTTTGAACCAGTTCAGGAACCGTTGGTTTGCGCTCTGGCGTGAAACTGGACAATGGTCATAGGTGTAGCCTCCCCTCTGCCCAGCTCCTCGTCTGGGAGGGATCCTCGAGTCGTTCCAAGCCTTTACTTAGAGTACTTAAAGGCTCCGCTGTGAGTGGGACCTCATATTCATCGTGGGACAAGACAACCCTGAAACTACATCGCTCTTCAATTGTCTGGACAGTTGGACTTCATTGGAAATCGACTGGAACCGAGACTGCACCAGGGAAGACTGCTGCTGCTCCTGGTCTCGCTGTTCAAGTCTTCTTCATCGTCCGTGCTTCACCCAGGTTCTTCAACAGACCTATGGGTATCAAGAATACCTGAAGAAATCTCCATTGGAGTAGAGGAGTCACTCCCCTGCATTTGCGGGCACCACAACAAAGCTACGAACTTCGCTAGGTCCAGCGGCAGAGGTGGTGGTTCTGCAGCTCCCTAGAGGCGTAATCTGTCTACTCCGCAATTTTGATGAAAGTATCCCTCATCTGGTCTACTGTGACCCAACACCTGTGCACTGAGCCGGCTTGCCTTTGCCAAGTCTTGTTGGACCTGCACGTCAGAGATCTTTAAGCTACAAGCAGCTCCAGCCTCCAGCACCTCATCCCTCGAAGGTCAGAGTCCTCACAGCATCGTCTGCACCGTGGGCCTTCATCTTTGTTGAGCTGCTACAGGTCCTCTTGTGGCTCCTGTGCCTTTGACTTGTGGGTCCTCCTGAGAGTCTTCTCTTGCTTCAGTGGGCTCCTCTGCTTGCTAGGGACCTGTTCTGACTCTCCCGTTGGAACCTTGCTGATCCCAGCGGTTGCTCCTTTTTGTCTTCCACGCCAGTTGGGGCTACCAAGACTTGTTTGTGCTCCCACCAGACACCGATCACCTAGACACCATCATCCTATCTGGGTAAGCTCATGAACGCCTCCTGGTCTTCCTCAGCGTCGCCTGGTCCTCACAACTGCAGCGACAAGGTCACCGTCATTGTGTTTCCGTGCTTCCTGGTCACATCTGAGTGGCATAGACTCTGTCCCCTCTGCAGGTTCTTCACTTACAGAATCAACTCTTGGATTCTACCTGACACTTTCGCAATCTTCTCCAGAGGCATCTTCAAAATCTTCCATTGCAGTCTGACAGGTTCCAACGTCATTTTACCCCTATGCACCTGGTTTCCCTGATACAGGTATCCTTGTTCGTGGGGCATCTATGGGTGGGGTGGCTCTCTAACCTTCTGTCCTCCAAAGGGTTTCTTCGGGGTCCTCCAGGAAGAGTCCTTCTTTCAAACTGCAACCACAACTTCTCATTGACTTCCATGGGTTTCCTGGGTACTTACCTCGGGAGGTTTCTTGAGTCCCCAGGTCCTCTGGGTTTTCTGGTCCAAGTCCCGTTCTCCTTTTGCAGTTTGCGTTCCACTTTCTTAATATATGGTTTGGTCTCCCCCCTGAAGACCAGTGTATTTGTACTACTTGCCTGTATATTGTAAAGTATTCTTGTGTATTGTGTTGATATCTCCTGGTAGGAGATATACCAATGTGTTATTGATAGTGTGTGTAATAGATAAGACCTATTTTTATAAAGACTTGTGGTATCTTTTCATCTAACCTGCCCCACATAATGAAGTTGGTAAAAAAAGCAGCTTTACCCGCCTTCAAGATAAGCCTGAGAGCTGCTCTCCACAGCTGCCAATCTCAGAACTTTGAAAGGGTATGAAAGACAACTAAAATCACCATAAGGGTTGTCTGGATTAGTGCAAGCTGCATTACTTAAATAAGTGTGCACTATATACTTAGCCAGCTTCTCACAATGCATGTTATAGATTTACTAGGCATAATAATAGCATATCGAGCAATAGAAATCTCATTCTACAACGCAAGATCTTTACTAAGGGTAATTTTTGTCAAATATTCCCGCCTCCATGTGGGGATCCAGAACACTTCATTTATAAATGTATCCTGTACATATATGGAAGATAAAAAGTCAGCCAAATGCCAACAGAATATGATGTATTGAATTAGATTTTCTTCTGAATACTTTCTTTGACTTTAAAAATTACATGAACCTTTAATTGCAGCATCTGCCCTCATGTTCTGCAATAAAGAACACATTTCTAAATTCAGAGATCAAGTCCAATAAAGAATAAATTGCCCTGATACCAAAATAATTAGTGTACCTTATACTGGAAGTTGCCTCACAGGCTGTCTTTTTTTCCGGGTTCATGCTCAGAGGATCTTGGAACACTTCTTGTGTTACACAACTCTGTCCTGGTTTTTACTTAGTTCAATGTGTTTTACTTGTTTGAAGCTTTCCCATTTTCTTTTTGAACTGAAGGTCAAATTCTTGTCTATGCTTCCAATGTTTGTGAAGTGCCCCTACTATGGTTGTAATGAGGTTGCCTGAGACTAATGTGATTTATATGTGGCTTGTTTGCCACCTTCACATTGGGCTCAAAGATTACACATTTTGTGATAAGAATTTTAAAAGTCCAAGAGCTAGAGAGGAGATCCACTCCTTGGTGAAGCCTGAAGAGATCAATGTGAAAGCAGAGAAGAACCATCAAGCAGGGTGGGCTAGGAATATGTTCCTTCTCCTGAGACCGAACCGTCTATCAAAAGACTCTGAAAGAGGGAGACTGAAGAAAAGAAGAGGCTGCTTCGACATTTCTGCTCGACGTATGTTTTAATTTCAAGGCATGGGGACTTATCAACATGTTCTCCCTCATTGACCAACACCACTGCAGGTTCGACGCTGAAACATGGATACCTCTGTCAAAGAAGAAAGTCGCAATCACAGGCAGCTTTTAGCATCGAAGCATATGGTGTGAATGAACCCCGTACCAAACTGTTCATCGATTAGACCTTCAATGTTGAGATATTCCTCCTTGCATTGTTAGATATCATGCTGTTTCTCATAGTCAGTTATGGTTTGCAGATTCAAACTCCTCTTACACAGTTGTCACCCATTGGCTAGATCACAACCTTCGAGAATGTTTGGCTGAGAGATATGACAAAATTAAACCAGTTGAATTTCTTCAGACTTAACACTGCAGCCTCACTCAGCTCATGGGCCTGTTATGCTTGGCATATGGATTTGGTGAACTGGCTAAGGAAAAATATTTTTTGTTCGCTTTGACCAAAATTGTGACTCCAAGACTGCTAAAAAAAATACTCACTGTCCGAGAAGGACCTAATATCTCTTAATCAAAAGCCCAAACCTGACTCGTGATAGTGCCTGCAATAAGAGGAAAAACATGCTTTGTGTTCCGGTACATCTGTTACTTCTGACAGAGAGAGCAGATTTAAAGAGGAAGCAAGGGGTTAAGTCTGTGGCAAGGTGGTGACTGCTTTCAAGTTGACCAGTACTTTGGTGCTTTAGAAGGTATGACAGAGAGCTTTGGGAGAGAATGCAAGGCTTTGCTGATGACCAAAACGCATACAGACATTCCTGGTTATTGTGCGGAAAGGGCTTTTACTCTCCAGTTACGTCATTAGCTTCATAGTCTCAGCAGGCCTATCCATTTCTGTGTTCTGCCACGGTATCTCTCCGAAGTGATCTTGGTGGCTGTGCCTCACTTTCCTAAGACTGGACACGAATTTGAAGACCATGAACCTTCCTTTCACTGACTCTATTCTATTCAAAACTCTCCTGGAATGAGGCAGAGGCACTCAAGGCTGTTGAACTTGAGGAAAAGAAAATGTGTTTCAGGTCTCAATAGTGGTGCTTTGCTACCAGCCAAGGCATATAGGTGATGGTTCAATCACCACTTTGGTCATATCCTAACACCCAAGGTCAACATCAACAACAGTTGACATACTACAGATTATCTACCAGAAACAGACGAAAGCAGCAACATTTTTCTTCTTCTTGAGAGACAGGCCCATTCTGGACTGTAACTGCTCCACTGCCCTGGTAGAAGGGAGTATATCATACCGTTCAAAAGAGGCAAGGTGTAAACTGCAACAAGTCGATTTTACAAATTATCCAGAGCATATATTTACCTCTCAGAGGAAAAGAAACAGTTCTATGGGATCATCATGGGCAAACTGATTTTTCACTCTTCAGAGTTCTGTAATCTGAAAGAAACAGGTTAGTATTAGATTCCTTACCTTAGAATATCCCCAGGCGTCAGTCTGGATCCGGAAACTTTTGCGTAGCAGTACCCCTGCGCGTCGGTAGGCGTCGTCTGCAGGCGTCTCCTGCGGCTCCGCGTCGTCGGCGTCGTGCGCCGTGATGACGTCGCTGGAGTATATAGACGCCGCCTCCGCGCGCTGACGTCAGTTCTTCTTTTTTCCGCGCCAGTTAGCGCAGATCCGAAGAGCAGTACTCCGGTCTTTTGACCAAGTTTCTTGTTAACTACTTAATCTTCTACGGTGCCGGTAGGATGCCCGGTTTCAAGGGTTGCGACGAGTGCGACCGCCTGATGTCGGTCACCGACCACCATCGACTCTGCCTCCGGTGTCTGGGCGCGGACCACGAGGTGGAGTCATGCGTCGACTGTCGGGCCTTGACTGGTAAAGCTAGGCGGGAGCGGTCCCGCAAGCTTCTCGAGCTCCGTGTGTCGGCCCCGCGTCGAGAGCGGTCCCGGTCCGGTCGGAGGTCGAGGGAGCGGTCGAAGGAACGATCGCGGAGCCGCCATGAGCGCTCCGGGAGTCGCCACCATTCCTCCGGTTCGTCAGGTAAGCGTAAGAAGTCGGGGCGTCGTCATCGTACCCCCGACTCCCCCCGACGCCCGCGTGATGCGGCCGGGGGCTCGGGTGGCCCCACCCCCGCGGCCCCGCGTGGGTCGCCGACGCCGTCTGCCCCATACCCGTCGGTCCCTGGGGAAGGCGCGTCGCGTGAGGAGATCGAGGCCTTCCTCATAGCTATGAGGGCAAGGTCTCCTCCGGCGGGCCCTACGGCGCCTGCGGGCCCGTCGGTCCCGTCTGGGGGCCCGAGCGGTTCGGGTGCTCCTGCCTCGACGCCGCCGGTGGCTCCGACCCCGGCGCCGCTGGGCCCCTCAGGTTCGTCGCCGGCTGGTCTCCCGGCCTCTCCGGCGTCGGTTCCTTTGGGCCAACCCGTGGTCCCGCCTCCGCGCGGTGCAGCGACTCCGCCGTCGGTTCCGGCCGGCGTCGGGTCCCCGGCGCCGACGCCACGCGGCGCCACCCCCATTCCCCCTCTGACTCCTGACGCGGAGTCGGACCGGCGTCGTCCGACGCCGGATCCGGCGCCGATGGGGCCCATTGACCCCGAGGTCTATATCGTCGATCCAGAATACGGCGATGAGGACGAGTATGGAGAGGGTTGGGAGGGGTCTGAGGACCCTTTATCCCGTGCCTGCCAGTATGATGTGGACTGGGTAGGTGATCTGGGTGATGCCAGTGGTCTGGACGAGTCGCCCAACCCTGGGTTTGTCTCCCCGACCCCTGTGGCGTCTGAGGCAGGTGCTGCCTATTCGGTGGTCCTGATGAGGGCTGCCAAGGCCTTGAACCTTGAGCTCCCCGTCGCGAAGGTCAAGCCGAACATTCTGACCGAAGTGTTTAAACCGCAGTCATGCCCCCAGGAGCCTCTGCTGCCGTTTAATGAGGCCCTGACGGATGTCCTTTTGGGCACCTGGTCCAGGCCCGCTTCCGGTGCACCGGTTGACCGGAACGTTGCCAGGCGTCACCGTCCGTGCTCGGACGACCCTGCCTTCCTATCCACCCATCCCTCCCCGGAGAGTCTGGTGATCCAGGCCTCCACTTCACAGTCCGCGTTCCCGTCGGCTCCGCCCGATCGGGAATCAAAGCGGTATGACCAATTTGGTAAAAAGGTCTTTTCCTCTTTGAGCGCTGGACTGCGGTCTTGTAATACCGCGTGCCTCGTGGGCCGCTACACCCACTCCCTGTGGGATACGGTCGAGGAGTGTTTGCCGCAATGCCCCCAGGAAGTGCGGGACAAGCTCACCCCGGGCCTTTGTTGAAGGCCGGGATGCGGCGCGGTACTCGATCCGTTGTGGTCTGGACACGACCGACTCGCTGGGACGGGCTATGTCCATGACGGTGGCGATTCGTCGCCATGCTTGGCTGAGATCTGCCAACTTCTCGCCAGACGTCCAAAATACACTCATGGACATGCCATTTGATGGCAGTCGCCTGTTTGGTGACAAAGCGGACCACGCGCTGGAGCGCTTCAAGGACTCCAGGGTCACGGCCAAGTCCTTGGGTCTTTCGACCCAGCGCCAGCAGACGGGTTCGTTTCGCCCCTTTCGTGGCCAAGGGAGGGGCGGTCCCACACGGGCTGCCAGCCACGCGCCGCAGAACGCTCCCCAGCGCGGTGGCGGCCGTGGTTTCCGCCGGGGTGGCGGTAGAGGCCAGCGGCGAGGTCAGTCCACGCCTCCCCCCGCTGCTGCATCCAAGCCTTCCTAGTCCGAGCTTTCGGGCTCACGTGACGCCAGTGGGTGGCAGGGTTCGCCATCACCACTCCCGCTGGCGCGCGATAACATCGGACAGGTGGGTGCTGCAGCTCGTTCGAAGGGGCTATGCCCTCCCCTTCGAGTCCACTCCTCCAGCCATGCCACCGCAGAACCACCGTGTGTCGGGGGACCACTTGACACTTCTGCAGGAGGAAGTTATGGCCCTCTTGGCCAAGGGGGCCATCGAGCGCGTTCCTGGGCCAGAAGTAGGGTGTGGTTGCTACTCCCACTACTTTCTGGTGCCCAAGAAGGACAAAGGAGGCCTGCGTCCTATCTTGGACCTACGGAACGTCAACGGCTTCCTCTGGAAGGAGAAGTTCAAGATGTTGACTTTGGCTCAGGTCTTGGCTGCTCTAGACCCACAAGACTGGATGGTAGCGTTGGACTTGCAGGATGCGTATTTTCACATCCCCGTCCTGCCGGCCCACCGGCGTTACCTGCGGTTCACGGTAGGCCACGAGCACTTTCAGTTTATCGTGCTCCCATTCGGCCTTACCAGCGCCCCACGGGTGTTCACGAAAGTGATGGCGGTGGTCGCAGCTCATCTGCGCCGGTTAGGGGTTTCAGTCTTCCCCTACCTCGACGACTGGTTGTTGAAGGCGGGCTCGCCCCAGACAGTCGTCCACCACCTTCAGATGACGGCAGACCTCCTGCACGAGCTGGGGTTTTCCATCAATGTGCCGAAATCACACCTGTGTCCCTCTCAAAAGCTCCTTTTCATCGGAGCGGTTCTCGACTCGGCGCAGTTTCGGGTTTATCCCCCGGAACGGCGGGTCCGGGATATTCAGGCTCTGATTCCCATCTTTCAGCCGTTATCCCGGGTTTCGGTCAGGTTGACGCTGCGGCTTCTGGGGCTGATGGCCTCCTGCATCCTACTGGTGCATCACGCCAGGTGGCGGATGCGGGCTCTGCAGTGGGACCTGAAGTTTCAGTGGGCCCAGCATCAGGGCAACCTATCCGACCATGTCCTGATCTCGGAGGGCACTGCGAGACAGTTGCAGTGGTGGCTTACGGACCGCGATTGGGTCAGAGGCAGATCCCTCTCCCTTCCCCACCCGGAGCACGTGGTTGTGACGGACGCGTCCCTCCAGGGCTGGGGTGGCCACTTGGGAGAGGCGGAGATCAGAGGCATCTGGTCTCCGGCGGAGTCCCGGCTCCATATCAACCTGTTGGAGCTGCGGGCGATTCGCCTAGCACTGAAGGCATTCCTCCCCTTTGTCAACGGGAGTGTAGTGCAGGTGTTCACGGACAACACCACCGCCATGTGGTACTGCAACAAACAGGGCGGTGTGGGGTCGTGGACCCTTTGCCAGGAGGCTATGCGTCTCTGGCAATGGCTGGAACGTCAGGGCGTGACTCTGACGGTTCAACACCTGGCAGGTTCTCTGAACGCCAGGGCGGACGAACTCAGCCGTCGGTGCTCGGTGGATCACGAATGGCGTCTGACCTCGGACGTGGCGAGCGGCCTCTTTCAGCAATGGGGAGAGCCTTGGTTAGATCTATTCGCCACAGAAGAGAACGCGCAATGTCATCAGTTCTGCGCGTTGGAGTTTCCAAGACGGCACTCGCTCGGCGACGCCTTTCGGCGCGAGTGGAGTTGCGGTCTGTTGTACGCCTTTCCGCCTATACCACTTCTGCCCAGAGTGCTGAAGAAGATCAGGCGCGACCGGGCCCAAGTTATCCTTGTGGCTCCGGACTGGGCTCGAAGATACTGGTATCCCGAGCTACTCAGCATGACAGTCGGTCCCTCGATCCGCCTGCCCCTTCAGGAGGACCTTCTGTCGCAGCAGCAGGGGACGGTCCTCCACCCGAACCTGTCCAGTCTCCACCTCCATGCTTGGAGATTGAGCGGCGACAGTTGAGGCCATTTGACTTGCCTCCTGAAGTCTGTGATGTAATTCTGGCAGCCAGGCGTCCCTCCACAAAGTCGGTATACGCCTGCCGGTGGAACAGATTTGTGGCATGGTGCACAGCGAAGGCTGTGGATCCCCTTTCTGCCCCTCTGTCTGAGGTTCTCCTCTTCCTCCTTTCCCTTGCCCAGCAGGGCTCTGCTCTGGGCACTATCAAGGGCTATCTTTCTGCCCTTTCCGCCTTCTTGAGGCTACCTGATCAGCCATCTTTATTCAAGTCCCCTATTGTGTTAAGATTCTTGAAGGGCATCACGCACATGTATCCTCCAACTCCGTTCGTGATGCCTCAGTGGGACTTGAACCTGGTTCTGACTTTCCTGATGTGCGCTCCCTTTGAGCCCCTTCATTCCTGTCCTCTCCGTCTTCTCACTTTAAGGACGGCCTTCCTGGTTGCCATCACCTCTGCCAGGAGAGTGAGTGAGCTCCAGGCTCTTTCTATTCAACCTCCTTTCTTGTCTGTTCATCCTGATAAGGTGGTTCTTCGGACTAGACCTTCTTTCCTGCCCAAGGTAGTCTCTGCTTTTCACATTGGGCAGTCCATCACCTTGCCCTCCTTCTTCCCGCCTCCGCATCCTTCAAAGGATGAAGAGCGGCTCCATCGTCTGGACCCAA
This sequence comes from Lissotriton helveticus, assembly GCF_964261635.1. Classification (NCBI taxonomy): domain Eukaryota; kingdom Metazoa; phylum Chordata; class Amphibia; order Caudata; family Salamandridae; genus Lissotriton; species Lissotriton helveticus. Next base: position 150,871,656 of record NC_136071.1, read on the forward strand.
AACGTGCGCTTTCATTTTACATGGATCGCACTCGCCAGTTCCGGGTGGATGACCAACTGTTTGTTGGCTACGTGGGTGAGAAGAAGGGAAGGGCGGTACAGAAGCGGACCATCTCTCGGTGGGTCGTCCTGTGCATCAAAGCATGCTACTCTTTGGCTCGGAAGGAGCCTCCTGTTGGGCTGAGGGCCCATTCCACTCGGGCTACGGCGGCTTCTACTGCCCTGGGCCGGGGAGTCCCCTTGCAGGACATTTGCCAGGCGGCTACGTGGGCCTCGCTGCACACCTTTGCGAGGCACTACTGCCTGGACAGTCAAGTCCGGAGGGACGGCTTCTTTGGCCGTTCGGTCCTCCAGGACTTTCTGGTGTAGGTTGTATTGGTTCGCAGACCCACCTCCGGGGTTGGTATTGCTGGGGTATCTATTCTAAGGTAAGGAATCTAATACTAACCTGTTTCTTTCAGATGAACAAGTTACTTACCTTCGGTAACGATATATCTGTAAGAAACAGTAGTTAGTATTAGATTCCTTACCGCCCCGCCCATCCCCGTTCTGCGAACTGATACCTAGGGTTAAGGACATCCCTTTCAGGGCCCTAGTTTCAAATGGCACCAGTGTTAGTTCTCACATGGCTCTGCGTGTTCTGGCGCGGAAAAGCTGTGTGCAAAGAACTGACGTCAGCGCGCGGAGGCGGCGTCTATATACTCCAGCGACGTCATCACGGCGCACGACGCCGACGACGCGGAGCCGCAGGGGACGCCTGCAGGGGACGCCTGCAGACGACGCCTACCGACGCCCAGGGGTACTGCTACGCAAAAGTTTCCGGATCCAGACTGACGCCTGGGGATATTCTAAGGTAAGGAATCTAATACTAACTACTGTTTCTTACAGATATATCGTTACCGAAGGTAAGTAACTTGTTCGTTTGGTCTGAAATCAACATTGTGGACTTTTCTCAATAGTACTGCAGTGGTGGTGGCGTTTTTTCAGTTTGTCTACCATTTTTCAGGAAAGTCTCCTTATTGACAAGATTCCTTCTCAAACTGCTGGCCAGAAGTCTTCAATTCTGGAGTTGATGGCTTCCTGCATTGTCCGTCCAATTACGAGGCTTCATGTGAGGATCTACGCCTGTGCTTGGAAGATCAATCGGAAACAAGTTGAGAGAACTGATCTAGTTTCTTCCTTGGTGGTGGTACAAGACGTTGAATCTACCATTTTGACTATGCCTTCCATCTCAAATCAATGTGACAGGTGCCTCCCTGTACGGATGGGAAAGCCATCTTCAGAGCTTGATGGGCAGGGCATGTAGTCCAACAAGGCCCCCTATGTCTTATCAGTGTGTTTAATTTGATAGCATTCCATGTAGCTTTAATGGCTTTTCTACTTTCTCTGACAACAAATGATTCTAATTTTAAATGGGCCATGTGACCGGAGTGCACTAGCTCAACAAACAAGGGGGTTCCACGTCCTATTCTTTCTCTTGAGGCCTCCGCAATCTCAAATTGGCTGTTGGCGATACACTTGCTCATTCCGTCTTCTGGGTTGTTGAAATTCTCTGGGAGACCTGTTCAGCAGATTTGTTCTAGAAAAAAACTAATAGGTTATTGACGATTAATGGCTTTTTCTAGAATTATGGTCTTTCTCAAATAGATATGTGTATAACCTTCAGAGTGCGGCTACAAGGATCACTAGGCAATTCCTTTCATATCGACTGGCCAAGTTTATCTTTGCTTTTCCACAAAAACCACTGATTCCACCAATCCTAACGAAATTGAGTTATGCCCACATGCAGATGACTAATTGCTCCCTGTTGGTCGAAACAATGCGGGTTCCCAAAACGTCCTTCCTTTTTCTTAAGCTCCCAAAGAAATCTTACATGAAAACCAAATTGCCGATCAGGATGCGTGGGACAATTTAAAGGAAAGGGCGTGCAAGTTCTCATGGACAACACAACTGCCATGTGGTATTGCAACAGACAAGGCAGATTGGGGTCCTATGTCGAGCTGCTGGGCCTTCGGAGTTGAATGGGGTGTCAGGGCATTTTCCTAATGTTGAATCACCTGGCAGGATCTTTAAATGCCAGGATGGACAAGATCAGCTGGCCATGCCTGGTCGATTACAAACATCTGTTGCATCCCAATGTGATGCAGGACATCTTCTGACAGTGGGGAAAGCATTGGTTGGATCTCTTCACCACCGTCAAATGTGTAGTGTCAAAATTTCTGCACTGTGGAGTTATCAAAAACACTCTCTGGGAGATTTATTCAAGCTAGAGTGGAGCGTGAGACTTCTGTAAACCTTTCCACTCATGTCCAAATTCTGAAAATCATCTAGTACAACCATGCAGAAGGATTGGGGTTCTGCACCTTGAACCTGTGCAATCTACACCTCCATGCATGGTGAGTAAGGAGTGGCAGTTGACAGTGGTCTATCTACCTACAGAGGTAGAGATCACCCTCCTGGCCAGGCACCCCTCTTCAAAATCTATTTCGGTAGGGCTCTGCAATACATTTGCAGCCTTGGGGTTGGTGTCTGCAGCACGGATCTGTCACAAACAAAGCTATTAGATGTTTTGTTTGTATTGTGTTTGCGCAGCAAAGGCTTGCAGTGAATTATTTGATTGCCATTTCAGGGGTTTGCATTTGCAGGACCTGCTGTCTTTCTTTAATCACCTGTTGTAATGCAGTTTACTAAAAGTTTGACACATGTTCCCTTCTAAACCTTTTGTGATGTTACAAAGGGATCTTGATTTGATCCCAACATTCTTCATGTTTACCCCTAAGAACACGGCTGTTAATTAGACCTACTGACTTTCAAAACCATCTTCATCATTGCGGCTCATTGCGTGAGCAATCTCTAGGCGTAGCTGCCTTGTACCTCCTTTTTTATGGACAAACTGGTGCTTAGGATAAGGGCAGCCTTTTTGTCTAAAGTCATGATGCCTCTTCATGTTCGGCAATCCATCGCTCTTCCATTGTTTTCTCCGCCTTTCCTGTTGAAAGAGGAGGAGACACTCCATCAGATGGAGCCCAGACTAGCTTTAAGTTTTCACAACGATCGTGCAAAAGACTGTTGGGTGGACAGTAAGCTATTTGTTGGTCCCTGGGGCAAAGAAAGGTGAGGGTCTCAGAAAAGGACTGGACATAGTTCTTGGTATTAAGATCTGCTACCCATTGGCGAAGAACCAGCCTCCTGCTTTAGTATCTATTTTTAGGGTGTGAAATCTGCAGTTAGGAGTATCCGAGGGGGAGGATCTTGCTGAGGCCCAAAATGGTTGTGTTCTGAGCGAGCTCCGCAGGCTATTGTGACTATCCGTAAGGTATCCTGACATCCGTGCTGACAACAATCTGTCCCTTCCTCGTCGCTTAAAGCACGTCCGAAGCACTCTCGGCCAGAGTCACTGTCAACCCGCGTAGAACGCCCGGAGCGAGTTGGAAGTGCTATGGACGTGCGAGGCCTGTTGCGGCCTGATAGCGAGACCTAACGCCGGTGACCGAGGGACTGCAAAACTAACTGGGGCCTGTAGGCTAATGTCCTGGCCCGGTGTCCGCCATAGAGAAGGTCGAGTACCTTGCCTCTGGCGCCATCCCTGAGTCCGCTGCTGCCTTATCACTTTAAGCCGAGTGGGAGCAGAGTGGCCAGGCCCAAGCGGGGCTCTGCGGCGGCACAGGAGAGCTGATCTAGAGGCTTGCTGCTAAGTCCCGGAGCCTGTGCGGGTACTGAGCGGGCCAATTGCCCAGTTGTATGGCATGGGGGCGCGCCACATGCAGCCTACTGCTCTGAGAGCTCCCTATCCCCGGTCTATGGAGCGCGGAGCGACCTGGCCCTCGTGGAGTATGTTGCTGGCGCGGTCGGGTGAGCCACTTGGAGACGCCTGGCGCTGGCGACAGACCACCCTCCGCACATCGCGCCCACTGAGAGGGAGACCTGTTCCCTGCTGTTCCTGACTCCCGGGTGGCAGAGCGGATTGTGAGGAGAGACCTGATGTAGCTGGGGCAATTCAGTGAGTATGGCCCTTGAATGAAATCTGGCGGTGAGAGGCCATACTTAGCCAGCCTGTGGCGCAACAGGGTTCCTCCATTAATGCCCAGATAACGGAAGGGGCTCAGCAACATTAGTGCATCTGTTAATCCTCACCCAGAGGCCAAGCGACACACTGCAGTGAGCGCACGCCTGTTGAGTGTTCGCTGCTGCACCCTGATCGTAGCCTGGTGGTGCCCTCCCCCACCCTCCCCCTTGCATCTCGCTGATCTCCCTCTTGGGCTGCTGCTCTCGACCCACTAGTAACTCCTGTCTTGGATTAGAGCCTTCACTGGGGCCCAGGAGTTATCGCCCTATGGTAGCTTCAGTGTGCTGCGATTGAAGCCGCTGTGGGTCCCGGTGCTGTGGCGACTTGGCTTTGCCCCCTCATCAGTATGGGCAAAGTGGACAAATCTCAGCCTAACCTTTAGTTTGAACAGTGAAAGTGGAGGCATAAGAAGGCGGAAGAGGCCCGGTCTCCTGAAAGGCAGATGGACTCTGTCGAGGAGTCTGCTGGAGATATCCAACAAATACTGACCGCAATGCAGAAAAGTCTACTATTGACAGCAAAATTGACAATTTGTACAGGAAGCCAGGAGACAGTTTGCTCCTCTAAAATGTTGACTGCAAGAGTATAATCTGGACTGTTCAATTTTATACCCGGCCTGGCTGAGGGTCACCATGAATGGCAAATCAAAGATCTTCTTGGATCCAAAACTGACCTGCGGAGCAGTGAACCGGAGAAGCTGGTCCAGGCAGCTGGTGGCAGCCTGGAACAGCAAGACTAGTATGGTGATTCGCTGGCATTTCCACATATCTCCGAAAGGATAGGTGGATATCGAGACTGGGTTCGGATGTACCTTGTGGGGACCGGGTGGCCGTTGACTTCCGGTAGACCAAGAGGAGATTGTTGTACGAACAGTAGGGATCGCAACTGGCGAATATTGAGGCTATCATTGTGTTATTGGACCTATTGATTACCACGGCTGATATACCTTGCCTGTGGTGGCCTTCCCCTGTAATATTGAGGATTCACCATTTGTCATTAGATGGATGTATATTATGGGTTTAGATGGCATTATCTTGTTTCTACATTAATGGTGCACTTTGCGGTGTAGAGGCAACATCCGCCCCTGTGTGTTACCCACCATATGGCGTTCTGCCTTAAAAATTCTAATTTGGAGGGAGGGAGGATATTTCTACTATGCCAAGTTGGTGATTGCCTGGCGTGGGTGGGGGAATTTTATGGGTTTGTTTTTATGCTCAGTGTCTTCAGCGCATTCATACATCTCACGAGCAAGGCACTTCCACAGAAACGAGTACTTGGATATTATAATGGACAGAAATAATGAGTGCATAGTTAGGAATATCAGCTATGGCGCAGGGACAGGGTAATAGAGTATGGTTCCTAACTTGGAACATCAGGGGCCCCAATGACTTCAGGAAGACACGAAAAGTGGTTGCTTATCTTACGAGACACAGTAATGATGTTGCCCTCCTGCAGGAGACCCATCTACCCACAGACAGCAAGATGCTAACGCACAAGCGTCTGCATGGCCCCTTTCATGCGGCTGCCTTTTCCACCCATGCTTGGGGGTACTCACCTGAATCTTCTTATTAATATCTATGGTCCTAACTTTCTGGTATTTGGCCGGGCAGCCTCTGGCTTTCAAACAAGGGCTTCTCTTGAACGGCACACCAGTCAACCCCTCTGTGCCATTTAGCTATTGTGGGGGGTCAGGTTGTGTCCAGGCCATTGCGATGTCTCGTTGGGCCACCATGCTGGTCGTCCCCAGGAATAGTTTATTTACACAGGACCCATCTAGACTGTCCATAATGCCGAGGAGGAGGCGCTTAGGGTTGTGAGGCACATGCCAACCCTGTATATGTGAACGTTCGGATTCTACTTTTTCCCAGTATTTTATGAGATGGGGGCAAGACCAGACCATATGGTAGAAGTCTGTTGGTGGTACCTGCAGCGCGCTCAATCAGATAAGGCCCGCAGCTCTGTGTTGTCTCTCCGGGGTAAGGTATGCAGTTTGGAGGTAGTAGATCTGGATGAGTCGGAGTCTAGAAGAAGCAGTGATGGTCTTGGGTCCCATAATGGCGTCCCACCAATCTTCATCTTCAAGGGGGCCCAGCCAACCGTCCAAGCGAAGTTTAAGTGAGTCCAGCGTTACAGGGCCGTTGTTCGTGAGGGTGCGGTATATGCGCAATATGCCTCCCTTCCCAAGATTTCCCATCATGACCTGCGCTTCCACTGGGCTGAATTCAGGAAGAGTGGTGCCCATCAAAATGTGTGTATTCAGGGTGTTGCACATCTGTAAGTATCTGTAAAATTGCGAGGTGTGTAGGGTTAAGCGGTTCTGTAAATGTAATGACCACAGGAACTCCTCGGGATCTGTGCGATGCTCAAAGGGGTCCGCCTCCTGACATCCCCAACTCTTACTGAAACATACCCAAAGTTAATGAGGGGATCAAGCGAGGGATAGGGTTTGGGAAGGTGCTGCAGGGGAATATGGATACCTGTAACAAAAGGAACATGGAATTAGTAAGACATATCAGACTCTCTACTCTCAATGTGTTCTCACTAATAACACTCCCATGCCTTTCACCATTCTGTGCTGTGGTAAAGATAGCTTCACAGTAGTAAGATACTTCTCTCACCCTGGAACCGTGTGGGAGGCACCTATAAACCAAGCACAAGTATATCAGTGATTCATTCACTGTACCCCCTGAGTATATATCAAAACACATCAAGACTCATACATACCCCAATACATGCAGCAACAAAGAAATGAGAAAAAGAATAAAGGCCAACTCCAGATCTCCTCAGGAGAACAAATAAGCAACTAGAGTTGGGATACCAGAAATCTTCCAGTAGGTCTTCTGGCTAAGGTCCCCGCAGTCAGGACAGGATGGTGGCTCCCCAGGAACGCATTACCCCGCGGTGTATACCCCGAGGAAGCCTGCCGCACTGCCTTCGTTGCCTCCTTTGCCTAAAGGCCCGCCTCCGAGGGTTTCGCCCCCTCCTACGTCGCCTCCTTTACCGGCGCCTCAGGCCCCGGTTCCAACGGTTCCTCCCCCCCCCGGTTCCGCCGCGATCGGTGTCGATGCCCATCCTCCCGACACCTCCGAAGAAGACTCCTAAGTCGAAGGTTCCTCCTAAACCCAAGACTTCCGACCCGGGGAGGCAGACGGAGCGTCCCAGACCCAAGAGATCGAGGTCACGCTCAGGTAGAAGGGACAGGTCGAGGAGTGGACGCGGATCCTCCTCGAGATCCAGGCATCGCCATAGGAGGCAAAGGTCCCGGTCTAGTTCTGCCTCGGGGACCCGTTCCTACTCACCTACGTTGTCTCACTCACCGGAGACGAGAGTGTCGCCGATTGATGACATTGGCACGTTCCAGGAGGTTCTCCTGCGCGGGGCGGCGAAGTTGGGGATCGAGGTTAAGGCTCCTACGCCATCAACTTCCCTGATCTTTGAGACATTGCATAAGAAACACTTGTCTCGCCCCCTGCTGCCTCTGGTGCCAGGTCTACTTGAGCCGGCGGAACAACTCTTCCTTACGCCGGCGGTGGTGAAAGCTGTGCCTTCCAGGCTCTTGAAGAAATACAGGGCTCCTGAGTCGGACCCGGCTTTCTTGTGGAAGGATCCGACACCGGATTCGGTGATTGTGACGGCGGCGCGGAAGCTCCACGCCACCTCTCCTTCCTCCACCGTACCTCCCGATAAGGAGAGCCGCTGGATGGACTCTGCTGGACGAAAAGCGTGTGGGACATCCTCTGCAACGATGAAGGCCTCCAGTGATTCGGCGTTGTTGGGACGATACGACCGTGCGCTGTGGGACTCGATGGAGCAGTTTGCGGACCTCGTTCCGCGTGACCGGAGAGAGGATTTCATGGAGGTCGTCCAGGAAGGGATGCTGGTTTCTAACCAGGCCATTAGCGCCGCGGCGGATATCTCCCTGCTGTCCGCGCATAGATACTGCCACGGCATCAATCAGAGGCGCCATGCTTGGCTTCGGTTGACGTCGCTTAAACCTGAGGCGCAACAACGTGTGGCTAATCTGCCGTTTTCCGGGGATACCCTTTTCGGGAAACACGCAGATGACGAGATGGCCAGGATGAAGGCCGAGGCGGAAACCCTGACGGCGGTGGGCTTGGAGAAGCCCAAGGATAAGAAACCCTTCCGCCAATTCCAACGGCGTTTTGGGTCACAGGGTCGAGGAAGGGGTCAGTCTTCTGGGCAACATCAGCAGCAACAACAGCAGCAGTACAGAAGACCCTTCCAGAAACGTCAGAGGGGTAGAGGTGCACAGCAGTCCTCTACCGCGACCAAGGGCCCGGCTGGGTCTCGACCCTGAGCAGTTACTTCCCCTTCGTCCGTTACCCGCTCCGGTGGGGGGAAGCATTCAATTTTTTCTGGCAGAGTGGAGAAAAATTACTCAGGACAAGTGGGTGCTGAATATTGTTTGCAATGGATACAGTCTTCGTTTCACCGGCCCTCCTCCATCGATTTCTCCGATCAGCTCGCAGTATCAACTGCGCGAGCTTCAGGCGGAGGCCGACATCCTGTTGAGGAAAAGGGCGATAGAAGTTGTACCTCTGTCTCAAAGAGGAAGAGGTCTGTACTCTCGGTTCTTTCTGGTCCGCAAGAAGGACAAGAACGAGTTCAGGCCCATTCTGGACTTGCGACAGGCAAACAAGTGGATTCGCAGAGAAAAGTTTTGCATGCTGTCGTTGCATCAGATTTATCCTCAGCTGCAACGGGGAGACTGGCTTTGTGCCATAGACCTACAGGATGCGTACTTCCATGTGCCCATTGCACACAAACACAGGAAGTTCCTGCGATTTCAAGTCGGCGCCAATCACTATCAGTACACGGTACTTCCGTTTGGGCTGAAATCTGCGCCCAGGACATTCTCAAAATACATGGCAGTGGTAGCGGCACACCTGAGGAAGAACAAGGTGTTTGTCTACCCATACCTGGACGATTGGTTGATCAAGGCCTCCTCCTTCTCGGAAGCTCAAGCACACTTCCAGAAGACGTGCGTTCTCTTGAACAAGCTGGGGTTGCACATCAACATGTCCAAGTCTGTTCCAACTCCGGTCCAGTGCATCCAGTACTTGGGAGCCTCCATCAATACGCTGTCGGCAAGCGTGTCTCCTTCGGAAGAGCGACGTTTATCACTCCTTCGGAAGGCTCAGGCTCTCCTGTCCTCTCCATCCACGACAGTGAGGACGGTGTCTTCTCTGCTGGGATCGATGGCTTCTTGCATCTTCCTGACGCCACATGCGCGGCTGCACATGAGACCGCTGCAGGAGTGCTTGGAAGATCAGTGGGACCAGAGGAGAGGATCTTGGGACGACAGGATACGACTGTCTCTACATGCTCTTCAGTCTCTGAAGTGGTGGTGTTCGGCGGAGAATTTCCTCAGAGGGGTTCCCTTCCACAAGGACATTCCCACACAGACGATCGTGACGGATGCTTCTCTCCTGGGATGGGGAGCGCACTCCGGAGACCTGCAGATTCAAGGGACGTGGTCCCCTTCGGAGTCCACGTACCACATCAATTTCCTGGAACTCAGGGCTGTTCACTTGGCGCTGAAGGCGTTTCAACCGTCCTTCCGGACCGACTCTCTGCTTGTGCAAACGGACAATACGACCACGATGTATTACCTCAACAAGCAGGGGGGCTCGAGATCGCGCACTCTGTCTCAGGAGGTGCAGGCGATCTGGCACTGGCTTCTGGCTCGAGGACTCTCGATAACGGCCACTCATCTGCCAGGTGTGCAGAATGTTCAGGCAGACGAGCTGAGCAGACTGATTCAGGAAAACCACGAATGGGTCATAAACGACGAAGTGCTAGGAGAAGTCTTCGCAAGGTGGGGAACTCCAGACGTAGATCTGTTCGCCACCGCCGAAAACAGCAAATGCCGAGACTTCGCCTCCAGGTACTACCAGCCAGGGACGCTGGGGAACGCGTTCTGGATCAACTGGTCGAACAGCTTTCTGTACGCTTTTCCACCCATTCCCCTGATTCCACCGGTTCTCATCAAGCTCTCCCAATCCAGGGCGAAGATGATTCTGATTGCCCCGGAATGGCGCAGACAGTGGTGGTTCACGGACCTGCTTCACCGGTCTCTCCTTCCTCACATGAAGCTGCCGTGCAGGCCGGACCTTCTCACGAAGTTCGGGGGGCGGATGGTGCACCCCAACCTCTCGTCTTTGAGTTTGGCGGCATGGCTCCTGAAATAGTGCAATATGGCCATTTGAATCTCCCAGAGGATTGTATGGACATACTGAAGGAGGCTAAGCGACCTTCCACTAGGACTTCTTATGCTTACAAGTGGAAGAGGTTTTGCATCTGGTGCAATTCTAAGAACTATGACCCTACGACATGCAAGGAAGAAGTCATCCTTCCATATCTGCTACATCTGGCGCAGTCTGGCCTTAATGTCCATTCCATTAAGGTTCATCTGGCTGCTTTGACTGCCTACAGGAAATGCCCTTCACAGACTTCCTTCTTCCAGATCCCTGTGATCAAAGATTTTCTGGAAGGCTTGAAGAAAGTGTTCCCTCCTGTCAGGCTTCCTTCGCCTTCATGGGACTTGAATGTGGTGCTGTCCAGGTTGATGAAGGAGCCTTTTGAACCTATTCATAAGGCTTCGTTGCAGCACCTGTCCTGGAAGGCGGCATTCCTCGTGGCCATTACATCGGCCCGCAGGGTGAGTGAAATTCAGGCGTTGTGTTGCCAAGAACCTTATACTGTGTTTCATGCTGCTAAGGTTGTTATGCGTACTCGCCCTAAGTTTCTTCCCAAGGTTGTTTCTGATTTTCATATCAATCAGACTATATCTTTACCTACGTTTTTTCAGAATCCTTCGTCTCCAGCGGAAAGGTCTTTGCATTCCCTGGATGTTAGGAGGGTGCTGAAATTTTATCTGGATAAAACCAGGGATATTCGTAGGTCAGACCAATTGTTCATCAATTATGGATCTGTCAGGACGGGTCTTGCGACCTCTAAGCAGTCTATCTCTCGGTGGATTGTGTCCTGCATACAGCTGTGTTACCAAAAAGCTAATAAGACCTTAGGAGGTAAGCCTGAGGCTGATTCCACCAGGGGCAAGGCTGCCACGACAGCATTGCTCCGTAATGTTCCGATTGCAGAAATCTGCAAGGCGGCCACTTGGAAGTCGGTTCATACCTTTGCTAAACATTACTGCCTGGACACTGATGCCAGGGCAGACGCTCAGGTTGGGCAGGCTTCGCTGCGAAATCTGTTCGCACAGTAGTGGCGTTAATTCTCTTTTCTCCACCGCCGCTTTGGTGTGGGGATGGGCTTGCCATTCTTTTCACTAGATTATGACTATACACAGAGATCCCCTACTACAGAAGGAGTAGTTTCTGTCCTGTAACTCCAGTTCTCCAGTATTTGGGGTGTCTTTCATAGATTCACATGCCTGAATCATTCCCCGTCGTCGGAGTAGGAGTCCCACGGTATATAAAAAAGCAGTAATAAGCCATTTGTACATAGCAAATAACAGTTACAATAAACCAGGAAGTGAAGTAGCCTCAGCTACCAATGAAAAAACTTCCACATTAGTGACCATCCAAGTCATTATGTTGGACCAAACTGCAGCCAATCAGGCCACAGCTCCCACCTAGGTATTCTCCCCAGAGACCCAGGCTGTCAGATTTTTTACCGCACGTCGTGTGATAGGGAGTCTCTCTGAGCTCTGCTCAGTTTTCTTCTACTACTTTGAAATTTTGAAAATTTTCTTCTTTCCAACATGTCCACATCTAAGTCCCTGTTCAGGGCTTGTGACTCTTGTGGCAAGGCAAGGCTCTTCAAGGAAGACCCTCATTCTCTCTGCATTTACTGCTTGTATCCAGACCATCAGGCTAAGGAATGCAAGATTTGTCGCACTTTTCCAACTAAAACCCTCAGGGACAGAGAGGGTCGCCTCCTACTATGGATACAACGGAATAAGGACAAGGACTTGCCACTCTCTGAGGTAGGAAGTTTGGCCTCTATGTCTTCTATGGGATCTAGGAAGAGAATAGCTGAGGGTACAGTTACTACCCCTAAGGCTAAGGTGGCGAAACAGGCCCAGCACGCTGCTGAGGAACCTTCCACTTCTAAAGTGAAGAAAGCCTGTCAAAAATCTGTCAAACAGCCTGTCATTAAAAAGACTGTGCCTTTATTGTCACCTCAGAGGCCTACAACCAAGGCAGCACCTTCTCTGCCGGTTTCCTGTCAGACTGCCACTACAGTGACTTCTACTGTGACCTACTCCTCACCAAAACCCTCTTTGGTGGTGTCCTCGGTGTCCTCACCTACTTATGTGCATGTTCAAGTTCGTCCCATCTCGTCGACGAAGAAAATTTCACCTACCGTCGACGAGCCTCCGTCGACAAAGCCCTCCTCAGCGTCGAAAAATCCCATCCCGTCGACGACGACACTACCGTCGACGAAGAAAGCCTTGCCGTCGACGGCTTCACCGTCGCCGAAGCACCCGTCGACGGACTCATCGTCGACGAGGAAGACTCCGTCGACGATCCAACCGTCGACGAAGAAGACACCGTCGACGGCCCCGTCGACGAAATCGTCGTCGACGACGGCCTCGTCGACGAAGAAGATAACGCCGTCGACGGCCCCGTCGACGGCCCCGTCGACGAAGAAAATTGTTCCGTCGACGACGAAAGTTGTTCCGTCGACGACGTCGTCGACATCGAAAAATGGATCGTCGACGAGACCTCTCCAGCCACAGTCGTCGACGACGGCGAGTTCGTCCCTTACAGCAAAGTCAATGCCACAGGACTTCTCGGTGGCCCAAGGGAATCCAATGACGCCAAAACTGTCAACTTGCACAGATCTTCAGGTATGGTCTGCAAAGAGCAGCACCATATCGTTGCCTTCTCCAGCCACCACTGCGGCGATTTTACAACGCCCATCACAGTCTGCATGTATGTCACCACTCACGATGCCAGACAGGCTTTTGGATTCCGATGAGGACTCTGGTGGAGACTTGTTTCCGGCGGCTACAAGTCCATCTGACCTGCTCATACACGTTAAGGAACAAGAGGAAGAGGAGCAGGTGACGCAACACACAGGGTTGGATCCTGCACCCCCGTCAGGGACACAAATGCCCATGGAATTATTTAGAAATTTGATGTCCATGTTGGATGATTATTATCAACGATTTCCGCCCTCGGAATCGGGCGAATCACACATCACTTCCCCCCCACCTACAGGTACTCCGCATTCAGTCCCTCCTAACAGGGAAGAATCGGTACATGCCCCATCCATGCCGGTACCATCTACTCAACCGGTGGACGACAACTCTGAAGAGGAGGCTCATGAAGAAGGAGAATTGGATGACTCTGATTCGTCGGAGTATGAAGATTATCAGGCTGACTCCCCTGCTCCAGATGAACAGCCGAAGGCTGAATCACCACCGGTGGATATTGCAAATTTCCATAGAATTATGGATAACGCTACCAAACGATTTCTCAGGATGATTGTTTCCTGTATGATTTCAAGAATCTCTCCCAAAGACAGAGCTGGTCGATACCGATCATAGAGTTTATTTGGAAAGAAGGTCTGAAGATCATGGCCACTCCAAACTCTTTACCTCCAGTTTTGCCACGAGTGGATAAAAAATACAGAGTGCCTGCTTCTTCACCGGCTTGCCTGATTGGACAGGCCAAGACAGACTCAGTCATTGCACAAGCAGCTCAAAAAAGGGCGAAAAACCCATCATCTCAAATCTCCACGCCTACAGATAGAGACGGAAGACGACTCGATACCATTGGCAAAAAAGTCTCCACAATTGCAGCAACCACAGTCAGGGTTGCTAATTCTATGGCGATTCTTGGCCGATACGATAGGCAAATGTGGTCTGACATTTCGCCTTATATTAAGAAATTGCCTGAACCGGACCGGTCTGAGGCGATCAAAATTCTACAAGAAGGGGAGTGTGCGTCGTCAGAGATCATTGACGCCGCAGTGGATGTAGCAGCTACAGGCTTCAGACAATTGGCAGGAGCCGCAGTCCTTCGGAGAGAGGGATGGTTGAAATCTACATCTTTTAGACATGAAGTACAGTCCAAGGTCTTAAATATGCCTTATGATGGCGAGTTCCTATTCGGCTCGCACGTGGATGAAGCTTTGCAGGCCATCAAAAAGGATACTGAAACTGCACGATCTTTGGGCACTCTGCAGTTTCGTAAATCTTCCTTTCGTGGCGCAAGAGGAAGGGGAAATTTCTCCAATAGGGGAGGATATTACCAACAGCGTAACTACACCACTTCTCAAAACACACAGAGGTACCAGCCATACAAGCAACAGCCTTATGGCCAAAGACGTAACTCTTACACACAGCCCCGAGGAAAACCAACATATCGTGGAAGAGATAACACCAACAAGAAGTGAAGTTCACTTCCTGCCGCCAAAGTGTCCCCGCCAAAAACAAATTGGAGGAAGAATATCCCAACATTACTCAAAATGGTCCAAGATTACTACAGACAAATGGGTGCTGGATGTGGTATCCAAGGGACACATTTTAGAATTTGTAAAAACCCCTCCAAATTCTCCTCCAAAAGGGCCGCCCCCAGCACATCTCAAGGAACTCTTCATCCAAATCAATTCCATGATTCGAAAAGGGGCAATCGAGAGAGTACCTCGACACCAGAGAGGGACAGGTTTCTACTCTCGTTTTTTCTTGATACGCAAAAAATCAGGGGAATGGCGCCCAATCCTCGATTTGCGTGCCCTGAACAAATTCATCAAAAAATTAACGTTCAGAATGTTAACACTCCAGGAGATCCTACAGTTTTTGGCAGAAGGGGACCACTTGGCAACACTCGACCTTCAGGATGCCTACTTCCACGTCCCTATCTTCCCCAGACACAGGAAGTTCCTAAGGTTCAGAGTGGCTGGCAGGGATTTCCAATTCAAGGTGCTTCCCTTTGGGCTACGTTCAGCCCCGAGAGTATTCACGAAAATGCTAGCACCCGTAGCGGCGCACCTACGATTGCAGGGAATTCAAATATACCCTTATCTGGACGATTGCCTTATCAAGGCCAATTCCTACGCCACAGCAAACGACCATGTCCAAAAATGCCTTTGCCTCTTTCAAAGCCTGGGGTTTTCAGTGAACTTCGAGAAGTCAGATCTAATTCCATCTCAAAGAAAGTCCTTCTTAGGAGCAACACTGGATTCCAAGCTCGCCCAGGTCTTCATTTCAAACGAAAGGCAGCAAAAGATCAGGACGATGGCAACCACACTCCTCAGAAAAGAGTACGTTTCTGTCCGGAGATTCAAATCTTTCCTAGGGATGATCTCTTCGTGCATCCCTCTCACTCCAAACTGTCGTCTGAGGATGAGACCATTACAAGAGGAACTCAGTCACCAATGGGTGCAGGTATCGGGGTCCTTCGAGGATCTCATTACACTGACGCCTCGAATGAAGGACACAATCCTGTGGTGGAGTCAGGCACGCAACCTACAAATCGGCTGTGCCTTCCTCGCAGAGGTCCCAAGATTCATCTTGACCACGGATGCCTCCCTAGAAGGTTGGGGCGCTCACCTTCAAGGGATGACGATCAGCGGCAAATGGGACGCTCAACAGAAGAAATGGCACATCAATCTGCTGGAGTTACGAGCCATTTTCCTCGCCCTAAAATCCTTTCTGGCAATCCTACAAGGCTCCACAGTGTTGATTCGAACAGACAACACAACGAGCATGCATTACCTGAACAAGCAGGGGGGCACAAGATCAGCCCGGTTGTCTCAACAGGCTCAAGAGATCTGGACTTGGGCTCTGGATCACGACATCAACTTGTCAGCGGTGCATGTTCCGGGAGTAGCCAATGTATTGGCAGATTCGCTGAGCAGATCCAAGAACAGCACTCACGAATGGGAACTGCATCAGCCGGCGCTGGATCGGATCTTCCAGAGATGGGGTCTCCCCGATCTGGACCTGTTTGCAACTTCTCAGAACAAGAAATGTACTCACTTTGTGAGCTGGATTCCCCACAGGGACTCTTGCGGGGACGCTCTCTCACTCAATTGGGAACGGATCTTTGCCTACGCCTTCCCGCCAATTCCACTCATACCCAAAGTCATCAAGAAAATGAGAAAGCAACCGTGTCGAATTATCCTGATTGCTCCACGGTGGCCACGACAATATTGGTTCACGCAGCTTCTCCTTCTATCAGAATGCGAGCCAATCCAACTGCCCAGAATTCCACACCTTCTAACAATCCAAGAAGGCAAGGTGTTTCATCCAGACCCTCAATCTCTGAAATTATCGGCTTGGCTCCTCAACACCACGAGTTTGCGCACTTGAACATTCCACAAGACTGTCAGGAAGTCCTGGCCAATGCTAGGGCGCCTTCCACAAACAAAACTTACAAACTAAAGTGGAAACGTTTCTGTGTTTGGTGCCAAACTATGAATTTGCATCCAATGACTGCGAAGCCAGAAGCGATATTACCCTTCTTTTTGCAGCTCGCTAAATCAGGTTTGGCGCACTCAACACTTACAGTGTTCTTGGCCGCCATATCACGATACCGTCAGGACGGTAAGACTTCTCTATACTCCTCAAGGATAATACAACAATTCTTTAAAGGCTTATTTCGTATGTTTCCACCTGTACGCCGGCCACCTCCATCTTGGCATTTAAATATAGTCCTAGCACAGCTTCTTCGCCATCCCTTTGAACCTATTCATAAGGTCGATCTCAAGTTCATCACTTGGAAGGTTGCATTGCTGCTGGCACTAACATCAGCCAGACGAGTGAGTGACATGCAAGCATTCACCATTAAGCCACCATTCTTGCAATTCACACCTGACTCTGTGATACTACGCACCAACCCGAAGTACATGCCCAAAGTACCATCGGATTTTCATCTCAATGAGCCTGTGATACTTAAGACATTTTTTCCCAATCCGCAGTCACCAGCTGAGCGGACTTTACACACATTAGACATTAAGAGATGCCTTAAATTTTATCTTTCAAGAACAGCTGCCATCAGGAAGACGGATCAGCTATTTGTGGCATATGGCAGACCAAGACAAGGGTGTGCTGTTTCAAAACAGACTATCGCCAGGTGGGTCTCATCCACGATAGGGTTATGCCATCAACAAGCAGGTAAACCCTTACAGACCTTACCTAGAGCCCATTCTACAAGAGCAGTCTCCTCTTCAACTGCGTTATTTGCTGGTGTGCCTCTCCCGCATATTTGCAGAGCAGCAACATGGTCCAGCAGGCACACATTCACGAGGCATTACTGTCTGGATTCTTCAAGCGACACCGATGCCTCGGTGGGGAGAGCAGTCCTGCGAAATCTATTTCAGTAAGGTGAGCCTCTGGTGTTCTCTCCCACCTCCTTTCCACTCTTTACGCTTTCTTATGATGTTGCATTGCTTTCTGTTTATGCATGATAACTATGTTTTGGCGTATAAGAGCGAGATATTGTATTACTGCTAACTACTCGGATTCAGGCATGTGAATCTATGAAAGACACCCCAAATACTGGAGAAGAACAATAGTTACTTACCTGTAATCTGTGGTTCTCCAGTATTGGTGTCTTTCATAGATTCACATGCACCCACCCACCTCCCCTCAGAGTCTCACCCAGACTGTTATGATATAGCTGTATATACTCTGGTACACTCCAGTGCTACAAAAATCTGACAGCCTGGGTCTCTGGGGAGAATACCTAGGTGGGAGCTGTGGCCTGATTGGCTGCAGTTTGGTCCAACATAATGACTTGGATGGTCACTAATGTGGAAGTTTTTTCATTGGTAGCTGAGGCTACTTCACTTCCTGGTTTATTGTAACTGTTATTTGCTATGTACAAATGGCTTATTACTGCTTTTTTATATACCGTGGGACTCCTACTCCGACGACGGGGAATGATTCAGGCATGTGAATCTATGAAAGACACCAATACTGGAGAACCACAGATTACAGGTAAGTAACTATTGTTCTTCTGTAGTAGGGGTATCTCTGTTATAGTCATAAGCGCCCTCCCTCCTCCCCGGTGGAGAGAGACATATTCCTTTAATGGAATGCTACAGGTCTGGCGTGTTACGCCTTCAAAAAGAACTGAAACTAAGTTGGACCTGCTATGCATTCTGGGATACTGGGAGAAGGTTCTGGAAGATTCTCTTAAAGGCACAGTATCCTGTTTTGAGCCACATAATGGCAGCCTATGGGGCTTGTCTGGCCAGGTTCTTCTCTCTATCATTCCTGAGGGATTTTGCTGGTGAAGCAAGGGAAATCTGTACAGGCTTTTGCTGTTTTGTGGATTTTATGGTGGAATTTCTAGTTGAAGTACTGGACAGTGTAGCCTTTTTAGGCTGCATTATCTGTCTTTAAATTCTCTTAAGTGTCTATACATTTCTGCATTTTTTGACACTGTAAGAGATTATTTTTGATTGCTCCGGGGTCCACGCACATGGGCGGGACTATTCACTAGATTATGACTATAACATAGATACCCCTACTACAGAACTGGAGTTACAGGACAGAAACTACTCCTTCTACAGATTTGAACTTTGTAACAAGGAACACAGATCGATCAATATAGATGTAACACTGTGACTGTGTGTTCTTTTGCCTTTGTTTTATTGCAAAATTCAATAAATAAAACATTTTTTTTAAAGTAGTATCCGTCTTAAAAACAAGTTTCACACCTTTGGGCACACTCCTGGTGGATACTCAAACCGTTGACGACTCTTTGCCTTTCTACCTCCCTCTTCTGTAGACAAATTGTCTTTCATGTACTTTTTTTCTCAGTTTTGTGGTTTGGAATTTTTTATAGCACATTTGCTAGCTTATGCTGAAATGATGTATATTCTGGAACATTCCGGGATATTCTATATTAATGACTTCAGTGACAAAACCAACAGTGCAGAACTAGAATTACCAATAAATAACAGTTCCTTATTTTATTGCAAGCTTTGCCGAATAACTAATTGACAGCCTTTTGAGCCCTTTTTGGATTGTTTTATTATGTCGGTATCCGTCAAAAATGTCAACTTGATTCCCCCCTCCCCAATTTGCTTTGTAACATTCCACTCATGCGTGATGTGTATTTCTCGGCTACCAAAATTATTAATATGTATTAATTCCATAATCATTCCTATTTAAAAGGTTAGTACAACAAAAGTGCTTAAGTGGGTTAGGTGGCTGCCTGGCAACCATCGGAAAAAAACCCTGTTTCCTTTCTAACTCTTGATTTGATTTTCATGCAGCGGTGGACAGAGACTTATGTGCGATGGTCCCCAAGAGGAACTTACCTATCCACTTTCCATCAGAGGGGCATTGCTTTGTGGGGTGGAGAGAAATTTAAACAAATTCAAAGGTTCAGTCATCAAGGAGTGCAGCTCATAGACTTCTCGCCCTGTGAAAGGTATAGTATATGAGAAGCTTCAGAATACCTGTGTGAGTGGCTTGGCCTCATGCTTTGTACAGTTGCATTGCAGTAATTGGATAATGGTGTTTTCTGCTTTCTTGAACAAATTAATAAAGCATATAAGAGAGAGACGCATGCTTCTCAACAACGGATAGAATCTTATATGTTTAGCCTTCACTACTGTAACTTATTTTGTTTTACTGCCAATTGCTCTTCTTTCTGCCCACTGCTAGTGGACAGTGCATTTGTGGTATTCATTGCCAGTGTTTATTTGGGTATGAGATGTTTTTATTAATTGTTGAAACTACCTGATGTAAAAAATAAACTAGCTCCAATAAGTGCATTAGGTGTGCTTTTGTTTTCTAGCGAAACTTTATTTTGTTTGCACAAGAGTATAGTTGTGTCTGGTAGTCCTTTACAAAAGACAACGTGTGTAATGTTGAGTAAATTGGGGCATTTTGGTTAATTGTTATCCCTGAGGATTTCATATTTTTAGCTCTTTGATTGCAATGATTTATAAATGCTACAAATGTCTTTAAGAGCAGAGACTTTACAAGAGACAACGTTTGCGCGGTTGTAGAGAGTATGCAAAATAGCAGGTGTCGTATGACCTTGTGGTCCTATTATCTGCCATGTGTTTGTTCATGTATGTTTCACTGCTTCTTTTCTGTAATCTTTTCAGAAGAGATGAATACATATAAAGGATGTGGCTTCAAGACAAATACTAACCCAACTCACAAATAAAGTAGACAATGGGACAGGTGTTGCCCTTTAGCTAACAAAACACCTATCCAAGGATGAACGCATATGCTTCATGACCACTTGTCACGAGGGAAGTCATTTTCATAGAATATTGGGGAAACATTGGCATATGTTAAACAACAATCCATTTCTGTTGGAAGGCATCGCAAATTTGCTAAGATTCATATTTAGCAAATTCACAGATCTCTGAGACCTCCTCTGTTCTTCCGTAATTAACTACAGAGCAAAGCTCTAGTAAATCCCTTTTTCTGCTGCAACAATATTTCTATTTGCAAGTTCGGAAAAGATTTAAAAACAAATTGTTCTTCAAGGACCCCATATACAAGTGTCTAACTTTCCCTAGTACATACATGATCTACAAGATTATATGTCCATGCAAAATTTGCATACATTAAAAGTACCATCCATTAAAAATCCTCTTACAAAAACACTACAGAAACTTCTACAAATTAGATTTCAAATTCACTCTGACAGAGCATTTAGTGCGCACACGTGAAATTTGTACCCTTTGCTCAATAGGACAAATTGAAAAGAGATCATGATGGGTCTTGATAAAATGAGAACGTAAATAGATTATCTGTTTGAATACAGAAAAATCAGGACACTGTAAAAATGTGGAGATGCATTATTATTGGTTACAAAGATGTTGCTACATTTCATGCTTATTTGAAACAGTCTCTCCTTTCCTATCCTTAAGCTTATCCATCAGGCACAGCGCTTGATGTACTTAACACAAGTGGATATTTTTTCATGTAATGTATTTTGGTTCTAAATTAACCTGGTGGCTGTAAAACAACGTGGTCTTGTTTCTGCACTAACAGCTACCTGAATTCAGTTAAACCGCAATGATCCTAGAAATTTTACCGGAATAGTTCAGTATGCACAGGAAACTATCCAACAGCTGTTAGTCTACCAAAGGCATAACTCGATAAATGCTAGTGTGCACATATATTATCTGTTGCTAGACCTGAAGTTATTTCTATGACTGGTTCATAAAAATACATATAAATTTAACAACCATTATGATGCAAACTTAATATTTATTCATGGCTTTATAGCTGCAGAATTTGGAATTTAACCAAAATAGGATCTTTGCAACCTCCTTAAACTACAAGTCCTGTTTCAAAAAGGCGAAACCAATTAGTTTTTGGGAAATAATTAAAAAACTATTTTATATATATATATGCCCCTTCAGTTAAGAACGCACTCGGACACGTTCTAACAGGAAAACCTTTATTGGCAAACTTGTATCCCTTGTGTAGACATCTTGCAGCTTTCCATCGATTCCGCCTGACGCGTTTCAAAGCCTGTCGCTCCTTTCTCAAAGGCTCGATGTTCTGTGTGCAGAAAGGGACACACTTTAAATCACTTCATACCACGTCCCTGATATGCAAGAAGTTCTGGTTCGTGTAGTGTGTCCCAACAATACTGCCCTGGATGGGTGCACTTGTTTCTGCTGCTGACTATATTTTAAGCTCACAGATGAGCTTCCGTACACGAGTTCAAGATAAATCCAAAGTTTTGCAGCGTGAATCTTTCTGGATTCACTATGCTGTGCATTATTCCGCGGTCTTGTGGTTGGGTCCGGATTCGTAGTCTTTTCTTTGTTTTTTTTTTTTTTTTTCTCTTTGCCCAGGTGGGCGTCGGCGTCACACCCCCTTTGGGTGTATTTCCGGTGACGTCGGCATGCTTCCTGCGGAAGCTCCCACTCTTGGGCGCCATCTTCAGATTCTTTTTTTCCGCGGTCGGGTCTGGATCGTTCCCGTTTGGGCTCCAGACATTTTTGGAGAAAGAAGAAAGAAAATACAGAAAAGACGAGGAGAAGTCATCTGAAGACTCCAGGGGACTTCACCGACGAAAGACAAGCAAAGATAAGGCGTTTTCCATCCAGATCTTCGACGACCGTCGACGAACACGCGACCAGAGAGGCCCTGGACGCTCGAGGATGGACAACACGCCGTTCAAGTTCTGCCGTAACTGCCACCACAAGTACGCGCAGAAGGACCAGCACCCGGTATGCAACCTTTGCCTACCGGTGGACCACGAAAGCGGAGACTGCAACGCCTGTTCCGCCTTCACCCCGAAGACCCTTCGTGTGAGAGAGAGGCAGAGGGTAGCACACGCCGCCCTGCAGGGGAAGGCCCCGACCCCGTCGCTCTACGAGCTGGGGATGTCCTCCGAGGAAGAAGACAACGCTGCCGCCGAAGACGACAGCTACACGGTCGTAGAGACCGATTACACGAAGACTTCTGACAAGGTAGGAGACTCTTCGGCCCCCAAGAACCCGAGAGACTCTGAGTCTCGAAAAATCGAGGGCAAGACCCCGAAAGCGCCGACGCCAAAAAAGGCGGCGTCCGCGACTACTCCCAGGCCCAGCGGATCCTCAGAGAAGGAGTCCCCGGCGCCGAGAGCTGCTGATCAGCAGAAGACGTCGAAAATCGTCCCCGAAAAGGATCGATCGACGAGGGAGAAAGACCCGAAACTGTCGACGACGACCAGAGACCCGATATCCGGTTCGACGTCGAAAACTTCGACTCCGAGAGGCACGGCGACGAGCCATCCGTCGAAGAGAGCGGCGGAACCATCCGACGCGGAACACGCGGCCGAGATGGAAAAGAAAAGAAGGCGCCTCGAGGCAGAAATGGAGAACTTCATGCAGCGGAAAAAAGATTTCGACGCAAGGATGAAGGCCTTCACGATCCCTCACAAGACCAAGCCACCAGTGCTGGAGGCGGTCGAGGAGGAAGAAGAAGAGGTCGCCGAAGTCACCGAGCAAGACCAGGACGTCGAGGTGTTCGACGACCAGGAGGAGTACGAGAATCCCCACGAGAGCTACAGCTATGGGGAGGAAGATGAGGGCAGGACAGACACAGAGTCGGCGCCCTATGACCTTCAGGAGGTAGATTACATCGATGTCGACACCGACAGCCCGGAGGAGGTGGTCGACACCTACCCCTCGAGGCCCTCGCCGCCGGACGACATCGGGGCCTACAACGCGGTGATACAATCTGCCGCAGCAGCTTTCAAGCTCAAGCTCGACGAAGAGAAGCAGAAAGCAGACTTCCTTCTGGAAACATTGCTCCCAACACAAACGAGGAGCCAGTTCCTCCCGATGCTCGAGAGCGTCTTGGCTCAGGGGAAGGAAGCTTTCAGGGAGCCCGCAACATGCAAGGCAGTAACTCCCAGAACTGAGAAGAAGTACAAGCATGCCGCAAAGGACCCGGCCTACATTCAGGGCACGGTCTCCGCAGACTCCATTATCACGGCCACAGCAAGGAGGAGGGCTAACGTACCCACTACCTCGGGCCCGCCACCGGATAAAGAGAGCAAAAGGATGGATCTGGTGGGCAGAAGGATCGAACGGAATGCCGCGACCCACTGGCGCATGGCTAATTCCAACGCCCTGGTAAACAGACACATGTACCAAATCATGGAGGGACTGGGGCAGTTGGTGAAGGACTTGCCCCAGGATGCCAAGCAGAAAGCCGAAAAGCTAATTGAAGAGGGGAAGAATGCTGCAAATTCTTGCCTTAAGACGGCCCTGGATGGGGCAGACACCGCCAGCAGGCTCATGATGATGGGCGTCACGGAAAGGAGACACGCCTGGCTCAGGATATCCGGTTTCAAACCGGAGGTGCAACACAGCATCCTGAACACACCATTCAACGGCAGTACGCTTTTCGGACAAACAGTTGATGAGCAACTCAGCCAACTTAAGAAGGATAACGAAACAGCAAGATCCATGGGAGCATTGCAGTTCAGAGGGAACAAGAGGGGCACCCCGTCACGGAGGCCCGGCGGAAGAGGCGGAAACCAGCCAGGTACATCACACCAGGCTTTCCAGCAAACGCACCAGGCAGACTCGCAGGGTCAGCAGGGCCATCAGAAACAGCCCTGGCAGTACCAACAAAGAGGCCAGTCCTTTCGAGGGAGAAATGGACGGGGACAAAATAGAAGAGGGGGCCAGCAGCCCACCTCCAAGTGACTTCAAAAAAATCCGTGTGCCCACCCACAAAAAAGATCCCAGGGGGCAGCACGTACAGATGGGTCAAGACAAACTAGACACCTACGACCACAGGACACCAGTGGGAGGAAGATTAAGATTCCACCTCCAGGAGTGGAGAGGAATCACATCAGACAAATGGATCCTCAACATTATCCAATTCGGATACTGCATAGAGTTGGAGGCGAGGCCAACAAACAGAAAACCAAGAAGAAAGCCGCTAGCAAGCAAGCAGCTGCAGTGCCTTCAGGAAGAAGCAAAAGAACTCCTGCAGAAGCAGGCCATAGAAAGGGTACCCTTCAAGGAAAGAAACACAGGAGTATACTCAACATACTTCCTGGTACCAAAAGTAGACGAGACAATGAGGCCCATTCTCGATTTACGGTTCGTGAACAAATTCATAAGAACGCAAAAATTCAAAATGACCTCCCTGCAAGAGGTGCTCCCACAGTTGCAGACCGGGGACTTCATGGTCACTATAGACCTCAAAGACGCATACCTGCACATCCCAATGAACAGGAAGCACAAGCACATGCTCAGGTTCACCGTCGGAGAAAGCCACTACCAGTTCACGACACTGGCCTTCGGTCTAAAATCGGCACCAAGAGTTTTCACAAAGTGCCTCGCAGCAGTCGCAGCGCACCTAAGAAGGCAGGGAATACATGTATACCCTTACCTGGACGACTGGCTGGTGAAAGCAAACTCATACCAGAAATGCAAGCTGCACGCACATACAGTGACCAGCACGCTCATAAACCTGGGGTTCTCCATCCATTGGAAGAAATCATCAATGGAGCCGGAACAAGTGAAGATCTTCCTGGGAGCACAGATCAACACCTTACAGGGCAAGGTGTTCCCCAGCGAGAAGAGGGCGAGGGCGCTGGTGAAGGAAACTCGCCTCTACCGGAAGGGACAAGCTCGGACAGTGAGGACGGCGAGCAAGATCATGGGGATGATGGCATCATGCATCCACCTGGTACCGAATGTACGACTCCACATGAGACCCATTCAAGAATGGCTACAGGAGCAATGGTCACAAGCTACAGGCAGTTGGGAGGATCTAGTGGTTGTAACGCACGCAGTGCAGAAGGAGATGACATGGTGGACCATGGAGAACATAGCAAGGGGAAAGCCTCTAACGCCCCCAACGCCAACAGTGACCATCACCACAGACGCATCCCTGAAGGGATGGGGCGCTCACATGGAGGAGCTCAAGGTGAGGGGACTGTGGACACCGACGGATGCCACAAAGCACATCAATTACTTAGAATTGAAGACAATCTTCCTTGCACTGAAGGCCTTTCAAACAAGACTGTACAAGCACAGGGTATTGATACAAACAGACAACACCACTGCGATGTTCTACATCAACAAGCAGGGGGGCACACAGTCCGCACCGCTTTCAACGCTGGCGCAGGAGATATGGAGATGGGCCATCCCTCTCAAGATAGACCTGCTAGCCATACACCTACCAGGGAAGGACAACATACAAGCCGATTGGCTCAGCAGGCAGACATCGGCATCCCACGAGTGGGAGCTCAATGCTCAGGAGACAAGATACCTGTTCGACAGGTGGGGGACACCATCGGTGGACCTGTTTGCCACACGCCAGAATGCAAAATGCCAAAACTTCGCATCCAGGCAGCCCGAGGAGGGGACACTGGGGAATGCCCTATGGATAGATTGGTCAAGGACATTTGCCTACGCCTTTCCCCCGATACCACTGATGCACAGAGTACTGAGCAAGTGCAGAGCGAGCAACATGACACTGATACTGGTCGCACCGCAGTGGGCGAGGCAGACCTGGTACTCGCAGATCATGGAGATGACACGGTGTGCACCCCACAGATTCAGCAGGAGGAAAGATCTACTGTCCATGCAGAACGGAGAGGTACTGCATCCAGAGCCAGAGAGCATGAGCCTAGTAGCGTGGCTCCTGAGGACATAGAGTTCGCACATTTGAGACTACCAGAAAGCACCCTGAGGGTACTTCGGGAGGCACGAAGGCCCAGCACTCGAAAGTGCTACGTTGCGAAATGGAAAAGATTCACAATATGGTGCAGACAGGAAAGACTCCACAATAAGATGAAGAGGGACTCCACAGTGCTAAGGTACCTGACGCACTTACTGGAGAAGAACCTTAGCTCATCCTCGTTAAGAGTTCACTTGGCAGCGATAGTAGCCTACACAAGGGGAGAAACGTGCAGGAGCTTCTTCACATCACAGGTGGTGAAGAGATTCCTAGAAGGAGCGAAAAGGATCGCACCACCCAAGCGGGTGCCGCCACCTGCATGGAACTTGAACACAGTCCTAACGGAACTCATGAAAGAGCCCTTTGAACCACTTCACAAGGCCTCCCTAAAGATGCTAACTATGAAAACAGCCTTCCTGGTTGCGATAACGTCCTTACGCAGAGTAAGCGAGCTTCAAGCGCTGACGCTACAAGAACCATACATACAAATACACAACGATAGAGTTGTGATGAGGACTGACCCACACTTCATGCCGAAGGTGGTATCCAATTTTCACATGAACCAGTCTATACAGATACCGAGTTTTTTCCAAAAACCCACAACCAGCGCAGAGAGAGCTCTGCACACCCTGGACGCCAGAAGGGCAGTCATGCACTACATTGAAAGGACAAAGGGGCACAGGAAAACGAAACAGTTTTTTGTGTCCTTCGCAAACAGCTTCATGGGCAAAGCAGTAACCAAAAGGACCATTGCACGATGGATCGCACAAACAATCCAACTCTGCCACAAACGGGCAGGACAGGAACTGGCTGAGGGGACACGTGCCCACTCCACCAGGAAGAAGGGCGCTACAATAGCCTTCCTGGCTAACACACCCATAGAGGACATATGCCTGGCGGCAACATGGGCTTCGGTGCACACGTTCACGAAGCACTACTGTGTGGACATACAAATGAACAAGGAAGCTCAAGTGGGACAGAAGGTGCTACAGCACATATTCAACACCCAACGCTCATCTTCCACCCAGCCGCCACAGAGATGAGAAACCGCTACAAAATCTATGCACAGCATAGTGAATCCAGAAAGATTCACGCTGCAAAACGAATAGTTTTCTTACCTGTCGGTGTAGTTTTGCAGCTTGAAGATCTTTCTGGATTCACTAGCGAACCCACCCACCTCCGCCAGAAAGATGAGGCTGGAGAGAGAAGAGGTGGTTAACTAAAGAATAGACTTTGAAAATACAAAGCGGTAAATACAAACTAAGAAGAACATTGCCATTACTTCGGAAACGAAAGAAACACGGAAAAAAAGAACCCGAAGATGGCGCCCAAGAGTGGGAGCTTCCGCAGGAAGCATGCCGACGTCACCGGAAATACACCCAAAGGGGGTGTGACGCCGACGCCCACCTGGGCAAAGAGAAAAAAAAAAAAAAAAACAAAGAAAAGACTACGAATCCGGACCCAACCACAAGACCGCGGAATAATGCACAGCATAGTGAATCCAGAAAGATCTTCAAGCTGCAAAACTACACCGACAGGTAAGAAAACTATTCGTTCGTGTCCCAAACGCGGCAAGGTTGGATACTCGAGCCACATGGCCCCCGCTTATGGGATGGTGCGTCCGCATTTGTATTTACAGCTCCAAACTGCCCCTTCAGTTAAGAAGCACTCGGACACGTTCTAACAGGAAAACCTTTATTGGCAAACTTGTATCCCGTGTGCAGACGTCTTGCAGTTTTCCATCGATTCCGCCTGACGCGTTTCAAAGCCTGTCGCTCCTTTCTCAAAGGCTCGATGTTCTGTGTGCAGAAAGGGACACACCTTAAATCACTTCATACCACGCCCCTGATATGCAAGGAGTTCTGGTTGGTGTAGTGTGTCCCAACAATACTGCCCTGGATGGGTGCACTTGTTTCTGCTGCTGACTATATTTTAAGCTCACAGATGAGCCTCCGTACACGAGTTCAAGATAAATCCAAAGTTCGTGTCCCAAACGTGGCAAGATTGGATACTCGAGCCACATGGCCCCTGCTTATGGGATGGTGCGTTGAAACGCGTCCGGCGAAATCGATGGAAAGCTGCAAGACGTCTGCACACGGGATACAAGTTTGCCAATAAAGGTTTTCCTGTTAGAACGTGTCCGAGTGCGTTCTTAACTGAATGGGCAGTTTGGAGCTGTAAATACAAACGCGGCAGCCCTTGCCGCGAAGAACGCACCATCTCATAAGCGGGGGCCATGTGGCTCGAGTATCCAACGGAATCGATGGAAAGCTGCAAGACGTCTGCACACGGGATACAAGTTTGACAAGGGCTCTTCAGCTCGAAACGCGTCGCTGGTTCTGTTTTGGAATAAAAAACATCTTTGCTGACTCTGTTGGTCCGTTCCTCCTTACTGCTGGCGTGGAGGCGGTGTCTGCGAACGCAGAGCGTGCTGAGGAGGAGCTCTAATCTCATATATATATATATATATATATATATATATATATATATAGATAGATTTTTTTTTGTTTTTTGCAGCGTGATTCTTTCTGGATTCACTATGCTGTGCACTATTCCGCGGTCTAGTGGTTGGGTCCGGAACTGTAGGCTTTTCTCTTTTTTTTCTTCTTTTTTTGTAGCCCAAGTGGGCGTCGACGTCCCACCTTTTGGTGTACTTCCTGTGACGTCGGCACGCTTCCTGCGGAAGCTCCCTCCTCTGGGCGCCATCTTCGGATTCTTTTTTTCCGCCGTTTGGTCTGGATCGTCCCCAAGAGGTTCCAGAGTTTTTGGAGAAAAGAAGAAGGAAAAGACTGAAATCTACCGAAAAAGATTGGAGAATACATCCAGGAATAAGACCGCTGAGCTGGGACGACGAAGGAGGAGAACATCGAAGACTTCGACGTCCAACTGAGAATGTGCACCCTGGAAGCCCCCTGAGCGCAGGAATGGACAAGACTCCGTTCAAATTCTGCCCAATTGCCACCACAAATACGCGCAGAAGGACCAGCACCCGGTTTGCAACCTCTGCCTGCCGGTCGACCACGAAAGCAAGGATTGCAACGCCTGCTCCGTCTTCACCCCGAAGACTCTCAGAGTTGGACAGCGGCAAAGGAGAGCCAACTACAGCATCCAGGGCAAAGGCCACCCTCCGTCGCTTCGGGACTTGGCCCTCTCCAGTGATGAAGAGGACAACATCGCCGAGGGACCAGATGACTACATGGTCGTAGAGACGATAAGAAAACTACAAAAGAGGTAGGAGAGACGTCGACTCCTAAAACCCCGACAGACTCTCAAAAGCCTGAGTCAGACTCTTGAAAAACAGAGTCTAAATCCACAAAAGGAGCACTGGCGCCGAAAATTCCGACGGCCGCAGCTGCATCCAGGGACAAACAGCCCAACGGATCCTTCGAGAAGGACTCCCAGACGGCGAAAACACAAGAAAAGCCTAGGTCGTCGAAGCACATCCCTGAAAAGGAGCACTTGACGCCGAAGGAAAAGACCCGAAGGCGACTTTGATGTTTACGTCGAAGATATCGTCCGAAACACTCGACGCTGAACAGGCCGCCGAAATGGAAAGGAAAAAGAGAAGGCTCGAGACCGAAATGGTAACATCCTGCAAAGGAAAAAGAAATTTGACGAATGGATGAACAGGTTCACCATCCTGTAGGAGAGTAGGGTCTGCAATCCTATGATCACCCAGATTTTTGCTTTTTGCTTCACTGGTTTACGACTTTCCCTGGCTGTGGGCCTGCTAGTCAGACCCACAGCCTAGCTGTTCTCTCTAATCCAAATTGTACCCAGGTACTGAATTGGCACTGGGCCCTCTCAAGTCCCTGTATCCAGGGCTGAGGTGCACCCAGAAGTCTCCCAGGGGCTGCAGCATGTATTATGCCACCCCTGGGCTGACTAACTAAATCAGACACAACTGGCTGCTTGACAGCTGGGGCAGAGTGGTGTACTCACCCTCTGCTGTAGATATGGTATTCCTATATCTAAACCTATATGGACACACAGATCTCCTATCAGTCACTCCTATGGCAGGCCTTAACAATCCTGAAGGCAGAGTGCTTGGAATCGTGTGAGATGGTGCTCTGGCATGAGCTGAGCCTGTCTGCGGCTTTCGGGATCCATCCCTTAGCCGTTTCCATGATATCGCATACCATATACTCTTAAGTGCATTATAATCCTCGCGGTTATGTGCCAACTCTGGTATCGCTTTATCAAAACATGTCGAGTAAGGTGTCATACGAATTGGAATACTAACCCCTCGCCAATTCTGGCGACGGGGGTTAGCATTCCACCCTTCTAGAGGGACACGACATGTATGTAACCTGTAACCCCGGTTAAAGTTAGACAGAGCCTTAGCTCCACAAAATGGATGCTGCCACCGAGACACAAGTCTGCCCTCCTGCTGCTGGGAGTCCTCCCAGCCCAGGAGGCAAGGACAAAGGGTTTCCTGCCAGGGGCGGTGCCAGCACCGTCCCAGACAGGATTTTGTGTATCCTAGGTAGGCAGGGCTTTAGAGGAAGGTGACTGCAAGTGGCACCCCGGTGCTTACTGTGCATAGGCCGGCTGAAACCAGTTCCAGGGGCACTCCAGCCCCTGGCCTGGGGAAAGACCGCCAAAGGAGAGGGGTGTAACCACCCCCCTCCTAGCCCCACCCATAGGGCAGGACTTAGTCGCCTGCCAGCCCCCCTTTTCAGGATAAAGGTAGGAACTGGCCCCCTTCCAAATCAGATCATCTTTGAATCCTGAAACTACTTTCCACGAAAGGAACTCAAGACTTCTTCCCAAGATTCTCCCTTGTGACTAAGGAGTAGTCACCCTGCAGCAGCAGGCACCAACCAAGTATCGCGGTTTGTTGCCAGTCTCTCCTTCGGATCAAGACTGCTCCAGCACGACGAGAACCGGCTTCCCTGGCACCTCTGACCTCAACCTACATCATCAGCCCAGCTGTGATCTGTGGGTGTGACGAGACCTCGAGGGACCGGCCATCTTCAGAACTGCACGACGCTTGTCCAGCACGACTCCCGAGTGACCCTCGACTGAGTGCTTTGGGGTAAGAGAAGCCCCGACTCTGAGCAGCTCCAGCACCGAAGTTCAGCCCCCCTGCATCCACGAGATCTGCGTGGGGCCCTTCTGCTCTTTGCTGCCAACCGCGTTGTCCAGGTCGCTTGCCCGTTTGGCTAGTGACCCCTTCACGACGCTCCACGACGACAAACACTGCTGGTCTGGTTGCTCCAGACTAGCCCTTGCTCCCCTCCAAAAGAGGAGCACCCTGGACCCTCCTGGTCCCCTCAAGACGCCATTTTAGGTCCACCGCGTGGGCCTTGCATTTGCCAAGACTTGTTGCCCAATCCTGGGTCCAGCGACGTCGACAGCAAGAACCTTCGTGGGACAGCTCGCACCTCCATCCTGGTCGCCGACAACGCCTCCTGGTCCGAGAGACTGCAGAGCCCAGCAGCGCCCACTCACCTGGCTGAGGTGACTTCGTCCGGTGCCATCCTGGTGCCCACTCAAATCACTGGCTAGTGATTCAGAACTTGGTCCCCTCTGCTTACAGGTTTCTTCTTCCCTGATCCAGGCTTGGATCACTCCGAACTTTCTTCACTGGCCGCCTGCCAGCAACTCTTTCTTCAGGCTCCTGGATCTTCAACGAGGGTTTCCGACGCAACTTCAACCCTATGCAGCCGCAGCCCCTGGGCTAGGTAACCTGAGTACTTCGGTGCTCCAGCATAGTCCAACACCCTAAGTGTTCGGATCCACTCTTGTTTTCGACCCACCTAGTCGGGTTCGCCCGAGAACAGTAACTTTGCAACTGCTAGCCCCCATAGACTTTTTCCCGCCTTACCAGTGAGAGTTCCCACTCTGCACACGACGTCCACAGGCCTCCTGCAACTAATCTAAGTGTTTAGAATTGTAGGCCAAGCGATTCCAAAGTCTATGAGAATAGTTACTTACCTGCTAGTAGTTCACATTCCACTTTTGTAATATATGGTTTTTCGTGCCCCTAGGGCATTTGTGTAAATTGTGCGACTTAAAGTATTTTCTTAAGAGTTTTGTTATGTGCTTAGCTCCCTGACTCATAAAGAGTTCAGGGTAGTCTTGTTATAAATAAATATACGTTTATTTTCATAACAACTTGTGTGGTGTCCTTTCACTTGGTGTTCAAGGGGTAATGTGATGGTAAAACAGCTGGCTTAACACGCCCTCTAGAGTCTTAGCCTTAGACTGCTCGTATCCATGCTACTAGGATAGCTGGTCTATAAGGTTGACTTACAACCAATCATCAATAAGGGTTGTTTGGACTGATACATAGTGATCACTAGAATAGTGAGCACTGCATAGCAGGCCAACTTCTCACACATCCCGTCGAAGCCGGCGACGACTATCGTCGTAGTGGAGGACGAAGAGGAATTTGATGCCGAAGAGCCGCCGAAAACTCCCAAGAGGGCGAGGAAGACCAGCGCATGAGTTTGGGCTTGGCATCCTCGGTGGCGCAGGACTTCGACGCCGAAAGCCCAGAAGAGGCTGAGGAGACGTATCCTTCGAGGCCTTCGTCACCAGATGACATTCGTATCTACAACATGGTCATCAGGAACACGGCAACAGCTTATGGAGTGAAACTGGAGGAAGAAAAAACAAAAGCCTGCTTCCTCTTAGAGACCCTGCTCCCCACTCAAACAAGGAGTCAATTCCTCCCCATGCTACCAAGTGTCCTGGACCAGGGGAGGGAGGCATTCAAAGAACCAGCAAGCTGCAGGTCTGTCACACCTAGGACAGAGAAGAAATACAAACACTCCTCTAAAGACCCTACCTACATCCAGGGATCCGTCACGGCTGACTCAATCATTGCAGCAACACCCAGGAAAAGGGCCAACATTCCCACATACTCGGGCCACCACCAGACAAAGAAAGTAAGAGGATAGACCTCACTGGAAGAAGATAGAGAGGAATGCAGCAGTGCACTGGCGCATTGCCAACTCTAATGCCCCACTCAACAGACATACGTACCAGCATTGGGACAAGGTCGGACAGCTGCTCAAACACCTCCCTGAGCAATACCAACAAAGAGCAGCACACCTGGTGGAGGAAGGCAAGAATATAGCAAACTCATGCCTGAAATCAGCCTTGGATGCAGCAGACACATCCAGCAGGCTCATAAAGATCGGGGTCACAGAAAGAAGGCATGCCTGGCTGAGGATCTCAGGCTTCAAGCCGAAGTACAGAATGACATTCTGAACACCCTCTTCAATGGAGAAACCCTGTTCGGAGAACCAGTGGATGAGAAACTCACCCAACTCAAAAAAGAAAATGAAACTGCAAGGTCCATGGGGGCCTTTTAATTCAGAGGTATGAGAAGAGGTACCCCGACACAGAGACCAAACGGAAGAGAGGGAAACCAGCCGGGAAGGTCACATCAGACTTTCCAGCAGACCTACCAGGGCGACAATCGAGCCCAGCAGGGCCAGCAAAAACAAACCTGGCAATACCAGCCTCTGGGCCAGTCCTTTCGCGGGAGGGCAAATGGACGAGGGCAAACAAGAAGAGGGGGGGTCAGCAACCCACCTGAAAGTGACTCCGCACCAACAAGCGTGCCCACCTACACAACACCTCTATGGGAGGGGCACAACAAAGTCAACAAAAAATGGTTACACGGACTAAAGATCAACAAACATGTAGCACCAGTAGGAGGCAGACTAAAACACTTCTTCCAGAAATGGAAGAAAATAATTACAGACAAATGGATACTGAACATCATACAGTTCGGATACCGCATAGAAACAGGAAACCAAAAGGAAAGGTGCGCTCAGCAAAAGAACTAGCGCTACTCATAGAGGAAGCACCAGAACTCCTCTGCAAAAAAGGCCATAGAAACAGTACCATTCAAAGAAAGAAACAAAGGGGTGTACTCTAACTACTTCCTCGTACCAAAGGTGGACGAAACGTTAAGACCCACCCTGGACCTCCGGTTCTGAAACCAATACATAAAAACACAAAAATTCAAAATGACATCTCTACAAGAAGTCATCCCTCAAATAAGGGACGGAGACTTTGTCCACCATAGACCTAAAGGACGCCTACCTACACATTCCCATGAACAGGCAGCTCAAACATCTACTGAGATTTGCCATCGACAAAGCACACTACCAGTTCACTGCCCTGGCCTTCGGACTAAAATCAGCGCCAAGGGTCTTCACCAAGTGCCTCGCAGCCGTAGCAGCACACCTAAGGAGGGAAGGGATTCATGTATACCCCTACCTCGACGACTGGCTAATAAAAGCAAGTTCATACAAACAATGCAAAGAACATGCACAGCGGGTCACAGAAATGCGAACAGAACTGGAATTCTCAATACACTGGGGGAAATCCTCAATGGAACCAGAACAAGTGAACATCTTCCTAGGATCACAAATCAACACCATACAGAGCAAGGTGTTCCCCAGCAACAAGAGAACACTTGCCCTGCTGAAGGAGACACGTCAGTACCAGAAGGGGCGAGCTCTGACAGCGAGGACAGCGAGCAAGATCATGGGGAGGATGGCGTCATGCATATACCTAGTCCTCAATATAGGGCTCCACATGAGACCATTCCAGGAATGCCTGCAACAACAATGATCACAAGCTACAGGGAGTTGGGAAGAACTAGTGGCTGTAACGCACGCATTGCAAGCGGAGATAGCGTGGTGGAACAAGGAGAACATAACAAAGGGGAAGCCTTTAACACCACGAAACCCAACAGTGACCATCACCACAGACTCATCCCAGAAGCGATGGGGAGCACACATGAACCAACTCAAGGTGCGGGGCCTGTGGACTCCAACAGATGCGATCAAGCACATCAACTACCTGGAACTAAAGACCGCGTTCCTCGCCCTAAAAGCCTTCCAGAAACAACTGTACGGGCAAAGAGTGTTGATACAAACCGACAACACCACAACTATGTTCTACATCAACAAACAGGGAGGAACACAATCAGTCTCGCTATCCAACCTAGCACAGGACATATAGAGACGGACCATCCCACTCAAGATAGACCTCCTAGCTATACACCTACCAGGAAAGGACAACGTGGAGGCAGACTGGCTCAGCAGAAAGACATCGGCATCCCATGAGTGGGAGCTCCATGCACAAGAAACACAAAATCTATTCATGAAGTGGGGGACGCCAACAATAGACCTATTTGCAACACACCAGAATGCAAAATGCAGATACTTGGCAACCAGTGGAACAATCCCAAGGAAATGCCATATGGATAAGTTGGTCGAAAACATTTGCCTACGCTTTTCCCCCCCGATACCACTGATACACAGGGTACTCGGCAAATGCAGAACCAGCAACATGACACTGATTCTTGTGGCACCACAGTGGGCCAGGCAGTCATGGTTCTCTCAAATAATGGAAATGGCGCAGGGACCACCTCACAAGTTCGGGAAAAGAAATGACATGCAAAACGGAGAGGTACTCCATTCAGAGGCAGAGAGCCTCTGCTTAACAGCATGGCTCCTGAAGACATAAAGTTCGCATACCTGAAACTGCCGGAGGGCACACTGCAGGTGCTACGAGAGGCAAGGAGACCTACCACACGGAGGTGCTATGTGGCATAATGGGAAAGATTCACACAATGGTGCATCAGGGAAAAACTACACAAGAAGATGACGTAGGAATCAACGGTGCTAAAATATCTAACACACCTGCTAAAATCAAACCTAAGTTCTACCTCGCTAAGAGTACACCTAGCAGCGATAGTAGCCTACACAAGGGGAGAGACAGGAAAAAGCTTCTTTACATCACAAGTAGTAAAAAGATTCCTGGAAAGGGCTAAAGGAATCGCACCACCAAACAAGCATTGGAAATGCAATAGGTCTCGCATTAGAAAAGTTGGATCTATTGGTTTTGTAAATGACAATTTTATTTTTATGTGTTGGTCTTGAAAATAGCAAAATGAATAGCTTTGTCATTAACAATGCCAATACTTTTAACTTTTGCAAATGTGACACCTATAGCATTTGTAATGCAACATGTTTTGTATGTCCGTGACTTAGACTTATGTTCAGTGTATTTTATTGTGTCGAAAATCCAAGAACAGAGGTGAAATATTAACATTTTTGTGACAATTGTAATAAAGCTTGAAACATTGAGAGAACATATTTGAACCAGTTGTTGTTGAATAGTTGCACAGAGTGATGCTGTGAGGGTGATAGATAGAGTGAGTGGCGATAGATAGATAGATACATAGATAGTGAGTGGCGATAGATAGATAGAGTGAGTGGCAATAGATAGAGTGAGTAGCGATAGATAGATAGAGTGAGTGGCGATAGATAGATAGATAGAGTCCGATAGAGTCCGATAGATAGAGTCCGATAGATAGAGTCTGATAGATAGTCAGATAGATAGATAGATAGATAGATAGATAGTCTGATAGATAGATAGTCTGATAGATAGAGTCCGATAGATAGAGTCCGATAGATAGTCTGATAGATATAGATAGATATAGATAGATAGATAGATAGATAGATAGATAGATAGATAGATAGATAGAGTGAGGGCGATAGATAGATAGAGTGAGGGCGCTAGATAGATAGATAGATAGATAGATAGATAGAGTGAGGGCGATAGATAGATAGAGTGAGGGAGATAGATAGATAGATAGATAGATAGATAGATAGATAGATAGATAGATAGATAGATAGAGTGAGGGAGATAGATAGATAGATAGAGTGAGGGCGATAGATAAATAGATAGAGTGAGGGCGATAGAGTGAGGGTGATAGATAGATGTCTGTTGTTCCTGTCTGTGAGATGCGCCCCCTGTTGGTCCTGTGTGTGTGAGTTGTGCCCCCTGTTCCTGCCTGTGTGAGATGCGCCCCCTGTTGTTCCTGTCTGTGAGATGCTCCCTCTGTTGCTCCTGTCTGTGTGAGAAGCATCCTCTGTTCCTTTCTGTGTGAGATGTGGCCCCTGTTCCTGTCTGTGTGAGATGCGCGCTCTGTTGTACCTGTATGTAAGAAGCGCCCACTGTTGGTCCTGTCAAGTGTGGGAATGAGTGAGAGAAAAGAGAGCAAGAGGAAAAAGAATAAAGGTGATAGAGAGTGAATGAAGGGGAGTCAAAGAGAGAGAGAAATAAGGGGAGATAGAGTAAATGAAGGGAAGGGAAGGGAAGGAGAGCGAGAGAGAGAGAGAGAGAGAGAGAGAGAGAGAGAGTAAATGAAGGGAAGGGAAGGGAAGGAGAGAGAGAGAGAGAGAGAGAGAAACAAAAAACACAAGTGATAAAAAAAGTAAGCCATGCACGAGTGATTAACGAATGCTGATATTTTTAAGCCCACAGCACATGTTACTTTGCCTAATGGGAGAATATAAGAAATTGACAGAGTGCGCAAACCACAGAGTTAATGGCCAATAAAAATAAATCCAAGAGCGAGCCGTGCACGAGTGAATAAGTACTGCTGATATTTTTAAGCACACATCTAATGGTACTTTGCCCAGTGGTAGAATAAAAAACAAATTGACAGAGTGTGCAAACCACAGTGTCAATGGGCAATAAGAAAGCAGGAGCAAAACTCCGAACTGTACTCTATTACCTGTCAGCCTCCTAAACACGATGTTTTGTGCGCAAATGATTCTGGAGGGATGTATGGTAATTAGCATTTCCTGTTCACGGCTGGGGCAAAAATTCCTTTAGATGATCGATTCTTGCTCTACACATTTTCTTCTCATTTAATACCTTTAAAAAAAAGAGAGAGAAGTCCACTGTGTCGTAGCCCATCACCCCCCAAAAAATGAACATCAAACAATAACTACCAGATGGGAGAATTAATATATTCGTCCAGGCCACAAGCAGCAAGGAATCCAGGCGCCTGAGCTGAGTGTGCACCACGTATGTTCCTCGCTTGCATCACCCACCAGAAGGATTTCACAAGTGCTGCAAAACCAGTAGGCATAGAAACAAATGGAGAGGGAGGGGGTGGGCTGCCTACTGATGCGTGTGGCAAGAGATTGAGAGTGAGAGCAATTAGGGGGGAGGAGAAGTGAGGCCAGAGCGAGGCTGATGCCTTTGATGGTGGAATGCGAGCTCCCAGAAGCTGTGCCAATGGAATTAACGTCTAGACTAATGGTACATTAGTACAACTGTAACAAGCGCTATTTAAAATGGAATTCTTTTTAATAAGGCAGAGTTATGTACGTAGCACATACATAATGTTTAGCAACTATTCTGTCTGCATCAAGAACGGATTGTGGGGCAGACGTAACGTAGAGTTACTTGTGCATGTGCTTAAACTGGTGGTTTCTTTTATCCTCTCCTGATTTGTCAAAAGTAACCTGAAGCAGCTGACAACTCCCTGCGGCGCTGTCAGAGGAAATGCAGTCGCATCACATACCGGCGAACAGTCTGTGTACTTAGCAGGCAGTGTTGTGGGAGGAGTTGCAGAGGTGGGTGATGGTGCGGCGCTAGGCTAACTGTAGTGGCTAGAAGAAAAACACAATGAAAACTACAATAATATAATTCAAAAAGTGACTGGGGCATTTAGGACGGCCAACACCGACCTATGAACTCCAACATGGCGACAGCAGAGAGAGCGGCGTGGGCACTGCAGGAGGAATGAGAGGGGGGCAGGAGGAAAAGTGGCTGGTGAGACCGGCCCTTAGTGCGTCACTCAGTAAAGCCCAATGTGCTTGAATGTAGGAATGTAAATATACAGGAATAGGATTGGCCAGTATCATGACGGTCTTGCGACTTTAATTATATTTTTGCGAATGCCCTGCAGCCACCATTACAAATCATAATGGTAGCGATTTTCTCAAAAGATTGACCTGGCGCGTTGATATTTATGTAAACCATTGTGGTCATGATTCTCTTTTCGTGCTGGCAGGGGGCGGAAACAAGCAC
Source organism: Lissotriton helveticus (assembly GCF_964261635.1). NCBI lineage: Eukaryota > Metazoa > Chordata > Amphibia > Caudata > Salamandridae > Lissotriton > Lissotriton helveticus. The sequence continues at coordinate 150,910,708 of NC_136071.1, forward strand.
ACTCCTACACCGCAAATGTAATGAGCGAAGCATATCGTTGACAGCCTTGCTGCAGACAGAGCGTTAAGAGCCGGCAGCTTAACAAGAGAGAAAGAAAGAGGGAGATGTATGGAGTTGGAGAGAAAGATCAGAGACAGAGCAGAGAGAGAGGAGAGAAATGGAAAGAGAGAGAGAGTTAGATTAATATATTCGTCCAGGCCACAAGCAGCAAGGAATCCAGGCGCCTGAGCTGAGTGTGCACCGGCGGCCGTGAAACTGAAAGTACGGCCGGCCGGCCGTGAATAATTAGGGGCTGAGCGCACGCTGAGAAGCTGCCTTTGATGTGGTAATGCGAGGCAGGCAGGCGGCTGGTGGCATTGTGCACGCGCTTTTTAGGGCTTGCGCTTGCGCAATGACCTAAAAAGCACATGCACTCAAAGAAATCGCCAGTGGAATCGCCAGTGGTGGTTAAAGACTGGATAAGCCCCTATAGAGCTTCCAGCTGTGCACATGTGCACAGCAGGCGAGCCCTAAAAGGATGTCGCCACCGGCATGGAAACTTAATTTGTTCCTAACAGAGCTTATGAAGCCGCCTTTTGAACCCATCCATAAGGCCTCATTACAAATGCTCACAATGAAGACAGCCTTTCTAGTAGCTATCACCTCGCTACGCAGGGTAAGCGTGCTACAAGCGCTGACGCTACAGGAACCCTACATTCAAATACACAACAGGGTGGTAATGAGAACGGACCCACACTTAATGCCAAAGGTGGTGTCAAGGTTTCACATGAAACAAACAATACAGATACCAAGCTTCTTTCAGAAACCATCCACAAGCGCAATGAGGGCACTGCACACTCTGGACGCCAGAAGGGCAGTAATGCATTACATGGAAAGAACTAAAGAGCACAGGAAAACAAAGCAGTTCTTTGTGTCCTTCGCAAGCAGTTTCCTGGGTAGACCAATAACAAAGGGCTCCATCGCACGATGGATCGCACAAACTATACAATTTTGCCACAGACAGGCAGGTCAGGAACTAACAGAGGGGGCACAAGCCCACTCTACCAGGAAAAAGGGAGCAACAATAGCCTTCCTGGCAAACACACCCATTCAAGACATATGTCTGGCGGCAACATGGGCTTCAGTGCACACGTTCACTACTACTGCGTGGATATACAAATGAACAAGGAAGCACAAGTAGGACAGAAAGTGCCTCAACATATATTCAACAACCAACACTCATCTTCCACCCAGCCGCCACTAACATAACAAACCTCTACGAAGTCTATGAACAGCATAGTGAATCCAGAAAGATTCACGCTGCAAAACGAATAGTTTCTTGCCTGTCGGTGTAGTTTTGCATATATATATTCAAGGCATTTGAGCTGTAGATCACATGCTTTGCATACTCCCATCTAGTGTTGGGTCCTGATGTTTGCAGTTTGTTTTTCTTCAATGAAGTGTTTTCCAGTCACAAGGTAGGTGACTCATCCTTTCGGTGATATAGCGCATGGGCATTGACTCAATTGTTAGATTGTTTTTTTACGCCAACGGGTTCTGGCGTGAATTGCCGCGCTCCTGTTCGACGCCGTTTATTTGGTTTCACTCGGTGCGCAAGACACCCTCAACGGTATGGTTTTCGATCGCGTATCCCATTCTCTGCGTATTGTATGTACTTCAAAAGAAAACCCTCCTAACTGCGTCTGTCCGCGTTGCAGTCAATGGAACGGACTCCATTTAAATTCTTCCCTCCGTGCCATGCGAAGTTTCCGCCCAACCTGTGCTTGTCTCCGGAGCACAGAAAACAGGACTGTGATGTGTGCAAGGCTTTCTGTTCCAAGAAGACGCTTCGTGGCCATTGGGCTCGACGTCGCGACATGCAGAGCCAACACACAAGTTCCATTCCAGACTTATTTGGAGAAGATTCGGAACAAGAAGCCGGAGACGCCATGGGAGCCGAAGAAGAGCAAGATCCCATCTCCGACTACGCCTCAGAAGGGGACAACGAAATCCCGCAAGGGCAGAGTACTGTGAGTATAGGTCCTCCCTTGCTGCAAATTCCACCTCAGTCCAAGAAGAAGGCTCTAGTCCAACCCCCGCCTCCCGGCCTCGGTCAGCACCTGGAACATGTTTCCGAGGCCCCGCCCGCTGGCACGGCAACAGAAACAAAAGCCTTCCGGCTCCTATCCGAGCTGCCTGAAAATGGGCTCCGATCCGAAAACTTCGGGATCAGATGCAAAGCCAGGCTCCGGCCAGCCCCCTTTGATGCCGAAAACACTTTCGGATCCCAAATCATCAGGATTCAAAACCATTGGCACTGAAACAACCAGATGAGCCGATTCCATCTCGAGAACAACATTTCGATGATCTGCCTACGAAACTGGATCCGAAACAGAGTTGTACATCCATTCAACTACTGGACATATCACCACAAAAGTGACCCTTAAAAGGAAACCTGACATAGGACATCTACAACATTCCTTTAAAGAGGAAGAATGTCGGGACTAATCCTTCTCCTCCCCTTCCATCTCCTTCTTCTCATCACCCTCAATCTTTAATGATTTCACCTGAGCACTCGCCAGGAGGAGGAGGAAATTAGAAAACTACAGGAGATGCTTCACCCACAGATAAAGAATCTAAGCTTCTTGACACTTCGGGGAAAAGGGTAGCCCCTCAGGCAGCAAACTTCTGGTGCATCTCTAACATGCAAGCGCTGCCTGCAAGGTATGACTGGGTGCATTGGAACGAGATGGAGCAGTTGCTCCAATTTCTACCCGATGAACATAAATCTAAAGCGCAAGACCTAGTGTGGGAGGGACAGCTCATTTCAAACAATAAAATCAGATGCTCCCTAGATGCAGCAGACACTGCTGCTAGAGCTGTAACCACCAGCGTCCTTTTAAGAAGGCACGCCTGGCTATGTATCTCAGGTTTAAAACCTGAGGTTCCGACTTTCATAATGAACACAGCCTTTGACAAAGAACACTTATTTGGCCCTGTGGTAGATTCCTCACTTGAAAAAAATGAAGAAAGGCACTGAAGTGGCCAGATCCATGGAGCCCTTCAACTAACACAACCATTGGGTTCCTTTCTGCATTCCATCTACCGCAGAGAGTCCAAAAATAACACTTCAGAAACCACCACCACCTACACGGGCCACCCCCTACCCCCCCCCCCCCCCCCCCGTCTCCCCTTCTAAAAGGGGCTATGTCCAAGTTTCCTGTTAGCGTGTACAAGATACCCTACTGGAAAAATGTGTGTGTGTGTGCGGGGGGGGGGGGGGTGACTATTCATGAAATGGGGATGGTAATAATGAAGGTACTGACGAATGGAAAAGAAGAAAAAGGAAGAGGTACTACAAATGACCTGTGTGGGTCTGGCCAAATAGGCCTGACTAAGGCGATTCCAGCATAAAACCTAGAGCGGGCTTCTAAAAAGGGATGGACACGTCTCGACTTCAGCTCACGAGCAGAAAGCCACAATGCAAAGGTATCCTCAAAGAAGCCCCTGCTGTTGAAAGCCCTGCTTGCTCTATAAGATATATTTTTGACTCTGTTGCTGCTCAGCCCGAAGTAAGGAGGACCTCCGAGAAAGTCTCATTTAGAACAGTAAGTGTTACCCTTTTTCAAATCCACCACTAGGCAGAATCGAAGTCCCGGCTCCCCATGTCTTCGCAGTCTAAGTCTAAAGGTGAACTATTAAAGCGGAGAGAGAAGAAAAGGCCTAATCGACAAATCACAAAAAGGTGCCACAAAAAACTATGTTTGGGGGATGGGATAGATATCCCACAAAGGTCAGAGGGATCAACTCAACATCTTTAATTAGATCCTCTTGTGGTCTGCCCACCATGTTCCGTCTCAAGCTCACCTAGCGAGAGGAATACAGGGAGCCATTGGCTGTATCTCCCCGCTTGTCCGATATAATCAAATTCCTCCTCTCTCAATCCAGCGGCTGCTCCATTTGGGGACTTAAGAAGAAGGGTCTCTTTGCATTGCTCAACCCAGAAGATAAACACCTATCGTATTGTAACGTTGATGTCTGCATATTAGATTTTATTCCACTTTTTAATTCTGATCTAATTTTGAATCTGGCTTCTTGTTTGTTTTACGGACATCAAGACTTTGAATCTAATCAAAATTAGTGACTTTTCTTTGGTTACTCTATTAGACAGTAGTTTAGGGACTAAATCGAGGGTAAAGAGAGGATATAGGCGTACGGCTAGAACACTCGACCTTGAAGCTGGGGAACCGGTTTCGAGTCTCGGCAACGACGCTCAACATCCTGTGATTCTGGGCAAATCACGTAATCTCCCTGTGCCCAACAAAAATTAGTGTGTCCATCTGTATTGAAACAGGTGCTCATGTAAAGCGCTCTGATACCCGATTTCTCAGGTCTAGTTCGCAATATATAAAACTCTACAAAATACAAAAAAAATACAAAATAAGATCCAGCCCTTTACCCTGCTAAGCCATCTCCACCTGATGACAATGTGTCCTATCAAGAATTCCTTGCCGGGGCTGCACAGTACCATGGGGTGGTGCCCCACAGAGAATCCTTAGAGGAGGACTTTCTATTTGAGACTCTAGATTCCACACACTGGTCAAGCCAAACATTCCTGTGCTCAAAGGTGTAATGAGGCACGTAGACGAAATTTTTAAAGATCCTGTACATGCACAAAACCTTCCCCAACAGTTTCCTCTTGATTCGTTGGTAGATTCTAATGCTTGTGAGCAAGCTAATTCCCAAACTTCTGGGGATGCTCCTCTCCCAGATAAAGAATCAAAACTCATTGATGCTTTTGGAAAACGCATAGCCGCACAAGCTGCAATCACTGGCGCATTGCTAACAAGCAGCGCCTTCTAGCCAGATACATTAGGGTACCCTGGGACGAAATAGAGCAATTACTCCCAGGGTGAGCATACAGCTAAAGCTCAAGACTTAGTCCAGGAAGGGAAATTAATTTCCAACTCTTCTATAAGGTGTGCTCTAGATGCTGCTGACACCTCAGCTAGAGAAGTCAATACTTGCATCTTTCTCAAAAGACATGGCTGGTTACGGATTTCTGACTTTAAACCGTGCCTAAAGTTAATGTGTGTCCTCATGTAACGTAACTGGTGATATGTAAAGCGCTCTGATACCTGATTCGGTTCGGGTCTAGTTCGCGCTATATAAAAAAAAACCTCTGCAACCCTGAAGTCCATCAATTCATTTTAAACACACCTCTTGATAAAGAACATCTTTTCGGCCCTGAAGTTGATCAGGTGCTTGAAAAAATTATAAAGGACACTGAAGTAGCAATATCTATGGGAGTGCTTCAGTTTCCTTCAAACAGAGGATCCTTTCTGCGCTCCTTTTACCAGGGAGCGTCCAAGTCAGCAGCCTCAGAGTAAAACACAAGGGTAACAACCAATACTCTTTTTCAAGAGAATTTTTCAGAGGAGGTAATAGGGGAAACCGTTCCAAAGGCAAGGGTAAAAACACCACACCCCGTAAAACCCCTTCCCCTAATAAGCATTGACTTCCCCACGCTTCCCTCCGATTATTCCAAAGCTCTCGAAGGAGGGCTTCAACACTTTGTCCCCATTTGGAAATCTAGAACAACCGACAAATGGGTGCTTGGAATTATCCAGCATGGTTATTGCCTGGAGCTTACCACTAATCCTCCAAATATTTCACATGGCTTTCACAAATTGTTGCTCAAACAAGAGGTGCAATCTTTTATTGAAAGAAACCATAGAACCAGTTCAACTTCAGTGCCAATGGTCAGGGGTCTATTCTCTCTATTTTCTGATCCCCAAAAAGGATGGCTCATTAAGACCTATTCGAGATCTCAGAGTTGAACCGATGCATACTGTCAGAGCACTTTCACACGGTGACCCTTCAATAGGTACTTCCTCTTTTAAAACAGAGAGATTTTAGGTCTACTCTAGACTTAAGACGCGCATCTTTACATTCCAATTCATCCAGCTCATTGCAAATAGCTCAGAATTGTGATAGCAGGCAAGCATTACCAGTTCAAAGTACTTCCATTTGGAGTCCTCACTGCTCCGAAAATATTTACCAAATGTCTGGCAGTAGTAGCCACTCAGAAGACAACATATTCATGTCTTTCCTTACCTAGACGGCTCATCAAAGCCAGCACTTATCAAACTCGTCTTCAACACACTCCGACAACAATAGGCCTACTACATCAATTGGATTTCACGATCAATGCACACAATTCTCACCTGTGACCTGCACAAATGGAGTGTTATCTAGGAGCTACAATAAACACTCTCAAAGCTCTAACCTTTCCCAGTGCAGCAAGGATTCACAACATTCAGTCTATGGTACTACAGTTTCAACCCAATCAAACTTTTCCAGCCAGAGTTTTCATGCAACTGCTGAGCATGATGGCATCTTGCATCACAATCGTACCTCATGCAAGGCTTCACATGCGTCCCCTACAAGAATGTCTAGCACGTCAGTGGAATCAATCACAGGGTTAATTAACCGATCTAGTTTTGGTAAACGGCTGCAGCCATCACTCTGCAGGGGTGGGACCCACAAAACTTATCAAAAGGGCGGCCCTTCATATACCTTATTCCACAGACTGTGATAACAGCAGAAGCATCTCTCACCGTGCCCATCTCAAACATTACACAATTCAGGGTCTGTGGAGCCACAACCACAAAAGTCTCTGCATCAACTACCTAGCTTCTGGCTGTGTTCCTAGCACTCAAAGCTTTTCAGACTCCCCTTTATAGGCAAAATTTTTCCTAGTCCGCACAGACGAAATGACAGCAATGTACTATGTACAAAAACAAGGACAGAGACACACTCTGCAACTGTTATGCCTCTCGCAAAACATTTGGAGCTGGGCAGTTCTTCACAAGATCTTCCAGGAGAAGACCATCAAATTGCCGACCTCCTCAGCAGACAGAGGCAGCAAGTTCATGAGTGGGAACTTCATTCCCAAGTTCTCCTTCCCTAGTTCCAACATTGGGGATTGCCACAAATAAATCTGTTTGCAACAGTACACAACACAAAATGCCCTAACTTCGCATCAAGGTTCCCACACCATCTATCCAAAGGCAATGCCCTATGGATGAATTAGTCAGGGATATTTGCCTTCGCCTTTCCGCTTCTCCCACTACTAGTTTGGAAGTTCAGGCAAACATCCCTCACACTGATCTTAGTAGCCCCCACATGGGCTCATCAACCTTGGTACACCACCCTGTTAGAACTATCAGTGGTTCCACATCAAAAACGACATCTCACCCCCAGTCTCCTCACTCAGAGCCATGGAGAAATCAGACATCCTAATCCCAAGAGGCTCAACCTAGTGATTTGGCTCCTGAAGTCATTGAGTTTGGTTATTTAAATTTACTTCACAATGTATGACTATTTTAAAAGAAGCAAGACAGCCTACAACTATAGCTTGCTATACAGCAAAGTGGAAAAGATTTGTTATCTATAGTCCTAACCAGATTTTTTTTATTTTTTTTCAATTTTTATTACAGCAGGAATCAAAAAACAAAAAAGCATGACATCGCAGGACGAATAAATAGGATGGATATAACTGATATCAAATAGCTAGCAGCGAAAATACATTTACACGAAATTGCATACAATAGAAATTAACATCAATTAGAACAGTATTTTTATAAAAACGCAGTTCGAAGAGAATCAAAAATCTGGAAAGTGAATCTATTGCACAGTAGCCCGTACTAATCCATGATCCTATAAACTGTCTGGTATTTACTACCCCCAGATAATTCCCCAGAAACTCAAATCCATATCTTCCATAGTAACTATTACTAATCTATATAATGGCTACTTCAAACTGACGTACGATTATCAAAAAACTATTAAAGCGCATGTGCGACTAGCAGCAATTGTTTTAATAAAGTGCAGAAATGTTATTCCTGTAAGCATAGGGCTCTAAAATTATACATTTACTCAGATATATAATGGATAGAAACATTTGCCCAGATAGTGCTAAATGTCACAGCAGCTACTACACGTTTTGCATAGGCCTCCTCATATCTATAAGTCCTGCACATTTTTATTAACCCAATGTTCAATCCTAGGTTGCTTATTAGTCTTCCAATTTTGAAGGACAAGTGACCTAGCGACCGCTATAGAAATAACTATAAAATGCTGCTGCTATTTCATTAAACATTTTACCTCCCCTGACGAACCAAACCGCACCAACATACATGTATGTGGGAGCAATTGGTAAGGACACAATTTGAGAAATCAAAGTAAAAATGTCCTTCCAAAATTGCTGTAGACTGCTTCTCATAAAATATGTGCACCCAACCCCCATCATCCTGTTTATTACATCTAAAACATTGGTTCGGATTAGTTGGAAACATCTTATGCAATCTCAGAGGGGTGTAATATGCCAACCATCTGGATAATATGAGCGCCGCTCAGTGCTTTATTAGATAGCTCACTAAGCTGCTACAACTCTTTCATTAACTTGCAGCCCGTTTCTGAATGCATTTTCTAAAGCTCTTTCAAAATAATGTCTTCGCTATGATCCGTCTGATTCAATAACTGATACCAAAATCCAACCCCTCAAACTTTAGTTGACATCTGTCTGGCAATTTGACATGCAACCTCACTCAGCATGGTATAATTATTTTTGAGAAAAATCATGAGCTGAAGAAAACTCAATAGAGAAAGCGGTATTTAGATTGTCACATTGCAATTGAACCTTTTCCCAGGTAATTAATGTCTTGTGATTATAAAAATCCCCAAGCTGACCGAAACCTAGTTCTTGCAAAGTCTCTCCCCCCCCCCCCCCCCTCCCCTCCCCACCTCCCCCGCCCCACAAGGTCAAACCTCCTGCTACACAATCTTGAATGGGTGTATAAGCATGATATGCTGGAATATTTTGAGATTTATAAAAAAAAAAGGCTGGATTGTTGCTGCTAATGCCAATTTCACCTTATCTCTGGTCTTTTTAGGAATTTTTGCTGTTAGTAAGAACGTGGGAAGTTTTATGGCACTTTCCTTCACCATAGGTGTTAAAATAAAAAGTTTTTGAAAACTGAATTTTCCTCTCCAAATTGTGATAAATTGCACAAGGAGGCCTGATAGTAAATTGCAATATGTGGGAGTGCTAACCCACCCCTGTGCTACATTTAGTTGTAGTGTGGTTTGCTTAACCCGGGTGGTGTTTATTGTTCAACACAAACTTCAAGATCTTTTCATTCAGTTACTTAAAATAAGAACTGGGGATTTTTAAAGGAATATTATAAAAAGAAACAAAAACAGTGCGAACACCGACATTTTAACGATAGAGATTCGTCCCATCAGTGATAGATGGAGAAAAGACCACTTATCTAATAATTTTTTCACTTTCACAAGCGTGCTGCTGTAATTCAATGAAAATAATTGACCATAATCATTCGTGACAAAGATACCTAGGTATCTGACTGGATGTGGTAGTCTAATTGTAAGAAAACTGGGGCGTCAGAAGGCGCAGCATTAAATGTAAGCATTTCTGTTTTTAGCTTGGTCCCCCTATCTGTGTAAATTTCTGAATTTCGTCCAATGCATTTTGTATATTAGACCGGTTTGCGTTGTGATGTAAAACTATATTGTCTGCATATTGCTTAATTTTTGCCATCCCCTCCAAGGGGGGTAAAATCAATAAATTACTACAAATCGTAACAGCTAGGGGTTCAATAAACAAAAGGGAGGATAATGGACAACCCTGTCGCGTACCACGTTCAATATTAACCCTGCTGGGCTCTGTTCCATTGATGATGATTTTGGCCTCCGCCTGACTATATAATTTTTTTTATATATGTATCAATTGTGGCGGAAATCCAAACTTCTCTAAAATAAAAAATAAAGAATGCCAGTTTACCAAATCAAAAGCCTTCTAATAACAAGATCAATCCTCTAGACGCTTCTGTACAGAATAGTATGTTACCTGTTACATTTACACCTTGCAGCAGTGGCTGCATATTTGTAAAACAGTCAACCTTTATCTATATTCAAGATTCCAGTAATCAAAGCTTTCAAGGAAGGTTTGAAAAGAGTAATAACACCACAATCTTAATATTGTCCTTCCAAGACTTATGGGTCCACCCTTTGAACCGTTACATAATTGTCCTCTACAGTTTCTTTCATGGAAAGTTGCTTTCCTCATTGCTATCACTTCATTAAGGAGAGATGGTGAGCTACGGACTTTAACCCTAGAATAACCTTTCTTTCAACTCCACAAAGATAGAGTAGTTTTTCACACAATCCAAAATTCCATCCCAAAGTGGTTTCTGCCTCTCATATTAATCAATCAAGTGAGTTACCAGTGTTTTTTCCTCTACCTGATTCAGCGTCAGAAAGAGCTCTCCACACCTGGATGTTAGAAGAGCCTTATATTACATAGAAAGAACGAAAGATTTTCGCAAAACTAAACCATTGTTTGTTGCATTTGTGCCACCTCAGAAAGGCAACTCCATCTCTATATCAGGCATTTCAAGATGGATTGTTAAATGCAATCAAATATGCTATGAAAAAGCTAAAATAACTTTATCCATACCCCATGGAGCGCATTCTAAACGCAAGATAGGGGCTACTATGGCCTTCTTAGGCAACATTCCTCTAGCTGATATATGTAAAGCAGCTACATGGTCTACATCACACACATTTACTAAGCACTACTGTGTACATGTGTTAGCAAGGCAACAAGCTAATGTAGACCAGGCAGTGCTTAAGACACTGTTTCAAACAACTGCAACACCTGCAGGTAAGCCACCGCTTGGGGAGCATACTGCTTTAAAGTAAGCATCTGTCTTGGACTGAGGTCCATAAAGGCCAAGTGTATCGACTCCTTCCTCACTTTTACATACTTACTTCCTCACTTTTACATACTTAGTGGATACAGATTTAAATTTTGCCCAATGGTTCCTCTACCTGGCCTAAACCCGTATTGGATATCTGATAGAATCTTTCTATTCTCTGCCCAGTCTTTCAATCAATTCGACAGTACTCTGTCTAAGACCTACACTTCAGCATCCACTACAGAGATGGGCTGGATCTGCACGAATCCCTTTTTTTAATTACAGGAACAATGATTGACTTATGCCAAGCATTCACCATATTTCCACGCGCTGCTGCATTAAGATGCTGAGTGACCAAAGGGGCCTAAAGATCCACGCATGATTTATAGAGGTCCCCGGGAACTCCATCTGGCCCAGGAGTTTTATTGGATGAGAGGGCGCTATGGATTCTGCTATTTCAGTCAAATTAAACTTTATCTCACCCCCTTTGAAAAGGGTATCCACTTTAGAGCTAGAAGTTGGCGTGCATGCAGTGGAATAAATAGATTCAAAAGAGTCTGACCCAGTCATGAGCTGGAATGTTTAGAATCAGATCTTGTATTTGCTACCTCATTGAAAGGTGAAGGTGTTGTTTTACATATTCATGTACTTTTTTAACAGGGAGAGTAGTTTTTCACAAAAAATGTATGCTGCAATAATACGTACAACATTTCTGGCTCTGTTTTGGGAACATCAATTACAATTATTGCTCAAGTGGCTTCAATTTAGTTTTCTTACTGATTCTGCCGTGGAGAAGAGCATACGTATGTGCTGCATAGATTAACAAGTGGGATTTTTTTCCTTCTAGATACATGGTGACTTTCAGCCCCCTGATGGACACAAAGGACGACCCCCAAGCCATTATAATCTGGGATATCCTTACAGGACAGAAGAAGAGAGGATTTCACTGTGAAAGCTCAGCACATTGGCCTATTTTTAAGTATGTTTGAGCTATTGATTTTGACATTTTACACCAACTGGTATGCATTCTACCTTGTAAATTGTGATTGGCGTGGAAAAGCAAAAATGTTGATGCCATATTTTTATTTTCTGTTAGGTGGAGCCATGATGGTAAATTCTTTGCACGAATGACCTCTGACACACTAAGCATCTATGAAACACCTGTGAGTTTTTTTATTGCCTTTAACTGTTTAAAACTGTCGGAAATAAGCTCATCATACCCCATGACTGGAGTTCATTATTTGCTGCTCCAAACTTCTCCACTTTTTAATTCCTGCTCACTTGTGGCAATTTTCCCACTGTGGGAATTTTGTCACCTGTTATCTTTATAATCGAAAAGTGCATTGATTGTGTTGCTTGTGCAAAACGCCCTTCACTAAATGTTAATTGTCTTCTCTAAACCCTTCAGATGTTTCCTGTTTGGCTGTCCCATGTGCACCTTAAGCTTCAATCAGTTTTCTCTTTTCTGTTGGAATACATTCAAATGCGATTCACTTTTTCGTGCCAGTTTCTGTGTGCTGTAAATATTCCTTCTCACTTTCCTTTTTTTCTATTTGTTTTTGTATTGAGGTTTTCTGCATGTATAATGGTGCCTGATTTACAGCTTATGTTTGTACTGCATTCATTGTGCACTTGCTACAGTCGTCAATGGGTTGACCCTGATTTAAGAAATAGAAGTAATATTCGGTTTCTCTGTTTGTTTGATAATTGTTTTAAAATTAACAAACAAAGAGGTTCTCATTTTTCTCTAACTCATTTGTTTTAGGAGCTTAATACCTGAAAAAATGTTAGCTTTGTATTGAGCATGTGGGTTGTGGCTCTATAAATTTGTTGTGAGGTGTTATTAAACTGGAATAAATTGGTTTCTTGCAGTCAATGGGACTGTTGGACAAAAAAAGTTTGAAGATCAGTGGAATCAAGTAAGTTCTTAAGTTACTTTTTAAAATCAAACTTTGAAGCGTTTAAAATGCCTAAACATGTTTAGTACATATGACCTTGATTAATCTTCGTAATCACTAGAAAATTTCTCTATTATGTGTTTTGTGAAATTCAGCAATACTTTATGTGAAGAAAACTCTTGTTCTTTATTTTTTCACACAGCAGTCTGACACAATTTCATCTTTTTCATGTTTTAGAGGAGATTTAGAATCTAGGGTGAATACAACCGACCCCCCTCCAAAAAAAAAAAAAATCAGCTGGACTGTTGTAGTCTTCCTCTTTAAAAGAGGAACAATAACAGAGGCGGATGGGTATCAGACGATTAGAGAATATTTGACATTCGCTTGGTAGCTTCCTGAGAGCTTCCAATTGAACTGAATTAACTTTTTCACTCTGAAGCAAAGGTCCCTGGATAGTGGGATTTGTCTTTTTTTCTTTAAAGTACTTTGTGAGCAGTTTTGCGGCCTAGCTCAATGTGCTTATCACCACACATTTAAATTTGTGGTAGTAAATGTCCATTGCCTTTCTTTCTGACTTGCTTTATTTTTTAGTACACTCGACATTGTAGCCCTTTGTGGTTACTCCTTTTATTTTGTTTTGAAATTCTGTAATGAAACTTAGTCTTGCAGAGTTAGTAAGTTCCCTAAACTCTGTGTTGGTGTGGAGCTGCTTCATCTTACGATGTAAATGAAGATTTTCACCTGAAGGTTGATGACAGCTGATACTCCTTCAGGTTGCCTTCGTCATTTTTGGTTGTACAAACCTGCTTTTTTTTGGCAACCTGATCTTTGCTTTGTAAATGTAGATGTCTGATTAATTTGCTGCTCGTATTGTATTGTGCTGGCAGTTGTCTAGCGGCCATGACCTAATGCTGTAGCAATTCTGAGGACAATTGACAAATCTCCCTGACCTTTTTAAAGCTGCCGCGAAAGCACAGAATTGGAGACATTTAAACTTTGAATTTAATACACCATTTGGTGACTTTTGTCTCACTAGTAGTTGCTACTTTTGATAAATAAGAGTAGAATGGATTTATGTCTGAAGCCACGTACATTTTGACGCCCTTAAAGGATACTTGGCAAGAAAGGGATTTTCTGGGATCGCGTACTCGACCACAAATGTGCTGTCAGTTGCAATACATGTTGTGGGCTTTCCAAGAGCATACAGGGGTTTGGAGCCCGCTCATTGCTTACTAATGGTTGGCTTTCCTGTTGATCATTTACCTGCTTTCTATTTGTGTCCCTGCTTGTCACTCTTGTGTATCCCTAGGTAAGCAAATACTGCCACCTACGGTATACCTTGACTCCTCAATTTTGCTATTGAGGAGCAGTCAAATGGAATACCTTTCAGTTTACCAGTACTTGTGGCCCTTGAATACCAGTGGTAAATTACAGCACTAACACAGGTTACTGCCCAGTCACAACTGACTACTTATCTACTCCAGAGTGGCCTTGCAGCACTGGGTTACAATTCTATTGCTGGTTATTCATGTGAGTAATACATGATATATACGTTCTTACCAAATTTAATCATGAGACTGAAATAGTAGTTTACTATCCATAACGAGAAGGGAAAGAGTTGCTTGTGCTATAGAATTGAGGGTCGCAGAGTGGAGTAGAGGGACATAGAGTGGAGAGTCACAGGGTGGAGAGTAGAGTGCAGTGTTGTAGAGTGGCATAGAGTGGAGTAGGGTGTTATAGAGATTAGTGATATAGGGTGGAGGGGTGTAGAGTGGCGCAGCATATAGTGGAGCAAAGTGTTGTGGAGTGTCAGTGCATAAAATGTAGTATAGTGCACTGGAGCGGCGTTGATTGTATTCTGGTGGAGTGGCATAGAGGAGTGTCAAAGTGTGCAGTGGAATAGAGTATTGTAGAGTGGAGTATGCATGGTGTGATAGCGCACTACTATTCCAGACAACATATTTTCAATTAAAATGACCACTACTGTTGCAGACTTAGTTTTACTGATAAAATCATACAGCACACAATGTGTGCAAATGGCATCATCAAATGTATTGATTTATATTGATCGTATTAATATATTTATTTCCACAACTCTTCAGAATTACATAAAGTACTTCATTTGTGCTTTCCTAATTCTGATATATTCTGAGATATTTGCAGTTCATTTACAGACATTTACATTTTGTTGTGTGCCTATAAAATAACAACCTACAGTCTCTCCTCTCACATGGGTACCCAACACAATTGCCACATAAATCCTTTCACTTTGAAGTAGGAGGAAAAAAAACTAAACTCCAGCGGCGGAAAAAGAACTAAACACCAAGCTCCCTTAGATGACAGAGCCTGACATTGGACACCTATCCTTGATTACACAACAAATGTGACAAGATAATATTAAGATTTAAAGGCCTGTTTACAAAAAGTGATCCGTGGAAGAATACAGTTAACGCCTTCACTGCGGCGGCTATTCCGCCGCAGTGCTAAGGGGGCGGGGCGGCCGCATGCTGGTGACGGAACCGCTCCGTCACCAGCCGCGGTTGGGCTGTGCTTGTGACGGAGCGGTTCCGTCATGGCCCGCTCAATAGAACGCTCAGCGCAGGCGCGGAGTTCGCGCCGCGCATGAGCGGCGAGCGGGCCATGACGGAACGGCTCAGTCATCAGCACAGCGCACCCGCAGCTGATGACGGAGCCGTTCCGTCATCAGCATGGAACGGGTTAATAGGGTATGCTCCATTGGAGGGACTAACTCCAGCTGGACAACCTAAACCAAAGAAAGCTATCAAATAGAAAGGAAGCAACTGTGAGTTGCATACCACAAAGCCAATGGTAAGCAGTGGGCGGAATGCATTCCCAGGGAAGCATTAATTGTAATTTTGTAATTGTGGGATACTTGTAAAGCGCACTGTTACTCTACCCGAGTGTCCTGGCGCTGTAGACCGCTGGGGAACCCGTCCTGGTTTTCCCTGTGAGATGGTCCCTTTCTGGGTATCTCCAGGGTGAAACCAGGCATCCCCGGCGTCTGTGGGGGGCCGTTGTAGAGATGAGGCAAGCTTAATGCCCAGAGTTACTGAGTGTGTTCCCTGGTTAGAGTAGGCACTGAGGCGAGAATTATCGAGTCCGTTGACCCTGGTCCAAGACCCTGCCGCGTCGGGAATTGAACCCTGGTCCCGGGCCGTTCTCTGCTTACAGGTCTGCCGCCTCTAACCAGTGAGCCACACCTCTTCACCATTAAGAATGTCTTTAAGATGTCTTGAGGATTCAACCTAAACCGGCTTTCGGCTTGTTAATGATTTGGCCATGTTAATGTTAAAAAAGTTTGGGAAGGATACAATTCTCTTAATAAAAAGATGTTCCACATCACATTTGTAAGCGGAGCTATTCCAGTGTTCATGAATGTGAAGAAGATATTCATGACACACACATCTCCCCCAGAAGCCAATGGGTTGGCTGTTGGCACATGAATAGCAGTTTACATTGAAGCTAGATTCTGTAGCAATCACATTCACACCATCTATAGACCTATACATATTGGTGACAATTAAGCACACTAATTCTAAGATGATGTAAATAGCATCTAAAGGTTTTGATGTGGCAGTGTTTTGTTTTGTATTACAGAAGAAATATTCTTGTGCCCAAGTGCTCAATTTCAGCTGTTGCCTTTTCCTTGCTGTTCTCTTATCTAATTTTTTCTTGCATTTTGAGAAAATTATACTATTTTATATTATTTGTGAAGTATCTTATTGTAAGCAGTATTAAAATAATTCATGTTCAACGCTTTGAACATAATTACACACCAGGCACAACTATTCTGTTCTTAATTTGAACTCTTTATTTTCCAAGGGAATTCTCATGGTCCCCAGGAGGAAATATAATTGCATTTTGGGTCCCTGAAGACAAAGATATTCCTGCAAGAGTAACGTTGATGCAGCTTCCATCCAGGCAAGAAATTAGAGTGCGGAATCTATTCAATGTGGTAGACTGCAAGCTTCAGTGGCAAAAGAATGGTGATTACTTGTGTGTCAAGGTTGACCGGACACCCAAGGGCACTCAGGTATGTTTAATCTCTGATGTGATGTTAATTCTTATTTATGAAGGCAAAAGACTTCCTTTGTTTCTTAAAATCAGTTTTCTTTGCAAATGACCTCTCAGACATGAGACTAAAAGTAGAATTGCCACCTGTGTTTAGGGCGTCGTGACCAACTTTGAGATCTTCCGAATGAGGGAAAAGCAGGTACCAGTTGATGTGGTGGAAATGAAAGGTACGTTTAAATAACATAATCTAGCACTTAGAAACAATGAAACTCGATCTTCATCCTTAATTCGATTAAAGATTGTGTTATGTTTTCATTTAAATTGCTTTCTTGTGTTGTACTTGTTGTGCTGTACTTTATCTAAAAGTTTTTAGAAGTCCCTTGATAGCAGTTATTGGATGCTGAAAACGCACATAAAATTTGTAGCCCCGACTGCAAAGGAAATCCTCCTCCTTCAAAAGGTGCTGCTTTGATTGACCTAAAGGACCCTAGTACTCTCTGTAAAGGTGGTAGGTCGAATAGTTGTTTATTTTAAGGCCTGTGATAACGAATCTGCTAATTAAACTACAAAATACATTTTTGGAATAAGCGCAGCGAGGTTTTGAATATGATATTTTACTCAATCTTTACATGTTAATTGGTTTTGTTTTTTCTTTCCAAAATGCATTAAAAATTGACAAGACATTGTATGACAGATAAGTAGCTATGTTGCTGACTATTTTTTGTTCTGGGCTAAAGGGTATTAAGCATTCAGGTTATGCATCAACTTATTTCTGGAGTAATGGTCCTTTACAACTCCATTCTCATGCAGATGGTAAATATTTGTGGATGGTTTGACTACTCTTTCCAGTTGAACGATTTCTCTTTCTGTCAAAATGTTTATATGTTGAAATCCTAACTCCTGAGGGTTCTTTAGCTAAAGCTAGCACTGACAGCAAAGATGTCTTTCGCTTGTGTAATTAGCAGAATACAAGCTCCAATATGAAAGGTAGAATGTGTAGTAAGTGCTGCTTTAAATTCTGCGGGATGTGGAAAATAAAAACTGGAATGCACTTTGCCTACAAACCCTATTCATATTTTACCCACCATGTTATAAAATGGGGGAGACCACCTGCAGTACATATGGAATGCTGACACACCACTAGTCTATAATTCTTATTGTACTGCATGAATAGTTTCTGGATTCACAAGGCTGTGCATCATTGTGCCATTTAGTGAATGGGTCTGAAATGTCTTTCTAATTTCCCCCCCTGGGCAGTGCTCTCACCAAGAACGTTTTTTAGAGAAATCCCCTTTAGAAGGACATCAGCCAGGAGTCAGGAAATAAACGACTGGGATTGAGCATATCCCTGTTAGTCTGTCAAATGTTCCTCAAAGGAAGACAGCCACTAGGTTTGTAACATCTATCTACCAAAGAACCACATCTCAGAGGACTGTAACACATGTGGGGGGTTTCAGCCCAAGACCTTTAAGCTGAAGCAAAGCTGGGCTCTTTACTCCATGATGTAATCACTGAAATAAGTGCTTCTGAACAACTTCAGAACCCAGAGGAAACTGAGGTGAGAAGGCTCTGAAGCCGAAGAGGTTGCTTAAACGGAGAGACGCGAGAAAGCACTTTAGATGTCAAATAAAAGTGAAACCAAGAAGATAATAAATTTCACAGGGGCACAGTGGGGGGTCGTGCCAGAGCATTCAGACTCTAACTCCTCAAACACTACTCCAACAATAACCACAATGGTGATCGAGGACAAGCAAAAGGAAAAAGCCTCTGTCTTAAGTCGAAAAACACCACTGACAGTAGACCCTTGCAGCTGGCCTTGATTTGTAACACAATGGAGTGCAAAATGCCGAAGTACAGGTACCTGCAACAGGTCACAGGAGAATGCCCTTATGATAGTCTAGTCAAGCAAATCTGAATGCACTTTTCCCCCAATCCTGGTGGTGTTAAACGGATGTAGACGTGTTATGACATTAATCCTTATTGCCCTCAGTGGGCCAGGCAAACCTAGTTCTTGGATTTGGTGGAGATGGCATAGGCAGGGTGATAAGACCAGTGGTGGCAGGCAAGTACGCCAATTGGAGGGGTGGGCTAATAGGTGGGGGCGTAAAATAAACAAACAACATAAATACATGAAATAAATGTTAAAAAAACACTTACCTGCTTGTGCAGTCACGTCTCCTTGCTCCGGTCTTCTTCTTTTCCGACGTCACTCCAGCGCATCAGCTAACCTACCTAACCAACCAATCCTGGCACTGCTCTCAACATGAAATAAGCGCCAGGATTGGAGGGAGCAGCGTCTCTTGGCGCTCTTGAGGTCAATAAAGGCTTGTGCAGGCTCTCAACGGGTTGAGAGGTTTATAGTGTGCATGTCAGACTAGCCGCCCCAAGGCAGCTTACCAAAGGGACATGTGCACTATAAACTAGTGCACAGGCAGCCCACCACTGCTGCCACTCAACAGGCCGGCCCCTTCCTGAATCGGTATGGGTTGACAAAAAATAAAATGCTAATTAATCAACTTCATTTACATTTGATTTTTCATCTCGGGGGGGGGCGCATTTAAGTGAGGTGTCGCTCCTCCGCTCCAATGGAGGAGCCGCCCATGGATGAGACTTCCAACTCATCAAGACTTGTTAAAAGTGCAAGGGGGCCAGGTATTCTGCCCAGAGTGAGCAACCCTCAGACTAGCAGTATGGTTTGTGAGGACTTAGTTTGGTCACATAGGACTCCCACAGAGAAAAAATGGAGGTCCTTGAAGAAGCCAAAAAACCAAGTGCTACATGGCAAAATAAAGCAGATTTATACACCGGTTTGATAAAGCATAACTGAAAGACACTACATTGAACAGGTACCTCACCCACTTGATAGAAAGATTGATAGATGAGAACGATCATAGGCTTCTCTTAAGGGTCACTTCCCTGTCATAGTGACCTACACTAGAGCATCATCGGAATACATTTCTTCAACACTCTGCTGATCAGTGGATTTGTAAAAAAACAAAAAAGATGGCCCCACCAAGGTCTGTGCCTGCACCTCAATTGCACCTAAACTAATGTAGCTCATGAAGCCCCTGTTTGATCTGATGCATAATGCAGGGCTGGATTGCTTACTACTTAAAACAGCCTTCTTGATTGTCATCCTGTACTAATGAAGAGTTAGAGTTGCAGTCACTCACAGTGCAAGACCTCTTCTTACAAATAGTCCAGGACAAAGTGTTATTGAGGACAAACCCACACTTTTTATTCAAGGTCATCCCACATTTCCTTGTCAAACAGGATATACAGCTGCCAATGTTTTTCCAGGATCAAAAAAGGCAAGTAGAAATAGCTTGTGCATGGTGGGTGTCCGAATGTTACGTGCAAGAAAAAGACATGGGAAGGAGAACAGGTCATCTCTTTCACGACTCCAGGCAAAGGCTCACCGGTCATCAATGTCATCATTGCAAGAGAGATGGTACAAACAATCCAGACATGTTACAATGGTATTTGCCTCAGCGCTAGGCCTGCTGGCCTAGCACTGAGGCAAATACCAACTGCGCACTCAAAAAGGGAAAATCGAGCAACTCTGGCATTCATAGCGAATGTCTTTATATATGACATCTGTGGACGTTCAAGCGAACTTGGAAGCACTAGTAGGATAGAGTACTAAAGTGCCTATTTGCATCCACAAACTCATAACTTTTGCGTTTCTAGCTATGCGGCATATTATTATGGGTGCTAAGAAACCCAAATATTTGTTTGAGCCTTTGATGAAACTGTTAAAGGCCAAACTATAAGGCCCACAATGCAGTGAGCACATGGTTGTATCCGTTGTCCTCCTACCAAAGAATGGCATTGTGAAATGCTAAATAAATGTAAGTCCATGGCTTTGTGGCTTTGTTTCTTATGTTTTTATTTTGTAGGCAATGAAGGGTTAAACAGCTCAGTGTGGAGATGTCAGAGATGCCTTTCAGATATAATCAGCTAAATTAACACGCCTTAGAAAACCTGCGATGTGCTTCCTTTCCAGAACAATGTGAGCAGCAACAGTTAGAAGTGTTCAAACTTGATATTCAGAAATATAGATTTAGTTGACTGCTCACACCACCAATGTGAAGTGCCGTGAGTGAGCAAGTGGAGCCCAGGTGGCATTGCTGACCTGCGACAGCCACCAGGAAAGTAAAAAAGCATTTGCAATGCATTTGGTCTCACATTTGTGAAAGTTAGAGCTGTTGGCGTTGTAAATGACAGTGTTTTTTTAAACTTTTGTTTGGCAGTGGAGTGATCATATTTGCATAGCGATACTGCCATTCGGATGGCTTAGCGGTGCTGGAGAACTATAAAATGGGAAATAAGTTACGTGGGAAGTGAGGTGGAAAATAAATGCCACCAATAGATAAAGGAATTAAAAGCAGGCTTTAATTAAAGTCCTTTGACACTGCTAGCCTATGTATTAGTTATACAGTGACCACTAGAGAGGTTTTCATAACTGGCCATTGAGTCGCATGCTGGCAGCAAGAGTTGCAGTACCTGCAATTTCAGCTGAAAATCAAATACAACTAAAATACAATACAACCAAAAGCAGCATAGCTGACTGCACTGCTCATGACTGACCAGAGAACATCTTGTCATTGGGCATTACCTGGCGAGTAGGACATGATGACCAACTTTCCAAACGCCCAGAGCCCTGTCAAATTACCCTTTAATGTTTAATCAGACCCAGAGCAGCAGGATTGTACAGCCATTTTTAGGTCTCGCCTGAGCCATCGCGCATGTGCATGCGCTGCTCTGCGAAGCTTTTAGTAAGGGCTTTAAACTGTGAACACGTGCCTGTGCGTGTGCTTTTTTTTTCCATGACTCGCTATTGGCCTTTGCATGCGTCTTTCTAAGAAAGACAACACGTAATTGGCCAAAGGCGGGTGCATGTCTCGCCTTCTCTCTCTCCCCTGGCCTAGGGAGCTCGGGAGTGAGCAGCAGCGCCATCTTTTAACAATTATCGCGCCCACGTCTCGTGGTCACGTTAATTGGAAATGGATGGTGGTCACGCTGTCCCTGGTGCACTTTAAATGCGGCGCTTTCACTTTCGCCGCCGACCAGGCACGCTCGGCAGCGCTTGTTAACATCATGGGATGGTGTTATGATGCTCATTGTTCTATGTGGCCCTAATAAAATGTCTTAGGGAGGGGGGAGTAGAAAACATTTGCTCCAAAACTCGTGTGTTTAATCTTTTGTCTTTTTACTTCGCCATCCAAGAAGTTACAGTACAAAACAATATTCTGAACAAACCCAAATTGTTACCTTGTCTAGTAAAGGATACACAGTATCCGCTAAACAGAGAGATTCTTATTTCCGTGCTCTCTGTTACAAAGCCCTTGACAACCAGGAAGTGCGGGTCACGGGGTGGGCTGTCTGGGCTGGGAATGGCATGAGGGAATTTAGAGCGTCTGCTGTGACAGAACAAAGCTCCTCAGACTCTGGGTGCAAAGAGCACTTTCCAGCTTGCCCAAGCATCCTTCAGAGTCGAGAATTTCAGACACTTAACTAAAAATTTCAAGCTGGCCTCTGCCGGACTGCTTCTCACGCTTACTTTATACAAGTGGGAATATCCGGAATGCCAGCAAGAATCCAAAGAAACATCTTTTGAGACAGCTGAAAAGATGCAGTGATGCTGTATGCTTACACGTCTTAACGAGCCGGCTCAAACCCACAATATTAGCAGTGACATTGTGGTGAAACAAAGTTCAGATTTCACTCTGGCTGGGGCCACTAGAGAGCGGTTGAACAACAATGTCGATGCAAAGTGTGTTTTGACTCCATTAAGGTACTTCCTTATCGTGTAAATGTGAAACGATAGCCATGCTACAAATGTTAACCTTTTGAGAACGTTAGGTCAGCGGATCCAGCTACGGGGCCCTTTCATAGGCTTGTGGGATCCCTTTCAACCATTGACCAGCCACAAAATGATACTTTTGGGTATAGATTTCCCGGCCAGCAGCGAAGCACCTCACTATGTTATGTTCTGTTATGTTATGTTACTGGCATTTATTATGCGCACAGCTGCTCCAGCGAAGGAGCGTCCCGGCGCCCAACAAGGCAGCCACACAACATAAGTAAAAGATGGACATTAAAAGAAGAAAGAGCTATGGAAACAAAACAACACTAGTGGCAAGTCTGGGCAAACACCCACTTGCGAAGTACGAACAGGCAAACAGATTTATGAGAGGACAAAAGAGAGTGCATGATTTGTGTTACTAAGCATGTTTGGTGTATGTTAGATGTCCACAAGCAGAAAAGCACAATGGATTGGCTTAGCAACTGTGCCGTGGGCACTAATACAAGAAAGGAAAATGGACCCGTTAGCTGGATAGGAAAAAAAGATCATAACTCTGGTACAAAAGGTACCTCCCACATGGGCACCATTTCCATGACACCTGCTTCATTAATGGTGGCCACGACCCATGGCACAATATTATCACTTTAGTAAAGGGCAGACTTTCACATGTGCAAACTTATAACCTATCCTCAGCCACAGAGCACCAAGCATGCCCATTGGGGAAACAGGGAAGCTGCAATGTTTTTTAAGCATGTGCAAAGGTCCAATACCATCTTTCCTGGTGGTTTGTTACATCTAGTAGCTGCCAATAGTTGATAGTAAATATAAAACCAGCATGTTTATTTAAGTCATTGTGATTTGCTTTCCAAGGTCATCTGAGAGGAAGTCATCCCACTGGTCGTTTCCACCTAATCAGTGCCTAGCAGGCCCCACTACTATCCACTTCACTATTAGAAGCAACAATGACAGTGCTTCTCAAAGCTTTTTTTTTACTTCCAGTCTTTGGTGTCTATTATTCCTAAACGTACAGTATTAAGACATGCTTACTCAAGGAAATAAATACTCAGGGAATCGGTCCCTCTTTATCATTCTGTGGTTCTTAGTGCTGCATGACTTGGGTCCGACAAAAGCCTGAACAAAGACATAGGGTACGAGACGGGTTATATGCATGTAAATATCAAACATTTATTGCCCATTACTTTTAAAAAGTGGACCTAAAACCATTCTTATGGCGGTGAAATAAAATTCACATTTCAAACAACTGCAGGTGCCTTACATAAGGGCTTTTCTTTGAAAGAAGAAGCCATGCTGTGGTCTTTGTGAAGTCAAGGCAGCCAGATTTAGCAACCTCCCAAAGGCCTCAAGGGATGGTCAATTATCAATTGTGCACTATACTGTAGGCCACTCACTGCTTCTTTGATGGACTTTCCTCTAACTCTATTACTCAATTTATACCTCTTGTTTCTGAGTTTAGTAGGATATACCATATGGCTCCAACGCATAAATTGGTCAGTCATACATATTCTGTCAGCATACATTATTTTAATTAATTTTCCTATTCTTAATGATAACTTAAAAAAAATATTTTATTTAGTCTTTGGGAGCCCACCTACTTTAAATCCTTCAAATAAAAATGCTCTCTAAGCTTTATATGTTGAAAAAGAAAATAACTGGAAACAAGCATTGGCATAGCCAATAGGTCTCGCCGTTAGGACCGTGTAAGTAAAAAAAAAAAAATGTAAGTGTAAGACTTCACGTTTACATTTACTGCGTCCTAAATACGAAGTAAATGTAAACGTGAAGTCTTAAACTTCAGGTTTTTTTTTTTTTTTTTACTTATAAGGTCCCAAAGGCGAGACCATTTGGCTATGCCAATGCTTGTTATTTGTTGAAATTGTGCACTTTTTAAAATTAATAAAAACGTTGTTTGCTCGGTGCGTGCCCAGATAGTGACTCAGTTCATAGGATTATTTTTAGACCCGGGTACCTATGCAAAAACAAGGCCCCTGTCTTAACACAGTCGACATGCACTTTAACTGCTATTGGTTGCATCGCTGTGCGATGGTACAGGATTTTCAGCACCAACAAGGGAGATTACTGAACTATCTTATGGCGGTTTTCAGATCATACAGCAACATTTAGAGCCAGCAGATGAAAGGCATTACAATTTAACTGATAAGCGAACAGTGAGGCAGAGCAAGCACAAAGCTTTCAATTATCATACAAAATGGGGGCTGAAGGCATTGACTTTCTCCCTGTGATCTTCATAATCAGATTAACTACTCTGATTCACATATTAGGGCAAAATGTTTAACGCAGATGACAGATTGAATATTGGTGATGTCCTAAGTCTAAAATAAATTCCACAATGTGGACAGGCGAGTCCGAAATACAGCTTTTTGGAAACATTTGAGCAGTGGCATTAACCTTTTAATCACAAAATTGAGGTGGGGAAAGGCATGGCGAGGAAATACATTTGAGTTGCCATCCATAAACACGCTGCTCCAATGCGTGTGTGCTTACAGCAAATTACCTAAAACAGACTTAATACCCTTTCTCTTAGTCATGCCATTTTCTTCTAACACTCCACGCTCCTAAGCTGGCTGCTAAAAAGCGTAAGGTGCATAAAACAGCTTTGTCCCATTGCAGCGCCCCTCACACACCCGCTACACAACACTGAGAGGACATGTTGGGATAATACTGTAATGCCTTATGATGTTACCAAATGATACGGCCACATGACTTGATGTTACAATGTAAATCAAGAAGCGATAGACGTAAAGCAAGTAAAAACAGCGACCGTCCAAATGCAACAAAAAACAAGCATTTGCAATGCAATAGGTCTCGTATTTACGCGAGTTTGAGCTATTGACATTGCAAATGATAATGCCTTTTATTTTTGTTTTCGTTTTTAAAACATAAATAAAAGGCAGTCATTTACAATGCCAATAGCTTAGTTGCGTACATGCGAGACCTATTGCAATGCAAATGCTTGTTTTGTTTTTCTGTACTTCTGTAGAAGTATGAGGGTACTAGCTGTGACAATTAACAAAAAAAATCTGATTTTGAAAGTATCTATACTCTGACTAGACCGTGAAAGAATGCACCGCCAGCGTCTGCCAAGGTTTCTGATCCTGCTAATGGACGGGGCTGGCACTTTGTTTCACCTTGTCTTGGCACAGCTCGTGGTGCACTCTCACGCACTGATGTGCTGGCACTCACCCTGGCTGCCACGAGCACCTTGTGTGCCAGCGCCGTGATCCCTGTGACTGCCTGTCTGTTCGCTCTGTCAGCAGCACGTCCAGATAAGGCCCGGCTTAACCCGAGCCCCGGCCTGCGGACGGCATTCCTGCTGCTGGGAGTCAGCCTGATAATAGGCCCTGCTTGACCATTTCTGAACAGCAGAAAGAAAAAAAAACAGAAAACAACTTGATGTTGCTTAAAACCCCAGGGATAGCTCACTTTCTCAAAGATGACACTAGAAAACGCACCTCCTATGTTTGTGGGTCAGAAGTACCAGGTATTCGGGAAGAAGTGCATTTCTCTGGTGGGTAGGGGTTGTCTACTGATGTCACTATTGGGGTCAGGACAGGGCTCTAAGGACCACGGTGTTTACCTGTCACGCTCATGACAAGTCACCATAGCCATCAAGATTTGTATAGCGTTCTACAGATGACCATGCCAGCAATGTGTGATTCTGTTATTTAAAGGCTCTTTGGCATTAATTCATGAATCCTATGGCATGTTGCATCAATCCCCTCCAGACCTTACCTGAAGTGGCTCAGGGCCTGCTCCTCGCTCTGTAGGATGGCATGCAACCAGGGGCGCAGCATCAACACCCCGCCCAGATCAAAAACAACTGCACCCCTCTTGAGAGCGGCCATTAAGCACTGCACGCCGCTTCCAAAGCAGAGTGCAAGGTAAACCGGGGCAGGGAAGAACCACAGACTGGTGTATATGGCACTAGGAAAGAGGGAGGAGCCGGAGCCAGGGCTCAAGGGTGGGGCCACATGAGCTGGGGGGAGTTGCAAAAACAGGTGATCTGGGTAGGCGGTGTGGGCAAAGTACGAGAGGCGGTGCCATGTGGGTATGACCGCGTAGAGGGTGTGGCCAGAGTTAGTGGCTGGGATAGTGACAGGGGCGGCGTCAATGTGTCCGAGGGGCGGGATGGATTGGATGGGCGGGGCATAGGATCTGTCCCTCCCTGAACCAAGGCCGTTTCTCCACCCGCAGCATGGGCAGTCGCACAGCCAGAGACGTTACAGAAATGGGCGGCTGGGCAACACGAATGGGATGGGTCAGATCTGGGCAGCTGCCAGCGGGAGCAATCACGTGGCCACCTCAGACCCGGGTAGAAGCGCTATACTCTGTGACATCAGGATACTCTCTGTACTGGATATGTTTCCGAATGATTTAATATGGAAGTCCCAACAGGTGATACGTTAACACATTATTAGCGTGATCGAACACAAGACTGCTACAGTTCAGTTGGCCTCCGCAGATTTTAGAATGCACATGTTGGAGGAGATTTTTTTGCATACGTAGCAGTTGAAATGCATTAAAACAAGGCAGGAGTCAATTTCCTGGAAATGCAGGCTAAAGCTTATGATCAATAAAGCCTTCATGCTGCGCGAAAATAAAGAAAACGCCCGCGAGTGGTGCACGCGCGCCACTGCGAGCCATATGTCTTCAATTATCGTGCCCGTGTCTGGGCATGATAATTGAAGACATTTGGGCTTTGGTGCGCGTAACAGACAACAATAGGCCATGGGCAGAGCTATGCGCCCGCCTTTGGCCTATTGCGTTCTCTGTTTGGAAAAAACACGCACGCAAAACCTAATCACGGAACCCAAGCCTTTGGCCTATTGCGTTCTCTGTTTGGAAAAACATGCATGCAAAACCCAATCACGGAACCCAAGCGTGTGCGATTCCAGGGTCGGTTTCTAAACCCCCTACAAAACTGCTGCAAAACGACTGCTGTGCAGTGCATTACGAGGGGCGAACCCTAACCAGCGTGATAGGGGGCTTAGCAGCCAGTTATACAATTGTTGGCCACCCATTAGGTCGTTTAAGTTAAGACCGCAGGCTAGAACTCGGACCAGCACTACCCCGTCGTGCAGGAGCCCGGCAGGTCATTGTGTGCCTGCAACTTCAACTAATTGTAACCACCGTGGCCGGAGAATACCAGCCAGAAGAATGTAGGCTCTGCTCCTGAGCGGGTGCAGTAGCTGCCAGCGGTATAGCTCCATGAAAGACGACGGACTACAAAGAGTATCTGGTCAGGCTTGACATCACTATGGTTTGACATTTGTCCCAAATGGGCACCATTTTAAACTCTGGCAATATATTTTTCACATTTAGGATTACAAAATGAAGTATGCAACAAGTAATACAAATATATTACCCTCCCTACTCTGATTCTGCACACTGATGTAAGCAGCATTGCCGTCCTGCTCCAAAACCACACTCCAGCACAAGCGGTTCTGCCAGTGCACACGCCAAACTATGCCTCCTTTCAGTCAAAACGGGTTGGTGAAATAGGACACTGCTATCAACAAAGTTTAAAGACGTCAAAAGTGTAATATGAAGCCTTCAAGCCATAGCTAATAAAACAAGCAGGTAAAACACTTGTACAAATAAAACAAGTTACAGTCAAGCGGATGTGAAACCAAAAGCCATCTGGAGTCACTACCCAATTAAACTAGCCGAGGAATGAAAACAAGGAGGAGGGCCATCACAGGCTGCACAGTGTGAATGCCGAACAAAATGTTCTCCAAGTGAAATCTCCAGGGACACAACTAAACAGGCAAAGGAGGGGCATTTTCGCAAATGCACGAATAACAAGCCAGCATATCAGAATACCACAGATCGTAACCAACGACAATCAGTGGGTTTGAACAAACCCCACAGAGGAGATAAAACCGGTCCATCGAAGCTCGACCTAAACAAGCATTTACAATGCAATGGTCTCGGCATTATTAAAGGTAGTGCTATTGGCATTGCTCATGACATTTTTATTCTTTTTTTTTTTTAAACATAAATAAATGGTATTGTCATTCACAATGGCAATAGGTGAGCATTAGAGAGTAGTAGAGAGTATTCGCGGACACAGAGCCACACACACAGAAAGCCACAGAGACTTGGATATTAATAAGGAATGCAACACCTTCAAAACAAAGGTCTAAAGCACATGCCGTCAGTTCTGCTTAAAGTTACCTGGTTTTCATGGATAGTTGCACCTTTCTCCTGTAAGATTCTGCTTCCTTGCACCCTGTGCTTTGTCGTTTCTTTGTTGTATTATTGTTTTATTCCACCTCTTTGTGGTTTCTATTCCCTCCTTCTTGTATAGTCCCTCTCTCATTCTCACACTCCCTCCTTGCTCCAGCATCTCCCTAAAGACACACTGTATAGAGATGAAACCAATAGTGTCCATTTTCTTACGTCTTTCCTCCCACCTCACTCCTAATTTGTGTCTCACAAAGGCACCAACTGTTGGCACGGAATACGAAGCACCAAAACAGAGAGAGTCAACGGAAATTAATTCTACGTTTATTACAAAAGCTTATGGGGAAGTGGGCTTTTCTGAACGGTTATGTACTGTTTACATGAGTGATTGGCATATTCCTTTAGCATCAACGCCAGCAGTTCTATATAGCTTTCCCTGACGAAGTCATAGACATCAATACAAAAATCAGGCCTTTAGCAGCTAGGTCCCGGCTGCATTAGCCTCTGGCTGTAAAGTGTAATTCCCTGTGTTTATGCCATGCTAAAACCACATGAGGAACCCAAGGATAACAAAGGTTGGGAGCGAGGAACAGGAACTCTCAGGATGACAGGCGTCAGATCCAAACCCTAGCCCGAAGCCAGCTCTAAACCCCAACTGCCTTTTGGTAATTAAAATCCAAACACCCCCAGACTCTACTTCAATCCAATTCCAAGTTTTAAAAATACACGATTTGTTAGTTCTTTCTTAACAATTAACAATGCCATATGCTGTCTTTTTTTAACTCAAGGTTTCCTGTGACAACGCATAGTTTTTTTCAGGATGTAGTGGTGAGAGGCACTAATGAAGGGAGAAACGATGTACATATCCAAGCAGGATCAGTGAACTTATTTCCACTTTGCAATGTCAGAAATTCACAGTATTGCATATTACAGGACACTTTAAATGTAATTTCACTATTGAAAAAAAATTAGAGGAATTTATAATGAAAATGACTGTCAAAATAGGGACGTTTGTTAATAGTTTCACTTTTAAAGTGTTCCGAATTGGTTTAAGCTGTAATAATGAGGATAATAATAATTTGTATTTAAATATCTGTTACTGTTACTAAATTTAATAGTACTCGGTTGCCCAAATCCGAGGGATGGAAGCAGCGTCTGCCTTGCCAGGATTGGCCCTTGTGGCATAAATAGCACAGCATATCCCAGTGGCCAGAATTGTAGTCGCTAAGTCATCTCATTTATTTATACGGCACTTAAAACTGACGTTTTTTCCCAATTCGATTTGCTATAAATAACAGGCATTAATGTTGATCATTTAATTGTTAGTCACTGTATCCCCATCCAAAGGATGAAATGCGGAGTCGTCCCTGCCAGGATCCGTACCTCACGTTCAGGTAATACTAGTTGAAGGATCTTTAAACAATTAAAATATGCATTACTCTAGACACAGCGGCGTCCTCGCCCCTTTCACAGGGTGGTAAGAGGGGGAGGAGAGCAGGGGGGGTCCTGTGAGTCAGAGTGACAAACAGGGTGGCAGAAGCAAGACAAGCAGCGCAAATTATTTGACAATTGAATTAAAACGAGAACGATCCAAGCTGTATTTCCACATCTGCCGAAAGCGCAGAGATCCGCCCATGGGTCTGTGCGTGTTCAAGGTTTATTAGAATTCAGGCCGAGTCATGACTTTCATCTGAGTGTGCAGCTCTGTTGCCAAGTGCAGGCATGGGACCTGGCGCTCGCGTCCTCGTGCGCAGATACTGTGCCAAAGGAGATTCATTATGTAATAGGAGACCTCAAACATCTTAAAGTTCTGCATTCTGCGCACTGTTGTAATTTCGTTTGAAATGAAACATCTGATCGATGCGGCAGAGAAAATGTTGCACAACAAAGGCCCCAGGACGAATCCCTAGTTTTCTAACTTTATGGAGCATCGGGGCACATAATTGCATACGTCAGAGTTCCAGAGATACAAGCGTACATATTCTTTTCACAATAATTTTATTGTAATAAGATTAACATTCTAGTAACGAAATAGAGTAATTCAGTTACCAGCTGGGTGAAAAAGCTGGCATCCTCTAGTGGACTTTGCAACAAGCGCTCAACCCGCTGTGCCCAATAGCTGAGAAGCCGTTAACACTACTATTGTTCACATGTGCATTGCCCTGGAAATGTAGGAGGCCAGCACCCTCATACTGTTACTGGTGAAAAGCACCCCCTCCCCAACAACCCCGACGGGCCGCAGACGCCGCGATCTTCTGGCATCCCCCACACTCTTCCACTCAGGACCGATGTCCTGCTCGCCGTCCCCTTCTCCTGGCACCCCGCTCTGTGGCTGTAGGATGCTGGGTGCAGGCTGACAGTGAGAGGTGGGGCACACGCACACCCGTGAGCCCGGCGCCCTGGGGGGCTTCACACTAGCAGTGGACACGGGCTCCGCAGGGGATCTCTGCCACCCTTTGATCCACCCGATGGCATCGGGGACGTGTACTGGGGGCATGTGCTTGGTGCTCGAACCGGACAGAGGTCGCTGCCCCCGTGGGGTCGGTGCTTACATATGTGTTAATTCACGCACAGGCCCGCGCCCGGTGTTTCACCGGGAGGGGGGGGGGGGGTGACGCCGCCGGGACTCCGGGTCCGAGTGTGCAGGGCCGCAGCGGTGGATTCAAATTCTCCCCTCGCCTGGTCTAATTTTCTCCTTCCTTTTTTCCCCGCACGGTTTCTTCTTCTCCCTTCAATTCTTCTCCCCGCCCCTCCCCTCCCTCAGGCCTCACACCTCCATTCCCCCCTTCCATGTCTCTCTTTCCTCCCATCGCCTGGTCTCTGTTGCTGCTCCAGGTGTGACCTGCACTCTTCTTCCCCCTTCATTTCTTTTCGTCACTCCCCCCCCCGCCTCTGTTCCTCTCCTCACCTTGTCCCTTGTGCGCCGCGGGCTGTTCCCGCTGTGGGTCCCCGGTCGGCCCTTGTTCTTGCCCTTTCCCCCCACCCCAGGTGCCCTCGTTGCAGGTGCAGCCAGGGGCCACGCCACGGCCCGGAACTCATATTATTTTTTATTAAAAAAAATACAATAAAGACACTTGCTTCCATGATGTTTTCAGAGGTGTCCTGCTCCAGCTGCGGGCCTCCGCTCCGCCTCCCACGCGGCGGACTCGGGGGTCTGCCATGGACAGAGGGGGGGCTCAGCTCTCCATCCCGACGCCGAGGCCTGGTGTGCGGGGGACACCGCCTCGAGCGTTCACACCCCCGGTGCTGCATTAACCGAAGGCACCCCGGCCAGAAAGACACTGACGTCACCAGAACTGACCCCCTGTACCAGATACACCCCCCACCTCCCCGCTTTGCACCTTCTCGTCGGGAGGTCTCCTGTCCTTTCCACAGGTGTGCATTGACGCGCCAGGCCAGCATTAAACATGCTTCCAAGGGAGATTAGCGAAAAACACAAGAATTGTTATTTTTTAAAACTATTTAGTTGGGATTCTTTTCTGACGCCAGCGGAAATGTAGGAGGCCAGCACCCTCATACTGTTACTGGTGAAAAGCACCCCCTCCCTTCCCACACACAACCCCGACGGGCCGCAGACGCCGCGATCTCAGCACGAGCACCAGGAAAGCCTCACCCCAGCGCGAGGTCAGGGGCCTCCATGAAAGATTAGCGTTCACTCCCTGCGGTATTTTTGGAATATCCCGATACCTTGTAGTGCTTTGTTTGGTGCCAAAGCAGGAGATCACTGGGTGAACAAGGGGAAGAAGGCACAAACAGACACGGACAGCGAAAATACACGGAGAGCGGAAGGGGGGCGGGAAACAGACAGGGGGCGGGAAACAGACAGGGGGAAGAAGGCACGGAGAGAAACAAACACGGGCTTACCTTCACTGCGAAGGATAGAAAATGGCGGACACAAGCTTCCGGATTTTGAGGATTTGTGGGCGTGGTTTTGCTGTCCTGAGTGACGCACGATGTCACAGGGCTAAAGAATGCAAAAAATCACGCCCCCAAATCCGAAAAAGACGGGGCTTGTTTGGAGTGATGCATCTTTCCTCCAATGGCTGGCCTCCTTTTAGGAAGCCAGCCAATGAAGGAGAGACAGGGCAGGGAGGCGGGACCTTCTGCGCTACTAAGAGTCATTAATTCTCCGGCCTAAGACTGCGCAAGCGCAGCCTTTTAGGCCTTCGACCTAAAAAGACAGAAGGGGTCTATAAAGACAGTTACAGATAAATCCACTAGATGGCGCAATTGGGCATGGGAAACCAGAATATTGTGCAAGCTGCAAAACTACTCCTACAGGCAAGTAACAATTTGTTTTTCTCCTTTTCTGACCTTCTGCCTAATACCAAAACTAGTGAAACCATTTTATTAGGCCTGACATTAGTCAAGGTTTTGATTTTACGAAAATTACTTAAATTATATATGTGATCTACTTACTAATAGGAAATTTCAGCCTGGTCTCTTCATCCATTGAACTATTGCTAACTTCACTGTGGGTGACCGAATTTTGCTCTATTACAAGGAACACATCTCCACACAAAGTACTTTCAGGGCCAGGGACTGCTATGGCAAGGTATGCGTTTTGAGGCCAAAATATTATTTTGATTTTAGCCAAAAAGAAAATGTAGGTCTGTGGTTGGCCAGGATTTTTTATTGTAATAAAATGATATCTATAAAACCCTCATACGAGCATTCAGCCAGCCTTCTTCATCAATTGGTCTGTTGTTGCGGCTTTCACATTTTACTTCTTCCCACTACAGCATGGGGTAGTGGCTTAGCCCACTACAGCCATTGGCTAGCTTAATTGTTTGTGACAACTTTGTGCTCTCTCACAAGAAGACACATCCATGAACAAAGTAGTGTTTGAGGTTTTTGAGGCTAAACATTGTTAAAGGCATATGAGCTGTAGATCATATGCCTTGGCATAGATCACCATCTGGTGATGGGCTCGGATGTTTGCACTTTGTTTTTCTTCGAAGAAGTCTTTGTAGTAACGAGTTAGATGACTCCTCCTTTCGGTGATAGTGTGCATGGGCATGAACACTATCCTTAAATTGTTTTTTTCCGCCATCGTGTCTGGATGTGTATTGCTACCCTCCGGTTCAGTATCGTTCTTGAAATCCTTCAACACGAAATCCTCTACCCTGGACGCGATTGTCTTCGATCTCGCTTTCCCATTCATCATGTATTGTCCAAACTGTGAAACCTTAGATCGAGAGACTTCGAGGAGGGCCGTCGGGCCTACCAGTGCCGATCATGCCAGCAGTTGATGGAATGGACACCATTCAAACTATGTCCCGGGTGTCGTGCTAAATTTCCATGCACTGACCACCACGAGGTCTGAAACCTGTGCCTATCCCGGGAACACGAAGAATCATCCTGCGAAGCGTGTCGATCATTCCGATCGAAAAAGATCATCCGTGATCGTCCGGCCCAACGCCACGCGATGCAATGCGACAGCAGCTCCGTACCAGACATCTTCAGCGACGAAACACAACACAGTTCTGCCAAGAACAACTGGTCTCCGTGTCCGAAGCCGACTCCAACATGGAAGAAGACCTCGGCATCACTCTGACTCAACGGATCGTGAGTACAGACCCCCAGTTGTCCACTCAACCGAAGGGAAAGGCTCCGGTGTCACCCTCGCCCTCGGGCTCCGGTCGACACCGTGAAAACGTTTCAGATGCCCCGCCCTCCGGCCCAGCTACGAAACACAGACATGCCTTCCAGCTCTGGCTCGAGCCGATCCCATTCCGGTGCCGAACCAACACCTTTGGCACCGAAAAATAAGGACAAACACAGGACTCTTCCATTGTCGTTGGTACTGAGGATATGCGCGCCGAAAGCCTTGGAGCCGAAACCCTCCAAGCCAAAGGAGCCGGAGCCGAAAAGTTCCACACCCAAAAGCTCGGAGCTTACAACCTCCGCGCTTAAAAGTTTGTAGCCGAAACAAACCACTCCGAAAACTACACACCTGATAAAACTAAAGAACTGGTTCCTGAACACTCGGCACCCAAAGACTCTGCACCAAAATCTTCGATGCCGAAATCCACTCCAAAAGGGACAGAGACTCCTTCCAAAGAACCTCCAAAACTACCTCTGGATCCAAAACAGAAAAACTCAGTATTGATCCCAAAACTGGACACCTTTTGGCTACTCTTCTCAAAAACCAGAAGTTAGATCTCCACAAGAGGCCCCTATACCTCTTCAGCAAAAAAGAGACATAGGTACCAACCCTTCTTCTCCCCATCACCTCCTCCTATTCCAAACATCACACCATCAAATTCACCACCTCCAATGTCACCAGACTCACAGGATGACAATTTCAAGGATGGGGACGACATTGGGGACGATGATTATCACATCCCACAAGACCGACTTACCACATGACACTGACCCATGGGATGATTACAATAAGGATCCAGATATACCTAATGATCCAGATCTTTATCCCCCTAGACCTTCCCCCACCTGATGACAATGTTGGCTTTGCGTAAGTCATCAACAGAGCTGCCCAATATCACATGATGGAACTACACAGTGACCCTCTAGAAAAGGATTTCCTTGTAGAAACGTTTACACATTCCCAGAGGTCTACTGACACTCTACCCATGCTAAAAGGCATGTTAAAGCATACCAACAAGGTATTCAAGGATCCAGTTAGAGCCCGAATACTAACACCTGGGGTAGACTAAAAATACAAGGACGCTCTTTCAGACCCTGTATACATAAGAGGTCAGTTACCACTAGACTCTCTTGTTGTGTCTAATGCCCGCAAGAGAGCTAACTCAAACAACTGGTGACACTCCTCTTCCTGATAAGGAGTCAAAGCATATCGATGCATCGGGCAAAAGAGTAGCTTCCCAGGCTCCCAACTCGTGGCTTATTGCCAATGCTCAAGCATTATTGGCACGTTACGACGGGGCACATTATGACAAACTAGAAAAACTTCTACAGCATTTGCCAGAAGAACATAAGGCCAGAGCTAACAACCTCATTCAGGAAGGGAAGCTTATCACAAACACTTACATAAAATGCGCCTTAGATGCTGCAGACACAGCTTTTCTTGCTATTAATACTAGCATACTCCTCAGAAGACCCGCATGGCTTCGAATCTCTGGATTCAAGCAGGAGGTACAATCCTGCATACTTAAACAGCCCTTCGATAAAGAATTTCTTTTCGGGCCAACAGTGGATACTTCATTAAAAAAAATGAAGAAAGATACTACCACTGCAAAATCCATGGGAGACCTACAATTACCTTCTAGCAGGGGCTCCTTTCGTGGCCCCTTCTACAGGGGTGGCTCAAAACAATTTCATCTGAAAATCCTTCCTCTTCTTACAAAGGGAACAACCAATCTAGTCCCTCCAGAGGCTATTTTCGCTGAGGTTACATAGAGAACAATAATAAAGGCAGAGGTAGATCAAAAAGAGCCACGGGGAAACCACTCCCACCCCAGCCCTCCCCTGCACTCATGGGGGTCCCTCAAAGGTCTGCCCTATCTCCCTTCCTTTTCAACCTTTTCCTGGCACCTCTCGCTAACTCATTAAACTCTATCAACATTCCCTTCCACATGTATGCGGACGACACGCAACTCTATTTGAACATCTCTTCCCTGGGTAACATCATCTCCCTCAACACTACTCTTAACGTCTACTCAAAACTGGTTAACTCGGAACCATCTCCTGCTTAACACGTCCAAAACAGAATTCCTGCTCATCTCCCCCCCCTCCTCCCCCCCCCCCCCCCCCCCCCCGAACCACATCCCCAAGATAGACCTATGGCTGAGTCACCTCACTGCTTTCAATTGCACTCCTCATCATTGACTCAGCAAAATCCCTCGGAGTCACCTTGGACAAGCACCTGAATATGAAGAATCATATCAGTAATGTATGTAAGGGAGCAAACCATTTGTTGAGGTCACTCAGAACTATCAAACCTTTCCTTCAATTAAAGGATTTCAAGCAGGTAGTTCAAGCGCTTGTCTTGCCGAGGCTTGACTACGGCTGCGCTACTCTGTGACCTTCCCAAATACGCCCTGGCTCCTCTAAGGTCATCTCTGAATCCAGCGGCTAGTTTGGTCACAGGCACCAAAAATAGCAATGAGTGTCTCGTTGATCAGAGTTAAATTGTCTGTGATCGCTGGGGGGCTGTCCCCCCTATCCGAGCTTCTACTCATTGATGATGGTAGCAGGGTCGTTTTATCTTGTTCCCTGGGGCTCTGGTGCGTCAGATTCGAAGGTAGTGGGTCCCGGGCCAGTGTTTCTGTGGTTTCTACTCCTTCATTGGTTTCGTTTATATGACTGGTTGCGTCAAGCGTGTGCTCCCCTGTTGCCGGGATTGCGCTGCATATGTTGATCAATGTATCAGCAGTGAAGGCCCCATTTAGGATCGAGTCCAAACAAAGATCTTCCAGTGAATGGTTTATAGGAGTTGTTGGTCTGGTGAAGTCAAGTCTGGGTGCGAGCCTGTCTGGGACCTCTGGCTTAAGGGATATGCCACCCTGTAGCGTGGTGATTATTGGTGATAGGGGCATTCCTGGGGCCCGTGAGGCGGGGGAGTTTGGGGATCAGCCGTCCTCTATGGCTTTGTTGGGCGGGGTGCAGATTGAAGATCTAGTTGAAGCAGCTGGACTTGTAGCCAGGGGGTGGAAAAAGCTTCTAATGTCTGTTTCCTAGAGAGATGTTTGCCCCAGGGCTGTGAATTGAGTGAACTGGATTATGACGCCTCCCATCTTGCCCTACTTGCGACGATGTCAGTGCTAGGTACGCAGTAGGTAATATTGGGGACGTTGGCGTTGCACCAGTGGCGCCGGGTGATCCCGGAGCTCTTCCCTCCGAAAGCCCAGGCCCGGGGTAAAGACCGCCCGCACCTGGGGGGTAGAAAAGTTTTGCCTTCTGTCTCCTGGCAGTTCTGTGGGGTCTAGGTTTCTCCTGTGCCTGCAGTAAGGACGAATTTCTGGTCCTCATGGTTTTTCCCTGTTTTCGCTGTCAATTATTTTTAATTTTTTTATTTCCTATTGCAAAGTGGCGTCTGCACCTTTCTGTTGGAAAGCAACTGAAGGTCTGGCTGGAGCGAGCGGGGCACACAGGGGGGGGGTCTACCACAGGGGGGGGTCTACTGGCAAAGTCGGACCTAGTCAGACCGGCCTAGACCACCACCCCCGGACTCTTACTTCGCAGCTGCCTCTAGCGGCAGCCACGCTCGCAGACTCTTTGTTTTAGCTGAACATGCCGGAGTCAGTTCTATGCAGTTCTGAAATTCTGAAGGGTCTTGCCTTGTTTGAGGGTGGGATGTGGCTGGGATGCGGGCCTCCCGATGCTGTTCCAACGAGCCCCGTCAGGGAACCCCTGCAGCAAACCTCCGGGTGAAGAAAGGCAGAGAGAGGCTGAGAGGCCGCAGGCGGGAAACATGGCTTTGGCGATACAGGTGCTGGGGTGAGGCGAGGAAAGTGAGGGAGCAGGGAAGCTGCACCAACGTGCTCTACTGCTCAGCTCCCCGTCAGTTCCACGTCCTGAGTGGCTCTGCGCCCGGCTCCGCTTGACCAACAAACCGCCACTGGCCGTCAGACCACCGGACCACTGGACCGATCAGCCGCCGCTCCGCGCCGGTAGCTCAGTAGCTTGAACCCTGGGTTGGCCCGGATCGGGCCCTCTCCGTATCCAGAGTTTATCCCCCGCGTTCTTGTATTCAGTGGCTTTCACGGCGTTTTTTTTCTCTGTATTTGCCGTTACAGCTGCCTGCTCCTCCCGAGCTACAAACTGCTAGCCGGCTGTCGTGACTCCTCCTCCTCGCACATGCGCAACATGTAAAGGATCTCTTGTTTTAACAGGGTGAGATGTTCTGTGACATTGCCCACTCTCTGGGAAGGATTGTTGGTGGAGTGCTGATAAGTTCTAGGCAATAACCATTTTGATTAATTTGCATTACCCACTTGTCTGAGGTAATGGAATTCCGGACAGGTAGGAACTGTGAGACGTCCCTCAACTGGAGTGGAATGGTCGGGGGGGGGGTCACTGTTTGCTGGCAGGGGAAGTGCGGCTGGAGTTTATTTATAGTTTTAAATAGCGCGAACAAGATCCTGAGGGATAACAGAGCGCTTTACAATATGAGTGAGAGGGATAACAAAAGCAGTCTCAACATCCTAGCAGGAGAAAGTATCCCTATTAGGGTACAAATTTGTTCATAAGGAATCATTTAGCTTCCAATATGAAAGCCATCGTTAAAGAAATTCTGTGTACTTCCGGTGAAAGAGAGTTCCAAATCCTTGGAGCAGCGCCGGAGAAGGCTCGGTGACAAGTACTTTTTTTGTTCAGGATAAGTGGTTTCAGGAGAAAGGTAGTGGCACTTCTTGATGCTCTAGTTCATGGGTACTCACAAACGTTCTCTCGGGGGCCACATTTACAGTGTGGTTTGTGGCTGAGGGCCGCACCGGTGGGGGCGGGGGCGGAGGGGGCGGGGCTAAAGCAAACAACAATTGTGACCATGAGGTTAAACACAGGTCCCTGCAGCAGACACCTTCGTCCACTGAGCCACCAGACCCAGCATACACACATCTTTCTCTCTCCCTCCCTCCTTCTCTCTCTCTCTCCCTCTCCCTCTGTGTCTCCCTCCCTCGCTCTGTGTCTCCCTCCCGGTGTGTCTCCCTCGCTGTCTCCCACTCTCCCTCTGTGTCTCCCTCCCTCTGTGTCTCCCTCCCTCCCTCTGTGTCTCCCTCCCTCCGTGTCTCCCTCCCAGTCTCCCACTCTCCCACTGTGTCTCCCTCCCAGTCTCCCACTGGGTCTCCCTCCCAGTCTCCCACTCTCCCTCTGTGTCTCCCTCCCAGTCTCCCACTCTCCCTCTGTCTCCCTCCCAGTCTCCCACTCTCCCTGTGTCTCCCTCCCACTCTCCCTCTGTGTCTCCCTCCTAGTCTCCCTCCTAGTCTCCCTCTGTGTCTCCCTCCTAGTCTCCCTCTGTGTCTCCCTCCCAGTCTCCCTCTGTGTCTCCCTCCCAGTCTCCCTCTGTGTCTCCCTCCCTGTCTCCCACTCTCCCTCTGTGTCTCTCTCCCTGTCTCCCACTGTGTCCCCCTTCCAGTCTCCCACTCTCCCTCTGTCTCCCTTCCAGTCTCCCACTCTCCCTCTGTGTCTCCCACTCTCCCTCTGTGTCTCCCTCTCCCTCTGTGTCTCCCTTCCAGTCTCCCACTCTCCCTCTGTGTCTCCCTCCCTGTCTACCACTCTCCCTCTGTGTCTCCCTTCCAGTCTCCCACTCTCCCTCTGTGTCTCCCTCCCTGTCTCCCACTCTCCCTCTGTGTCTCCCTCCATCTCCCACTCTCCCTCTGTGTCTCCCTCCCAGTCTCCCACTCTCCCTCTGTCTCCCTCCCAGTCTCCCACTCTCCCTGTGTCTCCCTCCCACTCTCCCTCTGTGTCTCCCTCCCAGTCTCCCTCTGTGTCTCCCTCCCAGTCTCCCTCTGTGTCTCCCTCCCAGTCTCCCACTCTCTCTCTGTGTCTCCCTCCCTGTCTCCCACTCTCCCTCTGTCTCCCTCCCTGTCTCCCACTCTCCCTCTGTGTCTCTCTCCCTGTCTCCCACTGTGTCCCCCTTCCAGTCTCCCACTCTCCCTCTGTCTCCCTTCCAGTCTCCCACTCTCTCTCTGTGTCTCCCACTCTCCCTCTGTGTCTCCCTCTGTGTCTCCCTTCCAGTCTCCCACTCTCCCTCTGTGTCTCCCTCCCTGTCTACCACTCTCCCTCTTTGTCTCCCTTCCAGTCTCCCACTCTCCCTCTGTGTCTCCCTCCCTGTCTCCCACTCTCCCTCTGTGTCTCCCTCCATCTCCCACTCTCCCTCTGTGTCTCCCTCCCTGTCTCCCACTCTCCCTCTGTGTCTCCCTCCCTGTCTCCCACTCTC
The DNA here is from genome assembly GCF_964261635.1 of Lissotriton helveticus. NCBI lineage: Eukaryota > Metazoa > Chordata > Amphibia > Caudata > Salamandridae > Lissotriton > Lissotriton helveticus. The sequence goes on from NC_136071.1 coordinate 150,951,295, forward strand.
CCTTTGTGTCTTCGTCCCTGTCTCCCAGTCTCCCTCTGTGACGCCCTCCCAGTCTCCCTCTGTGTCTCTGTTCCAGTCTACCACTCTCCCTCTGTCTCCCTGTCTCCCACTCTGTTTCCCTCCCTCCCTCCCTTTGTGTCTTCGTCCCTGTCTCCCACTCTCCATCTGTGTCTCCCTCCCAGTCTCCCTCTGTGTCTCCGTTCCAGTCTCCCACTCTCCCTCTGTTTCCCTCCCTCCCTCCCTCGGTGTCTCCCTCCCTCCCTCTGCGTTTTCCTCCTAGTCTCCCACTCTCCCTCTGTGTCTCCCTCCCAGTCTCCCACTCTCCCTCTGTCTCCCCCTCCCAGTCTCCCACTCTCTGTGTCTCCCTCCCTCCCGGTGTGTCTCCCTCCCTGTCTCCTACTCTCCCTCTGTGTCTCCCTCCCTGTCTCCCACTCTCCCTCCGTCTCCCTCCCTGTCTCCCACTCTCCCTGTGTCTCCCACTCTCCCTGTGTCTCCCACTCTCCCTGTCTCCCACTCTGTTTCCCTTCCTCTGTGTCTCCCTCCCTCCCGGTGTGTCACCCTCCCTGTCTCCCACTCTCTGTTTCCCTCCCTCCGTGTCTCCCTCCCTGTCTCCCACTCTCCCTGTGTCTCCCTCCCTGTCTCCCACTCTCCCTCTGTCTCCCACTCTCCCTCTGTGTCTCCCTCTCCCTCTGTGTCTCCCTTCCAGTCTCCCACTCTCCCTCTGTCTCCCACTCTGTTTCCTTCCCTCCCTCCCTCTGTGTCTCCCTCCGTGTCTCCCTCTGTCCCTTTGTGTCTCCCTCCCTGTCTCTGTGTCTCCCTCCCTGTCTCCCACTCTCCCTCCGTCTCCCTCCCTGTCTCCCACTCTCCCTGTGTCTCCTTCCCTGTCTCCCACTCTCTGTTTCCCTCCCTCTGTGTCTCCCTCCCTCCCGGTGTGTCTCCCTCCCTGTCTCCCACACTCCCTCTGTGTCTCCCTCCCTGTCTCCCACTCTCCCTCTGTGTCTCCCTCCCTGTCTCCCACTCTCCCTCTGTGTCTCCCTCCCTGTCTCCCACTCTCCCTCTGTGTCTCCCTCCCTGTCTCCCACTCTCCGTGTCTCCCTCCCTGTCTCCCACTCTCCCTGTGTCTCCCTCCCTGTCTCCCACTCTCCCTGTGTCTCCCTCCCTGTCTCCCACTCTCCCTGTGTCTCCCTCTGTGTCTCCCTTCCAGTCTCCCACTCTCCCTCTGTGTCTCCCTCTCCCTCTGTGTCTCCCTTCCAGTCTCCCACTCTCCCTGTGTCTCCCTCTCCCTCTGTGTCTCCCTTCCAGTCTCCCACTCTCCCTCTGTGTCTCCCTCTCCCTCTGTGTCTCCCTTCCAGTCTCCCACTCTCCCTCTGTGTCTCCCTCTCCCTCTGTCTCCCTTCCAGTCTCCCACTCTCCCTCTGTGTCTCCCTCTCCCTCTGTGTCTCCCTTCCAGTCTCCCACTCTCCCTCTGTGTCTCCCTTCCAGTCTCCCACTCTCCCTCTGTGTCTCCCTCTCCCTCTGTGTCTCCCTTCCAGTCTCCCTCCCTCCCTGTTTCCCTCCCTCCCTCTGTGTCTCCCTCCCTCTGTCTCCCTCCCTCTGTCTCCCTCCCTCTGTCTCCCTCCCTCTGTCTCCCTCCCTCCCTCTGTGTCTCCCCTCCGCCCTCTGTGTCTCCCCTCCGCCCTCTGTGTCTCCCCTCCGCCCTCTGTGTCTCCCCTCCGCCCTCTGTGTCTCCCCTCCGCCCTCTGTGTCTCCCCTCCGCCCTCTGTGTCTCCCCTCCGCCCTCTGTGTCTCCCCTCCGCCCTGTGTCTCCCTCCCTCCCGGTGTCTCCCTCCGTCTCCCTCCCTCCGTCTCCCACTCGGTTTCCCTCCCACCCTCTGTGTCTCCCTCCCTGTCTCCTACTCTCTGTCTCCCTTCTCCCTCCCTCTGTGTCTCTCTTCTCCCTCCCTCTGTGTCTCCCTCCCTCCCTCCCTCTGTGTCTCCCTCCCTCCCTCCCTCCCTCTGTCTCCCTCCCTCCCTCTGTCCTCTCACCTGTGTGTGTGTGTCAGCCCTCAGCCCGGGCTGAGACAGCTTCCCGACAGCGCGCACACAGCCGCACCAAGTACTTCATGGGTCTTTAAAAGACCATTTACATGTTAATTAGGCTTTGTTGCATTTCATCTCTTAGGCCCCTGCAGCTCCCCTCTGACAATCACTGGAGTCCCCCAGGCCCCCACAGAGCAGAGTCTGAGTCCGCGCTGCTGCGGCTGTATTTGCGAACACTATTTAATTCATTTCATTTTAAACACAGGTGTCTGCAATGTCCGCGGGCCGCCCAGGAAGGCTTGCCGGGCCGCCACCGGCCCGCGGGCCGTACTATGAGTACCCCTGCTCTAGATCCACAGGATAGTTCAGGTTTTTGTGCAAGGTAACTGGGAGTATTGAGGTGAAGGGCTTTGTGAGCCAGAACAGCAATCTTTAACTGAAATCGAGCTTCATAGGGTAGCCAATTAAGAGATATTAGGACTGGGGATATATGATCGTAAGACAGGTGCGGCAATAATGCACGCCGACAAGCTCGATGCCCAGATAAACATACTACAAAGTCGCAAACCTAATATCTGGAATCGACTGTAAACTGGACCATCTGAACTCCCTGATTCGTAGAGCACAGGATAGCACACACTTCAAGCCTGTGTCATGTAGTTGCAGTCCAATCTTGAACAGTTTAGGAAAACTTCCGGACATCATGACCACACTAATTGAGGACCTCAAGAACGAAGCCGGCAAGACCAAGGATCCGATCTCTCAGGCCCCAGCCCCCCACCCTCCAAAAATAGGAGGTCCAAGAAACCCAACAAACCATTCTATACAAACTATCAAAGAAGACAAAACTGCTTGGGAGGCTCCACCAATCACGCTCTGCATGAGCAGGCCAGACACCATCACGACCAAAACAAAAAACCATGAGCCCCAGCATATCATCATATCACCCAGCCCAGACTTCCATACCCTATCCAGGAAAAACAAGAAAAAATTAAAAAAACTCAATAAGGCAAATAAAAACAAATCTCTCGCTCCCAGATCTATCCGGGAATGGCTACGGCCTGAGAATGACACGGCCACACACAACGTGAATCAGGATATGACCGAATTGGGAACCGCTAAAATTCCGGAAAAAATAGAGCCTAACGTTGAAGTCACTCATTCCACTTACACAGCAATAACCTCTCTCGCAATCCCTCAGCCAGTCTCAATAGCATCACACACAAAACAAGCAATGGACCCACACGAACAAAGTTCCGTGGAAGCAACCCAAGCAAACTCAAACAGATACGACCCTAAGGAGGCCGTTTCATCAACGCTCAAGATGGGCCGTGCATCGCAAGCGCCTTTGACTGCCACAGTCCTCAGGGAAATGGAACACCCGCCACTCACCATAAGTGCTTCCAGCTTGTCACAGATGGAGGCCCAGCCGCGGCCATTGGGGTCAAACAGATTCAGAAAAGGGGGTGGTGATGAACAGAGTGCCTGAATTAAGCAGACCACTCTTACCCAGTCCAAAGATCAGGGCTTGATCCATCACCGTTTTTTAGCTCACTGCACCATCCCAGCTCAGAACTTGGCTATATGCAAATTAGTCTGTTCCTGTCCCAGTGCATGATGGGAACAGGGCAAACCAAACTACCAAGCCAATTCTTATACTGGGAAGGAAACAAGCTTCCGGGGACCGGTTTCTGCCATTTCAGGCGTCGTCGGCCCGGCTTGCTTGAATCCTGATGGTGCAATGAGCAAGGGACTCACATCTGAGTATACCCTTCCACGCTTATGGTGGACAAAATGATTCAGAAAATGATGCACTGGGCCAGGGACAGACTAATTTGCATATAGCCAGGTTCTGAGCTGGGATGGGAGAAGTGAGCTAAATAACGGTGATGGATCAAGCCCTGATCTTTGGACTGGGTAAGAGTGGTCTGCTTAATTCAGACACTCTGTACATCACCACCCCCTTTTCTGAATCGTTTTTGGCCACTATAGGTGTGGCAGGGTATACTCAGACATGAGTCCCTTGCTCACTGCTCCATCAGGATTCAAGCAAGCCGGGCCGACGAGGCTGAAATGCCAGAAACCGGTCCCCGGTAGCTTGTCTCCTTTCTGGTGAAGAATTGGCTTGGTAGTTTGGTCTGCCCTGTTCCCATGATGCACTGGGCCAGGGACAGACTAATTTGCATATAGCCAGGTTCTGAGCTGGGATGGGGCAGTGAGCTAAATAACGGTGATGGATCAAGCCCTGATCTTTGGACTGGGTAAGAGTGGTCTGCTTAATTCAGACACTCTGTTCATCACCACCCCCTTTTCTGAATCGTTTTTGGCCACTATAGGTGTGGCAGGGTATACTCAGACATGAGTCCCTTGCTCACTGCTCCATCAGGATTCAAGCAAGCCGGGCCGACGAGGCTGAAATGCCAGAAACCGGTCCCCGGTAGCTTGTCTCCTTTCTGGTGAAGAATTGGCTTGGTAGTTTGGTCTGCCCTGTTCCCATGATGCACTGGGCCAGGGACAGACTAATTTGCATATAGCCAGGTTCTGAGCTGGGATGGGGCAGTGAGCTAAATAACGGTGATGGATCAAGCCCTTATCTTTGGACTGGGTAAGAGTGGTCTGCTTAATTCAGACACTCTGTTCATCACCACCCCCTTTTCTGAATCGTTTTTGGCCACTATAGGTGTGGCAGGGTATACTCAGACATGAGTCCCTTGCTCCATCAGGATTCAAGCAAGCCGGGCCGACGAGGCTGAAATGCCAGAAACCGGTCCCCGGTAGCTTGTCTCCTTTCTGGTGAAGAATTGGCTTGGTAGTTTGGTCTGCCCTGTTCCCATGATGCACTGGGCCAGGGACAGACTAATTTGCATATAGCCAGGTTCTGAGCTGGGATGGGGCAGTGAGCTAAATAACGGTGATGGATCAAGCCCTGATCTTTGGACTGGGTAAGAGTGGTCTGCTTAATTCAGACACTCTGTTCATCACCACCCCCTTTTCTGAATCATTGGGGTCAAACAGGCATGCAAACGACAGTCCACCAGATAAGGCACAGATACCACAAACAGGCGGCCACGGGGCGGACTCAGTATGCCGAATAAACCTCCCCCAGGATCGGAAAATAACGTTGTACCCCGACTGTCTCCCAGGGGACGTGGGATATTCTCAACCGTAGTAATCTACTGAAACATTTTGCTAACATCCCAGGGTTGGAGGGAACAAAAACCACAGATATTGAAACCATCTCCTTCCTCCCGCGAGACGCGGAGGAGAAAAATGAACCCCCGGAGCTAACCTTCGTGAGCCCACATATGGCCGAGGCTCTGAAAAGCCAGCACAAGCTATTGCAAAGTTGGGGCATAAAAATAAAACCTATGCGTGCACAAAAATATCCCCCCCTTCTTAAAAACTCACACAGCACACTTCCAGATGGGAAACATAGATCAGTGAATCGGAGGGAACGTACGCACGCATGCCCACACCATTGATGCGCCACATGTGGCGCCCATCTTCCAGGGGTCCAAAGGCACCACAAACTCCGGTCTAACCATCAGCACCCCAATTAAAATAACAACCAACCCGAACCAGGGCACACGCATATGCGCAACCTTGGGACGCGCGAGCAAAGACTGGTCCTGGCTGCCGCTAGCACTAAATTCAAGCTCCTAACACAGCCACGATGCCTCGGGCTACTCCTCTGCAATACGACCATCGCTCAACAGATGCCTCTAGACAGGGACCGTCTCCGGATCGCCTAAAAATCATGACTTGGAATGTCGCTGGGCTCAGGAGACTGCTTTTCAATAAAAACACGGTGACATTTATGGAAGAGGCAGACATCATCTGCATACAAGAATCCTGGCAGTTTCACCCGCTTTCATTAAGAGGATACGCAGAATATGGAAAACCTGCTAAAAAGCCTAACATATTCGGAAGACCGTCGGGGGGGGGGGGGGGGGGGAGATATGTGTCTACATAAAGCATTCGCTCAACCTGGAATTCGCGGTAATTCCCAACCTCCCGGACAACCTCCAGGCGGGCATCCTGAAAGGGTGCCGCCTGACAAATGGAAACTCTGCACTCCTATTAATTAACCTCTACCACAATCTACATGGCCCCACATCTAACTTGGCCACGCTGACAACCCACCTTGAGTCCTTAATGCTTCAACAACCGGCCTTGGAATGCATCATTCTTGGTGACTTCAACATCCATAACTTAGGGATACTAACCACACGACGACACCAGTCTGGGGCCACCATTGCTCTGAATGATCTACTAAAAACTTTTAAACTGGCGACAGCGCACTCGGTCTTCCTAAATACCAGCCCAGGGTCCTTTGTCAGTCCTTCTTATAACAACCAAACAACGATCGACTACATCATCCTAAGTGAAAAACTACAGTCTCTCATGTTAAACTTCACAGTTCATCCGCGCAGCGACAGCGACCACGCTGCCTTTACCATCACATTGAATCTCATAACGGAAACTCGCCACAGGCTCGAATACATCGGAGCAACTAATGGCGAAGACTTGATAAAGTTGCCTAGAAGAATCAAATGGGCACAGACCTCAATCACAACTTTCAACAATTGGGCAAACCAGTGGCCAGGCTGGCCATCGAATGAAAAAAAAAATGGGCGCAATAGCCACTTGGAATGCCACTGCTGGGACCCTTGCTGCAATCCTTCTCGGAACCTCATACTGTACATTAAACAGGGACTCCCCACCCACATATGGCCACAAGGTGGAAATCAAAATCAGCGCCAAACAATTGAGCAAGAAACGTAAACTTTTCCATAAATATGGCACAACCTCAATGAAGACACAACTTCAAGAGGCCAGCAAAAGCCACTCCAAGAAGGTTTGGGAGGCAAAACGAGACCACTGCGAAGCGGAATGGCTGAAAATATTTGATTTGCTGAGCCCAGGAAAATCGCAGGAGTTTTGGCACTATTTAAGCACCCTGGGACGAGGCACAAATCACAGAGAAAACTCTCTCGAGGCTCCCATCTGGGCCGCCCATGTAAAAGCCCTTTACATCGAAACCGGCCCCGCCATCAAGTAAAATGAAACCTCTAACGCTGGAGCCGACTTAGACCCAATCACCGAGATGTCTGCCCCGCCGGGAAAACTGTTGGTGACCAAAATCCTAAAAAACATCAGACAAAATGGTGCCCCGGGGCCCAATGGCCTTCCAGGACACCTATTCAAGGCAAACATCGACTTCTGGTCAAAAACCCTGACCCACTTGTACACTGAATGCTGTCTCCTGGGGGATGTCCCAGACTCATGGAGAGGCTCACTCCTACAGCCAATCCACAAAAAGGGTCCTAAATCTGAACCATCAAATTATCGCCTGATTGCCCTTCTGGACATCGAGGGTAAAGCTTACGCCAGTGCCATCTTGAGGGACCTCACAGACTGGACGGACGCTGAAGGTCTCCTCCCATTCTGCCAAACCGGATTCAGACCCGGGTCTGCCACAGTTGATAACATTACTGCACTTTCTTATCTGGTCCATAACGCTCGGACACGCAAAAGCCCCCCCCTTATTCGCCTGTTTCATTGACTACTCGGCGGCGTTCGACGGGGTAGATCGTGCAATCCTGTGGAGAAAGCTGGCCCAATGGAACATCAATCCATCTTTGTTGAGGGCGATCCAATCCTTGTACCACAAAACGTGGGTAAGAATCAAACTATCAAGGGACCATGCATCCGCAAAGATCTACACGGACCGAGGCCTAAAACAAGGGTGCGTGCTAGCCCCACTGCTATTCAACTTATATACAGCGGACATGGAGAGAGCCTTGACTGGGGCAGCACTGCTCATCCCAAAGATCGGCGGGACAAAAATTCATTTCATGCAATACGCCGACGACCTGGTGCTCCTGGATCATACGACAATTGGGCTACAAAAGGGGCTGACGGCACTTGCCGCATACAACAATAAAAATAAGCTTGTAGCAAATCCATCCAAGCCCAAAGTCATCATCTTTGGAAAGTACCCAAAGAAAAAAACATCAAAATGGAGGCTTGGCCACCTTCTGCTGGAAAGTACCCAGTGGTACTCTTACCTGGCCATTTGCTTCCAGGAGTCGGGGCTCTCTAGCGCGCACCTAAAGACCATCCAAGGCAAAGGCAAAACTATAATCTATGCTATTTGCAAGCTGCACGCCTCCTTATATAGCCCGTCCACAATGGCCATCCAACGAGCACTCAAAGCAAAATTAATGCTGGCGCTAAATTACGCTCTCCAGGCATTCCCTGGCAAAGTGCATAAAGATCTAGGAAAAATCCACTGCAGAGCCTACAAGAGACTATTCCACCTCCCGAGGTGTACCAGAAACACTCTCGTCCGCTTGGAGTTCTCACTCAACCAGCAATACTTGGAAGAGATGGCCGCCCTAAGCAAATACTACTTTCTAACAACGACGGCAAAGGAGAACACACTCAAGGCCTCGCTGAACTGCATTTTCTTAGAACCAGGGAATCCCTGGTCGGCCACTCTCATGGCGGCGAAGGACCATCTCAATCTCGCCATTGAGTCTTGGAATCCCGAACATGTCCGCTACACCGCCATCAAACACGCCATCAAAAAACAAGTGCGCGCGCGGTCACGAGAACCTGACCTGGAGTCACTGGCAAAAAAAGACCTCCACGAGTCCTTGTGCTTACCGCACATCCTGCACAATCCCTAACACCATCTTAAGCAGGCTGTGGGCCGCGCAGCCCTTCATAAGATCTTAGCCTACAGACTACATCCACTGCCTCTTAAAGAACTATATACCTTCGGCATGGTCGGCTCAGGAGCCCGGGAATGCAGGCTCTGCAGGTACAAACGTGAGTCACTGGTTCACCTACTATTCTGCTGCCCAGCCCTGCGCACGGCCCGTAGCCTCTAACTCAGGCCAATTCTAAGACAATCAGGAATCTACTCCGCAAAGGAGGCGACCAACTATCTTTACACCCTCACAACGGTAAAGCACATGGCCTCCTTCGGAAAGTTCATTCACCAGACACGATCCTTGCTGATGGCCCCGGAGGGCATGCCTTCATAGTGACTTTACAGACCCATGCCCAACATGAACCATACTCATCGTAACCCCAGCCCTCAGGGCGGCACAAACTCCCTTGGTTTTAATTTTTGTAATTTTTTGTAATTTTGTAACCTTGCATCTTGTTTTTAATGTAATGGTTTTGAGTAACCAAACAATAAAAAGAATTCATTCATTCATTCATTCAAGAGATCCTGTCTCTGCTAGACAAACATGCAATAGAACCTGTCCCCTTACATCACCAAGGAACAGGCGTGTACTTCCTATACTTTTTAATTCCCAAGAAAGACTGCTCTCTCAGGCCCATACTGGACCTCAGACAGCTAAACCTCTACATTCAATCAGACCACTTCCACATGGTCACCCTACAACAGGTGATCCCATTGCTTCAGCAAGGTGACTTTCTTACCTCTCTAGATTTAAAGGACGCATATTTTCACATTCCCATTCACCCCGCTCACAGGAAATATCTCTGGTTCATGGTGGACGGACAACACTACCAATTCAAAGTCCTCCCATTTGGGGTCACTACATCACCAAGAGTATTCACCAAGTGCCTAGCAGTAGTAGCAGCTCATTTAAGAAGGATAACATTGCTGCCTCTAAAAAAAAAAAAGAAATGAAGCGAAGTATCGACTTTTGAAAACAATAAATATTTCTATCTCGAAACGTACTTACCTGATCGTAATGATTTTGATGCCAAATATTAGGGGAAGATGCACGTTATTTTTATAAATTGGTGTGGCTCTCCTTATTGAGTGGTGTGCATCATTTTTTGATTGTGTATGTATTGCAGATGTCGAACACTCCTCTCATTTATTTATTTAAAAGGTTTTATATAGCGTTGGCTGGACCCGAGGGTATCCGAGCGCTTTACATGGGTATTAATTGCAATATAGCAAAAATGTACAATGAGTTAGTATTAAAAACAAATACAAACAGTAGAAAGCAGCTTAAATATTACCCAATCTAATTACTAAAGTTGCAATGGGCTACAACAAATCCTGAGGGATTAGGCTAGTGAGGGAGGGAAAGGATGGAAAAGAGGGAGGATAGGGTATAGGAATGGGGAGCGGCTAGGGAGGGGGTAGGTTAAGGCAATATCATACCGCTATAAATGGATAATTAATTGTAATGTAACAGAATTACAATGAGGTAGTACTCCAAACCCATCCACACAGTAAAAACAACTCCAGTTTTGCACGATCAAATTACATGTGTTGCAGTGGGCTACAGCAAGTCTTGAGAAATTAGCCTAGTGTGGGAGGGAAAAGATGGAGAAGAGGAGGGAAGGGTATGGGAAAGGAGAGAGGCTGAGGAGGGGGTTAGTTTGAGGCAATACCAAGTGGGACGAAGCAGGTCCTATGGGAAAGGCTAGTGGGAGGAGTTAGTGGGCAAAGGAAGATTAGAGAGGGGGAGGAGAACAGTATGAGGTCGGGGTGGTATGAGTGCCCAGGGTAGGGATTAAGGACCCCAGTATTTGTTGAGCAGGAGAAGTTTGAGGTCTTTTTTGAAGCTGGTGTAAGAGAGTTGCAACGAAGATCTTTAGGGAGGGAGTTCCAGATGTTAAACACATTCCCAGAAAAGGAACCAATTCTGACTCCCTATCTGAAAGTCATCCAGGCTAAATTACTACCTTCCATCTGCTACGGCAGCGCGGCATTACGCGGGAGAGACTCTAAGAACCTGGACACAATCCAGACAAAAGCCTATAGAACAATGTTTTCGCTCCCGTCCTACACATCGCCCGCCCAAGTCAGGTTGGAATTTGGATTACAAAAGCAAACTCTTGCAAGACAGGGTGCCTATATTAATTGCTGCCACAAACTCCGTTCTGCTACCACCAACACTCTAAACTTGCTGTTATGGCAAGATGTACAAAGCAGGGACGGATCTCAGGCAAGATCTTATCTGAAGGCAGCCTTGGGGGCCACTAACCTAACAGCGATTTGGGACATGCAACTCTGGCATAATGCGTTCAAAAAATTGGTTTGGAAAACCGTCAAATCTCTTTCACTATTAGAGGACAAAGAGACTTTTGCCAAAAGAAACCATGCATGGATGATTTTAAACTCTTTTAAACTCTTATAAATCCCTGACACCACAACCATACTTCAGCCAGGGTTACCCCAAGGCAACAAAACTGAAGTTCTTAAAACACAGACTAGGGGTCTTGCCCACTAGAGAGCATCTTCCACCATGGCTCAGGAGCAACGGCCATGACGCCTGCATTTTTGGCAATAAAGAGAAGGGCGACATACTTCACATGACCTGTCTCTGCCAAGAGCTGCGGCCAGCCCGCCAACAGCTCCTAAAGGACCAGCTCAAGCAGATAGGATCTCGCACTAGAAGGCAAGCGGTGCTGGTTTGCCTGAACCCTGCAAACACAAAATTGAACTGCAGATCTGTAAAGTTCCTTGCGATAATTGAGCAAAAACTGTCAAACATTCCGAACATTGACACAGAAAATATATAGACGCTTATCGGAACTCAAAAAACATGCTCTCCTGCCTTAAAAGAAATGTTCCTGGTCATTAGATTGGGTTTTTTATTGTATGCTCTTTTAATGGTGACTTATTGAACCGATTTTCTAATGAGATTTTAAAGATTTTTGTAAAATGTTTGCACTGGTTTTAATTAACTATGCATAATAAATTTACCTTACCCAGAAAAGGAGCGAGATTGTGTGGTGTTCTTGTTTTACAAAGGAGGGACCAGACCGAAGGTGTTGGAGCTCCTCAATGATCTAGAGCAGACCGCTTTGTGAAGTTTATCTGAGAGGTACTGCGGGGAGCGTTGATGCAGGGCTTTGTGCGTAATGCAAGCTGTCTTGTAGGAAGCTCTTCCTTCAATGGGATGCCACTTGAGGGCTTTAATGACAGGGGAGATGTGATCAAACCTTTTGAGGTCGGTAATGAGCCTAGTAGCCAGGTTCAGAACAGATTTGATTGGGGCTAGGTGGACTTTAGGGGTTCCAGCGAGGATGGCGTTACCGTAGTCAATTTTCGACAAGACCAGCGATTGGACGACTAATTTAAAGTTGTCTGAAGGAATGAAGGGTTTTATTTTCTTGAGGTGATGGAATGTGAAGAGAGCGCTTTTGGCTGAATTTTTTATGTAGGGGATAAGAGTAAGGTTCTGGTCAATGTTAAAACCAAGGGATTTCACGGAGTTTGATATAGTGAGCGAGCAGTTGAGTGCGGTAAGGTCAGAGATACAAGATAGAATGGGGAGTAAGTTGTTCTTAGGGGAGAAAAGAATTATTTCTGTCTTTTTTGGGTTGAGTTTGAGGTGATTGTAGTGGAACCAGGATTGAATCTTACTCGAGGCATCATTGAGGTGAAGAACATCCGAGAGGGATTGAATCTTATAGTAAAGCTGGGTGTTATCAGCGTATAGGTGGTAATTGATTCACGCTTGTTTAAGGATAAGAGTGAAGGGTTTCATGAAGAGATTAAATAGAGAGGGGGGGAGAGGATAGAGCCCTGGGGAACCCATAGGGAGACGGGCAGAGGTTTGGAAAGGCCGTCACGTATTTTAATTTGCTGGATTCGGTGTTGAAAAAAAGAGGTGAACGATTTGAGGACTGAACCGTTGAGGCCAAAACGATCTTTAAGTGTGTTAAGTAGAGTGGAGTGGTTAACAGTGTCAAAAGCAGCGGAGAGATCAATTAGAATGAGAAGGGAGGATTCGCCTTTGTCGAGGGCGTGATGCATGTCATCAATTACGTTTATCATTGCAGTTTCAGTCCTACAGCCCTTTCTGAAGCCTGATTGGAAAGAGTCTAAAAGATTGAATGAATCAATGTGTCTACCTAGTTGGAGCAGGGCGTATTTTTCAAGGGCTTTTGAGAGAAGAGGAAGGTTAGAGATAGGACAAAGGTTATTTAGGTCATTAGGGTCACCAGCAGGATTTTTGAGGATGGGAGTGATTTGTCCCAATTGGAGGGAATCGGGGACACAACCCGAGGTAAAGGAGGAGTTGATGATCGAGGTTCAGTAGGGGGCAATGATATGTTTTAGATCTTGGACAAGGTTGGAAGGGAGAGGGTCTTTAGTGTGAGATGACGGTTTAAGTCTGAAAATGACGTTAGGACATAAAGTTCAGTGACTGTTTGGAAGTCGTGCCAAGAAGCATCTCTAGACACCTGTCAGCCCCTAGTAAATGGTACTCTAGGTACCCAGGGCATGGTGACCCTGCCCAATCACCGCTAGGCTCCTGCCTCCCCTCCCACAGGAGAGGAGCAGGCTAGGGGGTGTACCCACCCCAGGACAGGGACCTATTGGTCCCTGTCCTTGCCCTACCTGTAACGCCCCTAAATTCAGTATTTAGAGGCTCCCTGAACCTTCCTTCCTAAGATCCCAAAAGAAGATCAAGAGGACGAATACCCGCCGTGCAGCTGCTAACAGGACGACAACAACTGACTTGGCCCCAGCCCTACTGGCCTGTCGACCCTGGAACCGTCCTGCCTAATCCTGGAGACTCCTGCGGACAGCAACCTCGGGACACCCAGAGGACCTGCCTGCTATGACCCTCCTAAAGATTGGGACTCCCATCAGCAGTGGCTCTGCTGCAACAACCCCCCCTGGTGCCAGCCAGGAAGCTCCGGACCAGCCCACTCTGCACCCGCCCAGCCCGGGCCTTCCCCAAGCGAACCACGAGGACGTCCCCCCGGCGACTGGGACCCGAAGTCCAGTGCCCAAAGACCCTCCTCGACGAACCAGACGATGCCTGCAAACTCAGAACTAGGGGCCACCCCAACCGCGACTAGCTTGAGGGTAAGCTTTTCCGACACCCAAAGACACCCCGGCGCCCTACAGCCTCCTGTGCCTTCCTTTTGCACCCTGCGCCCTACAGCCCCCTGTGCCTCCCTTTGGGGTACCTACCTGTGCTCCAAGATCCCAACTTACCTCTTGAAGTGCTGGTCGCCCCTGGAGAGTCTCCGTCCCCGAGCCTGCAGCCTTTGTTCCCCTTTGACCTTTCCCATTGGATAACATTGAGCGCCTGACGGCTCAAAAGCACCCTGCACCCAGCTGCCCGAGTGCCACTGGCTGTGCCACCTTTGTCCTATCCTACGTCCCCCCTTGCCCTGGGCAAGGGACCAGGAGCTCAGCTCCCACAGCCTCGTAGCCTGCTAGCCAGCAGCCACCACCAACCGGAGGCCCCCTTTCCCTCATTGAATATCATTGGGCCTAACTACCTCTGCACCCGGCCGCCCCTGTGCCGCTGGGGGTGAACTAACTGTTCTTACCTGACACTGGGGGACCCCTGAGTCTATGCCCAGAACCCTGACTTCACCAGCCAAGTACTCACCTGGAAACCGGTAACTCACTTACCTGCCATTGGATAACATTGACTGGTTTGACTTGAAAAATCTTCTAAGTGTAAAGTTTTGGAAACTAAAAATATTCATATAAAATCACCCGAATTCCGAAGTACTCACCTGTGATCAGGGAAGAAGCCAGTAATGTACCTTGTAGCCCAGTACTGAACCGCTAAAGTAATCCTTACCGGGTTTATCAGTAACCTGTATTTTCTCCGTAGGAATCCATTGTATGCTTTTCTCTGAAATTTCTTCTAAGTGTCTACTTTTGAAAACTTGAAATATTCTTTAAAAATCCTATGAAATACTGAAACGCAATTACCTACCTGTTTTAAGTTGAGACCCCAGTGCTGGCCCCAAGAGCCCAGTACTGGATTACAAAAGTAAAGAGATCATACTTTACCTGCAACCTGAATTTTCTCCCATTAAATAACATTGCCAGCTTTACAGTGAAAAGTTTCTAAATGTGAACTTATAAAACATCTTTATATTCCTGGAAGTTCCCTACAGTAACTAAATCGTTTTTGCTAATCTGGTTTCAGCTTAGACCCCAGGACTGAATCTAGGATCTAGTCCTGGCACTCCTAAAGTAATATGTACTGTAATCAACTGTACTTTTTTTATGATGACAATCCATTGAGCTTAATGCTAAAGTGTGTTTAGACTGGTGTTGCCTACTGCAACCCATATATCTACTGTGTTCACAAACTTTGTTGCTTCTTTGTAAAGTAATTACATGAGAATACTCATATCTAGAAAAGTTTTATTTTTATGCCTGTTGGTTCTAAAAATAAAACAACTATATCTTTGGATATAAAAACAATTGGCCTGGAGTTCAGTCTTTGAGTGTGTGAAATCCTTTGCTGACTGAGTGTGTACAACAAATGCTTTTCACTGCCCTCTGGTACTGCCTTACTACTCAACCAAGCTACCACTTTTGAGAGTAAGGTCAGTTCTGACTTTAACCTCTGTTATACCTCTGGGGTTTGTGGACTCTATACACACTGTACCTTATTCTGGTCCAGTATGTATAGAGCCACATTCTCACAATGGGCTACCTTATTTCAGCTTGCACAGTGTGACCCACTAATCTAATTAGTAAGATTTAGCATCTTGCTTAGCATGAGCATGGGCAACATGCATTTTAGACAGTGTTCTAGGATTCACTTTTTAGAAAATATTTATTTTATTGAAATAGGCTTGAGTATTAAACTTAGTTTGCTAGATAAGTGAATTCATTTCATATGATTTTACACTTTTTTCCCAGCTTATAACATTGTAATATTTTTCTCAAGCTTATACTAGTTCTGCACTCAAATGCATGAGGGAAATGGTTATGTTGCCATTAGTCCTCCATTTCACATACTCCTTTGTTTTGCAGATGGCATCATTGCCTTTGCCTGGGAACCTAATGGAAGCAAGTTTGCTGTATTGCATGGAGAAGTCCCGAGAATATCAATTACTTTCTACCATGTTAAAAACAATGGCAAGATCGAGCTCATCAGTAAGTAACGCTATTATTGAAACATGCTAGTGATTTGTACTTTATTTTTAGAAATGTTATCAGATATACACAGTAAGCTGTTTTGTAGATATCCATACCATTTTACAAGAACCTTTTTGATTTTAATGTCCTTAATCAAGCTTTGTTGTATCACTGCATGAAGTTTTCAAATGTTTAACATTTGGCCTTTTATACCACTTGCATGTTATGTGGGGAATTCTTCATACAGATAAGATGCCTAGTTTTTTTTTCTTTTGTATGAATAGATGCGATTTATGAAAGTGCCTTGTGTTCTTGTATAAGACGGGTTGGTTTTCAGAAGAAGCATTTTTTTCGCCATCATCTTTTTGTACTTAATTTGCGAATGTTGTCTATATTTGTGTCTACATGTTTCTAAGAAAAATGTTTTTCTTTCAGAATCTTATGATAAGCAGCAGGCAAATACGATATTCTGGAGTCCACAGGGACAATTTTTGGTGCTCGCAGGTTTAAGAAGGTGAGTGTTTAAGTGGCCATTGGCCTATGACAATTGGCTTTCTTTGGCAAAAAATGTAAATTGCTGGATCTTAGCTCTCACATATTAGAATTTAAAATGGTTCCGATATTCTACAGAGCAACTGATGACTGGTGTTCTACTGAGTCCCCCAATTTCTCTGGTACTCAGTTTATAACATTGATATAGCGTTTCCCTTACCGTTAGGTGGCATTAGTTTACATTGCAGATTAAAAAACGAGGAAAGTTGTTTTATCATTACGTTTCCATAAAATAATATGTACCATAGTAATCGGGTTGTCTGAAATTGCAGAGCCTTTTAAAATCATTATTTAAGCCATTCAGTGTCTTCTCCCTCATGTCATTGAAATGTCTTGCATCCGCCATGTTAATGGTAGTTTTATGTGTTGGCTAATTTACATATCCATTAGCGGGCAGAACATAATCTAGGTTAAGTATAAAGAAAATTGTAGAAACTGGCTCTGTATATGGTATACTGAAAGCGAACGAACGAATATTCACAGATCATGCCTGTATCTGATGTGGCTTTTCCTGAAGATGGCATTTTTATGCCGAAACGCGAGTAGAAACCATCCTGAAGTTGCAGCCACTCTGACACAGATACATACCTATGAAACAAAAGCCTGTATACAAGGCCCATCTATAGAAAAGGTTTTAATAAACACAATGATGCGAATATAATGTATCAGAACATGTATATAATGCCTTGACTTACGAATTTTCTGATGTTGATCGTACCTGTGCAGGTATACATTATGACTGTTGAGTACGAATGATGAGACGGAGGTGGAGTGTATGCGGTTTGTTTTAATTTTTAATGATGGAATATTGAATATACTATTATCAATAAATAACTATGTACGAGACATATGAGCTGCAGATTGTACACTATGCATAGGTCGCCATCTGGTGTTGGGCTCGGCTGCTTGCACTTTGTTGTTGTCTTGGAAGAGTCTTTTGTAGTCATGAGAACGGTGACTCCTCCCTTGGACGATAGTGCGCCTGGGCATCGACTCCATCCTCAGATTGTTTATTTCCGCCACTGGGTTCGGATGTAACTTTTGCGCTCCGGTTCGCCACCGTATTCTCCAAACCTTTTCAACGCGCAAACTATCTACAAATCGATGGTATTGTTTTCTATCAAGTGATCTTCGACGCGCATCTCAGCTACTCGACTCCAGTCGTTGATGCGGGCCGCTGGGCCTATCTACGACGTTCGGGCCTACAGCTTATGGAATGGACTCCATTAAAAAAATGCCCCCAGTGTGGAGCTAAATTCCCACACAGTGACCATCACAAGGTCTGTAAGCTAGGTCTCTCGCCCGAGCACGACGAGAACAATTGCCAGGCCTGCGCCTCTTTTCGATCCAAGAAGACCAATCCGTGATCGCCGGGCCAGCCGACACATCATGGTGCAGCGAGCAGCTACAGCACCAGAGGACATCTTCGATGAAGGCCCTGTTGTCCCGGAGGAGGATTCTGAGGACCTGGAAATCGTGTCCGAAGCAGATGATCCAGACTCAGGCGACCACATCACTCCTGGTCAATGAGTGAGTACAACTGCCCCAACCCCAACTCCACCCGAAAAAAAGAAGGCCCTGGTCAAGAATTTGCCTGCTGGCCGCAGTCGAGACCGAAAACAAGCTTCAGAAGCCCCGCCCCTGGGCCCGGCTCCAAAGATAAAGGACAAGCCTCCCGAAAGCTCGGGGCCGAGCAAACCGCACATCAGTGTCCCGCAGGCACCTTTGGCACCGAAGACGGCAGAGCAACTTACTCCCAAAAAAGAAATTGCCACCGACCACCTCAATGCAGAAACAAAATCCATTGGATCCGAAACTAAAGCCTTCGGAACCGAAAAAGATTTCCGTCTCCATAGCCAAGCTAAAGGACCCCATAGCACCTCCTAAAGCCTCAGAGCAGAAATCCAAACTCCGCTCGGACCCGACGAAGTCGGCGTTGAAAGCGGTTACCAAAGAGAGAGAACTTTTTCGACCGGATCCTGTCGATCCAAAGCAGAAAAAACTCCATATAGACCCCAAAACAGGACATGTGGCTGATGTTCCACACAAGAAAAGGAAGCTGGACACACCAGACACTCATGCAGTGCCTGTGAAGAAAAGACTGTGCCACTTCACCTATAAGACCCTCTTCTCCTGTTCTTTCTCCTGAACCTGTTCCTCCTCCTAAGCCTTTCCTTCCTCCTGAGCCCGTTCTTCCTCCTAAGCCTGTCTCACCTCCACAGCCTCCAAAACTTTCACCACAGGATGATGATGATAATTCAGGGGGTGGGGGAGGCAACAATGACCCTGATGACGACACGGACACACCACAGGACGATTGGGACGAGTATGATGACCCAATAGATCCCCCAGATCTCACTGATCCCCAGCCATATCCAACAAAGCCATCTCCCCAGATGACAATATTGGCTTTGGTCAGCTTGTGAATAGAGCTGCTGTCTACCATGGTGTTCACATGCATTCAGACCCGGCAGAGGAGGGCTTCCTTCTAGACCCCTTCGAACAGTCACAGAAAACTGTCCAAATCCTGCCAATGCTAAAAGGGGTCTTTAAACATGCTCCCTACATATTCAAAGATCCGGTGAGAGCTAGAATTCTCAGTCCCAGTATTGATAAAAAATATAAACCCGCCCCTGATGATCCCACCTACATCAAAGTGCAGCTACCTTTAGACTCACTAGTTGTAAGTAATGCTAGGAAACACACCAACTCTCAAACCTTCGGTGACGCACCACCTCCGGATAAGGAATCTAAGTTCTTAGATGCCTCTGACAGGAGAGTTGCTGCCCAAGCAGCTAATCACCAGCGCATAGCCAACACACAAGCATTACTTGCTAGATACGAAAGGGCTCACTATGACCAACTAGAAACCCTACCATTTACCTGATGTGAGAAAGTGCCATCTTTCTTGCCTTGGTATGCCCCCACTTTTTTCTGAACTGCTGATGTGCTTTGACTGAGTCTGCCCAGGGTTCCTGCCAACCAGGTACCCAGGGTCTGTGTTCCTTCCCTAAAACTGTGTTGAAACTAAAACCCAATTGGCATCTCTGTCCACCTATTAGACCCTAGTAAATGTTACCCTAGGCACCCAGGGCATGGTGACCAGAGAAGACCCCTGAGGGCAGCAGCACTTATTGTGCCACCCTCAGGGGCCCTGTACTCTGACACCCACACACTGCCTTTGCAGGCTGAGTGTCTAAGTAACAGAACTAAACAGAGTCAACATGGCACACACCGCTGTGTGCCATGCCCACAGAACCCATTGCCCTGGCATACTTCAGTCACCCCTCTAGATGGGTGCCCTATGCCAGAGGTGTGGGCACAGGTGCATGAGCCCTGTGCCCCTACAGTACCCAGGGCCATTTCTGGACACAGTAAATGCAGTGATGCCATTAAGAGTATATGGTGCTGGGAGGTTGTTGTCACTACGAACTCCACAGCACCATAATGGCTGCACTGAAGACTGACAAGTTTGGTGCCAAACTTCTCAGCACATTAAACCCGCACTGATGCCAGTGTGGGATTTAATGTAAAGTGCACCAAAGGGCATCTTAGAGATGCCCCCGGAAAACCTAACCTACAATCCATGTCTGGGCTGAGTGGCTGCAGAGGCTGCCACACAGCAGACATGTTGCTGCACCCCTGGGTGGAGCGCCCCCGCTCTCCTGGGCCTGCAACAATGCACATCCTGGGCGAGGTGCTAGGTCTCCTCCCCCAGGATGGTCAGGGGGAAGCTTCAAAGGCATGCCGCCTCTGTGATCTTCTCCAGACCATTTGCTGCCCCCAGCAACTGGCCCCCACCAGTTCTGACTCCCACTCTGGCGGGAAGACTAGCGGGGAAAACTATATCAGGAAGGGGGTGTGCCAGCCTATGCCAACCCCACCCCTCAGGTGGAGGAGACGAGGTGAAGCACGACCCCGGGCTCCGGCTATCTTGAAGATTAAGAGCCCTGCCCAATCACAGCTAGGCTCCTGCCCCCTCCCACAGGAGAGGAGCAGGCTAGGTAATGTACCCACCCCAGGACAGGGACCTATTGGTCCCTGTCCTTGCCCTACCTGTAACGCCCCTAAATTCAGTATTTAGGGGCTCCCTGAACCTTCCTTCCTCAGATCCCGATAAGAAAAGAAGAAAGATCAAGAGGAAGAAGACCCGCCGTGCAGCTGCTAACAGGACGACAACAACTGACTTGGCCCCAGCCCTACCGGCCTGTCGATCCTGGAACCTGCTCCTGCCTAATCCCGGTGACTCCTGCGGATAGCAACCTTGGGACACTCAAAGGATCTGCCTGCCTTGACCCTCTTAAAGCCTGGGACTCCCATCAGCAGAGGCTCTGCTGCAACAACACCCCTGGTGCCAGCCAGGAAGCTCCAGACCAACCCACTCTGCACCGGCCGTGCCCGAGGGATCCAGCACCACGAGGACGTCCACCCGGCGACTGGGACCCGAAGTCCAGTGCCCAAAGACCCTCCCCGACGACCCTGATGACGCCTAACTTCACCAGCCAAGTACTCACCTGGAAACCGATAAGTGTCTACTTTTGAAAACTAGAAATATTCTCTAAAAATCATACTAAATACTGAAACGTAATTACTTACCTGTTTTGAGTTGAGACCCCAGTGCTGGCCCCAGGAGACCAGTACTGGATTACAAAAGTAACAAGATCGTACTTTACCTGTAACCTGAATTTTTTCCCATTGAGATAACATTGCCAGATTCCTGTTGAAAAGTTTCTAAGTGTGAACTTTTAAAATAGCTTTTTATTCCTGAAAAATCACTACAATATCTAAAACGTTTTTGCTAAACTGTGTTCGAGGCATGTGGGCTGCTGAATTCACATCTTATGCATAGATCGCCGCCTAGTGTTGGGTCCGGATGATTGCACCTTGTTGCCCTGGAAGAGACTTCGAAGTATCACGAGATAGGTGGCTCCTCCCCTGGACTACAGCGCGCATGGGCATCCTCTCCATCCTCAGATTGTTTTTTTCCGCCATTGGGTTCGGATGTATTTTCTTTACTCAAGGTCAGAAACTTTTTCTACAAGGCCAAAAGGCCTTCAGGGTCGTCGGTATTGTTATTTTGATCGGTGTCGAGTTCTTGTTCCAGTTCTTTTCAAAGCAGGACGTCGAAGAGAGCCGCGTGGCCTTTACGACACCAAAGGCCCGATCGTCGATGGAACGAAGCCCGTTCAAGCGATGCCCCCTTTGTAACTCTAAATACCCGCACATCGACGTACACCCGGTGTGCAACAAGTGCTTATCACCAGACCTCAACAAGGACAACTGTCTGGCTTGTGCTCGGTTCCGGTCGAAGAAGACGCTTAGGCTCCGACGTGCAGCAAGACAAACAATGACGAAACCAGCGCCCGACCCGGTGAATATCTTCGATGAAGACGACGAGGAGGTGGTGGAGACCGAGGATCCGGAACAGGCGTCGGATCCCGGCTCGGAGCACGACTCCAACTACTACAAAGACGACGAAGAACGCGTCGATGAAGACGAGGAGGTAAGGGACGACGTGTCCCCCATCGGAGCCGTCGATGACGACTCGAGTGATGAACCAGGCCCAACAGTGGGTACTGGGGCCCAAAAAGACACAAAAACTTTCTACGGCTCAGGTCGAGGCATCGCCGAAAGGCCTTAGCCAAGACCTTAACAAACATTCTATAGCCTCGCGTCTCGGCCCGGCTAAGAATACATCGCACGAGCCATCGGTCGCCATACAGAAAGCAAAACCGAAAGCTATCGAGGCAAAACCGAAACTGCTAAAGACAGTCCTCGGATCGAAGAGTGCAACCACGTCCGATTCTACGTCGAAGAAAAGTGTCGACGACCCTGCGGGGTCCACCACAAAGGGTGTCGAACCGAAGATTGGTGCGCTAAAGACCATGGCTAAAGCCAAGTGCGTCGAACCCACGAGGTCTGCGTGGATGAATAAAGACACAAACAAGGGACTCAAGTCTCGAAAGGCCCTCGAACCGAGGCACCGAATCGAGACGCAACAGCTCGTCAAAGCCCTCGAGCCGAAACAAAAAAGCACCTTGAAGGAGCGCGTCAAGTCGAACAAAAAGAACGCGCCTCCACCGCATCAAGCACCGAAGCCGACGCAAGGCCAAAAGCACGACGACAGGGCGAAGCCCGTCGGTCCAATATCAACGCCAGCCCCAAAGCCGCCGATAAAATTCGGACTGCCCCCAACAGCACGACCTAAAGCGATCGATCCGACAACAAGAATCGAATCGCCCAAAACTGTCACTTGGGAAAAGAAGTCATCCTCTAGAAGAAGACGTTATGTACCAGGAGCCCTCCTATGATAATCAAGCAAAGCTCCACATCGACGCAAACACTGTCTATCACAGAAAAATAAGGGCAGAAAATCCTCTGGAATCCTACAAAATCCCACTGAAAAAGAAAAGGGATTCTTCAACATCACCAGTCCATTTTGAACCTGTAAGGTACCATGACCAGGACACTTATACAGGCTCACCCATACGCTCTACTGAGGACATGGGGTATGACTAGTGGAGAAGTGTGGCTCAATGGTTAGAGCAGGCAGACCTTGATGCAGAGCTCTGGCCAGGGACCAGGGTTCGATTCCCGCCTCGGGAATCCGGCTCATTAATTCCCCTGACTGGATATTCTCGCCTCAGTGCCTGTTCTGATCATGGGTCCCACGCTGCAACTCTGGGCAATAGCTTGCTTAGTCTCCACAACGGCCCCAAAAGCGCTGGGATGCCTGGCTGCACCTGGGGGCTGCCCAGGAGTGGACATTTCCCAGGAAAGCCAGGAAGGGTTCCTAAGCGGTATACGGACAGCGCCGGGACACCTCCGGTGGAGGTAGCTGTGCGCTTTACAAATTCCGACATTTACATTTACATTTTTACTATGATGACCAAGATGGCTACCCTGCAGAAGATGATCATGATGACCAAGCTCATGCCTGGACAGACACTACAGACCAGGGAGAGTCACAAACTATCCCTGATACTCCTTCTTATCCAATAAAAACTTCGCCAACGGAAGATACAGCGGCGTTTAACGCATTAATAGAAAGGGCAGCACATAATCATGATGTGGACATGCATGCTGACCCAGTTGAGGAGGATTTCTTGTTTGACACTTTCTCCTCTTCTGAGAAATCTGTTAAAACATTACCAATGTTAAAAGGTGTCCTAAAACACGCAGGAGACATTTTTAAGGAAACCACAAGAGCAAGGGTTGTTAACCCCAGGATTGAAAGAAAGTACAGACCGGCGCCTGTGGACCCTACATACATTCGGGGCCAGTTGCCATTGGACTTTTTGGTGGTATCCAATGCTCGTAAACGTGCCAACTCCCAAACTACTGGTGATGCTCCTCCCCCAGACAAAGAGTCTAAAGTGTTAGAAGCTTCTGGGAAAAGAGTGCCTGCTTAAGCAGCTAACATCTGGAGAATTTCCAACACACAGGCCCTATTAGCCAGATATGATAGGGCACATTATGACACATTAGAGCAACTGCTACAACACTTGCCTGATCAATACAAGGAAGGGGCTGAAACACTAATCCAAGAGGGGAAACTGATATCCAACGCATCCATTAAGTGTGCGCTAGATGTAGCAAAGAAAAAATAGAAGGGTCCCAAGCATGCATGCAACACTTAGGTTTGCCTCTCTAACAACTATATACAGGATAATCGGTACATCACACACTACGCATAGGAATCACTAGTACAGATAATTCTATTTATCCACTCAAAAGAGTTTTAGAAGTTTCACACATTACAAAGTTATACCAAAGCACCATATATAAGACCGTCACAAAGTTTTGCAATTTACAAATTTATTTTATCCACAGTGATAGATTTACATTTGATATTGTAATCAGTTAAAAAGTCTCAGCACGAGTGTATAGAAAATTTCAGTATCACAATCATGTAAGTATATTCACAATTAAAAATTCAAATTAAAAAAAGAAACAATATGTCGACGCAGCGTTTCGGTTTTTGAAGTTAAAAACACCTTCTTCAGGACCGTTTCTAAATCAATAAAAACACATAATTATTATCAGTTGCAAGACAAAGTGACAGTCATGATAGTTTTTATGATACTATGGTGCTTGACATTTATCGACATTCAGCTTTTCACACTCTCAGTATCCCTATGCTTTAGCACAATTATACACATTACAATAATTAAACACGTGAATCTAGTGGTTGGCTTATGCTCTTTTCTTACATGGTGCGAGCACATTTGACAAAGAGTATACACCTTTATAGCTAAATCTCATTTTTATTTTAGACAGTACTCTGTTAAGCGAGATCACGCTCGCAGCACATTGTTGTAACATTTCTATATCTTCAGTTACGTGATAGTGACATCTACCAAACTGCATACCTTTAGATTAACAGCATGCTGGGGACATTTCCATTTTCCCACGTACATGTAGTTCACAAGCTCTCAATATTTGTAGTTCACAAGCTCTCAATATTTATTTTGGAGCTTGTACCTAGACGTAAATGATCCCCATTAGTATTATCATCAGGCAGAGATTACATTACGCTGGGTTATAAGGGGAAGCTTCATATGTTACCTTGCTTTTTAGAGGCAGTTCCCTTAGTTACCTACAGCGGAGCCACCGTTTGCGGTTTAAAATGCTTCATATGGGAGCTGAAATACATAGAACTTTGTATTAATACTCGCTCTTTATTAATTGCAGAGTATACCAAGGCGATCTAGTAGACTTACTCACCTGATTTGATATGCAGGTGTGGATAGTCCCGTGTAGGGGTCTGTTAAGATCCTCCTTTAATTTCGGTTACCATTCACGAGGATAGCCTCCTGGGTCGGTCTCTCTTCAATTTGGACCTGTCTCTGTGGATACGATAAGCCGACTTTATTTTAATATTACCGGTCAGCGGCAGGATTTACAAGCATTATGTCTCTAATAGCCAGTCTGCTTGAAGAGATGTAAGTGCATCTAAGCTCAAAAGCAGTGCCATAGTGGTCGATCATAACTGTTACGCTATTGTTATTAAGGAGCCGTAACAGACAGGGGAAAAAGTAGACATTATTGAAACTACTCGTGGATTCCGTCATTCTACCCGACAATCGTTAAGCACTTACCCGGGTCTCGAGATACGGCCTCCCT
Source organism: Lissotriton helveticus (assembly GCF_964261635.1). Classification (NCBI taxonomy): domain Eukaryota; kingdom Metazoa; phylum Chordata; class Amphibia; order Caudata; family Salamandridae; genus Lissotriton; species Lissotriton helveticus. The sequence continues at coordinate 150,976,853 of NC_136071.1, forward strand.
GCTCCAACTGTAGGTAGAACCGTGGTGGACGCCACTGTTCGCCGCCTGGAATATCGCAAGATCTAATTGGTTTACAGACACGGGCTTTAAATATAAGGACGGAACCAATAGGTTGAATCTGGTCCTATCACGTGTGGCTGTATGTTACACACCCACCGTTTGTTGTTGTTCGTTCTTTTAAAATAAAGTTATGTTTGTCATTTATTATCACGCGTTTTTTAAGAAATTCCGCGCGTCGGATGGGGACTTAATTATTCCATCTAGCTATCATTCACTGGCATTTATATCGTGCATTAATATCAGCGCAGTGTGTTGTTTTACTCTTGTTTACGCGTAGCTATGCATTAGTAAATGAATCTCTTACACTGCACATGTTTTATTATTTTAAATTTAACAAGTTTGCTCGGGTAAAAGGCAGGTATAGATGAAAATACTTCTAGTTTATATATGGACTATATTTATGCCTTTGGTATGATAGTTTTAGCTGTCGGACGAATAGTTATAAGTCCTATTAATCATGGGGCACTGTTTGGCTAAGGAGATAGCATATATATTTTTCGAGATGAAGGATAAAAATGTAGAGACATCTATACGTGCATGTTGACACTGTGTATCTCGGGGTTGTGGGGGATGCATGATTAAATTATACGCTCCCAGTCTTCTCTGCTGTTCAGCCCTTCTCTTACACTATTAAAACGTGACATGTAGTATTGTTCACGTTTCTTTCTTTTCGTATTAATGTCTCCTCCTCTCTTATTGATCTCAACTGTCTCGAGTCCACACCATTTTAGATCAGCAGTGGTGTGGCCAGCTTCCTTCCAATGTTCTGTTAGTGGTGCTCCTAGTTTACCTGTCCTAATGGCGGACCTATGTTCGTTGACTCTAAGTCTCACCTCTCTGCTGGTTTCACCTATGTATGCATAGTTGCATGGACATTTAATTAAATAGATGAGATTTTTTGTCCTGCAATTCATGAAACTCTTTATTTTAAGTGATGTGTTGTTGTGGTCAATGCTGTTACCTCTGATAATAGATTCACAATTAATACAACCACTACATGGAAAAGTACCCGTGGGTAACGGAGCATTGTTAATGCTTTGTTGTGGGTTCTTGTTCCTTTCTCTATATGTATGTACCAAGCTGTTCCTTATGGTACGATTTCTCCTATATGATATCATAGGTTTTGGTAGTTTTTCTCGTTTCTTATTTGTTATCAAATGCCAGTTTCTATTAATAATATTCTTTATCTTATTACTGATAGTGCTGAAGTTGGTAACGAATATTAAAGGTTGTTGTGTATTTTCCTCTCTGTTTTTATTATTTCCTGAGAACAAGTTATCTCTATTAAAATATCGAGCTCGTTTATACGCCTGGCGGATTAAACGTTTAGGATATCCGCGTTCAGACAGCTTCTCTTTCAAAGTTTCAGCGTGTTTATTAAAATCTCCTATGGTGGTACAGTTTCTCTTTATTCGTAAAAATTGCCCGAAGGGAATGTTATCCTTTTGGCATGGGGGATGGTTGCTGGTGTAGTGGAGCATAGTGTTCCTATCCGTTGGTTTTGTGTACAATTCCACAGTGAGTGCTCCCTCAGTGTGCTTAATCACTATGTCTAGGAAGGCACATCTTTCTGTATCTATTTGGGAGGTGAATTTTAAATTAACGTCTCCCAGGTTTAACCATTCAATAAACTCATTTAGAGTTTCCAAAGTCCCTGTCCAAATAAAAAACACATCATCAATAAATCTTGACCATGCTGTGATGTTTTCATAAAAGGGTGCCATTCTGTTAAAAATATGGGTTTCTTCGAATGCGGCTACATATAAACAGGCCAGGCTCGGCGCACAGGTAGCACCCATGCTCGTGCCCTTGGTCTGTTTATAAAACTGGTTATCGAATAGGAACAGGTTGTTTTTAAGTACAATTGTGACACAATCAACTATGAACGTATTGTGGGGACTCAAATCTCTATCTTCTACACTTAAAAGGGATTCGACCATTTCTATGGTTTTGTTCTGAGGGATATTAGTGTATAAGGCCTCTATATCAAGACACACTAGGAATTGTGTTTCTGGGTTGAAATTTAGACCTTCAATCTTATGGATGATGTCCGTTGTGTCCTTGATATAGGCCTTTTGTTGGGTGACTAATGGTTGTAAGAAGATATCAGCGTATTTACTGAGTGGTTCAGTGCATGAGCCAATGCTCGATACTATTGGTCTCATCGGGGGATTTCCAATATTTTTATGCACTTTGGGGAGGCCGTAGAGTGCGGGCACTGTTGGGTTTTTATTAAGTAAAAAAGCTAATTCTTGATCGCAGATGATGTTATCATCTCTTGCTAGATATAGTAGCCTCTGGATTTTTTCCATTAATTCTGTCCATTCTTTTCTATTTGATGGTTGATAGTGTTCTTTGTTGTCTAGTAGTAGATGCATTCGTGTATTATAATCTTCACTGTCCATAAGGACAATGCTACTGCCCTTGTCAGCGGGTTTTATTATTAATTGTTCACAGTTTTCTAGATTTTGCAGGGCCTCTCTTTCTTCCTTTTTGAGATTATTGTTAATCCAGCTTTTCTGCTTGAGGAGATTGTCTACGCTTCTATCTACGCTTCTCTCGAATGCCTCTACGTCTTTATTAACCATACCTATCTGGGGAGTCCATGAGGATTTGGGTTTTAGACCAGATTTATTGTTACTGGGTTGTCTATCTTTTCCTTCAAAGAAGGCATTGAGCCTTATTTTTCGATAAAAACTTTGAAGGTCTCTCTCTAGGCTGTATCTATCTATGGGTGAGCAGTAGGCAAAGCCTAAGCCTTTCTCTAATAATTGAGTCTCTGTCTGTGTCAGTATTCGTTTAGAAAGGTTGATGATAGGGGCTTTATTCACTGTTCCCAGTTCTTTTGGCTGCGTGTCCGAGGACGTTGAGGGAACTGGGGTTGGGGATTGTAGTTGCCCCGTCCTCGCCCTCTCCCTCTCTGTTGGCCAAAATTTGAGTGGCGTTGTTCCAAAAAAGACAGACCATCTCTGTTGGTATTAGTTGATGTTTCTCTGTCTTTTGTATTTCTAGAATCACTTTGTTGCTCAGGTTCAGAATCTGAACTAGTGTACGATGAATCAAAGAACCTGACTTTCTTTTTAGGAAAATTTCTAGAGGGTTGTTGCCATTGTCTGCGTGGTTGGACACTTTCTCTAGGTCTATCGTAGTAGTCTTTTTGTAGATACTGATAAACGTGTTCTGGGTTATAGTTTGCTATATCTTTCCTCAGTTTGTTGGTTTTTTTATTTACTAAGTAATCATTATATCCTGAGATGTCGTTTTGGATCTCTTCTAATTTTCGCTTAGCATCTTCTAAAGCTGTACTTTCCGTTAGTTTTAGTTCGAGATCTTCGATATCTTTACGTTCTACAATTAAGACTTCGTATGCTGTTTCAATAATGAGTAGCATCCAGTCGCGACTGCACCGGTTTGCTACTAGGGTCCAATTCTCGATAAATTTCTGATTCTGTATGAATATGCCTGGCTCATTGGTCACTTGTAGGCCTTTAGGGATTACGCCCTTTTTACAGTACTCTACTAGAAAGTCTGCATGTAATTCAGCCCTGATCACCTTTTTCTTAAGGTTCCATAGGGTCCTCCATTGTTCTTCGTCTGTTTTGTCTAATCTTACCGTGGTTACATTTTTAGAGGGGCCATTGATGATTCTATTAAATTGGTCCTCTGTATAACTGAGGGTTTTAATTCCTTCCATATCAGATATCTCTTAATAAATTGAGACAAGTTAAGGTTATTTACCCAAAACACAACACTTCCCCAGCTAACAAGCTGTGTATTACCAGAATATAAAAGAAGGGAAGTCCCTGACTTATCCAATGTGGGACAAGGGGAGGTACAAAGAAAAAATAGAAGGGTCCCAAGCATGCATGCAACACTTAGGTTTGCCTCTCTAACAACTATATACAGGATAATCGGTACATCACACACTACGCATAGGAATCACTAGTACAGATAATTCTATTTATCCACTCAAAAGAGTTTTAGAAGTTTCACACATTACAAAGTTATACCAAAGCACCATATATAAGACCGTCACAAAGTTTTGCAATTTACAAATTTATTTTATCCACAGTGATAGATTTACATTTGATATTGTAATCAGTTAAAAAGTCTCAGCACGAGTGTATAGAAAATTTCAGTATCACAATCATGTAAGTATATTCACAATTAAAAATTCAAATTAAAAAAAGAAACAATATGTCGACGCAGCGTTTCGGTTTTTGAAGTTAAAAACACCTTCTTCAGGACCGTTTCTAAATCAATAAAAACACATAATTATTATCAGTTGCAAGACAAAGTGACAGTCATGATAGTTTTTATGATACTATGGTGCTTGACATTTATCGACATTCAGCTTTTCACACTCTCAGTATCCCTATGCTTTAGCACAATTATACACATTACAATAATTAAACACGTGAATCTAGTGGTTGGCTTATGCTCTTTTCTTACATGGTGCGAGCACATTTGACAAAGAGTATACACCTTTATAGCTAAATCTCATTTTTATTTTAGACAGTACTCTGTTAAGCGAGATCACGCTCGCTAGATGTAGCAGACACTGCAGCCAGGGCCATCAACACAAGTATCAAGCTCAGAAGGCATGCTTGGTTGCGCATCTCAGGGTTCAAACAAGAAATACAAGAAATACAAACTACATTACTAAATCAGCCTGTAAACCCTGATTTTTTATTTGGACCAGAAAGATTAAGAAAGACACTGAGACAGCCAAATCTATGGGGGCCCTGCAGTCTCTACAATTAAGAGGTGGTTCCTTTCGTCGCTCCAGTAACAGAGGGGCTACAAGAGGCCAGGCGTCCAGCAAAACCAATACAATAAAGGGAACACGCAATCCACCTACACTAAAACAAACCGAGGCGGATACCGTGGCAACAGCAGTAAAGGCAGAGGATGAGGGAATAACAATACCAGATCCTCCGCCAATACTAAGCAGTGACGCCGTGTCGCTGCATCCAGACCATGTAACACCAGTCGGGGGCAGATTACAACAGTTCCTGCCAGTCTGGGAAGGTATTACCACAGACAAATGGGAGAGACAGCTTATTCAGTACGGTTATTGTCTAGAGCTAACATCAACTCCACCCAATATACCCCCAAAACACCGTCCTATGTCCGCAGAGCACATAGACTTATTGCAACAAGAAGTTCTCAGCATGCTGCAAAAAGAGGCTATAGAACTCATCCCTCTACAGGAACAGGGTACAGGGGTGTACTCTCTGTACTTCTTAATCCCCAAAAAGGACGGGTCTCTCAGGCCAATACTAGACCTTAGGCCCCTAAACCAATACATCTTGTCAGAACACTTTCACATGCTCACTCTACAGCAGGTCCTACCATTACTCAGTCAGGGAGTCTTCCTCGCCACACTAGACCTAAAGGATGCGTATTTCCACATACCAATACATCCAGCACACAGGACGTATCTCCGGTTCACCATCCAAAATCAGCACTACCAGTTCAAGGTACTGCCTTTCGGGGTGACAACAGCCCCAGGGTGTTTACCAAGTGCTTAGCTACAGTGGCTGCGCACCTACGGAGAAACCATGTTCCCGTCTACTCGTACCTGGACGACTGGCTCATCCAAGCAAAGTCAGCGCAGCAATGTGCCAGCCACATGTCCCGCACTATTCACCTCCTACACAGCCTCGGATTCTCATTGAACTACCCAAAGTCTCATCTTCAGCCCGCCCATGTACAACAGTACCTAGGGGCAACATTAGACACTCTGGCGGCAAAGGCACAGCCAAACTCAGCAAGAATCAACAGCATTCTGTTACTCATTCAAAAATTCAAACCCCAACACTCGCTCCCAGCAAGAGTGTTTATGCAGTTGATAGGCATGATGGCCTCCTGCATCTTCATAGTCCCTCACGCAAGACTACACATGGGTCCGCTTCAGGAGTGCTTAGCATGGCAATGGAACCAAGCTCAGAGGCAATTGAAAGACCTAGTGTTGGTGACCAGTCGTGCATATAGCTCTCTATATTGGTGGAACCCACAAAACCTTTGCAGGGGACGACTGTTCCAAGAGCCTGTACCACAAATTGTGCTCACGACGGACGCATCTCTCCTGGGATGGGGAGCGCATGTCCTCCATTACACAGTGCAGGGACTATGGACAACACAGCAGAAAAGGATGCACATCAACCTGCTAGAACTGATGGCAATCTTCATGGCAATGAAGGCGTTCAAGGTACATCTCTGCAACAAAGTCGTGTTAGTCCGGACGGACAACATGACTGCAATGTACTACATACAGAAGCAGGGTGGGACACACTCTCCACAGTTGTCCCATCTAGCGCAAAGCATGTGGAAGTGGGCCATTCAGAGAAACATCTTTCTCATGGCGGAACACCTTCCAGGCAAGGACAACCAGATGGCGGATCTGCTCAGCAGACACAGCCACCAGATGCACGAGTGGGAGATACATCCCTCAGTACTGCAACTGTACTTCCAGCGGTGGGGTCATCCAGACATAGACCTGTTCGCCACAAGGGAAAACGCAAAATGCCAAAGCTTCGCCGCAAGGTTTCCACATCCGCAGTCTCAGGGCAATGCGATATGGATGAACTGGTCAGGCAAGTTTGCGTACGCTTTTCCCCCAGCCCCGCTCATACCACTAGTGGCACGCAAACTACAACAGCACTCAATGACCCTCATCCTAGTTGCTCCAACGTGGGCGAGGCAGCCGTGGTACACCACATTCCTACAACTTTCCGTGGTGCCTCATCAAAGGCTCAAATTAACACCCAGTCTTTTAACGCAGAGCCATGGCGACATTCAGCACCCAGATCCGCAACAGTTGAACCTAGCGATCTGGCTCCTGAGGTCATAGAATTTGGTTACCTAAACTTGCCTCCCGACTGTATGAATATTATCAAGGAGGCAAGACGGCCTACAACCAGAGCATGCTATGCGCAAAATGGAAGCGATTTGTCATCTATTGTAACAATAATGACATAAGTCCGCTAGATGCATCTACTCAAAACATCATATGTTATCTCTCACATTTGCACAGATGCAATCTGGCTTACAGTTCCATACGGATACATCTAGCCGCCGTCGCAGCTTATCTTCAGAACAGGCAGCACCTTTCACTCTTCAGAGTGCCTGCCATTAAAGCTTTCCTAGAGGGACTGAAACGAATCATTCCACCAAGACACCCACCTTCGCCTGTCTGGAACCTCAACGTGGTTCTCACCAGACTAATGGGACCACCTTTTGAACCTCTACATTCCTGTGAGATACAATTCCTCACATGGAAGGTGGCCGTTCTAATAGCTATTACATCGCTCAGAACAGTTGGCGAGCTGCAAGCCCTAACTATTCAGGAGCCATTCATACAAATTCACGATAATAGGGTAGTGCTGCGAACTAACCCTAAATTTATGCCAAAGGTGGTGTCCCAGTTTCACATCAATCAAGCCATAGAACTGCCAGTATTCTTCCCTAATCCAGATTCCGTGGCAGAAAGAGCTCTACATACCCTAGACGTTAAGAGCTCTCCTGTACTATATAGACAGAACAAAACTTTTCAGAAAGACCAAGCAACTGTTTGTTTACTTTTCCCCACAGCACAAAGGCAACCCCATTTCCAAATCAGGTATAGCCAGATGGATTGTTAAGTGCATACCGATCGGTTATCAAAAAGCCAAACGCGCAATAACAGTTCCCCCCTCGAGCGCATTCAACACGCAAGTTAGGGGCATCCATGGCTTTCCTGGGAAACATTCCTCTAGAAGACATATGTAAGGCAGCCACATGGACTACCATACATACATTTACCAAGCACTACTGCGTAGATGTGCACTCAAAGCAGCAAGCAGCCGTAGGGCAGGCTGTACTCAAAACTCTTTTTCAGACTACTGCAGCTGGCACGGGCAACCCCCGCTAGGAGGAAACTGCTATACATTCTATGCATAAGATGTGAATTCAGCAGCCCACATGCCTCGAACGGAATATGCTACTTACCAGTATGCATCTGTTCTTGGCATGTAGGGCTGCTGATATTCACATCGCCCTCCCTCCTCCCCGGTGCCTGTCGCAGCTGTAGCACTCAAAATATATCTCTAGCATGGACATCACTTACTGTATCATACTCCATCCCTGCCACAATGGCGAAAAACAATCCGAGGATGGAGAGGATGCCCATGCGCGCTGTAGTCTAGGGGAGGAGCCACCTATCGCGTGATACTTCGAAGACTCTTCCAGGACAACAAGGTGCAATCATCCGGACCCAACACTAGGTGGCGATCTATGCATAAGATGTGAATATCAGCAGCCCTACATGCCAAGAACAGATGCATACTGGTAAGTAGCATATTCCTTTCAGCTTAGACCCCAGGATTGAACCTAGGAGCCAGTCCTGGAATTAAAAAGTAATCTACAAAGTAATCATCTGTGTTTATATTAGGAAATCCATTGAGCTCAATGCTAAATTATGTGTAGAATTGTTTTGCCTGCTGCAAACCCTGTACCTATTGACTTTACAAAGTGTATTGCCTTTCTGCAAAGTACTCATCTGAGACCTCTCATATTGAGAACAGTATATTTTTTTGATACCTGTTGGTTCTAGAAATAAAACAACTATCTTTTGATATAAAAACAATTGGCCTGGAGTACAGTTTTGAGTGTGTGAAACCTTTTGCTGACTGAGTGTGTACAACAAATGCTTTACACTGTCCTCTGGTACTGCCTTACTGCCCGACCAAGCTACCACTTTAGAGAGTAAGGTCAAACCTGGCTTTTATCCTCTGTTATACCTCTGGGGTTTGTGGACTCTATACACACTGTACCTTATTCTGGTCCAGTGTATATATAGAGCCACTTTCTCACACCTGATCAATACAAAACCCCGGCAAATTATTTAATTCAGGAGGGCAAATAACTAACCAACGCATCAATCAAGTGTTCCATTGATGCAGCTGACACAGCCTCTAGGTCCATTAACACTAGTGTGCTACTCAGAAGACATGCCTGGTTACGCATCTCAGGCTTTAAACAGGAGGTACAGACAATTATCCTCAACCAGCCGTTCAATCAAGAACAACTTTTTGTACCGGCTGTAGACACCACTCTAGAAAAGATGAAAAAGGACACGGAGACGGCAAAATCCATGGGAGCATTACAGTCTCCATCCACAAGTGGTTCCTTTTGTCGCTCCTTCTATAGAGAAGCATCCAAAAACATTGGAACAGACATCGCCTCCTCTTCCTACAAAGAAGACAACAAATCTGTGTCTTTCTATATCTCGACAACTAGCTAATAAAAGCCAAGTCATTCAACCAGTGTGTTCATCACACTCCTCAAACCATCTAGCTGCTTCACAACTTGGGATTCACAGTAAACTACCCCAAGTCAATTCTTCAGCCCTCCCACATACATCAGTATCTAGGGGCCACAGTAGACATCTCCAGAGCTCAGGCATATCCCAATCCAGCCAGGATAGCCAGTATGCAAACACTAATCACCAGTTTTCAACCACAGCATTCCCTCCCAGCAAGGGTGTTCATGCAGCTCATAGGAATGATGGCCTGTTGCATCTTTATCGTACCTCATACAAGACTTCAGATGCACCCCTTACAGGAATGCCTAGCACGTCCCTGGAACCAGGCTCAAGGACAACTTACAGATCTGGTGTTTGTGGACAGCCGCACACATCGCTCTCTGCAGTGGTGGAACACACAAAACCGGTCCAAAGGGCGGCCGTTCTTGGAGCCCGTTCCACAGATACTGCCAACAGCAGACGCATCACTCACCGGCTGGGGAGCCCATCTCCTAAACCACACAATTTAAGGCAAATGGGCCACTCAACAGAAAGTGCTCCACATCAATCACCTAGAATTACTGGCAATATTTCTAGCATTAAAATCATTCCAAGTACATCTACAGCACAAGACTGTCCTAGTCTGGACGGATAACATGACAGCCAAGTATTACATTCAGAAACAAGGAGGCACACATTCTTTACAGCTGTCCCAGGACCCATGAGAAGCACCAACGTTCTCCTCCTAGTCCAGCCCCTGCAAAAAAAGAAATCCACTCAGTCCCGCTCCTTTTCCGGCAATGCCCCAAACATCTGGAATGCCTTCCCAAAAGACCTACGATGCAACCCTTCCTACTCTAGCTTAAAAAAAGACCTCAAAATGCACCTCCTCAATAAATAATGGGGATCCTTACCAGCGCCCTGTACTCGCCCTTTCCCCTTCCACTTCTCTGGTCCTCCCGTCTTTACTATCGTTCTCCAGCAAAATAGCAATATCGCATGGTGGCACACTGAGTTTCGCAGCCCTTGATTTGCTCGCATGCTAGTAGGCCTTTGACAGCATACGAGAAATGGATCCTTACTAGATCATCATATGTCTAACTTCTCTTGGATATCCATGCCTTCTTAGTAAGGCCGGTCCGCCCTTTAGACTCACCGGCTCGCGCCCGTAAAGAGATAGAATGTGAACGTACATGTACTGACAAGGAGTGGAATGACATTCTCTATAGAGTGCGCACCTCTGCACTCAACACCACTAGCAAAGAGATGCTCCTCAAGATCGCCCACTACTGGTACCATATGCCCGCCAGAGTAGTGGCATGGAACCGGTCTGGAAATAGGAGATGTTGACGCAATTGTGAACACCAGGGCACACTCACACATATACTCTGGCACTCTCCCAAATTGGTAACCTTTTGGTAAGAAGTTTTGACTTCGGTCAATACTATATTTCAAACTGACATATTCAAATTCTCAAATTATAAACTATTAGGTCTCGCTAACACCCTCATGTATCCGCTGCACCCGCATAGAGGCACGGCGATCACATTGCTGCTGGGTGCAGGGAAACCACTCCTGCTGGCCAGATGAGGAACAGACTAGGTTCCAACACACTTGGATTGGTCTGGAATATACTGGACATGGACAACCTTACGGCTGTGCCCACGCAGCAACTACCTTGTTTTGATAAAGTGTGGCAACCCTGTATACAAGTTTTGTCGGATGAATTCCGAGTATTGTCATGCCCCCATATCTAAAAATTCTATGCCTAACAACACAAACACCAGGGGTGGCTGTATGATGTTTCACTATTCATGACGAGCCATTAGTTGGTCTCTTTCCCCCACGACGACCCCCTCTACCAACACCACCACTCCACACCCCCCTCCACCACCACCACCCGCGACCCCCATATATCCTCTCCGGTTCTGGTCTTTACTGATAGTAATCTTGTATTTGTTTTTCTTAAATGACGCCAATTGTATGCGCAATGTTATATCACCGCCTGCCTATGGACGTAGGCGGCTAGTAATGCAAGCAATGTGTCAAATATTAATAATAAAGAGCTGTTAATCCTAAAAAGTAAACCAATTAGCCAAATTAACAAACAAAACATTTGGCAAAAAAACTATTGAATTACCCCCTTCTAAAGCCCCGCATTCTTGGTAAAACATAGCCTCTAACAGACTCAGCACATACTATGCCAAATTGCACCTTTAGGAAAACTCCAGCCAGCCCTTCCATGATGTAGAGTGAGAGGTAGTTTTGAAGGAATTAGTCATACAGGAGATGGCTAGATTTAATGTGACTTGGAAATTGAACATAGACATCATGTGTCTTGATTGAAAAGTTTAAACTTTGGAGGTCAGATCAAGAAGGTGGGATCATTTGGCTTGTACTGCTTTCTTCTCTTGTGCAGGCTGGAAAATCTTTCTTTTTATCACCCAGGAGAAGTTTGCATCACAAATTTGGCCTTGAGGCTAAAATGTGACCATTTCATAGAGGACTGTTGCTTGTTACATTGGCTGCGGATCAGACTGGCCTACTTTAAATTGAGGTCCTTTCTCATCATACAGTATTTCATACTCGTCCAAGGTTACTCTAGGAGGTTCTTGTCCCATTTGGCATCCCACTTTAAGTCTGCGTGCTCTTATGCCTTGGCCAATAGTGTGCTTTATAACTCGAAAAATGAATAATTTGTTTGGCGAAAGGCACCAATAGGGACATGTCCGAGTTGAATTGAACACCATGCCAATGTAAAGATGTGTGTTCAGTCTACCCTATAATATTGGGATTTACTGTAAATGTGTTTTGTTTGATAAAATTAAGTCTGTTTTGTGGTTCTGAGAAAATAAATCTCAAGCAGAGCATTTAGTGATTGAGACGGATTAGACTGTTTACAAATTGAGCGTGGGATTGTTCTACTCTTTGTGATGCACCATGTATTACTTTGTATTCTCAGTATGAATGGTGCCTTGGCATTTGTGGACACATCTGACTGCACACTCATGAATATCGCTGAACACTATACTGCATCTGATGTAGAGTGGGATCCAACTGGTCGGTTTGTTGTGACCTCTGTCTCCTGGTGGAGCCACAAGGTAAGGCAAGCATTAATGTTGTTGCAGTATCCATAAAACAAAGATGCAGGAGGTTGATATTGTTAGTGCTTGCACTGTTCAGTATATAATAATGTTTATTTGTCAAGAATTTGTTTGTAAATGTTGTTAGACGTAACTTCCACACACTTATGGCAGTACAGGGTGGGCTGTCTTGAGACTGTTTGCTCAGTCTCGGGTATCATATTTTCCTGATAGAATTACCTAGTCTTGTGAATCCTCCCAGGTGCCATACTCAATTAAAAAAACTTTGTAGTAGTTATTGATTTCTCCAAGAACTCATTTATTATGTATGAACCGCTATTCCTTAAGGGTTCATTCATGACGTCTTCCTCTGCCCGACTTTACGTCAATGCAAACCTTCCAGGTATAAATATACCTTCCCTTGCCACGGCAAGTACGGAGGAGACCACGACTTTAGAGGAGTTTGTGTCCCGGGCTGACGCACTGAAAAGAGATGCTGTCATCCCTGCTCGCAGAGAATCCAGCTTCCAGTGTTCTGACTCCCTTCGCGGTCTGTTAGAGTTCGAGACCCGGAAAGAGATTCCCACCTCCCTCATTCTAAGGTATGGAGCTGACTAGAACCTAGAGGGACTCTTGGCATACCAAACTATAGCATACCATACTATAGAATACTGCACCTACTTCTTACCTTGTACTACACTTAGGTTAGGTACACTGGGGTAGAACTAGTTAGAGAAGCATCGTACCAGTACTCACTTTTTAGCCTGTGCTATTTATGTATATGTAAATGAATGTGTCATAGCTAAAAGACGATGCTATTGCAGTATTATTTCGATCTACAGCTTACCCTGTACATAATATATCTCGCATACTGTCTTAAGATTGTAACAGCTCATATCTCTTACACGAGAAACCAGACTGTTCAATAAATCCTTTTATTGAAACGCCCGTCTATTCCTTTGTGTAACTCTGAAGAAACTAAGCATGCACAATTAGCTGAGTGAAACGGTTATCTATTGTTGCCACTATTCTGAGACTTGTTCCGATTCTAAAAGGGAAACAAAGTTGTCATGTTTATGCGGTTGCCAGAAACTACTCCCTTCTTGTTTACAAGGAGTTTCTAGTGGCCTCTGAGTTAGCTGGTACAAAGTAAATTAAGTTTAATATACTCATCTGAAAGAGACACATTAGTGATAAATTCCTTACCTTAGAATATGAAAAATTGTCTGTGTACAGAAAATCAGACTGGCACCCTGCCTTTAAGGCCCCAGAGAATCTGCACACTTTGCCTTTAAGGCCTCTAGGAGAACTCTGTTCCCATCATGCACCACAGGTGACAGTTAGGTCAGTTCTTTTGTACGGTACAGTAAACTTTTAGCAGGAATCTGCACTTAAACAACTTCATAATACATATTGAAAAAACTTCAATGCTACTGCTCGCCCGGGGAGGCGGGAGGGTGCTTATGACTTTAATGAGTATACCCCTGGAAGAGAACTAGGATTACAGGTAAGTAACTAATCCTTCTCTTCAAGGCGATACTCATTAATAGTCATAAGCACTGAATAGAGTAGCAAGCTCATACCCACTAGAAGCGGGCGAACAGATAAATGCATAGCTGCACTTTTAAAAATACAGTGTTTAACTAGAAACAGCAAACAAATTTCTGAGTGATGCTTGTCCCACTTGTGCATCAGTTTGCGCATCAGAATCCAAGCAGTAATGGCGTGTAAAAGTATGCACTGAACGTGAAGTAGCTGCTTTACATATCTCTGACATAGCCACATTCCTAAGGAGAGCTGTGGTAGAAGCTTTCCCTCTCGTAGAATGAGCCCTAGGTCTACCTGATAAAGACTTGTGGGCTAGCTGATAAGACAGTTGTGAGAAGTTGGCCTGATATATGATGCTCACTAATTCTGGTAATCACCTTGTATCAGTCCAAACAACCCTTATGGTGATTGGTTGTAAAGTCAACCTGATAGACCAGCTATCCTAGTAGCGTGGACAAAAGCAGTCTTTAGGCTAAACTCTTTTGGCATGTGAAGCCAGCTGTTTTACCACAATATAACCCCTTGAATACCAGATGAAAGGACACCACACAGGTTGTTATGAAAATAAACGATATATTTATTAATAACAACACCTCTGGACTCTTTATGAGGTCAGAGGGCTAAGCACATGACAATACTACAAAAGAAATACGAGTTCGCACAATATCTACAAGTGTGCCTGAGGGGCACGGCAAACCATATACTCAGAACAATGGAATGCGAGGAAGGAAAATACTGTAAGAAGATCCAGAGGCTAGAGGATCGCTGGGACTACGCTACAAACTAGGTAAGTAAGGAGCAGGAGGCCCACGGGACTCACGTGCAGAGTGGAAACTCTCATGCGGGATGAGTACCAACGTCTATGGATGTTACAGTTTACAAAGTTACGGATTCCGGACGAACCCGGCTGGATGGAGGGAAAACAACAGTGGACCTGGACACTAGGATAGTGGACACAGACTTCAGCACCTAGAAGCTTTAGGTTCGAGGCATGTGGGCTGCTAAATTTATATCTATTGCATAGATCGCCGCCTAGTGTTGGGTCCGGATGATTGCACATTGTTGTCCTGGAAGAGTCTTCGAAGTATCACGAGATAGGTGGCTCCTCCCCTGGACTACAGTGCGCATGGGCATCGACTCCATCCCCAGATTGTTTTTTTCCGCCATTGGGTTTGGATGTGATTTCGACGTCTCCGTGTCGGAATCGTAAAAGTCTCTTCTTTAAGGCCAAAAGGCCTTCGTTACCTGCGTCGGTATTGTTTGCGTGCGGTCTCGAGCATCATCCGGCTCTTTGAGTCGGAATTCTGCGGAGTCGAGTGACTCTTCCAACATCGAGGCCCTCTCGTCGTAGCAAGACCCCGACGACCTTATCACGGAGCGGAGTCCGTTCAAGTTCTGCCCCGTCTGTGGATCCAAATATCCACATATCGACGTGCATCCAGTCTGTAATAAATGCCTCTCGCCGGACCACAACGAGGACAACTGCATGGCCTGCTCTAAGTTCAGGTCCAAGAAAACGCTCAAGCTTCGGCGCGCGGTGCGCCTTGAGGCCCAGCGAGCGGCTCCGGCACCCGACGACATATTCGACGACCCCGCGGAAGAAGGCCAAAGCCATCATCTTCAGATTTCACCGCCGTCGACGGAGGTCCAGGCCGATCCCGAAGAACACGTCGAAGGACAGGGCCAAGACCTTCAATACGTCGAGGAGGTAGGGGACGACGAAGAAGTTTATGGGGCCGCGGAAGATAGCTCGGAGGAAGAGCTATGCCCCGAAAGTTACATGACTCAGGCTCAGGTCACGGGATCTCCACTCGGCCTTACCCACGACCCTGCACCGCTATCCCCGGCCCCGCCTTCTGGCCCGACCACGGACACTCCAGCGGAGCCGCCATTGCGCGTATCGAAACCGAAACCTTCGGAATCGACTACACCAAAGATGGCCGACATCCCACCAAAAACGAAACCGAAACCATCGGATTCGACAACACCTAAAATGGCCGACGTCCCAACAAAAATATCAAAGCCTGCTCCCTCATCGACTCCGTCGCCCTCCGGCCCTCCGAAGTCGAAGACAACTGTCGAGTCGACAGCGCAGCAGAAGGTGGCCAAGGACCCGTCCCCTAAGAAGGTTGTCCATCACGTCTCGAGCACAGTCGCTCCGTCACGTTCCACTAAGGCTGTTGACACGCCTTCGGACAAAGCTGCGGCGCAGACAAGTAAACGCACAGTCGAAGCGAAGTCAACTAAGAGCCACGATCCGAAGGCCGGAGGCACAACGCATTGGCACACGGATGCCGGGTCTGCAGCAACGGCGTCGGCGCCTAAGCCTACGACGGAGCCGTTGGAGCAGAAGATTCGTCGGCGGCACACTCGTCGACACCAAGGGCCTCCGACGCTACCGAACATCGGGCGTCGGGTACCAAACCCTCCGCCTCGTTCACAAAACAGGTCACCGACTCCCTCAAACGTATTCGGGAGAAGACTTTGACGTCTACGGCTCCCACGCCGTCGGCTCCGAAACCGGTGGACACACCTGCGAAGACTTCGACCAAGCTTCTCTACACTCTGCCACCTAAGGTGGCACCAAAGGCGTTTGCACCCAGATCGGTGCCGAAGAATGCCTCAGAAGAACAATCTGAGCATTACATCGATGCCGAAACAGGGAAATTGACCCTCTATAAGAGAAAGATCACTTCCCAGCCATTGGACTCCTATGTCATTCCACTAAAAAGGAAAAGGCCGACACAGGACGTTCCTACCCTTGTTGAACCTATTCAGCCACCACCAAGACTGAGTCCATCACCTTCCCCCAACCAGTCAGGGGGAGAGGATGACGACCAAGATGAACAGTACAATTTCCCTGCTGACAATGACC
The DNA here is from genome assembly GCF_964261635.1 of Lissotriton helveticus. Taxonomy (NCBI): domain Eukaryota; kingdom Metazoa; phylum Chordata; class Amphibia; order Caudata; family Salamandridae; genus Lissotriton; species Lissotriton helveticus. The sequence continues at coordinate 150,993,705 of NC_136071.1, forward strand.
CTGATGGTCAACAGGGCTCATATGACGACACTGGTGACCAAGGAGGTCATCAGGTGGTACAGGATCCTCAGGGTTTTGGTGCACGTACATCACCTACTGAGGATTCCGCCGCATTTAATGCTTTGATAGAGCGGACCGCTGCAAATCATGATGTGGACATGCATGCTGACCCGGTGGAGGAAGATTTTTTGTTTGACACTTTCTCTGTCTCAGAAAGAACAGTCAAGACACTTCCTATGCTAAAAGGTGTCCTTAAGCATGCCCCAGAGATCTTTAAGGAACCTACCAGGGCGAGAGTGGTGAATCCACGTATTGAAAAGAAATACAGACCGGCACCTGGAGACCCGGCATATATTCGGGGACAGTTGCCTCTGGATTCGTTGGTGGTCGCCAATGCCCGCAAGAGGGCAAACTCCCAGACAACGGGTGAAGCTCCTCCCCCAGACAAGGAGTCGAAAGTGCTTGAGGCTTCTGGCAAAAGAGTGGCTGCGCAGGCTGCCAATATCTGGCGTATATCAAACACACAGGCACTATTGGCACGATACGATAGGGCGCATTACGACACCCTACAACAGCTCCTTCAACACCTACCTGATGAGTTTAAGGAGGCAGCCGAAATGCTCATACAAGAGGGAAAGCTCATCTCAAACGCTGCAATAAAGTGTGCACTTGATGTGGCTGATACAGCTGCTAGGGCGATTAACACTAGCGTCATGTTAAGGCGACAAGCATGGCTTCGCATATCAGGCTTTAAACGTGACATTCAAACAACAATACTCAACCAGCCCGTAAATCCTGACAGACTGTTTGGCCCAGATGTTGACACCACCTTCGAAAAAATTAAAAAGGACAATGAAACTGCTAAGTCCATGGGGACGCTTCAGTCCCAACAATTCAGGGGGAGCACTTTTCGTCGCTCAGGAGCACGTGGTGTTGCCAGAGGACACTTGGGTCAACAGACACAATTCACGAAAGGTGGTGCACAATCCTCGTACCCAAAGCAGGGTAGAGGGGGTTACAGAGGTAACAGTGCCAAGGGCAGAGGCAGAGGAAACACCAACTTCCGTTCCTCTGCCGCAAACAAACAGTGACTCTCTGTCACTGCCCCCCGACCATCCAACACCTGTCGGGGGGAGACTCCAGCAGTTCCTGCCAGTCTGGACATCCATCACCACAGACAGGTTGGTGAGACAGCTTATCCAGTACGGTTATTGTTTGGAGTTAACATCAACTCCACCCACCATTCCCCCAAAACAACGTCCTATGTCGGCAGAGCACTTGCACTTATTGCAGCAGGAAGTTGTGGTGATGCTGCAAAAAGGCGCAATCGAGCTCGTACCAGTGGAGGAGGAAGGCACAGGGGTCTATTCCCTGTACTTCCTTATCCCAAAAAAGGACGGATCCCTCAGACCCATTCTGGATCTACGCCCCCTCAACCTGTATATACTGTCAGAACACTTTCACATGCTTACACTGCAGCAGATTCTTCCCTTGCTGAATCAAGGGGACTTCCTAGCAACCTTGGACCTCAAGGATGCTTATTTCCACATACCACTCCACCCATCCCACAGAAAATACCTCAGGTTCACCATTCACAACAGGCATTATCAGTTCAAAGTCCTGCCCTTCGGAGTGACCACCGCCCCCAGAGTATTTACGAAATGTCTGGCGACAGTTGCGGCGCACCTCAGGAGGCAGAACATACATGTCTACCCTTACCTAGACGACTGGCTCGTTCAAGCAAAGTTGGAACAACAGTGCGCCGCGGACATGTCCCACACCATTCACCTCCTTCACAGTCTGGGGTTCTCACTAAACTACCTAAAGTCGCACCTTCAACCAGCCCATGTGCGGCAGTATCTAGGCGCGACGATAAATACCCTGACTGCTATGGCTCAGCCAAACCCGGTCAGGATCGACAACATTCAGTCGCTGATCCAGAGGTTCAGACCGCAACACTCCCTGCCAGCGAGAGTGTTCATGCAGTTGATAGGCATGATGGCCTCCTGCATCTTCATAGTCCCGCACGCGAGGTTGCACATGCGTCCGCTCCAAGAATGCTTGGCAAATCAGTGGACACAGGCTCAGGGACAACTGACAGACCTAGTGTTGGTGACCGGTCGGGCATACAACTCTCTGCATTGGTGGAATCCACACAACCTTTGCAAGGGACGACCGTTCCAAGAGCCTGTGCCACAGATTATCCTAACAATGGACGCATCTCTCCAAGGGTGTGGAGCTCATGTGCTCCACTACACGGTGCAGGGACTGTGGTCAACGCAGCAACAAAGGATGCACATCAACTACCTGGAATTGATGGCAATCTTCATGGCGCTCAAGTCCTTCAAAGTACATCTGTGCAACAAGGTCGTGTTGATCCGGACGGACAACATGACAGCCATGTACTACATCCAAAAGCAGGGAGGCACTCACTCGCCACAGCTGTCTCATCTGGCTCAGGGCATGTGGAAGTGGGCCATTCAGAGGAACATTTTCCTCATGGCGGAACACCTCCCGGGCAAGGACAATCAGATGGCGGATCTGCTCAGCAGATACAGCCATCAAATGCACGAGTGGGAGATACATCCATCAGTACTCCACCCGTACTTCCAGCAGTGGGGTCATCCAGAGATAGACCTCTTTGCCACAAAGGAAAACGCAAAATGCCAAAGCTTTGCCGCCAGGTTCCCTCACCCGGAATCGCAAGGGAATGCGATATGGATGAACTGGTCAGGCAAATTTGCGTACGCTTTTCCCCCAGCGCCTCTCATTCCGCTGGTGGCAAGAAAGCTAAACCAACACTCGATGACACTCATCCTGGTTGCTCCAACGTGGGCACGCCAACCATGGTACACCACGTTTCTAGAACTTTCCGTGGTACCGCATCACAGGCTGCATCTCTCCCCAAGCCTCTTGACGCAGAACCATGGCGACATTCAGCATCCAGATCCGCAACAGCTCAACCTGGCGATCTGGCTCCTGAAGTCCTAGAGTTTGGCTACCTCAACCTGCCTCCAGAATGCATGGATATCATACGAGAGGCAAGAAAGCCCACTACCAGAGCTTGCTATGCAGCAAAATGGAAGCGGTTTGTCATTTACTGTACAGAACATGACATCAACCCGCTAGATGCATCCATTCCTAACATCATCTGCTATTTGTTACATCTTTACAAATGCAATCTAGCGTACGCTTCCATTCGGATACACTTATCCGCCATAGCGGCTTATCTCCAGAACAGGCAGCATCTCTCTGTTTTCAGGGTGCCTGCAATTAAAGCCTTCCTGGAGGGACTGAAACGAGTCATTCCTCCAAGGACACCACCAGCTCCAGTGTGGAACCTCAATGTGGTCCTCACTAGGCTGATGGGCCCACCTTTTGAGCCACTGCACTCCTGCGAAATTCAGTTTCTAACATGGAAAGTGGCTTTTCTCATTGCTATTACATCGCTCACACGTGTTAGTGAGCTGCAAGCGCTCACAGTCCAGGAGCCATTCATACAAATTCATTCAAACAGGGTAGTGCTACGCACTAACCCCAAATTCCTTCCAAAGGTGGTGTAACAGTTTCATATCAACCAAACTATTGACCTGCCCGCATTCTTCCAAAACCCACAAACAGTAGCGGAAAGAATGCTTCATACATTGGACGTTAGGAGGGCGTTGATGTACTACATTGACAGAACACAACCCTTTAGGAAAACACAACAACTTTTTGTTGCCTTCTCAGCACAGCACAAAGGCAACCCTATTTCCAAGGCAGGAATAGCCAGATGGATTGTTAAGTGCATTCAAATCTGTTATCAAAAAGCTAAACGTACTTTAACAATACCCCCAAGGGCGCACTCCACACACAAGTTGGGGGCCTCCATGGCTTTCCTAGGGAACATCCCTTTGGAAGACATTTGTAGAGCAGCCACGTGGTCTACACCGCACACATTTACCAAACATTACTGTGTCGATGTGCATTCCAAACAGCAAGCAGCTGTAGGACAGGCTGTTCTCAAGACACTCTTTCAGACTTCTGCAGCTGGCACGGGCAACCGCCCCTAATGGAGGGACTGCTATATATTCTATGCAATAGATATTAATTTAGCAGCCCACATGCCTCGAACTGAATATGCTACTTACCAGTATGCATCTGTTCTTGGCATGTAGGGCTGCTAACATTCATATCGCCCGCCCTCCTCCCCGGTGCCCGTAGCGGCTGCAGATACTCTCTTGCATTCAATCATTAGCATGGACATCCTTTACACTATTTCACTCCATCTCTGCCACAATGGCTAAAAACAATCTGGGGATGGAGTCGATGCCCATGCGCACTGTAGTCCAGGGGAGGAGCCACCTATCTCGTGATACTTCGAAGACTCTTCCAGGACAACAATGTGCAATCATCCGGACCCAACACTAGGCGGCGATCTATGCAATAGATATGAATGTTAGCAGCCCTACATGCCAAGAACAGATGCATACTGGTAAGTAGCATATTCATTACCTAACCCACAGTCTGCGGGTGCATAGGGCTGAAGTTGCGTCGGGTTTGCTGCGTTGATCCCGGTGATGCCTGAAACAAGAAGTTGCTGGCAGGCAGCCAGATGGAGGAGTCCGATGGTTCCAAGGAAGGAACTGGAAGATGGAAGTCCTGAAAGGGAAGGGGACAGAGTCTTGGTCACTAGCCAGTGACGGTGCTGGAACCAGGAGGGAACGAGGTGCTGTCACCGCAGTCAGGTGAAGGAAGGGTCACTTCTCTCTGTAGCTGCGCGGACCAGGATCTGTTCTTCACGACCAGGCTGGAGGCACGAGCTGTCCCACGTAGTCTGCTGCTGTTGGCGGTGTCGGATCGTCGATCTGGACAACAGGCCTTGGCTAATGCAAGCCACGCGGTGGAACAAAGATGGCGTCTGGTGTGGACCAGGAGGGTCCGGGGTGCTTCTCTTTCACAAGGAAGCAAGGGCCAGTCTGGGGGACCAGACTAGCAGTGTCGAAATCTTCGGGTCGTCGTCTCAGAGGTCACTAGCCAGCCGGCAAGTGACCAGACAACAGGAGGGGCAGCAACCAGGCAAAAGGGCCCCACGCAGATCACGGGGATGCTGGGGGCTGGTCTTCGGTGCAGGAGCTGCGTCGGGGTGGGGCTTCAGTCCCCAATGCACTCACTTGAGGAACCCTCAGGGGTCGTGCTGGAAGCGCTGTGCAGGTTTCTTCAAGATGGCCGTCTCCACGTTGCTCGTCGCACCCACGGGTCCCAGCTGTGCTGTGGATGTGGGTAGAGGTCAGAGAGGTCTGGAGGTCCGGGTCTTGTCGAGCTGGGTCGTCGGATTCCGGGATGGAAGGACTTTGCAGCAAACCGCACAGGAGCTTGATGGTGCCTGCGAAGCAGGATGGTCACTCCCTGACCATAGGGGAGATTCTTCTGTCTTCTGATGATCAGGAGGTCGAAGGTCAAGAGTTCTTCGTGGAAGTTGTCAAGAGTAATCTAATCTGGAATGGGATCAGCTCCTACCTTTATTCAGCTAAAGGGGGCTGCACTACGACTAGGTCCCTCCCCTGGGTGGGACCAGGAAGGGGGGTGGTTACACCCCCTATCCTTTGTCCAGTTTCCCGCCAGAGCTGGGGCTGGAGTGCCCCAGCAACTGGTTGGAACCGGTGTATGCACAGGGCACCTTGTGTGCCCCAGGCATGTCTCATTCCTTTCAGCCTTGGCCTACCTAATACACAAAATCCTGTCTGGGGTGGTGCTAGCACCTTCCAAGGCAGGAAACCCTTTGTCTGAGCCTCCCTCGCTGGAAGGACTCCCAGCAGCAGGAGGTCAGACTTGTGTCTGTGGTGGCAGCATCCGTTTTGTGATGCTGAGGCTTGAGTTAACTTTAACCGGGGTTTACAGTTACATACATGTCGTGTCCCTCTAGAAGGGTGGAATGCTACCCCCGTCGCCAGAATTAGCGAGGGGGTAGTATTCCAATTCGTATGACACCTTACTCGACATGTTTTGATAATGCTATACCAAAGTTAGCATTCAACCGCGAGGATTATAATGCACTTAAGAGTATATGGTATAGCGTTATCATGGGACAGCTATTAGGACTTGGTTCCGCAAGCTGCAGACGGGCTCAGCTCATGCCAGAGCACCATCTCACATAATTCCAAGCACTCTGCCTTCAGGATTGATAAGGCCTGCCATAGGAGTGACTGATAGGAGAATATGTGTCCATTTTAGGGTTAGATATAGGTATACTATATCTATAGCAAGGGGTGATTACACCACCTTGCCCCTGCTGTCTTAGCAGCCAGTTGTGTCTGTTTAGCTGGCCAGCCAGGGGTGGCATAATACATGCTTCAGCCCCTGGTAGGCCCTGGGTACACCTATGCCCTGGATACCTAAGGTACACTGTACAGGGACTGATAAGGTGGCCCAGTACCAATTGGTAAATGCACCTAAAGTACATGGATGTCAATTTCGAGAGAGAACAGCTAGGCTGTGGGTCTGATTAGCAGACCCACAGCCAGGGAAAGTCGTAAACCAGTGTAGCAAAATCAAAAATCTGGGGTGACCATAGGATTGCAGACCCTACTCTCCTACAGCGGAGAGCACAAACAAAACCTATTCCTTAAAGTGGAAACGCTTTTGTATCTGGTGTAAGGACAAAGTTCTACATCCCTTTCAGACTGCTCCGGAGCAGCTACTACCATACCTGGTACACCTGGCACAGTCGGGCCTTGCGCACGCCTCCATCAGAGTTCATTTGGCGGCGATTTCACGATATACAAGAACTTCAAAAGGGCCCTCTCTCTGGTCACACAGGTTAATAAAACAGTTCCTTAAAGGACTCTACAGATCCTATCCTCGGCCACGGAGGGTTCCACCAACATGGCATCTCAATGTGGTCCTCAACCAATTGATGAAACACCCTTTCGAACCTATTCACAGGGCAGACGTCAAATACATCTCCTGGAAAACACAGCCCTCCTACTGGCACTGACCTCGGCAAGAAGGGTCAGTGAACTACAGGCTCTTTCCATCCAAAGTCCCTTCATGCAGTTTAAGGAAGACCAGGTGGTTTTAAGAACTAATCCTCGGTTTATTCCTAAGGTTCTGTCGGACTTCCATTTAAATGAGCCTATAGTCCTCCGATCATTCTTCCCAAATCCCAGCACTGCAGCTGAAAGAACCCTGCACTCTTTGGACCTGAAGAGGTGTCTTAAATTTTACCTTGACAAAACAAAACAGTTCAGGAAAACAAATCAACTATTCATTGCTTTTAGTAGGCCAAGGAAAGGCATGCCGCTTTCCAAACAAAGTATTTCAAGATGGATATCTTCGGCAATTGCCTTTTGCCACGACAGCGCCGGAGGACCATTGCACTCCAAAGTAAGAGCTCATTTTACAAGAGCTGTGTCCACATCGGCTGCACTGTTCGCTGGGGTGCCAATACTGGACATTTGCAGAGCAGCGACATGGAAGTCGCCGCATACCTTCACCAGGCACTACTGCCTAGATACGGAACTGATGCAGGATGCAGCAGTGGGCCATGCTGTGCTTCGCCATCTATTCCAATGAGGTGAGCCTTCCTCCTTCCCACCATCCTTCGCTGGTATGCACATTTATTTACTTATTTCTTGTTATTTATTGATGGCTCATAGTCGCATGAAATGTATTATCTACAGACTGGTATATGCTGTTCCATCAGAAATGTGCATAATGTATTGCTTGCTTCTCTGATTCAGGCATGTGAATCTATGAAAGACACCCATAATACTGGATAAGAAATGCGTTACTTACCTGTAACTGCAGTTATCCAGTATTGGTGTCTTTCATAGATTCACATGCAACCCTCCCGCCTCCCCTGGAAGGACTCACTTATCTCTCTAACAGTATTACGCCTACCTAGCTTGGTGCGTACGAAAATCTGAGAGACTGAGGCTCCTGACAGGAAGGTTCTAGAGGGAGGTGATAGCTGATTGGCTACCTTCTGGAGTTTGGTCCTTTTTACAAAAGGACATCGATAGGCTCCTAAGGCGAAGCCCTTAGGCCTATTTTTCTCTATATATGTCTTTAGGACATTGCTTTTCTATGTACCGGAGACTCCCGTCTCGACGACAGGGAATGATTCAGGCATGTGAATCTATGAAAGACACCAATACTGGATAACTGCAGTTACAGGTAAGTAACTCATTTCTTACTCGTTGGCTAAGAAGGAGCCTGCTGTGGGGCTGTGTGCCCATTCCACCAGGGCAACGGCAGCCACTACTGCCTTGGGACCAGCGTTCCCTTGCAGGGCATTTGTCAGGCAGCTACGTGGGCCTCGCTGCACACGTTTACCAAACATTATAGCCTTGACCGTCAGGTCCAGAGAGACTGCTTCTTTGGCCGTTCTGTTCTCCGTGACTTTTTGGTGTAATCTTGTTTGCAGACCCACCACCGGGGTTGGTAATGCTGGTGTACCTATTCTAAGGCAAGGAATCTATCACTAACGTGTCTCTTTCAGATGCAATGCACAGTAGTGCAACCAACCGTGCTGGATGTAAAAGCTAAGCTTGGTTCAAAACCCAGTGATTGGTAGAGCCAAAACTTTATTTTTGAAAGTGGTGCTGATGATTTGCAGTGCAAAAAGGTGACTATGAAGAGCGTGCAAGTGTTAAAATTGACTACTAGGACACCAAAAATACTTTAATAAACACTATCCTAGTGTCAAATCTAAAAACAGTGCGTTGACAGTTTGAAAAAATAACTGTCAAAAAGCGATGAAATGGCAGGTCTACATGTTTCAGCCACTCGGATAATTTAAATGCAGGCGTTCGTCAGGACCAATATATTTCAATGCTACTGCAAACATTTAACATGAAAACTGTGCAAAATGAAAATAAGAACAAAAGTAACAATTTAAATGGTTGGTACGATACACCCTACCATAACATGTGTATCCCAAGAGGTGGTCAAATATCACAGGAATCTTGAATTCATTCCTAAAGAAAAATAATCATGAATCGTATTAAGAGACCCAGTACACAATGCAAGACTGCCATCCAACATCCCATCTTTCTTTAAAAATTATAAACAATGGCAATATTGTCCAATATATCACTCAATATGATCATTAGAAAAAATGTTATTGACTCGCCCATCTTTATGTGGGAGTACTCCTCACCTCACCTGGCATCGGCTCAGGGAATGAGGCCCTGCTCTGTATTGTGGGTAAACCTAAAAGGTCACAAACCGAGTGAGTATCTCTGCAAGTCAGTTTCTCATTTTATCCATAAAAACTTTGTCACATGAGAACAAACCATGGCCCCATCCAGCGGTCCCTCTAATCCAAGTGCAAAATAGAGATCCAAATGTGTAACTAAAAAGGACATAATGGTATCTCCTATTCAACCTGAATATCAGTATGTAAGAAACGATGATTAAAGATAAAAAAACGTCTAGCGCAACCGTCCTTCTAATCTCATATGTGTAGGTAGTTGCGCGATATAACAAGGCTGCTCATGTGGAAGTTTAACAGTCATCTGTCCAGAGTTCTGCATCCCACATACAAGCCTTGTGTATATGAATCTTTACAGTGCGAAGCAACTAGCGTAGTATATAGCTCCCTTTCTGGCTGCAGAACCCAACCCGGTCAACAACCAAAAGGGGAAAACGGCAACCCGCATGCTCCTTAACTGTCCGTCAGTACCCCGAGCTACGCTGAGCTGAAGGGGAGATAACTGAACGGACAGGTGTATCCCAATATCACTTACTGGGTTCAGTCATTGGATGACCTGGATCGTATGGTGACGCGTACACGCTCGAAAAGGCGGCCATATTCAAGGCAGCCGGGTTAGACGCTAGAGCGTCCCCATGTCTATCGTGCGCTTCCTGGTCTGTACTGCGCATGTGTCAATTAAGTGACCCGCGTCACAATCTAATGGGCGAATGATGCTTGGGAGACGTAGTTCGCCACTCAGATTGCCACATATTTTGGATGAATACTCGTAAAACATGATACTTTGCTCGTGAAAGATTTACCAGGTGTTTCAGAAACTTAAATTATATGTTGGGAAACACCAAAGCATGTTTTTATGAGAACGCCTTAATATTAATACAAAAAATCCCCCTTGTGGTTGTGGTTTTGGCTTCAGCATGAACCTGATTATCGTGTGTTGATATAACCAAAATAGATTGTACTGCAAAATTCAAAACCATATAGTGTAGTACTCCCTCATTTACCACCCTGTAGAGATAACGAAATATCTAAGAAACAGGAAAAATCTTTATTAGTAAAAAAAAAGTCTTGGGACATTAGTAACAATTAACCCAGTAAGTGCACATTTACATCATAAATATTTTGCCATTACTGCTCTGTGGATAAAAGTGCGAGAATGTTTTTTTTTTTTTTAATTTAACAAAGTTAGCCAATCAAATTTTTGAGAGCCATCATCCTAAGGCTCTCCGTGAAAATTTGCCAGTAGGCCAATTTTTACGGATCCGTAGAAATTGTTCTGACAAACAGGATTTTGAACAGCATGCTAAGGTTCTATCCACACAATTGAGGAACCGCCAATATCCTAAACGACTGGTGCAACAAGCATGGAAAAGGGCTTCCAATAATAACCGGGGGATCTCCCAGGGTTGGAAAGGTACAGTTGTTACACCCTCAGCAGCACAGGGGCAGTCGGGTGCAGAGAGAGTAGGCCCAATGCAATCCAATTTTTGGTGAGCTCTGTAGTGTAGTTCCTATTATCCCAATAGGCTCTGCGCATTGGAATAATATCTTCAATAGTATAGACGTAGGACAGAGGTTAACTAGGTCTTCTACTGTCGATATTAGACTTAAAGTTTAATGTTTGCCAGCTAGCTCAGAGTTCACTAGAAACTTTCTCGAATAGACAAGGAGGAGTTTAACTTCCCTGGATAGACAAGAAGGGATTTAGTTTCTGACAACCATAGAACATGACAACTTTGCTCTCCCCCAATCAAGAGTGTATCTCTAGAGTCGTGTGAAAACAAAAGACAACTTATTTTACTCAGTCAGTACGTGCATTCTTAGTTTCACCAGTTTGTAGAGAAAAGGAAGAGACGGGCGTGTTCAATAAAAGATGTTATTTATTGATCAGTCTCTTTTCTTGTACAAGAGAAATGAATCGATATTATTGCGATACTTATGGTTAAGTAAAGTGCATACAATAAAAGCAGAAGTATAAAATAATACTGCAGAAGCAATGATATGGTTTCTAAGCCATATGATAGTTAAAATTGATAAAATAGATACATACATATATACATTTGACTAATCGTACTCAACTGGTGCTTCTAACCACGCCTACCCCAGTGTACCTGACCTAAGCCTAATACGTGGGCGGGAGTAGATAAGTAGCAGTTTAAGTTAAGTTTGTTTTGCCAAGTGACTGACTCAAGAATTCTCTGCAAGGGGTTGGTCAGTTCTGTACCTGAGATCTAGAATGGTTGAGGGCTGGTATCTCTCGTCTCTGGTCTTGATATTCCAGCTGCCTGCGAGGGCTGCTTGGAAGCGCCGGAGCTGGATTTCTTGGCAGGAGAAAAACAGCTTCTCGTTCTCTTCCAGGGGATACTCATTAATAGTCATAAGCACTGAATTATCTCCGCCCATGAGCGGGAACCCGGAACACATAACAATATACATATATATGTGTAAAATATATAAAAAAGTACATAGTACTAACTAATTATACACATATACATGTATAATAACCATAATATGCAGCCTAACATATATACATAGGCTAATAAAGCCACAATTACACACGTTCTGAAGCATGAAAATATGCTGTATATAAATGCAATAAACAGGCATGAGCCCAAAATGCATTTCATAACCATGAAAAACTTTTATTTTCATCAAAGAACCTGTTGTAAACAGCTATTAGCCTAAAAAGGCTGCATATGAAAATTTGTCTGTGTACAGAAAATCAGACTGGCACCCTGCCTTTAAGGCCCCAGAGAATCTGCACACTTTGCCTTTAAGGCCTCTAGGAGAACTCTGTTCCCATCATGCACCACAGGTGACAGTTAGGTCAGTTCTTTTTTCCGGCTTGTTCTGTGAGGAACCTGGAACTTGAGCTCTGCTCATTTGTAATATTTTCTGTCAGAAGTTGGGTTTTTTCTTGACATTTTTTGACAAATAGTACTTTGGTGGTGTTTATTACCTTTTTTCTGACTAAACTGTTGTGAATTTTTTAGTCAGTATGCCACCTTTATTTTATAAATGTCCTTCCTGTGGGAAGAAAATGGCAAAAACTGATCCACACTCTGTTTGTGTGGTGTGTCTTCCTGATACTCATAAGGTGGAAGATTGTTATCATTGCCTCAACCTTTCTAGTCGGACTTTAAAAGAAAGAGAGAAAATGAGGCTTCTGGGCCTTCTGGAGAGAGAGAATCGTGGTGAGAAGAGTTCTAAGGTTTTCCTATCGACTTCTAAGCCACCTTCTCAGCCTAAACGTCGAAGATCAGCGTCTCCAGAAGGTAAAACGAAGAAAAATCGACTCCAGGAAGCTTTTCCTGCGAAAAAGAGGCGTTCGACGTCGAGATCCAGATCGCCGTCAGCATTGTCGGCGTCGAAGAGGGCTCCGTCGACGTCGAAGAGGGCGCCGTCGACGTCGAAGACTTCGCCGGTGAGGCAGTATACAGCATCTCGACCTTCGCCGTCGAGATCTTTATCGACGTTGAGACATCTGGTGTCGATTGCAGTAAGGACGACGTCGGGGGTTCAACGCTCGACGTCGAAGGAGAAGATGCGTTCGACGTCGAAGGATCATGGGTCGACGTCGAAGGATCATGGGTCGACGTCGAAGGATCATAGATCGACGTCGAAGAGTAAAGAGTCGACGTCGAAGGAGATTCATACATCGTCGTCGAGGAAGAGATCGACGTCGAGAGGAAGATCGGCGTCGAAGGATTCGACGTCGAAGTCTAAGAAGAGGAGGTCAAAGTCTCCATCGCGACGTAGATCGGCGTCGAAGCATGCTTCGGGCTCGAAGCATGGAATGTCTAGGTCTCCCCCACCTGTGCACAGGTCGGCGTTGAGACTGTCACGTTCAGCCTCTCGGACCTCACTTAGGTCTTTGTCGAGGTCAGACATAAGTCCTGAGCCTAGAGTGGTTTCTTCACCGCAGGATCAACAAAAAGATGCGGTGGGACAAGAGACAGTGCATCAGGATTCTTCTATGGTGGCTCAGTCGGGCTCTACCTCAGGCCAGGCAGACGATAGGCAATTGGTGCCCAGTCAGCGGACTCCATCTGGTTCAGTGGTATCTGAGCAGAGTGTTGTCTCCGGAGCTTCCAAGTCTTCAGCAGACCTGAATATTGTGCAGGTGTCACCTGAAGCTTCACCTGAGCGTGTGGGTCGGCCTATCAACTTGTCACCGAGATGGCTGGAAAGTCTTCGGCATTGGAAGATGCGTCCATTATTGGGTGACAGAGCTCCGGTTCCTCGGACGGAGCTGCAAAGAAGATCACGTTCGAGATCTCGATCAAGGGAGCGAAGGAGGCAGCGATCTGCAACTCCTCAAGAGAAGCGTAAGACTCCTGCTCCGTCTCCTAAGGCTGTAGAAGGACGAAAATCTCGTTCAAGGGAGCGAAGGAGGCAGCGATCTGCAACTCCTCAAGAGAGGCGTAGAACTCCTTCTCCGTCTTCTAAGTCATCTTTGTCTTCTACAAGATCTTCATATAGAGACTATTCTCCCACAATATCATCTACTCCTCCGTCCAGAGTGTCTCCAGTGGATGATTTGGGCACATTTAATGATGTGTTATGTCGTGGGGCGAATAAGTTCAAGATCAAGATGGCAGTTCCTCAAATAGCAACATCAGTCATCTTTGAAACCCTACATCACAAGACGACTGGTAGGCCTCTTCTGCCGTTAGTGCCCGGATTGATAGAACCAGCGATGAAAACTTTCTTAACTCCGGCCACAGTGGGTTCAGGACCTTCTAGGATTGCAAAGAAGTACAAGGCTCCAGAGGAAGATCCTTTGTTTTTGCGTTCTGACCCACCTCCAGACTCTCTTATTGTGGCGGCAGTCAGAAAAGCACATTCGGCAACATCTACCTCTTCTGCTCCTCCAGAGAAGGATAGTAAGAGTATGGATTCCTTGGGGAGACGAATGTGCAACACCTCAGGTTCGGTCATGAGAGTGGCCAGTGCGTCAGCCTTATTGGGCCGCTATGATAGTCTGCTGTGGGACTCAGTTTCTCGTTTTGCAGAAAAACTCCCTAAGGAGGATCAGAAAGACTTCCTGGAAATAGTGGAAGAAGGAGGATTGGTGGCTAATCAAAGCATTAGTGCGGCTGCTGATGCGGCGGATCTGTCAGCTCATGGTTATGCACATGGTGTTTGCTAGACGTACGGCTTGGCTTCGCCTTACGGGTCTAAAACCTGAGGCTCAGAGAAAGATGGTAAATCTACCTTTTAATGGTTCGACTCTGTTTGGATCTCACGCCGATGACGAGATGTCTAAAATGAAAGTGGAGTTAGACACTCTTAAGGCCGTTGGTCTTGAAAAGAAGGAGTTTAAGCGTAGAGGTAATTTTCGTCCCTATGACAAAAGATCTTTTCAGCAGAGGGGCCAACAGACGAATTGGTCCTCGCAAAATCAAGGCCAGAGTCAACAGAGATCACAATTCCAGCAGAGGCGACCTGGACGAGGCAGAGGCAGCGGAAATAGGCAGCAATCATCAGCTACCAAGCAGCCTCAAAAACAATGAATGGAAGCTTCCTCCACAACCGTGTGCCACTCCGGTTGGAGGAAGTATTGTGTGTTATCTGGAAGAGTGGAAACAGATCACAAAGGACAAATGGGTACTCAATGTCATTCAGAGCGGGTACCTTTTGAAATTCAAGAAGCCACCTCCTGTCATGCGTCCTCTGAAAATGGTACAGTGGAACTTAATGCGCTTACAACAGGAAGCGGATGTCCTTCTGATGAAGAATGCCATAGAACCAGTGCCCTTTCAACAGAGAGGTCAGGGCCTGTACTCTCGGTTTTTTCTTGTAAAGAAAAAAGGTCCAGTTACGGAGTTCAGACCCATTCTGGACTTGAGGCGTTTGAACAAATTCATTCGGAAGGAGAGGTTTCGAATGCTGGCTCTTCATCAGATTTTTCCTCAATTACACCAGGGGGATTGGATGTGTTCCATAGATCTGAAAGATGCTTACTTTCATGTCCCAGTATCCAGAAAACATCGCAAGTTTCTCAGATTTCAAGTAGGGGCTCGTCATTATCAGTACGCAGTGCTCCCCTTTGGCCTGAGATCAGCTCCCAGGACTTTTTCAAAATGTATGGCGGTAGTGGCTGCTTGTCTTCGAAAACAACGGATTTTCATTTATCCGTACTTAGACGACTGGCTTCTGAAGAGTTCATCCCCATCTCTACTGGAAGAACATCTATCGATATGCCTCCAACTCATGTACAAGTTGGGTCTCCAAGTCAATTACAAAAAGTCCATAATGAATCCCACCCAGAAGATCCACTACCTGGGTGCTCAACTGGACACGGCAAAAGAAAACGTGTGTCCTTCGGAGGAGAGGTGGTCATCCATCAAGACAAAGTGTGTTTTTCTCCTTCAGTCTGCACGTCCGACAGTTCGGCAAGTTTCCTCTCTTCTGGGATCCATGGTATCGTGCATCTTCATAGTGCCAAACGCACGTTTGCAGATGCGTCCTCTACAGCAGTGTCTAGAAGATCAATGGAAGCAGAGGACGGGATGCTGGGAGGATCGGATTCTTCTCCAACAGTCTGTAAAAGATTCCATTCGATGGTGGATGAAAAAGTCACACTTGATGAAGGGAGTTCCTTTTCATCAGGACCCACCAACGCAGACTCTGATCACAGATGCCTCTCTCCAAGGTTGGGGAGCACATATGGGCCCGCTGCAAGTACAAGGGCTATGGTCAGATTTCGAGAAAGGGTATCATATCAATCTACTCGAACTCAGAGCGGTCCATCTTGCTCTCAAGTCCCTGGCTCCATCTCTTCAGACTCGGTCCCTCTTGGTGCAAACAGACAATACAACTACAATGTATTACTTAAACAAACAGGGGGGTACCAGGTCCAGGACTCTGTCCATAGAAGCTCAGACCATCTGGCACTGGCTACTTGCACGAGACCTATCCATAACGGCAGTTCACTTGCCAGGGAGTCTCAACACGCAGGCGGACAACCTCAGCAGAGACTTCGTCGAAGCGCACGACTGGGTGCTCAACGAAGAAGTCGCACACAGCATTTTCCAGGCTTGGGGAACACCAGACATCGATCTGTTCGCAGACGCGGCAAACGCAAAATGCCCCGTCTTCGCGTCCAGGTTCTCCCAGAAAGGGTCTCAAGGGAATGCCCTTTTGATAGACTGGTGTCAAAATTTGCTTTACGCCTTCCCGCCGACACCGTTGATACCAGCAGTGATCAACAGGATGTACAAGACCAAATCCAGAATGATATTGATTTGCCCGGAGTGGCCACGCCAATGGTGGTTCCCAGATCTCCTCCAGTTGTCAATCAGTCCACACAGGAGATTACCTTGTCGCCCGGATCTTCTGTCCAAACAGGAGGGGCGAGTATTTCATCCCAATCTGCCCTCCCTGCGCCTGGCAGCATGGCTCCTGAAGTCATCCAGTACGGGCATTTGCAGTTAAATCCGGAGTGTATGAACATTCTTAAAGAGGCAAAGCGGCCTTCTACAAGACAATCCTACGGATTTAAGTGGAAACGCTTTTTTCTTTGGTGTCAGAGCAAGGGTCTTGATCCTATTCGAGGCCAAGAACAGGTGATCTTGCCTTATCTTCTGTATCTTGCTGAGTCTGGTTTGCAGTTTAATTCTATCAGAGTCCATCTTGCTGCAATAACTGCTTATAGAAAATCGCCAACACAGATATCGTTTTTTCGGATGCCTGTGGTGAAGGATTTTCTAGAGGGATTAAGAAAGGTTTTTCCTCCAGTCAGATCTCCTTCTCCACCTTGGGAGCTTAATGTGGTGTTGACTAAGTTGATGGGCCCACCCTTTGAGCCCATACATAAAGCGTCATTGCAACACTTATCTTGGAAAGTAGCATTCCTGGTGGCTATCACGTCTGCTCGTAGAGTGAGCGAAATTCAGGCTCTGTGTTGCAAGGAACCGTACACAGTTTTTCATGCAAACAGAGTGGTGCTCAGGACTCATCCTTCTTTTCTACCTAAGGTGGTGTCGGATTTTCATATTGACCAATCCATAACATTACCTACTTTCTTTCCAAACCCTTCAAGTCCGGCTGAGCGGGCGTTGCATTCTTTAGATCTAAAAAGGGTTTTGAAGTTTTACTTAGATAAAACCAAGACTATGAGACACACAGACCGTTTGTTTGTGAACTATGGTCCTACGAATACTGGTTTGGCAGCATCCAAGAGATCCATTTCTAGATGGATAGTGTCATGTATCTTATTGGCCTATCAGCTAGCCCACAAGTCTTTATCAGGTAGACCTAGGGCTCATTCTACGAGGGGAAAAGCTTCTACAACAGCTCTCCTCAGGAATGTGACTATGTCAGAGATATGTAAAGCAGCTACTTGGCGTTCAGTGCATACGTTTACACGCCATTATTGCTTGGATTCTGATGTGCAAACAGATGCTCAAGTGGGACAGGCATCACTGAGAAATTTGTTTGCTAATTCTAGTTAATCACTGTGTTTTTAAAAGTGTAGCTATGCATTTATCTGTTCGCCCGCTTCTAGTGGGTATGAGCTTGCTACTCTATTCAGTGCTTATGACTATTAATGAGTATCCCCTGGAAGAGAAGGATTAGTTACTTACCTGTAATCCTAGTTCTCTTCCAGGGGTATACTCATTAAAGTCATAAGCACCCTCCCGCCTCCCCGGGCGAGCAGTAGCATTGAAGTTTTCAATATGTATTATAATGTTTTAAGGGCAGATTCCTGCTAATGTTTACTGTACCGTACAAAAGAACTGACCTAACTGTCACCTGTGGTGCATGATGGGAACAGAGTTCTCCTAGAGGCCTTAAAGGCAAAGTGTGCAGATTCTCTGGGGCCTTAAAGGCAGGGTGCCAGTCTGATTTTCTGTACACAGACAAATTTTCATATGCAGCCTTTTTAGGCTAATAGCTGTTTACAACAGGTTCTTTGATGAAAATAAAAGTTTTTCATGGTTATGAAATGCATTTTGGGCTCATGCCTGTTTATTGCATTTATATACAGCATATTTTCATGCTTCAGAACGTGTGTAATTGTGGCTTTATTAGCCTATGTATATATGTTAGGCTGCATATTATGGTTATTATACATGTATATGTGTATAATTAGTTAGTACTATGTACTTTTTTATATATTTTACACATATATATGTATATTGTTATGTGTTCCGGGTTCCGGGTTCCCGCTCATGGGCGGAGATAATTCAGTGCTTATGACTTTAATGAGTATACCCCTGGAAGAGAACTAGGATTACAGGTAAGTAACTAATCCTTCTCAGCGCGTCAGGATGGCGGGGCAGCGCGTGTGGGCTTCGCTCTCTGCTGGGCTCCTCAGCGCGTCTCGCTGCTCCGATCTCGTCACCACCGCGTGTGTTTGCTTAAGGCAATGTCGGTAATATTTATACCTGTAAGGTGTCGAGATTGACGTAAGGATGGACATGGATACGTCAATAAGGATGTCATACGAACGGGCTTGTTCGCACATTCTTTTGCTGAAGTTCTCGGTGAAATCAAAACAATGGCTGCAGGGATTTTCCCAGGTTGTCATAGGTTTTATTTGTTTTGAGAACTCCGTATGCCTTATCAGGGGCTGGAGGAATAGTGCTTGCCTAATTAGATGGCATGCGTTATTACCTAATCAGATAACACGTTTCTGTGCCGTGGTGTGGCTTAATCAGATAACGTTTTTTTGCACCGTGGGTCGGCTGCTAGTTAAGTATTAACCAGAACAGGGCCGGGAAATAGGGGAATCGATACAGAACCTATAGGAATACATCACAGCTCCTGGTCACTTACTCAGGGCAAGTGGGGAAGTAGAGTAGGGTAGAAGTTGCACTTCCAGCGGCACTCTGGCGGCTGGGTTGTGGAAAAGTAAATTTTGCCATGTTCTGTGTCCCTACGTGTCATCCATCATATGTTATGTGTGCATGATTAAATATGCATATGTACTCCCCATGTCTGATTAATGACGCAATTACAGTTGTGTCCACCTCTAGTATGCCAGTTTCCAGTCCTCGTGAATACTACGAATATCAGGCCTATGTAAAGTTATGTTGCCACGTTTCTCAGTGTGCACGTTATTCTATTATAAAGTCCCCGTTTCTAGGCCTCAAAAGGGCCTGGACATCAGATTCAGCTCCTGTCTCCTGAAGCCTCGCTGAGGAGGGATACAGCCCCCACCTGTATCCTCGACCCTTCACTTACTTCCTGCCTCGCAGTGCCCGGCCCAGCCTGGCTCAGTCTCTGAGTCTGCCAAGAATATGTTATGATTCCAGTTATCAGTTCAGTCCTCCTTCTCTGCATTCCTAAACTACTGAATCGCATCAATAGTTTCCGTCATTGTCTAGCCTTCACGTCTCCATGTTAGAGAATACTGTATTTAATGGTCATTTCATATTCTTCATCACGCACTACATGTAGAATAATGCATGCTCCAGTCTTAGAGTCTGTTAGCCTTTCCTCTCTTGACTTATAGTTTATATCAACATGTTCTCTAAACATCAGATACTAGATACTGTTTAGGTACATGTCGCCCTGACTCTCCAGACTTCAGTCTCTGCTCCTAGCACAGAGTTCATAGCCCCAGCTTCTCCTAGTGATACGTCATTGCCAGTTTGCGCGCACCACTAGGTTAGAGGTCCCGGCTCCCCAGGTAGCCCCCTCCATGGTTTCCGCCCCATTCATGACATATCCTGTTACGTTTGCATCACATGTCTATGTATACGCCCAGTTACACCTACTTTTGTCCTTATCTTTCGCGACTGTTACGCGTCACGCCTTCTGCTCCACCCACTGCTACGCCTACTGCAATGTAATGCTATGTGTTTGCGTTATGTATATATGCTCATGTATTGTTATTAAAAGCCAGCGCGCTCATCCCAGATCCAGCCCCAGCAGCTGCTGGGCCCTGTCATCCTATTCCTATGCAGGTTGTCCTGTTCCTGTCCTTATGCTGTATTAAACCTGCAAAACTCCTACTACCTCGAATCTTGACTCTTATTTATTGAGCTATCTGTTATGATATATGTCTAGTCAAAAATAGGGTATTATTTATTTATTTACCACATAATGGCGCCCGAATAGGGACTTGCCCTTTCCCCACGCGTCGGTGAAGCCACGCCGACCCCCTGACCCTCTGCAGTCGTGACGGAACTCTTCTGCGCAGTGGCAGATATTTCTGCTCAAGTATCCCTCAGGCCCACGGAGGAGACGGAGGAGGCGGTCCAGCATCCAGACGAGACGGTGGAGGAACGCAGCGAGTCCCGACCAGAGCCCAAGTCAAGAGTCCAAGGTCCGAGGTATCCGGAGGTCCACCCGTAACTGAAGTCCGAAGTTCGTCGTCCGTCGTCGTAGCAGTCCAGTCCAGTCTGAGGCCTTCCGTTCTTGCTGCCCGGTGAGTACCGTTACTGGGGTGGTATCTAGACAGGGTCAATTTAATTGACTCTGGTCTGTGGGTTGGTGGTACACAGTCCCACAAACGAAGTGTCCACTTCGGTGGATACGGGTCCTGACGTGTCTCTTTATGAGACCGGTAAGTTTCGTACTGTTTCAGCAGTGCATCTAGTTTCTGTTCTAGTCAGTTTCTGTTCTCGAGAAAATTTGTGTTCTGTTCTCAATATTTCCAGGTAGTATTCTGTTCGAACTGTTATTTTAAATGTTTTTCATGTATTTTAATGTCGTGGTATGAATGGGGAATAAGTATCGTGTTCATTGTGTATTGTATTGTGTCCAGATTACAGTTCAGTCATGCCCATATTTTCCAAGTTACGTCAGTTAAAAACTAGAAAGGGTCTGCTGGAAGCAGCAGTTCCCGTCCCGCCGAGGGACAGTCCAGGTCACTTTATGTATCAGAAACATGGCATAAGCGCCATATTGTATCTAGATTTATGGGTAGAGTATACCAAACAGTTAGAAGAAAAGTATAGATGGCCCGTATCGGGTACATGGGATGCCGAATGCATCATGCGAGTAGAAGAGGCATTATGGAAAAAGAAAGCCAGACAGTCACAGAAAGATGCCATCGAGTTATGGCGTAAAGAAGCTCATAAAAGAACTGAAAAAGAAATCAGAAAGTCAGAATTAAGTAGAGAATCCTTAGAGCGAGCCCAAGAAAAAGAATTAATCGAGATAGGTGAACAAGTCAAAGCCGAACAGTCAGACAGACAGAGGCATGCCCTTATTAAGGGTATGTACCCTCTTCTTGCCGAAGGCTTGCCAAAAGCGACCCCAGAGGCATCCAGTAATTTCCCGCCACCACTAGTTCCGACCAAGCTACGTCACAAACCGACCGCAGCTGATATTTTTATTTCGTCCTATCTGGACGACACAGTCCCTGAATATGCAAATCCTGTTCGCGCTCCGCCAGTCCCCGTAAATCAGGCACATCCTGCTCCTCCAGACACCGGGGCACCCCTTGCAGTACCTGCTACGGTACCCCCGGTCCAGCCAGCATTTCAATTTCCCGCTCCGCCACGAAGAATATCAGTCGACGATTCTAGTCTAGGGGCCGCAGGAGGCGGTCCTCCTCAAACCCCGCCGCCACGCAAGCGTTTATCAGCACTCGAATTACATGCTCAAGCATCACAGCGTACTCCCAAGAGTAATAAGTCTGTTGCAGAAATCAGGCAAGCCCTTAGCGAATGTGCCTATGACCCAGTCCCAGGCGAGAATAATATGGTTTTATATTCAGTACGCGTAAGGAGGGTGACCGAGTATCTAGTCACCCTACCCAATATGAAAGAAGATCTAGACAGAATATATCGTTTCATCCGTACAGGGGATGATCCAGAAAGTATTAGTGATGCCATGTCTCAAAGGAAAGCTGAGATCCAGCGTATGATATTGAAGTTTTTAATTAACTGTCTAATAAGAGAACAAGATTACCCGTCTAAAGATCCGGCCGAAATGAAAACCCTGACAAAGTGGAGTGATAATATAGCCGAGGGTAAGCACAATACCATTAGTGCCATGGAGAGTATGTACAAGAAAATCCGTAGAGAGATAATAAAGATACACGAACAACGTAAAGCAGCACAAGTAAGCGAGAAAGAAAGTAACTCTGATCCTGAAGAGGAAGACGACGAGAATACCGCCAGAATAGCGTATGTAGGAAAATCTAGATTTCCAGATCGCCATTTACGCCTACAACACAAGTCTACTTTCCATCATTCAGCACCAGAACAAGGTTCCCTAGAACAAGTATTCCAAGCTACCGATCACATTCTGAAATCACGAATCGGTTACAGTGAGCTAAGTACCATGCATGAACAGGAACTAGCCCGATCAGCAGTCCGATGGATTACTGATTCTACCACTTTTCCAGACGAAATAGTGGCACAAATGTTTCTGAAATTGCCCCCAGCCGAACAGCGACTGGTGGGTATGTATATGATCCAGCACCTCATTACTCTGTATGAGGGTCAGCACTCTGATCCAGGTCCGTTACATGATGTCCTGAACGAGTTACTCCAGTATAGATGGAGAGGTCTAGGTACTGATTTAATTAGTGTCATTCTAGAACAGCGCCACAAATATAGAACGTTTCTGAACCCGCATTTTGTTCATGTCTCACCCCCAGAAAGTAAACCATTTTACATGGAGAGACAGAATCCGTTACGAGAAGTGCATCCAGTTAAGACAGAGGACGGGGAAATGCAACGAGTGTTTGTATACACCCCAATAACAAAGATGGAACTCCTCGAGATGAAGAAATTAATTCCCTGTCATGACAAAGATCCAGCAGGGTTCCATAGAGAATTAAAAGACATGCTCCGTATGGGAGAATACACTTACCCAGATATCATTAAAATGTTAAAGGTTCTGCTGCCCGCAGGGGTGTATGAAAAGCTCAAGGAAAAAGAATGGGAGGTGGGAGAGAAAAAGATCGATTGGGCAGTTCTAGAAGCTGAAGACAAGGCACGAGTACCAGGTACCAGTCTAGGAGAGAAATGTAAAGAATTACCAGAATTATTGATTCAAGTTTTACCTAGATTATTGACAACTAGAAAAGAAGACTGGGATGCAATCTCAGCCTGTAAACAGAAGCAAGATGAGGATATTAGTGATTTTTATTCTAGATTTGAAAAATGTTTTAGTATCAACAGTGGCCTCAAGACAAGTAGCGAGTCATACCCTCACCTTTTTGTTACTAAATTAGTCGAGAATTCAAGCCCACAAGTTAAAAATCGAGTTTTGAAAGTCGAAAGCACCTGGCAAGCTAATACTCCGTCCCAGATGCTCCAGATGCTCCAGTACCACCAGAATAGAATCAGGGAAGAGCAAGAACACGAGAGAAAACGTATGAAAGACACGAAAATGAAAGTATTAGTTGCACAATCCGTTCCTCAAGACAGTCAGAAGAGGGGTCCGAATCAAGCCAGTCATCCTGCAGCTCCCGTTAAAGGGAACTGCAATTATTGTAAACAGCCAGGTCATTTTATAAATGAGTGTGCAGTTCTGAAACACAACATAGCTACTGGTAAGACTAAAGAAAGACCACGTCCGCCTAGACAAGAGCAAGTTTCACAGACTCCTCAGCCACAGAATGCACAACAGACAGTTACCGCACCGCAGCCCATCGCTGCAACACAGCATGTTACATCGCAGATGTACCAGTATGCACAGTCTAAGTATCCAGAGTACCAGCAGTATTCATGAAACAGCCTAGAGAGGGAGGTAGGCTTGCCTCTCATCGAGATACCTGTAGATCAAGAAGGTCCCTATGTTCACAGTCAAGTATTAGGGAAAGACAGAAAGTTTTTGATTGATACAGGGGCAAGTAGGACCACAATTAGTCATGCCGAAGTTCCAGGGGCTCCGCTCTCAGGCTCAAGAAATGTTTCCCTTGGATTTTCAGGAAAACCTATCGTAAATGAGATTTCAAAGCCAGTTACTCTAGAAGTAGGTCCATTGTCCCGCACTACTGATCTGTTACTTACTAAGTCATGTCCAGAAAACCTATTAGGCATTAAGACACTGAAAGAGTTAGGTGCAGTTATATGCTGTTCCCCAGAGGGAATACGATTGTTCCTACATGACTTTAAGGGTCACTATGTATTACGAGATTTTGATTCGAGACTGTCTAATGTTCCACAGCGTCTATGGGCGCAAGGTCCAACTGATGTAGGTTACATGCAAATCACACCCTATCGTGTGACTCTCAAGCCAGGTGTAGTGTTACCACGAATCAGACAGTACAGATTGCCACCCGAGGCTGTAGCAGCCTTATCCAAAATTATTGACGAGCTCATCGCTCAAGGAGTAGTTGTAGAAACTGACTCCAATGTATGTAATTCTCCGATCATTCCAGTCATGAAACGTACTGATCCAAATGCACCCCCAGTATATCGATTAGTGATCGACCTACGAGAGCTTAATAAATGTATTATTCCGCAGTACCCAGTTGTCCCAGACATCTCTTCCCTATTAACCGCCATTGATTCCGAAGCCACGTTCTTCACTGTCATAGACCTCAAGAACGCATTTTTCAGTGTTCCAATTCATCCAGACAGCCAGTTTCTTTTCGGATTTTGTTTAAATGGAAGGAGCTATATGTTCACACGCGCTCCTCAAGGTTTCACAGAAAGTCCTAGTATTTACAGTCAAGCACTTAAGAGACAATTAGACAACATTCACATGCCAACTGACACTGCCCTGCTCCAGTATGTCGATGATCTACTGATCACAGCCCGTTCCGAACGTGACTGCGAGCGAGCGTCACTAACAGTCTTGTATTCCCTAGCCGAGATGGGGCACAAGGTGTCCCCTTCTAAGCTTCAATTCTGTGTCCAGCAAGTGGTCTACTTAGGACACTTACTGTCCAAGAGGGGTAGGCAGTTGACACCAGACCGTATCCAGTTAATAGCGAGTCTTCCTCAGCCCAAGACCCAAAAGGAGGTACGTGCTTTTATCGGCCTTACTTCTTATTGTAGACAATGGATTCCTCAGTATGCATTTCTAGCCAAGCCACTGATACAGTTAACGACACAGGAGGCAGCCGTATCGACTGTCCTCCCTTGGACATCTGAACATACACTCAGTTTCAATGAGTTAAAGAAAGCCCTATGCCAAGCTCCAGTTCTAGCGACACCGAACTACAGTAAGCCTTTTACACTTTTCGTTACTGAACGTGAAGGTACAGCATTATCTGTTCTCACACAAGATCAAGCAGGACAAAACAAGCCCTGTGCTTATTTTTCGAGCACATTAGATCCAGTCGCCCAGGCTTTGCCTGCGTGCCTTAAGTCAGTTGCAGCCACAGCCCTAGCTATCAGACAAAGTGATTCCATAGTCTTAGGACATTCCTTGACAGTACAAGTTCCACATTCCGTGGAAGTTCTTCTGAACCGAACACAAACTCAGCACTTGACAATTGCACGTTTAACAGGTTATGAATTGACACTGTTCCAGCCACACATAGAAATCAGACGCTGCAACATTTTAAATCCTGCTACACTGTTACCATCAGTTACTTCGAATCCTGACCCACATGACTGTGTGGAAGTAGTTAACATTACGACAAAGCCAAGACAAGATCTGACAGATACTCCGTTACCAGACCCCGACCTGACGCTTTATGTGGATGGTTCATGTATGAGAACTAGTACAGGAGAACTAGTCGCCGCGTATGCAGTGACTACTGACACCGAAGTTATTGAAACACACCGTATTGATACTCTGTCCGCTCAAGCAGCAGAGCTAGTTGCTCTGACACAAGCCTGCATACACGCCAAGAACCTGAAAGTTAACGTTTACACAGATTCACGCTACGCATTCGGAGTCGTACACGACTTCGGAGTGCTCTGGCAGGAGAGAGGTTTCATGACTTCTCATGGAACCAAGATTCAGCATGGTCTCCTTATTCAAGCTCTGTTAGATGCCATACATTTACCGACATCCATTGCTATCATGAAATGCAAAGCACATACGAAAGTCACTGATATTATTTCCCACGGTAATGATCTAGCAGATCGCACAGCCAAGCTTACAGCACAGACTCCAGACATTCAAGTTAATCCGACACAGACACATACTCCAGATCCGATTACATGTATGACAGTTAAGGACCCTACACAAGATGTCATAGATATCCAGTTACATGCTACTCCCGAAGAAATCAAGAAATGGTCCGAACAAGGAGGGGTCCAGACAGATCAAGGATGGTTAACAAAGGGTAGAGCCAC
This sequence comes from Lissotriton helveticus, assembly GCF_964261635.1. NCBI lineage: Eukaryota > Metazoa > Chordata > Amphibia > Caudata > Salamandridae > Lissotriton > Lissotriton helveticus. Next base: position 151,020,072 of record NC_136071.1, read on the forward strand.
ATGGTTTCTCCCCGACTCTATGGTTCAAGTCATTATTAATACCGCACATAGTCCAGCACATTTAGGAGAAAAAGCTATGTTAGACAGTATCCAGAACATTTGGTTCAACAAGCATTTACGAGCTGCAGCCAAGCAGAAAGTCCGTACCTGTATGATATGTTGTCAGTTTAATCCAGGTAAAAGTGTCCCGGTGGAACAAGGTGGTTTCCAGCCCCCTGACCACCCTTTTGAAGTCCTCCAGATGGATTATATTCAGATGGAGCGATGTCGAGGTTTCAAGTATGTCCTTGTAGTTGTATGCGCTTTGTCCAGGTGGACAGAAGCATATCCAGTCCCAGATTACACAGCCGCGACCACTGCCAAGCAGTTGGTTCGTGAATTCTTCCCTCGTTATGGACTCCCTAGAGTCGTATATTCTGATAACGGCCAGCCATTCTCCTCAGAGTTAATGAAGCACGTTTCCCTTTTGCTAGGGTACCAGTGGAAGTTCCATTGTGTACGCCATCCTGAAGCAGCCGGTCTCGTTGAGAGACATAATCAAACCCTGAAAATCCGCATCGCCAAAGTCTGTCAAGAAAAAGGTGTGGACTGGCTAGTAGCTCTGCCAGTTGCTTTATTTTACATGCGCATGGTCGCACATTCCAGATCAGGTCTGTCCCCGTATGAGGTCGTTTTCGGCCGCCCCCCTAATATGTGGGGTACTCCTAGACCCCGAAGTATTACCGATGTTTCAAGTAATATGCTGACAGATTACCTAGCTTCCTTGATGTCTGCCCTCAACTCATGTCGTTCACAGGTTGCCGCCGCATTTCCAGACAATACCGAGGTGGCACCGCATGAAATCGTTCCAGGATCCATGGTGATGGTCCGCAACTTTGACAGATCAAGTCCGCTGGAGCCTCGATGGAAAGAGCCCCGACAGGTCCTCCTCACCACCCGTACAGCCGTGAAGTTGGAAGGACGCAAAGGCTGGGTGCACCTTTCTCATATTAAACTTTTTAATGGACTGAAACCCGTCTTGAAAAACATTTCCCAGGATTTGAAGGATTGCCAAAATATTGTTCTCAAGGACTGTCCCGCAAATGACATTGATTCAAAACCCCCCCTGTTAGAGAAAACTCCGCAGCAGGAGTATAAACAGAAACTACGGTCTAGTAAAATAAGTCAGCCAGTTTGATTGTCTAAGTCCTCCCCTAGGTGAAACGGTTAGACTGTTTCTGACATGTATAAAATAGACCCCCATAGTGAGAGAGTTAGTCAAAACTCAATCCGATGTATCGTTTTTCTATGTTTCATATTGTTTCTCAGCATTATGATTTCCTGCACCAGTTATGCATTTTACCTATGTTTCCCAGTTTCACATGTAAATAAGTCTGCTAATGCTACAGTAGAGCACACGTTTAGTGATCTGCCCCCTCATGAACTGTCCTACCGCCTCGCTATGCGTAATAACTCATTTATCCGCATGTTACATTACTCACACCAGACCAGCAATGCCACTAATTGTTGGGTATGTGGTCGACTCCCCCCTTTCCAGATGCCGAAGGGAGTTCTGCCACTTTTTCCTTATCCATTTTCACATAATGGTTCGTGTGGAGCATGGTCCACGTTAACGTCATCCTCAACAGATATGTCTATTCTTAACAGTACATGTTTCCCAGACAAGCAAGGTTTCCCCCACAGAACCGGGTTAGATCTAGAAAATGAAGTGTATAATTTAGGTAACTATTCTTCGAATTTCATGGTCTTGAATGTTCAGTCTGATACTACTCCAGACTTACCTGCTATTTCAGTACTACCAGTCAAAGGCGAATTATGTGTCCGAAATAATGGTTCCGTACATGTAGGACATAGTGATTGTACTACTGTTGTCAAGTATAGTGACAGTGGGAAATCTATTTTCAAAGCTTCACGTCATTCATATTTTATTTGTGGTCAGACCGCATATGTTCGTCTGCCCCTCGATTGGGAGGGAACCTGTTACATTGCCTTCCTACTGCCACCAGTTTTCCTAGCCCCACCTGATTATCATAGAAATACACATCTAGTACACATTAGACATAGAAGGGAGTCCCCAATTGTCGATTATACTGAAACTACTCTAGAACAATATACCGATTTCAATAAAGGTTTCTTCTTCTTTATAGGCCCTGTCCAGAATAGTAAGTTAATCCGTAGGTTAACCAGAACCCTTGAAGCTGTAATAAATGAGACTGCCTCTGCTCTAGGTAACTTAACCGAAGAGCAATCTGCTATGAGATTTGTCGTTTTGCAAAATCGTCTCGTCCTTGACGTCATACTGGCCGATAGGGGCGGGGCCTGTAGAGTCATCGGATCTAGTTGCTGCATTTTCATTCCAAATAACGCGCCGTCTGTTTATTCAGCTATAACCAGACTCCATAAAATTGCCCATCTGATACACCAAGATCCAGGCACCTGGACATGGTCCGGTTGGTTCTGGAATATAATTTCCGCATGGGGATGGAAAGTCTTGTCCTTTCTAGGTATAGCAGTAGCGATCATATTCAGCTGCTGCCTCTGTATACAATGTGGCCCTGCGATTTGCGGCATTTGTGCTACCTCTTGTATTCCTAGTCCCAAGCCCAGTTCTAAATCCCGTTCCAGGATAATTCGAGACGAGCAAATGATACTGTATGAAATGATAGATGGTATCATGAATATTGATGTTTCCTGATGGAAACGTAGTGACAAGGAGGGAATGTGGAAAAGTAAATTTTGCCATGTTCTGTGTCCCTACGTGTCATCCATCATATGTTATGTGTGCATGATTAAATATGCATATGTACTCCCCATGTCTGATTAATGACGCAATTACAGTTGTGTCCACCTCTAGTATGCCAGTTTCCAGTCCTCGTGAATACTACGAATATCAGGCCTATGTAAAGTTATGTTGCCACGTTTCTCAGTGTGCACGTTATTCTATTATAAAGTCCCCGTTTCTAGGCCTCAAAAGGGCCTGGACATCAGATTCAGCTCCTGTCTCCTGAAGCCTCGCTGAGGAGGGATACAGCCCCCACCTGTATCCTCGACCCTTCACTTACTTCCTGCCTCGCAGTGCCCGGCCCAGCCTGGCTCAGTCTCTGAGTCTGCCAAGAATATGTTATGATTCCAGTTATCAGTTCAGTCCTCCTTCTCTGCATTCCTAAACTACTGAATCGCATCAATAGTTTCCGTCATTGTCTAGCCTTCACGTCTCCATGTTAGAGAATACTGTATTTAATGGTCATTTCATATTCTTCATCACGCACTACATGTAGAATAATGCATGCTCCAGTCTTAGAGTCTGTTAGCCTTTCCTCTCTTGACTTATAGTTTATATCAACATGTTCTCTAAACATCAGATACTAGATACTGTTTAGGTACATGTCGCCCTGACTCTCCAGACTTCAGTCTCTGCTCCTAGCACAGAGTTCATAGCCCCAGCTTCTCCTAGTGATACGTCATTGCCAGTTTGCGCGCACCACTAGGTTAGAGGTCCCGGCTCCCCAGGTAGCCCCCTCCATGGTTTCCGCCCCATTCATGACATATCCTGTTACGTTTGCATCACATGTCTATGTATACGCCCAGTTACACCTACTTTTGTCCTTCTCTTTCGCGACTGTTACGCGTCACGCCTTCTGCTCCACCCACTGCTACGCCTACTGCAATGTAATGCTATGTGTTTGCGTTATGTATATATGCTCATGTATTGTTATTAAAAGCCAGCGCGCTCATCCCAGATCCAGCCCCAGCAGCTGCTGGGCCCTGTCATCCTATTCCTATGCAGGTTGTCCTGTTCCTGTCCTTATGCTGTATTAAACCTGCAAAACTCCTACTACCTCGAATCTTGACTCTTATTTATTGAGCTATCTGTTATGATATATGTCTAGTCAAAAATAGGGTATTATTTATTTATTTACCACAGGGTGCAGGGTGCTTTTGAGCCGTAGGCGCTCAATGTCATCCAATGGGAAAGTTAAAAAGTGAACAAAGGCTGCAGGCTCGGGGACAGAGATTCTTCAGGTGCGACCACCACTTTGAGAGGTAAGTTGGGATCTTGGAGAAGGGGTAGGTACCCCAAAGGAAGGCACAGGGGGCCGTGGGGCACCGGGTGCAGGGGTGTCTTTTGCCGTCGGGAAATCTTACCCTCAGCTGGTCGCGGTTGGAGAGGTCCCTGGTTCTGAGGCTGCAGGCGTCGTCGGGGTCGTCGAGGAGGGTCTTTGGGCACTGGACTTCAGATCCCAGTCACCGCGGGGGATGTCCATGTGGTCTTAGATTACTCAGGCACAGGCCGGGCTTGGCGGGTGCAGAGTGGGCTGGATTCGCTGTTCCTGGCTGGCACCAGGGGTATTGCTGTTGGAGCAGAGTCTCTGCTCATGGGAGTCCCAGTGTTTTAGAGGGTCAAGGCAGGTAGGTCCTCCGGGTTTTCAAAGGTTGCTGTCCGCAGGAGTCGCCGGGATTTATCAGGAACAAGTTCCAGGATTGACAGGCCCGTAGGGCTGGGGCCAAGTTCGTTGGTGTCGTCCTGTTAGCAGCTGCACGCGGGTCTTTTTCTTCTTTATCTTCTGTCTTGTTTTCTTATCAGGATCTGAAGAAGGAAGGTTCAGGGTGCCCCTAAAAACTAAATTTAGGGGTGTTACAGGTGGGGCAAGGGCAGGGACCAATTGGTCCCTGTCCTGGGATGGGTACACCCCCTAGTCTGCTCCTCTCCTGTGGGAGGGGGGCTGGAGCCTAGCTGTGATTGGGCAGGGCTCCCCATCTTCAAAATGGCCGGAGCCGGGGTCGTGCTTCACCTTGCCTCTCCCACCTGAGGGGTGGGGTTGGCACAGGCTGGCACCCCCCTTCCTGACGTAGGGTTTTCCTGCCAGTCTTCCCACCAGAGTGGGGGGTCCGAACTGGTGGGTGCCAGTTGCTGAGTACAGCTAGTGGTCTGGAGAAGCTCACAAAGGCGGCATGCCTTTGAAGCTTCCCTCTGCCCATCCTGGGGGAGGAGACCTAGCACCTTGACCAGGATGTGCATTGGTGCAGGCCCAGGGGAGCGGGGTGCTCTCCACTTAGGGGTCCAGCAACATTTCTGCTGTGTGTCAGCCGAGGCAGCCTCTCAGACCAGACGTGGATTGTAGGTTAGGTTTCAAGGGGCATCTCTAAGATGCATTTTACATTAAATCTCACACTGGCATCAGTGCGGGTTTAATGTCCTGGGAAGTTTGATATCAAACTTCTCAGTCTTCATTGAAGCCATCATGGTGCTGTGGAGTTCGTAATGACGACCTCCCAGCACCATATACTCTTTTTTTTTTTTGCAGAGTTTTATATAGCGCGAACTAGACCCGAACTGAATCAGGTATCAGAGCGCTTTACATAGCACCAGTTACGTTACATGAGGACACGCATTCATTTTTAGGCACGGGGAGATTAAGTGATTTGCCCAGAATCACAGGAGGTTTTTGGCGTCGTTACTGAGACTCGAACCCAGATCCCCAGGTCCGAGGTCGAGCGCCCTAGCCGTTAGGTCAACTCCTCTTAAGAATACTCTTAATGGCAGCACTGCACATGGTGTCCAGGAATGGCCCTGGGTACTGTAGGGCACAGGGTTCATGCACCTGTGCCCACACCACTGGCATAGGGCACCCAGCTAGAGGGGTGACAAGTATGCCAGGGCAGTGGGTTCTGTGGGCATGGCACACAGGGATGGGTGCCATGTCGACTCTGTGTTTAGGTCTGTACTTACCCACACACTGCCTTTGCAGGCTTAGTGTCTGTCAGGGCACAGGGCCCCTAAGGATGGCATAATAAGTGCTGCAGCCCTTAGGGGTCTTCTCTGGTCAACATGCCCTGGTTACCTAGGGTACCAAATACTAGGGGCTGACAGGTGGCCAGAGATGCCAATTGGGTTTTACCTTCAACACAGTTTTAGGGAATGAACACAGGCCCTGGGCACCTGGTTGGCAGGAGCCCAGGGCACACTCAGTCAAAGCACATCAGCAATTCAGCAACAAGTGGGGGCATACCAATGCAAGAAAGATGGCACTTTCACACACTTGTGTAATGATATATCTGTAAGGGACATTAGTTAGTGATAGATTCCTTACCGTCCCACCCATCCTCTCAGTTCTGCGAACTGATTTCTAGGGTTAAGGTCATCCCTTTCAGGGCCCTAGTTTCATGGCACCAGTGGTCAGTATCTTGCATGACTCTGCTTTCCTGGTGCGGAAAGTCATGTACAGAACTGACGTCAGCGCGCATGGTGGCGCCTAAGTAGTCTCCGTGACGTCATCTCGGCGCTTACGACACCAGCGACGGATGTGGAGCCGCGGTACTGCTGACGAAAAACTTTCCGGATCCAGTCTGACACCTGGGGATATTCTAAGGTAAGGAACCTATCAATAACTACTGTCTCTTACAGATATATTGTTACACAAGTAGTAACTTGTGCTTCGCGTTTCCTCAGGGCAGAGCTCTTTGGTTTCAAAGTTGGTTTCTTCTTGGACAGGCCTGCCGTCCTACGGGAGTTTGTTGATCTCTAAATAAGGCAGACCGTACGCCCAGAGTTTTGGAAGTTGCTGGGCCTGCAAGACGAGTCGACTTTTGTAGCTAGGGCCAAAGGCAACCGACAGGCCGGCGGGGCTGGGCCAAGTCAGTCACTAGTCCTTCCTCTTTTCTGCTGGGGCAGCTCTTCAGCGTCCGAGCTACGTAGGTTGTCAGGAATCTGCATTCAGGGTCTGAGTATGCCACCTAAATACTTGATTTAGGGGTGTTGCAGGGGAGTGACAGGTATGGACCAATGGGTTGCTTACCTGTGGTGTCTACACCATCTATTATGCCACCCCGCTGTGAGAGGGGAATATCCCTACCCCTGTTTAGATAAGTCCCACCATCTTCAAGATGGTCGGCCCTGAAAATTTGCTTCACTTTGCCTCCGGCACCTATGGGTGGACTTGGCGAGGGGGGGGGTGTGGGGGGGCACACATTCCATTCTGAACTAGGTTTCCTACTGGTTTTCCTGCCCAAAGTGGGGTTTTAATCTGGGACTGCCATCTGGTGCTAGCAGAGGCTGGGGTCTCATTGTAAAGTCGGCAAGGCCTTTGAATCTTCCTCCCCCAGGATGAGCACAGTGCTCGAGAGGGAAGTGTGACTCCTCATCCTAGGGTGGGCTTTGTTTCTGGCCTCAGAGCAGGGACTCGACCCAGGGGCCCAGAAACCTGTTTGGTGTTGGCAGACTGCCTTAAGACAGTCAGAGACCACTCCAGGGTTGGTAGGTTTTCAGGGGGCACCTCAGAGTTGCCCTCTGAGTACAGGTTTTAATAAATCCAACACTGGCATCAGTGTGGGTTTAAGAGGAGTTGTTTGGTACTAAACTCTCCTGGTTTCAGTGAAGCCATCATGGTGCTGGTGAACTTGAGTTGTTGAGTTTCCAGCCCATGTACTCTGACTTCCCTGGCACTTACATTATTAAGAATATACTTTAAATATTTTAGGGGGTATATCTGCTTATGCAGATATGCCCACACCTGAGTTATAGTGCACCCTTCCTTCGGGCTTGTAAGGCCTGCTAGAGGGGTGACTTGCCCATACCTTTGATAGCACTGCTTTGATATGGCACACGGGCAATATGCCATGTTGACTGTCATTTTTGTCTGCACCAAGGCATGCTGGCTGCAGTGGTAATTAGCATGGTCTTGGTGAGGGTCCCTAGGCCTCTTCAGTCCCAATACCCAGGGTACCATTTATTAAAGACTTATGGGGGATCTGGAGTTTTTCCAATCGTGGTTCAGTTTTAGGGAAGGAGCTCTGGCGCAGAGGACTGGGTTGTCAGGGACCCTGTTCACTTTAATCGAAAGCACATCAAGTTCCCGGCAAAAATTGTGGGGCTAACCATGTCAAAAGAGGCATTTTTTCACAGATACTCTGTTTTTCAACATTGATGCTGATAATGATGTGGAGAATTATTTTCCTCTATATTATTGTAATGCTTCCTCTTTGTTGATTTTCAAAATACCTGTGAATTGAGCATCTTTCCGGATGTGAAGTTGAGCTGCCCCTTTGGTCTTCTGAGGAGGTGGCCTCTTTTGTCTGAATTTAGCTGAAAGCATCTGAAGTTCTGGCACTTGCTCAGTCCATTGAAGATTCCAAGACTGCCATGTTGACTGAGATGTCCGGAGCTTGCTTCCGCTACCTTGGAGCCTTTGATGCCTAGCCAGGCCTTTTTGGATCAAATGCGTAATCCTTCTTTACAAAACAGCACCATAGTCAGGAGGACCCCAAGTTCCTCTCTACTTAACTATCGTTTGAGAGTTTAGTGACGTATGTGTCTGTAACCCCGCAACATGTGTGGGTTATTTGTATGCCAATTTTTTCCCTTGAAAGCGGCTTCCTCTGGTCAGAGTTCGTAAGTAGAAGTCTTGGTACATAAAACTAAGAATTTGAATGAAGTGGATGATGTCAAGTGTGGTCTTAACGCTCCAAGCCATCATGCAAGCGCACCTGCAAGAGAAAAATAGCTCCAATTTCGTAAACAATTAAGATTTCCTTAATTATGCAAATTGACATAAGCCTCTTATTTCCGTTGTATCTCTATTTTTGAAACACCAATGGGAATTGGTCCTCTTGTTTTTTTATTCCGATTAAATAGTTGTTTTGCACTCAGAAATCTTCTCCAACACGACATTGCTAAAGTTCTAGATCAATTTGAAACCCACTACTGTCATGACATTTTTCATGGATTGTAATGTCCGCACCAGAATAAAGTATGGATGCAGAATTAATCTGATAAAAACTATGTTTCCCTATCATTGAAAGGCTGAAATGTTCTAAGAGATGCTTAGGCAAAAATAAATATTTCCCATTTTTCTATAAAAAAAATTAGAATGGTGTTTGGTGAAGAGAGTTTGCCAGAATGGAAAAAGTTATAACCATCCTGTTAAATGGACTGGGTCATATATTGCATTGTGGGAAAGCTTCTGTGAAGAATTTCAAATGATGGTATCTATATAGGAGTGGAGGGATGTGTATGTGTTAATTAACTCATTTATTAGTAAACATACTAGCCTCCCTTTCGAGTCTTTTAAAACCCCTCTTCTTGAAACTTTAAAATGATCATAGACCAACAATACTCTCTCTTTCTCAGGTGGATAATGCCTACTGGCTGTGGACCTTCCAAGGACGTCTTCTCCAAAAGAACAGTAAAGATCGTTTCTGCCAGCTGCTTTGGAGACCTCGACCTCCGACTCTTCTTAGCCAAGATCAAATAAAGGTGTGAAGTGGCCTCCATCCTCCTAATCTCATACTGTGTTTGTGGTATGGGTTTTCCTGTGTCATCAATTGAAAGCTTCATGCAAAGTATCTCTCTTTTGTTCTTTGTTGCAGACCATTAAGAAGGACTTGAAGAAGTACTCCAAGATCTTTGAACAGAAGGATCGTCTAAGCCAGTCCAAGGCCTCCAAGGTACGATTAGAGATTTTTTCCTCATGGGTTTACATATTTGTTTAGTTGCATTTGAAAAGCACTAGATGCTTGCTCTTCTGAGCAGATTATGTGGAAGGTAACGTCTGAATGGAGCTGTGAAGTCCAGTCTCTTCATATGATCAGACAAGTTGTATCCCGGTTTGGATGTTCTACAATCTTGTGTGACTTTTACAAGGTGTGATAAAGCTGAGACTTATTTTGAATTTTTATTAGATTTTGTAACAATTGTTACTTGACTCTGCTCTTACATTTGATTTCCATTGTGAGTGCCAAAAAAAAGTGCTCTTCTTATAGACTTCTAACCGCAGATACCTCACCTTGTGAATTTGAGACTTGATCCTGAGAACTTTGATATCCATTCTCACCTGCTTCGATAGGTGGCAGTGTGTGGCTCTGGGTCAGATCCGTCCTGTTCCGTATGCGACATTGGGGCCTATATATCTGCACCACCTCCATGCACAGATGTCTGTTCCTTTCTTCCCACATCTTCGGAGCTCCTTTTAATTCTATGACAGTATTCCTGACCCTCAAAATGTTACCAATGTGCAAGGAACATATCCCTCCAAAAGCTACAGGGTTTTAATCTTGCAATGACTGCTACTGACAAATGTCAGCAATAGGTACCCAAGATGCCTTTGCTTCAGGCATGACTGCGTCTCGTGCATAATGTGCGGAGATGAATAAGGCGGGAATCTGCAATCGGAAAGCCAAACTTGCAGTCACAGAACTTCTGAGGAAGTCGAAGAAGTCCTGATCGAGCTGTGCAAATATGCTTTAATTTCCTTCTCCGCTCTTGCGATTGTTTATCTTCGAAGCCCGAAAATACCAGTATGTCAAAGCAATCCAAAAAGCACAACAAGTTGAAGCACGGGGTCCCGTTGACACACCACTAATCAGAGTGGTTCACTGCCCCGATTACTACCAAGACACGGAGTAATAGCCCCTAATCCCCAACTCCCCATCAGAATCGATTCTGTGATTGACCCGACTTTCTTGAGTCTTCAGCGACACCTCAACAGCTCCGTGAGTTTAAATTGGCCTTGGATAGAATATTTGGCACTCCTCTGGATCCTTCGACAGCGCCTATGGGCCCTAATGATCCAGGGTGACCTTCAGTTGGGTTACCACTGGCGGACTAGTCCTTGATGCCAACTGCTCCTCTCGACCTTCTCTCAAGACCGTCCCTGGCTCTGTTGAATCCAGAGCAACACAATGTCCAATGCTATTTCCGGCACCACGTTCAACACCATGGGTCTCGACGCCAGTTCCAACAGAACCTGACAGGGAGTCAGTAGTTTTATCAGACTCTGAAGCTAATTTATTATCACCTCCAAGGTTACAAGTGACACATGTATGCCTACTCTGACCCAGAAACCTCCCAACCTCTTGCTGATGCCGATAAAAAATAATAGTGATGATACCCCTTATGATGACTAAAGCCTATTTCTGGATCTGAGAGATGCCAGTGGACTAGACACTTTTCCAGATATTGGCCTTTCTACTTCAAACCCAGCTATGGCAACCGAGGAGTCTCATTTTCAACAGTGGCTAGGAGGGCGGCCAGCGTTTTTGGATCCCACCCTTACCTAAGCAAAGGTGAAGACAAATGTTTTAACTGAAGTGCTTAACCAAGGCCAAACTAACCAAGAACCTCCGCTTCCCATCAGTGAGGCCCTTACGGATGTACTAGTGGTCACCTGGGTAAATCCAGCTCTTGCCCTCCCAGTTAATGGGCAAGTGGCAAGGCGACACAAATCTTTGGCTCCAGATGTTCTCCTCTAGCAACCCCAGGCATTGACAAATCATACAAATGTTGCTAGACCTACAGGTCTAGTGACTTAAATAATCTATCCGACTTAATTGTAATGCTTTTGACCCATAAACTGGTTTCAAATGATGTGATCCTGGCAAATATTTTAATTCACTGAGCTGCCATTTTCTTCATTACCTCTTTTTGGGAGCACCTTCAAATATGCAAGTTCAGCATCTCTGCTGTACAAAAAACGCTTTTGTTTGATTTAACAAGCTAAAAGTTTGCTCGATATATAATACACACCTACCCACATAAAGGATACACATATACTCTGACTTGCCTCTTAGTTCGTTAACAGCATTGTCATCAGGGTGGGGGCTGGCATGTTTCTCAAAATCATGTTTAAAACCTATAAATTTAATAAATGCATAATTAAACCATGAAATGGTAGCACACTGTAATTTGTAATCAGCAGATTTTACATTGAAATGGCCACAAAAATTCCCACTAACATGCAGTTTTACTGATAAAACTAGGTATTGTTCGTACAACAATGTTTGGATATCAAGTTTCTGTAAATATTGGTCATTTTCACATCTACAAGTAAAGTGTTCTGATTTGTTTTGCTCCTATTTAAATCTGTGTTTGCATCAAACTTAATAATTACAAAAAAAGTGCTTTCGTAATTCCTGATATATTTTGAAATATTTGTACTGTTCATTTACAAGCTATTTAAATGTTCAGTTTTAGAAACAAAACTGACATCTTACAGCTTTTTGTTTTATAATGATGGTCAGACAGCTCACTTGACAAAAACCTCTAAGTGCATTAAGAGTCAAACATAAACTACATTTTCCAAGTAGCAATTAGTAAAAAGACAAACTGACATTCAACCTCTTTCCTTTAACAGAAACAAAATGTCTTCTCCGTGTTGATGACGAACCCCAATGACTCCAGAAGGTCCACGGCATCTGCAAGCTTAGGGAGAGACGTCGCGGGCATTGGTCCATGATCAGAATATCATCAGGGTAGACGATTAGTCTCACCCTGCATGCCTGCAGATGTTCCACAACCGTCCTCATCAGCTTGGTAAAGCACCAAGGGGCTAATGATAGACCAAAAGGAAGGGATGCAAACGCGAAACACTTGGGAGCCCCATAGGAACTGCATGAATTGTCTGTGAGGGGGAAAAATGAGGACCCCAAAATAGGCGTCTTTAAGGTCCAAACGGACCATCCAATCCAGAATCTGGAGGAGGTCCCTCAAAAGATGGATGCTCTCCATCTTGAAATGACGGTGCAGGAGCCATGCATTGAACTCCTTGATTATTAACCGGACGTTGCCTGCCTTCCCTTTTCTCTACTAGTGAAAGGTTGCTAATGAAGCCATGAGGGTGAACCGTCGTTCTTACTATCATGTCTTTCTGCAGTAGACTGGTTATCTCTTGTTTCACTAGGGCTTCCTGTTCCTTGGAAAAGACCAGAGGTCTAGTGTCTGAGACGAAGCCCATAAAATTATTTGTGAAAACCTTCAACTGTCTGAAGGATCCATACATCTGAGAGCTTTTTCCAGTTTGACTGAAAAGGGCCAGGCAACCCCCAATTTGAATGCCCACTGGATCTTGTATCCTCACCTTGTGCATTGTTGAAGTTGCAGCCTCTGGATCCGCCTCTGCCCCCACGGCGGCAAGGGTAGGGCTTAGTCTGGTAGAAGCTCGCAAACTTGTTCGAGTCCTGCCACTGGCCCAGGCGGGAATCGCCTCCTCTGGATGCTTGCTGGAAGGAAGGGCTGGTCGAGCACTCCCTACCTCGACCGGCTGTGGCAAAAACACGGGGTGTGAATATCCTTTTAATAGAGATCTGAGCCTTGCTAGTGAGTTGAAAGTATTGACAAATTTACCTAGCTCACGAATAAATGGGTCCCCAAACGGGTTTGTGCCTGCTTCCGACGTAGAGAGCTCTCCCAACTTGGAGTCAATTTTAATCAACAGCTGTGAGAAGTTGGCCTGATATATGATGCTCACTAGTTCTAGTGATCACCTTGTATCAGTCCAAACAACCCTTATGGTGATTGGTTGTAAGTCAACCTTATAGACCAGCTATCCTAATGGTAGCATGGACAAAGCAGTCTTAGGCTAAGCTCTTTTGGCATGTGAAGCCAGCTGTTTTACCACAATATAACCCCTTGAATACCAGATGAAAGGACACGACACAGGTTGTTATGAAAATAAACGATATATTTATTAATAACAACACCTCTGAACTCTTTGAGATCAGAGGGCTAAGCACATGACAATACTAAGAAGGAAATACGAGTTAGCACAATATTTACACGTGTGCCTTAGGGGCACGACAAACCATATACTAGAAACAATGGAATGCGAGGAAGGAAAGTACTGTAAGAAGATCCAGAGGCTGGAGGATCGCTGGGACTACGCTACGAACTAGGTAAGTAAGGAGCAGGAGGCCCACGGGACTCACGTGCAGAGTGGAAACTCTCACGCGGGATGCGTACCAACGTCTATGGATACTACAGTTTACAAAGTTACGGATTCCGGACGAACCCGGCTGGATGGAGGGAAAACAACAGTGGACCTGGACACTAGGATAGTGAACACTGACTTCAGCACCTAGAAGCTTTAGTTCCCTAACCCACAGGCTGCGGGTGCATAGGGCTGAAGTGGTGTCGGGTTCGCTGCGTTGATCCCGGTGATGCCTGAAACAAAGAGTTGCTGGCAGGCAGCCAGATGGAGGAGTCCGGTGGTTCCAAGGATGGAACTAGGAAGGAGAAGTCCTGAAAGGAAAGGGGACAGAGTCTCGGTCACTAGCCAGTGCCGGTGCTGGAACCAGATGCTGTCGCCGCGTTCAGGTGAAGGAAGGGTCGCTTCTCTCTGTAGCTGCGCGGACCAGGAGCTGTTCTTCACTACCAGGCTGGTGGCACGAGCTGTCCCACGTAGTCTGCTGCTGATGGCGGTGTTGGATCGTCGATCTGGTCAACAGGCCTTGGCCAGTGCAAGCCACGCGGTGGAACAAAGATGGCGTCTGATGCGGACCAGGAGGGTCCGGGGTGCTTCTCTTTCACAAGGAAGCAAGGGCCAGTCTGGGGGACCAGACCAGCAGTGTTGAAATCTTCGGGTCGTCGTCTCAGAGGTCACGAGCCAGCCGGCAAGTGACCAGACAACAGGAAAAGCAGCAACCAGACAAAAGGGCCCCACGCAGATCTCGTGGAGGCTGGGGGGGACTGATCTTTGATGCAGGAGCTGTGTCGGTGTGGGGGCTTCTCAGACCCCGGTGCACTCACTCGAGGATCCCTCGGTGGTCGTGCTGGAAGCGCTGTGCAGGTTTCTTCAAGGTGGCCTGTGAGAAGTTGGCCTGATATGCAGTGCTCACTATTCTAGTGATCACTATGTATCAGTCCAAACGACCCTTATTGATGATTGGTTGTAAGTCAACCTGATAGACCAGCTATCCTAGTAGCATGGACACGTGCAGTCTTTAGGCTAAACTCTGGAGGGCGTGTTAAGCCAGCTGTTTTACCATCACATTTACCCCTTGAACACCAAGTGAAAGGACACCACACAAGTTGTTATGAAAATAAAAGTATATTTATTTATAACAGTACTACCCTGAACTCTTTATGAGTCAGGGAGCTAAGCACAATACAAAACTCTTAAAGAAATACTGAAAGTCGCACAATTTACACAAATGCCCGAGGGGCACGAAAAACCATATACTACAAAAGTGGAATGCGAAATTACTAGCAGGTAAGTACTACTCTCAGAGACTTTAGAAACGCTGGGCCTACAATGCTGAACCCTTGGATTAGAAGCAGGAGGCCTAGGGACGTCGTGTGCAGAGTGGAAACTCTCACGCGTAATGCGGGACAAAGTCTATGGATACTAGTAAATGCAAAAGTTAGTGTTCTCGGGCGAACCCGACTAGGTACGTCAAAAACGAAAGTGGATCTAGACACTTAGAGAGTGGATCTACGCTGGAGCACCGTGGTACTCGGTTTACCTAGCCCAGGGGCTGCGGCTGCATAGGGTTCAAGTGTCGTCGGGAAACCTCGTTGACGAACCAGGAGCCTGAAGTAAGAGTTGCTGGCAGGCGACCAGTGAAGATGTTCCGGGCTGATCCAAGGACTGGATCAGTTGAAGAAGAGTACCTGTAAGCAGAGGGGACCAAGTTCTGAATCACTAGCCAGTGATTAGGTGGGCACCAGGATGGCACCGGACGAGGTCACTCAGCCAGGCGAAGAGGTGACACTGGATTCTGCTGCTACACGGACCAGGGCGCTGATGTCGACCAGGCTGGAGGTCTGCGAGCTGTCCCACGTCGGATGTCTGCTGCTGGCGATGCTGGATCCGTTGAAGGAGGCAACAAGCCTTGGCTAAGGCAAGCCCACGTGGCAACACAAAATGGCGTCTGGAGTGGACCAGGGGGGTCCGAGGAAGTTCCCCTTCAAGAGGAGACAAGGGCCAGTCTAGAGGAGCTAGACCAGCGGTGAAGTAAACGTAGGACGTCGTCGGCGGGTCACTAGCCAACGGGCAAGTGACCGGACAACGTGGCAAGCAACGCAGAGGCAAAAGGGCCCCAAGCAGATCTGGAGGATGCTGTGGGGGGCTGGGCTTCGGTGCTCGTGCTGCTTGGGGTTGGGGCTTCTCTTACCCCAGTGCACCCACTCGAGGGTCCCTCGGTGGTCGTGCTGGTTCAGTGTCGTGCTGGTTCTGATGATCGCCGGGTCCTCTGGTCTCGTCGCACCTACGGGTCTCAGCTGTGCTGTAGAGGCAGGTTGAGGTCAGAGAGGGCAGGGAGTCCGGGTCTCGTCGAGCTGGGCAGTCTGGTTCCGGAGGAAGGACGTTTCAGCAAACCGCAAGATACTTAGGTGGTGCCTGCTGCTGCAGGGTGACTACTCCTTAGTCACAAAGGAGATATCTTGAGAAGAAGTCTTGAGTTCCTTTCGTAGAAAGTAGTTTCAGGATTCAAAGATGATCTAATTTGGGAAGGGGGCCTGCTCCTACCTTTATTCTCAAAAAGGGGGCTGGCACGCGACTAGGTCCTGCCCATGGGTGGGATCAGGAGGGGGGTGGTTACACCCCTCTCCTTTGTCCGGTCTCTCCCCAGCTCAGGGGCTGGTGTGCCCCGGGAACTGGTTTGAGCCGGCCTATGCACAGTGAGCACCGGGGTGCCACTTGCTGTCACCTTCCTCTCACGCCCTGCCTACCTGGGATACACATAACCCTGTCTGGGATGGTGCTAGCACCGCCCCTGACAGGAAACCCTTTGTCCAAGCCTCCCGCGCTGGAAGGACTCCCAGCAGCAGGAGGGCAGACTTGTGTCTCGGTGGCAGCATCCATTTTGTGGAGCTGAGGCTATGTTCAACTTTAACCGGGGTTACAGGCTACCAACATGTCTTCTCCCTCTAGAGGGGTGGAATGCTACCCCCGTCGCCAGAACTGGCGAGGGGGTAGTATTCCAAAGCGTATGACACCTTACACGACATGTTTAGATAATGTCAGACCAAAGTTACCATAACCGCGAGGATTATAAGGCACTTAAGAGTATATGGTCTGACGCTATCATGGAAACGGCTAAGGGATAGATCCCGAAGGCCGCAGACAGGCCCAGCTCATGCCAGAGCACTATCTCACACGATTCCAAGCACTCTGCCTCCAGGATTGTTAAGGCCTGCCATAGGAGTGACTGATAGGAGATCTGTGTGCCCATTCTAGGTTTAGATATAGGTATACTATATCTAAAGCAAGGGGTGATTACACCACCTTGCTCCCAGCTGTCAAGCAGCCAGTTGTGTCAGTGTTGGATGGCCAGCCAGGGGTGGCATAATACATGCTTCAGCCCCTGGTAGGCCCTGGGTACACCTATGCCCTGGATACCTAAGGTATACTGTACAGGGACTAATAAGGTGACTCAGTATCCAATCAGATATGTACCTAGGGTACATGGAATCCATTTTAACAGAGAGAGCAGTGGGCCTGGGGTCCTGAATAGCAGGGCCCCAGGTCAACTAAGTCAGAAAACCAGCAAAACACCAGGCATAAAGTTGGGGGCAACCATAGTCAGGGATCTACCTTCCTACATGGCCGTGTCCACGTTACTCGTCGCACCCACGGATCCCAGCTGTGCTGTGGATGTGGATAGAGGTCAGAGGGGTCTGGAGGTCCGGATCTCGTTGAGCTGGGTCGTCGGGTTCCAGGAAGGAAGGACTTGCAGCAAACCGCACAGGAGCTTGATGGTGCCTGCGAAGCAGGATGGTCACTCCCTGACCATAGGGGAGATTCTTCAGTCTTCTGATGTTCAGGAGGTCGAAGGTCAAGAGTTTCTTCGTGGAAGTTGTCAAGATTAATCTAACTGGGAATGGGACCAGCTCCTACCTTTATTCTGCTCAAGGGGGCTGCACTACGACTAGGTCCCTCCCCTGGGTGGGACCAGGAAGGGGGGTGGTTACACCCCCTATCCTTTGTCCGGTTTCCCGCTGGGGCTGGAGTGACCCAGCAACTGGTTGGAACCGGTGTATGCACAGGGCACCTTGTGTGCCCCAGGCATGTCTCATTCCTTTCAGCCTTGGCCTACCTAATACACAAAATCCTGTCTGGGGTGGTGCTAGCACCTCCCAAGGCAGGAAACCCTTTGTCTGAGCCTCCCTCGCTGGAAGGACTCCCAGCAGCAGGAGGTCAGACTTGTGTCTGTGGTGGCAGCATCCATCTTGTGATGCTGAGGCTCGAGTTAACTTTAACCGGGGTTCACAGTTACATACATGTCGTGTCCCTCTAGAAGGGTGGAATGCTACCCCCGTCGCCAGAATTGGCGAGGGGGTAGTATTCCAATTCGTATGACACCTTACTCGACATGTTTTGATAATGTTATACCAGAGTTAGCATTTAACCGCGAGGATTATAATGCACTTAAGAGTATATGGTATAGCATTATCATGGAACAGCTATTAGGACTTGGTTCCGCAAGCTGCAAACGGGCTCAGCTCATGCCAGAGCACCATCTCACATAATTCCAAGCACTCTGCCCTCAGGATTGATAAGGCCTTCCATAGGAGTGACTGATAGGAATATATGTGTCCATTTTAGGTTTAGATATAGGGAACTATATCTAAAGCAAAGGGTGATTACACCACCTTGCCCCAGCTGTCGTGCAACCAGTTGTCTGTTTAGATGGCCAGCCAGGGGTGGCATAATGCATGCTTCAGCCCCTGGTAGGCCCTGGGTACACCTATGCCCTGGATACCTAAGGTATACTGTACAGGGACTGATAAGGTGGCCCAGTACCAATTGGTAAATGCACCTAGGGTACATGGTTGTAATTTTAGAGAGAGAACAGCTAGGCTGTGGGTCTGATTAGCAGGCCCACAGCCAGGGAAAGTCGTAAACCAGTGAAGCAAAAAGCAAAAATCTGGGGTGGCCATGGGATTGCAGACCCCACTCTCCTACAACAGCGATCTGCGCTGTTCGGTAGAAATCACGCAGTTCACGTTTCCCAGGAAGATAAAGGCCCTCTGAGCCCAGCCGGCTAAAGCTTCAGGAGAAATGAGGGATCCAGAGGCCTTTGCAAGCTCTGCCATATCCATGATTTTAGCAATGGGGCCTGCCACGCCCAGGAGCTTATCCTGGCATGAGCGCCATGACCTATCCATGCCCTTCTTGGGGTCACGAACAAATTTGGCGAGGAAGTTGGCCATCTTGGCATCTAATTCTGGAGTGGCGGCCACCTTTCCCTTCAAAGATGGCATAGGGCATTCTGCCTTAATGCTGCCCCTCACCTCCTTATCGAGCGGTTTCCTCAGGCGGCTTGCCATGTAGGCTGCTACCTTTGGTGCAGGGCTCCACTCCGCCGAACGTACGTGTAGCAAATCATCGGGGTCCAGCAAGTCCCCCTCCAAGGGTTGTACCGTGTCTGTGGGTGGGACAGCTTCAGCTAAAGGGCTGGTAGTTGGGTGCCAAGGTCTAGAATAATCCCCGTCCGATGTATTGGGCGAGTCATCCCCATGATCAGATTGGGGAGGTGTGGATTGGGATTTCCCTGAGGGACCAGGAGTCTGAGAGTCTAGCAAGGGCTGGGAGTCCTTGAGCGCCTTTGTTGAGGCGTGAGAAAGCGTCTTAATGGACCCCACGGTCGACCTTTCAGTTGTTGAGGATCTGGTACTGGCTGGAAGCAGGGTTAGCAGGCTGCCCTGGAGATTGGGAGTGGGAGCGGTGGCCCTGTAATATCTTCCCTTTACCTAAGGTTGTTTTTTGGCATTGCGCCTGGAGAGCCATGATCATCATCTCCAGGGGGAAGCTACCACCTGTGAATCAGCCTTGAAGATGGAAGCGTCCATCACTTCGCAAAAGTGCTCATCAATTGGGAGGTAGGTAACCTCCTCCTCTTCCACATAGTCCTCAGTATCCTCGAACTTGATAATGGGGTATTGCAATGTGGCAGGTTCCATTATTGGGCAATGTCTGAGCCCTTTAATTAGTCTCCTAAAGGGGAGGTAGAGAATTTGAGACGTGCACCTCAGTGATTTATGGGGATTGAAAAACCCCCTGGGGGGTCCCAAAAGGGTGAGGCTAGCCTTACCCAGCAGGGTATTGCTTTCTTCAGGCAATGGCTCGCATAGCTAATTATTAATAGCCCTCATGACCAACTCTGCCCTGACAAAAAAGAAAAACCCTTCTTTTGTTGATGCGAGCGGTAATTGACAAGACCTTCCACCATGTTCATGCCGGAGCGCTTCACTGGAAGCCGACAGTGAAATTGACGTGTTCCTGCTGCGTGGGGGGTGTCAAGGACGTGCAGCGCGTGAAAGCAGAGTGTATGGGTCCTCTGGCGGTCAGAAAACATGAGCATGCAAGCCGGCAGAGATTGCAAAACAACCGCGTAGGAGCGAGATCGTACCCACGATTGAGGCAAAACCAATGACCACTTCAGTTTTCGGCGTTCAAGCCGCCGCACACAAGGCAATAAACCGGAACAATAAAATATGAGGAGGCTGCACTTATCTGAATTGCTGCTGGAGCAGCGGAGAAAGGAGATAGAAGGGCTTCAGGAACAATTACACAGATGGCAGCGCTATGATTGGATGGACTGTTTCTGGGTTTTTTCCCAGTTGTTCATTGGGAAATGTAGTAATATGGCTTAAATGATTTCTTGAAAATGGCTCCTGGAGAAAAACAAAGTGAAGAGAGCACAGCCTAATCCTCGCCTCCGGGTCCTGACATAGAATTATGTTTATGAATTTAATGAAGATACCCATGTATTCAGCTTGCTACATAGATAATTTTTTTTACAGTGAATGTTCCAAAAGTTGTTTCCTAATAAATATATTTTTTCCCTTTTAATAGGAATTGGTAGACAAGAGGAGAAATATGCTGGATGAGTTCCGTAAATACAAGGAAAGGGCACAGGGTCTGTTCCAGGAGCAGAGAGAAGAGCGAATGTCACTGCGAGGAGGTAAGCTTTCCTGTACTGCAATTGAGATATTTGGGGATATGTGGCAACTGTACCTTTTAGAAATACAGGCATGAAAAGAAGGGAGGTGAGGTTGGAGGGCAGCAACTTGGTATACAGCCAGTTGCGTCTGCTGACATTTCAAAGTGGTGGGGCGTAAAAGTTGGGAATGGGAAGCGAGCACGGCCTACCGACCTAGGGTATTCTGGGTGATTTGCCTCACCCCCAGAAAATGTTGAAAAAAGTGGCAAATGCTGCATTTTAACGCAAAAAGTAACAACGAATTTAGTGAGAAAACAAGAAAGCATGTGTGAATGTCTTGTTATGCAGTAGGTTTTTCCTATAAATTGAACTGATTTTTTTTTTCTCGTGGCATATTGTCAGGTTTAGTATATGACCACAACTCTCTGCCTGTAGAAACGTCTCAGAATAGAGAAAAGCTTTGATTTTTCAAAATAATTATTGTCGCTAATTAAGTGGGAAGGCATTTCAATCCTCCTCTATGGTGCAATGCGTTTTTTTCTTGGGGCCAGTCTCCTCTTTGTCAATTTTAAGTCTTTCGTCTGCATTGCCCTCTGACTTTTTCTGTTGCCACTGTAAGATTCAGTGTCACTTGATAATTATAATAATGATATAAATACATGGAGATGTCTTTTGGGGGGCATAACCAAGCATCTCAGTAAGGAAATATTGCAATCACTGTCTGTGTCCTCTTGAGACCTGACCTTGACGCTCTGGGTTCATCACACCATCTCCAGTACCTTGGAGCTCTAAGGCTTTGACACCATGCTCCAGGATTCACCCTGCTATCCCGATTGGGTAAAACCAGGACACATAAAGAAAATATAACAATTAATATTGTTGTGTAGTCACTAGTGTCTATCCTGTATTTTCAGTTATTCACCTTAAAGAATTTTTTAGCGAGTATGTGGCTTCTCTTCTAATGGTTTGTTCCTCCAATGTCTTCTTTGTAAACCTATTTGCCTATGGCACTGTACAAAAACTCTGAAAATATAAACTGTGAAATGAGTATCTGAAAGAGACACGTTAGTGAGAAAGTCCTTACCTAAGAATATCCCCAGGCGTCAAGCTGGCTCCAGAAAGTTTTTCGTCCGCAGTACCCCTGCGTGTCGGTAGGTGGCATGCGGCTCCGCGTCAGTCGCTGGCATTGTACGCTGGCCTCGTAAGCGCCGAGATGGCGTCACGGAGACTACTTAGGTGCCACCAGTGCGCGCTGACTTCAGTTTTTTCTTTTTCCGCGCAAGCAAGCACAGATCCGGCTAGAGCACATACCCTAGTCATTTTTAGACAAATTTTTTTGAGACTTTTGTCTCTAGTTCTTTGAGTCTTGACTCCTAGTGCCGGGTAGGGATGCCTGGATTTAAATCCTGCACGGCCTGCCGCCGTACGATGTCTGTGGCCGACCCCCACGCCATTTGTCTCTATTGTCTGGACTGTACTGTCTGGAGCACGACCGACTAACTGAAAGAAACAGGTAAGTGTTAGATTCCTTACCTTCGAATATCCCCAGGCGTCGGGCTGAATCCAGAAAGTTTTTGTCAGCAGTACCCTTGCGCGCCGGTAGGCGTCGTCTGCGGCTCCGCGTCCGTCGGCGGCGACGTGATCGCCGGAATGACGTCGTCGGAGTACTTAGACGCCGCCCTCGCGCGCTGACGTCAGTTCTCTTTTTCGCGCCAGCTAGCGCAGATCCGGGAAGAGCAGTACTCTTAGTCATTTTTAGGTCTCGTGACCTATCAATGCGCATTGAGAGAAGCGTGACTATAGGGCTTTAAACAAAGTTTAACTAACTGTGGCGATTTGGTGCTGTGCCCGTGCGCTTTTAGGTCAATGCGCAAGCGCATTGACCTAAAATGCGAGTGCACATCATCAAATCGCCATCTGTTCCCAAAGCCACACTCCTCCCACACCTTTGAAGTGAAGCTTAGCTTCACTTCAAAGGCCCCGGCTGCTTCACACCCTCATGCCGCTCCGCCCCCTCCCCTGCCCGCCGTGTGCATTTCTCCTCCCCCCCTCCCCACAGCAATGCCCTCCGTCTTGTTTCCATTCTTGTTTGTCGCCCTGCCCTTCATCTGACTGTATTTGTTGTCCCTTTGCAACTGTTCACTTCTTTTGGTTTCCTTTAGCCCCCACCTCGGTACAGCTTCGATTCCATCTATGATCTGCTTGTTTGTCATCTTTCACAGGCACGGCCATGCCCAGCGCATAGCGCCGTTCAAATGCACCCGTGCACTCTGACCAACAGCGCTATCTTGGCTCTCCTTCTGTTCTATGTCTCAGAACCGATAGTTCACTCATGAATGATCTTGTCACCTGTTTGTCATCTTTCACAGGCACGGCCATGCCCTGCGCATAGCGCCGTTCAAATGCACCCGTGCACTCTGACCAACAGCGCTATCTTGGCTCTCCTTCTGTTCTATGTCTCAGAACCGATAGTTCACTCATGAATGATCTTGTCACCTGTTTGTCATCTTTCACAGGCACGGCCATGCCCTGCGCATAGCGCCGTTCAAATGCACCCGTGCACTCTGACCAACAGCACTATCTTGGCTCTCCTTCTGTTCTATGTCTCAGAACCGATAGTTCACTCATGAATGATCTTGTCACCGGTCAGATACCTGAGGTTCTCCTCATCTCTGAGACCGGGATTAGTGCGATGCGACCCCTGTTCAAAATTAGAAGAAATCACACATAATACCAACGTCGTCTCCTGGAACCATCTGAATAAAAAGTGCCATCAAATATCAGATGCATCAAATCACCACTGCTATCCTTGAAGTGCGGAGACAAAGTGCATGAAATATTGCTGTAATTATATCTGAATGTAAAGATCGGGATCTAAAAACCGGGACAAAATGAACAAATATATTCCAGAGTAAAGTCTCAGCTCAGATCTGATACTCCCGTGCACCAGCGATCAAAGGGTGCAGGCGTAGCTATTTCATCCAGACTGCAAAAACTGCCACTCCATTCCTGAGGCCTGATCTGGCCCCATGCTTTGTGATAGACAGGCGCAAAGAAGCAACAACATCTTCCTCTGTACTCTCTATTCTATCTCTCACTATGTCTCTCTCTCTTCTACCTCTATCTCACGCAAATTCGTTGTCCCTTTGTCTCTCTCTGTCCCTCATTGCGTCTCTCCTCTCTCCTTTCTATTTTACTTTCATTCTTTCTCTCTCTTTCTCTATCTCTCTCACTCTTCCTCTCTCTCCCTCTCTCTCTTTCTCTCTCTCTTCCTCGCTCTCTCCCTCCCACCCTCTCTCTTTCTCTCTCTCTCACTCTCTCTCTTTCTCCCACTCTCTCTTTCTCGCTCTCTCACTCTCTTCCTCGATCTCTCCCACCCACCCTCTCTCTTTCTCTCTCTCTCATTTTCTCTCCCTTCCAACCTCTCTTTCTTTCTCTCTGACCCACTCTCCCTCTTTCTCCCACTCTCTGTCTTTCTCTTTCTCCCACTCTCTCTCTCTTTCTCCCTCCCACTGTCTCACATTCTCTCACTCTCTCTCTCTTTCTCCCACTCTCTTTCTCCCACTCTCTCTCTTTCTCTCTCTCTCCCTCTTTCTCTCCCTGTCTCCCAAACTCTCTTTCTTTCTCTCACTCTCTTTCTCCCACTCTGTCTTTCTCTCTCTCTCTCTCCCACTCTCTCTCTTTTTCTCTTTCCCACTCTCCCACTGGCTCTCTCTCACACTCTCTCTTTCTCCCACTCTCTCTCTCTCCCACTCTCTCTCTTTCTTTCTTTCCCACTCTCTCTTTCTCTCTCCCCCACTCCCTCTCTTTCTCTCTCTCTCTCTCTCTCTCCTTGCTGCTTGTTTTCCACAATCAGAGCACTCTCCTCGCTGCTTCCCCTGTATCATCTTAAATTTACACAGATGCCTCCGTTTCTGCATAATTCTATATTGTTATTGAAACTAGTGCGTAATTTATATTTGAAAAAAAAGTAAGTGTCAGGGCCCTTCTTTGGATGCCACTGCAGCCTGCACTGCCAATAAAAGTACCAGTACAACTACAACACATTGCAATGTTACAAGTGTAACAATTCAAACTATTCCAGGACTCCCAATACGAATGGCATGGAATAGTCTCAATTGCCATTTTCAATGTATTTTGAATTATTAAATACTGTTGTTGCTCTCATCTTATAATTTTTTTTTTTTGTTTTTTTTTTTTAAAAACCTTTATTGAACAACGAAAGCTCACAAATACTGGCCTACAACCACACGGGCTGGCCAGAACAGAATGGTCAAATAACCAGCGTACAAAAAGAAGTTCTGCACAGGATATAACATCAGGAGCACTGGTGAAGCAATAAAAACCATCGAGCGTTCAGCAAGAGCAGGATAATAAAGGTTAATTTTCTAGCACGGGGAGGGGACCAAAGAAATAACGGGCCGTATATGAGAGTACAAGGGAGGGACCGCGGCAAGCCGCCATTTTTATAGACACAACGTAAGAAAATGAAACCATATAATCAAATCTAGCAAAGGACAGAAACAGAATCAGACCATCAAATATCGACAGTGGCAACAGTCAATCGAGCTCACTCACCTCCGCCCCTACCCGAACAAGAAGACGTGGTCAAAAAGCCCCATCACAAAGACTACGCAATACGCACCCCAACGGAAAAAGGGAACCTCCATAAAGGAGGAAGGGAAAGAGGGAGAAAAAGACAACAAAAGGAACACCCGCCAGATCATGCACCCCCAGGGGGAAAAACAGGACAATAAAACCGGCATGCGATGTAACAGAAACACGATACCAGAATAGGCAGCGAACCACAATCAGCCACACACCGGAAGAAGGACAGAAAACCCCCGGGGGAGATACGAGGTGACAGAGTCCCGAAAAAGTGAATACACAAGAGCCATAGAACAAAAAAGGGGAAAATAAGGGGGGAAAAAGACCCCCCGACACAAACAGACCCCCCCCACCCACCCTTAAGCCCACCCTGCACCCCTGCAGAAGGCTACGGCCTACCCCCCCCGCAGCGTGCCTGTCGCCCTAAGTAGAACCCGAAATATAGTGGAGCAAGAAAAGTTGGAATTAAAAGACAAAAAAAAAAAAGGGGGGGGGGGAAGGAAGGGAAGGAAAGAAGGAAGTAAAGACATACAAACATACACACGGGGGAGGGCCAAAGACAGGAGTAAACGCACCCATCCACCCGCCCGGGTTAAAGGTCCAAGTCCTCGGGAAGCCAAAGAGTATCAGGCCAAAGTCCAGGAGCACTAACCAGGTACACAGAACCATATCAGGACACAGAGATCATCCAAGCCGTTCAGGAGCTACCGCATATAAGAGTTAGTTTTCATCAGCCCTGACCCTTTTTATCCAAAGCAATAAGGGTCCGATCCAACGAGGACCCTGCCAGAAAGAACAGAAGGCAGGCAGCAGGAGAGTCCAACGGCAGTCCAAAAAAATCACAGGAAGAATAGCACGGAAGATCCAGGAAAATCACAGATTGTAGCAAACGATGCAGGCACAGTTCCAAGGATATATCCATAAAAACCGACCCATCCGGGCCGGCACAGGAGACGTCATCGGGCGGTGGTGATTGAGAGGGACCAGGAGAATCATGAAAGTCCGGCAAAACAAAATCCAGCTCCCGGGCCAAGAGCAGAGGAGGCGGCACAGGAGGAGAAGGCGCCATCAGGTTACGCACCTCCGGGGCGGCAGCCGGGACCGAGTCCGCCAGGAGAGTACCAGCCACACCCCGCGATATCAATGCCTCATCCGGTCGTGGGGGCCCGGGAGGCCCGCAGTGAGGAACCGTCTCCGGAGCCAGGAGTGGCGCGGCCACCGAGAGCCGCCAGGATAGCAGGATGTTGAAGATCCCCTTAAGTGCAGGAAAACCTTCACAGTATCCGACACCCGGGCCTTGCGGCGGGCCCCCAGTGCTCGTCCGGGCCCGGCCCAAACAAATGGGGTTGGTCGCCATCTTGAGAGCCCGAACAGGCCGCGCGGCCAACAACCTCCGCCGGGGCGGCAGTAAAGCAGATGAAGTCCCGCCGACAGGCAGAAGAACACCCCGGACAGGAAGGGGGGCCACCAGAAGAAGGGGATTCGCCGGCGCCCCAATGCCGCCAGTCCCGATCTCCGAGTCCGGGCGGCAAAGAACAAAATGGCCGGACCGGAGAACAAAGGGGGAGGAAGCTGAACACACGAGGAACCCCAATAATGAAGGGCAGCGTCACCATCCAAGGCCGCCGCCACACAGGAGTCTCTCAGCCAGGAACCTCCGGTTCACACGAACAGCGGTCCTCTGATCACCTCAAGTGCGCCCCGAAGGGCAAGCCCGCAGGCTGCATCCGGCCCAGGAGCCGGGACGAAGAACCAGGCCAGTCCGCTCTCGAGTCCCGGGAATGGTCGGGGGCACCGCACCGGACCCACAGCAGCCAGAACAACCGGAACAAGCGGTAAGTGCCTGCAGTGCGTCGTAGTAGTACTACACAGCAAGGAGGGCTTCCCGGGGCAGGATAAATGCAGGATAAATGTGAAAAACACAGGCGGGCGAACGGAGCCGAGCTAAAGCGCGGCCATCTCGGTCGCGAGCTAGGCTCCTCCCCCCTCATCTTATAATTAAACAGACAGCGCCACCATGTGTGAACTGTCATTAGCGCCGACACTGAGAATAAAGTGCCCGTACTGAGCCCTGGAAACCACCGGTTCAAATTAATTGCTGCGTTCCCGGTATTCATTCCAAACAATCTCTATTATACATGCACACCACACCAACCACCACCCTTCTTTCCCACATATGAATTATTTATGTACGGCCTCAGAAAGGAATCATTTAAATTTCAAACCTGTAAAGTTCAATTCACAGTTTCTGTATTTTGTGGTCGCCTTTACATAGTGCATTACACAGTGAGTTATAGCCCTCAGTTCACGACAGGCGACACTGTTTCAAGCTGTTTTCAAGCTTTCAAGCCTTATTACAAATCACAAAAAAGATGTTAATATTTCACTTCTGTTCTTGGATTTTCGTCACAATAAAAAACACTGAATATAATCTTCACAAAAGTTATTTACAAAAGTTTAAGCTATTGCCATTACAAATTAAATACAGTATTTAACAATTTAACAAAAAAAATAAAAGCCATTGTTATTTGTAATATTAATACATCTAAGTCACGTAAATAAAAAACATGTTGCATTACAAATGCTATAGGTGTCACATTTGCGAAAGTTATAACTATTGGCATTGTAAATGACAGAGCTATTAATTTAGCTATTTTAACAAATACATAAATAAAAAAAAAATGTAATTTATAAGACCAATAGCTCAAACTTTCTTAATGCGAGACCCATTGCATTTCCAATGCTTGTTTGACTAACTTTTCTGCTCTATTTTGGATCTTCTTTCGAGTCGACTTCGACTCCTGGTGCCGTAGGGATGCCTGGCTTCAAGCCGTGCGACGCCTGTCACCGCCTGATGTCTGTGACTGACCCCAACCATTGGTGTCTCCACTGCCTCTGGTCCGTCCACGACGATAAGTCGTGCCCCGACTGCCGGGCCTTGACCTCGAAAGCTAGGCGGGAAAGGTCCTGCAAGCTACTCGAGATCCGGGAGTCGGCTCCGCGCCGCTCGTGGTCCCGGTCGAGGAGGAAGTCGAGGGACCGGTCGCGCAGCCACAGTCATCGAGTCATCACCATCACTCGTCGGGCTCCAAATCCTCCGGTAAGTCGAGGCACTCAAAGAAAAAGTTGGAGACGACATCGCTCTTCGGACTCCCCTCGCCGCTCCCGCGAAGCGGCTGAGGGTTCGGGCTACACCGCCCACGCGGCTCCGCTGGAGCCGCAGGCGCCGCCTCCAGGCCCATACCCTCCGGTCCCTGGCCTGCGAGCGATGCCGGAGGAGATTTGTGATTTCCTCATTGCCATGAGGACTCACTTCCCTCCGCTGAGGCCTGCAGGCGCGCCTTCGGGCCCGCAGACCCGACTGAGGGCCTTGGCAGGCCAGTGGCTCCGGCGCCGTCGGGTGCTTCAGTCGTCGACTTCGGTCCCGACGCCGCCCCCCGTGGAATCCGTGTCTGAGGCAGTGCCATTTGAGTCAGGACTGGGCAGATGAGCTTGGGGAGGCCAGTGGTTTGGACACGTGGCTACGGAGGAGGGTGCTACGTATGGTGTGGTGTTGCATAGGGCAGCCAAGGCCTTGGCTCTTGAGCTCCCTACTGCGGCAGTGAGGACTAATCTCCTCACTGAGGTGCTTCAGCCGCCAGTAAGCTCCTCGGAGTCTCTGCTGCCGTTCAATGAGGCCCTCACGGACGATCTGATGGGCACCTGGTCCAAGCCCTCCAAAGTGCCCCCTGTGGATCGGAACGTGGCCCGACGCCACCGCCCGGCGACCCTTTCTTTCTGTCCGTGCACCCCACCCCCGAGAGCCTGGTGATCCAGGCATCTACGTCCCAGACCGCATTCCTGACCGCTCCCCCGGATAGGAATCCAAAAGGTTTGATCAGTTTGGGAAGACACTGTTCTCCTCATTGAGTTTGGGGTTGCGGTCTATCAACACCGCTTGCCTTTTGGGCCGTTATACCCACTCTTAGTGCGACACTGTTGCAGACATGCTGCCCCAGTGCCCGGAGGAGGGCCGGGCCCGGCTCGCCCAAGCCCTTGCGGAGGGGTGGGATGTGGCGTGTTATTCCATCAGGTGTGGACTGGATACCACGGACTGCAAAGGGCGATTTCCACGACGGTGGCGGTTCGCCACCACGCCTGGCTGAGGACCGCCAGTTTCTCGGGCGATGTCGAGGCCACGCTCATGGACATGCCCTTCTATGGGCGTTGCCTCTTTGGCGACAAGGCAGACAGTGCGCTTTAGCGTTTCAAGGACTCAGGGCCACAGCCTAGTCCTTGGGCTTGTCGGGCCAGCGCCGGCAAACTTCTGCCTTTCGCCCCTTTCATGGCCAAGGAAGGGGCGTCCCCTCACGTCCTGCCAGCCACAGGCGGCACAACCAGCCCCAACGCGGCCGCAGACGTAACTGCCGTGGCGGTGCCGCGGGACAACAGCAAGGACAGTCCACATCCGCTCCCGCAGCATCTGCCTCAAAGCCTTCTTAGTCCGAGCCTTCAGGCCCATTCGACGTCAGGGTCTGCCATCACCTCCTCCACTGGCGCTCCATCACGTAGGACAGGTGGGTGCTGCAAATCATCCGAAGGGGCTACTCCCTCCCCTTAGAGGCGACCCCTCCAGCCATGCCACCGCAGTACCACCGCATGTCGGGGGATCACTTGCAACTGCTGCAGGAGGAAGTTATGGCCCTCTTGGCCAAGGGAGCCATCGAGCACGTTCCTGGGCCAGAAATAGGTTGCTACTCTCACTACTTTCTGGTACCCAAGAAGGGCAAAGGAGGCCTTTGCTCTGTCTTGGACCTCCGAAGCGTCAACGGCTTCCTCCAGAAGGAGAAGTTCAAGATGTTGACTTTAGCTCAGGTCCTAGCTGCCCTAGACCCTGGAGACTCCATGGTAGCCTTGGACTTGCAGGATGCATATTTCCACATCCCCGTCCTGCCGGCCCACCGGCGCTACCTGCGGTTCACAGTAGGCCAGGAGCAGTTTGTTTGCCGTGCTCCCCTTCGGCCTTACCAGTGCCCCTCGGGTGTTCACGAAAGGGATGGCGGTGGTCGCAGCTCATCTGCGCAGTTCAGGGGTTCCAGTCTTCCCCTATCTCAACGACTGGTTGTTGAAGGCGGGCTCGCCCCAGGCAGTCGTCAACCACCTCCAGATTATGGCCGACCTCCTGCATTTGCTGGGGTTCTCCATCAGTGTGTCGAAGTGGCACCTGAGTCCCTCTCCGAAGCTCCCCTTCATCGGAGCGGTTCTGGACTTTGCGCACTTTCCGGTTTATCCTCCCGAGCAGCGGGTTTGGGATATTCAGGCTCTGATTCCGATCTTTCGGCCTTTATCCCGAGTTTCGTTCAGGTTGACGCTGAGGCTCCTGGGGCTGATTGCTTCCTGCATCCTACTGGTGCATCAGGCCAGGTGGCGGATGCGGGCTCTGCAGTGAGACCTGAAGTTCCAGTGGACACAGCATCAGGGCAACCTGTCCAACCACGTCCTGATCTCGGAGGGCACTGCACGACAATTGCAGTGGTGGCTCACGAATCACGATTGGGTCAATGGCAGATCCCTCTCCTTTCCCCAACTGGAGCACACAGTGGTGACTGATGTATGTGTCCCTCCTGGGATGGGGGTGGGGGCACATGGGAGAGGCGGAGCTCAAAGGCATCTGGTCTCCGGCAGAGTCCCGGCTCCATATCAACCTTTTGGAGCTTCGGGCAATCCGGCTTGCACTTAAGGCATTCCTTCCCTCTGTCCAGGGAAGTGTAGTGCAGGTGTTCACGGACCACACCACCGCCATGTGGTATTGTAACAAACAGGGCAAGGTGGGGTAGTGGACCCTATGTCAGGAGGCTCTGCGCCTCTGGATGTGGCTGGAACACCAGGGCGTCACTGTAGGAGAGTAGGGTCTGCTATCCTATGGTCACCCCAAATTTTTGCTTTTTGCTTCACTGGTTTTCGACTACTGAGGCTGCTGGCCTGCTAATCAGACCCCCCAGCCTGCTGTTCTCTCTCTAAATTATTAATACATGTGCTATAGGTACATACCACAATTGGAAATGGACTCCTTGTCAGCCCCTGTACCATGCACTATAGGTGCTCAGGGCATAGGTGCCACCAAGGCCTACCAGGGGCTGCAGCATATCTTTTGCCACCCCTGGCTGGTTCTTAAATTGACACAACTGGCTGAACATTCAGCTGGGGCAAGATGGTGTAATCACCTCTTGCTTAGATATAGTATACCTATATCTAAACCTATATCTGACACATATAAACCTGTGAGTCACTCCTATGGAAGGCCTTATCAATTCTGGAGGCAGAGTGCGTGGTTTAATGTCAGATGGAGCTCTAGCATGAGCTGAGCCTATCTGCAGCCGTCGGGAACCAATCCCTAAGCTGTTTCAGGATAATGCCATACCATATACTATTAAGTGCATTATAATCCTCGCGGTTATATAGCAACTTTGGTTTGGCTTTATCAAAACATGTCGTGTAATGTGTCATATGATTTGGAATACTATCCCCTCGCCAGTTCTGGCGACGGGGATAGCATTCCACCCCTCTAGAGGGAAAAGACATGTTACTTTACTGAAATGCGGTTAATTTCTAAAAGGGCCTCAGATCCACAAAATGGATGCTTCTGCCGCAGACACAAGTCTGACCCCCTGAAGCTGACCGAAACTCAGCCAAGGGGGCCTGGACAAAGGGTTTCCTGCCGCAGGGAGGTGTCACGCCCCCCCCCCCCCCCCCCCCCCCATACAGGAGATAGTGGATTGTAGCAGGGAGGTTTGAAAGAAACCAGACACTGCATGGGGAGCACAAGGCTGCCCCTTGCATAATCCGGTCAAACCGGTTCTGGGGCACACCAGCCCCAGTCCCAGCGCGGCCTGGATCAAAGGAAAGGGGTGTATCCACCCCCTTCCTGGGTCCCACCCATAGGCGGGGACCTAGCAGGTAATCCAGCCCCCCAGATTCGAATAAGAGTGGGAGCAGTGCCAATGCACTTCAGATTATCCTGATGAAACATAAGAAACGAAACTCTGGACCCTTCGACATCCTACTCAACGTAGAAGACTGAAGAATCTCCCTTGTGGTCAAGGAGTGACCACCCTGTGCAAACAGGCACCATCCAGCACCTCGACGTCTGCTTTGTTGCAGTTCCCGCCGGAACTCGAGCGACAGAGATCGACGAGATCAAGCTTGCCTGCCTTTTAACAGCCCGATCCACAGTCCCTGCAGAGCGGAGACCCGTGGAGGTGACCGGAAGCGTGGGGCACGCCATCTTGGAAAGACCACGAGACGCTGACCGTGCAGCCCACGAGTGACCCTCGAAGCTGTACACCGGGGTTTGAGAAGCCCCAACCCTGAGCCACTCTTGCACCGAAGTTCAGCCCTCCACACTCGACGAGTGCTGCGTGGGGCCCTTCTGCTTCTTTTGGCTCAACGCGTTGGCCCGGTCACTTGCCAGCCGGCTTGTGGCCCCTGTGCCGACGAAAACCGAAATACAACTTGTGATTCTGGTTGCTCCAGATTTGCACCCACTCCCCTGAAAAGGAGTACCCACTCTGACCCTCCTGGTCCGAGTGAGAAGCAATCTCCCAGTTCCGCGTGGATTGCTTTTGCCAAGTGTTTGCTCCAATCTTGAAGCCGACAGCGCCGACGGCGAGAGCCTTCGTGGGACAGATCGTGACCCGCTCCTGGACGTCGCAGATGCCCCAGAGCCCACGTGACAGCGGAGAGAAGCTCCTCGACAGCGAACTGATTGCGCCCGACATTGCCTGGTTCCGTCCTGGTTCCACCCTGGTCACTGCTGAGTGACCCAGACTCTGTCCCTCTTCTTACAGGTACTTTTCTATCCGGATCCACCCTTGGATCCCACCGGACACTTCTTCTTCACAGCGCCTGCAGCCTCTTCAGCTTCAAGCACCCAGAACCTGCACGACGAAACCCGACGCCATTTCGACCCTATGCACCCGCTTCCTGTGGGTGAGGTAACATTGCAACGCCGGTGTTCCCACACTGGTACACACCTCTAGGGTCTGTGTCTAAAGTTTTGTCCTTCTAGGTTCAGCGGAAGTATCCTTAAACTCTATTTGTGTAACTTTTACGCACCATTGACTTGCATTGGTGCATGCGTGTGCTTTCAGCACTGCACCCGAATCCCGCGGGCTCTTCCCGACTTCAGCATTGCTTGTCCCGACTGCTCCCAGCGATGCCCTAGGCCTAACCACTGTTCGATTGGTAT
Source organism: Lissotriton helveticus (assembly GCF_964261635.1). Classification (NCBI taxonomy): domain Eukaryota; kingdom Metazoa; phylum Chordata; class Amphibia; order Caudata; family Salamandridae; genus Lissotriton; species Lissotriton helveticus. The sequence goes on from NC_136071.1 coordinate 151,053,565, forward strand.
CTCTTATACCACTTTCTTAATATATGGTTTGAGTGGCTTTGATGGATCACGAATGGTGTGTGAACTCGGACGTGGCGCAAGGTCTCTTTCTGCAGTGGGGAGAGCCTTGGTTAGATCTATTCGCCACCGAAGAGAACCCGCAATGTCATCAGTTCTGCCCGTTGGAATTTCCAAGGCGGCGCTCGCTCGGCGACGCCTTTTGTCATGAGTGGAGTTGTGGTCTGTTGTATGCCTTTCCGCCTATACCACTTCTGCCCAGAGTGCTGAAGAAGATTCGGCGCGACCGAGCCCAAGTTATCTTTGTGGCTCCGGATTGGGCACGAAGATACTGGTATCCCGAGCTACTCAGCATGGCGATCGATCCCCCGTTCAGACTGCCTCTTCAGGAGGATCTTCTGTTGTAGCAGCAGGGGACGGTCCTCCACCCGAATCTGTCCAGCCTCCACCTCCATGCGTGGAGATTGAGCGGCGACAGTTGACGGCTTTCGATCTTCCTCCTGAAGTCTGTGATGTCATTCTGGCAGCCAGACGTCCTCCACTAAAACGGTATACGCCTGCAGGTGGAACAAGTTTGTGGCATGGTGCACGGCTCCGGACCCCCTTTCTGCCCCTCTTTCTGAGGACCTTCTGTTCCTTCTATCGTTAGCCCAGCAGGGCTCTGCTCTGTGCACTGTCAAAGGTTATCTTTCGGCCATCTCCGCCTTTCTACGGCTTCCAGATCGGCCTTCTCTTTTTAAGTCCCCGGTTGTTAACCGTTTCCTGAAAGGCATTACACACACATTTCCTCCCGTACCTTTCATAATGCCTCAATGGGACTTAAATCTAGTCTTGACATATCTGATGTGCGCTCCCTTTGAGCCCCTTCATAACTGTCCCTTATGGCTTCTCACTCTGAAGACCTGAAGACGGCTTTCCTGGTCGCTATCACCTCTGCCAGAAGAGTGAGTGAGCTCCACGCTCTTTATTCTAAACCTCCTTTCCTTTCTGTTCATCCGGACAAGGTGGTTTTAAGGACCCGTCCTTCTTTCTTGCCAAAGGTTGTTACGCCCTTCCACATCGGGCAGACCATCATTTGGCCCACCTTCTGTCCGCCTCCATATCCCTCAAAAGAGGATGAGAGGCTCCACTGACTGGACCCAAAACATGCGCTCTCGTTCTATCTGAAGAGTACACAACAGTTCCGGATGGATGATGAGCTCTTTGTTGGCTACGTGGGCGCCAAAAAAAGTTGGCCTGTACACCAACGAACCATCTCTCGGTGGGTTGTTCTGTGCATCAAAGCATGTTACTCATTGGCCAAGAAGGAGGTTCCTGTGGGGCTGCGTGCCCATTCTACCAGGGCAATGGCAGCCACTACTGCCTTGGGACGCGGCGTTCCCTTGCAGGACATTTGTCAGGCAGCTACGTGGGCCTCGCTGCACACGTTCACCAACCATTATTGCCTTGACATTCAAGTCCGGAGAGAAGGTTTCTTTGGCCGTTCTGTTCTCCGTGACTTTCTAGTGTAATCTTGTTCGCAGACCCACCACCGGGGTTGGTATTGCTGGCGTATCTATTCTAAGGTAAGGAATCTATCACTAACGTGTCTCTTTCAGATGCACTAGTTACTACTTGTGTAACGGTATATCTGTAAGAGACATTAGTTAGTGATAGATTCCTTACCGCCCCACCCATCCTCCCCGTTCTGCAAACTGAATTCTTGGGTTAAGGTCATCCCTTTAAGGGCCCTAGTTTCATGGCACCAGTGGTCAGTTTCTTCTTGCATGGCTCTGCGTTCCTGGCACGGAAAGTCGTGTACAGAACTGACATCAGCGCGCATGGGTGGATAAGTAGTCCTCGTGATGTCATCTCGGCGCTTACGACGCCAGCGACGGACGCGGAGCTGCTCGACGCCACCTACCGACGCGCAGGGGTACTGCTGACAAAAAACTTTCCGGAAACCAGTCTGACGCCTGGAGATATTCTAAGGTAAGGAACCTATAACTAAATAATGTCTCTTACACAAGTAGTAACTTATGCATTCGGGACTTGTGTGACTTAAAGGTGTGCATATTGAGAGCCTGTTGGAAAACGAGGCAGCATCTGTGAGTCCTGCACAAATAACATGACACATTTGTCCTTCACTGGGAACCAAGCACCCTAGGGCAGCGCCTGACTGTCAGAGAGGGTAGCGTTGCAGAGCAGTCTGAGGCTTACTCAAGGGAGGTGGTGTGGGCTAGTAATCGCCATTTGCAGGTGCGCAAAAATAACACTCAATACTTGATTGTCCAGTCTGTACTTTGCTTTATAAAAGTAAGAGTACATTTATTTAACACACACACCACTCAATACTATACACCAATTTACAAATCTACATAAGCTGTTGGAATTACTTTGTGACATTGCATAACATCTCCACCCCTCCCGCAGGGGGGGTGGGGGTCTAGTACCACCACTCCCATGTATGCACATCATCTTGCCCCCAATGCAATTAGTTGAACCTATCCTGGAGCGAGGACCCTGTGCACTGGCACCATCCCTGTGGCGTCCCCTTCCCATTACCTCAACAAGCATTAAACAGGTATACACCTGCCTTGGTGACACATGACCCTGACCAAGCATCTCCTACTGACCCTAAAGTATACACCTCTACATCTTAAGGGCTAACAGTCTGGAGTCTTCACCTAAGCACAGCAGCAAGACTACATGTTTACGCACACTTTAGAATGACAGTACTCTGCACATTTGGATATCATTAAAAATGCATTGCAATTACAGCCCCTAAAGGCATCACAGATGATCACAGGATTAAGTTGTAAATACCGTCAGACACCCTAGCAGGAGTGTCTAGCCACTTAAATCCACTTTGCTTGTGACATCACCTTACACCAGTACTTCACATTGAACATCAGTCCCTCTAAAAGAAATAACCATTAATAAATGCATTTCAGTGCAATTACGCCATTTCACCTCCAGGGGATGCCCTTCTCGAGACATCTCCAACTCAGCCCTTCAATCTTTGATGCACTTCTCAATGAACCCCCAGCTGTAGAACAAAAGTTCCAGCCTAGGAGGTGATGCAATCTTCGCTGAGAGTTGAGGGATTATTCTTTTTAAATCCTCAAACTTAGGGTGGGACTTAGCTTTGTGCTGGGGGCGAGACTGCGCTGCTCCAGCAGCTCCCCCCAGCACCTTTTCACTCTCAAGGGTGACTCCTCTCCTCTGGGGGCCACCAAAACGCCAAAAACAATCCATTCCTCATGCCTTGCAAGGCATCATGGGGCGCTTCAAGCTCCTGCCGCTTTCTGGGGCCTCGGTAGGGGGCCCGGTCCCACCCGGAGCCCCGGGTAAGGGTATGCGATGCGGGGAGCTCACACCCGGCTGCTCCGCGCTTTAGTCGGGGGCCCGGTCCCACCCGGGCCCCTGGCTCCTCCTTCCTTGTCCAGGGCCCCGGTTCCACCCGGGATCCCCGCAGGCTCTGCACGTTGGAGGGCAGTCCCCGGGACCTGACCCACCCTGGGGGTATTTCCTGGACCAGCGGCGGAGCCTCACGCGCTTCGCCGTCAGGGGGCCACAGGTCCAAGGTCTCTCACCTTCTGGGGGCCATATCTCAGCTCCTGGAGGTCCGATCTGCCCCATTTTCGCATCTTCTTGCTCCTGGCGACGCCCCCCAGCCACTGGGAGCACTCTCCGGGTCTCCAAGAGGGTGCACTCGGCAGGGAGCGGTCTGCACTGGCTCCCTGCACCAGCCTTTCGCCTGGCTCTCCTCCTCGCCTCTTTTCCCTGCGCAGAGGCCCCTGCTTCTGCGCACCGGTCCTGGGCGCTTCTTCTGGTGCTGTTAGGGGCCTGCGTGACAGGGGGTCTCTCCTTCAAACTGCCCATTGCCAGGCTCCAGCACCTTCTACCTCAGCAGACCACACCCCAGAGAGAGCTTCTCTTCCTGTGCAAGTACTTTTTAGGTTTCGACTGCAAAAAGCTGCGCAAGCAGCTTTTGCGCAGGAGAAATCTTATGAGAACTGTAGTGTGGCTTTGGTTCGGCCCTCGTCATTGATTGGCTGGCTCCGTAAACGGAGCCTTGCCATTGGACGAGGGGCCTGTCCGTCAATGCCGGACCAGACACGGGGGCGTTCCCGAGATTCTTTTCCTTTTGCCGACGTCACGCGACGCCGGGAACGCCCCCGAGTCTGGTCCGGCATTGCCGGCACTACTGCGTCTCTTCTCCCCCGTTTCCCGCCCCGTGACTGGCCGGCCGGCCAATCCTAGCGCGGCCGGCCGGAAGTGCCCGCCCCCCGCAGCCCGGGGGAAGAAGGAAGACGGCAAGCAGTATGGCGGCGCCCGCGGGGCTCCCGTGGCCTGGAGGGAACCGCCGCCGTCGACGTTGCCGGTCTCCCATGCCGAAGAGGGAGACCGGAGAAGTGCCAGAGAGATTTTCGACGTTGCCGGTCTCCCATGCCGAAGAGGGAGACCGGAGAAGTGCCGCCGTCGCAAGGTGCAGGTGAGTCGATTGGTTTTTTTGTATTTTTTTTTCCCCTCCTCTCTTCCCCTGCCTTCCTGCCCCAACCTCTCTCCCCCTGTCTCCTACCTTCACTCGTCATGTCCTCCCCGCCTTCCTCGTCTCCGGCCGGGCTCCCGGCTGCTGCTCTGGAGGCCTGAGAGGTGGAGCCCTGTCCGGGGAGTTCCCTGCACCGGCATGTACGTGCAGACACGAGCCGGGCCTCGGGGGTCTGCTGGTGTGCAGAGTGCAGAGTGGAGCTTCAGAGTGAATTGGGAATGTTCACTGCGGGACAACTTAAACCCACAATGTATCAGCCAGGCGCAGGCCAACTGAGTAAAATATGCATATAGAACTGTAATAAGGCTGGCCTGCAAAATATTAGGAAGCCAATGGCCACGCATGGCTCCCCCTCGGCTAATTTGCGGGGAACAGATTGTAATAGCTGAGGCTTTCCGCTGATTATCTTATCCAGGATCAATATTGCTAAAATCCAACCAGAAGCTAAACAAAGTCAGTTTCCCTTCATTGCACTGGGCCTTCTTCTGAGTAACAGATGGCTGGATGGGAATGGCTGCCTCGCAAGCGCTGTCCGTACTTGGTTAGTTAACTAGTTGGTGTTTGTGAACTATACAGATGGAGGGAAATTAATGTTAGAATTGCAATTTAGTAGCGGACACGAGCAGCATTTTCTCAGTGTCTGTCACGGTACATTCTTGGATTGGATGTGGGACCAGTGAATACAGCGCTGCAGTGTTTCGACACAGCCGTAACCAATGTTGCGGCAAATGGAGGTGAATTGAGGTTCTCGCCTTCTCTTCTTTTGGCGGGTGTGGGTGTGCACTGAAAGTGACCAGCGTTGATATACCCTTTCACTTGTGTTTAACAGAGGGCTTTGGTGAATTTCAGTATCTGTGGATGTGAGCACCGGCTGTGTTGCTGGGTTTCTCTGTTCCTGGGTGATTTATGACCGAGGTGCACATTTCGGGGCTGTAAAATATGCACACAGGACGCTAATTGCCGCAATCGCTCTTAAAGTGTTGTTAGTGGGGTTTACAGTGAGTGCTCCCTGCTATTTTAAGGCATTATGCGATCCCGCTTGCGGGGGTAACCAGAGCTCGCCCCGGATACTAGGCATTCAGTTCTCGGTGGTGGAAGTTTGGGTCGGCCAGGCAGCTGTGGAAAAGGTTGAAATGTTTTTAAGGCTGATGTAAGACACTGCACCCTGTGGCTGGGTCCCGTGACGACAGGATGTTCGTCCGGGCCCTGTTGGGGGGGATGGGTGTGTGTATATCTCCGAGCCTCGTGGCCACGGTTTGTGCCCTGACCCGTGGGGAGCAAGCTGTTTAGTGGGCAGTATGAAAGAATTTAGTGGGCAGGCGAATGGTAATATGAGTGTGGGTCCACTTGTGCAGGGGCAAGGCATTCGTGCTTGGGACCTGAACGTGCTGGTTATCTTTGTGACCGGCTCTTGAAAAGCAGTGTGTGAATGGGGGGTGTGGACGCAATACCATGGTGCCTGGTTCCGTACACATAGAACCAGGCTGGCCCTTCGAGGCCCTAATGTACATGTGCCCTAGCCGACCATGGGGTGTATCACTGACATGAGGTAGCATGCGTGGGCCTGTGAGAGCGTGGTGCTTATGTGAGCGTAGGTTTATTTGTGCCTGGACCGTGCCTCAAATGCATGCGCTATTGGTATTGTAAATGACAATGCCATTTATTTATCTGTTTTCAAAACCAACACATAAATAAAAATGTTGTCATTTACAATGCCAATAGCTCCAACTTTTGCAAAGGCGAAACCGTTGCATTGTAAATGCTTGTTAAAAGTTGAGTAGGGGGCTGGCAGAAAGTCTCTGTGGGTCCTATCAAACAGCGACACATCACTTCCCTGCCCCTGCTCCCTCCTTCTTTTCCAGCCTCTGTGTTAGTTCAAAATGGAGTCCTCCTGTGGCTCTCGCCACATGGCCTCTGAAACCCAACTCTTTCCTTCTTGGTGCAGCCTGGTGCCTGGCACCCAGTGACAGCTGCTAATGGATGAGCCTGTAGCCCCACCCATCTTCTTCTTTGTGGAGAGGAGGCCCTAGCTTGTGGAAGAAAGGTTATCAATCCATCCAGCTGAGGTCAACCCTCAGCCTGGGTCTGGTCATGGCTGGCTCAGAGAAATATGACAGTTCTGTATGACCCAAAAGCAGTACAAATATGACTTTGGACTCTGCAGAATACTTATTTTCACGTACTCCACAATGGACTTTAGTGCATGTCTGGAATCTGTAGGCTTTGTGGAAGTCATTTTAGCCATGGGCCCCACATCCCCATAGGGGAATAATGAAGTGAAAACACAGTAAAACGCACTGACTTTCCCTGGCATGTTCCTTCCCAGGGTATAAAGCCTATTCCATGTCACCACACAATTCTGCATAAGTCCTGCCACACCATTCACTCTGTAGCTGCTCCTGGACTGCACACGCTAGGAATCTCCCCTGCGCAGCTCCTACACGTATGCACACGCATGTACACCCGTGTCTGCATGTAACCAGCACAGTGTCCCATACTCCAGCTGCTGCGCCGCGGCCTAGTCAAGCCAAGCGGACACCAGTAAAATCTCCATGCAGTCTCCTTCATTATGAGTTCACTGTGGATGAGTCCCAGATTATGAAGCTCCCCCACAGTAAAAGCTCCATAATTGGGTGCTCAAAAAGCGAAAAATCCGGGCGGCCCTAGTGTCAGAACCACCTTCTAACAGAGCCTGTGAGTAAGACCGCTTTCCTGCCATGCTCAACCGTCCAGAGAATATTACTTCGCTTCTCCCCTATCAAGTCGGTAACGGATAGCTTGACGATCTTGCAAAAGAGATCAGCCTCCTTTAGGCAACGGTATCGGATTTTAACGTACCTACCTTAAAAGTAAACCGTTCGAGGCATGTGGGCTGCTGAATTCATATCTATAGCATAGATCGCCGCCTAGTGTTGGGTCCGGATGATTGCACATTGTTGTCCTGGAAGAGTCTTCAAAGTATCACGAGATAGGTGGCTCCTCCCCTGGACTACAGTGCGCATGGGCATCGACTCCATCCCCAGATTGTTTTTTTCCGCCATTGGGTTCGGATGTATATTAGTTATCTCCAGTTCGGAATCGATATAGACTTTTCTTAAGGCCTAGGCCTTTTCCTATACCGTCGGTATTGTTTTGCGTTCGGTGCCCAGCTCTGCTCCGGCTCTGTTCCCGAGTCGGACATCCCGAGGAGTCGCGTGGCTCTTCGGTGCTCGAGGCCCAGTCGACGCAGCAAGACTTTCTACTACACATCATGGAACGGAGCCCGTTCAAGAAATGTCCCGTGTGTGGATCGAAGTATCCCCACATCGACGTCCACCCGGTGTGCAACAAGTGCCTGTCGCCGGACCACGATGAAGCCAACTGTATGACTTGTTCCCGGTTTCGATCGAAGACGATTCGACTTCGGCGCGTGGCATGCCTGGAGGCCCAGCAGTCGGCCCCGGCACCGGTGGACATCTTCGAGAGAGAAGAAGCAGTCGAATAAGAAGTTCATTTGCAGATTTCACCTCCAGCGGAGGAGATCGACTGCGACTACGACGCAGACGTCGAAGCGCTCGATGCAGAAGAAGTCGTCGACGAGGTAGGAGACGACAATGAGGCCTATGGGGCCATGGAAGATAGCTCGGACGAAGAGCTATGCCCCGTTCGAACGATTACTAAGGCTCAGGTCGTGGGATCGCCACACGGCCTTACCCAAGACCTTACACCCAGATCCACGGCCTCGCCTACGGGCCCGGCTACGGACACTTCTGCGGAGCCGCCGTTAGTCGAAACGAAAACGAAAGTGATGGAGGCGCCGTCAAAACATAAGACGTCTGTCCCTCTGGCCGCCCCCTCGTCTTCCGATGCGTCGGGGCAGCCGAAGCCAAAGAAGACTGTCGACCCGGTGAAGAAAGGCGTCGAGCCGAAGTCGGTCAAGGCCGTCGATCCAAAGTCGATCAAGGCTGTCGAGCCAAAGTCGATAAAGGCTGTCGAGCCGAAGACTGGGGCCCCAAACACGGGAGTCAAGGCCGCCGACCCGAAGTAGTCGGCGCCGAAGGCCCTCGACGCGGAAGGAGGACACTGCGCACCTAAGAGGGCTGATCCTGTACCTCGGCCGGAAAAGACCAAAACATCGACGCTCGAGTCTTCACACACTGGTGGACCGAGGACGTCTGTCGGGTCGACAAAACCATCCGCTTCCTTTACGAAGCAGGTATCGGACTCACTGCAACGCATCAGAAACAAGGCTTCCGCGGTCGGTCCAAAAGATGCCACCACACCGAAGCAGGCTGCCATAACGCCAAAGTCTTCGACGCCACTCCTGTTTACGTTGCCGCCGAAGGTGGCACCGAAGGCCTTCGCACCAAGGTCGGTCACCACAACCCCCGTGCAGGCGTCTGCAGGGTCGAAGCCTTCTCAGCAGCATGGAGGCTTGAAGCTTCGACAACCCTTGATGGAGGAGCAGTCGGAACACTTTATCGACACCGACACCGGTAAACTTACCCTCTACAAGAGAAAGATCACGGCAACACAGCCTTTGGAGTCCTACACGATTCCGTTAAAGCGCAAGAAGCCTTCTACGGATTCCCCAGTTCTGGTTGAGCCACTTGCTCCACGGACTCCAAGAGTTGCTACACCCTCACCCACTTATTCAGATGTGGTGGCTGGGGAAGGTGATGACGAGGAGTATAACTTTCCTGCCAACACTGATTCTGAGGATCACCAGGACTCTTGGGCAGATGCAGGGGACACAGGGGATCCACACACTACCCCGGACACTCAGGTGTACATTATCAAACCCTCTCCTACTGAGGATTCTGCGGCATTTAATGCTCTTATTGAAAGGGCGGCTAAAAACCACGACGTAGAGCTGCACGCTGACCCTATTGACGTGGACTTCCTCTTTGATACCTTTTCAACAGCAGAAAAGACTGTCAAAACTCTCCCAATGTTGAAAGGGGTTCTCAAACATGCTGCAGACATTTTTAAGGAACCCACACGTGCCAGGGTGGTCAACCCTAGAATTGAAAAGAAATATAAGCCGGCACCTGGCGACCCCACCTACATCAAGGGCCAGCTGCCATTGGACTCCCTGGTCGTTTCTAATGCCCGGAAGAGGGCGAATTCGCAAACCACTGGTGATGCTCCTCCCCATGACAAGGAATCCAAAGTGCTGGAGGCATCGGGCAAAAGGGTGGCGGCTCAAGCAGCCAATATCTGGCGTATCTCAAACACCCAGGCACTCTTGGCTAGATATGACGGGGCACACTATGATACACTAGAGACCCTGTTGCAACATCTACCAGATCAGTATAAAGAGGCAGCGTAAATGCTCATTCAGGAAGGGAAGCTCATCTCCAACGCTTCTATTAAATGTGCACTGGACGTGGCGGACACCGCGGCCAGGGCCATTAACACCAGTGTGATGTTGAGACGTCAGGCATCGCTCAGGATCTCCGGTTTCAAGCCAGAGATACAAACCACCATCCTCAATCAGCCGGTAAACCCTGATAGGTTATTTGGTCCTGAAGTGGATACCACTCTGGAAAAAATAAAGGATACCGAGACTGCAAAGTCCATGGGAGCTCTCCAGTCCCAACAGTTTAGGGGCAGTACTTTTCCTCGCTCAGGCAACAGAGGTGTTTCCAGAGGCCAGATGTCCCAGCAAACGCAATACACTAAAGGTGGGGCGCAATCCTCTTACACCAAGCAAAGTAGAGGCGGCTATCGAGGCAACAGTGCCAAGGGCAGAGGCCGTGGAAATAACAACTCCCGTTCCTCTGCCACCAACAAACAGTGACGCCCTGCCGCTGCCCCCTGACCATACCACACCTGTCGGGGGGGAGACTCCAGCAGTTCCTGCCAGTCTGGAAATCCATCACCACAGACAGGTGGGTCAGGAAACTTATCCAGTTCGGTTATTGTCTGGAGTTAACATCCACTCCACCCAACATGCCACCAAAACACCGTCCTATGTCCACAGAGCATTTGCACTTATTGCAGCAGGAGGTACTTGTCATGCTGCAAAAAGGGGCAATCGAGCTCGTGCCGGTGGAGGAAGAAGGCACAGGAGTGTACTCCCTGTACTTCTTAATCCCGAAAAAGGACGGGTCCCTCAGACCCATACTGGACCTCAGACCCCTAAACCAGTATATTCTCTCAGAACACTTTCATATGCTGACGCTGCAGCAAGTTCTTCCGTTGCTCAACCAGGGAGACTTCCTCGCAACCTTGGATCTCAAGGATGCATATTTTCACATTCCACGACATCCATCACACCGAAAATACCTCAGATTCACCATTCAGGGTCGGCATTATCAGTTCAAGGTCCTACCTTTCGGGGTGACCACGGCGCCCAGGGTGTTCACGAAATGCCTGGCGACAGTGGCTGCGCACCTCAGGAGGCAGAACGTTCACGTTTACCCTTATCTGGACGACTGGCTTGTCCAAGCAAAGTCGGCCCAGCTGTGCGCCGCAAACATGTCCCACACCATTCACCTTCTTCACAGTCTGGGATTCTCACTAAATTATCCCAAATCGCACCTTCAGCCAGCCCATGTGCGGCAGTATCTGGGTGCGACGATAAATACTCTGGCAGCCACGGCTCAGCCAAATTCTGTGAGGATCGACAGCATTCAGTCGCTCATCCAGAAGTTCAGACCGCAACACTCCCCTTCCAGCAAGAGTGTTCATGCAGTTGATAGGCATGATGGCCTCATGCATCTTCATAGTCCCGCACGCAAGACTACATATGCGTCCGCTTCAAGAGTGCTTGACACATCAGTGGAATCAGGCTCAAGGACAGTTGAACGACCTAGTGTTGGTGACCGGTCGGGCATACAACTCTCTGCATTGGTGGAATCTACACAACCTTTGCAAGGGCCGACCGTTCCAGGAGCCTGTGCCACAAATTATCCTGACGACTGACGCATCTCTCCAGGGTTGGGGAGCTCATGTACTCCACTACACGGTGCAGGGACTATGGACAACGCAGCAAAAGAAGATGCACATCAACTACCTAGAACTGATGGCAATCTTCATGGCGATGAAGGCATTCAAAGTACATCTGTGCAACAAAGTCGTGTTGATCTGGACGGACATGACAGCCATGTACTACATTCAGAAGCAAGGAGGTACACACTCTCCACAGTTGTCTCATCTGGCTCAGAGCATGTGGAAGTGGGCCATTCAGAGGAACATCTTCCTCATGGCAGAACACCTCCCGGGCAAGGACAATCAGATGGCGGATCTGCTCAGCAAGTACAGCCACCAAATGCACGAGTGGGAGATACATCCATCAGTACTCCACCCGTACTTCCAGCAGTGGGGTCATCCAGAGATAGACCTGTTTGCCACAAGGGAAAACGCAAAATGCCAACACTTTGCCGCCAGGTTCCCTCACCCACAGTCGCAGGGCAATGCGATATGGATGAACTGGTCAGGCAGATTTGCATACGCTTTTCCCCCAGCACCTTTCATACCGCTGGTGGCACGAAAGCTAAAGCAACACTCGATGACACTCATCCTGGTTGCTCCAACGTGGGCACGCCAACCATGGTACACCACGTTTCTAGAACTCTCCGTGGTACCGCATCAAAGGCTGCACCTCACGCCCAGACTTTTGACGCAGAGCCATGGCGACATTCAGCACCCAGACCCGCAACAGCTCAACCTGGCGATCTGGCTCCTGAAGTCTTAGAATTTGGCTACCTTAACTTGCCTCCCGACTGCATGGATATCATACGGGAGGCAAGAAAGCCCACCACCAGAGCTTGCTATGCAGCAAAATGGAAGCGGTTTGTCATTTACTGTACAGAACACAACATCAACCAGCTAGATGCATCCACTCACAACATCATCTGTTATTTGTTACATCTTTACAAATGCAAGCTGGCATATGCTTCCATTCGGATACACTTATCCGCCATAGCAGCTTATCTCCAAAACAGGCAGCATCTCTCCGTTTTCAGAGTGCCTGCCATTAAAGCCTTCCTAGAAGGACTGAAACGGGTCATCCCTCCCAGGACCCCGCCAGCTCCTGTATGGAACCTTAATGTGGTCCTCACCAGGCTGATGGGCCCACCCTTTGAGCCTCTGCATTCATGCGAGGTTCAGTTTTTAACATGGAAAGTGGCTTTTCTAATAGCTATTACGTCTCTGCGACGTGTTAGTGAGCTCCAGGCGCTCACTGTACAAGAGCCATTCATACAAATTCACTCAAACAGGGTGGTGCTGCGCACTAACCCTAAATTTCTTCCTAAGGTGGTTTCACAGTTCCATGTCAATCAGACCATTGAACTGCCCGCGTTCTTTCAAAACCCAGAAACAGTAGCCGAAAGAATGCTCCACACTCTTGACGTCAAACGACCTTTGATGTACTACATCGATAGGACCAAAGATTTTAGGAAGACACAACAACTCTTTGTTGCCTTTTCGGCCCAGCACAAAGGTAACCCCATTTCCAAAGCAGGTATAGCCAGGTGGATCGTTAAGTGTATTCAAATTTGCTATCACAAGGCTAAGCGCACTTTAACGGTCCCCCCCCAGAGCCCACTCCACCCGCAAGTTGGGGGCCTCCATGGCTTTCCTTGGTAATATCCCTTTGGAAGACATTTGTAGAGCAGCCACATGGTCTACACCACACACATTTACTAAACACTACTGTGTAGATGTGCACAGCAAGCAGCTGTAGGGCAGGCTGTTCTTAAGACACTTTTTCAAACGTCTGCAGCTGGCACAGGCGGCCGCCGTTAATGGAGGGACTGCTATATATTCTATGCTATAGATATGAATTCAGCAGCCCACATGCCTCGAGCTGAATATGCTACTTACCAGTATGCATCTGTTCTTGGCATGTAGGGCTGCTGACATTCATATCGCCCGCCCTCCTCCCCGGCGCCTGTAGCGGCTGCAGAATTCAAACTTACTCTTAGCATGGTCATCGCTCACACTGTTACACTCCATCTTCGCCACAATGGCTAAAAACAATCTGGGGATGGAGTCGATGCCCATGCGCACTGTAGTCCAGGGGAGGAGCCACCTATCTCGTGATACTTCGAAGACTCTTCCAGGACAACAATGTGCAATCATCCGGACCCAACACTAGGCGGCGATCTATGCTATAGATATGAATATCAGCAGCCCTACATGCCAAGAACAGATGCATACTGGTAAGTAGCATATTCATTTCATTTGATCCCTTAAATGGATCTAGAAACAGTTGTATACTTTTCTGGCTGTGTGCTGATATTTCTTGCTTTCAATTAATGCGTCGAGAAGGAGGCATCAGATTGACAACTGCCCCCTGGGCCCATGCCCCTTTCTGTATGGTAACCTGTTCTAGTTGAAGGATGAGCAAATTGTGAAAAAGACTCCCAGATATTTCATCCCTTTCATGACCAGCCACTGTTGTGCTACAATGAAATGGTGGAGAATGTTGCTCTTGAATGTGCAGTTGAAGACATCTTTAATAGAACATAGAATCTATAGTTTATAGCTGTCTCCAAATTAAGGTTAACAAACAAATTCATATAGATATATCGTATTTGCTTAAGATTACAATGGATGCCAAAAGCTTAAGAGCATTTGTGAATGTATTGATATTTGTTAGAACTGGCTATTTCTGGTAGGCTAAGGCTGACGCCAAAGCCAGGCAGAAACCACCATTCTAGTCAGGGCGAGGGAGTCACACGCCAAGATAACCCCTGCTCACCCCCTTGGTAGCTTGGCACGAGCAGCAAGGCTAAACTCGGAGGCAATGTGTAAAGCATTTGCGCCAGCGCACAACAGCAACAACATCCTAGACACACCACAAAAGGAACTCCACACAAGGTTATATTAAAATAACTTTTGTATTGTCAAAACACATCAGATAAAAATCACACATGTACATTGTGCCAACTGGCACGGGCAACATTCAGGCCACATGGGCCACTGTCAAAATCAGCTCTTTTAGAAATAGAAATAGTACTTATAGAACTTAGAATAAGTATAGCAAAAAAATGTAACAGTTGTAAATCACATCCAGTAACTACTGGGGACAGGTAAGTACCACCTACGCAACCCTAAACACCTTAGGAGAATGTCACGCAGGGGACCAGGACCTCACTAGGACCACCTGTACTCAAAAGAACAACCACCTAAGTATCACACAGCATTTAGGGGTCTAAGAAAGAACACATTACCCATGATGCATAAATATACATTCATAGGAGTAGTAAAGGGAAACACATGATGCATAAACCTACACATTCAGCGGTGTTAAGAAAAAAGCACATGATGCAATAAAAATACAGTCAGAGGTACCAGAACAATACAGTAGCGCAAAAGTCACATGATGTCTAAAAACATTCAGAGGTGCAGGAATAACACATGATGTAAGAAATCACATTCAGAGGTGCAAATAACCATACAATTGCGCAAACCCTACATAAGCCACCACCTGTGGCAGTCCCTAGGCCAACTGGCCTTGTTTGGGCTAGAACGCCCTGAGTCTCAATGTCAGGGCGCGCTGCCATGCAGCGCCAGTCCAAGCACAAGCCTAAACGTAGCAGGTGCCCACTACTTGCTGGGCACCTGGGAACATCCCAAAACCTAAACGGTGCAGCTGCCCACTAATTGCTGGGCAGCTGGGGAATTTCAAAACTGCGCCAGGGCCCTCACTGACCCTAAGGTGCAAACTGCGCCACTGCTGGAGCCACACAGGCTCTAAACTGCGCACTTGGAGCCACGCAGGCTCTTAAACAATTATAGGCCCCTGGAGCCCTCGAGGCTCTGAACAGATCCCTCGCAGGCAGGAGGGGGTGGGCACCGGCACTGTGCCCCGACGCCCCCTCTATCTAATATGGCCCTCGAGCCTTGCTGGGCTCGCAAATCATGTATGTCCCCTAGAGCCTCCTGTGGCTCTAAACACAAAAATGGCCGCTCTTAACACAGTGCCTCCACCGGCACCACAAAAGGCCATCTGCTCCCTGACGGAGCAGCAAGAGAACTGCCCCCGCCTCACCCGGCCCGGCCCAGACTCACCAGACCTCGGCAGCGCTTCCCTTGGCAGGCGGCGCGGGACTTCTTTCCCTCCCCGGGGCTCCCCCTTCACTCAGGAGCCCCGGGATGGACACGGCAGGCAGCTTCCTCCTCTCTCGCTGCAGGGCTCCCTCGGCACACGGGAGCCCTGGTCACCGGCCGCCATGCTTCACTTCTCCCTCACCGGGCCGGACTGGCCAATCAGTGCGCGGCAGCGGGCGGGACTTGCTCCGGGAACCGGAAGTCCCGCCCCACATCAGGCACTCCGGTGCCTGACTTCCTGGTCGCGGCGCGAGGGCCGCGGCGGTGATTTCACGGGCATAATGAGGGGTGGGCACCCTCGAAATCCCAAATAAACATAGCAGCGAGGTGGGCACTCGCTCAGGGCACCAAAACAAGGGGTGGCACCCTTCAGTTTGAAAATAGCGCTACTCGGGCATAACGCAGGGTGGCACCTGCAAAACCTCACGCAAAATGCGTGATAGCGACACGCTCGCTACGGGTGCAAAATAAAGCGCTCTCAAGCGCTAGGAGGCAACATGAAGCGCTTCCATCGCGCTGGGGGGCACTGACAGCACCCACAGGCCCCTAGAAATGACCCCCATAGCAAGAAGGGTCCACAGAAAAAGCAAGAGAAAGTTCCCAGAATTCCAGGAATAAAAGGGGGAGCAGCATAGCCCCCAGCAGGAAAATCCTCCAGCATCCAGGGGCAGGGCAGCGCCCGCCCCTGGTAGATTCAAGTCAGAAACAAGAACATTTTGGAAGGGGACACAGCCCCTTCTTATACACAGAAAAGTCTTTGAAGTCTCAGTGTGAGAACCAGCTAGACTGGTTTAGAGGGAAGTCCCTTCAGTATCAGGGACAGAGGTGACAGTCGCCCAGCAAGGGGGTGGAGCCAGCATTGTGGCAGGCAGGCACAGCCCTTCACTATCAGGTGCTAATCTCCTCCCACTTCCCTGGCAGCAGATGCTGCCTTTCATCCACGGGCTGACTCAGACAACCATCTGGGGGCTCTGCAGCCCCTGTCACACTCAAACCAGACAGTCAATCCACAAGCAGGCCCAGGCACTCCTGGGCCAGGCTCACCAGCCAATCACGTGCCAGCAGACTCCCTACACAAATATGCCAACTTCCAAAAGTGGTAGTTCTAGACTAGACACAACCATGCCGCATACACCATTACGCAGGATTCAATCTCACGAGTTCACACATATCAAACTCGACCCTGCACTCCCCACACATCAGGAACTACCATGGGCATACATGTTCCCCATTCATTCCTATGGGAGGGCAGGTCACTCACCACACATACACTGAGAGCACACGCACTTTACACTGTACCGCAGTGAAAAAAGTGCGCAGAGACCTAAAATCACCAACCCAGGTTCCAGAAACAGGCTAGGAAAAAGCTAAAAGTCTCGGGGTGAACCTGCCAAAAGGGCCAGGTCCAACAATATTAAATGCAGCAACGCAAGTCACTTCCATGATGGTCACAAACATATTGGTGATAAGCGTGCACTGCGATGATTAGATTCCTGTTATTGAATTTTACTGTGCTTCCTAGGAATCACTCCCCACTCCGGAGTGTATACTAAATAGTCATGAGTTGCGGTTCGAAAAGCTTTTGAACTGTCTCCCAGGGCACTAGATGATTGGCTGTGTATCCTGCTTAATTTCAACCGTTTTTCACATAAATAAATCGTTTCTCTTTCGTTTGAGTTTCCAAAAATATGAACTTTATTTCATTTTTCTTCACCAATGTTTCATTTCACATTAGTTGTTTTGCTTTTAACCATGCCATTGATGCGTATCTAACTTGAACATAGTGCGCGAACAGAGAAAGACGGAAGCAGTATACGCCTGTCTACAACCGATTACACGATTTTCCCCGGATGAAGGCATACATATGCCGAAATGCAATGGGAATGAAAGGGGAATGGAAAGGATGTAATGGAAAATGCAATTGACTGAAATGCATCAATGGCATGGTTGTTGAATCGCAACTCATGACCACAAACATATTGGTACATTTTGAAGTTAGCAGCATTAAGAATAGCCATACCCAACTACAATTACCACCCCTGGCTGAATGAGGCCAAATGAAGTGTGTTTGAGCCTCTGGGCAAGCAACCAGTAGTACGGGACAGTGTGAAAAAAATGCACAAGACCGTGTTTCATGCACAGGAAAGAGCGCAATGTGAGGACATTGCATAGTGGATTATAGCTTAGAAAGCCAGTCCAGTACCATGGTCGATGGTATAACTCGGCCTCTGGAGCTGCGCAGGAGCGCTGAGGCCGACACCAGAGTTATAGGCCTAAATCTCCAGCTGCAAATTTACTTCCGCCGTTCCCCTCCTTTACTGCAAATGCAATCATGCAGCAATGGTACAACACAGGAACAACGTCACAAAACAATAAGCGCTTTGTGCGTACATCACACAAGGAGCGAGGGGAGTGCTAAGAGATCGCCGTAAGGCACTTTCATAGTTGCTGCCGATGGCATTGCGCACACTCCTGCCAAAGCCCCAACTCTTCGCCCCAGCCACTATTTACACTCCTAAACGAGTGAAGCAACAGACTGGAACATACTCACTTGTGCCTCGAATGTGGGCCTGCAGCAAGGACATATGGCGAGACTGCTAATCTCCACTCCTCATGTACAATACAGTCACTGGCGCTGTGCATGAAGGGAACAAGCAGCACTGTTGCGTCACCATTGCAGAAACATAACTAATGACTGTGTGACTTTAAAATAAAGCCACACAGCCATCCATCATGTCTTTAATTATCCCCCGTTCACTCCCTTGAAAGCTAGGGTGCCTAAACTAATCCAGGCTTTGCTCATGCTTTTTAATCTTAAAATTGCATGAGAGCAAAGCAAGGGTTGGCTGGGTTGAGTGAACCCCGCTCTCCAAAGAAGACCAGGGGGGACTGTGCTGAGTTCCTCCCGACTCTCCAATAGAGCACTGGAATGAGTCCTGAAGTGCTCATGTTGAGTTGACCACAATCCGAGACCTGTCCATCTCGACATGCGCTCTGAACTTCAGCCCATACCAGTCATTTCAGTCACCCGGTTTAGCCCTCCCCTTCTGCCTTGTTACAATGTCCCCTCAGCTCACCAAATTATCCTTCGGAGCGACTGCAAGCAGGACTTTACTTCTCCCACTGGCTGGGTGGCAGGTCACACCCCAACGCCCTAGAAAAAGAGCCACCCCGTATACAGCTATATTTTTCTTTTATATTAGAATAATTTTGTTTTTGTTATGGTACATTTTTAGCTGTCTTAAGTGAATGTAATGCTCAGATGAAACTTCCTTTACCTTGTAGAGTATTATTAACGAGTGGACTCATTAAGTTTTGCACAGCCTAAATCATGCTAAAATCATTTCAACACCCAGCTTAGGAGAAACAGGTGGTTGCACCATACATTTTCTCTTTAGCTCCCATCCAGCTGGGCAGCAGCAGAGTCCTTTCTCTGTTCTTATGAGGTTTTGATATTTTCTTAAGTCATGGCACTGTGCATAATGTGTGCTGAGTAGAGTGGAACATTATGGCTAGAGCTATAGAGGTATGTTGCCTGCTGCACACCCTTTGTGAGGTCTTCTTGCAGTCCACGACTAATGCAGCCTCTCCCTGCCCCTTCCACCATACCAAAAGAACTAGCATCCACATCGGAGAAGCAGGGTTCTACTAAAAACCTAGACCATGGTGTGACTTCCGCAACGCTAACCGTTAGCTGCCTTTCTCCTTCCCCATGGTAGATCAGTTGTGCCTGTTATACGTCTTTTACCCTGCATGCATATTTCACAAGGAGTGCCTCTGGTCCGAACCTCTTCATTCCAGCTTTCCCCAGAGAGATCATCTCTGGTATATACTTAAGTACTTGCCCCCAGATTTGCCAACTGAGAACACGTGAAATGTTCCATGTACTTCGTTTTTTTATGTTAGACTAAAAATGGAAAAGCGGTTCAGAGCAAGATGTCCTGGAATACGATGTGCTCTCTGACCTCTACTTAACTTGCCCTCCCTTGTGGGTGCACATCAGAGGACTTAGAGTTGATTCTGCACCCTAAGTGGGCCGAGTCCCATTCATTGCAGAATCTGTGTTAATCGTGGCCTTTCTGCACCCTCTCTCCCTCAAACCCAGCAATTTCTCTGTCAGAGTGGGGCCACAGGTAGAGGGCACATCGCAGTGCATTGAACAGAACTTCATCAGTGTGTAGATCGTGTTAAATGCGTGGTCTGTCTTTAAAATTTCAAAACTGGTTTTCCAGTTTGTGTACATGGTTGCTCCTGGCGCCTGTGAAACATTTTTTTTGTGTATGTAACCTCGTTTTTCAAGCTTTTTTCTTTCATTTAATTTTTTTAAAATACATTTTTGCCTGTGGCTTGTCTATATATTTTAGTCCTGCATTCACCAAATATCCAGGAAAGCTCAAACACACAAAAGGACCACTTTAGACCAAGAAATGAACAACACTCCCAGGCAATATATGACAAATGCAATGTAGAAAATGAGTTCAGAGAGGAAATTAAAAAAACATTCAATTTTAATTATATATTTAAAAAACATCAGTCAATGACTTTCATTAAAACATATAAAATCATTAAGAAAATAGATAGTTTGATATTGATAAGGATGGTTTTGCAGCGTGAATCTTTCTGGATTCACTATGCTGTGCATTATTCCGCGGTCTTGTGGTTGGGTCCGGATTCGTAGTCTTCTTTTTTTTTTCGTAGCCCAGGTGGGCGTCGGCGTCACACCTCCTTGGGTGCATTTCCGGTGACGTCGGCATGCTTCCTGCGGAAGCTCCCACTATTGGGCGCCATCTTCAGATTCTTTTTTTCCGCGGTCGGGTCTGGATCGTTCCCGTTTGGGCTCCAGACATTTTTGGAGAAAGAAGAAGGAAAATACAGAAATTGGAAAAAAAAATCATCTAAAATCATCTGAAGACTCCAGGAGACTTCGTCGACCAAGAACCAGCAAAGGAGAAGGAGAATTCATCGAGATCTTTGACGAACACGCGACCAGGGAGGCCCTGAGCGCTCTATGATGGACAACACGCCGTTCAAGTTCTGCCGTAACTGCCACCACAAGTACGCGCAGAAGGACCAGCACCCGGTTTGCAACCTTTGCCTACCGGTAAATCACGGAAGCGACGACCAACGCCAGCTCCGCCTTCACCCCGAAGACCCTTCGTGTGAGAGAGAGACAGAGGGTAGCGCACGCCGCCCTGCAGGGGAAGGCCCCGACTCCAGCCCTCTACGAGCTCGGGATGTCCTCCGAGGAAGAGGACAACGCTGCCGCCGAAGACGACAGCTACACGGTCGTAGAGACCGATTACACCAAGACTTCTGATAAGGTAGGAGACTCTCCGGCCCCCAAGAACCCGAGAGACTCTGAGTCTCGAAAAAACGAGGGCAAGGCCCCGAAAGCGCCGGCGCCAAAATACCTGGCGCCCGCGACTACTCACAGGCCCAGCGGACCCTCTGAGAAGGAGTCCCCGGCGCCGAGAGTTGTTGAACAGCAAAAGTCGTCGAAAATCGTCCCCGAAAAGGATCGATCGACGCCGAGGGAGAAGGACCCTAAAGCACCGACGCCAACCAGAGACCCGAAACCCGGTTCGGCGTCGAAGCCTCCAGCACCGAAAAGCACGGCGCCGAGCCAACTGCCGAAAAGAGCGGCCGAACCATCCGACGCGGAACACGCAGCCGAGATGGAGAAGAAGAGAAGGCTCCTCGAGGCCGAAATGGAAAACATCTTGCAGCGGAAGAAAGAATTCAACGCAAAGATGAAAACATTCACAATTCCACACAAGACCAAGCCACCAGTGGTGGAGGTAGTCGAGGAGGAAGACGAGGTCGCCGAGGAACAAGACCCGGACGTCGAGGTGGTCGACGACCAGGAAGATGACGAGAGTCCCTACTATAGTTACAACTATGGGGAGGAAGAGGACAGCAGGACGGACGCCGAGTCGGCCCCCTCTGACTTACAGGAGGTGGATTACCTAGATGTCGACACCGACAGCCCGGACGAGGCGGTCGACACATATCCCTCGAGGCCCTCGCCGCCGGACAACATCGGGGCCTACAACTCGGTGATAAAGTCTGCCGCAGCAGCATTCAAACTCAAGCTCGACGAAGAGAAGCAGAAAGCAGCCTTCCTTCTAGAGACATTGCTCCCCACACAAACAAGGAGCCAGTACCTACCAATGCTCGACAGCGTCTTGGCTCAGGGGAAGGAAGCATTCAGGGAACCCGCAACATGCAAAGCTGTAACTCCCAGAACAGAGAAGAAATACAAGCATTCCTCAAAGGACCCACCCTACATTCAGGGCACGGTCTCCGCAGACTCCATTATCACGGCCACAGCAAGAAAGAGGGCTAACGTGCCCACTACTTCTGGACCACCACCGGATAAGGAGAGCAAGAGGATGGATCTGGTGGGCAGAAGGATCGAACGGAATGCTGCGACCCACTGGCGCATGGCTAATTCCAACGCCCTGATCAACAGGCACATGTACCAGATCATGGAGGAGCTGGGGCAGTTGGTGAAGGACCTACCCCAGGATGCCAGGCAGAAGGTCGAAAAACTGGTTGAAGAAGGGAAGAACGCGGCAAATTCTTGCCTCAAGACGGCCCTGGATGGAGCAGACACCTCCAGCAGGCTCATGATGATGGGTGTCACTGAAAGAAGACACGCCTGGCTCAGGATTTCAGGTTTCAAACCCGAGGTGCAACACAGCATCCTTAACACACCGTTCAACGGCGATACGCTTTTCGGAACAACAGTTGATGAGAAGCGGAGTCAACTAAAGAAGGATAACGAAACAGCAAGGTCCATGGGAGCATTGCAGTTCAGAGGCAACAAAAGGGGTACCCCGTCACGGAGGCCTGGCGGGAAAGGTGGAAACCAGCCAGGTACATCACACCAGGCTTTCCAACAAACACACCAGGCAGACTCGCAGGGTCAGCAGAAGCAGTCCTGGCAGTACCAACAAAGATGCCAGTCCTTTCGAGGGAGAGGAAATGGACGTGGACAGAATAGAAGAGGGGGACAGCAGCCCGCCTCTAAGTGACTTCAAAAAACTCCGTGTGCCCGCCCACAGAAAAGATCCCAGGGGGCAGCACGTACAGAGGGGTCAAGACAAGCTAGACATCTACGACCACATAACACCAGTGGGAGGAAGATTAAGATTTTACCTCCAGGAATGGAGAGAAATCACATCAGACAAATGGATCCTCAACATCATTCAATTCGGATACTGCATAGAGTTGGAGGGGAGGACAACAAGCAGAAAACCAAAAAGAAAACCACTAGCACGCAAACAGCTAGAGCGTCTTCAGGAAGAAGCAAAAGAACTCCTGCAGAAGCAGGCCATGGAACGGGTACCCTTCAAGGAAAGAAACAGGGGAATATACTGAACGTACTTCCTGGTACCAAAAGTAGACGAGACAATGAGACCCATTCTGGACCTAAGGTTCCTGAACAAATTCATGAGAACGCAAAAATTCAAAATGACCTCCCTGCAAGAGGTGCTCCCGCAACTGCAGATCGGGGACTTCATGGTCACGATAGACCTCAAGGACGCCTACCTGCACATCCCAATGAACAGAAAGCACAAGCAAATGCTCAGGTTCACCATCGGAGAAAGCCACTACCAGTTCACGACACTAGCCTTCGGGCTGAAATTGGCACCAAGGGTCTTCACAAAGTGCCTCGCAGCAGTCGCAGAGCACCTACGAAGGCAGGGAATACACGTATACCCCTACCTGGACGACTGGCTGGTGAAAGCAAACTCATACCAGAAATGCAAGCAGCACGCACAGACAGTGACGAGCACGCTCATAAGCCTGGGGTTCTCCATCCATTGGAAGAAATCATCAATGGAGCCGGAACAAGTGAAGATCTTCCTGGGGGCACAGATCAACACCTTACAGGGCAAGGTGTTCCCCAGCGAGAAGAGGGCGAGGGCGCTGGTGAAGGAAACTCGCCTCTACCAGAAGGGACAAGCTCGGACAGTGAGGACTGCGAGCAAGATCATGGGGATGATGGCATCATGCATCCACCTGGTACCAAATGTACGTCTCCACATGAGACCCATTCAAGAATGGCTTCAGGAGCAATGGTCACAAGCTACAGGCAGTTGGGAGGATCTAGTGGTTGTGACGCACGCAGTGCAGAAGGAGATGACATGGTGGACCATGGAGAACATAACAAGGGGAAAGCCTCTAACGCCCCCAACGCCAATAGTGACCATCACCACAGACGCATCCCTGAAGGGATAGGGCGCTCACATGGAGGAGCTCAAGGTGAGGGGACTGTGGACGCCAGCAGATGCGACAAAGCACATCAATTACCTAGAATTGAAGACAATCTTCCTTGCACTGAAAGCTTTCCAAACAAGACTGTACAAGCACAAGGTGTTGCTACAAACAGACAACACCACCGCGATGTTCTACATCAACAAGCAGGGTGGCACACAGTCAGCCACGCTTTCAACGCTGGCGCAGGAGATATGGAGATGGGCCATCCCTCTCAAGATAGACCTGCTAGCCATACACCTACCAGGGAAGGACAACATACAGGCAGACTGGCTCAGCAGACAGACATCGGCATCCCACGAGTGGGAGCTCAATGCTCAAGAGACAATGTGGCTGTTCGACAGATGGGGAACACCATCAGTGGACCTGTTTGCCACACGCCGGAATGCAAAATGCCAAAACTTGGCATCCAGACAGCCCGAGGAGGGGTCCCTGGGGAATGCCCTATGGATAGACTGGTCAAGGACATTTGCTTACGCTTTTCCCCCCGATACCACTGATGCACAGAGTGCTGAGCAAGTGCAGAGCGAGCAACATGACCCTGATACTGGTCGCGCCACAGTGGGCCAGACAGACCTGGTACTCGCAGATCATGGAGATGACAGTGTGCACCCCACACATTCGGCAAGAGGAAAGACCTACTTTCCATGCAGAACAGAGAGGTGCTACACCCAGAGCCAGAGAGCCTGAGCCTAGTAGCATGGCTCCTGAGGACATAGAGTTCGCACATTTGAGACTGCCAGAAAGCACCCTGAGGGTCCTTCGGGAGGCACGAAGGCCCAGCACTCGGAAGTGCTATGTTGCGAAATGATACTTGAACATAGTCCTAACGGAACTCATGAAAGAGCCCTTTGAACCACTTCACAAGGCCTCCCTAAAGATGCTAACTATGAAAACAGCTTTCCTGGTTGCAATAACGTCCTTACGCAGAGTAAGCGAGCTTCAGGCGCTGACGCTACAAGAACCCTACATACAAATACACAATGATAGGGTTGTGATGAGGACTGACCCACACTTCATGCCGAAGGTGGTGTCCAAATTCCACATGAACCAGTCTATACAGATACCGAGTTTTTTCCAAAAACCAACCACTAGCGCAGAGCGAGCCCTGCACACCCTGGACGCCAGAAGGGCAGTCCTGCACTATGTTGAGAGAACGAAGGGACACAGGAAAACAAAACAGTTCTCTGGAAACCTCCGGTGTTAGCGCGCTTTATAAATACAGCATAAGATAAGATTTGTGTCATTCGCCAACAGTTTCATGGGCAAGGCAGTAACCAAAGAGACTATTGCACGATGGATCGCACAAACAATTCAACTCTGCCACAAACGTGCAGGACAAGAGCTAGCAGAGGGGACACGTGCCCACTCCACTAGGAAAAAGGGTGCTACAATAGCCTTCCTGGCTAACACACCCATACAAGACATATGCCTGGCGGCAACATGGGCTTCGGTGCACACGTTCACGAAGCACTACTGTGTGGATATACAGATGAACAAGGAAGCACAAGTCAGACAAAAGGTGCTCCAGCACATATTCAATAACCAACGCTCATCTTCCACCCAGCCGCCACAGAAATGAGAAACCGCTACAAAATCTATGCACAGCATAGTGAATCCAGAAAGATTCACGCTGCAAAACAAATAGTTTTCTTACCTGTCGGTGTAGTTTTGCAGCTTGAAGATCTTTCTGGATTCACCAACGAACCCACCCGCCTCCGCCAGAAAGATGAGGCTGGAGAGAGGAGAGGTGGTTAATAATAATTTTTAAAAAAGGACTTTTAAAAGTACAAAGCGGTAAAATATCACCTAAATAGAACATTCCCATTACTTCGGAAACGAAAGAAACACGGGGAAAAAAAGAACCCGAAGATGGCGCCCAAGAGTGGGAGCTTCCGCAGGAAGCATGCCGACGTCACCGGAAATGCACCCAGGGAGGTGTGACGCCGACGCCCACCTGGGCTACGAAAAAAAAAAAAAAAAGAAAAGACTACGAATCCGGACCCAACCACAAGACCGCGGAATAATGCACAGCATAGTGAATCCAGAAAGATCTTCAAGCTGCAAAACTATACCGACAGGTAAGAAAACTATTCGTTTCTTCGGCGCGCGTTTCGGCACTGGGAGTGCCTTCGTCAGGAAATTTACCACCAAACAATCTAAAATTAATTAAAACAGAATTTAGAACTCATTATCAGATTCATTGCGGTTTCTATGCAATTTTTGTACCACTGCTCTAGATAAAAATTAGGTTAATCATGAGAGTACAGAATAGTGTCAAATCTTTAACAAAACATTCATATAAAAGCATATGGTTTAACAATTACAATTTAAACAAAATTTAACAAGAAAGATTACTAAGTTATTATTATGATGTACAAAGAAGATAAAGAAGAACATTGTGAATAGTTGGGAAATGCCATTTTTATATATTTATTTCTATTATACTCTACTCACATGTAATGACAGTCTAACTGTAAAGTCCGTTTGTGAGAGAAAGAAGGTATGGGTTGGTAAAGTGAAAAGTCCCGAAGTGGACAAAGAATAGCAAAGATTTGTATACAAGAAAAGAAGAAGAAGAAGAAGAAGAAAAAACTTGATTACTTGAACGTCTATATGTCGCTGGATGTGCGTAGGTAGTCACATCAAAATATGGGACCAGGACGACATAGGTATGTTCTATAAACGAGGAAATACAAAGTTGTGTATGATATATAGAGGCCTTGTAGTGAAAAATAAAAAATTAAAACTAAATATTTCTATCGATAATTGTTAGTGACCTACTTTATGTCTCAATGGTATATGAGAGGATACCGATGCTAAAGAGGGTTGCTGTGGGTCGGTTTAAAGACTCTCTGTATTGGAAACTGTAACTGAAACATGATTAACAGTGATTTACCAATATTATATTACTATTAATATCTATATTCACCAATATTTCAAGCGAGATTATGCTGATAAGAATGTATTGGCAAAAAACTGCCTACTGTTTGTTTCTTAGAGTTCATTTAAATAATTGTTAGTGTCAAAAAGTAATTTTGATAGTAAGTATTTGTGCTAAAAGACACCGTCATTTTCCTTAAGGATTACAGAGAGCATAATCGTATTAACGAAGCTGGGTTCAAGGCTCTAATGTCAGAAGTATATTAAGTGTCAATTACTTCTATCTACCTCTATGCGGTTACTTTGTAGATAAAATGTATCCTTAGCGCAGCCTAGAGGGAGTCTGAAGTTCAAACTGAACGTAGATAGCTACATTGTTTCAATGGCAATGTTAGTCTATATCTAAACTGGGAAATGTAGAGCAAATAAACTCTGGCAAAACATTGTGACATCTGAGGTTAGTCTGTGTGTAAATAAATACCTGTGGGGCACAAACGCCTCCTGGAGTAGAGAGCCCGTAAGTAATATTTATGGCTGTTGCAGACTCGAAAGCAGCTCTATATTAAGAAATGGACGGGTCGTGTGATGTGCGTTCACTGGTTAATTAAAATTACACTCTGAAAGAGGGAAAATAAAAATGGGAGCGTAAGCTCAATTTCTCAATGTGTCAGCGTATTTAATCCGTTAAACTGGAACACAATATAAATGGGTCACATATTAAGATAAGCAGTTACCTGCAATGTGTGGTTAACTCCGAGTGAAAGGAGTATGCAGGCTGTGTGTGATCTTTTCACAGTTTTAAGAACGAGCCTGTAATGATGGATGCACGGACGGGAGAGCATATACTTGCTCCTGAGATACACGTGCAATCTAAAATGGGGAAGCATACACAGAATAAAGGCTCAGTCTATCGGACGATTAACAGTGAAAGACGTGAGATCGAAATAAAGTTATTACATGGAAATACCTAAAAGGCAATGAAAACTTACTATCTTCTTTACGTCTTTGATGATCGATGCACGGACGGGAGAGCGTATACTGTCTCTTTAGATATGTATACAATCTAAAAAGGAGGAAAAACGAATCCTTAGTTTATCAGACGATTGGCAACTTAAGGAGAGGAGTCGAAATAAAGTTGCTGCACAGAAATACCTGAGGGGCAACGAGAGCCTCCTGTCTTCTTTCGTCACATAGTTGGTTTAACACGGGTACCGCTGAAACGGGTACCTGTGTGTGAAGCCGCTTTTTATAAGCAGGTTTCTAATTGGTTTAAGGTGAGCACACATGATCCCTTTAACACCTTGCGCGCTAGCGGTTTTCCTGCTGTGCGCTGACTTTCGCGGAAGTCTGCGTTACATGACGAGCTCAGCTCGTCGTGAGCGTATGAGAAGCGTAACTCATGACGAGCTGAGCTCGTCATGAGCGTCGAAGGGGTTATAGAGACAAACATGTTTTTTCAGTATTTATGAAAACGCTGTTTGTTTTCATTGGTAGTACCTTGGTGAAGGAAATATATTCTAACTTTTAATAGTTCTAATGCTAATTTCGACATGCACAGTACGAATAATATTACTTTAGATATAAAAAACAAAATTGGACTTAAGAAAAATTGTATAATTTTTAATTTCTAAATGTGATGACCAAGGCCACCCTTATTGAAATCGGTACAGACCCTGCTCCTCATGGGAACAGCTCATCCCAAATGGCCAGCTAGGGCAGTCACAGAAGGTAACAAAGCAACCCGCGGCCACTTTCAGTCTAGTTAGGCCTTGTCTATGAGAAAGGAAGTGACCCATGTCTGGGCCTACCCTTGGCCACTTGGCGTGTAACATAAAACTTACAAAATAGGATTAGAGGGATACTTACAAATAGTGCAAATCAATTCACTCTGGAGTAGCAGTGTGACGCAGGGATCCAGGAAAGATCACTCACACGACACATTTTTGAAAAATTGATAACCTGAAGCCTCCGAGAGGTGTGATTTGTTTTGATAACACAAACGTCACTTACCAATAATGCCCCTGCTAATATACTATGGCAAAAAAATTAGCTGCCTAAGTATATTCTGAAAAAGAATAATTGCAGCCGGTTTATGTTCAAATAAGTCTTTTTGTCTGGTTTGACTTTGTACCTGTAAAATGTACCTTGGAGGCCACGTTTATAATGTGTAGAACTGAGACAGACCGCAGCGCTCTCTGCTACTCAGCTGTGTAGGTTAAAGGACCTTTGTCCAGGACACTGCCTCGCCGTGGCTCCATGGAACCGGCGAGGCAGGGTCCTGGTAACCTTGATATTTGTGTGACTTTAGGTACCCCTTCCCTCCCGTTTTGAAGGCTCATGGGGCTTTATCTGGGCAATATAAAAACAAAACTACAAAAGGCCAGGCAAGAATGGTTGTAGGAAGCAATTAGCGAGCTCTCTCCAGTTGGTATTCCTGATTATTATCATACCTCAATGTAGGGTACCATTTCCATAAGGAGAAGTGTGCAAGATTGTATCAAATTCTTGTGTTTTGGGGCACCTATATGTGAAGATTGTTTGAACAATAATGTAATGTTCACGGGGCATTCTGTGTATCAAAATGTAATGGAATCATACAAGCCACAACTTCTCAATGGCATATTCCCCCAGAAATATATCACTTGACATGTAGGTTTGTTTTGGCCCATTAGTGGCCGGTATAATATACCCATCCACACGTGTGTGGGGTACTTTTTGTATTTTATGTGTATATAAACCACAAACATACACCCTTTGGTCTCTTTGCCCTGAGAGGCATAAGGAAGCATTAGAAAACACAATATCACTAAATAAAAGGAAAAGTTTAATGTCTTTTCCCAAAGAGAAGATTTGAGCTTCCACACCCCGCCAAAGATAATGAATGCTACGTAAATGCAATTAAGCCTTTGTAAAAAGAAAAAAAGGTAGATCAGTTTAAATCATTGGGAACAAAACTTCTAAGTGGATCTTTTTTTGGAATAGACAACCAATGAAGTTTAGGAAGGATGGGCTAAGCAGAGATGACTGGAGACTGCGGTTATTGATCTAGTAGCTTTATTCGGATTGTTTTAAGTCTATGAAAAGGATGTTTAGAGGCTTTCAGATAAATTGCATTGTAGTAATCGACTCTAGATCTCAACATAAAGTCTGTAGCATCTATCCTCTTTAGAAAAGGGAGGTAGAATAGGTCTAAGTTGCATTGGAAATCTGGTGGTCCATTTTGAGTGCAGGGCCTAGCTTGACAAAAAAGACTTGACGTCTGATTTAGAAGATAAACAAGCATTTACAATGCAATGGTCTCGGCATTGTTACAGTTCGAGCCATTGCCTTTGCTCATGACATAATTTTTATTTATGTTTTACTTTTGAAAACATAAAAAAATGACATTGTCATTTACAATGCCAATAGCTTTGCGGTGCATTAGCCCAGCTTTGTATCCCTCGGAGGTCGATAAAATAAACATATTTAATAATTGCACCAATTTACTGAGCACCCGGAGATGGCAGTGCGAAGTATGTGCTATAAAATATTAGAGATTAAGAAAGACGACATTGTTAGGTTAAAAATCAATTTTATTAAAATACAAGTCTGGTGCTGTATACATTAACCCTGCAGCAATGTGAAAACAAGTTGTCCCACAGAAACTGACTGGCTGCGTGTCTTGGGTGACTCAGTCTTAAGAAACTCACCACTTCACAGTAAAACCCCGGGGCTTTTCCTGAAACACCCCTTTGAAACGTGTAAAGGGGATGTGTGGTCGTGTTTTGCGCACAGGAAACCGTTTAAAATAACACACGAGGTTTTACCATTTTCATGACCTGAATTGTTAACATTTCAGAATTCAAATGATCCGGGGTCTGACGGCGGAACATACGTTACGTACCCTATGCTTTGTTGCACTGTTTATTTATCTGGAAGTGTTGTAAGGCGGTATGTGTCTCCTTGGCATGGTACGCCTTGTTAGAGGCACGTGTATAGCGCTTATTCGCTCTTCTTCCCACTATCTGTAGTAAAGAACCGGCACCCGCCCATGCCACGCCCCTCTAGCCAGCACTTACAAACACTGTCAGAAGCTGCAAGCGCAACCTGCGGAAGGGGCCTGTTGCACAGCGCCACTGTTTGCATTGTAAAATATTCCTGCGTACAGCTGCGAATGTCTCTTCCCGGCAGCGTTTGAGGGGGGGGGAGGGGGCTGCATAGCCTCCCTCCTGGTCAGGGTAAGGAGGGGATCACTTTCAGCACTTACACGGTCATCATACTCCCCTTCGAGCCTCTTAAGCACGCGCCGCCCCCTCGTCCTCCTGGAGCCTTATGAGTCATGAGCTATGCATAACAAGTTTTTATTTTATTTTTATTTATTTATGCATTTTTATATAGCGCGGACTTTACCCGAAGGCGTCAGAGCGCTTCACAATAGGAACAGAAATGAAACATAATGAAAAACATTACACAAGAACAGATTACAAAAGCATACGTTACGTTACGTTACATAAGGTAATAGTGACAATTGTGAGCAAACAAAATACATGAGGTAGTAAAAATTGTGAGCAACCAAAAATACATGAGGTAGTAAAAAGTGCACAAGAGGAAAGTGACAAGTGTGCAGTTACAAGAGAAAACAAAGTATAATTTGAGGTATAATACTGCAATAGGTGCTAGACACTCAGGCACAAAAACAAGTGTGACGTAAAGCGCTCAATTTTATTTATTTATGCGTTTTTATATAGCGCGGACTTTACCCGAAGGTGTCGAGCACTTCACAGTAGGAACAGAACTGATACATGACATTACAAGTGAGCAACATACAAAAGCAAACGTTACAGTTCGAGGCATGTGGGCTGCTAAATTCATATCTATAGCATAGATCGCCGCCTAGTGTTGGGTCCTGATGATTGCACATTGTTGTCCTGGAAGATTCTTCGAAGTATCACGAGATAGGTGGCTCCTCCCCTGGACTACAGTGCGCATGGGCATCGACTCCATCCCCAGATTGTTTTTTTCCGCCATTGGGTTCGGATGTGATTTCGACGTCTCCTGTTTGGAATCGTGATAGATCTTTTTCAAGGCCAAAAGGCCTTCTTTGCACCGTCGGTATTGTTCGCGTTCGGTCCCGTATATCTTCCAGCTCGTGGAGTCGGATATCCGGGGGGGTCGTGTGACTCTTCGGTGATCGAGGCCTAGTCGACGCGGCAAGACTTCGACGGCATGGAACGGAGTCCATTCAAGAAATGTCCCGTGTGTGGATCCAAGTACCCACACATTGACGTCCATCCTGTGTGCAACAAGTGCCTGTCGCCGGACCACGACGAGGCCAACTGTAGGGCCTGTTCCAGATTTCGATCGAAGAAGACGATCAAGCTTCGGCGCGTGGCGCGCCTTGAGGCCCAGCGATCGGCACCGGTGGACAGCTTTGACGACCCCGAGGCAGACAAGCAAGTGCGTCACCTGCAGATTTCCCCTACCCCGGTGGAGGTCGAGTCCGACGACGGAGCAGACATCCACAGTCAAGACATTGAGGAACTCGTCGAGAAGGTAGGGGACGACGACTAAGCATATGGGGCCATGGAAGATAGCTCGGAGGAAGAGCTATGCCCCGTTCGTACTCTTACAAAGGCTCAGGTCACGGGATCGCCACGCGGCCTTACCCAAGACCTTACACCTCGATCCACGGCCCCGCCTTCCGGCCCGGCTACGGACACCTCCGCGGAGCCGCCATTACCAAAACCGAAACCCTCGGTATCGATGAAAACAAAGATGGCCGACACGCCATCGAAACCGAAGATGTCTGCTCCACCACCGACGCCGTCGTCTTCGGGGACCTCCAAACCGATGCAAGCTGTCGACCAGGCAAAGGTGCCGAAGGTGGTCAAGGAGCCAAGCTCGAAGAAGGCCGTCGAGCCGGTGTCAACCAAGGGGGCCAAGCCGACGTCCAAGAAGGCTGTCGAGCCTACATCGGGACAGTCTGTCGCGCCGAAGACCAAGGGGCCCGTTGACGCGAAGTCAGTGAAGGGCGCAGAGCCGAGGTTTGGGGTCGTTACTCCTAAAGGGAAACCCGTCGATCCGAAGCCATCGGCATCGACGTCTGCGGCCGTGGACGGTGATCGAAGCGCACCAGTCAAGGGTGCTCCTGCGCCTCAACCAGACAAACACAAGTCATCCACGCTCGGGTCTTCCCCTGGAGGCGCACCAAGGACATCGGTCGGATCGACGAAACCGTCCGCTTCCTTTACAAAGCAGGTCTCGGACTCCCTCAAGCGCCTTAAGGACAAGGCTTTGGCATCGGCACCGAAGACTCCTTCCGCACCGAAGCCGGCAGACCCACCGAAGACCACATCGCCGCCGCTCCTCTACACGTTGCCGCCTAAGGTGGCGCCGAAGGCCTTTGCACCGCGGTCGGTGCCCAAGGACACTGTGTCGAAGTCAACTCACCCGGCTGGGACTTTGGGTCATCGACACCCTCTGGTTGAAGAACGGTCGGAGCATTTCATCGATGCCGACACCGGGAAACTCAACGCTATACAAGAGGAAGATTACTTCACAGCCTTTGCAGTCGTTTACCATTCCTCTAAAACGAAAGAAACCTGCACCAGAAACACCAGTTATGGTTGAGCAGATTCTTCCACAGCCTAGGAGGAGTGCGACACCTTCACCCACATACTCTGATGGGGATGAAGGGGAGCAGGATGAGGAGTACAATTTTCCTGCTCATACAGAGCCTGATGAGCAACAGGACTCATGGATGGACACAGGTGATCAAGGGGACCAGCAGACGGTCCAGGATCCTCAGGTTTATAACGTCAAGCCGTCTCCCACTGAGGACTCTGCGGCATTTAATGCCTTAATTGAAAGGGCAGCTACAAACCATAAGGTGGAAATGCATGCTGATCCTGTGGAGGTGGACTTCCTTTTTGACACTTTCTCTACTGCTGAAAAAGCTGTCAAGACTCTCCCAATGTTGAAAGGGGTCCTTAAGCATGCGGCAGACATTTTCAAGGAACCCACAAGATCACGGGTTGTCAACCCACGCACTGAGAAGAAATACAGACCGGCACCTGGCGACCCGACCTACATAAGGGGCCAGTTGCCTTTGGACTCTTTGGTGGTCTCTAATGCCCGCAAGAGGGCAAACTCCCAAACCACGGGTGAAGCTCCTCCCCCCAGACAAAGAGTCAAAAGTGCTGGAGGCATCTGGGAAGAGGGTAGCAGCTCAGGCGGCCAACATATTGCGCATCTCAAACACGCAGGCTCTGTTGGCCAGATACGATAGGGCACACTACGACATCCTAGAGCAGCTGTTACAACACCTCCCAGACCAGTTTAAGGAGGGAGCTGGAATTCTTATCCAGGAGGGGAAGCTCATCTCCAACGCTGCTATAAAGTGTGCGCTAGATGTTGCGGACACAGCAGCGAGAGCGATCAACACTAGTGTGATGTTGAGGCGTCAGGCATGGCTCCGCATCTCGGGATTCAAGCCAGAGATACAAACTACTATCCTCAACCAGCCCGTTAATCCAGACAGGTTATTTGGCCCAGAGGTGGACACCACCCTGGAGAAGATCAAAAAAGATACAGAGACTGCCAAGTCCATGGGAGCTCTCCAGTCACAACAATTTAGAGGGAACACTTTTCGTCGCTCAGGCAATCGAGTGTTAACAGAGGGCACATGTCACAGCAGACGCCATTCAATAAAAGTGGTGCGCAATCCACCTACAGCAAGCAGGGCAGAGGTGGATACAGAGGAAACAGTGCCAAGGGTAGAGGCAGAGGCAACAACAGTTCCCGCTCCTCTGCCGCCAACAAACAGTGACTCCCTGTCACTGCCCCCCGACCATCCAACACCTGTCGGGGGGAGACTCCAACAGTTCCTGCCAGTCTGGAAGTCCATCACCACAGACAGGTGGGTCAGGAAACTTATCCAGTTCGGCTATTGTTTGGAGCTGACATCCACCCCACCACCCATGCCCCCAAAACACCGTCCTATGTCAGCAGAGCACTTGCACTTATTGCAGCAGGAGGTTCTGGTGATGCTGCAAAAAGGCGCAATAGAGCTCGTGCCAGTGGAGGAAGAAGGCACAGGGGTTTATTCCCTGTACTTCTTAATCCCAAAAAAGGACGGCTCACTCAGACCGATTCTAGACCTACGCCCCTTAAACCAGTACATTCTTTCAGAACACTTCCACATGTTGACACTGCAGCAGGTTCTTCCCTTGTTGCAACAGGGAGACTTCCTCGCAACCTTGGACCTCAAGGATGCTTACTTTCACGTACCACTCCACCCATCCCACAGAAAGTACCGCCGGTTCACCATCCAAAACAGGCATTACCAGTTCAAGGTACTCCCCTTCGGAGTGACCACTGCTCCTAGAGTGTTCACAAAATGTCTGGCGACAGTGGCGGCCCACCTCAGGAGACAGAGTATACATGTCTACCCTTATCTGGACGACTGGCTCGTTCAGGCCAAGTCAGCCCAGCAGTGCGCCGCAGATATGTCCCACACCATTCACCTCCTTCACAGTCTAGGATTTACACTGAACTACCCGAAGTCGCACCTTCAGCCGGCCCATGTGCGGCAGTATTTGGGCGCGACGATCAATACACTGGCTGCCACAGCTCAGCCAAACCCAGCGAGGATCGACAACATCCAGGCGCTGATCCAAAAGTTCAGACCGCAACACTCCCTCCCAGCGAGAGTGTTCATGCAGTTGATAGGCATGATGGCCTCCTGCATCTTCATAGTCCCGCACGCGAGGCTCCGTATGCGTCCGCTCCAAGAATGCTTAGCGCATCAGTGGACTCAGGCTCAAGGACAGTTAAATGACCTAGTGTTGGTGACGGGTCGGGCATACAGCTCTCTGCATTGGTGGAATCCACACAACCTTTGCAAGGGCCGACCGTTCCAGGAGCCTGTGCCACAGATTACACTAACGACGGACGCATCTCTCCAGGGATGGGGGGGCTCATGTGCTCCACTACACAGTGCAGGGGCTATGGACAACGCAATAAAAGAAGATGCACATCAACTACTTAGAGCTGATGGCAATCTTCATGGCTCTCAAGTCCTTTAAGGTACATCTGTGCAACAAAGTCGTGTTGATCCGGACGGACAACATGACAGCCATGTACTACATTCAGAAGCAGGGAGGTACGCACTCTCCACAGTTTTCTCATCTGGCTCAGAGCATGTGGAAGTGGGCCATTCAGAGGAACATCTTCCTCATGGCGGAATACCTCCCGGGCACGGACAATCAGATGGCGGATCTGCTCAGCAGGTACAGCCACCAGATGCACGAGTGGGAGTTACATCCATCAGTACTCCGCCCGTACTTCCAGCAGTGGGGTCATCCAGAGATAGACCTGTTTGCCACGGAGGAAAACGCAAAATGCCAAAGCTTTGCCGCCAGGTTCCCTCACCCACTATCGCAGGGCAATGCGATATGGATGAACTGGTCAGGCAGATTTGCGTACGCTTTTCCCCCAGCGCCTCTCATTCCGCTGGTGGCAAGAAAGCTAAAGCAACACTCGCTGACGCTCATCCTAGTTGCTCCAACGTGGGCGCGTCAACCGTGGTACACCACGTTCCTCGAACTCTCCGTGGTACCACATCAAAGACTGCACCTCACACCCCGGCTCTTAACGCAGAACCGTGGCGACATTCAGCATCCAGATCCGCAGCAGCTCAATCTGGCGATCTGGCTCCTGAGGTCTTAGAGTTTGGCTATCTTGATTTGCCCCCTGAATGCATGGACATCATCCGGGAGGCAAGGAAGCCCACTACCAGAGCTTGCTATGCAGCGAAATGGAAGCGGTTTGTCATCTACTGTACAGAGCACGCTATCAACCCGCTCGATGCATCCATTCCTAATGTCATCTGCTATCTGTTGCATCTTTACAAATGCAATCTAGCATACGCTTCCATTCGGATACACTTATCTCCAAAACAGGCAGCATCTCTCTGTATTCAGGGTGCCTGCCATTAAAGCATTCCTAGAAGGGCTAAAGCGGGTCATCCCTCCCAGGACCCCGCCAGCTCCTGTGTGGAACCTCAATGTGGTGCTCACCAGATTGATGGGTCCCCCATTTGAACCTCTGCATTCCTGTTAGCTTCAATTCCTCACATGGAAAGTGGCTTTTCTCATTGCCATAACGTCTCCACGACGTGTTAGTCAGCTACAGGCGCTCACAATCCAAGAGCCATTTATACAAATTCATTCAAACAGGGTGGTGCTGCGCACTAACCCCAAATTTCTCCCGAAGGTGGTGTCGCAGTTTCATGTAAATCAAACAATTGAACTGCCCGCATTCTTTCCAAACCCAGAAACAGTAGCAGAAAGAATGCTCCATACGCTTGATGTCAGAAGAGCGCTTATGTACTAGTAACATGCCCTTTTGAGCTGTCCTCCTTTGGCCCTTTTACAGAGGAAGAGGTTGTAAAAGTCCTGAAAGTAATGAAGAGTGGGTCGCCTAGTGACCCGGTGCCTATGAAATGGCTTAAACAAGTGGCCAACATTCTTTCCACCCCGCTTACGGACCTTATCAATCTTTCCCTCTCTCAGGGTACGGTGCCCCAGAGTTGGAAAAAAGCAGTTGTTAAAGCACTGCTGAAAAAACCGGGCTTGGACCCTTCCAATTTGGCCAATTTTAGGCCCATTTCACTTTTGCCCGGGTTTTCTAAAATTGCAGAAAAATTGGTTAATCGCCAGCTCTCACACCATCTTGAATTCCATCGTTTGTTGGGAGACTCCCAGACTGGCTTTCGCCCTGGTCAGGGGACGGACACGGCCTTATTGGCAGTGGTGGAGGAAGCAAGGAGCATTCTTGATTCAGGGGGGTCAGTGGCAGTGATCCTCCTGGACTTGAGTGCTGCCTTCGACACCGTTAGTCATCAGGTGCTCCTCCAACGTCTGTCAGAGGTGGGCATTACGGGAATGGCCCTGAAGTGGCTTGAGTCCTTCCTCTCAGAACGTTTTTATCAAGTCTGGGAAGGGGCAGAGCAGTCGACCTCGTTCCCTCTTCAATGTGGAGTCCCCCAGGGCTCATCTTTGAGCCCTACTTTATTTAATGTTTATATGACTCCACTTGAAAGAGTGGTCTCCCCTTCAGGTGTGAAGATCATCAGCTATGCTGATGATACTCAGCTGGTAGTAGGTCTGACCCAGCTGGCGGAACGACCTGAGGTTCTCCACGACTGTCTTGCCAATGTACATCGGTGGATGTCCCACTCTGCTTT
Source organism: Lissotriton helveticus (assembly GCF_964261635.1). Lineage (NCBI taxonomy): Eukaryota > Metazoa > Chordata > Amphibia > Caudata > Salamandridae > Lissotriton > Lissotriton helveticus. Next base: position 151,091,535 of record NC_136071.1, read on the forward strand.
GAAGCTCAATGGAGAAAAAACTGAGCTGATGTTGCTTGGTAAATCCAGGCCTTCACTCATAGCTAGTTGTTGGCCCCGGTCCTTGGGCGTGTTTTGGCCTGCTGCGGTCAGCTCGCAAGGTGTTACCGTTGCTCCCTGATTAATCAAGGAAACTTCTGATCCGTGGTCTTGTTTTGTCTAGACTCGATTATGGGAACGCGTTGTTCCTCGGTGCCCCGGAGTCGACTTTTAAGACCCTCCAACAAGTTCAGAATGTAGCCGCTAGACTGCTGATGATGGTCCCTAGGAGACAATCAGCTGCTCCGGCCCTGAAAACTCTTCACTGGCTCCCTGTTAAGGAGCGGGTGAAATTCGAATCCTTATGCACTGCACACAAAATCCTGCATGGGAGGGGCCCCTCCATTTTGATTAATATGGCACGTCCATATAAGTCCACACGGGCTCTTCGCTCTGACCAAAAACACCTGCTTCAGTCAGCCAGAGTTAAAAGAGCTCGTTCGGGTGGCCGGCGTTTCTCGGTGCAAGTAGCGGCACTGTGGAACTCCCTGCCCCTTAAGATACGCTCAGAGCCTAACATCTTGCACTTTAGGAAACTCCTTAAGACCCATCTGTTTCCGGTGTAATGGCTGAGTTTGAGTCTTTTTTTTTTTTTCCTTCGCTGTGTCCTGCCCCTGGGTAACTGAGCGCGTTATAAATTTCACAATAATAATAATAATAATATTGACAGAACACAACCCTTTAGAAAGACACAGCAACTCTTTGTTGCCTTCGCAGCCCAGCATAAAGGCAACCCCATTTCCAAAGCAGGAATAGCCAGGTGGATCGTTAAGTGTATTCAGATTTGCTATCAGAAGGCTAAGCGCACTTTAACTGTCCCTCCCAAGGCGCATTCCACACGCAAATTGGGGGCCTCCATGGCATTCCTAGGTAACATTCCTTTGGAAGACATTTGTAGGGCAGCCACATGGTCTACACCACATACGTTTACTAAACATTACTGTGTAGATGTGCATTCAAAACAGCAGGCAGCTGTAGGACAGGCTGTTGTTAAAACACTTTTTCAGACTTCTGCAGCTGGCACGGGCGGCCGCCGTTAATGGAGGGACTGCTATGTATTCTATGCTATAGATATGAATTTAGCAGCCCACATGCCTCGAACTGAATATGCTACTTACCAGTATGCATCTGTTCTTGGCATGTAGGGCTGCTAACATTCATATCGCCCGCCCTCCTCCCCGGCGCCCGTAGCGGCTGCAGACTTTTCTTGCATTTAATCTCTAGCATGGCCATCGCTTACACGGTTAAACTCCATCTTTGCCACAATGGCTAAAAACAATCTGGGGATGGAGTCGATGCCCATGCGCACTGTAGTCCAGGGGAGGAGCCACCTATCTCGTGATACTTCGAAGACTCTTCCAGGACAACAATGTGCAATCATCCGGACCCAACACTAGGCGGCGATCTATGCTATAGATATGAATGTTAGCAGCCCTACATGCCAAGAACAGATGCATACTGGTAAGTAGCATATTCATTACTCAATACACTACAATGGGATGCTTATCACTATAAAATATAGGCGAGCCCTAAAAAACACTGGAACGACATTGAAAGAAAAAAAAAACAGACGTGCTCCAGCAACAGGAAGCAGGCGTCCAGTTAGGAAAGCTGTTATCAGCGCCGCGCGCCTCTCTGCAGACTCCCCCTGCATTCCAGAGAGGCGAGCGACGCGATCCGGTATGCCATGCAGCTGTGGACACAAGACCTGGCCGCGCGCACAACGTTATTCTATGGGAAAACGCTGCGCGCGGCCAGGTCTTGTCTCCCTTCGGCGTTCTCAGACTGCTGAGACGCCTACTATAGTTCTCTGGCGAGAACGTGCTTTTCAAGCGCGTTATAGCCGAGACCTAAAAAGGGGCAAGAGTAAAAACAAGCATTTACAATGCAATGGTCTCGGCATTATTAAAGGTAGAGCTATTGGCATTGCTCATGACATTTTTATTTTATTTTTAAATCATAAATAAATAGCATTGCCAATTGCTTAATCGATAAATAAATGGCATTGTCATTTACAATGCCAATAGCTTAATCGCTCGGATATGCATGGCCTATTGCATTTACACCCACACAGAGCCACCCACACAGTCATTCACATATAGCCACCCACACACACAGCCACCCTCACAGAGAGCCACCCTCACAGAGAGCCACCCTCACAGAGAGCCACCCTCACAGAGAGCCACCCTCACAGAGAGCCACCCACACATAGAGCCACCCACATACACTGAAAAACGTAGCCTCAGGCATGCTCATGCAGTACAGGGCTGCTTCAGAGTGAAGTGAAGGTCGGGCATGCCCTGCTAGTGCACGGTGTCCTGAGGCTGAGAGTAAGGCAGGGGGACCAGTGGCACTGGACGTGGGACTGCAGAGCACAGGAGCTGAAGGGTAGGCCGGTCATATTCCTAGAGCTCTTAAGTTAGGGTTTTGCTTTGCATTCTGGTATTTGTGTTTGCATTTATCTCATTAAACCAGGCACAGAAAAACAATTTGACTGGGTGTGCTCCTCGCGCACTGAATTAGGAAGCCTGAATCTAGGCGATGAATTGTTTACGTACTGAGGCGGCAACTGCAGGGGCACAACCAGGATTTTTCAAGAGGGAGGTTGTGGAAAGCAAGCTTGAACCCGGTTTTTTGAACCACCTCCCACCCCCAATGATTTCAATGAGTTAATTCGAGATGGGGACGTAAAACTTCCAGGCTCAGCCAGCAGAGCTCCACTAACTACACTGACTCTGTCGGAAGCGGTCGCTCCCTTCTGCCCTGCTCTCTCCTGACCACGCTGGCTGGGTATCGTTAGCGCTGCTCTGCCTGACCTTCTTTAGCGCTTGAACATAGCTGCTTAATTATTTCACTATTTTCACGCGCCCGTTGTATCTGCTCGACAGTGCCTGCATTGATTCACTGATTCAGAGTGCCTGTGTTTAGATCGCATTTGCGCTTCGTTTGTCTGCTTGTTACTGTGGGCCATTGCTTCTGCGCCCCGCTACCCACCACAAATTAAATAAATAAGTCAGTCTTCCCAACCCGGTCTGCACTTCCCTTTCAGCCGCCATTACTACTGTTGTTGTTGTGCCCGGAGCCCGCCCCCTCCACCACGCACCCGCCTCCCAGCTGCTCCTCCCTCGCCCCTCCCCCCCACTATCCATATTTGTCAGATGCTATTGCGCGCAGCGTTTACGCGCAGCGGGCGCGCCGAAGGTGCGCCAAAGGTAAGCCCGTCTACGCCCGTCCGCGCCCAGCGCCAGACCCCCTGGCCCCCGTACCACCCACCCCACCCGCATTACATACGACGCCTCCACCCTCTTAGCCCTAAACCCCGGCCGTCACCCCAACTGCGCCCAAGCCGCTCCTGGACACACCCATGGACCCTTCACATGCAACTCCTGCAAGTATGACGGCACCAAGACCAACTCCTCATCCACCAACACCAAACAGAGATCTGACACCAACCACCTAAAATGCATCCTGCTCAACACCCGCTCGGTCCACAGACACGCCATCGACCTCTGGAATCTACTAGACACCATCTCTCCGGACATCGCCTTCCTTACAGAAACATGGATGAACGCCTCCTCAGCCCCAGACATCACCATTGCCATCCCGGAAGGCTACAAGATCATCCGAAAAGACCGCACCTACCAAACAGGAGGAGGCATCGCTATCGTCCATAAGAATTCCATCCGCATCTCAACCAGCTCTGATGTCAACCTCGCTACCGCCGAACACCTCCACTTCCAGATCCACACCGACCCCAAGACCACACTCAGAGGCACCCTCCTCTACAGGCCACCAGGACCCCGTGCACAATTCAGTGAAGACATCACTGACTTCATCACCCCACACGCCCTCCCCTCCGAGGACTACATTCTATTGGGAGACCTCAATTTTCACCTGGAAAAGAGCAACAACAGCAACACCACCACCCTTCTGGACAATCTCGCCAACCTCGGACTCAAACAACTTGTCAATACCCCCACTCACTACGCAGGTCACACACTCGACCCTATCTTCACCTCCAGCAAACATATCTCCTTCAGTCACACCACAGCTCTCCATTGGACGGACCACAGCCGCGTTCACTTTATCTACAAAAAGACCACAACCCACAACCATCCTCAAGCTATTCTGCGAAGAAACTGGAACAAAATCACCATCGACCAGATCTCCTCATCGCTTCTTCAATACCCCCCTACCCACTCTTCAAACCCCAACCAAGCAGCCATTAACCTCACTCAATGGCTAACCAACAGCGCCGACAACCTAGCACCTTTGAAAAAACGTCAAATCAAACTAGGCAGCAAAAACGCCCCCTGGTTCAACGAGGATCTTAAGAAATCCAAGAAACTCTGTCGCTCCCTTGAGAAGGCCTGGAAAAAAGACCCAAACTCCAGCACCAGGGACGCCTTCAAAAACGCCACCCGCATACACCACCAACTGATCCGGACTGCCAAGAAAGCCGCATTCAAAGACCGACTAGACAACAACGCCCACAACAGCAAGGAATTATTCAACATCGTTAAAGAGTTTACCAACCCCACTGCCAACTCCAACGACATCACTCCCTCTCAAACCCTTTGCGACTCCCTAGCTTCGTTCTTCCACGACAAAATCGCAGAAATCCACAACAGCTTCGACAACCAACCCGGAGACCAACCCACCCAACCTTCTGCCGTACCTTCACCCCCCTTGAACATCCTCAATAACTGGAACCCAATCTTCACTGAGGACACCATCCGCCTGATGAACTCCATCCACTCAGGATCCCCCACAGACCCATGCCCTCACCACATCTTCAACAAAGCAGATTCCATCATAGCACCGCACCTCCGAGACGTCATCAACTGCTCCCTCAACTCTGCCACCTTCCCGGAAAGCTGGAAACACGCCGAACTCAGCGCCCTTCTGAAAAAACCCACAGCTGACCCCACCAAACTCAAAAACTACTGCCCCATCTCGCTCCTTCCATTCCCGGCCAAAGTCATCGAGAAAGCCGTCAACAGCCAGCTCGCCGCCTTCCTCGAAACCAACAAATCCCTTGACTCCTCACAGTCCGGCTTCCGAGCCAAACACAGCACCGAGACCGCCCTCATCGCAGCAACAGACGACATTCGAACTCTACTGGACAATGGAGACACAGTCGCCCTCATCCTCCTCGACCTCTCCGCAGCCTTCGACACGGTCTGTCATAGCACCCTGTTACAACGCCTCAGAAACATCGGAATCCAAGGAAAAGCACTGGAATGGATCACCTCGTTCCTTGCCGGAAGAACTCCGAGAGTCCGCCTTCCACCATTCAAGTCAGAGGCCTCTGAAGTCATTTGCGGCGTGCCACAAGGATCTTCACTCAGCCCCACCCTCAACGTATACATGAGCCCCCTCGCGGCCATCGCACGCCAACACAACCTCAACATCATCTCCTACGCTGATGACACTCAACTGATCCTCTCACTCACCAAAGACCCCAACACCGCCAAAACCAACCTACATGAAGGAATGAAAGAAGTGGCCGAGTGGATGAAGCACAGCCGCCTGAAACTGAATTCAGACAAAACAGAAGTCCTTATCTTAGGTACCTCCCCCTCCGCCTGGGACGACTCTTGGTGGCCAGAGGCCCTTGGAAAAGCACCCATCCCGACGGACCACGCACGTAACCTGGGCGTCATCCTGGACTCCTCACTCTCGATGACCAGACAAGTAAACGCCGTTTCATCATCTTGCTTCAACATCCTTCGCATGCTCAAAAAAACATTTCGCTGGATCCCCACCGAAACTAGAAAAACGGTCACCCACGCACTGGTTACAAGCCGCCTGGACTACGGAAACACCCTATACGCCGGTACCACCGCAAAACTTCAGAAAAAACTCCAACGCATCCAGAACGCATCAGCCAGACTCATACTAGACATTCCACGTAAAGACCACATTTCTGATCACCTGAAAGACCTCCACTGGCTCCCCGTCAATAAGAGGATAACATTCCGCCTCCTAACCCACGCACACAAAGCACTTTACGAACTTGGACCCGAATGCCTCAACACACGACTTTCCTTCTACACCCCCTCCCGCCAGCTACGCTCTTCCAACCAAGCCCTTGCCGCTGTACCTCGCATCAACAAAACCACCATGGGAGGAAGATCATTCTCCTACCTGGTGGCTAAAACCTGGAACTCACTTCCCATGCACCTTCGCCTCACTCAGAACCACCTAGCATTCAGAAAGCAACTTAAAACTTGGATATTCGACAAGTAATTCCCCACCCTTCTTCAAGCGCCTTGAGACCCTCTGGGTATGTAGCGCGCTATATAAATTATTTGACTTGACTTGACTTAAAGGAAACACAAACCTACAGGATATGGATTCAGACAAAGCTATCCCTTAAAGGCCCCAGCGTCACACTGCTGTTATCCCACAGCTGTACCAGAATTTCCCTGATGAAGACTCAAACAGGAGACTTACCCTCCAAGCTGTAAAGGTCTTACAAGCTCTAGCTTCTAGACTGAAGTGTTCTGTCAGATTTCACGAAGCGTACAGTGTTAGTATTCAGAAGTGATACAAACACATACAGTTTGAAATATTTGTAATTTTTATTATCTATAGATTGTTTTCAGACATGTTTTTATTGTTCTTAGGAAATATGTATTTAGACTATCTACTTTCACTTACATGACGTATAGTTACTCTACGCATCCTTTGCTCTATTGTACTCCATTCCTGGACACATAATCTTCTGATAATTTACAAAGTTTATGCTGTTATCCTGTTCTAGAGGAATGACGAAGAACTAGAACTATTTTTATTGTAAAAATGTGAGAAGTTGATCGTCTCTTTTTAATTAATATGAGAATGACTTATGTGCGGTGTGTTGTACTGTTGTTCTTTCATTGTATACACTTTGATGGTTATTCATAACCGAATAAAGTATTTCTACTACTACATACAGCTTTAGACTTTAGACAATAAAGCCTTCTCTCTGGCAAAGCAGAATGATCCCTCCGAGGGCACCGATCTTACAGACGTGTCAATGAACAGAAAATCTGACTCTCAGGCTTCAGAGTTTACTGGTTTAGTATGGAGAGAGCAGAACTATTCCTCAAGTAACTGGGGCCTAACATGCTGGGGCCTGATGCAGCATATGTAGCTCACAGACCAGGTTCACAGACAGGAGAACAGTTTCTTAGGTTACACAGCCGTGACAGGCGAGGTTTTAGACAGCAGGGGTTCACTGTATGGCTGGGTAAGCATAGAGCAGATAAACCGCGAAAGTGGCCTGGAGTGCACTGATGACTGGGTAACAAGCAATTAGTAATCTAAATCCAGGGGTTTTCCAGGGTAATTTTGCTTACTTGTATAAAATAAAATTAGGCAGCTGATCGGGTTCATGCATATTGGATTTACACCAGGCACTGGAATTATGTGGCAGTATAGGACCACATTATGAGCTAGTTGACCACGTTGTGTTGCAAGGAAATGCTAATTTTATGGCAAGAACGGGCAAATTATGTGGTATATCATGCTTAAAGGCTAGTTTCATAAAGCATTCTGCGACATTATCTAGGTGATACAAAATGGATCCCAGTGCTATAAGAATATATTGGTACCTTGATGAACCAAAATATAATCATTCTGCAGACCTTGTTCATTACGTTATTAACCAACAAATTAGTAATTTTATCTGGCAGGAAAGCAAAGGAACACAATGTTATTAACACCAGCCTTTATACCCCTATAATAAAAGTGTGGAAAGCATGTACAGCATAGGTAAAATTTTGCTCCACAGGAAACATGGATGCCTCTGCACAGACCTCATAATAGAAGGTGTATCTCATAAATGCGGCACGTCGCAGCAATGAGTTGAAACTTTATTAATTTTAGGAGTTATCAAGTGCCAAGTGAGTGATTCGATCACCACCTCATCCAGCAATGGCGAGAGGGGCAATCCTGTCCAGTACTCCTTCCAAAGGACCAGATGTTGGAGATAGCAGGACCCGTTAGGACTCTCACTGTTGATCGAGCACACTGTGGTGACTCGGTATTTGGACTCCTCCCCAAGTTCACATGTTCCAATTATGCAGATAAGAAGGCCCAGCTTGAGTCAAACGCCTTCTCTGCATGAAGTGATGCTATTGAAGGCACTCGTACACATTCTGGGAGGGTATAAATAATAAGCAACAAATCTCGCAAATTTGGACAGGTGATCCTACTGTGGACCAAGTCTGCGAGAACACTACTGTACCCGAAAAATCTGAGATGAAAGTGTATTTTGTCCAAAACGTGAGGAATGTATTAAATGCACTGTGTGCTGCCCTGGGACCCTAGCCTCTATTATTCGGGGTCTTCCGTGCTTGCAGCTGCCGTCCGTCAGATGTGTATCCAGCCCTCAGCCCTCGACAGAGCTTATTCTCCCCTGAATCGGTTTGGTTTTGGGGTATGGCAGTTGTATTTATTGCTTGTTTATCTCATATAGAATGGTTCGATTTCCATCTGAAGTCTCTAGAGTCGGACCCGAAACTAGAGCGGGGCTGCGTGTTTGTGCGGTTTTACCCCGGGAGAGCAGCGGGTCCGGTTTCCTTGGCTTTAAATGAAACTCTTTCTTTTAGCAGAAAAGCCACCAAGCGGAGCTGCCTGCAGGGAGAACTCAATGAAAGGGTCTTTGTCGGCTGGTGAGCAGGGGGTAACACTGTGATGGAGAGCAGGAGAAGAGGCACTGGGAAAAACCGGAATCGCAGAGTCCTGGAGGGCTGGGCTGGCACGGAGTGCAGGAGCCACACTAGAACGTGTACAAGAGGATGGATGTCCAGTCGCGCCTCACAACACTCGCCGGGGGGGGGGGGGTGACTCGCGGAGGGGGGGGTGACTCGCGGAGGGGGGGTTAAAAATACATTTTAAAAAACAAGAAAACTTACCTGACTGCCCGTGTCCGCGCCAGAGCAGAGGAAGCGGCTCTAGTTTTCGGCAGGAGCCGATAACCTCTGAATCAGCACAGCGTGTGTGCAAGGGGCTTGTTTGGAGTGGTTCCCTTCTCTTCCAATAGCTGGCCTCCGTTTAGGAAGCCAGCCAATGGAAGCGAACGGAGCTGAGAGGCGGGTCTAATCTGCCCTACTATACAACATAAGATCTCCCTCGACCTAAAAAAGGCCATAAAGATGGAAACCAGGCCAATAGGTTTATCATACCACCGCGCCCCCCCCGCACCAAGATTTATGTCTTATCAATATTAATCTTAAGCCAGCTGTTATCCATCCATGTTTAAGGCTGTGTAGGCCTTCAGTTAATGCATCTTGATGGATGCCAAAACTGTTCGGAAACTGAATTGTGTTTCTTCTGCGGTTATTGATGGAAGTGTAGAAATGAAGGATGTCGGGGCATTTACTATTGTCATTCGTTTTTTGCACAATTTTGCGTTCGATTCTATCAAAGGACCTTTTGCAGAAACTCTCAAAATGCCGTAGCATTATAGGTTTTGAATTTTCTTAAATTTCTAAAGTGTTGCATGGCAAATACACAATGAAAAATAGTTGTAAACCTTGGCGGTTTATTACTTTTGTACATATGGCTCTAAATACAAAATGTTACATATCTCATCACCATCGTCTTTTTCTTACCATTACATTCACTGTTTCATACATTCACTTTTTCAGGAAAATATTTGCCAACCTGCAGAAAAGGCATGGATGCATTGTTTTCACACATTTTTTAGCTTGTTTGTTCACCAAAAGGTTTTCCACCTATTTTCATACAATACATACAAACCTTTAGAAAAACGTAAATACCGGAAATCTAGATCACCCATTAAAAAAATATTGGGAAGGGGAAAGTTTTAATTAGTTCTGTCACGGGCACCTTGTTGGTGTATTCATGAAGCCCTCACCCACCAACCTAGTTGGTGGCATGCTTCATCATCGGGCCCACCCAGTGACACCTAGTATGTCCCGGGTGTGCTACGACACCTGATTACAGCGGAGCTGGTATATTGCTGAGAGTGCAGTGAGTGAGGTTGAATGAGTTGTGATTTAAAACGGCTTGGTGGTGGTCCCAGTACCCAAGGGTAAATTAAATTTTAATAACTGGGCCGTCACCAGTGGTTAAAAGTAAGGCTACAGGACGCGTAAGGGTGGCGAGTTACTGCCCCCTGCGTCCTTCAGATGGTCGACATGTTTCAGCCAGTGCCTTAGAGTATTCTGGCTTTCCTCAGGACCGTTTTTTAAAAGGTGTGGTGAAATAAAATAGACTTAGTGTTGTGGTACAAACTATGTGATACACTCACTAAGGCGTTTTTCTTTATGTGAGAGGGGGATTCCCTTCTCATGCATACCTGTACAAACAAACATTAAGGACAAGGACAAAACATTTATAGAGAGAGTTAGTAGTCAATTTAGACATATGGTCAACAATGCTTTGGTGGCCGGATCTATAGTGCAAGGTGAGAGGACTATAGTCGGCTAGGTGTGATGGTACTGGTGGTGCCATCAGAGTGAAAATACGCGACTAATTAGGAGCGTGGTGTGGCTAAAACACGAAAATCACACTGTAAGGAGTTGACTTAGTGGGGCAGGGCGCAAGAAAATTGTTCTTACGTTTTGGGTTATTAGCCAAGGCTTCCTGGAGGGAAGCGGTAAGGGGATGACCCTATAGGAGAAAAAGAGATAGGCTGCAGGGGTTAGGGACCTGTAAGGAAAGAAGCGCTTACCCAGTTTGTTGTTTGGAGGCTTGTCAGGTTTGTCATACTCAGTCTTTCTGGTCAGTGCCTGCCTTGTACCTGTTGTCCCGCCGTCGTCCTCCGGTAGAATGAGCCTGTCGACATGTGGGCTTTTTATACTATGGTTAACAAGGTAATGATGAGCACCTGTGGGAATAGTCAGGGTGGAAAGACTACCCCTTTGTGTTGTTGCTGCTCATGTTTGTGGTTTGCACACTAGTCTCTTGTGCATGCTCAGTATGATAGCGCAATTGTTATGTTACTGCTCATGCTCATGATTAGCACACTAGTCTCTCGCACATGCTCAGTATGATAGCGTGATTATAATGTTACTGCTCATGCTCATGATTTGCACACTAGTCTTTTGCGCATGCTCAGTATGATAGCGCGATAAAGTAATTAAGGTACATGTAGCAACTATTTAGCAGGTAATATATGCCGCCGTTGGTACGGGGAAAGTGGCAACACCCGTGTTAGGTGTGGCGTGGTCTATCTGCGCAGGCGCGAAGGGATCAGCGTTGGCCACGTATGTGCTAATGTTGGGGAAACATGCCTGTGAGACGCGCAGCGTCCCAGAGTGGTTCGGCCAGTTAATCACTGCGTAATGCACATGCGCTGCTGGCCGCTGCGCGCTAAAGTTGACATGGCAATATTAAGGGGGTTTAAGCATGTGCCCATGATTATGGCAGCCTAGCGGTGCACATAAAGGGGGAGCATGATCTATGTCTATGTACAGAGGGACTATGGCACGGGGGGACTCACCACTGTACAAAGGCGAGGTAACTGTGACTAGTGTAGGTCTAGGGTGTGACTGAGTTCCACGGTATGGCGTCGTTTAGGCCATTGGTTTGGGTGGATAGGCGATATATCCAGCGTTGTTCCTTACTGAGTAATTTCTTCTCATTATCCACTGCCAGTTCCGGTAGTTGTTCGATGATGGTCCAGGTCAGGTCATTGGGGGTGTGTCCCTGGGTGATGAAATGACTGGTCAATTTGCTAATGTTCTTCTTGCACCTGATTGTGCTCCTGTGTTCTGTGACTCTAGTCCTTATTTTGCGGGCGGTCATACCGATGTATCGGAGGCCGCATCTGCAGGTAAGTAGGTAGATCACGTTACGTGAATTACAGTTTGTGTGGCTGAGTTGAGTCCACACTTTGTCTGGTTCTAGTATCAATGTTTTCGTATGGCTGGTAAGGTGGCACACGCTACAGTCATTGCATGGATAATGTCCAGAAAGTTTAGGTAGGCCCCACGCATTTAGGATAGTGTTGGGTTCTCTATTGGTCAGGGGTCTGGGGCGGGTGCTCACGAGCTGGTCTTTCAGGTTGTTGCACCTTTTGTAGGCAAACCTAGGGGTTTCCCATTGTCGTTGTCCAGAGTTTAGGATCTTCCAGTTTCTGCGTATGAGCTTCACCACCTCATTGGAGGCTGTGTTGAATGTGGTGACACACGTGATGGGTTGGTCACTATTGTCCTTGGGTACAGTTTCCAGAAGGGCCTCCCTATTTTGGTTCCTGGCTCTTTTCTTGGTTTTGTTAATGATGGCCCGGGGGTAGCCTCGTTCCTCCAGTTTCTTAGACAGGTCTGCCGATTGATTTTTGTAGTCGGTTGCTTGAGTGCAGTTTCTGCGTATACGCAGAAACTGCCCAAATGGTAAGTTTTCCCTTAAAGGGCGGGGATGGAAACTTGTGTAGTGGAGGAGTGAGTTCCTTGAGGTAGGCTTATAATAGGTGGTAGTGATCAATTGGCCATCTTTGGCCCATATGTTCAGATCAAGGAACGCCAAATGGCTTGCACTTGAGGTGCTTGTGAATTTCAGGTATGGGTCTCTTTCATTGAGCCAAGTGAGGAAGAGTTGTAGAGTTATTTCTGATCCCTGCCAGATCATAAGGATGTCGTCAATATATCGACGCCATGTGAGGATATTCCCGGTATAGGGATTGGTGTTGTGGGTGATGTGGGTCTGCTCAAAGAGGTGGACATAGAGTCCTGCCACGCTGGGGGCAAAGACGCTGCCCATTGAAGTTCCGTTGGTTTGGAGGTACAGGCTTCCCTCATACTCGAAATAGTTTTCCTTTAGTGCTATTGTGGCACATTGGAGGATGAAGTCTCTGGGTGTGCGGTGTGGCCATGGGGACTCCATGAGTACCTGTCTCAGGACTTGGATGGTGGCATCCTGGGGGATACTGGTATAAAGGCTTTCAATATCCAGGCCCACCAGGAGTTGGGTTTCTGGGTTGAATTCAGTGTTGTTGATGACTTGTAGTAAGTGTTTGGTGTCCTTGATGTAACTGGGTGTTTGCTGGACCAGTGGATTAAGGAAGAAATCGCAATAGCGAGAGAGGGGTTCCAGAAGGGAGTTTATGCCAGACACTATAGGTCTGCCCGGGGGGGGGGGGGGGGGGGGGGGGGTTCGAATACCTTTATGTATTTTTGGTACTGTGTAAAAGTATGCTACTTTTATCTTTTGGGGGCAGAGGTACTCTGCTTCTTGTTTGGAGATGTGTTCCGCCTGGTGGGCGGTCTTCACTAGTGCCTGGATAGTGCTTTGTAGTGAGTTGGTTGGGTCATGTTCCAGTTTTTTATAGTTTCTTTGGTCGCTTAGTAGTCGGCGACATTCGGTGTCATAGTCCTGTTTATCTAAGAGCACAATGCCTCCTCCCTTGTCGGCAGGTTTTATTATGATAGAGGGATTGTTTTTGAGTTCCTGGATGATTTCTCTGTCTTCCTTCGACAGGTTGTTGAAGTGGTTGGTTGGTTCTAGGTTCTCGACATCATTGTAAACCGCCAATTCAAAAGTGGTGATCTCTGGGGGCACTGTGGAGGGTGGCGGGGTGAAGGTGGATTTGGTCCTCAGGCCTGTGATATTAGGGTTTTCAGTGGGAGTTGAGTCGTCCCTCGAGGGTTTCTCGAAGAAGGCCTTGAGTTTTAGTTTCCTCATGAACTCCGCCAGTTCCACGTGCAGTTTAAATTTGTCCAATCTAGTCGTTGGCACGAAGGATAGTCCCTTTTCTAGTACTGAGACCTGTTTGGGTGTCAGTGAAATGTTAGAAAGGTTAAACACCATGGACTCATGGGTTGCTTGGTTTATGGTTTGCTGGTTCCCGGTTGGCTGGATGCCTTCTGGCAAGTGTTCGCGCTCACTGGGTTCCCGTCTTCGGCCCAGTGTACTTGTGGTTGCGGGTTGTGTCTTCTCCTTCCGCGTGTTCTTCTGCCCTGTCCTAAAAAAGGAGGCATGTGGGGTCCGTGGTTTCCTGGGAATAAGGGCATGGGTCCAGGTGTATACATTGGCTGGTATCCGAAGTAGGGGTTTTGCATTAGGCCAAAGTTCGTTGGGGGCCCGAAGTAATGTCCAGATTGTCCTCCCTGCCAGGTGTTTGGCCAGCGTTGTCCGCGGCGGCCTCTGCCACCCCGTTTGTGTGAGCTGTTGCTAGAGTCACTGGATGCGGAACTGTCATCTGCTGAGGAGTCTGAGGCATTTGAGTTATTGGCTGGTGGGGTAAAGTCTTCTTCAGAGTATGGAAAGACTTTGGCATAGCTAAATTTTTTGAGGTCTTTCTCAAATTTCTTAATTTTAGCTTGGGTCAGGTCTGAGCATGCGCAAAAGACTAGTGTGCAAATCATGAGCATGAGCAGTAACATTATAATCACGCTATCATACTGAGCATGTGCGAGAGACGTGTGCTAATCATGAGCATGAGCAGTAACATAACAATCGCGCTATCATACTGAGCATGCACGAGAGACTAGTGTGCAAACCACAAACATGAGCAGCAACAACACAAAGGGGTAGTCTTTCCACCCTGACTATTCCCACAGGTGCTCATCATTACCTTGTTAACCATAGTATAAAAAGCCCACACGTCGACAGGCTCATTCTACCGGAGGACGACGGCGGGACAACAGGTACAAGGCAGGCACTGACCAGAAAGACTGTGAGTATGACAAACCTGACAAGCCTCCAAACAACAAACTGGGTAAGCGCTTCTTTCCTTACAGGTCCCTAACCCCTGCAGCCTATCTCTTTTTCTCCTATAGGGTCATCCCCTTACCGCTTCCCTCCAGGAAGCCTTGGCTAATAACCCAAAACGTAAGAACAATTTTCTTGCGCCCTGCCACACTAAGTCAACTCCTTACAGTGTGATTTTCGTGTTTTAGCCACACCACGCTCCTAATGAGTCACGTATTTTCACTCTGATGGCACCACCAGTACCATCACACCTAGCCGACTATAGTCCTCTCACCTTGCACTATAGATCCGGCCACCAAAGCATTGTTGACCATATGTCTAAATTGACTACTGACTCTCTCTATAAATGTTTTGTCCTTGTCCTTAATGTTTGTTTGTACAGGTATGCATGAGAAGGGAATCCCCCTCTCACATATAGAAAAACGCCTTAGTGAGTGTATCACATAGTCTGTACCACGACACTAAGTCTGTTTTATTTCACCACACCTTTTAAAAAAACGGTCCTGAGGAAAGCCAGAATACTCTAAGGCACTGGCTGAAACATGTTGACCATCTGAAGGACGCAGGGAGCAGTAACTCGCCACCCTTACGCGTCCTGTATCCTTACTTTTAACCACTGGTGACGGCCCAGTTATTAAAATTTAATTTACCCTCGGGTACTGGGACCACCACCAAGCCGTTTTAAATCACAACTCATTCAACCTCACTCACTGCACTCTCAGCAATATACCAGCTCCGCTGTAATCAGGCGTCGTAGCACACCCGGGACATACTAGGTGTCACTGGGTGGGCCCGATGATGAAGCATGCCACCAACTAGGTTGGTGGGTGAGGGCTTCATGAATACACCAACAAGGTGCCCGTGACAGAACTAATTAGAGTACTGCAACACTTTGCTCAACTTAAGCTAGTCCTCTTTGATTAATCACATATAAACCCTCGGGGACTCGGACTAGCTATCTAGTCCTCTCTCTCCCTCTTGTTATACGCAAGGGGAAAGTTTTCCCATCTTTCTGTTTGTTTACAACAGCTGCAAAGAGATCTATTTTAGAGCGGCAAAATTTGTGTCAATGCCATTTAAAA
Organism: Lissotriton helveticus; assembly: GCF_964261635.1. Lineage (NCBI taxonomy): Eukaryota > Metazoa > Chordata > Amphibia > Caudata > Salamandridae > Lissotriton > Lissotriton helveticus. Next base: position 151,107,344 of record NC_136071.1, read on the forward strand.
CAAATAAACAATTTTTTCAGTTATTAGGGAAAACAATACGGCACCCAAATTTTGTGTTTTCTCCATGAAGAGTAAATCATGTGTGCTTGAAAGATAGGTGAAAATATGACCTGGATATCAGTTGAGGAAAAAATATGAAGGCATTTAAGCATCAATTTGCATAAGTGTAAAAAAAAAAGGCTGTGCTTTCTAGCGAGAAAAGGTTTAGCAGTGAAATGGTTAATAAACGTAATCGGTAGTGTGTTGGGTGTTTTGTGCTGTAGTGGCTCATTTTTGTTTTACTATTCCAGGTGTGGACACAGATGAGCTGGACAGCAACGTGGAAGATTGGGAGGAAGAAACCATAGAATTTTTCGTCACTGAAGAAATTATTCCCATTGACGAGTAATCCGGACAAGTGTTGGTGAGATTTTTTTTCCTTCCTCGGGGGTTCTAGGGAGACAGAGAAATTGTAATGTGAATGACATGTTAATTTTAAAATCTGTACTGTGCTTCCTTTCATTTCTTCGAGGCCAAACAATAAGCCACTGGAGAAATCTAGCAATAACAAAAAGTGTATCCACCCAAGGTGGATTAAGAATACTCATTTTGATTTGATACTACTAAGTGACTATGAATCTCCTTATTTGTAACTCGTTAATTGAAAGGCTGTAGAAGCCTCAAATTGTCTGTGTTCCGAGGGTTTCCTTTGAGGGACGAGTTGATATTTGATTCCAGTTGTCTTGGTCGACCCAGTTGGCTTGTTTACATATAGGATGCAATTTCCACTTGAAAAAACAGAAAGACTCCTTATTTGCTTCTTACGTGTTCAACACTGGTGTTTTGTTTTTACTTTGGCAATGAAAAACTGCTCTGCTGCTGATCACCGTCCTGTGATCTCCCACCTTTCGCATTAGCATATATTCTGTATGTACCAGACTTTGATGTTTTATACCTTTTGAATTATTTTGCGGTTTTGTTAGTGGTTCTGGGAAGCCTTAAAATATATTCCCTTTTGTTGTGTTTTGAACAGACCTGATTGTACATAATCTCTTCTAATTTATCAAGTGTTAACTGAGATTTAATTTCTTGCTCTGTTTCAGCACCATCATAACTTGGATTGAGAATTTTCCTCTGGACAGAGCCACCACATCTCCAGGGATTTGTTTTTAATCCATACTTCAACCTGGATGGATAATGCAGCAAATATCTCTATTGTAACGTTACTGTAGTGCCTTTAGGAACGTGTTGCCATTGCAACGAGGGCCCTTAAAGAGTGCTGCTTTTAAAGTTTCAAATCCATTTCTTTGTGCTTTTTTTACCAACATCTGATATTACTTCTACGCGACGTGACTGTGTGCTGAGGACAGTGATTGATGGGCTAACAAAATCCTGCTTGAGGTATCATGGATGCACTTGGAATTCTACAAACTTACACTTTGTTCTGTTGCTTCCCAGCAAAGTGGACGTGCGGGTTTTGTGTTAGGGAAAGGACTGACAAAGAAATATATTTTCAAACTGCATACATTAGCGTGCTGAACCAGCACTACAACGGGCTGTATCCCCCTCCATTCAGGTTGAGTGAATCTATTTCCAGATTCACAATGAAAATAAAAATATCTATATATGAAAATTTGGTGTTGCCTTTCTGTCTGTGCAGGGAAACGTTTGACATCTCGGTTTGGTTTTGGAAGAAACTTACTTTTCTCAACCTATTTTGTACTTTTTTCCAGTATAGTTTAGCAATAATTATATATTTTAGTGCTGCATAACAACGTTTGAGCATCCTAGACTGTACCAAATAAAATAGTTGTCGTGCAATAAAAGAAATGGAATGAAGGACCAGAAGTAACTGATGTCCATCTCAGACATTGATGTGGGGTTTGCCTTCACTTCTGGGGGTTTGCTGTACTGTTCTACAATACATTCACATGCTTGGTGTAATCCTGTGAAAGTTTTAAATATGAAATAATGTCCCCTTGGTGCCAGCTCACAAATGCAGACGCATGTGTTTGCAAGGAAAATTTCTAAGGGGCTAAGTAAATAGGGAATATAAGGAACAAAAGCTGCAAAACTTCATAATAAAATCAAGGGTCTATATTTAACCAGCACTTTATATCTACGGAACTGCACAGTCTTAATATGTCTGTTTGCCAAGAAATGTATTTGCACTAACACTTAAAGAAGTGGACAATTGCGGAGAGACCCCAAGAAAAATTATTTTGAAAAAACGGGAAACTGAGATTTTGGAATGCAACAGCATGCCAATGGGTACTATGGCCACCACAGTAAGTACTTTGCTTGGTACAGAGGCTTCACCTCAATCGTACGCATATATGTTCCCTTGCCCTGGGTCAAGAAAATCGCGTGTATCTGGTATCACGACTTTTTATTTTGGTCTTGGTGTCACCTCTGTGTTAGGTCCTGCACTTTTAACTGGAGGGTACAAAGCATGGACTTGTGGTAGCACCATACCATATTTAATAGGGCTCAATGTGACCAAATCTTTGTGTCACTGGGGTTGAGCACTGTCCCATGTGTTATATGTGTATACCCATACCCTTATGTTGACCGGAACGCATGTGTAACAAGTGTTACATGCATGTTGTGTGAGTGAGGCAGAGAAGTGGAGGTGCCGTGGAATCGTTATTCCTGGTCTTCCGTAGCGCACAATGGAGAGTGATGACTCCTTCCAGGCATTGTAAATGTATTGCCTGCATTCCTGTAGATGGAGGGAGACGACGCAGACACTGAAGTGAGGGACTTGAGGGAACGCCGTCTCTACAAATTCTATGAGCCCTTTTTGTTATCAAGAAGCTCATTCTTCTAGAGCTTTGTTTTTTGGAGAATGGTAGGGGTTGAGGTATAAGACTTGTGAAAAGGTGAGGAAGTCTCTAGGTGAGGGCTATCCTTTTGTCAGTACCTGGTTACTCCTTCACTTGGGCTGATGACAACATGCTGCAGAATGCTTAGCAGTCGTGGTTCATCCATAGGTGGAGTATAGGAGACCGAGCCACCACTTCACTTGGCAACAAATTGCTTGACACATTACAGCTTTTACATGAAAACAAATGATCTTGTGGTTGTAATGACACTTTGGCAGCAGAAGAGAGCTCCCCTGGCTGTATTGTGCATGTGGAAGGCAGTGCCTGTTACAACACAGCCTCACACAGTCGCAGTATAGATCAGACATGCTGCACTAGCTTCAAACAGTGCAGCATGGCAGACAATCTAACTTCAACCCTGTCCCAGCTTTCGATTGGATAGAAGCTTGTGGACGTGTGGCTGGAGTGCTGCTTGCTGGAGATGGAAGTCGTGAATTACAGGCCCTGGGGATATAGGGCATGCAAGCTCATGTTGAAGAGGACGGTTTTATTTTCAGCAGTTTCTCCAACTTTGTAGGAGTATATGTGTATGTCTGCTGTGGACTGCGTGAATGTTTGTATGCTTGCGTATGACTGTACGCTCACCTGGGACTCCTTGTGTTTGTGTGAGTGTAATTTGAAAAACCGTCTTTATAGTTGCCCTGTAACAAGTCTGAGCTTTAAGTCAGCAGTTAAAGAGCATTAAAAAATAATGGGACTAAGATCTTGAGTTGGTAGGGTAATTGAGTGTGGGAACGGAGTCAGACATGTGGCTAAAAAGAAAAACACTCTAATTATTTTGTTGTCTGGTCAATTTCCCACTAGTGTTTGGATTTCCCTAGCTTGTCACTGGGCGTCGGGTCCTGTCTCTTTGTTGCCTCTTCTGGAAATGTTAGCATAGTAATCAACAAATGTTGGTTTGTCAGTGCAGTCGCTTGAAAGCGCCCGACATGAAGAGTAAGGGGTGCAAGAAATGGTTTTGAGTAAGGCATGGTTAAAGGTTTTAGCATGATGGATTTTTCTGTCAGAAGCCGGCACTGAACGTTTAAATACTTTGTAGGAGTTAAGAGTCTTTGCCAGTTCTTTTTTTTTTTTTACTAGTAGTAAAAAAATATAGTGTTCGAGGCATGTGGGCTGCTGAATTTATATCTATGCATAGATCGCCGCCTAGTGTTGGGTCCGGATGATTGCACATTGTTGTCCTGGAAGAGTCTTCGAAGTATCACGAGATAGGTGGCTCCTCCCTTGGACTACAGTGCGCATGGGCATCCTTTCCATCTTCAGATTGTTTTATTCCACCATTGGGTTCGGATGTACCTTCTCGACTCCAGTTCGGAATATACTTTAAATACTTTCGCGAGGCCAAAAGGCCTTCGGGGCGTCGGTATTGTCTCTCGTTCGGTGCCCAGTACTTCATCCAGTTCTCGACCAGGACGTCGGAGGCCGTTTTATCCTTCGACAACTAGGCCCCGACGAGCGTCGACGATGGAACGGAGCCCGTTCAAGAGATGCCCCGACTGCAACTCCAAATACCCTCACATCGATGTGCACCCGGTGTGCAACAAGTGCCTATCCCCGGACCACGACGAGGCCAGTTGCATGGCCTGTTCCAAGTTCCGGTCGAAGAAAACACTTGGGCTTCGACGCGCTGCGAGGCAGTCGGCCCTTCAAACAGCGCCAGATCGAGAAGATACCTTCGAGGCAGACGTCGTCGAGGGCGACGATCAAGAGGATCCAGACCAGCGGTCGGACCCAGCATCAGAGCACGAATCTCACTATAGTGTCGACGAAGAACAGGACTACGTCCATGGAGAAGACATCGTCGAGGTAGGAGACGACGCAGACTCCATCGGAGCCGTCAATGGCGACTCAAGCGATGAGCCAGGCCCTTCCGCACTCGCAGGGCCCGATACCGACACTACACTCTCTATGGCTCAGGTCGAGCCATCGCCGGAAGGCCTGAGCCAAGATCTTTACCAGCATTCTATAGCCCCGCGTCCAGGCCCGGCTAAGAATACTTCTACGGAGCCATCCATCAATCAGCCACTTTCAGCGGCGAAACCGAAACAGACAGAACCTGTATCGAAACCGAAACTGGTGACGTCAGTCATCGGCTTGACGACTTCGGATTCATCGGCTCCAAAGCCTTCTAAAAGTGTCGTAAACCCTTCGGGGTCACAAGGCGTCGACCCGAAACAGGGGATGCCGAAGACTGTCTCTGCCGTCAAGCACTTCGCGCTGACGCTGTCGACGTCTACGCCCAAAGCTGGCGACACCGGCAAAGGACTCAAAGCTAAAAAGAATGTCGATCCGAAACTTCCAGCCTCGGCACCAATCTCCAGCAAGGCCTTCGAGTCAAAGAGCGCAACCGACCCGAAAGAGCATGTCGCGTCAAAGCCAAAGGGCGTACCTATTGCGCACCGACAGCTCGAATCGACGCAAGTCCGCAAGCAGCCAAGTGATCCTAAAAAGATGGTCGGATCGAAGACGGCGGCACCCTCAAAACCGGTCGGCTCGTCTCCACTGCTTTCACAACCTATTAAATATGGACTACCCCCAACCGCTCGACCAAAAACCGTCGAACCACAAAAAAGCATCGACACTGTCGACACTTTTTTGGTACTTTCCAGGCGTCAGTCCACTGAGGAGGATGTCATTTACCAACCACCCTCCTATGACAATCAATTTAAACTGTTCATCGACTCGGATACAGGTCGACTCACCATTTACAAACGGAAAATTGCTCCAGAAAGACCTTTGGAGTCATACAAAATCCCTCTAAAGAGAAAAAGAGACTCAAACGTAGCCTGTTCTCTCTGAGCCTGTGGAGTCCTATGAACAAGACTATTCCTATTCACCCACACACACCTATGAAGATATAGGGGAGAGGTACAATGAAGATGAGTTCAATTATCCTGCTAACACTGATCAGGATGAACAGCAAGCTTGGTCTGACCCTGTTGACCCTGGTGAGCCACAGACCACACCTGACACTCAGTCCTATACCATCAAAACCTCGCCTACTGTAGATACTGCTGCGTTTAATGCTTTAATTGAAAGGGCAGCCAAGAACCATGATGTGGACATGCATGCTGACCCGGTAGAGGAGGATTTTTTGTTTGATACTTTCTTAACTTCAGAAAGATCAGTAAAAACATTGCCTATGCTAAAAGGTGTCCTTAAACACGCTACTGACATCTTCAAGGAGACCACAAGGGCACGGGTTGTAAACCCAAGGATTGAAAAGAAGTACCGGCCTGCACCTGTGGACCCTACGTACATCAAAGGCCAGCTCCCGTTGGACTCCCTCGTGGTGGCAAACTCTCAGACAAGTGGTGATATGCTTATACAGGAAGGGAAATTAATCTCCAATGCGTCCAAGTGTGCGCTGGATGCAGCAGACACGGCAGCTAGGGCCATAAACACTAGTGTGATGCTTAGAAGGCATGCCTGGCTACGCATCTCTGGTTTTAAGCCAGAGATGCAAACTACTTTACTCAACCAGCCGGTTAACCCTGATTTTCTCTTTGGCCCTGATGTAGACACAACCCTTGAGAAAATTAAAAAAGACACTGACAGCAAAATCCATGGGGGCTCTGCAGTCACAACAGTTCAGGGGCAGTTCCTTTCGTCGCACGGTAACAGGGGAGCCTCCAGAGGTGAAGCATCACAGCAAGCCCAATACAACAGAGGGGGCTCGCAGACCACCTATAACAAAAACAATAGGGGTGGCTATCGTGGAAACCGCACCAAGGGCAGAGGACGCGGAAATAATACCAGATCCTCCGCTTCCAATAAACAGTGACGTCTTGTCACTGCCCCCCGACCATATAACATCGGTCGGGGGAAGACTCCATCAGTTCCTGCCAGTCTGAGAAGGCATAACCACAGACAGGTGGGTGAGAGACATTATACACCACGGATATTGTCTAGAACTAACCTCCACTCCACCCAACATACCCCCAAGGCATCGTCCTATGTCCGCAGAGCACATGCACTTATTGCAGCAGGAAGTGCTCTGCATGCTGCAAAAAGGAGCCATAGAACTCGTGCCTTTGGATCAGCGGGGTACAGGGGTGTACTCGCTGTACTTCTTAATCCCAAAAAAGGACGGGTCTCTCAGGCCCATTCTAGACCTCAGACCCCTAAACCAATACATCTTGTCAGAACATTTTCACATGCTCACTTTACAACAAGTTCTACCGTTGCTCAGTCAGGGAGACTTCCTAGCGACCCTAGACCTAAATGACGCATATTTCCACATTCCCGTTCACCCAGGACACAGGAAATATCTCAGGTTCACTATAAACAACCAGCATTACCAGTTCAAGGTCCTGCCTTTCGGGGTCACTACTGCCCCCAGGGTGTTCACAAAGTGCTTAGCAACAGTGGCAGCGCACCTTCGGAGACAACACATCCACGTCTATCCTTATCTGGACGACTGGCTTATTCAAGCAAAGTCAGCCCAGCAATGTGCCAGCCACATGTCCCGCACAATTCACCCCCTACACAGTCTAGGATTCTCGCTCAATTACCCAAAATCGCACCTTCAGCCCGCACATGTGCAACAGTACCTTGGTGCCACTGTCAATACTCTGACAGCGACAGCGCACCCAAACTCTGCCAGAGTCAACAGCATGCAATTGCTCATTCAAAGGTTCAGGCCCCAACACTCGCTCCCAGCGCAAGTATTCATGCAGCTAATAGGTATGATGGCCTCCTGCATCTTTATAGTCCCCCACGCAAGGCTACACATGTGTCTGCTCCAGGAGTGCCTAGCACGACAGTGGAACCAGGCTCAAGGACATCTAAAACACCTAGTGTTGGTGACCGGTCGTGCATACAACTCTCTGCATTGGGTGGAACACACAAAACCTTTGCAGGGGACGACCGTTCCAAGAGCCTGTACCACAGATCGTGCTGACGGACGCATCTCTCCAGGGTTGGGGAGCGTATGTCCTCCATTATACAGTGCAGGGACTGTGGACAGTGCAGCAGCAAAAAATGCACATCAACCTATTGGAGCTCATGGCAATTTTCATGGCAATGAAGGCCTTCAGGCTGCATCTGTGCAACAAAGTCGTGCTGATCCGGACGGACAACATAACTGCCATGTATTACATCCAGAAGCAGGGAGGCACGCACTCTCCACAATTGTCTCATCTAGCCCAGAGCATGTGGAAGTGGGCCATTCAAAGGAACATGTTCCTCATGGCGGAACATCTCCAAGGCAAAGACAACCAGATGGCGGACCTGCTCAGCAGGCACAGCCACCAGATGCACGAGTGGGAGATACACCCCTCAGTGCTCCAACCATATTTCCAGCAGTGGGGTCATCCAGAGATAGACCTATTCGCCACAAAAGAAAACGCAAAATGCCACACCTTCGCCGCCAGGTTCCCACACCCGCAGTCTCAGGGCAATGCGATATGGATGAACTGGTCAGGCAGATTTGCGTACGCTTTTCCTCCAGCACCGTTCATACCGCTAGTGGCACGCAAACTCCTTCAGCACTCCATGACGCTCATCCTAGTTGCTCCAACGTGGGCACGGCAAGCGTGGTACACCACGTTCCTAGAACTTTCAGTGGTGCCTCACCCACGGCTGCACCTCAAGCCCAGTCTCCTCACTCAGAACTGTGGAGACATTCAGCACCCAGATCCGCAACAGTTAAACCTTGCGATATGGCTCCTGAGGTCATAGAGTTTGGCTACCTCAGCTTGCCCCCTGACTGTATGGACATCATCAAGGAGGCATGAAGGCCTACAACCAGGGCATGCTACGCGTCCAAGTGGAAGCGATTTCTCATTTACTGTTCTACTAATGACATAAATCCGCTAGATGCGTCCACGCAACCCATTATATGTTATTTGTTGCATCTATACAAATGTAATCTAGCATACAGTTCCATTAGGATACATTTGGCCGCACTGGCAGCTTATCTTCAAAACAGACAGCATCTTTCTCTTTTTAGAGTGCCAGCCATTAAAGCTTTTATGGAAGGACTCAAAAGAGTGATTCCTCCCAGACACCCTCCTTCGCCTGTCTGGAATCTAAACATAGTTCTCCCCAGACTAATGGGACCACCCTTTGAACCTCTTCACTCTTGTCAGATACAGTTTCTAACATGGAAAGTGGCTTTCCTAGTGGCAATCACATCGTTAAGGAGAGTTAGTGAGCTTCAAGCTCTAACTATCCAAGAGCCATTCATCCAAATTCATGCTAATCGGGTGGTGCTGCGTACCAACTCAAAATTCATGCCAAAGGTGGTGTCGCAGTTTCACATTAACCAAACCATAGAACTGCCTGTTTTCTTCCCAAATCCGGACTCGGTGGCAGACAGAGCACTGCACACGCTAGATGTCAAAAGAGCTCTCCTGTATTACATTGACAGGACAAAGGATTTCAGGAAGACTAAGCAACTGTTTGTTGCCTTCTCCCCACAACACAAAGGCAACCCCATTTCAAAGTCAGGTATAGCCAGATGGATAGTTAAGTGCATACAAATCTGTTATCAAAAAGCAAAACGCACATTAACAATTCCCCCAAGAGCGCATTCCACACGCAAGTTAGGGGCATCCATGGCTTTCCTAGGTAACATTCCTCTAGAGGATATATGTAGAGCAGCCACATGGACCACCATACACACATTCACCAAACACTACTGCGTGGATGTCCACTCCAAGCAGCAAGCTGCTGTAGGTCAGGCTGTTCTCAGAACTCTTTTTCAGACTGCTGCAGCTGGCACGGGCAACCACCGATAAGGAGGATACTGCCATTTATTCTATGCATAGATATAAATTCAGCAGCCCACATGCCTCGAACGGAATATGCTACTTACCAGTATGCATCTGTTCTTGGCATGTAGGGCTGCTGACATTTATATCGCCCGCCCTCCTCCCCGGTGCCTGTCGCAGCTGTAGCACTCACAATCATTCTCAGGCATGGTCATCACTTACTGTATTACACTCCATCTCTGCTGCAATGGCGAAAAACAATCTGAAGATGGAAAGGATGCCCATGCGCACTGTAGTCCAAGGGAGGAGCCACCTATCTCGTGATACTTCGAAGACTCTTCCAGGACAACAATTTGCAATCATCCGGACCCAACACTAGGCGGCGATCTATGCATAGATATAAATGTCAGCAGCCCTACATGCCAAGAACAGATGCATACTGGTAAGTAGCCTATTCCTTGTTTAGACTGAAGTCTGTAAAACCAGAATTTGATATATCTGCCTACATTAAAACAATTTAAAACAATATCATTAGTTCAGGGCCGGCTTTAAAAATCTTCCAACTGCACGTTACGTCAAATAAACAAAAGGCAAATCACTTCTCTTCTATATCTTGTATTTTATAAAAATGGGTTTTACATTTTTCCACCTGGCCATTAAAATATGTAATCGGTAAACGCATTAAAATTATTTCAGTGTAAGCCTGCAGGTACGTTAACCATCAGCATCCAATAACCCATAAAATGTATTTGGGTTTAATTACAAAATTTAAAAGCCATGCCAAATTTCAATATCAACAATACGTATTTTTGGGCGGGCTAACATTGACTGATAGGAGTACACTGATCACTGCCATGATTCCAGCAAATAACTAGTGGATTTCTTTGTGGCAAAGTATCATACATTCATAAGCCTAGGTTCTTTTTCACATATTTCCTATAAATAATTTTTCGAGAGCGGCTTAGGGTATGTATCTGTATCAGGTATTTGTTAAGCACAAACTAAATCACACCTTGGGGTCTCAAGGCGCTGGGGGCCGTCTGGGAGATAGTGAGCTATTGCACAGTCACGGAGTGTTGAGCTGAGCTGCTGCCGGTGATCGAACAGTGAGCCCTGTGCTCCGGAGTCAGACGCTCCGGCCGCTGCGCCACACCTCTCCACTTTCCATCACATTATAGTTTACCATATTTAGACTAAACACCATTCTTGATAGTTTGCCCTAGACCCTTCCAGGCCATTTTAGTTCACTCTTGCAAATTTGCATTGCACAAAAGGTTGAAATTGTTAAATTATATGCACACCGGAGTTTGCCCTAAAAGCGCATACTTTGTTTCTATGATAGGAAATTCCAGGATTGAAGATCGGATTCTATTCTTATTAGCGGGAGCCATAACACTATTAGGTAAACCAAGTCGTTTTTTTAAAAAAGTCTATCTTCGCTCTTATCCCAACTGAAATTTGTACCCAAGCATATGAGTTCCGCCCCATATAAGCATTGTGTGGTCACCACGGCCCTGTAAATATAATTTCTAGGTACTTCTACATTGAGGCCACTTCCATAAACTTATCCCTCAAGAACCACGTAAAAGGCTTGGACTTCGTCTCTAATTTAACAATTTTGGTTTTCTCCAAATTGATGGTTACATTGTTTGACACAATATTTACTAAAGGCATCAAGGTTTTTTTTTAAAGCCATACCTGTGTCGGATCCACAGTAGCCAAATCATCACATATAGGTGATTGGATATATGCCTACCTCCCTACCCCCCATCTTTGGCGGGACTGCTTTGGCCTCTATCTAAGCCTTAGGCAGGTCGGCAAGAAACAGAAAAGGGTGCATGTTGGCACCAACATGGTTCTCCCTAAGGCCATTCTCCAAAGTGGTTTTCCTGGAAACTGATCCCTTCATTTCCAGTTCAACCACAGCCCAGTTAACCCTATAGAGTTCTTCTAAAATTCTCAATAGGGAGTTTGGCATACCCATATCCCTCAACTTGGACCACAGAATCTCAAAACTCATGCGATCAAATGCTGAGTGGACGTCCCCAAAGCAACATAATAGGTAGCCTGTGATTTCAATAGCCTGCTGCCCTCATAGCCTACAGGCTAAAACAGTGATCCATCGTAGAATTCCCCTGTTTAAACCAACCTTGATCCCTGGGGACCAGACCCTTACTCTCTATCCACTCCTTCATATACAACAATATTGAGGCTAATCAGACGGAAGTTATGTGGGTCTGAATGATCATTTTCTTACGGCTAGGTTTAATTAACTCCCCTTTCTAACTGCCTATAAAAAATCATGTTTTGCTTACAGAAATAAATACCTTTGAGAAGAAACAAGCCAACAAAACAGTTTAACTTTAAACAAATGCTGGGAGATTGTCTGGTCTGGCTATTCTTGACAAATTAGGGAAAGATAACATTGGTTTCCAATGAGGACTCACTCAGATTGCTTAACCGATTTCATCTGGGTATACCCACACACTTCTACCTTAAGGTATTCGTTGCCTTATAAATATTACTTATATAGATTTCCCAGACTTTCTTTAGTACCATATACTTTATTATTTCACTTTCCACCTTACAACCCTGCTGAACTAACTTCCAGAATTTTTTCATATTTTTTGCCATTTTTACACCTAACAATTCATCCAAATTTTCTTTATAATAACCATGTGTTTTTGCCTTTACCAAAGTAACATAGTCTATTTTAAACTTATGCTGCTTTCCCCTCTCCGCTGGGCCACTAGAGAGACCCATAATGGGAAGCTTTATTTTCAGCACTTGGCACTGACCATCAAACCATGGTTGCTTTTTTTAGGAAAGATAGTGTGCTTATTAAGGCAGAGGCATTACACTTCACAATCAATGGAGTAAGACAAACCACCACCTCCACTATTTTGGTCATACAACTTCAAAATATCTGCAAAAGCTTCCTCATATAAGAAACATTTGATTATTGATATTGAGCCATCTGAAAGAGACACCTTAGTGATAGATTCCTTACCTTAGAATATCCCCAGGCGTCAGACTGGATCTGTACATTTTTTGCGTAGCAGTACCCATGCGCGTCGGTAGGAGTCGTCTGCAACTCCGCGTCCGTCTTCGGCGTCGCGGGCGCTGTGATGACGTCGTCTGAGTACTTAGACGTCGCCTCCGCGTGCTGACGTCAGTTCTTTTTTCTGCGCCAGCAAGCGCAGATCCGGAAAAAGTTGTACCCTAGTCAATTTTTGACTAACTTTTTACGATCCTTTTTGATCTACTTTCGAAGTCTCTCGACTCCGGTGCCTGCACTGTCTAGGCCCAGACCACGACGACAAGTTCTGCTCCGACTGCCAGGCCCTGACGTCTAAAGCTAGACGGGAGGGGTCTGAGGACCCTCTGGCACGTGAGTGTCAGTCTTCTGTGGACTGGACAGGAGAGCTTGGGGAGGCCAGTGGCTGGACACTTCGCCCGACACTGGTTTTGTCTCCCCTCCTAGCGTGGCTACGGAGGAGGGGGCTGCCTATAGCGTGGTGCTGATGAGGGCGGCCAAGGCCTTGGGCCTTGAGCTCCCCGTCGCGGCCGTAAGGACTAACCTCCTCACTGAGGTTCTTAAACCGCAGGCAAGCTCGGCCGAGCCTCTACTGCCATTTAATGAGGCCTTATCAGACGTTCTTCTGGGCCGGCTCCGGGTGACCCTTGCTTTCGGTCTACCCACCCCACCCCGAGAGCCTGGTCATCCAGGCCTCTAATTCCCAGACCGCATTCCCGTCGGCTTCCCCCGACCGGGATTCCAAGAGGTACGAGCAATACGGGAAGAAAGTATTCTCCTCCCTGAGTTTAGGATTGCGGTCAGTCCACACCGCATGCCTCTTGGGCCGCTACACCCACTCTGTGGGATACGGTCGTGGATGTGCTGCCAGAATGCCCGGTGGAGGTCCTGGCTAAACTCGGCCAAGCCCTTGTGAAGGGTCGAGATGCGGCGCGTTATTCCATCCGGTGTGGGCTGGACACTACTGACTAACTAGGCAGAGCGATGGCAACGACGGTGGCGATTCGTCTCCCCGCCTGGTTGAGGTCTGCCAACTTCTCGGCTGTTGTCCAAAACACACTTATGGACATGCCGTTCGATGGCCGTCGCCTTTTTGGCGACAAGGCAGACCATGCGCTTGAGCGCTTTAAGGACTCCAGGGCTACGGCCTAGTCCTTGGGCCTCTCTGCCCCGCGCCAGCAAACGGCTGCCTTTCTCCCCTTTCGTGGCCAAGGAAGGGGCACCCCACACGTCCTGCCTGCCACGGGCCGCAGACTACCATCCAGCGCGGTGGCGGACGTGGAAACCGCTGTGGCGGTGGTCGGGACAACGGCAAGCCCAGTCCACACCTACCCCTGCAGCATCCGCCTCAAAACACTCCTAGTCCGTGCTTTCAGGCGCATGTGATGCCAGTGGGGGGCAGGGTTCGCCATCACCACCACCACTGGCGCACTGTCACATTGGACACTTGGGTGCTGCAAATCGTCCGAATGGGCTACTCCCTCCCCTTCGAGGCATCCCCTCCAGCCATGCCACCGCAGTACCACCGTGTGTCGGGGGATCACTTGAAACTTCTGCAAGAGGAAGTTACAGCCCTCCTGGCCGAGGGGGCCATCGAGCGGGTTCCTGGGCCAGAAGTAGGGTGTGGTTGTTACTCCCACTACTTTATGGTACCCAAGAAGGGCAAAGGGGGCCTACGCCCTATCTTGGACCTACGGATCGTCAACGGCTTCCTCCGGAAGGAGAAGTTTAAGATACTGACATTGGCTCAGGTCTTAGCTGCCCTGGAGACAGGATGGTAGCGTTGGACTTGCAGGACGCTTATTTTCACATCCCAGTCCTGCCGGCCCACCGGCGCTACCTGCGGTTCACGGTAGGCCACAAGCACTTTCAGTTAACCGTGCTCCCCTTCTGCCTTACCAGCGCCCCACAGGTGTTCACGAAAGTGATGGCGGTGGTCGCAGCTCATCTGCGCAGGTTAGGGGTTTCAGTCTTCCCCTACCTCGACCACTGGTTGTTTAAGGCGGGCTCACCCCAGACAGTCGGCTGCCACCTCCAGACTATGGCCGACCTCCTGCACCTGCTGGGGTTCTCCATCAATGTGCCGAAGTCACACCTGTGTCCCTCTCAGAAGCTCCTCTTCATTGGAGCGGTTCTAGACTCGGCGCGGATTCGGGTTTATCCTCCCGAACAGCGGGTTCGGGATATTCAGGCTCTGATTTCGATCTTTCAGCCTTTATCCCGAGTCTTGGTCAGGTTAACGCTGCGTCTTCTGGGGCTGATGGCCTCCTGCATCCTTCTGGTGCATCACGCCCGGTGGCTGATGCGGGCTCTGCAGTGGGACCTGAAGTTTCAGTGGGCCCAGCATCAGGGCAACTTGTCCGACCATGTCTTGATCTCTGAGGGCACTGCAAGACAGTTGCAGTGGTGGCTCACGGACCGCGATTGGGTCAGCGGCAGATCCCTCTCCCTACCCCAACCGGAGCACGTAGTTGTGACGGACGCGTCCCTCCAGGGCTGGGGGGGCCACATGGGAGAGGCGGAGATCAGAGGCCACTGGTCTCCGGCGGAGTCCCAGCTCCACATCAACCTTCTGGAGCTGCGGGCGATCCGGCTTGCTCTGAAGGCATTCCTCCCCTCTGTTCAGGGGAGTGTAGTGCAGGTGTTCACGGACAACACCACCGCCATGTGGTACTGCAACAAACAGAGCGGGGTGGGGTCGTGGACCCTATGCTAGGAGGCTCTGCGCCTCTGGCAGTGGCTGGAACATCAGGGCGTGACCCTGTTGGTTCAACACCTGGCAGGTTCCCTGAACGCCAGGGCGGACAAACTCAGTCGTCTGTGCATGATGGATCACGAATGGCGTCTGAACTCGGTCGTGGCGTAAGGCCTCTTTCAGCAGTGGGGAGAACCTTGGTTAGATCTATTCGCCACAGAAGAGAACGTGCAATGTCATCAGTTCTGCGCGTTGGAATTTCCAAGGCGGCACTCGCTCAGAGACGCTTTTCGTCGCGAGTAGAGTTGCGGTCTAATGTACGCCTTTCCGCCTATACCTCTTCTGCCCAGCGTGCTGAAGATCAGCCGCGACCGGGCCCAGGTTATCCTTGCGGCTCCGGACTGGGCACGAAGATATTGGTATCCAGAGCTACTCGGCATGTCTGTCGATCCCCCGATTCGGAAGCCTCTTCAGGAGGACCTGTCGCAGCAGCAGGGGACGGTCCTCCACCTGAACCTGTCCAGTCTCCACCGCCATGCTTGGAGATTGAGCGGCGACAGTTGAGGCCATTTGACTTGCCTCCTGAAGTTTGTAATGTGATTCTGGCAGCCAGGCGTCCCTCTACAAAGTCGGTATACGCCTGCAGGTGGAACAGATTTGTGGCATGGTGCACAGCAAGGGCTGTGGATCCACTCTCTGCCCCCCTTTATGAGGTTCTCCTCTTCCTTCTTTCTCTTGCCCAGCAGGGCTCTGCTCTGGGCACTATCAAGGGCTACCTCTCTGCCCTTTCCGCCTTCTTAAGGCTACCTGATCAGCCTTCTTTGTTCAAGTCCCCAATGTTAACAGATTCTTAAAGGGCATCACTCATATGTTCCCTCCTGTTCCTTTCGTGATGCCCCAGTGGGACTTGAACCTGGTTCTAACTTACCTGATGTGCGCTCCTTTTGAGCCGTTTCATAACTGTCCTCTCCGTCTTCTTACACTTAAGACTGCTTTCCTGGTTGCCATCACCTCTGCCAGGAGAGTGAGTGAGCTCCAGGCTCTTTCCTCTAAACCTCCTTTTTGCAGCGTGAATCTTTCTGGATTCACTATGCTGTGCATTATTCCGCGGTCTTGTGGTTGGGTCCGGAATCGTAGTCTTTTCTATGGTTTTGTTTTGTAGCCCAGGTGGGCGTCGGCGTCACACCTCTCTGGGCGTATTTCCGGTGACGTCGGCATGCTTCCTGCGGAAGCTCCCACTCTTGGGCGCCATCTTCAGATTCTTTTTTCCGCGGTCGGGTCTGGATCGTTCCCTTTTGGGCTCCAGACATTTTTGGAGAAAGAAGAAGAAGAATACAGAAATTGGAAGGAAAACAACTTAGAAGACTTCAAGAGACTTCATCAACCAAGGGCCAACGAAGGAGAAGGAGAAAACTTCGAGAACTTCGACGAACGCACGACCAGGGGGCCCCCTGAGCGCTCAAGATGGACAACACGCCCTGCAAGTTCTGCCGTAACTGCCACCACAAGTACGCGCAGAAGGACCCGCACCCGGTTTGCAACCTTTGCCTACCGGTCGACCACGGGAGCAAGGATGCAACGCCTGCTCCGTCTTCACCCCGAAGACCCTTCGTGTGAGAGCGAGTCAGAGGGTAGCGCACGCCACCCTGCAGGGCAAAGCCCCGACTCCATCCCTTTACGATCTGGGGATGTCTTCCGAGGAAGAGGACAACGCCGCCGCCGAAGACAACGGCTACACGGTCGTAGAGACCGATAATACCAAGACTTCTGATAAGGTAGGAGACTCTACGGCCCCTAAACACCCGAGAGACGCTGAGTCTCGAAAGAACGAGGGCAAGGCCTCGAAAGCGCCGGCGCCAAAAACTTCGGCGCCCGCTGCTGTATCCAGGCCCAGCGGATCCTCTGAGAAGGAGTCCCCGGCGCCGAGGGCTGTTGAACAGCAAAAGTCGTCGAAAAACGTTCCCGAAAAGGATTGTTCGACGCAGAGGGAGAAGGACCCTAAAGCACCTTCGACGCCGACCAGAGACACAAAATCCAGTGCGGCGACGAAGCCTTCGACGCCGAGGATCAGCTCGGCGCCGAGCCAACCGCCGAAAAGAGCGGCCAAACAATCCGACGTGGA
Organism: Lissotriton helveticus; assembly: GCF_964261635.1. Classification (NCBI taxonomy): domain Eukaryota; kingdom Metazoa; phylum Chordata; class Amphibia; order Caudata; family Salamandridae; genus Lissotriton; species Lissotriton helveticus. Next base: position 151,124,778 of record NC_136071.1, read on the forward strand.
ACACGCAGCCGATATGGAGAAAAAGAAAAGGCGCCTCGAGGCCGAATTGGAAAGCATCTTGCAGCGGAAGAAGGAATTTGACGCCAAGATGAAGGTCTACACGATCCCCCACAAAACCAAGGCACAGGTTGTAGAGGTTGTCGAGGAGGAAGACTATGACGCCGAGGAACAGGCGGCTGACGTCGAGGAAATTGACCTGGAAGAGGAAGAGAGTCCCTACTACAGTTACGACTATGAGGAGGAAGAGGACAGCAGGACGGACCCCGGGTCTGCTCCCTCTGAAACACAGGATGTGGATTATCTGGACGTCGACACTTTAAGCCCAGAGGAGGCCATCGACACATATCCCTAAAGGCCCTCGCCGCCGGACGACATCGGGGCCTACAACTCGGTGATAAAGACTGCCGCAGCGGCATTCGGGCTCAAGCTCGACGAAGAGAAGCAGAAAGCAGACTTCCTTCTAGAAACACTGCTCCCCACCCAAACGAAGAGCCAGTACCTCCCCATGCTCGACAGCGTCTTGGCTCAGGGAAGGGAAGCATTCAAGGAGCCCGCAACATGCAAGGCGGTCACCCCCAGGACGGAGAAAAAATACAAACATTCGTCAAAAGACCCACCCTACATTCAGGGCACGGTCTCAGCAGACTCCATCATCACAGCCACAGCAAGAAAGAGGGCAAACGTAAAGTAAAGTCCACATTTGTAAAGCGCACAATCACCCGTAAGGGTCTCTAGGCGCTGGGGGCCGTCGGGAAGATTAAGCGAGCTATTGCCCAGAGTCACATGGTGCTGGGCTAACCTGCCGCCGGAGCCGGGGATCGAACCGTGGTCCCCAGATTCCAGCGTCAGTCGCCCTGGCCGCGGCGCCACACCTCTCCCTACTGCCCACCGTGCCCACTACTTCTGGGCCACCTCCAGATAAGGAAAGCAAGAGGATGGACCTGGTGGGCAGAAGGATTTAACGGAATGCCGCAACCCACTGGCGCATGGCGAATTCCAACGCCCTGATCAACAGGCACATGTACCAGATCATGGAGGAGCTCGGTCAGTTGGTGAAAGACCTGCCCCAAGATTCCAGGCAAAAGGCCGAGAAATTGGTGGAGGAGGGGAAGAACGCAGCAAATTCTTGCCTCAAGACTGCCCTGGATGGAGCAGACACCTCCAGCAGGCTCATGATGATGGGCATCACTGAGAGGAGACACGCCTGGCTCAGGATTTTAGGTTTCAAGCCCGAGTTGCAGCACAGCATCCTGAACACACCGTTCAACGGCGAAACGTTGTTTGGAGCACCAGTTGATGAGAAGCTCAGCCAACTGAAAAAGGATAACGAAACGGCAAGGTCCATGGGAGCATTGCAGTTCAGAGGTGGCAAAAGGGGCACCCCGTCACGAAGACCCAGCGGGAGAGGTGGAAACCAGCCAGGTACATCACACCAGGCTTTCCAACAAACGCACCAGGCAGACACACAAGTTCAGCATGGTCAGCATAAGTAGTCCTGGCAGTACCAGCCAAGAGGCCAGTCCTTTCGAGAGAGAGGAAATGGACGTGGACAGAATAAAAGAGGGGGTCAGCAGCCCGCCTCCAAGTGACTTCAAAAAACTAGGTGTGCCCACCCACAGAAAAGATCCCAGGGTGCAGCACGTACAGAGGGATCAAGTGTTACACAAACTAATCACCTACGACCACATAACACCAGTGGGAGGAAGATTAAGATTTTACCTCCAAAAATGGAAAGAAATCACATCAGACAAATGGATTCTCAACATCATCCAATTCGGATACTGCATAGAGTTGGAGGGGACACCAACAAGCAGAAAACCAAAAAGAAGACCACTAGCAAACAAACAACTAGAGCGTCTTCAGGAAGAAGCAAAGGAGCTCCTGCAGAAGCAGGCCATAGAACCAGTACCCTTCAGGGAAAGGAAGAAAGGTGTATACTCAACGTACTTCCTGGTACCAAAAGTAGACGAAACAATGAGACCCATTCTGGACCTAAGGTTCCTGAACAAATTCATAAGAATGCAAAAGTTCAAAATGACCTCCCTGCAAGACGTTGCTCCCGCAATTGCAAATCGGGGACTTCATGGTCACAATAGACCTCAAGGATGCCTACCTGCACATCCCAATGAACAGAAAGCACAAGCATATGCTCAGATTCACCATCGGAGAAAACCACTACCAGTTCATAACACTAGCCTTCGGGCTAAAATCAGCATCAAGGGTCTTCACTAAGTGCCTCGCAGTGGTCGCAGCACACCTACGAAGGAAAGGAATACACGTATATCCTTACCTGGACGACTGGCTAGTAAAAGCAAACTCATACCAGAGATGCAAGCGGCACGCACAAACAGTGACGACCACGCTCATAAACTTGGGGTTTTCATCCATTGGAAGACATCCTCAATGGAACCGGAACAAGTGAAGATTTTCCTAGGAGCACAAATCAACACCTTGCAGGGCAAGGTGGTCCCCAGAGAGAACAGGGCGAGAGCGCTAGTGAAAGAAACTCGGCTCTACCAGAAGGGGCAAGCTCGGACAGTGAGGACTGCGAGCAAGATCATGGGCATGATGGCATCATGCATCCACCTAGTACCAAATGTACAGCTCCACATGAGACCCATTCAAGAATTGATACAGGGGCAATGGTCACAAGCTACAGGCCGTTGGGAAGATCTAGTGATTGTAACGCACTCAGTGCAGAAGGAAATGACATGGTGGAACATGGAGAACATAACATGGGGAAAGCCTCTAAAGCCCCCAACACCAACAGTGACCATCACCACAGACGCATCCCTGAAGGGGTGGGGCGCTCACATGGAGGAACTCAAAGTCAGAGGACTGTGGACACCAGCAGATGCGACCAAGCACATCAATGACCTGGAATTGAAGACATTCTTCCTTGCATTGACAGCTTTCCAAACGAGGCTGTACAAGCACAAGGTATTGATACAAACAGACAACACCAGAGCAATGTTCTACATCAACAAGGAGGGTGGGACACAGTCAGCCATGCTTTCAAAGCTAGCACAGGAGGTATGGAGATGGGCCATCCCACTCAAGATAGACCTGCTAGCCATACACCTACCAGGAAGGACAACGTACAAGCAGATTGGCTCAGCAGACAGACATCTGCATCCCACGAGTGGGAGCTCAATGCACAAGAGACAAGGTGGCTGTTCGACAGATGGGGAACACCATCGGTGGACCTTTTTGCCACACGCCAGAATGCAAAATGCCAAAACTTCGCATCCAGACAGCCCGAGGAGGGATCCCTGGGGAATGCCCTATGGATAGATTGGTCCAGGACATTTGCTTACGCTTTTCCCCCGATACCGCTGATTCACAGTGTGCTCAGCAAATGCGGAACGAGCAACATGACCCTGATACTGGTCGCACCGCAGTGGGCCAGACATACATGGTACTCGCAGATCATGGAGATGACACAGTGTGCACCGCACAGATTCGGCAAAAGAAAAGACCTGCTCTCCATGCAGAACGGAGAAGTGCTGCACCCAGAACCAGAGAGCCTGAGCCTGGTAGCATGGCTCCTGAGGACATAGAGTTTGCACATTTAAAACTACCAGAAAGCACCCTGAGGGTTCTTCGGGAGGCACGAAAACCCAGCACTCTGAAGTGCTATGTTGCGAAGTGGAAAAGATTCACAATGTGGTGCAGAAGAGAAAAGCTTCACAATAAAATGAAGGACTCCACAGTGCTAAAGTACCTCATGCACCTGCTGGAGAGGAACCTTAGTTCATCCTCGTTAAGAGTTCACTTGGCAGCGATAGTCGCTTACACAAGAGAAGAAACGTGCAAGAGTTTCTTCACATCACAAGTGGTGAAAAGATTCCAGAAAGGAGCGAAGAGGATCGCACCACCAAAACGGGTGCTGCCACCTGCATGGAACTTGAACATAGTCCTAACGGAACTCATGAAAGAGCCTTTTGAACCACTTCACAAAGCCTCCCTAGAGATGCTAACAATGAAAACAGCTTTCCTGGTTGCAATAACGTCCTTACACAGAGTAAGCGAACTTCAGGCACTAACGCTACAAGAACCCTTCATACAAATACACAATGATAGGGTTGTGATGAGAACTGACCCACACTTCATGCCAAAGGTGGTGTCCAAGTTCCACATGAACCAGTCTATACAGATACCAAGTTTTTTCCAAAAACCAGCCACTAGCGCAGAGCGAGCTCTGCACACCCTGGACGCCAGAAGGGCAGTCATGCACTACATTGAGAGAACGAAGGGACACAGGAAAACAAAACAGTTCTTTGTGTCATTCGCCAACAGTTTCATGGGAAAAGCAGTAACCAAAGAGACCATTGCACGATTTAATTTAATTTAATTGTGGGTTTATATAGCGCTAGGAATCGACTCCCGGAGGAGTATCTCCACGCTTCGACCGCTGGGGAACCCGTCCTGGCTCACCCTGAGAGATGGTCCCTGATGGGTATCTCTAAGGTGCGACCAAGCATCCCCGGCGGTCTGGGGGGGGCCGTTGTGAAGATGAGGCAAGCTGATGCCCAGAGTTGCCGAGTGTGGTTTCTGACTAGAGTAGGCACCGAGGCGAGAATTATCGAGTCCGCTGACCCTGGTCCATGACCCTGCCGCGTCGGGAATCGAACCCTGGTCCCGGGACGTTCTCTGCTTACGGGTCTGCCGCCTCTAACCAGTGAGCCACACACGATGGATCCCACAAACAATACAGCTCTGCCACAAGCGAGCAGGACAAGAACTATCTGAGGGGACACGTGCCCACTCCACTAGGAAAAAGGGTGCTACAATAGGCTTCCTGGCTAACACACCCATACAAGACATATGCCTGGTGGCAACATTGGCTTTGGTGCACACGTTCACGAAGCACTACTGCGTGGATATACAGATGAACAGGGAAGCACAAGTCGGACAAAAGGTGCTTCAACACATATTCAATAACCAACGCTCATCTTCCACCCAGCCGCCACAGAAATGAGAAACCGCTACAAAGTCTATGCACAGCATAGTGAATCCAGAAAGATTCACGCTGCAAAACGAATAGTTTTCTTACCTGTCTGTATAGTTTTGCAGCTTCAGATCTTTCTGGATTCACTAGCGAACCCACCCACCTCCGCCAGAAAGATGAGGCTGGAGAGAGAAAAGGTGGTTAAAACAGAGACAAATACTAAAACAAAACACCTTAAAGGTTAAAAGCGGAAAATTACTTAATGGAACATTGCCATAACTTCGGAAACAGAACAAACACGGAAAAAAGAATCCGAAGATGGCGCCCAAGAGTGGGAGCTTCCGCAGGAAGCATGCCGACATCACCGGAAATACGCCCAGAGAGGTGTGACGCCGACGCCCACCTGGGCTACAAAAAAAAAAAAAAAAAGACTACGATTCCGGACCCAACCACAAGACCGCGGAATAATGCACAGCATAGTGAATCCAGAAAGATCTTCAAGCTGCAAAACTATACCGACAGGTAAGAAAACTATTTGTTCCTTTCTGTCCATCTGGACAAGGTTGTGTTACAGACAAGACCCTATTTCCTGCCCAAGGTAGTCACAGCCTTCCACATCGGTCAGTCCATCACCTTGCCCACCTTCTTTCCGCCTCCGCATCCCTCGAAAGAGGAAGAGAGGCTCCACCGTCTGGACCCAAAACATGCACTCTCATACTATCTGGATCGCACATGCCAGTTCCGGGTGGATGACCAACTCTTTGTTGGTTACGTGGGTGCTAAGAAGGGACGGGCGGTGCACAAACGGACCATCTCTCGGTGGATCGTGTTGTGCATCCAGGCGTGCTACTCTTTGACTAAAAAGGAACCTCCTGTTGGGCTGAGGGCCCATTCCACTCGGGCCACGGCGACTACTACTGCCCTGGGCCGGGGAGTCCTCTTGCAGGACATTTGTCAGGCAGCTACGTGGGCCTCGCTGCACATGTTCGCAAGACACTACTGCCTGGACAGCCAAGTCCGGAGGGATGGGTTCTTTGGCCGTTCCGTCCTCCAGGACTTTCTGGTGTGATTATTTATTTTTATTTTTTATCTTTTTTGAGAACCTTTGTTATTTCAAGTAAATACAAGCACGGGCCTACAACCATCCCGGCCGGCCGCTAGTCAAGTCGTAAGTTCAGTGAAGCAGTATAGAAAGATACAGCAGCCCGAAATTCGGGGTATGACAAGAGTCCAGGACATAATTTGTATTCAAGCACACTGCGTATGATTCAGGATTCCAGTAGGTTCATTTTACAATAAAGAAAATTCAGAAGCAATGCCATATGGTCATACATGTTCCTACAATAGCAAGCATGAAGCGGGAATCCGCAAAGAGTGCGAATACAGTTGAAGAAATGGGGGTAAGGCACACGAGTCAGAATAAATGTAAAAAACACATACACTTCGTGGCGAACTGCACCCCACCCCTCAAAACGAGACAGACTGTAGGAAACATGAAAGACAGCGACACCAAAAAGAAAAAGGACAAAGGGCCATAGAGACGAAGAAGGAACAAATCAACAAACCCCACCCCCCACCCTGCACCCCTGCAGAAGGCTACGGCCTATCCCCCCCCCCCCCCCAGCAGCGTGCCTATCGCCCTAAATGAGAGACCCGAAATATAGAAGAAGAGAAAAAAGAAAAAGAAGAAAAAATGTGGAGAAGGGCCGTCGATCTAGCTACCAGACATCCTAAAAGCAGGATCAGAACAGCCACAGTACACAATAATCATCAATAGCGCAATCAAGAACATCCCCTCTGAGTGTCCCCCTAAGCACAGTCAGCCAACAATGAGTCCCACTATGACCTAGACGATCTCACCCCTGGCCTTTTCTATCAATAGTACCAACATACGTCCATTTATCAATCGGCATAGTGAGCAGTGTGGAGGGTCCAACCGATCCGGGCGGACCGGGCAGCGCCATCACTCTATGGGACTGTAGCCCCCAAAACCCAGCCGAATATGCATGGCGGAAATCCGTCTGTCAGTATCGACACCGGAAACAACCTCCAGTCCGCGCACCATCGCACCATCCAGGAAGAGTCACACAATTCGGTAAGCGTTGAAACGCCGCCGGGGCAGTCGAAACCATAGATCGACGTTGTTTCTTCAGCCGCCGAACTGATAAGGGCCCCGACGAGTCACTCACATATACAGCAGATCTATCCAAAGCGGTATCATGAACCGGGTCTATTGGCTTCTCCACAAACGTAGGCGTAGCTGGAGCATACATCACTGACGCAGAAGCGGGCACATCGGCACTTCCGTGAGATCGAACCACGCCGATGTGGAGCGGTGGGACAACAATGGCGGCCATCCTTCTACCCAGATCCCGGGCGTCTCGAATCAGGGTCATTTGCAGAGTTGTTAACGCAGCCAGTATATCTCTGGACGTGGGCTCTTTCTCGTGGTGCCAGGCCCCAGGACTCTCACACACAGCGGCTTCTCTACCCGGATGAGGTGTGCGTAAGAGGGTGCTATCCGCCATCTTAGCTGATCAGGCCTCGTCCTCCTCCATCTCACCTCGTACCGGGCCCCACACCAGGGAGGAACAGGATTCACCACGGGAATCCCGAAAGTCAAGGCAGGTTTCTCATCGGAGGGTCACCAAAGGGCTAAACAAAATCTCCGCCGATCCCTGGGAGCTGCCCGCCGACTCCGGGAAGGGCGGTAGTATGCCCGGACAAAACACTGGAATGGGGGGCCAAGTGTCGTGCACACCCCTCGACCCTGCTGTATCGCACTGCCCACAAGGCTCTCCGCTAATTGAACTGGGTCGGCACTGTCGCCATCGGCCATCAAGTCTTCGGTTCCCACCGGCCGACTCCTCACCATCACCAGAGGCCGCTGTTGTCGCAGTCGCGGCCGGCCACTCTCCTCACTCGAGACCTCGGTCCCAGCTACGTGAAGGCCGCAAAACAGTCGGGGACATTACAACGGGTCTGCCGCACGTGGAAGCCTCGGGAGCAAACGGTAAGTGAAAGTCGTCCGTCGCCTACTTAAATATGCCGTTGCGGCTCAGGATGATTGCCAGGATGTACGTGCGGGGTGAGAAGGCTCACGGAGCCGAGCGTTTACGCAGCCATCTCGGTCGCCATCTTGGCTCCTCCTCTCTGGTGTGATTATTGGTTCGCAGACCCACCACCGGGGTTGGTATTGCTGGGGATCTATCACTAACGTGTCTCTTTCAGATGCACAAGTTACTACTTGTGTAACGATATATCTGTAAGAGACAGTTGGTGATAGATTCCTTACCGACCCACCCATCCTCCCCGTTCTGCGAACCGATATCTAGGGTTAAGGTCATCCCCTTTCAGGGCCCTAGTTTCATGGCACCAGTGTTGGTTTTTATCATGGCTCTGCGTTTTTGGCGCGGAAAAGCTGTGTATAAGAACTGACGTCAGCACGCGGAGGCGGCGTCCAAGTACTCCGACGTCATCACGACGCCGACGACAGACGCGGAGCCGTGGACGATGCCTACCGACGCGCATGGGTACTGCTACGCAAAAAGATTCCGGATCCAGTCTGACGCCTGGGGATATTATAAGGTAAGGAATCTATCACTAACTAATGTCTCTTACAGATATATCGTTACACAAGTAGTAACTTGTGCAACGATTCCATATAATTATCTATTCAAATTGTTATGCTTTTAGGAAAGGAAGTTTCTAAAGGGATCACGGTTTGCCTTTGTAGAATATCAGAAGGCATTATTGCTCTTAGTACCTAATGAGCACTCTCCTTTTAATACTCTAAAATTCTTACACAGATCGAAAGACTGTGCATGGATAAATATGTAATCTATTGGACACTTCTGATTACCATATGCATAGAATTGTGCAGCAGGTATATCACTCTTAAAACAGCCCTTTAAACAAACAACCTGATTCAGCTAAAAACGTAGTCCATGTTTTAGACCTCCCCGGCTGGGAACAATATTTTATATGCTTCAAGTATTTCTTCATGTAGATGTACCCTACTGGGTAAAGATGGTTCAAGTCTCCCACAATTAAACTGCTACTCACTTATCATACACTTTAAACACTATATGCCTGCTGAACTATGTAAATTTGGCCTGAGAAGATGCGAACTGTGTGCGATGTAGGTTGGTGGATGCAGATTTTCTGCCCTTAGCGTGACACTTTGACTCTATAAAGCGATACTGGACTCAAATCACAGAAGCACTCACATCCATGGTGCTAAAGCCAGTGGAATGGGATCCTGGAGTGTGCCTGCTGGGGTTGGTAAAGGATTTGCAACTGGTAAACCGTAATTTGTGGCTGTAGTTCTGCTGTTAGCAGTAAGGAGAGTAACGCTGCATTGGGGTAAACTAGCTGTGTCTACCAAGAAGAAAGGACTGTCGGATCTGGCCTATTGTAGGTCCCAATTGGAACTGTATGCCGAAGAACTGCCACGGGCCCTGAGACCTAAAGACATTTGAGGTCCACTTACGATGTACTTGTTGACTACCCCGGATAAGATATAGGAGAAGATGCACCCTGGACATTGTGATGTTGCATATTTATGCCTGCATATGAACTACTGAAAACGCACTGTGGATCTGTTAATGTCATTAAAAGTTGTTCTTTTAAAAGAGCCCTGGTGTGTGCTATATTAATATTTTGATTTTGAATGTTACATGTTAATAAAATGACAAAAAAAGAAGTCTCCCACAATTAAATCGGAAGAGATGAGTCCATCCTGGCAGATGCATCATATCGTTATCAAAGAACTCCTATTGCTTATTATAAGAGTCTGGCCCAAGGTCCACATATACAGTGACGACTATTAAAATGTCCACAGACAAGAAGCCATCAAAGAGATTTCAGACATGCCAGCACCCAATCACAACTAGTATCCATTAATCTGGTGTTTTTTTGCACATTTCATAGAAATTAAGGTCAAAAGCCCCCCCCACCCCCAATGGAAGCCCATCTCCTGATTAAATTGCATCTTTTGAGAATTGCACAAAACTGCTTGGAAACCACTTATCACCAGGTAACCATGTCACCTGGAAAGAAATGATTTCAATACCTCTCCATAACTTTGTTCTATACCATAGACATTCCAGAAGGAACACCCAGACTATCTACAGACCGAGCTGTCTAAGCCATTCTCCCTCACCAGGAAGAATCATCCTTCTGAAGTGAGCTTAAACTTGCAAAATGGTTCCTCGGTGGCAGAGTCTTGACTGAATTATCTGTTGGTCTACTGGCTACTGTTACCTTGAGACCTTCTTGAGTAAACACCGCGGACCCCCGCCTCACTCAAAACCTAGCTAATTTGTTGTTGACTCAAGCTAGCGTGATTTGCGAAGGATTCTTTACTACTGGTTTCTCGATCCCCTCATCTAACAAGCTGTAGGCCAATACAATTAAGTTCAGTCTCGACATTCTGAATTAAATTTACAACCAAATGAGAGTGAAACCCAACTTATGTGACTTCTCTGCCACTTGTACTTTTATGTAGTGCCACTTGCTCAATTACTTTTGATGCATTATCTCCAAGGGAGGGACCACTCACAAAAGTCCCCAGGAAGTGTGATCTATTCAGGGTTTCCATTTCTTTGTTCCCACCCCCGTCTCTTGGGGTATCAAAATACAAGTGAGCTTTTTTTTTCTAGATTAAAGATCTGAAAGAGACTATTATTTATAGAATCCTTACCTTAGAACTACCCCCAGCTATCAGAGTGGATCCGGAGAATTTCTTTTCTTAGCAGTTTTCTTAGCGCGTTGTTAGGTGGCGTTGGTCGACTCTGTGTCTTTCATCGGCCTCGTGGTTGCCGGGATGACGTCACGGTGTCTACTTAGATGCCGGGCTGACGCCTGTTCTTTCTTTTTCTGCACCAGCCAGCACAGCTCTAGAGCTTGCTCCGACTGTCAAGCCCTGAACCCGAAGTCTTTGCGGGAGCAGTCCCAAAAGCTTTTGGTGGCCAACCAGTCTGCTCCGTGCCGCTCAAGGTCCCGGTCGAGGGAAAGGTCGCGGAGCCATCACCACTCACCATTGAAGTCTTTGCAATCCTTGGGTAAGTCGAAGCTGAAGAAGTCGAAGCATCATTGCTCTTCGTCTTATCCCCGTCCGTCGGCGCTGTGGGACCCGGAGTGTTGTACCTCTCCGGCTCCTTCCTCGGAGCCCACTAGGACAGCAGGGGGCCCTGGGCCTTCGATGCCACCGGCTCCGACACTGCAGCGTTCCCAAGGATCCAGGCCTGGATCCAGATCGGCACCGGTCGACCTCGTGGTACCTTCCCCGCTGCCGATACCAGTGACGATGCCGGTTGTGCCCCCAGCTGGCGTACACCCCAGACTTACCCCTGACGTGGACACAGTCCCCGACCGGCATCTACTGACGTCAGTACCAGCACCGGAGGGTACTTTTGTCCCACTGTTCTTCCCTGGCGTTCCCTACCACCTTGAGTGGCAGCCAGCGGAGGGTGAAGAGGACTGGGAGGAGTCTATTGACCCTCTTGAAGACCAACTTGAGGAACTGGACTGGAGTGATGCTAGTGATCAGGATACCTCCCCAGACCTTGGTATTTAATTCAATTTAATTTAATTGCGGGTTTATATAGCGCTAGGAATCGACTCCCGGAGGAGTATCTCCACCCTTCGACCGCTGGGGAACCCGTCCTGGCTCACCCTGAGAGATGGTCCCTGATGGGTATCTCTAAGGTGCGACCAAGCATCCCTGGCAGTCTGGGGGGGCCGTTGTGAAGATGAGGCAAGCTGATGCCCACAGTTGCCGAGTGTGGTTTCTGACTAGAGTAGGCACCGAGGCGAGAATTATCGAGTCCGCTGACCCTGGTCCACGACCCTGCCGCGTCGGGAATCGAACCCTGGTCCCGGGCCGTTCTCTGCTTACGGGTCTGCTGCCTCTAACCAGTGAGCCACACTTCTCCACATGCTTTCTCCCCCTTCCGTGGCATTGTAAGAGGGAGCCTCTTACGCTGTGGTGTTGCGTAGGGCGGCTGAGGCCCTAGGCCTCGAGCTTCCTACGGTGGCTGTCCGGACTAACCTCCTGACTGAGGTCCTTCAGTCGGCAGCAGCCTCTTTGGAACCCCTGCTGCCTTTTAATGAGGCCCTCACTGACATCTTTCTGGGCACTTGGTCCAAGCCCAGCATAGGGGCTCCTGTGGAATGGATAGTTGCCCAACGCGACTTCCCGGCCCCGGTCGACCCTATTTTCTTCTTCTAGCACCCTACCCCTGAGAGCTTGGTGGTCCAAGCCTCATCCTCAAAAGGCGCATTCCCTATGGTTTCCCCAGAAGGGGAATCCAAGAAGCTGGACCATCTTGGGAAGTTTTCTTCCGCCAGCTTAGGACTGTTGTCGGTGAACACTGCATGTCTCTTTGGCCGTTACACACAAGCACATTGTGGGATACGGTTGCACAAGTACTGCCACAGTGCCTGAAGGAGGCCCGTGCAGTGCTCACCCGCGCTGTTGCTGAGGGTCGAGATGCAGTAAAGTTTACCATCTGGTTTGGCCTGGATGCCGCCGACTCGCTGGGTATAACGGTTTCCACGTCGGTAGCCCTAAGGCACTACACCTAGCTGAGAACGTCTTGCTTCTCTGTGGATGTCCAATCTACCCTTTTGGACATGCCCTTTGATGGCCATCGCCTGTTTGGTGACAAGGCGGACAACGCGCTTGAGCGTTTCAAGGACTCAAGGGCTACTGCCAGATCCTTGGGCCTTGCAGCAACTTCTCACCCCATGCATTCTGCCTTTCGCCCCTTTTGTGTCTATGCAGGGGGTACCCCACAACGTTGGCTACGGAAGGGGTGCCCCACCACGTTCCACCCAGAGCCACAGGGCCGCCCAAGCTACCCATCCTCTGCGTGGCCAGATACTTGGGAGCCAGCGCCGTGTGTCTGGCGGCCAGGACACCAATGCCCCCCCGAAGCAGCCTCCGAACCTTCCTAGTCCGATCCTTCAGGGCCACCAGTTGCCAGTGGGCGGCAGGATCCGCCATCACCTCCTCCATTGGCACAACCTCACGTCTGACAGGTGTGTTTTGCAGATAGTTCAAAGGTCTACTACCTCCCCTTCGAGATTTCCTCTCCCTCCATGCCATCGTCTTTCGATCGCATGTCGGAAGATCATTTGGCCCTTCTCTGTCAGGAATTTACAGCTCTCTTGCCCGAGGGAGCTATCGAAAACGTTCATGTGCCAGAATTAGGTCGTGGTTGCTACTCCCACTACTTCCTGGTACCCAAGAAGGACAGAGGCCTGCGTCCTATCTTAGAACTCAGGGACGTCAACCGCTTCCTCCGGAAGGAGAAGTTCAAGATGTAAACCTTGGCTTACGTCTTGTCTTCCCTCAACCCTGGAGACTGGATGGTAGTGTTGGACTTGCAGGACGCTTACTTTCACATCCCCATCTTGCCTGCCCACCGGTGTTTCCTATGGTTCACGGTAGGCTGCGAGCATTTTCAGTTTACCGTGGTCCCCTTTGTCCTTGCCAGCGCCCCTCAGGTGTTCATGAAAGTGATGGCTTTGTCGCAGCTCATCTGCGCAGATCAGGGGTTCCAGTCTTACTCTATCTCGACGACTGGCTGTTGAAGGCGGCCTCGCTCCATGCTGGCGTCTCCCCCTCTCCAGACGACAGCGGACCTCCTATATTTGTTGGGGTTCACAGTCAACGTGCCGATGTCGCACCCAATTCCCTCTCAAAAGCTCCTTTTCATCGGAGCGGTACTGGACACAGTGCAGGTTCAGGCCTATCTTCCCGAGCAGCAAGTCTGGGATATTCGGGCTATGATACCGATGTTTCATCCTCTATCCTGGATTTCGGTGAGAATGACCCTGGGGCTGCTGGACCTCCTGCATCCTGCTGGTGGATCATGCAAGATGGCACATACAGACTGCAGTGGTACCTGAAGTTCCAGTGTGCACAAGATATGGGGAATCTTTCCGATGTCGCCCAGATCTCGGAAGGGAGTGCAAGGTCTCTTTTCAGCAGTGGGAGAGCTTTGGTTAGATCTATTTGCCACCGAAGAGAACGCGCAATGTCAGCAGTTCTGCGCGTTGGAGATTTCAAGGCGGCACTCGCTCAGCGACAACTTGAGCAAGTGGAATTGCAGCCTCCTGTACGCCTTTCCACCTGTACTACTTCTGCCCAGAGTGCTGAAGAAGATCAAGCGCAACCAGGTCCAAGTTATTCTTGTGGCTCCAGACTGGGCTTGAAGAGTATGGTATCCCGAGCTACTCAGTATGAGGATCGATCCCCTGATCCGTCTGCCTCTTCGGGAGGATGTTCTGTCACAGTTGCAGGGGACGGTCCTCCACCCAAACCTGTCCAGTCTCCACCTCCTTGCGTGGAGATTGAGCGGCGGCAGTTGGCGTCTTTCGACCTGCCCCCCGAAGTCTGTAATGTTATCTTGGCAGCCAGGTGTCCCTCCACTAAGACGATATACGCCTGCCGAAGGAATACGTTTGTGGCATGGTGCACAGCAAAGGCTGTGGATCCCCTTTCTGCCCCTCTTTCAGAGGTCCTTCTTTTTCTTCTCTTTGGCCCAGCGGGGCTCAGCTCTGGGCACTATCAGGGGCTATCTCCGGCCATTTCCGCCTTTTTAAGGCTCCCGGATCAGCCTTCCCTTTTCAAGTCCCCTGTTGTAAATTGATTCTTGAAAAGGCATCACACACATGTTTCCTCCTGTTCCTTTTGTGATGCCTCAGTGGAACTTGAATCTAGTTCTTACCTTTCTAATGTGTGCTCCCTTTGAGCCACTTCACAATTGCCCTCTTTGTCTTCTCACTCTAAAGACTGCTTTCCTGGTTGCCATCACCTCTGCCAGAAGAGTGAGTGAGTTCCAGGCTCTTTCCTCCAAGCCTCCTTTTCTCTGTCCATCCGGACAAAGTTGTTCTAAGGACTTGTCCTTCTTTTCTGCCAAAGGTTGTCACTGCCTTTCACATCGGGCAGACCATCACTTTGCCCACCTTCTTTCCGCCTCCGCATCCCTCAAAAGAGGAAGAAAGGCTCCACCGTCTGGACCCAATACGTGCGTGTGCTCTATCTGAACAGCACACAACAGTTCCGGGTGGATGACCAGCTCTTTGTTGGCTACGTGGGTGCCAAGAAAGGTCGGGTTGTGCACAAGCGGACCATCTCTCGGTGGGTCGTTCTGTGCATAAAGGCTTGTTATTCCTTGGCTAAAAAGGAGCCTCCGGTGGGGTTGCGCTCCCACTCTACCAGGGCGACGGCAGCCACTACTGCTCTGGGATGAGGAGTTCCCTTGCATGACATCTGTCAGGCAGCTACGTCGGCCTTGCTGCACACGTTTACCAAGCACTACTGCCTGAACAGCCAAGTCCGGAGAGATGGCTTCTTTGGCCGTTCTGTTCTCCAGGACTTTCTGGTGTGATCTTGGTTCACAGACCCACCACCGAGGTTGGTATTGCTGGGGTATCTATTCTAAGGTAAGGAATCTATCACTAGGTGTTTCTTTCAGATGCACAAGTTACTTACCTTCAGTAACAATAGATCTGTAAGAAACATTAGTAGTGATAGATTCCTTACTGCCCCACCCATCCTCCCTGTTCTGCGAACTGATTTCTAGCGTTAAGGTCATCCCTTTTAGGGCCCTAGTTTCATGGCAGCAGTGGTCCGTTTCTTGCATGGCTCTGTGTTCCTGGTGCGGAAAGTCATGTACAGAACTGAAGTCGGCTCGCGTGGGCGCGTCGAAGTAGCTTCAGCTACGTCATCCCGGTGCCAACGACGCACGCGGAGCCGTACGACGACACCTACCAACACGCAGGGGTACTGGTGACGAAAAACTTTCCGGATCCAGTCTGATGCCTGGGGGTAATTCTAAAGTAAGGAATCTATCACTACTAATGTTTCTTACAGATATATTGTTACTGAAGGTAAGTAACTTGTGCATCTTGTCTTTACTTCTCTTATGTGTGCTCCCTTTGAGCCACTACATAATTGTCCTCTTCGTCTCCTTTCGTTGAAGACTGCTTTCTTGCTTGCCTTCACCTCTTCTGTCATGGTGAGTGAGCTTCTAAACCTCCTTTCTTGCTGGCCATACAGAGTAGTCCTCTTTTCTGCCCAAAGTGGTTACCTCTTTCCACATAGATCAGACCATCACACTGCCCACCTTCTTCCCGCCTCCGCACCCTTCCAAAGAGAAGGAGAGACTCCACCGTCTGGACCCCAAACGTGTGCCGTCTTTCTACCTTGACCGCACTAAAGACTTCTGGGTGGACGATCAACTATTCTTGGGTTATGTGGGTGCCTAGAAAGGTCGGGCAGTGCACAAACATACCATCTCTCGAAGGGTTGTCCTATGCATTAAGATCTGCTATTCTTTGGCTAAAAAGGAACCTCCAGTAGGACTGTGCGCCCACTCTACCAGGGCTACGGCAGCCACTACTACTTTGGGACGTGGAGTTCCCTTACTTGACATCTGCCAGGTAGCCACGTGGGCATCCTTGCACATGTTTACAAAGCATTACTGCCTGGACAGCCAAGTCCATAGAGATGGCTTTTTCGGCCGTTCTGTTCTCCAGGACTTCCGGGTGTTAACTTAATTTGCAGACCCACCACTGGGGTTGGTATAGCTTGGGTATCTAATCTAAGGTAAGTAATCAATAACTAATAGTTTCTTTCAGATGAACAAGTTACTTACCTTCTGTAACAATGTATCTGTAAGAGACATATATTAGTTCTACATTCCTTACCGTCCCAACCATCCTCCCTGTTCTGCATACTGACTTCTAGGGTTAGGGACTCCCTTACAGGGTCCTAGTTTTGTGCACCAGTGGTCAGTGTCTTACATGGAAAATCGTGTCAGAACTGAGGTCCGCGCGCAGGGATGGCGTCTTATGTCGACATCACGACATCATCCAGGTGACCACACTGCCGCCGACTGACGCAGAGTCAACCGACGCAACCTACCGACGCGCAGGGGTACTGCTAAGAACAAATTTCTCTGGATCCAGTCTGACGCCTGGGGGAAATTCTAAGGTAAGGAATGTATAACTAATATGTCTCTTACAGATACATCGTTACCGAAGGTGATTAGCATGTAAACAGAAAGAGAGAGTATGAAGGATGAACTTCCGTCCAGTTGCCAAAACTGACTATAAATCAGTGCTCAGATGCTACTACAAAGAGATTAAGCTAGCCAAAAAAAACTATTTTAAGGCCAAAATTCTAAAGGCAGGTAATTATTCAAAAGAAATTTTTAAAATTGTAAAATCTTTCTCCGAGTTTGAAGCGGGCTCCATCGAGATACTGCATTCTGAAGAATGGTGCAAGACGGTTGCCTCTTTCTTCCAAAAGAAAATAGTTTCCATCCAGGAAGCCTCCCTCCACCTATGTTGGGAAATACTACTTCAGGTCCTGTCTTAGAAGGGGGCAATGTTCAAGGCGCACCGTACCATTGCATACGCCCCCTCTCAGTGACCTGTTCCTTGAACCTCTTTGACCCCATCTCCCCGGAAGATTCTCTTAGGGCCTTTAAAGGCCTTAAGTCGGGTTCTCCGTTGGACCACGCCCCTGTTTCTATTCTAGTCCTGGGAGCGTAAGCCATAAATCCATCTATGAACCAGCTATTGAAGTCCTCCCTTTCATCGGTTTCTTCTAAATGGAAACAAGCAAAGGTCATTCCATTGTTAAAAAAGCATTAAAAATGCAACAGGTCTCGCAATTGTTTCAGTTAGAGCTATTGCCATTGTAAATGACAATGTATTTTACTCATGTCTTAACAGGAACATTTTGAGAAACTGAGTGGATACTTAGAGGTAAATTTACCAGGGAAATTTACAAAATGCTTACTTAGAAATTAAAGTAAGAAAAAAAGCTTTGGTACAATCATCAAAATTATGTATTCTGAACTCAGGTATAAATCAGAACTCCGGCACAATGAATGTACTGAAATATACCTAGCCTCATCCTGATAAGAATACTAGTTGTTTATTATTAGGTAATAAAAATTATACCTGGTTACATAAGAACAGTAACCTAAACAGAGAAAAGTTAGAAACTATGCCTGCGGCTGAAAGAGCACGAGAATATATATTTTTTAAAATGACATCAATAGAATCCTTGCATGCTCAGAATCTTGAACAAGGATAAGTGTATGGATGCAGCCCATCTCCCAAGGACTGCGGGCCGAGCCACTGTTGCAATGGGGATTCCTGGCCTGCTAGGGCACGATGTTCCTTCCTTGAGAGCCAAGAAAAACACAGTTAGGACTCTGGATTACACAATGTTCGTGTAGCGAATGAGAGAAAAGGTGTCTTTGCAGCAAAACAAATCCCACTAAGGAGGCAGAGATTGTTGCAGCAAAACAAATCCCACGAAGGAGCGGGAGATCGTTGGTTAGTCAGCCTTGCCTCCTGAGGTGGTAATGCTTAGTCTACCCCCCCTTGAGGCTGATGTTTCAGGCTCCCCTCCGGGGTACTTGTTTTCAGCCTCCCCTCTTAGGGTATTTGAGTTCAGCTTCCCCTTCTGAGGTGGCTATGCTTAACTTCCCCTCTTGAGGTAGCTGCTTTAGACCTCCCTTCTGAGGTTGTGGTCCACCTTTCAGAGTGCCTGCGTTCAGCCTCTTTTGGGGCTGATGGTCAGACTCCCGTCTTGAGGGGGTGTCGTCAGACTCCCTCCGAGGTTGATGGTTAGCCTCACTTCCAGGGGTAACCGCTGCTGAGGGTCCTCTTGGCTGGTCTGCCTATCCCTGAGTGCAGCTCTCCCTCAGCCCCTACCCACCCACCCCTCCCTGCCGGCTCTCCCTCCCCGCGTCTGCCGTGAGGAGGGGGAGGGCTGAAGATGAAAGGAAGCCGCTGCCGCAATTGGCATGACATTGAGGAAAAAAGGATGGGAGTGTTGGTAATATATTTTCATATGCTTTTTTTTTTTTATTGTCCATCGAAGATGTAGCTTTAATAGTCTGCTTATTGTTTTGTTTTTTAAAAAATGAAATAGAAGAATGTTTCCAAATGAACGCGCTGACAGTTTGATCAACGGAAATCGCCAACATACGATTAATTTGATTACCTCCATTTCACAAGGGTAAACATGTGTGTTCAGAGCCGGAAAATTAACTCCTTCGGCCTGAGGATGTCGGGTCAGTTTTCAGTCTTCACCATATGAATCAAAATTGAGCTCAGTAACAGATTCAAAGAGATACGACTTCAAAAAACGCGAATGGTAAACAAATAGTGCTTACCTAGTATTCAAAAGACACTAACGCCGCCGGCATACGATCCGGTTCGGGTGGGCTGGCTGAGAAGGAGACAGAGCGTTCACCAAGGAGCCTTGTTTCCAATCAGAGGAAAGCGTTTAACATAAATAATGACGCCGGCCAATGGGAAGGATGGGCGAGGCTTCAAGTCCCCTTCTGAAGTCTCCTTGGCGACAATAGATCTCGCAGAGCGGGCAGCACATGCGCTGCAACGCTAGGCGAGACCTAAAAAGGCGCAGGTTAATCCTTCGGATCCTGCCAACTATAGACCCATCTCCCTTCTCCCGGCCTTTTCTAAAATCTTGGAGAAACATGTTAATCAGCAGCTATCCTCCTTTCTTGAAATTAACTGCCTACTTCATCCAAGCCTGTCTGGTTTCCGACCTAATCATAGTACGGAAACAGCCCTTGACCGGTGAGAGAGCTCTGTTGGTCTTGTTAGACCTATTGGCTGCTTTCTACATGGTCTCACATCATATGCTTCTGTCTCCGCTCTACTTGATTGGCATCATGGATCAGGCCAGGAAATGGATGGCATCCTTCCTTGAGGGGAGGGGGCAAGAGGTCTGGCACCATCCTTACTCTGCCGCCTCGTGCCAGTTGAAGATTGGGGTCCTGCAGGGTTCGGTGTTGTCTGACCCTGTTTAACATCTACCTCACACCTCTTGCCACGCTTGTGAATTGTGACACGCAGCTGTTGTTTACATGGAAGAACGAGCCATATCCTGGGTTGTCTCAGTGTCTGCCTTTCTGCAGTTTTTGGGTGGCTGGCTGTAAATCAGCTGAAATGTAATGCAGGGAAGACAGTTACTCTTCTTTGGCAAGGGTGCTGAGACACCTTCTTTTGGCCAGCTGACACACCAGACCCCATGGCGAACAACAACTCGGCGGTAAATATATCTGGGGATCTTAAAGGACAACCAGCTGCTTTTCCGCTACCAAGTCAATGCAGGGGTGAGCACCTGTTTTTTCCTGCTATGTCTCTTGTGGAAATTTATATTTTTTCTATCGAGAGCGCCCAGACAACAGGTGACTCAAGCCCTGATGCTATCCCGGTTGGCGGTTGGACTACAGGAATGGTCTCAATCTTGGCATGCCTAGCTATCTGCTGGACAGACTTCAGCTTGTCCACAATATAGCTGCCCGTACCATCTTTGAGCTTCCCCGGAATGTGCATGTGTCCCACCTTCTCAGGAGCCTTCATTGGCTCCCAGTAAGGAAAAGAGTAATCTTCAAGACCTTGCTCGTTACCCAGAAAGCCCTGTATGGGTCCGGACCAAAGTACCTCAAACGGAAATTCGCATTCTATACGCAACGTAGAACTCTCCGCTCATCTGACCTGCTGCTAGCAAACACCCCGAGTCAGAAAGTCGAGGACAGGGGGAAAGGCTCTCTCTTACCTTGGTCCTGTCCTCTGGAACAAAATGCCCTTTCACTTAAGAAACATTGAATTGACTCCTCTGTTTAGAAAGAAACTGAAAACCTGGCTCTATTCTTGCCCATAATCTTTTCCTCCACGCGGCTCTCCTTTTTTAGACTTTAGTGCCAGGACACTCTTTGGAGTAACAGTGCGCTCTACAATTGCCCCTACATTGTTAAAGACAAGTAATTTGTATTTCTGGGCTTTGGGCAATCTCATTAAGGGTCAATATGCACATGTTTGTACATTAATATCATATCTGGGAGAGGGTTAATGGATTCTTGCTATCCTTGGGCCCCTCCCCAAAGGTTTTACCCTGGGATGAGGCACTACACTCTGAGCTCACCTTTTCCCCATGTTTAATCTCTTTACTTTGAGCCTCTTGGAGGAAGGGGGGGGGGGTGGAATTAAGCAGGAGGTATGTCCTCTAATTGTGTGCATGTTACTACTCGAGCTTCGTATGCTTTTATCTCCATTTGAATTATTACGCACTGTAACTGCCCCTTTGATGCTTGCTCCCTCCCTTCTCGGAGCCATTTGTGGCTTATCAAGCCTTTAGCTTTGTATTGGCTTCACTTTGTGAGAAGGTCCAGCTAACATAGGATGACCTCTTTATTTGAGCTTTGTAACCGTTATTTGCTCAGGCCAGTGGGTGCCAATGAATACCAGCAGATTCATTAGGCCCTTGCTCAAGACCAGTTTATGTCCAGTTTGTAGCAGATTCACAACAAATTTACAGCAAATTGCCACCTTTTGAGCAAATCGGGGAAATCACCTTAAAAAAAAAAAGTTTGTGCACTTATGCTCTTTCTACACTTCGGCACAAACCACCTCCTTGGCCGCTGAATACTCCCTACGCTACTACTATACTTCTGCTGATGCTGCCGCCACCACACTTTTAAACTTTTTGAGACTTAGCCTTTGCCTCTCCTCTCTCCACAGACTTCGTCGGTGAGTTTAAATAAAAGATTTGTAGTGATGAACTGATCAGGACAATGCTCGTTGGAAGCATCTGATAAGAGACTTCTACCTGTAGATTCCTTACCTTAGAGCAGTGGTTCCCAAACTTTTTACTCCCGAGGACCCCCATGGAGTCACCACTGGAAGCCAGGGACCCCCAAGCAATTTGTATGAGATAAATTTAAAATCTTAAAACAGTAATTCGAAAAAAATACACAGGTGTGCACACAAAACAAATACTCAAAGTACTAAGGATTTTGGGGCCAGATGTACAACCATTTCATTTAAAACTTAAGTTACCAACTGGTACCATGCATTTTGCAAGCAGCTCTTTGAGGACAGTCTATAGGTCCCTCTGCTACATTACGATTGTCACTTATGAAGTGCACAGTAACGAAAAAATCTCTGTGCCAAAAGCACTAACCACAAACCTATGCACATAAAATACTGCTTTTTAACATGCATGTTACACGTTCTTTGCAGTAGGCACATTAACCCTCTGTGCTAGATTAGTTAAGTCAAAGCTGCCACTGAACAAACCTCTCCTCACGCTCCAGCAGGTACATTAATCACAAGCATTATCTTTTTTTTTTGGGAAATCTTTATTACCATGAAGGCATATGTTATACATACAATATTGTAATCAAGTTTCAATTTTGCAGTTCGTACAGGCACGGAGCGGTAGAGTAGTATCAGTAATGTGCATAGTGATACATGTTTAGTGCAGTCTCGAAAGGCATATGGATGAGTGCCATCAATTGTCCTCAACACAGGTTCCTAAGACCAATGTCGGTGTCTCACTCTGCATACGCTGCATCTATATAACCTTCAATCTATATGCGTTACTTTGCATGACAGACATCGAAATAAGAAGAAAAGATAAACCCAACTATTGTCATCACATTCTTATCGTTGTACACACGCCCATAACCAATCATCAGTCACTTTACTTGTTGTCAATGTTGTTTGCAATCGTACCACAGGAATACAGCATTTTGCAGTATAGGTAATTTGGCAACCAAGCACCCAACACTTCAATCCTCCTCCCCTTCTGAGTCTATGTTCTCGTCCTCTGGCAAAGGCTCACAGATGTCCCCTCTATAGATGTTCCATGGCATCCAGACCTTGTTCCATTTACGGGGGCAGGCCCTGAGTACATACACTGCCCTCTCTGTCACCATAAGCATGTCCATGTTTTTGGTCCATCTAGCCGATGTAGGCAGTTCCAGAGCACCCCACTTCTGTGCAATGTCTCGCTTGGCCACTGTCATGGCCAGTGTAGCCCACAGCAGGCCATACCTGTCCAGGTCGTTGGGGTCCCAGATGTTCAACAGGCATTTACGGGGTTCGGGCACAACAGAGATCTTAAGGGCCTGGGAGACAGTGCGCATAATTTGCGGCCAGAATTCCTGTATCTTTGGGCAGTCCCACAGCGTATGAAATAGCGTCCCCTCCTCCCCGCAACCTCGAAGACAGAAGGGGTTTGGTGCTCTATGTATCCTGTGGAGAAGTGTCCTAGTGTAATAGATGCGGTGCAGAATTTTGAGTTGCACCAATCTGAATTTCGCCGAAATACCTACTTCTCTCGGTGACGCAAGCGCTTCATTCCATTCCGACTCATCTACCTGTCCTACCTCTTCCATCCATTTCTCCTTAAGTTTCAGTGTGGGGTCTTCCAGATTATTAACCAGCTTTTTGTATGTGAGAGAAGTTGCACTCTGCGACATAAAGTCTGTCAATAGTCTATCCTCTAACGGTGAAGACTCTGGCACTTCAGTGTCAGCAGGTATTGCTCGAAGCAGCGCGTGACGTATCTGCATGTACCTGAATGTCTCATTAGGGTGGAGATTGTATTGTTGTTGGAGCTGTGAGAATGCAATCACTGTGCCCCTGTCCCACAAGTCCCCCACCGTGGAAATCCCTATGTGGTCCCATTGAGTGAACCCTTTGCACGCTCTGAGGTTTCCTAATGATTTTGCGTCCCATAGCGGCGTCATTTTTGTGATTCTTCCTTTCCAGCCCAGTTTTGCGTGTGCCATGTGCCACAGGGTAGCCGTGTGTTGTGTCGGGCCTATCAGGTTTTTAATCTGTGACTTACTGTACAGAACGGAAAGCATGCCGTCTGGTCCCAGTTGAGACCAGTCCGCCTTGTAGGCTGGATCTTCACGCGGGGCGTGGAGCCATTGATTAATAATTTTGAGCTGGGCTGCCCAGTAATAGAGTTGAACGTTAGGCAGGGCAATTCCTCCCTCGTACCAACTTTTGACCAATTTATCATGCGCTATTCGCGCAGGGCCGTTGTTCCAGAGTAGGCTGGTAACTAACGCTGCAATACGTTTGAAGTATCGCGGTGCTACCATATACGGGGTATTTTCCAACACATAAAGGAATCTGGGAAGGGCCATCATTTTATATAAGGCAGCCCGCCCAAGAAGGGTCAAGGGCAGGGTCGCCCAGTGTCTAACATCTGCCCGCAGGCGATCCATTGGTGGCTGTAAGTTTTTGTCAAAGAAGTCAGTGGCACTATTTGTGATAATAATACCTAAGTACTTAAAGGAGGTAGTTGTCAACGCCAGGGGGCAGTCCTCTTGTAACTGCGGTCCCGGGCCCTTAAGTACGTAGACCACCGACTTGGACCAATTTATGGTATAACCTGACAGTTCCCCATGTGTATTGCAGAGATGTAATAGGGCAGGGATCCCATTGCTCGGGTCAACCATGTATATGAGCATATCGTCCGCATATAGGGAGATTTTATCCTCCCAGCCAGTCTCCCATGTGATGCCACGGATCAGTGGCGTTGTCCTAATTAGGATCGCTAAGGGCTCCAGCACCAGGGCAAAGAGCAGAGGCGACAATGGACACCCCTGTCTCGTTCCACGCCCCAACAGGAACGTCGGTGAAATGTGGCCATTTGCTGCCACTTGTGCCACCGGTGACGTGTATAGTAGCCGCACCCACGCTATGTAGTTCGGGCCAAAGCCCATACGTGCAAGTACTGCAAACAGATATTCCCATTCCACCAAATCGAACGCTATTCTGGCATCAAGGGAGAGGATCACAGCCTGTTCGGAAAGGAGGTGTGGACGTGCCAGCACTCCATGGACCCTTCTGAGATTCAGTGCCGTGCTCCTGTGGGGCATAAAGCCCGACTGGTCAGGGTGTATTAGTGTGTGTAGATGTTGTGTCAGACGGCTGGCCATCAGTTTCGCCAGAATTTTGGCTTCCACATTAAGCAAGGATATTGGGCGGTATGAGGTGCAGTCGGTTGGTGGTCTGTTTGGTTTCGGTATGGCCACTATCGTGGCCGTGCGCTGGTCAAGCGGCAACTCCCCCCTGCGCAGGCTGTCCGTGTACATGTCAAGCAGTGGCTTACTTAGGTCCGTGGCCATCGCTTTGTACCATTCTACAGGTAGTCCGTTGGGACCTAGCGCCTTGCCGGACTGCAATGCCTGTATGGCTAAGTGAATTTCGTCTTCCGACAGGTCAAGGTCGAGCTCTAGCTGCGCCTCTTGCGTAAGTCTGGGGATGGTAATATTTTCTAGTGAGTTTGCCGCTGCTTGCACCGTAACGACATGCTCCGGGGTGTATATCTTTTGGAAGTGGTGTGCCAGGGTGCGTACAATGTGTTCAGGGTGTGTCTGTAACTGTCCGTCACGCGTGCACAGCCTCTGTATGCCTCTAGCATTACCTCCTCTCCTATCCAGCCATGCCAGCATTTCCCCTGCCTTGTCACCCACCTCATATATCCTGTGCGCTGTACCTGCTATGTAGCCTTGTACTGTTGTCTTAAGGTGTGCCTGGTACTGTTGTTGGCGCAGTTGTAGCAGATGTAAAGTGCTCGGGGTGGGGTCAGACATGTGTTCAGTGTTAGCAGTATGGAGTGCCAGTTCCAGTTCAGTAAGCGCCTGTCGGGATTCCCGCTTGTGTCCCGTTATAGTTGCTACTGCCGCACCTCGGAGGACCACTTTGTACGCTTCCCACAGGACTGAGGGTGAAGAGACCGACCCAGTGTTTTCCTGAAAGTATTGCGTGGTCACCAATTTGAGTTTTTTCCTAATTTTGGGGAGTTTTAGATAGTTAGGGTAAACAGGGTATATTCTAGCGCATTTCTTCTCTCTGGTAGTGAGTGACAGAGAGACTGGCGAATGGTCAGATATGCCTCTAGGCAGGATATCCATCTTATCTACTGATCCCAGTTCCATCCCCAAAAACAAAAAATAGTCTATTCGGGAAAGGCTATTATGTGTAGCGGAGTAGTATGTGTACTGGGTCGCCTCTGGATGTAGTTGCCGCCATATGTCCAGAAGGCCCATTGCTTCCAGAAAGGCAGGAAGCGTGGAACTCCCCCTGGGGCGCTCTCTCACGGGAAAAGTGTCTAGTGCGGGATGAACTATTGCGTTGAAGTCCCCCCCTATGATCGTATCACCCTCCGGGAGGTCCAGGAGGAATTTACTGAGTGCCGGCAGTGCCGTAGAGCGGAGTGCTGGGGAAATGTACACGGAGACAACATTAAGAGGTCTCCCCTCCCATTGGCCATGTATTGCGGCGAAGCGACCCTGATCATCTGTCTTGTGGCTTTCCATCAGAAAAGGCGACGTTTTTTTCATGAGAATTCCAGTGCCCCTGGAGCCCGTCGTGAATGCTGCATGTGTTGCCATCACATACCCTCGCCTGTCCAGCGCTTTACATGTTGTCCCAGCCAGATGCGTCTCTTGGAGCAGCACAAGATCTGGCCCCTGTCGTTTAATGGCCTGTAGTACCAGCCCCCGCTTAATTTTATCCCCCAGGCCTCTAACGTTCCAAGTAAGCATGCGCAGGGGGGGCACCATAGTTGTGTTAGGGGGGGGCCTCATCTGGTGAGGTGTTTAGTCGTCGGGTCATTGGTTCGTATGAGCAGTGTATAGGTGATCTGCTGCCTATTTCCCTGCAGGCACGGTACTGCGAGGTGGCGTTTCTGAATTGGTCGGTAAATGGTGCGTGTGTGTGTCACAGAACATGAGTGATGACTATTAACAGTAACATTAACATTACAACTCCCTCTCCAGCCCCCCACCCTGCTTCCCTGCCCCACGGTCCATCTCCCTACCCGTTTCCCCAACTTGGCAGAGTGCTTTACCCCATTCCTAACCATCTTACTTGCTTGTGGGGTTGGTGAGTCCCCTACAGGCACCGGTTATTGCCCACCCTACTCAGCTTCACCAGCTCCAGGGTCCCTCATGTTGGTCCCGTTCAGCCTCTTAGACAATCTGTCTCTCCAACTGGGCCGGTTGCCCTGAGGTAAGCGGGTCCCGTTCCAAATCAGATTCCAACTCCGCAGCGTAGTCTTGGTTCGCAGGAGGGCTGGCCGGCACGTCTGTGTGCCCGTTGTTACGATGGTCTCCCCGGTCTCTGTGTGGACCCCGACGTTGTCCCACCTGTCTCCAGCCGTCAATCCAGTCTTGTGCCACTTCTGGCTTGTCAAAAAACCAAGTCTTTCCGTCTGCCACAATCCTCAGTTTAGCGGGGTATAACATTGAATATGGCAGGCCCTTGTCTCGGAGCACTTTCTTGACGTCAGTAAATGACTTCCGGCGTCTGGCCACTTCCGCTGTGTAATCCGGAAAAAAGGCTAACGTTGCGTTTTGTAGCTTGACAGGTGGCGAAACCCTCGCTGCTTGCAGGATCGCATCTCTGTCTCTGAAATTAAAAAGTCTGGCCAGCACCGGCCGTGGCGCCGCCCCAGGTTTGGGCGTTCCACCAGGAACCCTGTGCGCCCTTTCGACAGAGAAGAAGTGAGATAGTCCCTTAGGTTGCAGTTTATTCTTTATGAGGTCCTCGACGTATAGGTCCATCGCTCTCTTCCCCTCCGTCTCCGGCAGGCCAAGAATGCGAATGTTGTTTCTCCTGGAACGCCCTTCCTGGTCGTCCAGCTTGTCCTGTAGTACCTTGGTGACTTTTTCCATCCGCTCCATTGCCATTTGCAGTTCCGAAGTGTCTTCTATCAACGACTTCGTTACCACTTCAACTTGAGAAACTCTTTCGGTCATTTTCTGGAAGTCTGCACGCAACAGCGTAACCTCGGAGGAGATGGTACCCACTGTCATTTTTACCTCTGAGAGGGTCTTCATAATGTCCTCTAGTGTCACCTTCTTGGTTCCCTCCGAGTCAGGAGGAGCGCCCGTGGAGCTTCTTCCAGCAATTTGGGAGTGTCCATGTTGGCTATAGGCAAACTTGTCCAGTTTGGCCTGTGTCGAAGTACTCCTGGTTCCTTTGCCTGCCATGATTAGAGGCGTAACCCACTCCGGGCTGTACCGCGGGTCTTGTGCAGGGATATGCCGGGCACCTGACGTGTGGGTCTGGGTTTTTTTTTTTTCCCCAAATCAGCCAAGGGGTTGTCGATGCCCCGTCTCTGAGTGGGTCACACGCTGATGAGGCTGGTGTTCTTTGGCAGTAGTTTTGTATCGGCTACCAGTGCTAGTGATCGTTATGGCGCCGGCCAGGTCCACAGGTTGGTCGAATGAGTTAGGGGTAGCCGTCGGTTCGTTGCGCAGTTCATCAGTTGGTGGGTCCCGCGATGACAGGCTTCCTATCACACCCCCTGCTCCGGAGTAAGTATTCCAGCGCTAGCACTGCGCCACCACCGTATTCTGGGAGAGTGGTGGGTGTCAGCCCGGGGCCCGATCAGAGTGGCATTCAATGGGGTCTCTCCCGCTATTCCGTTTCCGGGTGAGGTATGCGTCTCGACAGGTTTCCCATGCGCTTCTTTTTATGCGTCTAGCCAATTTGCAATGTTCAAGATCACTTACTGGCCTCAGTTCCCGCCGTCCTAGCGAGGGGGTGCCTCGTCCTCTCTGGAGCACCGGTTCTTTCTCAGGGTGCTCGCGGTAATGCAGGTGTTTCCTCAATATGGCGTCCCACGGCAAGCTATGGCGCAGCTTGTCCCCGGACACTTGCACCAGGCCAGTCCTCCCGCGAGGTCGCAGCGCTGTCCCACAGCCCCCGGCGGTCGCTCCTATTCACTCCCGTCACGCCAGGCTCCCAGGGAAGCCAACCCTTACTGTTCAAGGCGGGCCGCAGGGGAGCGGCCGCTGGGACCAAGGTCAGGCCGGCCAGAGTGCACCCTCGCTGTGAGTCCCTTGCTCATTGCACCATCAGGATTCAAGCAAGCCGGGCCGAAGACGGCTGAAATGCCAGAAACCGGTCCCCGGAATCTTGTTTCCTTCCCAGTGTAAGAATTGGCTTTTGTAGTCTGGTCTGCCCTGTTCCCATGATGCACTGGGCCAGGGACAGACTAATTTGCATACAGCCAGGTTCTGAAACTGGGATGGTGCAATGAGCTAAAAAACGGTGTTGGATCTAGCCCTGATCTCTTGACTGGGTGAGAGTACTCTGCTTAATTCAGAGACTCTGTCCATCACCACCCCTTGTTGTAAATAACCCTCGCTGGGGGCAGCAAGCACGCAAGGCCGGTGCTTCTACGCAGTCACAGGCCCAGTGACGCCGGCGTCGGACACTGCAGTAACCGGCTTACGATACACGCCGGAGTCGGATCTAGCGATGCCGCTTGGGTCCCGGTGCTGGTTCCGCTACTTCAGGTGGGTGATGTGTCGGATATATGTGCCGGATTACATTGAAGGCCGATATGCCTTGGGGAGCTCCCTCTTCAAGCGGCCGCCATGCTCGGCTGCTAGCCACGCCCCCCACAAGCATTATCTTGACACTTTTATGGTTGCTGGAAAGCTGCTAATTATACAAGAAACTTTTGGGTGCTTTTAAAACTGTTGCCTACGGACCCCCTGGGGGTTCGCGGACCCCAGTTTGGGAACCACTGCCTTAGAGCATCAGACTGGATCCAGAAATGTTTTCGTGAGCAGTACTCCTACTTGCCAGAAGGTGGAGTTGTTTGACTGTGTGTGGAACTTTCGGCATCATCTGCGGCGTTAGTGAATTGTGTGGTGCCTATATAGGATCCACCCCAGCACTCTAACGTCTGTTCTTTTCTTTACTCGTCAGCCAGCGCAGATCTGGAGAATAGCTACCCCAGTCACTTTTGACTGACCTTTTTTCAACCTTTTGTCAAAGATTTTTGAGTTTTTTCTCCTGGTGTTGATGTCCATGAGGAAGGGTGTTTTTAAGCCCCAGGGCGCCTGTCAATGGCAAATTCTGGTGACAGATCCACCCCTCGCCTGTCTCTGGTGCCTTGAGCACAACCGCGACCCCAAGACCTTTGTCGATTGTCGCGCCATGCACCCCAAGGCCTTGAGGGACTTGTCCCTCGAGGTCCGTGCTGCTCGACGTGGGACACTCTCTGTCCCAGATGAGAAGAAGGTCCCGGAGTTGGTCGCCACCGGGCCCACTCTTAATCATCTGGGCGTTCAGGTAAGTCCCACAAGCGCAAAAAAAACAAAAAGCCCAAGAGGGCTTCAACTTTTCCCTGTCTGTCAAAGTCCTCTGACAAGACGAGAATATCTGCATTTGAGGCCTGGCGCCCTAGTTGAGCGAGTGTCTGGCCCATATCTGCCCCTCTCCAAGTTTCCAAGAGTCGGAGTTACCCACGCCCAACTCAAAGTATTTTATGAAGCCATGCCTCCTTAAGATCTCGCTCCTCTAAAAACGTGGTGGTTCCTTCCTACAAGTGAGAGCAATGGGGTGGCAGTGACTTTGTTGGAAACACTGACACCAAATGGAACGGTCTCCCTCTCTCCTTAAAATCTATACCAGAGCTTCTTGCTTTTAGTAAGAGGCTTACAACCTGGCTTTTTATCAACAGACCCTTTTTGTACTTAGGTTCAGTTAGTGCCATGATTCCTCTGGGTAAATAATGCGCTTTATAAATATTTTCAATTTCACTGCACCTGATGTTGGGGAGTCTGTCCCTGCTAGAGCACCTTTGGGCCCTGTGGGCTCAGGGATGGGTCACAACGGGTCTTCCATCCCCCGAGCCGGGGATCCATGGACCGTTCTGGACCGGTGCCAGTTGAGCCACCTCGACCTTTCCCAGGTGTCGGCCCCACTGCCAACATTCCCGGCGCCTCCGGCGCTATCCCCATACTCCGCCCTGACTCAGACATGGAACTGGATGGGTGTCTTCCTGTGCCAACTGGAGGTATTCCATCCAGCCCTGAGCCCTATTCCTATGGACTAGTACTTGGGAATGACTGGAAGGGGCCACTGGACCCTGATGAATACCAGCCCTTAGGTGAGGGCACCTGGGTTGAGGAGTTGGCAGATGCCAGTGGACTTGTCACCTCACCAGATACTGGCTTAATCTCTCATGGCTATGGAGGAGAGAGCCTCATTTGCTCTGTGGTGAGGATGGGGGTCGAGATCCTGGACCTTTAGCTGCTCTCCATGGCTGTTATGATGAATGTCTTGACAGCCCTTCTGAAACGATTCTTCCGTTTTAACAAAGCCCTCACAGATGTCCTATTCGGGCCTGGTCCAAACCCTGCACAGGGGCTCCTGTGAATAGAACAATTGCCCGCCGCCATTGCCCTGCCCTATGAGACCCCAATATCCTCACCCAGCATCCCACCCGGAGAGCTTAGTGGGCCAAGCCTCCACTTCCAGAGTAAATCCTGGCCCATTCCCTACCACTCCACCGGACAGGGAATCCAAGAGCCGTGTTACCTTGGGAAAGAAGATGTTTTCTTCTGCCAGCCTGGCACTGCAGTCGGTGAACACTGCATGCCTTTTGGGCTGATACTCCCGTTCTCTCTGGAAGTATGTGACACAGGTGCTAACTAGGGTTGCTGATGGGTGGAATGCAGCTAAGTTCACCATACGCAGTGGGCTGGATACAATTGACTGACTTGGCAGAGCGGTTTCGTCGTTGACCCTGAGGCAGCATGCCTGATTGAGAACCAATGACTTTTCGAGGGATGTCCAAGCCTCGCTCATGGCCATATCCTTTAATGGCTCCTGTCTCTTCAGAGACAAGGCAGCTCACGGCCAGAGTGTTTCAAGGACAGCAGCGCTTCAGCCAGGTCCTTGGGCCTTTCCATGGTCCCTCGCCAACCCCAGTCTGCCTTTTTTGGGCACAGAAGGGGCTTCCAGGTGCTTTTCTACCCGCCCAGCCACCACAACACAAAGCTTCCCAGCCTCTGCGTGGCCAAGGAAGTGATAACCACAGACCTCATGTGTCAGGTGTCCAGAGGTCAGGCCAGTCCACCACCCACCAGCAGCCTCCAAGCCTCTTTAGTTTGCCCTCTGGCCTTCATGGACATCCAGTGGGAGATAGGATACACCATCACCTGAACCACTGGAGGTCGATATCATCCAACCGCTGGGTTCTCCAGATTGTCCGAAGGGGTTACTCCCTCCCCTTCGTGACTACCCCATAACCAATGCCAGCCACTTGCAACAGGCTGACAGAGGACCACATCTCATTTCTCCACCCAGAAATGGTGGCTCTCTTGGCCAAGAGAGCCATAGAAAGGATGCTGACAGCAGAAATAGTTTGTGGTTGTTATTCCTGCTCATTTCTGGTGCCCAAGGACAGAGGCCTTTGTCCTATCCTAGACCTGCGCTTTCTCAATTTCTTCCTGAAAAAGGAGATACTCAAAATGCTACTGCTTGCTTAAGTCCTGTCTGCCCTGGAATTAAGAGACTGGATAGTAGTGTTGGACTTAAGTGGATAAACTGTCCACATTTCCGGCTTGTCCTCCAATATTACATGCTGTTCACGGTAGGCCATGAACTTTTTCTGTTCACCATGCTTTCTTTTAGCACTTGGCAGCACCCCTCAGGTGTTCACCAAGGGGATGGCGGTGGTTGCAACTATCTGCAGAGATCCTGGGTGCCAGTCTTCCCCTATCTCGACAACTGTCTGTTGGAGGCAGGCTCGTCCCAGGCAGTCATCCCCACCTCCAGACTACGGCAGACCTCTTGCACTCATTGGGGTTCTCTATCAACACGCCAAAGTCACACACAACCCCTTCTCAGATTCTCCTTTTCATCGGAGCTGTTCTGGACACAGTGTTGTTCCGGGCTTATTCTGCAGAATGGCGAGTCCAGGATATTCAGGATTTTGTTACCGATATTTGTTTGCCTCTATTCTGGATTTCAGTGAGACTGACTGTGAAGTTGCTGGGCCTCATGGCCTCCTGCATCCTGCTTGTGATACATGCCCGCTGGCATATGCATGCTCTGCAGTGGGACCTGAAGTTCCAGTGGGTGCACCATCAGGAGAATCTCTCCGACATGGTACAGCTCTCGGAGGGCACTTACAAAGATCTGCAGTGGTGAATGAACCGTTATTTTGTCAGTGGCAGACCCCTCTACCTTCTCCAACCAGATCTGACAGTAGTGAACGATGCGTCACTCCGGGGCCTTGAGCAGTCATTTGGGAGAGGCTGCGAGAGGTGAAGATGTCTCTGGCGGAATCAGAACTCTGCATCAACCTGTTGGATCTCCGTACGATCCGGCTAGCCTTTCTTCCCTCCAGCAAGGAAAGGCTAGTGCAGGTGTTCACGGACAGCACCACCGCCATGTGGTGCTACAACAAAAAGGCATCTCCAACTGGAGATTGTGCAATGTCTTGTTCAGTAGTGGGGAAATCCTTGGTTAGATCTGTTTGCCACCGTCGAAAACGCGCAATGTAAGCAGTTCTGCGTGCAGAAGTTTCCCAGGCAGATCTTGCTCGGAGGTGCTTTTCGCCTCAAGTGGAGCTCTGTCCCCCTGTACAACACCTTTCCGCCTATACTACTCCTGCCCAGAGGTCTCAAGAGGATCAGGAACAACCGGGCTCAAATCATCCTTGTGACTCCGGACTGGGCCCCTATCAGGCTGCCCCTTCTGGAGGATATTTTGTAGCAGCAGCAGGGGAGGGTTCTCCACCCAAACCTGTCAGTGCTCCTCCTTCATGCGTGGAGATTGAGTGGCGACATTTGACTGCTTTCAACCTTCTGTCCGAAGTCTGTGATGTTATCTTGGCAACTAGGCACCACTCCACCAAGATGGTATTCGCCTGCCGTTTGAGCAAGTTTGTTGCATAATGTACACCCAAACAGGTTAACCCTTTATCAGCATCCCTTTCCCAAGTTATTTTGTTTATCCTTACCCTGGCCCAGCAGGGTTATACATTGGGTACGTTGAAGGTTTTTAGGTCTCGCGACCTATCGATGCGCGCATGCACATCGAGCGGAGCGAGAATTCAAGCGGCGAAAACATCATGAAACCACCAGCTTTTTGCTGGCGTTTTCATGCAGTTCATGTGAACCACGTGAGCAACATGCACACGCGCATTCACGGCCAGGGCTTCTCCTCCCCTAATTATTCATGGCCGGCCGCAGGCCGGCCATACTTTCAGTTTCCCGCTTCTCCTCCCCTAATCATTCATTCCCGCCCGCTCACAGCACATCAAAGGGCTTCGCCCAGCGTGCGCTCTGCATTCTCTCCGCAGCCAGCTTCCCCCAGGCCGTGTTCCCTCATCCCTTGCAACTTGCCGTGTTTTTGAGATAATCACTTGGATGGAAGTGAACCACAGGCTTTTTCATTTACTTGTATTTTAATTCCATTCATCTAGGCAGTTCTTAAGTTCTAAAAGTATACATGCCAGGCCTAAGAAGTCTACCACCTGCTGCCGAGTGTCAGAGATTGCTAGTTAGTTACCATGTTACTTTTGATTCCACCTTGTGCGTCTGTCATCCCCTCCCTACTCTCTCTGACGCTTTATCTCACTCTTCCAGTTTGTTTTTCATCCCTCCTTATTCACTCTGCACTGCTGTCCGCCTCCTTCCATTCTCTCTTCTCCCTTTTCTGCCGCCTTCTCTCTTGCTCTGGGTCACAGTCCGATAAAATAACAAATAGTTACGTTCCAGCCCTCAGAAATGATCGCCGTAAGCCCCACCTATAACCTCCTGCTCAAATTGAACACTGATGTAGTGCTTACTACCCCTGACGAGGCAGCAAAGCACTTTATGCCAAGGTTAGTGTATGTGGGCATTTCGGAAAGGTACATCGTTTTAACTGGCGGTGTCATTTTGTTTGACGGCATTATCGCCTATGCGCCGAGGGATGTTTTCCAGCTGCCGCCAATTTTATGTGGTGAAATAGGGCATTTTGCGCAATTCACTTAACTACAAATGATTTTACGAACGACTGCAATCCATGTCCTAACTAAACCTGATATTTAGTTAATCAGTGATGCGTTTCCGTGCCCGAGTCACGCTTTGATCCGTTACTCCTTTGAGCGTGAAAACGGTCCGTTGTGTTCCACCTCCGGCCGCTCGGCTCTCGTGACGTGCACACGAGTGTTTTTGCACAGTTGCACATTCCTAAGTCATGATTGGTTCACACGCGTGTGCTTCCGGCTCACCGCCCCTCCAGTGACGAAACAGAAAATTCCCAAACACGGTGAGCTGGTAGGCGGGGGTGGGAGTGACTGACATTTATGACTCGCTTCTTCCAAGAAAACCGGCGCCCAGGTGTCATCGCAGCTTAGCTTTCATCTCAGTGTGTTACCTCTTTCAAAAGAAGAAGAAACAAGCATTGGCATTGCCAATAGGTCTCGCTTGTGGGACCTTATAAGTATTTAGTTTTGCAGCACAATATCCTTGTTGCATAATCGGATATTGTGCTGCAAAACTAAATACTTATAAGGTCCCCAAGCGAGACCTATTGGCAATGCCAATGCTTGTTTTGTCTGCCTTCCCTTTCTGAGTCCCCTATTGTAAATCGGTTCCTTAAAGGTTTGCAATACTTATTTTCCTTATATCTGTGGTCACTTCACATAAAACCCATTAGTCACCCCTAAGGCCGGCCTTTCAATCTGAAGGCAGGGTGCTCGGTTCTAAGTTTGAATGTGTCCCTGAATGAGAAGGAGACCCTTACAATCAATGGAGTCCATTCTCCCACGTTGTAAGTGCATCAGCCATTTCAATATATAGAGTGGCCATGCTTTATTACGCGATGACCATCTCTAAACTGGCTGTAATGAACCCTGTCATGTTTGGTATCCAGGTACCAGGCTTTTAGACCCAGACAGCAGACTATGGCTGCTGCCGTCCTGCTGCTCAGCCATGCTCGAGCAGAGGAAGGCAGGACAATAGGTCTGTCACAGGGATGTGCTACCACCTCCCAGACAGGACTTAGTGTATTGGGACAGGGTGGGACGATTGCCAGCGCTACTCAGACTGCTTGAAGGACACGTTAGGTGCCCTCCTTGCATACTCCAGTTCAAAGCAATTCAGGGAGCTATTGGCTTCTGCTCTGGTGCAAAACTGGACAAAGGACACAAGAGTATCCTCCCCACTGCCCAGCGCATCCTCTGGGAGGGACCCCTGAATCATGCCAGCCCTTTCCTTAGGGTACTTAAGGGCTTTCCAGTGTGTGGGTCCCTAGATTCGTCGTGGGACACGATTCAGATCCAATACCACTTCAACTTCAACTGCCTTGACACTCTGGACATCACTGGACTTCGCTTTGGGAACCAAGACTGCAACTGGGTAGACTCCTGCTGCTTCTGGTCTCGTCGTCCTGCAAGTCTGCTACAACTTCTGTGCCTGTGCTCCATACAGGTTCTTCACAAGGCATGTGGGCATCTAAGACACCTGAGGGAATCTCCCTTTGAGTTAAAGGGTAACTTCTTTGCATCTGCAGGCACCGCAACAAACCTGACCCGTCTGCTGTTTCAGAGCTCCTACGGAATCTGGAAGGTTCAGCAACTTCCTCAAGGCCTGCACTCTCTTCCTAGCAAGTTGGAGGCCAGTATCCCTTGTCGTAACCGCTGGAGCGGTACCCCTGTGCACTGCAGTGACTTTCTGTTGCCAAGGCTTGTTGACTCTCTCCTCCAGAGATCTTTAGGCTCCAAGCAGCTCCAGCCTCAAGTATCTCCTGCAGCCAAGATCTTCGCCTGCACCACAACCTTTGTACCATGGGCCTTCATCCTCTGGCGAGATGCTTTAGGTCCTCTTTCAACTCCTGAGCCTCTGGCCTGTGGGTCCTCTTGAGGGTCTTCTTCGACTCCTGTGGGCACCCCTGCTTGCTCCGGCCTGCTCTGACTTTCCTGCTCGTCGTGAGTCACTTAAACCTTGCTGGTCCTGACACTGCACCTTTTTGTTCAACTACTTTGTTTGCAGTTGCCAAGGCTTGTTTGTGCCCCTGCCGTACACCGACCCCTTTGCTCTTGACATCTGACGTGGGACTGCTCATGAATGACTCCTGGTCTTCTGCAGCGTCGCCTGGTTCACACAGCTGCAACTTCAAGGGCACTGTCAGTCTCCTGCATCTCCGACATCGGTGGGCAATCGTCTCCTGTGACTTCTGGTCACTCCTGAGTGGCATAGACTCTGTCCTCTCTGCCTGCAGGTACCTGTCATCTTGAATCCACCTATGGATTCCACTGGACACTTTCACCATCTTCATCAGCGGCATCTTTTCTGAAGTCTTCCATTGTGGTCTATTACGGTTTCTGACGTCACTTCACACCTATGCACTCGGCTTCCCTGTTACAGGTATCCTAGTTCCTGGGATATCCACAGATGGGGTGACTCTCCAATCTTCCACGGGGTTTCTTAAGGGCCCACTATGAAGGGTCCTTCTTCTTTGAAACTGCAACCGCGACTTAACCATAGACTTCTATTGAGTACGTGGTCGTGCTCCCACACTGCCCACGACCTCCGGGGGGTTCCTACGTACTCCCCTTGGCTGGTTCCTTGGGTCCCCGACTCTTCTGCGTCTTCTGGGTCCACTCTTGACTTGAGAAGTGGTATGCATTCCACTATTTTAGTATATGGTTTGCTCTCCCCCTGGAGACCACTGTGTATTGTGTGCTATTTGTCTATTTGTCTATTGACAAAGTATTGTGTGTATTGTGTTTATATCTCCGCATAGGAGATAATACATGGTGTTAGTGAGTGTTAATAATAAATCAAATAAAGATTATAACTGCACTGTGTGGTTCTTTTTCACTTAAATCATACCCAAGATTAAGTGCTGGTAAAACAAGCTGCTTTACATTCCTCCCGGACTAAGCCTGAAGGCTGCTCTGCTTAGCTACCACTTCGAAGGTTGTCAAAGGCTTTTAAAATCACAATAAGGGTTGTCTGGATTAGTGCAGAGTGTTACTCATACATAGGTGAGCACCATATACTAAGCCAGCCTCCAACAGTAGGGCTGCGTAGGTCTTGGACCTGCAGCGCCCTACTGTGGCAGTCAAGACTAATGTCTTGACAGAGGTCCTGCAGCCTGGTGTCTCCAGCTCAGAACCCTTGCTGCCTTTCAATGAGGCCTTAATGGACGTCCTTCTGGGCACCAGGTCTTGTGAATAGGACGATTGCCCTCCACCACCGCCCTGCACCTGGTGGTTCAAGCTGTAGGAAGGTGGATATTATTATTATTATGCGTTCTTATATAGCGTTCGATTACCCGTAGGCATCTCGGCGCTTGCCTTGGGAACCCGTCCTGGCTTTTTCCCTGTGAGATACCCGTACTGGGCATCCCCAAGGTGAAAGCCAGGCATCCCGCCGCGTGGGGGCCGTAGTGGAGATTAAGCAAGCTAATGCCCAGAGCTGCAGAGTGTGAACCCGTGATTCAAGTAGGCACCGAAACGAGAATGATCGAGTCCGTGGATATTTGGGCTCAAGACCCTGCCGCGTCAGGAATTGAACCCTGGTCCCGGGTCTGACCTCTGCTTCAGGGTCTGCCTCCTCTAACCAGTGAGCCACACTTCTCCACAATCTAACTATGGTTACCCCCAAACTTTTTGCCTAGTGTTTAGCTGATTTTTGACTTAGTTGGCCTGGGATCCTGCTATTCAGGGCCCCAGGCTAATTGCTCTCTCCTTAAAATGGACTCCATGTACCTTAGGTACATACACAATTGGATACTGGACCACCTTATAGGCCCCTTTAACAGTGTACCCTAGGTACCCAGGGCATAGGTGTATCCAAGGCCTACCAGGGGCTGCAGCATGTATTGTGCCACCCCTGGCCTGGCCTAACTATTTGACACAACTGGCTGAACACTCCGCTGGGGTAAGTTGGTGTAATCACCTCTTACTTAGATATGGTATATCTATATCGAACATATATGGACACATGTTAACCTATAAGTCACTCCTATGGAAGGCCTCGACAATCCTGGAGGCAGAGTGCTTGGTTTCATGTGAGATAGTGCTCTGGCATGAGCTGAGCCTGTTTGCAGCTTTCGGAACAACATCCTTCAGCTGTTTCATGATATTGCCATACCATATACTCTTAAGTGCATTATGAACCTCGCGGATAAATGCTATCTTTGGTTTGGCTTTATCAAAACATGTCGAGTAAGGTGTCATATGAATTGGAATACTACCCCCTCGCCAATTCTGGAGGTGTGTCCTAAGACTTCAGATCATCCTGAACTCGACTTGAAACTAAGAAGAAAACTGGACTTCGACATTCTGCTGCACAGAAGACTGAAGAGCATCTCCCTTGTGGCCAAGGAGTGACAACCTTGTGAATACAGGCACCATCCAGCAACTCGATGTCTGCTTTGCCGCCACCTCCTGCCGGAGCTCGAGCCCAGAGCCCGACAAGACCTGGATTCCCAGACATCTCCAAGCCCGATCCACAGTCACTGAAAAGAAGAGACCCGTGGAGGCATCGAGAGACGTGGGACCGGCCATCTTGAAAGACCCTCGAGAAGCTGACTGCGCAGCACCCGAGGCATCCTCAACACTGTGCTTTGGGGTTTGAGAAGCCCCACCACCGAGCAGCATCTGCACCGAAGATCAGCCCCCCGGCATCTCCACGATCTGCGAGGGGCCCTTTTGCATTTTCCACTCGACGAGTCATCCCGGTTACTGGCCCGTTGGCTAGTGGCCATCTTGGCGATGAAATCTACAATCAACACTGCTGGTCTGGTTGCTCCAGACTGGCCCTCGCTCCTGTAAAAAGGAGCAGCCCCTCTGACCTTGCTGGTTCGAGTAACAAGCTTTCTTCAACTCCTGCGTGGCTTGCATTAGCCAAGGCCTGTTTGCTTCAATCAAGTCGCCAACACCGCCATCAGCTAGAGCCTGCGTGGGACAGCTCGTGATCGACTCCTGGACGTCCTTGACCTCTTCGTGTCCACGTGGCTGCGGAGACAAGCTGCACCTCTTCACCTGTTCCCTGAACGCCTGGTTCCTTCCTGGTTCCTCGCCGGTCACTGGCTAGTGACTTTGAACATTGTCCCCTCTGCTTTCAGGTCTTCACCTCTTCAGATCCACCCTTGGATCCACCGGAACTCTCCTCGACGACCCGCCTGCAGCATCTGCATCTTCAGGCTCCATAGAACAGCACGACGAAACCCGACACACTTTGAGACCTATGCACCAGCTTCCTGTGGGTGAGGTAACTCTGGCACTCCGGTGCTCCTGTGTAGAAATACACCTCTAGTGTCTATGTTCCAAGTTGCTAGGTTCTAGGTCATCCGGAAGGTTCCTTTTTCTTTAACTTTATGACTTTTACGCACCCATTGAAATCAATAGGCGCCCGCGTGTAACTTTCATCACTGCACACGCATTCCGTGGGCCTCCTGGTCACTAACTATTGTTAGCTCCTTGTAGTCCCAGCGATTCCCAAGGCTCTAGGACTTCTTCCCTTTAGATACGTGGTTCTTATACCACTATTTTAGTATATGGTTCGAGCGGCCACCAGGGCCTATCCATATAAGTGCAACTTCTGTATATTTAAACACTGTCTTGTTTTAATGAATTTGCTTCTGTGCTCATAAAGAGTATAGGGGGTACTTTTAGTAAATAAATACATATATATTTTCAATATATATCTGTGTGGTGTCCTTT
Source organism: Lissotriton helveticus (assembly GCF_964261635.1). Classification (NCBI taxonomy): domain Eukaryota; kingdom Metazoa; phylum Chordata; class Amphibia; order Caudata; family Salamandridae; genus Lissotriton; species Lissotriton helveticus. Next base: position 151,165,082 of record NC_136071.1, read on the forward strand.
CATTTGGTATTCAAGGAGAGTGTATACGGTAAAACAGCTTGCTTCACATGCCATAAAGAGTTTAGCCTAAAGACTGCACAGTCCACGTTACCACTAGGATAGCTGGTCTATCTGGGTTGACTTACAACCACCACCATAAGGGTTGCTTGGCATGGTACAAGGTGATCACTAGAACTAGTGAGCATCATATACCAGGCCAACTTCTCACACAAGCTTCCACTTCCCGTTGCGCATTCCCTTCCTCACCTCCAGACAGGGAATTCAAGCGACTGGAAAGCTTTGGAAAGAAAACATTTTCTTCCGCCAATCTGGCTTTGCGGTCAATGAACACTGCATGCCTCTTGGGCCATTATTATTATTCGATAAGGGAATTGGTTGCGCATGTGCTGCCCAGGGTCTTGGAGGAGGCCCGGATCTGACTCTCCCAAGCCATTTCAGACGGGAGAGATGCAGTAAAGTTCGCCATCCGATCTGGCTTGGACATGACAGACTCGCTGGGCAGAGCGATTTACACGACGCTGGCCATATGTCGCTACACTTGGCTAAAGGGAATGTCCAAGCTAACCTTATCGATATGCCTTTTGATGACCCCCATCTCTTCGGAGACAAAGCAGATGCTGCCCTTGAGTGTTTCAAGGACTCACAGACTACGCCCAAGTCCATGGGCCTCACCACAACGTCCCGGCCTGTATCTGCTTTTCGCTCCTTTCGTGGCTATGGATGACGATACTAACCACACATACACTATTTCAGCTAGAGTGTCCGTAAGCACTGCAGCCTCTGCAGGGCCGTGGACACAGTTCGCCCCGACCCCGTGGGTTGGGAAGCCAGATGTCGAGCCAAGTCACGATCCCCTCCTCCCCAGCAAAACCTTCCTAGTCCGATCTCCCAAGATCATTCACTGCCAGTGGTTGGCAGAATATGCCACCACTGGCAAAACATCACCTCGGACAGATGGGTGTTGCAAATAGTCCGAAGGGGCTACTCTCTGCCCTTTGAGACTACCCCTCCATCTATGCCTCCAGTGTACGGTCGGCTGACGGAGGATCACCTTGCTCTACTCTGGAAGGAAGTCAAATAGGCTTAGGTTGTTATTCCTGCTATTTCTGGTACCAAAGAAGGACGGAGGCCTTCGCCCTACCCTCTACCTCAGAGCCCTCAACTACTTCCTCAAAAAGGAGAAGTTCAAGATGCTCACTCTAGCTCAGGTCCTGTCTGCCCCTGGAGACTGGATGGTAGTGCTGGACTTGCAGGATGCCTATTTTCATATCTCTGTCCTGCCTCCCCATTGTCGATACATGCAGTGGGCCAGGAGCACTTTCAGTTTGCTGTGCTTCCCTTTGGCCTCACCAGTGCCCCTCGGTTATTCACAAAGTTGATGGCGGTGGTCGCAGCCTTTCTGCGGAGACAAGGGCTTCCAGTCTTCCCCTATATTGACAACTGGTTGTTGAAGGCAGGATCACTCCAAGCAGTTGTCTCCCATCTCCAGACTATGGCGAACCTCTTGTATTCGCTGGGGTTCAATATTAAGGTGCCAAAGTCCCACCTCACTCTTTCTGAGACGCTCCATTTTATTGTAGTGGTTCTGGACATGGTGAAGTTTCAGGCTGATCCTCTCGAACGGCAAGTCTAGGTTATTCAGGCTATGACATTGAGGTTTCAGCCTCTATCCTGGATTTCGGTAAAAATGACTCTGAGGCTGTTTGGCCTCATGGCTTTCTGCATCCTTCTGGTGGACCATGCACGGTGGCGAATGCAGGCTCTGCAGTGGGAACTGAAGTTCCAATGGGCAAAGCATCAAGGATATCTCACCGACCTGGTTTAGATATCGAAGGGCACTGCGAAAGACCTGCAGTGGTGGCTAACAAACTGCGATTGGGTCAGAGGCAGACCCCTCTCCCTTCCCCACTCTGATCTCACAGTAGTGACGTGTCTCTTCTGGGATAGGGTGGCCATCTGGGGGAGGTGTTGATCAGAGGACTCTGGTCTCCGGTCGAAGCCAGGCTCCATATCCACCTGTTGGAACTTCGGGCAGTCTGATTTGCACTGAAAGAAACCCTTTTACCATCCATCAAGGGAATGCTGGTTCAGGTGTTCGCGGACAACACTACCGCCATGTGGTACTGCAACAAACGAGCCGTAGTAGGGTTGTGGACTCTGTCAAGGGGCCCTGTGCCTCTGGAATTGGCTGGAACAACAGTGCATTTCCCTGGTGGTTCAACATCTGGCTGGTTCTCTGAACACCAGAGCAGACAAACTCAGCCGAAGGTGCCTTGCGGATCACGAGTTGCGTCTCCATTTAGAGGTGACTCAAGGTCTTTTTCAGCGGTGGGGAGAGCCTTGGTTAGATCTGTTTGCCTCCGAAGAGAATGTGCAATGTCAATAGTTTTGCACGTTGGAATTTTCAAGGCTGCTCTCCCTCTGCTAGGCTTTTCATCGCAAGTGGAGCACAGGCCTCCAGTACGTCTTTCCGCCCATACCACTCCTGTGCAGAATGCTCAAGAGGATCAGGATTGGGCACAGAGAGTTTGGTATCCAGAGCTTCTGCATATGAGCATCGATCCTCCGACCAGGCTGCCCCTTTATGAGGATCTTCTGTCACAGCAGCAGGGGAGGGTTCTCCACCCGAACCTGTCCACTCTCCGCCTCCTTGCGTGGAGATTAAGAGGCAACAGTTTACTTCCTCGCGAAGTCTGCAAGGTTATTCTGGCAGCCAGGCGTCCCGCCTACAAAATTGGCATACGCCTGTCGATGGAATAAATTTGATAAGTATTGTACAGAACAATCGAGGGACCCCTGATCTGTCTCCCTGGCAGATATCCTCCTGTTTATCCTTTCCCTGTCCCAGCAGTGCTCTGCCTTGGGCACTTTGAAGGGCTACCTTCGGCCCTGGGTTTTCTTCGGCTGCCATATCAGCCTTCACTCTTCAAGTCCCCTCTGGTGCAGAGATTTGTGAAGGTGTTATCCCACTTGTTTTCCCCTTCTCCTTTTCTTCCACAATTGGATCTTAATTTGTCCTTACTTTCTTGATGTGAGCACTATATATCTGGATGCAATGACAGAAACAGCAAAATACAAGTCTGGTGACACACTGGACTGTTCCCATGAGGCACAGGGTCAAGACTGATTTGCATATAGCTGGGTCTGAACTGAGGTGGCGAAGTGAGCTAAAGAATGATGATGGATTCCACCCAGATCTGTGACTGAGAGTGAGTGTCTGAAAAGTTTCAGCGCTCCGTCCATCATCTCTTTGTGTTTGCTTTGTTGACACGCTATGCTGAGCACAGATTTTTAGCTTATGTGTTTTTAAGCCACACCCTTAATTACTTTTAGTTCTTATGAAATTTAGCAGGAAAGTGGGAGGCCAATTATTTGGGCTAATAACTGTTTTTGCTGTTGCAAATTACGTCTATTAGTGTACCCCTCTGTAAGTCATTCTGTTTGCTGAAAGTTGGACATCCATTCCTTGAGTCCTCATTACAAGGGGTGTTGGGTTTGCACAACCCTGCAGATTGGGCCTCGGTGTAGGGGGTCATGCCTGGATGACCTTGAGAACATGGATGCCCATAACAGCATGGAAGGTAAGACTGCCTCAAGAGCCAAACACACTGCAGCCTCAATTTAGACCGGGGGCGGAGAGGGGTCAGTGCATTAATTTTAATAGGGCGTACTGTCCCTGTTTGTGCCTGGCACACCTGCATAAAGGTATGCCGCGGCCAAAACAAGGACAGCGCGCCCTATATGTACTGCTGGCCTGATCTTCAGGGCCATGGTTAATCCAGGGAGGAAGCTCTTTACATTCAAAAGTCTCAGCTGTATTAATATGGAGCATAGCTGATATTTCTGGAAACATATTTTTAGCAGTTTCAGCAAGCTAACTTCTTTTTTGTTTAGTGACCCTCGTGCTGTCAGGTTAGGCGATATTTGGCGCTTTATGAAGAGAAAATCGATTTAAACCAAATATAATAGTGCCATTCCATTGCAGCGAAAGACGAACCATAAGCCACAATGATAGTAGTGACTAGAACTGATTAGGATTACTCATAGATTGTAGCATGATTATTAATCGATAGAAGAAATAGGGGACTTTAGGGAAAGCAGAAATAGTAGGTGTACTAAGTCTCTTGTAAATACACTTTACCAGTAGGTCTTCTAGCTGGTTTATTTTTAACTTGATGAATTAGTGCATTGGATGACATCCTCAAGGGTTCCAATGTAGTTTTTGATTTGTTAATGGCAGGGGACTTTAACACCACTACCTGCCCACTCTCAGATGCCAAGGTATGTGGGGCGGTGGATTGTCATGGAGATGGAGTCCTCCATTTTCAACATATCTATTATGGAGATGCTTTAAACAGTCTCCTTGACTCACATAATATGTATATTATGGTTAACGAGAAAAATGTACAGGAGGAGATTTGCCCCACTTTTACAGGCCGGGGAGCGAATTCTGCGATTGATTTGATTTGTATCTCCTCGAGTCTTGAGGCCTGGGTTATGGCGCCTAAAGTTATAGACATTCAGCTTAGTGACCACACTTGCCTGATAGTAGAGGCCATGCTATGGGAAAATAAAGGGACTCCCATCCCGGGGTGTACTATTAACAATATTGAGGCCGTGCGACCTAATGGCACTAGACTCAGGTGGAAGGGGGATAAGGCTGAAATCATGTCCGATTCAATCATTACTAGTTGCCTGGCAGGAATTACAGGGATTTTAGAAGACAATCAAGGTACCACCGGCTCTATTGAGTATTTTATTGGTATTAATGCGGTCATCGACTCCAAGCTTACTAGTACTCTTAAGCACAAGGAGGAACACCTGTGGGGGTGGTTCAATCCAGCTTGTACCCTGGCCCTAAAGGAACTAAAGTCAGCTTTATCAGTTACGCCTAGAGATAAGGGTTTGGTTGTAGATCTTAGAGCCAGATACAAAGAAACCCTAAAACGGAGGAAATTGGAACTCCAACAGGAGGCATGGGACAACTTGACCCTGGCTGCTGAATTGAATAATTGTACCCTGTTTTGGAAAACAGTTAATTCCCCATTCCTCAAAGATGATAAGATCCCTGAATTAACTTCCAACGTTATGAAGGAGGAGTGGGTATCCCATTTTTCTAAAATCTTTGATTCGGACAGTGCATCCAGGGATTTAGGGGATAGGTGGCAGCATACGCCACTCAATATCACCATCCAGGAGGTTATAGATAGCATAAGGGTCCAGACGGGGTACCAATTGATGTTTATAAATTGGTCCCGGAAGTATGGGGGCCTCTGTTAACTAACATCTTCAACGCAGCAGTCCGTAATGAGGTGCCCCCTACCTGGGAAGAATCTATCCTAATCCCAATATTTAAGAAAGGAAACCGAGGGGACGTTAAGAACTATCGTCCAATTTCCTTGTTGGATTCTTCCGTAAAAGTAATGAGTAGAGTGCTTCTAGTAAGGTTGGAAGAATGGGTGGAGGCTAATGGCATTCTAGCAGAGAGCCAGTTTGGGTTCAGGAAGGGTCGTGGTACGATTGAGCAGTGTCTAAATTTAGACCTGCTCATCGGTAAATATACCCTAGCAAAGACCAGCACTATTTATCTCTGCTTTGCGGATTTGAGTAGTGCCTTCGACCTGGTGGACCATGGCATTCTCTGGGCAAAGCTAATCGAAATAGGGGCACCCGAGGGCATTGTGTTCTTCCTAGCACGTCTTTATGCCAAACTACGTGCTTGTGTCCGTTACGGTTCTAACGGGGAATGTACTACTAAGTTTAAAATCGGGCGTGGAATTAGACAGGGATGTGTGTTGGCACCACTGCTTTTTACCCTCTTTATCAATGAGATTGATTCTTTTCTCAAATCTCTGGCAGTGGATGCTCCCAAAATCAATGAGGACAACGTCCCTGTGTTACTGTACGCGGATGACGCGGTCCTAATCTCACGCACCCCCATTGGCCTTCAACGGCTGATGGACGGCTTTTCGCAATTTATCAAAAGCAGAAAGTTAGTGTTAAATAAATCTAAAACTTATGTTATGGAATGCGGGCGAAGGAACAGAAAGAAACAGTTTTCCTTTTTTATAGAGGGACAGAAGGTCCAGGCTGTTGACACTTTTTCGTACTTGGGGGTCACTTTCTCAAATAATAACACTTGGGCCAATGAACACAAGAATGTCCGGGCTAAGATGGCGAGGAGTGCTCATGGAATATTCACAATGGCTACGAAACTGGGAGACAGGCGGGTCCATGACATGCTTAAAATTTTTCAGTCCCGTTGTGTCTCCATTGCCTTGTACGGAGCGGGCATTTGGGGCTACGCCCCGGCAGGGTCTCTCCAGGTTGAGGAGAATGCTTTCCTGAAGAGACTTTTGTGCCTGCCAAGCTCTGTTTCTAATGCTTTAGAGCACAACGAACTGGGCATTGACCATCTTGCCGACTTGATCCTCCTTAGGCCACTGATGCTATGGCGTTCCATTTGGATAAAAGAAGAGACCTCATTGTGCAGAGCCATTATTTCTGATGGCCTTTCTTTGGACCATCATCTAAAGATCCCATGGTTAAAGTATATTGTGGATAATTTCCGTGAGATCTTTAACATTAACATCACCGCGGATCGATGTGGGACCACTGAGCTGTCTAAAAACGAACTTAAGCACTGTTTTTTACAACAGCTTTCCACCAGGAGACCTCAAAAAAGCTCTGAACTCTCAACCTGTGTTCTTTATCATGATTTAAATGAATTTGTGGGTTTCCAACCGTATTTGTCACAAGTGACCTGGAAGGCACATCGGTTTGTGTTGACTAGACTGAGAATCGGAGTAGTCCACAACCTTGTTGCTTTCCCCTCTCAGCATTTACATCCTGCTGGCCCTTGTCCGTGTGACAATACCACCCCTCAAAGCACTGTGCACTTTCTTTTGCTCTGTCAGCTGTACAAATACCTGTGGATTGCTTATTTGAAACCCCTGTTTGTGAAGTTTGGAGTTAGGACAATACGAGACTGCATGAGCCTGCTTTTTAACTTACATCATCCTGACGTTTGTTTTTATACGGCTACCTTTCTCCTTAAATCAATTAATGTAAGGAAAAGTATGCTTTTTAACCTTTTTAATTGCTGTATCACCTGCTTTTGACTGTTGTTTTACATTGTTGTCTTTTTATGCTGTGCTTTTATGGACTTGCCTTTTGTTCCGAATAAAGCCTTATGAAATGAAATGAACTTGATGAATTAAGTGTTTTTATCACGCGAAGCTCCCTTATGTTTTTTATTATGCTTTTATAAAGTTGTCCAACAGTAATACTATGTATGAAAAGTGTGCAAATGCGACATATTGTAAGTTTTTATTAAATGAACAATACATTTCAATTTATTTCTTCTAGTCGTTACACCACAACACAACTCTAATTATTTCTCTCTAATTTAAATGCAACAAACAAGGTGAAAGGTAGATCGGCTATTGCATTCCACGACTGCACGTGACTGCATCGACATTAGTTAACAAATAACAATATTCTGAAATGGGATGTATGTTCCGCCGCGCGCGGGCTGTCCCTCCTCTCTTTGGACTCATCCCATCTTCAGGTGTGAAGGCTACCGAGGAGCGCGCCGCGGCCGTCTAAAGCACCGGCGCGTGCCCGTCGCCATGGAAACCCCCAGCTGACTAACGGTAGCAGCAGAATGACCGCGGTGCGCGTTTAAGTTTCCACTCCTCCCCGCACGCCCTCACCCGCTCCCGCCATTAAGTATGCAACCATCAAGTTGGGAATAATGCGAGTGCACGGGGGCCTCTGGTGACCTTCAACCTCACAGTTCCAACAGACTGTGCGCCAGGTAGGCTGTGAAAAGGGGGAGGCTGTTGTGCTGGGGCCCAGGGTGACGAGAGAGGGGCACTTCTGGTGAGTGGGCCCTGTCAAGGTATGGGGCGCTTGCCAGGAAAATTAGATAGGTGTGCCAGGAATTAAACACCTGGCATCTGCAGGGCCTGGCAAAAGTTTGTCAATCCCTCCAAACATGTTTACATTATTGCACATGCCCCAGCATCGTTTATCTGAGTTTGCCACACATCTCCAAGCAATATTGGGCTTTTTATGCACAATAGGGTATGTTCCAATCCCAGTGGTTAGTTTTGCAGCGGGACAACTTCATTTTTTTGTCAAAGGGGGCCCATCCTGCGTGACAGTTTGAAACACTGTCTAGCAAGATGAGAAACGTCTATACTGTTGCAATCACACATTACCACAATGAAAACATGACCCACTTCCTATTCTTAAGAAAGAAACATTTACGTTATCGTTTCTGAGGTTCCGGGTCGGACTGGCCTAGAGGTCAATCTGCCACTGTCAAATGGGTCAGACTCTTTCGTGTCTCTGTTTGAGCTAGTTGTGTGATTGTGTGGTCTAATGTTGTGAGCTTCGATGCAGTAGCAGGCAGTTGTATGTCACAACACCAGATGCCGAAATATCGCCTAACATCAAATTCACGCCTTAAATATAGTTTACAAAAATTGTCCCGTTAGGTATAGATGATTCATTATTAACTCCAATGGCATAGTGTTTTATAGCCCTTAGGTAGCAGATGACATTTGTCAGATGATGCTCTGGTCATACTCTGGTACCACATCACGGCAAGCAGCACTGTGCAGGCACGGAAAGTTTGCTCGGGAAGCATAGAGGATCGAGGGGTGGGTTTCTCAGATAGTATAATAGGAGCTGTACATGTAATATTGGGGATTCTGCGGCAGAAGGTGCAGTTTTATTTTAAGAATACATAAAATACCACTAACCCCACCTTGGCTGCAGCAAAATATACATCCTCAAGTTCCCCACTCTCCAACTGTATTGTGCCTCTGGTCGCACAGGCATTGAATAGCCCCATTGCCAGATCTCACCTAAAGCCCCAGCAGCAGCTATTCTGCTGGATGTGGCTGGTTGGGCAGTGGGGAAGGAGGGTGTTTGCTTGCCTTTGCATTATGATATCTGCAGTACTCTAAAGGGAGAGGTGCTGCCTGCTGAGTAATTTTCCATGCATTGCTGTAATGGGGAGGGGACTGCTGACATATTGGTAGAGCAGTTGCTGATTCATGCAAACAAAATATTATTTGATATACATTTTCTCTCTTGTGTAGCGTGTTTTAATGGTTTGGGGAAAAAAATACTCTAGTGTTTAGTGGAAGAGAAACCATTCTCATCCGTGAACATTTTCTCACCATCAGCCTTTACGCTGTACTTGCTGATAGCCCTCCACTGGCTCGTGTAAAGGAAAGAGCACATTTTAAATTCATCTTGCCTCCGCACATCAGACTGATTCCCTCTACGGCTTCATTCAAAAAAGAACTGAAAGCCCTATGGATGAATGACCATGTTTGACGTCACCTACTGTCAGGATGGGGCCGATGCGTTTGACTATGTCTATGATGCTGGTTTGTGCTTTACCCCTCGATTTGTCTGGTTAACTTATTTGCTATACTATCTCCTCTCGCCTAGGCATATTTTACTGCTTCATTGCTTGGTTATCATTGTTATTGTTTTTTTTTTTTTCTTGCAACACTGTTTGTACTTCTGTAAATCGCTCAGATACCCACTCGGGTCATGTCCGCGCTATATAAAACTTTTAATAAATACATCTGTATCATCCACAAAGATTTATGTGGCTGAGCTCTGATTTACCTGTCAAAGTTGTTTGTCCCATATCTTCCCTCCAGGCATCTAAAGTTTTAAAAGAAATTCAGAGGAATTACATTTTGTCTACAACGCTCAACCCTTTGGAGCTCGGTCTCTAGAAATGGAATCTGACTTTCTCAAATTTAGGAGATTGCTAGAAACCTACTCTTCAAGTAGGCTTCTGGCTATCCCTTCCCCGACCTGCCTCTATTCCCCTATCCTCAGACCTATTGGTCAGATGCCTAAACCCAGTTTTCACCCTGTTCATCCCGCAGACGCTTCTCCAAGGCCTTGTCACCTTTGTATCAGCATACGATTGGTGGATTCATGTTGTTTATAATACCACTCAGAGGTGTTCAGTTATTATCCAAAACATAATCCATTGTTATTTGTCTCTGTATTTAATTCATGGCACTATGAGATTACCCAAAGGTTTTTTGCAGTGCTTTAGAAAAACACTATAAATAGGAAACAAGTAAACCAAAATAGCAATGCTACTGATGCCAACCAAAACCGACATCTGGGGATCAACTTGTGGTATATAGTGTCACAATTTGTCTGAAAGGTCTTATAAATTTAAGAGCTGAGTGTGCATTGGTCCTGGCTGGGTACGGTGTAGTTCATCCCTGATATTTAGCAGTGCTGAATATGCTTCATAGGGGTCAAATCCCAATTGAATGTCAGTGAGAAGGCCATTAGATACCAGATCTGTTAGTTCCTGTTTCAAGTTTTTTTGCAACAGAGAGTGAGTCTGAGATAGCTTGGTTGTTTGAAAGATTGGCTTGGTCTGAAAAGGTTTTGCAACATGTGTGATTATGGCATGTTTCATGCCTCGGTTCAATTGAGAGGAGGTAATAATTAGTCTTGTAGTGAAAGGTGACAGACTAATCAGACCCACACTAACGACGTTTGCATTACAAACTCCCATGAATTTTAAAGAACATCAAGATTTGTGTAATATAATCGGTAACTGGTGAGAACTCACAAAGAGTGGAAGAGGAATGTATGACGTTACAACGAATTCCGTTGCAACGCATGCCTTTACCACGCATGCGTTACAACGGAATTCGTTTTCCACGCTTAACCTTTACCTCGAATATTCCTTTACCACGCATACATTTACACCGTTTTTTGTTGTAAATGTATGCATGGTGAGGGCATACTCTTGATAAAGATTAAAACTCTCCCCTTACATTCCCCCAGCCTCATTCCTTATATTTACCCTTAACCCTTAATATATATATATATATATATATGTATTTTACTAAAATACCCCTTACCTTTTAACTCGGCTTCCCTCCATCTTCTCTGGTTACGTCGGACGTACGTCGTTAAGAGGAAGCGGAAGTTACTTTCCGTTTCCTCCCTAACGACGTTGATAGCTTCGGCTTTAGCTTAGGCTCCTCAGGTTAGTTTTGTTTTTTGGGGGGGAGACCCCCCCAGCCCCCCTTTTTATCCCAGCGCTTTATTTATTTTTTATGGGGGAGACCCCCCAAACCCCCCTTCGTTTTTCTTTTCATTTACCACACATGCCTTTACTACGTATTTCGTAGTAAAGGTATTCGTGGTAAAGCCTTTAGTTGTAACCACGCATGCGTTGTAGTGCATGCGTGGTAAATGATTTAGTGGAAACGGCTTCGTTGTAGAGGCCGTTTCCCGTGGAAGAGCAGGTAGGTACAATTGGTCAAGGGACGTCAGTTCAGGGGCTGGTGGAAGACATGCTGTCTGTTAAAGCAGTTATTTTGTTGGCAGAGAAGACAAGATATTTGCCACACCCACACAGCTCATTTGAGGGTAGCAGGACACATCATTAGACAAAGGGTTAGCTACCGGCTATAGGTATGAACACTTTTTTGTAGAATTATCTGCCTCAGTAGTTCGGGGTTGGATTGGAAGTATTTTGAGCACTGGTGCAAGCTGATTTGTTACCCCTAGATTGCAAGGGGTATGTTGAGAGAGTAAATTTGTTTTTCCAGTGCCTTGCCTTGATATTTAATTTGGCGAAGGGTATCTGTCAATAACTGATTGATCTTTGTGGGATAAGGCCTGCAGGTGGGCCGAGAGCAAGAATATTGAATGCACAAGAACATTTTATTTTTATGGATGTGCCAGAATTTCTTCGGGTGCCACCAAATTGAGTCTTGTGTGTCGAGAAACAGTTTTGTGCATTCAGAAGTTTAGCATTTATATTTCTGTGGAATAAAGTTTTCAGGGACAAAATAAAGTTTCCTTTTTTAAACAGAGCATGCTTTTAGTAGAGATATTAATGAACCTATGGTCTGACCACCATAACTGTTAATTAAACTATGGTCCGACCATTCTAACTGCTTGGCCCATTCATAAGTGCAGTGATTGTGGAAAATAACTTTTGTTAATGTCCTCATTTGTGAGTTTAGGCAAGGGTAATTGAGGAGAAGTCAAAAGTGTCCATTTCTTCAATGATGTTTTGGTTCGGCAGGTTGAAGGGTCTTCTACCCAGCTATTCAGTATTGGGCAAACGGTGCATGCCAATGACCGTAGTGGCATACTTCGCTGATAGTGGATTGCACAGTGGGTGCAAGAGTGCTATGGGTCCATGTGAAAGTAAGGAATTCATCTCCACCTACTAAAAAGACTGAACATAATATTAGCCCATCTACCTATCTAATATGTCACCCCTCCTATTTGCATCACAAATGTTTTAAATGTCCATTTCACTCTGTTACATGCTCTGCTCCATCTTTCTGTTATTTCCTCTTCCTCTTAGCCCTCATATCCTGTCACTCCTCAGCCATATTCTGATGTAGGGTGGCAAAATTGCTTTGTCTACGGACCAGTTAGGGAAGAGAAAGGAGAAGAACATGCATAATGCCCTGTTTCTGAGTAGCAAGTGTAGGATGTTCTTGTCTTTGGCATAGGGGGTCCTGTACAAATGAGGGGCATGTTGGCAAAGCTGCAGTGTGCTCTCCTCCAGATGCCCCAATTAGTTAGAGACAGTCTGGTGCGTGTGTAATATGACACTTGTCTCACTGGCTGCAGCTCTCTCCATGCAATGCTGTTGTCTTGTTCCAGAATGCCCTAAGCCATGTTCTCACATGCTGCTGCTACTTACCATTTTTGGGGGACAGTGATTACAGTGCATGCAGCCCACACCTAAGATGGATATACATCTTGTGATGTAGGGTGGCTATAGATCACTCCGCTGTTTCCAACTACCACTGCAACATAGAAGGTATTTTCTAAGAATCAAATCACGCCAAGACTATGCCATCCAGTCTTGGAGCAGACTGTTTCCTTGGCTCCTCCACCCCAAACTAAATCATTTGTCTGTCATTTTTCAAGAGCCAATATGTAGTCACAGCAGTGACTTCGTTTGCCCTGTCCTCTGTTGAGCAGCCTGTGCCTGCTCCAAATGCAGTTTCTGCTAGAAAATATTTCACCTACTTACATCAGGTACGAATTCTGAACTTAATCCTCAACACCACTTACTTCAATTGACATTTAAAAAGAAATTAACTTCTATGAGAGAGTATTGCCGGCCTTCTGCGGCAAGATATATAAGGAAGAAAGGAATGGCATCTGCCATCCACCTAGGATTCTGCATCTGCTTTCTGTCTTCTAAAAAGGCAGCAATGGAGTTATCTCATGGAGACTTCTATCCGCAGATTCTTTTGTCATTTATGACTAAATGATATAATATAGTTCTTGTATTTAGCACATTTCTTTACCCCACTGTACTTTTTCCCTACAGCTAGCAGGATTTATTGTTTTTAGTAGGGGTCCCCTTTTTTCAAAATCGGACCTGATCATCCAAACAGTAGTGCTTGGTGAGCATGTGCAAAGACACCCACATTGCTGCCTGACCGATATCCAGGACAGGGACTCTGCAAGCTAATGCAGTGGTCACAGCCTTGGCTCTGGTAAAATGGGCACGCAAACCCTCAGAGGGTTGCTTTTTGGCCAATGCATTGCAGCTTTTTATGCAGCATGAGATGGTCCATTTCTGCACTGCCTTCCCTCTCTTAGCTCCATCATATTCCACAAAGAGTTGAACATCTTCCCGGAACTGTCTTGAGTGATCACTGTTTAACAACAATGCTTTTTTTGGGTCCAGACAGTGGAGTCTCTCTTCTTCGTCTTTAGAAGAGTGCGGCGGATCAAAGAAGGTAGGCATGGTGATGGTTTAGCCTACTTGAAAGGGTGTCACAAACTTCAGGAGGAGGGCAGCATGGGTCCTTAGACCCAGCTTTTCTGGGTAAAGGGTGGTATAAGGAGGGTGTACAGAGAAGGTCTGCAGTTCGCTGACCCTCCTGGCTAGTGTTAATGCCACCAGAAAAGCCATTTTGATAGCGCGCGAAGTGGGCAGTTGTGTAACGGCCAAAGGGAGCGCATATGAGGAAGGTAAGTACCCAGTGGGGCATGATAAATGGGCTATGGGAAACTTGTTGTAGTCCTTTTAGGAACCTAGTCACAAAGGGTGACTAGAACAAAGAAGGTTGGTCTGGCATCCCAAGAATGCCGAAATGGCAGACAGATAACCTTTAACAGTGCCCAGAGCAGAGACCTGCTGGATCAAAGAAAGAACAAATAGAAGAACCTAGGATAAGGGTGCAGAAAGGGTCAATGTGTCTGGATGCACACCATGCAACACATTTGTCCCAATAGCAGGTGTATACCATCTTGGTAGAGAGACTGTGGCTGCCAGAATAATATCACAAACTTTGGGAGGAAGGTCGAAAGCTGTCAGCTGACGCCGCTTAATCTCCACACATGAAGACAGAGGGGGTGTGCAGGTTCAGCGCCAGACCCACCTCCTGTTGCTGCGGCATGAGATCCTCCTAAAGGGGCAGCCTAATCAGAGGACTGATGCTCAGAAGCTCAGGAACCAAACTCTCCATGCCTAATCCAGACCACAAGAATGACTTGGTCATTCCTGATCTTTTTGAGAACTTTGGGCAGAAGTGGTATCTACGGAAAGGCATTCAGGAGGCTGGTGTTCCACTCAAGATGAAAAATGTGTCCGTGCAAGACCAGTCTTTGAAACTCTAGCACGCAAAACTGATGGCATTGTGCATTTTCTGTGGTGGTGAACAGGTCCAACCAATGTTCTGCCCACTCTTGAAAGAGACCTTGCTCCACCTCTGAAAGGAGATGCCATTCATGATCCACTAGGCATTGACAGCTATGCTTGGCTGCCCTGTCGTTCAGAGAGCCCAAAGTTGTTGAAACACCAGGGAAATTCCCTGACATTCCAGCCATGTTGAGAGGCACAGGGCCTCTAAACAGAGAGTCAAAAACCCACTTGCCTTGATTGATGCAGTACCACATGGCGGTGGTTAGTCCAAGAAACCCTGTTGTAGCCTTCCCTTGATTGAAGAAAGAAAGGCTTTCAATGACAACCAGGTTGGCCCGGAGCTTTCGCAGGTTGATGAGAAACCCGGACTCCGCCAAACACCAAAGTCCTCTGATCACCTCTACCAGATGGCTTCTCCAGGCCACCATCAGCTTTGGGTGGGAAAGGGAGAGGTTTCTGTTTCAGAGCCAATCGTGGCTCGTCAACCACCACTGGAGGTCGTTTGCAGTTCCCTCCAAGATCTGGACCATATTGGAGAGATTCCCCTGATGCTGTGCTCACTGGAACTGTAGGTCCTACTGCAGAGCCCTCATATACCAATGGGCATGTGTCACAAGCAGGATGCAGAAGGTCATCAAACCTAATGGCCCAACTGTGAGAAGTTGGCCTGATGTGCAGTGCTCACTATTCTAGTGATCACTATATATCAGTCCAAACAACCCTTATTGATGATTGGTTGTAAGTCAACCTTATAGACCAGCTATCCTAGTAGCATGGATACGAGCAGTCTAAGGCTAAGACTCTAGAGGGCGTGTTAAGCCAGCTGTTTTACCATCACATTACCCCTTGAACACCCAGTGAAAGGACACCACACAAGTGTTATGAAAATAAACAGTGTATTTATTAGAATCACAACAACCCTGTACTCTTTATGAGGACAGGGTGCTAAGCACACAACAAAACTCTTATGAAAATACTTAAGTTAGCACGTTATACACAAATGCCCGAGGGGCACGAAAAACCATATACTTTAAAAGTGGAATGCGAATTACTAGCAGGTAAGTAACAGTTCTAATAGGCTTTGGAATCGCTAGGACTGGACTAGGGAATCGTTAGATTACTACTAGGAGGCCCAGGGGACTCGGGTGCAGAGTGTGCACTCTCACGCGGGATGCGGGACAAAGTCTATGGAGGCTAGTAAAGGCAAAGTTAGTGTTCACGGGCGAACCCGACCTGGTAGGAAGAAAACGACAGTGGATCCTGACCCTAGGATAGTGAGGCTATGATGGGACACCGAAGTGCCGAAGTTACCTAGCCCAGGGGCTGCAGCTGCATAGGTCTGAAAAGACGTCGGGGATCTCGTTGCTGGACCAGGAGCCTGGAAGGAAGAAGTTGCTGGCAGGCGACCAGTGAAGAAAAGTTCGATGGATCCAAGCCTGGATCAAGGAAGAAGAAAACCTGAAAGCAGAGGGGACCAAGTTCTTGAATCACTAGCCAGTGATTAAGTGGGCACCAGGATGGCACCGGGCGAAGTCACCGCAGTCAGGTGAGTGGGCGCTGCTGGGCTCTGCAGTCTCTCGGACCAGGAGGCGTTGTCGGCGACCAGGATGGAGGTGCGAGCTGTCCCACGAAGGTTCTTGCTGTCGACGTCGCTGGACCCAGGATTGGGCAACAAGTCTTGGCAAATGCAAGGCCCACGCGGTGGACCTAAAATGGCGTCTTGGGCGGACCAGGAGGGTCCAGGGTACTTCTCCGATGGAGGGAAGCAAGGGCCAGTCTGGAGCAACCAGACCAGCAGCAGAAATGTCGTCGGGCGTCGTCAGGAAGGCCACAAGCCAGCGGGCTAGTAGCCAAACAACGCGGTGAGCAGCAAAAAGCAGAAGGGCCCCACGCAGATCGTGGAGATGCTGGGGGGCTGCTCTTCGGTGCTGGAGCTGCTCAGGGCGGGGGCTTCTCGGACCCCAAAGCACTCACCAGGAATTCACTCGGCTGGCTTGCTGGAAAGAAGTCGTGCAGTCTTGCAGATGGCCGGTCCCTTAAGGTCTCGTCGCACCCACGGTTCTCAGCTGGGCTGTAGAGGTGGGTAGAGGTCAGAGGTGCCAGGGAAGCCGGTTCTCGTCGAGCTGGGCAGTCGGATTCCGGAGGAAGGACTTTGCAGCAGACCGCAGTGTTCTTAGATGGTGCCTGCGGGTGCAGGGTGACTACTCCTTAGTCACAAGGGAGAAATCTTAGGAAGAAGTCTTGAGTTCCTTTCGCAGAAAGTAGTTTTAGGATTCAAAGATGATCTGATTTGGAAGGGGGCCAGTCCCTACCTTTATCTGGGAAAAGGGGGCTGGCACGCGACTAAGTCCTGCCCTAGGGGTGGGACCAGGAGGGGGGTGGTTACACCCACTTCCTTGGCGGGCTTTTCCCCAGCACAGGGTCTGGAGTGTCCCTGGAACTGGTTCAAGCCAGCCTATGCACAGTGAGCACCGGGGTGCCACGTGCAGTCACCTTCCTCTGAAGCCCTGCCTACCTACAATACACAAAATCCTGTCTGGGACGGTGCTGGCACCGCCCCTGGCAGGAAACCCTTTGTCCTTATCTCTTGCTCTGGGAGGACTCCCAGCAGCAGGAGGGCAGACTTGTGTCTCGGTGGCAGCATCCATTTTGTGGATGCTAAGGCTCTGTCTGACTTTAACCGGGGTTAGGGGTTACATACATGTCGTGTCCCTCTAGAAGGATGGAATGCTAACCCCGTCGCCAGAATTGGCGAGGGGTTAGTATTCCAATTCGTATGACACCTTACTCGACATGTTTTGATAAAGCGATACCAGAGTTGGCACATAACCGCGAGGATTATAATGCACTTAAGAGTATATGGTATGCGATATCATGGAAACGGCTAAGGGATGGATCCCGAAAGCCGCAGACAGGCTCAGCTCATGCCAGAGCTCCATCTCACACGATTCCAAGCACTCTGCCTTCAGGATTGTTAAGGCCTGCCATAGGAGTGACTGATAGGAGATCTGTGTGTCCATTTTTAGGGTTAGATATAGGTATACTATATCTAAAGCAAAGGGTGAGTACACCACCTTGCCCCAGCTGTCGTGCAGCCAGTTGTGTCAGTTTTAGTTAGTCAATCCAGGGGTGGCACTATACATGCTTCAGCCCCTGGGAGACTTCTGGGTGCACCTCAGCCCTGGGTACAGGGACTTGGAGAGGGCCCAGGGCCAATTCAGTACCTGAGTACAATTTGGATAGAGAGAACAGCTAGGCTGTGGGTCTGATTAGCAGGCCCACAGCCAGGGAAAGTCGTAAACCAGTGCAGCAAAAAGCAAAAATCTGGGTGATCATAGGATTGCAGACCCTACTCTCCTACATGACCCCCCCCCCAAACTTTGGGACAATAAACTAACCTTGACCAGGTGAGTCTTCTTGCTCTAAGTGGAAATACCTGGAGAGCCCATCAGCATTGCTGTGATCAGTCCCAGGTCTATGCTCCACTGTAAAATCCATCCCCTGTAGGGAAATGGACCACCTAAGCAGTTTGGGGTTTTCACCCTTCATCTGATTTAGCCACAAGAGGGGCTTATGGTCTGTCTGAATGGTGAAGTGAGTGCCAAACAAGTAGGCCCTCAGCTTCTTCAGGGCCCAGACCACAGCAAAGGCCTCCCTCTCAATAGCTGACCAATTTTTCTCTCTGGGTGTCAACCTCCTACTAATGAAAGCAATAGGCTGATCATTACCATCAAAATTCAGTTGAGACAGAACAGCTCCCACACCCAACTCAGAAGCATCTGTTTGGACAATGAATGGCTTGGAGTAATCTGGACTCTTGAGGATAGGTGCTGTGCACATGGCCTGCTTTAGGTCATTGAATGCTTTCTGACAGCTTGCTGTCCACTGAACTTTCTTTGGCATCTTCTTGCTTGTCAGGTCATTAAGGGGGGTCACTATGGATCCATAATTTCTGACAAACTTCCTATAGTACCCAGTCAGGCCCAAGAAAGCTCGAACCTGAGTCTGGTTATTGGAGGAGTCCAGTCCTTGATGGCCTGTATCTTACTCTCCAGTGGCTGAACCTGGCCTCCACCTACAAGGTGGCCCAGGTATACAACCTGTGACTGCCCTATCTGGCACTTTGTGGCCTTGATAGTGAGGCCTGCCTTTTGCAGGGCCTCTAACACTTTCCTCAGGTGGACCAGGTGATCCTCCCAGGTGGAGCTAAAGACAGCAATATCGTCAAGATAAGCTGCACAGAAGTCATCCAGCCCAGTGAGGACTTGATTCACCAACCTTTGGAAGGTGGCAGGTGCATTTTTCAGTCCAAAGGGCATTACCACAAATTGATAATGCCCTCCAGGGGTAGAAAATGCTGTCTTAGGTTTGGCTTCCTCAGCTAACCTGATTTGCCAATACCCAGCTGTCAAATCAAATGTGCTTAAGAAGTTGGCAGAAGCCAATCTATCTATAAGCTCATCTGCTCTTGGTATTGGGTGGGCATCAGTCTTAGTGACTGCATTGAGGCCTCTGTAGTCTACGCAAAACCTCATCTCTCTCTTACCACCCTGGGTGTGAGGCTTTGGCACTAGAACTACTGGGCTAGCCCAAGGGCTATCTGAGGGCTCAATGACTCCCAGCTCCAACATTTTCTGCACTTCAGTTTTGATGCAGTCTCTAACATGATCAGGCTGTCTGTAGATTTTACTCTTGACAGGCAGACTGTCTCCAGTGTCAACATCATGGGTACACCAATCAGTTTGGCTGGGTGTCAGAGAGAACATATGTCGAAAGGATTGCAGAACTTGCCTGCAATCCTGTTGCTGATGTTCAGTGAGGCTGCCACAAAAGACAACACCATCAACTGACCCATCATCAGGATTCTGAGTGAGCAGGTCTGGGAGAGGGTCACTCTCTTCCTCCTGTCCCTCATCTGTGGCCATGAGCAAGCTCATGTCCTTCCTGTCAACATATGCCTTGAGCCTGTTAACATGGAGCACTCTGAGAGGGCTCCTGGGAGTTCCAAGGTCCACCAAGTAGGTAACCTCTCCCTTTTGCTCAATGATGGTGTGGGGCCCAGACCATTTGTCTTTCAGAGCTGCTGGGGCCACTGGCTCCAGCACCCACACCTTCTGTCCTGGCTGGTACACAGTCAGTACAGCCTTTTGGTCATGCCAAGCTTTTTGAAGTTCCTGGCTGGCCTCAAGGTTTTTAGATGCCTTCTCCATATACTCAGCCATCCTGGAGCGGAGACCAAGTACATAGTCCACTATGTTGGTTGCAGGCTTTTTGAGAGGTCTCTCCCATCCTTCCTTCACCAAACACAGGGGTCCTCTTACAGGATGCCCATACAGAAGCTCAAAAGGGCTGTAGCCAACCCCCTTCTGTGGGACCTCTCTGTAAGCAAACAAGAGGCAGGGGATCAGGACATCCCATCTTCTCCTAAGAGTTTCAGGTAGTCCATGAATCATCCCTTTCAGGGTCCTGTTGAATCTCTCAACAAGCCCATTGCATTGTGGATGATAGGGTGTGGTGAACTTGTAGTTCACACCACACTCTTTCCACATTGCAGTCAGATATCCTGACATGAAGTTTGTACCTCTGTCAGAAACGACCTCCTTAGGGAAACCCACTCTGGAGAACACTCCAACTAGGGCTCTTGCCACTACAGGGGCTGTAGTGGTCCTAAGGGGAATAGCCTCAGGATACCTGGTGGCATGGTCCACCACCACCAGTATAAACTTGTGTCCTGATGCTGTCTGGGGTTCCATTGGACCAACAATGTCAATCCCCACTCTTTCAAAGGGAACCCCCACCACAGGTAGTGGTATGAGGGGGGCCTTTGTTGTGCCACCTGACTTACCACTGGCTTGGCAAGTGACACATGAGCGACAAAACTCCTTGGTATTCTCATTCATATGTGGCCAGTGAAAGTGTGAGACAAGCCTGTCCCAAGTCTTTGTCTGACCTAAATGACCTGCAAGGGGAATCTCATGGGCCAAGGTGAGAAGGAAACCTCTCAGAGACAAGGGGATGACCAGCCTCCTGGTTGCACCAGGCTTGGGGTCTCTTGACTCAGAGTACAGGAGTCCATCTTCCCAGTATACCCTGTGGGCACCTGTGGCATTCCCTGCAGCCTCAGCAGCAGCCTGCTGTCTGAGGGGTTCAAGGGAAGGGCAGCTCAACTGTTCCTTCCCCAGGTCTGCTCTGGAGGGTCCCCCTGAGCCCAGAAACTCAACTTGATCAAGTTCAAGCTCTTTAGGCTCAGTTTCCCTCAGCTCTTCTAGATCAGCCTCCTCAGAGACTTGATCCTCAACCTGGGGCAAGGGGGAAGGCAAAGCCTTACCCTTACTGCTCTTCTTCTTGGGAGGTGTCTGGTCCATAATTTCAGGATCCAGCACCTGTTCAGTGGGGCATCTTCTGGCCTGTGACCTAGTCACAGCAAGCACATGTGCTGGCAAGCCTAACATCTCCATGTGAGTCCTCTGCTCCACTTCTGACCATTGTGATGACTCCAAATCATTGCCCAACAAACAATCAACTGGGAGGTCTGAACTGACTACAACTTTCTTTTGTCCCTTCACTCCACCCCAGGAGAAAGCCACAATTGCCACACTATGACTAGTAGTGACATTGCTGGCATTGGTCACCAGGAAATCAGTACCTGGCATGATCTGTCCAGGGTCCACAAAGTTAGGTGTCACCATGGTGACACTGGCACAAGTGTCCCTATAGGCCTGAGCCATTTTGCCATTAATCAAAGGTGTCTGCCTGTATTTGCCCAAAGTATTGGGACTTATTTCAGGGGACATATCCATATCCCCTGTACAGACAAGGACAGCCTGAGTGAGTGTGCCAACTAAGTTGTCAGACCCCTCAGTACCCAAGGTTAACCCAACTAATGCCTTGGGAGTGACACTACCACTACTGACTGTACTAGGGGGTGCAGTTGCTTTAGGAGCTGTAGTGGCAGGAGTTTGTCCTCCTCTTTTGGTGCACTCACTAAACCAGTGAGATTTACTTTTGCAGTACTGGCACCACCTTTTTGACTGGCCTTCTTGAGTCTTCTTCTTCTGGGAAGCCTGACCCCCACCCTCTTTGGTTTGTTGGGGACCTGGTGAAGACTTCTGGTCATTTTGCTCATTCTTAACATTACCCTTCTGGTCTGCTTTCTTCTGACCACCCTGGTTCTGGTTCTGGTTCTGCTTGATCCTTGTCCTGACCCATTTGTCTGCCTTCTTTCCCAATTCTTGGGGAGAGGTCAGATCTGAATCAACAAGGTGCTGGTGCAGCAACTGGTTCTGACAATTGTTCAAAATTTGTTCTCTCATCATTAGATTATACAATCCTGTGTAATCTGTAACCTTGCTACCCAGCAACCAGCCCTCCAAAGCCTTAGTGGCACAATCCACAAAATCAGACCAGTCCTGAGACTGAGTTTTCTGGGTGTCTCTGAACAGCAACCTGTACTGCTCAGTGGTTAAACCAAACCCATCAACCAGTGTGTTCTTCAGGACCTGGTAATCGTTAGCATCCTCCACTCTTGTAGTGAGGAGCTTATCTCTACCTTTACCATCAAAGGAGAGCCACAGTATAGCTGCCCACTGACTCTGGGGAATGCCCTGCACAGTGCAGGCCCTCTCCAGAGCAGCCATCCATTTCTGGATATCATCCCCTTGCTTAAAGGGGGGCACTATTTTAGTCAGGTGTTTAGTATCTAAACCCTTCTCTCTATCTCTTGGGAGATTGCTGCCACCAGTGGGAGCTAGCCCACTCATCTGCTGCTCTCTTGCCAGGGCAAGCTTTTCTTTGGCCAGGGCAATTTCTTCCCTTTCAATCCTCAGTTCAGCTTGTCTCATCCTAGCCTCATGCTCCCTTCTCTGAGGGGAAGTAAATCTCCTCTGTGGAGGATTCCTTCTCCCCTGAGAAGAGGCATTAGAGTGCAGAGATCTATTGGAGTCCCTAGAAAGAGATCTATCTCTCCTAACTCCAAGGTTAGGCCCACTTCGGGTTAGTACTGGGGGTCCCCCAGATCCTAGCCCAAGTAAGTCTAAGTTGGTCCTAGTTAGCCTTCTGACTACCTCAAGACCCTTGTCTACCTCATCCCCAGAGAGTACCTCCTGATCCTCCTCCTCAACTGCTGAATCAGTGTTGTGGAGATCTGGATCCCCAGAGGTTCCCTCTAAGGCTGGCATGTTCTCATGTAACTGAGAAAGCTTTCTGGCATCATATGTCTCTAAGAGACCTATCAGAAAGGGAGTGGTGGGGTTAGACCCCTGCTTCAGTTTCCTGGAGACACAGATTTGTCTCATCTCCTGGAAACTGAGAGCTGCATATCTTGAAGTGACCTGTGGAGGGTCAACACTGACCAGGGGAGTCTCAGTAGAGTCCCCCTGAGTCGACATGCTTTTCTAGTGAGGTGTAAGTGGTGCACTTACCTACACTATATGTTTGCCTACCGATCCCTTGCTAGAGTTGTAGTTTAGGGTGTGCTAGGCCCTAGGAGCTACAACAGCTGGTTCAGTAGAACTCAGAGTATTCTAAGCTAAGTTATATGTACCTTTAGTACTTATGTGATCTTTCACAAGATATTCTTAGGGCATGTGTGGTAAAACAACAGCAAGCTCAAATCCCAACCGCTGCTCACCAATGTGAGAAGTTGGCCTGATGTGCAGTGCTCACTATTCTAGTGATCACTATATATCAGTCCAAACAACCCTTATTGATGATTGGTTGTAAGTCAACCTTATAGACCAGCTATCCTAGTAGCATGGATACGAGCAGTCTAAGGCTAAGACTCTAGAGGGCGTGTTAAGCCAGCTGTTTTACCATCACATTACCCCTTGAACACCCAGTGAAAGGACACCACACAAGTGTTATGAAAATAAACAGTGTATTTATTAGAATCACAACAACCCTGTACTCTTTATGAGGACAGGGTGCTAAGCACACAACAAAACTCTTATGAAAATACTTAAGTTAGCACGTTATACACAAATGCCCGAGGGGCACGAAAAACCATATACTTTAAAAGTGGAATGCGAATTACTAGCAGGTAAGTAACAGTTCTAATAGGCTTTGGAATCGCTAGGACTGGACTAGGGAATCGTTAGATTACTACTAGGAGGCCCAGGGGACTCGGGTGCAGAGTGTGCACTCTCACGCGGGATGCGGGACAAAGTCTATGGAGGCTAGTAAAGGCAAAGTTAGTGTTCACGGGCGAACCCGACCTGGTAGGAAGAAAACGACAGTGGATCCTGACCCTAGGATAGTGAGGCTATGCTGGGACACCGAAGTGCCGAAGTTACCTAGCCCAGGGGCTGCAGCTGCATAGGTCTGAAAAGACGTCGGGGATCTCGTTGCCGGACCAGGAGCCTGGAAGGAAGAAGTTGCTGGCAGGCGACCAGTGAAGAAAAGTTCGATGGATCCAAGCCTGGATCAAGGAAGAAGAAAACCTGAAAGCAGAGGGGACCAAGTTCTTGAATCACTAGCCAGTGATTAAGTGGGCACCAGGATGGCACCGGGCGAAGTCACCGCAGTCAGGTGAGTGGGCGCTGCTGGGCTCTGCAGTCTCTCGGACCAGGAGGCGTTGTCGGCGACCAGGATGGAGGTGCGAGCTGTCCCACGAAGGTTCTTGCTGTCGACGTCGCTGGACCCAGGATTGGGCAACAAGTCTTGGCAAATGCAAGGCCCACGCGGTGGACCTAAAATGGCGTCTTGGGCGGACCAGGAGGGTCCAGGGTACTTCTCCGATGGAGGGAAGCAAGGGCCAGTCTGGAGCAACCAGACCAGCAGCAGAAATGTCGTCGGGCGTCGTCAGGAAGGCCACAAGCCAGCGGGCTAGTAGCCAAACAACGCGGTGAGCAGCAAAAAGCAGAAGGGCCCCACGCAGATCGTGGAGATGCTGGGGGGCTGCTCTTCGGTGCTGGAGCTGCTCAGGGCGGGGGCTTCTCGGACCCCAAAGCACTCACCAGGAATTCACTCGGCGGGCTTGCTGGAAAGAAGTCGTGCAGTCTTGCAGATGGCCGGTCCCTTAAGGTCTCGTCGCACCCACGGTTCTCAGCTGGGCTGTAGAGGTGGGTAGAGGTCAGAGGTGCCAGGGAAGCCGGTTCTCGTCGAGCTGGGCAGTCGGATTCCGGAGGAAGGACTTTGCAGCAGACCGCAGTGTTCTTAGATGGTGCCTGCGGGTGCAGGGTGACTACTCCTTAGTCACAAGGGAGAAATCTTAGGAAGAAGTCTTGAGTTCCTTTCGCAGAAAGTAGTTTTAGGATTCAAAGATGATCTGATTTGGAAGGGGGCCAGTCTCTACCTTTATCCTGTAAAAAGGGGCTGGCACGCGACTAAGTCCTGCCCTATGGGTGGGACTAGGAGGGGGGTGGTTACACCCACTTCCTTGGCGGGCTTTTCCCCAGCACAGGGTCTGGAGTGACCCTGGAACTGGTTCCAGCCAGCCTATGCACAGTGAGCACCGGGGTGCCACGTGCAGTCACCTTCCTCTAAAGCCCTGCCTACCTACAATACACAAAACCCTGTCTGGGACGGTGCTGGCACCGCCCCTGGCAGGAAACCCTTTGTCCTTATCTCCTGCTCTGGGAGGACTCCCAGCAGCAGGAGGGCAGACTTGTGTCTCGGTGGCAGCATCCATTTTGTGGATGCTAAGGCTCTGTCTGACTTTAACCGGGGTTAGGGGTTACATACATGTCGTGTCCCTCTAGAAGGGTGGAATGCTAACCCCGTCGCCAGAATTGGCGAGGGGTTAGTATTCCAATTCGTATGACACCTTACTCGACATGTTTTGATAAAGCGATACCAGAGTTGGCACATAACCGCGAGGATTATAATGCACTTAAGAGTATATGGTATGCGATATCATGGAAACGGCTAAGGGATGGATCCCGAAAGCCGCAGACAGGCTCAGCTCATGCCAGAGCACCATCTCACACGATTCCAAGCACTCTGCCTTCAGGATTGTTAAGGCCTGCCATAGGAGTGACTGATAGGAGATCTGTGTGTCCATTTTTAGGGTTAGATATAGGTATACTATATCTAAAGCAAAGGGTGAGTACACCACCTTGCCCCAGCTGTCGTGCAGCCAGTTGTGTCAGTTTTAGTTAGTCAATCCAGGGGTGGCACAATACATGCTTCAGCCCCTGGGAGACTTCTGGGTGCACCTCAGCCCTGGGTACAGGGACTTGGAGAGGGCCCAGGGCCAATTCAGTACCTGAGTACAATTTGGATAGAGAGAACAGCTAGGCTGTGGGTCTGATTAGCAGGCCCACAGCCAGGGAAAGTCGTAAACCAGTGCAGCAAAAAGCAAAAATCTGGGTGATCATAGGATTGCAGACCCTACTCTCCTACACCAACAGTCAATCACACTGAAATTCAGGATAGAGGCTGAAACATCGGAATCATAGCCCGGATATCCTGGACTCGCAGTGCAAGTGGATAGACCTGAAACTGCACTGTGTCCAGAATGGCCCGATGAAAGGGAGTCAGGTGTCACTTTACTACATTGATAGCGAACCCTAGTGAATGCAGGAGGTCAGCCATAGTCTGGAGATGGGACACAACTGCCTATAGCGAGCCAGCCTTGGTCAGCCAATTGTAAAGGTGGGGAAAGACTGGAATACCCTGACCTCCGCAGATGTGCTGCAACCACTGCCATCACTTTCATGAACACCCAAGGGGTACCGGTGAGGATGAAGGGGAGCACGGTAAACTGGAAGTGCTCTTGGTCCACCGTAAACTGCAGGTAGCGCCTGGGGGGTCGGCAGGATGTGGATGTAGAAATATGCGTACTGTAAGTCATATGCTACCATCCAGTCTCCAGGGTCCAGGGCAGACAGGAGCTGAGCATTTTTGACTCCTTCTTTCTCAGAAAGAAGTTGAGAAGGTACAGTTCTAGGATAGGACAAAGGCCTCCTTCTTTTTTGGGTATCATAAAGTAGCGGGAATAACACCCACATCCTACTTCTGATGCTGCGCCCTCTCAATGGCTCCTTTGGCCAAAAGAGCGAACACTTCTTGACAGAGCAAGGAGAGATGGTCCACCATCTGCCAGTTGTAAGTGGGTGGCATGGGTGGGAGTGTTTCCAGAAAAAGGAATGGAGTAACCCTTCTTGATGATTTGCAAAACCCACTAAATTGATGTTATCGACTTCCAGTCAGGCAGATAATGACGGATCCTGATACCTATGCGTGCTCATGCTGATATAGGGGAAACTTAAGGAGTTTGGAGGCTGCGGTGGAGTCGTTGACTGACCTGATGTCTGGCTAGTGGTCACACGTGATCTCTGGAAAACGCTTCCAGGGCCATGAAAGGGTGACAACCCTGTTGATCATGGTGGCTGGGCAGGAAAGGATATAGGCGGTAGCCGCTAATGTAGCCACTGAAGGGGCAAAAGGCAGATTGGGGTTGCCTTTGATAGGCCCAAAGCCCTAGCCGTAGCTCTTCTATCCTTAAAGTGGTTCAGCTCCTAGTCTGCCTTCACACCATTTTAGGCGGGAGCCATCAAAGGGCACACCCATGAGTAAAGCTTGGACATCCCTGTACACGTAAGTGGATCTCAATCAGGCAAGTCGTCTCAGTGCCACTCACAATGAAATCGCTCTGTCCAGCAAGTCGGTCATGTCTGCCCTGATGGTGAACTTTGCTGCATCTTGCCCATCAGCAATTGCTTGAAACAGTATGGCTCGTGCCTCCTCCAAGACCCTACATCCCAGTACATGTTCATTAAAAACAAGGAAATAATAGAAAATACGTTTAAGAAAACATAAACATAAACCAAGTCAGACAATCGAGCGGGTACACTGTTATTTAATCACAATGGACTTGAAGGTTATGTCTTACATAAACAATGTTTCAGCCTTATACCCTCCGTTGGGTGTAGTGGCTTTCTTCAGGACTGAAAAACAGAAGAAGAAAACAGGGTGGAGTAGGTTTCCCCTACATACAAACAGATAGTGAAAATACAAAAACAGTGGATGAAATTGTTCGCCACTTCAAAATGTGAAATCCACTGGTCAGTGTGTTTACCAGTAAAAGGCAAAATGTGTTCAATTCAAACACACAATCACTATAACGCACTCCAGACACACGTAGATCAAAGCAATAAGTTTGTTATTGATAAAATGTCTTACCCATAGTTACAGGTAATCCAGTGACACCTTGTCCTTGGCGTAAAAACTCGAGTGGCATCTAAGTCCTATGTGGAGAGTGAAAATGGACTTCAACACTTGATGGTACTGTACCACCATAACGAAACCACACACATCATGTAGACAGTTGAATATAAGACATAGTGAAGCTAGGGACTAAGATGGTAATAGTCATAACTTAAAAAGGGGGAGGGGATTACTTATTTAAATCAAAATAAATTGATAGTGCAGTCTGATCTCTATGAGTGCATTCAATAAACTAAACTAGATGGTTTATGATCTCCGTAGAACCAATAATAACTAAAAGGATAAAGGAGAGAGATACGAGCAAAAGAAAAGGAGAAATAACTTTTTCAACATTCATATATTGTTTGCATTATACAGTGTTAAAAACTCTCTTTAGATGACTATACGGGAGTGTAATTCTCCAAACAACAAAGAAGTCAATGGTTACAAAAATCTATCTACACGCATTGTTCACAAACTGGGA
Source organism: Lissotriton helveticus (assembly GCF_964261635.1). Lineage (NCBI taxonomy): Eukaryota > Metazoa > Chordata > Amphibia > Caudata > Salamandridae > Lissotriton > Lissotriton helveticus. The sequence continues at coordinate 151,193,413 of NC_136071.1, forward strand.
TGTAAGCTGTGTGGGCAGGTCAGAGCAAAAGACTGTCTGTATAGCAAGGGAGTCGATGTTTCAAAGAAACGTGTTTCCCCATAGTTATATATAAACAAAAAGATTCTATCAAAGGTGATGGAAGTGATTGTATTTTATTTTAAGTATTTTTAAATTTTGTGAAGACCAACTGTCTTGTGAGTAACTAAGGGGGGGAAGAGGGCCATCTCTGCAGTTGGCAGAAGGAGAGCACTATGTGCTTTTAAAATATCCCTCACACACTATGAATCCCATAGTGTCATGCTTCATCATCGGGGTCTTCCTGTCCCTCTACGGGGCGGGGCGTGCTGCGACCTACGCGGGAGCACTTTGAGTAATTGACGATAGGCTATGTGTGGTGTAAGGACAGTGATTGGTGATAGGGGTGTAGGGACCTATATACGTGAATGATGTGAAATATTAAAAATAGTTAAAAAATCCCTGGCTAGTCGAAAAAATTTATTTAATGGTTTCGCTGGCTGGAAAAGTTAAAAAGGGGTGGAAGAGTAGAACAAAGAATATTGTCTACTTGGTCGACATGACATGTTTCGTAGGCAGACCCCTTCCGCCTACTCCTCAGGACCTCTGTTGGTCCCTACTGGAAAAATTACTCAATTCTTTGCTAACAATTGTATGCCTATTGTCCTAAAACCTGGCAGCAAAAATCAGTTGCCTGGTTTATTCCCCGGGGCTTGAGTGGGCCCAGTGGGGTATGAAAAAGCAACAATGTGACCTTTTGTGGTCCCTGTGGGAAAAAAAATGGGAAAAAGGGAATAGAGGAAATAATTAACCGCAGTTCTCAAAAACACATTCATAGCAAGAATCGCAATGTGTTCTTTTATCATTAGGTACTTCGCAATGGATATGCATATTTATCAAAAAAGAAAGACCGGTGATGTCTAGTCTATGGTTCAGGTCTTTGGGTGAAATCACCCTTCAAAACTATCACACTGACAAAGAACACACCTCAACACACGTCACACATACACCTTGCGATCGACCAGTTCCTAGGTCGTTGTGGTAAAAGGAAATGATGTTAAATCTCCTGAGACAATTCTAGTAGGAACTTAATCTGTATTTAAAATGAGCCCTTGCGTTGATCAGATAGCTCGTTTTTAAAGGAATAGAAATAAAAACATGTATTCATCGTATAAATGTCCACGTTCATACATACGCTTTATTTCATAGTTGCGTGCCCCATGAGCTTGCGTCTTAGGGTATATGATCTGCGGAGTACTGAAAAGGAAAGAGGAGACCGAGTCACTCGAAGAAAATCTGAACGAGTGTTCGATTTTCCGGATCGCATCCGACCTTGTTTTTAAAGACCCATGGTCTGAGTCTAACTTACGTGACCGCTAGATCTGTGCTATGTTAATCCATTCCCTGCAGCAGCTCCGTGGGTTACCGGTAGTCTGCCAAGGACATGGTATTTAGCGCCGGCGAACTCCCAGTGGGCTACGTGGGCGTGGCTCAGGAAAGCTAGAGTGCCAACAAAGATGGCCGTTCCTTTATGGACATATGTGAGGAAAAACGGAAAGTCTTTTTTCTATTGTGGTGGGTGTTCCGTCTGAACACTAATAACACCGGCCTTAATGATGACATCCCGTGGGGCCAATTGTGAAAAAACCACATGGTACCTGATCTCACCATCAGACAGAAAAAACAACCCCCCCATGAACATGTTTGGTGTTTCATGTCATTAATAAGTATATAAGCTTACAAATACATGGTCTGGTTTGGGTCTAAAAAAAAAACCCATTCAGCGTTTCATCCAATAGGATAATGGATACAAACTGATCCACTGAGGTCTTCTTGCTGTTACAGGTCTGTTTATGTATGTGTCAATGGATGAATGCAGTATGGCAGTTTTCAAATCAGGGATGCTGTTTCTTGGCAAACACGAACTTAGAACATTGGCTAGTTCTAATTTAGTTTGTCAATCCCCTACTATCATATACATCCCTCCTCTGATCAAACTTAATATTAACATCATAATTGTAGCTGTCTAACTTTTTTCTCGATCGGAAAATGAAATAGAAAAAAGACTTTCCGTTTTTCCTGACATATGTCCATTAAAGAACGGCCATCTTTGTTGGCACTCTAGCTTTCCTGAGCCACGCCCACGTAGCCCACCGGGAGTTTGCCGGCGCTAAATACCATGTCCTTGGCAGACTACCGGTAACCCACGGAGCTGCTGCAGGGAATGGATTAACATAGCACAGATCTAGCGGTCACGTAAGTTAGACTCAGACCTTGGGTCTTTAAAAACAAGGTCGGATGCGATCCGGAAAATCGAACACTCGTTCAGATTTTCTTCGAGTGACTCGGTCTCCTCTTTCCTTTTCAGTACTCCGCAGATCATATACCCTAAGACGCAAGCTCATGGGGCACGCAACTATGAAATAAAGCGTATGTATGAACGTGGACATTTATACGATGAATACGTGTTTTTATTTCTATTCCTTTAAAAACGAGCTATCTGATCAACGCAAGGGCTCATTTTAAATACAGATTAAGTTCCTACTAGAATTGTCTCAGGAGATTTAACATCATTTCCTTTTACCACAACGACCTAGGAACTGGTCGATCGCAAGGTGTATGTGTGACGTGTGTTGAGGTGTGTTTTTTGTCAGTGTGATAGTTTTGAAGGGTGATTTCACCCAAAGACCGGAACCATAGACTAGACATCACCGGTCTTTCTTTTTTGATAAATATGCATATCCATTGCGAAGTACCTAATGATAAAAGAACACATTGTGATTCTTGCTATGAATGTGTTTTTGAGAACTGCGGTTAATTATTTCCTCTATTCCCTTTTTCCCATTTTGTTTCCCACAGGGACCACAAAAGGTCACATTGTTGCTTTTTCATACCCCACTGGGCCCACTCAAGCCCCGGGGAATAAACCAGGCAACTGATTTTTGCTGCCAGGTTTTAGGACATTAGGCATACAATTGTTAGCAAAGAATTTAGTAATTTTTCCAGTAGGGACCAACAGAGGTCCTGAGGAGTAGGCAGAAGGGGTCTGCCTACGAAACATGTCATGTCGACCAAGTAGATAATATTCTTTGTTCTACTCTTCCACCCCTTTTTAACTTTTCCAGCCTGCGAAACCATTAAATCAATTTTTTCGACTAGCCAGAGATTTTTTAACTATTTTTAATATTTCACATCATTCACGTATATAGGTCCCTGCACCCCTATCACCAATCACTGTCCTTACACCACACATAGCCTATCGTCAATTACTCAAAGTGCTCCCGCGTAGCTCGTAGGTCGCAGCACGCCCCGCCCCGTAGAGGGACGGGAAGACCCCGATGATGAAGCATGACACTATGGGATTCATAGTGTGTGAGGGGTATTTTAAAAGCACATAGTGCTCTCCTTCTGCCAACTGCAGAGAGGGCCCTCTTCCCCCTTTTGTTACTCACAAGACAGTTGGTCTTCACAAAATTTAAAAATACTTAAAATAAAATACAATCACTTCCATCACTTTTGATAGAATCTTTTTGTTTACATACCAAGCTCAGGAGGGTGATTCTATCACTGCTACCTCTTACTTCCTCAATTGTTTTTTGGATCCCCATAGTTATATTACAGAAACTTCCACCTCGGGGAAAGCCTTCCTCAATGTGTGACATTTATAGACGGTTCAAAAAAACAGACTAGATCGTCTTGTGTACAGCAAGAACCCCGCACTAATAAAAGTTGGGGCATTAATTGTGCGAGAAATGTAGACAAAAAAGAGAAAAGCGAGAGTGCTGCCCACCTTGCGGGTCCGATGCAACGTGTGCTGATTCACGACTCGTAAGGTGATCCGCAGCGGCTGCAAGGGAACTTTTATCTCCCTGTATGGAAAAAACTTGGTGCACGTCCCCTATCAGGTGACCGAGCCACGCAGTCTGCCCGTTGTCACGTGATCGCGCAAAAAACTACAAATAAAGATGGGATTTATAGTTCAAAATGAAATATGTGGCCACTTTCTCGATTAAAAAATCAATCCGCCCCATGCCACGACCAGTCATTCTGCCCGCTTTAGGGTTGAGAATTAAGGGTGAGGTTGGGAATTGTAGTTCAGGAGAAATTTTATAAATGCTTCCTCGATGTAGGGGGCATTACACTTCGTCTAATGACTAGAACTGTAGATTTGGTTGGAGTATGTAGCTACCCGAACTACATGTAAAGAAATGTGAATAGAAGGGCGACGGGGGTGGGTTCTCCCTTATATTTGTAACAAAGACTTTCCACTTATGAATTGGCTGGGTGTGCAACTACCAAAAAAATCGGTAAAATACATAGTTATATAAATCATGATAATAGAGTGTAGACATATATATGTTTTCATAACTGCTATTAAACAGCAGAAAAATATATAGCTTTTAGTAGATCATACACATGGTGTGATATATCCCTCGTGTGGTGTGTAAGCGACCAATATCAGGATCGAGATAAACTAAACCACAGGATCTCATAATTAAGACCATGACTGCTTCTTTGGAGCCTAAATAGCCAACGCTGTTCCTTCCTGAATAGGTATTTGACATGTTTGTGACAGGTAGCGAAGCCCTTGGTTTGACTTGTACTGTCCATCTAAGGTCATTGGCATCATGTTCCTTTTCTAAAAAGAGTGAGATTAGTTTGGTGGTCTGTTTCTTGCAACGAATGGTACTCTTGTGTTCCATAATTTGAGTTTTAACTTTCCTAGTGGTCACACCCACATATTTCAAACCTCAAGGGCACGTTTTTTAAATAGATTAAACAATCCTAATTACAATTTGTGTGGTGTCTCTGCTCCCATGGTCTGTCTGTGTCTATATCAATGGTAGTAGAGTGTGTGGTTTGGGCACACATGCTGTAGACACTGCATGGAAAATGTCCTTTAATGGGTGGAAGGTCCCAAAGGATAGATAGATTGTTGATTCATAGTCTGTGTTTTAGGTCTTGTGTGTACTAGTTTGTCGTTCAGATTAGAACTTTTTTTGAAGGCACAGGTAGGTTTAGGTAAACATTATTTAGTATTCTCCAATTCTTTCTAACCGATTTCTGGATCAAACCTGATATGTTGCTAAAAGTGTTCACACAGATCAATCTATCTGTAGATTCCTTCTGGGGACGCAGCTCTAGGAGAGCTTCACGTTTGTTGTTTCTGGCTCTTTTTGCAAACTTTTTTACCAGAGTCTGTGGGTTATGATATTTCAGAAGATGACCTTGTAGGTTCTCTGCATGGCTCTTATATTTTTCAACTTCTGTACAGTTGCATTTTAGCCTTAAAAATTGACCAAATGGCAAATTATCCCTCAGGGATTTCGAATGGTAGCTAGAATAGACCAGCAATAAATGTTTTGCCATTAGTTTTTTATTTAACTCTGTATAGAGTGTTCCTTGACATGCATAGATCAAAAGATCAAGATAGGGAAGACATATTTTACTAAATTTGCATGTTAATTTCAAAAAAAATAATTGCATGTATTTTAGCCACTGATAGAAAAGAGGTATTGCATCTACAGAGACACGCCATATAACCAAAATATCATCAATATAGCGCTTCCAAAGAATATTGTTGGAGCGAAAAGCTTTCATAGAACTGAGAATGGTCTGTTTCCTCCGAGTGGACATACAGATTTGCCAGGCTTGGAGCAAAAGTGTTGCCCATAGAAGTTCCCGAGTAGAAGTTATCCTCCAACTGGAAAAAAATGGCCTTCATTGCAAGTGTGGCACATTGCATAATGAAGGAAACTGGTGTTATGGTATCCATTTCTCTAGATCTTGATAGTGCCTCAATCGTGGACAGGTCTGATCTTGAGGAATACAAGTGTAGAGAGATTCCACATCAACAGATACCAAAAGTCTGTCTTGATGTTGAATTCCATACCTTTAAGAACTCTCAGAACATCCTTGGTATACTGTAGATATGTCGGCATCTCCTGAACCAGCGGTCTCAAAAAAATCATCTACAAATTGCGATAATGGCTCAAGGAGGGACCCTATGCCTGAGATGTTTGGATGCCCCGTTGGGGATCTTTGGCTTTTGCGGATTTTAGGAATAATAGGATCATAGAAATAAGGAGTGGTAGGCTCGTTGTTCACCAGGAAATATGCTTCCTTGGAGGTGAGTCAGTCCTGATCCTTTGCATCAGCTACTAGGGCGGTGAAGATCCCTAGGAGTCTTTTAGTGGCGTCCAAATTTAAAGGCTGATAGGCAGTCCTGACCGTCAATTGCCTCATACGTTCTTTCCTGTAGGAGGAGGTGTCAGTGACAACAATGGCACCCCCTTTATCAGCTGGTTTTATAGTGATGGATACATCCGTCTCCAAAGTGTGAAGGGCTAGGTGTTCATCCTTTGAGAGGTTGCAGAAACAAGGCTGGTTAGTAGCAAGACCTCAATTCTTTCATTACTGCCTTCTCAAAAGTGGTAACTTCAGAAGGTACTAAATGTGCAGGAGGCATAAATGTGGATTTCTTACAGAGATTGGTGTTAGTTAGTTGGTCTGTCACTATTGTTTCCTTCTCTTCAGAGAAGAAAAATTTAAGACAAATCTTCCTAAACAATTGTGCAATTTGTAAGGCTAGGACGCAACTGTAAAGAAGTTGAAAAATATAAGAGCCATGCAGAGAACCTACAAGGTCACCTTATGGAGGACTCTGTTCAAAAAGTGTGCAAAAAGAACCAGAAACAATTGTTAAACTCTCCTAGAGTCCCGTCCCTAGAAAGAATCTATAGATAGATTGATCTGTGTGAACCCTTTTAGCAACATATCAGGTTTGATCCAGAAATCGGTTAAAAAAATTGCAGAATGCTAAATTAAGGATCACAGTGTTTACCTAAACCTATGTTTGCCTTCAAAAGAAGTTCTAATCTGAAAGACAAACTAATACACACAAATCCTAAAATGCAAAATATGAATCAACAATCTACCCTTTGGGACCTTCCACCCGTTAAAGGACGTTTTACATGCAGTGCCTGCAGCATGTGTGCCCAAACCTCACACTCTACTACCATTGATATAGGCACTGTCTGTGCCGTGGGAGCAGAGACACCACACATATTGTAATTCGGATTGTTTAATCTATTTGATAACATGCCCTTGTGGTTTGAAACATGTGGGTATGACCACTAGGAAAGTTAAAACACGTATTCTGGAACACAAGAGTACCATTTGTTGCGAGAAACAGACCACCAAACTAACCTCACACTTTTTAGAAAAGGGACATGATGCCGATGACCTTGGATGGACAGTACTAGACAAACCAATGGCTTCCCTACCTGTCACAAACATATCAAATACCTATTTAGAAAGGAATAACTTTGGGTATTTAGGCTCCAAAGTGCCAGTCATGGTCTTAATCATGAGATCCCGTTTCGTTTATCTCGATCCTGATATGGGTCGCTTACACCACATGAGGGATATATCACACCATGTGTATGATCTACTAAAAGTTAGATATTGTGCTGCTGTTTAATAGCAGTTATAAAGCACATATATGTCTACACTCTATTACCATGATTTTTATAACTATGTATTTTACTGATTTTTTTGGGTAGTGGCACACCCAGCCATTTGATAAGTACAAAGTCTTGGTTACAAATATGAGGGAGAACCCACCCTCCCTCACCCTTCTTTTCACATTTCTTCACATGTAGTTAGGGCATCTACATACCCCGACAAAATTACCTCGTCCAAATCTACAGTTCTATTCATTATACGAAGGACAGGGTGTTCTGCCCCTAAATCGAGGAAGCATTTATGACATTTCTCCTGAACTACAATTCACAACCTCATCCTTAACTCTCTACCCTATAGGGGGCGGTATAACTGGTCGTGGCATGGGGCAGTTTGTTTTTTCAATTGAGAAAGTGGCCACATATTTTGTTTTGAACTACAAATCCCATAATTTTTTGTAGCTTTTTGCCCCATCACGAGACAACGGGCAGACTGCGTCGCCCGGTCACCTGATAGGGGTCTTGGACGTGTTTTTTCCATACAGGAAGGTATAAGGTCCCTTCCAGCCGCTTCGGATCACCTTCCGAGGCGCAAATCAGCGATCCTTGCATCGGACTAGCAAGATAGGCAGCACTCTCACTTTTCTCTCTTTTGTCTAGATTTCTTGCACAATTAATGCCCCAACTTTTAATAGTGCGAGGTTCTTGCTGTGCACAAAATGATCTAGTCTATTTTTTTGAACCGTCTATGTATGTCATGCATTGAGGAAAGTTTTCTCCGAGGTGGACGTTTCCGTCAACTTCTTTTGATTTAAATAAGTCATCCCCCCTTTTTTTAAGTTATCGCCTGTTACCATCTTAGTATGTAGGTTTCTCTATGCCTTAAATTCAACTGTCTACATGATGTGTGTGGTTTCTTTATGGTGGCACAATGCCATCAAGTTTTGAAGTCCATTTTTACTCTCCACATAGGAATTTTATGCCTGCCACCTCGAATTTTTGCGCCGAGGTCAAGGTGTCACTCGATTACCCATAACTACGGGTAAGTCATTAATAAGCTGGGTTGCCAGTTTTGTACTGGTTTCAAATCATCAATAACAAACATTGTTTAGATCTACATTTGTCTAGAGTGCGTTATAGCGATTGTGTGTTTGAATTGAATACATTTTCACATTTACAGGTAAACACTGACCAGTGGATACCACATCTTGAAGTGACGAACAATTTCATCCACTAGTTTTGTATTTTCACTTACCTGTTTGCATGTCGGGAGAACCTACTCCACCCTGTTTTCTTCAAATTCTTTTTTTCGGTCCTAAAGAAAGCCGCTACACCTCTACGGAAGATGTAAGGCTGAAAAATGTCAACCCCCACTGTTCTGTGACAGGTTTGATCAACCCCTGTCATAGTGCTTTATTTTAATCCTAACCTCCAGACGCCCCATTAAAGTTTGTTTTCGTGTTCCTCTTCTTTAGTTTTAGTTCACACACACTTCTTTTTCTTGCTCCCTACGCCACACCCTGCTCCTCTATAGGTTTTAGTATACCTCTCCTCACAAAAACGTCCCTAGGCTCCTCCTTCTCAGAGAGGGGGTTGTAGCCCGCATTACGACCTAGTTAAAAATGCGAGGAGGTATCTCAATGATGAAGCATTGGTGGGTGAGGTGATCCGTTGTGTAAAAGGGTTACCTCAGCACTCCCTCATACAAAATCCAGTGATTATGTATGTGCTAGAGAGGGTGACCTCCTCCAGGTGTTATTTCATTAATTATGTGGAGGCGCAGGATATTATTAATGATTTTCCTAACATTTCTATGGGCAGTATTGTACAGTGAAAAAAATTAGCTTTTAGCTCGGAAAAAACCCATGAGCAGTCGTAGCTCTTGTGATTAAAAAGGCTGGAGATGCCTGGGCTTGAATAACTTGAAAACTAAATGGAAAGCAAAGTAGCCAGGAAACTGGATGATGCAGAGCAGGGGTAGACACTAACTTTACACATACAAAGTATCAAGAAATTCCCATTTGAAATACAATAAGTTCACTTTTTTACACAAGACAGGTCTTAGTCCCCAAAAAGTTGAACAAGATGGACGAATTTGTTCCCTCGACATGCCTTAGGTGTTCCTTATATAATGCTGTTTTTTACCACGTGGGACAGAACTGCCACAGAATTAGTCGTTTTAAGAGTGGGATAACTTATCAGCAGGGGTCTACTACAGGGACACATCAGAGGGATGTGTATTGGGTAACTTTCCATGCCTGAAATCCAACAAAATTGGCACACAATGTATCCTTTCCATGAGCCAAGTGAGGAACAGCAGTGTCATCCACAGGCCCCCTCTTGCCTAGTGGCAATGGTGGGTCCAGAAATGGGCTGAAGCACAGAATGTGACCATGAAAAGGGAGGACGATCGAGAACTAGGACAGTGGTCTACGGCTCAGCAGAGTGATGAGGTACTGCTAGAATTCATGTTGGATCACAGCAACATTACAGAACCGACGGACTAGGTGGAACGAAAGCCACAAATGCAGAATACACATCCTGAAGGAATAAACCCTGCACACGACACTCCCCGAATATAATAAACACTGCCAGAAAGAGCGACCTGGAGAGGGCAAATGTCAGTATCCCAAAGTTTGGTCACTATATGAAGACCAGGTTCTTCTGTGGCCACAACTCTTTATTCATCCAACCGCCCCTTCTAGACAGTCACCCCATTGCAGGAAATGCAAACTGTATTGGCCCTAGACTCCAAGATATCTATACATATGTATAACCACTAGACGTAGGCAATCTGTTGTTTGCTCTAAAGTAGAGCATTACTATTTGGGTTAAGTTGGCGCTATATAAAACTCTGTGAATTTTTTCTTTATCAAGAACTTCCCTCACTTGCATTCCTGCAATTAAAATGTAACACTACAAACTGGTATTACATATGTGCAATAATCTGAATTGTAAGACATAGATGAAAACTATACAGTACATTCTGCCACTGTGGAAATATATAGTAGACCACGGAACAACAAATGCAAGCTCTGTGACTGAAATATATGCACCTGAAGCTCCACTTATAATAGATTTATAGTGCCTTGTCTACTGGGATGCTCTGTGTAGCGTAGCTGTAAAGTGACAGTAAAGTGGTTTAAAAAAAGAGATATAATGAACAGTGTTAAATGATAGCTTCCTCAAGAAAATAATATATGATCAATAATGGCTTCACATTGGTTGAAATTGTGAGGATGAATGAATAATTCAACTGTTTATAACAGTACATTAGACGGTAAATTGATACACAAATGCAGGCTACCATAGTGACTTGATTGTAAAACAGTAACTGGTTGTACTTGAACGTAATCCTGTGGGATCTGCTTAAAGTTTTTTGGCAACTTTGTGAGCTACCACCTAAAATAAAAGAGCTCAGATCTATTGTTCCCCCATCTTTCAAACACCTTTTTTTATGTCTTTCAAAGCATCTCTTCTAATAGTATTGGGCAGTGAATTTAACCTCGAGATACCTTAGGCCTTAACTAATCTTTAAATTAGATTTTCCTTTTCCTATTGTTTATCTTGAACTAGTCATTTCTGCGATTCATTAATTATTTGCATTGCTTCATTATCGTTTAGCTATCTAGCCATCCACCTAAGCTACATCAACCCACCAATCCATCCACCCAAACGCCTTTATCCATCCACCTAGCCATCCATGCAGTCGCCAATCCAGCGACCCATCCAGTCGCCAATCCATCCATAACAGTTCCAGCAATCCATCATCAGTTCTTGAATCGCCCCATCGAGCCTGTCACCTTCCGTCTTTTTTCCTTAGTCTTTCCTTCTTACCGTTAATATTATCGTACGTTACTTTAATGTCCCTCCCTCCTTGTTTAACTCAGTTACACTGTTTTTCCTTCCTGTATTTTTCTTTGCCATACCCAGTCTTTTTTTCCATATGATCTCCGATCTTAAAATAAACCCCACTAAACCCTTGGGACATTCCCCGGAGGTGGTTAGAGGGTTTCTATCTGTTTCATAAACCCCCTCACCGCAGCCGTCCATTCCACCCGTCCCTCCCTCTCCTCCATCCTATCCCTGTGGCGTTCTCTATCTTCAGTAAGTGTTGATGCTCTGTGCCGGTGAGTAGAGGCCGTTCTCCCTTCCTCCCTTGTGTTGAGTCTGTTTGCTGAAGAACCTGGCATCCTCTCCCAGAGCATCCCCCTGAGGTGACGACAGGAGCTGTGCTTCTGAAGAGCAGTCGCGCCTCTTCTCCGCCCCAGGGTAGTCTGTTGTCACTGATGTAATGATGTCCTGCGGGGCCGTGGCGGCTCCCTCCCCTTCTTCTATCTAGGTGTCACGGGGCGTGGCTCGGGAGGCAGTCACTCTTTTACCTGTCTTGTTTTCTAATCTCTTCCCAGCTTGACGTCGGGGAGGGGTGCGCGTGGAGGTTCAGGATTGACGGCTGCAGGTCCACTCCATCCAGAGACATGAAAGACCATCGCGGGGGTCCCAGGGCGCAGCAGCTCACGGTGAGTACGCAGCAAGCGTCCGGCGTCATATAATGCCCATTTATCAAAGAGCCACAGGAGAATCAATCATCGTCACTTGTGACGCCGAGGGGCATTAAATCCTGCAATTCATCGTACTACAAAAGAGTTTATATTTGTTGACAGTGAGGTTCCTCAGAGGGGACTACGAAGCGCAACCTGATACGTCTTTTTCCACTGAAACTTCATACCTTGGTGTTTGTCGGTGTTTAAGCGATCAGACTTTTAGAATAAGTTGACACATTATTGACACTTTAAAATAGACTTTGCTGATGGGCTGTGCACTACTGAGGGTGGCATTTGTTTTATTTCAAAGTATTTTATTAATTTAAGAGAAAAGGCATATAATCAGACGATGTTGCGCTACAATCTAAGGGCATGATGTGCTGATTACACATGAAATGCCATTGGTTTACATACAGGATTTGTTATAAAGAGAATGGGCATTGGATATATGAAAACAATCCAGTTCCAGAACGACTACCATCTAAACAGTGCCTCCAGTATATCTAGAAGGGTATGCGAGCTATAGGCACAAAGGTATTGTAACTTGTCTGAACAGGATTTAATAGGGAAATTCTGTTCCTAGAAATATGACCTTATTTGTATTGCCTGTATACCAATAAACGCCAAACATGAAAAGGGGTAGGAGGGGGGGGGGGGGGGGGGGGCGTGTATCTGTTTCATAGACATGGTTAAGAAGGTTTAGGGAAAAGACCCGGTTATAGGTTGAGCTGCAAGAACTTGAGTACTCGGTTCAATGAATTTATCCAGAGATAGCATAATATGATAGAGATTGGTGATGCAGATTGATTCTTAATCCCTTTGCTGCTAGACCTTTTTCCTCGTGCTAAGCCTCTTTTGGCTATTTGGGGTAGTTTGCGCTTAGTCCCCTGTAACGTTTTGTCCACATAAGGTATCCGCACCATATCTGTCTTGCTATTACAACATCCTGAGGATTCTAAAGGTACCCAGGGTTTGTGGATTCCACTGGAGGTGACCGAGAAATTAGCCAAAATACATCTAAATTTAGTTTTTTCGGGGGGGGGGGGGGGGGGGAATTGGAAAAAGTGCTGCAGAAGAAAACATCTGTGCCCCCCCTCCCCTGCAAATGGTATAAATGCAGGGCCGGACTGGGAACTAAAACCGGCCCTAGCAAAGTGCTCGCCCCCCCTCCCCCCCCTCCCCCCCCTCCCCCCCCCCCCCCCCCCACTCAGGGAGACTGGGGGTGCCGCCGAGCACTTCGCTAGGGCCGGTTTTCGGCCGATTTTGTTGCAGGGCCGATTTTGCAGCTATGCTGCAAAAACGGCCCTGTAGCAATATCGGCCCTCCGGGGCTCAAAACCGTCCCCCACCCTTGCGGCGCACCGGGGGATTGTCCGGTGCCCGCTATGGCCAGTCCGGGCCTGTATAAATGAAGTGTTTGCAGTGCTAAAATCACCATCTTCCCAGCTTTCAGGAACAGGTAGACGTTTGTCAGAAACCAACATTTTCTACACAGTTTTGGCATTTCTCTGGGACATAGCCTATTTTTCTTATTTTTTGTGCTTTCAACCTCCTTCCAGTTAGTGGTAGATATGGGTGTAAAACCCATAATGGATCACGGAAAGCTATATATTTCTGAAAAGTAGACAAACTTCAGAATTAAGCAAGGGGTCATTTGTATAGATCCTTCAAGCTTTTCCTATAGAAAGTAACAGTTGAAATCAACAAATATTGAAACTGAGTTGAAAAAAACAGCCAGTTTGCCCATGTTTTTAGCTGTAACTTCTAAGCAGATTTTTAAAGCAATATACTGTTATGTCCTCTTTCCGCTTCTGTTTGGAAGACTATAAAGGGCTTGTATGTTCATCAAGATCCTGAGGTACCCAGAGCCAATAACAGAGCTGCAACTTGCAATGGTTTTTCCAGGTACACAGCAATTTATTTGGTAAAATGTAAGGAATGAAAATAAGGTATCAAGGAAAGTTATGTATTTCCGAAATGGGAACAAGATAGGGAGTTTAGAAGCAGTGGTTATTTGCACATCTCTAAATCTGTGGGTACCCATACTACCATGTGAATTAGATGGCATTTTTCAAAATTAATTCTTTTTTACACACTGTCCTACATTTGGATGGCAGAAATGCTTAGAAAGACAATTCAGAATAAACCTTGTTCTACTATCCTGTGTTTCCCTAATTTTTCCGATAAAAATTATATTTTACTTGTGTGGGTAGGCCTACTGCCCGCGACAGGAAACGCCCCAAAACAACATGGACACATCACATTTTTCCACTGAAAACTGACCCATTTTTTGCAATGTGCCTAGCCATGGATTTTTGGCTGTCGCGCAGCCGGCACCCAGGGAAACCTAGCAAACCTGTAAATTTTTAAAAAACTAGCTATCCAGGATGAGGTGACTTGTGTGGCTCTCACCAGGTTCTGTTACCCAGAATCCTTTGCAAACCTCAATGTGTTTAAAACAACACATTTTCCTCATATTTCTGTGATGGATATCTCTGCAACCAGAGGGGAATCACAAACTGCCTTCCAGCCAGCAGTCCCCCAAGTCTCCAGATATAAATGGTACCTCAGTTGTGTGGGTAGGCCTAGTGCCTACGTCAGGAAACAGCCCAAAACGCAACGTAGAACCATCACATTTTTCCACTGAAAACTGACACTTTTTTTGCAATGTGCCGAGCTGTGGATTTTGGGCCCTAGATTAACCAGCACCTAGGGAAACCTAGAAAACCTGTACACTTTTTAAAACTAGACATCCAGGATGGGGTGTCTTTTGTGGCTGTATTTTGTGGCTGCTTGTCCTATCGGTTTCTTCATATATAGCATATCAGTATTAATTGCCATGGATTTTGTAGATTTATATATTCTACTACACACAAATTGCAGTTGTCCTTTAAAAGGTAAAAAGTGAACTTGTTAAGTCTTCTGGCAAGTCACCAGATGTAGAAGGATGACATGTCAAAGCACTGCCTAAAGTGGAATGAATAATCATTTGGGAATACAGCTGGGAAAATTCTAATGTTCTTCCTCATGTAAAGCGCTCTGATACCTCCGGGTCTAGCCAGCGCTATATAAAACTTAAAAAAAATAAAAAATAAATAATCCCTTGCAAACCTCAAACTTTGTAAAAACTAAAAAAACATTTTCCTCACATTTCTGTGATGGACAGCTCTGGAATCTGATGGGAGTCACAAACTTCCTTCCACCCATTATTCCCCCAAGTTTCCTGATAAAAATGGTACCTCACTTGTGTGGGTAGGCCCAGTGCCTACAAAAGGAGATGGCCCAAAATGCAACGTGGACACATCACATTTTTCCACAGAAAAATGACACTTTTTTGCAATGTGCCTAGTTGTGGATTTTGGGTCCTAGCTCAACCAGCATCTAGGTAAACCTTGCAAACTTGTACATTTTTGTAAACTAGACATCCAGGAAAATCCAGGGTGGAGTGACTTGTGTGGCTCTCACCAGGTTGTGTTAACCATAATCCCTTGCAAACCTCAAACTTTGTAAAAAAAAAAAAACATTTCTGTGATGGAAACTGTAGGAATATGCAGGGAGCCACAAACTTCTACCCACCCACCATTCCCACAAGTCTCCTGATAAAAATGGTACCTCACGTGTATGGGTAGGCCTAGTGCGCATGCCAGGAAATGGCCCAAAAAGCAACGTGACGCATCACATTTTTCCACTGAAAACTGACCCTTTTTTTGCAATGTGCCTAACTATGGATTTTGGGCCCTAGCTCAACTGGCATCTAGGGAAACCTAGCAAACCTGTACATTTTTAAAAACTAGACACCCAGGAGAATCCAGGATGGAGTAACTTGTGTGGCTCTCACCATGTTCTGTTACGCATAATCCTATGCAAACCTCAAACTTTATTTTAAAATACAACATATTTTCCTTACATTTCTGTGATGGAAAGTATTGGAATCTGCAGGGAGCCACAAACTTCCATGCATCCAGCATTTCCACAAGCCTCCTGATAAAAATGGTACCTCACTTGTGTGGGTAGGCCTAGTGCCCACAACAGGAAACAGCCCAAAATGCAACATGAATACATTGCATTTTTCCACTGAAAACTCTCATTTTTCTTGCAATGTGCCAAGCTGTGGATTTTGGGTCCTAGCTCAGCCACCACCTAGGGAAACCTAGAAAACCTGTACATTTTTGAAAATTAGACACCCAGGGAAATCCATGATGGGGTGACTTGTGTGTCTCTCACCAGGTTCTGTTACCCAGAATCCCATGCAAACTTCAAAATGTTTTTAAAAAAAAATTTCCTCACATATATGAGCTGGAAAGTTGTGGAATCTGTGGGAGCCACAAAAATGGTACCTCACTTGTGTGTGTATGCCTAGTGCCCGCAACAGGTTATGGCCCAAAACGCACTATGGAGACATTGAAATTATCGATCACAAAACAACCTAGTTTTGCAGGGGAGTCATCTGCGTTTTTGGTCCCGCGTTCAGCGGCCATCTAGGGAAATCTACCAAACCCAGACATTTCTCAAAACTAGACACCTGGGGAAGGCCAGGGAGGTGTGGCTTGCGTCGCTCCTCCCCAATGTTTCCTTATCTAGATTCCGCTGCAAATCTCAAATTTAGCAAAATAAAAATCACATTTTCCTCACATTTTTGTGTGGGAAACTTGTGCGATCACTGAGCTGACACAAATTTCCTACTACCCAGCTTTCGTCCAGGTCTCCCAATAAAAATGCTACCTCACTTGTGCGGGTAGGCCCAGGGAAGGGCCCAAAACGTATGCTGGAGACATCAAAATTATCTATCACAAAATGACCTAGTTTTGCAGGGTCTCACCTTCGTTTTTGTTTTGCGCTGTTGGGAAACATCAAAATAGTAGCAAATAATTCAAACGTCAAACAGTGGTGGGGAAATTGGAGCAAGGAGTTGGGCCAGGCGGGGCCTTCATAAAGACATTCTAAAGATCAGGGGGAGGAAAGTTGGTTAGATGATATTGAATAGGAAAAAGGTATGCCACAAAGCATTAGACTAGCCTCCTGGAATATAAATGGCCTAGGAGATGAGGTGAAACAATAAAAATAAGGGAACTTGGAGAAAAGACCGAGATTATAGGTATCCAGGAGACTTGGCTATGTTGCAAGACCCCAATTATGATGGTTTTTACCAGCTAAACCAGCTAGCTAAGAAATATAGATTTGGTCGCCCAGCTGGTGGAATATTGACCCTGGTGTCAACAAAAATTATGAAGAATGTAACCGAAATAACTGTGATATGTAAATGGTTGCTGGTTTGTAGAATATTGTTATCAGGGTTCATAAAAATGGATACAATTTTGATTATAAATGTGTCCATGCAATGGGCCTCTACAGAGCAATTTGCGGAGGAAATGGTTCTGTTTAAAGAAGATATAGATTTTCTCTGTGAAGAGTATTGCAAGGATATGATTATACTAATGGGCGATTTTAATCATAAACTACACCCCAAGAATGTAGACTGCTGGTTCCAAGATGTACTAGATGCATATGAGATTCCACAAGCTACCTTCCCAGAATGTGTAACAAGTGCTAAGGACATGCAGTTGGGAAATTTCTTGGGAGCCAAAAATCTCTTTTGTCTAAATGGAAGATGCCACTTAGACTGTCCTGCGAAAAAAACATTCAAGCTGGGTACTCAAATCTGCCCTATTGATTATGTTTTTATGGCATCCTGGAACTTCCAACTATCTACGGGGTATAGGATCTTAAATAGAGAAGGAAGCGTTCATAATTAGGGCTCCCGGTTTTCAGTTTTTTTCGGATTTTTACATATAAATACAGACTGAAAAGTATTTTTCCTTTGTCTGTATTTATATGTAGAAACGGCAAAATACGAGTAAATTTTGCCGCGCTGCTGTGCTTCAGAGTTGGCGTGCTAGGCTCCTGTATAAGATGCTTAGAACACACTGCCCCCCTCCAGTGGCAAAAAGATAGTCTGCATAATCAACCTTCCCTTGCTGAGTAATCTGAAGTTGTACCTATACAACAACCTTGGAGGAGCGCCCAAGCAGCACCTGCAGCGAATTTTTGACTTAGGCATCACGTTGCATGGCAACAGCTCCCCTGTAAACAGCAGGCAATGTGGGGTCGTCAGACGCAGCAAACATCTTGAATCAGCCTTCTTCAATGCTGTTAATACAATTCATGACGTCTGCAGCTCCCACAATGTGTAATCTGAAAGGCTACCCCGAGGCACTATTCATCTGCGTGCGACAAATGTCACCTAATTGACTGCCGATCAGGTCAGGCTTCAGGTCCTATTCCCCTCACCCTCCCCCCCCTGAACCCCCACCCCCCTGTTGTGTGTCAACCCGCGCGGAGACAGTTTCCCGGGTTGGCGACCGTTTTATTGCAGCCGCACTTCACAGATGATTGGCGTTTACGCTGCAGGTTAAGTTCTGGGGTTGTACAGTGGGCAGGTGTGCCTATGTATTGTGGAGTGGGCGGCATGCCCTGGGACGAACAAGGAGGGTGTAAGGATCTTTGCCGGTCAGGTCACTAGGAGAGAAAGTCAAGTAATGAAATTCATGTCTGCTGTTACTCTTGGGACCCAAGGCAGTCCGGCATTTTCGTCATGAAGTACAGCATCAGCAAGATGCTATCTATATAGCAAGACGAAAGGCTAATAAAAAAAGGCCATTCACCTAGCCGCATCATTTTGTAGGCACCCGCATGCTGCATTACACAGATGGATAGTTTAAAAAAAGAAAATTGAAGCAGCAAAAAAGTGTTTTTGAGATGCACCAGCAGTAATTTACTTCTTCTTCCTCGACAAAGAAAATAAATGCATTTTTTTTAAAAGACCACGAATGGGGGGGGCCGGGCAGCAACAGGGAGCTAGTGGGAAGGGAGAACCATATGGGTGAGAGCAGGCGCGCAACACCCTTAGGGCACAAATGTCTTCAGGCCACTCCACCCATCCCCCGTTGTGTGTGTCTGTCCGGGTTGAGACAGCTTCTCGGGCATACACACAGACAGGTCTTGAGCTTATCGCAGCTGCACCGGAGTGAATGGTCTTTAAAAGACCATTCACTTGTTAACAAGGTTTTGTAGTTTCTTCACCCCTACTTAGAGCCACTGCATCTCCACTCTGCCTATTGCCCCACCCCCCTGAAATTTGTATTAGCACCCCCCTCCCCGAAATTTGACTCTAGTTGCGCCTCTGGATCAGGTTTAGGTTGATGTTTCAGCAGGGCTGGCTGTTCCTTTCATCCTTCTAGGGAGGGTTTAACTCCGCACCATGGTTGAGTTGCATTAGTAAGTGTGCCTGCTTGATTTTGCTCGTAACAAAGCCACTCAGTCAGTAAAATGTCTCATAATTTCACTGAAATTATGAAAATGTCACACATGTCAATCTGAAACCTTGGCAGCTATGGGTTAGTGCACTCCGTTTCCAGTAAAAACAATTGGGCTGACTTAAAGCCACGTTAGAGCTAATGTTTAGCATGGGGCTCACTCTGTCACAACCAGGATTTATGTCCTACAGCCTCCTTCCTGGGTTGGGGGAGCGTGCATTATGTAGTTTATTTCACTTGGGCCTGGGTTCTTGCGCTGGCAAAAGAAGATATAAATCATTATTGGTAGCCGAGTCAGCCGTGCCTTATCCGCGCTCATTGCTGCTCAATTGGTAATAAGATAATTGCCATCTCCTGCTGACAGTGCTTGTACTACAATGGTAAAGTTTTTAGATGAATGTATTGTGTTGACCAATAACAACCAGGCGCATGCATTGTCAATTTATATAAATGTGGATAAATACGAGCTGTAGCATCATCTTTTGCTCGTCGCAAAAATAAATGTGGATAAATACAGATAAAATAGACAAAAAATAAATATGGATAAATACAGACGGAAATAGCAAAAAAATAAATACCATAAAACCGGGAGCCCTAATCATAATGTGGTAGTCTTGGAGATCCCCCATGTACAACTAGAACACCGCCCAAAAGTGATGGAGCAACAGATGGATTATCCGAGACGTTGTACAACTAGGTTAACGGAAGAATATGTCTCCAGATTAATAAAGTTACAACAGGATCTAGATCTGGAGACAGTAAGTGGTCAGAGTCTAGATTGGTAGGTGGTCCTAACACTCAGTAAGGGATTGAAAATGGAAATAGGGGCAACACTAAAACTAAAATGAGCAGTCTAAAGACAGAGAAACTAACTGGTTGGTTCACAAGGGAATGTCAGGAGAAAAAAAGAGAAGTGAGAAGAATGGCATGACGTAAATCCCTAAAGAGGGACCAGGATAGTGGAAAAGCCCTAGTGGCCCTAAAAAGAGAATATAACATGCTAATCAGGAGATCAAAAAGAGTGTTTAAAGAAGGTTGCTGGTTAAAATTACTTGAGGCAATCGAAACAAGGAACCTACGCCAGTTCTGGAAGCTAGTGCATTCAGCAGCAGATCACCAGCCAGGGGCAATGAATTGTATAGTGAAAGAAGCAGTTTCGGAAGAATATTTACAGGACTTGTATAGTCCTGGGGTTAATTGGGAAGAGAATCTGTACACAGACTGGAGCGGTCTGGTAGCAGATATAAAACCCGATTTCTCAGTCACTGAAGTTCATAAAACGATAAAGGGCTTGAATCTTACAATAGCGGCAGGCCCAGATAATCTCCCGGCACAGATAATTAAAAAGCAATCAGACTTGTGGGCGGAATTCTTTGCAAATATGTCCTGAGCTATTTTAGACACTGGGAGGATCCCGGATAACTGGAAAGGGGCTATAATAAGGCCCATACATAAGAAAGGGGATATGCATTACCCAAAAAACTATAGACTAATCAACCTACTTGACATTGGGGAGAAGATTTTTACAAAAATAGTGCTCGGCAAACTAAAAAACTGGGTAGAAGCGAAATCAATCATCCCGGTGGAACAGGGGGGATTTAAAGAAGGGCACTCCACAGTGGATCACTGTTATGCCCTTTGGGCACTTGCCCGGAAGTCGATAGAACAAAAGGGGAATATGTTCTGCTGTTTTATCGACTTCCGGGCAGCCTTTGACTCGGTGGACCGAGGGAAATTATGGGAGTGCTTGATCAAATATGATATCCCAGTCGGCTTACTAGAAATACTAAAAGAACTACATAGAGGGAACTGGGCCCAAGTAATAAAAGACACCGACGGGGCACTGACAAGGAAAATAGATATAGGGAATGGGCTAAGACAGGGCTGCGTCCTAGCCCCCTCCTCTTTTCAATTATACTAGCAGATCTGCCAGCAGCATTGGAGTTAGAAAAAAGTGCCAGCCCTAGAATGAGTGGAAGAAAGGTCTCAAGTCTGTTGTATGCAGATGACCTAGCGATCATTGACCAGACAGAGCTAGGATTACAGAGGAAACTAAATGTTTTTAATGATTACTGTAAGGATAAATTGCTAGTAGTAAATATGGAAAAGACAAAGATCTTGTGCTTCGGAAAAAGGTTCAAGAGTTTTAGTTGGTATCTAGATAAAACTAAATTAGAAACGGTAAAAGAATATAAATACCTAGGCCTATGGTTCGAATCCTCCTTATAATGGGACCAACATTTGGAAAATCAAAATGCAAAAGCATCTTCCTCCATTTGTGGTTTGAAAAAATGTAATAACAATTACGGGGACTTGTCACACAAGCCCCTGCTAAAGGCTTATGAAGCTATGATTCCCCCCCAAGTTCTGTATGGTGTAGAGGTGCTCCTATTTAGTGGCAAATGGGGATGGGATCTGGAGGAAGGCAAGGCTTTAAAAATGTTATTGTCCCTCCCTAAGTCAGCAAAGATACAGGCAATTAGACTAGAAATATGAACGATAGGATGGAATATCCAGGCCAAAATGGAGGTGGCAAGATTCTGGAAACACCAATCCCAAGGGAAAGCCCAAAAGGTCTCACGCTGGTGCAGTGATGAAATCCCTCATAGTAGCCTAAGATGGGCAATAGTGGCAAAAAGGAAAATAAATGAGATAATATTGAGTTTAAACGTGGGTGTAAATAAAAATTCCTTAGACGTAGACTTCACGAAGAGTGCACTCAGATCACAAGGAAGGGAGTATTCCAGAATGCAGGACTTAGGATACCTGAGAAATAAAAAATCAGTCCAATACATGATAGAAGCTTGGGAAAATGATGCATGGTATCCTTATTTAGAAACCCTGCCGAATTACGGATTTAGGTGGGATATTTTGAAAATCCGAATTGGTACCATGCCTTGGCTATTGGAGGGGAGAGTTAAGACAGAAATGTTATATCCTGATGGTATATGTAAGGGTGGACTGACTGGGGACCAAGTGTGAAATGCTGCACATACTACTTGATTGCCTTACTTGTGTAGAAGTGAGAAAACGGTTCTTACGACCCCTATTCATAAAATACAACATAAGATTACGAGCCCAAGCAACTAATTTACTGATAGGAATGGAACATTTGGATATAGCAATTGCACTTGGAAACTTTCTGAGAGGGGTCAACCAACTGGCAAGGGAAAAGCTTAAGAAAGCACAGTGAGGAATTTACTTTTACACCATCTCCCGCAAAAGTTGAAGGTTAAAAATCGAGGAGAAGTAAGCACAAATGGCCCTAATATTTTATTGTAAATGAAGAATGCTGAATGTAAATAAATTGTTTCTATTGTAAAGATTGGCAACACCCAGTGTTATTATGTATAGAGGGTTTTATACTTTTAATGTTTTTACAAATCAGAATATTGATGAAATTGGTTTTAGTATAGAAGTAGACTTGTTGAGTAGCACAGAAAGTAATTGTGCGTCTTTACAAATCTTGTATTGTCCCGCTATTGATTGGTTTTTATTATACTGTGTTCCGAATTTTATATGATCATGAAGTTTAAAGACTACGGTCTAAATAAACAGAGTTCTTCTCTCTCTCTGGGTTTGGTAGGTTTCCCTAGCTGGCTGCCGAGCCCAGGACCAAAAAGGCCGGTGCACCCATTGCAAAACCAGGTCGTTTTGTGATCGATAATTGTGATGTCTCTACAATACGTTTTGGGCCCTTCCCTGTTGTGGGCAGTTGGCCTACCCACACAAGTGAGGTACCATTTTTTTTATTGTGAGACCTGGACGAAAGCTGGGTGGTAGGACATTTATGCCGGCCTGGTGACCCCAAAACATTCCCACACAGAAATGTGAGGAAAACATCGGGGGATCTACGCAAGCCACACCTCCCTGGACTCCCCCAGCTGTCTAGTTTTCAGAAATGTGTGGGTTTGGTAGGGTTCCATAGATGGCCTCTGAGCCTGGGACCAAAAATTGAGGTGCCCCCTTGCAAAAACAGTTTTTTTGTGATAGATAGGGGGTACCAGTGTTTTTGGTCCCCGGACTCAGCAGCCATCTAGGGAAACCTACCAAACCCAGACATTTCTGAAAACTAGACACTTACACAAGTGAGGCATAATTTTTATCGGAAGACCAAGGGGAACGGTGGGTGGTAGGAAATTTGTGCCGACACAGTGATCCCACGCAGAAATGTGGTAATTTGTTTTTTTAGCTAGCTTTGACCTTTGCAGGGGATTCTGGGTAAGAAAATGTTGGAGGATCCACAAAATCACACCACCAGCCAAGCAATGGCCCACACACACACACTGTAAGCCAAGTGCCAGCCAACGCACAACGCAAGCCAAGCAATATCCATGCATATTGCCAGCCATGCGCCAGTCCACGCACACTGGCAGCCAAGCGCCAGTCCACGCACACCTCCAGGCAAGTGCCAGTGTACAAACACTGCCACCAAGCACTGCTCTACCACACCACAAGCCAAGCGCAAGTCGACACACCACCAGCAAAATGCCAGTACACACATAGCCTGCCTAACGCCAGTACATGCAGACCATCAGCCAAACTCCAATACACTCACACATACAGAAACTTTCCCTGGTACCTAGTGGTTTTCTGCCCACCTTGGGGGCAGATGAGCCTAAAAATATCACTGATCTGGCACCAAGAAGGGTCAAAAACAGCCAATATGTGTGCCTAAAAAAATGGGGAGTGACCCTTGACTATGGGGCTGCTCTCTGGCATGCCCATAAACATATCCCTGGTGCCTAGTGGGCTTTCTACCCTCACCTGGGGGTGCAGATCGGGTGTAATAACCACCATCTATTCCAGAGGGTGGTAGAAAGACAGTGCCCATTTTTTTTGGGGGGGGGCATCTGCATTCCCATTCTTGGCAGCCCCCACCCCTACACAAAGTAAAAGTAGTCCCCGGTGTCAAGTGGGCTGTCTGCTCTCCCCCAGGGTGGCAGATCAGGGGCTGTTGCCCATATCTGCTCCCCAGGGGAGGGGGGACAGAAATAGGTCTCTTATTAACTTTATGCCTTTGGAGGCTCACAGAGTTGCAATTGTAAGAGAAATGTCATCATTAACTTTGGGATTAAACCATAATGTTGCCAATCTTGAGCTATGGTAGGATTCCGGAAAGCGTTTGTCTATACTTTTTAATGCACTTGCAGTATCAGTAAAAATGCGGCGAGAGTGTGGCGGGGTAAATTTCAACATTGTAAAAAAAGGTTGTATTGAAAGAGTGCATATCTCACGTTCAATATACACACATGGTGGGGTGTTTTGTGAGTCTGGGATAAACCAGACAGCACTGTGGTAGCTAGCAAAGCAAACTGAAAAAGGCTCAAGGTCGGAAGATTACCTTCTCATGTAACTGTCTTCCTGGAGGATTTGTAGGAGATCCTCACTCGCACATCACTCCGAAAAAGACTTGGAGGTGAGTTTATCCAATTTCTGGAAAAAGGAGTGGGAAAATGTTAGAGGAACCATGGATGACATGAAATTCACTAACAGCGTGATCATCATTTTGAGTTTTTGGAGCCTACGCCACCAGGAAATAAAGTTGGGGGACCAGGCATTCTGGAGTTCTCTAATCTTGGCAATTGTGTGTGAGTTGTTAAAAAATAATATGTTAGTGAGATTTTTACTGAACCAGATACCCAGATATTTAAGATGTGTGGAGTGCCACTTAAGACCTGGGTCACCTAAGTAGGAAGGAAGACAGAGTGGATTAAAAGGAAATACTTCTGTTTTGTCCTTATTTAAGGTATATCCAGAGACCTCAGAAAAAATACGAATAATGCTGATGATACAAGGGATTGCCGCATCAACATCCTCTGAAAAAATCAGGATGTCATCTGCGTATGCTGCTGTTTTAGATCTATTGGACCCAAATTGGAGACCTTTAATTCCCGGAACTGCATTAAGTAATTTAAGTAAGGGGTCAATAGTAAGTAACAAGAGCAAATGTGTGAGAGATCATCCTTGTCTTGTACCTTGGTGTAGGTCAAACTATGAGGAGGTGGTGCCATTAATCCTAATTCTTGCTTTGTGATTCACATAGAGTGCCAGAACCATATTAATGAAAGAGTTGCCATGTAAATAAGGCCAAGACATTTTTTCAAATGCTGTTTCAGCATCAAGAGCAATCGCTATAGTTGGCAGTGAGGTAAGGCGGGCTTTTTCTAAAATATGGCAGAAAGTGCAAATGGATCTCCCACAAGGCTCCCTTTGACAATATCCGTTTGAGAGTTATGGATACGTTTTGGGATACAACTTTCTAGTTTATTGGCTGGGACCCTTGCAAAGGTTTTGCTTCCATATTTAGCAGGGAAATGGGCCAAACATTTTTTGGGTCTGAATGATCCCTGCCCTCTTTGGAAGTGACCACTATGGTGGCCTCAGTGGCTGTGCCTGAAACCTTAGCATGCAGAGCAAAGTGATCAAATATATTTTTGGGGTACTTGATGATTGAAAATGTAAAAGTTTTATAAAAAGCAATTGGGAAGCCATCTGGGCGGAGTGCCTTTGCTAAACGGATGGCCTTTATTGCTTTAACAGGCTCCTCTATTTCTATTGCTTTGTTCAAGCACCTCCTTTCTTGTTCAGACTTAATTCATAGGGATGGAGTTAAGGAGCTCTTGGCATTTTGTTTTATCACATGACAATTGTGGGGTATATCGTTTCCCATAAAACTCTTTAAAGATCTCAAGAATCTCTCTTTGTTATTGAATTTTTGAGAGCCATCCTGGTCGTTGATGCAAGTAATTTGGTTGTTGAGGTTGTTAAATTTAAGGATGGGGCCAAGTAGTTTACCAGCTCTGTAGCGTAGGAAAAGTTGTTGGTAATTTTGGGCATGAAAACAGAGGTAGGTTGTTTTACTAACAATGGAGTTGAAGGTGTATTTTAACTGTTTGATATTTTGAAGCAGGAATGTGTAAACAATACCTCTTAACATTTAATTTTATCCCCTAGTGATTGAAGAGTTCTCTTAATTTCGCCATTTTTCCTGGACAGTCATATAAGTCATATAATGATTTGCCCTCTCAGTGCATTTAAACGCATCCCATAATATTATCTGGGATTTGACAGAATGTTAATTTTCTCGAACGAAAAGGTTAATATAGTTGTTAAGGTCCACAATGTGAGCTTCATTATCTGGGATTTAAGTATTTAGGTGCAAGGTCCGACTCCCACCTTTATCAGCAAGACTAAGAATGGACATCGAGATTGCAGCATGATCAGAGACAACTATTGGGTGAATTTTGATATCTGAAGTGGTTTTTAGAAGTGAGGCGATTACAAGAAGATCATCAATATGGGAGAAACTGGTATGTTGGGAGGAGAAGAATGTAAAGTCCCTACCCTTGGGGTTATGTAATCTCCAGGCATCTAGGAGTTGATGTGAGAAACAGAGAGGTTAAGCAAACGTTTGTGTGCCCTGAGAGTTCTATATTTGAACGCTGAATGCCGATCCAAAATGTGAGCAAATGGGAGGTTAAAATCTCCCACTACTATAGTTTTCTGGCCTCGCGGGATATCTGCTAATTATTTATTACTTGTATGCCAGAAACTAGGGCTGTCTACGTTGGGGGCATATATATTCTTTTTTTTTTTAACTGTTCTTTATTAAGGTTTTTACATTTTTAAACAAGCGACCCCCCCCAACCCTCCACCCCACCCCCATACAGGCATTTTTTATGACAAATATATACATTGGTAAATATGGATAAATTATTGTACACGTTCTTATTTATACAATAGAAATTAGATAGAAAGCTTTTAGAGACATAATTAATCAATATATTCTATCTATTGCGTAAGGGGGTCCCATATGGCTACTCACTGGTTGTGGCTTGCGGGGCATTGGACTGGGCTCCCCGGATTTTACTTGGATTCCCTGCTTTGCTGGTTCCCGGTCGCGGCGGCTGCTCCTCGGTGGTGCTGCTGGACCCGCCCACACCGCTGCGGGACTGCGAGGCAGTTCTTAACACACCTGCAGCCTCTTCCTGCAGCCTCTTCCCGCAGCGGCTACGCCCCCCCGCCTGGCTCCTCTATAACTTTTCGTAACACCCGCTTCGCGGGTGCTACTCACTGGTTGTGGCTTGCGGGGCATTGGACTGGGCTCCCCGGATTTTACTTGGATTCCCTGCTTTGCTGGTTCCCGGTCGCGGCGGCTGCTACTCGGTGGTGCTGCAGGACCCGCCCACACCGCCCACACCGCTGCGGGACTGCGAGGCAGTTCTTAACACACCTGCAGCCTCTTCCCGCAGCGGCTACGCCCCCCCGCCTGGCTCCTCTATAACTTTTCGTAACACCCGCTTCGCGGGTGCTACTCACTGGTTGTGGCTTGCGGGGCATTGGACTGGGCTCCCCAGATTTTACTTGGATTCCCTGCTTTGCTGGTTCCCGGTCGCGGCGGCTGCTCCTCGGTGGTGCTGCTGGACCCGCCCACACAGCCCACACCGCTGCGGGACTGCGAGGCAGTTCTTAACACACCTGCAGCCTCTTCCCGCAGCGGCTACGCCCACCCGCCTGGGAGGATTAAAACCAGGATCCTCATTCCGCGCTGCGGGACGCGCGTGGGACGAAGCGCGGGGCTAAGCCCGGGCAAAGGGCGGGCCCTCGTAGGCCAGTGTAGGCTGGGCTGGGCCTACTTACTAACGCCTGTATTGAACTGGAACTGTGGACCCTGATACTGGCGACGGACATGGCTATGCCATCTGAGGAGGGAATAACTGGGAAGGTGGGTGGTTTAAGAAATGGGTCATTGGACAAATATTTTTCTAGGGTCCTGGGTGATGGTGATAAGGAAACCTCTATGGCTGAGCGTAGGGCTGAGCGTCGACGCTCTGTTGAAAGTATGAAAAACAGGTCCCTTACCGATACCGCTCCTTATCCTGTTGCCCAGGAGGGAGGTTCACCTAATATTAGCGAGGATGTACTAACCCAGGACGGCGTCCCTCTTCTGTTGCGGGATTGTACTCCCACCCCTTGTTTGCCTCCCGATCAGATTGTAAGTGTCTCCCCCCCCTCCTAGTCTTTGTTGTACGGCTGCTGATCAAATCACCTTGACCCCCATGGCAGTAAAGCCAAGGAAGATGAAGCCGAAACAATTAGTTGTGGTGGAGATGCATGGGCCACCACCTAGTAAGAGAAGAAGGAAGTTGAGGGAAGGGCAGGGTAAAGCCAAAATTCCCCATTCCGATTTCGGTAAAGTATCAAAGCCCCCTATCATCCATGATATGGCACTAGTGGAGGTGACAGAATCTCCTTCAACTCTGCCACTACCGCTAGTGGTGGCTTCACCTCTCATGGGTACTAACACCACAGACCATGAGAATATTCCTGGGGACCCACCACCGAATGCAATACTTCCCGCCACATCATTGGGGAACTTGGAATTTTTACTCAGGTCCCTGCTCCTGCCCATTAGTGAGAGCATAAAGAAAGTTGAGATTAGACTGACCATCCTGGAGACTGCCATAAGCAGTATGGTTACTTTAGCCAAAGCCCAGGTGAGTGGGGCTGCTCCACCCACACCCTCGGTTAGGTTATCCTCTATCAATGCTCCTAGTGTTCCATCTCAGCCCCCTAAATCGAAGTTTCAGTCCCATGGTAGGGCCGACCCCGCCCACCAAAGATCGCACCCTCTAAAGCTTATAAACATCCCAGTAGCAGGGCCAGTGGGTGATTCCCAAAGGGGACCGTTAATGGCCCCCACGGGAAATAAGCGAGAGGAACAGGGAAGCGCCAGTAATAGGTATGCTCCCTATGGCAATGCACCCCGCCCAGGCGGCTGACCCCTTTGGCTGGATCACGGCACCCCAGAGACACAACAGAAATAGTAACAGCAGAATGGAGCACTTGAGGCCCTTTACCCCTCTGGAGACAGGCAACAGGTTCTCGTTGCTATCCGGTATGGAAGACTGCGACTGATGTCTACAGTCTAAGGGGGAGAGGGGTGGCCGATCAAGTGAGCCTAATCCAAAGGACACAGATTTTGAGGCACTAAGGGTGGCAAGACGTAAAGACAATAGACAGGCGGGCCCCTTAGTAGCCCAAAGTACGGATAGCAGTAGTACCAGAGTCTCTACGGATGTATTGTGTATAGACACTATAGATGGTAGCATTGCATCCCCCAAGTCATTTACCTGTGTGGACGCCATTCCCATGCCCAAGGAGGGGGGAAGGGGTGGGACCAAGGGGGTCCCTGGTATAGTTCCTATGGGTCACAGGGTAATACACCTGTTATCTTGGAACGTGGCAGGGTTAAAAAGGAAGATGGCTCTACCAGAATGGCACACATTCATTGAGAAGTTTGATGTTTGCCTGTTCCAGGAAACCTGGAGTCTGCTACCACTACACAAATCCGGCTATACTACATATTTTCCCCCAGCAGTAAGCAGTGGGAAGGGTAGACCAGCGGGAGGATTATTGGTTTGGTTTAAAATTGATCTGGATTGGGATGTTGTCATTCATGATTCAGTGTGCAGTGATGTACAACACCTCACCTCTAGGGGATACATTGAGGGGAGCAGGCTCGAATTATTTAATGTTTATGCTAGAGGGGCACCGGGGGATACTTCCTCAGTAATTTTAACGAGTCTAGACCTAGCATTAGCTAAGTGCCCCCCATCTGCTAAAATTATAGTGGGCGGGGATTTTAATAGTACGTACGAACCCCTTTTCGGGGATGATCCTTTGGGTACCGAGGAGGAAGACTCTAGATGGTCCATCCCAGCTTTGTCACTACCCCCTATTCGAAAATGGTCAGCAAGGGCAATACAAATTAATGCCCTCACTAGGGAACACAATCTAAGAGCACTCAACGGCAGGACTATGTCCGACAGCGCTGGTGCAATGACCTTTAACAGGCTTAATGGTCCGTCTAGAATTGATTACATCTTACTGGACGTTAGATTGTGGAAAGACCTAATAGATATGGAGGTGGTGGCTACACAGGATAGTGACCACAACCCCCTCTGCACTAAGTTTAGGTGGGGTAGTGCTCCCCTGAGGTTAACCAAAGAGGTTGTCCCTTACAATAGTAACCGTAGGTTGAAATGGGACAAGGCCCAATTGCAGGAAGATCAACTTGGGAGTATAAAATCTCTTGTGGTAGATCTGACCTTGGACTTGGCGGTATGGGAACAGGGAATGGGAAGTGTCCCGGAGTCGCCCATTGCTTTTGATACAGCCTACAAAACCACAATAGAGCAAGTGAGTCAATATTTTTTATTCAAAGGGAAAAGCCACAGAGTTAATAACACACCTCCCATCTCTAGTAATCCCTGGTACTCGGCCCAGTGCAAGGGAAAAAGGAAAGAACTAACAGCTGCCCTACTTAAAAAAGATCCCTCACAAGTTAGAGCGGCTAGGAAGGACTATTCAAGGGTAATGGCACTGGCCAAACGAGAGTGGGAGGAACAACATTGGCAGGACCTAAATTGTGCTGTCAGCATAAGGAATCCAAGGTTATTCTGGGACCTTATTAATAAAGCTAGGCAGCAGAGCGCACAGCCTTTAGCCGCCCACATAACAAGCCAGCAATGGTTTGACCACTTTTCTGCACTATATGGTGGAACTGAAGTCCCCTCTTGTCCAACGGTAGCTAGGGGTGGAGAAGGGGAACTTATAGGGGAGCTCGAGGACCCATTCTCGCCCTCGGAAGTAGTAGTGGCCATCAGACATCTGACCCCGAAGAAGGCGGCTGGCCCGGATGGGGATCCCGGGGGACCTTTTGATCAAGGAACCTAGGGCTTGGGCCGAATTAATCGCCATTATAATGAATCTGATTGCCAGGGGTCACCCCGTGCCAGACTCTTGGAAGGGGGCAGAGGTGGTCACTGTGTTCAAAAAGGGGGCTAGAGAGGACCCTGCCAATTACAGACCTATCAGTCTGATAGACGTGATTCAGAAAGTGGTTGGCAGGGTTATCATCTCAAGGGTTGGAGCATGGATGGAAGAGGAACAAATCCTCTCCCACCTCCAAGCAGGATTCAGCCAGAAGGTGGGTACGATGGACCAGGTCTTTCGCTTTTTTGTCATCTATTGGAAGTCAGTCACCATCAAAAGGGGTAGCCTTTACATGGCTTTCATAGATCTCAAGACGGCTTTTGACCTGGTCCCTCGAGTAAAGCTGTGGGAGACACTGGAGAAGATGGGTTTCCCCGGTTCTCTACTGAGTTTTATTGTAAGGTTCCGCGAGGGGAATTATGCGAGGAACAGATGGGGCACCCAGGGCCAGCTGACAGATAGGGTGCCCGTGAGGAGGGGAGTACGCCAGGGATGTGTTATGGCCCCGACCCTCTTCTCTCTGTTTGTGAACAGAGTGGTGGATCATCTGAGAGAGGAAGAGGCGGATGCACCATCCCTGGCGGGGGAAAGAATCCCCACTCTACTCTTCGCGGACGATACCATACTGATCTCTAAATCCCCGGTGGGACTCCAAAAGCTTCTGCACCGATTCAGCACCTTTTGTACAGATAGAGGACTTACCATTAACACCTCGAAAACTAAGTTCATGGCTCTTTCACCCTCCAAAAGATTTAGAAATAATTTTACGCTCAATGGGGCACCCTTGGAGTTGGTTGATTCATTCGATTACTTGGGGGTGCGGGTAAATAGTCGGATGAATTGGAAGGACCACCTGGCCAAAATGTTACTTGGCCATAAAAGAGTATCAGGGGTGACCCTGAGGGAGCATCGGGAGTCAACGAGTAAACCTGTGGCACCGGTCATGGCAATCTATGAGGGCCAGATACTCCCGGCCGCATTATATGGCTCCGAGCTGTGGGGGTTTGAAAATGTTTCTGAGCTAGTTGCAGCGAAAAACAAGTTTCTGAGGGACTTGGTGGCTCTGCCCGTTTCTACCCCGCTAACTCCATTGCGGCTAGATCTGGGCAGGCGATCCTTCAAAGACCTAGTGCGGCTGAGCCCTCTATTGTTTTGGGCTCGGTTGCGAAGGACCAGGGAGCTTGCCAATTATGCTGCTGGGCTGGATGAATTAATATTGCTCGACACCGGTAACAAGATCGGGTGGTTGAGCAACGTGAGGCAGTTGGTGGTGCAATTGGGCCTGAGAGATGTGTGGGCGAGTCAAATGCCACCCCCAAACCGGTGATTAAGAAGATATACTTGGACTGGGTTCAGGCAGAGGCAACACGCAGTGGGGTTGGGGGATTACTCACTGAGCGGTTTTTAGAGTTCAAATGGTCTAGGAAGTTTGAACCCTTCCTCGACCTCATAGCCAAGCCTCTGGACAGAGCCCTTTATTTAAAGCTCAGGTATGGGACCCTTCCGGTGCATGAGTTCACCGCGGGGTGGTCTAACGCTGGTGGTCCTCCGCGTCCCTGCCCGGGGTGCGCGGCTCCAAAGGAGTCTGTGGCGCATTTACTTTTTGCCTGCCCCGCTTATAAAGTTGCCAGGAAGGTCTGGTTGAAACCAGTATGCATGGGGTTGGGTTTGAGGTGCCATAGAATGGCCCTACGAGTTCTCACTACTGACCCAACATCCTCTGCCATGGTATGCGGGGTGGCTAAATATCTGAGCAGCGCATGGCTGACTCGTACTAGGAGGATGAAGCTATACTCCACCCCGCCAAATTGCTAGCAGGCCCTTATTGGCAGGACGCTATGATGATGATTGGATGGATTTGAAGTTATTCTAACCATTATGTAATAATGTATTGATGAGGATGTTTGGCTGGGGTCTCATAATAATCACCTAATGTACTGTACAATGTGTAGGCTTCAACTTTTAACAAGGGAATTTTATCGATGATAGTTTTTACCAATGTTTTATTGTGTAAAATGTATTCTTTTATGGTGAGAATTTTTACCGAATAAAGATTTATACTACTACTACTACTGCTAATCCTTTCCTTTTCTTATTCCTACCCTTTCTGCTGTAGATAGCTATCTCCAAGCTATATGTTGCTAATAATCGTGCTCGCCACTGTTGAAACGTAGGTGGGTGTGGGTCAAGCCAAGCCGATGCCAGACATATTCTAAGTACTGCCATTGCCACAAACACAAGTCCCTTCATTTGGTTCTGTCGAATATCGCCGTCGACCCCTAGGATTATTTCCACGGTTGTTATGTCCATTTTTATATAAAAAAAATTTCAAAGAAAGATGGAGATCTCCTGTCTGATGGTACAGAGTTCCTTACAAGTGGCCAACATATGGATTATATCAGCCTCGGGCTGCGCACATCTAGGACATTGTGTCCCCTTCCCCGTGCTCCCTTTTTGGCTATTCTTTTAGGGGTATAATAAAGTTGAAAGAAGGTTTTGTAAAATTGTGCTTGCAGATTGGATGATATTAATAACGATTTGGAGAGCTCGAATGCCATCTGGACTGAAGTTTCTGGTGTTTCCAGTTGGTTCTGCCACTTATGGATATGTTTGTCCAAGTCGTCGGGACACGAGGTTATCAGATTATTATAGATTTCCCCAATTTTAACTCTGTTATTTTAAACTATTGTTTCGATTATCTGGATTTTCTGAAAGGCAGCGCTTCCGCCCCCTTTCTTCGTTGTAAAGTCTCTAATTTGCAGGTATTTAAAGAAATCGCGGTTTTCTAAGCCAAATTTAATTGTTAGTGTTTAAAATTATCTAAAACCTGTTGAATTGAAGAATGTACCGAGTTTTGTGATACCCGACCTGGCTCACCGTTTCATACAAGTGTCAGTAAACAGTTCAGGGAGGTTATTATTTCCGAGGATGCTCGTATAGTGCGAGAACCTTCCAATCCCCATAAGTTTGCGTATATGGCTCCAAGCGATATAGGTACCTTTTAGGGTTTTGAAACAAACCTTTTTAAAATGACAATCGTAAGTCAATCGCCAGAGATGTTCTCCTGTTTCTTTACCTAGGATGAGTTCTTGTGGGGTAGGGACCCCCCTCTCGTAATCTGAATCCCTGTTAGACGTTAAAAGTACTCTGCTGTATTTGACTATAGAGGCCCACCAGTACACTTTAAAATTAGGTAGGGCAAGACCTCCTCTGTCTTTTGGTAGAGTGATGAATCTCATGGCTCTGCGTGATCTGCTATACCCCCAAATAAAACGAGAAAAAATATCGTCAATTTCTTTGAAGATCTGTTGATCAAAGTTTAAGCAAATATTTCAGAAAAAATATAAGAATTTAGGGAAAAATAACATTTTAATTAGATTGCATCTTCCAATGATGGTTAAGTGTAGATTATGCAATCTCTTCAGTGTTTTTTCTGTTTGTTTCAAGAGTGGATTCAGGTTTAGTTTAACCAAATTGTTTAGATTTGAGGTGATGTTAACTCCTAAATAAACCACGTTTTCGACTACCCTAAAATCGCGAAAGCTGCTTTTATTATTAGTTATGATCTGGGTTTTGTTTTGGTTTAGTTTGTGGCCGGAAATTTCGCCAAAGTTATATGCTTCTTCTTCCATTACATTCACTGTCTCATTTGGGTTAGTTGTGACTATGGCTATGTCGTCCGTATTTGCTAGAGTTTTAGTGTCTCCATTTAGGGTCTTTATAGGTGTTATGGCTTGGTTGGTGTCTAGCCTGCGGATAAACGGGTCTATGAAGATGGCGAATAGTAGAGGTGAGCAGGGACAGCCTTGCCTTGTACCTCTCGTCACTTTGAAGTTGTCTGATGTGTCCCCATTTATCATAACAACCGCTTCCGGGTTGACATACATCATGCGGACAGCTTTGATAAATTGTTCCCCGATCCTGCTCTTTGACATAGCTGTCCATAGATATTGCCAGGAGACCCTATCGAATGCTTTTTCGGCATCTAGCAATATTAGCGCCATAGGGTCTCCTGTTACTTCAGTTATGTCAAAGAGTGTGATCAGCCTCTGAATGTGATCGGTGGTTGATCTGCCTGGGACAAATCCATGTTGCCTAACCGAGATGATTTTATGAATTACTGGAGCGAGTCTGCTGGCTAGGAATTTAGAGTAAATTTTGGAGTCACTATTTATTAGCGTAATTTGGCGGTAGGCCCCTAGCTCTGTGGGGTATTTATTCTTTTTGGGAAATACAATGATTTTCACCCGAGCCCAGGATTCTGGTGGCCGCCCTCCCAGGAAAACTTGAGTCATTATCTTGATCATAATTTCTTTCAACTGCTTGCTAAATCTAGCATAACATTCTGACGGGATTCCGTCTAGTCCAGCTGCCTTTCCCGATGATAGGCTGTTTATTGAAAGAAGTATTTTAACCCATTGTGGTACTTCAGCCAGACTGTCTTGGTCAATTTGCGATAGCTGGATCCCCGTAACTAGATCTATGTATTCCTCAATGTTGGATTGATTTTTGCCTGTCTCCGTGTATAGATCCGCGAAATATCTCTTAAAT
Source organism: Lissotriton helveticus (assembly GCF_964261635.1). Taxonomy (NCBI): domain Eukaryota; kingdom Metazoa; phylum Chordata; class Amphibia; order Caudata; family Salamandridae; genus Lissotriton; species Lissotriton helveticus. The sequence goes on from NC_136071.1 coordinate 151,229,061, forward strand.
GCTTCCCTGATCTCTTTGGGATCTTGCGTAGGGCCATTGATGGGGTCTCTAATTTCTTTAATCGTATTTTCAGTGTTCTCCTTTCTGATAGATACATCTGCCGTGTGGATTCCTCACCTTGTGAATATCCCCCTTGCGTCAGCAACATTCGGAATTTTTTCTTTGTAGCACGCCGGCGTGGACAACGTCACAGGAGCACGGCATCGCGCGCGACTCCGTCTGACGTCACCGACTCCTTATTAGACCCACGTCGGCGTGATGACGTCAGTTCCCTTTTTTCCGCGTCGTCGACGCTAACGGTTTCTGGGATCTTCTGCAATACTTTGTATCTTCTACTGTTATAGTGTTACTATTTCATCTTTAATTATTCCTTCTTCGTCGAGAATGTCGTCGAGGAAGACTGGATTCAAGCAATGTGGGTCTTGCGCTCGTATGATGTCGATCACCGATCCTCATAACGATTGCTTATGGTGTCTTGGATCGGACCACGATGTTAAAAACTGTCGATCCTGCTTCAAGATGAATCCTAAGGCGTTACGAGAACATGAAGCAAAACTTCTTCTTGCGAAGGTAAAGGGAAGAGAGACTGGGAGATCTTCGAGGTCGATGTCGAGACGCTCGAAGTCGAGACAGAAGTCGCGTTCGAAGTCGAGATCGAGGTCGGCTTCGAGGTCAAGGTCCAGAGCGAGGTCGAGATCCAGAGAGAGGTCGAGGTCTGGATCCAAGTCGGCTTCGGGTCATGCTTCGAGCTCCTCGAAGAGGAAGCACAAGAGGAGAAAACACAGCTCAAGACATCATTCTGGGAAGGAGTCTTCGGATTCGAAGAAGAAGTCTCGTAAGCATCATAAGGACTTCGTATCTCCTTCTCCCTTGCAGTCTCTCGGAGGTTCCCCGGCTCCGGAACAAGAACCGGATCCGGTGTCACACCATTCTTCGGAGCATGAAGAAGAAGAGGAAGTTCCTCGAGCTCCGACTCCGGTAGAAGCCCCTGTAGATCAAGAGGGTCAGAATGAACCAATGTCGGAGCAACCTCCTTCAGAACATCCAGTAGGTTTGTACCCTCCCTTTCCTGGTCCGGGACAGGACCCCTCGCATTTCCTTAATGCGATGTTTGGAGTTTATTCGAGAGCAATGTACCCCACTGGTGCACCGGCTGGTCCCATGGGTCCATTGTCTTACAACTTGGGCATTCCTCAAAGTTACGCCCCAGCTCCTTTTATGCCGTTTATGCCGGCGCCTTATACACCTTGGCTCGGTTCGGCTCCACCGAGGTCATCGACTCCGCATACGGCTTCGCCGGCTCCGGATCGACCTCGTAATTTGGATCGAGGTGCCGTGAGTCTCGTCCTCCAGCTGCCCCGGCTCCTCGTTCGACGTCGGATCCGGCTCCGTCGGAGTCGTTACCGGATCCATCGACTTCGGTTCGTATGGAATGGTCGAGACGCAGGGCTCAGCGTCTCTTGGAGGAAAAGAGGTATGAAGATTCTGATGTAGAAGAAGGTGAACTTCTAGATCAAGGGGACTGTTTTGAAGACCTACATAGTGCTAGTGGTCTGGAACTCTCTCCTGAGTGGGGTTTACCATCAGTTTCTGATGCACCATCTAAGGACGTGGCACCCTACCATGTTGTTATTAGAAAGGCTGCAGATCTACTCAATCTGACCTTACCTACTGTTGAGTACAAACCTAACATCCTCACAGAGGTTTTACACTCTCCTTCTTCTATTATAGAGCCTACACTTCCATTTACTGAGGCTTTAACTGAACCGATAATGGAGGTCTGGAAGAGACCGTTGACTGCTCCTGCTGTTTCAAGGTCTGTAGCAAGACGCTACAGGGTGGCATCTGGTGACCCAGAGTTTCTCTCTTCACATCCTTCACCAGAGAGTCTAGTAGTACAGGCCGCTTGTTCCAACAGGTCTGCAGGTTCTTTTCCTCAGGTGCCAGCAGATAAGGACTCTAAAAAGTTGGATCAGTCTGCAAAGAAGATTTTCTCCTCAGGTAGCATGGCTCTAAAATCTACTAATGCTACTTGCCTTTTGGGGAGATATGTTCATGCATTGATGGACTCTGTGAAGCAGTTGTCATCTAAGCTTCCAGAGGATGATAGGAAAAACTTTAATGAAGTGGTCTCTGATACTCAAGCTGCAGCCCGCTTGGTAATTCAGAGTGGCATGGACACAGCTGACTCTGTTGCCAGGATTATAGGCTCTACTGTTGCCACCAGAAGGGCAGCATGGCTGAAATCCTCCGATTTCTCTACAGATGTACAATCCACGTTGTTGGACTTGCCTTTTGATGGGACAGGCCTTTTTGGGAAGAAGGCAGATGTGGCTTTGGAAAGATTCAAAGATAGCCGTGCTACTGCAAGATCTTTGGATCTCCAGACAAGAGGTTCTACCACTAAGAAGTTTAGAGGGTTTGGTAGATCCTCCTTTCGTCCCTTCAGACAAGGCCAGCAACAACAGCAGCAACAGCAAAACCCTCTGTACAAATCTTATAGAGGTAGACAGAAGGGTCGTGGACGTGGTCGTCAAGTCTCCTCTTCCTCCAATGATACCCAACCCCCACCTACATCAGCAAAGCAGCCCTAGATCCTCCATTCTGGATCATGTGGGTCCTGTAGGGGGTCGGCTTACTCATTTTCTACGGGATTGGGAATCGGTTACATAAGATCTTTGGGTTCTCAATCTCGTAGAGAATGGGTATGCACTTCCTTTTCAGGAGTTCCCTCCCAATTACCCTCCTTGCCAAGGTTATTGTTCGGAGGACCATCTTCTTCTCTTGCAGGAAGAAGTCCTGGCATTGTTCCGAAAAAGTGCGATAGAGGTGGTTCCAGAGCAGGAAAGGGGTCAGGGGTGCTACTCCCGGTATTTCCTGATACCTAAGAAGGATGGCAGACTTCGGCCTATCCTGGACCTCAGGATTTTTAACCTCTATCTCAAACAGGAGAAGTTCAAAATGCTCACACTTGCACAGGTTCTTCAAGCGCTGATGGAAGAAGACTGGATGGTGTCGATCGACTTACAGGATGCGTATTTTCACATCCCCATTCTGAAGTCGCACAGGAAGTATCTCCGTTTTTCGGTGGGATCGCAGCACTACCAGTTTGCGGTCCTTCCTTTTGGACTTACTACTGCGCCTCGAGTTTTCACCAAGGTGATGGCAGTGGTGGCTGCGTATCTCAGAAGATCGGGGATTCCTGTGTTCCCCTATCTAGACGACTGGCTGATCAAGGCGGTGTCGCCGGAGAATGTGCTTCATCATCTGCAAGAAACAACTCAGTTGTTGCACAGGTTGGGTTTTTTGATAAATGTACCCAAGTCTCACCTGGTGCCCTCCCAGCGCAACCTGTTCATAGGTGCGGTACTGGACACTACTGTATGTCGTGCATTCCCTCCACCTCAAAGGATTCACGACATACAGGAAATGATTCCTTTATTCTACAATGGAGCGGTTGTTCCAGTCCTGAAGGTCCTTCGTATGCTCAGTCTGATGGCTTCTTGCATCCTGTTGGTCAACCATGCACGCTGGCACATGAGGGCACTCCAGTGGTGCCTCCGCAGGCAGTGGTATCAGCACAACGGAGATCTCAGGGAGTCAGTGAGGATCTCCAGAGAAACTGCAGCGGATCTGTCTTGGTGGGGCGTGGAAGGCAATCTGTCACAAGGAAAGCCTTTTCAACTTCCTCCATCAGTGGCCACAGTGATAACGGATGCATCCACTCTCGGGTGGGGTGCTCATCTGGGGGACCTGGAGGTCAAAGGGCTTTGGTCTCCAGAGGAAAGGTTGCTTCATATCAACCTTCTAGAATTGCGGGCGATACGTTTGGCGCTCAAGGCCTTCCTCCCTTCCCTTCGCGGTCAGTCGGTTCAAGTCCTGACGGACAACACGACCGCGATGTGGTACATCAACAAGCAGGGAGGAGTGGGGTTGCAGTGTCTCTGCAGAGAGGCTCTGCGTCTCTGGTCCTGGGTTCAGGACCATCAGATTTGTCTGATGGCAAATCATCTGGCCGGAGTTCTGAACGTTCGTGCAGACAGTCTCAGTCGGCAGTTCTCTGCCGACCACGAGTGGAGGCTCCATCCGGAGGTGGTTCACGACATCTTTCAGATGTGGGGGACTCCTCGGGTGGACCTGTTCGCCACTCGCGAGAATGCTCACTGCCTGTCATTCTGCAGTCTCCAGTTTCCGATGCAAGGAGCCTTGGGGGACGCGTTTCAGTTGAGTTGGAAAGGTCAACTCCTTTACGCGTTTCCTCCCATACCCTTGATTCCTCGGGTTCTGAGGAAGATTCGCCAGGACCGGGCCCAAGTCATATTGGTCGCCCCGGATTGGCCAAGAAGGGTATGGTACACAGACCTTCTCCACCTCTCCTCTCACCCGCCGCTCCGTCTCCCTCACAGGGCAGACCTCCTCTCTCAGATGGAGGGGCAGGTTTTACACCCCCACCTCCGGACATTACACCTTCATGCCTGGAGATTGAACGGGGCAACTTGAATTCCTTTTCTCTCCCTCACGATGTGGTGGATATCATTCTTTCTGCCAGGCGTGACTCCACTAAGTCCATTTATTCGTATAGGTGGTCTAAATTTGTCTCTTGGTGTAGGGAGAGAGATGTTGACCCTTTGAAAGCTCATTTGTCTGATATTTTGCAGTTTGCTCTTTCTTTGGCGCAGCAAGGATTTGCTGTTGCCACGGTCAAGGGGTATCTTTCGGCTTTGTCGGCTTTTCTCTGTTTGCCGGATCAGCCTTCTCTTTTTAAGTCTCCAGTGGTTTTAAGATTTTTGAAGGGTCTCACTAATAGATTCCCTCCTACTCCTTTTGTTGTTCCTCATTGGGATTTGAATCTTGTGTTAACCTATTTGATGGGTTCCCCCTTCGAACCCTTACACAAGTGTCCCATGAGGCTTTTGTCTTTCAAGACGGTCTTCTTAGTAGCAATCACCTCGGCAAGGAGGGTGAGTGAGCTTCAGGCTCTTAGTTCCAAACCCCCATTCCTGACCATTCATGCTGAAAGACTGGTTCTTAGGACCAGGGCTGCTTTTCTGCCTAAGGTGGTAACTCCCTTCCATCTAGGACAATCCATTACCCTTCCTACCTTCTATCCTCCCCCTCACCCGTCTAAGGAGGAGGAGAGACTACACCGTCTGGACCCTAAGAGGGCGGTGTCTTTTTATCTGGACAGAACTAAAGACTTCCGGATGGATGACCAGCTGTTTATTGGTTTTGCTGGCTGCAAGAAGGGCAGAGCGGTGCACAAGCACACACTTTCCAGGTGGATAATCCTGTGCATCAAGATTTGCTACTCCCTGGCGGGTAAGGACCCTCCTGAGGGTATTAGAGCACATTCAACTAGAGCAAAGTCTGCTACTTCTGCATTGTCTAGAGGTGTTCCTGTTGAGGACATTTGCAGGGCTGCGACTTGGGCCTCCCTCCACACTTTCGCGAAGCATTACTGCTTGGATTCCGAGGTGAGGAGGGACGGCCACTTCGCGCGCTCTGTTCTCCAAGATTTCCTGGTATAGCAGAGTGGACACCCTCCTCCGGGAGTGGGGACTGCTGTGGGACTCTATTCACAAGGTGAGGAATCCACACGGCAGATGTATCTATCAGAAGAACAAGTTACTTACCTTCGGTAACGCTTTTTCTGGTAGATACAATATCTGCCTGTGGATTCCTCACATGCCCACCCGCCTCCCCGTTGTCCACTCTGCTATACCTGGTTTTATTGTTTGTATATATTTTGGGTTTTGATGCCTTTGCTATGCACTGTGTGCTATTTTGGTTTGTATGTACTGTGTACATTGTATATATGCATATTTGCTGTCGTTGGTCCATCCGGGTGCCTCGAAGGCGCGGAAAAAAGGGCGGAACTGACATCATCACGCCGACGTGGGTCTAATAAGGAGTCGGTGACGTCAGACGGAGTCGCGCGCGATGCCGTGCTCCTGTGACGTCGTCCACCCCGGCGTGCTACAAAGAAAAAATTCCGAATGTTGCTGACGCAAGGGGGATATTCACAAGGTGAGGAATCCACAGGCAGATATATCTACCAGAAAAAGCGTTACCGAAGGTAAGTAACTTGTTCGTCTCGTTCAAACTGATAATTGGTGTCCTACTTGTTCACCTAGTTCATAGATCTTTTCTTTATTCTGGGTGGCTTTACAGATGGCTTTTAAGGTGAAGGTTTCTACAATTAAATTTTTGCTATAGCAACATCTTTTACAGCCCCTTCGATATTGGTGCCTCCCTGGATTGCACTCACCAGATCTTCCGCCTTTCTGGTTAGTTTGTCTTGTAAGATTTTAAAGTTTGATTTTGCCTCTTGATTGTTTTTAATTGAGAATCTGAGAGTCTCTCCCCTAATTCCAGCCTTGAGTGTGTCCCAGACTACTTCCAATGGGGCACTACCGAAATTAAATTCTAAAAATTCTTGAATCCACTTTTCCATGAGCTGGCAGTATTTTTCATTAAACAATAAAGACCTTTTGAAGGTCCATCTGCTGTGACCGGATTGCATCTTCCCGGTATCGAGGCTTATGATTAGGGGATTATGGTCAGATAGCACCCTCGGTAATCGATCTATGGAGCAATTGGTGATAATAGAATATGTGGCAAATATATAATCCAATCTTGCGACTTTATTATATGGGTGGGAATAGAAGGTATAGCCAGGATAATTTGGATATTTCATATGCCAGCAGTCAGAGATCCCGTGTGTGTGGCAGAGTTCTTTAAGAGCTCTAAAAACTTTCGGTTTCCTGCCTTGATACGTGAAGTTATTATGCCCCTTCCCCCAGTCTGATGGAAGATTTAGATTAAAGTCTCCACATACAATCATTGGTAGTGACCAGTGTGCAAGTTCATTTGACTAATATTCCAAAGGATCTGGATCATCAGTAACACACCCATATACCGAGCAGATAGTTCGTTTTTTCCCCATACCGTATTGGCACTCAGTGATGGCCCATCGTCCAAATGTATCTGCGGCTGATTTAGTAAATTGAAGACCCCCACCCCGTGCTAAAATAGCCACCCCCATGTTTTGTTTGACTGAGTTGTAGCAGTGACCACTCTATACCAAAGAGTTTTTAAAATGTATGTTTGGGACCTTTCCACATGGGTTTCTTGAAGACAAACGATTTCTGCCCCAATTGCGTTGAGGCCTACTGCCGTTTGTTGCCTTTTTTTCGGGTCGTTGAGGCCACAAATATTGATTGTTAAAATGTTTAATTTAGCCATTTAGGAAATCTGCCTAGTCTGAATTTGAAGCTTTGCTCAATCCAATAGAACCTTTTAAATTCCACACCTTTTGATTTGTGACCGTGCCTGTATGCCCTCCCCCTCCCGCCTTCCCCTAGTGCCCCTTTACGAAAACCCAACCCCCCTCCCCATTGACCAACCCACCCCCCTTTACCCCCCAGTGAGGCATCCTGGTTCAGAGTGAACCAGGGTGTGGGCATCCGTGTAATTGGTGAGCTTCGGACGACTCCTAGCCCCGACTCCTGTATCTATCTGAAGAAGTGGAGCTATTCTCTGTGTGTTACATTATCAAAAAGAATTTGAAGTATATACATGTGATTAATAGTAGAGAAGTTGTGTTTGTTTTTACACTCCACTCACTCCTCATCCTTTCATTTCCTATTTTACATAACTAATACATAGTTGTTTGGAGACCTTTGAATGATGATGATTGTCAATTTGAGTAGTCTATTATTTAGTTTTGCTTCTACATGAGTCTGTGATTTCTTTTAGATATACTTGTGCCTGGATTTCGCTAGTGAAGCTTCTAGTGATTCCGTTAAGGATAATCTTTAGTCGTGCTGGGTTCTGCAAGTATACCGTGGCGCCGATCTGTTCAAAAGGAGCAAACAGCTGTCTCATCCTCCACCTTCTTTCCACTGTTGCATGGGCAAAATCTGGTCTGCAGAAGAACGAGAAACCTTTATGCTCTCTTTTACTTGTGGGACGTGCTAGATCGAACATCGCTTCCCGTAGAAGAAAATTTCCAAAGTTTACTAGAATTGCCCTTGGATACTGTGTAGATGTCTGTGATGAGTGGCCATGGGAGGTGCTATTGAGAAACACACCAGTTAATTCAATTGATTCACTCAATCCTTAATACAGTATCAACGTGTTACATAGAAAATACAGAATTCCTGAGGAAGGCAAACTGCCGAAACACGTTGAAGGGGAATTGGTTCTGTATTCAATGAAATGACTTATTAATTTTAGGTAATCTGTCTGTATCTACAATTTATACATTTGTACATAATCATGTTTAAATGAAAAATGATGCACTCTGTAAAGACAAAAAAGAAATTTATAAAAAAAGATATAAAAATGAGAATTTTTTTGATATAATGACTAAAATTAAAACAAAATAGAGAAATATATCATAAAAACATTTAGTAGTATTTGATGTATTTGTACAGCGTCTAATTGTGTGGTTCAAATACATGCACGTAACCCGGTGCGACATTTCAGGTTTTCTAAAAAGTATAGTTTCCTTGCCAGGGTTCATTCTTTGAGGCAGGGGCCCCTTTCTTCTACATACGTGATTCCACCAACGCCATTCTTTCAGAAATCTCCAAACAGTTGTGCCCCACTTTTTTTATTGCTCCTTGTAGCTGCTGGATGGGAACATGATTTATCTTGTTGTCTTGCTTAACATCGTCTTGGAAGTCCTTGATTGACTTTAACACGTCGCACAGGGAGGGTTCTAATTGGTTTCTCCTACCATCACTGATATCTGGTTGTTGAATGTTAGTCACTTTAGAGTCTCCAGAGAGACAAATTTTAAGTTTGATTCCGTTATAGCTTGTGATGATGGGTTCCTTGGTCTATGACCGGTCTGGTCAGTGTTACTCCCTTGATCAGTCGTGTCTTCATATATTAGCTTGTTTTGCCTGTTTTGTCTTTTTCCCCTTTTTTCCTGTTTCTTTCTTGTGGCGCTTTCCACTAAGGATGCATTTAGCTTCTTCAGGTCTGGATCTGAACATTCAGAATCTGAAGGTTCTGAAGATTCTGCGTTTGTTTGTTCCAGTCTCATTAGCTCGCTGGATGTAGATGCGCCGGTTTCATAGATTTCAGAATCATAGTCTGACTCAGCAGAAAGAGGATGGGCTTGAGCTTGGGTTAGAGAGCTGCCGCCTTGAGAGCGGCGGTTTGTGGATAGAGTTTGCATTGGGTCGACATCTTCCCCTGTGATTTCCTTTGGTCTATCACTTCCCGTAGTTATCTCAGATACCTTTTGCATCTGTTGCATCTGTAGAACAGTGCCGGTATCATGATCTGGATCTGGACATAGGCCTGAAGCAATTTTTGCACGTGTGATATTGTTCCAGGGGTTGGTTTCTTAATTAGTTTTGAGACTGCTGGCCCGGTTATTCCTGTCGCCATATCTGCCTCCTTCGCAGCCTCATTTGTTAGCAATAACCTGGCTACTTCGTTTGGTTTCATTGGTTTGGCATTTGGCATATCAGTCTCCCCCGACTGTCTCCTTGTCTTGGCGGGGAGGTTAGCTCCTAGCGTTCCTTGCGTACCAGGGATTTTTGTCTTGTAGGTAGATTTCTTGCCAGGACCACAGGACCCACCATCCTTTTCTGGGTCAGATTTTTCTTTAGACATTGGGGTAAATATACTCGATATCCGAGGTTGGGTGTCGCCTGCTTGCCCGCTAGATCTAGCCGCAGTTTTTAGGTTTTTTATCGCCTGAAGTCTCCTTGCCTTTTTAACTAGCAGGTCTGCTTTGTCTGTGTTATTCGACTGTCCACACCCCCAGATCTATTTCCATCTTTATCTTTATCTGTAGCTTTATCTTTAACTCTTTCTTTCTCTTTCTCTTTATCGTCTTTGTTTTTTGAACCTCTTGTTTCTGGCCGTCTTACTGCGTTCAATGAGCTCTGAGTAGACTGGGCCTCTTGGGTGTCCTGGTTTTCCGATATGCCTGTGTCCTGGCTATCAGCCGGTTCCAAGCCACCCCCGTACCCCCCTCCTCTGCCATGCTTACTTGTATTACTTGTGTTGTCCCTTATGTTGTCCCTGATGTCTTCTGCTGCAGCCCTCCTTTGCCTCCTTTGCCGTAATCAGCTCCTCCAATATTGCTGCCACACACCTGAAGATGGACAGCTTCCACCCTTGTCTTTGAGTGAGGCACAGTCTGAGGCCGTCTGAGCCTCCTCCACGTCCACAACCTTTCACGAACACCTCTAACCACTCTAACCAAGAGCAGTGTCTGTCCCGGAGAGCAGGTAGTGTAACAGACAGCAGGCAGCATCGGCCGGTGTTCCCTTACAACGGGATGACGTGGGCCGTCGACGGGCCGTCGACGGAGGGCTGCGATGGCAGAGGATTATCGAGCTGCCTGAAACACGGATTCACACGGATTGACACGGCGGTCAAAGACTACTCTCTGCAGGAGGGGAGGGGAGGAGAGAGAGATCGGGAGGGAAATTCAACGTGGGGAGGTCTGCTTCCCGCCGTAGACTCGAATTTTTTACCCCTGCCGAGTGGAGGACCAGACGCCCTTCTCGAGGCTCAACAATTGGCATGCTACTCAGGTACTTGGAATGTTACTTTCCTCTCTCTCCCGAACACCAGCCCATTTGCACAGCAGCACCTCGGCAGCCGTACCCCTCGCTCCGGCTCCGGTTGTCAGATGGTCGGTCAGGCAATCAGGAGCGCATGTAGAGGGTTCTAAATGATCTCCAGCATCCATAAGCTTGCGTATCCTTCAAAGCATTCCAAAGTCCGGTTCCATGTCTCCAAACTTGTAAACTTGTAAACCGATTCAGGGCAGCCAGCAACAGGGGTCGGGGCCAGTGGAGCGCTACCTCTGCATCCAATCACACTAAATCCATCTTGCCTCCCAGACACCACGGGGGCATATATATTCTTAACGTACAGATCATCAGCCCCAATATTTAGCCTAGTAAGTAGCCATCTCCCATTGGTGACATGCTCTGATGTGATTATGGTTAGACCGGATTTCTTGGATAGTAGGTTGACAACCCAATTTCTCTTCCCGCTAGCTTCAAAACATGTCATGTCTGAACCCCACCATTTCTTCATTAGCAGGTCCTCTTTGAAGCCTATCTTGGTCTCTTGGAGGAGTATTAAGCAACGAGCTCCTTACAATAGTCTAATATTTTGTTTTTTTTAATAGGGTAGTTCAACCCCATTGTGTTTAGAGAAACAACATTTATATTGGGCATTTGAGGTATTTCTGGGTTGCTGATGTAGATCTTGAGGTAGGAGGCTCTAAATAAACCTTCAGCGGTTGTAGGTAAAACTGTGATGGCCCAGATATCCAACTAGAGAAAGGGCGTAGGGAAAAAAGGACAGGGAGAAAAAAATCAATTTCAGGGGCTCCCATGATTTTTAGAGAGTTCCAAAGGAACGCCAGGGTCCCTTCCCACCAAGGGATGTATGTAAAAGACGTGGTGCTTGAGAAAAATCACGGCCGGAACGTGGGAGAACGCCGCTGAGACCAGTAGAAAAGAAACTGTCCGGTAATTAAGATAAGCGGAGGATGGTGAGTAACAATAACAATAGTGTGACTTATCCATGTACATGGTACCCAAACTTAAACATACTAGTAAAACTATTGTAGGTAAAGGAACAATAGACACAAGTAACACTGAAAAAACAGTAAGATCCATTCTAAATTGGGTCATCGTAAATGCTAAGCACAATCAAAATTCAGTACACAATAGAGACAGCTTGGAGCAGAGAATAATTATAGAAGTCATAATACCTGATAATAAATCCACAATAGAATATTCATGTAAAATCAAAGTTGGCATTAGTAGGTTAGATATTAGTCATAATTCTGGCCTAAGTACATGTATCCCTAAACTGTAATCAACCTCAGTGACATGACTGTGTGTTTAGGGTGATTAGATATGACAAGACAGTATGGAATCTTGCCGAAGGTAAGTAGTGGGATATGATCTTAACCAGAGGTGTTATAGGGACTGTCAATTTCCTACGTAAGGAGGAAGTTCTGATCTTCTGTCCATCATCCTGCAAGGTATCTAAATACCAGACCTTTAGGTCTATTTTATGGTAAAGGTGACCTATTACAATTGTTCCACAGTAGTGAGGAATTCCTGTGGAATACTGAAGATAACTATGTTAGGGTAGGAGAGGAGACGTGATAAGAATGGGTAGGGCAAGTACATAGGTAAAACCATAAAGAAAAAAATAGGCATAGTGAGAGCCATGGTCAGCCTAGCACAGAAACTGGATGGGATGATTGGACATAAGTGGTTATTACTGGAACCGTTTAAGTTATAGATCCAAAGGAGGTAATTTCTTATGAGAAACAACCAAACTTGTAATTGCATCCCCTGGCCTGAGCGGATGACGGATTTGTTGATAGAAACATACTTACAAGTAGAATGGGATCTTATGACTTCTAAGATGATGTCAGGATTAACTATAATACATCATGGCATATGGAACAATAGATCATAAAAGGCAGTGTAAATGTTGGGCGGAACCTGTGACAAAAAATAGAGAATAAACAGCATGTGACCTAAGATAGAGCACAAACATGTACCATGAGGGACATGAAAAATGAATGACAACCAGATGTCAAAGGATATATTCATGGAGACAGCTTCAACAGGTGAGCAGCCACCAGCAGATCAGGTGTAGTGATGGTGAGTGAAAGTTCTAGGATGAGAGTCCAATTCCATCCGAGGTTGTCCAGGAAGGCTGTTAAGTCTGCCGGTTCTCCGAAAATGTTTGTTTGCCATCTGGAAGTTATTTGAAATTTTGAGGGGGCCTGAAAAAGAGTAAAGAATTTTCATGTCCATAAGCTTTTTTCGTAGGTTCCGGACCCCTTGCGATGGATTACAGTATCTCTAGCACAGTCCTGCACAATGGAGATTTTGTGATCTTGCCACTGTAGTATCCGAACCTTCCTTATATGTGCCAAGATTTGGTACATGTGTTGATGGCGTATGGGTTTGAAGATTAACGGTCTTGGAGTCGACATGTTTTGGGGTTTTTAGGCTGGAACCCTATGGGCTCTTTCAATCTCAAAGTCCTTACTGAAGGACATCTGGAGGACCTCTGGGATCCAACTTATTAAGAAATCATCAACCAAGGCGGTAGATTTTTCTATACCTTCTGACATCCCAAAAATGCGAAGATTGCTTCTCCGGTTGCGATCTTCCGTTTTTTTGAGGTCTCTCGTTAGTGAGGAGATAGACCACTCCAGGTTCTGAAGATGTTTAGCTTGGATATTTGTGAAGTCTTCTACAGTACTTATTCTTGTGTCAGCATTCAACATTCGTGTTGTTAAGTCTTTAAAATCTTTGCGAATGCCCGCCTCTTTAACTTGATGGAGATCTGTGCTTGTTTTAGTGCTCTGAGTTATATCATGCACGGTATTGAGTTGAAGAAGAATTGCCTCTAAGTTATAAGCAGAGTCTGGACTGTCTTTTACTGGTGACTCCGGGATAGGTGGTGATTGTTTCAAGTGCTTCAGGTTTGCCTTAGTATCTGTCTTTCATGTTTCCATCTCTGCTGTCTGACATTTTATGATAGACTGACAATTCTCTATAAAAAACAAGGGACTATACAAGATGTATTGCAGCAGATTTTTTTTTGTCATCATAAGGCTAACAGGCCATAGTTGACCATAGTAAGGGCCTACTTTTCAAAAGGAGTAGCGATAGCACCAACTTTTTATGCAGGAGTGTGGTTGATGGACATCGGTGCACAATAAGAGGGACCAAATTCTTTTTTGTTCTCCAACTTTTCTCGTACCAGATGTCCAATCTTAGGAAGCCAGCTGGCGACAGGGATCAGCATTGCTGTTTCATAGTAAGAGGGTAAATGATCTGTAGTGAAGCTGTCACAAGTCTTTTGTAGGTCCTATAACATAGTAGAATGGTTATCTGTGTCAAATGTTGCAGCTGCCACCACGCCTAGACCATCAAGGTCTGGCACAAACATTTTAATGCCAAAGAGCATTTTGTATAGGGTCCACCCACCCAGAAATCTTCTTGGGAGATTAAGTGCACGTTGAACCCCATACAAATGGGACAGCCAGTTCCTGCCAGTACCTAAGACTCTAGATGTCAAAGATTGCTTTAAGTCACGGTTCATTCGCTCGACTATAGAATTGCCCTCAGGCCTGTATGAAGACAAAAACTGCACCAGCAGCCCAAAGAATTCATTGCATCCTTGTACGCCTTAGAGGCGAACGCTGGACCTTGGTCAGAACGGAAGGTGCCACTGGCAAATGTCCCGACAAAGACACGCAAATCTCTAATGACGTTGTGGCCAAACCCATAGGAAACTAGTGCACAAATCAATTGCAATAAAAATATATTTATATGCATTATCAGAAGTTAATAGACCGCAGTAATCAAGATATACACAGCCAAATGGCTGATTTGATATATATATAGCTATGTTTGTGGTGGACGTGAAACTGTAGACAGTTTGATTTGTTGACAAATGTCAAAAGAAAGCACATCATTACGGGTTTGTCTATATAAACCTTGCCACCAATAATGTTATACTGTAAAATAGAAACAGTTGCACACACTCCGGCATGTGCAGAAGCCATTCCTTTGTGTGCGGCTATGATCATAAGGAAGACTGCAGTCCATGTTGGGAATCGGCCTATCCCCAACCAACGGTATAGTAGCATAACAAACTTGTTCGGGTGACAAATGATAGGAACATTTAGAAGGGAATTCCTGCGGGAAAACAATTCCATCCTTTGTTTCATTATCGATTTTAGTCATGGATCTTGTTACTGCTGCAACTGAACACGTGGCTACTGCTGACTTGGATGCCTCATCAGCCAGCGAATTTCCAACAGCATGTGTTCCCACACGCTGATGGCCGAGAGTATGTATAACCTGTGTGAGTGGCAGACGTTCTTTAAGTTCCGCCACTCGAACCCAAAGCATTTTATGCTTTATTGCGCTGCCTTTGGAGTCTCTATAATCATTTTGAGACCAATAGAATAAGTTGTCATTAAAAGACTGGACACAGTAGTAAGAATTGCACACAATAATAGTGTTCACATTAGGATCGGCGAATTCTAGAGCCAAAACAAGAGCACTTAGCTCTGCCAATTGTGCCGTACAGTCCCCAAGTGCCAGTGTATGCACTATGGAAGACCTAAAATCACCATTTACAGTTATGCTTGCTGCAATAGCGCAAGCTGCTTAATAAGCATGTTCGGACCTAATGGCCGGTTGAGCCGAGCTGTCGATATAAATGATACATTTGTACTGATCCAAAGGAAGTAACGACAATGGAGGAGGATGAACATGTTCATACTGTAGAAACTCCTGTGTCTGCAGAGCGGGATCAAAGATAAACGTGACATCTGCCTATGTCAAAGAATTAGCCCATTGTATCCAACGGGGATGTTAAGCTTTAGAATTCGGTACACTCGCCTTAGTTACTGCTTCTACAACAGGTATAGGCAAAGCCTTAAGAATGCGTTTTCCCTGCGCCAGAGATTGTTCTTTCAGAATCGCTATTTGGACTGCATTCAAAATCTTTTCAACATTGGAAAAATGCATTTCCGCTGATATGTACAAATGTTATTTGTATGCAATTGGCACTGTGTCTCCTTCATTAAACGTTAAATAAGTGAAACCTACCGTCCCCGGCACAATTCGTATGACTAGGTTCGTAGTGTTATCACGTGTTAAAAGAAGTTAGTTGCAAGCAGATCAGACTGCAAAGATTGAAAGACAGAGGTATGTTACGGAAGCCAGCTTGCAAAAGAATACGAGGGTTGTATCAATGCATGAAGTGGTTTGATACGCTGGGCATATTCAGGAATGTAAGTCCTCCCGAAATTAAAAAATCCCAGCAAAGACTGAAGTTTTTTCAGAGTAGGTGGAGGCTGCAATTATGCACTTCTCCAGAAAGTGGGGGGCTAACCCCCTACCTTCATTATTGAGCTCATAGCCCAAAAAAAGCACTGCTAAACAAGTGGTGTGTGATTTAGAAAAGTTGAATTTATAACCAAAGTCGGCAAACGACAGAATGATCAGATTCACGCGGGCTAAATGTGGATCAGTTCGTCATCCGTCAGATATATGTCATCGACATACGAGAACGTGTCTGGATCAATGCTGTGTAACAAAGACACAGCACGTGCAGCAAATGCTCCAGGACTGTTCTTATAGCCCATAGACAAACGTGCAAATCTTTTTTTGGTTGCTGATGGCACTAAATGCTGTCAAATCACAGCTCCCTAGAGCCAAATTTTGACTACAAAAACCATTGGATATATACAGTGTAGTTTTGTATTTTTTACGAATTACGTTATTCACTAACAAGGAGCTGTGTGTGTTCTGTACTGCAGATGTACGAATGTGAATATTCAAATTTCGATAATCAAACACAATGCGATATGAACCATCCGGTTTCGAGATCGGAAAAAGAGGATTATTCATGAGTGATACACAGGGCTCAAATACACCTTGATATTCCAATTGCTACAAAATGTTACAGACGGAAGCTTTAGCCTCTTGTCAGATTGGATATTGTGGTTGGGGCTGCGGCGTAGATCGCAAAGGAATCTCATGTGCCGGCAAATCTCTATCCTATCCTACTTGATTATGATGCACCGTCGGAGCCAGGGCTAATGCTCACTCCGATGTGTGAACTTGTTTAGCTTCCTCAGGGATGTAACGCAAAAAAACTCAGAAGTATCACGTCCTCCCTACGAGAAGAAGCCAGAAGAAATGTCGGAAGCCAATCTACCTCCGCCAACAAAATATCATGCGAGGAGGTGAGATTTTCACAGAAAACTGCAGTAATTGTACCCTGTATATCACCTTCAATCTGGAGGACTATTTCATGTAGTCCAGGGGTCTCCAACCTTTCCTCTAACAAGAGCTACTTATATTCAATTATCCTGAGCTACTAATATTATTAGTGTTGTAATACTGACCTCCCCACCATCAGGCAAAATTACATTAGTGGGAGACTTATGTACAACTACAGGGGTGATCCCATTTGCTGAGCTGCAGAACACATATGTATTGGCCCCCACATAGCCCTTTCGCTACCTATAAATCAGACACACCCTTATGGTAGCACCTCTCCCTGATGAAGCCTGCCAGAATCATCTCCCCTGGAAGAGAGATTTTAGAGGAATACTTATCCAGCAAGGCAACCTCACTAACTTATCGTAAACTATTAAATAACTTCCCAGACACTCTGGCCCAGCTCAGAGACCATTGGAACCCAGATCTAGAAGACCTGCACAAGGAGGACTGGGTAGATACCCTTTCCTCCCTGAAAGAGGTCGATATACGACTTAGTTTTTGTTTAATACAATAAAAAATATTACACAGTGTATGTCTCCTGCACTACACGGGTCAAAATGGGCAGACAGACATGGGGTGTCTAAGGAAATGGGGTCAACCAGAAACATTCTTTCACATTTTGTGGGAATGCGCAAACATCCGTAAATACTGGAACAAGGTGTTAACATGCATCAGCAAAGTTTAACGGCACCACTATAGGATAATGAGCCAAACTATGCCTCCTCACTATCTGGGAAGCCACACCTAACACGAGCTTACCAAACATGGGTAACGCTGGGCTTAATGGTGACTAAACACAATATTGCACAAAAATGGGGGGGGCGGTGGAGATTTCATCCCTGCATGACTGGAAAAAAGACGTCGACTGGTGCATGGTGGTGGAAAGATCGGTATATGAGAGCAGGGGGTGCCCCAGAAAATGGGAGAGAGTCTGGGGCAGATGGAATACATGTACAGGAAACCCTTGTATGGCCCAATAACAGCGACAACTGATGCGACTTTATAGTTCCTACGTTCTCATAAAACAAGGAGGGATGGCTGTATTGCCCTACTCATTTAGAAGTGTTAATGATGTTTACAATAGACTTTTGCACCATAGGCCTTTGCATCTAAACTGTGAAAGTTAGAACTTACTAACAAATGAGATATCAGTTACTGCTGATTGTATGCAGATCAATGCTTATATTTCCGCAAACAATGTCATGTGATTTTCACCCTTATGTTAATAAAAAGAATTACAATAAAAAAAATTACATTAGTGGCCATTCTATGCAAGATTACCAGCAGAGATCACCCCAGTGCATCAAACAATGTTACTAGCAGCAATGTAAACAAGGCTTTGTCAATTTGGAATGCCTTTACATAGGTCATGCACAGCTGCAAAGCTCGGAGCACCAAGTTAATAATATTAGTAACAAGTCTTCCTAACGCCGCACCAGTAATCACTCAAATATCATCTTAAAATATATTTTGCAAATTCAACCATTTCTCCAAACATCATTTTATGAGTCCTGAAATACACACATTTCCCTTTTGAATACGCACTTTCAGCAAAGCAAAAGCCTCTAATTTAGTAAACTGGGCTGGACACAGGAGAGCTACTCACAGGTAACTGGAGAGCTACCAGTAGATCACGAGCTACTCGTTGGAGAAGCCTAATGTAGTCTATCAGGGGGTGCAACTCGTGTATCTGCTGTTTCCACTGTAATAAATGTATCAATTGCTCTCACCTCCAGACAGGTACGCAGTGCTTCCCACACTATGGTAACTTCCACCGCACTGTTAAGGAGTGTCACTGCCCATGTCCAATCTAGATGTAGCGTTCTCATTATCTGAGGCATACTGCGCTGTTAAAGCAGCAATTTTCTTCTTTTTGGGGGTCCTAAACGAGGCAGTCCCTCCTGTTTGGCTTTTACGTCAAACTTGCGAGGTTGATCCCGTCCCTGCTGACCGTTCGCACCTTTGCTGAGATCCTGGTGCTCTCCACCTCCGAATTGAGAGTCCGATGTGTCCTGCAAAGAATGAGGAGAGCGCTGATCAGGGGCTTGAAATCTATCTGGAGTCTTAAGTATCGCACGGTCTCGCAAATCATAAGTACGCTCAGAAGCATCAGGTGTTGGTGAACCAGCAGGCGACCCTGGCTTCTGGTTTTGCTGCCTCTGTTTTTACTCCAGTTCTTTTTTGGAAAGAATAGGCTCCCATCTTTCTCAGTTTGGGCTTTTTGTTGAGGTAGAGTTTGAGTAAAAGGCTTAATTCCCAGACTATTGCGCTCTAAGGTTTTATAAGCTTTAGCAATAATCTTCAGTAATTCAGACTGTTTGTCCTCGTCAGCAACAGCCTCCAAGGTTTGTGCCACTTGTAAGCTTACAGCTTCACCCTTCACATTAGCAATGATCATATTGCAAACAATGTTGGACACTCCCACCAGTCTCATTCCCAACTCCAGGGCCGCCTCAGCCCCGTTTTCCTCCTGGACACGTTTTATCACGGAAGGGAGAATGGTCATTTCGACTGTTCTGAAACAAATCAAATATACCGCTACAAACACTCTGCCCTAAGTGTTACAATCAGCTAACTCAGGAACAAGGTTTTTAAGTAAGCTCAAAGTCAAGATCCAGTGTTTCTCAACATGAGTGGTATTTGGAAAAACAGCTTCGATTTGCTAAAAAATTTCAGCAAGCCTATAAGGAAGTTTCATCCTTATTTTGCGGATGCTTGCCCATCACTGAATGAACCATGAGGGGAATGATAACTAAACTACTGTGTCCTCGCAGTTGTGCAGCAACTCCAGGTGGTGCCACCTGTATGTTGCGCGACATGAACTGTATAAAAGCCCTATGGACACGTATTAATGATGTATGTAATACATGTAGCTCTGCGACAGGAACGTTACGATAATTCGGATGCAGGGTATACCCAGCCAAAACGGGCCATGTGGCCCTGTCAATTGATAAGGGGCCTAAACTGACCGCTGTCAAGGGGTGAGGAAGGGAGCCATTAAACCATATGGTATGGTGCCAAGTCATCAACGGAACTTCAAGCGATCTATAAGGTCTAAATACTGCGGAATCGCAGTGGCAGTATGTTTGTGAAAGAAATGATCATTCCCATCAACAGCCGGAAGTGACCCAAGAATAGAATACCTCAAAGCGGTGAGCTGCATCCGCCTCAACAACAAAAATTAGAGCAGCACCAGCATTAGGGACTCCATGTTGAGTCAAATAAGGTGTGACTGGAGCGTGGTTTGGAGCCGTTATGGCACCGCCATAATGAGAAATATGGTATAACAACCTATGAGCAGGAGAGCAACACTGGGCTAGAGAAAGTGAAAGACCTTTTATAATTCAAACTTGAAAAACCTATAATATTTAAACAATAGGAGGCTACACCATCAAATCCGTCTCCGGAAATAGAAGTGGGGGGATTGTAGACAAGCACTACTCAGGAGTCTCGCAGGTGAGTACCAGACCAAACGTTCGTGGTGCCATGTTACAGGGATTCTGCACACACACAGAACTATGCGCAGGAATACGGGACCTCAGTGTATAGGGGCTAAGCCTTCCTACTGCCTCAGTACCCACAATCCCAGGACCGACTAGCTATAGTGTCTCACTCGCTCTCCTAAACAATCATGAAGATACAAATGATTAGACACCCCAGAACACAACACTCCCGTCTCTCTCAGGAATCGCGGTAGCCAGTGGTCGAAGTGGGAAAGAAAAAGTAGGGGAACTGTGGGTGGAGAATCAGGGGGCGGGAATAACCGAAGATTGAATCAGTGGGCGGAGTCAGGGGTGTGGCTAGAAATAGCAAAACATACCAATTTTTAGTACGTTTAGCATTTCACTGACCAGTTACAGCTTATAACGTTATTTAATTAAAACAATGGATAAACATGTTTATTTGAGCAGGTACATTGTTAATATTAATTAATAATCTTTATTGCATGATTAATTAAAATCTTTGCAATTACTCAGTAAGAACAAGAAGGAAGCTGTAATGTAAATATAACAATTTTGCGAGCAATTAAAAAACACTTTTAGAAAAAAAAGTTGAAAAAGAAAAAGAAGCCGTGCAGCTAGTACGGTACTGTCCGTTAATAGAAAAGGTCCTTCGCGATCAGTAGTGACTTTAGTTATCAGAAGCAAGCAGGTACATTGATCACCAACGTTATCTTGGCACTTGTATTGTTGACCGAAACCTGCTGAATATACAAAGAACTTTGCAGTGTTTTTAAAACTCCTGCACTTGTTCAAAACCGGTCCCCCCCAAACAAAACTGCCCCCCTACCCTTCCAGTTGCCCTGGGAAATGCCTGCTGCTGCCCCGTCCACTGCTCCTGCCCCGTCCACTGCTCCTGCCCCGTCCACTGCTCCTGCCCCGTCCACTGCTCCTGCCCCGTTCACTGCTCCTGCCCCGTTCACTGCTCCTGCCCCGTTCACTGCTCCTGCCCCGTTCACTGCTCCTGCCCCGTTCACCCCTCCTGCCCCGTCACCTCTCCTGCCCCGTCACCTCTCCTGCCCCGTCACCTCTCCTGCCCCGTCACCTCTCCTGCCCGTCACCTCTCCTGCCCATCACCTCTCCTGCCCGTCACTTCTTGTGCCCGGTCACCTCTCCTGTCTTGTTGCCTCTCCTTCCAAGTCACCTCTCCTGCCATGTCGCCTCTCCTGCCCCATCACTTCTCCTGCCATGTCGCCTCTCCTGCCCCGTTCACTGCTCCTGCCCCTTTCACTGTTCCTGCCCTGTTCACCGCTCCTGCCCCATTCACTGCTCCTGCCCCGTTCACCGCTCCTGCCCCGTTCACCGCTCCTGCCCCGTTCACCGCTCCTGCCCCGTTCACCGCTCCTGCCCCGTTCACCAGACATGCAAACTCTCCCGAGTCAGGCGTGAGAATACCGATTTCAAGGCTAGTCTCCCGCCTCCCGATTCCTGCAAGCAAAAAACCGATTCCTCGGGGTTTCAGCTGACAGGGCTTGGTATGTAAAGTGCCAATTCTTCCAGCAATAGTCAGAGTGCCATGCAGGGGCTCTAGAAGGAGTGAAAAACCAACAAAGCGTCATTAACAAGGGAATGGTCTTTTAAAGACCTGTGAAGTACTGGGTGGGGGGCGGCTGTGTGTGTGCACAGGAAGCTGTTTCAGCCCAGGCTGTCTCACAATGGGGGTGGGGCGTGGGGAGCATGCACTGCCAGCAACCTCCCAGGCCAGTTCACAACACTTGCATCACCCTCTCTCTGCCTGCCATTGCGCTCCGTGCTTCTGAAAGGTTTAAAAAAGTACATTTGTTTTTCAAATGTCCAATCCTGCAGCAGCACACTTCCAACGCCCATACATGCCAGTAACCCGATTTATGGCCCCGTTCTCCCGATTATTTTTTTTTAATCTCCCTCTTTGCTCTATTGAAATGTTGGCATGTATGCGTTCACTGCTCCTGTCCTTTCATCCCTCCTGCCCGGTTACCGCTCTATCTCATGCCCCGTCACCTCTCCTACCCCATCACCACTTCTCCCCGGCACCTCCCCTGTCCCATCACCTCTCCTGCCCTGTCATCTCTCCTGCCCCGTCACTTCTTATGCCCTGCCACTTCTCCTGCCCGTCACTTCTCCTGCCCAGTTACCTCTCCTGCCCAGTTACCTCTCCTGCCCAGTCATCTCTCCTTTCATGTTGCCTCTTCTGCTCCGTCACTGCTCCTGGCCCGTCACTTTTCCTGGCCCGTCACAGCTCCTGCCCGTTCACTGCTCCTGTCCGGTCAGCACTCCTGCCCGATCACCGCTACAGCCACATCACTTCTCCTGTCCCATCACTTCTCCTGCCCCGTTCACTGCTCTTATGAGTTCACTGCCCCTATCCGTTCACTGCTCCTGCCGGTAACTGCTCCTGCCCATTCCTTATCACCGCTCCTGCCCCTTCACTTCTCCTGCCCCATCACTTCTCCTGTCCCATCACCTCTCCTTTCCGGTCACCTCTCCTGTCCCGTCACTGCTCCTGACACGTCAACTCTCCTGCCCCGTCACTTCTCCTATCCATTACTTCTCCTGCCTGTCACTTCTACCCTGTCACTTCTCCTGCCCGTTACTTCTCCTGTCCGGTCACCTCTCATGCCCTAGTACCTCTCCACTTCTACCGCTGCCTATATATCGAAAGGCCTTATTTAGGGTTTGCCAGATGTGATACTCCATCACAAACATGGCGGATGCCCCATCTACCGTATTATAAGTGGATTTCAGCCTATGGCACTTGTAATATGTTGCACAGGATATCTGTCACATGTGTGTCCATGTCACCTTGCATGTTTGTGTGTCAGTGCATTTACATTCCAACGTTCTATACAGTCATGTGTTTTTGCATACTCATTATAGCTGTAGCTATATACCCTTGCATCTATGCTTTCATTCGGCATTCCTCAAAAAATTGCTAAAATTATTGGCTTTACCAATGCTTGCTTTCTGTTGATTGTAGTGCTTTATGTTATGTTATAGTACATCCACTATTTATAGAGTGCACGTATATAGAAGTTTCATGTGCTTTAGAGGCAACCAGGCCAGAGAAGAGGACAAGTGGACAAGCAGACTCAAGAGAAGGAGGGAAATCCAGGAGAGCCTAGGAGCGACAAACTAAAGAGAAAGGTTGTCAGCGTCTTGTGTAAAACTGTCAGCACATTTAGAGAACAGAGGTACTTGTACTTCTAACTTTATAATAGGATTAACAGGGCTACAAGCACCAGCTCTGCTGTCAATGCACAGCTTGGCTTGGACACAGTTGTATCCATTGCCAGGCCTGGCTCTGTAGCACAGGAATAGCAATATGGCGACCTCTGAAAGAGACAGGGCTGCCGAGCTCTGATAGAACTTTGACAGATGCATATCTCTGGTCAGGCTTGGTTCTGGAAGTGGGCTGTCCAAAGCCAGGCCTTCCTTGGACTGCTGCCCTTCAGACAGGCCTGCATCTGAAGCACATTTTGCCAAGTGCTGTGCAGACCGCCTAAAAGCAGTCTGTTCTCATTCACAATATTTATTGTGCCTCACTGTAGCGAGGATGTTATATCTGGGGATTCTATGGAAGATAAGGATTTCGGGCCTGCATACTGTGTGTCTGACATAATTGCACATATACCAAAGAATAGCGCGCAGCCCTACTGAGCTGCCCATAGGCTCCTGGAAGTACAACCTTGTTTACTTATATTTAACTCAGTTATTTAGTTGGCAGTCAGCAGATCAGTGACTCTATGCATTCATCGAAAATGTGCCTCGTCAGGGCGGCAGCATTCTCGGAGTCAGCTGTTCTTAAACAGGTAACTTTGGATATTATGCCAGAGTAGTTTCATTTTACAAGGAAACCCCCAGGGCTCTGCTAATGGCTGAAAAGCTGACTGTTGCCATTTCACTGTAAACGCCCAATGATGTGTAAACTCCCTGCTGATGTGTAAACTTCTTACTGATGTGCAAACTCTCCACTGATGTGTAAATTCTCCGTGCACTAAAGATATCTCTGTATCTGTCACTGCTTTAGAAGCACAGAACAAAGCACAGTGTAGCTTCAGGGGTCTGCCACCCTTTAACGACACTCCCCCCTGGCCCAAGGGCTTCCTAGAAAGGCATCTCCCAGGCGCATTGTCATTCGAAAGGAGATAATCGATCTCAATCTGAATGACAATGGGCCTGCCCTCCGTCTGTGCGAGCTCAGGGGCTGCTGCATCCTCTGGAGTTCAACAGAGAAGTGCGAGCAGCCCCTGGAAGCTGAAAGGAAAAGTTATCGTTTGCCGTCCCGGGACGATATTTTGAAAAAAAGAAGTAGGGGAACGGACTGAAATAATATTTAGAAGTAGGGGCACGCCGTGCCCTTCCGTCCCCGCCCACTTCTACCACTGGCGGTAGCAAGACGTACCCTTTCGCTCACTCAATCATACTTGTCCGCAATAAGAATTGACAGAGACACTGTTATAGTTTAAAATGTTTATTTTAACTACTGTGCTCTATAACGCAGTATACAAGCCACTAGCAACAGCAAGACGCATAAACTTTAAACAGTTAGCACTATAGCAAGTCCATATATTATAAAGGGAGATGATGTAATCTTATATAGACAGTGGATAAAGGACTATACGGCCTAACCACCATTTCCTTGGTAAGAAGAAGTATTATTATATAATACAAGATATCTGGGCTTTATCAGCAGACCCCCTACCTTAATGCCGTGATGGTATATCTACATCATAGGAGCAGCATGGCTTTTCTCCCTTGAAAGGTCTCTCTCTAAGTGTGTCTTAACCAAACATGCATTCCCATAATATCACAGCACGAGTCTTTAGCAGCTGCAGCTGTGTTAGCGTGTTTTATCTAGGTGCTAAGGACTGACCAGAACAGAATAACAAGGGCCATAGTTTATCGACCTTGCTCACCGTGTTCAGACTAAACTCCAGGAACAGAATGAGAACGCACAAAGCAGACGGTTCTCATGTGAAAGGCATAAACAGAGTCTTGCAAAATAAAGTCATGTAGTAACATCCACAAAAGCAGCAGCATGGCAGCAGAGCTTATGGTAACTTAGCGGTCGACACTGACCCTATCGACCATATGACAACAGCAACTTGGAACGGTTGCAATACATTTACAGAGCACTACTGCATGGACACAGAAGCAGCAAAGGGCTCAGCTGATGCAGTCTGTTCTTTGCTACCTCTTCAGTAAGTTGAGCCTTGTTCCCATCTTCCTTTAATGAAATGTACTGTTTACTGCTTGCTATTCTGATACCATCATCATCATATCATAAATCTTTATTTCGGTAATTTATCACCATAAAAGATATTGAAGAAACATTTCATTAAAAATTATTAAAACATTAAAACGTTAAAACATTGCAACATCCAGCGGAGTCCATAAGAGTATTTCATTGGTACAAGGTATCACAGTTTTACTACGGTAAAGTTCAGAGACCGGCCTTGAGGCATTGTCTTCTCCGAGACCACATTGAACCTAGGTATTTAGCCACGGCAAAAACAATGTGGTCCGTCAGGTCAGTTTTAAGCACTCTGAATGCGGCCAGACACTCCGCAGACCCCAAATTCCTGCATACAGGAACAATCCATTTCTTACGAGTCGCGCTATAAGCCGGGCAGAAAAAAATGATGTGCAGCTCAGATTCATTGGCCACTCTGCAAGCCGGGCATAAGCTAACGGCGGGTTCGCTCCACTTGCTAGTAAGGGCTCGAAGTGGGAGAGTCCCGTGCCTCCATTGCAAGTAGAGTTTCCTGAGTAAGGCAGGGTATAATTTGTCCAAGGCTGGTTCAAAGCTGTAGATGTCCTTGATACGTAAAAATGACTCAGTGAGTGTATTCTGATACTACGAAAGATCAATGTAGAAGAACACAAAAAAGTTATCAACCTATAGTTTCAGTTCTCCAGCCTCCCTTCATAGATTCACACACAGCCCTCCTTTCTCTGCTCTTTCTGCTGACTTGTTGCTAATGTTTTATAAACTTTCTTTACGTGTGTTTGAAAATATGAAAGGTAATGACCATTGGTAGGAGTGGAATTCATTTTCCTCCAGCCTCATTGGCTGAAGTTTAGGTCTTTTCAAATGAAGTTGAACGGTTACTAAAGTTTTTTGTTGTTGTAATATCTATGTGGAATTGTTTTTAATAGTTCTCCGTATGCACCAGAGGCTTTGACGATGTGAAGCATGTGAATCTATAAAAGATATCAACGTTGAAGAACTGAAGTTACCTTTTCATGTTCACTATCACTCAGTAATGCCATTCCATTCCATTTGCAAACATCAACAAAAAAAAAATATTTGTTAATATATAAAAGGTGTTTTCGTATATAATTTATAGTGTTTATGCTGATGATACCACACCCTTCCCCAACAGTGATTTGTTTGTGTGCTTCTTCCACCTTATGCTCTGATGTGAGCAGATATGATGCAGTACCTCAGAATGTCACTAGAGCTCGTTCTGAAATCATCGGAAAGGGTACAGTACTGCAGGCGATTACTAGATATCCCTTTAAAGCCAGCAGAGAGGTGTAGTACCATATTTTGTTGCCAAATCCGCTGTCACTCGACGCCTCGCATCAGGGAAAATAACAGCATGTTTTATTTTTGGCTCCCATATTCTGAAACACAAGAGGATTAATTCAGGGCATCAGCAGTCATTTTGCTTTTTGTGAACTTGTAGCATTAATGCTTTATGTAATAATACTTGTATGTAAGAGTAACTATAACAGTGTAATGTGAAATCTCTAACGCTTAACATGTGTGAAACATACCAGCTCAATTGTATCAGTAGTGACTGCCGAGGCTGCTGGAGGTTGTGGCTTGGACCAGAAGGACATAGACCCTGTCACACAGTATTACATAAAAGCCAACCTCTTGATTGCAATGGATATTCCTTGTAGGTATCAACACAGAGTATATTAAAACAGGCAAAATAACATTTAGCAACGAAAGAATATTCTAATAATATTCTAGGTATCACAATACATTATGAAAGCACATCTAAGGAGAATATTGGTTAAAAAAGAAAATGTGTTATTCTTCATGTATCATCAACCTAGGGCTTCCCTGAGGGTTACAATCTAAAAAGTTTAAAAAAACGTGTCTCTTTTTAGTGAGACAAGTGTAATATGTTAAAAACAGTCGACGCGGCGTTTCGGTGTACAGTAATTTCCACCTTTATCAGGACGTAACAATTTCTTGTATTTAAAATCTAAATACAAAATAGAAAACAATACATTTTGACGTCTATCATACACTGTGAACCCTGTTATTTAGTTGCTAATGTTGTCACTGAAATAATGCACGTGCACTTCAATTGTTTATTAAAACCAACTCATCTAACAAACGTTTATTCAAACACAGAGTTCATCTTTAACCCTTTAACAGCTGCTTGGTGTGGGCCCATTCGGATAAGCACACGTGGCCCTAGTTTCTATTATGGGATTTTTTGCACTCTTTAACTATTGGCTGAGCAAAAATTGCACTCTTTATAGTAAGAGTTGTAATCCATACCTTATTATATTCATTGGGTTATGTATCATCAATTTCATAATCCCTGGAGTGTTTCAATTAACCACCTTGATTTTGGCTGTTGAATTGGCGCCTCTACAGTGGACAAAATATTTAATAAAACCTAGGTAAACGTTTATGGCCAGTATTCAAATAAAGGATGATGCAATGCTACCCCCATCTTTAAAGTTGAAATTACCTTCTTCTATATGCAATGACTCCCTCCTGTAGTTATACGTTGGAGCCACTGTCTTGTGTGGTCAGGTATTTGGTTAAAACTTCAGCTATAAAAAAAGTCGGGTCCCTTTATTAAACTTTGTTATTTTGTCACATTGGGTTACTGATTTATTACCTAGTCTTTGTCCGACTTACCCCTTGAAATCGGCTTGGGTATACCGATGGTAATTTCTGGCTCCTCTATTGTGGGTCACCAGGTTTTATCGGGTCTTTTACATCAATTTAGACCTCGGGTGCTACAAGATAAAGATAGAAGTTTCGGGGGCATTCTAAATATTGGATATGCCACCATAGCATGATACATATATTCTTGTTATGCAATATTATAAGATATTATGAGGTACATTTAAAGCTATGTGTCGATGGAGCTACTTATTACGCACTTAAACTTCTGATGAGTTCAAAACAACCACGCCAGGTGTTAGGGCCGGCTCGTTTGTAATTCATTATGTTTCATTACGCTACTAAATCTATTCTTATTGCGCAGTTTCAGTGTCGAGATATGTTGTAGAACATCTACCCCCATATCACCTCTTACTGTTACAGGGGTGGGATCATTTCTGAATTTTCCTGTTACGTAACGCTATTTTAAAGCACTATTTGTGGTTATGAACGTATCGTGTTAATAAATGAAGATTCTCGACCCTCAACCACGTCCTAGCGTTTCGCTTTATATTAAACTTTCTACTCGTATCTTGACATTATAATTGTGTATTATTGCATTTGTGTTCCCAATTCACCTATATTCAAACAATTTTCAGCGTATTTGAGCATATCTTAATTCCGTTCAACGGGGTACTCATTAAAAGCGCGCCGGCATGGAATTTTAAATCCATGCGTCTAAGCGTTCTTGGTGCTATACTATTTAGTTTCCTCGTGCATACCTGATAAGTGAGTAGCGGCCTCCCTGCTCCAACGTATGATTCCGGAAGTCATGAAAGGAAATACTTCCGGAGTGTAGCTCTATTTATTCAGGTCTAATAGAGTATGCCCCGGAAGTTCTTAAATTAAATTGCCGACAACTATATTACCTCTTTACTCGCTAATTATTATTTAATGGCTTTACAATAATATTGTAAATCAGCCTTCCTTGCCTCTGTATCCTAGTCGGTGGCTAAAAAAGGGTAGCCCTGGACAGTCCGCTAAAAGTATTTAGAGTGGTTTCTCAGTTTCGTAGGATGGCGGCCATCTTGGAATGGCGTTACGAATTCTGTAGTGCTATTTACACCTATTACTTTATTTAACCGCATTGGATTACGTATATCCAGCATCGTTCATTTTCACTACAAAATTCAATTATTATATACAGTGATCAGATTCCAACATTTCCACTTTTTTATATAAAGCAACACAATAATATGAACCAAACTTCATATCTGTGCGTCAATCAATACGAATAATGTACATTGGGTTATTCTAATATTTAACTGTTGCCACGGTCCCCTATTTGTGATTAATAGTGTAAAATACTAGTTACATTATCACTCCCCAAAATTTTTCTTACAGATTACAAAGATTGACAGTTTACATTATTGAGAATTAGATTATAAATGAATAACACATAAAGGTTGCAATAAACATCTACTCATTATCCCATTCCAATTTTTATATGTAAGTATATAATGCTCATAACCTTGGCGTACAGTATCATCTACCTTTACAGTCATCAATCATGAGGAGCAACATGAACACTTGATTTTTATTGGATTCATCTCTCCCATTCTTCTTTATTGTTTAATCCATTTTTTTAAGTGTTAAAATAAGACATATAAAATTGTTCACGTTTTTTCCTCTTGACAAAACTGTTCCCTCCTCTGACGCTATGCTTCATTACTTCAATGCCACACCACTTACGCTCATCTATTGTGTGGTTGTGGGACACCCAATTATTACAACTCTTACTATAAAGAGTGCAATTTTTGCTCAGCCAATAGTTAAAGAGTGCAAAAAATCCCATAATAGAAACTAGGGCCACGTATGCTTATCCGAATGGGCCCATATCAAGCAGCTGTTAAAGGGTTAAAGATGAACTCTATGTTTGAATAAACTTATCTTATTTGAGTTGGTTTTAATAAACAATTGAAGTGCACAGGCATTTTTTAAGTGACAACATTAGCAACTACATAACAGGGTTCATAGTGTATGATAGACGTCTAAATGTATTGTTTTCTATTTTGTATTTAGATTTTAAATACAAGAAATTGTTACGTCCTGATGAAGGCGGAAATGACTATACACCGAAATGCCGGGTCAACTGTTTTTAACATATTACACTTGTCTCACTAAAAAGAGACACGTTTTTTAACTTGTTAGATTGTAACCCTCAGGGAAGCCCTAGGTTGATGATACATGAAGAATAATACATTTTCTTTTTTAACCAATATTCTCCTCAGATGTGCTTTCATAATGCATTGTGATACCTAGAATATTATTAGAATATTCTTTCGTTGCTAAATGGTATTTTGCCTGTTTTAATATACTCTGTGTTGATACATACAAGGCATATCCATTGCAATCAAGAGGTTGCCTTATATGTAATACTGTGTGACAGGGTCTATTTCCTTCTGGTTTTGTACATACCCTCTCCCTGTAAAGTCTATAGGAGTACCTTCCTTTCTTTTGACGGTTGTGGCTTGGATCCTGGGGCTGTCCTGTCTTTGGGGGTGCAGTGCAAGGCAGTAAATTGAAGCTAGGAGAGAAAAGGTAGACAACCGCTCCCAGTTGCAGCCTGGCCTGCAGTCATGGAACAGGGCGCTGTCTGGACAACTGTGTTGGAGAGCATGCTGGCAGTCTTCAAGGCCGGGCAGATTTGTGGCAGGCGGGAACACTGTCAGGAGTCAGGCCCAAAGGCTGTTGTGCCTGCGAAGCTAAGGGTAGGTGTGGGCTGCGGAATTAACTTTTGATGAATTGATTTAGTTCGTAATATGGTTGTGAAGTTGTCTCATCACCTATTGCGGTATGCATATGGTTATTTACTCGTTAAATAAGCAAGTCAAACCATCATAATAATGATGTATTTAATAAAATGTAGTCAACTGTTTTAACTGTTTAAACAAAGCATTCACTTTATGTGTATATTTTCTTTGCAAGTTTATAATTCAGTCAAAATGGTATAGGTGTTGGTGAGTTGATGGTGCAGTGGTCAAGTGATTACAGTGTACGAAATTTACACAGCTTAATGAAACAGACCCAAATTACTGAATACAAGGTTTTCGCTGTCTAATCTATTAGAAGTCAGAGATATGAACTGAACAATTTCCAATGCTTAGATATTTTGCTAAAAAAACAATGGCGGCTCCTCCGATAAGGCGGAGAAGCATCGCTCCACTGCTTCACAGCAGTGAAGTAAAGGAAATATAAAATGATAATAACTCACGTTATTATCATTTTAAGTTTCCTTCTGCTGCAGCAGCTTTTGGGGCGGGGCCCATGGCCTTTTGGGACCGGCCAAACAGTCATGCGCACTTCCCTTTTTGCCACGCAGGCTGCATTACAGCCAGCGTGGAGAACATGCTCAGGCCCCCATACCATGGCTGAGCGCTGATCCACAGCCCTCAGGGAGGCTGGGATGGTGCTTACTGCTGTTTCCTGCATCTTGCTGCAGACCGGAGACAGGAAGAAGAGGACAGAGGAGAGGCGCCGGCTGGCCGGCTGGCAGTCACAGGTAAGTATTCTTTTTAAAAAAACTTTTTTCGCTCCCTAACCTCTTCCCCCAGCCCCGCTCAACCACCCAGGTGCGGTAGCAGCCGCTACTATAAAAAAACTGTCCAAAACAAATGAGTCAACGATATTTATATTATATCCTTCATGGCTATTCAGGGAGGCTTTATCAGTCAATTAGTCGGGGACATCTGTGGGTAGCTTCCCTGGCACATACAGCTGTGTTTCACATCATTAGGACAAAGTATTCTGGTTGAAAAACTTTAGGCACCCTCTAAATTCGATTTATCTTAGTCTTGAAACTTTAGAGGTCAACTATAGAAGTAGATTAAGCGGACTGTTAAAGTTAAAGAAGTTGATGCACATTAAGAGCCCATGGAAAAAAGTTCTGTTTTGAATGATAGGATCTTCCTTGATAGTCACAAATGTTAGAATAATTCTCCCTATGTTCAGGGACCCCAGAGCATTTCTTCAACATTATATGCCTCATAAATTGGCCATAATATAGCAGAAATGGTGAAGAGTCTAACATGTTCCTGTTTTGCTGAACACTTTTTGAAAGCGTACATGCAAGCTGTGTTGTTTTAAGGATTTGCGGGACGCGGGGCTCAACCCTTTGACCCGATACAGGAGACAATCAGAAGTATCAAAGGGTAATGGCTGTGGTAGTATGAGTGACATGATGTATGAGCAGAATGCAAGTGTATTATTGATTTTGCTATTGTTTTTCATTGTACAGATGGGAATTGGATTATTGTTAACGGGGTGTAAGATTTGGGCTGGGGGTTTTGAGTTCGGGATTACATGGGGATGCACGTTAGTTTATTATAGTGTCTACCCCCTTGGTGTTTCAAATGTTCAGGATATGGGGTTATCTGGCAGCGACGGCAGCAGAAGGCAGGTCAATATCAAAAATGTTGGGACTGGTAATTACTGTTGGTCATGGGACACTACAAAATTATAACATAGAATGTGAGAGGGCTAAATTAGTTTGTGAAGCATTATAGAATACACACATATTTGCGGCGACAGGGCACTCGTGGCTATGTTACAAGAGACTCACCTAATAGACACTGAAACACAGACACTTCACAGAAAATGGAGGGGTCAATTGTTCTCATCCATCTTCTCTTCCTAGGCCATGGGGGTGGCTATACGAATAGCTCCACAGGTCTTGTTTAAACTGTGCAGCTATGAAGCTGATGTAGTGGGCAGATACGTAAGTGTGTATGGTGATATAGATGTGACGGACGTGTGCCTGGTGAACGTCTATGCCCCAAATACAGATGACGCTGACTTCTTTAGTGAAATGGAGAACCGGTTACTACCATACATCGGGATACCAGTAATATGGGCGGGTGACTTTAATTGCGTGCTAGATGGTACATTAGACAGGCACTCTCCAAAATGCCACAGTAAGCCGAATATGTTGGTGGCCCTGAGGGGGGGTGATGGATAGGCTTCACTGTGTGGACATCTGGCGCAAAACATACCTGGAGGAGTGGCAGTACACATACTGAACGCCAGCCAGCGAGGTCTACAGTATGCTTGACCGTTTCTTACTCTCCCGAGAGTTGTGTGACAATGTGGGCGGGACTACGGTGCAGGGCCGCTTCCTGTCGGCTCGTGCCCCTATGTTGCTAGAATGTGGACCCGAGAGGAGTAGGCCGAGTGTCCGTTATGGCGATTGCCATCGTCCGTACTACGAGACCAAGTATTTAGAGAAGAACTTAAGAAAACTATAGTAGATTACTTTGATGAGAATTGATCCACCACTAAAACTAGGAGCAATGAATGGGATACATTCAAAGTGGTCACTAGGGGGACTGCCTGTCCAGAGTGGGGGGCACTAGGAGCTGACTAGAGCTGTAACTGACAGGGGCGGGGACAAGCTTACCAAACTGCAGTGCGAAAGCCGCGCGATGGATCAGCCTTCAGACGCCCTTTTACAGGCGCACCGTGCAGTTGGGGAGACCTGGGATAGACTGGATTGCTTGACCCGCAGCAAATACCGGCAAATACTACATAAAGAGGGTGACAGATCAGGGAGACTGCTTGCGTGGTTGCTAAAACGTGTGCGCCCACCCCAATGATTCTATGTCGCACTGAGCGAGGGGCAGCTAACACACAGGTCGCCATCAAAGCTGTTCTATTTGCTCACTAGGCTGATATCTACCGCAGGACTACCGGAAACAAGAGGTCTGTTGGGGGTGAGTTCCTTCAAGGGGTCCCACTGCTGTGGCTTTCGGACCAGCTGAGGGTCAAACTGGAGGCAGTACTCCAGCTGGAGGACCTACCAGAAGCCCTACGGGGTATGGCTCGGTCCAACGCCCAGCCCGGACGGCATGCCTGTTGAACTCTATGAACTCTATCAGACATATGCCAATAAACTCCTTACTCGTTTATTAGACACCTTGCAGGAGGCTAAACAGACTGGAGTACCCGCGAGAGGCACAGTTTGTCATGGTCCCCAAGTCTGATAGAAACCCAGAGGACCCGGCTGCATATAGACCCCTGTCCATGTTGGGAGTAGACGCTAAACTATTGGCCAAAGTTCTGGCCTTAAGACTACAGAGAGTAGTGAATTAGCTGGTTTATGACATGAGGACCAATGCGGTTTTATGCCAGGGAGAGGAACACACATGAATTTACGTAGATTATCACACATCCTACCATCGGTAGCAGACACAGACCTCAGGGCGGCAGTAGTCGCCCTGGATATAGAAAAAGCCTTTGATACTCTGTGGTGGGACTGTCTCTGGGAAGTACTACTGAGAATGGGGTTTGAAAGCGAGTACATAGCCTGGATCAAACTGCTATACCGCAAACCGATGGCCAGAGTGCAGAACGGGAGGCAGGTGTCGGAAATTATAGAAATAGGAAGGGGCACGAGGCAGGGGTGCCCATTATCCCCATTGCTTTTCGCTTTGGCCATGGAACCTCGGGCGATACGATTGCGTAGGGATATGGAACCATGGGGTACAGAGGTGGACGACCATACGCATGTGGTCTATGTGAGTGAACCGGAAGGGGTGATCCTGGCGGCTTTGGGTAATACTAGACTTGTTTGGGGCTTCCTCTGGACTCTGAATCAACTGTCAGAAAATAACACTGTTCCTGCTCGCTGCCTTGGTGTGGGGGACACCTAATGATCTCCCTATAGTTAGCATGGACTGGAAATGCGATCGATTCCGTTACCTCAGTATAAGATTGCCCATCAGCCCAAGTCCCACTTTAAACTAAACATGGGGAAAGGTCCTCACAGGACTGCGGGCATCGATAATGTTATGGTATAGGTTGCCATCATCGGTTATGGGGAGAGTGGCAGTATCAAAAATGGTGCTCTTGCCTCGCTGTCTCTATGTGCTCAAGAACTCCTTTTGAAAAATCCCTAAGTACACGTTTGATGTATTGAATGGTCTCCTGACTTCCCTGGTATGGGCTGGTAAGCAGAGCAAGGCCAAGATGGAAAGACCTAAATTGGACATGGATGGGGGTGGCCTAGGATTGCCAGACCTAAGACTATGGCTGGACTATTGCAATATGCTGCACAATGGTGCATGGGGGAACACACAGTCGAGAAAGACCTGCTAGGGAGATGGAATGATGGGACGCAACTACAGCGGTTCCTAATGATGGGTACTAAGGTCCATAAAGACTGCCAACACATAATTTGGCGGTTTACATATGTCTGGGAACAAGCAGTGGTACTGGTTCTCCAAAAGGCCCCGTATGCTAGCGCACTGTCTCTCTGTTGGCTGAAGGGTTTACAAAATATTCAGGAGGCCATGGACATCTCAAGATGGTACGAGGGGGAATGTGAGTCTGCGGGAGACTCATGTACATTCATGACCTTTCAGGAGGCTCAGGACTGGTTCCAGGTGCCACTGGGGTATTTCCTACAGTACACCACAACATTGCATACTGTGCGTGAGTTGTGGGCCACATTCCCGGATTAGCCGAAAGAGTCCTGCACATTGACGACAATGCTAGTCCCAGGCTCTAGCTGGGGTCTCATCTCACGCATATACAAAGCATTAAAGGAGGATCAGGGGTCTAACCTCGACATGATTAGGGTGAGATGGGATGATGCCCTGCCAGTCCCACTAACAGATGGCTAGTGGAGGAGAGCTCTGGCACAGGTAGCCGATGCTCAAAGTAATGCGCGGTTCAAGCTCATCCAGTTTTATTATTTAAACCACACATATTTGACTCCACAACAATGTGCACGGTTTACCCCAGGGTCGTCTTCAGCATGCCCGCGTTGTGGCGTGGACCCTGTCACAATCTTACATATGACCTGGAGCTGTCTACGCCTACAACAGTACTGGTAGAAGGTGGTACAATCTCTTTGCACAGCAACAAAGGGGCAAATTGACATCTCAATAAAACATTGCATTCTGGGCATACGCCCACCACCCAAGAAAGGGACTAGGATGCAATACAAATTTGCACTGTTAGGACTGGTCCTAGCAAAAAGACGGATAGCGATCCACTAGATACATCGGGGGTGGCAGAAGAATGCTGCATCAGAGTAGTACGATCAGATGAGAATACTGAGAGTGATCGTTTGGATTTTGGACAAATGTTGGCTGCAGTGTGTACAGAAACTACTTAAAGTGAAAATGGATGCACAAATAGTTCACCATCCACAAGGACCACTTCACCATCTAATGCAACAACACAGTAAGCGCCCTCTCGCACCATATACACACAAATCACAAACAAGTTTTAGGTACATTGCTAGATTTCCCTTTTTTCAAAAACAACAACACCTGCCGGTCGCTGTCAGGGGGTGAGGGAGGAATGTATAAGGGGGAATATAGATTCCTTTGTTTGATTATCATTATTGTTTTTCACAATTTAGAGTCAATTTAAAAACTCACTGTTTCTAAAAAGTTACTCAGCTCACGGGTCGTGAGATCGAAGAAAAAGTGCTGCCAAGTCATTAACTCATTACAATTAAACAACTCAAAGATGTAAATGTATATTGATAACCTGGATGCAGTGCCTAATAAAAACATGTAAAAAAAAAGATTTGTGGGGCCCTGGGCAAGACATATTTATGGGGCCCCCTGTACCTAACAACATTCAATGTTATTACCCATTTTCTACTAATTGAAGCCTGCATGATGGCAAACTTTCAAAAGCAGGCTTCACGTAAAAGCAGTTGAAATATGTCTTTCCGGGGCCCCCAAAAATGCATAAGATGCCATTGGGGCCGGGCAAAGAGAAACAGACTTAGAGGTAGAGGTAGTCAGAGAAGAGAGAGGTTGAGATATGGAAATAAACAGAGTTGAGATAAATAAAGTTTACTTTCCCAGGGGCCCCTTGAAAGGTTTGCCTACTTTGCCCAAGCCTTAAAACGTCTCCGCTTGCAAGGTGTTACAAATTGCAGTTATTAAAAGCATGAAAAATGCACCTTTTCTCAGGATACAATGCAACATCTATGTAAAACTTTTGTTTCATGTGCATTTAACAATGAGGAAAAGTGTAGCCTGGTAGCCTTGCCTTAAGAGAGCCCAAAATATGTACTATCCGTTTTATAGTTGCCAGAGCTTCCACTACCTATGATTCATTTTACTGGAAGTAGCCTCACAGAGGCAGGTGATTTTGTGGCTTATATTACTGGGACTCTGGGAGCATATGGGGTGTTTTTACACATTTTTGTGAGAGACGTTTGTCAGATATGTTTTTCTTAATTTCTCTCAATGTCTTTAAACAGTATATGAAGTGTGAAATATTTTTCTGTACTTCTGAGCCATTTTTTTAAACCTCAAAATGCCATTTCTGTCCAAGGAAGAAAGCTGCTTCTGACCCACACAAGCTATGTGTGATGTACATGTTCTCTTCTTACTCTGCAATTTCAGCCAAACAAATTCTAAAACGATACATAAAGACAGAGAAGACATATAGCTGAAGTGCAAGCAAGGAGAGCTAATGACCAAGAAGAAAAGACCAGAGAATCCTTCCAAGAAACACTCTATTTCCACTGGTGAAGTGGTAAGATCCCCTAAGGGCTCCGAAAGAGGGCGATCCAGGAAAAGGAAGGGTGAGGAATGCGAAAAAAATGTCACTGCAACCATTCTCACAAGATGTCAGTCTAGGATTTCTTTCAAGATTCTTTGTCTTGCCCATGGGGCTTTCTATGGTACAGGCGCTGAGGGTCTCAGGTCACTTATTCATCTCTGTGCTCCTAGCCGATCCCTTCGCTCCTCTAACAAAAATCTTCTTGAGGTACCTAGGTTCGTAAAGGCTAAATGGGGAGGTAGAGCTTTTTCCATGGTTGTACCTAGATTATGGAACTCTCTCGCCCCTGACCTCCTGAGGCAACCCTCTCTTGCTCTGTTTCGCAAAGCATTGAAAACCTGGCTTTTCTCTGAAGTGTATCTGTAAGAACTTCTCTGGTTACTACACTCTACATGACCTGCTTATGCTCCTTGATGCCCTTGGGCTAAGTTGAGCTTTAGAAGACTCCTTTCATTCATTCATTCATGATGGACAGAATGTTGCACAATGGCAAAACATTCACCCCCAGTCACAGATCTGGGTTTAATCCATCGTTATTTTGCTCACCATGCCACCCCAGTTCAGACATGGCCATATGCAAATCAGTCTTGACCCTGTGCCTCATGGGAACAGTCCAGCCCGAACTGCCTAGCCATGTCTTCCCTGGACCGGAATCAAGCATCCTAGGACCAGTTTCTGGCTATCAGCTGTCATCAGCCCGGATAGCTTGACTCCAGTGGCGTAGTGAGCACGGGACCCACATCTGGGCATAGCCTTCCCACATAGGGCAAACAGCAAAACACACAAGATGATGGACGGAATGTTGCACAATGGCAAAACATTCACCCCCAGTCACAGATCTGGGTTTAATCCATTGTTATTTTGCTCACCACGCCACCCCTGTTCAGACATGGCCATATGCAAATCAGTCTTGACCCTGTGCCTCATGGGAACAGTCCAGCCCGAACTGCCAAGCCATGTCTTCCCTGGACCAAAATTAAGCATCCTAGGACCGGTTTCTGGCTATCAGCCGTCATCAGCCAGCATAGCTTGACTCCAGTGGCGTACTGAGCACGGGACCCACGTCTGGGCATACCCTTCCCACATAGGACGAACAGCAAAACACACAAGATGATGGACGGAATGTTGCACAATGGGAAAACATTCACCCCCCAGCCACAGATCTGAGTTTAATTTGTCGTTATTTTGCTCACCACGCCACCCCAGTTCAGACATGGCCATATGCAACTCAGTCTTGACCCTGTGCCTCATGGGAACAGTCCAGCCCGAACTGCCAAGCCATGTCTTCCCTGGACCGGAATCAAGCATCCCATTGACAGATCTATTGACTATCGAAGACCACAGTATAGCCACCAAAATGATCAGCACTTATGTCTTCACTGTTGAAAGGATCGACATTGACACCATGAACACATCATTGCCACCACCACTCAAAATCATTAAGGTTGGCTACACAAGGTCTCCAAAAACGTTAATGAACTCATGGCAGCTGACAATGTCCTGCTCACTTTTGATACAAACCATTAAATTGACATTGTCGCAGCACTCCTCGATGACACCACCAGCATCAAGGCCTTTAGCGACATTGCCCGAAAGATAGACATTGAGATTTTCCACCTCAATACTTCCACCAGTGCCTAAAAAGAGATTGTGGCTATCTCTTGGTGTAGAGACACCTCTAGTACCTTTGGGGCCTCCAAGTTACGTAATACTGACTGAAAACCCTTACAAGTTCCTCCAGAACTTCCAAGCTTACCCCTTCCACCTCAGATGCTGTCTCACCCAACATCTGTACATGTAGTACGGAGTGCTGTGGAAAATTTGAAATATGAAAATGTAGCTCAACAATAGACACCAGCAGAAAAAGTAGCACAGCTGTATGTGTTGAGAAATAAGTCTAGTCCTAAATCTCGTACTTAACAGAGAGAGGTCAAGAGTTCACTTGAGGACATAATAGAATACAAACTTTAAAGGGTTGCAGCGAAAGGCCAACTCGTGTTTAGCAAACTCAAAGGAATTTATGGCTTTAGCACATGGGCTCACTGGCACGTATTTTGTGTTTCCAAATAGATTGTAACTTGATTGGACAATAGGTGTAGCAAATCCAATGAGTCCAAACCCCACAGAGGTCTTAGGTCCACAATGATAAAGCACCGATGCCACTAAAATTTTATTTACTACAAATATACATGTATTCAAGAATGAAGAATGTCTAGTCTGTTAAGCATTATTAGAACTGCAATAAAGAATGTGTAGAGGATTAGGTTAGGGTTTGGGGTCACTAGCATTTTATGTTTGTCCACTTTCAATCTGTAACCATGAAGTTAAATATTAATATTTACTCTTTTGTAATAAAGTAGTGTAGTAATTTCGTATATAAAAAGCTGTCTGTGAACCGGCAATTTGAGACCAGCTACCTGCCTGTGCGAGGAAGGTTGGTTTCCCTGTCGCGAAGTGTGCTTGGTTCCTCAACAAACGCACTATGGAGTTGTTCAATCCAATATGAAACTTTATTAAACAGCAATCACTAAAAAGGGGAGAGGGTCTAAAGATAAGTTCCACCACCCCACAAACCCCCAAAAATATATAGTAAACACACCAAAGGGGGGTGGGGAACAACAGACAAAGTGACGCAAAGACAGGGCTAAAAAGTCAAAATTTATTGAAAAAACTGCCTTCACTCACACACAATGTGTGTGACATGCTTCATCATCGGGTCTGCTTACAAAACGCCCCCGCGTAGCTACGCAGGGGGCGGAGCATAGGGAGGGGGAAAAAACAAAAAAACACACTACTCAAAATCAACAAGTACAAACAACATATAAGTGACATAGAGTGATCACATAGATTGGTGTTGTCCGTCCGGACTGGGTAAGTGATAGACTTAATGTGCAGGTTGGAAAGTGCTTGTTAAAACTGGCTCATGGGTACCTACCAGTACTTTATTCCAGGGTCCCAAGGTCAGGATAAAAATTTAGAGTGAAGGATATACACGTGTTTAGGCAGGAAGTCAGGATCCACAAACACTACTCCTTATACTGCGGTGGTCAACATGTTTCGACCGTTAATCCATGCCCTCGATTAAGTGGGTCACACCGGTCTTCGTCAGGACAGTCTAACTGTCCCAGTCCTTGTATGCCTCTTACCTCAGTGCAGTGGTGGGTAGAGGGAACCACGTGGAGGGTACTTCCACAACCGTGGATCGTTATTACTACAATAGAGAATAATTATTTTCAGAACAGTATCCATTGTAGTATACTTGAGTAGAGTATTGTTGGCTATTGATAGCCCCAAATCACTTTATACTCCAATTCTCAAATGAGTTAAAAACGAAAGATTATTAATATCGATAACAGACACGCTCCAGAGGTGACAAGACACTTCACATATAAAGGAGGAATCTCCCAGCCCCTATACAAGGGTTTCAAAGTTCCCAAAGGTACATATCCTGCCATACACTGTGAATAAAGTAGCCCTTAGGATAAAAAGGCGGGAATAGGCGTCTTACCGAGTCTACTGATTCTTAAGGCTCGAAATGGCGTCAGCGGGTGAAGCTCCAAAGAACACAACCTGTGTTCGAGGGTGAAACATATGCAGGTAAGTAAAACTGGTTCTAAATGTAAACATATCATTTATAGCCCAGAAGACACCTCTTACCTCCCGTTGTATACGAGGGGTGTAGGCATTCACACAATGATCCCAGTAAATCTGTGTAATGTATCCTCACTATATTTCCGCTACATGTCCATGCTATGGGATACAATGAGCACTCTATGTAGTCAAAGGTCCCCACCCAGCTCATGCAGGACCCGAGTAGGAAAATTAGGCCCATATTTGCGCTCTTAAAACGATCATCAACCATCGTCTTGTAGCCCCACTCACTGTTCCGTAGGATCGCTCCAGCACAATTTGTGCCCTCCATGCATAGACGCCGCAAAGATCACGGCGTGTTATGGCGCTGCTGTTGTTAAACCCGGTCCCTGCACTTCCACATGATCACGTCGGATGACATCATCACACGCGTAGTGTGGCCGAGAACGGTAGTTTTTCTGTTTCAGGAGATCATTTTTGCATACAGGGGCCCGTGTACCAGCGGTGTGTTCTAAAATATAGTCCCAGTGAGCCACCAGATGATTCAATGGTTACGTCATCCTGTGCGTAGTGAGGCGGGAACAGTAGTTTTTCTATTGGAGGAGATCATTATTACATACAGGAGCACGTATACCAGCTGTGTGTCCTAAAGTATAGTCACAGTGAGCCAACAGATGATAAAATGGCCAAGGCGAATATTGCCATGCACCACTCTACACATTCCGTGTTGGACCCCATCACGTTGCTGGCAAATTTATCCAAGATAGGGGCAACGGCGACGGCTGCCGGCCCAGTCCGCCGCCGAGACAAAGAGTAATACAGACAATCCAATCAAGGGCTGCCATTACTGGGAGGAGTGGTCCCAGATACTGAAGGAATTAGAACAAGATTAAATGATATCTCAACTGAATTTGCAAAAGGTATCACAATATTGTTTTTAATCACAACGTGAACACAGTTATTCAATAAAACACTATTCTTAAAATACATCAATATTAAATCATCAATAATGCCCCTGAAAGAAGGGAGGGGGAAAGGTGGTGATTGGATAGTGAAGGAACTATACAAATAACAAAACAGTGGTCACTGAGACCTCAATGAAAAATTGCTACTAATTAATTACGACAAATTAAAGTACAGAGATCATAAATTAATCAAACGAACTCATGCCTATCGGAACAAAATCATAAATGATGATTGGGGAGAGAGGCTGAGAATGGAGAAAGTGTCGACGTTTCGACCCAGATTGGTACAGGCATATAGTAGGGCCTTGCTAGAGGGTCTTCATCAGGACAGGGAGACAAGAGGGGCAGTCAGTTAGCGATGGAGTGTCGTAAATTAGACAGCAAACGGATGTATCCGAAGTACAACGGTCAGTCAATCTTATAGTGGAGTGTCGCGAATTAGGTAGCCAACGGATGTATATGATGTACACCGTTCAGTCTATCTTATAAATGAGGTACCGTCAGTTGGTAAGTAAGGAATCCGCCGCCTGGGTCCGGATCCAGGAATGAAAGTTAAGTCATTGGCCCAGGGTGAAAAAGAAGGGGGTGAGTCCTTAATCAATATCTTGTACAATCGCCGTGGTGATAATTCCAGTTTCTGAGAATAAGAAATCCTGGAAGTTTTAATAGGGGGTCTGATGTGTGACAGGCCAGTTCTCCAAGGTCAATTAGAATAACGGTCACCCAAAAGGGTCCAAGTTCTGTGAAAGAAAGATTATGAAGCATCCACGGGTGTCTGTTGTGGGCGCTCCAAGCTCAAGAGGGGTCACTGTATAAGTGTCGGAAACGGCCGCATAGGTCGGTCCGGTTTCTGGAACACTTAGCCAATTGCTTTGACGGGGGTCTGTCTAGTCCACGGGTGTCTGTTGTGGGCGTCTGTTGTGAGCGCTCCAAGCTCAACAGCGGTTATTGTCTGAATTTCGGAAACGGCCGCGTTAATCGGTCGGGTTTCTTGAAAAATCAGCCAATTGCTTTGATGGGGGTCTGTCTAATCCACGAGGATTAGACAGACCCCCATCAAAGCAATTGGCTGATTTTTCAAGAAACCCGACCGATTAACGCGGCTGTTTCCGAAATATATTACTCCTTGTGAGTTGCAGTTAGTGTGTGACCTTTGTTCCCAGGGAGTTGGTAAACCCAGGTCGATCTATTTGGAATTGGTTGTAAGGTGACACACACTGCAAGAACCGCAGCGGTAGTGGCCAGTTACAGGGGGCAAACCAGTGATGGTGCTCAAGGTTCCATGTCCCGTCATTGTTCTCGGTCTAGTATGAACTAGTAAGTCCTTTAGGTTTTGGCTCCGTTTGAAGGAAAACAAAGGTTTTTCCATATGTAAGTGACCAGAGTTCAGGATTTTCCCGTTTTTTAAAATAGTTCGTTTGATCTGTTGTGATGCGGTATTAAAGGTTGATACAAAAACCGTTTTGTCCACTGGGGGTCTGTTGGCCTTTGATAACAAAACCTCTCGGTTGGCATTGAGTGCCCTCTTCTTTGCTCGTTTCACTATCTTTTTTGGATAACCTCTGTTTTGTAGTATGGCCGATAACAGAGTAGCTTCATCAGTGAAGTCATTCAATTTAGAACAATTCCTTCAGATTCGAAAGAACTGTCCCACCGGTAGGTTTTCACGCAGCGACCGAGGGTGAAAGCTGGTAAATGCTAGTAGTGCATTCTTATCCGTGGTCTTGTGATATACTCTGGTCTGAAGGATCCCTTCAGCTGGCTCAATAACCATATCCAGAAAGGGGAGACTCGTCTTGGTAATTGTGGAGGTAAAATGAAGGAGGGGGTTCCTCTGGTTTAACCATTCCAGACCATAGTATATCACAAAAGGTTATCCAAAAAAGATAGTGAAACGAGCAAAGAAGAGGGCACTCAATGCCAACCGAGCGGTTCTTGCAGTGTGTGTCACCTTACAACCAATTCCAAACAGATCTACCTGGGTTTAACAACTCCCTGGGAACAAAGGTCACACACTAACTGCAACTCACAAGGAGTAATATATTTATTAACATGCCCTTGCGGGAAACAATATGTGGGTATGACATGCAGGACGATTCGTACCCGCATTACTGAACACCGCAGCACTGTGAGATGTGGCAGGTCTAACTCAAAGCTGACAACCCACTTTGCAGAATCGGGACACACAGTGGAGGATCTACGGTGGACGGTCATAGAGA
This sequence comes from Lissotriton helveticus, assembly GCF_964261635.1. NCBI lineage: Eukaryota > Metazoa > Chordata > Amphibia > Caudata > Salamandridae > Lissotriton > Lissotriton helveticus. The sequence continues at coordinate 151,273,593 of NC_136071.1, forward strand.
AACCCACTTACCATGGCCAAGATGAGAGCAGAGCCCTCTTTTTAAGAGAACAAAAGTGGGTGTTCCGCCTCTGTAGTGATCTACACGGCCTGAATGATGAGATACCGTGGCATGCTTTGGGGAGATAAATAACCAAATATGGAAGTTCATTCACTTGACCTCTTTACCTATACTTCTCCAATTAAAACACCAATGTTGCAGTCTCTGTGGCTTAATTGTGCTATTTTTGATGAGGTTTTAACTGTGCAATTTAGCGACATATTTTTTCAGAGCAACATGACTTGGGGTACTTACGATTATGCTTAGACTGTCAGAGATGACGTCAGACTTTGTTTGACATTTGGTGACCTCCTCCCAGTAATGGCAGCCCTTGATTGGATTGTCTGTATTACTCTTTGTCTCGGCGGCGGACTGGGCCGGCAGCCGTCGCCGTTGCCCCTATCTTGGATAAATTTGCCAGCAACGTGATGGGGTCCAACACGGTATGTGTAGAGTGGTGCATGGCAATATTCGCCTTGGCCATTTTATCATCTGTTGGCTCACTGTGACTATACTTTAGGACACACAGCTGGTATACGGGCTCCTGTATGTAATAATGATCTCCTCCAATAGAAAAACTACTGTTCCCGTCTCACTACGCACAGGATGACGTAACCATTGAATCATCTGGTGGCTCACTGGGACTATATTTTAGAACACACAGCTGGTACACGGGCCCCTGTATGCAAAAATGATCTTCTGAAACAGAAAAACTACCGTTCCCGGCCACACTACGCGCGTGATGACGTCATCCGACGTGATCACGCGGAAGTGCAGGGACCGGGTTTGTCAACAGCAGCGCCATAATACGCCGTGATCTTCGCGGCATCTATGAATGGCGGGCATGAATTGTGCTGGAGCGATCCTTCGGAACAGTGAGTGGGGCTACGAGACGATGGTTGATGATCGTTTTAAGAGCGCAAATATGGGCCTAATTTTCCTACTCTGGTCCTGCATGAGCTGGGAGGGGACCTTTGACTACATAGAGTGCTCATTGTATCCCGTAGCATGGACATGTAGCGGAAATATAGTGAGGATATATTACACAGATTTACTGGGATCATTGTGTGAATGCCTACACCCCTCGTATACAACGGGAGGTAAGAGGTGTCTTCTGGGCTATAAATGATATGTTTACATTTAGAACCAGTTTTACTTACCTGCATATGTTTCACCCTCGAACACAGGTTGTGTTCTTTGGAGCTTCACCCGCTGACGCCATTTCGAGCCTTAAGAATCAGCAGACTCGGTAAGACGCCTATTCCCGCCTTTTTATCCTAAGGGCTACTTTATTCACAGTGTATGACAGGATATGTACCTTTGGGAATTTTGAAACCCTTGTATAGGGGCTGGGAGATTCCTCCTTTATATGTGAAGTGTCTTGTCACCTCTGGAGCGTGTCTGTTATCGATATTAATAATCTTTTGCTTTTAACTCATTTGAGAATTGGAGTATAAAGTGATTTGGGGCTATCAATAGCCAACAATACTCTACTCAAGTATACTACAATGGATACTGTTCTGAAAATAATTATTCTCTATTGTAGTAATAACGATCCATGGTTGTGGAAGTACCCTCCACGTGGTTCCCTCTACCCACCACTGCACTGAGGTAAGAGGCATACAAGGACTGGGACAGTTAGACTGTCCTGACGAAGACCGGTGTGACCCACTTAATCGAGGGCACGGATTAACGGTCGAAACTTGTTGACCACCGCAGTATAAGGAGTAGTGTTTGTGGATCTTGACTTCCTGCCTAAACACGTGTACATCCTTCACTCTAAATTTTTATCCTGACCTTGGTACCCTGGAATAAAGTACTGGTGGGTACCCATGAGCCAGTTTTAACAAGCACTTTCCAACCTGCACATTAAGTCTATCACTTACCCAGTCCGGACGGACAACACCAATCTATGTGATCACTGTATGTCACTTATATGTTGTTTGTACTTGTTGATTTTGAGTAGTGTGTTTTTTTGTTTTTTCCCCCTCCCTATGCTCCGCCCCCTGCGTGGCTAAGCGGGGGAGTTTTGTAAGCAGACCCGATGATGAAGCATGTCACGCACATTGTGTGTGAGTGAGGGCAGTTTCGTCAATTAATTTTGACTTTTTAGCCCTGTCTTTGTGTCACTTTGTCTGTTGTTCCCCACCCCTCTTTGGTGTGTGTACTTTATTAAACAGCCCATAGAGTTATGTTCTTATGCACGCTTACATCGGAACTTCCAGCTAACATCATTCAAAATTATACTTTAAGTACACGATGGAAAGTTTTATTCTCAATACACGCTTTCTATTCTCTCTATTACTACAATCTAATGCCGTCTGTGAGCGAGGACTTACAGCAGGCTGCTGACTAGGAGGGAGAATGCGCAGAAGCAAGATGAGCAGAATGCCAGAAACTACATCCAATTCGATTAAACTGCGTCTCAAATTAAAAATGTGGCACAGCTATACTAGATTATTTTTTTCACTCCTAAATAAAATAATCACCTCCTTTCAAGGGCAATATCATCAATTACGCTCATATGCATCATCAAAATTACTAATTCTCACAAATCATTTGTCACCCAAAATTTGCACATCTGAAAAATATTTAACAATTATATTTGGGAACATGGCAAACTCTTTGGAAAATCCTCTTTCGGTGATCACAAGGGTACTAACAAATTAATTTGGGGGAGAATTTGTGACTGCATAAATGCTGCAGGAGTTTCCAACTCAAGAAACGTTGAAGCCGTGGTCAAGGAGCAAGGAAAGGTTGGTTGCCCAAAGTGGCATAGGAGGTATTCCTAGCATGGGGGCTCCCCCAACGCTAATGGAGGAAACAACTGTCACCACTTTACAACACTAGGCAATCAATGATGTCACTATCATCGCCACATCAGCTGCAGTGTTCTCCATAAAAGGTAAGGAATAAATCAAGCATTTTTTTCTTTTTTGAAATGAAGCTCATTCAAAGCAATAGTTACTTAGAAATACACACCCTCATGCTTTGAGCCGTTGTATCAAATGTAAAGCTGCCACTTCTCATATCCCCATATTACAATACATTCCTTATATCACACAACCACAGTGCATTATGGGATTCGTAGATTTAATATGCTAAATTAATTTAAAAACTGGTTATGTACAATATTCTTAACATTGAAGTGTTCCCCATCTTATGCTTTATCCTGGAGGTTATTATAAAAAAGATGTTAGACATAAACTATTTACTTATAGATATTTCAGTATCATATTCTATTTAAATATGCATCAATTTATCATCACTGTTCCTTTTCCACTCAAAACCATTGACACAAATGTCACTGAGGACACACATAAAGACAGGCAGGGGACACTGTATAGTCTTGCCTATTAAGAAGCACTGCAATGCCACATAGTAGAGAAACAAGTGGAACAGAATGTGAAATGTAAGATGCTGCAGCATTGGCCGAACATTTTAAAAAACCTGACGATTCCATGCTGCAATCCATAGAAGCAGAGTAAGAGTAAAGCTATCTTTGAATTAACCCGTAGGTAACTGGAGTTGCAAAAAACAATTCAAAATGGCTTTGATTGTGTGTCACATTGTATGTTAGACATTTTGCTTGCAGTACAAACATTATGATGAGAAATAGCTGAAGAAGGCTTAGCACAGAGGTGAGGACAGCACCTCTCTGACAATGGTTTTTGGCCTTTGGTCGCTCAGGAGAGCGTTTAACAGCAACTTCATCTTTCATTTGTAGATGTTCTTTACATCTTCAGGCCGCGTTCTAGGCTCGGGTCTAGTATGAGTAGTATCTCGGTGCAAAAGTTGCAGGTGAAAGAGAGCTGATATTCTAAGTCAGGTGCCCATGACTATGACAACAGGTGGTAGGTCTAAGAAAAAATTCTTACATTTGATTTTGTGATATATATATATGGTAGGTTGGTGATGTCAAAAAATTGCAAAAAAATCATGTTCATTTATTTTCACTTACTACCAAACAAACTGTAACATAAATCATGTTTATTAGTTTTTAGTCACTACCAAAACTATTAACATAGAGAATATGCTATAGTAACTTCTATCTACAAGCTTTTCCCTCAGCAGAATTTAAAATGTGTTGTCTATACATGTGATGATTGGAAGGGGGGTGCCTCATCGGGGTCTTCATCCATTGTTTCCTATGGCAGTACAATGTTATGTAACATAGCTTAAACTGCTGTTATTTTGCAAGATGTTCCTGGGTTGTACTCTAAGGCACCATCAATTTTATGTACGCATCAAATTCTACCTTTTAAAATGCCAAACGTGTTTATCTGCGTCATTATAGTAACATTTCCTTGCAGTTCTCTAAATCTGGGGTAAGGATCTACGGCCGAATGGCATATCACTGTCACCTGTAACATACAAACATGAGTATGAATGGTGGGTAGCTCTAAAGATTAGCACCCTCACCAAGCAGGGATCCATTTGCAATGTCTCCTCTTGCAAGATGATTGTTAGGTCCATGGTGACAGAAAATGAAAGAGTCATGTGTACTCCCTGAGTTACGAGCAACAATGGGCAAGGAACATCAAACAAATCCCACTAACGGAGCTTGAATCCAAGATCAGAGCCCAATTACATGCACAACCTCTCCCTCTCACCATAGATGATTTCACTGCACATTACAATTCAGCAGTGACTGATGTTCTTGACCAAATGGCACCACTCAAACTAAAGCGTTCTAGAAAAATCTTTTTCAGATTGTGGTAGAATGTGGACCTGAACAAAGAGAGGTGACAACTAAGACAGACTGAAAGATTATGGAGACAGAGCCCCTCCTTGGCTGACCTCTCACTCTTAAGATCTGAACGGCTCTCCTACAAAAAGCACTTATTTAGGGAAGGAGCTTTACAATATAATCAAAAACAAACTGCCCTGTCCACCAAACATACCCTCACACCCAGGAACAGTGTGAAGAAATATCCCAGTATTTCTCTTACATTTAAACAAAACTATTAACAGTATCTTATCCAGTATTGGGGTATCTTTCATAGATTCACATGCCTGAACCATTCCCCGTCGCCGAGGTGGGAGTCCCACGGTATGTAAAAAATCAGTGCCAAAAGTAAACTTCAGTAGGAGGCCCTATGAGAAGGCCTGAGGCCTAGATTGTAGTAGCCTATCTAACTCATTATGCTAAAAAGACCAAAGTCTTTGCTCCAACCAATTAGCTCACAGCACCCTCTATGCAGAGCCAGTTCTCCTCAGATTTGCACCGCACATCGTGTGGAAAGGAGTCTCCCTGAGTCTTGACTCAGTTTTTTCTTCAGAGCTTCAGGATGTCTGACAAGAAGGCCTTATTTAGACCTTGTAGAACATGCGAGAAGAAAAGGGTCCATGTTGATGACCAACATAAGGACTGAATTTATTTCCTCTACCCAAAACATGAGGCTAAAAATTGTAAGATCTGCCGCTCCTTCCCTTCTAAAACCTTAAGGGATAGGGAGGCCAGAGTCCTTTTGTGGCTAAAATCCTCTTCTACGGATGATGAAGACAGAGCCTCTACCTCCAGTAAGAGAGCGAGATGTCAAGAGGATAATTCAAGTGAGGGGAGAAAGCATACTAAAACCTCCCACTCCACTCCAGGCTCTTCACAGAGATCTACACATACTATCTCTGGAGCCTCAGCCACCAAAGATTCTTCCAAGGAAACCGTGAGTAAGAGCTCTTCTGTCTCCTCACCTATTACTACCATCTCTACTTCCACTTCTTCATCTATGGCTATGATCTCCACCACAGCCATCACTTCTCCTATTCTGTCTACAAAAATATGTATTGTGGCTAAAAGAACCCCCGTCGACGACTCGTCGACGACAGCCTCGACGACGAAGAAGCATTCATCGACGAAGAAGCCCCCGTCGACGAAGCCATCTACGCTACCGTCGACGACCGTCTTGTCGACGAAGAAGCATCCATCTACGATGAGCCCGTCGACGACGAGTCCATCGATGACGGCCCGTGGACGTCGAGTCCATCGACGGCAGTCCAGTCGACGTCGATTCCATCAACGACGATTCCTTCGTCGACGATGGTCCTATCGTTGACGACTGTGTCACTACAGCTAGCAAAGTCACCATTGTCACCGGTGCCATCAAGAAAACAGGCTTTCTCTACCCTACTCTCTTCAAAAACCTTCCAGCTGGTATCATACCAGAGGCAACAAGGATCTTATATCTCACCGCTCATGCCTTCTCATCTGCTAGAATCGTACGCTGATGATGAAGAGGATTTTGAGGATGACGGTAATGAGGGAGCTTTTGGAGTGGCTCACCATCCATCTGAACTCAATATTAAGTGCCAGGATGATGACGAAGATGATACATATTCAGGACATTATTACCAGGAGGACATTGTTGTGCCTCATTATACGGAATACCAAAGGCGATCTCAGGTTTCAGAGGTCAGTCACTTACCGCCAAACCTTATTCAGGATTTACAGGCTATGCTTGCGGATTATAAACAACGTTTTCCGCCGCAACCAGCTCAACCTGCTGTCCCGGTTCCTTCACCTCAAGTTCCACCGCCTACTCCAGTCATGGAAACTCCGCAACCTGGTTTGCCTACACAGACCCCGGACACTTCTTCGGATGAAGAAGTAGAGGAAGGAGAGTTATCTAACATACCTCCATCGGATCTGTGGGATGACTACGTTATTCCTATGCCGTCTCCACCAACTCCACAACCTTCAGACTCGCCACTTGAAGATATAGGTGGATTCCATAATCTTATGCAGCGTGCTGCAAATAGATTTCAGCTTCCAGTGACGGTGGAGCAAACAGGCTATTTTTTTCATGATTTTAAAGAGGAAACTAGGAAGGTGTCTAGAGCCATTCCTATTATAGATTACATCTGGCAAGAGGGCATCAAGGTGGTCAAAAATCCCGCTTCTGTGCCTGCCGTGTTACCACGAATTGACAAAAAATATCGTGCCCCACTCAGTAGTCCTTCATGCCTCATTGGTCATCCGCAGCCGGATTCGGTCATTTCACAGGCCGCGCAACAAAGGTCGAAGAACCCAGCCACCCCCATTACTACACCACCAGATAAGGAGGGATGGCGTTTGGACCTTATTGGTAAAAAATTCTCCACTATGGCTGCCGCTTCCATCAGAGCGGAACATTTGTTGGCGATTTTAGGGCGCTATGATCGTCAAATGTGGTCCGACATGGCTGGGCTCATAGATCTGATTCCGGAGGACAGAAGAAAAGAGGCTCACAAGATCCTAATGGAAGGAGAGTGTGCAGCTGCGGAAACTATTGACTGCACATTAGATATTGCGAACACAAATTTTAGACAGCTGGCGGGAGCTGCTGTTTTGAGACGTCAGGGCTGGCTAAAGGCCACTACCTTTCGGCCCGAGGTTCAATTGAAAATACTGGACATGGCATATGACGGAGAGTCCCTGTTTGGGAAGCATATCGATGAAGCTCTCCAAGCAATCAAAACGGACACTGATACTGCAAGATCCCTGTGTTCACTGCAGTATAGAAGAGGATCTTTCAGAGGCGCAAGAGGACATGGCTACTCTTTCAGAGGAGGTTACTATCAACAAGGCAGACAATTCCAGCCTCAATATCATCAGAACTATCAATCCTCTTATCGACAGTCTGGAACAGATGGTTTCTCTCGCCAAGGAGGAAGAAGGTGCACAAACAATCAAGGGCGAGACGCTCACAGAAAACAGTGAGGTCACTTGGGCGCCAACCTCAATTCCTTCCCTCCCTGTGGGCGCGAAGATATCTGCCTTCCAACAACAGAGGCAGCACGTCACTACCGATCAATGGGTGTTGGACCTAGTACAGCATGGACACACCCTGGAGTTTATCACCAAACCTCCAACAACTCCGCCCAGGGGTCCCCCTCCCCCTCGTCTTCACTTATTGTTCAAGGAAGCTCATGCAATGTTCCTCAAGAAAGCTATAGAGAAAGTTCCAATCCATCAGAGATGGACAGGTTTCTATTCCCGTTTTTCCTCAAAAAAAAGAAATCAGGGGAATGGCGACCGATCCTCGACCTGCGCAATCTCCACAAATATCTCAAGAAACAGGGTTTCCGAATGGTCACTCTTTCGGACATTTTAAGTTGCCTCAGTGAGGGAGATTTTATGGCTTCTCTGGACATGGAAGATGCATACCTCAAGTTGGCTCCAAGGATTTTTACAAAGTACCTGGCTCCGGTAGTGCCAGCACTACGCTCATCAGGGGTCCAGGTTTTCCCGTACTTGGACGACTGGCTAGTCAAAGGTCCGTCAAAATTCAAAGTAAAGAACGACATTGCACTCTGCCGCACTCTCTTTGCATCTTTAGGCCTCATGGTCAACGAAAGCAAGTTTCAATTGACTCCGAGAAGGATCCTACTATTCCTAGGAGCTTGTCTAGACACGATACAGTGCAAGGCATTCTTGTCTCAAGAGCAGCAACTCCGTCTACAAGTATTGGCCATTAAACTATCAAGAAGAAGGTCACTTTCAGTTCGCCTCTTCGCGTTACTTCTGGGGATGTGCTCTTCAGCCATCAATCTCATTCCATTGGCATGTCTCAAAATGCGGCCTCTGCAGGAAGAGTTACATCTTCAATGGCTGCAAGCGACGGGCTCTTTTGAGGACACCATCAGTCACCCCACGCATGGTAGAGGCTCTTCAATGGTGGACACAACTACACAATCTGAAACAAGGACTCACATTCTTGCAAACTCCTCCAGATTTCATTCTGACGACGGATGCGTCCATGGAGAGCTAGGGAGGTCATCTCCAAGACTTACAGGTGCAAGGCAAATGGTCTCAAAAACACAGACGATGCCACATCAACAGTCTAGAGTTGAGAGCCATTTTTCTATCTCTACAAGCGTTCCTTCCCAGAATAGCAGGGTCCTCAGTCCTGGTTTGAACAGACAATACCACCAGCATGTTTTATGTAAACAAGCAAGGAGGGACAAGGTCAGCTACACTGTCCAAATAGGCCCAAGAGTTATGGTAATCGCTGACACTTCACAACATAACTCTCAAGACAGAACACGTCAGAGGCCTCCACAATACCCTAGCAGACAAACTAAGCAGGTCCTCGTCGGATTGCCACGAGTGGGAGCTGGACAACAATCAACTGAACAAGGTGTTTCAGACTTGGGGCAAACCAATGTTGGATCTATTTGCAACCCAGCAGAACAAGAAATGCCGATATTTCGCCAGCAGATTCCCTCAACAGGGATCAAGAGGGAATGCCCTGTCCATGCGATGGTCAGGGATCTATGCTTACGCCTTTCCTCAGATCCCGTTGATTCCTCGAGTATTACGCAAGATAAAGTTGGAGAGATGCCGTCTCCTTCTAATTGCTCCCAGATGGCCTCGTCAATTTTGGTTTCAGGAGCTCATGTTACTATCCCAAGAGCCTCCGATCAAACTTCTGCCAATTCCAACACTACTGTCACGCAACGAGGGTCAGATACTTCACCCAGACCCTCACTCGCTGAAATTGCACGCATGGCTCCTAACTTCTTAGAATTTCAACACCTCCAAATTCCTCAAGACTGCCGAGACATCTTGAAGAAACCTCGAGCCCAGAGCACATTAAAAACGTATCGTCTCAAATGGAAGCGTTTCTGCGCCTGGTGTGCTTCAAACTCTTAACACCCAATTGAAGCTCAAGTGGAAAAAATTCTTTTTTATCTTTTGCATTTGGCTTGCTCTGGTCTTTCTTTCTCATCGATAAACGTCCACTTAGCGGCTTTATCCAGGTTCAGGAAGGTGGCTAACATTCCATCGCTATGCTCTTCATCGCTAATAAAACAGTTCATGAGAGGTCTTTTCCGGACTTATCCTCCAGTTAAACCTTCACCACCAGAATGGGAACTCAACACAGTCCTCTCACAGCTGATGAAGCACCCGTTCGAACCGATCCACAAAGCCGACCTCAAATTCCTGACATGGAAGGTCGCCCTACTTTTTTTTTTTTTTTTTTAGTTTTCAAAACCTTTATTTACATACTTAATCATATTACACAGCGTGTAGCCTACAACCCGGAGGCCGGCAGCAAATCCTAGACAGCAATTCTGCATTATCTGGTCACACCATACATAGCCAATTAGCCGACGCCCCCCCGGAGGTCCGGCGGCCTTCAAATAATCTGTAATTCAAGTGCCTTCGTTATATCAGCAGCTCCGTAATGCTGGGCCCGTTTTGCCCTCCTCGCTTGTGGGTGTGTAATGTCTAGTCAATGATTGCTGTGACTACCTCACTAAAATACTTGCCTAAAACAGTTGCTCGTACCTCTAAGTACAAAACTAACCCCAACTACCCCCCCACCCTCAACATACCAGACACTCACCATCTCAGCCCATCCTCATGCACGTAACCCTACTTACGGCCTTACCCCTTCCGTCCCAGGGGAAACCTACCTACACTTTGTGTTCTGCCCTTATGGCATTCAAGTCAACACGACTCAACTCTCCCTGCAGTTCCATGACCTAGTAAAACCAATTGGCTGGAGCTCTGCCCCCTGCCCCCCACCTCGTCTACCTACTGGGTTCCTCCATACTCAGATTCCTTACCTGCCTCCTCTATCCCTAGGAATCATCTAGTTGTCCCCTTAATCTTGTCCTGTCTCCTCCTCCATCAGCTCCTGTCCGCCCCAAACCTCACCCTGTGCTATCTCCTCCCGTTCTGCAGTGTGCAAATCCTGTCCTTCATTCGCCTCACCCTGTGTTGTTACCTCACCATCCCCAGTGTGCAAATATGTCCTGTACAGACTCCAGAAATCCTTGGGCCGGGCCTTAGGCGGGAGCAACTCACTATAAATTTCCGACTGCGTGCTGCAATACAACATGTCTCTTGCCCATCTCCTCTTCGTAGGCAACGGGCCCCTCATCCACCACCCGCCTAGCTATCAACAGGCCTATATCTGCTAGACGTCTCAGTGCCACTGGTAGTGGCTTGGAGTAACCCAGCAGAGCCAGTGCCGGATTAGCTGGCATCTCTAATCCCAGGATCTCACTCATTTCCAGGAACACTTCTTTCCAAAATGTATTAACACCGGGACAGCTCCAGGCCATATGCATGAAGTCTGCCTCCTGCGCATGACAACGCTCACATTCAGCAGATTGTCGAAGCAAAGCGCTCGCCTTTAGCGCCCAGCAGGATCGCCTAACGCCCCCTGATACAGCCGATTGAGCGCTGAGACAGGGAATCTCCCCTCCATCCGCCATCGCCGCTCGAAGGGTAGACACGCCCACTTCGAGGCCACGCCCATTTCCCTCCACCTCAAATGTGCCGGCCATACCAGTGCAGCGGACGAGCGCAGCGGGAGCGCCGTTTGCGCGCCGAAGGCGCGCCTAAGGCAAGCCCGTCTGCGCCCGTCCGCGCACGACTGGGCCTTGGGCCAGACTCTATGCCGGTTTCTGCCACCACAAGGGTAAGCTACTGCCGCAGAGATCTTCTCAGCCTCAGACCTTCCAGAAACAGCACTTGCCATGTAATGCACGACCCCAATGTCCCTTTCACTAGCTGCAATATTTGTAAATCGGGAAAGTTACTCCTTCCCAGCCGGGCGGCCCCACTCCCAGGCTTCAAAATAGCGACACTTAACTGCAGATCGCTTCCCAAGCACGCCCTACTCATCAATCATCTGATTGTCGACCTCGATCTGGATATACTTTTTCTCACCGAAACGTGGATCACAGGGCATTCTAACTCGGACATAGTCTTGGCCTTACCCCCGGGCTTCCTTATTATGTCCCAACCCCGTCCCCTAGGTAGAGGAGGTGGATTAGCCATCATTTATCGAGACTACTTCACCTGTCGATCCAGTGAGATTCAGAGCCAGGAGTCGGAGAGCTGCCTCTTTACGCTACAGCTTTCCCCGACCAACTCCCTGTCAGGCCTCCTGGTTTACCGGCCCCCAGGGCATTTTGGCCCCTTCTCTGCCGCTTTCTTGGAAACCGTCTCATCCCTGGCCCACCTAACATCTAACTTCCTGATAACAGGAGACCTCAACATACATTTCGATGACCCACTCGATACAGGGGCATCTGATCTAACCTGCGACCTTGAAGCCCTTGGCCTCTCCCTTGTTAACTCAGGAGCCACGCACTCGAAAGGACACCTGCTTGACCCTATGTTCTCGAACATTCCTTCCCTTCAGTTCACAAACTCCCTCCCACTCCCTTGGACGGACCATTTCTTGGTCTCTGCCCACTTTCCAGGGTCATTTAAGAAACCTCAAAAACCCACAACTTACTCTAAGGACAGATCTTGGGCCAGACTCTCGGTGGAAGACTGGGCCAATGTTCTTAATGCCACGACCCCCAGTCTCACGGCTGATCCTTCCACTGCTGACGCTCAGTTCAGAGATTGGATCTCCTCTTCCCTTGACACCATTATCCCCATTAAAAATCGGGAGAACAAAAAGAGGATTAAGGGCCATGCTCCTTGGTATAACACCGAACTCAGAGCTCTTCGCAAAGAGTGTAAAAAGGCCGAGAGATTGTGGAGAAAAGACTGGTTCCATAGTAACAAAGACATGTACCACAGCGCGGTAAGACGCTATAAATCAGCCTTAAAGCTAGCCAAAGTTGCATTTTATGACAACAGAATAAAAAACGCCACTAACTCGTCGAAAGAATCATACCTGATAGTTAAAGAACTATTAAACATCCCAACAGCACCTTCCTCGCACTCCCCCCCCCCAGACAGAAGTAAGGATCTGGCCAACTACTTCGACCATAAAATCTCGCGGATACTGGACTCCCTTCCTCCCATCAGTCCACCGATCCATACGGATATAGTGGCCTGCAACAACAGCCCTCAGTTGGACACCTTTAGAGCAGCCTCCCTCATCGAGGTAACTTCCACGCTGGATAAAATGAAAAGTGGGTCTCCCCTTGATCCAGCCCCGGTTAGATTCCTAAAAACCGTGTCTTCCATCATAGCCCCTACCATCAAGGACCTTATCAACACCTCTCTCTCCCAAGGAATGGTGCCCCCTAACTGGAAGAACGCGGTCGTCAAGGCCCTGCTGAAAAAGCCCCAACTCAACCCGGACGACATGGCTAACTACAGACCTATCTCGCTGCTCCCATGCATCAGCAAGATGGCGGAGAAGCTAGTGAACTCGCAATTGTCCCAATTTTTGGAGACAAACAATCTTTTGCGTCAATCCCAAACAGGATTCCGGCCCGGCCATGGCACGGACACCGCCCTCCTCTCTGTCATCGAGGAGGCAAGGTGTATCCTGGATTCAGGAGGATCAGTGGCAGTGATCCTCCTGGACCTCAGTGCCGCCTTTGATACGGTGGACCACCGTGTCCTTTTACACCGCCTGGCCAAGGCAGGAATTGTGGGAACGGCGCGAGCATGGATCGAATCTTTTCTATCCAACCGCTCTTTTCAGGTGTGGGACGGTAACTCACGTTCTGAACCACTATCACTCAAGAACGGAGTTCCCCAGGGGTCATCGCTTAGTCCCACCCTGTTTAATGTGTACATGGCCCCCCTTGAAGATGTAGTGACCCCCTACGGGATAAAAATAATAAATTATGCAGACGACACTCAACTAGTCGTCTCCTTGTCCCATCTGGATAACCACCCAGACAGCCTGCTGAACTGTCTCCAGGACATCAACACCTGGATGTGTGATTCCGCCCTGAAGCTAAATGGTGCAAAAACCGAGATCATGCTCCTGGGCAATAAATGGACGTCCATCCCACCATCAGTTTGGCCGGACTCCTTTGGTGAAATTCCTTCACCAAAAAAAGAGAATAAAACACTAGGAGTATGGCTGGAACCTGATCTCACCTTGATGACTCAGGCTGCCAAAACAGCTGGCACCTGTTTTGGTCTCTTGCGTTCTGTCCGCAAGATCCTCCCGTTTCTCCCCCCCCCCATCGAGGAAACTACTGGTCCAGGGACTTATCTTAGCCCGGCTTGACTACAGCAACGCCATTTATCTCGGGGCACCGGAATTCACTCTGGCTAAACTCCAACGCATCCAAAATGCGGCGGCTAGGCTCATTATGAACCTTCCACCCAGAGACTCAGCCAAGCCTGCCCTCAAGGCCCTACACTGGCTCCCGGTTCGCCAGAGAGTAGAGTTTAAAGCCCTGTGTACCGCCCATAAGCTCATCAATGGTGTTGGTCCGGATGCTCTGAGAGACATGGTTATCCCATATAAGGCCCCCAGACCCCTTCGCTCCGACGCCGAACACCTTGCCATTGTACCTAAATTCAGGAAGGCTCGCACCGGTGGTCGTCGCTTTTCGGTCAAAGCCTCCTCAGGATGGAACCTACTCCCACGCAGTCTACGGCTGGAACCTTCTCACGCTCTTTTCCGGAAAAAACTTAAAACCCTCCTGTTTCCCAAATAATTCACCCCCTTTCCCCCCTCCCTGGGTCTCCACAGATTTATAGCGCGGGGATGCCTACGGGTCACCAGGCGCTTTAGAAATCTCAAAATAATAATAAATAATAATAATAATAATACCTATGCAGTCGCTCTGGCGTGTAATAGATCCGCTGCAAATATTCGAAATGAACCAGCCTGTGCCTTCCATTGAGAGACAGCTTCCACGTGTTCGTACAGCAGTATTCCCACATTTTGTCATCTATTTGCATTTGTAGATCGCACTGCCACGCAATCCTAGCCTTAGAGTGTTGTTGCTCCTGTTGTTTAACTCCTAGCCTAATTAAGTTCATAACTAACTTGTGAGGGGCTGCCGTTTTAATCACGTAAGTGAGTTCCAGGATCTCCGGGGGCTCCGCCAGTTCTGTGCCCAATAGCTCTAGGAGCGCACTGCGCACCCTGTGAAATTGGAATTGTAGTAATAGCGAGGCCTCAATATCCGAGGAGCGAAGCTGCTGCCAGGTTTTAACCACTCCGTCTAAAAATAAGTCCTCCATCTTTACAATGCCCAATTTATTCAGAGCTAGCGTGACTCCTTTCTCTTTCAGAGGGGCAATCCACACTGCCCATTCTATCGGCATAAGTGGGGAGTACAGCAGTACACAGTCCTTTTCCTGTAAGAGCGCATGCCACGCGTGATTCGTGGCCTTAATCGAGTCAAGTTTACCAATACTGCGATCAGCTGGGTAGAACACAGTGGCTGGCAATGGGGCCGAGTCCGCAAATAGACGTTCAAGAATCACATGGGGAATAGCAGAATCCCCGTGTGTCCACGTATATAGATGAGCCGCCTGGGCAACTCTGTAGTATCTTTCCATGTCCGGTGCCCCCAGTCCACCCATCTCATAAGGGAGCATTAGTGTTTTCCACTGTACTCTGGGCTGTTTACCGCCCCAGGCGAGTTTAACAAGAACTTGAGTCAGGCTTTTGAAAAAGGCCTTGGAGAGAACTACTGGGATATTATTGAATAGGAACAGAAACCGCGGTAATACTACCATCTTCATGATGGCAATCCTACCCATTAATGACAAGGGTAACTTGCATCATGCGTCCACGTCTTCGACCAACTTCGTAAAAGTCACCCCGTAATTTTCCCGTATTAAAACGTCCGGGTCCGTATGGAGCTGAATCCCTAGGTATCTGACCGGTTCCGTTGTCCATTGCAACGGGTACTCCATATCAAATGGTAGTGTCACTGGCGTTAATGGGAACACAACTGATTTGGTCCAGTTTACTTTCAGTCCTGAAAGAGCTCCAAATCTTACAACTTCTCTGAGCACAGAGGAAAGGTTCGTTTCCGGGTCACGGACATATAACAGTGTGTCGTCTGCATATGTAGAGATACCAATCTGGTATGTTGGAAAGTTGATCCCCTCGTGCCTATGGTATTCCCTAATTGCGCATGCCAATAATTCCGCGACCAGCGCATACAGTAAGGGCGAGAGTGGGCAACCCTGCCTAGTACCTCTACTGATTTCGAAAGCTTCTGTGACACTATCGCCCATGCGCAGTCTTGCTGTGGGTTTGTAGTATAAGGCTCCTATCATCTGCAAAAAGGGTTCCCCCAGCCCCAGTTTACGAAGTACCCTCAGCATGAAGGGCCACTCCACCGAGTCGAAGGCCTTCTCCTTGTCGAGGAAAATCGCTATCGCTTTGTTTTCCTGGCGTACATGTTGCATGGTCCCTAGCACCGTGCGGATATTATAAGTGAGGTTTCTGGCAGGTATGAATCCTGCTTGTTCCGGAGCAACCATTTCTGGGATGAGTAACGCCAGTCGCGTGGCCAGTACTTTTGCATACAATTTAGCATCTACGTTCAGCAGTGATAGCGGTCTGTAGGTACCACACAAATTAGCAGGTTTCCCAGGTTTCAGAATTGTGACAAGAAGAGCCTCCCTCATAGATCTAGGCATACTACCCTCTGCACAAATGTCGTCAAATAGAGTAGATAGATGTGGGACTAGCTTATCTTTAAAGGCTTTATAAAAGCCCACTGTCAACCCATCCGCTCCTGGTGCGCTACCAGAGCGCATCCCTTCCAGCGCCTCCATAATCTCATCCTGGTGTATGGGCATCATCAAGAATTCTCTTTGGGAATTGGACAATAGTGGCATTTTAATGTAGCTCAGATAATCATCTATTTCCTCCTCCACTCGAGCAGATTGGACTTATATAGTCCAGAATAGTAGTCTCGAAACTCCTCAAGTATTTCTGTTTCCCCTGTGAGTACTTCCCCCGTTGACGCCATCAGCTCATCCACCACTAGAGGTTGTCTTTCTTTCCGCATTATTCTAGCCAGCAGTGAGCTGGGCCGTTCCCCCTCACCATATGTGCGCGCAGTGGCGTATTTGCCCAAGTGTTGTACTTCCCTGTCTGCCTCCTCATTATATTCAGAAATTAGTACTTTAATTTGCTCTGCAGTGTCAGTATCGGAGTTACCCTGCTGTTGTCTTTCTAGGGCTGACAATTGTGTTTCGAGATGTTTCAGTCTATGCCTTATTGCTTTGAGCACACTTGAGTGTTTAGACATTGCTATACCGCGGATGTATACTTTAAATTTGTCCCAAACCATTTGAAAACGATCGACTGTCCCCACATTAGTGTCAAAGAAAATGTCTATATGTTCTGCCATTTCTCCTCTGAATACTTCATCCAGTAACAAGTAAGAAGGAAAGCGCCATGTAAATGGGGGGATTCTTTTTACCGGTGTTTCCAATACCAGTAGCAGGGGGGAGTGGTCTGAAAGGGTGCGTGGCAGTATCATGCAGTCCCTAATACTTTTGACAGTAGCTTGGGATGCCAGCCAGTAGTCTATTCTTGTATGGATGTCATGGTAAGCAGAGTAGTGTGTATATCCGCCCTTCGTGGGGTTCCTCTGTCTCCAGACATCTACCAAGTCCAATTTGACAAGCTCCGAATTCATTGGCAAAGCTGCAGCCGCTGGGCGCCGTGCTGGCCCCGCTGACCTGTCCACATCCGGGTCAAATACTAGATTAAAATCGCCCCCCCATAAAATTCTAGAGCAAACGTAAGGTCTACAATGCACCGCCAGCTCCTCATAAAACTCTGGGGAGTCGTAGTTGGGGACATAAACGTTAACCAAAATAAGGTCATGTCCCTTACCTACACACCTGGCAATCAAGTACCGGCCTTCTGAGTCCACTTTTAGCGTTGTCAATTGTAACTTTGATCTAGGATTGACCCACACAATCACCCCTCTGGAATGCGTAGTAAACCCTGCACCACACTATTTCCCCTCAGACCCCTAGCGGAAAGCATCCTGCTTGTTATTGGGAGGTGAGTCTCCTGGATAAGTGCTAAATCAATGTGGTGTCTGTGTAGGTAAGATATAACTTTCCTAAGCTTGCGGTAATCATTAAGACCTCTCACATTCCAAGTCAACGCCCTCAGAGATTCAAGAGCCGCTTCATCATTTATTCCACTGCTATCAGTCATCTGTAAAGGGAGTCAAGATGGTCATCCAATATGGTTCCCCAGCCCTGGGTGCCACTCTCCCATGGGCATCAGTCAACTGAGCTATTTTTCGATAATTAGAACTGAGTAGGACTTCGTCTGGCGTAACAAACAACTTCCTTTTCCCCCGAAACAAACCACCCGCCCTTCCCCAAACTTCCCCTCCCCCAGCTGACCTCCCCCAACCTGGCCTGGCAGCGCCCTGTCCCTCCCCCCTTTCGCTCCTCGCTTAGACCAACTCGAACAACCCCCAAACTGGCTCTCATAGGAACCATTATAGTCAAAAGCGCTAGGGCAGAGGTCGCCAGTACAAACACACAACAGTACATCAGCATTATATACCTCACCCTTGCTCCAGCTCCATCACCCTCTAAGTGTCTATTAACGTGAGGCTTAAAGCAATACAGAATGGTTTTTCTAAGGGCCTCGCGCTTCGTTTCCCCCCCCACCTAAAGCACACATATCATTAGCAATGTTCAATTACCATATGCGTTAGATTATACGCCAAAACCATGTCTGCAAATAGTCTATTAATGTCATCTGCCTGCTTTCGGGCACATATATATTGAAAAGATCTCACCCAGCCATAGTGCCGCATTTCCGTCGCAGGCCCCTCCGCTCCCATTTTTCGGCACTTCTCGTCTTCCAAGGTTCACTTCAATATGAGTCCCAGCAGCAACAACTTTGTCCATTCGCCAGCAAGTCAAACAGTATGCAGCGCTGAGTATCGCCCATCTAGTTATTCCTGTTCGTCCAGTTGGCTGTTCTCACCCTGCTCCTCAATTTGACCTCTGGGGCTACTTCTCTGCTCCTTGGACCACACCTTTAAAGATTTCTGAAGTTCTCTTGGGTCCGTGAAAAAGTGTGAGTGACCTAGTCTATTGATCCGCAATTTAGCCGGGTACAACATAGCATAGTCCAATCCAAGTTCCCGGAGTTGCTTCTTGTATGGGGCGAAGTGTCACCGCTCCTCCTGCACTTTCGCAGTGAAGTCAGAGTACAAAGAGACATCCATGCCTTCGAATTGTAGTTTCCCCTTGTCCCTTGCAACCCTCAACGCCGTATCACGATCCCTGTAGTTCAACAGTTTCGCTATTATTGGCCTTGGAGGCGCGCCTGGGCGCGGTCGAGGTCCCAACGTGCGATGTGCTCTTTCCACTATAAACATCGGCGAGAAGACATCATCTCCCAAGAGGGTAGTCAAGAGTTTCTCTATGAAGAGTTCCATCTTCCCGGTTTGCGTCGTCTCCGCTATCCCCGTAATGCGAATGTTCGAGCGCCTCGAGCGAGCCTCCAAATCCTCTGACTTGTCTTGTATAACTTGGAGTAGTCTAGTGAACTGCTTGCGGTCTTTATCCCATTCGGACTGTGCTTCTTCCACTTCAGTGAGCCGTCTCTCGGACATGTCAAGCCACTCCTCATGTTTGTCCACCCGCTCTGACATGCGATCCATTCGGTACGTGAGGGCGTCTATCTTCGAGCCAATGGACGCCATGCTGTCTTGTAATCCTTTCTCCATTGTCACCAGCATGTCCTTTATATCCGCATACAGGGTGCCCTCTTGGCCTCTGCTTGTCGGGGATGGCGCGGGTACTTGTGTTTCCGGTGCCTTAGATTGTCATTGGTCGAAAGCCAGCTTGGACTGGGTTTTGTCGTTCTTGCCCATTGTGATCCGTCAGAGTCCC
Source organism: Lissotriton helveticus (assembly GCF_964261635.1). Lineage (NCBI taxonomy): Eukaryota > Metazoa > Chordata > Amphibia > Caudata > Salamandridae > Lissotriton > Lissotriton helveticus. The sequence continues at coordinate 151,293,190 of NC_136071.1, forward strand.
ATTCGATCTGCCTCCCAGTACGTGAGCAGCGACTGATTTTACAACGGTGCTTCAGCCACAAAGACCACTCAGTTGATTCCTGTGGCGCAACGTGGCTCCCTCGCCCCCACACCCTCCGGGGCCAACTACCAGTGTATACGGCTCTCACCAATCTGGCTCACGGTATATCCTGTTGTATCCCAATGGGTACTGTGCCTTATCTCACGCTTGTAGAGGCCTTGATCTCGTTCCCTTCTCCAGCTGCCGTCGCACAAGTGATGTCCTGGCCAAATTAGACGAGTTCCGTTGTGGTATCGTCAGGGGATAGACTGCTGCAAATTGTTACCACACGTTCAGCTCTGTGTCTGTAGCTTTACAGTATTCAATCCTGTCCAGCCAGAAGGCAAGCCCTCCCCATGGCCCTCTCCGGCCCCTGTGATCAGTGAAAATCCTCAAGTCAGGACCCCAACCGCTCTCCCGGCAATGTCCGTGATGGCAGTAGAGAGCGACCTTGTAAATACAGTCCTCAGGGCTGTACCTCAATTCGATCCGGCCCACCGTTCCTCCGGCGATGGGAGACTCTTCTTGCTCGCCCTCTCACCTGTAAGCATATAGGCGTTATGCTGGGGTAGCTGGTATAGGCCGCCAAGTTGGTGCTTGTACACTGGCTCCCCGCACAGTCCCACAGTGCGCGCGGTCCACTCACACGTGCACTCGATGCCTGGGTGGGGGAGGACTATCTTGTTCCACCACTTGTGTTTGGTCTGAGGTGGGTGCCCCCCAGGATTTTCAGTAGCTGCCCTCTCCTCCAGACAGCCACCGCACCCTCAGGCGTTCATAGGCCTTCTCCCTCCACCGGACCGTGCCTTTGGGCTCTTCCCGCCACTTAGTGTAAGCTGTGATGGGGGAGGGGGCAATTGTCCCGATCAATCGGCGCTCAGGAATGTATCAATAGCCCCAATTGTAGTCTGTTAGTGAGCCTAAATCAATTTTAGTGTCATATCGGCTGTTCCTAGTACATACGGTCAAATTCCGATCTTCTGCCGTTATTCCGCTGCCATTTTGCTAGGAGGGAACCATGCGGGCCTCCGAGTTCCCTTTCCTTCACCTCCGTACCCCAGCGCCGTTCGGTGTTACTCTCCCTCTCTGGGCAACGGTTTGTGTGGGCTCTCCTTCGCTGATCTCCGTCTCCCACCGCGCCGCATGCCGGCCTCGAGTCCCGTCACTGCTCCGATGGGCACTGGTCCGCAACCCCCCGGCTAGCCGCACGCAGTGCCACATATAGCGGCTCACAACCCAGGCGTGTCCGCGGGTCAAGGCCTGGTCCGTCAGCAGTCTCACGAGTGTCCCGGCTGCTCCGTATTTCGTCGATTTTCAGCAGGGTGCCTGTCAGATGTTCCCTTCCGTCTTCGGAGCATGTGCCTACACTTCATGGGTATGTTTCCTCCGTTAATTCAGGATATTTAGCAGGATTTTGCTGGTAATAGAGCAGAGCTCGGCTCCTACGCTTCCTTCATCGGCGCTGGCTAGCCAAGGTCGCCCTACTTTTAGCCCTCACTTCTGCCAGGAGAATAGGAGAAATTCAGGCGTTCACTATCAAAGAACCTTTCTTACATTTTTCTCAAGAATATGTCACTCTTCGAACGAATCCAACTTTCATACCCAAAGTGCCTTCTCAGTTTCATCTGAATGAACTAGTGAAATTGCGGGTTTTCTTTCCAAATCTTACAACCCCGGCGGAAAGAACACTACATTCTTTGGACATTAAACGATGTTTAAAGTTTTATCTTCAAAGAACAAAGAACTTAAGGAAGTCAGATCAGCTATTTGTGGCTTATGGCCAAACTACACTGGGAAAAGCGGTCACTAAAGCCACAATTTCCAGATGGATAGCCTCTGTGATCCATTTCTGCCATGTTAAGGCTGACGACCACTATAAAGGACTGTAAGGTCTCACTCTACAAGGGCTGTAGCAGCGTCCACAGCATTGTTTGCAGGAATGACGCTAGAGAACATTTGCCGTGCTGCAACATGGAAAAATGTCCACACATTTACAAGACATTACTGCCTGCAATCAGCAAACCAAGAGGATGCGATAATTGGTCAAGCGGTTTTACGTCACCTTTTTCCATAAGAACATACTCAGGTAACAATGTTTGGTTCATTTATAATGAGTGTATACTATTCAGTATTTTGTTGATATAAAGAAGTGCATGTATTGCAGACAGCTTGTTTATGTTATGCTAATATTCCTTTCCAGTGGAATACTATATGACTACTCTTCTGAATTTAATCATGTTTTATTAGTAGATCATTGACTTTGCAATTGTTGGTTGTTAAATATAAGTTTATGGGGGTGCACCACAATAAGTCTCCCACCATCCGCAACCGACTTTTGCTGGCTTACTGCTTGCTATTCTGATTTAGGCATGTGAATCTATGAAAGATACCCCAATACTGGATAAGAAAACAAGTCACCTACCTGTAACTTCAGTTATCCAGTATTGGTATCTTTCATAGATTCACATGCACCCACCCTCCTCCCCGGAGAATCAGTTCTCTAATTTTGGGATACTCATTCCCACTTCTGCTAACGAAAATCTGAGGAAGACTGGCTCTGCAGAGAGGGTTCTAGAGGGTTCTAGAGGGTGCTGTGAGCTAATTGGTTGGAGCAAACACTTTGGTCTTTTTAGCATAATGAGGTAGATAGGCTACTACAATCTAGGCCTCAGGCCTTCTCATAGGGCCTACTACTGTAATTTACTTTTGCCACTGCTTTTATATATACCGTGGGACTCCCACCTCGGCGACGGGGAATGATTCAGGCATGTGAATCTATGAAAGATACCAATATTGGATAACTGAAGTTACAGGTAAGTAACTTGTTTTCTTACCCAAGCCTGACAACCCAGCCCACATGTTCCACTGTCACGGGTGGCGAGGCTAGCCACCGAGTATGGCGGCCCCACAATAACCGAGCTCCGAGACCGGACCTGACAATCCAATCAAAACTGATGAAGCTGGAGGGCATCCATCATGACACTCTCCCCCCGCAAACAGCATAAACACGGCAGGTTCTGAATCAGCTGTGAGTGAGCTGCGCGAAGCCCCAAGAACCAAGAGCCCGTCGAGAACCGTGGACTGAAGGGTGGTTCATCGGTCTGGGCCTGGTGAGTTACCTGCAGCATCAGACCACACTCGGCGGATCCTGGAGTGACCTCCGGCGGGGGCTTTAGACACTACTCAGTGGCGAGGCTGTCTACCCAACCGGCCGGACTTCAAGACCGCCCGAGAGCTGAAGTGGTGGATCAGCGCTATCATGGCCGGCACCACCCCTGGTGAGTGAGGCCTGCTGTGGCTTTCCCCCTGCGACTGGAGGTGCACTACCGTTACGGAGGGATGGCATCTCCGGCAACCAAGCATTAGCCCGATGAGGCAGACTCCCTACCTGCAGCAGAGCTTGCTGCGAATGCCCGACTGCTGAGTCCGCTTGCTGGGCCTGCGGTGAAGATCATGGACGCGGGGCGATGCGGACTCCCAGACGGTCGCTGAGATCACCTAGTCGGGTTGCGAGCATAGTGAGGTGGCCCGCCATGGTGGGGATTTGCGCGTCCTGCTGCACCAACAGTGGCTGACTTGTGACTATGATTGGGCTCCCTTCCCCCCGACTACTGATCTGGATTGTGTGGGAGTGGACGTGATGACGGATGGCATGGCAGGGAACACGCTGTAGTCTTCCACCCTAACAGCGAAAAGCACTCTAATAATGGCAATAGCAGCAGGACGGCATGAACAGCTATAGTGCCGAAAACGTGACACACTGTCTGTTGAGCCTGAATACTAGTACTGAGTGAACGGGGGACAACTGCGCTGGTGCCCGTGGATGTACAGTGATCACACTGGTGAGGCACTGAACAGGCCGATAGATCAATTACCGTGGAGGACTGACAAAGTATCCTCACTCGCTCCGAGGGGCTGTCTGCTGTGAAGAACCCACAACCCTCAGTAATAACACAGGGAAGCACAGAGAGGAATTGCCTGGTCCCCCTGACCCGATTTGGTGCCTGTCCCAGTCAATATTCCGATAGTCACAAACTTAAGCCCCCCATTCACACAATCACAGTGGTACAAGTGGTACTGGAGTGGCCTCCTTGTTTACATCAACCTGAGGCACTGAGAAACACCTGAATTTCTCAGACTGTGGGCACTACAATTTTGAGATCTGGCAAACAAGTTTCGTGATTAACCCCACCATCCGTACACTATGGGTCGCACAAAGAGCAAGGTGCCAGAACTGACGACCACTGGAACGACGCGGCGGGACGATACAGACAATACCAAGTCTATCACCTTCGATGAGCAGCATTCCACCAACTAATATGGAGACTCCCCCAGACAAACTAGACCTGATATTACAAAAAGTAAGAGAGTCAAGGAAGGCACTAGAGCAGGGGTCTTCAAACTGTGGGGCCCGACCCCCAGGGGGGTCGTGGGGTGATAGAAAGTGGGTCCCACCTTCCAGGTCACACTTCTGTCTATTATTATTATCTCCAAAAAGGTGTCCTGGGACTAATAACTATCTGCTGGCTGAAATGGCAAATAAGAAAGACACAGAAGGGGAAGGAGAGATCAACGCAGGGCACAAGCCGGAGGCCCCGACACACCAAATCGATCCACAAAACCAACGTGAAAAGCCCATCTCCGGAACAGGCCTTGAGAGGCAGAGAGTCGGCGATAGCTGCAGTAGCGGCATTCAGAGACTCTGATCCCCTATCCTTCTTGGAATCTTCGGAGGACACCACCATGCACTCAGACTCAGAGAATAGTCTAGCTTTGTTCCCCACTATTAACCCACAGACTGTGAATGACTTCTTGGGCTCAAAGGGACTCACATGGGCCGCTGTGCTGAGTTGGAAACAATTTAAGAGCTGAAGAAGAACCGTAACTCAAATGACCTAGTCACCTCCCCAGCTTCTCTCTATCCTTTATATAAAATATTGGTCTGGTCACTCTAAAGGTAGCACACACAGTAACTTTTGCTGTTAGACATTGGAGTCACCACCCCTGAAGCGAATGCAAATTGAAACCAGAAGTGTTGTTTACACAGTTGTGTATTTTGTTTGGACCAGCATAGTTCTAGGGCTGGACATAGTATTGGGTTTTGAAATGTGTTATTGGGAATCTGGCTTACCCCCAACTCAGGAAATACACAGGCTCGGATGTGTCTAGGAATTGACTGACACATACATGACCACGTCAGGAACGTATAATATAATTACATGGAACGTCAGTGGCTTGGGGTCAGTACACAAGCACCATAGAATACATGCTCCACTAAATAGGCATAAGACACAGTTTGCTTCATTACAGGAAACACACCTCACCAATTCTGAAGCAACCAAACTTGGTAAGAAGTGGAGAGGCCTAATATTCACCACATCATATTCCGCCTTTGCTAGGGGAGCAGCTATATGGGTTTGGCATTGGGTTCCGTTTCTGGCTCTGGAAAAGCACATAGATGCACAGGACTGATATGTTGTTGTTCATGGCATGCTAGATGGCACTTACATAGTCATAGGCAGTATATATGGACCAAACTATGACCAGGACAAAGGCCTCAACACAATATTAGGGGACTGGGCGGGATTCCCAGGGGTGCTAGGCGGGGACTATGACACAGTTTTGGATGTTCAGATGGACCGATCTCTCCCCCCACTTCAGGGAGCATCCCACTTAAGCAAGCAGAGGCCCTTCGCGGGAGTGCGACGGGCTGGTCATTAGGGGACGTCTGTCACCTAAGAATCCCAATAGTCCGGAATACTCCTTTTACTCCCCGCCCCACCAACTACACACAAGACTGGATAGAATATTCTGCTCTCTTTCTATAGCAGCCCAAGTGACCCACACCACATATTTTAGGAAGACTTTCTCTGATCATAACCCACTGGAAGTAGTGTTAACATGGGGTAGGATTCCCACACCAGTCCCTACATGGAAGTTATGGTCATAAATGTTAGAGGACACTGTCTTCCAAGCCACTATGGCTTTGACAATCACTAACTACTTTAGAGAGAATGCCAATTTGGGGTCCTCACTCCTTATAGAATGGGATGCATTTAAAACCGTAATTAGGGGCACTGCCATTGGCGCCACAGTCGGGGCCAGGCAGAAGATACATAATAACCTTAAGTCCATAGAGGGCACTTTGAATAAAGTTGATCAGGACACGTTCAGCGGCCCTCCTAAATAAAAGGTGCTGCAGGAGGCACTTACGTATTCAGCATGCTGAACTACTTGGGCGGGTTATGGAATACCAATCTTACATCCAATTTAAACATGCCAAAGCAGATAAATCAGGAGCGCTCCTCGCACGGTTATTGCATACATACCCCCCTATTCCTATACATAAAATAACCAGACTAGATGGCATCACTGCGACCACACAACGAAAAATAAGCACTTGCATCTGTGAATATTATGAGACACTTTACAAGGTCTCTGAGAATACATCAAGTGAGCCCATAGAAGTCTTTCTACAAGATCTAAACTATCCCCAACTTTCAAAAGTAGAATAGGACGACCTAATTGGTCCAATTACCAAAACTGAAAAAAAGGAGGCCATTCGAGACCTCCCACATAATAATACCCCAGGCTTTGATGGCCCGCCGGCAGAGTTCTATGTCAGCTTCTCTGATTTATTAATTTCTCATCTGGAGCAATTATATCAATCGGCTTTGGAGACTGGCAACATCCTCCCCATTACCATGCAAGCCTTGGTCACTTCCCTTCCAAAGCCGTGCAGAGACCCAACAGACATGTCAGGCCTTCGCCCACTATCGCTTTTAACCACAGAATATAAGATCCTAAGCAAAATTCTGGTTCGTCGACTACTACCCTACTTATCACAACTTATACATGCTGACCAATGTGGCTTCGTCCCAGCCATATGAATATCAGACGTTTATATCATGTAATGGAATATCTATGAATATCAGACGTTTATATCATGTAATGGAAGCCACTCCTGCTGGCTTGTTGGATGCTGGGTGTATCTCCCTTGACTTGCACCAAGCTTTTGATACCCTCAAATGGGATTATATGATGATGGCTTTGGATACATTTTAAACTACGAAATGGGGACAACATCTTGCCCCCTCCAAACGCACAGCGGTGAGCCATCACTTAGGCTATCATTTATACTTCTCCTATTTTATCCGTTTAATCCTTGTAAACCATTAGTTTAAACACTTAACTTCGTTCACGTCTTCTCAAGTTAGCGGATCCACACACGGAATAATTTGCCTTTTTACCACGTTTCTAATATTTGAGCGGTGTCCATCCAGACCTCATGTTAAAATACGACTGATGCAGGGTTCATCACAAACAGTGTTTTATTTTTCAAAGTCCCAATGCATTTCGGGCGTTTAAGCGCCCTTCGTCAGGGGTCACTACAAACAATAATAAAAACAACAATTATCCATCACTATTATAGACATGAATACACATAATTCATTAGGTTTAAACAGCGCCCTTAATGTTCGATTTGCACCCGGTATCAAATACAAAATGTCTTCATTTACTTGGTCACCATGCGAAAATATTTTTAGCGGTATGCTTATCTCGAACGAGTCTCTATCTGCGCCACTCTCTTCACCCACGCATGCTGATACCCTCCTTTCCCTAACTATTCCTTGCTTACATTCCATTTTTTTTTTTTGATAATCAACTTTATTGGCATTTTTAAAACAGGGATAGAAAGGAAAATTCATTGGTCGCAGCTCAAGAAGTAGCAGGTATAGCGAGATAAAAAACATCAGTACATAAGGGTAGAGGTATATCAGTCCAGTCCGACATCATATTCAGCGTAGTAACAACGAAGACATTGTACATATCTGGGTTCACGATGGAAGCAAGTTAAACCATTTCCCCCATATTTTAGGTAACATTTCTGGGGCTCCCCGAGATTTGAAGAGGGCCTCCTCTTGGGTCCCACACCAGTCCACCCCCCCTCCTCCATCCCCCCACCGTGGGGGCTGACTCTCGTAGCCAGTTGCGTGCTATGTCCTGTTTGGCCACGGCCACCGCCGTCCCCAACAGGCGTTTGCCCGATCTATTGCCATCTAGGCCATCAAAGATACCCAACAAAAGCCGCAGTGGGTCGTGAGGGGCCTCCCAGCCCAGGGCCTGTGAAAGTTCCCTCTCAACCCCCCTCCAAAACCTCGCAAGTCCCGGGCACATACACACCATATGATAGAAGTCTGCTGGAGAAGGCCCACATCTAGGGCAGTCCGGGGAGGGGCGCAAGTGGGCTCGGAAAAGCCTCTCTGGGGTGAGGTAGGGCGTGTGTAGGTAATATGTTTGCACCAGCCGCAGCTTGGAGGATGTGGTAAGGGTACGCAGGGCCATCAGAGCGTCCCTCCAATCAGCCTCCTCCAGGGGTCCCACCCAGCCCTCCCAGCGGGTGCGCAGTTGGTTAAGGGATGAGGGGCTATTGTTGACCAGGGCCCAGTAAATTCGGGAGACCCCTCCCCTACCCAGGTCCCCCATCATCACTTGGGCTTCCAGCGGGCTAAACTCTGGAAGGGTGGTTGGCGTGGGAAGTTGTGCATACAGGGCGTGGCGCAGCTGCAAGTACCGGAAGTGCTGGGCGTGAGGAAGGGCATGCCGCTGCTGTAGGTCGGCGAAAGCTCGCATGTGGTCCCCCACCCAAACGTCCCTGAGTACCGACACCCCAATGAGGTCCCAGCGCCGGAACCCTTCAAGGGATGAGACCTCCCGGAGCCAGTTCCCGTGCCAGAGTGGCGTCTGGCGGGTAAGTTTGCGGTCCCATCCTGTATGGCGTTGGGCGGTGCGCCAAGCCATCAAGACCGCTCTGGTAGTTGGGGCATAGTTTACGGGATAGGGCAGCCGTCGAGGAGAGCTTGAAGCTGAGAAAAGTCCATCTTCCAGTTCCACCCGGTACGCCGGGTCGGACCAGCCCCCGCGTAACAGTCGTGGATGACGATCAGCTTGGTGGCGAGGTAGTGGAGGTAAAGGTGAGTCACCCCTAGGCCATCGTCATAGGGGGGAATGCGGCTGTGTGCGAGGGAGATACGCGACCGCCCACCAGAACCTGGAGAGGGCTCTGTCCAGCTCCCAGAACCAGGAACCGGGAAGGGGGATGGAGGTATTCTGTAGAATGTATAGGAAACGGGGGAGGATCATCATTTTGAACAGTGCACTCCGTCCCAGGGGATTGAGGGGGAGGGATTGCCATTTCTTCAGGTCAGAACGCATTCGGGTTGCTAGGGGCGTAACATTCAAGGCCCATTCCAGCTCCGGCAATAGAGTCACCCATATCCCCAAGTATTTAACCGAGTGACGTCCAAGAGGGATGGATGACTGCCAGTAAAAGCATTCCTGGGAGGGGTGCAGCGGGACCAGGGTGGACTTTGCCGCGTTAAGCCGGAGGCCGGAGACTTGTTCGAAGTCCAGGAGGATCTGCAGACACCTGGGTCCCGAGGTCGCCGGGTCCGCCAAATATAGGAGCACGTCATCGGCGTAGAGGGCTATCTTGTCGACGTGACTCTCATTCCAGGCCCACCCCTGAATGAGGCGGTCGTGCCAGATGAGCGTCGCCAGGGGCTCCATCGCTAACGCGACAGGAGTGGAGAAAAGGGGCAGCCCTGGCGCGTACCTCTATGTATCCGGAATGCCTCCGAGAGCGTCCCATTGATCAACACTCGGGCCCTGGGGCTCGCATGAAGGACCCCAACATAGCTGCGGAACCGCGGGCCGACGCCCATCTCCTCCAGCACGTCTTGCAGGTAATCCCAGCCTACCGTATCGAATGCTTTCTCAAAGTCGAGAAAGAACAGGGCCAGATAGGGCGTTAGGCGGGAGCGATGGGCCAGGGCCAAATGGAGGCGGCGGATACAGTGGCAGGTACCTCTGGCCGGCATGAAACCGCATTGGTCCGGAGGGACCAGGTCCTTCAGGAGGGGCTTGAGCCGCTGGGCCAGTATGGTGGCGAAGAGCATGATGTCGGTGTTTATAAGGGAGATAGGGCGGAAATCCGCGCAGTTCACGGAGGGCAGATGGGTCTTGGGAATGACCACAATCTAGGCCAGGTCCGATTCGGGTGGAAAGGAACCCCTCTCCAGCACGTGGTGGAAGAGAGTCATCAGGTGGGGGGCTAAAGTGTCTCGGAAGGTCGCGTAGAACTCCTGAGGGAATCCGTCTGGACCGGGTGTCTTGCCACTGTGCAGCAGAGGGATAGCCTCTAGGACTTCCTCCTGTGTGAAGGGCTTCTCCAGGGCCTCCGAATCCTCTGGGGCAAGGGAGGGTAGCCGGGCACCGGCCCTGTCCAGGAGGATGTTCAGAAGCGTGTCGGGTGGGCGCGCCGTATAGAGACGGGTGTAGAAGTCAGCAAAGGCTCCTGCTATAGCCCCGGAGGACGTCTGAAGGGTACCGTCCGGCATGCGGATCTCCGGGATAACACTGTGAATCTGAGGGTAGGAGACCAAGTTGTGGAGCGGTTTACCGTTTTTGTCCCCCCAGCCGTATATCCGATGCCACAGACGAGTACCACAGCTGTTAGGCCAAGTCGAGCAAAACTTGACGGAGCTCCTCCCGGATCAGCGCCAGCTGCCGGGTGGGGTCACCTAGACCCAGCGCAGCTTGCTCGACTTCAAGCTGTGCAGCCTGGGATTCCAACTCCGCAAGCCGGGCCAGCCGGTTCGCTCGTTTGGCATGTACAAGCCCTTTTGCCACTCCACGAATCACTGCCTTACCGGCCTCCCATAGGGTCCCTGGCGACGGAACCGAGCCCTTGTTGGCAGTGAAGTAGAGGATTAGTTCTTGCCGTAAATCGTCCACCATCGCCTGGTCCTGTAGGGACCAGGCATTGAGGCGCCATACCGCACGCGGACCCCCCAGGTGCGGAGCCCATGCGGAGGGTTATGGGGGAGTTGTCCGACAGTCCCCCCGGTAAGATAGTGACTCCAGAGACCAGATGACAATCTGTGGCCGGGAGCAGGAGGAGGTCAATCCGGGAGTGGCTGTGGTGAGAGGCCGAGATATGAGTGTATTGTGTCTTGCGTGGGTTCCAGACCCGCCAAGTGTCGCAGAGCCCCAAGGCCGAGGCCCAGCCTGATAGGGCCGCCGCAGAGGAGGAGTGGGTCGCCGAGGGGGTTCGGTTGAATCTCGCCCCGGTTGCATCACGGCGTTGAAATCACCCCCTATAATTGTGAGGCCGAGCGGGAAGGTGGGAATGATCTGAGTGAGACACCGAAGCGTCGGGGACAGGAGGGCCGGTGGGGCATAGACATTCAGGATATTCAGGGGACAGCCCTCCATCACGCCCGAGACAGCAACGTAGCGCCCTAGTGGGTCATTGTGGGCCTTAAGCAGGGTGAAGGGGAGACCTCTCCGTATCAGGACCGCCACCCCTCGGGACCCTCGTTGGAACCCAGAGTGCCAGACCATCGCGAATCCATAGCGGGCCAGGAAAGTGCATTGAGTCCCTAAAAGATGGGTCTCCTGGAGAAGGAGCACATCTGCCGAGTGGCGATGCGCCGCTCGAAGGAACACAGCACGCTTGATGCGGTCGAGGAAACCGTTGACGTTCCAGGAGAGAACGTGAAGGGGCCTAGTTAGAGTGGAAGCCATTCGGGGAGGAGGAGGACATTGGAGAGCGCGGGATCAGCTGGGGACACGCCTCGAGGGGAAGGGCCCACAGCACCACACCGGGTCAAGGGAGCAGGGCAGTCGGAGCGGGCCAGCGGGACGCAGGCGCCCGGGGTGGGGGTAGGAGACAGGGGGAGGGGGCGGCCGCCCGCAGTCTGCCACCGTGGTAGACCGTGGGGACCCAGAGTGGCCAGGAGATCAGTGAGCCGGAGGTGTGTGTCGGACAAGGGTGCACCCACAGTCGGGTAGCAAGGTAGGGAGCTGCAACCAGCTGCTCACAAGCAGCACCAACAGAGGCCGAGGAGCGGCCGAGCCCCGTTAAACCTGAAAGCAGCCCGTAGACGGCTGAGAACAAAAAAACATTTGGGAGACAACGGCCTCCCCCCCCCCCCCCCCCAGTACCCCCCAACTCCCCCCACCCCACACTTCAGAACAGGAAGCATCTGTCGCCCTAAATTAAAACACCCAAAGAACTAACCCCTTACTAGGGGACTGATACTAAACTTAAACGAGTATTTGGGAGCAGTAGCACTAATCTAGAGCGAACAAAGGAGGACCCCCCTCCATAGTGCCGGATGGATGGCAACAGCAAGAAACAGGCACGGTTAAGCGAGGACATGGTACAGAGAAATAAATGCCCACGGAAGCACAAGGGATAGAAGAGTGCAGGATCAGAAGAAAGGGATGGAGAAGAAAAAAGGTTGGAAACAGAGAAGGGAAGACCAAGGTATGCATTGATTGGATTACAGTTCCTGGAAGGGTCCCTCTCTAGGCGATTCGCCCTTCGGGCATCTGACAGGGCCCGGACAAGCATCGCAGGGCAGTCCGGTCGGTCAGGGCGGCTTTGAGTAGACAGACCCCAAGGAGCCAGAGCTCAGGTCTCCGTATCCTGTGGTGAGTCCCGGATTATGGGGCTGCCAGACAAGTCCGAGTCCGATCTGGATTTGCGCAGGCTCGTGCCCGAGTTAGGGGGCATGTCAATGGTGACCACCGATGGAGGCCCCGTCACCGGAGGTGTCCCCTGGTCCGGGGGGGGGGGGGAGGTGTCTGCTGTGCGTTACCCCTTGGTGAGCACGAGGCGTCTCGACGCAGACGACCTCGCCTGCCCGAGCCAGTCCGGCGTCACCTTGGCTTGGGTCCTTCGTGGGTGGGCAGAGAGTGGGACCTCGGGTAGGGGAGAGCCCTCGCCCAGGTAGAAGGGGACGCTCCTCCGTGAGCCGGGTCCAGGCTGCCTGCGGGGAATCAAAGAAAAAGAACTTGCCTTCGAAGAGGACCTTGAGCCGGGCGGGGAATAGGAGGCCATACCTCAGACCCAGCACCCTGAGCTTTTGCTTGACATCGTCGTAGGATCGCCTTTGGGACTGGACCTCCCTCGAGTAGTCCGGGAAGACCATGATTTTGGAATTTTCAAATAGCAGGGGCCCAGGTCCCTGGCCGCTCCCAGGATGGCGTCCCGATCTCTGAAGTTGAAGATGCGGATGATGAAGGGCCGGGTGGGGCCCCCGGGGGGAAGCCGGGGCGCCAAGGATCGATAGGCCCGCTCTATGGCGAACCAGGGGAGAGCTTCTCAGCCGGCATCCAGGATCGCAACCAGGTTTCGAGGAATTCGGCCATCGGGCCCTTCTCCACCCCCTCCGGAAAACCCAGGAGGCGTAGGTTGTTCCTTCGGGCCCGGTTTTTGGCATCCTCCGCCCGATGGTGAAGATCCGACGTCAGTGTCTGGAGACGGGACACTTGGGTCTTGAGAGCGGCCAGGCCATCCTCCGCCGTGGATATTACATTCCATTTTTAAACAAACGCTCCCCTTTCTTTACCCGATTTTATCATCCATTACAAAACCAACAAGGTTCTTCCCATACCTGCTGTGAGCGTTTTAAAAGAGAAAGCCTTCCTCTGCCTCCTTGTTGCAGCCATACTCGTCCCTTCCTTACCCCTCCCCCTTTATCACCATGCTTTCCCTCCCTATTCACTCCCAATTGGCTCTGTATTAAACATTTCCCGCCAATGCATTTAAGTGTCCGTTCACTGGACTGCATTTCCCATAATGCCATATACCGGTATCTCAATAACATGTGATCGTGCTCCAAGTCATATAGTGCTGTTGTTGATAATACACAATTTGACCTCGTACGGTGCTTCAAAAGTCCACTGTCATAGCTCTTCAGTCCATTATAGGTGGTGAACCACGATGTTTCGCCAGTGTTGTGGATTAATAGAAATGTGTTTATCTTTTCATTTTATTAATCGCTTTCAACAGTGGGTGCACTCCCCTGTTCGGGCTCGTTTTACATCAACAATCGTGGGGATGCATTTGGCATCCGGCCAGGCTATGTGAACTGGGTCAGACTACTATACACGGTCCCTACGGCACAAGGCAGATCTGGAACCTACGTCTCACGACCATACCAGATGTGTCAGCGCAAACGACAGGGCTGCCCGCTGTCACCATTGTTGTTCGTGTTGGCACTGGAGCCCCTTGCTATTAGGCTCAGGATGGAGGCTGAGGGAGTGGGGATCTGGGTAGACAACATGACAAATGTGCTGTCTGCATATGCGGATGACCTTATATTGTACATTAGCGACTTCTCGAGTGACTTAGAGCCTATACCGAGTATATATTTAAACAATTTGACTGTATCTCAGGCCTCAGTATATATAAAAAGAAGTCCCATGCGTTCTTTTTCTTTCCAGAAGTGTCCCCAGAGACCATTAGGTTTGGACAGCTTTCTCCTTCAGTTTCCCCAAACACCTTTAAATATTTGGGAGTCTAGATATATACATCCCCATCGGACTTATGTTATGTTAACCAGCATTTGTAACGCGAGCGGCTACTTGGAAGTGTCCCGGCGCGAAAACCTGTACAGAGGAGAGCAGAAGTGAGAGACGCCGCTGAAAGACTAAACAAAGAGCACGTTTTTCAACTGCTTTTTGAACAGCCTAAGATCATGGTTGTTCCTGAGCTCAAAAGGCAGACTGTTCCAGGCCATGGCTGCCCTTACAGAGAGGGAGCTACCTCCCAGTTTGGCGAGGCGGTGACGAAGGATAACAGCAAGATATTGACCCCGGGACCTGAGATGTCTAGATAGCACATAGAACTTGAAGCGACTCCTGAGGTATAGAGGTCCTGATTTATAAAGGGCACCGTGGGCAATGGTCAATGAATAAACAGAATGCGCTGGTCAACCGGAAGCCAGTGCAAATCACGAAGAGAATCCTTAATGCTGGAACAACTAGGAATACCCAGTAGCATTCTAGTGGCCGCATTCTGAATGATCTGTAGCTTTTATAGCTGATAGAGAGAGAATTCGCATAGTCTAGCCGCGAAAGAATGAGAGCGTGGGTCACCATTTCTTTAGCCGCTTTAGGCAATAACAGCAGAAATTTCTTAAGGAGTTGCAGTGTGCCGAAGCACACTCCCGCCAATTTATTAATCTGTGTTAGGAATCTGAGGTCCTCGCCAAACCATACCCTCAGATTTTTTGCTGGGCTACCCATGGTTTTTGGCATGGGGTAGCCCTCGGGCCACAGATCATACCCAAAATTCTGCAGGAAGGACCCGTAGAGGAGAACCTCAGTCTTATCCTCGTTACATTTAAGTTGGGCCCGCGCTAACCATTTAAAAACCTCCGTCAGGCAGTTTTTAGCGGAGTCCGGAGATACCTCATATTTTTTCCATGTAGAGAGCAACTGGGTATCATCAGTGTAGACTATGATTTTGGCGCCCAGCCCTTTCGCCAAATAGATCAGTGGTGTCACATAAACATTGAAGAGTAAAGGGCTCAATGTTGAGCCCTGTTGAACACTCGGAGTGGATGAAAAAGGCGGCAGCCACACTTGCTGTGTTCTGTTAGCCAAAAAGGATTCAATCCAGTTCCACACCTGGCCTGAGATTCCAATGTTGGACAGACAGGCAAGTAGCTAGCGATGAGGTACCATATCAAATGCGGAGGGCAACTTGATAAAGACGGTTAAGTCTTTGCGCACCCAGATTTCCTTTTGGGTGTCATTGGCTCTCTCAGTGATGGGTAGAATAGCCATCTCCAAAATGGTTGTTCTTCCGTGCTTATTATACTACCTCACAAATCTGCCAGTAATTATTTTTTATCTCCCTTTTTAAAACACTGGATTCACTCCTAGTGGATCTCATATGGGGGCAGGGCTGTAGAAGAGTTGGGTTGTCCAAATTACAATTGGAGATTGATCGAGGGGGCCTGGGTGTACCTGACTTCCGTGCATATTGCTATGCAAGTCAGCTGCAATGGCTATCATATTGGCTCGCGGGACGTAACTTACATGACCTGGGCTACACATCACACTCCCTACTACGTGGTACCCTATACACTTTACTATTACCACAAAGTAAGATTCCCCCTAATTACCCCTTGCTATTACGGATAGCCCTGACGTATTGGAAGAAGGCCCTACAATACACCAACCAAAGACTCTCCTAACACTCCACTACTTGGAATTCCCATGCCCGCAGGGTTATTCACTAGACAGAGCCTGGGCATGGTGGTCACGAGAAGGGGTCTCTACAGTGGATGCGTCTTTTTTAGAGTGGGACACTGATGGACCACGAAAATTTTGCTCGGATACAGGGAGTTCCATGCTATCTTTTTATTTTACATGCAGTCATAACCAGATACATAAAGAAGCACTGGGCACCAGGTGGTGAAGAACCCCCGACACACAAGTTGATATATGTTGTATATCTGATGGGCAAAGGTCATCATCTTATACAATGGTTATACAGGGACGCCCGAACACACGTGGATACATCCCTTTTAGCGTTAAGGGAGAAATGGTCTAGAGACCTGGGAAGGGACCTTACGGATAAAGACTTGTCCTCTACTGGAATTTCCTAAGAGGGTGTCCCATAACGCTAATTTCAAGCTAATACAATATATGATATTACATAGGGCCTATCTCACTCCACACCATTTAAATTGTATGTACCCTGAAGCCCGGGTTTGTTGCCCAACATGTCAGACTGAGGATGGGGATTTGATGCATATGCTCTAGACATGTCCACGCCTTAGAGGGTACTGGTCTGAGATTGCACAGATAATAGGAGACATAACAGGAAAACCTAATTGGGACACAATGGAACGCTGCATATTGGGCCTCTATCACTGTCCTAAGGCGCACAAAGTGCAGCTTAGATTTGCGGACCGCGTTCTGCTTGTAGCAAAGCACTCAATTACCATGAGCTGGAAATCAACCATCCTCCCCAACCATACACACTTGGCACGAGGAGGCAGTACGCTGGGTCAGAGCGGAAAGTGCAGTAATTAGAAGGGAGGAACATCGGAGATTGAGGAAGACACCGATTTCTATAGAATGGGATATAATATTAGAGGCACTTAAGACAGTTGAACCCTCTTTAGCATAACATACAGAGAATATACACCCATCAATTAACTCAGTGGTGGGACCTTCATCCCTGTTCCATTCTAGATAAGAACCTGGCGATTCTGGGTGGGCCACTACATAAGAGACCCTAATATGTCATATATAGCGAGACAAGACTGAATCCAGAGGTCGAATTATATGAGTGGGGATGAGCCAGTAGGGATGGAGGGGGTGGGATGTTCGGGACTGTTTGATAGTAGTTTGTTAATGGAAGATAATTAGCAAGTAAATCACAAAATTCCATAAGTGGATAATAGGAGGTTATTATCCTATTTTAACAAGCAACAATATATATAACACACCTCGATGGTACAAGCATATTCATGTTAACATATTGTCTATTGATTAGTCTGCAAAATATTTGTATAAATTCTATTATATGACATGATATTGAATAAAATCAATAAAATATGTTTTTTTTTAAAAAGGCTCCACTGTCACTCAGGTCACCTCAAACACTTCCCCTCTGACATAATTAAGAACCAGAGTGCCCCAAAACAACATAATGACAACTATGATCACCTACAACTGAAAAACAAGGCTAACTGGACAGACTTCAAAGCCATGACAGAAATTGAAGTCCTCAATATGATTGAGCACATGAAGTCCACATTGCTGATCCCCTCCAATCCACCCTAGTACAGAACCTCAACCATATCATATCCCCATTTTGGACTAAAATCATCAACGACTCTTTCATCAGGACTTGTTCCTGACTCCCTTCAACTTGGGCAGTCACACCTAACCTCAAAAAGCCAGGACCGGACCCTAATGACCTTAATAAACTAAGACCTATCACTAACTTCTAGTTGCTAACCAAAACAATGGAGAAGTGTGTCCTGCTACAACTCAAATAACACTTATACAAATTCAACCTCAATGACGCATTCCAGTCAGGATACAGAAAAGGCTGCAGAACAGAAACTGCTATGCTCAAAATAACAGACGACATTTACAGAATCTTAGACGAAGGACACTACTGTCTCCTAATCCTTCTAGATCTATCTGTGGCTTTTGATACAGTAAATAACTCTGTTTTACTTGAGACACTCAAGAACCGCACTGGCATCACTGGCACTGTCCTGAGATTGTTCTCATCCTGCCTTCAGCACCGTTCACAACAAATGAAAATCTGCAGTTGTCTCTTGAAGCCTGCACCGGTTCCACAAGGTATACCGCATGGCTCTATCCTTTCCCCCACACTCTTTAATCTCTTCATGGAACCCCTCACAATTACTCTAAAGCAATCTGGGGTGAAATATCATCTTCATGCCGATGACACTCAACTCTACTTCAAAATTAAATCACCCAATGACATCAGCCTCCCGAATACCACATTGATCAAGATGCAAGCATGGCTAAACAACAGCAACCTGAAGCTAAATAAAACTGAATTTCTCCCGCTTTCCCAAAGAATACTATACCTTACCATTTTAAGAATGGTTCAAGAACATGGACGCTCTAAACTGTTCTCTCTCACTATCTCACTCCATAAAGTCCTTGGGTATCACCTTGGACAAAAATATGTCAGTGATGTCAATGGAAGTGCATATCAACAACTCAGCCAAAGGAGCACTCTTCACACTAAAACATCTCAAGAAAATCAAACCGTTTATTCCCCCGGATGATCTTAAAATGGTAGTTCAACCACTAGTCCTATCCAAACTGGACTACGGTAACACCATCATCACAGGAACTCCAAAAAGTCACCTTACCCACCTAAGAGCAGCTCTCAATTCTGCTGTCTGGCCCCTCACAGGAACTAAATGGTTTGATCACATCACACCAGCCCTCTTGAGTCTCAACTGGCTTCCCATTCAAGGATGATGCATCTACAAGACGGCTTGTATCACACACAAAGCCATTCATACAAACGTCTCAAATACCTTGAAATCAAACTTTCGAGAGCAGGAAGAAGCTGGACCATAGTAGGCCCAACTCTCTTCTTATACCTCTAAAGCTGAAGAAGGAATCCTCTCTGGTCCGCTCTTTCTCAGGTAAGGCTCCTAAGATTTGGAACTCGCTCTCAAAGAAATCCGCTGCAATCCCTCCTTCCCCTGTTTCAAACGGGACCTCAAATCTCTAGTGCTCAACAGCTACTGCAGCACAAACAAACTGATCTTCAATTCTCAAAAACCCTACCCTCATTGACTAAATCCTCTGAGACAGTCATCTGACCTGCTTCAGTTTCTCATCTCTCTTATCGTCATTACATGAATGCTTTACTGTTAAATTTTACTGGTGTTAATTTTCTAATATACGATTGGTGTTCATTTTCTAAAAGTTGAATAATGTATGGTTTCTTCACTTTTGATGTCTTTTTTACCCTCATGAATCCTCACATGTTATTTACTGTTAAACGTATTCTCATAATATGTAAAGCGCTCTGAAACCCTCAGGTCTAGCTAGCTCTTTACAAAACTCAAAAATAAATAAATTATAAAATACCTTTGCTAACTAGAGACCCAATTTCTTACATTGTTGATCAGTGATGAGGATAGGACATGTGTTTGTACAGTGCCTTACAGTAATTTGGTTACACTACCATCCACATATAAGACCAATTTGAGTAATTTTCTCCTGATTGGCAATTGTTCTTAATCTTTTTTCCTGCCCTCTCTGATTGACTTTTTTAAGTTTTCAGATTCTCCCTGATTGGCATTTTTGCTTTTTCCTGAAATGATGTCTCTAGCTAGAGGTTCTACTTCTGCACCTGCAAAAATGGAGTTTGAACTGGCCAAGCCTCAGGGTTACACTGTGGTCCAGCTCAAGGATTTCTTCAAGGACTTTGAGCTTCCTGTAAAGATCAACACCAGGAAGGTGGAGGTGCAGAAGGCACTGGTAGCCTGGTTTGAATGCCATGCTGCATTGAAAGAGACCCCAGAAGTGGATGAGGGGGAACAAAATGAGTGGGTGATTTGGACCAGGGCCCAGGAGAGGGTCTTGGACTGCTGCCTGTGGAGGAAGAAGGCAATATCCTTCCAGGACTGGTGATTCCACCCCAGGAAGTGAGCAGTGCTTAATCTAAGGGCTTGTCCCCAGAGGAGCTAGAGGACAGGCGGGAGGAGACAAAGTTAAAATTGGAGCTGTCTAAGCTCAAATTAGAGGCAAAGCAAAGGAAACAGGCCTTAGAGAAGAAAAGGCTGACCATGGAGATGGAGGAGAAAAGATTGGTTATGGTGGAGAAGAAAATGATGTTGGCTCAGAACCTGAGCTTGAGAGAGTTGGACGTTAAAGCCAGGAGGGCTGAGTCCAGCCAAGATGGTGGTAGCATTTCTTTAGTGACTTCTGACCAGAGGGTTCATATACGCAAGGATTTGATGTGTGATTTTGTGGTGGTAGACGACATAGACAGATGATTTGAGACCTATGAGACCTAGGACACTGCTCTGCAAAGCGCAAGGTGCCTGAAGAGGATTGGGGAGTTAGTCTGTGGAGGCACATTCCTAGCGAGGGGAGGGACAACATCTTGACCCTAGAGGGGAGTGCCAGGGAGAGGTATCCCATCTTGAAGGAGGCCCTAATCAGGAAGTTTGGTCTGACCCCAGAAACGTACAGACAGAAATTCAGAAATAGAAGCTCTCCGAACAAACCTGCATTGTGTAGATTCCTTTTGCAAGACACTGGATGGTTGGGTGAAGGGCAGTGAGGTAAAAGATTACCAGGGTTTGTACAATTTGATTGCACAAGAGCACCTGTTCATTCTTTGTTTTCCATATCTGCGCCAACACCTTGTTGACAGTAGGTTCACTGATCCCAGGGAGCTTGCCAAGGAGGCGGACTGCTGGGTTGGCACCAATGTCTAAAAAAGGTATCTGGGGGATCACCACCAGGGTGGGCAGGGTCCTCCTCAGAAAAAGGAGGGGGGACACTCTTTTAGAGGCTTACCAGATTTATGACAATAATTAAACTTTGCTGTGACCTTTCTCATTGGCATAATCCCCCCTTTTTCTGATTATGTTAAAGTATGGGTTTTTGTAGTATGCCTTAAAACATGATACAGGCCAATGACTAGTTTTTATAGCAATACTCTATTCAACAACTTTATTAAAATAACATCATTTATCTACTTTTGCAAGTCTGCTTAGCCCATGGTCAAGTGATAAGTGTTCACTAGTTTTACTACTAGGTTTTATTTTGTTATTAAGATTGTTCAAAGCTATTGAGCTGGACACAATAACATTTAGTATTGATTATGTCCATTTTTTCATATACATTAGAGTGGGGCCTCTTTTTCCCGAGCGGTTGCCGGGTGAGGTGAGGCTATTCCCCACAAAAAGCTGGGTGAGTACATAAGAACATCAAAAAATACATCTTTATTGAATGGATGGACTATAACAGTAATTAAATACAGTTCTGTTTAGTGGAGTGGAGAAGCTCTCCGCCTGTGTGTGTTCGGTGTTGTCCCTTGTTGAGTGCAAGTATTTATACATACAACTTTATTGGGGTATACCTATATCTTTTCCTGTCTAACTATCTTTATAGGAAGAGTACAACGTACTTCATCTCCACCAGAATACATTGGGGATCCAAGTTCCTGGTGGTATGGTATGATTTTTATCACAAAACCTTCTTTCACTACCTTACACAAGTTTGTATACATGCAGTAGCTTTTTTTCATCTAGTTGGTCCTGAAGAAAGCCGGACAGTGTTCTCCAACCGGCTGAAACATGTCGCCCCCTCTGCACATCGCCATTGTTTAGTCATACTCTCAGACTATCAGGCGGTATTTTTAACCATGGCACCCAGACAATACTGATTAAACATATTTTTTGTCTT
Source organism: Lissotriton helveticus (assembly GCF_964261635.1). Classification (NCBI taxonomy): domain Eukaryota; kingdom Metazoa; phylum Chordata; class Amphibia; order Caudata; family Salamandridae; genus Lissotriton; species Lissotriton helveticus. The sequence continues at coordinate 151,315,027 of NC_136071.1, forward strand.
GGTAGTCATTTTTTATTTCACTCACGTATTCACAGTATAGCACTGCACCCCATCAGTACCATTAAAGACACACCATCGCTAGAGTTCATCTTTGGTATCCAGCTTCGCACCATCAATGTGATGAGTTGGGTGATTTTTGGATGTACCATCTAAATCCCACATGATGATGCTCCGCCAGAAGGGTGGGCTGATGGGAATTTCTCAGCCAGGTGTTGTCCTTGTTGTTACAGTATGATGGCTTGCTCTCTCTAGTTTCCAGCACTGGACACACACATTTCTCTTTTCCTTCTCCTGACCGGACATCTCCCCTATTTTGTTGCTGTCATATATATTGGGGTACGGAGTTGTCAAGGTCGATAAATATATGCCCCCAGACCCTCATTTCTACCTTATTTTCTTAGCCCATCAGGGTAGTCAAGCGAACCTCAAGCCTGGAAGAATGGTTGAGGCACCTGCCAAAAAGAGAAAGGGCAAGGGGCCAGGAATCCAGCTTCTGAAATTCCCATGGTCCAGGAGGAGGCTGAACCTGAAGGTGAATCCCCAGTAGCTACAGAGAAGAAAGTGGCCAAACTGGTGAACATGCCTGAGTTGACCATTTGGCAGCAGGAAGTGGGGTCCCACAACAGAGGAGTTCTGCAAGGTCAGAAAGAATGCCTTTCTCTTTAGGGTTGGCAGCAGCAGGCGGAGACCCAGGCACCTGGTGACACCTCTGGGAAGCACCTGATATATTGGGAGAATGGTCTCCTGCATAGTGAACCTAAGGTTCCTGTGCCTGCTGCAGCAAGTGTGTTGGTGGACTCCGAGAGCCACTGGAACTTCCTACTGGGTATGGCTCATGATGTGCCACCAGGAGGTCATTTGGGGGCAAGACAAGATATTTGACAGGCTTGTCACCCACTTTTATTGGTCTCAAGCAAGGCCTCAGATACGTACTGTAAGTCTTGTCCTACCTGCCGGGCGAGTGGCAAGACATGGGGAAAGTACAGGGCTCCCCTGCAACCTTTTTCTGTCATTAGCACCCCCTTTGAGAGGGTTGGCATCAACATCATTAGGCCTCTGGACCCCAGGACAGCCATGAGCAACAGATTAATTCTGGTATTGGTGGACCATGACACCATGTACCAGGACGTTATCTCCCTGAGGATGGTGACTACACCCGTCATGGCGAGGGCACTAATTGAGATCTTTACCTATGTGAGTTTTGCAAAGGAGGAGGTATCTGACCAGGGTACCAACTTCATGTCTTACTACATGAAGGCCATGGGGAAGGAGTGTGGGGTGACCTACAAGTGACCTACAAGTTCATCACTACTTAATACTCCCACACTAATGGGTTGGTTTATAGGTTCAAACGAACTCCTGAAAGGCATAATTATGTGTCTCTCAGACACCACGAGGCATAAGTGGGACGTCCTCCTGCCATGCCTTTTGTTTGCATAGAGGGAGGTACCGCTGAAGGGGGTTAATTTTAGCCCCTTTGAATTTATATATGGACACCCTATGAGAGGGCCTCTCAGTTGGTAAAGGAGGGCTGGGAGCAAGATCCTGGGAGAGGCCCCCCAGATGTGGTCAGCTAAATGCAGGCCTTTCACAACCAAACAGCCCTCTTCCGGAAGCTCACCCAGGAGAATCTGGGAACTAGCCAGGAGGACATGAAAAACTGGTATGACCAAAATACCACTCTGGTGGAGTTTCAGCCTCGCCAAAAAGTATGGGCAATGGAGCCTGAGGATCTCCATGCTCTGCAAGACCACTGGTCGTGTCCCTATGAGGTAAAAGAGTGCAAGAGTGAAGTCACCTACCTGATGGAACTCAAAACCCTTTGAGGGTCCTGCATGTTAATTGCCTCAAGTCCCACTTCGTGAGGTCTGAGATTACCATGCTCTTGGTAACTGATTATGGGGTAGAGGAGGAGAGTGAATGTCTCCATGTACTCCTGTGTTTCAAAGAGCAGGATGGGTCCGTGGAGGGTGTCAACCTCTCCCCTACACTTACCCTAGATCAGAGGTCTTCAAACTTTTGGATGCCGAGACCCCCCCAGTCAAAATTTTCAGGCGTAAGGACCCCTCCTGGCAAACAATTCTAAACCTATAGGCAGAGCTACTGGAATTATGAGGCAGGTGAGGACCAAATTATGCGGCAGGCTCGACTAAATTGTATGGTAAGAAAAAATAAATAATACTATGTGATGCCGCATATTTTGAGATAGTATTGCTTCATTATTTTGAGATTTTTACACACAGTAACACTGAGGAAAGATTTGATCTCATCAGTACCAGTTTATAATGAAAATACAGCAATAAACAACAGAAAGATGTCTAGTCAACCTTTGTTAAGGGCCTTCCACTCCTCAGGAATACGTGCTGCCACATTAGAAGCTCACCTGGCACTGGCCGAGAGCAGCAAGGGTCCCTTAAAACCCTGGCAGCCTTATGCAGAGTTAAGCAGTTTACCCATGCCACTTTCCTCTCACCCCCTCCCTTCCATCCCTCTCTCTTCTTCCAACCCTGGATCCCTCTCTTACTTTGCAAGCCATTTTCTTTCACCCCTTTTTACAACTTTTGAACTCTCCCCATTCAACCTCTCACTTCATGTTTAATCACCTCTTGCCATTCTGTCTTTTCACTGCCCTCCTCTCTCGAATTTATCTCATGGCCTCTCTGTACACATCACCTCTCTCTCCCCTCAGCACCTTTCATTCACCTCAAGTCTCTTCCTTCAAATTTCTGTCTATTTGTATCTTACACCTGTCCAGTCCACCATTCATCTTTCACATCTCCCCTTTGTTCTTCCACACCTTCTTGAACCAACGTCCCTCTCGCCTATTACCTCAGCACCCACCTCAGTACTCCCTCTCTTCCCGCATCGCTGTTGTCCCTCACCCACGTTGAACCAAATTCTCTTTTTATGCCACAGATCATCACTCAGCTATCTTCTCTCACCGTTTAACAGTATCCCTCCTCTGTGCCCTCACCTTTCGCTCCCACTCACTTCTCTTGCGTTTCTGCACTTCTTCGGCACTTCACATTTCTCCTCATCCCTGACCTCATAAATCTAATTCTCTTGCTCCCATGCTGTCCTCTCATCCCATCTACTCTCACCCTCTCATCTCTCCTCACTGGGCATACCCGTATGCTCCTCTCGGCCTGTGCCACTCTTCTTATTGTTCCCTACTGCAAAAAAACATGAATAGTCAGCCTCACTGTTTTGGTGCGGGCTGCACAGTTATGGAACTTTCACCTACCTTTGTTTCGCTCCACCATTGATCTATTATCCTTTAGGAAGCTATAAAAACCTGGCCCTATACTCTGTAGGTTACCCCATTTGGCTGGTTCTCCTTCCCCTTCTGTGTCTTTCTTATTTGCCATTTCAGCCAGCAGATAGTTATTAGTCCCAGGACACCTTTTTGGAAATAATAATAATAGACGGAAGTGTGACCTGGAAGGTGGGACCCACTTTCTATCACTCCACGACCCCCCTGGGGGTCGGGCCCCACAGTTTGAAGACCCCTGCCTTAGATCAACAGAGAGACTGCCACCACTTGTTAGGGCAGTTTGCTTCTCTCTTCTCACTTACCCCAGTACTCACTACATGGTGCACTCATAATATTGACACTATGGACAGCCCACCCGTGAAAAATACAATTTACAGGTTGTCTGACAAAGTGAGGGCTAACATTAAGGAGGATGTCTTCAAAATGTTGGCATTAGGGATAACGGACCCCTCATATAGTCCTTGGTCGAGTCCAGTGGTGCTGGTCCCCAAGGCTGCCCCTCCAGGTGTCACACCTGAACTTCGGTTCTGTGTGGACTACCATGGGCACAATGCAGTCACCAAGACTGATGCACACCCCATCCCCAGAGCAGATTAGCTCATTGTTCGGCTTGGAGCTGCCAAGTTCCTTAGTATGTAGGACCTAACATTGGGGTACTGGCAGATTGCGTGACTGAGGGGGCAAAAGAGAGGTCTGCGTTCTCCACACCCGAGGGGCACTTCCAGTTCTGGGTCATGCGCTTTGGGTTAAAGAACACCCCTGCCACCTTCCAGAGGTTGGTCAACATGGTCCTAGCTGGGTTTTAGAACTACTTAGATGACATTGGGGTCTTTACCTCCAACTGGGAGGACCACCTTTGTCAACTCAAGGAAGTGCTTCAGGCTCTGTAGAGGGCAGGCCTGACTATCAAGGATACTAAGTGCCAGATAGGGCAGGGATCTGTGGTCTGCTTGGGTCACCAAGTGGGAGGTGGCAATGTGCATCCCCTCCAGGTCAAGATTAAGAGAATTCTGTCTTGGGAACCCCTTAAGACCCAGACAGAGGTGAGATTCTTTTTAGGCCTCACTGGTTATTACAGGAGATTCGTCAAGGGATATGGCACCATTGCTGCCCCCTTGACAGAGCTGACTTCCTGGAAGCATCAACGTCAAGTGATCTGGACTGATGCATGCCAGAAAGCCTTTGACGCCCTGAAGGAGGCCAAGCGGACAGCCCCGTGCTAAAGGCCCCTGACTTCTCCCAGAAATATATTGTGCAGACAGACGCCTCAGAGCATAGTGTAGGGTCCGAGCTCTCACGCCTAAATGAAGAGGGCCTGCATGAACCTGTAGCCTTCATCATCAGGAGGCTACTTCCCAGAGAACAGAGGTGGAGCGCGATAGAAAGGGAAGTCTTTGCTCTGGTCTGGGCGCTGAAGTAGCTAAGGCCATACCCGTTTTGCACTCACTTCCGGGTTCAGACAGACCACATGGCCCTCAGATGGTTAATGCAGATGAGGGGTGAGAATCCGAAACTGTTAAGGTGGTCCATCTCTACAGGGAATGGACATTATGGTGAAACACTGCCCTGGAAAAGATCACGTCCATTCTAATGGTCTCTCCAGGTTTTTCTGCCTTAGTGAAGAGAACTCCTAAAGGGGTGGGCAGCTCTCCCACTTTCAACTGGGGGTGGGGGGAGCACATGTTAGACCCCGACTCCTTGGCATGTATTTCCCTGACTTTTTTGCCCTCTGACCTCCTGTTTTGCAGGTGCTCTTTCCTTAAAACAAGGTAACTTTGGCTTATCCACAATTGGCATATTTAATTTACTTATAAGTCCCTAGTAAAGTGCACTACACATGCCCAGGGCCTGTAAATTAAATACTACAAGTGGGCCTGCTGCCCTGATTGTGTCACCAAATTTAGTAGTCCTTTAACACATGTCTCAGGCCTGCCATTGCAGAGACTGTGCGTGCTGTTTAAACTGCCATTTTGACTTGGCAAGTTAATCCTCTTGCCATGCCAAAACCTTTAAATACATATAAGTCACCCCTAAGGTAGGCCCTGAACAGCTCCAAGGGCAGGGTGCAGTATATTTAAAAAGTTGGACATATACCTTTAAGTTTTACATGTCCGGGTAGAGAAAAACTCTTACATTTGTTTTTCACTACTGCAAGGCCTATCATGCCCAGAAGTTACCATTAGGATTGCCTTATTGCACCTTATAAGTGTAATTCCTAATTGGGACAAGATAGAAATTTTGAATTTGGTGTCTCTGAACTTACAATTTAAAATTACAACTTATGATGAAGTAGGATTTTAAATTGTAAGTCTGAAAATGCCACTGAAATTGCTCTCCATCCCACTGGAGTCAAGCTATCCTGGCTGATGAGGGGTGAAACCCCAAAACCGGTCAGGACCCAGCTTGTTTCCAGTCCAGGGAGGACCTGGCCTGGCAGATCGGGCTGGACTGTTCCCATTGGGCGCAGGGTGAAGACTGATTTGCATATGGCTGGGTTCAAACTGGAATGGCACGGGGAGCAGAGAAACAATGGAATTAGGCCCAGATCTCTGTACTTAAGTGAATGTATGACATTGTTCTACATTCTGTCCACCAATTGTTCCTTTTGCACTTTTAGAAAGTAGGCATTTTCTTACTTTAACCATTCTGTGCCTCTGTCTGTCTCTGAATACACGTGTTGGGTGGGTGGCAGCTGGCCTTTGTGCATTCCTCCTAGACAGTCGCACACAAAGGGAGCTGAGGTATGACATTCACTTCCTGATGGCCCATCACCAGGCTGATGGGCCTTCTTGGGCTAGAAGGGAGGGAGGAGCTGACACTTGCACCTGAATATAGCTATGTCTGTCCCCACATAAAGGGCTGCAAACTCCCCTTTAGTTAGTCTGGAGCCAGGGCAGGAACGGCAGGGACCTTGTGGACTTCAAATGTATCTCTTTGAAGTCTCACTCACTTCAAGTGCACACTTAGGTTTAAATACTGGACTCCTGAGACCACCAACTCAGTACACTCTGGACCTGAGGACACTCTGCCAGGAAGGACTGCTGTGCTGCTGAAAGAACTGACACTCTGCTGGATTTGCTCAATTCCTGTTCTGCTGTGCCTGCCCTGCTGCTTGCTGCCCCTTGCCTGGTAATGAGAAGGACTGGACCTGAATCTCTAAATACCCAGAACCAAGTGACTCCAAGGGTTTGTTGGTTTCCCTCCTGTTCTGAAGTCTTGGGGACATCAACGATGCTGCTGCAGCCTCTGGGCTCTGCCTCCTGCGAGCCCTGCTCTGCCAAGAGGTGCCAATACTGTCCTGGGCCCTTGGAGGTGGGTTTTCTGGCTGATTATGCAAAAATCCACACATCACCTGCTTTGCACCAGTTGGACCAACGCATTCACCTTTGACGCCGATGCATTACTGCTACAAGGACCCCACAGTGTCAAGAGCTCGGTTTGATGATGATGCATTGCCTTCATTGGCCAAAGCTCGACGACAATGTGGGACCCGACTGCGCGACTCGGAACTGATACATCACCTACAGTTGTTCGGATCGATGACGACGCTTCACCTCTTCCACTCTTTGCAGCTTCTCCTCAACACTGAAACTTGTTCTCTGTGAAGGTACTGTTCAGTGGGCCTGCGTGGCTTCTGTATCCGACCCGCGCTCCATCACGGTCGGCTTGACTTTTCAGATTTGACCTGGTCAAGCGTGACCAGATAGCCCTGGTTGGCGCTTTATGACTCTCAGCACTATAATTCAAGATTGTCCTTAAAAAATCATTATTCGTGTTCTACTTATTGGATTTTTTCATTTTGATCTTGTTTTGTTCAGTAAAATTAAGCTCTATTTTCTAACTAGATGTTGATTATTTTTGTGTGGTTTTTTCACTGTTTTACAGTAGTAAGTCTTGCACAAATACTTTACCCATTGCCTCTGAAGTGAAGCTTGCATGCTCTGTACCAAGCAACCGGAGGGTGAGCACAGGTTAATTTAGGGTGTGTATCTGACTTATCCTGACTACGATTGTGGTCCCTACTTGGACAGGGTGCATACTTTTCCCAACCATCGACCCAATGTCTAACACTTATTTTATTGGTAATTTCTATTTTTCACAGCTTTCATACATGCTAATTTCCTTATTGGGTAGTTGCAAAACAGTTTGCAAACAGTTTCCGATTCATTATTGTTTTGTACGTTACGCCCCTTCTGTTGAAGTGTCCCAGATCCCTGAATGCAGTGGGGAATTATTATATTGTTTATGACTTCAATGAAGATTCCTACGATGCAGAACAAGGTCAGCTAATAGGTGACAATTTCTTTTTACTAGTAAATCTTTCAAAACTGTCAATAGCTAACAGTGATATTTGCCGCAAAAGTGAGTAAGGTCCTCAAAGTGATGTAAAAAGTCTTTAATGGACAAGCTAATAGGCACACAAGTCATCTAAATGCAGCATCACAGTCCATGAAATGCCAAAAAGTAGTTGTAAAATAGAGCAAACATACTTACTCAACAGTGTATTGAACAGAGACAGGGCAACATCCTATCACATCTTCACTAGTTAGACCATGGCTGACATTTGTGGACATCTCACCCTATTCTATCTAGTATATGGCACCAAACACCATACTTCAGTCATATATCAGGAACAAAGATAACTTCTGCTCGGTTTAATGGTCCCAAATTTGTATCTATTCACAAGCATTTGAAGAGATAATGTACTGTTTTAGTTGTCCCACTATGTTTAAGATGTGGTTAAATGGGAAATTCTTCATACCTATAGAGGCCTAGGGGTACTGCACTCAAGTGGTCCACCCATCTGCATTCTCAACGTGTGAGTGCGATTGCTATGTCACCCTTTCACCACCCCTGTGGATTGGGAGCAATCTGTTTGATAACTTGACAAACAAATGTGATTTTCGCAATAGTCAAATTCAGTGAAGTGTGAAGGCGTGTTCAGTGTTCTACATCAGATTGTACTTTTGTGTTTTAGAACAAACCTTTTTATTTTCTGAATTGTTTGCATAATGTTTTTATTTTTGTCTTGTATACAACAGCTTACATAAAGTTTTACCAATTGCATTTAGTATGTTGGCGAATGAATAGGTAATGGGGGGACTTACTCAGAGCCCCTCTGTATGCATTTTTAGTCAATGTTGTTGACATTAGCTCTGGAAGACAGCTAAAGCTAAAAAGAAAATGTGCCTTTAAACAGGCATATATGTAAAATAAAAATGAGAGACAGTTTTTCTTGCAATATGGTCTGGGATCCAGTGCATAGATGGAGCCAGTAATGCAGGGTTTAGAAAGTTAGCGAAGGTTCCATGATGTAGAAAATAGGATTACCAGTTAGCAACATTTCCTTCATGTAGGTACAATGGTACTTCAATAGCACGATCCTAGCCAAAGATCACCGGAGCGCTGTACGGGGTCATAGACAAGCATAAAGTCAACAAGTAACAGTAGAGATAGCCAGGTTGTGTATGGTTAATACATTGTGATGTAATGTTCTTTAAAGAGGTGAGTCTTCAATTCTATCCTAAATTGGAGCAGTGTTGGAGCGGCCGTGAAGGATACAGGGATGTTTTTTTTTAATTTCGGGTGTATAGATAGAAAAGGCCCTTTGCCTTGTTTTTGCTATTTCACACTTCTTAGTTTGCAGTCTGATTGTGTCCTGGCTATGAGTGCACTGAGAACCACAAGACATAGTGAGCTTTTCTGCTAGATGAGTAGAAGTACATGATGTGATGACTTCTTAAATAATGCAGCTGGCTACCTCCGCAAAGTGCTAGCCCATACCGGCCATGGCCCATGTTTCCAGGGCATGGTTTATGTGCTTTATTCCCATCCCTCAGCCCGTGTATATGTGAACGGGGTCCTTTCCGACTACTTTCCCGTTAGACACGGCACGAGGCAGGGTTGCCCCTTGTCCCCACTGTTTTTTGCCTTGGTGATGGAGCCCCTAGCTCAGCTCATTCTTTGTGACCCGATGTTCAGGGGATAGAAGTGGGATACCAACCATGAAGACCGCATCGCCCTATATGCGGACGGCATCCTCCTGTATTTGGCAGACCCAGAGCAGAGCAGCCCACAATGTCTCCACTTGCTTGAGGCCTTTGGCTGTTCCTCTGGCCTGAAGGTGAACCCGGTCAAATCGGTGCTGGTTCCCCTAGCTCCATCGAGGGACTGCTTTGACTGACAGTCATCCATCCTCCTCCGCAGGCTGAGTTTCAAATACTTGGGCATATGGGTGGCACTGCACCCAGAACTCATCTGGGCCCTGAACCTGGAACCGTTGCTCTGGAAAGCAAAGGTAGACCTGACCAAGTGGCAAAGCCTCCCCCTTAACGTAATGGGCTGTATAGCCTTGTACAAAATGATGATACTGCTCCACTTCCTCTACATCTTCCTCAACTTCAGATCTTGGTTCCGTAAACTATTGGGTAACACATGCACTTTCCTATGGCGAGGCCCCTACGACGGTGGATTGGGCATATCCAATTTGTACAACTTCTACCTTGCTTCTCAACTCCTCGTTACCTCACACTTGGTTTAAAGGGGGTGGTCAAACCAGGCCTATAAGCTTGAACTCAGACGGCTCGGCTTCCCCTCTCTGCAGGCACTGCTATACAGCGCCTGATGTTCCCCGAAATGCCCACGGTCACACAAGTGGCACTCTTAGCCTGGCATGCCGCCTTGCGTCATGTGCAGTGGGATGCCAAACTTACACAACAAACCCTCTATGGCACGGCACCTGGCTGAAAGAAGTAGCAACACTTGCTGGCTTCCGGACTTGGGACTCCATCGGGATCTTCCAACTAGGGGCAGTGTGGTTGGGAACTCATATACGCTCCTTTGCTAGCCTACATGAGTCATTTTCCCTCGCGCACTTCAAATTCTACAAATACCTCCAGGTCAGGCACGTCCTCCATACCCACATACGCAACACAGAACCGCTCCTGGAGTTTAATCCACTTGAAGCTGAAATCCTAATGGGAAACCTAGGGCATGGCATGAAGGTGTCTCACAAATTTACTGCACCCTCATAATAAACTGCCCTGGCTCACTTCATCACCTGCGGACCCAGTCGGAGGGCTGGGTGGGACCACTGGAGGAGGAGGAATGGTGTGACACCCTGATGGCTCCTCGTGAACTCACTATCTCCTCCAAATTGAGACCCGTACAGACTTACTACCTTCACGTAACATACCTTCCCCCTTACACCTACACAGGGTTGGTCTCAGACCCAATGCCACCTGCCCCAGATGCGCAGTTGCGTCAGCTGACTTCTTTCACATGGTCTGGTCTTGTGCTCAACTTCAAAATACTCGGCAGTGGTGGCAAGAGAGCCGGTCAGAGATACTGAGGTGGATGGTTCCCCTAACCCCCTACTTGATCCTTCTGGGAATAGCAGAGGGTGCCGGGGGCACCTGAGCCAAAATGGCCTTCCTGAGGACAGCCCGCCTGGTCGCAAAAAGCAACATTGCAGCAAAGAGAATGAACCCCGCCATCACAAGTGGCGGCTTGGGGATGACTGGTGTACCCAACAGGAGGAGGTGGTGTTTGAGGCAAGAGGTTGTCCCAAAAATATGGGGGTGTGTAGGGGAAGTGGCTGCACCCCGGATCTGCAGCACTCACACGTTAGGCCTGGAGAGACTCAATAACCCATGTATGTATATGTCCTGACTTGCTCTGTTGCTCGCCTGTATATGTGATATTAAATGCTTAACTTGTGCCGAGATCTTGTTGGCCAGGTTGTGGCATTTAAAAACCCAATAAAATAGTTTATCAAAACAATAAAATGCAGCTGGTTTTTAAGATGATGCAAGCCGGCAAGGGGAGCCAATGGAATTCCATCAGGATTTTGGTGATGTAATTATATTTCTTCAGGTCCTGGATGAGATGTGTTGCGGATTTAAGGATGTCCTAAAGGGATGGCAGTGTAGAGTCTGGGAAGTCATGGAACATGGCATAACCACCATCCAGATGCAAGAGTACCTGGGCTTCAACACCAGTTCTGAATTCGGTTTCTAAAGAAATGGTTTCACTCTGTTTAGAAGGCAGAAAAAGCTAGTACCAGGGTGTCTGTAGTTTTGGCAATGTATTTCCTGAGGGTAAGGCTGTGAGTACGGCACCATATGGCTCTGAGAAGAGTTTGAAGATGACAGGGGATAGTATCGAGCTCTTGGGGTTTCCACTGTTGATCGGGATCTTTTTGCGTCTGGAAATACCCATGTGAACAAACCGACGTTAGTTGGAAGGGTAGGAGGAGAAGCAGAGTAGGGCACTGCCGGTAAATCCCATTCGAGACACTTGGGTATGTGTGAGGGTGGAATAGTTGACTGTATCAAAAGTAGCAGAAAGGACCAGCATTTTCAGGAGGCAGGAGCCCTTTTCATCTGTGATCAGGAGGGCAGTGTCTATGGTGTGTAAAGTAGTGGCCTTCATGCTGTGATATGAAGCCAGACTGGTAGTCATGCAGGAGATGCTTATCATTGATGTAATCTTGGAGTTGATCACAGACTGCTTTTTCAATGAACTTGTAGATGAATGGTAGGTGAATGATGTGCTAGTGGTTGGTGAGGTGATCAGGACCTAATGCAGGTTTTTTTTTAGGAGTCGGAGGATCTGGCATCTCTTCAGTGCCTCTGAGAAAATGCCCTGAATGAGGGAGGTGTTGACAGTGGTGAGCAGGGGTGACAAAGTACCCAGAGAGGTTGTCCTGATAAAGGTGAGGGTAATACATCATCTTCATAAGAAGTGACTTTGTGGGATTGAGTATGTCTCTGAGATCTGCGAGTAATAGGGTTTTGATAGCTGAGCATTGTGGCAGACTACAGGAAGTAGAAGGTGTGAGAAATTAAGCAGGCTTGGTGTTATCGATGTTCTCTGATGGATCTTCTGTATCTTTTCACAGAAGAAGAGGTTCATGGCATTGCACCTTTCTGTGGGAGTGAGGCTGGGGGTTGATGTAGTGCTTGATGGTCTTGAAACGTGTTCTGTTTCTATTGGTAGTTTCATTGATGGTATTACTATAGAACTTTGCTTTGGCTGATGTGATGAGCTGTGCACGTTGTGTTGAGGGATTTCCAGACCATGAGGCCATCAGGAGTGCAGTTTTTCTTCCAATTTCTATGCTGTCTGTGGATGGATATAGATCCATTAATCCCTTGCTTCAAGGATATAATCTCCTAGACTAGGAACAAAGCTTTTAAAGGTCATCTGACATTTTTCCCCGTTGTGTTTCCTTCCCTCCCCCTCCTCCTCCCACCACGATTCTTTGATTTAATTGCTGTAACTATGTAACCTGTAACTCGCTGATCCTCTTGTAAAGCGCTCTGATATCTCCAGATATAGCCAGCGCTATATAAAACTTTTCGAATAAATAAAAAATAAAATAAAGCTGTTTATGGCTTTAGTATGCTTCAAGAAAACCAACCTAAAAGTACACAAATTAAACAAATGTTGTTGCTCTTTGTAGGTGGCCCTTCGTATTCGTCCAATGAATGAAGCTGAAATTGACGATGAAGCCTCCTTTGTAGCCCATAAACTGGCCAAGCAGGTCAGCCAATAAATGAATGTTCGATTTATGTAATGCTGTGAAGAGAGTATGTGACATATTTTCAAATTTGTCGGTTCCGATGCATTTAAAAATGATTCTGAAAAAAAGGTGTTTATTATTAACAGTGTCTAATGGTTCTTACAAAAATCAAACATTTTGGTACCTGATGTGTAATTGGTGGTTTTAGTAAGAAGACACATAATGCATGGATGGTATATTGAAAACAAGAGAAAACACTTTGCCTTTGCTGGTGGAATGGAGTGACATAAATGCCTCTGATCAACAGTGCTGTTCTCCGACGCCAGGAATGTAAAACTATTTTAAATTATCTACCTAAAATAGCATTTTTCCTGCAAGCGTTTTGCCAATAGACTGACAAAAGTGTAATTTTTCTGACTTTGTGCTGTAAGTTGGTACAACAGCTAGGTGTCTTCTTAAGACTATTGACTTACCTTGACTTTTTGGCAGCACCAACCCTGCCTCTGTCCCCTACATGGAGCTGGGTTATGAACTTCAGGTAAACGCTGGCCCCAATGCACAGCACTAGTAAGTAAGTACGTGCAAGCTCAACTTCAAACAGAGGGGATACTCCTCCATTAGTGAGTAAAACATCAGTGGAGTGTGACTGACTACCCCGATATGTCATGTGGGCGCATAGTCCCACTATTGCGTATGGGCCACCAGCAATTATTTCTTATTTCCTTAGCTGTCATGGTTTAATCTTATTGCTTTTACATGTTTAATAAAAAGTGCCTTTCTCACTGTTGTCTACAAACTTCTTCTGAGAAACACATACCGTGCCCTTGCTGTGACTACCCTTGCCTATATTTACCTAGAGAACTCAACGACAATAACTTTGTATGGTTGGTAGCACTTTGTTGCTTTTGAGGATGTGATGGGTTTTAGTGAATTGCTGACCATTAAGATGGTCAGTCTTTTGATAGACACTTGCATCACAAAAGCAAGTTGTTTGGTGGAAGTGGGGCCGCCTAGTAGTTTAAGACTAGAGGTCCCTTTTATAGAAGTGTCCTTAAGATATTAATAGAACCACTGATGCTGGTAAAATATCAAATGTAAATCTCTCCTTTTTCAGAACCATAAGAGGATTTAATGTAGCTATTGAGGTGCTTTTCACAATCCAAATAACAGGTAGGGTATAGCCTCCTCAAACCAGCTAATTGTCTAACTAGGGATCCAGACAGTGTCTCATTTTCTACTGTCGTTTACAACAAACCATATCTGAAAGCTTCTTGTCATGTTATTTGTTTTCGTAACCACTAGGTGTTTATATATTAATAATAGATATTGTGCTTTAATATATACTAGCAGCCCGTCCCGACCTTGTCCGGGAGCAATCAGGCTTCCCCGACCCCCGCCCGCCCCGACATTGTGCAGCAGCCCAGCCCCCCGCCCGCCCCGACATTGTCAAGCAGCCCGGGCCCCCGCCGGCCCCGATCCCCGCCTGCCCGGAGCCTTACCTCAGCCGCCGCTCCTCCCCCGCGCTCCTCATTTCACCGCACATTGTGCAGCAGCCCGGCCCCTGCCCGCCCCGACATTGTCAAGCAGCCCGGCCCGTCCCCCGCCTGCCCCGGCCCCCGCCTGCCCCGATCCCCGCCTGCCCGGAGCCTTACCTCAGCCGCCTCCCCTTCCCCGCGCTCCTCATTTCACCGCTCTGCCGCTCCTCGCCGCTTACCGCTCCTCCCGCCTGTCCGCCGGTCCTCACCGCCATTCTGCCGTTCGTCACCGCTCCTCCCCCGTGCCATGTCCGCCGCTCCTCCTCGCGTTCCTGGACGCCGCTCCTCCCCGCGCTCCTGACGTCAGCACGCAGGTCGCGGCCTGTGCTACTTCGAAGAGACTACTTTTTTTTTAATGTTAATTTTTTAAATAACATTTTTTTTTATTTACATAGCCTATAACCATCTACACACCCTGACGATTCCAACGGTGTATCGGGAGTGTGGATTGGCGCTGTGGTTCCCGAGTTTACCCGCCTCAAAGGTGCAAAGTTCTTCCTTTATAATAGTAGTATAGATATATATATAGTTCTTGCTATGGAAGTTTTATGGCTTGATAAACAAGTTACAATTGCTACAGTTATTGAAATTAGTTTTAGTATCTTATATGGTTTTTAGAATTTGAACCTCGTTGCGGTTGGCGGGCTGGTCTCAGGCTGCCTGTACCAGTGGAGGCACTGCCACTTCAATCCCAGTCTGCGCGAGGTAATAAGAATTTTCAATGAAAGTACTCTTACTGTTACAACACGAGCAAAATTGCAGACTACCTGTTGGGTGCCAACACAATGCACAGGCTCGTATTTTCTTAATTTTCCAACGTAGATCATAAAACCCCTAGATTTGTTTCTGAAAAATGAAAACAAAGGAACTAAGATGTGCTCGATTTTCTCTTCACCGTCTGGTGGCATTATTGGGTTTTTTTGGCCCTAGAATACCATGTAATGTACGACGGTCCTGGGATGGAAAACGGTGTCAAATGGCCTGCACTAGATAGAGGAGTCCTTCTGATGTCTGGTAGTTCTAAGGCTGCTGGTCTGTCTTTTTGATGGTAATGGCTAAAGCTTCACTGTCTGAAAGATAGTGACTCTCCCACCTCTGACTGAATCAAGCGAACTGAAAGGTAGGCAGATTAGGCTTCTGCTGATTTTCAGTATACCCCATTACTGCCTACCTCTAAATTACCCCTCTGGTATTTACCCATTAGGTCTGTGACTTGTTTTTCAAACTCAACTAGGAGTTACGAGGTTTATGGATTTAAAGTCTAGATGAATAACTTGAATAGGGTCTGGTAATACAATGAGTTCCAACCCACACACACTTTTTATGGGCAAGCAGATAATGTATTTGTAGTCCTTCAGAACCGAATCTTTCATAGTCACATCCTTGAATATTCCATGACCTCAAGCTGGGAATTTTTCACCCCGAGGAAGTAAGTGGCTTCTGCCCCATGTGTACCTGGCCAGCTGAGCCTCAATGGATGACACTTCATCCCACTCCAAATCTCTCCTCAAACCTTGTACATCTTGTGCAGACAAACAATATTTATTCAGACCATCCCCACACAAAATGCATTTAATGTCTCCACAAATATGGGCTTATTCCCAAGAACTGGAGTGTGTCTATCACATTCAGTGCTAAGACTGTTAATGACAGAGAGGATTACCCTCTTCATGTCTTGAAATATGATTGCTCCGGCCAGGGATGGAGTCAGTGAAGGGTGTCCACATGCTTCATTTTATTAAAACAAAGAAATGCAAATCATACATTCTAAGGAATCGTTCACAGGCTTCTCTTGAGAGGCTCTTATGAACCTCACAAAAAGATCCTCTGTGCCTGCCACTAAAGTCCAGACTGCTGGCTCTGGTGGCACTACATTTGATAAATTAAGGAAATCAAGATCTTCTGCAAGTTTGGACTCACCTCCCTTCTCCTCACAAACAGTTCCTGTATCGATGACAACCCAATTGATGACTTCCTCGTCAATGACCAAGGCTAAGAACTGCTCATGGTCGACATTAATAACCAGGGATCTGCAGGTTTCGAAAGCACTGTGACAACTGCTTCAACAGCGAGAACCTGACTGTGAAGGTCAGGCCATATACAAGTCCCTTTTACCGCATCTGACCTACTTCTTCGACGATTAAGTCCATACCGTTGATAGAAACCATGCCATTGATTACAGCTATTCTGTCAATGAGTACTTCTGCAATATTAAATCTTTCATAGATTCACAAGCTTGAATCATCCCTGTCATCAAGATGAGTGTCCCACAATAGATGTAGTGAGCTGTATTATGTTAAACATGCACAGAAAGCCTTTAACATAGTTACAGCAATAATGTATTCACATCATTAATAATTCCCCCAGATGGGAGTGCACATTTCTTTCCTGCCCCCGTTCTTGCGGGCAGAGAAGTTAAATCCTGGGAGTGATTCCCTGGAACCCAGCAATGTAGGCAGCTCCAGGGAATGGGGTGTCTGGGGCCTTTAGAGGCTCAGGGAGGGGAGTCACGCTTCCCCTCACCTTTAAACCTTTAAATATATGTGTTGGCCCCGGGGGACGGGGTCCCGGGCCGTTGCAGGCTTGGGTAGGAGGGCCATGCCACCCTCCCATTTTTGAATTAGTGGCTCCTGGGAAAGGTGGTCCCCGGGGCCTCAGAGAGGCTTGTGGAAGGGTGCCACACTCCCCTCTTGCTTTTGAACAACATGACGGGCCCCGGGAATGTGTAACCAGACCTCTGCATGCTTGAGCAGGGGGGCTGAGCCCCAATCCCCTTGTTCAAATAGTAGCCCTAGCGAAGGGGGGTGGGGTTCCCAGGGCCTCACAGAGGCTGAGAGATGGGAGGTCACCCCGCCATTTAAATAGCATGGCCGGCTCCTGGGGTAGGGGTCCATGCGGTTAAAATCAGCTTGGGGAGGGCGGCCCTATGCACACTGTTCCGTAGCGGAGGGGCCGCTCTCCCGCTGTGAGTAATGCTAATTATGCCTCGCAGCAGTAAAGACATGGACACTTGGTGTACTATTACACGTGGACTGCTGCTGCGGCTCTGCCTCCTTTATTATAGATATGTGCTCACGCAAGCCGGCGAGAGCACAGGGGCGGGGACTGCTAAAAGCACGCCAGCGGGGAAAAGCTGGTTCGCCAACTGTTACACCCCATCTCAACTCAGTCCCTGACTGGATTAAGAAAAGTAACTCACTTACTTGGCAGGCAAAGTCTCTCAGGTGAGTGCGTGGCGGAGGATTCTCTCCCAGAGCACACCTGGTGGCTCCCCTGCTGGCTGGGGGTGTATGGACCGAGGTGCTGGGGATGGGGGGCAGGTCTGTGTTGGCCCCGGTGACTCCTGGACTTTCCGGCATGGGGAATACTCCTGGATGTTGATCATCGGCCCTCGAGGGCTCACTCTGATGGCCTTCGGTCTCTCAACGTGGTTCTCGATGGCAGCAGGAGAAACAGGTTGGTCTATTGTCTGAACCATGAGATGGTACGGGTCACCGTTTCTCCTGCCTTCTAAACTTTCACCATTGTCCCTTGCCTGCCGATCACTGTCCAGTGCCCTTGTTCATACCGAGTTCGGAACTTTCCTCCGGGCCTTCTGTCCCTCAGGATAACAGTGTCTCCTGGCTGGAGCGGGTGGACTGCTGCTCTCCGGATCTGGTTGGCCTTGTTGCTACTATTCTTTCTCCTCCTGAGTGCCCCCTCTTCGTCGAATGGAGGGGGTGACCAGCCTGGGGCAACAGGGATACCATCTTGGCGGGTGCCATTGAACATTAGCGTCCAGGGTGTTTGGCACGTTGAACAATATGGTGTGCTCCGATATTCTCATAGGAACTTCAGGAGTTCTTGCTCAGGGTCACTCTTTTCCGCCACGGCAATGCGAAGGGCCTTGTTTATCGTTCTCATGAAGCGTTCAATCTCCCCATTGGCCTGGGGCCACTGTGGGGTGATACGCCGGTGACAGATGACGTGGTGGTGCATAAATTCATGGAATTCATGTCCTTGGAATGGGGGTCTGTTGTCACTACGGAGTTCTTTTGGACATCCGAACATTCTAAATATTTTCTCCAGGGCCTGGCCAGCAAGTAGGAAAGCTGTTAAGTTCACAACTTCTATTATCGGATACTTGGAGTGACTGTTAATAAGGGTAAGGTGACTCGCCCATCAGGAAAACGTTTAAAATCCACGCTCACTTTCTCCCAGGGGTTCTGACCATGTTCTTCAGTGTGAACGGGCACTGGTCTCTCAGGCCCGCTTGTGATTTGGCACGAGGGGCACTTCCTGACTATCTCTTCTATCCGGGCGTTCATCCCTGGGAACCAGACATTTTCTCTCATGCCGGCCTTCATCTTTTCCATTCCCTGGTGCCCTCCGTGGGCCAGTCCTGTTGCCCGCAGCTGCAGGGATGCCGGGATGACGATGCGGGGCCCTCTCAGGAGAAGGCCACCTTGCATGAGGCTCAACTCGTTCCTCACCCTCCACATGTGCAACAGGCTCTCCTTTTCTGGGCATAATCACGCATTTGCTGACTGCAGGAACTGCCGCCATAGCTCTTCCTGGATGGTGTCCCGGACTTTAATCATCACAGGGTCTTCTTCGGCCGCGGTGGCTATTTCTTCAAGCGTCAGCGCTCAGGGGCACGTCAGGGTTGCTAGCATGTCCAGATGGGCTTCCCTGTCTTCACAGTTCTGCTCCTCTCTCTCCTCCCTGGTCGTGTCTGGGTGCCTTGACAGGAAATCGTCTGGGTTCTTGGCACCGGGCCGGGCACGTCTATGTCATAGTGTTGGAGCCCGATGACCCACCTCTAAATGCGTGGTGGGTCGCCGATCCTCTGAATAGCGGCACCAGCGGTTGGTGATCCGTGACGACGGTAAATGGGTGTCCGCATATGTAGAGGTGAAAGTGTCTGCAGCCCCATCGGATTGCTAGAGCTTCCCTTTCAATCTGCGAGTATCGTTTCTCTGTTGGCGAGAGCGCTTTGCTGGCGTATAATAAGGCAGCCCATCTCCTGGGCTCTTGCTCTTGTGTGAGGACTGCTCCTAGACCCACGGGACTGGCGTCTACGAGTTTTTCGGTTTTCTTTGCGGGGTCGAAATACACCAGCGTGGTGTGGTCGAGGAGCGCTGTCTCTTCGGCAGGACCCCATTTCCACATGGCGTCAGCTCGGGTGAGGCTTTGGAGGGGTTCTGCAAGTGTGGCTAGGTCTGGAATTAAACGGCCGCAGTATGTGGCCATTCCCAAGAAGCTGCGGACCTCCTCGACGGTGAGCGGTGCGGCTGCGGTTTTGATATCTTGGGACTTCCGTGGGTCGACCTGTATGCCTTCTTGAGTGAATGTGTATCCGAAGAACTCAATTGTCTGTTGGAACAGCAGGCACTTCTCCTTGTGTAGGGTGACCCCGTGTTCTGATAGTCGCTTCAGCGTAGCTCTCACGTGTTGGTAGTGTTCTTCCACCGTCTTCGAGTAGATGAGGATGTTGTCACTCACGTTTAAGACATCAGAGAGCCCAACCAGGATTTCTTTGACAGCGTTTTGGAAGATGTCCGCGGCCTATGATATGCCGAAGTTCAGTCTCTTATATCTCAGGAGGCCTAGGTGGGTACTGAACGTGGTTATGTACCGGCTGTCTTTGGCAAGTGTTACTTGGTGATAGCCGGCGTTCAGATCCAGCTTTGAGAACCACCTGGAACCGTTTAGATCAGCCACAATGTCATACATAGTCGGCGTTATGTGACGCTCGTGCCGAATGGCCTTGTTTGGGAGGCGCATACCTATGCACAGTCTGAACTTCCCTGGTTGACGGGGCTTCTCTGCGATTACCATGGGTGACACCCATGGCGTGAGCCCTGATACTTTCTCTATGACCCCTTGGTCTTCGAGTTTCTGTAAGTTCCTCTTCTACCAGCGGTTGTAGGTGGAAGGGAATCTTCCTGTGCCTTAGGCCATTGGTGGGACAGTGGTGTCTATATATTTAGCTTGATTGGAGCTCTCTTTATTTTGCCTAACCCTTTAAACAGGTCCTTGAATTGGCTCAGCAATTCTTCCATCTGGTCCATCTGTACTGTCCTGGCAAACATTACTAGGCCCAGATCCTCAGCTGCGTGGCTGCTGAGCAGCGGGTCCTCCTCCTGGTTAATGACGTGGATGTCGACGGTGATTTCGACGCTTCCTGATTGTACTGGCACAGTCATTTTTCCTTTGAGCGGCAGCAGTGAGTCACTGCCGTATGCGAAGATTTTGGCCTTTGGCGGTCCGAGTACCGGTTTAGGTTTCAGCTTGTTGTACTGCTGGATCACCATCACAGTCACTGACGCACCAGTATCAATCACCGCATTTACTTCAGACCCTGCGATCTGGATCGTGCAGCGAGGTTGGGGTCGCGTCTACTCTTCAGGGCTTGGGTGAACGAGACTAGATGTGTCTCTCCCTCATCTTCCAATATGGACTCGTCTCCTTGGTAGGTTGTCTGTTCTCTTTTCTTGCTCCCGGGTGTAGTGTTGTGCTTGCAATAATGACAGACACTTACTTGTGTTTTATGGAGCTTTATTCATTGCCTCCTTACTCGTCCCTATCCCTACTCTAACTGCCCTTTTCCTGTCTCCGCTCCTCCTCCGGCCCCCTAGCTCCGCCCCCTCCCAACTACTAGAATGCATCACAATCTTACATCTCCCCCCTTGTTAACGAAATGAACTTAACGTCTAACATATTTATAGTTCCTCGACCAGCCACACGGGTCCGCGGGCCGTTCATTTGAGCTATGGAGACGCATCTCCGTTTCCGTTGTGTGTCTTTCTCTCGCCTTGACAAGAGCATCCTTTACTACATGAGTGCATCTTTGCACTTGTACAATGTCTCGTGTGATCTAAGTATGCTCAGATTCGTGGTGATTTTCAATCAGCTTCTGGGTGATCCACTCACCTTCAGTGTCTGAGGTGACTGTGAAAGGCTCAGCTTGATATCGGCAGTCTGTCTTCCTTTGCAACTCTTGTTCGATTGACGCTCGATCTCCTTTCTGAGGGGATGTTGTTCTGGTTCTCTTCCGAGCACCCGCATGTACTTTTACTTCTTTTTGTCTTGTCCGCTTGAGGGCAACACTGCCCTCCTGTTCAGAGTCATGGATGCCAGACGGTAAGGTCCTATCTGAAGAGATCGCCTTGGTATGGTTTGGGGACTCATTTGCTGCCTCTGGTTGTCTCATCCACTCCCGCTCGCGTTTGGAATATCTGGGCATATGTATGTTTCTCTCTCATCCGATGATGATCTGTCTCTATGGACACGTCTGGCTTTCCTTGCAGATCGACGGGCTGATCCTTTTCCATCCGGTGAGTAATGTCCACTATATCTGTTTTTCTTTTGTAGGCCCTTTGAGTCAGCCTCGCTGACCCCATCAGATATACCTGTGACTGACATGACAGGTTGTCTTGTGAAGTGATTGAGTATTCAGAGACATTGGTGTGAGACATGTTGCTCTTGGTAGGAAGAATGTCTCTTGTTTCTATGGTGTGTTCAGGTGGTTGACGCCATGGCCGTTGTCGGGACCATGACTCGGTCGACTCGAGGGATCGAGCAGACGTGCCGTCTGAATCGGAAGAGTCTTTTGTCGTTTTCCTTTGAGAACGTTCCTTTGAGTGAGTCCTGAATGGTAAATTTCTGAAATAGGTAGGCCGTGACGGGCTGCTCCTAGAGTCGGAAGTTTCTTTGGGATATTTCTCTGGGGACCTTACTCGAATTGGCTTCGGGGTCATCTCACTGGAGAGGTTGTTTGATAACCACATGTTTATGTCTTGTGTTTGATCCCAGGGTGCTTCATATTTGCCTCTCTCACATGATGGTAATGACCTCCTCTCAATTTCCTCGTTATCTCGGATGTCATGGATGCGTTTGTCTTCCCCTTTCCGGTGTCTGAGTGAATCAGTTCACCTTATGCGGTTGGCTTCTTCTTCCTGCTTGCTTTGTGCACTGACATCTGTGCTATGGGTGTGATGTGTTCTACTGCTTGATGCTTCCTCAGACGCATCTACAGAATTTGGCGAATAGCGGGATGCTCGGGGGTGCTTGTGTGCCGATTTCCGGTGTTGACATGATTGTTCCCATCTTCTGTATTTTTTTTTTTGCCCATTTGTTGGGCAGACTGCCATCTTGTCCATGGGTGCGATCTGTCCCACTTGACGCTTCATCCTCTTCAGAATAGTTTGTGCCATGCTTTGAATGACTCCTTGAGGTTGTGTCAGTGAGACTGTCACAAACCTGGATTGTCCCGGTCTTTTGTATTGTTGACTCTGAGTATTCTATGTCCCTTTGTCTCTCCCGCTGTCTTATCTCTGGTCTACCTTCACCCTCCCTCTTTCTGGTTTTGTTTGTTTCTTGGGTTTTGTTCCCAGACATGAGGGATGTCTCTTTCCTGGTATCTTTGTGTCTTGCATTCGGGTGCAATTCTTGTGATATGTCTCTTGCTTTGACCCGCACTCCAACTTCGGCCTTTCTGATGATTTCCTTTAGCGACCAATGCCCTCGAAGGATCTTGCGCTTCGTGTTAGAATTTGAGCAGCCTTCGATTATCCGGAGCCGAACTGCTTCCTCATTTGTAAATGTATTGAAATGGCAGCATGTTACCAAACTTTGCAACCGGGTGATGAATTGTGGCAATGATTCTCTTGGTTCCTGCCGTGCTGTGTTGAAGGCGATGCGATCATGATCCACGTCTACCTGAGCGTGGAAATGGGCACGTAGCTTCTCTTGGAGTCTTTCGTAGGTCTCTGTGTCCTTTTCAGGAAATGTTCTGATTAAGCGTCGGCCCTCATGACCTACCAACTGGAGGAGTAGTATCAGACATTTTCTATCTCTTCGCTCACCAATTGCTTCAAGAAAATCGTCCAGTGATTCCAGCCACTGGTTCCATTCGAGACCCAAACTCCGAGTGTCCGTTTGTGTCACTGGGGGCGGCACTTTAATGCACGGAGTGGATCGTTGTGTTGCTTTTCCCACCGCCATGAGGGAGGAAGATTCTGATCGGCTACGGTCTCAGGACTGTTCACTTTGCTCCCGTCTTCTTCGCAGACTCTTTTCAGCCGTGATCCTTGGTCTGGCCGTTTCCTTTGAGGTTGGTAAGCTTCACAACTGTCTCGATAGACGCCAGTGAATGAAACTTGGATTTCTTGAGTTCAGAATGACCACCACTCAGCTACACTATGCGTGACTCATGGCTCGCTTTCTTTAGAGTCGCATATTAGCTGCAGGTGATTGTTGGTTCTTCCGCGATGGTGCCTGGCACACTTGACATCTTTTCCACTCATGTGTCTCTTTCTGGATTGGTGCAGGTTATCCAATCACTTCGTCGATGAGAGAAGGCTTCCTTGACATTCATTTACTCACGCTTCTGGATAATTTATTTTCTTAGTTACCGTTACTTTTAACTGTTTGTCTCCACGTGGTGCTGAACGTTTACTTTGGCACTTGTCTTTGCTCGTGCTCGTTACATTCGGGATCTGCATTTGCTTGTGCTCGTTCTATTGCGCTGTTGTCCTCGCTTGGTCCTTGTATTTGCTTGTGCTTGTTTCATTTGGCTGATGCGTATTCTTTCATTCCGTTTGCCACTTGCGTTTATCAGTGTTTGCTCCTTCACGTTTGCTAACATTTTGTTTGTTTACATTTGCCAATGCTTGTTCCTCTGAACCTGCCAAGGCTGGTTCCTTATTGTTCACTTGCAGTTATCACTGCTTGTTTTACTTCCTTTACCAAGGCTTACTTGCTTGATACTTGTTTTGTCTTTGCTAATGCTTGATTGTTTATCTCTTGTTGTTGCCAATGCTTGTTTCGCATTTACCAATGCTTGTTTGCTTGCTTTTCCAATGCTTGTCCTGCATTTACCAATGCTTGATTGCTTGTCTTCGCCAATGCTTGTCTGGTCTTTGCCAATGCTCGTTTGCTTGCTTCTTGCTTTTGCCAATGCTTGTTTTGCATCTACAAATGCTTGTTTGCTTATATCTTGTCTTCGCTTGCTTCTTGCCAATGCTTGATTTGCATCTACCAATGCTTGTTTGCTTGTCTTTTGCTTGTCTTCGCCAATGTTTGTTTGGTCTTTGCCAATGCTTGTCCGCTTGCTGCTTGCTTTTGCCACTGCTTGTTCTGCATTTACCAATGCTTGTTTGCTTGTCTCTTGTCTTCGCCAATGCTTGTTTGGTCTTCGCCAATGCTTGTTTGGTCTTTGCCAATGCTTGTTCGCTTGCTGCTTGCTTTTGCCAATGCTTGTTTTGCATTTACCAATGCTTGTTTGCTTATCTCTTGTCTTCGCCAATGCTTGTTTGGTCTTCGCCAATGCTTGTTTGGTCTTTGCCAATGCTTGTTCGCTTGCTGCTTGCTTTTGCCAATGCTTGTTTTACATACTCTGCTTGGCCTGACTCTAAGATGGCCGCCTCCACACTTCACAAAGGGATGTCTCTTCGGCCGCCTGACTTCAAGATGGCCGCCGTTTTGGAAATCTCGTCCTCCACGAGATTTGATGCCATTCACTCTCCAGGCTCTCTTCGGGCTCACGAGTTTCCTCGGCACTCACCGGCAGCCGGTCCTTCCCAGGCAGCAATGTCCCATCGACAACTCCCACACTCCTGGGCTACTAAAACATCCAGGTAGGATCGGGGTGAGCTCCCGACTTCGTTTCTTTTAGTCGCGTGCCGTTTTGCACGCATCGGGGTAAGTTTTTCAGCTTTGGCACGCACCGGCACTCTTCTGTGGGCACTTTCACGAGGCTTCACCAATGCCTCACACGCTCCTTGGTGACCGGAGCAACAGGGTCGGATCGGGGTAAGCTCCAGATCTCTTCCTTAACCGCGCACTTCTGGGCACACCCGGGGTGAGCTCCCGGTGTTTGGCGCGAAACAGCACTCTACTGCAATCTCCTTCAGCGCTCGACCACGCTGACCAGGCAGGGCTCTACACGATCGATCACTCGCGGAGCTGGGCAATTGCCGTTGGCCTTTGTCTTTTGGCGGCGGCTTCAGCAGGGCACCCGTGTCGCGACGGCGATCATTCCTCTCGTGCTGCCCATGGACATGGACGCTTCCTCTCACGGGTTCAGGGATGGCAGGCTGCACTATCCCACCCTCGTCGCCAGCTGTAATGTCGTGCTTGCAATAATGACAGACACTCACTTGTGTTGTATGGAGCTTTATTCATTGCCTCCTTACTCGTCCCTGTCCCTACTCTAACTGCCCTTTTCCTGTCTCCGCTCCTCCTCTGGCCCCCTAGCTCCGCCCACTCTCAACTACTAGAATGCATCACAATCTTACACCGGGTTGTGACGTTAGCGAGACTTACGACAGCTGGCGAATCATCCTTCTCATTGGTTTAGGCCGGTTTCCTTCCTTACGCTGCGTCTTTCTCCTGCACACTGATGCGAAGTGGTTCGCGATGCCACAGTTGGTGCATGTCTTTCCTTGTGCCGGACACGACTGGGAGGGGTGTTCCTTGTACCCACAGGACCGGCAGCGATTCTTTGGGGCCTGTGGCTGACGATCTTGCGGCCTGTGGATCTTGTCTCTTGTCTTAGCTGCGTCCGTTCTTTCTGACTTTACCGTGACACTCTTCTCTGGCCCTCCGATCAGTGCCATGTCCATCTCTTCTGCACGTGCCGCCGACAGGTCATGGGACCGTGCTACCACCAGGATATCATTCATCAGAATGTTCGGCTACCTCAATATGAGGCCACGTAGGACCTTAGTGCATATCCTGAGGATTAGCTGGGCTCTGATTTTGTTCTGCGGCCCGGTCACCCACAAGGTGAGTGGCGGCTAGCTTTGTGAGCCGTGTGTGAAAGGTGTCTACGGACTCGCCCTCTCGTTGCTTTGCTTGTCTTAGCTTGAAGTGTTCAAAGTCTGGGTTCATTTGGAGATCAAAGTGGGCATTAAGGGTTGGGACTGCTGCGGCGTAATAATCGGAGGGCCTGTGTCTGGTAGATGCTTGAACAGAAGGTAGATCTCTTCCCCTGCATAATGGAGTAGAAGCGAGCGTTTTACTGCCCATCCTTTTCCTGCGTGGCGATGAAGTAATTCTCCAGGCTGCCAAGCCATGTTTGCCATTGTGGTGCGGCC
The DNA here is from genome assembly GCF_964261635.1 of Lissotriton helveticus. Taxonomy (NCBI): domain Eukaryota; kingdom Metazoa; phylum Chordata; class Amphibia; order Caudata; family Salamandridae; genus Lissotriton; species Lissotriton helveticus. The sequence continues at coordinate 151,341,445 of NC_136071.1, forward strand.
ATGGAAGGGTCTGATGACTCACTGAAAGGAGGCAGGACGCCACAAGCAGAGTGATGCTGTACTGCTGGCACTGGGGCTTGGGCGGTGTCTGGAGAACCTGACCTTATGGCCAGGCGGCGGAGGGCACGCCTAGGATCTCCGGGTTCACCTGCCTCGACAGACAGAGACACGAGACACTCTATTAGGCGTAGAAAAGCAGGTTTATTAGCTGCAGCTAAGCACAGTTATCTAAGAAGTACCACACAGGTAGGTTCTCAAGAGACTGCCACTTAATTCCGTGGCGCACAGTCTATTATACAGAACAAGTTTACAATGACAACTCCCAATACACACAAAACTGACAAATAGGAATAGTTCGAAAACAAGCTATCGGATGTCTAAAACACACCCTCCTTTCAGACCCGGTGTGCTCTCCTCCCTTCAGGTTAATCAACACTAGTGCCCGTAATTCAATTTGCAGGTGGTAGAACATGTGTAGAATGCTTCAAAGGAAGGGCTATGTAACAAGAGAACACACGAAGAGAATGGTGAAGGCCAGTTAAACAAGATAAAGAAGAGAAGAATGGTGGGACCCAAACAGTGGAGTAAGACATGGATTAATCAGTCTAGACATGGCTTTACGAACTCGGCCAGACCCTGACATCGGTTTCGTAAACATGGACAAGGGTTGTTCTTCAACAGGAAAAGCACGTAGCAGCTGAAAAGGCAAAAACACCATATTTACCGCGCTGAGTGAGGCAACACAAAATGGCGGCTAAGCGCAAAATGGGGGCTGAATACGAAGCGGAGTTGAAAACTACGTAACCTCAGACCCTCCTTTTGCCATACTCAGGCAAGGCACAAAGAGACCCATTTTAATCTGAGTCGATATCAATGGTCATGAGGCAATTGAGTTGTTGCTGCAACATCATCCTAATATTCTCTGTTTGCTGTGCTACTGGCTTGGAGACACAGACAGTGGCACAAAGTCCACAAGTAGCTGGGCCACACTGTAAACAGAGACAACAAGAAAAGATAATTGCTAGAATCATTCCAAGGAAAGTTAGCACTTTCCATCCCTATGTGGACAGTAGTCCCCAAAACCATCCCATCACAGTCCAATCTCCGGTGTCCTGATGAATGGACTCAGAGATGACATGTAGCTTAGAGACAGCTTGGTATACTGTAGGGGCATTATCAGGAATATAAATGCAGCAACTAGACCTAATCAGTTTACAGACTCCTCCTCTATCTGCAAGAACTATGTCTAGAACCATCCTATTCTGTAAAGTCATAAGACGATCTGCCTGAAGTTCGGCTGTCAAATTCTTCAATGCTCCAGAAGTTACGTTTATTGTGGCATCAACCACACGAACCAGGTGTCTAATGTTTCGGCTATTGACCATTGGGCCCCAAAAGGGAAGAAACCCTTTCAGAAAATCTCCTCCCTCTTGTCCAGCTGTGTCTTCCGAATCTACAACTCCTCTGCCAAATCTCTTTCTATGGTGATCAGCAGAGGCTGTACATGTAGGGGGAAGGAGAAAAGCTATATAACATGTTCCCGAAAAATATGCGGGAAGCCATGTATAAGCTCTGTCGTGACAGATAAAATATGTACCTTGAGATGGTACTAATGGTGAAGAAATCAGGGGTGTATAGACATATGTATGGGAACAATTACCCTTCTCTTGCTTAATTTTGGTATTCTGGCCATTTATTTGCAGACACAAATGATCTCTTTGGGGTAGGACCCAAATCGGTGTGAATCTCCTCTGTTTAACTTTGTCAGTGAGGCTGATAGTATAACGAGTCACATTCCATCCATCATATGCTTTCTTCTCATCTTTGGGAATTTTGCTAATATCAGCGATCTTTGCCATAGTTACTATTCCCTTTATCAAAGGACTGTGACTGAAATCCACTCCACCATTATAGGACCCACCAGGAGGATATCGAAGTTGATTCTGGTATGCATTGGAAAACATAGCCAGATAAGCCAAAGCAGAACCTTCATAAGAAAATGGAAGGACTCGATACGGCATTCCTCTCTCTGTATAATGCGGTATGAGACCACAAACCCAACAATCAGTAGTATTTACTATCAATTGATGCTGGTGTAACAATTGAATGAATGAATTGTTAACCACATGAGCGCTAGCGAAATTCCCCTCCTGTGCTCATCTTTTAAAAAACCCATTATTCATGACGAGCTGGGCTCGTCATGATCGTGCTGGGAGGCTACCTCATGACGAGCCCAGCTCGTCATGAGTGTCGAAGGGGTTAAAATATTCCATTCTTCTCATTTGCTCATGGTATGGGAGTGAGTAAAATGTATGCGGAGAAACAATAGTAGAGGAAATTAGAGGTCCCGAAGTAGGAACAGGTGCTAGCTGCATTATATGTACAAGCCATCCTATGCATGCTAATAAACTGCATAAACATACTAAAACACACAATGCTACGCCACAACGACTAAATATTAATTTCTAATAATGAGCTCTTTTCGTCATTTCAATATCACTCCCTTTTCCTGCACTATCCATTACTCTAAAGGCGTTGCTCACGATAATCTTCCTTAATCACTTGGCTGTGATTGTTAGCCGTCCTATGACACTGCAAGTCCTGTTGACCTAGTCACTATGCAGGTCACAGCTCAAGACTCCTACCGTGACCCTGCAACTTGATGGATAAAGGAAAAAGGAACGTTTCTTTTTGAAATACAAACAGAATTATGAAACACAAAATTAATTGTCTTTAGGCAACCCCCTTCTCAGGTTGTATCGTCTCTTTCCAGGTATTGTTTGGTCTTTGAATAAAGTTTCTGGATCTGTTGTATTCAGTCTTAAATGTAAAGGTACAGCTTCCTGTAAGACGTCGTCGTCTTCTTTCTCTGAGATAGTCCAATCCAGGCGTGCACTGCTGAACGGTACAAATCTGGGTACTTTCTCACCTTCGCTATCACCAACACCCTCTCGGACCCACTGATCAAAGGGTAAAGGCAATAGTACCCGTTTGCAATGCACACCGTGGATCCAATTCTTCTTTCCAATGACTTTTACAGCTGTACGAGTGTTTAGTAGAACTTGTCTCGGTAGCCCCCAACGAGGTTCCAAATTCTTCTTCCTCTGGAAGTTTTTGATGCAGACCCAGTCTCCAGGTTGGATGGAGTGTCCTGGATCCAAGGAGGCCTCCGGCAAAGCGTTTTGCACCTGTTGACGAATAACATGCAATTTAGTGGTTAGGTCATGCAAGTAGTCAACCAACAGCGGATACGGAATGTCTGAGTACTTTTTGGGTCTGGGGACTCCCCAAACATTAGCTGGGCGTCCAAAAACAATCTCATATGGGCTAAGCCCCAAACGAAAATGAACAGTCGTTCTAGTTGAAAGAAGTGCCAAAGGCAAGGCATCAGGCCAAGAAAGACCTGTGCTGGCCTGAATCTTTGCTAACTTAAGTTTGAGGGTGCCATTATAGCATTCTACCAGCCCCGCTGACTGAGGATGGTTTGCCGCATGGAATTTCTGTCTAATGCCAAGGCCCACACACACTTTCAGCATAATTTGGCCTACAAATTCACTCCCATTGTCACTTCAAACAATGCGTGGCAAACCAAACCTTGGGAAAAATTCCTTCAAAAGGATTTTAGCAGTGGACAAGGCAGTGTTGTCCTTGAGGGGGTAGGCCTCTATCCACCTTGAAAAGGCACACACCACCACCAGGACATACTTGAGATTGTTACAACGTTCCATATGGATATAGTCTATTTGCAGTACCTCAAATGGATACGTAGGGGGAGAAACGTGACCTGCAGGAGCTTGAGTTCCCTTTCCTGGATTATGCATCAAACAAATAATGCAATGTTTCACCACATTTTCTGCACATTTGGGAATACCTTCATTTTGCCATACTGGAGCTAAGAGTTTGCATATACCCCTTGAATTAATACGGGCTGGTCCATGAGCCATAGTAACTACAGGTAGTACATACGCATCTGGTAACAACCATCGCTGATGCTCTGATAATTCCGTCCAACATCCCCTTGTATCCAACATTCCCGTACTCTCTCTCCACGTACTCAATTCTTTCTCAGTGGCCTCATTCTGAATCGCTTTCACGGTTTCTATTGTGTCTTTACACATACCACCTTCTGTGACCCATCTTGCAGGGCCTGCAACATACATGCGACTTTCAACATTCCTCGCTGTTTCCCTCGCTATTTCATCCGCAAACGCATTTCCTCGACCCACATCATCAATAATCTTTTTATGTGCACTGCACTTCACAATCGCTATTTGAGTAGGTAAAGCTAGTGATTCAAGAAGGTCAGTTACTAACTGACCATGCTGTATTTTAGTGCCGTGGGAGGTAAAGAATCCTCTTTCCCTCCACAAACGACCAAAACTATGGGCAACGCCAAACGCATATTGACTGTCTGTATAAACAGTCACTCTTTTCCCTTTCGCCAACACACATGCTCTCGTTAATGCAATCAACTCTGCAGCTTGCGCTGAGTTCTGTGAAATACGTGCAGTTTCTACCACTGTGTGCAAAGTTGTAACAGCATAAGCAGCTGTCGTCTCGCCATTAGGAAGCTTGAAACAAGACCCATCTACCCACAGGATCACATCCGGATCCACAAGTGGTGTATCTTTCAAATCGATTCGACCTTTTGTTTCCTCTTCTGTACGAAGAAAACAATCATGCTGATCTGGTACATTTTTCTCATCCAAAACAGGCAACAATGTTGCTGGATTTAGAACGTTACATCTTTTTTTTTTTTTGAATAGCAACATTTTCTTTAATTACATAACATTCAACATTCAGGTGTATAGATTGGATTGTCGGAGGCATATAGAAGAAACATCATTTTTCGCACTTGCATTAGTACAGCGGACCGAATTATACAACCCACAGGTATTCTATCCATTGGCCCTGCCAGGTGGGCACGGGAAGCTCTAAGGCAGCCTATACCCCTACACCCTCACTACTCTGGAACGTTACATCTTTTGATATGTATATGACTAGCTAAAAGTGCCAACTCATATCCAGACAAACGGGCGCTCGTTAAGTGCTGGGTTTTCGTCCTATTAAGAAGAGTATCTACTGCATGTGGCACCATAACATTAAGAGTATGATCCAACACCAATCCAGCAGATTGACAAATAGAAATCGCCGCTGCTGCTGTTGCTCTAAGGCAACTAGGTAATGCCTTAGCTACCGGATCTAATGTAGCCGAAAAATAGGCATATGGCCTTTGTTTGTCTCCGACTGATAATGCGCAACCTTCCCTTTCATGACCATAGAGTGTAAAAGGTTTACTGCAATTTGGAGTACCCAACACAGGAGCAGAACATAAGGCCGTACGCAAATCAGAAAAACTCTTTTGGCATTCATCAGTCCAAGGAAGAGGCTGGGGCGTATCTTTAAGAGTGAGTGCCAACAGAGGTTTAGCAAGTAGGGAAAAATTCAGAATCCACTGTCTACAGTAAGAGGTAATGCCTAAGAAAGCACGCACCTCTCTTTGTGTGGATGGTACAGGCATCCGTGCAATTGCATGAATACGTTCTGGGGTCAATCGCCTTCCCTCCTTTGACAAGAGATGACCTAAATAGGTAACCACTTGTCGACAATATTGCAGCTTAGCAGATGATACTTTATGGTGTAAATCAGACAAATGTTGCAGAAGCGACACAGTCGCAGTTTTACAGACATTTTCCGAATCAGCAGCCACTAACAAATCATCAACGTATTGAATAAGAGCAGCACCCGAGGGCAAGGAAAAGGTGTCAAGCTGGGACTTCAAAGCTTGGCTGTATATTGAAGGACTTTCACAATAGCCTTGAGGTGCACGCTTAAACCGGAAGCTTCGGCCTCCGAGAGAGAAACCAAAGAGATCCCTACTCTCCTCAGCAATAGGAATGCTAAAGAAAGCATTTTTTTTTTTTAAAACCTTTATTGACGTATAAGTGTACACCGCTATTCAGCCGAACATCCCGGGGGCACGGCAGCACGTTAGAGACACAATAATATGGCATACGTCGATCACATTTCCGGATAAGTGAGGTTCAATGTTATTTTAAACAGGATGTCATCAAAAACATAGAAAGCCGCAATATAACGGAAAGAAATGTGGGGACCAGGTACCAGGCCGTAAAGTGTAGTCATAGTATGGGCGGGCCAAACAAGAAGTCTTGCAGGATGTAAGACGAGCACAAATAAGGCATGGGTACTTTATCAAAGATCAGGATATACAAGCATACAATTACTATAAGTACCGAGTAAACGCCCGCCCAGATCTTACCAACAGCGCAACCTCAACTCAGACACAGAATACGACAAATCAATCAGAACTCAAAGACCAACACGATAAACTGATCCCAAACGCAGAGAAAGGAAAAAGGAAAGGGAAACCAAAAGAGCGAAGAAAAAGGCCATAGAAACAAAAAGAGAAAAAATAAACCCCTCCCCCCAGCCCCCCACCCCGCACCCCTGCAGTTGGCTACGGCCTAACCCCCCAGCAGCGTGCCTGTCGCCCAGTGTCTAAACCCGAAATATAGAAGAGAGAGGAAATATAGAAAAGAGAAGAAATATAAAGAAAGAAATATAAGAAAAACGGAGGAGGGCCCAAATAACGGCCCCATTCACGCCCCCCTCACCCCCCCTTCATATATCAGAAAGCATGTAGGCCCACCAAGAAGGAAAGTGAGCGTCAATTTATGTCCATCGCAACCCCCCAAAGTCACAAATATAAGCCAAAGTCCACTTCATCACCGAGATCACCCGTGAAGTACCGTAACCAGTCAGTGTTATTTTCATTGGAAAACCTCACATGCAGCATTACAGAGAAAAGCAGGACAGAGCAAAGAATCGCAAATCACCAAGTCAAAAAGATACAGAGTCTCGCGCAGCGAGTGACAGTAATACAGTTATCTTTGATCCGGAATAGCCCATTAAATCAGGATTCATAGTTAAATCTGTCCACATCGTTCCAGTATAAGAGGATCCCAGTTTATAATACGGTAGAAGGAGCAAATGGCCTGCGATATTGCGAAATCGTACTCTAAGCTAGTCTTAAAACAGGATAATAGTCTGCAATAGAGATTCACAATTGGGAAGTCAAAAAAGGACTTGAAGCGACAATAGCAGTGTACCAGCACTCAACATCATACTCATGAAGCAGCAATAAGAAAAATTCACGTAAGTACACATTACAGGAGTCTTCCCAACTCAACTAAAACCACTACCCCGACTAAGAAAAATATACTAAATATAAGGGAAAGGGATATAATAAAAGAGAAGAAAGGAAAAGTAGGGCCATAGAGACAAAGAAGTTACGAAAAAACACTTCCCATCCCCCAACCCCCACCCTACATACCAGCAGAGGCTACGGCCCACCCCCTCCCAGAGGCATGCCTGTCGCCCCAGTGAGAGCCCCGAAAATGGAAAAGCCCGGAGGAGGGCCCTATCCCCGGCCCCATTCCCACCCCCCCACAAACCGAAAGCATGTGAGCCCACCACGATGGAAAGTGAGCATCAATTTACGTTCATCTCAACCCCCCAAAAGGCACAATCAAAAGCCATGTTCCGCATCGTAACCGGGACCATACAAAAAATGCCGCAAACAGTCAGCGATCAACCCTGGCCAGTCCGAGCAGAAGCAGACAAGTTCCCCAGTCCCCGAGCAGGCATACACGATGGACCCGCTATCGCAGTAGTGGCCACCCGGGCCTTCAGCAAAAACAGCGGCACAGAGTCAGCACTGTTCCTCCAGGGTTCACTGTCCGTTGTCGAAATAACGAGGCACTTTTGTTCAGGAGACGGAGCAGTTGGCAAGGAGGTAAAAAGGGCAGCAGACATGCAGCTCCGGCCGCCATGCTCACTGGTCTCACAACCCAAATCTGCACACCCCAGGGAGTCCTCGGCGTCAACAGACTGGAAAGGGCCGGGCACCCAATCTTCATTGCGCCCATCTGCCTCTGTAGATCCCGCAGCAAGAGCAATGATCGTCTGGGAGCCAATTATGACCAGCCACCGACGTTTCAGGGCTGAGTGCAAGTTCGTAATGGCCAGGAAGACATCTCTCACTGTAGGTTCCATCCCTCTTTCGCCAATGTACAATGCACTACCCCTCTCAGAGGAGCCACCGAACAGTATAAGGAGCAGTCTGAGCAGGCAGCTAGGATATTAAGAGCAGGCCATAGCGTGCATATGGGTCATGACACTCGAGCCCACACACTCGCTCAATGCCGCGCACTGCTCACCGGCTGCAACCAGGCGAGGGTTCTCCTTCCGATGTCCGTCTCAGATGGTGCGTGGCCGCCCACTAGCAGCCCCCAGAGAAAGGCCAGTCCGGGTTGTTAACTCCGCACAGCGCCCCAGTATATACACCTCCACAGACGCCAACACAAACGTATTTCACCAAGCTTAGGGGTCCAGAGCCGTGTCAAGCCCATCCACACACGGCGATGCACGCGTTACGATTTTCGGCTCGGGTCTTCAATCCAACATGGCCGACCAGGGCCGATGTTGATCACTTCCACGGCGGCTACCGTGCCACTCGAGGTCCCGGCTCGCTCACTGTAGAGGCCGGAATCTTCACGGCGATGTTACTCGGCCGTCCGGGGCAGTTGTCATTACGGAGTTACACGGCCGGGCACCGCATCCGCTCATCTACGCGGGGCCACGGCTGAGATGCAGGATCATTGCCAGGATGGTGCGGGAGGCGAGGGTGAGCGGCGGAGCCGAGTGTCTATGCGGCCATGTTGTTCGCAGTCGTGGCTCCTCCAAGAAAGCATTTTTAAGATCAATAACCGAAAACCAAACTGCTGAAGCAGGAATCATAGTGAGCAAAGCAGTGATGTCTGGCACAACAGGAAACTGAGGGACAACAATTTTGTTGACCTCTCGAAGATCAATTACAAAACGGTACACAGGTGGCTGAGAGGGATCAGTACTTTTAAGAATAGGCAAAACAGGGCTATTGCAAACATTCCCTCTAGTCTCTTCGACCACATCCTTCTGAACCAAGTCATGAACAATAGCCAACAAAGCTCTCTCACCATCATTAGATATTTTGTATTGAGGAACTCGTGGCAGCTTAACGTCAGGTTTAACAGTAATCACATACGGTGGAATTTGAAGCAAACCAACATCATTTGGACCCGTAGCCCAAAGCGTAGCAGGAAGTGAACGCAATTCAAGTGGCAGCTGTTCTTTAGATACATACATCGGAGAAGTTAATTTATCACCTAAAGTAAGATGTACACCAGAGGGTGAACAATACACCGTAGCATGCAATTGTTTTAATAAGTCCAAACCCAACAAATTCTCTCCACAACCCGTTGTTAAAAGAAGCGGAGCTTCCAAACCATATGGACTAATAGAAATGGGCAAAGGACAAGAGATCGGATTAGTAACTGGGGCGCCAGAGAATCCTACAGAAACATTCGTTAAGCCAGACAAAGTTGCCCCAGGGAGTTTGGAATGCATTATGGAACTTCTCATTGCACCATTATCCAAGAGAAATGGTTCTGTAACACCTAATGCTACAACATTAACATAAGGTCCTTCCTGATCCACTGGAACTGATACGACTCCCTTACTTTGTCTATGGCAGTCCTAGCTAGTATGAAAATCAACGTTCTCACCATCAAAACTATAGTCGTCGTAATATTGTGCGGACTGAGAATTTCGTTGATCAAAATAATTTCTGAGGAGAAGAGGGACGTCGTTCCTGAGTCGACGCACCACGTCCCCTACCTCTGGATGCAGACCGAGAATCACCACGACCCCGTTGTGCTAACGATCCACTATAACGCTGTAATAAAATCGGAGAAGCATTCTTAAAATGACCTTCCTCTTTACAATAGGCGCATTGATTAGGACCCAACGGAACTCGCGGAGCTGAGGATACCGGTTTCTGCAACAACTTCTGAAACTGTGGGGGTTCTTGAAATTGGGGCTGAGCAGAATGAGGGGGTTAAGCTTGTTGCAGAAGAACCTTCGTTTTTAATTCCCTAGTCTTTTTCTCCACTTTTTCTTTATCTTCCTTATCCCTATTCTCATAGTATTGGGCAGTAGCTAATATCTGGGCAGTAGAAGAAACAGCCCATGAGCTCTCTGATTGTTTCAGTTTATGCGATAATTCTGGAAGCAAATTAAAGACAAATTTATCTACAAACAATCGCTGTCCACCTTCAGTACTCATATCTTGACCACTATGGTCGATGAAAGTCTCCTCGAAGCGAGTAAAGAAATCGGAGACACTTTCATCCGTCTTTTGCTTGCACGCCGCTAACTTATCCCAGTTAACGCGTACCGCAGGCATCTTTGTTTTCATAAGATCTATTATTTTACCAGGTAATTCCGTAATTAAATCATCAGGTTTGGCACCACCTATTTGTCCTGCATCTGCTGCTAAAATAGCAGCCCAAATACCGCCTAAAGCTGCATCATGATCTTGTTTACGAATCTTAGACAATATCGCTTGTGGGACTACATTTCCCATAAGTAAATCAATATCTGCCAAATTCATAATGCAGGCATCAACAGTCTGGGACAGCTCTTTATAATACCCAGCAGAATTCTTACGAGGGTCCGGTAAAGACTGCTTAAGTGCCAATACTTCTGACCTTTTCCAAGGATCATGCACCCATATACGCTGAAAATGAGCAGGAATAGGCGGATTAGCACCTGCTTGAGGAACCTCACCTCTCCATATTGGAGGAACCTCTCGCATAGGATATTGTGCCATTTTACGACGAACCGTGGGATCAGGCTCAAGAGAATTTTGAGAGAAAAAGGCGGTACAGAAAGCAACAAGCTTTTGAATAGCATGCTCTACAGCAGGACCCACGATAAGTCCCTTATCAAATTGATCCTGTACTTCGAATAAATCCGAAGGAGGTGAATCCAAATCCACATCTCCCCATCCTTTAATAAGAATTTTGCACATAGCATTGAACACGTATCTTTGTGTAGGCGCATTCCATTGAAGGAAAGTATCTAAAATATCACGCACACTGTACTGTACACTACTCATAATCCAATTACGAGCAAGAGAATCTAACGTAGTCCGTTCTTCCAAATCTGGAATCTGACTATGAGATTGTCTCCTAGACGATGCAGGAGAAAAGTAAAAGAGGCCCAAGAAAAGGTGACAAAAGACCTGACACAGTGTCGACCAAACGTTGTCAGGCTGTAGGGGAATCAGGAGACAATATATTCTGTTAAACAGAAGAAGAATCCGTAGCAAAAGAAACGACAGATGAAGGAGACAAAGGCACAGAAGATTGGGGTACAGAAGTCGCTGGCAAAGGGGGCGGAGCTGGAATCACAGGAATAGGCAATTGTGCGGGAACCAAAACAGCTGGATTAGCAGCAGGTGGTAATGGTGGTGCATTAGCACCTAACACATAAGGTGGAGGTAATGTCAACAGATAGGACATAAAAGAATCTTCGTCAGTATTTTTACTCTTCGACGCAGTAGGTAACACAGGATAACATCTATCTATTGCCATGCGATGTTGTCTTTCCGATACCTCTATCACCTGATCAGCTTCGTCATTTTTAAACTGTTGGGCAGCCTGTAAAATCGTCATACTCTGCTCTCTTATCTTTTTTCATTTGCTTAATTTCTTTCTGTGTGGCTTCCTTACGCCAAAGGCGGAAAGAGTCAAACATTGTCGGGCGGGCTTTTTTCTTAAATAGAATTGTTTCCAAATTATCTAATATATCAGACTCAAAAGAACCATTTTGTGGCCACTGTAAGACACCATCCTTCTTTGTATATCGGATCCATGTTTCATTAAAAACAATAGGACCCAAACCATGCTTTGAGTAGAGCTCGTAAGTGGGAGTTCCAACTGGAGGAATCGGACAAGAATTCTCTAGCCGGGAATCCCTAGAACAACCAAAACAACAACATTTCCTAAACTTACTAGATCCAGGCATTTCGTAACGAACTGGACTTTCTTACAAACGTCAAGGGGGGTTTAGACAATAGTCACAGCACAAACGTACTTACCCCTTGGCTTCGGTTAGGGCACTAATCGAATAACAAAAAACAAATACAAAGAGTGGGCGCTACCCACGAATACTTAACTAAATGTTTTTCTCACGCCAACAGATGCCCGTCTAACGTCTCGCAATACCGATCATCACCAGAGGGCCAAGGCAGGGCGACAGTCAGGGCAGCAGTCACCAGCAGCCGTCGGGAAGGAGTAGCCGCGCTTCAAAAGACCTTCGGTTCACTTCGACATTCAGGGGTCGCTCACGTGGTTCGCGAAATCCTCCGGAATTTTCTTGCGAAGCTCCTCACGACCTTCGGGCAAAAACTACTACCACTGAAGTCGCTCACACGTTGGGCCGCCAATTGTAGAACCTGACCTTATGGGCCAGGCGGCGCAGGGCACGCCTAGGATCTCCGGGTTCACCTGCCTCGACAGACAGAGACACGAGACACTCTATTAGGCGTAGAAAAGCAGGTTTATTAGCTGCAGCTAAGCACAGTTATCTAAGAAGTACCACACAGGTAGGTTCTCAAGAGACTGCCACTTAATTCCGTGGCGCACAGTCTATTATACAGAACAAGTTTACAATGACAACTCCCAATACACACAAAACTGACAAATAGGAATAGTTCGAAAACAAGCTATCGGATGTCTATAACACACCCTCCTTTCAGACCCCGTGTGCTCTCCTCCCTTCAGGTTAATCAACACTAGTGCCCGTAATTCAATTTGCAGGTGGTAGAACATGTGTAGAATGCTTCAAAGGAAGGGCTATGTAACAAGAGAACACACGAACAGAATGGTGAAGGCCAGTTAAACAAGATAAAGAAGAGAAGAATGGTGGGACCCAAACAGTGGAGTAAGACATGGATTAATCAGTCTAGACATCACTTTACGAACTCGGCCAGACCCTGACATCGGTTTCGTAAACAATGGACAAGGGTTGTTCTTTAACAAGAAAAGCATGTAGCAGCTGAAAAGGCAAAAACACCATATTTACCGCGTTAGCCATGCTGCCTGAGTGAGGCAACACAAAATGGCGGCTAAGTGCAAAATGGCGGCTGAATACGAAGCGGAGCCGAAAACTACGTAACCTCATGTAATTCTGATACCTCATTTTGTTTGACGTGGGCGCACACTTGCGGCCTAGCGAGGAGGCTTGCTGCTGGTGGACGGCCTATGGGTATGGGAGATGGTGCAGCCACGCTAGGCGTCGTGTGGGCCCACGTGTGCACAGGTATGAGGCACTCCCTCATGCATGCTGGAATGGGTTGCCAGGATGTCCCTGTGGTTCTCCTTGGGGTGTACACGATTCACCCTTTTCACGCGTGGTGTCGGTGGCCCACCGGGCGGATGTGGCGGGCAGGAGCAGTTGAGGAGATTGCAGATGCCTCCAGGAGACAACTTCCTCCGGGGTCGGGGCCAAAACAGGGGTCACGTGTGGTGGGCCTGCAGAGTTCTGGAGGAGCCTCGTGGTTGCAGCGGGGTGATACTGCCAGCTTCATACCTTCCTTAGGGCAGGAGCAGGCATGTGTCTTCCGCCCTTATCACCAGTGTTCCGTAGGGGGGAGACCGCCCTCCCGCTGTGAGTTGCGCTAATTATGCCTTGTGGCGCGTTGCAGTAAAGACACGGACACTTGGTGTACTATTACAGGCGGACGGCCACTGCGACTCCGCCTCCTTTATTATATATGCGCGCTCACGTCGGTGCGCCAGCGGGGAAAGGGTGGTGCGCCAACTGTTACACACACCCCACCCTCCCGAAATTATATATATATATATATATATATATATATATATATATATATATATATATATATATATATATATATAGTGGGATGAGAGAACAACAACCAAATACTAGCAGAAATCCCACTATACAGTCCTCTGCATCTCACCTCAGTTCAGTTATTGACAGTGAATCAGAAGTGGACCAACCGGGAACATCAAGGCCAATGGGGTTTCCAAAACGATCCCTGGCGCAGGAAGTCGACTGCCTGCGCCAGGACAAACGACAAACCCTGAGGTTCAATGTGAAAGATGCAGGTACATCAAAAACAGGAACCTCAAACAGAGAGCCAGACGCAGATGCAACAAAGCCAAACAACAAGAAAAGGGTGAACAAAAGGAGTAAGAAATGAAATAAACTCGAGTACAATAATTAATCTGACAAACATAAAACTTAGCAAAGAGGAAACAAAAACTCTGTCTCTTGGCTTATCATACAGCTCACAAGCAAACTTCGACTATGCTAACACCAGGATTGACGTGTATAAATTTGTACGCAAATTAAAGCTTCGCAAATATTACGCAAGGAGAGGGACTAATATAGAGACTCAAAGGCCAATACATGTATTACCTGTAGGTAATCCGGATGGGTTATCAACACAAGATGGAATGTTATTAAATGATTTAGAGAAATTGCATGCGGAGAACAATGTAATCACACAAGGATCTCAACTTATGGAAGTGGAAACAAGAGAAAATGTTTGCACTCCATTTAAACCCAAATCCACTTTCCGCCCCCTCATGCTGAGAGACAATCTGGACTTATTTAGTGAGAAAGTCACAAAGGAGTTAAAATCACTCTATTACAAAACAATGCACTCAGCAAGGAAATTCAATCAACAAAATAATGAATATCATAAATTGGTGAAAAAATTACAAGCACAACAAAAGATTATAATTCTCCAAAGATTATAATTCGCCAATCCGACAAAGGGGGCAATATCGTATTGTGGTCACATGACATGTACATGAAAGAAGCATTGGGCCAATTAAACAATAGAGACTGTTACAGACAGAGCAACCAATTGCAAGTCACTACAGCACGCAATGAGTTTTATGGAAAACTTGTAGCAAGATGAATTTAAATTTTTTAAGAACGATCACCCTAAACTTCCGGCAATTTATTTTTGATAGATACATCTGCCAGTGGATTCCTCACCTTGTGAATATCCCCCTGCGTCAGCAACGTTCGGAAAACTCTTTTGTAGCACGCCGGCGTGGACGACGTCACAGGAGCACGGCATCGCGCGCGACTCCGACTGACGTCACCGACCCCTTATTAGGCCTACGTCGGCGTCATGATATCAGTTCCCTTTTTTCCGCGTCATCGACGCTAACGGTTTCTTGGGATCTCTTGTGTTGCGGATAGTAACTTTGTTGCTATTTGTGTGTTTCTGTATCTTTTTCGAGCTGTTGTCTTTCGTCGAGGATGTCGTCGAAGAAGACATGTTTTAAGCAGTGTGGATCGTGTGCCAGGATGATGTCCATTACCGAACCTCATAATGATTCCTTGTGATGTCTGGGCTCGGACCACGATGTCGGAGGCTGTCGATCCTGTTCTAAGATGAACCCGAAGGCTCTGCGTGAGCGAGAGTCTAAACTCCTTCTGGCCAAGGTAAAGGGGAAGGATGCCAAGAGGTCTTGGCGGTCAAGATCCAGAAGCTCGAGGTCGAAGCCGATATCGAAGTCGAGGTCGAAGACGAGGTCGAGATCGAGATCGAGGTCTCGATCAGTGTCGGCGTCGAAGTCGGCTTCGGGACATGCTTCGAGTTCCTTGAAGAACAAACATAAGAGGAAGAAGCATAGCTCGAGGCACCATTCCGGCAGGGAGACCGACTTGAAGAAGAGGCCTTCATCTCGTAAGCATCATAAGGACTTTTTGTCTCCCTCGCCATCTCGTGAGCCTGAAGGTGAAGCCTCACCTTTTCAGTCTCGAGCGCCATCTCCGGATCCGGGACCGGATCTGTGTCTGTCTTCTGCGCATGAGGAAGAAGACGTTGAAGAACCTCAGGCTTCGGCGACTCCGGTGCTTCATCAAGAGGAACAGGAGGGTCAAGAAGAACCGATTCCAGTGCAGCCTCCCACGGAGGAGCCAGTGGGTTTGTACCCTCCATTTCCTGGTCCTGGACAGGACCCCTCGCATTTCCTTAATGTTATGTATGGCGTGTATGCGAGAGCAATGTACCTCACTGGTGCACCGGCTGGTCCCATGGGTCCATTGTCGTACAACTTGGGTGTCCCTCAAGCTTACGCTCCGGCGCCTTTTATGCCGTTCATGCTGACGCCATATCCACCTTGGCTTGGTTCGGCGCCGCCGAGGTCATCAACTCCGCACATGGCTTCGCCGGCTCCGGAGCGACCTCGGGATCGGATTCGAGATTCGACGCCGGTTCCAGCTTCCCATTCTCTGGCTGTTCCAGTTCCTCGCTCGACGCCGGCCCCGACTCCGTCGGAGTCGCTACCGGATCCGACGACTTCGGTTCGGTTTGAGTGGTCGAGGCGTAGAGCACAGCGTCTCTTGGAAGAGAAGGGATATGAGGATCCTGAGGTGGAGGAAGGTGAACTTCAGGATCAGGAAGAAGATTATTTTAGGAGCTGCATAGTGCAAGTGGTTTGGAATTTTCCCCTGAATGGGGGTTGCCTGCGGTTTCTGATGCACCCTCTAAGGATGTGGCTCCATACCATGTTGTGATTAAAAAGGCTGCAGAATTGCTGAACTTAACTTTGCCTTCTGTGGAGTTTAAATCGAACATCCTTACTGAGGTTTTACATTTTCCTTCTTCTGTGGTTGAGCCGACTCTCCCGTTCACTGAGGCTCTCACTGAACCGATATTGGAAGTCTGGAAAAAGCCTTTGACTGCTCCTGCGGTGTCTAGAACAGTGGTGAGAAGCTATAGGGTGGCACCTGGTGACCCTGAGTTCTTAACTTCTCATCCTTCACCAGAAAGTCTGGTTGTTCAGGCGGCTTGCTCAAAGAGGACGACAGGTGCATTTCCCCAGGTTCCAGGGGATAAGGACTCTAAAAAGTTGGATCAGAATGCTAAGAAGGTATTCTCGTCAAGTAGCATGGCCCTAAAATCGACAAATGCTACTTGTCTGCTGGGCAGATATGTACATGCTTTGATGGACACGGTTAAGCAGTTATCATCTAAGCTTCCGGAGGAGGTTAGGAAGAACTTCAACGAGGTAGTGTCTGACACGCAGGCTGCGGCTCGCCAGGTGATTCAGAGTGGCATGGACACAGCGGACTCTGTGGCTAGAATAATGGGATCTTCAGTCACCACTAGAAGGGCCGCTTGGTTAAAATCATCCGAATTTTCATCTGATGTCCAGGCTGCTCTGATGGATTTGCCTTTTGATGGCACTGGCCTTTTTGGGAAGAAGGCTAACGCTGCCCTAGAAAGGTTCAAAGATAGCAGGGCGACTGTGAGGTCTTTGGGCTTACAGACTAGAGGCTCTACCACCAGGAAATTCAGAGGTTTTGGAAGGTCTACTTTTCGTACCTATAAGCAGAACCAACAGCAGCAGCAAAGGCAGAATCCTTTGTACAAGTCCTATAGAGGTGGACAAAGGGGTCGTGCCCGTGGTCGTCAAGCCTCCTCCTCCTCAACTTCCTCCTCTAATACCCACCCCCCACCTACATCAGCAAAGCAGCCCTAGATCCACCATTCTGGGTCATTCGGGTCCTGTAGGGGTTTGGCTTACCTATTTTCTACGAGATTGGGAATTGGTTACATCAGATCTTTGGGTTCTCAATCTCGAGGAGAATGGGTATGCTCTTTCCTTTCGGGAATTTCCCCCGAATTACCCTCCTTGCCAAGGTTATTGTTCGGAGGACCACCTGCTTCTCTTGCAGGAAGAAGTCCTGGCTCTTTTCAGAAAGGGTGCGATAGAGGTGGTTCTGGAGCAGCAGAGGGGTCAGGGATGCTACTCCCGGTATTTCCTGATCCCCAAGAAGGATGGCAGGCTTCGTCCAATCCTCGACCTCAGGGTTTTGAACTTCTTTCTCAAACAGGAGAAGTTCAAGATGCTCACTCTTGCGCAGGTTCTTCAGGCGCTGTTGGAAGAAGACTGGATGGTGTCGATCGACTTGCAGGATGCCTATTTTCATATTCCGATCCTGAAGTCGCACAGGAAGTATCTCCGTTTTACGGTGGGTTCGCAACACTACCAGTTTGCGGTCCTTCCGTTTGGACTTACTACTGCGCCTCGAGTCTTCACCAAGGTGAAGGCAGTGGTGGATGCGCGGGAAACATCCTTTACAACGCAACTTTTACCACGCAGTGCCTTTACGACGCAACTATTACAACTCATGTCATTACAACGCATAGCGCTGGGGGGCGCTCTAGGATAGGGAATAGATTTAATTTACTATCCAACACCTTCCCTACTATCCATGGGGACTGGAGTTGGAATAGTAAATTAAACTATTCACTATCCAGCACCCAAAAGCGATATGCGTTGTAAAGGCATGCGTTGTAAAGGCATGCGTGGTAAAAGCATGCGTTGTAATGTCATACATCCGGCTGCGCATCTCAGAAGGTCGGGGATTCCAGTGTTCCCCTATCTGGACGACTGGCTGATCAAAGCAGAGCCGCCGGAGAAGGTGCTCCATCATCTGCAAGAGACAACTCAGTTGTTGCACAGGTTGGGTTTTTCGATCAATGTACTTAAGTCTCACCTGGTGCCCTCCCAGTGCAACCTGTTCATAGGTGCGGTACTGGACACAACTGTGTGTCGTGCATTCCCTCCTCCTCAAAGGATTCGCGACATACAGGAAATGATACCTTTGTTTCACAATGGAGCGGTCGTTCAAGTCCTGAAGGTCCTTCATCTGCTCGGTCTTATGGCTTATTGCATTCTGTTGGTCAACCATGCACACTTGCACATGAGGGCACTCCAGTGGTGCCTCCGCAGGCAGTGGTATCAGCACAACGGGGATCTCAGGGAGTCAGTGAGGATCTCCAGAGAAACTGCGGCGGATATGTCTTGGTGGGGCGTGGAAGGCAATCTGTCTCAAGGAAAGCCTTTTCAACTGCCTCCATCGGTGGCCACAGTGATCACGGATGCATCCACTCTAGGGTGGGGTGCTCATCTGGGGGATCTGGAGGTCAAGGGTCTTTGGTCTCCAGAGGAAAGGTTGCTTCACATCAACCTTCTTGAATTGCGGGCCATGCGTTTGGCACTCAAGGCCTTCCTCCCTTCCCTTCGCGGTCGGTCGGTTCAAGTCCTGACGGACAACACCACCGCGACGTGGTATGTCAACAAGCAGGGAGGAGTAGGGTCGCGGTGTCTCTGCCGAGAGGCTCTGCGTCTCTGGTCCTGGGTTCAGGATCATCAGATTTGTCTAATGGCAAATCATCTGGCCGGGGTTCTGAATGCACGTGCAGACAATCTCAGTCGGCAGTTCTCGGCTGACCACGAGTGGAGGCTTCACCCAGAGGTGGTTTGTCACGTCTTCCGGATTTTGGGAACTCCTCAGATGTACCTGTTTGGCACTCACGAGAATGCTCATTGACCGTCATTCTGCAGCCTTCAGTTTCCGATGCAAGGAGCACTGGGGGACACGTTTCAGTTGAGTTGGGACTCTTAACTCCTTTACGCGTTTCCTCCCATACCCTTGATTCATCGGGTTCTGAGGAAGATTCGCCAAGACCGAGCCCAGGTTATATTGATCGCCCCGGATTGGCCCAGAAGGGTGTGGTATACAGATCTTCTCCACCTCTCCTCGTGCTCGCCGCTCTGTCTCCCTCACAGGGCAGATCTCCTCTCCCAGATGGAGGGGCAGGTTCTACACCCCCACCTCCAGACCTTACTCCTTCATGCCTGGAGATTGAACGGGGCAACCTGAGTTCCTTTTCTCTCCCGCACGATGTGGTGGATGTCATCTTATCAGCCAGGCGTGACTCCACCAAGTCTATTTATTCTTATAGATGGTCGAAATTTGTTGCTTGGTGCGGGGAGAAGTCCGTAGACCCTTTAAGGGCTCGTTTGTTCAATATACTACAATTTGCACTTTCTTTGGCCCAGCAAGGTTTTGCGGTGGCAACTATCAAAGGTTATTTGTCAGCCTTATCGGCTTTCCTTTGTTTGCCAGACCAGCCCTCTTTATTTAAATCACCTATTGTTTTACGTTTCATTAAGGGCCTTACCAATAAATTTCCTCCTACACCTTTATTGTACCTCAATGGGACTTGAACCTTGTTCTTACGTTCTTGATGGGTTCGCCTTTTGAACCCTTACACTCATGTCCCTTGAGACTTTTGTCTTTTAAGACTATTTTTCTGGTGGCAATTACCTCGGCAGGGAGGGTAAGTGAGCTTCAAGCTCTTAGCTCAAAGCCCCCATTCTTGACCATTCATGCTGATAGAATGGTTCTCAGGACCAGGGCTGCTTTTCTGCCTAAGGTGGTTACTCCTTTCCATCTAGGACAGTCCATTACCCTCCCTACCTTTTATCCTACCCCTCACCCTTCCAAGGAGGAGGAGAGGCTTCATCGCTTGGACCCCAAAAGGGTGGTGAGTTTCCACCTGGACAGGACAAAGGAGTTCAGGTTGGATGACCAGCTGTTCGTTGGATTTGCTGGCTGCAGGAAAGGTAGATCGGTGCACAAGCGCACTCTTTCAAGATGGATAATATTATGCATCAAGATCTGCTACTCCCTGGCGGGTAAGGACCCTCCTGAGGGTATAAGAGCTCACTCTACTAGAGCAAAGTCTGCTACTTCTGCTTCATCTAGAGGTGTACCTGTTGAGGATATTTACAGAGCCGCGACTTGGTCCTCCCTCCACACTTTCGCAAAGCATTACTGCTTGGATACCGAGGTGAGGAGGGATGGCCACTTTGCGCGTTCTGTCCTCCAGGATTTTCTGGTATAGGAAGGCGGACACCCTCCTCCGGGAGTGGGGACTGCTGTGGGACTCTATTCACAAGGTGAGGAATCCACTTGCAGATGTATCTATCAGAAGAACAAGTTACTTACCTTCGGTAACGCTTTTTCTGGTAGATACAGTATCTGCCTGTGGATTCCTCACTGACCCACCCGCCTCCCCGTTGTCCACTTTGCTATACCTGAGTTTATGTACTTTTATGTATATTTATATTTATATTTGTATATATATTGGGTTTTTCATACCTTTGCTACGCACTATGTGTGCAGTTTTGAATTGTATGTACTATGTACATTGTATACTTGTATATTTGCTGTCAATGGTCCGTCCGGGTGCCTCGAAGGCACGGAAAAAAGGGCGGAACTGATGTCATCACGCCGACGTAGGCCTAATAAGGGGTGTGTGACGTCAGCTGGAGTCGCGCGCGATGCCGTGCTCCTGTGACGTCGTCCACGCCGGCGTGCTACAAAAGAGTTTTCTGAATGTTGCTGACGCAGGGGGATATTCACAAGGTGAGGAATCCACAGGCAGATACTGTATCTACCAGAAAAAGCGTTACCGAAGGTAAGTAACTTGTTCTTTATCCCAAAAGTTCACAAATGCATTTGAACTCCCCCTGGTAGGCCCATTATATCAGCCTGTGGTGGTCTGCTGGAGAACACATTGCGTTATGTGGACTTCTTCTACAGAACCATGTTAAAAGTCTTCCCTCATATATAAAAGATTCGAGTGACTTTTTGAGAAAATTGAGTGGAATAGAATGGGAAGCAGACCACCTTTTGATAACTCTGGATGTCACAACACTGTATACAAGTATCAACCATCGTGATGGCATCAGGGCAGTGGAGTTTTATTTAAACACAAGATCAGAGGACATGCATTTACATAACAAAATGTTATCCACCATGATTTTAACCTGTCTCGAGAACAATTTCTTTTTATTTAACAACCAGATTTTTAACCAAGTCAGGGGAGTGGCTATGGGGGCCTGTTTTTCCCCCAGTTATACGTGCCTGCATATGGGTTACTGGGAGGAACAGGTCCTAAGAAAAGAATATTTGGAACTTTTAAAGAGTCTGTTGGTACAGATTTATTGATGACATGTTTTTAATTTGGAGGGGAACTGAAGAAGGTGCTCAAAGGTTTGTGGAATGTATTAACTGTAATTCTTTTAATTTAGGTTTTACAGCAGAAATGAGTAGGGAAACTATGAATTTCTTAGATGTGGAAGTTTACATTGTAGACAAAAAGGTGAAAACTAAATTACACAGAAAGATAACAGCTGGAAATACAATCTTCCATGCTACAAGCCATCATCCTGTCCATTTGATTAACAGCATTCCCTATGGGGAGATGCTACGAATACGCAGGATATGTAGTGACGACAATGAGTGCAGGATAGCACAGCTAGAAAGTAAGAATAGATTTCTGGACAGGGGGTATTCTGAAAAAATGCTTAATATTGCTATGAAGAAAACAACTGGTTTAATAAAACACAAGCACTCGTAACTCGTGAAAAACCATGGGTTGCACAAGATGGACCCTCCACTAGATTGATTTTAACATACAGTTTGCAACACAAAGCTGTACGCAAAATCATGAACAAAAATTGGCCTTTGGTTAAAAGTGATCCAGTGTTGAACAACCATTCCCTCCGGTCACCTTGTATAACTTTCAGGAAGGCTCAATCAATGAGAAATTCCCTAGTAAAGAGTAGTCTGGAAGTTTTAGTGGCTAAAACCTGGTTAAGTCCAAAGAATGGCTTTTCACGCTGTAAAATATGCAAAGCATGTAAATATGGGGTTGACAAAACAAGCTATACTACACCATTCAAACCGAATCCAGTCCCAATTAATAAGAGTCTCAACTGCAAAACTGAATATGCAGTTTATGTATTGGAATGCTCATGCAAACTAGAATACATAGGAAGCACGAAATTACACAAGTACACAAGCGAGTGCTTCAGCATTTGAGAGCAATCGTCAACAACGATGCAACTTATCCGGTTGCACTCATTTTAAAGAGTATCATGACAGCAAACTTGATGATTTGAAATATTTTGTCATAGATACCATCCTGCCCCAGAAACGAGGGGGAACCGGGAGGCTTTGTTGCGTAGGTTGGAGACACGATATATTTTGGAACTGGATAGCAAGATACCCCAGGATTTGAATTCGAGTGAAGATTTTTATACATGCCTATAATTTAAATTAAGCTTTTAAATTGGATTTTTAATGAGATCTTAAAATCCATATTCAACTGCTGCCTGCTAAAATGATTGTTTTTTTATCTTCCTATTATTTTTTTGCACATTTGCACATTAGTAGGTCACGGCTGTAACCACTAAACACCACATTTTCTTTAGCACAAGCACTTTTAGGCCATTTAAATCATGAAAACATCAATAATCATGGCCCATTTGGGCAATATTACACAGATTCTTATTTTTACATCTCCCTTTTGCAAATTAGCACACAAATTATAACCAAAAACAATTATGTGATTGTATATGGTTGATGCTATTAGATATGGTTTTTTTAAATTTGAAAAAACTTTAAAACTCACTACGAGGGTTATAAAATGCTTTTACCATATTTAAATGCCTATTTATGTATAGAATTGTTGATAATATGTATTTATTAACATCTATTGTATATAGCATAATTATAAAGGGATTATGAATTGACTCTGCTTTCACTTTGAAAATAACTGAGTATGTTTTTCAGCTCTATGCCTTTGACGTGGTATTTTTTTTTTTGCACTTGCACTGTCACTTTAAACGTGGGAAGCACTCCACTCATGTGATCAAGGGCACTGTGTTGCCCGAAATGCGTCATGGCGGTGGTGCAGGGCGTTATCTCAAAATAAAATAGTATTGCACCGATTCTGGGTGTGCGTCCGTTGTTTGAAGTGGAGAAAGTGTCACGAAACGGAGTGAGCAGTATATATATATATATATATATATATATATATATATATATATATATATATATATATATATATATATATATATATATATATATATATACACACATACATACATACATCACAATTACCCCCCCCCCCCCATCAAGAGAAAGCCTGCACTTCAAATCTTGAGAATTTTCCATTTTATATGTAGACAGTGCTTGGAACAGGAAGGTGTTTCGGCTGCTCAATCCACCGTTATGAAACTAACCGAGCGCCATTTCTCAGCAATTTAAATACTCTCCTCACATGTTGCCAATTACATAAACAAGATACTCTCTAATCTCGCCTTAGCAGGACATCATAGGGTTAATGTCTCCATATCCCTTTTTGGCACTCACATGTTAAAAGATAAATATATTAATTTTAACATTCAGCAGCTTATAAGCAGTTCTTGCAGTTTACAATTCAGAAATGGAAAGATCATTAACCCCGGCTTTGTTATCTTAAACGTGAGCGTTACACTGTCAATAGCTCTAGAGACTGGCACTTGAATATCAGTCCATTCAGTCTTTCATCATTTGGCTCCATAAGAGCCGTTCGTGTAGTCTTTATTTTTTGCAAAGTGAAGAGATCAATATCTAATTACTGTCCTTAAGCCTGACTTCTGGAACCTGTCAGTCTCTTGTCTAATCTTTAAGTTACGGAAATGAAAGCACTCCTTAGCTCCGAAAATGCACTTTATTAAACAGCAGTGCTAGCTCGATCTTACAAAAGGTAGCTGTTAGGACGCTGTACTTATAAATCAGGCGCTGTCAGAACAGTAACTTAGTCTCTCGATTTCGCTACTTGGCCAACAGCCTTCAGCATTGCCCAGCTTGGAACACCTCAATGGTAACGAATGAGAGGGCTTATCGTAGAGCACAAGTCCCCACAAAGGGTAGCCCTTCCACTCCTAGGGATCTATTATGATGTCGGGCGGATCACCACCACCCAACATCATCCCCCGCCATCCTCCCATTCCCCCCACCATATTATAATGGCGGAGGGACCGTGGCGGACGGGAAGACCGTCTGCCGCTTTTACGCCCGGTTGACGAGTTGACCGGGCGGAAAAGGGGTGCATATGGTGGCGGTGTCTGCTAGACACCGCTAACCATATTACGATAACAGCAGGAAGCAGCTTTTCCGTGGTGGCGTTGCAGATATCTGAGTTGGGGGCCCGTTGCATTCCATCTCTTCCCAGATAAACCAATGCGGTGCTTGGAGGCTCATTAACATACACAACCTGGTTTTGTGATTTGCTGGTATGCTTCCTGATCAACTGTTGTCCAGGAAAATATATGTGTGTATATGTGCATTTATTGATCCCTGGCCCCTGGCCCACCCGGGGATCACTTTAGTTTAAAAATCAATATCACCCACCATTTTTTTTTCTACAGCGATCCCGCGGGAGTATCGTGGGATCACAGCAAAAAAACCATACTTTTTTTCTGTATTGGCCCCGGAAAGGGTCCCTATGGGACCCCCTCGGAAGAGTATCTCTATCCTGTCCCCATATAGAGTTTTTTTTGGGTCTCGCCTAGACAGCGCTGTCTCTTCGAAGCATGCTGTATTCCGGATATAGCAAACACAAGGAGATGATGAACAGAGCGCTGAAACTTTTCAGGCACTCACCCCCGTCACAGATCTGGGTTGAATCCATCATCATTCTTTAGCTCACATCGCCATCTCAGTTCAGACCCAGCTATATGCAAATCAGTCTGCATTAGGTCCATCAATTGTTCTTTTTGCATTTGTCACCCCAAGTGGGACGGTCATGCCCAGACGAGGGTCCCATGCTCTCCATTCCACAGGAGTCAAGCTAGCCTGGCTGATGAGGGGTGAAACCCCGAAACCAGTCCTAGGATGCTTGTTTCCAGGTCAGGGAGGACCTGGCCTGGTAGTTCGGGCTGGACAGTTCCCATTGGGCGCAGGGTCAAGACTGATTTGCATATGGCTGGGTCCAATATAGAAAGGCACGGTGAGCATAAAAACGATGGATTTAGGCCCAGATCTCTGTATTGGGGAGAATGTATGACACTGTTCTGCATTCAGTCCATCAATTGTTCTTTTTGCAGTATTCAGGATATAGGCATTATTCTCTGCCCACTTTCCATCCATCTTTTTAATTGGCTCCTGTTACTGTCCTTTGCCAATGGTGGGTTGTCATTGGTCAATAGGCTTAGTAGTCCCTCCTTAGTGCTGCCTTTTCTCTTGTAACCTCCCATGAGGACTGCCCCAGTTCCGTGTGTTGTTACTCTAGATGTTTTAATTACAACCTCTGAGCACTATTTTAGCAAAGACTTTCTCCTAGCTGCTGTTGCAAGCAGGAGACTCTCCCGCTGCTGCAACCCAGGCTGTAGTTTAACTGCATAGTAATGTTGCACAGGACCAGGGCCGGACTGGCAACTGAAAGCAGCCCTGGCAAATTTTTCCAGAGCAGCCCCCCTCTGGCGAGCGAGCCTGGCCACTATTAGGAGGGTTTGGGGGGAAGATTTTGCAAAAAGACAGACCAAAATAGTGCATTTTACAGCACATTTTTCATTACAAATTTAAGTGTACTCACTTTTAAAGCACAGTAAACAGTACATGATGACCTTAAAGAGCACCTGGTTATCCAGTCATTATGATTACAGGTAAGGCAGGTCAGGTGTCTCAGTGCCTGCCTGGTCATGAGGGTGGGTGGTGGTAGACAGTGGTGTGGTGCTGAAAGTAAGTGTACGCGGGCCGCAGCCTACACGCACAGTGCAGTAGCTGGGTGGATTGGTATGGTAACTTGGGTTGAATTTAGTAGTGCTTGTGTGAGGCACATGCACTACTACATTCAACCCAACTACCGGACCGCAGCACCTCTGTCTGTCTGTGCGGATAAAAAGCACCACTGCCATTTATGAGTGAGAGGTCACCTCACCAATGGCAGTTGTGCTTTTTCTCTGCAGAGCAGAGGCAGGAGTGCACACTGCACTGTGCATAGCTGCCAAGGTTTCAGATTGCTATGTGTGACATTTTCATAAATTCAGTGTAATTATGTGTGATATTCAATGACTATGAGTGACACGTTCTTGTGAGCAAAAATTGAGCAATGAACATGAGGGAAACATATAAATATCTGAAATTGCACCTATTTGAGCAACCAGAAACTCTAAGATCTAAAACTGTTGCACTAGTGCTGCTGGGAAATTCCATCTGTAACTGGCTCTGCATGAAAACTGTGATTGCACCAAGCAACCCACCCACTGCTCTAGTGGTCTCAAAAGGACAGATAGAAAAAAATGGCAGTGGTCTGAAAATACAGACAATTAGAGCTTGTATGATAGCGGTTATAGTTAGTGGAGCTCTATAAAGATATGCAGACCAATGGTTTGTCAGATTTCCAGGATTTCACTTCTGAAGTGGGCTGAGAAGTGCCCAGATGCATTTTAGCTTCCAGTACAGCGCTATAAACAGTTCACAAATAAATACAGTCAATAAAAGTGTATCATAAGGGTTATGTGAAATATTCATTCTAAATAAAACATCAATGTGAGGTAGGGCAGTACAAGAAGTTCAGGCAAAAAGCTAACAGCAACTGGTGGCGCTGTTGTTTGTGTTTACGCGCTTACGCCAGACCCCTTTCGCATAGCTGCCAAGGTTTCATATTGCTTATGTGTGACATTTTCTTAAAATCAGTGTAATTATAAGTGACATTTCAACAACTATGAGTGACACTTTATTGCGAGCAATGAAGATGAGGGAAACATAAATATCAGATATTACACCATTTGAGCAACAAGAAACTCTAAGAAGATGTTAAAACTGCTGCATAGCACAAGAAATGGAAGAGCACTAACCAGAGACAGACTGCATGACTGCAGTTCACAGTAACAGAGGGCAGACAGGCACTGCAGCAGCTCAGAAGATGATCTCATTGATCTGATCATTCATAGCCACACACTAGCCTAAAAGCTGAATTTATAGCATAGCAGTCACATTTTCAGATTGCTTATGTGTGAGATTTCCATGGTTGTAGTGTACCTGTGAGAGACATTCTACTGCCTAATGAGTGGCAAAATCAGTGGCACTTTCTCCACAGTAGAAATAAGCAATGGAGTCCATATTGAGAGTTAAATATCACAAATGTCTCAACTTTTGGGCAATGAGGAGCACTTACCAGACAATATTGTCCCTTTTAACACCTTTAATAGCCAATCAGAAGTAGCCTGACCCACTCAGTGCATCCTAACTTCATTGCCCGGATCACAAACAGCCAGGACCAGCCCAGTGTGTTGGAACCCTGAACACTTCCAGCAAAATTACCCCTGCTCAATGCACTCTAACCCCATTACCTCCATCAGAGCCATCCCAGCCAGCTGAATTTCATTCTAGCGCATTCGTATCCACCAGAACTAGTGTGACCCTGCCCAGTGCATTCTAAACCATTTAACCCTCAACACAACCATCCTGGCCCTGTCCAGTGCCATCTAGTAGCCTTTTCCCAGTATGATTTAGTCAGCCCTGCCCGGTGCATGCAAACACCATATCTATGAAACCCAGTGAGTTTAAGCAAATCTGGCCCCAGATACAGCAACCAGAACCAAAATTGGTACCTGGCTGTTTTTAAATCTGGCTGATTACAATTGTAATGTCTCAGCACACAAATCACCAAAAGTTGGAATTCTTTCAGTGCACATTTAAAACTGCAAACATACGAGTAAAAGCACTTTCAAATGTGAGGAGTAGCTGCTTTGATAGTCCGTGACTAATAAAGTATTAACAGGCAGAAAGTCAGTGTTAAAAAGGAATACAAACTATTTGTATAGAGTCCTGTTTATCATGTCTAGGCTTTTGGAGAATCTTCCAACATTAGAAAGTGCCGGTATTATTCCCTGGGTAAGGTGGCAGCCGTACTGGTCTATCCCTCACCACCTTAACCCATTCACAGCACAACTCACCGGTTCAAGTGCCCCTCATTGCCTAACTGCCAGGATGAGCGTCAGCGTGTCCTCATTGGGCCGGCTGGGGGCGACCGGATGGTGCTCTTCTGTGATGAATATTTTTTTTTCAGGTTTAATGCATTTTTATTTTAAAGTTATTGCTGTGTTTGTATTTTGCTCCCACTGTCTGATTCTCACCACCCCGACCCACTCTCCACCCGCTGTGTGTTTTTGCTCAGTGCACGGGAGTTTGTGAATGCAGTGATCAGATAACGGGCATAACGCATTTTTATTTTTGAAGTTATTGCTTTGAGACCCAGCCTTGCCTGCCTTCAGCAGGTTGAATAGATCCCTCAGAGCATAGCACTTACCGTCTGTCATCCCGATAACCACTGTCCTCAAGAAGAACCCTGCCCCTCGACTCTCCAGCAGGATGTGGCACTTTGGGTTTGTGCTGCTGAAAACTAGTCAATTGATCTGTCCTCCTGATTTTGGAAACTCCAGTGCTTTGCCATGATGCACATGAATGCCCAAGCACTATTTAGCCTCTTCCAGCACATTAAGATCACTGTGCTTGACCTCACACTAGTAATCTGTTGAAGATGCACCTGAAAACAACAGCGCCTCACCATGAGATCTATGCTGTACTGTGGACTTTCAAATTCGTCCAACAGTAGTTGGGGCCATGAGGCGCTATAAAGCAAATAACCCCTTTACCTGCCCCTTGCCAGCTTTGAGATTAAAAACCGTATTTCACTGACTTGGATAGAACGAGAGGCACTAATTGTAAAACATATACAGCAGCTACAGTTGCTGAAAGAAGTGCTTTTGACAACAGTCCTTAGAGTAAAATTGCTCCCATTCAGGATGCATATGGCCTGATGTCTTCATACATATGGGTCCATCACATTTGAAGGTTGATTGGGTTTGAACCATGTTTTGACGTTTTTGTATTTTTTGGGTGAGTTGTCCTTTTAAGATAATGGAAAAAACAATTTCCTTTCAGCAAATGCTCCACATTGACAGTCCTTGATTTGTTAGGCATTGCGCTGGTGTTGTATACTGTATCTCATACCCCACCGCCTGCTGTTCTTTGTCCTTCTCCTCTGACATCGCTGCCAAGGAGAAAGAATGAAGCAGAGAATGCAAGATGACCCCGATCAATGGATTGCAAGACAGCTTACACAATATCCAGTGCCATCTTTGATACTCGCTAGTTCTCTCAGCACTACCATGACTGACAGCTGAGACCCAAACTACAACACCCCGTACCTAAAAACAAAAGTGCCTTTAACTAGGGTAACAACACACAAGCTCAACAAAAGGGCTTCCAGACTAGATACTTCCAAACCAGATTCTGTGCTGAATATTACACAGAGAGTGAGTCCAGGCTGCCTTACTTTAGAGCCTACAGGGATCGGTCCGTTGCTGCTAAAACAAGGCTGCCCTGCTACCCACCACCTCAGACCTGACCTCACACTCTGTGTGAGACCTGGGAGTGACCCGGATGTAGGTAGAGAGCACGTGCAGTACTCCAACAACGATGCTCTAATGCACCTTCTCGAATGTGTGAGTTTTTGTCATATGGATCAGTAAAATACGGTGTGGCAGATAATGTTTTGTTGGTACCGAAAATCCAATAAAGAAAAAAAGTTTAAAAAATACTAATTCCCCAGGACGCAAACACCTAAGCAGGCGGGGTATAGTGCTGCCGCCTGCAACTGTCTTTTGTTTGTTTGATTGAAATGTTTTCGTCTTACATTAGGAACATTTCAGTGTGAATATTTTGAGGTGCCCCAGACATGTCAGGAGGTCGCTGCCGCCTATTTCGTTTGTTTAATACCAGCGCGGCCCGGCCCACAGTGCCAATGCCATGATGAATCTGGTGATTGCAAATGCAATTTTCAAAAATACAAACGACATTAGTGACTAACCTGCGGGCGGCAGACAGTCGACAGCATGGAGGGACAGGCAGGCAGGTGCTAGAAATAATTAGAGTATGGGGTCCCTGTGCCTCACTCAGTCTCTGGCTCAGTTGTTCTGGAATGCTCCTCTCGACCTGGCCTCACGTCACGGGTCACACAAACTTTTTAGTGTGTGAACTCCAATGCACATGTCACCCCCACCAGCACGCCCCTCCCTAAGGTGGGTGAACTGAGACCTTGCAGACAGATGGCGGCAGAGACATGTGCGCTCTGGGCGCGACCCTCCCCTATTAAATGGTGCACAGACATGCTCTCAATACTTTATTTTACAGATGATAATGGTTGAGAAAGAGAATCCAGAGATTGTGGTTTTTTTGCCTATACACAGAGCGCGGAGCAAGTGAACTTCTCAGATTTATTTTATCTGACTAACACCAGACCAAAAATCGCCCCTAGAAACAAAACTGGCCCCCTGCCAA
Source organism: Lissotriton helveticus (assembly GCF_964261635.1). Classification (NCBI taxonomy): domain Eukaryota; kingdom Metazoa; phylum Chordata; class Amphibia; order Caudata; family Salamandridae; genus Lissotriton; species Lissotriton helveticus. Next base: position 151,372,378 of record NC_136071.1, read on the forward strand.
TAAAACCCACACCCACCCGTGGCAGCCTACCGAGGGATTGCCTGGTGCCCGGCAATGCCAGTCTGGCCCTGCACAGGACCGATTATCTTTAACAATGGCGGCCGCACCTTTCTATTCTTGTGCGCGGCTTGTCAAACTGTTTTTTAATAAATATTTTTAAGTAGCACGGCACGCCCCTAATCTTAAACAATGGCACCTGCACGGTGCGAACCTGTATTTTTTCATTATTCTTTTTTTAAGCAGCTCGGCATGCCTTTTAATCAGCAACATAGGCGTCCGCGCATTCCTTTTCTCCCGTGGAGGCGTTGGCTCAAGCGACTGAATGGAGACTTTTGTCACACATTTTTTTACTATTACTTTACTTTTGTTACAGTCAAGGCACCCGCGCTATCGCATTAAACATCTTAAGCTAAAGCGCGGGTGCTGTGATTACTTCCAAGTGGGCTGACACTCAATGATCGCCCTAAAATTGACCCCATATTAAAAGGATAAACGTGAGTATAAGGTAAAACATAAACAATAACACATGCAAAACGAGGTTGGTAGCACGTTCATGGAGCCCCATGTTGGATGTAGTTAATCCATCTGAATGCATACCGAGTAGTGCTAGATTAATGGCATAGATACTCAGGAGCAAACCTGCCTAAATGCACCATTTCAAGGATAAACGTAAGAATATTATAATAAATTAACAATATTCGAGACAAGTCATGGCATCAACCCGGTACGCATCCTTTAAGTCTAGAGTGCGCATAAAAGCCAACAGAAATCTTGCTTCCAGTCAGTGTAGATCATAAGTATGAGGTACAATGATTAAGCCACTTCCTTAACGTGTCTTTCTACATTATTTTTATTGAAAGTACTACATAAAATGCCAAAAGGTGTGAGTTGGTGAAAAATTATCCAAGGAATGCTCCAAAACCTAAAAGATGAAATCAAAAAGATGAATTCATGGCACTCCACAACTCAGGCCCCACCATATCTCCTTCCACCAAAAATCCAGACACCTCTGCTCCATGGGACTCCTCCTTGCTGACATCCCACACATAACCAGGACCAGATAAGGAGGACCGTTATTCTCTTACATCACTTCTGAAGATGGACCGACCTCCCTATCCACATCAGAGCGCTCTCCTCTTGTCTTGAATTCCACAAGGAGCTGAAGACCGTGTTTGCAATTAACCAGCCTACATTTGGTAAAGTTAGACTCCCACACCTGTTCAGCGCCAGGATATTCTCGCGGATGGTGCATTTGACAAATACACAAAACATAACCTAATCAACAAACTAGCTGCTGTTTCTAGTATTGGCATGGTTTAACAACTGACGACTTGCTTGTGTGGCTGCCACAGCTAAAGGGCTGTCTGGGAAGGAAGGGGGCAGAAAGTAGATGGACTAGGAAAAAGATCACCTTTTCTTGTGTCATGGCCATCACCACACTCAACAGTGGTAATAAATGTCATGCTGTAGAGCTCTCTCTCGCATCTTTTCTTTGAATCCCCTCTGGCCTCCGCCCTTTCCTTCGTGTTTGGGAGTTTGTTATATATATATATATATATATATATATATATATATATATATATATATATATTACGCTCCATGGGGTTGTCCAAGTAGCGGGTAGCACCCGAGCCTGCGTGCGCCTTCCCCAAAGCGTTAGTTGGTATGGGCAGTTGCGTGTTTGAAATAGGCCCGACACGTTTCGGAAATTTATTTTCCTCATCAGGGGCCAGCAGTAAAGTGCACGACGTCTACCATCTCCCTATATGAAAACACACATTGTGCTTGTGGGAGATGTAGTCCATATATCCTGGGTGGATGCACTTTCAAATTACTGCTCGTTCCAAAGGCTCTACCATGAGCCCCAAACATCACTCCTGTCCTCATCCATCACGCAGCTCCACATACGAGATTCCTTGGATAGCGAGTCTCGTGGCCCCCGTTTCTTCGGGGTGGTGCAACCCAGAGGCGGACCGCCGCTAATGTATTACACTCCATGGGGTTGTCCAAGTAGCGGGTAGCACCCGAGCCTGCGTGCGCCTTCCGCAAAGCGTTAGTTGGTATGGGCAGTTGCGTGTTTGAAATAGGCCCGACGCGTTTCAGAAATTTATTTTCCTCATCAGGGGCCAGCAGTAAAGTGCACGACGTCTACCATCTCCCTATATGAAAACACACATTGTGCTTGTGGGAGATGTAGTCCATATATCCTGGGTGGATGCACTTTCAAATTACTGCTCGTTCCAAAGGCTCTACCATGAGCCCCAAACATCACTCCTGTCCTCATCCATCACGCAGCTCCACATACGAGACTCCTTGGATAGCGAGTCTCGTGGCCCCCGTTTCTTCGGGGTGGTGCAACCCAGCGGCGGACCGCCGCTAATGTATTACGCTCCATGGGGTTGTCCAAGTAGCGGGTAGCACCCGAGCCTGCGTGCGCCTTCCCCAAAGCGTTAGTTGGTATGGGCAGTTGCGTGTTTGAAATAGGCCCGACGCGTTTCGGAAATTTATTTTCCTCCTCAGGGGCCAGCAGTAAAGTGCACGACGTCTACCATCTCCATATATAAAAACACACATTGTGCTTGTGGGAGATGTAGTCCATATATCCTGGGTGGATGCACTTTCAAATTACTGCTCGTTCCAAAGGCTCTACCATGAGCCCCAAACATCACTCCTGTCCTCATCCATCACGCAGCTCCACATACGAGACTCCTTGGATAGGGAGTTTTGTGGCCCCCGTTTCTTCGGGGTGGTGCAACCCAGCGGCGGACCGCCACTAATGTATTACGGCTCCATGGGGTTATCCAAGTAGCGGTTAGCACCCGAGCCTGCGTGCGCCTTCCCCAAAGCGTTAGTTGGTATGGGCAGTTGCGTGTTTGAAATAGGCCCGACGCGTTTCGGAAATTTATTTTCCTCATCAGGGGCCAGCAGTAAAGTGCACGACGTCTACCATCTCCCTATATGAAAACACACATTGTGCTTGTGGGAGATGTAGTCCATATATCCTGGGTGGATGCACTTTCAAATTACTGCTCGTTCCAAAGGCTCTACCATGAGCCCCAAACATCACTCCTGTCCTCATCCATCACGCAGCTCCACATACGAGACTCCTTGGATAGCGAGTCTCGTGCCCCCCGTTTCTTCGGGGTGGTGCAACCCAGCGGCGGACCGCCGCTAATGTATTACGCTCCATGGGGTTGTCCAAGTAGCTGGTAGCACCCGAGCCTGCGTGCGCCTTCCCCAAAGCGTTAGTTAGTATGGGCAGTTGCGTGTTTGAAATAGGCCCGACGCGTTTCGGAAATTTATTTTCCTCCTCAGGGGCCAGCAGTAAAGTGCACGACGTCTACATTCTCCCTATATGAAAACACACATTGTGGTTGTGGGAGATGTAGTCCATATATCCTGGGTGGATGTACTTTCAAAGTACTGCTCGTTCCAAAGGCTCTACCATGAGCCCCAAACATCACTCCTGTCCTCATCCATCACGCAGCTCCACATACGAGACTCCTTGGATAGCGAGTCTCGTGGCCCCCGTTTCTTCAGGGTGGTGCAACCCAGCGGCTGACCGCCGCTAATGTATTATGCTCCATGGGGTTGTCCAAGTAGCGGGTAGCACCCGAGCCTGCGTGCGCCTTCCCCAAAGCGTTAGTTGGTATGGGCAGTTGCGTGTTTGAAATAGGCCTGACGCGTTTCGGAAATTTATTTTCCTCATCAGGGGCCAGCAGTAAAGTGCACAACGTCTACCATCTCCCTATATGAAAACACACATTGTTCCGTTAAAGCCCCTGAAGAGAAGCATATGGAGCTTCGAAACGCGTCGGACAGATCCCGTACGGATCGGCGTCTACGAGTGGATCCCCGTCCTCACCTATACATAAACCAAGCTGCTGTTCGCGTGCTACTCAAAGGTGGACACCTTCGAGCGTTGATATATATATATATATATATATATATATATATATATATATATATATATATATATATATATGCTTCCACAAGTTTGCTCAGAGACAAGTCCGCACTCCTCAGGCAGGTAGGTAACAACCTTTATTGAATTAAGCAAAGCAGCTTCACATCCCTCGTGTGTCCATTGGCCTTACGCATTTCAGGGAACTTCTTTCCCCTTCCTCAGAGGCCGGCGCGAGTCATCTTTGCTTTTGTGCACTGCAACTTCCCCTGCGTGCTGCTTTAATTGGCCTCCGGTGTGCCAATCTGCTGCATCAGCCTTCTCAGTGCACGCTGGGACTTGTAGTCATTACGCACTCCTTACAACCCTCCAGTGGGTTAGATGGCTCACGTGTATTCCTGGACTCGTTTCCACAGCCCACCATTGAGCCTCGGATGAGACTCTGCTTTGCTGCAGTGAAATAACCTGCCCCGCAGATCACAGAGGGATAGCTTCCCCCCATGCAGGCCCCTTCTGAAACGGGGTGGTGCGTCGACTCCACGGCCTGAAGCCGCCGTGATTAATTGCTTCCACAAGTTTGCTCAGAGACAAGTCCGCACTCCTCAGGCAGGTAGGTAACAACCTTTATTGAATTAAGCAAAGCAGCTTCACATCCCTCGTGTGTCCATTGGCCTTACGCGTTTACGGGAACTTCTTTCCCCTTCCTCAGAGGCCGGCGCGAGTCATCTTTGCTTTTGTGCACTGCAACTTCCCCTGCGTGCTGCTTTAATTGGCCTCCGGTGTGCCAATCTGCTGCATCAGCCTTCTCAGTGCACGCTGGGACTTGTAGTCATTACGCACTCCTTACAACCCTCCAGTGGGTTAGATGGCTCACGTGTATTCCTGGACTCGTTTCCACAGCCCACCATTGAGCCTCGGATGAGACTCTGCTTTGCTGCAGTGAAATAACCTGCCCCGCAGATCACAGAGGGATAGCTTCCCCCCATGCAGGCCCCTTCTGAAACGGGGTGGTGCGTCGACTCCACGGCCTGAAGCCGCCGTGATTAATTGCTTCCACAAGTTTGCTCAGAGACAAGTCCGCACTCCTCAGGCAGGTAGGTAACAACCTTTATTGAATTAAGCAAAGCAGCTTCACATCCCTCGTGTGTCCATTGGCCTTACGCGTTTCAGGGAACTTCTTTCCCCTTCCTCAGAGGCCGGCGCGAGTCATCTTTGCTTTTGTGCACTGCAACTTCCCCTGCGTGCTGCTTTAATTGGCCTCCGGTGTGCCAATCTGCTGCATCAGCCTTCTCAGTGCACGCTGGGACTTGTAGTCATTACGCACTCCTTACAACCCTCCAGTGGGTTAGATGGCTCACGTGTATTCCTGGACTCGTTTCCACAGCCCACCATTGAGCCTCGGATGAGACTCTGCTTTGCTGCAGTGAAATAACCTGCCCCGCAGATCACAGAGGGATAGCTTCCCCCCATGCAGGCCCCTTCTGAAACGGGGTGGTGCGTCGACTCCACGGCCTGAAGCCGCCGTGATTAATTGCTTCCACAAGTTTGCTCAGAGACAAGTCCGCACTCCTCAGGCAGGTAGGTAACAACCTTTATTGAATTAAGCAAAGCAGCTTCACATCCCTCGTGTGTCCATTGGCCTTACGCGTTTCAGGGAACTTCTTTCCCCTTCCTCAGAGGCCGGCGCGAGTCATCTTTGCTTTTGTGCACTGCAACTTCCCCTGCGTGCTGCTTTAATTGGCCTCCGGTGTGCCAATCTGCTGCATCAGCCTTCTCAGTGCACGCTGGGACTTGTAGTCATTACGCACTCCTTACAACCCTCCAGTGGGTTAGATGGCTCACGTGTATTCCTGGACTCGTTTCCACAGCCCACCATTGAGCCTCGGATGAGACTCTGCTTTGCTGCAGTGAAATAACCTGCCCCGCAGATCACAGAGGGATAGCTTCCCCCCATGCAGGCCCCTTCTGAAACGGGGTGGTGCGTCGACTCCACGGCCTGAAGCCGCCGTGATTAATTGCTTCCACAAGTTTGCTTAGAGACAAGTCCGCACTCCTCAGGCAGGTAGGTAACAACCTTTATTGAATTAAGCAAAGCAGCTTCACATCCCTCGTGTGTCCATTGGCCTTACGCGTTTCAGGGAACTTCTTTCCCCTTCCTCAGAGGCCGGCGCGAGTCATCTTTGCTTTTGTGCACTGCAACTTCCCCTGCGTGGTGCTTTAATTGGCCTCCGGTGTGCCAATCTGCTGCATCAGCCTTCTCAGTGCACGCTGGGACTTGTAGTCATTACGCACTCCTTACAACCCTCCAGTGGGTTAGATGGCTCACGTGTATTCCTGGACTCGTTTCCACAGCCCACCATTGAGCCTCGGATGAGACTCTGCTTTGCTGCAGTGAAATAACCTGCCCCGCAGATCACAGAGGGATAGCTTCCCCCCATGCAGGCCCCTTCTGAAACGGGGTGGTGCGTCGACTCCACGGCCTGAAGCCGCCGTGATTAATTGCTTCCACAAGTTTGCTCAGAGACAAGTCCGCACTCCTCAGGCAGGTAGGTAACAACCTTTATTGAATTAAGGAAATAAGCTGCTTTGCTTAATTCAATAAAGGTTGTTACCTACCTGCCTGAGGAGTGCGGACTTGTCTCTGAGCAAACTTGTGGAAGCAATTAATCACGGCGGCTTCAGGCCGTGGAGTCGACGCACCACCCCGTTTCAGAAGGGGCCTGCATGGGGGGAAGCTATCCCTCTGTGATCTGCGGGGCAGGTTATTTCACTGCAGCAAAGCAGAGTCTCATCCGAGGCTCAATGGTGGGCTGTGGAAACGAGTCCAGGAATACACGTGAGCCATCTAACCCACTGGAGGGTTGTAAGGAGTGCGTAATGACTACAAGTCCCAGCGTGCACTGAGAAGGCTGATGCAGCAGATTGGCACACCGGAGGCCAATTAAAGCAGCACGCAGGGGAAGTTGCAGTGCACAAAAGCAAAGATGACTCGCGCCGGCCTCTGAGGAAGGGGAAAGAAGTTCCCTGAAACGCGTAAGGCCAATGGACACACGAGGGATGTGAAGCTGCTTTGCTTAATTCAATAAAGGTTGTTACCTACCTGCCTGAGGAGTGCGGACTTGTCTCTGAGCAAACTTGTGGAAGCAATATATATATATATATATATATATATATATATATATATATATATATATATATCTCCAAACAACGTTAATCCATCGAATCAACGAAAAGAGCCTCCACTCACAGCCAATGTCCTCTGCAAAGCATATATTTATTTTATATAATCGCACAGAAAACCAACGCGTTTCGGTAGTCACATCTACCTTGCTCACGGTTAATTTTTACTTTGAAAGTGCATTGTTTAAAATACCCATGCTGCCCAAAAATCATGTGATTCCCACACTTCCTGTGTGTTGACCTGCAGGGCATTCTGGGCAATGTAGTTTGCCTTATTCCCATCATGTTTTTACATTGGTATTGAGAGAACCCCCTTCTGTTTAATCATACCAATAAAACTACGTGTGCAATATGTACAATATATACAACATATTCGATTTAGGGATGCCCTCCAGTGGGCATTTTAACCGTAGTATTGTCTATTAATTAGTTCCTTACTGTCCTCCAGTGGACTGTATAGTCTCAGTTTGTTGACAGAAAAAAGGGGGGGAGGGTTTTTTTTGGACAAGGGGGAAGGGAGGGTACAGTGTGAATGGAGATCAAATGGAATGGAGTAAGTAGTTAATAGTTTATAAGTGGATGTACAGTTCCTCCGACTGATTCAATCCTAGAGGTGTCATGGTTCGAAAATTCAGGATGTGACGTGACTCTTTTTGTCTCAAAAGTTTTTCCCGGTGGCCACCTCGATCAGACAGGGACATAGTTTCCAGACCCCCAAATTTTAGAAGTTTCCAATTTCCGTCATGGTTGCTCTCCATGTGTTTGGCTACCACGTTATTTCTGTCCTTATTGACTGTTGCGCGGACATGCTGTAGGATTCGTATTTTTAGTTCACATATGGTACTACCTATGTACCTCAACTTACATGGGCATTCTATCATGTAAACCGTGTACTGACTTTTGCAAGTTATGAGTTCTTTTATTTTCCAGGTTTTCTTGTTTGCCATTGTTAATTCTTTTGTTGGTTTGGCGATCTCACACACTTTACAGTTGTAACATTTTACGAATCCTTGTGTTTTTAGCCAGATGTTCTTAAGTTTGTTGCTTTGGAAATGACTATGGACCAGCTGGTCTTTTAAATTTGTTGCTCTTCTGTAGGTGATTACTGGATGAGTCCCCATCCTTTGTCCCACCGTGGGGTCTAATTGGAGTATCTTCCAGTTCTTTCTCAGAATTTGTGAGATTTTTGGGGATTCTTGGCTATAATCCAATATTAGTCTTATTGGCTCATTGTCCGGTTCTTTGTCAATCGGTTTGGTTTTTAGGCACTCCCATCTGGGTTTTCTGTCAGCTTTTTCCCAACATTTGTTTATTAACTGTTTTCCATATTTCCTGTTTTGGAAACGTTTGATTGTGTCTGCACTGTGCTTTCTCCACTCTGACTCTTCACTACATTTTCGTCTTAGACGGAGAAATTCCCCGTAAGGGATGCTGGAGATCAGTGATGATTGGTGAAAGCTGGTTGCTTCTAGGGTTGCATTTGTTGCAGTGGTTTTGCGGTGAAGTGTTGTCTCCATCCGGTTATTTTTGACATACACCTCCGTGTCTAAAAAAGTCACTTTAGTTTTACTCATTTCATAAGTGAATTTGAGGCACGGTGTGCTAGAATTCAGATATTCGAAATATTGTTGGAACTCCGCTGCACTTCCACTCCAAATGATGAAAAGGTCATCATTAAACCTTTTCCAGGTCACTATGTGTTGGGTGAAGTGTTGATTTTAATTGTTCCAAGCCACTTCTTCCTCCCACCAGCCCATAGCTATGCAAGCATAGCTTGGGCTGAAGGAAAAGCCCATTGCAGCCCCATTTCTTTGCCGAAATATTTTGTCTCCGAATAAGAAGATGTTATTTTCTAAACATAGAGAAATCATGTTCATTATCATGTTGTTGTGTTCCGTGTAGTGAATGTTACGATTTTGCAGATAATATTTGCAGGCTTTCATGCCCAAATGGTTGTCAATGTTGGTATAAAGGGCGATTACGTCCATTGTTATCATCCAGTCATCAGTTTGCCAAGTTAGTTCTTTTATTGTGCATAAAAAGTCGGTGGTGTCTTTTATATATGATTTTAGTGTCTGGACATAAGGGTTCAGGTAATAATCGATTAAATTAGCCATTGGTTCTAATATTGAGTCCTTTGCTGACACAATTGGTCTCCCTGGTGGTCTTTTAGGATCCTTGTGTATTTTTGGTAGAAAACACATTGTTGCCATTCTGGGGAAATCCACCACTAGGTATTTCTTTTCATCCCAATCGATTAGTTTCTCAGATTCCCAAATGTCTAGTTTTTTGTCAATTTCTCTTTTGATCTTGTCCGTTGGGTTTGTTTGCAGTTGTTCATAAAAAAGGGGGTTAGATAATTGAGACATTGCTTCTGTGATGTATGCGTTTCTGTCCCATAACACCACATTTCCCCATTTGTCCGCCATTTTAATTTCAATTTCTTTGTCATTGATCAATTTAGAAAGTGCTTCCATTTCTTGAAGGGTTAAGTTATCTTTGCCGTGGGTTTTGGAGATGTTATACAAATCATGTGTCACTGCCTCGTGAAAGATATCTATTTTATTTCCAGGGGGTGATTGTGGAAAATTTTGATTTAGCCTTTTTGCTTGCTGGTCCCTGCCCCTAATTGTAATATAGCAGAATTGAGTTGAATTTCCTCACCCTCCTCCGAGTTTAGATTTAGTAATGTGAGGTAGCTTTCAGCTTCTTTAACCCTTAGTGTAGATGTAGGTTTCGGGAGGTCTTGGATTGGTTTAGGTTTGTGTTTCAATTCCATGAAGTGTTTTGCCAATTTGATTTTTTGTATATACAGATAAAAGTCTATTCTGGTTTGAGCCAGATCCATTCTTTTCATAGGACAATAATTTATGCCTTTTTTGAGTAACGAGATTTACTACGGTTAAAATGCCCACTGGAGGGCATCACTAAATCGAATATGTTGTATATATTGTACATATTGCACATGTAGTTTTATTGGTATGATTAAACAGACGGGGGTTCTCTCAATACCAATGTAAAAACATGATGGGAATAAGGCAAACTACATTGCCCAGAATGCCCTGCAGGTCAACACACAGGAAGTGTGGGAATCACATGATTTTTGGGCAGCATGGGTATTTTAAACAATGCACTTTCAAAGTAAAAATTAACCGTGAGCAAGGTAGATGTGACTTCCGAAACGCGTTGGTTTTCTGTGCGATTATAGAAAATAAATATATGCTTTGCAGAGGACATTGGCTGTGAGTGGCGGCTCTTTTAGTTGATTCGATGGATTAACGTTGTTTGGATTGATTGGGGCTTGGTTCGGCCGCGGGAGCAACGCACCGCTAAGCAGCGCCATTACGGGGGGAACAGACCACCGAGTTGCATATATATATATATATATATATATATATATATCACCAACTGGCGGTCGCCAGTAGGTAGTTATAGTTAGGACATAGTTTCCATAGGAAATCCACAACATTCTATTTGGAATAACTTTGGCGCTGGTGGATGAATCTTCATGAATTTCTCCAAGAAAATGGCCTGCTCAGTTCCGCTCTTTCCCTGAAAGTTTGGGGGTGATTCGTCAAGTGGGGGGGCGAGAAAAAAGGGGGGTCCCAAAACATGTTTTCCCCATGCAATTTTCCATAGGGATCTTTAGCCAGGGCTACAGCCCGAACGGCTGAACGGAATTACACGAAATTTGGCAGAGAGGTAGAGTTCGGTTCACAGATTGTGCTTTTTGTTAAATGGTGTAAATGCGTTAAGTAATTTCTGAGAAAATTGCAAGTAAAATCATAGCGATATCTAGAGACGGGGTGCAGCACGCATACGGAAAATCGTTCAATTACGAGCGCGAGCTGCATGTTGATTGGCTGTGAACTGTCTGTCAACACTCGAAACCAGGAAGTGTTGGTGGCCATCTTGTGCCTCGGTAGAACTGAGTAACAAGAAAGCAGTAAAGAAAGTTGAGAAATAAGGGAAGGGGGAAGACTACAAACATTTTGATCCTTTACGCTTGTTCAGGGGGTTGTACATGTATGTTTAAGCTCTTTTAAAAAAAAAATATGAAAAATCGCAGAGTACGCGTACGGCAATACGTAAAATTATGAGCAGGAGCTGCATGCTGATTGGTTGTGAACTGTCTGTGAACACTCGATACCAGGAAGTGTTGGCAGCCATCTTGTTCGTCGCTAGAAGCGAGTTACAAGAAAACAGTAAAAAAAGTTGAGAAATAAGGCAAGGGGACAGGGTAGAACCATCCTGACTCTGTAGGCTTCGTTAGGGGTTAGGTTTAGAATTTTTAGGCTATTTTTTAAAATTTTATTTTGAATAGAAAAATCGCGGAGTACGCGTATTTACGTGCACTAGCTGCATGCTGATTGGTTGTCGACACTCCAAACCAGGAAGTGTTGGCAGCCGTGTTGTTGGTCGCTAGAACTGAGTCAGAAGAAAACAGTTAAAAAAAAGGCGAGAAATAAGGAAAGGGGGCATGGTAGAAACATCCTGATCCTGTAGGTTTGCTCAGGGGTTTGTTAATGGATTTTAAGCTCTATATATTTTTTTTCTTTTGAGTAGAAAAATCGCGGAGTACGTGTATTTATACATGCTGATTGGTTGTCGATACGCGTATTTACACATGCTGATTGGTTGTCGATACTCCCAACCAGGAAGTGTTGGCAGCCATGTTGTTGGTCGCTAGAACCGAGTCACAAGAAAACAGTTAAAAAAATAAAATAAACAAAAAGGTGAGAAATAAGGAAAGGGGGCATGGTAGAAACTTCCTGATCCTGTAGGCTTGCTCAGGGGGTCGTTAATGGATTTTTAAGCTCTAAAGTTTGAATAGAAAAATTGCGGAGTACGCGTATTACGTGCATGCTGATTGGTTGTCGACACTCCAAACCAGGAAGTGTTGTTGGTCGCTGAAATCGAGTCACAAGAAAACAGTTTTAAATAAATAAATAAAAAGGGGTGAGAAGTAAGGAAAGGGGGCATGGTAGAAACATCCTGATCCTGTAGGTTTGCTCAGGGTGTTGTTCATGGATTTTTAAGCTCTATATATATTTTTTTATTTACAATGGAAAAATTGCGGCGGACGTTCAATCACGAGTTGCATGTTGATTGGCTGTCAAAGTTTCAAAGTAGGACGTGTTAGCAGGCATGTTTTATTTTGAAGTGTGGCCGAGGGGGCCTAAATGCCCCGGGGTCCGCCACCTTCCTGGGGCAGTGATCTTTAAAATAGGCTGGGCGTGAGGGCACGGACCTCCTAGCTCCGGGGTTACCACTTTTCGGGGCTTTTTAATGTTGGGAGCGGGTAGCGCTGATTCCGTCTTGGAGCTCTTGATTGTTCTGGGGACCACCATGTCTCAGGGCTGACTCCTGCAGTGTCCCGGGGTCTGTACCCCTGGGACACTGCTGTTTGTAATGGTAGGGCGGGAGCGTTGCGGCTTCCACTTTAACACAGCAAACCGTTTTCCTATTTGAAAGGGAGAGCAAGTTAAGCTACTGTGTCTTTCAAGTAGGAATTAGATTGCTTTTCGTTAGAGAGTAGCATATAAGCTGCTCTCTCTGAGAAAGCAATGCTGGCTCTCGAAGGATGCGGGTAAACGGCTGGGACCGTGTGGGCATTGGTGTTCCCCACACGGTTCCTAATGAATTTTTTTGAATCCCTGGTAATGGGTTCATTTGCAGCTCCTTAAACATTCGTATATATAGTTTTTGCAAAATTATTTTTTGTGTTGGGGAACAGAGTATTACTCCAGTGACTGTGTCATGCATGTATGTTTTTTCTTTTTATTTACTTGTATTCTGTTTTATTTACTGTATGTTTCTACCTCTCTTCAGAATGAGTTCCACAGCGTAGCGTCTGTGGCAGTGTTGTTTTTTGTTTGCCTCCCGCCACCCTTATTGACAATAATGGGGGCATTGCTGTCGTGTCTGTTTTAAGTTTGCAACACAGTAGGTAAGATAAATAAAGCACTTGACACAATGTAGAGTGACACTATTTATTGAATTAAATTTTCCAATGTTTTTAAAATAGAAAATACTCATGTACAAAATATTGTTTTATTTGAAAAATAAATATTTAATATAATTTTTTTGAATCACCACAGGAGGTAATAATATAGCAAAGATAAAAAGAAGTGTTTATGTACCAGGAGCTACAACAGAAGAAATTCAGTATGGAAAATCAACATTTGAACACATTTTCGAAATTAGTAATATTGTTATAGAAGAGCTGAACATACTTTTTACAAGTAGCAAGAATGAAGAAGAAGATATAAATGCTGGAGATATTAGCTGTGATTTCCTAGATTAAAGGTTAGATGTTGATTTTGTGGAAGAATTGATCATACCAGTCAAGAAAGGCAGAAAGTGTGCAATTTAAGCACTGCTTTCGGCTGAGGTAGTTCATACTAATTAGAAGATAATGTCAAAAAGTAATGTTGAGCATAGTGATGCTCCTGATCCATGCATTTTATTAGGTCGATAGACTGTTCCCCGTAAAACAAAAGTTCATCACAATAAATGCATAGAATATTAATTTCACCGAAATGAGGATTAATTTGTGGGTGTGGATTGCTTGCTGAATATGCTGCTGCAGCAATTGCTGTGCTTGGCGCAGCAGTAGGTGGGTTCTCTCTGTAAATGAAAAGGAGGATATTTTTCTGTGTTAGGCTCTATACGAATAATAGCCTGAAATGGATGGACACATTTAATAAGAATAGACTCATAGGTATTTAAATTCATCAGTTCAGAAGGATTTATTACGAAGTCTACATTATTATGCACTGCACTAGGAGGTATTTTGTTTTTATCTAATTTGTTATAAAAAATAGTTAGAAATATGCTGATTAGAATGCAATTCAAAACAATTCTGTGACAAATAAGTTGTGAAATGTTTCGTCATTATTATTTTTCTTTTTAAATACAGATGAACAGTACTGGTTTGATTTTTATAACGAGTTTGTTGAAAACAAATGGAAGAATAATTTGGTGTTTTGGTGTTAGTGAAATCACCTACAAATTTGTAATATGTCGCTAGCAATTATCTACAGTACAACATTGTACATTCTGTTATACATTTCTTCTATTAATATCTCAGTTTCTGCACAGTTTTCCTAGGGGCCATAGTAACTAAGCTGAATTTCTTCAGAGACATTTGTTGCATATGATACAGATGCACGGAAAAGAGTACTGTTCAATTTTTTTTAACATTAGTGCTGGAATTTTTGTGTAATACAATGTTCTGATTAATTTTCTGATTTGAGTATGAAGAACTGGTAACATTCTGAATTGGTGAAAAACACTTTGGCATACTTTTTTAGAAAGACAAAGCAGGGAATGACTTTGCAAACCAGTATTTTCTCTCACTCTGCAAGAGTCTAGTGCGTGCCACATCTTAATCTTTTGTTTAACACTTTTATTATTATACTTAGGTAAAAAGTTGCATTAAAAAAAATTAGATTCTTAACTTACAGTATAAATACTACTACAATTGGAAGTGTTCAGTGGAGTTTTAGAATGTGTTCCTAAAAGTTCCTCAGGTAACACTTCTTTTGCATTTCTAGGAACAATTTTGTGTTTCACAATAGCATAACAATTTCTAACCTCATAGGTACGAATACTAGTGTCATCTGTATGCAAATCATTGCTCAGAAGATATCTTGTCATTAAAAAAGGCTTAGAACTTGATCTATCGTTCCATTCTCCTAAGAAAAATGTGTGAAACATGATGTGTTAGTTTCTCTTTTCAATTTACTTTTGGCCTTTGAAGGATCGATGAATGCAATTTTGTCACAGTTAACAGAATGTGTGGACACAGAACAATTGTCTGTCTTAAATAAAGCAAAGCTACATTAAATGTTGTCTTTAGTGTAGATGGAAAGGTGAATTGAAGTTGTTAATCCTCTTGTCCGTAGTGTAGGGCGAAGGCAGTAGTTGACACAGAAATGGAGGAATGCTTTTGTCTCTTTTTTAATACAAAATCTGAAGACATACAGTAGAAACATCTATAATTTTAAGAAATGAAGGCTGAATTTCCTAATGTACAAACTGTAAGGAAATGTGATGACATTGTGAAATTGTCTGTTTTAAATAAATCAAGATTGTATTGAATGTTTTCTGTACTACTGGCGGTATTGGTATCTAGTTGTGAACTGTAGTGAGCGCAGACTTTATTGAAGGCTCTTCTTTGTAGACATAAGAGAAATGTACATGCAAAAGTGAATTGAAGTTGTGAACTCTGCTGTTCCTAATGTACATTGAAGGTACTAATCGATACAAATATTGATGAATGCTATTTTGTACAGTTAACAGAATGTGAGGACATAGTATAATTGTCTCTGACTTAAGGAAAGTAAGGCTGAATACAATGCTGTCCTTAATGTAGAAGGAAAGCTGAAAGCAAGTTGTGTACCCTGTTGTCTGCAGGTTAGATTGAAGACAGTTGTTGATACAAAGATTGAAGAATGCTATTTAGTTGCAGATAACAGCATTTGAGGTTACAGCCAAATTGTGTTTGGGTCAAGGAAAGAAAGGTTGAATACAAAGCTGTCCTTAATGTAGAAGGAAAGCTCAATTGAAGTTGTAAACTGAGCTGTCCGTAGTGTAGAATGAAGGCAGTTGTTGACACAAAGGTCGATGAATGGCATTTAGTCACAGATAATAGAATCTCAGGATACAGTATAATTGTGTGTGCCTTGAGGAAAGCAAGGCTAAATGCATTGCTGTCCTTAATGTAGAAGGAAAGTTGAATTCAAGTTGTGAATTCGGCTGTCCACAGTGTAGATTGAAGGTAGTTGTTGACAGAAAGATCGGTCAATGCAAGTTGTGAACCCAGTTGTCCGCAGTGTGGATTAATTAATTGATAATCCCAGGCAAGAAAGGCAGGAAGTGTGCATCTAAAGCAACAAAGTTTTGTGGAGTTTGCAATGAGGAGTTGTCGAAGGAGGACGCATTGGTAACAAAGTGTTTATAATCATGTTTTCTAATAAATATTGGTTGTTTATTTACAGAAGTAAGTTGAAGTATGTCTCTGAAAAGTTTGATATATTTTTTTTCTAATTAGGTAACCTCATTTAATATGGTGATGTGGTGATGATTGAGGTTGAATGTAATGTGGTCCTTAATGTAGAAGGAAAGTTCAATTGAAGTTGTGAACTCTGCTGTCTGCAGTGTAGTTTGAAGGCAGTTGTTGAGACAAAGATTGAAGAATGCTATTTAGTTATCGATAACAGAATCTGAGGACATAGAATTGTATTTGTGATAAGGAAAACAGTGTTGAATGTAATGTGGTTCTTAATGTAGAAGGAAAGCTCAATTGAAGTTGTGAACTCTGCTGTCTGCAGTGTAGATTGAAGGCAGTTGTTGAGACAAAGATTGGAGAATGCTATTTAGTTACAGATACCAGAATCTGAGGAGAGAGTAGAATTGTATCTGTGATAAGGAAATCAATCTTAAATGTCATGCGGTCTTTATTGTAGAAGGAAAGTTGAATTCAAGTTGTGAACTCGGCTGTCTACAGTGTAGATCGAAGGTAGTTTTTGACAGAAAGATTGGTCAATGCATGTTGGGAACCCAGTTGTCCGCAGTGTAGATTGAATAATTGATAATCATAGGCAAGAACGGCAGGAAGTGTGCATCAAAAGCAACAAAGTTTTGTGGAGTTTGCGATGAGGAGTGGTCGAAGGAGGATGCATTGGTAACAAAGTGTTTATAATCAAGTTCTTGAATAAATATTGGTTGTTTATTTACAGAAGTAAGTTGAAGTATGTTTCTGAAAAGTTTGAGATACTTTTTTTTCTTATTAGGTCACCTCATTCAATATGGTGATGTGGGGATTATTTGTGGTGCACTGAGTTAGAAATCTTTGGCGCTGGGGTTGAATGTAATGCCGTCCTTAATGTAGAAGGAAAGTTCAATTGAAGTTGTGAACTTTGCTATCTGCAGTGTAGATTGAAGGCAGTTTTTGAGAGACAAAGATTGAAGATTGCTATTTAGTTACAGATAACAGAATCTGAGGACAGAGTAGAATTGTATTTGTGATGAGGAAAACAGTGTTGTATGTAATGCGGTTCTTAATGTAGAAGGAAAGCTCAATTGAAGTTATGAACTCTGCTGTCCGCAGTGTAGATCAAAGGTATTTGTTGACAGAAAGATCGGTCAATGCAAGTTGTCAACTCAGTTGTGGGGATTATTTGTGGTGCACTGAGTTAGAAATCTTTGGCGCTGGGGTTGAATGTAATGCCGTCCTTAATGTAGAAGGAAAGTTCAATTGAAGTTGTGAACTTTGCTATCTGCAGTGTAGATTAAAGGTAGTTGTTGACAGAAAAATTGAAGAATGCTATTTAGTCACAGATAATAGAATCTGAGGACATAGAATTGTATTTGTGATAAGGAAAATAGTGTTGAATGTAATGCGGTCCTTAATGTAGAAGGAAAGCTCAATTGAAATTGTGAACTCTGCTGTCTGCAGTGTAGATTGAAGGCAGTTGTTGAGATAAAGATTGAAGAATGCTATTTAGTTACAGATAACAGAATCGGAGGACATAGAATTGTATTTGTGATAAGGAAAACAATGTAGAATATAATGCGGTCCTTAATGTAGAAGGAAAGCGCAATTGAAGTTGTGAACTCTGCTGTGTGCAGTATAGATCGAAGGTAGTTGTTGACAGAAAGATCGGTCAATGCAAGTTGTGAACTCTGCTGTCTGCTGTGTAGATTGAAGGCAGTTGTTGAGACAAAGATTGAAGAATGCTATTTAGTTACAGATAACAGAATCTGAGGACATAGAATTATACTTGTGATAAGGAAAACAGTGTTGAATATAATGCGTTCCTTAATGTAGAAGGAAAGCTCAATTGAAGTTGTGAACTCTGCTGTCTGCAGTGTAGATTGAAGGTAGTTGTTGAGACAAAGATTGAAGAATGCTATTTAGTTACAGTAATAGAATCTGAGGACATAGAATTGCATTTGTGATAAGGAAAACAATGTTAAATGTCATGCGGTCCTTATTGTAGAAGGAAAGTTGAATTCAAGTTGTGAACTTGGCTGTCCCCAGTGTAGATCGAAGGTAGTTGTTGACAGAAAGATTGGTCAATGCAAGTTGGGAACCCAGTTGTCCGCAGTGTATATTGAATAATTGATAATCCCAGGCAAGAAAGGCAGGAAGTGTGCATCTAAAGCAACAAAGTTTTGTGGAGTTTGCGATGAGGAGTGGTTGAAGGAGGATGCATTGGTAACAAAGTGTTTACAATCAAGTTTTCGAATAAATATTGGTTGTTTATTTACAGAAGTAAGTTGAAGTATGTCTCTGAAAAGTTATATATATCTTTTTTTCTAATTAGGTCACCTCATTCAATATGGTGATGTGGTGATGATTTGTGGAGCACTGAGTTAATAATCTTTGGCGCTGAGGTTGAATGTAATGCGGTCCTTAATGTAGGAGGAAAGTTCAACTGAAGTTGTGAACTCTGCTGTCTGCAGTGTAGATTGAAGGCAGTTGTTGAGACAAAGATTGAAGATTGCTATTTAGTAACAGATAACAGAATCTGAGGACAGAGTAGAATTGTATTTGTGATAAGGAAAACAGTGTTGAATGTAATGTGGTCCTTAATGTAGAAGGAAAGCTCAATTGAAGTTGTGAACTCTGCTGTCTGCAGTGTAGATCAAAGGTAGTTGTTGAGAGAAAGATCGGTCAATGCAAGTTGTCAACTCAGTTGTCCGCAGTGTAGATTAAAGGTAGTTGTTGACAGAAAAATTGAAGAATGCTATTTAGTTACACATAATAGAATCTGAGGACATAGAATTGTATTTGTGATAAGGAAAATTGTGTTGAATGTAATGCGATCCTTAATGTAGAAGGAAAGCTCAATTGAAGTTGTGAACTCTGCTGTCTGCAGTGTAGATTGAAGGCAGATGTTGAGACAAAGATTGAAGAATGCTATTTAGTTACACATAATAGAATCTGAGGACATAGAATTGTATTTGTGATAAGGAAAATTGTGTTGAATGTAATGCGATCCTTAATGTAGAAGGAAAGCTCAATTGAAGTTGTGAACTCTGCTGTCTGCAGTGTAGATTGAAGGCAGATGTTGAGACAAAGATTGAAGAATGCTATTTAATTACAGATAGCAGAATCTGAGGACATAGAATTGTATTTGTGATAAGGAAAACAGTGTTGAATGTAATGCGTTCCTTAATGTAGAAGGAAAGCTCAATTGAAGTTGCGAACTCTGATGTCTGCAGTGTAGATTGAAGGCAGATGTTGAGACAAAGATTGAAGAATGCTATTTAATTACAGATAGCAGAATCTGAGGACATAGAATTGTATTTGTGATAAGGGAAACAGTGTTGAATGTAATGCTGTCCTTAATGTAGAAGGAAAGCTCAATTGAATTTGTGAACTCTGCAGTCTGCAGTGCAGATCGAAGGTAGTTGTTGACAGAAAGATCGGTCAATGCAAGCTGTGAACTCTGCTGTCTGCAGTGTAGATTAAAGGTAGTTGTTGACAGAAACATTTAAGAATTGTATTTAGTTACAGATAATAGAATCTGAGGACATAGAATTGTATTTGTGATAAGGAAAATAGTGTTGAATGTAATGCGGTCCTTAATGTAGAAGGAAAGCTCAATTGAAGTTGTGAACTCTGATGTCTGCAGTGTAGATTGAAGGCAGTTGTTGAGACAAAGATTGAAGAATGCTATTTAGTTACAGATAACTGAATCTGAGGACATAGAATTGTATTTGTGGAAAGGAAAACAGTGTTGAATGTAATGCGGTCCTTGATGTAGAAGGAAACCTCAATTGAAGTTGTGAACTCTGCTGTCTGCAGTGTAGATTGAAGGCAGTTGTTGATACAAAGATTGAAGAATGCTATTTAGTTACAGATTATAGAATCTGAGGACATAGAATTGTAATTGTGATAAGGAAAACAATGTTAAATGTCATGCGGTCCTTCTTGTAGAAAGAAAGTTGAATTCAAGTTGTGAACTCGGCTGTCCACAGTGTAGATCGAAGGCAGTTGTTGACAAAAAGATTGGTCAATGCAAGTTGGGAACCCAGTTGTCCGCAGTGTAGATTGAATAATTGATAATCCCAGGCAAGAAAGGCAGGAAGTTGCATCTAAAACAACAAAGTTTTGTGGAGTTTGCAATGAGGAGTGGTCGAAGGAGGATGCATTGGTAACAAAGGGTTTATGATCAAGTTTTGTAATAAATATTGGTTGTTTATTTACAGAAGTAAGTTGAAGTATGTCTCTGAAAAGTTTGATATATTTTTTTCTAATTAGGTCACCTCATTCAATATGGTGATGTGGTGATGATTTGTGGTGCACTGAGTTAGAAATATTTGGCGCTGAGGTTGAATGTAATGCGGTCCTTAATGTAGAAGGAAAGTTCAATTGAAGTTGTGAACTCCGCTGTCTGCAGTGTAGATTGAAGGCAGTTGTGGGGACAAAGATTGAAGATTGCTATTTAGTTACAGATAACAGAATTTGAGACCGAGTAGAATTGTATTTGTGATATGTAAAACAGTGTTGAATGTAATGCGGTCCTTAATGTAGAAGGAAAGCTCAATTGAAGTTGTGAACTGAGCTGTCTGTAGTGTAGATTGAAGGCAGTTGTTGACACAAAGGTCGATGAATGGCATTTAGTCACAGATAATAGAATCTCAGGATACAGTATAATTGTGTGTGCCTTAAGGAAAGCAAGGCTAAATATAATGCTGTCTTTAAAGTATAAGGAAAGTTGAATTCAAGTTGTGAACTTGGCTGTCCACAGTGTAGATCGAAGGTAGTTGTTGACAGAAAGATCGGTCAATGCAAGTAGTGAACCCTGCTGTCTCCAGTGTAGATTGAATAATTGATAATCCCAGGCAAGAAAGGCAGGACGTGTGCATCTAAAGCAACAACATTTTGTGGAGTTTGCGATGAGGAGTGGTCCAAGCAGGATGCATTGGTAACAAAGTCTTTATAATCAAGTTTTGTAATAAATATTGGTTGTTTATTTACATAAGTAAGTTGAAGTATATCTCTGAAAAAATTGATATATATTTTTTTCTAATTAAGTCATCTCATTCAATATGGTGATGTGGTGATTTTTGGTGCACTGAGTTAGTAATGTTTGGCGCCGAGGTTGAATGTACCCAGTGATGATGTGTGATTGGGCGGGGTACAGTATTTGAAGTAATGTGTTATGTCGATTGAATTCTGCATGAATTTCATTTAAAAGGTACAGTATGTCTCACTGTGACATAAAACTGTTCACTCCATTTTGTGATGATTTATGGTGCAGTGAGTAAGTAGTATGTTTGGCGCTGAGCTTGTATGCACTCTGTTCAGTGTATATTGAAGGTAGTTGTTAATAGAGATAGACAAATGGTATTTGTCACTTATTTAAAGAAAATCTGAAGACATACAGTAGAAGCATCTCTAAAATAAATAAATGAAGTCTGAATTTCCTCTTCTTAAAACTGTAAGGAAATGTGAGGACATTGTTAAATTGTCTATGTTTTAAATAAATTAAGATTGTATTGATTTTTTTCTGTAGTGCTGGTGGTGTTGGTATCTAGTTGTGAACTGTACTGAGTGCAGAATTGATTGAAGGCACTTCGGAGGACACATCGTGAGGAGAAATTCATATGGAAAACTGAATTGAAGTTGTGTATTCTGCTGTCTGTAATGTAGATTGAAGGTACTAATCCATACAAACATTGATGTATGCTATTTTGTACAGTTAACAGAATTTGAGGACAGAGTACAATTGTGTCTGCCTTAAGTAAAGCAAAGCTGAAAAGAATGCTGTCTTTAATGTAGAAGGTAAACTGAATTAAAGTTGTGAACTGAGCTGTCTGTAGTGTAGATTGAAGGCAGTTTTTCACACAAAGATCGATGAATGCTATTTAGTCACAGATAAAAGGAACTGAGGATACAGTATAATTGTCTCTGCCTTAAGGAAAGGAAGGCTGAATACAATATTGTCCTTAATGTAGAAGGAAGGTGAATTCAAGTTGTGAACCCAGCTGTTCGTAGTGTAGATTGAAGGCAGTTGTTGAGACAAAGATTGAAGAATGCTATTTAGACACAGATAAGAGAATCGGAGGACACAGCATAATTGTCTGTCTTAAATAAATTGAGAGTAATATGTCATACTCTGTTTTACGAATTTTTTGCATTTTTAAATGCACTAAGGCAAGCATTACGTTTGATACCATGCTTACGTCATAAATATTGAGAACTTAAATTTTCTTTAAGAGTCTTCACAACAAGCTTCTCCAGATAGCGTGTAGTATTGTAATTTGTTATCACGCTCCAGAGGTAGATTAAGTAAAAGGTGTAATGTAGCATTGGAAATGTTAATCTTTGGTCATATTTTGAATATATGGAATTTATTACAAATATGCGATAAGTATATGATGCTAGTTATGGAAGTATTCTATAAGATAAGAATTGGAAAAAAGAGTGAACATGGCAAAGAAGTTTTACAGATACGATTACTTTGCAATTTGTTTGCAAATGAAAATATTGTTTCTGAGTTTTAGTTATTTTTAGAATGATTGATAACCCTAGTTAAGAAACGCAGGTAGTGTGCAAATTTTGAACTGCCTTTGGCTGCGGTAGTAGGTACAACGATATGGCTTGATAAAGGGTCTAGACTTTGAATCAGAATATGAAATTGAAGAATAATTGATAATCCCAGCAAAAAAAAGGCAACAAGTAGGTGTGTGTATGTGTGAATGATGTGTTGATTGAGTGGAAGATGAATAAGGTAAAAAATAAGAAAGGGTGCAGACGTGCAAAGTACCCACTATTTTGTCAGGGAAGTTGTTCTTTAGATATTCAGCTCATTACACAGAATGTGCGTGGCAAGAAAGGACTAAAGTGTGGAAATTAACCACTGCTATTTAAGGGGATGTAGTAATGAAGAAGGCTGAAGAAAGTGTCTGAACTTTGAATTTGGATTATAAGAATAATAATTCATAACCCCTGCGAAGAAAGGCAGCAAGTACAACATTTTCAACTGTCTTCTGTTGGGATAGTATCTATATAAAAAAGTTCTTAACAGAGATACTGAAGATACATTTGGATTCAAAGCTGAATTTAAGTTGTGAGGGCAAAATGGTTGGGTGTTAGACCAAAAGACATCAGTGGAGATGTCATAATCATCAATTTTAGAGACTACAGAGTAATGAACCATCTAAATGAGTGGTACCAGGAAAGGGATAACGGGTATACAGCTAAAGCAATTAAAATACTTCTACCCTAGGACATTGATATTTCCTAATCGTCATCATGAGTCCGCACATCAGAGACATCAGGAGGATTATTACTATTCACCTTCCCTATCAAATAGATATCAAGCACTTATGGGGTTAGATTGTGTAGACTGACGTACCCAGGGACTTTTTTTACCCCAAGTCTACCTCCCATTCACAATTACCTTCTGTAGACTATCAAGCATTAGCCCAACCAATATTAGGATTCACTGAGAGTAGAGTCATTGAACCACGTTCTCAAATTAATAACACCATACAATCTCAAACCCCCCAAAAGATTTTGTCTTCTTCGACATGTACTGAAACCCTGGCTTCTGTTGTTTCATGGAATGTGGCAGGTCTAGCGGGAAAAATAGATGATATGCACTGGCAGGCAATTACAACAACCCACTCTGTGATTGCTATCCAGGAAACATGGGCAACTGAGGCATTTCATCTATTGGGATATAAAACATTTTTCACCCCAGCTATACCCAGTAGAAGAGGTAGATCAAAGGGAGGATTAGCCCTATACGTCTCAATAACTACGGGTCCAACTATTTTAAAAAACTATCTGGACAATAATTATTTCCAAATACTAATTTCCACATGGGGCCCTCAAAAACACCTAATAATTATAAATTTCTATAAGAATATTCTACCATCAGAAGTGGAAAACGTACTTAAGAAACTGGTTACCACACTTAATTCCATTGAAGAGTCACTAAACGGGGATAGGACAATTATTTGGGTGGGCGACTTTAATTGTTCCCTATGCCCTATGAGTGCAAAAGGGGTGTGTGGTTTAGAAGGAGAAGATCATGGGGCAATATACCATCACTTCTGCCATACAAAGTTTGGAGATTTAATGAACAAAATAATGGGTGATTACGCCCTGGCTTTTACAAATGAGCTCTGTAATCCATCTAAAATGTTCACCCCTACTTTTAATGGAAGAGGAGCAAAATAAATTATAGATTTTGCTCTATACTCAACTCGGTATGCAGCCCAAGTAACCGATTGGTTTACTCACAATACACCCATGAGCGACCATTTTCCCATCTCGGTCTCCTATAACTTTGATCATAGCAACCGATTTCAATCCCCTGACATACACTATGATGTTACTCCGATTCTTGGGCAAAAAAATTGTTTTACAATTAAATGGGAAAAGGTAATTCCAGAAAACTTCATTAAATGTTTGGTGAGCTCCACCCTGGATGATTTTAATATTTGCCTGTCCCTAGAAGAGGATCCACTATCTGTTCTTAGATCTTTTTGCAATATCTGTGGCAGAATCAAAAATCTCCTCTCAAGAACCCCCCGTAATATCAAAAAAGGCCCCCAAGGCTGGTTCGATAGAAATTGTAGAAGTGCACTTACTACACTCAAAAATATTCTCCATATCAGTTCATCTACGAGAGCAGAGATTAGAACTGCTAGACGGAACTATCGCCTTGCCCTAATCTGTAGGAAAAAAGACTTGAAATTAAAAGCCTGGGCCAACTTGCACGAGGCGTGTGGAAAAAAGGATAATGTTGCCTTCTGGAAGGCCGTGAACGCACCATTCTGTCAGGAGCGCTTAGGCCCATTAATAGACAATGCAATTTCCGCACAGGAATGGGTACAACATTTCCAGGCACTCTACAGTATCACTTAGATGATCCTATCCTTACAAAATCTATAAATGAAAAAGGGGGATCTAGTTATCCGATAGATATTTCTTTTAATCTAGAAGAAGTTCAAAAAGCCTTAAAAGAAAGTTCAGCGGCTAAAGCTCCTGGACCTGACAAAGTTCCAATAGATGTTTTTTAAAACTTCCCTGACCTCTGGGCCCCAATCCTCACAAATGTACTCAATTCCTCTAATAAAGTTGGCTTCATCAAGACCTGGCAAGAGGCCATCTTGGTCCCCATATACAAAAAAGGGGATAGAAATGATCCTGCCTGCTATAGGCCCATTTCGCTTTTAGATGGCTTAATGAAAACAGCCGGCAGTATCATCCTCACCGGGATTCAGGAATGGCTCGAGGAAAAAGACATTCTATCCACAATGCGATATGGTTTTAGTAGAGGAAAGGGAACAATTGAACAAGGACTAAATCTTGCCCTTATTATGTCAAAATATATACATGCCAAAAAGGTCAATTTATACGTAACATATGTAGACCTTAGTTCTGCCTTTGATTGCGTGAGGCATGATATTTTGTGGCAAATCCTAGAGGATATTGGGCTAGACAACAGGATCCGAACTTTTATTAAAGAACTTTATTTTGGGGCAGGTGCTCGTGTGAGATTTGGTAAAAAAGGAGAATGCTCTAGTTTCTTCCCTATCCATAGGGGAGTAAGACAGGGGTGCATTCTTGCACCCCTTCTTTTTAACTTGTATATAAATGATGTGGGGACCTTTCTAGCAAAAAATTATAATCACTATCCAGTTATTAAAGGAAAACCTATACCCATACTCCTCTATGCCGACGATGCGGCATTCCTGTCACAGACCAAGAGAGGCCTACAAAATGCGGTTAACACATTTTCCCAATATATGAGTAAAAGGGGGCTTTTTATAAATGTCTCTAAGACCTTCACTATGTCCTGTGGCCCAAGGAAATCCAG
This sequence comes from Lissotriton helveticus, assembly GCF_964261635.1. Classification (NCBI taxonomy): domain Eukaryota; kingdom Metazoa; phylum Chordata; class Amphibia; order Caudata; family Salamandridae; genus Lissotriton; species Lissotriton helveticus. The sequence goes on from NC_136071.1 coordinate 151,398,319, forward strand.
AGCAAAATGCAATATAATTTAGGAAAATAAACGTGTTGAACTAGCAGATATTTTTTGTTACTTAGGGGTCCATATGGATAGACGAAGTAATTGGAAACCTGCAGTCAAAGCGAGAGCTTTAGCGTTCACTAAAGCAACAGGAGCACTTTTAAATTTTGCTAAGAAGATAGGATCAAGGCCACCCAGGGAGCTTCTTCAAATTTATAAATCTAAATGCGTCTCCATTGGCACCTATGGTGCAGGGTTATGGGGGACGCAGTCCCTGGAAACTATTCAACGAATAGAGAATACATTCTTAAGGTATGTTCTGGCAATGCCTTCCAGAACATCAACATACGTACTTCATGCTGAGCTTGCCATACAACATATCTCAGATACCATTAAGATGGCACCAATTTTATTGTGGCATAACATCTGGACTAATCCCGCCACAAGATTGAATAGAACTGTAATAGAGGACTGTTTGCTATGTAATCGGGTAAAACACATTACTTGGCTCACCTATATTAAGAACTCTTTCTCTGACATTGGTCATCCAGAATACTTCTCTAATCCAGCCACAATGGACTTTGTTTCCAGATCCAGCCTAAAAAGAACTTTGGTGGAGCACTTTGAATCGATCAGATGGAAAAGTCAAAGGTCCAAGATATCACTTATAAATCACGATGAAGTGACATTGCATAGAAACATCCAGCTGTATCTTGTTGTCGATCAACCCTTTTTCTATCGTAGAATATTAACATCTTTCCGATTTGAATTGTTTTTTAGATTTATAATTCTCCCAAGATGTAACGATTGGTCCAAGGATAAACTTATCTGTCCCTGTGATGAGACATCAATTCAATCCAACATCCATTGCACTTTATATTGCACTTTCTATTTGTACCCAAGGCGTCAAATACTAAGGCCTCTTTTGCTAACATGGGGTATAAGAAAATCGAGAGAGGCTTATAACAAATTACGGTCTTTGGAAGATCACTACACGATTAATACTGTAAGCATGTACTTAAGAGCAATAATGAAATTAAGACGGATCATTACATTTGAATAAGTCTTGTATCCCTGATGAATTAATGAATTAATGCTATGCTCCTGCCACGTCTAACTTATCTGCCTTCATTGAATGCTTAGTGTTATTTGTTTTAAAATATTGTGAATATGGATTTTAAAATTGGTTCTTCGTGTTTTTTTCTTCTTTTTTATAATGTAACCATAATGAATTTTAACGACTGTGATTGTACTGTATGCTTTTATGGATTGTTTTTACATTTCGAAAAAAGCTTTTTTTGAACTCGAACATGAAGTTGTGAACTCTGGTGTTTGCAGTGTAGATTGAAGGCAGTTGTTGACAGAAAGATTGATGAATTTTATTTTGTTACAGTTAAGTGAATCTGAGGACACAGTACAAAGTTGGATTTAATGGTGTTCTTAGTGTAGATAGAAAGGTGAATTGAAGTTGTGAACCCTGCTGTTCGTAGTGTAGATTGAAGGCTCTAGTGAGCACAGTTATAGATGAATGCTATTTGTCACATTCTTTTACAAAATCGAAGACATAGAATCCATTAGTCTGTACCTTCAATAAACAAGGTTGGATTCAATTTTTTCTGTAGTAGTGGTGCTACTGGTATGACGGTTTGAACTCTAGTGATCGCAGAATATATTGGAGGCAGCTCCTGGCACAGATAGTGAAGACAAATGTAGATTGAAAGATTTATTGAAGTTGTGAACACTGCTGTCTGTAGTGTAGATTGAATGAAGAATCAGTTAAATTCTGGATGAATATGGATATGTGGTGATTGTAGGAGGTAGTGGTTACCAAGACTTCATGTGTGTGTGACAGCTGCACAATATTGTTAATTTAGTGTGTGTGAATGCAGCGCTGATAAGTGGTGGAATGAGTTAGAGACATGTGAAGCAAGTAAGTTTTGTGGAGTCTGTAATTATCCATGATCGAAGCAGGATGTGTTGGTAGCAAAGTCTTTAAAATTAAGTTTTCTAATAAAGATTGGTTGTCCGTTCACAGAAGTTAAGTTGAAATATATCTCCATAAAGTAGGCTATTTTGTTCCCCAAATACGTCATGCCATAATTGTCTCTGCTCTAAGGAAAGTAAGGCTGGATTCAATGCTGTCCTTAATGTAGAAGGAAGTTGAATTCAAGTTGTGAAACCAGCTGTCCGTAGTGTAGGTTGAAGGCAGTTGTTGACACAGAGATTGAAGAATGCTATTTAGTCACAGATAACAGAACCTGGGGACACAGTATCATTCTGTGCCTTAAGGAAAGCAAGGCTGAATACAATGTTGTCCTTAATGTAGAAGGAAAGCTGAATTCAAGTTGTGAACCCAGCTGTCCGCAGTGTAGATTGAAGGCAGTTGTTGACATAAAGATTGATGAAAGCTATTTAGTCACAGATAACAGAACCTAAGGACACAGTATAATTTGTTAACCATAGATCATACTGGCTCTTTTTTAATATTGGTAGATTTTTATTAAGCTTTTTATTATACATGAATGGCAGGAAGTGCGGAAATTACCCACTGCCATTGATGAGTAATAGTTACGAAGAAGGCTCAATAAAGGGCCTGCAATTTGAATTCCAATTTGAAGAAAAATAATTGGTAAGCCCACTTAAGAAAGGCAGCAACTGTGCAAATTTCTCACTGCCTTCTGGCCATGTAATATCTACATGAAAATGGTTTGATAAAGGGACATGAGTTTGAATCAGAATATGAAATTGAAGAGTATTTGATAATGTCAGTCAAGAAAGGGAGGAAGTGTGGAAACTTTGCACTGCCATCGCCTGGGTTAGTATCTACAACAATAAGGTTCGATAAAGGGCCTGTTCTTTGAATACCAATATGAAATAGAATAATAGTTGATAACCATAGCCAAGAGAGGTTGCAAGTCGGTGTGTGTATGTGTAGATGATATGTTGATTGAGTGGAAGATGAATAATGTGAAAAATAAGAAAGGATGAAAGTGTGGAAATTATCCACGGCAATTCATGAGTAGTAGTTACCAAGAAGGGTCAATAAAGGGTCTGTACTTTGAATTAGGATAATAAACAGTATATTTGATAAACATAGACCATAGTGGCTCTTTTTTAATATTGGTAGACTTTTGTTAAGCTTTTTATTATACATGAATGGTAGGAAGTGCGCAAATGACCTACTCATTGACGAGTAACAGTTACCAAAAAGGCTCAATAAAGGGCCTGCACTTTGAATTTTAAGAGGAATAATTGATAAGCCCACTTAAGAAAGGTAGCAAGTGTGCAAATTTCCCACTGCCTTCTGGCCGTGCAATATCTACACAAAAAAGGCTTGATAAAGGGACATGAGTTTGAATTAGAATTTGAAATTCAAGAGTATTTGATAACCCTAGGAAAGAAAGACAGCAAGTGATCACATTTCAAACTGCTTTCGGCTGGGGTAGTAGCTACAACAAAACGATTTGAAAAAAGACTTTGAATCAGAATGTGAAATTGAACAATAATTGATAATCCCAGGCAAGAAAGGAAGTGTGCAAACTTCCCACTGTCTTTGGTCGCGGTAGAAGCTACAATAAAAAGGTTTGATAAACGGCCTGCATTTTGAATATGGATATGAAATAAAATATTAGTTAACCACAGCAAAGAAAGGTAGAAAGTAGGTCTTTGTGGTGTACATGATGTGTTGATTAAGTGGAAGATAAAAAAGGTGGAAAATAAGAAAGAGAGCAGAGGCACAAACTACCCACTGCTTTGTAAAGAAAGTAGGCGTTTGGTTTCCCAGTCCATTACACAGACTGTGCGTCGGATTGTGCAGTGTGGGAGCCTGAGACGTGGGTATCTCATCTAAGGAGTTTAGCGAGTGCAAAAAGTACACACACTGTGCAGTAGAAAGGACGCAAAAAAGGATGCAAGTGTACAAATTACCCACTGCCATTCATGGGTAGTAGTTACAAAGAAGGTTCAATAAAGGGCCTGCACTTTGAATTTTAAGAGAAATAATTGATAAGCCCACTTAAGAAAGGTAGCAAGTGCGCAAATTTCCCACAGCCTTCTGGCCGTGCAATATCTACACGAAAAAGGCTTGATAAAGGGACATGAGTTTGAATTAGAATTTGAAATTCAAGAGTATTTGATAACCCTAGGAAAGAAAGGCAGCAAGTGTGCACATTTCTTACTGCTTTCGGCTGGGGTAGTAGCTACAACAAAAAGACTTGAAAAAGGACTTTGAATCAGAATATGAAATTGAAGAATAATTGATAATTCCAGGCAAGAAAGGCAGTAAGTGTGCAAACTTCCCACTGTCTTTGGCTGCGGTAATAGCTACATTAAAAAGGTTCGATAAATGGCCTGCATTTTGAATATGGATATGAAATAGAATATTAGTTAACCATAGCAAAGAAAGTTAGAAAGTAGGTGTGTGTGCGTGTACATGATGTGTTGATTAAGTGGAAGATAAAAAAGGTGAAAAATAAGAAAGAGAGCAGACGCACAAACTACCCACTGCTTTGTAAAGAAAGTAGGCGTTTGGTTTCCCAGTCCATTACACAGACTGTGCGTCGGATTGTGCAGTGGGAGCCTGAGAAATGGGTATCTCATCTAAGGAGTTTAGCGAGTGCAAAAAGTACACACACTGTGCGGTAGAAAGGACGCAAATAAGGATGCAAGTGTACAAATTACCCACTGCCATTCATGGGTAGTAGTTACGAAGAAGGTTCAATAAAGGGCCTGCACTTTGAATTTTAAGAGGAATAATTGATGAGCCCACTTAAGAAAGGTAGCAAGTGCGCATATTTCTCACTGCCTTCTGGCCGTGCAATATCTACATGAAAAAGGCTTGATAAAGGCACATGAGTTTGAATTAGAATTTGAAATTCAAGAGTATTTGATAAGCCTAGGAAAGAAAGGCAGCAAATGTGCACATTTCCTACTGCTTTCGGCGGGGGTAGTAGCTTCAACAAAAAGACTTGAAAAAGGACTTTGAATCAGAATATGAAATTGAAGAATAATTGATAATGCCAGGCAAGAAAGGCAGTAAGGGGCTCATTAGGATGGTGGACGGAAGAGCGACCGCAGCCCTGGAGTAAGCGGAAAATTCCTTTTCCGTGTCCGCCTGCCGCGGACACTCCGTCCGCCATATCAGGATAGGAAAGAGTGTCAAAATTCTGTCTGCTACGGAAGAGCATGCACCGCCGCCCATCTACACCCGACCACGCGGCGGACGTAACCATTCCAGAGACTCCGCCGTATGGACTGACGTCTACGACCGTCCCCCAAATCAAGATGGCGGAAAATGGGGGAGGAGCCTAGCTCGCGACCGAGATGGCCGCGCTTTAGCTCGGCTCCGTTCGCCCGCCTGTGTTTTCACATTTATCCTGCTGTAATCCTGCCCCGGGAAGCCCTGTCTGCTGTGTGGTAGTGCTACGACGCCTTGCAGGCACTTACCTCTTGTTCCGGTTATCCTGGCTGCTGTGGATCCGGTGCAGTGCCCCCGATTGTATTGGGGTGTCGGAGGCGGACTGGCCTGGATCTTCTTTCCGGCTCCCGGGCCGGACGGAGCCTGCGGATCTACCCTCCGGGGCGCGGAGGAGGTGGTCGGAAGGCCGTTGTTTGTGTGGGCCGGAGGTCCTTCCTGGCCGATTCCAGTGGGGAGGAGGCCTATGGTGGAGGCGCTGCCCTCCGTGGTCGGAGCTCCTCGTGTGTCCGGCTTGCTCTCCCTTTGTTCTCCGGTCCGGCCATTTTGATTTTGCCGCCCGGACTCGGAGAACGGGACCGGCGGCGTTGGGTGGCCGGCGAGTCCCTCTCTTCTGGTGGCCCCCCTTCCTGCCCGGGGTGCTCTGTTGCCGGTCGGCGGGACTTTGTTTGCCTTGCTGCCGCCCCGGCGGAGATTTACAGCCGCGCTGCCTTGTCGGACTCTCAAAATGGCGACCGACCCCGGGTGTCTTGACCGGGCCTGGGCGAGCGCTGGAGGCCCGCCGCGTGGCCCGGGTGCCGGATACTGTAAAGGTTTTCCTACACTTAAGGAGGTACTGGACACCTTGCTCTCCTGGCGGCTCTGTGTGACCGCGCCTGTCCTAGCTTCGGAGATGGTTCCTCGCGGCGGGCCTCCGGAGCCCCCACGGCCAGATGTGATTGTGCCGTCGCGGGGTGCGGCTGGAATTATCCTGGCGGAATTGGCCCCGGCTCCGACCGCGTCTGCTGATGTACGGAACTTGTTGGCGCCTCCTCCTCCTGCGCTACCTTCTTTTTCTAAGGCCCGGGAGCTGGATTTTGCTTGGCCTGGCCTTCATGACTCTCCCGCTTCCTTTCGGTCGCTGCTGCCCGGCGATGTCTCCTGTGCTGGCCCAGATGGGTCGGTTTTTCTGGACATATCCTTGGACTTGTGCCTGCATCGTTTGCTACACTTCGTGACTTTCCTGGATCTTCCGTGTTCCACTATACGTGCCTTTTCTGGACTGCCGTTGGATCTTCCTGCTGTCTGTCTCCTGTTCTTCGTAGCCTGGTCCTCGCTGGATCGGACCGTTTCCACTTTGGACAAACAAGGACAGGGCTGATGTATACTGGCATCAGTGTGCGGTAGTCTTGCACTGGTTTGGATGGTCAACCTGTCCCGGTATGGTTCTGTGTGACTGACTGGTGCCCCTGGACTTTAACCCGATGATCTTTGGCTTCCCGGGGACTTGGCTCCTCGACTCAGGCGGGTGGCTGGGTGCGTTTACTCCTGTCTCCCGGTCCTCCCCCGTGTATGTCTGTGTGTGTTTCCCATCCCTCGTTTCCTTCTCTTACCTTCCCATTTTTGTCTTTTGTTTCCGACTTAACTTTGCTCCGCTATATTTCGGGTTCTAATTAGGGCGACAGGCACGCTGCGGGGGGGTAGGCCGTAGCCTTCTGCAGGGGTGCAGGGTGGGCTTTAGGGGTGGGTTGGGGGGTCTGTCCGTATTGGGGGGTCTTTTTCCTCCCTTATTTCCTCTTTTTCTGTTCTATGGCTCTTGTGTGTTCACTTTTTTCGGGACTCCGTCTCCTCCTGTATCCCCCTGGGGAGTTTCTGTGACTTTCGTATTCCGGTGTGTATCTGATTGTGGCTCGCTGGGTAATTCGATATTGATTTTTGCTACGGCGCTCGCCGGACTATATTATCCTGCTTTCACTCCTGGGGGTGCGTGGTTTGGTGGGAGTCCCTTCTTTCGTTCCCTTTTTCCCTCTCCCCTTTTTCCTCCTTTATGGGGGTCCTTTTATTTTTGTTGGGGTGCGTATCGTATTGTCTTTAATTATGTGGACCTTTTTTGATCATCTCTCCTCAATTTGGGTGGGGGCGGCGACGGGTAGGTGCGATTTGATTGATGCCATTGTCGTTTCTTTATATTCCGATTATGTTTATACTCTTTGATAACTATGTTTGTATGGCCTCTTTTGTCATTCTGTGATCATAAGATGGCGGCCTGCCGCGGCCCCTCCCTGGTTGTTTTTTGCACGGCCCAAGGTTCTTCTGTTTCCCCGCCCCGCATTAGAAAATTAACCTTTTATTGTCCTGTTCTTGCTGATTGCTCGATGCCTTTTGTTATTTCTCCTGTGCTCCTGGTGACATATCCTGTTGAGAATCTGTTTTTCGTTTATTACGTTATCTGCCATGTGGTGGCCAGCCCTCGTGGGTTGTAGGCCCGTATTTGTGAGCTTTCTTTGTACAATAAAGGTTTTCAAAAAAAAAAAAAAAAAAAAAGATGGCGGAAAATACACATAAAACCGCTGCGGAAAAACAACCTGTCTGAACACGGCGGATTGCCCACAGCGAAGATAACATACATAGCAGAGATACCCACCGCTAGCTGCTCGCCACCATGGACCCAGTGCTACATGCTTTCCCGATGCTCTTCGCGATCCACCACGTCCAAGTCCTGGCCCACTATCGACGATGACGCAGGTAAGGCACAAACCATTCGCTGATTGGAGGGGATTACCTGCAAGGGTCGTGACGTTGGGAGGGGGGAGTGTCATGTTACCGAAACCACTGATTAGAAGCAAATACAAATACACAATTGTAGTACGCAAGCAGGAATGACTACGACAAACCACGACACATGAGTGACTAACTTTATTACACATAATAGGGGTATAATCACAGTGTATGCGTGAGCATGGGCAAAGTGGGCACCAGAGCAGGTACATCAGAGGCAGCACGTGAGAGGTCAGAATGCAGTATCAGAACAGCAACAGGGCATTGTGGACAACAGAGCAGGTACATCAGAGGCAGCACGTGAGAGGGCAGAATGCAGTATCATAGCATCAGCAGGGCATTGTGGACAACAGAGCAGGTACATCAGAGGCAGCACGTGAGAGGGGCTAAGTGCATCAACAGTCCATTGCACTGACCATGTCCATCAGAGGCAGCACGTGAGAGGGCAGAATGCAGTATCATAGCATCAACAGGGCATTGTGGACAACAGAGCTGGTACATCAGAGGCAGCACGTGAGAGGGCAGAATGCAGTATCATAGCATCAACAGGGCATTGTGGACAACAGAGCTGGTACATCAGAAACAGCACGTGAGAGGTCAGAATGCAGTATCAGAACAGCAACAGGGCATTGTGGACAACAGAGCAGGTACATCAGAGGCAGCACGTGAGAGGGCAGAATGCAGTATCATAGCATCAACAGGGCATTGTGGACAACAGAGCAGGTACATCAGAGGCAGCACGTGAGAGGTCAGAATGCAGTATCAGAACAGCAACAGGGCATTGTGGACAACAGAGCAGATACATCAGAGGCAGCACGTGAGAGGGCAGAATGCAGTATCATAGCATCAACAGGGCATTGTGGACAACAGAGCAGATACATCAGAGGCAGCACAAGTACGTGTTCCAAGCATCCCGTCCCAAGGACCACAACAGTGCAAGGCTGTTCTCAATGGTCAAGGGACACACCATGTGCAATAACATGTGAGTGAAGTCAACAGCACCTCACATCACAGAATCAGGTTGAGTGCGTGAACTACCTGCCTCGGACACACTGCCAGCACCAGAAACAGGAATGTGAGACACAGCCACAGCCCGAGTGACAGACACATGGGCCACAGACCCAGATACACTGCCAGCACCTGAAAGAGGAATGTGAGACACAGCCACAGCCTGAGTGACAGACACATGGGCCACAGACCCAGACACACTGCCAGCACCTAAAACAGGAATGTGAGACACAGCCACAGCCCGAGTGACAGACACATGGGCCACAGACCCAGATACACTGCCAGCACCTGAAACAGGAATGTGAGACACAGCCACAGCCCGAGTGACAGACACATGGGCCACAGACCCAGACACACTGCCAGCACCTGAAACAGGAATGTGAGACACAGCCACAGCCCGAGTGACAGACACATGGGCCACAGACCCAGACACAGTGCCAGCACCTGAAACAGGAATGTGAGACACAGCCACAGCCCGAGTGACAGACACATGGGCCACAGACCCAGACACACTGCCAGCACCAGAAACAGGAGAGGGCACAACTGAGACTGTGCTACTACACGATGCATGACAGCAAACAACAGACACAGTGCAACTATCTGATACATGAGACTCAACTGCACCTGCGCCACTGGGACCACTGAAATGATGAGCCACAGGGCTGTATGGGCCAGGAGGCAGGGTGGGCCTGGGAGCTGGGGATAGCTGTACTTGAGCGACATCGGGGTGGGCAGGTGTCAATGGTGTGTGTCTGCGTTTCTTAGGGATATGTGAGTGCACCCTGGACAGGACAGGACTGGCAAGTGGTGTGGACTCAAATGAATTATCACCCACCATAGGTGGAGCACCTGCCGCCGGGGGTTGGCTTTCTGGGGACGTGCTGGAGCCTGCTTGTCGTTTGCTGTGTGCCTGGCGCCTGGACTCAGAAACATGTGTTATGGGAGATGCAACAACAGGGGACTCCCTCCTCTGCTTCTGACGGGCCTGGATGGGAGTGGAGGTATGAGGGTACTCCGCCGCGGAGACATCTGTTTTCCGTTCCTTCAACAACATCAGCCTCAGTGCAGCCAGGGGTGATGTATGCCTGTCCTTGATTGCGCCAGTGTCCATGGGAGAAGCCTTGTCCCTAGGATGTGCCTCATCCGTAGGAGGAGTGTTGTCTCTGGACTGTCCCTGTGCCCTGGACGGTGCCCTGTTCCTGCCAGCAGACTTGTCATCTGTGGTGTACCTGTCTCCAGAAGACACCTTCTCCCTGTGTGTGTCCCTGCCCTTGGGAGATGGCCCATGCTCTGTTGTGTGCCTGCCCTTGGGAGTCTCCCTGCACTTTGGAGGTGCCTTTGTCTTGTGACTGTCCTTGTCCCTGCCCTTGGGAGTGGCTCCTTCCTTAGCAGTGTCCCTGTCCTTGGGAGTGGCCCCTTCCTTAGTATTGTCCTTGTCCCTGGGAGTGTCCCTGCTCCTTTGAGGTGCCTTTGTCTTTTGACTGTCCTTGTCCCTGCCCTTGGGAGTGGCTCCTTCCTTAGCAGTGTCCCTGTCCTTGGGAGTGGCCCCTTCCTTAGTATTGTCCTTGTCCTTGGGAGTGTCCCTGCTCCTTTGAGGTGCCTTTGTCTTTTGACTGTCCTTGTCCCTGCCCTTGGGAGTGGCTCCTTCCTTAGCAGTGTCCCTGTCCTTGGGAGTGGCCCCTTCCTTCGTATTGTCCTTGTGAGTGTCCCTGCTCCTTTGAGGTGCCTTTGTCTTTTGACTGTCCTTGTCCCTGCCCTTGGGAGTGGCTCCTTCCTTCGTATTGTCCTTGTCCTTGGGAGTGTCCCTGCTCCTTTGAGGTGCCTTTGTCTTTTCACTGTCCTTGTCCAAGGGAGTGTCCATGGACTTGGGAGTATCCCTTGCCTTGGGAGTACCTTTTGTGTGGAATGCCTGTGTAGCATGTGAAGGCATGTCCCCCAACACCACTTGTGGATCCTGTGTGTGTACTCCAGTGTATCTGACGTTGTCTTTCTGAACAGATTTTGCTGACCTAGGGGATGGTGTCTGTGCCCTCCGTGCCCTGACGTGCTGTCTGACGCTGCTTCTAGTGCAATAACCTGTATTAGAGTCCTGTTCAGAATATTCACTCCCCCGAGACACCCAGTGGTGTAGATGGGGAAACAGAAGTAGCACCCTGTCCATGCGACTGTACAATGACAGACGACACACTGCTTGCCAATGACTGAACTGTCCTGTGTAGACCAGCAAGATCGCCATGCATCCCTTCGATTAATGCCACCACCTGCCCCAACTTCCTATCATGGTCATGGAATGCATTGGTCATATTGGTCTGCCCCACACACAGCTGTCGCAGCAGATCAACAGCCTCAGCACAAAGTGCATTTTGGGTCACCGTGGCAGTGGCAGCGGTGCCTGCATCAAACGCCACTCTGCTCCCTCTACTCCTGCGTGCACGAACAGTACATGGTGCATTTGGCGGCAGTGTGGGCCCTGTGTGCTGTGTTCCGACCGAAGGTGTTGACTGCCCACTCCCAGTCTGTGACAACAGTGCTGGCTCACCAACACTATCGGTAGATGAGGACGATGGTGTCTCCACATGCGAGTCCTCCGGAACGGTCCTGTCCCCCTCTCCGGCACGGCCCTCTTCTGTGTCAGTCTGCGTGTGCGCCAAGTCTGATCCGGATGCATTGCCTACACTCATCTCCGCCGTCTGTGGCTGAATGCCCTCTGCCAAAGCTGAAATGCACAGAAAAGAGGTGTAAGTCATGGGCACACTCACGTACAGAAGGACAAGGAATCCCTATTTACATTGCTGACAAAGTTCTTCTAGTACACATCCTGCACACGGGCCACCTCTACCAGTCATCCTCACATGACATAAGCGTTGGTGGACTTGACACATGTACAGCATGCGGACAGGGCAGGAGCATGTACATCTGCACACATGTCTTGGCATGGGGCCACGGACCACTAAGGCATGTGCTTCAACACTCAACTACTAAGCAAGTGGCGTGTCAACATGCCGGACCTGGATGTCTAATTACACACAGCCAATGGCACCAACATGGCATTGCAGCGATACATACGCACCACGGAAGTCACTACTGTGTCTGGCCACCAATACATGCATTGCACTCACAAGTAACATACACAGACAGTCTGCTCACCGCTAGTTTGCTGTTGATGCACACTCAGCCGTTCGGACAGGTCCGGATGCGTCACAGCAATGATACGGTGCATGAGAGGGGTCATGGAGCGTCGGGCCAGACGTGGCGTCCTTGGAATCATCCCCAGTGTCACTTCCGCTACATTCTTGCTCAGCCTGGAAATGTCGCCCCAGCGTTTGTGGCAGTGTGTATGTCGTCTATTGCACACCCCCAATGCCCGTACATCACGTGCTATGCTCCTCCACACGTCCTTGCGAAGGTGCAGCTTGACCTACCATGATGGGAGACAAAAGGGTGCAAGTCAGTAGACAGTTGGCCTGTCACACAGAGAGGGACCACACGTATCTGTCAGCAGCCATGCACAATCCGGAAAATATGTCGGGCCCACAGTACACAGCTAAGATTGCAGAAGCCAGGAGTCATTGACCACCTCATGCACACCAACATGTCCCACACTGCACTTACCACCTGTCCGGGTGCGCCGTAGAGTCGTCCAAAGTTGCGGAGTCCACGAGGACATCAAGCTCCGCGGCGGTGAAGGGACGAGACCGGATTTCTTTGACTCCCGACATGGCAAGATCACGGAGTATGGCAGTAGAGCAGCTGTCGGTGGTCAGCTCAGCAGCAGCAGGTCGAGGTGATGGTCACAGGCAGCAGTCGGTGGTCAGCTCAGCAGCAGCAGGTCGAGGTGATGGTCACAGGCAGCAGTCGGTGGTCAGCTCAGCAGCAGCAGGTCGAGGTGATGGTCACAGGCAGCAGTCGGTGGTCAGCTCAGCAGCAGCAGGTCGAGAGGAACAGGCAGCACTGGTTCCCAGGGTAGGATGTGTGCTTTTTGACATCACACATATATAGGGCCCTGAGCACATGTCAGTGGCATACGTCGCCAGCAATTGGTCAGCCCTGGATGCGTGTTTGTAAAAGGGCCAATGACTGGCCCTGGTGTTGCGGTGCACTGCTTCCGCTACTTTCGATTGGCCATACGCGGCCAGCGTTCCCTCTCCCCATTGGCTGCATGTGCACGGACCGTCACGCTCACACATCGGCAACCGCACGTGCAAGGTTCCGGGACGGGTGCTCCTTTTGCAACAATGTCCTATCAGTGGCGCCACCATGGCGGTGCACGTATTCGGCGGGGGAGGTGCAGGCCAACACACCATTTAGATGTAGTCAATGGACATGGCAGTTCATGACCCCCTTACAGTCACATTGCATCATCCACCGTACACCGGCCGGACCAGCCCGGCCCAGGACCGCCGTTCCGGCCATGTCCACAACCGCCGTGCCAGGGCCGGCCCAGGACCGCCGTGCCGGCCATGTCACCCACCGCCGTGCAAGGCGAGTGAACACCCTTAGGTGGGTGACATGGCCTGCACGGCGGTCCTGGGCCAGCCCTGGCACGGCGGTTTTGGACATGGCCGGAACGGCCGGTGTACGGTGGATGATGCAATGTGACTGTAAGGGGGGTCATGAACTGCCATGTCCATTGACTACATCTAAAGGGTGTGTTGGCCTGCACCTCCCCCGCCGAAAACGTGCACCGCCATGGTGGAGCCACTGATAGGACATTGTTGCAAAAGGAGCATCCGTCCTTGAACCTTGGTGGGGGTACACATGCATTCAGTGTAAGTGTGTTGCCTGTTGTGTCACCATGCATGTAATGTCCGTATGCTCAACATTATTGGTGTTGGCATTGGTGCATGATGACATGGTGTGTGTGTATCATTATCGTTTGTGTGCATGCACTTGCATGTGTGTCTGTGATGTGGCTTCTACACATTAGGGTCATGACACACGTCTTGTCAGTAATGTTGACATGTGACTAAGTAGCGTTGTACGTGTAGACACACTTCCTGTTGCAAGTGGCTGCACATTGTTAATGGGGCAGTCCGTATTGTAGTTACTATCAGAGATGTCACACATATGAACATTGTCCTAAACATTTATCTTCTTGCTAATGTTGGCTTACATGTGATGGAGTTGCACAGCTATGCGTCGTTTGTAAGTTGACTCAAGTTACATCTCTCACCCACACAGGAGGGCTCCAAATGTGCATCGGCCATACACTGTGCTGGAGGATATGGTTGACGAGGAGGTGATCAGGAAATTCCGGCTAGATCGATGCAGACTGATGGAGCTTGTTGCCCAATTGTCACCTCATCTGCAGCCACGAAGGACGTATCCTGGTTCCATTACACCCACAGCAAAGGTGATGGCGGCACTACACTTTTTCGCTACTGGCAACTTTCAGTACACAGTTGGACATGCCGGGGGGATGTCACAGTCCATGTTCAGCATGGTACTTCGGGATGTTTTGAAAGCTATGATGCTGTACAAGGATGACTACATCCATTTCCCACGGCCGGAAGAGTTGGCAGCTGTCAAAGCAGACTTCTATGCACTGGGCCAGATACCACACGTAGTGGGTTCCATTGATGGCACGCATATCGCTCTAATTCCACCACGGGCACGTGAGCAGGTTTATAGGAATCGGAAGCACTTCCATTCGCTGAACGTGCAGGTGGTGTGCCTGGCCAACAACATCATCTCCCATGTGTGTGCAAGATTTCCTGGCTCCGCACATGACGCCCACATCATGCGGAGCAGCATTGTCCCCCAACTGATGGCAAATCTGCATCCCAGTCATGCCTGGCTTGTTGGTGAGTATGCTGTGGGGACTTTTGTGATATCTGTGTGGCATGGGGTACCCCCCAAATCTGGTAGTGATATTTGTGTCTGTCATCCCCCTACATAGGCGACTCGGCGTACCCAATTCGGGCCTGGCTCCTGAGTCCCATACGTAATCCTACTACAGCGGGTGAAATGCGCTACAATGATGCACATGGAAGAACACGTAGAGTGGTGGAACGTACTTTTGGACTAAGTCTAGGTTTCGGTGCCTGGATAAGACCAGAGGGGCCCTGCCTTACTCACCAGGCAAAGTATGCAGGATCGTGATTGCCTGCTGCATGCTCCACAACCTGGCCGTGCGCAATGACATTGAACTGCTCTTGGACCCTGAAGACGAACAAGTTCCTCGGCCTCCCATCCCACCCATGTTGACTGATGAGGATAGTGGTGAGGAGGAAGGTGTGGACCAGAGGCGACAGCTCATTGAGCGCTACTTCCCTTGAATGTGAGTAACTACCTGTTGTGCCGGTTGACAATGCCTTATGTACGTTTGCTGGTGTTGTGTGGATGTGGTGTGCATCAGCTGGGTGTTCTGCTATGTGATGGTTGCATATGTGTGTGTTCATGTATTTGGACATGCAAGACTCCATGATGTGTGTCCTCTCATCCAATGGTTTTGTGATGATTGTGGTTTGTTGAATGTTGCTGTGCAGTGTGTTGTGATGGGTGTGATTCTGTATCCTGACGTGTGTTTGCTCTCTCTGAATTTCCCTAGGTCACTCCCGCAGCGGCATGAATATGTACGACTTGGATCCCTGCACCTGGTTACGTCTGTTTCAGAGGCAATCATGTGAATAAACATGGAGGCAACACTTCATTGAGTGTGTAAGTGGCATTTATTTACAGGTTGTGCATTGGTTGCTGGTGAATATTTACAAGTAAGTGTGGGGTGGGTGAGTGGGAGTTGAAGATAATGGCAGATGAATTGTCCATGCTGACACCACGTTGGCTGATGTCAGGCTAGTACAGCAGACCTCTGCCATTGATTGGCTATGTGGGTCAGGATAGTTGGCAGGGTGAATGGCTGGCTCAGGCATTGTCAGAGTCATTGTCGGCCCCTCTTGCTGCGTGTGGATGGAGCACCACCACTGCTCTCACCCACTTCCAGCCTCGGACGGCCCCTCCGTCTTTGAGGTGGAACGGAGTCAGCTGGCGGGGCAGGTTGCTGAGGGGCCACATCCGTCGCCAGGGGCACAGGTGGCGGTGGTGTTGCTGGCCGTGGCGTCTGGACGCTTGGTTGAGGGGGGGGTTGTTGCGGGCTATCCATTCCCTCCACATTGTTGTCTGCTGGCCCATGATGTCCACGATCTGGCCAAGGCAGCCCGCAATGTCCCGCAACATGTTTGTGTTGTCCACCGAGTCCTGGTCGGCACGATCTGCATGTTCCTGGCTACGGTCGTAGGATGCCTGGCACCTGGGTAGGGCTTCAAGTGACTCTGCCACAGGATGGGGTGGGTGGCCTTCCTCAGTGCGACGGAGTGTGGGTCTCCTGGTTGGCTGATGTGGCCTCGCCTCTCTCCTTTCTGGCCCACTCTCCCTGCTCGGGTGGGAGGCCGATGGCCCTGCGTCGTGCCGTGGGTTAGGCAGGGTGGCACAGGCAGGAGTGGTGGTACTGGTGGTGGTGGTGGTGGTGAGTCTGCAGCTCACTGTGGCCGGTGTTGCTGAAGTTACACAGGCGACGGTTGTGGTGGCCGGGATTTCTTGTGAGCCAGATGGCCCTGGCGGTCTACTTGGGCCTGCACCATTCTCCGCACCGGAGCTGCCTGTGCCATCGTCCTCAGAGAGTCCGGTATGGGTGTGAGGCGAGTCTTGCGTCCGGTTGCTGGTTTGACCAGTCAGATTACGATCACCTGAAGGACAAGATTGTGCTGATCAGTACTGTGGACATTACATGTTCATATCAATTTGATGACTTTTCAGTGTCCTGTCGCACATACCCCACCCACCTCTCACCCACCCCCACCCACCACCACCCTCCCTGTTGACATGGGGGCCTGTTGGGAGTTGTAGTGCTGGTCTCTCACACACCCCCCCCACCTCTCACACACACCCCCCCACCCACCGCCAGCCTCCCTGTTGACATGGGGGCCTGTTGGGAGTTGTAGTGCTGGTCTCTCACACACCCCACCCACCTTTCACACACACCCCCCCAACCACCACCACCGTCCCTGTTGACATGGGGGCCTGTTGGGAGTTGTAGTGCTGGTCTCTCACACACCCCACCCACCTCTCACACACACACCCCCCACCCACCGCCACCCTCCCTGTTGACATGGGGGCCAGTTGGGAGTTGTAGTGCTGGTCTCTCACACACCCCACCCACCTCTCACACCCCCCCCACCCACCACCACCCTCCCTGTTGACATGGGGGCCTGTTGGGAGTTGTAGTGCTGGTCTCACACACACCCCACCCACCTCTCACACACACCCCCCCCCACCCACCACCACCCTCCCTGTTGACATGGGGGCCTGTTGGGAGTTGTAGTGCTGGTCTCTCACACACCCCCCCCACCTCTCACACACACACCCCCCACCCACCGCCACCCTCCCTGTTGACATGGGGGCCTGTTGGGAGTTGTAGTGCTGGTCTCTCACACACCCCACCCACCTCTCTCACACACCCCACCCACCTCTCACACACACCCCCCCACCCACCACCACCCTCCCTGTTGACATGGGGGCCTGTTGGGAGTTGTAGTGCTGGTCTCTCACACACCCCACCCACCTCTCTCACACACCCCACCCACCTCTCACACACACCCCCCCACACACCACCACCCTCCCTGTTGACATGGGGGCCTGTTGGGAGTTATAGTGCTGGTCTCTCACACACCCCACCCACCTCTCACACACACACCCCCACCCACCGCCACCCTCCCTGTTGACATGGGGGCCTGTTGGGAGTTGTAGTGCTGGTCTCTCACACACCCCACCCACCTCTCACACACACCCCCCCACCCACCACCACCCTCCCTGTTGACATGGGGGCCTGTTGGTAGCCATTTACATTTTGGTGAGTATGTGGCCCACGTGCATGGGTTGGGGCCTGGGAGTTGTGTCTTCTCAGTTGTGTGAGGCTGACCATGCCGTTCTGATCGTGGTGCTTGGTTTGTACTTACCAGCCTCTTCTCCTTCCTCAAGTCCGTCCAGGCTCTCTGGGTGCAGTATGCCCAGCACCTTTTCCTCCCAGTCAGTGTAGGGTATGGGCTCCGGGGGTGTGCCGCCGTCAGTGTGATTGGCTCTCACAAGATTTTTGGCACGGATCCCTTTCACCCTGGTTTTCAGGTCATGCCACCGCCTCTGTATTTCATGCTTTGTCCTGGACACGGTCCCTGACGCATTCACCCGACTGACGATCCTGTCCCACATGTGATTTTTTTGCGCAACAGTGGTCTGCTGGACTTGGGCCCCGAATATGTGGGGCTCAACACGGATAATTTCATCTACCATTACCCTCAACTCAGTCTCCGTGAATTTAGGTTTTTTTTTGGGTGCCATGGTGTGTGGTGCTCAGGGTGTGGGTTGAATGAGTTGGGGGGTGCAGGTGTGTGTTGTGTGGTGTGTTGGAATGGTGTGGTGGGTGTTTTTTTGTGGTGGGTGTGGTGGGGTGGTGGATGTCTGTCTTCAATTGGTGTATGCTGTTGCTCGTATTGGGCCTCTTGCTAGCAGCTATGCTGTGATGCAAAGGATTGTGGTAGTGGGTGTGAGTCTTTTTATAGTCGTGGCTCAATGGTTGTTGGCAGTCAGGTGGTAGGTGGGTGTGTTGACTAGTGTGCATTATTGGGTACTTGGGGGGGGTGTAATTGTGGCTTGTGATTGGTGTTGGTGTTTCCAATGGGGGGTACTCCTTTTTCGTGTGTTTGCAATTTACTTCCGTCTCAAGTTTTGACATTGGTTTGACGGTAGGGATGTTGTTCGTGTTGGCCTTCCGCTGTGATGCACTGTTTCTCGTTGCAATGTTTCCGCCGCGGACGTGGATGGTGGTGCGTACCGAGGTACAGGCGGCGTTATCCTAATCGCGGACACGGAGCCTTCGCAGGTATGGCGTTGGAGGTGGCTGTTTCCGCGTTCATGTGCGTCCGCGGCGGACGGGGTTTCGTCGTTTCCGTCCGCTTGCGGCGGTCTCAGGTGTACTCCGTCCGCCACGGACGGGGTTTGCTGTACTCCGTCCGCCGCGGACGGAGTTTAATGGCATTTTTATCCTAATCGCAACGGCGGGTTCTCCGCGGCGCGGTCGGGAGTATCTTGGCCGCGTCCGTGGCGGACGGATCCCGTTGCCGTCCGCCATCATAATCGACCTCTAAGTGTGCAAACTTCCCACTGTCTTTGGCCGCGGTAGTA
Source organism: Lissotriton helveticus (assembly GCF_964261635.1). Classification (NCBI taxonomy): domain Eukaryota; kingdom Metazoa; phylum Chordata; class Amphibia; order Caudata; family Salamandridae; genus Lissotriton; species Lissotriton helveticus. The sequence goes on from NC_136071.1 coordinate 151,417,442, forward strand.
GCTACAATAAAAAGGTTCGATAAATGGCCTGCATTTTGAATATGGATATGAAATAGAATATTAGTTAACCATAGCAAAGAAAGGTAGAAAGTAGGTGTGTGTGCGTGTATATGATGTGTTGATTAAGTGGAAGATAAAAAAGGTGAAAAATAAGAAAGAGAGCAGACGCACAAACTACCCACTGCTTTGTAAAGAAAGTGGGTGTTTGGTTTCCCAGTCCATTACACAGACTGTGCGTCGGATTGTGCAGTGGGAGCCTGAGAAATGGATATCTCATCTAAGGAGCTTAGCGAGTGCCCAAAGTACACACACTGTGCAGTAGAAAGGACGTAAAAAAGGATGCAAGTGTACAAATTACCCACTGCCATTCATGGGTAGTAGTTACGAAGAAGAATCAATAAAGGGCCTGCACTTGGAATTTTAAGAGGAATATTTGATAAGCCCACTTTAGAAAGGTAGCAAGTGCGCAAATTTCCCACTGTCTTCTGGCCGTGCAATATCTACACGAAAAAGGCTTGATAAAGGGACATGAGTTTGAAATAGAATTTGAAATTCAAGAGTATTTGATAAACCTAGGAAAGACAGGCAGCAAGTGTGCAAATATCCTACTGCTTTCGGCTGGGGTAGTAGCTACAACAAAAAGACTTGAAAAAGGACTTTGAATCAGAATATGAAATTGAAGAATAATTGATAATGCCAGGCAAGAAAGGCAGTAAGTGTGCAAACTTCCCACTGTCTTTGGCCTTGGTAGTAGCTACAATAAAAAGGTTTGATAAATGGCCTGCATTTTGAATATGGATATGAAATAGTATATTAGTTAACCATAGCAAAGAAAGGTAGAAAGTAGGTGTGTGTGCGTGTACATGATGTGTTGATTAAGTGGAAGATAAAAAAGGTGAAAAATAAGAAAGAGAGCAGACACACAAACTACCCACTGGTTTGTAAAGAAAGTGGGTGTTTGGTTTCCCAGTCCATTACACAGACTGTGCGTCGGATTGTGCAGTGGGAGCCTGAGAAATGGATATCTCATCTAAGGAGTTTAGCGAGTGCACAAAGTACACACACTGTGCTGTAGAAAGGACGTACAAAAGGATGCAAGTGTACAAATTACGCACTGCCTTTCATGGGTAGTAGTTACAAAGAAGAATCAATAAAGGGCCTGCACTTTGAATTTTTAAAGGAATATTTGATAAGCCCACTTTAGAAAGGTAGCAAGTGCGCAAATTTCCCACTGTCTTCTGGCCATGCAATATCTACACGAAAAGGCTTGATAAAGGGACATGAGTTTGAGTTAGAATTTGAAATTCAAGAGTATTTGATAATCCTAGGAAAGACAGGCAGCAAGTGTGCAAATATCCTACTGCTTTCGGCTGGGGTAGTAGCTACAACAAAAAGACTTGAAAAAGGACTTTGAATCAGAATATGAAATTGAAGAATAATTGATAATGCCAGGCAAGAAAGGCAGTAAGTGTGCAAACTTCCCACTGTCTTTGGCCGAGGTAGTAGCTACAATAAAAAGGTTCAATAAAAAGGTTCGATAAACGGCCTGCATTTTGAATATGGATATGAAATAGAATATTAGTTAACCATAGCAAAGAAAGGTAGAAAGTAGGTGTGTATGCGTGTACATGATGTGTTGATTAAGTGGAAGATAAAAAAGGTGAAAAATAAGGAAGAGAGCAGACGCACAAACTACCCACTGCTTTGTAAAGAAAGTGGGTGTTTGGTTTGCCAGTCCATTACACAGACTGTGCAAAGGATTGTGCTGTGGGAGCCTGAGAAATGGGTGTTTCATCGAAGGAGTTTAGCGAGTGCACAAAGTACACACACTGTGCGGTAGAAAGGACGTAAAAAAGGATGCAAGTGTACAAATTACCCACTGCCATTCATGGGTAGTAGTTACGAAGAAGGTTCAATAAAGGGCCTGCACTTTGAATGTTAAGAGGATTATTTGATAAGCCCACTTACGAAAGGTAGCAAGTGCGCAAATTTCCCACTGCCTTCTGGCCGTGCAATATCTACACGAAAAAGGCTTGATAAAGGGACATGAGTTTGAATTAGAATGTGAAATTCAAGAGTATTTGATAACCCTAGGAAAGAAAGGCAGCAAGTGTGCAAATTTCCTACTGCTTTCGGCTGGGGGTAGTAGCTACAACAAAAAGACTTGAAAAATGACTTTGAATCAGAATATGAAATGAAAGAATAATTGATAATCCCAGGCAAGAAATGCAGTAAGTGTGCAAACTTCCCACTGTCTTTGGCTGCGGTAGTAACTACGATAAAAAGGTTTGATAAACGGCCTGCATTTTGAATATGGATATGAAATAGAATATTAGTTAACCATAGCAAAGAAAGGTAGAAAGTAGGTGTGTGTGTGTGTGTACATGATGTGTTGATTAAGTGGAAAATAAAAAAGTTGAAAAATAAGAAAGAGAGCAGACGCACAAACTACCCACTGCTTTGTAAAGAAAGTGGGTGTTTTGTTTCCCAGTCCATTACACAGACTGTGCGTCGGATTGTGCAGTGGAGCCTGAGAAACGTGTATCTCATCTAAGGAGTTTAACGAGTGCACAAAGTACACACACTGGGGCCGATTAGGATGGCGGACGGACTTGCGTCCGTCCGCCACCCCAGAGGTGGAGGGACCGTCCGCAGGGGCAGCGGCGGTCCCTCCGTGCAAATTAGGATGTGACCGCCACCCTGGCGGTCACATCCTGTATGTTTTAACATTGCGGCGGGTGCTGCTTGAAGCAGCACCCACCGCAATTTTAAAACTGCATGTGTTACATTTACATGCACAAAGCGGCAGGCACCGCGCAGTGCCTGCCGCTTTGAGCATGTAAATGTTGGGGGCACCATAGGTACCCCCCATGTGCACCCCCCACCCCCGACACCCTGGGGGCCCGCAGCGGGCCCCCAAAAGCCAAAGTCCACATGCTTTTCCATGGCGGAAAAGCATGTGTTTGTGAAATTCCTAATTTGGCTGACGGTGTCTTGCAGACACCGTCACCAAATTGCCCTCCTCACACCGCAGATCAGCGGCGGACGGACCTGCCGTCCGCCGCTGGTCCAACCGCACTCCCACCGCCATCCTGATCTGGCGGTGGGTCTTCTATTTCACTGTGGCGGATAATCCGCATACTCCGGGCCGGCGGTGGCTTCCGTCGGCCCGGAGTATGCGGATTATCCGCAATCATAATGAGGCCCACTGTGCGGTAGAAAGGACGTAAAAAAGGATGCAAGTGTACAAATTACCCACTGCCATTCATGGGTAGTAGTTACGAAGAAGGTTCAATAAAGGGCCTGCACTTTGAATTTTAAGAGGAATATTTGATAAGCCCACTTAAGAAAGGTAGCAAGTGCACAAATTTCCAACTGCGTTCTGGCTGTGCAATATCTACACGAAAAAGGCTTGATAAAGGGTCATGAGTTTGAATTAGAATTAGAAATTCATGAGTATTTGATAACCATAGGAAAGAAAGGCAGCAAGTGTGCAAATTTCCTACTGCTTTCGGCTGGGGTAGTAGCTACAACAAAAAGACTTGAAAAAGGACTTTGAATCAGAATATGAAATTGAAAAATAATTGATAATCCCAGGCAAGAAAGGCAGTAAGTGTGCACACTTCCCACTGTATTTGGCCGCGGTAGTAGCTACAATAAAAAGGTTCGATAAACGGCCTGCATTTTGAATATGGATATGAAATAGAATATTAGTTAACCATTGCAAAGATAGGTAGAAATTAGGTGTGTGTGCGTGTACATGGTGTGTTGATTAAGTGGAAGATAAAAAAGGTGAAAAATAAGAAAGAGAGCAGACGCAGAAACTACCCACTGCTTTGTAAAGAAAGTGGGTGTTTGGTTTCCCAGTACATTACACAGACTGTGCGTCGGATTGTGCAGTGGGAGCCTGAGAAATGGGTATCTCATCTAAGGATTTTAGCGAGTGCACAAAGTACACACACTATGCGGTAGAAAGGACGCAAAAAAGGATGCAAGTGTACAAATTACCTACTGCCATTCATGGGTAGTAGTTACGAAGAAGGTTCAATAAAGGGGCTGAACTTTGAATTACTTCAAGAATAATTGATAACCCCAGCGAAAAAAGTCTGCAGGTGTGCAAATTTCCCACTGCTTTCGGCCGCGGAAGTAGCTAGAACAGTAAGGCTCAATAAAGGGCCTTGACCTTGAATCAGTTCATCAGGTATTTCATACACATCAATTTTCTTGTTAGCAATATCGGAATAATTTGTTCTAAAGTTTCAACATAATTTAATGCTTCTAGAAAGTGTGTATCAAAGCTTTCGTCTTTGAAATCATAGCTCACGTCTGGATCACTAATTTCCGCCCTTCACTCATTGCCTGTGATAGATACGATTAGTTCTTGAATTACACTCAAGGTAATATGCAAAATCTTCTCAGTGTGAGGCTGTTACTTATAAGGATATTGTGTTCTTATGTTTTCTTAAATTTTGAAATCAGTCATTCTTTATGACTTTAGGAAAAGGCTCAGGCTGTTATAGCAACATACAGGACTAAAAAATGTAGAATATGTCTATTCATCTTACCCATTCCAAAATAGTATTGTTTCCACTTTGGTTAGAACAAAAAGGCTCGATAAAGGGCATGAGTTTGAATCAGATTATAAAATTCAAGGATAATTGATAAGCCTAGCCAAAAAAAGGCAGCAAGTTGGTGTGTGTGTTATGTGTAGATGATGTATTGATTGAGAAGATAAAAAAGGTGAAAAATTAGAAAGGCTGCAGAGGTGCAAAGTACCCACTGCCTGGTCAGGGAAGTAGATGTTTGGTTTCACACCTCATCATACAGATAGATTGTCGAATTTCGTAGTGGAGTCCGAGAAATGACTACCACATGAAATGAAAGAATGTAAGTGTACTAATTTACCACTGCGGCTGTAGGGCTGAAAAATTAAACACTGGGCCCATTTCAGGGATTCCATTTTGAATTACAATAATACTTGGCAAAGGCAGCAAGAAATGTAGTAGGTAGGTGTATTTGAGGTAGTGGATGTATAATAAGGTGAAAAGGAAGAAAAGTAGCAGATGCGGAAAGAACCTACTGTCTTGTAAAGGAAATGGGTGTTTTGTTTTCCAGTACATTACAGAGTGTTAGTCGGATTCTGCAGTGGGAGCGTAAGAAACGGTTGTTAACCATAGGCAAGAAAGGTAGAAAGTAGGTGTGTGTTTGTGTACGTGTAGATAATGTGTTGATTGAGTGGAAGATGAATAATGTAAAAAATAAGAACGGCTACAACGTCACAAAAGTACATAAAGAGCAGCTCTCTAAACATGAAGTCGCACAAAAGGAAAGTACTCATCCTCAGACCCACCCTCTCAGCCTCGGATGACTTACGCTAGCTGAGTACATTGTGGATAGTACCAACAGCTATCAAGCATGTGCACAACCTAGGATTCATCCTCAACTCCTCCCTTTGTATGTGTAAGCAAGTCTACACCGTCTCCTCGTACTGCTATAACACCCTCCACATGCTCTGCAACATTTACAATTGGATTGTAAACAAAAGAAAAACAGTGACACAGTCCTTCGTGAGCAGCAGACTACACAGTGGCTAAACACTGTATATAGGAATTCCAGTCAAACATGTACAACAGTTACAACAAGTCCAAAAGACCTCCGCCTGAGTGATTATCAATGTCCTCTACTGAAGGCACATCATTCACCACCTGATACACCTACACTGCCTTAATACCATGAATAGGATCATCTTCAAGCTGCTCACCCTCACTTATAAAATACTCTACAACACCAGAGTAATCTACCTTAACAGTAGTAATCCTAAAAAGGCCAAATTTTGATCTTAAAATTTTGACTTTAAAAATATTAGGTAAGGTTTTGGTATCTCTTTCGGCAAACGTTGCTTATAAACTAATTGCCTATCATTGCAATGTATCCAAGCTTTCAGTGATTTTAAATAACCAGTGTAATGTCCAGATTTTGTAGAAGGTCCATTATGAAAAATAATTGCAACAGTTACAAAAGTTCTTCCTGATATTGAAACTTGACCAGCTACAACATTTTTAATTACAATTTCCAATATTGTTATTGGCTGCAAAAGTGGAAATTGCCTAGTGTTTACTTGGGGAAGTAGTTACAACAAAAAGGCTCGATCTCGGGATTTGTGTTGGAATTAGAATATGAAATTGAAGAATAATTGATAACCCCAGCCAAAAAAGGCAACAAGTAAGTGTGTGTACGTGTGGATGGTGTCTAGATCAAGTAGAAGATGAATTAGGTGAAAAATAAGAAAGGCTGCAGATATGCAATCTACTCTTTGCCTTGTCAGGGAAGTGGATCTTTCGATATCCTTTTTATTATACAGAGAGGGTGTTGTATTCCGCAGTGGGAGGCTGAGAAATGACTAACACATCTAAGGAAGCAAAGCAAGTGTACTAAGTTCCCACTGTGGGCCGTAGAGTTTAAAAATAAGAAACCCCAACCCTTTTCAGGGTCTCTACTTTGAATTAGAATAATAGTTGGCACAGACAGTCAAGAAAGGCAGCAGGTAGGTGTGTTTGTGCTAGTGGATACAGAATAAGGTGAAAAATTAAGTAAGGCAGCAGACGTGCAAACTACCCACTGCTTTGTAAAGGAAGTGGGTGTTTGGTTTTCCAGTCCATTACACAGACCGTGTGTTGGATTCCACAGTGGGAGCCTGAGAAATGGGTATCACTTCTAAGCAAACAGTGCAAGTGCCGAAAGTACAGTCAATGTGCGGTAGAAAGGACGGAAGAAAGGACACAAATGTGCAAATTACTCACTGGTATTTATAGTTTGTAGTTAGCATGAAGGCTGAATAAAGGGTGTGCATTTTGAATTTGAATTAATTTTACAATAATTCATAACTCCAGCCAAGAAAGGCAGCAAGTGTGCAAATTTTCCACTGCCTTTCGACGGGGTAGTTTTTATAACAAAAAAGTTTGTTAAATGTCTAATAACTAATGTTAAGGACAGTGACACTTCTGTTTGTTGTTTTTGATGAGGTTGATAGATTTTTTGCGTAACACAAACGTTATTCGCAATAAATGCATAGAAATTTAAGTTTACCAAATTGAAGATCAATTTGTGAAGAACTGTTGAATTCTAAATCCGCCTTTAGAACTAGTGGGAGGGTAGCATTTTAAAGTGTTTGATAGGTTACACTACATGTGTGCATGGAGCTAAAGAAAACTTAGCATGGTTATGCATGGGCATCGTCTCACAGAAAATGTAGCATTCAGGATTGTAAAAGCTTGCGATAGTAATCTTTTTAGAGTTGGAGCAGAGTTCCTGTAACATTGGTACTTAATTTTCTTTTTGATATTCAGCAATCATTTTGTGTACCTGTTGAAATATACATTTAAATGTTCCTCTTTGAAGGTCAAGAAGCAACACTGCTCCTCTACACAATATTGTTTGATGGTCGTCTAAAAAGTAGTGGTAATTTCACTGTCACCAAGGTAGATATCTGACAATAGAATGAATGATATTTTTACACCACTATTTCATAGTCCTAATGCAAAAGGTGTGTATAGACTCAACAAAATGATTTCTTTGTTACATATATAGGCAGTAACAGGTAAGTATAATTTACATTTCCTTTTATGGATTGAAGGTGGTCATCTGCTGCATTCAAAACATTGGGCCTGTTGAAAAGAAAGTGAAAAGTAAGTTGTAATTGATATTGCATGGTTTAAAGATGAATAGGTTGTTGAAATAAAAACTTTATAAGTATTTATATGGTAAACATAGTTCCAGGGTCAGAATATGCGGTATCATAATCTGGATATCGGCACACAAGTAGTTTTGTTCAGTGCCAGTAACTACTGTGGAAGTTTGGGCTTTTTAAAACCAAAGATATTTTTGGGTTTTGCCAATGTTTGTTTTAATGGTGAGGGCACAGCAGCTTCCACTGCAATAACGTTTTAGTAACACAATGCCAAAAGAAGTCACGCAATGACAAAACTAAAAAGCTGACCATCAATTTTAGAGTTACTGCCTTTGCCAATGTTTGTTTAATTTTGTTTTCCATACTCTTTTTGAAACTAGTTAGAGATTTTCCATAATGGCATTTTTGAGAAATAGTATGGATCAGCATTTAATTAAAAGATTCTGCAAAAAATGGTAAGTGAAATTTTATAGTAGTTTAGCAAAATGTTTTTTTCCTGCTTTCTTTTTTTTATGAGCATTTTAGTTTGAAAGGAAAGAATCATCAATCTTGCTTTTAAGCTTCTGCAATTATTTGCATCAAATTGCAGAGCATTCTGGGAGCAGGAAACATAGCCTCATAGTAGTAAACTTTGCAAATGTGTGTACACTTTTTTTACTAGAAAAGCTGCCAGTAGTGTAGTCTCAGCTTACAACATTTATTTTGAACACTCACTCTAATAATAATGAGTTTGGATCAATGTGGTGGAAGGTCATTAACATTTGGACACAAATATTACCTTGGCAGCAGACTGTTCCCATTGCAGCTCCAGAACGTTTTATTGAAAATTGGCAGCTGAAGGGTTTGTGCTGCAGGGGATGGGACTACTTGTTCCAAGAACAAAGTAAATGTGATTTTCTGATAGCCCTGGCCCCAATAAATATATCATGGTGATCATTGAGAGGTGCAAGAGTTCCTGATAAGTATACGTGGGTCAGACGTGTTTCAGAGCTGTATGCTTTTCTATACTGTAGGCACTGACAGAAGTGCAGTGAGAGCTTACAACATTTACTTAGAGTGTCCAGCTGAATAATAAAAGCATTCAATTAATGAAGCATAAATACAGGTTTGAAAAGCGTTAATATACGGGCAAACATATTACGTGAACTGCAGACAGTGCTCTTCCCTGACCTATTATGTGGTACTGCTAACTGGTAGGCAAAGGGTTTGTGCTGCTGGGAGTTGGGCCTACTTGTTCCAAGGACATAATACATATGAACACTTGTTGACGTTGATCCCAACCAATATGTCCTGTGCGTCGGGCTATAGGAATTCCACATCCCTGACGGTGCATAGCCAGCTTTCGAACATAGTGGAGGCAACTTAGAAAATATCCTTACCATAAAGTTTTCTGTAGAAATTGCTGAAACTTTTTGGTTGTAGATAGCACAAGACTTTTCAACAGATTGTAAATGTAAAAAAGATGTATATAAGCGCATCATAATAGCAATGCTAACCATTGGAAAGTTAATTTGCAAATTATTGTAGATGTTGCAAGTGTTTTGAAATCGACGCAATGGGACTGTGGCAACTATTCAAAACAACAATAATTATTTGTATTGGGGTTGACAACCAATCATAGGTTTGATAGCAACTCTGTTAGGACCATAGTAGTGGTGATACAAAATGATATGCAAATAGCAATATGGTTCCGACGGGCACTATAGATTAGTTTGGTAGAGGTTCATAAATGTTATCCTTGAAAACCCTTTTTGCTATTTACGAGTATTTTAAAGAAGTAAACTATTAAGATGAGTAACTGCCATTGGTGATAGTCGTGCCGCTTCAATTGTTGTACGGAAATCCTTTAGAGAGATACGAATGGTTATGTTTAATAGTTTGCTTTTTTTAATTTCATAAAGAGAAATTATATTGGCAATTTTATATTTGTGCAATATAATCAATAATAAAGAGGTAAGGAACATTTTTTGTAGGGAAAAATTACCTTCATTTTAATGAAAACTCTTGATAGGTCTGAATTTTGTTACTCCGTGAATCATGACCCATTGTCTTTGTTAAAGGTTTGGAAGTGTATAGAAAATATTGTAGAAATATGATTTTTAGTATGGAGAGTTTACATTTTACGGTACAGATGTCTACATTGGATACATTACAAAATTATTTAAAAAGATTACCCTTTAAATTATTTGATAACATTTTTTTAGATAGTTTAAACTATTACAACAAAAAATACCATCATGCACGCACAATTAATAATAGAGGCCTAAGCAAGTGGCGTAGTAGAGAAATACGAAAAAGAAATTCATGTATGCTGAATTTATAAAAAAAGAGGCCTGGGAGGGCCTTGTGACGCAGAAAAAAAAATACCATCATGAACGCACAATTAATAATAGAGGCCTGAGCACATGGTGTACTATAGAAATACTACACAGAAATTCATTGACAAACAATTTATTAGAAAAATAGAGGTGTTGAGCAAGTCGTGACGTAGAAAGAAACTTTTAAACTATGTGCATACAATTTAAAACCATTGAGGGGTAGGAAAGCCATCTGAAGGAGAAAAAAATAGCATTATGGATATACAATTTACAGTGGAGGCTGATGTTGTGACGTCTTCTCTTACCTTTGCTTCTGTCGTCTTTTGTCGTGTCAAAGGCTGCGGTTTCGCTGAGTCTGGGGTGTTTTGCATGCGGGCGGCGCCACCTTCGCGCCTATGGTATTGTGGCTGGGTGGCGGCAGCAGCAGTGACACCACGTCGAGTGTCAGGAGTCCTCCTCCGCTTGAGCAATCAGTTCGTAGTAAAATCGATGGCGACAGTCTGTCTGTCACCGCAGCAGAGGCAGGCAAAAGAGAGCGTGCTCACATCAGTGCCCGCATTATATGGGAACCGCGGGGGCTGACCAAATCAAGCCGAGGGCCGTGATTGGTAGCGTTTTCGCGGTCTGCAAGAATGATGGCCCTGGGGGACATCCCATTGGCTAATGTATTGGTTTCCAGGCTTAGTGATAGCAAGCATGCTAGGTGGTGGCATGTGGGGAGTGTGGGCGGGAGTGCACCGCGCATGTGGAAGTATGAGTGTGTGCACTAACAATTAACAACAGAGAGAGATGGGGGGGTGTTATCATGTATGCAGAGGCAGGCCCAGAATCGGATCTGCAATGAGTCAGCACTTCTAATCATTCTCCTTAGCGCGCCCTGAGCTCTGATTTGTCTCTGAGAGGGTGATCGCACCATAGTTTGTACTGCTCATCATACTCAGTGCGTACCCGCGCATACGGTACGAATATGCTTTGACGTTACGCGTCGCATTAAAGCTTTGGTGTGACGTCATGTACGGCGTTCTGTATGCGAAAGGCGGCAATGTTTCTACTTGGTTTAAAACATGTATGTATTTAATGTACATACTAAAGGCAGACATTTGGGATAACTGTGATTTTTTTTACAATACTTGTAACAATCATATATTACTTTTAAAAACAATTACACAAATTGCGGTAGAACATCATGCGTACTCGTATTGATAGAGCTGCGCAAGCGCATCATAAGCGTACGCAAAGCCGTGTGACTTTAAAAGTAGAGATTTGATTGGTTCATAACTTTTCCTATTGCGACTGTTGAAAGTTCCGTTCCATTATAATTATTCGACTTTGAGATTCTAAGAAGAAGCATTTCTTCTGAGAATCTTCTTAAATAGAAGGAAGATCACCATAATAACAGCAATGGAGACATCTTCCAGCCATTCTTCAGAGGGAGATTTCATTCCTGAAGAACCTCCAAGGAAGAGGAAAGAAGCTCTAATTTGGAAGTTTTTTACTTTTCCAGAAGGACAAAAAAAGGTTAATGCTCCAAAAGTAACCTGTAAAATTTGCGAAACAACTCTTTCAAGGGGTGGTCCATGTAAAAAATACTCCTTTGGCACATCAAATATGGTGCGACACGTGAAGAACTTGCACCCCAATACCTTTGCTCCAGCTGCAAGGCGCACGTTGCACGAGAACCCACCTGCTGCTGCACTAAGCACATTAACTGCTACAGCAGCATTTTCAGCAAGCAGTCCACATCCACAAATTGATTCTGAGTTTGCTAAAGTTAAAATTGTATGTATTTATTGCGATAAACTTTTGTGTTATGGGGAACAGTCTATGGACCTGATAAAACGCAGGGTGCAGGATCATTGCTGTCCTCAACATTAGTTATTTGTTATTTTCATTCTTTTGTTCCGCTTGGAATTTGTTGAGAAAACACAAAAAAAAATACAAAACAAAAAAAACAGTTCTTTTTAGAACTACCTTCACTGGTCAAAGAAAGAACTATATTTCTATGTTAGTGTGTAAAAGTTTGTCAGAATGAATGTGTAGTTCATAAATGAATGAATGAATATATTACTAGTGTATGGGAGAATGTGAAAGTGCAGAACCATAAGGAAGTGCTACAGCATAAATCTATAGGGTGTTTACCTATAGTATACTGTAGTATGTCCGAAGCACTTGAATGTAACATATATACATAAATATGTTACAAGTCTATGCTTCAATTTGCGCTGCTGGGTGAAACTCCCTGGGTGAATTTGTATGGGTTAGGGGCGGATTTACAATCCCCTTGTGCCTCTTTTACACAGCCGTTGCGTCACTTTTGTGACACAGTGGTGGTGCAAAACATGTGCCATGGTGTGTGCTATTAACAATGTGACGCATCTGTAGGGTGCATTACATTGTAAAGCCCTGCGCCAGAAGAGGCTTTCCTGTGCAGAAGGGGGTGCAGCAACGCCTCCTAAAAGTGACCGAGTGAAATGTATAACATTTCATTGTCACTTTTGAGCTTATGCTGCGTCAAAATCTTGCACATGCTTGAAGCAAGTGTAAGGGTTGCTACAGCATTGTGAGTATAGGGCCCCAAGAGCATTGCTGGAGCTGTGTTATACTTGCAACCGAAGTCAAGCAATAATTAATCCAAAAATTACTTTGCAATTTAGTTTTGTTATTATTTTATAATAAGAATATGAAATATAATCTAAAAAATAAAATAAATATAAATATTTATATTAAAAATATAAGAAATTAGTATAAAAAGAATGACATAATAATTAATACATTTATAAATTATCATTTACAAAACCTTTGAAATTCACTGAAGAAAACAAAGGTTTCACACACGTTATAGTTAGGAATCAGCATTTAAAAAACCATGCAAATTCATTGAAAAAACCATAGGTTTCACACATGTTATAGTTAGCTGAACATTTCTCTCATACAAAACCTTTGAAATTCCTCCGTTATAGTTAGCTCAGCTAACTATAACTTGCACGCCCGCACTGCACTGCTGATGACGTCACATATTACATCACTCATGACATGGTCAGTGACATCTCAAATGACATCACTGATTACATCATCCTTGTGAAAGAGTGACAGACCTCCTCTCAGCGTAATATAACCCTTGATATACACATTCAAAAATAGAAACTAACATTTTCAAAAAAATGGAGATACCAATACCAGTTAGAACAACCTATTCAGTAATTCCAAAATCTACATACACATCCAGTCATTCACTAACAATTGTATATAGGCACTCATACCTGTACTCACTCATCATATGTACTCATACACCTATACATCTTATTACACACCGATACTCATCCATAGAGTTACTCACACACATACTCACACATGCAAATAAACTATCAAACATCCATTACTTGCATATACAGCTATACACCCACCACTACACTTACTTCTACAGAATCATACACATACTTACTCTCCTAAACAATCACTTATAGAAACGCATACTTATTTATACAGGAACTCTTACAATCGCTCGCTCTCACATGTACTCACTTATATACATCAATACTCACATGTACTAGTTTAAAACATATGTAGTTACTCATAAAGATACTATTGAGACAGTGATTCACTCACTAACACACCCATACACAAACTCATCCACCCATACAGTCCTGCACACATGCTGTCTTCAAAACACATACAGGGAGTCACCCATTCATGCATCTATGCGGTAAGTAATACCCCCCACCAAACCATACAGACACTCATACTGATACTCTAAAAACCAACTAATAACCCATATCGACACTCATGTAGCTAGTCACCAACCCATGCAGCCACTTATACACAAAGTGACACAGATATTTACATATTTAAACATTACTCGCTAATACATGTATTCACTAAGATACACTTAATAAGTCAGTTATACAATCATTTTTTAAAAATAAATATCCATTTAGACACTTATTTACACATGTATTCTTCCATCGACCTTACATATACATATATAAAACATATTTATTTTTCAGAAAGACACACATTCACTGGATGATGTCATCAGTGATGTAATTTGAGATGCCATCAGTGATGTCATGAGTGATGTCACTGACCATGTCATGAGTGATGTAATATGTGACGTCATCAGCAGTGCATTGCGGGCGCGCAAGTTATAGTTAGCTGAGTTAACTATAACGGAGGAATTTCAAAGATTTTGTATGAGAGAAATGTTCAGCTAACTATAACATGTGTGAACCCTATGGTTTTTTCAAAGAATTTGCATGTTTTTTAAAATGCTAATTCCTAACTATAGCGTGTGTGACACCTATGGTTTTTTCAGTGAATCCGCCATTTAACAAAATAAAGATGCTTCCAAGTCTCCCCTACGAGGCTTCTGCTCGTTCTTTTGAAGGAGGTTGTGGTGACATATATATATATATATATATACACATATATACATATATATCCACGCCCTCGCTTTCCAACCCATCCGGGACAAAGAAGCACTCACAGGGGTGTTTGATTCTTACGAGCATTTTAATCCGTTTTCAGCAAATAACATGACGCTTTTCGGCTACTGCCTTACTCTAAGGATAACATTAGAGTAACATTAGTGAGTGCTTCTTTGACGGAAAGAGAGAGCTTGGATTTAAACGCGGCGGCACCACCGCGTCAAAAGCACCCGTTCCTGAGTGCGCAGCAACCAGGTGCGGAGAAGCGAGGATATATATATATATATATATATATATATATATATATATATATTTTGGAAAAGGGGCTGCTACGGAGCACGAAGGTTCACAGACACAGTAACACCAATGGAATAATGCACCACCCACCGGAGGGTTCTGAAAGACACTGTTTGTGAGGACTACAGGTACCAGCATGCCGTTAATTGAGAACACTGCCCACCAGAGGGCTAAAGCCCACCAGAGGGTCAAAGAATTAAATGAAGGCAATCGCTGTGGGAAACCGAACAGTAATAAAGTGTGCGTGGCTTACCTTTGAAAAAGTTCACTGTTGAGTGAAAAGCGTCAGGACTGCCACTACCACCGTGAAATAATAAAAGATTTGGCCCGTGAACCCAGTGAAGTGCGACTCCAGTTCTTTATTTGTTGGAGAGGTGTTGGTAATATATGAAGTGTTCCCGGCATCAAAGGCACAAGTGGCAACACTTTTTGTTTCTTTCCCCGAGGGATCGCACACCGAGAACCGCCACTAACCTGCGAGGGAAAATGAACTGCTGGCAGCGTCAGTCCACTACTATATGGAGAGGCGTGGACACTGTACCGTCGTCTCCGGTTTTGCCCGATGCAGGATGTATGTGGCTGGGAGTAGGGGCAAGTAAGGCAGCAAAGCTGTTTTCTTCACCAGACCTGTTCTTTAAAATGGCATTTTACGAACTGTGAGCATTTACATCCAAAAGCCATTTAACCATCACCCGTCCTAATGCAACAACACGCTTAATTGTGGGACATGCAGTTTCTAAGTACATGCGGAAGGGGCGGTGTCTTAGCATATGGAGGTCAGGTGTGCTCACCGTATTTAAGGAGAAGCAAGACTTACCTTTTAACATGCAACTACATTCCAGCTCCTGAACTTTGGTATTTGATAAAGGAATGTTTTCCGAAACGCGTCATACCTTCAGGATTATTAAAAGCTGCCTGACTGTGCTCCGCTGTGTCCCTCTCATCTTTCCGGCATGGTGAAGGTGTTTTGGTGTATCTTTAGCGTGTTGGCCCTTGACACGCAGAGGGACCCTCCCGTAAAGTGTTCTCGGCATCAAAGGCACAAGTGGCAACACTTTTTGGTTTTTTCCCCGAGGGATCGCACACCCAGAACCGCCACTAACCTGCGAGGGAAAATGAACTGCTGGCATCGTCAGTCCACTACTATATGGAGAGGCGTGGACACTGTACCGTCGTCTCCGGTTTTGCCGGATGCAGGATGTATGTGGCTGGGAGTAGGGGCAAGTAAGGCAGCAAAGCTGTTTTTTTCACCAGACCTGTTCTTTAAAATGGCATTTTACGAACTGTGAGCATTTA
The DNA here is from genome assembly GCF_964261635.1 of Lissotriton helveticus. Lineage (NCBI taxonomy): Eukaryota > Metazoa > Chordata > Amphibia > Caudata > Salamandridae > Lissotriton > Lissotriton helveticus. Next base: position 151,433,464 of record NC_136071.1, read on the forward strand.
CATCCAAAAGCCATTTAACCATCACCCGTCCTAATGCAACAACACACTGTATTGTGGGACATGCAGTTTCTAAGTACAAGCGGAAGGGGCGGTGTCTTAGCATATGGAGGTCAGGTGTGCTCACCGTACTTAAGGAGAAGCAAGACTTACCTTTTAACATGCAACTACATTCCAGCTCCTGAACTTTGGTATTTGATAAAGGAATGTTTTCCGAAACGCGTCATACCTTCAGGATTATTAAAAGCTGCCTGACTGTGCTCCGCTGTGTCCCTCTCATCTTTCCGGCATGGTGAAGGTGTTATGGTGTATATATATATATATATATATATATATATATATATATAAAAACAGGCAGCTTCTTCTGGAGTGCTGGAACCCGAGGAAGTTGGCGCAGATGCCGGCGAAGCAGTCCGGTTTAATTAATGTATCCAAATTTTTCACAAAGTGAGTTACTTGCGCTCTCAGGCAAGAAGGCAAAGGGGGTCCAAATAGTCAATAAAGCAGTTTATTACACTTTTTTTTGTCAATAAAGCAGTTTATTACACAACGCGTTTCAGCAAAGAAAGCCTTGTTCACGTGTAACCTCACACAGGAGAACACCAATTATAAATAAAGTTTATCGTGCTGTAGACTGATAATCAACATAAAGGTAGGACTAACAAAGAACCAATGCTCGTTTTTTGGCAGACATGTTAGAATGGTCAAAAAAGTGAATGATTATTGGCATAGTGCCACATGGGAGGTAGCTGATGTTGTTGTTCGTTACACATTTTTCTTAATAAAATACATAACAGTGCACGAATATCCATGCAAGAATATAAGCTGTTTTCCTGAATATCGATCTGTTTGAATTTTGAAACTTGATTTTTTGCTTATATTCTTGCATGGATATTCGTGCACTGTTATGTATTTTATTAAGAAAAATGTGTAACGAACAACAACATCAGCTACCTCCCATGTGGCACTATGCCAATAATCATTTACTTTTTTGACCATTCTAACATGTCTGCCAAAAAACGAGCATTGGTTCTGTGTGTTGTGTTTTATTGACAAAAAAAAAAAAAAAGTGTAATAAACTGCTTTATTGACTATTTGGACCCCCTTTGCCTTCTTGCCTGAGAGCGCAAGTAACTTACTTTGTGAAAAATTTGGATATACATATATATATATATATATACACATATATATATATATACACATATATATATATATATATATATATATATACATATACATATACATATACATATATATATATATATATATATATATATATATATATATATATATATATATATATATATATATATATATATATATATATATATATATATATATATATATATATATATATATATATTCACGCGGATCCAATAACGCGCACAGGAGACCCCCTCTACAAGTGGCCTAGACAACATTTGGAAAATTTTGAATTATTGCCGAGGGGTCGGAGGTTTGCATGGCCCACCACAAGCCTCAGAACTAACAACTAGCAGCTGGGAACATCGTGGCACAAACAGCACTGAGTGACGCTGTTGCTGTTTGGTGCCCTGTAAGCTGTGCAAATTCGGAGGCTGTGGCAGAGGGTAGCAAGTTTGAAAAGGAGCCACTTGGTAAAAAGAAGTATAACTCCATCGTCCTGGAACGGATCACTAGCCCGCTGTATTCTGGGACCAGGAGTCCCCAACACTAATGTGAGCCACGTAATCTGCACCAGGTGAGCCTTCCGCCACTTGGATAGGAGGAGCCTATATGAACATTGCAGTGATGGAGTTAATACAGTCTAAGGAGGACGGCGTTCGAAGAAGGCACTGACCGAAACTAGTCACGCTGAAAACATCCTGAATAAACCACCCTTTTCATGCAACTTGCAGCGTCTCCTGCAGTCTTCTTTAAAGAGAGGAGTGAATCGAGTTACATATATATATACATATATATATATATATATATATATACACACACATATGTCAATGGCAATTTGGTGAATGCGCATTCATGGTCCTCCTAACTTTCATACTAAAATCTATCCTTTCTCCTTTCAAATGTGTTTTCCACTCAGCAGCATCATTCATAATAAAAATGCATTTACACATACAGAGACGGGCTTTCAGTCAATCTTCTTTATTTGTTGGTCTGTTCGAGTGTCAGTCACATCTGCTGCTACCCACTACATGATACAGCGTAGGTCTGTGGGTTGTCCACTTCTTCCATCGGATGTCTTGCATAGTGACTGGTGACATATTGCCTATTGTAGGAAATCAGGTTATTGGTTGTGCAAGATGTGAGGCCTGTGCAACTAATAGGTCCAACATTATCCCCTTTTCATGAACCAAGCACCCAATTGTAGCACTTTACTTTCTCAGTGTAGCAAAACAGAGCAGTCCAAGGCCTACACAGGGAAGTTGTTGTGGGCTGGTTATCACCATTCACTGGCACACAATAATAACACTAAGTAAATGATTGTCCAGGCTGTACTTTTTCTGTGGAAAAGGAAAAGTATATTTATTACACACATACACTACTAAATAATTGGCAGTAATTTACAAATATATTCATAAAGTAGGTAGAAATAACTTCGGTGACATTTTGAATTCACATTTGACCCCTTGAGGTCACAACCCCTAAAATCACAGTATTTCCCCTTCCAACACTGTTAATTTGTACACAGCCGCCTGAAAAGGAATGCCCTTCAGCTCCAGGGCTGGTGTGACTTGAAAGCTGGTCCGCGTCTTTATTTTTATATGTTTAATGTTTATCAAAATGTTTTTGAACGTTAGCAAAAATAAAAAATGCATGCTTGCCAAGGCCAATGCTTGTTATTTTATGTAGCAGGAACTATTTTTAGGCGAAGGTTTCAGACAGCTGAAATGTACATGGGTAGGCTAATATGGCTAACTGAAAAACAGTAAATGTTGCCTTTTACTGGGCGTATTTTATTGTTTTTTCCTGTTTTTTGGTTTGGGAAACATGACATTTCTACAAGTGTGTTCTGGTATCTTGCACATGCACTGAGATATTCTACCTTTTATGGATTCAAAGTGAATACCCCTGGTGAAGACCTAGGATTACAAGTAATTAACATTTCCTTTAAGCATCTGAATCTATGGAAGAGTTGCAGCCTCTTATGAGAGTTGGAGCTCTGCGTCTCTCAAACACAGTGCTGAGAATTCAGGTCAGAAACCAATTGGCTTGGCTGCTACAAGTTCTCTGTGACTGCCCAATGGTATTTTGCTGTATATGTATACTGGTATGTTAACATTGACTACTAAGTGTTTCCCGCCTTACTTTGAGGATCAATTCAAGCAAGGGACTGTATGAAAGATAACATTGCTGAAGAACAGTAACGTTTTGAATTTGTGGGATGTCTAGGCCCTCAGGTCTAAGTAAGCACATTGTTTTTGTGCAGTCAGCAAATATTAAAGCAAAGATCTGGTTGCACAGCCATCCTCAGGCCCTCTTACCATGACCTGACTTTTAAAGCCCTAGTCCAGATCTCAACATGTCAAGAGGAAGACCAGAGGCACTTCAGATCAGAGAGGGTTAGATGGCTGGATATTCTGGAAGTATAGAGGCTGAGGACTACTTGAATAATATTATCCTTTTCTCAAGCCTCTAGGTGGCATTATAACATATCTACAACAGACCAGAAAGCAGACACGGTATGACTCCACATCCTAAGAGCCCTTTCTCCATTGCAAACCAAGGTGGCATTCTCCAAAACTACTGATCCCAAATATCAAGCTGTGCCAAACCATAGTGCAATTCTAGAGGTCTAAACAGAAAATTGCAGTTGATGCAAAGAAGTAAGAGGCCCTCTTTGGAGACTGAATTCAGAACCGGTTATATAAATATATCATTATTAAATCTCTCTAGACCTGGGGAATTTGAATTGCATTACTATAGTGATAGAAGAAAGAAAGTGTAAGTACTGAGTGTAAAGATTACAATGCCTGAAGACTTTTCAAAGAATGAGGAGGAGCCATGAAGCAATAAGCCAAGGCTCTTGCTAAGGGTTAGTGGTTAAGTCACTCAGGGCCACAGAAAAGAGACTCCGCAGCAAGAGCTTCAAAATCATGGTCTGAAGAGAGTTCAGTTGTGGAAGACATCTTCAAGCACATTCTGTGCACCGCTAAACAGCTGCTCTTAGATGAGGGAGGTGGCATTCCAAGAGGATGTGAAGATACCAAATCCAGCTGCACGTAACATAAACAGATTTACACAAACCACAAGTGCAGCAAAGGAGCCAAAACAAATGACTCTCTTGTAAAAGAGAGGGACCCAACAGCCAAAGGGATATGGTACCAAGAAAGACAAGTGTCAGAACAGGAGTTCCCCTTTGGGTATTATATATCGCATACACTCACATTCACAACATTAAATCAAAAAGGTGAACAAAGAGGAAATGTAAAAGTAACTTCATAAAAACTGCACAGTTTATTCAAGCAAATGTTAAAAACACAATATACCCTAACCTCAATACATAGTTAATCAATAAGAGTAATACACATAAAAATATGCACTTGTACACAATAAAAACACAGTAAAAAACACAAATGGGAAACAAAGATAAGGAATAAATGGTTCCTATTGCAATGAGGAGAATACAAAAGTCTAACAGTAATCAAACTCTAACACGTATGTCACTTTTGTAGTCAGAGTTGTTGCTCTACAGACATAGGGCCCGATGTAAGTAAATCTTTTTTACCACCTCTTAAATACCGATTCATACCGAATCGTTATTTAAGAAGTGGTAAAAAAGAGGAAGGCAGATGTAGGTAATTTTATTTCTATAATTACCGAATCGGAAGGAATCGGTATTTACCGATTCGGTAAATACCGAATCGGTAATGCCCATTGATTCCTATAGGCATTGAAGCCCATAGGAATCAATGGGCATTACCGAATTGGTATTTACCAAATTGGTAAATACCGAATTTTGCAAGGGTGCAGGGGGTGTCACTTTGACACCCTCTGGCACCCCAATTACAGGCACATACATGCCCTAAGGGCATGTCTGTGTGTCACATGGCACAGGTGTGCATGCACAGATGTGCATGCACACCTGGATTCGGTATTTTACCACCCAATTGGATTGGGTGGTAAAATACCGACTCCTAAAGGCCTGTGGCACTGTTTGCAGTGCCACCTACTTGTGAGATTTACCGAATCGGTAAAATTACCGATTCGGTATTTTACAGAATCGGTAAATTTACCGATTCGGTAAATTTACCAATTCTGTAAAAAAGGTCCCCTACATCTCAATGACCCATTTACCGGTCGGTAACGGCCGAATTCGGCCGTTACCGACCGGTAATGGCCACCTACATCGGGCCCTTAGCGTATTTTCGCTCAATTATGCATCGACGCGTTTCAGTGGGCTGATGATTTAAAGAGCTAACCCCTTCTTCAGGATAATATATTTGAATCCCACATGAACATATAATATCTGCAATACAAGAGCAATAGAAAACACATAAAATATATAGCTAAAACAATATATGACTAAAACGATATCATTTCATACTTTTACATATCCCCTGTGCTACAAACTTTATTCAAAAGAGATAATAACGGACCACATTCACAACTTACTTTCTCACATCGATATAGGTCAAAACACCTGGTTTAAGAAACCTAGCAATAGCTGCCATACAGTGCAGCACAACACTCCAATAATGTAGATAGGCCTTCATTTATCACCAAAACATTTTCAGTGTAACCATAGCATTAGGTTACACGGTATTCGTGCTATGGGATTAAAGAATCATTGTCCTGGGAACAAATATCCCAAGCCTTGCGCCACCCAATATCAATTTCTGTCATTTTAGTGGTCATGATTGACTGTGGATATAGAAATGTATTGTTCGGACTCTATTCAGACCCAGTGATCGCGAGCAGCCCGGTGGCAGTGGGCTTGCTGGCAGGAACTGGATGGTTGCTCTCTCGTTTTTAAACTAGCGCATTTTGTCACGCTGATTGCGAGCGGTGACACGCTTCTGTTAATGTTGGAATTGATTGCTTTTAATTGTGCACTAACCTGCCCTGAAAATCAACAGGTTACTAACCTTTACCTTGGATCCTAGCGGCTGTGCGTGGCTGTCTGTGAGCTGATTGACATCGCGGGCTTACAGCGGCCGCGGCCGCCATTTCGGCTTGGGCTGGATCGCCCACCCCCACCCACGCCACTCCCCCCACGCTACTCCTCCATTTAAACGGCCTACATGTGTCGGCGCAGCGGACGAGCGCAGCGGGCGCGACGTAGGCGCGCCGGAGTCACGTCAGAGTCGAGCCCGTCTGCGCCCGTCCGCGGCAGGCCGGGGCATGGGGCACCTCATTATGTCCCCTTGCTCACATATTCTTTTTCCCATCTCTGCTCATACTGGAATCCCGGCTCGATTGGACCCACTGTCACTGACCTCCTGACCCATCTTGGTCTACTCTCCTTCCCCTCCCGCACTCCACCCGCTATTATATCACGGCTGATCCCCTTGCCCACCATCCTCCCGCTTTTTCCTCCCCCCTCTCCTGTCCTCCATACTCCGTATTTAACACCGCGGCCACGCTCCTGAACACCAGGTCGGCGGTCAATCATCAGTACGAGCTATTCGACTACATCGATACATATGAACCGGATCTCCTGTTTTTAACGGAGACCTGGTTCAAGGCCGACTCCCTGCCTAACGTTCTAGCTGCACTGCCCCCCTCATACTCGGCCATTCGAGCGGACCGACCGGAGGGCAGAAGAGGCGGCGGAGTGGCCTTGATAGCTCGCACCGACCTTCATCTCCAGATCCTCCCCTTCCCTCTCATTCCTGAAGTAGACTACTTGGTAACTCGGTCAAGCTCCCATCAGGCTCCCCTGACCTCTGTTCTTATTTATCGCCCCCCTCACTCCACCCCTTCTTTTGTTTCCAGCTTCCAAGATCTCCTGGCTACACTGGTAATAAATAACTCGTCAGTGTTAGTCCTAGGTGACCTTAACTTTTGGCCGAACGACCCTGCTGAAAGCTCCCTCTCTAAGGAGTTCACCGACCTCATGACTAGCCTTAACTTTACATCCCACATTCACAGCCCCACTCACATACAGGGCCACACGTTGGATCAGGTCTGGACCCTGAATATCCCCACCTCAGCTCCCCTCATTTCCCCTTGTTCCTGGTCTGACCACTTTTTAATTTCATTTTCCCTTGCCCTTGCCCCAGAGACTAAGCCCCCGCTCCCTAAGAACACCTGGGTTAGGAAATGGGGCAAAGCCGATATGCCATCCTTCTGCTCGTCTCTGGTCAAATCCAGCCCTGACCTCTCTGGCCTTGCTGCTCCTGCCCAGCTGACTACCATTAATAACTGGCTGACCCAAGCGGGCGATGAATTCGCCCCTCTGAGGCGAATCACGGTTAAGCGAGCTCACGCTGCTAACTGTTGGTTCACCTTAGATCTTAAGGAGAAGAAACTTGCCGCACGCAGAGCCGAACGAGCATGGAGAAGAGCGTACTGCCCTGTTGTAAAAGCTACTTATTTATCTGTTCTCAAGATATACAAACAAGGCATTCTTGACGCCAAAACTGAATTCTACTCTAATAGGATACTGGCAGCGGAGTCCCAATCAAAAGAAATTTTTGCCACTGTGCATGAACTGGCCTCGTCTGATAGAGCTACGGTCACGATTTCCCCTTCCCAATCCCTCTGCGACTCGCTCAACGATTTCTTCGTTGAAAAGGTCGCAAAGATAAAAACCAACATCTCTCCTCCATCCTCCACATTCATTAATCCCTCCCCTCCTCCTACCATCCCTAAATTAACTACCATTCCCCTTTTGACTAAAGCCACACTCCTCCCCCTGCTTCAAAGGGTGAAGTCGGGCTCCCCCCTGGACTTTGCCCCTGCTTATATCCTTAGATAAATCTTCCTAGCTTGTCCTACCCCGCCCCTCACACTCAACGATTCACTCAGCAATGGGGTTGTCCCTACCCCCCACAAATCCGCGGTCGTCATCCCTATTTTAAAAAAGGCCGGTGCCGACTCATCATCCCCTTCGAACTATCGTCCCATCTCTCTCTTGCCTTACTTGGGTAAGGTTTTAGAAACCCATGTGACCAGCACCCTGAGCACCCACGTGGAGATAAATCATTGCCTCTCCCCTCGCCAGGCGGGCTTTCGGCCCCTCCATTCTACGGAGAAGGTGGTGATCTCAGTGATGGACGGGCTACGTGAAGGCATTGACACCAACCTCCCGCAAGCCCTCATTCTTCTAGATCTGTCCGCCGCTTTTGACACGGTGGACCACTCCATCCTTCTCACCCGTGTCAGGGCGGCGGGCATAGAGGGCTTAGCCTTCGCGTGGCTCGAGTCCTTCCTGAGCGAGAGGGCTCAGGCGGTCCATCACTGCCGCCTCCCGCAAGGTAGTGTGTGGTGTCCCCCAGGGCTCTTCACTTCCCCCTCTTTTGTTTAATTTATAAATCTACCCCCTCATTTTTATGTTGCAGCAGCTCGAGGTCACGGTGTTTAATTACGCCGATGACCTCCAGCTAATCTTTAACCTCTCCCATTCTTCCTCATCCGCCCTGAATGTCCAAACTGTCATGTTGTTCATTCAGGACTGGATGAACTGCAACCACCTCAAACTCAATCCGGACAAGACGGAGCTGGTCTTGACCGGAGGTGGTTGCAGCCCCTGGTCTCCGTTCCACTGGCCCCCTTCAATTGGTGTTCCCCCACTCCCTGTTCCCAAGGTCAAAACTCTCGGTATCCTTCTTAACTCCAAACTTTCTGTTCACTCTCAGGTTAGCTCTGTTGTGTCCTCTTGTTTTTTTTCCCTCAGGACAATCAGGAAGATCTCCCGCTTCTTTTCCCTCCCGGCTCTAAAAATCATCGTGATGGCAATGGTGCTCTCACGCCTTGATTATGGCAACATAATCTATAATGGCGCGCCGGCCTATGCTATTCACCATTTGCAACTAGTGCAGAACCAGGCTGCTCGCCTGATTCATGGCCTGCCTAAATTTTATCGTGCCACCCCTCTACTGCAGGCACTACACTGGTTGCCTGTGAAAGAGAGAGCCTTATTCAAACTTGGCTGCCTCACCTTCCAGGCCAAAATGGGCACCGCTCCGGAGTTTATATGCTCTGCCATCAAGCCTTACATGCCGGGTAGAGAACTCCGCTCCACCCATATGGCACTCCTGACCACTCCACGTTTCAAAAAGAAGAAGGCTGGTGGAACAAAATTTGCTGTCCTCGCCCCAGCTTTCTGGAACTCCTTCCCTGTGGGACTTCGCACTGCACCTTCCTACATAGAGTTCCGAAAAAGTCTTAAAACCTTGCTTTTCTCCCAAGCTTTTGCTGCCTAATCTCTCCTGCCACTGTTGTTGTTCGCAATCTGAAAAGCGCCATGAAACCGCTTGGTAAAAACGCGCTTAATAAATATTTTTAAATTCAAATTCAAAATTCAAATTCAAATTCAAAATTCAAGTTAAACAATATAATATTCTTATTATAGCCTTATAGCCCGCCGTAGCGGGCTATACCGGCTATTAAAGGCCCGCTGAATCGTTAAAGGCCCGAGCCGAAGGCGAGGGACTTTAACGAAACAGCGGTACTTTAATAGCCGTATAGCCTTGCTACGAAGGGCTATAAGGCTATTAGAACATTCTGCCACTAGAGGGCAGAATGTTCTAACAAATTAAACAAAGGGTTCTCGAAGCGCGAGGGGATATAAATCCCCTCGAACTTCGAGAAGCCTTTGTAGAACATTGGAATGTTGCTCTGCGGGCCTTTACCGGCCCGTAGAAGCAGGGAGCACTCCATTGTCTGCAATGGAGCTCCCAACATTCCAATGTTCTAATATATCATGATGATCTGAATTAGATGGTGGGACAGTTCATGGTGGTTTATAAGTTCAGGATGTCGTTCCCTGTTGCCTATTATATCCGGTGGTGATATATATATAATTTACCTTATATGGGGTCTAAGTCAACCTCCAAGTATCTGAATATGCACTGCAATGCCACTATATAGTTATCTGTATGTAGGGAAAATAACAGCAAAATAGTGTTCTAATATGAGCCAGCATATACTGTATCAATGATGACTAGTCGTAGTACTATCACACACCTTGATATAAATTGTTAATTCAACTGCTTTCTCCCAGGATACATCATAGGTTGACATTCGTCTTATTCACAGAAAAACGCCACCAATGAATCTGTGACACAAAACATACCAGGATTTGTTTCTAAAACCCAACAAGGGTTGTTGTAATTAGCATATTCTAATACCATAGTGGGGGGACAGAGAAAATGTCTTAATTTATAAATTATTCTAATGTGCATTCCAAATTACACAGCAGATATCTATCTCTTGGTGGGAAATATGCACATTACACATAATACAGGAGTACCTGGATTCGTTTGTTGCCAAGAAAACGACCAATATGAAACAGAACACACCTTTTTCTGCGGTAATTGGTTCCGCTGTATTACTTCCAACGCACGACAACTCCTCATGCGTGGCTAAAGCATTCTACACCACCCGAATAAGTCTGTAATATGCCAAACATATTATTATGACCGTTCTCCAAATAATATAAATGATGACAGTCTAGATTGAGATAATGTCACAGTGACTATATATTATCATGTATATCATAGCGAAGTTAATGCTTTATTAAAGTGTTACTTTAGAACACATTATAGCAGCTATCTGCACCCAAATTATCCAAAAGAATAGATAGCATATTTCACCTTAAAATGTTTCCGGTCAGTCAATTTTTAGCCGTATATTTTTAGCCGTATATTCAAAATAGCTCCAAATAGTAACAGCGTCACGGGTTACTCCGTAATCCCGACCGCGTTTGAATGCAACACCGCCAGCAGTCTGGGCCAGAGATAAAAAAGAAAAATATATATAACCTTAGGACCTTCTATTATTTTAGATCAAAGCTCTATTTTATAGAGTAAGGAACCTAAGTTATGGTGAAATTACCTGCCTGGATCCAGAAAGCGGGTAATCAGGGCATACGCCTCAGTTGGTATATCAAGTGATCGCCGTGTAAAGCTGAGTTTAAACGCTATCCCCGACGCGTATTTGCATATGGCATCGAGAAAACACTTCCGGTTAACCAGGATCATTCCGGTTACCAAAAAGTACACAACTAAAGCGTGACTGAACTACATAAGATATCGAAGAAAGACTACATCGAAAACGCAATCTTGTATCTACAGTGTTGTTACCTTGCTAGTGCCGATTGATATATGCTCACATATGCACATTTATTATGCGGCGGTAGCACTGTGAAACACGGGCATTTGAGACAATATTATTATTAATAGCCCATCAAAGTTTTTGGTTGTTTTAAACCCGTTGAGCTAACATTCCGGCAACATTTAGTGCTCACTCAATTCCCACTACCCGTCTATAATCCTATGTAGCTATATGTTGCATAATCGTGGCACTAACAGCGATTTCGTTTTGGACCATATTAATCATGTAACAGATACTGTCAATACCAGTGTGCCTTTCTATACTTGCGGTCCTGGGAGCACATTCTTTACCGGAAAATAATACGGACAACTATAATGTTGTAGGTAGATTTTCTAGTGGTGTTTTAAACGAAAAGCACTGCCATTGTTTTAGGTCTGCTCATAATTTAAAATAAACTTGTTCCTGTATCCCCGAATAGTGAGCAGCACTGTTATTCAAGTAATCCTGTTTACTAGCAGAGGCATGTCTACATGTAATACAGTTTACTAGTAGAGACGTGTCTACATGTAATGCAGAATCTGTATATAAAAACAAATGTATGTCTGTCTGTCTGTCTGTCTGTCTGTCCTTTATGCATTACTACACTATTCATCCGATCGCCATGAAACTTTGGAAAGTTGTTGAGTACACTCCCGCGAAGGTTTCTGGCATAAAAATGTTTTAAATATCGGCCCCCGAGGGCCCTCATAATCTTTCGAATACTGATCTACGCACCAGACGGAAAAACAAAAAATCGTGTATCCACAAGCACTCAAATAAATAAATGGAATTAAAACAGCATTTATCCGATCGCCAGGAAACTTTGGGAAGTTGTTGAGTACACTCCCGCAAAGGTTTCTGGCATAAAATGTTTTTAAATATCGCCCCCCACGGCCCTCATAATCTTTCGAATACTGATGTACGCACCAGACGGAAAAACAAAAAATTGTGTATCCACAAGCACTCGAATAAATAAATAGAATTAAAACAACACTTTGAAATGTTTTCCATATTAAAATGAATACGTTTCAATAAAAATGACACAATGTAAATTGAATGTTATCATAACGAGTTTCCTTGAATTTCCTTTCTTCGGAGATCGCAGCAACGCGCGACGGGTAAGCTAGGTTTCAATAAAAATTACACAATATAAATTGAATGTTATCATAATGAATTTCCTTTCTTCTGAGATCGCAGCAACGCGCGATGGGTAAGCTAGTAATATATAACAATCAACGTATAGTATAGGCAGATACAGAATATATACTAGAGAAGGGGCGCTAAGGCTATCTCACATGGGCCCTATTAATCGCTCCCATTCCTCTTTTGAGTTCAGATCATTCCTAACAGTGTTGAGGTAAGATATATACCATTGTTCACGCATTCTCCGCTTTGATTGCATATTTCCTCTTCTTTTCCTAATTTTCACTTTCTCGAGGATAAACCACATAAAATCATTCTCGCTGTGGCCTAACTCCTGGAAATGCATCACCAATGGTGCTGTTATCTTCTTGGTTTTTATGGCAGATCTATGTTCCTGGAATCTAATCCGTGCTTCCCTACCTGTCTCCCCCACGTAGCCAAGACCACATGGGCATAGTAGGAAATACACAATGTTTCTACTTCTACAATTGCTGATGGTTTTGGATTTTAGCACTAGGCCATTATGGGTTATTTCAGTGGTTTGTAGGCACTGTGGACAAATATTACAAGTGCCACACCTGAAGTTCCCTATTGCTACAGTATTGTCCAACGTTCTTTTATTGGGTTGGTTTTCTTCTTCTTAAGTGTGTACTAGGAGATCACGTAAATTCTTATTCTTTTTAAAAGCAAGTAGGGGCTTTTCCAATTTGACATTTTAATCATGATTCAGTATATGCCAATTCCTATTGGCTACGTTTTTAATTTGATTGCTCAAGGTTGAGAAGTTACTAACAAACACAACCTTATTAAGAGGCTCCTTCTTTTTATCAGTCTTATTAATGAGAGCATCTCAGTCATAAAACCTCGCTCTCTTCAAAGAATGAGACAGAAGTTTTTTGGGGTAGCCCCTATCTCTAAACTTACTTTTGAGGATTTCCGAATGTTTATAAAAAATTTCAAGTTCCGAACAATTTCTCCTTAGCTAGAGAAATTGACTAAAAGAGATTTATTCTGATATACTGGAAGGTGGTGCTGCTAGGCGGCGGATCCATCTATGCCGCCTTTGTAGATCTGAAGTCGGCCTTAGACCTCGTGCCTAGGGCTAAACTGTGGGCTGTCCTAAAAAACCTGGGACTGCCGATGGAATTGCTTGACCTAGTAGTAAGATTACATGAGGGTAACTTCGCTAGGGTGAGGTGGGGAGGTCAAGGGCAGGTGACGGATTGCTTCCCCGTAACACGAGGAGTCCGCCAGGGGTGTGTATTGGCACCCACTCTCTTTTTGCTGTTCATCGATCAAGTAGTAAAGTTCTTTGCTGATACCCCCACTGATGCCCCCTCTCTGGGTGGGAGTAAGTTCCCCATGCTCATCTTTGCAGATGACACCCTGCTCCTCTCAAAGACCCGCAGTGGTCTGCAAACTGCATTAAATAGATTTGAGGAGTTCTGCTTGGCTAACGACTTGAAAATCAATGTTAGTAAGACCAAATTTATGGTCCTAAATAAAAGCCGTCCAATTAAAAGTCATGTGAGCATGAACGGAGTAAATCTAGAACAAGTAGAGGTCATGACCTATCTAGGAGTAACCTTAGATCACGCCTCAGCTGGAAACTACAGGTTGACACACTTTTTCTAAAATTTGCACGTCTCACTGGCTGTCTTTTGCAGGAGCAAAAAAGGTCCCTAACCAAACGGGTTAAGCCCGCCCTCAGGATCTATGAAGCTAAGATCAGCTCTGCAATTCTATACGGGGCTGATCTTTGGGGGTTTATGGACCTATCAACTCTGGTTAGGGCTCAAAATAAATTTTTGCGAAAGCTGGTTGGACTTCCCCAATCCACTCCGACAAAACCACTTTGTTTGGATATGGGCTGTGCACCAATCAAAGAGATGGCCCGATATCGGTTAGTAGCCCTGTGGAGACGCATTTGGACATCCCCAGATTTAAGTCTTTTCGCCAGGGAATTAGAGGAAGTGAGATCGATTCGGGGGTCGAATAACATACCCTGGCTGCGTAAAGTTAAAACAATCTTAGAAGACATGGGCTGTAATCAGCTGTGGGTCTCTCCGCAGTCTACTTCCTTTCCCTCCAAGCAAGACTACAAAGCATTATACTGGGCCTGTGTTCGACAGAAGTCTGTTATAAGCTCAGATGCCACCAGTTTAACTGGAAGATTCCTGTCCCATAAATTAGACCCTTCCTTTGAGAACTACTGGGACCTCATAACTAAGCCATTAGATAAAAAACTGTATCATCAGTTTCGAGTCGGGTCCCTGCCTCTAAGGTCTTTCACTAAGAAATGGTCTGCCCTTTCGAACGACCGTTGCCCTTCGTGCACCAACCATAATGAGAGTATTGGTCACTTTCTATTTGCTTGCCCCACCTATTATGCACCTAGATACAAATGGATTAGGCCCATCTGCCTCCTTCTCAAAGTACGAGGGAGTGTTGAGGCACTGTGGGCGCTACGTACCACCAGCTCCGAGGTGGTGGTTGTAGATGTTGCAAAATTCCTGGGGTGGGCATGGGTTATTAGAGCAAAACAGCTACAGGCATCTTGATTCTTATTGGGTTTTTGTACAAGTGGTCTTTATTACACTGTTTAATTCATTTTTAATGATGATTTGTATCATGTAATAATAATGTTTTTAAACTCAGAACTGTATCCTATTTTATCTTTTTTAATTGTCTTTTATGAAGTAAAAATCGAAATAAAGACTTTAAGACCTGAAACCTGATACCTGACTAAAAGGGATACTTTCTCTCTGAGACTTGGGGTGAAAACTAGAGAAATGGAGGAGGGTGTTTTTTGCTGTAGGTTTAGTGAATAGCTCAACCTCTAAAATACGCGTCGGGGATAGCGTGTAAACTCGGCTTCACACGGCTATCACTTGATAGACTAACTGAGGCATATGCCCTGATTACCCGCTTTCTGGATCCAGGCAGGTAATGTGCCATAACTTAGGTTCATTACTCTATAAAATAGAGCTTTGATCTAAAATAAGAGAAGGTCCTAAGTTTATATATATTTTTCTTTTTTATCTCTGGCCCAGACTGCTGGTGGTGTTGCATTTAAATGCGGTCGGGATTACGGAGTAACCCGTGACGCTTTTACTATTTGGAGCTATTTTGAATATACGGCTAAGCATATACGGCTAAAAATTGACTGACCGCAAAATTTCTAAGGTAAAATATGCTATCTATTCTTTTGGATAATTTGGGTGTAGATAGCTGCAATAATGTGTTCTAAAGTAACACTTTAATAAAGCATTAACGCTATGATATACGTGACAATATATAGTCACCGTGACATTATCTCAATCTAGACTGTCATAATTTATATTATTTGGAGAACGGTCATAATAATATGTTTGGCATATTACAGACTTATGCCGGTGGTTTAGAATGCTTTAGCCATGCATGAGGAGTTGTCGTGCATTGGAAGTAAAACAGCGGAACTAATTACCACAGAAAAAGGTGTGTTCTGTTTCATATTGGTCGTTTTCTTGGCAGAAAACAAATCCAGGTACTCCTGTGTTATGTGTAATGTGCATATTTCCCACCAGGAGATAGATATCTGCTGTGTAATTTGGAATGCACATTAGAATAATTTATCAAAAGTGACATACGTGTTAGAGTTTGATTACTGTTAGACTTTTGTATTCTCCTCATTTCAATAGGAACCATTTATTCCTTATCTTTGTTTCCCATTTGTGTTTTTTACTGTGTTTTTATTGTGTACAAGTGCTTATTTTTATGTGTATTACTCTTATTGATTAACTATGTATTGAGGTTAGGGTATATTGTGTTTTTAACATTTGCTTGAATAAACTGTGCAGTTTTTATGAAGTTACTTTAAGTGCCGAGATGCCCGCCGGTGATTCGAGCGCTATACAAGATTGCCTGGCATAACATAACATAACTTTTACATTTCCTCTTTGTTCACCTTTTTAATTTAATGTTGTGAATGTGAGTATATGCGATATATAATTTTACCCAAAGGGGAACTCCTGTTCTGACACCAGAGGGATCCAATAGTTCAGTTCAAATAAATTGTATTGTTTTTGATACCATGTTAAATAAAAGCAGGTAAAACCTAAAATGCATTGGCAGTAATATATGCTAAAATACAACACTCAATCTGTGCTGGTCATAAAGCCAATACTTAAAAAATCTTTGAAAATGTAAAAGTATTCTTAATTCAGAAGATAGATTAAATTTAAAGCAAACAAAACCGTTCCTAGGGAGGGAGTGTGGCTAGCAGCAGACGAGGATGGCAGCAGCTTAAGTGATCTCCCTTATCCCCGCCGGCTATCCTGCATAATCCTGTGCCATCTGCCTTTAATATGCCCAGTCCGGGAGTGTAGCGGAGTCTGGAATAGATTGGAAGGTGACTAAATGCGGACGGAGAGGTAACGGCGGCTCCTGAGCGAGGAAAAGGCAACAGACGGTGGCTTCCAACATGGCGGCTATCGGAGGCCTGAAGAAGGAGTTCAGTGTCCTGTGAGGTTTTCACGGCGCCTCCCAGCTGGTACGAGGTGTGGAGTGAGGCGTGGACCAGCAAGGAATAAGAGGACCTGCCGGACGTAAAAGGAGAAGTCCGAGTTGCAGGTGCGGCGATCTAGCAGTACGGAGGCGGCCGTCCCGTGGCGGCCTCAGTAACTCGAGGCCCCGGCTTCTGAAGGCCGGATAGGTCCTGCCCGAGACCAGATGGATATAAGGCCCCGGAGGGCGACGGACGGGAATATAAAGGCCTACACCTGGGTGCGACATCGAACCCAGGCTGGCGGTCTCTTGCAGGCAGGCCTAAACTCCTGAATCACAGCAGCAGAGGCGCGGAGGTAACGGAGCGGGTGCCCCGGGGAGGCACTTGTTAATTGAGGACCCGGCTTCCGAGAGACTGTTAGGCTCCAATCGAAATTAAGAGGTGGCGGGCCCCAGTGGGGGGTGCACAGTGGAGGGAGAGCATGGTAGTTGCTGGGTACTGACTGAGAGACACGGTTGGAAGTTATCCCGCCGTGGGTACCTGCTCTCCCGCCCCGTACTGTGCCCTCCCCTCTCTCAGGATCATGGCCAGAATTAAAACCCAGGCCCTTGCGTAAAGAAAAAGGGGCCATTGAACAACTGGGCGGAGGCTGTCTGGAGCCAGCACACTGCTTGGGAGCGATCTGGATTTACTAGGCGCTGATGTAATCGCTGGCTTCTGGGTGTATGGAGTGCTGCCCCTGCTGTTTCTGTGCGCACATGGGTCTACCACCAGCAGTGAAGCGGTGATCATCACACTCACAGAAGTTTGAGTAAAGAAGGGGCCATGAGGGAATACTATCGCCCGTCGCAGCGCATATGTTGAGTTGAGTGGGGCTTCTCCTCGCCCCATGCTGTCGCCAGTGAGGTCACTAGGGGAGGTGTCAAACTGCACATGAAGTGGATGTGATAGTAACGGAGGTCAAGGTGAGAGACCCTGCTCAATAAAGTACTGTTGGAGAGGCTGGTGAATATCGCGCAGACTACTGAGACAGCCCTCCCCCTGTTGTAGCTCGTTGCATGTGCGCAACACGGACTCTCGGACAGGGGAGAGTCTAGAAGTGGCAACATTCAGAGATCAGGACCTGGGGGAACCCTAACAGGCCATCTGCGAGGCCCTTCGACTCGTTGGGTAGGCGGCAGATATTATCCTGGGATATTCTGTCACTGACTCGTGGGACCCGGGTGCGCACATGGCGACGAGCAGGGGCCCTAAGGCTAACACGCAGAACAAACTCGCCTGGGGAAGGCAGCGGCCGACAGAGACACGCACCAAACGGAGAAGGCTGAGAAGCAAATAGCCCTAAAACAGTGCCAGAGCCGACGCTCCATGATGTTATGGCGGCGATCAATGGAGTACGTCCCCAGATTTGCTCCACGGAATCCGGTTGATGCTTATAAGGGTCCACCTCCAAACGTCACAAACCCTCTTGTACCAACACACAGAGGATTTGAGCCATTAGGTGAGGGATAAAAAGAACCGGGAAGGGAAAGGGAAGGGTCAGCGGGGAAGGGACATACCTGAAACGACAAAACATATGCTTAGAATCACTTCAATGAAAACAAGCTACTCTCATATAGTCTCACTAAAACACCCAAGTACCTTAAAACATGAAAGTAACCGGCCCTGGCGATAGGTCTCCTCAATCACCTCCTGTCACTTTACAAAACCTAGTAGGGTATAAACACAGGTCAGGAAACAAGCACTCTCTCATGAACACACAGGTCACAAGAAACACTCCCCTGTATTTTGGCATACCATGACAAAAGGCAAGAGATACTATCACTGGATTCTGTTAGATACACAGCACCTTGCTGGAAATGGCCAACGAAAGAAAGGTTCTCTGGGATTGAAGTATAATCACAGCTTCATTCTCCTTAGAAACGGTAGTGCGTGGGAAGCAAGAACCACTACACTCCTCTCTAATCTTCATAAGAACATGAACTGTTTACTGCATAAATCCCCAGAAATAGTAAGTCACAACATAACCTCCATGGTTAGGTCTACAACATCAATGAAAGCCTCTCCGCTCTCCATGCAGTCACAATAGCGAAGATGGGAGAATAAGCAGCCCACGGTAGCGTGTAGATTCGACCTCCACCACGCTCCGCGAACTTAACCAGGTCCAAACATAAATCCTTATTCCAGGATGAAAGCAAAAGGGTAACCAAACCCCTCAATTCTCGTAAAGAAGTTGAAAATCACTTCATAGAAAAGAGAAACGGTAACGCGTGGCTGTTAACCACCGCGCTCCGCTCTACAGAAATTGGGATCCAAAAATACGGCAAGCTGAAATAAGCGCCCGCCTAGTAGCGAGCAAACTCCCCGCAAACCCGATCCTACCTGGGACTCGGGTCACGAAGAAACCAATCTGGAGTTCAGTGTCCAGACAGCCGAACAACACGACGGACAGCGTCTCCCCTGCACTCCGGGGGGAAACCGGAACCAAAACGAATTACACGCAACAGGAAGCGTGTACGCACTGCTCTAGTAGTCCCCCTCGCCGGGGACTCTGGGAGTTGTAGTCTTTTACTCCCGTTCCGATCTTCGTATCATTTTCCCTAGCGCATGTGCACAATGTACCTCGCAATGCAGGCGCAACCTGGAGATTCACGACAGTACGCACCTCGTTAGACTCCATCACCGTGGAGGTCTCACTGATCAGAGCAGACTTTCGTAAAATGGATGAACGAGTTAAGGAACTACAGCATTGCAAATGGACACATCCCAGCTCCAAAAGCAGGTGGACGACTAACAGACTAAACAGTAGCGGATGGCGCAACAACTTGACGATTATGAAGGTCGGACACGTCGAAACTACATAAGAATTTTAGGTGTTCTGGAGCGGGCCGAAGGGCCAGCAGCTGATCTATATGTAGAGGATTTGATCACTTCACACTTGCAACCTAAGACCCTATTACGCTATTTCTCAATAGAGAGGGCGCATCGGGTACCGTGAGGCAGGCCGTAGCCCGGGGACCCCGAGACCCCTCATCGCTCGTGTTTTTAACTATCTTGACATGGACATCATACTGCAGACAGCGAGGTCTAGCCCACTTCTGAAGATCGACAACAGCGAGATAACATTTTTTCCGGACTTCACGACCAAAGTCCAGGCTTAGTGCCGCAGCTTCCAAGCGGTGAAGAAGGGGCTCCGAGACAGAGAAGTAAAGTATGCCATGCTCTTCCCAGCAAAACTTAGAGTGGAGTCAGATGGAAAAACATGGTTCTTCACATCGTCAGAGGAGGTGTGGGATTGGCTGGAGGGATGGCAGAGGGTGGGGGGCCAGAGAAGAGACCGTACTGGCGGACCCAGACAGCAGAGGGGAAGCATGGACGGACTGCCTGTGGGTCACTCCACTGGTGGGGGTCAGAAGACGGTGGAGCCTGCATAATGCCTGGAGATCTGGGGCGCCAGTCAGCGGATCTGCGGAAGTGCAAGTATCGCCAGGGGGAAGAGACTGTTTCTAAAGTTGATATATGCCTGTGTCCGATTGAGGCTCTGCTTAGTAAATGTTTAGCTGGTGTGCAGAGAGGGTCTGTAGGGGACCCTCTCGGAACAGTCATAGGGTATGGACAGGAGACAGATTGTAACAGGCATGATGTAACATGACACTAGCGGGGATGGGGGATGGCTAAGCCAGCGCTTTTTCAGCATTCTGGGGGGGGGAGAGAGACACTTTGCCTAGTTGGGGAGGGGGTAGTTTTACATCCACAGGCAGGGAGGGGGTGGGGGATGGGAGGAGGGAGGGGTGTTTATTTATTCAGAGTTATGTTGACTTCAATTGTAGCTATTGTATCTTGTTATATGCCGATTTTCACCTTGGTCATAGGAGCGGAAGACACATGCAAAGAGCAGTTGCTCACACTCACTTGGTACTCCATGACATGTATTCACTATCATTGAGCTACTGTATTGCAGATTTCAGTATGTTATGGGATGGGGGTTGACAGGGCTCTAGCACTCTCTGTCCTGTCTTGGAACGTCAATGGAACGGGGGATAAAATAAAACGGGGAATCGTCCAACAGTATCTGAAGAGGCACTCCCCAGACCTAGTGCGGCTACAAGAAACCCATCTGGTGGGCAACTAAAGCAGGGCCCTCACTAGATGGGGTTACAAACTCCTATTCCATTCAGACTAATCCACTGGTTCTAGGGGAACGGGTATCCTGGTAAAAAGAAGTACACCCCTTATTGTGCATAAGACATGGGCAGATCCAATGGGGCGATTTGCTGTATTAGAAGCCCAGTGGGAGGGAAGAGCACTTAATGTCATCTCTTTCTATCTGCCGCCGGCATTGGGTAAGACTACCTTGCCAGACCTTGGTAACGGCTTTGGGTAAGACTGCCTTGGCAGACCTTGGTAACGTGCTGACCGGCCTTCCTGACGGTACCTTAATTATGGGAAGAGACTATAACATGACCATGGATAGTACGACTGACAGGCACCCACAGCGTCCGGGAGCTAGAATGAACTTATGGCAGAATTCACCACGGCACTGGGGCTCTCAGACGTTGGGCGGGAAATACAACCGGCAGACACACAATACACTTATTTCTCTAGCGTACACAAAAGTCTTTCCCGTATAGACTACTTTCTAATGTACACTGCCTCGATAGGTAGTTTTAGGCGCCCCCAGGTCCTACCCAGAGGTATCCCGGTAAGGATTGAGTTTACGCACTGGGAACGACAGATGCGTACCACTATTGTCCTTAACCCGTGGTTGTTGATAATACTAGATATTAAAGAAGAACTATGCACGCAAACGGCGAACTATTTGAAAGAAAACCTAGGCTTGTTGACTCTGCACAAACCATATGGGAAGTATATAAAGTGGTTTTGAAGGGGCAAGCCCTGGCCTTAAAAATGGGGTATATTCAAAAGAATGCTCTGTATGTGTAACAGAGAAACAATGTCCTGAGAGGTAAAGATATATAGACAATTAAACATGCATGCATACTGCATTACTTGTAAGGAAAGAAGGAGAACAGTCATTGGTATGCGTAAAGATAGTTAATCATCTTTATAGTATAACAATAATTTCATGGTCGGACTTATATACAGTTAGAGGCAGCACTGCATAAACTGAATTAGAGACAACCATATAAAACTCGGTGCACAAGGTGTTCAAAGTGAAGGTGGCGACGCAAGTGAAGAAGTGAACAGCACGGGCGGCGCACTGTGAGCAAAAGTGCAAATATTTTACAGTGAGTGGCTCAAGACAACATGTGACAGTGTGCTATCACAGTAATCAGTGGATTTTTCATTTCAATGTTGAGCCAGCCACGAAGAAGCGGTGCGCCTATTGTTGGGCTGTTAGGTCGACGGCGTTTCGATCCTCATTGATTAGGATCGTTATCAGGACTGGGTTGTCTGATTAGGGCGTGCTGCAAGGAAAGGAGAATGGACGGTTTTAAATTGGGGGTACGGAAGGTCTAGGGGTGGAGTGGAGGCGGGGGTAGGGAAAAGGGGACGGGGGTGGGCCGGGGGGGGGTGGGATATGTTAGGGGTAAAGGCTGCGCATGAAATCAATTTACCTTGATAGTAGTCCGGAGAACCAGAAGGAGGGTGGCTAGTTAGCAAACCATCCAGGTAATGTGGGGCCACCTGCGAAGCATGGGGCCGGTCCAGTCACCGGGTGTCTTGGACCTGCTTGTGGGCACTTATATGAGTCTGTGCCTGGGTAGGCCGTCTGTAATCTGGCCGGAGTTCAGCACGTAATCTGTGGGTGAGTTAAAGTATTTGTCAAAGATCCGTTCTTGGGTCCGATCGCGAAACTCAAATCACGCGATCCCAATGAGGGACTGGTGAAGCGGGCATTTACCTGAAAGATTTAGTGTGTCTCTGCAGGAATAAATCTCCGCGTGTGAGGGATGGAACCAAGTTTCCGCGTTTGAAAGCCGATGGCCGCTGGGTGTGTATGTAATACTTCCGTATAGGGCGGAGTCAGTGGGGAGGCACGGAGTGTGGGCGTAACAGTAGACGTGCCCCGGGGACTTCAGAAGCATAGAGCGTGGGCGTGAGGCGTGCCCGGGGGACATCAATGGCAAGGGGTCTATGGGTGTGAGGAACATATTGCTGATGTCGTCACGGGACCAGGAAGGGCGGGGGGGAAGGGGAAGAAGGGGGAAGGGAAGGGGAAGGGAGGCATCGAGCGTAACCCGGGTAATGCATCTGACGTGGCACACGGGAAATGGGCTGAAGCTAAAGTTACATTCATCATGGCATACATAACATGAAATACATTTAATACCAAACAAGGACCGTCATAAAACATGAATCATTAAGTGGGACCCCAAATTGATTATCAAGGTCTTTTGAGTTTCAAAAGGAATGTTCAATGGACTGTATTGTACAATACACAATTTCAAAAGCCGGTCTATTATTGATATTATTGAACAGAGTATAGTTTAAAGGTTTTTTCTATAAAATTAGAATTGTGTGGGCCTCACTTATACCAAGTTATACAATTGTAAAATTGAGGGGTACAGAATGTAAAGGAAGTCAGCTCTTACGTTCTATATATAGAGACTCTGAGAAGTGATTCATTATAGACAGAGTTCGCCGAACAAGAGACAGTTAGGGGTGTCATGTAGTGACAGTACTGTTCCATTCGTCAATGGTATTGAGACCTTGGTTAATCGAGTTGCAAATGGTCATCCATTTGCATTCGGCCTTGTTAAGTAGGATTCTAATGTCTCCTCCTCTAATAGGTAACGTTAGAGGAGGCCTGCACACTTTTTATTATTATTATTATTATTATTATTAAATGAGATTTATAGAGTGCGTTGACACCATGAGTTTCCTGGCGCTAACTGTTGCTGGTTGTTAACCAGCAACAGCTGGCGCTAACTGTTGCTGTTGCTGGTGCTGACACTGTTCCTAAAGGTTATTTCTCCAATCTTATCTCTACCCTTAACTGAATAAGCGAGCTGCCTCACTTGGGGATCGCCCAAACCCCTCAATCAATATGTACTGTCGAGATCTGGGAATACCCAGATCTGTGAGATGCTCAGCGGTGTCCCTAAGGTTTCTAAAGAATGCTAAAAAATGCTGATATGCTAATCAACTGTTTTCCCTAGTAGACTTACAACACAATAATAATTGTTAAACACAAACATGTTATATTCAAATGATTATATTCAAGCGATTATGTACACACAAAACATTGTGTTAAGCTGATTCCGAGAGTGGGATTAAAGAAAACTGGTGAAGTATAAACCCGAAGGTGAAATATGACAGTGAGCAAAAATGAACAACTAATAAAAACGTGAGGGGGCGGGAAACAATGGTGTGCTCAATTCACCCCTAACTAAGGGGCCCATTAGGATGTCGGGTGGATCGCCACCGCAATGCAGACGGTGGCGATCCACCCGACATCTATTACAGCCCGCCACCTAATTCCCCCCCGCCATATTACAATGGCAAGGGGGACCGCGGCGGATGCTTTATATAAACATCACAGCATCACAAGATACATATGTATATTTGTTGTTACAATATGTTTTTTTTACAGACATCATTGACCTAATTGCACAGGATTTGCATATGTAGGGCACATGTTAAGTTATTCTTTCACTTTTTGTGAGTGATTGTTTGATACAACATTTCCCCCATATGGCCAGACCGTTATATGGTCAAACCACACATTGTGTGAGTATTTCCGGAGCGGTTTCGTGTATAATGCATACTGCTGTCGTTATGATATTTTGTTATAACTGTTTACGTGGTGACTTATTGGTGTAATGCATTTTGCGTTGGTCACGAACCGCGTGGACACTTTTATCTAGCCACTGCAGAATTGTTTCATAATGTTGGTCCGTTTTTTGTATTTCTCGTAAGCATAGTTGACTCATGGATCAGGCTCACATTGTTTACTAACTGCGAGACAGAGGGTAGAATGCGGTGCTTGTCGTAATGTTCAACGTAGGGTTACCCATAAAGTTGTTTACAAACGTGAAGTTCCTCCAAAGGGATTTAATGAGTCACATGTTTAAGAATGGCGACTGCATTTTCAATTTCGTATTAACGGCTGAGCGGTACGGAGGCTCTAATCCTGTGTACGTGGTAAGTCCCGGCGGGGAACCTGTCTTTGAAGTTTTGGCCCGAGGTAGTTGGAGGTTTGTGGGCATGAGTGCTGACAAACGCGATATCTTTTCCAGAAATCGGAACCCCTCGAGCGCATACGCTCGTGTTTGCACAGGCTGTTATCCAGGGACAACAAGGAGTTGTTGGACTAAACGCTGCATTTTACAAGTCTCTTTTCGGCTGAGAGAACATTAACATTAACAGTGGGTAAGCAGCATTATGATGATGATACTTATCATGTATTGATATAGGAGGGCATTCTAGCAGTAATGTGGTTGGAGTGACTCGTTTTGTTTTATTCCATTTTTTAGAAGACCAGTTTCAGGCAGTGGAAACACACACGACATTGTTTCACGCCCCCCTCACGTTTTTATTAGTTGTTCATTTTTGCTCACTGTCATATTTCACCTTCAGGTTTATACTTCACTCCTTTATAGTTTTGTTTTCATGGTTTAGATATCTAGTAAGTGCCCCTGTGTGCAAATTCTAGATGTAACCAAATTTCACATGTAAATACTATTTGTAACAGGGAAGTTACATGTCACAATTTATATTTGTTTCTGTCGCAGTGCCTACCAGATGAACTGGAAACATTTGAACACTTTGAAAAGAAGTAACAATATTAATTTGATGTCAATCTTCCCCTGATGAAGGTTTTTTTTTGTGACCTGAAATGCATTGGGATTTGTTGTTTGAGTTAAATGTGTTTATGACATTTTGAAATGTGTAAACTTTTATCATATTATTTCACACATACCAGTTTTGTTTAATTCCACTCTCAGAATCAGCTTAACACAATGTTTTGTGTGTACATAATCACTTGAATATAATCATTTGAATATAACATGTTTGTGTTTAACAATTATTATTGTGTTGTAAGTCTACTAGGGAAAACAGGGTACGTAGACATAATATCGAAATTTTTATATCGATGTGACATAATATCGATGTTTAAATATCGATGGTAAAAAATATCGAAAGTATAAATATCGACAACAAAAATATCGTAATTAGTATGTGTGTTTAAATATCGGAATTAAAAATATCGAAGTCAAAATATCGTTGTGTTTAAATATCGATAATGTGTTAAAATATCAATAAATTTATTTTTGTAATGTGTTTTTTTTGTTTTATTGTTTTTATATTGTTTCTAATTTTGTATTAGTAATGTGTATCTATAATAAAATTTGTTTATATTTTTTAAAAAATTCATATATATAATTTTAGGAGCGGGATGTTGGGTTTATAGGAGATAAGGGTGGGCAGTGTTTTAAAAATTTATATATTATAATTTTAAAATTTTGGAAAAATAAAAAACAATATTTTTCTAAAAAATTAATTTATATTAATACATTTTAAAATATTAATTAAAAAATTCATATATAATTTTAGGAGCGGGATGTTGGGTTTATAGGGGATAAGGGTGGGGAGTGTTTAAAAACTATATATATTATAATTTGAACATTTTGGAAAAATAAAAAACAATATTATTTTTCTAAAAATTTAATTTATATTAATACATAATTAATACATTTTTAAATATTAATGAAAAATTCATATATAATTTTACGTACCCCTGCGATCATGGGGGGTACGTGCCGTACCCGGGGGGGGGGGGCGTTCCGTACCTGTTTCGGCGCGAACTCTGCGTTTATGACTGTTTTCGGCTCCCGTAGGAAAAGGGTCGTACGGCGCGTACCCGACACAAATCGTACTTGCTGGGTCGTAAAAACCAGCCGCGGACCGTAGTGATGTCGCGTACAGCCGGTTCCGAGTGAAACTCGTACGGAGATTTGAGTCGTACGGAATCCTGTACGACTCGTACGGAGTTTGGCACCTGGTACGGATCGTACTTCGTCGTACGTACGGGACGTCTACGGGTACGATTCGTATGGGGAAAAAACTCTCCGTACGACGATTCGGAGCGCATTTTACCGGATTGGAATCGACCCCAATGTGTGATTTTATGTGGGTGGGAATATTTGTTTTATGTATTTCTCTTGCAGGAGTTCGTGATATCGGAAGGAAGCGTTTTTTTGTTGAGAAGTGTGTGTTAGTTTTATTAGCTAATGGTTTTTAGACACTTCTTCAAATTTTTCGGTTTTCCTGGAGCGTTTATTCTATATTTTTACATTTTTCTGGTTTTGTATGGTATTTCGAACGACCTTCGTGGAATGGATTTATCTGTTTTGGGACAGTTGTATTTTTTAATTTTTTTTGGGTAACTTTTTTTCGAAACTGGATTGTTTTGGTGGAAATGGATTCTACAGCATTTGGAATATCTTTGGTAAGTGTTTTAAATGTTACTTATTGTGGGTGGGTAATGTTTTAATGAATATTGTTTTGTTTTATTTATTTCAAAGATTATTAATGTGTGTATATATATATTTTATAATATAATACATATTGCATACATTAATTATTTTAGAGATAAAATGTATGATTGTCATTATATTGTATTTTTACATTTTTCTAAAGGAATTGTTTGTGGCTTAGAGTAGTTTAGAGTAGTGTTTTGGCTATTATATTGAGGTATTCTATGCCTGTTGTGCTAGGGTACAGCTTTACTTGTTGCTCTAGGTATTTGTGCATTTGCTTTGTTTGTTTGGATGTTTTTGGAGTTAGTTCAGTAATGGATTGCTCCATTCTGAATTCCTGATAACTTTGCTCTTTCTGGAGGCATTTAATACACTTTTCAAATGTTGGTTTAGTTCTTCCTGTTGATTGGAGGAAGGCATTGTGCCAACCTTCAACGGCGTTGTTGGTTTTAGATTCTCCATTTAAGGTGCTTCTGTAAACATTCCACCAGGGTATTAAGATTTTTGGATTTCTCCTGTGGCCAGATCTATAGAGTCAACCTATCCAAGTATCCTCAAAGTAGTCTAAGAGAGGACTTAATTTTGCTTCATTTTGTTTGTAAAATGGGCTGTCTATTAAAAGGTTGTACTGTTCGGCCACATCTGTTTCAGGAACGTAAGCGAGTGCTATCAGTTTTTTTATTTGATACGCAAAAGATGAGCTTGTTGCATATTCTATGCTTAGGGTTGTTTTTTGTAAATGCCTCCAAAGACACTGATTAAAATGATAATAGCAGCCCTGGATACAAGTATGGGGGTGTATTTTTAAAATAGTTGAGAGCATTGCTTGTTCAAAATCCAGTATTATTTTTTCTGGGCAATAGTCATTTGTTTTTTGTTTGATAATGTTTAATAATTGCATATATGTTGAATTAGTTTTATTTGGAAGCAGTGCATACAGTAGAGGTATATTACAGTTTTGATATAAGCCATGTATTGTGTAAAGTTGGTAGAAAGGTCTGGGACAGATGTTAAAAGTACCGTCCATCATCCAATATTGGCATTGTTGGAGTTTTATTAGGTTTATGGCTGTACCAAAGATTATTAGTCTTTTCTCGTTGTTTTCATTGTCGTAAATAATAAAAGGTATTTTGTTTAAAGTTATAGTTTGGTCAGGAGTGAAATTTATATTGCTATATGTTTTAGGAGGTGGAGTGGTAGTGGTAGTTGTTTTTTTGGTATGTGATATTGTTCTTTTGAGAGAAATTATATTAGGCATTTGGATAGTGGCTGTTTTAGGGATTTGTGGAATTTGTTCTTTTAAGATTAGGCTTGTTGGTTTTTGGGAACCTGTACTTGCTTCTTTAATGTTTTCTAATGCTGTTCTGACTTCTATTTCTGTTACATTTGGTGGGTGGTTGTGTTCCCTGGTGTAAAGGACAGTTGCTTCTCTAGTTGTTGCTCTTTCATAACATTTGTTGGAGTAATATTTGCAACATTTCCAATTTACTTTCATCCCAAATTGTTTCTCTTGGGAATAAGTGTAACCCATGTAGCAGAGTAATAGTTTCCCTTTTTGGCTGGTAACAAATTCTGCTCCTTCTGTCATTTTGTTCTTTTTTAATCTATAAGAAATATATGTTATAGTTATTTTAATTATAGTTATATGTATTTTAAGTTGGAATTATAAACATTTATAATGTGCATGCTTACCTTTGGTTGAAGTTTAGTCTGTGATTTTGATGTTCTTTACTCTTTAAGTTGTGGTCTGTATTTTCCGGTTTTTCTTTATCTGGAAAAAAAAACATTTATTTGTGTTAATTGTTCAGTTATATTTTTTTGGGTTGCTTTTACAGGTTTTGCTATAGGTTTTAGCTTATACTTATTTTAGCTTTTTGAAAAGTCTTTGGATATACTTACTTTGTTAGTTGTATCTTCGTTTGTTGAATTCAGTTCTTTGAGTATGTTGTAGTGGTTCTACAAAATAAAAAGGACATATGCATTAATTATTAAATTATGTTTGTAATTTGTATGTTTGTAGCAGTTAGTTTTAGTCACATCATTTCATTGACTTACTTTTTATTAGTTGCTTTTTATGTTGAGTTTTAATGTTCTTGTAGGTGTAGTCCAATCTGTCCAATTTTCAGTTGTGGCCTGTATTTTCTTTGGTTTCTTTCTCTGTAAAAAAAAAAAATTATTTATGTTCAATGTTTAGAAAAATATTTTAGGTTGCAGTTATGTTTTATGCTTTAGGTTTTATGCTTAACTTATTTAATGTAGTTAGAGAAATATATGAACATGCTTACTTTAGTTGTTTCTTAGTTTTCTTAGTGTTTTTTTCTGTTCTTTAGTAGTGAAGTTTTCTGTAGTGGTAGGAGCTAATATACAATACATATGTATGAGTTATTTGTCCTTTTTAGTTCTTTTTTTATTTTAGCAGTTACTTTACTTAAGTTAATTTTAGTTACTTACTTTTAATCCTCTGATTTGTAGGTTGAATCTTGATTTTCTTGTAGGTGTTGTCGAATGTATCCACAGTATTCTCTCCTGTCTTCTATTTTTGTCAGGTAGTTTGTTTGTCGGATTTAATTGTTTATATAGTGTTTTGGAGTTAGTAATTAGTTTGCTATTGGTTAATTTATGTTAGTAGTGTTTTTATTGGTTCGTTTGTATTTTTGAAAAACAGTTTGTGTAATTATTTACCATATAAGGTTAACGCGAATTAATGTTTTGCATACATAATTTTATATAATATGTTTAATAATTATTTTTTAAATTTCCAAATCATTTTACTTTAATTGTGAAAATAATTATATTTATAGTTTGTTGTGAAATGTTTATTTTAGTGTTTATAGTATTTTTTTAATGTTAAAAAGTGTTATAGAATATTAATAAATATGTTCGATATTTCTCAAAATACGATATTATTGTTGGCGATAATTTTACTCTCGATATTTTTAACTTAGTGTTTATATTTTTTAGTAATCGATTAATAAATATTGCGATATATATGTTGTCGATATTAGTGATATCGATGTTTATGTAGTGCGATATTTATTTTCCGATATTTGTGTATGTTTTTAATTAAGTATAGGATGTCGATATTTTTAATGTCGATATATTTGTGTCGATATTTTTGTACTACGATATTGGGTCTTTCGATATTATGTCATAGATTCGAAAACAGTTGATTAGCATACCAGCATTTTGAGCATTTTTTAGAAACCTTAGGGACACCGCTGAGCGTCTCACAGATCTGGATATTCCCAGATCTCGACAGTGCCTATATTCAAAAGAGGCATCAAATACGGGTTCAGATAGAAGAGGAACTCCAAAGGCTAGAGGCAGACAAAGCGAATGATTCCTCAAGTGATACGCACCATAAATTGACCCTGAAACAGGATGAGTACAGAATTAAGGCGCGAGAACACATGATGGCCAAACACCGTAACACCCAACACAGGCTATATGAACTGGGAGACAGGGCAGGCAGAACCCTAGCGTGGCTGGAGAGGCGGGAACTGGGTAGGAGATGGTTGCCTAGACTGACGCTACCAAATGGTGAGATACTTAATCAGCCCAAGGATATCGCGTAGGCATTCGCAGACCACCTAGAAAGAATATATTCCCCGTCTACCATGTACACGGCAGAAGATTCACGTCAGCTCCTATTGGACAACGATGTGGCGACCCTCTCAGAATCAGACAGGGATGCACTGGATGAGGACCTGACAAGTGAGGAGATCAAGAAGGCCATTGGTCAAATTAAGTCGGGGAAGGAGATGGGGCCGAATGGTACCCCCATTGAGTTCCTAAAAGTCATGTCCTCTCAGGTGGCCCCGGATTTACATGCTATGTACGAGGAAAACTATGAGAAGGGACAGTTGCCAGCAGACCAACGTCTAGCCACTATCGCTGTTATCCACAAGACCGTAACACCGGTAGACAGCTGTGGCTCGTATAGGCCTATCTCGTTGATCAACGT
Organism: Lissotriton helveticus; assembly: GCF_964261635.1. Lineage (NCBI taxonomy): Eukaryota > Metazoa > Chordata > Amphibia > Caudata > Salamandridae > Lissotriton > Lissotriton helveticus. Next base: position 151,464,743 of record NC_136071.1, read on the forward strand.
GGAAGCAAATCTTTCAGCAAAGGTTCTTGCTACACGACTTGGGACAGTAATCTCCTCTTTAATACACCCAGATCAATCTGGTTTTATGCCTGGGAGAAACACGGCTCTTAACATACGCCGTCTCCACAACGTGCTGGCGCGCAGAGAGTTTCTGGAAGAATACGCAGCTATATTGTCCTTAGATGCCTCTATGTCATTCAACGCCATAGAATGGCCGTATTTATTTGAAGTCCTCACCAGAGTAGGGCTGGGCCCCAAATTTATAGGCTGGGTAAAACTGCTATATACTGACAAACAGGGACAGGTGAGAGTAAACAACTATACGTCCCGTGCGTTTACGTTGCGGAGGGGCACCAGACAGGGATGTCCTCTGTCCCCGCTGATATTCTCCCTTATGTTGGAACCCTTGGCGGCGTGAATACGCCGGGACGTGATGGTGCGTGGCCTGCGGTGGCGGAGGATCGAATATCCCTGTATGCTGATGACAAACTATTGTATCTTGCCTCCCCCTATAAATCCATGCACACAGTTCTGAACATATTTACAAACTTCGGGAAATACTCGGGGTAAGCGATCAACTGATGCAAGTCAGTGCTATTTGTGCTTCAGGGACAAATTCCCCGTCTTCCAGTAAACTGCAAAATAGAAGTAGCTGAAGAAGGATTTAGATATTTGGGGGTCTTTGTTACATCAGATCCGGCTCTTTTCTATAGTCTAAATTTGGCACCCCGCTGGTAGTCTGCGAGCTGACGGGAAGCACTGGAGGTCATTACCTCTATCCCTGGTGGGCAGAGCTGCTCTCTTTAAAATGCTGGCACTCCCGCGCTTTTTGTATATCCTTCAGAACAGCCCCAACCGAGTCCCAGATGCATATTTCGCAGCAGTGGAGGGGGGGGTCCGTAAGCTGCAATGGGATGGCAGGGCCCCTAGGGTGGCATTGAAAAAGCTAACGAAAAGTTGGTACGACAGGGGTATAGCGCTGCTGGACCTCAAGCTTTATTATTGGGCTTCACAACTGGTGGCTGTGAACCACTGGATATACTTCCCACACACTGACCTGGCCTATGCCCTGGATAGGTACCAGACAGACTGCTCGGGCTACTTGGGGACCCTATACTCCCACGTTAGGAAGAAGAGATACATTGGTCCAACACTGCACATGATAGGGATTTGGCGCCAGGCGGATTCATGGCTGGGTTGGGCTAACACCCTCACGAAGGTGACACCACTGTGGTATACTCATAAATTGGGCATGCTGTGCTCCAGAGGCATTACAAGATGGCTCCGGGGGGCGGTATTTCGATACCTGCAAGTAAGACATCCCTTACAGGCGGCTTTTTCACGTTTTGATGACATACCGGACTCTTCGCCACTGGAAGACCGCTTGCTAGATGGGCCACTACACTCTAAAACCATAAGCCATAAGAAAAGAAACTTAGTAACAATCTGCCTGATAGCTTTGGCAAACTTAAGGAGCAGTGGGAGAGAGACTTGGGGTCGATTGATGAGGAGGATTGGCGGTCGGCCCTTATGTCTCCTAGGGAAGCGGCCATCACACTCAGATTTAGACTGATACAGCTTAGGATTCTACATCGGTCATATAAGACAGGGATAACCCTGGCTAAAATAGGCGCAAGACAGGATGACCTCTGTTTGAAGGGCTGCTGGCAGAAAGCCACCTTCTACCATACTCTCTGGGAGTGCCCGGCTGTTCACCATTTCTGGGAGGCAGCCACAAATCACATGCAGACTGCACTGGGGAAGACAGTAGTGCTGACACCGCAACTGGGCTTATTAAATATCTGGGTTTCCACCGACCTTACTGAAACCAAACAACAGCTAGTGACACTGGGATACACGCTGGTGAAGAGAGAACTGGCGAGGGGATGGGGGGGGGGGGGCAACATCGCCTTCCGCATCTCTATGGATGACAGAATTAGACAGATGCAAGATTGCGGAGAAAGAAGTTCTCATAACCCGGGGGTGCCCTGACCAATGGGACAGAAAATGGGCCAAATGGAATGCTTATCAGGGAGTCATATGTATATCCCCAGTGGTGGAGTTGGAAATACGCAGAAATATGGAAAGAGATGTGACTATTTAATGTAATTGCTTTGCTGACCTCTGTATACTGTCCCAGGATGTGAGTAACCAATCAATATTATCAATCAGTAACATCTGTATGATTGTCATTAAATTTAATAAAAATAAATGTTAAAAAAACAACTTTCCCAGGATGCTTGTTTCCGGTTCAGGGAAGACCTGGCTTGGCAGTTTGGGCTGGACTGTTTCCATGAGGCACAGGGTCAAGGCTGATTTGCATATAGCTTCATCCGAACTGAGGTGGCGAAGTGAGCTAAAGAACAGTGATGCATTCAACCCAGATCTGTGACTGGGGGTCAGTGTCTGAAAAGTTTCAGCGCTCCATCCATCACCTCCTTTTGCTTGCTTTGTTTGCCATGAGCTGGCAGGGTATGCCCAGACAAAGATCCCTTGCTCACTTTGCCACTGGATGCAACCTAGCCCGGCTTATGAGGGATGTTACCCCAAAACCGGTCCCAGGTTGCTTGTTTCCAGTTCAGGGAAGACCTGGCTTGGCAGTTCGGGCTGGACTGTTACCATGAGGCACAGGGTCAAGACTGATTCGCATATAGCTTGGTCTGAACTGAGGTGGCGAAGTGAGCTAAAGAACAATGATGGATTCAACCCGGATCTGTGACTGGGGGTCAGTGTCTGAAATGTTTCAGCGCTACGTCCATCATCTCCTTGTGCTTGCTTAGATTAAATTTAAAGTCTGTTTTACAGACAGAGTTCAAATATATTTTACATACATTAAGACTCCTTATGGATTTGAATGCAGGGCAGATTAAAATCACATGCTTGATAGCCCGCTTCTTTTGCCGCATAGATTACATTCTTGATTTAGTTTAGTGTTTTCCTCCATCTATCCATGTTCTCCTTTAGCAGAATCCACTTGGTCTGGTAAGGTTCAAGAAAAAAACCATTGTATTTCCAGCTTGTTTACGATCTCTAGATATAACTATATATTATATTCTGATAGGCAACTTACTGCATCAAATTGACTTAATAATTTTTTTAAGCTCTTCAATAATGCACCTAGAAGATATATCAGGCCAGAATCTCAAAGGGGGTCGGTTGGGGCAGAATCCTAATGGACTGTTATGTAGTAGTAGTAGTAGTATTATACACTTGTATAGCGCGAACTGCCACCCAGAGGGTATCCTGGCGCTTTAGACTCTACTGAACCATCTACACAGACACCCTGTTTAGGCTGTTCTAGGGAAGAGATGAGTTTTCAAACTTTTCTTAAAGGATGGGAGATCCTCCAAGCTCCTCAAGGACAGAGGGAGGGAGTTCCAAAGCTTGGCAGCTGCGTAACCAAAGGATCGACCCCCCATCCGTAGCCTATGGATCCTTGGAACCTCTACCAGATGTAATGAAGAGGAGCGTAAAGGTCTCACTGCGTGGTACCAGGAAAAGAGGTTCTGTAACATAGCTGGACCTTGGTCATGTAGAGCCTTAAAGACCAGGCAGGATGATTTAAAGAGAATTCGCTGTTGGACTGGCAGCCAGTGAAGGTCTTTAAGTGCAAGGGAAGAGGAGGCAGCGCGAGGCCTAGAAAGAGCTAGCTTTGCAGCCATGTTTTGGATGTGCTGCAGCTTATTAATCAAATTACCGGGTGCCCCCAGAAGCAGTGCATTACAATAATCTATCCGACTAAGGATAATGCCACGCACCACCTCATGCATCTGTCTAATTCTGTCATCCATAGAGATGCGGAAGGCGATGTTGGCCCCCCCCCCCATCCCCTCTAGCCTGGAGTGGCAGCAGGGGAAGAATTTTCCATAAGGTGCGAAGTAGCAACATGCATATGGAAATGGTTTTATTAACAAAACCATCCAACTGGAGGTTAGAATTGAACATAACTCCAAGGTTACGGGCAGCATCCACCGCCACCACATTACCCAAGAAGGAAGAAGGCCAGAAATCAGTCGGCAGAGCACGCGGAACGCAGTCCGAGGAGCAGTGAAGTACCTCGGTCTTCGAGCTATTAAACTGAAGGGAGTTGTTTCTCAACCAATCGGCCGCGGCAGCCATGCAGCGATGGAAGGTTTCTGTAGACACCGCATCTTCACCAAGATGAGCTGGGTGTCGTCGGCGTAATTGATCACTGAGATGCCGAAAGATTTGATCAATTTTATCAGAGGACACAGATACAGATTGAACAGGATAGGGCTGATCGCAGACCCCTGGGGGACGCCCTGTCCCACTCTCCTAATGCCTGATCGAAAAGGTGGTAAAGCCACCACCTGATGCCTGTTCTGAAGGTAAGAAATCAGACTGTCCCGTGCCAAACCTGCTACCCCGGCCTCCTCCAGCCTGTTGATAAGAATGGGGTGGCTGACCGTGTCGAACGCGGCCGACATGTCGAGCAACACTAAGAAGGCTGCTCGACCATTGTCGACCCGAGATCGAAGGTTGTCCAACACGACCACCAGCGCCGACTCCGTGCCATGAGCTGGCCAGAAGCCGAACTGGGCCATCTCCAGGCAGATGTTACTTTCCAAGAAGCTGGAAAGAGACCGGGTCACAAGTTTTTCCATGATCTTAACTGGGAAAGGGAGCAATGAGATTGTCCGGTAGTTAGACAGACAGGTGGGGTCAAGTGTGGGCTTCTTTAGGAGAGGGGAGACCACCGCTAGCTTCCAGCTATCAGGGACCATAGCAGTGCTGAAGGATTGATGACAGATGGAATATAAAGGTTGGAAAAGTTCTTCCTGAAAGGATTTCCAGTATTTATGGGGAAGTGGATCCAGAGGAGAGCCAGAAGACACCCCGCTTGCTAATGTACAAAATTCATCGAATGGGGGGAGAGTAAAACTCTCCAGCCGACGGTGAGCTGTCTGTTCTTCCAGTTCAACAAGGGCAGGGGAGGATCCAGGGATATCCAAAGGCTGAGGGCCAGGCGTGCCTGAAGTAGTAAAAGCACTCAGGATATTGGCAATTTTATCCTCAAATGCTTTTGCTAAAGAGTCGCAAAGGGATTGTGAGGCTGGGATGTTGTTCGCCGCGCAAGCAGGCCTAGCGAGGTCGTTTACTATTTTAAACAAAGTCTGCGATTTATTAGTTGCTTGTGTCAGCGTGACCTCAAAGTATTTCGCTTTGGCACATTTAATCTGGGCTTTATATTCCAGCAGTGCTGATTTATAAAGAGATTTAGCAGTCTCGGAGTAGGACTTCCTCCAAACCCTTTCTGCCTGTTTACACCGATGTGTCAATTGGAGCAGGTTGGACGAATACCATGGCATGGCAGGTCTGCGTTTGACTTTAAATTTCCGTAGAGGAGCCAGTGTGTCCAGCGAGTTGGTAATTTGCTGGCACAAGCTGGAGTAGCTCGCCTCGGCATTCTCCTTCAAATTAAAACCACCGGGAAGCAGAGAAGGGTGGTCAGGGTGATGCAGGAGTTTAGACTACTGCCTGTTCGCTATGATGAGGTTCACCCCATTCCTACTGAGAGATTCTGCAGGAAGATAGAGGGAAAAATGAACTAGTGCATGGTCTGTCCAACATTGAAAGGCTATTTCCCTAATCACCACCAGAGAGGCTTCTGAGAAGACCAGATCCAAGGCATGACCCTTCGTGTGGGTCTGAGAAAGTACCAGCTGTTGCAGCTGAAGATTGCCACAGGCCTGGCACAATTCTCTATAGGCTGCATCCAAAGGCCCATCAGGCCACAGATTGAAGTCCCCCAAGATAAGTAGTCTAGCATGCGAGTTAGAGAGATCGTAAATTAAATCTACCAGATCTGGTAACTTGGATAATGCAGAACCCGGCGGTCTATAGCAGAGCAGCCCAGATTGTAAAATCCCTTTATGTCCTTTGAGCGAGAAACCCGTAAGTTCAAACCCTTGGACCGCTTTGACCTCGAATAGGGAGAGGGCCAAGGAGTCTCTAAAGATGACTCCTATTCCTCCGCCTCTGCTCCCCACCCTCGGGCAATGCATGATTTTGTAGCCCGGTGGACAGGCCAGTCCAAGCTCTACATCGCTGTCTGCTCGGGTCCATGTCTCGGTTAGAAAGAGCACATCTAGACCATAGGAGTCTATGAGGAGTGCAATTTCAACATGATGCTTACATAGCGAGCGGACGCTAAGCAGACCGCAGGACAGCACCTCTGACTTAACGGAGTTGGTGTTCAACACTTGGCTAACCTGAGGACGTAGCTGGATAAGCTCAGTCCTAGAGTATGTGACAAGAGGTGAAGAAGCAGGGGCAGCGTGACTGGCACTGAGCACGACCGGTGCGCAAACGGGCGCAAACTGGCTTACCTCTGGCGCACCTCTGGTGCGCCTACGGCGCGCCCGCTGCGCGTCAACGCTGCACGCTTGGGAGTGGCACATCATAAATAACCAATAAGCGCGGGAGTCCTGCGAGGCCGATCTCTGGCCCCACACCCAAGATGGAGGCCGTTATTCGGCACCTCCTGGCTACCCCCACCCAAGATGGCGGACAAAATACCGCGATGCGCTTCCAAGAAGTCCTGAGTCCTAAATCCCGCAAAATGCGAGTGGCGGTACAATTATAGTGCAGGTAAGATCTATATACAACCCCTGAAGATGTCCCCAGCGCAAGAAGGCGACTGCGTCCTAGGTCGAGCAGCGCAATGGTGCAGGTGCACGTGAAGTGAGTTTTAAAATTATAAACAGCAAGGGTGCAGCAGCAGCTTACGCGAGCGTGCAGTAGCAGGTAAAATCTACCTGAACTGAGGGAGTTCCTGCTTAAATAAACTCCTCTGAGCGCGGGAGTCCTGCGAGGCCAATCTCTGGCCCCACACCCAAGATTGTGCCCGTTATTCGGCACCTCCTGGCTACCCCCACCCAAGATGATGGCCAAAATACCGCGATGCGCTTCCAAGAAGTCCTGAGTCCTAAATCCCGCAAAATGCGAGTGGCGGTATGTTAAAAAGACTGATACTCTATTCCAAGTAGATTTAGTATCTTTAATCAGACACAGCACCAACGTCCAGTCAGTTTCCAGCCTAACACGAACTGCCCTGCCTGAGGCTTACATTCTAAGTGACATCATCTGATTCCTTAAAGAAAACAGACATCAGATTATAACACATCCCCTACCCAATAAACCAAAGGAAACAACACAACAAAAACTTAAGGTAGAATGACCAAATGAAGAAAAGAAAAGGTCAAAATAGAAACAGTAAAAATAGCATAACCAGAACCAAAGGAGCAGTGAATTAAGACATAATATAATCTTTAAATTTCGAGGGCAAATGACGTTGTCTACTGGAAAAGTGATTAGGACTAGGATCAGTAGGTGTTAAATCGGTTGAAGAAGTTCCAGCACATTGGTCATTAGAGAATGACCCATCATCATCAACATTATTGCGAGAGGAGCTTCGAGAATTAGAAGTATTCTTCAAACACTTGACTAACCTAGACATGCTCCAAACACTGCCATTGCTGACCTTCACAACATTTTTCTTAATGGAGACAATAGTAAAAGGACCCATGAAAGTACTTTTGCCCTTAAGCGTGTACCTGGGATTCTTTATCAGAACCCTATCTCCAACATTCCACTTCTTCCCTTTCACACTCATTTTTGCATCATATCTTGTTTTGTATTGACTCTGATATCTTAAGATCTTATTTTTTTTTATATCAGCTGATAAGGCTTCTCCGTCCAACATTGGCATCCAAACAGGATTTAACTTGGAGATCGCCTTTCTCCCTCTCAAAGCCTCAAAAGGAGATGTTAAAGTGATAGCATTAGGTGTGGTCCTATGTGCCCACAAAGTATCTCTCAAAATCTCTTTAAGGGATACTTTGGTATCCAAAGCACGTTGAAGGCAAGTTTTGACCAACCGGTTCATTCTCTCCCCTAAGCCATTAGCCTGAGGAGAATATAGCGTAGTTTTTTGATGAATCACACCACAACTTTTGAGAAAATCATTCATTTGACTAGAGACAAATTGCACCCCATTATCAGTTATCAGGAATTTGGGTAAACCTTCAAAAGCAAACACTTCCTTTAGAAACTCAATAACATTTTTGGCATTCGCAGAAGAAGTACACTTCGTTATTACCCATTTGGATGTGTAATCTACCAGTAAAATTACAAAACGCTCACTTGATGGTAACAGATCGAATGGTTCCATAATGTCTAAACCTAACTTTGTCCAGACAATCTCTGGAATTTTTACCGGAGACAAGGGTGTGTGATTAATTGCATAAGACTTGTCATTGGATGCACACAAAGTGCAGTCTTTAACCACATTCTCGATCATACGGTCCATGGTAGGCCACCAGTATCTTTCTCTCACTCTAGCCTTAGTGAGGCTCCTTCCAAGATGACCCTCTTGAGCAGTGTTTATGATTTTGTCTCTAAATTTAACTGGGGGAATAACTCTCAGGCCTCTCAGTAAATTGTCCCCCACAAATGAGATTTCATCCTTGACAGACCAATAAGTTTTCATCTCTTGATCTAAAAATTTGTAATCTGGCCAACCTTGGCTTATCCAGGTTTTGAGTTCAGATAAAATTCTATCTTTAGTCACACCATCCCTCCACTCATCCTGTGTCAGTGCATTTTCAGCAACCCAAAATACAAAATCTTCTTTGTCATCACCATTGTTTTCCTCCAGTGGTAATTGCGACAAACAGTCAGCAGATTTGTTATTTGACCCAGGTATATATTGCACAATAAAATTATACTCTTGTAATCCCTCGCTCCAACGTTTAATTCTAGGTGTTAGGTGTTCACTATGCCTGCAAGAAAAAAGTTGAACAAGGGGCCTATGGTCGGTCCTTACTAAGAATGGAATTCCCCATAAGTAAAACTTGAAGTGTTGAACCGCCCAAAAAACACTAAGTGCTTCCCTTTCAATACAAGAATAGTTTGCCTCTGCTTGCTTAAGTGCCCTAGAAGCAAATGCAACTGTACTCTGTTCACCATTTACTGTCTGAGAAAGCACTGCGCCCAAACTCTTGAGGTTAGCATCAGTGGTTAAAATGGTTTTTTTATTCACATCGAAATGTCCTAGAGTAGGCATTGTCCCAATCTCTTCCTTGATCTTATCAAAAGCTTTCTGGCAATCTTCTGTCCACACAAAATGCACACCTTTTTTAAGTAATAACCTAATGGGTTCGGTCACACTAGCAAAACCTTGAACAAACTTAGCATAAAATTCTGCAAGGCCTAGAAATGACCTCACCTGGTCCTTATCGCTAGGTACTGGAGCTTTCTTAACACATTCTGCTAATTCCAACTTCGGTTGTATTCCTGCACCAGAGATCACGTGACCAAGGTACGTAACAGTCTCCACACCAATTCGACAATTCTCCTTCTTTACAGTCAACCCCTTCTCCTTCAATCTTTCCAAAACCTCAAGCAATGTTTTACTATGCTCAATCTCTCCTTTCCCGTAGATTAGAATATCATCTTGAAAAAACATGATGTTATCAATTCCCTCTAAAACTCTCTTCATGACCCTCTGAAAACATGCAGCTGCCGATGCTAGTCCAAAAGGCATTCTTTTAAAACAATATGCACCCAAGGGTGTCACAAACGACGTAAGATGCCTAGACTCCTTGTGCAAAACAATCTGGTGGTAAGCGGACGATAAGTCCAAGACACTAAAAACACACGCACCCTTGAGGGTACTAAGTGACTCCGAAATATTAGGTAACGGTTGCCTGTCAACCCAAATCCACTGATTTAACCCCCTCAAATCCACACACATCCTAATTTTGGCCCCCCCATCTTTGGGGGCCAAAACAATGGGGGGCCAACCATTCTGATGCCTCTATCTCCTCAATCACGTCCAATTTCAGTAATCCCTCCAACTCTTGTTTCAAAGGATCCATCATCATATTTGGAACCTTTCTTACTTTGTAAACACAAGGTATGGCCTTATTTTTTAGAATGATCTTGTGCTCAAAACCTTTGAGGCACCCTAAATCCTCAGAAAAGACCTCAGGGAATTTTTTGAAATACACCCAATTCTGATTATCAACAGTTCCGCCATTACTATCACTATCAACCAGCATAACCTGATCTCTAGGATCTTTGGCAGAAGGATTGAGTGTGATCCCGAGGTCACGCTGATGTCTCCAACCTAACAGGTTGTCACCCCTCATAGCCACATAAACTTTGCCAAACGTCTTCCTGTCCTTAAATTTAATACAAGCCTCTATATAACCAAGAACATTGATTTTGGCTTTGGCATAACCGACTGGATTTATATCAGGTGGAATTAAAGTAGTTTCATCTAAGCCAATAACCTCATCCCATTGTTTGTTGCCTATCATGGTATAAGGAGACCCTGAATCAGCCAGGACAATAAACTTGAAATTATTCACCATGATGTCACACTCTGGCATTGAGATTTTATCAGCATCAATCATACCATCTTCTTCCCTGATGCTAGACACTACAATGCGTACTGTATTAGAATTTTTTTTTTCTGAAGCTCTTGTTGATTTACAGACTCGAGCGTAATGTCCTTTAATACCACATTTCATACATACAGCATCTTTTGCATAGCATTGTGGATAACTCGAAAAATGTGTGAAACTCCCACATCTCATACACTTAGGCTTAAGTGAATCCTTACTGCCTTTTTCTTCACTATTTACTTGAGGTTTCACAAAGTTGCGCGTAGTCACATCCCTATCATTTTTTAAAAATTTGTCATTAGCAATAACCTTACTCACACTCACACGTTGTTCAGAGGTGTGTTCATCATTAACAACATGAATCTCACTCTCTAGCTCTCTCTTCTCTTCATGCCCTCTTTTTATCTCTTTTACCCAAGATGAAGTGTTTTCCATTCCTTCAACAATTTTAATAGCTTCATCAAGAGTGGGATTTTTCGATAAAAGTTTCTTCTGTACACGAGAACTATTTGTGCATCGCACTAACTGGTCCCTGACCAAAGAATCAGACAATTCTTCAAACTCACACGTACGTGCTAAAGTTTTAAGAGAGGCTACATAACCTTTGACTAGTTCAGTAGACCTTTGTGTTCTTGTGAAAAATCAATGCCGTTCTAAAACAATATTCATGCGAGGACCAAAATATGTCTGTAACATCATCATCGACATTTCATAAACATCACAACGCTCACCCTCACCACTACCAATTGCAAGTAAATCCATACTATCATATATGTTACGTCCCTCTACACCCAAGTTATGTAAAAGAATAGCTTGTTTTCTGACTGCGGAAAACTTTTCTCCACCAATAGCCAAGATATAGGAGTCAAAGAGGTTTCTCCATCGTTTCCAAGGTAATATTGGATCTCCTTTTTCAGAAAGAAAAGGAGGAGGTTGAGACATAGAAGTGGACGTAGCCATAATTAAAAAATAGTTATATGGTAAGATGAAAGTGGAAAATAGTAACAATTTTATAAGGAAATCAGTAACACATGTGTGGTGAAGGTCTAAGTTGTATCAGAATAACATTTAGTAATTCAGATAATAATCTTTGTAAAACTCTATATATTTGTGGTAATCCTAGTAAATAGTGTTTGTAATCCTGGTAAACAGTGTGTGTAATTCTGGTAAACAATGTCTGTAGTCTTGGTAAACAGTGTCTGTGGTCCTTGTAAATAGTGTTTGTAATCCTGGTAGTGTCTGTAACCTTGGTAAACAGTATTCGTTGAACTAAAAATATAAATCCAAAAAATGAAAATCGAAATTTGAAAATACCGTTAAATAGTTAGAGAAAGCACCAATGACTAAAGTCAGAAGAAGAAACTGACACGATCCGTGGTAACAGCCGGTTTGTAGTGAAAAATGATGCCAGTTTTAGAAGTTGCCGAAGATCGTGTTGCGAGCACTGCCTTTTCCTTAGGAAGGTAAACACAAGATGGCGCTTACGTTCAAGCGCGGGGTCACTTCAAGTTCAATTGAAACGTGATGACGTTTGCAAGCTTTGTCACCCTCCGCGTCCAGCGCATTCTGGGAAGCGTTCGAGTCAGAGAACGAACACGTGCAAACAATGTCCAGGTTCACGAGGAAATGCCAAGGCTCTCGAGGTATGGAGCCTTCCTCGGACTTAAAAAATGCGCGGCGGTTGCAGGCACTGTCAAACACAGAGGGTAAGTGGAAACAGTAAAATGTTACCTTAAAAGTTGAACACGACGTTAAGGCAGTGAGGCTGCAGTAAGGCTGTGGTTATCAGTCAGTCCAAAATTCCAAATTCTTTTGTAATTTCGTTGAGGAAAAACAAATAAAATCCATATAAAATCCAAATTCCAGATATTAGGGGAATTGATGCTGCAATCCACTTGTCCCCAATCAAGTTAAGTCGTCCTCGTCGCCATTATTAAAAAGACTGATACTCTATTCCAAGTAGATTTAGTATCTTTAATCAGACACAGCACCAACGTCCAGTCAGTTTCCAGGCTAACACGAACTGCCCTGCCTGAGGCTTACATTCTAAGTGACATCATCTGATTCCTTAAAGAAAACAGACATCAGATTATAACACGGTACAATTATAGTGCAGGTAAGATCTATATACAACCCCTGAAGATGTCCCCAGCGCGAGAAGGCGACTGCATCCTAGGTCGAGTAGCGCAATGGTGCAGGTGCACGTGAAGTGAGTTTTAAAATTATAAACAGCAAGGGCGCAGCAGCAGCTTACGCGAGCGTGCAGTAGCAGGTAAAGTCTACCTGAACTGAGGGAGTTCCTGCTTAAATAAACTCCTCTGAGCACGGGAGTCCTGCGAGGCCGATCTCTCGCCCCACACCCAAGATGGCGGCCGTTATTCGGCACCTCCTGGCTACCCCCACCCAAGATGGCGGCCAAAATACCGCGATGCGCTTCCAAGAACACACACAATCCCAACATGTGCGAAAGGCTGCAACCAGCAGACTCAAAACCTTAAGCTAACATTTTAGTACTCTGTGATCATAAAAGATGTTCTGCATCACACTTTGGGTAAAAATAAATGAGAAAAATGTCTGTGAAGGGTCATCTGCTCACACCCCAGAGCCAGGCATAATGTTGAGCACCTGTTGTGAGAAAGAAAAATGCTGATGAATGGAATGTTTGAATTCTCAACCATTAGTAATTACCGTGGGTCTCATTGTAGGCCACCATTTTTGCTCACTTTAGCACAACAGAAAAAAGACATCTATATGCAAATCAGCATTGGGCCTACCACACAAGGGACAGTCTAGCCCAAATTACTATGCCATATCCCATTTGCACTGAACACATTGAAAGTCATGTTTCAGCAGCCGCGGCCTGTGCAAATAAGGGTGGTGGGGCCGGGTTGAGGGGAATTTGGAGGACGACCACAAGGGAAAATTACATAAATAATTAATTTTCTCCCCTCGTTGTCTGTCTTAGTATTTGTTTATTATTTCATCTAATTAAAATTGTTAACAAAAGAAAAAAGGCTGGTTGGAGAACATTCCATCCAGACACTTTTTGAGCATACATAAAACATGATCATTTCATTTAACGGAACTGTTAGTAATATATAAGACATAATCATTTCTTTAAAACATTCTGGTAGTTACTAATAAAGAAAAAAAGGGAACCGCAAGTTTAAAACTACAGTTTGTCTCTAGTCTTTAACTGAGTCATTATGAAATAGTACTTTCACCTTTTGGGCAAATTTCGCTAATCTTGCTAGTTCCATTGGGATCTCCAGCTTAAAGAGAAGTTTCATGGCATCTAAACAGGTGTGTATCCCATATTTTAAAAACAAGGGTTTCAGTAAAGTGCGACGTGCATAATTCAAACGGTGACATATACAGACCATGTGGGCCATGGATTCCTCATACTGGTGACACAATCTGCAAGTAGTAACAACCACTAATGTTTTCCAACGGCTGTTGATGTCTTTCGTTGTCTGTCGAAATCCTCCATCTACCCGGACTCACCACCCTATTACTCTTACCTGCATGGGTAACGACTGGTTTGGAACCAAATTTAGTGGTCGATTAGGATGGCGGACGGAAACGGGTAGTGTCCGCCATGTTCGGGGAATTTTTACTCCCGGCAGCGCCACGGAGAATCCACGGTTGCGATTAGGCTATTCATGTCAAGAAACTCCGACCGTGGCGGACGGATCACATCAAACACCGTCCGCGGTGGACGGAACACATCTAACACCGTCCGCGGTGGACGGAACACATCTAACACCGTCCGTGGCGGACAGACCCAAATGAACACCCACCGCCGCGGACGGACATGACCGCGGACACAGCCACATATACCGCCATACCTGTGAACACTCCGTGTCCGCAATTAGGATAACGCCGCCTGTACCACGGTACGCTCAGCCATCCACGTCCGCGGCGGAAAGAATGCAACGAGAAACAGTGCATCACTGCGGAAGGCCAACACGAACAACATCCCTATCGTCAAACCAATGTCAAAAAGTGTGCCGTCAGTAAATAGCAAACACACGAAAAAGGACAACCCCCCACCTGAAACACCAACACCAATCACAAGCCACTATGACACCCCCCAAGTACCCAATAATGCACACTAGTCAACACACCCACCTACCACCTGACTGCCAACAACCATTGAGACACGACTATAAAATGACACCCACCCACTACCACATACTCAAATTTAAGGCACACAACCACCACCCTACCACACCCACCACACAAACACCCACCACACCATTCCTACACACCACACACCACACACCTGCACCCCCCAACTCACTCAACCCACACACTGAGCACCACACACCATGGCACCCAAAAAACCCCTAAATTTACGGAGACCGAGTTGAAGGTAATGGTCGATGAAATTCTCCGTGTTGAGCCCTACATATTCGGGGCACTAGTCCAGCAGACCACCGTGGCGCAAAAGAATGACATGTGGGACAGAATCGTCAGTCGGGTGAATGCGTCAGGGACCGTGCCAAGGACAAAACACAAAATACAGAGGCGTTGGCATGACCTGAAAACCAGGGTGAAAGGCATCCGCACCAAAAACCATGCGAGAGCCAATCACACTGGCGGCGGAACACCCCCGGAGCCCATACCCTACACCGATTGGGAGGAGAAGGTGCTGGTTATACTTCACCCAGAGAGCCTAGACGGACTTGAGGAAGGAGAAGAGGCTGGTAAGTACAAACCAAGCACCACGATCATCACGACATGGTCAGCCTCACACAACTGAGAAGACACATCTCCCAGGCCCCAACCCATTCACGCCGGACACATACTCACCAAAATGTAAATGGCTACCAACATGCCCCCATGTCCACAGGCAGGGTGGTGGAGGGTGTGAGAGGTCACAACTACAACTCCCAACAGGCCCACATGTCCACAGGGAGGGCGGTGGAGGGTGGTGGAGGGTGGTGGAGGGTGGTGGAGGGTGTGAGAGGTCACAACTACAACTCCCAACAGGCCCCCATGTCCACAGGGAGGGCGTTGGTAGTGGGTGGGCTGTGTGAGAGGTCACAACTACAACTCCCAACAGGCCCCCATGTCCACAGGGAGGGTGGTGGAGGGTGGTGGAGGGTGTGAGAGGTCACAACTACAACTCCCAACAGGCCCCCATGTCCACAGGGAGGGCGGTGGAGGGTGTGAGAGGTCACAACTACAACTCCCAACAGGCCCCCATGTCCACAGGGAGGGTGGTGGAGGGTGGTGGAGGGTGTGAGAGGTCACAACTACAACTCCCAACAGGCCCCCATGTCCACAGGGAGGGCGGTGGAGGGTGGTGGAGGGTGGTGGAGGGTGTGAGAGGTCACAACTACAACTCCCAACAGGCCCCCATGTCCACAGGGAGGGCGTTGGTGCTGGGTGGGCTGTGTGAGAGGTCACAACTACAACTCCCAACAGGCCCCCATGTCCACAGGGAGGGTGGTGGAGGGTGTTAGAGGTCACAACTACAACTCCCAACAGGCCCCCATGTCCACAGGGAGGGCAGTGGAGGGTGGTGGAGGGTGTGAGAGGTCACAACTACAACTCCCAACAGGCCCCCATGTCCACAGGGAGGGTGGTGGAGGGTGGTGGAGGCTGTGAGAGGTCACAACTACAACTCCCAACAGGCCCCCATGTCCACAGGGAGGGCGGTGGAGGGTGGTGGAGGGTGGTGGAGGGTGTGAGAGGTCACAACTACAACTCCCAACAGGCCCCCATGTCCACAGGGAGGGTGGTGGAGGGTGGTGGAGGGTGTGAGAGGTCACAACTACAACTCCCAACAGGCCCCCATGTCCACAGGGAGGGCGGTGGAGGGTAGGGTGGGTGGGGTGTTTGCGACAGGACACTGAAATGTATACAAATTGTAATGAACATGTAATGTCCACATTACTGACCTGCACAATCTTGTCCCTCAGGTGATCGTAATCTGACTGGGGAAACCAGCACCCGGCCGCAAGACTCGCCTCACACACATACCGGACTCTCTGGGGACGATGACACAGGCAGCTCCGGTGCGGAGGATGGTGCGGGCCCAAGCAGACAGCCAGGGCCATCTGGCTCACAGGGAATCCCGGCCCGACAACCGTCGCATGTGTAACTCCAGCGACACCAGCCTCAGTGATCTGCAGAGTGACCACCACCACCACCACCACCAGTACCACCACTCCTGCCTGTGCCACCCAGCCTAACCCACCGCACGACGCAGGTCCATCGGCCTCCCACCCAAGCAGGGTGAGTGGGCCACAAAGGAGAGAGGCGAGGCCACAGCAGGCAATCAGGAGACCCACACTCCGCCGCACAGAGGAAGGACACCCACCCCATCCTGTGGCAGAGTCCCTTGAAGCCCTAGCCAGGTGCCAGGCTTCATACGACCGTGGCCAGGAACAGGCAGATCGTGCCCACCAGGACTCGGTGGACAACATGA
The DNA here is from genome assembly GCF_964261635.1 of Lissotriton helveticus. Lineage (NCBI taxonomy): Eukaryota > Metazoa > Chordata > Amphibia > Caudata > Salamandridae > Lissotriton > Lissotriton helveticus. Next base: position 151,481,615 of record NC_136071.1, read on the forward strand.
ACATGTTGCGTGAAATTTCGGGCTACCTTGGCCAGATAGTGGACATCATGGGCCAGCAGACAACAATGTGGAGGGAGTGGATAGCCTGGAACAACCCCACCCCCCCTCAACAAATTGTCCTGGCGCCACGGCCAGCAACGCCACGGCCACCGCCACGGCCACCGCCACCACCACCACCACCTGTGCCCCTGGCGACGGATGTGGCCCCTGAACAACCTGCCCCCCCGCTGACTCTGTTCCACCTCAAAGACGGAGGGGCCGTACGAGGCTGGAAGTGGGTGAGAGCAGTGTGGGAGCGCCATCCACACGCTCCAAGAGGGGCCGCCAATGACTCAGACACTGCCTGAGCCAGCCATTCACCCTGCCAAGTATCCTGTCCCACATAGCCAATCATTGGCACAGGTCTGCTGGACTAGCTTGACACCACCCAATGTGGTGTCAGCACGGACATTTCATCGGCCATTACCTTCAACTCCCACTCCCCCACCCCACACTTACTTGTAAATATTCACCTGCACAAATGCACAACCTGTAAATAAATTCCACTTACACACTCAATGATGTGTTGCCTCCATGTTTAATCACATGATTGCCTCAGAAACAGACGTAAACAGGTGCAGGGATCCAAGTCGTACATAATCATGCCGCTGCGGGAGTGACCTAGGGAAATTCAGAGACAGCAAACACACGTCAGGAAAGAGATTCACACACATCACAACACACTGCACAGCAACATTACACAAACTACACTCATCACTAAAGCATTGGATGAGAGGACACACATCATGGAGACTAGCATGTCCAAATAAATGAACACACACATATGCAAACATCACATACCAGAACACACAGCTGATGCACCCCACATCCACACAACACCAGCAAACATACATAAGGCATTGTCAACCGGCACAAGAGGTAGTTACTCACATTCAAGGGAAGTAGCGATCAATGAGCTGGCGCCTCTGGTCCACACCTTCCTCCTCACCACTATCCTCATCAGTCGACATGGGTGGGATGGGAGGCCGAGGAACTTCTTCGTCTTCAGGGTCCAAGAGCAGTTCAATGTCATTGCGCACGGCCAGGTTGTGGAGCATGCAGCAGGCAATCACGATCCTGCATACTTTGCCTGGTGAGTAAGGCAGGGCCCCTCCGATCTTATCCAGGCACCGAAACCTACACTTTAGCAGTCCAAAGGTACGTTCAACCACTCTACGTGTCCTTCCATGTGCATCATTGTAGTGCATTTCACCCGCAGTTGTAGGATTACGTATGGGACTCAGGAGCCAGGGCCTGTTTGGGTACGCCGAGTCGCCTATGTAGGGGGATGACAGACACAAATATCACAACCAGATTTTCTGGGTACCCCATGCCACACAGAGATCACAAACGTCCCCACGCCAGACTCACCAACAAGCCACGCTTGACCGGGACGCAGATTTGCCATCAGTTGGGGGACAATGCTGCTCCGCATGATGTGGGCGTCATGTGCGGAGCCTGGAAATCTTGCGCACACATGGGCGATGATGTTGTTGGCCAGGCACACCACCTGCACGTTCAGCGAATGGAAGTGCTTCTGATTCCTAAAAACCTGCTCACGTGCCCGTGGTGGAATGATAGCGATATGTGTGCCATCAATGGAACCCACTACGTGTGGTATCTGGCCCAGTGCATAGAAGTCTGCTTTGACTGCTGGCAACTCTTCCGGCCGTGGGAAATGGATATAGTCATCCTTGTACAGCATCATAGCTTTTAAAACATCCCGAAGTACCATGCTGAACATGGACTGTGACATCCCCCCGGCATGTCCAACTGTGTACTGAAAGGTTCCAGTTGCAAAAAAGTGTAGGGCCGCCATCACCTTTGCTGTGGGTGTAATGGAACCAGGATAAGTCCTTCGTGGCTGCAGATGAGGAGACAATTGGGCAACAAGCTCCATCAACCGACGTCGATCAAGCCGGAATTTCCTAATCACCTCCTCGTCAACCATATCCTCCAGCACAGTGTATGGCCGATGCACATTTGGAGCCCTCCTGTGTGGGAGAGAGATGTAACTTGAGTCAACTTGAAAACGACGCATACGTGTGCAACTACATCACATGTAAGACAACATTAGCAAGAAGAAAAATGTTTCGGAGAATGGTCATATGTGTGACATCTCTGATAGTTACTACAATACGGAGTGGCCTTTTAACAATGTGCAGCCACTTGCAACAGGAAGTGTGTCAACACGTACAACGCTACTTAGTCACATGTCAACATTACTGACAATACGTGTGTCATGGCCCTAATGTGTAGAAGCCACATCACAGACACACATGCAAGTGCATGCACACAAACGATAATAATACACACACACCATGTCATCATGCACCAATGCCAACACCAACAATGGTGAGCATACAGTCATTACATGCATGGTGACACAACAGCCAACACACATACACTGAATGCATGTGCACCCCCACCATTGTAGTCACCTCGCCTGAACCACACACTGACAACAGATTCAGAATGTGGCCATACAGCCGTGATGTCATGTGTAGATGTGAAGATGTAATAACGTCTGTAGGGTCACACCCGACGTCAACACGTCGACATGCACATCTGTTGCACATTGTGTGCCCACCGATGGGCATAGTATGGACACACATGGAATAGTGCATGACATATGAAGTTTCCCTATCACGCTCACAACCCTCATGACGCAACTACAGACAGCACATCACAGTGCAGCGTCTGACAATATAAAATCCTTGGCGCCGCCATGGCGGTGCACTGCTTCCGCTATCTTCCAATGGCCATACGCGGGCAGCCTTCCCTCTTCCCATTGGCTGAATGTGCACGGCCCGTCACGGTCACACATCGGCAACCGCACGTGCAAGCTTCCGGCACGGATGCTTCAGTTGCAACAATGTTCTATCACTGGTGCCACCATGGCGGTGCACGTACTCTCCGGGGGAGGTGCAGGCCTACACACCCTTTGGATGTAGTCAATAGACATGGCAGTTCATGTCCCCTCTTACAGTCACATTGCATCATCCACCGTCCACCGGCCAGACCAGCCCGGCCTAGGACCGGCGTGCCGGCCATTTTAGCCACCGCCGTGCCAGGCCTGGTCTAGGACCGGCATGCCGGCCATGTCAGCCACCGCCGTGCCAGGCCTGGCCTAGGACCGGCGTGCCGGCCATGTCAGGCACGGCGGTGGCTGACATGGCCGGCACGCCGGTCCTAGGCCGGGCTGGTCCGGCCGGTGGACGGTGGATGATGCAATGTGACTGTAAGAGGGGACATGAACTGCCATGTCCATTGACTACATCTAAAGGGTGTGTAGGCCTGCACCTCCCCCGCAGAGTACGTGCACCGCCATGGTGGCGCCAGTGATAGAACATTGTTGCAACTGAAGCATCCGTGCCAGAAGCTTGCACGTGCGGTTGCCGATGTGTGACCGTGACGGTCCGTGCACATGCAGCCAATGGGAAGAGGGAACGCTGGCCGCGTATGGCCAATCGAAAGTAGCGGAAGCAGTGCACCGCAACACCAGGGCCAGTCATTGGCCCTTTTACGAACACGCTTCCAGGGCTGACCAATTGCTGGCGACGTATGCCACTGACACGTGCTGAGGGCCCTATATATGTGTGATGTCAAAAAGCACACATCCTACCCTGGGAACAAGTGCTGCCTATTCACCTCGACCTGCTGCTGCTGAGCTGACCACCGACTGCTGCCTGTGAACATCACCTCGACCTGCTGCTGCTGAGCTGACCACCGACTGCAGCCTGTGACCATCACCTCGACCTGCTGCTGCTGAGCTGACCACCAACTGCTGCTCCAGTGCCATACTCCATGATATTGCCATGTCGAGAGTAAAAGAGATCCGGTCTCGTCCCTTCACCGCCGCGGAACTTGATGTCCTCGTGGACGGTGTGCTCCGCAACTTTGAACGGCTCTACGGCGCACCCGGACAGGTGGTAAGTGCAGTGTGGGACATGTTGGTGTGCATGAGGTGGCCAATGACTCCTGGCTTCTGCAATCTTTGCTGTGTACTGTGGCCTCGACATATTTTTCGGATTGTGCCTGGCGGATGACACATACGTGTTGCCCCTATCTGTGTGACCGGCCAACTGTCCACTGACTTGCACCCTTTTGTCTCCCATCATGGTAGGTCAAGCTGCACCTTCGCAAGGACGTGTGGAGGAGCATTGCACGTGATGTACGGGCATTGGGGGTGTGCAACAGACGACATACACACTGCCACAAACGCTGGGACGACATTTCCAGGCTGAGCAAAAATGTAGCGGAAGTGACGCTGGGGATGATTCCAAGGACGCCACGTCTGGCCCGACGCTCCATGACCCCTCTCATGCACCGTATCATTGCTGTGACGCATCCTGACCTGTCCGAACGGCTGAGTGTGGATCAACAGCAAACTAGTGGTGAGCATACTGTCTGTGTAGGATACTTGGGAGTGCAATGCATGTATTGGTGCCCAGACACAGTATTGAGTTCCGTGGTGCGTATGTATCTCTGCGATGCCATGTTGGTGCCATTGGGGGTGTGTAATTTGATATCCAGGTCCGGCTTGTTGACACGCCACTTGCTTAGTAGTTGAGTGTTTAAGCACATGCCGTAGTGGTCCGTGGACCCATGGCAACACATGTGTGCAGATGTACGTGCTCCTGCCCTGTCCGCATGCTGTACATGTGTCACGGCCACCAACGCTTATGTAATGTGAGGATGACTGTTAGAGGTGGGCCGTGTGCAGGATGGGGGCTAGAAGAACTTTGTCAGCTATGGAATTAGGGATTCCTTGGCCTTCTGTACGTGAGTGTGCCCATGACTTACACCTCTTTTCTGTGCATTTCAGCTTTGACAGAGGGCACTCAGCCACAGACGGCGGAGATGAGTGGAGGCAATGCATCCGGATCAGACTTTGCGCACACGCAGACTGACACAGAAGAGGGCAGCGCCGGAGAGAGGGACAGGACCGTCCCTGAGGACTCGCATGTGGAGACACCATCGTCCTCATCTTCGGAAAATCTTGGTGAGCCAGCACTGTTGTCACAGACTGGGAGTGGGCAATCAACACCTTCTGTCGGGACACAGCCCACAGGGCCCACACTTCCGCCAACTGCACCATGTACTGTTCGTGCACGCAGGAGTAGGGGGAGCAGAGTGGCGTTCGGTGCAGGCACCGCTGCCCCTGCCACGGTGAGCCAAAATGCACTGTGTGCTGAGGCTGTTGATCTGCTGCGACAGCTGTGTGTGGGGCAGACCAATATGACAAATGCTTTCCAAGACCATGATAGGAAGTTGGGGCAGGTGGTGGCATTCATGGAAGGGATGCATGGCGATCTTGCTGGTCTACACAGGACAGTTCAGTCATTGGCAAGCAGTGTGTCGTCTGCCATAGTACAGTCGCATGGACAGGGTGCTACTTCTGTTTCCCCATCTACACCACTGGATGTCTCAGGGGGTAGTGAATATTCTGACCAGGACTCTAATACAGGTTATTGCACTAGAAGCAGCGTCAGACAGCACGTCAGGGCACGGAGGGCACAGACACCATCCCCTAGGTCAGCAAAATCTGTTCACAAAGACAACGTCAGATACACTGGAGTACACACACAGGATCCACAAGTGGTGTTGGGGGACATGCCTTCACATGCTACACAGGCATTCAACACAAAAGGTACTCCCAAGGCAAGGGATACTCCCAAGTCCATGGACAGTCCCTTGGACAAGGACAGTCAAAAGACAAAGGCACCTCAAAAGAGCAGGGAGAGTCCCAAGGGCAGGCCCACAACAGAGGAAGGGGCCACTCCCAAGGACAGGGAAAGGGACAGTCAAAAGACAAAGGCACCTCAAAAGAGCAGGGAGAGTCCCAAGGGCAGGCCCACAACAGAGGAAAGGGCCACTCCCAAGGACATGGACAGTCAAAAGACAAAGGCACCTCCTAAGAGCAGGGAGAGTCCCAAGGGCAGGCCCACAACAGAGGAAAGGGCCACTCCCAAGGGCAGGGACAGGGACAGTCAAAAGACAAAGGCACCTCCTAAGAGCAGGGAGAGTCCCAAGGGCAGGCCCACAACAGAGGAAAGGGCCACTCCCAAGGGCAGGGACACACACAGTGAGCAGGTGTCTTCTGGAGACAGGTACACCACAGACGACAAGTCTGCTGGCAGGAACAGGGCACCGTCTAGGGCACAGGCAAAGTCCAGAGACAACACTCCACCTACGGATAAGGCACATCCTAGGGACAAGGATTCTCCCATGGACAATGGCGCAGTCAAGGACAGGCATACGTCACCCCTGGCTGCACTGCGGCTGATGTTTTCGAATTAACGGCAAACAGATGTCTCCGCGGCGGAGTCCCCCATACCTCCACTCCCATCCAGGCCAGTCAGAAGCAGAGGAGGGAGCCCCCTGATGTTGCATCCCCCATTACACATGATTCTGAGTCCAGGCGGCAGGCACACAGCAAACGACAAGCAGGCTCCAGCACGTCCCCAGAAAGCCGATCCCCGGCAGCAGATGCTCCACCTATGGTGGGAGATATTTGTTTTGAGTCACCACCACTTGCCAGTCCTGTCCTGCCAGGGTGCACTCACATATCCCTAAGAAACGCAGACACACACATTATTGACACCTGCCCACCCAGATGTCGCTCAAGTACAGCTATCCCCAGCTCCCAGTGCCACCCTGCCTCCTGGCCCATACAGCCCTGTGGCTCATCATTTAAGTGGTCCCAGTGGCGCAGGTGCAGTTGACTCTCATGTATCGGATAGTGGCACTGTGTCTGTTGTTTGCTGTCATGCATCATGTAGTAGCACAGTCTCAGTTGTGCCCTCTCCTGTTTCAGGTGCTGGCAGTGTATCTGGGTCTATGGCTCATGTGTCAGTGAGTAGATCTGTGGCTGTGTCTCACACTCCTGTTTCTGGTCCTGGCAGTGTGTCTGGGTCTGTGGCCCATGTGTGTGTCACTCGGGCTGTGGCTGTGTCTCACACTCCTGTTTCTGGTGCTGGCAGTGTGTCTGGGTCTGTGGCCCATGTGTGTGTCACTCGGGCTGTGGCTGTGTCTCACATTCCTGTTTCTGGTGCTGGCAGTGTGTCTGGGTCTGTGGCCCATGTGTGTGTCACTCGGGCTGTGGCTGTGTCTCACACTCCTGTTTCTGGTGCTGGCAGTGTGTCTGGGTCTGTGGCCCATGTGTGTGTCACTCGGGCTGTGGCTGTGTCTCACACTCCTGTTTCTGGTGCTGGCAGTGTGTCCGAGGCAGGTAGTTCACGCAGTCCACCTGATTCAGTGATGTGAGGTGGTGTTCACTTCACTCACATGTTATTTCACATGGTGTGTGCATTGTCCATTGAGAACAGCCTTGCACTGTTGTGGTCTCTGGGACGGATTGGTTGGAACACGTACTTGTGCTGCCTCTGATGTACCTGCTCTGTTGGGCACAATGCCCTGTTGCTGTTCTGATACTGCATTCTGCCCTCTCGTTTACTGCCTCTGATGTACCTGCTCTGTTGGGCACAATGCCCTGTTGATGCTCTGATACTGCATTCTGCCCTCTCATTTACTGCCTCTGATGTACCTGCTCTGTTGGGCACAATGCCCTGTTGATGCTGTGATACTGCATTCCTCCCTCTCACGTGCTGCCTCTGATGTACCTGCTCTGTTGTCCACAATGCCCTGTTGATGCTGTGATACTGCATTCTGCCCTCTCACGTGCTGCCTCTGATGGACATGTTCAGTGCTATGGACTGTTGATGCACTTAGCCCCTCTCACGTGCTGCCTCTGATGGACATGTTCAGTGCTATGGACTGTTGATGCACTTAGCCCCTCTCACGTGCTGCCTCTGATGTACCTGCTCTGTTGGGCACAATGCCCTGTTGATGCTCTGATACTGCATTCTGCCCTCTCATTTACTGCCTCTGATGTACCTGCTCTGTTGGGCACAATGCCCTGTTGATGCTGTGATACTGCATTCCTCCCTCTCACGTGCTGCCTCTGATGTTCATGCTCTGGTGCCCACTTTGCCCATGCTCACGCATACACTGTGATTATACCCCTATTATGTGTAATAAAGGTAGTCAATCATGTCTCGTGGTTTGTCGTTGTCATTCCTGCTTGCGTACTACAAATGTGTATTACTATTTGTTTTTAATCAGTGGTTTGGGTAACATGACACTCCCCCTCCCTACGTCACGACCCTTGCAGGTATTCCCCTCCAGACAGCCAATGGTTTGTGCCTTACCTGCGTCGGCGTCGATGGTGGGCCAAGACTAGGACGTGGTGGATCGCGAAGAGCATCGGGAAAGCGTGTAGCGCTGGGTCCATGGTGGCGAACAGCTTGTGGTGGGTATCTCTGCTATGTATCTTATCTTCGCTGTGGGGAATCCGCCGTGTTCAGACAGGTTGTTTTTCCGTTGCGGTTTTATGTGTATTTTCCGCCATCTTGATTTGGGGGACGGTCTTAGACGTCAGTACGTACGGCGGAGTCTCAGGATTCGTTCCGTCCGCCGCGTGGTCGGGTGTAGTTGGGCGGCGGTGCGTGATTTTCCGTCGCGGACGGAATTTTTACACTATTTCCTATCCTGATATGGCGGACGGAGTGTCCGCGGCTGGCCGACACGGAAAAGGCAATTTCCGCTTACTCCAGGGCTGCGGTCGCTCTTCCGTCCGCCATCCTAATGAGCCCCATAGTATTTAGAAAAGGCAGAAATTGTTCTTTATCTTGCTCACTGGGTGGAAAACTATGACCTCCATGATGTATATCATAAGATTGTGCAGGAGACCAAAGGTCTCAAAGTGGCAGAGGCAGTTTTCACTGTTTTACAGTGATAGGAATTTAAAACATTTTCTGCTTTTATTTTGTCCCATAGTGTTCTTTAGTGGAGGAGTTTCATAGAAATGTGTTTCAGTTTTTCTGATTGCTAAAATAAACAGTAAATCGTTTCCAATGGGGACATGGAGCATCCATTAAAACTCCACTTGAAAAGATAATTATTAATTTTATGAAGAAATGGAACAGGTATTACATCCATTCTGAGGTGAATGCCTTTATAAAAGTTCTGGAAGACAAACACTTGGAGGCTGATTTGGATGTCAACACCGTTTCTGTGTGTGAACTGCTCGACCATAGGTCGGCGGTTCCGCATACCTTAAGATGATGAGACTGCAAAACTTCCATTTCTATATGGGAGCTTGTGCGACAGGAGGAAACCGCCCGCAGCACAAGTTCCCAGGGCCATAAGCAGAGGGCCAGGGTGAAGGGGGCCCTGCTAGGGGCCCCCAAATTCGCTTTCTGACAGCCTTTCAATGTCAGAAAGGGCGACATGGAAAGGCTGTCTGAAACCAACATCATGACCACGAACAGGGCCCGACTGGCATTTCCCCGGTGGGCCGGTTTTGGGCTCCTGGGGGCCGTTTTTGTTACCGTAGGTCGGCAATGTCGGCCCCCGGTAACAAAACCGGCCGAAACCGGCTGTCGCAAACTGCTCAGCTGCACTCCCCCTGACCCCAGGGGAGGCCAGCTGAGCAGTTTTACAGGGCCGGTTTCTGTTCTCAGTCCGGCCCTGACCATGAAGGCGGAAACGTCATTTATGAGGCCAAAAGAAAACCACAATGCCCCTGCACTAGTACAGAAAAATTATTGAGGTATATGGTAGCTACAAAGTCACTCTGCTAAGTATGAAGAACAGATCGAACAACACCCAATTCATACAATTAGCTCAATAGTAGGTGATCCTCTTAAGACAAAATAGAGAAAGAAGTTTAGGATGTAATCCGTTGCTGGTACGAAAAAGTTCCGTTTATTGTTCCTTTAGGTAGGCCAACACGTGTTTCATCGCAGGGAAACAGACTGCGAATCTTCAGGGCTGGATTGAAACATAGAGAGTACATTTGCGATCATATTTACATTGCAAGTGTATAAAAAGGTGACTGGGTAGTGTCACCATAAGTGAAAAGGAAAACATGCCAACTAGTGACTGTAGGTGACTCAGTGTTAGAGTGTATGGAGACATTTTTTTGTGTGGGGTGACAAAATTACAACTCTGTGAGTTCTGATCCTATTGTTACTAGTGATGCGACATAGACAGTTAACAACTTCTGGCCGTGGAAGAAATTATGGTGCTATATGTGAAAAGGTTGTGTAAAAAAGTGGAGTGTCTAGCAAGAAAGTACGAAATCCCGCGTGACCGTTGTGGTGAGATTACATACATTTATGAGAACTCATATGCTAGCTGTATCATGGCGCTTAGTTGGTAGATATGTCTCATATTCTTAACATGGTTCGCTTAGTGTATATTGTACATCACAAACTATATTATAATGGATTGCTGGATGGTTATTCCTATTTATAGCTCTACACTCTTAGGTGCCAGCTATGTATTTATTGCGATGTATATTACTTTGGTGAATAATAAAAGTTGTGCGGTGATAGTACACCCTGTCTACACATACAGACGCATCTAGTCTGAATCTGCATAAATCAAAAATTGAAGAAACGATACTTCGTAAAATCCATAGTTCGAGATAGTCTGTTACAGTGATCTCTATTTCTGGTATTCATCTGGAATTAAGTGCAAAAACGGACCGTGCAACGCATGCTCAGTGGATATATTAATGATCTGTTTAAGGGCTATAAAACACCACTCACCCTAATTAGTGAGGTGCAAAGGCCACCTCGGCTAGAGATATTCAAAGGATCCTGTGTGACGGAGTTTCACTGTGTGTGTGAAGTCAACCTCCGAGAGACCTGATGAGTCTGTGGGTGGTAATAATCAGGAGTATTGTTTATAAACACGTGACCAGGTAGACTAATTCGTAACTTAGTCTATAGGTGCATAGAAAAACAAGAAGGGTTGAAGAACTGCGCGAATAGGTCCTTCAGAGTTTAAACCTACCAGCGGTCGGAGACTTTCTGACCGACATTGTAATCAGGCCCTTGGTCTTCTGCACACACACCATTGCCTAAATTCCTATGCTAGAGCAGAGAACTAAGGGGTTTATTTAGAGTTTGGTGGGTGGGTTCCTCCAACACAAACATGGCTGATGTCCCGTTCCACCGTATTAAAAGCGCATTATATCTTATGGCACTTGTAATACGATGGATGGATACCCATCACTGTTTGATGAATATCCTGTCTGCTTAGCACTAAATAAGGCCCTTATCATGGAATATTTAAAGCCTAGGATATTTTGAGGTAGGCTATCTCATCCAATGCCCAGCCCTCCAAATTCATTTGGCACCTCAAGAAAATCTCTGAAAGAGAAAGAAGCTGTAAAGTAAATAATATACATTAGAATCATAAGTTACTTTGGTGACTGTGGTTCTTATGAACGCATTATACCTCCTGTGCAAAGGTTTATTCATCCATCTCTCTCCTTCTCTCTCCTTATATTATTACATTCCTTTGTGGCTAGATAAATCTGTGAACTAATAGGGCACAGGCAGGCATGTTGGTGCGAATTGTACTCTAGCCTATCATTCTATCAGGTAGGAAGTGTACTATGCCATTGGAAGTGTACTATGCCAGTGCAAAAGCCTGGGTTAAAAAGTCATGCCCCATGAGGCCGGCATGGCAGTTGAGCAACTTCAAACATAAATAATGCGCAGGGTAAATACAATATCCTTCCAAATCGCATTTCAGAAGGTAGGCAACATTTCTTTAGGAAGTCATTCCAGTGGCATGTTTGAGTTACAGATAAGTCTGTGGCTTGCCTCACCTGGACCAGTATTTTTGAATAGCCATGTGATGCTTTTCTTTAAGTTTGGATTTATAAAAGCAGAATTAAATTCTAGTAGTTAATGTAAATAGCTGCTTCCATATGTTTTGTGTTACAATTGTAATGCTAAAGTGATGCAGTTGCCCACAAATGAATGGATACCACAATGATACAAGCACAAAAAAACACTAGTCCCTCACATGTGAATAATTTACCATGTTTCTTTGCTTGAATGTTTTTCTTTTAAAAGACGGTGGTACTTCTGGATCCAACTGAAGATCCTGATGATATCCTGAGAGCAAACCGTACCAGAGAGAAAACATTTGTCTTCGACATGGTTTTTGATGAGAAAGCTACCCAGGTAACTATTCTATTTCTACTTCTATTTGACTTATAGCCAGTCATATTTTCCTTCAGTCATATTTAGGGTCTTGTTTGTTCCCATGTAAGACAGCTCCGAAATCTCCGATGAAATAATCATATACATTCCGTTGTTTTTGATTATACAATGTCTCTCTTGTGTACTTGATACGTCAAATGTTTTCTGAGGGGAGAAAGTAATTAGAGTAGGCTAATCGTAAGCATTTTAGGATGACTGCATTTGCCTACTGTTCATCTTGATTATGACTGCAGTATTTGAGGTTTCCAGTAAACCCCTTGTCACCAGACATGCAATTTACCAATCCTGAAAGTGCAAAAGAACAAAGAAAGAAGACTCTAGGTTGGACAGTCTTCTGCCTCAGCTACGTTGAGATAATCGTACTGTTAACAAAATGAGGGATGCCTCAAGCCCTCCCCTTGTTTTTTGACTGGGATCTAATTTATTATAGCCAGAGGGCTCACTGAGATAGCATCTACCCTTTCCTTTAACTGCAACTGCATATGCTACATGTTGATTCCAAGGTGCCTTTTTGGCACTGACCCTGGCCTTTCTCAAGATCACTTTATGTTTACATTTGTTTTAACAATAAGCATATGAAGAGAGCTAATCATCTGCTGGCGTAGCGTCAACATTCAGCCACTGTCAGCTATTTGTTCAACTTATAACAAAAACGTTCCCCAGAACCCCCCTCCCTAGCCCCCTCCTGTCTGTCAGAACAAATATTACCACCGTGGACTTGTAGTGTATTCCTTCAGAGATCCGCTTCAGGTGGGTTATGTCGAGGCTCAGTAAGGCGCAACAATTTTAGATATCTCGGGCAGGTTGAGCTCTGTGAATTTGTGGGAAGGAAGTGTAATGAACAGTTGCCAGATCTCCCGGAAAGTGTCCCCTTGTAGCTTGAGTGTCAATGAGAGCCTCTCCATGCCCAGTAAATACCAAATTCGGTGGAGCCAGGACTGCCTGGTCGGGACCCTGTCCGTGCCCCAGAGGGCCAGTATTAACTGATGTATCGCCCCCAACTCCAGTGCGATATGTCTGCTCCTTTTGGATTTAAGTGGGCAAGTCAGCGGGTTGGGAAGGCCCAGCACAGCATATGAAGGAAATCGGGGAATCTGAGTGTTAAAATGGGTGTCAATATCTGACAAAATCTCCTCCCAGAATTGAGTCAGTCTGGGGCACTCCCACAGAATTTGCACTGGCGTCCCAGGGGGAGACACAGCATCTCCAACACCTTTCTCCCTGTTCAGGGTTCTCTCAGTGAAGACGAGCTGGAGTTAAATACCAGTATGTGGAGATTTTTGTTGCTCTTTCTATACTGGATGCATTAGATACTGTGCATTGCGCCCAGTTTTTAAATATCTCGCCATTCCTCTAGGGATAGTTGGCACCCCAGTTCCCGTTCCCATCTCAATTGGGCAGGGAATTTTGAGTCTGGTTCCTCGCCCATCAACATCTTTTATATGTCAGAGACGAGTCATCTGTCTGATTCCTTACTAAGAAGCCACCTCTCGAATTTAGACAGGTGCCGCTGCATCAGCCAGAACCTAATTTGGGTATACTGGACCCTCTCTCCCTCAGGGACTGCATAGTTGGGCATCGGGGTGTCAAATTGTATGGGACCTTCTTCGTTAAAGAAATGGCCAAATGACCTGCAACCACGCTTCTGCCACACACGGAACGCGACGCAGTTCATTCCCGGGGTGAAGTTTCGATTCCCCACCAATGGAATGTGCGGGGAGGAGAACGACAAGAAGCCCCCTCTGGTAGCCACTGCATCCCAGACCCTAAGGATGGGCCCATAACTGTGGATAAGTAGAGGTTGGTAGGGCGATGGGATCGGCTCAAGAAGGGGATCTTCAACAAGGCTGTTTTCACTAATGCCCTATCCATAAACAGTCACCCCTTTTCTGATTCTGGGAATGACCATTCTACTAGAAACCTAAGCTGCATGGCCTGGATGTAGCGTAGGATGCATGGAATTCCAAGACCGCCAGTCGGAGCACACCAGCTACAATTGCATCACATTCTGGAGCGTTGGCCCGCCCAAACAAAGTTTTGAAAGGCTCGCTCTAGAATCTGAAGTGTTCTCGGCAGGTGCCAGAGAAGTGGTGTCAGAAATCTATATAAGAATCTGGGGAGGACGGTCATCTTCAAAGCAGCGACCCATCCCAGCCACAAGAGCGAGTACAGCTGCCATCAAGCTAAATCTGATTTCATCCTTTTAACCAAGTCCCTGTAGTTAGGGGCCACAACCTCCTGAACGGTCGGGTAGAGTTGGATACCAAGGTATAAGATAGAGCCCCACTCACATCGGATTGAAAAGGCTAGAGAGAGATACTCCTTTGTTTCTTGTGAGACCGCTAGGCTCATTGCCTGTGTCAAGATCAACTTTGACTGCATTGTAATCGCTGAATTAAATTATAATAATGAGGTATTCTCCTTTGCAATTGAGGCACTTAGCCCAATAATCTAACTGCAGAGGCAATTATCAAGTTCAGTGCCAACATGACCAATTATTTAGCTAACAATGACTCCTGCGATTTCACAGTAACTGGTGAATATCTATGAGATGACAGTGGATTGTTCTTCACACCTTGTTGGCCTTTAGGCATCAATTGTAGGGCAAATGATCCGAGGAGGCACCATCATATGTAATTAACTTCTGCATTAGGAAATAACCCCACAAGGGATAGAAAGAGTTGATTGCTTGACACTCATTAGCCTCTGTAGGAAAGTGAAGTGTTATGCAGTGAGACTGGTTAGGCTTCACTTTGTAATACTCTGACACTATCCCAAAAAAGGTCCTTTGAAATCACACTACAATGAATAATGAATGAATAAATCCCTAGCTCAGTCCTGGTAGTGTGGCACAGACCAGTCAAGCTTTACTAGAGAAACGTGTTAAGCATTTTAGAGGACCAACATGGATGATAAGTAATTGACTTGACTTGATAGAAATTCAACACCAATATATAAAAAAAGCAGATTTTTAATATTCATTTAGACCCCAAAATGAAGACAACCCGATGTGTATAACTGAAGCTATGGATTTTGTAAGGAAAGATAAATCAATGCAATTCAATTCTGCAGAACTTTAACATTGTGGTGAATGGTAAAAAGCACTAGTGATAATCGGTCACTTGCAGGTATAGGTGCGTGGAACCTACTGACAATTAAGGTGATGCAGGTCCCAGGACCACGCTACAACTGTCAGTTGAATTTTACCTGGCTTTTAGGACAGGGGTGCAGAGTTGCTTTGGCTGTCACTGGTGCTGAAGTGAAAGCCACGAGTAAGTTAGTTTTACCTCTCAGACAGTGCTGGTGAGGAAACTGATACAAAAAGTCAACAACTGGGCCACTGAAGTGCTCTCTCAAGGTGCAGTGTTGAGTGAAGGTAATGGTTCCGGGACTGGCCACCACAAGATTTGGTAGAGGTAAGGTCAATGAGAAGTTGTTTCGACATCTGGAGGTCTGGGGAAGACAATCACCACCTGAAACTAGCTGGCGGGCAGGTCTTCATTTCCCACAATCCACTGGACCATCTACTTTTGGGCACTGATCTAAGTGAGCCTTTAGCTGCCTTTGGCTCTCAAAGGTGTCAGACCAATCTTTGGTCTGAGGCGAGTTAGGGTGGTTGCACCTTCATTTTGTGCTGGTTCTGTAGTGTCAAACTCGGGTCTCTGCTTTGTCTTTTGTTGCAATTCGAATCAGAACTGAGGTTCTGGTGACAGGGGTGCACCATAAATCCTAGATTTAGGGATGTGGGTAGCTCATCACCTTGATGTGCCACTTCACTAGGCATCCTGTCAGGGGGAGGTGTCACCTCCTTCCCATCCAGGCCTTTGTTTATGACTCCTGGAAGTGTTCACAACTTCTGGCAGGGGTCAGATTACTGTCTTGGCAGCAGCAGCTGCAGGCTGTCATCCAGGGCACAGCAAAGGCTGTGGCAACCAGGTGTGCAACCTCTAAAGTAGCCACCTAGGTGCATATCACATCAACTCTGGCATGAGAATCATGTTAGGGGTGATAGGATGAATTGTTTGATACCAAACTTGACATATTTCAGTGGAGCCATAATGGAGCTGGCAAACTCGGGGGTGCCCGGGTGCCAGCCCACTTTATCCTGTGGCCACTCTGATCACTTTATATAATAGTCCTCAATGGAAAGGGCTATTATAGGGACATATAAGCTTGTACTAATGTACCCATACCTTTAATATAATGCACCCTGCCTCCTGGGCTCAGGAGGCGTACCTTTGGGGTGACTGGTATATATTAAAAATAGTGCTTCGACCTTGCCACGCATGGTGAGGGCAGAGTCGAGTTTGAGCTGTTTGAACTGCTCATGTAGTTTGAAATGGCAGGACTGCTGTCATCTGTTTACTTGAGTCACTCAGAGTGGCACAAACAGTGCTTCAGGCCCTGGACCCCTTGAACTCAAATGCCATAAGTACCTCTGGTACCATTTACCAGAGGCTTATAAGGGGGTTGAAGTCCTTGCCAATTGGGGTTACCAATTCACATGTATCAGTTTTAGGGACAGAGCACTGGGGCCTTGACAGCAGGCTCCAGTGCACTTTCAGAGTCTTAACCATCAGCATTGGAAGAATCGGGGGGGGGGAGGTTAGGGGGGCATGACCATACAAAAAGGCACTTTCCTACAGCCTCCATCAAGGGAACCGTGTCAGAAATCTTGATAGAATAAAAGACATGGTAAAAGTTTGAATGGGAAGATCTCTCCCACCCTTTGTCACTTGCTGGTGTCAGCGAAAGACCAACAAATCCATCTCTTCCAGACAGTGGGCCTGATTTAGGGTTTCAAGTTACAGAAATTACTTTTTGGGCAGGAGGTTATCTCTAAATTTATTGGACGTCTGTCCATTAGGGTGGCAGAGCACATTTCCTCCGCTACCCTTTATGGATTGCAGTCCATAAAATCTAAAGATGATCACCAGCGAAGAAGTAATCTTGGTTCCCTTCAAGGTACAAAAGGTTTGGTGGAGGGCAGCTGTCTGTTTTGATGGCCAGTAACCAAACTTTTACTTTTTCTTTGTTTTCCAGAAACAACTTCCCAGAGTGAGAATTTGTTTGGGAAGAACAAAAAACAAATCGCCCCCCCACACCCTGGGAGTTTTTACTGACCTCAAATTTTCCAGAAATACAACAGTGGTCTAGGAAAATGTATACCACCAAGACCATAGACTTTAAGCCATATTCCATCTGCAGGA
The DNA here is from genome assembly GCF_964261635.1 of Lissotriton helveticus. NCBI lineage: Eukaryota > Metazoa > Chordata > Amphibia > Caudata > Salamandridae > Lissotriton > Lissotriton helveticus. The sequence continues at coordinate 151,498,953 of NC_136071.1, forward strand.
AGCTGATGTTTATCACAAATTGGCACAGTTTTCGCCTGAGTGTCTAGGCTACGGGCATGAAACAAAGTTGAGCAACATTTGCTCTGTCACGCACCCGAAGGCAATCAAGAAGTGGGACATTAAGTCGCTAAAATAGGGCAGAAAGCATCCTAAACCACTGCTGCAGGTCATGGGCCACTCATGTGTCAAGAACCAGTCACACTTCAAGTCTTCGAGTAAGTTCAAGTCTAAGTCACGCCATAAGTGCAAAAAGTGTAAGAAGGACTCATCTTCATCTTGAAAATCCAATTAATTGAAGTTTTCTTACCCAGAAGACCTTGCAAAGCTCACACGTTAGCTAAAACACTAATTTTCCTCAGATGTACGTTGTTACAGCGCATGCTTTTACTACGCATGCCTATACAACGCAGGTTTTTCAACGCAAGTCGTTACAACGACTTGCGTTGGGGGGTGCTGGATAGTGAATAGTTTAATTTACTATTCCAACTCCAGTCCCCGTGGATAGTAGGGAAGGTGTTGGATAGTAATTAAACTATTCCCTATCCTAGAGCGCCCCCAGCGCAATTCGTTGTAATAACTTGCGTTGTAAAAGTTGCGTCATAATGGTAGTGCGTTGTAAAAGTTGCGTGTAAAGGATGTTCCCCATTTTCCTCACTAGTCTGTGAGGGAAACTTCTGGAATCTATGTGGCGCCACAAATCTTCCACCACCCAGTGTTCCAATAAGTCTCCTAATACATTTGACACCTCACTGGTGTGGCTGGGGTTTGTGCCTGCGACAGGAAAGGGCCCTGGACAACATGGACACTTCTAATCAAACCAATCATTTTTTGCACTTTGGGAAGCTATGGTGTTTGGGACCTTGCTCACCCGGCTCCCAGAGAATCCTACCATACTCACACATTTATTAAATCTAGACACTCAGGAAAATCCAGGGTGGTGTGATGTGTGTAGTTCTGACCAGGTTTTCTTATCGAGAAAGCTGTGCAAGCCTCAAACTTTAGCTAAAAACACACACATTGTCCTCACATTTCTGTGAGGGAAACTTCTGGAATCAATGAGGAACCACATATTTCCTTAACCCACCATTCCTCAAGTCTCCCAATAAAAATGGAACCTCACTTGTGTGGCTGAGCTTAGTGCTGATGACAGGAAAGAGCCCAAAACCGAATTTAGATACTTCAAATATTTAAACTGAAAACCAATCCTTTCATAGATTCACATGCTTGTATCTTCCCTGTCATCATGGTGGGAGTCTCGCGGTAGTTAGAAAAGAAGTACCATAGAAGTACATAGAAACCACCAAAAAGGAAAGAAAAACTTTGACATTCGTCAGCATCTTTATGTAGGTCCAAAATATGATCAGAGACCAGACCTAGACCTCAAAGCCCCAGTCAGAGCCACCAGACCTCAGATTTCTAACCGCACGTCGTGTGTAAGGGAGTCTCCCTGAGCTCTGCTCAGTTTGTCAGTGAATTAACTTTTGACCTTGCTTAAATTCACCTCAAGGTATTGTTTTTCTACCTTCTTTACTTCAAAGATATCTGAGGGTTCTAACAAGAGACTTTTCAGGTCCCGTAGATCCTGTGGGCAGGCAAGGCTCTTTTCTGAAGATCCACACAAAAACTGCCTTTATTGCCTTTACCCTAAACATACAGTCAAGGACTGTAAATACTGTAGAACCTTTTCAGCAAAAACTCTTAAGGATAGCGAGGCCATATTGTTGTTATGGCTCCAGAAGAAGAAATAAAAATCAGACACTGGATCTGATGTTAAAGAGAGCGCTAGTCCATCCTCAGTCGAGAGCAGGGCATGAGTCGGGGTACAATGCGGATGGACGGCGTCCCCCCACTTATCTTACAGGGTGGACACCGTCCACCCTGCTTATCAAAAGCATGATAATCAGCAGCTCAGGACTGCGCGTACCAGGATTTAAACACAAAGATTATCACTGGGGCGGATTGGTGCTGGGGAAAAGGAGGGGGCGAAGGCGTCAGTCGGTGCTTGCTTGCGAAAACAAAGGAGTAAACGGGAGGTAACACTGGATTCCAGCCGCTATCCAATGGATGACCCCGGATTGCAGTAGCACCCCCATCCCACCCCCACCTGCCAACGGAGCTACCTTGTGCCTACCCCTCGTCTTCTGCTGCTAGGCCTTGCCCCAGTCTGCCCAATTGCTGTGAGGCTGCGACATCTCCTGTGTTGAATGTGAGCGCCACATGTGTAGGTCATGGCGGCATTATAAATAATGCAGCACCGGGAGAGGCGGAGGAGGCCCTCTCCAATTAAAAAGACATTTGAAGACTATTAGGAGAAAGCAAACTTATCTGTAGTGATCAGTCTTTATACCTGGAAGAAAAGAGAGGACGAGGCAGAGGGGGGAGCAGGGCTTAGAGCCACAGGACAAGAACTGAAGGGGCATAAAAGGGAAATGGGACAGACAGGAGAAAACATATTTTGCCAATTGCAGTTGTCTCAGCGTCTTGTTTCAGAAATGGGCCAATAGGCAATAGCACTACAGAAATATGCAATTTGGGCAGGAGCAGTGCAAGCTTCCTCTACACAAGAAAAGATATAGGGTAGGTGTCATGAGCAGCTGTGCAAGCCCCCCTCACACACACACAAATACGGCGCGTAATGCACAGACAGCAGCTTTACATGCTTTCTCGTAGACATATGGCATGTGACATTGTATCCATCTCTTGCATACCAAGAAGACAGGCGGTAGTGCAAACTGCAGCTGCATTGGATCCTTCTCAAGCATGCCTAGAAGACAGGCATTAGTGCAGTCAGGGGGAAAACAAATATTTCCAAACATCATCTAAAGGGCTGGGTTCGTGAAGTGACTGTTGTAAAGAAAAAGAAAACCCTGGTGTCAAACACATTGTGAAGGAGGCAGGTCAGCGATTAAATCATGAAATTTACACGTAGCTTTTCTGTGCTAAATACTCATTTTGCACTTTCATAAATGTCAGGTTTGAAGAAAGACCTTTAGGGCATGGAGCATAAAACGTTCTCAGAAGAGCTCATGTCAAGCGATGATGGCAGCATGGACACGTGATGCCAAGCAACTATTGACTCCTCAGCCAATAGGTTTTGCTTTTTGGGCTTCTGGTTTTGCCAATGCTGTTTCAGGGGGTTAGGTTGTTAGAGGAGGGAGGCACACGAGGGAGAGACCAACACGGAGCAGTGGAGGTAGTTTTCCAGGTTTTGGGGGAACACAAAATGAAGAGGGCAACAAGGAGTGTGTTGGGCAGGGGTTGTTTTCAGGGTAGAGAGCACACAGAGGGGGGAGAGAGTAACAAAAAGCATGGCGGGAGTTTGCAGGGGGAAGTACACGAGGAAGAAAGCAACACAGAGCAAATGGAGCATCTTCCTGGGGGAGAAGCATAGAACGGATAGGGAGGAACAAAGATCATGGAGCAAGGGAGGTTTGAAGGGGAAAGAAGCGCCCAAGAGGGAGAGAAATACAGTAAAATGGCAGGGCAGAAATGAGCAAGACAGGGATTTGCAAGGGAAAGCACACAGGAGTGTCAGGGAAAGCGTTAACCTGGCTCAAATCCTTTCTGAGCAACAGGACGTTTCAAGTCTTTGAAGGAGACACTGTATCCTCCAGTAAACCCCTGGGCTGTGTGGTACCGCAGGGCTCATTGTTGAGCCCTACGTTATTCAACGTATATATGAGACCGCTGGCTGAGATCGTCCGTCCATATGGTATTAAGATCATTACGTATGCGGACGACACTCAGCTAGTGGTCTCTCTTGCGCAAGGAGACAGCCACCCAGCGCAGGTTGGTCTTACGAGCTGTCTGGAGGAAGTTAAAACTGGATGACCGCATCATGTCTCAAACTCAACGGAGACAAAACTGAGCTTATGCTCCTTGGCGCCCCTTCCCCATCTTCTATTAACTCCTTATGGCCCTTTTGCCTGGGTACACCTCCTACACCTAAAGATAATATAAAAAGTATTGGTGTTTGTTTGGATAAGTCTTTAACCCTCAATACCCAGGCAACCAAGCTATCAGCCATTTGTTTCGGTCTACTTAGACTTCTGAAGAAGATTCTTCCTCTTCTACCTTTTGAAGCCAAGCAAATTGTCATCCAAGGCCTGATCCAGTCTCGCCTTGACTTCAGCAATGCCCTGTACTTAGGTGCACCTGAATACACTCTGCGGAAACTCCAGCTGATTCAGAATTATGCTGCACGCACGCTGCTTCAGCTCCCCCGCAGGCTCTCAGCAAAGTCTCGGCTGAGGAGCCTGCATTGGCTCCCTGTCAGGGAGAGAATTAATTTTAAATCTATGTTTATTTCCCATCAAGCTTACTGGCAGACTGGCCCGGTGATTAACCACTCTTTTATCACCCCATACTTTCCTAACAAACAGCTCTGTTCCACTCATGCCTTTTTGGCTACAGTCCCCGAATTAGGAGATCCAGAGCAGGAGGCAGGTTGTTTTCTTACAATGCGGCCAAGTTGTGGAACTCACTCCCTCTTTATCTTAGATCCAACCCCAACTTATTCTCCTTCCGTAAACAGCTTAAGACTTTTTTTTTTAACAAACACGACTAATTTTTTCCTGCTGACTGTGCCCACCAGGTAGCACCACCTTTCTTTAGCGCTTGGACGCCTCAGGGCAGCAATCGCGCTCTATAAAACTTCTTTTCATATCATTTCATGAGAGAGAGCAACACAGAGTGCAGGGGTGTTCAGAAAGTGAAGAAAGCACATGATGGAGTAAGCAACACAAATCTGAAGAGTAAGATGTGTGGTCAATACTTGTGTCTTGACTTGCCAATCTTGTTCAACCCCCCCATGAAGCATAGGTACTTTACCATCGTACCACTTCCTGTTGTGATGTCACTTCCTGCCATGATGTCACTTCCTGCCATGATGTCACTTCCTGTGACACCACCTAACTTGGAGAGTCCCCCCACTTCTTTTTTTAGGACTTGTGCTCTGGTCGAGAGGAAGCGTAAAATTGAGGGTTCTACCTCATTAAAGGCTGATTTAAAGAAATTAAAGGGAGAGAAATCCTCCACTGCAGATATAACAGCCCTTAAGCCTAAGGAATCAGGCCTAAAAAATCCTCTACTGCTTCTCTGCCTCTCACACCTCTCAAACAGGCTTCGTCCATGAAGAAAGCTCCATCGACAGACCCTTCCACTAAATCCCTAACTTCCATGCCGACTACTGTATCGTCAACAGCCGTGGTGATGGCATCGTTGACGAACACGGTGACAGCGATTTCATCATTGACGGCATTGTTGATGGCTTTGGTGGCGATGACGAAGATAACAAACACTGCTCCGTCGACGACAGTGTTCAAATCACCCTCTCGGCCAGTATCGATGACGATCACTATCAGACGTCTACCTTTGTCCACGACGTCATCGAGGGATCAAAAACAGGATACTAAAAGTCTCCATTGGTTCAAAAATCTCCAGGATTGTCACCTTTATCCAAGATTTCACCATTGCTTCCCTCTCACCTTCTTGATTCGGAGGAATCAGGGGATGAAAGTCTTATTGGCCCCTTATACAGCCCCTCGCAGCTCAGAGTTAAATACCAGGACACTGATGAGGAAGAGGAAGCGCAAGGACAATCAGAATATATAGAAGAGGATTATTCATTCTCGGGTCGCTCTCAGGCCTAACGTTACGACTCTCTCCAAGAGCACTATCCTTATGAGGCTTATGAAGAGCGTCAGGAGGTTTGGAGAGATTCCATGCTGGTGCCAGTCTCCCTGGTCACAGACCTTAGGCATATGTTGAATGACTAATATAAAAGATTTTCGGACTCTCACGCTCCAGTTCCTTTGACGCCCGGGGGTCAGAATATTCAAGTTGCTCCGCCTCCACCAGTGGTTACGCCTGTTGCGCAGGTGGAGAGACAGACTCCTCGATGCATTACAATCCAGGATGATTACATCGAGAGTGAAGCAGATGATCAACCCTAGGATGGTGAGCTCACTCAGGATCCCAACCTACTTGGTCAAGAGTGGGATGATTAAGTGGCTCCATCTTCACTGTCGCCTTCCCCTCCTCCAGTGGCTTCTCCCGCCGGAGATATTGGGGAGCCTCAAGAAGATTCGATTTGCCTTTGCCTGTGGTGCAAACTGAATGTTTTCTTTACGATTTTATGGATGCAACAAATAAATTGGTTTTGATCAATTCCGATTGTGGATTATATTTGGAGTGAAGATTTGAAGATAATGAAGAACCCAGCCTCCGTTCCTGCTGTGTTACCAAAGATGGAAAAGAAATACAAGTCACCAGATTCTGCTCCGGCATGTTTAATTGGCCATCATTGTCCGGAATTAGTAATAATGCAAGCTGTCCAGAGCCATTCTAGGAATCCGCAATCTCCTTGTTTGGTGCCTCTAGACAGGGAAGGTAAACACCTTGACAGCATCGGCAAATGCTTCGCTACTAAGGCTACTTCTATTAAGGCCTCAGATGCCTTAGCAGTTTTGGGGAGGCACGACCAGCAGTTATGGTCAGATCTGGCTCCTTTTCTCAAATACTTTCCTGAGGATAAAAAGAAAGAAGCGAAGGACTTCCTGCAGGAAGGTGCTAGAGCGCCTTTGGAAGTGATTGATTCTGCAATGGATTTGTCTTCAATTGCTTTCAGGAAAATGGCAGGTGCTGCAGGTCTTTGTAGACAGGGCTAGCTTAGGGTGACGTCCTTCCGCCCTGTAGTTCAATCGAAAGTTCTTGATATGCCCTTCAATGGGGAAAATATTTTTGGAAAGCACGTAGACGAAGAGCTACAGGGTGTTAGAAGCGGCTGTCTCTAGTTGGCAGAGGTATACACTTCTGACAAATAGGGACACACCTTTTCTAGTCAGGGCAAGGGGATCACACACTTAGATAACCCCTGCTCACCCCCTTGGTAGCTTGGCAAAGCAGACAGGCTTATCTCAGAGGCAGTGCGTTAAGCATTTATGACCACATACAGTAATAAAGTGAATACACTACAAATGGACACGACACAGTAGTATTATAAAAATAAGGATTTTTATATAAGGCTTAGCACAAGACCAAATAACGACAAAAATATACCACAGTCTGAATAAATACTCTTGGAAGGAAAAATAATAGTTCAAGCACGGTTTCTTATTAGCACAAAGTCTTTAGTATCAAAAGCAACTCTTCTTCTTTAAAACACAGTTCTTGGCAACAATGTAACCCACACGGGAGTCACACGACGTCGAGGCAAAGTTAATCCAAAGGTTCGGCGTCGACCGCGAGGAGCGCTACGTCGAGCCCGAAGTTGCACAGACCCCCACAGCACAGTACCTTGGAAAAGTGAAGCACTCGATGATCAGCGGCGTCGAGATGTCCGGCGTCGCGTCTTCGGCGTCGATCGGGCCTCGGAGTCGGGGCGATCTGCAGCGGCGTCGACCGAAGTCAGGCAGGAGCAGCGCTCACGAGATGAAGCAGGATACGGCGTCGTCGATGTCGATGTTGCAAGAGTGAGCAGCGCTCACGGCGTCGAGAGGGCTCGAAGTCGATGGGATCAGCAGCGGTGCAGACACGAGGTCACTTGGAGCTGGAGCCGAACTCACTACTTACTGGCGTTGTTGCTGGCGTCGATCGGGCCCGGCGGCCGGCGTCGAGGAAGCGGGACACTGGAGCCGTTACTCACGATGTCGAGCTGGATTCGGCAGCGTCCGTCGGCGTCGAGATTGCTGGATTCTTTCAGAGGTGCTGGATTCACAAATTCCAGCAAACAGCACTTTAAGCAGATGAAGTCCTTTAGCCCTGTGACTTCAACAGGAGACTGGCACTCTTCCAGCCCTTGGAGATTTTCTTAGCAAAGATTGAGAGTACACACACAGTTCCTCTCTCCTGGTTCCTTGGCAAAAATAAAGAAGCAATGCAGGATTCCCCCAACAAACAGCACTCTGGCAGAAGGGGTAGGCAGTCCTTAGATCAGCAGGCTTCTTGTCCTTGGTTCAGGTTTCCTTGTCAGAAGTGATCTAAATTCTTGGTTCAGGGGTCCTTCTCTTATACCCCTTTTTGGTTTGACCCCTTTGTCCATGCAGGGGAATTTCCCCCCATCTTGGGTTTGTTGTGGGTGTTGCCAGGCCGAAGCACCTGGCCTATTCACTGTGCAGGGCAGAGTCTTCAGCCGCCCAGCAGGAGCAGAGCCAGCATTGTCACTGGCAGGGGCAGGGCCATCAGTTGCCCGGCAGGAGGTGGGCCAGGAAAGTCCCAGGCAGGCACAGAGTCATCAGTCGCCTGGCAGGGGGGCGGAGCCAGCATTGTATCAGGCAGGGCAGGCTATCAGGAGCTACTCTTCGCCTACTCTCAATGCAAATGCCCCACTCACCCCACACTGACTCATTCAGACCTCTGGAGCCACCCAGCTCCTGTCACACGCACACCAGAACCAGCAGAGACCGGTAGACAGTTAGACAAGAAAATAGCTACTTTCTAACAGTGCTATTTTCAAACACAGAGTCCAAAAACCATCCACCCAAACGGATGCGTTATTAAACCCTGAGTTCAGGGATACCAAACTCGACATTGCACCATGCTCCCCGAGCCCGCTAGGATTATAGCATTAATAATCCTGGCAGCCCATTCTAACTGATGGAGAGCAGGTTACCTTACAATAGTGAAAAACGAATATGGCTGTAATTCACTATTAGGACATGCCAACCTTGTCAGGCTTGTCCTACCTTATGCTTACAATGCACCCTGCCCGTGGGCCTACCATAGGGGTGACTAACATGACGTTAAGGGAAGGTTTAGGGACTGGCAAATAGGTGTACTTGCGCAGTCTGCGTGACAGTACCAGACTGCACGTGGTCTAGCAATGGTAGACCTTCAGACATACTTTTACTAGGCCGCTCTTGTGGGAGGCACAACAAGTGCTGCAGGCCCACTAGCAGCATTTGTATTTACAAGCCCTGGCACTCCTGGTGCACTCTACTAGGGACTGACAGTAAACCAAATAAGCCAAACATGGAATTCAATCAATACAGCAATTTCACATAGGGAGCACTTGCACTGTGGCACTGATCAGCAGTGGCACAGTGCCCAAAGCATTTACCAGCAAAAACATCGTAAACAGAGGAGGAGGCAAACAGAAAAAATGGAGGAGAGACTCATGCCAATGATGTCAGGTCTAACACGTGTCCCCTCCAGCTGAAATGTGGGGAGAACTACCCTTACCCTAGGGAGTCCTCATCACTAAGGCGGAAAAATCTGGACAGACCATCAGCATTGGCGTGATCTGTGCCAGGGCGGTGTTCCACCGTGAAGTCCATCCCCTGTAGGGAAATGGACCACCTCAACAGCTTTGGATTCTCACCCCTCATCTGCATCAACCATCTGAGGGGCCTGTGGTCTGTCTGAACCCGGAAGTGAGTCCCAAACAGGTAGGGTCTTAGCTTCTTCAGCGCCCAGACCACAGCAAATGCTTCTCTCTCTATCGCACTCCACCTCTGTTCCCTGGGAAGTAACCTCCTACTGATGAAGGCTACAGGTAAGTCTCGGCCCTCTTCATTCACCTGAGCTAGAACAGCCCCCACGCCATGCTCTGAAGCGTCCGTCTGGACAACAAATTCTTTAGAAAAGTCGGGTGCCTGGAGTATGGGTGCTGTGCACATTGCAGTTTTCAGGGTGTCAAAGGCCGTCTGACAGGCGTCAGTCCAGATCACAAGTCGTGGCTGCTTCCTGGAAGTCAGCGAAGTCAAGGGGTGCACAATGTTACCATAATCCTTGACGAACCTCCTGTAATAACCCGTGAGACCCAAGAAGGCTCTCACCTGAGTCTGGGTTTTGGGCGGTGCCCATGCCAGGATGGTATCAATCTTGGGTTGCAGGGGGGCCACCTTGCCGCTCCCTACTTGGTGCCCCAAGTACACCACTGAACCCTGCCCAATCTGGCACTTACTGGCTTTGATTGTGAGGCCTGCCTTGCGCAGGGCCAACAACACTTCCCGAAGGTGGCGCAAGTGTTCCTCCCAGCTGGCGCTGAACACTGCGATGTCGTCCAGGTAGGCGGCACTGAAATCCTCCAGTCCAGCCAAGACCTGGTTCACCAACCTCTGGAAGGTGGCAGGGGCATTCTTCATCCCAAAGGGCATAACCCGGAACTGGTAGTGCCCATCTGGTGTGGAGAATGCTGACCTCTCTTTTGCCCCATCAGTCAAGGCGATCTGCCAGTACCCAGACGTTAGATCAAACGTGCTAAGGTACCGGGCAGCCCCCAACCGATCTATGAGCTCATCAGCTCTGGGGATGGGGTGCGCGTCAGTCTTGGTGACTGAATTGAGTCCTCGGTAATCCACACAGAACCGAAGTTCCGGTGAAGCACCAGGCACTGCAGCCTTTGGGACCAAGACCACTGGGCTGGCCCAAGGACTGCTAGAGGACTCAACCACCCCTAAGGCAAACATTTTGGAGACCTCCTCCTTGATGTATGCTCTGACCTTGTCAGTCACTCTGTAAGCCTTGTGCTTCACAGGCGTGCTGTCCCCGGTGTCCACATCATGGACACACCACTGAGTGACACCAGGAATCAAGGAAAACAGATCAGGGAATTATCCCAACAATTGGCGACAATCCTGCTGCTGTTCAGGGGTCAGTGTGTCAGAGAGGACAACACCATCCACTGACCCATCTTGCTCTTTTTCAGACAGGAAGTCAGGAAGAGGCTCACTCTCCTCCTCCATTCCAGCATCTGTAGCTAGGAGCATGCCCACTTCGGACCTTTCTAAGTGGGGCTTTAAACGGTTGACATGCAGGACCCGCAAGGGGTTACGGGAAGATTCCAAGTCCACCATGTAGGTGACATCGCTCTTTTTCTCCACAACCTTAAATGGTCCAGTCCACCTGTCCTTGAGCGCACAAGGTTCCACAGGGGACATAACCCAAACTTTCTGTCCAGGCTGAAGCTCTACCAGAGTGGCCTTCTGGTCGTACCACCGCTTCATCTCCTCCTGGCTGGCCTCCAGATTTGCCTGAGCAAGATCCCTGAAGCGCCTAGTCTGGTTCCTAAAGGCCAGCATGTAACTGTATACATCCTGGGGAGGTTTCCTGGGAGATTGGTCCCAGCCTTCTTTGACCAGACTCAAAGGTCCTCTTACCGGGTGACCATACAAAAGCTCAAAGGGGCTGAACCCTAGAGACTTTTGTGGCACCTCACGGTAAGCAAACAACAGGCATGGCAAGAGGACGTCCCATTTACGCCTCATTGGTTCTTCAAGACCCATAATCATGCCTTTAAGGGTACGGTTGAATCTTTCAACCAACCCATTACCTTGAGGGTGGTAAGGAGTGGTGAACTTGTAAGTTACCCCACACTCCTTCCACAAAGACTTCATATAGTTGGAAATGAAGTTGGTGCCCCGGTCTGACACCACCTCTCTGGGGAACCCCATTCGGGAAAAAACACCCATCAGTGCCCGTCCCACCACGGGGGCCGTCACTGTTCTGAGAGGGATGGCTTCCGGGTACCGTGTGGCATGGTCCACCAAGACCAGGATGAACCTGTTGCCCAGGGCTGTCTTGGGGTCCAAGGGCCCAACAATGTCAATCCCCACCCGGTCAAAGGGGGTACTGACCACGGGAAAAGGTTGGAGGGGAGCCTTCTTCTTCCGCCCGCTTTTCCCACTTGCCTGGCAAGTTTGACAGGTCTTGCAATGGATATCTGTATCCCTTCTCATCTGAGGCCAATAAAAATGGGTGACAAGCCTGTCATAGGTCTTGTCCTGCCCCAGATGTCCAGCTAAAGGAACGTCATGAGCCAAACCCAGTAGGAAGGCTCTGAAGCGCTGGGGTACCACCAGCACACGGGCTGACCCAGGCTCAGCAGCCTTAGGCTCGCTATACAGGAGGTCGTTCTCCCAGTAAACAAAATGTGACCCTGACTGATCACCTGAGGTTTGGGCTGAGGCCTGCTGCCTCATACCCACAAGAGAAGGGCACACTTTCTGTTCTGCACAGAATTCTTCCCTGGAGGGACCACCATCCTGCTGCCAGTGGGTCAGCTCGGGCAGGTCTCCCAGTTCAGCAACTTGTTCACCTGTGGGTTCCAGGGCATACCCCTCAAGGTCTGCCTCCTCCTGGACCACGGGAACTACGGGGGCAGTTTCCCGCGCCCCCTGCCTCTTCTCTTCACAGCTGGGTCCTGGGCCATACTTTCAGGCTCCAGAACCCCATCAACACCCTTACTTGCTGTCATGGATCGAGTGGTTGCACACACCCACTCTGGCACACCCAACATTTTCAAATGTGTCTCCCTCTCCACCTTAGCCCAAGGGGAGTCTTCCAAATCATTGCCCAGGAGACAATCAACAGGCATGGCGGGCCTTACAGCAACTTGAAGAGTACCTGAAACTCCCCCCCATTCAAAGGAAACTTGAGCTACCTCACACTCTCTCTGGGAGTTGTCAGCAGCTATCACAGGGTAGAATGCGTGGGGAACAACCTGCTCTCTGGACACCAAGTGACACTTGACAGCTGTCACACTCGCTCCGGTGTCTCTGAGAGCTTCCACTCTATGGCCATTAATGGTCACCCACTGCCTATATTTCTTAGTGTTACTAGGCAGAGGGGGTGGAGGGACCAATTCCATGTCTCCTAGAGAGACCAGGGACATCTCTGCGGGACCCTCCCCACCATGGGCAACCATCTCCTCCCCTCCCAGGGCTACACTCGCCAACTGACGGGGAGCTGCACGTGGTGGTGCAGTAGAGTTCTTCAAGGGACACTGCGGATCATAAAAACGGTGTCCCACCTGCTTACAAGCGAAGCAGGTCATTAGGCCCCTACGAACAGGTTTACCTGTCGGGGCCTCTGATTTCTTATCGGGGGGAGGCTGGGAACCCTTCCCTTGGTTCCCTTGGGGATTACTTTGGGGCCCTTTCTGGAACTCCCTCTGTTTTCCCGTTGTCCCCCCCACTCTTCTGCTGGGAACCCTGCCCACCTTTGGCTGAGTCTCCCACTGGACCCTTGTGGACCCTGGTACTGACCCAGCGGTCCGCCTCTTCAGCAAGTTTTCTAGGGTTAGATATCTTGCTATCAATAAGGTGCTGGCGCAGCTCTGGAAAACAGTTATTAGACAAGTGCTCCCAAGCAAACAAATCATAAAGAGCATCATAACTTTCCACTTTGCTGCCCTTTACCCAACCATCCATGGCTCTGCAAAAATATGACACATATTCCACCCACGTCGTACCAGGCAACTTCTTACATTCTCTAAAGGCCTGTCTGTACTTTTCTGGGGTTAGGCCATACCTTAACATTAAAGCATCTTTCATATGAGCATAAGACATCCTATCCTCAACAGGCATGTCTAACAGGGTATCTCTTCCCTCATTCACAAAGCGACCCCACAACCCCGCTCCCCAATCCTTCTCAGGGACCCGGTGGGCCAACAATGCTAACTCATATGCTTTAAACCATTGACCAATATCCTCATTCTTCTGAAAATCTTTGATCACATCTTTGGGAAAATAAAACCTACTTTCTGCAGGCACAGATGGGATGCTGCCACCAGAGGGATTCAATTCTAACTCTTTAGCTTTGAGCTCCAACTCTCTCATCCTGGTATCACGCTCAAAAGCTAACTTCTCTCTTTCAAACTCTAACCTATTGATCTCCATATCAGCTTCTCTCCTGCCTCTTGCATTCTCTATTTCCAACTGCCCATTTATCTTAAGTTTTGCCATTTCCATGTTGTAAGCTCGCTCTTTCTCCCTTTCTTCTCTTTCTTCAGGAGAAAGACCCTTGGAGGAAACACTGCTGCCAGGAGGGGATGTGGGCCCATTCACTGGCACCTCCTCCTCCCCTTCCCCTGGCGGTACCACCACCGCATCAGAGGGATCTCTGGCCTCTACCCAGGCCTGCAATGCTTTGAGATATTCTGGTTTGTTTTTGCAGCCTGTGGTAGGAACTTTAAATTGCTTGCAAAAGGATTTCAGATCCTTTAACTGATAGTCGTTGATCTTACTCCTATCAAATTCCTCCACAATAACAGCAGGGGTAGTGACTCCAGCATCACTCATGGTCAAAACTGGCAGTTTCAAAAATCAAGTTCCAGGAAAGCGGAGAACAAAAATAGAATCCAACCAAAACAGATTGTGGCTGCGCTATGGTCTGCTTTCTCTATGTAGCGCACACTAATCACTGCACATGGGTCATAAATGCAAAGTTCAGATCCTCACCGCTGACCCACCAATGTTAGAAGCGGCTGTCTCTAGTTGGCAGAGGTATACACTTCTGACAAATAGGGACACACCTTTTCTAGTCAGGGCAAGGGGATCACACACTTAGATAACCCCTGCTCACCCCCTTGGTAGCTTGGCAAAGCAGACAGGCTTATCTCAGAGGCAGTGCGTTAAGCATTTATGACCACATACAGTAATAAAGTGAATACACTACAAATGGACACGACACAGTAGTATTATAAAAATAAGGATTTTTATATAAGGCTTAGCACAAGACCAAATAACGACAAAAATATACCACAGTCTGAATAAATACTCTTGGAAGGAAAAATAATAGTTCAAGCACGGTTTCTTCTTAGCACAAAGTCTTTAGTATCAAAAGCAACTCTTCTTCTTTAAAACACAGTTCTTGGCAACAATGTAACCCACACGGGAGTCACACGACGTCGAGGCAAAGTTAATCCAAAGGTTCGGAGTCGACCGCGAGGAGCGCTACGTCAAGCCCGGAGTCGCACAGACCCCCACAGCACAGTACCTTGGAAAAGTGAAGCACTCGATGATCAGCGGCGTCGAGATGTCCGGCGTCGCGTCTTCGGCGTCGATCGGGCCTCGGAGTCGGGGCGATCAGCAGCGGCGTCGACCGAAGTCAGGCAGGAGCAGCGCTCACGAGATGAAGCAGGATACGGCGTCGTCGATGTCGATGTTGCAAGAGTGAGCAGCGCTCACGGCGTCGAGAGGGCTCGAAGTCGATGCGATCAGCAGCGGTGCAGACACGAGGTCACTTGGAGCTGGAGCCGAACTCACTACTCACTGGCGTTGTTGCTGGCGTCGATGGGGCCCGGCGGCCGGCGTCGAGGAAGCGGGACACTGGAGCCGTTACTCACGATGTCGAGCTGGATTCGGCGGCATCCGTCGGCGTCGAGATTGCTGGATTCTTTCAGAGGTGCTGGATTCACAAGTTCCAGCAAATAGCACTTTAAGCAGATGAAGTCCTTTAGCCCTGTGACTACAACAGGAGACTGGCACTCTTCCAGCCCTTGGAGATTTTCTTAGCAAAGATTGAGAGTACACACACAGTTCCTCTCTCCTGGTTCCTTGGCAAAAATAAAGAAGCAATGCAGGATTCCCCCAACAAACAGCACTCTGGCAGAAGGGGTAGGCAGTCCTTAGATCAGCAGGCTTCTTATCCTTGGTTCAGGTTTCCTTGTCAGAAGTGATCTAAATTCTTGGTTCAGGGGTCCTTCTCTTATACCCCTTTTTGGCTTTGATCCCTTTGTCCATGCAGGGGAATTTCCCCCCATCTTGGGTTTGTTGTGGGTGTTGCCAGGCCGAAGCACCTGGCCTATTCACTGTGCAGAGCAGAGTCTTCAGACGCCCAGCAGGAGCGGAGCCAGCATTGTCACTGGCAGGGGCAGGGCCATCAGTTGCCCGGCAGGAGGTGGGCCAGGAAAGTCCAAGGCAGGCACAGAATCATCAGTCGCCTGGCAGGGGGGCGGGGCCAGCATTGTATCAGGCAGGGCAGGCTATCAGGAGCTACTCTTCCCCTACTCTCAATGCAAATGCCCCACTCATCCCACACTGACTCATTCAGACCTCTGGAGCTACCCAGCTCCTGTCACACGCACACCAGAACCAGCAGAGACCGGTAGGCAGTTAGACAAGAAAATAGCTACTTTCTAAAAGTGCTATTTTCAAACACAGAGTCCAAAAACCATCCACCCAAACGGATGCGTTATTAAACCCTGAGTTCAGGGATACCAAACTCGACATTGCACCATGCTCCCCGAGCCCGCTAGGATTATAGCATTAATAATCCTGGCAGCCCATTCTAACTGATGGAGAGCAGGTTACCTTACAATAGTGAAAAACGAATATGGCTGTAATTCACTATTAGGACATGCCAACCTTGTCAGGCTTGTCCTACCTTATGCTTACAATGCACCCTGCCCGTGGGCCTACCATAGGGGTGACTAACATGACGTTAAGGGAAGGTTTAGGGACTGGCAAGTAGGTGTACTTGCGCAGTCTGCGTGACAGTACCAGACTGCACGTGGTCTAGCAATGGTAGACCTTCAGACATACTTTTACTAGGCCGCTCTTGTGGGTGGCACAACACGTGCTGCAGGCCCACTAGCAGCATTTGTATTTACAAGCCCTGGCACTCCTGGTGCACTCTACTAGGGACTGACAGTAAACCAAATAAGCCAAACATGGAATTCAATCAATACAGCAATTTCACATAGGGAGCACTTGCACTGTGGCACTGATCAGCAGTGGCACAGTGCCCAAAGCATTTACCAGCAAAAACATCGTAAACAGAGGAGGCAAACAGAAAAAATGGAGGAGAGACTCATGCCAATGATGTCAGGTATAACACAGGGCATCAAAAAAAGATACTGAGACTTGCTGTTCCTTGGGCACGTTACAATTAAGGAGTTTTCAATCCTTTCGTGGAGGTAGAGGTCAGTTCTAGCAAAGACCGTCATACCAGTCATACAGATATCAACCATATGGTCAGCACAGTTACAGACCACAGTATGGAAGACAGCAACATCAGCAATTTCGTGCCTCCAATCTGTCATACAATCAGCAATCAAGCCTGCAGGACGAGGAAAATTGCAGGATTCCTCAGAACGTCAGTGACATTTGTCTTCCACCAGTCACCTCATCTCGTTTTCAACCTCTATAGTCCCATCAGCTCTCTCCATTTTTTTAAATCAATGGCAAGCCATCACGATGGACAAATGGGTGCTGGACATCATCCAACACAGCCACACCCTAGAATTTGTCTACAAGCCTCCTCGAACTCCACCTCCAAGAAAAATGCATCATCATCATTTATCCTTGTTAAGGCAAAAAATTTCGACTCTACTAAAGAAAGGGGCGATAGAGAAGGCGCCTTTCAGACAGTGAGGGAAGGGCTTTTATTCCAATTTCTTCCTAATAAAGAAAACGTGCAGGAAATGGAGACAGGTCATGAACCTCAGGCAGCTAAACAAATACATCAAGAAGCAGTCGTTCAGAATGTTGTCCCTTTAAGAGATTCTCTTATTAATAAACGATGCAGACTTTCACATCCCTGTTCATGCAAAGCGGATTTTCTAAGCATAACCAGTTATCAATGTCCCGAATGGGAGTTAGACGTGGACCAGCTGAGATGAGTCTAAAATGGAGGGGCACTCCAAAACTGGATCTTTTCTGTACAGAAAGTAACAGGAAGTGTGAAAAGTTCACCAGTAGGTTTCTTCGGAAGAGCTCTTGGGGGAACGCTATGCAGATGCAGTGGACAGGGATGTTCGCTTATGCGTTCCCGCCGTCCCACATCCTAAGAGTATTGATCAAGATGAAGAAAGAACCATGTCATTTTATTCTCATAGCTCCGACATGACAGAGACAATTTTGGTACACGGAGGTTCTCCTGTGCTCGTTATCTCCGCACATTCTCTTTCCTCTACCAAACCTACTCTCATTGAACAACTGTCAAATTGTTCATAATCACAAATAAAATCTCCAAGTTTGTCAGCTTGGAACCTCATGACTATGAATTCACAGATTTAAACATCACTCCGGATTGCAGGTCCATCCTCCAATGGGCCAGAGCTGCTTCCACTAAAAGGTCATATTCTGCAAAATGGAAGAGATTCTGCCATTGGTGTGAGGAAAAAGACTTGCATCCTTTGCTCTCAACCCCGGAACAGGTTTTTCCATACCTACTTCACTTAGCTAAATCAAAATTGGCTCACTCATCAATCAAGGTATATTTGGCGGCAATTTCCAGGTTTCCCAGGAAACCAGAAGAACTCTCTTTGTGGTCAACAAGAATTGTTGAAGAATTTATGAAAGGCCTCTTCAGGGTTTTCCCACCCTTAAAGCGCCCTGCAATCCCATGGGAATTAAACACAGTGCTAGCCCAATTGATGAAATCGCCTTTCGAACCCATACACAAGGCTGATTTAAAATATATTTCATGGAAAACGGCTCTCCTTTTAGCCCTCACATCGGCTAGAGGAATTAGTGAAATTCAATCAATCAATCAATCAATCAATCAAGGGTTTGTAAAGCGTACTACTCACCCGTGAGGGTCTCAAGGCCCTGGGGGAGGGTGGGGGGAGCAGCCCCGGATCAGTCGAAGAGCCAGGTTTTGAGGTCCTTCCTGAACGTGTGCAGGGTTGTTGCCCGTCTGATGTTCTTGGCCGTGATATAGGAGAAGGCTCTTCCCCCAGCTCTGTTTCTGCTGATGTGTGGGACCTCTGCCAGGGTGAGTTCAAAGGAGCAGAGGTTCCTCTTGGGTACTTGGAAGGATAATCTCTCGTTGAGGTATTTGGGTCCGATGTTATTGAGGGATTTGTAGGCGTGGATGAGTAGTTTGAAGGTGACTCGCTTCTCCACAGGGAGCCAGTGGAGGTCTCACAGGTGTTGGGTCATGTGTTTGTGGCACGTAGTCCTGAGGATGGCTGCGGTGTTCTGGATGGGTTGGAGTCAGTGTACAAGGGTTCTGTTGATTCGTATAGGGCCAAGGTGGCGGTCCCCGAGGTTGTAGGGGGGTCCGAGAGACCCCTCCATTTAAAAAGTAAATAAGCTCTGGGGAGGTGTGGTCCACGGAGCAGCGGAGGAGGCCATACAGGCCTCCCCCGCATTCATTTATAAACAAGCCCCCGGGAGGTTGTGGTCTCCAGAGCATTAATAAGCTGCAGGAAGGGGGGCCCGTGCACCCCCTTCCTTTTTTATTAAAATACCCCTGGGACCTGGCTCACCAGGGGGGGGGGGGATTACTAATGAAGCACAGGAGCCTGTGCTTCAATTTTTTTAAACATTTTAGTCGGGATCCGCGGATCCAACAAGAATCCCACTGAATATTTAAAAAAAATATATGCTTTTTTTGTCCTGTGGGATCCCTGTCGGCCCCCCAAAGAAGCATGGGGGGTCGGAGAATTTCTACCCTCCCCCCTTTTCTTTTTTTAATGTTTCTTCTGGGACTCGACTCAAGCCGCATTCCACAATGGCTGCCAGCACTTCCTGGTTTGAAGTGTTGGCAGCCAATCAGATCTTAGTACGAGATTGAGAAGGGTTGTAGATCCTCCGCATCCCTATATATATGACTGGAAATTTCTTTAAATACCTCTGCAACTACTAAACGGATTTACATCAATTTACAAAAACGTCGCTTTCTGGACCAACAGCTACCTTTCTGCCAAATTTGGTGTCATTCCGTTCAGCAGTTCGGGCTCTAGCCGTTTCTAATGTTTCCTAAGGAAATTAACATGGGTAAAATGCGTTTTTCTCGCCTCGATTGACGATTAACCCCGAAAATTCAAGACAGCAG
Organism: Lissotriton helveticus; assembly: GCF_964261635.1. Classification (NCBI taxonomy): domain Eukaryota; kingdom Metazoa; phylum Chordata; class Amphibia; order Caudata; family Salamandridae; genus Lissotriton; species Lissotriton helveticus. The sequence continues at coordinate 151,518,459 of NC_136071.1, forward strand.
CTGAATTGAGCGTTGAACTAGTTTTGAAAATTTTGTGATTCATCAAACGACGCCAAAGTTATTGGCAAATGAAAAAATTATCTTCCTATGGAAACTACATCCTAACTTGAACTACCTACTGGCGACAGTCAGTAGGTTATATATATTGGTATAACTTAAATACACACACACTCTCTCTCTCTTTTCTGTATTTTATTTAAATTTTAAGGGTCGTTATCCACAGTAAAGCTATATCTGCAATAGCGCCAAATAACAATAATTATATACTTTGGCTTGCAGTGCAACAATCACCCTGGCGAGTATGGCTGCCTGTGTTTGATCACATGATCAGTCAGCCTAGGCAGCCCTTCAACATGTTTTAAGTGATGGCCAGTTTTGCACTGTACGACCTCATTATCTTTTGTGATATGTTATGAAGTAAATGTTGTGCTGCCCTTAGTCACAAAACTTGTTGAATTGAGAATGGGAGAGGAACTGAGCTCTATCACACAAACTACTGAAGCAGCTGCCTATGGGACGTATGGTAGCTCAGGCCACTCTCCTCTGTTTTGTTACAAGCCTTCTTCCATCTGCTCTGCCTAGGAGAGCAGCTCTCATCAATCTCCCTTGATTTCAAGAGGCTTGCACTTTACATAAGCCCCTGTGGGTAGCCCACATGGACAAGGGGCAGAGCCAGGGAAAGAAACAATACCCTACTTCTCAAAGCTTATGTGGTCCATAGGCAAAGTCATTTTAGGGTACACATGTATAACAGAGAATACCCTATCAAGAGAGGCACTATACTAGATACTTTGGTCCTCACTATTATTTTGAAGCCGTGAGAAATAGCGAAACTTGTGTCAGTTATACATTTTTCAAAAACATTCTACAATAAAAATAAGTCAACTGAATTTACTGAAAACTAAAAGGTTGTGCCCCTATGTATAAATTTTTTCAGTTGGTTATTGACATATGCACAATACACTTGACTGTATCGATTTTTTATTTAGATATTTAATATGGCATGGCTATTTAGTGGGATTCAGCTCAGCTTTCTCTGCCTGTAGAGAAAGTGGAGAAAGGGCAGGGCCACTAGAAATATGTAAATCTGCAGCCGTGGCTGCCATTGGCCACATAATCAATGATCAAATGCATCATTTGCAGACTTTAACAAAAAAAATGTTTCTAGCTGAAACGGATCATAAGTTACTAATTAAATGCAACAGGTGTTGTTGCACAGGCAAATAAACTATGCAAAGGTTGACTGGTCAGCTTTTCATTGCTAATTAGGTATTAAACTGCTATTAAGGAAGTGAACCCTTTGCCCAGGCAGTGTTAACATGCAAAAATGACAACATAATTAAGTAATATTTTCATCAAATTTGCCACATTACATTGCATAACTTTTCTTACCACATGATTCAGTCAACCCTGACATGTAATTTGGTCTTCCACTGAGGCATTATTCCAGTGGCCTTAGTAATGGGACATAACCATAAAAAGAATGCCAAGGAGTTCATGGACATCATTTAGGAATCGCCAGGGATCGCAGCTCAGAACCCTGGCTTGCACCTCCTGGCACTGCCTTTGCAACCTCAGGCTTCAGAGGTGGCAAAATCAGTGCCAGGAACACAGTGGAAGCTCGTCCTTATGGACGTCGGTTTGGGTTCCACTTTATTTGTTTTCGCTCAGTTTTTTCTTACACATATAGTAAAACATTTTCCATTTTTTACTATTAGTGTAATAAAAAAAATGGAGTATAATCAACTGCCATGTGCCGAGGTAAGTTAAAAAAAATGCTTTTAAATGTATGTTGTGTGCGTAAGTGACGGTGAATGTCTGTTTGTGTGAGACAGAAAGTTTGTGTAACAGTGTATGTGTGTGCATATGTAAGCATCTGTGTGTGAATGAAACTGACGTTCAAAGGGTGTATGATGTCACTTCTGTTACCCTTGGTATTTTGGTGAATTGACGTTCATGAAGGTTTAGCCTAGTACAAGCATTTCAGGCCTACGCGGATTTATGTGCAGAAATCCGGGCACATGCTTATGGTAGAGTTGACAATCCATTGGCTCCCAACACTAAACTTCAGTCCTGGTAGTGTAATGAGGATCCACCAGTGCTTTAAATGGAAATAGAAATGTGCAAGTACTGCCTACCCCAGAGTACCTGCTTTCTACTGAGTGCTGGTGCTCTCTCATTAAAACTATTGCACCTGTGCTGAAAAGTGCAGGTCTCTCCCTTTCAAATTAAAGAAGTGCACATATACCAGTGGTCGAAGTGGGTGGGATCTGAGGGGCACAAAGTGTCCATATTTTTAAAATGTAGGTAAAAAATTCCCCTATTTTTCGTGAAAAGACAACCGTCCCAGGACGGTTAATTCTGAGAGTTTAAATGCTTCAGCTGAAGTGTAAGGAAGGGAGCCTCCTATGCTGTGAAACCGAGGGAGGGGCAGACAGCTAAACAAGCTTCCTTGCCAGGGTGCCCGCTTCCCTGAACAAAATGTAAATGCAAGCAACTAGTAAATCTGCAAATGTAAAGGGTGCGTGGAAGACGGTATTAGCTTTAATTGATGGAATCACTTGAAGCTTTAGGGTGACACACGTATTATTTTTGTAAGGTATTGTAAGGGGCTGCCAGTTAAGCTGTGAAGTGTGTGTTTTTAAAAGACAGTTATAAAAAAATGCTTTCTGATGACATACATTTATTCTTTTTGAGAGGTATTGTAAGGGAGCTACCAGCTAACTTGAGAAGTGTGTGATTTTAAAAGACAGTAACAAATACAAACTTGCACTACATACAGTCTGGGTGATACTAAAATCTATATTTTGGACGCACTTTTTTACCTTAAAACTTTTTGCACATTTTGTAGCAGCCTATCTTATACTCTGTGTAATGCAAGTTTAAAAGAATGAGTTACATATTCACAGTGCTTCTTCTTACAGACCGGTACAAAAGGGGGAGGTGATGGATGGAGCATCTGAACCAATCAAACACTCACACCCAGTCAACAGATCTGGTTTTAATCCATTACAGTTCTTTAGCCCACTCTGCCACCCCAGTTCAGACATGGTCATATGCAAATCAGTCTGACCCTGTGCCTCATGGGAACAGTCCAGCCCGAACTGCAAAGCCATGCCTTCCCTGGACCGGAAACAAGCTTCCTAGGACCGGTTTCTGGCATTTCAGCCGTCTTCAGCCAGGCTTGCTTGAATCCAGTGGCAAAGTGAGCAAGGGACTCATGTCTGAGCATACCCTGCCAACTCATGGCAAACAAAGCGGTACAAAAGGGGGTGGTGATGGATGGAGCATTTGAACCAATCGAACACTCACACCCAGTCAACAGATCTGGGTATAATCCATCACCGTTCTTTAGCCCACTCTGCCACCCCAGTTCAGACATGTCCATATGCAAATCAGTCTGACCCTGTGCCTCATGGGAACAGTCCAGCCCGAACTGTCAAGCCATGCCTTCCCTGGACCGGAAACAAGCTTCCTAGGACCGGTGTCTGGCATTTCAGCCGTCTTTATCCAGGCTTGCTTGAATCCAGTGGCAAAGTGAGCAAGGGACTCACGTCTGAGCATACGCTGTCAACTTATGGCGAACAAAGCGGTACAAAAGGGGGTGGCGATGGACGGAGCATCTGAACCAATCAAACACTCACACCGAGTCAACAGATCTGAGTTTAATCCATCACCGTTCTTTAGCCCACCCTGCCACCCCAGTTCAGACATGGCCATATGCAAATCAGTCTGACCCTGTGCCTAATGGGAACAGTCCAGCCTGAACTGCCAAGCCATGCCTTCCCTGGACCGGAAACAAGCTTCCTAGGACCGGTTTCTGGCATTTCAGCCGTCTTCAGCCAGGCTTGCTTGAATCCAGTGGCAAAGTGAGCAAGGGACTCACGTCTGAGCATACCCTGCCAACTTATGGCGAACAAAGCGGTACAAAAGGGGGTGGTGATGCAACTAGTAAATCTGCAAATGTAAAGGGTGCTTGGAAGACAGTATTAGCTTTAATTGATGGAATCATTTAAAGCTTTAGGGTGACACACATTTATTCTTTTTGTAAGGTATTGTAAGGGGCTGCCAGTTAAGCTGTGAAGTGTGTGTTTTAAAAAGACAGTTGTAAAAAAATGCTTTCTGATGACATACATTTATTCTTTTTGAGAGGTATTGTAACGGAGCTACTAGCTAACCTGAGAAGTGTGTGATTTTAAAAGACAGTTACAAATACAAATTTGCACTACGTACAGTCTGGGTGATACTAAAATCTATATTTTGGACACAAATTTTATCTTAAAACTTTTTTGCACATTTTGTAGCAGCCTATCGTATACTCTGTGTAATGCAAGTTTAAAATGAGTTACATGTTCACAGGGCTTTCTCTTGCAGACCGGCACCTTGTAACCCTACGCATACACAAGTCACTATTCTCCACTGCACCAACCAGGGTTCAGTTCTGTGGCTCTCTGGTGCAGTGCATTAACTAATATCGTTTTCATAATAAAAGATAGTGCATTTCCCCCTTATTAACATTATTTGCATTTAATTTTTATTCAAGCTGTGCTTTATTTTATATGTGGTTACCTGAAGGTGAACGATCAAAAAAAGTTACAGAATATTTTTTTTGCCTCACCTTTGACCACGCCCACAATCTCACTCAACCAGCCCGTTGTACTCATCATCATAGTTTCCATACGTTTTTTAATGCACTTCAACCACTGATATACTCAGTACCTGCCCATTTAAAACACTGATCTCCAAGTGGTGGTGGCTTTGAAGGTGACATGTCTGATCGCTGACGCTGCTAGCAAAATTTGGGCATTTAAAATGTGTGAGATGGTAAAATCTTGTTTCTCACCCCCTGCAAATACACCTTTATATACACATGCACTGCATTGTGTCTTGGTTCAGGTAAAACTTCACTTTTGGAGATACTACACAGAAAATGCATTTAATTTTATTGTCCAGCGGAGTCCAAAAAGCAAGAAAATTTGTTTTCTTGCAGCTGAAACTCCACCTTTACATGAAAAGCACCCATCATATTTATATGTTTTCCTAGAAAAAAACGTAGATCCTGTGGGTATTTGTTATCATCATAATTTTTGGCCATTTACATAGTACACGTGAACAGTGTACTACCTACATGTTGGATGTTTTTGTTACCCTAGTATTGGTTTTATATTAATATTAAAGAGAGCATACAATCATCAGACCTTCAAATACCTTGCAAAACTTTCCAGGAGGCAGTCAACCCATAGATCTTTTCTGAGTAGACATGGTGGTGCAAATATGGACAAGGCTATGCTCAGTAAGCTCAGGTGTGCAATATAATAGATTGATGTTCAAGGCTCATTATTTAGGTTGCTAATATAGTTTGTTTGAAATTGTCATCAGTACCTAGAACCATCTCAGTTCCGATTTACTTTCTGTAACTAATAACCAGTATGACAAGAAGCATTAGATTGTTTACTCTCTTTTTCATTTCGTAAAAGGCACAGGTCAGAAGTTCATAGTGTGAGAATATCAAGAGCACCTGCTGGAGGGTGCCGTTAATATGGCCACACACTGGTGTGAAGAATAAAAAGTAGACACTTTGCATCCCCCAAGATCTGGAACTAAGAACAATTTCACTGGAATTCAATCTAATCACAACACCGCAATGAATGTAAGAAAAGTGGGTTTCCTTTTTAAAACACCAGCTATTGTTAATTTTCAGTGACCATCTAGTATACGTATTACACATACTGCACACAGCTCCTCCATAGCTTTTGCCTTAATTACCCAGTGGCATCTTTCTGCCTTTTTCTTTGCCTGGGCATCTAATTGGTTGTCATCACTCTCTGTACACATCACACATTTAGCTCTGCTGTGGTTACTGTTTGTATAAGTCTTCACTTGTGGTGGGATAAGAACAATCACATTGTGCAAAGTCACTCATTACAACTGTATGTGTATGTGAACTGGAGAAGAGGAGAAAACACTTGCAACACCATACAAAGTAATACAATAAACATAGATCAAAATGTTCTGAAAGTGAATAGTCTAGAAATGAGTTAATTGTGCAAGAAGCAAGAGTCTCCAAGTTCAAGGAAGACTATACAGTACTGAGTATATGGGTTATTCTGCGTTCAAACCCTTCTGAAACTTATGTTGTAAGTGCGTAGGCTTATCATTTAGACTGCATGGCGGATTTCGTCCTTGGCGTGGGCGGCTGGGGTTGTTCACCTCATGACATACCCATTTTCCATGTGGCTTTAACAGGGGCACATCTCTGCGTTAGGACAACTAAAAAAATCTAACAGACAATGTGCTGGTGAATGCAAAAAGGAGCCCCTAATATGTTAGTGATTTCAGTCTAAAGCCTATTATTGTTAGGGCAGCCCCAAACCATGTGGAAGATTCCCACACTATGGACTCGATTCCGATTCGGGAAAGAAAACCGTCCAACAATTCGTATTCGTAGCCATTTCCGTACGAATCGGACAAACCCGTCCGAATCGCATAGTACGATCCGTTTTCCAAAAATACGTCCGAATGTTTTCGAACCGTATGAAAAACAAGCGAAGATCTGTATGATACGGACTCGGGAAGTGAACCGTACAATTTGTAAACATGCTGTACGACCCGCCAAGTATGCTCCGGACCGGGGACCAAGAACGCGATTCGTACGGGAAAACGTCGTCACGTATGAACTGTGATTTGTATGGAAAACATTGCGTATGAGCAAGCCACACAATCAAATACAAAACAACCCCCCCCTCAACGAAGCGCACGCGTACCCCGTAAAAACGTCACATATGAGAGAGCTACACAATAAATTACGAAATGAACCCCCCCTCAACGTTGCACACGCGTACCCCGTAAAAACGTTGCGTATGAGAGAGCTACACAATAAATTATGAAACAAACCCCCTCAACGAAGCGCGCGCGTACCCCGTAAAAACATTGCGTATGAGAGAGCTACACAATAAAGTACGAAACAAACCCCCTCAGCCAAGTGCACGCGTACCCCGTAAAAACATCACGTATGAGAGAGCTACACAATAAATTACGAAACGAACCCCCCTCAACGAAGTGCACGCGAACCCCAAAAACAGCACAAGGAGGGTGCAAACGAGTCTCACAACACCACAAAACATGTCTCCTGTGTACAAACCATTGCAAATCAATGTCCTGGCAAGATCCAAACTGGCAAACAGAGGGCTCAACTCAGACCCACCCCTTATAACACACCCACCAAATATTCAAACTGAGCCACACCCACAAATGGACCAATAAAAAGGGCTCACACACACAAACCAGCATCCTTTGCAACATACCCATTTACCTACAGAGACTAACAACACACCAACAACCGTACACATCCACCTTCACACATACCCCCAATCATATTCAGACCCACACACCCCCTTCACATTCAGACCCACACCCCCCCTCCATACACACCGTCACTCCCCAATCACATTCACCCCACAACATGTCTGCACTGAAGAATTCAAAGTTCACAAACCAGGAGATGGAGATCCTTGCAGATGAAGTCATCACAGTTGAGCCACAACTGTTTGGCGCATTGGTCAGACAGACCAGCATAGCTGACAAAACACGGCTGTGGGAGAGGATCGTCAATAGGGTCAATGCTGTTGCACCCATCAGGCGCACCAGGAGGGATTGCCAGGCCAGGTGGTACGATCTACGGAGGATGGTGAAGCGGAAGATGGATGAGGACTACGCCCAGAGCCAGCACACTGGAGGTGATGGACCCCGCAGACCAGTACAGTACCATCCCTGGGAGGAGAAGGTCATGGCCCCACTACCACCAGTGGGAGTACATGGAATTGAAGGAGTTGTGGAGCCTGGTGAGTATACAAACAACTCATGTAACATGGGGGGACTCCCAGCAGTGTCCAGACATATGAGGGGTGGGTGCAGAGGACTCCCAGCCCTGCCCAACAGAATGGGGGTGGGTGCAGAGGACTCCCAGCAGTGTCCAGACATGTGAGTGGTGGGTGCAGAGGACTCCCAGCACTGCCCAACAGAATGGGGGTGGGTGCAGAGGAGTCCCAGCAGTGTCCAGACATATGAGTGGTGGGTGCAGAGGACTCCCAGCACTGCCCAACAGAATGAGGGTGGGTGCAGAGGACTCCCAGCAGTGTCCAGACGGATCACTGAAATATTATCGACGGTCACATTATCGACTAGCAATAATATCATTGAATAATTATCGACTACAAAAATTTGTATACTTATTACACAAAATACAAAAAAATCGACTAAAAAATATCGAGTATTTAGAACATCGAGTACATAAATATCGTCTTATTAAATATCGACTACTAATATATAGTTGTTCATGAAATTACACCTAACACTACAAAAATATCGTCTACTAAAATATAGAGTACAAAAATATCGTTTCTAAACAAATATCGAGTTATTTTATGTACCCTTGCATGTCTAAAATACCATATTAATGGTCTATAAAAGTCATTGCTCTATACAAAAAACATTTTACATATAATACCTGTGACTTTTATAACATTACTATTGATCATCATTTGCTATACATTATATTACATGCGTTCTATCATTTGAAAAAGAATCTTTACATGTAACTAAAATGTTCATAATATTTTTACACTTTCACATGTATTTTATTTAACAACTAACCTGCTTTAATGCGGAAAGCACCACATACCACCATTCTCACATCAACAAACACACCAATTAACATAAAAAAAATTCAAACTAGCCTATACAATCCTTCCTTTCATCCTACAACCAATCAAATCCAAGCACACAAAATACACATACTATAAAAGGGATAAATGCATTCTACCATTTGCTGCTGCTAACTCCATAGAAAGAAGATGCCAACACTCTGAAGATTTTGTTCCTGAACAAACATCTTTAAAGATCCAGCTCACTAGCTAATCATTCAAGTAAGTTACATTCCATTATTTAAAAATCTAAATTAGTAGTCTATTATTTTACTTATATCTCCTAACTCTTCCACTTATTTAATTTGTATCTCCTCCTACTTTTCTGATAGAAACTACTACAAAAAAATTCCTAATACATGCTCCTATTTCTTCCCCTGCAAAATAAGATAGTAAGTATATATTAATGGTCTGTTATACAACAACAGCTGTTTTTAAACATTATTTCACAAGATTCATACTTAATTTAAAACATTTAATTCACAGATATTCAGCGATTTTCCGATTTCAACACTACAAATATATAGAACTACACTAATTAAACATGTAAGTATATATGTTTTTGTTAGTAAACAACCAATATTTAAAATGCTATTTTCTAAACAACATATCTTGCATATTACATCTTCCCGACAGATCCAATAAAAACATCCTACATCAACTATACCAAAAGACAAGACTACCCTTGTAAAAAATGTAAGTATACTTCAATTTGTCTAAAACTTCATATAAAAACAAGAACTATGTTCTTAACACCATGTTATGTATTTTATATTTCCTCTACAGATATTGTGAATACATCATACATCTATTCTACCTACAGCAAAGAAAAGTACATATTTAGAAGTTAGTATAGTTTTAAATATTTCCAATTTCCCAACGCTTCAAAATAATTTTTATCATATGTGACATGTATTTATTCTATCTTCTCTACAGATCTAAACTTTACTACCTTGATGTACTCCACCAAATACTACAACTCAACTATTTAAACAAGTAAGTATATTTAATGTTCACATCAAATGTAGTACTAAGCAAATTAAAAAACTGCTTTTTCCTAGGAAAAACGTTTGCTATGTATAAACATTAATTTAGCATTTCTATATTTTCATACCAACAGTAAATAAAGAAATACATACAAGAAAGTCCTTCAAAATACAGTTCTGCATTTGTGATTACTACTTTTAGTAAACGTAAGTATAAATACAACATTAATTATGTTAGCACCACTAAGTGAAATATATGTTATTTGATTTTGTTTCTTTCTACTCTTTCCTAGAACAAGTAAAACAAAATGACAGAAGGTGCAGAATTTGTTATGTCACAGAAAAATAAATTACTGTTATGTTATATGGGTTATGTTTATAGCCAGAAAAGACAAAGTGATAGAAAAGTTTTTTGGAAATGTACAAAATATTACTCAAACAAATGTTATGGAAGGGCTACTACAGAGGAAACTAATGTGCTATTTACCAGGGAACACAATCATCCCCCCAATGTCACAGAAATTGAAATAAGAGATGCTTTAGAAAGTATAAAGACTGCTAGCACACAAAGTGATAGACCAACAACACAAATCCTTAAAGAGGAACTGTTAAAAGTCCCAGCCCATGCTTCAGGTCAACTACCCTCTATTGACTCCCTAAAACGCACAATTGCATACACTAAAAGACACACTTCCACTACCCCACCCAACCCTACTACTTTTGAGGAAATTATTATTTCACCAGAAATGTCCATCACACACAATAAAGACAAATTTATCCTTTTTGACAATGAAAGCAGTACAAACAGAATCATAATGTTTGCAACTGCAAGTAATTTAAGAAAAATCCAACAGTGTCCCCAATGGTTGATGGATGGAACATTTAAACCATGCCCAAAACCTTTTTATCAACTATATTCCATCCACGGGTTATACCATAACTATAACATCCCTTTCATTTACTGTTTGCTACCAAACAAACAGCAAAACACTTACACAGAAATATTAAATGTTCTCAAAAATGAAATCAGAAGGGAGTGAGGCTGGGGACATAAAATGTACATTGTAAAAGGCATAGTAACATGGGAAATAATGCATATATACGCAAAGAAGTAAATACTGGAGAAAATAGAAGGAACGAAAGGCAACTCAAGGGGGTTTCGAAACTTCTTGCTGAAATGGGGACAAGTGAGAGGTACGCTTGGCACAGACATCCAGATAGAGGGTGACAGGAAGCCATAGCGCATGTCTTTTCGGGGCTAGAGTGATGGGATAAACAAAGGCAGTGTCCAGTCTATGATTATAACATACATTAAACCACCAAGCTTTGAAAGTAATACCCTTTGAGTCTTTCCAATTCACAGTAATCTGTTGAAACGCAACAGCTAATAACAAGTCAATAATATGAACATTCATGTCAACTGCGGACCAGGAAGAAGAGAGTGAGCCAAGGAAAAGGTCAGGGAGAGAAAAAGGGATAGAAGTGTGGAAAATAGAATTAATTTGGTTCCATACCCTAATCCAAAATGCGTGCGTGAGAGGACAGAGAAAGAGCATGTGAAAAAGCGTGGCATTGGGGGTAGAGCAGGACCAGCAGATGTCCGGGACCAAAGGGAATCTTTTGTGAAGGATAGATGGTGTGTAAAGGAGACGATTAGCCTCACTCCCTTCTTATTTCCCTATTTCCTTTTTCTTCTTTTTCTTACTTTTTCCCTTTCGGATTCTTTACCTTTTGATACTTATTGTGCCGCTCTAATCCATTATACTTATTGATGATACTGTTTACCTTTCATTTTTGTATTACCAAATTTGTTTCTCCTAATAAAATGTTACTTGAACTTAAAAAAAAAAAATGAAATCAATAATTATTTTCCAGAAAAAATAATTATTGATTTCGAATTAGCTATGATTAATAGCATTTTGAAAATATTTCCCCACACAGCAATCCAGGGTTGCTACTATCATTTCAATCAGAGCATATGGAGACATCTCCAAAAATCAACTTTAAGTATTTTGTACTCAACAGATAGCACCTTTGCCTATCAAATTAAAAAATTGATAGCACTGGCCTACGTTCCTGTTACCGATGTAGCGGAACACTATAATTTATTAATTGACAGCACATATTACAAGAGGAATGAAGATAAACTAACCCCATTACTGGATTATTTCGAAGATACTTGGGTGGGAAGGTTGCACAGGTCTGGACATCGACGCCAACCCAAATTCCAAATCCCTTGGTGGAATGTCTATCTTAGTACTTTAAACCAAGAGTCTAAAACCAACAACAGTGTAGAAGGGTGGCATAATGCTTTCCAAGCTACCACAAGCAGAACAAGACCCACATTCCATAACCTACTAGAAGCTTTGATAAAAGAACAAAGCTATCAAGAACTAAGAATGGAACAATCTGTGACCCAAATTGGTCCAAAACTAAGTAAACAAACTAAACAAATGTTCCGAAGTCAAAGTCAAGTCACACTATACCCTACAACTAGAGGATTAGAATATTTGTCAATAATAGCTAAAACCCTACTATAAAAATGTCGACAAAATATACTAATATCTTCTTACAATAGTGATACATATAACAATCATAAACATTTCTAAACAATTATAAATAAGACATATTTGTTTTACAAACTTATCAAAATTTTGCACATTATTTCTGAACAAATATGCAATATTTATAATTACATCACACATACACATTACATAAAGATCGACATTTCCCACCCAATAAATAGAAATATAAAATACTTACAATTTCTGTAGATGAAAGAGACATAATGAAGCAAAATACAATCCATACAATCCATTACAAAGTAAGAAAAATCCAATATGGGAAACCATCAAAAACCCGAAAATTATGTAAAGATAAAATAAACGCTCCAGGAAATCCCGAAAACAGTAGTGTGGACACTTTAGTATTTAAAGTGATATACACACAACTTTAAAAAAAACGGTGACACATAACAATGTATCAATCCAATACGAAACCCTCAAAAATCCCGAAAAAAGGTTAAAATTATTAAAATCCGCTCCTGGCAAACACGAAAAATAGGAGATACACGTAAAAATATAACCATAATAAGTCATACATTAGTATCTCCGAAAAAAAACACGCTTCCTTCCATGTAGTTTTCATGCGAGGAACCGGAACCTGTTAAAAAACATACATAACGAAACCCACCCACAAATAGCCCATAAAATTTGTAAATACACTCACAATTAACATTAACCATGTAAGAAGACATTTCCTAACAATTCAAATAACACTAGAACTAAAACATACACGACGCATCTATACCGACGACATTACACCTAAACGCTACATTAACAAATCATACATACACACAAAAACACTACACAGTTCGAATATACCCTCAAACATTACCACTCAGTCATAAATGGTATATAAAATTTACCTTACCTCTCTCCACACGAAGCAACACCCAACCGCGAGCTTCTCCAGTCTTGAATGAAGCGCAATAACCTTACGCGGTAAAAAAGTAGTCCCCTTAAACCAATTTTGAAAAGGTATCATAGAAAATACAATGTTATAGTATAAAAATATAATACATACACATTATTATTGTAACAAATTAATACAGTAGACTCATTATAATTTAAACTGTTAAAAAAAATTAAATTTCTTTAATATTAATTAATATATAGTAATTAATATATATTATTAATATTAAATAAGTATGTAACACTTGAAATAATATATGTAATTTTTTTATTTTTGTGTACATTTATAGGAATAAGTTTGTGTTTGTTTATAACAAAAAATTATTAATTGTTTTGTAAATAATTAATAATAATAAATAATATAACTTATTTATTATTATTAATATAAAAATTATCACCATTTACTATATAAATAATGCCCTTAAATAATTTATTTTTATTTCTCTGAATGTATATATTTCTGAAAAGAAAAGATAAATGTTTAAGTTTATTAATTAATAATAATAATAATAAATATATTTGTTATTATTTTTATTAATTAATTTTTTTTATAATAATGTCTAAGTATTATAAAAGTATATAATTGCATAAATAATCTTTTACCAATACCAGATATTATTATTAAACATATTATTCCCCTTTACAGTTATAAAGTTAACAACATAATATATTTATATGTATAATTTAAAAACAACATTGTCAGAAATATGTGAAAAAAAGTCTTAATTAGTATTTCCATATCTTGAGCAAATATAATAATTGTCATGTTACTTTATAAAAATGTATATATTAAAATTAAATATTTAATAATATTAATATATAATATTAACATTATTAAATATAAATGGAAGAAACAGAAAAATAACTTGATTTTTATTTATTTCAATATAAATACTTGTTACAGAAAGTGGTTGATAATAGTATTTTGTTTTGACATAAAAAATGTTGTGAAAAAATTTTGTGTGACAAATTAAAACATGTACATAAATGATAATGTGTTATTCTGCAAATACAACATTTTCAAAAATGTTTATGTTATATTTGATAGTGATTGTATTGTATTACACATGAAAAAATTGGAAAATTATAATAAAGTTTTGTGAAAACATCCATTTTGCATTGTCTTGTAATATAATAACACACTAATGTAAAATTATATGCAAATGTGCTGGACACTGACCAATTAATAATTGCTATTCCTACTCCAGTCAAAGTATTATCAGAGAAGTTGCTGGACACTTACCAATTATTATTTACTATTCCTACTCAAGTGAAAGTAATATCTTGAAAGGTGCTGAAGACTGACCATGTATAAATTAGAATAGCTACTTTAGTATAATGTTATAGTGTAAAATTTGTCAAATATTTATATATATTTTATCAATATTATTAACATATATTAGTAGTATATTTTTTGCTGAGTAGTTCAAAAAATTATTATTAGCATAAAAATGAGCAACTATTTTTCACAACATTTTTTCAATTATTTGTAATATTTATAAAAAAATTCTCACACTTTATATACACAAAACAGACCCTGAACCCTAAAAATACCCCTTTACCCTAAAACTGAAAAGTGTCCATGAACTCAAAAATATACTCCTTTACCCAAGAACTGGAAACTGACCCTGAACCCTAAAAATACCCCTTTACCCAAAAACTGAAAACTGACCCTGAACCAAAAAAATTCTCCTTTACCCAAAAACTGAAAACTGACCCTGCGCCCTAAAAAATACCCCTTTACCCAAAAACTGAAAACTGACCCTGAACCCAAAAAATTTTCCTTTACCCAAAAATTGAAAACTGACCCTGAACCCTAAAAAATACCCCTTTATCCAAAAACCCAAAACTGACCATGAACCCTAAAAATTCCCCTTTACCCAAAAACTAAAAACTGACCCTGAACCCAAAAAATACCCCTTTACCCAAGAACTGAAAACTGACCCTGAACCCAAAAATATACCCCTTTACCCAAAAACTGAAAACTGACCCTGACCCATTAAATATACCCCTTTACCCAAAAACTTAAAACTGACCCTGAACCTAAAAATATACGCCTTTACCCACAAACTTAAAACTGACCCTGAAGCTTAAATAAACCCCTTTACCCAAAAACTGAAAACTGACCCTGAACCTTAAATATACCCCTTTACCCACAAACTGAAAACTGACCCTGAACCCTAAAAATACCCCTTTACCCAAAAACTGAAAACTGACCCTGAACCCTAAAAATACCCCTTTACCCAAAAACTGAAAACTGACCCTGAACATTAATTATACCTCTTTCCCCAAAAACTGAAAAGTGACCTTGAACCTTAAATACACCCCTTTACCCACAAACTAAAAACTGACCCTGAACCCTAAATATACCCCTTTACCCAAAAACTGAAAACTGACCCTGAACCTTAAATATACCCCTTTACCCACAAACTGAAAACTGACCCTGAATTCTAAAAATACCCCTTTACCCTAAAACTGAAAACTGACCTTGAAACATTAAAATACCCCTTTACCTAAAGAGAGAAAACTGACCCTGAACACTGAAATTCCTCCTGTACCCAAATTTAAATAATATTATTTAATTAACTATTAATGATTAATTAACTATAATTAATAAGTTAATATATTAGCAAAATAGCTGTAATTAATTAAATATAATTATTTATAATATTTATTCCCAAACAAATATTTAATAATAACAAAATATGAAGAAAAAAAATATTTATTAATAATTAAATCAACTAATTAATATTAATTAATTACTATTTATTTACTAATGATAAATATGTACCAAATTATATGAATTAATTAAATTAATATTTATTCTTTACCAATTAAATCATAATTTACATTAATCACAAACATATCATAATGAATTATTTCTTTTTATTTACTCCCCACCCTTATCCCCTATTAACCCAACATCCCGCTCCTAAACATTAACTACAATTTATACCAATAACAAAGATGAAAATATTTTAGCACATTAGCTGTAATTATTTTCATGTAATTATTAATAAATTTTCCCCCAATTATTTAATGAACTATAACAAAATATTATATATATAACAATTACTCTAAATAATGTAATTAACTACTTAATATTAATTATTTACCAATTAATTACTAATACAAAATGTATACCAAATTATAATAATAAATTAACTAATTTATATTATTTATTTTCCAATTAACTAATTAATACTAATTAATTACCAATTAATTACTACATAAAATGTAATTACCAATTATATTAATTAATTAAATAAATATTAATATTTTATTTCCAATTAACTAATTAATAATAATTAATTACCAATTAATTACCACATAACATTTTATTACCAATTATATTAATTGATTAAATAAATATTAATATTTAATTTCCAATTAACTAATTAATACTAATTAATTACCAATTAATTACTACATAAAATGTAATTACCAATTATATTAATTAATTAAATAAATATTAATATTTTATTTCCAATTAACTAATTAATAATAATTAATTACCAATTAATTACCACATAACATTTTATTACCAATTATATTAATTGATTAAATAAATATTAATATTTAATTTCCAATTAACTAATTAATAATAATTAATTACCAATTAATTACTACATAAAATGTTATTACCAATTATATTAATCAATTAACTAATTTATATTATTTATTTTCCAATTAACTAATTAATAATAATTAATTACCAATTAATTACTACATAAAATTTTATTACCAATTATATTAATTAAATAAATAATATTATTTAATTTACAATTAACTAATTAATAATAATTAATTACCAATTAATTAAAATATAAAAATATTTACAAACATGTATTAATTAATTAATTATTTTAAATTACTCCCCACCCTTATCCCCTATTAACCCAACATCCCGCTCCTAAACATTAACTACAATTTATATTAGTATTACAATTTATTTATATTTTTTACCTTTTTTCAACATATTATCGATATTTTTTACTTTGACTATTAATCGATATTTTGTCATGTCGATATTTTTGAGTCGATATTTTTGGACTCGATATTTTATTATCATTATTGTAATCGATATTTTTAACAACGATATTTTTGTTCTCGATATTTGATTATGTTCGATATTTTTTACTCGATATTTTGTCCATTCGATATTGTGGAGTCGATATTATGTCTGTGCACCTGTCCAGACATATGAGGGGTGGGTGCAGAGGACTCCCAGCACTGCCCAACAGAATGGGGGTGGGGGCAGAGGACTCCCAGCACTGCCCAATAGAATGGGGGTGGGTGGATATGACTCCTAGCAGTGGCCAACAGTATGGGGTGGGTGCAAGGGGTAGGGCCAGAAGGGTGCAATGGGGAGGACCAGAAGGCTGCAAGGGGGAGGGTAGGAGGGTGCAAGGCGGATGGTGAAGAAGCTAAAAATGTGGCCACCCCTATCAACAATACTGTGTACGTATATGCCCAATTGCACTCATCCCATGTGGCCCAGGTACACACCCATACACCAAGCTCAATGTACAGGGAGTGTGAAAGTACTGACAACATAGCTGACACTGGGCCCTGGTGTATGCAGCACAAGGCCCTCATGTGACCAGTGCAAACACTAACACCAGGACAACAAGGTCAGATATCTTGCACAAGAACTCACAACCACTGACATGGCAGCATGCTCAATGGGGGGACAGCCACACCACGGGGGACGCCCAGTTGCAAATCAGACTCAAACTACTAGCACGGCCTGTCACACACACCCCTTACATAAACATAGCCACCTGGGACAGGCAATGGAGTGCCCCACTGTCACAATCGTCATGTAACACAGCAAATACAGATCTGATGAAGCATTCAAGGAAAAAATGCACAGTGCTAATTCACACGTCCCTTGCTCTTATATTACGACGCCGTAGCTTCACCTTTGTGACGCAGTGGATGCACAAAATTTGTGCCATGGTGCTGAGTATTGAAAAGGTGATGCATCTGGGAGATGTGCCACGTTCTAAAGCCCTGCGCCAGAAGTAGGTGTACTGGTCGTGGTGTGGTCATGGTATGGTGGGCAGTGGCTACCTGTCATAGCGCAGCAACATCTCCCAAAAGTGGCTGAGTGAAATCTTAAACATTTCACTCAGTCACTTGTATGCACATGCTGCCTCAAAACCCTGTGCATGCCTGAAGCAGACGTAAGGATTGACACAGCATTGTGCAGATAGGGCCACACAGAGCATTGCTGGATCTGCGTTGAGCCAGCGACACAACTCCAGCAATGTGCCACTTCTATGGCACAGATGCGTGACGCAGCTGTTCTGTTTTCCTACTATGGTGATCCACAGTGTTAATGTATTGCATCCATGCTGCCATAGCTGTGGTGCACCATGACTGGCAAATCCCTGCTGATATGCCTGGCTGTGCCAGTCATTGTAAATAGACCCTCACATGTCAATGACTCCTGAGCACAGATCAATCTGACACCACAAGTGAACATTGAGAAAAATCCAAAGCAGGTGGAACAGTGATAACGACAATGTATATGAAAATTGGATGTTGCATTCTATCTATCTATCTATCTGGGCATTTGTATAGCGCACTACTCACCCGGAGGGTCTCAAGGCGCTGGGGGGGGGGGGTCCGCTACTGCTCGAATAGCCAGGTCTTGAGCTGCTTCCTGAAGGCGAGGTGGTCCTGGGTCAGGCGGAGGTGGGTCAGAAGGGAGTTCCAAGTCTTGGCGACCTTCCTCCTGTGGTGGCTCTTCGGATGCGGGGGACGGCGGCGAGGGCGTGGCTGGTCGATCGAAGCTGGCGCGTGGGAGCGTAGAAGTTGAGGCGGCTGTTGAGGTATCCTGGTCCTTGGTTGTGTAAGGCTTTGTGTGCGTGGGTGAGGAGCCGGAAGGTGATTCTCTTGTTGACCGGGAGCCAGTGCAGGTCTCTCAGGTGTCCGGAGATGTGGCTGCGGCGGGGGATGTCCAGGATGAGTCGTGCTGAGGTGTTCTGGATCCGCTGGAGTCTCTTCTGGAGTTTGGCGGTGGTTCCGGCGTAGAGGGAGTTGCCGTAGTCCAGACGGCTGGTGACGAGGGCCTGGGTGACCGTCTTCCTGGTCTCGGTGGGGATCCATCGGAAGATCTTGCGTAGCATTCGCAGGATGTGGAAGCACGACGAGGAGACGGCGTTGACTTGTCTGGTCATGGAGAGGGAGGAGTCCAGGATGAAGCCCAGGTTGCGTGCGTGGTCAGTTGGTTTGGGTGCGCTGCCCAGGGCGGGGGGCCACCAGGAGTCGTCCCAGGCGGAGGGTGAGGATCCCAGGATGAAGACTTCCGTCTTGTCTGAGTTCAGTTTCAGGCGGCTGTTCGACATCCATTTGGCTACTTCTGTCATCCCTTCGTGCAGGTTGGTTCTGGCGGTGGCGGGGTCGTTGGTGAGGGAGAGGATCAGCTGGGTGTCGTCGGCGTAGGAGATGATGTTCAGGTTGTGCTGGCGTGCGATGGCTGTGAGGGGGCTCATGTAGATGTTGAAGAGAGTTGGGCTGAGCGAGGAGCCTTGAGGGACGCCGCAGATGACTTCGGTGGCCTCCGATCTGAACGGGGGGAGGCGGATTCTCTGTGTCCTTCCGGTGAGGAAGGAGGTGATCCACTCCAGTGCCTTCTCCTGGATTCCGACGTTGCTGAGGCGCTGTACTAGGGTGCGGTGGCAGACAGTGTCGAAGGCCGCGGAGA
Source organism: Lissotriton helveticus (assembly GCF_964261635.1). NCBI lineage: Eukaryota > Metazoa > Chordata > Amphibia > Caudata > Salamandridae > Lissotriton > Lissotriton helveticus. The sequence goes on from NC_136071.1 coordinate 151,538,335, forward strand.
GGTCCAGGAGGATGAGGGCCGCTGTTTCTCCCTTGTCGAGCAGGGCTCGGATGTCGTCTGTGGCTGCGATCAGGGCGGTCTCGGTGCTGTGGTTGGCTCGGAAGCCAGACTGCGAGAGGTCGAGGGAGCCGTTCGTCTCGAGGAAGGCGGCCAGTTGCTTGTTGACGGTCTTCTCAATGACTTTGGCCGGAAACGGGAGCAGCGAGATGGGGCGGTAATTCTTGAGGTCGGTAGGGTCTGCTGATGGTTTCTTGAGTAGAGCGCTGAGTTCGGCGTGCTTCCAGCTCTCCGGGAAGGTGGCGATGCCGAAGGAGGTGTTGATGATGTCCCGCAGGTGGGGTGCGATGACAGTGTCGGCCTTGTTGAAGACGTGGTGCGGGCAGGGGTCTGTCGGAGATCCGGAGTGGATGGAGTTCATCGTGCGGATGGTGTCTTCAGTGCTGATCGGGGTCCAGGCGCGGAGGGTGGTGGTGAGGGGCGGTGGTTCGGTCGTGGCGTGCGTCGGTTGAGTGCTGAAGCTGTTGTGTATGTCCGCGATCTTGTTGTGGAAGTAGGAGGCGAGGGAGTTGCAGAGGTCTTGCGAAGGGGTGATGTCGTTGTTTCCGGCGTTGGGGTTGGAGAGCTCTTTCACGATGTTGAAGAGTTCCTTGCTGTTGTGTGCGTTGTTGTCCAGTCGTTCCTTGAATGCAGTTTTCTTGGTGGCGCGGATCAGCTGGTGGTGTTTTCGGGTGGCGAGCTTGAGGGCAGTCATGTTGTCCGGTGTTAGGTCAGTGCGCCAGGTTTTCTCGAGTGCTCTGCAGTTCTTCTTGGAGCTCTTGAGTTCGTCGTTAAACCATGGGGCTTTCTTGCTGCCGGGTCGGCTCGGCGGGGTCTTCAGCGGGGCGAGTTCGTCTGCGCAGTCGCTGATCCATTTCGTGAGGTTGGTGGCTGCTTGACTGGGGTTCGTTGTGCTGGTGGGAGGGTTCTTGCTCAAGGACGTGGTGAGCTGGTCTGCAGTGATCTTGTTCCAGCTTCTGCGGGCAGCCTGTTGCTGGTGATGGTGGAGCGTGGTCCTTCTGAAGCTGAAGTGGACGCAGCTGTGGTCCGTCCATGGGAGTCCCGAGGCGTGGCTGAAGGCGATGTCCTTGCTGGAAGAGAAGATCGGGTCGAGTGTGTGTCCAGCGTAGTGGGTGGGGGTGGTCACCAGCTGCTTGAGTCCCAGGTTTGCGAGGTTGTCCAGCAGGGTGGTGGTGTTGCGGTCGTTGTTGTTCTCCAGGTGGAAGTTGAGGTCCCCGAGGAGGATGTAGTCGGCTGAGGGGAGGGCGAGCGGGCTGATGAAGTCGGCGATGTCCTCGCTGAATTGTGTGCGTGGTCCCGGGGGTCTGTAGATGAGGGTGCCTCTGAGGGTGGTCTTGGGGTTGACGTGGATCTGGAAGTGCAGGTGTTCGGCGGGTGCGATGGTGTCATCGGTGTTGGTCGTGATGCGGATGGTGTTCCTGTGGATGATGGCGATGCCTCCTCCTGTCTGGTTGCCGCGGTCCCTCCGGATGATTTTGTAGCCGTCCGGGATGGCGATGGCGATGTCGGGCGCTGAGGAGGCGTTCATCCAGGTTTCCGTGAGGAAGGCGACGTCTGGGGCTGTGGTGTCGAGCAGGTTCCAGAGCTCGACGGCGTGTCTGTGGACGGAGCGGGTGTTGAGCAGGATGCACTTCAGGTGGGTGCTGCTGGTGCTCTGCTTGGTGGATGCTGGTGCAGTGCCGGTCCGGATGCAGGAGAACTTGCAGGACTGGCAGATGAAGGGTCCGTGGGTGCGTCTCGGGGTGGCTCGGTAGCACCCAGGGGTTCGGCCGGCGTTGAGTGCGTTGAGGGTGGCGGCGTCGTACGTCCGGCGGGTGGGCTGGGGTCTGCGGGGGCCAGGGGTCCTGGCGCTGGGCGCGGTCCGGGCGCGTACGGGCGTAGACGGGCTCACCTTTGGCGCACCTTCGGCGCTCAATCGGTGCTCCCGCTGCGCGCGTCCGCTGCGCGGTCGCTGAGGGGGCGTCATAAGAGGGGAGCCGGGAGGGCGGGTCAGCTGGGAGGCGGGGTCGCGTCCACCAATGGACTGGCGAGGGGGCGGGTCCTTAGGCAGGAAGCGGCGGGAAAGCGGGATCGGTTTCAGCGGGCGGCCCTGCGGCGGCTGGGGCGCCGCTCACGGCGTCGGAGAGGAGGTGGCACTGCATCGTCTGTCTCTCACACCCACAGGGCAACGTGCACAATCTACCCCCAACCTGGGGGAGATGGATCACAATCCCAGGCTCCACAGGACCCTGATCCCACCAACAGCGACGCCTCTCACCACTCCATGGATGACCCCCACCAACCTGGCACCTCTGGATCCCAAACCTGTGCAGCAGCTGGATCAGGGACATCTGCGCCATCCACCACACCCATTCATGCCACATCCCAGCAGACAGCTCGGAGCCCTGCCCACAATCGAGCCAGTCTGACAATGAGGGACAAGGTTCGTCGGGCACCCAGGAGGTGGCAGACAACACCACCACTGTCAACCCTCAGGGGTCCCGTCGACCCGATGTGCCTACAAGAGCAGGCCAGGCTCGTGTGGGCAGGGGTGGTGGGAGTGGCAAAAGGCGGAGGCGAGAACCTGACCAGCAAGCTGCAGGACCCAGTATATCTGAACTGAGAAACATCATGGAGGAATACCGGCCGGACACCAGGGACTTCAGCCAGGGAGTGGGAGCCCTCATCGAATAAAAAAAACAGCAGGCCGAGCAACACGCCAGTCAACGACGACACCAAGGACGGATGGAGGCAAGACTGGCTGAGCTCTTGGCGTTGCAGAGGGACATAAGCCATTCACTCCGTCGGATGGCTGACAACATGCAGCACCCTCCCTGTGTCACCAGGCCAGAAACATTGAGGCAAAGACTGCCAACAGGCACAGGGAGGGAGGAGGAGGTGGAATCATCCGACGGAGCATGCCAGGTATCGTCAAGGCCTGCATATGAGGGTCCCCAAGGAAGGTGGGTCGTCCATGGAGAAGACGTTGAGAGGCAGTGGGCCATGCGCATCTCCCAGGTCACCTGGTCTGGCATCTTGCCTTTGTGTGCAACAGCTTCAAAGAGAAATAATGGTCGGGAGGGATCAATACCGAAATACTATACAAATCAAGGGTTATTGATTCCCTGATTGGGAGAACACAATTCTCAATATTATTTTATATACAAAAGATCACATGTCTAATCATCGTAGGGATTTCTAATTTTATTTGTAGTAATCCGTACTAAAAGTAATCAGTCTTTTTATATTTTTTACATTTTATCATATCAAATGCCCATATATACATACATACATCTCAGTTTCAAATGAATATCTATATACACATTCTTAAATACAAAAGAACTCTATTACACGAAAGCAATTCTTTTTTTCACCCAACGAAGAACTATTAAATTAAAGAGAGTGCCCCCTATTCACTCAGGGGGTCCCCTAAGAGGAAGTTGTGTACCAACACAATCGATTCTACAAATTCTTGAATCAAAATTTCAGATTGTGTTCAACAAAAAAGTTCACTCTAGTACAATGTATCAACAGACTCCTCTTGTCAAAAAATGGTGTGTCGAAGCGGACGCGTTTCGGCCTCCAGGAATCTTGGCCTCCTCAGGACAAGGGTGATTAGAGAACCTATACATACACAAAAACAGGCCCACAAAGAGTCAGGTCTATCTAGTTAAAAAAACAAATGTCTCTGTGCTACGCTAGTGCAAGGTAACTGCCACCAACACCAGAGGTGAGAACGGGTTAGAAGATTCAAGAACCACCGTGTAATTCAACTACTCCACAAAACCAGTGTTACCTTGTGAGAAAAATAAATCAAACTAAAACCAAATCATGAGCATGCGTCACCTTAAGCCCTTCACACAGGTACAGGTACGGAAATAATTGGTAAAACAATTACACCAAAACAATCAATGACGGAACAAACAACTCAAGTGTCGCCCAATAAGATCTTCACAAGTGGATTGCATCAATCAATCAATCAATCAATCAGGCCATTTATAGAGCGCACTACTCACCCGTAGGGTCTCAAGGCGCTGGGTTGGGGGGGGGGGTGCCGTTACTGCTCGAACAGCCAGGTCTTGAGCTTCTTCCTGATATATATATATATAGCATCCAGGCTATCCCTGAACAGCATAAAAGTACCAGCACCCAGAGAGACATGGGAGGGCCAGTAACTTGCTACTCTTCCAACTGAAGCGTGGTCTCTAGATAAGAGCATGGGGACTAGATAACCTCCTACTAGGATCAAGCAAAATACAGTGGACGGAATTACTCAGTCCGTAGCTCTAATAAACAAGAAAGTCAAAACATAAACATATACTAAACCAAGCCTATTCGTTTAAACATCGAGTCCACTCTCTTACCTAGTAAAACAGAGACATTCCTTAGTAAACACTCGCTGCTGGTCCCTAACTCGGTGGCCCACCGTTCTCTTAAATCATTCTAGCGGTGTCCGCCAACTCTGTAAACAAAGGGCACCAATATTAAAGTAAACACTATCGGTCGCCCTCCCACAGCACTATATCCTACTATCAATTCACTGTCTTCCCAAAGTAACCATACACACAATGGTCACGTACCTGTGCGTTCCAAAGTTTTACACGTAAGACCTCTATGCTCTTTCAGATCCAGCGAACATCTAACGTGGGAGCGAGCGCCCAACTAGTACGTTGCTTAGCGTCCCACGTGATCGTTCCTTCTGGGTCACATGATCGGCCCTAACATGACCGGTAACTGAAAAAGGACTACAGCCTACAAGGTGTATACTCCTTAAAGTGCCCGAGAGGGAAAAACCATGCTTCCGGCGTGTTTTCTATCACAAGAATAAAAATCCTGCATGCATCAAACAATCGCACAACACTAATAGGCTCACGTACAAAAAAAATAATAAAAAAAGGTTAAATGTCTACAGGGGAAAGAACACAATAATTAAATAAATAAAAAATAATAAAATCTAAAAAAGAAGAAGAGTAAATATAAAGAAAACACTTCTAAATCACCCAATATTCAAAGAACCAACACACCCCACGGGAAGGGTCGCGGGGGCAATACTATCATACTCAACCTTCATGGTGCCGAGTGGCGTCACTAAACCACCAGGTGCAGCGCAGAGACAGATGACAATCAAATGTCAACAATAAGTATGTACATACACAAAGACTACAAAAAAAAGATACATACATATCTACAAGCACATATATATTTACAAAATGCCCAAAAATATATATAAAATATATAGTGCATCACTGAGTAGGAAAGCACACATGTATATTTTACCTCAGATATGTACAAAGCATCTTTCAACTCATCAATCTGGACCTCGAACTGGGAAATCCTGTTCCATCTCGGAGTAAAGACTATGGAATCATCAGATCAGTGCCCATATTTCATCGCGGTCATTCAAACCATGTGTCGCAGTGTGGTACTTCTCAATCATCCTGGCTTCCAGTTTATTCAGAATCATTTGCAAAGTCACCTTATTTTGGGGTTTAACAACCAATAGTATGGACCACCTGATGTCATTTTCACTATGACCATGTTCCCAAAAGTGTTGAACTAAAGGGGCCCCCTGAGTTCTACAACAAATGCTCGATTGGTGTTGCATCACTCTTTGTTTGACTGCTTGTGTAGTTTGCCCTATATATACTTTATCGCACGGGCAAAAGATGCAATATACGACGTTCTTTGTATTGCAGTTAGAGAAGTCGTTTTGGACATGTTTCACGTTGTTCAACATCACGAATTTGGAGTTAGTTGTGTGGATACATACCCCACAGTTGGTACATTTAAAATATCCATTCACCGGGGGGAGACCCAACATGTTTCTGAGTCCTCCTATAGGTGGTGACTCGCGGGCTGCTTTCACAAGATATTGGCGTATGTTTTTGCCCTTGCGGAATGCAAATAGCGGCTTAGGGATGTCGAATTGCTCAATGAGCCTCCAATTATGTAAAATAATTTTTTTGATCTTATTAGCTTTGTGTGCAACAGCATCACCTTATTGACTGTCTGACTCTCCCACATGGACTTGCTGGTCACAGTGTGACCAATGATGCCAAGCACTGTGGTCTGGACTCTGTTGACTCAAACTGCAAGGCATCACATCTCCCTCTGTGAACTTTGGATTCCCAGCATTTTTGTACAGCACCTACCACCTACTCACATTTCACGCACAAGATGGATAAATAAATATAACAAACCCAATATGTATTGATGTTAAAGTCTTTTTCCCAGAGTCAACAACATACGTGTGGGGATATGTCAAAGTATGCCAGAGTGTGGAACAAACTCAAGCCATCCATACACTAGGATCTGAGTCCGGTTGAGGACACACATAGGTCACAATGTATCATCAACTACATACATGGAGGGCAATACTCACCCGTGATGGTTACTATCTGCTGAGGGGGGGTGGCTTGCCATACTGCTCTGACAGACAGTTACAGAAGAGTCTCATGAAGGTATAGAGGTCATGGGTAATGTGTAGGTGTCCAGGGAGGGAGTACCAGGTCTGTTTGTTGATGTGGGAGAACTATCACCCGCATGCAGTTGTACTGTGGATGTGATGAATGTTTCCCAGGGCAAGGGTGGCTGGACAGACTTTGGGAGATGGATGATGGGAGATGTCCATATTCGTTTTTTCAGCTGTGGTTGTGGAGTGCCTACTGAGTGTGGCTGAGGAGTATGAAGGTGATCCTGCCGTTGACAGTGGGACTATTGTAGGTATCTCAGGTGGATGGTCATGTGGCTGTGGCAGGGGATGTTGAGGATGAGGTGTGCACATGCACCCTGGATGTGCACAAGTACCCCTGGAGTCTGGTTCTTGTTCCTGTGTAGAGGTTGTTGCTGTAGTTGAGCCGGCTGGTGTCGTGGACCCGGGTGGCTGTCTGTCTTGACTAGGAGTGGATCTATCTGAAGATCATTTCCAGCATGTGGAGAAACTTGCAGCATGAGGTAGCGATGGTGTTGACTTGGAGAACTGGATGCAAACGTTGATGTACCAATGCAGGATGGTGGTGTGCTTGTCCTCCAGCCAGGAGTTGCTCTACCCCTGACCCATGTACTCTGTGTAGGTGCATGCCTGCATGCTGATGTAGTTGTCCAATGTCTGAGGAGCAATCAGTAAAGTAGTGTCCCAGCTCAGTCGTCTCAGAATTTGACACAATTTATGTGGAAGCCTCTCTGCTCGCTTAGCAGATGTGTTAATCCAGTTCCCCTACTGACTCCTTCCCGCCAAGCAATACACCATTCTTGCTAAGATTCACAATCACCATTTAAACACCATTTGGAACCTTTACCTCAGATTGGGCTCTAATCCGGATGCGTGAATACACACGTTCCTCCTGCCCATCTTAAGTAAAGGCAACGCAGATCCTGAATATCCTTCCAATAATACACCGAACTCTATTTATCATTTCCGGCCAAGATTTCTGTGAAATTTTCCTGGCAGTAACTGATGCCCTTTGTTGAAGATAATAGCCTCTTTCACGACTCGCAATCCAGCTTCCATCCCGGCTATAGTACGCAGTGGTCCCTCTTAGAAATAGCTGACTCTATACGCTGGGAGATCGACGGAGGTTCCAAGGCGGCGTTGGTGCTGTTAGACATGTCTATGTATAGTTTAACAAGGGAACCCGTTTAGGTAGCTGAGGACCTCGGGTAATTAGTACTTTTGTCAAGAACACAGGTCCTAAGCTTAGCAAATAAATCTGTAAATGGCAAACATAGACTTAAATAAGAGCTATGGCTTGTTTTTCTCCAATGTCCAGCCGGACAAGGAAATATTTACTTTCAAACATTTTTTACAGGGATTTACGAATACGTGAAACACGACATGGATCAACAAACTGGGCACAAGCCTGTACCAAGTCAGGGAAATAGAACAATAAAGGGAAAAAGATAAGGAAAGTTAAACAGGCAAAAGAACTGGAGCAAATGGCGGCTTACAATACAATGCAATCTTATGTAAGCACACACAAACAGTCACTGCAATAGATATATACAGTTGAGACATGCAGTTCTGTTAAAACAGTCGACGTGACGTTTCGATCCCTAGCTCCAAATACTAACTGGGATCATCTTCAGGACTAGTGTTTATGCTATTGCCTGAAATGTTAAAAGCCTGTGGGAATAAACAGGAGGAGGAAAGAGGGACAATTAGATGTCAAGCGATCACAATAAGAATTGAACATGTCATCCACTTTTACGTGGTTTCATCAGGGACAAGGTGCTCAAGTGAACTTTATGGCAGTGACAGCTGTGAAATCAGTGTTGTGGCTGCGACGATGGGTCCGTGCAAGGGTGGATTGAGTGTCTAGTGATATGTGAGGGTGTGCGCTGCGAGCAGACAGAGCACGTGGCAAGCAAGGTGGCTGCAGGTAGGAGTGATGGTGCTCAGGGGGGCAGATCGGTCAATGTTTCAGGGCTTAACGTGAGGGCATATCGGCGAGGCCATGGCGGGTCGGCCGATTCATTGCCGTGGTGCCATTCCACAACTACAGTGGGTCGTATAGAGTGTGCCGCTAACGCCGTAATACCGCGTAAAGTACTCTGCCAGTGTGAGAGAATGCAGTAGAGCATAGTCGGCCGACTCATTGTCGTGGTACCATTCTACAACTACCATGGGACGTATCGATTGAGCCGCTAACACCGTAATACCACGTAAAATACTTGGCCAGTGTGAGAGAATGCAGTAGAGCATAGTACTGACCTGATCGCAATCAACACGGAGGGGCATGAAGGCGTCTGGATGTGAAGCCTTTGTAGTGAAGTGAGTCACCTGTTGGTGTTAGGAGAGCCAGGTTATAAAATCAGTTAGAGAGCGGGAGCGTAACGTAGCCAAGGGTATAGTAGGGGATTTACCTTAGCGTGTCCATGCAGAGCCTGGAAAGGCTTCTGTGAGTTAGTGGGCGGGACGGCAGCGATGCTGGTCGGTATTCCTCTTCCTGGTATGGAAAGCCTGTTGGGTCAAGACAGGCCGTGAGGAACTATATAGTGGAGTGGAGGCACTTGTTAAGGGGGCATGCAGGGACGCAGATTTTACTTATGACTTTTTGTCTGGGGCCCAGTTAAAATGGTGAGCCTGGAGAATGTATAAAGGGCGGCTGCAAGGATATGCAATCCGCTTCCAACTGATCCTGTGAAGAGTAAAAGTTGGGGGGAATCAATACAAGGACATATACTAATAGCGTTTCTAAAGGAAAAGCGGGGCCTTGGTGGGCCAGGCAGTCATACCTCAGTGGGATCGCGTGTCCGGCTTAGTCCCGTCCGTCTTGCTCGATGGCAGATGACTGGGGGCTCGGCGAGAGTGATCTTATGGTGGCGTTCACCGTGTCGGTAATAAAAATAGCCGAGGGACTAATGTCGACAGGGCGCCAAGCGCGTGGGCGCCATTTTGAAGAGGTGAATAAGAGTGAAAGGGTGAAAAGGCGGCGGACATCTTGGAGCGGGTGAGGGAGTGTTCTGGGTGATACGTGAATACATATTGCATAACAGTTAGGTACACCAGCCATTTCTACCAGATAGGATTCTCAGTTTTGATTATCGATCATTATCTGTAACAATGAACAGGTGAAAAAGTCAAGCAAGGGAGAGAGCCTTTTATATAATCAGCCCCCAAGGAATTGAATAGACATGAGGACATTGATGGTCGGCACTGCCCAACCTCGTGGTGTGCCTTACAGCAAATTGGTCCAATCTTCAGATCTATTTAGTCCGTCTTGTATGGAGTTGAACTGAATGATTGACTTGAGCTCCTCTTTATTTAGCAATAATCTCATGTTACCACCTCTTGGTGGTAATTTTAGTACCTTTAGAACTGTCCACTTTAGATCATCCTCAGTGTGTCTTGTAGCTGCATAGTGGTCAACCAAGGGGCGTTCAAGGTACCGCATCGAATGCGGCTCCTGTGTTGTCCGATCCTGGTTCGAATCTTTTGTGTTGTCTGTCCTATGTAAACTTTCAAGCATGGGCACTGAATCAAATATATCTCATTTTGTGTATTGCAATTCGAGAAGGAGTGGCTGTGGACAGTGATGTTGTTAAATGTAACCTTTTACCTTCAATTGTCAGATTACAGTTATTACAGCCACCACATTTTGAGTGACCAACAATGGGGGACAGACCCCATACAACATCAAGAGTAGAGGCAGTGGTGCACAAGGTAGGGCTGCCCTTACAAGATGGTCTTTAAGGTTCTTGCTTTTTTTGAAAGCAAAGAGAGGTTTGTCAATATCTAGGATGCCTGAGTTGATAATAGGCCATTGTTTGAGTATTATTTTCCTCAATTTGTGTGAAATGGGTGAGAATGTGGTAACACATGCAATGCGTTTCAAGTCCTTTTTTGGTTTGGGAGTTAGTAGGACTTCTCTCGGGCAGTACCATGCTCGTTTCGAGGCGTTCTTTATAATTTTTCGGGGGTACCCACGTTCTTATAGTTTGGATGCAAGAACTGCTGCTTCCTGGAAGTAGTCATTTTTGCATGAGCAGTTGCGTCTTATTCTCAAAAATTGAGAATAAGGCAAGGAGTCCCGTAGGGCCCTGGGGTGGTTGCTGCTACAGGCCAAAAGAGTATTCTTCTCTGTTGGTTTACGGTAAAGCCTAGTGAGGAGATGACCCTCGTAGTGAAAGATTGTTAGATCTAGAAATACCACAGAGTCATTATCAGTAGTGATAGTAAATGACAGCCCTGAGCAATTGTTGTTCATCCAATGCAGGAATTGGCGCAGGCAATCGACGTCCTGTTTCCAAATAATGAAAATGTCGTCGATATACCTGTGCCAAAAGACAATGCTTGTGAAAAATGGGTTGGAGGGTGTAAGAATAACATTGGTCTCCAATTGGTCCATAAAGAGCACCGCCAGATTGGGGGCAAAAATAGCCCCCATGGATGTCCCCTTAATTTGTTCAAAAAAATCATTTTTGAACATGAAAAAATTCCTGGTCAAGCATACTTCAAGAAGTTGAAGGATGAAGGTAGTGGGAACAGGATCGGGGCGAGGTCGTAAATCTAGAGTTCTTTGGATCAGTAATAGTGCTGATGTCTGGGGTATGTTTGTGTAGAGAGACTCTACGTCCATGGTGCATAGAGTCTCTCAAGCTGGATTGAAAGGGTGGTATTCAATCATATTGATCATATTCATTGAGTCTCTGACATAGCATTGGGTTTTTGGAACAAAGTCTTTAATGAAGAAATCGACATATGAACCGAGGGGTTCAAGTATTGACCCACAGGCAGAGACTATGGGCCTGCCCGGTGGGTTGGTTGCATTTTTGTGCACTTTAGGAAGTGTGTATATAACCGGGATTCGTGGACTCTTTACATTAAGAAAGATGAATTCTTTTTTTGAAAGGAAACCAGCTTCCAGTCCTTCGCTTGTAATCTTGTGGATTAGAGCCTGTATCTCTTTGGTGGGATTATGGGCTAGCCTTTTGTAATGCTCTTTGTTGTTAAGTTGACGTTCAATCGCTGTGGTATAGGCTGTCTTTTCCTGGATCACAATGCCGCCGCCCTTGTCGGCGCTCTCAATTATCAGGGTGTCATTGGCTTTGAGTTGGTTAATTGCCTGCTTCTCTTTCAGTGTGATGTTATAGGGAATACATTTTCTCGAGTTTTGGAGGCAAGCGAGTTCTTTCAAGATAACTTTCTCGAATGTCACAACTTCAGTGGGAATCATCCCGGCTGAAGGCAGGAAGATGGAGGTGGGACGAAAAGGAGTATTGGCATTGTGTTCGGGTGTGGGATGCAACTGAAAGAAAGCCTGCAGGTGTATGCGCCTGAAGAATCTCATGAACTCTGTTTGGAGTTCCATAAAGTTAGGTGGTTCCGTGGGAACAAAGGATAGACCTTTTTTAAGCAGGGAAAGTTCCTTTTCTGCCAATGTGTGGGTTGATAGATTAAAAATAGGGATGGTGTCAATGTTTTGTGGGGAGGGTATGTCCGTCACTACCACTGGTAATAATTGTTGCGGGTCCTCCGCTCTCCAGGTGGGTTGTACCATCTTTGGGTCTTTTTTACTCTGCCTCGCTGTGGCGGGTCCTGGGCTCCTCTGGCTAAAAAAGTACTCTGATGTGCTCCACCTCTTCTGGTTGTGCTGCTACCCTGTCCTGGATCTGAACTGTCAGATGATTCAGCAGAGGTATCTGAGAATCCAACCAGATTTTGTCTTTTATTATATCGACCCCAAGGGCGGCTGTTTTGGTGTGGGGGATAGGATCTATTAGTGTAAAAATCCTTATGCAGATATGGGTACGTGGTCTCTATATTGTAAGATTTTAAGTCCTTCTTAATTTTATTGGATTTTTTGTTTTGTTCTATCCTTTGGAAATCCGCTACCGTTTTGTCAATCTGTTCTAGTAGTTTTTTGGAATCAGTTGAGGGGTTTGAATCTTGTATCTGTTTTAGGATATCAGAGATTTCTACTTCAAGGGCTTTCAGGGTTTCTGTTGCGATGTCTATACCCAGGACTAGCCAATGACGTGAGCAAGTTGTTCCTATGTAACTAAAGTTTTGGATATATTTGGGATTATTCGTAAAGATCCCTGGGACGTTCCTGACCTGTAGGCCTAGGGGGATGACTTCTTCTTAAGTAAGAACAAATGGCAACAAGATAGAGGGAAGAAAGGAAAGAAACTTAGTGCTAGGTTGACCCGCCCCCAACTATCACTAGACACTCAATCCACCCTTGCACGGACCCATCGTTGCAGCCACAACACTGATTTCACAGCTGTCACTGCCATAAAGTTCACTTGAGCACCTTGTCACTGATGAAACCACGTAAAAGTGGAAGACATGTTCAATTCTTATTGTGATCGCTTGACATCTAATTGTCCCTCTTTCCTCCTCCTGTTTATTCCCACAGGCTTTTAACATTTCAGGCAATAGCATAAACACTAGTCCTGAAGATGATCCCAGTTAGTATTTGGAGCTAGGGATCGAAACGTCACGTCGACTGTTTTAACAGAACTGCATGTCTCAACTGTATATATCTATTGCAGTGACTGTTTGTGTGTGCTTACATAAGATTGCATTGTATTGTAAGCCGCCATTTGCTCCAGTTCTTTTGCCTGTTTAACTTTCCTTAATTTTTTCCCTTTATTGTTCTCTTTCCCTGACTTGGTACAGGCTTGTGCCCAGTTTGTTGATCCATATCGTGTTTCACGTATTCGTAAATCCCTGTAAAAAAAATTTGAAAATAAATATTTCCTTGTCCGGCTGGACATTGGAGAAAAACAAGCCATAGCTCTTATTTAAGTCTATGTTTGCCATTTACAGATTTATTTGCTAAGCTTAGGACCTGTGTTCTTGACAAAAGTACTAATTACCCGAGGTCCTCAGCTACCTAAACGGGTTCCCTTGTTAAACTATACTGCTACATAGCGCAATCGCTGGATTGCAAGGGTCTTATTTCCCTTTCACCCACCCTAGTTGGGGGCGGGTCAACCATAGCACTAAGTTTCTTTCCTTTCTTCCCTCTATCTTGTTGCCATTTGTTCTTACTTTGTTTCTTATCCACAAAGCATGTCATCTCACGCACCTCTATACACAGACGACTACATTAAACATCTTTGTTCTAGTTACATAGGAACAACTTGCTCACGTCATTGGCTAGTCCTGGGTATAGACATCGCCACAGAAACCCTGAAAGCCCATGAAGTAGAAATCTCTGATATCCTAAAACAGATACAAGATTCAAACCCCTCAACTGATTCCAAAAAACTACTAGAACAGATTGACAAAACGGTAGCGGATTTCCACAGGATAGAACAAAACAAAAAATCCAATAATATTAAGAAGGACTTAAAATCTTACAATATAGAGACCACATACCCATATCTGCATAAGGATTTTTATACGAATAGATCCTATCCCCCACACCAAAACAGCCGCCCTTGGGGTCGATATAATAAAAGACAAAATCTGGTTGGATTCTCAGATACCTCTGCTGAATCATCTGACAGTTCAGATCCAGGCGAGGGTAGCAGCGCAACCAGAAGAGGTGGAGCACATCAGAGTACTTTTTTAGCCAGAGGAACCCAGGACCCGCCACAGCAAGGCAGAGTAAAAAAGACCCAAAGATGGTACAGCCCACCTGGAGAGCAGAGGACCCGCAACAATTATTACCAGTGGTAGTGACGGACGTACCCTCCCCACAAAACATTGACACATCCCCATTTTTAATCTATCAACCCACACATTGGCAGAAAACGAACTTTCCCTGCTTAAATAAGGCTTATCCTTTGTCCCCACGGTACCACCTAACTTTATGGAACTCCAAACAGAGCTCAAGAGATTCTTCAGGCGCATACGCCTGCAGGCCTTCTTTCAGTTGCATCCCACACCTGAACACAATGCCAATACTCCTTTTCGTCCCCCCTCCATCTTCCTGCCTTTAGCCAGGATGATTCCCACTGAAGTTGTGACATTCGAGAAAGTTATCTTGAAAGAACTCGCTTGCCACCAAAACTCGCGAAAATGTATTCCCTATAACATCACACTGAAAGAGAAGCAGGCAATTAACCAACTCAAAGCCAATGACACCCTGATAATTAAGAGCGCTGACAAGGGCGGCGGCATTGTGCTCCAGGAACAGACAGCCTATACCACAGAGATTGAACGCCAACTTAACAACTTAAGAAGAACAAATGGCAACAAGATAGAGGGAAGAAAGGAAAGAAACTTAGTGCTAGGTTGACCCGCCCCCAACTATCACTAGACACTCAATCCACCCTTGCACGGACCCATCGTTACAGCCACAACACTGATTTCACAGCTGTCACTGCCATAAAGTTCACTTGAGCACCTTGTCACTGATGAAACCACGTAAAAGTGGAAGACATGTTCAATTCTTATTGTGATCGCTTGACATCTAATTGTCCCTCTTTCCTCCTCCTGGTTATTCCCACAGGCTTTTAACATTTCAGGCAATAGCATAAACACTAGTCCTGAAGATGATCCCAGTTAGTATTTGGAGCTAGGGATCGAAACGTCACGTCGACTGTTTTAACAGAACTGCATGTCTCAACTGTATATATCTATTGCAGTGACTGTTTGTGTGTGCTTACATAAGATTGCATTGTATTGTAAGCCGCCATTTGCTCCAGTTCTTTTGCCTGTTTAACTTTCCTTATCTTTTTCCCTTTATTGTTCTCTTTCCCTGACCTGGTACAGGCTTGGGCCCAGTTTGTTGATCCATATCGTGTTTCACGTATTCGTAAATCCCTGTAATTTTTTTTTGAAAATAAATATTTCCTTGTCCGGCTGGACATTGGAGAAAAACCAAGCCATAGCTCTTATTTAAGTCTATGTTTGCCATTTACAGATTTATTTGCTAAGCTTAGGACCTGTGTTCTTGACAAAAGTACTAATTACCCGAGGTCCTCAGCTACCTAAACGGGTTCCCTTGTTAAACTATACTGCTACATAGCGCAATCGCTGGATTGCAAGGGTCTTATTTCCCTTTCACCCACCCTTGTTGGGGGCGGGTCAACCCTAGCACTAAGTTTCTTTCCTTTCTTCCCTCTATCTTGTTGCCATTTGTTCTTACTTTGTTTCTTATCCACAAAGCTTGTCATCTCACGCACCTCTATACACAGACGACTACATTAAACATATTTGTTCTAGTTACATAGGAACAACTTGCTCACGTCATTGGCTAGTCCTGGGTATAGACATCGCCACAGAAACCCTGAAAGCCCTTGAAGTAGAAATCTCTGATATCCTAAAACAGATACAAGATTCAAACCCCTCAACTGATTCCAAAAAAGTACTAGAACAGATTGACAAAACGGTAGCGGATTTCCACAGGATAGAACAAAAACAAAAAATCCAATAAAATTAAGAAGGACTTAAAATCTTACAATATAGAGACCACGTACCCATATCTGCATAAGGATTTTTATACGAATAGATCCTATCCCCCACACCAAAACAGCCGCCCTTGGGGTCGATATAATAAAAGACAAAATCTGGTTGGATTCTCAGATACCTCTGCTGAATCATCTGACAGTTCAGATCCAGGTGAGGGTAGCAGCGCAACCAGAAGAGGTGGAGCACATCAGAGTACTTTTTTAGCCAGAGGAACCCAGGACCCGCCACAGCGAGGCAGAGTAAAAAAGACCCAAAGATGGTACAGCCCACCTGGAGAGCAGAGGACCCGCAACAATTATTACCAGTGGTAGTGACGGACGTACCCTCCCCACAAAACATTGACACATCCCCATTTTTAATCTATCAACCCACACATTGGCAGAAAACGAACTTTCCCTGCTTAAAAAAGGCTTATCCTTTGTCCCCACGGTACCACCTGACTTTATGGAACTCCAAACAGAGCTCAAGAGATTCTTCAGGCGCATACGCCTGCAGGTCTTCTTTCAGTTGCATCCCACACCCGAACACAATGCCAATACTCCTTCTCGTCCCCCCTCCATCTTCCTGCCTCTAGCCGGGATGATTCCCCCTGAAGTTGTGACATTCGAGAAAGTTATCTTGAAAGAACTCGCTTGCCTCCAAAACTCGAGAAAATGTATTCCCTATAACATCACACTGAAAGAGAAGCAGGCAATTAACCAACTCAAAGCCAATGACACCCTGATAATTAAGAGCGCCGACAAGGGCGGCGGCATTGTGCTCCAGGAAAAGACAGCCTATACCACAGAGATTGAACGCCAACTTAACAACAAAGAGCATTACAAAAGGCTAGCCCATAATCCCACCAAAGAGATACAGGCTCTAATCCACAAGTTTACAAGCGAAGGACTGGAAGCTGGTTTCCTTTCAAAAAAAGAATTCATCTTTCTTAATGTAAAGAGTCCACGAATCCCGGTTATATACACACTTCCTAAAGTGCACAAAAATGCAACCAACCCACCGGGCAGGCCCATAGTCTCTGCCTGTGGGTCAATACTTGAACCCTCGGTTCATATGTCGATTTCTTCATTAAAGACTTTGTTCCAAAAACCCAATGCTATGTCAGAGACTCAATGAATATGATCAATATGATTGAATACCACCCTTTCAATCCAGCCTCAGAGACTCTATGCACCATGGACGTAGAGTCTCTCTACACAAACATACCCCAGACATCAGCACTATTAGTGATCCAAAGAACTCTAGATTTACGACCTCGTCCCCATCCTGTTCCCACTACCTTCATCCTTCAACTTCTTGAAGTATGCTTGACCAGGAATTTTTTCATGTTCAAAAAAGATTTTTTTGAACAAATTAAGGGGACATCCATGGGGGCTGTTTTTGCCCCCAATCTGGCGGTGCTCTTTATGGACCAATTGGAGACCAATGTTATTCTTACACCCTCCAACCCATTTTTTACAAGCATTGTCTTTTGGCGCAGGTATATCGACGACATTTTCATTATTTGGAAACAGGACGTCGATTGCCTGCGCCAATTCCTGCATTGGATGAACAACAATTGCTCAGGGCTGTCATTTACTATCACTACTGATAATGACTCTGTGGCATTTCTAGATCTAACAATCTTTCACTACGAGGGTCACCTCCTCACTAGGCTTTACCGTAAACCAACACAGAAGAATACTCTTTTGGCCTATAGCAGCAACCACCCCAGGGCCCAACAGGACTCCTTGCCTTATTCTCAATTTTTGAGAATAAGACGCAACTGCTCATGCAAAAATGACTACTTCCAGGAAGCAGCAGTTCTTGCATCCAAACTAAAAGAACGTGGGTACCCCCGAAAAATTATAAAGAACGCCTCGAAACGAGCATGGTACTGCCCGAGAGAAGTACTACTAACTCCCAAACCAAAAAAGGACTTGAAATGCCTTGCATGCGTTACCACATTCTCACCCATTTCACACAAATTGAGGAAAACAATACTCAAACAATGGCCTATTATCAACTCAGGCATCCTGGATATTGACAAACGTCTCTTTGCTTTCAAAAAAAGCAAGAACCTTAAAGACCATCTTGTAAGGGCAGCCCTACCTTGCGCACCCAGTGCCTCTACTCTTGATGTTGTATGGGGTCTGTCCCCCATTGTTGGTCACTCAAAATGCGGTGGATGTAATAACTGTAATCTGACAATTGAAGGTAAAAGGTTACATTTAACAACCTCACTGTCCACAGCCACTCCTTCTCGAATTGCAATACACAAAATGTGATATATTTGATTCAGTGCCCATGCTTGAAAGTTTACATAGGACAGACAACACAAAAGATTCGAACCAGGATCGGACAACACAGGAGCCGCATTCGATGCGGTACCTTGAACGCCGCCTTGGTTGACCACTATGCAGCTACAAGACACACTGAGGATGATCCAAAGTGGACAGTTCTAAAGGTACTAAAATTACCACCAAGAGGTGGTAACATGACATTATTGCTAAATAAAGAGGATCTCAAGTCAATCATTCAGTTCAACTCCATACAAGACGGACTAAATAGGTCTGAAGATTGGACCAATTTGCTGTAAGGCATACCACGAGGTTGGGCTGTCCCGACCATCAATGTCCTCATGTCTGTTCAATTCCTTGGGGGCCGATTATATGAAAAGGCTCTCTCCCTTGCTTGACTTTTTCACCTGTTCATTGTTACAGATAATGATCAATAATCAAAACTGAGAATCCTATCTGGTCGAAAGGGCTGGTGTACCTAACTGTTATGCAATATGTATTCACGTATCACTCAGAACACTCCCTCACCCTCTCCAAGATGTCCGCCGCCTTTTCACCCTTTCACTCTTATTCACCTTTTCAAAATGGCGCCCACACGCTTGGCGCCCTGTCGACATTAGTCCCTCGGCTATTTTTATTACCGACACGGTGAACGCCACCATAAGATCACTCTCGCCGAACCCCCAGTCATCTGCCATCGAGCAAGACGGATGGGACTAAGCCGGACACGCGATCCCACTGAGGTATGACTGCCTGGCCCACCAAGACCCCGCTTTTCCTTTAGAAACGCTATTAGTATATGTCCTTGTATTGATTCCCCCCAACTTTTACTCTTCACAGGATCAGTTGGAAGCGGATTGCATATCCTTGCAGCCGCCCTTTATACATTCTCCAGGCTCACCATTTTAACTGGGCCCCAGACAAAAAGTCACAGGTAAAATCTGCGTCCCTGCATGCCCCCTTAACAAGTGCCTCCACTCCACTATATAGTTCCTCACTGCCTGTCTTGCCCCAACAGGCTTTCCATACCAGGAAGAGGAATACTGACCAGAATCGCTGCTGTCCCGCCCACTAACTCACAGAAGCCTTTCCAGGCTCTGCATGGACACGCTAAGGTAAATCCCCTACTATACCCTTGGTTACGTTACGCTCCCGCTCTGTAACTGATTTTATAACCTGGCTCTCCTAACACCAACAGGTGACTCACTTCACCACAAAGGCTTCACATCCAGACGCCTTCATGCCCCTCTCGTGTTGATTGCGACCAGGTCAGTACTATGCTCTACTGCATTCTCTCACACTGGCCAAGTATTTTACGCGGTATTACGGTGTTAGCGGCTCAATCGATACGTCCCATGGTAGTTGTAGAATGGTACCACGACAATGAGTCGGCCGACTATGCTCTACTGCATTCTCTCACACTGGCCGAGTACTTTACACGGTATTACGGCGTTAGCGGCACACTCTATACGACCCACGGTAGTTGTGGAATTGCACCACAGCAATGAATCGGCCGACCCGCCACGGCCTCGCCGATATACCCTCACGTTAAGCCCCGAAACATTGACCGATCTGCCCCCTGAGCACCATCACTCCTACCTGCAGCCACCTTGCTTGCCACGTGCTCTGTCTGCTCGCAGCGCACACCCTCACATATCACTAGACACTCAATCCACCCTTGCACGGACCCATCGTCGCAGCCACAACACTGATTTCACAGCTGTCACTGCCATAAAGTTCACTTGAGCACCTTGTCCCTGATGAAACCACGTAAAAGTGGATGACATGTTCAATTCTTATTGTGATCGCTTGACATCTAATTGTCCCTCTTTCCTCCTCCTGTTTATTCCCACAGGCTTTTAACATTTCAGGCAATAGCATAAACACTAGTCCTGAAGATGATCCCAGTTAGTATTTGGAGCTAGGGATCGAAACGTCACGTCGACTGTTTTAACAGAACTGCATGTCTCAACTGTATATATCTATTGCAGTGACTGTTTGTGTGTGCTTACATAAGGTTGCATTGTATTGTAAGCCATCATTTGCTCCAGTTCTTTTGCCTGTTTAACTTTCCTTATCTTTTTCCCTTTATTTTTCTCTTTCCCTGACTTGGTACAGGCTTGTGCCCAGTTTGTTGTTCCATGTTGTGTTTCACGTATTCGTAAATCCCTGTAAAAATGTTTTGAAAATAAATATTTCCTTGTCCGGCTGGACATTGGAGAAAAACAAGCCATATATTTAAGTCTATGTTTGCCATTTACAGATTTATTTGCTAAGCTTAGGATCTGTGTTCTTGACAAAAGTTAGACATGTCTATAGCATTTGACACCGTCGACCATCCTATTCTTCAGAACCGCATGAAGACCATAGGTGTGGGGGTCTCAGTGCTGAACTTGATATTGTCCTAAATATCTGACCGCACACAGCAGGTCCGCACCTAATCATTCTTCTCCCCAGTAAAACCACTGAAGTGGGGCGTGCCGCAGGGCTCTGCTCTGAGCCCGCTGATTTTTAATATTTACTTAACCCCGCTGGCTGAATCGATTGCTATGTCTGAAGTCAAAATAATATCATATGCTGATGATCTTCAGCTTCTAATCACCTAAAATCCAGTCTGAGCAGCAAATTTTGACCCTCTCCAAAATTGTCTCAAATTTGCAGCCTGGATGGACCACATTTTCTTGAAACCTAATCCAGATAACACCTATGTCCTATACTCTTAAACCAACCTTCTGCCCTGTCTTCCAATCTTTGGTGGCCAGAGTAACTGGCCATTGCTCCGGCACACAAGGACTTGGTCAGGGATCTGCGAGTCAGATGGGACAATCAGCTATCCCATCGCACACAGGTACAAGAGGCGGGTGCCGCTTGTTTAGGCAAAATATTAAATCATCTACAGATCTATTAGCTATCTGCACAATGTACCCCAGAAAACGGTGGTTCACGCACTGATCACCTCCCATTTTGACTACGCAAAATGCCCATTGTTGTGTCTCACATTAGGCTTGCTACGTATACTGCAGACGCTCAAAAATGCGGCTGACCGCCTGACATGTGGAGTCTCAGTTTGACAACATATCTTCCCCGTTTCTTCGACTAGTCCATTGGCTGACCATGGCTACACAAATAGATTTCAATGCGCTGACACGCGCCTTCAGGGCAGGACAAGGCCGTGGGCCGGTGTACCTTAGGAGGAGCCTCTGTCCCTATTGTCAATCACGATCTCTACGTTCCAATGACAAGCACTTGCTCATTGGTCCTTGGTTTAATAAACAAGATCAGGAGGTGAAACTTAACAGGTAAGAACAACCCAATGTTGGACTAAGCCACCGTTTCCGCTGCGTATAATTCTGTCTGAATGTGAGTCTTGCCAAGCCCTTGAAACCTGGTCATTTTGCCTGCTTGATTACTTGCTCCTCCGTATGCTGCCTCCTTTTCGGCGCACTACAGCGCTTGAACACCCCGTTGGGTTAAAAGTGCGCCCAATAAATGACTAATAACATAACTGTAGATGGCTTAGCAGAATTGTGTGTGTAGGCTTGAAGATCATAGTTACACTGAGGGTGGTCAGGGAGTTGGTGTGAAACCTGAAGTGCAGATGTTTGACAATGCTGAGTGTGTCCTTGGTGTTGTATGTGACTCTGAGGGTGTACCTCATAAAGTATTGCTAATCATACTCCTGGATTGTTGGTGTGGTCCCTGCGGGTGATCTAGTATCCGTCTGTGATGTCAATGTAGAAGTAGTGTGCTGAGGTTACGTACAACCAGGTCACAGTAATGAAGGTGATGTGTGGTGCTGTTGTCTTGATGAGGTAACAGAGTCCAATGTTGTGCTGGTGGAAGTAGCGTGTGTGCAGTACGAGGCACATGACCTGCTTGTACGGACATGCACTGTTATGTGGGGCCGCGGTGTTGGCAGTATGAGTTGCACACACAGCCTGCGAAGCTGTCATGTGTGAGCTTAGGGGTTGCCTGATACAAGGTGGATGATTGTCTGGTGTTTACTGTGTGGAGGGTGGCAGGAGCATGAGTCTGTTGTGTTACCTGTGACATGGAATGACCAGAGGGTCTTGCACTGTGCACATTGCAGGCGCTGACGGTCCTGCCTTTGGCACGGAGGTGGTGCAACAGTGGCACTGACAAGCTGCGGCCTGCCTTAAGAATGGATGGATGGATGGAGAAGCATCTTGGAGGCGTGTGTGTTGCAGAATCAGGGCACTCGGTGTTGCGGTGTCGCTGGGGAGGCAGCAGCAGGAATGAGTGAACACACGACGGCAGAAGGGGTGAGACACCATGCAAAACTAGCACACAAAGACAAGGATTTTTGCAAGGCACTATGTTACATGTGTATGGAAAGGAAGGAATGTCTGGTTACTCATGGGTCACTGCAAGAAAATGGGTTAACAAATATGACGGGCACAGGATCAGGCACCAAAGGCCAAGCGGGGCACAGGACACACAGCGTCATCAGGTATTGCCTGCCCGTTGTGGGTATCAAGCTAAAACAATACATACACAACCATGTACGTCATACACAATATGGACCATTAGCCATTACAAACAGCATGCATGTTGCCACAGTACACACAACCACATATGCACAATCATTGTAAATTATGCCATAGATGACGCAAGCAGACTGGCAAGAGATCTGCAGTGACAGTAATGAGGCACAATATACTGTTGGGAACACATTTTCTACACAAATGGATCAAGTTTGTTCTGAGGCCATGCTGCTTTAGCCAATGTACATGGCCAGTGGCATTGCTCTGAAGAAAATAACAGTCGCAATGATGTTACCTGTAATGCTGGTGAAACAATCTCCCCACGACTGCCAGGGACTGTCGGTACCTTTGATCCTTAGAGTCGTGCGATGCTGAAAGGGGTCCATCTCCAGATAGCCCCTTGGTCTGAGTATAAATGACAGACTCAAAAGGGTGATCAGGCGAGGGAAGGAGAGAATGGGAACAGCAGGGAGGGAGGTCTGAAACAAAGGTAAACAAGCATAACGATCCAACACTTCTTGTCACTGAATCACCAAATACCTCATGACCTATACTGTAACAGTTATACCAGTGAAGTTTAACCACAGCCACTGTATCCTATTGTGATGTATTCCTATAGGTTCTGTATCGATCCCCCTATTCCTGACCCTATTCTGGTTAACAAATTAACTAGCAGCCATCCCATGATGCAGAAACCGTTATCTGATTAAGCCAGACCACGGCACAGGAGCGCGTTATCTGATTAGGTCATAACGCTTGCCATCTAATTAGGCAAGCAATATTCCTCCAGCTCCTGATAAGGCATACGGAGTTCTCAAAACAAATCAAACCTATGACAACCTGGGAAAATCCCTGCGGCCATTGTTTTGATTTCTCAAAGAACTTCAGTAAAAGAATGTGCTAACGACCAGCTCGTATGACATCCTTATTGACGTATCTATGTCCATCCTTACGTCAATCTCGGCACCTTACAGGTATAAATATTACCGACATTGCCTTAAGCAAACACACGCGGTGGTGACGAGATCGGAGCAGCGAGACTTGCCGAAGCCCAGCAGAGAGGGAAGCCCACTGGCGCTGCCCCGCCTTCCTGACGCGCTGAGAACGAGACGCTGTCTTTCTCCTGCCGAGAAATCCAGCTCCGGCGCTTCCGAGCAGCCCTTGCAGGCAGCTTGGAATATCGAGACCACAGACAAGAGATACCATCCCTCAACCATCCTAGATCTCAGGTACAGAACTGAATAACCCCTTGCAGAGAATTCTTGAGTCAGTCACTTGGCAAAACAAACTTAACTCAAACTGCTACTTTCTACTCCAGCCCACGTATTAGGCTTAGGTCAGGTACACCGGGGTAGGCGTGGTTAGAAGCACCAGTTGAGTACGATTAGTCGAATGTATATGTGTATGTATATATTTTATCCATTTTAAATAGCATATGGCTTAGAAACCATATCAATGCTTTTACAGTATTATTTCATAATTCTGCTTTTATTGTATGCACTTTACTTAACCATAAGTATTGCGATAATATCGATCCATTTCTCTTGTACGAGAAAAGAGACTGATCAATAAACAACATCTTTTATTGAACACGCCCGTCTCTTCCTTTTCTCTACAAACTGGTGAAACTAAGAATGCACGTACTGACTGAGTAAAATAAGTTGTCTTTTGTTTTCACACGACTCTAGAGATACACTCTTGATTAGGGGAGAGCCAAGTTGTCATGTTCTATGGTTGTCAGAAACTAAATCCCTTCTTGTCTATCCAGGGAGGTTCAACTCCTCCTTGCCTATTCGAGAAAGTTTCTAGTGAACTCTGAGCTAGCTGGCAAACCCAAAACTTTAAGTCTAATATCAACAGTAGAAGACCTAGTTAACGTCTGGTCTAGGTCTATACTATTGGAGGTATTATTCCAATGCGCAGAGCCTATTGGGATAATAGGAACTACACTACATGGCGCCCAACATTTGGAAAGGCGATAAAACTAACGCAAGACTTTAGAGTAACTCAGTCGTGCTCTTTCACTCAGACCCTTTTTTCCCATAATACTACAAAGACGTCTGGAGTGGGTGAGAGGTAAAATCCGCCAAACCTCGCAGGAGGGAACTCCTATGTATGGTTCTTGGTTCAATCAACGTTGAAGGATACACTGTTCCAAAATATTGTGCATCTAATCTTTGTTTCCATAAGAAACCTGATCTGCAAACAAACAGAATAACCTTCCTGACAGTAAAATGTCAGAAAGTGATGATGAAAGAGAGAGAGTTAGATTAGAAGCTGAACTAATAGAAGCTGATAATACTCTGCAGGAAAATGACCCGGATATAAAACTCATCCCGGTCAACATAAGAAGATCTATAACGTTAAAACTTATAGGAAATGGACTGACACCAAGAGGTGGTACAGTCATATTCGTAATAGAGGCACACGAATATCGGCAGACAGAGGTATTCTATTCATGGATAAACTTTCCAGCAGCAAATGCTGTAACAAAGGACTTCCACTATTATAAAATAGAGGAACCTCCTAATGAGTACACTCCTTTCGAGGAGGTGGAAGTACCACTAAAATTTCAAGAGCACCTGCTCTTGTTTAATGGCGCCCTAAAACACAACAAAC
Source organism: Lissotriton helveticus (assembly GCF_964261635.1). NCBI lineage: Eukaryota > Metazoa > Chordata > Amphibia > Caudata > Salamandridae > Lissotriton > Lissotriton helveticus. Next base: position 151,563,642 of record NC_136071.1, read on the forward strand.
ACATCACCAGGCTCGGTCCACTAGGTAGACCAGGAGCAACGTGGCCGGTCCTAGCCGGATACACACCACATCCAGACATTGAAGAAATGCCTGCACCAGAACTTTTAGTACAACTAAAACAATTAATCAAAATATATAGACAATTAGTCCAATATGTAATGCGGACTTCAACAATCCAACCAGCAATTAGAATTCCACAGCTGACCCCTCATCAGGGGAACACAAATAAAATTACACCACAGAACATACAGTCCTGCCTAGGTAAAGTACCAGCTAAACGGGAACAAATACCATTCTGGTTAGCACAAAAAATCACCCAAATAGAGGCGGTATTTCCAGATACCACACGGTAGAAAAACACAGGATTCTGACTATCTGTCTTCCAATGGTAATCGCACCACACGTGGAGGACTGTGACACTTGGGGTACAGTCTTTGCTTCCATTTACACAAAAACACATGGAGTTCCATCCATGTCAGTAATACCAGATGTGCTAAAACAAATTCAAGACGAATACGGTCCAGAACCCGCTTTAACTCTCGGTATGAAATTACTAAAAGACTTCAAGCAGGTCTCGGCAATATTACTAGCCAACATAAAAGGAGAAGCAGCGAATGTGGCGATCCGCCAGAGGTTAAAAGAGACAGATATAGCAGACCAACCAGCTGAAATTGCCAGAATTATAGAAAAATCCTATGAAGAACTAGGTAGAGATAGTTTGGGTGGAATACCAGTGAAGCCCCAACTAATTGAAAGTCCTGAAAAAATATTTATTAAAAATAATCTAAACAGTCAAAAGAAGAACTGGGATGGAAACAAACAATCCACTCCTAAAGAAAAAAGATTCCAGTCCAGAGGAAGGTCTCCTCGGCGGAGAGAAAGATCTCCGGACCAAGGACCCAAGTCTCCCCAAAGGGAGCCCTCTATGAAAAGATACAACCTTAGAAATAGGATAACATAAAGAAACCTGATAGATATCAAGATTTTGATACACGTCCCTCTCAATCTTTTCAGACTTCCTCGCAGAAATCGGAAAGAAGAGGACGATCGGAACCCAGGGAAGGGCACGTCAAGTCCAAAGACAAGGAACCTGCTCATCCAAATAAAAAATGACAGTTTCCAAAGAAGAAGGTAGCCAGTATTAAAGTATTCAACAATGCCGAGAATACTGAGGACACAGCTGGAAAACGGAGAGTGGGCTCAGACAATGCTAGACAGCGCAGCAGAAGTGAGCATAGCACGCAAAGTCCTTATGAATCATCTGGAAACAGTGGACACGAATGAATACATTCAAGTGGAAACTGCAGACACCAGAGTTAGCAAACCTCACAAAATATATGAAATAACTTTACGTATAGAAGGGGATAAGACTAGAAAAATAAGGGGCCTTTTTTGGGATAATCTCTCCAAGGGCTATGACATCCTTCTAGCTGAAAAAGATTGGCCACCAGAGTTTGTCAGGGAGTGCCCACATGGCGAAGAAATAATTATGCCTGCCTTCTCAAATCATATTCCAATTCATAAAAAATATACACTTGCAAGAAAGTGGGCAGTAGCTCAAGCTCCTGCTTTATATAAAAATCATGTGGGATGGGATGAGGAATCTCCTCCACACAAAATCCAGTTAAAATCACAACCTACTGCACAAAGGCAGTATCCAATCAAGCAAGAAGCTAAAAAACAGGTAAAAGAAATTCTAGATCAACTAGAATACCAGGGGGTGATTGAAACTTGCACCTCACAAATGAACAAACCTTTGTTTCCTGTCTCCAAACCAGACAATTCATATCGTCTAGTTTTGGATTACAGACACCTTAACTCATGTTGCAAAACTTTTGCAGTGCAAAACTCGCATAGTGCTGCACTAATGAATAACATAGTGCGCAACAAATATAAAACAACATTAGACATCTCTAATGGATTCTTTTGTCAAAATATAGCGACAGAGAGCAGATACTTGTCAGCGTTCTCAATAAATGGCGCTCAAAAGGAATTCTGTCGGTTACCCCAGGGGTACAAGAACAGCCCAGGATTATTCTCAGCGAGAGTAACAGAGTTACTACAAACATATGATGACGAAGCATTATCTTATGTCGATGACATATACCTAACAGATGATGACTTGGATACTCACTTGAAGAGAGTGAACACCATAATACTTGGGTTCGCAGCAGAGGGTTACAAATTCAACTTTAAAAAATCTAGAATTGCCCATCTAACAGTCCTGTTCTTAGGATATGAATTATCAAGTGAAGGCAAAAGCCTGGCTGACAATTTCCTAGAGAAATGTGCCGTACTCCAAGCACCTAGAACACTAAAAAACCTACAGTCAATTCTAGGCTTCCTAAATTTCGGAAGAACATACATTGCAAATTAAGCAGAAAGGGTCAAACCCCTTTATGATCTAATAAAACCAGATTTAAAAAAAAACCAATTGGACTCAAATACACACAGAAATTCTGAGATCCTTACAAACAGATATGTTAATTAAAACAAAATTAGAAACACGTGATAACACACGCAACCTTGTGATTCGAGTCATCCCAGGAAGATGCGGATTCACTTACCTGACCTCTAACGAGGGAGAAAAGGTACCAATTGCATTCAAATCACACTTGTACACTAAAGCTGAAATGAAATTTAGCCCAACGGAAAAAATTCTTACTGCAACACAGACAGCTATAGCAAAAGAACGAGCCCTGTCACAAGGTAAACGAATAATAATCGTTACACCGATACCAGCCCTAGAGGCTGTAACAAAAGCAAGCATACCGAATGCTAAAGCGCTCCATCCGAGATGGATACAATGGGCTAATTCTATTGCTGCAACAGACGTGGCATACGAATTTGATCCTAACTTAAAAACACAAGAGTTTCTCCAATATGAATTCGAATGTCCGCCGCCGACCGAAATTCTGCCTCTAGAACATTACGGCTGTATAATATATACAGACGGATCAGCACAACCCGCAGTAGGGGGTAAACAAGCTTACAGTGCTGCGTGTGCGATTGTAAAAGGTCGCTGGCACAATGGGAAATTCAAACCAGCGGTCACTAAAACACAATCTCTAGGAGATTGTACAGCTCAGCGAGCAGAACTACTGGCATTCAAGATGGCGCTTGAAAATACCGATCGGGAATTCCCCACACTCATAGTGTGTGATTCGTATTATTGCGTTCAGTCTTACAATGAATGCTTACAGATCTGGCTTCAGAATGGTTTTAAGGATGCAAAAGGAGGCACAATCAAGCATAAAATGCTTTGGGAACAAGTAGTTCTTTTACAAAAGGAACTACCAAAGACTCACGTGATACATACACTGAGTCATCAACGTGATGGCGTTCACGTTGCAGGGAATTCATTGGCTGATGAGGCCGCAAAGGCAGCTGTGCAAACGGCTTCCGTAGCTGCCATCACCCGGTCAAAAACAAAAATAGACAGCGATATATTACAAGCTGTCAGCGCTACAGTAAAAGATCCGATAGAAACACTCCCGAAAGGCTTTCCAGTAAAGTACTCATACATAACTGATGCGAATAATGTTCCATTTGCTCGAATCCCTGGAGTGGGGGATAGAGTAATTCCAAACATGGAACATAGGTTAGGACTCATCATAGCGGCACACGAAGGGCTTGCTTCTGTACATGCTGGCGTCTCAGCCACAGTATCGTTATTAAAACAGAGATACTGGTGGCCACAAATGAGAAGACAAACCAGGAACTATGTTCTAGAATGTGAAATATGTCAAAAAATGAAAGTATCAACAGTGAGACGACCAGCACAGACGCCCCTTCTAATCTCGGATAAACCATTAGCCTGTGTTTACCTGGACCACTGTGGTCCCTTACAAAGGGATGGTAACTATAAATATATCTTGGTTGCGGTGGATTCATGCACGAGATTCATATGGATGTGGCCCCAACTTTCGGCTGACGCCAGAACTGTTATATCAAGATTTGCAAGTCTATAATGGCATATACGCTAGAAGCATGCTACGTACTGACCAATATCTTTCCATTGCCTCTCGGGTTTGTGGGGAGTGCTTGGCCAGAATGAGCATTGCATTTGCGGGAATCTTCTCACTTCCTTCCTGAGGGATACGGGATGGTGTAAAGAAAAAACCAAAGGCAGAGAGCGATCTATAACAGCAAAGGTATTAGGTTCGGGAGCTGGGTGGGTCAAACATCTAATAAGTGTCCAACGTAGTCTAAACAACCTGCCAAGAAATTCTCTGAAGGGATTCAGTCCGTACGAATTATTGTTTGGGACTAGGATGTTAGTCTTAGATCTTGACAGTCAGACTTCAGTGGTGAAAGAAAAAAGCTTTGATATCAAAGATCATTTGGCTATTTTGCAGGACTTAATCGAAACAAGAAAAGACCTGAGTAACGCTTCATTGAGGGAAAATATGCAAAAATGGACACAGCAAGCCAGAAAATCAACTTGATCCTCAAGCCACACACGTCTTCACACGTCGAGAAAAGAGAACTTTCTTCAGTCAACTTCACAGCCAATCCTATACCGGGTGGGGTAGCATGGGACAATACTGACTATGAAATTTATGGTCCGGTTGAAATCCTCAAATATCCACACCAAATCAAGATCTCGTTGAGTGACTTTGTAAAACCAAACTCATTTGCTGATGATTGGGACTTTGAAAGTATTAATGACATGATGTCTGACCTAGTGATGTCTGCTAAATTTACCAAACATGATTATTTGCAGGGTTCGTCTAATTATGATAATATGTACTGCTACAACCACTATGGTAACCATTTTCTACATAAATCTGCACAACCTAGAAATGTTTTAAATTATAATCAATGGGAACATTGTGCAACCCCTCCAAAAGGAAGCTCAAGAACCTTTTATGACAAATATTCATATTTTTCAGGGTTCAATACAAGTAAAGCTGAAACATTTTATTTTAAATTGTCAAATAAGACAGGAACAAAAACCATGCTTACAAACACAAAATTGATATATTCGGACTCATTTTTTGAGCAAATGAATACATTTGGTTTTGATTATTGGGACAAAAATGTGGAAGTGAAAAGTGTTTGGGGTACAAGAGAATGGCAAGTTCAGGGTGTAGAATCATTGTTTAGAGCCTGCATGATCCCAGAACAAATTATATTCTTGAATGACACTATTCAACAAACTACCTGTCTTGGATTAGCCAAAATCAAAGACTTAAATAAACCGTCTATTCCAAAACCAACAATGAACAGCAATAGCTCTGCAGATGAAGAGATAGACGTAAACTATGTATTAAACCAAAACAGAACAAATCCTGATTGGAAACAATGGTTAATCTGGCCCACAGATACTAATAACTGTCAAGACAGATTCCTGAACAAAACACAGGGGTTCACATTGACCAGGCCAGACCCTAGATATTCCCAAAGACAACACCCAGGGATAATCACCACCTACAGTGTGGGCAAACTCTGCCTTCAATGGCTACAAACTTCCACACTGACAGAAATTAAGCAACACCTAACTTCACTTACTGATGGTGCTGACTTGCGTGATTTCATTATGGGACCGCGCAAACAGCGTCAAAAACGCTTCATAGCAGCCTCTATATATGCAGCTTACAACGAGGCCTGGAAGATAACTCAAATTGAGACAGCAGAAAGTATACGGGAAATTGACCGTATTAATTTGGAAAAATCGCTTTCTGTAGTGAACAATGGGTTAATGACTCTGTCCTCCAGAATTTTTTCATTGGACAGCATTGTGTCTTCAGCAATCGACATAATATCGCAAGACTTACTGTTGTTACAACACGGTCAGTCGCAATTGCGTTCTATTGTACAGCTTGGATGGACGTTACAAAATCTGCGTTCAGGCTATGTGCCTTGGCGTTTAATCAACACAACGTCACTATTCAATATCTTTAACCTTACTGATAAACAAATCAGTATGGCACAAAAGGGTGCTGATTATACAATCCTGAGCATTGAGAAACTCGAGAGATTACCATTGACAATGTCAGAACGACCTGTCATTGAATGGATAATACATGGGATAATTAATATTCCGATATCTGCTTTCAGGTTTCAATACTGCCAAAAATATATACAGGCTGGCATGTACGAAAAATTAGGAAAAGGGTACATTAAGTCAACATGGAACTTGCCCTATTCACATGCATGTGTCAGTAATAAAGGACAGAAAGTGTTTCTTAGTGGCAATAATTGTGCAATGTCACTAAGCGGTACACTTCTGTGTAATGGAATTAGTTTGCATGGAGCCTGTGAAGGGAACTCAAATAACCTTTCATGTCACCAGCTAGGCACACCTGCATCACAGATAGAACCATTCTTTAAAAGACTCTATAATGGGAGTTACATCCTAATTGTGGATCGCAGATGTTGTAGTCTACAGCCCGGGGTTCCTTATCTCATAAGTACGACTGCGAAGGTCATGTGCTGTGGACGCTTATTGTTCCCCAGCTCCTTTCCAGACAGGGAGGCAAGGACATGGCCTAACTTGAAAATTACTTCTATTCGAATTGATACTTTAAGCAGAATGAAAACAGTGCTTCTTCAGACGCCGACCAGGCTCACGTCATCAAAAGAAACATATGATCTCCTAGTCGCAAGGACGACTGCAGAGATTCACTCATTGTTATCAACTAATTCCCCCATACATTTCGCAGAAATCCTGAATGAAATCTTAAATATTTCTGATACCAGTGGAGTCTCAAATGTATTTAAGACATTGTTTTCAGGGGCATTAACGCCATTCAAAGCCATACTGGGTATTTTTCCTGACCTCGTCCATTCGATTTTTGGGGGAGTTCCCCTCATTTTGGGACTAATTGCAGGAATCCTATTCTTGGTCCTTATATTTCGTTATGGCAACCCATGTCACAGACAAAACACCTGCGACAAGGGAAGAAACAATCCGAGCCATTGGATACCGGGACCGGATATCAAAAATCCTGGGACTAACCCGGCTTAGAGACCTGAACATGACTTGGTTTCTTTCATTTCGACCGATATGGCAAAGATGTGTTTTACCTGTATTAAGGTGCATGCTGTGCGGAGAAGAATGCGTGTTGGACACCTGTCTGACGCTACAATCGGATGCGCCAATGGATGCAGAAACATTGTTGGGTCCGGTAACGGCTCATGCATTGTGCTGCCCTCAACGGCTGCCAATCCTGATGATGCCATTCGTGGAAACTTCACCACTACGATTGAGGGGTAGTGAAGTTCAAGATGAAAGCAGCATCGATCAGGTACGACCTTCTGTCAGCAATACTAATCAAAACGTCAATGGAGACAATCATGCACATGAATGCATGGTTACATCTTATTCCGAGTTAGTGGAACTCTCACAGGAAGCTGTTGACAGCTTTTTCGGCAGTCTCAATGATATGATGTTCTCACCAGAACAGAAATAACGACTCTTGAGCAAGCTAGCACACGGCGTTCCCGACACCTTGAATTTGGCCTTCAACTTTAATAATAAAGTAGCAAGAACAATTTTTCCTCCAGTTCACGGACAGCAATTTTTTTAGCAGCCCCAAAATATTTTTATAATTTTTTCGGGACACTCATCTTCTGCTTAAAGTAAGAACTATTCTTAGAGAACTAATTTCTATTTTTAGAAACTTCATAGACATTAGCTGCCCGCTGGTATGTTCATAAATATTTTTTGAACTGTGATGAAGTGGTCTCGAACTTTTCTTCTGTATTAAGAGCCATTTCATGTGTAATTCTCATATTCAATTACTAATAATGTATACATATGCGTGATTATTTTAGCAGCATTCTACTGCTTGAGTGCATATAGTACATGTGACTATTTTTTTCCCGTATGTTACATAATTTCAAAATGCATTATGTGTATTTTGGGGTGGTAAGGTATACACGATACTCTACAGTATGTTTTACTATGCCTAGATTCGTAAATATGGCCATAGTTAGCGTGGAGTGGGTGTGATGTATTCCTATAGGTTCTGTATCGATCCCCCTATTCCTGACCCTATTCTGGTTAACAAATTAACTAGCAGCCATCCCATGATGCAGAAACCGTTATCTGATTAAGCCAGACCACGGCACAGGAGTGCGTTATCTGATTAGGTCATAACGCTTGCCATCTAATTAGGCAAGCAATATTCCTCCAGCCCCTGATAAGGCATACGGAGTTCTCAAAACAAATCAAACCTATGACAACCTGGGAAAATCCCTGCGGCCATTGTTTTGATTTCTCAAAGAACTTCAGTAAAAGAATGTGCTAACGACCAGCTCGTATGACATCCTTATTGACGTATCTATGTCCATCCTTACGTCAATCTCGGCACCTTACAGGTATAAATATTACCGACATTGCCTTAAGCAAACACACGCGGTGGTGACGAGATCGGAGCAGCGAGACTTACCGAAGCCCAGCAGAGAGCGAAGCCCACTGGCGCTGCCCCGCCTTCCTGACGCGCTGAGAACGAGACGCTGCCTTTCTCCTGCCGAGAAATCCAGCTCCGGCGCTTCCGAGCAGCCCTTGCAGGCAGCTTGGAATATCGAGACCACAGACGAGAGATACCATCCCTCAACCATCCTAGATCTCAGGTACAGAACTGAATAACCCCTTGCAGAGAATTCTTGAGTCAGTCACTTGGCAAAACAAACTTAACTCAAACTGCTACTTTCTACTCCAGCCCACGTATTAGGCTTAGGTCAGGTACACCGGGGTAGGCGTGGTTAGAAGCACCAGTTGAGTACGATTAGTCGAATGTATATGTGTATGTATATATTTTATCCATTTTAAATAGCATATGGCTTAGAAACCATATCAATGCTTTTACAGTATTATTTCATAATTCTGCTTTTATTGTATGCACTTTACTTAACCATAAGTATTGCGATAATATCGATCCATTTCTCTTGTACGAGAAAAGAGACTGATCAATAAACAACATCTTTTATTGAACACGCCCGTCTCTTCCTTTTCTCTACAAACTGGTGAAACTAAGAATGCACGTACTGACTGAGTAAAATAAGTTGTCTTTTGTTTTCACACGACTCTAGAGATACACTCTTGATTAGGGGAGAGCAAAGTTGTCATGTTCTATGGTTGTCAGAAACTAAATCCCTTCTTGTCTATCCAGGGAGGTTCAACTCCTCCTTGCCTATTCGAGAAAGTTTCTAGTGAACTCTGAGCTAGCTGGCAAACCCAAAACTTTAAGTCTAATATCGACAGTAGAAGACCTAGTTAACGTCTGGTCTAGGTCTATACTATTGGAGGTATTATTCCAGGTGCACAGACATAATATCGACTCCAAAATATCGTTTGGACAGAATATCGAGTTTTAAATATCGTTTGGAGAAAATATCGACAGGACAGAATATCGACAGCCAAAATATCGTTTTTAAGGTAAGTGAAATAATATCGACTGTAAATAATATAGAAAGTAAAAAATATCGTTTTTTATATAATATGAAATTATTTATAGTGTTTTTATGTTATAATATGTGTGAAAAGTGTCATTTTATGTTATAATTATTTTTAATTAATGATTTTTTTAAAATTATTGTGTAATTTTATTCTGTAGCGGGTTGTGGGTTTATAGGGGAATAGGGTGGGAAGTAATTATAATTATTTAAATATGTAAATTTATTAATTGGTAGTAATAATTAATTAATTGGTAATTAAATATTATATGTTAATTATTTAAAATGTAATTGGTAATTAATTTAATTTAATTTATTAATTGCTAATTATGTAAATTAAAATAATGTATTTCCTGTAGCGGGTTGTGGGTTTATAGGGGAATAGGGTGGGAAGTAATTTAATTATTATTTATTAAATATGTAAATGTATTAATTGGTAGTAATATTTAATTAATTGGTAATTAAATAATATTTGTTAATTAATTAAAATGTAATTGGTAATTAATTTAATTTAATTGATTAATTGCTTATTATGTTAAATTAAAGGGGTATTTTTAAGGTTCAGGGTCAGTTTTTAGTTTTTGGGTAAAGGGGTATTTTTAGGGTTCAGGGTCAGTTTTTAGTTTTTGGGTAAAGGGGTATTTTTAGGGTTCAGGGTCAGTTTTTAGTTTTTGGGTAAAGGGGTATTTTTAGGGTTCAGGATCAGTTTTTAGTTTTTGGGTAAAGGGGTATTTTTAGGGTTCAGGGTCAGTTTTTAGTTTTTGGGTAAAGGGGTATTTTTAGGGTTCAGGGTCAGTTTTTAGTTTTTGGGTAAAGGGGTATTTTTAGGGTTCAGGGTCAGTTTTGGGTTTTTGGGTAAAGGGGTATTTTTAGGGTTCAGGGTCAGTTTTTAGTTTTTGGGTAAAGGGGTATTTTTAGGGTTCAGGGTCAGTTTTTAGTTTTTGGGTAAAGGGGTATTTTTAGGGTTCAGGGTCAGTTTTGGGTTTTTGGGTAAAGGGTTTTATTAGGGTTCAGGGTCAGTTTTGGGGTACAGGGGTACAGGGGTACAGTGTAAAAATAAAGTAAAATTAAATTTAAATTAATTTAATTTAATGAAATGAAATTAAATTAAATTATATTTAAATAATTTTAAATAATTTAAATTAAAAAAAAATATTATATACTTACCAATACTTACGTTGTAATGGTAGTGCATTGTAAAAGTTGCGTTGTAACGTCATATATCCACTGTTGCACTCTTTGCAGTGGGAATAGTAATTTTTACTCTTTTGTATTTGTACGTTAATAATATTAGCTATTATTTAATTAAATTTTGTTACTATATATATATATGTTTTAAGAAATATGATTAAAAAAATATTATTTTTTTACTTTCATTAATTATTTAATTATTAAAAGTTATTTTAAGTATTGTTAATTATATTTTAGTAATTAATTTTTTATATTAATGTAATTAAACATTGTTTTTATTAAAGTCGATATTTTTTACAACTATATTTTTGTAAACGATATTTTGTACTCAATATTTTTGTACTTACCTGTTTGTACATACAAACTCGATATTTTGGTTGTAGATATTTTTTCCTCGATATTTTGGGTAGTCGATATTTTGGTAGTCGATATTATTTCAGTGATCCATTATTCCAATGCGCAGAGCCTATTGGGATAATAGGAACTACACTACACTATTTGGGATCACAGAATTTTAAATGATACTAGATCTGAGGATTGAACACGGATACATAAAAGGTAGCAGAGTTTGTCACCTAAATGAAGGGGGTGTAACGCTCACCAGTCTGCTTTAATGCAATTAGATCCATGCGGTCATCAACTAAGTCATAGTGTATGAATGAGGCTCCAAATTACAGTAAATTGAATGTGTAGCAGTGCTACTCACACAAAGCCAACAATCCGTGGTTAGCCCTGGGAATCAGTGAGGGTCATGAAGGTAAATTACACATCACCCGCAAGAGCCGTAATAAGCTCATCCAATGAGGAAGGGAATTATCTAAACACAAGGAAGCCCCGCAAGAGCCAGTCATTGGCTCTCCAACTGTGCCTTACAATTAAGGGTGGGCGTCCGAATCGGCTACGCCCACGGAGTAGGCGTAGTGTTGCCTTCTACGCATTTTGCGTAGACAGCGTAGCCGGCAACACTACGCCCACTCCGTGAGCGTAGCCGAGTCGGCCGCCACCCGCCTCCCTCCCGCCCTCCACTAGATACTTTATTTAAACATTTACACGGATAAAAACAAGTTAAAAGCACTTACCTTGTCCGGGGCTCGTCCGGGTCTTCATCTTTGAATAGCGTCCTTTGCCTGGATACCAATGCGCATGCGCGGGCGGCCGCGCATGCGCATTTCTCGGGAGAAATGCGCATGCGCGGCCGCCCGCGCATGCGCATTGGTATCCAGGCAAAGGACGCTATTCAAAGATGAAGACCCGGACGAGCCCCGGACAAGGTAAGTGCTTTTAACTTGTTTTAACCCGTGTAAATGCTTAAATAAAGTATGTAGGGGAGAGCGGGAGGGAGGTGCGTAGTGGGGCTACGCGGAGTGCGGGAGTGGGCGTAGCTTCTCGCCCTCTCCGCGTAGCTCCGCGGAGCCCCACTACGCCCCACTACGCCCAGGGTTACTTACAATGCCGAACATGACAAGCAGGTGGGACCCAACTCAACAGATGAGTAATGAGGAACAAAGCCACTAAACCACCTCTACCGTGACCAGGATATGCAGCACGGCACAAAAGAATCCTGGGATCAACGTCACCCGACTGGTGTCACGGAAGTGTTTACATTTGCCACAGCACAACTTTGGGACGTCATCAGTGCAACATTCCTGGCATCATGGGAATAGAAAGTTAACATCAACTTACAGAGAAGGCTTGCAAAGCAGTGTTCTCCACTGGCACTGATGTAGCGACGTGACAGTGACATGACATACTGGCACAAGGGGCAATGCATCCATATGAACAGACTCACAGGACAGTTTTCAGAACATGTGGGACATACACTGGCTCACACCTTCACAACATGTTTTTTTTGGAAATCAAACTGTACTGGCCCACAAGATTAAGGGGATGAGCCAGACACATCCTGCTGCCCACAGCGAGGCTGCAATTCCACACAGAACCTGTGGTTGCGATATCCCACACAATGTCAACCGGTGTTATCCGCAATGTGTCAGGGTCAAGGTTTACATACATTGATGCATTCACCAGAGTCAAAACTCCACAACAGATGACTGTCAAGAAGGGTGACTGTCCTGTCATAGGAGTGGTGCAACATGCAATTTGATCCTTGGTAATGAGACATGTTTGTATGGTTCTACAACATGCACAGAAACAGTTCCCACACATTTCCAAACCATACCAACCCAAAACAGCCTGTTGGATTTCTAACCAAACTGACATTTCCACATGTCCGTGCATGGAACGCTGATTCGGCACACGTTGCAATCATCATGATGAATAGCAGGAGGACTAAGATGACACGAACAGACAACAGGCAGAGCAACCTGGGAATGACAGGCACACAAGGAGTCACGTTCAAAATATTTCCCTACAGACATGGTCATGTAAAAAAAACTCACAATGTAGTACACATGTACATTTCAAGATTACTCATTGCGCATATGTGTGTGGTATGACATCATAATTTGTGTGACATATCACAACAAACATCAAAGTGACTTCGCATACAGTCAGCTGGACACACAATATGCAACACATGCCACTCTATGCCACAAGCTTGCACACTAATTCCCCGTGACTCACCATTAAGAGAAGAAGTTGTGTATGAGCTGACTCCGGATATCATCCTCCTCCTCCTCATCACTTTCATCGTCGCCAAGCCCTTCTTCCTCAACGTGTGGATGTTCTAGCTCCTCAGGATCCAGGATGAGTGGCACGGCCTTCTCAACTGCCATGTTGTGCAGCATGCAGCACACGATGAAGATGTTACACACCTTGAACGGAGCGTATGGGAGGGATCCGCCGGTCTTATCGAGGCACCAGAATCAGCTCTTCAGGAGTTCAAACGTCCGCTCTATCACTCGCCTGGTCTGCCCGTGTGCATTATTGTACCGCCGGTCTGCAGCTGTTCTTGGTTTGCGGAGCGGTGTCATGCGCCACGGCATGTTGGGATAGCCCGCGTCTCCTACAAATATACATCATGGAAATAATTGTGTAATGAGATGCCGTCAGAGCAAAAAAAAAATTGGAGACATACAGGACAAACAGAGTTTACCCACCAACAAGACATGCCCGATCATTGCGCAGCTGCAGCATCATCTGTGTTACCCTGCTACGCCTCATGATGAATGCATCATGGCACGATCCTGGAAAATGTGCACAAACATGGGAAATCAGCATGTTAGCAAGACACACCATCAGGGCATTTATTGAGTGATAATGTTCCTGTTGCGGTAGGCCTGCTCCTGAGCCTGTGGTGGCAAGAAAGCCACATGTGTTCCATCAATGGACCCAATGACATGTGGCATCCCTCCCAGGGCATAGAATTCACCCTTTATATCTGTTAACTGTTCAGGAGTTGTAAATTTGATGAATTCATCAATGTGCTCCAACATGTCAGCTAAAACATCACGTAGGACACGGCTGAACATGGTTTGTGACATACCCCCCACATCAGCTATGGTAAATTGAAACGTACCTGTAGCAAAAAATGTAGGGCTGCCATCACCTTTGCCTTTGGTGTCAGCGCAGTTGGATACCTGTGTCGCGGTTGGAGATGTGGTTCCAGCCTGTCCGTCAAGTCCTGAATCAACTCTCGAGTGAATCTGTAACGTCGGATGCAATCACATTCCCTCATGGTCTCCAAGTCTGGAAAAGGCCTTGGTAGAGGCAGTGCCCTGCAGGACATATTTGGGAAGAATGGAGAACAACTGTCAGCCAACAACGATACCAATGTACATAGCACATGCAACACTGCTACTACACATCAAGTCACTATGGGGTCTGGCGTGTTCAATACATCCAGGACACATATGCCAGCTTGCTGGCACTCCAACGAAAACCCAGATACACCTGTTGTTTGTGAAATTAACATTACATGCACACAAAAGAGCTGCTGGGCTGGTCTGAGTGGGCAGACCAAGATATCACTGGAGTGACACACATCACCACACCTGCATTAGAAGGTTGTCATCCCATCCAGACAGCTGACTGCTAGGCACACACACAGGTCACATCTATTGTACATATCAGAATAATTGCTAATAAGGTGTGCATGTGACAACGCAACACCACAGCCATTGTCACGATGCAGACATGTTTGCCTGGGGATAAATGATGTATGATGCCATCAGACCCAAAAGCCGTGGAAATGCACATGTGGCATGGTGTGCGTACATGTTAAACCATTTCAATCACAACACAGACCCATTATAGATGCACCAACAGCAGATGCAGTTTATGGAACACAAACAGCAAGCTCAATCTTTAACATGACACACACATGACATTGTCACATAGGGTCATGCTGAGCGTCAAATTGTCAAGTGAGAAAGTGCCCCGGTCCCTGGCATCATGAGACAGGTGCCCATAGTGATGACTGTGCCATCCCAGTGTTGATGTGCATGACAACACATATGGGACAAGTGTAAAGGTGATGTGGACCACATAGTGCCCCATCACACATGACATGTGTCAACAGGTCATCACACATCGATTGTGCAACAAGATCAGATGCCTTGTGCTATATCACTCCCTGCCACACCTAGGGCCTGCTCATGTAAGTATGCACTGACAAAAACTTGATAGACCTCCTTGTTTTAACCGTACCCCTACATCCCTGCCATGTGTGCGCCTCGTATCACTATTGTAATGGTGCTATACGTGAGCGTGTCCAACGTACCGTCACCCTGCTCTGACATCAGCGTGTGAAACTCACCGTGTAAAACGCACCATACCCCTGCATTCACGACAGCGTGTGAAACGCATAGTGTAAAACGCACTGTACCCCTGCATTCACTACAGCGTGTGAAACGCACCGTGTAAAACGCACCATACCCCTGCATTCACTACAGCGTGTGAAACCCACCGTAGCCCGACATTATGTGCGTTTGTGCACCTCGTTTCACACTTGTCATCGTGCCATACGCGAGCGAACCGTAGACCGACATTACGTGCGTGTGTGCACCTCGTTTCACAATGATCTAAGTGCCATACGTGAGTTAACCGTACCCCGACATTACGTGCGTGTGCGCGCCTCATGTCACAATTGTCATCGTGCCATACTCGAGCGAACCGTACCCCGACATTACGTGCGTGTGTGCGCCTCGTTTCACAATTGTCATTGTGCCATACGCGAGCGAACCGTACCCCGACATTACGTGCGTGTGTGCTCCTCATTTCACAAATGAAATGGTGCTATACGCGAGCTTGAACGCACCGTAGACGTGTGTTGATCTCATAAAAATACTTAGGGGACACATAGGGGACGAGTAGTAGGCCCTGAATGCAGCCTGGTTGTCATGGATACTGAGATTTGAGTGTGTGCTACAGGTGTCCTGCAAAAGTCAGTTGGGCAAAAATATACAATGTTGCAATATGTATTTGGAGCTGAAGCTCACATTTTAAATCATACAAATGTGTGTCAGGGCCTTATGTTTAAAGGGATTGGATGAAACGTAGGATGCAAAGTAATCTGGCCTATCACACTGTACTCCTGAAACTGAAAGCCCCTCAGCAGCACTGATTTAAGGCTGCATGTGTCTGTGAGAGAGCACTTGCCTGCACAACATTGGAGTGGACCACACTGCTGCTGTCTCTACATTCCCTGGACCTTTATGTCACGTACTATGGAGAGGGCACCAGCCTTCACTGAGGAGGAAAACAAGCCCCTGCTGGATGCCCTCCTACCACAGTACAGCAAGCTGTATGGGAGACCAGGGGAGCAGGTGAGTGATGACTGCACTAGCTTTGACTGTGCACCAGTTGCGTGAGTGTCATAACAGGAATTGTGTATTGGTGGGACAGACATGCAATGTGGTTAGGAGTGAGTGCCGGGTGTGTACATTGTGGTGTCTCCCATGCAGAGTATGATGTAGTTCAAGTGTGTTCACTCCTCACTTGCATTATGCTAACTGTGACATTCAATGCATAGTCAATGACACATTCTGCTGTGCCACACCTTGCTGGTTTTATTTCCCTAATTTACTGAGGTGTAACAGTGTTCCCCCCGGAGTGACAGCTGAATGTACTCACAGATGTTTATGACTTGTGGGGACCTGTGGTGATATTGTACAAATGCTGTGTTTAACCTCATGGACATTGAAGGGTGTGAATGTTCCTTGTCACCTGGGCGAGTGTGTATGTGATGTTTTGCACCACAGCTGCATGGCGTATGCAGCAGCTGTAGCCATCTGATGTGACAAGTATGCAGTGTTGTGTGCCTGACTTGCACAGTTAGCACGACACCCGTGGCACCTCTTTGTCAAGTGGTACATGTGCAAAGTGAGGGTTGTATACACTGTCATCACTGACAGGCGAGTGATCTGTGCCAGGGTGTGTATGTGTGGTCTGCTGAGGGTTCTTAAGTGGAGTAGGATATGTGACAGCTTGTCACGTGCTGTCCCACACCCTGCAGTTACATGTGTTGTACAGTGTGTGCCATGATCAGTGAGTGTGTTGCACCAATTAGGACATCTGTTGCCTTTCAAAGGCATGTAGTGCATTGGGGTTTGCCCACAGGCCTAATTCACATGGACAATGATGCAAGTCCTGTCAGCATCCTATGCCCTGTTCACATCATCAATGTAGTGCAAGTGTGTGTCTGTGGGACATGGAGGAGGTGTAGTGATGTTGTTTCACTTTTTCTTCCTGGCAGGTAACTTCCTATAAGAAGGGGGAGATCTGGTTGTAGGTGGTCAGGGCTGTCAGGTCTGCGGGGGGCCATCGCCGGCGGCTGAGCAACATCAGAAAAAGGTGGCAGTGCCTGTGTGCCTATTCACAAGAATCTGTTGTTGGTGACCAATATGTATTGACAGCCCCACGAGATGACCTTGGTTTACTTTTCGAAAAGTGGCAGCACTGTTTTTGTTACCCTGATTCTGAGTTTTCACTTCTTGAGCTGTATCAATCACATTGACTGAGTGATGGGGGTGTTGTGCAGGAGAGGTGTGATGGGTCTGCCTGTTTGGCTTTGGCAGTTGTGAGCTGTGCATGTAAATTGGGTGGTGAATTTTTCACCATGCACTTCCCCTGTGATGGTGGACAGTGCTTTCATTAGGGGCTTTACAGGCTATGTCATTTGCTTCCAGAGATGATTGTGCCTCAATAATTTGTGCCACATGTATGTAGTTGTGGTGCAACGCTGTTTTGTCTTAGTGTGCACACTACTGTGTTGACATTTTGCATGTGGATAAAGGTGTGTCCACGATGCAGCAATGATTTTGTTCTTCACAATTGCAGGCACATTAGCTTAAGCATTGTCCTGATTTGGGACATGTGGGCCACTTCACATGACAGCCAGTGGATCTTATGTGCTAGCAACTGTATGATCAGGTGATAGATGCCTCTGTGAGGACTGACACATTTGAAGTTGTCTCACATTGATGAATGTACCTTGGCACTCCCAACACTTGTTGAGAGTTGTTTATGTTTTGAATGTGTTCATATGAGAAATTGTGTAGGTTACACTTATGTATCTGCTGTGTGTCATATCCACCCATCCCCATACTGTTGGGCACGGCTGGGAGTCCTCTGCACCCACCCGTCATATGTCTGGGCACTGCTGGAGTCATATCCACCCACCCCCATACTGTTGGGCACTGCTGGGAGTCCTCTGCACCCACCCCTCATATGTCTGTGCACTGTTTGGAGTCCTCTGCACCCACCCCTCATATGTCTGGGCACTGCTGGGAGTCATATCCACCCACCCCCATACTGTTGGGCACTGATGGGAGTCCTCTGCACCCACCCCTCATATGTATGGGCACTGCAGGAGTCATATCCACCCACCCCCATACTATTGGGCACTGCTGGAAGTCATATTCACCCCATACTGTTGGACACTGCTGGGAGTCATATCCACCCACCCCCATACTGTTGGGCACTGCTGGGAGTCCTCTGCACCCACCCCTCATATGTCTGGGCACTGCTGGGAGTCCTCTGCACCCACCCCTCTTATGTCTGGGCACTGCTGGGAGTCCTCTGCACCCACCCCTCATATGTCTGGGCTGGGAGTCCTCTGCACCCACCCCTCTTGTGTCTGGGCACTGCTGGGAGTCCTCTGCACCCACCCCTCATATGTCTGGGATGGGAGTCCTCTGCACCCACCCCTCTTATGTCTGGGCACTGCTGGGAGTCCTCTACACCCACCCCTCATATGTCTGGGCACTGCTGGGAGTCATATCCACCCACCACTCATATGTATGGGCACTGCAGGAGTCATATCGACCCACCCCCATACTGTTGGGCACTGCTGGGAGTCCTCTGCACCCACCCCTCATATGTCTGGGCACTGCTGGGAGTCATATCCACCCACCCCTCATATGTCTGGGCACTGCTGGAGTCATATCCACCCACCCACATACTGTTGGGCACTGCTGGAAGTCATACCCACTCACCCCTCTTATGTCTGGGCACTGCTGGAGTCCTGTACACCCTCCCCCATACTGTTGGGCACTGCTGGGAGTCCTCTGCACCCACCCCTCATATGTCTGGGCACTTCTGCGAGTCCTCTGCACCCACCCCTCATATGTCTGTGCACTGCTGGGAGTCCTCTGCACCCACCCCTCTTATGTCTGGGCACTGCTGGGAGTCCTATCCACCCACCCCTCATATGTCTGGGCACTGCTGGGAGTCATATCCACCCACCCCCATACTGTTGGGCACTGCTGGGAGTCATATCCACCCACCCCTCAGATGTCACGCACCGTACCCCAACATTCATGGTGTCTGTTCGGCTCATAGCGCTATTGCAATGGTGATATACGCGAGAATGTGATGCACCGTACCCCAACATTCATGGCATGTGTGTGGCTCGTAGCACTATTGCAATGGTGATATACGCGAGCGTGTGACGCACCGTACCCCAACATTCATGGAGTGTGTGCGGCTCGTAGCACTATTGCAATGGTGATATACGCGAGCGTGTGACGCACCGTACAAGTACACTTCCATTGTTGCGGTACGTTGTACTCACCGTCTGCGCCGTCGTCGGTTTCTGTGCACCAGGTCATAGGCATACAGGACTGGGATGACACGGCCAATGGGGTTCATGGCGTGTCTGTCGCGTACCGGGGTGCGGTTCGGGCCAGACGTTTTCAGCTCCCGTAGAAATAGGGTCGTACGGAGTGTCGTTGACACGGATTGTACTTGCTGGGCCGGAAACTGTTGCCTGTTTACTGATGGACGGCGCGTACTGCGTGACCCCGATATGAATCGTATGTATTTTTTGGTCGTATGGTGTCTGGTACGGTTCGTATGGAGATGTGCTTTGGGTATGGATCGTACTTGCTCTTACGTACGGGGACGTTGAGGGTGTACGATTTGTATGGGAAATACGCTCCGTACAGCTATTCGTAGGGGATTTTAACGGATCGGAATCGACCCCTATGTGTACACATCTCTGGCACTATAAAAATGTTATGCATGTATTCTTTTAAGCCTTTTTTGGAGTCCATTATGTCCTGTGTTTATAATTAACTTGTATAAGTTTGAAATTAGGTTTTCTAGAATCTTTATTGGCGTATTCAAATACATCTTCCATTCAGGGTCTTGCAGTTCCTTTCCTATATCCAGATCCCATTACCGTTTTATACTTTGGAAGCTAATCTTCGTCACAGCTGAAGGAGCTGGGTTCTGCGTTCTAGATCTGCTCTGAAACCCCAGGTCGATGGCTTTTTATCAGTATGAAAGCATGGAGGGGAGAGAAATTGTTAGCCAATTGCACATTTCAGTCCCTATTTACCATGACTCCTAAGAATCACAGACTCCCGATCAAGTTTAGTTAGTTTATTACAAAGCTAGGAACAGTTGGACATACAGACACCTTTGGATGAGGGTGTGAAAAATACATTGGAATTAATACAAAGCCAAACCTATCGGTGAAATTAAGTCAGTGCAGCATGCACAGTATAATCAGTTCGAGAACTAGAATACAAATAATGAGAGCGCAGACATCAAGATTCCCCTTCATTGAAAGTTTTTGGGTATAAAGCATCAGTCTGCCCCTACACCACAAGATCCACTAAGGTGTCAGCGTGTGAAGTCTTCCTAAGAATTCTCTTCACATTAGATGGGTCAAGTAGTATAAAGCTACTGAGTTCGTTCTAAGATGCTCGTTCTCTCAAGGCAAAAGCAGAAGTCTTCGGGCCATTTCCCTAATGATCCATCAATATTACAAGTAGTATCCCAAGATGCATTGCAGCATCACACCATCCAGTCAAGCCACCTCCTTGTATTTTTTTTTTTACTAGGCAGCGATGCTCCTAGGCCTTGGCGAGATGACCTTGATTCCCAGGCTTACTCCGATGATAAAATACAACCATTCTCCAGTATCCGTATCAACGTTCAATGTACCCTCTTCTCCCAAAGCCTTACTCCTAAAAAAAAGACATTATTCTAGCTAACAAGGATGAATTCTCCACCTGCAACAGAAACATGAGAAAGAACAAATCGAGCATGCACATGAAATTCACTATCAAATCTATCGCAAGAGCTTCCAGGGGAAAAATACAATTCCGGCCAACAGAAATCGGCCAACATAAGAAATGGCACGAGACCTCATTCAATTACACATATAAAATTGACATTAATTAATGAGCATATCAAAATTCACACGTTACATAAGCACTTCAAGTATGTGAATAATTGTCAGCAGCATGTACAAGTTCTGCACATTAATTTTTTCAACTCAAAACATCTAATTGCAATGTTAATTGCTTCACGTTCACATTGAAATTATCCCTAATACGTCACCCTTCATGTTATTACAGTTCACATCCCAATGTCCTAAGTTAATACGATAAAGGATTATATATGGGTATGGACTATCCATGATAATAATGCACCCCTATAAATGAAAGGGAAAATTTGCGCTACATCACGCCCATAGGGCGTTATACAAACCTGCGACTTGTCTTCTGCCTTTAACCAACTTGTTGAAGTAATTCATGACACTGAAGTTCCACCTATCCAGCACCCCACTGCACATGAGAGTCATTGGGTATGACACCATATAGTAGAACTTAACAGGCCTAGTTGTAAAGTAACTTTGGCCACTGTTCTGTTATTCCCGAACTTCTCCAACATTTCAGCATGGTTAGGAGTAATCTAGTTCATGAGCCTGCAGGGCCTGGCGTTTCCGGGGGGAAGTTGGTCCAGAGTAAAAAGCTTGAACTTTGCAAATTTTCCAAGACTACTTGCTGCCCCCGTGCCATATATATATTTAGCAGTGCAATAGAACAGGATAGCTCTGGTATCGTAAGTTCTGTGTCTCTGTCTGTTAGAAGAATAAGATATTTGCATGTGCACTTTTCTCAGTATGCACCACTTGTTGATGTATTGGGCTGCTAAGCAGTGAATATACAAATCTTTATACAAGCTATGGGAGCAGAGAGTTTCCCAAAATCAAACATAGCAAATCATACATTTTAAGGGACTATTCTTAAATATATTGACTAAAACCTGCAGAAGGATGCCCCATAAAGGACTAGTTATTTGAGGATCTGCCACTGCAACTACAAACATGATCCAGTCTTGGGGTATCTCTCATAGGTTCATATGCCTGAATTATTCCCCGTCGTCATACTGGGAGACCCACGGTAAATAAATAACAAAGTAGTAGGTAAAAATGAGTACCTTCCCATAGGCTATTATGGTAGCAACCATATATTATATAGCCTATTAGTCTCCTTTTACAAAAAGGACCAAAGTAAAAACTCAGCCAATCAGCAAACAGCACCCTCTAGAACCTTCCCCATAGAGGCGGAGTCCCTCAGATTTTCACCGCACTTCGCTGTGTAAGGGAGTATCCCCGAGCTCTGCTCAGTTTTCTTCACTTTTTCAGATAAGTTTCTTTCAGATTTCTTTAGCAAGAATGTCTGATAAAATTGGATTATTTAGAGCCTGTAAATCCTGTGGGAAGAAGAGAGTGCATGTGGATGATGCACATAAGGACTGTCTCTATTTTCTCTATCCCAGCCATGAGACAAAACAAAGCAAGTTCTGCCGCACCTTCTCTACTAAAACCCTGAGGGATAGAGAAGGAAGATTTCTAATCTGGCTAAAGAAGAAGCAGTCTGCTGCCTCTGATGTGGATAGCGACATGTCCTCTTTGTCAACCAAGAGGCCCTGGTTGCGTGAGGGTCATCCTGAAGAGAGAAGGAAACATTCTAAAGTCTCTCATATGGCCAAGGAATCTCAAAAAAAGGAGAAACAGCCTAAGGTCTTCTGGCCTTGCCAAAGGTATATCGAGCCAAAAGTCTTCTTCAGCGTCAAGTTCACCGTTGACGCCTGTTTCCACTTCAACGATGACTGCTTTGACCCTCTCGCCTTCGAAATCGTTGACGGCGTTAGCCACGTCAACAGCCAGTATAAAAGTTCCCTTACCGTCAACGCTGCCTTTATCGTCGACGAGCCTGTCAGCAACGCTAGAATCGACGAAGACATCGACGATGACACCACCGACGATGAAGTTATCGTCGTTGATGACGGTGACGAAACCGCAGTTGAAAATCACATCGTCAACGAAGATACCATCGTCAAAGAGAACGCCACAGTCGATGACGCCAACGTCAACGACTGGAGATGTCCCAATGAAGGCAATCTCAACGGCTGTGACTGTACCGTCCACTATCACTACTTTACCGTTGACGAGGAAAATTTCTGCATCGTTGACGAGACTAACAGCTCCATCAACTCCATTTCAACAATCTGCGCAACCTTAATTCAGGACAACCAAAATTTCTCTGTTCCCTCCAAGCCATCTATTGGATATTGAGGACTCAGATGACGACGAAGGCCCGTTTCGAGCTGCACGAAGTCCTTCTGAACTTAATGTTAAATATCAGGAGGAGGATGACGAATATGAGGATGAGGAGCAGTTTTATTACCATTACCAGGCCCGTCCTGTTCAGTACCAACAATACTATCAGCAGCCTACGCAATTTCCTCCAGCATTCCTTTTAGACCTCCAGAATAGGTTGGCAGACTATAAAAGAAGATTTCCTCCTCAGGAGGATGTTGTTACGCCTCCTCCACCTCAGTAGGTGCCTCCACAAGGACTGCAGCCTCCACCTCCGACCACTCCTGCTATGGCACCATGTCCCATTACTGCTCTGCCTCCCAGAGAGGGCCCTACTACATCAGAGGGCGAGCAGGAAGAAGGAGAAATTATAGACCCCACTCCACCAGCAGATGAGTGGGATGACTTTATAGCACTAATGCCATCCCCTCTGCCTCATCATCCCTCGGACTCACCTCTGGAGGATATCGGAGGATTTCACAACAATATGGATAGGGCCGCTAGTAGATTTCATCTTCCTACAGTGGTGCACTATTTGGACTGTTTCCTTTATGATTTTAAGACCCAGGCAAGAAAAACTGTCAGATCAATACCAATCATTGATCATATTTGGGAAGAACGAATCAAAGTCATGAAGACACCAGATTCTGTGGTTCCTGTGCTTCCAAGATTGGACAAAAAATATAGAGCACCAGATGGCTCTCCTATGTGTCTTATAAGTCACCCTAAATCAGACTCGGTGATCTCACAGGCGGCTCAGACACGGTCCAAAAATCCACCTACGCCAATAATTTCTCCACCAAACAAAGAAGGTCGACACCTTGATTCTATTGGGAAGAAGTTCTCATCAATGGCGGCAGTTCGGGCGGCTAATGCTTTGGCCATTTTAGCCCGTTATGATAGACAAATGTGGTCTGACATAGATGCACTGAAAGAAGTCATCCCTGAAGATAGCAAAGAGGATTTTCTTAAAATTCTCACGGAAGGAGAGAAAGCAGCGTCGGAAATCATTGACATTGACATTGCTATGGACGGATTACTGACATAATATCGAATACAAAAATATAGACTTACCAAAATATCGTTGACAAAATATAGAATGCAAAAATATCGAATTCCGATCTACAAACAGGTAAGTACAAAAATATTGAATCAAAAATATCGTTGTAAAAAATATAGTTAGTCAAAATATCGATTTTTTTAAAATGTCTTAAAAGTATTTTAAAATTAATGAAATATTAAATATAATTAACTGAAACATATTTAAAAATACTTAAATAACCTTAAAATTAATAAATAATTAATTTAAGTAAAAAAAATAACATTTTATTTTTTTAAAACATATATATATTAACGTAATATTAATAAAAAATATACAATATTTTTACTGTAATATACCAGGAGGGTAACATTTACTATTACCACTCCAGTGAGTGCAACAATAGGGAAAGCGTTGGCTAGCGTAGGGGTAAAAATGATTATTCCTACTCCAGTCAGTGCAACAGTAGGAAAAGCGTTGGATATCGGGAGGGTAAAAATTACTATGCCCACTTCAGTGAGTGCAACAGTAGGGAAAGCGTTGGATAGCGGGAGGGTGAAAATTACTATTCCCACTCCAGAGAGTTCAACAGTAGGGAAAGCGTTGGATAGCATAGGGTTAAAATGACTATTCCCACTCCAGAGAGTGCAACAGTAGGGAAAGCGTTGGATAGCGTAGGGGTAAAAATTACTATTACCACTCCAGAGAGTGCAACAGTAGGGAAAGCGTTGGCTAGCGTAGGGGTAAAAATGACTATTCCCACTCCAGAGAGTGCAACAGTAGGGAAAGCGTTGGATAGCGTAGGGGTAAAAAATACTATTCCCACTCCAGAGAGTACAACAGTAGGGAAAGCATTGGATAGCAGGAGGGTAAAAATTACTATTCCCACTCCAGAGAGTGCAACAGTATGGAAAGCATTGGATAGCAGGAGGGTAAAAATTACTATTCCCACTCCAGAGAGTGTAACAGTAGGAAAAGCGTTGGATAGCGTAGGGGTAAAACTTACTATTCCCACTCCAGAGAGTGCAACAGTAGGGAAAGCGTTGGATAGCGTAGGGGTAAAAATTACTATTCCCACTCCAGAGAGTACAACAGTAGGGAAAGCATTGGATAGCGTAGGGGTAAAAAATACTATTGCCACTCCAGAGAGTGCAACAGTAGGGAAAGTGTTGGATAGCGGGAGGGTAAAAATTACTATTCCCACTCCAGAGAGTGCAACAGTAGGGAAAGCATTGGATAGCGGGAGGGTAAAATTTACTATTCCCACTCCAGTGAGTGCAACAGTAGGGAAAGCGTTGGATAGCGGGAGGGTAAAAATTACTATTCCCACTCCAGAGTGTGCAACACTAGCGAAAGCGTTGGATAGCGGGAGGGTAAACATTACTATTCCCACTCCAGAGAGTGCAACAGTAGGGAAAGCGTTGGATAGCGTAAGGGTAAAAATTATTATTCCCACTCCAGTAAGTTTAACAGTAGGTAAAGTAATGATTTAATATATTAATAAAAAGAAATTAAATATCGATACCAATGAAATATTAATTAAAATTAATTACCAATTTAATATTATATAATAATTAATAAATTAGAAATACAAATAAATATTAGTTATTAAAATTAATTACATATGCATAATTAATTAACAAATAATTATTTTAAAAAAAAAGTAATAATGAAAATGTATACCAATTAATAATTAACAGTAAATTAATTATCAATACACAAAAAAGTATTTTTAATATGCAATTAATTACAATTACATTACTTCCCACCCTATTCCTCTGTAAACTCACAACCCACTACAGAAAATAAATTAATAAAATATTCATAATTATCAAATAATTAATTATTAAAAACGAATTACCAAATAATAAAAATTAATTACCAATTAAAAATTAATTAACAATAGATTAAAAATTAATACCAATAAATAGAAATACATTATTTACTTAATTACAATTAAATTACTTACCACCCTATTCCCCTATAAACCCACAACGCGCTACGGAAAATAAATGAATACAATTAACATAATTACCAATCAATTAATTAATAAAAAAATAATTACCAATTATTAAAAATGAATTACCAATTAAAAATTAGTTAACAATAAATTCAAAATGAATACCAATAAATAAATAACAAATATTGAATAATTACAATTAAATTACATCCCACCCTATTCCCCTAAAAACCCACAACCCGCTACAGAACTAAAAAGCAAAATTAAATTAAAAATAATTATTAATTGCTAAAAAATTATATTTAATTTAATATAATTAAATTACTTCCCACCCTATTCCCCTATAAACCCACAACCCGCTACAGAATTATATTACGCAAAAATTAAATAACATAAAATGAATTACTTAAAATAAATTAAACATACATTACAAAAATAATATACACTTTTCACATATATACTAACATACAAAAATGCGATATTATTAAAAAATCGATATATTTTAATGCCTATATTATATACTTCGATATTTTAAACTTCTATATTTTGACAATCGATATTATATTACTTACCTTCAATTCGATATTTTAACCACTATATTGTGTCCATTCGATATTTTGTCAATTCTATATTTTTACTTCGATATTATGTCCATTCTATATTTTAACTTCGATATTATGTGTAGTTACCCTGTGGACATTGCCACAACAGGTTTCAGGCAGTTTGCTGGCGCTGCCGTTTTACGGCGTCAAGGGTGGTTGAAGGCAACAAATTTGTGCCCTGATGTTCAGAAATTTTTTGGGGATATTGCCTATGATGGGGACTGTCTGTTTGGCAGCCATATTGATGAGGTATTTACCTCCATCAAAAAAGATACGGACACTGCTAAAGCGCTTGGAACCTTACATTACCGCAAAGTGCACTTTCGGGGAGCTCGAGGCAGGGGCTGTTCCAATTATAGAGAGAATTACCAACGTTCCCAATCCTATCAAACCTATCAACCGCAATACTGTCAAGGTTACCACCACCATTCTTACCGCCAGGCAAATACAGCTGGTTTCTTCAGACAGGGCTCCAAACGAAAGCCAGGATCCCAAGGCAGTGATACCGGCCGCAAGCAGTGATTTCAACAGGGTGCCACCTGCTTCCCTTTCCCTCCAGATTGGTGCAACAATATCAGAAAACATCTGTCAGTGGCGAGACATCACTTCAGACAAGTGGGTCTTGGATCTCATCTCTTATAGCCACACATTGGAATTCATCCAAAAACAGCCCAATACCCCTCCCAGGGGATCGCACCCCCCTCACCTTCACTTACTCAAGCAAGAACAAGCATTTGCAATGCAATAGGTCTTGCATTAGGAAAGTTTGAGCTATTGGTATTGTAAATGACAATTTTTTTATTTATGTGTGGGTTTTTTAAAAATAGCTAAATTAATAGCTTTGTCATTTACAATGCCAATAGTTATAACTTTCGCAAATGTGACACATTTTAATGCAATATGTGTTGTATTTACGTGACTTAGATGTATTGATATTACAAATACCAATGGCTTTTGTTTTTTTAAAATAATTAATACTTAAATAAAAGTTATTGTCATTTATATTGGCAATAGCTTAAACTTTTGTAAATTACTTTTGTGAAGATTATGTTCAGTGTATTTTATTGAGACGAAAATCCAAGAACAGAAGTGAAATATTAAATATTTTTTGTGACATTTGTAATAAAGCTTGAAACATTGGAGTGAACCAGTTGTTGTTGAATAGTTGCACAGATTGATGCTGTGGTAGCGCATAGTGATGTTGTGGTGTCCCTGAGTGATACTGTGGTGGTGCTGAGTGATGCTGTGGTGATACGATAGAGTGAGTGCAATAGATAGATAGAGTGAGGGCAATAGATAGATAGAGGGAGGGCGATAGATAGAGTGAGGGCGATAGATAGATAGACTGAGGGCAATAGATAGATAGAGTGAGGACGATAGAGTGAGGGCGATAGATAGAGAGATAGAGTGAGTGAGTGCGATAGATAGATAGATGGTTGTGTGTGTGGTTGTGTGTGGTTGTGTGTGTGGTTGTTGTGTGTGGGGCTGTGTGTGTGGGGTTGTGTGTGGGGGTTGTGTTTGGGGTTGTGTGTGTGTGCTTGTGGGTGTGTGTTGTGTTTGGGGTTGTGTGAGTGGTTGTGGGGTTGTGTGTGTAGTTGAGTGTGGTTGTGTGTGGTTGTGTGTGTGCTTGTGGTTGTGTGTGGGTGTGTGTGTGTGTGTGGTTGTGTGTGGGGGGATGTGTGTGGGGTTGTGTGTGGGGGGTTGTGTGTGTGTAGGGTTGTGTGTGGGGTTGTGTCTGTGTGGTTGTGTGTATGGAGTTGTGTGTGTGTGGGGTTGTGTGTGTATGGGGTTGTGTGTGTATGGGGTTGTGTGTGTGGGGGAGGTTGTGTGTGTGTGTGGCTGTGTGTGTGGGGCTGTGTGCTTGGGGTTGTGTGGGGTTGTGTGTGGGTGTGTGTGTGTGGAAGCGTTGTGTGTGTGGAGGGGTTGTGTGTGGAGGGGTTGTGTGTGTGGGGGGCTGTGTGTGTGGGGGGCTGTGTGTGGGGGGGTTGTGTGTGTGGAGGAGTTGTTTGTGTGGGGGGTTGTGTGTGAGGGGGTTTGTGTGTGTGTGGGGGGATGTGTGTGTGTGGAGTGGTTGTGTGTGTGTGGGGGTTGTGTGTGTGTGGTGGGTTGTGTGTGGGGTTGTGTGTGTGGGGTGTTGTGTGTGTGAGGGGGCAATGTGTGTGAGGGGCAGTGTGTGTGTGGGAGCAGTGTGTGAGGGAGCAGTGTGTGAGGGGCATTGTGTGAGGGGGC
The DNA here is from genome assembly GCF_964261635.1 of Lissotriton helveticus. Classification (NCBI taxonomy): domain Eukaryota; kingdom Metazoa; phylum Chordata; class Amphibia; order Caudata; family Salamandridae; genus Lissotriton; species Lissotriton helveticus. The sequence goes on from NC_136071.1 coordinate 151,592,867, forward strand.
AATGTGTGAGGGGGCAGTGTGTGAGGGGGCAGTGTGTGATAGGTCTGTGTGTGAAGGGTCTGTGTCTGAGGGGGCAGTGTGTGAGGGGGCAGTGTTTGAGGGTGCAGTGTAATGAGAGTGTGTGAGGGTGCGAGGTGTGTGAGGGTTTGGGTATGTGAGGGTGCAGTGTGTGTGGCCTAAAGTAGTGTGAGTGCTCAATGTGTGATGGGGCAGTGTGTGAGTGGTCTGTGTGAGGGGGCAGTGTGTGAGGGGGCAGTGTGTGAGGGCACAGTGTAATGAGGAGTGTGTGAGGGTGCGAGGTGTGCAAGGTTGCGGGGTGTGAGGGTGCAGTGTGTGTGGCCTAAAGTAGTGTGAGTTAGCAATGTGTGAGTGCACAGTGTGTGAGGGGGCAGTGTGTGAGTGGTCTGTGTGTGAGTGGTCTGTGTGTGAGGGCACAGTGTAATGAGAGTGTGTGAGGGTGAGAGGTGTACAAGGTTGCGGGGTGTGTAGGGTGCAGTGTGTGTGGCCTAAAGTAGTGTGAGTGAGCAATGTGTGAGTGCACAGTGTGTGAGGGGTCACTGTGTGAGGGGGCAGTGTGTGAGAGAGTGCAGAGTGTGAGAGGGTGCAGGGGTGTGGGGTGTGAGAGGGTGTGGGGTGTGAGAGGGTGCAGGGTGTGTAAGGGTGCAGTTTGTGTGGCCTAAAGTAGTGTGAGTGCGCAATGTGTGACTGCGCTGTGAGTGCGCAATGTGTGAGTGCGCAGTCTGAGTGCGTAGTCTGCGAGTGCACAGTCTGTGAGTGTGCAGTCTGTGAGTGGTCTGTGTGATTGGACAGTGTGTGAGGGGCAGTGTGTGAGGGGGCAGTGGGTGTGGGGGGCAGTGTGTGGGGGCAGTGGGTGAGGGGGCAGTGTGTGGGCTAATGTGTGATGAGGCAGTGTGTGAGGGGGCAGTGTGTGAGGGGGCCGTGGGTGAGGGGACAGTGTGTGGGGGGCAGTGGGTGAGGGGGCAGTGTGTGGGGCTAATGTGTGAGGGGGAAGTGTGTGAGGGGGCAGTGTGAAAGGGGGCAGTGTGTGAGGGCACAGTGTAATGAGTTTGTGTGAGGGTGCAGGGTGTGTGAGGGTGTCGATGTGATTGTACAATGTGTGTGCCCTAAAGTAGTTTGAGTGAGCAATGTGTTAGTGCGCAGTCTGTGAGGGGTCAGTGTGTGAGGGTGCAGTGTGTGAATGGTCTGTGTGAGGGGGGAGTGTCTGAGGGGGAGTGTGTGAGGGGGTAGTGTGTGAGTGGGCAGTGTGAGTTGGCAGTGTCTGAGGGGGCAGTGTGTGAGGGGGCAGTGTGAGGGGGCAGTGTGTAATGGGGCAGTGTGTGAAGGGGCAGTGTGTGAGGGGGCAGTGTGTGAGGGGACAGAGTGTGAGGGGCAGCGTGTGAGGGGCAGTGTGTGAGGGGGCAGTGTGTGAGGAGGCAGTGTGTGAGGAGGCAGTGTGTAATGAGAGTGTGTGAGGGTGCAAGATGTGTGACGGTGCAGGGTGTGAGGGTGCAGTGTGTGGCCTAAAGTAGTGTGAGTGCGCAATGTGTCAGGGGGCAGTGTGTGAGTGGGCAGTGTATGAGGGGCAGTGTGTGAGTGATCTGTGTGAGGGGGCAGTGTATGAGGGGGCAGTGTGTGACGGCACAGTGTAATGAGAGTGTGTGAGGGTGTGTGAGGGTGCGAGGTGTGCGATGGGGTGGGGTGTGAGGGTGCAGTGTGTGTGGCCTAAATTATTGTGAGTGAGCAATGCGTAAGTGCGCAGTGTGTGAGGGGTCACTGTGTAAGGGGGCAGTGTGTGAGGGGGCAATGTGTGAGGGGGCAGTGTGTGAGGGGGCAGTGTGAGTGGGCAGTGTGTGAGGGGGCAGTGTGTGAGGGGGCAGTGTGTGAGGGGGGCAGTGTGTGAGGGGGCAGTGTGTGAGCGGGCAGTGGGTGAGGGGCAGTGTGTGTGGGGCAGTGGGTGAGGGGGCAGTGGGTGAGAGGGCAGTGTGTGGGGGCTAATGTGTGAGGAGGCAGTGTGTGAGGGGGCTCTGGGTGAGGGGGCAGTGGGTAAGGGGGCAGTGTGTGGGGGCTAATATGTGAGGGGGCAGTGTGTGAGGGCGCAGTGTAATGAGTGTGTGTGTGGATGCAGGGTGTGTGAGGGTGCGGGTGTGATTGTGCAGTGTGTGTGCCCTAAAGTAGTGTGAATGAGCAATGTGTGAGTGCGCAGTGTGTGAGGGGTCACTGTGTGAGGGGTCAGTGTGTGAGGGGGCAGTGTGTGAATGGTCTGTGTGAGGTGGCAGTGTGTGAGGGGCAGTGTGTGAGGGGGCAGTATGTGAGGGGGCAGTGTGTGAGAAGGCAGTGTGTGAAAGTTCTGTGTGAGAGGGCAGTGTGTGAGGGGGCAGTGTGTAAGGGGGCAGTGTGTGAGGGGGCAGTGTGTAAGGGGGCAGTGTGAGTTGGCAGTGTGTGAGGAGGCAGTGTGTGAGGGGGCAGTGTGTGAGGGGGCAGTGTGAGGGGGCAGTGTGTAATGGGGCAGTGTGTGAGGGGGCAGTGTGTGTGGGGGCAGTGTGTGAGGGGCAGTGTGTGAGGGGGCAGTGTGTGAGGGGGCAGTGTGTGAGGGGACAGTGTGTAATGAGAGTGTGTGAGGGTGCGAGGTGTGTGAGGTGTGTGAGGGTGCGGGTGTGAGGGTGCAGTGTGTGTGGCCTAAAGTAGTGTGAGTGCGCAATGTGTGAGGAGGGCAGTGTGTGAGTGGGCAGTGTGTGAGGGGGCAGTGTGTGAGTGGTCTGTGTGAGGGGGCAGTGTGTGAGGCGGCAGTGTGTGTGGGCACAGGGTAATGAGGGTGTGTGAGGGTGAGAGGTGTGCGAGGGTGCAGGGTGTGAGGGTGCAGTGTGTGTGGCCTAAAGTAGTGTGAGTGAGCAATGTGTGAGTGCGCAGTGTGTGAGGGGTCACTGTGTGAGGGGGCAGTGTGTGAGGGGGCAGTGTGTGAGGGGGCAGTGTGTGAGGGGGCAGTGTGTGAGGGGGCAGTGTGTGAGGGGGCAGTGTGTGTGAGAGGGCAGTGTGTGTGGACTACATTACTGTGAGTGAGCAATGTGTGAGTGCGCAGTCACCAATACTGTGCAGCATGGCTTTAAAAAAAAATAAAAAAAAAATAACTTGAGCGACCTGCATGTCATTTTGTAGGTGCGCACACCAAGAAAACATGCGCCTAAAAAACTTACACAAGTGCCTCTTTTTCTATTTTTGCATCCAAGTTGAATGGGAAAACGAAAAATAAAACCAAAAGTATTCCTTGGGATTGCTTTTGAAGTGGAGTGGGGGGTGGGTGTTTTCTGACCCCTCTGTCCGTTTGCTTAGAAACATTAGAAACATTTTGCAGACGTGAGCTGCATCTGGTGCCTGCCGAGTTAGAAGTGTTGAGCCAAGCTATTTACTGGTTGTGATCAACAAAGGCTTGTATTTCTGGGAGTCCTAATAATATCTGATGGCTTTTTGCCTGTTTCCTCCGTTGATATGGGAAACCTTATTTGGAATGAATCCTGACGTGAAAGCCTGGATATTGTTCAAAATATACTAAATCCTGTTTCAAGTAAAGAAAAAATACCCCTGTATTCCTTTGCTTATTTAATTCCCTTGTAGGCTTAGTGCGCATTTGAGCCCCAGCCCTGTTAGGAGTGGAAAGAAGATTGGGGCACAATTTGTTCCTGTCTGGAAGCGGCACTGTTGTGCGTTTCAAGCGTAGTACAAAATTACTACGATAGTTGGTTTCAAATGACTGAACGAACACACAAGTACTGTATAAGTAGCACATTGACCCATTGCCAGGAAGCGCAGAATGGTAGATGTGCTGTGCGTTTTTAACATCGTACCAAACATGAAAGATCGGTTTCAAGAAGGCGCCTGGCGACTGCTTATATTTTTCAATATTCAGCATTGAAAGGGAAAGTAGGTTAGCAAGAGGGATGTTACGGGGAGAGTGAGGGAGAGCGCGAGAATGAGAGAGAACTACAAGGGAGGAATGGAGATAAAGAGAGAAAGGAGTAACAGAAAGAGAGTGGGTGCGAGAGCGAGAAAGAGACTTAGAGAGAGGAGTAGGACGAGAAAAAACATAACACACGAGTGGTGCGCACGTAGAAAGTGAAAATAATTGAGTTAAAAACACCTGGCGACTGCTTATATTTTTCAATTTTCAGCATTGAAAGGGAAAGTAGGTTAGCAAGAGGGATGTTATGGGGAGAGTGAGGTAGAGCGCGAGAATGAGAGAGAACTACAGGGGAGGAATGGAGATAACGAGAGCAAGGAGTAACAGAAAGAGCGTGGGTGCGAGAGTGAGAAAGAGACCTAGAGAGAGAGGTAGGAAAAGAAAAAAACAATAACACACGAGTGGTGCGCACGTAGAAAGTGAAAAAAGTGACAAAAGTTGAGTTAAAAACACCTGGCGACTGCTTATATTTTTCAATATTCAGCACTGGAAGGGAAAGTAGGTTAGCGAGAGGGATGTTACGGGGAGAGTGAGGGAGAGCGCGAGAATGAGAGAACTACAGGGGGCAAGGAGTAACAGAAAGAGCGTGGGTGCGAGAAAGAGCGGCAGCCTTTGAAGTCTGATGCCGAGGCACAGACAAATGGTGGTGCGCAATGTGCACGCGGGGGGCAGGGGAGCGTCATCCTTTGAAGTCTGATGCAGAGGCACAGACAAATGGTGGTGTGTTATGTGGCTGCCGATGGTGTGCACGTGCATAGATCACATGAACTGTACGCGATCCGCAGCCGTTTTTCCGCTTACTATAATCTCGCCGGAGCAATGCGCAAGAGCATTGGCTCAGGCTAGACCTAAAAAGGGGAGGAGTGGTAGGTAAAGCGTGGGAATGGCTGGAGTCCTTTCTACAAGACCGCAGTTTTCAAGTGGCACAGGGACCATATCGGTCCAAAGACATCAGCCGGAAACAGGGGGTGCCACAAGGGTCCAGTCTCAGCCCAACTCTTTTTAATCTATATGTAGCACCAGTGGCGGAGATCATGGAAACATTTGGGGTGGAAGTCGTGTCCTATGTAGACGACACTCAATTGGTTGTGGCTTTCACACAACCAGAGGAGCCGGTTGCCAGCAATTTCAGTACCTGTCTGCAGGAACTGGCAGTTTGGATGGCAAATAATTGCCTCAAACCAAATGGAAATAAGACGGAGGTGCTGATTGTTGGGAAGGCTCCTTTGGTGTGGACCTCGGCTTGGTGGCCTCAAGCGCTGGGCCCTCTACCCATACCTAGCGTTCAAGGGGTCGATTAGGATTGCGGTGAATCCGCATCCTCCGGGCCGGCGGAAGCCACCGCCGGCCCGGAGGATGCGGATTCACCGCTGCGGTACATGAAAAGACCCCCCGCCACATTAGGATGGCTGGGGGGTCATCGACGGACGGGAAGACCGTCCGCCGCTTTTCCGCCGTGGTCGCCTTTCGACCGTGGCGAAAAAGCTCTAATATGGTGGCGGTGTCTATCAGACACCGCCAGCCATATTAGGATGTGCTTCAGGACATGCCGCCACAGAAAGGCATACGGTCTTTTCTTTGGGGGCCCGTTGCGGGCCCCCAGGGTGAAGGGGGGTTTGAGGGGTGCACATGGGGGGTACCTATGGTACCCCCCTGCATTTGCATGCACAATGCGGCAGGCACCGCGGGGTGCCTGCCACTTTGTGCATGTAAATGCAAAGAATGCATTTTTAACCTTGCGGCGGGTGCTGCTTCAAGCAGCACCCGCCGCAAGATTAAAGATACGGGATGTGACCGCCAGGGTGGCGGTCACATCCTAATTGCACCTGAGGGACCGCCGCTGCCCCTGCGGATGGTCCCTCCACCTTGGGGTGGCGGACGGACGCAGGTCCGTCCGCCATCCTAATAGGCCTCCAAGTTAGGAATCTGGGGGTATGGCTCGATACTAAGATCTCGTTTGAGCACCACACAAGACGGGTGGCAGGCACATGGTTTGGCATCCTGAGGGGTCTCAGGAAGACATTGGACCTACTGCCTACGACAGCCAGGAAAACTATGGTCCATGCCTTAATAATATCAAAACACACAAGATGATGGACGGAATGTTGCATAATGGCAAAACATTCACCCCCAGTCACAGATCTGGGTTTAATCCATCGTTATTTTGCTCACCAAGCCACCCCAGTTCAGACATGGCCATATGCAAATCAGTCTTGACCCTGTGGCTCATGGGAACAGTCCAGCCCGAACTGCCAAGCCATGTCTTTCCTGGACCGGAATCAAGCATCCTAGGACCGGTTTCTGGCTATCAGCCGTCTTCAGCCAGGATAGCTTGACTCCAGTGGCCTAGTTTTGCATTCTGTCCATCAACTGTTGTTTTTGCATTTGTCACCCCGAGTGGGACTGTTCCCATAGTGCACAGGGTCAAGACTGATTTGCATATGGCTGGGTTCAAACTGGAATGGCATGGTGAGCAAAAAAACAATTGAGTTAGGCCCAGATCTCTGTACTGGGGTGAATGTATGACATTGTTTTGCATTCTGTCCATCAACTGTTGTTTTTGCATTTGTCACCCCGAGTGGGACGGGTATGCTCAGACGTGAGTCCCGTGCTCCCCATGCCACTGGAATCAAGCTATCTAGGCTGATGAGGGCTGAAAGCCCGAAACCGGTCCTTGGATGCTTGTTTCCAGTCCAGGGAGGACCTGGCTTGGCAGTTCAGGCTGGACTGTTCCCATGGGGCACAGGGTCAAGACTGATTTTCATATGGCTGGGTTCAAACTGGAATGGCATGGTGAGCAAAGAAACGATGGATTTAGGCCCAGATCTCTGTACTGGGGTGAATGTATGACATTGTTTTGCATTCTGTTCATCAACTGTTGTTTTTGCAATTGTCACCCCGAGTGGGACGGGTATGCTCAGACGTGAGTCCCGTGCTCCCCATGCCACTGGAATCAAGCTATCCAGGCTGATGAGGGCTGAAAGCCCGAAACCGGTCCTTGGATGCTTGTTTACAGTCCAGGGAGGACCTGGCTTGGCAGTTCAGGCTGGACTGTTCCCATGGGGCACAGGGTCAAGACTGATTTGCATACGGCTGGGTTCAAACTGGAATGGCATGGTGAGCAAAAAAACAATGGATTTAGGCCCAGATCTCTGTACTGGGGTGAATGTATGACATTGTTTTGCATTCTGTCCATCAACTGTTGTTTTTGCATTTGTCACCCCGAGTGGGACGGGTATGCTCAGACGTGAGTCCCGTGCTCCCCATGCCACTGGAATCAAGCTATCCAGGCTGATGAGGGTTGAAAGCCCGAAACCGGTCCTTGGATGCTTATTTCCAGTCCAGGGAGGACTTGGCTTGGCAGTTCGGGCACAGGGTCAAGACAGATTTGCATATGGCTGGGTTCAAACTGGAATGGCATGGTGAGCAAAAAAACGATGGATTTAGGCCCCGATCTCTGTACTGGGGTGAATGTATGACATTGTTTTGCATTCTGTCCATCAACTGTTGTTTTTGCATTAATAATATCAAGGCTGCACTATGGGAATGTCCTCTATTTGGGAACTAATGCAAAGTGCACTCAGAGCCTGCAGCGTATACAGAATGCGGCGGCACGCTTGGTCCTGATGCTGCCTAAGAGGGCATTGAAAACATTACACTGGCTTCCGATTAGGGAACGGGTGCTGTTTAAAGCCTTATGTGTTAGTCACCGAAAGATACAAGGGAAAGGGCCCATCTATCTCCATAACCTGCTAACCCAATATAATCCTACCGGGCAGCTGAGGTCTAGCGGGACGGGGCAGGTCCAGGTTCCAAAATTCAGAAGAGTGAGGATGGGAGGGCGCTCCTTTTGCGTTCTTGCAGCTCAACAGTGGAACAAACTCCCTCTGAGACTCTGGCTGGAGACGTCAGAGCTGGCATTCTGTAAAGAGCTGAAAACTCACCTCTTTCCCAAAGAGTAGGCCTAGGCTAGGTAGCGAGTGGGTGGGATGAAATATGAGCTTGAGGTGCTCTGGTTAAAGCCGCACTGCAGCGCGGGGACACACTAGCCTAGTGTAACCAGGTGCTTTATAAATTCAGTTATTATTATTATAGAAGCACAGGCCATGCTTCAGAAAGGGGCTATAGAAAATGTCCCCTTTTCCCAAAGGAGGAAAGGCTTTTACTCCCGCTTCTTTCTCATTCGCAAAAAGTGAGTGGAGGCCTATCCTAGACCTCGGAAAATTGAACAAATTCCTAAAGAGCCAGACTTTCAGAATGGTCACTCTTTTGAACATCCTACGACTCCTCAACAAGGGCGATTTCATGACTTCATTGGATCTCGAGGAGGAATACTTCTATGTCCCTATTCACCCAAACAACAGAAAATTCCTATGGTTCACAGTGGCTGGTACCCACTTTCAATTCAGAGTTCTTCCATTTGGCCTCAAATCAGCACCACGGACGTTCACAAAATTCCTCGCTTCAGTGGCAGCAGTCTTGCGAAGCAAAGGTCATCAGGTATTCCCTTACCGGATGTCAATTATCAGAAATCCTCAATATTCCCAAACCAGATAACAACATGTCTGGGAGGCGAGCTGAACACCATCCAGTATAAGGCTTTCCTTTCCGAAGAAAGACAGCACAGATTACAGGCATTATCACTCAAGCTGTGCAGAAAAAAGTGTGTTTCTGTGAGAGTGTTCAAATCTCTACTGGGAATGATCTCTTCCGCAATAGATCTTGTGCCGCTAACTTGTTTGCATATGAGACCTTTTCAAGAGGAACTGCAATGTCAATGGATTCAGACCTCAGGCTCCTTCGATGACGTAATCATCATCACTTCTTGGATAACGGAGGTCCTGAGATAGTGGACCCAGACTTCACATCTGTCCCAAGATCAGTCTTTTCTTCCAGTCATGCCAGATTACATACTAACAAAGGCTGCTTCTATGGAAGGTTGGGGAGGACACTTGCAAGACCTACAAGTTCAAGGGAAGTGGTCCTTGGCTCAACGGCAGATGCACATAAACAGACTGGAACTGAAGGCCATTTTCCTATGTCTTCGGGCTTTCCTTCCTCGAATACAAGGGTCTTCGATGTTGATTCGGACGGACAACACCACAAGTATGTTTTATATCAACAAGCAAGGAGGCACAACATCTCTCACTCTGTCACAAGACGCACAGCAGTTGTGGAACTGGCTGATGCTCCACCACATCCCCCTGACAGCAGAGCATGTCCCGGGTCTCTGTAATACTTAAGCGGATACCTTGAGCAGTGTGACCAACAGCTGTCACGAATGGGAGCTGGAACAAGTACAGCTGCACAAGATATTTGCAATCTGGGGGAAACCGGCGCTGGATCTATTTGTGACCCACCTCAACTCTAAATGCAGATTCTAAGCAAGCAGATTTCCTCTCCCAAACTCTCCGGGGATTGCCCTTTTGATGAGATGGTCAGGCATCTATGCATACGCTTTTCCCCCCATTCCTCTAATACCCAGGATCCTCTTGAAGATGAAAGGGAAGCGTTGCCACATCATTCTGATAGCCCCCAGGTGGCCCAGGCAACACTGGTACACGGAACTCCTCCTTCTCTCAGAATCGCAGCCCATCCGTCTGGTTCCAACGCCAACGCTGTTGACACAGAACAAAGGCTAAGTGTGTCACCTGGAGCCATTCATTCCTATGGGCTTAAGGCCTGAGAAACAAGATGGCTGCTCAGGTGGTCCCAGAAGGATAAAGAGAGTGTGTGTGGGTGGCTGGGAGGTGTTGTCCGACTAACTATATAGGAGCAATTTCAATGTTTTTTTTAATGCTAATTCCTAACTATATAAGGCCTGAAACCTATGGTTTTTTAAGTGAATTTGCAAGGTTTTTTAAATGCTAATTCATAACTATATCAGGCATGAATCCTATAGTTTTTTTCAATACATTTCAAAGGTTTTCTAAATGCTAATTCTATTAGCGGATAACGTTTAAATATGTTATTATCCTTCTGGGACCACCTGAGCAGCCATCTTGTTTCTCAGGAGAAGTGAGGCACAAGAGAGCACAAAACAAGAGTGGAAAACGCAAAAAGGGGCAGGGTAGAGACCCCCTGACCCCCTAGCCCTTCTCAGGGGGTCCCAGAAGGACCACCAAGTGCAAAAACATTTTTTCTTTTTTTTTTAAATCGCGTACGGTGCGCGTACCCCGTGATTTTTTTGAATTGTTTTCCTTTTTTTTTTGCCCTTGGGGGTCCTACTGGGACCCCCTGAGAAGGGCTAGAGGGTTGGGGGTCTGTACCCTGCCCCCTTTTTGTGTTTTCCACTCTTGTTTTGGGCTTTCTTGTGCCTCAGTTCACCTGAAAAACAAGATGTTGGCCAATACTTCCTGGTTTGGACAGTTTGGAATGTTGACAGTCGACTGCCAGCCAATCAGAAACTCGCTCGCGCACGTAAGGGTACACGCACGTACGCGTACGGTACGCGTACCGTACGTGTACGGTGCGCGTACGGTGAGCGCATATAGATATATAATTTGCTCAAATTCAATTTTCTCAACAACTACTGGAGGGATTTCCACCAAATATAGAAAAGACACTACTGAATACCTGTCCCTACCATTTTGCCAAGTTTGGTGTAATTCCGTTCAGCCGTTCGGGCTGTAGCCGTGTCTAAAGGTCCCATAGAAAATGCCATTTGAAAAATGTCGAATTCAATTTTCTCAAGAACTACTGGAGGGATTTTCGCAAAAGATAGCAAAGGCACATCTGCATACCAGGCCCTACCATTTTGCCAAGTTTGGTGTAATTCCATTCAGCCGTTCGGGCTGTAGCCGTGTCTAAAGGTCCCTATGGAAATTAACATGGGGAAAACAAGTTTTGGGACCCCCCTTTTGGCCCCGCTTGACGAAACATTCAGGGAAGGAGCGGAGCGGAGCTGGCCAAAATTCTGGAAAATTACATGCAGATTCCTCAATCGGCGCCAAAGTTATTCTCAATAGAATGTTGAGCGCATATAGATATATAATTTGCTCAAATTCAATTTTCTCAACAACTACTGAAGGGATTTTCACCAAATATAGAAAAGGCACTACTGCATACCTTCCCTACCATTTTGCCAAGTTTGGTGTAATTCCGTTCAGCCGTTCGGGCTGTAGCCGTGTCTAAAGGTCCCATAGAAAATGCCATTTGAAAAATTTCAAATTCAATTTTCTCAAGAACTACTGGAGGGATTTACACCAAACATACAAAAGACACTGCTGCATACCAGTCCCTACCATTTTGCCAAATCTGGTGTAATTCCGTTCAGCCGTTCGAGCTGTAGCCGTGTCAGAATGTCCCTACGGAAATTTAACATGGGGAAAACACGTTTTGTGACCCCCCTTTTTTCTCGGCCCCCGCTTGACGAATCTTTCAGGGAAGGAGCAGAGCCGAGCGAGGCAAATTTAAGGAAAATTACAGGCAGATCCCTCAATCGGCACCAAAGGTATTCCCAATAGAATGTTCGGAATTTCCTATGGTAACTAGGTCCTAACTATATATACCTTCTGGCTACGCCAGTAGGTAATATATACATATATATATATATATATATATATATATATATATATATATATATATATATATATATATATATATATATATATCATAGAACTCCGTCTTGCAGCAACTTATTTTTTTTTTTATGATTTATTGGCAGTGGAAAATTGCACAGTAGCACATAAAATATCAAAAATAATTTCAAATAATACAGTACCATGATACATCGTAAAGGCAAAAGACAAATATGGTAAGAAAAAAAAAAAAATGGAAACCTATTATATCCAGTTAGTGATTGGTAGCCATAATTTTTGGCCAAATGCCTTTTTTTCTGACCCTTAAGTTTATACACAGCATTTTCCAGTTGATATATATTTAACAATTTAGATAGCCACTGATGGAATACCGGTGGATCAGTATCTAACCAACGAGAAGTTATACAATTTCGGTAGGATGACATGGCAATAAATAAAAATCCTTCTTCTGCAGTCGTCTTATTACTAATTTGGTCAGATTGGATTCCAAGTATCACCAGTTCGGCTGTTAGAATGACAGTTGAATCCAAGATATTATTTAGAAAGCCTTGCACTTGTGTGACAAATTGAATTAATTTCGGACAGCAGAAAAACATATGACTTGAATCAGCAGCAGGATGTCCACAACGACTACAATTGGTACCCTTTTGTGCATTCCATTTCATTAGTTTAGATGGGGTATAGTATAAGTCAAATGTGGACATGAAATGCTGACTTTTGAGTGATCCATTAAAAATAACAATGCTGCAGACTTCTAAAGATCTGGGTAGGTCGACACTTTCAATACCAAAACATCTTTGCCATTTATCTATATATATATCTAGATTGTCTTGAATTCTTTCTACCATCATTTGATAGATTACACCAATTCTATTTTTTTTACGACAGCTTTCCAATAAATCTATTTTATTCATAGCTTCGGTATCGATTAAATTCTTTGACTCTAAAAAGCTGCGGATCTGTAAATATTTGAAAAAATCACCTCTATTAAGGCCGAATTCCCTCTGTAAATCATGATATGAAATAAATTGCCCGTCACGGTAAAATATACCGAGTGAACTTATTTGGGAATTGACCCATCTGTACATAACATGGTCATTAAAAATCTCCGGCAGTAGGGGATTCTTTAGGAAAGGTGTATAATAATTCAAGTTGGACAAGAGATGGAATTTCTTATTAATTTGTTTCCAGATCTGAAATGCAGCCATCATAGTTTTAAATTTAGTTTTTTTATAATAGCTAGGTTCTATTATCCTAAACAGGCATTGTCGAGCTTCAACTCCAAGTAGCATTTCGTAAATTGATGGTATCATGGCTTCTTCTAAACTAAAGTCTTGAAACATTAAGGGACCCATTAGTCTTAATGTAACTGCCCAGTAGTAAATTCGGAAGCTTGGAATCCCCAAACCGCCCCTTAGTTTTGGGAGAATACACCATTTGAGAGATCTTCTGGCTCTCCGATAGCCCCGTAGGAACCTAGAAATACTTCGATCTAATTTATTGAAAAAAGATGAAGAAAACAAAAGAGGAATAGTACGAAATAAATAAAGAAATTTCGGTAATATAAGCATTTTAACTACGTTAGTACGGCCACATAGAGATAAGTGCAGATTGTTTATTCTCTCTAGAGTCCTATTGGTGGATAATAATAAAGAATCTGTGTTGAGCCCTACGATATCATCGACTGTTGAAGAGATCGTTACACCAAGATATGACGCGGTAGGATTAAATACAACACCCTCAGGTCTGCCTATGGATGAATGAATTAACTGGGTTTTAGATATATTGAGCTTATATCCCGATAGCTTGCCAAATTCCTGAGCAAGTTCTATAATCTTAGGGAAAGATAAGCATACATCTGGGGTTACAACTGCAACGTCATCAGCGTATGCAAAGATGTTATGTTCTGTTTGATGTAGTATCACTGGAGGAATTCCCTCTTCCGTTGCAATCTTGTTCAGGTAAGGTTCGATATATAAAGCGAACAGCAGGGGAGAGCAGGGACAGCCCTGCCTTGTCTCCCTGGTGATCGGGAACGGACAGGACATTTCAGTACCTATCCGGATTACTGCTTTCGAATCATGATATAGCGCCTGAATGGCCAGAATATACTCATTGGGAAATCCCTTCCATGCTAAGACAGACCATAGGAACCCCCAGTCGACCCTGTCAAACGCTTTTTCCGCGTCCAACAGGATAACGCCGACTGGGGATCCCGTGGCCTGCGCCCAATCTAATAGAGTAATGATGCGTCTAACATGATCTGTGGTGTCCCTCTTTTGAATAAATCCGTGCTGAATCTTGGAAACCAGCATGGGCATCATAGCATAAAGTCTATTGGCAAGTATTTTGGAATTTTTTTTACTATCAGATGTGATAAGGGATATGGGCCGATACGACCCTAATTCAGTGCCATCCTTGTCTTTCTTTTTAAATACTATCATCGTGGCAAGAGACCACGAGGCAGGTGGATGCCCTTGGAATAATAGCTGGAAGATCTTAAGTAGCTCAGGTTTTAATATGTTCCTAAAAGTCCGATAAAATTCTAGGGGGATTTGGTCAGGCCCCATAGCTTTCCCAGGAGCTAAGCTAAGGATAGCTGTTTCAATCTCCTCCCAAGTAATAGGTGCAGCAAGGAGCACCGAATCCCCCTCAGTAATAGGTACGTTACTGATTTCTCTCAGATACTCGGATGGATCCTTATCTTCATCAGTCTGATCCCCAAATTTATTATATAAGAGTTTGTAAAAGCCATTGAAAGCCTTCATGATTCCAGCCTTAGACTCTTGGGATACTCCATCTAAATCAGTAATTTTAGTTATATCATTTAGCATAGCTTTTTGTCTGATCCTCTGAGCTAATATTCTCCCTGTTTGTTCCTTCAGCTCATAGCACTCAGCTTTGTGTTGCTTATATTGCACTGCAACTTGGTCTGCTAAAAAGGAATATGAAACAGCTTGTTCAATAGTTAAAAGTCGTTGAGCTTCGTCAATATCGGAATCATTACCGTCCTTAATATGTGCAACTAATTTTAGCTCTGCCTCCCTAACTTTATCAAGTTTGTTCCTAAACTCTATCTTCGCCTTCTTACGATGATAATTAGAGTAGCAAATTGTTTCCCCTCTAACGATCGATTTAAAAGTATCCCAGACAATTTGGACCGAGGCGGTATCATTGTTACGAACAAAAAAATCCTTAATAATTTCAGCTATGTGTCTAAGATAATTATCATCAAGAAGAAAACTCCTTTGAAATGACCACTGGCGATTGAAGTTATGGTTTAATGAGGATAATGATATTTCTAGTATTAAAGGATTGTGATCTGAGAGTTGTGGTAGGATCTCTATTTCTATGTTATCCAAAAAAAAGAAGAGGTAAAGAAGTAGTCTAAACGAACAAACTTTTTATGCGGAGTTGAAAAAAAAGTAAAACCAGGATCAGTAGGTTTATATTTATTCCAAACGTCGTACAGCCCATTGCTAACAACTAATTCCCTTAAAGCTTTATAGGTCCTCATCTTACGGCCGTTGTAATTCCCTGAGGCTCGAATATTGCAGCTGGCTTCGACATGAACATTCATATCTCCACATACGATTAAAGGCTGACACCATGCTGCTAATTCTATATTGACTGTGTTAAGCACCTCATTATCATCCAGGTTGGGACCATATAGACAGCAAACCGTAAATCTATTCCCATTAACACTAAGTTCAACCAACCACCAACGGCCCCATTTGTCAGATGCTGTTCTGAGGCATTTTCCAACATTTTTTTTCATACAAATTGCTACTCCCCTCTTGACCCCAGTTTGTTTCGAGCTAATTAGGAGTTCAAGACCCAGATTCCTCAACATATTACGTTTATCCCAGGAAATATGAGTCTCCTGTAGACAAAGAATATCAATACTTAAAGACTGAATTAGTTTGCGTAAAACCCCTATCTTTTTGAGGTCATTAAGGCCATTAAAATTCAAGGAACATATTTTGAGTTTTCTATCCATTATTATACAGTTTTAAATCTGGAAATATCAGGGTCAGCTTTCTCACTGAACATATCCAAAAGCATAATACAAACGGTAGTACATTAGCCAGGTTTATTATGTGTGCTCTAGCAATTGCCACTGCCTTACACCCCCACCACCACCCCAACCCCCACACCCAAAGAAGAAGACCCACCCCCTCCCCAACATATGAGGCCCAGGAACACTCAGTACCTGATAAATATGGAGTGCCGCGTCCTCCTGCCCTAGAACATCCTGGAGAGATAACCAACTACTAAATGTGAAGAAAAAAAAAGATATTTACGCAATATACAGAATATTCTATATCTTCATGGTGATAATTACGGACAAGTTCATAGAGACTCTAAATATTCTTTTTCTCTGATTTCTGACAGAAAATATTTGGTTTGACTATTCATGACTATCTTCAGCTTGGCTGGGTTCTGCAAAAATACAGTGGCACCCTTCCTTTGAAAATCGGGTACAAGCTGACGAAGATGCCAATGCTGAGTAACTGTCGCCTGGCAGAAATCCGGCCTTACAAAAAACTCACAGTCCCTAGCCACTGCTTTCTTATCGGGCCTGGCTAGCATAAAAATGTCTTCCCTTGCAAGAAAATTGTTAAAAGATACCAGTATAGCTCTAGGATATTCCTCGGCTCCCTGACGTGGTTTCCTTATTATAAATGGGAATCGGTGGGCCCTTTGCACTTCTTTAGACCAATCCCAAGTGGTTAAATCAGGAAAGGCTTCTTTAAGTAACTCAATAATAAATCTCCTGGCATCCCCCCCTTCCTTTTTCTCTGGTATCCCAAGAAAACGTAGATTGCTCCTGCGGGCCTGATTCTCCAGGCCCGCCAGTTTATACGTGAGGTCGTCTTTATGAGATTTAATATTATTAAGTTCTTGCTTCTGAGTAATATTCTCATCCTCTAAGGCAGAAATCCTTGCCTCGGTTTCAGTCACTCTGTCAGCTGTTTCAGTACAAAGTTTAATAGCCCGCCGAACAGCGTTCTTAACCTTCGAGCAGGTAGCCTGGGTACGTAAATTCTCTGCTTTTATTTCAGCTCGATGCGACATCATGGTGTTGTAAATCGTAGTTAATGTGATCTCGTTGGTATTAGACGTATCGTGCATGTGAGTTGTAGACTCAGTGCCATTTGTCAGTATATCCCTTCCTTGGGAACTCTGCATGATGTACCCCTCTGACTGAGGACTATCTGCGCTGAGAGTAGAGCCCCTAGCAGAAGAGCGCTTAGAACCCCTTTTCTTACGTCTTCTGACAGTAGAGACAGTTGCATTTGAGAGGTCTTGGTTGGGGCTTCGCTCTTGTGTGACTTCTGCAGGACTACTTTCGTCAGTAAATTCAGCCCAGTCTCTACTGACATTCGTGCTTTCATCAGACGAAGGGTCAAACAAGAAAAAAAATGTTTCCACCATTTCCTGTGGCCCTGGTACTGCTTCAGTGGTGATCCCTGATGCTCCCAACACACTCAGCTCTTGGGCAGAATGATCCAAATCAACATTAATAGACAGGCCTCCCTGTAACACCTCAGGGACCTCAGAAACTCCGTTTCCCACAATGCACTGTTCACTGCCTGCTGTGTCCGATATTGTATTGTTAGACACATTGGGACGTTGCGTTTCAACTCCTTTTTTCTGGGGTTGTTTTTTAAACATTACCGGGACCGTTAAGGAGTCCAGAGGTTGTTTGCTGCTGTTTCCCGATGCTGGTACAATGGGTACTGATACCGGCGCTAACACCGAGAGAGAGCTCTCCTTCTGGGCAACGCTAGCAGTTTTAGTGGGGACAGCACTATTAGGGAGACTCTCACCTTCTGTATCGTGATCGCCTCTAGGTTTGTTACTTCGGGTAACAGCTACCGCAGTCTGTGTCGAGTTTTTTGCCGGCATCTTCTTTTTGCGAGACCCGCCGCGGCCCCGAACCACTGAGCTCCAAAAGGGAAAGTGAAATGCTGAAAGACGCCAGAGCGGGGCACGCCGCTGTATGCAAAACAAGTTCACCAGCATTCGTAGAACAGAGCGGGACCACAGCTCCTGAAAGGCTACACGGGTAAGTGAGCTCCGTCGCAATCCTTCAGCCTGTCCTTGTAACAGTCCTTACAGCCCTTTCACTCTTGCTGCACCATTGCCGCTTATTATTTGTTGTTTTTTTTTTTTTTTGGCTGGGAGCACTGGCCGGGAACGCTGAGGTTAGCCGGCTAGCTGGACGGACCGGCACATAGTTGATGATATGTGGTATTGGATGTCTCAATTCTGTACTGCTGCGGGATTAAATGATTGTACCTTTGTGTCCTGATGTTAGATACCTCTGGTATATATTACAGTCAATTGTCTATAGGTCCAGGCACTATTGCAGTGAATATCTTAATTACGGTTAAATACTTGATTGCCATCTGACCTAAAGACATTCAGTGGGCCCATGTGTCTTGACACTAGTGGTTGTTATAAACTGTGCAGATACGCAAATGTTTAAATATGACTATAAATATTTTAAATAAATACATAGTGCAAATACGCATTTGTGCAAATATAACCTTGAATGTTTTGTATAAATACAAATAAATATCAAAATAAATATATAAATATGATAAAATTCATAAATACATAACAATTCTATATCTGTTACTCTAACCACCGTTGTCATTATTTCATGTAGTCACCTAAACTATATATTCTTATTAACCAGGTAAGCAGCATCTTACTAAAACATCAACCATAAAATCATATCTGAAATTCATAGAGTGGAGCATATATCATATAATATGTTCATTTAGCACAGATGGGAGTTAAACTCATGCAAGCATATCACATGCTCTTGTTTCAATTATAAGGGGCTGATCCCAGGGTAACCCAACCTTACAGGCATGTATACATGTCTTCCGAGATATTGAGACCATTTGATTGCTTAGTATTCAGTTCTAAAATGTATCTTGTCTCAAGTAACCTCAGTGCAATCTCTCTATCACCACCTCTTCTGCTTGGGGGGATCGTATCAATTACATAAAATGTAAGCTCTTTATTGTTGAATGAGTGCTTGTCTTTGAAATGTCGGGCTACGGGATATGTGTTGTCATCATTATTGATTGTCCTGAGATGTTGCAGTATTCTTTTGTGTGCTGCCAGTTTGGTGCTTCCTACATGAAGTAGTTTACACGGGCAGGTGAGTATATATATCACATGATCAGTTTTGCAAGTTAATAACTTGTTGATCGTCACTTTTCTGTTGCTGAACGGAGTTGTGTACTCAGTTTTGTTTATGCCATGTTGGCATGCTTTACATGTCTTGCCGCGATGGAAACCTTTTCTAGTTTTTAGCCAGTAGGATGAATCAATAGTTTCAGGATAGGTATCTACTAATTGGTCCTTCATGGATGGCCCACGACTATGTGTAATGGATGGTCTTGATGGTAAATCACAACCAATTACTGGGTCACCTAGGACCAGTGGCCAATTTTTTTGAATGATTGTTTCTATTTGCCTCTTTTGATTACTGAATTGTAGAACCATCCTGCATGTTTTATCCTCATTTTCATCACTTGTCTGACTGGTTGTGTACATATCCACTCCTTCTGCCCTTTTATCTTGTAGGAGCTCAATTCTGGATTTAGTCATAGATTTGCTAATGACTGTCTCTATAGTTTTTTTTTTTTTTTTTTCAAAACAAATGTTATTAGTTTTATTTCGGGTGTTGAAGCATAGCAAAAAAAAAACGACACCACTCCCTGAACACCAGAGAAATAGTGTGCAAACAGTAATCATCAACATCAAGCTATGCAAGCAGTATTCAATAGGTCCACCCATCCCTAAACTCCCTTTCCCCTCAAACCCCCATCCTAAGAGTCTCCCGCCCGGATCCCACCCCTAACCCCTCACAGTGTCAGCGTGGTCCAATAGTTAATTCAATGCAGTAGCAAAGTTCGTGCGTGAGTCCGTTCACCCCAGATCCACAAGCGGGTGTCCATCATCACTATCCTGACTTGTCGGCGGTTCCAGCCACAACCCTCTATATTCCGCCCATCTCTTCCAGATTTTAAAATGCTTTTGGGGGCAACCCCTGGCTACAAACACCGGACGCTCCAGCCCCATACAGAAGTCTAATCCCCTTTTCCATACCCCTAACAGGGGAGATCTTGTGTCCTTCCAGGCTCGGGCGATATCACGTTTGGCCACTGTAAGGCCTAAAAGCAGTAAGTGTCGCTTATAAATGTTACCCCCCACTTGTTCCATAACATGCAAAAGGCCCAATTGCGGTGTGCGGGGAAGGTCCCACCCCAACACTTCAGACAGACAGTCCCAGACACCAGACCAGAACCTCGCCAGTTTAACACACTCCCACACCGTATGTACGAAGGTTCCAATCGCACTGCCACACCGCAAGCAATCAGGGGAGGCTATCAGGCCCGCCCTCCATAAACTCTCTCTAGTATAATAGGCCCTGTGCAAGTATTTGAACTGGATAAAGCGCAGGCGAACCGCTATCGCTGCCCCCCTCGGGGCTTCCAGGGCTTCCCTCCAGTCCTCTTCCTCCAGGTCTCCTATGTCCCCCTCCCAAGCAGATCGCAGAGTGTCTAGAGAAGAGGAGCAATGCGTAATTAACGTTTGGTATATGCTGGAGATTTTCTTCGTGCCCAACTCACCCATGAAGACCTTGGCCTCCAGCGGGCTGAATTCGGGCAGTGAGTCGAGACCGACCAGGGAGGGAGACAGGGCGTGTCGGAGTTGTAGATATCGAAAAAACTGTGTTGGGGGCATATCATATTCCTCTTGCAGGGCTTGGAACGTCTTAAGAACCGTGCCTTTCATTACATGACCCAGGGCCGATATACCTATTGCGTCCCAGCCACTAAAACCCTTCAGGGATGTCAACGCCGGCAGTCGCCCATTGTGCCAGAGGGGAGTTTCCCCCGTCAATTTGTTCCACCAGCCCATGCGGTGCAGCACGCTGCGCCACACCCGAAAGACCACTTGTGTGACCACCGGAAGCTTCTTCCGTGTCGCCGCTGAATACAAGATGGTGTGTAGCGTGTATGGGTCCATCAAGAATCGCTCAAGGGCATAGGCCGGATCACTCCGATCCCCATACCACCATTCGTTTAGTATCAATAGGTGGGATGCCTGGTAATAAGACAAAATGTCCGATGTGGCCAGCCCCCCGCAGTAAGTGGAAAGAAAACAGGTGCGAAATGCCACTCTCGCCACCCCACCCGCCCAAAGGAACTGGCCGAGCGCCGAGTTCACTTGGCGAAACCATGCCAGTGGTATAGGGTACGGATGATTCTGCAACTGGTACAGTAGGCGCGGGAGAGCCACCATCTTAAATATGGCTGAGCGGCCGTAGATATTCAAGGGCATTCTGGACCACGTCATCATGTCCGAACGTACACGATCCCACACAGGCAGTACATTACGAGCCCATGAGACCCCCGGGATGTCCGTCAGGAATATCCCCAGGTATTTAATTCCTCCAGTAGCTCTCTGCAACCTCTCCGCCCAGGGCCCCAGACCCCCAGACCCACACAGTCTCCCAGCGTCCACAGCGTAGACTTCCGCGGGTTCAGGCAGAGGCCCGACACCTCACCAAAGACACGCATAATTTCCAGGACTCTCGGCCCGGACCTATTTAAGTCTGTAAGAAAGAACAGGACGTCGTCGGCGTAAAGTGCTATTCTGTCAGACGGACCCGCCACCCATTCCACACCTCTCAGTTGCGCGTCCACACGCACCCAGGCCGCAAGCGGTTCCATCGCCAGGGCGAAGAGGTAAGGCGAGAGGGGGCAGCCCAGCCCTGGCGTGTGCCCCGGCCTATAGGGAACGGGCTGGACACCGCCCCAGCCACTCTCATGGACGCCGTCAAGTCTGTATATAACAGTTGTATGTAGGAAAGAAACCGGGGTCCCAAGTTCAGGCGAGACAGGAGGGCACGAAGGTAGACCCAACTTAGGGAGTCAAACGCCCTGTCGATGTCTGCTAGCAGAAGCGCCGCCGGGAACCCGGCCGCTCGAGCCGCCTCCACCACCACCTGGGCCCGTCTGATATTGTGACGCGTCGCCCTGCCGGGCATGAATCCGGCCTGGTCCGGGTGGACCAGGTCTGCTATGTACGGGAGCAAACGATTAGCCAAGGCCTTTGCCAGAAGTTTCGCCTCCACATTCAGGAGCGAGATCGGCCTATAAGACTCATGTTGTGTAGGAGACCTTCCAGGTTTACAGAACACAACAACTTCAGCATGTCGCCAATCTGCCGGAAGGCGACCGCTATCCTTGGCCGCTTCTAACGCTTGCCTATAGTATGTTCCCAGCTGGAGATGAAACGTCTTCATGAACTCGCAGGGAAAGCCGTTGGGCCCAGGGGCCTTGCCGGTATTCAGTTCTCCCAGCGCCGTGCCCAGCTCCTCTGCCGATAGGGGAAGGTCGAGCTTGGTTCGCCCCTCATCCGACAGCGCCCGCGGTGGGAGATCTGCCAGGAATTTGTCAACGTCCTCCGCTGAGATAGATTCCCGAGGAGTATATTGGGACTCGTAATAGCGCGCGAAACTAGCCGCAATAGCAGACGGGGCCGTCACCGCTTCACCCGCCTCATCACTGAGGCCTGGCAGGGAGTGTGCCTGGAACGCCATTTGGCAGAGCCTATAGAGCATAGCGCTGGATTTGTCCCCCCACTGATAGATCCTACTTTGTGTAGCCAACCAGAGTTGGCGAGCCTCATCCATCAACAAGGAGGTGTACGACTGTTGCTGCAGGAGCAGCTGTCCCACAGCAGCGGCATCATTCCCAATCGTACACATCTCCTCCAGTTCTCGGACCCTATCCGCTGCGTCAGTGATTGCCTCCCTACGGGCCACTCGGGCCGCGGCACACCAGGCAATGTCCACCCCTCGAAGCACAGGTTTTAAGGCTTCCCAGAGGGTCACCGCATCCGTTTCCGGCCTGTCATTTTCATCCCAGTAACGGGCTATCGCGGTCCTCATATGCGACTGATAGTCCACTTGCTGCAAGTGCCAGGTGGAGAGGCGCCATCTGAAAGGCTGTCGTCTCCTGTCTAGGTGGAGGTCCATCAGGACCGGAGAGTGATCGGACAATCCGCGGGGGAGAATGGAAGTGGAGGCCACCCGCCCAATCCAGCTCTGAGAGCTGAATAGGTAGTCGAGTCTTGAGAACGACCCATGAACTGCAGAAACATAAGTGTATTCGCGGCTATGCGCATGTTGATACCTCCATGCATCAATCCAGCCCATCCCCTGCACCAT
Source organism: Lissotriton helveticus (assembly GCF_964261635.1). Classification (NCBI taxonomy): domain Eukaryota; kingdom Metazoa; phylum Chordata; class Amphibia; order Caudata; family Salamandridae; genus Lissotriton; species Lissotriton helveticus. The sequence goes on from NC_136071.1 coordinate 151,615,629, forward strand.
GCCATTCAGTCTAGAAGGGGTATCGGCTAGGCGGCCCCCTCCCGGCCTATGGCGATCCAGCCTCCCATCCATCACGTCATTCCAGTCACCACCTACTATCGCCAACACGGTCGGGATTTCAGCCCACACATCAAACAGCTTTTCTACTAGAGCTCCCTGCAGTGGAGGTGGGGCATACACACTACCAAAGACCACAGTTTCGCTCCCCACCTTTCCTTTAATGAATACATATCTACCATGACTGTCTACCCATTGTGTTTCGTGAGAGTAGGACAGTCTTCGATGGACAAGGATCGCAACCCCCCGCGACCCTCGCACAAAGCCAGCATGATATACCTGCTGATACCCATAGCGCTGTAAGCTCAGAGTCTTGGACCCCAGGAGGTGCGTCTCCTGCAGGAGTAGCACATCTGCCCTTTCCTTCTTTCCCAGCTGCAAGACCGCACCTCTCTTGATTTTGTCCAGCATACCCCTTACATTCCAGCTCACAACTCGCAAGGACGCCAGCGGGGAGTCAATGTCGTGAGTGTCACCCGCCATCAGGGGGCAAGTACAGCAAGGCCCGGGATTCCACAGAACGCACGCACACGTATGATGTTGAGCGGACACGATTAGACACTGTGACTGAACAAGTTACCCTAGTTTCCCCAACATCCCCTCCCACCCCCCTGCCCACCAACCTCCCCCCCACAGCCCCCCCATCCCTCCAACTCCACCACCCCAACCCACAACTACCCGACCACCCCCCACCCCATACCTCACCAACATGGAAGTACCTGTCGCGGAATAGGGTATCACCAACCCCCAACGGGGGGCCAGGTACCTACTACCCCAATGGATCCCCACCAACTACCCACTTCAAACTTACCTACCCCTTACCCAACTAACCTAACAGCTCCGTGGGTACGTCCGCCTTCTCACAGGCATTACCCAACCCACTACCCCCATGTACACATGCTACACGGAAATGGAAATACACGAGCAATATCGTCTCGGCAAATGCAGCCATGTTCCATCGAGAAGTCAGCAGAGCCTCCCGGCCCGGTTATGCGGTGGAGCGCGGGACCTCAAGGCGCCGATGACGGTTTGTCTGCCTCCTCAGCCGCCCCGGTTTCTCCACGACGGGAAGGTTGAGTCTTCTGGGAGCGCGAGCGCCAGTTGCTTCTGCTGCGCGACCTCCGGGGAGCCCTCGAGGGTCCGCCTGTAGAGGAAGAATCAGAGTCTCTGCCCGGGGGAGTATGCACCCTAATGCTGACCGTCTCGTCCGTCCAAGCAAAGACCTCCTCTGGGGAATTAAAGAATAGTGTCCGAGATTGGAAGACCACCCGGAGGCGCGCCGGGTAAAGCAGGGCATACTGTATTTTCAGTTCTCGCAGGCGCGCCTTTGCCGCAGTGAAGGATTGTCTTTGTTGCTGCACAAGTCTAGTATAATCAGGAAAGACGAGGATCTTGTGGTTGTCAAACATCAGGGGCTCCTTCACTCGCGCCTGTCGCAGTATGACATCTCGGTCGTGATAATTGAGCAGCTTGGCTATCACAGGCCGAGGACGGGCACCCAGGGGTGGCTTCGGGAGCAGTGCCCGATGCGCCCTCTCAACCACAAAGCAGCGCGACAGGGAGTCCGGGGGAAGCCACCCCTCCAACCAACGGGTCAGGAAGTCCGCCATGTCGCCCTTCTCACTATCCTCCGGAAATCCTACAAAGCGAAGGTTGTTCCTCCGGGCCCGACCTTCTGCGTCCTCGACCCTGAGCGCGAGGCCTCTCTGTAAGCCCTCCATGGTAGCCACCTTCTTCTTAAGGATTACCACCTCATCTTCAACCTCAGTGATTCGAGATTCGGTTTCAGTAATACGGGCCACCGCGTTGCGTAGATCCTGTCTGAGCAGAGTGACATCGGCGCCCACGGCCCCAATTTTTGCGTCAAGCATGTCTCTGGACTGCGTAATAGCAGCCATGAGGGCCGCGTTGTCCGGGCCTGGTCCCTGTGAACCCCCTGCGGCCCCGGCTCCGCCGCTCGGCCCCGTGAATTTGTCGATAGGGCCTTGTTTTGCAGTGTTGCCGCTGTTGCCTCCCCTCGTCATGGTGGGCCCCTGGCACAGGCACGCAGTCCAAGCCGGCCGCGTGGGCGTCGGGTGCACCTCTTCCTCACCTCGGGCGTGGGCCCCCGGACACAGTCCCCTGGTCTCCGCTGGCCTCTCAGAAGAATAGCCGAACCTCTCAGTAGGGTGTTGGCACTGTGGCGCCCACCGGCCCCAGGAATAGCGCCAGCGCGCAGGGTATAGCGTTCAGTATTCCAGGCACTGGGGGGCAGCCGCGTCCGATGAGTACCGCGCCGGAGCCCTCCGTCAGCAAGTCCCACAAGGGGGGGGGGGGCTCGAGCAGTGATGACTACAGCGGCAAGGACAAACGAGCCCCCACCACCTCTGGGTCACCAGGCTCCCGCGGCCCGACTAGGTCGCCGAGTAAGAGCCGGCCCAGTCAGGGATATCACCCCCTCCCCGCAGTTTCTCACGCTAGATTTGGCGGCTTACCCAGCCCCCGATGGTAGGTCAGCCTCAGGAAGATGGCGGGCACCCCCGCAGCAACCGCCGGCAGATCCTAGTGCAGCTCCGGGTCCGACCGCCTCCAGATGTGGGGTCCGGTGACTTCCGCCTCGCTGCACTCTGCGTCGGGCCACTTCCGGCCGGGCGCGGGCTGGCGTGAGGTCCCGGCGGCGCAGGCCCACCAGCCGCGGGACCCGGATCTTCGGCTTGGACGCCGCTAGCGCTCCCGAGACCCCACCGGAGCGTTCTCCGCGCTACTAACGGCCAGGCATCACTTCAGGGCGGTAGTGAGGTAGGGCAATGCAGGATAAGGAACAGGATTTTGCACCGGCGGGACAGAGCTCTTCAGAGCGCGTCCGCCATGATCGCCGCCTTGGCCACGCCCCGTCTCTATAGTTTTTAACGAATAGCCTCTAGCCAAAAATCTCTGTGTGCACTCTCTTTGGGCTGCCTTGAGATCTTCCTCACTGCTATGCAGGCGCCTCATCCGCAGCATCTCACCATACGGAATACTGCTGATGAGATGCCGCGGATGAGCACGACCTGCAAGCAATGTAGAGTTTCCTGATGTAGGTTTTCTAAACAATTTAGTCTCAATTTGCCCGTTTGCAACATACACCTCGGTGTCAAGAAATGCCACTGAATGCCTGCTTATACTCACTGTGAAATGGAGATTCAATTCATTACAATTTACCTCAGTTACAAACTGTTCAGCAGATTCCATAGTTCCATCCCATATTGCAAAAACATCATCAATGTACCATAGCCACGTTACAATATTGTTGTTACTCCTGATTAATGGCGTGAGGACCAGCTCCTCCCACCTGCCCATGTGCAGGCAGGCATAACAAAGGGGAGAAGCTGGCCCCCATTGTCACACCCCTGATCTGCTGATATAGGATGTTATTAAACATAAAAACATTGTTTGTAAGGCAAAACAAAGTCATGTCTAAAATCATTTTCTTGTGATCTTTCTCACTGTTGAGATAATGTTCGATGGCGTTGAGGCCATCCCCGTGTCTGATGCTAGTATATAGCGATGATACATCAAGCGCCATCAGTAAATATGTATCTTTCCATTGAATCTTTAGCAGTTTGTTGAGAAAATCACTCGTATCGCGTACATATGATGGTAATGCTTTTACGTGTGGTTGAAGGAAATGATCCAAATATTGAGAGGTGTGTTCAAGAAGGCTCCTACGTGCGGATATAATGGGTCTTCCTGGGGGTCTGATTGGGTCCTTGTGTGTTTTAGGAATGAAGTAGATCGACGGAATTACTGGAAATTCATTTTTCAAGAACGTGTATTCCTGTTTTGTAAGTAGATCTTTCTTCTGCCAAGAATGTAATTTGTGATAAAATTGTGTCTGTATCACTTTCAAGTTAGTACTAGTCATTCTTGCATAGCAATCCCCTATAATTCAGTTGTTTGCATGCATCTTTGTTATAGTCATCTTTATTCCAGATTACAATGTTCCCCCCTTTGTCCGAACTACGTATAACCACTGACTTGTTTTCTTTCAATTTTTTCTTCAATTCATTATATTTTTGATCTTGCCACCTACATTTCTCTTGTTTGCCTTGAGTTTTATAGTTTAATTTCTTGATCTGTTCTGTAACTTGTTCATGGAACGTATCAATGGAATCCCTTACTGCGACCGGGTTAAATGTTGACTTGGGTTTAAAGCTGGTTCTATGTTTGTCCATACCCTCAGCTTGTTGCCTTCTGTTTATTATGTTTCCTTCTGATTGAGTCAGACTGGAACTGGATATATTCTGAGGCTGTAGCCAAAGATCTTGTAGGGTCTCAATAATTGATTCATCTGATTGCGTGGGGCTGTCTATATCTCTGTCCTCATTGTTTTCCTCTTTTTCTTTATCAGTATGTTTTCGGGTCTTTTGCGCTAGTCTGTGAAATTTGTTCAATTTGAGCTTCCTTACTCTTTTATATATATCCAATCTGGTTGTCACATAGTTAAAATTTATTCTAGGACAAATGACAAGCCCAATGTCAAAATATTCTTTTCATCATCATTTATCTCCACTCCAGCCAAATTCATAATGGTTTGATCTTCCTTTCCCATATTGATGTTATTTATTTGTTCTGCCATCGCCCCCCTCTTTGTTTTTTGAAAGTCTTTGCTGTGTTTCCTGTTGGCTTGTCTTCTTTTGCGCCTCCTGTAGTTGTTGTATTTCCTTCGTTGTTCCTCGGTTTTCTGGGGCGTAGTGTTTGTCTGCGATCTTGGTATAAAAAAGCCAATTCTTGTACTAGTGTACTGGTTGTCCCGTGTGTTGTACCAGATGCGCCTTCCATTTCATTTTCTGAGCCACTTTCTGCTGGGGAATTAATATCTGATAATGTGGAGTTTGATCCTGTGGTGTCAGCTCCTGCTGTGCCTGTTCTTGGGGGCAGAGTTTGTTTATTTTTAGTTGATGCACGTATTGCCTCATACTTCTTCGCAAAAGTAAAAATGTGTCCCCTCTCGTAATCCATCTTATCTCGGCTAAATTTGTACTTCTTGCGTGCTTTTATTGTTTCTTCCTCCTTCATTAGTTTCGTCATCATTTCTTTTTGCAGTTTACATCTTTCCTCCTCTGTTTCCATTTCTTCTATTTCCTCATTTAATTTACTTATTTCTTCTAAAAGGGCTGCTCTATCTATATCGCCGTATTTGATTAATATAATTACTAAGCGTTTAGAAGAATCCAGGTTACACTCAGCCAATTCTCGCATCATGTCAATATTGGGATTATCATAACTAGGTGCCAGGAATATTCGCAGACCACGGGGAATCCTCCCCACATCAATATATTTTTAGAGGGACCGCGATTCCCACCATTTGCTCTGCTCTTCTCTTTTTCTCCAAAATTCTGAACTTCTCTGTTAATGTGCTTGAAATCGTTTCTTTTGTTTTAGTTGCACTTTCTTTGTTGCCGGCGGGTTGTTCCTCATTAAATACATCCAATGCCGCCTTTTCTCTATTCCTTACCGTGTCGTCCAACATGGCTGATTCAATTTCTTATGCGTTTCGAGGGAAGCCTAATTAGCCAATTTAATTTAGGTGGTGTACTCTTTCCTTAGGCCCTCCTCTCCTCCCCACATATGCCACAGTATATCCTACCTGACTTTCCGTTACGGTGCCCCAGTCCTCCGACTCGAGATCCTCCGCGGTGTCCTCAGGCTTTATGGTGTTCGTTTGGCTGTGGGAGGTCCGATGCCTCGATTCCTTCTCAGGAAGTACTTCTTACAGACTGGTTCCGGGTTGCCTCGTAGCCAGTTGCCTCCTTCCGTGCATCGACCAGTTTCAGAGAGGGGTTCCGTCATAAGCCGTCAGAGACTTTTCGACTTAATAATATCATAGAACTCCGTCTTGCAGCAACTTCCATATAATTGTTTTTTTTTTCAAAAATGTGGTTATATCGCCAGATCGCTCAGCAGCGGCTGCAGGCGTTGGGCCAAACCAATAGCCAAAATTAATTTTTGCACAAATTACGTCACACTCTGGAACGTTGTCTTTTGGATTTTCTTCAACAGAGCCTAGTCTGACACACAGACACGTTTCAGCCTTACGGCATTGATCACGGTAGGTGGCACTACTTTTGCAACTGTTAATATATCATTTCCTATTACAACGTCAGTCCCATGAATTCTGGGACATGTAGTTTTCAGTATTTACGAACAGATCACCTTGTGACAGACACATTTTTTTTTAATGATATTGCGCGGTGATACAATGCAATTCACAGCTAATACTGCATTATTGACAATTTACCCAACCAAACGCATATCTAGTTCCATTTGGGCTTCAACAAATGGAAAAAACATCGTCAAAGACATTATCCAGATTGTGTAACCTGGGCAACTTTTGCTATTAACATTTAAATGCATTTAGTACCATTCATAATTATGACGATGTATGCCATAGTTCACCTGTATGTATAGTACAATTAGAGAAAAAATATTTTAAAAGGCATTTGGGATTTTATTGCGATGTCAGTCAATTGGGCAATTGAGGGTATAGTACCCTTAGAAAAAGGAAAAGTAACAACAAGTGCAGCATTTTCATGTTTTTTGCTCCAAATTATATTCTGCATCTACTTCTTTTTTGTTTTTTGACACTTCGTTTTAAGAAGAAATTTCTGGTTGTCCTTATTTCTGAACATAATTCAATGTTAGATCATTCAAGATGGACATAAAGTTCCTCATCGAAGTTCATTCTCCTTGGGCTTTTGGTCCGTAGTCTGATTATATATTTGGACTCCAACTGTCGCAGTTTCCTCTTTTGATCTCCCACTCTTTCATGTTGTTCCACTGTTTCTATCGCAAAGTAGCTCATGTTACGCCAGTCTCCACCGTGGCATGTCAAAAGATGTTTGGCCATTGCATACGTGAGATCTTTGTTCTTGAGTGTCCTGATGTGTTTGAGAATTCTCTTCTTCAGCATGCAGATGGTACTGCCTATGTATAACATTCCACAATCACATTGAATGGCATATATCACAAATTTTGTAGAACAGGTGATTCGTTTGTCAATTTGAATTAGTCTCCCCTCTGGATCTCTTATGCTCTTTTTATTGACACCAATCTTGCAGGCTTTGCAAACCTGGCATTTTTTTAAACCATTCTGTTGTTTTTCTAACCAATTTTGTTTTTTCTGTTGAGGATTAAAATGGCTTTCAACTATTAGATCTGTGATAAATGGTGCTTTTCTAAAGGTAATTTGTGGTCTATTGCCAATCAGTTTACACAGATCTTGAACTTGTTCTAGCAAGGGCCAATATTTGTGCACAGTTTGTCGTATTTTTTGAGACTCTTTGCTGAAGGTTAGTATGAGTCTGGGAGCTGGTTGTTCTCTCTCACTGTTAGTTTCATTTGATATTTTTGTTTTTTTAATCAAGATTTCAGTTTGTGTTAGATTCTCAATTTTCTTCATGCTTTTATTTAATTCCCTTTCTCTGTATCCTCTTTTCCTTAGTCTGTTAGCACTGTTTTTTATTTCTTAAATATTGCATCTTCATTTTGTGAACAGTTTCTTTTCAACCTCAAGAATTCACCGGATCACTGAAATATTATCGACGGTCACATTATCGACTAGCAATAATATCGTTGAATAATTATCGACTACAAAAATATCGACTTTGTATACTTATTACACAAAATACAAAAATATCGACTAAAAAATATCGAGTATTTAGAATATCGAGTACATAAATATCGTCTTATTAAATATCGACTACTAATATATCGTTGTTCATGAAATTACACCTAACACTACAAAAATATCGACTACTAAAATATAGAGTACAAAAATATCGTTTCTAAACAAATATCGAGTTATTTTTTGGTCCCTTTCATGTCTAAAATACCATATTAATGGTCTATAAAAGTCATTGCTCTATACAAAAAACATTTTACATATAATACCTGTTACTTTTATAACATTACTATTTATCATCATTTGCTATACATTATATTAAATGCGTTCTATCATTTGAAAAAGAATCTTTACATGTAACTAAAATTTTCATAATATTTTTACACTTACACATCTATTTTATTTAACAACTAACGTGCTTTAATGCGGAAAGCACCACATACCACCATTCTCACATCAACAAACACACCAATTAACATAAAAAAATTCAAACTAGCCTATACAATCCTTCCTTTCATCCTACAACCAATCAAATCCAAGCACACAAAATACACATACTATAAAAGGGATAAATGCATTCTACCATTTGCTGCTGCTAACTCCATGGAAAGAAGATGCCAACACTCTGAAGATTTTGTTCCTGAACAAACATCTTTAAAGATCCAGCACACTAGCTAATCATTCAAGTAAGTTACATTCCATTATTTAAAAATCTAAATTAGTAGTCTATTATTTTACTTATATCTCCTAACTCTTCCACTTATTTAATTTTTATCTCCTCCTACTTTTATGATAGAAACTACTACAAAAGAATTCCTAATACATGCTCCTATTTCTTCCCCTGCAAAATAAGATAGTAAGTATATATTAATGGTCTGTTATACAACAACAGCTGTTTTTAAACAGTATTTCACAAGATTCATACTTAATTTAAAACATTTTATTCACAGATATTCAGCGATTTTCCGATTTCAACACTACAAATGTATAGAACTACACTAATTAAACATGTAAGTATATATGTTTTTGTTAGTAAACAACCAATATTTAAAATGCTATTTTCTAAACAACATATCTTGCATATTACATCTTCCCTACAGATCCAATAAAAACATCCTACATCAACTATACCAAAAGACAAGACTACCCTTGTAAAAAATGTAAGTATACTTCAATTTGTCTAAAAGTAACGATAAAAACAAGAACTATGTTCTTAACACCATGTTATGTATTTTATATTTCCTCTACAGATATTGTGAATACATCATACATCTATTCTACCTACAGCAAAGAAAAGTACATATTTAGAAGTTAGTACACTTTTAAATATTTCCAATTTCCCAACGCTTCAAAATAATTTTTATCATATGTGACATGTATTTATTCTATCTTCTCTACAGATCTAAACTTTACTACCTTGATGTACTCCACCAAATACTACAACTCAACTATTTAAACAAGTAAGTATATGTAATGTTCACATGAAATGTAGTACTAAGCAAATTAAAAAACTGCTTTTTCCTAGGAAAAACGTTTGTTATGTATAAACATTAACTTAGCATTTCTATATTTTCATACCAACAGTAAATAAAGAAATACATACAAGAAAGTCCTTCAAAATACAGTTCTGCATTTGTGATTACTACTTTTAGTAAACGTAAGTATAAATACAACATTAATTATGTTAGCACCACTAAGTGAAATATATGTTATTTGATTTTGTTTCTTTCTACTCTTTCCTAGAACAAGTAAAACAAAATGACAGAAGGTGCAGAATTTGTAATGTCACAGAAAAATAATTTACTGTTATGTTATATGGGTTATGTTTATAGCCAGGAAAGACAAAGTGGTAGAAAAGGTTTCTGGAAATGTACAAAATATTTCTCAAACAAATGTTATGGAAGGGCTACTACAGAGGAAACTAATGTGCTATTTACCAGGGAACACAATCATCCCCCCAATGTCACAGAAATTGAAATAAGAGATGCTTTAGAAAGTATAAAGACTGCTAGCACACAAAGTGATAGACCAACAACACAAATCCTTAAAGAGGAACTGTTAAAAGTCCCAGCCCATGCTTCAGGTCAACTACCCTCTATTGACTCCCTAAAACGCACAATTGCATACACTAAAAGACGCACTTCCACAACCCCACCCAACCCTACTACTTTTGAGGAAATTATTATTTCACCAGAAATGTCCATCACACACAATAAAGACAAATTTATCCTTTTTGACAATGAAAGCAGTACAAACAGAATCATAATGTTTGCAACTGCAAGTAATTTAAGAAAAATCCAACAGTGTCCCCAATGGATGATGGATGGAACATTTAAACCATGCCCAAAACCTTTTTATCAACTATATTCCATCCACGGGTTATACCATAACTATAACATCCCTTTCATTTACTGTTTGCTACCAAACAAACAGCAAAACACTTACACAGAAATATTAAATGTTCTCAAAAATGAAATCAATAATTATTTTCCAGAAAAAATAATTATTGATTTCGAATTAGCTATGATTAATAGCATTTTGAAAATATTTCCCCACACAGCAATCCAGGGTTGCTACTATCATTTCAATCAGAGCATATGGAGACATCTCCAAAAATCAACTTTAAGTATTTTGTACTCAACAGATAGCACCTTTGCCTATCAAATTAAAAAATTGATAGCACTGGCCTACGTTCCTGTTACCGATGTAGCGGAACACTATAATTTATTAATTGACAGCACATATTACAAGAGGAATGAAGATAAACTAACCCCATTACTGGATTATTTCGAAGATACTTGGGTGGGAAGGTTGCACAGATCTGGACATCGACGCCAACCCAAATTCCAAATCCCTTGGTGGAATGTCTATCTTAGTACTTTAAACCAAGAGGCTAAAACCAACAACAGTGTAGAAGGGTGGCATAATGCTTTCCAAGCTACCACAAGCAGAACAAAACCCACATTCCATAACCTACTAGAAGCTTTGATAAAAGAACAAAGCTATCAAGAACTAAGAATGGAACAATCTGTGACCCAAATTGGTCCAAAACTAAGTAAACAAACTAAACAAATGTTCCGACTACTGCAAAGTCAAGTCACACTATACCCTACAACTAGAGGATTAGAATATCTGGCAATAATAGCTAAAACCCTACTATAAAAATGTCGACAAAATATACTAATATCTTCTTACAATAATGATACATATAACTATCATAAACATTTCTAATCAATTATAAATAAGACATATTTGTTTTACAAACTTATCAAAATTTTGCACATTATTTCTGAACAAATATGCAATATTTATAATTACATCACACATACACATTACATAAAGATCGACATTTCCCACCCAATAAATAGAAATATAAAAATACTTACAATTTCTGTAGATGAAAGAGACGTAATGAAGCAAAATACAATCCATACAACCCATTACAAAGTAAGAAAAATCCAATATGGGAAACCATCAAAAACCCGAAAATTATGTAAAAATAAAATAAACGCTCCAGGAAATCCCAAAAACAGTAGTGTGGACACTTTAGTATTTAAAGTGATATACACACAACTTTAAAAAAAACGGTGACGCATACCAATGTATCAATCCAATACGAAACCCTCAAAAATCCCAAAAAAGGTTAAAATTATTAAAATCCGCTCCTGGCAAACACGAAAAATAGGAGATACACGTAAAAATATAACCATAATAAGTCATACATTAGTATCTCCGAAAAAAAACACGCTTCCTTCCATGTAGTTTTCATGTGAGGAACCGGAACCTGTAAAAAAACATACATAACGAAACCCACCCACAAATAGCCCATAAAATTTGTAAATACACTCACAATTAACATTAACCATGTAAGAAGACATTTCCTAACAATTCAAATAACACTAGAACTAAAACATACACGACGCATCTATAACGACGACATTACAACTAAACGCTACATTAACAAATCATACATACACACAAAAACACTACACAGTTCGAATATACCCTCAAACATTACCACTCAGTCATAAATGGTATATAAAATTTACCTTACCTCTCTCCACATGAAGCAACTCCCAACCGCGAGCTTCTCCAGTCTTGAATGAAGCGCAATAACCTTACGCGGTAAAAAAGTAGTCCCCTTAAACCAATTTTGAAAAGGTATCATAGAAAATAGAATGTTATAGTATAAAAATATAATACATACACATTGTTATTGTAACAAATTAATACAGTAGACTTATTATAATTTAAACTGTTAAAAAAATTAAATTTCTTTAATATTAATTAATATATAGTAATTAATATATATTAATAATATTAAATAAGTATGTAACACTTGAAATAATATATGTAAAACTTTTATTTTTGTGTACATTTATAGGAATAAGTTTGTGTTTGTTTATAACTAAACATTATTAATTGTTTTGTAAATAATTAATAATAATAAATAATATAACTTATTTATTATTATTAATATAAAAATTATAACCATTTACTATATAAATAATGCCCTTAAATAATGTATTTTTATTTCTCTGGATGTATGTATTTCTGAAAAGAAAAGATAAATGTTTAAGTTTATTAATTAATGATAATAATAATAAATATATTTGTTATTATTTGTATTAATTAAAAAAAATTATAATAATGTCTAAGTATTATAAAAGTATATAATTGCATAAATAATCTTTTACCAATACCAGATATTATGATTAAACATATTATTCCCCTTTACAGTTATAAAGTTAACAACATAATATATTTATATGTATAATTTAAAAACAACATTGTCAGAAATATGTGAAAAAAATGTCTTAATTAGTATTTCCATATCTTGAGCAAATATAATAATTGTCATGTTACTTTATAAAAATTTATATATTAAAATTAAATATTTAATAATATTAATATATAATATTAACATTTTTAAATATAAATGAAAGAAACAGAAAAATAACTTGAATTTTATTTATTTCAATATAAATACTTGTTACAGAAAGTGATTGATAATAATATTTTGTTTTGACATAAAAAATGTTGTGAAAAAATTTTGTGGGACAAATTAAAACATGTACATAAATGATAATGTGTTATTCTGCAAATAGAACATTTCCAAAAATGTTTATGTTATATTTGATAGTGATTGTATTGTATTACACATGAAAAAATTGAAAAATTGTAATAACGTTTTGTGAAAACATCCATTTTGCATTGTCTTGTAATATAATAACACACTAATGTAAAATTATATGCAAATTTGCTGGACACTGACCAATAAATAATTGCTATTCCTACTCCAATCAAAGTATTATCAGAGAAGTTGCTGGACACTGACCAATTATTATTTACTATTCCTACTCAAGTGAAAGTAATATCTGGAAAGGTGCTGAAGACTGACCATGTATAAATTAGAATAGCTACTTTAGTATAATGTTATAGTGTAAAATTTGTCAAATATTTATATATATTTTATAAATATTATTAACATATATTAGTAGTATATTTTTTGCTGAGTAGTTCAAAAAATTATTATTAGCATAAAAATGAGCAACTTTATTTCACAACATTTTTTCAATTATTTGTAATATTTATACATTTTTTTCTCACACTTTATATACACAAAACAGACCCTGAACCCTAAAAATACCCCTTTACCCTAAAACTGAAAAGTGTCCATGAACTCAAAAATATACTCCTTTACCCAAGAACTGGAAACTGACCCTGAACCCTAAAAATACCCCTTTACCCAAAAACTGAAAACTGACCCTGAACCCAAAAAATTCTCCTTTACCCAAAAACTGAAAACTGACTCTGAGCCCTAAAAAATACCCCTTTACCCAAAAACTGAAAACTGACCCTGAACCCAAAAAATTTTCCTTTACCCAAAAATTGAAAACTGACCCTGAACCCTAAAAAATACCCCTTTATCCAAAAACCCAAAACTGACCCTGAACCCTAAAAATTCCCCTTTACCCAAAAACTAAAAACTGACCCTGAACCCAAAAAATACCCCTTTACCCAAGAACTGAAAACTGACCCTGACCCATTAAATATACCCCTTTACCCAAAAACTTAAAACTGACCCTGAACCTAAAAATATACCCCTTTACCCACAAACTTAAAACTGACCCTGAAGCTTAAATAAACCCCTTTACCCAAAAACTGAAAACTGACCCTGAACCTTAAATATACCCCTTTACCCACGAACTGAAAACTGACCCTGAACCCTAAAAATACCCCTTTACCCAAAAACTGAAAAATGATCCTGAACATTAATTATACCCCTTTCCCCAAAAACTGAAAAGTGACCCTGAACCTTAAATATACCCCTTTACCCACAAACTAAAAACTGACCCTGAACCCTAAATATACCCCTTTACCCAAAAACTGAAAACTGACCCTGAACCTTAAATATACCCCTTTACCCACAAACTGAAAACTGACCCTGAATTCTAAAAATACCCCTTTACCCTAAAACTGAAAACTGACCTTGAAACATAAAAATACCCCTTTACCTAAAGAGAGAAAACTGACCCTGAACACTAAAATTCCTCCTGTACCCAAATGTAATTAATATTATTTAAATAACTATTAATAAATAATTAACTATAATTAATAAGTTAATATATTAGCAAAATAGCTGGGATTCTGTTGCTGACGCCGACCCTGTGCAAAGCACCTCCTACCCCTACGAGGAAGCCTGTGAGCCTGCTGTGTCCGCCACGCCTCGCCGGACCCGCTGCGCGGGTCCCGCTTCGCGGCTTACAGCACTTTTCTGTTTCGTGAAGGGGCATTGATCTGGACCAACCGGCAGGGCTGCGAGCGCTAGCGGTGGACTCCAAGGACCAGGAGTCCCCGCGCGCCCCTACTCCAGCTGGGCTGCTCTCCCTGCCGGCCCCGCCCTCACCTTCAAATTGGTTAAATCACCGCCACCACCTGGCCCTCAGTGGATTCTGTTGCTGACGCCGACCCTGTGCAAAGCACCTCCTACCCCTACGAGGAAGCCTGTGAGCCTGCTGTAGCCGCCACGCCTCGCCGGACCCGCTGCGCGGGTCCCGCTTCACGGCTTACAGCACTTTTCTGTTTCGTGAAGGGGCATTGATCTGGACCAACCGGCAGGGCTGCGAGCGCTAGCGGTGGACTCCGAGGACCAGGAGTCCCCGCGCGCCCCTACTCCAGCTGGGCTGCTCTCCCTGCCGGCCCCGCCCTCCCGGTAGCTAGTTAGACAGCTACATTAAGGAACCTCCACTCCCGCCGCGCGGGAGCGCGCGGGAGGGCGCCGGGAGAAGCCCGGGACAAGGGCGGGACCGTCTGTGGCCGTCCGGGGACGTCCAAGGACGGGACGGGCTACCCCACCAACATTTTTCGTCCCAGACCGTAAGGTAGGCCTTTATCCATGGCGGCTAATTCTGAGAACTCCAGCATAGTGGGATCCAGTAAAAGGACACTTGACAATTATTTTATTAGGGGTGCCGTGGATCTGGACAAGGATGACTCATTATCTGAACGCAGGATTGAACGACGTCGTTCTATCGAGTCCCTGAAAAATAGACCTCTAATCGATCTGGCTTCCCCACCTATTTTGTCGGACACTATTACCGATACACCCCTTGATGATCCACTGTCACTGGACGAATTCCCACTATTGCTTAGAAGCACTCCACCGCCTACGGGCTCTTTATTATTTGTTCCCTCACCTAAAGTTTTGCTTCCATGTGTTTCTAGTCCGTCTCCATATGTGGCAAATGTACTTTGTCCTCTACCAAAGGAGCAGCCGAAAAGGCTAGGTAGACCACCTATCACCTTTAAAACGCTCGGCCCTCCGCCTACCAAAAAGAGAAGGGGGTTAGGAGCACCCCAAAGGGGCAAGCTTAGTCATACTGAGTTTGGCAAGACATCTAAACTTAAGACCTCTGGTGTACTTGCACCCAAAACTTCGGTACTGACTGATACAGTGCCTATAGCGGTACCAACCTCAGACCCTATTAATATACATCTTGGTAATACCCGAGGGAAGCAAGATGAGGCTGTTTCTATCCCAAGCTTAGTGACTATTCCCCCCACTGATATTGAGCGGAATACAGTTGAGCAGTTACTTAGGTCCTTTATGCTCCCAATTTTGGATATCCTAAAAAGGGTGGAGCACCGACTAGGCAACCTGGAGGCTCTGTACAATGGCAAATTAAGTGCTTCTACCACCTCTATAATGTCCACCCCTGTGTCGACAATTTTACCACAGACTCTAACAGTCTCTGCTCCTGCTACCTTGGCCCCAAACGACTCCAATAGTGGTAACAATAGAGTCGCTAAACCTCTTACCAGTAATAAACAGGGCACTGTAGACCCACCAATGACTTCCGCTAAGACAACCACTGTAAACAGTAAGTCCTTGAATAATAACCAGCAGAAAAACTTGGTTTTTCAACAGGCCCAGGCTCCTGTCCAAACAGCTACAAAAACCATGGCTCAGGCTCCAAGAGATGCCCAGACGGGCGACACTAACTCTAGTACCAAGACTAAGTATTAGAGTAGGGGGAGGTTTGCAAAGTCCACTAATGGTATTTCACACGGACCCAATGTAGAATTACCCCCAGAGTCGCTACCTTTTGTAGTTGTACTCACAGGTGTCCCCCCATTAGAAGCAGGCAGAAAGGAGGGCCATCCCCAACTTAAGAATAAGATTCTACACTGGTTAGGCCAAAATAGACCACTCCCATATTATATCGATGGGGAGATAGTCCATGTTAGACGCCTGCCCTGGCTAGGTACCAGGGAAAAAAACATTGAGGGTGATATAGTTGTTATTAATTTTAGCAACCCAGTAGCTGTTGGGGCTATACTAACAGGCCCCCCTATGAATTCGAATACCGCTATAGTCCCATACGACCTAACCTACTTTTACCCAAGGTCATATGTGACTCCTGCTCTTTTCTCTGGGGGGGTTCCAGACCCCAATGGCATTAGGAACACTCATTTGCCTCCAACTAACAGCTATATGTGCCACTTGCAGAGGCCTCCCCCCTAGGAATAATTCAGCGTGGAATATAGTCCCTGCTAATGGACGCAGCCAGCCCCTTGTGGGGCCAGAGTCTTTCCAGCGGAATAGAAACATGGACCACCTGATTCCTTTTACTCCACTGGAAACCTCGAATAGATATGGAGCCATCTCTGGTCTTGATGGCTGTGATTGACTTCCAGCTAAGGCCGCTCCCCCTGCTAAAGATTTTAGTGTTTGTGGTCGGGGGCTATTAGAGGAGAACACTCAGAGTGGGACAAGCGACTCACTTACATTCCCCCAACGTGGTAGTTCCCCCTATAGCATAGATGATGACAGCTGCATTGTAACTAACCAAGAGATCCCGCAGGAACAGACGAGTCCCGAAGTGGGTGATCCTAATGTGGAAATTGTTATACTCCCAAACAAGCCAGTTGATCAACAGTGTTCCAATAATAAAAATGTATTGTTGCTATCATGGAATGTGGCGGGGTTGGTAGTAAAGCTAGATAACATGGAGTGGTGTGACTATGTGGGTAACCATGGTATCTGTATTTTCCAGGAAACATGGGCTAGGACTATTCAGCATAGATTGGGTTTTGTAACTTATGCCGAGCCTGCAACTAAAGGTCCTAGGGGCAGACCATCTGGTGGACTGACCATATGGGTGGGTGTCCATCTTGGGTTTTTGGTTAAAGGAACAACACCAATTCTTGCGATATTCTGTGTATTCTCCTAACCCGCAGAAACACACCCAAAATAGCGATCATTAATATCTACTTACGTCCGGTTTTGGGTGGTACAGTTTCTCATACTCTAGAGTCCTTAACTGCCCTATTAAACAGCTTTTCAACTGATACTAAGGTGATAATAGGGGGGGACTTTAATTGCCATTATGAACCACTCGGGGGTGTCTCACAGCTAACATCAGATGAGGATGACGCTTGCCGGATTCCACCCCCAAACGTCTACCCAGTCAAAAACTGGACTCCCATGGCCATGCAGCTCACCTCATTTACATACACATTCTCACTTAGAGCCTGCAACGGCCGCTTTCCGGGGGACAGCCCAGGAAGGAGTACTTACAATGGAATGGGCCATTCGTCAACAATAGATTATCTGTTGGTTAGTATGTCCCTATGGCACCTGATTCGACGTTTCCACGTATTCGATCGCGTGGAAAGTGACCACAACCCCTTGATAGCAGAACTAGATGTGCCAAACCACGACGGGGAGTACCAAGAGGTCGACTTGGTCTCCAGTGCCATTAGGATCACACAGGGTGGTAAAAAAATTCGATGGTCTACTATCAAGTCGTCGCCAGACAACCTGGCATCACTGTATAAAAATGTCATTCCCCAGCTTGAGCGGCTAAATATATTGCATGAAAACGCCTTCAATCCTGATAATGATGTTAAATGTTTAACTATACACAAAGAATTAATGCTGTCCCTAGCGGATAGCTTCTCTAAACCGGCAAAACACACTAACCGACAGGCATGTGCCACAAATCCCTGGTACAACCAGTCCTGTAGGAAGGCGAAGATCACTCTAATTTCTGTCATCAAATCAGGCCATAGAGCTAACATTATGGCTGCAAGGAACGCTTATAAGAACCTCCTTTCTCATGCAAAATCTGAATGGGAAACTGAGAAATGGAAGGCCATTAAACAAGCACTAATAGCGAAAGATGCCCGAACCTTTTGGAACTTGGTCCATACTGGGAAGCCAGAAGGGAAGGTAAAGATCGATCCCAATATTGCCGAGGAAGCCTGGTGTGCATACTTTGGTGATCTCTACTCTAGTACTGCATCCCCCTATAACGCGTTACTTATAACGCCTTTGAGATCGGGCCTAGAATACCCCTCCCACCCCTTTACTATGTCGGAAGTTACACTTGCAGTCCAGGGGTTAAAATGTAATAAGGCCCCTGGGCTGGACAAGATACCCGGTGATCTTTTTAGAGATGAGCCGAAGATCTGGGTCCCCTACTTGACCGTCATATTCAATGCCATTCTTGACGGTCAAGAGCCTCCAAGTACCTGGCTGGGGGCCGAAATTATTCCGATTTATAAAAAGGGATCTCCGCTGGCCCCGTCAAACTATAGACCAATTAGTCTAATTGACGTTACCCAAAAAATCTATGCCAAACTCCTTTTGCAACGTTTGCAAGATTGGATTAGTGAGAATAATATCCTCTCCCACTTACAAGCAGGGTTCCGTGCTAAAACATCGACCATTGACCAATTATTACGGCTCCAGGTTCTCTACTGGAAGCATGTGGTGATGGAAGGGGGGAGCCTCTACCTGACATTTGTGGACCTAAAATCCGCATTTGACATGGTGGACAGAAACCAACTTTGGAGCATATTAACAACAATGGGGATACCACCCTACTTATGTCTCCAATTCAAAAGACTCCACGAAGGAACTTATGCAAAGGTTCGTTATGGCAAAAACGGCCAGCTAACAAGAGATTTTCCCATTGAGAAGGGAGTTAGGCAGGGATGCGTATTGGCCCCTACGCTATTTTCCCTTTTTCTAAATGGCCTTGTTGATGACTTAACTAATGTACAAAACAGTGACGCTCCTAACTTAGCTGGTGGTAAATTTCCTGCACTCATGTTTGCGGATGACACCCTGCTGCTCTCAAAAACATCTATGGGGATGCAGCGGGTGTTAGATCAATTTACCAAATTCTGTAGGGACAGGAACCTGGTAATTAACATAGACAAAACTAAGTACATGGTGTTTAATGGCACTGCAACTAATTGCCCTTGTCCAACAATGGATGGACGAGCCCTGGAAAGGGTAAATAACTTTACCTATCTAGGCCTGACCTTAAACGACAGAATGAGTTGGGAAACCCAAATGACTAAGGCTAATTTAACCCTCTCTCAGTCTATGGGGGGTATTCTTAAAGTACAGAAATCCTGTGTCCACAAGCTAGTCAGTGTACCGCTGGAAATATACAAGGTACAAACCAGATCCTCCACCCTATATGGGGCGGAACTCTGGGGCCATTGTCCAGCGAATGAGATTAGTATAACAGAGAATAAATTTATTAGACAGCTGCTCTCCTTACTACCAACACCCCTCTAGTTCCACTAAGGCTCGATACAAATCTGAGGCCTATTGCAGAAGTAATCGCCTCACGCCCGCTTCTCTACTGGCGTAGATTGTGGAGTGTCCCGGAGCTCGAGTGCTATAGAGAAGAATTAAAGATTGTGATGGCTCGCCCGGGTGTAGGGAGGATAAAGTGGTTATCTTTTATAAGGGGGCAGGCGTCTAAGATTGGCATGGAGAATCTCTGGTCCAACCCGGAGGACACATGCAAATCCATCTAAAAGAGAACCCTGGCTGAGTCTATAAAATACTACAACCTAGAAGAGGTTCTTCGAACAGCCAGGCCCTCTAGTCTCACTGACAGTTTTCTGGATTTTAAGAATGTCTATAGTTTTGAGAAAGAATTGGATGCTATAGAACCTGTCTTAGCAAAAAAATTGTTCCTACAGTTCAGATATGGTACACTACCCCTTTATTCCTATTCTGATAAATGGAAATTGGGTTTAGCTCGTCCTTGTCCAGGTTGCAATGATCCAAATGAATCTTTAATCCATGTGATCTTATTTTGTCCTGCTTATTCTGCTAGCAGGAAAAAATGGATCATACAGTTATGTGTGAATCTAGGAGTCAGGAACTACATAGATTATTTTAGAATTTTAAAAACTGATACTAATACATTGATAGTTACTGCTATTGCTAAATTTTTGTTTTCGATGTGGTTAACTAGACGAAGACTGATTCATTTGTAGTAACCCACTATTGTGGGTAGACTGCTCTGTCTCAGTAATAACTTGTTTTTTATTGTGTCTTAAAACTTTTTAGCTTCTGTATTTAATTGTCTTAGTGCTTTTATCGTCATATCATAAACCGCACGCTAACTGATTTATTGCAAATATTCAAAATGAGATGTAACCATGCATTGGTTGAGTTGTAAATGTATTTTTTCTAATTTCAATGTACTTTTATGGTTCATTAACAAACCGAAATAAAGTTAAAATGATGATGATAGCTGTAATTAATTAAATATAATTATTTATAATATTTATTCCCAAACAAATATTTAATAATAACAAAATATGAAAAAAAAATCTTTATTAATAATTAAATCAACTAATTAATATTAATTAATTACAATTTATGTACTAATGATAAATATGTACCAAATTATATGAATTAATTAACAAATTAATATTTATTCTTTACCAATGAATTGATAATTTAAATTTCTCACAAACATATCATAATTAATTATTTCTTTTTAATTACTCCCCACCCTTATCCCCTATTAACCCAACATCCCGCTCCTAAACATTAACTACAATTTATACCAATAACAAATATGAAATGTTTTATAGCACATTAGCTGTAATTATTTTCATGTAATTATTAATAAATTTTCCCCCAATTATTTAATGAACTATAACAAAATATTATATATATAACAATTACTCTAAATAATGTAATTAACTAATTAATATTAATTATTTACCAATTAATTACTAATACAAAATTTATACCAAATTACATTAATTAATTAACTAATTTATATTATTTATTTTCCAATTAACTAATTAATAATAATTATTAACCAATTAATTACTACATAAAATTTTATTACCAATTATATTAATTAATTAAAGAAATAATATTATTTAATTTCCAATTAACTCATTAATAATAGTTAATTACCAATTAATTACTACATAAAATTGTATTACCAATTATATTAATTAATTAACTAATTAATATGATTTATTTTCCAATTAACTAATTAATATTATTTAATTACCAATTAATTACTAATAAAATATTTATAGAAATTTATATGAATTAATTAACTAATTAATATTAATTATTTCCCAATTAATTAAATTATAAAAATATTTACAAACATATATTAATTAATTAATTATTTTAAATTACTCCCCACCCTTATCCCCTATTAACCCAACATCCCGCTCCTAAACATTAACTACAATTAATATTACTATTACAATTTATTTATATTTTTTACCTTTTTTCAACATAATATCGATATTTTTTACTTTGACTATTAATCGATATTTTGTCATGTCGATATTTTTGAGTCGATATTTTTGGACTCGATATTTTATTATCATTATTGTAATCGATATTTTTAACAACGATATTTTTGTTCTCAATATTTTATTATATTCGATATTTTTTACTCGATATTTTGTCCATTCGATATTGTGGAGTCGATATTATGTCTGTGCACCGAATTCACCATAAGGGATGCTTCTTATCAGTGGCTGTGGATGGAAGCTTTCAGCGTGTAGGATGCTGTTCGTGGCGGTCTTCTTCCTATACAGTGTCGTTTGTATCTGGCCTTGGTCTATATAGACTGAGATGTCAAGAAAGTCTATTTTGTGACGACCGATGTTACATGTGAAGGATAGTCCAATGTCATTTTGATTGAGTGAGTCAAAGTATCGTATAAACTCATCCTTGTTCCCGTTTCAGATTAGGAACAGGTCATCTATATATCTGGTCCAGAGTATTAACTTATCCAAGGCTGTGCCATGATCTGGACTCCAAGCTATTTCCTTCTCCCACCAACCCATGGTCAAATTGGCGTAGTTGGGGGAGAAGGTCATGCCCATGGCATAGCCGCATAGTTGATGGTATATTTCATGATTGAATAGAAAGATGTTGTTATTAAGACACATCTGGATCATGGTCAAAAGCATAGCAGAATGTTCCAACTCATTTATATTCCTTTGTTTTAAGAAAAATGCACACACATTAAGGCCCACTGGATGTTCAATAGATGTGTATAGGGAGACCACGTCAATGGTAATTAATAGATAAGATGAATTCCAGGATATTTTGGAGAGGACTCGCAGGAAATCGCCTGTATCTTGGATATAGGAAGTCAAGTTCATGACCATCGGCGCCAAGTATTGGTCTATATAAGATGAAATGTTTTCGTAGGCAGAGTCACATGAAGACACAATTGATCTACCTGGAGGATTGACCATAGTTTTATGCACTTTCGGCAAAAAAAATATTGTAGGAATCGTTGGGTTTTCTTTGAACAGAAATAGACGTTCATCGGCGTTCAAGAGTTTGTGTTGATGCCATTTGTCTAAGTTCCTCCTGATTTCATCAATCATTTTGTGTATAGGATTTGTTGGTAATTTTCTACATTTACTTGAGTCTTGGAGTTGTCGATACGCCTCAGTTTTGTAGTCACTCACATTCTGAATTACGATGTTTCCACCCTTGTCTGCGGGCTTAATCACTATGTTTAAGTTATCTGCCAAGGCCTGAAAAGCTTAATTTTCACCAACTGACATGTTTTCTCTTGTTTTCATATTCCTTGACTTTTCCATTTTATCGATCTCACTCATGACAGCTTCCGAAAAGGAATCTATTTTGTTCCTGGGAGAGAGTTGTAGGCAATATTTTGATTTCTTTTTTAGACCACTGCTTTCATGTTGTTTTGTATTAATATCCAGTTCTTGAAGTACTGTCATTTCTGTGCTTTTATTATTTTCTAGTTCATTTGCTAGATCGTACAGATTTTTAAGATGTGGTATCTCTTCAATTGTTAATGGTGCATTATCCATGGATAGGTCATTTGATATTTTTGGTACGTCCTGCGATTGCCTGTTGGGTGCTAGTTTGATGGCATGAACTTTTGTGAGTTTTAATTTCCGCACATATTTATACATGTCAATCTTCGTGTTAGTATAATTTAAATGTTTTGGGGGGCAGAATGAGAGGCCTTTGTTTAGTGCTTTATGCTCAGTTTCTGTCAATGTATAGTCGGATAGATTAATTACTTAATCCTCAGATTACAATTTTTCTTCGTTCTGTTCCTGAGCTGGTAGAATCTTTTTGTACTTTGATCTACTGGTTTTCCTGGGGCTTCCGAAGATTTTGTACCGCCTCTGCCAGACCCTCTGCCTCTTCCTCTGCCCTGTCTTTGATTGCGTGAGATGTTCTGATGTAGATTCACAAGGCGCATTTCCTCTAAAAAAGAGAGAGGAAGGGAGGTTGTGATTGATGTATTTTTGCTAGTTGTTGCCTCATTCTCGCTTCCGCTTACATCTGATTCGCTTCCTAATTCCCCCATCATTTGCTGTTGTTTTTTGGCATATGGTGGTTTTCAATGCATCGAACCTTCTGGCAAATGTTAGTATTTGGCCATGTTTATAATCTGCCTCGTCCCTTGCGAATTTTCGATATTTACGCTGCTGAATTTCGTCTTCGTATTTTTCTAGACGATCCTCCATGTCTTTGTGCAGTTTTTCTGATTCGGTTTTATCTTTTTGAGATATCTTTTCTTCCAAATCCTTGATTAGAATGTATATTTCGTCCAGATCTTTCTCCACATATTTTATGAGTATACGCATCATATTTTGTTTACATGCCATATTATTAGCACCCCATTCCTCCAACATGTCAGTCCTCGTGTCAGGATGTGTAGGCATTGTAAATATTTTTAGGCCACGTGGCACTCTTTCGACCTCCAAGTATTTTTGTAATGCTAATGCTTCCCAGCTTTGACTAATTTCACGTTTATAGTGTTTCTCAATTTGAATGAAGAATTGTTTCAAAGTAGGATCTGTGGTCGGTTGTTGGGTTGATCTTGTATTTGTGGATAACCCTTCACCGCTGTTATTTGAAAACATATTCGCTGCTTTATGAGCGCGTTTAACATAACGTGCTTCCATTTTCAAGAGAAGCTTGCTGCAATTGTGTTACTTAAGCGAAGAGCTGTGAAACAAAGTATCAATTTGTTGTCCTTCCGCATACGTTTAGATAAAAGGCAAGTGTTAACAGTTTCAAATACGAAGTTCCCGCTTTCGTGGTGCAAGGCAAAATATCGCTGTCTTTTGTTTTCCGCGATGCCAATTCCTCGTTGTTCTCCACACAAGTCGCTTCGATTTGGAGAAATAGTGCCACAGGTTAATCACAAATTCTTAGAGCACTTACCCAGTGGGGAGACTCCTGTGCAGGCAGCGCTCTCTGCCCCGTCCTACAGCACTCGACCCAGCATGGATTTTTGTGCTCTTAGTGTTCTTCGGCGTTTTGTCTCGATCGGGCACTTCCGGCTTGAATTCAATTTTCAACAATGTGGTTATATCGCCGGATCGCTCGCAGCGGGTGCAGCCATTGGGCCAAACCAATAGCCAAAATTAATGTTTGCACAATTGACGCCGCACTCTGGATCTTTGTGTTTTGGATTTTATTCAACAGAGCCTAGTCTGACACACCGACGCGTTTCAACCTTACGGCCTTGATGACGGTAGGTGGCACTACTTTTGCGACTGTTATTATATCATTTCCTGTTACAACGTCACTCCCATTAATTCTGGAACATGTAGTTTTCAGTATTTACGAACAGATCACCTTGTGACAGACATAATTTTGTTTTAAATGATATTGCGCAGTGATACAATGCAATTCACAGCTAATACTGCATTATTGACAATTTACCCAACCAAACGCATATTTAGTTCCATTTAGGCTTCAACAAACAGAAAAAACATCGTCAAAAACATTATCCAGATTATGTAACCTGGGCAACTTTTGCTATTAACATTTAAATGCATTTAATACCATTCATAATTATGACGATGTCAGCTCTGGTTGGCAAAGGGAGAGGGCACTGCAGTTAACCCAGTTGCGGTCCGTCAGCCACCACTGCAGATCTTTTGTAGTTCCCTCCGAGATCTGTAGCACATCCAAGAGATTCCATTGATGCTGTGCCCACTGGAACTTCAGGTCTCATTACAGAGAATGTGTATGGCAATGGACATGTGTCAGTCACTAACAGAACATAGTAGACCATGAAGCCCAAAAGCCATCAGAGTCAGTCTCATTGAAATCCATGGTGGAGGCTGAAACATCGGAATCCTAGCCCAAATATCCCCTGACTTACCATTCAAGAGGATAGGCAACAACTGCATTGTATCCAGAACATCTCAGATAAAAAGGAATATCTGAGAGGGAGTCAGGTGTCAGGTGTGACTATGGCATGTTCATTGTGAACCCGAATTAATGCAGGAGGTCTGAAGGTGAGAGATGACAGCCTGGGGCAACCCCTGTTGAGGTAGGAAAGACTGGAACCCCTGACCTCCGTAGATGTGCTGCATCCACTGCCATCTCCTTCATGAACACCTGAGGGGTGCTGATGAGGCCAAAGGGACACATAGCAAATTGAAAGTGCTCTTGGCCCACCTTGAACCACAGGTAATGTCTATGGGCATGTGGAAATATGGGTCATGCAAGTCCAACACAATGTAGTCTCCAGGGTTCAGGGCAGACATGACCTGAGCTAAGGTGAGCATCTTGAACTGCTTCTTCAGGAAGAAATTGAGAAGGTGCAGTTCTAGAATAGGAAGGGGTCTTCCATCCTTTTTTGGCACCACAAAGTACAGGGAATAGCAACCACTATCTACTTCTCAATGTCCCCTTTAGCCAAAAGAACAAACACTTCATAACGGAATAGGTGGAGACGGTTCTCCATCAACCAGTGGTCAGTGGGTGACATGGGAGAGGACTTTCAAGAAAGGGAATGGAGTAACCCTTCTAGGCAATTCTAAAACCCACTTGTCTCATGTTATAGACTGCCAGTGGGGCAGGTGATGAGGGATCCTGTCCCCCCCTGAGTGCCTATGCTGGTATAAATGCAAATTAAAAGGGTTTTGAGGGTGCGGCTGCCGAGGCTAGTGGTGTACGAGCTCAATATTTGGCTGGTGTTCCCAGGTGGTTTGTGTGAACTGCATCTGCAGCCACAAAAAGGCTGGGAAGCCTGCTTGTTGTGGTGGCTGGGCAGGAATGGATGCAGTTGGTAACACCACCTATAGCCATGGAAGGGGTAAAAGGCAGACTGGGGTAGGTGGGGGGTCATGGAGAGGCCCAAAGACCTGGTCGTAGATCTGTTGTCTTTAAAGTCCTCCAGTGCTGAGTCTGCCTTTTCACTAAAAAGGTGAGAGCCATCAAAGGGAATGTACATGAGGAAAGTTTGGACACCTCTTGAAAAACCAGTGGTCCTCAACTAGACGTGGCATCTAAATGCCACTGACAATGCAATCGCTCTGCCTAGTGAGTCAGTTGTGTCCAGTCCACATCTGATGGTGAACTATGCTTCATCTTGCTGATCAGTAATTGCTTGGGTGAGTATGACTCCGACATCATCTGAGACAATGAGCAGCAGTTGTGCAACCGAGTCACACACAGTGTACTTTATACCTAGGCTGTGGGATTTTAGGTTTAAACCTATAATAACTGATAAAACCCCACTGAAAGAAAAATAGCCCTCACCGGTGAAAACATATAAACACTGAAAAAACACCTGCACAACCACAAACTAAATGTCATTCAAAGAAAGGAAAAAGAAAGTGAAAGAATCATTTTGTTCTTACCGAAGGCGTCAATAAAATGTAACTTTGTTATACAAGCTAGCAGTAAGAAAGACTGGCTAACATTATTCTGCTTGAGTTTTGTTCCTTAGGGATGCCACTAAAATATTGTTTCTTCTTCCTTTTACTTTTTTCAGTTTTACGGCCTTTGGTCTAAAGATGCAGGGTTTACTTTCACGTTTTAGGTTTAGTTTAATTGTTTTATAAACTGTAGAGAATCAGGACCTATCAAACTCACATTTGATATTTTGGCTGCATTTGATTCTTTCACTGATAGTTAAAATGGCTAGTTTCATAAAAATCTTTCCTAATATGTGTCATCACATTTGCCCACAGAGAATGGGTAAAAACCCTTAATACATCAGACCATAGTTTCTAGTGGGTCAGTATTGATAGTAGGGGAATTGCCAACACCTCAGGCTTTAAACATTAAAGCTAAGGTATAGTGACAAGTATATATATCACCAAGCATCTGGGATAGTGGTGAAAACGTGACACCAGACTTTTGGAAAACATGGAACGCAGTGTCACTTGTTTTGCTCTGCAAAAAAGGTTCTTTCCAAGTTCAACAAAGATTGGAGTGATATGGTTTGTATTTGTAGTGATTCAGCAACGTATATAAAAAATTTGTGTGATGACCTGTCAAAATTGATACCCGAGCTGAAGTGATTCCCTGTAGGAGATCCTTGCCACTTGTTAGATGGTATGCTGAAAGCTTCTTTACAATCTTCAGAGTTAATGAGGGATGCTATTGACTTTTTAGTCCGTTCTGGTGCACTGTTTTCTTATGCCCAGGAACTAAAACGCAAATATTTATCATTTCGTGCTTTTTGTGGCATCAAAGAAAGAGTCATCCAAACTGTGCCCCTTAGCTGACGGTTCTCAGCCCAAGGGGCTATGAATGCCTTTTCACAGAAGTTTACATGGGAAGGAAAGCGCGAGCGCACATGACCAAAGACTCACTGAAGAAGTATTGTATGGTGTACTACAATAAGATTAATTTGCAAAAATCTCTTTGGACCTCATCTACACTATACGTACACTGTCTATATACCATGTTCTTTCAGTGCAGAAATCAAGCAATGATAAAAGCAAAACGTTCCATAAACACCGGAAAAACACTTTTTCTGTTGTTTTTAGTGGCGTGAAAATGTGTAACCACTGATAACAACTGTTTTTTAAGATATTGAAAACACTGAAAAAACCCCACCAGAATTTACCAAAAATAGAAACTGAAAACAGGACAGCCTATTTATACCCTACTCCAAGCAGCAGAAAAAAACAAAGTGTGTTTTTATCACAGACATCTGATTGTGACAGGCACCAGAGGGTTTAAAACATTCTGGGTTTCTTGGGTGGCATCTCTAACACACCAGGAGAAAGGATTCTCAAAAAGACTTAAAAAAAACACTGAAAAAACTCAGTCAAAAACAGTCTTGGGTAGCTATTCCAAATCTGTGCTGACTTGCGTGGAAATAAAAGGAATTATGTCAGCGTTTGGATGGCACCTTTATAGGCAGCGTGCGCATCACTTTCAGCATCAAGGACGCACATGACGTCAACGCGGGCCAAAAGAACACCACCTACCAGTGCACAAGAATATCCAGATCTAGTCTGATGTCTCGGGATACATCTAAGGTAAGGAATCTGCAGCAAGAAGTAGCTAGCAGATGCACTTTTATATATATATATAAAAACTAAACCTCTAACATGTTCAGATTTATATTGGATTACAATAAAGAACATCTAGCCGTGAGAAAGATAATCAAAAGGAATTGGCATTTCATTAAGCAGGACCCCATAATTGGTAAGACAGTCCCGAACAATCCAATGATAACATACAGAAGGGGAGCATCTATGAAAGATGTTCTCATGGATAGTGACCTGTGTGGACTGCAAGCCAGGGGCTCTTGGCTGGTGCAAAGTAAGGGGTTTTACAAATGTAAAGTGTGTAAAGCCTGTCAACATGGAGTCAATGTTACAGAATACTGTGCTCCATTTGCGGGACCTAACAGAGAAATCCATAAATCACTAAACTTCAAAACTGATTACGTGGTATATGTGTTGGAGTGCCCATGTGGACTAAGATACATAGGGAGTACCATCTTACCAGGACACAAAAGGGTACTCCAACACATCAGAGCCATCAAAAACCATGATCAGGCATACCCTGTGGCCAGGCATTTCCATGAACAGCATGATGGCAACCCTAAGGACCTCAAATACTTTCTTATTGACTCTGTCCCCAAAAGAAAACGAGGAGGTGACAGAGAGAGGAGCCTTAGACTGTTAGAGATGCACTACATTTTAAGCCTCGACAGTAAGGATCCCAATGGCCTCAATAGTTCGGAGAAACTTCATGCTAGCCTATAAATATTGGGGCTTCCAGTCCAATAAGTGTAGGAGCTGTAGAATATGACCTAAATCATTTGGCAGATTGGGTTTTTATTTAGTACTAGGTTTTCTGGGTTGTTTTGGCACCCCCCCAATTGAATTATAAGTTCAGGAACTGATTTCTGTTCTTAAAATGGTCTTTACGAATGTATTCCTTTCACATAAGCTTCCCGCAAGTTCCCTTCGTTCTTTTGAACTATCTTAACCTTTTATAAAACACATTGAGCACTTTTTATATTTTACGTTTCTAAAAAATTTACAAATATCCCAAAAATATCATTTGCACATGCACCTATCTGCACAGATATATCCAGTATTTATAACTGCCATTGGGCAAAATGATTATGTACCACAATTTACGTTTTGGGACCTGATGATGTATGATAGGGATTTATCCCCCTCTTCCTTATCTCTCGTCCTCAAACCTACTTTCAGTATTTGAGGAGGAATTGGCGAAGGCATTGTATTTACACATGGTAACAGGAATCATATACAAATTTATGCACAATATTAGTAGGCATCTTGTTGGAACTGGACAGATGTTAGTTGATAAAAATGAATGCGTATATATATATTCACTGATTTCTAGAGCATTAATTTTAAATATGTGTAGTCTGAGGTACTCACTATTTAATGGATGTATATATAGCTATATATCTATGTATTCCATGTGTATTTATATTCATATATGTTTTAAATTATTGTGTATATCTTTATGGTTATGCATTTATGTACCTATTTATTTGTTTAGATATTTAAATATATTTAATCATATTGATATATGTGTATTGATTACTGACCAGCCAGCACAAGGTTAAATTTTGCAGTAATACCTGACAGAATAATGCATTTATGCAAATACCGTTGGAAATGATTGCGTTTCTTGCTGCTAAGGAATCCTCCTACAATTATATGTAACCTTGAGAATACTGTCTATCAAAATTGTGAGAAAGAAATAATTTGATTAGGTTATTTCCTACATTACAGTTTCAAGTTACTGGATAAAACTGTGCACTGTTTTTTGCAGTTTATACCATGTGGTATGTTAACAACCAATGAAAACACTTGTCTTTTAAAATGAAAAAAAGAAAAAAGTGTGTATCTGCTTAAAAGGAATGCATAGGTAGTTTGGCGTCATGTGATCAAGTCCCCAGGGAGGGACGAAACGCCTCATGGCTGCCTACACTGTTTGCACGCTGTAAGAATAAACAGAAGGTATTTTAAGATTTACGCGGTCAGTGCTCTTCATTTGCATCCAGAGAAGGAAAAGCAGAGACGAAGAGTATTCTTCGATATATATATATATATATATATATATATATATATATATATATATATATTACCTACTGGTGGTCACTGAAAGCTAGTTGTAGTTAGGACCTAGTTGCCATAGGAAAAGCGTTTTTTGACATGCCTATGTCTTTGGCGCCGTTTGATGGATCTTCATGAAATTTTCCAAAAAAGTGTGCCAGTGGGTTTTATTTTGCATAGAAAGTTTCGGGGTGATCCGTCAAGCGGGAGACGAGAAAAAGTGGGGGTAAAAAATGTATGTTTCCCATGTTATTTCCCATAGGGATTTTAGACAAGACTGAACCCTAACCGCTGAACAGAATTACACCAAATTTGGCAGAAAGCTAGCTCTTGGTCCACAAAGTGTGCTTTTGTGATTTTGTGTAAATCCGTTAAGTAGTTTTTGAGATATTATTGAAAATCCAAATTTGTGTATCTACATGTGCGAAGCCTCTGCGACTAATGACGACCTTGTGCAGAGATCTGATTGGCTGCCAACACTTCAACCAGGAAGTGTTTGCTGCCTTTTTGGGGCTCAGCCTCATCCGAGTCCCAAATAAAAATTTAAAAATAAAGAAATAGGGTAGGGTAGGAATACCCTGACACCCTAGGCCTTGTGCTAGGACTCAATGGACCGCGCCAGGACAAAAAAGCATCTATGAAAATAAAAAGAAAATCAGCAAAAACACAAAGATTCTTAAATTTGTGGCAAAAAAAGAAAATCAAGAGCAGTCTCTTGTGCTTGTTTCTCTGTCAGCCCCTGGGTGGGCCAGGTCCCAGGGCACGTATAGTATAAAGAAATAGGAAGGGTGCGCCTGCAGCCCCCTCTCCCGAAGGCCAGTCAAAGCCTTGGTGACCACCAGCTCCCCGGGGATGGATCGATGGATAGATAGATGGATAGATAGATAGATAGATAGATAGATAGATAGATAGATAGATAGATAGATAGATCGATCAAACACACACAATGAATATATATATATATATATATATATATATATATATAAAAACAAACAGGGTCCTTCCGGGTACCTCCTCCCATAGTCAGGTGGCGTGGCAAATCGGCAAACCCAAAGCCGAGTAAGTTTCAATCCGCTTTTTTCAATTTTGCAAGTAAGCAAAGCCACACACTCAGGTATATGCAGTCACAAGATTTTTATTTCCAGATAACGCAACGCTACGCGTTTCGACACCCCCCGGTGTCTTGATCACACGACAACCTCTCCCCTGTTGCCAGCGCATTAAATACACGTCACATTTTGAAAAGTAGTAAACACAAACAAGGATACTAGTGCATAAGTCAGTTAAAGAAAAATTGATCGGTCATTTTAAACTAGTCATCTTGCCTATTTGCGAACAGTGCATTTAGTTGGCCTAAAGCAATGGCTATATACATAATACATTGTATTAACTGATCTGTAAATCACAATTATTGAAATCAATTTCATAATTTATGTAATTCTTTCCAACCAGAAAGTATCTATACAGATGAAAGAGAAACAAAGAGCGGTCTAGTGCCTTTCTTGTACTCCACAAGTTCTAATATGTCTTCCAAATTCAGTGAAACTAGTATACCGTCTAGTGCCTAATCTAACTGTAATGTTATGATTCATCTATACATAACAAACATTTCTTCACAGTATGTCTCCCCTATTTTTTAGTGACATAACTGGCCTAGAGAGATTAATATGTAACATTATATTAACCGTCTTTAAAATCCCAATTATTGAATTCAATTCCATTAATTCATGTAATTTTTTCAAAGAAGTATCCAAGAAGATGGAAGAGAACCAACACGGTCTAGTGCCTTTCTTGTACTACATAAGTTCTAATATAGCTCACAAATTGAGGTAGCCACTGTATACGGTCTAGTGCCAATTCCAACAATAATATACTGGTTCATCTATGCCTGACATACATGTCTTCACAGTATGCATCACACAATATTAAGTGACATCCTGGAATGTACATTCTAATGTAAAGAATCGTGTATTAGGCTGCTGGTAACACAAGAGGGGAGGCAGTGCCCAAACTTAATGTGATTAAAGTCTTATCTTAATGTGAATTAAGTGAATTCCTCCGTCCCATTGGAGATAGGTGGGGCCAAACAGGGATTTCCAAAATACTTTTTTCTATATTGTCTTCCCCCTTCCTTATCTCCTATAAGAAATATATAACAAAAACAATAATTAAAACAGGGTTAAA
This sequence comes from Lissotriton helveticus, assembly GCF_964261635.1. NCBI lineage: Eukaryota > Metazoa > Chordata > Amphibia > Caudata > Salamandridae > Lissotriton > Lissotriton helveticus. The sequence goes on from NC_136071.1 coordinate 151,648,678, forward strand.
AAGTACACTAAAAGTATACTATACACATGTACACAGTATGCAGGATTGTCATCATGTCAAAATATCTTAGTGGAAAACCAAGGATTCGTCCTTTTCTAATATACATTGAAACCCTAGTATGCATGATGCAACACTATTCTGTATAGAGATGAGTTGCCAGCTCCTCATCCATATTGTGGCCTCCCGGGAATCTGGTCTCTAAAATCATGATCCATCTAGATTCCCTCTTTCTAAGAGCGAGTTCCCTATTGCCTCCACTTTTACCTAGGTTGACCTGTTCCAGTGCATAATACCTGAGTAAAGAATTATTTGATTGGTGGAACTCCTGGAAATGCCTAGCAATAGGATATTTAGGTAAGGGTGATAGTGGCAGCGTCACCTCGACCCGCTCGCTCGCCTGAGCTTTCTGACACATTATCTATGCTGTGCTGAGTGCGCTCTTGAAACTGATGAAATTGTAATGATTACTGATTGAAAAGTTCAAAATTTTTTAAATATTATATTGACATATTACTTTGCACATACTTGCTCCTGCATTCACTGCTGGTGGTTCATTTGCTCATTGTAGCCACAATTTAGCCCGTTACCTGCGCTTCCTCCTGAGCCCTGACTTTGAAAGGGTGGGAGGACACCACTTCCTGTTTGGACACCGCTTAGCCGTTAGCGCTCTAGTGGTTCACTTGCTCGGGCTATTTAGGCGGAGCCTGACATCGGCGCGATGCGGTAAGGGTGATAGTGGCAGCGTCACCTCGACCCGCTCGCTCGCCTGAGCTTTCCGACACATTATCTATGCTGTGCTGAGTGCGCTCTTGAAACTGATGCAATTTTAATAATTACTGATTGAAAAGTTCGTAAATTTTAAAATATTATATTGACATATTACTTTGCACACACTTGCTCCTGCATTCACTGCTGGTGGTTCATTTGCTCATTGTAGCCACAATTTAGCCCGTTACCTGTGCTTCCTCCTGAGCCCTGACTTTGAAAGGGTGGGAGGACACCACTTCCTGTTTGGACACCGCTTAGCGGTTAGCGCTCTAGTGGTTCACTTGCTCGGGGCTATTTAGCCCTCGCCTCTCTCCGTACACGTAGCGGGAGCACGCAGCGGGGCCGTAGCTGAGCCGAAGAGTAGCCAAAGAGTGGCCCGTCTGCGCCCGTCCGCGACAGGACGGGGCCAGGGGCCACTTACTTCGCCCATTTTAATTATGGAGCCTTTGAAAGCCTCACGACTCAGGTACTCCTCCCAAGCTCTATTAGACCTACAGCCCCAGGGGGTGGAGAGATGTGTTAGTGGCTGTTGGCCAAGTCCTGAGGGACCCTTTTCATGTGCTGTATGTAGGTTTCAGGCTACACAAACATCCATTATTGTGGGACATGTCAGGGAGAATACATCTATGATGAAAGGCTGGAAAAGCTTTCTTCTTAATGTTCGCTCCTTACCGCAACACCATTTACAAATATGGGATCTTATCCATACTCTTCAACCTGAGGTCAGCTTCCTTACGGAAACATGGCTAAAACCGTATACCACCCCTTCTATCACTCTGGGGATCCCTACAGGGTATAAAATCCTAAGACAGGATCACCCTGATAAAATTGGCGGTGGCATTGCCATAATATATAAAGAACACCTTAAAGTATCCGTTATAGAACAGATCAACCAACTTTCTATGGAAGTTATGATCTTTAAAATTATGATAGGACCTAAGGAGCACTGGAAGGGTGCCTTAGTTTATCGCCCCCCTGGACCCAATGCTGGCTTTACTTTAGCCCAGACTGAAATATTAGCACAGCATATGAAAGCTAAAGAAAAGTTTATTCTATTAGGTGATTTTAACTTTCATGCGGACAATTTAGACCACCCAGAAACAAAGACCTTAATGTCTGATCTTGCCTTACTGGGATTTGCTCTACAGAATAGTGGACCCACTCATAGAGGTGGCCATACACTGGATTTAATTTTTGCAAACTGCACTACTATATATTGTCATCCCCCCAAAGTAGTTAATTGGTCAGACCATAGTATGCTTGAATTTACCTTCATGGGCTTAAATAAATCAAATAAACCTCCTACTGCCCCGACCATCAAGCGAAGGTCCTGGCATAAGATCACCTTAGAAACAGTGGAAGAAGTCTGGAAGGAGCCGGTAATATTGAATTCTGATGACGCTGAGTGAGCCCTGTCCAAATTTAACACCACTCTGTTAGACATGATCAATCATCTGGCCCCTCAAAAAACAATTAAACAACCCTCTGTGGCCAAGAGAGAGGTATGGTATACAGAATCCTTAAATTTTGAAAAACAAGGGTGTAGGAAGCTGGAAAAACTCTGGAGGAAAACCCATACTAGTGAAAATAAGACCAACTACCAAAAAGCCATGTCTGCTTATTATAAAAATATTAAGCAAGCAAGAAAGAATAGTATTATTGCACAGCTAGCCGAAGCCGGCAACTCCACCAGAGAGCTGTATAAAATCCTGCAGACTTTCACCAAACCAATTGCATGTGAAAGTCCAGATGAATTTTCACAAACCCTGTGCAATAACATCTCTCAATTCTTTGAGGATAAAATTGAGACAATCTATAAAAAAATCACTATTGCTCAATGTCACAGGGACCTGGAGCCTTCCAGTATGACCCACTCTGACACACAAAGAGACACCCTACTCACCTTTCCAGAAGCCAGTAATAGTGATATTTGGGCACTAATAAATAGTATGAAAACAGGTTCCCCCCTTGATCTGTTACCAGCTAAGTTAACTCTTACCTTGAATAACATACTTTACCCCACTATTCACAAGATCTTAAACCTCTCTTTTAAAGAGGGGCATCTCCCTCGACAGTGGAAGGAGGCAGTTGTGAACCCAATACGGAAGAACACGGCCCTACCATGGACAGAACTCTCCAACCTCCGCCCCATCTCTCTATTGCCTTTTTTGAGCAAACTGGGCGAGAAGCATGTAAATACCCATGTCTCCAGGTTCATAGAGGCGACAGGGGGCCTGGACCCTTCACAATCTGGGTTCAGACCCAACTACAGCACCGAATCGGCACTCCTCTCCGTGACTGATAATATCAAGATGTCACAGGATAGAGGAGGCTCGATGATTCTGGTGCTGTTAGACCTGTCGGCCGCTTTTGATACTGTGTCTCATGACATTCTTCTCGGCCGTTTGCAGAGAGTGGGTAATGGAGGAGTGGCACTGTCCTGGTTAGAGAGTTTTCTCTCCGGCCGCTCACAAGCTGTCAGCGTGGGACCCTATCGTTCCATCTCTGTGGTGCTCACCAAGGGGGTGCCACAGGGCTCATGCCTAAGTCCCACATTATTTAATGTGTATGTGGCCCCCCTTGCTGACATTGTGAGAAGGTTTGGGTTCACCCCAGTGTCATACGCTGATGACACCCAACTGCTCTTTCCCTTCCACTCCCTCACATCTGATGTGAAAAACAATTTTGCCGAGGGCATGAGAGCAGTGTCCAACTGGATGGCTACCAACTGCCTCCAGTGTAATGTCGGGAAGACCGAGGTAATGCTTTTTGGGAACGCTAGCATGCTCTGGTCTCCCGACTGGTGGCCCTTAGATCTTGGACCTGTCCCATGCCCAAAGCCAACTGTTAAGAACTTGGGAGTGAAGCTCGATCAAAATCTGAGCTTAAAGGAGCATGCCAATTTTGTCACAGGAGCTTGTTTTAGAACAATCGGCCTGTTAAGGCGAGTCTTTCCTCTTCTGCCTGACACCTATAGAAAGACTCTTGTACAAGCCCTGGTGATAAGCCGTTTGGATTATTGCAACGGTCTCCTTATATCAGCAAATGAGGAGGCGCTTAACCGTTTGCAGGTGGTCCAAAATACGGCGGCCAGATTAATCTTAAATGCTCCTGCAAGAACTCCGTCTAAACCCTTATTAAATGACCTTCACTGGCTGCCCATACTGCAACGCGTTAAATTCAAAATTTGCTGTTCAGTGCACAAATGTCTTTATGGACAAGGCCCCAGATACTTGGCCCAAAAATTTCAGATATATAAACCTGAACGTCTTCTACGCTCCAGCAACCAGTGTTTACTGGAAACTCCAACCATCAAAAAGGTCAGGCAAGGTGGTCGTGCCTTATCATTTGTGGGACCGACCCTGTGGAATAAACTTCCAACCGACCTAAGACACAATACCAACCATCTGTGCTTTAGGAAAGCCCTAAAAACACACTTGTTTCAGGAAGTATAACTCACCCGGAGGTATCCTACAGAGGCACCGCATTTCTGTATTTAAGGCGAGCAAAGCGCGGAGATACCCCATGGGTCGATTCTGGCGCGATACAAGCAATTAAATAAATAAATAAATAAATAAATTTAGTATCTACATTAGTTATGGCTCTGAGGTGTTCTTGTACATGTTTTTTAGCCATGCAGGTAGTACTCCCCACATATTTGATTTTACACGGGCATTCTAAAACGTACACCACGTAATTAGTGTTGCATGTCAGGAATTGTTTGATTTTTTTTGTGTTCCTGAGTACCTGGGATTTCAATGTCTTTAACCATGAAACTGGCTGTGCATGCTCGACAATGTCCACAGGGATAGAAACCCTTGAGACCCTGAATATGCTGCTTCTTAGTCTCTGTGGTGTCTCCTTTAACCAGGATGTCCCTCAGGTTCCTACCCCTTTTGTAAGTAATCTGGGGTCTTTCTGTTATTTTGGGGCCTATGATGTTATCAGCTTTGAGGATTTTCCAATTGTCTGCAATAATTTTGCGTACTTTATTGGAATCTTGGTAAGACGTAGTAATGATCCTCGTACTCTCTGATATGGGGTCAACTCTAGGTTTGGGTACTAAGGTTTCAGATCTACTAATTTCTCCAATTTTGGCAACCGCCTTTGCAAGGACCCATTCCGGGTAACCTCGTTCTCTGAACCTGGTTAACATTGCCTCCTGTTCAGTAAGGAAACCCTCTGTGTTACTACAGTTCCTTTTGGCCCTCAGGAGCTCCCCATAAGGTATACTCCATTTCAAGGGATCTGGGTGAGCACTGAGGGCATGTAGTAAACTGTTCCCTGAGGTTGATTTTCTATGAAGTTTAGAAACAAGATGACCATTGCTCACTTCGATAGTTGTATCAAGAAATTCAACACAATTGTTGCTAATGTTGGATGTCAGATTTATGTTATAGCTATTTAAATTCAGTTTATTAATGAATTCCACTGCTTCTTTTTCAGTTCCTAACCAGATGATAAAAAGATCATCTATGTATCTGATCCAAAACTGAACTTTGGCAAAGTCTGTTGTCAAGTTTATGTCCTTCCTAATTTCTTCCTCCCATTTGCCTAAAAATAGATTGGCAAAATTGGGCGAAAAAGCTGATCCCATAGGGGCCCCCCGAGTTTGTTTAAAGAGAGACCCATCAAACATAAAGATGTTATTTCTGAGACATAATTTCATCATGTCTACGAGCATACTTGTATGATCACTGAGGCCTATTTCTCTCTGTTTTAAAAAATGATAGCAGGCTTCCATGCCCTGGACGTGGTCAATTATGGTGTAAAGGGCATTTACACCCATAGTAATGAGCAATGCTCTTTCCACCCATTGGATATTCTCGATCTTATTAAAAAAATCCATGGTGTCTCTGGTATAGGAAGGGAGTAAACATACATATTCTCTCAGGAAGTATGCTCGTAGACATGATGAAATTATGTCTCAGAAATAACATCTTTATGTTTGATGGGTCTCTCTTTAAACAAACTCCAGGGCCCCTATGGGTTCAGCTTTTTCGCCTAATTTTGCCAATCTATTTTTAGGCAAATGGGAGGAAGAAATTAAGAAGGACATAAACTTGACAACCGACTTTGCCAAAGTTCAGTTTTGGATCAGATACATAGATGATCTTTTTATCATCTGGTTAGGGACTGAAAAAGAAGCAGTGGAATTCATTAATAAACTGAATTCAAATAGCTATAACATAAATCTGACATCCAACATTAGCAACAATTGTGTTGAATTTCTTGATACAACTATCGAAGTGAGCAATGGTCCTCTTGTTTCTAAACTTCATAGAAAATCAACCTCAGGGAACAGTTTACTACATGCCCTCAGTGCTCACCCAGACCCCTTGAAATGGAGTATACCTTATGGGGAGCTCCTGAGGGCAAAAAGGAACTGTAGTAACACAGAGGGTTTCCTTACTGAACAGGAGGCAATGTTAACCAGGTTCAGAGAACGAGGTTACCCGGAATGGGTCCTTGCAAAGGCGGTTGCCAAAATTGGAGAAATTAGTAGATCTGAAACCTTCAATCAATCAATCAATCAATCATGCCATTTGTATAGCGCACTACTCACCCGGGAGGGTCTCAAGGCGCTTGGGGGGAGGGGTATGCTACTGCTCGAACAGCCAGGTCTTGAGTTGTTTCCTGAAGGCGAGATGGTCCTGGGTCAGCCGAAGGTGGATGGGGAGGGAGTTCAAAGTCTTGGCAGCCAGGTAAGAGAAGGATCTTCCTCCGGCGGTGTCTCTTCGGATGCGTGGTACGGCTGCGAGGGCGAGGCTGGTGGACCGTAGCTGGCGGGTGGGCGTGTAGAAGGTCAGGCGGTCGTTGAGGTACTTGGGGCCCAGGTCATGGAGAGACTTGTGTGCGTGGGTGAGGAGCCGGAACGTGATCCTCTTGTCGACGGGGAGCCAGTGCAGGTTCCTCAGGTGGCTGGAGATGTGGCTGCATCGGGGGACATCCAGGATGAGTCGGGCGGAGGCGTTCTGGATGCGCTGGAGTCTTTTCTGTAGCTTGGCTGTGGTTCCGGCGTAGAGGGTGTTTCCGTAGTCCAGTCGGTTGGTGACGAGTGCCTGGGTGACAGTCTTCCTGGTCTCGGTCGGGATCCAGCGGAAGATCTTGCAAAGCATACGCAGGGTGTTGAAGCACGAGGAGGAGACGGCGTTGACTTGTGTGGTCATCGAGAGGGAGGGGTCCAGGATGAAGCCCAGGTTGCGTGCGTGGTCGGTTGGCTTGGGTGCGGTGCCGAGGGCTGGGGGCCACCAGGAGTCGTCCCAGGCGGAGGGCGAAGATCCCAGGATGAGGACTTCCGTCTTGTCTGAGTTTAGTTTCAGGCGGCTGTCCTTCATCCACTCGGCGACGTCTTTCATCCCTTCGTGTAGGCAGGTTCTGGCGGTGTCGGGGTCTCTTGTGAGGGAGAGGATCAGCTGGGTGTCGTCGGCGTAAGAGATGATGTTGAGGTTGTGCTGGCGTGAGATGGCTGCGAGAGGTTTCATGTAGATGTTGAAGAGGGTGGGGCTGAGTGAAGATCCTTGCGGGACGCCGCAGATGACTTCGGTGGCCTCGGAGCGAAACGGGGGGAGGCGGACTCTTTGTGTTCTTCCGGCGAGGAACGAGATGATCCACTCCAGTGCCTTCTCTTGGATACCGATGTTGCTGAGGCGCTGGACTAGGGTGCGGTGGCAGACCGTGTCGAACGCAGCGGAGAGGTCCAGGAGGATGAGGGCCACTGTTTCCCCCTTGTCGAGCAGGGTCTGGATGTCGTCGGTGGCTGCGATGAGGGCGGTCTCGGTGCTGTGGTTGGCTCTGAAGCCGGACTGCGAGGGGTCGAGGGATCCGTTCGTCTCGAGGAAGGCGGTCAGCTGTCTGTTGACGATCTTCTCGATGACTTTAGCAGGAAAAGGGAGGAGCAAGATGGGGCGGAAGTTTTTGAGATCGGTGGGGTCCGCTGTAGGTTTCTTCAGGAGGGCGCTGATCTTGGCGTGCTTCCAGCTCTACGGGAAGGTGGCGGTGTTGAAGGAGGCGTTGATGATGTTCCGGAGTTGGGGTGCGATGGTGGAGTCGGCCTTGTTGAAGACTAGTACCCAAACCTAGAGTTGACCCCATATCAGACAGTACGAGGATCATTACTACGTCTCACCAAGATTCCAATAAAGTACGCAAAATTATTGCAGACAATTGGAAAATCCTCAAAGCTGATAACATCATAGGCCCCAAAATAACAGAAAGACCCCAGATTACTTACAAAAGGGGTAGGAACCTGAGGGACATCCTGGTTAAAGGAGACATCACAGAGACTAAGAAGCAGCATATTCAGGGTCTCAAGGGTTTCTATCCCTGTGGACATTGTCGAGCATGCACAGCCAGTTTCATGGTTAAAGACATTGAAATCCCGGGTACTCAGGAACACAAAAAAAATCAAACAATTCCTGACATGCAACACTAATTACGTGGTGTACGTTTTAGAATGCCCGTGTAAAATCAAATATGTGGGGAGTACTACCTGCATGGCTAAAAAACGTGTACAAGAACACCTCAGAGCCATAACTAATGTAGATACTAAATATCCTATTGCTAGGCATTTCCAGGAGTTCCACCAATCAAATAATTCTTTACTGAGGTATTATGCACTGGAACAGGTCAACCTAGGTAAAAGGGGAGGCAATAGGGAACTGGCTCTTAGAAAGAGGGAATCTAGATGGATCATGATTTTAGAGACCAGATTCCCGGGAGGCCACAATATGGATGAAGAGCTGGCAACTCATCTCTATACAGAATAGTGTTGCATCATGCATACTAGAGTTTTAATGTATATTAGAAAAGGACGAATCCTTGGTTTTCCACTAAGATATTTTGACATGTTGACAATCCTGCATACTGTGTACATGTGTATAGTATACTTTTAGTGTACTTTTTAACCCTGTTTTAATTATTGTTTTTGTTATATATTTCTTTTAGGAGATAGGAAGGGGGAAGACAATATAGAAAAAAGTATTTTGGAAATCCCTGTTTGGCCCCACCTATCTCCAATGGGACGGAGGAATTCACTTAATTCACATTACGATAAGACTATAATCACATTAAGTTTGGGCACTGCCTCCCCTCTTGTGTTACCAGCAGCCTAATACACGATTCTTTACATTAGAATGTAAATTCCAGGATGTCACTTAATATTGTGTGATGCATACTGTGAAGACATGTATGTCAGGCATAGATGAACCAGTATATTATTGTTGGAATTGGCACTAGACCGTATACAGTGGCTACCTCAATTTGGGAGATATATTAGAACTTATGTAGTACAAGAAAGGCACTAGACTGTGTTGGTTCTCTTCCATCTTCTTGGATACTTCTTTGAAAAAATTACATGAATTAATGGAATTGAATTCAATAATTGGGATTTTACAGACGGTTAATATAATGTTACATATTAATCTCTCTAGGCCAGTTATGTCACTAAAAAATAGGGGAGACATACTGTGAAGAAATGTTTGTTATGTATAGATGAATCATAACATTACAGTTAGATTAGGCACTAGACCGTATACTAGTTTCACTGAATTTGGGAGACATATTAGAACTTGTGGAGTACAAGAAAGGCACTAGACCGCTCTTTGTTTCTCTTTCATCTGTATAGATACTTTCTGGTTGGAAAGAATTACATAAATTATGAAATTGATTTCAATAATTGTGATTTACAGATCAGTTAATACAATGTATTATGTATATAGCCATTGCTTTAGGCCAACTAAATGCACTGTTCGCAACTAGGCAAGATGACTAGTTTAAAATGGCCGATCAATTTTTCTTTAACTGACTTATGCACCAGTATCCTTGTTTGTGTTTACTACTTTTCAAAATTTGACGTGTATTTAATGCGCTGGCAACATGGGAGAGGTTGTCGTGTGATCAAGACACCGGGGGGGTGTCGAAACGCGTAGCGTTGCGTTATCTGGAAATAAAAATCTTGTGACTGCATATACCTGAGTGCGTGGCTTTGCTTACTTGCAAAATTGAGAAAAGCATATATATATATATATATATATATATATATATATATATATATATATATATATATCGAAGAATACTCTTCGTCTCTGCTTTTCCTTCTCTGGATGCAAATGAAGAGCACTGACCGCGTAAATCTTAAAATACCTTCTGTTTATTCTTACAGCGTACAAACAGTGTAGGTAGCCATGACGCGTTTCGGCCCTCCCTGGGGACTTGATCACATGACGCCAAACTACCTATGCATTCCTTTTAAGCAGTTACACACTTTTTTCTTTTTTTCATTTTAAAAGACAAGTGTTTTCATTGGTTGTGAACATACCACATGGTATAAAGTACAAAAAACAGTGCGCAGTTTTATCCAGTAACTTGAAACTGTAATGTAGGAAATAATCTAATCAAATTGTTACTTTCTCACAATTTTGATAGACAGTATTCTCAAGGTTACATATAATTGTAGGAGGATTCCTTAGCAGCAAGAAACGCAATCATTTCCAACGGTATTTGCATAAATGCATTATTCTGTCAGGTATTACTGCAAAATTTAACCTTATGTTGGCTGGTCAGTAATCAATCCACATATATCAATATGAATAACTATATTTAAATATCTAAACAAATAAATAGGTACATAAATGCATAACCATAAAGATATACACAATAATTTAAAACATATATAAATATAAATACACAATGAATAAATAGATAAATGGCTATATATACAGCCATTAAATAGTGAGTACCTCAGACTACACATATTTAAAATTAATGCTGTAGAAATCAGTGAATATATATATATATACGCATTCATTTTATCAACCAACATCTGTCCAGTTCCAACAAGATGCCTACTAATATTGTGCATAAATTCAAATATGATTCCTGGTACCATGTGTAAATACAATGCCTTTGCCAATTCCTCCTCAAATACTGAAAGTAGGTTTGAGGACGAGAGATAAGGAAGAGGGGGATAAATCCCTATCATACATCATCAGGTCCCAAAACATAAATTGTGTTACATAATCATTTTGCCCAATGGCTGTTATAAATACTGGATATATCTGTGCAAATAGGTGCATGTGCAAACAATATTTTTGGGATATTTTAACATTTTTTAGAAACGGAAAATATAAAAAGTGCTCAATGTGTATTATAAAAATGTTAAGATAGTTAAAAAGAACAAAGGGAACTTGAGGGAAGCTTATGTGAAAGGAATACATTCGTAAGGACAATTTGAAGAACAGAAATCAGTGCCTATACAACCCAGAAAACCTAGTACTAAATAAAAACCCAATCTGCCAAATGATTTAGGTCATATTCTACAGCTCCTACGCTTATTGGACTGGAAGCCCCAATATTTATAGGCTAGCATGAAGTTGCTCCGAACTATTGAGGCCATTGGGATGCTTACTGTCGAGGCTTAAAATGTAATGCATCTCTAACAGTCTAAGGCTCCTCTCTCTGTCACCTCCTCGTTTTCTCTTGGGTACAGAGTCGATAAGAAAGTATTTGAGGTCCTTAGGGTTGCCATCATGCTGTTCATGGAAATGCCTGGCAACAGGGTATGCGGGACTGTCTTACCAATTATGGTGTCCTGCTTAATGAAATGCCAATTCCTTTTGATTATCTTTCTCACGGCTAGATGTTCTTTATTGTAATCCAATATAAATCTGAACATGTTAGAGGTTTCGTTTTTATATATATAAAAGTGGATCTGCTAGCTACTTCTTGCTGCAGATTCCTTACCTTAGATGTATCCCGAGACATCAGACTGGATCTGGATATTCTTGTGCACCGGTAGGTGGTGTTCTTTTGGCCTGCGTTGACGTCATGTGCGTCCTTCATGCTGAAAGTGATGCGCACGCTGCCTATAAATGTGCCATCCAAACTCGCTGACATAATTCCTTTTATTTCCACGCAAGTCAGCACAGATTTGGAATAGCTACCCAAGACTGTTTTTGACTGAGTTTTTTCAGTGGTTTTTTTAAGTCTTTTTGAGAATCCTTTCTCCTGGTGTGTGAGAGATGCCACCCAAAAAACCCAGAATGTTTTAAACCCTCTGGTGCCTGTCACAGGCAGATGTCTGTGACAAAAACACACTTTGTTTGTTTCTGGTGCTTGGAGTAGGGTATAAAGTACACTGTGTGCGACTCGGTTGCACAACTGCTGCTCATGGTCTCAGATGATGTCGGAGTCATACTCCCCCAAGCAATTACAGATCAGCGAGATGCAGCATAGTTCACCATCAGATGTGGACTGGACACAACTGACTCACTAGGCAGAGCGATAGCATTGTCAGTGGCATTTAGATGCCACGTCTAGTTGAGGACCACTGGCTTTTCAAGGGGTGTCCAAACTTTCCTCATGTACATGCCCTTTGATGGCTCTCACCTTTTTAGTGAAAAGGCAGACTCAGCACTGGAGGACTTTAAAGACAACAGATCTACGACCAGGTCTTTGGGCCTCTCCATGACCCCCCACCTACCCCAGTCTGCCTTTCACCCCTTCCATGGCTATAGGTGGTGTTACCAACTGCATCCATGCCTGCCCAGCCACCATAACAAGCAGGCTTCCCAGCCTTTTTGTGGCTGCAGATGCAGTTCACACAAACCACCTGGGAACACCAGCCAAATATTGAGCTAGAACACCACTAACCTCGGCAGCCGCACCCTCAAAAACCTTTTAATTTGCATTTATACCAGCATAGGCACTCAGTGGGGGACAGGATCCCTCATCACCTGCCCCACTGGTAGTCTATAACATGAGACAAGTGGGTTTTAGAATTGCCTAGAAGGGTTACTCAATTCCCTTTCTTGAAAGTCCTCTCCCATGTCACCCACTGACCACCCGGTGATGGAGAACCATCTCCACTTATTCCGTTGTGAAGTGTTTGCTCTTTTGGCTAAAGGGGACATTGAGAAGTAGATAGTGGTTGCTATTCCCTGTACTTTGTGGTGCCCAAAAAGGATGGAAGACCCCTTCCTATTCTAGAACTGCACCTTCTCAACTTCTTCCTGAAGAAGCAGTTCAAGATGCTCACCTTAGCTCAGGTCATGTCTGCCCTGAACCCTGGAGACTACATTGTGTTGGACTTGCATGACGCATATTTCCACATGCCCATAGACATTACCTGTGGTTCAAGGTGGGCCAAGAGCACTTTCAATTTGCTATGTGTCCCTTTGGCCTCATCAGCAACCCTCAGGTGTTCATGAAGGAGATGGCAGTGGTTGCAGCACATCTACGGAGGTCAGGCGTTCCAGTCTTTCCTACCTCAACAGGGGTTTACCCCAGGCAGTCATCTCTCACCTTCAGACCTCCTGCATTCATTGGGGTTCACTATGAACATGCCATAGTCACACCTGACACCTGACTCCCTCTCAGATATTCCTTTTTATCTGAGATGTTCTGGATACAATGCAGCTTCATGCCTATCCTCTTGAATGATAAGTCAGGGGATATTTGGGCTATGATTCCGATGTTTCCGCCTCTACCCTGGATTTCAATGAGACTGACTCTGAGGCTGTTGGGCTTCAAGGTCTACTGTGTTCTGTCAGTGGCTGACACATGTCCATTGCCATACACATGCTCTGTAATGAGACCTGAAGTTCTAGTGGGCACAGCATCAATGGAATCTCTTGTATGTGCTACAGATCTCGGAGGGAACTACAAAAGATCTGCAGTGGTGGCTGACGGACCGCAACTGGGTTAACTGCAGTGCCCTCTCCCTTTGCCAACCAGAGCTGACTGTAGTGACAGATGCTTCACCTCTGGGCAGAGGTTGGGCACCTGGGAGAGGTACATATTAGAGAACGGCAGTGTGTAGGCTCCACATCAACTTGTTGGAGCTTCAGCTTATCCGGTTGGCATTGAAAGCCTTTCTTCCTTCAATCAAAGGAAGGCTGGTGAGCGTAGTCACGTACAATACTAGTGCCATGTGGTACTTCAATAAACAGGGCTGGGTGGGGTAATGGACCTTTTGTCAAGAGGCCCTGCGTCTCTGGGCATGGCTGAAAGTCAGGGCATTACCATTTTGGTTCAATACCTGGCGTGCTCTCTTAATGCCAGAGCAGATACACTTAGCCGTTGATGTCTAAGTGATCACAAAGGGCAGCTCCATTATTGATTACTGTTGTATGTGTTTAATTGATTTAAAAAAATACATATCTTCACATGTTGGATGGCAAGTGAAAGTTACACAAGGCCAGCCTTGTATACATGTGTTGGCAAACTTGAAATGTTACATAAGTCAAGGTTAAAACTGGTCAAAATTGTAAAGTAAATACAAAATAAGAAGCTCACAAAACATTTTCATTCTGCCTATTTAAAATTATTAATTTTGCATGCATGAATACATTTTTTCAAGCTTATTAAAAAACATTCAGTTCATTCATAAAACGAGAAAACACTTGTTATGGAAATTAAAAACAAACATTAAACTGGGGACATGACTGGGTGAAATTTGCAAACTACCTACACACTTATGTAAACATTCACATTACACTTACCACGTCTACTACCCGAAAGCTTCCAGCTGAGCATGGAGGGTTGGCCAGGCTGTTAGTAGTACCCTCATGTGCATTGGTATCCTCTTGGGATGCTGCAAATGTAGCTAGAAAGGCACACCAAGTATGTCTTAGGCATTAATCCTTGCCCAGTGTAGAAGGTCCTTCCAGTGCTTGTGGCACTCTTTCTCTCTTCAGATGTGGACATCCACTGCACTGCAGCGTCTGACGATGTCTCTCCAAATCTGGGCATATGCAGTGGCGTTCAGCTGGGTCTCCAAACCTACATTTAGCTGAGGGTAACTTTTGAGGACTGCATCCAAAATTATATTAAGTCCTTCATCAGTGAAGCTGTGGGCCCGCTTTTTGTCCTTTGGCCATGTTGAGGATTTAGATTGGCAAAGGAAAAGCAGGATTGAGGAGGGTGTTGTTTTGATAAGAGGGTGGCTTAGAATGAACAGAAAATGTCTCACTTCCTGTTCCTTGTGTAAATTCCTGTTTGTAATGGTAGGCGGAGATGTCCGCTCAGACAACAGAGCTCAGCTACCCAAATGTATAGGTCTCACCATTCACATACCACCTCACAATCTGCAAATGCTAATAACATTATAGGAAGAGAATTTATGGCAGGGTTTGTGTTTATTAACAATTTAGGGTGTTAGAATATGTGTTGAAATATAGATGTCAATTCTATGTTATCGACTTCACTTTAGTGTGTAATGGTCACAGTGATGGAATGAGTGTGAAAGTGAAACTTAAAGGCAATACGAAATGCTGCATAGCATGTTTGCTTGTCACATTATGGTAGTAAAACAATGTTGTCTCAGGATGGTATATGTGAATGGTGTACTTGTCCTCTATTCAGCAACCAAACAGGCAGCTCAAATGAAATATGAAGGGATACAGGATGTATTGTGAGGCCCATAAAGGCACAGTGCCAGTTTTTTGGTATTGTCTAACACTGTCCTTCATTCCTTTTCCTTTTCCTTTAAAAAAAAAAACTCTGTGAAAGATTTTCTATGGTCACGTTTCCTAGTCAGTGACTAATTTGATCTAATTGGCTTCTTTTTTTAAAAATCAAAGTTGTTACATTGTAGCCTTTTTATTTGCTGCAAGTTGTACTTACATATATGTATGTTTTTTAAAAGGGCCCCAGAATCACGTGCGTGGGCAAGCCTATTTAGTGCTTATGACTATGATGAGTATTCCCCTGGAAGAGGACTAGGATTACAGGTAAGTAACTTTTCCTTCCCTGTATTAAGAGGACTTAGCTACTACTTGGGTACAATCAATGGCAACCAATACACAAGAGAAGTTGGAAAAGACATATAATTCCCTTGGCACTCTTTACATTTCTTCAAGTGACTTTGGCAAAGAGATAAACTGATTCACTCTTCTGTTGATGCATCTCAGTACCTGATGTTAGCATCGAGATTGGCTTGCCTCTGAGATGCCTGCATTGCTGGAACGAGGCTCTGAAAAAGACCCAGTGATCATGAAATGGAGTGCAGCCTTTATTTTCACATGGTCTGAGGAATCCTACCAGTGGGCTGTAAGAGGAGTAGGCTCCTGGACCCATTCTGTAACCATATCAAGGATCACTTCAGGAGAGAAATTGTATCTACAAATGACCATTTTCCTAGACATGTCAAAGATGCTGGATCCTTTGCTCTTAAACCTCTCTCTCCTACTTAATGAATTGTTCTTCAAAATAAGAACACAGATATTGACCGACATAATGAAGGCCCAAAAAGTAGTTTGGTGCATTAAAATATTTTTATACAGTCAGCCTGTATTTGATTGGTGGATGAGTGGTCCAGAGACATTCCTCCATCTCCCTTGCGTTACCAGGTGTAGTGCAAGTATTGTAAGCCTTTTTGTAAAACTAAATAAACAGAGGTTAGAAAGACAAATTAATGATTCTTAATATACTGACTCCAGAAGGATGCAAGACAAAGTTGACCTTGTCAGGATTCAAACCATTGACCTGCAGATCACATGAGATGTTAGTGGCTAGCTAGTGTTTAATCGTCGATGATACAGGATGTGATCATTGCTGCCTCTGTCATGTGCCTTTTATAAATGTTTATATGTACACCATCCAGGGCATATACAAGATGAGATAGATGAACCAATTACTTGTTAAATGTAGTGCTTTAAGTGATCTAAACTAAGTGTCGGCGAGTGGCCTAAGAAGCTTAGCTAAAAAACAATTTTATGAAGTGTGTCATAGTCACCTTTAAGGTTGTCGTGACTTTAAAATAGCAGTTTGTTAACAGCATCAGTGGTTGGTCCCCTGTAGCAGGTGTGTGGTAGGGCCAGGAGTCCAGTCCCTGTTGCCACCCTACTGCATTCTGCCTTCACCAGTGCACACTGAAGGATAGCCGCTCACGTATTGGGAGGCAAGTCCCCCTGGCCAACACCCACCTCATGGAAGAATGCCATGCTCTGTGGGTGGTGGGTGCCAGTCCCCTCTGTTAATGTCTGGAGGTTCTGTACTGAAGGTGTTGTCTGCCTGCAGAAAGTTGGGCACATAGGCGGACCAGAGGCCCCAACCTACAAACAATTCTTCAATGCACCTGGCCAAAGGCATTCAGATCGGGTTTACTCACATGCACAGTGTTTTTTATTGAAGAAAAACAGTTAGAACATTGCATTACACCACTGTTCGTTTCAAACAGTTATATACCAAATCAGCACCACAGCAAAATATAATTCCTCTCTTTCTTTCTCAGTACAGTATAGATTCATCACGATCCCTCCAGGACCCCCCTCAATCCATCATCTTAATCAGTCACAGAATGTCTCATTTGGACCCCAGGGGGTGGTGCATTGGGAGCCTATGTATTCATTCCATCTATTCCATATCCTTCCCCATCTTGAAGAACAACCTCTGTTTTCGTAGACTGTTTTTTCAGCTACCATACACCAATCCATGTCCCTCTTCCAGTCATTTAGGGATGTTTCATGCTTCGACCCCTCCAGTGACACGCTATGTTTAGTTTTGCAATCATCAGACCTAGGGTTACCTGATTTGTTCTTCTCTCTCCAATCCGTTGCCTCCCATACATTTAGCAGACACCACTTGGCCGATAACGGCAGCGCCACCCCATGTAAACTGCCCAAGCATTGCAATATTAAGTCTCAGTAGGATTGAATTTTGGGGCAGGACCATATTATATGGTAGAATGTTTCCTCTTGTCCGCATCCTCTACGACAGAGTGGGTCTGGTTGTCTACCCTTCCTTACCAATGTGGTGCAAGAGATATAAGCTCTATGTAATATTTTGAGTTGGACTAGGCGAAGAGGGACCTGATAGCTCCCTCTCTAGGGGAAGCCAGGGCTTCCGGACAATTTTCTTCCTGCAAGTCTGTAATATCCCTCTCCCAACTGTCCCGTAATCAAATTAAGATGTTTGGGGAGTTGCTTATGAGTTTTTCGTATGTTAGCGAGATGGCCCTGTGGTTGACATGCTCCTCAAGTAGTCTATTCTCTAAGGGCGATGATTCTGGCAGAATTTCTCCGCGGGTATTATCGCCCGAAGAGCATGTCGGAATTGCAGATATGGAAAAGCCTCAGTGGGAGGCAAATTGTGTGATTTTTGTAAGTCAACCAACGGTATTGTTTCCGTTCCGGCGTATAAGTCTCCCACCCTTGAGTGACCCAATAGGTCCCTTTTTCCAATCCTTGTCTCTTGCCCAAGTCACCCAGAGGCTCGAAGTCTCACAAGGGCGTTGCTTGAATTACCCTATTTTTCCATCCCAGCTTATTGAATGTTGAATGCCAAATTTGGATTGTCAGTGACGTCGGCTCCTCCAGAGAAAGGTTTCTCGGTGTAGTGTGTAGTGCATGTAAGTATCCCCCTGGCTGTAAAACCAAGCAGTCCATAAGATATTCTGGTTCCGTCATTGGTTGATATCCCCATTGGTTAATCACTGTCAATTGCACCGTTCTATAATATGCTTGGATGTCTGGTAGAGCTATTCCACCATTGCACCAACCCAGGGTTAATTTATGGAGGACAATTCTTAGGGTACCCCCTTCCCACAATATGGCTCTGACCTTACTTTGTATGGCTTTAAAATAGGAAGCCGGTACAGGGAATGGTGTGTCCTGTACACATAGAGGAAGTGCGGAAGCTCCACCATTTTAAAGAGGGACGCCCTGCCCTGTTAGGAGAGGGAGAGCAGTCGCCAGTTGTGGACATCCCCCTTCAGTTGAGTTAGTGGGGATTGGAGATTTTTTATAGTAAATAGTTCCAGGTTGGTTGAGACAAAGATTCCTAGATATTGGAATCCTTCCGTCACTATCTGTGCTTCACAATCTTTTGGCATTGGTGGTGCCGGTGCATGCAAGATGTAGAACACCAATTTAGACCAATTGATTGTGTAGCCCGAGTATCTCCAAAAGGTGGCAACAATATTTAAAATTCTGGAAATGGAGGACTGGGGCGCAGCTACATAAAGAAGAATGTTGTTTGCATATAATGATATTTTGTCCTCCCAGTCTTCCATCCAGCGGAGACCACGTACCAATGGGTCTCCTCGGATCCAGGCCACTAATGGTTCAAGTATTAATGCAAATGGGAGTGGTGAAAGGGGGCAACTCTGCCTGGTTCCTCGCTGGAGTGGAAAGATCCACAACACTCTTCCATTGACTACTACCTGTGCCAGAGGATTAGAATATAAAAGTCGAATCCAGGCCAGAAATCGGGGCCCGACGCCCAGATGCTCGAGGATGGCAAATAAGTATGCCCATTTGATTGTGTCAAAGGCCATATGTGCGCCAAGAGATAAAATTACCACATCCTCTCGGATTCTATTTGCACATGAAGGCGTCATGAATTGAGAGCCGTATTGCGCCCGGGCATGAACCCAGATTGGTCCGAGTGTACTAGTCTAGAGATGATCGGAATGATGCGGAGGGCCAGGAGTTTGACAAGGATTTTTGCCTCTGCATTAAGCAAAGATATAGGTCGATACAACACGCATTGGTCAGGCACCTTTCCTTCCTTATGGATTACTACTATTGAGGCGAGCCTCTGGTCTCTGGGTAGCATGCCATTCTCCCTGCTGTCTTCATATATCTTGAGCAGGTGAGGTACTGTATGCATCCCCGTGAGTTTGTATAGTTCTATTGGTATCCCGTTGTGACCCAATACCTTTCCTGATTTTACAGCTTTGACTGCTTGTGTCACCTCCTCATCCAGCAGGTCTCTGTCTACAAATTGTATGTCTGCAGGTGTAAATGAGGGGAGGGGTCTGTCTCTAAGGAGATCTAGGGCGTCTTGTGTGGTGGATGTCGTCTCAGTAGTGTGAATACGCGTGTAATGGGCAGCAAAGGCTTCTGCTATTGCTTGGGGAGCTTTGAGAGTTCTAACGTCTTCGGAAGGGATGGCTCAACCAAATGGCTTGCCCTGTCTCATTTATCAAGCCAAGCGATTATTTTCCCTGTTTTGTCTCCTTGCTCATACACCCAATGCTACATGATCTTGTTTGAAGCGATTGCCACTTCTGTTGTCAGGTCTTTATATTCTTGCTGCTTTAGGCTCAGCGCATGCCTTGTGTCTTCATCGTTTAGTCCTATCAATCGTGCCTTTAGGTCTAAGACATTGTGGTCTATCGCAGCTACCTCTTTCCTCTTGTCTCTCTTGTACCTCACTACCAAACAGAGGGCTTATCCTTTCTTTACCATTTTGTATGCTTCCCAAAGTGTCACCACTGAGGTAACTGAGTTTTCGTTCGCCTTAAAGTATTGGCCCGTCACTCTGATGAGTTCTTTCCTATTCTTCGGAATTTTAATGTATGCCGTGTTAATAGCAATTGTGTTGTCAATCTACTGCCTGCCTGTACTATATCACAGCCAGATTGGGGAGTGGTCAGAGATTCCCCTGAAGCAGATGTCTTAAGTCTCTAAACCCTGGAAGTTGAGATTCAAATGAAATTAGGAGGTCAATTCATGAGAGACTACTGTGTCCACCTGGGTGAAATGTGAATTCCTGTGTGGTCAGATTAAGTGTTCTCCAAATATCGATCAGGCCTAGAGTACAGAGGAACTCTGCTAAGCCACAAGCACAGTGTTGTTGGATGCAGGGTCTGGTCAGAGAACAGTCCTTGTGGCCAACCCTGTTGTGCATGGCCAAATGCTGTGTGCTGCAGATGTTGACCACTTACGGAGAGTTGGTTGTAGGGGCTGTCCGAAGGCCAGGCCCAACTGCCAACCACTCTGTGCACAGCTTAAGGCCTGGAGGTCAGACACTCCCAGCAATCTTGCTGCATCCAGTGATGCGCAGCATGATTTATCACCCATTGGATATTGGACACTGGTCTTAGAATGAGGACAGGATTTGCATCCAATCACCAAAGCTCAATGGATATTATGACTTCCATGCCTGTTGTACACGTTTTAGGATGTGCTCCTAACTATAACTTGCAAATTCTAGTACTTTTTCAGAAGAAATCTTTAACCGTAAGTTCACTTTAACTGTGTAGTTTAGGCGGATTTCTCAGTTTTTTTAAAATATGTTGAGTTGTTATAACCAACTTAAGTTCTATTTGTCATTTGGTTTTTTCAGTAGAGAAATACACACACACATATATATGTTTTGCACATTTGCGTATTTGCACATTTATTGCGAGTTTTGCACATTCAAAAGCCACCTATTTGAATGATGAACAAAGACTGTAATTTCCATTCAGCTTCACGATCATTTTATATTGAACTATGCCATAGTATGTCTTTTATTTCCATTGGCAATCTAGTCACATGGTCTGTTTTAAATCTTGCACTGTCACTTTATAAGATGTGGTCTGACTGGTTCACATTGTCATGTGATCAAGGCTCCGTGAATGCTGGGGAAGTGGCGAGGTATTTGCTGCTGCTCATCTGCAGAGTGCATAATATATATATATATATTCACTGAAAAAACCATAGGTTAGAGACCATATATAGTTAGGAATTAGCATTTAAAAAACCTTGAAAATTCACTGAAAAAACCATAGGTTATAGACCATATATAGGGGCTCATTATGATGGAGGATTTTCCGCATCCTCCGGGCCGGCGGAAGCCTCCGCCGGCCCGGAGGATGCGGAAAATCCTCTGCGGACCCACCAAAGACCCACCGCCACATTAGGATGGCTGGTGGGTCCTGGTTTCAGTCCGCCGCTTTTCCGCCGCGGTTGATTTACAACAGCGGCGGATAAGCTGTAACATGGCTGGTGGTGTCTATCAGACACCGCCAGCCATATTAGGATGGAGTAAAAAGTATGCTTTTCCACGGCGGCTTTTCCGCCGTGGAAAAGCATACGGACCTTCACTTCGGGGGCCCGTTGCGGGCCTCCTGGGTGAAGGGGGGGTGGGGGGTGCACATGGGGGGTACCTATGGTACCCCCCTGCATTTGCGTGCACAAAGCGGCAGGCACCACGCGGTGTCTGCCGCTTTGTGCACGCAAATGCTGTGCATGCATTTTTAACATTGCGCCGGGTGCAGCTTTAAGCTCCACCCGCCGCAATGTTAAAAATAGAGGATGTGACCGCCACCCTGGCGGTCACATCGTAATCTGTATGGACGGACCGCCGCTGCCCCTGCGGACGGTCCCTCCTACTCTATGGTGGCGGATGGACTCAAGTCCGTCCGCCATCATAATCGGCCCCTAAGTTAGGAATTAGCATTTAGAAACCTTATTTTACTCACACAAAACCATTGAAATTCCATATATAGTTAGTTGCACTAACTATATATCGCGCACCCGCAATTCACTGCTGATGATGTCACATATTACATCATTCATGACATGGTCAGTGACATCACTGATGACATCACTGATGACATCTCAAATGACATCACTGATGACATCACTGATGACAACATCCAGTGACTGTATGTTTCTGTAAAGTTAAAATATGTCTTACATATTGAAGAATGAGTAGATGTATAAGTGTCTGGACGAAGGATTTAGTAGGTGCATGACTGAATGTATGAGTGAGTGATTAAATGTGTCTCACTGAGTGCATGGGTTAGTGACTAAACTGTCTTAATTTGTGCATCATTATGTCTTTTGTTCTGTAAACTGCTGCATGTGTTGATCAGTAGCTATATGAGTAACTATATGGGTTATTGATTGATTGCCCAAGTATTTGTATGGGAGACTGAGTGTGTGTGTGGCTGGCTGGGAGGTGTGTGACTCTGTGCAGATCAATGTGTACTTGTATCAATGATTGTATAAGAGAGTAAGTATGTGTTAGTATATGTTTGAAAATGTAAGGTGCTCTATGTTTAACTGTATAGATTAGAAAATGGAAGTGTGATTGATTCTTTACAGGACTGACTAGGTGTGTGAGTAACTCCATGGATGAGTGGCAGAGTGTGAGTGTCTGTATAGGTGTATGAGTGCATAAGATAGTGTTGTAAAGATGAGTGATTGTATGTATGAATGATTGTATGGGTGAATGAGTGAGTGTTTGTGTAAACATAGGAATCAGTGATTGCGTATGTAGTAACTAGTATTGGTGTGTCAATGGTTTAAAAAATTATACTCTGTATTTAACACTGGGTGTAACAGAGGTTATATGAAAGTGTGAGGAGATGCATTGTATTGTCACATGAATGATATCATCAGTGATGTGACCAATGATGTCAAATGAGATGTCATCAGTGATGTCATCAGTGATGTCATTTGAGATGTCATCAGTGATGTCATTTGAGATGTTAT
This sequence comes from Lissotriton helveticus, assembly GCF_964261635.1. Lineage (NCBI taxonomy): Eukaryota > Metazoa > Chordata > Amphibia > Caudata > Salamandridae > Lissotriton > Lissotriton helveticus. The sequence goes on from NC_136071.1 coordinate 151,671,657, forward strand.
CAGTGATGCCATTTGAGATGTCATCAGTGATGTAATCAGTGATGTCATTTGAGATGTCATTAGTGATGTTATCAGTGATGTCATTTGAGATGTCTTGAGTGATGTCATCAGTGATGTCACTGACCATGTCATGAATGATGTAATATCTGACATCATCAGCAGTGAATTGCGGGTGCGCGATATATAGTTAGTGCAACTAACTATATATGGAATTTCAATGGTTTTGTGTGAGTAAAATAATGTTTTTTAGATGCTAATTCCTAACTATATATGGTCTATAACCTATGGTTTTTTCCGTGAATTTTCAAGGTTTTTTAAATGCTAATTCCTAACTATATATGGTCTCTAACCTATGGTTTTTTCAGTGAATTTCAATGGTTTTTTAATAGCAAATATCATAAGCTGTCGAATGTCAAGTACATGGTAAGTAAAAACATTGTCGTGTTTATGCACACTGATCTGCTTTGAATGCTGCCCCCCCCCCTCCCCCTCATTTCTATTAGGAGTACTCTCTCTTTGCAGATAGTGAAGGGTAGTTAACGCAGGCCTTTGCCCCCGTTGTAATCCGTCGTGCCTGCTTCTCTCTCCATTTGATTGATTGTTATCCAAGCATTTACTGTTTTAGAATTGGTTCTCTTTGGTTCATTCTCTATTTACAAACAAGCACAGAGTCGCAATACTCTGTTTAGTCTTTGCAGATAGTGAAAAATCGTGTAAAAAAACAAAAGGAATCGAGCAAAATCAGTAGGCCACTAATGGGATCTCTTTTTGACCTCGCTAAAATAGAAACATTAGGAACAACCCCTCATGAGAAATACGAAACTAGTGAGATGAACTGAGCTCCACACCATGATGGCTGCAAGACAGCTCGGCTCCGCCACCCACCCCGCCCAAAATAACAATAAACTCTATGCAAATATTACAAATATATACAACACACCAGCAAAGTAACAGGGTAAAACATTTTATTAAATAACTATTTACATAACTATTTTATACTTTTTGGTGCCCGATCCGGCTAGCTCAATCGATCGAGCATGAAACTCATGCACTCTGATAGTTCAAAGTTTTGAGGAGTGCTTGTAACAATGTCTGAAGCTTATTTGCACTTGCTACAGCTTCACTATTCTCAATGTAAGTGGGGGCTGTTTGAGGACGTGACTGCATTTGAAAACAATGTGATGCGGTGCCACCCTGAATCGCTTGACGGAGGCCCCCGAGGGACGGTGTGATGACGCGGACTCGGAGGGGGCGCTTGGCTCCGGCCCCCTCCCCAAGTCGTGTTGCCCTGGTGTGGCCTGAGATCGCCCCCGACATAGGTGGCCGGCTCCCGGGGTCAAGCGGAACTTTTTGCCTTTTGGTGACTCTTCCATTCTTGACCTTGTCCCACAATCCGTTTCACCTAAAGACACGCTGTAGTGGGGCGCCCCTTTACCGTTTCAGTTGACATTCCGCCCGCTTTTGCTACACTGTGCCTCTTCCGCTATTCAGCTGTTTACCGCCCGCTCTTTCGACTACAGCGTCTCGCTCACCATGTAGTTGAGTTGCTCCCGCTCTTGCGGTGCAGCGATAGGCGGCTGCCACAGGACTCTCAAAATGGCGGCCGGCTCTTCAGATTTGGGCGTGGTCCACTAAAATGGCCCTGCGACACCTTGGAACTCGGACGCTTGTCTGCTAGGGCTTGGGCTCCATTCTCGAAAGCGTCCCCTCAGCCTTGAAGATTCTACAAAAGTCTTGGGGGCCCCCGACTCCCGCAGGCTTCTGGTGGGGAGCGGCTGCCATGATTGCTCGTGGAATGGCCACGACGGAGCTACGAGATGGTGGTGCTCTCATGCTGACGCCAGCTTCAGTCTGAAACATCCAGAAACACTGTAGACTACCAATTTGATCAGTTCCGGTAGCGCCCCAACGTGACCCGGTAGAGAAGAACTTGCCCTCCCCTCTTTGACTGATGGTTCTTGTTGCCTGTCCCTTCTGTTGTCATTTAACAGAACTATTTAGCCTGCTGAAAGGGGTTGTGTTCCGACCGCTGGTTGGTGGAGACATTTTGACTATATTCTGGACCTGCGTTGTCGCGTAATGCGTCATATGACGCGCCGCGTTAGCGCATCCGGAAGTGCTCCGGTGCGCGAAGCGCAGCTTCCCGGAAGCGATCCGGGCCGCGGCGCGCAGCGCGTAACGTAAGCATAACAGGTCATGTGACTTGTTAATAAAACTTTTCACTGGTTCATTTACTTTTCTTATTCTAATGATGAAAGGCTTGGTCATATGACCTAAAAATTACGCTTTTTATTACTTTCGAACATTATTTTTTCTTAAACATATGTTATAATGTTCCAGGCTAATGTACTTTCCCGGAAAATTTACAACTGTTCTGCAAGTAAAATATATTCCTTTTTCGAGAAAAAGGGCGTTTCTTCGTCCCATGACGGAGCCGTTGAGCAAAAGAGGCTCGGCCTGCTGTCTTAGTCGCCGATATGCCTGAATATCAGATTCTTATCGATCACTTTATGTTGCAGGAGTAGAAAACACAACAGCCCTTGACCATTTATCTTTACTGCGTTCCTGCGTATTATACCTTTTACCCTTCATGTAATTGGACTGCTTTATTTCACTTGCCTTTTACTGATTCTAAAACAGTGACTATTATTAAAAACTTTACCAATGTAAATACTACTACCATGTTTTCTTTTAAAAACCTTTATTGTGAAAATGTCAGTATACAAATACGGGCCTATAACCACGTGGGCCGGCCACGGAGCAAACTGTAATCGTATATGATGAGTAGACATTTACACTGTAGAGGAACGTAACGGGCGGGCCATTAGGTTGCAAGAACTAAGGTGTCTAACAGTTGCGGAATCGGTGGACGTACATTTTATAATTAAAATACGACAGGGCCAGTTACAATAAAATTATCTAGATATACATTTGCGGGCAAGTACCATGGGTGACGTTAATTCGAACTTTCAATAGTACAGTAATCAATAACACATCAGAACTTAATATCAATAGGGATGTCGAAATATTCAATCAATTCTCGTCCCCGCCCGCCATGTGCTTCAAAACTGCATACGTATCTCGTGATATCAAGGTTGTGCAACCAGTACACAACAAGGAGTTACGAGTCCCATTTATTCCGGCGCCATTTTGGGCGAGGACGGGCAGGTCCAGGATATAGTCAAAATGTCTCCACCAACCATCGACTATGATGATGTTCATATGCTGTATTTATTAGAGTAACACTCATCTGTCCACATGAAATTAATTTGCCACAATCTAAACATTTCATTTTAATCTTTCCAAAGTTCTTCTAAATATTTGGGACCGTTTCCCTTGCCTCTGATGCTGTCAGTGCCACTTCTTTGGTGAATGTACTGGCAGATCGGGGGTTCTCCTCCAAATCTCTCTTTTGTGCAGCACTATAATTAATTGGTGCCACCTCTCCATATGACGATGCATGGTATAATTACCATAACTATATTTTTTTCGGTTCCTCTGGAGAGTACATCGTGGCAGATGAGGCAGGTAACGTACCGGGCATTTACCTTTTTTGCATGTAGAGGAAAGGAAAGAAAATTCGAGCGTCCGAGTTCTAAGGTGTCCCAGGGCCATTTTAGTGGACCAGGCCCAAATCCAAAGAACAGGCCACCATTTTGAGAGTCCTGTTGCAGCCGCCTGTCGCTGTAGCATCAAGAGCGGCCGAAACTCAGCTGAATGGCAACTGAAACGGTAAAGGGGCGCCCCACTACAGCAGACGAGCCTCCACCTGGGGAGGCCTGTTCACGCCGCCTCCCCCCCCCCTTCGGGCACCCCACGCCGTTATTCGGAGCAGCATTGTAGGATGGCCACACCAGTGCGGCAATTTGCTAGACACCACCTCGGTGCCAACCGAATCTCAGCGCCTTGTGGTGTCTTCCATTCCGAAAATATTGTTGTGCTGCCTTCGGCCTATTCGCCGCAAGTGCGCACGCAACTCAGCTGCATAGCGAGTGAAACACCAAGGGGCGCCCCACTGTAGCCGAGGAACCTTCATCTTGGGGGCGACGCACAGCATCACATTGCTTTCCAATGCAGTCAGATCCTCAAACAGCCCCCACTGACTGACGCCGCCTCACAGGCCAACGGAGCGCCCCACGCCGACTTTCGGCGCAGCATTGTAGGATGGCCACACCAGTGCGGCAACTTGCTGGACCCCACCTCGGTGCCATCCGGATCTTGGCGCGTTGCGCTGCCTTTGGCCCTATTCGCACATCGGTCCGCTACTGACGCCACCTCACAGGCCAACGGGGCGCCCCACGCCGACTTTCGGCGCAGCATTGTAGGATGGCCACACCAGTGCGGCAACTTGCTGGACACCACCTCGGTGCCATCCGGATCTTGGCTCGTTGTGCTGCCTTCGGCCTATTCGCACATCGGTCCGCTACTGACGCCGCCTCACAGGCCAACGGGGCACCCCACGCCGACTTTCGGCGCAGCATTGTAGGATGGCCACACCAGTGCGGCAACTTGCTGGACCCCACCTCGGTGCCATCCGGATCTTGGCGCATTGTGCTGCCTTCGGCCTATTCGCACATCGGTCCGCTACTGACGCCGCCTCACAGGCCAACGGGGCGCCCCACGCCGACTTTCGGCGCAGCATTGTAGGATGGCCACACCAGTGCGGCAACTTGCTGGACCCCACCTCGGTGCCATCCGGATCTTGGCGCGTTGTGCTGCCTTCGGCCTATTCGCACATCGGTCCGCTACTGACGCCGCCTCACAGGCCAACGGGGCACCCCACGCCGACTTTCGGCGCAGCATTGTAGGATGGCCACACCAGTGCTGCAACTTGGTGGACACCACCTCGGTGCCATCCGGATCTTGGCGCGTTGTGCTGCCTTCGGCCTATTCGCACATCGGTCCGCTACTGACGCCGCCTCACGTGCCAACGGATTTTCTACGCTTTTTATACCCTATGCCGCATAACAGGTCATGTGACTTGTTTATAAAACTTTTCATTGGTTCATTTTACTTTTGGTTTCCTAATGATGGAAGGCTTGATCATATGACCTAAAAATAACACTTTTCATTGGATGAAAACTTTTTTTTTTCCCAAACGATGAATGCCCCACCTTGTTTCTGGATGTTTCAGACTGAAGCTGGCGTCAGCATGAAAGCACCACCATCTCGTGGCTCCGTCGTGGTCATTCCGCGAGCAATCATGGCAGCCGCTCCCCACCGGAAGCCTGCAGGAGTCGGGGGCCCCCAAGACTTTTGTAGAATCTTCAAGGCTGAGGGGACGCTTTCGAGAATGGGGTCCAAGACCTAGCAGACAAGCGTCCGATTTCCAAGGTGTCCCAGGGCCATTTCAGTGGACCAGGCCCAAAAAGGAAAGAGCCTGCCGCCATTTTGAGAGTCCTGTGGCAGCCGCCTATCGCTGCACCGCAAGAGTGGGCGCAACTCAACTGAATGGCGGATTTTGGCACAGTGTACCAAAAGCGGGCGGAATGGCAACTGAAACGGTAAAGGGGCGCCCCACTACAGCAGACGAGCCTCCACCTGGGGAGGCCCGTTCACGCCGCCTCACCCCCCCCCCCCCGAGGCGCCCCACGCCGTTATTCGGAGCAGCATTGTAGGATACCAAAACCAGTGCGGCAACTTACTTGACATCACCTGGGTGCCATCCACATCTCAGCGCGTTCTGCTGCCTTGGGACTATTCGCACAACAGACCGCTACTGACGAGCCACCCCCCGGGACGCCCCACGCCGTTATTCGGAGCAGCATTGTAGGATACCAAAACCAGTGCGGCAACTTACTGGACATCACCTGGGTGCCATCCATATCTCAGCGCGTTCTGCTGCCTTGGGACTATTCGCACAACAGACCCCTACTGACGAGGCCACCCCCCGGGACGCCCCACGCCGTTATTCGGAGCAGCATTGTAGGATACCAAAACCAGTGCGGCAACTTACTGGACATGACCTGGGTGCCATCCATATCTCAGCGCGTTCTGCTGCCTTGGGACTATTCGCACAACAGACCCCTACTGACGAGGCCACCCCCCGGGACGCCCCACGCCGTTTTTCGGAGCTGCATTGTAGGATACCCAAAACCAGTGCGGCACCCAGGCAACATCACCTGGGTGCCGTCCAGAACTCAGCACGTTGTGCTGCCTTGGGACTATTCGCACAAAACACAGCTACTGACCATTGTTGCTTCTTTTTTCCTAAATTTTTTTAAATGTTTTTACTGTTTTTGTTGCGTTGTATATATTTATAAGTTATTAAAGTTTTATAATCCTACTACTTTGTTGGAGTGCTATATATTTTTAATGTGACACATAATTGTAAAAACTTTGATGTACAAAGAGGCATCCCTCGAATCTTCCGCTTCAGGCTCGGTCCCCTCCCCAATCACAATACAGGATGGTTTTCAGATAGTAGGAACGCGTGTGGTGTGACGGATCTCATCGGGTGGGGGCCTTGATCTACTGTAACTCCTTTGAAGAGGAGTGATTCTTTACAGCTGGGGCCATAAACTACATCTGCAGGGCTAGGTGATAGCCTGGGACCGGCCTGGACAATCGGACACAGAGGAAGAGGAGTTTCAGAGGGTGCGGTAGTGAATAGGGCGAAAGGGAGGTGTCGGGCGGGCACAGGGTGTGATTCTCAGGGAAGAGCAGCGCAGATGGGGGGAGGTTTATTGCCCATGCATAAGACAGAGAGCGGGGGTGACCAGTGCCTGGGGGAGATGCTTGCGAGGGTGGGGAGCCATGCTAAGGATCGACAGCGTGCAGAGAGTGGGTCTGGTCAAGGCATCTAAAATGGCTGCCGTGCACGACAAAAGTGTGGCATTTGAAAAAAGGCAAGATGGCGCAGACAATGTTTATCAACACTTCCTGATTTCCTTCGAATCGAACGTTAACAGACGTTATCTCTCCCACACTACCGGTCCCCCTCGGCTTAAACGCCGAGATGGTAGGGAGTGCATCCCGTGGAGATAGGCCGAGACGTCACTCAGCAGAAAAAAAAGAAATAAAAAAGTCTATAAACATACAATAAGTTAAAAGTCAATCATTCTTGTTTCCTTGTAGTACGCTCCCCAGTCCGCTTCCCGTTACGCGAACCGGGCGCACCCCACGAAAAAAAAACAATTTTTTTTGTATTTTTTTTGCCCCGCGGAGCCCTTTTAAAGCCTCCACATCAAACCTAGGGGGTCAGGGAGGATCTACTATGCCCCCTTATGATCATTTGCCCCTTCGCTTTGGCCTCCTCTTGTCTCTCGATCCTACCGAGAGACAAGATGGCGGCCGCTCCGTACTGTTTGGAATGTTTACAGACACCGGAGAGCCAATCAGCTTCGCTTCGCAAAGCTCCGTAACGCGAAAAGTACGCAAAACGGAGCGCTACCCGGGACGCTGTCACAGATATATATCTTTTTTTGAACGTTAATTTCTCAAAATCCACTGGAGCACATATATTGAGACCCAGCAAAGGCACATCGGGCTACCGGTCCCTACAATTTTGCCAAGTTTCATGCAAATCCATTCAGCCGTTCGATTTTTTATTTTTTTTGCCCCGCGGGGCCCTTTTAAAGCCTCCACATCAAACCTAGGGGGTCAGGGAGGATCTACTATGCCCCCTTATGGTCATTTGCCCCTTCGCTTTGGCCTCCTCTTGTCTCTCGATCCTACCGAAAGACAAGATGGCGGCCGCTACGGACTGTTTGGAATGTTTACAGACACCGGAGAGCCAATCAGCTTCGCTTCGCAAAGCTCCGTAACGCGAAAAGTACGCGAAACGGAGCGCTACCCGGGACGCTGTCACAGATATATATATTTTTTTGAACGTTAATTTCTCAAAATCCACTGGAGCACATATATTGAGACCTAGCAAAGGCACATCGGGCTACCAGTCCCTACAATTTTGCCAAGTTTCGTGCAAATCCATTCAGCCGTTCGGGCTAAAAGTGAGGCCAACCGCCCTATGGAAATTAACATGGGAAAAAAGCGTTTTGGGCCCCCCTTTTTTCTCGGCCCCCCCTTGACGAACCCCCCCCAAATTTTCAGGGGCTGCTCAGAAACAAAATGTTCCATTTTCCTGAAAATTTCAGCCAATTCCGTCCACAAACGCCAAAGTTATTAGACATAGAATTTTAAAAAATCCCATAGAGAAAAAATCCTAACTATATATACCTACTGGCGACCGCCTGTAGGTAATATATATATATATATTTATATATATATATATATATATATATATATATATATATATATATATATATTTTCACATCTCTCCTTGCTTAGGTTACAGCTGCCACTGCTTCAAAACAGAGGGTGCATCGTTGTGAACGGACCACCCAAGCAAGGTCCGGTAACATATGCAAATACCTTGTGCTCCAAGCAATGACAACGCCATGATCTGGCCAAATTTCATTTATTAGTCAGCTTATAGGACGCGTTTCGCCTGTCCAGCAGGCTTGCTCACTAATGAAATTTGGCCAGAACATGGCGTTGTCATTCTTTGGAGCACAAGTTATGTTTTTTTGTTGTAAAAAAACGTAGAAATTCACTGAAAAAAACCAAAGGTTAAAGTAACATTATAGTTAATGGAACAATGGTAATGAATTCCCCTAAGTATTAAGCTATTTTAACCTTTGCTTTTTTTCAGTGAATTTTGAAAGTTTTAAAAAAAGATCTTTTTTAGCACACCTAACTATAATGTCACTTTAATTTTGGTATTTTCAGTGAATTTCTAGGATTTCTTTTTAACGTAAAGTAATACTTAATTACCATATGTTAATGCAACGTTCTGCCACTCTTGGCCAGGCCCAGCTGCCAGCACCCCACATACAGCAACCCCACGTTGCTCACAGCCTTTGGCCGTGCGCAGTTGGCCCTAGAACCTGGCCCTGGCGACCCCATCTCCTAGGGCTATGAATCTTTTAATTAAAGGGGAGGGGGGGGCACCCAAAATGTTATCGGCCCCAGGGACCCCATCACCCGGGACCCAGCACATTTTTCAATATGTATATTTACTCTGTGGCAGTTAGGTCTGTATCTTCTTAGGAAGGGAGGTATTTTTATTTGCTGATAACTTTGGCGCCATTTGACGACTCTTCTCAAAACTTTCCCAAAAAGTTACTCCACCTCAGCATCTTCCAGGAAAGATTCAGGGTGATCTGTCAAGTGGGGAGAAAAAATGGGAGGGGGTCACAAAATAAAAAAAACAATACTTCATAGACGTTTTTGTAAGTAGTTAAAAAAAATGAAGGATAAAAAATATTTGTATATCTCGATGATTAGGTTCTAGGGACTCTCATGAGAGTCCCTCAAACCCAGTTAAACAAAATACAGCGTTCTGATTTGCCTAGGGGGCTTTTTTACCCTTGGCCCAACTCGCTCCCATGGGAGTAAGGCTACCATGAAAGCAAGTGCTCTGATTAGCTGCCTGCAACATGAGTAAAACTTTTTGCAGGCTGCCATCACAGTACTCGTAGGTTTAATCTCCTATCCGGAGTTTGATCAATAAAAAAAGATTTAAATTTAAGGCATTACTATAACTGAAGAATTTCTAATGTTTATGTATTTTACATTTGGCTTGAATAGAAAGATTAACTTTGTCTTAACTAGTACACTACACCCACACACATACACTCTCTCTCTCTCTCTCTCTCTCTCTCTCTCTCTCTCTCTCTCTCTCTCTCTCAATGTATAGAATTATATTTTCACGCCTACATTGCGGCATCTAATGGGTGAAATAAGCTGGAAACAATGTGGGCTGATAGGCTTACATTGAAAGCTTAGAAACAGAGAAATATCCCTTTAGGATTCCAGGAGCTTCCCATTATGAACTGTTCTGACATTTGCTTCAGTTCTTTTTTCCAGCTCCGTTTTTTGACTGAAAATATGGTTGGGAGGATGACGGCGGTCCCTGACTCACACAAAGTCTGTGTGGCATATCGCTCAGTCTCACATTCAGTAAAGGAATGAGACGTTTGTAAAGAGAAAAAAATGTCCCATGGGCTTTTAAAGGGCCAGGAGGGGATAAGACTTGGAGGGATGCCCCATGACTTGAGGGCTGAGAAAAGAGAAAGAAAATGAAAAGACTGGAGAATTCATCATCTCATGCATCTTCTGAAAAATATCCAGTGCCTGAAAAGGACTCCCATAAAGGGAGACCCAAAGAGAGGAGACCATCTGGAAAAGAGTAACCCGTCATCATTCTCAATGTTGTTCAAGATCAATGTCCAAGTTCACAGCAGCGGTGTCAAGAGCACCGGCACAAATGTGTTCTTCCTCACCAGATTGACATATACAACTCATCGACAGTATTTATTCTTCTGTGGCCTCCACATCAATCTGCAGAAACCAGCTTCAACACTGTTGCAAAAACGGTATTAATCTGAAAGAAACATATTATTTATAGATTCCTTACCTTAGAATTACCCCCAGGCGTCAGACTGGATGCAGAAAGTTGTTCATCAGCAGTACCTCTGCGCGTCGGAAGGTGGCGTCAGTCAGCTCCGCGTCCGTCATTGGTGTCGTGTCGCCGGAATGACGTCGTAGTAGCTACTTAGACGCCGCCCTCGCGTGCTGACGTCAGTTCTTTCTTTTTCCACGCCAGCCAGCGCAGATCTGGGAAGAGCGGTACCTCAATCACTTTTTGACTAACTTTTTATCAACTTTTGTCAACTTTTTTTTCCGAGTCTTCGACTCCTAAGGTGCACGTGGGATGCCCAGCTTCAAGCCCTGCGGTTCTTGTCATTGTATGATGTTAGTGGGCGGATCATCACCCCATGTGTCTTTTTTGCCTGGAGTGCGACCGCGACCCCAAGTCGTGCTCCTACTGCCGGTCGATGGTGCCAAAGGCTTTGCGGAAGCGGTCCAGAAAACTGCTTGAACACCGGCAGTCGGCTTTGCGCTGTTTGAGGTCCCGGTCACGAGGGAGGTCGAGGGACCGGTCGCGGAGCCACCATCATTACGGTTCCAAGTCTTCAAAGGCTTCGCACTCGGGGTCGGGTAAGTCGAAGCATAAGAAGAAGTTGAAGAAGCATCCTCGTATGCAGTGGTGTTGCGTAGGGCGGCCGAGGCTCTCAACCTCAAGTTTCCTACGGTGGCTGTCAGGTCTAACCTCCTGACAGAGGTGCTTCACACGGCTGCGAGCTCTTCGGAACCCTGTCTTCCATTTAATGAGGCCTTCACTGACATCCTTTTGGGCACTTGGTCCAGGCCCAACAGGGGGGCTCCCTTGGACAGGATGATTCCCCGACGCCACGGCCTGGCTCCGGGCGACCCCACTTCCTTTTCCCAACACCCCAACCCGGGGAGCTTGGTGGTCCAAGCCTCCACTTCCAAAAGAGCCTTCCCTACCACTCCACCGTAAAGGGAATCCAAGAAGCTGGACCACCTTGGAAAGGAAATTTTCTCTTCTGCCAGCTTAGGACTGCGGTCCGTAAACACTGCATGTCTCTTGGGCCATTATTCCCACTCTGTGTGGGATACGGTGGCGCAGGTGCTGCTTCAGTGTCCGGAGGAGACCCGGACAGTGCTCTCCCAGGCTGTTGCCGCCGGGAGGGATGCAGCCAAGTTTGCGATACGTTGTGGGCTGGACACCGCCGACTCTCTGGGCAGGACCATTTCAATGTCAGTTGCGCTTCGTTGCTACGCCTGGATGCGGCCGACTGGTTTTTCAGGGGATGTCTAGAAACACCTTGATGGACATTACCTTTGATGGCCGACAAAGCAGACAGTGCTGTAGAGCGTTTCAAGGACTCAAGGGCTACGGCCAATTCCTTGGGCCTCTCCACCTGCCCTGCGCAGCCTGCTTTTCGCCCCTTTCATGGCTACAGAAGGGGTGGCCCGCTACGTCCCACCCAGAGCCACAGGCCGTAGCAAGTTCCCCAACCTTCAAGCAGCCGGGGACATGGAAACAACCGTCGTGGTTCCGGAAGCCAGCGGGCAGGCCAGTCCACCAACCCGCCTCTGCAGCAGCCTCCAAACCCTCCTAGTCTGATCTTTCAGGCCCATCAAACACCAGTAGGCGACAGGATCCGCCTTCACCTCCACCACTGTCGCACCATCATGTCGGACATGTGGGTTTTGCAGATAGTCCGAAGGGGCTACACCCTCCCCTTAGAGACTACCCCTCCAGCCATGCCACTAAAATACCACTGCATGTCGGAGGATCATCTGGCCCTTCTCCTGCAGGAAGTTCCGGCTCTATTGGCCAAGGGAGCCATCAAGGGAATTCCTGTTTTAGGTTGTGGTTGTTTCCCACTACTTTCTGGTCCCCAAGAAGGACAAGGGCCTGCATCCTATCTTGTATCTCAGGGACGTCAACAGCTTTCTCCGGAAGGAGAAGTTCAAAATGTTGACGCTTGCTCAGGTCTTGTCTGCCCTCGACCCGGAAGACTGGTTGGTAGCATTGGACATGCAGGACGCTTATTTTCACATCCCCATCCTGCTGGACCACCGGCATTACCTGCAGGTCACGGTACGCCACAAGCATTTCCAGTTTACTGTGCTCCCCTTTGGCCTTACCAGCCCCCCTCGGATGTTCACAAAGGTGATGGCGGTGGTCGCAGCTCATCTGCGCAGATCAAGGGTGTCAGTCTTCCCCTATCCCGACGACTGGCTGTTGAAGGCGGGCCCGCCTCAGGCAGTCGTCTCCCACCCCCAGACTACGGCCGACCTCCTGCATTCGCTAGGGTTCTCTATCAATGTGCTGAAGTCACACCTGATTCCCTCTCAGTAGCTCCCCTTCATCAGAGCGGTTCTGGACATGACGTGGTTTTGGGTCTATCCTCCCGAACAACAAGTCCGGGACATTCAGGCTATGATTCCAATCTTTTAGCCTCTGTCCTGGATTTCGGTCAGAATGACCATGAGTCTGCTGGGCCTATTGGCCTCCTGCATCCTGCTGGTCAGTCATGCCAGGTGCCATATGCGGGCTCTGCAGTGGGACCTGAAGTTTCAGTGGGCGCAGCATATGGGGCATCTGTCCGATTGCGTCCAGAACGTTGAGGGCACTGTACGACAATTGCAGTATTGGGTCACGAACCAGGATTGGGGCAACTGCAGATCCCTCTCCATTCCCCAACCAGAGTTCACAGTAGTGACAGATGCATCACTCCTGGGATGGGCCGGCCACATGGAAGAGGAGGAGATCAGAGGCCTCTGGTCTCCTGCGGAGTCCGGGTTCCACATCAACCTTCTGGAGTTCCGGGCGATTCGTCTTGCACTGAAGGCATTCTTTCCCTCTGTCCAGGGAAGAGTAGTGAAGGTGTTCATGGACAACACCACCTCCATGTGGTACTACAAAAAACAGGGCGGGTTTGGTTGTGGACCCTATGTCAGGAGGCTTTGCGCCTCTGGACATGGCTGGATCATCAGGGCATATCCCTGGTGGTTCAACACCTGGCAGGTTCCCTGAATGCCAGGGCAGACGAACACAGCTGCAGGTGCATGATAGATCATGAATGGCATCTTCACTCGGAGGTGGTGCAAGGTCTCTTTCAACAGTGGGGAATGCCTCGGTTAGATCTATTCGTCACCGAAGAGAACGCTCAATGTCTGCAATTCTGCACATTGGAAATTCCAAGGCGGCACTCGCTCGGCGACGGTTTTCGCCATGAGTGGAGTTACTGTCTGTTGTACTCCTTTCCGCATATACCACTTCTGCCCAGAGTGCTGAAGAAGATCAGGCGCAACTGGGCCCAAGCCATTCTTGTGGCTCCGGATTGGGCACGAAGAGTCTGGTATCCCGAGCTGCTCAACATGGCCATCTTTCCTCTAATCCGACTGCCTCTTCGGGAGGATCTTCTGTCACAGCAGCAGGGGACGGTCCTCCTCCCGAACCTGCCCAGCCTCCACCTGCTTGTGTGGAAATTGAGCGGCAGCAGTTGTTGTCATTTGACCTGCCTCCCGAAGTTTGCGATGTAATCTTGGCAGCCAGGTGTCCCTCAACTTAAACGGCATACGCCTGTTGGTGGAACAAATTTGTGGCATGCTGCACAGCAAAGGCTGTGGATCCTCTCTCTGCCCCTCTTTCTGAGGTACTCTTGTTGCTCCTTTCTTTGGCCCAGCAGAGCTCTGCTATGGGCACTATCAAGGGCTATCTCTCGGCCATTTCTGACTTCCTTCGGCTTCCAGATCAGCCTTCTCTTTTCAAGTACCCAGTTGTTCGCCAATTCTTGAAAGGCATAACTCATCTCTTTCCTCCTATTCCTTTCATTATGCCTCAGTGGGACTTGAATCTAGTCTTAACTTATTTACTAAGCGCTCCCTTTGAGCCACTTAACAACTTTCCTTTAAGGCTTTTAACTCTCAAAACTGCATTCCTGGTGGCCATCACTTCTGCCAGGCAAGTGAGTGAGCTCCAGGCTCTTTCTTCAAAGCCTCCTTTTCTCTCTGTGCTTCCAGACAAAGTTGTCCTCATAACCAGTTCATCCTTTCTGCCAAAGGTTGTTACTGCCTTTCACATTGGGTAGATGATCACTTTGCCCACCTTCTTTCCACCTCCGCATCCTTCCAAAGAGGAAGAGAGGCTCCACCGTCTGTACCCAAAATGTGCGCTGTCTTTTTATCTAGACCGCACAAAACAGTTCCGGGTGGATGTCTAGCTCCTTGTTTGCTACGTGGGCGCAAAAAAAGGTTGGGCCATACACAAACATATTATCTCTCAGTGGGTCATTTTGTGTATCAAGGCCTGTTATTCTCTGGCGAAAAAGGAGCCTCCAGTGGGGTTGCGCACCCATTCCACCAGGGCGATGGCAGCCACTACTGCTTTAGGGCGAGGAGTTCCTCTGCACGATATCTGTCAGGCAGCTACGTGGGCATCATTGCACACCTTTACGAAACACTACTGCCTGGACAGTCAAGTCGGAGAGACGGCTTCTTTGGCTGTTCTTCAAGACTTTCTGGTGAATTATTGGTTTGCAGACCCATCACCGGGGTATCGTATTGCTGGGGTATCTATTCTAAGGTAAGGAATATATAACTAACGTGTTTCTTTCAGATGAACAAGTAACTTACCTTTGATAATGATATATCTGTAAGAAATATTAGTTAGTTATAGATTCCTT
Organism: Lissotriton helveticus; assembly: GCF_964261635.1. NCBI lineage: Eukaryota > Metazoa > Chordata > Amphibia > Caudata > Salamandridae > Lissotriton > Lissotriton helveticus. The sequence goes on from NC_136071.1 coordinate 151,686,725, forward strand.
ACCGCCCCAACCGTCCTCCCCGTTCGGCGAACTGATTCTTAGGGTTAAGGATATCCTTTCAGGGCCCTAGTTTTGTGCACCAATGGTCAGTGTCTTGCATGGCTCTGAGTTTCTGGTGCGGGAAGTTGTGTACAGAACTGATGTCAGGGCGGCGTCTAAGTAGCTACCGCGACGTCAATCCGGCGACACAACGCCAACGACGGACGCGGAGCTGACTGATGCCACTTTCCTATGCGCAGAGTAACTGCTGACGAAAAACTTTCCCGATCCAGTCTGACGCCTGGGGGTAATTCTAAGGTAAGGAATCTGTAACTGACTAATGTTTCTTACAGATATATCATTACCGAAGATAAGAAACTTCTTCTTTAGGTGCAGCAAAAGACACCATAAAGGAAATGTGTATCTTTCGCAGGAAAGAATGTATCTGTCAAGCAGAGTGCCATCTGAGGTTGAACCCTGCCAGCCCAACACCCAGACAGTTCTCTTCCTTCCTAGGCTCTATGGCATCCTGTATCTACACTGTCCCCGAAAGCTAAGCTGCACATGTGACCCCTACAGGAATTCCTAGAGGCGCAGTGGAGTCAAAAGAAGAACAATCGGGAAGACAATCTGCAATTAGCCATTTCAGCAAAGCAAACTCTTACATGGTGTTGCAAGAATCAGAATGTACTCAGAGGGATTCATGTCCAAAACGAGTATTCTGTCTAACATGCATTTAATGAAAAAAATAGCAAGCACCATAGGAAATAATCAGGAGATAATTGTGATTTTAACCGACCAGTTGAAGCATGTAATGCTAAAATTCATGAAAGAATGAACAGTTTATTTACATTTCCCTCTGTGAGAGGCTGTGCAACACAAGCACATGACAACACATTTCATCTAAACTTTATCTAATGAGGTGGCTCATTAGATCTTCTAATGGAGAAAATGTCAGATGTCCTTGAAGCAGAGGTAGAGTACATGAATATAAGTTTTGATTTCATTCCTTTTCTTGAAATCGTGCTTCTGGTTGCCCATATCGAAAGTGAGGCTATGCTTTACTACGAGAAGCAGGAAACGTGCAAATGTTCCACCTCAAATAAAATGAACCATGTAAAAAACCGTACATACTGAGGCTAAAATGCACCTTTAATTAATAAGAAAACAATATTCGTTTGATTATAACAGTATGTGGTGATATATGGGTTGAAAAGGACTTTGACGGTAAAAGAAACATACTCACACCACTGTACCTCACTACGTGCCCCTGCGAGTAGACATCGCTTCCTTCACTACCTACCTGCAGAAAAGACTCTTGATGGATGAACCTCATAGCCTGACTGTCTCTCTAATTCTCGAGCTTGGATATAAGGCACTTGGGCCACATATGTAAAAAAAAGCATTTCGCGATTACCAAATAGCGATTTTTACCAAATTACTATTTGGTAATTGCAAAATGCTATGTATGTAAGTAATAGCCAAAGATTTTTAAAACAAACTAAGAAATGCTAAAGAAATAACACCATTCAAATATCAAACATGGGAAAAAAAGATTGCCTTATACGCGGACGATTTAATGATGTCCACGGATAATTATATCAAAGTTAAAGAAAAGATAGAAGAAATCATAAGCGAGTTTGGAAAGGTCTCGGGCTATTTGGTAAATCACGCAAAAACAGAAATCATGACCTGGAATACCAAGTTCAAAAATCCAAACATAAAAAAAGAAATAAGATACCTAGGAATTTTAGTGAACCATGACTTAAATAAAATCCCGCAACGCAATATAATGAAGGTAGCAGGAGATGTAAGAAAACTGCTTAAGGTATGGTCCACCTTACCATTAAGTCTGATAGGAAGATCTAATACCATCAAGATGTCAATAATACCAAAATATACATTTCTCTTCAATTCAATTCCATTGGAATTTCGGAAAACATTGCTAAAAAAACCACAAAGCGAAATTTCAAGTTTTATATGGGCCTCGAAGGCCACAAGAATATCACTAAAAAAAACTTCGGAGGAAAAAACAAGATGGGGGACTTGCTAGCCCAGACCTGATGGAGTATCACAGGGCGTTTCATTTAAAAAACACCCGAGTGCTTTTAAAAATACATCAAAATTACCCAACACATCTACAAGCAACTACAGAATCTAATGACCACTTCTTATTCAAATTCGGACACCCCAAGTACTTCTTATTCAAATTCGGACACCCCAAGTACTTCAAAAAAATAAAATTGAAGATCTTAAGGGAGGCAGCAAAAGTGTGGACACAAATAAGAACAACTTTAAAAATTCCATACTATAGTGAGATGGCTCCAATCTGGTGCTCACCAGGTACTCCAGAATGTGTAAAAGACTCACTGGCAAATCCCTTAAAACTCGCAAACATTAATTACTGGGGACAGTTACTGAATGGTTCAAATTTGAATACGTGGACAGAACTCCAAAAATTAACTGATAACACAATTTCTAAATTCAAGTATTATCAAATCTTAAGCTGGTCTAAAACGATACCTACATACAACAAGGAAAATGAAAAGTTAGAGAAAGAGATGGTAAGGATAATACCGATACAAAAAGAGGTGGCAAAGTGGTACTGGGCGTTAATAAATGCAGGTGATAGAAATACAAGTATCGAAGATCAAATCTGGGGTAAAACTCTATCGATACCTGACTTGGACTTAATCTGGGAAAAGTCAGTTGGGAAATGCTGGTCAACACTTAAATCTGCAGCATTGAAAAGAAATCACCTGTACACTATACACCGAGCATACTGGACGCCAAAGAAACTATCTAAATTTAAAAACGCAGGATCAAAGGAATGTCCGAAATGTGGAGAAGATAATGTAGACGATATTCACATGTTCAGAAGCTGCCCCAATCTACAGGAATTGTGGAACGAAGTGGGTAAGACGTTAAGCACGATCATGAACAAGGATATAACTGTAAGTACCACTTTAACTCTGTTTGGGATTGAAGAAATAGCAGATGGAGGGGGCTTAAACAAAAGTCAAGAGAATTTACTTTTTGCACTGATAGTACTCGCAAGAAGGGAAATTTGCATTAAATGGGTTGGGAATGCCCCCCCAACACATAGAGAATGGATACATTCAGCCGTAAGAATTAATAAACTTGATAAAAGGGGAAATAACTGCAAGAGATTTAAGTATTGGGATAGTTTTGAAAATCATCTTAATAACTGCACAGGGTAGAAGAAAATAGCCCTATGATTAACGCGAAACAACCTCTGGCGAACAAGTATGGTACTTGTTGAGTAGTCATAATGGCTAGCTCCCCCCGTTTTGAAACCAGAGTTTTTATTATGTGAAGGTTTAAGGGTACTCCTCTAAAAATCATCCAGAGGATGATAATCTCCCCAGACAAGAGAGACCAAGGGGCAGAACCGGATAAGAACAAAAAACTAGAGGCAGTTACCTGAAACTCCAAACACATAAGAACTTCGCAATATGAGGGACAAAAAAAATAAATAAAATAAAATAGCCAAAGATTTAGCGATTCCTTTATATTACCAAAAAGTGCTTCGTTAAATAGGTAATCACTATTAGGTAATACTTATCTATTCGCTCCTATGGTCCTATAGGTCCATAGCTGAGAAAGGTTTTGATTGAGCTAATTTGCAAGTACTTAATTGGCGATCGCAAGTTAGGTAATGCAAAGCCAAGGGTGCCCGGGGAGTCTAAGGGCCTTCTGAAGCATTCCAAAAAATAAAAATGTGCACATGTAAAGCGCACTCATGCCCTTGGGACATGTCTGCACTGCATGGCACTTTGAAAAATTTATTTTTGTGCATTTTTTAAAATTTGCACAGTTTTCATTTAGAAAATGCTTGGTACATGTGCAAGGGGAATCTCAAATTGCAATACCCTATTTGTAGTTGCAATTTTAGGTAATCACTAATTTTGCAGTTACCTAAAATTGCAACTATAAAGCCTTTCATATATATTAAAAAGCTATTTTGCATTCACAAATGGCCGAATTTACCGATTCGCACGTTTGCTAATGCAAAATGATTTGATACATGTGAATTGATAATTTCTCTCCCATTAAAAGGCTCTGCACTGTTGTCTTTTTGATGACCATTGCTATGCTTTAAAGCCATCCAGGCAATTGGGCTATCACATGCTAATACTTTTATGTGTAACAGTAATTGCTGAACCTAAGCAATCTTGACTTGGGTTACTGTACCTGACACCTTTGTATAACCAAAATACATTTTGGTAAAGAGAAAAAAAGAAATTAGTGTATAAGATCATGTTTTCAAAACAACCCCTTTTTACCAGGAGTCAAAACTTGTTTGCAGCAATTTGATCTTGAACAGTTTCAGCACTTCTGCTTTTACATCTTTATTATCACTGTCATTTCATACTCAAAAGTAGCAAGTAGAACTATATTGGCAATGCTTTTATTCACGCAAGTGCGTAGGATGATGCATGTTATTAATTTTATTACTACATTCAGAACAACCACAATTAAAATATGTGCAATGATTATTTCAGATATGTTTCTTCTCCAATGCCCAATTATACCACCCAGCCACATCCAGATGCCACTGAGATTAAAATCTAGCCCATTCTGTAACTCATGCAACTTCCTTTTGCTATCCTTGATGTAGTCTATTTGCTCATGTATGCTGGATGGGGTGTTGGAAGATGAGTGCAGCATTCAGAACCTATTATGACACAGACCCCTCCCTCTCTTTTGCTGCTAATATGTAATCTAATGCCATCCTATTCTGAACCAGCATCTGGGCAGGTGTGTGGAGTTAGCAATCGCTTCGATGATTTCTGCAATTCTTTTCACCTCATTTAAAGCAACCTTTATTTCATATGTTGGTATTACAAGCTGAAAAGCTCCAGTACTATTTAAGGTAGCCCACCTGTCCATTCTCCTCTGCAAAGGGTGATCAAGAAATTGTCTCATAGTATGAATAATTTATTTCAGATTACAAATCCCAGTTAGGTCCAAATGTAGCCATGGACAGGCTCAGGATCCACAAATGAAGTATGCATATCCCTCTGCTTTAGAGCTTTGTGAAACAGCAGACCATGAGGAAGACAGCATTCATACGGGTGAGTTCAATAGGGATGTTCTCTACCACAAGGACACATGTATTCTTTCCAACAAACACAGTGGAGATACTTGCCTTACAGTGCTGACCGATAAATCCAGTTTCAGTTAGCACAAGATGAGTCACATCAGACATGTCCTGGTTGAAAGGGTTGTTAAACTTTTCAAAGCCCTGATAAGTAGTGGGGAATAAGTTGGCACACTATGGCAGTTGGTGCCCATGGTAAAAGAGATCAAGGTAAGTGTCATTGTTACTAGTGGGGACTCTGATCAAAGGGATACAAACCTACAAATCCTACAAGAAGAAAGCTGAATCTTTTGTCTGTACTTTTCGGCTGCAGAAAGCAGGAATTATTATTATAGGTGGATTGGTTGCTCTCTGCAAGCACAGGTACAGTACAGTTACATCTTGAAATGATTCTACATTCTGCTGCAAGGATGTACCTCACCACAAACCAGACACCCAAGGCAGCATCAAAGATATCCGGCTAAACCGATAGAAGGATCCAGTATCTGGGAGGGTGGCGCTTACCTTGAACGTAGGTGATAATGCTAAGGGGCAGGTGGAGACGGTGAACACAAAGGACTGGTCTCATGAACAGGCAGCAAGATAGCAGCAGAGGCAGTTGTGTCAAGGGCCAAGGCCCGGCACCTATCCAGGCACTGGAGAAGCAAAAACAGGAACTATGTTGTCTTTAAGAGGAGCAGGTTGTTTGCAGTGAGATGATTGCATCCACATCACTAGACTACATCATTTGATGGCTGTATTGGTGATGAGCATGACCTGATATTGTCCACGCCAGCAAGGTTTCAGTGCGGTCTTTCTCTGGTGTAAGTGTATCTACACCCAGGTGGTTGGAGGAAGTGTTAGGCTTCGGTCTGAAACTCAGGTAAGGTTGCTTGAACCTGAGAAATGAAATTGTAGAGATATTGTATAAGCTTTCTACTATATTGCAAAACTGCATCATTGTTCACTTAGAGCAGTTCCCTTTTGGAAGATCAGAGGGCCCATAGCGCTTGAGTCAGACATCATGCACTTTTAGCTCAGAATCTCAAAGCTATGTGGTTCTGGAGGGTGCCATTGTTCCTCTCTACCTTGCACGCTGACTCCGGGTGATATGCACAATGGGAATGCTGGTCTACTTCTAAAGCCTTGTAGTAGAGTCTTTATTCGGTGTATTTCAACCATAAAAGTGCATAGACATACAATACATGCATAAAATGACATTAGATAAAATATAATTGCAGATATTAAAAGGACTGTCTACATTACAACCGTAAAGCTCCAGTTCATTATAATCACTTCATTCATTGGTCCAAACAAATTCGCAATTTAAGAGACAATTTTAAAAAATCAAGAACTTGGAGGACACTATCACTGTGCAGCAATTGTAAATTTGAAAAGGCTGGTCGTATCTGATTAAAATTTAATTTCTTTAAAAGAGCAATTAAAAAGCGTTTACGCGGGAATTCATAAAATCTGCATAAAAACATAAAATGCAACATATCCTGTGGAGACTTTCCGTCGCAGCCACAGGATATTGGATTTTTACAAAAACTCTCATTTTTGGGTCTGATAAGCAGATGTTGGAACAGATTAAATCTGAATCTTGTTATTAGAAACTTATCGTGAGTGCTAAGAGTGCCGAGTAGGTAAGGCTCTGTTGTCAGGCAGGTTTTAACCATAATATATTTCCTTGCACTTACTTTATGTAGCTCAACACCCTCCCTCACAGCCTTCTTACGCAGAAGAAAGGTCTGCTTGACTAGGTCAATGTCCCCCTTTCCAATTCCCGACGGGTGTTCAAACAGATCAGGACGACCCAACTCAGAGAAGCAGGTTTTTAAGTACTTCAACCAAGGAGTGCCCAACACATTGTCATGAGCCATAAAATCATTAACGATTAAATGTGTTAGGGGGATGTCTTCGCATAACCACATTTTCAACCAACAGGTCAGGGGTCGTAGGGATAGGGTATCGCTCAAATACCCCACTCCTAACTCCTCGTGAACTGCAAAGTTAGAGGTGGAGGCCGGGGTACATAGAAGCCATTTGTAAAAAGAATTTTCTGTAATCTGAAGTTGATCCACAGCCATGTAACCCCAAAGCTCACTACCGTAGGCTGCGGTTGCTACAGATTTTGCATCATATAATTTTAACATTGCAGCCGTGGGCTTTTTACCAAGTTTTGAAGCGAAGTTAAAAGTTAAAAATGGAGGCATTCACCCTAGTCACATCACATCTTTTCTTCGCAAGTTGTGGGCCCCATGATAATTTAGAGTCAAAGAGAACTCCTAGATAGGAGAATGTATTGGAAAACGGTATTACTACCTCATCTAGTTTAAAGGTATATTGTCTCTTTGGCTTTTTCCCAACTTGGATAATGTATGATTTTGAGTTGTTCACTAACAGATCTCTGTCTTCCATGAACTTTTTAAATGCATTAAGTAGTAGTTGAAGGCCTTTTTCAGTTCTTGCTAACAACACCGCATCATCTGCGTATAACAAGACAGGAATACTTTTATTCCCCGCTCTCGGACTATCTGCTTTCACCTCCTGTAAAACGCCATCCAGCTCATTTATATAAAAGTTAAAAAGGAATGGAGCTAAAATGCAGCCTTGCCGCACCCCCTTCCCTGTTCTAAAATCATCAGTTACTGACAGGTCTTGGCAATACCTTATATTTGCGCTTGTGTTACTATGGAGGTCAACCAAAAAGTTTATAATTCCATTGTCTACTCCCTTATCCCTCATGGACCCCCACAGCTTCCTCTTGTTCACACAGTCGAAAGCTGAGGATAGGTCCATGAAGGCCAGGTGAACTGTTCCCTTTTGTGCAATAGTATACTTGCTAAGTATTAAGAAGAGATTTAAACATTGTGTTGTGGTCGAGCGACCATTACAAAAACCATATTGAGTAATAGACATCATGTTGTTGTCCCGTGTCCACTCAGAGAGACGCCGCAGTACAATTCTCCCCACTAGTTTCGCCATGGAATTAATTAGGGAGATAGGCCTGTAACAGAGGGGGCTATCCCTATCCCCCTTTTTAAATATAGGCACAATAGTGGAGAGCCCCCAGGATAATGGACATCCGACTCTTGCGGCTGCGTTAATAACCGCCACAATAATCGGGGCCCAGATATTAGGATCAGATTTAAAAAGATCCGGGGGTATCCCATCGGGCCTGGTGATTTTCCCGCTGTGAGTCCCTCTATTCCCACTAAAACCTCACCTATACTGACATTAAGGGATGGACCCCCTTTGGTACATTCAGGAAGTACAGCGTTGTCCTCACTACCCCCATACATTTGTTTAAAATGTGCAACCCATTCATCTTTTGTTATAACACATTCTAACCCCTCACCCGAATCTTGCACCAGGATGGGTTTCTTAAGCACCGCCCAAAATCTAGCGCTATTTTTCAGTGTTTGTGGTTCCAGGATCTCATCCCAGGCCTCCTTCTTCAATACCTCCTTCCGTGAGGCAATGACTGATTTGTACTCTTTACGTTACCTCTGGACTAATTCCTTGTTTCTTGGTATTATCGACAAAGCAGCTCTAAGGTCACGAGCAGCTTTAGAGCATTCCTTGTTGAACCACCTCGGGCCCTCCCTCCCTCCCTCTACTCTTTGCTGGTTCTGTCATTAAAATAGCTATTTTGTCTGTTAAGCTCTGATAATCAGACAGGACCTGAGTTGGAGCAGAGTCATCCTGTGTGCATCGAGTGATTATATCACTACAGGTGTTTTTGATGTTCTGATAAATGAGATCTGGGGTGCACATAGACCATTTTAGGCGGCGTCTACCATCCGTTGCTGTTACCCTACCCCTGGCCAAGTTGCGACTTACGCTAGCCACCCAGGGCCCCCTTAATTGTATGGTGAGTGGGTTATGGTCACTAAGTGCGTTATTATCTATAGAAAATGAATGCACAAAAACCTGCATGGGCAAGGTTAACAACATATAGTCGATAAAAGTCCCCTTTCCATGCCCTTTAAAAGTTGGGGTGACAAAACGCTTTAAGGGGTTACAGAGTGCCATTGCTAGAGTAAGACCATGGTCATTAAGAAAATTATTAAAACGGAACCCCTCCACGGTATGTTCCAAGTGTAAACCGTTTAGTCTGGGGCAATGTAATTCCTGAAGATTTTTCCCTAGGGGGTCACCGCAGGGGTGAATATTGAAATCGCCCATAATGAGTAAATTGTGTGAACAATCCCTCATTGAATTACCTATATAGCCTTTTAAAATTTCTAGGTTGCCATGAGCTATGCCAGTGTTGGTAGAATTATAAAAGTTGATCAGACCGGCCTTGCAATTGCCAGCAGATAAAACTAGGCCTTGTATACCAGGGTTGCTTGATGCCCTGCTATCAATTGTGCATGTCAGTGCTACCGAGATAAACATTACCATGCCACCCTTAGGCCTTCCCCGGTTTACTGGTATAGCAGGTACAACGTATGCCTTGTAACCTTCAATCCATATTTCACATTTTACTGACCAAGTTTCTTGAAGGCAAATAATCTGAAAGCCCTTAATGTATGATAACCAGCTTTCATCTTGCATTTTGTTTTCTAGACCCGCCACATTCCAGCATATGACGTTGTTTTTATATGTTGTGGGTGGATTCGCCTCTGTTGGCTGCCCTACAGGAGACTGTACAATACTCTGACCATCCGGCACCATCAATCAATCGCAAGCGTCCAGCCCTGAAATCATTTCGAAGCGATTATGTGTAGGAACATTGTACCCTCTCGTACTCTGATTGACAGCATTAGAATTTGCTGCTGGTGTCTGCCAGCCATTCAGCCCATAAGTATTATTATTATACATATATGGTACTGCCGAAATTGCAGTCTGAGCATGGGAAGTGAGCCTATACCTTCGAGGGTCTTTGGGGGAATTCTGGACAGGAGCATAAAAGTAACCCAGAGGGCGCGCACAAACACTATTTGCATTGTATACTAAAGAGGATGCACGCAGTAATACTGTCGCGACATGTTGGGGATGCTGAAAATTAACAACCACACAGTCCCCCGTAGTCGCCTTCCTCGAAGGGCCAACCCAATTGACCCTTTCAGTAGAAATAATTTGGTCATAGTAATGAGTTGGGTAACCACAATTTTTGTTTAACCACGCCACCGTTTTATTTTTCAGAGAGTCATAGGATTCTCCGTGTGGTTGGGTTGGTACTTCTTCGTAGCGTGGAACATTGGTTAACACCACCAAATATGGCGCACAATCAGGGGGGAGATTTACATTCCTAAGTTTAGCCCTCTGCGGAGCAGCTACATAAGTACCCAAGGATACAGGGACCTGTTGAATTGGTTGGATTACTGGTGCTGTAGCTGTCCCAGCTCCAGCGCCTACCAGTCCTTGTTTAGCCCTCTGTGGAGCAGCTGCATGAGAACTCAAGGATGCAGGGACCTGTTGAATTGACTGGGTTACTGGTGCTGTATCTGTCCCAGCCCCAGCGCCTACCAATCCTTGGGGGTTCGACTGCTGCCCGCTCTGTCCCCTGGCTGCATTCTCCTTCCCGCCCCCAGCAGGAACAGTTTTAGAAGCTGTGACTGCTGGGGCGGGGGTCAGATGTACCGCCACCAGACCACCCAGCCTTTCTACCTCATAGGCTACTACCTCCAGTCTGGACAGTATTGGGCTGATTAGATCTGTAATTTTGGCCTCCAGCTTTCCTACTATTGTGTTTATCAAAATTTGCAGATTGGAGGCAGATAGAATTAAGCTTCCCTCATTGTTGCCCTCTTGGTTGGTTTCTTCTATGACATGATTAATTATGCTATTAGCATTAGTAACTTTGCTAGTGTTAAGTGGATTTGTGTGGGATTTAATTTTTGAAAGTTTCCCCCCGCGCCTCCCTTGAGGCTTTCTACACTTCCTCACTGGCCTTTGTGTAGAAGGGGCCTCTGTTAATTCTTCCTCGACTGAGTCTCCCTCCGAAGTGTTGTGCAATTCCACAGGCTTCTCAGAGTGTACCTGTACCTGTACCACTATGCTAGATCCCCCTGTACTGTGTGGAGCATCTTCTAGAGTGCCTTCTGGACCTTCTGTTATTTCGATGGGCACATTATCCAGGGGGGGGGGGGACTTTTACTACCTAAGGAAGCCCTACGTTCGTAGTTTATTTGAGTAACTTTTTTTACCAAGAAATTGTCCATGGTAAGCAGGCCAGCTGTTGGTGGATCCGTACTCATTTTGGGCATTTTAGCTGATACAATATGCCCCAAGCCCCCAGTAGGCGTAGAGAAACCTGTATTGCCTCAATCTAATGCAACAGTTGTCCACAAGTTAAAAACGATTTAAGTATATAACAGTCCAATGTCTCACTTGAATGAACTAGGTCCTTATACTGAAGCCAGGGTCTGTGTCTCGTCCCGTCCTCCTCCGGCCTCTGAGGGCCGTAGAGGGCCCGGGCTTTGCCCGGGCTTTGCCCCGGCGCCCGTCCCGTGTGGCGGGAGGTGTTCCGCGTTCTTGAGGCGCCTCCAGGCGCAGCGGGAGCGTCACGAGCGCGCCAGGTCCCGGGGCTGCTGGGTAATGGAGTTCCTGATGCCTGGTTTGGCCAGGAGCGACCCACGTTCAGCTTCGCGTTTGCCGTTTCCCTCACGGCTGGACGAGTGCAGGGTTCAGTTGGCCGTTCCCCTCACGGCTGCCCACCACTGCAGGTAGGTGTTGTAAATAGCTTCTACCGCTTTCTAGTTGCTCAAGCCAGAGTGAATGTGGAGTCCATGTAGAATGTTAGAGTGCGTGATATCAGAGAGTTCAGAATGTGTGTGTGCCTGTATGTCTGTGGAATGACAGTTGAGAAGAGTGGGCTGAGCATCCAACATCTAGCTCCTGGTGGGACTTTCTATGGAACTTGTATTGATCTACTAATAAACTTACATCTTGGATAAATCATCCTGACTACCTGAACATTATATCATTTCAATTACTCACGACAGTAGGATTACAAAAGCCTTGTAAAGTGCCTGTATAATTGCTGACACAAAGTGTAGTTTGTGGTCATTTGTGAATTAGTACAGTACACCGAACAGAGGAATAACATCTCTGAGTAACCACTTAACTGTCGTAATGGCATCTGCACAGGCACAGGGTTATACTATCGCCAGTCCTGAAAACATTTACATGATAACCCAAAAATATGAGTCGCATATTTTGGCATTTGAACAAAGTCTAGGTGCACCAAGGGGCACTAAGAGTGAGGGTGAGCAGAGGGGCAGGTCTTTACATCCTTTCTGGCATTATGTGACAGGCAGATGGCACAGGACTGTCAATAATTTTTGACTTTGTAAAAAAGAGGTACAGACAAATCTTTTGCTGCAGCATGTATCATGCTGTCTCTACTGGCATGGGCTGCTTCACGGCATAATCTGGCGTGAATGGAGAGTAGAAATTTCGATGTAACTACACACCCAGACTGTGTCTCCACACTCGCTCATGGTCTCTTGTTCATTCCTGATTCATCAAGAACTGTTTCTCACTTTCAGAGGCTTGCTTCTGCAAATGAGACTAAGCTTTTAGCGTTGGAACAAGAAATAGGTTAGTTCTAATAATATACATAGCAACGTTAACCTTTTTAGACGAATCAGCAGTTTCAGCTGCTGAATCAGTTAGGGTGTTATCCCTTCCCCAAGAAATCATCACGGGAATGCTAGTGCTTGGCACACTTTATCAGCACCACCTTCTTAGGCAACTGTTAGGCATTCAAAACGGTTTGAACATACATTTTTAATAAGGGTCCTGGCTGATGTTAAGAAACTCCATTTCATATATAGGCGCCCATAGTCATGCTTTACTCCAAAAGTATACTTTAAGTCTGTGCACACGTCACAATATTTTTCTTAGCCAAAATGCAAACTCCATTAGGAGCTATAATATCCGCAAGCTGAGCACACCTCACATTTGACAAGTGACACCTTTTCGCAAAATCATAAATCTTACATCCAGCATAACTAGCAACCAGGACACCCTCATTGTTTCCAAGGTGTGATCCATCAACAAAATATGTTAACTCACAGTTAGGCATAGGCATATCAGTTAAGTCCACAGGAGGTTTGGTCACATAGGCCCTGAGAAGAATACAATCACAGTGTCCCCTCTCTTCACTTCACCCCCAAACCCACCCTGAACCCTAAAAATATCCTTGCACCCCAAAACCCAAACCCACCCTGAACCCCAAAATTACCATGGGCACCCTAAAAAAACAAACCCACCCCTAACCCTAAAAATACCCCTGCACCCCAAACCCAACCTGAACCCTAAAACTATCCTGGATACCCCACAACCCAAACAAACCCTAAAAATACCCCTACAACCCAAACAAACCCTAAAATTACCCTGGGCACCCCAAAACCTAAACTCACCCTTGACCCTAAAAATACCACTACACCCCAAAACCCCCAAAAACCTGAACCCTAAAACTACCATGGACACCCCAAAACCCAAACCCATCCTAAACCCTAAAATTACCCTTGCACTCCAAAACCACTCTGAACCCTAAAATTACCCTGTGCTCCCCAAAACCTCAACCAACCCCAAACCCTAAAATTACTCTTGGCACACCAAAACCCGAACTCACCCTGAACCCTAAAAAGACCCTTGCACTCAAAAAAACAAACCCACCCTTAACCCTAAAAATAACCTTGCACCCCAAAACCCAAGCCCACCCTGAACCCTAAAATTACCCTGGGCACCCCAAAACCCCAACCCACTCTCAACCCTAAAAATCCCCTTCACCCCTAAAACCAAAACCCATACTGAACCCTAAAAATACCCTGGGCACCCCAAACAAAACCCGACCCTGAACCCTAAAATTACTCTGTGCACCCCAAAACTCAAAGCCACCCTCCACCCTAAAAATACCCCTAAAAACTATACCCCTACACCCCAAAACCCAAACCTACTATACGCCCTATTTTTACCTTATACTTACATGCAAAATACATATGCCTTTACCATTCATGCCTTTACAACGAAATTCGTTGTAAAGGCATGCGTGATAAATGCATATGCATTGTAATGACTTGCGTTGTAATGGCATTGCAGAGTGATGGTATTTGCGTTGTGTTGTAATGTGGGGCATTGGTATTCGTTGTGAAAATTTCGTTATTATAGCTGTTTACCTTCTAGATATGAGGGGAATTTCTGTGGGAGCAACAGAAGCAATAAACTCACTAGAAGCTGACACTGGCAGACTCAGGACAGTTAGTGCTATAACAGACAGCATTAGGGCACCTCTCTGTTACTCAATTTAAGTTGCCTTGTCTCCATATGCTACGCTTGGGTGCAGAGGGTAGTTTGAGGAGGGAATTGTGCTGGATTTAATAGTGGTGTAAGTCACTTGTCAGGCTTTGAATTCCTATACATAGTATTCTTCATTTGTTTTCACCATCTTTCAGGAGCATACTGGTAAAAATCCAACATGCCTTACCTATGTACATGTAGTCACATTTGAATACAAAGCTGTCGAAACACAGACTGTTGTGATTGTCTGTGGAATATCTCTTACTGGTCATAAAAGTGAAACATATTATTATGTGCTGTTCAGACCACAGATGCATTCTTCTCACAAAAGGCCTTCCTTGTTTGCTTTCGGACTGCCTAAGTAGACTACCTGTGCCTAAATATCAGCTGTTAACTTTAGGAAACTAACTCCAGTAAATGCTTTGTTTCTAAATGTTGTGTCTTATTTGGCCAGTCAATGAATGTAGTTTTTTTAGCAACATTATTTGTTTAGTGACTGTGCTACTTTAAGTAGGTTCCCAAATTTCAAGCTCATTGACTTTCCAGTTGACAATTTAGACACTGAAATGCCAGCGAGGTTGACAAGTCTAAATACAGAGCAACTCATACTTTTCGTGGGGGGCTGTTTTATTTTTTTCTACTGTTTTGCCTAGAAGGCCCACAGAAATTCAGGATATCTTTATTTTTTCCAGGAAGAAGTGTATGTTTCGACCACAAAAACCTTGATAGATGGAGTAATTGCTGGATACAATGCAACCGTTTTCGCTTATGGACCAACAGGTAAATTAAAATCTAATGATTTCAAGTTGCGGGTACCAAAATACAAACAGATTGCACTTGAACTAGAATTGAGTGGTAACGGAAAACCGCCTCCTTTACAGAAGAAGTACTAAATCTTGAGTGGATTGTACGAATAAATGTCCTCCACCAAGTATGGTGGAGGAAATTACTTCACCATCAGCTACATGAAGCTAGAATGTATTACTGGCATATTTATCATATTCTCTCTTTAATTATTTAAAAGGTACAGGTAAAACCTACACAATGCTTGGAATGGACAGTGAACCGGGTATATACATCCAGACTCTAAACAACCTCTTTAAATCCATTGAGGCAACCAGTGACAACATCATCTATGCCGTCTCTATGTCATATCTGGAGGTGAGATTATTTGCTGTTATTCTTTAGCTACCCCTGTGTAGCAAAGCACAGATACATTTTGGGAAATTCTGTGGTACCTGTTGTTGAAAATTGGTTGATATTGAAAATAGGGACTGTGTTTCCTATAATTCATCATTAAAATACAATAAATTCCTAAATGTCACTACATGCTGGAGAGGGTCAAGAAAAGAACATGCCCTATGAGCTGAATGCTCCATTTATCATTGAGTGAACTCTACTTCTCATTTTAATATATCCACATTCTAATGTAGCTTTCTATTTGCCTTTATACAATTAATTACCCCAACTATATGCTTCTCTTAGGCTTAATGTTGTCTGCTGCACTGATTTACCTTTTCTCAGTCCTGCTATTCTATTCCATGTGTTATGTGTTTTCTAATTGTCCTTTATCCATGCAATATCAGTTCTCCAGCACTGGATCTTTCTTAGATTCACACACTAGAATCATTTCCCATTGTTGCTGTGGAAGTCCCTCGATTACTTTAAAATAGTAGTATAATGCTAAACAGAACTTGAAAAAACTCAAACATTGGCATTTTAGTAGCACAGTAACCTTATTGGAAAGGATTTGATCTTTACCCAATGATGTGAGAGCACAGTGAACACCACCACCAAAGAGACCACCATACCTCAAATTTCATAACAGCTATGTGTGAATAGGATCTTATCTGGTAGGTGAGCCTCACCGGGGAGGAGGGAGGTCACGTGTGAATCTATGTAAGATACCAATGCTGAATAACTTTAGTTACAGGTAACTTGTTTGTTCTACAGCACTGGGCCTTTCATAGATTCAATTGCTTGAAATATACTAGCAAGCGTCTCAAGCTCTGGGATGGTGGGAGCCAGGCCACTCTCTACTGAGTGTGTGAATCTGTAAAATACACCAAAGCTGGAAAACTATAGTTACAGGTAAGTAACTTTTTTCTTATGTATTGTCTTGTTTGTAGGCCCCGATAAGATAGGCTTCAGTTCTGGCATTTGTTGTGCAACTTAAATAAATAAGAATAATAAAAAATTGAATCGATCTATAACAATAGTTCGCCATCATGGAATCTTCATTAATAGTCACTGAATGTGTTCATATCTGGCCAGAATCCTGGACCACCTTTTTAGCGTGAGATAAAACTCTGTACCTAAATTACTTCGTAAATGCAACTCTTTTTATTTCATATCTTTTAAAGAAAACATATCTAATGAACATGAAAAAACTACTGTGAAATAAAAAATTGGTTCACAAAAACATCAACAAACAATTGTGAAATTACTGTTTTATTTTCACCTTTTTAAATGAGAAAATATGCTAGGATATTTTCTTTAGGCTTTGTGTAGAAGCCTTTGTGTAGAGGACTCAAGGTTGGTGGCAGCAACTGAGGTTCTTTTGTGGGAACCGACTAACAGTAGTATTCAGCGCTATACCGCGCACAGTCCCCTGTTGATGGCGCAAGACAGTACTGGCATGACTTAGATGTCGGCGGCTGTCTCTTATTTTAAATCAATATTTTAAATCACTTACCAATTTTGTGCACTGTGTTGCTGTATACTTTGTACTGTACCCCGCCCCGTTCCACCGCGGCTGACGGTGCCGTTTGTGTGGAGGGCGAGGCGAGGCGCCATCTTTGGTTGGGCTGGCCCGGAGCTAGCGGTCTAGCTCTTCTGGGAGGCAGGGCTTAAAACGCCATGTGTATCCAGGAGCGCAGCGGGCGCGACGATGGCGCGCCGAAGGTGCGCCTAAGGTAAGCCCGTCTGCGCCCGTCCGCGGCCGGCCGGGGCCAGGGGCCAAAACTTATGATCAAATACACACTTATTTCTCTCGTGACTTAGTTATGCTAAGACCCCCCCGATCACCTTTGCCCGCCAATTCCCCTGTATGTACTTAAACGCGCCTCCCTCCATGGTATTTCTAAATATAAGTACACAGCCGGCAATGTTAACTATTCTGGTCCACGTACTGCCCCTAACCCTTTTTTCCAACCACAGACTAAGCTTCACTGTATCTATCTTAACACGCGATCTATGGTTAAACATCAAATGGACATTTTCCTATTGCTGATATCTGAGAAACCTGACATTATGTTTCTTACCGAGACCTGGCTTAACCAGGACTCATTACCAGATATTCTGGCTGCTGTTCCATCTGACTACTAAATCTTAAATGTCAATAGACCCTCAGGAAAAAAAGGCAGAGGAGTGGCTGCTATTATTCATAACACCCACGAGCTTGTTTTACTCCCACCACTTGTCCTGACTGGATCGGAGAATATTGTTTTTAAGACTGATACTGACAATGGAACATTATTACTAGTCCTACTCTACCGACCCCCCCAATCCATGCCTACTTTCCCTGCTCTACTGGCTGAACAATTGGCTTCTCTCGTAACAAACTATTCTAAAATTGTCCTAAGTGGGGATTTTAACCTTTGGTTTGATGCTACTGAGACAGATGCCCAGGCAGCAGAACTTAGGACTTACTGTTAGACTTGAATCTAACTCAACAGATCAATTCCCCTACCCATGAAAAAGGGCATAGTTTGGACCAAATATGGTCTCAGAATCTTCTTGTATCCATTACTTCCATAATTCCTTGCATCTGGTCCGACCACTTCCTTATATACTTTACACTTACCATCGATAGAGGCATAAAACAGTCATCTCAATTGGGTGGAAAAATTTGGAAATGGAAGGGTATTGACACACCGGCTTTTTTGGACACCTTGGCCTCGACCCTCCCTCCAATGACCAAAGACATCGATGTCATTGAATAAGCCTTTTCACGCTGGATACAACGGGCAGCTGACATCTATGCACCCTGTGTGAATTTCCCCCGCTCACGCCCTAATGACGCCCATAAGTGGTTCAACCCACAATTGAAGATCTTAAAACTTGAAGTGCGTCAAAAAGAAAGGAAGTGGAGGAGCAGGTACCTACCACAAGATAAAGTAAATTACTGCATGGCCCGTAAAACATATCAAAAACTTATTTTAAAACATAAAACAGACTATTTTTCTGAGAAAATTCTAAACTCACAGAATAAGACAAAAGACCTGTTTAACATTGTGAATGATCTTAGTAACAGTGATAGAACCACCCCCTTGGTCACTCCCACACAAGAGCTCTGCAATTCGCTGAATGCGTTCTTTCTAAATAAAATCACTACTATCAAGCAGAGTATCCTAAATTCTTTGCCCCCTTCTCCTCTGGATGATGTCTATCACAACCCCTTCATTCTTGAAATCTTTCCCCCCATCAATGCAAACATTTTGTCTGATCTCTGTGCACGGGTTAAACCTGGATCACCTGATGACATCTGCCCCCCGCATATTTTTAGAGAGGTGGGGTTAGCAATTCCACAGGGCATCCTTTCTTTGCTAAATGGCTCACTCTTACAGGGTAAAGTGCCCAGCTGCCTTAAGAAAGCTCTGCTTATCCCATTGATTAAAAAAGCAGGAGCAGACCCACATGATCCGATAAATTACAGACCTATATCTCTGTTACCTTATACATCAAAAATTCTGGAAGCCCACGTTTCTACAAGTGTGTCTAAATTTATAGAAAGTTCAGAATATCTTGAATCCAACCAGGCGGGCTTCCGCCCTTGTCATTCGACGGAAGCAGTGATCCTGGCTGTCCAAAACACCTTAAGGCGAAATGCTGATAAAGGTATCCACCAGGCCCTTGTACTTCTTGATCTGTCGGCAGCGTTCGACACGGTTGATTATACCATTCTTATCAACCGTGTCGAACAAGCCGGCCTCAGGGGCCTTGCCTTAAGCTGGATTACCTCCTTTATCACAGGACGCACGCAGTCAGTAAAACTAGGTCCTTTCACAGCCCCTACTTCCCCCACCACATGCGGAGTGCCGCAAGGATCATCATTGTCACCCTTATTATTTAATCTGTATCTCCGCCCACTACTATACTCTCTAAGAAATGCTAAAGTCACCATCTATAACAATGCGGATGATCTCCAACTGGTCTTCCCTCTCAACACCAAAGATTCAGTGGTGGAATTCCAAAATACAATGACCCATATACAGAGATGGATGAGCCTTAATCACCTGAAGCTTAACCCAGGCAAGACAGAATTAATCTTGCCTGGGAAAAGCGAATTGAGTTGGAGTCCATGCTTCTGGCCATCCAGTATGGGGGTTCCACCCGTGAGATCTTCCTCGGTCAAAAGTCTGGGAGTTATACTTAGTGCGGAAGGACAAATTGGCACTGTAGTCTCTGCCAGCTTCTTTCAACTTAAGAAAATAAAAAAAAATAGCCCAGTTCCTCACGCAGGCTGCACTTATTCAGGTTACCATTGCCCTCGTTCTATCCAGACTGGACTTCTCAAATAGTCTTTACTTGGGACTTCCAGAGGGCTTGCAAAAAAGGCTCCAATTTGTTCAGAACCAGGCTGCCAGGCTCATCCTTGGACAAACAAAATGTCAGTCTATTAGACCTGGTTTGAAGCAACTTCATTGGTTACCTGTGGCACAGCGTATAGCGTTTAAAACTGGGTGCATTATTTTCAAAACTCTACAGGATACAGGCCCTAAGTTTATAAAAAACCTTGTTTCCAGATATAACCCCTCATTAAATTTTCGTTCTGCTCATAAAGCTTTATTGGTTGTCCCATCCTTTAAAAAAAAAAAACGCCTTGGCGGCTGCTGCTTTGACCATCTTGCAGCCACCTTTTGGAATTCGCTCCCGTTCTCTTTAAAAATGAGTGCAGACATTCTTAGCTTCAGACATTCTCTCAAAACATGGCTGTTTTGTCAGGCTTATTGCTGAGTATTACTCTGTGTTATGTTCCCTTTGACAGCGCCATGAAGCCCTTGGGCGTACGTGCGCTTAATAAATAAATATTAACATATTAACATTAACATAGAAGCAAAACTGCACTTTTATTTTAAGTTAGCTGACGCAAGGCCACTCCCATGAGCATCGAATGTAGTACAGTGGCAGTCCCTTAGTCCTTCTCTTCTACTTGCTTTGAGTTCAATCCGTGAAAATAAAACTTGCCCTGTTAACAATTTTTCTTGGAGAAATTAATTCTGTGAGTCTTTTTTGTGCTTTACACACCATTTTCTCTTTTGTTTTAATAGTTTCTGTCAGCTAGGTGTCCAATATTTCTTCCCTGTTAATGGGGATCCTGTAATTTGACAGTATGTCTAAAGTGGAATTTAGTGTGGGCTTAACACACTACTTACCATTTTATTTCCACTTTGGGATTTTCAATTGTCTAGAAAAAGGGATTTTATTCCATATGTAAGAGGACATGGTGCAAAAAATGTAAGTGCTGGGCTGTGGGTCAAAGATCCTTCAGGAGTTTAACCTGTTTCCTCACAGGTTTTGAGGGCCAGTGTACCTAGCTATGCTTCTACCGAAGTCCTAAAGTCCAACTGGCAAAGGTCTTTCAGAGACTTTCTGCCATTTCCGATTTCCTGGATGCTGAGACACTTGACTTGATGATTGAGATTCTTAATGTCAGGCAGATTCCTTTGACATGTAGAAGATCCTCAATGATTATTGTTTATGTAGGGGGGAGGGGGTTGGGGTTTCTCAACAGTGAATTCCTTGCTATTGAGACCAGAAGCCACGAAGTTCAGAAAAGAGGCTTAAAGGAGCTAAGAGCATCAGGGTATAGAAGTAGAGAGCTTGTGGAAAGCTCACCACAAAGATCTTTGTTGCGTTGATCTGATGCTTGAGGCATGTAAAACTATAATGTTGGACGTCAGAGGAACATAACATCAAGAGTTGCCAGAGGTGTGGGTCCAAGACTTGAAAACATGTTCTCTTCCAGGGTACCTTGCCTCCAGAGGACCATGGTACCAGTTGATCATAGTGCAAGAGGTCCTCACTGCCAGAATCCCACTGTACCAGGTGTTACATATCTGAGTGCCATCCTGGATTCCCATATTGTTACGTTCCCGAGAGTTTTTCTGAGCCACAGTTTGGATTTCTGACCCTTTAGAATGAATGACTCAGTCAGTGGGCCAATTCGAATTAGAAAACCAGTTGAATTTCAACCATACACCACCCACTGAGCAGCGTTTATGTAAGATATGTTGCAGGTAACATGCAGTCCCATGAGACTAAACTGGGACAGTTAGTAGAATGCCAAATCCTCTGGGACAGCTAATAGAATATGCATTGTAATCAAGCGGAACCGCTTGCCCCCTGTGCACTGTTGCGAATCCGCAATGGAAACTTCTTCACCAAGTTTATCAAATGTTCCTTTGTTTACATTTGCGTATTTTTACTTAGAAATCATCAAGTATCATCATTGCATAACATGCAATTCATTTACGAAAATACATTAATGCATTAGTCAGATTAATCCAAACAACAATATTTCATCATAAGTCTGAGTCGTGACAACGAATTGATCATTTTTCTTGCCCTTGCCCAATGCATTTCGGGCCATCCGGCCCTTCGTCGGGGGCGGTACTTCTAAGCCAACTGAAACTTTGTGAAAATGGGCGTGTTCAGCAAATGCCAGTGTGGAGAATTGTCTCAACCGCTTCGCAAGGTGAGCACACCGTGTGGGGATGCGGATTCTTACAGGAACAGCTAATCTGCTTATGCGAAAACGAAAAGCACGGGAATTTTCTGCGTGTGTGACTCTGGACGATGCGACTAGAAATCTATCTCTGAAATTGCAGCTGCGTGAACCAATAGTCTGCGGTTTTACGGCGTGAGTCTCTTGAAACCAGAAACGAAGAAAACTGTGCTCGTATCTGCCTCACACTCTGAATTCCACGGTTCGGACCTCTCCTCTTCCGTATGATTCCCGGCGCTTGATTACAATGCATGTTTAATTTTTTGATGCAGTTTGGACACAGCATCTCCTTCTGTAGCACGCATGAGTAATTATGTTTGTTGAGTTTAAACTTACTTTGAGTATTGCAATTGATAATTAGGAGTGCCTTTCCCACTATTAATTGTTGTTTTGTACAGCTAATAGAATGCCAAATCCTCTTTCATAAAATAATTCACCCAAGGATCCCTAGAAGACTGGATAAATGTTTTAAAACCTTTATCTTAAAACCCAAGTCTAGTTCATACAAGGTGAATTGTCACCACAATGAATATGAATAGTAAGGCAGCAAGGAGGTTTTTGAATAACTTAAACAATAAGAAATACTGCAACATTATTGGTAGGGAAGCTCTGCATCAACACCCTCATTTGCTCCTTCTAAGCACAATAGTAGGTCTTGTTCTAGCACATTAGTAGCACATTAACAATAAAGCCTGTTTTGAGTTTTTAAAGATGGTTCGTACCTGCATACCTCATTCTAGAACAGTAAGCTCTATTTTAAACTCATAAATGCAGCTGTGTGTGTTCATTGCTAAGTGCCGGGCAGCCAGCAAAGGCTGAATGCGTTGTAGCTTAAATTAAGGTGGGTACACATTTGTATGCCTATAGTCTTCTCAGAGTTTTACATCTCTATGTCTGATTTTTCATAGATTATGTCAGGCTTTGTTGAAGAGACTTAGAATAAATATTCAACAAAGAATGGCTTTCAGCTATATTCACTCTGTCAGGCAGTGTTCTCTTGTAAAGACAACAAATGTGAAACATAGGCCCTAATTATGGTGGCGTCGGTCAGATCACATCGCATCGGGCAGGTGACCGTCCGACAGTGATTCGCCAGCCCCACCCACCCTATTATGATGAAACCACCAGCATGGTGGTCGGAAAGTGCATTTTAGATCGAGCGTCAGCATGCATGCGCTGTCTGCAAGACCTGTTGTAGTCAGTATACGGCGTGTAATCCCGCCTGCTGCTTACCATATGCTGACTCCTGAGTCAGTCTTCTTTGCTCGCTCCTCATTGGTTGGTGCTCCCGTTACATCACTTCCGTGTTTCGCTTGGGAGCACTGGCCAACTACAGGTTCCTTACGCTGCAAGTGGTAATATGTTCCTTGGGACTACTTTTTTTATTTCCTTCATGAAGACTGACTGGCTGGCAACTCTAGATATTTCATCACTGTATACAAACATCCCACAGGATGACAGTATTGCTACTATTGAAAGTCTTCTTGACACCAGAGCAAGGCCTATGAATGTCCCTACCTCGTTTATAATCTCTTTTCTACGCATTGCCCTCCAAAAGAATTATTTTGTACATAATGGGGTATATTATCAACAATGCTGTGGGACAAGCATGGGGGCAATTTTTGTTCCCAACCTGGCGAATATCTATATGGACCAGGTTGAACGATCCATTGCCATCAATGATTCCAATCCATATCGTGCCAACATTAAGTGTTGGTATCGATATATTGATGATATTTTTTTAGTTTGGAGTGGTACTACTGAAAATTTTAATGCCTTTGTGACATATTTGAATGGCATTCAACAACATCTTACCTTTACGTCCACAATTCAGAAAGACACCATTGCCTTCTTGGATCTTAATATCATGAGTGAAGGTGATAAATTGATCACTTCACTACACAGAAAGGACACGGAGAGAAACACATTACTTTCGTATAAAAGCCATCATCCAAGAGCTTTAAGGGATGGCCTTCCCTTCGGTCAGTTTTTGCGCATTCGTCGCAACTGTGCCCGTAGGGAAGATTATATGAAAGAAGCAGGTTTTTTTTAAATTGAAATTGCTCAGTAGAGGCTACCCCAACAAATTGGTGAAGAGATCACTAAAGCGCGCGTGGTATTGTCCACCGGAGGAGCTTTTGGTGACACGCCCTAAAAAAGACATGCAGAAGATTGTATGCGTCACACTTTTGGCACGCATACAAACAAAATTCGCAGTCTAATAACAAAAAACTGGCATATTATTAAGAACATCGATTCATCACTTGAGGTTCCATTGTTTGCTTATAAAAGAGCCAAGAATCTGAAAGATCATCTCGTGCATTCCTCAAATGAGAAGACAAGAGATGGCATAGGTACATTGGAATCAGTATGGGCCTGCCACCAGTGGTAGGTCACTATCCATGTGGGAACTGTGTGGCCTGTCCTTTCACTTTCAAGACTATCATGTTCCAACACGGTGAAGTCACTCATACATTGGGAGCTTTTTCAAACTGCAATACACGCTGTGTTGTATATTGCATATGGTGTCCTTGCGGGCTACCCTACATTGGGCAGACACAACAGCCCATTAAAGCAAGGATACGCCAACATCGGAGTCGGATCAGGAAGTCAGTCCTGACAGCACCACTTGTAACACATTACAGAGACCATAATCATACTGCAGATCAAATCAAATGGCAGGTTGTTGACAGCATAACCATGCCAGACAGAGGAGGTGACATCTCACAGATTTTACAATGTAGAGAATGTCACTGGATCCATAGACTTGATTCTATCAATCATGGTCTAAACTCTGCTGATGAATGGAGAGGATATGTGTCAAACATGAGTAACTAGCTTGTTCTCCTGAGAAATAATACCATATAGACATGTATTTACAATTTGCGTGTAGACGCTGACAAAGGTACTTATTGTGTCTTTACTATGTAAATTGTACTTTCCACAACAAGTAATGTATACTTTACTGTGTATTGGTTGCAACAATGTATATTGTGCGTTACGAGTGTTATTTTATGTGTACTATACTAAACACCTTGATAAGTGTATATGTATCCAAGGTGTTGATGGAAGATCTAATCCACGCCTTCGGTATTGAGTAACTCGTACAATTGACCTTCATTTGTTGAATACTTACACATTTTTCCAAATGAGTTGACAAAGTAGTGTGATGACCGTCGATATAACTACATTGTGGACATGTATTCCATAAGAAAGATGCTATTTTATATATTATGATCGCCACTATAATAAGCTGCAATTTCCACAAACTACCGGAATAGTCAATTTTTCATATAAATAATTTCCACTATGCCCGTTTTTGTCACAACAAATGCCACACTCGTGATAGTCTGTACATGCAACTGGGTTAAGTGATCAGGCAGTACTACCGGCCTCCGCATTCGACTACAAGACCTGACGGTGATCGAGTTTTCTTGACTCTCACCGTCATGTCTGACAAGAGATGGTAACCGGAAGGGCGGGGAGACGCTTTCTAACACATCGATTGAGACAACTGTGATACGCTATCGGGCGCCACATTACACAGGTAAATTTTTGTAGTATGGATAATTCAAGGGTTTTATCGACTTGGAATATGGCGAGAAACGTGTTTTTGAAATTATTAATGACACGTTCCTTTCTGGTCTTTATTATATTTTTTCTAAACAGGCATCGTCCTGTTGAATATATTTGAATTCATCTCTATCCAAGACGCGGATTTAATCTTTGTTATCTGGCGCAATTTCCATGTGTTCAGGTAAAATTCTAAACTCAGAATTAAACATTGTAATAATATGTTGACTTGACAATATACGCAAATGATGGCAATTATTAACATCGTATTTTGCTAATATTGCTTTTAACAGGCATTGTCCTGTGAGAATATTGAAAGCGCCATTGTATATACACACTTCATCCCTGTTCCTTGACCACTACATGTGGTAAGTACTATACCTGCACATAGCAGGGTGGAAAGTCACACATAAGAAATAGGGCTGTGTGATAAGAATATAATCGTCAGTCCTCCTTAATTGACTTCTATCCTGGTACTTTTTCTCTTTTTCTATAACAGTACCCGGCTGGGTAACCTGTAAGTGATTTTTGATTCTTCACCATGTATGGGTGAATACAAGATATTATCCAGGTATTTTTGGTCCTTTGTCCATATATATAATGGATAACAGTTGTCATACACTATATTCACTCCCACTTCGTCCTTTTAATTGTAGATGTCCCACATTGCCCTGTCCTGACGAGACCCATATCCCTGAGGGTCGAAACGCCATAAGGAAGTAAACCACTATAATAGTGCCTACGATTGTGTAGAACCACTACAATAATTATTGATGTCTTGTTTGGTGATTTTCCTTTCTTTTTTCATGTATACAATAAGAAACCACTGTGCCCTTATATAGTTTATGTTGTATGTAGTGTTATTTTGGTTTTATATGTACACTTGGGACACTGTGCACCTAACTTGTGTTTTTATATATATTCGCATGACTGTGTGACAATTTAAATACGATTGAATACGACTGGTATAATGAAGTAAACATTCTTGAAATGTATATAATTGGTTGTGTATTCCTTTCCGTCATCCCTGTCAACCCTCTGTGTTAATGCCAATTGCTATTAAGCTACACATGAAGTTTATATTAAAAAATATTACACCACAGGAACCGTTGTTCTTTGATATAACTCCTCCAGAGAAGCTAGATTTATTTTGCAGTCACGTACACCTTACCTTGTCACTGTAGCCTGACTTCCTTTTTAGGTCTCGTCCTACGCAGCGTGCATGCGTTGCATAGGAGGAGACCTAATGCCATCGGCAGAGCTTTTGCAGCAAAGAAGTGCACATCTTGGCGATTTCCTTTCGGGAGCGCGCAGCGCCATATGGTGACGCCATATGGTCGCATGCTCCCGAAAGGAAATCGCCCATGCCCCCTCCCCCTGCTGCCAGCCTGCCACTTTCACTGCCACGCGGCGCGGCCAAAGTCTGCCATGTGCGGCGCGCCCGCGCCTCCTCCTGTGCCGGCAGACCTGCCGTGCTTGTTAACTCTAGATGGTAAATAATGAATCGTACAGAAAAAGGGAGGGGAGGAGAGAGCGATCTAACCTTGCAGGGGTTAACAAACGTTCAGACAGACTTGTTGACAGGTATAGCATTTATACGGATATAAAGCATTCTGCAAGTGTCACTAGAACTCAGACCGGTTAAAAGGAAAGGGCAAGTCAAGCCATGGGATTGCCTCAAGCCATGGAAGGCAATCTGTAGTCAAGGTGTGTCCAAGCATAGCTGGTTAGCGAAAGCTGAACACGTATAATGTACAATCAAACCAGATTGTGTGGCAGTGCCGGAGGTGAGAATTATCCGATGCACTCTTTGCCTTGTTCTACGGCAGTTTCGCAGTAACATTGGAACTGACCAGAACACGCAGGACCTATGATGAGGAAAACTGTTTTTCAATTCTATTCAGCATT
Source organism: Lissotriton helveticus (assembly GCF_964261635.1). Classification (NCBI taxonomy): domain Eukaryota; kingdom Metazoa; phylum Chordata; class Amphibia; order Caudata; family Salamandridae; genus Lissotriton; species Lissotriton helveticus. The sequence goes on from NC_136071.1 coordinate 151,714,276, forward strand.
AGGTCAGACAGTGGCCGCCGACCACTAGATGCGCCAAATGCTGGGCCTGATTCTATAGGAGCGTGCAAGGCTTCTCTTTCACTCGTCCTATTGCTGCTTGGAGAGTTGTAGGACTGAGAACATGTATCGAGGGATCAGAGTGAGGGAGCTGGCTCTCGCATGCCTGGTGCGGTGTGTCCCCGATGGGCCCTGCACTTCGATGTCAGCATCCTGGCCTGCAGAGCCAAAGCACGGTGCAGCCATGCGGGTGAGCTGGAGGAAGAGAAAGCCTCGGACTATGATCATGTGTTTGGAGAGGATTGGGGTGCGAAGTGTAGTATGAGCAATAAACAACTTCGCCTTGAGCGAAGCTCGTGAAGACATCAAGCTTCCTGTTGGTACTCTGCTCGCAGGAAAATTATCGCCGGGTACAGCGATCGTGGCAATCAAGGCTAACAGTAAAGGTATACTGATAATAGTAGCGGGGAGTAGTTTGGGGGAGGGTTTTCCTGATTGTATGGAGAGGGGTGCTGTATTTCAAGAGGGAGCATCTCCCTCTAAATTGAGTAGACATTCACTGCGGGCAAGGGCAGCTCACCTGGCATCCAACACGATGATAATGCACTCAGTCCTACCTCTGCGAGTCTCCCCACCCGTGGCGGAAGTTAAAACTTCTGTAAGACAGAGAAAACAGGGGAGGAGCACTGGTGGGCTAGTAACCCCAGTGAAAGCTAAAACTCAAAAGGGTAAGGTGAAATCTCGTGACAAAAAAGTAACTCTTACCAAATCAAAAATGACCCCGTCTCTGAAAACCTTTTATTAGGTCATGTCTCTCTCCTCAACAAAACCAATGTTTCCTCCATCATCTTTACTTGCGACCAAAGGCACGCCTAAGTCCATCTCCGAGACCACTCCTGCTCCTATACTGGTCTCATCATAATCCCTTGCTCCCTCTCCTCCCCTTATAGCCCTAAAAGCGAAGGAATTGAGGGGCAAACTTAGAGAGCATGTGGGCCTCAAGATAAAACCAATCTGCTGATTCCTGGTGAACTATCTAAGCCTGTGGAACTTGTCAAGATAACCAGCACGGAACTGGAGGTGCATCCGGAGATCAGTCTCACCAATAGATATTCAGTGTTGGGACAACAGAAGGAGCAAGATCTGGATTCAGATCAGGTTCAGGATCAGGAACAAGACCAGGTCCAAGGGGAGGGAATGGGCTGGGCTGAGCAAGAACTGGCACAGAAGGTTGGGTCGGAGTTGGAAGAGGAGCAGGCTATAGCGCAAATGGAGGATCCAAGCAGCTCTGCTGGTCAGAGCAATAAAAACCTAATCCCCCTCCTCTCAAAACCCAGAGCACCTCAGTACCAAGCACGCACTCCCTTGCGGACCTTCTTTTGGCCCTGAAAGATGAGATGGCAAGTAGATTTACAGTTTCCAAGGCGAATCAAGCAGAATTGGCGAACAGATTTCTAGTCTCGGAGGCGAACCAGGTGGCTATCCGGACATCATGTGAGGCTCTTGCTCAGAGGTTAGAAGAGGTCACTGCGAGGACCGAGGCAATCAAAGAGGAAATCCCCAAGATGAAAAATGCGATTGAGTCAACTGTCTCACAGTTGGCGAAATTATCCACGCAAAATAAAGAATTGAAAGACGATCTTGAAAGATTGGAGATTCATTCAAGGAAAAACAACTTGACATTTTTAAACATTCCTGATGCTTTGGAGGGAGAGGACATAAAGGAGTTTTTGATTACCTTATTGAAGGGCACAGTTCTTAAGAATCACCCTAACATTGACCTTAACTATGAAATCCAGAGGGTTCACAGAAACCCTTTTAAAAGAAATCTGGGAAGGCAGAAACCCCGGAAAATACTAGTAAATTTTCTGTCATACTCAGTTAAAGAGCAGATTTTGTTCGCTGCCCTAAAGGAAGGGGTTATCTCGTCTCCATTTTCAGATCTATCTCCCTTCTCTTTCTCAATCAGATCCGACATTTCCCATATAACGGCTGAAAGACAGTGGGAGTTGGGGAAAAGACTAGCAGAGCTAAATAGTCTAGGGGCAAAAGCCCATTGAGTTTCCCCGCTACATTGCGAGTGATGTGGAACAACCACATGTATATGATCTGTTCTACAGAAGAAGTAGACACTCTTATCGCAAAGATACAGCATGAAAAACAGGGAGGGGAGTAAAGGAAGAACATAGAGGTTTTTTGAGAGCTTGGTTTCCTGCCTCCAATATTCAGTAGATGTAATTTAATTGTTTATAGTCCGGGGGGGGGGGGTTGTGCCCGAATAGGCGTCAGACTATTGGAAGGGAGGGTTCCTCAGGGTGTAGGGGGATTCAAGGGTCACGGGGGTTCTGGAAGGGGGGGTGGGTGTGGGGGAGCATAGGGTGGGGTGCAGAGTGGGAGGAAAATAGTTAAAAAACATTCCTCATCTCACTTGTTTATTAGGGAATTCCATCTAAACCCAGAAAAATGTGCCCAAGCAGTGGAAAGGTAAAATGAAAGGGGGTCTTAATATCCAATTTATTTCCTGGAACTTAAATGGCCATGGTCTGAGATGTCCGAGGAGACAGAGACTGGTCTTTAAATATCTAGAGCTGTCACCAGCTCGGGTCTGCTTGTTGCAGGAAACCCATTTAAACCACATAGAGTCACACATTATCTTTTCCAAAATCCCCTGGATACAATGCTTTTGTCATTCTCAACAATCAATAAATAGTCGTGGGGTTGCAATTTTGGTAAAGAAAGGGGTCCCTTGCAGGATTAAATCAGTTCAGACAGATCAAACAGGCAGATGGATCATCACCCAGTTGGATTTCGAGGGGGAGGGAATGACTTGTTCATCTTTCTACAGCCCTAATATCGACGATCCAACTTTCCTGGCTAAACTACAAGATAATCTGATATCGGCAAATCCTTCCCTGGTAATAGGAGGGGATTTTAACGTCCGGCTTGATCCTGTAAAAGATAGATCAAATCTGAGCCATGTTAAAGGGACCCTGCGTTCGCGCAGGCTCATGAAAAATGTATTACTTAACATAAATCTGGTTGATCTCTGGAGAGCTAAGATGGGGAGTGCCCAAGGTTTTACTTTCTACCGTCAAAATATATCATCATTCATTCAGATTAGATTATGTTCTGATTAATAGAGAAATCATAGATAACGTTCTTAGTATATCTGTACCGCCGAGTCATTTATCTGATCACACCCCCTTCTGTTCTTATATTCCATGAACATTAACTGTCCACAATCAAGATGGACAGTGAATAGAACAATGTTAACAGACTCAGGAATCATTTAGTCAATCAGAGAGTTTTCTCTTGAATTTTTTACCATTAATTTAGGCTCCACTTCAATAGAACACGTGTGGGATGCCTATAAGGCCAATTTGAGAGGCTCGCTACAGACTTTGGAGAGTAGAATATCTGCACTTGAAGCGGAAAGGAGCCATATTAATCAGGAGGATATGGCAAAACTGATACAGATATGGAAAATATTCTAGGAGGTCAGGCAGAATCCTAGGACCCTCCTGTATTTGAAATGTAAGGCCCAGGGGCAAACCCGAAATATGGAAAATTTTGAATACAGCGGAAGAGCAGGGTCCTTATTGGCTTGGAAGGCGAGGATAGATCAGGCAAAAAATAATATTAACAAACTCATTATTGATAGCGGTGGGAACCAATCTAGTAAGCCCGAAGAGATGCAGAAATGCCTCCTGTCTCTTTTTTCGAATCTGTATAGGGAGAACATAGCTCCCTCTCAAGACTCAATATCGTCATGGTTAAGGGACAAGTCTTTGTCTGTTCTCATTGAATCCTCTAGAGATGTCTTAAATGCGCCCAGAGCAGGGACCAAATAAAGAGGTCAAAAAATAAAAAGGCAGCTGGTCTCGATGCTCTCCCCAATGAAGTATATAAACTGTTATTAAACAAACTTTTACCTGTACTTCACAATTTATTCAACTATGTTTATAGCTCCACTGGGGTGATTCCAAGATCCTGGAAGGAGGCCACGATTGTTCTAATATTGAAGCCAGGAAAGGATCCCCTGATGGCTGACTCCTACCGTCCGATCTCCCTGCTGAATGCCGATTATAAGATCTTTATGGGCATTTTGGCAGGGAGATTGGCAAAATTGGCACCAAGCTTGATTAACACCAATCAGAAAGGCTTCGTGGTTGGGCGAATAATTCAGGAACAAACCCAATTACTGATAGGAAATATCGATCTGGCTGTGACAAGGGCGGATCCTTTGGCAGTAGTGGCCTTCCACGCCGCCAAGGCCTTTGACCGGGTGTGCTGGAGATACCTTTGGAGGGCTCTGGAGGCCATGGGTATGGGCCCAATCTTTGTGCAGACTTTAAAGTATTGTTATATCAGGGCTTCAGCGAAGATTCTATTGAATGGTTCCCTGACCCCAAGTTTTGATATTCAGAGAGGGATAAGACAGGGGTGTCCCCTATCTCCCCTTTTATTTAATATTTATATTGAGCCCCTAGCGCAGACGATTAGATTGGATAACACCATCAGCCTATTTATATCGCAAAATTTACAGTGCAAAATAGCAATGTACGCTGATGATGTAATAGTTTACACTAGCGACCCCGATTTTACCATTCCATGGCTTGAAAACACATTGAAGGAGTTTGGTTCGATCTCAGGATATCTCGCTAATTTGGCTAAAACTGAAGTTATGTGTTGGAACACAGTGTGTAGAGGTGGCCCTACCAGCAAAGAATTCAGGTACCTAGGGGTCAAAATTGTTAAGGACCTGAATAAAATCCCCCTGATAAATCTGGCGAAAATTGAAAAGGAAATTGATTACCTCTTCGCCAGATGGAAAAACCTCCCTTTGATGATCTATTGGAGGGTTAATCTGGTAAAGATGTCTGTCTTACCTAAGTTATACATATTAGAAGTAGGGAATGCACACCTATTTTAGTTGTAATCAAATATTTGTCCAATGATTGTAATGATGCGTGCTCCTTGGAAAAGCGCCTTGCCCAGATAGCACTGAAAATAGAATCCAACATGTAGGGGTGTCATTTCACCCCAATCCAAAGGCACAGCGTTGCTGCTACTTTGCTGCTTTAATTTTTAAACCCAATTTTTCTCTATTTTTCATTCATTTGATCATGTACTTGAACCATCTTGTCACATTCATCCAATTCGATCCACATGCACGGAATTATGCCATTTTCCAGGTTTCTTATGTTACCTTTTCAATGCAGTTCCCCTAACTTTTCCCCAGAAAAATATTAGTAAGATCCAGGGAAAAATTGGAAGTTTCATATGGGAGCAAAAAGGTCAAGGTTGTCATGGGAAAAACTAAGAAGAAAACTCTTAAAAGGTGGGTTGGCTCTCCCGGATATTAATTGGTACCTAATGGCTTTTCAATTTAAGGGCATTAGGATGTTGCTGTCTACCCTAGAGAAAACCACGTGGGGTAGGTGACTGGGCGAAATGGTATTAACAGAGGGAACAGAGGGAGGCAGCGGACAAGGAGGGTTTTTATGTAAATTTGGGGCACCTAGATTTTTGAAACGCGTACGTCTTAAGGTCCTGAAGGCTTCCTTGATGACCTGGTACAGAAGGAGACGTATTTGGGGCATAGGTTATTTTTCCGATTTTGCCCTATTTGGGTTTCCCCGGGGATCTCACCCTGCCTGTGTGACAGCTTGGCGGCCTGATCAAAAGAGCCGGTTTGGTGAAGTGATTGGATCTGGCGGATTCAGATGGGGTTCTTCGTTGGGAGATTTTACAAGCTAAGATCCGTCCCACATTTTCCAGGGTTAAGTTCCTTCAGTTAAGATCATGGTACGAGGCTGAAGCGGGAGAAATTACAGGGAGCTGGGAACTCGAACAGATACTACAAGATCCGCAGCCAAAAAAGAAAGAAATATCTCTGTGGTACACAAGGCTTCTCGAAACAGAGGACCGTGAGATTCCCCTTCAAACATCGGTATGGAACTTAACTCCACTTGCCCATGGTATAGAAGACTTTTTCGTAGCTTCCCTCAAGTTACTTTATAGATACATTAAGCCCGTTAGTTTAAAGAAGAACCACTTTTTTGTGCTCAATAGGCTCTATTATACTCCGGCCAAAATTGCCAAATTCGCTCCGGTGCCTGCTCCAGGTGTAAACTTGCTAATGCTGATGATATCCATATCTTTTTTTTAAAAACCTTTATTTGCAAGAGACAAATAGAAACAAAGATGTGCCTACAACCCTCTGGGCCGGACGTTGCAGCATCTCAAAACAACGTTACGGTACACAGCTCATCAGCCGACAACCAGGGGTCCGGCAGCCATGGTGCATGACATCGATCAATCACAAAACGACAGGATATAAAAAGGTTTCATTTTTCAAAACAACTAAACAAACGAAGAAGAAAAAGACAAGGCTATGCCCGAATTATTACGTCTGTGTCATGAGATGCGGGGCGAGTCAGACCTAAAACAGCAGGGAAAGACAGGAGAATCTACAGAGGATAAAAGAAAAAGGGAGGGGGGGGGAGAGAGGGGACCCAGCGCCAGTGGTATAACAAAAACACAGCACGGTAAAGAGCCGAAACACACAGCTAAGGGGAACTAGGAGTATCAGGGGGATCAGTGAAAGGGGGGTCGCAGACATCCCCACGGAACGAGTTCCATTGGCCCCATATCCTACCCCATTTTTTGGGCCTGCCACGGGAGACATACACAATCTTTTCCTTGAACATGCACCAGTCCATACTATCTTCCCACCCGGAGACCGATGGAGCCCTCTGAGATCCCCACAATTGTGCAATGTCCCTCTTTGCAACCATGGTCCCCAGCGTCACCCATTGAGTCTGAGCAACATTACAATCAGTCGGCTCCCATACATTCAAAAGACAACGCCGGGCTTCAGGCAGCAACTGAACATGCATAACGTCACTCATCACCGCATACACTCCATTCCAAAAAGATACAACCTCCGGACACTCCCATATAATATGGAGGAAGGTAGCAAGCATACCACAGCCCCGCCGACACAATCCATCCTCTGAGAAACCCATATGCATCAGTCTGGGACCCGTGACATAGACCCGGTGTAGAATTTTCAGCTGAACGAGTCGCAGACGCGCCAGAATCGCAACCTCCTTAGGAGAGGATATCGCGGCCTGCCAATCCTCATCATCCAGCTCCAGTCCGTCATCAGTCCAGGAAGTACGCAGATGAAGCAGCAAATCCGACCGAGTATTAATAAGCTTCTTATATATAAGAGAGATAGTGCTGTCCGGCACATGTCCGTCCAGCACCCTGTCTTCCAGGGGGGAGCTCTCAGGGATGGCAGACCCAGCCGGAAAAACCGACCCAATGGCATGACGAACCTGAAGGTACCGGAAAAACTCCGAATCAGTCAAACCATATTCCTGTTGCAATTCAGCAAAGGACTTAACCCTGTCCTTAACCCAGAGGTCATCCAACTTACTGATCCCGATGAGGTCCCATCTGTCAAACCCTTTTGAGGTCCACAACTCACCCAGCCTCTCCGCGGCAAACAGAGGGGTCGCTCTGGTCAGCCTATCTGTCCAACCGGTAGCCGCGGTCGCGCTGCCCCATACCCACACCGCCACTCCAGTGGGTCCCGTCAAGTTCTTCCTAGCGCCCCGAGAATAGAACGCCCTGTAATAATTTCCCCCGGGCAATAGCCACCGGTCCATTTCGTAAGCAGGGTTCGGAACTGGACCATACATAGCATGATTCACAGCACTCAGTTGAGATGCCCAATAATACCGTCGTATATCAGGTAACGCAATGCCCCCATCGTACCAGGGTAACGTGAGCTTAGTCAACGCAATACGAGGCCGGCCAGCCCATACCAGCTTCCTTTGGAGGCCCTCAATTTCGCGGAAATAGCTAGCCGGCACTAGGTCAAGTGTATTTTGCACAGCATATAAGAACCGGGGAAGAGACATCATTTAAAACAGGGCCGCCCGTCCCAGGGGGGATAAGGGCAGATTACACCAAGCCGCAACGTCCGACCGAAGTCGGGCGAGTGGAGGCAACAGATTCCGATCATAGCGCAACACAGGGTCAAGCGAAATATAAATACCCAAATACTTAAAACCCTCGGTGCGGACCGGGATCGGGCACACTCGGGGCAAAGAGAGAGGGTCACCGGTAAGCGGGAAAATACAGGATTTGGGCCAATTGATAACCAACCCGGAGTTACGTCCGAAGGAACGCAGGACATCGAAGAGGACTCCCAATGACTTACGGGGGGACGTCAAATACAACAAAATGTCGTCGGCATATAATGAGACACGGTCTTCAAAATCAGGGGACCACCGAATACCCTTCAAGGAGGGCTCCCACCGGAGCCAGGCGGCCAGCGGCTCGAGCGCGAGGGCAAACAACAGCGGTGACAAAGGACAGCCCTGCCTCGTGCCTCGCCCAAGAGTGAAGGGCCTTGAAGCTCTACCATTTACCACCACATGCGCCAGCGGTTGCTCGTACAGGAGTTTAACCCATGCAATAAATTTCGGGCCAAAACCGAACTTGGCGAGAGTGGCCCACAAATAAGGCCACTCAACCGTATCAAAAGCCATCGAAGCATCAAGAGAAACCAAGATGGCCGGCTCACCAAGAGATCCCGCCCTCGCTATGACGCCATGCAGTCGACGAAGATTGAGTGCAGTATTACGCTGGGGGATAAAACCGGACTGATCAGGGTGAACCAGTCCGCTAATCACCGTGGCTAGTCGGTTTGCCAGTAGTTTCGCCAATATCTTGGGTTCCGCGTTCAAAAGCAAAATCGGGCGATACGAGGAACAGCACTCACGGGGTTTGCCGTCTTTATGAATGACCACAATAGAGGCCAGCCTCTGGTCTCTAGGAAGACAGCCGAGGTCACGCGATGCCGCAAACATACGCAGCAGATACAGCGCCATTTTATCCGGGCATAGCTTATACAGCTCGACCGGTATGCCGTTAGGGCCCGAAGCCTTTCCTGAACGAAGAGAGCGAATAGCAAGCGCTACCTCATCGACGGAGAAATCAGCCTCCATTAAAACCCCGTCCGATTCCGCGAGACTGGGCAGCTCAAGATCACCAAGGAGCAAGCGCGAGTCCTCCTCCGGCAATCCCGAAACCGGCGCATACACAACACGAAAGTGCTGGGCAAACACCTCAACTATCTCAACCGGGTCCACGACTCGCACTCCATCAATTCTCTCAACCACAGGCACCACACGATTCAGTCTGTCTCGCTTATCCAGCCATGCGATCAACGTCCCCGCTTTGTCACCCACGTCGTACAGACGCCCCTGTTGCATACGATGCAGTGCCTCAGCCGAGGTAGTAACCAAGGCTCTGTAATCAGATTGCTTAAGAGCCAAAACATGCAGCATCTCAGGCGTAACCTCAGCTTCCAACCGCTCCTCCAACACAGTAATCTCAGACTCCAATCTCACCACCTCTTCCTGTGTGCGCCGCTTCTTGTCAGCAATTAGGGAGAAAGTCTGACCACGGATAACAGTTTTATAGGCCTCCCATAAGGAGACCGGGGAAGACACCGATCCCTCATTTTCAGCAAAATAAAAATTCATGCATTTGACCACCTCTGCTCTGATCTTAGGGTCCTGAAAATGCCATGGATTTATCGGGGCAATTCGGCCCTCATTCCCCAAACAGATAGCCAAGTGGAGCCATATCGGGGAGTGGTCTGAGATCCCTCTAGCCAAGTGTTTAATTTCACGCACAGAGAGCAACTGCACCACCGGCATGAGGAAATAGTCAATTCTCGAGAGACTGCCATGAGCCCCCGAGTGGAAAGTGTACTGAAGCCGGCCAGGGTGCAGCTGCCTCCAGCAGTCGGCCAAACCAAAGGCATCCAAGAATTTCCCCAACCACAACTGCGAGGCAGGGAGGAGCCTGGGGGGGCTACGATCACTCTCCCCATTCGCCACAGAGTTAAAGTCCCCACCCAACACCAGTAAGCCATCGGGCAAACCAAGGACAACCTCACCCAACTCGGTGAAATCCATATCTTTTTTAATTTCAAATTTGTTTTATTGATTTCAACAGCAACGATAGGCATTACATTGCAATGAGTAGGTAGCATGTTAAGAAAGCGGTCGAGACAGACATCTGCGGCTTCTCTGGAAAGGCAGCTGTTAGCAAAAAACATGCGCCAAGACATGAATGCGATGCGAGGGATGTATATGCCAAGCTCAGTCAAGAAGCAAAGTGTTAAGGACAAAAACCAAACAATCCTCCCCACCCCAGCCAGTGCGCCGAGTATGAACTACCAGTGTGGGTTCACCCATCTCTAGTGCACCCCATCCCGTCAGAGGATCATGTAGAACCATGAGGGGACTCGGTGAGGCGGAGTAGGTGAAGATATCGAGGGCATGTGATTTCATTAAATTCTTTGGAAAGGAGGGTTAGCAGTGGCAGCCAGACCTTTCAGAACGTGGAGGCGGATTGTGAAAGTGTAGCTTGAATACGTTCCATACCCATGGTAAACCATAATTTGTGCAAACACCCTGTGTGTGTGGGTTATGTGGGTGTGCCCCATAGGGATAGGATATGCTGTGATGCGGCTTGCATTGCAATACCCATTTGGCGACCCCTAATGGATTTCAGGGGGAAGGTAAGGGCATTAGGAAGACCTAGAAGAGTATAAGCGGGGAAGCGCGGGATTTCAGTGTCGAAGGCAGCATCTATGTCATTGAGGACCGCAGTCCAATATTCTCTGACTTCCCGGCATTCCCAAAGGAAATGAGTCAGAGTGCCCCGCTCCCCACAACCCCGCCAGCAGAGCGCGCTGCGGGTGGGGTTTCCTTTGTGTAACCGAACTGGAGTTAGATGCCAGTAGAGGGCCAGCTTCACTGCCGCTTCCCTACCCACCGTGTTACGCGTAGTGTGTGACGCTCTGTAGTGTATGTAGTCCCACTCGCGAGTGGTCAGAGTGCGTCCCAGTTCCGTCTCCCAATGTCTCTGCCCAGTCGCTCGACCTGGTGGTTTAGGTGGAGTAAGCATCTTATACAGATCAGAAATGAGATGTTTATCTGAAGTTTTCGTTACTAGCCACTGTTCAAATCTCGTCATGCGTCTGCCAACCAGCGAAGCGATATCCGGGTGTGTGAGCCAGTGCCGGATTTGGAAATATTGGAACAGATGAGGGGAGATGAGATCATAACCCTCCGACACCTCCGAGAAGGGGAGAAAGCCTTGTAGGTCAAAGAGGTGACCCGCAGATCTGCAGCGTGTGCCACGCCACTGTGGGAAGGCGCAGGGATCAGTGCCAGGCGGAAATGCAGGGTTGTCTAGCAGAGGAGTGAGTGGGGAGGGGAAGGTCGTCAGATTCCTCTGTACCGCTACCACTTCCCACACGCGAAGGACGGTGTTGGTGATGGGGGAGTTTTGAAGATATTTGGGCCGGTGGTGTCGAAGAAGAAACAGGAGTTTCTAAAGAGATGTCTGGGCCATCGCCCTGTCCTGAAATAACCACCGCTTCTCAGATTCCGGCCTGTACCATTCCACCAAAAAGCGGAGTTGGGAGGCTTGGAAATATTGCAAAAGATTAGGGATACCCAGGCCCCCATCATCCATACACCGGTACGCTAATTGCTTGTGTAAGCGTGGGCGTTTCCACCCCAGACGAAGTGTTGAATAGCGGACTGTAAGGACGCGATGGCACACGGCGGAGGCATCACTGGTATAGTCTGGAATAGGTATAGGATTTTCGTCAGGGCAGATATCTTCACCGCCGCAACCCGTCCCAGCAAGGAGAGTGGTTGTTTGGCCCATCGCGTGAGATCAGCCCTGATCTGGGGGCAAGGGTGGTATAATTGAGAGCAACCGTCTCAGTCGTGGAGGAGGTGAGCGAGATACCCAGGTAAGGGATGTGTGTTGTCGTTTGCAAGCCGCCTCCATACAGCGACGACAGCGGGGAGGCGAGTGTTCTTGCCCAAGGGCAATATCAACGACTTCCCCCGATTGAGTTTGAAGCCAGACAGGGCTCCGAAGTATTCTATTTACACCAGGAACGCCGGGATGGAGCTAGCTGGGTGGTCGAGGGCGGCAATGATATCGTCAGCATGGACCCCAGTAAAGAGTTTCAAATCTAAGTTGAGGAGAGAGATGGGACGAAACGCCGAGCAGTGAGTGGGGTTTTTGCCAGGCTTAGGCAACACTACAATTTCAGCCGCGAGCATGTCTGGGGGTATGGATCCCGGGCCATTGAAGGAATTAAAAAGGCGGGTGAGGACGGGGGCAATCTGTGGGCCGTAAGTCTTGTAAAAACCGGCTGAGAAGCCATCGGGCCCCGGGGATTTGAGGGGTCGGAGGCGCGAAATAGCTGCCACCACCTCGTCCATACGAATGGGGGCCTCCAGGGCGTCCGCGCTAGACGGGGTGAGTGCGGTGACTGCCGCAGATTCCAGATACCCGACAATATCCTTCCCGGCAGCTTGGTCAGCGCGGTACAGTGAGACATAGAAGTCCCGGAAAGCTTCCGCAGTTTGCGTTTCACCCTCTATGAGAGCACCGGTGGCGTCCAATAGGTCTTCGAACGTTGGCATTTGGCCTTTAAGGCGCTAGCAAGGAGACGGCCAGTCCGGTTCCCCCCTACATAGTGTGTGTGCCGCAGACAAAGGGCAGCGAATCCCGCTCTATCTGTGTCAAGGCTAGCCAGTTGGGCCCTGGCGGCCTTCAACTGCTTCCACACTCGCGGAGCACCAGTACGGCTGTGAACCTTCTCCAGCTCAGAGACCTGAGTGGAGAGATCATCGCGCTTTGCTTTGCGGGCCGGAGCTTCCGCAGCAGAAATCGCGATGAGCTCACCGCGGACAACCAACTTCAGGGCGCCCCATAAGGCTGCTGCCGAGGTTTCCGGGGTGTCGTTAATGGCCAAGTAGTCAGTAATGCAGTTGCGATTTGTTCGACCACCTCTGAGCGCTGCAGCATGGATTCACGCAGCCTCAACGCTCCAGGGGGGCGGTGGGGGCCGTTAACCACAAGCGAAAGCACTACGGCGTCGTGATCGGAGAGGGCAGCTGGGGTGATGCAAACGTCAGTGAGGTTAGTGGCAAGAGCAGAGGAGCCGAGAAAGTGGTCCAATCTGGCATAAGTACGATGCACATGAGAATAATAAGTAAATTGAGATGTTTGAGGGTGTGCAGTCTGCCATAAATCCACCAGGTCGCGGTCGTGTAACCAAGCCTTGCCCGAGTCGGAGAGTGCTCCCGTATCCCCGTATCTGTGACTGGATCTGTCTAGTTGGGTATCCATCACTAAGTTAAGGTCCCCACCCAGAGGCGTGAGGGAGTCGGGGGATTGAAGCGCCTCTGAGATGGCACCCTTCAGGAGGGGTTCCTGCCCTGTGTTCGGACTGTAAAGGGAGCTGATCGTCAGGTGGCAGTTGCCTATAGAGAAGCTATAGGCAAGGAGCCTACCTTTAATCTCCCCCACTTTAACCCCTACCTGCCCCTGGAAGCGTCTAGATAGCAATATGGCCACCCCTGCTTTTTTTGTCGGGAGAGAGGAGAAGAATTGCTGGGGGAAGGCGCGGGAGCGCAATCTATGCCAATCTTTCGCGAGTAGATGGGTTTCTTGGAGTAGGCAGATCTCGGCCCCTGAGTGCTCCAAAAAGGAAATCACCGCCCTCCGCTTGATGGGGTTATTCAGGCCTTTCACATTAAGGGTCAATATTTTCAGCGCAGAGTTAGCCATCGTTGGGGGAATAGGAAATGGCTCTGCAACGAGATGGCGGCGACACACCGTGGCGTATGAGTGGGTAGTAGGACACCCAATGTAGAGATCCTTTATGATACACTGGCTCCCTCCCTAACCCACCTATCCCCCCCTACCCCCTCCCCCCCGTAGCACCCCACCCACCCCCCGTCCCAGCCCCTACCAAACTTCCCCAACACAACCTGGAACCCCCTCCCTCCACCCCCTACCCCAAACCCAACTAGTAGCCCAAAGAGAAAAAACCCATTGTCCCGGGCCCATCGGAACACAGTTCAGGCCCGTAGAGTTTCAAAATGGAGGAGTCCGTGGAAGCGGCGACCGTGCTGGCTCCCCCGCCCACCCCCCCACCCTCTCAATTGTAGATCGATGGATGCAAACCCAAAAAGCTGTGCCTCAGGGCGGAGCAGCCGTATCCCGGACCACATCCTGTACAGCCGCCGCCTGTTCCAAGGCCATGGTCGCTGGATCCGGCTTCAAATGTGCTTTAGGGGATCGACGTCTGTTCACCCGCTGCCACCCATCTCGGGACTGCGGAGGAGGCCCGTCCCGTGGTGATCCTGGAGAGTCGCGCCCTGGTTGGTGGTCGTCTGGCAGGGTAATATTCAGCAGGGCGCACGTGTCTCGCAGCGAGCGGAGTTGGTGGAGTGCTCCCTCCCACTTAAAGATCAGTCTAAAGGGGTGACCCCAGGAGTAGGGTACCCCCTTGTCCCGCAGGAAGGCCGTGGCAACTCGGAAGGACCTCCGTTTTTGCAGCGTGATGGCCGAAAGGTCCTGAAACAGCGCAACCGGGTCGTCGCGGAAGCCGAGGGGCTGTTTCTGGCGGGCCACCTTCAAAATCCTTTCCTTCAGGGGGAAGTCAGGGAGATAGGCCAGAATGTCCGGGGGGTGCAAGAGCACGGCGTGCTAGGCCCACTCTATGGGCACGGTCGATGCGGATGTCAAAGTCAGACGGATTGCCAAGGATCTCCCGGAACCAATCTTGCAGGTAGCCGGCGACACTATTCCGCTTTTAATGGCACCCCCGGACCCTTATATTGTTCCTCCGAGAGCGATTTTCAAGATCCTCCGTGTGCGCCTGGAGGTCCACCTGTTGCTCTCGGAGGCGGAGGACCTCCTGTTGTAGTAGTTCCAGTTCCTCGCTCCGAGCCTGGTCTTTTTCCTCCATGGAGGCCACTCTCACCCCCAAGCCATCCACATCACGACGCAGTTCTCGCAGTTCCCCAACTAGATCCTGTTTCAGGGTTTGGAAATCGTCGCGCAGGGTGTTGAACAGGGATTCCAAGAAGGCCTTCGTGATAGGGGCTTCCCCACCTTCCCGGTCCTGGACAGCGGTCGGCGCCGGAGGTGAGGGGGGCATCTGAGTTTTCTCCCCCTTCGGCGCGTTCTTCACTAACATGTCGGTGATCGTGCGACCCCCCCCTGCGATTGACGGTAGACATCCTGTCTTAAAGCGGGCTGTTGTAGAGGGTCAGGTGGAATATAGCTGAGGCGCAGATGTGGCGCAGTGCAGAGGGTCCCCGGGCGTAAGTATCATCTCCCCAGTTCAGTAGCACCAGCGAGGTATGTAGCACGCCAGCAGCGCCCTGTGTGATGGGGGTGGCCCACAGCCCCCGCATCGAACTTCCCAGGATCAGGGCCAACATGCACCCCCAGCTCCGCTCCTCACCTGCTGGTCAAAGTCATGGCGTGGATGTCACCTGCGGCCTCCCACTGGAAGGGTGTCTCGCTGCAGGCGCTGTTGCTAGGGCCCGGATAGCCAGCAGTCTCCACCTCCTCGGCACCCAGTCCTGGGCCCCCGCAGCTCTCAGGGACCCCCCAGCGCCACACACCCCACAGCAGGCACTATCCGTTGACGCCGGTATGGGCGATGTAGGCGCGGGGGTGGACGCAGCGCTCAGCCTCCGATGTGGGCCGTCGCAGCCACCAGCCAAGTGCGCTCAGTCAAGCCCCGATCTCCAAGCGAGGGCGCCACTTCGCTGGACGCCCCCGACCCTGCCACCATCAATAATCGGGCCGAGGCAGTTGTTCGAGTGAGCTCACGGGCCCTCGCCGGGGCCAGAATGCAGCAGGCCTCGGCGCTGCTCAGCAACTAGGCCCAAAGCCTGGGCCTCAATTTTGGTATCCGCCGGCCAGGGCAGCCCCGGGCGTCACCACATGCAGAAGGCGACGGGAGGGCAGCCCTGCCGAACGCACCTGGTCTCATTATTATGGAAGTTTGTAAAGCGCCTGGTTACGCGCACCGGCGTGTCCCCGCGCTAAGTGAGAGAGTATGAGGTGACCTGACAGGGAGGTTACATCAGTACTGACCGGAACAGGTGAGTTTTGAGAGCTCTGCGGAACTTGGCCTCAGAGGGTTCAAGACGCAGCTCCAGCGGAAGCATATTCCAGCTCTTGGCTGCCAGGAGCCTGAAAGATCTGCCACCCATACGGGCTTTGTAAATTTTGGGGACAGCTACCAGTCCAGTGCCGGAGGATCTAAGCATCCGCTCAGGTCTATAGGGAGTGATCAGACTATGCAAGGGATCGGGAGCCCTGCCCCCGATAATGCGATGACACATGCAAAGTGCTTTAAAGGTGATCCTTTCCCTGACAGGGAGCCAATGGAGGGCCTTCAGAGCTGCTTTAGAGGCCGTTCTTCTCGGAAGCCTCAGCACCAGCCGTGCTGTGGCATTCTGTAGCACCTGGAGACGATTGAGACTTCTAACCGTGGTTCCCAGATAGAAGAGGTTGGAGTAGTCTAATCGCGATGACACCTCCGAGGTGTGTCAGCAGACAAATACCGGCACCTGCCAGTACAGGACGATCACCCTTGTTGCGAGCAGCGGCACAGGCGCTCGGGCAGGGAGCGGGAGAAGGCGCAGTCGTGGCTCAGGCTGGGCCCCCCCGGGGCAGAGTAGGCATCAAAAGGGCGCCGCTGGCCAGCACGTCTGCTGAGGGGCAAATATCGGCGGGTGCATTGGGTTTGCACGCGGGAGGAAGGGCAGATTGGGGTTTCGGGCCGGGGAGCCGAGCAAGGCACATCTTAGCAAGTCGCCATCTTGGCCACGCCCCCATCCATATCTTTTTTGAATGTTCAGAGCTAAGCTTTTTCTGGAAAAACCTTGGGGATTCTTTAACAGCTATCTTTGAAATCGACATAGAGATCGATCTTCATCTTGTGATCTTTGGTAAAAATGATCTAGTAAATGGGGCGCTTTCGCTGACCCGTATGGGTTTGCTATTATATCTTATTATCCTGGCCAGGAGGGGAATCTGTATTAGATGGAACGATCTGACCCCTCCGGACATAGAAAGTTGGCTTAAAGCTGCTCTGAGGATGGCATGCCTGGAGCAAGATGGTAGAGAGGAAACGCATGAGAACATCTGGCTCCCATTGCTAACCTGGGGACGGAGCTTGCGACTGATAACCTGTTAAATCTTGGTGTCTTATGTGGGTCCTATGATTACACCAGACCTCAAACACATGAGGAAGGCTATGTCGGCCTAGACAAACGCAGTAAGCCGAAGGGTGCAGAGGTCCAAAAAAGCCGGCTTGTTAAATCTGCTAATGTCTTTCGTGAGATTAGGACAAAAAAAAAGAATTTTTTTTTTAATAGTATACGTCTATAGCATTGGGAGTTTTAAGTTACATGTCTCCCACCATCCGCTAACAACACTACAGTTTTATGGTACTGCTTGCTATTCTGATTCAGGCATGTGATTCTATGTAAGATACCCAAATACTGGATAAAAAAATAAGTTACTTACCTGTAACTACGGTTATCCAGTATTGGTATCTTTCATAGATTCACATGCAATCCACCCTCCTCCCCGTAGAGTCAGTTCTCATTGATTTTGGGATCCTTACTTCCCACTTGTGCTTAGAAAATCTGAGGAGAACTGGCCTCTGCTGGGAGTGTTCTAGAGGGTGCTAAAAACTAATTGATCAAATTCAAATTCAAAAGAAACTTTATTCGATTGAGTTTACAATCATAAAAGTGCATTAAAAAACAGATAATTACAACAATTTATAAAAGTTTCAATTTAAACGTTTTTAACTGGAGAATGCACGACACTATAAATCAATACATTAGGAAATCATTAAAAAGTCGTCTATGCAGTGTCACTCTGTGAAGGGATGAGATAACAGGTTATTCATACAGGTTATTCATACAAAACTGAATAGAGTCTTATAATGCAGTAAGCAATAATTGGGAATGAATTTTCAAGCATGCTTTAAGAAAGCAAGCTACAGATTTGGCGGCAGACGGGGTATCTAGGTACTGAAGAGCCAAAAGAGCAGGTCTGCATCTTCTCAGACCTAATTGTCGGAGAAGTGGGACCAACCAGCGTTTACGCGGGGTCTCATAAAAGTTGCAAAAGAAGGTTACATGCAAGGTAGACTGGCAGGTACAACCATCACAGGGGCAACTGGCTAATTCGCGTGACCAATCAGAAGGCTCAGGAAGTGAGACAAGACGATAAAATAAATCAAATCGGAACCTAGTTAAAACATATCTATCAAAATTTGACAGGTAAAATGACAGATAAGGTTGGATGCCATAGGAGGATTGTATCGTCGTTAAATGAACATTTGATTGTTTGCCAAGTTCAGAACACATGCGTAAGTCTCTTAAATGGGCAACACACATATTCTTCAAAGTTTTTCTTGGTATAGCCATTAGTGAGACAGGGTCAGTGAAGAATGTTGAACAATTCAGATCACTCAAAAATTTAGAAACATATAATAGCCAGGGAATCTTTTTCCAGTAGGTCAACGTAAGACAATCAGTTATTAAAGACCTAGTAAGAAGACATTGCTCCTGAGTCCATATACGATGCCAAAGGAGAATTGGTTGGTATCTAATGATGTCAGTAAGATACTCCCAACCAAGCTCCATATGGATACCGTAGGTAGAAGCACTTCGGGGAAGGGCTAATATATATTTCAAAAAATCGTTTTCGATTATTTGAAGCTCATTAACGGGCGTGTGGCCCCATACCCCTGCTCCATAGGTGGCCACACTCATACATTTAGCTCGGTAAATTTTCAAAATTACAGCAGGGGCAGGCTTGCCCAACTTCCTTGAAAACGAAGTCAGAGCCGATGTTGTGCGCTGGAACTGCAGCTTCTTACTGGAAGTGGCAGGTTTCCAAGATAAATGATTATCAATAAGAATCCCTAGATATGGATATGTTTTAGCAGTTTCTAACCTAGTCTTATCTATAAACAGAGGCTTGCATTTCTGGGCTTTCTTGCCAGTGTGCATGACAAAAGTCTTGGACTTATTTACTTTAAGTCCAAGAGAAAGCATGTATTGGCAGTACTTGTCCAATTGGACCTGGAGCTGATTCGGTGTCCTTGCCAGAATGACGGAATCATCTGCATATAATAATGCAGGGATCGGCCGGGTGTTTATGCAGGGGAGATCTTTGTTATCTGCCAGCATCGCTTGCTCCAACCCATTTGTATAAATGTTAAATAAGAATGGAGCAAGGACGCACCCCTGTCTAACGCCTTTTGCAATACCAAATGATTCCGAGAGCTCTCCATTGATGCCATATCTCACACATGCTTTTGCATCCGTGTATAGCTCTCGGAGAAATTTCAGGAGTGCAGGATCTACGCCCAGGTTGCTCAAAATCTCCCACAACTTGGAATGAATTACGCAGTCAAATGCGGAACTCAAGTCCACATAGACCAGATAGAGATTACCGCCTTTGGCCCAGGCGTATTTGCCCATAAGCAGGGTCAGATTTAAGGCCTGTTCGACAGTACCCAATCCCTCCTGGAAACCGAACTGTAAGTCGGTTATGATCTTATTCTCCGAGGCCCAGTCCCGAAGACGTTCCAAGATTAGTCTTCCGGCGACCTTGCCCAGAGAGTCCAGGAGGGAAATGGGTCTGTAGCAGGCTGGGTTATCGCGGTCTCCCTTTTTGAATATGGGCAAAAGGACAGAAGAGGACCAAGAATCAATAAGGCCAATCTGAGAGACTGCGGACATAACCTGCGTAACGATTGGGGACCATAGGTCCAAGTTACTCACAAAGATGTCAAGTGGCACACCATCAGGGCCGGGGGCTTTACCAGTCTTAGAAGAAGTCAACGCAGCGGTCACCTCCACAAGATCGAAGTGGAGGTCAATGGGATAGATATTATTATCACTTATGGAGGCTGCCTCCCCAGATCTGGAACTCTCGGTTGTTAGCGTGGTGTCCCCAAAAATCTGTGAGTAATGAGCTACCCACGTTTCGGCGGGTACTGCCACATCTAAATGGCGAGTGGCAGTCGCATCAGCTAGAAAAGGGGCCCTAACTGTTTGCCAAAACAAGGTGGTGTCCTTGTTTAATGTACTCCGGTGCAATTGAGCCCAAAGGTTGTTTTTTATTTCCCGTTTGCGGGTTTTTTGAGCCAACTTATAGTTTCTTCTTAGAGAGGCTATTAGGGGCATGTCCCTAACTTGGTTATGTAGAGCACTTTTTAGTGCGCAAAGAGCTTTTCGGCAATGGGAATCAAACCACCCCCTGGAATTCTTGTCGTGGATCTTATGTTGGCGCGTAAGCTCTTGTCGAATAGTATCTAAGATCTTGGCAAAACTAGAGAGGATCAGCTGGGGAGATGATGTCTCCTCCAAACAGTGGTAAATTAAAGGAAGGGTTTTTTGGATAATATCGCTAGTGACCTCTGTGGGGTTAATCTTTGACCACTTTACAGTGTAGCCGTTGATTTTACCCATCTCCAGGGAATGCTGCACTAGTAGACTTGTTTTTGAACAAACTGGGGAAGGAGTATTTAATATTATGGTGACGCTATTGGAGTAATGATCACTGGAGGGATCGGTACCAGTAATACAATTCTTTAAGCGATTATTTAAAGATTGGGAGCACAATATAAAATCAATGATAGTAGAAAAACCTCTACCGTGAAAGGTCGGCTTAAACTCAGCATGAGGACTCGCTAATTCGTTCGCAAATTCAAGTTCAAGAGCAAAAAGACAGTTATTTAAGGCAGCCCCGGTGGTACAATGAGCAAAGTGGGCCAGGGGAACATCATGCTCGTCTTGGAGCCCACAGATACCTTTTTTGTATTTGTTACATAAATACACATTAAAATCTCCACCCCACACAACATAACATTGTAGCTGCGGATTCTTAGCTTTTTGATCATGCAAATATGAAGAGATTTCTAACAGAGATTTTACACAGTCAGCAGGTGGGGAATTATTATACATGTTAATAAAATAAAAACAAGAACTATTGTCAGGAACTAATTTAAGAATTTGAAAAATTGAAGATATTGACGGGACTTCCATAGTCGTAAATGGAATTTGGTTGGAAATGTAGATAGCTAAACCACCCTTGGGTCTTCCATGAGCAGACGGAATAGCAGAAAAATGGAAGGTTTTGAACCCCTGGATATGAATAGGGTCTATTGCCCAGGTTTCCTGAAGGCAGATTAGCTTATGCTTATTAATCAAGTCGAGCCAAGACTGAATATGAGTCTTGGATCTAAGACCTGCTACATTCCAGTATAGGACTGGAAGATCCCAGGTTGAAAAATAGATCAAAAGGATAGACCAGCCCAAAAAAAATTGCAGCAACCGTCAAGCGGTTAAAACCCAAAACGTGCAATCGCCCGTTACGTATTTGAAGGAAGTAACAAATGTTGGAGCGTAAACTCTGATCTGTGCGATGGTTGAATCTCGATGCATACGACGTTCATAAAGCAGTTACCCAAGGTGCAAAATTCTGGAAAATCAGGGTTTTAATTATTTCACAGACCAGGATTAACGCTGTATCACCTGCAATCTTCTTAAATGCGTTTCCACACTTTTGAATATTTGCGCCACATCTTCTTTCTTTGGGTAACCGCTTGACGGTTGCTGCACTTTTTTTTGGGCTGGTCTATCCTTTTGATCTATTTTCTGAACATGTAGAGATAACATCGGGATAAACGATGATGTACATTGTTCGAGTCTATCTCTTGTGTGATAAATATGCACATTGATCCTTTCTCTTTTCACGCTTTCATATCTGTACGTTTAGACGTTTTGATTTATGTTTTAGTTCATGTATGGAAGGCATTTCCAATGGGATCATACATATGTTGTATTTGTATTATTTGCAGAACACCCCTGATGAAGGACGCTCTGTCCGAAATGCATTGGGTGACGATGAATTTACCATGAGCAAAATGTGAAATATGAAAATGATCTACTATGATGAGATGATCAAATATATTCATGTGAAAAACAACATGGAATAAAAGATGAAGCAATCCATTGCAATATTGATTTGAACTTTATTGGAAAAATATTTGATAAAACGATATTCGTTTCTAAAAGGTTGTGCTCAGGGAGTTAGTACTTATCATAAGTGCTGCGGACAATCTATGAAAGATACCATTACAGGTAAGTAACTTATTTTCTTCATCTTCGTCAAAAAGGGCTTCATCGATGAGGAAACCATCTCCAGAGTTGACACTTCCGCATTCCTTGTCGGCGCTTGCTTCGGCAATATTGATTTGAACTTTATTGGAAAAATATTTGATAAAACGATATTCGTTTCTAAAAGGTTGTGCTCAGGGAGTTAGTACTTATCATAAGTGCTGCGGACAATCTATGAAAGATACCATTACAGGTAAGTAACTTATTTTCTTCATCTTCGTCAAAAAGGGCTTCATCGATGAGGAAACCATCTCCAGAGTTGACACTTCCGCATTCCTTGTCGGCGCTTGCTTCGTCGATGGAATCATTGACGAAAACTGAGCTATCGTCTACGATAATCTCTTTGCCATGGGCTACTGCACCATCGATGAGACCTCAGACAACCCCTCCTCTGTCGACGTCTCTTCCGTCGGCGACACTCCTGTCTTCGACGATGCCTCCCTCGTCGACAACAACCACTTCATCGACGATGACAACTTAGTCGACAGCCTCGATGGCGACAAAGCTGCCGTTGACAATGGTTATGTCAACATCGACGGTATCTGTGCCACTACGAAAAAGGCCTTGTTCTTTGCAATTTACTCCAATCTTTTCATCCAGGTTCTCTTCGACGATGCCGTTGACGAGAGGTTTTTACCAGGACCCTTCTTACATCTCTCCTTTGCCTCCTAGTCAATTTTTGGAGGAATCTGAGGATGATGGGTTGTTCAGTCCGGTCCGTAGCCCCTCTCAACTCCATGTGAAGTTCCAAGAAGAAGAGGATGGGGATGACTATTATGGTACACACTACCATCAACCTATGGAAAGGCCTCACGAGTTGATGCCTCATCAAGAGCCTATGATTCAAATGCCTGTGGCATTAGTACAGGACTTGACAGCTATGCTGCAGGATAACCAAACTTGTTTCAGTACTGCAGCGGGTACTGTTGAAAAACAAACATCTCCTCCACCTGCTTTAGATTCAGCAGCACCTTCGGATTCTTTGTCTGTGCCACAAGATCAGAAGCTGCAGGATGATGAGGATGATACCGTAGCTGAGGATGGTGAACTTCCTAAGACGCCTACTACCATTGACGAGTGGGAAGACAACTTAATTCCAACACCTTTTCCACCGGCTCCTCAGGAAGTTGATTCTCCTCCTGAGGATATTGGGGGCTTTAATTCCGTTATGCAGAAAGCAGCAAATCGATTCTACCTTCCTATGCCTGTTAAGCAGTCTGACTGTTTCGTATATACTTTTAAGGACCAGAACAGAACATCTGTCCGTGCAATTCCCATCATTGATCATATCATGAAGAACCCCAACTCAATCCCGGCTATCCTTCCTAGAAAAATATAAGGCCAAGAGGATGCTCCTGCATGCCTGTCAGGACAACCTAAGCGGGATTCAGTAATTTCCCAAGCTGAACAACGCAACGCAATCCTTCAGTGCCCATAACTGCAGCACCCGATAAAGATGGAAGACGGTTAGATAATATTGGGAAAAGATTCACCACCATGGCAGGTGGTTCAGTGCATGCAGAAAATTCCTTGAAACTTTTAGGGGAGATACGACTGCCAAATGTGGTCTGATGTTGCTCAGTACCTCGAGTTTATGCCGGATGACAAAAAGCAAGAGGCAAGGACGATTCTGCTTGAAGGGGAAAGGGCATCATCTGAAATTATTGACATCTCTATGGATTTGGCTTCTTTAGGTTTTTGGCAATTAGCTGGGGCCGCAGTTCTCCGTTGCCAAGGATGGCTCAAGTCTACCACCTTTTGTCCTGAGGTACAAAGTAAAATATTAGACATGCCATTCGATGGGGACACACTGTTTGGCAAAAACATTACCAATGCCTTACAGGAGATTAAGAAGGACACAGACGCAGCAAAAGCTTTTGGTACACCCCAGTACAGAAAAACACCTTTTCAAAGGGCCCGTGGAAGAGGGTCATACTTCTTTCGAGGGAGCTACCTGAAATACCAGCCACAGACTTACCAACATAGATATGGCTATCAACCACAACAATCAGATAGAGCCCTCCGCTGCCGCCTTTTCCAGACAGCAAAACAGAAGAAAGCAGCCCCCTCAGACCAGAGACAATACTAGAAAGCAGTGACACCTCCACACACCTGAACAATTCAGCCACACATCACCCCAATGCTGCAAATATTTCTTTACATTTCGACCAATGGAGAAAAATCACTTCAGACAAATGGGTCCTAGACATAGTAAAGTATGGTCATACCCTGGAATTCGTAAAGATCCTACTTCCCCGTCTGCCTCTAAAGAAGCCTTCACCTCATCTTAAACTTCTCAGAACAAAAGCCTTGATTATGCTCCAGAAAGGAGCTATAGAAAGAGTGTCTCACTCTCAGGTGGGGAAAGGTTTTTATTCCTGTTTCTTTCTGATAAGGAAAAAGTCGGGAGAGTGATGGCCAATTCTAGACCTTAGGAAATTAAACAAATATCTGCAGAAAAAGTCCATCCATCTGGTCACTCTCCAGGAGATTCTACAGCTCCTCAATCATGCAGATTTCATGACGACACTAGATCTGCAGGATGCATATTTCCACTTCCCTATTCATCCCAAACATCAAAAGTTTCTTCGGTTCACTGTTGCAGGTGCTCATTTTCAGTTCAGAGTTCTCCCTTTTTGTCTGCAGTCAGCACCAAGAGTTTTTACCAAGTGTGTAGCCCCAGTTGCTGCTCATCTCAGGCTGCAGGGCCTGCAGCTGTTCCCTTACCTAGACGACTGGTTAGTGAAAGCACCGTCTTTTCAACAAGCCTCAAGAGCAACTTCAATTTGCCTTCAGATGTTTTGTTTCCTGGGGCTAACTCTCAATTTTCAAAAGTCAGTTCTGCATCCGTCTCAAAGGACGCTTTTTCTTGGAGCAGTTTTGGACACTATCCAAGACAAGGCATTCGTGTCCACAGAAAGGCAAACACATTTAATTTCTCTGGCAACAAAGTTAAGAGGAAGAAAGTTTGCTTCTGTGAGATTGGTAAAATCTCCACTGGGTATGATGTCCTCTGCAATTATAATGATACCTTGCTCTTCTCTCAGAATGAGACCAATACAAGAGGAACTAGACATTCAATGGCTTCAGGTGACCGGATCGTTCGACAACCTGGTACAAATAACTCCAGTCATGTAATCAGCTCTGCTTTGGTGGCAGCACTCCAGCAATCTCTCAATAGGGCTAACTTTCCTTTCTCTGACACTGAATTTCGTCCTCACTATAGACGCTTCTCTTGAAGGATGGAGGGGCTCACCTTCAAGATCTCAGTATAAGGGGAAAGTGATCCAAAGTGCTTTAAAAAATGCACATCTTTTTCCTGGAATTTCGAGCCATATTTCTGGCCCTGTAGGCTTTCCTCCCAAGGATTCAGGGATCCTCGGTTCTGATAAGGACAGACAACCTCAACCTCAACCTCTTCGTTTGGAAACTCGCTACAATCATTTCCGCAAAGCCATCAAGACCTGGCTATTCAACCAGTAACTTGCTCCGGCCTCTTCCATGAGATTTCTCCCACCCTCTTGGTTCGGTATCTTCTAGCGCCGGGAAACCCTTTTTGGGTAGCTGTCGCACTCAACAAGCTCAATAAACAAATAAATAAATAAATAAATACCACCTGCATGCGTTACCTAAAAAAACAAGCAGGAACGCGGTCCCACATCCTATCGCCGGAAGCTCAGGAGATATGCAAATGGCTTCTCACTCACTACATATCTAACAAAGTGAACATCTCCCAGGAGTGAAAAACAAACCTCTGTTTTGGAGGTGATTATTTACTAAATGTTAAATTCAGTGTATTTGCTTCACATGTCATTGCTGATTTATGTTCTCTTAATGCATAAATTCTTCTTTTCATATTGTATTGCATTTGTCATACATACATGCACATCTATATCTATTTATGAGGATATCTATTTGCCATTCATATGAAACCCAGCATCCTCAAAATGAAATGGTTTAATTGCTATCTATTCTGATTCAAGCATGTGAATCTATGAAAGATTCAATACTGGATAAGAAAACAAGATACTTACCTGTAACTTCAATTATCCAGTATTGGTATCTTTCATAGATTCACATGCGACCCACCCTCCTCCCTGAAGAGACTTCCCTTATTGCTGATATATTACTCTTGTCACTTGTGCTGAAAAATCTGAGGGACTTGCCTCTCTATGGAGTGTTCTAGAGCCTGATTGGCTGTGTTTCAACTTTGGTTCCTTTTACAAAAGGACTGGGATTGGCTACTACAGTGACTGTGCAGTCCATTATGGCTTATTATATTATGTTTTACTACTGTTATATATATTTTTTTTTATTTTTAACGTGAGACTCCCACCTTGACGGCGGGGATGATTCAAGCATGTGAATCTATGAAAGATACCAATACTGGATAACTGAAGTTACAGGTAAGTAAATCGTTTTCTTATTGGGAAAGAATTTCAAACATGTTTGCCGTTTTAGAAAACAGAATTTTCCAGAAAATTCTTGTTTCTCCAGAATTGAATTTTTTACATATTCACAATCTTGACTCCTTCTCTGTCATCAGGCTGGTAATACCTGGTAATCTTAATAGCATTAAACAGAGTTAAGATGGACCTAGGCCTCAGCAATAGTGTTTGCTTAGTAGCACATCCACCTTATTTGAAATAATCCGGACTTCAGCCAATAAGTTGGTATTTAGACAGAATATCGGGAAAAAAATATTGTGGGACAAAATATTGTGTAGCTCTCTTACCCCCCGTAGAGGCCTCCATAGCTCAGATTTGTACTGCACGTTGTGTGTGAGGGAATCCTCAAGGAGAGTTCTGCTATAACCTCGCAGTGACTTTATTCTGTCTACCCTAGGACTGAACCAGCCTTACCTTCAGTATTAAATTGTTTTTAGGGTACATTTTCTGGATAAACTCTGCTTTCCAGGCCACCTGTTATCATGTCTGATCAAGAGGAAAAATCTCTTTTGAAATCCTGCTGTGGACAGAAAAAGATCGACACTGATGATCCACTTGAGCAATATATTTTTTGCCTTTATCCAGCGAATTAGCCTTCGCATTGTGACATTTGTCACACTTTTCTATCTACAGTTCGCTCAGGGAATTTCTGCTTTCACTTGACATTTTAAAAAGTCTGCTACATTTTCAACCATTATTTTTCTGTCACAAAATTAATTATTTAATTTGAACACATCTACAAAGCCATAGCATGTGGCAGATCCTATGTTGCGTTCTCAACCAAAACAAAGTGGATCCAGGCTTACATATCCTTTATTATGATACTGAGTGAACATTGTTACATGTTATGAAACACTTCACTGAGTTTTGGCATGGACAATTGAGTCTTTATACTTATTTATCACTTTGAAGCCAACTTCCTTAGGTCTACGTTTGAGATTAGAACCTTCTTGATTGAGATAAGTACTACTTTGTATGGAAACCTTTCTTAATAGTCAGTCTGAGCACTGAATTCTAGAATAGATGCCTGAACCATCTAACTTGAGAAAGGATACCAAACATGAGATGCCCAGGGGCAAGCCAACAGTATTTAAGATAGATCTTCTAGCACATTCATAATTGTTTACCAAGTCTCTTGGTAAAGGAAAGGGTCCTGGCTACTCATCTTTGTTTCAGATAAGGACAGTAAAGTCTGGGAGAGCAAGGATAAAAGGTTTTACCAAAATGTTTGCTTTGCTCTTGGCCAATGTGTGATTTTTTTAAATGTACTTTATTTCATAATTACCAAGACAGTGTGTCGTAGTTTTTTCGACAGATTAATGCCCCTTTCAGAATGCCTGCTTAGAGTATTAAAAGAAGCTGTACATTGGGATGTTTGTTGAGTTTCTCCCTCTGTAGGTGGAAGAATAATTCCTGTTCAATCATTCAGAGGGCACAAAGCCAACCTTGCAACAACTTTACATGAATAAAGATCTGGTTCACACATGGCCAATGGTCACCAGTAGCTCAGTTTGTATGTGCAGAAGCGGTTCATTTTGGATTTCTTCTCTTCACCAGATATCTGGGGAAAATTAAACAAATTTACAGTTTGATAGCAAGACTTTGTTCTTACTATCAATGGATGGGGCATCAGTAAAATGGAAAAGACATGGGGTAACAGCCAAGTGTTGGTGTGCAAGAATTTTCACACTTCAAAAGCAAAGCTTCGTTCATCCCACTCAAGCTTTCAAGTTTTAAGACCAAGTAGTAAGGAAAAGCTGCAAAATTCCAGCCAATGGATTTTGACCTAGCCTAAACTCACCCTTTTCTCTTCTGACCTAACCTCAGAATGTTCTAAGATGTCATGGCAACATTTCCCAAAGATGCAAGACGTTCAGTTAAATATCTTGATACATGCATCCTGAAAGCTGGGAAGCTGCCAGCCTTTAACCATCAAGTACACAAATAGCGCAGGACAGATGGGCCCTGAGAATTCATTTAGTCCTACAGTTATGTCCTCTAATATTTCAAAGTGCATCACAAGAGCTTTTGGAAGAAATCCCACATATTCTTTTAGGAGAAAGCAAATTAAATTGGGAGTTTGAAAAGGGGTTGGGATTTGCACTTCATGTACTTCATTATTCCTAAGGGATTTGGGAGCAGTACGTTGATATTAGATCTTTTAAAAAATCAGTTTCATCTTGTGAGGCCTTTCCACTTCAACACACAGATCTTGGAAGCCTTCACACTGAGTATGTGATGACTTCTAAATATTTTTAGAAAACCTACTATCATTTACCATTCAGAGAGGAGTATTGTACATGCCTGAGGTTTGCAAACTGAAACCAACACTATCAGTACAGATGGATATCCTCTGCTCCCACAATGTTGATGGAGATTCACTCTGTAGTGCTTACCTATTGTTATCTACATGTTGTTTATTTGTACCCTTATTTAGATGAAGGAGAACATTTGATTTGTTTGCAACATCTTTTTCAATCTAGGATTTTTGATAAACCATGTGAAGGCTGAGCTGTTCCCATCTATGGAGTTTAAGTTCATAGAAGCAATGATAGACTCCTCTGCAGAGAATACCTTTCCCAAAACAATCATTGAAACGGTTTTCCAACCATAACGTGACTTTGGTATAGTAGTGTAAGAGGTTTTGTGTTCTTATTGTCTTCTGCATGCATCTGTTTCCCTCAGCGTGGCTTCTTATTTGTATTATGCTAAACCAATTGGTAAAGAATTGGACTGTCTGTTGGCTCACAGGGCAAATTGCAATTTTGATCCAAGCAATGGAGTTCCTTCATTGGAGGACTCTAGAGTTCAAATATCTGAAGGGGTCACCCATTTAGGCTCTGATTGTGGGAACCACTGAGACAACAGACTCATCTCCACATAGTTAATGGGCTCACTGAAGGTACAACAAGACTTATAGTCTCTGGATGCTCCAACACAGAACTACATATCTATTACCTAGAAATCAAGGCTATTTTCCACTGCCTGAAATCCTTTAACCAACGGGAACATTGGTTGGGATCTCAAAACCAAAGCTGAACAGAGCGACGGACTAGTTGGATAGCACCTCACTTAGGGCCAGATGTAGGTAATCACATATTACCGATTCCTAAATACCAAATTTTACTGATTCGGTATTTAGGAATCGGTAAATGTGATATAGGTAATGATTCGGTAAATGTTACCGAATCTGTAATATTTGGTATTTACCAATTCGGTATTTACCGAATCAGTATTTCACATTCATTCCTATGGGCCTGGAGGCCCATAGGAATGAATGAGAATTACCGATTCGGTAAATACCGAATTGGGAATAGGGGGAAGACTTACAAGGGTGGTAGGGTGTCACATTGACACCCTGTTGCACCCCTGAATAGTGCATGGGTGCACCTGTGGCACACATACATGCCCTAAGGGCATGTATGTCTGCCACATGGCACTTTTAAAAAAGCCCAAAATTGCTTTTTTAAAGGTTTTCGATATTTATCACCAACTTGTAGTTGGTGGTAAATAATGAATCCTTAAATGAAAAATGCACTCACTTGAGTGCTCCCTACATTAAGGATTCGGTAATTTACCAAATCGGTATTTAAAATATCGTTCGGTAAATTACCGAATCCTTAAACCTGCCTCCTACATCTCAAACACTAAATACTGGTTGGTAACGGCCGAAATTTGGTAATTTAGGCCGTTACCGACCGGTATTGGGCTACCTACATCTGACCCTTAATTACTGCAATTTAGTCTTTGAGAAATGTGTACAAATCATCCAGCACTTGTCGCCCTTTAGTGCCACTGAATACAGATTTCGATTTATGATGAAAGTAAGGAGGTACACCAAGGAAGTAGATTCAGTCCATAGAAATTCTTCAAGAAAGTTCTTTATTCAAAAGTTCATGCTCATTCACACAAAACTCAGCCAACGCGTATCGTTCCCAAAATAAAATCGGGGGAACTTTGTCAGGGCTGTAACAAACAACATAAAAGACATAAAATGACTGACGAACATAACTGATGACATGGAAAACTTCAAAGTTGTCACTACCATCAAATATTGACATGTGAATTAAATCACTTCACTAAATTACATTTAAAAGGCACATAGGACATAACACAATGACATAACTAATAACTGAACCAAAATGTTTTTTAGTTTTGTAAAAAACAAGGATAAATACACAATGTGAGTCACAAAATAACAACTATATGAAGACAGACATAATGGAGACATATGTGCAAAAACAACTACATGAAAACAGGCTGAACAAAGACATATTTGCAAGATTCTTTAGCAAAAAACACAATTTTCAAGTGTTATCCTTTCGTATTACTAATAAATGGTTAATTTAAGTGAGTATGTTGTATCAAAAATAGGCGCGTTTATCTCATCCATTAGAGACATTGATTAAAATCCACTTTTCACCCTAAAATGTGGTTACAGTGATAACTTGAAAGTTTTGTAGAGATCTAATTACTCATGTGATGAATATGTAAACCAATTTGAAATAGCGTAAAGAGAAATTCAGAGAGAATAATATACATACATTTGGAGAAAGAGACTGATGCTGCAGGGAAGCTTAACTAATAGAGTTTAGTCCTGAGAGGCTGAGAACAACTAAGTTAGATAATATTATGAACTCTCACCTCTATAATGTAAAGTTCTAGTGCACCTTAAGGATACATCTTAAAACTGTTGTTGCCTTATGATAGAGGTAAATTTCAGGTTTTACAGTTTGGCACCGGATATGAAAATAATAAAAAAAACTTGTGATTAGAGTAAGGATATGGTTTATATTAAAACAATCATGTACTTCATATACCCAAGGACGTAAACCTCATCCGTCTTCAGAGTGAATTAACGTTAAAGATAGGCCAAACAGAGGTTTGCAATTTTAATGGGATACCATGACTCATACTTCTTTTAGCCACATCTGTGTCATGTGTAACCAATCCCTATGTAATAACTACCCCAATGTACCATAGAACCGAGTTTTCACATGCCTAATAAACAACAATTATCTAGGGACATTACTCCTTCCTGATTAGATTTGCCATGCCGCGTGAAGCGACTTCTCCCCTTCATGTACCGAATATTGTTAACTTGGATTAAAACCTACAAATTGCTTTGCTTGATGTGGTCTCCAACTACGTTGCCCTAAGACACACCAAATCCTCTGAGTTTAGATCTCCAACATAGTTTGGCCGCATTACGAGTTATCTAGTATGTTGCTATACCAACCGAATTCAAGCATACCTTTTAAAAAATTCATCTATATTTAATGCTTGCCATAATAACATTCACCTTCACCCACCAATTAGAGGGAGTTTTGACTGTATACAGGTAATGCTTGTTATGATAACCTTCACCTTCACCCGCCTATGAGAGGGAGTTTTGACCGTATCCGATTGCTCAAATTTTCTAGCATCATAAGCATTTATAAGCATGCCTTGTATACATTGTCAACAGGTAATGCAGGCCCCAGTAGCCCCGCTCTAGATATAGCCCTTATTTTGCCCAAATGCGATAGTTAAAACTCCTAGCAAATAATCAGATTGCCAATATCTATTCAAAACAAACCCAAAATTGAATCTCAATTCACCCAAATGAAGTTAGCAAATTCGGTCATACCTTGCTAAGTGTCTGAATTCTACCTCCATGGTGCCATATAGTTTTGAAAAGCACTTTGTGGACACGTTTAAACACTCCTAAATAACCACAGGCGATAATCTGTGACCTCCTAAGTCACCTGATGCACCGTTGGTTACACCTCATATCGTATTGCCAGCTAACGATAATAAGTTCGGCCATCTTTGAATGGCGCCAGTGTCACTCCAAACCTAGAAGCTGCGGCTCAAAATTAATACATAAATGTGATGCGCATGATCCTTCTTTGAAAAGCGATCTGTTTCAAAAACGTACAGTCATATTTCAGTGGAGCTTGTTTTAATGACCAACTGCGGCACATAATTTATACATCAGTGTAATGTGGCATGATCCTGCTTTGAAAAGGCGATCTGTTTACAAAAAATCTCCTTATAACCCAAACGTACGGCCATAATGGAATGGGGCTTGTTTGGACAACCAGCTTGAATTAATAACTTCGGCCATCTATAATTGAAACGTGTGAGCCAATGCCCACGGGCAAACCGCACTGTCTGGCCATCTCGTAATAGAACAGATTTAACTAAAACCGAACGCGTCTAAGGGCTTCTGCCAACCTTAAACAAAGCATATGGACCATTGCTGGCTACCATGACATAATGGTTCTCCAGTTTATTGTGGGTCCCACCAATTTATACAGGATAGATGGATTCTACGTAAATGTTTAAAAACACGGTAGCCCAATTGGATGAAAGAATGTATCGAATCCGGTGTCCGGCCATCTTGGAGTGTGGCAACTATAGCCAACCTGGGCTAACTGTCTCAGCCATCCGTTATCAAGGCTGCAGAAGCCTGATTTTGATATTAGTCAGATATGCCTATTTATGCATTTGAAGTTACGGGCGTGGGGTAAACTGGGAAAAAAAACATGTGCTTAAGATGACAATGTTTTTTTTGGACATCTATCAATGTGCAGAGGCACTAATACTAAGCCAAACTAACCTTATAATGAGGATCATTAAGGTATTTCCAATTTGCAGAATACTTGACACATCCAATTTGATCTTATCCCTTAATTATTAAGACCTAAGTACCTGACTTTATGTTGTATCATATAACTCAATTCATTACAGGGCTCATCTCCTTAAAGCTGTAGTTTTAAACTCAATTCATTGTAAGACACATCTGTCTACTAATTGTGGCTGTCTCAGCCGCACTGGTACAAACTTATATACTCCACCAGTGGTGTCCAAAGGTAAAATAGAAGAGAGAAGATGTGATGAAACCTTAAAGATGATAAGATAACTGGGGAGGTACATAACGTTACACATATTGTTAGCTCTTTTTATTCATATAATACTCATTATAATCTTATATAAGTGATAACTCACTATACATTTCAATCCTGTTAGTGATTATTTTAGAATAACTCATTTAATAAACAATGGATTTAACAATTTCCACACAAACAGCAATTAATTCAACCAATGGATAACCACTAAGCCATTCTGTATGCTTTTTTTTGTAATTGACAGCATACTTTATCAGAAACATTGTTGTTAATTTAAGAAGTAGTGAAACTCATTGTCAGTGTTATGACCACAGGCGATCACCTGCAATCTGCATATCCATTTAGTTTCCTTCTGTCTGAGAGAGAGCTCCCTATCGCCTCTCTCTTATCTACCCTTACATGTTCAATCCCATGGAACCATGGCCAGGGCACGGCAGACGGAGCTAGAACAAATTGTTCCTGAGGCTCATACAGTGAGACAAGCCACCCGTCCCTTCCTTGAAGGAGACAATTTCCCCCATTGTTAAGTTGTAAACAATGAAACACTGCAACACAAAAAGGGTCAAAATATGTTCACTTAAGAAGAAGGAAAGTGAACCACTTGCCCTCAACAGGCAATCTCACACTCACATGCTTTGCTTGGTCCTGAAGAAAGCCTATAGACCCTACAGGGGTAAGTAGGGCTGAAACATGTCGACCTCTTGAACCACAACCTCTAGAACCACAGGTGCGTTAGAACAGTAACTTTTCTAACAGCGCACCACCACAAAATTTTAACCTTGCCCCATCTACTACAAATAAACACTGGGTTGTCAGATGTAGGTCATTTTAACTCCACTGCATTTCACATCACACTTTCCCTTATCACTACTGTCAATACCAGCGGTTTTTCCTCCAGGTGGAGGAAAGCATAACAAAAACCCAATGATGATGCTATTGACATAACCATACTCTTACGGAGAACCAAGATATACCACACCCACGGTTAATTCGTGAATGTGTTTTTTTAGACGGACAAGAACCCTGACCCTGGTAATACACAGGACAAGTGACTCATTCCCCATTGATTATACGTTACACGGCCGGAAGCCAAATGAATTACAACTACTTCTCTCTCCCTCTCTGATGATTATAAGACATCCTCTTTCAAAAGGCACTTCAGTCTATGACCTCCTATGACATAGACAGAAGTGTCTGAAAAAAGCTTTTTGGGAGGTGATGGCTTCTGCTGGCAGGACTAACAAGCGTAAAGCTCTTTTAGCCGAAGAGCTAGAATTGTTTCTCAAAAGAAAAAAAACCTGTACTTCCGATGGTCCCTTATTTCATTGCAAAGTTTCTGGATAAATGCCTGAATTCCTGCATTATCTGGGAAGTACATAACCCTTCAGAGTCCACAAGAATATTGTTGAAGCATGCATTCATCTCACAACAGTCAACAATGTGGTTCAAGACATTATGGCCATGAAGATCGCATTTGTAAATCCGATGACAATATGGGAGTTCATCTTCTTCAGACTCTGTTCATGCCACAAGAGCAAAGGCAGCAAAGCTGACCATCCAAAGACATGCTCCTGTCACAGACGTTTGTGGGTAAGCAACGCTGGCCACTCCACATTCTTTCTGCCAGCATTACTCTGGAAGCATCTTCCAGACATAATATGTATATAAGCCAGGAAGCAATGTTCAGTCAGTTTACTTTGAGCCAGTTCAGGCTTATGATATCTTTTCCATAGTTTGAGGTTTAGAAATGAGATTCCCAACCAGTTGAGAAGGAGTTTGAGTGGTGAGTAAAGAAAAGTCATCTTGAAGGTGATTTCGGTAGTCTTTATTCCTTACTCTTGAGAGCATCCATACAGCCATCCCCTCAATTAGGTTTGGCTGTGATAGTATCTTCCATATGATTAAAAAAACATGTATAAATTGGACGTGACTGTTGGTTATTTATGTGTGAATTTCATGAGTAGAGGAACCCTCACGTAACAAGGGCTCCAGATTCTTTTATACTTCCATAAATCATTTTAGAAAACCATTTTGTCCTGCCTGGCTGTTATTCCTAACCACTTGTGATAGAAGGAGCACTAGAAGTTCTGGAATCAATATCATGATGTCTTTTCCTGTCATTCACTACTCTTCAAAGTATTGCTTGTTAAGTGCCATTAGTAGTTCTAGGGTTCTCCCATGCATTGCATCGGCAGACACAGGCATTAGAGCTTAATCATTCTAACTACAGTGTTTTATTCAAAATTCAGATCTATAATGAGCTGATTCGTGACCTTTTGAACCCTTCATCTGGATATCTGGAGCTGAGAGAGGACTCTAGGGGAAACATACAAATTGCAGGCATTACAGAAGTCTCAACCAATAATGCCCAGAAGGTAAGACAGTGATTGTCCATAGTGTTCATGGTCTCTTGGTGTTTGGTTTACAACGAAGTCAAATTCTGAAACAGCTCAAATTCTAGTGAAAGTTGTAAAACTGAAAAAAAGAAAGGCATCTCATGTTCCTAGGGTAGAAAAAAAGAAACATGTACATTCAGTCTATTTATTGACAATTTCAGGGAAAAATTATTGGGCTACAAGCATTTTCATAGTGTGGTAATAATAATATTAAGACAAATTGCTGTGAATGTTATTAATGATAACAATGACGAATAGGGTCAAATAGCAGAAACTCTTGCCACAATCTTAATGTTTACTTATGGTGCTAAAAAGATGCAATTGAGATTTCGTACTAATGCTTCAAATGTGCTGATACAGCCGTTACCTATGACCTCTAAACCACAATGACCCCCAATCCCATCGTCCTAAAAATTCAAAACACAAAGAAACAAACACCAGGGAAACATGGATGATGATGCAGACATTCTACTTCTACGCAGACCAATATCATTGTACCTCCCACCTGTTGCAGCTGCTACAATTGGGAAGGAGGCAAAAGAGGAAAAGGGCCACAGAGTGATACAACCAAAGTTGAGCCTAATTCCCTTGCTGTCAAGGTCTCACACTCAACCTCCAGTTCAATGTTGGCTGATCTATTACATGTTGTGCTGCAGACAATCTTTGTGCTCACTCTGAATGCACAGGTGCTTTTTCATATGCTGTTTTCTGTGGCTGACACAGTCTCTTTTGCATTTCTGCTGTATTCACTGGTGTGGTGCTAATGATAATTTCCCCACTGTTTACCTGTAGTCACAGTTATTAAGGTTGGTGTTGGTACTGTTAGTGAGAGGCACTCAATTTTACATGCGGCTCAAACACTGTTCAGATGCCGGGCCAAACTGTATTCGCACCACACTATCAGATCCAAACGATTGACTCACTTTAATGCTGACATTCTTACTCAGCTTAGAGTCTTTCCTGGATGGTTTGAATGAGAAGTTGTAGGACCGGGAGACTGTGCTGGCATTCCTCTCCACACTCCCCAGCTTCCAGTAGCTGTCAGTACTTTATATATTGCTTGTCTAGCTAATGATACCAAAGTGCATTCACACGCCTATCCTTTCTGTCTCTTCTGCCACCACTGGTTGCACTTCCGAAGTCTGCTATGCAGCCACTCACATGTGCTGTAGCATTGTCACCACAGGTAGACAATTCTTCATTTGGGATTCCATTCTGATGCCTCCTTCATGTTTTGCATGGGGTATGGGAACAGGTATGTATGCCATGGCCAGCACTAGTG
Source organism: Lissotriton helveticus (assembly GCF_964261635.1). NCBI lineage: Eukaryota > Metazoa > Chordata > Amphibia > Caudata > Salamandridae > Lissotriton > Lissotriton helveticus. The sequence goes on from NC_136071.1 coordinate 151,751,434, forward strand.
ATCTACGTTTGTACGATCAGCACCACACCCAGCTGAGCACGGGACTTGTGGTGAATCCAGTTAACCCCCTTATAGTGTCCCGAATACAATCCATCCCGATCAACACTCATAGAGGCACCAGAATAAATTCCAGAGGCATTGTTGAAAATAACCTCACCAGAATCCCCATCACAGCCGAACCCACCTCAATAATCTTGCAGCCACGGCTAAGCTGTATCCTCCTAAACTGCAGGTCCGCCTCTAGACATGCAGCAGATATAGCTAACCTAATTATCACAAACAAACCTGACATTATCATCCTAACAGAAACCTGGTTAAAGGAAACCTCTACTCCCATCATGGACATTCTGCTACCCCCTATGACATCACCAGACTAGACAGAACAGACAGGCTAGGCGGTGGGATAGCATGCATACACCAGATCTGCTTAACTGTGACCAACTCCAAGGCCCCGGTTTTATCATCGTGGGAATACCTATGCTTAAACATCGCCAACAACAACAAACAAATATGCTCTGTACACGCATTCTACCATCCTCCGGGAGATAACCTCACCTTCATAGACACCTCATGGACATTCTAGCATCAAATGACAACCAGCAAATTTTCTTAGGGGACTTCAACCTTCACTGGAACGACCACAGCGACCTGGGGGATAAACAGCCTCAAAGCCTTCCTCACGGACCTCAATCTCAATCAAATATGCAACAGCCCAACACACGACAAAGGTGCAACTCTTGACCTAATAATCTCCAAAATGGGCTCCACTCAGCTCGACTCGATACTCCATTGCGACTGGTCCGACCATCATGTCATTTCATTCCAAGTCCTGGAAACCATTAGACGACTCCCTACTCAACCCCTGAGAACTAAGATCTGGAAGAGAAACCTGAAAAACATCGGATCTGATCTTGTAGCCTTAGCTAACTCAAACCCTCTTAGTCCCCTGGAAGACATAACTGATGTACAGGGGCTGACAAATCACTATGTTCACGCCATAAACAACCTCCTAGACAAAATTGCCCCATTGCAACTGAAAAGATCCTCCTCAAAAGATTCTAAACCATGGTACGATGGGAGGCTAAATGATGACAGACGCTCTCTTAGAGTAATTGAACGTCGCTGGAGAGCTACACACTCTACTGCCCTCCTCATACTGCTAAGAAAATCTAGAAACACATACTTGAGAAAAATCAGAAAATCCAAAAACCGATTTCTTCCAGTCTCAACTAGACCTAGCCAAGAACCGCCCCAAAAAACTATTCGATCTGATCAAAGCCCAAACCAAATGCCTACCCAATGTCCACATCGACAACCCTTTTTTTATTCCGAACTGTGATGAATTTGCCTCCTACTTTGCCGCTAAGACAGAATCCATTAAATCAGACTTACTCATGGACCTAATATCCATAGCAGACTTAAAAGACAGCTCATCTTTGCCCCTAGCTGTATCCCCAGCTAATGACCTTCCATTATTTAAACTAAAAAACTATGCATCCTGGTCCCACTTCAACACTTACAGTAAAGATACCGTACTAAAGACGCTTAATGCGCTGAAACCATCCAATCACTTCTCGGACCCGCTCTCCGCGAACTACATTAAAGACTTCATTCCTCTCTTACTACTCCTCTGGACCAAGATCATTACCACATCCCTTCTTCAAGGATCCATTCCAGACATCCTGAAAATGAGACAGGTCTCGCCTATCCTAAAGAAAACCACAGCGGACCCCTCCGACCCTAATACCTATCGCCCGATCTCTAACATCCCTATGTTAGCCAAACTCCTGGAAAAATGCGTCAACATACAACTGAACAATCACATCGATCGATTCAACCTGCTGAACCAATTCAAATCTAGCTTCAGAGCTGATCACAGCACAGAATCAGCCATGACACATGTATTAGACGACGCTCTAAAAATCTTAGACCAAAATGAAACCTGTCTTCTAATCCTACTCGACCTGTCATCTGCTTTTGACTCCGTCAAACACGAAAACTTGCTGGATCTCATGAAACAAAGAATGGGCTTGTCTGGAAATGTTTTCAACTGGGTCACCTCTTTCCTCCAAAATAGATCCCAAAGATTCAAGGTCAACCAATCCCTGTCCCTCCCCTCACCTGTCACACTGGGAGTTCCACAAGGCTCTACCCTCTCTCCAACTCTATTCAACCTCTTCATGGAACCTCTTACTGATCTTCTCAGCCTCTCCAAGATTCACTTCCACATGTATGCGGACGACACCCAAATATACATCAAGATCCACTCCCTGGAGGACATCAAATCCCTCAACACCACACTTCAAAAAACCCAAACTTGGCTGGCCGAAAACCATCTGAAACTTAACTGCCTCAAAACTGAATTCCTTTTAATCGCCCCGCCTAACAAAACTCACTCCATCCTGGACTGGATGAAGCACCTAACAGCTCTCAATGGTCAACCACTCATAGTCGACTCAGCAAAATCTCTTGGGGTAACGCTGGACAATCAACTCAAGATGCAGAAACACATCAGCGCCTCTACAAAAGGAGCCAATTTCCACCTAAAGACCCTGCGAAAACTGAAACCTTATCTGCCCGCCCTCAAATTCAAACAAGCTGTGCAAGCTCTAGTTATCCCACGCTTGGAATATGGAGCAGTAACCTTATGCGGCCTCCCAAGATCTTCGACAGCCCCGTTAAGAGTCACGATCAACTCAGCGGCGAAACTCATCACTGGCTCTAAGAGAAACACCCATATATCCCCAGACTTGAGAGCCCTTAACTGGCTTCCGTTTGAAGTCAGAATTCATTTAAAAATCGCATGTATGATGCACAAGGCCCTCCACCACAAAGCCCCACAATACCTAGCTCAGAAACTGGTGCTCTCAGCGGGCAGCAGATCTTCCAGGAGTGCCAAGACTCTTATTCTACAACCTCAACGATTTGCAAGGAAAAAACTTATAACCATTCCTTTTCTGGTATGGCTCCTAGGATATGGAACGCATTGCCTAGCGAAACACGAATTAACCCTTCCCACGCCTCCTTCAAAAGAGAAGTGAAAGCTATCCTCATGACTAAATTCACGTGAACTGTTTGTTTATTCAATGTATTGTATTACTTGCTGTTTCTTGTGCTCATATTCGTCCTGCTGTTTATATTGTTTGTGCTAGGTTAGCACTGTATTCTCTAGATTTAGTACTATTATAACTTACTCTCATTATTCATGGTAGACTATATCCTTCCTTCTACTTTACTTGTAAAGCACTCTGATACTCGCAAGAGTCTTGTTCGCGCTATATAAAACCTTCAAAATAAAAAAAAATAAAAAAATAAAAAAATACGATGATCTGAACTCACCAACCGTAACTACTTGGTCTTAGCCTAGGCCACTGAGGCTCTGTCGTTCATGACCCTAATGTCACAGCTGACAAATGAGAGCCTCTATACTCTGATGGAGAGTCCTGTAATTCTTCCTATATTCACTCTGCTTTAGTGCTTCCTGTCTGATAACCTAGCTTTTGATCAGCTTAGCTTCTTTTCAGCAAATTAAGCCCTGTGGTGACAGCAAAAAATTCCTCTGCTATGGCTTACTACAGGAGCAAATAGCTAGATTCCTATTATTAGGGCTTTCCAAAGTATACTCACCATTTCACATGCTAAGTGAATGCTCGAATGCTATTTTCTACACATTTAGCAATCAGGTGTTCTGCTGAACACAGTACCTTGTAGCCAATAAAACCTAGTGGATCAGCATGAGCTGTCCTGAGCAATAGCTGATGCCTCTGTTACCCTGTCAGGATCTGACCAGAGTGATGAACACGTCTTTAAATAAATGACTTCATAAAGTCTGAAGCTCCTCTTTTTGAAGACCATCTTTCTAGTTGCCTTAGTTTCTTCTATGTGCATTAGTGAGCTTCATACCCGGTGCATCTGAACCGCACATCATTTTTCATCAGCACGTCCGTCGACTCATCCCACCTTTGTACACAAGTTGTTGACTGTGTTTCAAGTATGATAGTGTGGAGGGAACACTTTACAACATCCTTGTCAGGATGACGTTACATTTGTACATAGATAGAAACGTGACTTTCCATTTCACAAACCAAATCTTCGTGACCTCTGAAGGCTTTGATGATGATTCAGCTGCGTCCAGGAACTCCAATACCATACGGAATAAACCATATATTTTCAGATTAATAACATAATATTAGAACCCACAATATCGTGAAAAAGAATGGTATGTCAAAAATATTGTATACAAAATATTGCTTTCCTATACTTATAATGGTAAGTGCAAAAATATCAAAATCATCATTTTACATTAATATACTTAAAAACATACAAAAATATTGTTTTTTAATATATATATTTAAAAAATAGTGCATCCTAAATATTTTAATATATAACATTAATATACTATAAATTAAATAAATGTAGCTAACATTAAACACTATATAAAATGTATACTTATATAAACACGTACACGTGTGTGTAAACTTATAAAAACATATATATAAATTACCACTATTACTAAAAACATAAATGTGACATTATATCACATATTTTTAAACATGTCTAAGTGTACTGTTATAAAAACAAATATATCTCATAAAAAATATTAACAAATCAGGTACAAAACATAAAACAATTGACCAAATTATAACAATAAAAAAGAATTCAATCCAGGAGAAACAAATGTACTTAAAATATTATAAAAATAATATATATATTATATATGAAAAACCACAAAGATGCCCTGTAGCATTGAGAGAGTACACAGACAGTACTCTGCCCTCCAGCAGTATCACGCAGCCTTCCTCCCAGCTCCGCCTTTCATCATAATTTGCCTACGCGTTTCAGGGCCGGAGCCCCTTCTTCCTGGGCGCAAAACACAACACGTGAAAACCTGCATTGGCATTTCCGGTTTTATTTGCACCAAGACCCATCCTCCCGTGGGCGTATGTTAGATTCAATGTCCCTCGGTGCTTTATGGGGCATGGAGTCCTTAATGCAGGCAATAATTCACTTTGAGTAAGTTCATGCGTGGTTTTGCAATTTTTAAGTTCAATTAAAACCTCTAGTGGGTAGTAGAGCGTGATGGATGGCTCATTAAGCGTTTGGAGTACTGTGCCGATTTCAGCTCTGACTCGTTCAGAGCGCCGACCTCTCTCAGCCAGTGATTGCTGTATTCTCCAGCTGGTGACGGTGCCTCTCTCCGCGGCCAGGCTGCCGCGTGTCGATATGAAAAACACAAAGATGCCCTGTAGCATTGAGAGAGCACACAGACAGTACTCTGCCCTCCAACAGTATCACGCAGCCTTCCTCCCAGCTCCGCCTTTCATCATAATTTGCCTACGCGTTTCAGGGCCGGAGCCCCTTCTTCCTGGGCGCAAAACACCACACGTGAAAACCTGCATTGGCATTTCCGGTTTTATTTGCACCAAGACCCAACCTCCCGTGGGCGTATGTTAGATTCAATGTCCCTCGGTGCTTTATGGGGCATGGAGTCCCTAATGCAGGCAATAATTCACTTTTAGTAAGTTCATGCGTGGTTTTGCAATAAAACCGGAAATGCCAATGCAGGTTTTCACGTGTGGTGTTTTGCGCCCAGGAAGAAGGGGCTCCGGCCCTGAAACGCGTAGGCAAATTATGATGAAAGGCGGAGCTGGGAGGAAGGCTGCGTGATACTGCTGGAGGGCAGAGTACTGTCTGTGTGCTCTCTCAATGCTACAGGGCATCTTTGTGTTTTTCATATCGACACGCGGCAGCCTGGCCGCAGAGAAAGGCACCGTCACCAGCTGGAGAATACAGCAATCACTGGCTGAGAGAGGTCGGCGCTCTGAACGAGTCAGAGCTGAAATCGGCACAGTACTCCAAACGCTTAATGAGCCACCCATCACGCTCTGCTACCCACTAGAGGTTTTAATTGAACTTGAAAATTGCAAAACCACGCATGAACTTACTCAAAGTGAATTATTGCCTGCATTAAGGACTCAATGCCCCATAAAGCACCGAGGGACATTGAATCTAACATACGCCCACGTGAGGTTGGGTCTTGGTGCAAATAAAACCGGAAATGCCAATGCGGGTTTTCACGTGTGGTGTTTTGCGCCCAGGAAGAAGGGGCTCCGGCCCTGAAACGCGTAGGCAAATTATGATGAAAGGCGGAGCTGGGAGGAAGGCTGTGTGATACTGCTGGAGCGCAGAGTACTGTCTGTGTGCTCTCTCAATGCTACAGGGCATCTTTGTGTTTTTCATATCGACACGCGGCAGCCTGGCCGCGGAGAGAGGCACCGTCACCAGCTGGAGAATACAGCAATCACTGGCTGAGAGAGGTCGGTGCTCTGAACGAGTCAGAGCTGAAATCGGCACAGTACTCCAAACGCTTAATGAGCCATCCATCACGCTCTGCTACCCACTAGAGGTTTTAATTGAACTTGAAAATTGCAAAACCACGCATGAACTTACTCAAAGTGAATTATTGCCTGCATTAAGGACTCCATGCCCCATAAAGCACTGAGGGACATTGAATCTAACATACGCCCACGGGAGGTTGGGTCTTGGTGCAAATAAAACCGGAAATGCCAATGCAGGTTTTCACGTGTGGTGTTTTGCGCCCAGGAAGAAGGGGCTCCGGCCCTGAAACGCGTAGGCAAATTATGATGAAAGGCGGAGCTGGGAGGAAGGCTGTGTGATACTGCTGGAGGGCAGAGTACTGTCTGTGTGCTCTCTCAATGCTACAGGGCATCTTTGTGTTTTTCATATATATATATATATATATATATATATATATATATATATATATATATATATATATATATATATAACAAACTCCTGGTTCACCGAGTCCGTAATGTAGAAAAGACCAGAACCGGGGCCCAAATGATGTTCAGTGCATTATTTATTAGGCACACGGAACAACAAACCCTACGCGTTTCGAAGCCTAAACTTCTTGCTCACGGGTACATTTGTTTTGGCGGCCATTCTATTTAAAGTGATTAGTTCAAACAGACTTCCGTACACGTGATCACAAAGACATAGACGAGTTAATACATTTGCAAAACAAGTCCGTTTTTTGGCATAACAAATTGACAATTGAAGATGTAAAACATTTTAGCAGACACTTGGATCAACAATGGAACGATCTGAAATATACTGATCGAAAATTGTCCAAAACATTTTATACCGCCCAAGTGGGCAAATCTCATGTTACTGATACATTGCCTAATCAGTATTTATGTTTGACGATGTGTAGCCCAAGTGGGCACAAGCGATCCCGCTGCTGAATGCATCTTCAACATGATCTGTAAATTAAAGGGACAAATATGCAAAATATTTACTATTAAAAGTCCATAGATCACAATGATATTAAAAACTTTAAAAACTAACAGAATGGAAATTAATCAGAAAGCAGACAGTTTATAAGTACACTAAGTTTGTAAATGGACTGCTAGCTCTTCCCCCACATTATGTCCTGCGGGGTGTGTGGTATTGTAACGAATGATGTAACTGGATTCCAATTTACGCAATTCCAACAACCTGTTCCCACCCCTTTCTTTGTTCTCCACACAGTCAATCACGAAAAATTTCAGTAAGTTGGGGTTCTGGTTATGTTCTGCAGCAAAATGTCTCGCCACTGGATATTGTGGATTCACATTCTTTATGGCTCTCAAATGCTCGAGTACTCTTAACATGGCTTTTTTGGTGGTCATGCCTATGTAGAATTTATCACACGGGCATTGCAGTGCATACACCGCGTACTCAGTGTTACAACCCAAAAGCTTAGTAATTTTATGTTCAGCTTGATTTTTGCAAATCTTTAGACTCTTGCATCTTTGGCTATTTTTACATGCCTTGCACTTAGTGCAAGGAAAAAATCCAACGATTTGTTTGGATTTGGATGGTTCTTGTATTAGGGCATTACTCAATGTGTCCTTGAGGGATTTCGCTTTTCTAAAAGACACAGAAGGGTTCTCACTTATTACCTCTTTTAGGTCATGATCTAATTTAAGAATGCCCCAATATTTACTGAGACTTTTCTTCAGTTCCCAAGATTGACAATCAAAATTGGTGATGAATCTGATCTGCTCAGAATTTTCACGTATTTTGGGAACTAGAAGATCCTTCCTATGCATCTGTTCAACCTTGATTTCGGCTTGTTTGATCACTGCACTGCTGAATCCCCTATCAAGGAACCTTTGACACATGACAGACTTCTCTGCTTCATAGCCCACCTGTGTGCTGCAATTACGTTTAGCCCTAATTAGTTCCCCTAAAGGGATGCTTCGTATCAAATTAGGGGGATGGCAGCTCCCTGCATGAAGCAGGCTATTCCCTGCAGTGGGTTTGCGAAAAAGAGAACTAGTAAGTGCCCCATCAATCACCTCCAGATTAACATCCAGAAACTCCAATTTTTTTGTATTCATGTTACTGGTGAACTGTAGATTCAACGAATTGTAATTCAGAACAACCTTAAATTCCTTCGCTTCTTCCAAAGTCCCCTTCCACACACAGAAGATGTCATCAATGTAGCGGACCCAGAGAACTACGTGGTCAGTGAAGTGGGAGATGTTATTCACCACCAGCTCCTCCCACGAGCCGAGGTACAACCCTGCAAAACTGGGGGCGAAGCAACTGCCCATCGAAGTTCCCCGGGTCTGCTGATACATTTGCTTGTTAAAGATGAAGAAATTATTCTTCAAACAAACTTCTATCATGTCTAATAACATGTGTGTGTGGAGTAAGTGTGAGATCGATCTATCTCTCAAAAAATGCTTACACGCATCAATGCCCAAGTCCTGCGGTATACTAGTATAAAGACTTGTGACGTCAAAGCTAATAAGCCAATAGTCTGTATTCCACGTCAACTCATTGATCACCCTAAAAAAATCAGAAGTATCTCTAATGTAAGATGGAAGCGACTGGACCAGCGGCTGTAAGAAATAATCAATATACCTTGAGGTATTTTCCAATAGACTATTGTTAGATGAAACAATGGGCCCGCCTGGTGGCACTTCTAGATTTTAATGCACCTTCGGGAGTAAGTAAAGCGCTGGGAATAGTGGATATCTGCAAAGTAGGTAATTATACTCATCAATTTCAATTACCCCTCTGTCTGTCCAATCAAGTAATTTCCCAAAATACATATGTTTGGACTCATTATATTCTTGGATATTCGAAATTCTATAGTTGTCAACATTGCTAAGTTGCATTAGACCCTCTTTTAAATACATGTCTAGGGGCCACATGACAAAGTTTCCTCCTTTGTCGGAGTTCTTAATTACAACGTCTGTCCAACCCTTCATTTCCTGCAAAGCCAAATACTGTTTTTTGTTTAAGTTTAGATTCAAATGCGGTACACGTTTTTAAATTTTTCTCATTTCGATGAGCATACCTGCCTCAAAACTCTCAATACTATTGTTGTTTTTTGTGGAACAAAGAGAGATTTGGGCTTGAAATTGCTAGTACTCAGGGCTCGACAAATCTAAAAAATTGTACTAGTCCTGCAGGTCTAGTAACTTGAAAAATCCCCTCGACCCAACTGCAACCTTCTTGACCTCTGTCTCTGAAAACGGAGCAAAAGTGACAAGTTAACAAGATTTAAAGGCATCTTTATTGCTCAGTCCCTTTGTGAGCAATAAAAATGCCTTTAAATCTTGTTATCTTGTCACTTTTGCTCTGTTTTCAAAGACAGAGGACAAAAGTTAGTTTGTCTTCCTACTCGCCAGAAAGGGCGAGTAGGACTTAAAAATAGCTCGTCCTCATCCATTCTCCCTCGCAAATGCGAGCGGGCGAGTGGATTTGGCGAGTCCTGGTACTGCTTGCCCCAATATCCAAGTCAATGTTTAAAAGGTTGAGGACTGGATCATCCAAAACATCCTCACACCCTGCTAGTTCATGCACCACCTGCAATGTCTCTGCATCATTAATAGAAAGGGTACTGACTTTGACTTTATCACAATCTTTCCTTAAACGCGGTTTGGTGGCAAACCATTTCCTTAATTTCAGCTTTCTTGTAAAGCGAAATAAGTCAATGCGTGCATCTGTGAAACTAAATTTGGCTGTCGGACAAAAGGACAAACCCCGTGACAGTACATCAAGTTGTTCAGGTGTTAAAATATGATAAGAAAGATTTACCACTGTTTTGTTGTCTTTTCTCTTCATTTTTGCGCTTTCTTGCCCCTTGTCAAAACTCCCACAGGGATTGCTGATCCAGTTGTATTTGTTGATCCTCCTTTTGCTCCTCTGCCTCCTCTGCCGCCTCTGCCACGACCTCTTGGCGGAGTTTGGCGACCACGGGCCAGCAGGACTACTTCGTTTAAAATGCGATCTTTTGCGTTTTGTGGTTCTATCACTTCAGATATATCACTCTCGGTGCTTTCCCCAGCCGATTGCACCAATGGAGTGACACCCTCGATTGCGGTTTCCTCATCTACAACAGTTTTGCTATTTGTTTTGGTTTTCTTGGGTGTTTTCGTAGAAACCCGCAATGCCTCAAATTTCTTAGCAAAAGTGAGGATCTGGCCATTTTTGTAATCTACCTCATCTCTGTAAAATTTTCTTTGTTTTTTCGCTTTTATTTCCTCCTCCACTTTCTCCAGTCTTTTTTCCATCATACTCATTTCTGCGGTGAAATCACTTTCAGTGTATTTTTCTTTCAATTTCGCTGTGAGAATTTCAATCTCAGCATTCAATTTAACACATTCTTTCTCCGCATGCTTAATGAGGATGTGAAGCATATTCATCGAACAAGCGTGGTTGTTGGTCATCCATTCGTCAATTAATTCGGGGTCAGGTTTTTGAAATGTTGGAATTACAAAAATTCGAAGCCCACGAGGAATCCGGCTGCATTCCACATATTTGGTGAGGGCAGCCGCCTCCCACCACTTGGACTGTTCTCTCTTTAGAACTTTCCATAATGCGTCCCACGTTTTTTTCACATCATCGACCCCCGAACTAGACGGCTGCGTGTTATCGCCGTTATCAGTTCTATTGTCCACAAACAATTTAGTAGCAGCCTCCTTTCTCCTACTGTTCCGTGTCTCTGCCATTGAAATACTTGTCAGCGTGCACAGACGCGCTTCGCTGATTGCACCAACTTAACGCTGCTTAGCACAAGAAAACCACTTACTAGTTCTCTTTTTCGCAAACCCACTGCAGAGAATAGCCTGCTTCATGCAGGGAGCTGCCATCCCCCTAATTTTATATGAAGCATCCCTTTAGGGGAACTAATTAGGGCTAAACGTAATTGCAGCACACAGGTGGGCTATGAAGCAGAGAGGTCTGTCATGTGTCAAAGGTTCCTTGATAGGGGATTCAGCAGTGCAGTGATCAAACAAGCCGAAATCAAGGTTGAACAGATGCATAGGAAGGATCTTCTAGTTCCCAAAATACGTGAAAATTCTGAGCAGATCAGATTCATCACCAATTTTGATTGTCGATCTTGGGAACTGAAGAAAAGTCTCAGTAAATATTGGGGCATTCTTAAATTAGATCATGACCTAAAAGAGGTAATAAGTGAGAACCCTCCGGTGTCTTTTAGAAAAGCGAAATCCCTCAAGGACACATTGAGTAATGCCCTAATACAAGAACCATCCAAATCCAAACAAATCATTGGATTTTTTCCTTGCACTAAGTGCAAGGCATGTAAAAATAGCCAAAGATGAAAGAGTCTAAAGATTTGCGAAAATCAAGCTGAACATAAAATGACTAAGCTTTTGGGTTGTAACACTGAGTACGCGGTGTATGCACTGCAATGCCCGTGTGATAAATTCTACATAGGCATGACCACCAAAAAAGCCAAGTTAAGAGTACTCGAGCATTTGAGAGCCATAAAGAATGTGAATCCACAATATCCAGTGGCGAGACATTTTGCTGCAGAACATAACCAGAACCCCAACTTACTGAAATTGTTCGTGATTGACTGTGTGGAGAACAAAGAAAGGGGTGGGAACAGGTTGTTGGAATTGCGTAAATTGGAATCCCGTTACATCATTCGTTACAATACCACACACCCCGCAGGACATAATGTGGGGGAAGAGCTAGCAGTCCATTTACAAACTTAGTGTACTTATAAACTGTCTGCTTTCTGATTAATTTCCCTTCTGTTAGTTTTTAAAGTTTTTAATATCATTGTGATCCATGGACTTTTAATAGTAAATATTTTGCATATTTGTCCCTTTAATTTACAGATCATGTTGAAGATGCATTCAGCAGCGGGATCGCTTGTGCCCACTTGGGCTACACATCGTCAAACATAAATACTGATTAGGCAATGTATCAGTAACATGAGATTTGCCCACTTGGGCGGTATAAAATGTTTTGGACAATTTTCAATCAGTATATTTCAGATCGTTCCATTGTTAATCCAAGTGTCTGCTAAAATGTTTTACATCTTCAATTGTCAATTTGTTATGCCAAAAAACGGACTTGTTTTGCAAATGTAGTAACTCGTCTATGTCATTATGATCACGTGTACGGAAGTCTGTTTGAACTAATAACTTTAAATGGAATGGCCGCCAAAACAAATGTACCCGTGAGCAAGAAGTTTAGGCTTCGAAACGCGTAGGGTTTGTTTTTCCGTGTGCCTAATAAATACTGCACTGAACATCATTTGGGCCCCGGTTCTGGTCTTTTCTACATTACGGACTTGGTGAACCAGGAGTTTGTTATTTGTAGGGGGTGGCAATCCCGCCGGGAGCCTGCTGCGAGAAGTGGCTTGAGCACGTCGAACTCAGTGTGTTTCATATATATATATATATATATATATATATATATATATATATATATATATATATATATATATACACACATACAAATGATTTAAAAGTAAAAAGTAAACAAATAATAATACCATATATTTAAACAATATTAGGAAAAGTCTAACAATAGTAGATATACTAATCCCACTCCACCCTTGGCATCATTAGGGAAAGCATTGGACTTCGGAGGGGTAAGCTTTGCAATTCCCACTCCAGGGCAGCATAACATTTTCCTTCGCATGAGACCCATATGTTTTGCATTACATAACGCCATACTTTTGGAAATGATGAAATGGTGCTTAACATGAAACATATTCACATTTGATCATCAATTCGATGAACAACAGAGAGGCACAGCCATGGGCACCTGCTTCGCCCCCAGCTATGCAAACTTGCATATGGGCTGGTGGGAGGAGCAGGTTCTCAGGTTCCCTGGAATGGAACATTTGACAAAACACACCATATTATGGTTAAGGTTTATAGATGTCTATTACTAACCAAAGGTATCCCAATCTGTAAAAGCTCAGAACTAGACTCATGTGGCATCAATCACTATTCCTTTTTGTTAGGTAACGCTTACACACCCTGTTGGTGTCATACTTCATCATAGGGTTCACCCTGACTCCTAAAGGTAAGGGTGGGCTTAAACGTATTTCAGGGAGCACTTAGGAGGGATAGACCAGGCGGTCTAAAGATAAAAATCCCACTGCGTTCTCCAGGTATCCCTCTATTTGCGGAGATGTAGTGGATATTTAAAATACAATATACAAGGGGTCTTCCGGAGGTGTTGGTCCTATGACTCTAGTGTCATGCCAACATGTTTCAGCCCTTGACTGAAGGCCTCTTAGGTCCCGGGCTTTCTTCATGGCAAATAGAGTTTCCCTCCCTGGTTCTCAATAAAGGATATTTTCCTATATTTTATTGGTGGGTGAGTAGAAAGTTGCACCCTCGTGAATGGAATGGAGTGTATACTTATATCTCAAGCCAGTATTTTTATGATATATATCCACCTGTAAGACAAAAAGTGAGAAGAAACATGCAGTTTTTAACTTACAACCATTTCACCCGTGCACTCATAGCGTGCTCAATGTGCTCTCACTCCATTGACCCAGTGATCTGTGACCAGAGAAATAGAGCTCTTAATGGGTACCACCGTCCCATCTGACTGCCACCTGCAGAATGCGGCCAATTCTCACATTGTTTCTGTAAATCCGTGAATAGTATCATTTTAAAACACTCCACTACACCAACATCACTATATTCTCATATATATACACACACTCAACTATCATCCATTTAGCTATCATCCCAGCGGTTCTGATGGTGCTCATATCGCTAATCCTCATTTGCGCTGATATACATATCACACGATTCCTAACAAAAAGGAATTGCTTCCTTTCCTGCGCCTGAGCGAGTGACGCCACATGAGTCTAGTTCTAAGCCTTTACAGGTTGGGATACCTTTGGTTAGTAATAGATGACTTGGGAGGACGTATCCACTTCCTGTAATATCTCCCTTACCCTCCAGCCTTGGTAGAGAGCTCTCTACCATAGTCTATAGTTTATAGTATATTTTGCACATTTTAGTAGATTGTGTTTCAGTTTTAGCTCAGCGGAAACTATTTCTGCGTTCAATCATTTTAAAATATGAAACTAAGTCACAAGTACAGGCAGTAGCCCTACTTACAGAGAAGCCTAATCTTGAGATTGCTAATGCAATCGGAAACTATATGAAAGCCATAAAAAGTCTCCTTAGGGAGAAACTGAAGTTGTGATTTTAATGATTTTAAGGTTGTGTTTTTATTAAAATGCACTTTGCCTTGCTTTAATTAATATAACATTGAATTAAATTGTATTCATTTTCAGGAGATTAAATTGTATTAATTATGTTATTGTGCCATATCTTCCCATCTTTAAAAAAGAGTGGTCACTTATCGCACGCGTGATTGGCTGATTTTAATTATAAACACGGCCAATCGCCTGTCAGAAGCACTCCTCCTTCACATAAAAACAAATGGGGACGCTTTAAGCACACAGATCAAGATAACAGTCTATAAAAAGAAGCTTGAGGAAGTCAACAAGGAAATCAGCGAGCCCAAGAATTACCTGATGCAAAGCAAAATTAACAAGTTGCAAAAGGACCTGAAGAAATGTGTCCATAAAAAGGTCTACCCGTACATTAGGGATGATTATACCAAGCAACCGGACACTGACACTGGGTATTCACATCAGAGCGACTCCGGATCCTCATATTCAGATCAGGATGCGTGGTCCAATGATAACTCCTCCAAGAGTTGAAGAGACAAGCCAAGAAGACAAAGAAGAGGGGGTCATAATCAATCATACTCCCCACCACAGATGTACCCGTGGCCGGGACCCTAGGGCCACCCACAGTTTCAAGGACCGCCCCAATATCCAAACATGCCATACTTCCAGCCCAATCAAAACCAGCAATATTTTTAGGCGGGTGGGAGAAGAGGCAGACTCGGCAGACGTGACAACAGGGGAGTCCAATGGAAAGATGAGACAAGAGGGGTGAACACGAGAAGTCAAACAAAGGACCAACAGGCAGGCCCAAGCTCAACGTAGACCTTGTGGTCAACCTCACGGATGTGAAGCTTACCACAGAGGAACTAGAAGTACTGAATAAAGGCCTCGGGTTCATCCCAACCACCAACATTGACAAATTTAAAACGCATTGCAAGCTAAGTGAGTTCTTCAGAAAAGTCCGGGTCAAAACCTTCTTTGAAGGAAACCCTCAGCAGAAAAAGGACACGGGACATACACCCTTACGACAAATGTACATCTTTACCCACTCCCATTCCTCATGGCTCCGGAAGTCATTGCATTTGAGGAGGCAGTTACCAAGGAGATTGAATTACTCCAACCCTATAGGAACTCCTATAACAACTTGAGCAGAAAGGAGAGGGAGGCCCTTAACGCCTTAGGTAAACAAAGCAAACTGATCATTAAACCGGCTGATAAGGGTGAAGCTATCATGATACAGGAAGTCAATGCATACAGGACTGCATGCATGTCCCTCCTCTCGGATAAGAGGCATTACAAAAAATACAGAGGGACCCACAGCATGGTTACAAAGACTACATCCACCATCACCACTGCAGCACTTCAGAGAAACTGGATTACAAAAAATGAGAGAGACTTCCTCAACACGTAAGACCCCAGAACGCCACTGTTCTATACGATTCCCAAGATACACAAAGGGAAAACCCCTCCTCCGGGCAGGCCCATTGTTTCTGGGGTCGGGTCTGTCTTTGAACACCTCTCGAAATACACTGACTGGTTCCTACGTCCTCTTGTTACAAAAATCAAGCCATATGTAAGGGGCACTAAACACCTGCTGAACATCATAGCAGAGCTTGACTATGTACCCCTAAATGAGACAATGATATGCCTGATGGGGAAGCCTTGTATACAAGCATTCCACAAGAAGAGAGTCTTAGGGTGATTGAAAATATACTTCGCATACAAGAGTGGTCCTTGGAGGCCCCGATCAAGTGGATCATGGAACTTATGCGTATTGCCCTCACGGTACATTTCTGTAGATTTGAAGACCAACTATATCCACAGGTACATGGGACCTCCATGGGCAGCACATTTGCTCTTAGCACTGTCTGCCTGTACATGAGCTAGAGGAAAATGAACATATTTGGTCAAACAACCCGTTCCCAAGCAAAATCCGCAGCTGGCTGAGATATATTGATGACATCATTATCATATGCACGGAAATCAAGAGAGCACAGCGGACTTCGTAATATGGATTAATAATCTTAATCCTTTCCTGAACTTCACAATGATCACCCACAACATGATGGTTTCATTTCTGGACATTACTATTCTAGCCAGAAACAGCAAATTGGAGAGCACGTTGTATACTAAACCCACTGATCGCAACAGCTTACTGCATTTCAACAGTGCCCACCACCGGTCCTTGAGGGAGAACCTGCCTATTGGACAGCACCTGAGAATACACAAGAACTGCACCGATCTGGAAAGTTTTAACAAATAAGCGGAGAAACTTACATCCCGACTGAGAGAGAAATCATACCCCAAAAAAGTGATTGAACAGGTACGCAAAAGGTCTCGTAATACACCATGAGATGCTTTATTTGAAACAAACACAAAAACGGACACTAAAGCTTTAATGTGTCACCACTTCAAATCAAATCAAATATACTTTATTCTATGTTTCACATTAAAAATCATAAAAGTAGCATATTTAAAAAATACTTTCAGACATATACATACAAATAGTTTCATCTATACAGAGATCTCGATCCTATCAGTCTAAAGAAAATAGAAAAAAAATGTATATTAACCAACTTCCTGCTTATGCAGTTATACTTTTCCTTTTTCTCAGTATGCTTCTCAGAAATCCAGCCATAACTCCCACACAGTGAACATTTTCCAGCATTTGTAAGTATAAAACAGAGGGACGACATTGTTTCCACCCCCCCTCTCTTCAACACTGGTAAAATCCATCTTACTCTTTCACAGTGGTAAAATTAACAAAATAAAATCACATGTATTGTTGATTGGGTAGACATCTCATCGCATGGGCATTGACATAAATCGCTAGACCAATCATTTACAATGGAGAAACTAACTAACTGATAAAAACTATCAAACATAAGTCTGGTAAGGACATACCGGTCATACCCTCCTGTGCACCAAACCAAATATGTTGTATGCTAGAAGTTGCCAGGGTTAGCTGGTGCAGAATCCCAGTACTTTTCTTAATTTCTATGACAGCTCCTAAGGATTCTAAGCGCAACAGGCATAACAATTTAAAGTCCTTCCTGGAAATGGAGCTCATAGTATCAGGATGAATATAATAATCAAGTCTATCCAAAACTGTTAAAAATCTTCTAATATAGTTCAGCCAGATGATCTTATTTGCATAGCTTGAACTCATGGTGTCTCCAATGATTTCCCTATTCAACCCTGTATTCGTGGATGTCCAGACTCTATGCAATAATAGCAGAGGTTGCATTTTAATCATGTTAGAAATATAGGGGATCATCTAATGCCATAAAGAAAATTATTAACAGCAAATGGCACATCCTGACTTCAGCCAATCTGACATTTGAGAAACCTATTTTCTCATTTAAACGCAATAAGAGCATTAGGAACACTGTGGTTCATACTGATAGTTGGAGACCCAAACAGAACACTTAACTCACACTATAGAGCCAACCGCAGGTGAAGGGACATTACCCATGTGGCTCTTGTGTGGTATGTCAATTCACCACACATCGACGAGTGTTGACTTGGGTTTGACGTATGAATGGGAAAAAAAGGGACCACACAAATTGTAATACTATGATTGCAATATACATGATCACTTGCCCGTGCAGAGCCATATACATCGGCATGACCACTAGGAAGGTAGAAGTACGGATCAGTGAGCATAGGGCACTATCAGGCAAGCGATCACTGCCACCAGACTCACTGCCCACTATGTGGAAAAGGGACACACCGATACTGACCTTGCATGGACCATCATTGAAAGAATAAAAGATGGGACCAATATATCCAAGAGATTATTTGAAAAAGAGCAACGTTGGGTCTATTGACTCCAGACACATACTCTGGGATTGAATGACTCTATTCCTTGGAATCTACTGAACAGCATAGAGAGAGGCACTAAGACACCCAGGTCCTTTCCACATGTATAAAATGTAATCGAGCTGCTGTCGCCTTGAGCCCTTCTCTTTTCCACCCGCTACAATTAATTGGACCCATTGGGTGGTGGCGATGGTTAAATTAAAGGCCTTGTTCTGAATGAATTACTCCCAGACTGATGTAACCGAACTCTCTTTAGGGAGTGGGAATGGAAAACTCCTTTACTAGATGATGCGCAGCAACCTTGCTTCAATACTGATACCCCGTTGTGTTAATGTCCCATTAATCCACTGTCTCTAATGATAGATGACTTGACTGGTGTGCATCAATTTGGAACGTACACCTCACCACAATTCCCATGAATATGTGGGGCTGTAGTAATCTTACTTAGGCCTCTCTGCAAATGACTCGATACACACGTGTCAGAGCCTCGGACTTTAAGTCCGATCTCACATTGGACCACAATTCCCATGAGTCTGCTGGCTTTTTTAGTCGTGCTGAACACTCGCAGGAAGTGACGTGAGTCATACGCGCCTGAGACGGGGGACTGCTCCCGGCTGGCACGTAGATGCACGGAACACAACTTCAAAAGCTGGGCTCCCAGCAGTGAAAATCGCTAATGCCGGGTGATGCGGGACCAAAGTAGGTGTTATGAGGGGCAGGACCTTTGATGAAGTAAGTGACAGTGCTAACCCCTCTTCTCACTTTTTGACTTACAGGCGGATATATATAGTAAAAATACTGGATGAAGAGATAACTATACACTCCATTCCATTCACGGGGGGCAATTTTCTGCTCTCCACCAATAAAATATAGGAAAATATCCTTTATTAAGACGCAGGGAGGGAAACTCTATTTGCCCTGAAGAAAGCCCGTTACCTAAGAGGCCTTCAGTCAAGGGCTGACACATGTTGGCATGTCACTAGGGTCATAGGACTATCACCTCCTGCAGACCCCTTGTATATAGTGTTTTTAATATCCACTACATCTCCGCGAATAAAGGGATACCTGGAGAACACAGTCGAATTTTTATCTTTAGACCCCCTGGCCTATCTCTCCTATGTGCTCCTGGAAATATGGTTGAGCCCACCATGACTTTTAGGAGTCAGGGATAACCCTATGATGAAGCATGATACCATTGGGTGTGTGAGGGTTACCTAACAAAAAGGAATTGCTTCTTTTCCCGCGCCTGAGCAGTTGACGCCACACAAGTCTAGTTCTAAGCCTTTACAAGTTGGGATACTTTGGGACAACTTGGGAGGATGTATCGACTTCCTGGAATACCTCTCTTACCCTCCGGCCTTGGTACAGGGCTCTCTACCATAGCCTATAGAGTAGTAAGGTTTATAGATGACCTGTTATTGCTGTGGCAGGGAACAGAAAAGAAAGCAGAGAGATTCATGAGGGAACAAAATAACAACACCCTCAGTCTAACATTCACTGAAAAAATAGGTTAAACAATGCTTGAATTTCTAGATGTTTTGGTCCTAGTGGTACATGAGAAACTAGAAACTTCCATATTTGGAAAACCTACTGCAGAAAATACTATCCTTCATGCGGGTAGTTTTCATCTGACTCTCCTGGTTAAAAGTATCCCATTGAGGAATTCTACAGAGCCAAACACATATGTAGTACTTAGGAAGATTATAATCAGATAGAGGGAGAAATTATGAATTGTTTTAAACTGAGAGGATACTCACAATGTATATTGGAAGCAGTCTCTAAAAGAGCTAGGCAACAGAACAGGGAGCAAGCTCCTTTTAACTCCTCGAAAATGACATTGAGGAAAGAGAATAAGAAGCAGCCACATAGGTTTATTACCACGTATACCCAGGAACATACTAGAGTGAGACGAGCCATGCAAAAACATTGCCATCTGATAAAAGAGGATCCTGTTATTTGCACATTAGTGACCAAACACCCACAGATCAATTATGGAAAATCAAAATCCATGAGGGAATATTTAGACAGGAGTGAATTCAATAGTAGCACCAATCGGGGAATGTGGCTCACGCAGAATGATGGTTTTAAAAAATGCACTAGGCTCAAGGCATGTATGAATGGGGAAAATTTGACAATACTTGTGACACCATTTAAGAAAAGAATTAAAGTAAGGAGCAACCTTACTTGTAAATCCAGTTTTATTGTGTATATCCTCAAATGTACATGCAAGAAATTGTATGTAGGCAGTAGCTCCTTGCCCGTATATAAGCGTATGTTACAACACATACGAGCCATAGTGAATAAAGTTCGGAGCTATCCACTGCAAACAACATCACCAAAGTAACCCCATAGATTTGAGATACAGTTGCATAGCGTCTGTGCCTAAGAAGAAGCAAGGGAGAGATAGAGAGAAGGAGTTACAAACTCTTGAGACATCTTATATTTTGGAGTTGGACCGTGAGCAACCATTTGGGTCCAACATTGACAAGGACCTATATACATGCATCATGAGAAAATTAGTATTGCATGAGGCACACATCCTTGGTGCTTTGTATAGATTATTGTTTTTTAAGTGCACATTTGGAGTTTTCTAAGTAGGAGGGAATGGAGGGACCATACACTGTATATTTAAGCTTCAGTCTCCGTAATACATTAGATTATATATGTTTAATATATTATTTTGTGTTTATTTCATTAGCTTAGGGATCCAGGGTATTTTAGCCTTAGGTGGGAGTATTACAATGCTAGATTGCTTCATGGATTAGGGTGATATTGTAACCTTTAGAGACATATACTGCCATATTATTAATGGGATATGGCATTTTCACCCGGACACTATACAGGGAATATGTCATAGAAATATAAAATATACCTTCATTCGTCATGGGCCCTAGGAATTATAATACAATGAATTTGTCCTAAACTTTGAATCCAATTATATATATATAGATTTTGGAAGTTTTGTTGTATTTATTTGAGCACATACTACTTTATAGCTGGAGGCTGAATGTTCAAGAGGGCAACTAAGTGGCATCTGCCATCTTATTATTACAGGCAATAATGTTATTAATATTTTAGAATTAACATTTTCTGATAAGTTAATTCAACTAAACATAACTGATGTCAGATTTCATTTGTATAACGAATGTGCAAACTCAATTATGCATTTTCATTATGAATTGAATTACTTAAAACCTATCAAGGAATAATATGACCTTTATACTGATATATATTTGCTTTTACTAATGAAAAATATCAGAATGAAATCAACATTGTTTTAGTATAGGAATGTGAATTATGTTGACGTTTTAAAAAACATATTCACAGATGGCGGCATTTCATGAAATACGTTCACTTGAAGCCTTGCCTCATTTTCTATGCTTATTACTCTTTTACTTTTTGTGTATTTATACCACTTGCAAAATGGCACGCGTTGTTGTGAACGAGGTTGCCGGGTATATATATACAGCACAGGTTTAAAAGTCACGGACATTTAATCTGGGCAACACGGATATGAGGCGCGGCCGCAAGAGGTGTCTGAGGAAGGAGTAAATCCGAAATGCATACCTACGCTGTCCAGTTTCCATTAAACAGCCCTACCTGTATATCCCTGTTTGTGGCTCCTTCCTTTCACATTGCTGGAGGGCTTTTGCTGATATATATATATATATATATATATATATATATATATATATATATATATATATATATATATATATATATATATATATATATATATATATATATATATATATACACACTGGAAAAACCATAGGTTTTTAGTTGGACATTTTACTCGTACAAAACCAGTGAAAGTCGGCCATTATAGTTAGCTGAGCTAACTATAACTTGCGCCCCCGCAATGCACTGCTGATGACGTCACATATTACATCATTCAGGACATGGTCATTGACATCACTGATGACATCTCAAATGACATCACTGATGACACCACTGATGACATCATCCAGTTATGTTATGTTAAAGGTACTTATTAAGCGCGCGTACACAAAGTGTTTTCATGGCGCTGAGAGCAAGTTGGGAGGCGGTGTCAACAGGGTAGTTAGCTTACTCGTATGCCTGGGAAAATAGCATGGTCTTGAGTTGTGTTCTGAACTGAGTATAGGAAGTCGTAGACCTCAGTCCTTCGAGAAGCGAGTTCCAGAATTGTGGAGCCAAGACTGGGAAGCTGAGTTCTCCATGTTATTTCTGTTTGAAGGTGGGGATAGTCAGCAGATTTGGATAGGAAGAGCGCAATTCCCAAGAAGGGATATAGCGCTGAATCCTTGATGAGATGAAAGCTGGGCTTTAAGGGCTTTAAAGATGGTTCAACCCAGCTTGAAGGCACAGCGTTTGGCCACCGGAAGCCAGGGGAGACTCTTCATCGATAGATTAGCCTAGCCGCTTGGTTTTGTACCAACTGCAGGCGATGGAGTTGATAAGCAGGAATGCCAGCATAAAGAGAGTTGGCATAATCAACTCAGAAGATTACCATGGCTAAGATGACTAGAGTCAAGCCCTCAGTGGTCATGAATCTGGTGATCTTGCGGATTCTGCGTAGGTGGAAAAATCAAGTGGAGACCACTGAGCCGATCTGGGCTTTCATGGACAGATCATTACTAATTATAACTCATAAGCTCTTTAAGGAGCCTGCTAGGCATGGAGGGCTGCCCAGCAGTGGGGATCAGAAGCTGGAGTTTCACGGGTTGGCCCTTCCTCCTGTGAGGATCAGCTCGATATTGTTAGGGTTTAAATTCAATTGATTTGCGTACATCCGTTCACTAATAAAGTTCATGGTGGATTGAAAATTGGATACTGAGGAGGTGGAGGAGTCGATGTTAAACACCAGCTGAAGGTCATCAGCGTAGTTAAAGGTTTCGTCCTTTCGTTTACACAGAGAACAGATCAATGGTAGCAAATACAGGTTGAAGAGAAGGGGTGGGAGAGAAGAGCCCTGCGAGACCCCACAGGTCAGTTTAATTTTCTTGGAGGAGAAGTTGGCTATGCGGACTGCTTGAAATCTGTTGCAGAGGAAGGAAGATATCCACATCAACGCCTGACCCTGGATTCTGGCATTGCTGACACGGTCGATCAGGAGACCATGATCGACCATGTCAAAAGCAGCTGATAAGTCCAAGAGTACCAGGGCCTGGGTGAGGCCTTTATCGTTCCCTCTCCTAAGCTCATCCATGACTGCTAGGATAACTGACTCCGTAGAGTGTGCTGGTCTAAATCCTGCCTGGTAGGGGTTGAGGAAATGGGAGTGTTCAATAAATGAGCTAAGACAATTTGCTACGTGGGTCTCTAGAATTTTGCTTAAATAGGGGAGTAAGGAAATTGGGCGAAAGTTGCTAAGGACCAGAGGGTCATAGTTGGGTTTCTTCAGGATCGGTACAATTTGTACACTTTTGAATGAATCGGAGATAATGCCTTGTTTAAGGGAGTTATTCAGAAATGAGAGGGGTGGGTCAGGACAGGTGAGTAAAGCCTCCTGTAAAATATGAGGAGGGCAGCAGTCAGTGGGAGAGCCAGATCCTACTTTTTTGAGTAAGGCAAATAATTCTTCCCTTGAGATTAAGGGAATTTGTTCAAGTAGGCGTGGGTTTTTACAAGTGATAGGAGCGGTTGAAGAGGGAATGAGGGTAGGGATACTTGCTTTAATAGTGGCGATTTTATCAATAAAGTAAGAGTTGAGACAGTCACAAAGGGATTGCGAGGGGGCAGGTTTTGCCATCACTCTGTCAAGTTGTGCAAGCTCCTCAACTATAGAAAAAATATGTCCTTGGACTTATTAGCTCAGTTCGTAATTTTTTAGGAGAAATACGCTGCCTTGGTCTGAAGGATAGAATTGTTATATTCTCTTAGCTGGGTTACATAGATGGCCTTTTTTTCTGGAGAATAGTTCCGCTCCAGCTACGTTCAGCTTGCCTTAAGGCGAGTTTCTTTAGTTTCAGGTCTTTAGAAAACCAGCGTTGTGCATCGATAGGGCGCTTAAGCTTGATTTTCTTAAAGGGGGCGATGCTGTCGCTCGCCGATTCGAGCCACGGTTTGATACTTATTGCCTGATTACAGAGTGACTCTTGTTCGGTAGGTATTGTGGCCTTTAGTAGTATGCCGAAATCGCTGATGTTGGCCTGATTCCAGTTTCTGGCTAGGTGATTTCCCATCTGGGAGAGTTTGGATAGGATAGTACAGGCCATGACAAATGTAATAAGGTGATGGTCTGACCATGTACAAGGGGAGATTAGTAACTTTGAGATTTCCAAGTTGGTCCATACCAGCAGTGTCCATACCAGCAGTGGGGACCAGAAGCTGGAGTTTCACGGGTTGGCCGTTCCTCCTGTGAGGATCAGCTCGGTTTTGTTAGGGTTTAATTTCAATTGATTTGCGTACATCCGTTCACTAATAAAGCTCATGGTGGATTGAAAATTGGATACTGAGGAGGTGGAGGAGTCGATGTTAAACACCAGCTGAAGGTCATCAGCGTAGTTAAAGGTTTCGTCCTTTCGTTTACACAGAGAACAGATCAATGATAACAAATACAGGTTGAAGAGAAGGGGTGGGAGAGAAGAGCCCTGCGGGACCCCACAGGTCAGTTTAATTTTCTTGGAGGAGAAGTTGACTATGCGGACTGCTTGAAATCTGTTGCAGAGGAAGGAAGAGATCCACATCAATGCCCGACCCTGGATTCCAAAAACAACAAGTGATGGACTGAATGTGGATCAATGTCACACACTCCCCCAGTCAAAAGATCTGGGCCCAAATCCATCGTTTTTTTGCACTCCACACCACCCTGGGTTAGACAATGGCGATATGCAAATCAGCTCTGACCCTGTTGCCCCATGGGAACAGTCCAGTCCGAACTACAAAAGCCATGTCCTTCCCAGAACGGAATCAAGCATCCGAGGACCGGACCGGTTTCGAGGTAACACCTCTCTTCAGCCCGGCTAGCTTGACTCCAAGTGGTGTGGAGTGCCTGGGACCCACGTCTGGGCATCCCCAGCGCACTTAGGGCGGCAATTGCAAAAACAACAAGTGATGGACTGAATGTGGATCAATGTCACACACTCCCCCAGTCAAAAGATCTGGGCCCAAATCCATCGTTTTTTTGCACTCCACACCACCCTGGGTTAGACAATGGCGATATGCAAATCAGCTCTGACCCTGTTGCCCCATGGGAACAGTCCAGTCCGAACTACAAAAGCCATGTCCTTCCCAGAACGGAATCAAGCATCCGAGGACCGGACCGGTTTCGAGGTAACACCTCTCTTCAGCCCGGCTAGCTTGACTCCAAGTGGTGTGGAGTGCCTGGGACCCACGTCTGGGCATCCCCAGCGCACTTAGGGCGGCAATTGCAAAAACAACAAGTGATGGACTGAATGTGGATCAATGTCACACACTCCCCCAGTCAAAAGATCTGGGCCCAAATCCATCGTTTTTTTGCACTCCGGCATTGCTGACACGGTCGATCAGGAGACCATGATCGACCATGTCAAAAGCAGCTGATAAGTCCAAGAGTACCAGGGCTTGGGTGAGGCCTTTATCGTTCCCTCTCCTAAGCTCATCCATGACTGCTAGGATAACTGACTCCGTAGAGTGTGCTGGTCTAAATCCTGCCTGGTAGGGGTCGAGGAAATGGGAGTGTGAATTATTTTATATGGGTGACAGCATTCACATGTTGGGTACAGTTAATTCCCGAGAGGAGATCTTTAAGTTCTATGGAGCTAGCACTCTCCTGTATATCATTCAACCAATAGTCCAGTGACTGTGTGTTTCTATAAAGTTTAAATATGTTTTATATATATATATATATGACAAAATGTATTGAAGAATGAGTGGGTGTAAGAGTGGAGTTGCGCACCCATTGTGTACCTATCTCAGTGGGTGCGCGGATTCAAACTGCCATATTGGTAAAGTCATGAATGATGTATGTTTCAGCCAGCCCTCTCCGCTTATGCTTACAGGGAGGGAACTACAACTCCACATGTCCCAGGTCTTCCATGTAGTGATCTCCTGATTACAGGTTAGTTGTCAGCATGCCACAGCCACTCCCTCAGGGCTGGTTTACACCCACACCACACTCATCCAGCACAGGCGTCACAGGACATGTCACCTTGCCAATAAAAAGGGCCAGGCGCACGTGCTCAACTCCATTTCCACTCTCTATCTGGGTGTGTCCGTGTGGTTATTGTTTATGCATGAGAGCCTAGGGACCTACCACTTCACATTTCTCACTGCCGGAGGTGACATGATGGCGTCCGCACCATGATATTCAATCATAAGGGGCCCATGACTTGAGGTGCACAGAGTTGGTGGCAGCCGAGGCTCTTTGGCCGACACAGCCCTCACGTAATGTGGCGATGACTTGAGGTATACAGAGTTGGTGGCAGTCGTTGCACTTTGGCCGACACGGGCCTCCCGCAAGATGGCGATGACTTGAGGTGCACAGAGTTGGTGGCAGCCGAGGCATTTTGGCTGACTCTAGCCGCCCGTCACGTGGCGATGACTTGAGCTGCACTGAGTTAGTGCTACCAGAGCTGAGTGGATCTGCAGCCTGCGATGATGTGTAGGCCTCGATACGCCCTTGTGGCAATCAAGACCCGATTTGAATTGTTAGCTCGGCTGGATCGCGTGTACGCCAAAGGCAGCTGGCTGTACAGACATGACTCCTCGGCGCAGTACAGCAGGATGCACTGGGGGCCTGTGCCGCGGAATCCAGCGACAGCTGAGGAGGTTGCTCCGGCACGTGTTGGGCCCTCTTGGAGACACGCCGGTGGCAGCAGGTGAGCATTGAGGTCTGATTGCGCTGGGTCGGGCAGTCATCGCAGGGCGTTGGACTGGTCTGGGGACCAGGGCTGGGATGCGTGCGAAAGATGTAGGAATCATGCACACTTTCTGAGAAGTTTGCGACGACATTAGTATAAAGGCACTGGTGGTCCAGTTTTGCCTGGACATTCTTGGAATGCATGTGGTTTCTGTTGCGATGATTGTGTGCAGTGTCGGCAGGGGGTACAAGTTGTACATGACTGCAGTAAATTGCCCCCAACACGTGCAGGAAGCCTACTATGGCGTGGTTACCATTCTTGGTCTCCAGGTGTTCCTGCACAGTTTGGGTGAAGTGAACATGCAGGTGAATCAAGCTGAAATGAACTGTGATGCTTACAGGTATGATAAATCCTGCATAATGAGACCGTAACAGAAGTTTGTGTGGTTGTAACGTTCCTTTTCTTTCCTACGAAGGTTACGACCACATGAACTGCTGTTACGGTCTTTTTGTGCAGGATTGATCATACCTGTAAGCATTCCGGTTTGTGCAAGTGCAATACATTGTACCATGTTACGTTTGTGACCATACTATCGCTTGACCATTGTCTTCATTTATCCAACAGATTTCTGAATACGAAGTATTCGGATTTCTAGGACAATCTACAGTTATTTCGATCCACAAGTTGCCCTGATGATGTTCCCCGTTGGGTATGTCACTCATTGTTTGATGTTTTTGTGTTGTTAATTTATGTTTTTTTAATAAAGTACTGTTTTTCCCCGGCTGTTGACTACTAGACTTCATGACCTGGTGCACCCCCTTTTCAGTGACTACAATCTTGGATCTGGAGCACAGAGGCATCAAGCAACGGCTGGGGTTGGGGTTGGTTGTGCAGGAATACTACGAATTGGGACAAGTGGGTGGTGCGGATACAGGGGCCCCACTTTGCATTTGTGGACATGCATCCAAGACGTGTGAGGAAGTTTGATAGGGCTGGCTGTGAGACTCCAACAATTCTGGCAGTTGTTAGTTAGAAAGTACCAGAGGCCAACAGATGCAGCACAACCAACAGCTTTGTCTGCGGAAGGATGTTGATTGTCCGCCGTGTTGGTACCGTGAGCCTGTGGGCAATGTGGCAGTGTGCACCAACTTGAGAATAGGGAGATAATTATTTCGCAACTTTTGCTACGCTAAAGTGCAGATAACTCGGTGATAACTCCCTACTGTTGGGCTATAGGGTGACTCTAAAACGAGCCCTTGTGTTTATTAGGACTTTGTGGTAGCTACATGCGAATCACAAGAAAAAAGATGAAAAAAGAAGAAAAGTGGGCAGGGTACAAACACCCTGACCCCCTAGGCCTGCTCAGGGGATCCCACAAAAACCACCACGGCCCAAAAATATTATTATTATTTTTTTTTTTTTAAATCGGCTGGGTGCGCTAATCCGGACGAAAAAATAAATAAAAAAATGATGGGGCGTATTCTCAAGGACGCCGAGTTATCGGTACTTTAGCGCAGCAAAATAATTATCATCACATTCTCAACCTAGTGCAAACTGCCGGTATCGCCAGTTTCCCAGCGATAGCTTCTGCAAAAAACATTGCCACGAATGAGAGCCACAACTAACGCTAAGGATATGCAGAGTAGGCGTTCCCGTGCACAAAAAACACGAAAACACCACTTCACAATATTTTCAACGACCAGCCAAATCTGCGATGCGATCTAAAAAAAGCGATAAGCCACGTTAGCAGTAAGAATTCAACATCTACCTTTTACTGGTGTAAAGCAGGACGACTACCTACAGTATGAAAGGGAGCCCAGCCCAGAGCCACATCTGAAGACCAACACATGTCATGCAGCTCCGACACCCAAGAAGGCCACAACACCCACCACCACCACCCCAGGACCTTCCCCCCGGACCCCCCTCTACTACCACCGAGGCAGCGCAGAACAGGACAGCGGATCTTCCGAAAAAGGCATGGCCCCTCAGCCATACAATAGCTGAATGTTGGGAGAGGTGGGAACCAAGTTTGTGTGAAGGAGGCAAGTCACCCATGAATAAGAATACACACAATGCCAAGTGTAGCGGTGATGTGCTGGACAGGCCTCACTATGCAGAGCACAGACCTCTCCATGTGGACATATACTGCTGGTGCTTGTAGTGTTGTGGACGGTGAATGCAACCATGTTACCTCAGGCAGTGGGGAAGATCTCAGTCATGTAGCTGTGTTGTCGTCCACTGTAAGCAGAAGCAGAGTGGGCTGGTCCAACGTACGCCACTCCAGTGTAGGAGTGTGAATAAGTAGGCCGGGGCTCTGGGCGTGGTTCACTTCTAAGAAGGCCAACTCATCTGCCTGAGCGGTGGTCCTCACCCTGCCATGAGGCCGCGGGCCTCCTCGACAAAGGCACTCTGCGAACCCAGCGGCCCAGCACCGCAGAGTTATGTCTTTACAGACTACTGCCTTCAATGTACACTGCGGACAGCAGGGCTCACAATTAAGAACAGGGGGGGTGGAATTGGTGTCATCTATAGAGAAATGCTGGGGTTTTCCCAACTTAAAATTAGAGGGGTTTCGGGCTTTGAGCTGATGGGGTTCTCTTTTAAAGATCTGGAGAGAACATTGCTCACGGGCGTTCTGTGTTATCGCCCGCCGGGATCGGTACCTTCCTTGTCAGATTTCATCGACCTGATATATGACCTCTCTAATACTCACTCCAAGCTACTGGTTCTAGGGGATTTTAATCTGTGGTCGGGTGGTCCGCTGGATAGTGCGTTTACGACACTTTGCCAAGCTTTTAGTGACATTCAGTTGCAACAACTGGTCCTGTCAGCCACTCACAGGAGAGGTCATGCCTTGGACCTGGTCTTCGCAGACGCACAACTAGTTGTGGTCAATGATATCCTATGTCAATGCTGGACTGACCACTCTCTGGTTGCTTTCTCTCTCCGTCTGGGGGACCACTCCTCGGGGAAAGCTGGTGCCGTACAGGCTAAACTGGGCAGACCTTGGTCTCGACTATTAAATTCATCGTCTTTGCCTTCCCTCCTACCAGATAACTTTTGTCTGAGTGACTCGGTGGAGGAAAGCTATACCACCCTATGCCAGTCCATTACGAATACCTTGGACAAGGCGGCGCCCCTCCGTAAGTCTCGTGGCAGACTGAACCGGGCTTGTCCCTTGTACACGGAGGAGCTGCGGCAGCTGAAGTTGAGCTGCAAATGCGCCAAGAGAGCCTGGAGGAAGCAGTACTCGTCCTCAGAGAGGGCCTCGTTCAGGCTGGCACTGCAGGGCTATAAGGCGCAGATCAGGTTGGCTAAGGCCGCTTTTCTGGAAACCACCTTGAACCAGGCGCCGAATAAGTAACAAGCCCTGTTTAAAATCGTCAGGGACTTAACCCACCCTATGTGCGTGGCTAACACGGTCCCCGCGTCGCAGGCCTTGTGTGACTCCCTGGCAGATGCTTTTGAGGAGAAGACCGCTAAGATCTTGGAAGGTCTAAAAAACTCAGTGCCTCTTGCTCTCGGTGTGGGAGCTCCAGTTAGCCCGTCCAGTCGACCCCGGCCGGCTGTATCTGACCCCGGCTTGGGAGCTCCGGACGGGCCACCCAGTCGACCCCAGCCGAGTGACCCAGACCTTAGTTTGGGAGCTCCGGACACTCCTTCCAGTCGACCCTTGCTGAGTGGACTTGCCCTTGGCTCGGTGGTTTTGGGCGTTGGGGCCGGTCCAACTTGGCAAAGCAGGCTCGCCTTTAGTCAGGTAGCCTGGGTAGCCCAGGATACCTCGCCCAGCTGGCCCCGGCCGAGTGGTCATGTTCCCAGCCTAAGAGCTCCGGAACCGGCGCCCAGTCGACCCCAACTAGGACATTTTGCCACCCCCTCTTTTGAGGAGTTCTGCAGTCTGGCACGTACGGTGACCTCAGGCTCTCCGCTTGATCCATTGCCTCCCAAATTCTGGAAGACATTTCAGGCGGAACTTTTCCAGCCTTTGTATTCCATCTGCCTCCAGTCTTTGGACTCGGCAACGGTCCCTGAATGCTGGAAGCTGGCAGTCGTGTCACCATTGCTTAAGAAACCGACTCTGGACCCCGCCTGTCTTTCCAACTATAGGCCAATCTCCCTGCTCCCTTTTCCTATTAAGATTGTGGAAAAGTGGGTGACCCGCGCTCTTTCAGGCTTCCTGGAAGAAATTGGATGGTTCGATGAGTCGCAGTTTGGTTTCCGCCCTGCGCATGGGACGGAATCCGCACTGGTAACCGTTCTGGACAATCTTCGTTCGCGAGTCGATAGTGGTCGGCCAGCCTTTTTGGTGCTGCTCGACATGTCGGCCGCGTTCGACACGGTTTGCCATCGGACCCTCATCAGGAGGCTCGAGGAGTGCGGGGTCACAGAGAGGGCTAGAGGCTGGTATCCTACCTTAAAAACCGGCAGCAGATGGTCACGCTCCCCCTGTTTCGGTCAGAGCTGCGGAAAGTAGGGCAGGGGGTCCCACAGGGCTCAGCCATCAGCCCCATACTCTTCAATCTCTACCTCCGCCCTCTGGTCCAGCTTATAAAATCTTTCGGTATTTCGGCTTTTAATTACGCTGACGATACCCAGCTGGTCTTCTCCCTGGAAGGAAGTAATGCGGTCCCGCTGGAGACATTCCATCGCTGCATGGCAGCTACGGCGGACTGGCTTCGGGCCAACTCCCTACAATTTAACAGCACAAAGACTGAGGTGCTCCACTGCTCCATGGACCGGACTCCGCGGGCACTTCCGGAGAATTTCTGGCCCTCCACATTTCCCGAGACGGTATCGGCTGCGGAGTCAGCTCGTAATTTGGGGGTGATCTTCGGCCCAAATTTGCAGCTGGACATGCATGTCAACAAGACCATCTCTTCGTGCATGATGCTGCTACGCATGTTGCGTAAAGTACTGCCCCTTCTCCCTGCACAGGCCTGGCCGGAAGTAGTTCGCGGGACCATACTGAGTCGCTTAGACTATTGTAATGCGCTACTTTTGGAGGCACCAAAAAA
Organism: Lissotriton helveticus; assembly: GCF_964261635.1. Classification (NCBI taxonomy): domain Eukaryota; kingdom Metazoa; phylum Chordata; class Amphibia; order Caudata; family Salamandridae; genus Lissotriton; species Lissotriton helveticus. Next base: position 151,783,545 of record NC_136071.1, read on the forward strand.
TCTGCTGGGGAAGTTACAACGGGTGCAGAACATGGCCGCTAAGCTGGCTCTCTCTCGTCCTAACCTCAGCTCCTCCACCCTAGCATTAAGGGATCTACACTGGTTGCCGGTGCACCTGCGCGTAGTGTACAAAGCGGCATGCCTAGTATTTAAGGCGGTACATCGACAGGGCCCAGTGCCATTGCAAAATATGTTTGCCTGGTATTCTGCCCCGCGGCCCCTTCGCTCCTCTTCGGCTCAACTGTTGGTGGTTCCGAGGTTCCAGAGAGTAAGGATGGGTGGCCGCTCGTTTAGTGTCGCAGCGGCCAAACTCTGGAACTCCCTGCCACTTCCGTTAAGAAGTTTTAGGGACTACCTTCCGTTTAGGAAAGCCCTAAAAACCCATCTTTTCCCTAGTATTGGCTGAGCAGTGGAAGTGCTGTTGACCGGATCTCAAGCGCCAGGATGCCCTTGGGGCGACAGGACCGCGCTATATAAGTACACAAAATAATAAGATCAAGTCGAGATTGCAGATGACGCAGTTCAGTAGGCAACAGACATTGCTACCAGTGCGGCCAGCCCGGACCACGCATCATCGCTGGCTGCGCACATGCTGAATGCTTCTGGTGCCACTAACTGTGCAGCTCAACGCCACGTGGGTGTGGGCCCTTGCTGACCGCTGCCTCCAGCCTCCACTAAGCACAACAGGGCTCACAATTCAGATCGTGTTGCGATTGCAGATGACACAGTCCAGTAGGCAACAGAAATTGCTACCAGTGCGGCCAGCCGGGACCACGCATCATCGCTGGCTGTGCACACGCTGAGTGCTTCAGGTGCCACTAACTCAGTGCACCACAAGTCACTGCCACGTAGCCTTATTAAGGAGGAATTAATTAGGCAAAAGACATTGCTCCTAGTGCGGCCCGCCCGGACCATGCATCATCGCTGGCTTTGGACAAGCTGAGTGCTTCAGGTGCCACTAACTTTGTGCACCACAAGTCACTGCTACGTAGCCTTATTAAGGCAGAATTCCTTAGGCAAAAGTAATTGCTCCCAGTGTGGCCTGCTCGGACACGCTGAGTGCTTCAGGTGCCTCTAACTCTGTGCAGCTCAATTGAACACCACGTGGCTGTTGCCCTTGCTGACCGCTGCCTCCGGCCTATACTGCGGTCAGCAGGGCAGACAATTCAGATCGAGTCGCGATTGCAGAGGACGCAGTCTAGTAGGCAACAGACATTGCTACGTCAGCCCGCCCGGACCATGCATCATCGCTGGCTGTGCACAGCCTGAGTGCTTCAGGTGCCACTAACTGTGCAGCTCAACTCAATGCCACGTGCCTGTAGGCCCTTGCTGACCGCTGCTACCACTTCGGTCAGCAGGGCTCACAATTCAAATTCAGTCTTGATTCATTAATTGCAGAGTCCTGTAGGCAACAGACATTGCATCCAGTGCAGCCCGCTTGGACGACGCATCATCGCTAACTGCGCACACTCTGAATGCTTCAGGTGCCACTAACTCAGTGCACCACGTCACTACCACGTGGCCTTATAAAGGCAGAATTCATTAGGCAAAAGACATTGCTCCCAGTGCGGCCCACCCGCACCACTCATCATCGCTGGCTGCGCACACGCTGAATGCTTCTGATGCCACTAACTCAGTGCACCACAAGTCAACACCACGTGGTTGAGGGCACTTGCTGACCACTGCCTCCGGCCTACACTGTGGTCAGCAGGTCTCACACATAACCAATCCAATCCTGTCCTGCAACGACACGCCATCATCACTGGCTCCGCACACACTGAGCTCTTCAGGTGCCACTAACTCTGTACATAACAACTCATGGACCCTTTGTAATTTGTGTTATAGACACCAGGCGCAACAAAGTCACCTCAGGCAGCAGGAATATTCAGAAGGGACATTAACAATTTCTTCACATGAGCACACTCATCTCTGGTGCCCCTACCTCAGTGCACCACAACTCATGGACCCTTTATGATAGAATCTTTTGTGTATGATTTCCGATCTGCTGCCCCTACGTCAGCGCACCACAAGTCATGGACCCTTTACGATAGAATCTTTTGTGTGTCATTTCAGATCTGGTGCCCCTACCTTAGTGCACTACAAGTCATGGACCCTTTATGATTGAATCTCTGTGTGTGATCCGAGGATTACTGGAATAGTTGTTTCCAGCACCAACCATTTCCTGAGAGCTGGCTTAAACTCACCCCACACGTGGGGTGAGTGAATTCAGCACAGACGTCACTGGACATGTGACCCTGGTAATAAAAAGGGGCCGAGCGCACGTGCCCGTAGCCAGTTCCACTATCTATCTAACTGTGTCCATGTGTTTATTATGTATGCATGATGGCCCTGGGCCCTACCACATTACATCGTGCTGTTGACTGCGCCATGCTACCTCTGGCAGTGGGGAAGACCTCAGTCATGTAACTTTATATGGGTCATTCTATGAGTACATTCGTAGAGACTGGATGATTAGAGTACTGCAAGGCGAGTGTATGGTGAATTTATAAGTGCTTGGGGATTTGCAGAGTGATTGGATAAGTACATATGTTGGCGGACCCTAACCACGAGCACAAGCTTGGTTCTAATTGGCTGCCAACCAGTGGCATCCCCAGCGGAGCATCAGGATTGCAAACCAAGCCTCGGGAGAGCCGACGCTACGCACGGAGCGTGAGTAGGCACCGCACTGGTTCCTGAGGATCCTGCTTTCTTTGCTATGGGATCCCCACAACCTTTGCTCTAATACCCTGGATTCCCGCCCACTAAAATCTGGGCCACTGGCTAGCGGGAATACCACACGGATGCCTGGAAAACCGAGTCCAGGAGCTTCAAATTTTCATTGTGGTATACTGCATTCTCATTCAGTGGAAACCCTCAGGTTGTTGATCTCTGGATCAAGGAATTCTAACTGTTGGATCCCCGGAGTCCCTTCCACTGGATCCCCTAAACCGAGCTGCTGGGTCCGTGGAGCACTGGTTATAAAAGGCCCAGAATCCTGTCTGCAAGATATTCCCAGCCCCACAGCTGGATCATTGACATATGGCGGATGGAATCTACGGAATTCTGTAAGCGTAAGCGGAGTCGGCAGAGCCGGCATACGCCAGTCAGGGGCGCAACAAGAGCCAAATTTCGGGGGAGGCTGATAGAAATTTCGGAGAGGGGGGCTAATTATTCCAGTCATAGGCAGAGTGCCGATACAGGGGCTCTAAGAATGGGTGAAAACACAACAAAGCCTCAGGTAAATGGTCTTTTAAAGACCTGTGAAGTACTTGGGTGCCGCGCTGAGAGCCGTGCACCCAGCGCATTCACACTAGGGGGTTGCGCTGAGAGCCACACAGTCTGCGCTTTTACAGTAGGGGCCCATGCTGAGCGCCGCGTTAGGGTCGCCACTCCAAACTTTTCTAAAAAAATGGTCCACTTTGCCCCGATGACCCCATACCCCGGGGCATGCCCAATTCTTGAATGTTTTTTATTAATCATTAGGAAGGGGGGCCGCATGGTCCCCCTTCTCTTGTCCACTTCTGGCCCCGAGGACCTCACCCCCAGGGCCTGGCTTCTTTGTTGGGACTGTGGGGGGAGCCCCAATGCCCCCACGGTCCCGCCGACTCCTAGCCTCCTGTGGGAACCGGCATTGCTTTTTGGCAAGGGGAACTGCTAACATGCAGCTCCCCTTGCCCAAAATCAATCCTGCTTTGCTTCATTAAAGTGAGAGCAGGTTTTCCTGCTCTCGCTTCAATGAAGCAAAGCAGGGTTTGCTATGACAGGACGGGAGCCATGCTCCCGCCCTGCCATAGCAAACAGCAAACAGCAATGTCCTGGGTGTGGGTACCCCGGGACAATGCATGATCCGGCCCTGGGGGGTGGGGGTCGCCAGGGCCATCAAGGGCTCCAGGAGGGGGGCCGTGTGGCACCCCTCCCGCTATTTTCAAAGCCCCAGGGAGGTGGTAGTCCCCGGGGCTTCGGGGGGCCAGCAAGGTCCCCCTGCATATTTAATTAAAACCCTGGGGGGTGGCGGTCTCCGGGGTTTAGGAGGGCCTTGGATGCCCCCCACTAATTACATAACAAGCCCCGGGGAGGTGGCGGTCCCCGTGCCTGCGGAAGGGCTGTGTACCCTCCCGCACCTAATTTACATAGCCCTGGGGATGTGATGGTCCCCGGGGCTGCGGAGGCCCGCAGGCCCCCGCAATATAATTATAGGATTACCCCTGGAACCTGGCCCTCCCGGGGGCTCATTAAAAAAAATGTCATCCGGACTCGCTCACCAGGTGCATTCACACGTTTAATGCGCACTGGGATCTTGTGGGACCCCCCTGAGCAGGACTAGGGGGTCAGGGTGTTTCTACCCTGCCCCCTTTCCTTCATTTTTAATATTTTTTCGACTGTTTTCTAGTGACTCGGACAAGATGGCTGCCAACACTTCCTGGTTTGGAGTGTTGGCAGCCAAACAGAAAGAAGCTCGTGGTCGGGAGGGTGCGCGAACCCACCGCTGCCCCAGATATCGAAACTTTTATTTTTTTAATTTCTGAGGAACTACTGAACGGATTTACACCATTTAAAAAAAAGGTCGCTTTCTGAACCAAGCACTGCCTTTTTACCAAATTTGGTGTAATTCCGTTCAGCAGTTTGGGCTGTAGCCTGTAATAAAATTTCCTAGTCCCTGCTGGACGAATCACCCCCAAACTTTCAGGATAGGAGCTAACCTGGATAGAACTTTTTTGATTCGTCAAACAACGCCAAAGTTATTATCAAATCAAAAAACACTTTTCCTATGGAAACTAGTTTCTAACTATAACTACCTACTGGCGACTGCCAGTAGGGTATATATATATATATATATATATATATATATATATACAAACCAAAATTTTTTTTTTTGTTACATTGTTTTAAATATCTTTATTTAAAATGTATATTAATACTACAGTATACCAACTGCAAATTGTATTGATATGAATATGATAATACTATGAATTTGGAGTGTCATATCGTATAAAAATCTGTATGCATTTAGGCAGTAATGTTGAACCTACACAGCAGATACTGATATCAGTCTGTTGTTACTATCTATGATCACATGATTCGAACAACCACTTGGGAAGGGGTGTGCACCTTGTTAAGCACTAAATAAAAAGCAAAAAGTGGCATACAGATAGCTGAATGTGATCAAGGGCTCTTGAAGCCCGAAACGCGTCTTGCTGGCTGTGAAGGAACAACAATAAAACTTTACCTTGCCTGATTTTGCTGTGGTCGGTCTGAGTTCCTGCTTCGCCGTCCAAACGGAAGTGGTTGGAATTGCTGGTGCATAGTGTCACGGAGGTCAGCTGCCTTTGTTTCCAGACCGCCTCCCTGAAAGCTGGAAGCCGCCCTCAGCTGAGATCTGTTTGCTCCGTGGTGGAAAATTGGTGGCTTCCCCCTGTGTTCAACTGTGAAGTAACTCTGAGAAACCGGCAGCGTGTGGATTCTATCGGGTCGGAGGACTCGCAAAGAAAACAACGAGAACGCCGGTGAGTGTGATACTTTGAAAGTGGCAGGAAAGGGGAGAGGCAGCGCCAGGCAAGACGAGAAACAGAACTGACTTTGTTCGCCTGTACGATAACAGTTCTAGTAGCAGCCAGCGATGTCAGCGGAGGATGAGAGAGAGCGGGAGCTGGCAGCTGAAGGAATGTTTGATAACAAAATCAAATCAGCGCGTAACGCGACACAAGCATTACCTGCCGAATCTGAACAGGACAAAAATGTTAAAGTACTTTTGAAGAACCTGGAAGTAAAATCCAAATTAGAGGTGACAAAATGGTGGGAGAACAAATCCCTATCTAAATATATAGAAGTCGGCCGGGTGCCGCGCGGCCTACGAATCTTATTGGCCCCTAGTTTCAACAATCCAAATCCTGAAATGCTCCGCGAGTGGGGAGAAAACAACCTCGAGGCATCGATGAACTCGGTTAAGATACTGACAAAATATGCCCAAATGGATCGGCAAGAGATATTGAAGGAACTAGCAGTAATAAATGATGAGCTGGATAAAATACCTATAACCGAGTATATCACGAAGGCAAGAGCAGACATTAAAGAGCGTGTTAAAAAACATGAAGAAAAAATCAAAGCCAGGAAAACACATAAGTTTGCAAGAGATCTGGCAGATTACGAGAATGGCCAAATTTTCACGTTCTCTCAAAAATATGATATAAACAAACGGAAGCAATACAGTCAAGATAAACATTCAGCAGCAAGCAGCAGTGTGCTAACATCTATCAATATTAGTGATGATTCTTCTAACCTAGATACGTTATCAGTCACAAGTGGCTCGAGTGGCAGTACTGAGTTGATAAATACAAAAAAACCCATCCTGAATATGAGTGAGGAGTTGGATTTTTTAGTGGCAGAAAGACTGAAAACATTGCGCCCGAGAATACCAAGACAGCCACAAAACAGCGTAGAAACAGGCGCCGGAGAGAACAGCGCAAAAGATGCGAAAACTGCCACAAAGAAGAAGAAGAAAAACTTTTGGCAGAAAAATCGCAGCTAAAAGATAACAGCATTATAAATTTATCAGATGTGGTACTAACAAAAGCTGAACAGCAACTGTTGACATTGGGACTGAATTTTTGTCCTGGAGAGGACTTTAATTATGCGAGGAGTCGCATAGACGTGTACTGCTTTATCCGTAAGCTTAAGTTAAAAAAGTACTTTGCATTAAAAAACGATAAAAATAATGACATGGGATTTTCTAATTATGTGGAAAATATTGAGGGGGAAGTAGAAAGTTTGAGCCTACCCACGTTGAGAGCGTCTGATGCGGCAGGTGTGATTGTCATGCATGACTTATATGAGGGACAACAAGATATGTCAGAAGAAGGGTCGGCTGACCCAGTTGACATTTCTACACAAGAAAGATTGAGGAAAATTGATTTTGTTCAGCAGGGGGCAGGTATTAGTCCTTTCAAGAATAAGTCTAGCTTTTTGCCCCTAATGCCAAAAGATGCCACAGACACCTATCATGATATGATTGTAAACGATTTGAAGAAACTGAATATCAATGTCAGAAAAAATAAGCAACAACGAGGCATCTTTTTTAGAAAAGTAGCATATGATAGATTGATTAAGAAATTGGGAGACAATTGTAATGTGATTATAAAAAAGTCTGACAAAGGCGGTAATATTGTATTATGGCCTAAAACGGACTATGTTACTGAGGCACAAAGACAATTGAGCGATGCAACATGCTATCAGAAAAGCTCAATGAAAGAATATGAAAAAGCCAGGGAAACCCTACAAAAGCTTTTAATGCAATGGAGGAGGGAGGGATTTCTCTCCAATGATGAAAGCAAGTTCTATTTAAGGAACATCCGGTGTTACCGATCTTGTATCTTATTCCTAAGATACACAAGATGGTAACACCGGTACCGGGAAGACCCATTATCTCTACTATGAATAGTGCCGGTGAGAACATTGGTCAATATATTGAGTCAGTATAATGAGTGGCAGCCCCTTAACACAGGTCCTAATAGAGAGCGCAGAGTACTTCTCTGTGTCCTCCCTCGTGAAGCCTGCAGTGCTCGTGGAGGGAGGGGGTGATCCTGAATGCCAAACGTGCACTCAGGAGAGTAGCAGCACTAAAAAAAGCAATATATCTATGACAATTGTGGTGCTCAATATGCTGTATTTTTGCAGAAACTCTTAGTTTATCAGTGGCAGATCAACACATGGGGATACATAAAAATGCATTTACAATCTCCCTAGTTATTGAATCTCACTAACAACCCAGTCTTTAATTGATGTTCACAAAATATTTGCAGCAGTATTTAGCGGGCCCTTACCCAAAAATAATAGGATTGGTATGGGGCCAGTCAACATAAGATTAAGAAACAAAATATTTTTACAATCAACCTACATGTGTTTATAATCAAACAAAGGATTAACAAAAAAGGAAAAGACAATAATAAAAAACGAATTACTCCTTTGAACCTGATAAAAAGACTCTATACTCAGACACTAAGCAATAACATACAATCTTAAAAACAGTACCTAATAATTAGCAGCCTTAGTACCTGTGTTTCAAAAAGAAAGAGCAATGTACAACAGCGCACGCAAAAAAGAGAAAAACACAGAGGGTACTTTTAACTGGCGAAAATACAATGGCTAAAATGATAAATGTTCCTGATCACACAGCAGGAATTTCCCTGGTCACACAGCAGGGACAAGCGGTGTCTGAAAATACCGTTAGCTACGCGGATCTTCAGATTAGCTACTTCTTCATTAGTAATGAAATGGAGGCCCTCCCTTTCCCTATACAGAGAGGCACACTGACATGATAAATGTTGGAAAGGCGACTACCCCAACCTTTCCCTTCCCTGTGGTGCTATATTCACAGAGGAACCCTTAAAATAAATGCTGGAAAGGCGACTACCCCAACCTTTACCTTCCCTGTGGTGCTATATTCACAGGGAAACCTTTAAAAAACAGACATATGCATTTGGAAGGCGCCAGACGCACCTTCCCTTCTCCGATAATCTAATAGACTTAGTCAGAGGTTCTCCCTTCAGAGATACAAACAAATGTCGAAAGAACTGCCACATGCATTCTCTCCTTCCCTGTATCGTATATGCAATAGGGGCTTCCTTTAACCGCTAAATAAATGCTGAATAAAAAAGCTAAATGTAAAAATAAGCGTTACAACAATAGCAGCAATAACATTCGGCTAATTACAGTAAGAGAAACACATACATCACGGTAATGACCTAACTGTCAGGCTCAGTCTCAGTTTCCACATAGCACACAATCCCTCCTTCTGCGCAGAATCAAATGGCAAGGTGAATAGCCAGGGAGTATGGATAAACAGGCAGGAGCACTGCTGCGTCACAATACTACACACCTTTCCTCCGCACCCAAGAGAGAGAGCAACAGCAGCGACGGGCAGTCAATCGATATGATGCTTACCCATGCGCTATGTCCTTCCCAATGGCCCGGTCGGAGAGGAGTGCCAATTGCTTAGCAGCCTCGTACTTCCTCCTTCAATCCAGATGCATCCTGTTCAGTTGACTTTAACCATCACGTTGGGGTCACCAGGATGTCGGAGGGAGGATTAATTAGGGGTCACGGAGGTGGGGTGGGGGGGGCCATGCAGGGCTCAGCGCCTGCACCGGGGAGTTGGTGAGAAAGAGAGCCAGTGACCTAATGGGACAGCTTAATTTGTAACCGGTGCTCCTGGAACGCTTGCTCTAAAAATAGGGAAAAACAAATATATGAGCCTCTGAGACTGTTCCTGAGAGTTGTACAAGTTTTATTAGAAGACACAGCTTCTAGAAATATTCAATGATATCACAAAAAATCACATAGTACTTGGTCCTGCTCCTAGCATTCTCTCGAAAGGCGCTTGGACCAGTTTGGATTTACAAAATACAGTTTACAGCTGCTATGAGAGAGAGAATATACTTTAAGTACACTTGTGAGCTTTGAGGCAGATTGCATAGAAAAAGGTTAAGCACATATTATTGGGAACACTCACCACTGTATACAAGTTATATCCTGCAAGTACAAGTTAAACACCTTAAATGCAGTGAAGATAAAACAAGGTCAGAAAAAACATAACATTTCAAATAGCGAAATATAACTTTGAATGCAAAAAGGAAAAAGCATTTCATACAGGCAGAATACACAATAGAGCAGCAGAGTCTAGAGCCTAAGTACAGGTAACAAGGGCTATCGCGAGTAAGCCCTGGGAAAAACTCCTGTCCGACACTCAAGTGCAGACGCGGAGTAGTTCAACGATATTCTCGCGGACCTCCTTTTTATATTGTTCAGGGGTCACGTCATCTCACGCCACCTTGTACCACATACCCTTAAGGGTCACTCACGCCCCTTCCCGGTACCTTTCCCATCATAAGTGTAAATGTGGCCCCTTCTCGTAATTGTGTGGCACGTACGCCAGTCTAGACTAAGTTCCTGGCATTTGACTGGAGGTTTGTCATTAATATATCATACACAACACAAATGTGTTATTATTACTTTGAAGGATTCTATTCATGCGTTTATGTGCCAGTCTGTGATACTGATTTGCCACATTTATCCTCATTTATCGGACTAGCTTTAGCTGTGGTGGGAACTTCCTCTTTCTCCGTTCACAGCTTTCAGGTGGGGGCCTGGGGTGTGTTGCAAGATTAAGAAGGAACTTGATCCTTATCGTTCGTGAACCTAGCATACAGTAGGGTGGGGGCCCAATGAAGGAGTGCGAAGCCACGCAGACAAGTGGAGCTGGGTGAAGCATGAGTCAGACCTGCTTTCTGCTTAAGCTAAGGGAAAATGGCAGTGCTCAGGCCAACGTTACTGAGGCCTATAACTTCCAAGCAGCAGGGCCTACACAGGGTTCATGCTAGCTAAGTGATAAGAGTGTGCTTGGGTAACTATGCAGTAAAATTATCTCCGTCTGTCATTCCCCCCTCTGGTTCATATTTGAACCAATCAAACATCATTAAACATCATACGAACTGCATACCTAGCTGGAGATGGGGGAAGTGGCCAGGACGAGTTATAAAGAAGCGGCTCCTACATCCTCATCTGGTCCCCCTAATCTCTTACACATTGTCTCATAGGGATGTACCAAGTCTCTCCCTGAGAGAAGTGGTGGGCCACTATGTACCGAGGCCTGGTACTGACTGTCAGAACGGACCTGTGCTTAGTGAGAGTCAGGGATGGTACGTTCTATGTTCAACACTGCTATCTCCACATCTTCCCCTTGTCCCCTGCGTATACCTGTGTACACATCGGTGTAGTTCATCTCAACTTCCTTAGACGTTAATCTTCCAACATAATGCAACATAATCTGTGTTCCAAAATACAACAGCAACAATACACATAGGGTAGACATTACAAATTTTAGTACTGCAGACAGCCATGAAGGCATCCAGTCCAAGTTGGACCAATTAGCAAAAAGGTCTGCTTTTGCACCTCCGTCCTCATGCATCCTTTGTCCCACATTGTCCAAGTCCCTAACGGTCTTTGCAAGTGTTACATTGTCCGCTTCATCGGCCAATATCAAGGCACAGCAAAACGACGTTCCCATTCCGGCTCATCCACCACTATTCATCGCAATTAACTGGTCCAAACATAGTGTTGTTTCAGAACCATGAGTCTCAAAGGTCGTAGTTCTTCTTCCACGGCATTGAACCCATCACGGGTGTTGTTAACAAGCTGCATCAGTTCATATCTCGTTACTTGGAGCCATCGAGCATTGGCTTTGGTCTGGAACATGGGGATAACTCCCCCAAAGTAAAGTTCAGCATCGTTGAAATCTTCCGGAATCTCATGAAATGTGTCATCTGAGGAGTACTTTTTGCCATCTCTTTTTCGGTGGTGGAGCAGAGTGATATCACCTGCCATTGGGTGTGCATAGATGTGGGAAATGTTCGCTGCTGGGACGACGCGATGCAATTCATGCATCGTCACGATGGAACAAAGTTCTTGCCAGTGGGGAGGCAGTTGCGAGCGGATATTTCTTTCGCAGATCCAATAGATGTCCATGAGGATGGAGGTGCCGTACTTCAGGTTCAGATTAAAACTAGTGCTGTTGCAATTAGTATTCCGACCCACAGGAACCGTTCCATTACCTAGGAAGCAAAGGAGAGGAGAATTTAGCTTGTGTGCTTTTTTCTCTTTGTATGGTGTACCCTCATTAAAAGTGTATCTTCTAGTTTCCTGTGCCCATATCTCAGCACACTCCTTCTCAATATCTGCATCATGTCAGCAGACACTCCCATTTCAAGGTAAACCTCCATTCTCTTATTAAATTCCACTGAATCAGAAACAACAGTGAATGTAACATACTTGTCATCCCACTCTGTGGCGCTTACTAATGCCTTATTTACCCTTGCTGACTGGAGCTGAATCTGACCATGTATGCGGCAAAGGAACAGGTGAGGGAGACATTTGGCAGTGCGCGGTGGAACCTCTTTGGGAAATATCAATTTATCAGGGTGAAATCAGGTACCAAGTCCCAATCTGTGGGGTCTGCTTGGGGTGAGGAAGGTGTAGAAGTGGGTGGTGCATAGGTGTCATAGCTACTGCTGGTGCTTATCCCATTTTGCTTGTTACCAGGAAGTGTCTTGAATACTGGAAGCTCTGTGGTCGTGACAATTTTGATATTGCTAGTAGCTCCTCTCTCTCTCTCTCTGATCGCACTGCTAACCAGTGGAATGCTGCTACTGAAACTACAAACATAAAAAAGAAAGTAATTACAAAAGTACATATCTTTGGCAGTGAAAATCTGACAGATGAGATGGGTCTGTTGCTGCATCTCAGTCCATGGACCATATGATCTTCATACTCTTGTCCTTGGAAAGTCTGTGGGTACATGAATGTTTAGATCTTGGACGGTGACGGGTGGAACCTCAAAAAGTCCATTTGCAAGTGTTTGTTGAATTTGAAGTCTCTCCACTTCCGGACTGCTTCCTTTAAAAAGATGTGTGTCCCAAAGCAGATAGGCACTAGTTCATCAGAAATAGGACGCTTTCTCTTTGTTTTTGATATCTGAATGAAAAAGAACTTTGGAGCACGCATTAGTGCACATGAAATAAACAAACAATTCAGCTTTCACAATCTCAGAAGACCTTTCAGTGTCTACTTGAGGTCTGGTGGAGAGAACAACCACATTCATTGATCTGTCAGTGACAAACTGGTGAGAGGTGAGGTGATGATCAGAACTGGGAGTATTTCTGAGTGTGAACAAATCAATGGGAAGGCCATAGAACCACTTCTTTCCAATTGGGGCACTTTTTGTGCTTATCCTGGCTATGAGCAGGCCATTGAGGCGCTCACAAATACCATTTCTTTGCGGGTGATGGGCTGAAGTCAACTTATGTTTTACTCCTAACATTGTCGCACTTGTGTAAAGAAAAATGGCGTTTGAAAAATGGCTGCCACTGTCACTGCGAATAGAATCTGGTATTCCCCAGCGACATATGACCTCCCGAAGCAGGAAGGTAGCTGCGGCCTTTGCGTCACAATGGACACATGGTCCGGCTACCACCGTAAAAAGGGGCACACCACTACCATGATGTGTCTGTATTATTGGCATCTGTCAAGCATGTCTACATAGTTAATGTGGAGCTCTCTAAAAAGGACCCTTGGGCCTTGGTATTGTTGAGGATACTCTTTTTACAGCTGGATTAGTTGAATACTGTTGACAAATGAGGCATTGCTGAACTATGAGTTGTTGCTCATGTGCATTGGGGATGAACCACTCTGTTTGCAGAGTTGTGGACATGATATAACGAGAGACCTGTGTAGGGAGGTGCAGCTATGTGAGTGCTTACGTGAAAAAGAGCCTGTGGCATGACAGGCTTCCCTGTCAATGTCTGTCTATAAACAAAATCTGAAACATCCTGTTGTACTCCCCTCTCCTTCCACAGCTCTTTTCCTTCAGGTGGGGCACTTCCCTGTATCTCTCTAAGGTGCAGCTGTGCAATGCAATCATAGTGCTGTGTATTATCAATAGTGTATGGGCATGATGGATCTACTTGCACTGATGAGGGTGCATTTTGGGCAAACAGAATGGGGGGCACAGTCATTTTGTGCTGGGGATAGAGATGGTGCATGTCTGGGCCTTCTGGCTGCTGCTTGTGCTGAGTAATGTGATGGCAATGCTGTCTGCTGTACAATGTCTAGAGAGCCTTAGTAGTCATTCTGTAGTGCTCTTACTACTGCAGCTCCTGTACATCTCATCCCTTTTACTTCATTAATGGTAGAAAAACCATCAACGAAGTACAAGTCAGATATACAACCACCTCTAAAGTCCGCCCATTCTAGTCTGACAATATTGTAATACTGAGCATTGCTTACTCCCTGCATACGTCCTTTTAACATTGAAATCTACTTTATATCTGCATTCATCTGCGTTTTCCTAGCACCGGGCATGTGTGAAGTGATAGCTGTACACAGGGGTGCATATCTGGAAACGTATTCCTTATCTCCTCTTATCCATCTGCACATACATATTCCTTACTAATTGTTTTACCAAACTGTGTGGTCTTAGGCCACTTATTTCTCTTGCTCGTTTCCACAGACCAACGTATTTTTGCACAAGACCTTTTTCCTTCTTATCAATCATATTGTTCGCTGCCAACTACAGGAAGCCTTTTTCCTGTTTGGCTCTACGCCCAGAATATGCAGTCGGCCAGGAATGTTACTTATGAACGTGGCCCGAAAATAAAAAGAAAACCCTCAATTAGCTTTTCAGTACTTTTTAATATCTGAAAACATGTGTTGTCTCTACTTGCAATATGCAAAATATACGTATTGTATTATAAAGTAAAGATGGCTTACTTGTAACGCACATGTTCACTCAGAATGGTATATTGATGATAAACAGCAGATCTTTATTGCATTCCATAAATCCACCCTAGAAGGATGAAATGCTCAATAGACCTAGCAGCACATGATCTTGTGATTTATCGAGTCAAGGCTCTCACAAACCCAACCTATGTTAATTATGTGTCATGCATGTTTTGTAAACGCGGTATATTCTAGTATTGGACCTATATTTATCTGAAAAGATATGTGATGCAACTAGTGTGCATCCCATTCCATCGTTTTATCACTGGCTTGTGCCTGTGTCAGCTGCTGCTGAATTTTTTTTGGGGAGGTAGGAGTAAATTATTCTATTCAGTTGCTCAGTCTTGCAATATTTTGTGAAGTTTACAGTGCGAATTATAATTGATCATCCACATAGAGACATTCATATTCTTTTGCAATTGAAAGTATAACTATCTATTTCTGAATGAAAATGCGAATAAAATACTCGACGTCAGCGTGCAATGGGACACTGAAGAGGGCAGTCTTCAGGCCAACGATCAAACAATACGGCATAACTTGAGGAATTTTTGTTTGACAAACATCATTCTGGTCGGTGGTGTGTCAGGAATAGAGAAAGTCATTGTGTCGTTCTCACTGAAATATATTCTCATTTTTAATTTGGCCATGAGATCACGTCCCAAGAGATTTACTGGGGACTGTGGTGTGTAAAGTAGACGCTGTTGAATATGTTTACCTCCTATTTCTATTGGTACTGGCTCTGTGAAAGGGACCCTTAATATCGCCCCAGAGAAATCTAGTGTGTTTGCGCTCTGGTTGGAGATGGGCAGTGCCCCCTCCTTGATACAGGAGAATGTGGCACCTGTGTCAATCAAAAAACTATACGTGTTGTTGTTAATCATGACATTCACAACTGGGTCCTCTCTAATGTTTGTGAAACATGACAACACGGGACACACTAGAGTTTTCTGTGGGCTATCCTAACTTGAAGATCCTCCATCCTGGTACTGCTGGATGGTGCCCTGTGAAACCGAATTGATGGGGGGCAGTACTGTAGCTCCCTGTGATACAGGAGCCTGAGTCTGGGGCACCACGTGGTACACAGGCATGTGATCTTTTGTTACCTGTGCGTCACCTCCTAGTACATTTAAGGCACTTTGTGAAAGATTAGTGACAGTAGTCACTTGACTCACTGGTGTAGCTATCATAACTGCATCATGAGCCTTTGTTTTCTTTAATTTTTGCTGTTCTAGTTTAGCAGCTGCGTTCTCAATAGCTAATTGCCTTGTTTGTGACATTAGAGATCCAATGTCTGAGACATCGGGAAACTTCCGGCGCAGTTCGTTCCATAGCGCTGATCTTATTTTATTGAAAGGATCACCATCTAATTTTGAATTAGTGGTGGAAAGCCTTGTGTCGATGCGTGAAAACATATCCTCTGCATCCTTTCCAATCAGGGATGTGAGCAGGCTTTTCATATCCCATATAGCCAATGACACACCTGTAGTGTCATTTTCAAAGGCTTGTATCCACTTTCCCGCACCCTCTGTGAGGGGTGGGAGTTCTTTCTTCATATTCTCTTTGTCCGTTAGGGACCAAGTGACCGCCATAGGGGGGTCATTGACCTCTTCGGACGGCAGGGGCAGCTGGTGTGTTACCCCTGTGGGTCTTGTGTTGCCATACCGGCGTGCGTATTTCTGCCAGACCCTTAGGCCTTGGCGCATGTAGGTGTAGTTCCAATCGTCATTTCCTGCCTTCTGCAAGATACATTCTTCAGCAGTGGCCATTTGCTCTGGCTCAAAAGATCCTTCTCGGGGCCAGACATTCTTTTGAGATCCATTAGCCTTTGTCCAGTCTGCTAAGTTATCTGAGAATGGATTGACATAAAGGTCACTCCCGTCTCCAAGTATTACTATCTCATTTGGCGTCAGACCATTGGTCAATGGTGGTCTTGGCCTGTAAAGGGCAATGTTGTTCAGTTCTCTAGATCTTGCTGTGCGCAGGCGTGCTGTACCTGATACATCATATTCCTGTGGGATGTTCTCAGGTCGCCCTTCGTTACCTAACACTGCAATACTTTCTATCTCTCTTCTTCTCTGCCTTCTCCTCTTTTCTGCCTGTTCGAACATTTTTGACAGATCCAAATTGTCTTGATCTAGCTGTGGTCTCTCTAGGCTACGTGGTATAACCACTGGAGGTGATGTCTGGGTGTTGTGATTAGCGTCTGATGGTGGGGCTTGGGGCACACCTAAGTTGGCTGTGAGGGAGACTGCTGTGTTGCTCTGTGGTGTGGCTACACTTTGTGTTTCCTGATGTAAGTCTACCCATGGCCCTTGCTGTGGCATGATAGTTGGGACCCCACCACTGTGTGGCCCTACCTCCTTCGCACCACTAGCTAATTCATTTGGTGCTTGTTGTTTCTTTTTACTAGATTGGCCCAAGTCACCCATCAGCTCAGTCATGCTATCCCCTATACTGGCTAGGTATAATGACAGTTGCTGGAGTGTTGCTGTATTTCCTGTGGGGCTTCTTGAGTTCTGTTTGTGTGACATGTCCCCTTCCTCTTTACCTGTTCTTTGGCATTGGTCACTTTCTGCCCTCCACCTGCTGATCTCTTCTTCAGTGACTACTTCAGAGTGACATTGTTTGCTGTCCCTGTTTTCTTCACTGAACTGTAGCTGGTGCTTTTCCTCTCTATTAGGACCTGTGTTAAGGGGCTGCCACTCATTATACTGACTCTGTATCTTGTAATGCTGGTGGCTCGGGAATCGGAATGGGCCATAATGTCTTGTTCTTGTTCTTGGGGTAATATGGTCCTCAGTGAGGGATGTGGGTGCTGGGCGGTCAAGTCTGGGGAGTGGCATGTGGGAGCCGTGCTGCGAACCACCTGAGGCCTCATTGCTCTCTTTATTTTCTTCCTGCTGGGGGCTGCAGAGTTGGACACTTCTCATCTTTATTGTCAATAGCGTGTCAATTTGACCTGGCATTCCTGATGCTGCTCCCTGCAGTACTGGGCTTCGGGAGCTTAGGGATAGCTGGCCTAATGTATTCTCTGGTCTACTGTCTTGTGATTTATCTGAAATGTCTGGGGCTGAGGCATCGTCATGGCCTATGGCTGCCTGGACATTTGATAAGAGTTCTAGGTCAGTCTCGATACTCTGTCCTGGATACATTTCATCTGCGTCATAGGCTGGTGGATGTGCTGTGGGTGTGGACATTATTCTTCTGTGTTGTGTGTAAGCAGGGGTAAGAGTGTAACGCCACCGGGTGTTATTGTCAGCCTTACCTGCTGCAAGGATGTGATGTCAATTCCTAGGGCTGAGATTAGTGTCAAAATGACTGTACATGTCAGGGGTGAGACAGACTCAGGGGATGTGGCTGTATCTTCAGAAAGGGCAACAACACAGCCGTTCACTATGTGTACCGTGATCTGTAGTCTTAGGTCTTGTCTGGGCTGTCTGCTCATATCCTAGGGTTGTCTTTGGGCTGGGCAATCTGTGGCAGTGAATGTGGCAATACTAATCTCCTTTTGTCGTGCGGCTTTGTAAATATGCCCACATTTCTGGATAATGCATTGGAGAAGGGTGTCTTTGTAATACTTCTGTGAGACTGGGTGATGGTTGCTGCTGCAGCTGGTCATGCAACTCGTGGGCGTGATGCTCACAGACCAGTGGAGCGAGGGTATTCTGTGAATCTCCCTGCCCCTCCGGGCAGCTGGTGCTTGGAGGAGGCGGTGTGAGTGAACACTGGTTGGCGATATCAGGGCTTTCGCTATTTATTACACTACCTACTGACTGAAGTGTGAGTTGTGTGTTATCAGTGAGGGATGTATAGGTTGGCACTGGGAGGCGCAGTCTCACTATATGCAATGTAGATGCCCTTATCTCAGTACCCTGTGTGAGTGGGATTCCCAACAAGTCCCACGCTCTAGATATTAAGGAAATTTGGCTTCTGTTAAATTTCCTATGGGTTTGTGCGCTAACGTTCTGCACTGATACGATTTTATTGTCTAATATGTGCAGAACTACCTCAACTGGTTGTTGTCCGCTATGGCTCATCTGTACTTTCTTTGGTTATATGTACATATATGTACCGGAAATCTGGCTGACCTCCTCCGGTCAGTTGTTTTCGGGGGTGGGGCAGTTTACCACAAGCTCATCACCTAATGCTTCTATAATGACGGAATAAAATGCTTCTCTAATTTCTTCCTTTTCTGGGCCGTTGTAAATACCTTCTGGGGAATTGTCAGGGAATTGCAGGGCAGTAGGATGGTTACCAAAACAAGCCTCAAGGACCTTGCTGTGCAAAGGGTTGCGAGGCCACAATGATGTCACAATAGCAGGTACCTCTAGTCCCGGTAATGTCATGAAAATCTGCACGTGTATGGCGTGTGTAGTTTTGTATGTCATATAGTCATGTATCCTGTTCATTTGTGTGGTATGTAGTTAAAAAAGAAACATTTTATGCTATACTAAATGACACTCAGTCACCCAGAGAGCGCAGAGTACTTCTCTGTGTCCTCCCTCGTGAAGCCTGCAGTGCTCGTGGAGGGAGGGGGTGATCCTGAATGCCAAACGTGCACTCAGGAGAGTAGCAGCACTAAAAAAAGCAATATATCTATGACAATTGTGGTGCTCAATATGCTGTATTTTTGCAGAAACTCTTAGTTTATCAGTGGCAGATCAACACATGGGGATACATAAAAATGCATTTACAATCTCCCTAGTTATTGAATCTCACTAACAACCCAGTCTTTAATTGATGTTCACAAAATATTTGCAGCAGTATTTAGCGGGCCCTTACCCAAAAATAATAGGATTGGTATGGGGCCAGTCAACATAAGATTAAGAAACAAAATATTTTTACAATCAACCTACATGTGTTTATAATCAAACAAAGGATTAACAAAAAATGAAAAGACAATAATAAAAAACGAATTACTCATTTGAACCTGATAAAAAGACTCTATACTCAGACACTAAGCAATAACATACAATCTTAAAAAAAGTACCTAATAATTAGCAGCCTTAGTACCTGTGTTTCAAAAAGAAAGAGCAATGTACAACAGCGCACGCAAAAAAGAGAAAAACACAGAGGGTACTTTTAACTGGCGAAAATACAATGGCTAAAATGATAAATGTTCCTGATCACACAGCAGGAATTTCCCTGGTCACACAGCAGGGACAAGCGGTGTCTGAAAATACCGTTAGCTACGCGGATCTTCAGATTAGCTTCTTCTCCATTAGTAATGAAATGGAGGCCCTCCCTTTCCTTATACAGAGAGGCACACTGACATGATAAATGTTGGAAAGGCGACTACCCCAACCTTTCCCTTCCCTGTGGTGCTATAATCACAGAGGAACCCTTAAAATAAATGCTGGAAAGGCGACTACCCCAACCTTTCCCTTCCCCGTGGTGCTATATTCACAGAGGAACCCTTAAAATAAATGCTGGAAAGGCGACTACCCCAACCTTTCCCTTCCCTGTGGTGCTATATTCACAGGGGAACCTTGAAAATAAATGTTGGAAAGGCGACTACCCCAACCTTTCCCTTCCCTGTGGTGCTATATTCACAGGGGAACCTTTAAAAAACAGACAAATGCATTTGGAAGGATCCCAGACGCACCTTCCCTTCTTCGATAATCTAATAGACTTAGTCAGAGGTTCTCCCTTCAGAGATACAAACAAATGTCGAAAGAACTGCCACATGCATTCTCTCCTTCCCTGTATCGTATATGCAACAGGGGCTTCTTTTAACCGCTAAATAAATGCTGAATAAATAAGCTAAATGTAAAAATAAGCGTTACAACAATAGCAGCAATAACATTCGGCTAATTACAGTAAGAGAAACACATACATCACGGTAATGACCTAACTGTCAGGCTCAGTCTCAGTTTCCACATAGCACACAATCCCTCCTTCTGCGCAGAATCAAATGGCAAGGTCAATAGACAGGGAGCATGGATAAACAGGCAGGAGCACTGCTGCGTCACAATACTACACACCTTTCCTCCGCACCCAAGAGAGAGAGCAACAGCAGCGACGGGCAGTCAATCGATATGATGCTTACCCATGCGCTATGTCCTTCCCAATGGCCCGGTCGGAGAGGAGTGCCAATTGCTTAGCAGCCTCGTACTTCCTCCTTCAATCCAGATGCATCCTGTTCAGTTGACTTTAACCATCACGTCGGGGTCACCAGGATGTCGGAGGGAGGATTAATTAGGGGTCACGGAGGTGGGGGGGGGGGGGCCATGCAGGGCTCAGCGCCTGCACCGGGGAGTTGGTGAGAAAGAGAGCCAGTGACCTAATGGGACAGCTTAATTTGTAACCGGTGCTCCTGGAACGCTTGCTCTAAAAATAGGGAAAAACAAATATATGAGCCTCTGAGACTGTTCCTGAGAGTTGTACAAGTTTTATTAGAAGACACAGCTTCTAGAAATATTCAATGATATCACAAAAAATCACATAGTACTTGGTCCTGCTCCTAGCATTCTCTCGAAAGGCGCTTAGACCAGTTTGGATTTACAAAATACAGTTTACAGCTGCTATGAGAGAGAGAATATACTTTAAGTACACTTGTGAGCTTTGAGGCAGATTGCATAGAAAAAGGTTAAGCACATATTATTGGGAACACTCACCACTGTACACAAGTTATATCCTACAAGTACAAGTTAAACACCTTAAATGCAGTGAAGATAAAACAAGGTCAGAGAAAACATAACATTTCAAATAGCGAAATATAACTTTGAATGCAAAAAGGAAAAAGCATTTCATACAGGCAGAATACACAATAGAGCAGCAGAGTCTAGAGCCTAAGTACAGGTAACAAGGGCTATCGCGAGTAACCCCTGGGAAAAACTCCTGTCCGACACTCAAGTGCAGACGCGGAGTAGTTCAACGATATTCTCGCGGACCTCCTTTTTATATTGTTCAGGGGTCACGTCATCTCGCGCCACCTCGTACCACATACCCTTAAGGGTCACTCACGCCCCTTCCCGGTACCTTTCCCATCATAAGTGTAAATGTGGCCCCTTCTCATAATTGTGTGACACGTACGCCAGTCTAGACTAAGTTCCTGGCATTTGACGGGAGGTTTGTCATTAATATATCATACACAACACAAATGTGTTATTATTACTTTGAAGGATTCTATTCATGCATTTATGTGCCAGTCTGTGATACTGATTTGCCACATTTATCCTCATTTATCGGACTAGCTTTAGCTGTGGTGGGAACTTCCTCTTTCTCCGTTCACAGCTTTCAGGTGGGGGCCTGGGGTGTGTTGCAAGATTAAGAAGGAACTTGATTCTTATTGTTCGTGAACCTAGCATACAGTAGGGTGGGGGCCCAATGAAGGAGTGCGAAGCCACGCAGACAAGTGGAGCTGGGTGAAGCATGAGTCAGACCTGCTTTCTGCTTAAGCTAAGGGAAAATGGCAGTGCTCAGGCCAACGTAACTGAGGCCTATAACTTCCAAGCAGCAGGGCCTACACAGGGTTCATGCTAGCTAAGTGATAAGAGTGTGCTTGGGTAACTATGCAGTAAAATTATCTCCCTCTGTCATCACCACATACTCCAGACAGGAGAAAAAAATCAGAACTATTGTACAGAAGCATTGGCCTATTGTCATAACAGATAATGTGTTACACGAACGTCTATTGTCTTCTCCCATTATAACTTTTAGAAAAGCCAGATCCATGGGCAGTGACTTAGATAAAAATTCCCCAGAAACAAGAAAGGCTATTTCATGGTTTCAACCAACCAGGGGATTCAGAAGATGCACAACATGTCGTGCATGTAAATTTGGATGCAATAAAACATCGTACACAACTCCATTTGATACATCTCCAGTGATTATCAAGGGCAGTTATAACTGTAAAACAGATTTTGCCGTGTATGTCCTGACGTGCACCTGTGGTCTGAGATATGTGGGAAGCACAAGACTACAGGTGCACATCAGGATATTACAACATTTGAGAGCTATTCTCCATCATGATACTGCATACCCTGTGGCACGCCACTTTAACAAGTGTCACAATAGGGATATCAATTGTCTGTCTTATTATGTTATTGGAGCAATACCTGTAAACAAAAGAGGAGGGAACCGTGACAGACAGTTAAGACAATTGGAAACTACTTTTATCCTTAATCTTGATAGTAAATGGCCACGGGGTTTAAACAACGCGGAGGATATGCACACTTATATATAAACACGGCAGAAATTATGACATCAATATCAAAAGATATACCACTGTGAGAAAATAATGACAATACAATAGATGAGATTTTATCTGTCATTGCCCATTTTTGAGTATAAATATATCAGATTAACTACCATCTCTGCCAGCTTCAAGCACTTTCTCTCTGGATTTATCAAACACTGATGGTTTTATATACCTTTTATATATATCTTTTAATAGTGGTTTTTTATCCGGCTGGGTTTAAAATTTTACACTGTTGAGATTGTATGAAATTAATTTTGCCTTCTTCTGAAGACATAAACCCATTCATAAATGTTTGTTATTGTAAATATGTATGAAAATGCACTTTATATTTAATATTGGCTTAATGTTGCACATATCTTGTAGCACTTTAGTAAGGAAAAATTGCACTAGATATAAGGGAGAAAATAAGCACAAGAGCACTCAACATATTTTCACGAGTTAAATCATTGTTGGGATCAGCAAATTGATCAATTGAATGTGATGAGGTTTTCAAAATTAGGATTTTAAGAATATTCAACTCCACAGTGAAATAATTATTAAGCATGGGCGGATTTTGCGGATCCACGATCCGCGGATTTTGCGGATTTGCGGATCCGCGGATTTGGGCAGATGAATGAGTCACTGATTTTGAGCTTCAACTAGTTCCAGCGACCATGTGTGTGTTATGCAATCGCCCCGAGGGGTGCAGGGGTCCCTTGGGTGAGCTTTCCATCATAGTGGGTCAATGGCGGGAAGACGGTGCACACCGCGAGTGCGTGGGCGGGGCTTCCATGCGAGTGCACATGCCTCTTGTGTGTTTAAAAGGTCTGGGACCGATCAGAGCAGTAGATGAAGAGACAGAAGCTCCTGGTCACAGGAACAGTAAAGGGATTGCGCTCGTGAAAGTCAAGGATGCAAAGGCCTCTATCTAGCATCACAGCTGATTTCCGACGGTAGATTTGGGAAGAAGGCACACCTGCCCAGCCTCGATGACGCGCACAACTGTTTTTGGGCTGATGAATGAGTCACTGAATTTGAGCTTCAACTAGTTCCAGCGACCATGTGTGTGTTACTATGCAATCGCCCCGAAGGGCGCAGGGTCCCTTGGGTGAGCTGTCCATCATAGTGGGTCAATGGCGGGAAGACGGTGCACACCGCGAGTGTGTGGGCGGGGCTTCCATGCGAGTGCACATGCCTCTTGTTTGTTTAAAAGGTCTGAGACCGATCAGAGAGCAGTAAATGAAGAGACAGACCCTCCTGGTCACAGGAACAGCAAAGGGATTGCGCTCGTGAAAGTCAAGGATGCAAAGGCCTCTATCCAGCATCACAGCTGATTTTCGACGGTAGATTTGGGAAGAAAAGAAAGCACACCAGCCTGGCCTGTTGTAACTATTTTACGATGGCGCCGGCAAGCTGCCAGCGCCATCCTAAAATAGTTACTAAATTAGCTTCAACAGGAAGCTCTAATAGATAAAATCGAGCACCTGCTTTATTTGATCTATTAGAGCTTCCTGTTGAAGCTAACTTAGTAACTATTCAGCTTGCCGGCGCCATCGTAAAATAGTTACAACAGGCCAGGCTTCAACTTTTGCCCCCGGATCCGCCGCTCGCTGATTTGCGAATGCTTGGTAAATTCGCGGGAGTTCACGGATCGCGAATTTACCGAAAATTCGCAAAATCCACGAGCGGAACGGATTTTGCGCTCATACTTAATAATTATTGTATTTATTACATTATGGATTTATCCAGCTACAAACAAAAAAAGATTTTTTTGTTACATTGTTTTAAATATCAACTGCTGTGTGCATTAAAATGGCCTGCGGACCACGGTTCTCTGACCTGGGGACCTTGTGGAGCTGGAGGACCACTATTGCAAGGAAAATCATTTGCGGGACATTGTTGCTTTCCTCCCTGTGACCCACTTGGGGATCATTTTAATGCACACAGCAGTTGACTGCGGCTACCATTGGGAACATGCATAAACTACTCTTCCCATAATCCTTTGTGAAGTCCCATCAGGGCGGGGAATGTGGTATAAGTTTAGCGCAGCTGCAGCGGCTGTGTTCTTAGCCAGTGAGCAAGGGCGCAATGCCCGAAACGCGTTTGGCGCTGCATGGAGGTGTAATCGCGCTCTGTTCCAACCTGCAATAAATGAGACTTTATCCTTCACCTTAGTGGCGTTTCCATAAGAAGGGCAACCTTGGTGTTTGAATATATATATATATAAATATATATATATATATATATATATATATATATATATAAATGTGTATATATATATATATATATATATATATATATATATATATATATATATATATATATATATATATATATATATACTAGTAGCCCGTCCCGACCTTGTCCGGGAGCAATCAGGCTTCAGGGCCCCCGCCCGCCCTGGCCCCCGTCCGCCCCGGCCCCCGTCCGCCCCGACATTGTCCGTGGGTCCCCCGGAGTATCAGCCCGTCCCGACCTTGGCTTGAGGGCCCCCGCCCGCCCCGTCATTGTCCGTGGGTCCCCCGGAGCCTTACCTCATCCGCCGCACCTCCCCGCGCTCCTGAGTTCACCTGTCCGCCACTCCTCCCAGCCTGTCCACAGCTCCTCACCGCTCCTCCCCGCCTGTCTGCCGCTCCTCCCCGCGCTCATGTCCGCCGCTCCTGCTCGCGCTCCTGGAGGCTGCTCCTCCTCGCGCTCCTGATGTCAGCACGCACGTCGCGGCCGGCGCTACTTCCATGGGACTACTTTTTTTTTCTCGTAAACTTATATATTTTTTAATTTATATAGCCTATGTCCATCTGCACACCCTGACAATTACAACGATGTATCGGGTGTGTGGATTGGCGCTGTGGTTCCCGAGTTTACCCGCCTCAAAGGTTCAAAGTTCTTCCTTTATAATAGTAGTATAGATATATTCCCTACTGGCGGTCTCCAGTAGGTAGTAGTTAGGACCTAGTTTCCATAGGAAATCCTCAACATTCTATTTGGAATAACTTTGGCGCCGGTGGACGAATCTTCGTGAATTTCTCCAAGAGAATGGCCTGCTTTGTTTCGCTCCTTCCCTGAAAGTTTGGGGGTAATTTGTCAAGTGGGGGCTGAGAAAAAAGGGGGGTCCCAAAACGTGTTTTCCCCATGCAATGTTCCATAGGGACCTTTAGCCAGGGCTACAGACCGATCGGCTGAACGGAATTACACAAAAGTTTGCAGAGAGGTAGAGTTCTGTTCGCAGATTGTGCTTTTTGTTAAATGGTGTAAATCCGTTCAGTAGTTTATGAGAAAATTGCAAGTAAAATCATAGCGATATCTAGAGACGGAGTTCAGCACGCGTACGGAAATCTGTTCAATTACGAGCGCGAGCTGCATGCTGATTGGCTGTGAACTGTCTGTCAACACTTGAAACCAGGAAGTGTTGGCGGCCATCTTGTGCCTCGCTAGAACCGAGTCACAAGAAAACAGTAAAACAAAGTTGAGAAATAAGGGAAGGGGGTAGGCTAGAAACATTCTGACCCTCTAGGCTTGCTCAGGGGGTCGTACATGGATGTTTAGGCTCTATTTTTTATTTTTATTTTTTTAAAGGAAAATTGTGGCGTACGCGTATGGAAATACGTACAATTACGAGCAAGAGCTGCATGCTGATTGGCTGTCAATACTCCAAACCAGGAAGTGTTGGCAGCCATCTTGTTTGTCGGGAGAGCAGAGTCACAAGAAAAGAGTAAAACAAAGGTGAGAAATAAGGAAAGGGAGCAGGGTAGACACATTCTGACCCTATAGTCTTGGTCAGGGGGTGGTACAAGGATCTTTAGGCTCAATTTGAATTTTTTTTTTTAATTAAAAATGCCGGGGTACTCGTGCAGTACTTGTACGCGGTGGAAAAGGTGGAAAAAAAACTAGTAGTCCGTTTTATTTATTAGGTTCCGGGGGGGCAAATTACGGGGGCAATTTCTTTGCATAATGGGGGCTTGTAAGGTGCCCCGAGCACTGGGGAACGGCAATCCTCTGGTTTTATTTTTTAGTATGCGGTGGGGCGTTACGGTCCTACTCCCCGCAGTCTCGGTGAGCGGCACTTCTCGGGTCTTTTTAAAAAAAATATATGTTTTGCGCTCTCTATCTCTCTCTCCCCGTACACGTCGCGGGGAAGGCCACCTTTCTGGTGTAGTAATTTGTAAAATGACCTTCCAGCTCCGGGTACCTGCATTGTCTGGAGTTTTTTATTAATGTTGGGAGGGTGGGCTTGATAATAAGTCCTTGTTAATTCCCATAGAAGCATATGTTCTGGTGTTAACATGGGCTTCTATGGGAAATAACAAGGCTGTATTATCAAACTCAATATTGCCGTTTTATCGGCAGTTTCCAGCCAATAAAATGGCGATAATTTTAACACCGGTCCTTGATAATATGCACCTAAGTTTACTGGTCAAAAAAAGAGCAATGGGCCATATTATCAACAAAAGGCGATTCATTATCGTCGCTTTTATTGGCAGGAAACTGCCGATAAAGCGGCGATAATGGGCTTGATAATAAGCCCTTGTGAATAATCATAGCAGCCCAGGTTAACATCAGAACCTGGGCTGCTATGAGAATTTACAAGGGCCTATGGTTTTTTATTAATGTTGGGAGGGTCGGCTTGATAATACGTCATTGTTAATTCCCATAGAAGTCTATGTTCTGGTGTTAACATGGGCTTCTAGGGGAAATACCAAGGCTGTATTATCAAGCTCATTATCGCCGTTTTATCGGCAGTTTCCTGCCAATAAAACTGCGATAATTTTAACACCGGTCCTTGATAATATGCACCTAAGTTTACTGGTCAAAAAAAGAGGAATGGGCCACATATCAACAAAAGGCGATACATTATCGTCGCTTTTATTGGCAGGAAACTGCCGATAAAGCGGCGATAATGGGCTTGATAATAGGGACTTGTGAATAACCATAGCAGCCCAGGTTAACACCAGAACCTGGGCTGCTATGGGAAGTTACAAGGGTCTATTATCAAGCACATTATCGCCACTTTATCGGCAGTTTCCTGTCAATAAAAGCGGCGATTTATATCGCCTTTTGTTGATAATATGCTCCTTCATTTTTATAATAGTATGTAAAGCTTTCCTTTTTTTGTGTAGCAGTTGTACTCTCTACGAATGCGCAGCGTTGTTTCGAAGCCCACGTTTTCTTTTTCTTCAAGTTCAACAAGCAAACCTTTCTTTATTTCAGGTAGTAAATCTGTCGCTTTCTTTTCCCGGTTCGTGTGTGTCATCCGCTGCTGTACTTTTGTACAGTATTAATAGTCATTTTTTAAATATATTTATTTGAAAGGTAGTGCCGAGGCACCAAACGTTGATTACGTATTCCGTCCACCGCCATTTTAGTCGTTTTTCAACGTTGTTTTTATTATATCTGTTAGTTAGAACTCAGTAGTTTTCAATCCTAGTCTTGAATATCTTACTATAGTATTTCAACATTATTTTTATTGTGGACCGTCAGACCCCTTCCCCACAAAATAAAAGAAGTATGTAGTTTTTTTATTAACTTTTATTAAACAATAAATATAAATGAAACTCAATTATAACTATATTAGAACTAGAAAAATAACTTTAACAAACAATGTTATAAACAAATTGTGAAATGGATTCCAAAAGGTGTCCGATTGGTAATCTGCAAAAGAAAAAAGAAAATTAGAGTTTAGAATTATGTAGATGTGAGTAAATGAGCTGAAGCATTACGGTGCATATTTTCAAGAACGGCGATAAAATTATCGCCGTTTTAGCAGTGGGAAACTGCAGCTAAAGTGGCGATAATGGGCTTGATAATATGCTCTTGTGAATTCTCATAGCAGCCCAGGTTCTGGTGTTAACCTGGGCTACTATGGGAATTAACAAGGGCATATTATCAAGCCAATTATCACCGCTTTAGCGGCAGTTTCCTGCCGCTGAAACGGCAATAATTTTATCGCCGTTTTCGATAATATGCCCCTACAAGTTTTGGTAACTCTACGGTTTTACGTGTGCAGTGTGACTTGTTCATTCCAGTTCTGTTATAGTGCCGCGTTCAAGTGGTGTCTATATGGAAGTGTCTATTGCGTTACTGACGCCCGTTATGCCGACTAATTTCTAATGCATTGCTATGAAGGCTTTGTAGATCTAGGCCTCTGTGCCTAGATCTGCACTACAGTTTTACGAGTGCAGTGTACCTGGTACATTTCAGTTGTTATAGTGCCGCGATCAAGTGGTGTCTATATGGAAGTGCCTACTGCGTTACTGACACCCGTTATGCCGACTTATTTCTAATGCATTGCTATGAAGGCTTTGTAGATCTAGGCTGCTGTGCTTACCGTTGTATAAACAGTGCGGCCACGGAGTTCACCACTCGACTAGAACTCTGCTTCTATTCTTCAAATTATATTCAATACGTTGGAGACAATTCCATTGCTGTTGCTCGATAGGCCGTCGCTGCTTCTGAACGATGTTTGGTGAAGGAAACAAAAGGATATTTTGATTAGTCATCGTAAACTGAAAGTTATGCACGCACAATTTTTAAAATTAGAGGTGTATAGGACCTTGTGACTTATAAAGAAATATTTCAATTATGTAAGCACAATTTAAAATCATTGAGGGGTAGGAAAGCCATATGAAGGAGAAAAAAATAGCATTATGCATATACAATTTACAGTGGAGGCTGATGTTGTGACGTCTTCTCTTACCTTTGCTTCTGTCGTCTTTTGTTGTGTCTTCAAAGGCTGCGGTTTCGCTGAGTCTGGGGTGTTTTCGACAGTCTGTCTGTCACCACAGCACAGGCAGGCAAAAGAGAGCGTGCTCACGTCAGTGCCCGCATTATATGGGAACCGCGGGGGCTGACCAAACCAAGCCCAGGGTCTCATTGGTAGCGTTTTCGTGGTCTGCAAGAATGACGGCCCTAGGGGACATCCCATTGGGTAATGTATTGGTTTCCAGGCTTAGTGATAGCAAGCATGCTAGGTGGTGGCATGTGGGTAGTGTGTGCGGGCGTGCACCGCGCATGTGCAAGTATGAGTGTGTGCACTAACAATTAACAACAGAGAGAGATGGGGGCAGTGTTATAATGTACGCAGAGGCAGGCCCAGAATCGGATCTGCAATGAGTGAACACTTCTAATCATTCTCCTGAGCGCGCCCTGAGCTCTGATTTGTCACTGAGAGGGTGATTGCACCATAGTTTGAACTGCTTATCATACTCAGCGTGTACCCGCGCATACGGTACGAATATGCTTTGACGTTACGCGTCGCATTAAAGCTTCCGTGTGACGTCATGTACGGCGTTCAGTACGCGAAAGGGGGCAATGTTTCTACTTGGTTTAAAACATTTATTTATGTATTTAATGTACATACTAAGGGCAGACATTTGGGATAACTATGATTTTTTTTAATACTTGTAATAATCATATATTACTTTAAAAAACAATTACACAAATCGCGGTAGAACATCATGTGTTCTGGTATCGAAATAGCTGCGTGAGCGCATCATAAGCGTACGCAAAGGCATGTGACTTTAAAAGTAGAGATTTGATTGGTTCATAACTTTTCCTATTGCGACTGTTGAAAGTTCCGTCCCATTATAATTATTCGACTTTGAGTTTCTAAGAAGAAGCATTTCTTCTGAGAATCTTCTCAAATAGAAGGAAGATCACAATAATAAGAGCAATGGAGTCATCTTCCAGCAGTTCTTCAGAGGGAGATTTCATTCCTGAAGAACGTCCAAAGAAGAGGAAAGAAGCTCTAATTTGGAAGTTTTTTACTTTTCCAGAAGGACAAAAAAAGGTTAATGCTCCAAAAGTAACCTGTAAAATTTGCCAAACAACTCTTTCAAGGGGTGATCCATCAAAAAATAGTCCTTTGGCACAGCAAATATGGTGCGACACGTGAAGAACTTGCACCCCAAGAACTTTGCTCGAGCTGCAAGATGGAGGTTGCACGAGAATCCAACTGCTGCTACACCAAGCACATCAACTGTGGCAACAGCATTTTCAGCAAGCAGTCCACACCCACATATTGATTCTGACTTTGCTAAAGTTAAAATTCTATGCATTTATTGCGATAAACTTTTGTGTTATGGGGAACAGTCTATAGACCTGATGAAATGCAGGATGCAGGATCATTGCTGTCCTCGACATTAGTTGTTTTTTTTTTCATTCTTTTGTTTCGCTTGGAATTTGTTGAGAAAACACAAACAAAACTACAAAACTAAAAAAAAAAAGCAGTTCTTTTTAGAACTACCTTCACTGGTCAAAGAAAGAACTATATTTCTATGTTAGTGTGTAAAAGTTTGTCAGAATGAATGTGTAGTTCATAAATGAATGAATGAATATCTTACTAGTGTATGGAGAATGTGAAAGTGCAGAACTATAAGGAAGTGCTACAGCATAAATCTATAAGGTGTTTATCTATAGTATACTGTAGTATGTCCGAAGCACTTGAATGTAACATATGTACATAAATATGTTACAAGTCTATGCTTCAATTTGCGCTGCTGGTGAAACTGCCTAGGGGAATTTGTATGTGTTAGGGGCGGATTTACAATCCCCTTGTGCCTCTTTTACACAGCCGTTGCGTCACTTTTATGACACGGCGGTGGTGCAAAAGATGTGCCATGGTGTGTGCTACTAGCAATGTGACGCATCTGGAGGGTGTATTACATTGTAAAGCGCTGCGCCAGAAGAGGCTTTCTTGTGCAGAAGCGGGTGCAGCAACGCCTCCTAAAAGTGACTGAGTGAAATGTATAACATTTCATTCAGTTACTTTTGAGCTTATGCTGCATCAAAACCTTGCACATGCTTGAAGCAGGTGTAAGGATTGATACAGCATTGTGAGCATAGGGCCCCAAGAGCATTGGTGGAGCTGTGTTATACTTGCAACCGACGTCAAGCAATTATTAATCCAAAAATTCCTTTGCAATTTAGTTTTGTTATTATTTTATAATAAGAATATGAAATATAATCTAAAAAATAAAATAAATATAAATATTTATATTAAAAATATAAGAAATTAGTATAAAAAGAAAGACATAATAATTAATACATTTATAAATTATCATTTACAAAACCTTTGAAATTCACTGAAAAAATCATAGGTTTCACACACGTTATAGTTGGGAATTAGCATTTAAAAAACCTTGCAAATTCATTGAAAAAACCATAGGTTTCACACACGTTATAGTTAGGGATTAGCATTTAAAAAACCTTAGAAATTCATTGAAAAAACCATAGGTTTCACAAGTTATAGTTAACTAAACATTTCTCTCATACAAAACCTTTGAAATTCCTCCATTATAGTTAGCTCAGCTAACTATAACTTGCGCGCCCGCAATGCTGTGCTGATGACGTCACATATTACATCATTCATGACATGGTCAGTGACATCCCTAATGACATCACTGATGACATCATCCTTGTGGCAGACCTACTCTCACTGTAATATAACCTTTGATACACATGATCAAAAATAGAAACTAAAATTTTCAAAAAAATGGAGATACCAATTCCAATTAGAATAACCTATTCAGTAATTCCAAAATCTACATACACATCCACTCATTCACCAACAATTCTATATAGTCACTCATACATGTACTCACTTATCATATGTACTCATACACCTATACATCCTGTTATACACCGACACTCATCTATAGAGTTACTCACACACATACTCACACATGCAAATAAACTATCAAATATCCATTTCCTTGCATATACAGCTATACAACCACCACTACACTAACTTCTACAGATTTGTACACATACTTACACACACTCATCCACCCATACAGTCCTGCACACATGCTGTCTTCAAAACACATACAAACAGTGAGTCAGTCATTCATGCATCTGTGCGCTAAGTAATACTCCCCACCGAACCATACAGACACTAATTTTGGTACTCAAAAAAGCAACTAATAGCCCATATTCACACTGATGTAGCTACTCACCAACCCATGGAATTTCAAAGGTTTTGTATGAGAGAAATATTTAGCTAACGTGTGAAACCTATGGTTTTTTAATGACTTTCTAAGGTTTTTTAAATGCTAATTCCTAACTATAACGTGTGTGAAACCTATGATTTTTTTTATGAAAAAAAAAAAAAAAAAAAAAATATATATATATATATATATATATATATATATATATATATATATATATATATATATATATATATATATATATATATATATATATATATATATATATATATATATATATATATATATATATATATATATATATATATATATATATATATATATATATATATATATATATATATATATATTCCCAAACAAAGCCTCCAAGCTTTAAAGATGCACTCCACAGGGGCTTGGTTCAAATAACTTTTTATTGCAAGAAACGGTTGTGACGGCCCAATTAATAACAATCCCTGATGCGTTTCAGTGCCACCGGCACCTTAATCATATGGCAGGCAGGGGAAGGAAAACCAGAATTGAACTACCACATATTTTACCCATCACGCATGTGCTTTCCAGTAAGCAGCATGCTGGGAGTAATAGTTCCGATTTTTCCCCTCTGCTGGGGTCCGTTTTCCGCCGATATTTTTATTGCCAATGTTCATTTAAATGTTTTCACAGCCCTCTGGTGGGACTCGGGTCCGTGCCACCATTCCTTAAATTGCGATGCCCCCTGCGCTGGAACAAGCTGTGAAGATTCACAGCTACACAGACCTGCCTCTGGTGTTCTCAGCGGTGCAATCTTCGACGGCCGGAGCCGCCGTGTGTAAACATTCCCAAACAAAGCCTCCAAGTTTTAAAGATGCACTCCACAGGGGCTTGGTTCACATAACTTTTTATTGCAAGAAATGGTTGTGACGGCCCAATTAATAACAATCCCTGATGCGTTTCAGTGCCAACGGCACCTTAATCATATGGCAGGCAGCAGGAAGGAAACCCAGAATTGAACTATCACATATTTACCCATCATGTGCTTTCCAGTAAGCAGCATGCTGGGAGTAATAGTTCCGATTTTTCCCCTCTGGTGGGGTCCGTTTTCCGCAGATAATTTTATTTCCAATGTTCATTTCAATGTTTTCACAGCCCTCTGGTGGGCCTCGGGTCCTTTACTATTCTATTTGGTCATTATAACACATTGGTTCAAAGTGTATCCCAGTACTGGGCACCTTCAACAGAATTTCTATAACATGTAATTGACCAACAAATAATGATTTTATTTTGCACAGAAGCATAGGTGCCTAATTTCATTAACCAAATCCCTTTGAACTGACAGACAAACTAATGATTTTGTAAAACACACAGTGCTGCACTCATCAGAAAATAAGTCTATGTGTGCAGAGTTCATGTAATAAAACGTGTGCCTCTTCTATTCAGCATATTCCGCATGTATTCTAAAAAGTCCCTGGATAATGATGGTCTTATTAAGGCAGAGAAGCGCTTTATTTTGATCATATTCCAATATGCTGCCTTATATTCGCTCTTTGCAGGAAAGGGGTTTTCGACGGGATTTACCCATAGTCTACTCATCCCCATCTCACAAAGAGTGATTTTTACTCATCTCAGCCATGGAATTTTATGCATGCTATCAGCCTCCCTGACTTCCAAAAGTGCCTGTGCTTACTGGGATAAGTCTGGGGTAACCCAGAGCCTTCTCCAGTACGCCACTGGTCTAAATTGCGCCGTGTCTTCAATAGAATAACAGCCAAGATCAAAAATAAGGGCAGTGAGGATGTTGACTGAGGGAGACCGATCAATGCCCTCAAAAATGTATTTTGGGCTGTTACTAAGGGGGCTAGGTTGTCGAAGCCCCACAATTCGGCCCCATACAAGACCGAGGCACTAATTTTAGTATTATAGATTTTTAGGACTGGAGCAAGAGGTTTAGTGTAAGAAAGACGCTGCTCCTTCAACAGGGCACCTGACAATTGGGCATGCCTAAGGGTCAATAGGTTAATCTGAGGCTTCCCACTAAGTTTACTGCCAATAGTTACCCCCAAATAAGTTAAATTCTGAGTCTGTTCCAGGATACCTTGCTTCATTTCAACTCTACCATTTATGACCTTGTATTTATGTAGGACCATACATTTCGTTTTCTCCACATTCACTAGGAGATCATGATCCTGGCAAAACTCCTCAAACCTCACCAGAGCAGACTGTAAACCCTTCTGTGTCTTGGAAAGAATCAGGGTATCATCTGCAAACATAAGCAGGGGGATCTTCAAACCTGCTAAGGTAGGAGCATCAGTGGGGAAGTTCTGGAAATACTGGACTACCCTATTGATATACAAGGAAAAGAAGGTTGGTGCTAGAACGCACCCCTGGCAAACTCCCTTTGCTATAGTGAACCTATCATGTAGAGTAACCAAAAAAGCCAATATTTCAACTGGCATACCGAATTACACAAAGGTTCTCCACATTTTGGCGCGGTTGACGAGGTCGAAAGCCGACTTGAGGGCGACAAAAGCTGCATAGATAGTGCCCCGCCTAAAATCACCACGCGCCAGTAGACTAAAATAAACCTACAAATCTGGTCAATAGTGCAAGTACAAGAACGGAAACCCGCCTGAAGTGGTGACAAAATATCAAATTCATCTATCCAGGCCTGGATTCGGCTTAGTACCATCCTAGCTGAAACTTTCGTTATACAGTCAATGAGGCTTATAGGCCTACAGTTGCCTGGGTTAGAGCGGTCTCCTTTATTAAAAATTGGGAGAATTTCTGCTCCTGACCATGTGTCGGGCATAGATGTTCCACTAGCAATAACATTCACAAGGAGCTGAATATAGGATGCCCAATTAGTTGTATCGTGGAGGAACAGATCCGCCGGAATACAGTCTAACCCGGGTGCCCTGACCCATGGGACTGATTTTAATGCTGTTTCCACCTCTTTCTTTGTAAAGTACAGAGTTGATTCAAGAAATGGCAATTCAAATTTTTCCTGTGTGGAGTTCGTAGTTGCAAATTGGGCCTTGTAATGAGATACCCACTGCTCGGGAGCTACATGGTTCACTGGCACATGGCTCGGTTCACCCCTGCCCCATTTTACAAGATGCCAAAAAGTGACCATGTTTCTCCCTATACAAGCCTTGAGCAGCTCTACCCAGTATTGTTCATCCCATTCCCCTTTTGCTTTCTGTTTGGCCAACTTGTAGTCCACCCTTACCTTTCTTATACCTCCCCGGTTCTTAGATCTTTTTGCCCTAGCTAAAATTCAGTAAGCTTTTCTACAGGATTGACCATCCCAGGCAGCAGCCTTAAGGCCGGAATAACTCTGGGGTTGTTTATCCATAATAGTAAAAAAAGCCTTTAAGCTTGTTAAACAAATCACTGTGGACCTGTGAAACCTTTGAGTTCACCTCCTCTTGAGTTGCACAGTTTTGAAAAATAGCTGTCGCACTAATCACTAGCTCACTCATCTGCTGTAAGTACTCTACTTTTTTAAAGACGTTGGTCCATTTAACTCTCCTTGTGTCATTAGTTAAATGTGCTTCTACATAAGCAGTCCCAGGCACTGGACTAGCAACAATAGGAATGCCTTTGAGCTGCATGGAGAGTACTAGAGGGTTATGGTCGCTCTCAGTCCGCTCCCGAATTACCATATCTACTAGGGATGGCCAAAATTCCTTATTAAGGAAGATAAAATCAATGCGACTACTTCGCAACCCATTATTAAAGGTTTGCGAGCCCTGCCTATCTGAGTCGGACCTCCCATTTACAGCCCTAACCCCCTGTTCCAGACAAAACACTTTTAACTGCAGGGCTGCCCCTGTCCATTTTTTAATAGGAGGAAGATCTGTGTGGTATATTTCACTGGGAATGCTCCTCAAAACTAAGATTAACATCATTATCGTCAAGGGGCTCAAAGGAGCAATTGAAGTCTCCATATTGCTTACACCTCTGTTGTCATTTAAAAACATATCTAGGAGGGCTACAGTGGGAGAGGCTTTCCCACCTGGCATACCCCTAGCATAAATATTAATGAGCAACAAATCAGGGTCTTCTGCATCTGAATTCTAATTATTAAAATATCCCTGCTGTCGATATGCAGTTCCTCCGCCCTATAAAGGTCAGACTGCCTCACCCGTGTTGTAAGGCCCCCCCATGGGTCTTCCCCCCTTGTGCAGTTTTTGAAAAATGTATAAAACCCTGACGGTAAACATGGTCCAAGGCCCAAGTTTCCTGGAAGGTCATTATATCATGGGCTTCAATGAAAGTAGACCAGTCCGCTGAGGATATCTTTGAATATAGCCCTGCTACATTCCAGGTGACTAATTTTAGGTCGGGATAGAGTAGGGCTTATTTGCTTTGCACACAGTGGGACTAATATAATGTAAATGGATGCAGCCTGAAACCCCCTCACCTAACGGGATACTTATTGTGATAGTCCACAATCCCCTTCTTCACCCACCATATTGTCACTCGTAATTCTATCACTCCTATTGTCAATTGGTGGTGTTGATATGGGTACTCCGTTATTATAAGTATCCGTTGCACAATCAACCACACACCGTTCCTTAAATAAGTATGCGTCTGGACTAGTAATACTTGGTTTGTGTCCAAGTCAATCTATTTCCTCCAGATTAGAAAAGGTTTCAAACCATGTGTGACTGATTCACCACCTTGCCTATGAGACTTCAAATAAAATCCTACGTGGAAACCACTACTATGCCCATTTAGCAATGATCGGCACCCTTGTAATTTTTAACACCATTGTCAGACTTCTTTTTGTCAATGCCTGTACTAATAAAGAGTACTCACGGAAGAAATGTGGACCAGAGTTTCTGAAACAACGACAATGTAAATTAATATGTCAGTGTCAAACATGAATGGATCTCAATTAGAACTACACAAGACTCCATTGTTAACATATTACAGGCATACCTCAAGAGTAATCCAACCTACTCAATCTTGTGGATTGAGGATTACTTCTTACAAGCCAATGTAAAATCTTGGCAATCATACATACAAGATATCACAGATTTTCTGACACGGTTGATGAAATTACCCAAGGAGAATATGGAAGATTGGATACAGTGTACCATTGACATAACCTCCTTATACACATCTATTCCGCTATTGGAAGGTATGGAAGCAGTGGAATGGGCACTATTGAACCAAACTACATTGAAAGCTAGTAGAGTGTTTTTTTCTGAAAATCTGCAGGGCATCCATGGGCTTTGGGGGTGCTACGGTTTATGCGAACATCTTCATGGCAAAGTTTGAATTAGAACACATTTTTTCTACTGAAGATTGGCGCAAACATCTGGTTTGCTATTACAGATACATTGATGATATTTTCTTAATTTGGAACCACACCGAGCATGCTTTCTTGGAAAACCTAACAGCATTGAACACCAAAAATTAGTGAATTAAATTCACCCATACTATAAACAAAACCAGCATTTCGTTTTTGGATGTAAGGATTGAAAAAGGCGAGAATGAAATCGTGACCAGAGTAATCACAAAACCTACAGACAGGAATAACGCTTTGCATTTCCAAAGTTTCTGTCCCCCCGTCATTATTGGAGAATTTACCCATGTCATATGTGATGAGCCAAACCAATATCTTCAAAGAAAGACGCATGTGATGAAGCTATCACTAAAACAGGTTAAAGTACCTACACTGAGGCTACCTGGGACTAACTGTGAAGATAGCTGAAGATCGGATTGGACTAAAAGAATGTCAAGAATTTCTTAAAAAACAGTTTAAACCGGAAAAACAGAAAATGGTCTTCTTATCCAAATTTACTACACTATCAAAAATGCATTAAAAAAAATCATACTAAACCACTGGGAACTTCTACAAACTGCTCTTGGACCGTTTTCTGTTGCTCTACCATAGAGACGCCATATAAGGGTCGAACCTGATCGGTCGCGGCGACCTCTTCAACCCTACGAGCGTTCTTAAGGCTTTCTATCTAGTTTGGACCTTCGGATTATCGTGAACAGCCTTGTCCCTTTAAATAAAGATCCGTGCTTTATCAGCATTCGGGGATTAATTCAATGTGCGCCAACCGACCTCCATTGACTTTTGCCTTCGGCCCTTTTTATTCCTGTACAGCGTGAGTCAGTCCTAGAATCACGTTAAACATTTCGGCAACCTTCTGTGATTTTTGAGAGGCCTATGGAGCTTTACAATC
This sequence comes from Lissotriton helveticus, assembly GCF_964261635.1. NCBI lineage: Eukaryota > Metazoa > Chordata > Amphibia > Caudata > Salamandridae > Lissotriton > Lissotriton helveticus. Next base: position 151,822,178 of record NC_136071.1, read on the forward strand.
TGTAAATACTTTGTCACCCTGTACAGCCTGAAATTAAGTTTTTAGATTTCGGGTATTCCAGCGGTGGTTAGGATTGTAGCCTTGCCTTTTCCATCCCTTGGCCTTGCGAGCCATTGTCTCGAACAGTTCCATTTCATCAGCACAGGTGCCATTACATAATGAATTCCATTGATATTCTCTTCTTGCGCCCTGAAGAAGGTGGTACTCTGATGTAGGGGTTGTTCACCGAAACGCGCATTGGCGCATTGAATGAGGCCCCCCTCCCTTTTGCATTCTTCAAATGCTATGCATCTGAATTTGTAAAATAATAATAACTATGATGTGTTAATTTGAGCATTCGCAAATTGATTACCTAAATTTATTGTGGGTGGGGCTCTAATGTATATTTAGTTTGTTTCTGGTATAAGTGTGACTTATGTATCTTTCGGTGCTGCATGAATTTAGTTTGATTCTGAGTGAATGCTGTGAATGAATGGGTGGTTATTGGGATCTTACTTTGCTGTATTTGATTATATTTGCAGCTATTTTTCTGTCATTTTAATGTATTATTATTTACAAATTGTCAGTACATGTTTTTTCAGAACTGTTTTTCTTTGTCTAATAAAAACATGAAAAATAAACAATTAATCAAATGATCAATATATTTCCTATCATGTTTTAGGTATTTTGTTCTTTGGTCCAGTCAGAGTGTCGTAACTCGAATATATAATATAGAGTTAGTGTAAGTTCTTTGTGGGAATTTAGACTTTTCCCCTGATTCTCTACATACAATAGTTTGCCAGGGGTCCCCTTGATATATTGGCAACTTCTACAAACTGAGCCAGAGTTCAGGAATTTATTTAACGAGCGACCAGTATTTGCACATACTCGGACTGGAAATATCAAGGAATTGTTGTCAGCAAGGTATACCACTGCGAACCTAAATTTGAAAGGCATGGCAATGAAAAATCTGTGTTCATTGTAACAATGTGATTATTGGGTAAAACATCACTCATCCAAGAACGGGTTAAACAGTGACCTTGAAGCATTCAGCAGACTGCAATTCTTCCAATGTTATATATTGTATCAAATGCCTGTGTGGCTTGCTGATTATAGGCAAAACAAAAAGAAAGGTGAAATACGGATTTCTAAACAGAAAAGTACTATTTGCAATAAGAACATGAATTCAAACTTAGCAGCCCATTGGATGAATGAACGTCATTACATCGCACAATTACGATTTCTGGTTTTAGAAAGTGTCACGCTCAAACCAACGTCAGATCCCAATAAAACCCTATTACAAAGGGGGCTTTTTGGATCAAGATATTCAACACAATGATTCCGTTTTGCCTCAACAACAAACTGGAAATTAGCTGTCTCTTATAGATTGATTTAGGGCCGAATGGGTGTAATGTTGTGTTTAATTGTTGTTTACACGCGAAGTTAAATTCATTAATGCACACAGGTCATTCTCGGCAACTGTTGCCGGAATTTGTTTCTCACATATCAGATTAGGGAAATAGGCAGGTCCCTAATCCTGTATTGCACGCACTCAGTGATTACATTAAATAATGCAGTAGAAAATATTGGTGTGCTCCATCCATCATACAATTATTTGTAAACTGTCCTATGGCGTATATTCCCCTCTGTATGCTGTGTCAGCTCTCCACAAGTTTGGAATGGCAGACAGCCAGGAGGTAGGAGCAGGCGAGACAGGCCATGATGGTGATTGTGTTGTTCCTAGTCCATAGCCTGTTCATTGGTGTAACAAAACCTTTGGGGGCCCCTGCAATGAATTATGATGGGGCCCCTTCACAATGCCTGTATACTGGCAGTTACCAACCACCCTGAAGAAGCGTACATCCACATGATATCAGCAGGAGCTTTTGTGATACACTTAGCGTCAAGGAGAAAAATAGTTGTGCTTGTGGAATGCACATGCTCTACATGCATGCACCACGAAAACCATACTGTGTTCATATTTTTTGTTATAATATAATTTTATTAACAAAATGTAACTTTAGCGGCTGAGTGTATCGCTCACTGATGCTTAAATAAAGGAGGAAGCGTGTAAGGGATGTGTAGATGCCAATTAAATCTAGCACTAAAAGGTGGAGATTAACTGGGTCATTTATATTTGGCAGAGCAAATTGGTCTACCATAAATTCATGGGGCTCCCATTCTATTACGCTGGCAGTTTCCCTTCACATTTAAAGCTGTATTCTGAGTTCTCGGTGTAGCACCTGGTTATTCCACATCACACAGTTACTAATACGAGTGATACCAGTAATTCTGGATGGCGTAGGTAATGGGTACAAAAATTTGAGCCCTAGTCTGCCAGCAGTCTTTCAAAGGTGGTGGTATATTTTCTACCACAGAGTCCCCACCGCCAGTACATCAGGAAAGTTTCTTCTATTTAGGTGGGTTTCCTGATGCAGACCCCTGTCAGGGTTTGTGGTGGCATGGTAATATACCAAGTGAACACTTAATAATAATAATTTTTAATGTTGTTTAAATATTTCCAACATAGTGACCTGTATGGCACTTTACTCATTCATCCTGCTTACTCGCACGTATCTCTTAGGATTCTAAAGTCATTGTTGATGCACTTTAAGATGACACAGTTATAGTGTCACTCACTGATGAGGAATGATTTACGTGTTTAGCATTACCAGCTGTCGGTAGACTTGGGGTACCGATTGAGAAAGTGTTGGCAGGACTCCTAAGTTATTGAAGAACAAGTGTGAGCTATACCAAGCCTGTTGATGGAAAGGTATGGAATAGCTTGACATTTTTGCACTTGTATTCCGCACTTGTAGCTCTAACTGTGATTCTTCAGTAGGTTTTCATGACTCTGGAATATTTGGTGCCTCTAAAATGCTGTTAGGGGTGGGACAGAATAAGTTATATGCAGGAAGGGTCAAATAGAGTTAACTGACTTGACTCCAACCCTGCTTGCCTTTCAGAGATTACCAGCATGTTGTACAAAACCTCTAGATATCCATAAAAGTCTGTCCATCCTCAGATGAAAATAGCTCTCTTCAACTTACTCCAAAACCTTCCCATGTGCAATATTATATGTTTTCTGATTTCCTTCACCCACGGTGAATGATTTTTTGGCACCTTGGCACATTGCCCCGATGTTAGGCCTTAACAGCCTGATTCATCAAGCCGAATTGCGCTCGCAAAGGGCCAGAATCTGAGAATCTGGCCCTTTGCGAGCGCAATTTTTGCATTTGGGATTCATCATCCCAAATGCCTTTTGGCCCATAGGAATGAATGGGGAGTTATTCCTTATTTGCGATTAGCAATTTGCTACTCGCAAATAAAGAATGTGTAGGAATCGCTATTTATTTAGCAATTCCTACATGAATACCGTTTTGCGAGTCCTTAATAGCGATTCGCTATGAATCGCTATTAGGGGCTCGCAAAACGGCCGGTTGATGAATAAGGCTGTATGATTCTGAGAGTTGCAGTTAGAGAGTAAGGCTCCTTGTGTTTCCAAGAAACACTCACTCGGGAACACACATCCTCCAAGTTTACCCACAGGCCGAGCTTGTGCCATCTTTGAGCTTTGATACAGGCTAGGCTGTTAATTATTGTGTTTTTGAATCTTGTGGTACATGCTTATCCCACAGCTTCTAATGCGTAGTGAAAAGGTGTTGCTTCCTTGCAGTGTAGAGCAGTAGTGAATCTAGGGTGTCATGACAAGTCTTAATGTAAGCAAAGAAAATGGGCCTCCTTGCACCCAAGGTTTATATTAAAGACAGACATATTTTAGGTAAAGAGCCCCTCACTCCTCTGAGCACCAGTGTAGGAGGCTGGCTCAGTATTTAGTTTCCACCTATGGTGAGGCACTGTGGACTGAGTCCAGGCAACCCTTAGGGATAGTGTTTAGGTCCCTGATAGCCAAAGCTCTCAAGGGGCAGCTGCGAAGAGCAGCTATGGCTTACTTGGGAGAATTCAAAATGATTATGTTTACCACATAGTCACTCAGCAAGCTTTCACTCAATAAAGAACCACACAAGTGTTTACAAAAATACAGTAGAATTTATTATCACAACACTAATAACTAACTTGGTATATCTCCTACCCGAAGATATCAAATACACATCAGAAATACTTTAGAAACAAGTAAGTAGCATAGATAAACACATGGGTGCCACACCAAATACTAAGAAAGTGGTATGTGAAGTAGGTACCAAAACAAGGCTGTTACCCAAGGATGGAAAATCCCAGTGAAAGCAGAGAACCACCAATGGTGAGTAGCAAGGAACCCCAAGGTGCCCCGGTGCAGAGTGGATACATCGGGTCGACCGTCCATAGGATAACACAGGGTAAGTTGCGGTTGGTATTTTCTTGCTTCAGGACCCTTCCCATAGGACCCTGAAGACACCAATTGGATCAGGGAAGATTGGAGAGCCACCCTACCCATGGATACCCAGGGAACAAGGATACCTACACCAGGGCGCCCAGGTGTACAGGGATGAAGTGGTGTTGGAACCACCCGCAGCTATAGAGTATTGTGGACCAGGTCGGTGGAACCAGGATGTGGAATCCAGATGATAAGAACCTGAAAGCAGAGGGGACAGAGTCCAAACCACCCTGTAGTGCCCAGGAGGCACAGGAGCACAATGCCAGGAGCCATCCACGAGCTGTCCCAAGACGGATGAGGAATGCAGGAAGGTCAGTGGCCGGCAGGACCACCAACAAACCATGGCAGCTGCTACAGTAGGGTTGAAGAGGAAGATGCTTGGATACAGACCTTGTGGGAGCAAGGGTAAGTTAGGGCTGCCCCCAAGCATGGAGGAGAGCTAGCAGGAATTGATGGAGCCCCCTCGAAGACCCTCAGGCAGCAGGTGTAGGGAGTAGAGAGGAAGGCCCACGATGCAGACTGCATGGAGAGCATGCCCAGACTCCCAGTCAGCATCTGAGCACCAAACCACAGTGCTCAGACCAATCACAAGGCTGCATTGCAGCAATGTGATTGCCTATGGGGAGCTTGGGTGTGCTCCCTGTTCCGACCAGAGCAAGGGACTATGGAGGAGAGACATGGCGATGTAGCGGTGAGTAGGTAGTTCTTTTTTAATACAAGCCCACTCACCACCCCCAATCCGTGCCGGCCGCCACTGGGGTGGACACTTCCCTCTCCTTTGTGTAGTTTTGCACTAGAGCAGGAGTCAAGGGCTCCTGAACTAGGCAATACTGGCCTATGCAAGGAGGGCACAAATTGTGATCTTCAATGCAGTCTGGTGGCGCTCTGAAGTGCACCCACCCTACCTAATTGTAAAGGGTAGCAGGTCACACCTCTCCTTCACATGAAATCCTTTGTTCAGCTTCTCCTGCCCGAGTTAAGCTCAACAGCAGGGGGCAGAACAATGTCTAGGGTCGGCAGCAGCGCAAGCGGGCAGGCAGACCCTGTAAGGCTACACAGTTAGGAATTGGGGGTCATTTAAGGAGCCCCCCTTTACAAGGCATTATGCAACTAACACTGGAATTGCTATAGTTGCATGATTCCAACTTGTTGAATACCAAACATGACCAAGTTCAGGGCAGCTATTATGTTGCTGGTCATTTCGTCTTGCCAGTGTCCACTACATACCTTAAATTGGCGAGCTCTCACCTACAAAGCCCAGAGAATGGAGTACAGGGTTTGTAGGGGTATGTCTGCTTGTGCAGGGGTACCCACACACTTAAAACCATGTACCCTGCCCTTGAACTGAAAGGCCTACCTTAGGGGTGACTTTTAGGTTAAAAGTGCAGCGACTGAGATATAAGGAAAACCTTATATCTGAAGTGAAAGGTGCATGCACCATTTCACGGAGACTGTGATAGCATCTTTGCAGACACAGTTTGGATGGACTCCCATGGGTGGGCAATACATTCTGAAGCCCATGGGAGACCCCTGGTGTACCAATGCTCTTGGTACCTCAGTAGCTTATACAGGAACTTACAGTGGTACCTGTATGCCAATTGCGGGGTATACAAAGTACTTACCATCAAATGTAGAGGAGAGACCACTGGGGTCTTGGTTAGGAGGATTCCAGTGAACTACAGTCAAAATATACTGACACCAAGCAAAGAATGATGATATCTATGCCTGAAAGTTCCTACCTTCCTACCCCGAATATCCAATGCATGTCAGTCCTTACAGGTCTGTAACTTCCTATCTGTAGTCCTCACCTCCCCCCTTCCTTTCACTTTCTCACCTTCCTCAGTGCTTTTAATCTTTGTTTCCCACCATGCCTCTTACTCAATCATATGTTCTTTCTGCCTTTTTTCATTCCCTCAACTCCAAAGACTATCGCCATTTTTTCTGTTTGCCACTCCCATCTCATTTTTCTTTTACTATTTGCCCTCTCTATTTATGCACTTCATTTCTCTCTGTACAATTTAAAACATAAGCACAGGTGCACCACACATCAATTTCAAAAACAGAAAAAACAATTGTGTAATCTGTATACAACACAAATATTCTTTAAAATGTTCCTTTTATTCCAATTTCTATTGCTTTCAAAACGTGGTCACACACATCAATTTTCACAACGATACAGCCGACGAGTTTCGTCCTTATAAAGGACTTTTTCAGGGCACTAATAGTTCGAATAGGTCAGTCTGAGCAAAAAAAAAAGCCAGTAAATAACTGGATCAGCAGCCTATGTGCCCTTCCACATCTAAATCACCGTTATTCAGTATCAAGTGTATAGAAAAAGTTCCTCATAATCATAAAGAACAAGTAAATACAAGATACAAGGATGCGGGGTAGGTCCAATGATGGGGCACAGATGGATACGCGGAATGATACGAAAAAAGGATAACACCTGAGCTGTTCGTTTAAATATCGGCCAGTCTGCAGATTCCTTATGATGAAGGGAATATGCCAGAGATACAGGTAGGATCCCAAGAAAAGGGCGCACATATGAGCGTGAATCTCGCAAGCCTAATTGATGTCACCCTGTTGAATCACATAAAACACCATATCATTAGCCTCATCAAAGTAAGAAGCAGGCCCAATCTGTGTCAATTCAAATGCATCCTCTGTGCTCAAAGTCAATGCCGGCAGCGGGTATTAGACTGTCATCATGTCTCCAACGGCCAACCGTCACGGCGAAATGGACGTCATTTCTTTCTGTACACTGTTTCCTTTCTCTTTCTTTCCATTATTTCTGATCATGCTATTTTTTTGCATTCTTCTCCCAGCATTTCTCTTTCTTTCCATTTTCTGTCAATTATATATTTAACTTTTTCTCTCCCATCCTATTGTTACCTGTCTATTATGCCTTTCTAATTTTCTGTGCCTTATTTCTCTGCTCTTCCTTTATGCTATCTCATTTGAATAATCTCGGTCTATTTTACCACCTTCCCTCCATTCCTTCCCTCCTTTTTAGGTCGAGCATTCAAGACCTCTTGTGTATACTTTAGTATATACTTATTAGGTTGAGCATTCAAGACCTCTTGTATATACTTTAGTATATACTTATATGTGTATGTACTTTGCGGGCTCTAGAGATCAGCCCTAGAACTTGTCTGCTTCCGCTTCGGAACTTTTTTACTGTTCAACTGCCTCTATTTAACTGTCTTGATAGAAAACGACCAGTAGAGGTCAGTAAAATACCAGAATGCTTTCTGCTTGTTCAACTGACTCTATTTAACTATATTGATGGAAAACGACCAGTAGAGGTCAGTAAAATACCAGAATTGCTTTCTACTAAGGGAATTTCTTTTTTACATTTTTGTGGCAACTGCCTCTATTAAACTTTCTTGATATAAAACGACCAGCAGAGGTCAGTAAATACCAGAATCACTTTAGCATTCTCTAGATTCCAGTCCATTGAAATTGCCTTCCACAAGGACCCGTAGACAATAATAGGTTTTTCAAATCTTGTATTTTCAGTGATATGACCACTGAAGGCCCTGCTTTTATATTAAAAACAGAGCTTTTGACTATAGCATTTCCCGCTGAAAGGCAATATTTCTCTCCATGTGTTCCCATACCTGACGTGTCACGCAGTTTGGTGCTTACTTTCTCCTCATGTTGAAGAACAGTAGATGTTTCAGCACCCAGGCTAATGTGCTGCATAGCTAAATACATTAAAGGTCCCAAAGGCGAGACAGATTGCATTGCAAATGCTTGTTCTCTCTCCTTTTTATGCCAACCCTCTCTTCTCTAGCACCTTCCCAGCTGTCCTTGACTATTTCTTTATAATTGGTGACTTCTGACACATTCTGTCACCAATTATTAAGAAATTATGCAGGAACCCAACTGTAAAAACGTATTACAGTTGAGTTCTGGCATCACAATACCTAATGCTGATCATAACTAAGTCAGCAGTTTCAATAAGGAAAACAAAAAATTGTGTTTCTTTCTTCTGCTCTGTTATTTTTGCTGTACCATGATAAGCTGAAAGGGGACATTTATAGCAACATGTTCATTTTTTGCTCTCCTAAGGTGCTTGTAAAGAAGGTAGAATCTTTCTGCATGCTTCTATACATTCCCAGCTACTACACCTTTAAAAAAACTGACTTGATCTAAACCAATTGTAATATTTTTTGCAATAATGATGACACTCGCTTGTTGTGAAGGAAACTGATGGAACGTTTTGTAAACTAGCTGTGTGAATGAAAGAACGATTTACACTGCCCAGTTGATTATTTTACTTGCACTTGGTATAGCGCGCACTAAAACGATTTGAGCTTTAGTTAGCGTGACATATGCTTTTTACTGAACACTGCGCCGATTGATTTTATAATTTGCACTGTGTTGGTAAACAAAATGTAATATTTGAATTTCTGATTCACTCACCCCCACTTCACTCCTGCTGCCCCGTTTCCACCGCAAGCGCCAGGCTTGTCTGAGTGGAGGGCGCAGGGAGGCTCCTTCTTCCGGCTCCCAGGCCGAGGAAGACACCGATTGGCTCAGTGGATAGAGGCGGAGCTCACGAGTCCGTCCTCTACAAAAGCCCATGAAAATCTTGCAGTCTCCCTGATGACACTCGCTTGTTGTGAAGGAAACTGATGGAACGTTTTGTAAACTAGCTGTGTGAATGAAAGAACGATTTACACTGCCCAGTTGATTATTTTACTTGCACTTGGTATAGCGCGCACTAAAACGATTTGAGCTTTAGTTAGCGTGACATATGCTTTTTACTGAACACTGCGCCGATTGATTTTATAATTTGCACTGTGTTGGTAAACAAAATGTAATATTTGAATTTCTGATTCACTCACCCCCACTTCACTCCTGCTGCCCCGTTTCCACGGCAAGCGCCAGGCTTGTCTGAGTGGAGGGCGCAGGGAGGCTCCTTCTTCCGGCTCCCAGGCCGAGGAAGACACCGATTGGCTCAGTGGATAGAGGCGGAGCTCACGAGTCCGTCCTCTACAAAAGCCAGACGCTCTCTATGACGCGCAGTGAGTACGCGCTGCGACCGCGCCATGGCCGCGCCAAAGACAAGCCTAAGACCTGCCCGTCTGGGCCCGTCCGGGACAGTACGGGGCTCGGGGCACTGACCTATACTCTACCAACGCGGCATAATACAGGTATGAGCGCCGCATATCTCAAAAGCCTGCGCCCAATAAAACACAAAGATTGCTGTGTACTAATGCCCTCTCTTACCTGCAGCATTACATGCAGTAATTGTAATTTGAGTCTGTCTAACTTTCAGCCCCACCCTGATCCTTTACCCATCAAGTTATCATCTAAACTGCGAGCAACCCCAAATACACGTGAATTCTCCTTCTACAGTGTCAACTGTAGATCCTTACCACGGCACAAATTTGACATTTTTAATCTGTTAATGGACAATGAACCCAGCGCACTCTTTCTAACAGAGACATGGCTGCATGACAGTGCCGGCCCAGACATAGCAACCGCACTTCCCCCTGACTATGCCATAGTCAGAAGAGACAGGGAAGGTCATACAGGAGGAGGAATCGCTATCATATTCAAGCGGGACATTATATGTACGCTTGAATCAGTCCCCATCCCTGACTGCGAAGCAGCTTCGTTTAAAATGTGTCTTAACCCTAATTTTACGATCTCTGGCATCTTAATATACAGGCCCCCTGGATATGCCAACATTTGGGCTGCAAATCTGATAAACTACATTACTCCCTTTTTTCTTGCCTCTAAAAACTTTACTATGCTGGGGGACCTAAACCTTCACTTGGATGATCCCCTTAATACGGCCTGCACGAACCTACTCGACGATCTAGCTGCATTACATTTAACCCCAATTAACACTGGGGCTACCCACAAGGCGGGGCATCTGCTTGACCCCGTTTTCACAAACATCCCTCAACTCTCCTGGCTAGACACGACTCCGATTTGCTGGTCAGATCACTACCTTATTCATTTTTGCTTAAAATTACCTACATCACCGATTACAAACACCATTCGGCCCTCATCTATGAGAAGGAACTGGAAACTTCTAGATGTGAAGGAACTTAATCGTACTCTAGAAAGCCAGCTTCCAGGTCCAGGCACGGACATGGAAAATATTGCTCTGGCCACCCACTCCTGGCTAGAAAACGCCGTCAAAAGATGTCTTCCCCTAGCCCAAGAAAAAAGCAATATCCACCGCCCCCCGGCTCCTTGGTTTAATGATTCCCTAAAAACCATGAAATCAAAATGCAAAACCCTTGAAAGAAATTGGCGGAAAGATTACGCACATGATAAAAAAATCACGTACCACAAAGCCAGGAATGATTACCACTCAGCCTGCAACAAAGCCCGAGCCCTTCATGTGGCCAAAACCATCAATACTGCGACAAACAAAGCGAAAATGCTATTCAACACGGTAAAAAACCTCGCAGGGGAAAAAACGGCAGCTTCAGCTCGACCCTTGGACAAAAAACAATGCCAAGATCTTGCCTCCTTCTTTAAAGAGAAAATCGAGAATATCATCTCTGGCATTAGGAGTAACCTCCCCACCCATGACCTTGGTGAATCAACTCCCTTCTGGCCAAACGACATTAACATAATTGAATCCTGGCCTCCTTTTACCATAGAGTCATTAGTCTCCACCCTCAAAACTGTTAAATCAGGTTCCCCTTGTGATCCGGTACCCACTTCTATTCTTAAAATCCTGGACGTCCCTGCTCTGTCCACTATTGCTGAAACTCTTAATTCTTCTCTTCAACTCGCAGTAGTGCCCTCAATGTGGAAACACGCTATGGTCAGTCCACTTTTAAAAAACCCACTGCAAACCCGGAGCTCTCCTCAAACTACCGGCCGATCTCCCTCCTCCCTATTTTTTCAAAATTGTTGGAGAGACATATTCACTCTGCCCTCACCTTCTTCACCGAAGAAAACGGTCTTCTCCATCCCTCGCAGTCTGGGTTTAGGGCCGGCTTCTCTACTGAAACCGCCCTACTAGGAGTTACCGAAAACATCAGGAGACTCCTGGACGAAGGCCAGACAGTCGCACTCATTTTACTAGACTTGAGTGCGGCTTTCGACACCATCTCCCACGCCAAACTGCTGGCCACCCTGGGGAGAAATGGCATCAGGGGCGATGCACTAAAATGGATTGAGTCCTTCTTGTCACAGAGAACCTTCCAAATCACATCCCCAATAGCCTGCTCGGATAAAATGAGCGCCCCCCATGGAGTACCACAGGGCTCCATCCTAAGCCCTCTGTTTTTTAATCTCTACCTCCGGCCCTTGGCTGATCTAGCGGATGAATCTGGCCTCACCCTCATGACATACGCTGATGATTCCCAAATCATCTTCTCCCTGTCAGAAGCAAACCCACTTCTTCCATCTCGCCTTAATCAAGGTCTCCAAAACATCTTCAGCTGGATGTCCGCACACCAGCTGAAACTCAATGGAGACAAGACCGAGGTCCTCCTTTTGGGGAAAAACAAAGACCTCTGGAACGCTTCTCACTGGCCCTCTGAGCTCGGTTCCATCCCTACTCCCGCCATTCAAGTTAGAAATCTGGGAGTCATCATCGATAACACCTTGTCCATGAAGCAGCAGGCAAACAGAGTGGTAGGCCTCTGCTTCACCATCCTAAAATGGCTAAGGAAGATCCTTTGGATGTTGCCCCTCGACACCCAAAAGTCCGTAGTCAATGCACTTATTACATCAAGGATTGACTACGGCAACATTCTCTACTTGGGCTCAAACAAAGCTGTCATTAACCGATTACAAGTGGTCCAGAATTCAGCGGCTAGGCTACTCTGTAATATCCCAAAAACCTCCAGTGTGTCCAGCCACCTAAAAGACCTACATTGGCTCAGGGTGGAAAGCCGTATTAGGTTCAAAGCCCTGAGCTATATGTTTAGGATCAAATCTGGTACCGCCCCTAAATATCTCCAAACCCTCGCCACTCCCTACACTCCGGCGAGAGCACTACGCTCGCAAAATGCTGCAAACTTTTCCATCCCAAAGTTCAAATTTGCAAGAATGGGAGGTAGATCCTTTGCTGTCATAGGGCCCACACTTTGGAACAAACTCCCCCCCCATATCCGGAAAGAAGACAGGTATAACATCTTCAGAAAACAGCTAAAGACCTGGCTCTTCCAGAAATAATCCACCATCACTTACCTTCCTTCATAAACTTGCTTAAATTCTGTCATCGGCGCCGGGAAACCCTTGTTGGGTAGCTGCGCGCCATACAAATGCAAAAAATAAAATAAAATAAATAAATAAATATCTAACAGCTTTTTAGAAGAGTTTCATTTTGCACTAGAGATTCTATTTCTATTCTTTATTTTTGCAAGCTTGCTTTCTCTTTCTTATGAAAGAGCTACACACCAAGGATTTACGTGGTTTGTGGGTAAGGGAATGGCGGGACCACATATTATAAGGGATAACGTACTTCCTAGAGTACATAGCAAGGATGTTGGAAGTCACCGCAGAATTACATAACCTTTTAAAGGTACTTGGGCTTCAGTCTTGTTCCTCTATATGGCCATGGAACTCCTCAGTGACTTGCAATATCCGTATAATGTACAGGATTATGTTATAGTCCACACAGGCATGGGTAATTGCTGATTTGTGAAATAAATGTAAAATACTTGTTGAGAGGTTCCCATTCATTATAAATGATGCTGTTAACTTTTCAATTTATCTGCAATGATTGAAATAAATCATGTCCCCACGCAACACCTCCCCTTGGTTTATTGCATTTGCAGAGGACACCGTGCCTGCATTTAACCATTTTAAATAATGCCATACCAGTCCCCTTAGAGCAGACCGTTAACAAAAAAAACCCTGTTCAAGGCACAACTGTGATAGTCATTGAGAAAAAAGGCTGGTGTTGTGGGGTAACCTTTTGGTATTTAGCACTCACCCACCACATTCACTCTTGTGCAATTCTCCCTTCACATTCTTCACCACTCGTTCAACATTCTAGCTATATTCTACAGTTTTGGATCGTTTGTAGATTCACATGCTTGAATAATTCTCTGTTGTCGAAGTGGGAGTACTACAGTACCATAATAAAGCAGTATGTATCCTTATCATAGGCTATGATGGCAATGAACAATCACTTTAATAACCTAAAAAAGGACCAAACTTCAAACTTTAGCCAATTAGGGGATAGCACCCTGTAGAACACACCCAAGAGTCGCGGAGTCCCTCAGATTTTCTACCACACGTCACGTGAAACAGTCTCCCTGAGCTCTGATAAGTTGCTTTAACTATTTATAGCTTTGGATCATCCAAGATTATATTTTCTGCCTTATTTTTCTGACCTTGGCACTAATATCTCAGAACAGCAGGAAAAAGGCAAGGTTACACCCTGAAGACACTAGGCGTGTATCTACTTCCTTTATCCTCCCCACAAGGTAACGGACTGCAAAATATGTCTAACCTTTTCCCTCTAAAACTTTCACAGAGAGAAGGGTCTATTATTGGGCCTACAGAATCATAAAACTGTTATCTCTGATGAGGAAGACAGTGGGGATTCCATCAACTCACAGGAGAGGTCAGCGGGAGAGATTGCACCAAGGGGCTCCAGCGGTGTACAGAAAAGCCATAAAAAAGACTCACCTTGAGTCTTAAAAAGGCACTTCTCATAGAGGGAAAATGGGAAGAACCCTTTCGGAGGCAAGCTCAGAGCCTATAACTCCCTCTTCAACCCTAACATTACATCAGGGAAAATTTCTTCAGAATCAGTCATGTTGGAACATAACCTGCAATTAGGCACGGCCTCGTCTACGACAGCCCCATTTACCACGGCCTCATCAATGAAGGCTCTGTCTATGACGACCTTGTTTATGATAGCCTCATCTACGACAAACTAATCTTCAATGGCCTTGTCTTTGACGGCCTCGTCTATGACGGCCTCGTCTACTAGAACCTCATCTACGACAACCTCATTTACAATGGCCTCTTCTACGATAACCTTGTAGACGACAACCTCATCTACGATGGCATGGTCTACAATAACCTTGTCTACAATAACCTCGTCTACGACAGCCTCATCTATCATGACCTCGTCGATGGCGAAGGCCACCTCAACGAAAAATCTCTTCAACAAGAAACCTCCTCTAAGACAACCCTCGTTGATGACAACCTTGTCTACATCGCCTCGTTGGCCGTGAAAACACCATACTCGTCAACAAAAGCCAAAGCCATAACATAGTCCATCATAACTTTGTCAAGGATGAAGGGGACTAATATGAGCATTTCTACAACAGGCAACAATATATGGAGATGTCTACACAATATGTGGAGAAATTTCACTACCCTGCTTTGCCTCCAAATCCAATGCCATGGTTCAAGTCTCTGTGGCTCTAGTACAAGACCTACATGACATGTTTCAGGATTACTACAACCTCTTTCCTGAGCCTGCTAGGTCAACATTATCTCCAATATGCCAGCATCCTCCAATGCTCCTACCACTCTGAGAATGACCCCGATGTCAAATATTGGCATGCTTCCTCGGACGACCCATCAGCCTTGGGTGATGATAGGGAGAAGGTTACATTCATAATACTCAATCAGTACCTGATAAATGGGACAATTAGGTAATACTGAATCAGTTTGTTTTTCTTTATGATTTTAAAGAGAAAGGCTGTTAGACCTATTCCAATTGTTGATTATATCCAGGAGGAATTATAATCATGGAAAATGCTGCCATGGTCACAGCAGTCCTGCCAAGGATCAATAAGAAGTAGAAATCACCTGAAGACTCACCATCATCTGTGGTGAACACCCAAAACCAGACTCTGTCATCACACAGGCGCAAAACAGTAACTCAAAGAACCCTTCCATCAATCATAACCCCACCTAACCAACAAAGCGGATGCCTCAATAAAATTGGTGGGAGGTTCTCAACTATGTCCGGTACTACTGTATGGGCAGCCAAATCATTGGCAATACGGGGCATGTATGACGGCCAGACATTGCCAAATACATAGAATTTCTGCGGGAAGACAAAAATGGCAGAAGCAAAAAAGATTCTGCAGGGGGACGAAACATCCTCATAAGATATCATAGATTGCACTATAGATACAGCTTTAATAGAATTCAGACAACTGGCAGGGTCAGTGGTCCTTAGACGCCAAGGTTGATTGCAGGTGTTACAGGTGCGGGATGAATAGGCAACAAGTGGATTTTAGTCTTCTTATGCTTTATTTTGTGAAACAACAAATCCGAACTTTTCTTTCCCCTTGTTATCGTCCAACGTGGAGACCGGCTTCTCGCGGTTCTTCTACGGCTGTATTCTGGGGCTTCCGTTCGACGGCCTCTCTCAGGTGTCCGTCGACGAAGAGTCTCGTCCGGTTCCGTCTTGTTGCTCGAAGCAAACAGAAGGAGAATACAGGGTGTGAGTCGACTGTCCAATTTCTATACTATGTTTTAAGGGAAAGGGTGTGAGGACCTAACAACCCGTGCCACACATCTATGGATAATCTCGACGTGAGGGGTAAGTGCTCAGGGTAGGGACACCATATCAGGGATGTGGGAGTACGCGGGTTATCCGGACAACTTTCCCTTATAATTGACCCAGCCCCTGATCTTGTCTCGTACCTGGGTGAGCCATACACCTCCCGCGGGTGTATGGCTGGGCGAATCACGGAGTCGTTGGCCTCCTGGCTTCTCCCGTCTCTCGTCCTCTTCTCGGCGTCTCGTCTCCATCTTCTCGAACTCCACGCCACTCTTCTCCAAGTCGCTTTCTTTTTCCTCTCTGCTCCGATCTCCTACTCGCTCCCTCCGGGTGAATAAACACACTGTTGATTCGTCCTTCTCAGTATATGACACCTCTACGTCCTGACGTGACTCCTCCCACTCTTCATTCCAGTCCAAATTAAAGGGCCATAGACCTGTCTCGTTCTCTTGTATTTCCAACTCGGTGTTGAAGTTCTGTGGAAAGTATAAGGCATGAGAGGTGGTACCTGACTTCTGTCTCTGTGATCTCTGTATGTATCCCTGCTTTTGCGACAGTCCCAGGCCGTTACATACCTCCCCCTCAGGACACTCACGATAGGTGAGTGGATGGCGAGACTGAAAGTCAGCGCCCACGTTATCAGTGCCCTTCCTATGATGAATAGAAAATACGTAAGGCTGCAGGGACAGGAACCATCGTAAAACTCTAGCATTATTAGCCTTGTTGCGAGCCATCCACAGTAGTGGAGCATGATCAGTAAAAAGGTCAAACCGACGTCCCTCGAGATAATATGCAAGTTTGTCAATGGCCCATTCTATCGCGAGGCATTCCTTCTCAATCGTAGCATATTTCAGCTCACGAGGGAATAACTTCCTGCTGACGTACAGTATTGGATGGTCGTGATCGTCACTACCCACTTGAGACAGCACTGCCCCAATACCATAATCAGAAGCATCAGTATGCAAGGAGAAAGGGCGAGAAAAGTCTGGGGAAGAGAGCACCGGTGTAGAGGTTATGACGGACTTCAATACTCGAAAGGCTTCCTGCATTTGTACGGAAGGTCGTACCGGTGTGGATGATTGCCCTGCATCTCTCAGTGCATCCGTAAGGGGGGCAGCTATGTCAGCAAATTGCGGAATGAACCGTCGGTAATAACCGACAAGGCCCAAGAAAGACCTCAGTTCCTTCCGAGTCGAGGGAAAAGGGGTGTCGGCAATAGCCCGAACTTTCTTAATCTGTGGTTCAATCAACCCGTGTACCAGAACATAGCCAAGATATTTCACTTTTTGAAAGGCCATCTTACATTTTCTAGCGTTAACAGTGAGTCCCGCACTCTGGAGGGCCTTCAGCACTTTGCTCAGGTGGCCGAGATGAGTTAGCCAATCTGGACTATATATCACAATGTCGTCCAGATATGCCGAGGTGAAATCGGACAATCCAGCCAGAACAGTGTTCATTAGGCGTTGAAATGTCGCCGGTGCCCCATGAAGTCCGAAGGGGAGCACCGTGAATTCAAAATGTCCTTCATGTGTGGAAAAGGCAGTTTTTTTGGCATCCTCAGGTCTTAGGGGAACTTGCCAATAGCCCTTTGTCAAATCCAGGGTAGTGATGTATTTTGAGCTGCCTAGTTTTCAATTAACTCGTCCACTCTGGGTATAGGGTAGGCGTCAAAGAGGGAAACGTCATTCAATGCCCGAAAGTCCATACAAAATCTCCTGCTGCCGTCAGGTTTGGGCACCATGACAATGTGGCTAGACCAATCACTTTTTAGAAGGTCGAATAACCCCAAGGCGAAGCATCTCGTCGACCACCTTTTTAATAGCAGCCCTCCTAGCCTCTGGAACTCGGTATGGTCTAATCCTAATCTTCTTGTCAGGAGGGGTCACAATACAATGTTCCGCCAGGAACGTACGCCCCGGTTGATCGGAAAAGACACTCCCATAATTTTCCAGAGTATCTTTCAGTTCTGTTAGCTGGCTTGCCGTCAGTTCTTCATTACGTACAAGCAATTCACATGTAGACTCAGTGGGGCGGGATGCCTCAGTCAAATTGACATGGGAGGGTGGTGGACCCAACCATTTTTTTAAAAGGTTGATGTGGTAGGACTGTTGTTTGTCGCGATTGATTTGCAATTTATAGCTAGTGCGACCAATCACCTCGACTACTTTATAGGGACCTGTCCACTCTGCTTTAAATTTGTGAGAGGAGGAAGGCAATAGAACCAAGGCCCAGTCATTGATCTGGAGCTGTCTCCATTTTTTTCCCCTGTCATAGGCAACTTTTTGTCTATGCTGGCTAGTCTCAAGGTTGGCAAAGGCCAAATCCCTCAATTTGCCAAGTTTAGATTTTAGACCCTTAGCATAGTCGAGTGTCGCAGATGTTTCTTCTGAGGATTCATTAACCCACGCGTCCCTAGTCATTTCTAAAAGGGAGCGGGGTTGACGCCCGTATAACAGCTCAAACGGCGACACCCCCATACTGGATTGTCGCTGAGCTCTTATGGCGTATAACGCTAGAGGTAACATCTTATCCCAGTCTGCCCCGCTAACTTCCATCATTTTACGGAGGGTGGCCTTCAGGGTGCGGTTGTAACGTTCCACCAGTCCGTCCGTCTGAGGGTGGTAAACAGAGGTACGGATCTGGTGGATGTCCAATGTGTGGCATATCTCCTTCATTAGTTTGGAAACGAACGGAGTGCCCTGGTCCGTCAAAATCTCCTTGGGAAATCCGACCCTACTAAACAATTCCACCATCTTATCCCCCACCTGTTTAGAATTTGCCGCCGACAAGGGAAACGCCTCAGGAAATCTCGTGGCATAGTCGACCACGACCAAAATATGTTGGAAGCCTTTCCGAGTTTTAGGTAATGGTCCAATAAGGTCCATTCCGATGCGTTCGAATGGCTTCCCAATGATTGGCAATGGCTGAAGAGGGACAGCCGGGGGTTTAGTCATATTCAATCGTTGGCATATCTCGCACTTCCTACAATAGGAGTCGGTATCCTTATATATTCCAGGCCCCAAAAAATTTCTGAGGATATTTTGAGTGGTTTTTTCGGCACCGGCATGGCCTGCAACCAGATGGCTATGCCCCAAAAAAAGGACCTGCTCCCTAAAGGACACGGGCACCAGGAGTTGAGGGGAGTCACCCCGTTTACCTATTCTATACAGTAGCCCGTCTTGAATTGAGAATCCGGGATAAGAATTTGAATCTTTTGGCCTCAGGTGGGCCTGTTCCCATGCATTGAAAAGAGTGGTGTCACTCATTTGTGCAAATTTAAAACTCTTATCGAGAACCCAGGGGTCCTGTGAAAGAACTGCATGGATCGATTCGCAGTGTTTATCAGAGGACCCAAACCTGTTATTGCCACGACCTGTGTCGTCTAGTTTATTTACTTCCCGTAGTGTAGTGGAAGCTATACTTTCACATATCAACTGCGCCACTCTGTCACCTTTACGAACAAGAAACGTTTCAGTCCCGAAGTTAAACAGGAGAATCATTATATTGCCCCTGTAATCTTCGTCAATAACACCAGCCCCCACGTCTATGAATTACTTAGCGGCTAGCCCAGAACGGGGAGCGATCCTGCCATAGCAGCCCGGTGGTACTGCGATTTGTAAGTCTGTTTGGATTAAGGCTTTTTCTTTGGCTGGTATTTCATACTCATATGCGCTATACAAATCGTATCCGGCTGCTTTGGCCGAACCCTTGGTGGGAGACGTTGCGTGTCTAGATAACTTTACAAAGTTAAGACTGACCTCCCGTGGTTCTACACATGGTTCTTTGCCTTCCTCATCTTTAGAGTGTTTGTCGTCGAGCAGCTTCTCGGGATTAGTTTCTAGCGTTTTTTTAAACATGTTCAAGAAGCTGGGATTATCGGTCCCTATGATTATATCCTCAGGCAAGCCGGACATCACTCCCACCCTCACTGTGTGGGGAATCCCTACTGTAGGTTTTATCTCAATGGTAGCTATAGGATATAGTTTGACATCCCCGTGAACACACTTAATATTAACAGTACCCCGGGGAATGTATTGCTTTGAGGTCACATATTGAGATTGTATGACCGACTGACGACAGCCGGAGTCTAGTAAGGCTAGTAGTGAGTGCCCATTAACTTTCACACTTACTCGGAATGATCCGCCAAGTTCTGCCGAGTAGAGAACAGATTTGGGGAGGTACCCGACCTCCATAGGTTCCTCATCCAGTCTCTTTTTTGGACACAAACGAGCGATGTGTCCCCAATGTCCACAATCAAAGCACTGTGGTCCGGATGTTCCAGTGTTGTCTGTTCGCCATGTACGAGGCCGAGCGGCTTCTTTTCCTTTCGAAAAATTTCTTTCTGGTCGTATAAGCATCTTTTTCTCTCTCTCCAAATCAAACGGGGTTTTTTTCGGTTGGGCTCTGGAAAATGAAGATGCCATCTCTACGGCTTGAGCGGTGGTTAGGCTATGATGTTGTCTAAGCCACTTTTGAGTAGCGTAAGGGAGTGCCTCAAGAAACTGCTCCAAATATATTTGGTCGAGTATTTCTTCTTTACTGCTAGTAGAGGGTGTAAGCCACTTATCTGCGGCCATTTTTAACCGTACGAACAAGGTTTGGGGGTTTTCTCCCACGGTGCCTCTCTCCTTGCGAAACCGGAGACGGTAGGCTTCCGGATCTAGTCCTAAATGGTCTAGTATGATTCTTTTTATTTCCGCATAGGTAGTATCTCCGTTGGGATTTGCCACCTGATAAGCGGCCTGAGCCTCCCCTCCCAGTAGTGGTGCTAAAAAGAAAGGCCATTTAGTTACTGGCCAGCCACAGGCCCTAGCTGCCCTTTCAAAATTTAACAGAAAAGCATCCGGATCTTCTCCAGACCTATATTTTTGTAGAGACACGGCGGGTGTTCCATGTGACATGGCTCTGTCGGCTGAACCTCCCCTAACAACGGGGTCAACCCATGGTTGTTCAGCTTTTTCTTCAATTGCCTTCTTTATTACTTCTCTATCTGCCTGGGCGGATACCAAATGTTGTTCTATTACCCATTCGAGTCTTTCCTGTCCTTTTACCAGTTGTTCTACTACCGTTTCCATCTTTTCTCCAGAGATGGTGCCTATGCCCGCATTCTCCACCACTGTTACAGGTGCGGGATGAATAGGCAACTACTGGATTTTAGTCTTCTTATGTTTTATTTAGTGAAACAACAAATCCGAACTTTTCTTTCCCCTTGTTATCGTCCAACGTGGAGACCGGCTTCTCGCGGTTCTTCTACGGCTGTATTCTGGGGCTTCCGTTCGACGGCCTCTCTCGGGTGTACGTCGACGAAGAGTCTCGCCCGGTTCCGTCTTGTTGCTCGAAGCAAACAGAAGGAGAATACAGGGTGTGAGTCGACTGTCCAATTTCTATACTATGTTTTAAGGGAAAGGGTGTGAGGACCTAACAACCCGTGCCACACATCTATGGATAACCTCGACGTGAGGGGTAAGTGCTCAGGGTAGGGACACCATATCAGGGATGTGGGAGTACGTGGGTTATCCGGACAACTTTCCCTTATAATTGACCCAGCCCCTGATCTTGTCTCGTACCTGGGTGAGCCATACACCTCCCGCGGGTGTATGGCTGGGCGAATCACGGAGTCGTTGGCCTCCTGGCTTCTCCCGTCTCTCGTCCTCTTCTCGGCGTCTCGTCTCCGTCTTCTCGAACTCCACGCCACTCTTCTCCAAGTCGCTTTCTTTTTCCTCTCCGCTCCGGTCTCCTACTCGCTCCCTCCGGGTGAATAAACACACTGTTGATTCGTCTTTCTCAGTATATGACGCCTCTACGTCCTGACGTGACTCCTCCCACTCTTCATTCCAGTCCAAATTAAAGGGCCATTGACCTGTCTCGTTCTCTTGTATTTCCAACTCGGTGTTGAAGTTCTATGGAAAGTATAAGGCATGAGAGGTGGCACCTGACTTCTGTCTCTGTGATCTCTGTATGTATCCCTGCTTTTGCGACAGTCCCAGGCCGTTACAGCAGGCCACAAGATTTAGACCTGAGATGCAAATAAAAATATCAGATTTGGCTTACTATGGTGATGCTCTGTTTGGCACGGACGTAGATGACGCCTTGCAAGCAGTCAAGATGGACACTGACACTGCAGAATCTTTGGGCACATTACAATTTCGAAAAAAACCACCCTTTGAAGGAGCCTGTGGAAGACGCACTTATCTGTATTAAGGAGGATACCAGAGGTATCAGACTTATCAGCCCTCTCAGCAACCCCAAAATGAGGGCACTCACCTCTTCTTCATCTACTTTGGAAGGAAGTGCTAGCCATGCTAACCAAAGGTGCAATAGAGAAAGTCCTACATTCTCAGCAAGGAATGGGCTTTTATTCTAATTTTTTCTCATAGACACGAAAACAGGGGAGTGGTGACCCATCATAGTCCTCCGGAAATGAAACAAGTATTTCCTAAATGTCTTAACCTTAGGTGCCTCTATGGCGTGTTACACTTGACAGAACTAACCTACTCGAAGCAGGCCGCTTTGATGGCCCTGGATGTCAGAATGGCTTTTGATAGCATTAATTATATATTTGCAGTGCTGACAAGGATGGGCTTCGGCCCAAATTTTTGGAATTAGGTCAGGCTTCTGTATCAGGCCCCCCTCGTGAGAGTCAGGGCAACAGAGTGGAATTCCGGGAGTTCTGCCTGCGTAAGGGGACGCTGCAAGGATGTACCCTGTCACCAATGAGTTTTGCATTAGCCCTTGAGCCATTGGCAGCGTGGGTATGCCAGGACTCACGCATTAAAGGGGTGATGACAGTCAGAGGATGGGAAGAACATATATCTCTTTATGCAGATGACATTCTTATATATGTGATACAACCATACCGATCTATAAGATGTTTACTACAATTATTTGAGGAATTCGGTAGCCAATCTGGTTATCAGATAAATTGGTTCAAGTCAGTGGTTTTTCTGCTAGTGGGAGGAATGCTACAACTTCCTTCTGACTGTGCAGCACCAGTGGTACAGGATGGGTTTAAGTATTTAGGCATTATTATCACCCGTGATTTACAGGAATTTCTCTGCATGAATGTGCTTCCCCAATTGGAGAGGCTACGAGAGGACGTGGCCCAGTGGCGAAGCTTGCCTCTCTCGTTGGTGGGAAGAGTGTCCCTTTATGAGATGATGACTCTCCTGCCATTACTGTATTTATGACAAAACACTGCATTCCGCAGTGACTCTGTTATGTTTGTGAAATTGTGGCCAGGTAGGTACATTTTTCCATATCTTATTGTACCGTCCCCAGATCCGAGGCTATTGGGGGTAGATAACAGAGGTGATGACGCGAGTAAACATCTAGTACAATTCCGATGAATGCAAAAGAGCTATTATTGAATATATCGGGAGAAGAAATTAGGCATGAGTACCAAAACCTCTACCTCACACTGGCAGCCGCAGTTGTCAAGCGAAATATTTCCTGGGCATGGGGAATGGCAGTACCCCCGTCCTTAGGAGATTTGATGTCTGACTTGGACTGGTGACATCCAGTAAATACTCCCTTCGGTTTAACACTTATCCAAACACTACCAATCGTGCAGTATCTATCTCAGTTGCACTTCATATATTCATCTAAACCCCACTTATCCGGTGACATAATCAATTGCATTCAATAGGTATGATGCACCATTAACGCACAGCTATGATCTACTACATACACCAAATCATCAAATAGCTGTTATCGACATTAATATCATGTTTAAAATATAGGAACACTACAAATTCATTTGAAAAGAAAAATATAAACGAGAAAGAGAGATAGAGCACATATGACAATATACTCAGTTTTGTGTTCCTTAGCTAATCAGTTCGAATAATCATAATAACCGGCATCTGATCAATATAATCTTTCCATCAAGCATGCCAGTGTGTCCACCAGATTTAGCTTATTTGTTGCATCAATGCGTTTCGGTGGTATAGACCAAATGTAGACCACCTTTTTTAAGACCCAACTTGTTTCTCTCTTTGAGAACTGCTGTGATTATTACCTTTACATAAATACACAAACATCACTCTTATATTGTCTTTGCTCCTCCAATTTTTTGCCAATAGAATTCATAGGTTAATCTCCACATTCCAAAAATGTATATATGCTCATTGGAGTGCCTATATATGGATTTACTTATTCATTCGCACTCACGGAAAATATATTGTCTTAGAAGCTTGTCGATCAAATATAGTCCCTATTCCATAATTATGTAGAGAGTTCTTCTGGGGGTGGGGGAGGGGATGGGGGGAGGAGGGGGAGTCCGCACCCTTTGTTATATGGAGAAGGAAAAGGCATCTACTCTACTTCTGTTGTTCCATTTTCCGAACTCTCAATTGATATACAGCATCAGTGCAGATTTCTTTCCCGTTTGGACTGGTGTCAGAGAGCAGAGCAGGTAGTTTACCAGGGGAGGGGATGCCCAAAAAATGGGAAAAGGTATGAGAGGCATGGAGGGATGTGTGAGACTTCTAAAGATAAGCAGGGATAAGAATTGTGCTTGTGAGTTTTTTTTAACTTAAGGTGTTTGTGTGGGGGTGGATGAGGAATCGTAAAATGCTTGAAAATGTTAAATGTATTCATGCCTTCAAACTGCTAATCTGCTCTGTATTGAGTACAATATGTATCTATCACCCGTATATTCTGTACGATGCAAAAGTATTTCCTGAAAAAATCTTGTGTATGGTCACCCTCTCCAACATGGACACAACATGAAAGCTCTGGATTTACAGGATGCATACTCCCACATCCTCATCCATCCTAAACATTGCATCAAAGTTCTCCCATTTAGCTTCAAATCAGCTCCCTGCCATTTTACCAAATGCCTAGCCCCTTTTGCAGTTTTTCTCAGGAAGGATGGTCATCAGGTATTCCTCTACCATGACAACCGGTTGATAAAAGCACCAACAGCATTTCAAGCATCCAGGGCCACAGAACCTTGCCTAAAGTTGTTTTTTCAAACCAGGTCCCCATGTGAATTATCAAAAATCATCAACTACTCCATCCAAGAAGATACTGTTCGTGGACGCAATACAAGATACTGTCCAAGACAAAGATTTTCTATCCCAACGAAGGCTCAATAAACAGGCTCCCAAACTTTTTTAAAAAAAAGTCATGTTCCTACCTTAAATTCCTTACTTTGTATTGACTACAGATTCCTTCCTGGAGGGCGGGGGCCGTCTGCTGCAGGACCTGCAAATTCAAGGAAAGTAGTCTCTGCTCCAGAAGCGCTTACATATAAATCGCCTGGAGCTCAAAGCCATCTATCTCACTCTGTCCAAGGACGCTCAGGAAATCTTGTGCTTGCTAACAACACACAGGATACCTCTTTGGGCCAAACATGTTCCCGGGACAAGCAATCTCTTAGCAGACATGCTATGCAGAACTAGGAACAGCCTCCACGAATTAGAGCTTGATCAGTTAGAGCTAAATAGGATCTTTTTGTTCTGAGGCAAAATGGCTCTAGATCTCTTTGCAACAAACCATAACTGCAAATGCCAGTTCTATGCAAGTTGGCATCCGCATCCAAGATCGTGGGGGAATGCCTTTTCGGTCAGATGGTCCACGATCTATGCCTGCATTTTTCCCCCATGCCACTAATATCAAAGGTTCTCAGCAAGATGAAACCGGAGTGGTGTTGTCTCATCCTGATACTCCCCAGGTGGCCAAGGCAGCATTTGTTCACAGAGCTTCCCCTACTATCGGAATCCAACCCAATTCACCAACCACATTCACCTACCAACATTGAGAAAACTTTTGACAATGAATCAAGGCCAAGTCCTTCATCCTGATCCAACCTCTCTCCTCTTATGCGCATGGCTCCTAAAGTCCATAATTCAAAGACCTGAATATTTCTTAGGACTGCATAAATATTCTCTCCAAGGCAATGCTGGAAGCCACCATAAAAACATGTAAACCATAATTGAAACGCTTCTGATTATGGTGCCAGAAATCAATCCTACATCCTCTACAAGCACCATCTAGCAGATAACTACCCTATCTCCTCTCTCTAGCTCCGAACAAATCTTATATTGCACTAAACAACTCAGGAGAACTGAGCAACTTTTGGTCTCAGGTGGACACACTCGTAAGAGTTCTCCAGTCTCAAAAGGAACCATCGCTTGATGGATTTCAGCTGCAATTCAGCCCTGCCGCCGAAATGTTTGCAAGCTACTCACTAAGGGTGTTAATTAAAGGTCAATTTACAAGTAGCACAATTAATTGCTTGGAGCGGAAGGAGAAACCAAGGAGACAAGAAACATTTTTTTTGGACAACATAGAATGTAGTTTAGTAAATGCATATATTTGTCTTTTTTTTACTGTT
This sequence comes from Lissotriton helveticus, assembly GCF_964261635.1. NCBI lineage: Eukaryota > Metazoa > Chordata > Amphibia > Caudata > Salamandridae > Lissotriton > Lissotriton helveticus. The sequence continues at coordinate 151,848,335 of NC_136071.1, forward strand.
CTTTTTATTAAAACAAATTAACACATAAACTAACACATTACAGACAATGGGGCATATGTAGGTAGGCGTTTGTGATTCGCAAACACTGAAATTCGGCGAATTTTGGCGTTTGCGAAACGCAAACGGCGTTTTGGTATATAGGTGCCACTTAGCAAAATAAGGAATCGCAAAAATTGCGATTCCTTATTTTGCTCAAGCATTTAAGGAATCGCAATTTTGCGATTCCTTAAATGCTATGTAGGGGTGCTTTTAAAATTGCGATTTTGGCTTAAGGAATCGCAAAATACCACCTACTTCAAGTAGATGGTATTTTGCGATTTCCTGTCAAATTGCATTTTAAAAAAAAATTCAAAGTGCCATGTGGCGCACAGACATGCCCTTAGGGCATATATGTGCGCCGCATGTACTTACAGGCACATTCCAGGGGTGCAACAGGTGTCCTTTGGACACCCTGGCACCCTTGGAATTGCGATTCTCAAATTGCGATTTTCTCATGGACAATCGCAATTTAAGAATGTATGCCCATTCATTCCTATGGGCCTCTTGGCCCATAGGAATGAATGGGACACTCATTCCTTAATTGCGATTCGCAATTTGCTAATCGCAATTAAGGAATCTTAGGGATTCGCAAAAAAATTGCGAATTTTTACCTGCATTCCATTTTGCAATTCTCAAATAGCGATTCCTTAAAAATCGCTATTTGAGAATCGTAAAATGTGATTTACCTACATATGCCCCAATATCATGTATCATGCTGCAATTGCCAACCCTCCACATAAAAGGCGTTTCCCCCGTCGGGGTGGACAATATCCCCAGAACATCGGTCAGGTAACCATTACTCAGTTTCTGAAAGTGGTAGGTCTCTCGGCGGTTGACAGATATCCCCCCTGTAAGTGTTCCATTTCTGCGATATTTGAGACCATATGCTAGGGCAGCCTCGTGAAATGTATACAGTTTTTTCTGTGAACATACAGTGATCCATGTCATTTTCCCAAAGCCTCAGGGACGGTTTTTCTCATACTCCCCACAGCTTTGCAATATTGCGTTTGGCAACCATCATTCCCACCCATACCTTCTCCTTAACATGTAGGTCTGTAGGGCCCCAGATGTTTAAGAGACACAACTTAATATTGCAATCAGTGGGTCCCCCCATTACTTCTGTCATACATTTCGTGGCCCTTTCCCAGTATTTCTGGATTAATGGACACTCCCAGAGTGTATGTATGAATGTCCCATTCAGCCCACAGCCTTTGATACAAACTGCATCCTCCCTGAAACCCAGTGTTGGTCCCAAATAATATATCCTATGTAATATTTTGAGATGAACCAGCCTCAGTCTGGGTGAGACTGCAGTTTCTTTTGGGGACGCGAGAGCTTCTAGCCATTCTCCATCCTCCAGCCCCGCTGTATCGTGTTTCCAGTGAGCACGGAGACGGCGAAGGGTATCGGGGAATTGTTTATTAGTTTTTTATATACCAGGGATATTGCTTTCTCCAGAAGGTGGCCCTGAAGTATTCTGCCCACTAGCGGTGAGGACACTGGCGGGTTATCCCCCCTAGGTATCACCGCTTGCAGTGCATGTTTGACGTGAAAGTATCTGTAGTGTTCTGAGGCAGCTAGGTCATATTCACCTCTCAACTGGTCAAAGGCGAGTACTCCACCATCCCTCCACAGATCTCCCACTGAGGACAAACCAATTAGGTCCCATCTATCAAACCCTTTAGTGACTCTCATGTCCCCTAACTGGGCTGAGTTCCAGAGTGGGGTGGCCAGTGTGATTGTGTCCTTCCACCCCAGACTCAATGTGGCGTCCCTCCATATCTTGACCGAATGATTGGTGGGCCTTGTTAGTTTTAGTCTAGAAGGATTAGCATATAACGCTCCCCTGTAATTCCCTCAGGGTAATAGCCATCTATCCATGTTGAAGCCGGGATCTGTTCGTGGTCTGTATGTACAATGATATATAGCAGTGAGATGAGCTGCCCAATAGTATCATCTAATATCGGGGAGCACAATGCCTCCATCGTACTATCCCCTTGTGAGCTTAGCAAGAGATATTCGTGGGTGTTTTCCTCCGAGAGGAGCTCCCTCAACACTGAATCGATTGATTTAAAATATGCTTGTGTTACTGGGAGTGGTGCATTCTGGAGCACATAAAGAAAACGAGGTAGCAACACCATTTTAAACAATGCCGCCCTTCCTAGTAGGGATAAAGGGAGGGATTTCCAGTGTGTTACATCACTTTTTAGGCGCTGTAGTGGAGGAAGGAGTTTATGATCATATGGGAGTGACAGATCTTTGGAAAAATGAATCCCTAGGTATTTAAAACTGGTGAGGGTGAGTGTTATGGTAAAGCCTCTAGGCAAAGTCGGGACTGTGCCGCTCCAGACATAGAGGACCGATTTAGACCAGTTAATGATGTATCCCCAAAGACCAGGAAGATATGGCGCACTCGATTTAAAGAGGCTGGCGGGGAAGCTAAATAAAGTAAGATATCATCAGCATAGAGTGATATATAGTCCCCCCAAAATGGTGCCCATCTCAACCCTCTAATTATCGTGTCCTTCCTAATCCACATCGCCAAAGGTTCCAACATGAGGGCGAAGATTAATTGGGAGAGGGGGCATCCCTGGCGAGTGCCCCAAACAAGCTCAAATGGAGAGGACACCACTATCCAAGTCATAGGGACGGCTTATAGGAGGCGTATCCAACTCAGAAAACCAGGGCAGAAGCCTAGTTTTTGAAAAACAGCCAACATATATGACCATTCCATCGTATCAAGGGTCATGGCAGAATCGAGTGAGACCACCACTGCATCTTCCTGAATAGTGTTGGCCCTTGTCAGGACTCCGTAAAGTTTCCGCAAGTTGAGAGAAGTATTCCTAGCTGGCATAAAGCCAGATTGGTCAGGATGAACAAGGTTAGTAATAACTGTCAGAAGACGGGTAGCAAGTATCTTAGCCAGAATCTTGGCCTCAGCATTTAAAAGCAATATCGGCCTGTAGGACGATCACAAGTGGTTTGGTTTTCTTTGTTTGTGGATAACCACAATATTGGCCAGTCTCTGATATAACAGGAACAGTCCATCACCCCCACTGTCTTGGAACATTCTGATTAGAAATGGTGTGATTTTACTTGCGGTCAACTTATATAGTTCGACCAGCAAGCCATTCGGACCGGAGGCTTTGCCCCAATGCAGGTCATGGATAGCTTTTTCTACTTCTCAGACCTCCAGTTCTTTGTCCAGGTCAGATCGCTCCTCATCGGAAAGCCTAGGGAGGGGGATGTCGTGGAGCATAGATAGTGCATCAGTTTCAGTGTACTTCATTCGGGTGGTGTATACTTCTTTGAAGTAGTCGGCGAACTCGTTAGCAATGGCCTGCATGTCGGAGGTCAAGCCACTGGATGTCATGGCCAGTTCCACCACTATACAACTCGCCTGTTCTCTGCGGTCGAGCCACGCAAGCAGCTTTCCTCCTTTGTCACCCAACTCATAGAGTGTGAACAACAAAAAGAACCTAGGAGGTCTATAGGCCAATTAATTGTGGCCCAACTGACTTGTGATTCCACTATGTCAGTAGGTACTACGGTCATCATAAAGGCAAATATAGAGAAACAAAACACAGGAGCCTATGTGCAGTGAACTAAGAACACAGAGCAGAGAGCTAGTTCAAATAGTGGTCAACATGATCCAGATCTTCTCAACATGGTTTACCATCAAACAGACCAGTTGATCAGTCATATCATCTGGCCACACCAACTGTGACCTGGCGGGTCCTTTGATCATCGAGACCCTATGCCACACAGTGAGTTGTTGATACTGGATCAGGTCCACAGTTGGCTATAATCCGCCCATTGTTAGCCGGTAAATGATGGTAAATGAAGATAGTGAAAACACAGTGCAACTAACCAAACAAGTGGTGATATAAAATAGGGTGATATGTCTAAACAAAATATTTTAATGAGAAACCAGGCATATCCCCTAATTAAAAAACGGGAACAGCGTAAACGACAGTGTGAAACAAATAACCGTCGAAAAATGGGCCAACATGTTTCTTCCTAATGGGCAAGAAGTCCCTTGGCTTTCATCAGGGCCACTGCTCTTAACTTGTTGCTACTGTTAACAATGTGTAAAGTAAATACTACACCAAACTATACTGTGATAGGAAAAACTGTTGAAAACGATACAACCCGGTATAGTGGAGTGGCAAGATGGCCGCCAAGGGTTTGCAGTAAGCAGTCGCATCCTACTCCTCCTCCCCCTCTCAACTCATAGATGAGCAGAGTGTGACCACCCAGGAGATGAAAGTGGGTGTCTGGTCTCTTGGTCGGGAGGTGCAAGGCAGCAAGGCCGGTCGCTGGACAAGCATACTGAGATACACCAGAGATATTATCCAGAATTTACTAATCCGGGCTCAAAGGAAACACACAGTTTGGTTCGCACTAGCGAACAAAGTAACTTGCAGTATGCCACCACGAAATGTAAAGAATAACGAAACGAAAGAAGTGGGTAAGGAGACAGCAAGCTTGAAAGAGCGGAAAGAGAACGAAAAGGACAAAAAAAGAAATGATCCGAAAGCGCTGGCTGGAGCTGGGATACAGAAGAGCGCAGGCGGGAAACTTTCAGGCAGAAAAGCAGGTTGCGAGGCATCGCTCACCTCGAGTGCACAGCGAGATAACGCTTCGAGTAAACCCATGTCACTTAACAAAAGATCCAAACATAACAACCTGCGCCAGCCCATGATGGTGGAAAGTTTTGCCAACATACCTGCGGGAGATGCTACAATCGGGAAGCTGAAGCAAGGAGAGGGCTCGGCTGGTCTGAACGGCGGTCTGAACGGCAGCCTGAACGTCCTTGTGGACGCCGGCTCTGCCGTTGCCAAGCAACCAACGCTGGCGGCAGCGGAGCAGAGGCAGGAACCCGAGAGCAGCTCAGAAGCTCGAGCGGCAGTCTCCGATGAAAATCGTACCGGCATCTCCGTAAGTACCCCTGGCCCCGAGGGACGGATCCGCGGCCCAAACAGTGGGGGAGAAGAAGGAGAAGGCTCAGGAGGAGGGCCTGCAGTACAGACTAGAGGGCATAACGAGATCAAGGGGTCTGAAGAGGGCGAAGAAGAGGCTGAAGCACCAGGGGACTGGGGTAACTGTGCAATTCTGGCAAATGCTGCAATAACTGATGCCCCACAGTGAAGCACATATCAGGGCAGCCTCAGTGAGTGGGGGGCTAGTGGTGCTACATCACCAGACCGGTTTTTCTCAGTTAACAAAGATTCTCAATCTGTGGATAGTGTGGAGGACTGTGCAGGAGAATTCACGGATTTAGAAAGTAGCACCTCAGCTCACAGAAGCACTAAAAAAAAATAGTGAGTGTCCAGGAGGCGACACCCCCCCCGCAGATAGCCCCACAGACCCCACAAAGAAATTAGACTGGGACTATTCAGCCACATCACAGACTTATCTGGAGCAGGATGGTGTCACTGCCTTGCCTGGGGCTCAAGCTTCTCCTAACTTATTGCCCCAACCAGTCTCTCTAGCGTCATTATTCAGTACTCTGAAAACCATGCAGAGCGAGGCGAGAGTTGAGAGTCGGAGGGCAAGGCAAGAGTCAAGGAAAATCCAGAACACTCTGAGAAAGATGAACAAGCGGTTTGACGAGGTAGATGAGAGGGTTACCCAAGTCGAGGAAAGGACTGGGAAGCTGGAGGATGACCTTAATAATCTCAGGACTCTCAAACAGGATCAGCAGAAAGTGGCAGATGATGTTTTATGGAAGCTCGAGGATTATGAAAATCGCCAGCGGCGGAATAACATCAGACTGCTGGGAGTGGCGGAGGGTTTGGAAGGGTATGACATTAGACTCTTTGTTGTGAACCTACTAAAGAGGGTGGGCCATATCCTGGCGGTTAGGACAAGACAGAAAATAGCTGCAGCGGACATTAAGTGTATAAAAGATAAGCAAGGGGGTATGATTGTTGATCCCGTGGGAGTTAGGGAGGCTTTCAGGGAGTTTTATTCAGACTTGTATGATATAGAGCAGGGAGGAGAAAGTATAGACATCAAGGATTACCTTAAGCAAGTTACTGTAGATGGCCTCCCCACGGAGGAGAGGGAAAGACTTGATTTGCCTATTATCCTTGAAGAAGTGTGTGAGGCATTGGCAGAACTCCCCTCAGCAAAAGCCGCAGGCCCAGACCAGATTCCGCTGGAGTTTTATAAAATGTTCCAGGAAGCTCTGTTGGCAGATTTATTAGATACATTCCTTCAGGCGCAACAAGGGCTTTCAATCCCAGCATCCTGGGGAGGTGCAGAAGTTATTGTGCTATTAAAAAAGGGCAAGACACCTATAGCCCCGGGGTCATACAGGCCTATCACTCTAATGAACTCAGACGCTAAACTTTTCTCTAAAATTCTTGCGAAAAGATTGGCTAAGGTAATAGAGGGTTTGGTTAGCCCTGAGCAACATGGATTTATTCCAGGGAAGGGTACCACCGAGCATACTAGGCAGGTCATCATCATGTTCGATGCCACTGAGATCCCGGGAGACCCTATTGCTGCTCTATTCCTGGATGCTGAGAAGGCGTTCGATAGGGTCTCCTGGTAATATCTATGGGAGGTGATGAGATGGTTTGGCTTGGGGGAAGGTTATATTAGAGCGGTTCAAGCGCTATATACAGCCCCTACGGCTAAAATTAGGATTAATAGGGGGCTCACTACGGAAGTGCAGATAAGAAGAGGTACGCGGCAAGGGTGCCCTTCATCTCCCCTTCTGTTCGCAATCTATTTGGATCCCTTCCTGCGCAAACTGTCCGGCAACCCCAATATCCCAGCTCTAACCACAACAGGTACGCAAGTTAAAATGTTAGCATACGCAGACGATGTCGCGATAATAACCCCTAATCCTTCCCTGGCAATAATAGAAATAGAGGCCGAGGCACACAGGTTTGGGAGATTTTCGGGATGTAAGCTCAACAGTAACAAGACACAAATTGTGAAGAATTCTCACGCCGTGTGCAATGACCCACGGGTGGTTAGCGCAGCAGTATACCTGGGTGTTGCGATAACAGCAGACTTAGACACGGTTGTGGAGCGCAATCTGACACCATTATTGAATAAAGTAAGCCTGGATTTGGTTAGGATGAATAATCTTCGGTTGTCCCTGGTTGGCCGTACAAACGTTATCAAAATGCTGATACTCCCTAAGTTTTTATACTTTTTTAGGGCAATCCCCTTATTTTTTGAAGCGCATTGGTTCAACAAACTAGAATCAATTTTGAACAAATTCATCTGGGCGCATGGGAACACTAGGCGGGCGTATAGGTTCATGACATTACCCAGGGAGAAGGGTGGATGGGGGGCCCCTGACTTTAGGCTTTACTATTGGGCAGCTGTGCTGCAGTTTATGCTGGGCCTAATTGGAGGCGGATGCGCTGATCCTAAAATAACGCCATTATCTACTAGGATTTATGAACTTACCTTGGGAGCAAGTACAGAGAATGCCTTCCTGAGCTGTACTGACTCCTCATATTTTAAGAGGACGCGATTCAAAACTATTAGGGCAGCCTATAACGTATGGACAGCATTTGCAAAGAAAGTTAGTCTGGGGAGGTTCAACAGATATGTTAGATTGTACAGGAATCGTTCCCTGCCACCATTGATTTTTTCCGATACAACTATGGCAGACTGGTCTAGGAAGGGGATAGTCAAGATAGGAGATTTGTTGGGACCGGATGGGGGGATTATGCAGTTTTCATCTTTAGAGACAAAGTTCCACATCAACGGGAGGAGTTTTTACAAGTACCTTCAGGTGAGGAGCTTTCTCAGTAACAAAATAGGTGGGGCGGCTGGATTTGGCAAAAACGACATATTAGAAGCAATAGAGAGAGGGGGGGGAGTGTTCTATTCACAGTTTTTATGCTGCTTTGATAGGTACTAAACCAGATGATCTTGGGAAGCAAGCTGCCAAATGGGCTACGAAGCTGGAAACAGATGTAAGCTATTTTCAAGCCTCCTTGAAACTAGGGTATTCAGTGCTAAGCTCCGCCCCTCTCCAATCTCAACACTATAAAACGCTCTATGCACTTTATTTTACCCCGGCGCGAATTGTTCAGTGGGGAGGGACCGCTGGGATTAACTGCCCCCGATGCAATGAGCTGGCAGCAGACAGTATTCATATATTTGCTACTTGCCCTCAACTTCAGCCGCTGCTTAAAGGGATTGAAGGTTTCTTAGTAGGGGCCTTAGGGATTAAGACTATCCTAAATCCTCATTTGATCTTGTTGGGGTTTAGCGGGGACTCTGACAATGAGTATGAAGAATTTGTGTTTATTGCCATGGCAGTTCTCAGATTGATTATAGCCAGGGTATGGCTGGATAAAATTCCTCCTGCTATGCAACAATGGCTGGCCACTATGCTGGCAGTCTATAATTTAGAGAAGGGTACATATGAGAGAAAGGGTAAGAGAGCGAGGAGGTTGGGGTAAAGAATTTGGGAGCCGATCCAGCGTTGGAAAAATGGTATGCGGGAAAGCTAAAAATTCCCTTTCTTAGGTTGTTGCATAATATGTAGTATAATGGTGCTATGGTTTAGGCTGATGAAAGCGAAATGTGATATATATTCATTTTTCTTTTATTCAGTTATTTCCTTTATTCTTAGGTTCTTTTTTGTGTGGTTATTTTGTTTTGTTGTGCAAACTTTTTGACTAATTTGTTAAACGCTGGATGTTAATTCTCCTTTGCTGTGCTGTGTGTACGCTCCCAAAAAAGTTCTTAATAAAAATATTTATAAAAAAAAAAAAAGAAAACGATACAACCTGTACCTACAGTTACATACTCATCCTCCTTGCCAATGGATCTCTAAAGTAATCCAAAATGTGGTGAGGTGAGGTGAGGTCCAGTCCCCTGTCATTTTGGATTACTTTAGAGATCCATTGGCAAGGAGGATGAGTATGTAACTGTAGGTACAGGTTGTATCGTTTTCAACAGTTTTTCCTGTCACAGTATAGTTTGGTGTAGTATTTACTTTACACATTGTTAACAGAAGCAACAAGTTAAGAGCAGTGGCCCTGATGAAAGCTAAGGGACGTCTTGCCCGTTAGGCAGAAACATGTTGGCCCATTTTTCGACGGTCATTTGTTTCACACTGTCGTTTGCGCTGTTCCCGTTTTTTAATTAGGGGATGTGCCTAGTTTCTCATTAAAATATTTTGTTTAGACATATCACCCTATTTTATATCACCACTTGTTTGGTTAGTTGCACTGTGTTTTCACTATCTTCATTTACCATCATTTACTGGCTAACAATGGGCGGCTTATAGCCAACTGTGGACCTGATCCAGTATCAACAACTCACTGTTTGGCATAGGGTCTCGATGATCAAAGGACCCGCCAGGTCACAGTTGGTATGGCCAGATGATATGACTGATCACCTGGTCTGTTTAATGGTAAGCCATGTTGAGATGATCTGGATCATGTTGACCACTCTTTGAACTAGCTCTCTGCTCTGTGTTCTTAGTTCACTGCACATAGGCTCCTGTGTTTTGTTTCTCTATATTTGCCTTTATAGTGACCGTAGCACCTACTGACATAGTGGAATCACAAGTCAGTTGGGCCACAATTAATTGGCCTATAGACCTGCTAGGTTCTTTTTGTTGTTCATATTGTGTAGCTGGGGGAATGAACCAGTAGTAGGTCTCTAAACTTCGTTTCCCTATGACCCTCCTCCCTCTGTTTGTTGTGTACCCAACTCATAGACCCTACACTGTGTGGCTCTGTGCTGTATCTTGGCCGCATCCCTTGCCATAGCCGAAACTCATTTTGCTTGAGTAACCATTCATGTCTTTTCTCCTCTGAGTCAGTTGCCTGAAGACTATTTTCTATCATTAATATATCCATTTCCAACCAGTCGAGATCCTCACGCTTCTCTCTCTTGGAGGTGGCAATTTGGGAGACGGCAGTTCCTCGTATAACCGTTTCATAGGCCTCCCATAGCACCACTGCCGAATCTACTGAGTTTTCATTTTCATGAAAGTAGTGCTCCTTGTCGCTTATAATACTCTTTCATATCTTGGGGACCTTTAAATACCAGGGGTTTATTGGGGCTGTTCTTCCTACCAACGATTCCCCCTCTTCAACCAGAGCCCACAAGGGTGCATGGTCCGAGATACCTCGGGCTAAGTCGGTAATTTCTCTAACGTGACCCAGCTGATCCGCAGGTGTGATTATGTAGTCTATCCGTGACTGCGTTTTATGGGCCCCCAGGTAGAACGTATACTGTCTCTCCACGGGATGAAACGCCCGCCAGGTATCAGTAAGGCCCAGCGATGTCAGGAAGTTGTTGACCAGTGTACGTGTTACTGGTAATGTCTTAGGCGGCCATCTATCCAAGCTATCTGATACTATGTAATTGAAGTCCCCTTCAATAAAGAGCCTTCCTTCGGATAGTGAGAGCAAAAAATCCCCTAAATCCCTGAAGGCTGGGCCCTGTAGTGCTGGAGGGATCTACACCGACACAAGATTAAGTGTTCGCCCTTCCCAACACCCGGTAACTGCCACAAATCTTCCCTGGATGTCCGAATTTGTGGTGCTGCAATATCCCCACTCCATGAGAATCAGAGCCAAAGGCTGAATGTGCCACATTTTGAAACTACACCTAGTGATTGCCTGGCATGTATTACCCAGAAGGTGTGTCTCCGGGAGTAGAGCTACATCTGGCAGGTGTCCTTTAATATATTGCAATATGATACCTTGTTTAATCTTGTCCCCGAGACCGTTGACGTTCCAGGACAGCAAATTACATCCTGCTATTCGTGGTGTACCTATGGATTAAAGGTATACATCTGAGGCCAGCCACCTGACACTTCATAGGAGAATCACACCCAAACCACCCGTCATCCCAGTCAGTCTGGGTGATCTGCGAGGATACCACATCTCCAGGTCTCATCAGTGGATAGGAGCAAGAATATTTGTCATATTTAAATCCATATAATCAAACATATGCTATATGAATTTAAATATTACAAATATATGCATTTACTAAACTACATTCTATGTTGTCCCCCCAAATGTTTTTCTTGTCTCCTTGGTTTCTCCTTCTGCTCCCAGCAATTAATTGTGCTACTTGTAAATTGACCTTTTATTAACACCCTTAGAGACATTGTTGCATGTTACTGATGTTCGCCCTAGTCTCTAAAGGGTTTATGGGCTACCTCCTGTAGTCTGATACTGCAAGCTACTCACAGCGAAAACCAGGGCACACTCAACTAGGGCAGGTTCCACCTCAACTACTTTGTTTGTGGGAGGGCCTTTGGAGAAAATGTGTTTTGCTGAGATTTGGAAGAGCAGTATTTTTGCCTGCAATCAGCACAGCACAGTGATGCCGCGTTTGGATAGGTTTTACTGCATCACTTAGTTCAATAAAGGGAGCCTCTTTTAGTTTCCATGTGTTTGTTTAAGTATATTTGCACATTTTAATATATGCTTTATATTTATTTATTAAATTGCATGTGATTGTGATGTATATATTGTCTAACACCATCCCCTATTTGTACTAATACTATAAGGTATACAAATTCAGTCCCTGCTTGCTATTCTGATTCAAGCATGTGAATCTTTGAAAGATCCAACACTGGAGAAGAAAATAAGTTACTTACCTGCAACTGTAGTTCTCCAGTATTGGTATCTTACATAGATTCACATGAGACCCATCCTCCTCACCTGAGAGGCTCCCCCTATTGCTCGGTATTATTTTATTTCCACTTGTTCTTCAATCTGAGGGACTCTGCCTCTCTTGGGAGTGTTCTGCAGGGTGCTATCACCTGAATGGCTAAAGTCTGAGGTTTAGACCTTTTTTTAAAAGGACATAGATGGGCTATTAAAGGGATTGTTCATTGCCATTATAGCCTATGATGATGATACATGCTGCTTCATTATGGTTCTGTTGGACTTCCACTTCGACCACAGGGAATGATTCAAGCATGTGAATCTATGAAAGATACCATTGCTGGAGAGCTACAGTTACAGGTAAGTAACTTATTTTCTTTTGTCCCTTCACTGCCTATAAGCGAGTACTGGTTATGTTTCTGGAGTTGCACACATCATCTGCCTATTGTTGCCACCGGACCGGTTTTATGTGGGCATGAGCAGTATTTTGATGTCCCGGCTTGTCCAACAATTTGAACAAAACAGGTTGGTATTTTTTCCCCTTATCAGTACATACAGGTAATGTAAGACGAAAACACTTTAAATGTATTCTACAGCTGCCGTTCTGACCCCTGATTGACAATTTAAATAAACAAAAACAGAAAGGCCATATTAAAATGAATACAGTTTATTTTCATATTGATTTCATATAATGGTCTCAAGTCAAGTCAAGAAACACTTTATTCGATTAATTAAAATCATAAAAGCAGTGGCAATTACAGTAATTCATCCCTTCAATTAAAAAACAGATGTAATTTCAAATTCATCATAAGAATACATAAAAGTAATAAAAATGCCATAATAGGGGTGTGTCCAAGATGGCGACGGAGTAGGACGGATTCCTAGGTCCCTCCGGCGCCACGAGTGCTTAGTGTTGTTTAGCACCCTTCCAGGATGCCTGCCTGCCTGTCCAGCCCTATCGCTTTGTGCTCTGAGGCGAGTGGGGGCATTTGGGGGCTCTCAGACCTGCCTGAGCGCTGTACCCGCTCCCGGCGACCAGAGGACCCGCGGCGCGAAGAGGCCTGGTGAAGCCGGGCGCTGAAGTGAGCGCTGAGACCGGGACCGCTGGCGTGAGCGTCCGCCGCGGCGTGGGAGCTACGCCCCTGCAGCTTCGGGGCTCCGGACACGGCGACAACGAAACGGCCGCTCTCGCCGCCCCTGCCCACAGACAGTGCCCGCGAGCCACAGTGACGGCAGGGCCGGCCCCGCAGAAAGCAGACGAGGGGCCTGGGAGGACTGCGGGAGCAGGCGCGAGAAGCGGACACGCGAGGCCGGGGATTCTGCACCTCCAGACGAGTCGACAGGCCCAGCACGAGCCACCCCCCACACCCGCAGCCGCCGTGGGGGCGGAGGGGGTAAATACTAAGAGTCAGAACCACTGCCCTGGAGAGGCGCCCCGGCCCAACGGTAGCCCGCTGACCTGAGGAAGGGGGCTATTTACAACAAGCGGGAGAGGCGCCATTGCACAGATCCATCACAGCTGCCCAGTCCTGCTGAGGTGGGGGAGCGGCGTTGTGCCCGTGGCTGAGACTTGGGAGGCATCGCCCCCCCGACTCCTGCGCTGGCTTGAAGGGGCGTCTGAAGTGGTAAAAGCGGTAAGGAGACGGGAGCCTTCAGGGGGAGCAGAGCAGCGACAGAGGCCCGCCCGGGGCGGATTCTACGCCACGGTCCATTTTGCTGAGATCGCCCTCCTCCAGGCAGGAGAACAGCCACAGACTTGGACTCCGAAATATTGACACATGGAGGCCTGATCCCGGGTCTGGCCTGAGGTCCGATTACAGTGGCGAGGAACGGACACCCGAGGCACGCCGCGACACCCGGCCTCCCGCGCGGGCGAGCCCGGAGCTCCTGGGCCTGGTGGCGCCTCGACCTACAGCTCCCCCTGACGGGCAATTTGCAGACAGAGGGACAGAGATCAGAGTCAACGCGACGGGGTGGCGACCCGGCGGGAGACCCCTCAAACTGCGTAGACGATCGAGGTGGCGGTGCGGCCGTGGTAGGCCGGAGAAGATCTTGTCAAGGTCACAGAGAGGCCAGACCAGAAAGAGGGGTACAGTGTGGCCTTGCCCGGATCGCAGGGGCTCTGGGGCTGCTAACATGACGGGCAGACTGCGTAAGGACAAACCCGGCAAGGAGGGCCTGCCCAAAGGAGCTCCACCGACGACGCCACCTGGGCCCAGCAAGTCGCCCCCTCGAGGAGATGATGACGCACCGGCTACCAAGGCCTTCATGGTCGAACTATTCAAGGCCATTAAGGAGGACATATCGGAGCTCCGCTCGCAGCTGACGGCAGATCTGCGAGAGGTGAGGAGAGATATGGACGAAGTGGGAGAACGTGTGGCGATGCTAGAGGAACACGACGTGGGAATGGCAGAGGACGTTCATCGTCTGCAACAAGATGTCCTCCGACTCACGGAGCAGAACCTAGACCTCCAGGCCCATGCCGAGGACCTGGAAAACCGGTCGCGCCGCAACAACATTAGAATTCGGGCGGTGCCTTGGGCCGGAGAAGGCAAGGACCTGAGAGGGTATGTGGAAGCCCTCTTTAAACACGTCCTGGGCGAGGAAGAACTTCAAGAGATACGCATGGACAGGGTCCACCGAATTGGGCTGCCGCGGGGCTCGAAGGAACCTCCCCCGACATATTGGCCTGCGTCCATGATTTCCAACTGAAAGAGCGCATACTCAGGAAGGCGCGCGAAGCCGGCCCCCTGCAGTTCCGAGACCATTGTCCTCAGTTCCAAGACCTAGCAGCCTCGACTCGACTCTGCAAAAACTTAGGGAGTTCCGGCCAGTCACCAATTTGCTACGTGACCAGAATGTGGCCTACTCTTGGGGCCACCCCTTTCGCATTATCTTTCGCTGGGAGAACAAACTGGTCCAAGTCAGATCCCTAGCTGCGGCCATGGAGATCCTTGGCCTAGAAGAGTCTGCTGCAGCACCTAAAGACAAGCGCTCCCCTGAGAGGCGACGACAGCGCTCTCCGGCCTGGCAGAGGGTGGGCCGGACCACGGCATCAAAGAGGCCGGACCCGTCTGCAAGCCTTCATGAGAGGGGGGCGGCAGTGGCCTCCGTAGCACTGGTGACTGAGGCGACAAAGCAAGATGATCCTCCTGCTGATTGAATCCCTGGGAGGGGATACCGCTGGCGCCGGAGGGTCGCAACCCCACCAGATCTCACAGGTACTCTATGCCCTCTCCAGAGGAGGGACCCCATGGCGGGATATGGGAGGACATTGACTACATCTATAAACTTTGACCCTTATGGTCGCACTCAGATCCCCCTTTTGGGGGTCCTTCTGTTGTTGTTTTTTGCTTTTTCTGGCTAAGCCTGAGTTTTCTGGGAGTTGGGGGGGGAAGGGGTGGGAAGTGTGGTTGAGGGGGAAGGGTGGGGAGGGTGGGGGAGGGGGTGCAGTGGTGGTAGCGGAGGGTTGTTTACAAGCATGCCTTGAGGAATGGAGGAAGCCATGTATGTAAGCTGGGACTGTGTACGGAGAGATTCGGTTTGGCTGATGGGGGGGGCTGAACACCTGCCGGCATGGGGCACGCACACTGGGGGGCATGACTGGAGTGGGGTGAGACTGGTCCGCGAATGAGAGGAGAGCTGGAGAATGTCCCATTGCTGAGCGAGACCTGTTATTCTGTCTCTGATGTTGATCACACTGGGGTTCTGGAACGTGAAAGGGTTGAACTCCCCCCATAAACGTCAGAAGGTCTAGAAGTACATACTCGACCACCACCTAGGCATAGTGGGTCTGCAGGAGACTCATCTCACAAGATCGGAAGAATCACGCCTTAAACATAAGCAATTTCCCCTTATTTACAAGTCCTCAGCCACTACAAACCACAAGGGAGTTGCCCTTCTGTTCCGCTCAACCCTACAATTCCAGCCTCTTGAGGTTCGGGGGGATAAAGAGGGGCGTTGGCTCATGGTTAAAGGCAAGCTAAGGGGAAAGGTGTGCACATTCCTGGTTTTGTATGCTCCCAATGTGGGTCAAAATGGATTTCTCCAGGGAGTGTGGAGGACAGTGTTAGACTTTGTCGAGGGGCCACGGATAGCGATGGGAGATTTCAACCTGGTATGGAATAAGGACATAGATTGTACTCCTCAACAGAGATCCGACGCAGGCCTGTTTTCCGCTGATACACGGCAGATGATGACAGATAGGGGGCTAATAGATGGTTGGCGCTCTCTCCACATTTACGGGACTATACCCTTTTCTCCCACGTCCACCATTCTTACACGCGCCTAGATCATTTCTTCCTGAGCCAATCTCTTAGAGGAGACCTACGTGAGGCCAGGATCTTTCCCTTATCGGTCTCTGACCATAGTTTGCTCGCTATCTGCCTACGATGGGAGATAGCCACCACGGTCCACCGTAGATGGTACTTTCCGGCCCCTTTGGTCCGGGACAAGGCCACTTGCGTCGAGCTCCGAAAGGCCATTAGCGAATTCTTCGACCTCAATCCCACCGACGATACCTCGGTCCTTAAAACATGGGACGCCTTCAAGGCTTCCATACGCGGAAGCTGTATAGCGCTTAATGCAGCCCTTAACAAACTACGAAGACAAAAAGGGAGAGACTGGAAGAGGAGCTTTCTACTCTTGAGCAGGCTCATAAGCAAACCCCCTCCAGGCAGTGCGGGGCAAACTCAGGGCTCACTACAACAATAGAGCGGAATACACACTACTGAAATTACGGCGCCTTTCTTACTCCCAAGGGAACAAGGTAGGGAAACACTTGGCCCGACAACTCCGAGATAAAAGGGAGAGGGAATATATCGGGGGGATAAAGAACGCAGATGGGGGTCTTAACGCACAATGATGAAGCCAAAGCGGGTCTCTTTGGCGGTTTCTACGAGGCACTGTACGCGGGAGATGCCTTGAATTACGAAACGCAAGGGGACTACTTGTCCACGTTACCGCTACCCCAGGTATCAAAGGAATGGAACAAGACACTCACTGTCCTCTTCACTATAGAGGAGGTCCTTGCTGCCATTAAGGCCCTGAAACCCCACAAAGCCCCCGGGGCGGATGGCTATACAGCCATATTTTACAAGACCTTCGCCTCTGAACTGGTTGGCTTTCTGACGCAACTATTTAATAGCATGGCAGAGGAAGGAGTGCCCTCGGTTTCCATGGCAAAGGCTACCATATCGGTCATTCCCAAGCCCGGGAAAGACCCCTCTAAATGCTCCTCATACAGGCCAATTGCCCTCCTCAATCTCGACCCTAAACTCTACTCGTCCATCCTTGCCACCAGGCTCCACGATTTAATGCCGGTGCTTATACACTCGGACCAATCCGGGTTTATAAAGGGTAGACAGACACACGATAACACCAGAAGAATAGTACACCTGATTGAGAAGGCCAACAAATTCAAAATCCCGGCAGTACTCGTAGGCCTAGATGCCGAGAAGGCATTCCACAGGGTGGACTGGGGGTTTCTGTTCCAGACCTTAACTGCATTCGGCTTCTCGACCAAATTTTTGACGATGCTCAAAGCCAACTACAGCTCCCCCCGGTCCAGAGTAGCTGTCAATGGGCATTTCTCGGCTTTCTTTCTGCACTCCCGGGGTATGCGACAGGGCTGCCCCCTCTCCCCCTTGCTTTTCGCCCTGAGCATTGAGCCGCTAGCTGTGGCAATAAGGGAGGACCCGGCTATTAGGGGGATCCCCTTCACTGGAGAGGAGCACAAAGTCACCTTGTTTGCGGATGATGTCCTGCTCTCGCTTGCGGACCCTGCTCGCTCTCTTCCTCGAATACGGGCAACTCTGGAACGATTCGAGGGGGTGGCGGGATTTAAGATTAATTATGAGAAATCCTTTGTCCTTAATCTTACTCTTCCCTTGGCTGACGTCGCCCGCCTCCAGCCGCTCACGCCCCTACCGTGGTCCATCTCTTTCATAAAGTACTTTGGAATCCAGTTAACTCCCACGGTGGGCAAACTTTACTCTGCAAATTTCCCCCCTCTGCTCGCCGAAATTCAACGGTCCCTGGCCCGCTGGAAGCCAATGTTCATCTCTTGGCTGGGTCGGATTCACGCAATCAAGATGACCCTTCTATCCAATCTACTGTACCTCTTTCAGGCTTTACCCATCACCCTTGAAGGGGATTTTTTTCAGCGAGTTAAAACGATGATGCTCCGCTTCATTTGGCCAGGGGGTCGAGCGCGCTTCTCCTTTGCCACATTGCGACGTCAGAGGTAGGATGGCGGGGGAGGCTTACCCGACATGCATCTATATTATAAGGCGGCTCAACTCCGAGTCTTAGTAGAATGGACCCAGCCCGCCTCGGAAAAGCACTGGCTACACATGGACAGGAGCGTGACAGGGAGGCCAATCTGGGACTTAGTATGGAAGCCCAAAGGGGACAGGCCCAAGAACGCCTACATTAGTACCCCCAATAGCACTACCCTGAGAGTCTGGAACTCGATTTCGGGAGATGATCGATGGATAACATTCCCTTCCCCTTTTACACCTATACATTTCAACCCTGCTTTCACACCGGCGGCGTTTGAGGGCCCCTTCGATGCTTGGAGAGAGGGGGCTGCCTAGCGCTTACATACTTATTTCATGGCTCTGCCCCACTTACTTTTGATAATTGTATGAGGGACTATGGGGTACAGAGGACGGAACATTACCACCATACCCAGCTCCTACACTGGGCTTTGTCCCCTTCGGTGAGAGACTTAGCTACTAGGCCCCCCACGCCTTTTGAATCCTTCTTGTCAAAGACCTCTGCGATGCGAGGAGTCATCTCCTTTATCTATGGTCTCCTCTTGTCTACTGCCATATCCCCAAGACCTCGCTACATGTCCTTATGGGAGGGGCTACTGGGCCGAGATATCACTGACTCTGAATGGTCTCACCTGTGGTCTGATATAGCAAAACACAACCACTCGGTGGAACTCCGGGAGGCCCATCTCAAAACAATGATGGACTGGTACATGTACCCAGTCAAGCTACACCGGATCTTCCCTGGTTCTACCGACAGGTGCTGGAGGGGATGCGGCCTACTGGGGGACTTCCGTCACATTTGGTGGGCCTGCCCTGTTATCCGTTCATACTGGGATGAGATATTATCTCACATCAAAGAGATCCTGGGCTACCCAATAGTGGATTT
The DNA here is from genome assembly GCF_964261635.1 of Lissotriton helveticus. NCBI lineage: Eukaryota > Metazoa > Chordata > Amphibia > Caudata > Salamandridae > Lissotriton > Lissotriton helveticus. Next base: position 151,867,156 of record NC_136071.1, read on the forward strand.
GTTGGCTCATATCCTGCTGGGCCTTAGAGACCCGACCCTTGAGTTCCAGACAAAAGCGGATAAGAAGATACTGTGGCTCTGTATAGGGGCAGCCAAGACAACCCTGGCTGCGGCTTGGAAACGGAAAGAGGCCCCGGCGATCTCCCTTTGGCATGCAAGACTCTGGCGCTTGTTGAGTATGGAAAGAATGGCTGACATCTTTCTAGATGATTTTAAAAACTTTGAATTTCGCTGGGGCCCTCTGGTTCGGTTTCTTTCCTCCGGGCTACCATCTGCGGTGTGCCCACCCAATGTTCGATCTCTCCATTTGTTCAAACTGTGATTAGTGCTCTATCCAGACGAGACCCTACCCATAGAAGTGCTACCACTGGGGGGGGGGGATTAGTTTGGGGGTTACGCGGGAGGGGGGGGATTTTTTCTAAATTATGTTTTACTGACGTTCCTTCACTCTGCCGCGATGGCTCTATGTTAGCATGGGGGCAGGACAGGCCAGGCCTCATGAGACCACTGCTCAGAGACGACCCACATTTCTAATGGGACTTAAACTCTACTGATTGTCTGATCGGAGATGGGTCCATGCCATGCTCCGTGGATCCTTCTGCGTCACGGATGCCACTGGCCTTGTTCTACATTACCCGCAGAGGTCCTGGACTATACACTGTTTGGATTCCTCATCTGCCCCCTGCGTAGAAAGCTGTGCGGGATTGTCGCATGTTTTTTGAGTTCTAAAAATGCTAATAAACACACCTTTGACAAAAATACCATAATAAGGGTTAAATACAAACTTCATCAGATAAAAGAGAATCACGTGGGGGGATCACTAGCCGCTATTCTTTTGGCTTTGTTACGAACAGCTACATGTAATGGGGTGACCCTGTAACCCTCAGAACCTGGGTGGGTGATAGAACTATTAATAATGGTTCTGTAGGAACGAAATACACACTGATATAGTATTTCTTATAACGTTACTTAGAGAATCCGTCCCTGCACGGGTACCAGGATAATGGTATCTATACCAATATAAACAAAGCACACTGACCACAACGGAAATAAAGTTTTAGTCATATATTTCCATTATAACTGAATCATTTTAAAACATTAATTTTGCTGTCCAACAGAAACACATAAAACATATAAACTACATAGACTTTGTGCAGAATTGTTGTGCATTTAAAAACCAACATACATTGATGTCAAATCATACGCTTCTTTAGCAAAGCCAACTATAATTTCAATAAACCAACAGGTGCATCAATTAAATCTTGGGTCCTAGTGGGTTTTTGTATAGTTGATTCATGGAAAGAAGGAATGCGTCAACGATTCGACCCTCGGGGGGCGATGCGCTGGTTGTGCGCATCAAGAGCGGGTCTTCATCAGGACTGTATATGGGTGGGACAGCCTGTGGGCATAATAGACAAGTGTCAAACGTGGGTCAGTGGTAGAAATAGGGATAATTTGAAGAAACCTGATAGATATCAAGATATTGATACACGTCCCTCTCGATCTTTTCAGACTTCCTCGCAGAAATCGGAAAGAAGAGGACGGTCAGAACACAGGGAAGAGCACGTCAAGTCCAAAGACAAGGAACCTGCTCATCAAAGTAAAAAATTACAATTTCCAAAAAAGAAGGTAGCCAGTATTAAAATAATCAAACATGCCGAGGATCCTGAGGACACAGCTGAAAAACGGAGAGTGGGCTCAGACAATGCTAGACAGCGCAGCAGAAGTGAGCATAGCTCGCAAGATCCTGATGAATCATCTGGAGACAGTGGACACGAATGAATACATTCAGGTGGAAACTGCAGATACCAGAGTTAGCAAACCTCATAAAATATATACGAAATAACATTACGTATAGAGGGAGATAAGACTAGGAAAATAAGGGGTCTATTTTGGATAACCTCTCCAAAGGCTATGACATCCTTTTAGCTGAAAAAGACTGGCCACCGGACTTTGTCAGAGAGTCCCCTCATGGCGAAGAAATGATTATGCCGGCCTTCTCAAATCACATTCCAATTCATAAAAAATATACACTTGCAAGAAAGTGGGCAGTAGCCCAAGCACCTGCATTGTATAAAAACCATGTTGGATGGGATGAGGACTCTCCTCCTCACAAAATCCAGTTAAAATGTCAACCAACTGCACAGAGGCAGTACCCAATTAAGCAAGAAGCTAAAAAACAGGTCAGGGAGATCTTAGATCAACTTGAATACCAGGGGGTGATTGAAACTTGCACCTCACAAATGAACAATCCTTTGTTTCCTGTCTCTAAGCCAGACGATTCATATCGTCTAGTTTTGGACTACAGACATCTAAACTCATGTTGCAAAACTTTTGCAGTACAAAACTCCCATAGTACAGCACTAATGAATAACATCGTGCGCAAAAAATACAAAACAACATTAGACATCTCTAATGGATTCTTTTGTCAAAACATAGCACCTGAAAGCAGGTATTTGACCGCTTTCTCAATAATGGGCTCGCAGAAAAAAATTCTGTCGACTCCCACAGGGGTTCAAGAACAGCCCAGGATTATTCTCAGCAAGAGTAACAGAGTTACTACAAATGTATGATGATGAGGCATTATCTTATGTCGATGACATCTATCTAACAGATGATGACTTGGATACTCACTTGAAAAGAGTGAACACCATAATACTTGGGTTCGCAGCTGAGGGTTACAAATTCAACTTTAAAAAGTCACGAATTGCCCATCTAACTGTCCTGTTTTTAGGATATGAATTATCAAGTGAAGGCAAAAGCCTGGCAGACAATTTCTTAGAGAAATGTGCTGTAATCCAAGCACCAAGAACGCTGAAAAACTTACAATCAATTCTAGGTTTTCTGAATTTCCGAAGAACTTACGTTCTAAATTATGCAGAGAGGGTTAAACCTCTCCATGAACTAATAAAACCAGATTTTAAAACAATCAATTGGACTCAAAAACACACAGACATTTTGAGATCATTGCAAACAGACATGTTAGCTAAAACAAAATTGCAAACACGCGATAACACACGCAACCTTGTGATCCGGGTCATCCCAGGAAGATGCGGATTCACATACCTAACCTCTAATGAGGGAGAAACGGTACAAATAGCATACAAATCACATTTGTACACAGAAGCTGAAAAAACATTCAGTATTAAGGAAAACATTGTACATGCGGTTCAAACAGCTGTAGCAAAAGAAAGAGACCAAGCCGAAGGCAGACGGATTACTGTTATAACAGCAGAATCAGCCTTTGAGGCATTAACAAGCCCATGTAATTTAACTACCGTGGCCTTAAATCCAAAATGGATACAATGGGAAAATTCTCTTGCTACAGACAAAGTGAAATACTATTTTGGCCCAAACATGAAAAGATTAAAAAAATCTAGAATATGAAAGAGAATATCCTCTGCCAATCGACATTCTGCCCATACAACAGTACGCCTGTATAATATATACAGACGGATGTGCACAACCCTCAGTTTGGGGAAAACAAGCCTATAACGCCACATGCGAGATGGTTAAAAACGTGTGGCGCGGAGGTAAATTGAAACCTCTGGTAACAAAATCACACTCTGTAGAAAACAATTCAGATCAACAAACTGAAGTAATAGCGTAAAAAATGGCGCTAGATAATGCCGATCGCGAATTCCCGACACTAATAGTGTGCGATTCGCATTACTGCGTCAAATCATACAATAACGACTTGCAGAAATGGGTTCAAAACGGTTACAAAGATGACACAGGTGCCACAATAAAGCAAAAATCGCTTTGGGAACAAGTAGTTCTTTTACAGAAAGAACTACCAAAGACTCACGTGATACATTCATTGAGTCATGAACGTGATGGCGTTCACGTTACAGGGAATTCATTGGCTGTGACAGCCACAGCGGAAGCAACTAAGCCGGCTTCCGTAGCTACAAAAAAGCGTTCCGGAAAATACATAGACGGGGAAACGATGCTGGCGGTAAAAATGTCATCAAAAGGCGACTGTGCAGCGCTACCCGTCAACTATCCACTCAATTATACATACATAATCGATGAAAACTCCGTTCCTTTTGCTCAAATCCCTGGAGTGGGGGATAGGGTAATTCCAAACACGAACAGGAGAGTATTGTTAATAGCAGACGCACATATGGGTGAGAGTCTAAGACACCTTAAGATTAAGGAATCTCTGAAAGAATTACAATCAATATACTGGTGGCCAGGAATGAGCCTACAACATCACAAATTCGCAATAAACTGCCCAGACTGCAACAGAGATCGCAGTGGCGAACCGGCCGGTGTATTGCCATGGCCCTCCGCTTAGATAGGACAATGCTATCAATATGCAAAAGCCAGTAGGAATAATGCGTCAAATTAACATAAAGAGACTAGTTTCACTTAAAATGTAGACCCCAGCTCTCGGCTGACGTCTGAACTGTTATAAAAGATTTGCGAGTCTATAGCGGCATAGACGCAATTGGCATGCTACACTCTGACCAGGGTCCTGCTTTTAGCTCTCGAGCTTATAAGGAGGCCATGACCAGCATGGGCATTGCATTGCGGTAATCTTATCACTTCCTTCCTGAGGGAAACGGGATTGTGGAAAGAAAAAAACGAGACATAAAGCAATCTATAACGGCAAAGGTATTAGGTTCGGGGGTTGGGTGGGTCAAACATTTAATAAGTGTCCAACGTAGTCTTAACAATCTGTCAAGAAATTCTCTAAAAGGTTTCAGTCCGTGTGAACTATTGTTCGGGACTAGAATGCATATCCAGGACCTCGATAGTCAGACTTCAGTGGTAGAAGGAAAATGCTTTGATATCAAAGATCGTTTGGCTATTTTACAGGACTTAAATGAAACAAGAAAAGACCTGAGCAACATAAAGTTGAAACAACAGCCAACAGCCACTGAAGAGAAACCACCTGTCCCAGCAAGACCTGTCTGGATTCCAAAGATTGGGGATCTGGTCAGAGAGAAAATCGCGGTGAAGAAGGAATTTGGGCCTTCTTACAGAAAAGCAGTACCTGTCTTAGCTGTCAACGGAACACGATCAGTTGTACTACCGCCCCTTGCTGGTAAAAAGGAGAACCGAGTTGTATCCATCGACCTGGTTAAACCACAAGCATGTGGCCAATAATAAGTAGTAGGCCAAGTGGACTCCCAAGAAATAGCAGAACACCAAAGTTTGCTACAAATCAAGAGGTTCAAACTGAGAGACTAATCACATTTGATAAACCTACAGTGAATCAACGAGGACTATGCAACAAAGCCATGGAACTTATGCCTCTTAAAACCCAAATTTCAACAATTCGTCAAGAAACACCTGTCTACAACGATGTAGCCACAGACTATGCTAATGAAACAAAGAAAAATCCAGAAGCAATTCCAACAATTGACAGAACTGCATCAGGCTACTTCATCAATTTCGATGACTTTTCTGAGGATCCGAGCGAACCTGAGGAACAGCCAACAACAACAAAAATTTTTAAAGACAAAACTAAAGAACTCTTTCATTAACTACAAGAAACCTATCTGATTTCCCCATGGATAAAATTTTGGGTGGTGCTAGGTGTACTTTTCCTCCTGCTTTGGCTCAGAATGGTGCTATGCTTGGGACACTTCATTGAGGGAAAATATATTACAATGGACACAGCAAGCCAGAATATCAACCTGGTCCTAAAGCCACACAAGTCTTCACACATCGAGAAAAGAGAACTTTCTTCAGTAAACTTCACAGCCAATCCGATACCCGGTGGGGTAGCATGGGACAAAACAAATTACGAAATATATGGCCCGGTCGAGCTCTTGAAGTATCCTCATCAATTTAAGGTTTCATTAAGTGACTTTGTAAAACCGAGCACATTCTCTGATGATTGGGACTTTGAAAGTATTAATGATATGATGTCAGACTTAGTTATGTCAGCAAAATTTACAGAACATGATTATTTACAGGGTTCATCAAATTATGAACAGATGTACTGCTACAATCACTATGCTAACCATTATTTGCATAAATCTGCTCAACCTAGAAATGTTTTAAATTATAATCAATGGGAACATTGTGCAACTCCACCAAAAGGCAGTTCAAAAACATTTTTATGAGAAATTCCCATACTTCTCAGGGTTTAACACAAGTGAAGCAGAAACGTTTTATTTCAAACTGTTAAATAAGACAGGAATGAAAACCATGCTGACAAATACAAAATTAATCTATTCAGAAACATTTTTTGAAAAAATGAATACATTTGGTTTTGATTTTTGGAAAAATAACATTGAAACAAAAAATAACATTGAAACAAAAACCATCTTGGGTACCAAAGATTGGCAAGTCCAAGGAATAGAATCATTATTCAGAGCCTGCATGATCCCAGAACAAATTATATTTTTGAATGACACAATTCAACAAACAACCTGTCTTGGCCTAGCCAAAATTAAAGACTTATACAAACCGTCTATTCCAAAGCCAACACCTGACAGTAATAGCACTACAGATGTTGAGATAGACGTATCCCATATTTTAAACCAAAACAGAACACATCCTGATTGGAAAAAATGGTTGATCTGGCCCACAGTCACAAATAACTGTCAAGATAGATTCCTGAACAAAATACCGGGGTTCAAATTGACCAGGCCAGACCCTAGATACTCCCAGAGACAACATCCAGGGATAGTTACAACATACAGTGTAGGAAAACTCTGCCTTGAATGGCTACAGACATCAACACTGGCAGAAATTAAGCAACACCTAACTTTACTTAAAGAAGGTGCTGACTTGCGTGATTTCATTATGGGACCACGCAAACAGCGACAAAAACGTTTCATAGCGGCCTCTATATATGCAGCTTATAACGAAGCTTGGAAAGAATCTCAAATTGAAACAGCAGAGAAATTATGGGAAATTGACCGTATTAATTTTGAAAAATCACTTTCTGTTGTGGACAATGGGTTAATGACTCTGTCTTCCAGAATATATTCACTGGACAGTATTGTATCATCTGCAATCGATATAATAGAGCAGGACTTACTAATGTTACAACATGGTCAGTCCCAATTGCGTTCTATTGTACAGCTTGGCTGGACGTTACAAAATCTGCGTTAAGGCTACGTGCCTTGGTGTTTAATCAACACAACGTCACTGTTCTCTATCTTTAACCTTACTGATATACAAATCAGCTTGGCACAAAAAGGAGCAGAGTATACAATTCTGAGCATTGAAAAACTTGAGAGATTACCATTGACAATGTCAGAACGACCTGTCATTGAATGGATAATACACGGAATCATAACTATTCCGATAACAACTTTCCAATTTCGATACTGCCAAAAGTATATACAGGCAGGCCAGTATGAAAGGTTGGGTAAAGGATACATTAAGTCATCATGGAAATTACCTTACACACACACATGTTATAGTGAAAAAGGACAGAATGTATTTCTTAGTGGTAATAATTGTGAAAAATCACTAAGTGGTACACTCCTGTGTCAGAGTATAAATCTACATGGGGCCTGTGAGGGGACTTCAAATAACCTTTCATGTCACCAGCTTGGCCCACCTGCAACTCGAATAGAGCCATTCTTTAGACGGCTTTCGAACGGGAGCTACATTCTAATTGTGGACCACAGATGTTGTGGCTTGATGCCAGGAAAAGCTTATCTTGTAAGCGTTTCGTTCATGGTCACTTGTTGTATGCAAGTATTGTATCCAAACGACACTCCAGACAGGGAGGGAAAAATGTGGCCCAGTTTGAAAATCTCTTCTATTCGAATTGATACTTTAAGCAGAATGAAGTCTGTTCTTCTACAGACGCCTGTGCCCTTGACGTCATCAAAAGAAACGTATGATCTCCAGGTTGCAAGGACAACAACAGAAATACATACACTATTATCAACAAATTGCCCCTTACATTTCGCAGAAATGCTAAACCAAATCTTAAACATTTCAGATACGAATGGTATCCCAAGTGTATTTAAGACAATTTTTTCGGGACTGTTGACACCTTTCAAAGCAGTCCTGGGCATCTTTCCTAATTTTGTCCATTCAATCCTTGGCGGCCTTCCACTCCTGTTGGGACTCGTAGCAGGCATTTTATTTTTGATACTCCTGCTTCGTTATGGCAAGCCATGTCACAAACAAGACTACAGCAACAATGGAAGAAACGATCCTAGCTATACGCTATCGGGAACGCATAACTAAAGTCCTTGGATTAGCCCGGCTAAGAGATCTGAATATGACCTGGTTTCTTTCATTCAGACCCATCTGGCAGAACTGTATCTTACCTGTGCTAAGATGTATGCTATGCGGAGAAGTATGCGTGTTGGACGTCTGTCTTACACTACAATCAGAAGTACCATTGGATACAGATACTTTGCTAAGTCCTGTAACGGCTCATGCATCGTGTTGTCCCCAGCGGTTACCCATCCTGATGACGGCATTCGTTGAGACTTCACCATTGCGATTAAAGGGTAGTGAAGTGCAAGATGAGAGCAGCATCAACCAGGTACGACGTTCTGTGAGCAATGCTGATCAATACATCGATGATAGCAATCATTCTCACGACTGCACAGTTGCGGCATTTTCCAACTTGGTCGAACTTTCACCTGAAGCGGTAAACTGCTTTTTTGAAAGTCTGTCTGAAATGATGTTCTCCCCTGAACAAAAAAACAAAAACTTTTAAGCAAACGAGCACTCAGCGTTCCCTGAACTCTGAATTTGGCCTTCAGCTTTGAAAAACAAAAGCTTCTGGAAAATATTTGGAACTGTTTTGGCTTCTTCCCCTGAAAAACTTATTTTTTTCCCCGATTCCAAAATATTTACTTTTTTTTTGGCACTCATCGTCTGCTTAAAGTAGAACTATTCTTAGAGAACAGAGCTTCTATTTTTAGGAACTCTAGAGACAATATATTACCTCAGCCTCTAGCATATTTACAAATAACTGTAATTATATGTGATGAAATGGTCTCGCACTTTTCTTTTCTGTATTAAGAGCCATTTCATGTGTAAATTTCGCAAAATCATTCCGCTGATATATGGGCATCCTATTTTATGAATGATTACTCTGCTTGAAATACTGTACCTATAGTCATTTTTCGTGTATTTCGCATATGCCATTTCAGATGCAAAAAATGTATTTTGGGGTGGATCGGTATACATATGCACCGTTAGATATGTTTACTATTGCTTAGTTTAGTAATTATGGACATGAATTTGTGGAGTGGGTGTAGTGTGTTTATCTAGGTACCTGAATCGATATTCCTATTCTTTGCCCTTGTGTGGTTATAAATCAATAATATCCCTACAACGGCATAGAAACCCCTTTCATAATTCAGTCATAGCGCATGCTGTCACATTAAGCAAGCCTATTCCTCCAGCCCCCTAGAAAGCACACCGAGTTCTTAAACAAATCCAAGCCTCCAGCAACCTGGGAAATACCCGCTGCCGTTGTTTTGATTTCATCCAAGAACTCATGTAAAACACTATAAGAACGACCAGTTCTTAGTGACATCTTTTATTGACGTCTTATTTCCAGCCTTACGTCAAACCCGGCACCTTTCAGGTATAAATATACCAACGTTGCCTTAAGCAAACACATGGTGGTGATGAATCTGGAGCAGCTACTACTTGCCCAAGAGCCCAGCTGATGCGAGAGCCCACGGACGCTGCCCCCCCCCTTTTGACACGCTGAGAAAGACGCTGTCTTTTCTCTTGCCGAGAAATCCAGCCTCCGGCGTTTCCAGCTTACCCTTGCGGGTGACTGGGATACCGAGTCCTGAGAGAGAGATACCAGCCCTCCTGCCTTCTAATACCCAGGTACTGAAGTGACTAAACCCTTACAGAGAATTCTTGAGTCAGATCCTTGGCAAAACCAACTTAACTTAAACTGTTACTTACTTACTCCTTCCCACGTATTAGGCTTAGGTCAGGTACACCGGGGTAGGCGTAGTTAGAAGCACCAGTTGAGTACGATTAGTCAATGTATATATGTATGTATCTATTTTATCCATTTTAAAGTATCATATGGTTAAGAAACTACATCAATGCTTTTACAGTATTATTTCACAATCCTGCTTTTACTGTATGCACTTATATATAAAATAACACCTTTTATTGAAAACGCCAGTCTCTCTTTTTCTCTGCAATCTGGTGAAACTAAGTACGCACTTATTGACTGAGTGAAATAGCTGTCTTTTGTTTTCACAGAGAGCAAAGTCGTCATGTTTTATGGTTGTCAGAAACTAAATCCCTTCTTGTCTATCCAGGGAGGTTAAACTCCTCCTCGCTTATTCGAGAAAGTTTCCAGTGAACTCTGAGCTAGCTGGCAAAAAACTTAAGTCTAATATAGTCAGTAGAGACCTAGTTAACCTCAGTCCTACGTCTACACTACTGAAGATGTTATTCCAATGCGCAGAGCCTATTGGGACTATAGGAACTACATTTGCTCTCAGTCCTCAACGTCAAGTTGGCGACCGCGAGCAAGCAAAATGACATCCTGGCATGACTTTGTCCTTGTTCGCGATCAGCAACATCAAGTTGCCGATCGCGAGCGTGAAAAATAAACCTCCCGGCGAGAGCGGTCTGGTTTCTCATCGCGACCGCTCGCGATAAGAATCTACCAGTCCGCGTTGAGAAAGCTGCCGCTCGAGTAAAAATCTCCTGGAGTGGCAGAAAACTACAGCTCGCACTGTGCAAAATGTCGCTTTCAATGATTGCACAGTGCCGGATGCTTGTCCGCACTGTGAAATCATTGAAAACGGCATCTTGTACAGTGCGAACAGGGTACTACGCAGTTCGCGTAGTGCTATGCGTAGTTCGCGTAGTGCGAAGTGCACTCCTCGAAGCTACGCGTAGCGCTACTTCGCGAACTACGCCCAGCCCTAGTTGAAACTATAGTAGATTTAAATCTTGCCACCATAATGGGGAAAATTAAGAAGGATCTTAGTCGAAGGGGCAATTTGAATCTCTCAATAAGGGGGAGTTGTAATCTTGTTAAATGGATGATCCTGCCAAAACTATTGTATATTATTCGAAAGATCCCCTTGAAGATACACAATGATTAGTTTAAGTTAATCAAGAGGGTGGTCGCTAGAATGATCTGGTCCTATAGCAGGACCAGAAGGGCCAATGCATTTTTGTTCCTCCCTAGGGCTAGAGGGGGGTGGGGGCTCCCCAATTTCAAGTTATATTATTTAGCAGCAGCACTTTAATATTATGGCCCTTTATTTAGCAATAAGCCAAGGGAAGGGGATGACCCAGGCTAAGTCCCCTCAACATTTGAGATTCTAATGGGACATGGGCTAACTGCTGTCTGCTGAAATTTTACGAACCAAGCTATTTTAAATAACCTTAATCACTGCATTCTGGAACTGGGCGGGTGCTCAGAAAAGACTCGGGGTGGGCAGATTCAGCAGGTATACCCCCTTGCTTAGGAATGATCAGCTTCCAAGGATTCTACAAGATGACTTCTTGGCAAGGTGGGAAAGTGGGGGCTTCTGTAGGATTGGGGATCTTATGGACGGAGACCATATCACGTCCTTTGAAGTGGTTAGGGAAAGATTTTATATTGGCCTCAGGATTTTTTAGAATATTTACAGCTGAGGGATTTTCTTCATTAAAAAAGCTGGAGGCGTGGCAGGCATCGCACAGATTCCTTTAATGGAATTGTTAGCAAAGGATACAGGCCCCTCAATTTCACATCTATATGGGTGTATGCTGGAGGGGGTCCCGGATAACCTGGATAAGCATAGGCTGAGGTGGCAGGACAGGCTCGGGCTCCCGGACTCTAGTTTTTTAAATCACTTGAGATGGGGTGCCCTATACTGTGCTCAGCCAATCTGCAGTCACAACATGTTAAAACTCTTTTTGATCTATACATAACACCTGCAAAATTGCTAAATGGGGAGGAGTGGATGGGACCCGATGTTTTAGATGTAAAGCACCCGGTGCAGATCTGGTACTTATGTTCTCTACCTGCCCCAGTATAGAAGTAATTGTTCTGGAAATAATTGGTTTTCTGTGGGATGTATTGAAAGATGACATCTCTCTGTCACCTCAGCTTATGTTACATGGGGTAGCTAAACCAGAAAGACAAATTGGGGTAGAGTTAATCTTTATAGCAATGTCAATCTTTAGACTCTGTGTAGCCTCAGCTTGGCTTGATCCTCTACCCCGACCTTTCAGCTTTGGAAGGGGCGCTTTTTGCACATCTATAACTTAGAGATGGTACTTTCTGACCGAAAAGGTAAAAAGGGAGGATTGAAGGAAAAAGGATTTGGGGCCAATATTAGCCTCTGCTTCTCTGTCTACGCAGAATGAGTGAATTTAGTTCTCTATCGGATGTTGATTAGTTATGGTTTTGTATTTATGATTAATTTAATTGTGTACTCTATTTATGCCTATACTAGCCTGCTGCTGCAATATATGTGTCTATGGAAAACAAAATGCCACCTTCTTAGATTATAGTAATCCGCATTACGTAAAATTACCTATGCAACAAAACCATATTCTAAAAAACATAAATAGACCACTTATGTGATATTAAATTCAAATTTGTAACAAAAAACAAGAGAAGTATGAATGAGAAGTAAAGATGATGGGTGAGAAGTAGAGATGAGAAGTATGAATGATAGATGAGAAGTAGGGATGATGGATGAGAATTAGGGATGAGAAATAAGATGAGGGATGAGAAGTAGAGATGAAGGATGACAAGTCGGGCAGAGAAGCAGAATGGGAAGAAGTGATGAGGATGAGAATTAGGGATGAATAATAGGGAAGATAGATATGAAATAGGGATAATGGATTAGACATAGGTATGAGAAGCAGGCATGAGAAGAAAAAATGATGGATGAGAAATATGGATGAGAAGCAGGGATGATGGAAGAGAAGTAGGGGTGATGGATAAGAAGTAGGGATGATGGATGGGAAGCACGGATGAAGGATTAGACATAAAGATGATGGAAGAGAAGTAGGGATGAGGGATGTAAAGTGGGGATGGTGGATGAGGAATAGGGGTGAGAAGTAGGGAGGATAGATAAAAAGCAGGGATGATGGATTAGACAGGTAGAAGAAGCAGGGATGAGAAGTAAGGATGATGGATAAGAAGTAGGGATGATGGATGAGAAACAGGTATGCGAGATGAGAAGTAGGGATGATGGAAGAGAGGTAGGGATGAGAAGTTGGGATGGGGATGAGAAGTAGGCATGCTTGAAGAGAAGTAGGGTGGTGGATGTGAAGTAGGGATGAGAAGCAGAGGTGAGAAGTAGGGATGATGGAATAGAAGTACAAATGATGGATGTGAAATAGGGATGAGAAGTAGGGATGAAGGATGAGAAGCAGGGATGAGAGATGATAAGTAGGGATGATGGATGAAAAGTAGGGATGAGCAGTAGGGATGATGGAAGAGAAGTAGGGATGAGGGATAAGAAATAGGGATGATGAAAGAGAAGTAGGAATCATAGATGAAAAGTAGGGTTGAGAAGTAGGGATGATGGAAGAGAAGTAAGGATGGTGGATGAGAAGTAGGGATTAGAACCAGAGATGAAGGATGAGAAGTAGGGATAATGGAAGGGAAGTAAGGATAATGGGTGACAAGTAGGGATGATGGGTGAGAAGTAGGACTGAGAAGCAGGGTGAGAAGTAGGGATGATGAAAGTTGTAGGAATGAATAATGAAAAGTTGGAATGAGAAGTTAGGATGATGGATGAATAGTAGGGATGGGAAGTTGGGATGATAGATGAGAAATAGGGATGATGGATGAGAAGTAGGGATGGGAAGCATGGATTAGGGATGATGAATGAGAAATAGGGATGAGAAGTTGAGATGATGGAAGAGAAGAACGGATGAGGGATGAGAAGTAGGGATAAGATGTAAGGATGAGGGATGAGAAGTAGGGGTGGTGGATGTGAAGTAGGGATGAGAAGCAAATGAGAAGTAGGGATGATGGAAGAGAAGTAGAGATGATGGATGAGATGTAGGGATGAAAAGCAGGGATGGAAAGTAGGTATGATGAATGAGAAGTAGGGATGAGAAGCAGGGATGAAGGGTGAGAAGTAGAAATGATGGATGAGAAGTAGGGATGAAAATATGGGATGAGGAATGAGCATTAGGGATGATGGAAGAGAAGTAGGGTTGAGAAATAGGGATGATGAAAGAGAAGTAGGAATGATAAATAAGTAGTAGGAATGATGGAAGAGAATTCGGCATGATGGATGAGAAGTACGGATGAGAACCAGGTATGATGGATGAGAAGTAGCAATAATGCATGAGAAGTATAGATGATGGATGAGTAGTAGGGCTGAGAAGCAGGGATGAGCCATGAGAAGTGTGGATGATGGAAGATTGTAGGAATGGTGGATGAGAGGTAGGGATGAGATGTTGGGATGATGGAGGAGAAGTAGGGATGAGAAGTAGGGATGATGGCTGAGAAGTAGGGATAAGAAGCCGGGATAAAAGGTGAGAAGTAAGGATGATTGATGAGAAGTAGGAATGATGCTTGAGAAATAAGTGATGGGAAGTAAGGATTAGGCGTGAGAAATGAGAATGTCCTAAAATGGATGCTGTACACACTGTAGCTGCTTTACGAGAGACACACACCCAGGACAGATATTCTGAGGGGGACCCCTTCACATATAGAAAACTTGGGGCCCGCACCACCAGGGCTGCAGGGGTGTCATTAACAGCCCCTGAGCCTATTTACCAAACACTGATTGGTTCTTTTTGTAATAAACTTGCTCCTGTATTTAATAAGTGGGTATCAATGCCACCACGTGTATGGAACAGATGCTGTTTCAATAGCAATTTAATAGAGCTGCACATGCCGGTACAACACAGTGGTGTGCATCACACATGAATATGCAGCGTTCCTACAGTGGTGCTCATCCTCGTCAGCACACTTCTTGACTAAGGCTTACAAAATAATTATAAAAAATATTTTATTCTCTCCAGATTCTTTGGTGTTAAATTATTTTTGGCTTATTTGAGAAAGTGAAGGACGCATCTGAAACTCTTAGAGTGAGCATCTTCAAGCCTATCTTTGGTTTATTCAATACAGATCATACAGCTGTTAACTAAAGGAAACAAACAACGTACCCAAGAACCTACGGCTGCTAACAAGACATCTTCACGGTCACATGCAGTACTGCAGGTTAAAGTGAAGCAGAAATGCAAAGTAAAGGAGAACAATGAGGACGTGCGGGTGGGAAGACTGTTTATGATAGACCTGGCAGGGTCTGAAAGAGCGTCTCAGGTATGTCTAAAATTGATAGCAAGATAAACATTTCTGTTGTAGGCAATGAAGTATGTATATTAGGTCTCTGAGTGACGACCTCCAGAATACTCATACTGCTTTTTATGGTCTGGCTTGACAGCTCAGCTGTCTCCAGATAAATACGTAAGCATCATAAGAGAGGGGTTTGGCTCTGCTCACCTGTTGGGATCCAGGAGTACATGTTTTGATTGGGCAGAAGTTGCACAGAAAAGTGGGTGCCCTCCATGCAGCTGCAATCATGTATCCAGTTGCCTGAGCTTGAACCTATAGTGGTACACATGACATTGTAATGCAAGAAAAGTGTCTTAGATAACTAGATACATTATTGTGTTTCTTTTTCTCTTGCAGCAGCACAGATGGGAGGACAGCCTTGATTCATGCATTGCAGTCCCAGGCCCCTCCCCTCCCATTCCATTACAACTAACTTTAAACTTCAGAGATCAGATTTGTGTTTGAGACCAGTTTGATTTACCTAGGGCTACACTATTCTACCTGGATGTTTAGGTCTGGCTTGACAGTGCAACTGTCAAGTGAACTTATGTGAGCAACAAAAAAGGACTTTCAAAGTACTACTTAGGAGGGACTTAGGCTCCATCCACATGATGGTTCCCCTGTATAGAGGATTAGATTTGTTCAAATGTATGGGCTTTTACCAAAAAAACTGCTTGTATCAAAAACACTGCTTGTATTGCAATTTATGGCTTGTGTTACAGCTTATACTCGATACAGGGCTGTGCTGGGTATGGTGGCAAGTCAATGACCATGGCTATAGGCATGATCTGATTATGAAATGTAATGATAAAGGCACTAGGCCTGACATATTTATTGTGAAAAGCATATGTTAAAGTCAATAGGCATATAAGTGACCATTTTAAATTTGTTTCTAATTTAACGAATGTGAGTCCGAGTGGTGCCTTGTGGAAAAGCTTATGCTCAAAGCTATAGATCTGAGTAAGTTATGATGACAAGCTATAGACCTGATTGATGCACTGGGAAATGTTAAGTATGATGCCATAAGTCTAGTCTGCTTATTATGAGCAGTTATGTCAAAGGCAGTTGGTGTAGCTTATTGTGAAAAACATTTGTTAACGTCAGTAAGCCTTTACAAATTGGGTGTTATCACAGAGTAGAGGTGTATTTTATTACGTGTAATCTGACAGATTACTGTAGTAGGCAAGGTGTTTGATATTGGCCTCCCACTTTGACAAACCCTGGGGATTTTAACTGGTATGATTCATAAGAGGCCACGTTAGGAGGGGTTGTATATTGTTTTGTAAGCTGTATTTTTCTACATAGTTTTTTTTTTAAAATTTCAAAAAACCTTTATTGATGATTAGCACGGTACATCAGTGTGATAAACAACAGCAAAGTATCTGTTGGAGAAATAAACAAAAGATTGACACCTTCCCATGCCTTCGGCTTAAATATACATGAATTGAAAGGAAATGAAAAACAATACAATATATCCCCATCCCCTAAACAACCTATGTGCAATGTACAGACAATAAAGAAAAAGCACATTACATGTGGCTGCAGTGGGCATGCAATGGCTACACTTAAAGAAAAGACAACCCCCTCATAGAGTTGCCTGGCGTCCTGGTATATCTATTGCGGTTGCAATACAATATCAGCACAGCACCCCCAATACCACCTACTTCCGTGAGTTACTTTGGGGAATTCGCCTCGAACTTCAGCAGGCTTACACCACTGGCGCAGACGGTGGGGCGTGGGGTGAGCCATATGTCGTCATCTCATCTTGCTCCTCCCCCCTTGCCTCATCCACCTCCCGCCCAAGGAGGTAAGAGGTGAATGGACCCCAGATATCCTTTGGTCGCGACTTTAGGGGCACCAGCTCTGCGTATGAGTGCAGGTGATCCTGCCAAGTGGACAAAGTGTGAATCCAGGATTTGAATTTAGGGGCGTTGCCCCTCCCCCATCTGCACGCCACAAGGCGTTTGGCCAGTAGCAAGCTCATGGCCAAAAACCTTTTATGGACCGTGGTGACGCTTTGTGTTAGGCTCAGCAGGGCCATAAGCGGGCACAGCTCTATTGTGACCTTTAACATGTCAGAGAGGCCTTCGAAGACCTGTGTCCAATAGTCTGCCACTCTAGGGCTGGTCCATGCCAGGTGTAGAAAACCTGCCTCTACTTCCCCGCAGTGCTCACATCGTGTGTTGTTTCTGAGGTGAAATCTATGCAGTTTAACAGAAGTGTGGTACAGTCGATGAAGGAATTTAAAGTGAATGAGGCGTAGCCGACTATTACTTGTAAGTCTATCCGTCTGGGCACAACTGAGTTCACATTGGTCATCCGTCAGTGGTTCTGCCAGGTCGGCATCCCAGGCCTTCCTGGCTTGTAGAATATGAACAGATGTCGTGTTCTGCATGTGTTTATACAGGACAGAGACGACATGCCGGGGGGCTCTTGTTGCAGAATAGCGTGAAGAGGCGCGAGAGTATCCGGCTCGTCAGGGAAGAAAGGGGTGATAGCTCTGACACTCTGCCGGAGTCGGGTATATAAAAATGTGTCCATTATTGTGGGGGGGTGTGCGCTCCGAAGACCTACTCCATGGTGCGGAATTGGCCCCAGTGTATAGGTTCCACAAAGTATGATATTGCAGTTTAGTCAGTATTCTGCGGCAGATCTCCTCACCCGTCACCTGCAACCTGGGATCGTTCAATAGGGGCATCCTAGGGGAGTATAAAAAGGGGTGACCCAGAACTCGAGCGAGCTGCCGTCATGCCAGCACTGTGCAATCAACAGTGGATGGATCATTTACCCTCTCCCCCACAGGCGAGAATAGATAGCTTGCCGGGGGTGTCGGTGCCATATAACCATCTTCTACTGCCAGGTGGGCCATATACGGCGGGGGGTGGGTCCAGTATGCTGCAAAGTGGGCTTGTGCGCAGTAATAATAGTGTTCAAAATTAGGAACTTCAAACCCACCTTGAGTATATGGGAGCATCAGTGTATCTAGGCTAAGTCTCGCCTGTTTCCCTTCCCATATAAGCCGTGTAAGTTGGGTCCTAAGTGTGCGAAAGAAAAAACTCCCTGGGTGGTATGGGATGTTGGTGAACAGGTTCAGCAGTTTGGGTAGAATTACCATCTTGATTAGTGAGATTCTGCCCACCATAGAGAGAGACATGGCCATGGCCGCCCCATAATTAGCTCTCATCAATGCATCTTTATTTCTCGTAATACGGATGCCCAGGTACTTTACCTCGTCTTATTCCCAGAGTAGGGGGTAGTCCAGCTGGTGTGGCTGTGTATTATCAGTAAGGAGGAATATAGCAGATTTGGACCAATTAATTTGTACACCAGAAATTACGCCAAATTTTGTGATTGCACGCAGTATCGGGTTGAGGTTTTCCTGCGGCTTTTTGACGTATAGCATCATATTGTCTGCGTATTGGGAAATTAACAGTTGCCTGGCTGGGTAGACCAATGCCCTATGATTATGATGCCGTCTGAGTTTTGCTGCTAAAGGTTCGATGGCTAGGGCGAAGAGAATTGGGGATAATGGACATCCCTGCCTGGTGGCGCTGAAAATGGAAAAGGGGAGAGATCTGGCTCAGTTTAGTAGCACCGTCGCTATCGGTCGACAGTACAACAGCAGAATCCAGTGTAGGAAGGTGAAAGGGAGTCCCATGTACTCCAGTGTACCAAGCAGGTAGTCCCACTCTTGCGAGTCAAACGCCTTGGTGGCGTCAAGGAACACCGCCACCGCCTTACAGGCGGGATCAATATCCTGCAGGACGGCGGCTAGGGTCCTGAGGTTGTGCGAAGTAGAGCGGTTGGGTATGAAACCTGCCTGGTCAGGCAGTACCAGTCTCTCCATTAATAGGTTAAGTCTGGTCGCAAGGACCTTTGCCAATGTTTTAGTGTCACAGTTTAATAAAGACAAGGGGCGGTATGAATCACACAGCAATGGGGACTCCCCTGGTTTAGGTAGTGAGGTTATGAGGGCCTCCCTCATAGTGTGGGGCAAGCACCCTTCTTCTAATGCTGCATAAATCATGTCCTTCAGGATGGGAGCTAGTAGGTGAGCGTAGGTTTTGTAAAATTCGATTGGGAGGCCATCTGACCCCGGGGCCCGTCCCGATTTCATATGCATGATTGCATCCGTGATTTCATCAAGTTCCAAATCTAAATTAAGGAACTTTTGTTGTGTGTCACCCAGTCAGGCAAGTGCGGTATCCGCAAAGTAGGCGGGCAGATCGAGTGCAGCACTCCTTTGAGAGGAGTACAGTGCACTGTAGTGTTCCCTAAACATACTGAGTAGGTTCGAGAGTGTCCTATGTGTGTTGCCGGATGTGTCTTGGATTTCCGTGATATAGTTAGAAAATTTAGGGGGCTTGGTAGCGTTCCCTAGCAATTTCCCCGGTCGGTCCCCCTCACCATAAATGCGTGCCACGTGTGGTTTCCCCCGGAATTGGCCCTCTCTATCCGCAAGCTGCTCATATTCTGTGACCTTGTCCCGCATTTGGGCCTTTATTGAATTATCATCAGGACTGTGAGTGAGGGCGTTTTCTAAATCAAGCAGCTCCTTCTCTAGCTTGTGGAGATCGGTTCGTAGTGATTTGAGTACACCTCCACCTTTAGCTATGCACCACCCCCTTGCTGTGACTTTGAACGCCTCCCAGACCGTCGTGATGCTAGATACAGAATTTAAATTGCGGTCGAAGAAGTCCTGAATCTATCTCAGCCTTAAATGCTGAGTCGGTGAGATGATGTGGGTTGAGGCACCAATTTAAATACGGGGAGCTGCCAAGAGGGGGTTGTAGCTCTACAATCACCGGAGAGTGATCCGAATATGTGCGGGCTAGATGGTGCGTGCGGCCCAGCCAGTGTATCATGCCTGCAGGGATAAATACATAGTCAAGCCTAGCCCAGATGGAATGGACCGCCGAGAAGTGTGTGCCCTCCTTAAGTGCAGGGTGTTTGTACCTCCAGGAATTTATCAGACAGTTACTATCAATAATGTCGCTAAGTGTTCTTTGCGTTAGCGTGTAATGGGCCGGGGAAGCTCTAGATCTGTCCATCTGGTGTCGCAGTGCTGTATTAAAATCTCCCCCACCAAATTACAGAAGGGAAACCTAAGGTTTGTATTTTACCCCACTACAGGAGCAGGGTATGGGGATCATCTGTGTTAGGGCCATAATAATTGGCGAACACCACGTCATGTGAGTGGAGTCTACCCAAAAGGAGGCAAAACCTGCCACCACTATCAAATTCAGAACCAATGGGGGCAAATGCCACTCCACGCTTAACTAGTATGGACACCCCTTTAGAATAGCTGTAATAGGACGCAAAGCATCTGTGGGTGGCGCATCGCGAGGCAAATCGCGGGTTGGTCTCAGGGGCTAAGTGGGTTTCTTACAGGAGGGCAATATTGATATCATGGATTGAGAAAAACAAGGACCCCCTGAACAATGGTAGTCACTTCTAGGACAGGGATAACAATATGTGAATAAAAATTCCTAGGCAGTTTGACAGTATTGAAAAACAAGTGACTTAAAATGACAGCGAAACAAAAATAAGGGAAAAGTATTTAAAAACAAGCATAGTTTTAATACACATAATTAAAAATCATATAGAATACTGGACATCAGAAACTATACGATAAAAATACAGTAAATTTAAAAATCATGGAATTTTTACACAAAATTAATCATAAAAACAAGAACACACTGAGAAAAAAGGGGGGATTTTTCTACAGTTATCGTTGGTGTTCCAAAGCAGTGGCGAAATGAACTCGACGCGCGTTTCGGCGTAGAAAAAAACGCCTTCTTCAGGAGCCACACATTCAAGTCTGAAACATATATGTAAAAATCTTCTGTTATAATCCATATTATATACCTATTACATAATAAATCTGTTACATTCTATCAGCTATATCTTAGAACACAACCTATTCGCTGTCAAGTCAATGTTGTCTACATCTTGTTTTTCAAATTCATAAGATCAAACCAATTATTTCATAAACTAAAAAGTACTCATGTAGGGAAGTCATAATAAAATGATGAACATAAATTTCAAAAAGGCCTATAACATATATATGGACCTATGCTAAATTACAAAAAGGGGGGAGGGGGGGAGAGAAAGGGGAGGGATTTTGATAAATCACATTTAAACAAATGCAGTTTATACAAGTTGGTCAGACACAACCATTCCAATATGGATAACAAGCGACATTAAGTATATGAATAATAATACACAGTGGGTAATTAATACATCCACAAATTGTCATTCTTTTGAACATATGTCATCCATAATTAGTCAATACTAAAACTCACTGTTTGATGACGATCAAAAAGTTTTGTATCGATATGCGTAGGATCAGCAGTTTGATATTACAATAGCGCAAATGTAAAAGGTGTAGGCCTGAAATAATATACAAACATCATAGTTACTTATTTTGGATCTAAATACAAAAAACAGATGACATTAAAGATATCACAATCGTTTGATCATAAGGGATCCCCATCCTTGGCACAGATATATGGGATATTCTATGTTTAAACCACTCTTTTAGGTAATATAGCCCTACTGTAAAAATTACGGGAAAAACATATGCCAGATATGTATCCTAGCCAGACTATGTTACTGGTGCACAAGATTACTATAAAATATAGTAATTGCTAAACCTATTGATCTTTTTACTTAGAGCAGTGGTTAAGATACATTCTGAACTTTGTCAAGAACATAATATAAATCTGTACCTGAAAAACTAGTGTTCACACAGAGGATCAGTCGGGTCCCTCTGTTGTTTTTCTAAACAGTCATAGACCATAATAAATCTAGGAATAAAGAAGAAGACAGGCCGACAAACGTATAAGAATTCTTAAAATGGTTATTCTGATACATAATTATACTCATTGCCACAAGGATGAGCATATCGAACCATAATATGCCCATGGAACGATTATATATGGAACTAATAAACAGTCATAAATATACCTTGAAATTCCCTGAGGACCATGCGACAAATTCTTGATGGCGATATGTATATTGTAGCGTTATTTGGATAGTTCGAAAATGCACGTACGCTTATATTATTTCATCAAATCGGAAGAGCTTGTTATCGGCTTAATAGCAACCTGAAAAGGGGGGAGACATTAGGTCGTATAAGTGGTGCCGTTAATTGTCGTTGGATACATTTACATTTTAATAGATACATAACATACCTTAAAAATGGGAATAGTATTTTTTCCCATAAAAACCGGATGTCTATCACGGTAGATGGTTCTGAGGTACAACGATCAATGGTCAAAGTGTAGATAAACCAGCTTCTACAAGTTGGACATAACGAGAGATCCGATAATTAATGGCTTGAAAATAGAGCCACTAGACATATATTTCACATTAGCCGGCAAACTTAAAGGTCACAGGCTCTAAAATCACACAACAATAGAAGTCATTGATAACGCAAACTAAAATTACACAAAATTATGGCACAGCTCCCCCTGACAAAGTTTGTCGGGAATATTAAACAGACGGCTTACCTATCAGGTCTGACACAGCAATGGCGCCAGAAAAACCGACAGAGGAATGATGCCTCTGTTCAAAAATCGGTGAATGATCAATTTCGCGGAATCTTGCAGAAAGTTTAAATAACCCACACTACGGATGTAGAAAACGCCTTCCACGTGGGTCACAATGGACACAAAGGACGGACTCACTTATTCTATCTAATGAAAATAGAAAAGGTAGGCTATGGTGGAATCACTCGCCATTTTAAATCGGGTCTAAATGAGAAAGAACTCAAAAGAATATCTACATATCACCGCGTGAAAATACAATTTATTTTACAAAGCATTTTACTCGTTCGCTTTTTTGGAACAGGTCCAAATGAAGACACCTCATTGGTGTGTCTATATATTTTCACGTAAAAGTAAAAGTTATTGTACAAAGCATTTGACCACTAAAGCCCAAAGGGGATTAATTCCATTAGTATTCTCACTTTTTTAATTCTAATCTATTGACAACCAGTCTGTTGTGAAAATCCAGAAAGTGTCAAATGAAGGGAGGAGCGGAATGAGGGAGGGGGCGGTGTTGGGGCGGGGCCGGCGTAAAATGCATTTTGATGACTAATAAATTGCACATAAAACTGTCAACCGTAACCAAAATAAAAAAATCTCAACACCAGCGACACTCTAGATCTGCTCACTTCAAATGTCTGTTTTTCTATCAAAGTCTTTAAGCATAGGATTAGCACAATGCCAGCCACGCCGAGATAGAAAAGGACAAAGTCTTTTGCCATTTCTACAGCAAAGTCTTTAAGCATAGGACTAGCACAGTGCTGTCCTTGCCGAGCTGTAAAATGACAAAAGCCATTTATCACTCCAGGCACAGTATTACAGCTTTGAATTGGTAAAATACCAACTCAAGCCAACCTGAAATGAGTAAAAGCAACCCCTGACATAGTGTTTTGCTCTAATTAGAGCTCTTCAGAGAGGTATAGCTTTGTCCACACACAAGGGAGCATCCAGTATAAGTCAAAATAAAACCCTTTCAGGCATAGAGTGACGCATAAATTATGCACAAAAGAAGAAGAGAACTCTGGGTAGTTCTTACGTTTAGGTGGAAAGCAGCTCCTGTTAGAGCACTCTCAACACTCTCAACACGAGCGACACTCTAGATCGGCTCACCTCAAATGTCTGTTTTTCTATCAAAGTCTTTAGGCAAAGGATTAGCACAGTGCCATCCACGCTGAGATAGAAAAGGACAAAGTCTTTTGCCATATCATATATATATGATTTCATGTCATATTGTTGGTATTTCTTACATTGCAGTGTGTCTTATTGTATGGACCCTGTGCCTGTTTTTCATGTTTTTGTGGTTGTGCATGTTAAAAAATGCTTTTTCTTTTTTTGTTTTTACTGTTGTCTCAATATTATTCTGGGTATTTAGTGTTCATATTTATATATGGCGTAGTGTACTCTTTGTGTTTATATAGTTTTTTTTGTATGTTATTCACAACCCTGAGGAAGTTCGGAAATTTTTCTTTTTTCCTGACCGAAACGCGATGGCTGGACGTTATTCATGTTTATATGTTGATGTCAAAGGAGAATATATAAAGAAAATAAAGAATTGAATCTGTTTCTCAAAAGATACATTGTTTTGAGTTTCATTGGAAATTAATATTTCTTCCTGGTGCACCATTCCACTCAAATTACCTGGATACCAGTTTATGTGACCTTGAATAGGTCAGGATTGGGTAAGGTGTAAGGCCAATGGTATAGGGTAAACGCTTCAGTGGTTTATTGGGAAAAGTCATGCCAGATTTCATAGATTTAATCTGTTAGTTATAAAATATTATAACAACGCCAGTTGGCCTGACCTACTTATTGTGACAAGCCTGTGTTAAAGAAAACAGGCTTTTAAGGATGTATTATTATTTCACAGTGATAAACCCTATAGACAGATATTTTGTTATATGGATTCTCCAGTATTGGGGTATCTTTCATAGATTCACATGCTTGAATCATTCCCCGTCATCGAAGTGGGAGTCCCACGGTACATAGAATAGCAATATATCCTTAGTATAACAATTGCATAGCTAAAAATTCCATAGGAAGTATTGTAACATAGAAACTAATAGGAATAAACCTGTCACTTTAATAACTTTCAAAATTTAACAGAGCACAACCACTTGCATGTCTTGAGTCTGACTTAGTAGTCAATATGTTTTTAATAAACCCAAATTCATTAACAAATACAACAAGAAAAACAGTCAAGAACAGATGTTGATGGTAATTGCGACAAAAAATTCAAACAGTCTTTGAAGGTCTTATGAGTCTTGATGGAGTTGACTCGAAGTGCAATTTTGGAAAACCACAGCCGACACGTGTTTCGTCGTATGAGTACGAATTTTTCAAGGTTTAAATTGTTTGAATAGGATCAATGACCCCTTAAAAGAATAAGATGTATCCAAGTGAGGTATTAGACATAAGTCAGAGTTTGGACCCGTCGCCTGGTACTAATAATACTTGGAATCAGGAGAGAGATCAATCTGTCAGAGGTTCGGTAACACTTTAGATGTTTGAGCGCAGAGACGTCAATCAGTTTTGAAGCAGCATTTGTGTAAGAAAATAAACACTCGTGTTGGAATTATGATAAATTCAGAACCGGTGATGGGCAGTATTCAGCAGGTCGCCAATCATCAAATAGTGCAACAACCATACATCTTCGAATTCTCTATGCGCGTCGCGGCACAAACATAGTGGTGTCCCGTACATTTGTGCCGCGACACGCCAAGAGAATATAGTCCAAACTCCAGTCAATCAGGCAACCGCACCCTCTAGAACCTTCTCCCCAGAGACTCAGACTCTCAGATTTTCTACCGCACGTCGTGTGAAGGGATTCTCCCTGAGCTCTGCTCAGTACTTCAACTTTTTCTTCAGGAATTCTTCAGAATATCTACTGCCTCCACCCTGACCATCAGGTGAGAGATTGTAAAATCTGCAGGACTTTTCCTTGAAAGACCGTAAGAGACAGAGAGGGACATCTTCTTCTGTTGTTGCAGAAGCTCAAGACAAAGGATAATCCCGTCAGATGTTGAGAGTGATTCGTCTCTCAAGACTGTTGCCTCAAAGAAAAGAGCTAGTGAGGCGGAGATGGCATCTCCTAAGGCTAAGGTACTGAAGAAACACCACACTACTAAGCATGAAGACCAGCCTTCCTCATCAAAAGGGGCTCCTGCTCTTCCTAAGGGTCAGTCTCTACCCTCTACGCTTCCAACATCTAAGTCTCAAGTGTCTAAATCTCTGCCTGAGAGACTTTTGCCTCAGAAAATTGGCATCTCGTCTAGGAGCTCGTCGTCGATTCCTCCGTCGACTAAGTCTTCCGTCGTCACAACTACGACGACGACTTCCATCTTCTCTTCTCCTCAACCTGCAATGATGATGTCGTCGGCGTTTTCTCCCTCGACGCTTGAGTCAGTGACAGTGAGGCCTCATTTGTCTACCGCCTCCCTCTCTTCGTCGGCCTTCAAAGATCAGCCTGCCTCGTCGACGGTTGCCTCGTCAATGGCTGCCTTGATAACGGTTACCTCGTCGATGGCACTGAAAGCTTTGCAGATAGAGCTTTAACTATGTATCTCGTCGACGGCTGCAGCTTCGTCTGTGGAATCTTTGGTTCCACCTCCAGGTTTGATGCCTCTCGTCCCTTTGAAGCCTTCAGCAGCTCTTTTGCCACCTTCAGAACTGAAGAATGTCCCCTTGCTTCACCGTAAACAGTCTTCCATGGACCTTTTATTACCATTTCAAGCATCTCCCAATCTTCCAGTAGAACTGTTTGATTATGAGGCTGATGAGGAGGATGGCAGGTTCTGGGCTGCTCGGAGTCCTTTGGAGCTTCTCATCAAGTGCCAGGATATAGAGGATGACCAGCAGTATGATTATTACTCAGAGCCTAATATTCAACCACCGCTTTAAAATCCGGCTGCACAAATGCCCATATCACTCATTTCCAATTTGCTGCATATGCTTGATGACTACTACCGCTGTTTTCCTCCCTCAGAGCCAGCTTCATCGGTTCATCAGATGCCTATTCCTCCGCCTTCATCGATCATTGGGCTGCCCCCTCCAGTTTTTCCGGTGGCATCAAGATCTCACAACATAGAGGACACACATATCACTGACGAAGACAGAGAATAAGGGGAGTGAGATGATAGATCCCTACTTACCGAGTGGGGCAATTATCAAATCCAGATTCCGTCGCCTACCACTCCTACTGTTGACTCCATCAGTTGATATAGGTGGATTTCATGTTCTCATGAACAGAGTGGCCAAGAGAGTCCTTCTCAGTTTGGTCACCAAGGACGAAGACTGTTTCCTATATGATATGATTTGATGTGGTAAGTGGGCAGTGGCAGTGTCCCTACCGCTTTTAATAGACGCGCTACCGGCGTATTGGTGATTACAACTCGTATGCTGTCATAGCGCTTGAGCTAATTTTAAACTCTTTTAATTAATTGGGCACTGGCGTGAGACAGAGCGTGTTCGCATGATGCGCGCTGTCTATTTCTGCGCTATTGTGTTTGTATTTACCTGAGGACTGGCTGCATTTTGAACTCTGGTCTGCCGAGGCACTCTGGAAGCAGACAGGCAGTTGCAGCAACCAATCACAGAAGCACTGGACTCGTCCCTCCCTCCCTCCCGCCTCATTCTGACGCCGGTGGCTAGCACCGTTCGAGCAGAGGGCGTGGAGGGTCCGAGCCAGCTACTTCCTGTATCCATCTGCAGCGCTCTAGTTGTTGGGACGCTGGGGGGGATATAAGGCACCAGATTCTGGATTTCCTCGTGGTAAGTGGGCAGTGGCAGTGTCCCTACCGCTTTTAATAGACGCGCTACCGGCGTATTGGTGATTACAACTCGTATGCTGTCATAGCGCTTGAGCTAATTTTAAACTCTTTTAATTAATTGGGCACTGGCGTGAGACAGAGCGTGTTCGCTTTATGCGCGCTGTCTATTTCTGCACTATTGTGTTTGTATTTACCTGAGGACTGGCTGCATTTTGAACTCTGCTCTGCCGAGGCACTCTGGAAGCAGACAGGCAGTTGCAGCAACCAATCACAGAAGCACTGGACTCGTCCCTCCCTCCCGCCTCGTTCTGACGCCGGTGGCTAGCACCGTTCGAGCAGAGGGCGTGGAGGGTCCGAGCCAGCTACTTCCTGTATCCATCTGCAGCGCTCTAGTTGTTGGGACGCTGGGGGGGATATAAGGCACCAGATTCTGGATTTCCTCGTGGTAAGTGGGCAGTGGCAGTGTCCCTACCGCTTTTAATAGACGCGCTACCGGCGTATTGGTGATTACAACTCGTATGCTGTCATAGCGCTTGAGCTAATTTTAAACTCTTTTAATTAATTGGGCACTGGCGTGAGACAGAGCGTGTTCGCTTTATGCGCGCTGTCTATTTCTGCGCTATTGTGTTTGTATTTACCTGAGGACTGGCTGCATTTTGAACTCTGCTCTGCCGAGGCACTCTGGAAGCAGACAGGCAGTTGCAGCAACCAATCACAGAAGCACTGGACTCGTCCCTCCCTCCCGCCTCGTTCTGATGCCGGTGGCTAGCACCGTTCGAGCAGAGGGCATGGAGGGTCCGAGCCAGCTACTTCCTGTATCCATCTGCAGCGCTCTAGTTGTTGGGACGCTGGGGGGGGATATAAGGCACCAGATTCTGGATTTCCTCGTGGTAAGTGGGCAGTGGCAGTGTCCCTACCGCTTTTAATAGACGCGCTACCGGCGTATTGGTGATTACAACTCGTATGCTGTCATAGCGCTTGAGCTAATTTTAAACTCTTTTAATTAATTGGGCACTGGCGTGAGACAGAGCGTGTTCGCTTTATGCGTGCTGTCTATTTCTGCGCTATTGTGTTTGTATTTACCTGAGGACTGGCTGCATTTTGAACTCTGCTCTGCCGAGGCACTCTGGAAGCAGACAGGCAGTTGCAGCAACCAATCACAGAAGCACTGGACTCGTCCCTCCCTCTCGCCTCGTTCTGATGCCGGTGGCTAGCACCGTTCGAGCAGAGGGCGTGGAGGGTCCGAGCCAGCTACTTCCTGTATCCATCTGCAGCGCTCTAGTTGTTGGGACGCTGGGGGGGATATAAGGCACCAGATTCTGGATTTGCTCGTGGTAAGTGGGCAGTGGCAGTGTCCCTACCGCTTTTAATAGACGCGCTACCGGCGTATTGGTGATTACAACTCGTATGCTGTCATAGCGCTTGAGCTAATTTTAAACTCTTTTAATTAATTGGGCACTGGCGTGAGACAGAGCGTGTTCGCTTTATGCGCGCTGTCTATTTCTGCGCTATTGTGTTTGTATTTACCTGAGGACTGGCTGCATTTTGAACTCTGCTCTGCCGAGGCACTCTGGAAGCAGACAGGCAGTTGCAGCAACCAATCACAGAAGCACTGGACTCGTCCCTCCCTCCCGCCTCGTTCTGACGCCGGTGGCTAGCACCGTTCGAGCAGAGGGCGTGGAGGGTCCGAGCCAGCTACTTCCTGTATCCATCTGCAGCGCTCTAGTTGTTGGGACGCTGGGGGGGATATAAGGCGGATGTGCCCTAGGCAGCGCAGCGGACGAGCACAGCGGGCGCGACGAAGGCGCGCCGAAGTTGCGCCTAAGTTAAGCCCGTCTGCGCCCGTCCGCGCGCGGGCCAGGGCCACACCCCCTGTCTCTTCGCCTAGGCATTTGTTCTGGAGTCGCGAGGACTTAGTGGCCCTCCTGGGCACACATTCCGGCCCTTGCCTGCATAATATGAAGGCTGAAGATACTGTGGCCTGTAACTACTGCGACTTTGCCTTCTATCGGGGATGCGTGACAACCAAGGGCCAACATGCTCTGGTCTGCGGCCTATTGAATGTCCGCTCCCTGCGCAGGCATTGTCTTGACATGCACGATCTCCTCAGCAAAAAACAATGGGACCTGGTCTTTATCACGGAAACGTGGCTAGACCAGGATTCCACGCCTGAGGTCATCGATGCTATTCCTGAGGGCTACTCCCTATTTAGGTTAGATAGGGAGATAGGAAGAGGTGGCGGGATAGCTATTATAGCTAGACAGGGTCTCCAATGTCAACTGGAGCAGGCCAAGATCGTGGGTGGTGAAGTCGGTGCCTTCTCCATCTCGGTCAATGGCTACTGCACTCTGAAGGGCCTATTGATCTACAGGCCACCTGGCACTGCAGCAAGATTCAGTGAGAGCCTACTTGAGGGAATTACTGAGGCTGCAGTGCGAGTTGACAAATATCTGGTAATAGGTGATCTTAATCTACACCTCGACGATCCCGCAGATAAAGCAGCCAGGGAATTCCATCAAGACATGAAAGCACTTCACTTTGAGCAGAAAGTTCTAAAACCCACCCACCAACTGGGTCACATATTGGATCCCATTTTCGCTAATTGGGAACAGGTAGAAGTCTCTGACCCTATTCCCATCCCCTGGACGGATCACCACATGATACCCTTTCTGATTCACACCCAGGGAGCTCGGCCGGTGGTACCGTCTGCCGCTAAACATCCTAGACGGAGATGGATGAACTTCTCACAAACTAAATTTAATCAGGTCCTCACTGAGAAAGGTCATCCAGGGGGAGTGGGAGTGGAAGCCATAAACACAAACTTCGATCAGCTTATCACGGAGGCCCTGGACCAGGTGGCTCCACTTGGTATAACAAGAGTGGGTGGCCGGGTGCAGAGCACGGCACCATGGTATGATGATGAGGTGCGAGCAGCTAAAGTAGTATGTAAGCACGCAGAACGACAATGGAGGAAAGCCCTCACTGCACATGCGAAAGTAGAGTACACAGCTAAAAGGCGCAATTATCATAGACTGATTAGGAAAGCCAAAACTTTATATTTTGGCACTAGGATTAAGGAAGCTGAAAATTCCACCAAAGAATTGTTCCTAATCTACAAAACACTCTCGGTAGGGAAGCCTGCAGTGGTGCCTGAAGAACTTTGCACGGTGGAGGGTTGCGACCGAATAGCAGAGTTCTTTGCGAATAAGGTAGCAACAATCTACGCCGCCTTTCCTCAGCAGCCAAATCAGATTTTTAAGCCTTTTGAAACAACTAAGGTAATGGGGAAACAGCGGTTGTCCAGTTTTACCACCCCCCCGACTGAGGACCTTATCCGCATCTGCGGATCTATACAATCTGGCTCACCTAGGGACCCCACTACGCCCAGACGACTAATGGGAAGTCTAGACATTCTCGAACCATACATACGCCATCTAC
Organism: Lissotriton helveticus; assembly: GCF_964261635.1. Taxonomy (NCBI): domain Eukaryota; kingdom Metazoa; phylum Chordata; class Amphibia; order Caudata; family Salamandridae; genus Lissotriton; species Lissotriton helveticus. The sequence continues at coordinate 151,898,139 of NC_136071.1, forward strand.
TTAACACTTCTTACGAGACGCAGACTGTTCCCGCTGCGTGGAAACAAGCCATTGTTCTCCCGCTGCAAAAGAAAGCTAATGTCAATTTTGATAAACTTGAGAACTTGCGCCCGATCTCCCTCCTGCCATATATGGCGAAGGTAGCGGAAAAAATAGCGAATCTCCAGCTGATGAAATTCGTGGATGATACCTCTATGCTCCACGACTCTCAGTTTGGCTTCCGCCCCCGGCATTCGACGGAGTCAGCTCTTCTTATGGCGGTAGAGGCTCTGCGACAGGGTGTGGATGAAGGCCAGACTATGGCCTTGATCCTTTTGGACCTTAGCGCAGCATTCGACACTGTGGCACACTCCATCTTGCTACAGTGTCTGAATGAAGGAGGAGTCTCGGGAGCAGCGCTTGGGTGGATAAGATCTTTCCTAACTGACAGGCGCTTCCAGGTTCGTCTGGGTGATTGCTATTCGAGGGAGATTGGGCTGGGCCAGGGCGTGCCCCAGGGCTCGTCCCTGAGCCCAACCTTGTTCAATCTTTATGTCTCCCCTCTGGCAGCAATCGTTGAGAAATATGGTTTGCGCCTAGTGTCCTATGCCGACGACACGCAGCTGGCTATTTCCCTTCCACGTACCCCAGGTCTTGCGGCGGACAATTTCAGAGATTGCATGAAAGATCTGGCAACCTGGATGTCCGCCAACTGCTTAAAACTCAACGGTAGCAAGACCGAGGTGTTGATTGTGGGAGGGACGCCGGCTGCTTGGTCGTCGGCTTGGTGGCCTCCTTGTTTGGGGGAGACTCCAGTTCCTTGTCAGGAGGCTAGGAATCTTGGGGTGTGGCTGGATGCTGGCCTGACCTTTGACACGCAGGTCGGCCGAGTGGCTGGGGTATGCTTCGGCGTTCTGAAAATTTTAAAAAAGGTGTTAGATCTTCTCCCTCTTACAGCTCGCAGAACGTTGGTGCATGCCCTGGTGACATCTCGCCTTGATTATGGAAATCTGCTATATCTGGGTGCCACGGGAAAGGTTATGAAACACCTCCAGGTCCTGCAGAATGCAGCCGCTCATTTGGTTTTGAGGCTCCCTAGGAGATCTCCCTCCAAAACAGCGCTCCAGACACTTCACTGGCTTCCTGTTGCTAGCAGGGTGGAATTTAAAACCCTCTCCACATGCCATCGTATCCTGAATGGCAAAGCTCCTGCCTTGCTTAGGAGCTTGGTGACTTGGTATGAGCCCACGCGTAACCTTCGCTCCTCATGCACGGGTCTTCTGATGGTGCCAAGAGTAAGGAAAGCACGTATGGGAGGGAGGTCTTTCAGATACCTGGCTGCCAAGTACTGGAACGCTTTACCCCTATATTTGCGATTGGAACCATCTGAAACCATTTTTAGAAAAAAACTTAAAACTCTTTTATTCAGCAGGTAGGCGTCTGGGAGGGTGGGTTGACTGTTAGCTCTCACTTATCATAGCGCGGGGACACGCCGGTGGGCGTACATCCAGGCGCTTTACAAATGCCCAAAATGAAAAAATGATTTCAAAGATCAACCACAGAAACGGGAAACAGGCTATACGATAATTGACTTCATCTGGCAGGAGGGTGTGAAGGTCATGAAGACCCCTTCCTCCATTCCTGCAGTCCTGTCACACCTGGATAAGAAATACAAGGCCCTGGACAGTTCACCAGCCTGTCTTATTGGTCTACTGAAGCCGAACTTGGTTATTTCTCAGGCGGCACAACGTCATGCCAGGTACCCCTCGTCTCCATTGTCAGCTCCTCCTGATCGAGAGAGCAGATGCCTTGACTCCATTGGGAAGACATTTTCCACCATGGCGGCAACTACTGTACAGGCGGCTAATTCTCTTGCTATCCTAGGCCGATATGACAGGAAAATGTGGTCGGACATTTCCCCCTTTATTGACATGTTGACTGTGCAGTGGACGTCTCTTCCACAGGTTTGGGGCGGCAGTCCTCCGACATCAGGACTGGTTTAAAGCTATTTCTTTTCAGCAGGGAGTACAGACTAAAATTATCGACATGCCCTATGACAGCAAATCACTGTTCGGGCAGCACATTGGCAACACCCTCCAGGCGATTATAAAGGATACCAACACCGCACGTGCTCTTGGCACTCTACAATTGAAAAAACAGCCTTTCGTGGTGCAAGGGGTCGTGGTTCCTCCTATTCCTTTTGAGGAGGATACAATCAATACCAGCATTACCAATCCTATCAGGGTCAGTAGCGTTACTCCTCCTCCCAGCTACAGCAGTCGTTTCGTCAACCGCTGGCTGCCTCTTATAAACAGTACAGAAGAGGGAAATCCTCCTACAGAGGCAGAGATTCCTCAAAAAAGCAGTGACAGCTGCCACCTGCCAACCATTCTACCCATCAACCCAAGTAAGGTTGGAGTGCGAATCTCCCATTTCTTCTTAAAGTGGTCTGCCATAACTACAGACCGATGGGTTTTGGACATAGTGTCCAGAGGACACACTCTAGAATTTGTAAAATTTCCCCCAAATTCTCCTCCCAGAGATCCTCCTCCTGCCCATCTAAAGGAACTTTTCTGCCAAATCAAGGCCATGTTAAAGAAAGGAGTGATCGAAGTTGTACCAAATCTACAAAGGGGTGCAGGTTTCTATTCAATATTAGTCCTCATCAAGAAAAAATGGGGGGGGTGGCGCCCCATTCTGGACCTTCGTTCCCTCAACAAATCCCTCAAGAAACAAACCTCCAAGAAGTGCTTCAATTACTGTTTCAGTACATGACAACCCTGGACCTTCAAGATGCATATTTTCATGTCCCTATCCTACCCATGGAAAGGTAAGGAGTGCCTTCAAGGGTATTTATTTTGAAAATGTATCTTTGATTTGATTTAGGAAAAAGATTTATGAGGACAATTTAATGGTCCTATAATAGAGTCAATCAAAAAATGGAGCTTTATTCAAATTGTAAAGAGAATAAACACTGTTGTACAACATAAAACAAATACAGAAGAGCAAACACTAGACAGGCGTATAAGCAAAATATTGAATTTATCATCAAGTTAAAAGGCAATGAGTTTCAGATACAAATATATATATACAGGCCTACAGGAATGTCAATGATACACAACTATATAACTCTGTAGGACCTGATGACACCTTTCTTGATTTTCAATTTAATAGATGGATAGGAAAAGGCGCTGGTCGATGTTTCGGTCTTCTATGTGTTTATCTGCGAGACCATCTTCAGGACTGTTAAATTTATATTTGTAATGCCCTCTTTAATTGGTACGATATAATTCAAATAAGTAAAAGCTGATGAGCGAATCTTGATTCAGATATCAATTTGTTGCAGGTGCTGTTAATCCACTGTAGATCACGCAAGTAGTGGACATTTAAATTGCGAGAATATGCTGCGACCTTCAAATGCAGGGCTAGATATTTGCCTGATGGACGATGATAGTATAGTTATCTTATTTCAATTCAAGGGGGAGTTACCACATGGGCGATTAGCAGAGTTGATACGAAAAAGTCTTATGAGAGTGCATATGGCTGCACAACGTATCAACCACTGGAGTGTTATTCTGTTGCAATCTGCCGTTACAAAGCTAGGACAATAGCCTGGTGTGCAGAGAAAGTCGTGGTATTCTTATTGTCGCTCAGATTCTATTTCCACATAAATAGTAAGCCAGCAGATTGGTTGCAATCTTCTATTCGCAGTAACAGATTGAATGCCGTAACTTCAGGAGCGCTGTAAGTTGACTTACTATTTATGTGGAAATAGACTCTGAGCGACAATAAGAATACCCTGACTTTCTCTGCACACCAGGCTATTGTCCTAGCTTCGTAACGGCAGATTGCAACAGAATAGTAACCTGTGGCTGAAGAAGGTGATACACTGTGTCACAAATTGTATACCAACCTCAAGTTTGGTTAAAAAGAAGAAACAATAAACAACACGCCACGAGAAAACAGGGCTTGTTAGGTGTGAGACGCACTAACTGAGGCATCTCTATAGTACTTGGGATGCTACGTGCATTGCAGCATAATAGGACAAACCTGGGGGAAAGTGTACTTGTTACCAGCATGATTAAGTGTAAAGCGCACTAAGACATCTCCATAGTACTTGGGATGCTTTGTGCATTACGCATTACCGCATGATAGGACATCCTCGGGGAGTATGCACTTGCTACCAGAATATGGGGGCAAAGGACCAAAAAACTAACAGAGAAAGTGCACTGCGCATTGTACTTCACAAGCACGTCAGCGGTTATGTGCGTGATGTTCAAGTTGTTTAGCAAAGAACCACCAGTCACAAGAGAGGCTTACTTCGTATAGGTAACCTCTATCTAATGAGAGCGTTAAAAGAACCCTTGTGTGAAATAGCCGATAAATGAGGGCGTGGCAGGCATATGTAAACCTTCAAGACGATGCGTGCAAGAGGAAATGTTTGTGCGGAACTAAATGTCCTAGACCTAGGCGGTAAATGTTGTTCTGTTCGTGGAATTTGGGTAATTTCGCGTTCCGCAGAGAACGCGAAATGCCCAAAATTCTGCATTCCGCAACTTCGCGAATTTTTTTGCTTGTTCGCGTTCTCAAATGCGTGTTCGCAAGATATTTCCAACCCGAGCACGCAAACAGCTATTGCAAACTGTAAAAAAGCATTGCGAACAAGCAATTCTGCGTGTTCGCGGAATTTCTGCGTGTTCGTGGAGATTTTTTATTGTTTCGCGGAGATTTGCGTAACGCAATTACGCAAATTCCGTCCACCGGACTGGGGGAAGAGCCTGCATGTTTAAACTAGAAAAAGGCTTCATTACGCTAGCGAACAACACACTCAAAAAACTCACTCAGCATAAGTCTCCATATTGTGCAGTGCGGCCTCGCTGAGGCAGAGAGGTTCAGACATACCTCGGGGCTGCTGGCAGGACCAATGGACAGCTAACTCAGTGGTCCTGTCAGCTGCATGGTTAAATACCATGGGAGGACGTGCACGATATGCACACTGAGTCATGACAGCCCATTTTACGACCTAATTCATTTGGGACACTTTTTGAGGGAGAGAAAGGAAAGAAATCCTTCCTAATGGTATCGAGACATTCCTGTCTGCAAAATACAGCTCACATTATTGGGAGATTCGACTTTACCACAGTAAAAGTTTAAAACATAAAAACGCTCAAACATTGAAGGTAAGCATGGGCGGATTTTGCAGATCCACGATTCACGAATTTGCGTATTCGCGGATCGGCGGATTTGGGGGCGGGGCTTCCATGCCAGGACCATCGTGCCAGATTGAACCCTGCCCTTCATATTTATTCAAGAAGACGCCACCGTTTTGTGCCATACCTCTACTCAACTGGAGTACTTTCTACTGGATAATCAGTAAGTGCTACCTCGTTGGGTAAATGTATAGTGCTTTTACTACACTACAGCTACCTAAAGTGCCCGAGAGTTGTCAACAGCGACCAGGTGTGTGTTACTATGCAATCGCGCCGAAGGGCGCAGGGGTCCCTTGAGTGACCTATCATAGTGGGTAAATGGCGGGAAGACGGTGCACACCTCGAGTGTGTGGGCGGGCCAAACGGACGGGGCTTCCATGCGAGTGCACATGCCTCTTGTGTGTATAAAAGGTCAGAGACTGATCAGAGCAACAGATGTAGAGACAGAAGCTCCTGGTCACAGAACAGCACGGGGATTGCGCTCGTGAAGGTCAAAGATGCAAAGGCCTATGTCCAGCATCACAGCTGATTTTCGACGGTATATTTGGGAAGAAGGCACACCTGCCCAGCCTCCACAACGCTCAGGATTGTTTTTGGGCTGATGAATGAGTCACTGAATTAAAGCTTCAACTAGGGCACATGCTGTATTGATATCTGTAAGTGCTTCCTGTTGAGGTGTAATTTTTGTGCCAGGACCGTCGTGCCAGAATGAACCCTGCCCTTCATATTTATTCAAGAAGACACCACCGTTTTGTGCCTGTTCTAACTAATTTACGATGGCGCCGGCAAGCTTCCAGCGCCATCCTAAAATAGTTACTAAATTAGCTTCAACAGGAAGCTCTAATTGGTAAAATAAAGCAGGCGCTCGAGCCCCTGCTTTATCTTATCTATTAGAGCTTCCTGCTGAAGCTGATTAAGTAACTTTAGGATGGCGCTGGCAGCTTGCCGGCGCCATCGTAAATTAGTTACAGACCAGCAAGGCTTGAACTTTTGACCGAGGAATCCGCCGCTCGCGAATTGCGAATTTTCAGTAAATTCGCGAGAGTTCGCGGATCGCGGATTTACCGAAAATCCGCAAAATCTGCGATCGGAGCGGATTTGGCGCTCATGCTTAATTGAAGGCAAATAGTGCTCCTTGATGTTAAAGAAGCCATGACTGTCTGCAGTTGGAAGTTAAAGGTTAAAGAGCCATATCTGTCTGCAGAGTGCAGCGCATATTATAGGCAGAGGCGTAGCTTAAGCTCGTGGCGCTCAGGGCTATCCCTCAGATTGCCGCCCGGGGGGGGGGGGGGTGCAGGAGAAAAAGGATGGCGAGCGCTTGAAAGAGGTCCGAGAGACACATAGTATCGCCGGTAATAGTTACCTCGATCATGCAACTTACATGCACATACATGACACGGTCCAAGGCTACACAGTTGAATATACCGGTGACTGGCAGTGACTGGCAGTGCAAAAGAGAACACACAGACTGCGTGATCTATCTGGGGACTCAGAAAAACCGCATGTGACATCCATAAGAGAGCTGCGTGAACAATTACCTGATAATCCCCTCAGCACAATGCTAACATGCACATACATGACACTGTTCAGGGATCCATCATCTACAGCTGACATAGAATGACCATTCATCACGGTCCCCCCATTAAAGCAGTGTACTTTGTGATCTGCATGGTACATGTTCTAAGCAGCAGGCACATTAACCCTCTGTGCTACATTTCTAGGAGTCAACCCTTCCACTAGACAAAACTTCAACCTCTCTCTAGGAAGAACATTATTCACCGAAGTTATCATGACATTTTTATTGTTTCTGAAAATTGCTGGAGGCCAGGAAGGAGGCAGCAAGTTTTTTTTAAACCATAACATACTTGCAAACACTACGCACCCACCCGAAATAGGTACCCAGTGCGGTCACACCGTTCGCACCGCCCTAACCTGCTCAAGGTTCATGTGACCTCAGTGACAGAGTCACAGTGACTGGATGACTGTTGCTCTAGGGTGTGTTGCTTCTTAGGTCTGCCCGCAAGACTGGAGATGAACTTCAGTATGGATTGTGGTGGACAGGCCTTCATGGTTAACCCACAATTGACACCACTAGGGTACACCTGCTTATGCTAAGACATCAAGCCTTCAAAGGTCTAGTGGGGCCTTCTAAGGTCTAGCATGGGAATATGCTCCCTCACTAGAGTGGTCTGGTGGACTGGTCATGAAGGCTGAACCCCGTTCCCCAGTTCCAAATTTGACAGCTCTGGCCATAGTGCCACATCCTCTCCCCCACTGAACACCATACTGCCCCCACTGAGAGAAACTCGCACTGCTTTCAGCTACAACCTAATTGTGCCCGCTATAAACTCTTGCATGTGGCTCAATTCAAATTATGCACTTGATAAAAGTAAAAGCAAACACTCATAGGGAATGCAAGACTAATTAAAGCATGTGAAATGTAAGCAGAAACAACATGGTTACCTTAACAATCTCTCACTCACTATTCAAAAATCAGCGAGTGGTTTTACCTGAAAAGTTAAGGACATGACTACAGGGTCCTGAAGGGAAACGTTTCAATGTCCATTGCTTATATTCTACAAAACGTACGTAAGCAGTATGGTTTAAAAAGACCACATCCATAAACACAGAGCCGCGGTACACATTTTGTTTTCCAATCCACCCATCAACCAGGTATTACAATACATCCAGGAATGGTGCACTTCCCCACCTGGAGACAACAATGCTGTTCAAAGAAAGACGAGACACAAAAGTAGCGGTTCACTGCCAATTCTGTAAAGTGAGGCTGATGTGTTTGGATGTGAATAAAGCCAATCTGGGCACTTTGCAACCACTCTGACTTGCTTTATTTAGTTATGTATTTATTTTTTTATATTTAAAACCTTCTATTTCTCCCCATTCCGCTGCACTTTGGAATAGAAAAATGACAGAAAAAAGGCATTTCCTGCAAGAGTGTTTTTCTTTTTTGAATCCATTTCACAGGGAAGCAACTAAATGAAAGAAGGTAAGAGAGGTTGCGAACCGTTTCTTCAAGTCACGGTTTTCAGTAAGTGAGAAGCAAGACAGAAAGAGAGGGAATAATAGGAACAGAGGGGAGGCAGCTGCCAGCACAAAAAAAGAAGAGGACATTATCCGAGTCCTATTCCTTCTCTGGCCGTCCCCGAAAGTCCACGAAAGCAAGCAAGCCTTATCTGAATGCCTTTGTCTGCCCCCATAATAGTGCAGCCTGGGGCGGACCGCCCCACCGCCCCCCCTGGCTACACCACTTCAAATTACTGCACTCTACGACATGCCTCTGAGCTCCACATTGCTGAATTGTACGCCCTTCACTCTAAGACTCTGTGACAAGCCACTCTATGACACACCACTCCAAAGCACACCACTCAACTCTATGACAAGCCACTCCACTCTATTCTATGACATACCACTCCACACCACTCCACTCTACAACACTCTATTCCACTCTATGCTCCTCCACTTTCCTCCACAATATGACCCTCTACGACATGCTACCCCACTCTATGAATGTCATTCCACTCAAAGACAAGCCACTCCACTGCACTCCACTGCACTCTATGACACTCCATTGCCACTCAATTCTACGGCACGAAACTCACCTCTGTGACACTCCACTCCACTCTGCACTACGACAATCTATACCATGACTCTATGCCACAACACTCTATGAGAGGATACTCTATGACTTGCCACTCTATGACATACAACTCCACTCTAATCAACGACATGCCACTCCAATGTATGTCACTCCACTTCACTGTACAACATGCCACTCCACTCTATAACATGCAACACCACTCTATGCCCCTCCACTCTAAGACACTCTACGACATGTCACTCTATAATAATAATAATAATATAGCCTTTTGTAGAGCGCAAACAGCTACCTCCAAGGAGGAGGTGTCCCGGTGCTATAACAATAGGTGACACACCAAAAAACCTAAGGGGCCCGGACCCCCGGAGATTAAATTAAGTTAAAAAGCCATATTTGTGCTGCTTTCCTGAATTACGTTTCACAGCTAATCTGGCGCAAGGCAACTGGCAGGGAATTCCATATCCTGGACGCCCCAAGCATAAAAGATCTGCCACCTAGCCGGGTTTTCTTTTCACGGGGGTGCAAAGCAAATTCTGAGAGTTAGACCTGAGTGACCGAGATTGCTTAAACCCCACTAATCTTTGTTTCAGATAGCTGGGGCATGATCCATGGACTGCCCGAAAAGCTAGGGTTAAGGCCTTAAATTTGATTCTTTTGGCTACCGGTAACCAATGTAGTTCTTTGATGTGCGGAGAGATATGCTGCCTAAATGGGACACGTCTGATTAATCTCGCAGCTGCATTTTGAACCATTTGTAGTTTCTTAACCAGGTAAGCCGGGAAGCCCAGATAGAGGCCGTTTGCGTAGTCCAGGTGAGAGGTAACAGTGGCATGGACTACTACCCGACGACAGTTCTCTGGTAATAGGTGTATACACATTTGCAGGTTTCTCGACCTTCCAAAGCAGGCAGCTGTCAGCTGCTGAATTTGGGCCGAAAAGGATAGATCCGTCTGCCACTTTATTCTTAGATTTTTGGCGCTGCCAGCTGGGACGGGTCGGGGACCCATTTCCTCCGCCCACCAGAGTTCTGCCGCTGGGGGCTGGTCTTTGCCAAAAACCATCACTTCCGTTTTGTCGGCATTCAACTTAAGTTTGTTAATATTCATCCAGTGAGCAATGTCTCTCAGACAGCCCTTAAAGCTCCTGAAAGAATCTTCAGACTGATCATTAAAAGGAAATACCAACTGGGTGTCGTAAGTGTAAGAAATCGCCTTCATGCCCCAGTTGGCTATCAGAGAAAACAAAAGGCCCAAGTATATGTTGAACAGCAAAGGGCTTAAGGCCAACCCCTGTGGTACCCCGCACCATAGATGTTTACGGTCAGACTGATACGGTTGTAGAGCGACCCTTTGTGTGCGCTTAAGAAGAAATGACTTCAGCCAGGCCAGGGCTGTACCCTCAACCCCAGTGTCCAGGAGACATTGAGCCAATATTGAGTGGTCACCATATCAAATGCCGCTGATAGATCCAGGAGCTCCAGCATTGCTGATGCCCCTGAAATGCTGGTGCTCCTGAATCCAGCGTCAAGCGTACTGAGTCTGCCACCTCAAGTAGTGCTGTCTCTGTGCTGAAACCAGCACGAAAGCCAGACTGGTTGTAGTGTAGGATGCTATGGCTCTCGATAAAGTTGGCCAATTTTTGCTGCACAACCCTTTCCAGCATTTTTGTGCTGGTGCAAACAGAAGAGAAATGGCCTATAGTTGTTCAGTTCCGCTGACTCAATGTTGGGTTTCTTCTTAAGGGGAAGGAGCGTGGCGTGTTTCCATAGGTCAGGGAAGATACCAGAGGAAAGGGACATATACCATATTTTCGATAGTACATTAATGGAGGAATGTGCCAGTTCCTTCCATAATGTAGGGGGACACGGGTCCTCCGCGGAGCCGGACTTTCAACCCTTGATCGCTGCCAATGCCTCCTCCTTAGAGATAAGGGCAAATTCTGAAAAGAGGGTCATGGATACATTCCTTATAATCCTATCTGATTTGCCGTTTCAGTTACAGCTGGAAACAAGCTATATACCTTACGGATTGTATAATCAAACAAGTCTAAAATTCACTCACACAGTACCACAGAGGGCTGTGCGTCAATCACCAGTTCTCGAGGCTTAAGGAAGGAATTAACCATCTTAAATATGACTTTTCCAGGTTTGTTGGTGTTATCAATTCACTTGGCTATATATTCTCTCCTAGCCACCCTCATCAGTTTGTACATTTCTTTCAAGGATTTCCTGTATAGCATTTTGGCAGTATTATCATAGCTCACCCTCCAATGACGCGCTAGGCGTTTGCACCTACTTTACATTGTCCTGAGCACCTCTGAGAACCATGGTGCTGAGGGCGATTTTCTCATTAATTTGGTGACTTTGGCTGGGGCAGTGGTCTGCATTGGCAATCCAGTTATGTAAGGACTGAATATCTGCATTAGGGTCCATCGATAGAAGCGGTTGGCTGGCCTCCAAGACTGGGTCTAAAAACTCAGCCGTCAGCATCTTCCAATTTCTCTTTACAAAGTAGCGAGAAGTTTCAGGCAGATTGGATTTTACCAAGCTAAAGGAAAAAGGAATCAAGCAATGGTCGGACCAAGTCAGCTTGCTCGGTGCTTCTGTCTTCAAAGATCGTTTGTTGGAGAATGTCAGATCAAGAATATGACCAGCTTTGTGAGTGGGAAGTTTAACTTGTTGGGGCAGAATTGCACCGTCAAGAGAGGAAACCACCTGCATAGCTTGAACACAGGTAGGGTCGTTTATGTTAAAAAATGTTATGTTAAAATGGAACTTTTATAGCGCAACGGCTACTCCAAAGGAGTGTCCCGGCGCTTTGAGCTCCTGACCAAAGAAAAAGAGCTGAAAAACATAACAATAAAAGTGAAAGAACAGGGGCCTAGAAGATGGGACAGATTATCCAGCGAATAGCCAAGTTTTTAAGTCTTTCCTGAAGGCAAGCAGGTTTGCGGTGTTTCGCAAGGACACCGGTAGAGTATTCCATAGCTGAGGGGCAAGGAATCTGAAGGACCGGCCGCCTAGCCGAGCCCTTTTGACGCGTGGCACCCGAGCAAGAGCCAAGGCTTCTGACCTGAGGGATCGTGCAGGTCGATAGAAATCCAGCCTCCTCTGAAGATATTTGGCACCATTGCCATGCAAGGCCTTATGGGCAAGCGTCATGGCCTTGAACAGTATCCTCTTCCGCACCGGAAGCCAGTGAAGGGATACAAGGAGATTAGAGGCACTGGTGCGACGGTGTAGGCCAAAAATTGCACGCGCAGCAGCGTTCTGGGTGACCTGCAAGCGCTGGAGGAGGTATTCAGGCAGACCCAGATATAGGACATTTGCATAGTCCAATCTGGACCCTATGAGTGCCTGGACAGTGATCCTCCGATGTTCCACCGAGAGAAGGGGAAAGAACTTGCGTAGCATTTTAAGGATCCCAAAGCATGTTCCCGTAAGAGTAGAAACCTGGGATTTGAGCGAAAGCTCGTTGTCAATTTTAACTCCCAGGTTCTTAGCCCACTTAGAGGACTGAGCGGGAGGGAACATGTCAACAGGCCACCATCCCTGCCAATCTGGTTCCGATGGGCATCCGAAGAATAGTATTTCGGATTTGTCCGAGTTGCACTTAAGGCTGTTGTGTGAAAACCAGCTAAAAACAGCCCCAAGGCACTCACGGATCCTTTCTCCATCGAACTCTTCGCTCTTACAACAGGTGAAAAGGAGCTGGGTGTCGTCAGCATAAGAGACGATCCGGGCCCCGTAGGACTCCGCCAATGTCGCCAGAGGGGTCATAAAGATGTTAAATAGAGTAGGGCTCAATACAGAGCCCTGAGGCACTCCGACTCCCAATGGCGGCATCTCGGCGGACCCAGATGGGACCCAGACCGTCTGCCGGCGGTTGGCCAGAAAGGAACAGAACCAGTTGAGCACCGTCCCCCCTAGTCCGATGTCATGAAGTCTAGTGAGGAGATCCTCATGGGGGACGGTGTCAAACGCCGCCGACAGGTCTAACATGACTAACATCACCCTGCCTCCCGTGTCCAGCACCTCCTTAACGATCTCCGAGACTTCCAGGAGCGCCGTCTCGGTGCTTAGGTTGGAGCGAAAGCCCGATTGGGATTCATGAAGTAATTCATTAGACTCCAGGAAGTTGGAGAGCACGCAGTGCACGTGCTTCTCCAGGATCTTAGTCAGTGCTGGAAGGAGCGAGATTGGCCTATAATTGGAAGGCGCCTCTGGGTCAAGATTGGGCTTCTTGATCAGGGGGATGACCATGGCTTGCTTCCAGGCCTGGGGCAGGCAACCCTGACTCAGGGATAGATTAAGAATAGGATTAGCTATGGGGTTGATGACGTCTGCCATTTTCGCTAGGAATTTTGCTGGGCACGGATCTAACGGTGAGCCCGATTTAAGGTTCCTCATCAAGGCTAAGGAAGTAGCAACCGGAAGGGAAGGGAAGTCTAGCAAAGCTAGGCCTGGGGGAGATAAAGAGACTGTCTCAGTCGGCACCGCAGACAGGTCATCTGGAGATCTCGACGAAAAAGAGTCCTGAATTTGCTTGATTTTGGTGGTGAAGAAGTTGGCAATAGTATAAGCCCAGGTCTCCACCGGGGCATCCTGAGTAGAGATTGACCGGGGGCTGGTGAATTCACGCACGATTGAAAAAATCTCCTTACAGGAGCTAGCTGCGCCTTCAATCCTCTTGGCGTAATAACATTTCTTGCCCTGAAGAACTAGATCATGGTATGACTTCATCATGATTCTATAACGTTGTTTAGCCTCAGGCTCATACTGGGCTCTCCAAGCCCGCTCAGCAACTTTGCATTGCCTACGGGCGTGGGCTAATTCCTCCGTGAACCAGGGGGCAGAGACCCGTGGGGCAGCGGATCTGGGTGGCTGTAAGGGTGGCTGTTTACATGTAAATTGAAGCCCCATAGTGCTGTAAAATTAGAGAACAGTAGGGATTTGTGCGCAATGTTATTACAGAGATCTAGGTGTAAGTTAGATGGGCATTCTGGAGGTCTATATACCAGCAAGTCGGCAACGGAGGTTGTCGGGTTAATCTTAATGCAAAAATTAAGTCTCTCAATCACATCCATGTTTGACAGTGTTGAGGAGGCTATATCCCAGGAGTCTTTTAAAATAATTGCTACCCCCTCTCCTCTTTTAGCTCCTTCCCTATTCGCGCAACATATTTTAAAACCTGGGGGAACAGCTAATGCCACTGCTGTTAAGGTGAACTGAGAAATGGGGGTAGTGCACAGCGATTTGAAGTAGTTAACAATAATGTTCCACAAAAGTTTGGGGTGCGACCCGTGGGGTTGTGTTCCCGTCTAGAACACAGGCGAATAGAACTAAAGTAGTGTATGCATATTTAAATGCAGGTACATCCCCTCACGAGGCACTCAAGACGAAATTCATCAAAGTTGTGTTCAATTTGTAAATGCTTTTATTCAGCAAAGTGTCATCAAGGATATATCGATATTCAATTCATATCAGCAATAAATTTATCGAGGAATAGACGACGTGAGTGACTCCGATGCATTTCGGGCGGAGCCCTTTGTCAAGGAGCGCTGGAAAGAAGAACAATGCGGGGGTGAGAAAAAGGGGGCACTATATATCAGTGTGAGCGAATGCTCAAATAAAGGCGGGCCATGTAAAATCATTAAGTGTCGATCAATAGGTGCTACAAAAACAAACACAAACACGGGACGTGTGTGTGGCTCTGGTGGAAACCGGACTAGTTCAATGTTAGCGAAGCTAACAGAAAAGTGCACGTAATGTTAAAAGGTCGTGAGGTGACGCATTAGACAAAAATGCAATTACCATGCAATCCGTGTGAGAGTTATCATGTCACTTACTGCTATTCCATTGTAACGCAGCGCGTTACTTCAAGAGTCCAGGGTCTGACTGAAGACGCTGGCGGAAAGGTGACTGTGAGCCGGTAAAGTAAAACAGGTGAAAATAGTGGTAGGACTAAGCCAACAGGTGCGGTGGTACAGCGGTGGCCATCTTAGAATGGTAAAAAGTAACCGTGAGGAGGATCAGATTGTGAAGAAAGTGAGCAGGTGCACAGGCAATGAAAATTAAATAAAATGAAATGAAATAAAATTAGAAAAAGCATAAAAGAGACAATGCTAGATCAATTACAGGTAACAGCTGTATTCAATTCGATCATTTAATCCAAAAGGTTTCTGCGTCTGAAGACGAAATATCCATTCCAGTTCTCTTTGGAGTAAAAGTCTGTTGTTATCAATTCCTTCTCTTTTGGTTACTATCTCCAGGATGATAAACTGCAACTGGGCGATGGTGTGGCGAGATTCATGAAAGTGTGTGGCAATGTTCGATTTCTCATTTTTGAGTCTGATGTTTGATTTATGTTCGTTCAGCCGGGTTTTAATTTTTCTTTCAGTTTTCCCGACGTATAGTTTACCACAGGGACATTTCAATGCGTAAATCAGATTGGTGGAGTCGCATGTGGCGTTGACATGGAGGTTGATAGCATGGCCCTTCATGGGGTGGCGGATGGTGTTGCCTTTGATTACTGAATTACAGTGGCTGCAATTTAAACAAGGTTGAGTGCCTTTGTGATGTTTCACGTTGGTAGTCGGTCTAGCCAATATTTCCTGAATGTTCTTGCTCCTAGTATACGCACACAAAGGAGGGTTAGAGAACAAGTCCCGAAAATCGGGTTCCATTTGGAGAATTGGCCAATGTTTTAAAATGATTTTCTTGTACACAGGGCTTAAGGTGGAAAATTTTGAAACAAGAACAGTGCGCTGTTGCTCTTTGGTAAGAGTTTTGGTTAGAGCTTTTTGTCTTGTGATATGTGTCACTCTTGTTTGTGCCTCAGTGACAATCCTTGTAGGGTAGCCTCTGTCGAGGAAGCGATCATGCATCTCCTTCATGCGTGCATTGAGTATGGAGTCGTCTGAAACTATACGTTTGACACGTAACATCTGGGAAAATGGTAAATGTCTCTTCAGTGCCATTTGGTGAAAACTACTGAAGTGTAGAGTGTTGTTGCGGTCGGTAGTTTTCCGATGAAGATCGGTTTTGAATCCGTTGGGAGTGTTGTGAATGAGTACGTCCAGAAATGTGATCTCAGTGTCACTGATTTGCCATGAAAGTTTGATGCGTTCATCCTTGAAGTTCAGCTCAACGAGAAATTGGTTGAGTATTTCTTTGGTGTCTGTCCAGACAAAAAACAGGTCGTCAATGTACCTGACGTACATTGTGATTTTCTTGTGCATATTGCTGTTGCCATATATGTTGATGTTCTCAAAATTCTCCATGTATACATTAGCATACGAAGGGGCAGCGCAGTTTCCCATCGCCATTCCCGTGAGTTGGAGATACCATTCATTGTCAACTTGAAAGTAGCTGTGGTATAATGTGTATACCATTAATTCCATGAGGAATGTCTGCATGTTTGGATCCACGTCACTGTTGAGAAGGGCTTGCTCTATGGCCTCGATGCCTCCCTGATGGGGAATGGAGGTATATAATTATTATTATTATTATTATTATTATGCGTTCTTATATAGCGCTCGATTACCCGTAGGCATCTCGGCGCTTGCCTTGGGAACCCGTCCTGGCTTCCCCAAGGTGAAAGCCAGGCATCCCGCCGCGGGGGGGCCATAGTGGAGATTAAGCAGGCTAATGCCCAGAGCTGCAGAGTGTGAACCCGTGATTCAAGTAGGCACCGAAACGAGAATTATCGAGTCCGTGGATATTTGGGCTCAAGACCCTGCCGCGTCGGGAATTGAACCCTGGTCCCAGGTCTGACCTCTGCTTCAGGGTCTGCCTCCTCTAACCAGTGAGCCACACTTCTCCACCATAATGAGGTTACATCAGCATAAGGAACATAAATCAAACATCAGACTCAAAAATGAGAAATCGAACATTGCCACACACTTTCATGAATCTCGCCACACCATCGCCCAGTTGCAGTTTATCATCCTGGAGATAGTAACCAAAAGAGAAGGAATTGATAACAACAGACTTTTACTCCAAAGAGAACTGGAATGGATATTTCGTCTTCAGACGCAGAAACCTTTTGGATTAAATGATCGAATTGAATACAGCTGTTACCTGTAATTGATCTAGCATTGTCTCTTTTATGCTTTTTCTAATTTTATTTCATTTCATTTTATTTAATTCTCACTTTCTTCACAATCTGATCCTCCTCACGGTTACTTTTTACCATTCTAAGATGGCCACCGCTGTACCACCGCACCTGTTGGCTTAGTCCTACCACTATTTTCACCTGTTTTACTTTACCGGCTCACAGTCACCTTTCCGCCAGCGTCTTCAGTCAGACCCTGGACTCTTGAAGTAACGCGCTGCGTTACAATGGAATAGCAGTAAGTGACATGATAACTCTCACACGGATTGCATGGTAATTGCATTTTTGTCTAATGCGTCACCTCACGACCTTTTAACATTACGTGCACTTTTCTGTTAGCTTCGCTAACATTGAACTAGTCCGGTTTCCACCAGAGCCACACACACGTCCCGTGTTTGTGTTTGTTTTTGTAGCACCTATTGATTTTACATGGCCCGCCTTTATTTGAGCATTCGCTCACACTGATATATAGTGCCCCCTTTTTCTCACCCCCGCATTGTTCTTCTTTCCAGCGCTCCTTGACAAAGGGCTCCGCCCAAAATGCATCGGAGTCACTCACGTCGTCTATTCCTCGATAAATTTATTGCTGATATGAATTGAATATCGATATATCCTTGATGACACTTTGCTGAATAAAAGCATTTACAAATTGAACACAACTTTGATGAATTTCGTCTTGAGTGCCTCGTGAGGGGATGTACCTGCATTTAAATATGCATACACTACTGCTGTTAAGGTATCATCCTTTAGCCATGTTTCTGTCACGAACATGACCTCATACACCTTATCCTGCAATAGTAACCATATATCCTCCGCATGCTTTGGCAAGAATCTACAGTTTACCAGGCATGCCCTAATCTGTTCAACTGGTTCAAACTGCTCCCTAATTGCCTCTATTAGGCCTGGGTGATATGCCCTATCTCCCAACATCCAGTTACATTCAGTGCACCTGCTGAAGGGGTACTCATTTGCCAGATTACAAGCATGTTTCTTGGGGTATATTTTAACATTAAGGGCACAGAGATCATGGCTTGACCACTGAATGACCTTTTCTTGGGGCAAACAGGCAGCATGGTTGGCGCTGGCCGTGTTTTGGCCACAGACGGGCTTGCCTTTGGCGCGCCTGCTGCGCACGTCCACTGCACGACCGGGCACTCATCCTTTCTAAATACTGCCCCCAAACGGATGTGCGTGCAATTGTTGGGCGGAGCCACGTCCCTCCAACCAATCAGCACAAGCTGCGGTGGACCGGGGACCGGCGGGGGATGGAAATACGAGTGTGCAAGGTAAAGGCTCTTAAAATCGTTTAAAACAAAGTATTCAAAATCAGCAGCAATTAAAGTGCAAAATAGCAATTCAGCATAGTGCAGTAAAAACAACTCCGGGGACCGTGCCTACCGGCACGCTGTCACCTATCACTGCACGGCCGGGCACTCAACCTTTCTAAATATTGACCCCAAAGCGGATGTGCTCTATGACTCTATAACTCTATGACTTACCATTACACTCTACTCTTTGAAACTCCTCTCTACACCACTCCACTCTACAACACTTTACTCCACTCTATGCACCTTTACTCTATGCCACTCTACAACATGCTACTACACTGTACTCTACGAGATGCCAATACACTCTATGACACGCTACTCACTGTCTGACACCCTACTCCAGTCTACGACACTCCACTCCACACCACTTCACGCACTCCTCTGTATGAAACTCCACTCTATGACAACATGTTACTCCACTCTACGCTTCCCCACTCTACACTCCTCCACTGTAAAACACTCTACGATATGCCATACTACGACATGCCAGTCCACTCTACTCTATGGCACACCACTCCAATGTAAGTAAACACTTTGACATGGCACTACACTCTATGCCCCTCCACTCTAAGCCACTCTATGACACACCGCTCTGACACACTGCTCCACTTTAATTTGACACTACATTCCAATGTATGCCACATCATTCTACGACACCCCACTTGTCTCTATGACGCGCTACTCACCTATCTGACACTTCGCTCCACTGTACCAAACTCCACACTCTATGACATGCCACTCTTTGACATGACACGCATCTCCACTCTATGATACGTCACTCCACACCCCTCTACTCTACAGCACTCTATTCCACTTTATGACCCTCCACTCTACTCCGCTCTATAACACACCACTCTAAAACACACCACACCACTCTACTCTACGACACAACACTCCACTCTATGCCACTCCACTCTGCGCTACAACACTCTACGCCATGACACTCTACACCACAACACTCTTCAAGATGATACTCTGTGACACTCCACTTTTCGTCATACCACACTATGCCACTACACTATACTCCACTCTACAACACTCGTCTCCACTCCGTGCCACTCCACGCCACTCTATTCCACTCTACTCAACTCCCTCTGTGTCACTATATGCCACTTTACTCCCTGTACTCTGTGACACACTACTCCACTCCACTACTGCACTCTATGCCACTCCACTGTACGACGCTCTATGATACTCCACTCTACCACACCCTATGACACTGTACTCCATTCTAGGCCACTCCACTCAACTACACCATAGAACATTCTACGACACTCCACTCTAAGGTACTCGACTGCTCTCTATGTTCCTCCACTCTATAATACATCACTCTATGACTTACCACTCCACTATACTCTACGACACTCCACTCTACAGCACTTTACTCTACTCTATGTCCCTCCACTCTACGCCACTCTATGGCATGCCACTCCACTTTACGACACCCCACTCTAGTCTATGACACTCCACTCCACTCTACACCACTTCACTGTATGACACTCTACACTGACTGGGACTAAAGTGTGTGACATGCCACTCCACTCTATGACTTGGCACTACAATACGCCACCCCACTTCACACTCCTCCACTGTGACACTCTACACTATGACACTCTATGCCACAACACTCAACAAGATGATACTCTATGACACTCCACTTTACGTCATTGTGCCTCCAAGTGGCAATCCCTCATGATCAACTCTTTAGTTTCTTCCTCCTCTGCACTTTTTCTTCCTCCTGCTGCCACTGCATTTCTTCCTCCTCCTGCTTCAACTCCACAGGATAATCTTATACAGCCAATGAAGGTGTTGAAAAGTTGCAAGGCAGCTTGTAAGAAACGATATTCACTCTTCCAAGCAGCACAAATGTCTCCTTGGAACAATTCATACTGAATGGGGATAAGGTATATACACTTCCTGCTTCCTAAAATTGACAGAGATCTAAGCCAATAAAATGCTGTTTTAAAAAAGGGAAAGTAATGTTGTAGGATCTCAATACTATTGTGGTACCTGCATAGTTCACAAACACATCCTACAGTTATGATTCTAACACATATCATTAAAAAACAAAACTAGCCATCAATCCCTGGAGTCATATTTTGAATGAAAAAAAAACGATATGATGTAAATATTAGTTTAACATGTACCGGGGGTACCTCAGTGCTACTGAGGAACAGCTATTGAGAACAAAACAATCACGCAGAAGATGCATGGTAGCAGTTTTGTATACAAGGTTTTCCTAGCTATAACTTTTCCTGAAATTTTGTTTTTCTATTGAATGTGTATGGCAACAAGAAATGACAGGTGCTGACTCCGTGGGAATGTAACACTGATATTTTAATATGATAGATAGCCTTGACGCGTTGCGACAGCAAGCCACCTTGCTCACATATATATATATCCATGAACAGGTTAAATGAAGCAATCACTCAGAGTTGTACTCACACCAGAAGATGGTTTATTCAGTAACGCGTTTCGCTTGCACACCAAGCTTGTTCACATACAGTATTGTGGGTACTAACTGCAATACATACAGAATTTAGAAATCAACTAAGGAAACATTCAGTTTAATGGACCTATACACAAATATGGCATCCATTTTGTAGTGGTACATTTTGGGCAATGTTTACTAAAATTATTCAACAAAACCCCTCCAGCTTTCTCGACATACCCGTTGCACATGAGTTGTACTAATATATAATGTTGGCGGCACCGATGTCTCATAAGTACACTGCAATGTATGTAAACCAAGTGTAATGTATTCACATCAAGGACTGTATGCGGGTAGTAAATTAATTTATGTGCCCCAAGGTGTCGCTGTGGATGATTCTAATGCATAGTGCAATAATAAACGAAAGCCGACAGATAGATAATAGGGAGTCGATACACCTGTGCCACAAGGCTGCCATTAAAACATGGTAAAGCTTTGGATATTCAGTTGGTAAGCAACGGTGTGCTTGGCAAGTGCAAGTACCGGATATAACTGCCCGGGGTCATATAAAACAAAAATGTGCAGTTTATTCGGCAAGTGCCTTGATAGGATGTAATGGCACAAGGTGACAACCGCTCGGCAAGTGCCTGAACCAAAAGAGACGGAGGCCCCGTCACTCATACTGCCCTCTGCAAGTGCACAATTGTACGGAGACAAGGTTCAAAATTGTACCACTCTCAGGTACTGAAGTATGCAGAACCCAACTATAAACCAGTAATCCACAAAAAGAACAAACATTAAAAAACATGAAAAAGTGAAGTGATCGACTATCTCTCCATCAATCGTTCCACCTCAAATAAGCATAGATGATAATCAAGATAACAGAGAATCTTTTATCTGTGGGGTGGTGCCCTCCAGCGTAGTGATGTCGAGGAAAAGTTAGAGGGGGTATTATATTCTGGAGCGGATCCTCTAATTCGACCCCTTCCTTTTCTCCTGTGATTAAAACGAAAAAAAACTTGAGTTACTCTCACAGTCGGGGTTAAGATCCTTCAAATTACATCAATTAAGTGCATTCAGATATATCACAAATAGATTGAAAGGAAACAGGTCCAATGACTTGGGACAAATAGGGAGGAAAATTCCCCTTGTTAGTATTCATAAAGATGAATACTCATTTCCTCGACCTGGTTAAGCTCATCCGGGCTTTTGGTTTGTAATTGATCATATACCAGGATTCACTCTTACGTAGGTGCAGAACTCAGTGCGGCCTCAGTTACACGGTACTCAAGTGGTTGTCTTCTTTTCTGAAAGACCAACAGCAAAGGATTTGGTCTCCGCCCTTTGCTGGCCCAAACCCCCCCATGAAGGTTGGGGTTCCTCAGGGCTCGATTCTGAGCCTGACACTCTTCAATATGATTATGGGCCCCTTCGCACATCTAGCAGAGGCACACAGCGTGACAATAGTATCATACGCAGATGATACTCAATTGCTGTTTATTTGTGACAAGGGCGCTGATCTTAGAGGGGACGAGATTAACATCTGCCTGTCAGAGGTGTTCTCCTGGTTACAAATGAACAAATTAAAGTGTAAATCGGACAAATCAGATATTATTTTCTTTGGTCCTCCTCCATGTGATGTGTGGCGCCAATGGTTGCCTTTGGCCCCCCTGCAACCTCAGTAAATATAGTCAAGAACTTAGAGGTAAGCTGGATGATAATTTATCTATGAAAGCTCAGATCCAAACAGTAGCTGGTTCATGCTTTGGCCTGTTAAATATGCGAAGCACTTTCTGCCCCTACTTCCGGTTACTCACAGGAAGACCGTAGTTCAGGCTCTGATTGTGCCAAGGCTGGACTACGTGAACGTCCTGTACCTGGGCCTCCCAGAATATTTATTAACACGTCTTCAAGTGGTCCAGAAGGCTGCTGCTAGGGCGATTCTCATGTTAGGACCCAGAGCGCGGGTAACCTCCCACCTGAAAGCCCTGCACTGGCTACCAGTCTGAAAGAGAATTTGGTTCAAAGCTCTAGTTCGGGCCTTTAAAGCTCTGCACAACACTGGTGCCTTTTATATTAGGAAAAGAGTTCAGCATTACATACCGTGACAAACTCTGAGGTCCTCATCGCAGCAGCAGATGTCCATCCCAGAGTTCTCCCGAACCCACATAGGCGGTCGCTCCTTCCAAGTGCAGGCCTCCCGTCTATGGAACTGTCTGCCACTGTCACTTAGAAAGGTGCAGGATTTACTTACCTTCAGGAAGCGGCTGAAAACTTGCCTATTCTAGCAATAGCCTATGAACAGAGTGCTCCGTTAGATATATGGCCAGCTGTCCGGCATGAGGTCTTTCAGCACCGGGACACTCTATTGAGTGGCTGTGCGCTCTATAAGTACCAATTTACATTACATTACAGTGTACTTTTGAGACATCTGTGCCGCCAACATTACATATTGGCACAACTCATGTGCACCGAGTATGTCAAGAAAGCTGGAGGGGTTTTGTTGAATAATGTTAGCAAACATTGCCCAAAATTTACCACTACAAAATGAATGCCACATTTGTGTATAGGTGAATTAACCTGAATTTGTCCTTTGTTTATTTCTATATTCTGTATCTATTGCAGTTAGTACCCACAATACAGAGTGCGAACTAGCTTGCTGTGCAAGCGAAATACGTTACTGAATAAACCATCTTCTGATGTGCGTACAACTCTTGAGTGATCGTTTCATTTAACCTGTTCATGGAGAAAACGTCCGGCAAGCTCCGCCGGCTGAAGCGATCCTCTGCTAAGGGCGAGGGAGACGGAAGGAGCAACGTCGCTTTAATATTATATATATATATATAGATATATATATATATAGATATATATATATATATATATATATTCCATATGCCAGAACCCAAAAAGTGAGGCACCACACAGCAATGTTATTGCAGCGGAACATGCATCTCACGGCAGCAATATTCATATTGTCCATACGCGTTTCAGGCTAACATCGCCCTTGTTTATTAGGTTGTTCAGGAGGGAGGCTCAGTTTCGCGCCGTGATCCCAGCGCTTAAACATCAATTACCGCCGTAGTGGGCGTGGCTTGGTTGCATCTTGGTCTTTGTAGTCAACGCTAAAGTAGCTGCCCCCATACCTCCTTCAATTAAATTGTGCTGTAGTAGGTTTCGCTGTCAGGTAAGTTACTGAATCCTCTGCCCGTGTTATCCTGAAGAACGGTTACGTTGCTCCCATGCATGCCACCGATGTTATTGCAGCAGCATGCGAGGTCCGCAAATCCGCGGTGGGGTCGCCTCGCGACCCGGGTGGGCCGCTATATATTCCATATGCCAGAACCCAAAAAGTGAGGCACCACACACCAACGTTATTCAACCTTTTAATCGTTCAGGTGGCAGCGGAACAAGCATCTCACGGCAGCAATATTCATATTGTCCATACGCGTTTCAGGCTAACATCGCCCTTGTTCACTTGGTTGTTCAGGAGGGAGGCTCTGTTTCGCGCCGTCATCCCAGCACTTAAACATCAATTACCGCCGTAGTGGGCTTGGCTTGGTTGCATCTTGGTCTTTGTAGTCAACCCTAAAGTAGCTGCCCCCATACCTCCTTCAATTAAATTGTCCTGTAGTAGGTTTCGCTGTCAGGTAAGTTACTGAATCTTCTGCCCTTGTTATCTTGAAGAACGGTTACGTTGCTCCCATGCATGCCACCGATGTTATTGCAGCAGCACGCCAGGTCCGCACATCCGCGGTGGGGGCAACTCGCGACCCGGGTGGGCCGCTATGTATTCCATATGCCAGAATCCAAAAAGTGAGGCACCACACAGCAACGTTATTCAACGTTTTAATCGTTCAGGTGGCAGCGGAACAAGCATCTCACAGCAGCAATATTCAGATTGTCCATACGCATTTCAGGCTAACATCGCCCTTGTTCACTGGGTTGTTCAGGAGGGAGGCTCAGTTTCGCGCCGTCATCCCAGCGCTTAAACATCAATTACCGCCGTAGTGGGCATGGCTTGGTTGCATCTTGGTCTTTGTAGTCAACGCTAAAGTAGCTGCCTCCATACCTCCTTCAATTAAATTGTCCTGTAGTAGGTTTCGCTGTCAGGTAAGTTACTGAATCCTCTGCCCGTATTATACTGAAGAACGGTTACGTTGCTCCCATGCATGCCACCGATGTTATTGCAGCAGCACGCCAGGTCTGCAGCTGTCACAATTAAAGCGTGAAGATTTACCTTTTGTATGTGGCTTCTTCAAGGGGAAAACTCTTTCGTTGGATGTTAATACAGCCATTCCTGCCGTGATGGAAGCTCCGCCGCGAAGTAGCGGACCTTTGCTGACGCCAGCCGGTGTGCAGCAAGCATGATGGACAAAAGGTACGCTGTGGCAGTTCTTAAGTGCAGCCTGGACTGTCTGGACATTCTACCTACCCACTGTGGTTTTATTGATATTGAAATGGGAACGCACTGACGGACTCACAGGAGATCATTATTTACAAGCACTACGACACCCAGGAGGCAATGCGGATTGTCCATGCCCACTGGGGCGGGTGTTCTAAATGCAATCAGGTGCTTGAACTGCTTTGTGTATCCTTTAAGAACTTGCCCATGAGGAAGTGCATGAGAGCACGAAACGCGCCGGGCACAACATGTTCTATAATTGTTGGTGTCTGTTCTGCCATCCATGCTGTAGCTGTCACAATTAAAGCGTGAAGATTTACCTTTTGTATGTGGCTTATTCAAGGGGAAAACTCTTTCGTTGGATGTTAATACGGCCATTCTTGCCGTAATGGAAGCCCCGCCGCGAAGTAGCGGACCTTTGCTGACGCCAGCCGGCGTGCAGCAAGCATGATGGACAAAAGGTACGCAGTGAGAGTTCTTAAGTGCAGCCTGGACTGTCTGGACATTCTACCTACCCACTGGGGTTTTATTGATATTGAAATGGGAACGCACTGACGGACTAACAGGAGATCATTATTTACAAGCACTACGACGCCCAGGAGGCAATGCGGATTGTCCACGCCCACTGGGGCGGGTGTTCTAAATGCAATCAGGTGCTTGAACTGCTTTGTGTATCCTTTAAAAACTTGAACATGAGGAAGTGCGTGAGAGCACGAAACGCGTCGGGCACAAGATGTTCTATCATTGTTGGTGTCTGTTCTGCCATCCACGCTGTAGCTGTCACAATTAAAGCGTGAAGATTTACCTTTTGTATGTGGCTTCTTCAAGGGAAAACTATTTTGTTTCGAACAACTTTCTGTGGATGAGGTCCTAGCAGACTTGAACTCAGTTAAATCTGGCTCCCCTTCGGACCCCTGCCCCCACTTTGTGTTTTCAAGAATTGCGTCTACGCTCTGCCCTTTGATCACACAACTTTTCAATAAATCATTAAGTACTGCCATCTTCCCTGATGCTTGGAAGCATACCTCTGTGACCCCCCCTTTTGAAGAAAGCTGGATCCGACATTTTCAATCCAGAGAACTATAGACCCATCTCCCAGCTTCCTTATCTCTCCAAAGTTCTGGAGAAATTGGTCAATGTACAACTGACTAGGTACCTAGAAACTAACCTCCTCCTGGATCCTTCCCAGACGGGCTTTAGAGCCAATAACAGCACCGAGGCAACGTTGCTGGCAGTGTCGGACAGTATCAGATCCTCCACCGATCAAGGTGGAGCGGTGGCGCTGATACTGCTTGACCTGTCAGCAGCATTTGACACGGTATCCCACAATTGCCTGTTGAATATACTTCGGAGCAAGGGAGTCCAATATACGGCATTGAACTGGTTGCACTCTTTCCTGAGCAACCGCACTCAGGCAGTACACATGGGACAGTTCCATTCAGGGCCCAATTCCATCGGCTGTGGGGTCCCCAAGGGTGCCTCATTGAGCCCCACTCTTTTCAATGTCTACATGTCATCTCTCGCCGACATTGGAAGGAAGTGGGGCATTGGCATCTGCTCTTATGCGGATGACACGCAGCTGATGGTGGCCCTGGATGAGAGGCCTGATATAACCAAAACCAAGTTACACGACTGCCTCTCTGAAATGGCCCAGTGGATGCATGCGCACTGCCTAAAGTTGAATGCAGGTAAATCTGAGATTCTTCTGTTTGGTGGTGCCAAACGGGTGTGGGACGCTACGTGGTGGCCACCCTCGTTGGGTTTGGCCCCCACTCCAAAACAACATGCCAGGAATCTGGGAATCATCATGGATGATGTCTTGTCCATGAAGGATCATGTGCGATCCCTCTGTGGCAAGGGCTTCGCAATCTTAAAACTCCTCGCTAGGATATTCCCCTGGATGCCCCTGGACTACAGACGCTCAGACACACAGGCCCTATTGGTTAGTCGCTTAGACTATGGCAATGCGCTGTTTGTAGGGATGAATGAATACTTGTTCTCTCGCTTACAGGTTCTGCAAAATCTGGCGGCCAAACTCATTTGCAACAAAGGCAAGCTAGACTCGGCATCACAATGTTTAAAGAGACTTCATTGGCTCCCGATGCGTCAGAGGGCGGCCTTTAAATTGCTTAGCCATGCCCATAGGGCTCTACGTAGGACTGGTCCCACTATTCTTCAAGGGAAGATCGAATTTTATGTCCCTACCAGGAACCTACGTTCAGGTCAATCGGCTTTGGTTAGGACCAAACGTATCTACAAAGTTAGAACAGGTGGTCGTTCCTTTTCCTACCTGGCAGCAAAAAGGTGGAATGAACTCCCTACTGACCTGAGACATACTACAAATTATCTCCAGTTTCGGAAAAAGTTGAAAACCCACCTCTTCCCCAATTAAAAAAAAAAAATAACTTTCTCAGCATCTGTCATCAGTAGTCCCTGTTTGGTATAAGCGCCGTGATATCCCTTGAGGTGAGTGTTGCGCCCTACAAAAACCACAAATAAATAAAATAAATATATATATGTAGCACTACGGACCACGTGACCACTGGGAGTATCAAACACCACTCACCTGTGATCAAGGCTGTCAAAGCAGAACGCGTAAGGAAAGGAGTGGTTTAAAATGCTGCAGCGCAGATGATGAATAAAGGTCATGCTTAAAAGGAAGACGAAGTTGGGCTCTGTGTTTTCTCCTGGTAAAACCCAAACACAGGATTCTCCATTTCCTGACTGCAGAGCCCGCCCTGCAGGGTTGGGGGCCCCCGGTAAATGGAGCCTCTCTAAAACATATATATATACCTACCGTTTACTCACTCCCCCACGCCATCCACCGGGACTGAGCCGCCACAGTGCTTTCTGGGACTTGTGGTTCCACATGCGACACGAACTACAAAGGGTGTGACGACCACATTAGGGGGAGGAGATCCAGGTGCCGGGAGGTATTTTACACAGGTTGGATTTATTTGGGGGAGGACATGCCACTGTGATTGGGCGCTGAGGAAGGCTTATCGAGCCGAAATGCATCCACCGCCACTGGGAACCGGTCAATAAAGCGAGCTGTTTACCCTGAACTCCCCTTGGCCTCCGAGTTCTTCTGTTGAGGATCTTTGCAGTCATATATATATATATATATATATATATATATATATATATATACATATATATATATATATATATATATATATATATATATATATATATATATATATATATATATGAGCTCAGAAATTATGTGATTGGATCTGTACCCAAGTCCTTATGTGGTGGCAATAGGGAGAGAAAGAGTTATGCCACTTTGAATCACACTTTATTCTTCTATTAGACACTCGCATGCCCAACGGTATTAATATGGGTGAAGATCTTCACAACTTTTTGTGATTGAACAATGAATGTTCTAACAGTCTGTGTTCCCTTGCGCAGTCTCTCTTCAATGTTTCAGGATGTTACTTCATTCCGTCCCTGACTTCAATGCACTGTAATTTTTACTGATGT
The DNA here is from genome assembly GCF_964261635.1 of Lissotriton helveticus. Taxonomy (NCBI): domain Eukaryota; kingdom Metazoa; phylum Chordata; class Amphibia; order Caudata; family Salamandridae; genus Lissotriton; species Lissotriton helveticus. Next base: position 151,926,702 of record NC_136071.1, read on the forward strand.
ATATACATATATTGTATTTCTTGGTTTTGACCCTGGTTTTTACTCTGATTTTCTACTCTGATTTTTTACTCTGACGCTTTTATACTGAGATTTACCATGCTGTCTTAGATGTTGCCAACTAAGCACATTATGTCACATGATTGCCTCTTTGCATTCAACCGATGTGTCCATCGCGCACTTGCACATTATTATTCAGAGATTCAGACAGATGCCGATATATTTGCCAACAAATTTATGAAATGTATATTTTGCACATGTTTAGCCTATTTGCACTATTTTTCACTTGCAATTGAAGTCCACACACTTAATGGGGGAGTTGGAACAATTTTTTAGTTAATGACTTTGTTAGGCAGCGACAGCGCAATCTATGCTCTAGGACTGATGGAACTATATTCTATACAGGAGATGACATGATTGGCCACTATGGTTTTTATGTATTATGCATTTAACATTTTATTCATTTATATATAGTTTGTAATACTAAGTTTTATACTCTTTTTATCAGTCACATATTTATTTGTGTTAATTCACTTTTAACCTGTATTTTATGTCTTTTGACATTGATTGGTAATATTTGTGATACATCCATAGAAACTATCGGGCAGGTTCATGAATTGCAAAGCCTTTCTTTCATTGTGAGAACTCCAGAGGAGGTGATTCCAGAATGTGCACTCCTTAAATATGTTTTGATTGGTCCAGCACGTCATGTGACGAAGACCGCAGAAACGGGGTCGAAACGCGTCAGGCTGGACACTAGTCTTCACATTTCTCTGATTCTGATTTAATGTCACCACGCAATAAAGCATTGCTTTTGAAACCAAAACACACTGTGGTACGTACCTGTTTGCCCTGCTGGCATATCAGGAGTGTGGATATCTTACATATATATATATATATATATATATATATATATATATATATATATATATATATATATATATATATATATATATATATATATATAAAACAGAAGGTTGCCCAAACTTAAGAAGCCACACAATATGAGTTTTACTCATTTAATCCAAGGATACAGTCCATCACATACTCCCAGCACAAATACGGAGCCAAACGCGCTTCGGGCGTAACCACCGCCCTTGATCACTGGCAATTGGAAAAAGCAGTAAGTAAACCACCTGCATACATTATAATGTCCCGCCCCAGTGGGGGTGTACGCTGTTGCATGTTGGTTTTTGCAGTTCACTATACATTCAAACCCCTGTGGGTCCCGCCGTATCCTATGTAATGTTCAATCTTACCCCAGTGGGCATGTCAGGAGTAATCAGGCAGACCCCATTAGCACCTTTGGATCGGACTCATCCTTCCTGCAGTGTCTCTTTGTCTCCGCCACTGCGGACCCGCTCAGTACGCGGTGGGGCTTCTTCGCGGCTCGGCAGGCCGCTACACAAAAAACAGAAGGTTGCCCAAACTGAAGAAGCCACACAAGATGAGTTTTACCCATTTAATCCAAGGGTACAGTCCATCAAATATTCCCAGCCCAAATACAGAGCCAACCGCGTTTCGGGAGTAACCACCGCCCTTGATCACTAGCAATTGGAAAAAGCAGTAAGTGAACCACCTGCATACATTATAATGTCTTGTGTGGCTTCTTCAGTTTGGGCAACCTTCTGTTTTATATATATATATATATATATATTCACTAAAAAAAACATAGGTTTCACAATCGTTATAGTTAGGAATTAGCATTTTAAAAACCTTTGAAATTCACTGAAAAAACCATAGGTTTCACACTCGTTATAGTTAGGAATTAGCATTTAAAAAACCTTTCAAATTCACTGAAAAAACCATAGGTTTCACACCAGTTATAGTTAGCTGAACACTTTACTCCAACAAAACCACTGAAATTCCCACGTTATAGTTAGTTGGACTCACTATAACTCGCGTGCCCGCAATCCACTGCTGATGATGTCACATATTACATCATTCATAACATGGTCAGTGACATCACTGATGACATCTCAAATGACATCACTGATGACATCACTGATGACATCATCCAGTAAATGTGTGTTCCTGTAAATTAAAAATTAAAAATGTGTTTAACATATTGTAGAATGAGTGTATGTATGAGTGTTTGGATAATGGATTTAGTAGATGCGTGACTGTCTGTATGTGTGGGATATTAAATGTGTCTTACTGAATGCATGGGTTAGTGACTAAACTGTCTGAATGTGTGCATCATTATGTCTATTGTTGTGTAAGCTGCTGCATGTGTTGATCACTAGCTATATGAGTGGCTATATGGGTTATTGATTGGTTGTCCAGGTATTTGTATGTGAGGGTGAGTGTGTGTGTGTGTGGCTGGGAGGTGTGTGACTCTGTGCATATATGTGTGAGCAGTTGATTCACTTGGTATATGGGTTCAACAGTGCATGTGGAAAGAGCTGGATGGGTGGTTGACTGTCTGCATGGGTGTGTTGGTGAGTGAATAGCTATCTCAGTGCTCCATGTCCAAGTAAGTACATATGTAAAACAGAGTGCATGTGAGAGTTGGCATATATAAATGACTATACATGAGAGCCTGTGATTGCGTAAGTGACTGTATGGATCAATGTGTACTTGTATCAGTGATTGTAAAAGAGAGTAAGTATGTGTTAGTATATGTTTGAATAAGTAAGGTTTAGTGTGTATAACTGTGTAGTTGAGGAAATGGGAGTGTGATTGATTCTTTGCATAACTGACTAGGTGTGTGAGTAACTCTGTGGATGAGTGTCAGCGTGTGAGTGTCTGTATAGGTGTATGAGTGGATATGATAGTGTTCTATTGATGAGTGACTGTATGTATGAATGATTGTATGGGTGAATGAGTGGATGTGTGTGTAGACCTAGGAATCAGTGAGTGCGTATGTAGTTACGGGTATTGGTGTGTCAATAATTTCAGGAATGGTAGTTTGTATTTAACACTGGGTGTATCAAAGGTTAGATTAGAGTGTGAGGAGGTGGATCGTATTATCACATGGATGATGTCATCAGTGGTGTCATTTGAGATGTCATCAGTGATGTCATTTGAGATGTCATCAGTGATGTCATCAGTGATGCAATGTAAATGTAAATGTACAGGAATTTATATAGCGCAAATCACCGAGCGGTTTCTAAGCGCTTGCTTAGGGAACCCGTCCTGGTATTCCCCTGTGAGATAACCCCGGTAGGGTATCCACAAGGTGAAAGCCAGGCATCCCGCCGCGAGGGGCCGTTGTGGAGATTAAGCAAGCTATTGCCCAGAGTCGCAGAGTGTGAACCCGTGAATCGAGTAGGCACCGAAACGAGAATTGTCGAGTCCATGGACATTTTAGGACTCAAGACCCCGCCGAGCCGGGAATTGAACCCTGGTCCCGGGCTGACCTCTGCTTCCAGGTCTGCCTCCTCTAACCAGTGAGCCACACTTCTCCACTGACCATGTCATGAATGATGTGATATGTGACATCATCAGCAGTGGATTGCGGGCACGCGAGTTATAGTGAGTCCAACTAACTATAACGTGGGAATTTCAATGTTTTTTTTTAGTAAAATGTTCAGCTAACTATAACTGGTGTGAAACCATGGTTTTTTCAGTGAATTTCAAACGTTTTTTAAATGCTAATTCCTAACTATAACGATTGTGAAACCTATGTTTTTTTTTGTGAATTTCAAAGGTTTTTTAAAAGCTAATTCCTAACTATAACGATTGTGAAACCTATGTTTTTTTCTGTGAATTTCATTGTTTTTTAAAAAGCAAATTCCTTTGTATATCGTCTTTGTAACCTACGATTTTTTTTTTATTCGCTGTTTTTTATAAGTATTAATTATATTTTTTATTTAAAAAAAAAATATTTGTTCAATGTATATATTTTTTTAATCATTTTTTTCCTGGTGCGCTCAGGGTGCGCGCACTGGTAAGCTTACCCGTATCATTTTGACTTGGGGCGCTCAGGGTGCGCGCACCGGTACGCTCTCCCGAGAGCGCAGCGAGAGCGCTATTTCTGCGTTCGTAAAAAAAAATATGTATGAAAAGTAAATAATAATGCAAGACATTCAGTACCATACTTATAAAAGCAGTATTTTTGATTTACGAAATGAAAATGATTTAGCATTTCCGTAAAGCTACCAAAACGTCACTCAGGCGCGCCGCGTAAGCGCCCCCGGAAGCGCCTGCGTTCGCGCCGCGTAAACGCCCCCGGAAGCGCCTATGTTCACGCCGCGTAAGCGCCCCTGGAAGCGCTCCGGGGTGCGCAGCGTAAGCGTGTCAAGTCATGTGACCTTAAAATAACACTTTTCTTTGGTTCAGAACATTTTTTTTTCCAAATATTGAGAAACCCACCCATTTCTCTCACTATTGCTTTGTACTTGGAGACAGCAAGAGGTGTTCTGTGCATTATCTGCTTCTCAAACTTTTCTGATCTACAGCAATGGCTGCAAGGTAGTCATCCAGCAATGATTCTGATGGGTTTTTGCCTGAGGACCCTCCTCACCACAAAACAAAGGACCACTTCATTTGGAAATTTTTTGACATCCCTGAAGGAAAAAAAAAAGGTTAATGCTGCTAAGGTAACCTGCAAGATATGTGGCACTATTTTATCCAGAGGCAATCCTAATAAGAAATATAGCTTTGGAAATGCCACTTTGATTAGGCATGTCCAGAGAATACACCCAAATAACTTTGCCAGGGAGAGTGTCAGAGACCTGGCACGGAATTTACCAAGAGATGGCGGCAGCACCTCCACTGGAGGAGCAACACCTTCGGGAACAACACGTGGAAGAATGGTCCCTAACGTGCAGCCGGTCTTTTCAGGCATAACATTTCTATGCGTCGACTGTGATGAACTGCTCTGTTATGGGGAGCAGAGTGTTGAACTCATTGCTATGAAGAGAAAGGAACACCCCTGCCCTCCCCGTCCCTAATTTTTCACATTTTTTTGCTCCTGTTGAGCAGTTTTGGAATCCCTGTTTTTGTTTTTCCCCTGAAAAAAATAAAAAAATATATAAAAAAAGAAGAAAAAAAAAAGTTATTTTCAGAACTACCTCCAATTCTCAAAAAAGAGCTGTATTTTCAATCTAATTTTTTACACTGTATTTCCCCGTGGTGCGCTCAGGGTACGCGTACCGGTAAGCGCCCATGTGCGTGCACCATGAGCTTACTCCGCGAAATTGTTTTAAAAAACTAAAACTTTTTTTGCCCTTCGGAGTCCTCCTAGGCCCCCCTGATAAAACATAAGGGGGGCAGGGTGTCTCTACCCTGCCCCCTATCAACGTTTTCCACTTTTATTTTTCACCTCTTGTGTCTCTGTTCTTCAGAGTCACAAGATGGCGGACTATGCAGACCATTTAGAATGTTTACAGACACCCAAGAGCCAATTAGCTTTTGGAATTTAGAACCAATTAAAATGTTTCTTTGGTTTTGAATTTGTGTGTGATGAAGTTTCATTGGTTTTCTACATGAATATACATGAAAAATGAGAGGGAAACACAGCCATTTTGTGATAGTACTCTTTGAGGTACATTTGTGAGGAATTTTTGGTGTTCTACTTCTGGTGTGAAATTTATACAGTACTAACTCTTCTACTGCTTTCTAAAAGGTGAGTTGTTAATTTGTAAGGGGAATGTAATACTTGATAAAGCTAGTTTTATATTATCTATTACTGAAAACGATAAATTAAAGTGATTTTTTTCCTGCAATTTACAGCAAGAAATTTGAAAAGAATATGGATCTGAATGAGGACACCGTTGATATTAATTTTGAAATTTCTGCGACTTTTGTTGAGTCGAATTTTATTGAGGTCTTGAATGATCCTGTTGATAACACTATCCATGAAGAAGACCTTTTTTTGACAGAAGATGGAATGGGGGATTTTAATGATGAGACTTTGGATGCTGAATCAATTGAATGTTTGGACTATATTGAGTTCCAGGATTCATGTATGGAGACTTCTGATGAGGAGATTCCTGATCAGTTAATGTTAGAAGTTCTTTTAAATTATGAAAATTCGGAAAAATAAATGTATATTTAGAAATAATAAATTGTTTAAGACATTTTTTATTATTCTATTTGTAATTTATGAGATAGTAGCGAAATGATTGTGGTATAAAGTGAGACTTATAGTATAGAGTGCAACATTTCTGTGTTACATAGAAAGTTTACTCACAGTTACTTCCCTGCTCCCACTATATTTTCTCCAATGTGCATTTCACATCTCTTCTTCATCTCATGCCTTCTTTCTCTCACTGTCTCTCTCTAATGTACACTATCGCCGCCATTTTGTGTACTTTCAGAAGACAGTGAAATGTAATGCTCCAAAGGTGGAGTGCAAGATCTACCATACTGTACTTTCCAGAGGAGACCCCAGAAGGAAGTACAATTTTGGTAATTCTACTATGATTCGGCACGTCCAGAGGAGGCACCACTAGAACTATACCCGGGATAGTGTCAGGGCTCTGGCACGAGAGGCTCCAACAGATAGTGCCTCTACTTCAACTGGAGGAGCAACTGCATCGGTGAGGGGGCGACCAGAGCAGCTGATCCCAAATATTCAGCCTGTTTTTAATGAGGCCTCCATCAAATGCAAACATTGTGATGCCCTGATGCAAGGAGAGAAAGTGAAAAAAAAAGTGAGAGTAGAAGACTGAGGGCCGCATTTATGAGGCCATGCGTCACTTTTACGCCGTCGGTGCGTCACTTTTTGTGACGCACCAGTGGTGTACAAAAAGGGCCTTGTTGAGTCATATTTACAAAGTGAGGCATCTAGGTAGATGTGTCACTTTGTAAACCCCTGCGCCACATTATACCCGCGCCAGGTATAATGTATGCAAAGGGGGCATATTGATGCAAGGAAGGGTCGTAGAAGTGACACAGTGAAATCTATGAGATTTCACTGCGTCACTTTTAGGACGCCGTTGCGTCAAAATCTTGCGCCTGCCTCACAGCAGGTGTAAGACTGACGCAGGGCCTTTCACATGGGGCTTGCCCCATGTGAAAGGATGCATTGCTGGAAATTATTTTTTTACTATAATTTTTTACACTGTTTTGCCCTGTGGTGCGCTTGAGGGCCTCATTTATGAGGCCATGCGTCACTTTTACGCCGCCGGTGCGTCACTTTTTGTGACGCACCAGTGGTGTAATAAAAGGGCCTTGTTGAGTCATATTTACAAAGTGAGGCATCTAGGTAGATGTGTCACTTTGTAAACCCCTGCGCCACAATATACCTGCGCCAGGTAAAATGTATGCAAAGGGGGCATATTGATGCAAGGAAGGGTCGTAGAAGTGACGCAGTGAAATCTATGAGATTTCACTGCGTCACTTTTAGGATGCCGTTACGTCAAAATCTTGCGCCTGCCTCACAGCAGGCGTAAGACTGACGCAGGCCCTTTCACATGGGGCTTGCCCCATGTGAAAGGATGCATTGCTGGAAATTATTTTTTTACTATAATTTTTTACACTGTTTTGCCCTGTGCTTGAGGGCCTCATTTATGAGGCCATGCGTCACTTTTACGCCGCCGGTGCGTCATTTGTTGTGACGCACCAGTGGTGTAAAAATTGCACCTTGTTGAGTCATATTTACAAAGTGACGCATCTAGGTAGAAGCGTCACTTTGTAAACCCCTGTGCCACATTATACCAGCACCAGGTATAATGTATGCAAAGGGGGCGTATTCACGCAAGGAAGAGTCGTAGAAGTGACGCACTGAAATCTATGACATTTCACTGCTTCACTTTTAGGACACTGTTGCGTCAAAATCTTGCGCCTGCCTCACAGCAGGTGTAAGACTGACGCAGGCCCTTTCACATGGGGCTTGCCCCATGTGAAAGGATGCATTGCTGGAAATTATTTTTTTACTATAATTTTTTACACTGTTTTTCCCTGTGGTGCGCTTCAGGGCTTCATTTATGAGGCCATGCGTCACTTTTACGCCGCCAGTGCGTCACTTTTTGTGACGCACCAGTGGTGTAAAAATTGCACCTTGTTGAGTCATATTTACAAAGTGACACATCTAGGTAGATGCGTCACTTTGCAAACCCCTGTGCCACATTATACCTGTGCCACGTATAATGTATGCAAAGGGGGCGTATTGACGCAAGGAAAGGTCGTAGAAGAGACGCAGTGAAATCTATGAGATTTCACTGCGTCACTTTCAGGACGCCGTTGTGTCAAAATCTTGTGTCTGCCTCAAAGCAGGCGTAAGACTGACGCAGGCCCTTTCACATGGGACTTGCCCCATGTGAAAGGATGCATCGCTGGAAATTATTTGTGGGTAATAGAGAAAGAGTGAGAAAAGGGGAGTGAGTAAATTAGAGGACAAAGTGTTTGAGAGAAGGAGTTAGTGAAGTGGAGTAAGAAGAGTAAAGGAAAGCAAAAGAATGAAGGAGCAAAGGATGGGAAGAGAGAGGAAGGGAAGTAAAGGAGAAGGTTTCAAAAAAGGTGAGTGTGGGAGTATGGCTGAGTTATAGGGAATGAGCGTGACAGAAGAGGAGTGAGAGACTAAAGAGACGGAGAGAATGAGGCTAACAGAGAGAGAATGAGGTAAGGGGAGTGTAGAAGGAAGAGGACAGAGGGAGAATGACAAGGAATTAGTGAAGTGGAGTAAGGAGAGTAAGGGAAGGGAAAACAGTGATGGAGCAAAGGTTGGGAAGACAGGGGAAGGAAAGTAAAGGAGAAGGTCTGAAAGAAGATGAGTGTGAGAGTATGGCTGACTAATAGGGAGTGAGCGTGATAGAAGAGGAGTGAGAGACTAAGAGGACGGAGAGAATGGGGGTAACACAGAGAGAGTAAGAAAAGAGGAATTAATAAGTTAGAGGACAGGGGGATTGACAGAAGCAGTTACTGAAGTGCAGTACGGGGAGTAAGGGAAGGGAAAAGAGTGAAGGAGTGAAGGATGGGAAAAGAGAGGAAGGAAAGTAAAGGAGAAGGTCTGAAAGAAGGTGAGTGTAGGAGTATGGCTGAGATATAGGGAGTGAGCATGATAGAAAAGGAGTGAGAGACTAAGAGGACAGAGAGAATGATGCTAACAGAGAGAGAATGAGGGAAGGGGAGTGTACAAGTAAGAGGACAGAAGGAGTAAGAGAAGGAGTTAGTACAGTGGAATAAGAAAGTAAGGGAAGAGAAAAGAGTGAAGGAGGTTAGGAAGGAAAGATAGAGGAAGCAAACTAAAGAAGAAGGTCTGAAAGAAGGTGAGTGTGGGAGTATGGCTGAGTTACAGGCAGTGAGCATGACAGAAGAGAATTGAGAGACTAAGGGGATGGAGAGAATGAGGCTAACAGAAACAGATTAAGGGAAGGAGAGTGTAGAAGTAAGAGGACAGAGGGACTAAGAGAAGGGGTTAATGAAGTGTATTAAGGAGAGTAAAGGAAGGGAAAAAATAAAACAAAGAAGTAAGAGAAGAGAGGAAAGAAAGTAAAAGAGAAGGCCTGAAAGAAGGTGAGTGTAAGAGAAGAGTGTGAAAAAAGAGAGTAAATGTGGGGATTCAGGATAAGTGAGGCAAGCGCAATAAGGGAACAGAGGTGTGGGAATATCAAAGAAGAGTAGTGAGGTTATGGAAAACAGTATAGAGAAAATAAATATTGTACATCAAACTTACCTTATAAGTAATGTAAATTTAATATCATATTTCCTTTAAATTTTATATCTGTGAAAGACAAAACAAAATTAGAATATTTATAATATATATTTTACAATACAAGCAAATGAGCTTGAGACAAAAGAAGTGAAAGAGTGAGAACATAGAGGTAGTGAAGGAAACACTGGCAGAAAGAAACTGAGTAAGAGATCAAATAAAGATAAGTAAGGGAGTGTGGGTGAGTTTTAGGGAGTAAGGATGATGGAAGAGGAGTGAGAGAATAACAGGATCGAAAGACTGAAGCTAAGAGACAGGGAGTAACAGAAAGGGAGTGAGGATGTGAGAGGACAGAGGAAGTGAGAGAAGGAGTGAGTGAAGTGTAATGAGGTGAGTGAGAGAAAGGGAATTATTGAGGAAACAAAGAAAGAAAACAAGGGGAAGGGGAGTGAAGTAGAGTGACTGAAAGCTCGAAAGTAGTGAATGGGAGAGAGGGAAAAGGCAGTGAAGGAGTGGTTAATGAGAATAAGTGAGGAAAGTGGAATATGGGAAGAGAGGTGAGGGAGAGTGAAAAAAGGCCAGTGAGGGTGAGTTAAGAGGAGTGATAGAGGGTGGAAATAGGTCAGTGAGCATAAGAGAATGGGAAAATAATATATATTTAATAATAATTGATATTACAAAATTATTTCAACATCATGTTAAATGGTTTATTTTTGCTGTTCTCAGAATATATTGAATTTCACTTAAAACAGTGACTTCAATAGTACTCATCATATCACAGCGGGCCAAAAAAAACCACAATCAAAATGATTGTGTTTAAATAACCCATTGAATAATTTCTTAAATAATGTAAAATTTTAAAAACCATATCTAAACTCACTTTTGATCCATCCACTTTTCCACGAGGCCAAATAGTATATGGAAAGTCCTTTTCTATGTAAATTAGTCCAGAGTATTCTTAATGTCTCATTTACCCGACTTTCTGAAAGAAAAGCTCCAACACCTTTTACATTATGAAACAAGAGTTTTACTTCCACCTCTAGCTTACTTTTTATAAATAATTTGTATAATTCTCACAGCACACACTATATGATAAAAATATACTATCTCAATGAGAACTACATGTTTTTTATTATCCTTATCACTCTCATTCAGAAAGTAATATTGAAGAGCAAACTAAGTTATATTAACTGCTGCAATCTTCATAGGCCAATTACCAACCCTAAAACTTCGGTTGTAAGAACACTAGGTAAGAATTTAGTAAGTCAGAAGGCAAACGTTGTTTGAAAGTCAATGGAGTATCATTACAGAGCTTCCACCCTTTTTGACATTTTAAATAACATGTGTAATGTCCTGATGTTGTTGAAGGACCATCATGGTAAATAATTGCTGCAGTTACAAAGGTTCTTCCTGAAATTGATAATTTAGAAGCCACAACATTTTTAATTAATGTTGTCAATTTAGTTCCATCAGGTCTACATCGTTGGAACATTAAAATAACATACTGTCCATATCTTCTTAAAAATAAAGTTGATAGCATTGCAGATTTACATTGACTACAGACCATGTTTTGATTTGCTGCTCTAACTACATTATTAAAAGACACTGATTTGCAGTCTGGTAAAGTCAAATATATAAATCTTTCAGTGTCTACAGTAGTACTACTTGAAAAGGAGCAATTGTCACAGTCATGTTGCCATTTATAAGAAAGGCCAAAAAGATTTTCTACATCTACACCTTCATCTTGCAAAACAACAAGCATATACATTAGAAATTCCTGACAATCTTGCTGAATTTTCTGTGTAAATTGATTTAGACCAGAACATATGTCTAAAACCTTTCGAATTTCAGAACCACTTTGTATTTTTGTTCTATCACTGCTACATATCTCTATTACAGAATTTAATAAACCACAAAGTGTTTGATCACGATTTTCAGCAATCTGTTCTTTTACAGTTTGGAGAAAAAAAAAACATTAACCACTACATTAGCATAGCAGTTGACACCAGAACTATTTTCAAACTGAAATCCAACAGCATCTTTAACTGAATCCATTTCGTTTCTGCTTACAGTTACTGTTTCATCTACTTTTTTTCTTTTTGCTACAATTTCACTGCAATTTTTCTCATTTCTTCTTTTTCGGCCTACCACATGCTTTTCAAACAGAGGATATTCAGGTAAATTTGGAGCATACTCTCTTCTTAACCTATTATATTCTTTTACACAATTTAGATCTGCATTAATCTTTGTCTCATCCAAATCAATCAAGTACAATCCAGTTAAAGTTCTGACTCGAGATAAAGCAACATATGCCATCCCCTCCTTGAACACAGAATTTCCAATATTCACCAAAGCACTATCAACACTTAAACCTTGAGATTTATGAATAGTTACTGCATATGCCAAAGAAACAGGAAACTGTTTTCTGCGGACATATAAATCTTTCACTAGCAAAAAACGAGCAGAAGAACGACTAATTTGTTGTACTTCTTCAATACCATCAAATTTAATTTTTATAATTTCAATTCCATCTCTATTTCGGTAATTCACAAAATCCACAACATGACCCATTGCTCCATTTACTAAACCTATTTCCACATGTAAATTACATAGTAAAATTATACGACAATTTAAAGATGCATACAAAGTCTTTTCCATACCAGCAGTTTTAGATATTGTCTTCTCTAAAGAATCCAATTTTGTTTTCAACTTTTCTGACAAAATAATAGTTGCTCCTTCATGTTCTATTTTATCAATAGCTTCCAGTTTCACAATCTCTTGATTTTCCAACTTTAACATTTTGGTGTTGAAGAGTGAACATTCTTGCAGAGTTGGCATCAAGCATATGACAGATTTGTTTTCAGGAATTTTCTTAAAAATATTCTCTGGGAGAATATTTTCCTTTGGAAACAAATTTGAAATTAATCGTCCATGTAAAGCTTCTTTGCCATGCTCAGTTAGTTTTCCAATTCTTACATCTTGTAGAATATATTTATAATCTTCATCCTTTGCCTGTCGCATATTTTGAAGTAGTTCTGCATATTTGAAATGTAACCATATGTTAACATTTCCAATGCTTCCTAAGCACTTCCTGGTATCTTCATGCGTAAGCATTTTAAACACTGGCTGTCCTTTCACTGGAGTTAGTTGCAGTAGATCTCCAAAAACAATGATGTGTTTACCTCCAAATAATACATCATAGTCTGTTTTAAGAATTTCTTGCATTCTTTAAATGCACAAAAGCAAGCATTACATTTGATACCATGCTTACTTCATCAATGATAAGAAGTTTCATTTTCTTTAGGACTCTTGAAACTTCACAACAAGCTTCTCCAGATAGCTTGTGGTATTGTAATTTGTTATCATGCTCCACTGGCAGCATTAATAAGCGATGTAAAGTAATCCCTTTAATGTTGTGTGCTGCCAACCCAGTTGGAGCAGTAACAACACAAGAGAGCGATGACTCCGTTGTTTTCTGCAAATATGTTGCAATCGCTTTAATCAGGAAACTTTTCCCAGTTCCTGCTTCTCCACTCACATACAGTCGGATAGGTACAAATAATGTACATGAGCACTCTTTTTTCTCATGAAATAAACCATGCTCAATTTGTTCTGTGACTTGGTCATATATTTGTCTCTGCTCAACGTTTAGTTCTTTTTCCAAATCTTCTAAGTCAACTCCATCCTCCTGAGCTTGTTCCATGGCTCTTTCAACTTCATCCATGGCAGTAGCAGCTTCATTTTGTATAATTGGTCCTCTTAGTGGATCCTGACTCAATGAAGCAGAACTCTGACTGTCTTGAGAACTGTCTCTAGCAATCTCTACTGCAATTGTAGCTTCTTGCTGTATTTCCTCGTTCAACATTTGCAGATAATTTGAAAAAACAGGACATTCTATCGTATCCTTGGTTGCATTGAACTAATCTTCATAAGTAAGAAAATCTCCAAGTAGTTCCTCTTCTCTACGCCAAGGTTTAAAGAGTTGTAAGAGAGCTATGTAATAAAATGCCCTTTTGTCTGGAGAATCACAACTCAATTTTTGATGATTAATCAAATGGCCTTTTCTTTGTTTGACTAGACAGCCTTCACATCCAATTACAGCATATACACCTTTATTGATGTCTTCTGTGACGTTCTTTTTAAAAATGTAGGTTTGCAGAACTTCATAGAGACAAGCGTTCTCAAGGTGAGTACTTCTATTTGGATAGTATGTATCCAACATGTTTGTCTTCAAAATATCTGTACTGTCTGGTTCTTTCTCTGCCAAATACTCAATTTCTTGTACAGATTTCAAAACTCGGTTTCGTGTTGCAGCAAGACCTAGACTCACCCAAATGATGGTTCTAGATTAGGCATATAGACTTGCTGATGACAACCGATCAGAACATTCATATGCTCCAATTTCTCGATGCAACAACATCTTCAGACTGTAACTGTATAATTTCTTGCTTAGACTCTTGTCATGTGAAATTTCCACCCACATTTCCTTCAGTTCCGTTTTTTCTGATTTTGTGATGTAAGACGTCACATATCGAGCCACAGCAATAGAGTTGTCAGCCACATATTGAATATCCATGTTAGCATTCCACATGGACAAAATGACTGGGTTGTAGTCATTTATGTATTTGGATTCCTCATTTCTTCTTAGGTTGTATGTATTTTTGGGTGATTTCCTTGTCACAGTATGTCGCAGAGAACACATAAAATTGTTGACTCTTCCTTTCAATGTTACTGGACGTGGAAATGCAAAACGACATTTCGTGTAGAATTTGTCCTTGGATTTGTATTTTCGACGACAGTATTTCCCACAACGATGGGTTTGAAAGCGTAAAACTTGGTGTCTTAAATTGTTCTCTTCTGTACTTTTTGGAACAGCACATGTAGAATACTGCTCAATGAAACTCATCACTTTCTCATCTGAATCTGTTCCAAATTTAGGTGCATCTTTAATCCATAGCAGCATATGTATATGAGGAGCACCTCTTGCTTGATACTCCTTTCTCCAAAAGAAATCCAACACCTCTCCAAGCGGAGGATTTTTTTGTTTGTAATAAAAGACATCATAGCTTCAAACCTATGAATGAAATACCTGCATACATTAACTGGATCCAAAGAGCACAGTTCTCCAGGTGTCTTGTATTCAATATTTTCAATGTTTTTATTTGCCTCTCGTAGAAATTCAAGTAAGTCTTCCCAAGCATACTCAGCACAGCTAAGAGTGAGGAACCATGTAGGAGTTCCTAAGTTTCTTAGCATACATTTCAATTCCCCATGATGATGGTACCAATACTCGTTAGTACCATGCTGACATGCCATGAGATTAATTAGCTGAGATTCCAAAATACTGTCTTGCAGTTTGACTTTATCCATAAAGTCCCTTGCCGAAACATTTTGTAGATGTGGTCCACTTTTCAGTATATGGTTTACTGCATAAGAAAGTCCAGACAAGTCACTCTCAAACAGTAGATGGAACAAATATGGAATGCATTGACAAAACCTTGGATCTTCTGCATATAATCTTGAAGTCCGGTATTCAGATGCAGGAATTTGAACAGGTCGGTCATCATATCGTCCACCTTCACCTGTTGAAAATAACTGTGGAAAACAACGAGCTTCCAAACTTTCTTCCCATACACTAATGGGACTTCCTTCGGCTTTTTTCATCTGAAACAAGTCAATAGCATTCCCCATTACTTCTTTGGAATGCAATGGATGAACACTATAATGTTCATAAATTTCTTCACTTCTAGAGATATCAACTTTTTCTATTTGCCCAGCAGAGACATCAGTGTCCTCTTCTACAGTTGTTTCTTCTTCTCCCACATACACATTTCTATAGTACTGATTATTTTTTACCAAATACAACGTTGCCTTCTTGACTTTCCTAACATCCACTAATTCTTGCCAGATTTTCTTACTTTTTGTCGGAACACCATTAACTAGAATAACCAGAGGTTCCTCTTCTACTTTTTCAACACCAATTGTATCAATATTTTTCTTAAAATCTAGAGGCAAATAAACAACTCTTCCCTTTAATCCTCTCTGTAAATCTGAAGGAGGCAATTTCCCTGTCTTAGGCTCCAAGCGAAGAATAGCCTGAAAAGGATGCACACATTGAATCAGAATAGACTCATACGTATTTAAATCCATCAATTCAGAAGGAATGTCTACCAACTCCATATTATTATGAACAGCTCTAGCAGGCATTTTATTTTCATTTAATTTATTATAGCAATATGTACAAATACGTTGATCAGAGCCCAAATCAAAACAATTTTCAACCAACAAATAAGTTGCAAGATCCTTCCACTCATTATTATTTATCTTTTCACTTTTTACATATAAATCAACTAATCTAGTCTGATGCTTATAATGAGTTCGTCGACAACAAACACAAGAAAAATTAGGCCTTTCACTTGAATTGACCTTAAACTTTATAATTTCATTTTCAAATTTTTCTGTACTTAAAATCTCTACATTCTCTTCTACATTACCTTCTATTACTGTATCAATTTATGCACTGACCTCTTTTTCACCAAAGTAACAAAACTCAATTTCATCACAAATGTTTTTGACATCTAATTCAGTTCCATGCAAAAGAGCACTGTTTAACTGTTTTAGTTTAAGTGCTGGACTTTTTGCATAGTACAACCTTCTCACTAATTTCCTCACTTTATTATGATGCACTGCTAACATCCTAAAATGGTGAAAAACACTCTGACATACTTTTCTTGAAAGACAAGCCAGTGAATGCCCTTGCAAACCTGTTTTTTCTCTCACTCTACAAGGATCTAACGCTTGTAAAATTTTCATTTTTTTGTCCCTACTTTTCTTAGTATATGTCCGTAAGAAAGTGCGAAACAAATCAATTGATTCCTGTCGGATACTACAAATACTACTACAATTCCATGTATATACTAGAGCCTTAGGACATCGCCCTAAAACTTCATCAGGTAACACCTCTTCTGTATTTCTAGGCAAAATCTCTTCTTTTTCAACCGGACAACCGTCCTTCACCTCATATGCTCGACCACTGGTGTCAACTGCATGCACCAAATCATTATCCTGAAAGTAACTTTCTTCATTAAAAAATGCCTCAGAACTTGAACTATGCTTCCATTCTCCAGAAAAAACATCACAGAAATTAGTACGATTAGTTACTCTCCTCCACTTACATTTTGTTTTGAACACATTGATTACCTTATGAAGTGTACGAATTCTATTCATTACTAAACTAAACAATTTATTTTTCACTTTAAATGCTTCATCCACAATCTTAACTATGTTTTTTTTTCTTGTAAAAAGCGGTCTTTTTTTATACCTTTTTACATTTTTTAATAAATTTAATACAATTCTGTTGTAAAACATTCGTCTACGAATGTCAGAAAATTGTTTGCTTCTTCTATTGCTTTGCAAGATATCGTCTCTTTGTACACATCTAACATTTTTAGAAGGATATCCTGTCTTTTTTTAAATTACAGGTGTTTCATTGTTCTTCGTTAAAAAACTTTTTTTTTCTTGACATTTCAATACCTTCCTGAGAAAATTTTTACTTTGCTTACCAGGAGCATTTTTCTTTTTCTCTGAAGATTTTATTTTGGTTGGTTCTTGATTTTCTTTTTCCTTAGACCTTAATTTTCTTTTATAATTGTTTTCTCTTCTTGTTTTAGAAGGCATCTTTTTGTTTGTTTGTATAGATGATTATAATCTGTGGAAAACAAAAAATAACATATTATAGACCACTACAAACATATTACATAACAATTACAATAAGTAAACAATATAAACACTAGTATACAACAAAAGGCTCATTTACATTACATGTGCTTTGCTTTGTGTCAAAAACGATTTACTAATTAATGTTATATCTTGTTTATATATAGGTGGCCTGTTTTTGGCCTGTAGATACAGAGAAATAATTAGTGCAGAGACACACATACTGCTTGCAGAGACAGAGATGGTAGATTACATGTAATATCGTGGACATGTGCCTAAGATCACACCAAATCTGTTGCATTTTCAATGCTTGTTTACCTTGGTTCCATCAAGAAAGCAGTCAGATGTGTCACACATTTGCCATAAATTTAGAATGTTAGCACTCTAGTTGCTCATTATTTCAAGCTTCACTCACAGTGTGATCTTAGGCAGATTAATTGGATTTTAGATATAATGTACCATGTCTGTCACTGCCAACAGTATGTGTGACACCGAGGGTGAGATCTATTGCATTTTCAATGCTTGTTTACTTTGGTTCCATCAAGAAGGCATTCAAATGTGTCACAAATTTGCCATAAATTCTGAATGTTTGACATTAATGCTGGTCCAGAAATAGTGTAAAGGTTTCATTGGCATATTTACATGCCGCTTGCGCAATGTTAGATATAATTTACTAATTAATGTTATATCTTGTTTATATATAGGTGGCCTGTTTTTGGCCTGTAGATACAGAGAAATAATTTGTGCAGAGACACACATACTGCTTGCAGAGACAGAGATGGTAGATTACATGTAATATCGTGGACATGTGCCTAAGATCACACCAAATCTATTGCATTTTCAATGCTTGTTTACTTTGGTTCCATCAAGAAGGCATTCAGATGTGTCACACATTTGCCATACATTCTGAATGTTTGACATTAATGCTGGTCCAGAGATAGTGTAAAGGTTTCATTGGCATACTTACAAGCCGCTTCTGCAATGTTAGATATAATTTACTAATTAATGTTATATCTTGTTTATATATAGGTGGCCTGTTTTTGGCCTGTAGATACAGAGAAATAATTTGTGCAGAGACACACATACTGCTTGCAGAGACAGAGATGGTAGATTACATGTAATATCGTGGACATGTGCCTTGGATCACACAAAATCTATTGCATTTTCAATGCTTGTTTACTTTGGTTCCATCAAGAAAGCATTCAGATGTGTCACACATTTGCCATAAATTCAGAGTATTAGCGCTCTAATATGCCAATGAAACCAAAACACTATCTCTGTATCAGCTTTAATGTTAAACATTGCGCACGCGGCTTGTAAATATGCCAATGAAACCAATACACTATCTCTGTATCAGCTTTAATGTCAAACATTGCGCACGCGGCTTGTAAATATGCCAATGAAACCAATACACTTTCTCTGTATCAGCTTTAATGTCAAACATTGCGCACGCGGCTTGTAAATATGCCGATCAAACCAATACACTATCTCTGTATCAGCTTTAATGTCAAACATTGCGCACGCGGCTTGTAAATATGCCAATGAAACCAATACACTATCTCTGTATCAGCTTTAATGTCAAACATTGCGCACGGGGCTTGTAAATATGCCAATCAAACCAATACACTATCTCTGTATCAGCTTTAATGTCAAACATTGCGCACGCGGCTTGTAAATATGCCAATGAAACCAATACACTATCTCTGTATCAGCTTTAATGTTAAACATTGCGCACGCGGCTTGTAAATATGCCAATGAAACCATTACAGTATCTCTGTATCAGCTGTAATGTCAAACATTGCGCACGCGCCTTGTAAATATGCCAATCAAACCAATACACTATCTCTGTATCAGCTTTAATGTGAAACATTGCGCACGCGGCTTGTAAATATGCCAATGAAACCAATACACTATCTCTGTATCAGCTTTAATATCAAACATTACGCACGCGGCTTGTAAATATGCCAATGAAACCAATGCACTATCTCTGTATCAGCTTTAATGTCAAACATTGCGCAAAAGTCTTGTAAATATGCCCCTCTTTATCTCATAGTCCATCTCAATTGATACCATTACTGAAATACTTTATGCATCTCCCACACCATTTCATATGGTTTTCTATCTGCTATTCCTATCCCTCTCCATACATTCACTGCTTCCACCCATGCTAAAGGTTGCACAAGGCGCTTCAAAAAAAGGAGCATATTTACAAGTCCAATGAAACCATTACACAATTTCTAAACCATGATTGAATCCAAGCATAAAAAACAATTTATAAAGAAGTCTACCTTATAAACACACAGCTATGTCAAAGATTGTGCACGCAGCTTGTAAATATGCCTCTCTTTTTTTGTATATTCTATCTCAATTTATGCCATTTAAAAAAGCATTAAACATCTCTCACAGCATTTCATATTCTTGTCTTGGTGCATATTTTATTATTCTGCATGCATTTTCTGCTTGCACCATGTCAAAAATTGCGCAAAAGTCTTGTAAATATGCCCCTCTTTATCTTATATTCCATCTCAATTGAAACCATTACTGAAATACTTTATGCATCTCCCACGCCATTTCATATGGTTTTCTATCTGCAATTCCTATCCCTCTCCATACATTCACTGCTTCCACCCATGCTAAAAGTTGCACAAGGCGCTTCAAAAAAAGGAGCATATTTACAAGTCCAATGAAACCATTACACAATTTCTAAACCAGCATTGAATCCAAGCATAAAAAACAATTTATAAGGAAGTCTACCTTATAAACACACAGCTATGTCAAAGATTTCACACGCAGCTTGTAAATATGCCTCTCTTTTTTTGTATATTCTGTCTCAATTTATGCCATTAAAAAAAAGCTTTAAACATCTCTCACAGCATTTCATATTCTTGTCTGGCTGCCGATTTTAATATTCTGCATGCATTTTCTGCTTGCATCCATGTTAAACATTGCGCAAGAATCTTGTAAATATGCCCCTCTCTATCTCATATTCCATCTCAATTGATACCATTACTGAAATACTTTATGAATCTCCCACACCATTTCATATGGTTTTCTATCTGCTATTCCTATCCCTCTCCATACATTCACTACTTCCACCTATGTTAAAAGTTGCACAAGGCGCTTCAAAAAAAGGACCATATTTACAAGTCCAATTAAGCCATTACACAATTTCTAAACCAGCATTGAATCCAAGCATAAAAAACTATTTATAAAGAAGTCTACCTTATAAACACACAGCTAATATTATGGAAAAAGGTAAAAATATAATTCCTTAATTCACACAGACACTAACTGTGATACTTATCAAAAATCTTTAAGCTCTCTATCTTTTTTAAAAGAATCATTACTCACCTTTAAAAATGCTTTGGAAGATGTCAAA
The DNA here is from genome assembly GCF_964261635.1 of Lissotriton helveticus. NCBI lineage: Eukaryota > Metazoa > Chordata > Amphibia > Caudata > Salamandridae > Lissotriton > Lissotriton helveticus. Next base: position 151,947,335 of record NC_136071.1, read on the forward strand.
CAGTGTCAGTCACAGTCAACAGATATTCTTAAGCAGAAAATCTGAACAATGCTTTCGTCACGGGAGCCTTTCAATAATGGCACAGATTCTTTCTCATTTCAGACCCATATTCTTGTACATAGCCAATAAAAATTGTTCCCACACAAATTCAAAACCAAACTGCACATTTTAATTGGTTGTACATTTCAAGACTTTGAAACTCACATGACATTCACCCATCCCCCCAGTGCTCATTCACCAAGTAACCATGGTAACTCCCTCTTAAACCTGCACACAGTTCACAAGTTCATCATACTATGTTGCAAATAAATCCACAAAGGTTGTTTGACCTCTCAATCTAGTAGCTAATGAAATGCAATGTTTCTTTAAATGACTTTTTCTCAACCATTGAAATGACTTCTTACAAAAAAAAAAAGCATGCACCCTAATTTTCAGTGGAGATTTTTTACAAAGCTCTAATCATTTCTGATTATTCATCTGCACTGATTCTCAAACACTTTTTTTCATAATCAAACTGCCATTTCATTTCCACAACTCATCTGTCTAGAAGCACATCTACCTTAAAAATTACAAAAGTCTGGTTTGTGGGTCATAGCTATGTCCACTGGAGTCACAATTACGCAGCTAACAGAGGTATTTACAATCTCGATTTACCAAATGTGGACATTGTATGGTTTTGACAGAGAGGATTGAGGAGTCACCAATTGATACCATTGGTAAAATCCTTTATGCATTTACCACACCCTGACCTTATAATTGTGCACTGTGGTGGAAATGACTTAGGCACTTTGACTGGGGTAGGTCTGGAAATGCTTTTAAAGGACATCTTTGGGCAATTGATGTCACTTTTTCCAAAAACTGCCTTGGTATTTTCTAATATATGCCAAAGGCAAAAATGGAACTACTCCAACCAATTTTATCCACAGATTGAGAAAGCAAGGAAACATGTAAATAAATCTGTTTCTGCTTACCTCAGAGACTATGGTATGGGTTCCATTTACCACAATAACTTGCGTTACAACATGCAAGACATCTATTGGAGAGATGGTGTGCATTTTACAGATGAGGGAAATAGAGTTTTCCTCTTGAATATAAGACTCTGCATTGGTACCAACTTGTAGGTACAAAAAACACCCACATAACACAACAGCTCTTTTCAGAGCTAACTTATCGCTAAACACTCTACGTTTTTTTTTACTCTATTTTCTTACACTGTTTTCCCCCGTGGTGCGCTCAGGGTACGCGCACCGGAGAGCGTACCCGGGAGCGCAGCCAGCGTTTACCTCGCAAAAATTTCAACAAAAAAAAAAATCGTTTTTTTGCCCTTCAAGGTTCTTCTAGGCCCCCCTCAGAAAACCTAGGTGGTCAGGGGGTCTCTACTCTGCCCCCTTTTAATTATTTCCCCCTTTCTTTTTCACCTCTTGTGTCTCGATTCTGCCGAGACACAAGATGGCGGACTCTCCGGACTGTTTAGAATGTTGACAGACACCCGACAGCTAATTAGCTTTCCACTCGCGCACTCCCGTAGCGCGCCAGGTGCGCTCCCCAGTACGCGTACCTGTAAGCGCTCGAAGCGCGCATATAGATATATATGTGTTTTTGAAGTTAATTTTTGTAAAAACCACTGGAGCAATTTTCACCAAACATAGCAAAGGCACATATGCGTACCAGTCCCTACAATTTTGACAAGTTTGGCATAATTCCGTTCAGCGGTTCGGGCTGTAGACTTGTCAGACCGTCCTATGGAAATTAACATGGGGAAAACACGTTGTGGGACCCCTCTTTTTTCTCAGCCCCCACTCCACAAATCCCCCCGAAACTTCCAGGGAAGGAGCCGAGCAGAGCTGGCCAAAATATTGGAAAATTACACGCAAATTCCTCAACCGGCGCCAGAATTATTCCAAATAGAATGTTGCGGATTTCCTATGGTAGCCAATCCTAACTATAACTACCTACTGGCGACCGCTAGTAGGTAATATATTTATATATATATATATATATATATATATATATATATATATATATATATATATATATATGGATTGAACTCCGTGTGCGCTTCGAAGCGCTTGTTCTTTGGAGTATATATATATATATATATATATATATATATATATATATATATATATATATATATATATATATATATATATATATATATATATATATATATATACTCCAAAGAACAAGCGCTTCGAAGCGCACACGGAGTTCAATCCTAGTAGCAGCTCAGCGGCTTCCCTTCCTGCAGGTAAATTAACTCAGCCTTACGCGTTTCGGAGCTATGATGCTCCTTGTTCACAGGCAAACATGGGAGGCGCAGGAAATCAAAGAAGGCATATTTCCAGCACGTCTTTTATTTCGCCAGTGGGTCCACTATGGTGTAAAACTACAGAGGAGGCACCAAGCCTACTAAAGGGAGACTACTAAAGACTCGAAATTCCAGCATGCAGCGTTGTTACCAAGTACTAGGTGATGGCGAAATAAAAGACGTGCTGGAAATATGCCTTCTTTGATTTCCTGCGCCTCCCGTGTTTGCCTGTGAACAAGGAGCATCATAGCTCCGAAACGCGTAAGGCTGAGTTAATTTACCTGCGGGAAGGGAAGCCGCTGAGCTGCTACTAGGATTGAACTCTGTGTGCGCTTCGAAGCGCTGGTTCTTTGGAGTAAATTTGAAAGGCGGCAGTCCACTGTCGCGAAGCTGCACCGCCCAGTCTCGGGGCCAGGGAGACACTTGAACTGTGCAAAGTCTCAGGCTGGGGGATTTCAATCGGCTTCATCGTCGGAAAACCTTCACCCTGGGGTCCCACTGGAGGGCTGTTTTAAATATGAACCAATTATCGCATAGGAATGCGCAGGACCCACTATGGTGTAAAACTACAGGGGAGGCACCAAGCCTACTAAAGGGACACTACTAAAGACTCGAAATTCCAGCATGCAGCGTTGTTACCAAGTACTAGGTGATGGCGAAATAAAAGACGTGCTGGAAATATGCCTTCTTTGATTTCCTGCGCCTCCCGTGTTTGCCTGTGAACAAGGAGCATCATAGCTCCGAAACGCGTAAGGCTGAGTTAATTTACCTGCGGGAAGGGAAGCCGCTGAGCTGCTACTAGGATTGAACTCCATGTGCGCTTCGAAGCGCTGGTTCTTTGGAGTAAATTTGAAAGGCGGCAGTCCACTGTCGCGAAGCTGCACCGCCCAGACTCGGGGCCAGGGAGACACTTGAACTGTGCATAGTCTCCGGCTGGGGATTTCAATTGGCTTCATCGTCGGAAAACCTTCACCCTGGGGGCCCACTGAAGGGCTGTTTTAAATATGAACCAATTATCGCATAGGAATGCGCAGGACCCACTATGGTGTAAAACTACAGAGGAGGCACCAAGCCTACTAAAGGGAGACTACTAAAGACTCGAAATTCCAGCATGCAGCGTTGTTACCAAGTACTAGGTGATGGCGAAATAAAAGACGTGCTGGAAATATGCCTTCTTTGATTTCCTGCGCCTCCCGTGTTTGCCTGTGAACAAGGAGCATTATAGCTCCGAAACGCGTAAGGCTGAGTTAATTTACCTGCGGGAAGGGAAGCCGCTGAGCTTCTACTAGGATTGAACTCTGTGTGCGCTTCGAAGCGCTGGTTCTTTGGAGTAAATTTGAAAGGCGGCAGTCCACTGTCGCGAAGCTGCACCGCCCAGACTCGGGGCCAGGGAGACACTTGAACTGTGCAAAGTCTCCGGCTGGGGATTTCAATCGGCTTCATTGTTGGAAAACCTTCACCCTGGGGGCCCACTGGAGGGCTGTTTTAAATATGAACCAATTATCACATAGGAATGCGCAGGACCCACTATGGTGTAAGACTACAGAGGAGGCACCAAGCCTACTAAAGGGAGACTACTAAAGACTCGAAATTCCAGCATGCAGCGTTGTTACCAAGTACTAGGTGATGGCGAAATAAAAGACGTGCTGGAAATATGCCTTCATTGATTTCCTGCGCCTCCCGTGTTTGCCTGTGAACAAGGAGCATCATAGCTCCGAAACGCGTAAGGCTGAGTTAATTTACCTGCTGGAAGGGAAGCCGCTGAGCTGCTACTAGGATTGAACTCCGTGTGCGCTTCGAAGCGCTGGTTCTTTGGAGTAAATTTGAAAGACGGCAGTCCACTGTCACGAAGCTGCACTGCCCAGACTCGGGGCCAGGGAGACACTTGAACTGTGCAAAGTCTCCGGCTGGGGATTTCAATCGGCTTCATCGTCGGAAAACCTTCACCCTGGGGGCCCACTGGAGGGCTGTTTTAAATATGAACCAATTATCGCATAGGAATGCGCAGGACCCACTATGGTGTAAAACTACAGAGGAGGCACCAAGCCTAGTAAAGGGAGACTACTAAAGACTCGAAATTCCAGCATGCAGCATTGTTACCAAGTACTAGGTGATGGCGAAATAAAAGACGTGCTGGAAATATGCCTTCTTTGATTTCCTGCGCCTCCCGTGTTTGCCTGTGAACAAGGAGCATCATAGCTCCGAAACGCGTAAGGCTGAGTTAATTTACCTGCGGGAAGGGAAGCCGCTGAGCTGCTACTAGGATTGAACTCCGAGTGCGCTTCGAAGCGCTGGTTCTTTGGAGTAAATTTGAAAGGCGGCAGTCCACTGTCGCGAAGCTGCACCGCCCAGACTCGGGGCCAGGGAGACACTTGAACTGTGCAAAGTCTGCGGCTGGGGATTTCAATCGGCTTCATCGTCGGAAAACCTTCACCCTGGGGGCCCACTGGAGGGCTGTTTTAAATATGAACCAATTATCGCATAGGAATACGCAGGACCCACTATGGTGTAAAACTACAGAGGAGGCACCAAGCCTACTAAAGGGAGACTACTAAAGACTCGAAATTCCAGCATGCAGCGTTGTTACCAAGTACCAGGTGATGGCGAAATAAAAGACGTGCTGGAAATATGCCTTCTTTGATTTCCTGTGCCTCCCGTGTTTGCCTGTGAACAAGGAGCATCATAGCTCCGAAACGCGTAAGGCTGAGTTAATTTACCTGCGGGAAGGGAAGCCGCTGAGCTGCTACTAGGATTGAACTCTGTGTGCGCTTCGAAGCGCTGGTTCTTTGGAGTAAATTTGAAAGGCGGCAGTCCACTGTCGCGAAGCTGCACCGCCCAGACTCGGGGCCAGGGAGACACTTGAACTGTGCAAAGTCTCCGGCTGGGGATTTCAATCGGCTTCATCGTCGGAAAACCTTCACCCTGGGGGCCCACTGGAGGGCTGTTTTAAATATGAACCAATTATCGCATAGGAATGCGCAGGACCCACTATGGTGTAAAACTACAGAGGAGGCACCAAGCCTACTAAAGGGACACTACTAAAGACTCGAAATTCCAGCATGCAGCGTTGTTACCAAGTACTAGGTGATGGCGAAATAAAAGACGTGCTGGAAATATGCCTTCTTTGATTTCCTGCGCCTCCCGTGTTTACCTGTGAACAAGGAGCATCATAGCTCCGAAACGCGTAAGGCTGAGTTAATTTACCTGCGGGAAGGGAAGCCGCTGAGCTGCTACTAGGATTGAACTCCATGTGCGCTTCGAAGCGCTGGTTCTTTGGAGTAAATTTGAAAGGCGGCAGTCCACTGTCGCGAAGCTGCACCGCCCAGACTCGGGGCCAGGGAGACACTTGAACTGTGCAAAGTCTCCGGCTGGGGATTTCAATTGGCTTCATCGTCGGAAAACCTTCACCCTGGGGGCCCACTGAAGGGCTGTTTTAAATATGAACCAATTATCGCATAGGAATGCGCAGGACCCACTATGGTGTAAAACTACAGAGGAGGCACCAAGCCTACTAAAGGGAGACTACTAAAGACTCGAAATTCCAGCATGCAGCGTTGTTACCAAGTACTAGGTGATGGCGAAATAAAAGACGTGCTGGAAATATGCCTTCTTTGATTTCCTGCGCCTCCCGTGTTTGCCTGTGAACAAGGAGCATCATAGCTCCGAAACGCGTAAGGCTGAGTTAATTTACCTGCGGGAAGGGAAGCCGCTGAGCTTCTACTAGGATTGAACTCTGTGTGCGCTTCGAAGCGCTGGTTCTTTGGAGTAAATTTGAAAGGCGGCAGTCCACTGTCGCAAAGCTGCACCGCCCAGACTCGGGGCCAGGGAGACACTTGAACTGTGCAAAGTCTCCGGCTGGGGATTTCAATCAGCTTCATCGTTGGAAAACCTTCACCCTGGGGGCCCACTGGAGGGCTGTTTTAAATATGAACCAATTATCACATAGGAATGCGCAGGACCCACTATGGTGTAAGACTACAGAGGAGGCACCAAGCCTACTAAAGGGAGACTACTAAAGACTCGAAATTCCAGCATGCAGCGTTGTTACCAAGTACTAGGTGATGGCGAAATAAAAGACGTGCTGGAAATATGCCTTCATTGATTTCCTGCGCCTCCCGTGTTTGCCTGTGAACAAGGAGCATCATAGCTCCGAAACGCGTAAGGCTGAGTTAATTTACCTGCTGGAAGGGAAGCCGCTGAGCTGCTACTAGGATTGAACTCCGTGTGCGCTTCGAAGCGCTGGTTCTTTGGAGTAAATTTGAAAGACGGCAGTCCACTGTCGCAAAGCTGCACCGCCCAGACTCGGGGCCAGGGAGACACTTGAACTGTGCAAAGTCTCCGGCTGGGGATTTCAATCGGCTTCATCGTCGGAAAACCTTCACCCTGGGGACCCACTGGAGGGCTGTTTTAAATATGAACCAATTATCGCATAGGAATGCGCAGGACCCACTATGGTGTAAAACTACAGAGGAGGCACCAAGCCTACTAAAGGGAGACTACTAAAGACTAAAATTCCAGCATGCAGCGTTGTTACCAAGTACTAGGTGATGGCGAAATAAAAGACGTGCTGGAAATATGCCTTCTTTGATTTCCTGCGCCTCCCGTGTTTGCCTGTGAACAAGGAGCATCATAGCTCCGAAACGCGTAAGGCTGAGTTAATTTACCTGAGGGAAGGGAAGCCGCTGAGCTGCTACTAGGATTGAACTCCAAGTGCGCTTCGAAGCGCTGGTTCTTTGGAGTAAATTTGAAAGGCGGCAGTCCACTGTCGCGAAGCTGCACCGCCAAGACTCGGGGCCAGGGAGACACTTGAACTGTGCAAAGTCTCCGGCTGGGGATTTCAATCGGCTTCATCGTCGGAAAACCTTCACCCTGGGGGCCCACTGGAGTGCTGTTTTAAATATGAACCAATTATCGCATAGGAATGCGCAGGACCCACTATGGTGTAAAACTACAGAGGAGGCACCAAGCCTACTAAAGGGAGACTACTAAAGACTCGAAATTCCAGCATGCAGCGTTGTTACCAAGTACTAGGTGATGGCGAAATAAAAGACGTGCTGGAAATATGCCTTCTTTGATTTCCTGCGCCTCCCGTGTTTGCCTGTGAACAAGGAGCATCATAGCTCCGAAACGCGTAAGGCTGAGTTAATTTACCTGCGGGAAGGGAAGCCGCTGAGCTGCTACTAGGATTGAACTCCATGTGCGCTTCGAAGCGCTGGTTCTTTGGAGTAAATTTGAAAGGCGGCAGTCCACTGTCGCGAAGCTGCACCGCCCAGACTCGGGGCCAGGGAGACACTTGAACTGTGCAAAGTCTCCGGCTGGGGATTTCAATCGGCTTCATCGTCGGAAAACCTTCACCCTGGGGGCCCACTGGAGGGCTGTTTTAAATATGAACCAATTATCGCATAGGAATGCGCAGGACCCACTATGGTGTAAAACTACAGAGGAGGCACCAAGCCTACTAAAGGGAGACTACTAAAGACTCGAAATTCCAGCATGCAGCGTTGTTACCAAGTACTAGGTGATGGCGAAATAAAAGACGTGCTGGAAATATGCTTTCTTTGATTTCCTGCGCCTCCCGTGTTTGCCTGTGAACAAGGAGCATCATAGCTCCGAAACGCGTAAGGCTGAGTTAATTTACCTGCGGGAAGGGAAGCCGCTGAGCTGCTACTAGGATTGAACTCCGTGTGCGCTTCGAAGCGCTGGTTCTTTGGAGTAAATTTGAAAGGCGGCAGTCCACTGTCGCGAAGCTGCACCGCCCAGACTCGGGGCCAGGGAGACACTTGAACTGTGCAAAGTCTCCGGCTGGGGATTTCAATCGGCTTCATTGTCGGAAAACCTTCACCCTGGGGGCCCAATGGAGGGCTGTTTTAAATATGAACCAATTATCGCATAGGAATGCGCAGGACCCACTATGGTGTAAAACTACAGAGGAGCCACCAAGCCTACTAAAGGGAGACTACTAAAGACTCGAAATTCCAGCATGCAGCGTTGTTACCAAGTACTAGGTGATGGCGAAATAAAAGACGTGCTGGAAATATGCCTTCTTTGATTTCCTGCGCCTCCCGTGTTTGCCTGTGAACAAGGAGCATCATAGCTCCGAAACGCGTAAGGCTGAGTTAATTTACCTGCGGGAAGGGAAGCCGCTGAGCTTCTACTAGGATTGAACTCTGTGTGCGCTTCGAAGCACTGGATCTTTGGAGTAAATTTGAAAGGCGGCAGTCCACTGTCGCGAAGCTGCACCGCCCAGACTCGGGGCCAGGGAGACACTTGAACTGTGCAAAGTCTCCGGCTGGGGATTTCAATCGGCTTCATCGTCGGAAAACCTTCACCCTGGGGGCCCAATGGAGGGCTGTTTTAAATATGAACCAATTATCGCATAGGAATGCGCAGGACCCACTATGGTGTAAAACTACAGAGGAGGCACCAAGCCTACTAAAGGGAGACTACTAAAGACTCGAAATTCCAGCATGCAGCGTTGTTACCAAGTACTAGGTGATGGCGAAATAAAAGACGTGCTGGAAATATGCTTTCTTTGATTTCCTGCGCCTCCCGTGTTTGCCTGTGAACAAGGAGCATCATAGCTCCGAAACGCGTAAGGCTGAGTTAATTTACCTGCGGGAAGGGAAGCCGCTCAGCTGCTACTAGGATTGAACTCCGTGTGCGCTTCGAAGCGCTGGTTCTTTGGAGTAAATTTGAAAGGCGGCAGTCCACTGTCGCGAAGCTGCACCGCCCAGACTCGGGGCCAGGGAGACACTTGAACTGTGCAAAGTCTCCGGCTGGGGATTTCAATCGGCTTCATCGTCGGAAAACCTTCACCCTGGGGGCCCAATGGAGGGCTGTTTTAAATATGAACCAATTATCGCATAGGAATGCGCAGGACCCACTATGGTGTAAAACTACAGAGGAGGCACCAAGCCTACTAAAGGGAGACTACTAAAGACTCGAAATTCCAGCATGCAGCGTTGTTACCAAGTACTAGGTGATGGCGAAATAAAAGACGTGCTGGAAATATGCCTTCTTTGATTTCCTGCGCCTCCCGTGTTTGCCTGTGAACAAGGAGCATCATAGCTCCGAAACGCGTAAGGCTGAGTTAATTTACCTGCGGGAAGGGAAGCCGCTGAGCTTCTACTAGGATTGAACTCTGTGTGCGCTTCGAAGCGCTGGTTCTTTGGAGTAAATTTGAAAGGCGGCAGTCCACTGTCGCGAAGCTGCACCGCCCAGACTCGGGGCCAGGGAGACACTTGAACTGTGCAAAGTCTCCGGCTGGGGATTTCAATCGGCTTCATCGTCGGAAAACCTTCACCCTGGGGGCCCAATGGAGGGCTGTTTTAAATATGAACCAATTATCGCATAGGAATGCGCAGGACCCACTATGGTGTAAAACTACAGAGGAGGCACCAAGCCTACTAAAGGGAGACTACTAAAGACTCGAAATTCCAGCATGCAGCGTTGTTACCAAGTACTAGGTGATGGCGAAATAAAAGACGTGCTGGAAATATGCCTTCTTTGATTTCCTGCGCCTCCCGTGTTTGCCTGTGAACAAGGAGCATCATAGATCCGAAACGCGTAAGGCTGAGTTAATTTACCTGCGGGAAGGGAAGCCGCTGAGCTTCTACTAGGATTGAACTCTGTGTGCGCTTCGAAGCGCTGGTTCTTTGGAGTAAATTTGAAAGGCGGCAGTCCACTGTCGCGAAGCTGCACCGCCCAGACTAGGGGCCAGGGAGACACTTGAACTGTGCAAAGTCTCCGGCTGGGGATTTCAATCGGCTTCATCGTTGGAAAACCTTCACCCTGGGGGCCCACTGGAGGGCTGTTTTAAATATGAACCAATTATCGCATAGGAATGCGCAGGACCCACTATGGTGTAAAACTACAGAGGAGGCACCAAGCCTACTAAAGGGAGACTACTAAAGACTCGAAATTCCAGCATGCAGCGTTGTTACCAAGTACTAAGTGATGGCGAAATAAAAGACGTGCTGGAAATATGCCTTCTTTGATTTCCTGCGCCTCCCGTGTTTGCCTGTGAACAAGGAGCATCATAGCTCCGAAACGCGTAAGGCTGAGTTAATTTACCTGCGGGAAGGGAAGCCGCTGAGCTTCTACTAGGATTGAACTCTGTGTGCGCTTCGAAGCGCTGGTTCTTTGGAGTAAATTTGAAAGGCGGCAGTCCACTGTCGCGAAGCTGCACCGCCCAGACTCGGGGCCAGGGAGACACTTGAACTGTGCAAAGTCTCCGGCTGGGGATTTCAATCGGCTTCATCGTTGGAAAACCTTCACCCTGGGGACCCACTGGAGGGCTGTTTTAAATATGAACCAATTATCGCATAGGAATGCGCAGGACCCACTATGGTGTAAAACTACAGAGGAGGCACCAAGCCTACTAAAGGGAGACTACTAAAGACTCGAAATTCCAGCATGCAGCGTTGTTACCAAGTACTAGGTGATGGCGAAATAAAAGACGTGCTGGAAATATGCCTTCATTGATTTCCTGCGCCTCCCGTGTTTGCCTGTGAACAAGGAGCATCATAGCTCCGAAACGCGTAAGGCTGAGTTAATTTACCTGCTGGAAGGGAAGCCGCTGAGCTGCTACTAGGATTGAACTCCGTGTGCGCTTCGAAGCGCTGGTTCTTTGGAGTAAATTTGAAAGACGGCAGTCCACTGTCGCGAAGCTGCACCGCCCAGACTCGGGGCCAGGGAGACACTTGAACTGTGCAAAGTCTCCGGCTGGGGATTTCAATCGGCTTCATCGTCGGAAAACCTTCACCCTGGGGACCCACTGGAGGGCTGTTTTAAATATGAACCAATTATCGCATAGGAATGCGCAGGACCCACTATGGTGTAAAACTACAGAGGAGGCACCAAGCCTACTAAAGGGAGACTACTAAAGACTAAAATTCCAGCATGCAGCGTTGTTACCAAGTACTAGGTGATGGCAAAATAAAAGACGTGCTGGAAATATGCCTTCTTTGATTTCCTGCGCCTCCCGTGTTTGCCTGTGAACAAGGAGCATCATAGCTCCGAAACGCGTAAGGCTGAGTTAATTTACCTGCGGGAAGGGAAGCCGCTGAGCTGCTACTAGGATTGAACTCCGTGTGCGCTTCGAAGCGCTGGTTCTTTGGAGTAAATTTGAAAGGCGGCAGTCCACTGTCACGAAGATGCACCGCCCAGACTCGGGGCCAGGGAGACACTTGAACTGTGCAAAGTCTCCGGCTGGGGATTTCAATCGGCTTCATCATCGGAAAACCTTCACCCTGGGGGCCCACTGGAGGGCTGTTTTAAATATGAACCAATTATCGCATAGGAATGCGCAGGACCCAATATGGTGTAAAACTACAGAGGAGGCACCAAGCCTACTAAAGGGAGACTACTAAAGACTCGAAATTCCAGCATGCAGCGTTGTTACCAAGTACTAGGTGATGGCGAAATAAAAGACGTGCTGGAAATATGCCTTCTTTCATTTCCTGCGCCTCCCGTGTTTGCCTGTGAACAAGGAGCATCACAGCTCTGAAACGCGTAAGGCTGAGTTAATTTACCTGCGGGAAGGAAAGCCGCTGAGCTGCTACTAGGATTGAACTCCGTGTGCGCTTCGAAGCGCTGGTTCTTTGGAGTAAATTTGAAAGGCGGCAGTCCACTGTCGTGAAGCTGCACCGCCCAGTCTCGGGGCCAGGGAGACACTTGAACTGTGCAAAGTCTCCGGCTGGGGATTTTAATCGGCTTCATCGTCGGAAAACCTTCACCCTGGGGGCCCACTGGAGGGCTGTTTAAAATATGAACCAATTATCGCATAGGAATGTGCAGGACGCACTATGGTGTAAAACTACAGAGGAGGCACCAAGCCTACTAAAGGGAGACTACTAAAGACTCGAAATTCCAGCATGCAGCGTTGTTACCAAGTACTAGGTGATGGCGAAATAAAAGACGTGCTGGAAATATGCCTTCTTTGATTTCCTGCGCCTCCCGTGTTTGCCTGTGAACAAGGAGCATCATAGCTCCGAAACGCGTAAGGCTGAGTAAATTTACCTGCGGGAAGGGATGCCGCTGAGCTGCTACTTGGATTGAACTCTGTGTGCGCTTCGAAGCGCTGGTTCTTTGGAGTAAATTTGAAAGGCGGCAGTCCACTGTCGCGAAGCTGCACCGCCCAGACTCGGGGCCAGGGAGACACTTGAACTGTGCAAAGTCTCCGGCTGGGGATTTCAATCGGCTTCATCGTCGGGAAACCTTCACCCTGGGGGCCCACTGGAGGGCTGTTTTAAATATGAACCAATTATCGCATAGGAATGCGCAGGACCCACTATGGTGTAAAACTACAGAGGAGGCACCAAGCCTACTAAAGGGAGACTACTAAAGACTCGAAATTCCAGCATGCAGCGTTGTAACCAAGTACTAGGTGATGGCGAAATAAAAGACGTGCTGGAAATATGCCTTCTTTGATTTCCTGCGCCTCCTGTGTTTGCCTGTGAACAAGGAGCATCATAGCTCCGAAACGCGTAAGGCTGAGTTAATTTACCTGCGGGAAGGGAAGCCGCTGAGCTGCTACTAGGATTGAACTCCGTGTGCGCTTCGAAGCGCTGGTTCTTTGGAGTAAATTTGAAAGGCGGCAGTCCACTGTCGCGAAGCTGCACCGCCCAGACTCGGGGCCAGGGAGACACTTGAACTGTGCAAAGTCTCCGGCTGGGGATTTCAATCGGCTTCATCGTCGGGAAACCTTCACCCTGGGGGCCCACTGGAGGGCTGTTTTAAATATGAACCAATTATCGCATAGGAATGCGCAGGACCCACTATGGTGTAAAACTACAGAGGAGGCACCAAGCCTACTAAAGGGAGACTACTAAAGACTCGAAATTCCAGCATGCAGCGTTGTAACCAAGTACTAGGTGATGGCGAAATAAAAGACGTGCTGGAAATATGCCTTCTTCGATTTCCTGCGCCACCCGTGTTTCCTGTGAACAAGGAGCATCATAGCTCCGAAACGCGTAAGGCTGAGTTAATTTACCTGCGGGAAGGGAAGCCGCTGAGCTGCTACTAGGATTGAATTCCGTGTGCGCTTCGAAGCGCTGGTTCTTTGGAGTAAATTTGAAAGGCGGCAGTCCACTGTCGCGAAGCTGCACCGCCCAGACTCGGGGCCAGGGAGACACTTGAACTGTGCAAAGTCTCCGGCTGGGGATTTCAATCGGCTTCATCGTCGGAAAACGTTCACCCTGGGGGCCCACTGGAGGGCTGTTTTAATTTGAACCAATTATCGCATAGGAATGCGCAGGACCCACTATGGTGTAAAACTACAGAGGAGGCACCAAGCCTACTAAAGGGAGACTACTAAAGACTCGAAATTCCAGCATGCAGCGTTGTTACCAAGTACTAGGTGATGGCGAAATAAAAGACGTGCTGGAACTATGCCTTCTTTGATTGCCTGCGCCTCCCGTGTTTGCCTGTGAACAAGGAGCATCATAGCTCCAAAACGCGTAAGGCTGAGTTAATTTACCTGCGGGAAGGGAAGCCGCCGAGCTGCTACTAGGTTTGAACTCTGTGTGCGCTTCGAAGCGCTGGTTCTTTGGAGTAAATTTGAAAGGCGGCAGTCCACTGTCGCTAAGCTGCACCGCCCAGACTCGTGGCCAGGGAGACACTTGAACTGTGCAAAGTCTCCGGCTGGGGATTTCAATCGGCTTCATCGTCGGAAAACCTTCCCCCTGGGGGCCCACTGGAGGGCTGTTTTAAATATGAACCAATTATTGCATAGGAATGCACAGGACCCACTATGGTGTAAAACTACAGAGGAGGCACCAAGCCTACTAAAGGGAGACTACTAAAGACTCGAAATTCCAGCATGCAGCGTTGTTACCAAGTACTAGGTGATGGCGAAATAAAAGACGTGCTGGAAATATGCCTTCTTTCATTTCCTGCGCCTCCCGTGTTTGCCTGTGAACAAGGAGCATCATAGGTCCGAAACGCGTAAGGCTGAGTTAATTTACCTGCGGGAAGGGAAGCCGCTGAGCTGCTACTAGGATTGAACTCAGTGTGCGCTTCGAAGCGCTGGTTCTTTGGAGTGAATTTGAAAGGCGGCAGTCCACTGTCGCGAAGCAGCACCGCCCAGACTCGGGGCCAGGGAGACACTTGAACTGTGCAAAGTCTCCGGCTGGGGATTTCAATCGGCTTCATCGTCGGAAAACCTTCACCCTGGGGGCCCACTGGAGGGCTGTTTTAAATATGAACCAATTATCGCATAGGAATGCGCAGGACCCACTATGGTGTAAAACTACAGAGGAGGCACCAAGCCTACTAAAGGGAGACTACTAAAGACTCGAAATTCCAGCATGCAGCGTTGTAACCAAGTACTAGGAGATGGCGAAATAAAAGACTGCTGGAAATATGCCTTCTTTGATTTCCTGCGCCTCCCGTGTTTGCCTGTGAACAAGGAGCATCATAGCTCCGAAACGCGTGAAGCTGAGTTAATTTACCTGCGGGAAGGGAAGCCGCTGAGCTGCTACTAGGATTGAACTCCGTGTGCGCTTCGAAGCGCTGGTTCTTTGGAGTAAATTTGAAAGGCGGTAGTCCACTGTCGTGAAGCTGCACCGCCCAGACTCGGGCCAGGGAGACACTTGAACTGTGCAAAGTCTCCGGCTGGGGATTTCAATCGGCTTCATCGTCGGAAAACCTTCACCCTGGGGGCCCACTGGAGGGCTGTTTTAAATATGAACCAATTATCGCATAGGAATGCGCAGGACCCACTATGGTGTAAAACTACAGAGAAGGCACCAAGCCTAGTAAAGGGAGACTACTAAAGACTCGAAATTCCAGCATGCAGCATTGTTACCAAGTACTAGGTGATGGCGAAATAAAAGACGTGCTGGAAATATGCCTTCTTTTATTTCCTGCGCCTCCCGTGTTTGCCTGTGAACAAGGAGCATCATAGCTCCGAAACGCGTAAGGCTGAGTTAATTTACCTGCGGGAAGGGAAGCCGCTGAGCTGCTACTAGGATTGAACTCCGAGTGCGCTTCGAAGCGCTGGTTCTTTGGAGTAAATTTGAAAGGCGGCAGTCCACTGTCGCGAAGCTGCACCGCCCAGACTCGGGGCCAGGGAGACGCTTGAACTGTGCAAAGTCTCCGGCTGGGGATTTCAATCGGCTTCATCGTCGGAAAACCTTCACCCTGGGGGCCCACTGGAGGGCTGTTTTAAATATGAACCAATTATCGCATAGGAATGCGCAGGACCCACTATGGTGTAAAACTACAGAGGAGGCACCAAGCCTACTAAAGGGAGACTACTAAAGACTCGAAATTCCAGCATGCAGCGTTGTTACCAAGTACTAGGTGATGGCGAAATAAAAGACGTGCTGGAAATATGCCTTCATTGATTTCCTGCGCCTCCCGTGTTTGCCTGTGAACAAGGAGCATCATAGCTCCGAAACGCGTAAGGCTGAGTTAATTTACCTGCTGGAAGGGAAGCCGCTGAGCTGCTACTAGGATTGAACTCCGTGTGCGCTTCGAAGCGCTGGTTCTTTGGAGTAAATTTGAAAGACGGCAGTCCACTGTCGCGAAGCTGCACCGCCCAGACTCGGGGCCAGGGAGACACTTGAACTGTGCAAAGTCTCCGGCTGGGGATTTCAATCGGCTTCATCGTCGGAAAACCTTCACCCTGGGGACCCACTGGAGGGCTGTTTTAAATATGAACCAATTATCGCATAGGAATGCGCAGGACCCACTATGGTGTAAAACTACAGAGGAGGCACCAAGCCTACTAAAGGGAGACTACTAAAGACTAAAATTCCAGCATGCAGCGTTGTTACCAAGTACTAGGTGATGGCAAAATAAAAGACGTGCTGGAAATATGCCTTCTTTGATTTCCTGCGCCTCCCGTGTTTGCCTGTGAACAAGGAGCATCATAGCTCCGAAACGCGTAAGGCTGAGTTAATTTACCTGCGGGAAGGGAAGCCGCTGAGCTGCTACTAGGATTGAACTCCGTGTGCGCTTCGAAGCGCTGGTTCTTTGGAGTAAATTTGAAAGGCGGCAGTCCACTGTCACGAAGATGCACCGCCCAGACTCGGGGCCAGGGAGACACTTGAACTGTGCAAAGTCTCCGGCTGGGGATTTCAATCGGCTTCATCATCGGAAAACCTTCACCCTGGGGGCCCACTGGAGGGCTGTTTTAAATATGAACCAATTATCGCATAGGAATGCGCAGGACCCAATATGGTGTAAAACTACAGAGGAGGCACCAAGCCTACTAAAGGGAGACTACTAAAGACTCGAAATTCCAGCATGCAGCGTTGTTACCAAGTACTAGGTGATGGCGAAATAAAAGACGTGCTGGAAATATGCCTTCTTTCATTTCCTGCGCCTCCCGTGTTTGCCTGTGAACAAGGAGCATCACAGCTCTGAAACGCGTAAGGCTGAGTTAATTTACCTGCGGGAAGGAAAGCCGCTGAGCTGCTACTAGGATTGAACTCCGTGTGCGCTTCGAAGCGCTGGTTCTTTGGAGTAAATTTGAAAGGCGGCAGTCCACTGTCGTGAAGCTGCACCGCCCAGTCTCGGGGCCAGGGAGACACTTGAACTGTGCAAAGTCTCCGGCTGGGGATTTTAATCGGCTTCATCGTCGGAAAACCTTCACCCTGGGGGCCCACTGGAGGGCTGTTTAAAATATGAACCAATTATCGCATAGGAATGTGCAGGACGCACTATGGTGTAAAACTACAGAGGAGGCACCAAGCCTACTAAAGGGAGACTACTAAAGACTCGAAATTCCAGCATGCAGCGTTGTTACCAAGTACTAGGTGATGGCGAAATAAAAGACGTGCTGGAAATATGCCTTCTTTGATTTCCTGCGCCTCCCGTGTTTGCCTGTGAACAAGGAGCATCATAGCTCCGAAACGCGTAAGGCTGAGTAAATTTACCTGCGGGAAGGGATGCCGCTGAGCTGCTACTTGGATTGAACTCTGTGTGCGCTTCGAAGCGCTGGTTCTTTGGAGTAAATTTGAAAGGCGGCAGTCCACTGTCGCGAAGCTGCACCGCCCAGACTCGGGGCCAGGGAGACACTTGAACTGTGCAAAGTCTCCGGCTGGGGATTTCAATCGGCTTCATCGTCGGGAAACCTTCACCCTGGGGGCCCACTGGAGGGCTGTTTTAAATATGAACCAATTATCGCATAGGAATGCGCAGGACCCACTATGGTGTAAAACTACAGAGGAGGCACCAAGCCTACTAAAGGGAGACTACTAAAGACTCGAAATTCCAGCATGCAGCGTTGTAACCAAGTACTAGGTGATGGCGAAATAAAAGACGTGCTGGAAATATGCCTTCTTTGATTTCCTGCGCCTCCTGTGTTTGCCTGTGAACAAGGAGCATCATAGCTCCGAAACGCGTAAGGCTGAGTTAATTTACCTGCGGGAAGGGAAGCCGCTGAGCTGCTACTAGGATTGAACTCCGTGTGCGCTTCGAAGCGCTGGTTCTTTGGAGTAAATTTGAAAGGCGGCAGTCCACTGTCGCGAAGCTGCACCGCCCAGACTCGGGGCCAGGGAGACACTTGAACTGTGCAAAGTCTCCGGCTGGGGATTTCAATCGGCTTCATCGTCGGGAAACCTTCACCCTGGGGGCCCACTGGAGGGCTGTTTTAAATATGAACCAATTATCGCATAGGAATGCGCAGGACCCACTATGGTGTAAAACTACAGAGGAGGCACCAAGCCTACTAAAGGGAGACTACTAAAGACTCGAAATTCCAGCATGCAGCGTTGTAACCAAGTACTAGGTGATGGCGAAATAAAAGACGTGCTGGAAATATGCCTTCTTCGATTTCCTGCGCCACCCGTGTTTCCTGTGAACAAGGAGCATCATAGCTCCGAAACGCGTAAGGCTGAGTTAATTTACCTGCGGGAAGGGAAGCCGCTGAGCTGCTACTAGGATTGAATTCCGTGTGCGCTTCGAAGCGCTGGTTCTTTGGAGTAAATTTGAAAGGCGGCAGTCCACTGTCGCGAAGCTGCACCGCCCAGACTCGGGGCCAGGGAGACACTTGAACTGTGCAAAGTCTCCGGCTGGGGATTTCAATCGGCTTCATCGTCGGAAAACGTTCACCCTGGGGGCCCACTGGAGGGCTGTTTTAATTTGAACCAATTATCGCATAGGAATGCGCAGGACCCACTATGGTGTAAAACTACAGAGGAGGCACCAAGCCTACTAAAGGGAGACTACTAAAGACTCGAAATTCCAGCATGCAGCGTTGTTACCAAGTACTAGGTGATGGCGAAATAAAAGACGTGCTGGAACTATGCCTTCTTTGATTGCCTGCGCCTCCCGTGTTTGCCTGTGAACAAGGAGCATCATAGCTCCAAAACGCGTAAGGCTGAGTTAATTTACCTGCGGGAAGGGAAGCCGCCGAGCTGCTACTAGGTTTGAACTCTGTGTGCGCTTCGAAGCGCTGGTTCTTTGGAGTAAATTTGAAAGGCGGCAGTCCACTGTCGCTAAGCTGCACCGCCCAGACTCGTGGCCAGGGAGACACTTGAACTGTGCAAAGTCTCCGGCTGGGGATTTCAATCGGCTTCATCGTCGGAAAACCTTCCCCCTGGGGGCCCACTGGAGGGCTGTTTTAAATATGAACCAATTATTGCATAGGAATGCACAGGACCCACTATGGTGTAAAACTACAGAGGAGGCACCAAGCCTACTAAAGGGAGACTACTAAAGACTCGAAATTCCAGCATGCAGCGTTGTTACCAAGTACTAGGTGATGGCGAAATAAAAGACGTGCTGGAAATATGCCTTCTTTCATTTCCTGCGCCTCCCGTGTTTGCCTGTGAACAAGGAGCATCATAGGTCCGAAACGCGTAAGGCTGAGTTAATTTACCTGCGGGAAGGGAAGCCGCTGAGCTGCTACTAGGATTGAACTCAGTGTGCGCTTCGAAGAGCTGGTTCTTTGGAGTGAATTTGAAAGGCGGCAGTCCACTGTCGCGAAGCAGCACCGCCCAGACTCGGGGCCAGGGAGACACTTGAACTGTGCAAAGTCTCCGGCTGGGGATTTCAATCGGCTTCATCGTCGGAAAACCTTCACCCTGGGGGCCCACTGGAGGGCTGTTTTAAATATGAACCAATTATCGCATAGGAATGCGCAGGACCCACTATGGTGTAAAACTACAGAGGAGGCACCAAGCCTACTAAAGGGAGACTACTAAAGACTCGAAATTCCAGCATGCAGCGTTGTAACCAAGTACTAGGAGATGGCGAAATAAAAGACTGCTGGAAATATGCCTTCTTTGATTTCCTGCGCCTCCCGTGTTTGCCTGTGAACAAGGAGCATCATAGCTCCGAAACGCGTGAAGCTGAGTTAATTTACCTGCGGGAAGGGAAGCCGCTGAGCTGCTACTAGGATTGAACTCCGTGTGCGCTTCGAAGCGCTGGTTCTTTGGAGTAAATTTGAAAGGCGGTAGTCCACTGTCGTGAAGCTGCACCGCCCAGACTCGGGCCAGGGAGACACTTGAACTGTGCAAAGTCTCCGGCTGGGGATTTCAATCGGCTTCATCGTCGGAAAACCTTCACCCTGGGGGCCCACTGGAGGGCTGTTTTAAATATGAACCAATTATCGCATAGGAATGCGCAGGACCCACTATGGTGTAAAACTACAGAGAAGGCACCAAGCCTAGTAAAGGGAGACTACTAAAGACTCGAAATTCCAGCATGCAGCATTGTTACCAAGTACTAGGTGATGGCGAAATAAAAGACGTGCTGGAAATATGCCTTCTTTTATTTCCTGCGCCTCCCGTGTTTGCCTGTGAACAAGGAGCATCATAGCTCCGAAACGCGTAAGGCTGAGTTAATTTACCTGCGGGAAGGGAAGCCGCTGAGCTGCTACTAGGATTGAACTCCGAGTGCGCTTCGAAGCGCTGGTTCTTTGGAGTAAATTTGAAAGGCGGCAGTCCACTGTCGCGAAGCTGCACCGCCCAGACTCGGGGCCAGGGAGACGCTTGAACTGTGCAAAGTCTCCGGCTGGGGATTTCAATCGGCTTCATCGTCGGAAAACCTTCACCCTGGGGGCCCACTGGAGGGCTGTTTTAAATATGAACCAATTATCGCATAGGAATGCGCAGGACCCACTATGGTGTAAAACTACAGAGGAGGCACCAAGCCTACTAAAGGGAGACTACTAAAGACTCGAAATTCCAGCATGCAGCGTTGTTACCAAGTACTAGGTGATGGCGAAATAAAAGACGTGCTGGAAATATGCCTTCTTTGATTTCCTGCGCCTCCCGTGTTTGCCTGTGAACAAGGAGCATCATAGCTCCGAAACGCGTAAGGCTGAGTTAATTTACCTGCGGGAAGGGAAGCCGCTGAGCTGCTACTAGGATTGAACTCTGTGTGCGCTTCGAAGCGCTGGTTCTTTGGAGTAAATTTGAAAGGCGGCAGTCCACTGTCGCGAAGCTGCACCGCCCAGACTCGGGGCCAGGGAGACACTTGAACTGTGCAAAGTCTCCGGCTGGGGATTTCAATCGGCTTCATCGTCGGAAAACCTTCACCCTGGGGGCCCACTGGAGGGCTGTTTTAAATATGAACCAATTATCGCATAGGAATGCGCAGGACCCACTATGGTGTAAAACTACAGAGGAGGCACCAAGCCTACTAAAGGGACACTACTAAAGACTCGAAATTCCAGCATGCAGCGTTGTTACCAAGTACTAGGTGATGGCGAAATAAAAGACGTGCTGGAAATATGCCTTCTTTGATTTCCTGCGCCTCCCGTGTTTACCTGTGAACAAGGAGCATCATAGCTCCGAAACGCGTAAAGCTGAGTTAATTTACCTGCGGGAAGGGAAGCCGCTGAGCTGCTACTAGGATTGAACTCCATGTGCGCTTCGAAGCGTTGGTTCTTTGGAGTAAATTTGAAAGGCGGCAGTCCACTGTCGCGAAGCTGCACCGCCCAGACTCGGGGCCAGGGAGACACTTGAACTGTGCAAAGTCTCCGGCTGGGGATTTCAATTGGCTTCATCGTCGGAAAACCTTCACCCTGGGGGCCCACTGAAGGGCTGTTTTAAATATGAACCAATTATCGCATAGGAATGCGCAGGACCCACTATGGTGTAAAACTACAGAGGAGGCACCAAGCCTACTAAAGGGAGACTACTAAAGACTCGAAATTCCAGCATGCAGCGTTGTTACCAAGTACTAGGTGATGGCGAAATAAAAGACGTGCTGGAAATATGCCTTCTTTGATTTCCTGCGCCTCCCGTGTTTGCCTGTGAACAAGGAGCATTATAGCTCCGAAACGCGTAAGGCTGAGTTAATTTACCTGCGGGAAGGGAAGCCGCTGAGCTTCTACTAGGATTGAACTCTGTGTGCGCTTCGAAGCGCTGGTTCTTTGGAGTAAATTTGAAAGGCGGCAGTCCACTGTCGCGAAGCTGCACCGCCCAGACTCGGGGCCATGGAGACACTTGAACTGTGCAAAGTCTCCGGCTGGGGATTTCAATCGGCTTCATCATTGGAAAACCTTCACCCTGGGGGCCCACTGGAGGGCTGTTTTAAATATGAACCAATTATCACATAGGAATGCGCAGGACCCACTATGGTGTAAGACTACAGAGGAGGCACCAAGCCTACTAAAGGGAGACTACTAAAGACTCGAAATTCCAGCATGCAGCGTTGTTACCAAGTACTAGGTGATGGCGAAATAAAAGACGTGCTGGAAATATGCCTTCATTGATTTCCTGCGCCTCCCGTGTTTGCCTGTGAACAAGGAGCATCATAGCTCCGAAACGCGTAAGGCTGAGTTAATTTACCTGCTGGAAGGGAAGCCGCTGAGCTGCTACTAGGATTGAACTCCGTGTGCGCTTCGAAGCGCTGGTTCTTTGGAGTAAATTTGAAAGACGGCAGTCCACTGTCGCGAAGCTGCACTGCCCAGACTCGGGGCCAGGGAGACACTTGAACTGTGCAAAGTCTCCGGCTGGGGATTTCAATCGGCTTCATCGTCGGAAAACCTTCACCCTGGGGGCCCACTGGAGGGCTGTTTTAAATATGAACCAATTATCGCATAGGAATGCGCAGGACCCACTATGGTGTAAAACTACAGAGGAGGCACCAAGCCTAGTAAAGGGAGACTACTAAAGACTCAAAATTCCAGCATGCAGCATTGTTACCAAGTACTAGGTGATGGCGAAATAAAAGACGTGCTGGAAATATGCCTTCTTTGATTTCCTGCGCCTCCCGTGTTTGCCTGTGAACAAGGAGCATCATAGCTCCGAAACGCGTAAGGCTGAGTTAATTTACCTGCGGGAAGGGAAGCCGCTGAGCTGCTACTAGGATTGAACTCCGTGTGCGCTTCGAAGCGCTGGTTCTTTGGAGTAAATTTGAAAGGCGGCAGTCCACTGTCGCGAAGCTGCACCGCCCAGACTCGGGGCCAGGGAGACACTTGAACTGTGCAAAGTCTCCGGCTGGGGATTTCAATCGGCTTCATCGTCGGAAAACCTTCACCCTGGGGGCCCACTGGAGGGCTGTTTTAAATATGAATCAATTATCGCATAGGAATGCGCAGGACCCACTATGGTGTAAAACTACAGAGGAGGCACCAAGCCTACTAAAGGGAGACTACTAAAGACTCGAAATTCCAGCATGCAGCGTTGTTACCAAGTACCAGGTGATGGCGAAATAAAAGACGTGCTGGAAATATGCCTTCTTTGATTTCCTGTGCCTCCCGTGTTTGCCTGTGAACAAGGAGCATCATAGCTCCGAAACGCGTAAGGCTGAGTTAATTTACCTGCGGGAAGGGAAGCGGCTGAGCTGCTACTAGGATTGAACTCTGTGTGCGCTTCGAAGCGCTAGTTCTTTGGAGTAAATTTGAAAGGCGGCAGTCCACTGTCGCGAAGCTGCACCGCCCAGACTCGGGGCCAGGGAGACACTTGAACTGTGCAAAGTCTCCGGCTGGGGATTTCAATCGGCTTCATCGTCGGAAAACCTTCACCCTGGGGGCCCACTGGAGGGCTGTTTTAAATATGAACCAATTATCGCATAGGAATGCGCAGGACCCACTATGGTGTAAAACTACAGAGGAGGCACCAAGCCTACTAAAGGGACACTACTAAAGACTCGAAATTCCAGCATGCAGCATTGTTACCAAGTACTAGGTGATGGCGAAATAAAAGACGTGCTGGAAATATGCCTTCTTTGATTTCCTGCGCCTCCCGTGTTTACCTGTGAACAAGGAGCATCATAGCTCCGAAACGCGTAAGGCTGAGTTAATTTACCTGCGGGAAGGGAAGCCGCTGAGCTGCTACTAGGATTGAACTCCATGTGCGCTTCGAAGCGCTGGTTCTTTGGAGTAAATTTGAAAGGCGGCAGTCCACTGTCGCGAAGCTGCACCGCCCAGACTCGGGGCCAGGGAGACACTTGAACTGTGCAAAGTCTCCGGCTGGGGATTTCAATTGGCTTCATCGTCGGAAAACCTTCACCCTGGGGGCCCACTGAAGGGCTGTTTTAAATATGAACCAATTATCGCATAGGAATGCGCAGGACCCACTATGGTGTAAAACTACAGAGGAGGCACCAAGCCTACTAAAGGGAGACTACTAAAGACTCGAAATTCCAGCATGCAGCGTTGTTACCAAGTACTAGGTGATGGCGAAATAAAAGACGTGCTGGAAATATGCCTCCTTTGATTTCCTGCGCCTCCCGTGTTTGCCTGTGAACAAGGAGCATCATAGCTCCGAAACGCGTAAGGCTGAGTTAATTTACCTGCGGGAAGGGAAGCCGCTGAGCTTCTACTAGGATTGAACTCTGTGTGCGCTTCGAAGCGCTGGTTCTTTGGAGTAAATTTGAAAGGCGGCAGTCCACTGTCGCAAAGCTGCACCGCCCAGACTCGGGGCCAGGGAGACACTTGAACTGTGCAAAGTCTCCGGCTGGGGATTTCAATCAGCTTCATCGTTGGAAAACCTTCACCCTGGGGGCCCACTGGAGGGCTGTTTTAAATATGAACCAATTATCACATAGGAATGCGCAGGACCCACTATGGTGTAAGACTACAAAGGAGGCACCAAGCCTACTAAAGGGAGACTACTAAAGACTCGAAATTCCAGCATGCAGCGTTGTTACCAAGTACTAGGTGATGGCGAAATAAAAGACGTGCTGGAAATATGCCTTCATTGATTTCCTGCGCCTCCCGTGTTTGCCTGTGAACAAGGAGCATCATAGCTCCGAAACGCGTAAGGCTGAGTTAATTTACCTGCTGGAAGGGAAGCCGCTGAGCTGCTACTAGGATTGAACTCCGTGTGCGCTTCGAAGCGCTGGTTCTTTGGAGTAAATTTGAAAGACGGCAGTCCACTGTCGCGAAGCTGCACCGCCCAGACTCGGGGCCAGGGAGACACTTGAACTGTGCAAAGTCTCCGGCTGGGGATTTCAATCGGCTTCATCGTCGGAAAACCTTCACCCTGGGGACCCACTGGAGGGCTGTTTTAAATATGAACCAATTATCGCATAGGAATGCGCAGGACCCACTATGGTGTAAAACTACAGAGGAGGCACCAAGCCTACTAAAGGGAGACTACTAAAGACTAAAATTCCAGCATGCAGCGTTGTTACCAAGTACTAGGTGATGGCGAAATAAAAGACGTGCTGGAAATATGCCTTCTTTGATTTCCCGCGCCTCCCGTGTTTGCCTGTGAACAAGGAGCATCATAGCTCCGAAACGCGTAAGGCTGAGTTAATTTACCTGCGGGAAGGGAAGCCGCTGAGCTGCTACTAGGATTGAACTCCAAGTGCGCTTCGAAGCGCTGGTTCTTTGGAGTAAATTTGAAAGGCGGCAGTCCACTGTCGCGAAGCTGCACCGCCAAGACTCGGGGCCAGGGAGACACTTGAACTGTGCAAAGTCTCCGGCTGGGGATTTCAATCGGCTTCATCGTCGGAAAACCTTCACCCTGGGGGCCCACTGGAGGGCTGTTTTAAATATGAACCAATTATCGCATAGGAATGCGCAGGACCCACTATGGTGTAAAACTACAGAGGAGGCACCAAGCCTACTAAAGGGAGACTACTAAAGACTCGAAATTCCAGCATGCAGCGTTGTTACCAAGTACTAGGTGATGGCGAAATAAAAGACGTGCTGGAAATATGCCTTCTTTGATTTCCTGCGCCTCCCGTGTTTGCCTGTGAACAAGGAGCATCATAGCTCCGAAACGCGTAAGGCTGAGTTAATTTACCTGCGGGAAGGGAAGCCGCTGAGCTGCTACTAGGATTGAACTCTGTGTGCGCTTCGAAGCGCTGGTTCTTTGGAGTAAATTTGAAAGGCGGCAGTCCACTGTCGCGAAGCTGCACCGCCCAGACTCGGGGCCAGGGAGACACTTGAACTGTGCAAAGTCTCCGGCTGGGGATTTCAATCGGCTTCATCGTCGGAAAACCTTCACCCTGGGGGCCCACTGGAGGGCTGTTTTAAATATGAACCAATTATCGCATAGGAATGCGCAGGACCCACTATGGTGTAAAACTACAGAGGAGGCACCAAGCCTACTAAAGGGAGACTACTAAAGACTCGAAATTCCAGCATGCAGCATTGTTACCAAGTACTAGGTGATGGCGAAATAAAAGACGTGCTGGAAATATGCCTTCTTTGATTTCCTGCGCCTCCCGTGTTTGCCTGTGAACAAGGAGCATCATAGCTCCGAAACGCGTAAGGCTGAGTTAATTTACCTGCGGGAAGGGAAGCCGCTGAGCTGCTACTAGGATTGAACTCCGTGTGCGCTTCGAAGCGCTGGTTCTTTGGAGTAAATTTGAAAGGCGGCAGTCCACTGTCGCGAAGCTGCACCGCCCAGACTCGGAGCCAGGGAGACACTTGAACTGTGCAAAGTCTCCGGCTGGGGATTTCAATCGGCTTCATCGTCGGAAAACCTTCACCCTGGGGGCCCACTGGAGGGCTGTTTTAAATATGAACCAATTATCGCATAGGAATGCGCAGGACCCACTATGGTGTAAAACTACAGAGGAGGCACCAAGCCTACTAAAGGGAGACTACTAAAGACTCGAAATTCCAGCATGCAGCGTTGTTACCAAGTACCAGGTGATGGCGAAATAAAAGACGTGCTGGAAATATGCCTTCTTTGATTTCCTGTGCCTCCCGTGTTTGCCTGTGAACAAGGAGCATCATAGCTCCGAAACGCGTAAGGCTGAGTTAATTTACCTGCGGGAAGGGAAGCCGCTGAGCTGCTACTAGGATTGAACTCTGTGTGCGCTTCGAAGCGCTGGTTCTTTGGAGTAAATTTGAAAGGCGGCAGTCCACTGTCGCGAAGCTGCACCGCCCAGACTCGGGGCCAGGGAGACACTTGAACTGTGCAAAGTCTCCGGCTGGGGATTTCAATCGGCTTCATCGTCGGAAAACCTTCACCCTGGGGGCCCACTGGAGGGCTGTTTTAAATATGAACCAATTATCGCATAGGAATGCGCAGGACCCACTATGGTGTAAAACTACAGAGGAGGCACCAAGCCTACTAAAGGGACACTACTAAAGACTCGAAATTCCAGCATGCAGCGTTGTTACCAAGTACTAGGTGATGGCGAAATAAAAGACGTGCTGGAAATATGCCTTCTTTGATTTCCTGCGCCTCCCGTGTTTACCTGTGAACAAGGAGCATCATAGCTCCGAAACGCGTAAGGCTGAGTTAATTTACCTGCGGGAAGGGAAGCCGCTGAGCTGCTACTAGGATTGAACTCCATGTGCGCTTCGAAGCGCTGGTTCTTTGGAGTAAATTTGAAAGGCGGCAGTCCACTGTCGCGAAGCTGCACCGCCCAGACTCGGGGCCAGGGAGACACTTGAACTGTGCAAAGTCTCCGGCTGGGGATTTCAATCGGCTTCATCGTCGGAAAACCTTCACCCTGGGGGCCCACTGGAGGGCTGTTTTAAATATGAACCAATTATCGCATAGGAATGCGCAGGACCCACTATGGTGTAAAACTACAGAGGAGGCACCAAGCCTACTAAAGGGACACTACTAAAGACTCGAAATTCCAGCATGCAGCGTTGTTACCAAGTACTAGGTGATGGCGAAATAAAAGACGTGCTGGAAATATGCCTTCTTTGATTTCCTGCGCCTCCCGTGTTTACCTGTGAACAAGGAGCATCATAGCTCCGAAACGCGTAAGGCTGAGTTAATTTACCTGCGGGAAGGGAAGCCGCTGAGCTGCTACTAGGATTGAACTCCATGTGCGCTTCGAAGCGCTGGTTCTTTGGAGTAAATTTGAAAGGCGGCAGTCCACTGTCGCGAAGCTGCACCGCCCAGACTCGGGGCCAGGGAGACACTTGAACTGTGCAAAGTCTCCGGCTGGGGATTTCAATCGGCTTCATTGTCGGAAAACCTTCACCCTGGGGGCCCAATGGAGGGCTGTTTTAAATATGAACCAATTATCGCATAGGAATGCGCAGGACCCACTATGGTGTAAAACTACAGAGGAGGCACCAAGCCTACTAAAGGGAGACTACTAAAGACTCGAAATTCCAGCATGCAGCGTTGTTACCAAGTACTAGGTGATGGCGAAATGAAAGACGTGCTGGAAATATGCTTTCTTTGATTTCCTGCGCCTCCCGTGTTTGCCTGTGAACAAGGAGCATCATAGCTCCGAAACGCGTAAGGCTGAGTTAATTTACCTGCGGGAAGGGAAGCCGCTGAGCTGCTACTAGGATTGAACTCCGTGTGCGCTTCGAAGCGCTGGTTCTTTGGAGTAAATTTGAAAGGCGGCAGTCCACTGTCGCGAAGCTGCACCGCCCAGACTCGGGGCCAGGGAGACACTTGAACTGTGCAAAGTCTCCGGCTGGGGATTTCAATCGGCTTCATTGTCGGAAAACCTTCACCCTGGGGGCCCAATGGAGGGCTGTTTTAAATATGAACCAATTATCGCATAGGAATGCGCAGGACCCACTATGGTGTAAAACTACAGAGGAGGCACCAAGCCTACTAAAGGGAGACTACTAAAGACTCGAAATTCCAGCATGCAGCGTTGTTACCAAGTACTAGGTGATGGCGAAATAAAAGACGTGCTGGAAATATGCCTTCTTTGATTTCCTGCGCCTCCCGTGTTTGCCTGTGAACAAGGAGCATCATAGCTCCGAAACGCGTAAGGCTGAGTTAATTTACCTGCGGGAAGGGAAGCCGCTGAGCTTCTACTAGGATTGAACTCTGTGTGCGCTTCGAAGCGCTGGATCTTTGGAGTAAATTTGAAAGGCGGCAGTCCACTGTCGCGAAGCTGCACCGCCCAGACTCGGGGCCAGGGAGACACTTGAACTGTGCAAAGTCTCCGGCTGGGGATTTCAATCGGCTTCATCGTCGGAAAACCTTCACCCTGGGGGCCCAATGGAGGGCTGTTTTAAATATGAACCAATTATCGCATAGGAATGCGCAGGACCCACTATGGTGTAAAACTACAGAGGAGGCACCAAGCCTACTAAAGGGAGACTACTAAAGACTCGAAATTCCAGCATGCAGCGTTGTTACCAAGTACTAGGTGATGGCGAAATAAAAGACGTGCTGGAAATATGCTTTCTTTGATTTCCTGCGCCTCCCGTGTTTGCCTGTGAACAAGGAGCATCATAGCTCCGAAACGCGTAAGGCTGAGTTAATTTACCTGCGGGAAGGGAAGCCGCTGAGCTGCTACTAGGATTGAACTCCGTGTGCGCTTCGAAGCGCTGGTTCTTTGGAGTAAATTTGAAAGGCGGCAGTCCACTGTCGCGAAGCTGCACCGCCCAGACTCGGGGCCAGGGAGACACTTGAACTGTGCAAAGTCTCCGGCTGGGGATTTCAATCGGCTTCATCGTCGGAAAACCTTCACCCTGGGGGCCCAATGGAGGGCTGTTTTAAATATGAACCAATTATCGCATAGGAATGCGCAGGACCCACTATGGTGTAAAACTACAGAGGAGGCACCAAGCCTACTAAAGGGAGACTACTAAAGACTCGAAATTCCAGCATGCAGCGTTGTTACCAAGTACTAGGTGATGGCGAAATAAAAGACGTGCTGGAAATATGCCTTCTTTGATTTCCTGCGCCTCCCGTGTTTGCCTGTGAACAAGGAGCATCATAGCTCCGAAACGCGTAAGGCTGAGTTAATTTACCTGCGGGAAGGGAAGCCGCTGAGCTTCTACTAGGATTGAACTCTGTGTGCGCTTCGAAGCGCTGGTTCTTTGGAGTAAATTTGAAAGGCGGCAGTCCACTGTCGCGAAGCTGCACCGCCCAGACTCGGGGCCAGGGAGACACTTGAACTGTGCAAAGTCTCCGGCTGGGGATTTCAATCGGCTTCATCGTTGGAAAACCTTCACCCTGGGGACCCACTGGAGGGCTGTTTTAAATATGAACCAATTATCGCATAGGAATGCGCAGGACCCACTATGGTGTACAACTACAGAGGAGGCACCAAGCCTACTAAAGGGAGACTACTAAAGACTCGAAATTCCAGCATGCAGCGTTGTTACCAAGTACTAGGTGATGGCGAAATAAAAGACGTGCTGGAAATATGCCTTCATTGATTTCCTGCGCCTCCCGTGTTTGCCTGTGAACAAGGAGCATCATAGCTCCGAAACGCGTAAGGCTGAGTTAATTTACCTGCTGGAAGGGAAGCCGCTGAGCTGCTACTAGGATTGAACTCCGTGTGCGCTTCGAAGCGCTGGTTCTTTGGAGTAAATTTGAAAGACGGCAGTCCACTGTCGCGAAGCTGCACCGCCCAGACTCGGGGCCAGGGAGACACTTGAACTGTGCAAAGTCTCCGGCTGGGGATTTCAATCGGCTTCATCGTCGGAAAACCTTCACCCTGGGGACCCACTGGAGGGCTGTTTTAAATATGAACCAATTATCGCATAGGAATGCGCAGGACCCACTATGGTGTAAAACTACAGAGGAGGCACCAAGCCTACTAAAGGGAGACTACTAAAGACTAAAATTCCAGCATGCAGCGTTGTTACCAAGTACTAGGTGATGGCAAAATAAAAGACGTGCTGGAAATATGCCTTCTTTGATTTCCCGCGCCTCCCGTGTTTGCCTGTGAACAAGGAGCATCATAGCTCCGAAACGCGTAAGGCTGAGTTAATTTACCTGCGGGAAGGGAAGCCGCTGAGCTGCTACTAGGATTGAACTCCAAGTGCGCTTCGAAGCGCTGGTTCTTTGGAGTAAATTTGAAAGGCGGCAGTCCACTGTCGCGAAGCTGCACCGCCAAGACTCGGGGCCAGGGAGACACTTGAACTGTGCAAAGTCTCCGGCTGGGGATTTCAATCGGCTTCATCGTCGGAAAACCTTCACCCTGGGGGCCCACTGGAGGGCTGTTTTAAATATGAACCAATTATCGCATAGGAATGCGCAGGACCCACTATGGTGTAAAACTACAGAGGAGGCACCAAGCCTACTAAAGGGAGACTACTAAAGACTCGAAATTCCAGCATGCAGCGTTGTTACCAAGTACTAGGTGATGGCGAAATAAAAGACGTGCTGGAAATATGCCTTCTTTGATTTCCTGCGCCTCCCGTGTTTGCCTGTGAACAAGGAGCATCATAGCTCCGAAACGCGTAAGGCTGAGTTAATTTACCTGCGGGAAGGGAAGCCGCTGAGCTGCTACTAGGATTGAACTCTGTGTGCGCTTCGAAGCGCTGGTTCTTTGGAGTAAATTTGAAAGGCGGCAGTCCACTGTCGCGAAGCTGCACCGCCCAGACTCGGGGCCAGGGAGACACTTGAACTGTGCAAAGTCTCCGGCTGGGGATTTCAATCGGCTTCATCGTCGGAAAACCTTCACCCTGGGGGCCCACTGGAGGGCTGTTTTAAATATGAACCAATTATCGCATAGGAATGCGCAGGACCCACTATGGTGTAAAACTACAGAGGAGGCACCAAGCCTACTAAAGGGAGACTACTAAAGACTCGAAATTCCAGCATGCAGCATTGTTACCAAGTACTAGGTGATGGCGAAATAAAAGACGTGCTGGAAATATGCCTTCTTTGATTTCCTGCGCCTCCCGTGTTTGCCTGTGAACAAGGAGCATCATAGCTCCGAAACGCGTAAGGCTGAGTTAATTTACCTGCGGGAAGGGAAGCCGCTGAGCTGCTACTAGGATTGAACTCCGTGTGCGCTTCGAAGCGCTGGTTCTTTGGAGTAAATTTGAAAGGCGGCAGTCCACTGTCGCGAAGCTGCACCGCCCAGACTCGGAGCCAGGGAGACACTTGAACTGTGCAAAGTCTCCGGCTGGGGATTTCAATCGGCTTCATCGTCGGAAAACCTTCACCCTGGGGGCCCACTGGAGGGCTGTTTTAAATATGAACCAATTATCGCATAGGAATGCGCAGGACCCACTATGGTGTAAAACTACAGAGGAGGCACCAAGCCTACTAAAGGGAGACTACTAAAGACTCGAAATTCCAGCATGCAGCGTTGTTACCAAGTACCAGGTGATGGCGAAATAAAAGACGTGCTGGAAATATGCCTTCTTTGATTTCCTGTGCCTCCCGTGTTTGCCTGTGAACAAGGAGCATCATAGCTCCGAAACGCGTAAGGCTGAGTTAATTTACCTGCGGGAAGGGAAGCCGCTGAGCTGCTACTAGGATTGAACTCTGTGTGCGCTTCGAAGCGCTGGTTCTTTGGAGTAAATTTGAAAGGCGGCAGTCCACTGTCGCGAAGCTGCACCGCCCAGACTCGGGGCCAGGGAGACACTTGAACTGTGCAAAGTCTCCGGCTGGGGATTTCAATCGGCTTCATCGTCGGAAAACCTTCACCCTGGGGGCCCACTGGAGGGCTGTTTTAAATATGAACCAATTATCGCATAGGAATGCGCAGGACCCACTATGGTGTAAAACTACAGAGGAGGCACCAAGCCTACTAAAGGGACACTACTAAAGACTCGAAATTCCAGCATGCAGCGTTGTTACCAAGTACTAGGTGATGGCGAAATAAAAGACGTGCTGGAAATATGCCTTCTTTGATTTCCTGCGCCTCCCGTGTTTACCTGTGAACAAGGAGCATCATAGCTCCGAAACGCGTAAGGCTGAGTTAATTTACCTGCGGGAAGGGAAGCCGCTGAGCTGCTACTAGGATTGAACTCCATGTGCGCTTCGAAGCGCTGGTTCTTTGGAGTAAATTTGAAAGGCGGCAGTCCACTGTCGCGAAGCTGCACCGCCCAGACTCGGGGCCAGGGAGACACTTGAACTGTGCAAAGTCTCCGGCTGGGGATTTCAATCGGCTTCATCGTCGGAAAACCTTCACCCTGGGGGCCCACTGGAGGGCTGTTTTAAATATGAACCAATTATCGCATAGGAATGCGCAGGACCCACTATGGTGTAAAACTACAGAGGAGGCACCAAGCCTACTAAAGGGACACTACTAAAGACTCGAAATTCCAGCATGCAGCGTTGTTACCAAGTACTAGGTGATGGCGAAATAAAAGACGTGCTGGAAATATGCCTTCTTTGATTTCCTGCGCCTCCCGTGTTTACCTGTGAACAAGGAGCATCATAGCTCCGAAACGCGTAAGGCTGAGTTAATTTACCTGCGGGAAGGGAAGCCGCTGAGCTGCTACTAGGATTGAACTCCATGTGCGCTTCGAAGCGCTGGTTCTTTGGAGTAAATTTGAAAGGCGGCAGTCCACTGTCGCGAAGCTGCACCGCCCAGACTCGGGGCCAGGGAGACACTTGAACTGTGCAAAGTCTCCGGCTGGGGATTTCAATCGGCTTCATTGTCGGAAAACCTTCACCCTGGGGGCCCAATGGAGGGCTGTTTTAAATATGAACCAATTATCGCATAGGAATGCGCAGGACCCACTATGGTGTAAAACTACAGAGGAGGCACCAAGCCTACTAAAGGGAGACTACTAAAGACTCGAAATTCCAGCATGCAGCGTTGTTACCAAGTACTAGGTGATGGCGAAATGAAAGACGTGCTGGAAATATGCTTTCTTTGATTTCCTGCGCCTCCCGTGTTTGCCTGTGAACAAGGAGCATCATAGCTCCGAAACGCGTAAGGCTGAGTTAATTTACCTGCGGGAAGGGAAGCCGCTGAGCTGCTACTAGGATTGAACTCCGTGTGCGCTTCGAAGCGCTGGTTCTTTGGAGTAAATTTGAAAGGCGGCAGTCCACTGTCGCGAAGCTGCACCGCCCAGACT
Organism: Lissotriton helveticus; assembly: GCF_964261635.1. NCBI lineage: Eukaryota > Metazoa > Chordata > Amphibia > Caudata > Salamandridae > Lissotriton > Lissotriton helveticus. The sequence continues at coordinate 151,980,721 of NC_136071.1, forward strand.
CGGGGCCAGGGAGACACTTGAACTGTGCAAAGTCTCCGGCTGGGGATTTCAATCGGCTTCATTGTCGGAAAACCTTCACCCTGGGGGCCCAATGGAGGGCTGTTTTAAATATGAACCAATTATCGCATAGGAATGCGCAGGACCCACTATGGTGTAAAACTACAGAGGAGGCACCAAGCCTACTAAAGGGAGACTACTAAAGACTCGAAATTCCAGCATGCAGCGTTGTTACCAAGTACTAGGTGATGGCGAAATAAAAGACGTGCTGGAAATATGCCTTCTTTGATTTCCTGCGCCTCCCGTGTTTGCCTGTGAACAAGGAGCATCATAGCTCCGAAACGCGTAAGGCTGAGTTAATTTACCTGCGGGAAGGGAAGCCGCTGAGCTTCTACTAGGATTGAACTCTGTGTGCGCTTCGAAGCGCTGGATCTTTGGAGTAAATTTGAAAGGCGGCAGTCCACTGTCGCGAAGCTGCACCGCCCAGACTCGGGGCCAGGGAGACACTTGAACTGTGCAAAGTCTCCGGCTGGGGATTTCAATCGGCTTCATCGTCGGAAAACCTTCACCCTGGGGGCCCAATGGAGGGCTGTTTTAAATATGAACCAATTATCGCATAGGAATGCGCAGGACCCACTATGGTGTAAAACTACAGAGGAGGCACCAAGCCTACTAAAGGGAGACTACTAAAGACTCGAAATTCCAGCATGCAGCGTTGTTACCAAGTACTAGGTGATGGCGAAATAAAAGACGTGCTGGAAATATGCTTTCTTTGATTTCCTGCGCCTCCCGTGTTTGCCTGTGAACAAGGAGCATCATAGCTCCGAAACGCGTAAGGCTGAGTTAATTTACCTGCGGGAAGGGAAGCCGCTGAGCTGCTACTAGGATTGAACTCCGTGTGCGCTTCGAAGCGCTGGTTCTTTGGAGTAAATTTGAAAGGCGGCAGTCCACTGTCGCGAAGCTGCACCGCCCAGACTCGGGGCCAGGGAGACACTTGAACTGTGCAAAGTCTCCGGCTGGGGATTTCAATCGGCTTCATCGTCGGAAAACCTTCACCCTGGGGGCCCAATGGAGGGCTGTTTTAAATATGAACCAATTATCGCATAGGAATGCGCAGGACCCACTATGGTGTAAAACTACAGAGGAGGCACCAAGCCTACTAAAGGGAGACTACTAAAGACTCGAAATTCCAGCATGCAGCGTTGTTACCAAGTACTAGGTGATGGCGAAATAAAAGACGTGCTGGAAATATGCCTTCTTTGATTTCCTGCGCCTCCCGTGTTTGCCTGTGAACAAGGAGCATCATAGCTCCGAAACGCGTAAGGCTGAGTTAATTTACCTGCGGGAAGGGAAGCCGCTGAGCTTCTACTAGGATTGAACTCTGTGTGCGCTTCGAAGCGCTGGTTCTTTGGAGTAAATTTGAAAGGCGGCAGTCCACTGTCGCGAAGCTGCACCGCCCAGACTCGGGGCCAGGGAGACACTTGAACTGTGCAAAGTCTCCGGCTGGGGATTTCAATCGGCTTCATCGTTGGAAAACCTTCACCCTGGGGACCCACTGGAGGGCTGTTTTAAATATGAACCAATTATCGCATAGGAATGCGCAGGACCCACTATGGTGTACAACTACAGAGGAGGCACCAAGCCTACTAAAGGGAGACTACTAAAGACTCGAAATTCCAGCATGCAGCGTTGTTACCAAGTACTAGGTGATGGCGAAATAAAAGACGTGCTGGAAATATGCCTTCATTGATTTCCTGCGCCTCCCGTGTTTGCCTGTGAACAAGGAGCATCATAGCTCCGAAACGCGTAAGGCTGAGTTAATTTACCTGCTGGAAGGGAAGCCGCTGAGCTGCTACTAGGATTGAACTCCGTGTGCGCTTCGAAGCGCTGGTTCTTTGGAGTAAATTTGAAAGACGGCAGTCCACTGTCGCGAAGCTGCACCGCCCAGACTCGGGGCCAGGGAGACACTTGAACTGTGCAAAGTCTCCGGCTGGGGATTTCAATCGGCTTCATCGTCGGAAAACCTTCACCCTGGGGACCCACTGGAGGGCTGTTTTAAATATGAACCAATTATCGCATAGGAATGCGCAGGACCCACTATGGTGTAAAACTACAGAGGAGGCACCAAGCCTACTAAAGGGAGACTACTAAAGACTAAAATTCCAGCATGCAGCGTTGTTACCAAGTACTAGGTGATGGCAAAATAAAAGACGTGCTGGAAATATGCCTTCTTTGATTTCCTGCGCCTCCCGTGTTTGCCTGTGAACAAGGAGCATCATAGCTCCGAAACGCGTAAGGCTGAGTTAATTTACCTGCGGGAAGGGAAGCCGCTGAGCTGCTACTAGGATTGAACTCCGTGTGCGCTTCGAAGCGCTGGTTCTTTGGAGTAAATTTGAAAGGCGGCAGTCCACTGTCACGAACATGCACCGCCCAGACTCGGGGCCAGGGAGACACTTGAACTGTGCAAAGTCTCCGGCTGGGGATTTCAATCGGCTTCATCATCGGAAAACCTTCACCCTGGGGGCCCACTGGAGGGCTGTTTTAAATATGAACCAATTATCGCATAGGAATGCGCAGGACCCAATATGGTGTAAAACTACAGAGGAGGCACCAAGCCTACTAAAGGGAGACTACTAAAGACTCGAAATTCCAGCATGCAGCGTTGTTACCAAGTACTAGGTGATGGCGAAATAAAAGACGTGCTGGAAATATGCCTTCTTTCATTTCCTGCGCCTCCCGTGTTTGCCTGTGAACAAGGAGCATCATAGCTCTGAAACGCGTAAGGCTGAGTTAATTTACCTGCGGGAAGGAAAGCCGCTGAGCTGCTACTAGGATTGAACTCCGTGTGCGCTTCGAAGCGCTGGTTCTTTGGAGTAAATTTGAAAGGCGGCAGTCCACTGTCGTGAAGCTGCACCGCCCAGTCTCGGGGCCAGGGAGACACTTGAACTGTGCAAAGTCTCCGGCTGGGGATTTTAATCGGCTTCATCGTCGGAAAACCTTCACCCTGGGGGCCCACTGGAGGGCTGTTTAAAATATGAACCAATTATCGCATAGGAATGTGCAGGACGCACTATGGTGTAAAACTACAGAGGAGGCACCAAGCCTACTAAAGGGAGACTACTAAAGACTCGAAATTCCAGCATGCAGCGTTGTTACCAAGTACTAGGTGATGGCGAAATAAAAGACGTGCTGGAAATATGCCTTCTTTGATTTCCTGCGCCTCCCGTGTTTGCCTGTGAACAAGGAGCATCATAGCTCCGAAACGCATAAGGCTGAGTAAATTTACCTGCGGGAAGGGATGCCGCTGAGCTGCTACTGGGATTGAACTCTGTGTGCGCTTCGAAGCGCTGGTTCTTTGGAGTAAATTTGAAAGGCGGCAGTCCACTGTCGCGAAGCTGCACCGCCCAGACTCGGGGCCAGGGAGACACTTGAACTGTGCAAAGTCTCCGGCTGGGGATTTCAATCGGCTTCATCGTCGGGAAACCTTCACCCTGGGGGCCCACTGGAGGGCTGTTTTAAATATGAACCAATTATCGCATAGGAATGCGCAGGACCCACTATGGTGTAAAACTACAGAGGAGGCACCAAGCCTACTAAAGGGAGACTACTAAAGACTCGAAATTCCAGCATGCAGCGTTGTAACCAAGTACTAGGTGATGGCGAAATAAAAGACGTGCTGGAAATATGCCTTCTTTGATTTCCTGCGCCTCCCGTGTTTGCCTGTGAACAAGGAGCATCATAGCTCCGAAACGCGTAAGGCTGAGTTAATTTACCTGCGGGAAGGGAAGCCGCTGAGCTGCTACTAGGATTGAACTCCGTGTGCGCTTCGAAGCGCTGGTTCTTTGGAGTAAATTTGAAAGGCGGCAGTCCACTGTCGCAAAGCTGCACCGCCCAGACTCGGGGCCAGGGAGACACTTGAACTGTGCAAAGTCTCCGGCTGGGGATTTCAATCGGCTTCATCGTCGGGAAACCTTCACCCTGGGGGCCCACTGGAGGGCTGTTTTAAATATGAACCAATTATCGCATAGGAATGCGCAGGACCCACTATGGTGTAAAACTACAGAGGAGGCACCAAGCCTACTAAAGGGAGACTACTAAAGACTCGAAATTCCAGCATGCAGCGTTGTAACCAAGTACTAGGTGATGGCGAAATAAAAGACGTGCTGGAAATATGCCTTCTTTGATTTCCTGCGCCACCCGTGTTTGCCTGTGAACAAGGAGCATCATAGCTCCGAAACGCGTAAGGCTGAGTTAATTTACCTGCGGGAAGGGAAGCCGCTGAGCTGCTACTAGGATTGAATTCCGTGTGCGCTTCGAAGCGCTGGTTCTTTGGAGTGAATTTGAAAGGCGGCAGTCCACTGTCGCGAAGCTGCACCGCCCAGACTCGGGGCCAGGGAGACACTTGAACTGTGCAAAGTCTCCGGCTGGGGATTTTAATCGGCTTCATCGTCGGAAAACAATCACCCTGGGGGCCCACTGGAGGGCTGTTTTAAATATGAACCAATTATCGCATAGGAATGCGCAGGACCCACTATGGTGTAAAACTACAGAGGAGGCACCAAGCCTACTAAAGGGAGACTACTAAAGACTCGAAATTCCAGCATGCAGCGTTGTTACCAAGTACTAGGTGATGGCGAAATAAAAGACGTGCTGGAACTATGCCTTCTTTGATTGCCTGCGCCTCCCGTGTTTGCCTGTGAACAAGGAGCATCATAGCTCCAAAACGCGTAAGGCTGAGTTAATTTACCTGCGGGAAGGGAAGCCGCCGAGCTGCTACTAGGTTTGAACTCTGTGTGCGCTTCGAAGCGCTGGTTCTTTGGAGTAAATTTGAAAGGCGGCAGTCCACTGTCGCGAAGCTGCACCGCCCAGACTCGGGGCCAGGGAGACACTTGAACTGTGCAAAGTCTCCGGCTGGGGATTTCAATCGGCTTCATCGTCGGAAAACCTTCCCCCTGGGGGCCCACTGGAGGGCTGTTTTAAATATGAACCAATTATTGCATAGGAATGCGCAGGACCCACTATGGTGTAAAACTACAGAGGAGGCACCAAGCCTACTAAAGGGAGACTACTAAAGACTCGAAATTCCAGCATGCAGCGTTGTTACCAAGTACTAGGTGATGGCCAAATAAAAGACGTGCTGGAAATATGCCTTCTTTGATTTCCTGCGCCTCCCGTGTTTGCCTGTGAACAAGGAGCATCATAGCTCCGAAACGCGTAAGGCTGAGTTAATTTACCTGCGTAATGGGAAGCCGCTGAGCTGCTACTAGGATTGAACTCTGTGTGCGCTTTGAAGCGCTGGTTCTTTGGAGTAAATTTGAAAGGCGGCAGTCCACTGTCGCGAAGCTGCACCGCCCAGACTCGGGGCCAGGGAGACACTTGAACTGTGCAAAGTCTCCGGCTGGGGATTTCAATCGGCTTCATCGTCGGAAAACCTTCACCCTGGGGGCCCACTGGAGGGCTGTTTTGAATATGAACCAATTATCGCATAGGAATGCGCAGGACCCACTATGGTGTAAAACTACAGAGGAGGCACCAAGCCTACTAAAGGGAGACTACTAAAGACCCGAAATTCCAGCATGCAGCGTTGTTACCAAGTACTAGGTGATGGCGAAATAAAAGACGTGCTGGAAATATGCCTTCTTTGATTTCCTGCACCTCCCGTGTTTGCCTGTGAACAAGGAGCATCATAGCTCCGAAACGCGTAAGGCTGAGTTAATTTACCTGCGGGAAGGGAAGCCGCTGAGCTGCTACTAGGATTGAACTCCGTGTGCGCTTCGAAGCGCTGGTTCTTTGAAGTAAATTTGAAAGGCGGCAGTCCACTGTCGCTAAGCTGCACCGCCCAGACTCGGGGCCAGGGAGACACTTGAACTGTGCAAAGTCTCCGGCTGGGGATTTCAATCGGCTTCATCGTCGGAAAACCTTCACCCTGGGGGCCCACTGGAGGGCTGTTTTAAATATGAACCAATTATCGCATAGGAATGCGCAGGACCCACTATGGTGTAAAACTACAGAGGAGGCACCAAGCCTACTAAAGGGAGACTACTAAAGACTCGAAATTCCAGCATGCAGCGTTGTAACCAAGTACTAGGTGATGGCGAAATAAAAGACGTGCTGGAAATATGCCTTCTTTGATTTCCTGCGCCACCCGTGTTTGCCTGTGAACAAGGAGCATCATAGCTCCGAAACGCGTAAGGCTGAGTTAATTTACCTGCGGGAAGGGAAGCCGCTGAGCTGCTACTAGGATTGAATTCTGTGTGCGCTTCGAAGCACTGGTTCTTTGGAGTGAATTTGAAAGGCGGCAGTCCACTGTCGCGAAGCTGCACCGCCCAGACTCGGGGCCAGGGAGACACTTGAACTGTGCAAAGTCTCCGGCTGGGGATTTTAATCGGCTTCATCGTCGGAAAACGTTCACCCTGGGGGCCCACTGGAGGGCTGTTTTAAATATGAACCAATTATCGCATAGGAATACGCAGGACCCACTATGGTGTAAAACTACAGAGGAGGCACCAAGCCTACTAAAGGGAGACTACTAAAGACTCGAAATTCCAGCATGCAGCGTTGTTACCAAGTACTAGGTGATGGCGAAATAAAAGACGTGCTGGAACTATGCCTTCTTTGATTGCCTGCGCCTCCCGTGTTTGCCTGTGAACAAGGAGCATCATAGCTCCAAAACGCGTAAGGCTGAGTTAATTTACCTGCGGGAAGGGAAGCCGCCGAGCTGCTACTAGGTTTGAACTCTGTGTGCGCTTCGAAGCGCTGGTTCTTTGGAGTAAATTTGAAAGGCGGCAGTCCACTGTCGCGAAGCTGCACCGCCCAGACTCGGGGCCAGGGAGACACTTGAACTGTGCAAAGTCTCCGGCTGGGGATTTCAATCGGCTTCATCGTCGGAAAACCTTCCCCCTGGGGGCCCACTGGAGGGCTGTTTTAAATATGAACCAATTATTGCATAGGAATGTGCAGGACCCACTATGGTGTAAAACTACAGAGGAGGCACCAAGCCTACTAAAGGGAGACTACTAAAGACTCGAAATTCCAGCATGCAGCGTTGTTACCAAGTACTAGGTGATGGCCAAATAAAAGACGTGCTGGAAATATGCCTTCTTTGATTTCCTGCGCCTCCCGTGTTTGCCTGTGAACAAGGAGCATCATAGCTCCGAAACGCGTAAGGCTGAGTTAATTTACCTGCGTAATGGGAAGCCGCTGAGCTGCTACTAGGATTGAACTCTGTGTGCGCTTTGAAGCGCTGGTTCTTTGGAGTAAATTTGAAAGGCGGCAGTCCACTGTCGCGAAGCTGCACCGCCCAGACTCGGGGCCAGGGAGACACTTGAACTGTGCAAAGTCTCCGGCTGGGGATTTCAATCGGCTTCATCGTCGGAAAACCTTCACCCTGGGGGCCCACTGGAGGGCTGTTTTGAATATGAACCAATTATCGCATAGGAATGCGCAGGACCCACTATGGTGTAAAACTACAGAGGAGGCACCAAGCCTACTAAAGGGAGACTACTAAAGACCCGAAATTCCAGCATGCAGCGTTGTTACCAAGTACTAGGTGATGGCGAAATAAAAGACGTGCTGGAAATATGCCTTCTTTGATTTCCTGCACCTCCCGTGTTTGCCTGTGAACAAGGAGCATCATAGCTCCGAAACGCGTAAGGCTGAGTTAATTTACCTGCGGGAAGGGAAGCCGCTGAGCTGCTACTAGGATTGAACTCCGTGTGCGCTTCGAAGCGCTGGTTCTTTGAAGTAAATTTGAAAGGCGGCAGTCCACTGTCGCTAAGCTGCACCGCCCAGACTCGGGGCCAGGGAGACACTTGAACTGTGCAAAGTCTCCGGCTGGGGATTTCAATCGGCTTCATCGTCGGAAAACCTTCACCCTGGGGGCCCACTGGAGGGCTGTTTTAAATATGAACCAATTATCGCATAGGAATGCGCAGGACCCACTATGGTGTAAAACTACAGAGGAGGCACCAAGCCTACTAATGAGAGACTACTAAAGACTCAAAATTCCAGCATGCAGCGTTGTTACCAAGTACTAGGTGATGGCGAAATAAAAGACGTGCTGGAAATATGCCTTCTTTCATTTCCTGCGCCTCCCGTGTTTGCCTGTGAACAAGGAGCATCATAGGTCCGAAACGCGTAAGGCTGAGTTAATTTACCTGCGGGAAGGGAAGCCGCTGAGCTGCTACTAGGATTGAACTCCGTGTGCGCTTCAAAGCGCTGGTTCTTTGGAGTAAATTTGAAAGGCGGCAGTCCACTGTCGCGAAGCTGCACCGCCCAGACTCGGGGCCAGGGAGACACTTGAACTGTGCAAAGTCTCCGGCTGGGGATTTCAATCGGCTTCATCGTTGGAAAACCTTCACCCTGGGGGCCCACTGGAGGGCTGTTTTAAATATGAACCAATTATCGCATAGGAATGCGCAGGACCCACTATGGTGTAAAACTACAGAGGAGGCACCAAGCCTACTAAAGGGAGACTACTAAAGACTCGAAATTCCAGCATGCAGCGTTGTTACCAAGTACTAGGTGATGGCGAAATAAAAGATGTGCTGGAAATATGCCTTCTTTGATTTCCTGCGCCTCCCGTATTTGCCTGTGAACAAGGAGCATCATAGCTCCAAAACGCGTAAGGCTGAGTTAATTTACCTGCGGGAAGGGAAGCCGCTGAGCTGCTACTAGGATTGAACTCTGTGTGCGCTTCGAAGCGCTGGTTCTTTGGAGTAAATTTGAAAGGCGGCTGTCCACTGTCGCGAAGCTGCACCGCCCAGACTCGGGGCCAGGCAGACACTTGAACTGTGCAAAGTTTCCGGCTGGGGATTTCAATCGGCTTCATCGTTGGAAAACCTTCACCCTGGGGGCCCACTGGAGGGCTGTTTTAAATATGAACCAATTATCGCATAGGAATGCGCAGGACCCACTATGGTGTAAAACTACAGAGGAGGCACCAAGCCTACTAAAGGGACACTACTAAAGACTCGAAATTCCAGCATGCAGCGTTGTTACCAAGTACTAGGTGATGGCGAAATAAAAGACGTGCTGGAAATATGCCTTCTTTGATTTCCTGCGCCTCCCGTGTTTGCCTGTGAACAAGGAGCATCATAGCTCCGAAACGCGTAAGGCTGAGTTAATTTACCTGCGGGAAGGGAAGCCGCTGAGCTGCTACTAGGATTGAACTCCGTGTGCGCTTCGAAGCGCTGGTTCTTTGGAGTAAATAAATATATATATATATATATATATATATATATATATATATATATATATATATATATATATATATATATATATATATATATATACATACATACATACATACATACATACATACATACATACATAAATACATACATACATACATACATACGTTCACATACATATATATATATATCCATCCATTGAAGTTTTGATGTTTTACGGACACATTCTGGGAATTACGCAAGCAACAATATAACTGTTAAAAATGTACATGTGGTTGGGAATTATAATTCTTTTATGTGTAAATATATGAATTGTTGTTGTTTCAATGACATTTTAGCATATTTTTTCATAATGAAAGGTTTTATTCATTGAAGCAATATGAAATATTTGTATTTCTCTTCTTTTCCCCCACATATTAATTTGAATACATTATCAGAAATAGCATGTCGTATTCCTAATGTGTAAAGGACACTATGTCCTATATCACGAAAATAATGTCCGTTTTAAACTCTGTGTAAAACTCCTTTTGAATCGGCATCAGTCTGCCATTGGTTAATAGCACTATATATGCCGTCGTCTATCTCCTTAACATGACATGTGATCAAGCCTCGGCTGAGGTGAAACGCGTCATGGCGACTTGTGGGCTTTTATTTTTGCACGAATAAAACGCACTGAAAGATCAGCACGGAGTTGGTGGTTCCATTCTAATTTTCGTTTATCCTTGGTTTGCCTGGGCTTTTCGGAACTGTTGGAAAATATATCCATCCATACATACATACATACATACATACATACACATACATATATATATATATATCAAAACAAAACCTTTTCATGCATATATATATATATATACATTTTGTCATTTTGTATACAAAAAAAGTTTTCCTAACTTTCACGTACCCTGAAACTTTGTTTTTTTATTGAAACCTCTCCCCAAAAAAAATTCCAATAAAAAACAGTTTCACAGCCACTCACACAGCCATTCACTCACTCATACAGCCACTCACACACCCATTCACTCACCCACACAACCACTTACATTCACACATCCATACTGCCACTCACACAGACACTGCCTGTGAAATACAGTCACTCACACATCCCCTCACTTAGCCATAGACCTACTCAAACTGGCACTTAGTCACCCATATACCCACTTACACACCCAGTGACTCACCCTTAGAGTCACTCACGCTGCCAGTCAGTCACCCATACAACCACTCACAAAGGTACTCCTCTAACCATACAGCTACTCACACACCAACTCACTCACCAATACAGCCACTCACACACCCACTCACTCACCCACTTATTCACCCATACAGGATATAGCCAGTCACACAACCACTCATATGACAGATCCTAGAAATGGTATCATTCATTAGTAGTATAGAAAGAATAGTAGTTTGACTTACTGTAGGAAGGTAGGATCCTTCTGCATGGTTACCCCCACTTTTTGCCTGGTGCTGTGGTGGTTTCTGACTAGTATGACTGGGATCCTGCTAACCAGTATTTAGGTACATCCCACATTGGGCACTGGTGTAACCTTCTCATACCCTAGTATATGGTACTAAGGTACCCAGGGCATAGGTACACCAGGGGTCCCCCATGGGCTGAAACATGTATTATTCTACCCATGGGAGACCCCTCAAACTGTAACTACAGGCCTGCCATTGCAGCCTGTGTAAGCTCATGCTAGCATCACTTACCAAGATATAGGTTTCCCTATATCTAAGGTCACTGCTCTTAAAACCTAAAAGTCACCTCTAAAGCAGGTCTGTCAATCCTGAAGGCAGGGTGCTTGGTCCTAAGCGTGAGGTGCCCCTGCATAAGCAGGACACCCCTATAGCCGTCTGAGTTCAGTCTTCCGGGTTGTAAGTGAATCACCCATTAAATAGAGTGACCATGTGTCATTACGTGATGGCTAACTCTAGCTCGTTGTAACAAACCCTGTCATGTTTGGTATCAAACATGTTGGAATCATACCCCCACACCGTAAATGGCGTGGGGGGGTATGATTCCATACAGCTCCCTTAGAAGGCCTTTAGTGCCCCTGGTACTAGTTTTTCAGAACAAGACAGCAAGCTAGGGCTGCTGCCGGCCAGAAACACATTTCTGCCATCCTGCTGCTGAGCCAAGCTCGAGTAAGGGAAGGCAGAACAATAGGTATCCTGTCACAGGGAGGTGCAATCACCTCCCATACAGGGTTTAGTGTATTCGGTCAGAGTGGGGGCTCTTGCCAGCACCACATAGTCTGCGTGCAGAGAACATTTGGTGCCCTCCATGCTTAGTCCACTTCAAACCAGTTCAAAGACCCGCTGGCTTCTGTTCTGGTGCGAAACTGGGCAAAGGACAGGGAAGTATCCTCCCCCTTATCTAGCCTCTCATTTGGGAGGGACCCCTGAATCTTTCCAACCCTTTCGTTATGGTATTTAAGGGCTTACCTGTGGGTGGGTCCCTAGATTCGTCATGGGACAAGATTAATTTCAAGACACCACTTCGTCTTCGACTGTCTGGGTACTCTAGACTTCGATGGACTTAGCTCTTGGCATCAAGACTGCAACTGGGAAAACTCCTGCTGCTCCTAATATTTTCAGCTTGCTCGTGTGCTGCAACGTCCATGCCTGTGCTCCATACAGGAACCTTCCAAGGCCTGTGGGCATCCAAGGCACCTGAGGGAATCTTCCTTGAAGTGAAGGTGTCACTTCTCTGCATCCTCAGGCACCGCAGCTAAGCTGACTGTTCTGCTGATCCTGGGCTCCCACAGACTCCGGAAGGCTCGGCAGCACAGGTGGTGGTTCTTCACATCCCTTGAGGCCTGCCTTGTCCTCTCACCAAGTTTAAGGGCAGTATCCCTCTTCGGAGCTGCAGGAATTGAATCCCAGTGCACCGTATCCACTTGCTGTTGCAAAGGCTTGTTGGCTTTCTTCCTCCACGATCTTTGGTCTCCAAGTAGCCCCCACCTCAAGCACCTCCAGTGACCAAGATCTTAATCCTCACCGCAACTCTTACATCGTGGGCTGGCATCTTTGATGAGCTGCTTGAGGTCCTCTTTCAACTCTTGAGGGACATCTTTGAATTCATTAGGCTGCCCTGATTGCTCGGGCCTGCCCTAACTCCCTGATTGTGGTGAGTCACCTGGACCTTGCTGGTCCCGACATTGTACCTTCTTCACTTTCCACATTGGTTGCAGTTGCAAAGGCTTGTTGGTACTCTCGGCGGACACTGACCCCATAAATCTCGACATCTGACATGGAACAGCTTGTGTACGGCTCCTGATCTTCTACAGCATCGCCTGGGCGGCACAGCTGCAGTTCCAAGGTCACCGTCAGCTCTCTAGAAGCAATCGACATCAGTGGGCATTCGTCTTCCGTGCCTCCTGGTCACTCCTGAGTCTCATAGACTCTGCCCCCCCCTGCTTGCAGGTTCTTCACATCTTCAATATACCTTTGGATTCCACCAGACGCTTTCACCTTCTCCAGCAGTGGCATCTTCCTGAAGTCCTCCATTGAGTTTGATGGAGGTTTCCGACGCCACCTCACACCTATGCACCCGGCTTCCCTGGTGTAGGTATCCTGGTTGCTAGGGTATCCACGGGTGGGGTGGCTCTCCAACTGTCTGTCATGTCAAGTTTCCTTTATTCGGTTTTCAAAGATTAGAAAAACCATAAAAGTACATTTAGGAATACATAAAAACAATGGTTAAAACTGCATCCTATTAAAATTACAGGAGATAAAAAACATTGGCAAGCAAACCAGCAAATAAAGTGCTAAAGTGCAATCCCACATTAAAACGCTGTCTAAAAACTGGTTATAAATGGATAGAAGTGTGCAAAGTGTGCTTGAATAATGTTTACGAAGCAAAACTTACTCTAAGTTTGACCTATGTCTAACACAAAACTTAAGAAATGGAGCAATGTTTTTTGTGAAGCATTCTTCCTCCAAGAATTGCAAGACAAGGAAGGCAGGACGACACCTACGAAAACCCCAATTTTTTTTAATTGGCAATAACCAGCACTTCCTAGGTTCTTTATAAAATTTGCAGAATAGGACCATATGGATCGATGTTTGGATGGATGCTTCGTCACAGGGACAAGTCGATAAATTCTTTGACCAGTCATTTGTTTGCGGAAAGGTCACCAAGCGGTGGAAAGTGTTAAACCTAAAACGAGTCAGCAAGAATCTTCATAACCACTCAATTTAAATGTTAAATAAGGTTGAATGGCCAGAGTGGTTTGGATAGTTAACATATGCTCGACCGAGATTTTGCTTGCCTCGGTGGCCAGTCGCAATTGATCCATATGTGACAAACATCGTTTTTTCAGCTCTATCTAGACAGTTCGGAGATTGCTGTAGGAGTGTGGTAGTACTTTGCCAAGCCCAGATCATACAGAAATTGTTTAACATAAGCGAGCCAGTCGATCTTATGCCCGTTTTCGAGTGAGAGGCAGTCGCGTACAAGGCCACGACAAAATTATGTTTTTGTGGACAACCAAACAGGGTGCCACAAAAGAATTGGTTTAAGTTTAACAATGTCGGTTACATACGGCAGGCCCAATTCTAAGTGGCAGGTATATGTCGAGGAACTTTCGCGGGTCTGCGAGGAGGAATCTCACAAAACGATTCCCAACTTTTTGTAGGACGTCCACCTTTCAGTATCCCCACACCCCAGCTCCATAGGTCACAATACTTATACATTTTGCTTGATAGATTTAGATCAATTCCGTAGGTGGCCTTTTTCCTAGCCTTTGTGCGAAGGCGGCTAGTGCAGTTGTCGCCCTCATAAAGAGCAATTTTCTGGCCTCAATTGCCTGCTTCCAAGAACACTTGTCATCTATTAAAATTCCTAAGTAAGGGTACGTATTTGCTTTCTCCAACTTTGTATCTTCAATGTAAATGTCCCTTATGTTCTTAGGTCTGAATCCTGAAGACATTACGAATGTTTTTTTGATGTTTATTCTAAGATCTAAATTGGCCATGAAGCTGTGGTACCTCTTAAGAGCACGTTGAAGTTCTAAGGGGGCTCGAGCTAAAATCACGGCATCATCGGATTAGAGAAGGGTTGGTATAGGACGTTTTTCAATAAGAGGCAGGTCCTGGCACCCTTTTAACATAGCAAGCTCTAAGCCGTTTGTATAGAGTGTAAAAAGAAAGGGCGCCAGGACACAGCCCTGCCTTACCCCCCTCTCCACTCCGAATGCAGCCGTGAGTTCCCCCTCTAAACCATACCTCACCCTGGCCGTGTCGTCAGAGTAAAGTTCGCGGAGGAAATTTACCAGGGGAAGCTCAACCCCATTTCTAGAAGGATAGACCATAATTTAGAATGGCTTACGCCGTCAAAGGCTGTGGTTAAGTCAACGTAAGCCATATATAGGTACCCTCCCTTTGCGCTAACATATTTACCCATTAAGAGGGTCAAATTGAGGGCTTGTTCCACTGTGCCCAATCCTTCTCTGAACCCAAATTTAAGGTCAGAGACTATGCTAAAGTCATCTGCCCAGTTCTGAAGACGTTCAAGAATAATACGTCCCACTACCCTGCCCAGGGAATCTAACAAGGATATGGGACGATAGCAGGATGGGCATTGGCGATCTCCCTTTTTAAAAATAGGGACCAGGATTGAGGCCGACCATGATTCTACAAGCCCAACTGCGCATGAAGCTTCGAGAACTTTAGTCAGTATGGGAGTCCACAGTTCCAGATTGTGTTTAAAAAGGTCAACAGGGACCCCATCGGGCCAGACGCTTTTCCCCCCTTGCTAGCTAATAGTGCGTGCTCCACTTCCATGTGAATAATTTCAAGGGGGATAGGGAAAACAGTTTGCTTAGGGTTATGTTATGTTATTTGTACTTATAAAGCGCACTGCTGCCCTGAGGTGTCCTGGCGCAGAGTACTTGGTTACCTGGGAAAGCTGTGAGCTGTTATTGAGAGAAAAATCAAGTTTTCAGACCCTTGCGAAAGGAGATAAGATCAGGAGCATTTCTTAGTTGGAACGGGTGTTAGTTCCATGCTTTAGAGGCACAGTGAAAGAAACTTCTGCCTCCCCAATTTGTTTTCTTAAACAAGGATGTTTGAACTAATTTAGAACCAGAGGAACGCAATGTTCTGCCAGGGACATACCATGTGAGTCTATGCTTAAGAGACTCCGGGCCAATACCATTCACTGCTTTAAAGACCACACAGAGGGCCTTAAACCGTGATCTAAGTGGGATTGGGAGCCAGTGTAGTTTCCTCAGCTCTCCTCTGACCGAGGCAAACCTAGCCGTTTCCGACAGCAATCTGACTGTCGCATTGTGGACCAGTTGCAACTTGTACATGTGTTGTTTCTGTACATTAAGCAAAAGGCTGTTGCAATAGTCCAGATGGGACAAGATCAGGGTCGTAACTACCGTCCTTTGGTTGCTGGTTGAGAGGAAGAGCTTGATTTTTTTGGTTATTCTGAGGACCATGAAACAGGCTGAAGTCACCTGGTTCACTTGGTCCCCCATGGTGAGTTTGTTATCCACCAAGACTCCCAGATTCTCGGCTTTCCTAGAGGGTGTTGGGCAGGACCCCAGCTCTTCCGTCCACCAGTCCAGTGTCCAAACCCGGGGATTATTGCCAAATTTTATCACCTCCGTTTTTGCTGAATTGAGCTTTAGACAGTTGGCTGACATCCAGATGAAAATGGAGCTCATACATTTCTGAAACCTGTCCCCTGCTTCTCTTTCCACTCCCTCCATTAGCGAAAGCATGATCTGTGTGTCATAAGCGTAGGAGGTGAGCTGGAACCCAAACGACCGGATGACATTGGCCAAGGGGGCCACATAGATATTGAAAAGCGTGGGGCTCAAAGATGAGCCCTGTGGCACCCCACAAGAGAGCGAGAAGGGGTCGGAGGCATTCCCATCAAGATTCACGGTCTGGGACCTATCCGCCAGAAAGGAGTGAAGCTCCCTCTTAGATCGCTTACAGGGAGGTGGAGGAGTTCTTCTAATATAGATTGCCCTGTATGTGGAGCCTTAAAAGAAAGCATAGGTCATTTTTTATTTTCCTGTAGGGCTTACGTCACTCCAAGACGAGTTTGGCTAGCCCCAGCGTGTAGAAACTTAGGTACTACCAGTAGCCTAGTGGCTCTGAGAATCATTTGCACCAGCACTTTTATGCCCCTAGTTATAGCAGTTGCCAAGTACCTGGGATGGGCATGGTCTATTAGACAGAGAATTTTGGCCAAGAGCTTGCCCCTATAACCACCCTTTCTAGCAATCAGTGTTACTAAGTAATTTTTTAGCATTTATAATGTATTAATTATGTATTTTATCTTTTTTAACGATTGTCAACCAAAAATGAGGTTTTTATTTAATCTGGTTTTAATATATAAATGTATGTATGTGCTTTTATGAGAATTTTACTCGAATAAAGCCTCTTTGAATGAATGAAAGGAGTGAAGCAGTTTCCATGCTAAACCCTTAACTCCAATGTCCGAGAGCCGGTTCAGCAGGACCCCATGGTGGGCTGTATCGAAGGCCGCGAATAGGTCCAGGAGGATTAAGATGGCGCTTCCTCCACTGTCCACAGCCTCTCTGATTTCCTCCATGGATTTTATCAGAGCCAGCTCTGTACTGTGAAAGGCTCTGAAACCAAACTGCGAGGGGTCTAAGGAGTTGTTAGCCAGAATTAAGTTACTAAGTTGGCTATTCATTTCTTTCTCCAGTACTTGAGCTGGCAAAGGGAGTCTGGAAATTGGGCGATAATTGTTCGAGTCCTTGGTTCAAAGATTGCTTCTTCAGCAGAGGGAGCACGGAGGCCTTTTTCCAATCTCTAGGAGAAATTTCGGTCCGTAAAACTGAATTTAGTAGGGGGGTCAGTACTTCTCCAATGATTTCTGGAATTAACTTGACAATTCCAGCGGGGCAAGGATCACTGGGAGCACCGTATTTTGTGGTGTGCAGCAGTTTGATGAAATCAATATTCTCAATGGGGTAAAATGGTCCAGAGAGCCTTCGGTGGTAACTGGGCAGCCTGAGGCCGTGAGATTAGAATCTAACTGTTTACCATTGATCTGACCCACCAGGGAGATGAAGCTAGTTTCAACTTCGGTTTTAAAATAATCCGCCATTTTATTGCAGAACTCTACATCGCCCTGTTTTTGAGGGGCAATGGGTTTAGCTAGTTTACAAATCGTTTTAAAGATTTCTTTAGAATTTGATTCAGCCTTGGTTATTTGTAGTGAAAAGTATTCCTTTTTAGCTTCAAAGAGAGCTAGCTTGTAATTAGAGATACAAGTTTTATACTTTTCCTTCATCCCTTCGGAATACGATTTCCGCCAGTCCCTCTCTGCATATTTACAGATCAATTTTTGGCCCTGAGCTCATCCGAGTACCAGGGTGCAGTGGGCAAAGCCCGTTTGGGAAGCCACTTTTTAACGGGGTGCTCTGACAAATTGTTTGGGGGCAGTTCGTGTTACCTGTGGAACTGCTCCTGGACCTTTGCCGCTTGTTTCCCCCTGCCGCCGCAGCCTACCACCATCTTGGCGCGGCCGCAGAGAGGGGGGACTTCATCCCCCAGCAGCCCCTGCGGCAGGAAGCCGCCAATGCCCATTCCGCGCCAGAGGCCCTTAAAACGTGAGCGTAATCACGGCAGAGCGGGTGCTCTGACAAATTGTTTGGGGGCAGTTCGTGTTACCTGTGGGACCGCTCCTGGACCTTTGCCGCTTGGCTCCCCCCGCCGCCGCAGCCTACCACCATCTCGGCGCAGCCGCAGAGAGGGGGGGACTTCATCCCCCAGCAGCCCCTGCGGCAGGAAGCCGCCAACGCTCATTCCGCGCCGGAGGCCCCTTAAAACGGGCAGAACGGATGGTCTGACAAATTGTTTGGGAGCAGTTTGTGTTACCTGTGGGACCGCTCCTGGACCTTTGCTGCCTGTCTCCCCCCGCCGCCGCAGCCTACCACCATCTCGACGCGGCCGCAAGAGGGGGGGACTTCATCTCCAGCAGCCCCTGCGACAGGAAGCCGCCAACGCCCATTCTGCGCCGGAGGCCCTTAAAACGTGAGCGGAATCACGGCAGGCGACGCCGGGAGAAGCCCGGGACAAGGGCGGGACCGTCGTAGGCCGTCAGAGGCCGTAGGAGGCCGGGCTGGGCCCCCCCTCTAACAAGGTCTGGAACATTGCTATACTGACACTGATGACTTGATCCCTTTAATATATACTATATTTTATTTTATTTTTGCTTGATTTAAGTCTATGTTAACAATGTCAATTGTAGTATAGGTGGCTGGTGATATAGAGTAAATTGCGAGCGATTTTTTGGTAGACATATACTTGGTAATGGCAAGACGTCGCGCTAAACCACAACTTGAAAATGCTTGCAATATCATTGATACGTATTTAGTTAAGGTCGTAACTGCTCTTAATGAAAAAATCGATCGAACAGAAAGGCGACTTCCTATGGGATTGAGTATCCTGAAAGCTGACCAGGCTAACACAAGCAGAATACTCAGCCCTACTAGCGAAGTTGATACATACATGGTTATGCTGGAGAAAACTAATAATAATGATACTAATAATTGCTGTATCTCCAACTCACCTAGATTGCCTACTGTGGATATTAGCCCCTGCCCCTCATCCCCCCCCCCAGGTTAAACAAAAGAGTAGGAATAAGAAAACACTAGGATTGGGTAACCCAAAGGGGAAAAGGGACAACAAAACTAATGTAGTGGTGAACATGGTTACCACACGCACAAGGGCTAAGTTAAAACCAGAGACATCACTTGGTAATTACAGTTTAGAAGCAATTTTTGATAAAATGATTGAACTGATTAGGCCCATACACGAGAAAGTGGACAACCTGGCTAGGGAGGTCCACAAATTAGGTGGAAAATGGAGAAATGAATCACGAGGCCCCACCAAGAAGGAGGACCTAGCACAGAGGTGAACAATGGAAATAAAGATAAAAATAACAAAACTAATGGAGCCATAGATGCGACCAATACTAGTCCCATTATGATACCAAACATGAGTAAAGTCCCAGTGAATAACCAGAATGTAGGTGCTCAGCTAAAGAATAACCCCCCTATCGTTGATCAGGGCACCCAAGAAAAGGAAAAACCATTACCTGCAGAACAAGTTAACAGATATATTAAAGATCCTATTAAAGATAATGATAGACAAATTCCAGCTTTTATCAATCTTCCGCCAGAATGTGGTGCTTATGTTGCGGTACTCGTAAATGTCCCCAAATTAAGGAAGGGGCAAATGGAAACTCACGACACACTCAAAAATAAAACTCTCTATTGGCTATCTAACAACTGCAATTTTCCAGAGGTGGGGGCTAATCAGATTATACTAACACAACGGGTGGGATTTGGTGGGACCCCTTAGGAAAAAGTTCGAGGGGGACTGCATAATTATAAATTTCTGCTCCCCCCATTGGGCAAAGAACACTCTTGCCAATGCCCCACCTCCTTCAGCCTGGGAGTTTAACATGACCCTCCTCCCCTTGGGATACTTTTATAGACATTTATGGACCCCAAACATTATACCAGCAATAATCCTACTACCAGTAGAATAACAGCATTTTCTATGCCTCATTCCTGTTACACAATTCCAACATATAATAGATTCCAGGTATTCGATTCCTTAGAGGATAATGATTGACATACATTGTCCAAGGGCATAACACAAGGTCCCCCCATTTGGTCACAACAGAAAGACCTAGATGAATTTGCAAATGTGTCATTGGCTAACCACTTACAGCCAGCCACAGTAGTATCTGAACTGCATAGATTCACTGACTATATTAATAATAAGGACGAGCTACCCATTACATCAAAGAAGTTATCAGCCATCTTAATCCCAACAAATTCAGCAGTGCCTATAACCCCCTCTTTAGGAAGATCTGCTCTTTCCCAAGGTGATCTAGTAACTGCTAACTCAGGCCTAGAATTGGGATATAGCCTAGTTACCTGGAATATAGCAGGCCTCAAAAGAAAGCTGGACACACCATTCTGGAGGGACTTTACCACTGGAGGTTACGACATCATTTGTCTCCAGGAGACATGGTGTAAGGAGCCCATCTTTTTAGAGGGTTATACCTCACACTTGTTAAATGTGGTTAATTCCGCAGCTGGAAGAGCAAGAGCAAAAGGTGGTCTCGTTTTGCTAATATCTAATAAACTAGTTGCCTGTAAAAGTAGAAGCTATACTTCAGTTGACACAAATAGCCAGATGCTACGACTAAAATTTAGTAAAGGTAAAGATTTAATACTGATTAATTATTATAACAATATTTTTGATACCAAAAGAGGGAAAATTCTTTACCCACTTGAGAATAATAAGGCCCTTGCAGTATCTCGAAAACAGGCCATTATCCTATGGGCAGGGGACTTTAACATCAAACCCTGCCCACTGGCCATGAGTAATTCATGTGGCCTTAGGAAGGAGACTGGTAACGGGGGAGGTCGGCGACGACGACTTTCATTTTCCACACTGCAATTACGGTAAAGCCCTAAATAAATTATTAGCCAAATTCAACCTGGACATGTTGAGCTGCATTAAGAATAAGGACAATATTAATTGCCCACTTTTACAGGCAGGAATGCTAACACCAACATTGATCATATTTTGCTCTCCAGTAACACTGAATATTCTAAACTTTGGGTTACGGAGCAGCCTCTAAGCGACCATAACAGCATATCCATTTTATTATTGTGCTGGGGAAATAAACAACCTAATGATAACAACTGTATTAACAATGTTGTAGCCTCCAGACCAAATGGCATGAGGATCAAATGGGCCGGCATTGACCCTCAAAAAAAGCATATGGAGGTGGTGAAGAAATGTTGCATTGAGATAGAGCATTGCCTTAGGGATGAAGTCACTTATACTACTCTGTTTGACAGTTTTGTAAAGATACAAGAAACTATAGAAGGCATTTTCACTAAAAGAACTAGTGGGAAAAGGGCAGCAAACTCAGGCTGGTTTGATAAAAATTGTACCCGGGCCTTACAAGAATTAAAACAAGCGTTGAGTGCCAAACCCCGTAATAACGCAACTATTAAAATATTACGCACTGACTATAAAGTATCCATTTTTAACAGGAAAAGAGTCTTACAAGATGAGGCTTGAACTAATCTTAACCTAGCGGCAGACACAAATAATTGCAAACTTTTTTGGGAGACCATAAGCATCTGGCCCGGACGGGGTCCCTGTAGATCTATATAAAACAGAAATGGACCTCTGGGCCCCTATTTTAGTAAGGTTTTTTAATGTGACGGCAGAGGGACGACTACCGATATCGTGGGGTCAATCGCTAATTATCCACCTTTTTAAGAAAGGGTCGCCCCATTTCTCTGCTAGACGCCTCCATTAAAAATAATTAGCAGAATTATGTTAAAGAGGCTGGAAACATGGGTAGAAGAGAATGATATTTTATCTAAAGCACAATATCGTTTTAGAAAAGGTTCAGGAACCCTAGAACAGTGTGTTAACCTCAACCTTTTGATTAACAAATACACTGTTGCTAAGGAGGGAAATTTGTTCCTTTGCGGACTTGAGCAGTGCCTTTGATCTCGTAGATCATGCCATATTATGGCAAATTCTACTTGACCTAGGCGCGCCCAAGGAAATAGTAAATTTTTTATCGAGGCTCTATGAGAGGTTATCTTGTAAAGTACGATATGGCCCATCTGGCGAGTGTACCCCTTTTTTTAAGGTTACAAGAGGCATACGCCAGGGTTGTGTCTTGGCACCGCTTTTATTTTCATTATTTATTAACCAAATAGACTCAACCCTAGGTCAGATCTCAGCAGATGCTCCACTTATAGAAGGGGTAGCGGTCCCAATTTTATTATATGCGGATGACGCTGTTTTAATATCGCGAACCCAAATTGGATTACAGCGTCTTATAGATAACTTCACAATATTTGTAAAGAGCAGGAAACTTAAAATTAACAAAACCAAGATCTTTGTCATGAACTGCGGGAAGAAAGCCAAGTCAGCTAGCTCCTTTTTCATAGAAAATGATAAGATGCAATCAGCCAAAACTTTTTGTTATCTTGGGATAACATTTGCCGGTGATGGGAAATGGAGAAATGAACATGAAAATATTAGCCTGAAAATGAGCAGGAACACAAATAGCATATTCAGTTTTTCGACCAAATTGGGGTCTAGAAGAATTAAAGACACGATAACCATTTACAACGCTAGATGTGTGTCATCTGCACTATATGGGGCAGGAATCTGGGGCCATCAGTGCAGGAAATCGCTACAACATGATGAAAACAAGTTCCTCAAGAAATTGTTGTGCGTCCTTCCCTCAGCATCAACCGAACTCGTACACGAGGAAATAGGTATAAATTAAATCTCTGATTTAGCAGCGTTACGCCCTTTGACACTCTGGCGATCCATATGGTCGAAAACTGAAACGCTATTTACACAAAAAATGATCAGAGAATGCTTGAGGCTCGAACACTTCCCATATTCTGTGGCTCAAATATATTCATCACTGGTACAACCTCCTATTTGATTGTAATATCCTGTTCGCACCCGAGTTTGCGTCTTCAATCACTAAGAAGGAATTAAAAGAAAGGTTTTTATCATACAAGAAGGAGGTTAGAGAAAGGCAGTCTAGGAAGCTACCCACTGTTATTTTTTATTTGGGACTAAACTTAAACAAAGGTTTTCAGGCTTACCTATCTATGGTCACACGTAACTCCCACCGATTTGTTTTAATTCGTCTCAGGCTAGGAATTGTGCATCATTTGGTGGCATTTCCGCACATGAAAACCAGCACAAACTCTGCCTGCCCTTGCGATCACACCTCAGAACAAAGTTGCTGCCACTTTTTATTGTTATGTAAATTTTATCATTTCTTAAGGAAATTTTATTTAAAATCTATCTTCTTAAAACAAAATGTTCAGTCCACCAAATCAGCTATGAAATCAATGTTGTCTTTAGAAAGTCCAGACATCTGCTTTTTCATTGCAACGTACATAATGAAATGCATAGCCGCAAGGAAATCTATAATTTCTTGATGTAACCATTTTTTGGTCAATTACATAAAGATCTAAGCTGAGTCCTATTTTAGCTTGTTTGTACATTTATGAATATGTGAGAATTAAGCAAACTCTATACTGTTACACTTCATAAATTTTTTAGGATCCGCGTAGCATTTATTTAACCATTAATTTATTGCTAAATTTGCACATAATTAATTTATAATTAGTATAATAGGTGGAAATTTTGTTGTTGCAAGAGATTTGTTCTAAATATCGTGCCACCCAAACCTGTTGGTAACTAAAGAAGCATATTGCCCTTTTACTGTATGTATTTTTGGACCGAAGCAAATTTGCACAAAATATTTGCACTTGGTACGGAAGCATATTGCACTTTAATGATGTATTCTTGCATTGAAGCAAAATTTGCACAAATTATCCGCACTTGTCACTTTACTGTGCAAATACATATAATATGATAATATGAAATATATCTTAGTAAACCTGTTTTTCAAAAGGGGTATGGTATGGTACATAGGTATAGTATCAAGAAGGGATGTATAGCATATTAATGATAATTATCTCTTGGGACCTAATGTTGTTTTTAATCATGAGTTGTAACCAAGATTTGTAACTCTGATGTTTTTTTACTTCATATTAATGGTCTTAATGAATGTATGTTTTATTGTTCTGCTTATATGGTTTTGTTTTGACAAACCGAATAAAAGCATTTTGAACTCAACAGGGTCTAGCTGGTCACAAGCATTGGTGAGCCAGGTGTTATAGGTGGATGTAGCTTCATCCACATCTACCGGAAGCTGGACCATGGAATTCACCAGGACGTTTCCTAGTCTTTCCCCATCTAGCTTACCCCAAGATCTAGTGCCTATCTCGCTATTCTGTTTCTGGCCTACGGGCTGAGCCGGCAATGGTTTAAGTCCAAACTTGATCGCCGAATGGTCAGACCAAAGAATAGGGAAGACCATGATCTCAGTTACATCTTTGTTGTTGGTATAGATTCCATCCAGGGTATGGCCCTTTTCATGTGTTGGCACCTTCACCATTTGCTCCAGGCCACCAATACCCAGGATTTGATTCAGTCTATATGTCTCAGCATCTTTGGAATTTTCGAGATGGAAATTGAAATCCCCCATCACTGAGAAGGATTCCAAGCACAGACCCTCCTCGAGCATCAAATCCAGGGACTCCAGAAAACTACCTTTGGAGCCCGGCGCCAGCGTCCCCTTAAACGGTCTATGCAACTCAGTGTAGATATCAAAAGCTATGGCCTCACAGGCCAAGCTGGTTGCTTGTACAAATTTGGGGCAAAGTGAATCGTGGTAGATGATAGCAAGACCACCCCCCTTCTTACTGGACTGATCCAGGGTGTGGCAATGAAAGCCCGCCAGTGTAGCTTTCACCAGATCAGGGCCAGAGCTATTTTCGGTCCAAGTTTCAGTAATAAAAGCCAATTTAATTTCATGCTCCCCCAGTAAAAGGGTGGGAACTTATTCTTTCCATGACAATTTGCGAGGTATGTTCCTGAGATGGCAAGCCAAATATCCGCGCAAAATGTTGTACCCACGTTGCTTCATCTATAGCTATTTCTATTTCAGTATTATCCCTCATTTCCGAAAGGAAAGGAGATTTAATGATTTTCCAGAAGGTAGTGCTATCCTTCATAGTGCAAAAACAACAGTTGATGGACAGAATGCAGAACAATGTCATGCATTCACCCCAGTACAGAGATCTCGGCCTAAATCCATCGTTTTTTTGCTCGCCACACCACCCCAGTTCAGACATGGCCATATGCAAATCAGCCTTAACCTTGTGCCTCATGGGAACAGTCCAGCCCGAACTGCCAAGCCATGTCTTCCCTGGACCGGAATCAAGCATCCTAGGACCGGTTTCAGGCAATCAGCCATCATCAGCAAGGATAGCTTGACTCCAGTGGAGTGGAGAGCACGGGACTCACGTCTGAGCATACCCGTTCCACTCGGGGTGACAAATGCAAAAACAACAGTTGATGGACAGAAAGCAGAACAATGTCATACATTCACCCCAGTACAGAGATCTGGGCCTAAATCCATAATTTTTTTGCTCACCACACCACCCCAGTTCAGACATGGCCATATGCAAATCAGCCTTCACCCTGTGCCTTATGGGAACAGTCCAGCCCGAACTGCCAAACCATGTCTTCCCTGGACCGGAATCAAGCATCCTAGGACCGGTTTCTGGCTATCAGTCGTCATCAGCCAGGATAGCTTGACTCCAGTGGTGTGGAGAGCACGGGACTCACGTCTGAGCATACCCGTTCCACTCGGGGTGACAAATGCAAAAACAACAGTTGATGGACAGAATGCAGAACAATGTCATACATTCACCCCAGTACAGATATCTGGGCCTAAATCCATTGTTTTTTTGCTCACCACACCACCCCAGTTCAGACATGGCCATATGCAAATCAAACTTGATCTTGTGCCTCAAGGGAACAGTCCAGCCCGAACTGGCAAGCCATGTCTTCCCTGGACCGGAATCAAGCATCCTAGGACCGGTTTCTGGCTATCAGCGGTCATCAGCCAGGATAGCTTGACTCCAGTGGTGTGGAGAGCACGGGACTCACGTCTGAGCATACCCGTTCCACTAGGCGTGACAAATGCAAAAATAACAGTTGATGGACAGAATGCAGAACAATACCATACATTCACCCCAGTGCAGAGATCTGGACCTAAATCCATCGTTTTTTTGCTCACCACACCACCCCAGTTCAGACATGGCTATATGCAAATCAGCCTTGACCCTGTGCCTCATAGGAACAGTCCAGCCCGAACTGCCAAGTCATGTCTTCCCTGGACCAGAATCAAGCATCTTAGGACCGGTTTCTGGCTATCAGCCGTCATCAGCCAGGATAGCTTGACTCCAGTGGTGTGGTGAGCACGGGA
Organism: Lissotriton helveticus; assembly: GCF_964261635.1. Classification (NCBI taxonomy): domain Eukaryota; kingdom Metazoa; phylum Chordata; class Amphibia; order Caudata; family Salamandridae; genus Lissotriton; species Lissotriton helveticus. The sequence continues at coordinate 152,006,827 of NC_136071.1, forward strand.
CTCACGTCTGAGCATACCCGTTCCACTCGGGGTGACAAATGCAAAAACAACAGTTGATGGACAGAATGCAGAACAATTTCAGACATTCACCCCAGTACAGAGATATGGGCCTAAATCCATCGTTTTTTTGCTCACCACACCACCCCAGTTCAGACATGGCCATATGCAAATCAGCCTTGACCCTGTGCCTCATGGGAACAGTCCAGCCCGAACTGCCAAGCCATGTCTTCCCTGGACCGGAATCAAGCATCCTAGGACCGGTTTCTGGCTATCACCCAGGATAGCTTGAATACAGTGGTGTGGAGAGCACGGAACTCACGTCTGAGCATACCCGTTCCACTCAGGGTGACAAATGCAAAAACAACAGTTGATGGATAGAATGCAGAACAATGTCATACATTCACCCCAGTACAGAGATCTGGGCCTAAATCCATCATTTTTTTGCTCACCACACCACCCCAGTTCAGACATGGCCATATGCAAATCAGCCTTGACCCTGTGCCTCATGGGAACAGTCCAGCCCGAACTGCCAAGCCATGTCTTCCCTGGACCGGAATTAAGCATCCTAGGACTGGTTTCTGGATATCAGCCGTCATCAGCCAGGATAGCTGGACTCCAGTGGTTTGGAGAGCACGGGACTCACGTCTGAGCATACCCGTTCCACTCGGGGTGACAAATGCAAAAACAACAGTTGATGGACAGAATGCAGAAGAATGTCATACATTCACCCCAGTACAGAGATCTGGGCCTAAATCCATCATTTTTTTGCTCACCACACCACTCCAGTTCAGACATGGCCATATGCAAATCGCCTTGACCCTGTGCCTCATGGGAACAGTCCAGCCCGAACTGCCAAGCCATGTCTTCCCTGGACTGGAATCAAGCATCCTAGGACCGGTTTCTGGTTATCAGCCGTCATCAGCCAGGATAGCTTGACTCCAGTGGTGTGGAGAGCACGGGACTCACGTCTGAGCATACCCGTTCCACTCGGGGTGACAAGTGCAAAACTACAGTTGATGGACAGAATGCAGAACAATGTCATACATTCACCCCAGTACAGAGATCTGGGCCTAAATCCATCGTTTTTTTGCTCACCACACCACCCCAGTTCAGACATGGCCATATGCAAATCTGCCTTGACCCTGTGCCTCATGGGAACAGTCCAGCCCGAACTGCCAAGCCATGTCTTCCCTGGACCGGAATCAAGCATCCTAGGACCGGTTTCTGGCTATCAGCCGCCATCAGCCAGGATAGCTTGAGTCCATTGGTGTGGAGAGCATGGGACTCACGTCTGAGCATACCCGTTCCATTCGGGGTGACAAATGCAAATGCCATGGGGCACAGGGTCAAGACTGATTTGCATATGGCTGGGTTAAGACTGGAATGGCATGGTGAGCAAAAAAACGATGGATTTAGGCCCAGATCTCTGTACTGGGGTGAATGTATGACATTGTTCTGCATTCTGTCCATTACCTGTTGTTTTTGCAATTGTCACCCCGAGTGGGACGGGTATGCTCAGACGTGAGTCCCGTGCTCTCCATGCCACTAGAATCAAGCTATCCAGGCTGATGAGGGCTGAAAGCCCGAAACCGGTCCTTGGATGCTTGTTTCCAGTCCAGGGAGGACCTGGCTTGGCAGTTCGGGCTGGACTGTTCCCATGGGGCACAGGGTCAAGACTGATTTGCATATGGCTGGGTTCAAACTGTAATGGCATGGTGAGCAAAAAAACGATGGAGTTAGGCCCAGATCTCTGTACTGGGGTGAATGTATGACATTGTTCTGCATTCTGTCCATCACCTGTTGTTTTTGCAATTGTCACCCCGAGTGGGACGGGTATGGTCAGACGTGAGTCCCGTGCTCTCCATGCCACTGGAATCAAGCTATCCAGGCTGATGAGGGCTGAAAGCCCGAAACCGGTCCTTGGATGCTTGTTTCCAGTCCAGGGAGGACCTGGCTTGGCAGTTCGGGCTGGACTGTACCCATGGGGCACAGGGTCAAGACTGATTTGCATATGGCTGGGTTCAAACTGGAATGGCATGGTGAGCAAAAAAACGATGGATTTAGGCCCAGATCTCTGTACTGGGGTGAATGTATGACATTGTTCTGCATTCTGTCCATCACCTGTTGTTTTTGCAATTGTCAACCCGAGTGGGACGGGTATGCTCAGACGTGAGTACCGTGCTCTCTACGCCACTGGAATCAAGCTATCCAGGTTGATGAGTGCTGAAAGCCCGAAACCGGTCCTTGGATGCTTGTTTCCAGTCCAGGGAGGACCTGGCTTGGCAGTTCGGGCTGGACTGTTCCCATGGGGCACAGGGTCAAGACTGATTTGCATATGGCTGGGTTCAAACTGTAATGGCATGGTGAGCAAAAAAACGATGGATTTAGGCCCAGATCTCTGTACTGGGGTGAATGTATGACATTGTTCTGCATTCTGTCCATCACCTGTTGTTTTTGCAATTGTCAACCCGAGTGGGACGGGTATGCTCAGACGTGAGTACCGTGCTCTCTACGCCACTGGAATCAAGCTATCCAGGTTGATGAGTGCTGAAAGCCCAAAACCGTTTCTTGGATGCTTGTTTCCAGTCCAGGGAGGACCTAGCTTGGCAGTTCGGGCTGGACTATTTCCATGGGGCACAGGGTGAAGACTGATTTGCATATGGCTGGGTTCAAACTGGAATGGCATGGTGAGCAAAAAAACGATGGATTTAGGACCAGATCTCTGTACTGGGGTGAATGTATGACATTGTTCTGCAATTTGTTTATCACCTGTGTTTTTGCAATCCTTCATAGTGCAGCTTTTGTGCAGTTGTTCCCATAGGTCATTTTTCAGTACAACTTTTCTGAGTTTTATAGCCTGATTGTATTCCTTTCCGAGCTGGACGATTTCCTCTTTATCCGTTTCTGTTTTATGGAGGGCTGCTTTTAAGTTAGAGTATGCTTTTGTGCAAAATTTATTAAACTATACCTTGGTATTATCCTTTCTAGGTTTTAGTTTTGAGATGGAGGGCTTCTTTTACTGCTCTTGATATAATTGCAAAACTGGCCAGAATCTCTTCTTTAGAGGCAGCATAATCTAGAAACTTTTCAATAGAAGGTAATGATCTTTTCACTACTTCTGTTGTGATTTCGGTTGGGTCTATGTTGCTCCACTTGAGTGAAAACCCGTTTAGTCTATCCAAAATCATAGTTTTTTGACCGAGAATACTCACGGGGTTAGACTTTTCTGACCTATACGGAAAGGATAATGAAATACTATTGGGAAAATGGTCGCTGATGGAGTTGTCATGGGTTTTAAAATTCAGGAGGCTGGGCGCAGCATTACTTGAAAAGAAAATGTAGTCTATGATACTGAAAGCACTCCTGCCATTAAAAGTGTGAGAAAGTGGGACTGGGGGGACCACTAATTCATTAGCCAGCCCAAGTTTCAAAACAAATAATATTTCATTCAGGATATTCCCAGTAGTTGTATGGGGAAAATGGGTTAAGATGTTGTTATTCTCATCCTGAAGACCACAATTTAGGTTATTAATGTTCCTACATCTTGTTAAATTGAAATCACCCCCCCCTCATATTATTGTTAGGGTGTTGTTAGTATATTTGTTTTTTAATTCCTATAAAGAAAGAGATATATCCTTTAGTACTGTTATTAACTCCGCCTGCTGGAGGTTATTATAGAAATTAAATAACACATAGTTGGCGCTTTTATTCATTTTAAGCCTTAGTATTTGGAAATTGGGTTCCAGTTTTAGTGGGACAATTTCCTTAATCTCTAATCGATTTGAGATAAATATTGTCAGGCCCCCTTTAGGTCTCCCGGAAGATGAAGGTAACACATGCGAGAAATAGGTTTTATATCCCTCTATATGTATAGCTGTTAGAGCCCATGTTTCTTGGAGACAAAGGACATTGAACTTTCTAACAAATTTGAGCCAGATTTCATTGTTCATTTTGGAACGCAGACCTGCTACGTTCCAATGAACTATATTAAGACCAAGTTCTCCGGGAGTACCAGGACATGCGGGTCTTTGATTAATTATTTAATTAACCCTTCATGTAAATCGGGATTCACCATGGAGGCTTGAGCTTCTCGGTTTAACATCGCACTTCCTGATGGAACTATATCTAAGTTCTCTGATGGGGAATGATGATGTAGAATATAGGAATTGAAATTACTGCTGGGGGCAGTTATACGCAAAGACTTAAGAATCGGTGATCATCCCACTTGAAGTTGGTCCAAACGGGAAGAAACTACCCGTGGCCCAGGATAATGTGAGTTCAGTTTGGCCAGTCAGTCAGTTTCCTCCAGACCAGAGAGCAGGTTAAATCTATTGGAAATTGGAATATCATAGAACTGACCTTGGACTGGTACAGTAGTTCTGGACTTGTAAGTGCCGTGGAATCTGCTTCGGGGAGGATAGAAAAAGCCGAGTGGCAGTATGTTAATCCCGTCTACATCTAGAAAGTGGTTTCCTTCCCCCCAAAGGATATTCTTGACCAGCAGAAGAGAAACAAATGTAAGGACGATGCAATCTCCCAATAGCATTTTCTCGCAATTGCCCACCCATTGAACCCTTCTTGCCATCTTGAACTCACAGAACTATTGTTTGGTTAGGCCAGTCCTCCTGCCTAACCAGTGAAGTGATTTATTTCTAAGGGATTCCCAAGATTCCACTTCTGTGGGCCCCTTTTTAGGAACATTTGCCAAAACAATAATATATGGGGTGGCGTCAAGGGGAATATCAAGGTGTTGGTCGATAACAGGGATATCCCCAGTTTGACATAAGGAATTTGGAGCTGGATAAGGATGGATCTGGGGAGTGTATGGTAAAGAAATGGGGCCTATAGTTTCTAATAACCTCTTAGGGCCACTGGCTCTTTCAGTAGTAGCTGCACTATTTAACAGGGAGATTTTCTCGAAATGAGGGAAGTCACTTTTTGGGGCATTTAATCTGTCTATTGAAGGGATCACACCGTTCGGCAGGAACTCATTGTCCTTATTTTTAAGGGTTCCTGTATTCGGGGGATTTGCTTTCCTAATGAGTAAGTTGCTACCCTTATTTGCCAGTCCTTGCTCTCCTGAGGGAAGATTTATACCCAACCCTTGCTTCTGATTACTAGAAATAAGATCTTCAATTGTAGTCAATCTGGACGCCAGTTGGTCTAGCCTAACTCTCAAATAGAGGTCTAGTCTTTCCACCAGAATGGATAAATTCTTGATGTCATTACTATGAGCCTCCGAGTTTCTGCTAGTCTTATCTTTGCCCCTACTAGAACCTTTTCTTCACCCTGCCCTTTTCTTCCCTTGTAGGTTCTGTTTAGTTGTTTTAGGCGTAATAGGTGCCAAGGAGTGTTTAGTGCCATGGCCTATAGTTTTATCGGTAGCTTTGCTATCATCAGGGGCAGGATTCTTATGCTTCTTCTGGGGTGGTTGCAGTGAGGAGTCAGAGTCACTTAGTAAAATCTCCTCAGACCTAGGCTGAATACAACCGTTTGGGGCGCTTTTAGACACTATGACTTGCCTTGGTGAGTGTCTATCATCTGGTTGGGGTAGTTCAAAAGTTGACTGTGAGGTACCTGCCTTAAGGGATTCTTCTACGGAAGAAATCTGTTTGTCCAGGGCCCCCATTGCCCCTGTGAGCTAGCTCAACAGGGTTTGCTGAGAATCAACTGGAGGTCTATTTCCTGAACAGGATTTTGGACTTAGCATCTTTCTTTTGCCCATAACTGCTTACTCAATCTAACTTGAGAACAGTATGGGGAAAGAAAAAGAAAAAAGGGACAGATACATATCCCACTTCTTATCCCGACTCAAACCCAGCCACGAGTCCACAGACAGAGCCAATGAATCTATAGAAAGAGTTACAATAGCCTCAATTCCAGTCCGAACTCAATGTCAAAGTATTTAGATGTCAATTAAAGGGGTCAGTCAAAAGAACGTGCAGAAGTAAGAGCTTACGGTTAAGTTCTATTCAGGTCGCAGCATACACGGAGATGAAAACCAAATGGATAGGCCCAGCCCGGCCTCAGTCTGTCACAGATGGGCACGGACGGACCCGACCTTGGCCCAGGCTTTGCCCGGGCACGCCCGCGCGCTCGTCCCGTGCTGCGGGAGGCCTGAAGCGTATTTAAGCGCCTCCTGGCGCTCGCTTCTGATGCTAGTTGAGTGCGCCACCCGGGAACTCTGGGGGATGTAGTCTCCTGGCACCCGGAGTTTCTCCTATGTCAGGCACAGCAGTGAGAGCAGCGTTGCAGTCCCCTGCGGACTGTTTGGAAAGATACAGGTGAGTGACCCAGTGCAATTGGTATCTGTAGCAGAAAGTGAAGTAACCCGCGCTGCGGGAGGCCTGAAGCGTATTTAAGCACCTCCTGGCGCTCGCTTCTGATGCTGGTCGAGTGCACCACCCGGGAACTCTAGGGGATGTAGTCTCCCGGCACCCGGAGCTTCTCCTATGTCGGGCGCAGCAGTGAGAGCTGCGTTGCAGTCCCCCGCAGACTGTTTGGGAAAGATACAGGTGAGTGACCCAGTGCAATTGGTATCAGCAGCAGAAAGTGAAGTAACCCCATGGGTGGCGTGGCTCTCCAACCTTCTGTCTTCCACGGGGTGTCGTTAGGGTTCACTGAGAAGGGTCTTCTTTCTTTAAAATTGCAACAGCGACTTACCCATTGACTTGTATTGAGCTCCAGGTCGTGTTCCTACTCTGCACAAGGCCTCTGTGGGATTCCTTACTACTTACCACGGGTGGTTCCTTGGGTCCCCGGCACTTCTACGTCTTCTGGGTATAGTCTTGACTCAAGTTGTGATTCGCATACCACTATTTAAGTATATGGTTTGCTACTTACCTGTTTTCTTGCAAAAGATTGTATGCATTTCGTATATCTCCGGGTAGGAGATACTTGTATGTGTTAGTGAGTGTGTTATAATTAATAAAAAAAAAATACATAAATACACTGTGTGGTTCTTTTTCACTTAATCTATACCTATAAGATTACGTTCTGGTAAAACAAGCTGCTTTACACTCCTTCTGGATTAAGCCTGAAGGCTGCTTTCCACAGCTATGACTTAGAGTACTTTCTAAGGTTGTTTAAGACCACTAAAATCACCATAAGAGTTGTCTGGAGTAGTGCAAGGTGCCCACTTACTTAAGTGTACACCATTTACTAAGCCAGCTTCTCACACGTATACAGTAGCTTACTCTATATCTTTAAGTCTTAGAAACAAACTCTTTCATCACTGGATGATATCATCAGTGATGTCACTGAGCATGTTATAAGTGGTGTAATATATGAAGTTATAAGCAGTGCATTGTGGGGGCGTAAGGTATAGTTAGCTCTGGTAACTATAACTGTTGAATTTCAATGGTTTTGTAGAAGTGTAATCTAAGCCTAACTATATCGACCCTGTAACCTTTGGTGTTTCCACTGAAAGAGATCTAGGATTACAGGTAAGAGACTTCACTTTTTCCCTAGTCCTCGCTATGCCCACGATTGGTGTAGGAAGCTGGCTCTGTATATACTATACCAAAGTAAGTTATAGTGTGCAGAGAGTGCAGGGAGTCCCCAGAGGTATAGCAGAGGCAAAATTAGGGAAGTACTAATAGCTCTCTTTGTGGTAGAGTAGGCTAGCCATTAGGTTTATCCAGTGGGTGTGTTAAGCATTTGTTGTATTCACTCACTCAAGGACTGATTACACACACTCAGAGACAGAATCCAGACCAATTGGGTAAGGATAAAAAAAAATATGCTTGTATTTTATTTCTAGATTGAAGCAGGTCTTGGTACAGGTAGGTAAAACATACCTTCAATTGTAAACCTATACGCAGAAAGGCAGTGGGTAATGGATTTGCAATAGTTACAGGTTGGTATGGTTTAAAAAAACAGTAGTTGAAATTACACAGTAATTACTTTTAGAGTACTTTTTGATTACTTTTAGATTTCATTGAGTACTGGGGGTAGTATGCCTAGATACCACACCTAAGGATTTCACAATACAAGGTAAGTAATACTTTTCTTGGCTTGAGTTGTAGTTACTGTATTCCCCATACAAAACAACAGTTAACAAAAATCATTTTAGGCCCAAGATCTCATAACATGGGCTTCTATGGGAAAAAATGTTTTTTAGTTTCGTAGGTAAGCAAACGCCTTACAAGTGGGAGTTTTGGGGGGTAGGAACAAAGGGTTAGATGTAGGTAACTGAGAAATACCGATTCCTAAATACCGAATTTTACCGATTCGGTATTTAGGAATCGGTTTTTCAGATGTAGGTAAGAATTCGGTAAAAAATACCGAATTCTTAATATTCATTATTACCGAATCGGTAATTGAGATTCAGTAATAACGAATACCTACCCATTCATTCCTATGGGCTTGGAAGCCCATAGGAATAAATGTGAAGACATTCCGTATTACCGATTCGGTATTACTGAATTGGTAATACCAGGAGGTATTTCAAGGGTGCCAGGGTGTCCAAAGGACACCCTGTTGCACCCCTGAAATGTGCATGTGTCCACATGTGGCACACATGCATGCCCCAAGGGCATGGACGTGTGCCTCATGGCACACTTTAAAAAGCAAAAAAGTGCTTTTTGAAAGGAAATCACTATTTGCCACCGACTTGGAGTTGGGGGTAAATAGCGATTCCTTAAGGCTGAGGTGCACTGTTTTAAGTGCCACCTACATTGCATTTAAGGAATCGGTATTACAGATTCCTTAAATGCAAGGCCATAAGGAATCGGTATTAAGGAATCGCTATTTACAGATTCCTTAATACGTAATCCTCCCTACATCTCAAATGCCTAAATACCGGTCGGTAACAGTGAAATTTAACGAATTTCACCATTACCGACCGGTATTGTGCCACCTACATCTAGCCCAAAGTTCCCTAATGTATGGGTAGGCAGTCAAGTTGCACTACCAGTGGCACTGGGGCGGCCGGGTGCAGTGCAAGTGCCCAATGTTAGCCAATGGTGCTAAAGGGGCCTTCAGTTAGGGACTGCTCATGAGCAGGCAACTTGGGTGTGGGAACAAAGCTCCTGGAGTTAAGTTCAGCACTGCAGGGGCCAACAAACAGCACAGGAGCTGCAACACCAGCAGCATAGGGGCAGGCGGGTGCATTGTGCCAAGGAGATGTTGGGGCCCTGTGATTCTCAATTGAGACCTTCGGTTTGGCATAGTTGCCGCAGGCTTGTACATGGAGACTTCCCGAAGGTGAACACTGGCTAGAGAGGTAAGTTGGGTTCTGGGGGAATGCCGGGACACTGTCGGGTGCAGGGTGTCTTCGGACCTCGGGTTTTTCTCTGGGGGGCTGCTGGCGGCTGGACATGCCGGGTTCTTTGCTGTAGGCAGGTCGAAGGCAGACAAGCTGGAAGGGCTGGGGCTAAAGCCATAGGTGTACTCTTCTTCCAGGGTCAGCACAGCTCTCACTCCTTCTTCTTTCTTCCTTGAATCTGAGGAGACAAGCTTCAGGGTGGCACTAAATACTAGATTTAAGGGTGTTAAAAGGGGTGTGCAGGTCAGGACCCATGGGCCCCTTTCTTGGGGTGTGAACACCACCTATTATGCCACCCTCCAGTGGGAGGGAGGCATAAACCTCTCCCTAACTGTCTTAGTTATGTTATGTTATGTTATAATGTATTTCTAAAGCGCACAGCTACTCAAAGTGTCCCGGCGCTGCTACACTGAATCCCCCACCGCCCGCCTAAGAAGAAAGCATCACAGGAAAGGGCTCAGAACAAAAGTGTTTTCAATTTCTTCTTAAAGACTACCGGGTCCGGAACCCTCCTAAGCGCAAGGGGAAGCTCATTCCAGGCAAGGCCAGCTTTGCGAGTGAAAGAGCAACCCCCCAGCCTGTGACGCCGAAACCGCGGATTCTGTATGAGGAGTTGGTCCGATGACCGCAAATGTCTAGATCGAATATAGAAAGCAAAGCGCTTTTGAAGATAGAGTGGGCCCTGTCCATACAAGGCCCGTTGGACAACGGCCAGCATTTTGAATTTCAGGCGAGCCTCTACTGGGAGCCTGTGAAGGTGCCGGAGATGAACCCGCACACTCTGCCTGGACGAAAAACCCAGCAGCAGCCTCGCCGCCGCCTTTTGGACTACCTGCAGTTTTTTTTATCAAATAGCCCGGACAACCCACTAGAAGCGCGTTGGAATAGTCTAGCCTGGAAAGAATCAGCGCCCGGACCACCGTTTCTTTAGCCTCTGCAGGCAGGAGGGGGAGAAATTTGCAAAGCGTTCTCAGTATGCCAAAACAAGTCCCAGTAAGTTTTTTGACATGCATCGCAAAATTCAAATTTTCCTCAAACCAGACCCTCAAATTTTTTGCAAGACCTTTGTCAGATTGAGGGGGCGGAAAGTCCGGAGGCCACAGTCTGGCTCTGAAATTCGCAGGAAACGCTCCAAACAGAAGCACCTCCGATTTCTCCTCGTTACACTTGAGCTGCGCTTTGGCCAGCCAACGAAACGCAGAAGAGAAACAACACTGAGCCGAACTGACCGAATCCTCGCCCCTTCTCCAGGTGAACAATAGCTGCGTGTCATCCGCATGAACCATCACCTTAGCCCCCAGTGACTCCGCCAGGTAGACCAGGGGAGTCACATAGGTGTTAAACAAAAGGGGGCTAAGCGAAGAGCCCTGCGGGACACCAGTGGAGAGAGGGGAAGGAGACGAGGCAAATGGCGGCAGCCAGACCTGCTGAGATCTATCCTCAAGAAAGGATCGAAGCCAGCTCCAGGCTGAGCCCGCAATACCGATAGCATCCAGCCGCTCAAGGAGGAGAGCATGGGGGACCGTATTGCATGCTGCCGAGAGTTCCAGCATCACTAGAGCTGCTCTCCCGCCGGCATCCAAACAGTCCCTGATTGCCTCCACCACCTCTAACAGTGCCAACTCCGTGCTATGAGCGGCTTGGAACCCCGATTGCGCAGGATGCAGCACGCCCGCCTTCGCCACAAAGTTAGTAAGCTGCGAGGTGACCGCCTTTTCGCAGACCTTGGCCAAACTAGACAGCAAAGAAAGGGGTCTGTAATTGGCGGGGAGCGATGGATCCAGGGTGGGCTTCTTGAGCAAGGGGAGTAGAAGTACCTGCTTCCAAGCATGCGGGACATACGCCTCGCGAAGCGACTGGTTAATCAAAAGATTAACCTCCGGATTGACCGTGTCGGCTAATTCATCCAGCAGCCGAGCCGCGCAGGGGTCGTTGGGGGAGCCAGATTTCAGTGCCCCAAGGATTCTGCGAGAGGCCAGAAGATCGATAGAGCTAAAGGGCAAGAAGGAGTGATCCGAGTCCTTCTCTAGCCTAGACCATCGCATGGGCAAGGACGGCATCGGATTTTTAGGGAAGGAAACTTGAATATCCCTGATCTTCTCCCTAAAATGATTAGACAGAGTGTTTGCCCAAATGGCTGATGGGGTAGCACCTACCTCCTGCGCTCTGGGCGCCACAAAACTGCACAATGGCAAAGATTTCCTTCCAATTGTTATTCGCCCTATCAATGCGAGCGGCAAAAGGCAAGCTTTTAGCCGAGGAGATGGCTAGGCAACACAATTTCTGTTTGGCTCTAAGCGCCAGTTTGACCATTGGACAGTAGCCACAGGCCCTCCATGCTCTTTCCAAAACCTTGCAGGAGTGTTTGAGGTCCCTCAACTCCGAAGTAAACCAAGGCTTCGGGGGGGTTTCTCTCCCCCTCATCCCCTCATCTTCAAGAAGGAGGGGACTAAGATGTGTGATTCATCTCGCCTCCCCCACTGAAGGGTGGGATTGGTAAAGGTGGGCACACTTCTCGTTCTAGCTTGGTTTCACCGCCGATTCTCCAGCCCAAGCTGGGGGGCAGCAATAGGCAGGGGCAGCTTCCAACAGTGGCAGGCCTTTGAAGCTTCCCCTTCGTGGACCCAGCCCATCCTGGGGGAGGAGACATGACAGCTCTCCCCAGGATGGGCTTTGTTTCTGGACCCAGAGAGCGGAGGCTCTCTACCCAGTGGTCCAGAAACCTGTCTGGTGGTGGCAAATGGCAGGCAGCCATTCAGGAACCACATCAGGGCTGGTCGGTTGTCAGGGGGCATCTCCAAGATGCCCTCTGAGTGCACTTTACATTAAATCCCACACTGGCATCAGTGTGGGTTCAATGTGCTGAGAGGTTTTCTACCAAACTTTCCAGTTTTTAGTAAAGCCATTACGGAGCTGTAAAGTTCTTAATGACCAACTCCCAGACCATATACTCTTTATGACTTTCCTACAGTTACAGTGTCTAAGAATGGACTCAGACATTTTAAGGGCACAGGGCTCATGCCACTGTACCCTCACCCGAGAGCTAGTGCACCCTGCTAGAGTCCTGGGTTACCTAAGCCTCAGGCAGAGGGTCTGGCAAACAGGGATGTGGGCCATGTCGAATATCCTCTTTTCCTTGCACAAAAACATGCAGTCTGCAAGGGCAGTGTGTGGTTGTTAGGGTCCAGGGTCTCTAAGGGTGGCACAATAAGTGCCGCAGCCCTTAGAGGCCTTCTCTGGTCACAGAGCCCTTGATACCCATGGTACCTTTTACAAGGGGCTTACCTGTGGCCACCAGTGACGACTCGCCGAGGGAGTGCTGCGGGTGGTGGGGCAGTGGGGGAGGGGCAGGGTGGGGGGTAATAAACTTCGGCATACGGCAGAACGGAGGTAAGTAAATAAATAAAGCAATTTACATTGCGTGTGCTGCATCGCTGAGTTGGCATTGCAGTGCGCAGTTTACTACCCCTACCCTGCCCCTCCCCCGCCCCACCGCCCCGCAGCACTCCCTCGGCGAGCCGACACTGGTGGCCACAGATGTGCCAAATGCGGGTACAAAGATACAATTGTGGGAAAGAACACAGGACCTGGAAACCTGATTGGCAGGGACCTGGGGCACATCAAGTCTGGTTGCATCAAAGATCAGGCAAAAAGTGAGGGGTAACCATGCAAAAGGGGCACTTTCCTACAATTGGCTACTATTAAAAAACAAGAGTATGTCTACATTTGCCTGTCTGCTTTTTTCTTAGGTTGTTAACTCAGGTCCTAATGATCTGCAAAGAAAGTGCCTCAGTAACATGCCTTGGTAAGTACACATTTGTACCCCAATCATTAGGTTTTCTCCTTTTTTACCCAGGCGACCAGGAAACAGAGTGTATGCCAGTTGTTCTGTTGTGAATGAAGTGATATATGCCCTCTCAATCATATTTTCTTTGCAGTAGTACTTTAGAATTGCAGTTTGTGAAAAACATGTTTTAGTACTACTGTAGTACCATAAATATACTACAAAATGCTGTTTGTGAATAGCCCCAAGGCTCTTCAGTTTGATGGAGACATGAGCTACACTTTTGGAGTAAATTTATAAAACGTACCCAAAACTGTAAATTACCTTTGTGAATCAGGTCCATATGGTGACTGGTTTACAAAAAAATTGTAAATATGAACCCATAGAAGTACACCTTGAATGGGTGCAAATGTACAACTTTTTGAAATTAACAAACTTTGGCAGAAGTAGACTTGGAAAGATCCACCCATCTCAGATGTCAAGGCATATTATTGGCGATCAAACACCCAAAAGGTGATGGGACAAATATTTGCTAAAAGTCTAACCAGTGGCAATCACTTGGGGTAGCATTCCAACCCATCGCTTTTCACCTACAGTGCCACAATAAACAGAGGCCCACCTAATGCAAATCAGTACTGAACCTGCTCCTCATGAAAGTAGTCCATCCCAAATCTTTGTCCTCAATCATTCACTTTGCGGCCCGTGCCTATTTACTTAGGAAATTTGAGATTCAACCTCCCCAAATCTCACTGCCCCTGATTCTTAATATAGCCTTAGATGAGGAACTGGGATTCATAGCTTTGTCTTATTCAAGGTTTGTGTGACACACGACGCTACAGTGCGCTTTAAAAAGCACAGCATTCTTTTGAGATGTTAAATCAACGAATGCCCAAAGATCTGTTGCTAGCATGATTCGAAGTAGAATATTGTGATTTACACCGACATTACAACTTTGTCCTTCTCTCTTCTTTTATCTCACGAACAGACTCAGAACAAAGGTAAAAGACTGAAGGAAGGAGCTCACATCAACCGCTCTCTGCTGGCTCTGGGGAATTGCATCACTGCCCTAAGTGAAAAGGGGGGAATTCGCGCCCATTTTGTCAACTTTAGAGACAGTAAACTGACGCGTCTATTGAAGGTATATTGGAGCCTTAAACTGAGTGTGATGAGATCTAGTGGGCTTTATTAAAACTGCTTCTTTAGCTGATTTTTATTTACCTGCCTATGCGTATCACGTTTTTCCAGAGCCATAGTTGCATAGTTGAGGTTATGATTAGCTATTTCTTTCAACAAAAAGTATCTCAAACCTCATAAACATTTTTGCCTGCACCATAAATACAACTAAACATCAATTCAAAAAAGCCAAATAATTCACACATCACCCTTCTCCCCAAGAAACTTATTGCTCTTACTCATAAGCCAATACATTTTAAGCAATCCTTTCCAAGCCACAATAGGAGATAAAATGTAACTGAAAAACTGTGGGGCATATTAGCAATGGCCGTTTTAGTGGCCATTTTCGGCCGCTAAGCGACGATAATTCCATCGTCCTATTACCAAGCTGTCGCTAACACCAGTTAGCGACTGCTTGTAGGCGATAGCGAGCGGTTTGGGGCCCGCTTTGCATGTCAGCGATATTTATCGCTAATGACATGCAAAGTGGGCGTACCCAACCGGTTAGTGACTGAAAGCAGTCGCTAACCTCGCTATTGCCTATTACCAAGAAAGGCAAAGCGATGGAAATATTCGCGCTAAGCACGAATATCGCCAAACGCTAACGCCTGCAAATACCAGTTCTTAGCCATGTTATCCAATGGGAGGTGGATAACATGGCTAACAGAATTTGCACGCTAATGCGTGAACACCGCTGGTTTTCCAGCGATATTCACGCTAACGCCTGCAATATTATCGCTTTTGAGATAAAAGTTGGTAATAGGACGTTCTCTCAGCGATAATATTGGGCGAAGCGCAGCATTAAAAAAACTAACGTTAAGCTCAGTTAGCGATAAATATCGCTAACTTTTGGTAATATGCCCCTGTGTGTGCCTTGAAAAGAACATTATTTACAGGCATTAAACAATCAAGCTAGCCTGCCGTCTATTGACGTGAATCACCCCCACTCGCGTTTGTCAGGGGTGAGGTGTGTCGCAGCGGCCAGGGTGGCTGACTCCGGAGCACGTGGCTCACAGTTTGATCCCCGGTTCCGGCAGCAGCTCAGCACGATGTGACTCTGGGCAATAGCTCACTTAATTTTCCTGACGCCCCCAGCTCCTTGAGACCCTTAGAGGTGATTAGTTCGCCCTTGACAAATGCCAGTTCATTATTAACATTATTATTTTGTCATGGTACCAGGCAAGACGTGCTAGATAAATGGCAGGTAGAAGCCCAATGCAGGATCTTCGTTGATAGTCAACACTAAAATAATACTACAGTGTGCAGGATGCCCAAGCACTTTTTACATAATACTTTTATTATTTTCCATTTAAAAATGCTGTTTTGGTACCATTTAACCCTTTCTGTGCCAAGGACGTAACGGTTACGTCCTCTGCCATGGTGGCCGTATGTGGAGGACATAACCGTTACTTACTCTGTGCAGGTCCAGGAAATACCTCTGCTGTATACAGCAGTTGGATTTCATTGTCTTTTTTTCCAGCCTCAGGAGCAGGGGAAGTACAACCCCTGCCATTTGTATTGGAAGACCTGGGAAATACCGGGTGGAAGGAAGTTTGTGGCTCCCTGCAGATTCCAGAATCTCTCATCACAGAAATATGAGTTTTTTCATAGTCAAAGTTTGAGGTTTGCAAGGCATTCTGGGTAATAAAACGTGGTGACATTTACACAACTCAACCCACCCTAGATAACCTCTGGTTGGCTAGGTTTCTCTGGGTGTTGGCTCAGGTAGGGTCCAAAATCTAAGGCAACAAAAATGTTTGAACAAATGTTATTTTCAATATTCTAGGCCCAGGGAGCCTTCACCTGCATGGTTGGATCCAGGAGCTCCGACAAGGCCCAAGGGCATCTGGGCTCCGTCCTCCAGCCTTCTTCACCGCCAAGGTCCAAGGTGGCTATAGGCTCCGGGTCGGAGCTCCGTTAGGGCCCTCCTCGTAGTCTGAGGCCCAGCTGGGGCTCCGAGTATCCGGGCCGCAAGGTCCCCTGAGTTCGGCCATTTGGTCGCACGTCATGCTTTCTACTAGGGTTGGCCAGGGGTGACTAGATGGCGGGGCAGCCCTCTGTCACTCGGTGCACACAGATTACATGAAAGGAGGGTAGCCTTTCTCCGGGTTACTAGGGACAGGGTATCCAGACCCACTTGTGGTCTGGGGGTTGTCAGTCAGTGACCAGATGGCTCAAGACCAGTTCGCTAGCAAGCCCTGATGTGGAGTGGCCCCTATCCTGATCACCGCCCTCAGTGGTGCCACGAGACAGAGTGCCCAGGATGGGGTTCTATGAGCAAAGGAAGGCCTCCCATGTGCAGCCAGGTCCAGGATCTTTGACCGGAGCCTCCGGGATGGGCATTCCCACCCTGGGCTCCATCGTCCAGCCTGCCCCACTGCCAAGGGTCTGGGATGGGGTACATTGGAACTGAGGAAGTTTCCCCTGCTTGGCTTAGTTCTGAAGCTCTGACTGGGGCCTGGCAGGCCCTGGGATGGGTTCCCCCCATCCTAGGCGCTGTCTTCTGGCCCACCGCATGGCCAAGCCCCTGGGATGGGCTCCGGCAGGCCCGAGAAGGCCTCTCCTGCTAGGCCAGGTCCAGGAGCTCTGACAACTCCATCTTCCAGCCTGCCACCCTGCCAAGTGCCCAGGATGTTAGTTCATCAGACCCAGGGTGGCTACCCCTGCTTGGCCTGGTTCAGAAGCTCTCACCAGGGCCGTGGTAGGCCACCACCAATCTAGGCCCTGTCTTCCAACTCACCGCATGGCCAAGCCCCTGGGATAGGCTCCCATGGGCCCAGGAAAGCCCCCAGCGCTCTGACCAGGCCCCAGGGGCCGCCAGGTCTCAGGGCAGATTCCCCAGTCCTGGGCTCTGTCCTCCATCCGGCCATACTGCCAAATACCCTGGAGGTCCTGGTGGGAGCTCTATGGCTTCCCTGTGCCAGGGCTCCAGGAGACAAGGTGCATTTGCTCCTTCGGTTCCCTCTCTCACTCGGTGCGCATGGATGACAAGAATGGGGGTAGCCTTCTTCTAGATTACTAGGGACAGGGTACTCCGGACCCCCTTAGGAATAGTGTTTCTCAGCCAGTGACCAGCTGGCCCAGGACCAGCCCACCTCCATCCTGGGCTTTGTCCTTGGGCCCCCTTAATGCCAGACACCCTGGACAGGGTTCCACGGGCCTGGGGAGGCTTCCCCAGCTGGGAAGGTCCAGGAGCTCCAACCGTGGCCCCGGTGGGCCCTGGGACGGATAACCCCCATCCTAGACTCCGTCCTCTGGCCCACCGTGTGACAAAGTGTTCTGGATGGGTTCTGGAGGCCTTCCCTGCGCTGGCCCTGGAGCTCTGACTGGGCCCGGGGCCCCACTTGGCACCGGGGCGGGTGCTCCTACCCTGGGCTTTGTCCCCCAGCCTGCCTCATGGGCAAGGTCCTGGGTCCGGGGTCCACCAGGCCCAGGGAGGACTCACCCGCGCTGCCTACATGTTAAGGTGCCTTTGGGCCCCGGGTCGGAGGTCTGTCGGGGCCCTCCTCCCAGCCCCGTGCCTGAGGCCCAGGTGGGGTTCAGAACTCCCGGAAAGTCCAGATGAGGGCTTTGTTGCTTCCATAAGTGAAGGCAAAGCTCTAGTATTTGAGGGCATTTGTGCTGGTGGTTCCCTCTGTCGCTCGACCTTCCTCTGGATTATTTGGGACAGGGTATTGCAGACTCTCATTTGGTCCAGCAGTTCTCAGCCAGGTGCTACCAGGGCCTGGGCTGTTGGGGCCCCCAGGGGCTTGGGTCAGCGCCTGCCTCCCAGACCTGCCTGATGGGCCTTTCCACTGAGCCTGCCTTCCCTGAGAGCAGGCAGGCAGGAACATGAAGTTGCCATCCCAGCGGCCCTGGAAGTCCCAATAAGGGATCATTGGGGAGAGGAGTTGGCCTAACGGCTAGGGCCCTCGACCTCGGACCTGGGGATCTGGTTTCGAGTCTCTGTAACGATGCCAAAACCTCCTGTGATTCTGGGCAAATCACTTAATCTCCCTGTGCCTAAAATGAATGTGTGTCTTCATGTAACGTAACTGGTGCTATGTAAAGCGCTCTGATACCTGATTTGGTTCGGGTCTAGTTCGCGCTATAAAAAACTGCAAAAAAAAAAATTGGATTCCTTAAGCCCAGGCAGGGCCCTAGGAAGTTGGGTGTGTTTGTTCCGGGGTCCCCTCTGTCCTTCCGTGCTCATGGATTATGAGAAAGGCGGGTAGCCTTCCTCTGGATTACTAGGGATAGGGTACTCTAGTCCCCCTTGGGGTCTGGCAGTTCTCAGCCAGTGACCAGCTGTCCCAAGACCGGCCCACCTCCATCCTGGGCTCTGTCCTCAGGCCCCCTGCATGCCAGGTCACCTGGGACAGGGTTCCGTGTGCCCGAGGAGGCTTTCCCTGCTTGCCTGGGTCCAGGACCTCCAACTGGGGCCACTGGGTACTTCCTATCCTGGCTCTGCCTTCGGATCACCGTTTGGCAAAGCACCCAGGACAGGGTTCTGCAGGCCCAGGGAGGCCTTCTCTGTGTGTCCGGGCTCTGGAGCTCCGACCAGGACCTGGGACCCGCTGGGCATCGGGGCAGGCGCTCCCATCCTGGGCTCCGTCTCCCGGGCTGACCCATGGCCAAGGTCCAGGGTCCGGGGTTCACCATGCCCGGGAAGGTCTTCCCCGCTTCGCCTGCATGTTAAGGTGCCTTCAGGCCTGGAGAGATGCCCGTTGGGGCAACCTTGGGCCCCTGTCCCCTTCATTGGAGGCTAAGCTTTCCAATGGCACTACCAGATGTTCGAGTCACCCTGGAAGCTCCGAAGAGGGATCATTTCCCATCCGATTCCAGCCAGGGCTCCAGAAGGCTGGGCGCGTTCACACCTTTGGAACCCTGTGTCACTCAATGCGCATGGATTACAAGAAAGGGAGTTCTTTTCCCTCCGGATTACTAGGGAGACTGTGTCTCGGACCCCCTTGAGGTCTGGCCATTCTGAGTTATTCAAAGCCAGGACCTGGGGCCTGCCCAGAGTGAACCCCAGGGGTCTGGGGCCGCACCTGCCTCTCAGCCCTTTCGGATGGGCGTTTCCTCAGAGCCTGTCTTGCCTGGGAGCATGCAGGGATGTGAAGCTGGGAGGACCCATCCAGCTCTCCTGGTACTCCAATCAATTGGGCACACTTAGTCTGTTTACGGATGGACTGCTTGGCCAGCCTTAGCTGTTATTTCAAGCAAAGAGCTTCCATCATACCAGGGACTGTCTAACTAGAGGG
Source organism: Lissotriton helveticus (assembly GCF_964261635.1). Classification (NCBI taxonomy): domain Eukaryota; kingdom Metazoa; phylum Chordata; class Amphibia; order Caudata; family Salamandridae; genus Lissotriton; species Lissotriton helveticus. Next base: position 152,026,295 of record NC_136071.1, read on the forward strand.
CCTGCAACTTTGGCAGAGGCCCTTCCCCTACCCAGTAGAGTGAAGGCAGAGCAGCCATGGCAGATTGCACCCCTTCCGGTGATCTGACCAGGGTGGAAGGGGTCGGGTGGTGCCAGGTCTTGGGCAGGCCACCTGGTGGTCAGATTCCCCATGTGCCACACTGACACCCTCCTTCGCCCAGTGCATTTCCTCAGCAGCTCGGACTGACTGCTCCGTGGGGTGTCACTGAACCCTGTCTCGCTGAGGCTGAGTCTCGGCCCGACTCTCCCTTCAACAGAGACGGTTGGGCCTGCCGGTTACCGTGGGAGGGCTTCCCCAGCAGGCTCCAGAGGGGTGCTAAGGTTTCATTTCAAGGATTATATAAATATTTTTGATTCTAAAACAAATCAGAGGTGTATTTGCTTCCTTCTCTCTCCAATATCACTATAACACAATATATTGCCATTGTGCTCATATACATGAGATTGAGATTACTTCATTAAGTGTCCACAGGAGCCTTTGTCATTTGATAATAAGTTTATTAACCTGGTTCTGTGTGAGTAGGGTTCCCTTGTTCCTGTCCTACTGGATGCAGGGATATGGGCATGTTTACTGGCAGGGCGAGATGATGGATGGACCCCCTGCACAAGTCACTAGGAGGCAAGCAGCCCCGGGAAGGAGCCGCTTGAGCAACGGCCTCAGAGTGCATGGCTACTCCTGTCATAGGTGGACTGCTGTGTGACTGGGTCCTGCAATTGGTCATCCTGGGCCATCTGGTCACTGGGTCATCTTTGGCCATCTGATCACCATGCTGCACAACTGAATGGCCGTCCAGGCTAACTCCAACTTTTGTTCTCCCCTCAGGGTTCTGTAAGCCCCCTTCCTCTTCCCCAGGGCTTAGCACAGGGCACGGAAAAGGCCTGGCAACAAAGGGGTTAAATATTTGTCTTTAGATTTATTTGTTTAATGCTTTTTTTGGAAGGTGCTTAACTGTCCCATAATAGCCACTTCAGACCATTGTATATGAGGTAACATATATAGGAAGAAAGGGGAGAGGCAAATAAAAATCACAGAAAGCAAACATTGAGGTATGGACAAGTAAATGTAATAAGGTAGATTTTAGTTCAGTATCATTTGAAAGGACTAAAGATCACTGAGTGAATGCTTATTAGGAACATTGCAGCCAGAAACTTATTTTGCAAACCTACTTATGTGTTAATATGTTGGTTCACGCTGTAAGGAACTGTAGTGAGTCTCAGACCACCCTGCCTAATCAATATTAAATCGGCAGATTGCAATTTACAGCTCACTACAGTTGGCTCCCATAATGTGATTGTTTTTCAAAAATCAAAACTTTTTATCTGTTAAAACAGCCTGATTTCCTGATAGAAAATAGGGTGGCTTAGAAAGGGTTTTATGTTTTTTTAAGTTTTACAGAGGATTGGCAGGGTGGCATTAGCAGTCTAAACCTGCTCTACCAGTCTGCAGTGGCAGGCTGAGAGACATGTTTTACTTTGTCTCACTCACGGTGACACAATAAGTGCTGCAGCAAATGATCAACACTTTAACCTACAGGCCCTGGTTACACCCCGTACCATATACTAGGGACTTATAAGTAAGTTAACTTATGCCATTAGATATAAGCCAATTAATCAAACACTATTAAGGATCAGGGCACAGGCAATGAGGTTCTGTCTAGCTGCCACAGTGCACTCTCAGAGATGAAAAAAGCAGCAGCATCAATTCAAAACTTTGGAAGTTATCAAACAAAATGAGGGTGGGCCCGGTTCACAAAGGTAAACTTAGGGACCGATTCTGATGTTGGACGCACTCAGGTCCGTCCGACATCAGTCTGGAGTCGTAACCGACCGACCTGCTGTAATCGGTTACGGCCCTACTAGTACGATGCGACCGAACCCTGTTCGGTCGCATTCGTATGCTTCACAATGGAAGCATGCATTCCGAGCGGAATGCATGCCTGCATTGTGTAAATCAGGGGTGCAGTTTATCCCTTCACCCTGTGGCCGGCACCCCAAGGTGCCTGCCACCGGGTGCAGGGATCAATAGAGGGGCACCATTTGGCGGCATCGCACCCATGGGGCCCCCCAGAGACAGTTTCTGACTTCCAGTGAAAAACTGCCATCGTACTTCCTCGGTCGTAAAGAAGCGACCGGGGGAGTACTGAAGGATTTCCAGATGGCAGTCGGGCTCTCTGAGCCCGTCGTAAACCATCCAAAAATCCGAGTCGGATTCCATTCTGATTGAGCCCATTGGAATGGCTCAGTCAGAAAGGAATCTGCCCGACACTTTCCGATTTGGTCGGAAGGGCTCCGAACATGGTTTCGAGCCCTTCTGACCGGAATCAGAATCGGCCCCTTAGACGTTTGGTCTAACTTTTACCAAATGTCTAAGTTTGCGACTTTGAGAATTCACAACACTGGCGTAACGAAAAGTGAGGGGGGCTCCCTGCACGGTACTTAGGGAGGCCCCCTCCGGGCTCAATCAGGAGCTCTCCCGGCCAGAGTTCAGTGCCAAGGAGGCCCCCTTGGAGCTAGGGGCCCCCCGCACCGCGTGGGCTGCGGGGGCCTGTGTTACGCCCCTGATTCACAAAGGGCATTTATGAGTACTATCTTTATGTCTACACTCAGGCCGGATCACCCCCCTTCCTCACAGGAAACCATTGCTGAAAAAAACTCAGTGCAAAGTCTAACACCTACCTAAATTGCATCTGTTCTCTTCCTACTCTGCTTACGGTGACTCTGCCACTGATGACTGTGTTGACAGTTTGCACCAACACCAAAGGTGACTTAGTCTGTATAGTGCGATTAGAAATTTAGTGCACTCATTCGCTCTGCTGCCAAATGAGTATCTTTCTTTAAATCAGTTCAACCCTTCCCTTGCAAAAGCGGTCTCCAACTCCATGCCTTGCTCCTCTTCAGGTCAACTGGATCTTTGCCACCATTTTAGAATGGAGCATAAGTCATTATCAAATTTTCAACACCACTTCTTATGTTCAGACAATATTGAGAGTTTAGATGAATTTTTAAATCTTTATTTATCGTTTTAGGTTTAGTAATTTGGGTTGTAATCTCTATTCCGATTTGAAAAGTAGATACATTCGTTTGCAGAAATATCGAGAAAAATAATGGTTAATAACAATCAGAAAAATATTGCTGCATGTACCATAAAGGAAAATTACCTAAGTTCCTTTTCTACTCTAATAGATCCTAACCTACTTGAACCCATTAAGCGTCCATTTCAGAAAATAGCAAGAATTTTAAGGAGCATTTAGAATCAAATTTAAATTTTAGCTGAACTTCTCATAAAGAGCAATTCTGGAAAACTCATCGGAATCTTTTATCTCAATTTGAAGTACTCACAGCAGTAGCTGTATTCTCAAAGGAATCTAGAATACACCATCAGCACTACCTCACAGTGTAAAAGGTCAACATAAGAAAAAAGATAGTCACAGACCAATTAGTCTGGACCAGTCTGAACAGCATAAAGCTCTTAGCATGTACTCTGGGGAAAGGGTAGTGGAAGAGCTCTGAAGTCTCCTAACTAGCGACATGTATATTAAACACAAAATCTTACATATACTTCTTCTTTGGTGTTAGTTCATCCGTGTCCAATAATGAAATAATCGTTCAATGGTCGGCTTCGTCCTTTTTCATTCGACATAACATACGAAGACGGCAAAACATTATCTACAAGCAGTCAAGTTGCAAATGTTCATCTATGTTATTTTCACGTCAAGTTCCCAACGAGTACCCTGCAGCTTACTCTATTAGCTATTCAGAACTCCACTGGATGACAATCAAGTAGTGTAAAGCAGAAACATTCTAGTTGTAATTTCTACAGAATAATATCATGAGCTGCGCATTTTCCTGCATACACTATTGTTTTAATATACTGTTGGTATTTATTAGAATGAATAAGTGCCAACTAAAATCTAACCAATTTATGACATGTCTAATGAAGGTAATATGAATTATTCATTTAATACTGCACTGTGAAACATCCTTCTAAAATGTGCATTTATTTCAGAAAAGTTCAAATAAAAGCAATGCAGAAAAATAGAGAATAACTGAGGCCTAGAATGGATGCTTACTACAAAAAAAATCAGGTTAAAAATGCTACACGTTAATTTTCCCGTTTAGTGAAAGGCACTTTTTCATTTCTTTGGGCATTGGCTATGTTACTATTTTTACAAACTAATCACATATTTCTAAGCTAATTTTACTTTTTTATCAGCTCTCTACACATTATCACTGATCAGACTTGAGTTTAATTTAACATCAATGGACATAGAATGTAAAAAAGACATAGTGAAGCTATACCACTGTGTGAACAAGGCTAGCCCGTGTACCCTAAGGGAAGCACTTCAAACACTCTTCATGGATCAAACCAGTCGATGGGCCAGGTACCTTGCTTCAGCCAATAAAACACTATGCCTGACAACTGATCAAATATTAAATCTGCCAACAGTTAGCCTAAAAAACCTTTTAAAAAAACAGGGAAAGACCATCTCAAGGCTCCGGGACATAGATACGATCAGAGTTATTCGTGGCGCTGAGGGCCTCGCAAAATCACATGAAGCCACTCAATGCCAACCATACCTGAATGCCGGCCTGGGAAGATATCCTCTTCAAAATATCTTGAAGACCAGGCTGCTAACCCTACCAATAAAGAACTATAGGGCTCATTAGTCAACAATACCAACTAGAAATAGAGGATGTCAACTGTGTTAATACCACACAGAATCAGCAGAGCATATAATCTGTTGTTGCCCAGCCTTGGTAAGCCCGAGGCGCAAATACTTAAGGGCAATATTTAATCTTAATAAAGTAAGAACATGCAAGGAGGCCTTAACGCACATTTATACCACAACAGTGCCAATGGAATTGGCACGTGCCGGGAAGTTCTTTGCCACTGCTGGACAGATTTTATGTCAAACACAAAGTCCATAAAAATAACAGCTTAACTACAATCCGTACGCCGATGAGCATCTATAGTATCAATAGCGATGCCTCACTAATTCCTATGGTCATGAACATTGCCACCTTAATTGAACAGACAAATAAACAAAGTATTTCATGGCCACCGGTGATTCGGTACCAAGCTTGATACGCTAAGATGATCTGACATTAGGGCACCGATTGTCCATTCCGATGCATATGTACATGTTTTTATGCGTTTTTTTTTACTTTCTCTTTTTCTTTTTCTTTTAAATCTCTTTGCACTTTAAATGTTTTTCTTAAAACGTTTACCTTTTATCAATTTACTGTTTTTTTACCATGATCGTAATATGCTTCGCTTTTGTAAATGATTTTAGGTAATCATACAATAAAGTATTCATTCATTCATTCATTCATTAATCACTGTCTGCATGATCCAAAATGAGGTCTCAGAGAAGTTAAAAACTGTGTTTTTGAACTATACTTCATAAATCTGCCCATAGTTTTCTGCTTGACAAATTCACCTCTTGAAAGACACTAGCCAAAACAGGTGATTTTTACTGGAACTCTCAAAATGTTATATTTTGATATTTTTTTGTTCTCCTACTTAATGAACACATTTTGATTTTAGGATTCCTTAGAAGGAAATAGTAAGACTGTTATGATTGCCCACATCAGTCCTGCTAGCACCTCTTTTGAAGAATCCCGAACTACACTGATCTACGCGTACAGAGCAAAGAACATCAAGACAAGGGTAAGTGAGAAAAACATAAATCATCTTTATTTGAAGACATTAGGATTTAACTGGGCATTCCTGTTTCAGTTTATTTTTTAATTATAGTGGGAATTTTCCAGTGCTTTTCAAAATTCTCAAAATAAGCGGTTATCAGTGTTTATACATTTTGATGCCACAAAAAAGATGCTGAGACCATGTTTTTCCATTGGTCACAAAACAACTTATTACAGTACATGTATATGACTTTGTCACACCAATACTGCAAGATATATGAAGTTTCATATTACCAATTATAGGCAATATATATATGCAAGTTATATACTTTGATACATTTTTGATTGACAGTTTGATTAGTTCAGCCTACACAAACTTGCAAGTCTTGCGACTATATGCTTGGTTCTAGTCCGTAGAAACACAGTAAGGATTCCCTGCCTTCAGGCATCGAAAGGGTGGTTTGCCTCAAGATCACTGCCAGTGATCTGGTGCCTTTTTTCCCCCAGATTCTCAATAGGCATTTATATGTTTTGTCTCACAGCATACCATAATTTTACCTTGATCAGGCATGGCAGGGGCATGGAATGAAGACATTGTAGAGGGGGTTTGTGAAAAGCAATGCTTTTTTCCCATTGAGGAGGGCTTTTCAGAGGCCATTGACACTTCTATATAGTGGGATGTCAGGAATGCCTTGAACCCATAGGACAGGATACTCATGCAATAGCACAGCTTGAACCTCCATATCGAGGTGCTTGGGGAACCTTAGAAGCCCAAGGACCTCCATCACCTACTGGATACTGTAAAGTTAAATGAAAACACGACACTATGTGTCACATTTATGCTTTTGATTTATTGAGGGAAATGTGTAATCCCCAAATCTTTACCTCTAAAGTGGATTATTGCAACCAGAATGTTGTGGATTGGTGAAAAGTCCAATAATAGACACAGATGATGGGGCAGGTTCAACAGGGCATCATGATTCGGATTCAGGTGAGGATCCCAGACCTATTAGACCCTGCAACATGGATGCAGGGCTCAAATGGCATGCAAAGGACGGCAAGGGTTCGAGAGGACATCTGGCTAAGAAAGCTTTTGACTTGTAGGATCTGGACGAAAATATACCACCCAGGTCGTGCAGTAAGCCTCAGTGGAGCAGGTGGCAGAGTACGTGGTAAGCAGGTGTGTAAACCAACTATAAAAAGGTCAGAGAAAACAATAAATAAAAAAATAAACAGCAAAATGGCTACATTCTTGGCAAAATGTGTGAACGGCCCTAAGAAGAGGATTAACCAATCTTTGCTGGCATGCCAATATGTAATACTGAATATAGCATGGTCACTTGCCAAGATATAATGGCAAAGAAGGCCAAGGATTCAGGAAAACTGATTTTCCTCGATATGCTGTTGGGGTGTGGGTATGAGCCATATGCTTCTTAGGTAGGCTTTCCTATTTTCAGTTTCTATTTGTTGTGACTTCATTGTTTTCAAAAATTTGAAAAAACAGTGATTATCAATGTTCATTCTAATCATGGGGCGGGGATCTTCCAGTGCTAAAAAATTAAATTTCCTTCCTACCCCTCATCCATTCCTATTGTCAATTATTCCTACAATCTATTCTGTTCCTAATACCTTATTTGAACCCTTTCATTGAAGTTGCTCTTTAAAGTGACCATACCTTATCTCTCACAACTGCCTGTCTGTGTGAGTTTCCAGTATTCAAATCTCTTTCCAGTAGTCAGTCCCACCCCATGTAAAAGATGTGCATGAATGGAGATGTGTTTGGTCTCCATCAAGATTTGATTGTAGTAGATAAAAGTTTAATGGTGGGTATTTAACACACTTTCCTTCTCCTCTGTTGTTCAGAGAAGTGGCAATGATTTGCTGATTGAAGATTTTTTACTTAGGACATAGGATATACACAGTGGGTCTGAAGGTAGCCCATGATATCCGCCCCCTCTTCCTTAAGAAGGACCCCCCGGACCTGACTGTTGTTACAACGGGACGTGTTTTCTAAGTCCTCCGCATGTGCCTGCAGGTCCACTTGTTGATCTTTCAGGCGGATGACTTCTTGCTCGAGCTGCTCGATCTCGTTGCTCCTGGCTTGATCTGCCTCTTCGATAGATGCTACGCGCTCACCGAGACCGTCCACCTCCCTCCTGATCTCTCTGACCTGCCCAGCGACCTCCTGCTTCAGCGTTTGAAAATCTTCGTGGAGGGAATTGAACAAGGTCTCCATGAAGGATTTAGTGATAGGCATCTCGCCATCGCTGGGTTAAATGCTTTGCTTTGATGCCCCTGGGGAGGGCGGCCCTCTGTCCCCTTTTGGTGGGCCCTTGCTGAGCGTCTCTGGGAGTGTGCGGTCACCCTTTTTCCATTGGACTGCCATGCCTTGCTTCCTGCTTGTGTCTGTATTGTTCACGCTGGTGCCACTCCTCTCAGGCGATCGCCCTGGTGGTCTCCCACCACCCCTGTCTTCCGCCCCTTTGAACAACACAGCACCCCCAGGGGGGATGGCTTCTTCCGTTCAAACACACTAGAGATGAGGCGTCTCACTCCGCTCCCGTGGATATCCCTGTTGTGGTGTTCTCTTCCCCCGCAACACCGGCGAGAAGCTTGGGGCGTTCTTGGTTGGGTACTCTTCCACCTGGCCTTCTCCTCTTGTGTCCCTCTTCCAGGATCACCCCGGCCCCCTCGCTGCGCTATGTTCGGTCCACGAATGACGCGGGCTACCAGGTGCGAGTCCCTGGGCGTGTCTTGTGCAGGTCTTCTCCTCCCAGCTCGGGCACTTGTGGCACCTAAATGTTGCCTGGGCTGCCTCAGGGCCCTCACTGCCCGACCCCGACCTCCGTGTCTGCCTCCTGTGACGCTGTAGGGATGGTGACCAAGCCTGTGCACCGGCCCCCGGTCTGCTGTCGTACCTGTAGCCAGCTGCGTGTCTTGCCCGCAGTCCCGGAGGTAATGCCCTTTTCAGGCTCCGTAGGGTCTCCTCTGTGCCTCACGCCGCTGCCTCTCCTCAAAATGGCGTCTGATGCCCCCCCGGGGCTGCCTCCATTCACCGACTGGCCCTCCGACTCCCGGTCCCCCTGCCGGGCATCTGGTGGTGTTATGGGGGTGGTGGAGTCGTCTGCTACAGGAGGAATCCGAATCGTGTGTGGCCGCAGGCCCTCGGCCCGAGCTTAATTTCCCCACATGGGCCCGCTCGCCTCTCACAGGCCCCGGGGTCGGCGGCTTCCTCTCGCCGCGATCCCCGGTGTCTCTGCGGCCTCTAGCGGGGTCTCGCGAGCTGTCTGTGCCTCCCCCGACATCTGTGCTGAGCCCGGTGCCCCAGGACCTCTCTGTCGGGTCTCCTTTTCACTCCCTGCCCGAGTGAAATAATTGCGGGCCAATTCGCGGGCAAATTGCAGGTGGGGGCGCCGCGTGTCTTTACCGGCTCTCTCCCGCCAGGCGCTCTTCACATCAGCAGTCTTGTAGTGCCCCCAACTCCCCCGCCCACTATACAGCCCCGGGGGGGGGGAGCTCACCTGCGGGGCGGCCTACGGGAGGATCCGGGCCGCTCCTGGGGCCGGCAGCCGCCCGCGCCACCATCTTGTCCGCGCTTTCGGTGCCGCGGCCCAACCACCATTCCCATGCCACGGGGCACCGGCGTCTGCCCGCCTCTGCTGTCTGTCTCTCTGTTGCCGCCGACGGCCACGGAAGCCGCCCGCACCTCTCCCAGCGGCAGCTCTGAGCATCGGGACCCCGGAGCCTCTCTGCTCGGCCCCTCCGCAGGACTCACCCGGGGTTCAGAGCATCGGTGCCATTATGCGGTCAGGAGCGGCTATAGGTTTCGCTCGTCTGCGCTGTCCTCCCCTGGAAGGCGCCTCCCCCAGCAGCTCTACAGCCGCGGACGCCAACTCTCCCCACCCTCGGTGCAGCTCCGTCGGGGGGACAGCGCACACTTAGCGGCCTGCGGGAAGATCCGGGACCTCACAGGATCTGCATCCGCCTACCAACAAACAAAGAGGAAGAGTTCTCCCAATTAATTTTAGGTCCAGAGGGGGGAGATAAAGGTAAACTAAACAGAAAGGGTACCTCTAGAAAGACCTATATTTCTTTTTTCAAGGAATGAATCCTAATAACATTCACAGGAGGAGGATGCTAAAGAAGGAACCAGAACTTTAAAGTATTATCAAAACATATTTTTATTTATTTTTTTATATAAAAATTAATTTGAAAATATTCGTGCATTTATACATTTCATTTTATCATATAAAATACTTAACAAAAGTTCATCAACATTCATAATACAATTTATATAATAAAAATAGAAATATAGTGCGGATTTGAGAAAGTAAGAAGAAAGATACCCCTAACAATTTAGTATGTTCCTAACATACATACAAGCATTCTTACATACCAGTCATACCTTTGCAGTAGTATAATACCATACCTAACAACATAAATACAGGAACTAAACACAATGAGACAAAACCCAAAGGTGTACTGGATGGTTTACAGTTGGGAACTAGATTTAACAGTTCTGCCAATTAATCATTGGTCTGTGTGTCATTGACCAGTCTATATCCAGATTGTGGATGTACGGCCGACGTACGTTTCGGTGATGATGTCACCTTCCTCAGGGCCAGGAAAAACATATAATAGACTGACATATATACATAATCTGTACACAAGTTAAAAGGACAGGGGCATTGCAAAGGTCTCTCTGTTGCCGCCGACGGCCACGGAAGCCGCCCGCACCTCTCCCAGCGGCAGCTCTGAGCATCGGGACCCCGGAGCCTCTCTGCTCGGCCCCTCCGCAGGACTCATCCGGGGTTCAGAGCATCGGTGCCATTATGCGGTCAGGAGCGGCTATAGGTTTCGCTCGTCTGCGCTGTCCTCCCCTGGAAGGCGCCTCCCCCAGCAGCTATTCAGCCGCGGACGCCAACTCTCCCCACCCTCGGTGCAGCTCCGTCGGGGGGACAGCGCACACTTAGCGGCCTGCGGGAAGATCCGGGACCTTACAGGATCTGCATCCGCCTACGCCGTCATCTTGGCCACGCCCCATTGCCTGTAAAATTTGAGGTCGTTTTAGGCATGGGTGAGGAATGGGAGGGGTCACTGTACCCTTTAGAACAACAACTAGACATTTCTGTGGAGCAATTGGACTGGTATGAGGATCTTGGGGGAAGCCAGTGGGCTGGACACATCTCTTGATACTTGTATGCTCTCTCAACCTAGTGTGGCTTGGGAGGAGGGGGCATCTTATGCCATGGTGGTGAGGAGGACAGCAGAGGTCCTTGGCCTGGAGCTGCCCTCTGTCCAGGTGAGGACTAATCTTCTGACTGAGGTGCTTCAGCCTGGGGCTTCCACATCCAAATGTATTGCCCTTTAATGAAGCACTAACAGATGCCCTTCTTGCACATGATCCAAGCCTAGCACAGGGGCTCCTATGAACAGGACAATTACATGCCGCCATAGCCCTACACCGGGCAATCAAAGTTTCCTCAGCCAATGCCCCACACCAGAGAGCTTGATAATTCTGATGGATACATCTGCCTGTGGATTCCTCACCTTTTTAATTACCCCTTGCACAGCATTCCACAAACATTTTTCATAGTTCTCCCACGTCGACGAGGACGTCACAATGGCACGGCTCCGCTCGCGACTCCGAGTGACATCATCGGACCCATAGAAGACGTTGTTGGCGTCAGTCCCTTTTTTCTTCGCCGTCGAAGTGTATCGGTTTTTCTAGGTCTCTCCATTTTCTTTGTAATCTACTTTGTTGCAGTTGTCCTTAAAGTGTTTCTTCACGATGGCTACTCAGAAGAAGCCTGGTTTTAAATCCTGTAGGGAACCTGAGGGCCATATGTTGGTCACGGACCCCCACGAAGACTGCCTTTGGTTGGACAGCGACATCGAAGAATGTTCTTCGTGCGGTCGGATGAATCCGAAGGCACTTAAAGAAAGGCAAGCAAAGCTGTTAATGGCCCTGGTGAAGAAGGAGAGGAGTGGTCGGAAGAGGACCAAGTCGAGGTCAAAGTTGCTGACTCCGCACACCTTTAGGTGTTCCATAAAGCACAAGAAGAAGAGGCGACATGGCTCCAGGCGTCGCTCTTCAAAGGAGAAGTCATTGAGTCGGTGTCCAACCGGTTTGGGGTCCGCTTTGCATGTCAGCGCTATTTATCGCTAATGACATGCAAAGTGGGCGTACCCATACTGGTAGCGGCTGAAAGCAGTCGCTAACACAGCTATTGCCTATTAGCAATACCTGCGGCGCGATAAAAAAACTCGTGCTAACCGCGATTAGCGCCAGGATTTTACACCTGATAAAAACCTGACTTAGCCATAATAGTCAATGGGAGGTGGATTCTACCGCTAAGTCCCCACCTGGATAGTAGCGAGATTTTCCTTAGCGATAGGATTTTTATCGCTGGAAATCTCACGTTAAAGATGGGATTCGCCGTTATCACTGGATTTTTTTATCACCGTGGAGATAAACGTTGGTAATATTATGTTATCTCTGCGATAAAATCCAGCGATAAGAGGCGATAAAACAAATTGCATGGTTTGCAATAACTATCGCAAGTTGTTGCTAATATGCCCCTCCGTTTTTTCAATGCGTCTATGTTTACATTGGTGCACAGATAAAGAAGCTTCAATTTGTTTCAAAGGTTCCAATGCATTTTGGTGCCTTTGGCAATCAGTTGTTGGCACACCTAGGCTTTCGCTTTGCTCACTCAGCAGTAGGCTCCACCACCAAAGAAGAACTGTGGCAAGGTGCTATAAGGTGGCGCCTGGGGATCCGGTGTTTTTAACATCACACCCTTCCCCTGAGAGCCTTGTGGTTCAAGCATCTTGTTCCTCAAAACAATCTGCTGGTTCCTTTCCTTCTATTCCAGGGGATAGGAACTCCAAGAAGATGGAACAAAGTGCGAAAAATGTGTTTTCATCTGCCAGCATGGCCTTGAAATCGACTAATACGACTTGTTTGATGGGGAATTATATCCATGCATTGATGGATTTTGCCAAGGAGGTAATACCCAAGTTGCCAGAGGGTGTCCAGGGCCACTTCGCTGAGGTGCTGTCGGACACACAGGCTGGAGCTCATCAGGGGATCCCGTCCGGCCTTGATACGGCTGACTCCATTGCCAGGATAATGGGCTCTTCAGTGGCAACTAGGAGGCATGCATGGTTGAGAGGGTCAGATTTCTCTCCAGACATCCAGGCCACGTTGTTGGACCTTCCTTACGATGGATCAAGACGCTTTGGGACCAAGGCCGACTCAGCTTTGCAGCGATTTAAGGATAGCAGGGCTACTGCTAGATACTTAGGCTTGCAGTCATAGACTAGGGGCTTTGGATTCTTTAGGTTTCTGGACTTTGGAAAGGTGGCTCCTTTTGGAGGCCAGCAGCAGCAACAGGAGCATCAGAACCTTCTGTATAAGTCATAAAGAGTGAAGGGTAGAGGTCGTCTGTGAGGGGCAGCTCACCAACAGGTCTCCTCCACCTCCTCTTCACCTGTCCCCCTACTGGTTCTGCAGGGAAGCAGCTCTAGATCCCCCATCTTAGAGTATGTTGGTCCTGTTGGAGGACAGGTGTCCCATTTTCTACAAAATTGGAAATCTGTTACGTCAGATCTTTGGGTTTTGAATCTTGTTACCAGGGTTGGTGTTTGGAGGACCATCTGATGCTTCTGCAACAAGAGGTCTTATCCCTGTTACAGAAGTGTGCAATAAAGATTGCCCTGGAGCAGGAGAGGAGTCAGGGATGCTACTACAGGCATTTCCTGATCCCCAAAAAGGACGGTCATTTGCAGCCAATCCTGGACCTCAGGGTCTTGAATTTTTACATTAAACAGGATAAGTTCAAGATGTTGACCCTAGCTCAGGTTCTTCTGGCACTGCAGCAGGAAGACTGGATGGTGTTGATTGATTTACAGGATGCTTATTTTCACATTCCCATCCTGAAGTCGCATTGGGAGTATCTCCGTTTTACTGTGGGATCTCAACACTACCAGTTTGCGGTCCTTCCATTTGGTCTTACATCTGCACCACGGTTCTTCACAAAGGTGATGGCTGTGGTAGCAGAACATCTCAGAAGGTCGGGGATTCCTGTATTCCCCTATCTGGATGACTGGATGCTCAAAGCAAGGTTGCCAAAGATCTGCTGCAACATCTGCAGGTCACAACTCAACTGTTGTTTGACTTGGGTTTTTCGATAAATCTACCCAAATCTCACCTAGTGCCCTCTCAGCGCAACCTGTTCATAGGTGCGGTACTGGACACTACTCTGAGTTGTGCTTTCCTGCCTCCTCAAAGGGTTTTAGACATCAAGAAATGATCCCAATGTTTCAAGATGGAGCGGCTGTTCCAGTCCTGAAGGTTTTGCGCCTGCTCGGTCTATTAACTTCCTGCATACACTTGATCAACCATGCACGCTGGCACACGAGGGCACTCCAGTGGTGCCTCCGCAGGCAGTGGTTTTAGCCCAACAGAGATCTCACGGAGGAGGTCAGAATCTCCAAAGACACTGCGGCGGATCTGTTATGGTGGAGTGTTACAGGCAACTTGACGCAAGGAAAGATGTTTCATCCTCCTTCATCGTTGGCCAAAGTGATAACCGATGCCTCCACTCTGGGGTGGGGTGATCATCTGGGGGATATGGAGATCAAGGGTCTTTGGTCTCAGAGGAAAGATTGCTTCATATCAATCTTCTCGAATTGCGGGCAATACGTTTGCCTCTCAAGGCCTTTCTTCCCTTCCTTCACGGTCAGTCAGTTATGGTCCTGACGGACAACACTACCGTGATGTGGTACATCAACAAACAGGGAGGAGTGGGGTTGTATTATCTCTCAGAAAGACTCTGCGGCTCCAGTCCTGTGCTCAGGTCCACCACATTTGCATAACTGCAAATCATCTGGCTGGGATGCTGAATGTGTGTGCGGACATTCTGATAGATACATCGGCCGTGTGGATTCCTCACCTTGTGAATATCCCCTTGCGTCAGCAACATTCGGAAATTCTTTTTGTAGCCTCGCGCCGACGTGGACTCGGACGTCATAGAGACACGACATCGCTCGCGACTCCGCTGACGTCACCGACGCCTACAATAGGCCCACGCCGGAGTGATGACATCAGTTCCCTTTTTTCCGCGTTGTCGACGCTAACGGTTTCGGGATACTCTGTAGCTTCTAGTAACTCTGTTACTGTTTTTCTTCGTTTCTCTGTTCTCTGTTCTCTTGCCTCTTTGTTTTTTTAATATGTCGACAAAGAAGACGGGTTTTAAACCCTGCAGGGAATGTGGAAAGATGATGTCCGTTACGGACCCACACCAGGACTGTATTTGGTGTTTGAGCTTCGACCACGACGTGGATGGGTGTTCGTCGTGTCAAAAGATGAATCCAAAGGCCCTGCGAGAAAGGGAATCTAAGCTTCTTGTGGCAAAACTGAAGGCCGATAAGGTTAGGAAATCTTCGAAATCCCACTCGAAGAAGTCGAGATCGAGGTCGAGATCGAGGTCTCGAGAGGCGTCGGCTTCAAAGTCTTCGTCGGATCATGCTTCGAGGTCACGTAAGAAGCATAAGAAAAGGAGACATGAATCTCGACGTCATTCGGGTGATAAGTCTGACTCGAGGTCGAGATCACTCAAGAAGATTAAATCGAAAGTGATTCCTCCACAAGAGATTTCAGATCAAGAAGGCGAGGCCTCGCCTTCAGAGTCGCAAGTTCATTCTCCGACACCGATTCCCGATCCGACTCCGGCACCGTCTCCAGCTCAAGAAGAGGTCGGTGAAATCCCTGATGAGGAAGAGGAATCGACTCCTGTTGTCGGAACAGATTCGAATCTGCCTCGAGGTCGACCTGAGCATCCACCTTTTCCAGCTCCAGGTCAGGATCCTTCAGCGTTTTTCAACGCTATGTATGGTGTTTTCTCGAGGTCATGGTACCCCTCTGGAGCGCCTTTGGGTCCCATGGGTCCAATGGCATTTAATTTGGGTGTGCCTCACTCTTATGCCCCGGCACCTTTCATGCCGTATATGCCGGCCCGACCCCGCTGTGGCAGTACCAGGTTCCACCGAGATCGACGCCGATGTCGACGCCGGCTCGACCGAAGTCGACGACTCCAGCACCGGCGTCGCCTGCTCCAAGCAAATCTCTGGAACACCCTTCTAAGCCTTCGGATTCGATACCGACGTCGGCTCCGGCGCCGTCGGAGTCGACAGTGGATCCGGCTGCACTCCGTGTTAAGCAGAGATCTAGGAGAGAGGCTCAACATCTCCTGGAAGAGCAGAGGTATTGTGAGTCTCATTCTGACTTGGAAGAAGGTGAGCTGGATGAAAATTATTTCGAGGAGCTAGCGGAGGCTAGTGGTCTTGAATTTTCCCCAGAGTGGGTTTTACCATCAGGTCCTGATGCACCGTCTAAAGATAGTCAGCCATATCATGTGGTTGTGAAAAAAGCAGCGGGACTTTTAGGTTTAACATTGCCTACTGTTGAATTTAAATCGAATCTGCTTACTGAGGTTCTTCATTCTCCGAGGTCAGCTGTAGAGCCGTTGCTCCCATTTAATGATGCTTTGACTGAACCCATTATGGAGGTGTGGAAGAAGCCTCTTTCTGCTCCTGCTGTCTCAAAAGGTGTGACTAGGAGATATAGAGTGGCTCCTGAGGACCCTGCCTTTTTGTCATCTCACCCTTCTCCTGAAAGTTTGGTGATTCAAGCTGCTTGTTCAAAGAAGTCAGTTGGTGCTTTTCCACAAGTACCTAGTGACAAGGAAGCTAAAAGGCAGGATCAAGTGGCCAAGAAAACTTTCTCTTCCGCGAGTATGGCGTTAAAATCAACAAATGCCACTTGCCTTATGGGAAGATATGTCCACGCACTTATGGACTCTATGCGTACATTGATCCCTAAGGTTCCAGAAGACTGCAGAGGTGACTTTGAGGAAGTTTTATCTGACACTCAAGCGGCAGCTCGTCAGGTTATCCAAAGCGGCCTTGATACTGCAGATTCTGTGGCAAGGATCATGGGCACTGCTGTTGCCACAAGGCGTTCAGCTTGGTTAAAATCCTCAGATTTTTCTGCTGATGTACAGTCTGCTTTATTAGATCTGCCTTTTGATGGTGAAGGACTCTTTGGCAAGAAGGCAGATACAGCCTTGGAGAGATTCAAGGATAGCAGGGCGACTGCTAGATCTCTTGGTCTTCAAGTTAGAGGTTCGACAACCAGGAAGTTCAGAGGCTTTGGACGCTCTTCCTTTCATACATATAGACAAGGTCAGCAGCAGCAACAACAGCAGCAGCAGCAAAATACCTTTTATAAGTCGTACAGGGGAAAGCAAAGGGCACGTCCTCGAGGGTGTCAAGCCTCTTCCTCCTCCACCTCTTCCAACCCCCCAGCCACAGAAAAGCAGCCCTAGATCTGCCATAAAGGATCATGTGGGTCCGGTGGGGGGTCCGCTTACCCACTTTCTACGAGATTGGGAATCGGTTACATCAGATCTTTGGGTTTTCAATCTCGTAGAAAATGGGTATGCCCTTCCCTTTCGGGAATTCCCTCCCAATTACCCTCCTTGCCAGGGATATTGCTCAGAGGAACATCTGTTACTCCTTCAGAAGGAAGTTCAAACTCTATTAATAAAGGGTGCGATAGAGGTGGTCCCAGAGCAGGAAAGGGGTCAGGGATGCTACTCCCAGTATTTCCTGATTCCCAAAAAGGATGGCAGACTTCGTCCAATCTTGGATCTCAGGATCTTGAATTTTTATCTGAAACAAGAGAAATTCAAGATGCTCACCCTTGCTCAGGTTCTTCAGGCACTGCTGGAAGAAGACTGGATGGTGTCGCTCGACTTGCAGGATGCGTACTTTCACATCCCAATCCTGAAGTCGCACAGGAAGTATCTCCGTTTTACGGTGGGTTCGCAGCACTATCAGTTTGCGGTCCTTCCATTTGGACTTACTACTGCGCCTCGAGTCTTCACCAAGGTGATGGCAGTGGTGGCGGCGCATCTCAGAAGGTCAGGGATTCCTGTATTCCCTTATTTGGACGACTGGCTGATCAAAGCAGAGTCGGTAGAGAGAGTGCTCCATCATCTGCGAGAGACAACCCAGTTGTTGTACAGGTTGGGTTTTTCGATAAATGTACCCAAGTCTCACCTGGTGCCCTCCCAGCGCAACCTGTTCATAGGTGCTGTACTGGACACAACTGTATGTCGTGCATTCCCTCCTCCTCAAAGAATTTGCGACATACAGGAAATGATTCCTTTATTTTACAATGGAGCGGTCGTTCCAGTCCTGAAAGTCCTTCGCCTGCTCGGTCTGATGGCTTCATGTATTCTGTTGGTCAACCATGCACGCTGGCACATGAGGGCGCTCCAGTGGTGCCCCCGCAGGCAGTGGTATCAGCACAACGGAGATCTCAGGGAGTCAGTGAGGATCTCCAGAGAAGCTGCGGCGGATCTGTCTTGGTGGGGCGTGGAAGGCAACCTGTCTCAGGGGAAGTCTTTTCAGTTGCCTCCTCCGGTGGCCGCAGTGATAACGGATGCATCCACTCTGGGGTGGGGTGCTCATCTGGGGGATCTGGAGGTCAAAGGTCTTTGGTCCCCAGAGGAAAGGTTGCTTCACATCAACCTTCTAGAATTGCGGGCGATACGTTTGGCGCTCAAGGCCTTCCTACCTTCCCTTCGCGGTCGTTCGGTTCAGGTCCTGACGGACAACACGACCGCGATGTGGTACATCAACAAACAGGGAGGAGTGGGGTCGCAGTGTCTCTGCAGAGAGGCTCTGCGTCTCTGGTCCTGGGTTCAGGACCATCAGATTTGTCTGATGGCAAATCATCTGGCCGGAATTCTGAACGTTCGTGCAAACAGTCTCAGTTGGCAGTTCTCTGCCGACCACGAGTGGAGGCTTCACCCGGAGGTGGTTCACGACATCTTTCGGATGTGGGGGACTCCTCCGGTGGACCTGTTCGCCACTCGCGAGAATGAACACTGCCTGTCATTCTGCAGTCTCCAGTATCCGATGCAAGAAGCCTTGGGGGACGCGTTTCAGTTGAGTTGGGGAAATCAGCTCCTTTACGCGTTTCCTCCCATACCTTTGATTCCTCAGGTTCTGAGGAAGATTCGCCAAGACCGGGCCCAAGTCATATTGGTCGCCCCGGACTGGCCAAGAAGGGTGTGATATACAGATCTTCTCCACCTCTCCTCTCACCTGCCGCTCCGTCTCCCTCTCAGGGCAGACCTCCTCTCTCAGATGGGGGGCAGGTTCTACACCCCCACCTCCAGACATTACACCTTCATGCCTGGAGATTGAACGGGGCAACCTGAATTCCTTTTCCCTCCCGCCTGACGTTGTGGATGTCATCTTGTCAGCCACACGTGACTCCACTAAGTCCATCTGTTCTTATAGGTGGTCGAAATTTGTCACGTGGTGTGGGGAAAAGTCTATAGACCCTTTGAGAGCTCATTTGTCTGATGTTCTCCAATTTGCCCTTTCTGTGGCGCGACAGGGGCTTGCTGTTGCCACAGTGAAGGGCTATCTTTCAGCGCTGCTGGCATTTCTTTGTTTGCCTGACCAGCCATCTCTTTTTAATTCTCCTGTAGTTTTAAGGTTTTTGAAGGGCCTCGCAAATAAGTTCCCTCCTACTCCTTTTATTGTGCCTCAGTGGGACTTAAATCTTGTATTGACCTTTTTAATGAGTGCTCCCTTTGAGCCTCTTCACAAATGTCCTATGAGGCTTCTGACTCTTAAAACAGTCTTCCTCGTTGCAATAACCTCGGCAAGGAGGGTAAGTGAGCTTCAAGCTCCTTAGTTACAAGCCCCCTTTCTTGACCATTCATGCTGATCGAATGGTCCTTAGGACCAGGGCTGCTTTTCTGCCTAAGGTGGTAACTCCCTTCCATCTAGGACAGTCCATTACCCTTCCTACCTTCTATCCTCCCCCTCACCCTTCTAAGGAGGAAGAGAGACTGCACCGTCTGGACCCCAAAAGGGCGGTGTCCTTTTACTTGGACAGATCTAAAGACTTTCGTTTGGATGACCAGCTCTTCATTGGGTTTGCTGGCTGCAAGAAAGGAAGAGCGGTCCATAAAAGAACTTTGTCAAGATGGATCGTCCTCTGTATAAAGATCTGCTACTCTTTGGCCGGTAAGGAACCACCAAAGGGTATAAGGGCTCATTCTACTAGAGCTAAGTCTTCAACCTCAGCATTGGCTAGAGGTGTTCCTGTAGAGGAGATTTGTAGAGCGGCAACTTGGTCTTCCCTCCACACTTTCGCGAAGCATTACTGCTTGGATTCCGAGGTGAGGAGGGGCGGTCACATTGCGCGCTCTGTTCTCCAGGATTTCCTGGTTTAGAAGAGTGGACACCCTCCTCCGGGAGTGGGGACTGCTGTGGGACTCTATTCACAAGGTGAGGAATCCACACGGCAAATGTATCTATCAGAAGAACAAGTTACTTACCTTCGGTAACGCTTTTTCTGGTAGATACAATATCTGCCTGTGGATTCCTCACTGACCCACCCGCCTCCCCGTTGTCCACTCTTCTATACCAGAGTTTCTGTAATGTATTTATTTTATTGTCAAGGATTTGTTTATTTCATATGTTTTATTGCATTTGTTTCACACTATGTGTGTTACCTTGATATTTTTATGATATTTGTACTGCGTATACTGTGTATATGTCTACTGTCATTGGTCCGTCCGTGTGCCTCGAAGGCACGGAAAAAAGGGCGGAACTGATGTCATCACGCCGGCGTGGGCCTATTGTAGGCGTCGGTGACGTCAGCGGAGTCGCGAACGATGTCGTGTCTCTATGACGTCCGAGTCCACGTCGGCGCGAGGCTACAAAAAGAATTTCCGAATGTTGCTGACGCAAGGGGATATTCACAAGGTGAGGAATCCACAGGCAGATATTGTATCTACCAGAAAAAGCGTTACCGAAGGTGAGTAACTTGTTCGTCTCAGTCTGCAATACTCGGCCGATCACAAGTGGAGGCTTCACCCAGAGGTGGTTCACCGTATTTTCAGAATGTGGGGGTTTCCTCGGGTGGACCTTTTTACAACTCACGAGAACACTCACTTCCCGTCATTTTACTGTCTCCAGTATACGATGCAGGGAGCATTGGGGGATGCCTTTCAACTAGATTGGAGTCTTCGGAAAGATGATTTTTAGCCACTGTGTTCTAGATTTGGCCTTCTGCACTGTTATACGCTGTAACGCTGCCTGCACCATGTGTGCTTATCTCTTCCTTGCTCGCAGCATTCCCTGTTAGAGAATACCCTGCGTTGATTGGCCAGTTTTTACACAATCTTTGCGCTGCCCGGGAGGAGCCGGTTGTGCCCTCCACGCATTTAATGCTGGCTGATATGCAGACACGCAGCAGACGTGCGCGGCGGGCGTGCCGCGCCAAAGGCAAGCCCGTCTGCGCCCGTCCGCGCTCGTCCGCGCCAGGAGGTCGCTAGGTGCCAGGGGCTTTGTCCCCTCTCGGCTCCCCCGATTAGTTTACTCACAGGATACTTTGGCGGCTCTTGAGGGAGTGGTAGTCTGTGGGGATCAAAGCCTTTCCCCAGAGGCTTGCCCCACTCATTGCAAACTTTGCTCTTTTAAGATCAGCCCATGCCCGCGTTCGTCTGATCTCGACCTAAGGACCTCACTATCCTCAGCATCAACTGTCGCTCTTTAACCAAACACCATGCTGAGGTGTTCCATCTCCTCCAAGAGCAATCTCCTGAGGTCTTATTTCGAACAGAAACTTGGCTTTCTGATGATACAGTGGTGATTCCCGCACTGGCCCTGCCTGCTGGGTATGCTATGAGCACCCTCACTAGGACCACAGGTCTGGGGGGGAGTATCGCTATTATATATAAGGCTGACTATACCTGCTGCCTAGTCCCCATAAGTATCGTGAATAGCGAAAGCGCTCTCTTTAAAATCACCCTAACAGCCAATTTTACATTCTCTCGGCTGCTTTCAGAGAAGCACTAGCCAATGCCATTTCTCCAGTGGCCCTTAAGGCAGACAATTCTAACATCATGGGGAACCTAAATTTCCACTTAGAGCTGCAGGAGACTTTGGATATCCGTGCCTTCATGGGTGACATGGCAGCATGCCAGTTAGTTCAACTGGTTCCTGGATCCACACATAAAGCCGGCCATCTTCTAGAACCTATTTTTTTCAAACCTTCAGTCTTTAGAGGTGTTGCCACCTCTTCCTATGCTTTGGACATACCACTTCCTTCGTCGTATGCGGCTGTCATTAGCTGGCCCTAAATTACAGCCTTACCGCACTCCTTCACTTAGGCGCCCTTGACATAAGCTGGACCAGGCTGCCTTTCTGGCCGTCGTAAGCGCTCAGTGCCCAGAGAGATACGCCAATATGGACGAGGCCCTAAAGCATTTTCACAGGTGGATTACCCAGGTCCTGGACTCACACATTCAGTTGAAGCTCACCTACCCTAAAAGTGCCCAGGCCAATGGTTGGTTTAATGAATCTTTGTCCTTAGCCAGGAAAAATTGTAAAGTCTTAGAGCGCGCCTGGAGGCGATCCTATGAACCGCTGGCTAAAACAGTATAGAGTGGCGATCAAGGCTTACCATAAATTGGTCCATAAGACTAGGGCTGCACACTATGCCAAACAGATAACTGCGAGCCACAACCCTCATAAAACTATCTTCTCTCTGCTAAAAGAGCTGGTAAAGCCCTCTGTTGCCACTGACAGTGTTATATTTTCTAGTCTGCAATGTGAAGCACTGGCCAAATTCTTCTTGGGGAAGGTTGAGCGTATTTACAGTAGCTTTCACATGGCGGACAGTCTTCGAGGCGCAGACCAACGCGTAGCGGTAGGTACCGAGCCCCACTCACTGGCAGTGCTTCCCCCGATCACTTATCACTTATGTTTATTAAAATAAAATCGGGATCTCCAGCAGATCCTATGAAACCCGTTGCCTTCCGGAAATACCAGCAGTGTCTCTGTGCCTCTTTGACTCTAAAAGTCACCAACTGATCATTCAATCCTGTCCTTGCCAGACTAGATTATTGTAATGTGCTTTTCTTGGGTGTTAATAAATCCAATGTCAAAAGGCGACAGCGCGTTCAGAATGCAGCTGCTCGCACAATTTTCACTCTCCCTAAATACTGTTGGGTCTCCAGTCTCCTTCGCCGGCTTCACTGGGTTCCATTTGAGCAGAGAGTGCACTTTAAAACGCTGTGCATTGCTCACAGAATTTTGGTGGACAGTGGCCCTAGAATCCTGAGAGATTTATGCTCCCAATATGCCCCTACATGCCCGCTACGCTCGGCAGACCTGCTTCTGGCCAAAATTCCCCAGGTATACTTAGGGCCAGAGCTGGCGGGCGCTCTTTCAGGTGGTTAGCCCCTGCCCTCTGGAACTCCCTCCCCATTCACATTCGTAGTACCTCGGCCACCTTTTTTTCAGAAGGTTGGTAAAGACATGGCTATTTACACAATGCTAATTTTTCTTTGTTCGTCGCTTCACTTGGTTGTTTTAGCGCAGGGAAGCCGTGTTGCTGGGGCAGCCGTGCGCTCTATAAATACTTTAACATTAACTTTAAAATTAACATTTGGTTTCTTGATGCTTTTCCTCCCATACCCTTGATTCCTCAGGTTCTGAGGAAGATTTGTAAAGACCAGGCCCAAGTCATATTGATTGCTCCAGATTGGCCTAGAAGGGTGTGGTACACAGACCTTTTTCACCTCTCATCGCACCCTCTGCTCCGTCTCCCTCTCAGGGCAGACCTCCTCTCGCAGTTGCAGGGGCAGGTTCGGCATCCCCACCTCCAGAGCCTGCACCTTCATGCCTGGAAATTGAACTGGGCAACCCGAGTTCTTTCTATCTCCCACCAGATGTGGAGGATGTTATATTATCGGCCAGAAGACACTCCACCAAATCTGTCTATTCCTGTAGATGGGCCAGATTTGTTAAGTGGTGTGGAGAGAGTACAATTGATCCTTTGAAGGTCCGTTTGTCTGATGTTCTTAGTTTTTCTCCTTTATTGGCCCAGCAAGGTTGTGCTGTGGCAACTGTTAAAGGCTATTTGTCGGCTTTATCAGCCTTCCTTTGTTGCCAGACCAACCATTGTTGTTTAAGTCTCCCGTAGTTATGAGGTTCATTAAGGGCCTCACTAACAGGTTTCCGCCCACTCCTTTTATTATGCCTCAGTGGGACTAAAATGTGGTTCTTACTTTCCTGATGGGGTCTCCTTTCGAGCCTCTTCATAGTTGTCCGTTGAGGCTTCTTACATTCAAAACAGTTTCTCATTTCTATTACCTCTGCCAAGAGGGTAAGTGAGCTTCAGGCTCTTAGTTCCAAGCCTCCTTTTACAACCATCTATGGACATAAGATGGTTCTCAGGACCAGAGCTGTTTCCCTGCCTAAGGTGGTTACTTTGTTTCATCTAGGGAAGTCCATTACTTTAACCACTTTCTATCCTCCCCCTCACCCTTCTTAGGAGGAGGATAGACTTCACCGCCTGGACCCTAGGAAGGCGGTCAGCTTATACCTGGACAGAACCAAGGACTTAAGTCTGGATTACCAGCTTCTCATTGGTTACGTGGGAAGAATGAAGGGCATAGCTGTCCACAAGCAAACGCTTTCCAGGTGGATCATCTTGTGCATCAAAATTTGCTATGCTTCAGCCAAGAAGGAGCTGACTGAAGGTATTAGAGCTCATTCTACTAGAGATAAGTCTTCTTCTTCAGCCTTAGTTAGAGGTGTCCCTGTTGTAGACATTTGCAAGGCTGCAAATTGGGCCTCCCTCCACACTTTCGCAAAGCATTATTGCTTGGATTCAGAGGTGAGGAGGCATGGCCATTTTGCACGTTCTGTGCTGCAGGATTTTTTGGTATAGGTAGGTGGACACCCTCTTACGGGAGCGGGACTGCTTGGGGATTCAATTCAAAAGGTGAGGAATCCACAGGCAGATGTATCCATCAGAAGAACAAATTACTGCTTTTTCTGGTGGATACAGTATTTGCCTGTGGATTCCTCACTGACCCACCCGCCTCCCGTTGTCTACCTACTTATACCGAAAAGATTTTTGGACATTACATTCTCGAATTTCATTGTTATTTGCAGTAATATGATATTTGTCGATAGGAAATGTCTATGTTTTAGAATTTCCATTTTTCTTTAAAACATATACTGTGTATATTTGTGTATAAATTGTATATTGTGTATACTTGCGAAATGTTGTCGGTTCCCCGTTTACCTAGAAGGCACGGAAAAAATGGGTGGAACTGATGTCAGCACACCTACGAGGTCTTCTTATGGCTCTGATGACATCATGCAGAGTGACAAGCAGAGCTGTGCCATTGTGATTTCCTCGTCGACGTGGGAGGGCTATGAAAAAAGTTTACATAGAATGCTGTGCAAGGGGCTGATTCAAAATGTGAGGAATCCACTGGCTGATACTGTATCCACCAGAAAAAGCATTACCGAAGGTAAGTAACTTGTTCTTCAGGTTTCAACGTCCAATAGCGCATTCCCTTCTGCTCCTCCAGATGGGGAATACATGTTTTCTTCTAAAAGCCTGGCATTATGGTTGGTAAATACTGCATGCTTATTGTGCCGTTTCTCACATACCCTTTGGGAAACGGTTGTGCAAGTGCTGCCGCAGGTTCCAGAGGAGGTCTAGACCGTGCTCTCCCAGGGAATGAAGGATGGAAGAGATGCAGCAAAATTCACCATTAGGTTTGGCTTAGACACAACAGACTCGTTGGGTAGAGCGGTTTCATCGATGGTGGTGTTAAGGCACCACACCTGGTTGAGAACATCTGGCTTCTCGGTGATGTGCAGGCTAACCTCATGGACATGGACTTTGACGCAACACGTCTTTTTGGGGAGAAAGTGGACTTGGCTCTGGATTGCTTCAGGGAATCTCACGCCATGTCTAGATCCTTGGGCCTCATGGTTACACCTTGTGGCCAGTGTAGCTTTGTGACAATGGAAGGAGTTTTTAACTACGTCAGCCATATCTCAGCCACCGTCCTGGGCAGACTCCCCCAGTTGTACGAGGACATGGATGCGGTTCATTCTGACCCCAGAATGGTAGCGAGGAGGTGTCTGCCACCCAGCCCTCAGCAGCTGCAGCCTCCAAGCATTCCTAGTTTGGTTCTGCCAGTCCATGTTACTCCAATCAGAGGGAGAATTCAAAACCATTCTCCTCCGCTGGAGGTCCATTAACATCAGAAAAATAGGTCTTGCTGATGATTCAGGAAGGCTATTCAATTTTCAATTTCAAATGTATTGTTTGATTACCAAAAATCACAACAAAATGTTAAAACCATGTAACTCATGTATACGTGTACACATTTTTAAAAAAGGCGGGAAAAGGACTTTGGTTAGTGCAATGAGAATGCAATAAAAATGGATAGAATGTAAAAATTGTCCGCTTATGCATTTTTCTTTTGCGGATCAAGCTCATTAAGTAACATGGCCATCACTGAGTGACTTTGAGGACATCTAAAAAAGGGGGACAAGTAAGTATGACAGCTGGTTTTAAAGTGCTGAAAACAGTGCTCATACGTTCCTTGCTGATGGGGGCCGGCGGCTGCTAAAGTGTTTGTTGCAAAGAGATAGCTGGGCCAGACGGCAAAGGAATTGCTGCCTTTTCTTTCCCCGGCGTTTTTGCAGCTCTGGCAACACATTTGGTGAACTGGATGTTCAGCTTTGTGTTTTCTTGATTCATAGCTGCCATTATGGCCTGACGGCATGTGTGAGCGCCTAGTTTGATCCACTCCGCTCTCAATAAGGTCCTTCTATCATGTCGTAAAGGCTATTCTCTTTCTCTTCTTTCTTTTCTTTCCCCTTTACCACCAACTCTAGAACGGCTGGTGGAGGATCATCTAGCATTTCTCCAAAAGGAAGTTACAGTTCTCCTGGCCAAGGGAGCTATAGACAAGGTTCTGATTTCAGAAGTAGGCCGTGGTTGTTAATCCTGCTACTTAATGATACCCAAAAAGAACAAAGGTCTTCGACCTATTCTAGACCTCAGAACCTTCAATCTCTTCCTCCGAAAGGAGAAATTCAAGATGCTTACATTGTCTCAGGTCTTGCCTTCCCTAGCCCAAGGAGACTGGCTGGTAGCTTTGGACTTGCAGGATGTGTATTTTCACATCCTCATCCTGCCTGCTCACACGTATTACCTGTGGTTCAAGGTAGGCTGCAAGCTTTTTCAATTCACCATGCTCCCCTTTGGCCTTACCAGTGCCCCTCGGGTGTTCACCGAGGTGATGGGGATACTCTCAGCTCAAATACGCAAGTTAGGGGTGTCAGTCTTCCCCTATCTCGATGACTGGCTGTTGAAGACACCTTCTCCCAGGCTGTCGTCCCCCACCTCCAGGCTACGGCAAACCTCCTGTATTCGCTGGTGTTCTCTATAAACGTGCCAAAGTCACACATGACTCAGATGCTCCCTTTCAACTGAGCTGTTCTGGACACAGTGCAGTTTCAGGCATGTCCTCCCGAGTAGTGAGTCTGGGATATTCAGGCTATGATACCGATCTTTCAGCCTCCATCCTGGATTTCAGTGAGAATGACTCTGAGGCTGCTGGGACTCACAGCTTCCTCCATCCAGCTAGTAAATCACTGCAGATGGTGTATGCGTGCTCTGCAGTGGGATCTGAAATTCCAGTGGGTGCAGCATCAGGGGAATCTCTCCTGGGACGGACATCTGGGAGAGGTGGAGATCTGGGGTCACAGGTCTCCGGCGGAGTCGGGTTCCATATCAATTTGTTGGAGCTTCAGCCATCAGACTTGCATTGAAAGCATTTCTTCCCTCTATCAAGGGGAAGTTAGTGCAGGTGTTCACGAACAACACCACTGTCATGTGGTCCTGCGGCAAGCAGGGCAGGGTCGGGTCGTGGACCCTTTGTCAAAGAGCCCTGCATCTTTGGACAATGGTGGAACAGCAGTGCATAAACCTGGTGGCTCAACAACTGGCAGGTTCTGTGAATGTTAGGCCAGATCACTCAGCTGTCGATGCCTAGCGGATCACAAATGGCATCTTCAGTTAGAGGTGGTGCAAGGTGTCTTTCAGCATTGGGGAGTGCCTTGGTTAGATTTGTTTGCCTCCGAAGAGAATGTGCAATGTCAACACTTTTGCACGCTGGAGTTTCCAAGAGTTCAGGCCTCCTGTACGCCTTTCCGCCCATACCACTTCTGCCCAGAGTTCCGAAAAAGATCAAGAATAATGGAGCCAGGTCAATCTTGTGGGTCCAGCCTGGGCACGGAGAGTCTGGTATCCAGAGCTTCTTCGAATGAACATTGATCCTATGATCAGGCTTCCCCTTTGGAAGGATCTTCTGTCGCAGCAGGAGAGGAGGGTCCTCCAGCCGAACCTGTCAATTCTAAGGCTCCCTGCGTGGAGATTGAGCAGCAACAGTTGATACGTTTCTCCTTCCTCCCAAAGTATGTAATGTTATTTTGGCAGCCAGGCGGTCCTCCACTAAAACGGTATACGCCTACCGTTGGCAACATTTTTAAAATATTGTACAGAAACGTCTATTGACCCTCTTTCTGCTTGTCTTTCTAATATTCTTCTCTTTATTGCCCAGCATGGCTCTGTTTTGGGTACTATCAGGAGTTATCTTTCTGCTCTGTCAGCTTTCTCGCGCCTGCTGGATCAACCCTCTTCATTTAAGTCCCCTACTGTAAATAGGTTCTTAAAAGGGCTTGTACATAGGTTTCCACCTACACCCTTTGTCATGCTGCAGTGGGACCTTAATTTGGTCCTCGCATTTCTTATGTGCGCTCACTTTGAGCCAATGCATAATTGTCCCCTCCAGCTGCTTAGCATCAAGATAGCCTTTCTGCTTTCTGGTGGTGATAACATCTGCCTGGAGGGTGAGTGGATTGCAGGCTTTATCATGCAAGCCTCCCTACATGATGACCTTTGTGGATAAGGTAGTGCTTCACACCTGTGCTTAATTTTAACCCAAAGTGGTGACCCCATTCCATCTGGGTCAATGGGTCATGCTGCCCACCTTTTTTGCTCCCCTGTATCCTTCTAAGAAAGAGGAGTGTCGCCACTGTCTGGACCCAAAAAGGGTGTTATCTTTCTACCTTGAGCATGCAAAAGAGTTCCGGGTGGACGACCAACTGTTTGTGGGTTACATTGGAGCTAAAATAAATGAACCATTGCGCGCAGGTTCGTTCTCTGCATTGAAATCTGCTACACCCTGCTTAGGAAGCAGCCTCCTGAAGGTTTACAGGCCCATTCTACCAGGGGAAAAGCTGCAAACAGGTCATTGGCGCACGGTGTCCCAGTCCTCGACATCTGCCAGGCAGCAACTGTGGATGTCTACACACGTTTGCCGAGCACTACTGTCTGGACAGTCAGGTTCACAGGGATGGGTATTTTACCAATTCGTTCCTGCAGGACATTTTAGTGTAGATAATCTTTCCACAGTCCACCGCCAGGATGGTATGGTGTGGGTATCTATTTAAAGGTAAGGAATCTGCAGCTAGATGACTATCAGATAAATAAGTTACTTACCTTAGGTAACAAATTATCTGGTAGAGACAATATCTAGCTGCATATTCCTTATAGACCCACCCATGCCTCCCTGCTCAGCGAACTCAATTGATAGGGCTAGGGTTGCTCCCTTTTCAGGAACCTAATTGTGACACACACAAGTCAGTTCACTTCATGGCTCTGCGCTTCTGATGTGGAAAAGTGAAAATTGACGTCCGCAAGCCTGGGTGGCGCCCATATAGGAGACCACGATGTCATAACCAGCGCTGACAATGCTGATGATGTCAAGCGTCCCCGAACAAACCACCTGATGGCATGCATTGGTACTGCTCATGCAAATGTTTCAGGATCCAGACTGACGCCTGGGAAATTCAAGGGTAAGCATTCTGCTTCTAGATATCGTCTCTACCAGATAATGCGTTATTGAAGGCAAGAAACTTGTTCATCAATGATGCATTTTGAAGTGAACATTACATGTGTGTGAGAAGGTGGGTTAGTGTATGGTGCTCCCTTATGCAAGTGTAGCACCCTGCACGAATCCAGGCGACCCTTGTGGCGATTTTAGTGGTTCAGATAACAGTAGAAATCTCTCTAGGTGGTAGCTGTGGAGAGCAGCCTTCAGGCTTAATCTAGGAGGAGTGCAAAGCAGCTCGTCTTACCAGTATCTAATCCTTTAGTATAGGCTAAATGAAAAAAAAAACACACAGTGTACTTATAAAATAGATATTTATTACAATCACTCATTAACACTTTATGGTATCTCCTACCCGGAGAAAGATTCACAATACTTTGGTCATATAACAGTCAATAGCATCAATACACAGTGGTCCCCAAGGGGGAGACCAGACCATATATCCAGATGGGGGATTACGAACCACGACCTAAGTCGAGACTGGACCCAGGAGACGTAGAAGAGTCGGGGACCCAATGAACCACCCCAGGTGAGAGTTGTAACCCCACAACGGTTGTGTGCAAAGAGGATACACGACTGCATACTCAATACTGATCAGTGGGTACGTTACCATTGCAGTCTTACCACAGATTGATGAGAGTCGGTTGGAACCCAAAGGTGAGTTTGAGTCGAAGAGTATCTGAAAGCAGAGGGGACAGAGTCTATGCCACTCAGGTTCAAGGATACAAGTAAAATGAAATGATGAGGAGCTTCACACACTGTTGCCCGAGCTACCAAGACATTGAAGCCGACAGAGTCCATCAGTTCCAGCCAACCGTATCAGCGCGGGTCAGTTACAGCAGGGACAGACTCATGACAAAACATTTCGATGTGTCCAACTCTGTTGGTATGAGTCGGTCGAGTCAACTGATGCGGTTGCTGTGCGATGGAACGATGGGATGTACAGGAGTTCAGTTGAAGAGACCCCGACGAGGGATACTTGCCTCAAACTTTGATTAGAGGACAGTTCACGCATCAAGGGAATGCTGGACCACCACTTGTATTGCCAAGCCTTGTAGAGTCCGTTGGAGTCCAGGATCGGCAAACTGGTTAGCTCTGTTGTGGTGCCTGCGGATGCAGGGGAGTGACTCCTTTGCCCCAAGGGAGATTTCTTCAGTTGTCTTTGACGTCCATAGGCTGTGGATGGACCTGTACAGATCACGGGCATGGGCATTCGAGTGAGCATGCAGGACAAGGAGGTCAGAGCAGCAGGGATCTTCCCAGGTGCGGTCTCGGTGCCCAGTGCGAAGTTCAGCAGAGTCCAGAGTACCTGAAGGGTAAAAGCAGAAGTGCAGTTTGAGTTGAATCGAATCCCACAACGAATCTAGGTACCCACCCACAGGTAAGCCCTTAAGTTCCCTAAGGTGAGGGTTGGGAGGATTCAGGGATCCCTCCCAGAGGAGGGGTCAGACAGTGTGTAGGATACTCCCATGTCCTTTGTCCAGTTTCACGCCAGAGCGGGGTGCCAACGGATCCCTGATCTGGTTTGAACTTGAGTATGCAAGGAGGGCACCAAATCTGCCCTTCCAGCAGACTATGTGACACTGGTTTTTGCCCCCACCCCGCCTAATACACTATATCCTGTCTGGGAGGAGATCATACCTCCCTGTGGAAGGAAAATTATTGTCCTACCTTCCCCTGCTTGGGCTTTGCCCAGCAGCAGGAGGGCAGAGTTGTGTATAGGGTCGGCAGCAGCCCTAGGTTTCTGTCAGGCTCTGGGAAATCGGTCCCGGGAGTGTGGAGGGTTCCCTGGAGGGGCTCCCCTGTGGATGGAATCAGACTTCCAACATCAGATATGTTGTAGGGGTATGATTCCAATATGTTAGATGCCAAATATGCCCAGGTTCGTTCCAGCCAGCTTAGAGATGGTCATCGCGTAATGACGCATGGCCTCTCTATATCATAATGGCTGATTCAGTTACAAAGCGAATGGACTCTGGGGTTCGTAGGGGTGGTCTGCTCCTATAGAGCCACCCTCACACTCGAGACTGAGCACCCTGCCTTTGGGCCTGAAAGGCTTCAAAGGGGGTGACCTATAGGTTCCAAGTGCAGTGACATAAGATATAAGGAAACATATATGTTTCATGAGAGGTGTACACACCAACTCACACATGCTGCAATGGCAGGCCTGTAGTCATAGTTTGGAAGGTCCCTCATGAGTGGAATATTAGATGATGCAGCCTAGAGGGGACCCCTGGGGTGCCTATGCCCCAGGTACCTCAGTACCATATTCTAGGGACTTACAAAGGGGCCCCAGTAGCCAAATAGGAAGGTGCCAGTTACACACCATAGCCAATTTAGGGAGGAAGCACAGTGAGTGGATCCTGATTAGCATGATCCCAGTCAGCCTAGTCAGAAAACAGTTATGACACCAGCAAAAAGTGATGGCAACCATGAAAGCAGATCCTACTTTCTTACATAGCCCCCCCTCCCCCAATCGTAAGGAGATGAGACTAACCTTGCCCAGTTGAGTTTTCATTTTCTTAGTGGAAATATCTGGATAGTTCATCTGTGCTGGCATGGTTACTCCCAGGTCTATATTCCACTGGTTAGTCCATCACCTTTAGGGAAAATGACCCCTCAAACGTTTGTGGTTTTCACCCTTCATCTGTTTAAGCCACATGTCTGTCTGAACAATGAAGCGAGCACCAAACAGTTATGACACCAGCAAAACGTGGGGGTAACCAGGAAAGCAGATCCTACTTTCCTTCAATATGTATTAATTATTTTTTACATTCTTTCAGGTTATATAGAATGCAACATACAAACCACCCCTTGAAAGCCCCACTTTTACATCACATAAAATGTAACCTTAGATTGAGCCCATAGAGCGTGCTACACACCATGTGCCTTCCTTAAGCACTTTTAGACCACAGTAATTGCACCTGTAAAATAAGCTTCTAGAGGGTGTTGCACTCCCTCTGTGGAACAGAAGCTCCAACCATGGTAGTTCTTTGACAACATAAGTAAGAAACCCAGAAGGTCATGGTTTTTCTGGACCACTCAAAGGAAGATTCAGTTATCCAGTATTAGGGGTGTCTTTCATAGATTCACATGCCTGAACCATTCCCCGTCGTCGGAATGGGAGTCCCCGGTATATAAATAAAGTAATGTCCCTTAGACATATAGATAAATAGGCCTAAAGGCCTCACATTAGTAACCTATCCCTGTCCATTTGTAGAAAGGACCGAACTCTAGAAAAGAGCCATCAGCTGTCACCTCCCTCTAGAACCCTCCTGGAAGGAGCCTCAGTCCCTCAGATTTTCTACCGCACGTTGTGCTAAGGGAGTCTCCCCTGAGCTCTGCTCAGTTTTTTCTTCACAACTGGTTTCCAGTGTTCTAGGATATTTTATTCTGATCCATTTGTGATTACTAACACCATGGCTGAAACACCAAAAAAGGGTCTTTTTAGATCCTGTGCTTCATGTGGAAAAAAGAGGCTGCATATTGATTACCAACACAACAGTGATGGACAGAATGTGGATCAATGTCACACATTCACCCCAGTCCAAAGATCTGGGCCCAAATCCATCGTTTTTCCACTCCACACCACCCTGGGTTAGACAATGGCGATATGCAAATCAGCGCTGACCCTGTGCCCCATGGGAACAGTCCAGTCCGAACTACAAACGCCATGTCCTTCCCAGAACGGAAACAAGCATCCGAGGACCGGCCCGGTTTCGAGGTAACACCTCTCATCAGCCCGGCTAGCTTGATTCCAGTGGTGTGGAGTGCCTGGGACTCACGTCTGAGCATCCCCAGTACACTTAGAGCGGTAATTGCAAACACAACAGTGATGGACAGAATGTGGATCAATGTCACACATTCACCCCAGTCCAAAGATCTGGGCCCAAATCCATCGTTTTTCCACTCCACACCACCCTGGGTTAGACAATGGCGATATGCAAATCAGCGCTGACCCTGTGCCCCATGGGAACAGTCCAGTCCGAACTACAAAAGCCATGTCCTTCCCAGAACGGAAACAAGCATCCGAGGACCGGCCCGGTTTCGAGGTAACACCTCTCATCAGCCCGGCTAGCTTGATTCCAGTGGTGTGGAGTGCCTGGGACTCACGTCTGAGCATCCCCAGTACACTTAGAGCGGTAATTGCAAACACAACAGTGATGGACAGAATGTGGATCAATGTCACACATTCACCCCAGTTCAAAGATCTGGGCCCAAATCCATCGTTTTTCCACTCCACACCACCCTGGGTTAGACAATGGCGATATGCAAATCAGCGCTGACCCTGTGCCCCATGGGAACAGTCCAGTCCGAACTACAAAAGCCATGTCCTTCCCAGAACGGAAACAAGCATCCGAGGACCGGCCCGGTTTCGAGGTAACACCTCTCATCAGCCCGGCTAGCTTGATTCCAGTGGTGTGGAGTGCCTGGGACTCACGTCTGAGCATCCCCAGTACACTTAGAGCGGTAATTGCAAACACAACAGTGATGGACAGAATGTGGATCAATGTCACACATTCACCCCAGTCCAAAGATCTGGGCCCAAATCCATCGTTTTTCCACATTGATCCACATTCTGTCCATCACTGTTGTGTTTGCAATTACCGCTCTAAGTGTACTGGGGATGCTCAGACGTGAGTCCCAGGCACTCCACACCACTGGAGTCAAGCTAGCCGGGCTGATGAGAGGTGTCACCTCGAAACCGGGCCGGTCCTCGGATGCTTGTTTCCGTTCTGGGAAGGACATGGCTTTTGTAGTTCGGACTGGACAGTTCCCATGGGGCACAGGGTCAGCGCTGATTTGCATATCGCCATTGTCTAACCCAGGGTGGTGTGGAGTGGAAAAACGATGGATTTGGGCCCAGATCTTTTGACTGGGGTGAATGTGTGACATTGATCCACATTCTGTCCATCACTGTTGTGTTTGCATATTGATTACCAGCATAAAGATTGCCTGTATTGCCTGTATCCAGACCATTCTGCCAAAGTCTATAAGGTATGTCGTTCCTTTTCCACTAAAACCCTCAAAGATCGTGAGGGACGCCTATTAATTTGGCTCCAGAGGCTGAAAGACAGGGACCGCCTAGAATCTTCTGAGGAAAGTGAAGGTTCTTCAGTTTCTTCAAAATCTTCTCTAAAGAGACCAAGGGTGGCTTCCCCTAGCCCTACGGCTCCTCCTCAAAGGAAGACGTCAAAGAAGTCTTCAAAGGCTCTTTCCAAGGGAACTTCTGAGAAGGTTTCCTCTCAGGAAGTTCACACCTTCAAAAAGCCTGTTTCGTCACCGTCGACGATATTGTCGACGACGTCTTTATCTTCAAGGAGAGCTATGTCTACTGCATCGACGACAACAGTTTCGACGGCATCGTCGTCATTGTCTTCGACGACGACGACCCCATCGTCGACGGCAGGTAAGACTGTGTCGTCGACGATCACCATCAAGAAGGCACCGTCGACGTCGAAGATCCAGTCGACGCTGGATTCGCCAGCGACAGCATCGGTGACAACCTCGACGACGAAGTGACCATCGTCGACGTCAACACCGTCTACGAAAATGTCGTCGACAGCACCGTCGACGAGGATAACGGCGACGAAGACGCCATCGACGACGTCTTCAGTGATGTCTCCGCCGATGACTCCTCTAGCTAAGACACCTGTCGACACTCCACCATCGACGACCACACCGTCGACGGGCTCGTCGATGATGATAGATTCTGGTCCACAAACCACATGTGTGCGCCTAAAGATCACAAAGAAATCTCTGACACCAGCTTTAACATCGCCAAGCAGAGTCCAACCACTACCTCCAGCATGTCTTCTTCAGGAGGAGGATTCAGATGAAGGAGACATGTTTCAGGCGGCAACAAACCCTTCGGAGCTTCATGTTAAATGTCCGAGTTCGGATGAAGAAGAGGATCAGGAGGAGGAATATCATCTACCACCTCCTCCTATGGTTTGCCTTCCAGCCCCTTTAGTTACTGACTTACGGTACCTTATACAGGACTATAAACAGAGGTTTCCAGAGTCTCCTTCTCCTCCACCTCCCACAGTATCTCAGCATACGGCCGGAACGGTTTGATCTACCACATCCTCCTACTACTGATGCGGAAGAGGAAGAGGCGGAACAGCAGCAAAAGGGAGAACTGCAAGATACTCAGTTTATCCACGATGACTGGGATGACTATGTTATTCCTTCTCCCGCGTCTCCAGTGTCTGCGCCTCCGGATTCACCACCAGCCGACATTGGAGGGTTCCATAATGTAGTTGAGAGGGCCGCTCAACGTTTCAAGATACCAATGGTCGCTTAAGAGCAAGACTGCTTCTTATATGACTTTAAGGAGCCTCTAAAGAAATCAGCAAGATCAATTCCCATTATTGATTACCTGTGGAAGCAGGGTGTTAAAGTCATGCAGAGCCCTTCCTCGGTACCTCCGGTAGTACCTCGTTTGGATAAAAAGTATAGGGCACCTGATACTGCACCGGCCTTTTTGGTAGGACATCCCAAGCCAGATTCGAACGTTACACAGGCGGCCCAGAAGAACTCAAGGAATCCTTCTGCCCCGTTATCAGCACCTTCGGATAAGGAAGGCAGGAGGTTAGACAACATTGGGAAGCGTTTCTCTTCAATGTCTGCAGTGACGGTGAAGGCAGCCAATGCTTTAGCGCTTTTGGGGCGTTACAATAGACAACTATGGGCAGATATCGCCCCATATCTATCTGAGCTGCCTAACGAATCAAAAGAAGAGGTAAAAAAGATTTTACTAGAGGGTGACACCTCGGCATCAGAAATAATAGACTGTGCGATGGATATCGCTACAACAGGATTTCGCCAGCTGGCTGGAGCGGCAGTCTTGCGACGACAAGGTTGGCTAAGGGCAACTTCCTTTCGTCCGGAGATACAAACAAAAATATTGGATATGCCCTATGATGGCCAGTCTCTCTTTGGCTCACAGATTGATGAGGCGCTGCAGAATATAAAAAAGGACACTGACACGGCTAGAGCATTGGGCACTCTCCAGTACAAAAACCAGTCCTTTCGTGGTTCCGGAGGTAGAGGACAGTCTTCTTATAGAGGGAACTACCAAAACCGGTCTTCATATTCTTCAGGCCAGAATCAATTCCCAGTACCAGCAGCGCCAGCAACATAGCCAACAATCTTTTTATGGCAAGTCGTCCTTTCGTAGTAAAGGCCAGCGAAAAAACAACAGACGTAGACAATGAACTTTCTCTTCAGCCAGCCCCAGATTCATTTCCATCATCCAAAACTGGAGGAAAGATTTCACATTTCTTTTAAAATTGGAAGAAGATTACCACCGACTGTTGGGTTCTACAATTAGTCCAATTCGGCCATTCTCTAGAATTCATCCATATTCCTCCCCAAACTCCTCCCCGCCCTATGCTTCACAAAAATCTACGGCTGCTTTTCCGAGAACTCTCTATTATGATCCAGAAAGGGGTGATAGAGAAAGTCCCTCTGTCTCAACGGGGGAAGGGATTTTATTCTCGCTTCTTTTTAATTCGGAAAAAAGAGAGAAAATGGAGACCGATTTTGGACCTCAGGGCCCTCAACAAATTCCTGAAGAAGCAGTTGTTTTGCATGGTAATGATCCAGGAGGTCTTACAACTCTTGGAAGCGGAAGATTACATGATGTCCCTGGACCTTCAGGACGCTTACTTCCATATCCCGATTCACAGAAATCACAAAAAATATTTAAGGTTTGCTGTGGAAGGCAGGAACTTTCAATTTTGTGTCCTGCCCTTCAGGCTCAAGTCTGCACCTCGCATCTTTACAAAGTGTCTCTCCCCAGTAGCTGCATATCTCAGGCAGCACCATCATCAAGTCTTTCCATATCTGGCTGATCAAGGCTCCATCCTTGGAAAGCGCGTCCAGATCTTCCAACGCCTGTCTGCAGCTTTTCAGTCATTTAGGACTCACGCTCAATCGGAAGAAATCAGTCCTACTACCTTCTCAGCGCATCAACTTCCTAGGTGCGACACGCGTCTGAGGAAAACCTTCTATCTCAAGAGAGAAAGAACAAGCTTTTACAACTGGCTACTCTTGTGGCTTCAAAGAGGACCTTAACGGTCCGCCTTTTCAAATCCCTACTAGGAATGATATCATCATGTATCCTCTTGATACCTCACTGCTGTCTACGGATGCGCCCTCTCCAGGAGGCACTCTCAAAACAATGGATCCAATGCACAGGGTCGTTCGACGATCTCATAAAAGTAACTTCTCAAATGGTCAAAACCCTGCAATGGTGAATGTCAGTTCGGAATCTTTCTCAGGGCTTACCATTCCTGCTTCTGGCTGCACCACATATCATCACAACAGACGCCTCCTTGGAAGGATGGGGAGCTTTTCTTCAAGAGCTACAGATAAGCGGAAAGTGGTCCCCCTTAGAAAAAGGGCTCCATATCAATCTACTGGAACTCCGGGCGGTCTTCCTCGCCCTTCAAGCCTTTCTTCCAAGAATAAAAAATTCCCCTGTGCTCGTCCGTACAGACAACACTACGACGATGCACTACCTCAACAAGCAGGGAGGGACTCACTCTCTGACACTCTCTCACGAGTCGCAGAAAATCAGGAACTGGTTAATTGGACACAATATATCTCTGCGGACGGAGTACGTCCCAGGCATGGATAATGTACTCGCCGACTCATTAAGCAGACAGAGGACAACGTCTCACGAATGGGAACTGGATCTAGGAGTCCTCAACCAGAACTTCTCGCGATGGGGCACTCCTCAGATCGATCTGTTCGCCACAAGATCCAACACCAAATACCCACACTTTGCAAGTTGGCATCCCCAGAAAGGGTCCCTAGGGAATGCATTTTCGATTACATGGTGCAACGTCTTTGCATACGTCTTTCCACCATTTCCAATGATTCCCAGGGTCCTCAGAAAGTTGAAAGCGGAGCTTTTTACACTCATTCTGGTAGCCCCAACTTGGCCACGCCAACATTGGTTCACGGAGCTCCACCGCCTATCTCTGGAGCCGCCGATCCGCTTAAAACAGTCCCCGTCTCTTCTCACGATGAGCAACCAACAAGTCCAACAAGTCCAACATCCAAATCTAGCCTCACTCACATTAGCGGCTTGGCTCCTGAGTTCAGAGAACTTCAGAATTTGAATATTCCGCCAGACTGTAGAGCCATCCTAGCTCGAGCACCAACAAAACATACTCTTTAAAATGGAAGAGATTTTGCATCTAGTGTAAGGCTCAAGGTATACATTCTTTCTTTTCCTCTCCGGAACAAATATTTCCTTATCTTCTCCATTTGGCGAACTCAGGCCTTGCTCATGCTTCCATCAGGGTTCACTTGGCGGCGATATCTCGTTACAGAAGATCTCATACCGGCCCTTCTCTTTGGTCTCACAAATTGATCAAACAGTTTTTAAAAGGACTCTACAGAACTTTTCTCCCGTGAGAATGTTGCCACCTACCTGGCACCTCAACACAGTCCTTAACCAACTCATTAAACATCCCTTTGAGTCAGTTCACAGGGCTGACTTGAAATACCTTTCTTGGAAGACAGCCTTCCTTCTTGCACTCACCTCCGCAAGACGAGTGAGCGAACTCCAAGCTTTCTCAATACAAGCACCTTTCCTGCAATTCAGGCAGGATAGAGTAGTTTTACGGACAAATCCTAAATTTATTCCAAAAGTCCCGTCGGACTTCCATCTCAATGAACCTGTGGTCTTACGTTCTTTCTTCCCGAATTCTTCTACGGCAGCGGAAAGGTTGTTACACTCTCTAGATCTTAAGCGCTGCCTAAAATTTTATATTGAAAAGACAAAAACCTTCAGGAAGTCTCATCAGCTATTCGTAGCTTACAGTACGCCAAGGAGAGTTCTTCCACTCACCAAACAAAGTATTTCCCGCTGGATTTCTGCAGCTTTATCGTTTTGTCATGAACAAGCAGGGCAACCCCTACAATCTAAAGTGAGAGCCCACTCTACCAGGGCAATATCTACATCTATGGCGCTTTTTGCAGGAGTGCCGGTTATAGACATTTGTAGAGAGGCAACATGGAAGTCACCACATACCTTCACTAGGCATTACTGCCTGGATACAGAACTCATGAAGGATGCTGCGGTGGGACAAGCAGTACTTCGTCATCTGTTTCAGTAGAGGTGAGCCTTTCTTTTCATCCCTCCATCCTTCTCATATATGCACATTTCTTTATTGTATAATTTGGTGGTATTTCTTTCTTGCGAATGCATGTTTCTATTAGTCGTTTGATATGTTGTTATCTAATGACTTGTATATCCTATACCATCCGAAATGTGCTTTGTTCATTGCTTGCTACTCTGATTCAGGCATGTGAATCTATGAAAGAACCCCTAATACTGGACGAGAAATGTGTTACTTACCTGTAACTGCAGTTATCCAGTATTGGTGTCTTTCATAGATTCACATGCAACCCTCCCGCCTCCCCTGGAAGGGCTCACCTACTTCTCTCAGTATTACGCTTACTTAGCTTTGCACGTATGAAAATCTGAGGGACTGAGGCTCCTTCCAGGAGGGTTCTAGAGGGAGATGACAGCTGATTGGCTCTTTTCTAGAGTTTGGTCCTTTCTACAAAAGGACAGGGATAGGTTACTAATGTGAGGCCTTTAGGCCTATTTATCTATATGTCTATGGGACATTACTTTATTTATATACCGGGGACTCCCATTCCGACGACGGGGAATGATTCAGGCATGTGAATCTATGAAAGACACCAATACTGGATAACTGCAGTTACAGGTAAGTAACACATTTCTTATCACATATTAATCCTGGGGTACTGCTGTAACTCCTACAGCCCTTCACAACACTTTCCAGATTTGATAATGGTGCTTCAGTTTGGGACCACCACAAAGGGAGAAAAATATGCAAACTAGGAAGCCCCAAAGGGGCTATTTTATCAGTGACTCTGTGCCGGGAAAGCTGCAAAGCTTTCCTTTCGTGGTGCTCAGTCTCATCTGAACACCCCCAACATCCCATCTGTTGGAGCCACATGTGGAGGCCACTTCTGTGTGGCTCAGCCGGCTCCTTGTGCAACT
The DNA here is from genome assembly GCF_964261635.1 of Lissotriton helveticus. Taxonomy (NCBI): domain Eukaryota; kingdom Metazoa; phylum Chordata; class Amphibia; order Caudata; family Salamandridae; genus Lissotriton; species Lissotriton helveticus. The sequence continues at coordinate 152,066,890 of NC_136071.1, forward strand.
GGCTTCACTCTCACCAGCGAGGGAGCCAGCAGTCCTTTTTTCCCTACCCTATGTGCAGGGATGGTGCAGATTCCTTCGGTGTTCACCCCGTTCCCAGAAGACATGGTCACAGAGAGCTGGTGCCAGGCTACCTCCATAAGGAGGGGTGGCCCAATGCTCCCCCATACTCTTTTGCTTTCCAAAGGGGGGGCAGGGATGGGGTCCCGGGCCCCTTTTCAGTACATACAGCCCGGGGGATGGGGTCGCCAGGCCAATATAGTGTCTGGGAAGGGGGTTCTATGCACACGCATTCCCTGGGATAAAACTAACTAATCAAACTTGAGCCCACATCCCCAGCCCTGTCCCACCCCTGGGGTACAGTCATGAAATGCTGCAGAGCTCCACTCTCCATTTTACCTCAAAAGGTTACGGGTCCACAATCTTGTAAATGCCATAACTGGAACTCTGTTGGATCGTTTTGGATGATTTTAGGCTCATTTTACTCCTGGTGGTGAGCTCTAACCTTCTCAGCTCCAATGTGTTGTAATCTACAGTAAGCTGGTTCTCCTGGCTCCCGCACCAGCCTTCCTCCTCATCTTTGGCAGCAGAAGTCCAGGACTTTCCCCCAACTGTTCCTCAGGGGATGTAAGCTGTCCAGCCTCTTTGGTCCTTGGGGTCAACTGGGGCAGAGTCCTTAGTCCTTTTTAGGCTTAAGGATGTTTCTCTTTCCAGTTGTTCATGGTTAACACAGTCACAGGGTCTGCAACCAGGAGCACAAAAGCACCAGCCAGGAGAGTCTCCCCCTTGTGCAAGAGTGTTTAAAGAGGGGTTGAGTTTCTTGAAGCCAGGCACCCCTGGCCAATCCTAGGGAGCCACGTAACCTCTTTATCCCGTCCCAAATCTCCTGCACAGCATGCTGGGACTGTTCAAGATGGCTTGATCCAGGAGTCACTTGTCACATCTGCTCTTGGGGTCTAAGCTCCACTCCTCTCTGACTTAACTGCCAGCGCCTTTCCCACCTAAAGTTCAAAGAGGAGCCTCCTCCTGGGTTGGTTCCAGTTGTGTGTGCTTCCTCCTTTGTTCAGTGGGCCTGGGCTGTCCCAACCCCCCCCCCCGATGCAGTGTGGCAGGTAGTTAACAGTTGCAAATATTTTTTAATCCCATCCTTCCCTTCTCAGGCGCTGAGGGAAGTGCTGTCAATTACTCTTTGTGTGGGGTAGCCTTTGTTTCTGCTGCAAAATAGAAATGTAATTAATATGGCACAGCAGGGTGACAAAAGGCCTGGGCTCTGACCATGAGCTGAGCCAGAGAAATATGACAAGTCTGAATGACCCATAAGTTGTACAGATTTTGTCTTGGAACTCTCAAATTTGATTTTCTCACACAGATTCAATCCTATTTTGCTATGTCACTGGACTTTGTAGGCCAATGGAAGCGAAACCGCACTTTTAGGCAGTTTTCTCCATGTGTATAATTAAGTGTCACTACAGACAAAACAGTAAATCACACTGACTTTCCCTATGAGTGTTCACTAACATTATAAGGTCTACACCAGGTCAGTATCTAATTCTGCAGAGATCCCTCTGTGCAAGGGTACCTGTGAGCAGTTACTGGGCTGCACACGATTGTAGTCTCACACGAGCAGGTCACCCTCATGTCCACATGTGTGTTCACACATGTTTACTGGTAACCAGCCGAGAGTTCCTTACCCTAGTTGCATCTCAGCAGCCTTATCTTAAAAGGCAGGCACTGGCGGTAAACACGCGCTGTCCATTTTCCATGTTATTACCGTGGGTGAGACACATGTGTGTGTGACATAATCCACAGAAAAAAGTCCAAAACTGGATGATCCAAAAAGCAAAAAATATGTGAATACTGGGTGGGTGGAACCCAATTGCAACGGATGTACGACATTACAACGCGTACTTTTACAACACGTGCCGTTACTACGCAACTTTTACAATGCAAGTCGTTACAACGAATTGCGTTGGGGGGCGCAGGATAGTAAATTTTTTTATTTACTATTCCAACTCCAGTCCCCGTGGATAGTAGGGAAGGAGTTGGATAGTAAATTAAACTATTTACTATCCTGGAGCGCCCCCCAGCGCAAGTCGTTGTAACGACTTGCGTTGTAAAAGTTGCGTGGTAACAGTACCGCGTTGTAAAACCTTCGTTGTAAAGGTTGTTCCCCAATTGCAACAGTAACACAGTGTAGCACAAAGTCTTGCAAAAGGTATTTACTTTGCAATGCAAAAGCTTTGTCCCACTCTCAATAAAGTGGGTTGGAGTCATAGAGTCCTAATTTTTCTGGACAGACAGCACTGATAAGAGTTCAGGTGAAAAGCTTCTGGAAACTAAACAGCAGCATGCAATGAACAGTGAGCTGAAGTCATATGATGTGAGCCCATATGATGGGAGCCATTCTCCCTAAAGAGGAACGGAAGTCGGTCCTAGCTGTCCTTTTGGGTGGTCACAAGAGCATATCAGATGGGTTAATATGACAATATATTGTCAATATATTGTCAGTGAATTGCTTCCCTTGCCGCATAGCTCTGCCAGGTATCTGGTGCCCCTGACCATTTCATGTCCTAAGCTCGAGCCCCTCCTCCACCTGAAGGCACCTGCCTGACCCTCATTCCAGGTGGTCCAGTGGGGAGCATCTCTACTCTGCTGCTGCTCTCTGTTTTCCTGATTTCTGCCTTTTTGCTCCCCTTTGCACTTTTCGGTACCTTTATCTATTATCACATTTGTCCACTCTCTAATTTCTCTTCTTTTATGTGCCTTTTTTCCCTTTCCGGGCCCTTGCTGCTGCTCGTCCCCCATGGCCTGCCCCCTTCAGTGCTGTTTCCCCAACTTCCAGCTGTCTAGCCCTTCCCAAACACTACTTACTGGCAGCAGCGGTGCAGCTGCATGCAGCGGGTGCACTGCTGGTGTGCCAAAGGCATGCCCGTCTGTGCCCATCCGTACCTGGACCACGCCCAGTGCCACAGACCCTGGTCCACGAACCATCTAACACTATGATTCCAACACCCTCCACGCACTCAACCCCGGACGGTCCACCGCCTGTCACCTGACATCACCGAAGAAAAACCAAGGCCCATTCACCTGCCGCAACTGTGCATTCTCCTCCCTCCACACACCAGACCCACCAACCTCAAGAACCGGACCTGACCACCTCAGATGCATCCTACTCAACACTCGCTCCCTCAAAAGACATGCAGTGGAGATCTGGGACCTGCTTGACTCCACCTCCCCCGACATCGCCTTCTTTACAGAAACCTGGATGAATTCCACATCGCAACCACCATTCCTGCCGGCTACAAAATCATCCACAAGGACAGCATCAACCAACAGGAAGAAGGCATCGCACTTGTACACAAAAACACCCTCCACCTCACAACCAACTCTGTTACCATTCACTCGACATGAAGCACCTCCACTTACCATTCCAGACCAACCCAAATGCCTCCCTCTGTAACACCTTTGTTGTAGGAAGGTAGGATCCTTCTTCATGTGTACTCCCACTTTTTGCCTGGTACTATGCTGGTTTTTGACTAGTCTGACTGAGATCGTGTTAATAAGGACCCCAGTCTATCTGCTTTCTCCCTAAACTGTTATGTTATGTACTTAGGTACACTCCAGATTGGCTACTGGGGTACCCATGTCAGTACCTAGTATATGGTACCTATGTACAAGGGCATAGGTACCCCAGAGGCCTCCCATGGGCTGAAGCATGTATTATGTCACCCATGAGAGGCCATGCAAAATGGAACTTCAGACCTGCCATTGCAGCCTGTGTAAGTTGGTGCATGCACCGCTTACTTAAGATATGTAAATGTAAATATAAATGTGTTGTATTTGTAAAGCGCACGGCTGCCCACGCGACGGGGCGTCCCGGCGCTGCACTCATACCACTGTGGAACCCTTCCTGGCTTTTCCATGTGAAAATGTCCACTCCTGGGCTCCCCCAAGGTGAAGCCAGGCATCCAAGCGCTGCTGGGGCCGTTGTGGAGATTAAGCAAGCTATTGCCCAGAGTCACAGAGTGGGACCCATGATTAGACTAGGCACTGAGGCGAGAATTATCAGGTCCGGGGAGATTGAGTCCAAGAGCCGCCGAGGCAGAAATTGAACCCTGGTCCTGGGCCAGACCTCTGCATCAGGGTCTGCCGCTCTAACCATTGAGCCAAGCTTCTCCATATATAGGTTTACTATATCTACTATATCTAAGGGTCACTACACTTAAAATCTATAAGCCACCCCTGTAGCAGGCCTTAACAATCATGAAGACAGGGTGCTTGGTTCTAAGTGAGAGGATGCCACTGCATGAGCAGGACACCCCTGCAGCCTACGGAGTCCATTCACCCGGGTTGTTGGTGAAGCAGCCATTTACGACATATAGAGTGGCATTATGTGACCGTGTCGTGACCAACTCTAAAACAGCTGAAACAAACCATATCGATGTCAGGAGGTTCTGGAGTTGCTGGTGACCTTGTTGCTGCAGTTGTGAGCACCAGGTGATGCTGAGGAAGACCAGGAGCCATGCACGAGCTGTCTCATGTTAGACGTCGGTGATAAGGTGGTCGGTGTCCAGCGGGAGCACCAACAATCATTGGTAGCCGCAACTGACGTGGAAGACTAAATAGGAGCAACATTGAGACCAGCAAGGGCCAAGGGACGCACCAACCTTAGGAGAGGCTGAGCTGGCCCCAATCAAGCAGGGGACCCCACTGAAGCAGTAGAAGACCCTCAGAAGGACCCATAGGCCTGAAGGTTAGGAAGTCACAAGAGGACCTCGAGCTGCTCACCAAAGATGAAGGCCCATGGTGCAGAGGATGCAGTGAAGATTCTGATCTTGGAGGGAAGAGATGCTGGAGCTTCTTGTAGCCCGAAGATCTCTGGAGTGCAGAGCCAACAAGCCTTGGCAACAGCAATTTGATGCAGTGCACAGGGGTTTGGTTCAAGCGGTTCCGACGAGGGATACAGGCCTCAAAATTGCAGAAACACCAGGTCAGGCCTCGAGGGAGTTGCAGAACCACAACCTGTGTTGCTGGGCCTCGGGAAGTCCATAGGATGACAGGAGCAGCAAACCGGTCAGCTTCATTGTGGTGCCTGCAGATGCAGGGAGTGACTCCTTCACTCCAAGGGAGATGTCTTCGGGTGTCCTTGATGCCCACAGGTCTGATGAAGAACCTGGCAGAAGCACAGACACAGACGAAAAAGAAGACTTGAAGAACAGCAAGACCAAGAGCAGCAGAATTATTCCTTGGTGCAGTCTCGGTTCCAGTCGAAGCCCAAGTGTCCAGACGATCGAAGAGTGACGTAGTTTCTGGGGTGAGTCTTGTCCCACAACAAATCTGAGGACCCACCCAGGGGGACCCTTAAATACCGAAAGGAAAACGTTAGGACAACTTAGGAGTCCCTCCCGGAGGAGGGGCTAGACAGAGGGGAGGATACTCCCATGTCCTTTGTCCATTTTTGCATCACAGCAAAGTCACGGAATGCCTGAACTGTTTCTAACTTGAGTATACAAGGAGGGAACCACATGTGCCCTTCAAAGCATTCTGGTGGTGCTGGCAAGCGCCCCCATCCCAGCCCACTACATTATGTTCTGTCTGGGAGGTGGCCACAGCTCCCTCTGACAGGAAACCTATCCCCTGCTCAAGCTCAGCTCAGCAGCAGGAGGGTAGAATCGTGTCTGGGGTCAACAGCTGCATTATTTGCTTGTAAACCCTGTAAGGCTGTTACTGGGAGTACAGGAGAGACCCTTAAGGAGCCCCCCAGTACATGGGATCATCACTGGAATTAGTGTTGGGTATGATTGCAACATGTTTGATACCAAACATGACTGGGTTTGGTGCAGCCACTATATAGTTAGATATCTTGTAATGACTGATGTCGCTATATGTCTAAAAATGGCTGACTGCACTTACCAAGCCTGGAGAATCAACTCCAGGGTTTGCAAGGGGGTCCTGCTCATGCAGGGGTGACCTCACACTTATAACCAAGCACCCTGCCCTCAGGATTGAAGAGCCTGCCATAGGAGTGAATTTTAGGTTTAAAGTGCAGTGTCCTTAGAAATAAGGAAACATATATTTGTCATGAGAGGTGCAGGCACCAGCTCACATAGGCTGCAATAGTAGGCCTATAGTCTAAGTTGTCTCCCATGGGTGGCATAATACTTGATGCAGCCCATGGGAGACCCGTGTTGTACCTTAGTCCCATATATTAGGGACTTACAAGGGTACACCAGTAGCCAATTGTGGAGGTACCAAAGTACTTACCATGTCAATTTAGAGGAGAAATCACAGTTGCTGGGTTCCTGATTAGCAGGATCCCCACAGAATAAGTCAAACTAAAAAACATACACACACCAGGCAAAAAGTGGGGGTAACCACGATAGAAGGATCCTACCTTTCTACATTGGGCCTCCTCCATAGACAAATCACAACTGGTTCCTGCCAGACAGATGACATTCCTGGAGGTATCAATGGACTGACTAAATGCAGCTCCAAAGCACCTGCAAAAGAAGATGATATTGATCAGAAAAGAACTAAAGAGTTGCTTACCATTAGTGTGTTTCATTGATACAGCTAGCCAGGATCTTGTCGGCCTCATCGGTCCAATCAATTTTCTTAAGCCCTTGACACTACAAGGATCTCCAGAGACTAAAGGCCATGTACCTGATGAGGGGCCTCTACTACTTTGAGAAGACACAGTTCTCAAAAGAAGGCAGGTGGGAGATCCAGTGGTGGCTGGATCATAGTGGCAGGGCCATATTTGTGACTATTCTGTGATGGCAGCCGATTTGCGCGGGCAGACATCCCAACTTGAGGACAGTGGTTAGAGTAGGGGCTACAACTCCACATCAGCTTCTTAGAAATCTATGTGGGGTTCTTTGCGGTCAGGACCATGACGAAGGACAAGGTCACATGCTTAGTGCTTTTAAGGATGGACAACATATCAACGATGAGGTACATCAGTCATCTGGGTGGCACTTGATCAAAGCCCTAGAGGCACATGCCGGAATATTCTAGTCTTCTACCAGACACGCAGATTTTAGTCATAGCAGAATATCTGCCGTGGAAGCAGAATATGAAAGTGGACTGAAACTTCAGGTTCCTCAAAGATTCCTATAATTAGCAATTTCACGCTCAGAGTGTTCGTGGTCTGATGGACAGATGGTGTCTGTGTGTGGTGAATCATTTTCCTCCAAGGCTGAATGATCACTTTCCCAAGTATTGCAACTGAATATCTAGGAAAGTATCAGATGTTTGAGTGCTGGATATTATGGGTATAAACTTTATGTAGAAAGGAATAACCTTCACAGTGGCCCAAAGGCATCAGTTTAACACTATAACTATCTTGTATCCGGGCTTCAGTTGCCGTAGGGCTTACAAGGACCTGCCTTTGGAGAATAAACCTCTGGGGGGTAAAGCAACTTCTTATTTCTCTTAAGAAACATTTCAGGGATTTCTCTTCAACCACAATACCAAGATGGGTGAAATGGATCATGGCAAAGGCCAGAATTGATGTACCTTTTTGACAAGCGGGCCATGGCCTCAAAGGCTTTTGTGATGGAGGCCGCTTGTAGGACATCATAAGTGTCCTAGACTTATTGACAAGGTCAATCTGTCAGAAGTCCTATTATAATCTAGTGATGGGGCTGGCATCATCGGTGGTGACTAACACCACCCCCATGTACTACATTAAGAAACAGTAAGGTATGGCATTTCATCTGATTGAGACTTCTAGTCCCAGATTTCTTACCTTAGAACATTCCTCAAGTGTCAGACTTTATACAGAACTTTTTCTTCAATCCCCTTGCATGCAAGTAGGTGGTTTGTTTGGCTCCTCTTGGTGTCATCAGCATCATAAGCTCTGGAAGTGACGTGAGCGGTGGCTATATAAGGCACCACCCCACCGCGCTGTTCTTAGTTCATTTCTCTCATGCCCGCTGCACATATTCAGACGAGCTCCCAAAAGTCATTTTTTGACACGCTTTTCTTAACATTTTGTCAAAATTGACTAGTGTGCCTTTTTTCTCTAGTGTTTTTCATGGCGTCGATATGGAGCTGGACCAATGTCGCTTGACGCTGGCTCCGGTGCCAACCAGGCCAATTTAGCCTGAATTGGAGATAGAGCCCTATTTTTCTGATGGCCCCTTTGAGAGGAATAGAGGGGATCTGAAGATCTCCATGGCTGCTCCGACCCCCTAGCAGAGCTCATGGATGATGACTCCTGGTATGAGGACTTGTCAGTGGTCTGGACTCCTTTCTTCTCTCACAGTGGCTACGGAGAAAGGGGCTTCTTTTGCGATGGTGGTCCAGTAGTCCTGCAGCTGCCTACCGTCAAGATCAACCATAAATTCTAATGGGGTGGACAAGTGACCCTCAGAACCTGGGTTCTAAGCTTTATACAAAAACAATGTTTCTGTTGGAACATACGAAAATTTCTTTGTTATGCTTAATTATTTTCGATACTTTTTGTATATTTCACATTATTATTCATAGAAATACTGTATGGAGCATTTGTAAAAAGGAAAAAGAGGAAACACACACCAAAGTTTTAGCTTTTGCAAGAGTTTTCTTATTTTTAGATGTCTTGCATGAGTTAATCACAGATAAAAATAGAAATGGGTTGTCCAAAACAATACTGACATAGGAATCACAAATAAAGTGGGGTGCTAAGATGAGTGGTAGTGACAGGTGATGATCTGACTGTGCAGTGACACAATATATAAAGATATAAATTTACATCAGTCCATAATTTGCAATCAATGGTTTCAACAAACACGAATATTCTTTCTTTATAGTTGAAACTTAGTATGGACAGATTGAAAATACAACGTCGACGTTTCAACCCTAGTAAGTGGTGTAGACTTTCTGGCAACCGTATCGGGTCTTCATCAGGACAAGAAAAGGACAATCTGCGAATGAGTAAGGGGTGGTGGTAAAAACGTGAGACAATGCCAATTTGGCTTGCTCACCTGATGGTTTTGAAGGTTTAACAGCTTCTGCAGTCGTCTGAGCAGGCGGGGTGCCAGCTGGTACCCTCGCAATGGATTCTCACTTGGTTGTATCTGTGGATAATATGAATAATCACTACCAATGGGGTAAAGGATGGACAATTAAGCTAGCAGTTCATATCTGTACGTACCTTCGGCAATGTATGCAGATTTCTTCACCAGACGGTGAAGAAATGGGTGGGGGGGGGGAAGATGAGTACTGCGAAAGCGATCACCTGTAAGGTTTAAAAGAGACCTAAGGTCAGTGCAGGTCCCAAGTAAAATACATATCAACATTCTTCTAAACGTGAGCCTCATAATATATCCAAATGTGGCAGAAGGACCGAAAAGACTGGGGGAGATTCAGTTAGTCCGATCATCAAGGCCATTTATACGGTCTATGTACATTATTGACGGCTCATCCACACTGTTGGCAGCTAACCTCCTGGTTTGTGATGTCGCACCAAGTGGTAATATTTATCATTAAGGCAAGCAGCGTGAGGTAGCTATTATAGCTAACCTCCTGGTTTGTAATGGCGCACACACGCCAAGTGGTAAAATGTATCATTAAGGCAAGCAGCGTTAGTAACGGGTAACGTTTAAGGCTCAGCAGTAGTCAACATTATCACTTGTAGGGTGAATGAGATTGAATCGAAGTCAAGGGAACTATATCTGAGATGTAAAAGAACGATTATTCAAAGGTCCATGTTCGATCACATACGCCTGCCGAGTGTTTCTAAATAAAGGATACGAGCCGCACTAATCTAGAACGGTACATCAAACACAATATTCCTAAGGCTGAAAGACAAGCTCTCTATGACTTAAAAGCCAACCAGTCCATTGTGATAAAAACAGCTGACAAAGGGGGAGCAGTTGTAGTCCAGAACAGAGATGACTATATAACTGAGATCCAACAACAACTCAACTGTGAGAACAGCTACACCAGAATACCAGGAGATCCGACCAAGGAGATTGCAAAACTAATAAAGAACCTGACCACACGTGGTTTGGAAGAAGGCTATGTCTTGGAACCCGAGTCAAAATTCTTAAAGAAATCGGATCCCAGGATCTCGACAATCTATACAATCCCGAAGATCCACAAGTATATGAACAAACCCCCTGGAAGACCAATAGTCTCGGGATGTGGATCCATTCTGGAACCTGTAAATCAGTATCTGGACAATTTCCTTCAACCCTTCCTCTTGAAAACTAGATCGTTCCTTCGTGACACAATGCATACAATATAAATCTTTGAAAATCACCCCTTCAACAAACAAGGACAACTATTCGTCACTTTGGACGTATGCTCGCTCTACACGAGCATACCACAAGATGAAGCAATTGAGGTAATTAAAAAAACTTTGGATACACGTCCATCACCTCACTGGGTACCAACTGAATTCCTGGTCCAATTGCTACAAATTTCCATGTCCAAAAACGATTTCATGTTCCAGAACAACTTCTTCTTTCAATGCAGAGGAGTAGCCATGGAAGCTGGGTTTGCACCTAGCCTGGCGAACCTATTTATGGATGACTTCGAGGATAAATACATATACTCCAATGAAAACCCCCATGTAGACTACATAACTAAATGGAACAGGTATATAGATGATGTCGTGATGATTTGGACAGGAACTGAAGAACAGTTGAAGACCTTCTTGTCCTGGTTAAACAACCGCTCAGCAGACATCCAATTCACCATGTCATACAGCAGGGATTTACTACCTTTCCTAGATCTGACATTTGAAGTGGAAGACGACAAGGTGGTAATGAACCTTTATAAGAAACCGACAGACCGTAACACCTTACTCCAGTACAACTCACACCACCCCAGAAACCTGCGGGACAACTTGGCCTATGGGCAATTTTTGCGCTTGCGCAGAAATTGCACCAGAAGGACCAATTATTTCAAAGAAACAGACCTACTCATTACTAAGCTGCGGGAAAGAGGGTACCCCAAAGGCCTCCTCAACAGGGCACATAAGCGAGCGTGGTACCGACCTTGTGAGTCATTGCTGGAAGTACAAGAAAAATTCGAGGTAATGGACAAACTGATCTGTGTCACCACATTTAACACAAGGAGCCATGAAATCAACAAGATAGTTAAAAAGTACTGGAACATAGTAGGACCGGAAATTGGAATATCCGATGCTCCAATGTGTTCGTTCAAAAGGGCCAAAAACATTAAAGACCACATGGTCTCTTCCTATCTTGAAACTCCCAAGACTAATGATATCAGAAGTCAATTAGGCCTACCGCCCATTCCAGGCCACCAAAGATGTGGGAACTGCAAAGTATGCAAATACACCAAAATTGGAAATTCATTCACACACAGGACAAAAACACATGCACTTACCAAATTCACCAACTGGAAAAGCCAGAATGTCATTTACGCAATCAGATGTCCGTGTCAATTGCTCTATATAGGCCAAACTACCCAACGAGTAAAAAACAGGGGGCATATTATCAAGGGGTTTTATCTCCGCTTTTTTGGCTTTAAAAGCCAAGAAAGCGGAGATAAAATTATATCCCTATTACCTAGCTGTCGCTAACACCAGTTAGCGACAGCTAGTAGGAGATAGCGACCATCTTGGGCCCCACTTTGCATGTCAGTGATATTTATCACTAATTACATGCAAAGTGGGCGTGCCAAGATGTTAGCGGCTGGAAACAGTCGCTAACATCGCCATCTCCTATTACCAACTTTTGGAGATATTTGCGCTAAGCGCGAATATCTCCATAAGCTAACACCTGCCCTGAGCAGTTCTTAGCCATGTTATCCAATGGGAGTGGGATAACATGGCTAAGAGCATTAGCTCGGTAATGCATGAATATCGCTGACTTTTCAGCGATATTCATGCATTGCGGCCGATTTTTATCGCATTTGCGATAAACCTTGGTAATACCAAGGTTTATCTGCGATAAAAATCGCCGCAGCTCAGCGGTACATTTTTGTCTCTAACCAAGCAATAGCGATAATTATCGCTATTACTTGGTAAAATGCCCCAGGATCTTACAGCACCAGAGTAGAATCCGCTGCAAGGTACAAGGTGCACCGCTCATGGAACATTACCACAACTGCGGCCACACACATGAACAATTGGAATGGTGGGTGATAGAAAAAGCAGAATTGCACCAAAGAGGAGGGAATATGGCTTTATTTTAGGTTATAATACATGTCACCACATGTTAAAAATTATAAATGTGTCCGTGATGTTTAGCACTGGTCATCTCACTGATTAGAAATAACAGGGCAAAATACACAGTGTATTACTAGATATAACATATGTATTATGCCTCCTAAACTGCCCTCAACATGTGTTTCCAATTGTTAAAAAGTATAAATTTGCCCACAATGTGATAGGACATGTACCAGGCCATCAACACGTGTTTCCAACTGTTAAAAAGTACAAATATGTGATAGCATAGGAACAACAACAATAGAGACACGCCAATGCCAGATGCACGGTGTATATGAAAGTGTACCTGTCTACATTCCACCATTTTTGTGGCTACCAGTTGATTGTGACTAGTTGTGAACATGATAACCCATGCGTTTTTTGTCTACTTGTGGAACGCATTACTTTGACATTCATGCTTTACCCGGCATTGCATTCCGTATAACATGAAACATACGCCTAATCTGAAAACCGGACATGCCCGTCAGGCTTCTTTGTTCATCTCGCCATGAATACAAGAGACCTTTGCTCCACCTTCCATCTACCACCGGGTTTCACACCTTGCCAAATCACACATAGAACTACATGCTTCGCATCACGTAGGCTACGCAGGTCATCCGTTAAAAACGGGGCATCGTGCGCAGCCTCCCTGCCATTATTCGCCGAATCGAGAAGGAGACAGACGCTTGCTGCTCTACTCTCTAGTAAGTTCCTTGCCGCTCCGCTTTAAGCATTTGACCCTTGATCAGGGATTGACCCATATTCACTTAAAAGCCGCACTTTGAGCCACCGCTGACTTCTTACAGCCCGTGTTGCTTAATGTTTTACCGTTCTAGATTAGTGCGGCTCGTATCCTTTATTTAGAAACACTCGGCAGGCTATGTGATCGAACATGGACCTTTGAATAATCGTTCTTTTATATCACAGATATAGTTTCCTTGACTTCGATTCAATCTCATTCACCCTACAAGTGATTATGTTGACTACTGCTAAGCCTTAAACTTTACACGTTACTAACGCTGCTTGCCTTAATGATAAATATTACCACTTGGCGTGTGTGCGCCATTACAAACCAGGATGTTAGCTACAATAATTACCTCATGCTGCTTGCCTTAATGATAAATATTACCACTTGGTGCGACATCACAAACTAGGAGGTGAGCAGCCAACAGTGTGGATGAGCCGACATGAATGTACATAGACCGTATAAATGGCCTTGATGATAGGACTAACTGAATCGTCCCCAGTCTTTTCGGTCCTTCTGCCACATTTGGATATATTAAGAAGCTCACGTTTAGAAGAATGTTGATACGTATTTTACTTGGGACCTGCACTGACCTTAGGTCTCTTTTAAATCTTACAGGTGATCCCTTTCGCGGCACTCATCTCCCCCCCCCCCCATTTCTTCACCGGCTGGTGAAGAAATCAGCATACATTGCCGAAGGTACGTACAGATATGGACTGCTAGCTTAATTGTCCATCCTTTACCCCATTGGTAGTGATTATTCATATTACCAACAGATACAACCAAGTGAGAATCCATTGCGAGGGTGCCGGCTGGCACCCCGCCTGCTCAGATAACTGCAGAAGCCGTTAAACCTTCAAAACCATCAGGTGAGCAAGCCAAATTGGCATTGTCTCACGTTTTTATAACACACTCCACACACCAACAACTAAAACCACCCCTTACTCATTCGCAGGTTGTCCTTTTCTTGTCCTGATGAAGACCCGATACGGTTGCCAGAAAGTCTGCAGCACTTACTAGGGTCGAAACGTCGACGTTGTATTTTCAATCTGTCCATACCAAGTTTCAACTATAAAGAAAGAATATTCGTGTTTGTTGAAACCATTGATTGCAAATTATGGACTGATGTAAATTTATGTCTTAATATGTTATTGTGTCACTGCACAGTCAGATCATCACCTGTCACTACCACTCATCTTAGCACCTCACTTTATTTGTGATTCCTATGTCACTATTGTTTTAGACACACCATTTCTATTTTTATCTGTGATTAACTCATGCAAGACATCTAAAAATAAGAAAACTCTTGCAAAAGCTAAAACTTTGGCGTGTGTTTCCTCTTTTTCCTTTTCACAAATGCTCCATACAGTATTTCCATGAATAATAATGTGAAATATACAAAAAGTATCGAAAATAATTAAGCATAACAAAGAAATTGTCGTATGTTCCAACAGAACCATTGTTTTTGTATATATACCATCAAGATCAAGACTAATGTCTTCACAGACATGCTTCAGCCTGGGGTATTCTCATCAAAACCCTTACTCCCCTTTAATAAAGCCCTCATAGATGTCCTGTTCTGAGCCTGGGACATTCCTTTCCCAATCACACGGGCCCAGCCTTCTTCTCCTAGCACCCACTCCTCGAGGCCTGAACTTCCAGAATAAGTCCAGACGTGTTCCCTACTACACCTTCGTATAGGAAACCCTAGAGGATGGATAACTTTGGCATGACATTTTTCTCTTACACCAGCATGGCACTGCGGTCTGTGAACACCGCATGCTTACTGGGCTGCAATTTTTCACACTGTATGGGACATGGTTGCACACGTTTTGCCCACGCTTCTGGAGGAGGTCTGGCCATACTCTCGCAAGCTGTTGCTGACTGCAGAGATGCAGCAAAATTGACCTTCAGATTCTGACTGAATACGAACTACTCACTGGATAGAGCTAATGATTCCATGGCGGTGCTTCGACATCACGCGTGGCTGAGGACAACTGGATTTTTGGGGGATGTTTAGGCATCCCTTATGGACATGCCATTACATGGGAGATGACTTTGTTGACAAGGTGGACTTGGCTCTAGAACAGTTTAAGCACTGTGGGGCCACCGCTGGGACGCTTGGGATCACCATAACCCAGTGACAGCCAAAGTCTGACTTCCACCCCTTCTGTGGTTACAGTAGAGGCTGTCAGCTGTGTTCATTTTCCCCTAGACACCACAGCCAGCAGGCATCACAGTCCTTTCATGGCCACAGACGTGGTTCCCACAGGCCTCGTGGGAACCAAAGTCTTAAGTCGCCCCAATCCTTCCTCCCTCCACTAACAATTTAACAATTTCTGAAGCGCACGCCAAATACTAAACAAATGATAATACAGTAATGTGAAAAGAAAGATGAATTTTCGTGTTCCTGGGCTTGTCCAGTCTTTTTATTATTTTCACTTTTTTCAGTCTTCCACTCCTTTACACCTTCATATATTAATTCCAAGTCGATATGGTTTGTAAAGCCAAAACTCGGTCCTACAAAGTAACATAGTGTCATTTCTCTCTGCCCATTCCAATTGATAATTGAAATCCCTACAGCCCTACTAATACTCACACATGGATCCGTGGGCTATCGCACCAATAATATCCAATTACAATTCCCCAAACCGGAACCAATCCTTCCGAGTTTACCCACAGGTCCCTGCTGTATGGGGAAACCTGTGAAAGTATACAAAAGATACCCTCAATATTATGCCGCCTGCATATTTAGCCATGCGACAATCTTAAGCTTTGTCTGCAATCAAGAACATAACTGTATTCACTATTCTCCCTCGCGTACCACCGGATCAGGTGAAACCCAACTCCCGTTCGTGACCGGGATTAAAACATTGTTGCAGAAAGAGAGAAGGTGACTACGACCTTCGCTAAAAGGCAGCGCCATCTTAGAATGACCTAATCGTTTTTTTAAGTATAATGGCACACCCACCAAACAGACTCTTGTACATTTAGAACTTCACTAATGTGACACTAATAATTAAGAATTCCACTAATATATCTATATTAAAAGCATACCAGTTATGGTAAATTGCTTTGTTATCCTCAGAACCACCAGCAATATATAGCATGATTTGCTTCAGCCTTACAAAACTGAATCACTGTCCATAAATAAAGTGGTAGACTCACTCCCTGAGTCATAGTTACACATTCATACAGATCTCTCATGCCTCATTTTTATTACTCTTGCTCCATAGGCTCACACTCATCACCAATTGCCTATAGCTTATCAATGATAGTGTATTTATCATAGTCAATAAAAAGAATTTCCAAAATCCTTCATGCCAACGCCTTCAGTCACCTAAAAAGTATTGCAATTCATGATCATAATTAAGCCCCTCATCCACCGCTTGCAAACGCATGATCCACCGTGCCTCATGCCTCCGCAGTCTCAGCTCCCTATTACCTCCATGTGGGTCCTGCTTAATATGTTCTATACCATAGAACTTGAAGGTTTTCATGGGGCCTTGAGCAATACAATTGTGCACATGTTCTGCAATAGGATATCTGCAGTCATTTTGTTTAATAGCTCGCATATGTTCTCCAACCCGATCTTTTAATGCCCTAATAGTACTTCCAACATACATTTTTGCACATTTTCATACAATAATGTAAATTACATAAATTGTGCCACAATTAATATTAAACATTATGGTGTATATTCTACCCATACTATCTTTGGATTGCTTAGTCTTATGTTCGGCAAACCTACACATCCGCAATGCCCACATTTTAAGAAACCTTTTGATGCTTTTGTTAGCCATGATGCTGTTTCAATTACAATAGGATAACTGGGACTTAGTAGGGTACCCAATGTTCTTTTCCTCCTGAATGTAATCTGGGGCCTATCTGTTAGGAACTCTTACAAAGTTCTATCTGCCTGCAGAATATGCCAATGTTTGTTAAGGCTTTTACGTAGTGTAATGCTCATATCCGTATAATCTGTGATCAGCCTAATCTACGCAGACAATTGTTTATCTGTGTGCTTAGGCCTCAAGGTAGTACTCCTTTTGATCTTTGTAGCCCTCTCCTTAGCTGTCACAATATCTCGGTGAGGGTAACCTCTTTGGATAAAGCGATTTTCCATATCATTTATACAAAAAGTGTCTGTCATCACTGCAGTTGCACCTTTCTCTCAACATTTTTCCATAGGGAATAGCCCTAATCTGATGCCGAGGATATGCACTTTTCGCATGTAACAAAGAATTACAGGCAGTAGGTTTCCAAAACATCTTACTTTTAATATGTCCATCCTTGATATACAATTCTACATCTAAAAATACCACGCTATTAGTACTCGAATAGGTGGTAAATCTGATATTCATGTCATTAGGATTTAAATATTCAATGAATTCATTAAGTAGTTGCTTTGTACCTATCCATATCGTGAGGCAATCATCAATAAACCGCCCCTCCACTAACAACTGCAACTCAGAAACCTCCTTAGTTTGCCCTCCTACTTACTACCTTGGGCACCAGGTTGGTGGCAGAATCCAGCACCATCTGTACCAGTGACAGGGAAAAACGACCAACAAGTGGGTCCATTAGCTTGTCCAGCAGGGCTATTCCCTCCCATTCCAACAGACCACGCCACCCGTGCCACCATCACAGGACCACCTCTCCCTATTGTGAAAAGAATACTGGCTTGTCTGGTCAAAGGGGCTATTGAAGTGGTTCCGGCATCATAAGTAGGTTGTGGTTGCTATTGCCTCTACTTTCTGGCTCTGAAAAAGGATGAAGGCCTTCGTACTATCCTAGATCTACGCCCCCTCAACAACCTCCTGAAAAAGGGAAATTTCAAGATGCTCAGTTTGGCTCAGGTTCTGTCCGCCCTTGACCCTGGAGACTTGATGGTAAGACGCCTAATTCCACATTCCCGTCCTCCATGAAAACAAGCAGTATCAGCAGTTCATGGTAGACAAAGAGCATTATCAGTTCACTGTGCTCTTCTTTGGCTTTACCTCCGTCACTTGAGTGTTCACAAAAGTGGTGGTTGCAGCTCAACTGCGGACATCAGGGATGCCAGTCTTCCTCTATCTTGACGACTGGCTGTTAAAGGCAGGCGCACCCCAAACAGTTGTTTTGGGCACAGTTAAAGGATACCTTTCCACCATTTCCACCTTCCTGGGGTTGCCAGACAAACTTTCCCTGTTCACGTCACCTGTTGTGACTCGTTTCCTGAAAGGTTTACAACACATTTCCCTTCATTATGCCCCAATGGCAAGGGCTGGATATGGTAACCACCTATAAATACTTGGGAGTAATTTTGGACCACAAGAACTCGTTCAAACCCCGATTGGAGTCATTGTGAGGAAAGTGAACCGTGACTCACTTGTCGATAAAATCCTTAAAAGCTAACTCCCCGACCTAACGCTCAACCCTCTGCTTCAGGTTTTGTGCACAAAGTTACAGCTGACTCTCACATATGGGAATGAACCCCTTCAAGGATACAGTGATAGCTAACTCATATAGGGCTATATTTAACCTGGCAAGATACATCTCCCCTGCACGAATCCGATTAGAATTTGGTCTTCTGAAACAAACACTAGAAAGGCGGAGTGCGTATGTTAGCAGCTGGCACAAGATTCCCAGTGCTGAGGTTGATTCTTTAAACTCTAACCTATGGGAAGAGCTGCTTTGACATCGCAAATCCTCATCCAGAGATTATCTATTTTACTCACTTCAAGTTCTGGGACTGTCAGACCTTTGGGGCACTCCAACAAATCTCTTGTCTTTCAAAAAAGTCGCAAAAGAATCAGCACAAATTATCTCTTCTATTGAGGACAAGGAGGCATTAACAAAAAGAGCGCACGGCTGCATCACACTCGGCGACTACGGAAGAATGCAACCACAAGCATATCTTAACATTGGAATGAACCTAAAGACGAAAGAAAAGGTTTTAAAATTATGCCTTGGGGTAATCCTGGCTACCCCCCACTTACCCCCTGGGTGAGAAAAATTGCATGCAGCAGTGCCGCCTGTGTAAAGCTGATAAGAAAGCCATCATCCATGTTATGTGCATTTGTCCTAAACTAAAGGACTTGAGGTACAACTTATTACGTCCTTCCTTCAAACTATATGGCGTTCGGACATGCTGGCAGGCTGTCAAACTGTGCTTTAACCCCACTAAAACAAAACTAAACTGTCGGGTTATAAAGTTTTTTGAATTAGCAGAAAAAAGACAAAAGAGCACGGCTGGGAGCTGACCAAGAAAAGCCAGACGTTTGACGACCGCTGAAATATTTTATTGACAATTATTAACTGATATTAAGTAAACTTGTAAAACGGAGGAAATCGCATACAATGAATTTTTAGCAATTTTTAGCAATGTTTTATTGTTTTGTAAAGATTTTAATTATTCATGTACAAATAAACAATTACTTACTTACTAACTTCATTATGCACCAATGGGCTCTTAATTTAGTTCTCACTTTTCTCATGTGCTCACCATTTGAGCCTATGCACAGTGCTGTCCTCTAAGACTGCTGACCATCAATACGAACTTCCTTGTGGCAATAACATATGCTCATAGGGTTAGTGAGTTGCCTTTTTCCAGACAAACTGGTCCTTAGGACCCATGCCCACTTTTTTACCAAAGGTGGTTACACCTTTTCACGTCAGGCAGTCTATCACACTGGCTTTCTTTGCCCCCCCATCTTACCAAGGAAGAGGAGAGACTCCCTGTCTTGCCCTAAACGATCAACTCTTTGTTCGTTTTATGGGTGCGAAAAAAGGCAAGGCAGTGTGCAACCAAACCAGATGTATTCTCCTCTGTTTTAAAATCTGCTGCGCAATTTTAAATAGCAGCTACGTGAGGGCTTAAGGGCTCATTACACCAGAGCTAAACTGCCATTACTGTTACTAGGAATGGTCCTAGTTCTGGATAGCTGTCAGGCAGCCACGTGGGAATCACTGCACACATATGACAAACACTACTGTCAAGACAGCCACGTCTGCGCGATGTGCATTTTGGCCATTCAGCTCTCCCGGACGTCCTACTGTAACACAGTTTGCTGACTCACCTCTGGGCAGAGATTTCTTTGGTATCTATTCTCAGGTAAAGTATCTGTGGCTAAAAGTCTCTATCCGTTGAACAAGTTATTTATCATGGGTAATGTCTTATCTGGTCTTATGAGAGTCTATTTAGCCATGGATTCCTTACAGATCCTCTCTGTTCTACAAACTATTTCATTGGTAATTGAAGAGACCCTTCAGGACCTCACTTTGACACACTAGTCAAAAATCAAATTAAATGAAAAAGTGCTTTATTCGATTTTAACTATTAAAATCACAAAAGCAGACAAATAATATTCTGATATACAAATATTTCACAGTTCATTAAATAAACACAATACTAAACTGATCATAATAATACATTAAGAACCTGCCAACCCCTCACCCTAGTCATTCCTTCTCAGCTTGGTTCCATGCTTCTGGTGCAAAAAAACTGTCAAAAACTGAAGTCAGGGGGTGTCCCCTGGAAGGCAATGGTGGCAGACTCACAGAGCTAAGCTCCACATCCTGAAGTCCGCAGGGAACATTATCTTGGGGCATCTGCAACAGCAACAGTCAGCAGGAACTGGGTGACAGCTCCCGGAGAGGCAGAAAGACCCACAACTGAACACAGCCTCATATGGCAATTGAGATTAGCTGCCCCACGGATCGACGAGGACACCGCCCATGTGGACAGCAGCAGGGTGACGGCATGGCCTGGAGATAGAGAACTCGAGAACCATTGGACGGGGGCTGCAGCCTTCCCCCTCTCGTCCATCAGAAGGATGATAGAAGGTGGTTGGGGAAAGGCCGAAAGCATGATTTGGCTCCAATACGACCCCTGACAGCTCCAGCTGGGTAGAAGGCATCATGCCAGCACTTGAGCCCAGTGGCGGGGCATGAAATACCATTCCCTCTTCTGAGTGTAGTCCCCTGGCGATGCCTTACCTGGGAGATCTGAGAGGGGCCCCAGCAAAGGAGGGAAGGCCTGGGCTAAACCCCGGGTGTCTTGGTAGGAGGTACGGCTACAGCAGGGGAGCATGGCAGGGCCTGCTGGCCGACCTCCACTTGGCGAGTCCCTACCAAAAGCGACTGCTAGCTCCCCTAGTCTGGGAGGGGAACCCAGAGAAGGGAGCAGCATTGGGACTGATGTGATGCATTGACCTCTGGGGACCCTAAGGGCAAGGTGCAAACCTGACACCATTCTGTCCCGTGGCAAGACTGGGGAAGGCGACCCTCGTGGGTCCTTTTGACAGACAAGCAGGAGACCAGGACCAGACCCAGGGATGGCAGAGGCCCCACCTTAACCAGCGGGACAACCCGAAGACCCTACCGCTCCTCTGAATGCCTCGGAGAGGTGACTGGTGGGGAAGGAAAGACAGTGATCAGGCTGCTGCCACTGCCGTGCGCTGAGCACACTACACAGAGCCATGGAGGAAGGGGAGGAAGGGGTCACGATGAGGTGTGGCCCAGAAAACGAGAGTGACCCCCATGGGAGAGCCGGGACACCCGAGGGCAACTATGATCACTGAAAAGGCCCCCAACAGTGGTGCGCCCAAAGCAAACCAAGATGACGCAAACCAAAGTGTCTCCAACGAAAGCTATAGGGAACAAACAATTGGTGTCCCACACATACTGGAACACAAAATTGAGATGGTTGTGCCGGATCTCAGCCTTCTGTCGGCTGACCACAAAAATATGGCAGGGACAGTGTTGGAAGCTGAATGAGAGTTAGTTCAAATGATACCAGTGGTTAAAGACACAGCTACTTAAATGCAATGGCTGCAAACACTGGTGGCAAATCTAACAGCACATCTGGAAGATTCGGAGGGCCTCTCCAGATGCAACAATGAACGCCATATCAAGGTCCCTGAGAGGGCCAAAGGCCCCAGCACTGAACTGTTTGTTGGAAAAATGGCTCTTAACCACAGTGCTGGGTGACAAGGCATGGACGCCTTATGCTGTGGAGCAGGTGCACAGGGTTCCCGGATGTCCACCACCAATAGGTGCCCCTTCACCCAATTATAGCCTGGCTTTTAAAATTCAGAGACTGGGACCACATCCTCCAAGAGACTCCTGCAGACCCTGGGCAGCTTGGTTAATATATACACAGATTACACCAACACTATCCAACGGCAGCAGAAAACCGTGATACAGGTGAAACGCCACCTTCGGAGCCTAGATCTTAAGTACGCTCTGCTCTTTTCGGAAAAACTGTGGATACTGACCCCTGAGATTACTTGTTTTTTTGTGTCAGCGCGTTAGGTTTGGAAATGGCTGGAAGCACATGGTTACCTGCCATCTGTATGCAGATTCAGGGCGGCGAAGGTAGACTCGCTCGCGGGAAATCATTGAGCCGGGCCACACGACGAGAGCTGAGAACACCTACAAAAGACCAGGCATGTGCACAAAAAGCCAGCAGTCCTTGGCTCTCGGACAGTAAGTAGCAAACCTACAGAGAAGACTCACCAGACTCCAGTGCTAGTGCTGAGGCACTGGGGAGGAGGCAGACAAAGCCTCTGCCCCCTGCGTTTACTCCACTGACTTCAGATGAACTGCTGTAAGAGATTAAATCCGGTAACAGAACCCTGACGGGGCCTGTCATAGGGATGACACACATTCCAGTCCCACTAGATGGATACTGTCTGGGTGAGCGGACTTAACGTATCAAGCCATTGTTTGGTGATGTGTTGCATGGTCAATTTGGAGGGTGACAGGCACTCCAAGCATTGCGGGACTGTTAGTTGAAAACCCACTGTATGAGGCGCTAGGGAGGGGTTGGTAATGGGTGGAATTTCAAGGTGGTGGCCAGCCCAACTCTCAAGCAGATCCAGGGCTGGGGAAACCTGTGTGGCCAACACATAGACCCACTACACATGTCACAAAGGTTTCCTAACTCCTCACTGACAATCCTATCCTGGAATGTGAATGGGCTGGGCAGCAAAATCAAGAGAGGAATGGTTTGTGAATTCCTAATAGGCCATGTTCCTGATCTCATCCTGCAACAAGAAACTCATGTACTGGGCAACCATTGTAGTTTCTTGAGCAGGGGTAAATATGTGGTGTTAGCACATGCAGGCTTTTCCATGGCGTGCCAGGGGCACATGTATCATGGCCCACAGATCGCTTCCATTCTGAGTGCTGGAAAAGTAGGTAGACTTCCAAGGCTGTTGGGCAGTGGTAAGGGGTACTTGGCTAGGGGATGAGCTGAAGGTGTCCTCAGATGATGGGATTAATGACTGTGAGTGACTATATACTTAAATCACCGGAGACCCTCCTGGTGATCGTGAGAGACCTTAAGCTAACCCTACAAGGGAACCTAGACAGACTAACTAAAGGATATGTCCCATCCCAGAAAGACAAGAGACTGAGCACATTTGTCAAAGCCCTGGAACTAGCAGATCCATGGTGAACCACTCACTCTGAGTAAAGACAATACTCCTAACCAACTGACTTTCCTGTCAAGGCTAGACTACTTCCTGGTCCTACTCAGCCAGTTGTGGAGATGCCACAATATCCATTACTTGCCAAGAGGAATCTCGGATCACTCCCCACTCTCCATCCAACTGACACAACTAACCCCTCAAACAACTTTGGGCTGGAGACTGAAAGGCTGGGTTCTGACTGGGCAACCAGACGTTCCATCCAGGAAACCATGAAGACGTACTTCGAGGACAACCTGGGCTCTTTCAACTCAGAGACCACGGTGTGGAAAGCTTACAAGACAGTAGTGAAGGGCCGCATGATAGCACGGGTGGCATGGCAATGGAAGGAAAGGGAGGGGAAGGGAATAGAGGAAAAGCTGGTGATGTGGGAGAAGCAATATGAGGTGGACCCAGATGTGACCCTCGCAAGGCGCATAGAAGCTCTATAGGTAAGATACCACAACCTCATGACTAAGAAAGCCAGAGCACTATTCAGGGCCAAGCAACACAAACTATAAGTGGTGAGCAACAAGGCAGGAAAGCTGTTAGCATGGCTGGCATGGAGAGGAGGATAGAGATGGGTACAGAAGATCCATTGACAGATGTAGTGCAGGCCTTTGCGGGGTACCTGAAACGTCTGTATGCCCTGCCCTCTTAACTTGGGAGTCTGTAAGAACTGAAGGTTTTTCTTAAAGACATTCCAATGCCCGCACTGAGAGCAGGAGTGGTCAAACTCTTGGAGGAAGAGATCCAGGAGAAGGAGATAGCGGAGGCCCTGGCCCAATTGAAAAGTGGGAATGTTGGTGGAACCTAACAGATTCCCTCTGGAGTTTTCCAAATGCATCAAAAGCCAGGTAATAAAACTGATGCGGGCCATGCTGTATGAATGCAAACCAAAACCAAAGGGGATGATGGCGAACAAAGCAAAACCAAAAGGGATGATGTTTGCTTTTGCTTTGTTCGCCCTAAGTTGGCAGGGTGTGCCCAGGCGTGGGTCCCTTGCTAACTTTGCCACTGGATTCAAGCTAGCCTGGCTGATGACAGCTGATTAGCTAGAAACTGGTCCCAGGATGCTTGTTTCCAGTCCAGGGAAGACATGTCTTGGCAGTTCGGTCTGGACGGTTCCGATGAGGCACAGGGTCAGACTGATTTGCATATGGTCATGTCTGAACTGGGGTGGCGGAGTGAGCTAAAGAATGATGATGGATTAAACCCAGATCAGTTGACTGGGGGTGAGTGTTTGCAATGTTCAGCACTCCGTCCATCATCCCCTTTGGTTTTGCTCTGTATGAATCCAAACAGCAGGGTTAGTTGCAGCGGGATCTGCGCCAGGCAATGATAATCCACCTTTACAAAGAGGGTAAGCCCCCGGACCCACAGTCCTAGCACTGACCGATCTACCTGTGTACAAGTAGTTTAAACTTCTGGTGAACATCCTGGTGAACTGCCTGTTGTTGGGTCATTCACCTAGTGATACATCTCAACCAATCCAGTTTCATGCCCTAGAGGTCCATGAGACGCAACCTCCAATGGCTGTTTGGCTATCACACTTCCAAATCTTTCCCTCTAATACCGAGCGACCCAATTGGTCATTCTCATTGAATGGGTGTTCGCGGAGCAGACTATGGGCAGACCGGCAAGCCCTAGATCCACAGGGCTATTGCTCATGGATATATGGGACCCGTAGACTGACTGATATAATGGCCCTCACTGCAATGGTGGTGGACTTCTGGAGGACGGCTACTAGGCAGATGGGCTGGCAGGAAGTGGTGACGGCAGCGCTTTGTAACCTGTTTTCATAATAGCCATTTTGAAGGTGAGCTTAATTTCCCATCTTCCTTTTTATTATTCAATACCACTATCTTAATCTTGACTCAAGCATGTGCAGCTATGAACGATTCAATGCTGGAGACCTAAACTGGCTATTTACATGTAACTTTGGCTCTCGAGCATTGGAATCTTTCCCAGATTCACATTCAAACCCCCCTCCTTCCCTTTTATGAGCCTCTTCATGTATATCTTATTCTCACAAGCTAGTCAACCTGAGAGTTGGAAGGCTCTGTCAAGGAAAGGGCGAGGGTGCTGGTTTTTGATTGGCTGACGTTTGAGTCACACAAAGAGGTGGGCTGCTTTACTACAGGATCCCAGCCTGACAACGGAGAATGATTTGAACATTTGAATCTATGAAAGATAACAATACCGAAGAACCGACGTTACAGGTGAGCAATGAATTTTCATCCCCTATCTGTCATTCACAAACAGATGACAACAATTACAAGTCTGCTTCATCACTGCTTAACAAATTGCTCCGATGTTTAAATGAGTTAAGAACCATCTCAGAAATTTCCTAACAGGGGTACTTGGTGCAGAATTCAAAAAATAAAATGAAAATCTTACTTCTATCAACACCCTGCTGCCAGTATGATGTCTTGAGAACCCTGTCTGAAACATGAACGCATGTTGACAAATGCCATGTCTTGGTGCGCAGTGTCCCGCGGCACTGATAGCTGGTATCTCTTAAAATCATGGCTAGCATCTTCCCCAGCTAGCGGATTGTTGTTTATTACCAGGAGAGTCAACTCAGTTACTCTAGCTGTTCTCTATCCAGATTAATAATCCACTCAAAATAAATGTTTTTTCAAAGGATCCTGCCGTTGCTGGCAGTTAACTTGAAACAGATAAAATGCTTTAGAGGTCATTTTACCAATGTTACTGGGCAGAAACAACCCTGAGTACGATGGAATGAAGCTCTGCAGGTGATGTGGCATCAATCAAGATATTGCCAGCAGGAAAGGTGCACCCCCTCAGCTGCCAATCCCAAGCAATGATGGTTCCATTGCATCTACTCCAATACTCCCAAACATTTGTTTTTAAGCTAAATGGAAGATACACATATACACCAAGGTTTCCAATGAGTCATATATTAGGGCAGAAACTATTGCATTTCATAAAAACTTTTTAATGTACATGGGACTGGTTCATAGAATAGAACATTACAGTGTTGTTCATATTATACACCCACTAGTTTTAACTGCACACACCCTTTTACCCGTCCTGAAGAAAGCCAGCTTATTCATAAGGCACTGGCTGAAACATGTTGACACATCCCAGGATGTGGGAGGTCGTAACTCGCCTCTAACATCCAACAGCCTTATTTTTTAACCGCTGACGGTGACCCAGCCATTAAAGTGTAATTTGCCCCCGGGCACTGGGATCCCCGCCAAGCCGTTTTAAACCCACTATTCATAACAGTCTTCACCGCACACACAGCGACATACCTGCTCCGCTGTAATCAGGTGTCGAAGCACACCCGGGACACGCTAGGTGTCACTGGGTGGGCCCGATGATGAAGCATGCCACCAACTAGGTTGGTGGGTGAGGGCTTCATGAGCACACCTACCAGGTGCCACTAACCGGTGACGAAACATACTTGAGTCCTTGATAAATTAAATCATTTTTTTGTTTTTTCCTTGATTAATTAAGCTAGTCTCTTTTTGATTTACAATATATAAACCGGGGGATATGGACTAGCTTTCTGGTCCTCTCTCTCCCTCTTGATACACGCACATATTATGTATATATCATCTGTGGTCTTGTGGGTAACTTCTTAGTGGTCCTCTCCAGGTGGTGAATCGTAACCTGCAGAATGCCAATTTTCACATTGCCCAGTATAACAGAATCATCGCTGAGCTTCGTAAAGAAATACAACGTCTGAAGGGCAAAGATGAGCAGCATGAGAAAATGAAAGAAAGTAAACTTGACATCAGGGACATACAAGGTAAATGTGGATGTGTTTCACACATTTTTTTCTAATGCTTCCCTTATAACAATCTGTGTTAGTTTTTCTTCATTTTGCTTACGTTGACAGATTTGAACCATGCTGAGTTGATAGTAGCCTCCCTTCGTCTTAGGACATCAATGCCCCTGGAGGTCAGTTATTGTGAAAACCATATTTAAAAGTTTAAAACTTCAAATAGCATATCAATCCAAGTCCGTGATTATTATGAATCCAGATTTTCTTTTTAATCATCTAATTCCTCTATTCAAAATTCAAAGACATATTTCTTTCGATTCACATAACTTCACTGTCCATTCATCAATGTTCAATATAACTGTTTTAAGCGATGTTACAATACACAACCAGGCAACACCTATTTCACTGCATACAGAATCAAATATAATTATCCTTAATGATCATAACTTTACTTTTAACAGAGACATTCCCATCAGACCAGTTCTCAACATCGTCCATGTTTTCAAGACTTAAAAATAAATGGAGACTAACACTTGAGGAATAACCAGCAATGCAGCCTTTGGGGCACCCACATTTTGTCATACAAAGCTGCAGAAGACCCAGTGCTGACGCCACTGAGACCCTTTAACCCTCCTCCACATCGAAGAATGGTCTCATGCCCAACCTCCGTGTCGCCAAAAAGGAAGATGCCTTTAACACCTTGAGACCATCATGCTGGTGCACTCCAGCCCATTTTCCACGTTCTCCCTTCAGAAAAAAATATACCATGCACACTTCCAAAGGGGCAGGCATCACAAGTCTACTTCTGTATCATCTTCCTGGTGACACTCTGATTGCAATGACATAAGATCTTCCCATGCTATCACCTGCAGCTTATCCCACATGGGTATCACCGGTGGAGGATATCACCACATTCCAGGATGTATTAGGGGAGTATCTCAACTACAAGGAACAGTTTCCGTAATCATGGAAACCCTAGAGCCAAGTGCACAGTCTGCTGGAGTAGATGATCCCGGTCCCTGAAGTGCAGGAGGCGAGCCACCATAGGACGCAATGGGCCCTCGGACGAAACTCTTGCACCGGTACCCTGTGTGCACGTTCCAAGGCATAGAAGTTGGAAAGACCCTTGGGGGCCACAACTTCCTGAAGCCAGGACTCAAGCAGAGTCAGCAGTGAATCCCCATCAGCATGCTCAGGTAGCCCCACAATAGGGACATTATTATGCCTGGCCCTTCCCTCCTGGCCATCCAGATGCATGGCCAGGTGCCAAGTCTGTGCCTCAAGAGCCGAGATGCGTGATGCACTGATTGAATTGCTGGTGTTAGGATCTGCACTGTGGCCTCCACTGTAGTGACCCTTTCCGAGACCTTCCATGAATCCTCATGGATGAGACCCAGTTTGACAGAAAGGAAATCAGTCTCCCACCCCAGAGGCATCGATGCCAGCCAGAAGTTTATCAAACTTGTCATCCATATAGGCTGTGTCTCCACCACTAGTGCCCTGGTTGACCCCCTGCCGGGGGGCACGTGCAGCTGCATCATCCTTAGTGCATTGGGTGTGCCAGATAATGGCACCAAGAGAGGTTGGGGGCCCCAAGAGAACACCAAAAGCAAGGCCACATGAACGGCTACCAACTCCCCTGGTGGCACAAAGGGGGTCAAATCAGCAGGAGACTGGGGCTCCCAAATGGAGCTCAGGAGATCCTATACCTGTTATGATACAGGGCCTGAAGTGAGTAAGAGAGGGATGGTCCCTGCGATAGGACATGTTACTCCTTCACCTACAGCCAGACCAGCAACGACAGGAAGGGAAGGTATCTGAGCCCCCAGGATGTTCGCCACAAAAGGCACATCAGTATACGCTGTCCTTACCACGAATGGCAGCAGAGGGCCTCTTTGCCCTTATTCCAGTTTCCCACTGTAGGCCAAGAGAGAGTGGCCAGCAACAAAAAGCTAAACTTCTAGGGCTCTTGGAGTGGTAGTATGGTAGGACGACTTATCCGTGGCCCCTGCAAAACCACCAAAGGGGATACTAGTCCCACAAATCTCACTGCTGAGACCACAGGTGCACTTCTGAGCGGTCTTGGGTAATTGGGTGGGTCGGCAAGTCCATCCGAGCGCAACTGTTTCTTGTGTGTCAGTGGCTGCAGGCTTCACAGAAGGGTCGAGGGTGGGCACCTGAGTCGATGGGCCCCTGCAGTGTCCACAGGAGGGGGGATCCTTCCCCCGCAGAGTCTAACCGCCCCGGGCATTAGAGAGGCGGCCTCTGCAAACAAAGCAGGCCGCCATCTTGTTTTGAGTGTCCGCGCCGGAGCTGGGAGAGCGTGGCGGTCACATGTGTAGGTCTTGCACTCCAGGAGCGTCGCAGGTGCACCACCAGTGTCCAGGGTACGTTGTCGAGCCTCCCCGTAGAGTCGATAGGGATGTAGCTGCTGAGTGAGGCTGGGGAGATCGTGGATGGAGTTGAGACCCGTTGCATGCATCCTCAAAGCACTATGTCTGGCTCCGCCCCCCCTGACAGGGGTACGTCCTCTTATTCTTCAGTAGTGCACCATTGTCAGACCCTGTGCCACAGAGCAAGCAGAAGTTACTGATTCTCAGCTGCAGGGGCTCTGGCCATTTACCTATGATGCCCATGGGTCCATCCTACTATGACTTTGCAAAATTGGGCCACATCCAACGCCTTCATAATTTGACTTTCAGCTGCAGTGATGTCAAGCAGCAACATGCTTCTCTGGGAGGTCGTGCAGGGTGTTTAAGCTCAGAACTCAACAATCACCTAGCAAAACAGTAACTGATTGTCCAATTCATTGTTTTAATTTAGTAAAGAAAAATACTTTAATCTTACCAAAACCCCCCATGCCAGGTAGAGCTCAAGCACATATACTGGGATTGGATGGATAGCCAGGAATTTAGCAAGCCCAACCTAGGGAAGCTAACAGAATAATTCCTCCATTACAAGCAGACCAGAAGCCTTGAGCTTTACCTAGATATAATCCAGGTCCCACGAAATAGGGCTTTGTATATTCAATTAAGGTTTGGCACACTCCCAGTCCATGCACTGACATCAAAGTGGCGCTCACCCAAGAATATAACAGAAGGTTGCCCCTGCTGCGGAGCCCTGTTGGAGTGTGTTGCCCATGTTATGTTTGCCTGGCCAGCCTATAACATCGCAAGGTCTAAATGGCTAAAACCGATCTGCAGACACATGGGCACCCGCGACCATTGGGCTGCTTTGTGCTTCCTGAAATCTTACCCAAGTGTACTTTTTACCTGTGGGGTGGCTAAGTTGCTACACTATGCTTGGATAGTCAGGCAAAAAGTCTTGCGAGGGGTGCCTTAATCTTATGTTTTGGGTGACACTGGAGGCTTCCGGGTTGCTCTGCACATACTGAAATCTGAATAAAGAGCTTTCTACTTGTGGGGTAACTGCATTCTAACCTATGCACGAACAGTCAGGCAATAAAGGCTTGTGAGGGATGCCTTAATTTTCATACTCTAGGCCACACCGGGACGTCACCCTAACCCACGAACGCCTTTTTAGAATGTAAAGGCACTGGCACTTTGTAAAAGCTCACTGTGTTGCACTGTCATGTTTTTATCCTCTTTTTTTTAAATATCCGTTTTTAATTCATCCATGATTCTAGGTTTGAACTTGTAGAAACTCATATGTACAGCTTTTTAGATAACTGTTTTTATGTTTTGTAGTGCAATACCAAGTTTAAAAATACTGTGTAAGTACAATCTCCAGCTCAACTATATATCAACCAATTATTTGCATTAATGTATTCCTTTTTATTCACTGTACAAATGTTGCACAATCCTTTTATGATACAAGTTATCGAAATAAAGCAATTGATGATGACTTTACTCTTACACACTTAAAACACAATATTCCACAGAAAAGTGCACAGGTACAATTAACACTCTTGTGTTTGACTACTGCACCTTGGATTCTGCCCCCACATTGCCTCTTTACCTGAGCGTCCCCCCATTTAGTAATTCTAGGCAAGATGTCATCTGTGGTTTAGCATATCTCTCAGGCCTATATCAAAGGCCAGGTGTAGATTATCTCTCAGCTCAATTTGTAGTACCCAGTTTTCAACAGTCCCCTTTTTAACACAGTCTCACCCCAGCCAGGTCATCAGTATCCTTTTCCTGTTGGCCAGCGGGGAACTCCAGTGCGTGTCTCTCCTCACTTCTGCACCTGGAAGGAAACATGCCTGCTGGACATATGAACCACGACTCAGCAGAAGGCCGCAACAGACCACAGTGGAGGTAGCCATCCAATATTTTCACAGATGGGCAGTCACTCCGCTCAACGGTGAAGGTCTCCATTGGACCATGGACTGATTTTCAGTCTGGGTAAGTCTAGCTTTTGGGCCACCAAGGTTCAATGGTCACAACAATATGAGGATAGCTGCAGCAGAGTCTTCGACAGCAGCAGCAACTAACCTCCGGTGCAGTTCTCAATGCCAGTGGCAAAACCTGCCTTGGGCACAGTCTCTCCTTGGCCTCGCAACCTCCCTCAGGCACAATTCTTGGTTGTGGGGGCCACAGTCCATCTTAGGCACAGTTTGTGGTTGCAGCGTACAGTCCACCTTGTTCATAGTTCACATTTGCAGCGGCACACTCTGTCTCTGTCACAGTTTGTGGTGCTAGCGGCACAGTCTGCCATAAGCATGATTCTTCCATACAGCAGCGACGACTGCAGTCCTTGATTCCCACTTGTAACCACTTAGACTACAGAGACTGCACTCCTCAGGGTGGGTAGATCACTTTCCACAGACTTCCTTCTTCTGGCAGACCATATCCAGCAATGGTTAGCTACTTCTGGTGCTCTTGGGACAGCCACACCTGCTTCTGGGTTGGCATGCTCCTTCCCTCTCTCAGCAGGCAGGCTGGCTTATGGGAATGAAGGCCACAGAATCAACTTCTTACATCAAGCCAAAAGCTCAGGTGATATCCCCTTAAATCTAGGAAACGGCTGTCAGGTTGACATCAGCTCCGGTTGGAACCAGGGATCAAGAACCTAGCTTTTCAGTAACCGGTATTCACAACACTCACTGGGGTGGGAATAGTTTATGTTTTATAGAAAGAATTTTTTTTTCTTTCTTGAGTCCCCTCACTCACCAGGGTTTCCCCACAGTGACATGCTTTATCATTGGGGCCATCCCAGTCCTCTATGGACTGAGGCATGCTGCGACTTGCGAACTACGTAGGAGCACTTAAGTGATGGACTATGTGTAGTGCAATCAGTGTTGTGAAGTGGAGTGGAATTAATTTAAGTGGGTTAAAAACTCATTTGGGAAGGAGATGAAACTGGAGTCACGCATTTCTTACATTGGCTAAACTTACAAGCCCCCTTTCTATGATTCACATCAACAATGAGCAGATCCAGCCTCGTGTTTCTGGACCTTAACATACAAGCTCATGATGATAAACTAATCACAACTATACACTTTAAGCCCACAGCTAGGAACTGTCTTCTTAGATTTGACAGTTTCCATCCCAGACAATTGAGGGAGAACCTTCCCTTTGGGCAGTTTTTACTTCTCAGTGAAAAGGGACTTCAACATTCAAGCAAAGGATCTGAGTACCAAACTCCTTTAGAGAAACTATACTCAACATGTTGTATCACAAGCCAGAAAAAGGGTTTCAAATAACAACAGAGAGGCCCTTCTTGAACTCAAAACAACTGATCAGACTACTGAAAGCAAAAGACCCATTTGCATACCGTAGCCTCAGACAAAGTAGCGAAAATCGTTAAAAAACATTGGAGAACACTGAATAGTGGTGGTTTGAATTTTGAACAGCCAATGTTCAGCCACCGAAAAGGCAGAAATCTCAGGAACTTTGTGGTCCACACACGACCCAAAGACATACACGGCTCAGAAGGTACAGTACGCCTGTTACATCCCCTGCCTGAAGGGCACTACCCTTGCACAAACTGTAGCATCTGCCATTTGGCCACAGCGACGAAACAAGTCATTTGTAACAATGGGTTAGTTTGGGACCTGAGATCGTTTTCTAACTGTAATACGACAGGAGTGGTCTACCTGATCACCTGTACGTGTAATTTGCACTATGTTGGAATGACCAACAGGAAGGTCAGCATAAGCATCGTTGAGCATCGTAGCAGCATCAGGTGGAAACGATCTAATACTAAAATGACTACACATTTCCTGGAAAAACAGCATACCCGAATGACATGAAGTGGGTGGTCCTTGAAACTATGCAGAATTACACACACATGGACGAAAAATTGTTTGAAAAGGAACAACGCTGGGTTTTCAAATTACATTCAGACACCCATGGTCTTAATGATGACATACCATGGGGACAATTCACATAATGATCAGAATGTTAGAATATCTTTGACCCCCTGCTGCTAAGTAATCCAGCTTTTATGAATTTGTGTCCACTGCATTAATCCAGGAGGTTATATTTAACCTGTGGTCCTTTACCTAAATTAATGGCATTAAATTTAGCCTTTCCCTAGTGGAATTACCCCAAATAAATCGCTGTTTTTTAATTATTCTGGCTAAATTTTCTAAATTTTCTAAATTCACTTTTAAGAAAGCGTGTACTCCAGAACCTTCCAAAAATTATTATTTTGAAAAAACAAGCATTTTCTACTAAGTTAGAGCTATTAGAAGGGGGCGACATACTCCTAAGATGGCTGCCGCTAACTTGCTATGGAATTCCCCTGCATGAATCACTGTCCTCCAAATACTTTGGCAAAAAAATCTAAATTCACTATTTAAGAAGTGTTTACTACAGACACCTCCCTAAAATATTTTTTTGTAAAAACAAGCATTTTACACTGAATTAACGCTAATAGAAGGGAGCGACATACCCCCAGGATGGCCACCGCTAGTAAATCGACCGCGAGCGGTCTACACCTTCTGCAATGACAATGCGGAAATGCAAGCACAAAAGCAGCAACCGGCCGCACACTCTCTAACATGCGGTCCGGAGGTTGCAGTGTAGGTGATTCAGCATGAGTGTCTCTATACAAAGTAAGTGCCCGTTTTAACCCCCACAGGTGCCGGAAAACAGCGGACTGCAGCCATCACCGCTTGCTTTTTTGTAGCATAACCGGCCTCTAACACGGCATAATTTTCCCTCATTTTCTTTCCTAATTACTAGATTGAAGGGATACCATCAACTCTCTACGTCCATGGGGCAAAGCTAGGTCCCCATTTATGTATGTAACAGTCTGTCGTTTTAAATATGGTGTGTGTGTGTGTTATATCACTGAGTGCTTTTTTCACTGTTCTCTGTCATAGACACCTGTCTTAAATACACGCCATTTGGCCCTTTTTTCCCAGTATGGACAAAGGCGCAGACAACTTCACATTCTGTGTCTTTTGTGTGTAGAAATTATGTAAATACTTTGCGGGCCATGTAACCCCTTAACCATATTGCGTGTGTTTCCTTTCCTACAGATACTACATGACTATCAATTTACGTATGTACTAATGCATGCCTTATTATTGCAGCATTTAACTAATGTTTAAACCTCACTTGAGCACAATTAGGAGTGGCAAACACAGGGCTGGTCCCTGTGTAGTCCTGAAGAAGAGCTTAGGGGGAATGCTCGAAACATGTTGACTGGAATTACTAGGAACGGATGTATGACGTTACAACGCATGCTTTTACCACGCATGCTGTTACAACGCAGTTTTTACAACGCAAACCTTTACAATGCATAGCGCTTTGGGTGCTGGATAGTGAATAGTTTAATTTACTATTCCCATTCCAGTCCCCGTGAACACTAGGGAAGGTGTTGGATAGTAAATTAAATCTATTCCCTATCCTAGAGCACCCCCCACTGCAATGCGTTGTAATGGTTTTCGTTGTAAAACCAGCGTTGTAAAAGAACTGCGTTGTAAAAGTTTTGTTGTAAAGAATGTTTCCCCTAGGAACACCTAACTCATTGCAACTAGGGCCCCTAGTATTCTACCCCATTTTTAATTTACCTCCTTGTAGCAAGAATAAATTATTTGTAGCCCACTAGGTAGGTAGTTTTTAACCCACTTAAAATAATTCCACTCCACTTCACGACACTGATTGCACTACACATAGTCCATCACTTAAGTGCTCCTACGTAGTTCGCAAGTCGCAGCACGTCTTAGTCCGTAGAGGACTGGGATGGCCCCAATGATGAAGCATGTCACCATGGGGAAACCCTGGCACAAGAAGTGGTTCATTGGCTCTCACGTTTATACAGTTAGTGCAGGTAGGCAATGTGGATTCGTTGTCTGCATTTTCAGAATTGGTTTTGGGTGGTTCTTTCAAATGTGCTATCCAGCCTGTTCTCAAGACGCAACCTTTGTGAAGAGTGATGTTCCTCGAAGCAGGATAGTCTCCAGCCTGGCGCACACACAATAGTTGTAGAAAAAGGTGTGAACTTTCTGCACTTGTCTATTAACAGCCAAACTGAACAGTGATCAATGAAGAGGCAAAAAACTGGCCTAACTAAAAAGGGTGGCTTTCAACTTCACAACAGTGACTGCAGTCCCACCCTTCATCCCCACCATCTACCAAATGGCAGTGCTAGAAGAAGACTAATCAGCAGGTCTTCACAGCAATAGTCCTAACTGAATTCGCAAAGGTGCCTTGTCACTTCTGTCCCTCACTTCAGTGTCTATAGCTCCTTTCTCCAGTTTCAGGAATGTCAGCAATACACTTCCACAGTCTGGAGAAACCAACCTCACCCCCGTCTTTTGAGAAGGGACTGGCCAAGGGTTTCTGAAATGGAACCCACAGGCCTCCATTACTCTGGATCACTCCTATACACAATGCACGTATCACACGGACCACATATGCAAACATGTAAACTATACACTTGGATGTTAGTGCTAGGAACTGGATTAGGTCATAGAGCTGCCATCACTTTTTTCCCTATTTGCTCTGCCACACTAGAACCACCAGCTCTGTCAGTGCACACTCTATTGTTTTTGGTTTCCATGATGTGCAGACCATCCCTCTGCAGTTTAGGGATGGTTGCAGTGTGGATATGCAGCAGACGTGCACTGGGCGGGCCTAAGGCAAGCCCGTCTGCGCCCATCAGTGCCTCAGAAGGGCCCATAGTCAGGAACACAGTTCCTCCTTTCTTTTCAGGTAGAGAACTTATTTTGCCACTTTGCAATGCCCCTTTGAGCACTCTAAAACCTAAATTTCTGGCTTTACATCCACTAACTTCTGAATTTTTTGTGTGCATCATCACCAATGCTCGCTTGGAAATTACTCTCTCCATGCTTATCTCTCAATATTTCACTGACCTTTCCCCTGAGGCTACCTCCTCACCACATAGCATGCTGCTTAACTTGAAAAATGTTATTCCCACCAGTAGCCACACCTCATCTAACATCAGCTGCATCCTTATCAGTGCCTGTTCCCTGGTAAAATAAAACCTAGAGTTTGGGAACCTCCTTCTTGGCCATGATCTTGATATCACTTTTGTTAATGGAACATGGCTGCAGGACTCCTCAACTCATTACAATTATATCACAGTTCACTATGGCTATTACATTAAACAAGTGAATCAACTGGTCTGATCACAAAGCATTATTCTTTCATATTCTCTGTCCTTCCTACTCAAGATCTAACTGTAATGTTCAAACTTCTTTGTCATACTGCCTCTGGTCCAAACTGAATGTCTCTGACCATGCTTATCCCCCTTTCTTTCTTTATTTGTTTTAAGGTTAATAAGGGGACATACCACATACAAATACATATGTCTTACTTATACTGAGTTACATTGACATGTCAGCAGCTGATCGATATTCGGGTAGCACACTTCTGCCATCCTGTTGTGGTTGAGTGAGGTGGTGATGTCTCAATCGGTGTTTGAGAGCCCTGCGTGTATGGTGGTCAAGCGGGATTGCAGCCAGTAATAATCCCAGTATAGCATAACTGGGTATTTGGGGTGGGGGGGGATTAACGGGTGTGAACTATGTAGGTTAGCCCATCTGTGTCCCTAAGCGATTCAATCCAATTTTCCTGCCCATCTCTACTACAGTACTGACTTGCAGCCCACCCATGTATAAGTTGCAAATAGTAATGAGTGAAGGGGGCTGGATGGCAGGGGCACAGATTTGCGCATTGGATGCAGAGACTGGTCGGTAGTGCTTATGGATGTCCAACCTCATCTATCTCGGGTGTTCTGTTGGTCTCAGTGTATGGGGATCGGAGCTCCTGATGGGGTTTCTGAAATTCTAGGAGCATGGCATCCCAGGTGGACACCAGGGGAGTTTGCGTAACCCTAGGGCGTCATCTTGTCTCAGCGCCACACTCTCCACCTGTGCCCAGTTTGTGAAGGAGCGAAACCATGCCTCCCATGGTGGGAGATCAGGACGTCTCCAGTATTGGATCTTTCATAGATTCACATGCTTGAATCATTCCCCATTGTCGAAGTGGGAGTCCCACAGTATTATATCAAAGCAATTAAATTAATAGCATAGGCTAAAATGGCACTAGGCCATGAATTTACTAACCTACCTATGACTTAGACAACAACCAATCACCCTCCAGAACCTTCCCCACAGAGGCTAGGTCCCTCAGATTTTCTACTGCACGTCATGTGAAGGGAGTCTCCCTGAGCTCTTCTCAGTTATTTCTTCTGATTTCAGGAACCTTCTATCAGGTCAGATATATATTGCTTTCTCTATTCCAGGGGATTATCTGAACATGTCAGACCATTCAAGAAAGGGATTATTCAGGTCAATGTAACAACTGTGGCAAAAAAGAGACTTTACATTGATGATGCTCATA
Organism: Lissotriton helveticus; assembly: GCF_964261635.1. NCBI lineage: Eukaryota > Metazoa > Chordata > Amphibia > Caudata > Salamandridae > Lissotriton > Lissotriton helveticus. The sequence goes on from NC_136071.1 coordinate 152,104,790, forward strand.
AAAAGTGAATTTACTGCCTTTATCCTGACCCCACAGTCAAAAACTGTAAGATATGTCGCACTTTCTCACAGAAGACCCTCAAGAACAGAGAGGGAAGGCTTCTATTGTGGTTGCAGAAACTAAGGATCTAAAGACAACC